>NC_058095.1:112147500-117147500 GCF_020171115.1 Neogale vison | reverse complement strand
CGCAAGTTTAGGATGCTCAGAGAGATGAATATATAAAAAAGGCTGTGCAGTATAGTTGATTTATTATTTTGTAACCTTATTCTCCTACCAGGTACTTATATTTCAGAGGTAGCAAAAATTTATATTACCTAGATCACTTTGTGGTGTTACAGATTAGTATTATAGATGAGAGTAGGTTTTGTTAATCAGGCACGGGCAAAGACTTGAGTCAGGACTGAATCAGTTGATAAGGCAGCACCAGAAGTGTCACTTGTGATAATGTGGATTATAGCAGATGTGGTGTGGTCCTGGATTACGAGTTCAGGCCGTGGCTACCCTAAGCCCTTAATAAAACAAAACAAAACAAACATGGTGTTTATTCCTGGAGTCAAAGTTAGTCCTATTTCTTGGTCCTTATCATGGCTGAGTTGACATGATCCTAATGGCAACACTTGGGAACTGTCTTCTTAATTTCTTGAATATCATCAGGGTTGTAATTCTGTCTGTGAATCACTTCCTTCAGTCATTCTTATTCTAAAATTTATATGAAAACAACCAGTCAGATGCACACACAAACACACACACCACAAACAAGCAATAGAAAAATAATGTTTAAAAACATAAGGAGGGGATAATCATTCTTGTAATTATAAAAGCACCATTAAAAACTAAAAGGTATTAAAACATATGGAAATGATTCATAAATATACAGATAGACCAATGGCACAGAACACAAGGACATAAATAAATCCAAATAACTTTAAGAACTTTAGCATGTGTTGGCTTTTCAAAAGAGCAGAGATAATTATGGACTATTTAATACATAAGAAGAGACTATATATTATCTGTTTAAAAAAAAAAAAAAAAAAAGCCAAGGGGCAACTGAATTGCTCAGTTGGTTGAGCTATTTATTCACTCTTGATTTTGGCCCAAGTCGTGATTTCCAGGTCATGAGATTGGACCAGCATATGACTCCACACTCAGCAAGGAGTCTGCTTGTCCCTCTCCCTTACCATTTGACCCTCATCTGGTGCACAACTCACTATTTCTCTTTCTAAAATAAATAAATAAAATCTTTATTTTTTAAATAAATATTAAAAAAGACAAATTAGGATAATTTCTCATGCCATCCATCAGGATAAACTGCAAAACATTATCAAACTATGTATGTAAAATGAACAATACAGGTACTAGAAGAAACTATGAATCAACTCCCTTAAAACTGGGAGAAGACGGAAGCATTCTAATTATGAATAAAAATGAAAAAGGAGTAAGAGGAAAATGTGATGTTCAACTGTATAAAAATAGCACAAGAAAACTAATTCTGCCTGTAAAATATACCATAGCAATTAAAAAAAATAGAAAACCGACAAAGTTATTTACAAGATATATCACAAATATATGCTTAATGTCCTTTCTTACATAAAGAGTTCCCTAAACTGAGAAGAAAGCAATAAACATTGTTAAAGGCAAAACACATGGAAACAGGGTTCATGAAAATAAAATAAATGCGGTCCTTAACAAAAGATGCATAATTTCTCTGTAGTTTTACAATAAGGTACATCTCCCTCTCCCTCTCCCTACTAATAAAAATATAAACCTTTGTTAAACCATTTATGATGGCAAAGCCATAGAGGCACTCTCATTTGTCATGGGGGAAATACAAAATGCTACAACAAGGAAGGGTGATCTGGTCATATTTATTCACACTGCAGAGGTCTTTACATTTTGACTCAGCAATTGCATTCATGAAATAAGTCCTACCTATATTCCTGCCCATGATTAGATTATCATATTAAAAACAA
Source organism: Neogale vison (assembly GCF_020171115.1). Classification (NCBI taxonomy): domain Eukaryota; kingdom Metazoa; phylum Chordata; class Mammalia; order Carnivora; family Mustelidae; genus Neogale; species Neogale vison. Next base: position 117,145,716 of record NC_058095.1, on the reverse strand, counting down.
AACAAGCCAAAACAAAAACAATAATTTCCAAGTTCCAAGTTCTATTATAGCAAAAGAATAGAAACAATCCATATTAACATCAAGTAAACTGCAATTATCTACATAATAGAATATCATATAGCTCTAAAAAAAAAAGAGGAATATTTTTGTACAGAAAAGAACATATTCTAGGATATGTTTTTAGGTAGAAAAGTTGGTGACTCAGTGGGTTAAGCATCCAGCTCTTGATTTCAGCTCAGATCATGATCACAGGGTCATGGGATCATGATCCATGTCAGGCTTATCCTGAGCTCGGAATCTGCTTAAGATTCTCTCTCTCTCTGCCCTGTCACCTCCAACTTCAAAAATTACTGCTACAGGAAAAGAAAGTGGGGGTGGAGGTACTGGGAAGGAAAAGAAAAAAGGAATAGTTTTCTAGATAAATGTAAATCACCAAATCGCTTTAACAAAGGAAAAAATATACAAATTAAATTTTAAAAAATAATGCAGAAAAGGGATGCACAGTTGGCTTTGTCGGTTGAGCATGTCTTTGGCTCAGGTCATGATCCCAGTGTCTTGGGATCAAATCTAAAATGTGGTTTCATGCTTAGAAGGAAAGCTGCTTCTCCCTCTGCCTGCTGCTCCCCCTGCTTGTGAGCTCTCTCTCTCTCTCTCTGACAAATAAATAAATACTGTTTTTTTTTTTTTTAAATACAGAGAAAAACACAACATAACATAGCATGTTAGAAATGTTGAACATAGTTAGAGTCTAACATAATCTGGATTGAGTTCTATAAAAGAAGCAGAGAGAATGGAGCAAAGGCAACAGTTTCTTGTTTTATGTTTTCTGTGGTTTCATTAAAATCATCAAAGAAATCAGAAGATAATTTGAAACTGTATTTTCAAATTGGAGTGCCTAAGAGCTAAAGTGAACAATTTTGTTGGCATGATTCAATTCATCACATGAGATACTATAAGAAGCATGATCCTTGGTAAGATATGCTGTAGGAGACCTATGTGTCAGGTACATAAATCCCCCTTTTTTATGTCCACAGGATGATTTTAGTTCTAACTTGTGAATCAGAAAAATGTAACTTTACTCGGTTCCACAGACCAATCTAGAGAATGATATTGCATGCTCTAGTTAGTGTGGCATACACAAGATAATTCAACAAGCCACTATTTTAACTGAGCATTGGTGTTTTGGTGGGAAATGAGTAACCTTTTTTTTTTTTTTTAATTTAAAAAAAGAAAAATATTTTAAGACTGTAGAAGAAAATACTTCAACAATTGCAGTAATTGAGTATTTATTTTTAAAAATGAAGGAATTAACCACATAGTATGATTGATAGAATTAGTGGCAGGTGACTATATGTTTCTGATATATTGGTTTTTTTTTTTTTTCCTATTTGTTGTCAGTAATTCACAACAAAAAAAAAATTAAAAGCAGTACAAAAAATTATCCAAAATGTTCCATAAAACAGTGCTGGTTCCCAATATTCTGATTTAGTGTGAGCAGTCATCACAATGCAAACATGGAAGAATAACCCAACAATGGGTTGGGTTCCTAGGGCCCTGACGAAGAAGTTTCACTTTTGGCTCTTGTAAAATAACTCATAACAATAAAATAAAACACAAAGTCTAAATGGATTTGATTGTTATTTTCTTAGGAAACCTACTTTTCTAAACAAATACAGCCTTAATTCAATATGTTTAACTATCATTAGTTGCATTACTACTTATTAGAGAAAAATTAATCACTCCCCATTGTTAAAACACAACTATCCCCCTTTTAGTGATAAAATTTTTGCTTAATATAATTCATTTAAGTACTTCTAATAACTCTGTAGTCTATACTGTACACATAATTTATAATCATTATAGAAAATATGAATGTGGATGAACTAATGACAGAGGCCCATGTGACTATGTTTCCAAAAGTGGAGACTTCTATTTACTATGATCAGAGTATGATCATAATTATTCATTAACAGTTCATATACAACACAAGTATAGACATCACATATAGGAATGTGTAACATAAATATGATCACTGTATATGTTTCTTTTTTTCCCTTGAGAATATTTAGTAAAGATATTTCCAGTCCAAATAAATATCGTCATTAAACTACCCTTGCCAATACCCAGAAAATATTCATAACTTATTTAATATTTGATTTTTAATTAATTTAAATTTTTAAATTTAATTTTTAATAGTTTAATTAATTTGAACACTTCTGTTCACATTTTAATGTAAATATTCTAAGTAATTAATTTAAAGTCATATTATATATTTCCTTTACATACTTTAATTTGCACCTAATTGTATTGTAATGTTCAAATTATTATAATTCTATTATAAGTTCTGAGTAACAGTTATTTCTGATAGTTTGCATTTAAAATTTTTTCATCATATTTGTTGTGTAATCTATTCGAAAATAACTATAAAATTTTTATATTTTACTTTTTTTTAAGGATTTTATTTATTTTAGAGAGATAGAGAGCGCAAGTTGGGGGAGGGCAAGTGGGAGAGGGAAAGAGAGAATCCCAAGCAGACTCTGTGCTGAGTGCGGAGTCTGATGTAGGGTCTAACACCAGGACCATGAGATCATGACCTGAGCCGAAACAAGAGTTAATGCTCAACTGACTAAGCTACACAGTCACCTCTTTATTCTACTGTTTTAATAAGATTAACATGACAAAACTTCTCCAAAAATTTCCAGTTTATAACTATAGTTCTGTAGAATTAAATTTTATTTTGTTTATTTACTTGACTTAAATATAGGTGGAATATTTGTGACTCATGAAGTCATCCCATGAAAATTCATTTTTTCTGACAAAACATCTCAAAACACTGCAAAATTAATGATCCCAAAGAATAATACTTACAATTTTACTTTCATCTCAGAAAATCTTAGAAACTTCTAAGAAATAATAGCCATGATAACTGTACCACCTGCTCCAATGTCCAGTCCAATGTAATATCTTTAATAAATATTAGAAGATTATTATGAAATTATAGTTAAATTTGTAGCAGTTATTATACCATGCTCTTAATTTTCTTAATTTTTAATTTTTATTAGATTCTATGATGTATCAGGGAAAACATAATTTTCTGAAGCCTGAAGTGTATCCATTAAATTCCCTATCACTTGCTTCAAGCCCATGTTTAGCCTACTTAATCTTGAGCCTTGAGTTTTCCACTTACAAAAGATGAAAACAAAACTATCTAAATCACAGGTTGATACAAGCAACAAATCAGAAAATATCAAAAGTAATTGACATACTATCTGATAGCCAATGAATGTACAACTATTATTAAAGCTTTAAATAGTCATTCATATTTTATAATTACTTAATTGCATAGATGATTTTTAAAGCAGTTTTTCTACCCTATTACAATAAAGGGTTTTTTTGTGTTTTTTTTTTTAAACATTTATTTATATGAGGGGGAGAAAGAGCACAAGAGCATGGTGAGGGAGTGGGCAGAGGGAGAAATAGACTCCCCACTGATCAGGGAGCCTAAGGCAGGTGGGGCTAAATCCTGGGACTCTGGAATCATAACCTGAGCCAAAGGCAGATGCTTAACCAACTGAGCCACCCAGACACCCCAGGATTAAAGCATTTAATCTAACACTACATCAACCTTTGAATATAATGGAGAATCTGTGATTAACTCATCTCCCAATCCCAAAATCCAATGAAACAGAAAAAAATTAAATATTAATCTGGTTATGTATTCAAACAGTTACACAAAATTAAGAAACTATTATGGCAGGAGGATGGGAAACAGGAGAGAGTGCTAGGGGATGTGATTAAAGACATGGAGGGAAGTAGGTGATTTAGAACCTTACATAGCCTCCTAAAGATTCTGCCTTCAATGGAAGTCATTGGGAATCTTTAACAGGGGAATCATATGATTTAATTTATGTTAATTTTAGAAATCACTCCTGCTATTGTGTGTAAAATGGATTGTAGAAAAGCAAGAGCAAAGTGGTCCAGCCATGAAATGACTGCATGCTGTGTCAAATAAAAAATAACGAATGTCGGTTTAGGGAAGAAGAGACTTTATTCAAAATGATTATACTGACTATGATATCCACAAGTCCCTCAAACCTCACAGAAAAGGGATTTTATTTTTAGGAAAGTGTAAACAAGACTAAAGAGAACTCTGTGTGAGTAACTGGATGGGGTGGAAGAGAATGAAAGGGTAGAGGGGGAGTGACTGGACTGTAAATCACAGAAGGTTTTATCCTAATGCCAGTCTATTCTCCAGAGAGGCCAGTAAGAAGGGGTGTTCGTTAATAATTCATACGGAAATCTAGTATGGCTCACTGTGGGTCGGTCAAAGTGTAGGAATCTGGGGAAAGAGAGAAGCTTAACTCAAGTTTGATCAAGTCAGTTTTATGGGTGTATTATTCCAATTGGTCAGAGGGGAAAAAGAGCTTGGCTAATCACTTATGAGGCAAATAAGGGAAATTTGAAAGGTCTGTGTCTAGTCTTGTCATAAGAGAATAAAAAGGCATCCATGAGTCCTATATGTCATATGGATAAGGATGATTCTTTGCACCACCTGTTTCACAGAATACAAAAAGATGAGAGGATTTCCTTACCTACCTTGTTTCCCGAGGGTCACAGAACTTCAATAAAGTTTAACACTTTCATTTGACCATGTGAAAATGGCAAAGCTTAATTAATTTATACATTAAAAACACTTACTAAGAATATATAATGTTTCAACAACTATTATAAGCATTGGTTGTATAGAAATTAGCAAAATAGAGAAATCCTCTTCCCTGATGGGGCTTCCCTGATAGGGAGAACACAGAATAAACAGATAACAATATATAACGTAATAAGTAGTAAGTCCTATGAAGAAAAATAAAGTCGGCTATAGAAAAATGAGTGAGAAATTCTATTTAAGATAGATTAGTCAGGAAAACCCTATCTAAAAAGGTGATATTTGAACAGAGAAGTGAATGCCCAGAGGGAATAAAACCATAAAGATATCTGGGGAAGATTGTTTCAGGCAAGAGAAACTTCAAACACCATGGCTCTGAAACATCAGTATGTATGACTTTGACATAGTGGGACAGAGTCAGTGAAAGAAAGAATGATGGATATATTCAGGGTACAGGTGATGCAAGATCTTATATATTTTGGTTAATATCTGTATTTTATTCTAAATTAGATGGAAAATAATTAGAGGGAATTTAGCAGAAGCCTGACAGAGACTGACTTGTTTTGGGGTTTGTCTCTTTTTATTTTTTTTTTAAGATTTTTAAATTTATTTATTTTTAAGAGAGAGAGAGAGCAGGAGCAGGAGCAGTGGGGAGGGTTAGGAGAAGGAAGAGAAGCAGACTCCCAGCTGAGCAAGGAGCCCAAGAGACTCAATCCCAGGACCCTGGGATCTGAACTGAGCTGAAAATGCAGACGTTTAACCCACTGAGCCACCCAGGCATCTCAACTGATTTTTTTTTTTTTTTAATTGTTGTGGCTGCTGCTGGAAAGAAGACAAACAAACAGGTAGACCAGGAAGACAAGTTAGGAAGTCTTTGGATTAGTACAGGAAACATGATGGTAACTTGTAGTACATTGGTAACAGTAATTTTAAAGAAAAGTGGTAAGAAACAGTTAATCGTAAGCTATGACTCAGTTAATTCATGGTGGTAAAATGATGGTAATAGGGAGAGCTAAATAAAGACTAGAATCAAGAATCACTCTTCGGTTTCTTATTTTAACACTTGGGTGGATATAAAACCAGGGGTGGAAAGTATTAGTGATAGGGCGAAAATTGAGAATTCTGTTTTGAGCATATTATGCTTGAGATTTTGAGACGGCTATTAGACTGCCAAGAGAAAAGTCATCCAAAGTATACTTATTTTTCAAATGATGAGTTTCTGTTGCTAAGCCTGAAGATACTTAATAGATATAATATTCCATTCTGGCAGTAGTTAAAATGTCTAGGAAAAAGCTACAATTTTGGATTCATTGCCATATAAGTGATATTTATATCCACGAGACTGAATGAGGTCACTGAATAGAAGAAATTGGAAGGAGAAAAAATGTCCCAGGCTCAGTGTTTAGCTGATTTAGGAAAAAGGATAAAATAATTAAGATGATGCTCTATGATGATTATGATAATAATAATAATAATACTGAAAAAAATCCATAATGCAGCAGAATGGAGTTCTCTGTACTCTTCTTCTCTTTATCTCCTTAACTCAGATCATCATACCTATATCAAAATTACACATTGAAAAGAAAGCAAAATTATCAGAACAAATGATTTTTTTTTTTCTCATACATGTTTCACAGTGGAGTATCTGAAGGATCCCTAGAAGGAATCTCCAGCTATTAGACTATTATAATAGTAGATTCAGAGGAAGACTACAGTGATAGGTGACCTCATGTGAAAAGTTGTGTGTGTGCAGTATTTGGCACCATTTTCTAGACTATTTATATTTTTTTGTTCACTAAGAATTTACTATATTTGTATGCCCCTTTAGAAATGTTGTTGTAGGATTTTTTTTTTCTCTGTCAGTGCACACAGTTCTTGGTCACACAGCTTGGAAGAATGAAGAGGTAGACCAGACAGAGATGGTGAACAGCAAACCGAGATGTATTATATATAGCAAAGTGATAGTACAAAATTCCCAAAGAGGGAAGGGACCCAAAAGGATTGCCAACGGAGTTTCTAAGTCTAGGGGGTTTTATGGGCTTGTTGACAGGCTGTTTTAATCCTCCCTGCACCTGTCATCCAGTCAGGTTTTGTCATCTGTCATGTGGGAAAAGATGGAGGGTTCCTTCCAGGGTTATATAAAATCCTTTTAACGGTGGTTTCCTCTTAGGGCATGGCCCCTTGTCCCTGCCTGCCTGCTTTCCAATTATTCTTCATCAATGTCACTATACAATGTAAGTACTATGATAATCATACCAATAATAACAATAACAGCTAGCATTTATTGAGTTCTGAATGATGCTGCACTTTTGCTAAAAACTTTAAATGAATAAGCATATTTAATCTTCATAAAAAAATTTAGTTACAATTATTTTTTCCATTTTCAGTTAAAGGAAGTGAGATAAAAAATGACAGAGACCAATTTGATTCTATAATTTTGTTCCCTGCTTTCATTATCTGTAAAAATGAAGGGGAAACAGTATTGTTCTTAAATGCAATAAAATTACAAGGCAGAAAAATAGAAAAGCAGAACCCGGTGTTTATTGCAGTCAAGTTTACACCAGAAGTTTTGGTTGATTTTAAGGATAAAGTTGACTCCATACTTCAAATGCTTACTGTGAGGTAGGCCATATCCTAAGTGCTTTACAAGCACTGAATACTTTAAATCTCATAATTACTTCATCTAGAAATTTGGGCTTTGAAAAAATAATACATTGTCCAATTTGTGAATGGCAGGGTGAGGAGACTAAAATCCAGACTTTGGTTTGAGCGCCTGTATCCTTAAGCACCACCTCATATGGCCCAAGTAAGTTTGTTTTCATTTTTTGTTTTGTTTGGTTTGGTTTGGTTTGATAAGAGAGCTGAAGTACAGAGATCCTAAGCAACTTGATCACACAGTGTTCTCATATTCTATTGTGTCCATGCCTGACAGTGACTGCAATGGATTTAAGTCTTCAGTTCAAGAGAACACTAAATATCATTAGTACTCTTGTGGACTCTCCCATCTCAGGAGATAAGCACAATAAAACAGGTGTGCCTTACACTCACTTGGTTAGACCAGAGATACTAAAATGTATAGAAAATCAGTTTCACAATAGAAAGTGTTTCATTCATATATTGAACTTCTTAAGAAGACCGTTGGCAAAAATAGAAGCTGGAATATAAAAGAGCAATTATTTTGGCTCTTGTGTTACCTGTTAGGGATCATTGGTCTCTGATTAAAATCTACATTTTATTGAAAATCTTTGAATTATTTTATAGTTGACAAAACTGTTAATATTCTATGATTTTTTTTAACGTAGATACTGTGAAAGAGATCAGAAAGTATATGTCATCAGATATCACATCATCTGTTGGTTTTCCATTGCCTAAGGCAACAGGCAAACTGTAATCCTGCTTCTGATTTTATTTTATTTTAATTAATTTGACTTGTTTTCTGGGGTTAGTAATTAAGTTATGTGTTGTTACTAAATAAAAAATATCATTATTTTATACTCTAGAAGGAAGGTAGAGGACGATTGGAGTGATGGATCATTTGACTATTTGTCACTCGAATATTGATATTTCTTATGTAGAAATCAGAAGTCAGTTCTAAAACTAATCTATGCTTAAATGGCTATAAACTTTAATTTCTAGGATTACCTCCTTTAATCAATGTTGTGATAAACTAAGCCTTTTCTAGTATACTGTGATATGTAATGCCCACCCACAATTACTGATTAAATAATAGTATTTAAAGTCAGTAGACTGTTCTATCAAAAACAACCAATTTGGTGTCCTTTGCTAGTAATTAGCTTGAATTCAACTTTTAATTTAATAATCTGTCTGTATATATAGCATATAAATTATTTATTTATTTATTTATTTATTTATATAAATAAATGAGGCATTTATTTATTTCTTCTTAATATTTTATTTTTACTAATTATACATGCATATTAAAGGCAGCTATTACTCAAAGAGATAGTATCTACTGACTGATTAGAATATAACCTTGATGTTCCCTAACACTCCCCTAAAAATCAGGATTTTATACATTAGCAAGATTTACATAATATATCTTGCAGAGTTTTTTTCTCCTTTTTCTAGTGGTAAGAGTTTCTCTCTCTCTCTCTCTCTCTCTCTCTTTTTTTTATTTTTTTTTTGGTTAGGATTTTACATGTTATACAAGCAGATGTTATGCTATTTTATATGTCATGAAGTAGTAACATTTTAATAAATGAGGTTAATAGACCAGAATTGTTTTAAATTTTATTATGCTGAAATCTTCTTGGATTCCGGAACATCATCATTTACAAACTGGTTCCATTAAAAAAAAAAAAAAAAAAAAAAAGGCCAATTATGCTTGCACTAAAGAGTATCATATTAATTATGACAAATGCTGGATGGAGAGACATAAAGATTCAGATGAAAATCCTATCTTTTCTGTGTGTCAGTGTGGTCATTTTGTTTGTATATGTGCACTAGGTTTGTTTCAGTGTTCCTAAATTCTTTGAGAGCAAATGGTGTGTCTTTTTTTTTTTTTTTTTAAGATTTTATTTATTTATTTGACAGAGAGACACAGCAAGAGAGGGAACACAAGCAGGGGGAGTGGGAGGAAAAGCAGGGTTCCTGCAGAGCCCGGAGCCTGATGTGGGACTGGTTCCCAAGACCCTGGGATCATGACCTGAGCTGAAGGCAGACTCTTAATGACTGAGCCACCCAGGTGCCCCCAAATGGTGTGTCTTAAATCCATTTAATTTAAGTCAGGCAGAGTGAGTAGCTCTAGTTCACAGAGCATTTTTTCAGGCACTGCATAACATCTGTAGAACCTTTGTTTCTTGAGCTTCTCATTTAATTTGAAAGCCAGAAACTCAATAGAAGCAATTCAGAATGAGTATTTGCAAAGATTAAATACTATAAACATTAAGGATTCAGTTGCAAATGACACAACAACAAGGCTCCTGTATAAAGACAAACAAACAAAAACCAAACCAAACCAAAACAGAACAAAAAACCCACAATGTATTTGACCGTGTAAATTAAAAGTAGATGGATAGGACTTCCTTCAGTAACAGATGAATTTCAGAACTTAACAATATCATTTGAACTTCCTGTATGTCCATTTTCAGCTTTTTCCTTCTAAGGTAACATCAAGTAGAATTATCTCCAGGCCCTAAAACTACTTAGCCTTCACATGCAGAATAAAATAACCAGAATCATTTTTCCATCAGTCCCAGAAAAGTTTGCCTTGTGCCTCCTTAGAATTGGATCTCCTGATGTCCCCTCAACAAATCGCTGTGTCTAGGGGAATGAAGTACTTTCACGTATCATGACCGACACACACGCATTCATCCCTGAGCGAAAAGGAACCAAAGTAATGATGTCATTTATGCCCCACTTAGGAGAATTTTCAAGGAGCAATTTTTAAAGACATAGAAACCATATCTTCTAATCAATCATGTACAACTAAACCAATGTTAATTGAGAATCAACAATACACCTAGCACTATGTCTGGTACCACACTAGATAGAAAGAAATAATTCATAAGTTCCTCATTTAGTTTAGGAGACAGACACTCATAAGCCAGACCAGATGGACAGCATTACAAGAGTGGTACAAAATACTTTTGAGAGTTTAGGAAAAATAATTCATCCTTTTATAATTTATTATCAAATGTTGCATATCACTTTGCACAAAGTAAAAGCAGTCAAATATTTTATTTACTATATTGAAATTCTTTAGTCCTCTCACAAATGAGATCAAACAAACAAAAATACAACAAACAATGTTTAGTGCAGTGTCCAGATAAACCTGAGTATTTAAATACCATCCAGCAAAACAATACTTCATCAGGATGATGAGCAAGGCACCTATCTCACATGCACTATTGAATAAAAATTTTGCAACTTAGGGAAGTGACTTCAATTCTTTCAACTGTACCAATGTACTATTTTAACCATAGCCTTCTCTAAAAGCTTAACTTTAAACAAGTAAATTTAATAGCATTAAAAAATAAAATCTTATGACTGAAAATACAGACGTGGTGGAAAATATAAGTGCCAGTCTAGCCAAAGGCAACTGAAGAACCCATTGTGGAGAATGGGGGGAAAAATGAGGTAAATGGAAAAAATATAGTAACCACTAAAATGAGGAAGAGTTGCTATCAAACACTATTACCTGTTACCTCCCAAAGGATAATAGGTTACAGGAACTCAGAGTCAGAAATAAGTACCTCAGAGTCCTGGCTCTACCATTACAAAATTATGGGAGCTTAGAACATTTACTTTGCATCTCTGATATGCTTACCTATCATAAAATGGGCTTAGACAAAGGAATCCATATGAACCTTATGGTCACTGTGTTGATTATCTAAAAATTAGGGGTTATGAGAAAGCAGATTGGACTGGCAGTAGATTAAGCCTCTACCTTCAGCTCAGGTCATGATCTCTAGCATCCTGGGATTGAACCCTACATCGGGCTCTCGGCTCAGTGGGGAGCCTGCTTCCCCCTCTCTCTCTCTCTGCATGCCTTTCTGCCTACTTGTTGTCTCTCTGTCAAATAAAGAATTAAAATTTAAAAAAAAAAAGGAAAAAAATATTTGAGAATGATTACCTGAAGAGAAAAATACCTTCTAATAAATCAAGTTAAAGTCCAAGAGACACAGCCAAATGAAGCTGATACAAACTTACATATCCATGTTTGTATTGCTTTGTTAAAAATGCCATTACACGTATCTTGTTTTGTATGCAATATCTCACAGCTTCTGTAATAGTCCCATTTCTATAAATGTTTTAAAAGTAACTGGAGATAAGTGGTATCATTTAGCTGGGAAAGCAACTTGAAAATCTAGGCTAAATGTAATGTGCGATCCTGAGCATTCTAAATAGGAATGTAATTAGATTTTGCTATTCTCTCTAGGAGGACTATACTCGAGGACAATTCCAAAATTTCTTTAGGTGAATTTTTATTCAGAAGGAATACAGATGTATAAAAAGCACATACTCTAAATTTAATTACTGGTGGATGTTAATGATTTTTTATTTGTTTGTTTTGTTTTTGGAGAAATCAATAGCATTTCTCAGAGGAATTTGTGAATTCATTCATTTAAACAGATCTTTAAAGGGCATGCATAGTAAGCATAATATGCCTAAGAAGGTCAAAGATAGACTGTCAGAATAAGTTCAAATTGTTGACCTTACTGGGAATATTTTTCAAAAGTGTTTTCTGCATTTATTTTTCCGAAGAAAAGAGCTGATCAAATTTGGAACAGGTTTCCAGGCTTTCTGTGATTCTTATGTCATTCAGATCAATATGAGCAATTTAAATCCCATCTTAGGTATCATTATCAAATATTATTTAATTAAGCAGGAACTGACAGCCTGAACTTTATTTTCTTTCTGACATTTAACCATTAGTTTCAAGTATACAACGCAATGATTCAACATATGTATAAATTGTGAAATGATCACCACTTAGTTGCATATTTTTTCTTGTGATGAGAGCTTTTAAGATGTACTCTGTTAGCAATTTTTTTAAAAGATTTTATTTTTTTATTTGACAGACAGAGATCGCAGGCAGAGAGGCAAGCAGAGAGAAGGGTAAGGGAAGCAGGCTCCCTGCTGAGCAGAGAGTCTGATGCGGGGCTTGATCCCAGGACCCTGAGATGACCTGAGCCGAAGGCAGAGGCTTTAACCCACTGAGCTACCCAGGCGCCCCTGTTAGCAATTTTTGAATATATAATACAGTATTATTAACTATAGTTGCCATTTGTAAATTATATCTCAGGAATTATTTGTCTTATAAATGGCAGTTTATACATTTTGGCTACTTTCACCCATTTCACCCATTCCCTACCCCTGCCTCTGATAACCACCAATCTGTTTTTGTATCTCAGAACCTGAGCTTCATACGTGTTACTAAAATATTATATTCCAAGTTTCATTATTTTAATATATTTTGATTATGTCATCTGTAATAATGTAGGATAACTCTGACTATTCCCCCAGTAAAAGTCATGTCCTGATTTAAGCCTCTCTTTCTACAAGAATCATATAGCATTTCCACATGTACAGAGCACAGGCTTATAAACTGCATTTCATTGTTGCATATTGGAATTTAAAGTAAGCCAGAGGAATGTTTCTAATGGCTGGCAATCTTTATGTTGTTTTGATTCAAAATTTCATTGTTTCTCAGAGAGCATCATTTTGACACACCAGGAATCCAGCCTCTATTTACTGAAGAAAACAATTTGACTGTAATCTTTAAAACATACAACTCATAGTTCCTGTGTTGACAGAAAATCATATTAGATGTAGCTAACACTTGCTAAAATATCATTTCTATTTTTCCACCTGTGTTGTTTAGCATTAGAGGAGAAAACATTTTTCTCAAGCTTGAATAAGAAAGTATTTTCTTCTTTCAGTTTTGCAAAAGCCAACATAATTAAATAATGGAAATCTACAATATTAGTCTTAGTAAATCTACTGTTACATTCAAACATGCCACATTTTGAAAAAGAAAAATACTCCCAAATAAAGGGTAAATTATCAAATATCATCAGATATTAAGACTTCCTGTGAGTTAGATATTATACTTGTTGTAACATATAAGATACACTGGTAATTGCACTATAAAGAGTTAAAGGGCACTTACAGTTTATGAGTAGTTATGTTTTTATAAACCAATCAAGGAATGCCTGGGTGGCTCAATTGGTTAGGCTTCTCCATCTCCCTATGACCCTTCCTCCTGCTCATGCTTTTGATCTCTCTCTCTCAAATGAATAAATTTAAAAAAACTTTATAAAACAATCAAAACTTCAAGATGATTATCAGAAAAATGATGGATACAAAAGTCAAAATGAAGAGTGAAAATACCATGAAACATTAATATACTATGGATGTTTATGGTGTGGCTTTGAACTTTTTGAGCTTTTGAAAGAATTTCACAATTCCTTCATTTTTCTTTCTGATGACGATATATTCTGGGTACTATCTACAGTATGTCATATTCCTCTTATTCCTAATTACTAATTAACATGGAAATTATGAAAATCTCAAAATCGTTGCTGTTTTAAAACTGTTAGAAAATTTCACAGAAATAATTTTGCATGAGAGGAAGGTATAAAGATACCCCAAAGAGTTTAATGACTAATTTTCTTTATTAGTTATAAACATATGGGCACTGAAATGAAACTTCTTGTTTTCCACTACAGATGTAATTGCCCCTTTCCCTCTAAATCAACAAGTTCTCAACCCATATTAGGTCTTCTTTTCCCAGGACAAGTATTTCCAGGCTATAAGCACGAAGACAGAACATGTAGACATAATGAAGCCCAAAACCATTGAGAACTACACTAGGTTTAGCGGTAATGCAGGGCACTATTGAATAGAATATGTATATTCTATACCCCAAATTTTGGAAGCTACTTTTGGAATTCAGAGAATTCAGTATTTCTTTGGGCAGAATATTTTATTAAATAACAATTAATTATTGTGGACCCTGTTTGTAAAGACTGTTAATAATAATACAAAACATTTTACTATGATAATTGGCAACAGGCAACTATGAACTGGATATTAAATAACAGACTGTATCAATGTTAAAATTCTTCCTGGGGGCGCCTGGGTGGCTCAGTGTGTTAAGCTGCTGCCTTCGGCTCAGGTCATGATCTCAGGGTCCTGGGATCGAGTCCCGCATCGGGCTCTCTGCTCAGCAGGGAGTCTGCTTCCCTTCCTCTCTCTCTGCCTGCCTCTCTGCCTACTTGTGATCTCTCTCTGTCAAATAAATAAATAAAATCTTTAAAAAAAAAAATTCTTCCTGAATCCTATGAAACACAGAGTTACAGGATTGTAGTACAGCAGTTTACTTAAAATTGTTGAGCAAATAATAACAGATATTATTAGACGCATATGTCTGTATTGAATGGAGAAAGAAGATGTGTCAAAATATTATTGTTAATAAGTGACATGTATGTTTCAAAAATTCTAAGAAAAAACGTGAAAAGAAGAAAGTTATTTCACCTCAGTGAAGAAGTATTTTCATTAAGTTTTTAGTAGGCCAGTGAAGTCCAATTCATGTCTATGAAGAGTAGACATTATTTAAAACTTTAGTCTACCTTTTGAACAGAACAAAAAACAAATAATAATTTATAGAAATGCCAAGCTATGTTTTTCATGTATTTTAGTTTGAAATACTAATAATAGTAGCTTACTTCTTATATTGACAATATATTTGGAACCAAGAATTTTCCTTTATCATCCTCATAGCAAAAAAATCCCACTTGTGCCTTTTCAAGGTGTGGGTAAATGGACTTTTGCCAGCATAGCCATCATCTAATGAGGGCAAACATGGCAGATGATTATCTGTCTTTTCATATGAAAGTAATGACATCACTTGGAAGGAAGTGATTTGACTTGAACAATCAGTCCTATTCAATTAAGTTGAAAGACAGTTATTCTCATTTGTAATGTGAAAGATACTTACTTTTCAGTAAATTAAAACCAACATTTCCTGCTTAATCCTACTGTAAACCTAATTGCATTTCTAAATCTAATGCTAGCACAATAGTAAATGAATTCAAAAAACACTTGATATGATTGTTTTTTCTCTAACACACTTTTTTTCAAATCCTGATTTTATTGAAAGGAAAAATATTAATAGCGTAGAGATTAATTTCTTTTACTTATTTTTTCAGTATTTTAAATACATATTAAATGTTTACAATTTTCTAAGTCTGTGGAGGTCTTTGGGGACACGAACATGAATTAGATTTACTTATTGATCTTAAGTGGCTCATGGACATAAATGAAATATAATTGTCAATGTGATTATACCTTTGTTGATTACTAGTTTACCCACTCATTCATTTATTTATTTGTACTATTCAATGTAAAGTATATATAATGAATGTTAGGGAGAGCTCAAGAATAGTATATATGGTATGGGAAGAATACTCTTATTAAAATCCATCAAATAAAATATGAATTTCATTTATCAAAAGTAAATATTTTTGGTGTTTTATGTAAAATAATAAAATATAAATATACATTCTTTCATTTTCTATAAAATAACTTAAATAACTATAACTTTCTTACAACTTAAATAAATTGTAGTTAATATTTTAAAACCAGGGGACACCTGGGTGGCTCAGTGGGTTAAGCCTCTGCCTTTGGCTCAGGTCATGATCTCAGGGGCCTGGGATCGAGCCCCACATCAGGCTCTCTGCTCAGCGGGGAGTCTGCTTCCTCCTCTCTCTCTGCTTGCCTCTCTGCCTACTTGTTATCTCTGTCTGTCAAATAAATAAATAAAATCTTTAAAAAATATATTTTAAAACCATTAGAAAAATTTTCTATGAGAGGAAGGTAAAAAGTACCCCAAAAGAATTTAAGAATTATATTCTTTATTGGTCAAAGAGGTATTGCAAAATGTATCTGATTTCCTTTGTTGTTAGGATACTCACCCACAGTCTCATTAAATATTTGAATTTCTGTCTAGATTGTTTTACTTCAGTGTATTATATGTGCTTACAGAGTTCAAGTTTCCGAAAAATAAATATACCTTCCCCAAGTGTATTTTTCCTTAAAAATACCTACTTAGCATTGCAAAATGAGAACATTTCTGAAATAAATATCAGTAAGATTTAATGCTTAAAACTGCATTCTTTCTAATGTAGTTAATATTTTAAAACCAGGGGACACCTGGGTGGCTCAGTGGGTTAAGCCTAATGTGTCAGGTTTAAAGTGTGTTGGCTAATTGAATTAAAGTAAACAAAAACAAAAACAAAAACCGGCAAGCATTGCACTTGCCTTGATTGAAATAAAATTTCTCACATTGGCTTTATCTTGCCATTAAATATACAGATTATTTAATATAATCAAGTTTTCAGTTTTTTTTTTTTTTTTAAGATTTTATTTATTTATTTGTCAGAGAGAGAGGGAGGGAGAGAGAGCGAGCACAGGCAGACAGAGAGGCAGGCAGAGGCAGAGGGAGAAGCAGGCTCCCTGCCGAGCAAGGAGCCCGATGTGGGACTCGATCCCAGGATGCTGGGATCATGACCTGAGCCAAAGGCAGCTGCTTAACCAACTGAGCCACCCAGGCGTCCCGAGTTTTCAGTTTTTATTACTTTGGTAAACATAACTGCTTTTCATTTCACATATAACTCAGTTTTATTTAGTAAAATTTATCAATGTATCTTTCTGTTGAATTGCCTAATATAGAATATATTCCTATTAACAAATTCAAATTACTCACTTTAATATCCATATAATTACCAGAATCTAAATATTACACAGATTAGAAATTCAGGGAAGTTCTATAAAACAGTAAAAGATTGGGTTAACAAAATGGAGTTTTAGATTTATCTTCTACAATGAGTAAATTTCCACGTTTCAATCTTGTTCAGTATTTATCTTGGTGTAAGTCAATATTTACCTGAGAATTAAATGGTACACATTCACTGGAGACATTATAAAATTTAACTCCATTAAATAATCCTCCACAGGGAATTTCTGATGGCATTTGAATCAACAATGTTGTTACTAATAGATCTCCAGAGTATAAAGATACCACAGAAGTACCTGGAATCTCACCAATAGTGTCTTGGATTATCAATTCCATGACAACATCCACAAAAATAAATAGTATTTTTAAAATTTAAGAGAAATTCCTTCTAAAATAGATATCAGAAAGCCTAGGATGTCTGTCAACAACACTATACTTTGTAATTGAATCTGCTGAATGAGGCTTCTTACCTATACACACATAGTTTTGCCTAACTAATCACAATTTTCCCCAACAATGGAAAAAAGACATTCACCCGACGCAAAGGCAAACTGTTGGCTGGAGTAGAGCTTTCTGAGGTGGTCAGATGCCAGTTATTGAATTAGTAAAGATGCTCTAAAGTAACAAAAATATCCAATCCATTTTTCACACTTGGGGAATTTCAGTGTGAGGCACACAAACAACAACAAAGCCAGTAGGAAGAGTACAAACCAATACACATAGAAAGCCTACCTTAAGTATGAAGCAACAGAAGAAATAAGCAGAGGAACAGAGATAAGAGAAGCTGAGTCAGAAGCAGAACAGAAAACTAGAACTGTTGTTGGATATTTAGGATTTTTACTGCAGCCTGAACAAAAGTGATTTTATTCTATCCTGATTTTGCAACTGACTGTGCCAATTTCCAGTGCTTTCTTGCTTTTCTGGGCATCTTTATAGTAACACCCTATCACCTGAAGAAACCTGATTGTCTCTCTATTTCTTTCAAACTTAGAGCCAAATAACATACATTCACCTCAAAAGCTATTTGAGAAAAGCAGTCCGTACTAAATAAAATATGTAGCTAGTCCAAACTAACTGGTACAGTAACAGAAAACAGGATACACATTGATTTTTTTTTTTTTTTAATACGTCAATGCTATAGTTGGGAAGAAAAGCAAAAACAACAACAACAATAAAAGCACTGGGTTAGGAAATAATACAATCTGCTAAAATGTTAAAATACCATATAAGTTCAAAGAGGATTTTTTAAAAAATATATATTGTTACCTAATTTCTCTGGCTAGATATGGGGAGTTCACAGTGGTTTCTAGAGGCCATTTCACAGAATTCAGTATATCTGAAAAATCAACATCAACTGGTTTTCAACCCAGTGAGTTTCTTTTAGATCAGTACATTTCCAATGCAGTTACAGTGCAGAGCACAGGGTATCACTTATTTATAAAGATGGTCTCTCTCCTATAAAATGAACCATTACAATATATCTTATCCAGAATCCAGAGATTTAGGACCAAACTTATCTTTTATGGATAGCTATTTTTAGTCATTTCAAAAAAAATGTAACTCATTTGAGAAATGTGGTAATACTAGAAATGAGAGGAACAGAAAGATAATTAAATGCTTAGCTCTAATTAGGGTTTCTATTAGTGTTTCTAACCATTAGTGACCTGACTCTGATTTCCTCTCGGATTCAGCCATTCCAAAATTATATCTTAACAGAATAGAACTATGGAGAACAGAGGTGATTGGACCATTAAGACTATGAGAAGATATGTGTATTGTGTTCAGAAATGTGCTGTCTTTGTATTTTCTTTGAAAATTCTTCAAGGGAATACCATTTTCATCTATGTGCTTTGAGTAAAGTTCTATCTCCTGTTCTTAGATGTATTGAAGGTATTAATTGTGTTTTCAGATGGTGAGAAAATATATCTGGATAATAATAATTACTATTATTATTAACAGTATGTATATCTCATCATACCTTAAGCACTTTTTCAAGGGTCCTCTATAGTTTAAAAATCTTTAGAGTGTATAAAGATCCTCAGGTGTATTTTTTCTTTGGAAATGTCTAAAATGATTCTATTTACATTTTATTATAATTGTGATTTCTCATGTGAATGCTGGAATTGTATTTTGATGACTAGTTTATTTTGTGTCAGTCACATAGCTATACACAGACACAGGTACAATTCAAACTTTATTATCTGGGGCTAGTTTAATTAACAAATTTAAAATTTTCTACTTATAAAAAACATAAAGACTAACATATACATCTCCCTATAATGCTGAGAATTATTATCATTCCTTACAAAGGGGATATGAGTTTACTTGCTTTATAATAGGAGCTTGTTGCAAAAGATAAAACATTTTTTCTCCACTTTCTGCCTCTATTACCCTGTAGGCTTTCTGAATGAAAAGAATCATTCTTAACTTTCCTGATATTCACAGGACAAAGGACAGTTACTGTGCATTTGATGAACATTTGTGGCCTGAATGAACATTTTCCACATAGTGAAAGCTATTTTGCATGAGAGAAAGAGAACTTATGCATTAGCAAAACTCTTAAGATACAAGGTTAGTTTTAGCTTTCAATATCCAAAGGAATCTAAGAGGAAATAAATATAAAGCTGTTGCTACTCCATTTTTTTCAAGAGAGCTTTTGATGTGCTGTGTTTGATGTCTTTCAGAGGAAAAGAAAACACTCCATTGCTTTTGGGGGTCTTGATAAAAAGCCCATGGAGTCCTGAAGTCAGGATCTGCAAGAGTGCTTAATACATAAACCCATAACTCTTCCTTCTGGTAATCTCAGCACACTAGTCAACAGAGTAGGTGCTCAGTTCAGTTTTTACTGATTATTATCCAGAATACAACTGGGAAGTGATTGGTCACCTTTTTCGACATTAAAAGGTCAGCGCTTTACCCAATCCTTAAAATGGACTTAGGCTTCATTAAGTGTCTAAGTTAGAATACATTAGTTATAGAACCACCACGAGCTGATTGGTGAAATAGAGATTTATGTTTTCCAACAAAATATGAAGCATGTGTAGGTAGTCCAGGACTAATATAATGGTTCCATGATAACAAAGGGGATATAGTTTTTTCTTCCCTTTCACTCTGCCATCTTGGGTGTGGATTTTTCCCTCATGCTCACAGTATGGTTTTTGTACCACAGGCATAACATGCATGTCCCAGGCAGAAGAGGAAAAGAATAAATATCAAAAAGCAATGCTTACTAAGAACTTTTAACTTTTAATTAGGAAAACAATAGGTTTCCTTTAATCTCTACCTAGTAAATTTTTGTAAATCTTATTGTTCACAACAGAATCACAGTGTATTAAATAGTCACAATAGAGCACTCTCTCCCAAAGTTCTGGTCCAGGTAGAATCCCCCAAAGCAAACAGCATCAGGTGAAACATCTGGGATTTCAGAAGCAAGGGTTTAAATATTGCTCCTAGAAAGAACAAACATTGTTAAAATGTCCATATTGCCTAAAGTAATCTACAGACATACTGCAACCTTTATCAAAATACCAAAAAAAAAAAAAAAAAAGATTTTCTTTTTTCACAGAATTAAAACAAATAATCCTAACATTTGTATGGAATCACAAAAGGCCCCAAATAGCCAAGGAAATCTGAAAAAGAAGAAAGCTGGAGGCATCACAGTCCTAAATTTCAAAATATACTATAAAGCTACAGTAATAAAAACAGTATAGTACTGGCACAAAAGCAGACACATAGATCAATGGAACAGAATAGATAGTCCAGAAATAAATCCATGCTTTCATGGTCAATTAACCTAAGACTAAGGAGGCAAGAATATACAATCGGAAAAGGATAGTCTGTTCAACAAATGGTGTTGGGAAAATGGACAACAAAAACACAGGACAGCTGCCAAAGAATAAAACTATACCACTTTCTTATACCTACACAAAAATAAACTCAAAATGGATCAGAGACTTTAATGTGAGACCTAGAACCCTGAAATTCCTAGAAGAAACCATAGGCAGTAATTTCATTGACATTGGTTGTAGAAACATGTGTTTAGAAATGTCTCCTTTGGCAAAGGAAATAAATGCAAAATTAAATTATTGGAACTACATCAAAACAAAGAGCTTATTCACAGTGAAGGAAAGCATTAATAAGGCAACATACTGAGTGGGAGAAGATATTTCCAAATGATATATCTGATAAGGGGTTAATGTCCAAAAATATACAAAGAACTTATTCAACTCAACACCAAACAAACCCAAATAATCCAATTAAAAATGGACAGGGAGGGGCGCCTGGGTGGCTCAGTGGGTTAAGCCGCTGCCTTCGGCCCAGGTCATGATCTCAGAGTCCTGGGATCGAGTCCCGCATCGGGCTCTCTGCTCAGCGGGGAGCCTGCTTCCCCCTTCTCTCTCTCTGCCTGCCTCTCTGCCTGCTTGTGATTTCTCTCTCTGTCTAATAAATAAATAAAATCTTTAAAAAAAAAATGGACAGGAAACTTGAATAGACATTTTTCCAAAGAAGACATATAGTTGGTCAACAAACACATGAAGAGATGGTCAATATCATTAGTCATCAGGGAAATAAAAATCAAAACCACAATTAGATATCTCTTTACACTTGTCAGAATGGTTAAAAAAAAAAAAAAAACGAGTTTTGGCAAAGATGTTGAGAAGAAGAAGCCTTGTGGACTGTTGGTAGCATTGCAAATTGGTATATTCACTGTGAAAAACAGTATAGAAGTTCCTCAAAAAATTAAAAACAAAATTACCAAAGGATCCAGTAATTCCATTACTGGATATTTACCTGAAGAAAGAATAGTAATTTGAAAATATATACGCACCACTATGTTTATTGCAGCATTTTTTTAGTAGCCCAGATATGGAAACAATCCAAGTGTCTATCAATAAATGAATGGGTAAAGTAGATGGAATATTACTAGGTCACAAAATAGAATGAGATCTTACCATTTGGGACAACATGGATGGACCTAGAGGGTATAACAGTAAGTAAAATAAGTAAGTCAGAGAAAGACAAGTACCATTCTCTGTAGAATTTTAGAAACAAAACAAATAAAGTTAAAGAAAACAGACTCTTAAATACAGAGAACTAACTGGTAGTTATCAGAGTGGAGGTGGGGGGGTGAGTGAAATAAATAAAGGTTTTATTTTTTTTTTTAAGATTTTATTTATTTATTTGATGCAGAGAGAGATCACAGGTAGGCAGAGAGGCAGGCAGAGAGAGAGAGAGGGAAGCAGGCTCCCTGCAGGGAGCCTGATGTGGGACTTGATACGCGGACCCTGGGATCATGACCTGAGCCAAAGTCAGAGGCTTAACCCACTGAGCCACCCAGGTGCCCCAAGAGTACACTTATACTGATGAGAACTGAGAAATGTATAGAATTGTTGAATCATTATATTGTACACCTAAAACTAATATAACATTGTATGTTAATTATACTTGATTTTGTTTTCAAGTAAAAAACACCAAGAGCAACAACACAAATATACTAAAAACAACAACATTGCTGCTCCTGGAGATCAGAAACGCCCATATCAATAGTGTTATTTAGCATTGGAGTGGCAAAAGTATGACATTCAAAGATGTGAACCAGGAATAAATCAGACTTGGCCAGAGAAAAAGCAATGGTCAAAGCAGACAGGGGAGAAAGGAGTGTGAGAGAGAAAGGATAGGTACAAAAGGGAACAAGGGTATCTGAGGCAGCCAATATGTACAAAGAAAAAACATTCTCTTAAAATACAACTGGAATAAATGTTTCTGTATATTTGTGTCTGCAACGTATGACTATGGATGAACTGCCTACTCTCTTTTGAGTCCCAGGACACTTTTTTTTTTTTTAAACTGTGATTATTATCATCATATGTTGAAATAGCATACTAACCTTAATTTGCTGACTATTAATTAAGAAAGCATACATAGAGTTTTCTTAATTTAATAAACTTTAACAATGACTTAATAATTTTTTAGAACTGAGATTTTGTGTTGAATTCTTGAGGTATTTACAAAATCTCTCTCTCTCTCTCTCTCTCTCTCTCTCTCTCTCTATATATATATATATATATATATATACCTTTGCAAATAGCAGAAATTTAGTAGGTTGGCACTTCTATTTTTCCTGAACTTGTACCTGATGTAAATTCTGGAGGAATGCCACGGAATATGAGAAAACAATTAACCCATGTATTATCTTCTTTTAATATGTAAGCAGCAAGTATAATTTTCAACAGCAGCATGAAATAGTTTAATGATCTGGATGGTTTCTAATTTGGTAATTAGCCTCACTAACTAAATGGTTTATTTATTCTTCCTAAGGTATATGTTCTTTATTTTTGCCTATCTTTTCTGTTTCCTGGGAAGAGCTACCCTCTCCATCCATTGGAATTTCTACTCTGTATATGGTTTATAATATACATCTGTTCAAACTTTTTTTGAGACTGTTAAGGACTTTCTATAATAGGTAGAAATAAATAGAAAGTTAAATATCTGGCCACATCTTACCAGAAACACCAAATGAACTGCTTGTGTTTTAAACCAGTGTTGAGAAAAGAAGGAAAGAAAAAAGGAAGGAAGGAAGGAAGGAAGGAAGGAAGGAAGGGAGGGAGGGGGGGAGGAAGGGGAGAAACCTAGTATAGGTAAGAGAAATCTTCATCCAAATGCATTTTATATTTATAGATCTGGAATAGCCCAGAGGACCACAGGGGGATGGAGGGAAAACTGAAAGGGAAGGAATCAGAGAGGGAGACAAACTATGAGAGACTCTGGACTGTGGGAAACAAACTGGGGGTTACAGAAGAAAGGAGGGTGGGGGGATGAGGAAACAGAGTGATGGGTATGAAGGAGAGTACGTCTTGGGATGAGAACCAGATATTATATGCAACTATTGAGTCGCTGAACACTACATCAAAAACTGATGATATACTACATGTTGGTTAACTGAACATACTAATAAAAAAATTAAAAATTAAAAACAAAACAAAAAACAAACATTTTATTTCAATAATGTTTTGGGATTCCTGGCTGAAAAGCCTTAATTGATCATCTGAACGGATTGTGGTCATGTCTTCAAGTTAAAGATCCAGGGAAGAATAATTATGTTTCTTTTGCTAGATATGTCTAATTCTGCCACCACAAGTAACCTTATCTTGCAGTATCAAAGCAATTTCTTTCTTTCTCCATTTTTTCCCCTTCCTTGGGAATTCTAATTTGTCTAGGCTGTGGTAAATACTATTAGTAAAGTCATATATAATTTTAAGAGTGGAAAGTAACCTGCCACATCTCATCTAGCTCACACCCTGTAACGTGCTCAGTGAATGACTGCATATGTTTATCCATTATCAAGACTTGTCAGTAACTTAGGATGAAGGTTGGTAGTAGAATAAGATGTGGATTTTTAATAATGTTAGATCACAACATTCATATATTCAGCAGCAGGAGAAAAAGGTATGCAAATATAATTTTCAGGAAAGCGAATCAGTTCAGGTCAAATACCTGTGTGATAAGTAGCAATCCAGAAATGTTGATAAAACAAAGTCAGTCAGCAAATTATATACTTTTTAAAAATACAGTAGAATTTATGCCCTAAGCTCATGCAGTTCTTATAACCTCAGAAGCTACAGGTCCCATAACCCCAAAGCACTTCAGAACTGTAGAATAAGATCAGGAAATGTCATCCTCTGTTAATAAAATTGATAGATTTTACCATACAATGAGATTGACCATCATCAATAGCCTAGCCTTTCCTAGAAGGTTGAATGGTATTGCTCATACTGATAAAGAGGCCAATAGCTACTTGACATCAGGTTGAGACATGCTGCCATTAGATTTGATAGGCAGTGTAAATGATGCAAAGCAACAACAACAACAAAAAAATTACAACCTATTCAGCTGTACTATTACTCAAATAACAACTGATGCTCCTTAGTAACTCATTTCTAACAGTTTCAGAAAGCACGAATTTAACCAATTTAACCAAAAAAGAGAGTTTGTACATACAAAATGTTCAGTGTGAATGATCTAGTCTTAAATTTCTTTCTTAGTGGAGAGGGGAAATTCATACAATCAAACTAGCTTCAGTTTGATTATCTAACTCTCCTTTCCCCAGTTACACTTGCAAATAATGCAGTTGATCTTCAAGTATGCTTATTTAGTTATTTACTAGGATAGTGCTTCAGGCAAATATGTTTGCATTTTGGTTGATATATTAATCTACTTTGGCTTGGGTATTTCATCTAAGTTTGCTTATAGTGATCTAGTTCTTAGATATTTATTTACTTAGGCAAGTAATATAGTAACATTTCAGTATCTCAAAAGCTGTATGTAGAATGTGGACTCCATACTAAGGATAACCATTCCTATTTACTTTGAGCAGTCTGGTATGTATTTTTTTAAAGATTTTATTTATTCATTTGACAGAGGGAGAGACAGCAAGAGCAGGAACACAAGTGGGGGAGTGGGAGAGGGAAAGCAGGCTTCCCACCAAGCAGAGAGCCCATTGCAGGGCTTGATACCAGGACCCTGAGCAGAAGGCAGACACTTAATGACTGAGCCACCCAAGTGCCCTCTTTTGACCATAACATTCTCTTCTTTCTTTCATGCCCATTATTCAATAATCTTTGATTCAGCACCAATTACATAAATGAAACTCTACTAGTTTTGTGAGAAACAAAAAAATTCGAGGATTGTCATTTTTATGTGTTTCAAAGTATTCTATATAAATGGTTTTATTATACTCAAAATAATCCAAAAAAGTTCAGAAAGTATTTATAATCCCTTTTTAAAAAAAATTATCTAAAGTCACATCATTAGACTGTAATAGAGCTGGGGCAAACAACAACAACAAACCCCCCAAAAGGCTCTGGTCTTTATTTCCCCACCACACATTCAGCAAAACAAGAAAAACACAAGTAACAATACTTCTTATAATATAATGAGGGATATCTAATATCCTTATAGAAAATAAGTTTAAGTTAAATAACAAGTTTTTCAAATATTTTGAAATATTTTCAAACCTTTCCTTGGTAACATTAATCTGTGTGTATACAAGATAATTAAACAAAAATTATTTCTTGTGATTAGACCCACAATGGCAGCACTCTATCATTGTGGAGTTGATGGAGTTGCACTAGATTTTATTGGTGTTCTTGCCACTGTGCTGGCTAAAGAACTTACTAATTGCAGTCTCATTCTGACCTGCTTCCTGCAGAATCCTAGGGGCAAGGTGAAACACATCACTCTTCCTATTAATACTGATGTTGGCTATAAATGCTGACTACTACAAAAGAAACATTTTCACTGGCAAGAGAATTCCTGTTGCTGGCTTGGGTTTGCTCCCTCATGCCACCTTGGCTGGCCATTCCTCTTTTTCCCTTTTCACGCTTCATTATAAACTGCTCACATGGAATTAAACTACACAGAAAGTCTTGATGATTCTTCCACTGTCAAGCTTTTTTCCACACACTCTATATATGGTTGGCTCTTCCCAGCCAAAAATCAAATTTCTTCTTCATTCTTTTCCATCTGCTGTTGGTTTGTCTTTTCAGTTTCCTCACAAAAAACAACTGGACTTCCCTTATAGATTCCCCAACAACCATCTACCCCTCAGTTAAGTCCACATACTTCAACACAATTTTTTATATATCTTCTTGGTTTATAGTATACATTTAGTTACATTACACACACACACACACACACACATCAAAAATATGCTACTATCAAGACCAACACCATCACGAGACCAATACAAAGCATGGCAAAAATAAAGCCTATAAGCCAGTAAATGATATAAAAAACAAAGACTGTGAGGTCAAAAGAAAAACATAATATGAGCTGGAATAGAAAGCTGAAGTTTAGGGAGGTGAAATTTCACTTTAGCATTGAAAAAAATCAGTAGAATATGAAAAGGTGGGAAAGGGGGAAATAGGGCAGTCTTAGAAGTTTATAAGCAGTTTGGTTAATTGATTATTTTGAACTAGCCTGTATATTTAAATAATTATATTCAGATACACTTTGCATGGTAACGGACTAGTCTGAATGAATCAGAGTCTGCATGACAGATAATTGAATGGTTAGGTTGGAAATTTAGAATAGTGACAGTCTATAAAGTAATTAAATGCCAACAGGAGAATTTGCTGACTATTACATGTCTGGTATTGGGGAAACAAGATGAAAAAGGCATGCCCCTGAATATTTTCAGTTTAATGGAAAAGAGAAGCATATGCAAAAACAAAAGTAAACTGCTATAGGAGAATGGAGGTGTTACAGAGGGACACAAAGATCAGTTCATAAGGATGAGTAGAAATTCATTAGGTAGAAGAAACAAAGAAGAATATTCTAGGTGAAGAGGAATTCTTCTATGTGGATAAGACTAGTAGCAGGTAAATTAAGTTGGGAAGAATTAGTAAAATCCTAAAATCCTGAAGAAGATATATATGGAAAAGGAGAATGAGAACTTGTGGAAGGCCATTTCCTCCTCCATAATTTTTACTAAAACTTCATATTCATATAACCGAATTCTTCCATAAAATATTTAAAACTCATTCGGCAATCCTCTCCCACTTGAATTAGGGAACAATGGTCTTCATTCTTCATATGTTCTTATTTGAAAATGCCATATGCAAAGAAAATTTAAGTCATACAGGTCAAGGCCAGAATGAAAAAAAGGTTAATTAACCCATTAATACAGCCTCTAAGCCTGAAAAACAATCTGAGGGGTTTGAAGTGGCAGGGGGTGGTGGGAGGTTGGGGTACCAGGTGGTGGGTATTATGGAGGGCACAGCTTGCATGGAGCACTGGGTATGGTGAAAAAATAATGAATACTGTTTTTCTGAAAATAAATAAATTGGAAAAAAAATACAGCCTCTAAGCTATTGAAAACCTAGAAGTAGGAAAAGTACAAAGTAATTACTTCATTCCAGGATCTTTTTGAACATGCATGCAAATGTTTCAGTTATTTTCTCCACTTCCCATATTTCCATGCTCCCTGGAAGGGTAAGAATGTGGAAGAGGAAAAAGACTAAAATGGTATCCTCTCAAGATGACTCCTTATGTCATGGTTTCTGCTCTAACTAGTGCTCAAATAAAATAAGTCAGACCACAAAGAATAATTGAAAGGACTATTCAAATCTTTATATAGCCACATCCTCCAGACTGACGTGTTATACTTTCCCTTTGCTCATTCTGTGGCTTAGCTTTTTCTTACATAAAACCAGTGTAGTGTCTGGCTTTTGTTTGCTTTTCCCTCAACCACTCTTGATTCAGTTATCAAATATGTGTTGCTATTAAGAACCAGATGAAAGGGGTGCCTGGGTGGCTCAGTGGGTTAAGCCTCTGCCTTTGGCTCAGGTCCTGATCCCAGGATCCTGGGATCAAACTCTGAAACTGGCTCTCCGCTCAGTGGGGATCCTGCCCCCCCCACCTGCCTGCCTCTCTGCCTGCTTGTGATCTCTTTCTGTCAAATAAATAAAATCTTAAAAAAAAAAAAAGGCAGATAGAAAATGATACTCATAATTTAAATCTTTCTTTTTTCCTTTCATTTATAAAGCAAAGAAACTTTGTGTTGGATAAAATCTATCTTAATTATCCAAAACATGCAGCATACAATGATTAAGGGTATTAAATATGTAATCATATATTATTTGCCTTGAAAACATATACAATTATTCGTGTATCACAGAGCCTAAAATATTTTAATCTATCTAATGAAGATAATCATATCTTTATCTTATAAATTTATAAGGGTTTAAATGAAAATGTGTAAAAATATAAACATATGTATAAATACATAACTGTGTATGTGTTTAGTAATGATATGAACGCTCTATGGGCTTGAGTCTTCTAGGAAACAGATGTCAAGAATGAATTGGAAGTGGCAAATATTTATTCAGTGGAAGACAGATGAGAAGAAACAGACATTAGGCATGGAAATCCTAAGGACCACAGTTCAAGGCTGACACATGTAAAAGGAGAGGCAGAAGGAAGGTGGATTGGGTAGGAAGGGCCTCAGACTGTAGCTCACCTCTGAGTCAATGTCTGAGAGACCAAAAAAGGGGAGCTGCAATGCAAACATTCCCTATTAGATGAATCCATGCTGGACAGAAGTGGCAGGCTAAAAAGAACTGTGTGTTTGGTCTTTGGCCTTTAGCTCTAAAAGAGCAAGAGCAGGATCCTGCAGTGGATCCTGAAGGCGCTTCAGCTGGAGCTTCTCAGCTAACTGCACTCCCTAGAGTGCAGAAACTGTACTTCCCTATTAGTGAGATGCATTTCCATGGCTGTCACTTATATTTGGAAAGAAGCCAAAAACTATGAGTAGTATTCACGCCATTATTGCTCAATAGTCCTGCCCATATTATTATTGATAGATAATATTCTAAAACTTTCAGTTTTTTGGAATACTTCTAAAACATGGTAGAATTTTTTAAAAATGTTCTTAAACATTCTTTTTTGCTCGACATCTAAGAAGAAACTGTCAGTACTCTGCAAACACTCATCTGCTTAGGTTTCTCCTTTCAACTGCATAATATCCTTCAGGTATGGATTCTGTGGTCAGGTCACAATTCAGTTGAGAGCCATTCTAAATTCCCTTTTAATAAAACATCATGCATTTCAGTATGATAAAAATGGTGTATTCAAAAAGGACCTGTGTCCTACATATGCTGAAATCTTATTTAATATGTGCACGCATATACACACAGAAGTATAAAGTTATGCTTCCTTGTAAATTCCATTGAATTGTAATCCATCAGTAGTCTGTCAAATACAGTGGACAACAAGTTACTTGTCTGCTACAAAAGGGTATAAACCAATTGGCAAGTAAAGTAGGTCTATAGGGATAGTAAAACCCTTTTGACCTTGCAGAGAAGAAAGGAGGGTGGAGAGAATTGCTGATTCACGAAGGAAAACCTTCCTGAAGAGTTGAGTGCTCAGGTTAAACTTCCCTTCCAGGCAGCACTAATTTGGCTGACAGATACCAAGCCATAGTTAATATAAACTGACATTGACCTTGCTGGTATTACCTGCAAAATCCCCTCATACAAATTTTCCTAAAATAATTATTCGAATGCTTTATACATATAAAAGCCGTCCATCAACAAAGCCAGGTGTTTAATTTTCCTCCAGCTAAAATTCACCAGTCATTTGCTACTGAGGACAGAAAATTTCAGCTAGACTTTGAAAGTTTTGATTTTGTAGGGAAAAACAATGGTGAAATGGAAAAACATACATTTATTATGTGGGAACTAGTTTATAATTCTGGAAGTTGTAGATGACCCCTAGAGATGCAAAATAATTATAGTATACATATATGTAAATGGATTCTGTATTGTGGAGGAATAACCATCCCTCCATATGAAAAAATGATATCATCTGCATTTGTACATTCATTTTGATATTCCTGGTCTATAAATACATCTGTTCTTCGGATTTGCTTTTAAAATGGTTCTAATATCTGCATGATTCCCTCACTGATTAATGAGCTAAACAAAATTTTTAACATGTGTTCATTTTTATATCTGCTTGAGCGTCTTAATATTATCTTTAAAAAAATCTTTGGGGCACCTTGGTGGTTTAGTCATTTAAGTGTCCAACTGTTGGTTTTGATCAGCTCAGGTCATGATCTCAGGGTCATGGGACTGAGCCCTGCTCAGTACAGAGTCAGCTTCATATTCTCTCTCCCTCTCATCCTCTCTTTCAAATAAATAAGTAAAATCTTTAATAAATATATGTAAACAATATGCATGTTTTAAATGTCACATATTCATGAATATCCATTGTCTTTTAATGGCTTCTTTATATAAAACCCAATTTTAAGTCATAGAGCTGTATATGTTTAATACTTTCATTTATTCACCTCTTCATTTTTTAATTGAACATCTAATATATTCCTGATACAGTGCTAGTATACTGGGAATTCACTGATAATTATATTATGTGACACAATTCCTGCTATGATGTTGTCAGCTAAGATTTTCACATAGGAATTATATCTTATAAACAGATAAATTACAATGCAATAGTTAAGTGTTAAAGAGGAGTAAAGAACAAAATGCTTTAAAAGGAGAAGAAAATAAGGTGAAACAGTCAATTTGCTTTGGGGCCTTTGGAAAAGTTATAAAATATCATGTGAGATTAAAAATGATTTTTGAAAATAGTACTTGATTGGAGAGGTGAGAGGGCACTGCAGACACGGTACATGGGTATACAATATACCCACTGTGTATTTGTTTTTGAGCCAAGAACTTTATCAAGAACTTTAACAACTATAATCAAATGTCATAAAAATACAGCAGTAATGAAAGAGATGGACCCAGCATTGTTTCTCTTATTTGACAGATTAGAACTTTAAAGCACCAGAGAGGTTAAGTGAATTGTAAAATATCACACAGATGGTAAGAGTGAGAACTAAAGTTTTTTTTTTTTTTTTGGAACAGGAGATTTTTGCCTTTTTTTTTTTTGATTTTTTTTAAATTTATTTATTTTCAGAAAAACATTATTCATTATTTTTTTTCACCACACCCAGTGCTCCATGCACGCCGTGCCCTCTATAATACCCACCACCTGGTACCCCAACCTCCCACCCCCCCGCCACTCTGAACAACAATCTGAGGGGTTTGAAGTGGCGGGGAGAACTGAAGTTTTACCATTTCTATTCTTCCTTCCTCAAGAGAATCTTGACATTTATAGTCATTTCTTACAGAGCAGACACTGGAACACTCTACGTGTAAAAACACAAACAATACAAAAGTTTAATGAGAAAAAAAAAAAAAAAACACAAACAATAGTTGTAGAGCTAGGTGGTGTGATAATTTTCTAAGGCAGCCACAACAAAATACCACAGACTGGGTGGCTTCAACAACAGATACTAATTTTCTCACGCTAGCTGATGCCAGAAGTCTGAGATCAACATATTGGCAGGGTAGATTTCATTCTGAGGCCTCTCTGCTTGGCTGATAGATAGCCTTCTACCTCTTATCCTCGTGTCTTCACATGGTCTTTCCTTTGCGCTCATGCATCCATAGTGTCTTTTTGTGTGTCTTATTATTTTTTTTTTCCTTTAAAGGACACAGTCATATCGGATCAGAGCCACCTAATGGCCTTGTTTTAACCTCATCTTTTTAAAGATCCTATCTGTAAATACAGTCACACTCTGAATAGAGACTACTGCTTTAACATGAGATAGGGGGGCACAATTCAGTATTTGGCACTTGGTTTATTCACACAGTGTGGAAAAAAAAAGAGTTAAATCTATTAAGAAGGTAAATGGTAGAAATAGTCTATAACCCATTTGTTCTGAAAAGTCTAGACCCTCATCAATTCCTGGAGAAAAGACTGCAATTAACAGTGGTATTTGCTCTGGATGGAGGGTTAATAAATGCAAGAAGATTCAAATATTTCCAGGTAGGCTAACCAGAGAAATGATCCCCACTGTAAGTTCCCACAGTGCCATGGGGAATTATGTCAGTCATGAGTTACAACCAGCAAGGGTAGTAAATGGAAGCTTCATTTATTTTACAATTTACCTAAAGTCTAGTCCTATAAGAGGAAAATTTTTAAAGTTGAAAACAGGAAAATTATATTTGTTTCACTTTATCTGAAGAACAGTCTACAGATGACATTTTGTTGCTAAAATGCTTCTCTTAAAACTTCTCAAACTTCACAAGCTTTGGGTCTATAAGCACAATTTGTTTCT
This sequence comes from Neogale vison, assembly GCF_020171115.1. Lineage (NCBI taxonomy): Eukaryota > Metazoa > Chordata > Mammalia > Carnivora > Mustelidae > Neogale > Neogale vison. The sequence continues at coordinate 117,113,106 of NC_058095.1, read as the reverse complement.
TTTAAAAAAATAACTGGGGCAGGGGCGCCTGGGTGGCTCAGTGTGTTAAGCTGCTGCCTTCGGCTCAGGTCATGATCTCAGGGTCCTGGGATCGAGTCCCACATCAAGCTCTCTGCTCAGCAGGGAGCCTGCTTCCTCCTCTCTCTCTCTGCCTGCCTCTCTGCCTATTTGTGATCTCTCTCTGTCAAATAAATAAATAAAATCTTTAAAAAAAAAATAACTTGGGCAACTGGCTAGCTCAGTCAGTAGAGCATACGACTCTTGATCTCAGGGTTGTAAGCTTTGACCCCCACACTGAAAGAAGTGACCCCCACACTGTAGAGATTTACTTACAAAAAATAACATCTTTAAAAAAAGTTTAACTGCTGCTCTCTAAAGTCATTATGACAAAAGAACCACTGGTTCGTAAGCACTGTTAAGCCAGTCGCTCAATTAAACTTTATCCCTAGCTTCACTGAAGTATAACTGACAAATTAAAAAAATGCATATATTGAAGGTGTACAAGTAAGGTTTTGATATACATAGTAAAATACTTACAATCAAGCCAATTAACATATTCATTACCTCATAGATACTTTTTTGTGTGAGAACATTTAAGATCTACTCTTAGCAAATTTCAAATATACAATACAGCGTTACTAACTATAGTTACTGTGCTTTACATTAGATCTCCAGAGTTTATTTATCCTGCATAACTGAAACTTTATACCCTTTATTCAATATTTTCCCATTTCTCCTATCACACAGGGCCCTGGTAACCACCATTCTACTCTCTGCTTCCACATATAGATGAGATGAAGTAGAATTTATCTTTATTTGTTTGGCTTATTTCACTCAGCATATTCTCTTTGTCTCAAAGAGCAGAATTACCTTCTTTTTTCAGGCTGAATGATATTCTATTAGATAGATAGATACATGTCACATTTTATTTATCCATTCATCTGTCCATGGAGTTGTAAGTTGTTTACATGTCTTAACTACTGTGAATACTGCAATGAACATAGAAGTGCAGATATCTCTCTGAGATATCGATCTCCTTTCTTTTGAATATATGCCTAGAATTGAGATTGCTGGGTCATATAGTTTTATTATTCATTTTTTGAGAAATCTTCGTATTACTTTGCATAATAGTTGTTCCAGTTTACAATCCCACCAAGAGTGTACAAGAGTTCCCTTTTTATCCACATCTGCACATATATTATGTTTTGTCTTCTGATAATATCCATTTTAACAGCTGTTAGGTGATAATTCATTGTGATTTTGATTTGTATTTCCCAGAGCATTAGTTAAGCAACTTATTACATACATGCTGGCCATATGTATATCTTCTAATGAAAAATTCCTATTTCAATTCTTTGCCCATTTTTAATCATATTACTTGTGGTTATTTGCTATTGAATTAAATTCCTTATACATTATGTATTTTAATCACTTATCAGATGTATGATTGCAAATATTTGCAGCCATTTCATAAATCGTCTCTTCACATGGTTGGTTATTTCTTTTTCTGTGCAGAAGCTTTTATTCTGAAACAATCCTATTTGTCATATTTATTTACATTGCCTGTGCTTTGGGGGTCATATCCAAACAATCATGCCCAGACTAGTGATGAGATTTGTTTCTTATGTTTTCTTCTAGTAGTATTTTTTTAGTTGAGACCTTATGTTTAAGACTTTAATTCATCTTGAGTTCATTTTTTATATGATGTGAGATAAGGGTCCAGTTTCATTCTTCTGCATGTAGATGTACAGGTTTTCTTCCAATACCATTTATTGAAGAGACTCTCCTTTCCCTATTGCATAATCTTGGCACCCTTGCAGAGCAATTGATTATAAATGTGTGGATTTGTCAGGGCTCCCTATTTTGTCCAGCTACTCCATGTGTCTTTTTTTGTGCCATTACTGTATTGTTTGGGTAACTATAGCTTTGTGGTATCTTTTGAAATGAAGCAGTATAATACCTCCAGCTCTGTTCTTGCTCAAGATTGGTTTGATTATTTGGGGTCTTTTATAGTTCATCTGGAGCTATACGGAATGAGGGTTTTTTTTTTCTATTTCTGTGAAAAACGTTTAATTGGAATTTTGATAGAAATTGCACTGAATCTGTAGATAGCTTTGGGTAGCATGGACATTTTAACATTAATTCCCCCAATCCATAAATGCAGAATATTTTCCCCTTTGTTTCTTCTTCAATTTCTTTCATCATTTTTTATAGTTTCCACTGTATGGCTCTACTATATGCTTGGTTAAATTTATTCTTAAGTATATGATTGTTTTTAATGTTATTGTAAATAAAACTTTTTACAGTTTTTATTTAAATTCCAGTTAGTTAATACAGTGTAATATTAGTTTCAGGTGTTCAATTTAGTGACCCAATGCTTACATACAACACCCAGTTCTCATCAAAGTATACTCTTTAATCCCTATTACTCATTAAACCCATCCCCCACCTGCCTCCCCTCCACTAATCCTCATTTTGTTTTCTATAAGTTAAGGGTATTTCTTGGTTTGCCTCTCTCTTTATTTTTTCTCTTTGCTCATTTGCTTTGTTCCTTAAATTGCATGTATGAGTGAAATCATATGGTATTTGTCTTTCTCTGACTTATTTTATTAACATAATACTCTCTTGTTCTATTCATGTCATTACAAATGGTAAGATGTCATTTTTTTTATGACTGGGTAATATTCCATTATCTATCTCTCTGTCTGTCTATCCATCCCACCATCTTCATACATTAATCAGTCAATGGGCATTTGGACTGTTTCCATAATTTGGCTGTTGGAGATAAAGCTGCTGTAAACATCATGGTCAAGAATTTGTATTTTTGTTTTCTTTGGGTAAATAGTAGTGCAATTGCTATATTGTAGAGTAGTTCTATTTTTCATTTTTTTAAGGAAACTCCATAATATTTGGCTACACCAGTTTGTATTCCCACCAGCAATGCAGGAGAGTTCCCATTTCTTCACATCCTCACCACCATCTGATGTTTCTTATGTTGCTGATTTTAGCCATTCCAAGAAATGTGAGGTGATATAGCTCATACATATATATATATATATATATATAGAGAGAGAGAGAGAGAGAGAGAGAGCAGGTTTTTTTCATTTTATTTTATTGTATTTTATTTTCAGTGTTCCAACATTCATTGTTTATACACCATACCCAGTGCTCCATGCAGTACGTACCCTCCATAATACCCACCACCAGGCTTACCCAAGCCCCCACTCCCTCCCCTCCAAAACCCTCACTTTGTTTCTCAGACTCTAGTTTCTCATGGTTTGTCTCCCCCTCCAATTTCCCCCAACTCACTTCTCTGCTCCATCTCTCAATGTCCTCTGTGTTATTCCTTATGCTCCACAAGTAAGTAAAACCATATGATACTTTACCCTCTCTGCTTGACTTATTTCACTCTGCATAATCTCTTCCAGTCCTGCCCATGTTGATAAGAAAGTTGGGTATTCATCCTTTCTGATGGAGGCATAATATTCCATAGTGTATATGGACCACATCTTCTTTATCCATTCGTCCATTGAAGGGCATCTTGGTTTGGCGACCATAGCCATTGCTGCTATAAACATTGGGGTACAGATGGCCCTTCTTTTCACTACATCTGTATCTTTAGGGTAAACACCTAGTAGTGCAATTGCAGGGTCCTAGGGAAGCTCTATTTTTAATTTTTTAAGGAATCTCCACACCATTTTCCAAAGTGGCTGCACCAACTTGTATTCCCACCAATAGTGTAAGAGCGTTCCCCTTTCTCCACATCCTCTCCAACACATGTTGTTTACTCTCTTGTTAATTTTGGCCATTCTAACTGGTGTAAGGTGGTATCTCAATGTGGTTTTGATTTGAATCTCTCTGATGGCTAATGATAATGAACATTTTTTCATGTTTCTATTAGTTATTTGTATGTTTTCTTTGGAGAAGTGTCTGTTCATGTCTTCTGCCCATTTTTGATGTGATTATCTGTTTTGTGTGTGTTGAGTTTGAGCAATTATTTATAGATCTTGGATATCAGCCCTTTATCTATGGTGTCATTTGCAAATATCTTCTCCCATTCTGTGGGTTGCCTTTTTGTTTTGTTGACTGTTTCCTTTGCTGTGCTCACAGCAGTTTTGATTTGTGTTTCCCTGATGATGAGTGATATTGAGCATCTTTTCATTTGTCTGTCAGCCACCTGTATGTCTTATTTGGGAAAATGTCTATTCATGTCTTCTGCTCGTTTTTAAATTACATTTGCTATGTCACATTTATTGATTTGCATTTTTGGACCATCACTGTACCAGGAATAAATCCCCCTTGATCATAATATATGATCCATTTAATGTGCTATTAAATTCCATTTACTAATAATTTGTTTATGATTTTTACATCTATGTTCATCACAGATATTGGCTTATAATTTCTTATTGTATCCTGTCTAGCCTTGAAATCACAGGAATGTTGGCCTCATAACATGAGTTTGGAATTTTTTCCTCCTCTTCTACATTTTTGGAAGAACTTGAGAAGAATTAATGTTAATGTTCCCTTAAATGTTTGGTAGAATTCACTCACTAAGCCATTTCATTCTAGTGTTTAGTTTACTGGGTGCTTTTTTAATAGCCATTGTTCTTTTTTGTTGTGGTTGGGTGTTTATTGATTATTAATTCAATCTCCTTACTTGATGTTAGTTTGTTTTCTTCACGATTTAATATTTGTATGTTGTATGTTTCTATATCCATTTCTACTAGGTTATCCAATTTGTTGGCATAATTGGACCGTAGGAACCTGTTGTGATCTTTTGTATTACTGTGCTATTGGCTATAATGTCCTCCTCTTTCACCTACAATTTTATTTGAGTACTTTTTTTCCATAGATTATAGCTGAAGTTTTGTTAATTCCTTTTTAAAAAGCCAGCTCTTTCTATTGTTTTTTTCTATTATTTATTTCATATATTTCTTCAGTAACCTATTATTTCCATTCTGCTGCTAACTTTGAACTTAGATTGTTCTTTTTGTAGTTTCTTGAAATATAGAGTTAGGTTGTTTATTTGAGGCTCTTTTCTGAATTTGCCATTTATTAAACTTCCCTCTTAGAATGGCTTTTGTTCCATTCCATAGACACCCAAACACATTACATACTATGGTATGTTGTTTTTCCATTTCTATTAGTTTAAATATATAGATATAACTTTTCTTTTCATTCTCTCTCTTTTTTCTTGTGTTCTTTTATTTGTTTTGTTTATGACCATACCACTCTGAACATGTCAGGCTCATCTGATTTTTTCTTTTGATTTCTTCTTTGATCCATTGGTTGTTTGTGAGTGTGCTGTTGCATCCCAGCCAGATGGCAAAGCTGGGAGTTCATTACACTTTCACTTTCCCAAGAGAGAAATGGGGGACTGAGGGATCTTTACTGGCTGAGCTTTGTTGCCATGGGGAAAGAACAATGCAGGTAAAGTAATATTATCCTTCTTACCCTCTTCAATGTGTCTATTCTTGTGTTGTTGTTGTTGTTGTTCTGGTGGGGTGTTGAGACCTCTCCAATGGTCTGGGCTCCCACACAGGTACTCTAATCCATGGTTGGTTGTCAAAATTGTTTTTTCTGTAGAAGGAATAAAGACTGAAAACTCCACCATCTTGCTGACATCTCTTTAAAGAAACTAAAATTCACCCTTTAAGTTGTTTTCAGCATGATAAAAACAATACTGGGTACCAACCATCACTCTTAGGGAGAATATTAGGTCTTTAAAGAAACTAAAATTCACCCTTTTAAGTTGTTTTCAGCATGATAAAAACAATACTGGGTACAAAGCATCACTCTTATGGACAATATTTGATCCATACAACATAATAAAAAATAATGTAATCTCACAGCTTCACAAGGTTTTTAACCCATTTCCAAATTCCTATTACTTGTACTTATGTTTTTACTGTAGGAAAATTTTATTTTACTGATTTTACGAGTAATTATAATTTAGAACTCTCAATACTTACAAAAAGAATAGATGAGTTTAGTATAAGCCGTAACATGAAGTATTCAATTGTGTTCTTATATCTATTAAGAAAATATATAATAGTTTAACTGATGTAATAACAATTCAACATCTACTTTAACCTTTTAATAATTATTCATTGGATTCCTCAAATATAGAAAACATATTGTTAGTTTTTTACCAAGAAAATAAAGAGCAGGAAATAAAATTACATCCTCCAGGAATTTGTAGTATATGTAAGAGATAGACAATACATAAGTACACAAATAAATATGCGAAGTATAGGTTTTGAATAAATATAGTGGAATAATAACATTTTACTTCATCCTTTCTTTCAAAGTCATCAAAAGTCACCAAAAGAATAAAAAAAGAGAAAATTCATCTTTTGAAGTAAAGCCCCACTCATAGCCTCAAAGGAGATACTAAGAGCCTTGTTTGGAAATGTTTTGAATTTGGGAACAAAGAATTAATCTTTCGAGCTAATACATACCTCTCAGACATTAAGGAGCATCTGTATTTCCCTGGAAGTAAACTACACAGTGCTGAATGGGCTATTCAGTGATCCTACGATTAAAGTAACTAAATGTAGTAGCATGGGTGAGCTGCTGTAATAGAGAGAATGTCCCTGTAGATACAGTATTTGATCACACTAAATGGAAAAGAGAGTGAAACAGGAGAAGATAGCTTATTTTCAATATCTATGGTGCATGCTTCTGATAGACTAAAGTGACAAAAATAAGTAGAATGAAGACAAGAAAACAACAAATACCAGATAATAGTACTGAGTCTTTGCTATAGTGGCATTAGAGTAAACCACTGCAATCTCATAAATGCTAAAAACTAAATGAAAAATATCCCAGTGCATCTCACAGATTAGTGAAAACGTGTTTAAAATCACAAACTTGAATCAAAATTATAGACGGTCTGCCTTTTAAATGGAGATTCTTTATCATATAACAATAATTATATAATGGTTGTAACAATTAGAAACAAATTTCCACAGCACCTATGTACAACAAAATGCCAGGGCTTGACCTAGCTTAATGTAGAATCAACACAAAAATCTATGCACAAAGGGAAAAATCAAGCTGGTTTCACTGCCATTTATTTATTTATTTATTTATTGTATTTCTTTTCAGTGTAACAGAATTCATTGTTTTTGCACCACACCCAGTGCTCCATGCAATATGTGCCCTCCTTAATACCCACCACCTGGTTCCCCCAACCTCCCACCCCCCGCCCCTTCAATACCCTCAGATTTTTCAGAGTCCATAGTCTCTCATGGTTCACCTCCCCTTCCAATTTCTCTCAACTCCCTTCTCCTCTCCATCTCCCTATGTCTTCCATGCTATTTGTTATGCTCCACAAATAAGTAAAACCATATGATACTTGACTCTCTCTGCTTGACTTATTTCACTCAGGATAATCTCTTCCAGTCCCATCCATGTTGCTACAAAAGTTGGGTATTCATCTTTCTGATGGAGGCACAATACTCCATAGTGTATATGGACCACATCTTTATCCATTCATTCGTTGAAGGGCATCTTGGTTCTTTCCACAGTTTAGCGACCGTGGCCATTGCTGCTATAAACATTGGGGTACAGATGGCCCTTCTTTTCACTACATCTGTATTTTTGGGGTAAATACCCAGTAGTGCAATTGCAGGGTCCTAGGGAAGCTCTATTTTTAATTTCTTGAGGAATCTCCACACTGTTCTCCAAAGTGGCTGCACCAACTTGCATTCCCACCAACAGTGTAAGAGGGTTCCCCTTTCTCCACATCCTCTCCAACACACATTGTTTCCTGTATTCATGATTTTGGCCATTCTAACTGGTGTAAGGTGGTATCTCAATGTGGTTTTAATTTGAATCTCCCTGATGGCTAGTGATGGTGAACATTTTTTCATGTGTCTGATAGCCATTTGTATGTCTTCGTTAGAGACGTGTCTGTTCATATCATCTGCCCATTGTTTGATATGATTATCTGTTTTATGTGTGTTGAGTTTGAGAAGTTCTTTATAGATCCTGGATATCAACATTTGTCTGTACTGTCATTTGCAAATATCTTCTCCCATTCCGTGGATGGCCTCTTTATTTTGTTGACTATTTCCTTTGCTGTGCAGAAGCTTTTGATCTTGATGAAGTCCCAAAAGTTCATTTTCACTTTTTTTTCCTTTGCCTTTGGAGACATATCTTGAAAGAAGTTGCTGTGGCTTATATATAAGAGGTTACTGCCTATGTTCTCCTCTAGGATTTTGATGAATTCCTGTCTCACATTGAGGCCTTTTATCCATTTCAAGTTTATCTTTGTCTACAGTGTAAGAGAATGGTCGAGTTTCATTCTTCTACATATGGCTGACTGGCTGCCATTTAAAGCTTCTAAGTGTGATGTGGTATTTGGAATGTTCTTAAAAAAATGTGAATTAAGTCAAGTTGTCCTCTTTATAAAGGCAAAAGATAGACATTTCAAAGCATCAGGGAATGTAATGCTATCTTGACAAATCTGCATAACAAATTCCATAACCCCCAAAAGCCACAGTATGAAGACATCTTTGATGATCCAGGCATTAGTGGTTGCAGTGTCAAGATAGGATATGAAATGTCCCAAAGATGTGAAATGTCCCACCTTAATGACTAAGTTTTTAGTTCTATAAGGTTATAATGGCAAATGAGACATTGATTTGAATCAAATAGTGATACAGGGCATTATGCTGCCATCATAGTACTTGGGAATTTACTTATCTAACCAAGATCGGAAGCTATTGAACTATGGTAGAAATTTTTTCTGCCTACTCCTCTACTCATGATCACTTTTATAGAAGTATGTCTTTGATTTTATTCAGTGATTATGTGTTTAAACATCTCCATGTAGCTTATGACATTTGTTCTGTCTTATCTACCTCGACCTGTGATTAGCTGGCTGAAAATACCTTACTCAAATAATTTCTGAAGTGGATAAAGGTCAATATCTGTGGTCTCCTTAAGGAGCCATTTTCTTGAGACAGAGCATTTGTAGCTTTAATTGTTCAGCATATAACAGATGGATAAGTACAAATTCTCATATACAGGTACCTTGACTTCCCTGGCACATGTTATAAGTCTCCATGTTTGCCTTAGCTGTTCTAGACTTAAATCTTTTAACTGTACTGTTGTAACTTGCTGAATCTTCTCAACAAGGTATATCAATACTTTTTCCTAAGACAAAAGATAAAAGAAGTCCCTCTGTAAAAGGAGGTCACACCTGGCTAGAATATGGTGCCCATTACCTAGTCAAACACTAGGATAGATGTTGCTGTGAAAGCATTTTGTAGATGTTATTTACTATCAATTAACTTTAAGTAAAGATTACTTCCCACCCTTCAACTAGGGTAATTCAGTTCCTGGGTTTCAAGTAAAAAATTGAATGTGTGTGCTGGGGTAAGGATTAAAGGATAAGTTTCCACTCCTAAAAATTATTTAAAAAACCACTGCAGTAAACAGAGTATATTAAAAGGTAAGGCACAGGTCTGTCCAACTAGGAAAGGTCATTTGTATAAATGGCAAGGTCTAAGTGATCATGGTCTAAGTGATCATGATCCAGCAAAGAGACTGAGATCCTCTGCAAATCTGGTAGGGTGATAAAAATCCCATGATGCACACTTCTCATTATCACTGGAGATGTTCCAGACTGCCTTCTGCTTCATTCATCTCTTCTGCTTCCCTATTTCTTCTATATCTTGTCTTCCTGGCCCTGGAAACACAGTTGCCTCTATATTCATACTTGTTTTTATATTCCAAGTTTTACCTAAGTCACTTTTATTTGTGAAGAACTATTTTGAATATTTACCCCACTACAACTTCAGCATTTATGTTTCACTCCCTTTTATGCACTGTAGATATGAAATGCTTCAAGGGTTCTTTGTTCCAGCCCTTCAGGACCAACTGTCTAAACCTGTTCCATGACACTTTAAACACCTTACTTCTTTAAAAAATTTTTAAAAAGCATTTTAAATTCTGGACATTTTTCAATTTGTTAGGAGAATGTACATAGCTTTTGGATACATGTTCAACTATCTTAACTACTTGAATTCATTTAATTGTATATTTCCCTTAAGATAATTCCCTTAAGATGTTGCTTAACAAATTGATGTAACTAATTCTTACATTCTTTTAACAGTGAAACATAAAGCCATTTTTTTCTCTTTTTGCTTTATTCATTATAAATCATGTTATTTGAAGTGACTTGGTTATTTGAAGCTGCTATCAGAAAGAATAGTTAATTTTTTCTTGTGCCTGTGATCACAAGTACCTTTAATTGACCACATTTCACAGCCAATTATTCATTGTTTCTGTTTCCTAGGGTTATAACTAACTCACTCAAATATTCTCATGGTCAACTTTTTCTCTTTCATTTTTTGTGTCTGACATACATCTTTAACGACCTTGTATTTTTTGGTTTAGTGTCTTAATATATTTATAAGTCTTATTAATTTTATAGATGTGTCTGATTTACAAAGTATAATTTAGAATCAATAAATCAGACACATCCATAAAATTTTTACTGATAATTTATTGACATATGCATTTAGCAATTAAAAGAAATTTAATCACTATATGTACGTTCATCTGTAAAACGATCTCTTCTGCGTGTATGTGTTTGTGTGTGTGTGTGTGTGTGTGATGTATGAGTTTAGATAAATGTTATCTTCATTTTCTTAGGAATATCTTCAATCTTCATTGATTGTTTTAAATATTTTTCTATGTATACTTCCCTTAGAAATATAAAAGATGTCTTGCTTTTTACTCCCTCAATAATGATTTTGTTTCTTTTTTTTTGAGTATGCCATAAAATGCTAACTTCCCAAAATTGTTAAGTACCTTAAATCCATCCATTGATCTTTAGTTTATATTTCTGTTTTTGCATCTCCTATTAAGTTATGCTGTCTTAGGTTTGCAGGCATAGAATAATAAATTTATTTTATTGTTTTATTTGTAAAAATCCCAGTGTAATATTTGCTGTGCTAGCAAATCCTACAGTTAGTTGAAAATAAAAGCAACAACCACATCTCTAAATTCTAATTTTCCAATGGAATATAGTACATGCTGTTCCCAGTTGGACATTGTAATGTACCAACAATATTAATTTGGAAGTATTCCAAAGGTAGAATTACTCTAGCTCTTTCTTTGGTTTCTGGCTGCCAGATTTCTGTCTACCCCACACTGTACTTCGATTATGTGCACAGATCATTATTGCCATTTTACCATCTGATTGTGTAAAGCATTTCATTCTCTCTGCTGTTATAACTAATCCATCCATTCTTTGTAGCACCAGATGGTAGGCATCCACAGCCAGTCCTAGTTAATCTGCAAACGTTCTCCATGAATGCTCTATTTTTATTAGCATTTGGAAGACAGTAGATCAAGAAATCAACATTGCAGAACCTCACACATAGCCACCTTCAGTTAATACCAAATACACTGATCAAGAGATTATAATGATGATCAGAAATTCATTTTGACTTGCTATGTTAAAGTTCAAATATTTGAAATCTAGTCCACCAGATTCCAGAGGATACATTTCTGGATACCTACACAAAAGTTTATATAAAAATAAACTATGTGATCTATTTAACAGTATCCCTGTTCATATCAAATGTGCCCCTATTGGCTCTCTGAAACACTTGAAATTGTCTCCCCTATTTACCATCAATACTTGTTCTAGATGCCACTTGCCTTCTTATTTACCTCATTTGCTGCTTCAGGTCTCTGTTAATGGTATCCTGATCTTGATGATCTTGAAACCTACACAATTCTGTTGAAATTTTCTAAATATTTTGCTACCGTTGTTGCTGCTGACTCAAAAGACACAGCAATTACAATAGCTTTGAGTAGTTACTAGTAAAAATCTATGATCTCTGTGTAGTCCATTAACAAGGCTATCTTCGGTATATCATGTGCCCCCCAAAATGCAGCCCACTCCTTTGACATTATTTTAGTTCAGGTAATAAACATCAAGTTCTGCATACACTTTTTAAAATTGTTTCTTAAATTATTTTCAATTATTTTCTTGGAAATGTTTTTTTTTCCTCCTCAAGACATTTATTTCCTATATTCATACAGTGATTATTTTTTTAAATACATATTCCCCTCTTCTTTCTGAATGCAGATGTAAGCCACAATGATTCCAGCAGGTTCACACTTCTCAACCCAATTCTCTAAATGCCTATGTTGCAACTCCTAAAGGCAGAACAAGATACCCCCCAGACTAGGAGGATGCTTTGAAACATAGCTAGCAGAGGTCCCAGGAGTGTAGACTGCTCAAATGCCTCTCTGACTTTAAAGTGATGGCAAAGCCCCACTCCCTTTCCTCAGCAAAGACTGCTGAAATAGAAGTTAGCTACTCTCCAATGACATCTAGGGAAACAATTACAGCAGGCATCATGTATCAAGCTAGGAGGAAGGAAAGAAGGGCCAAAGTATTATTATTTCCTGTGCTCCTTCCACTAATGATGAGTTTCCTGTTCCTTATCCAGATCCTATTTTCTAGATTCTGGAGAGACAGCATCTTTATAATACAGATTCATACCTGTTCTGCCATGGCTGTCTTTGAGCCAGGAGGACTCTTAAAAGCAAGAAAAGTGAGAATGAATCTGGCCCCTTCTTTTCCTTCCTGCTTCAGTGTTCCCCTATCCTACCTCAGACCGCAGGCTGAGCACTAAACTGTCTCCATTTATCTTCAACAAGGAAGAAGAGATTTTAAAGCACAGGGAGTTTCTTAGCTTTGTCTGCATTCCTATAACCTTAACCAGAGCCTGGAGCTTATAGCCCTGGCTTAAGGATTCTGGCCTGAGAACCCAAGCCCTTCCAAGCCCTTAAACTTCTTTATTAAAGCTTTTCAAGCTTTAAAAAATAAACAGCAAGTTATTTTGGTCCAATATTTAAAATCCTTTAGTGATTCCTTTGCTTTGTTTACAAGGGAATACAGGATCTCATCTCTGGAAGTCTCCATAGATCCCTACTAAACATACTTCCTTCATCCTCTTATAATCTGTCCTTATGGATACACACAGGTGTTTCTCCCTTTGTGGGTGAACTATGTCTAATGTGCATCCCCTTTGTCACTGCTTGGCAAAAATGCACCTCAACCCGAAGGTGTTAGTTGATGCTTCACTATCTAGAAAACCTCCCAAGCCAAAGTGAGATTTTCTTGCTTTATAGTGTCATAGTCTCTCCACTCTTTTAACTCTTGTCCTATTGTAGTTTATTATAAAATGTCATTTCTGCCACTGAACATTAAAGTGTTCCTGACAGCAACAGGAACCTCTGTCTTCCTGACTAGAGTATTTCCTATACTTAGCATACAGTTCCTAATGCAATAGTGCTTACTTCAAAAAATGTTAAATAAAAAAAAAGTTAAATAAATGAGTTAAATGGATCAATAAATAACTGATTCTGCTTGTTTACTTTATGACAACATTGTTAACTTCTCATACCTGAATTCTGAATTTGGTATCCAACCTTTCCTGCTTAACTTCTGCTGAAACTGCTGTCATGATTGCTGCTAAACCTCCACAGAGGCATGTAGTAAAACAACCCTTGAGTATTTTTTTTTTTAAGATTTTCTTTATTTATTTGTCAGAGAGAGAAGGAGAGAGAGCGAGCACAGGCAGACAGAGAGGCAGGCAGAGGCAGAAGGAGAAGCAGGCTCCCTGCCGAGCAAGGAACCCGATGTGGGACTCGATCCCAAGACGCTGGGATCATGACCTGAGCCGAAGGCAGCTACTTAACCAACTGAGCCACCCAGGCGTCCCCCTAGAGTATTTTTTATCTTGTATTTGATCCATTCCCTTCATCATACACCTCTAACATAAACTCTAGGTAGATAAGTAAAGTTTGGGCATAAGATTATTTCATTTTCTATTTCTTCTTAAATTTTATTTCTAATTGCCAAATCAAATCTTCCATAATTTCTATAATAAACAAGCCTAATCATGATACCTTTCTAACAACTGGGGGTGACATTTCAAACTCTAACATTTAGCTATAAATTATATATAGATAAATATCTAATTTTTTAAGCAGTTCAGTCAAAATTTCCTTCCATCTCTTTCTTTACCTATGGAAATCTGATCCTTTCTTTGATGCCACTCTTTTCTTATTGAGATATTTTCTGGTCCCCATACCACAGCTGTTTTCTACTTCCATGTTCTCCCCCACTCTGTAGCTATGATAAATTTACAAGTAATTTCAGTGCTTCAGAGACTGATACACTTTACTAGAACTTACAGTTCTTTGAGAGTAGCAGCAATCTGGTTTCCATTTAATGCCCTATGAAATGCTTGATATAATGTATTGCAAGTTATTTATTAATGACTTTTTTAAAATTAAAAAAAAAATTTATAAACGTATAATGTATTATTAGCTCCAGGGGTACAGGTCTGTGAATCACCAGGTTTATACCCTTCACAGCACTCACCATAACACATACCCTCCCCAATGTCCATAACCCCACCCCCCTCTCTCAACCCCCTCCCCCCAGCAACCCTCAGTTTGTTTTGTGAGATTAAGAGTCTCTTATGGTTTGTCTCCCTCCCGATCCCATCTTGTTTCATTTATTCTTTTCCTATTCCTAAACCCTCCACGTTGCATCTCCACCTCCTCATATCAGGGAGGTCATATGATAGTTGTCTTTCTCTGATTGACTTATTTTGGTAAGCATAATACATTCTAGTTCCATCCACGTCATCGCAAATGGCAAGATTTCATTTCTTTTGATGGTACATAGTATTCCATTGTGTACATATACCACTCTTCTTCATCCATTCATCTGTTGATGGACATCTAGGTTCTTTCCATAGTTTAGCTATTGTGGACATTGCTGCTATAAACCTTTGTGTAGGTGCACATGCCCCTTCGGATCACTAGGTTTGTATCTTTAGGGTAAAAACCCAGTAGTGCAATTGCTGGGTCATAGGGTAGCTCTATTTTCAACTATTTGAGGAACCTCCATGCTGTTTTCCAGAGTGGTTGCAGCTTGCATTCCCACCAACAGTGTAGGAGGGTTCCCCTTTCTCCACATCCTCACCAGCATCTGTCATTCCCTGAATTGTTAATTTTAGCCATTCTGACTGGTGTGAAGTGGTAGCTCATTGTGGTTTTGATTTGTATTTCCCTGATGCTGAGTGATGTGAAGCACTTTTTCATGTGTCTGTTGGCCATCTGGATGTCTTCTTTGCAGAAATGTCTGTTTATGTCCTCTGCCCATTTCTTGATTGAATTATTTGTTCTTTGGGTGTTGAGTTTGCTGAGCTCTTTATAGATTTTTGGACACTAGTCCTTTATCTGATATGTCGTTTGCAAATATCTTCTCCCATTCTGTCAGTTGTCTTTTGGTTTTGTTAACTATTTCCTTTGCTGTGCAAAAGCTTTTGATCTTGATGAAATCCCAATAGTTCATTTTTGCCCTTGCTTCCCTTGCCTTTGGCGATGTTCCTAGGAAGAAGTTACTGCAGCTGAGGTCAAAGAGATTGCTGCCTGTGTTCTCCTCAAGGATTTTGATGGATTCCTTTCTCACATTGAGGTCCTTCATCCATTTTGAGTCTATTTTCATGTGTGGTGTAAGGAAATGTTCCAGTTTCATTTTTCTGCATGTGGCTGTCCGATTTTCCCAGCACCATTTGTTGAAGAGGCTGTCTTTTTTCCATTGGACATTCTGTCCTGCTTTGATTGACAATATTTTTTAAATGGCTAAATGTTCTTAATTATTATAAACCTGGATAATACTCAACGCTTGAATCAAAATGTAGGAAAGTTGATTCTATATACTTAATAGGGGAAATGGAAGAAGTTAAGTTTCATGTTAAATGTTTTTGCAGAGTTCAAGGTTTAAAATAACATCTCAATTCACTTAAGTAATAATGAACCAGAATTAAGTATGCTGTAACCAAAACAATACAATCTTCCTATAGTCCTGTCATTTTAATAATGATGTCTCAAATTATCTCTGCATAAATTCATTTCATATAAAACTTATTTCATGTAAAAACTTTATCTCATGTAAATATTCAAGTAAAATTATTATTCATGCAAACTCACCTTTTAAAAATATTTTATTGGAAAAGTAATATTTTATAAAAGCTGGAAAAATTACAATATATCCTCTTAGCTGCTACTTATGAAGTTCAGTTAGAACTAATAAGAATGATGAGTGTTGAATACAGTTTCAAATACAGGAATCAAGCTGCAGATTACATCTTTTGAAAAGTGGCCAGGTAGGGAGTAATAAGTGATAGATGGTTCTTTTGAGTGCAGTATTTGCAAAGCATGTGGACATTTATGTTAAGTGGATATCTAACTTACTTTTGGTATGTGAAAATACCCTTATTTTATAATGTTTGAAATTATATACATTCTTTTTAAAATCTGAAGACCATTTTTCTGAAATAAAATTAAGAAATGTATAAATGTACTATGGTTATTATTTGCTTTATTATGATGATTAGTATAAATTAATAGAATCATAAAACATTTCGAATTATTCTTTTTAATACACAAGGAAAACTTTCACAGGAAGTTTTTTTAATCATTAATATCTTTAGCCATTGGAACCCCTAGTCATTGCCTTCAGATATTTTTTTTTTTTTTTTTTTAAAGATTTTATTATTTATTTGACAGAGAGAGATCACAAATAGGCAGAGAGGCAGGCAGAGAGAGAGAGGAGGAGGAAGCAGGCTCCCTGCTGAGCAGAGAGCCCGATGCGGGACTCAATCCCAGGACCCTGAGATCATGACCTGAGCCGAAGGCAGCGGCTTAACCCACTGAGCCACCCAGGCGCCCCTGCCTTCAGATATTTACCTCAAAACAGAAATGTAACCTATACCTGAAGCATTAATAAATGGTGCTTTCTTATCTTGCCAGTTATAAAATAGCAAAAGTGGAAATAATTAGCAACGCTAGAAATATCATTATCTTTGAAAGTAACTCAAAGGAGATAAATATTCCTTTTTATTTATTTTCCTAAAAAATTTTTCCAAATATTATTTTCCAAACTTTTTTACATATCACGGTGTATCAAATACAATGTTGAGTGTACTTACGAGTTGGAGAAACAAATATGTAAGGAAGATTAATGTGCATGCTGTGAAAAGCATTCCAGAAATGTTTTGTATGACAAACCATATAGGATATTCCATTGTCTTTCAAACAATCTATGCATTTATCGCAATAAAGTTACCATTATTTCAAACATTTGGAAACTTGTTTTAAAATTATACTCCAAGCTATGATAAAAAGTTCTATAAGAATCTCTCCCAGTACTATTTAGAAACTTCTTCTTGGATTTTTACACCTGGAATGCTAACTTAGTCTCAAGACTTTGGATTTATGTAATTCCATTGCATATTTTTAATAAAATGTGACCTTATGGATTAAAATTATTCGCTACTAAAGCTTTAACAAGAAAATATGACAGAGCTTCACCTCCATTTTCAAAGCAAGTATTCCAAAGTTAGTTGCTTCAGAAATGAGAACATAATTAAATTAAGTATTTAGAATTAAAAGCTCCCTACCTCATTGGGGATAATACTTTTTTTTAATGAGATATTTGGCACATTCTATAGATCAGAATCTTATTAGGTTTTTTAGAAATTTTACACTTCTAAGTGTAATTGACCATTCAATAAAAAATTAAAAGCACCAAGCGGAAAATTATAAAAAAAAATCAAGGAGTTTTAAAATTTATATTGCTTATTTTTTCTTATTAGAAAAATTGAACTGGCAATAAAATGTGTAATAGTCTGCCATCAGGAAAAGAAAGAATTAAGGAAAAATTCTTAAGATAAAACACACATTATCAAAAAATATTCCTAGACACAAAGGTTGTTTGTACATGCCCTACTTTCTAAATTTAGTTAGGGTAAATTTAGCATTATTTCTCCCATCATCAATTTATTAGCTTCTACTTCTGATATTAAATAAATCGTGTTTATACAGGTAACAGTTACTTCTTATGAATACATATATTTGATGGATTAAATATATATTGAGTGCCTCTGTATAAGCAATTATATGTGATACAGGGGCACAGATATTTTAAAGAAATTTGGACTTTTACTATGTAGAGTAGATCATTAGAATTAACAATAGCATGAGATAAATTGTTTAAAAGCTTTAAGGAATAAACAAAACAATGTTGTGAATACCAGAGGAAAAATATGAATGTTGATAAGATATAAGTCATCAGAGGAATGTACACAAATGTGGCATTTGAGTTGACCTTTTGAATGATGAGAGGTTTGAAAGGAAACATCAGAAGAGAATTGGAGCACAAAGAATGACATAAGTAAAAAATGAGAAGACATTATGGGTAAATAATATGGTGAAGTGGTATGAAATGACACAATACATTGGGGCCTCATATCAGCAGGCTTTTGTATCATGCTCTTTGAGAAAGAGATGAGCAGATCTGTTTTAATTAGAATTCTTATTAGCATGAAAGGTTTGTAGGTAAAAGATTAGAAGCAGGAAAATCAACCATTGGCTTTATTTTATCAGTTTGTTTTATCTACTAATTTTTTTAGAAGGCATAGTGTGCATCTCTTTGTCATATTTATAATTCCACTTTAGTAGACACCACACACATTACACATACACATTTGGAAGAAAATAGTTCTTTGGGGTATGTGTATATAAATTATATATATATTATTTATTCATATTTTGATATATATTCAGTAATCAATGATTCCTTTAGCAATTCAGTCAAAGAAGGATATCTATTACTGTGATTTTTTAAACTAATTTTACAAATTACTCACTTGGGTTGTAGAAGCTGGACATTCTCAATGACATCTGCTTTAGTTTTTGGTTTTTTTTTTTAATTTCTTTATCATTTCTCTGGTGAAATAAAGATGCAAATCAGGAAGAAAAGTATATAATTTGGTAGCAGCTGTATTTCTTCACATTGTTCACAGATGGGATAGAAACAGCAACAGGAAAGCCGATCTGTAGTTTGGTGAGGAAGTCATATACATTTTGAAATTCTTTCCGTGTTTTCTTAAATTGGCATCAGAACTTCTTTTTGAATATTTATGGCTACAAAATCATCTTGATTTTCAAAATCCCAAATTTAATGATCTATTTCACTTTTTAGGTCAAAATTAGCAAGTTGAATGGATACTTTGTATAATTTCAATGTCTTTAATTTTAAAGCAAATAATGTTCCTTGATTTTACTTTAATGGACATAAAACATTTTGTTTATTTAATTGCCATCAAACTGTTTTATTAATTCTGAGTTGGAAAAATGGTAATAGTAGACTGTTCACTCTCTCTTTCATATGAAAGTGTATCTCATCAGACCACCTAACTTGGTTATAATCCTGCCAGCCATTCTTATTCCTTCACACATACCAATTTTCATGTGGGTTATTAATTATTTCAGAAGGATGAGGAGTATCTTAGCAATGGAAAATATGTGACAAATTGTGACAGTAGTGTTACTGTATCTTGGGATTTTTCTCTTCACTTCCCTCCCCTCTACTTCTTTTAGTCTTTTCTTGATAATACCAACCAGTTGTACATGCTACTCAGTGCTACTTTTTCTCCAGAATTTCAGGTTTTCTAGACAACTCACTTTCCTTACTTCTACAATTGCTTTTCCCTTTCACCAACTTACAACAGTGCAGGCATGCGCGCGCGCGCACACACACACACACACACACACGTAAAGGACTTTATTAAAAACAATGAGACTGTGTGGAGGATGATCAATATGTCGTTTGAGCTCAACCTTACTATCTTGTTTTGTGTTAATATTCAAGTACTTCACAAATGCCAGCTAATTTGGAAAAAATGTGTTTGCCAGAAGTTGCAATATGCTAAAACCTGGTATGCGTCAAATAAAATATAATTTAAACTTTAATTCAAAATTTAATATAAATATCAAAATGTATGTATTTAAAAAGAAAATATCAATAAAGTGACTAGATCTACAACACAAAGTGATTTTAGTAACAATGTTTAATGGCATCATTCCATAGAAAATCTAAGTATATAATTATTTAAACATGTTTCAAGTAAGTAGAGCATTTTGAATCCTTGAATAGATGAAAATTTTCTAATATTTAACATCTAGTAAAACCTGGAGTAAGCTATTGTTTCTTTTTTATGGAAACAAAATAGAACTTCTCAGAAAAATACTGTCTAATTCTCCAACTAGCAAGCTACCCAATTCACTGGTATTGGTATCTACGTGATTTACTTATCCTCAACAAAAAACGTGTGAGCTCTCTCTTCTCCTATGCATGTTCTTATAGGTTAAAAATAACTGAACATCCTTTGCTATGCCTCCCATTAACAGGTAAACTTGTATTTCCCTTCCCTTGATCTGACTGGGTGTAGGAACATACTTAACTAATAAATCCCAACAGAGTGAAGTCCTGTGCATTTTGAGCTAGGTCATAAGATGCTACGCAGCTTCTGCTGAGACACTCTTGGTCCCATTTCTTTCAGGTCCTTAAGCCTCATGTAAGATCTTTGACTGCTGTGGACTGCTCTGTTGGGTTGGCTATGTGAAGACACTTGGTCAACCATCCCAGCTAAACCCAGCCTTCTAGTCATCCCTGCCAAGGCACCAAATCTGAGACAGAAGTCATTTTAGCCCTCCAGATGAGCTTCTCTGCCAGATAATTAACATCATGTGATTCCACTCAACAGCTCCTAAAGTAAGAGAACCAGGCAGCCCAGGACTGCTCCAATTTTCAATTCACAAACCTGTGCGATATAATATACTGTTTCCTATTTTAAATCAGTATATTTGAAGTGATATATCGCTACATATTTTATGTAGCGATAGATGGCAAGAACGAAAACTAACAGCTCGTGCACTTGATTTCATTTCCTTTAGTATTTTCAGGTGTTTTGTTCCCTCATAACACCTTCACTTTTTAGCATTATCGGTTTTTTGTTTTCTTTTTTTTTTTCATTGCTACTGGTTGTCCATTATCATCTAACATGCTGCGATATTTATCTTCTTTAAAAAAAATAGTTATTTTTGGGGGCATCTGGGTGATGCAGTCAGATGACCAACAAACTCTTGATTTCACCTCAGGTCATGATCTCAGGATCATGAGATCAAGACCCACTTAACAGGGAATCTGTTTGAGACTCTCTTTCCCTCTTCCTTCCCCCTCCCACTCATGCTCTCTTTCTTTCTCAAATAAATAAATAAATCTTAAAAAAAATTAAAAATTATAATTCCTCTTACACATTACATCCTTTCCCTCTAGTTTCCATTTTCTGTTTTTTATTCTTTCTTCTCATTTCTATTAAAGTTTATACCAAAGTCTTTAAAAAACTACAGACAAATTGTCTTTATTTCCTCACTTTCTAACCCTTTTTTAGTTCACTCCAAATATTCATCAGACTATCTTATCAAAGATATCTAATATTGTTAAATCTAATAGCTACCTTTTAGTTATGAATTCAAACTCTCAAGAGTATTTTATACTATCTGTGTAAATATTTCTGTACTTACTGAAATCCTTTCTTTACTGTGTTTCTGACGAGATACACTATTCTGCTTATACCTTTTTCACTGGCCAATCCTTTTCCACCTTTTTTTTCTAATTTTTTCTCCTCTCTTTCTGAAAACAAAATGTTGCGATGTCCCAGACTCTTGTGCGTCTCGAGGGATTCCACTCAATCGGAAAATGTTCATTTCCTTAGAAAGAGCAAGATGGCAAATTGACAGATTAATCAGTGCAAGCTTGTTCTCTGAAGTAGGATGCAAATTGAACTAAGAATGACAATAGGGAGGAGATGGTGAAGAGTAAAAGAGTAGAGTGTGGAATCATTTTCCAGGAAGGCAGAGAGACTGAAAGGAAATGAGAATCAAAATAGGATTGTTGGGAAGAATTGAGGGCCCATTTGAGGTTAATATTCACAAGTTAAATTTGGGTCAGTCAGCATGTGTTTGTTTTTTTTTTTTTAATTTTTTAAATTTTTTTTTTTAATTTACTTGACAGAGATCACAAGTAGGCAGAGAAGCAGGCAGAGAGAGAGAGGAAGGGAAGCAGGCTCCCCGCCGAGCAGAGAGCCCAATGCAGGGCTCGATCCCAGGACCCTGAGACCATGACCTGAGCCAAAGGCACTGAGCCACCCAAGTGCCCCAGCCATCATGTTTTAAAACAAGTTTCACTTACCCTCCCATCTGTGCATGCATACAGACAAAGTGAGATAAAGCTTCTTTATTTTTACCTAACAATATTTATTTTTTCCTCTACTTTCTTTATCTTTTTTAAGATTTTATTTATTTATTTGAGAGAAAGAGAGCATGAGCAGGGTGAGGAACAGAGAGAGAGGGAGAAGCAGGTTCCCCACTGAGCAGGGAGCCCGATGCAGGACTTGATCCAGGACCCTGAGATTATGACCTGAGTCAAAGGCAGACGACCAACCAAATGAGCCACCCAGGCATCCCTCCTCTAGTTCCCTTATACTGCACAAGATTGAAATCAGTGAAAAAAGTACAATGGGAGGTAGGAGGTAGGATTTTAAAAGCCTATAAATATGGCATGGTATCTCTTCTTTAGTTTTGTGTTTCTTTTTCTCCATACCACCCTTATTGGCACCAATGTCTTCATTTCCTCATGAAGCAATCAGGAAATTAGATTTGGTAGGTAAGCTAATAATAATAATACAATTGACACAATGGCAATGGAACACATGTAAAGGCTGAACTATTATGTGCTGTGCACTATAAATGAATATCATCAGTCATTTCCTGGTACTTATAAGAAAACAAAAATAAGTTTAAAAATCCTCATATTTTTTCCTTCATATTTCAGATTTAACATGCCATTCCAAGGCAAAGACTGAGGCATGCATAGATAATACAGAAAATGTCCCAGAAAACTTACTCTAATTCTAATACTAATAATACACTATCTCAGAGTTGAAATGTTGTATCCTGTCACAAAGTTGTAGAGAAATAGTGAAAAAGATTCAATACTGAACTTATTGAAAAGCATATGTAATAGTTATCAAATATGAATCTCCTTGTTAAAATCAATTTCATCTCTACTTTGTAGTTGAGCTCTTCTGTATGAGATATACAATAGCATTATGTATATATAGGTTTCCTTTCAGTTCCCTCTCCTGTCACACACCAGTCTAGCAGGTCAGAGTGACCTGCAATACTAGTGTCCAAAATTACCAGGTATTATGAGATGCATGCAAAGTTCCTTTTGGAAAATACTATATGAAATGTTATCTACAGTAGCATAATATACTTAGCGATTCTATGTTCTAAGCTACGCAGAATTTATGAAATAATGATTATATATATATATATATCTCCAAGGGAATAACTACTATATAGTAAGATTAGAGGTTGGTGCCTAGACTTTAAATTTGGCCCCTATTATGTGGTTTAATGCTAGCAAATAACATTGCCAAGAAAAGCTGACTGCCAGAGAAGGGCATTTTCAAAGTTACACACCATGAAAATTTTCTTATCAGGAATGATCACAAGAAAGCAGTAAGATGGATTTCAATAAATTGTATATTTTTAAATGTTAAGTAGCAAGGCAGAAGCAAGAGCCATTTATTTGGATATAGTCATAAAAAGCAGAAAGTCACTTGCCGATTATGAGGTACCATATGTAGGAAAAATAACAACACATAGAGTAGCCATGTCTATTTTTAGTCATCTCTTTAATTAGATAGAGAAGCATTATATGTAAATAGACATATAAGGAAAATTTCATAATTTGTTGAATATTAATAAGATTTAGAACCAGTTACATCTTTATGATTGCCCCAAAAGAAAAATTATTTTAGTAACTGACATGTACTAATCACACACAGCTTGCATGGCAGCCTAGACCTGTTGCAGTTTTGTTGTTGTTGTTATTGTTGTTGTTGGTCCCTGTAAAAAGCAGCAGCTTTGGGGGTCACGTAAAACAACTTGGAGTAGCACACCCAAAGAAGAGTAAAAGAGTAGAGTGTGGAATCATTTTCCAGGAAGGCAGAGAGACTGAAAGGAAATGAGAATCAAAATAGGATTGTTGGGAAGAATTGAGGGCCCATTTGAGGTTAATATTCACAAGTTAAATTTGGGTCAGTCAGCATGTGTTTGTTTGTTTGTTTTTAACATTGCCTCCCAAATCCCAAGAAGTCCACTAAGTGTTGTGCCTCTTTGGTTTTAGGAGGGACCAGATGCAACAACTTATGCTTCACCTTAAAGGGGATACCCAAAAAACCTCCGACCGCTGGACCCCTAGAAACTTCGGTGAGATGGAAATCTCCTATATTGGAGTGAGAACATTATTTCCCACCCTTTGACAGACAATGTCTCTCCCATACACCTAGACTAATTGCTACTGAGCACTCACCTGGTCCAATCAGCATAATAGCATTAATGTAATATAAGCACCAAAAACAACCAAGGTCCTAGCTAAATTATGATGAAGATCCTGATAGTTGATAAAACCCTGCGATAAGACAGTGCTGTATTGCTGATTTTTCAGCTGAAAGCAAACTATTTCTGGTAGCTTACTAACAGGTGTTTTAAAAAATGCCAGATCAATAGCTGCCTCCCAGGTACCAAGGGTGTGTTAATTTGTTCAGGCAATGAAACTATCTGGAATGGCAACTGCAACTTGAATCACCACATGATTGTTATACTCTTCTGTCATTTTTCTGATCCATCCCTTTTCTATGCAAGCCAAATAAGCAAGCTAAACTGGATGGATGTGGTAGAAATAATCATCTCTGCACCTTTCAAGTCCTTGATGGTGGCACTCATCTTTGAAATCCCTCCAGGATTGTG
Organism: Neogale vison; assembly: GCF_020171115.1. Classification (NCBI taxonomy): domain Eukaryota; kingdom Metazoa; phylum Chordata; class Mammalia; order Carnivora; family Mustelidae; genus Neogale; species Neogale vison. The sequence goes on along the minus strand of NC_058095.1, from coordinate 117,088,326 downwards.
GTATTGTTTTTGGTTAATTTCTTGGTAGGTAAACATGATTCTAGTAGTGTCCATGTGGTCCTTCCAATCAAAATAGACCAAATTCCATAAGTCAGGGGACTAATATGGGAATTATGCCTTTTGATGGATATTTTTATTCCAATTACAAGTTACAGAATGTGGAAATAATCACTGAATGTGTTTGGAGAGCCAATAGGACCACTGTGAGCTGTATCTCACCTTAAATCTCATTGATCACTTGACCTCTTTAATCCCCTTCTCTGACTGGGTGACCACAGAGACATTTTGAGGTTTCAGAAATTAGTGTTAAGTTCAGAGCTAGTTGTCCAGCATATCCCCAGAAGTCTGATTATTTCCCTCCAACTGATGCACTGTCGACCTAGTACATGGCTGTAAGTCCTTTTGGGTAAGGCTGGGAGAAAGACTAGCTATAAAATTTGACCAGTGTAGTAGTACTCTTTTTTTTTTTTTAAAGATTTTATTTATTTATTTGACAGAGAGAGATTACAGGTAGGCAGAGAGGCAGGCAGAGAGAGAGGAGGAAGCAGGCTCCCTGCTGAGCAGAGAGCCCGATGCGGGCCTCGATCCCAGGACCCTGAGATCATGACCTGAGCCGAAGGCAGCGGCTTAACCCACTGAGCCACCCAGTACTCTTTTTTAAGGAGGTTCAGCTTCCCTTATATTCAAAGTAGTCTGAGTCTATAAACTGGCTCAAATCTGGGGAAGTTATTGTGAGGTTATGACTATATTTTAGTTATTCAAATTACACTAATGTTCACGAGACTTAGAACATCCCCACCTTTACAGGTGAAGAAAGAATTTAATAGACTGCCTACCTATTTATATTTTATAGACACTATGATCATCTAGGCAATTCCTTAGGTCTCAGTGAGTCAGACTATTCTAAGAACTTCTCATCTCTGCTGTCCCTTATGGTAAACACATCTGTCTTGTCTTTGTTGATTAAGTGAAGCCACTAGGCCTCTGCTAATTGGGGCCCTTATTATCCCCATTGCATTAGGGATCCAGATTTGATGATAGCAGTCCCTATTCTAATTTCTAGCCTACAGAGGGAAGAAACCACAGAACATTTCAATAATTCTAAGGCTCCTATCATAAAATTATTTCTCAGAGTCAGGTTAAAAATGGTGTCCTCTGGAATCTCACAGGTGAGTGAACTTGCAATAAAAATCCACTCCAACCTTCCAACCTTCCTAAGTTTTTTGATACCTTCTTCTATTGTATAATAAAGTAGGCTGGAATTTCCATCTCATTAGAGTGTAGGATATCCCTGGGTCCATGTTTCAGGCAGCCAACAAAGCTGCTGGAGACCTCTTTAACTCTTTAGACTAAAGCACTGAATGCAGAATCTCTGCTTAGTGGACCGATACAACTTTATAATATATATTGTATTATATATTATATGGTATATGTTATATATAGATTATATTATAGAATATATAATCTATATTATAGATTATATATATTATACTATATGACTATAAGCCAATGGTCTTAAGATCCCTTTGTGTATATGTTCCCCAGATTTCTGTCTATATAAATGAGAAAGAATGCATTTCTTATGGTGTGTAGACTATGACTTCATGGGACACAATCTGTACAATATGATTTGGAGTCTTCTGGGATTTTTGTCTTCGGTAAATTCACCCAAATGTTTACTAAATAAATATCATTAGACCTATATAAGTTACTTTGTCCATTCCCTTTAGCGGGCCATATCTTTGTAATAAAACACAATTTTAAATTAGAAGTTTTGATCGAGGTGCCATGAAGCAAAAAGCAAAATTTCAGAGAAGATATTTGAAATTAGTCAAAATACTTTTGGCCTCCATACCCACATTTAAGGTATAAAAACTGTCAATATGTGGAGATAACAAAAATTAGGATCTATGTTTTCTACAATAATGCTCAATAGTTATATATCAGTTTATATGTGACCACCTAAAAGTAATGATAGTGCAAACATGACAGATTACTCAAGTAATATAGAGTATTTGGTACAAATATCCACTTAATATTGACTAAAGATCACTTATTCCTGAGAAAAAAAATGCTAACTTAATCTGGAAACTTAATCTATTGTGATTAAAGTAATTAGATAGGTTTATGACTCATATTTTCACTTTCTTTTCCCTTTTTCCTTTAACTAGAAACAGCTGAAAAATGTGTTTAGAGACAACTGATGAAATTTCAGATTTTGGTGATATGAAATTAAAAAGGGTTCTACAATGGGGTGCCTACGTGGCTCAGCTGGGTAAGTGTTTGACACTTGATTTTGGCTCAGGTGATGATCTCAGGGTCCTGATATCAAGCCTCACATCAAGCTCCATGCTGGGCATGGAGCCCGTTTAAGATTCTCTCCCTCTCCCTTTGCCCCTCTCACTGATTGCTCTCTCTCTCTCTCTCTCTCTCTCTCTTTTTAAAGCTCTGCTTTATTACTATTTCCTTTATCTCATATTTTATTAAAAAGTAGACATCTCCCAATTAATAGCTAACCTATGTCTAGAATCTTTCTTTTCTTGGTAAAATAGAATATTAAGTCACTGGTTCAGTTTTATGGTTTTATTACAGGAATGTTCTTTTGGAAACAAATTTGTTAATATTTATAAATCATTTAAAAGATGTATCTCACTAAGCTAATTATATATCATTAAAGCAGAACCTTTTAAAAACTCAGTGATAAGTGCTGAATAACAAATTCAATACATGATTTGTGAGCAACTTCCCAAACCACTGTCTGCTTTCTAACAGAAATACCATTTTAAGACATAACTTTTTGAACTTTTCCCTTCATAAAATTTATGATATTAATAGTTCATGGATAATTACAATTTTCAGAGATTTTATAAAATGATTTTAAATAAGATTACCTTATTCCCAAGGTGGTAGTGCAAAATAGTCTCTATTTGTATTTTCCTAATATTCAATAGACTGGCTTTTCTACAGGTATTTAAATCAACTTGCCTTATGTGAATATGTGTTATATAATTATTCAGATTCTCTGATTATTTGATAGGGAACTAGGATATATGAAGTCAATGTAAATGGACGCTAAAAAGTATAAAATACTTTTCTCGAATATTACAAGTTGATCCATTTTATTAATTAAATTAATTAGGTTAAAGCTAGGCTATTATAAAAAAGAAAAGAAATGAAAAAAAGAGAGGGAGAGACCCAGTAAAACAGGTTAAAGAATAAAAAAGGCTTTGTTATTGTTGCTGTTTCTCTTTCAAACAATAGTCCTGAAATGTGCATTTTAAATAAAAAAACAGCTCCATTTCTTTGTTATACAGGATCGCTTCCAATAAATAGTTGTTTCATTAACCCCCAAGAGCACAGCCTCTGTGCTGGGGGGCAAAGGATTTTCTTTTAAGGAAGTAGTTATGAGAGGTACCTGGGTGGCTAGTTAGTTAAGTGTCTAATGTTTGATTTCAGCTCAGTACATAATCTCAGGGTCGTGAGATCAAGTCCCACATCAGGGGCTATACTGGGTGTGGATCCTGTTTAAGATTCTCTCTCTCTCTCTCTGTCCCTCTTCCTCTTTCCACCCTACTCTCTCTCTCTTTTTTTTTTTTTTTTTCTCTCTCTCTCTCTGAAAAAAATAAAAATAAAATAAAAGTAGATGTGAATACCCATAGCAATTTTGCTTGAACTCCACTGGCAGTAAGCCAGTCATATGGCTAGAGTCATGAGAAGATGGAAAATATAGTCTACACATGAGCAGTCATATGCTCACAAAGAAAACAACAATCAGTCATTCTTTCAAAATTACACTGTTCATCTATTATATGTTAACCTCTGTGCTGGGCACTATATTAGGTACTGCATTATGGATATAAAAATATTTAAGAATTGGTTTCTGACCTACAGAAGAGGGAGAATCAGATTTAATTTTAAGTGATGAATGATAAGGGCCTCTTGTAGAGTATAGATATTTATTTCAAAGAAAGAAGGTCACATAGAACCTGAAGGATCAAGTCAGCTTTTGCAGAAGAGTCTTTATGAGTCTCAGAGGAAAACAAGGATTTATATAGATGGAAACAGGAATGTGAGGGGTCAAAAGCCATTCTTCTAAGGATGAGTAGAAGGTGGGAAAATACAAATTTCCTTCTAAAACTGTATGTAATACAGTTATATTTTAGAAAGGGTTCAGTTTAAAATTTATATAGTAGAATATATACAAAAGAAATAGACAATCAGAGTACTGAAAGCCAAAATATAAATTTGGGATATTCTGTAATAGCTATTACTAATAAAAAAATAAAAAGAAATAATCAAAATGCCTTTCCAAAACCCATGTATATTTTAACAAACAAAGCAAACAAACAAAACCCAATTAAATAAAACCGAAAAAAAGAGAAAATGTTTATGGCTCAAAGTAATACCATAATCAAAAATAAATAAAAGCAGTTCCCAAGAACATAAGTTTTCTGGTACATAATTCAAGTAACAAGCTATTAGAGCAGATACCCATGTTTTCCGTGAAATTCTATATACCTAAGTGCTAAAATACTGCCATAGATTAAATCTGTCATATCATGCTACTGAATTAACAGCAGGATCTCTAGAATTTATTAGAAATGCTAACTTGCTGCTATAGTAACCTAATGTATCCCAGTTATGAAAATCTCTTGATGAATTTGGAATTAACCCATGTCACTAAATAAAATGTCAGAAAATCACTAGTAACTTCAAATAAAATGGAAATAGCTGGTTACTTAAGTATAGAGCATCAAAATGTGGTTAGTCATAGCTTGGGGAATCATAGCAATGGGGAAAAAAATAAAACCATTTAAGAACTTCCCTGTAACTGAAATGCAGCAACATGCCTCTATTCAACCTGATGATGGCCAACTGCAGTAACTTGACCCAAGCAAAACATGAATATTATTTCACCCTAAACCTCTTGAATCCTCTCCTAAAATGCTATGCTTCTTTAAGATGAACCTGACAGAATTTGACACTCACACGAAAGCCCTGTATGGTAGGCTTGTACCAAGCATCACTGTGACATTCAGAGATATTCTGGTTTTGGCAACTGTTTGAGATTTGTGGCTCTCCTTTGACATTTACAAAGACTCTAAAACTATTTCCGAAAAGGGCTGGAGCATTTCACTAGATATGTGGTTTCTTCAAAGGCCACATTCAGATGAAAGTTTCTACGAAACTCTGGGTAGAAGAAACGTGGGATTGGACTAGAGAAGTATTTATTTTATTTGAAATAAGAAAGGCAAAAGTAAACAGATGGCTGGTTCTACAAAAATCTAAGTGACAGTGAAAAACAAAAAGTCAACATTTCTTTGGTTGTTTTGTTTTTCTGATGGCTAAAGTTTCAACACACTCTAATTTGTCTTTTGTAGAACTGCACTCAGTATATAAAATAATTCTCATGACTCTTTGAGTGTACTCACACTGATTAGTACATCTTTTCAGGATATATTTTTTGGTACTATAACCAGTTAAAATAAATTATTATAGAAACTTATTTTGCTTTAATTCATGCTAAGGTTGTTAGAAATCTATGAATCCCCTTCCTGGGTAAATCAAGTTTAGGGAGCTTATGTGAATAATAATAAAAAAAAAAAAAGAAATTTAGAAATATAATGAAAATCCTGGGGCACCTGGGTGGCTCAGTGGGTTAAAGCCTCTGCCTTCGGCTCAGGTCATGATCCCAGAGTCCTGGGATCGAGCCCCGTATCAGGCTCTCTGCTCAGCAGGGAGCCTGTTTCTCCCTCCCACTCTGCCTGCCTCTCTGCCTGCTTGTGATCTCTGTCTGTCAAATAAATAAATAAAAAATCTTAAAAAAAAAAAAAAAAGAAAAGAAAATCCTGAGAAGATGTGAAATACAGTAAGGGTAGCAGGTTAGACTTTAAGCCACATTTTACTTCCTTCAGTCTTAATTTTTTGATCTGTGAGATTATGACTTTGGTAACTAATAATTACCATGGAACATCTAGAAACAAATTTGTATTTTTTATGTCAGATTTTAATAGGGAAGACAACTTTTAATAGTACTCAATCAGTTTTGACACAAAAAATACATATATGTGCATGTGTGTATATATATTAGTTTTTGCAGAAGAGAATATAGATATGTGAATGTGCACTTATATTATGTGTGTATGAACATATATTGTGTATGTGTTTGAACTTGTACTGCAATGAAAGCTAGAGAAGGCCTATATTTATGAAAATGCTAATTTGCATACATGTTATTCTCATAAAACTTACTGTCCTCTTTCTAGGAGACACTGAGCCTGTGCATGCCTGGTATTTAGCAAGGATGCAGAGCCAGATCAGGTATCAGTCCTGACTCCCTCCACACCCAGGCCACACTCAAGCAGATGTTAAATAGGGCTGGAGTTATACCAGGTCCACTTGATAACGCATTCAGTACGCACTAAGGCTTTCAAAGATTGGTAATACATTCTAATAAGTCTCCACAGGGTAAGAGTGACACTACATTTGAGAAGTGAGAGTTTCTCATAATAGGATGCTGACTTTTTTGTTATTCTATTATCTACATCAATGAATCACTGATGTGAAGTTGAGGCTATTTTCTTGTCCAGGTGTACTATGTGAACACATGATTTGTGCATCTGAATGAGATACATATTCCTCATCTCTTAGAATTTTCCACATATCCTTGAACATATTCCTTCCTCTTGGCATCTGTTGGCTGTCAACATTGACCAGTGTTAGGATTTTAATGACTTTACAAAGTTCTAACTGAAGACTGTCCCATTATGAAGCCCATGAGACTCTTATGATGAGAATAGAGTACCTAGTGCTCTTATATGAATACCATATAAACAAATATGTGAAAAGGGTAGCATTTTTAGTTTTCAGCCCCCCAGACACAGACTTTAAAGCAAAGTTATAAAAATTTAAAGTATATTTGGGAAGAGATTCAGGGAACAGTGGTTGAGAGGTTGATCAGTAAAAGAGGAAAGGAACACCAATCAATAAAGAATGCTTTATCATACACTCTGTCACCATGGATAGCTGGAATTTAGTCCTGCTAGTTGCCAGTGAAAAATACAGCACAGGAAGAGAACTGTGGCTATAGCCAGAGTAGTAAGATTACCTCAGTTTATTAAAACTTAATTAGATGGAGATGGAACGTAACTAGATGGAGATGGGGGGGTGATATATTTCTGTATCTATGCCTATGTCTATATCTATATAATATCTATGCATATGTATAGATATAGACACAGACATTGATACAGATATAGGTAATGCCTTTATTTGTCTGCCAAAATACTGAAACAGTTTCCAGGATCAAGAGCAATGTAGTCTCTTCTTGAAGAGTTATATTTCAAACCTACAGAAAAGCTAGAGGAAAATTCTCTGTGGTATCTGCAAATCTTCCAAACTATATTATTTCATCAATGGAAAGAAGCTGTGGCTTCTCCTTCAAAACTCTGATTCTGTCATCACTGGACTAAATCGTAAAAATGTAACATCATAGTAAATGACTAGAACAAAGGATGAAATAAGGGGAAAAAAAGGAGAGAGTTTCCAACCTTTCATCTAAATTTACAAATACATTACATAATTAAAATAAAAAGTTAAGAATAAAAGACCTAGCTCAAAAGTACTATTTTGAAAAATGCCTACTGATATTTGAGAGAGACAGGGATGACAAACTTTTGAGGAGAATTATTTGATATAGTGTTAAAGAAAAGTGAACACAGTATCAGTTTGGTGGATTAAAAATGATACCTAAATAACTGTATTCACCACTGTTACCACACCTAGAGTACTGGGTCTAAGAATGCAAGCTCTTTTCCTTGTTTTCACCCAAGCTATCTGCCCTGACCTTATCCCTCTCACAAACCATGGTCCAGTAAAAATGAAAAGATCTGGCCTTTAATCTGTTTTTTAGTACCTGTTCCCAACATCTGGGTTTCGACAACCATCCAGTCTCCTTTTTTTATGAACTGTAGTTTGCCACCACACTAATATTTGTATCCTTTACTAATTTTAGTATCTTTCATATCTTGGAATGAAAGATCTCTACTGTTTGCACTAGCAAATTAGAACATTGTCTCTTGAGTCCACTTCATCTTTAATTTTTAAACAGATGAGAGGACATGGAGATAATTGACTTAGAATCCAAAACGGCCAGGACTTCTACACATTAGCATCCAGGAAATGATGGGGAAAAAAAATCAATGAAGTATTTTAGGATCACAACATGGGGTGGCACAATCATATAACAACACTTCTTTGAGGCATCATGAACTAATATTACAGATTTCCCTGCCTCTTTTCTAAAAATGCATTTTTATACAAAATCCATGACTTTAGGGCAGGTCATGTGATGAAGGGTGGCTTTTTAACTGGAGTCTTACCAGAGTATGGCAAACAAATGGGATATTTTGCATTGTGAGGTACTAAGGAAAGTAGGAATTTCCTTCTAGATCATAAAGATTAGATCCTTGTCATTGGAGACCACACAAATTCCCTATGACTCCAAGTCTGCATTAAAACATCAAGGCAGACTAGTGGATTTTAATGCAACAGAGTATGAATAGTTCAGTTCTATGGGTTTTGATTCCATAAAGCAACTAACCTCACCTTATCATTTGTCATGTTTTGGTGTAGTATCAAAGTCATAGTTATCTAGAAAGTTTATTAAAAATTCTATTTCCTACCTCTCTATATATATAGTCTAATTTTTGTGTACTTCATTCAAAATCATATATCACAATCAATTGAAGGCAGAAGCAGTTGTGACATATTAAGGAGGTTTTGAAAAATGTAACAATGCCACTCTTCTCATAACAATTGTTTTATTTTTTTAAACACACTCATTTTAAAATATTTTCTTTATTTTATCATATAATGGTTATGTTTTTATATTTAAAGAAATAAGTGTATAAACTCATTTTAAATTTTCTTATTGTTAATATCTGATACAATACTATGGAAGGTGGCCTTCTTACTGCTGGGTGATGGTGAAAAGTCCAGTCCTCTCCAACATCACCCTAGCAGAAGTGGGAATGGGTGATGCCTTCTAAAAACTGGTAGAGGTAAATTTTCAGTCTCCCCACATGGTCTGACACTAGGAAAGGGTGGGCTCTCTAGTTCCAAGAGACAATGAAAATCTTAGTTCTCAATTCAGCTTCTTGAACATCACTGTGGAGGGTAGTTTGGTGTTGTGAGGATGAAATTTTATCTAGTTTAACTCTTAGCCTTTGCTAACTGAGCTGGGGCTGCAATTTGTTCTCTGTTTGGCAGTTATTGTCAAAAAGTTTTCGGTGTTGCTAAGTTGCCCATTCTTGATTCTTTGGCCAGAGAGAACATACTTGTCATGGGACTTTTTTTTTTTTTTTTTAAACTGTGTCCATTCAGTGTTTCTATACTGTTGACTTTTCTAGCATTCAGTCTGGGATTTATGAAGACAAAAAGAAAACCCAGAGAACTTGCCACTGCATCTTTCCACATATTCCAAGTTCCCTAGCTGGACTGCCTTCTCTCTAATTTCAGGGTCTTCTTATATTTATTTTATATATCATTTCCAGGGTTTTCTGCTCTACTTTGCAGGAAAAGTAGGGAAATTTTTCTGCTCTACTTTGCAGGGAAAGTAGGGAAAATTGTGTCTATTCCATCTTTTCAGAGCAGAGTCTCACAACTGTTTTTTGAGTTACCAATATATCAAAGCACACATTTCTCTTGGAGTCTTGAATGCCAATAAAACATCATGGCAATTATTGTTAATGGGGTGATGTAGTAAGTTTATGATGCCTAACTGTTAAAACAAGGCTCCCAGGAAACTTTGAGGGATCTGTTTTAAATAATTTGTACCACAGTAATCTAAACAGCATGGATCACAAAGCAACCTTCTTGATTAAGAGAGGTCATAGATACTAGTAATTATATAGAAAGATGTGGATATAGAACAGGGATCTGTCACAAATTGTATTTAGCCAGATCTTGAGCTATGGAATGCCCTGAATAAAGGCACTGGTTATTAAGAAACTTCTGAGCAAAAAAAGAAAAAAAAAAAAAAAAAAGAAACTTCTGAGCAAATCTACAGAAACTGAGAGAAAAATCAGCACAATGAAAATACTACTTTTACAAGCTAATCCCTACAATATTTATGGGGTGAAAACAATTATTGGAAGGAAATAATCAGGTTTTAAATGTTCAAGGATATGAAGACTACTATTTTAATTGGGTAAGCATTACATTGAAAACTTTAAAATATTTGATAGATAACTGAACTATATATTTGATCTTAAATTCTGTCAGGATATTCAAATATTAAGTAATAATAAAATATTTAATTTTTTAATCTAAGAAAACATTTATATCTTATTTGTGTTTTTTCTCCAGATTCAAGTAGCAGAACCAAATAAATTTCCATCATTTAAAACATAAGGGTAAGGAATGGTGAATAGATCTAGTTATATCCTCATTTCTTCACAAGTAATTTTTTTAAAAAAGTTCTTCTCAAAAACACTTTAATACAATTATATAATTATTTTGTTTGAAAAGCATCATTAAATTTAGAGCAAAAGACAACATTTTTGATGCTATGGAAAGTATCCTATAGAAAAATTAATAAGAAAATATTTTCTAAAATGTAAAATATCTTATAAAATAAATATGGATATAAATCTGCAAAACAACAAATTTCTCTCAGATAACAGTGGCTTTTCTGTCATATTGACATTTCATGTTAATAGTTTCATCAGTCATAAGAAAATGTTCATTTTGATTTGTATTAGGTTTTGGATACAGATAGTTTATGACAAGCACACACATTGCTGCTAGAAAAGAAAATGGTCAAATTCTTTAAGTCTTTTTCTTTTTAAGATTTTATTTATTTATTTGATAGAGATCACAAGTAGACAGAGAGGCAGGCAGAGGGAGAGGGGGAAGCAGGCTACCTGCTCAGCAGAGAGCCCGACATGGGGCTTGATCCCAGGGCCCTGAAACCATGACCTGAGCCAAAGGCAGAGGCTTACCCCACTGAGCCACGCAGGTGCTCCAATTCTCTAAGTCTTATAAAGATTCTGAGTGCAGATAATAAATTAACATTGATCATTTTGTATACACTTTCATATCCAGATATTTTCATCTTTATTTATTCTTACATTGCACTAATTAAAGTTGAATTTTGCTTTTAAGGTTTCTAGAAGAGTGTAGTAAATCTTGAACACATACTGATACAAATATTTTTCTGAAACCAGTGTTTAAAAAAAAATTGGTGTACACAATAGACATGGAAAATCAATAATATTAGACATGCAAAGCTCAAACAATAATTCCCATGGGCTGTGCTTTCAAGGGGTCTTTCCAAGATACTTTCAGATGTTAAGGGACAGTGAACAGTTTGAGATTAATACGACAAAAAAAGACTCATTTTATTCAAGACACTTAAAAACTCATCTCCTATTGCGTTGAGCAGTCAAAACGTATTGTAGTCAGAAAAAAAAGAGCACTGAAAACAAAAGGGCTTGAATAAAGGGCTTCATTAGAATTGGCCCTGGAAATGGAAGAGTTGTGTAGGCAGTTTTGCATTTGTTTGATTTGATTTTAATCTACCATACATTATTTTTCTGATCATTGAATATATACATACATTATGGAGAAAATCTATACACATAAACTGTATAGAAACTGGAAATCACTCATAATTCCTCTAATGATAAATAGACACAGTTAATGGTGCATTTACCTATTTGTTGCTTGCCTGTACAGCTATCTAACATGTCTCCAAGTAAATTTATAGTTTTGAAATGGTTTCTTGTTTTCTAATATTTAAGCATTTCTTCTCATTATTTTTTAAATATTGAACCATACTTTCCAGACTCTGAAATAGTGCCTATTAGATTTGTATGTCTTATATAACTACGACCTTGCTTTTGAACAATAAGGTAATTTCTAATATTTTGTTATTTAAAAAAACATTGCAATATACTACATGCACATAAGTCTTTTGTTTCAACTTGATTATTTATTTAGTATATATACTTGAAAAGGAGTATATGACTGAGAGATTATTAAAACCTTCTAGTTTTCTCATACATATTTTAAAAATTCAATCCTAAAGTCTTTATACCAAGTTATGTTCCCATTAAAATTGGATGAGAGAATTTTTCCTTTGCATCCTGTTTGCCAATATGAGAAAAAAATTGTATATATTTTTGTATTCACCTAATGTCTGAAATACATGTACTGAATAAATAATTTTTTTCTTTTCTTCTAAAATTTTTATATAGTTAAAGTGCATTTATAATTTCTATAAATTACATACACATCATATTTTATAAGTTGTACAATACAATATGCCTTATTGATTTTGGTGGACTACAAATATGTTAATACATTAAGGATTTTGAAAATTCAAAGTATTTGTGAAAGAGTGTCTTGTTTTGGAGTTACTACGATTTTTGGCTGAGGCATAGTTTGAAATGATCTCAACACTCAGTATGGGCCAACCTATCTCTAAGTGTTATAAGACTGAGGCAAAGATCAAAAAACACAGAAGTAGCAGTTTTAAAGAGAATATCCCTAGTTTAAGAAAACTTTGCTGGCCATAAATTCTATGAAAATATACTAAAATTTAACAGGAGTAATATATCAGATGCTTGATCGACATCTGTGTCAAACACCAATTTGTGTATTCCTTTAATACACATAATACTAAAGCAAAGAGAAAAAAATGCCATCAAATAACACTAATGCTTTTTAAGCTGGTTTTATTTATTTATTTATTTTTTTAAAGATTTTATTTTTATTTATTTATTTGACAGAGAGAAATCACAAGTAGACGGAGAGGCAGGCAGAGAGAGAGAGAGGGAGGCAGGCTCCCTGCTGAGCAGAGAGCCCGATGCGGAACTCGATCCCAGGACCCTGAGATCATGACCTGAGCTGAAGGCAGCGGCTTAACCCACTGAGCCACCCAGGCACCCTTAAGCTGGTTTTAAAGACGGCTTTAAATCTCATTAACAGCTACTGACAAGAGGTGCACTGAACCACGTTAATTGCAGAAGTAATGTATGAGACAAAAGGTCAGAAATGTAGAGCTAAGTCTACAGTCTGGTTAAGAGATGAAACAGTGGCAGGCTGCTAACTCTGGCTTATTCCATTTCTTCAAAATCTGCATTCTAAGATAAGCAGAATTAAATCTAATTTGGGGTAACCTTACTCTTTGAAATGATTAAATATCTAGAATATTGAACTGCATTTATATTTACCAAAAAAAAAGGGGGGGTGTTCATACTTGTGGTCGTGTGTGTATCTGTGGATGTTTGTGTGTATGTGCTGCTATCTCTGTGTGTAAAACATGCCTTTATGGTGATTATACTGTATAAATTTTATCTAATCTATGCAATTAAGTTATTTCAAAAACCTTCTGTTTCATTCATAGAGCTAAAATGTTAGCTATTTAATGAACCATGTGGGAATGTGGAAATTTCCCCTCTACAAACTATAATGTTTTTCAATTGTGTGTCTGAAATAAAGGGGAAAAAATAAAGAAAGCCAAGAGAAAAGGTTAGAAGCTTTGATTCAAACAGTCTTGAGAGTGGATACTGCTAAATTTAACTGAGTGAGAAAATAATAAACAAGTATATGTGAGCAAAAGAAGTGTAATAATTGATTTTAAAATGACAACTGCTTTATGTGAAGTTTGGAAGCTTAGAAATGCAAATACATCCAGTTTAAAATTCCTTAAACACTACAAATGGAAACCAAAGGAAGCAAATGAAATATCATCAAATAGATTAATATTTTTAAAAGGAAAAGAGAAAATATTTACTTTACTATTGAGTTGTATTTATTTTAATTGCTTTTTCCATTGGGAAAAAAATAATTGATTTTTACAGGTAAATCTTGTTAAAAACTATAAGGTTAAATGAACACATGACTTGATGCCATTGTTCTATCCATAATGTCCTATCATTATTTACTGTGGTCAATTTATGGATTCTTAGCTATATTTAGATATCTCTACCTAATATTACTGATATATTTTGTTAGGAAAAAAAGACTTATTTAAAAATTCTATTATACTACATTTATATCCAAATATGTTGATATAATAATCAGGACTTTTATTTGGAGTTTGCATTGTTATACATTTGATAAATCAGTATTAGTCTGTAATAAAAGCAGTAAAGTTTGTAATGTTGTAATATCTGAAGTATGGAAGTTTTAGGACAAAATATTTGGAGTTAACTAAAAAAGATGTTGAGTCTTTATACTAAAACTCCAAATATTTCTGAGAAAAATATTGAAAATCTAATAAATGGAGAGGTGTGCCACATTTAACAAATTGGACACTCAATATGGTTAAGACATCAGTTCTCCTCCAATTGATCTACAGATTCAATTTAATCACAATAAAAATTCTGGCAGATATTTTTCAATGTAGGAATTTACAAAATAATTATAAATTTCTATAGAAATATAAATAACAACCTAAAATAGACAAAGAGACTATGAAGAAAAAATGAGATGGAAAGGATTTATATAATTTGATTTTAAGAGTTATTAGAGAGCTACACTAACCAAGACAACATGGTATTGGTAAAAGGACAAACATGAGCAAAGGAAGAGAATAGTGTCCAGGCAAAGAACCAATTATATATTTTCAATGATTTTCAAGAAAAGTACTAAAGAAATTAAATTTAAAAAGGGAAATTATTTCAAAAAATGATACTGGAACATCCAGGTACTTACATGGGAGGGAACATTAACCCTTCTTTCATATCAAAATACAAATATTAACTCTAAATCTCTAAATATATTTAAATTTAAAGGCTAAAACTGTACAACTTCAAGAAGAAAACATAAGAGAAAATCTCTGTGACTCTAAAGTAGGCTCAGTCATCCCAGCCTCTCTCCTTAACAACAACCAAATGACTTGAAAATAAGATTTGGTGCTTCTAAATGATGTGGTCCAAGAGTCATCATTAATATCACATCCATTACAATCATACAACAATGAAATAGAATGGCTCAATAGCATGGAAGAATAAGAGGCCAAATAACAATTGATGTCATGTCCATCTTCCCTTTTGTTAAGCCCAGTATTTAATAAATAGATTTTATTTATTTTTATGCCTGATGTTTAAAGTACTCTATTTATTGGGTTGTACCATTAGCTATGTGTTGTAAAATACATATAAACTATTCTCTATGTTAGTTCAGACATTTTTTAGGTTTCTTTGAATTTCATTTTAAGAATCTATTATGGCAAATGTTCGTTGAATTTCCTCCTCTCTTTCTTATCTCAACACATCAGATAGAATAGGTATCTTTTCTTGAACCCAACAGCATTCTGAATATTTCCCATTAGAAATGTGAGCTCACTTATTAAGCTGTTATCTTAAGTGTCTGTCCCCTTCACCCTGAATTAAAAGACCATATTTTATACATATTGAACCCAAAGTCTGAACACAGTAATTAATAGATTATGTATGTTCAATAAATATTTTATTGGGAAAATATTTGTATTCCTCGCAAAATTATTTATTTATGTGTAATTTATAAATATTTTTCATTCTTTACTCTCAAATGGAAAATGTGTCTATAGAAGTACATTTTATTTTCCTAAGATTCCTAGTTACTTTTCTGCTCCTCTTAATTCTTTTTCCCTTATTTACTCTACCACTTACACATATTTTTTTCATTTTTTTAGTAACTAAAATATTCTAGAGGAAATAACTTTTTGTTGTCTCATATTAGCAAGAAGACTATGAGATTTTAAAGGTCAGTTTCAGAAAACAACAAATGTAGAAGGCATTATTTCGGTTCCAAGCTTTGTATTGTAAATCATACTCTAAAGTGCTAACCAAAAAGGCAATGACCTAGTTCTCAGATTTTGATCTATGAGAAGACCAATTAATAATAAGCTCTGAATAAGATATAAGATATCTTTCACAGCTTGGAGAGGAATAAGAATTGACCAGAAAAATAGAATATATTTTTCCTTCAAACCTGTAATATAGCTCCATATGTAAAATGTAACATACACAAGGAAAAAGATCTATAAAAAAAAGTTTTTAAAATCTAGAAAATCTTATAAACCTTTAAAATCTGGTAAACACCCAAGAAGACATTTGAATACCACAAACATAAGAAAATTTACATTTTAATGAATGTAGAGAGATTAGCTAATTATGATAAACAAAAAACAAGTGAATTTCAAACCAAAGAATAGGGTCCTTGACTATCATTGCATTTAATGAAACTGTTATAGCAAAAAGCCAAACTATATGAAGGAAATAGGATAAACATGTTCACATAGCCAGACTTTTTAAAAGTTCAGCAATTTTTATTCTTCTTCAAAGAATCTGAGTATAGAATTGTTTAGGTTTGAGTTATATATATATACATATATGTATATATATAAATAAAATTTAAGGTCCAATCTAAGCAAAATATTAAGAAGAAAACACTTACTCTTGACATTTCAA
This sequence comes from Neogale vison, assembly GCF_020171115.1. Classification (NCBI taxonomy): domain Eukaryota; kingdom Metazoa; phylum Chordata; class Mammalia; order Carnivora; family Mustelidae; genus Neogale; species Neogale vison. The sequence continues at coordinate 117,071,863 of NC_058095.1, read as the reverse complement.
GAGGAGGAACACAAGTTGACATGGGATCCCTGGCTTTTCTCCCATCCTTCATTTTTCCGCAACAGAGGTGCAAAGAGTTAACCAATAGCTGAGTATAAGAAAGTGAATATCCAATCATCTACAGCTTTACCCTGACTCCTTTTTTTTTTCTCCTTAGAAACTGGGCCTTGAAAAGAGAAGATTCATTTTTCACTGTTTCTCCCATGGCATAAATAATATTAGGGACAGATTCTGCTTCTGAAAATGGGGAATGGCTGCCTCGGTTCAGTGTGGTTACTGGTGGGTAAATCTATCTTTTCCCCCACAAATATAAACCACATTCTCTAATAAAAACTCCACGTTTAATAAATATGGCATGTTGTTCTTTATTTATTTACTTGGCTGAGTTGGAAAGTATGGAAATGTGCCACTGTATTGGATGCCCTCACCCCCACTAGATGATGCATGAAGATGGTATAGTCCCAGTCATATGGAATAATTTTAGAGGTAGTAGAAATTAGAACTAATGTTTCAACCAATCATTATTTTACAAGTGAAGAATCCACTGCCTAAAGAGATTAATTAGCATATTTAAGGGCTTTTGGTTATTTCATGGCAGAACTATAAACTAAACTCCAATTTACTGACAATCAGTGTCATATACTTTAAGGACTCCTTCCAACTTGCTGTATTTGAATATCCATGACCTACAAAGCCAAAGATCTCAATTCTATATCTAGTTCCTTTTCTTACTACTTAGGCCATTCAGTTTTCTCTTCTGTGAAATGATGCTCAAGTTCACAAGGTTATTCTGGAGTAGCAAGGCATATATACGTGAAGAGTACCCTATAAACTGTGCCATGAGTAAATACCTACTTCTTATTATCTCACTATAACTATTTTTAATTGGAATCAAAATGAATAAAATATATCTTCTTAATGAATGAATATTTTGAAATATTAACAGTATTTGGAAATGCTGGTTAAGATGATAAAGTATAACCAGAGAGTTAATTTTAACTACATAAGATTTTAAAATATATTTATTTCAAAAACATAAAAAATTAGAATATATATTATGATAACTGGAAAATTACAATTTTCTATATAAGTTGAATCTAAGGGTATTCTAATATACTGTATAGATATTTTCCAAGCTTAACAACAACACAAAAAATTCTCATTCACACTATCATTACCAAACTAGTTGCTCTAACTCTTGAATCCATCTTTCTTAGAGATGTCATTTATCGTTTTTATCCTTTTTATCCCTCCAAACCAGATTCATATATATTGACCCAGGAGCACCATCTATTTTTGTTACTATATTTGGCAATAATTTTGGTAATGAATATAAATCACAGAAAATAATTCTCCTTAAATAGAAATGCCTTAAAATGCTTTATCTTACTCTCAATGAATATTTTGAGAAAAGTAGATGGGTTCAAATGCAAAACTGCCAGTTATTCACCCTTCTTTCCAGCCTGTCAATCTCACCTGTGAGATGATTGCACTGATGGTGTTTCTGCATACATGATGATATCTTTAATCCCAATTCCCTTTTTTTTTTCTTTTTTTAAATCTCACACCAAGCTAAAATGATGTGATTTCAAAGAAAGGTCACAAAAGAAATCCAAACTGAATACGCTTAACTTTAAGTAACTCTTTGCTTTAAAAATGACCTATTATTAAAATATTTTTTAAAAATTCTGAAGAGCAAGTTTTAAACTTTATGGATTATTTTGTAAAGTAACTCTTATAATTTTGATAATTTGTTGAAATTTTTAAAGTCATCTCAGCAATATTCTTCACATAATGGTAAATCCCAAAGCAACCCATTCTGTCTAGGACATTAAAAAATGACCAGTAAAATCCAAAATTGGGTCTCACCTAGTGAAATACAGTTAAATACAGTTTAAATTTTTCATGCTAACCCTAATTTTGTGATCAACCAAATTTAAAGTACTTATTTCAAATATACCAAATGATTTTCATTAACTCATTTATTTATTCATTTCAACAAATATTTATTGGATGTTTGCTATCCAATGCTTGACCTCTCCTGAAAGGGAATATGGAGGTTTGTTACTGCTGCCATCACTATTCTTGGACCATATATAATGAGTCAGGAAAATTTCTATTACAAGTTCACCAATTTATCAAAGCAGCATATTATGTTGTGGCAAACACAGAGTTTCTTAAAATCCTGATATCCAAGAGCCAATATCTCTTTTTGCCATTTGTCATCTAAGCTTGTTTCCTAAGTAACTCTCCATACCATCACAGAGCATCACAAATGGTTGCTACGTGGAGTCAATTCTGGCTCCACACAACTGCCAGGGAACTTACCATGCATTTCTTCTCCTCCTCTTGTGACCTGAGATGAAGTCGAAGAGGCAGCAAAGCCCAACAAGCATAGTCTTCTAGGTCACTGTAAGCAACATGGACCTGAATTTAAGCATAATAAAAAGTCATTGATAACTTTAATACATGATTATGGACATAATTCCTACTGACATGTTTTAAATTATCAATATTATTTTTTAAAAATTCAATTAGCTAACATATAGTATATCATTAGTTTCTGATGTGGTATTCAATGATTCACTTGTTGCCTATAACACCCAGTGCTCATCATATCATATGCCCACCTTAATGCCCATCACCCAGTTACCCCATTCCCCAATCACTTCCCTTTCCACAACCCTCAGTTTGTTTCCCACAGTCAAGAATCTCTCATGGTTTGTCTCCCTCTCTGATTTCATCCCATTTAGTTTTTCCTACCCTCCCCTAAGGTCCTCTGCACTATTTCTTATATGAAACATATTCAATATTAAAATTGAAAAGTATATGATGTTTTCTACAAAATGTGTTTATATGTCAGTGAGCAGCAGCAAAGATCTATGTGTTGAAGACAAGCGAATAGTTTTCAATTTATTTAATTCAACAGATTAGCATTATAATATGTGCTTTTTGATATAAGTTTAATACATAAATTAATTCCTGAGGCAACACTGGAATCCAGAGATCTCGCTTGGCTTTTACTATTTTTTTTTTTTTTTACTTTGGACAAACTGCTGATCATATCAGAGTTCCTTTTTTTCCTCATGAGGGCTTTAGCTTCCTGAAATGCTGGGCAGCAGAAACCACAGTGACTGGTTTGATGAATGCATGAGGAATGTGAAAGATGGGAGAGAGTATAGTCAGCAATATAAAGAACAGGGAGTGGGTATGAAAGGAGTGAAGTGCCAATGTATCTAAACAAGAACTTAAGTCTCAGTTACTTCTGTGTGTATGTATGTTTTAGAAAGGGAGACACTTAACCACGTTTTAGTGCAGACATGAGGGAATCAGTGTCTTGTCAATGTTTAAAGTCATGAGGGAGGAAAGCAGATAATATGGGGGAAAAATCTAGAATAAACTTTAAAGAACCTCTACCATATCAGTAGGAGGATCACATAAGATAAATAATACTCCCCAGAAAAAATTAAGTTCTATAACTATTACAGTTACTCCCTTTCAAATCATTAAATGATGAAATGCACATCAAGTGTCTGAGTCACTGTTGCTTTGATACCTTTAGGACTATATGTTTACATTCAATTGTTATAGGAATCATCTTTCTTAGATAATATAAAGGAAAACCACTTTTGAAAGATCAGTTCAAAATTTTCGGCATTTAACAGTTTTCTCTTAATTCTATTCTCATGTACCCATTTAAAATAAATTTTAAGATAAAATATTCTAGCTTCTTATTGAGATTCTACAGTGGTGACATAAACAGAATCTTTAACCAGTTCTGTATTCTGAGCCCAATAATAATCTTAAAATTCCTGGTTAAGTATCAAATGGGGGAGAAAAGGAATGGAAGCATTTATGATTTTGTTTAACCTGGTGTTCCCATCAAAGATTGAATAGGTTCTCCATTGCCAATTGGCTTAAAATTTGTCTGTGTGGACACTCAGTTTTAGGCACAATCACTGGTCTTTCAGTAAGTGCTCTAATAAAGACAGTATCTGCAAATAGGCACCAATCATTCCATTCTTGACAACAGATTGTAAGACATAACTTTCAAACTCCAAAATTATCAAAATTAATTAGTTCCAGGGCACCTGGATGGCTCAGTCTGTTGAGCGTCTGACTTTTGATTACAGCTCAGTTCATGATCTCATGAGTCCTGATATGGAGCTGTGCTTCAGACTCCACACTCAGCGGGAAGTGTGCTTGAGATTCTCTCTCTCCATCATCTTCTTCCCCTATAAATAAATAAATATTTAAATAAATAAATATTTAATTTAATAATTATTCAAATAAATACATTTTTTAAAAATTATTTAAAAAATTAACTAGTTCCCTCTTGGCTTTCAGCATAGCTATTTTCCAGTGTTCTAAAAGTTCTAGGTTTCAGGTTCTACAAGTTCTAAGAGTTAAAGGTTTTCACTTCAATGGAATTGAATATAGTCCTTAGACAGCAACAAATGAAAATTTTTTTTCAATTAAAAATACTACTTTATCTATACATATATTTTGTTTCCTAATATAGAAAATTAGTTTTCATAATTAGAGCTTTCCCAATAGCATCAACGGCAAATCATAAATAAAAGATTTCAAATTTTGTTCATCTTTTCAAATGCTCAAAAAATATTTGTGATGATTATATCAACCAAGGAATCAAGAATTCAGTGAGAAATTGGGTTTTAAGGTTAGATCTTGTAAGACAAAAAGAAAAAAAAGGCTTTTTTTTTCTTCCTTTAGAGAGGTCTGACTTAATATGAATCTCACTGAGCTTATAGGAGCTTTATTCATATTCAAAAGTGGATCAAAATCATATGAATTTCTTTGAACTGATGAAATTAAAAGGAAATGGCCTGCGGGAGAGAACAAGGTACCCAGGACTTCTCATCAGTGGTCTAATCAGGAAGGGGACCCAGCGGCAGTTCTAAGCGACCCACACAATTACTTCTGGAATTTGCTGCCAGTAAAATATCTTTCTATCTCGAATTCAAGTCTGTAATTGTCACTAAATAGAATGTTCAAAGAAGAATACCAAGTGCAAAAAATTCCATTAAATGTTTCTTCGTTTATGCTTTGGTATCACCCTCCCACTTTGTTTATGTTTTTACACTAACCATCTTATATACACCCTCAGGCAAATGTGCATGTATCTCAGAATAGTAATACATAAAGTGATATAGTACACATAATTATTACACCACAGCTTAAGTTTATATTTTTAGAGTGTGTAAGAACATGTGAAATATTCCTCTCCCACAGATGAAATGTTCTTTGATACTTAGTTTTGAAAAGGTTATTAACTCTAATAAAAACTTTAAAGCTAGGGAAACTTTAATAGACTATTCCATCTATATAGTGTTCGGCAAACACATATAGGAATAGATTCTAGAAATCTCAGGAATAAAGGAAACCCTCACAACATGAAAATGTACCACACTGGTGAGACAGGGCTTAGCCTGGTGCCTATATCCAAACATACCCCACTGTCATAGAACTATTAGCGGGATTTTGAGTTCATGTAGCAGATAGAATAAGTCACATTCCTAGCAAAGGGGTATGAGATTCAGATTTGATTCAGAACCTCTAACAGAGAGAAAAGTGGCTACACACATCCTGCAATTTCTTTCTTATTTCCTTCACTCTCAAGAGGGAAGTTGCATGGATTAAATGACAAACTGAAAAGAATAAAAATTATCTATTTCCAACTAAGTAAAGATGAGATTCCTTCAACAATGAACATATATCCACTGAGCCCCTTTTTTGGTTTCAAGGCTCCTGTCTGCGCACTAAGATTCAAGGGATACGGAAAAAAAAAAAAAAAAAGACAGAAACAGTTCCTGCTATGATCAATCTTTCTGGCCTGCAGATACCTAAATACTTCCTTTCAATTTCAGGATACTATATGAGCACCTAGTCTAACTTGGATAATGGAAGACAGTAAAGTTGGAGGAATACCCGGTAAAAGAAAGGAATGATGTAAGTTAGCCTCTTAAATGACTCTTGCATCTTTACTATCTGAACCTTGTTCAAATAATACTAAAAACCTATATTCTTCCTTCTGTCACATTCTGCTTGTTTCTCTAAAAAATTTCTTTTCTCTTCCATGAATTAATCAAAACTTTTTAGATATTATCGGGATGTTTCTGTAGTTACTAAATTGTGTATTTTTCTGGAAAGTGTGAAGCCACAGTAATCAACAACTGCTGAGAAGAAGGAATAGTAGTAGAGATAACATTCACACCTCTGTAGCCTACCCCTGTCTTCCCCAGGAAGCCTCATCTATCAGGTAATAACATTTCCCAACTTAGTGTAAGGACACCTATGGTCCCTGCTATCCAACAACCCAATCCCTTTTAAAAATGGAGTAAAAGAAAAAGCATAATCATGGATAAAGATCAAAGAGTGTCAATAAATATGTAATAATGGAAACCTTAAATAAGAAATTGACAAAGTTACAGGATCTCCTATACTCTTTCTAAGCCTACTAAGGGAATCAACCTGATTCAAATCTACCTGATTCAAATCTACCTCAGTCCTTGAAATATCACTTAGAGTGGAAGCTCATCCAGTCCCCTAATTCTGCAGAGTTCAGTTTATGATGTTGTCCTGTCACTGGGTCACAAACTGGGGAATTCTCCACATGAAATATGAAACTGATCTCTATACATGGAGAGCAAAAAGAGACCAAAGAAAGAGGAAGGCCACTCCAGATTGGTTGGTGGCAGTTTTCAAAGCTAGGGAAATTACATACTACACTTGCCTTGGACAGCCGCAAAACATGTAGGTCTCTGCAGAGACCTGCCAAAATCTTCACAGTTTATATAGAAGCCTTAACTTGGTTTAGTCATGTAGACTCAAAAACATCTTACTCTCTCAAAGCTATGTCCTTAAAATAATTCCAAGTGTGCGAAGGGTGGGCTGAATATACATTCCAAGAACAAGAAAAGAAGTGAGGAGTCTACAAATGTCTGAGTCCTAAGTTGCCTTATGAGTCAACCAGTGGCCACATCCCCGAGATGACCTCTTCCAACACCTGCCAACCAAAACTGAAATCAAGATCAAAGATCTCAGGAATGATCACTGGGCTCCTATGTGCTTCCTACTTGAGTCAACCAAGTTGTCAGTGTAATCCTTTCCATCAGATTTAGATTTCTGCTCTAATCTCCACTCCATGTTCTGACTCCATGTTCTGACCTTGCCTCCCCAAGTCTTCCACACTGCAAACTCTTCCTGAATCCTGCTCTGCCCCACATCCTTTGCCCATCCTGACACATCCATCCATGCAGACACAAACACAGATACATATGTTAGGACATGACAGGTTTAATTAGAACCTTTAAGGAGTGATCGATCTTGCTTTTCATATTTTTCTCCCCATTCTACTCTGCATGTACTGTTATGGGTCCTTATATGAAATAACCTATTTCTCAGAACATCATTTCAGTTAAGTGTCCCAGGCTCCTCACCTTCCTCTGTGAATCCTCATGTGGCTATGTTACACCTCTAGGGAGCCCTTTGTTACTACTGGGAGTATTTAATTTTTATTTGTCATTTGTATAATCTTATTTAACATATTCCTAAGTGCTTTCTATATGCCAGGAATTTCCAAAGATTTTTTATTAATTATTTTTTCCTCTAGTATATTCCTAGCAGATAGGATGGCACATAATACATGTGCCTAATTAATATTTGTTGATTAATAACATGACATAACCACAACTTGCAGGAGTAAATTTGACTTACAGACATTAGACAACTTGACCAAGAGGCAGAACTCTTCAGAATCTTAGCTTCCCTTTCGAAACTAGTCTTTGTAGCTACAGTTGTTATCCCAGTTATCTATGTCGACTACTCTTGGGTTGTTCTTTAGTTTCTCATGTTTAAGGTCACACCATGAAAATATTTTTCCTTTTTCTCAGATTTTACAAGTAAAAGCTCTCAGTCATGTAATCATTTAACTGCACAGAACCATGTACGTTCTTTGTGAACCAAGACATTATTAAAATATCATCTAATATATTTTCCTTCTCAATAATTTTAGCTACATTTTTACCATTAAGACTAAACTAACTTATCCAACTATAAACATACAATTTTTTTTTATGATTGAAATTATAGGTCAGTTAAAATGAACAAGCTGAGGGTCATTGCCCTAGACAGGAGTATAAAAAGAAACTAGAACCAAGACTCAAACTTAAGGCATTGAGTTCCAAAAGAAGTTTGAGAGCCCGATTAAATGAAGCTAAAGAGACAAAATATTAAAAAATGAAGCACAGGATGATACCTTTTAAATAAATGACCCTCAGTTACTTTCCTTTATGTAATGATTCACCATTGATAATTTTTCATTTATTATTACATGGAATCATATTATTTGAGCTCTTCCAGGGTGTGAGTGTACATGCATGCATGTGTGTGCATATACATTTTATTTGGGGAATTTTGTACATATTTTAGAACTCCTTGATAAACTTATTTTTATCTTAATGAAATTTCATTTTTAATAAAAATTATAGTGATAATTTAAATTTTCAATGAATTTTCAACTTCTATTTAAACCTGAATTTTAAATTTATAACATCAAGATTTTAATCTAAAATATCACATTGTTTATTAAATCCAAAATTAAACATACAAATTTTTTTCGCCCATCATCATCTGTATGATAAAGAGTGAGAATTCAAATTTTATTTAATTTACAAAAAACAGGTCTCTGGATTTCAACATTGAGACCATGAGGTTTATGCACTCAAGGTTTTGTAATTTGAGGAGATTAAAAGTAATGATAAGAGAACCCTTTTGAATTATTAAATAGAAACATTTCTTTCAAAAGTTCTAAATCATAGACTACAGAAAACTATTTCTGAATAGGCCAGATTCCACTTAGCAAAATGCAGTTACAAATACCTACTCCCCTTTATTTTACAAGGGAGACAAAAAACATAAAAGAGAACAGTGTCATGATCCCTAGGTGTCTCAGTTGGTTAAGTGTCTGCTTCAGGTTCAGGTCATGATCCCATTAAACAAAGCTTTAACAAATAAATAAATAAATAAATAAAATAATATAAAAGATAAAAAATGATAAATAAATAAATAAATAAAGCTTTAAAAAAATCATCTAAACGAGAAGCAGTAAGACTATTAGGCTTCTTTAATTTGTCCTAAGGTAGTATTGATTAAAAAATGAGCAACAACTCTTAGATTTGATTGATTAAATAACAAATGAAAAGTAATTTTTTTCTTTCCTTCCTCTTTCTTTTTTTCTCTTTCTCTTCTTTTTTTTTTTTTGTAAAGGAACAGTCTAGCATATTTCTTTTTTTTTTTTTTTTTTTTTTTTTTTTCTCTGGAACACAATGTATTACTTTTTTTTTTTTTCTAGCATATTTCTATTCACAGCCTCGTTTCACTTCTAGGAAAAGAAGTTAAGACAAAAGATATGTTTTGGTATAGTAGAAGAGATTCTGTTTATATTTGTAGGAACTGTGAAGGGTCTGAGATTTTGCTCTACTTACAAGCTAACAATTTAGCCTGCCACTATTTCATAGATGTTGACAGAAGCCACAAAACTGTCCTAGGTCAGAGGCAAAGGAATTTATTGATTCACTACACATGGCACAGAAAGCAGCATGAGCTTCAAGATCGCATCAGTTCCCCACACTGCCCAAGACCCATAAGATGTGCATAGAGGTCTAAGTAATTCTGCACACAAAGTGATGTGTGCCATAGCAGAGGAACCACAAACTTAGGAAACGTATAAGGGGGTTGCTGGCAAAGTGGCAGACATTATCTCTAGTTTCTTCTTTAGAAAATAAATTCACCTATCTTTCTGGGAAGGAGAGTCTATCTCTATCACTTGAGGTTGTTTTCTATACAAACATCCTTAGGAAGACACTCCCGAACAAAGTTAACAATACCATGCATAAATCCAAGAGATGAGTGGATTACTGTGTCCAAAAATAGCCAGAATCAGATAAAATATTGCAGATTTATGTGTTCTTTAATTTTATTCTGGATTCTTTTCCTTTTGATTTGTGTGTGGTGGTATGCATTTTAAATTATAAAAGGTATGCCCTAATTTGATAAATCTCTTATAATAATCTTAGATACTACAAAATAAACAATGTTTCAAAAATGCTTATGTCTCCAGGTTGCCTGTGTGGCTCAGTGGGTTGGGCATCTGACTCGATTCAGCTCACATTGTGGTCTTGAGGTCATGAGATTGAGCCCCGCCACAGGCTCCATTCTCAGGGCGACATTTGCTTGAGATTCTTTCTCTGCCTCTCCCTCTGTGCACTTGTGCGCACGCGCGCGCTCTCTCTCTCAAATAAATAAATAAATAAAATATATTTTTTAGAATGCTTATGCCTCCCTATTTACAATTTTACTGTTCTCCATTGTGTGGATCTAATCTTTATAGCTTTTTAAACCTAGTGAGTAGTCTTTTTAGCGATTTTCCAACAGAGACTATGTCACTTTCTGTGTTTTAGATTCAGATATCTATGAATAAATAACCTCAGTAAGACACACTTCCAAAGTCAGTGTTGCTACAATGCTTCGTAGATGAAAAATTGTTAACTGACACTGTGCCAAGTACTCAATGTGCATCACCCCTGTTGTGATGATCTAACCAAACAAATGAAACAAGAAAGGAGCTTCAAACAAATTTCATTTGATCAGAGTGAGTGAGAATAAGAATGGAGGTAGGGAACAAACTGACCGCTTATGAGAGGAAAGAATTATTTAAAATATTAGTAATATATATATTCAATAGATTCAATAATAAAAAAAAAAAATTCCCAGTATCATGCTTCTCATACAAAGTACGAGTTACAATACAATGAAAGAAGCAGTATTCAAAAGTCAAAGAACTTAAACAATTTGTGATGCAGATATTTGTGCACATAAATGGCAGCAAAGAAAGGCACGGCATATACTTTGTAGATTAATAAGGAAAAAGGAAACAAAAGTTTACAAACCGAAACTTAGTCACCTGATGTAATAAGTGCATAACATCAGGCAATGAATGATTAAATGGGAATTTATGAAACTAAAAAATCTATATAATAATAGTTAATCACCAATGTGCATTTGAGTCATAAAGTTTCGAATGGAGTCAATTTCATTGAGTACAAACAAGAATCAGTTATGGTAGCACTATGAGCTGTTTCTGTAGATGTTTTGTCTTGTTTCCCTTAGTAAACGACATGAATGCAGCTACCCACTAGTAACTGCAGCAATCGCTACAACCAACTCCTTTGTGAATAAGTGACTCCTTTTCAAGGATAAATTTACATTAAAACATTCCCATTGCCAAGGAAATGACTGTCACTATGCTTTCAGAATACAAAACTTACGAAAATAATTATTGATTCCCCTATTCACATCACAGTCAAAGGTGAATATAAGCCTAGAATTCTGCCAGGAAGCAGAGTCCAGAGACATAAAAGTTTTTCTAAACTGTAAAAGAGAAAAGTTAGGTAATCTCTAACTTTACTTATTACTAAAAAATAAATATAGAATGTGAAAATTCATAGTTAGACTAGTAGTAATAACTAATAGCAAGATATGAACAAGATATAGTAATAATTGACAGGAAAAAAATGCAGGTATTCTAAGAAAATATGTTAAAAGATTCTCTTGCATAAGCTCAATGATGGCAAGGACTATCCCCATTCTTTCTATTGCCATAAACAAATAATTATAACATTTCATAGAATTTTAGTTTTTTCTTCATTTGTTCACTTTGGTTTTGGCCAACAGTGAGATGCACGTATGTAAGTATAAAGTTTAATTTGTTTTGATCAAAGTGCTCAACCATGCAATGTGCACCTCTAACAAGAAGTGAAAAGTTTCTAGAGAGTAACTTCATTTACCTTTCTTTTTTTTTTTTTTTAAGATTTTATTTATTTATTTGACAGACAGAGATCACAAGTAGGCAGAGAAGCAGGCAGAGAGAGAGAGGGAAGCAGGCTCCCTGCTGAAGAGAGAGCCCGATGCAAGGCTCGATCCCAGGACCCTGAGATCATGACCTGAGCCAAAGGCAGAGGCTTTAACCCACTGAGCCACCCAGGTGCCCCTTCATTTACATTTCTAATCAATACTTTGTATTTTTGCTTACTTTTCTGAATTGTCATTATGTAGTTTTGTGAGTTTTAGACTTCATACATGAAAAAGCATCTGATAGTACCTTTTTCTGTATTGCTTCTTCAGCTCAGCATAATGTCTAAGCAATTGAACTATGATTTTGCATGCATCACAAGTGCATTCCTCTCTATTCTTCACTAATATTCCATTAGATAGGTATTTCAATACTTAACCTCTGGTTGATAGGCTTACTAGACATATATTGTTATATACAAGAGAAGATAAAATACAAACATACAAATTGTCTTAAAATACAAAAATCAAAAATGGGGGAAAAGGGAAAAGAAAAAAATGCAACAAATAGAAAACAGAAACAAAAATGCTGGATATTATTAATCCAACTGTATGGATAATTACTTTAAATGTAAATAGTCTAAATATACCAGTTAAAAACAAATTGTCAGAGTAGATAACACATAAAGACTCATGTTGTCTAAAAGAAACCCATTTTAAGTAGGTTAAAAGGAAACAGATGAAGAAATATACACCCCATTAATATCAATCAAAAGAAAGATGGAACAGCTATATTAACTGAAGACAAAGGAGTCTTCAGAAGAAGGAAAATTATCAGGGATGAAAAGTAGAACTATAAAATGATAAAGGGGTCAATTCTCAGAGAATACCTAATAATTTCAATTGTGTATACACCTAACAACAGAGCATCAAAACCTATGAAACAAAAACTGACAGAATTGAGAGGGAAAAATAGACAAAACCATGATTATAGTTGAAGACTTCAATACCTATCTGCCAGTAATTGATGGGATAAAATTGTAAAAAAATCAACAAAGAAGGTTATGATCAGTACTAACAAACAATTTGATATTAATTATAGAATCTGACATCCAACAACAGATAGAATACACATTTAAGATAAAAAGAACATTCACCAGGATAAGCCAAATTCCAAGACACAGAACACATCTGAAAAAACCGAAAAGAGAAATCATACAAAGCATGTTCACAGATCATAATAAATTAAATTTAGAAATCAGTAGCAGAAATAATAGTGTGAGTTGCAAATAGTAATTTTCCTCTGACTATACACTATGCAAAGGGGAGAAAAAAGAGTAACTTTATAGTAGAGACACGTGACAAATACTCTTAGCCCAATGATCAAGGTTAACATCAGCAATGATAAATCATGTTCATAGTATGTACCTTTGATATTATGTGATGAGAATTGAACTTTACCTTTGCATCCTTCCTCCCAAAAGCCATAGCCCTAGTCAAATTATAAGAAAAACAACTGACAAATAACCAATGATTGACATTCTACAAAATACCTAACGATCACTCTTCAAATCTCTCAAGTCATCAAACACAAGGAAAGTCCAGAAAAGGGTCACAGTCCAAAGGAGCCTATGGCAACTAAGGTTAATGTTTTCCCTGGATAGGACTCTGGAGCAGACATTAGGGGAAAAGGCATTAAGACATTAGGGGAAAAGCTGAGGAAATTAGAAAGGACTTATTTAATTTCAAGGTATTGTCATTGGTTCATTTATTGTAACAAATTTATCATATAAATTGAAGATGTTAATGATGGGGGAAACTGGGTGTGAGTAACATGGAAACTCTTTACCCTGTCTTTGCATTTTTTTTCCTGTAAATCTAAAACTCCCAGAATTAAGTTTATTTAAAATACACTGATTATCTCACTGAATATTTAAAAACTTTTGAGTCGATGTAGTGAACATATCCCCTACCTTTCAATTTTTCATTGTGTTCCTTCATGATTTCCTATACTGCCCCCTCTTTATTTTCAGGCAATTACTAATATGCTTTCTGTTACTACAGAATAATTTGAATTTTCCTGTTGTATATAAATTAAATGCTATGGAGCGTGCTCTTTTTGGTCCAGTTTCTTTCATTCAGCATAATTACTTTGGGATCCAGTCATTTAGGTATGTGAATCAATAGTTAAGTTCATTCCTTAGTGTTTCTAAACTACATTGTTTATATGGATGTGCCACAGTTTTTCTAACTGTTAGAGTACCCACCTATTAATGGACATTTGGAGTTTGGGGCTATTACATATAAAGCTGTTAGATATGTCCCTGTGCATGTTTCTATATGTATATATGTACCTTATTTTCCTTGATAAATACTTAGAAGTATAATAACTGATTCATATGGTAGATATAAATTTATATTTTAAAGAAACTACCAAACAACAAATTTGTAATAATATTTTGCATTCTAACTAATAGCATATGAGATTCTATTGCTCTATATACTCTCCAGCACTTAAATTGGTTGGTCTTTTTTATTTTAGCAATCTAATTGTTGTGTAATGCTATCTCATCATTGTTTTAATTTGCATTTTTCAAATGACTAATGACATTCCACATATTTTTTTATGTGTTACTTGCTCTCCACGTATTTTCCTGAGCCAAGTGTCTGTTCAAATCTTTTGCCTTTTTTAAAAAAAAAATGGACTATATTTTTTTGTTACTGATTTTAGTGTGGTATGACTAGCATACAACAATACATTAGTTCCAAGGGTACAACATGATTCAACATTTGTATACACTGTGAAATGATCACCACAATAAGTATAGTTAATATCCATTACCATATATAGTTATAAAAACTGCTTTCTTATGAGAACTTTTAAGGCTTACTTTCTTAGAAACTTTTAAATACACATTATAGTATTACTAACTATAGGTACCATACTGTACATTATATCCCCAAGACTTAAACTTATTTTATGACTGCAAGTTGTACATTTTGATCACCTTCACCTATTTCATCCACCTACCACTCTCCCTGCCTCTGGCAACCACCAATACGTTCTCTGTATCCAGGAGCTTTCCCCACCCCCCATCAGTATAACAGTGGAAATTTTTTTTATTTATTTTTTTTTATTTTTTTTTAAAGATTTTATTTATTTATTTGAGAGAGAGAGACAGTGAGAGAGAGCATGAGTGAGGAGAAGGTCAGAGAGCGAAGCAGACTCCCCATGGAGCTGGGAGCCTGATGTGGGACTCGATCCCGGGACTCCAGGATCACGCCCTGAGCCGAAGGCAGTCGTCCAACCAACTGAGCCACCCAGGCGTCCCGGAAATTTTTTTTTTTAAAGATTTTATTTATTTATTTGACAGACAGAGATCACAAGTAGGCAGAGAGGCAGGCAGAGAGAGAGGAGGAAGCAGGCTCCTTGCTGAGCAGAGAGCCTGATGCGGGGCTCTAGCCCAGGACCCTGAGATCATGACCTGAGCTGAAGGTAGGGGCTTTAACCCACTGAGCCACCCAGGTGCCCCTAACAGTGGAAATTATAATGGTTAATATTTTCTTGTCTTAAATCTCTATTGTTATTTTATGATGCAATTGGAGAATAGAAGACTTTCCCATCAAATTCATCTCCTATGAAACAACAAATGTGATTAGAAGTCTTCAGATACAATTTTTATTCAAAAAAGGTCATAAGCAGATTAAGTAGATCTTACCACTTTAAAATAGGTTCTGAATCAAGCGACAAATTATTTGATTCTACCCTCTGAAATTTCAGATTTCCTGTTTTGTTTGAATACAGAGAGGAAAGAAAAGAATTTTCTTGACCAGCATAAAACTGAAATAACATAATCAGAGGGTTAAAACCACCAGAGTAATAGCTAAATATAGTTTGTACTTTTTTTACATAGAAAAATAAGGTTAGCCTCTTCTAACATTTGTCGGTGTCCTGAAATCTTTATTCTATTTTTTGTTTTAAAATAATAAGAAGGGGTGCCTTGGTGGCTCAGTCAGTGAGGCATCTACCTTCAGCACAGGTTATGATCTCAGGGTCCTGGGATGAAACCCCACAGGGAACAGGGAGCCTACTTCTCCCTCTCCCTCTGCCTGCCGATCCCCCTGCTTGTGTGCTCTCTCTCTCTCACTGTCAAGTAAATGAATAAAATATTTAACACAATAAAATATTAGGCTTTGTTAGTGAAGAATATGCCTTCTGACTATCGGCAGTAATCCATTATTAATATACTTAACCAGAAATAATATAAATCTAAGATCTTCCAGATATTACATGAAATGACAGATAAATGGGCAAAGAAATAATTGAGACATTTTACTATTATGAATAAATATGGTATAGAGGCTACATGTATCCCCCCAAATAAAAATTTCCTTAACGATTAAGCCAAGTTCTTCTTATAGACATAGGGTTTCCAGTATTAAATTCATTGACCAATCTTCAATGCGATGGTTATGATAAAATAAAAATCAATTCTGTTACACTGAGATGGAAATCTATGATTGTATTTTTTATATCTGAACTTCAAAGATAATCATTTATTGATTCTCAGAACAAAGCCATTGGGGAAAAATCAGCTTAATTTTTTTTGAAATTACTAAAGAACAAACTAGCTCAAGTGACTTTTACCAAAAAAATCACTGTACAGCATTACATATATTCATCTTTTCTAAATTAGATATACAGCATGTTCTTGTACTTGGGTATAATTAACATAACAAGTAACTTTCTTTGTAATTAAACTTTTGTTGTTTTTATTAAAATGTTGATATGTGTGGTAAATTTTGCTCTCACTTTTAACTTCTCCCTTTCATTTTTTGGCAGTAGGCAAGGTGTCTTGCTGTCTCTGTAATATTAATGGTTGGACATTTCTAGCAAAGAATGGAATATAGTGTGCTATAGGAATTGCATACAAAATCTTCAGTGAATGGAAAAAAGACTCCAGGACCTTGGATGTCAGTTCCAGGAGAGACAAATTTATAGGTATAACAATCTGTCTTTTAAAACTGACGTCTAAGGTCATAGAGGCTTTTCCCCTATCACTAAGGATTTTTCATGCATTCTCTATAATATGAAAAAAACTGTGAGCATAACATTTAGACATTTTTTGCTGCACATAAAAGGAACCTGCCAGTTCTGTCCTAGGTCCATACACAAAATCAATTTTAATATTAGATTAAAATTTTACCTTTAAATTTTTAAAAAAGCAGACTTTTACACCTCTGCAATAAAGAAATCTTAAAAGCTTGCTCAGCAATTTCATATTTCCGCAGGAGCTAATAATAAAACATCCATCTGCCCTCATAGCTCAACAGGCACCAAGTGAGGTGTGTTCTCTTTGGGGCTCACTTGAAGAGGTGCGGTTTTCACTCAGAGAACTACAGCACAAATACAAATGACCTGCTCCAGTGGCCTGAAGGGCTAAGTGAGCTCTTCAAAGTGACATTTGCTATGAAGTTTTTAGGGTACTGACAAAAAATAATAATCATGGTTCAAAGCTAAAATATTGGACTACATAGTACTAGGGGAATTATGCTAAAACTGTTGAAAATAATACTAAAGTACTGATCAATTGACAGGGTCATGTAGGCACGAAGGCTGATTCCACATACAAAGTAACAATTTTTTTTTAAAGATTCATTTCTATTTATGACCAAAATGATATTACTTTGTTGAATTCAAGCAAAAGAGTGTAACAATTTGGATTCTACCAATCCATGAGCATGGTATATATCACTTAATTTATTTAGTCTGACTTTTGTTTCTTTTAGCAACGTTTTATAATTTCCAGTCTACAGGCCTCATACATATTTAATTGCATTCATCACCAAATATTTCATGTTTTGGATATTGTTTTGTATAGTACTTTTAAAATATTAATTTCATGTTTTATTGCAGGTAACATATCTAAACAGTGGAGTTATTTACCTATAAATACATACTTTTCATAATACAGTGACCTATATACTTAAAAGTAGTGAATTTTGTAGTATGTAAATTATATCTATAAAGTTATTTCAAGAATAGTTCTGATAAGGTGGTACTTCTTTATAGGATTTTGTAGACAAATGAGATGATTCCTACATTTCCAAACAAAAAATATGTACTTGAAAAAAATTTGTTATTATTATCTTTGAATTCTGTATTGATACTTTCTTTCTTTACCATAAGGTAAATATTCATTGTAATAGTCATACTTGGGAATTCATACAGAGTATTACCTGCATATATATAAACTTGATATATTACTGGATGTTTTAAAAATATTTTAACTTTATTGATATAGGATCCTGTAAAGACAGGAAATATCATTCCTTGGTTTAAATCCTATAATCTGAGCCCTTTGAAATTATTCTTGGTTTTGTTCTTTTAATATTGCTGTTCACATCTTGGTCTTGCTTGCCCAGAATTTAACACTGTTCCACTTTTGACTTTATAACAGTTATGCTCAGAAAATTTTCATTTGTATGATTTACTCACATTTTTCCTCAAATTTATTTGCAGACCCAAAATACCTCCTAGCCTAATCCTAGAAGAGGGTGACTGGGTAGTACTAGATATCAAGTTTTATTGTGTTCATGTGCTTCAACATTTATTATTACATCAATTGTCTCTTCTTCCATCCACCACATTCTCAGCAATAGATATTCAAATCCCTCTGGAAAGAATTTACCTATATGCAACATTAATTATGATAATAAAATAGGGATAATGGTAATAATTAGACATATAATATACTGCATGACAGACAGTTCTAAGTCTTTTCTGCATGTATGGCATTTAATCTTCAAAACATGTATGAATTGGGTACTAATCATACTCTTATTGTGTAACTTATAGAATAGTGATTAAGTGGCTTCCTAATATCTCATAATCTTTAAGCAGCTTTAAACCAAGGGAGTTGGAGTCCAGTAGCCAGGATCTCAAACATTATATTGTTATACCTGCCGCTCAAAATTCTCTTTTTAAATAAGATGACTAACTTAAGTTACAGTGAATTATGGGACTTAAATGATCCATGGTTAAATCAGTGCATTTTATATCCTCAAGCCAGAACATAATGATGGGCATTGATCTTATATTTTTAATATTTAAGTTCAAGGTGACTATATATTCAAAACTCACTTTCAAACTTATATCGTGTAGCTTCACAATCTACCTCTAAAATGTTAGTCCTCCTTGGGCAATTAACTTGGTTTCCAAGTAAGAGAGCATGGCATTACGTTTTCATAAAACAGTATATGTCCCTGTGCTTCAATTAACTTAAATCTTAAAGATATGCATTAGCTTTATGTTCTTAGATGCCTTCAAGAAGTTTGGGCCACATAAATTTTGAAGGTTTTTCTGAGTGAGTTGCCTAAATATAATGAATATACAATGAATAATATTTTACAATTTGAAAAAAAAATGGAAACTGTATTTTGCCTGTATTAGTCCTGGTTCTTCAAATGATGGCTATGATATTGCATTTAATTAGCCTTGAACTCAGTCAACCTCTGTTAACATATATGTATCTATAAGCCTTCTTAGCTTATAATACTGAAACATGACTAACAGAAAAGGCAAAAAGATCAGAGTTGCTCAGATCAATCTTCATTTTGGATGAATACTTTGATCCAAGTAAAATCCTGTTAAGAAGCACGTGTGTAATTTCTACTTAAGGTGATGAAATGAAATCTAATTTGATTCAACATATCACATTTGAATTCTTTGAAAAGATACAGGTATTTGATTAGTGGCCTGTTTGTGCTCAGTTTTATGGCCTCTTTATTCACAAAATGAGTTTTTATACAGCTTTTAAAAAGTCAGTGGTGGTACAGATCTGTCTCCATCATCACATCCTAAGCTATGCAATATGTGTCTTCTATAGTTTGATGCTACTCCATTTTAGGTGTTTCTGAAAATAAGTCCACAGGAAACAGCTTCCAGCAAAGAAATGTGGTGTAATAAACACCTAATTTACATTCATTCTTCCTTCTCATTTTGTTGCTGAGGACTACTAAAAACTGGCAAGGAAAGATTATTTTTTTTGCTCAATATTTTAAAAAATTCAGTGTCCCCTGTGATCTAATACATGATAGAAAACATTCATAATACTTGGAGTAAATTTATAAAAACAGTAAAATTGAGATAAATGGATTTTGTTATTTGGACTTGTAGCTTCTTGCAGTGAAATCACATTTGATAAGGATGATGAGGAGGAGGAGGAGGGAGAGGATATAACAATAGCTCAGCAGTAAGCCACTTAAAGCATGATTGAAAAATAAAAGCAGTTAAGAAGTCCAGGTCAGTAAGTAGATCTGAAAATGTCAGTACATTTTCAGAAATCAAGATCAGTAGGTATCATTTTGTTAAATATTTTCCAAGTCATGAAAAAGGACAAAGGGAAAATGGGAAATAGTTACTTTAAAAAAAATCCATGCAAGAATACAAAGGGGATAAATATGATGCCATTGAGTTCTTACTTGAATTACTGTAAAATTTGCTCACCCCTTTCATTCCTGTAACCTGAAGGAAGCCCATGAAATCTTAGCAGCCATTTTGAAACCACTCTTAACCCCTTTCTTCAGTCTCAGTTCAAATATTAAGAACCACAAAGTCTTAGCCTTTAACTGGGACTGTAATTGGGCCTTTGGTATCCTAATTATGAATAAGGTAATTATAGTAATTATAGGTGAATTAGAGTAATGATTAGTAATTATAAAAAAGTCAACCTAAAGTACGTTTGATATATGCTTTCAAAATAGATGTTGAATTCCAATTTTATATACCTGAAACTAAGGTAACATTTTGTGTCAACTGTACTCAAAACTTTTTTTTTATTGTGTTATGTTAGTCACCATACTAAACATCATTGTAAAAATAATTTTTTTTAAAAGGGTACAACATCAACCCATCCCAACCACTGTAGGTTTGTTCTAAGTGATGTAAAGTGATAACACTTACCTCAAACATCACAGTGTATTCTACTCTATATCTTTCATTATACAAGGATTAGGATTTCAGGAAATCAAAATTGTATATATAAATAAACATATATACACTATAAATTTAATTTTATATATATACATATATATATAATAATGAGTTTAATTCTTAGCCTATGCCTATGTTTGCTATTTGTGGAAAGGAAAAAAGGTTTTTTTTTCCTAAATTATGTGAATAATTTCCATAACTTAGTAATAATCAGTATATTTGCCTACTCAAAAGTATTAAAATTCTGACAGAATCTTATTTTGGTGATAATAATTTTAATTTATTTTGAAATATAAAGTCTACAGTCATAAAAACTTTTAAGAGTCCACCATACAGTTTCTCTTAATCCATAAAGGTTGTAACAATTGAATAATTAAGAAGAAACAAATCTGGATTAGGTGATTTACATGAATCTAATATCTCATTCAACCTTAAAACAAACCTACAGTGTGGTTGGGATGGGTTGATATTGTATCCTTTTAAAAAAATTTTTTTTTTTACAATGATGTTTAGTATGGTGACTAACATAACACAATAAAAAAAAAAGTTTTGAGTACATTTGACACAATGTTACCTTAGTTTCAGGTGTATAAGATTGGAATTCAACATCACTATACGCTATGCTGTGCTCACCACAAGTGCAGCTACTACCATCTTTTATCACACACTATTATGGTATCATTGACCATATTCCCTATCCTGTGCTTTTATTCACATGACTTATTCATTCCATAACTAGAAGTCTGTATTTTCCATTATCTTTCACCCACTGTGCCCATCCATACAGCCTCTTTCCCTCTAGCAACCAATTGGTTTTTGTATTTATAATTCTGATTCTGTATTGTTTGCTTATTCATTTGTTTTGTTTTAAAATTCCACAGATGAGTGAGATCATATGATATTTGTCTTACTTACTGTAATTTCACTTAGCGTAATGCCCTCTAGGACCATCCATTTACCCATCCATGGACCTTTAGGTTGCTTCCATATCTTGGCTACTATAAATAATGCTGCAATAAACATAGGCAGAGGTGCATATATCTTTTGAATTGGTGTTTTTGTTTTCCTTGGGTAAGTACCTGGTAATGATATAATTGGATCATAGGGTATTTCTATTTTCAATTTTTTTTGAGGAAACTCCGTACTGTTTTCCACAGTAACTATACCAATTTACATCCCCACCAACAGGGCACGAAGGTTCCTTTTTCTCTATATCCTCACCAACATTTGTTATTTTTTGTCTTTTTGATTCTAGGAATTCTGAAAGATGTAAGTGATATCTCATTGGGGTTTTAATTTGTATTTTTATGAAAATTATTAACATTGAACATCTTTTCATGTGTCTGTGGACCATCTGTATGTCTTTGGGAGAATGTCTATTTAGGTCTTCTGCTGAATGTTAATCTGATTGTTGGTTTGTTGGTGTTGAGTTGTATAGCTTTTTTTAATATACTTTGGATATTAACCCCTTATCAGTTTATAATTCGCAAATATCTTCTCCCATTCAGTAGGCTGCCTTTTTAATACTTTCCTTCACTCTGCAAAAGTTTCTTTTTTTTTATTTTTATTTTGATGTAGTCCCCACAGTTTATTTTTGCTTTTGTTTTCTTTGCCTTAGGATATATGTCCATTTTTAAAAGAGTTAAACAACTAGCCTAATATTACACAACTAAAATAATAAATGACAGTGTTGGGATTTGGGCATAGATTCAATTCCAAAACCCACACACTTCTCAAAATGTCAGACCATCATTTTCATAGGTGAATTACTAAATATATAAGCAAATGTTTAGTAATTAGTTTGAATTTCTAGATATTTTATAAATTAAAAAAAAAACATTTTTCTACCACTGTTTACATTAAGTGATAAAATGATGCACTTAATTGCATCATTGAAGAGATTACTTCCAATATTTGAATTGCTTTCTTTAGCTATGTCTCACTTATTTTCTAACTTTTTAAGTACCAATTGTCTGTTGCTCACTTTTTTTTTTTTAAAGATTTTATTTATTTATTTGACAGACAGAAATCACAAGTAGGCAGAGAGGCAGGAAGAGAAAGGGGAGGAAGCAGGGTCCCTGCTGAGCAGAGAGCCCAATAAGCAGAGAGCTCGATTCCAGGACCCTAGGATCATGACCCGAGCTGAAGGCAGAGACTTTAACCCACTGAGCCACCCAGGCTCCCCTGTTGCTCACTTTTTTAAAAAACTCTTACCTCATAATCCCCATCACTTAATGATATATTCTTCTCTCATGAAATAGAATACAATTAGCTCATTCT
Organism: Neogale vison; assembly: GCF_020171115.1. NCBI lineage: Eukaryota > Metazoa > Chordata > Mammalia > Carnivora > Mustelidae > Neogale > Neogale vison. The sequence continues at coordinate 117,048,717 of NC_058095.1, read as the reverse complement.
AATTTTAACCAAATCTATGTGTGCTGATTAAACATAACAGACACACAGCCAATTCATTTATTACAATTGTCTTGACTAGAACTTTGACAAAAGTTGTGATAAAATTAACTATCTAGTGTAGTTTATTACTTAGACTACTTCCATTTTGTTACTGTCTTGACAGGATTGTTAGGGAAATAGTTAACAAACTCTCCGACAACTTTCTAACCCTGGCCCAGGTACTTACAGCTGTGTGATACTGAGCCGCACTGCTCTTCTCAAAAATGAAGATATGTTTTGAGAGTTGAAATAAGATACAATATAACAACCACCTGCCTGTATGCCCAGGAACATAATTTGAGTGGATGATAATAAATTATAGAATATAAAATTATAAAATATATATATATATAATAAATTATATATATAAAATATATATATATTTCCATAATTATGGAAAAACCCTAATGAAGTTTTGATGAAAATGCATCCTAGTGATCGTTTATAGCCATGAAGCCCACTTCCAGTAAAGTTAAACTAGATACTCCTCTGTATATTGCCAAGGTTAAACAATACTGCTGATTTAATTGAGCCTTTTTTTCAGAGTTGTTTCACCTCATATCCTGGAGGAAATTGTACTTTACTTCATTTAAAATAATAAAATATGCCAACAAGAAAATATGTTTGTGATTTCTTATAAGAATCACTATTAACATCATGACTGAAGACATCAGAGAGACCTAAAAATACCAAAAAATTTATGTCAGTTTATCCCAAAGTTTTTAAATGTAAAAGTTTCAATTTTTATTTTCTGTTGATCTATCTTCAAAACCACTGATAATTTCATCAGGTTTGTTCACAATACAGATAAGCACATCAAAGTTATTCTTATTTTAATATTCTTTTTTGATAATTTCCATCTCTTTCTGAAATTATCTAATTTTGCATTTTGTCTACTTTTTCCATTAGAACCTCTAAAATGCTAATTAGAAATACTTCAAATTTCTTGTCCAATCTTTCCAACTTCAGTATCATATCTGAGTCTAACTCTTAGACTTGCTTTCTCTCTTTAGAGTTTTTTTCTTATCCTGTGTACCTTGTAATTTTTGGCTGAATGTTAGAAATATTGTTTAGAATAGAGGATTAAGGGTTGGTTGATTGGTTATTTATGTATGTATGTATGTATTTATTTACTTATTTAAAGGTTTACATAATTGTAGAATGGACACAAATAACATTAATTATTTGAAATATGTTAAGTTCATTTTTATGGCTTAGCATACAGGTCAGTTTTTATAAATATCCTATGTGAACTTGAAAAATACATGTTTTAGTGGACACATATTTAGATATAAAGTTTGTAAATGATATCCCTTAAACATATATACAGCAGTCATTTTCCTATTTTTGTTTTGAGTATCTATTAATACCTTATTAAGGTATTTTATACCTTGTGAAGGTATCTCTTGTTATATGGTGGTATATTTATCAATTTGTCATATGATAGAGCTATAAAATATGATTTATATCTTTGAGGGTGTTGTTTGTATACATACAATTAGAGCTATTATATCTCCCTCATACACTGAGTAGCTTTTCATATTACTCCATTACATTTTTTAACTTCAAAATGTTTTTCTCTTAAAATCTCCCTGTCTTAAATTATATATTTACATCAGTTTCATTTGCTTGTATTTTCAGGGTAATTCTAATTTGTATTTTATAAAGGTGCCTGGGTGGTTCAGTGGGTTAAGCCTCTGCCTTCAGCTCAGGTAATGATATCAGGGTTCTGGGATCGAGCCCCACATCAGGCTCTCTGCTCAGCAGGGAGCCTGCTTCCCCTCTCTCTCTGCCTGCCTCTCTGACTACTTGTGATCTCTCTTTCTCTGTCAAATAAATAAATAAAATCTTTAATTTGTATTTTATAATTTAAACATAAGTCAGTCTTAAATTTGGGTGTGTGACAGAAGCAGAAGATAACTATATTTTGTGTTTTGTTGAGACTCATTACAGATTATTTTTTCCATCTACTTTTAATGTCTTCTTATTTTCTTTATATTATTTAGGCTAGTACTTATCCTGTTGGAATTTGGTAAAATTCTTTGAATAATCCTGAAAATTGTTATCTGTTACATCTTCAAATATTTTCACTTCTCCACTCTCATTTTTTTTACGTAACTTCAGCAAGTATTTGTTGGACCTTTTATTGTTATTATCATTATTATTATTATTATTAATATATAAGGTATTATTTGTTTCAGGGGCACAGGTCTGTGATTTATCAATCTTACATAATACATAGCACTCACCACAATATACATCCTCCTCAGTCTTACCATTCTATTTTCCATTTTGTGGTTAGCTTTCATATTGACAACTCTTTTCTCTCTCCCTCTGAGTTACATATTGAATAAGTTCTTCAAATTTTCCTGCCTTCCCACCCCCACTTTCGGTTCACCAATTTTCTATTCATTCTGTCCAATCTGCTGTGTTTAATACAAACCATCCTTTGTATTTTTATTTTAACTGTGTAGTATTTAATTGCATGATTCAACTTCAACTTTAATCCACCAGTCATATGTTCACTCAACTACTGTATTTTATTTTAACTTTTTCAAATCTTTTCTAATTATTTGATCCTTTACATATAGTTTTCTCATCCTTATTTGAAATTTAAAAAAAAACTATTTTTAGCATTACATATTTTAAAATATGAGTTTTATGTTCTAAAATATAAAGGCTTTGTATGTCTCACCCAATGACATTTTTTTCTTCCCTTATCTTTACTTTGGGTGTATTATATTCTACACTTTTATGATTTTTTTTTAAATTTCAAGTGACTTTTCCCTCGAACTTTATAGAAGTATTATGACACTGAATTTAAGTTAAATTCTTTCTGAGAGGATTTGTCTTTATATCTATTGATTGCTCAACAATAGTACTGACTTGGAAGACTGTAATAAGATTCTCACCTTGATGAGATGGATTTTTTTTTTTAATTTTCTTTGGTTTGTTGACTTTTTTTTTTTTTTTTGGTATATTTTTGCTGCATAGTGGGGTAATCTGAAGTACAGAAATCATACGATGTCCATCAGGTGTTATATATTCTCCAGGGAAACTTTTTTCCTCCCTCTCCTAAGTACTAAAACATCAAGATAAGCAGGTTTCATTATTGTCTAACTTCAAGATAATTTATTTCTTGTTCACATCTGCATTAATTGTATGGCCAAAACTGACCACAGTGTTGAGCATGTGTGCACATGTGTTGTGGGAGCAGGAGGATCTTTCATTAGATTCCATCTTGGGCAGAACCCAGGCTTTATCTTAGCTCATTGCACCCCAGATAGCCATTGTGTCAGAAGTTCAAGTTCTCCCAGGATTTGTCCTTTATTGACCTTTTTTGGACTCTGTCTGATCTTTACTTTTGTGACTTCTCAGCAATTAATATAAAGAACTTTAATTTTTCCAAATGGCAGTTATTCTGAGATATCTAGTTTTATATACTATTAGCAACAGAAATAACAAATGAATTTTTTAAATTATAAAACAAGCATTTAAAACTGAGAATTTTTACACTAGAGTTAGTCTTAAAAGAACAGGATTACTTTAATAGCTCAGAGTAACTTCAAAATGCAAATCAGTTTAGGAAATAATTTGTAAGAGTAAAATATCCAACTATAACTTCCTTATTTACACCCTATTTTTTAAAAAATTTGATCACCTAATGGAAGAAAAACCTTGAAAATATGAGTTTTCTACTTTTAAAAGCTTTAATTGCTGTGGGTAATGACTCTGAAAAGAAATTATATTTTTATTGCCTGGGACGTTTCTTCCATAGCAGAATCTGTTCATCATAGCAGTGCAAGTCTTGGGGGATTGTGTTAATGGACCATGCTGCCACCAATAAACACCTTGAATTGGTAGTTATTTCAGAGAAAAAGGGAGTCACTTTTTATAGACTGGGTCTTTTAAATGCACTGTGAAATAAAGGGCACATAAGCTTAAGAGTAATTATTCCCATTATGTATTCTTTTATGACTCAAGATACTGAGATAACAAGGAAAATAGATGTAAAATAACCATGTATGGAAAGCTCATCAAGGATGAGATTCTCAAAGAGTGTATTAGATGAAGAAGTGTGAATAAATAATGCATTTATAATAGTTTTAAAAATCAATCATGTCATGAAAGAAACAGAGAAATATTTTATTAATTTATATTTAATATCAGTAAGTGACTAAACTATTTCCTATGACAGATTATATATTTGAGGGGGAGGGGGTCTTTAGTCTTTTACATCCAGTGTGTAAGTTCTATTATTCAGGATCCTTCAAGAAAATCACAATTTTCATATTAAAAGTAAATCTCTACTATTAAAGAAAAAATAACAAGATATTAAGACTTTATACTAAAGTCTCATAGAAACCATTCTGTATGATTTCATTATCCCCTACTATGTCATCTCCTCAAAAGAACTTTTGATTTTTTTTTAAAGATTTTACTTATTTATCTGAGAGAGAGAAAGCAAGCACTAGTGGCAGAAGGGACAGAGGAAATGGAGAGGAGAAGCAGACTCCCCACTGAGCAGAGAGCCTGATGTGGGGCTTGATTCCAGGACCCTGGGATCATGACCTGTGCCAAGGCAGACACTTAATTGACTGAGCCACCCAGATGCCCCTCAAAATAACTTTTTAAATAAAAGAAGATAAATATTGCTGCCATGTTCAGTTACATAGGATTATTTGGAACTAAAAATAAAGAATTTTACACCTAAAAATCAAGAATTTTCTTGTCCTTCAATTACATACTTTTGAATATATGTCAATTGAAATCGGGGTGGGAGATTTTTCACCAATTCCATGTCATCCTTGTGTAGATGCCATGCTAATCTTCCTTGTAGTTTTCCAATTTTAGTATATATGCTGCCAAAGTGAGCACTGGGAAGGGAGGTTTTCAATATAAAATTACTTAATATTGAAGGGAAGTGAGAAAGAATGTTAGTTTATTTATATAAAGTACGATGACAATCTAAGCATTTCAAAACTATCAATATATTTAAACCATCAAATATACCATCAAACCATCATATTAGATACCTTACTTAATTTCTGGCAATTCTTGCCATTTTTCAAGGGTTTTCTTTTAATGAATACTTGACCTTAAGAAAACATTCTATCTTGTGAGTTCCTGGATTAGTTAACTTTTAGTTATGGCTACAATTTGTTTTCTGTCTATTAGTCATCACTGGGATAAAACTAGATATTATATAAACAGTGAAGAGAGATCTTTAACTTAGATTTCCTTGGGGAACTAGGGACAATGAAAGATCACCAGGTTGTAAATAAGCTTAGTCTTAAAGGAAGAATTAGAGAAACATCAGTGAAAGTGTTGATGAAAACATTCCAGAAAGAACAATTAGAAAATGTGCAAAATCATGAAGACATAGTAACACATAATTTTTTTAAAAGATAATTTTTAAAAGTGATAGGAGTGATATGTCTTCCTGAATTGGGTGAGTTTATGATGACGGAGCAAGCGTACGAGGCAAGAGAACAAATCTGGGGCCAAATTATTGATGGCTTTAGGGAACTTGAGTGTTTATAAACACAGAAGTGACAAATCAAGTTTTATATTTTACAAACATCTTAGGGTCTTTAGGATGGGGTGTAATGATAAGATCATCTAGGAAGATGGTGCAAAAATACAGGTGGAAAAAAAATTGAATTAAAATAGGCCACCATTAGCATAAGAAAGAGAAGGTGAATTTGGAAGATAATAAAGAAATAACAGATACTAATATCTAATCTATGTGTCTGGCAAATAAAACAAAATTTGTCTCAAACTATATTGTCCAAAAACATGTCATCTAGCCACATGTGTCTATACACATTTAAATTTATACCAGTTAATATTAAGAAAATTTAAAAGTTCTGTTCCTGAATAGCATTAGCCACATTCCAAGTGTTCAGTAGTCATATATGGCTAGCAGCTACCATTTTAGAAAGTATTGATGTTAGACATTTCCAGGATAGAGTGAATCCCAGATATTTAACATGGGCTACCCATGATTAAGAGTAAGTACTCAATATTTGCAGTCACTCTGAGTGGGAGGTAGGATGTAACGTTGCAATTGTATGTTCAGGTACTGCACTTTCAGGCAGGACCGGCATATCTTGCAGACCCAGATATGAACCAGGCTCCAGTGTTTTATTTCCAATCAACTGGTTGTATAAGGCAATAGGTGTGGATCGATGGAAAGGAGGCAAAATGAAGAAGAAATCGGTTTCAAAAAAGGACAAGACATTTGCTTATGCAACTTGCTTGTATATCTGGCCTTATCCAACCCTTTTTTTTATGTATTATTTCTACTTGATGATTATTGCTGCACACGTCCACCTTTAGAATAAATGGGTCAGACATGGAAAACAGGCTGCATGGTTATCTCATGTCCCAGGTAAGACGAGCCTCTCTTTCAGTGAAGGTGTTGGTGACCTGGATTTAGTCTAGAAATGGGGTATAAGGCCATGACTTTTTATCTTACTGATTCAAGTCAGATTTTTGGCTACAGATCTAGAAGGCTTTTTTCTCTCTTTTATATGTCATGCAATATTCTAGTATGCTCTCCATCTATCTGATTTCCTAGGAGGTCAAGATCAGTGAGGTGCTACCAGAAATCCCTGTAGGCCAAGTATGTCCTTGCTGTTCACAGTAAATTGTTGGAAGATATTCTCTGTGAATATTTTCATGCTTGTACATAATCCAGGCTTTCCAAGTAAAGAGGGTGTTTGCATAATAAAGGTTTTGGAAACTAGAGATAATGAATGTATCACTCTGAAGAGATTTACAGGATTGTCTCCCTGGAGCCATTTCTTTACTTTCTTGTTGAGATCTGACTCTATTCCTGGGTCAATTAGTAAGAAGAATTACTAGCCCCCTTGCAAGTTCCTGCTCCCCAGGAGATTATGAGACTTTTGAAGCAAAGGCTCATTTCCTCAGTGACAGGTGGTCAGGCTACTTAAATGGCACAGGGAGGTTTAGAGTTTTTACAGGCTCAAGTTTCTTCTAAGTTCAACCTGTTCCTGGGGTTAAACTCCAATTTAATAAAGCAGGATATGAGATGAGAGACAGTAAATTGATAACTGCTACAAAAGTAGGATTAATTTTTTTGAAAAAGGAGAAATTGCCAACAATTACCGCAGATGTAAAAGTTCGAAGAAGATTGTGTCAGGAGGGGCGCCTGGGTGGCTCAATGGGTCAAAGCCTCTGCCTTCTGCTCAGGTCATGATCCCAGGGTCCCAGGATTGAGCCCCACATTGGGCTCTCTGCTTGGCAGGGAGCCTGCTTCTCCCTCCCTCTCTGCCTGCCTCTCTACCTACTTGTGATCTATGTCTGTTAAATAAATAAGTAAAATCTTTAAAAAAAAAAAAAAAAAAAGATTGTGCCAGGAAAGCATGTTGGTTATAAAATAATAGCCAATAGTTTACTTTATTCCTCACTGCTGATAAAACACAATTTATCAATACATTCTCCATCCTCACACCCTACTGAGATATAAACACAATCTTTCTCAACAAAACATTATAGACACAATGGTCACTTCATGCCTAAAATAAAAATTCCATTTTGAGATAATTTAATATAATAAAATAATTTTAATAGAGATTGATGGTATTTGCTTACATTTAATGAAAGCTCTCATTAAAATTAATGCCTATAATAAGGTGTAAAGATGGATAGTACACCTAATACTATTTACTTTTTGTGGAAATTGAGGAACACAAAAAATTAATGACCCCAAACCACTGAATGATTTAAGAACTAAATTTTCATTTGCTGTTTCACTGTTGACTAACATATATTACTTCTTTTATGACAACTGCTATTTTCATGAATTATTTTCCTTTTTCTCATGCAGGGCAATGGACACTAATCATCACACTACTGTGTTACGTATTATATAATGGTAATCTCCATCTCAAAGTCCAACGAAAATAGATATATATTCCACAGTGTAAGGGAAAGTGGATATATGTTTTCTAGGTAATGGGGCTTGACAAAATGAGGAGAAAATGAGATAAAGAATGAGTCTTTTAAGTCAATTGAAAATAAAAGTTGAAAACTTTCCAATTCATCCTTTTATTCCATCTTTATTCCATTTTATTCATACTTTATTACATCAAATGTTCCACTACTTCTCAGCCATTATACTTAGCAAAAATTATCCATATTAACCAAAGAACCCCTGGCATATGCACTGCTTCGTGCTTACCTAGTAGGATAAAAATTTCCCACAAGTTTTGTATGTAGGCTGTTCTTTGGTCTTCGCATTCATGTATGTACCCACTTGTTACACTGATAGATCTTTACCCATTCCCTGCTGTGGGTACTACTTTCTTACCTTGAGGTTATAATACAAAGTAACTTAGCTGTTTTGTATCCACCCACGTTCCTTTGGTGTCTGTCACTCTGTAAATATCTTATAAACATTGGAGTCTCACAACAAATCAAAATATGATGAAAATAAATATTTTTTATTATACAGTTGATAGACTACTTATAACCAATCTAACTAGTACAGTCCTAAGAATGACTGGTGAAAAGGGAAAAAAAAAAGAAAAAAAAGAAGAAAAAGAGTGGTTTTCTTAGGCTTAGAGCTTTTGTTGTTAGCAAAACAGCACATGGTCACATGCTTATCCCAATGGCTATTTCTGTTGAGAGCTACATGTGGATAAATGAGGGAAAACTGTTGTGAAGATTTTTTAACACCCATACAAATACAGTTTTCTTTCTACCTATCTTCTGGGATTTATGGATGAGGGGAACAAGAGCCAGACTATACAAAGTTCCAAAGTTTCTTCACCTCCAACTCTGATTTATTATCTGGAAGCCAATAACATTCTTAATCCAAAATAAGCTAGAATGAAATTTTCCTTATTAATCTGACCATTGGACAACAATTTTCTAATTTCAGTTAAACTTAAATATAAGAAAAATAACAATGATAATCACAATAATAGTGTTAATTACAAACAGGTAATAAACTAAGCTCAATGCCAAGTGTTTTCCATAAATTTTATTTCATTGAAACTCATTACCAAGTTACTTATCAAGAAAGTGAGAATTAAAAGTATTAATTTGTTTAAGAAGACACCAGGAAGTTAAAGAAGCCAACAGTGTATCAAGTTCACCACAATGAGTCATCGCATAAAGAAAAGCCCTAACAGACCTCAAATCCTCTGCCTTTATAGAGGAAACAAATCAGATTACTTGCTCTGACTTGCTAAATTCAATTAAGTATCTCTACACTGGGACAAGAATTCATAGAAAAAAACTGTTCTACTTCCCCACTATACCAATATACTGTATCTCTTATGTACAAGTATATTAATGAACGTCACTGATAAAATGTTCTTTGAGTATGGATCATGGCTACCTCAGAACCAATTAGTAAACAATCCTGAGTTCTTTATTCACTTCTTTAGAAAAAATAATAGCTATGTATCAAGTGTTGCACTAAGAGCTTTATATATATTTATGTATTCAGTTCTCCTATTCAGTTCTCCTAACAAACCACAGAGGTAGTTTCACTATCCCCATTTGGAGATAAGGAAACTTACATTCTATGAAGTTAAATAACTAGTCCAAGATCTTAGAACTGTACCAACCCAGGAATTGAACCAAATTACGTCCCTGAAAGTTTTTGATCTTAATAACCACTGTATAACATTTCCTTTTTAACTGCTTTGAAGCAAATTATTGTTATTCTGACAAACACATATTTATGTCAAAATTATGTACCATATTCTCTATACACCAATAGTCACATGCGTAAATATAATTAATAACATAGATTGCTGTAAAAATTTAGTCCCTTTTAAAAGCAAAAATTATACTGTATTGACAGTCCCTGCATTTCCTAGATTACCAACAACTCTATAAATATTAAATCACAACAACAGATAATTTAAAACATTCAGTATCATGCAGTTAAACACCCAAACAGTAGAATTCACTTTAATGTTGTTATATGCAAACATACTCTCTCTAGTTTGGTTTTGAGCCACACATGTTGCTCCACAAACAGAAGGACAGATGTTGCAAGATAACTCACCTTTATAGGTAGATTTAATTTACACCATGTTGGAGTGAAAATGTTTGATGGAGCTCTTTAATTTTTCTGCTATATAGGAATATAATAGTCACCAAAAAATCCCATCTTTAAATGACAGATCTTTGCATAGTCTAATCTAGAATAACCTGCAGGGGGTGGGAGTGATCTGACCTGTTTTATAATATTATAGTGATGTGCGATGCAAGTTTTAAAAAAACAGACTTTACGTGTGAGGTTCCCCAGTCAGTAAAGACAAAGCTTGTTTCAGGTATAAAAACACTCGGTCTCTGTGTCAAGAGAAAGAACTCCACATTGCTTTGAAGCACCCCTGGCAGCTGATAATGGAGAGCTGTTGGCAATGATTATGGAGGCAGATGCTTACCTGTTCTCCTACAGTGTACAATCTTGGCTTGATGACAAGGTGAGGAGAAGGAGAAGCTGTCACAGAATGGGGGCAACTGGCAGCTGGAACCCTAGCGGGGAAGGGTAAACTGGTCACCCAGGGCTGCTTGCTTGACTGTAGCAGATCTCATCAATCATGCCAACATATGCAGCTGCCTGAAAATAAACAGGCTCTCAGACAGGAGACAAAATGAGGCAAATTAAAAGACCAATAATTTAAACAAATCTGTTTCCAGTTTCACAGCAAAGATGGATGGTTAAATTCTGCTGATAGACCCAGATTTCTGGTTAATTGATAAAAGTCACTGATACATACTAATGCAGTAAGTTTAAACATGACATTCTGAAACACAATCCTTTTATAAATCCTTTAAAAGTCCTTTTTTAAAACATGGGCATGACATATTTTTTTAATCTGTCGATTTATTATCTTCCTTAGATTTTTCTAAAACTATTACTAAAAGAAACATTGCAGCTGAAGGAACCCTATTGAAGCATGCATCTGGTTCCATCCAAAGCCCCGAATAAAACGAGTGAGACTGTAACAGTGACTGCATAATTATGCTCACAGCATAAGATAATCCTCTTTATTTTCATTTCATTTTCCTTTATCTTATTAGTCTATTAGCTGATCTTGAAAAAACATCCATTACTTCCTCATCACACCCTCTTCTTTACTTCTTCTGAGCAGTTTAACATTATTTTGACTCTTTCTTATACATGTATATACATTATCTATTTTCTGAACATTCTTTTCAAATTCCTCGTAGTCCTACAGCAACCTTCTATTTCACATCAAGAAAACAAATTACTTGCAGTCCTTCCTTTTCTGGCTTCTAACAGACCTCTACTGGGAACTCTTGACTAATAACTGTAGATTCCCTAAGGTTAAATGATGATGAACTCCACCATTAGATACTTAGTAGTTTTTACTCCTTGTTATCACATTTCTTCCTTGAGTCTATCCTTTATCCATCTGATTTAGATTAAAAGGACCAAAGAGCTCATGTCCTTTTTAGTGATGTGTTCTGCATTTATATGCTTTATGATTGCTACCCAGTGCCCTACAGAGAGCACTGAGGGATCTGATGAGACAATATTACAAGGTGGTGATTTTCTTTTTCAAATCTGACAGTGTCGCAGAAATTAGAGAAAGACAAAACTAGCCCGAGGTCAATGTAATTCTCTCGTCTCTCGGGCTCATCTCCTTACACAGGTGGTGCTACAGCTGCTGTTGTGTCTGCAGGGGAATAACCATCGCTGGCAGCCCTGTACACAGCTGGCAGCCGGATGCAGGGACATGAGAATCAGGTTCGACATTGCTAAATGGAAAGCATCCACCTTGCTTTCCAAATGTCTGCTTTTCTTTAATCCACACTATAAGATGGGTTGTTGTTGTTCTTGTTGTTTCTGTCAAGGCTGAGAGTTCAAATTTCTCCTCACCTAGGAGATTGCTTAGCAATTTGCCGCTGCAGCTGTCTCCACCTCAGACATCTCTCAGGAACAAGTTAGTTCAATATTTTTAATAATTATTTTAAGCTAGCCATTCTTTTTAACCTTTCTTTAGAATTTGGAATAGCGTGGGTTATCCCTTAACAATGTACCTCCCCCCAAGAAAATAAGTTGGATTTTAGTACAGGGTGTTCTGGAGTAGCAAATAAACAAACAAACTATGGAAAACATGGCATTTGGAGAGAGGAAAAAGAAACTATGAATTCAGTAACTAGAGCATTGACAATGACATTTTGCACATCCACAGGTAATATTCAGACATCTGGGAAGGCTAATTTTATTTATTGTTTTGGACATCTTCCTAGTACATATACATCACAGATTCTTTACTGGTTACATTGGAATTCATCTCCCTGTCAGGTGGTTACTGTAGCCATTTTAGAATCCCTGGAACTAATTTCCATAAGTGCACTGACAGCCATGACTTTTTTCAGCCTTTTAAATCATTACTAGTGATAACCTGGGTTCCTCAAATCTGTTCTTTATTACAATTTTCTTTGACTTCCAAGAATGTCTATCATACATGCACACTCTAAGCTTCATTAGCTCTAATGGTCATGCCATATGTTTGTCAAAAATAAATAAATAAATAAGATGATGCATGGAATAGTCCAAGCACAGGTTAAAATAGTAATGAAGAACTGCTCTGCACTTCACCTCATATTTCAACACTCTTCAACATCAACATTTTTGCCACATTTGTGTGACACATAATAAGAGCACTATGAGTGGCACCTGGGTGTCTCAGTCAGTAGTCATAATCCCTGAGATAGAGCCCCACATTGGGTTCCTTGCTCAGGAGGAGCTGGCTTCTCCCTCTCCCCCTTCCTCTGCTTGCCACTCCCTCTGTTTGTTTTCTCTCTCTTTCTCACTCTCTCTGTCAAAAATAAAAAAGGCATCATGAATTGGGTCTAAGCAACTGTGCATGAAGTCCCATTATAATTAATTAGTGTTGTTATAGCAACACCTTTTATGATATTGCTTGACACCCACTGGACGCAGTGGCATGGGATAAGCCGTCTAAAAACTAATTTTGTCAATCTCATCCTTAACCCTCTCATGCTACTATCTTTTTCCCCTTTTCATTTTAGTAATTTTTGCCTTTACCTTGAATCTTCCCCGCCCCCCCCGAGAAACTGAGTAGTCAAACCTAAGCACAGGATCAAGTGTTAATATCATTTTCCTTGCATGAATATTAAGAAGCTAGCATTAGTCCCTGCCATGCAAACCAAACACAATATTTATTTTAGTAAAAATATTATTATTATTATTTTTTAATTTAGCATGATTGCTTACAGCATAGAAATAGCATGCCACATTGACTACTAGTAATCACTGCCTTGCATCTACAGTATACCATCAGGGGGGGAAAAAGTAATTTTTTTCTTAGAACCAAATCTATGGGGTTAGCTATGCTTGTTAGCATATTTATAAAAAATAGTCTGACTTGGAAAGGAATTTACAGATCATTTAGTACAACCCCTCCAATTTATAGGTTCAGAGACAGGGAGAAAGTAATATCCAGAGGTCTCATGAGTAGTTAACCAGAACTGGGACACGAACCAAGGTCTCCATGTTCCCTAATTGGTATACTTTATACCAAATTACAAGCTGCCTTCTGTTACACAGTTGTAACTCACACAGCATCCTTACTGGAAATATAAAATAGACATAAGGAAAGCTGTGTGCAAAGGCTAGCTTCAGTGAATGACAGTCTTGTTTTATTGGTGGTGGAAAAGCCATACTAGTGAGTCAATGCACCAAATTTCTGTCTATATACCAAGTCAGGATTAATTTCAAGTAAAACTGAGTGTGAGAGAGAAAAGAAAGCCTGAATGGGCAGGAAAATTTCAGCATTAGGAGAGGATGGCTGTAGGTGAAGAGTAGAAGTCTTAGGATATCAGGAGTATTGTAGAACTGCAGCAAAAAGAACAAGTGGGTGCTGGCAGAGCTCCAAGTCAAGGAGTCTGGGAAGATGCAACATACTGTGATCCAGCTAAGATTCAGCAGAACAACAGAATCCTGGGAATTGAGATTTAGAGAGGCAAGCAACAAAAGGAAAACTGCAACCAACGTCCTTGCAATATTAAACCAGGTAAATATCAGAGCTCTATACAGGGTTGACAGAACCAGCTACATAATTTCATTTTGCTCATTGCAAAATGAAAATATGAGTTCCTTGTTAAATCATTATTAAAAATTTCAAGTTGGCAACAACAGAGCAGTTGAAACACTTGCAGGGCCCTTTTAACTGTAGGGAGGTTTGGAATCTGAAATATGCATTTTATACAATTTTTTGAAGCTAGAATTCTGAAGGTGACTATGGTTTTGCCAATTGGATGTACTCATAATTGATTTAAAAGGTAGGAGTAGGCCAAGGGTTTTGGCTGTGGCTGCTAGGAAGCTATTTGATGTGAATTCTTCGAATCAAAGTTATGGATCTCCATACTCCAGGGTCCTTAATATTAAGAGGCAAGTTTTATAGGAGTGAAGTTTTTGCTTCAATCATAACCAAAATTGTTGCCTCACAGTGTTAGCTTACCACCAGATTATTGTTGAATTATACTATGAGTTATTCAAGGAGGTTTAGACTAGAACCTGGTGCCTTAATCCTCCTAATAATTTTATGAACATCTAATTCCCTGTATAGATCTCCTCCTATTTAGCATCTAATATAGCTTCTGTTTTCAACTGAACCTTGTCTGATTCAATCAAAGTCACTTGATTCTATAGGAGGAGGCTAAAACTCTCCAGCAGTAATTTTGTAGCAGATTCTGGTTAGCTATTCTAATGTACAAGTGACATGACTTCAATTTACATTCAAAGAAATGTACTTGTGGCCAATGAAAGATGGATAAAGAAATTTTAAAAAGCAGTACTGATCTATCATTCATGATGTGTAATAGTTTCCTAGGGCTGCCATAACACACTACCACAAACTCTGTAGCTTAAAACAACAGAAATGTATTCTCTCACAGTTCTGGAGGCCAGACGTCTACCCAAAATGTCAATAGGGTTGGTTCTTTTGGGAGGCTGGGAGGGAGAATCTATACCACGCCTCTCTCCTTGTGTCTGAGGATGCTGTCAATCTTTGGCATTCCTCGATTTGTAGATACATCATTCCATTCATTTCACATGAACTTCCCAGCGTGTCTGTGTCTTTCTCTCTCTCTCTCCCTCTTTCTCTCTCTCTATCATTTTAAGAATTTTATTCATTTATTTTAGAGAGAGAGCATGAGGGGTGGTGGAGCAGAGGGAGAGGAACAAGCAGACTCCCCACTGAGCAGGGAGGATACTGCAGTGCTGGATCCTAGGACCCAGGGATCATAACCTGAGCCTAAGGCAGATGCTTAATCGACGATCCACCCAGGGACCCCTCCTTTCTCTCCCCTATAAGGACACGCATCTTATTTAGGATTCACACAAATTCAGCATGATTTCTTCTTAAGATCCTTGGCTTAATTATACCTATAAATAATCTAAGGGTGAGCACCTGGGTGGCTCAGTGGGTTAAGCCACTGCCTTCAGCTCAGGTCATGACCTCAGGGTTCTGGGATCGAGTCCCATATCGTGCTCTCTGCTTGGTGGGGAGCCTGCTTCCCATTCTCTCTCTCTGCCTGCCTCTCTGCCTATTCGTGATCTCTGTCTCAAATAAATAAATAAAATCTTAAAAAAAAAAAAAAAACTCTAAGGGCAAAGAAGGTTACATACTAAACTCCTGGATTTACATATATTTTGAGGAAACATTACTCAACTTGCAACACTAAGAAAAATAATGAGTTTAAGCTTATTAAATTTAGTTTTTTTGTCTCTTAAGGTTTCCTTTGTAATAGAAAATAATGTAAAGTTAATACATTGAAATTGACCTTTTTAAAAGAAGACCTAAGCAAAATTGTATTTAGAAAAGGACAATTCCAGAGGCACCTGGGTGGCTCAGTGGGTTAAGCCTCTACCTTCGGCTCAGGTCATGATCTCAGGGTCCTGGGATTGAGCCCCATATTGGGCTATCTGCTCAGCAGG
This sequence comes from Neogale vison, assembly GCF_020171115.1. NCBI lineage: Eukaryota > Metazoa > Chordata > Mammalia > Carnivora > Mustelidae > Neogale > Neogale vison. The sequence goes on along the minus strand of NC_058095.1, from coordinate 117,032,693 downwards.
GAGCCTGCTTTGCCACCCCCCCTGCCCCGCCTGCCTGTCTGCCTCCTTGTGATCTATCTCTCTGTGTCAAATAAATACATAAAATATTTAAAAAAAAAAAAAAAGAAAAAGGAAAGAAAAGAAAGAAAAGGACAATTCCAGGTTTTAAAAGGACTGGCTCTTGAAATGAAAACCACAATATTTTTTAAGTTTCAAAAATCGCAAAATTACATGATTTTCAATTTTGCCATAAAATACCAGCAATCTTCATTCTTTACCTTCAGATATCAGAACTACAAAAGTCAGGAATAACAGTGTTTTTCTAGGGTTCAATAACTTGTGGAAAATGCACAAGATTTCATTAATTTATTTTTAAGATTTTATTTATTTGACAGAGAGAGATCACAAGCAGGCAGAAAGAGAGGGAAGCAGGCTCCCCACTGAGCAGAAAGCCTGATGTGGGGCTCGATCCCAGGACGCTGAGATCATGACCTGAACTGAAGGCAGAGGTTTAACCCACTGAGCTACCCAGGCACCCCAAGGTTTCATTAATTTTAAACTAGAATTAGAGGTGATAACAATCCCCACTTCACACGCACACACTTGCACATACATCCGTGGCATGTTTATATAAATTGGTAAGAGGACAATAGTCTGCTTCAAAAACTCTGATTTTCGACTTCTAATTTTATTCTAAATGTAAAAATGTCATGTAAAAAAAATACTGGGGCACCCAGGTGGCTCAGTTGATTAAGCATCTGCCTTCAGCTTGGGTCATGATCCTAGGGTCTTGGGATGGAGCCCTGCATCAGGTTCCCCGCTCAGGGGAGAATCCTGCTTCTCCCTCTTCCACTCCTGCTGCTTATACTTTCTCTCTCTGTCAAATAAATAAATAATATATATATATATATATTTAAGGTTTTATTCATTTATTTGACAGAGAGAGGGAGAGAGAGCACCCAAGGAATGGGAGCAAGGCAGAGGGAGAAGCTCCCCTACTCAGTGGGGAGCCCAATGCAGGGCACAATCCCAGGGTCCTGGGATCATGACCTGAGCCAAAGGCAGCTGCTTAACTGACTGAGCCACCCAGGTGCCCCTAAATAAACAAAATCTTTAAAAAAAAAATTAAAAAAATCTTAATTACAACAAAACATAGTAGTGATTTCAAGTTATAACAAAAAGATATTTAGATAATGCAAAATAAAGCATTTTTGAAAATGATTGTTTTAACATCTTCTTTGAGTTAGTAGCTGGTCAATAGTGTAGTAGTAGCAGTAGTGGCCATGACTAATGTAAAATCCTACACTGAATATTAAAATGGAACCCATGTACTTATTCACTATATACAATACCCATACTAGACAGAGTAAAATAAATAAACCGATGCTGAATAAATATCCATCATATTGACATTCATGAAATGAGAGGAAATCATTCAATTTTCAAACTTTGTTTCAGTTCTCTGGTAAACAACCTTTAATTTTGACAAAATAGGAGTGCCCAGGTGGCTCAGTCAGTTAAGTGACTGACTCTCGGTTTCAGCTCAGGTTCTGATCTTATGGGTTATGAAATTAAGCCCCATCTTGGGCCCCATGTCTAACCCCACCTTGGGCTCCACACTCACAGGGAGTCTACTTGGATATTCTCTCCCTTTGTCCTTTCCCCCACTCATGTGCACACTCTCTCAAATAAAGAAATAAATCTTAAAAAGAAATTAATTTTAACAAAATAGTATTGTTGATTACATCAGTGTAAATCACTCATCTAGAACCTCAAATTCTGTCTATTCTGACCATCTAACTTAAATAATTTAAAATAATAAGTAGCTAATATAACATACACTGGCAAAAGAGAAGGAAAATCAATTCACTGGTCAGTATTATTGCACATTACATTAAAAAGTATATAGAAATATTTGCAACACGTCATTAATTTCATAGTCAATCCATATTAGAGTATAAAAATAAGCTTTCTTTGTACTTTAGGTGAAAATTACTTGAATTCCTGATATCCAGCTAATGGGGAAATACATTCATTAGGCTTTTGTTAGTTTTCTTTTAAATTGCTAAGTTTCGTTTCAAAGACCAAGAAGTTAAAGGCTTAATGATGTTAAAACTCAGGATTTAACTTGAGTGTCTATTGTTCAGCATTATAAAAGACATAATCTTTCTATGATTTATCTATTTAAGAATTAGGCTACAGTTTTGCCTGGCTGGCTTAGTCAGTAGAGCATGCAACTCTTGATCTTGGGCTGTGAGTTCAAGCCCCTTATTGTGTGTACAGATTACTTAATAAAATCTTAAAAAAAAATAAGAATTAAGACTACAAAGTCCATATACTTTATGTTGATTTGACTATTTGATTAAAGATAAATACATGGCTGTATGAATCATTTTGTGACAATATATCTATTTAATGATAAATTATTCTATTCTTTTATCTTTACTTAAAAAATGTCTTTGTAGGATGCCTGGATAGCTCAGGTCATTATCTCAGGGTTCTAGAATTGATCTCCGCATTGAGCTATCTGCTCAGCAGGGTATCTGCTTCTCCCTCTGCCTCTATGCTCTCTCTCTCTCAAATAAATAAAATCTTTAAAAAAAAAATGTTTTTCTGGGGTGCCTGGGTGGCTCAGTCAGTTGAGCATCTGCCTTCGGCTCAGGCCATGATCCCAGGGTACTGGGTACTGGGTACTGTCATTTTATCTTCATTGCATTCTTGTGAGACAGATAGAGCCAAGACGCCTCACTGGTGGTAAAAATTTGAGTTAACTTGAGCTTATTTTTGGTTGTGTAGAGAAGAGAAAATATGATGATGAAGGTAAGACACTAGGGATCATGGTAAGAGAATGTGTAGTAAGTCTTACCTCTTGGCAGCCCTAAAACTAGAGGAAACCAGCTGATCTTACCATGCTTTTCTTGTCTTATTTGACAAAGCAAAGAAGTGAAAGCTTTAAGAGATGTAAAAGCTTATTATTTGAAACTATTTAAATTGAAGTGATTCATAAGTACTTTTGAAATATAAAAATACCACTATCAATTGCAATTGATTATATATTTATTACTATTCTAATGTTGACAAACACTGCTTTCAGGACTAAATAACAAGTTATCATAGTTTATTTTCCAAGTCAAATATGTAAAAATAATGTAAACCTGAGGCAGAGGGAGTGAGGGATGAAGTATATAAAATCAGGGACTGGGCCTTACCTGAAGCCCATTTAGTGATCCCCTTCACATGCTGTCATTCAAGTATGGTTTCCTCTGCTGCATCTAACATCAACCAATCCCTCAGTGTTCTCAAAACACATGGAACATGTCTTTCATGAAGGGTATTAACTTAGGTGTGTTGCCAATCTAGCTGTCTCCTCTCCTAGACTGTGAATAAACTATAAGTAGGAATAGTACTTTATCTGTCCATTCATCTTTCATCCTTTCGCCCCCTTCTCTTCCCCTTCCCTTCTGTCCTCTCCTGTCTTTCATTGGGTATACTCAACACCTAATACAATGCTTAGCTCTAGGACAGTCATTCTAAAACTTTAATGTGTATTAGAACCATCTGGAGATGATTTTAACAAGAACAGAATGTTGGGCCCATTCTCAGAGTTTACCATTCAATAGGTCTAGAGCTGCATACCCCTGGTTTTATCAGTTCTAATGAGTTTCCAGGTGATGTTTATGCTGCCTTTATGGGAACTACACATTGAGAACACAGCTCTCTCATTTAGAAAATGGCCAATAAGAATTTGCTGAATAAAAATTAGAATCCTATACAAGTGTGCTTGTCACTGAAATCTTTTCCATTGTTCACGCAGGTTTTGATCAGTTTGATGGTCAACTATAATAATAGCTCTTAACAATTTATTGTGTTAAGAATTAAATTAAATACATGTCCTTTATGTTGATTTCACAGAAACTAGTAAGATAATATCATACCTAAGTTAGAGAAACAGATTTAGGTACAAGATCGATGGCAAATTTTAAAATTATCCTCAAAAGATATGAATTTCTTAAAAAAAAGTCACAGGAAATAATGAATTTAAACTCCCATTTTCCACACACTTGCTTTCACTAATGTGTTTCTAAATTGTTCCCCTATGAAACTTGAATATCGGGCTGGCAACACCTGCTGTTAAGTCTGTTGATTCTTGTTTACTAAGCAAAACTCTTGATCTCTGCCTTTTGAACAGCTTATTCAGTAAGCAGAGAAGGGAAATGTGAGTTTTATTAGAGCGGGGCTAATATATTCACTGCTAACAAAGCCAAGAAAATAAATCACATTTCAAATTCTTCATTCAGAAGCCAATTGCTAAATATTCATTTCCATGATTTTTAAATTTTGTACATTTACATATGAATGGTAAAAACCGGCCATTGATAATTATGTATAACCTGACCCAATGATTGAAGTCATGGTATTCAATAAGCATAGAATATCATATAAAATTCAAAATCAAATTCTCATCATGAATTTCATTACAATTACAAAGTTCATTCTAAGGACTTTAGAAAAAAATAAATACATTTTTGGAATTTCTAAAGGATTTTTAATGAAAAATAATGATGAACTCACCATTTTTCACTGATTTTATTTTAATTTGTTTTCTCTAAGCCCAATTTTGCATTCTAAATAAGCCATCCATTGGTTCTTACTTATTCTTTGGGAATAGCTAATTTTTTTCATTAAAACTGGCTTATTATTTTATTATTTAAGACTGTGGTTCTTAAATTGTACTTCATCAGAATCACCAAGAAGACTTGTTTAAACACAGTGCTGGGCCCCAATACCGGATTCTAATTCAGTAGGTCTGGGTCATTGTGCCAGAAAATTGGCATTCTAATGAGTTCCCAGGTGATGCTGACTATGCTGGTACAGGGACTACATTTTAAGAAACATTCATTGGTTAAGTATAAATGAGGGCACTTCTTATTTCTCATCTTTGTACAAATCTATTTGTACAAATCTATTTGTTTCTGTATCTAAAACAGAACACAACACAACATAAAATATAATTTGCTCTTTTCCAATTATTTGTAAATTAATAACTGATGCCAAACCACAATTTTACACTGAAATTACAAGTGTGAGTTTCAAATTTATTAGTCATGATCCTGTAAGTGTTCATCCCTGATGGAGGGAAAAACGTGTATCTACAAAAATAACCCTATAGTCTAATAATAGTATTACTTAATGCAAATGTAGTTATACAAGCATAGTTTACTTTTAGATTGGATTAAATCGATCAATCTACATTTAAAAACACTAACTTTTTTTTTTTTTTTAAGATTTTATTTATTTGACAGAGAGATCATAAGTAGGTAAGTAGGCAGAGAGAGAGAGAGGGGGAAGCAGGCTCCTGGCTCCCTGCCTAACAGACAGTCCTTTGAGGAGCTCGATCCCAGGACCCTGAGATCATGACCTGAACCGAAGGCAGAGGCTTAACCCATTGAGCCACCCGGGTGCTCCTAAAAACACTAACTTCTTAAATTATATTCGTAACCAATCTAATGTCAGGTTGGCCATAAAAGGGAGAATAAACTTTAAAAATAACACCAATTAATTACACGGCACATTTTATAACAAATATGTTATTGTTCAATCTCATTTAATTTTAAACAGATGGGGAAGTTAAAAGTGTTAGTACTTTAAGCTTCAAAGGAGTTGTTCCAATCAAATAAGCTAGTAGGAAGTCCATTCCTATAGAGAGCACTAAGTCAGAGCATGATAAATATCAACAGCCATGCCACCACCACCTTAGGGTTCCACCAGTGGGGATAGATTATGGAATTCCTCACATAGAAATATAATAAATACGAATGAGAGAGTTGTAACCTCAGGGGTAGCTGAAACAAAGAGAATGTGAATGGAATCCTTAAAAATTAGCTAGACTGGTTCAGAGAATCAGTCCTAGAGATACGGAAAGGCAAATAATCAAGAAAAGAACATAGTTACAGGGAGGCATTTATTAGTCCTTGAGAACCAAAAGGGAATTGGTTTTAATCAAAGAAATTTTTCAGTAGTAAAAATGGTCCTGAAATCAAAGTTTTAGAGTAGAAAATATACCTATTCGTGGGTCCCTTTTTTTTTTTTTTTAAATCTCTAAAAGCAGTACTGGCATTACAAATTGAGCCTGAGTTAGATCTTCAAGGTATAAAAGTTAAATGAATCCAACTGCTACAAGATGGGGACTTCAAGATCTCAAAACGTCTGAAACCTATACAGCAGTATTTTTTTTTAAGATTTTATTTATTTATTTGACAGACAGAGATCACAAGTAGGCAGAGAGACAGGCAGAGAGAAAGAGAGGTGGAAGCGGGCTCCCTGATGAGCAGAGAGCCCGATGTGGGGCTTGATTCCAGGATTCTGGGACCATGACCTGAGCCGAAGGCAGAGGCTTTAAACCACTGAGCCACCCAGGCGCCCCTATTTAGCAGTATTTTAATATTTTTTGAAGTATTTACTCTTTTACTATTAGACAATTTCTAGAACTAATTTTTTGAGTCAAGAAACTTGAGATCAAGATCTTTTTAAGCAATGAAGGGAAGCTGTGAAAATAAACGTAAAATAAAACATTTGTGCTATTTCAGTTATTATCAGTTATCAGTTGACTTTCTAGCTTACAGAAAGATGAAAGGAACAAAAAGATAAAATTAAAAGAAAAATAGTTTACAGCATCTTGTGCAAATATTGGCAACCTACAATTACTAGTGTCAGGTTTTGAGATAATACTTGAGAGTGAAAATATAGTTCCCATTATCTCACAGGACTACCGGAGGAATACTACCAAAATTTGAGTAAATAAAGTATTTTTCAGGGCGCCTGGGTGGCTCAGTGGGTTAAGACGCTGCCTTCGGCTCAGGTCATGATCTCAGGGTCCTGGGTTCAAGCCCCACATCAGACTCTCTGCTCTGCGGGGAGCCTGCTTCCTCCTCTCTCTCTGCCTGCCCCTCTGCCTACTTGTGATCTCTGTCTGTCAAATAAATAAATAAAATCTTTAAAAAAAAAAAGTATTTTTCTATTTTTCTATTTAAACAATGACTGTTCAATAGTACAGATTTAAAAGTTTAAAGTAGCTAAGTCATAAAACAATGCTGGCTATTAATGTACACATATAAGGATAAGTTATTTACAGTAAACTAGAAAACTCTCCAAATCAAGAGTTAGAAAACCTGATTTATTCCCCCTGCTTTTTACTGAACTTACTACTTAAACCTACTTCAAATCACTCACCATTTCTGAATCTCAGTTTCCTCATCTTTCAATTATACACTGATATATTTAGGGACATGTGAGTTCTTCAATTGTTCAGTCTTTTGAGTATATTAGTTACCAATAAATAATCCATTGACTAATGTAGAGAGTACTTTCTATAAGGTAAAACATGCTTGGAGATGTTGCGTTCAATCCTAACATGAGTAACACTAGAAGGGAAGCAGAGGAATTTCAGTTTAACTTCTTATCTGCAGAATGATCAATAATCTAAAGCTTTGAGAGACTAGCTATAGAAAGACAGCATGAGAGCATGGCAGAGTCTGCATGAGTCCTAATAAAAAGGAGTTTAAAGCAAAAGGGAGTTAGTAGCTGAGTGGGTAAACAGGGGTAGTGACTAGCAGAGGAATCGGTTTGAAAAAGAGGGAAACACAGATCAATCAAAAGTTAGCTTAACAATCAGGGAGCAACTATAGCAAAGGAGGATCTGAGGGATTTCAAAGGCATTTAAGTAGTTTATGTCCTTGACATTTATAAGATCCTAGATATGAGACAACTTACTTAAAGGAAGCTACAAAGAAACTAACAGAAGTCAGAAACAAAAGCAGGGAGGTAAGAAAGGCACTCAAAAGAACCATTCTTGTAGAAAAAGAGCATGCAAAATGTTTATTTTTGTTTGTTTGAAAAAAGACCATTGAGGCGGGAGAACAACAAAACCAAAGACGAAACTACTTTTAATATCAATAACTTGAGAAGAAACTATTGGAGGAAGAAAAAAAAAAAAAAAAAAAGAACAAAGCAAGGGTGTTTGCATCTGGAAGTAGACCATTCTTTGGGACACGCCTGTGATTAGCTCCTCTGTATTACTATTTGTTAAACCTCTCAAGAGTGATTTCCTTCCAGGGAACATATTGCTAATTAGTGTAAGATCAATGATATCCTTCCTCAGAACAGTTTGTATTCATGGTTTAGATTTCTTCGTGTGTAACCAAGTGCTTTGATGAAAGAATGCTTCCTTAGGTCCCATGCTTTAGAGAAGTTTTTGCTTGTGCTGTCTGCGTAGGAAAATAACTTCCTACTTAAATATGAATATTAAAGAGTAATATTAGGCATTTGTCTAGTATAAAAGAGATCTATAAAAGACTGAAGGGTCATTTACTCCTCTGAGAGGGTTTTAAATGATGATCAGTGGGCATACACATAGAGCTCCCTAGCCAAATGAGGGGAACAATAATTTTATTTATCTAGGGAAACACCTTGTAATATATAGTACTTAAGATAGAGCTGAAGTATTACGGCTGTATGGAAGACTTTTGATGAGGGAGCAGGAGGCTGGCTGAGGACAGAGCAAAAGCTGGCGCCTTGCACCCCCTCTTCACCCGCTCCCCTCCATGTGTGTAGCATTCCTCAGGCACCTCTGACCGCCATAAAACGATAAATAGTTAACTTGCAGGGATCGCAATCCTGCAGAACAGGAATCTCCCTTGCTCTACAGATGTCCTAGAGATCTAAACAGGGAGGTTACCTTATCAATAGCACAAATTTCCAGAGGCAAATAACTCTCAGTTCCTGAAGCCCTAATGTCTCCCTCCTCACCATAAACTGGAGGAAGCTGAGGCAGAAGGGAATGTAAATGATAGCAGCATCATAATACCCCACTAAGAATCTCCCAACTATCTTAATGTTAATGCCTGACCTAAAAACGACATTGATCAAGCCATAAGGGCAAGGACTCCCCCCGGCATCTTGTAGGCCCTCCTTGGCATGTGAAAACTCTGTTGAAACCTCCCATCCCTTCACCACCTCCCCCCAACCGCAAGGTATATAATATGCCTACCCTCACAACCCAGGGCAGCTGCATCTCCGCCTGCCCACGGGTCCTGTCCCCGTACTCTAATAAACCACCTTTTGCACCAGCGACGTCTTAAGAATTCTTTCTTTAGTCGTTGGCTCCGAACCTCACCCCACCGAACCTGACTTAGGTTCTGGGACGTCATCACTTTTCTATCCTTTTTTTTTCAATTCAACAGATGTTTGTCAATGTCCTAAGATTAATAATGAACATCTGTTAAAATAACAGGTAGTTACTATAAGGGGGGAAAAAGAGATGAATAAATTATAGCTGATACTTCTAACACTGGCAGTTTTGCTAAGTATAAGCTGCTGACATAACAACCAAGAAGTGAAGTCCAAAAATGTAAGTGGAAATCAAGAGTTAAAATTCAAGGGTGCCTGGGAGGCTCAGTGGGTTAAGCCGCTGCCTTCGGCTCAGGTCATGATCTCAGGGTCCTGGGATCGAGTCCCACATGGGGCTCTCTGCTCAGCAGGGGGCCTGCTTCCCTTCCTCTCTATCTGCCTGCCTCTCTGCCTATCTGTGATCTCTGTCTGTCAAATAAATAAATAAAATCTTAAAAAAAAAAAAAAAGAGTTAAAATTCAGGATAGTTGAAGCAATGACATATATGGCTCTCTTTTCTGTTTCTTTGTTTTGAATCAGATTTAGAGATTTTCTCAAAAAAAAAAAAAGTAATAGTAAATGAAAGAACAAATGTTTAAAAAAGAATTAGTTACCTCTTTCTTCAAGGATCAAAATGTTTTGTTTACAGTGGTTTGATATGGATTTTGAGAGCAGCAAAATATAACTAGAATATAACTAAAATCTGAGTGTCAAAGTTTTTAATATGTTTTTATGTGTGCCTTAAATTTTGTTTTTTTAATAGGGAATGCAGAGTTACAAAAATGTCTTGAGCAAACTTAACAACATCAAGATGATTACTTACATAAAGAGGTTAAAGCAGTGATTCTCAAAATGTGGTTCTTCCAGGTGCCTGGGTGGCTATCGTTCAAGCATCAACCTTGGGCTCAGGTCATGCTACCAGGGTTCTCGGATTGAGCCCTGTGTCAGATTCGCTGCTCACTGGGAAGATTCCTTCGCCCTCTCTTCCCCACTCATGCTCTCTCCTGCTACCTCTGTCTCTCTCTAAAATTAATTAATAAATTAATTAGTTAACTAATTAATTAATCTTAAAAAAATGTGGTTCCTGGACCAGCGATATCAGCATCACCTAGGAACTTTTAAGAAATACCTATTCTTGGGCATTGGTACAAAACTTACTCAATAAGAACCCTAAAAGTGGAGCCCAGCACTAGATTTTAAAGGTAGAGCCAACCACTCACACAATTCTGATGCTCACTCAAGTTTGAAAGTCATGGGATTAATCAAAAGAGATGAATTGAGCGTAATCTTAAATTGTCTGAACTGCTTGATTGGGAAGATCTTGATTTTATTAATTTGACATAGGTGATATGGTAGAAAAGTCAAGTTTGGGGAAGAAAAATTAAAAACTTTGTATTATACATTGTTTAGCTTTAGGTAATAGCGGGATAGCCACATGGAGATGGCCAGGAACAGGTGGGAATAGTGAATCTGAAAGTTAAGATAGGATCGAATTTTAAAATTTAGGATTCTACACATATATTTAGAGGTGAATAGCTACCTATTAGCTTGTATGAATTTGCTACAGAATATTATTTTAAAAACCAGGAAAGCTAAGGAGAGACTGAGGAATATCTATATATCATGGCCTGGCAGAGGAGATAAATCTAATAGAAGGAAGAAAAATTTCTATGTCATTTTTCAAGGTTAGAGGGGATGAAGAAATGCTGGGTAAAAAGATAAGAAATTTGGGCTACATGAGAAGAAAGCAATTTTTTTTTTTCACTGAGAAACTGTGAATAAGTTCAAAGTAAAATGACTAGAAAAATTAGGCACATTTGTATAGAAAACTACTATATGTATGGATTAGAGAACATGAGTTTGTAGTGAATTGAATTGTCACTCATCAGTTTTTCTAGAAATACCAAGCAAACTTGGAGCAACTGTAAGAAAAATGATTAACAATTATTCCACAGGTTATCAATCCATGAGACTGAGATGGTGAGTAGATAAAATCAAATGCTCAAAAAATCTAATGTTTGACCCAAACCTAAAATTTCAGCCTTCCTTATACTCCTATATATATCTTGGGCCCACTCCAACGACATATGAATCAAGGACACTTCAGTTTTATTTCATGTGAACACTTGAAATTCTTGAGTCCCTTATGATAATAGCTTCCATTGTGTTCACTCTATGTTCACACATTAACACCTTGGTGTAGCACATATTTATCTGGCATCTCTCCTCTGGACTTGATTATAACATTTCACTTCTTCAATGTAGACCTAAAACATACCTTCTCAGGATTTGCTTTGTACTCTCTTCATATTCTTTCTGATATTTTCAATAGAAATGTGCATTATCTTTAGCCCCTCAGATAAAAAATCCCTGGGACTGACTGACCTATCACAGGGAAGATTCCTTTATCAAAGATGCCTATGAAAAGAGGCATCTAGGAATGGAGGCAAGTCAAGTCAAGAGGAGAAATCAAAGGGAATTATGAAAGAGTTAATGTAATTGTGACTGTTAGTGAAGTCAAATAATAATGAAATCAAACATTTTTAAAAATTAAGGTTTAGGGGCACCTGGGTGGCTCAGTGGGTTAAAGCCTCTGTCTTTGGCTCAGGTCATGATCTCAGGGTCCTAGAATCAAACCCCACATCGGGCTCTCTGCTAAGCAGGGAGCCTGCTTCCCTTTCTCTCTGCCTACTTGTGAACTCTCTCTTTCTCTGTCAAATAAATAAATAAAATCTTAAAAAACAAACACAAAAATTAAGGTTTATATGTTGAAGAGAGAAAAGTTTTGGCCACAGTTGAGTATAGTAGAAGAATAATAACTTTAAGAATAAAGATTAGTGGGCAGTTCAAGAACGTGTATTAATATTTAAAGTTCCAAAAAAATGATGATAGGACAAACGTAGAGAATATAATTGTCAGCTGTATAGTACTTAGATGTTCCAGAGCATATGAAGAAGTATCTTAAAGATAAATGGATAATGACAGTAAGGGAGGAGAGAGATTGGCATGCCCCATGTTAAGTATTTTGCAGGAAGAGCAGTTGTTAGGAAAGAGTGACGAAACAATGACTTGGTAATATGTAGGGAAAAAAGAGTTACTCCTGTAAATTTCTGATACCCATGGTCTTAGGGAGAAAATGTTATTACAAAAGAGGGAAATGACAGGCATAGATTTACCACATTCTGTTCTATTTTCCCTATTTTAGTAATTCCAATTTACTCTTCAAGCCTTAATTTATATTTTACCTCTTCTTGGAAGGCTCCCCTGCTCTCTGCCTCCCTCAGAGATACCCAGTTAATTTCAGTGTGCTTCTCTGTTTACTCTTGATAACTGATATTGTCTGCATCAGCTGTGTTCCTAGCATCTAGTTTAGGCTTGGAGTATGATATATAATGCATAAATATTTGTTAAATTAATGAAATAACTTTTTCAATGTAAGTCTATAAGATTTAAAAATGGTTTAATTATGCAAAATTTGAAGACAGGTTATGTGTAAATAAAAGTTAAGTCAATCAATTTTACTCAGTATTTTAAAAATTACTTTGCATTTTTTGCACATTATAAGAAGATAGGAAGAAGCAACAAGTACTGGCCCAAGGTTTCTAAACATTATTTAATGATATGAAATCCTGCAAACATACTGCTTTTCCTAAAGTTGATTTCATTTTTTTTAAAAATTTGTGATAAACAGTAAGATATATTCTCTTCAAAAACAAACAGATATAATTATTCTATACAACAAAGTAAATATAGCAGGATAGGAAAATGACTACTCTTAGAGAACTCATCCTATACTGAAGAAGAAAAAGAAATCAGTATTAAAACATTTGTGTATAGCTAAGACCTAAGTGGAGGCTCCGATAAGTAAGATGTCAAATAGATTAATTCATTGCACCTGGCAGTGATGAAAAAATAAGATATATTCGAAGAAATCTCTCCACCATATATCAAAAGTCACAGAAACATAACATTTCAAACATAGCTACTTTAGATAGCTGCTTTTCCAGAATAATAAAAGTATTTAAATTAAGAATATAAAATATATAAGTCAAAGGAAAATCTGCAATGAAAATTGACTATAATCTTGACAAAGATTAAAAATATTCTATAAGAACTGTTGGAGTTACTAGATCTGATTTTTTTATTTATCTGGTTCAGAAATATATTCAAAGCAGAATTCCTTAAGCTTTTAAAACAATTTTGCTTTGTTAATTTTGCTGTCATTTTAGATCACATTTCCCTGGAAGTTTTTCTTGTCAAAAGTGAGAATACTCTTAAGGTCAAATAAATAGGACACAAAAAAGTAGGATGGCTGTTTCATAAAATGGTAGAATCTTGGATCTGAACATAATCTTATCAAGTTTAGGCGTATCATTTTAGAAGTCAAGAGGCTACAGAACCAATAATGTGTGGAGCTTTTTTCATGACAGATATTCAGGTGGTAAAATTGGGTCAGAGCTTGATTCTCCTAACCTTCATGATAGTGCTTCTTCTGTTATAGTATGCTGCCTATTGCTTATAAATAAAACACAGCAGATAAATATTATGTCTAAATTAACACATAGAAAATAATATGTAAGAGAGTCTCATGAACACTAATATCCCAAATTGTTACATTTTTAAATAAAGTTTTAAAAGCAACTCTCTCAAAAAAGAAAGACGTCGGGGTGCCTGACCTCTGCCTTCAGCTCAGGTCATGGCCTCAGGGTTCTGGGATTGGGATTCTGCTCTCTCCCCCTCACCGCCTACTTGTGATCTGTCAAATAAGTAAATAAAATCTTAAAGAAAGAAAGAAAGAAAGAAGTGTTGCATAACATATAAAAAAGAGTTTTGAAGGTATATGGTTGAACGATATTCTGACCTATCAAATTATTCAATAATCTGGAAAAATGGACAGAAAATCACCTAACATTGTCTCTTCATTTTACATTCAATTTTGAAGTGAATTAATTCCATCAAAGTTCACACAACAGTAAATAAGAAATTGTTAAATTAAAAAGCAGTCAAGAAATGGGAAAAATGTTTCAGCTCAGTGCATCGCTAGTAATTCATCAAATAGGGAATAATTCACAAAGCATTCAATGAGAGATAAAAACCCAAATAATAATAATAATGACAACAACAGCCCCTTCCACTTCTAGAATGATTAAGTAGATATACTTTTTACTACTCCTCTTACTAAGTCCAACTACAAACAACAGTGATTATACTAAAACAAAACAGCTCTTGGAAAGAATAAAGCAGACCATCAAGGCAGCTTGAGACAGAGCAGTTACGTGGCTGTGGGCTTTGGGGAATTTCTTTCTGTCTCCTACACGCAAGACTAGGAGCTGAAGAAGCCAGCAACCCAGAAATGACAATGAGTGTACACACACACATACACACACACACAGACTCACACACACACAAAAAGCAACAAAAGCTGCTCTCTCCAGGTTAAAAAACAACAGGGAAAGGGGCAGCCTAACAAGGCAGAAAACTAAAAAAAGTAAAATAATTCTGAAAGCATCCAGTGGAAGTCATCACCTTATTTATAGGGGGTTAACCATTAGAAATACAGTGGATCTTATTCTCAATAAACAATGGAGGTCAAAGGAATTGTGGCCCAAGAATTTTCAAGCGCTCGAAGAAAAGAACTGTCAACCCAGAATCCTACACCCAGAGAAAATATGCCTCAGGATGCTCAGGAACAGAAACATACCTTTAAAATCGCTAGACGAAATTTTATCTCAAAGAGCATTACCTGGTTTACTTGCAGGGTTAAATTCCTTCTGCTGAACACATTCATTGTGTCGCCTGAACTATGGCAACATATACAAGAACGTGAGGCTGCAAGCATGCGACACGACCCCGCCGCAGGTGACTACCGTGGGACCAGACGCGGCGTGCGCAGTGTGGAGTTCGGGGAGACCAGGTGGGTCGTCACGTCGCTGCTGTGCACGAGGCTCCCGGGAACCCCAGCCAGTCCCCTTGGTTTACGGCAGCCCAGGGGAGAACCGGGGAGCAGATGAGGAGATGGGCTTCCAGTAGAGGGCACCCCGCCCTTTATTCCCCGCTTCCCCCTCGTCCCCATTTGTCCTGTCTGTCCCTGACCTTTCCATCGTCCCACTGCTCGACAGCACCTCAGGAGGACTTCAAACTTGGTTTTAGCCAAAAGGCCAAGAAGATCTCAGGAGGACTTCAAGCACGGGAGGCGTCTGCCTCCCTTTCCCACCCAGGTCTCAGGCTCTCGGCCGGTCCCACTCGCTGCTGCCCTGGGCCCAGCTACGTTCCAATGCGCAAGCGCTCAGAACTCGGGCCCACGGTTCTTTGCCAAAACGGCCTTGCCTGAGCCAGCACTGTTCACAGGCTGAGCCCCAAAAGAAAGGAGAAGAGTGGCTCTTCGGTGTCCCAGGCTCTTTGGCCTACGACAGGAGTAGGGAAGACAATGAGTGGCAATGCTTGGGTCTCACTGGGACCTGGCCAACCAGCCCACCTGCAGGCTGTAAACAAGCTCGCGGGGACTTGGGGGAAAGGAATGAACAAGTGTGCTCCAGGCTCAGTGTCACTTAGCCTCCCTGGCCATTGGCTAGAAAGGACCTCCGTGCAGTTCCCTGTATCTCAGGCCCCTTGGTGTCCCTCTGTCCGCCACCTCCAACTCTGCACTCCATGCCAAACCTGCCCCACACCAGTCTATTCTATGTGCAGGTGCCCCCATAACCGCTGGAAACACAGAAAAAGCAGGTACACCAACCCCCTCCTTGGCCCTCTGCCATTATATCCACAAAGAGGGAGAAAAAAAATCACAGAGTATTTCTTTAATCCCCGTCATTCATTAGATTGTAAATTTCGTATTTGCTTTGCATGTGTGCAATATGTAAGATTGTGTATATATTCTGTATGGCCAAAACCTGGCATAGTGCCTGTCACTTATCAGGAACTCGATGAACATTAGTTGAATAAAAACGTACTTAGATATGCATTTGTCTCAACAGAACTTACTCCAATTTAAACCATAGGCATAAGATCCAGGCATCTTCAAAGCCACTGGGACTGCCACTTTGAACTCTCTGCCATCTAACAGAACTGTTCAAGAGGGTTGATTGTTCCAAAGGATGCTGCAAAATATTTGCTACCTGGTATTTTATAACCTGAGAGTGACTTCTCTTTCTATCCTAAATACTGGGGTTTCCAAATTATCTTTCCAGATAAATTAATAAATTTGACAACTAAACTGAGTAACAACAACTGTGACAGACATCCTGCTGGGAGCTAGAGTTACAATGGGGATTAGAGTCACAATGGGAATTAAATAACTCACTAACCTTGCCTTCATGGAGATGACCTTCTTTTGATGAGGACAGAATAAATCAGAGTTTTCACACACACACACACACACAAAAAAAGTTTTTCTCAGGCTTCTGATGTCTCTGCATTATTGTATTCAATGCATTACCTCTTTTAGTATTATTCCCTAGAGTAGGAATAACCACATGTGAAATTAGATTTTGATTGTATAGGGTTTATGAAACTTGATTTTCATTTGTATTTTCTTTCTTTTTTTTTTTTTAAAGATTTTATTTATTTATTTGACGGAGAGAAATCACAAGTAGATGGAGAGGCAGGCAGAGAGAGAGAGAGGGAAGCAGGCTCCCTGCTGAGCAGAGAGCCTGATGCGGGACTCGATCCCAGGACCCTGAGATCATGACCTGAGCCGAAGGCAGCGGCTTAACCCACTGAGCCACCCAGGCGCCCCTCATTTGAATTTTCATAGTACAGAGATTAGGATGCCTTGCATCTCTTGTGCTCACTATCATTCATCCTCCCTTACTATATGACTAGCACTTGCTCAGTATGGTGTCTTTGAAAGTGTACAGAAACACAAGTACAGAAGACTTGGCAAAGCATTTTCCCATCATTCCTAAAATGTTTTTTAGGTTAGTGACTTCTAAGTATATTATAAACGTTGAAAAATCATAGTCTAACTTTTTATCCTGAGATTATCAGTACCAGGTTTCAAATGGTGAACCACTGACTCAAGTATATACTGATTAAAGGAGAAAATATCTTCAAAAACATATATACCTATAATGATTGTGTAGACTTTGACTATATTTCTGATTAAAAAAAAAAAAAAAAAAAATCAGTCTCTTTGCCTGGCCATAGTCAACTTCACCATGCCAGTAAGATAATTACATGTCTTTGGAGTTTTCCAAATTCGACTTTGCCCTTATTATTACATATATCACTCTGTGTGAAAGCATCATGTTTGTATAAACATGAGCCTGAGAACTAACCTAGATTCAGATTTAGGCTGCATGATTTACTAATTTGCAAAAATTACTTGGAAAAAATTAAACTTCCCATTCTGTAATCCTCATTTTCCTCATCCACAAAGATAGTAGTTGTTCTTACAGATCACCTAATCTAAAACACCATTTATTGTAAGGGATACTTCACTTACCATCAAGAGAGAATAAGTGGTAACAAATAAGTGTGACAAATGTACAGTTAGTAAAATAGATTCTAATTTTAGAGATGTGCTTCTTAAAAAATTACAACTTAAGACATTCCACATGTTTTTTAAATAATATAATAGGTAATTTAATTTTAATATTTGTAAAATATATAACATGTTTCCTTAGAGATTTTGAAGGTTAGTTTCTTTTCCAATTCACTTTCAGTCAGGTTCTTATTATAGTGGTTTTGATGATCAGATTAAATGTGGTTTATAAACATAAGATCTTACAAACCCATTGCCAATTCTCTTGCTTACTGTTGCATTATATGATCAGAATCCATGAATATTTACTCAAGCACTGCTATTAATTTGTCTTGTGATTTTAGAGAAGTAACTTAATTTTCTTGACTCAATTTATTAATTAGTAAAATGGCAATACAAGCTTACAAACATTAAGTTTAAAATATACAGTAGATTCTAAAATAATTTCCAAATTTAATATGTTAAGTAGTAGTGGAAAGAATGCCTAAAGCAAATGAAATCTATGTAGCACTGTTAATTCAGAAACATTTTGCCTGTGTAAGTGCCACTGAATGAAGAATCCTCTCAAGAGAAAGACAAAGGCAAAGAGCTTGAAAAATCTTCTCATCCTTTATAGGTAAAATCTCCAGAGCAGTGGTTTGGGCAGATGGGAAAATTTTACTCCCTGTGCTGTATCTGTTCAGTTGATAAAAAGAGGACTTTGATCTTTGCGACTGTCAATCCAGCTCTTTTTATGAAAAATTTGCTTAAAGTAAACAGTAAAAGTAGCAAAGCAGTTATTAAAATTCCACCTCAATTGGCTAGGCTCCCAGTTCCAAAACCCAAAACATAATGCCCACTGATTATTCAGATTATCTTTAAAGCTTTTTGTGTGTGTTTAAAAAAAATTACTATAAATAACTGATCTAGTAGAGAAAATTACAAATCTTCTCTTTCAAATTCTAATCATATTAGATGAGTTAAAGTAAGATCCAGCAAAAATCCTTTCAGTGACATTTCTACTGATACAAGCTCCAAGTACTAAATTCTGAGCTGCATTCAGCCACTAGAGTTCTGTGTGTAAAACTATGAAACATTACACTTGAGCTTAAAACCACTGGCTAACAATCACCCGGAAAGTACACCTATCTGTATAATTCTTTTGTATATACGATATGTATTTTTTTAAAGCTTGATATGTTAATCCGTTCACGGAGGCGGTCTTTTCTCATTTTTGAGTCTCCTTCAGACCTATTTCATTTTTGCTGTTATTGATGCTGTTTTGAGAAATGCCCACTGGGATTTTCAAAAAAATTGCCAATATAATGAAATTGCCATATAATGAAATAAAACCTCCACTTAACACATCTCTTTGACAACCTTTTTATATATAACTATACAGTAGATACATTGTGTCTAATCATTCCATTGTTTGCTATTTAGAAAAGATGGAGAAGATAGAAACTATGTCTTTTCATCTCTGTTGCAGCAAAGGTTCTAGAAATTAATGAATGAATTCCTTTTTCTGACTTACAGAAGAAGGCAGATGTGTAGCAGGAGTTCTTTGCTGCTGTTTCAGCTAGTCACAAGGCCATGAGTGTGCGCACTATGGCTCAACATTGGGGGCTTTGTTGGAGCCCTGGAGACAGGGCTGTAGTTTTGAGTCTGGGAGAAGTGGCATCCTCACCTCTGAAGCATTCCTCTGTCTCTACTTGTAACACTTTTCAGTCCCCTGTATTGAATTCCTTTTATGGGAAATGCCTGAAGGGGTTTCTATTTCTTTCACTAAACCCTGACCACAAACTTGTTAATGGAGAGTACTTTCAAATTTCAAAACATTTCTCTAAGATACGTAGGTTTACAGGGGAAATTTAAGATTGATACATGTATTTGCATCGAGAATGAAAGAGTACTAAACCTAAAGAATCTATTATGTTTCAAAGGGATTCATACTACTATCTAAACTTCATTTGTGGTTAAGTAATATAGCATAGTTCTTGACCCAAAACTAATCATGTCATTTCAGAGGGAGAGGGATCACACTATCACGTCATTTAGATTAGATAGCAACAATTTAAGCCAAAAGCCTGACATAACTATCTTAATATTACACGGTGTCATAGATATTAATAAAACATAGTTCCTAACTTTTGTTAAGACTCACTGTCACTTTATAAAGATTCCCAACTTTGAGAGTTGCAGTTCACTTCAGTTTAAAAAAAAAAGAAAAAGGAATAAGCAAAGAGCATGCAGATATTCAATAATTTAGTTAATATCCAAAAAAAAATATTTGTTAAGTTTCTATGAAGTGAGAGGCATTTTGACAAGTATTTTATTAGGAAACCAAAACTGAAAGCAAATGAGTTATACCAAATAATTTTAAAACTTGCCAGAAAAGTAATAGCAAAAACTGATAGGGGGAAAAAGGAAAAAAAAAAAAAAAAAAGCCATGATGAAATAATGGAACTGATTATGGAAACTACAAACAAACTAAAAAAATAGAGAATATAAACAAATCAAGCAGTTTTCTTTACAAAGAAAAAGGTACAGATCTGAATATAATTATCAGGAAAAAAATCCAAAAATGATATATGGAGAAAATAATAAATAGCTACAGACAACTGAGATTTTAAAAATAAAAGTTTATGTTGAACTAACACAGGCAATGCACACTTTTCACAACAGTGCAAGATCATAAAAATGACTGCAAGCTGAAACCATGCAAAGCAAGCTTAGTAATCAGTGGAGAAATTTACAATAGTTCTATGATCTTTCAAAGTATTGTTAAAAAATTAAAAATTATAAATATGCAATTATAAATATGGTCAATTATAAATGGTCAATTATAAATATGCAGCAAATTTTTAAAACAGCAAAATTGATATATTTTAGCTAATTGTAAATTAAAATATTTAAAACATTGGGATATAAAGTGTTGTATTCCCTTTTAAAAGTAATGGAAGGATCCCTGATCATCGCTTACCTTCTAATTCTCATTCTATTACTTATGATGTGGGGGAACATTTTTTCTACACTTTGGCAAATTGTTATGCTCATTTTTAAGTTTGGATCAGCTTCCAATACCTCATCTTTTGCATTTTCAGTGTGTGGAATATCTCTGAGAGTTCTGTTAATACGATGTTTTCTATGGTGTCACTTCTTCTAAGACATCTTCATATTTTTTGTCATGATCATGTTCCTCAATTCCTGGGCCTGTATGTCTAGTCTCTACAATAGTGGCAGTATCAATATTCCCAAGGTCAATGATTTCTTTTAGAACCACTCCATTTGCATTCAATTCAAATGTCACTTTTAGCAATATCATTTTCCATGTTTTTGTTGCACTTCTATTTATTAATTCCCTCATTTGATTGTCTCTTTTGTAAAACGTCATTTGAGTTTATTAGTGGGAGCCATGAAGGTAACACAACTACACGCTTTGCTGTCTGCTTGAGATACAAATAAACGTACAGTTACCAATCACTGACTTGGGGAAAAAAGTGATGATTTATTACAAATAATATTATGCATCTGTTATTTATACAATGATACGTAAGTTGAAGAGTGAGTAGCAGAGTTCACAGGTACTCAAGTTAATACACCATAACTGAAATTTGAACTGTTTGAACTTATGTAACTAAACCCTGGTAAATAAAATTTGTGCATATCAGAAGCATGCAACGTGAGGACTTCCTGTATATATTAATCAATTTGAAAATGTGGACAAAAATAATTAAACATTTGTACAGACCAGTTGATATTAAAGATTTAGAACTGTATTCAAATCTCCAAGAAAAAGATGCTTTTATAGTTTTGTAAGACACCTGCTTTCATGTTGTAACCAAAAGTACAACAAATCAAAAATCATAGTTTTCTATGGAGTTAGGAAAGAACATTGGATCTAAGGAAATCTTACTGAACTGAATTAAAGAAGCAAAGCAAACTGTGCTTAGGTAAGCAGAAAGTGGAAGTGCTCCTTGACCTTGCTTACGTACTGGGTCTGGGTATGGACTGGCCTTGTAAAGACAGAGAGACATCACAAGTTATAAAAGAAACGGGATTTTTTTTTTTTTTTTCAGAATTTACTGAAGAAAACTAAAAGCATTTCTCAACTGATCACTAATAGTTGAATGAATGAACAAACTGGTATATCCATCCAATTGGATATTATTAGCAATGGAAGGAATGAGCTACAGATGCATACAACAATATTTGTGCAAAATAATTATGTTGAATGAAAGTAGTCAGAAAAACTGCATTCATACTGTGTGATTACATTTAAATAAAATTCTAGAAAATGGAAATAAATCCACTGTGACAGAAAGCAGATCAATGCCTAGGAATAGAGAAATGGAATAGGGAGTAAAGGATTACAGCAGCACACAAGGAAGTCTTGGGGATAATAGACATGTTTCTTCAATTGCATAGTTTAAATCTACAGTGTATCATACATCAACAAAACCTCAATAATCTGTTTAAAATGTAGACTGAGTTTGCAAAAGAAGTAGAATAGGTCCTATATTAGCATACTATTCATGGAAATTAAAATCAACTTCGAAAGAATAATATACGATTTGCAGTAATATACATAATGCTGAGACACAAATAACACACTAAAATGATCGCTTATAAGAGAATGGTGTGAAAAGTTTAATTAATAAGAACATATCAAAAATATACATAAATTTAAGTATAGAAGAGATTATTTTGCAGACCAATATTGCAGTTATAATGAAGTTAAAAATATAGTTTACTCAACTCAAGGTCCAAAATTAAAACAAGAGCAATGGCACTTAAATAAGTCAATCCTCCTAATTCTGAAAATGTCAATTCTTCCCAAATGTTAAAGGAAGTAGTCATGGTGATGAGCATTGAAGTATTTAAAAATTCATTTAAGGTTTGCTGAGCAAATATTTACTAAATGCCTTTTGGGTAATGGCCGCCATGCTGAAGTCAGTGGTACATGGAATCATTGTGGTTCTTGCTCACATTGAGATTTTATTTGAGTACAAAGAGTAGATATCAAACACATTCCTGTTTCAGGACCTTCTCACTCCTGCTATTCCTTCTGCCTGAAATTTCATTTCTTTTGTTTTTTTTTGTGTAGGCTGATAATGTGATCTTTCTGATTTTAATTTAAACATCATCTTCTCAAAGACAATGATCCTGATGATCCAGTCTAAGTCACATAACCTACTGCCTCTTCTTGCTTTTTGTCTCCAGAACTGCACCTTATTTGCTTCTTTACCTGCTGTCTTCTTAACTTTATTACAGACTCCACAAGGGAATTACATGTTTGCTAACATACAATGTCCCGTGCCTTAGAAACTGGCACACATGTATAAAATGTTTTTTTAAAATAAATGTATGACATATATCTAAACATGTAGCATCAAATTACTATTAATAAACTAATCAAAAAGAAAAAATATATTGTGGTTTTGAACAATGGTGGAGAAAATAGTACAGTGGTCAATGAACTGTTTGTGGAAGCATCCATTTATTTTCTTTTTTTTTTTTTTTTAACTGTAGAAAAGAATATTTTATTGAAACAGTTTCTCAATTAACAATGGACCAAAGTACAGTTTGACTCAAACCTGTCCAACCAGCCTCAACTGCTAGTGAAAGAACTCAAACATACAGGACGGGGTGGGACCCTGCGGTCTCATTTCTGCCAATGTGGCAAAAAAAAAAAAAAAAAAAAAAGGGGGACAGAAGACAGACAACCAGATTCCCCCTTACCCTGGGAGCTGGGTGGCAGCTGTGGCTCCTGCTCCATTCGGGATACGGAGGGCAGGCTCCCCGACATGGGCACGGTGGGTCAAGAGCCCCCATCTCAGCAGAGCAACTCAAGAAAGGCAGGCCAGCCCCTACCCCTTTCCGTCCCCCACAAGGCCTGTCGCGAAAAGGGCGAGGTGGCCTTTTTACATTCACACCACGGCCTCTCCTTTTCCCAGGTCTTGGGATAGGGGCTCACAGTAGAAAGCACATTTTGGTCAGCCCAGGGGGCTAGGGGGCCAGGGAAAGGCTATGTCTGGGTGGGCAAAAGAGGAGAGAGCAGGGGGCCAAGAGTCATAGGGACATGGAGGGACAGGCTATTGGGCCGATGCAGACTCCGACAGTGCTCACAGGAGGCTGGCATCCCGCGCAGGCCATTCCGCATGCTCTCCTGTGCCCGAGAGCCCGCAAGTGGGAGCTCTGGGTTTTTCACACATCTCTCCCACAGAGGCGGCTGGATTCCCTCCTTCGCTTTCTCCCTGCCTACTCTGGCCACCAGAGGGGGGAATGCTGGGGGGGGGGGGCGGTGCACAAGCAGGTGGGGATTAATCGAGCTTTGCTGCAGCCTGCCTGGATAGAAGGGCTTGGGCAGTCTATTTATTAAACATCAAGGGTCGGGGGAGGGGTTGCTCCTGCCCTCACAGGCTTCAGTTCCTTTTCTCTCACCTTGATCAGAGGTGTGGAGAAGGGGATGGAAGGGACAGCTCACCAGTTCCTTCTGCAATGGTTCTGTGGTAAAAACTGAAATTGCTCGATTTCCTAATCCCACCCCTGGTTCCCTACCCATCCAGGCCCTAATTTGGGAAAAATCATTTATTTTCAATATGGGATAATCCCTGACCAAATACACATTTTCCAAGTCCAAGGTTAACTTAAGGTAGGGAAATATTGTAGAAGTTTAAAGGGCAAAGCATAGAGAAATTGCAATAAATGTCATTATAGATGGGAGACTTTTTTCTCATCAGCTCATATAATAGACCAAAATTCACTTCTTACTGGTGAGGATAAAATGCATAAATGAGAAAATGCTTCGATATAGAACCAAGAAACTCTCCCACACAGATATTTTGATATTCTTGTAACTTTGAGATTCCTAGAATTTTAAAAGTACGACCACATGCCAAGTACTTCACAGATTAAATATGCATTAGGTTAGAGATATTTATGATTAAATTCTGTAACATGAATCTGTAGACTGAACAAAAATAGGCCCCTGTGGACACATTTCCAATCAAGTGTCTCTAAATGCCTATTTTCTTAGTTCCTGCACAAATAAATTGCCAAAAATTTTAATTTTGTATACAGTGATTATACCCACTAAAGTTGTGAACTTTATTTTAATGTCTTTTTATTGTATAATAGCAACTGAGTCTCTAAATGTGGCAGTCAGATTTGATTTTCAAAAAGAGCAAAATCAATTCTTATGTAAATTGTAGTGTGAGTAAAATTCATTATACTCATTTTACATGCAATTATTAAGGATTCATGCACATGCTTCCATGTGCACATACTAAAAGCAAATAGATCTATTTGTGAATTAGATATCCTGAAAAACCTAAAAAATGAGTGTGTGTATACACACATATACTCCCACATTCACACGTATATCCAATCAGTATAAAATCATTTTTTGTTCACCAGAATATTCCATTTCATTAGAAAATAAATAGGAATAAAGATTAAACAGTAGTGGAAAGATAGGTAATTTTTAGAAATTGAACAGAGAAAAAATACATTTGCTACTCATGGTAACTGCTTTGCTCCTTAAAACAACCAAATAAACTCTAAGAACTATCAGATAAATATCACATAGAGTTTCTATTTGATTCATATTTGGAATTACTAGAATGAGCCATAATTATAATTTAACTTCATTCCAACATATAGAATTTTTAAAATCACTAGGAACAACTGACAAAAGAGAGATCTCTAATCCTACTAGTCTTGAATTGGTTTTACTTCAGGAAGATAAGTGAGAGAATCATGAACATTTTGGAAAAATAAAATATATAGATACATAATTTTATAAAGAGTTAGATTTTTATTAAATTATTCATTTGACAGCAAAATCTTAGAACTTCATATGGCTTAAAGGCATGCACGTTTATCTACTCTGTGTAGCTGCCACATTTTAATTGAGACATATGTGAAGTTTCTGATTGGGCACTTAATACTTCTAACAGCTTGCTGTTCTAGAGAAATTCAATTACAGTAAATATAGCAGTGTTAGTAGGCTAGCACTCAGGTACCACCTGAATGAATGGCAGAGAGCTACTGCATTTTACCAAATGAATACTTAATGATTTTCATTTCATAAAGATGAAAAGATGTATCTCAACAGTAGCAATCTGCATTAAAATAAATGCTGCCCATAGAGGTGGGTGAGTTAGAGTAGAAACTAGATAATTTTATAGTTATTTCATCATAAACAAATAACTGATGGATTTGAAAGTAAAGTGTTGCCTAAGTTTTGTCTTATTTTCGAAATGTACTTTGAAAGATTTGGCCTAATAGCAAGGACAGAGAGTAAAAAAAAAGTACCTAGATTCAAGCATTCAAAACCATCTATTTTTTTATAGGTAAAGAAATCTGGGTATAAGTAGGAAGAAATCACTGGTGTGATCGGCATGAAATAACAGTTTTAATTTTCTTTATATAGGGAGATTACATGGCAGAGAAAATAGCCCTTGGTGGAAGATTATAGTAGGTGTAGGCCCCCATATTAAAAAAATATGGATACCAACAAACAAAGAATATAATTCAACAATGTAGGGGTTCATGATACTAGACTTGGTACAGAAATTTAATATGAAAAGAAATCATAATGTCAGACCTCAAGGACAGTGCTGTCTGGCATGAGTTTTTACAGTTTGGAACATACACATAGAGATTTTTTTCTTTTATCTGTTTCCCTAGATTGTGAATTACTTAAATACAGGAACTGTGCCTTACTTACATTTATGATTCCAGAACTTTATGATACTTTGTATCAAGGCATTAGGAGGTATTGAAAATATCTTTGATCTGCCTTAAATTATCTATGCTATTTGGTGTTATGATTTTGAATGTGATAAACTGTCTTTTTACCATTAAATATTCAACTAAACAAGTACTGAGATATTTTGTCAGGGGTATTGACTAGCATTTGTTGAACATCCATCATCTATCACTTGATGCATTATTGATTCACTCATGTAACCAACTCATTGGGTGGGCATTGATCTAGAGGAAGCAGAAGTTTACAAAACAAGTAGAAAACTTTTATAGAGCTTATGTTTTAGTGGAGCAAATGATAGTAACTTTTATGCTGGTGATGATGAGTAAAGAATGATAGATGGAAGAATGCTTGTTCAAGGAAGATTGTTGGCCAAGATATCACTGATGAGATAATGTTTGAACAGAGGCCTGAATGAAGTGAGGAAGGAAGCTACATGAACATTTTGTTCAAATTGTTCCAAAGGAAGATAACATTAAGCCCTAATGTTCTAGAGTGAAAGTGAGTTCGTACATTTTTGGTGAAAATCAAGAAGACAAGAGTGGCTGGAGCCGACTGAATAATGGGAAGAAACAGAAAATGAGATCAGAGAGTTTGGAGTGGGCATGTTATTCCCTGGTCAAAATATAACTTTGGTCTTGGGGCACCTAGGTGGCTCAGTCAGTTAAGCATCTAACTATTCATTTCATCTCAGGTCATGATCTCAAGGTCATGATATAGAGTCCTGAGTCAGGCATCATGTACAGCAAAGAGTCTGTTTGAGATTCTCCCTCTCCCTCTACCATTCCCCCTGAACTTTCTCTCTCTCAAATAAATACATAAATAAATCTTCTTTTAGAAAAAGATATTAAAATATAACTTTGGTTAATTTGACCATAAAGCATTGTATTTTTCTCTGAAATTGAACATATCATGGAGTCAAATAAAAGCTAGAGTTTTTGAGTCAAAACAGTCCACTCTATTTCAGAATGCTATAGAGAACAAACTACTGAAATAAAAAATGAGTCTTTATAATGTTAATTTCCCAAGACAGACAGGATTTTCGCACAGTAAGCTATTGAAGCACACAAATAGGAATACTTGACCCAGATGGAGAAAGATATTCATGTAAAAGAAAAAAATAAGGAAAAATTTCTGATGATAAAATGCAGCCAAATAAAGCATAAAGAAACCAAGGTAAATGGACAGATGAGGAGAAAGAAAAATTTTTAAACATATTACTAAATCAAAACCAACATGCAACTTTTAGTGAGGAAACATACTCTGATGTTATAATATGTATTTATCTAACAAAAGTCTTTGAAGACATAAAAAAATTGTTCTTCCATTAAACTTGCCATTTACTGTGAAAGACACAGAATAAGAAAAAAAAATGATAAATATGATATCAGATCACCAAGAAATAAGCTTATAGCATGTTAAGCCATACTGTTTGCTCAATTTGTTATAATGCCTTAGTGTACTCTAATTAATTCAGCAAATAACATAGAGTAATAGAGAAAAAAAAGAAACCATCAAAAAGAAAGCATACTAAAAAAAAAAAAAAAGAAAGCGTACTATAAAAGGTAGTGTCAGACCTCAGACTATTGAATGTAATTTCAATAAATGTAAATAGGGTAAAGTTATCTATTACTAATGGAAAAAACCATATTTTTTGAAGTATATGGTTGCTTGAAAATGATAAAATAAAATAATTAAAATATAGACAAAGATCACAAAATGCAAAAAAAAAAAAATAATGGTCCATAATACTAATATTAGAAGAAGGATAAAATTAACTCGATTTATGAATCATGAAATCATATTATGAATATATTGAGAGATGAACACTAAGAGAAACAATGATAGAAATAGAAAATCATTCTGTTTGGGGAGTGGGAATCAGCCAAGAGTACCTTATTTTTCATTGTAAAACTTTCATATTTTCATTATAAATATTTAATAGTTTCAACAAAGTTTTGTTTGGGTAAAAAAATAATAATAATAACCTGAAAAAAGTTCCATTGTAAAAACTCCCACAAAACACCATCAATATACTATGACAAATATCAAAAAAGATTTAAATAAATTCAAGAAAGATACTTCATTCATGTTTAAAATTGTTCATACAATAAAAATTTGAGAAATTTCCATATTCTTTTACCACAGTGCAATGAATTTAGGAATGAAAATTTTAAATGTAGAATTATAGTAAAAAACTCATAGCTAACAGCACATTGGAAGGATAAATAGAAAATTCATTTAATGCTTAAGAAATGTTTACAAATATGTAAAGCAATCAACACTCCAATAGAAAATGTGCACATGGCAGTAATAGGCTGTTCATAGGAAATATATGACTAGCATATAATGGCTTATAAAATTATTACCACATTCACAAATAAATACAAACTTAAATAACAATTATTTGTCTGTTCTACCTGTTGGATTGCAGAGGATACAAAGTTTTAATGCAGAGAAATGGTAAGGTAATTCTCATATAACTTCATGAGAATATAAATAGGTCTAAGCTTTTTTTTGAGGAAAATTCGGTGTTATTTCTCAAATAACCTCAGTAATTCCATTTTGAAATATTTCCATCATTGATATATTAATGTACCCATTGAATTGCTAGTTAACTATCATGTTTATATACTATAAATAAAAAGAGAAGAGAAAAATTGTGTTTATGTCCATCAACATAAGATTCTTTAAAAATCATAGTATTTTCATACAATAAAATTTTATTTAGCAACAAAAAATAATGTGATTAATGTTTATAGTCAGAGAAAGAAAGTTCTCCAAGAAATATCAGGAAATAAATAAACCAAATGTTTGGTACCTATTTGTTTTCGGTACATACATAAATAATATGTGAGATAAATAACTGCAATGGAATAAAATTTTTCTTTAAGAATAAAGAAGTAATTATGGATTATACTTAAAGGAACAAAAGTAAAGATTTAGTGGAGGGATGTTTATCTTTTATTAAATCACTTCAGTATTTAATTTTTTCAGTCTATAATGAATTGCTTTTTCATAACATTTTTAAGAGGCAAATATGCAAGACTCAGTGATTTCAAGAAAAAGTGAAATTCTCAAAATTACCAGTGTTTCTCATGCATTTGTTGTATAAATGACAAGGTCAGAAATGAGGTCTTTGACAGAGAAAATAATGTATATAGATGTTTGTGGAAAAGAAATTTGAAAAGGGACATGATCAATTTATTAATACATTTTGCCTTTAAACATCTTAATAAAGACAAAACAAGGGTAATATAAGATGCTTACACAATTATTTCTTAAGAGTATTTAACCCATGGCACAAAACACAAGAAATTATGGGTTTCTTAATGGTTACAGGAGAGAACTTCTTCCTTTCGGACTTCTTTCCTTTGCACCTCTTCCTTGCACCTTCTCCCCCTGCCTCACACCTTCTCTTCACCCTCTTCCCTTCCTTCTTCTCCTCCTTCTCCTCCTTTTTCTCCCCCTCCTTTTCCTCCTCCCTCTCCTCCTTCTCCTCTCTCTCTCTCCCAATGGCAAAAAGAATATAACTAAGCCCCAAATTCTTTAAAATGCAATCAAGATTATGACAAGTTGTTAAAATGCCAGTTGAGAGTAATATATTTTAGGGGAGATGGCATGAAAGATGTAGATTTCATTCCCTTTATTTTGCTTTATAATTCATGCTCTTACATCAGGCCAGTTCAAGAAACATTGGATATTTAGGTCAGTAGTTATTGACCACCAACATACTTTCTTTAGTGAAATTCAAGTTGCTTATGTTGTGGGTCAATGTAAGTGGAATATACAGTATTTTCTTTTTAAAAATATATATTTATTTATTTAT
Organism: Neogale vison; assembly: GCF_020171115.1. Lineage (NCBI taxonomy): Eukaryota > Metazoa > Chordata > Mammalia > Carnivora > Mustelidae > Neogale > Neogale vison. The sequence continues at coordinate 117,002,486 of NC_058095.1, read as the reverse complement.
TTATTTATTTGAGAGAGAGAGGGAGAAAGAGAGAAAGCATGAGCAGGGAGAGGAGTACAGGGAGAGGGAGGGAGAATTCTTGAGCAGACTCCACACCCAGCACAGAGTCTAATTTGGAGCCCCATCTCATGACCCCAACATGACCTGAACCAAAACAAGAGTGTAAGGCTTAACCAATTGAGCCCCCCAGGCATCCCTACAACATTTCTTCCCCAAAAACCCTGAAGAAAACTCCAATTGTTATCTTGCTGCCAAAAATAGTATATTTCTTCTGAGAAACTCTTTTGTTGTTGTTGCTTTTAACCTCATATCATTATGAACTATTTGACTGATGAGTTTTCTGTTTTTGATTTGTCCTTCAAAGGATAAATCCATGGGCCCAAATTTAGTATCCATAAAATCATTATGTTTAATCATTTCAGCTGCATTCATTCCTTCACATTTTCCTACTGTTATTTTCATTTTCCCGTTCTCCCCACTTTCAACTCACTTTATAATGAGTTAATGAAAGTTGATTCTCTGAAACAAATCTGGGCATGAGTAAAATATCTTAACTAAATATACAAAAGTTAGAGGGGGGAGGAGTCAAGGTGGCAGAGAAGTAGCAGGCTGAGATGACATTAGGTAGCAGAGGATCAGCTAGGTAGCTTATCAAACCATTCTGAACACCTACACACCCAATGGGAGATTGAAGAGAAGAAGAACAGCAATTCTAGAAACAGAAAATTGACTACTTTCCAAAGGTAGGACCTGTGGAGGAGTAAATCCAAAGCGACGGGAAGATAGACCACGTGGGGAGGGCCCAGCTCCCGGCAAGCAGCAGAGCAACAGAGCACAAAATCAGAACTTTTAAAAGTCTGCTCCACTGAGGGACATTGCTCCAGGACTAAGACGGGGTGAAGCTCATGTGGGGACAGCATGGCCTCAGGTCCCAAGGGGTCACAGAAGGATCAGGGCTGTCTGAGTGTCACAGAGCTCACAGGTATTACAGTGGGGAAGCAAGCTGCAGAGATGGAGAGACCTCTCAACTCAGGGTTACCTTATCATGATCCATGGCACAGGCCGCTGCTCTGTGAGCAGGAACCCCACAAGATCAGGAAAGACCTCCCCTGGAAGAGATCAGGGATCTGCGGGGCTCAGAGACTCCAAGCGGGGCTGTGAGGCAGAGACAGAGATGCTTGGTAATGGGCTGGGTGAGCTCAGAACACAGCCAGAAGCCAGGGAGATGGGAGTGATTGAGCGCTTTTCTCTGAGAGCGCACTTAGGAGTGGGGCCCCGAGCTCTCAGCTCCATCGGGCAAAGATTGGGAGGCCGCCATTTTCATTCCCATCCTCTGGACCTCAACAGAAAGCATTCAGGGAACAAAAGCTCCCGAAAGCAAACCTGAGCAGATTAGTTAGCCTGGCCCCTGGTAAGGGGGTATGCAATTCCACCTCAGGCAAAGACATTTGAGAATCACAACAACAGGCCCCTCCCCAAGAAGATCAACAAGAAATCCAGCCAAGACCAAGTTCACTTACAATGGAGAATATCAGAATTCCAGAGGAGGAGAAAGCAAAGCATGGATTTCATGGCTTTCTCCCCATGATTCTTTAGTCTGACAAAGTTAATTAATTTTTTAAATTTTTTTTCTTCTGCCAATTTTTTTTAACTTTTACCCTTTCCGCTTTTAATGTTTCTTAACTAGTTTATCTTGACAATACATTTAATTAAAAAAATAATTTTTAGGCGCCTGGGTGGCTCAGTGGGTTAAGCCGCTGCCTTCGGCTCAGGTCATGATCTCAGGGTCCTGGAATTGAGTCCCTCATCGGGCTCTCTGCTCTGCAGGGAGCCTGCTTCCTCCTCTCCCTCTCTCTGCGGCCTGTCTGCCTGCTTGTGATCTCTGTCTGTCAAATAAATAAATAAAATTAAAAAAAATAATAATAATAATTTTTGAACCTTCATTATGATAGTCAAATTTTTTCTTCATTGTACCTATTTTTTGTATACACATAGGATTTTTTCTTCTAAAAAGTTTGAGGTACAACTTCTTCTAATAGATCAAAATACACCTTAATCTATCACAGGGCTTTGTTCTAGTCTCCAGTCTGAGCAAATTTTCTCCACATTCTTTTTCTTTATTTTTCCAACGAACTTATCTTTTCAACTCTTTTTTTAGAAATTCTTAAAAAAAAAAAATTCATTACCCTTATATATGCTATTCACTCTTGAAAATTTTGGGAGGTAGTTTCTTCTAAGAGACCAAAATACTCCCAAAATTAAGTGGGTGACCCTGTTCTAATCACCAGTCTAATATATATATACATATATATATATATATATTTCTTTTTTATTTTTTTTATTTGTTTTCTTTTTAAAATTTTTTTTTCTGAACTTCATTTTACCCACTTTCTTTCCCTCATGACTTGGGGTTTCTTCTGACTTGGTAAAAGCACATTTTCCTGGAGTCTTTGCCACCCATTTAGTATTTTATTTGTTCCTTCATATATTCTAATCTGGATAAAATGAAAAGGCAGAAAAACTCACCACAAAGAAAAGAACAAGAAGCAGTACCAAAGGATAGGGACCTAATCAATATGGACATTGATAATATTTCAGATCCAGGCTTCAGAATGATGATTCTCAAAGGGCTAGCTGGACTTGAAAAAGGCATGGAAGATATTAGAGAAACCCATTCTGGAGAAATAAAAGCCCTTTCTGGAGAAATAAGAGAACTAAAATCTAACCAAGTTGAAATTTAAAAAGCTATTAAGGAGGTGCAATAAAAAATGGAGGCTCTCACTGCTAGGATAAATGAGGCAGAACAGAGATTTAGTGACATAGAAGACCAAATGACAGAGAATACAGAAGCTGAGCAAAAGAGAGACAAACAAATACTGGACCATGAGGGTAGAATTTGAGAGATAAGTGATACCATAAGATGAAACAACATTAGAATAACTGGGATTCCAGAAGAAGAAAGAAAGAGGGGAGCAGAAGGTATATTGGAGAGAATTATTATAGAGAATTTCCCTCATATGGCAAAGGGAACAAGCATCAGGATCCAGGAGGTACAGAGAACCCCCCCTCAAAATCAATAAGAATAGGTCCACACCCCGTCATCTAATAATAAAACTTACAAGTCTTACCAACAAAGAGAAAATTCTGAAAGCAGCCCGGGAAAAGAAGTTTGTAACATGCAATGGTAAAAATATTAGATTGGCAGCAGACTTATCCATGGAGACTTGGCAAGTCAGAAAGAACTGGCATGATATATTCAGAGCACTAAAAAGAAAAACATGCAGCCAAGAATACGATATCCAGCTAGGTTATCATTGAAGCTTCCAGGACAAACAAAAACTAAAAGAATTTGTAAACCCCAAACCAGCTTTACAGGAAATATTGAAAGGGGTCATCTAAGGAAAGAGAGCCTAGAAGTAGTAGGTCAGAAAGGAACAGAGACAATATACAGGAACAGTCACCTTACAGGCAATACAATGGCACTAAATTCATATCTCTCAATAGTTACCCTGAGTGTTAATGGGCTAAACACCCCAGTCAAAAGATACAGGGTATCAGAATAGATAAAAAAACAAAACCCATCAATATGCTGTCTACAAGAAACTCATTTTAGACCCAAAGACACCTCCAGATTTAAAGTGAGGGGGTGAAAAACAATTTACCATGCTAATGGAAATCAAAAGAAAGCTGGGGTAACAATCCTTATAGCAAATTAATTAGATTTTAAGTCAAAGACTATAATAAGAGATGAAGGTGGACACTATATCATATTCAAAGCATCGGTCCAACAAGAAGATCTAACAATTTAAAATATATATGCCCCTAATGTTGGAGCAGCCAACTATATTAACCAATTAATAACAAAATCAAAGAAACACATCGACAATACCACATTAGTGGTAGGGGACTTTAACATTCCCCTCAGTGAAATGGACAGGTCATCCAAGCAAGAGATAAACAAGGGAATAAAGGCCTTAAATGATACACTGGACCAGATGGACATCACAGATATATTCAGAACATTCCATCCCAAAGCAACAGAATACATATTCTTTTCTAGTGCACATGGAATATTATCCAGAATAGATCACATCCTGAGCCATAAATCTGGCTTCAACCTGTATCAAAAAATTGGGATCATTCCCTGCACATTGTCAGAGTACAATGCTCTGAATCTAGAACTTAAACACAAGAGGAAAGTTGGAAAGAACCCAACTACATGGAGACTAAAGAGCATCCTTCTAACAAATGAATGGGTCAACCAGAAAATTAAAGAAGAATTGAAAAAATTAATGGAAACAAATGATAATGAGAACACAATGGTTCAAAATCTGTGGAACACAGCAAAGGCAGTCCTAAGAGGAAAAATATAGGGATACAAGCCTTTCTCAAGAAACAAGAAAGGTCTCAAATACATAACCTAACCCTACACCTAAAGGAGTTGGAGAAAGAACAAGAAAGAAAGCCAAAACCCAGCAAGAGAAGAGAAATCATAAAGATCAGAGCAGAAATCAAAGAAATAGAAACCAAACAAGCAAACAAACAAACAAACAAAAAACAATAGAACAAATCAGTAAAACTAGGAGCTGGTTCTTCGAAAGATTTAATAAGATTGATAAACCCCTGGCCAGACCTATCAAAAAGAAAAGAGAAAGGACCCAAATTAATAAAATCATGAATGAAAGAGGAGAGATCACAACCAGCACCAAAGAAATACAAACAATTATAAGAACATACTATGAGCAATTCTACGCCAACAAATTTGACAATCTGGAAGAAATGGATGCATTCCTAGAGACATAAAAACTACCACAACTGAACCAGGAAGAAATAGAAAGCCTGAACAGACCCATAACCAGTAAGGAGATTGAAGCAGTCATCAAAAATCTCTGAACAAACAAGATCCCAGGGCCAGATGGCTTCCCAGGGGAATTCTACCAAACATTTAAAGAAGAATTAATTCCTATTCTCCTGAAACTGATCCAAAAAATAGAAATGGAAGGAAAACTTCCAAACTTATTTTATGAGACCAACATTACCTTGATCCCAAAACCACACAAAGATCCTATCCAAAAAGAGAATTACAGACCAATATCCTTAATGAATACGGACACAAAACTTCTCACCAAAATGCTAGCCAATAGGATCAAACAGTACATTAAAAGGATTATTCACCACGACCAAGTGGATTTAATCCAGGGCTACAAGGTTGGTTCAATATCCGCAAATCAATCAATGTGATACAACACATTAATAAAAGAAAGAACAAGAACCATATGATACCCTCAATAGATGCTGAAAAAGCATTTGACAAAGTGCAGCATCCCTTCCTGATAAAAACCCTTCAAAGTGTAGGGATAGAGAGCACACGCCTCAATATTATCAAAGCCATCTATGAAAAACCCACTGCAAATATCATTCTCAATGGAGAAAAACTGAAAGCTTTTCCACTAAGGTTAGAAACACGGAAAGGATGTCTGTTATCACCACTACTGTAGAAGATAGTACTAGAAGTCCTAGCCTCAGCAATCAGACAACAAAAAGAAATTAAAGACATCAAAATCAGCAAAGAAGAAGTCAAACTATCACTCTTTGCAGATGATATGATAGTATATGTGGAAAACCCAAAAGGTTCCATTCCAAATCTGCTAGAACTTGTAAAGGAAATCAGTAACGTGTCAGGATATAAAATCAATGCACAGAAATCAGCTTCATTTCTTTACACCAACAACAAGACAGAAGAAAGACAAATTAAGGAGTCAATACCATTTACAATTGCACCCAAAACCATAAGATACTTAGGAATAAACCTAACCAAAGAGACAAAGAATCTATACTCAGAAATCGATAAATTGCTCATGAAAGAAATTGAGGAAGACACAAAAAAATGGAAAAAAGTTCCATGCTCATGGATTGGAAGAATAACTATTGTGACAATGTCTATGCTGCCTAAAGCAATCTACACATTTAATGCAATCCTTATCAAAGTCCCATCCATTTTTTTTTTCAAAGAAATGGAAAAAATAATCCTAAAATTTGTATGGAACCAGAAAAGATCTCAAATAGTCAGAGGAATATTGAAAAAGAAAGCCAAAGTTGGTGGCATCACAATTCCAGACTTCAAGTTCTATCACAAAGCTGTCATCATAAAGACAGTATGGTACTGGCACAAAAACAGACACATAGATCAATGGAACAGAAAAGAGAGCCCAGAAATAGATCCTCAACTCTATGGTCAACTAATCTTTGACAAGGCAGGGAAGAATGTCCATGGAAAAAAGACAGTCCTTTCAACAAATGATGTTGGGAAAACTGGACAGCCACATGCAGAAAAATGAAACTGGTCCATTTCCTTACACCACTCATGAAAATCGACTCAATGGATAAAGGACCTCAATGTGAGAAAGGAATCCATCAAAATCCTTAAGGAGAACACGGACAACAACCTTTTCCTAAGAACATTGCCAAAGGCAAGGGAAGCAAGTGCAAAAATGAACTATTGGAACTTCATCAAGATCATAAGCTTTTTTTTTTTTTTTTTAAGATTTTATTTATTTATTTGACACAGAGAGATCACAAGTAGGTAGATAGGCAGGCAGAGAGAGAGAGGGGAGAAAGCAGGCCCCCTGCCAAGCAGAGAGACCAATGCGGGACTCGATTCCAGGACCCTGAGATCATGACCTGAGCCGAAGGCAGAAGCTTAACCCACTGAGCCACCCAGGTGCCCAAGATCATAAGCTTTTGCACAGCAAAGGAAATAGTTAACAAAACCAAAAGACAACTGACAGAATGGGAGAAGATATTTGCAAACGACGTATCAGATAAAGGGCTAGTATCCAAAATCTGTAAAGATCTTATCAAACTCAACACCCAAAGAACAAATAATCCGGTCAAGAAATGGGCAGAGGACATGAACGACATTTCTGCAAAGAAGACATCCAGATGGCCAACAGACACACGTAAAAGTGCTCCACATCACTCGGCATCAGGGAAATACATATCAAAACCACAATGAGATACCACCTCACACCAGTCAGAATGGCTAAAATTAGCAAGTCAGGAAATGACAGATGTTGGCAAGGATGCAGAGAAAGGGGAACCCTCTTACACTTTTGGTGGGAATGTAAGCTGGTGCAACCACTCTGGAGAACAGCATGGAGGTTCCTCAAAAAGTTGAAAACTGAGCAACCCATGACCCAGCAATTAGCACTACTGGGTATTTACCCTAAAGATGCAAACATAGTGATCTGAAGGGGCATGGGCACCCAAATGTTTATAGCAGCAATGTCCACAATAGCCAAACTATGGAAAGAACTTAGATGTCCATCAATAGTTGAATGGATAAAGAAGAGGTGGTGTATATATATAATGGAATACTATGCAGCCATCAAAAGAAATGAAATCTTGACATTTGCAATGATGTGGTTGCAACTGGAGGGTATTATGTTTAGCAAAATAGGTCAATCAATCAGAGAAAGATAAATATCATATGATCTCCCTGATATGGGGTAGTGGAGATCAACATGGGGGGTTTTGGGGTAGGAAGAGAATAAATGAAACAAGATGGGATCGGGAGGGTGACAAACCATAAGAGACTCTTAATCTCACAAAACAAATTGAGGTTTGCCGGGGAGAAAGGGGTAGGGAGAGGGTGGTGGGGTTATGTATGTTGAGGAGGGTATGTGCTATGGTGAGTGCTGTGAAGTGTGTAAACCTGGCGATTCACAGACCTTTACCCCTGGGGCTAATAATACACTATATGTTTATAAAAATTTTAAAAATTATAAAAAATAATAAATATACAAAAGTTAAATAATGAATTAAATATATATGGGGTTATCTAACAAATTAGCATAATCGTGATGACATTCAGTGCTTAGGATTTCCAATATTTATTTATTTATTTTATTATTATTATTTTTTTAAAGATTTTATTTATTTATTTGACAGACAGAGATCACAGGAAGGCAGAGAGAGAGAGAAGAGGAAGCAGGCTCCCTGCTGAGCAGAGAGCCCGATGCGGGGTTCGATCCCAGGACCCTGGGATCATGACCTGAGCCAAAGGCAGAGGCTTTAACCCACTGAGCCACCCAGGCGCCCCGGATTTCCAATATTTAAAACAATAGCATTTTCTGTCAGAACATCTCATTACCATCGAAAATACATGTTGATGTATAAAACACAATTATTTTTCTTCAGTATTTTTCTACATAGGTATGTAAACCAATGGTTCATATTGAATTATCATGTTCCAGTTCTACAAGAATATTAATAAAAATATCTATAATAGTGACACCTTGTTGACTCAGTAGTTAAGCATCTGCCTTTAGCTCAGGTCATGATCCTGGGGTCCTGGGATGGAGCTCAGTCATGGGCTCCCTGGTTGGCAGGAGGCCTGCTTCTCCCTCTCCCACTCCCCCTGCTTGTGTTCCTTTCTCTCTGTCAAAGAAATAAATAAAATCTTTTAAAAAATCTATAATAATTAAGTTTAAATAAGTAATTTTAGTAGAAACCAAGACAATAATTTCTTCTTAGTAGTTAAAGCCCTGTCTTTAGCGGTGGATATGTGAGAATAAAACTGATAATTATTTCATATCTGTCAATTGCTTTTGAAATGAAATGAGAAAACAATTTTTACTAATAAGCATCATCTAGTGAATTCTAAGAGATACAATTGTGTCAAGGAAAATAATGAAGTCTCTTCTCTCCTTGTTTACTTTATATTCAGTAGCTTTTACCATAGTAGCTGAATATACTCTAAAAGTAATAACTTTTTAACCTTTTAAACACCTTTTTTAACATGCCTAACCATTGGGTGAAAACGTCAGCCCTTTTTGGCTTCTTGATCTTTCCTGAACTGGGTAAGATTCTACCCATCCTTCAAACTCAAAGGTCCAACACAAAGGTCACTTTTTTGAAGTCTCGAGAAACTACTTTCCACTTTCTTCTTTAACCACAGAAAATCACTCCTAATTTATACATTAAGGTATATATTTAATAATAAGCTGGATGCTACTTTTTTTTTTTAATCAAAATATCTGTGTACCTCTAAATGCATCTACTAGCTCTTTTTATATTTGCTGTTTATTTGGGGGAAAAGCTCTGTCATCCCATCTCAAGTACTATTTAAAAGCATATTTAAGTGTTAAAGTTAGCAACAGTTCCTAGCCTGATGTCTGGTACAGGTAAATGTTTAATGCATGTTGTATTGAATTGAATTAAATCCCCAACGTGTAAAAACTGAAAGCATAGTGGGTAGTGATCTGTTCATATTAAGAAACAATATATTTAACCTTAGGCTTGTAAAATTAGTAATTTTCTCCTATAAATTAGAGAATTCCAGCATGTCAGAACAAGGAAATATAGAGAAAAATCCCCTTTCATTAACCTCTCCTCCACATTTATTAAAAACCTTTCCTCCACATTTATTATAGAAGTTAATAGAGTCTCTAACATCTCGGTTTGACTTGGAATTAATAGAGTAAAAGACTGTGATCATCAAAAAAAGTAAAATAAAATAAAAAATAAAATTGAACTACAAAATAACTGATGGTTTTGTATATAAGTGCCATTGTCAACTTTGAGAAACAAGAAATTTAGTTTTGTCTTCAGAGACATCAGTATTGAATCAAGACAGAAAGAGCTTATTAATCAATCCAAAATTATTATTAGAAAGCTCAGAAACAATTATATACCACTGAATTATACAGGAAGTCTCTAAATCCCCTATTCTTTAGACTCGGTGTATTAAAAAAATAACTTTTTTCTTTCTTAATCATTTTCCTATGTTGTATCAAAAATCCTTAACATTACAGTTTTAAGCAAGCATCCCCAATATAAAGATATTTGTTAAACTATGTTTAATTTTTAAATTATTTTCAGTTTTTTAATTAAAGATATTTATATTTTTAATTAACATGACTACACTAATATACTACCTCCTTCTTGCTGTTGGACAAGGAGTAGCATCAGTAGCTAAGTAAGTAGCTAAGCCCTTGTTAAAGCCAGATCCCAGAATGACTGAATGAGAATCTGCATTTTTTTAAGATTATTTATTTATTTGACAGGCAGAGATCTCAAGTAGGCAGAGAGGCAGGCAGTGAGAGAGAGAGAGGAAAAAGCAGGATCCCTGCTGAGCAGAGAGCCCGATGCCGGGCTCAATCCCAGGACCCTGGGATCATGACCTGAGCAGAAGGCAGAGGTTTTAACCCACTGAGCCACCCAGGCGCCCCGAGAATCTGCATTTTAATATGATCCTCCGGTGATAGATATGCACCGTATATGCACCATAACATGTGAGGAACACTGATCTAATATAAAGTCAGAACCTTTGTTCATATTAAATAAATGTTATTTTGCTTCTTTTCCTTGTATGTCTCTACACGGTCCATGTAACCTCCAGATTTATAGGAAGAAAAGAGCCTGAAAAAAAAAAAAAATGCATTGGTTATCAAATGTTAAGAGTATCCACAGTGTTTGTTGGAGGAAATGGGTGCGAGCCTGTGACCCCCACACCTATAGTCAAACAACCTCATTGTTTGATGTAATGAATATGAACCTAAAACCAAATTTTGCCATGTAAGTTAACTGTTTTCAGCAGTCAAAGGAAAAAAAAAATCATTATTCTTATTACAAGATTTAGCTACATTTCAGTTAATCAAGTATGTGAAACGATCATAGTAGTGGGATACAGGATTGAATGGGATTCTTGGCCTCAGGAACCACTGCAGTGTGTTAAACAGCTGGGACTGTCACATTATTATAAAATATTCATACAACTGTGCATCACGTACAGTATTTCGAGTCAATATCCATACAGTAATACCTACTAGTATCATCAATGATGAATTATTTGTAGCATTCTATTAATGCTTATGACCAGAGATTCCTGCTTAGTCTCTCAAATGTTAACAACTCTCCCTGAAGCATGTGCTGTTAATTAGTTGTAAAAAGTATTACCTGAGTAGAGACTCAGTGTATTAAAACTAAGGCGAAACATATATATCTCACACTGTAGGACAAAGCATCTGTGGAAGAACTTCAGTGCCTTCAGGGATTAAGAAGAGAAATTGCTGGCAAAGTGGCTGACTCCAAAATTATTCCAGGAATAAGACACAGTGGAGAAGGGTAAGGAGAGAGAAAGGAACCCTCATGGGACTGGACACAGGATAATTTTCTGGTAGAAGAAAAGACCGATATATTTTCTCAGAAATTTATGGAAGTTGAGGGAATGTGGATTAACTGTGATATACTTTTCCTAAAGTTATAATATGTGTCGTGAAAGTTGAGTGCACCCTGCATTAGTTTCCATGGAAGGAAGTTAGAGCTTCTTGATGACCAGAGACACATATTTTACGTTGTTTACAGGGTATTACAGGTGTCTCAGTATGAAAATTTGAATGGAAAGAGAACAGTATAGGCTTTTGCTCTAAGTAGTTATGCTGCAAAACGTCTTTGTTATACTGTCTGAAGCCAAAATATAATATTTACCAAAATATTAACCTCAGTTAATACTGTTCAGTAGAATTATAAAGGATGACTTTCAGGATTAAATCTCACAAACACCAAGTATATAACCCAGAGAAGCAAATTGTTAATCTACCGTGAGAGATAATACAGGAGGTTGGTCAGACTTTTGTGTTTGCCTAACCACTAATTTGTTTTCCTCATAGACATCTACATGGGAAGAAAAATTATCACTAGGTCATAACTGAATGAACATGAATGTAAGGCAAAAGGATCCAGTTAGTGGATTTAGATATTTAGTAGCATGAAATCTGGTAGTTCATCTCATCCATTTTAACACCACCCACTCACATGTTCGACTTAAATCTTTGGTATGTTCTATCATCCTTTTATTTCTCTTTACAGCACACAACAATTGCATTACCCATGTGTTTGCAATTGACTCTCAAATAATTCACGTCCTTGAGTTCCTCTCACAATTAAATTATTCAACCTTAGTCAAAGGCAGTGCCAATCCTAAAGTGAAGCTTTACTATATATTAGTAACTAGTCTCTCACTAGTAACTAGTCTCTCATTAGTAACTAGTCTCTCACCCCAGCTGCTATAAAGGAAATCTGTGGAGATGAGAATGGAGACTCAGAGTGGTACTCAGAGTGGTACTCTGAGTCTCCATTCTCCCTCTCCACAGATTTCCTTTATAGCAGCTGGGGTGATTTGTTTTACAAAAAAAAAAAAAAAAAGCTAAAAATATTTTATATAGACTACATTTGTATATATAGACCTCAAATACCTCTCATTCCCCTTATGGTAAAATTCAAAAATTTTGGAAGATGGGCGCCTGGGTGGCTCAGTGGGTTAAGCCGATGCCTTCGGCTCAGGTCATGATCTCAGGATCCTGGGATCGAGTCCCACATCGGGGTCTCTGCTCAGCAGGGAGCCTGCTTCCTCCTCTCTCTCTCTCTGCCTTGTGATCTCTCTCTGTCAAATAAATAAATAAAATCTTAAAAAAAAATTTTTTTTGGAAGAAACTCACAATTCATCTCTTATCATTCACCCCTCAGATAATATACTCAGACACCTACCCTTGCTACCCTGAAAAAAAAAAAAATGCATTGGTTATCAAATGTTAAGAGTATCCACAGTGTTTGTTGGAGGAAATGGGTGTGAGACACAATGCAGTCAGATTCCTCCAAGCCAAGAAGAGTGGTTTTACTTCCATTTCACTGGCCTTTTTTTTTTTTTAAGATTTTATTTTTTCGAAGTAAACTCTATACCCAACATCCAACTGGATCAGCCAGGAGCTTCTCATCTCACAGGACTTTTAACATGAGCAAAGCAACAAGAGGTCATCAGTTCTAATCCTATAATCTCTTCTTCTGGCTTACTCCTGAGACTCTATGTTATGAATTTGCCAAATTAACACTTATTAAGTGGATGGTGATCCTCAGTTCAACAACAGACCACAGGAACTAAAAGAGAGAAAGCAGAAATTACTCATAGATTCTGGAGGAAGTATGTGGCATACCTTGAAGGACTGCATGGGGAAGTCAAGGCAGAGTGCAAAGATAAGATCTGGGTGGGGCACATGCTGTTATTATGACCAATGCCTGGAGTGTTTTGTGGATCCTGAACTAGGGCCAGACTGGTCAATTCAAACCCAAAGAATGGGTTTTTTCTAAGCCCCACAAGCATCCTTCCTAACACGAACTTACTTAAGGCATACAGGTTGCTGCAAGGCAGGAAAGACTGATGATTACAGAAATTATTGGGGAAGTCCTATCAGGAATTTGGATTTGCTTGTGACTCTAGGCTACTACCTAGAGCACGTGCTTGCATGAGGGGACTAATGCCAACTTAAGATGACTGCAAAATAGATGCCGAGGCAACAATTCCTGGCTTTTAAACTTCTAACACTCAAAACATGTTTTCTTCCTCACCCTGTATGGTAAGAATCCACATGATAATTCACATCAACTTAGGTCACAGTGATGCAGACTTGTCTTTTACTATTAGTGCCCAGCTTTGAACATTTAAAGAAAATTTCTTTCTTTTTCATAAAGTCATAGTCTGCAAATTAAATATTTGTCTTCAAATACTTCAAATTATTTAAAATACTATCTCTAAAGAAAATCTAAGAAAGAAAAAAACTATTAAATATTAATACCCAATTAATTCTTTCCAACTCCAGAAGGAATAAATACTATATATCCTTTGGGCGAAAAGATGCAGGGTAATTATAACTATTTGGTGGTGAGCGTAGGAAAAAATATTATCACCTTATTGCTGCATAACTTCCAAGATGTTAAAAATCCTCAGTAGACAATGTGAGCATGTATAGAAATATGTACTTATGCTAATTTCTGAAGCTTATGGAAGCCACAAGTGATATACACTATCTAAGGAGTAAAGGGCAGATATCCAAAAACCATAACAGATTATTAGGTCTTTAATTACATATATTGTGAACCAAGTAGTGCATGCAAAATTACTCTAAGCATAAGATAGGATGAGATAAACATCAATCATTAAAGCCTAAGAAATAATAGTGAATGGTATTTTAGTATCTAAGGAAGGATTTGTTTAACCTGGGATATTTTGGCTTTGGTCAAATTTTCAGGGTTGTATGTAAAACTCTTTGTGTTATGTAGTATCCTAAAGCCTGTACATTTATCTCTGTTAAGAACTTCCTGAATTGCACTGTAACCACAACTTCCTTTGTATTGTATTTCTAATTTTAACCAGATACATTGCCAGAGCAAAAATATAAATAATCAAAACCCAGCTTACACTTTTTTCCCCAAACTTATTCTTACCCTTATAATTCCATGTTCTGTTAAGACTACCACTATTTGCCACCCCAGGTTGAAATTTAGGACCCTTGTCAATTTCCCCCTGATTTCTGTTACTGTATCAGTCCCCAAGTCTTCTACCTACTCACACTGAGGACCTATAATCTCTCTCTCTCTCTCTCTCCCAATCTCTCTCTTGTTAAGTGGGCTAACTCTGGAGTCAAATTGTCTATGTTTGAAAGCAGGCTTAGCACTTACTAGCTACTCGTTCTTTATTTAGGAAGGTACTTCAACAGACTTTTTAACAGTCCTCCTCTGTATAATGTGAGTAATTAGCAATAGCATTTATCTCTTATCATTATTATGAAACTCAAATGAAATAATTTATGTAAAATGCTTAGTATCCAGTAACCTCATATACATTTTTGGGTTATCATTATCTATGTGTACTTTTTTCTGGAATTGACTTCCTTTTCATGTCCACTGATTATTCACAAAGTCTGCTGATTACCTTTCACCTGAAATACTGCAATATTTTATTTGTTTTGTGTCCGTTCCCATTCATTACCTTCTCTGTTAGCAATCATGATAATGCCATGTTAAAAAAAGTGTCTTGGAAATAAGCTTCAAAGAATTTAAAATAGTATTCGAGGGTCTCAGTGATGTGGTAAAAAATATCCCTTTTCTAACCGTATGTTCACATGTGTATTTTTAAGTTCCAGCCAAACCTGAAAAACCAGTTTGCATTTTCCTAAATGTGTGCTTTTGTATATTAATGCCATACTGAAATTGCATTTCCTACTATTTCTTATTGTTGGAGAACCCTCTATGTTCTTATGTTATTTACTATTATTTTTTATATTCAATATGAATTATAAATATAATTATAATTTAATAGTTCTAGTAAACAAGATAAGTCTAGCTTTATTCTTATATCCATCACAGTTGCTACATCAGTAAATATGTTACTAATTTTTAAAATTTATTTTTGAATTTGAAGACTTTCAAACCACCTCCAAACTCTATATTCTTCTTAAGAAACGTTCTATTTGCCTTTTTTTATTTACTTATTTTTAAAAATTTTTTAAAGATTTTATTTATTTATTTGAGAGAGAAAGTGAGAGAGAGAGATTGAGAGAACAAGCAGGGGAAGGGGTAGAAGGAGAAGCAGACTCCCTGCTGGGAGCCCAATGTGGGACTCCATCCCAGGACCCTGGGTCATGATCTGAGCCAAAGACAAACAGTTAACTGATTGAGACACCCTTAAGGAATATTTTCTAATCATGCATAATGCAAAAAATATATAAGAATATTATATATGCATGTATATGTGAACATTATGTAGATGTATATATAACATAGCATGTTGTATGTTTTGTAAAATAAATTTCCTGCGTCAACTGAACTATAAGGAAATGTGTTTGTAAGAAGGTATTCATAACAAATGTGTTTTATTTAGAAAAATTAGAAATATATACTTTTTCTGAGTTTAAATTTTAAATTTGAATTCCCAAGTAACAGAGCTGAAATGCCCCTGTTCCTATCTGACTAGATCTTAAACTATAAATGAATTCTGGAACACTTAGACTGGGATATCCAGCATATGTAAAGAGCTATCTTTTCACTAGATGAAAAATTCCTGGATCTTTAGCTACCTCTAAATAAATTTCTTTGACATGGGGGAGACTCTTCTGAGTTTGCAAATTATCATTTAGTTCTTTACATTGCCATAGGATTTTGTTTATACTTTTATTTAAGTAGGTAAATTACAATCATTACATTGAACCAATTTTCCTACACTAACTCAGAAGCTATCTAAGGTTAGGAGGTACATATTTTTCATCTGTTCTATCCCAAATAATTGCAAACCTAGGTCCTGGCACATATTATATGCTCAGTAAATATGTGTTGAATTAATTTTTTACTGTCATATTTTTCTTTAGATATCACACTTGCATATACACATATATGTATCTATTATATTCATATATTGAAGTTTTGTCAATTGTTAAAGTCCTAAAGATACATATTTTAGAAATATAAAAATTTTGCTATGTTCTGTCTATAATTTATAATAAATTCATTTGTTTTTTCATTCCTATAATCTGTTTAAAAATAATTTAAATATTTTTTTAGAAAGTTAACTGGATTATCTCTTTCTCAATGAAATCTCAATGTACGACAAAATGTAAAAAAAATCATTTTTTATTCAGTCAATTTTCCCCCTTCTCAAACATACATTATTTTAAGAAAAATTAAGTCAATGTTGACATATATCACAATTTTAAAATATGCCGATGTAGTAAAGAATTTTAAAATATACCTCTTAATGTATAGAAAAAGTTTCAGCTCTAAACGTTTACTTGAGAAAGTGTAACTGAATATGTATTATTCAGTAGATTTAAACTTTTTATATAAATGACAGGAAGAACCTTGAGGATATATGTATATTATTTCTAGAATAGAAAAGATGTTGTGAAAAGCGGAAGTAAGCTGTATTGACAAACTAAACATTAAGACAACAGTGAACAAGTCAAAAAAAGAATTTGAATTTATCCTGAGGAGGAAAAGCCTAGAGGCAAATTTTAAGGCAGGACTAAGTATGGAACAATTTTTCTATTATTTTAGGATTATCATGAAAATTCTAGGAGTTTACTCTTCCTTTCCATATAAAAAAACCTGTAAGAGACTTCATTAATGTGAACACCTCCCTAATAAGACACACTAAATAGTACCGATAAAGAAAAGGAAGAAAAGCAGGGAGTCAGGGGTATTTCCCCAGGAGATATCAAGGCTTATAAAATTTTAGGAACTAAGGCAATTGGTATCAGTGTCAGGATAGCTCAATGAAACAGAGTAGAGTATCAGGGACAGGAAGGAGAAATATATATATTTTCCCTCATATATACATATATATATGCTTATGCTTAATTTATCTCAGGGTGAGTTTTCAGATTTGTAAGGACGTTGATTGGGCTACTAAAAATAATGGAATATTCAGTTATATGGAAAATAAATAGAATAAGACCCTTACTTCATACCATATATGAAAATAATAATTTAAGGTAAATGAAAGATAAAAATGAGAAGAATAAAATGACCAAATGTTTAGAAAACATTACAGAGGAATAGCTTAATAACTTAGTTTTAGGGAGTAGCTTTAGATCTAATCTAAAATTATGTCTTAGCTATTTTAATAAGATGTCCCTTCACAAAACAATAAAGGTTTGATAAATTTTATTAAATTAAAATTTAATAATTTCTTTTTTTAGTGAGTAGATTATATAGAAGAATTTTTAAAGTCCGTAAATGCAAGTTACTTACTATAGATATAAATGACAAAGAGCTGATATTCAATATGTATTTTTTAAAAATCTCCTAAAGTAATGAAGAAAAGGATTGTTTCAATAGAAAAATGGGCAAATGACCTCAAAAGGCACTTAAAGAAAGAAGGAAAAAAAAAGGTCTATACCAATCAACATGACACGAATTTTAAAACTGTACAGTGTCAAGGGATAATAAGAATGTGAAGCAATGTTTATATTCATCAACTGAAGTGCAAATTAATAAAACCAATTTATTAAGCAATTTAAACAATTATTATTATTAAACAATTTAGTATTGCCTAAAAAAATTAACTATATACACAAAATATGACCTCAAAGTTCTACTCTTAGATATATCTTCTAAGAAATTCTTTTGAACATGCACCATGATTCATGCCCAAGAATATTTTTAGCATTACAGTTCTCCATGATAGCAACAACAAAGTAATAATAACTGGAAATAAAACGAATGCCCATTACCAGTAAATGGATACATTAATTGTGGCATATTCTAAAATGGATCACTGTAGAACCTCTAAATGAATGAATTACAGGTAATTATGGTAACATAAGTGAATGTCAAAAATATAATGCAGATTAAAGAAGCATGACACAAAGATTACTTGCCGCATGATTCAATTTTCATAAAAATTATAAACATGAAACTAAACAACTTATTATTTAAGTATATAAACCTCCTACAACAATAAAGAAAAACAGTGAAATTATAAAATAGAAAGGAAAATAAGGTAAAAGTAATCAAAATACTCAAGTTGATAATCACCTCGGCAGAAGGCAAAGAACTATATGTCATTGGAGGGGGGCACACAGAATTCCTGAGGCATTGATAATGTTTGATTTATTGCCCAAGTTTGTAATAATAATTATAAAAATAAAAGTAGCACACATATAGCCCTCACTGTGTGCCAAGAACAAAACTATAAGACACGTATTATTATTCTCCTATTCCAGATCAGGACATTGTGACACAAAGTGATTCATAGGCTTGTCCAGTTGCACCTTGATAGTAAGTCCCACAGGCATGATTCAAAGCCAGGCACTTTGGTCTAGACTCCCTGCTCCAATCAAGGCCCAGCGCTCAGTCCTGGTTGTATGTAGCAGTTACCAGTGAAGCTAGAAAGATATTGATGTTTGAGTCTCACCCTCAGAGATACAGGCTGGCACACTGGGTGTCTAGATTTTTAATTGCTCCCCAGGTGACTCTATTCTCCAGCCAAGTTAAAGAACCAAACACAGTGTAGTCAGCTCTTCACAGGTGATTCCCAGGAACAGAGGGTGTTTTATTTATTTCTTAGAAATTTTCTCAGATCCCTCAGAGAATTGAGGTAACAGGACAAGCCACCACCCCAAAACCTGGAGAGACAGGTGAATAAAGAGGATTGTAGACATGATTAGTTAACTGAAGTGGAAGCTGCTAGAGCCAGTAGGAATATTGACATAACTTTACAGAATCCTGAAGGCTGATTGTTGACCACCTTGAGAGTTAAAAAACTACTGGAGGCGGGGTGTGGTGCCTTGGTGACTCAGTGGGTTATAGCCTCTTCTGCTCAGGTCATGATCTCGGGGTCCTGGGATTGAGACCCGCGTTGGGCTCTCTGATCTGTGGGGAGCCTGATTCCCTCTCTCTCTCTGCCTGCTTATGATCTCTGTCTGTCAAATAAATAAATAAAATCTTAAAAAAAAACTAAAAAAATAACCTACTGGAGAGGGGCACCTGGGTGGCTCAGTCAGTTGGGGTGAAACTATTCTGTAGGACACTGTCATGGTAGACACATGACATTATGCATTTGTCAAGACATACATTTACAAAAAGTGAAACTTCATGTAAACCATGGACTTTAGTTAATAATGCACCACATTCATTCATTCATTTTAACAAATATACAATATTAATAAAAGATGTTAATAATGAGAGAAACAGTGGGGTTATGGGAAGTGGGAGATCAGGTGTATGGAAATTTGGGGTACTGTTGGTTCCATTTTTCTTTATATTCAAAACTGTTTATGTGTGTGTGTGTGTGTGTGTATAAAATAAACTAAAACAAGTGGTAAATCATGTTTGCCATCTAGAAGGCAAATGATCAATGGACAAATTCAGAAATATTTTTAAAAAGAAATCCAAAAAGATTTATAATTAGAGTGACCAAATAATTTATTTTATTAAAAAATTAAAAATGCAGATCTTATTTCTGCCATAAACCATCCCTGATCTCTAATAAGTTTTTTTCCCCTTCCATATGTCTGACTCAAGCGTTTGGTAGTTGTGTTCTTCTTTATAGTCTTGTTACATCACAGCCATTAATCTATATACTAGCACTTGTTTTACTTATTTCCTTTACATTTGAATATACATGTTTTTGCTTCTCATTCATCCTCCACAAAACTGACATTCCTAGATAGTCAGACTCATGTTTTCTCCAGTCTCAGTGATATCAACCACTGCCACAGTAATTTCCCTGATCAGTTAGCTCTCTCCTCACTGGTTATTTTCATGACTGGTTCCTGCTTTTCTTTCAGTTAGGAAATTATGACTTAATAGATCCCCATCATTCATTTGGTCAAGAAGAGGACATTGTCTTTCTACAAATGAGAGATATATAACAAGGGAAGACCATCAGATAAAATGGTTAGGAGTTCAGGCTCTGTAACCAGAATACCTTCTGACTTTCTGTTTCTTCTGATATCCATTATGTGATTTCGGTCAAGGAACTAAAATCCTCCATGCATCTGTTTGCACCATCTGAGAAAAATGAATCAGTGGTAGGCAGGACAATATCATTGCATATTGAAGTGCATCAGAAAATTATATCCTGCTGGGGCACCTGGGTGGCTCAGTGGGTTAAGCCTCTGCCTTCGGCTCAGGTCATGATCTCAGGGTCCTGGGATCGAGTCCCGCATTGGGCTTTCTGCTCAGCAGGGGGCCTGCTTCCCTCTCTCTCTCTCTGCCTGCCTCTCCACCTACTTGTGATTTCTCTCTGTTAAATAAATAAATAAAATCTTTAAAAAAAAAAAAAAAAGAAAATTATATCCTGCTACTTCTTCAGTCCCTATGAGTTGCATTTCCCTCAATAAAGACAATATTACATTGCAACAGTGAGAGCACAGTGGATAGTTTTTAAGTTAAGTGTACTCGAGATAAAATATGCATTGTTCTTTTTGAATTTTTTAAATTATCTAATGGTTGATAGGTATTTGTGAAAGTTCTCTGAAGTTCATATTTTCCTTCAAAGTAGTCTGTTTGTTGATATTAATTTCCATGTCCCCTGTCAAGAAGAATTAATTAAGATTCTATTTTTACACATTCATCATTTGTTTTTTATTTAGAAATTATAAAATGTCAAGTTTTGTTTAAAACTCTCACATAATAGGGGTCTCTGGCTGGCTCAGTCAGTTAAGTGTCTACCTGGGGTCATGATCCCAGGATACTGGGACTGAGCCCTACTTTGGGGTCCCTGCCAGGCAGAGAGTCTGCTTCTCCCTCTCCCTCTACCCCTCCCCCCACTTATGGATGCACTCTCTCTCTCTCTCATGTGCTCTCTTTCTATCAAATAAATAAATAAAATATTTTTTTAAAGATTTTATTTATTTATTTGACAGACAGATCACAAGTAAGCAGAGAGGCAGGCAGAGAGGCAGGGGAAGTAGGCTCCCCATTGAGCAGAGAGCCCGATGCAGGGCTATGTTCCAGAACCCTGGGATCATGACCTGAGCCTAAAGCAGAGGCTTTAACCTACTGAGCCACCCAGGTGCCAATAAAACATTTTTAAAAACCTCTCACATAATAAATAAAAGTATAAAGTTCAATTATAAAAATAATAATTCTTAATTGCTATTATATTCTAATAACACACAAAAACCTATTGTTTCTGAGTTTAAAAAATGATTATAAGGATGGTAAAGTGAGAATTTGTTTTGAAAAATAAAACTCTATTAAAAATGTCTCTTTTATTACTCAATAATTTTACAATATCAAGAAATACTTTGACTTTTTAGTTTAGAAAGAACAAACAGAAAGAAGAAACTGATAAACCACTGAAACTACAAAAAGTATTTGAGTGTTCACTAACATGAGAAATCATATCAAATATATAAATATTTATAAGTAGTAAAACATGGGCCAGTATAACATCAAGAGATAATGGATTTAATAGAAATCAACTATGCCCCATATGTAATATAAAACCTAAGTATGTATCTCAACCATTTTTTCTAGAAAATTATACTTATTTTGTCTTTGGTTTGTAATATATGAATAATATTCAAATATTTTATTCATAGTTGAGGAAAGAATAGAAAAGAAAATCAGTTATGAGTGCTGAAAGAAATAACAAAGCATTATTTTAAAATTAAAATATTATAAAACTTATCTTTATAAAAATATATTACTTTTTAATAATGACATTTTAAGAATAACAGAGCTAATCATTTTGAGCTATAGACTGTGAGCATGTTTTAAATACAATGAAATGGGGGCACCTGTATGGCTTAGTCAATTAAGTGTCCAGCTCTTGATTTTGGCTCAGGTCATGATCTCAGGGTTTTGAGATCTAGGTTTGTGTGGCATGGGGCCCTGAGCTCAGTGAGGAGTCAGCAAGTCTCCTTCTTTCCCTCTCCCTCTGCCCCCCTCTTGCTCATGTGCTCTCTCTCTTTCTCTAAAATAAATAAGTAAATCTTTTTAAAAGATACAGTGAAAGGGCTTCTTAATATATAAATATATTTTTAATATTCTTATTTTTCAACATTTGAATCTTGACATATAGGTTTTTAATTTTAGTTATTTTAATAGAAGAAAATGATTCATGTTACATATAAGGTGTCCAATCCTTTCCAAATGGCACATAATCATAAGAGAAATACAAATATAAATTAAGTAGGAACCATATACCAGCATTCTAAATCCAATCACAGTATATCCAAAAGCACAAAGAAAATACAATTTATTTTTTTTCTATCATCAACTTTGTAGTCCTTTTGAGTCCACAATCTACTTGGTAGTATCAAAATAAAAAATAAATTGAGATTGATCCAGTAATCATAGTTCAATTAAATAATCTAAATTTTTTATTTTTTATTTTTTTGTAATTCACCTCTTTTGTTTCAGTGTCCAGGCTTTACAATGTCCTCTTCTTTCTCCCTGCTCCTGACATGTTGATGTATGCAAAAGAAGGGCTTGCACACCCTGGAGCAGGTGGTAAAAAGTTGACCTCTCATGAAGACCCATATTAGATACTAGTATCATCCTTCAAGACCCCTGGTCTCCAAGCAACAGTCCTTTTCCACATACTACTGCTTATCCTCCTGAGACTTGGTAGTTTACAACAGGATGGCTGGTTACCTTAGGTGTATTATCTCACTTGAGCCCAAAAATTTTCCCCGAGACTCTATATCAGCTATAGTTGGAGTTGCCTAACTTTGGATAAAAATCACATTTCCCTATATCCTATGGGCTTGCCCTGAATTTTGTGATCACTGAACCACTTGGACATTCTCTGGAAAGATCCTCATTCAGGTTAAACCAACTGTCATATAAACTCCTTGAAGGCATTTGGGAGCCCTGGACTCCAACTGTTTGCTACATACCTCATTGGCTTGCTTACCAACACGAGTGAGATGAGCTCCCTTCTCTCGTATCCATGCCAGAACACATTTGGGTATTCTTGAGATTTTATAGTGTATTTGCTGTTTGTTATAAAACCTAACCTAACGTATTGTTTTCTCATACTAAGACATGTCAACCTACTCTGCTCTAGTGGAACTATTTTGGTATTGCGTAAGTAATGTTGGGTGTTTTTTAGGGAATGAATTTGATCTGGGTGCAAAAGAATGAGGAACAATTTAGAACTGACTAAGGGAGTCAGGGAAGGCTTCTTGGAAAAGATAATGCTTGTTTTCTGAAGGTTGAAAGAAAATTAACCAAGCAAGGAGGAGGGAGTGTGCTATACCAGAAGGATGTAATAAAACTAGCAAAGTTGAAAAAAATAGAGGCACAATCTGGTAGGGTACAAAGTTAACAAACTTCAATGTTTGCAACTGTTAAAGTAAAAACCTGTGCTAAGGTGTGGTGGGAGGTGAGTGGACAGAGCATCGTGAAGAGCCTCAGATTCAGGAAAAGGAAGCTGAATGCTATCTTGAAAGTAATGAGGAGCCACTGATGAGTTTTAAGCATGAAGTGACAATGCGAAATTTCTTAGGCTTGCAATATTAACATGGTGAGTCCTTAAGAAGACAGACTATCATATGAGTACTCCCTGTGCCGGCTTCTACCTCAGCAAAGAGAACAATAAAGAAGATGAAGTGCTATTCCCCAATATTGTACACTAAAATCCATACCTACAGTGGAAAGACAGTTCTGGCTGCAGTGTGAACCCAGGAACCAAGAGTTGCTGGTTTGAAGTAAATCCAGGCCCTAAAACATTTTCTTCTACTACATTTACTCTAATCCCAGGTTGATTTTTATGCATTTCTAATATCTTAAATATTTTTTCCCAGAAATACTCTTAATTTTTAACCTTCTTCCCAGGAAGTATGCAGAAAATTATAAAGATATATTTCAACATATCTTACCCTATTTCTGATATATTCCATTGTAGGCTGAATCAGTGAGGGCAGGTTTCTCACATACACTATAATACGAACTTTCACTAAATGATTTTGTCCATTTCCACTGAACTAAATTTACAACCTGATCTTTTCAGTGATGGAAAAATCAGCAACACAATAACCAATAGAATAATATGCCATAAAGGCAGTTAGAGTTAAACTAAGAAGGCAGTACATAAAAACAGTAAAATTGTCTTGTTATTAAACTCCATGCCTCATGTCTATTTTCTCACAACAATTGAGAAAAAGATAATCTTGATATAAAAAATTATACGACCAGGGGCACCTGGATGGCTCAGTGGGTTAAAGTCTCTGCCTCCATCCCAGCATCCTGGGATCGAGGCCCGCATTGGGCTCTCTGCTCGGCAGGGAGCCTGCTTCCTCCTCCCTCTCTCTCTCTGCCTGCCTCTCTGCCTTACTTGTAATCTCTACCTGTCAAATAAAATAAATTTAAAAAAATTACATGACCAGGTACACCAGACTTAACTGTTATATTTTGACTGACATTTAAGGAATTATTTAATTTAGGAAATAATTTCTTTCTCAGGAAAAAAATGGATTTAAAACTATGGTCTCAAAGTAAAATTAAATTTTGCCGTCAAAATATGAGTGCTACATTTCACTTCTGCTATGCTAACCTCATGTAAAATTCCCATTTCACATATCAACATAGCAGACAGATGCCTTGCAATGTCCTGAAAAAAAACCATGCTTGAAAAAAATGCAAAGGAAGGAAGGATGGAAAGAGGGGGAAGGAAGGAAGGAAGGAAATGAAATCATACTCACTGATTCTTATTTTTTCACCTATTTTTAAAACATTATTTTTGAGAGTTTCAAAGCGATTTTTTTATTAAATCACTTATATACTGAAATTTCAGTAAATTTTTAAGATGAAACTGACAAATGGAATTAGCATAATAGAAAAAAAACAATTTATCATCATTAAAATCATGTAAAGTTTTAATTTTACATATATTTCATTTTATGCCCTTAACACTTCAGAGTAAAAATCAAACTAAATCAAAGTATTCACATACTGAACATTTTTTTTCAGAATTTTGCTGAAAATATTTTAATTCATAATGGAAGAAGTCTTCAAAGAGAACTAAAATGAAAGGATTTTTCCATATATCGTTTTACTGTTCTACTATAAAAATCCACTACTGAGTTCTTACTGATTCTGTATGACATAATTGCCATTTAACATACATTTGAGTTCATTACATGTAAAGCTTTTTGTTTAGGTAGAAAAGACAATTTCCAGCCTCTTGAGAGAGACAGTAAAGAAGAGATTTGTATTCAAACTCTGAGATAAAAACTATAATGTTTCATGTGGCACATTTACAGGCAGGCATCACAGGATCAGGTAGAAAAGTTACTTTTCTTTATTCTGAATTACTAATTTGAGTTAATCAGCCAACATACACTTTCTCAAATGTTTAAGATCACAAGATTGAGAACTTTCTATTTCTGTGATTTTTTTTATCTATATAATTTCTAAAACTTATTATATTCTTCCCTTTAACCTAATTATATGTACACATTTCCCTTTTCTTCAAATCTGTTAAGGTATTGAATACATGACATTTTTTACTGATTTTATGCACATAACCCTCAAATTATCTAACATACTGTCTTGCGTGTATATATTCTCAATCAAGTTTACTGTCAAAAATACTATAGGTAAGCAAAGGGGTGCCTGAGTGGCTCAGTTGTTAAGCTTCTGCCTTTGGCTCAAGTCAGGATCCCAGGGTCCTGGGATAGATCCCTCCATCAGGGTCCTTGCTCAGCAGGGAGCCTGCTTCTCCCTCTGCCTCTGCCCCCCCCACCCCCATGCTCACATCGCAAGCATGGGTACTTGCTCTTCTCCCAAATAAATAAGTAATCTTTAAAGTTAAAAAAATATTTTATGTAAGTAAATTTAAAATGAAAATAATGTAATATAATACATGTAAAACATTGTGGTCAGGAACAAAGATCTCAGAGTTAATCTGTCTGCTTTGGGCAATTTTGCATATTTTACATTCATTTTCACATGCTAAATTCATAGTTAGTTATCATAATCTGTATTTTCAAGTTCTTAGAGGATATAATATTGTCCATGTAGTAGTAACAACTTTTAATTTTAACATTCTAAAATTCTTTTAGTGTAGGAAATTATAAAATGGCAGCAGCAGAAAAGAAAAGCTCAGTAGAAGGAGGATATATTGGCAAAATTTTAAATGCAAAGTATACAGGAGAACAGAGTCTTTTTTCAATATGAGAGAAAAGTAATATATATTACATTCATAGAAATAGGAAAGCAAATATTCAGAAAAATTGTTAATTTACAAATATTTAAAGTATTCTGTTAAAGATGTCTAATAGCAGTTTAAAATATATGTCTAATTCAGTGTTTCGTGGAGCAAGATAACACCTGTCACCAAGGGACTTGTTAAAGATAAACATTTCTGATCCCAGCTCAGCCCAGTGAGCAGGAATCCTTTTAGGGGACTTGGAAATATTCATCTTAAGTAAACATTATATATGCATTGTGGGTTTTTCTGTTTTTTTTGTTTGTTTGTTTGTTTGCTTTTGTTAGTATAGATGACACACAGTTTTACATTAGTTTCAGGTGTACAACACAGGGATTCAACAAGTTTATATACTATGCCATGTTCACCCCAAGAGTAGCTACCATGTGTTACTATACAATGCGATTACAGCATCATTGACTCTAATTCCTTATGCTGCACCTTTTATGCCTGTGACTTATTCATTCCTTAACTAGAAAACTGTATCTCCCACTCCTCTTTACCCATTTTGACCATCTCTCCATCCCCTTGGAGATTCATTAGGAGTGTATATTTGGAAGTATTCAATGTACAATTATGTATTGAGTACCTATTATATCTTTGCCAGGCACTCCTCTTGGGACACATGAGTGGGGAAAAAAGCTAGAAAAACATCTGTTGAAGCTTGTGTTTTAGAAGGAAAGAATCACATGCAGAAAAAAAGATAGATGAGGCCATAGTGTGGTTGAAATCACCAAGATAGAATCAAATTAGATAGGCAAGATGGTGGACAAAAAAAGTTGTTCAAACACTTTATGGCTACTGAGGTATAATTTAAATTACTGGACCAAACAGATAGAGAAGAGATTAAGAGAGCAGGAGGAAAGTAAAAAGAGGACAATGCCATAAAACTCAAAAGAAAGGGGCGCCTGGGTGGCTCAGTGGGTTAAAGCCTCTGCTGTTGGCTCAGGTCATGATCCCAGCGTTCTGAGATCGGGCCCTGCATTGAGCTCTCTGCTCGGGGCGGGGGGGGGAGCCTGCTTCCCCTTCTCTCTGCCTGCCTCTCCACCTACTTGTGACCTCTCTCTGTCAAACAAATAAATAAAATCTTTAAAAAAAATTCAAAAGAGAAAAAAAATTAAGGAAAAAAAGAGCGAAGTCTTACTAAAAATTATAGGTAGGTAAAAGTGGGTACACACTGAGTAAAGGACACTGGTAAGAAGAGGATGGAGTGATAGGGAATAGGATGATTAAGATATTAATACACCAAGAGCCCTGATAGCCAGTCTTGAACCTTCTCTTTGAGGGAGTAGCAAACTGTATTTGAATGATGCTATGCACAGGCATGGTATGAAAATTGGATAGTGGTGTGGTAATAAAGAATGAATAAATAAAATAATACCCCAAACACTGTCCTCTTTTTTATGGGAATTTGCCTAATACTGGAAAGAAATCATGTAAAGATTACATGCTGAGACTGGTCCATCCACCAGATTTATTGATAACCTTATCTCTGTTAGCATAAAGGTAAAAGTCTTGTATATAACTATGATATTTGCCTTGCCCATTTCTTCATTCTGTGTTTCCTAATCTTGCCTCTTAACATGCCTTGCAATTTTTTGTTGTAGCTGAAAGTAGATACAATGCACTGAATAATGGAAAATGAGGAAAATGCACCTGTTGTGTGAGGTTTTAGGTTATTTTGACTGGGAGTTTAGCTGTGATTAAGGTAAGCTATAGGTACAGGAGCCAGAAGCATCGGCTTCAACAAGAGGCACTCTTGTTTTTGCTTCCACTGATGTCTTGGCATTTCCCTAAGACCTTCTACTTTGATTGCACCTTCTTCTTGCAGCTCTTTGAGCTGAATCTACGGTGGTTATACTGGAGCTCTATGGGTGTAGTGGTAAGGTATCGAGCAAGTAAGGCATTAAATAACTTTATGATTTAATATTAGTTTTTTAGAAGACCTATGTGACTTGACTATGCCTTGTACATTTTTTTTTTTTTTTTCAGTTCTCCTCCCTCTCTAATCTACCCTTAACCAGACACAGAGGCTGACATGGGCTGTGACAAAGAAATGCCTTTCCCTCACCTTCCATGAGGGCCTGGTAAAGTCTTTATCCCAGAAGAGTAGGTTTTGTTTTGAAAAATACCCTGAGTATATTTCATAGTAATTACTTTTTCCATTCCCTTGTCAGAGCCATGAGGGAATCTTTCTCTGATCTTCACTGTACAACTTGGTGGGGTTCCTTGAGGTTAAATCCCTAAAAATGTGGAACTCCCCTAACTGTGCACTGCCCCCTCCAGCAACCTCCAGTAGCTTCTCTCTCTTCTGCTAGTCCACCATCAGCCTCCAGCAATTTTTCAGGAGCATCTTTTATGTGTTCTTATTAGTTAATGGCTCCAGTAGCTCCTTCTTCAGGTATGGGAAGCTCTGAACTTGCCCATCTCTCCAAATTCTGGAGTGGCAGTTTTATCTGAAAGTTCCATTTTCCTATTGGTCTAAGAAAAGTAACCAATTTTCAGTTTACTTCTTCTACTTGAAAGAATGGAGTGATGACTTCTAAGCTCTTTACATATTGAAGCAGTAACTGGGACTTCTGGGTTACTTTTAAAATAGTATTTAAATATTGCCAGGTAGTGTTTTTTTTAAGATTCAGGGTTTTTTTGTTTTGTTCTTTTGTTTTTAGAGCAGTCTTAAGTTTGTAACAAAATTGAAAGGAGGGTACAGAAATTTCCCATAAACTCCCTGCCTCCCTGCATTCATAGCCTCCCCATCACCAACACCCCCACCAGAGGAGTACATTTGTTATAATTGATGCACTTATACACGTCATAATTACACAAGTCCATAGTTTACACTAGGATCCACTCTTGGTGTTGTACAGCCTATGGGTTTTGACAAACATGCAATGACATGTATCTATCATTATGGTATCTTATGGAAACTTTTCACTGCCCTAAAAATCCTCCATATTCTGTCTCTTCATTCTTCCTGTCCCCCACAAGCTGCTAATATTTTATAAAGTAAATTTTTATACTCATGGTCATGTAATTTAGGTTTCTTTATAGAAACAAGAACTAGAATAATTGTTCCATTTTTTAATGCTTGATATTATGCATTGATTTATTTGCTGATTTATACCTTATTATTTAAACCCATTCTATTTAAAAATTATGCTCCAATGATTTATTTTTCTTATAAATGTTTTCATAAAGCCTTGGTCCAGTCTCATTATACAGTTATAAGAAAATTATATCTGACATCCTCAGGCAATTTCATCATTTTTTTAAAAAGAGTAAAATTTGACAAAAAAGAAACAACTCAGTCACACAAATATGCTTTTAGCAAGGATTGCACAATTTTTTTCTTGTTCTGATATTTTTCAAATAAAATGAAACAATTGAGGAAAACATGTTTGGGTAACAGCTGCTGTTTTCAACTTATATAGTATGAAACAAAGAATGTGCTGGAGTATTTCCCATTAATTGTTTCCATTGTGTGTGAATTACCCTGAATATCCAATACATTTTATTCCAGAGTCTCTGATTAAAACCAAAGCAACTAAAGTTTGTGGGCCATCATTTTCTATGCTACATTTAATATGCAAACTAATTTTGAAAGGCATGAGGCACCTGCACCACAGATTTCAAAGGAATTTGCATAATAAATACAGTACAAACTTAAAGCTTGCCTTGTAGAGGACAATGACAGATGTGTAAGCAGTTTTGTGTAAGAGTCCTGCATAGCAAAATTTGCTTTAGAGTTGAATTTCAGGGTCAGGGTAGGACAAGCAATCTATTATAGGATAAACATTTTATGTAAGCAAACATCTTATATTGGAATACCCAAGGCTTATTCCTCATGAAAACCAGGGAGTGCTTTTCTTCTATCAACAAATCTTGGATTCTCTGCTGAAATTTATGACTGGCTCAAAACTGAAGACAAGAACCTGTAACCTCTTTTCAACATTACAAGAGAAAGATCATTACATTCTAATTTTGTCCTTTTTTCCATTTAGTTTATTTACTATGTTTATTGTTATTTAATCTCCCAGAAAATTTTATCAGAGCTTTTTATGTGTATGTGATTGTGATGGCCATACATATTAATAAATAAAAAATAAAATATTACCAATCAATAGGACAGTAATCCTGTTTATAAATTTATTATATCTACAAAATCTTCCCCCCCCTCAAACTATGATAATACACAAAACTAACTGACTAACAAAGTTAACTTCTGGGATAGCTCAGAGGAAAATTTTCTTTTAAAGGTGCTTTGTGAAGTGATTGATTTGTGATACAGAGATTTATCAGACCCATTTTTAGAGGCATCAAATACCTGAAATAAACAATAAATAACTCCCTACATCTGCCTAATGATAGCTCCAGGTAAATAATAAATTATAGTCAGAGGCACTGTGAAGAAAACACTTACTTTTCTGGAATAATGTCCATGCGTATTGTAATTTAGGGATGTTTTACAAGTAGAATTTTCATCACAATTCAGAAGCCTCTTTCTACATACCCATCTCCTAGAAATCTATGAGTGGGAGAAGGCAAATGAAAGTGTACTATTTTAAGTGTCTTATACTCTGTGAAGTGGCATAGCAACACTTACAAGTAGACTGTGATGAGTTAAAGATCTATACTACAACCCCAAAAGCAACTAGTAAGGTGAAAAAGCAAAAGTTTACATAAGACCCTTTAAATAAAATGAAATTATTAAAAATTTTCAACCAAAGAGAAGGCAGAAAAAGAATAAAGGGGAAACAAAGGAGATGGAACAAATAGAAGAAAATCTCAAGCTGAAAGTTTCAAATCTAAACATATCAATAACATTAAGTGCAAATTATGTAAAATTATAAAGAAGTTCAGTCTGTCTTTATACATAGAATAGCAGACACTTAGCTTTTGCTTAGCTCTGTATGGCAATACACAGTATCTTATAAATTCCACAACAAGACTCTTAGGTTCAGGATATACTGGTTAGACTAATTCTTTGATTAATATGTCTTTTCCTCACTTTCTCCCTTCCCCACATGGATAAAAATGCTTTTAAGCAATGACCTAGCCAAATAACAAGTAAACAAACAATTTAATTAAATGATCTAAATCATTAGTCCATAGCAAATTCTGAATAATGAGATGATGCTTGTACAAGAACATTTCAAGACTGTCATTAATTTCTCCTCACCTTATAATCTTTTTTTGGTCCATTGGTCACCAAGCTAGGATATGAACACCATCTGTAAGATCATAACACTTAATATTGGAAAAACTTTAGCTCTACCTTCATAATTATACAATTTAATAAATGATTATGCTAAGAAGGCAAAAGGAAATGGACATCATAAATAAAATACTAATTTTTGAGTAAATAAAAATATACCATTAAAAAAAGCAACTATCAGATAGGGAGCATGATATGGAAATACACTTATTTTCATAAATATTTATATGTACTGAACAACTGTAATAGGATGTCAAGTGGCTCTCACTGTTGGTTTGGCACAAAATCTGATAGCGAGTGTTTGGGTTAGGTGAATAGCAATTTTCATGACAGAATTGGATCACATAATGACTAAGCTATTGCCTATGAAATCCCATGACTATTTGCATCAAATTCAAACCCATGTCATGCCCCACAAGGAAGAGCCCACATTTTTTATATGTTCCCCACAACATCCAGTAACACTACTCTCTCCCATGTATCCTGACCACTGGCCTTTCTTCAATCTCTCATTGAGTCTTCAGCAACTTGAACTTGACATAATGTCTATCTGTATGTCCCTCTCTGAGATTTCTTCATTTTTAGCTCTCTCTCCTCCTTCCAGCCCCAGCTCAAGCATTGCTCTTCATAGGGATCATCCCTGAGCTGCCAATATAAGTTTTATCTCTGGTAACCTTGTTCTATTTTACCTATACACTCACCTCTGTTTGAATATTTTTACTTTAGAAAGATATTTCGCTCATTAAATAGAAAGCACCAACAGAATAAGGTCTCACACATCTTTACTGAGCACTTAAAATAGTGATTGGCTTTGAGTCAATACTCAGTAAATGTTCATTGAATGAGTCATTAACTATTATCTCTAGCATTTTATGATTTGGGAAATTTGTAAGAAATTGTTAAATTTGGGGATGTTTTTTCAATGCCCTGGAAATGCATGTAAAAGTTCAAGAAATATGTTCATTCATAGATGGATCACTATACTTGAAATACTCTCATATCCTTCCAGAAGAGTAATTAACATGTAGTCATGTCTGCATTCATTATAGTTTAAAGTGGACAGAAAAGATCATCTACTTTGAAGCATTTCCAAAGCCACTTAGGATATGTTAGTGAAGCCTACAATACATAATTATACAAGAATAAGCTGAAAACCAGTTGGCCTTTAGAGTTTAACTGACAGAAAATGAAGTGTCTCAAATCTGTAAAAATCAGTGTATTGGTGACTATTACTGAAATTCCTGGGGATAATTGTTAGCTAGGAAATCCTGGAAAATAAAACAGAACAAAAATGCACTCTAAATTTTCAGTTAAGGAACATCAATAATAAGAAATGTGGAAGAAATTCACATTTAAGAATTTCGAATCTAAATATTTCAGATAAAACATACATACGTAAAATATAAACATTGTGTGCCTTTAGGCCCAGTCCTAAGAACTCCCAGCATAATAGATACAATTTTAGGCTAGGAAACAATGTTAAGATTTCTTAAATAGGAAGCACGTTCTTCTATGACTATAGGTCTATGCTATGTTAATATATGTAAAATGAATTTTAAATGTATTGTAATGTAACAATTGATTGAACTTAAAAATACATTTGCATCATAAATCATGAAATTTTAAGCAAAAGTCAGAAGGCCTGAATAAACTGGATATGCTCTAGATCTATATTTAATTTCAATTTTGTAAGGATTGATGATTCAAATTAAAAAATGTAAAATCTTTGTGCATTACTACTAAAATTACTTTCATATATCCATGTGTATATGCGCATATGTGTGTGACTTATTTTATTTCTTATTGAACACCCTTACAAGTTATCCCATGGGTTAGAAGTGAAATAGTTATATATTTGTACCATGGTATACTCATCACAGGTAATTTTTGCAATTGAAATTATTTGAATGATACAATTCCAGGAATTGAGTGATAGTGTGATTCTGCAAGGGTATTAAATGTTTGATTTTTACAAGAAGAGAAATCATAGTAAAATATCTGGACATAAAAATGAAACAAAGTATTATCAATACAATCAGCTCTTAATTAAAACGGAATTAAATGAAAAGGGTACTAAAACAGTTGGCATATTTTTCATGCAATCTGGAGACTTTAAGCATAATCAAAGGAAAAGGAGAGAGAAAATAGTGCCTTTACTTAAGTATGAAAGTTACATTGTAGGCATACAGATTGAGCTTTATCATTTAGGTTACATTTGAATAAATAATTATTTCTAAAATTAACTGCTTCAATCCTTGGCATTCCTATCATTCAAAGTAGAAGTTCCGATTGGTTTCTAACTCAGTACAAACTAGTGATTTACCAGATTAAACTAAAATATTACAATAGAGTCACTGAGGCAAAGCTTCTGGTATCTCATTTGAGAGAATGTGGATGGAAATGATAAAAAAAAAAAACCCATTGTATTGAGCTAAAAGGCAAAATAATTGAGATGTATATCTGACTGATAACCTTGAACTTCTGAGGGTCAGGGTACAGTCTTTGGCTAATAGCACCAGAAAAAATCAAGAACTTAAAATTCAGTGAATAACTGTAATTGGTATTTCCAATTTTATAAAAACATAATTTATTATGTAGAAAATAAGGACTCACGTTTAAAATATTTATCCATGTTTGTCTTCTTTGTTGGGTGCTAAGATATTTTGAATAAATAAATTTCAGCTGTTCAAACACAATTCTGTTTTTTATAAAATACTTATAGAATATAGAATGGTGTTAGATTAAAGGCAAAGAATAATAGATGACTAGACAAATAGAGATGGAAGTAAAAATACCAGCACATAATTAATAATGAATTGTAAGAAAAGGTTTTACTTAGGAGTTAGTGGGGGGATGTAACTTATTCTAGTACTAGAATAATGGCCTATCAAGCAGTATTCTAGAATTATAATAAAAATTATGAAAAAAGTTATGAAAAAAACTATAGAATTTTCCAGAAACAAATTTCTTGTGGTTATGTAATGTGTTCTATGGGCAACACTTAAACACAGGATGACTAATGTGACTAAAGAAGTGCATGAAAAGCAGCTATTCATAACAAACATTTAAAAACTGATGAAAATAATAACAATGAAGCATGAGAATTTCAGCACCCAATACATTTTTTAAAAATTTATTTATTTATTTTTAGAAAGAGAGAAAGAATGTGTGCATGAATGGGGAGAGGAGCAGAGGGAGAGAATCGTTTTCTTTTTTTTTTTTTTTTAAGATTTTATCCATTTATTTGACAGACAGAGATCACAGGTAGGCAGGCAGAGAGGCAGGCAGAGAGAGAAGGGGAGGAAGCAGGCTCCCTGCTGAGCGGAGAGCGCAATGCAGGGCTCTGTCCCAGGACCCTGGAATCATGGCCTGAGCCAAAGGCAGAGGCTTTAACCCACTGAGCCACCCAGGTAGGGAGAGAATCTTTAAATAGACTCCCTGCTGTGCGTGGAGCCCCACAGAGACCTTGATCTCACCCCCCATGAGATCATGAGCTGAGCAGAAACCAGGAGTTGGAGGCTTAATCAACTCCCACCCAGGTACCCTTCTAATTTTTTTTTTTTTTTTTAGAAAAAAAATGGCAAAAAAGAAAAAAAGAAAAAAATGACATGTAAAAATACAGTCTCTCTGTCTGTCTCTCTCTCTCTCTTTTTTTAACAGGTTTCCATTTGCTTCAGGAAATCTGTGTCTGTCTGATAAGTAAATAGGGATTATTCTAATTTATACAAAGATATTAGGTAATTTGTAGAAAGCAAAATAGTTTCTAAGTTATTGTTGAGAACTTAAAACAAATTGAGAAATTCATCAAACACAAAGATGACATACAGCTTTCATTTTGAACCAGTGTTGTCTCATTAGTGTACTTTGAGACTAGCTGAGAGAATATGGGTACATTTTTTATAAAAATGATTGTAACCAATCTTGACATCTCTGCAAGTGACATTTTCAGCACTGATACTCAAGCATGTCTGTGAATTGAGGAAGTTAAATGTATTTTTGTGTGTTTTTCAATTATTCCATTTCTAGCATATACACATACACATATACTTTCTTTTCTTTCCACTGAGAATGACCCAACATAGATTAAAAGGAAGAGAATAAAAAGGAAGTAAACATTTTAGAGTGAGAATTTTGATACATAATTTATCATTTTATGTTTAAAGTAATGTTTATATGTATGTGGTATGCCATAATATTATTTTTTCCCAAAAAGGATTTATAGATTTGGAAGTTAGAGAAGTTTCCCAAGGCAGGGATCCAACTATGGACTTCTACAAGTTTATCCATAGTTTTCCCATACAGATTGCCTCTCAGTTAGCATTACTTTAAAAGAATAATTTGATTTTTTTTAACAATACTAACTAATCTTTTAAAAAACTGTTATAGAAATTATTTTTAAATACACCCATTAGGAAAACCCAAATCAGACAGTAATGAGTTGTGTGAAATAAAAAGTGAAAAACCCTATCTTCCCATCATCAAGAAATTTATTTTGGAGAAAATTTTTGACATGTTTTCTACATATGTATGATTATATATTTGCATTTTCACACAGAAAAATCCCTATTTTTAAAACAGAAATTAAATTAAAGTCCATCGTGTCTTGTTTTCTTAGTATAACAATATATAAAACACGTATTCCTATGACACTGCATGTAGGAACAACTCATTCTTTCTTGCCTCTAGTGATTTCATTATAAGACTCAACAATAATTGAATTCATCTGTCACTTTCTGTTGCCTGTGTTTTGGGTCAGTTTTATTTATCTATCAAATCTATCAACTCTAAGTGCAAAATAAATTAGTTTTAACAAACAGATACCACTCTGTAACTACTATCAAACTCATGAGGTAGAATATTTTCAACACTCAAAAATGTTCTCTCTTGCTTTTTTGAGTTCATTCCTCTCCCTGTACTACTTGGCCTGTGATAACACCACACTGCTATCCGTCATTATAATTTTCTTTTACCATATGGTTTTTGTTACTGGCTTCTTTCACATCGTATAATACTTTTGAGATGTAGCCATGTTTCTGGTCAATCTGTAATTTTTCCTTTAATTCCTGAATTGTATCCGCTGTATACAAGGTTCAGCAATTGGTAGATTTGGATTCTTTCTGATTTTGAATAATATGGCTGGGAACAGTTGAGTACAAGTCTTTGTATGGAGTTAAGTTTTTATTCCTCTTGAGTAAATACTCAGGAGTAAAATTACTGACCACATTGTAAGTTTATAACTTTATACATAAATGCCACAATGTTTTTACAATATGGTTTTAATATTTTGCATTTGTACCAGCAATGTTTAAGAATTCCAGATGCTTCACAACTTTTATCTTAAGAAAACTTAGTATTGTTAGTGTTTTTAATTTTAGCCATTCTAGCAAGTATATAGTGGTATTTCATTGTGGTTTTACTTTTTATTTTCCTAAAGATTAATGATACTTAACATCTTCTTCAGTAGAATGTTTGGTCAAAATTTTACCCACTTTGGGTACCTGGGTGGCTCAGTGGGTTAAGCCGCTGCCTTTGGCTCAGGTCATGATCTCAGGGTCCTGGGATCGAGTCCCTCATCGGGCTCTCTGCTCAGCAGGGAGCCTGCTTCCTCCTCTCTCTCTCTCTGCCTGCCTCTCTGCCTACTTGTGATCTCTGTCTGTCAAATAAATAAATAAAATCTTTAAAAAAAAATTTTTTTTACCCACTTTGATTCCCTTGTTTTTCTTCGTCTTCTTAATTTTTATACATGTACCCCAAGTTTATTGCAGCATGATTTTTGCCTGTTTGTTTCAAGTTTTTTTTTTTTTAGATTTTAGTTTGAAACTCCTGTTTCAGGGGTAGAATTTAGTGATTCATCACTTACATGTAACACCCAGTGTTCATCACAAGTGCTCCATCCTCCATTTAGCCCATCTCCCACCCACCTCTCCTCCACCAGCCCTCAGATTGCACTCTCTCTCTGAGAGTCTCTTATGGTTTGCTTCCATCTCTCTTTTTTCCCCCTTCTCCTGTGTTCATCTGTTTTGTTTCTTAAATTCCACAGATGAGTGAAATCATATGGGTATTTGTTTTTCTCTGACTGACTTATTTTGCTTAGCATAAAACACTCTGGCTCGATCCATGTCATTGCAAGTGGCAAGATTTCATTCTTTCTATGGCTGAGTAATATTTAATATTCCATTGTGTATCTATATACCACATCTTCTTTATCCATTCATCAGTTCATGGACATTTGGGCTCCTTCCCATAATTTGGCTATTGTTGATAAGAGTTCTTTATGTATTCTTGATACAACTCTTTACCAAATACGTGTATTTCAAATATATTCTCCCAGCAAAACCTGGACTACTCATGCCCCAAACATTGTCTTTTCAAGAGAAAATAGTTTTTAATTTTACTGAATCTTCATGTACATATTTATTTGTCATCCAATTGACCTTGCTGGATTAGAAGTATTATGTGTGGCCCTCTTTGCCTTTTTTCCAATCTTTAGGAGAAAGCATTCAGGTTTTCACTGTTAAGAATGATCTTAATCATAAATTTTTATAGATGTTCTTTATTTGGTTGAGAAATTTCCTTTCTATTCTTAGATAGCTAAATTATTTTTTATTATAAATGGATGACATTTTTTTCAAATGCTCCTTCTGTATCCTGTTGGAATGATTGTTATGTTGTTATTATTATTGTTGTTTTCTTTTGTTTTTTAATTTCCAGCTTTTTTGTCCTATTTCCTCTTTCTGATTTCTGCTTTTTGCTTTATGATCTACCACATCCTCTCTGATTTCAATTTAATTTGTACTTCTTTTTTAAGTTCATTAAGATAGAAGCTTAGATCAGATGACACCTTTCTTCTTT
Source organism: Neogale vison (assembly GCF_020171115.1). Taxonomy (NCBI): domain Eukaryota; kingdom Metazoa; phylum Chordata; class Mammalia; order Carnivora; family Mustelidae; genus Neogale; species Neogale vison. Next base: position 116,963,922 of record NC_058095.1, on the reverse strand, counting down.
GCTAATATAATTTTTTCCTACATTCTGTTTTAGTTGTTTTTATATATAATAAATTCATATAATATAGTTTTTAGTATAATTACAGAGTTCACAGAGCTGTGTAATCATCCCATAATTCATGTTTAGAACATTCCATCACCTCAGAATGAAACCCCATACCCATTTGCAGTGACTCTACATTATCCATCCGCCCCAGTGGTAGGCAACAGCTAATCTGCTTTCTATCTCTATAGATTAGCCTGATCTGGAAATTTTACATAAATATAATCATATAATGTATGTTTTTGTGTGTGGTTTCTTTAACTCTGCACAATATTTTCAAAGTTCATCCACATTTTAGCATGTGCCAATACCTCACTCCACTTTGTTACCAAATAATATTCCATCATATGGCATACTCCAAAACTCCTTGAAGTTGCTCTGTCTGCTCAGGTGTTAGTAGTCAGTTATGGTAGTCAGAAGATACTGGGCAATTTTCTGACACATATCTGGTCAAACAAGTTAGTTCTTATCCATGGCTAGAGCTGAGTAGCAGAGTTCAGAAAGGAAGTTACAACTAGGTGAAAACTCTGACTATGCTTTTCATCTATAATAGTGGGTCTGTTGATTACTTTAATTCATATATCATCTGTATGAATAAGGTTGGATTCATTATGTCAAGAAATTTTAAAATAATTCTGACACATTTTACTGATCATGATTTGTTTTTGTTTGTGGTTTTTTGCTTATTAGTTTATTTATTTATTTATTTGGCTTTTTTTTAAAGATTTTATTTATTTATTTGACAGACAGAGATCACAAGTAGGCAGAGAGGCAGGCAGAGAGAGAGGAGGAAGCAGGTTCCCTGCCAAGCAGAGAGCCTGATGTGGGGCTCGATCCCAGGACCCTGAGACCATGACCCGAGCCGAAGGCAGAGGCTTCAACCCTGAGCTGCCCAGACGCCCCTTGCTTATTATTCTAATATGTGCTCATAAAATATACACAAATTCATGTACATGTATATTCTTAATTAACTTCACAACTCTATTAAGGGCTTCCTCAACCTGCCTTTGCTGATTAGAGGAATAGTCTTTTTTTGTCCAGATGCCCCTGAAACTTCCAAGTTCTCTTGAAGTACATAGAGCTCTGTATTATCTATAGAGTTAAAAATATTAAGTATAACATTTATTTTAAACTTCTCACAGTAGGGATCTCTAAATGACTAATAAATAATTTTTACATCTGACTGTTCCATTGAACGAATACAAAACTCAGAGTTATTTTTATGATTGTCATGAGTTGTGGTAAAAGTTTATTCTAAAAGATACTAGCTGCTATGAGTCTATGTGGCCTTAAATGACATAATATCTAGTTGCAATGTATATACTGATTTGGGTCCCAATTCACACATGTAATTGTCAAAACAAAGAAACAAATAAATGAACAGCTAAAGACATTTATGAGACCTTCAAAGACATATAGGTACTTACTGAATAGTTGATAACATTAAGAAATTATTATTGATTTTCAGATTTGATAATAGTAGTTATATTTTATAAAGTGCCCACAATTTTAGGAATGCATGCAGGAACTTTTATAGGTAAAGTGCTGTGATGTTTAGGATTGCTTCAAGTACTCTGAGATGGAAGTAACTCAGGTTATAGATAAGACAAATTGGCCACATATCAATTATAGAAAGTAGATGATGGGTATGTCCAGTTCTTTTACCCTTTATACATTTTTATAGATTTAAAAATTTTAAACATTTCTTTTTTAAAATTTTTAAATTTTTTATTTTTTATAAACATATAATATATTTTTATCCCCAGGGGTACAGGTCTGTGAATTGCCAGGTTTACACACTTCACAGCACTCACCAAAGCACATACCCTCCCCAATGTCCATAATCCCACCCCCCTTCTCCCAAACCCCCTCCCCCCAGCAACCCTCAGTTTCTTTTGTGAGATTAAGAGTCACTTATAGTTTCTCTCCCTCCCAATCCCATCTTGTTTCATTTATTCTTCTCCTACCCCCTTAAGCCCCCATGTTGCATCACCACTTCCTCATATCAGGGAGATCATATGATAGTTCTCTTTCTCTGCTTGACTTATTTCACTAAGCATGATATGCTCTAGTTCCATCCACGTTGTCGCAGATGGCAAGATTTCATTTCTTTTGATGACTGCATAGTATTCCATTGTGTATATATACAACATCTTCTTTATCCACTCATCTGTTGATGGACATCTAGGTTCTTTCCATAGTCTGGCTATTGTGGACATTGCTGCTATAAACATTCGGGTGCACATGCCCCTTCGGGTCACTACGTTTGTATCTTTAGGGTAAATAGCAACCTCTCTGGAAAACAACATGGAGGTTCCTCAAAATGTTGAAAATAGAACTACCCTATGACCCATTTTAAACATTTCTAAAAATTTCCTACATAAACATGTTTTTAAGCATGTTAAACAGGAATATAGTGTCAACATTACCTTTAAGTGTTGAAATTACTAATCCCAGACAAAAAATATATTCTAATTATATATGCACTACACAGTCATATAAGCTATTCCTGATACATATATTATGAATAAATAGCCTATCCTGAATACATATATGTTTACTGAATCTTATCTGAATTCTGCTCTTTGACTTCATTTGTAGTACTTCATTTACAGTGTATCATTGACCCTTGAACAACATGAGTTTGAAATGTGTGGGTCCAGTTTTAGGTGGATTTTTTTCAATAAGTACAGTACAGTACTGTGAATGTATATTCTTTTCCTTATATTTCCTTAGTAAAATTTTCTTTTCTCTAGCTCACTTTATTGTTAGAATACAGTAATAATATATATAATATACAGAACATGTGTTAATGGACTGTTTATGTTATTGGTAAGAGTTTTAGTCAACCGTAGGTTAATAGTTGCTAACTATTTAGGGAGTCAAAATATCAACGGATTTTCACCTGTGTTGCGTGTCAGTGTCCCTAATACCTATACTGTTCAAGGGTCAACAATAACAATAAGTGGTCTATAATGAGAATAAAGAGAGGTTCAAGTGAGTGTTTTAATACACTCATTCCTGACTAGCATAAGAAACATCCTTTCAGATGTTTCTGAAGATTTCAGTGGTAGAAACTAATAAGCATAATTACCATACTTTTTAGCTACAACTCACAGACAAATCATTGAAAGTGAAAATCATCCTTCCCTATAAAGTTGCTCCTTTAAAATATCTGCCATTACTTGCCTCCTATAATATGTAGCAATACCGATCAGTCATTCCATTTACAAAACAACAAATAGGGGGAACAAACTGCCATAAGAATGGTTTGGTTACTTCGGAGCACCATTTTATTTGTTAGATTTTATTTTTTGATATTTTTGTTTTTGTTTTTGTTTTATTAATGTTCACTCTTTTGCATATGAAAGAAGGACAGTTCTTGCACTGCCAGCCACTGAAAAGTGCCTCAATTTAGTGATGGTGTCAAATTTGGTAGTTCCCTAAATTATCTGAAACCTTTCAAAAATACAGGATAGTTTATTGAGTCTATCAAGTGCAAATATTGGCTCATGAATCAGGTGAATTATCATTTTCAGAGCGTGGTGTATTTACTGCAAAGAGAAGCCTAGACTCCTCTGCTTTCAACTCTGAGAAATGCAGCTACATTTCAAGGAGAACTCTAAGTTTGCTGTTAGTAGTGTTGGGCAGTGGCACTTTTCCTGACAAACTTCATGTCATGAGGTACATAACTCTTAATTACAAAAAATCATCATGGAGTTAAAAGCCTATAGGGAAATTAAAAGACCTGCAGCAGAAAACCCTGATAGGGACCTACTTTACACAAATTAAATTGACTTATGTTACCCAAACAGTCGATGATTTGGAAAGTCTGTCTTTTTAGCATAGCAGACTAGTTGTAGCTATACAGTTCATTAGCTTAGGAGATATAACCATGTTTAAACTGAAAAAAATGCAAAAAGCACCTGATTAAGAGATTTAAAAAAAATAATGGTAGATTGACTTTAATTTAATTAGATTGTGAATTTCTTGGAAAAAAAAATTATAAATGTACACTCATTCTCTTCCCAACTTGTTTTTAAGTTTTGTTTACCTAATGTTCTTAAATACTTAGAAATACATTTTTTCTCTCAACTTAAAGAACAAAGTTTCCATTTGTCATTAAAAGGGTCTTGTAAATAATATTTTGTATTAATGTTTCCAAGAAAAGTGAAAGTGTGTCACCTTTTGAAATGCATTTTGTTCATGCTATCAAGTGAATTTTGTGGATGCGGATATCATGAGAATGCAATTCCTAATCACTTGGGATGTGAAGGATGTATAAGTCTAAGTAATAGTCTACTCATTAAGAAAAAAGCACATATGTACCACACTTAAGATAGGAAAAACAAACTATTAGTGGAAAGAGAGAAAAGTAGTATGAGCAATGGGACTTAGGATAAGGAAGGATGTGAAATTCAGTACTAAAAATGTAGCAGGGCAACATGAACAAAATAAATGTGATTCAAGGTTTACGAAGAGAAGATCTAGGTATCTATGGGGCTGTGTGAAATTTGTGAACAGGTCTTAATCCAATTGTTTTGGGCATTGAGGGACCATTAAGCAACTGCACCTACAATGGAAAGCTGAGCTCCTGATATTAATAGGTAATAAATATATATTTTAAAAATATATAAACGATTAAAGTAGAAGAGTAAGGGATTTTTTTTAAGATTTATTTATTTATTTTAGAGAGAGAGAGAGACCACTCACATGTGAGTGGGGGTGAGGGGCAGAGGAAAAGAACCTTCAAGCAGACCCCACATGGAGCACAGAGCCTAAGGTGGGGTGGGAGGCACACTCAATCTAAGGACCCTGAGATCATGACCTGAGCTGAAACCAAGTGTCGGTTGCTAAAGCGACTGAGCCACCCAGGTGCCCCCAGAGTAAGTTAGTTTTAAAAAGGCAGATTCAAGGCTTGGAAAGTTCTAGGTCCTGGTATTAAGAGAGAATCAATTCCACCAACTTGCCTGTAACTTGGTGAAAAGAGTCATTATTAAAGAAAGAACATATGAATGAGAAGCATAGCATGGTTAAGAATCAAGTTGTTGGGCGCCTGGGTGGCTCAGTGGGTTAAGCCGCTGCCTTCAGCTCAGGTCATGATCTCAGGGTCCTGGGATCGAGACCCATATCGGGCTTTCTGCTCAGCAGGGAGCCTGCTTCCTCCTCTCTCTCTCTGCTTGCCTCTGCCTACTTGTATCTCTCTCTGTCAAATAAATAAATAAATAAAATCTTTAAAAAAAAAAAAAAAAAAGTTTAAAAAAAAAAAAAAAAAAAAAGAATCAAGTTGTTTGTGACAAGTGGTAGAGATGGGGTGGAAATCTGAAATGTCTGAACTGATTCTCTTCATAATGTCCACTCAGTGTCATAATCTTTCTTAAAGGCTAGCTATTTGTTGATTGAATTTTAAAAATAAATAGTTTGTATGTTTGAAAAATTTAATATTAAAATAGGCTAAAATTCTGGTTACCTATACTTGATTTTTGTAAACAACACCATTACTGGATTTTGGAAGCCTTCTCTGAATAGTTCCCCCAAAACATTATGCCTATATATTACTGGGGATAATATTACTTCCCCACCAATAATTACAAATAGTTAAAATAGTGTATCCTTATCTATACTGTAAATTAAGGTTATTCATCTGCAACTGAACAATGTGAATAAAAATTAGAGTCAGATAATTTCTAGGACTTGTTTGGATATACACATAGTGATAGCCACATTAAAAATTATGAGATGACAAAATGCGTCTAACTCTTTTTGTATACAAAACCAAAGTCAGGACCACACACAAATATTCCTTTAGTTAAAAGAAGAGCTTTGTAACCTACGAATATGATCTCTGACTTGCCTCCCTCTATTAAGTGTGATTTTGAAATTATGTCATATAAGTATTCATCTTTTTTCTCACAATATTGCAAATTCCTTAATAGCAGAAGACGCTATTAATATGTATAGCAACCATCTACTTTAGTATTATATACTCTTAAGGAGCTCTTATTTCTTAATCTCTGCCACTTCTTTCCTCTTGATTTCTAGTTAATTTGAAACAAGGTTTACGTATTTAACAGTCTCTTTGGAGTCAAATCACACTCTTAATTTCTCTAGGCATATCAAGACCAACATTTAATCATGCTTCTCTCATTTTTAAGAAGCTCCCCTTACAGATAATGCCCATTTTTCCCATCACCTAGTTCCACTGCTATTTCCCTTTTGAAGTCTTTTTCATTGATTTTCCTTGCATTAAAATCCTATATATTATTTAACTACTAAAAGTAGAACACAATTTATATATGTTCAGTTATTTGCTCCCTTTATTGGCCTTATGAAAATGTCATTTCTTCCCACAAAAACAAAACAAAAACAAAAAAACAAACAAATAAAAAAACAGATACAAAGTAAGAGTGGTACCCTTAGCACCTGGATTGTCTATGACAGCTGACAAACAAGCTCTGGGAAAGTTTTACAGAGGAGGTCATACCACCTTTCTACAGTAGAATCACTGGATGAAAAAGTTGATGCTAAAAATTATCTGTTAAGTCCTGTCTTGTTTCACTAGATCATAAGTACTTCGGGGACAAGGAGAACAAGGACTCTTGTCTTTTTCATTTTCAGTCATCCATGAGTCACATAGTGCTTGGGACACGAAAGGTGTATAAGACAAATTTGTCGAATGAAACTGTTGAACTAAGAAAAGGCAGGAGGTTGGAACAGGAAGAGGTTAGTCTGACATACAAAGGAGCGTGATTGAACATATATGGCAAGCCATCACGAAAAAAATGACGGCATTATACAGGATTGCATAAAATGAAAGTAAAAAGAGAACTGGATTTTTGTGATTGCAGTTTGGATGCATTTTTATATGTTAATTGGCCATGTGTGTTTCCTAGTCTTTAAAATGTATGTTTATGTTGCTCATCCATTTTCCTCCCCAGCTCTTGATTCTGCTTTTATTGATTTATGAAAATTCTTTATATACCCTTGATACGAATCTTTTGTTGGTTGTGTCTATTTAAATAGCATTCTCAGTTCATAACCTTTAACTTTGCTATCTTTAAGTGTGTTTAATTTTAATATGGTCAGATTTATGGAACTTTTCTTTTACATCTTACTTATGAAATCCTTTCCTATATTAGGTCCAAAAATTATTCACCTACATTTCCTATGAGTTTTAAAGTATTATTTTTGCCAAACAAAACTTGATTCATCTGGATTTGAATTTGTATATTTCTGTGTCTCTATTAAAGTATCCATATATCTTGGAAATAAAATGATGAAGAGTATAACTGAAGAAATATATTAGTTTTTTAAATCAAATAATGTTTTAGAAATAAATAAACTTCATCTGAGGTAGGCAAGGCTTGCACAATAAACAAATTCAAAATAAAAATAGTAAAGGTCATATTAACACCAACTGGTATTTATAAGACATAACAGAAAGTAAACATTTGGTCCTTTGTATAATTTTGATCACAGAAACATATTTTCTGCACATTTGGAAGAAAATCAACTAGCTTGAGATATGTTACTTAGAAAGAAGTACACAGTTTCCAAGGATGGGCTGTGAGGAATAACTTGTATTGAACTCGAGTTTTAATGCCATTATTGACATGTAAATAAATGGTGGAAGAATAAGACTAATTTGAGAATGACTGTAAGGCATTTCTCTGACACAGATAGCTCCATAAAGACTGGTTAAAAATTCAAGTGGAGGAAAAAGATGGATTTGGATTTTGTATCAATATGTATTTTGAAACATGAGTGTTTTTGAAATTTGGGGGCAGATTCTATTAAAGCAGTTGGGTTTCCTGTTGACTCCAGATAGATCAGTGACATTACTAAATCAAATAGTTGTATATCCAATTTGCTTTGTTTACCAGTTAGTCAGTTTGGATGTGTAAAGGAATACATGATGGAGGGAAAAAGCAAAGCTCACTGCCCTAATTGCTTTCTTTGAGGTAGCTGACCTGACAGAGTAAGAGCCCACTTAGATGGCATATGTTTTATTTGGTTCTCCTGGCTATTCCCTGGGAGGTCATGCCTGCCAGAGGCCATGGATTATTGCAAAGAGATAAATTTTTCCTCTTTCTCAACCAACTCCAAAGTATTATAGGATGACTGTCAGATTTGGCTGAAGTTGAAGGTAAAAGGCAGGAACTACTAGAAAGAAAAGTGCCATAAAGATCTGGCCTTTATTTAATGTCCCTAATATTTATATTTCATTATAATATTGACTATAATTTCAAATATGATTCTTAAATTAAGTGTACCCCCTAGCATAACAGAAGGAAACTTTCAAATTTAGAGACAATGTAGATTAATGTTGAGATTATGGTGTCTGGAAGCTCCCTTTCTGAACAATGAAGTAACTTGGACATATTTCAGTGCCCTGTGCCTCAGGTTTCCAATCTGTATAATGGGGTAATGCTGGCAGCCACTTCACAGGGTTATTGTGAACATCAAATGAGTTAATATATGCAAAGAACTCAGAACAGTGTCTGGGATTAATTAATAACTTATAGGATGTCCAAACATATAAGGGAATAACCAAAGGGAAAGATTTATTCAATTAAACTAAAATCAGGACAGAAGAAAAGAAGAAAGATGATCCTACTAATCTTGGATACTAAATCAGGATACAAACAAAGCATTTTAATAAACACAATAAATATGAATAGATTACATGTTCCTAACATTTATTCATCTTTTCATATATTATTTTCATATATATTTTGTGCATTTCCTATTGTTAAGTATGAACATTCTAAGTATTATGCTATGAAAGGGACACAGAAAAACACAAGTTTTTTTTTTTTTAACCTTTTTAACCTTAACACAAAGATTGCACAGAAAAATTTCTCATCATGGTGAAATTTTGGATTTAATGAAGGACAGAATTGTGCCATCCAATATGGAAATCACCAGTTCTTTGTGGCTACTTAATTTTCAATTTAAATGAGTTAAAATGAAATCAATTTAATGACTTAATTCCACAGTCCCACTGGCTCTATTCAAAGGCTCAAAAGATATGTGTGGTTAGTGGCTATTGTATTGGACAGTGCAGATATAGATCATTTCAATTATTGTAAAACATTCTATTGGAGAGAGCTGATATAAAAATAAACCATGACAAAAAGGAAATTTCAGATACTGATATGGGCCTTGAAAGGAATAAGAAAGTGTGATATGCTAGAGAATGACTGAGAATTACAAAAACAGGGGCTGGCAGCACCATAGAGGGCAAGATCACAGAATGCTTTTGTGAAGAGAAAATGTACGAAATGAAACCTTAATGATTAGATCAGGCCAACAAAGTCACCAGCATGTGGAACTTCATTCTGGCAAGAGGTAACACTCTGCACAAATTCTAGGCATAGAACTTGGATAAATTGAGAATAAAAAGGTCCTTGCTAACATGGGCATGATGAATGAGCACAAGTCTCAAGCAATGAGGTTAGACAGGAAGAGTCTAGGTCAGGTGGGGCCAAGTGGGCAAGCGTAATGAATTTGAATTTAATTCTAATCACAATGATTAGCTATGGAAAGCTTTTAAATGACATAATTAAAACAAACAAATGAAAAAAAAAACTCTACAACTGAGCTAAAAATATCTTAAATATGCTATTGTTAAGAAAATTAAAAATGATACAGCACCATTGAATATAATGTAATGGATAGAGTCCCAGACAAGTAAATATAAAACTAAGAAGATAGTCGTAGCAATAGTGTTAAGATGAACTAAAACCAAGACAATAGAAAAAGAAAAAAGCTATCTTGTATAATGATTAATATACAATGAAGTTTGCTCTAAAATGTTCCACAAAAAGCATTACTGGGTATTATAAATAAAACTCTTTGAATTATAAAAATTTGACACACTCACAGTTATAGTGAGCCACTTCTTATGGGATAAACTGTGCCCCTTCCAAATTCGTATGTTGACGTTTAATTCCCAGTACCACAGAATGTGACTGTATTTGGAGATAAGGTCTTTAAAGAGATAATTAAGTCATACGAAGTCAGAATTCAGAACGATAGGCCTTAATCTAATCTAACTGGTATAAAATAAAAAGAGGAGATTAGGACATAGACACACACAAGGAGAAGATCACATAGAGACACAGAGAAGATGGCCATCTGCAAGTCAGGGAGAGTGGCTTCTAAAGAAATCAAGCCTGTTGTAACCTTGATCTTGGACTTCTAACCTCCAGAATTGTGATAAGATAAATTTCTGTTGTTTAAGCCCTTCAGTCCATAGTACTTTGTTTTGGCAGCCCAAGCAAACTAATATAGTGTTAGACCATACTTGAATTTTAAAGAAAATCAGGTCCTACCTTCCCCTAAATAACCGCCCCTAAATTGTAGAGGCTATATATTGTAAATATATTTTTTTAAGTTTAGAAGTCATCAAAAAAATATGCCTTTTCAAAAATGAACAATGACAAAGATCTTGACAAGTATTTGTTTGTTTGTTTGTTTATTTTTTAATAAATTTTTTAATTTTTTATAAATATATATTTTTATCCCCAGGGATACAGGTCTGTAAATCACCAGGTTTACACACTTCACAGCACTCACCAAAGCACATACCCTCCCCAATGTCCATAACCCCACCCCCTTCTCCCAACCCCCCTCCCCCCAGCAACCCTCAGTTTGTTTTGTGAGATTAAGAGTCATTTATGGTTTGTCTCCCTCCCAATTCCATCTTGTTTCATTTATTCTTCTCCTACCCACTTAAGCCCCCATGTTGCATCACACTTCCTCATATCAGGGAGATCATATGATAGTTCTCTTTCTCCGCTTGACTTATTTCGTTGAGCATGATATGCTCTAGTTCCATCCATGTTGTCGCAAATGGCAAGATTTCATTTCTTTTGATGGCTGCATAGTATTCCATTGTGTATATATACCACATCTTCTTTATCCATTCATCTGTTGATGGACATCTAGGTTCTTTCCATAGTTTGGCTATTGTGGACATTGCTGCTATATTTTAATTAATAGTGGAAGTAATTATTTTCAAATAAATGAAATATATATGTCCATTATTTCTTTGAATATCCACTTGCTCAGAATAAAGACTGGTTATTACTATTTAACACTTGAGTTTTTTTATTTAACCCTTATGATTGTTCTCACATTCCTGCCCATATCACTTATTTCTTAAGCTGCCACAATCTTTTTTTTTTTTTTTTTTTAAGGGAGGGAATGAGGTGGGAGAGGGGCAGAGAAGAAGAGGAGGAGAGAGAATGTTAAGCAGGCTCCATGCCTAGCACCAAGCCCAGCATGGGGCTTGATCTCATAACCCTGAGATCATGACCTGAGCTAAACTCAAGTCGGATTCTTAACTAACTGAGCGACTCAGATTTCCCAACCACAAATCTATTTAGACGAAAAATATATTTTCTTTTTCAGCACAAAATTCATGACAGCCTTAATTTTGAACCTATATTCATTAATATTATGAATATAGGCATACACCCTCATTTTTACAAATTAAACTTGGAAATAGTAGATATTTTAAGAAAACATCACTTGTAATTGGTGTTACAAATAAAAACAAAATGTGTATTATTCCAAACCTCTTGTGCTTATTTTATTTACTTATGTATTTTTAAATATTTATTTATTTTAGAGAGAGAGAGAAAGAGCATATGGTGGGGAGGGGCAGAAGGAGAGAGAAACTCACGTAAACTCTGCACTGAGCACAGAGCCAGTGCAGGGTTTTATCCCAGAACCCTGAGATCATGACCTGAGCCGAAATCAAAAATTGGATGTTTAAGGATTACACCTCCCAGGAACCTTGGAAAGCTCTTGTTTTTATTGAATTGTGATGCTGCCTGTTTTGGGTACATTTAGATAATAGTCAAATGGTATTATTGCATTTTCTTCATGGGCATGTCTTTAGTTGAGAATTTCACAGGTAGATGGAACTAATGTCAACAGGTCATAGAGGACATCCTTCAGTCTGGAGACAAGTCTGTAAGAACCAATTGTTCAGAGATTCAGAATGAGAGAGTAGGGCCACTTTCCATAAGAGATAACATGCAATGTTTCCATTCATTCACCTCTATAAAAGCACGCATGAAAATGGTGTCTTTTCATTACAGAATCAAGTTATCCCAAACTGAATCTGAAATAAGATTAATTCAGCCTTTTATCCACACTTTAAACAAAATACATAAATGAATTTGCAAAAAAATGAAATGGAGAGTATCTCTACATCAGTTCAGAGCTAACCAAAAAAAAAAAAGAAAAGAAAAAGAAAAAAGAAAGTCATTGGGAGGTCTATACTTATCATTCACTGAAATTTTCATTAAGATATGCATCCTAACTTGAACAATGTTCATTTATAGCTCAGGTGTCACTCTCACCATTCTTAATTTACTCTTACTTGTAGTTCATGTGATAAAAAACATTATCACTATAAAGGAAACTAAGCATACAAGATGAGTTCACCTTTTAGTTTTTGTGTGAGAAGAGCAAATTACTGAAACTGTAGTTGCCAAAATGTGCACATATTTGTTACAGGAGCAGCTGGTAATGTTGTATACAAGCTGCTCTCCAGAAATTAATTGTGAATATTAAGAATAATCCTGACCTGGGTCACAGCTGAGCTGATTTATTTTTTCTCCTAGACATTTATCAGGCCTGTCTTCTCTTCCATCTAACTGAAAAGCAGGATATCTCCGAGTTCATGATGAAAAAGCCACCAATGTATTATAGACCTATACAAGTAGACATCTGTTTAAACTCCATGCTTTTTTGGTCTTTTCTTGATTGTAGTATGCCAAATTGTGAACACCATATGAAGCATAAAATTGTTCTGGCTCACCTTCCCTTTGCAGTTAATTTATTTAAAAAAAAAAGACTCTTCTAAATATCATATTAAACAAAATCTAATAGCATATATTCAAGTGGTAGAAATAGGTCCAGTGATTTAGCATATGTACAAAAAAATCTCCATGAAGTATATTGTCTGATGGTGTCAATAAAATCAATCCAAGAAAGTTATTTCTGGGAAATTTTCCCCAAGTTTCTATTTTTGTTAATATGTTTTTCTATCTTCATTTATAAAGAAACAAGTCCTGGTACTTTTTTCTAAATAACAGTAGATTTGTTAAAGGCACATAATTTTAGTTTTGCTATTTCTTGATGCATAACAAAATATGATATATTGACTTTCAAATTATGAAATTCAGTGATTCTTTAACATTGTCTTAATGTCATGTATAAAATGGGCATAATTATGCCTAGCTGATATAATCTTTGTGAGACCCAGTGATAATATGCATTATACATTTTGCTTGTTAAAAAACCATATGGGATGCCTGGGTGGCTTAGTCAGTTAAGCTGTTGCCTTCAACTCAGGTCATTATCCCAGGGTCCTAGGATCTAGTCCTGCAAAGGGCTCCTTGCTCAATGTGATGCCTGCTTCTCCCTCTGCCTGCTGCTCCCCCTGCTTGTGCCCACTCTCTCTAACAAATAACTAACTAAATAAGATCTTTGAAAAAAGTCTAAAAAAAAACCTTATACATTTCCGATGTTGGTATTAGGGGGTATTAGAGAATAATAAATGTTTAAGGGCATAGTCATTGATTTCTTTGCACACCTAAAACTTACCCCATCATACCTTTTTATCCTATCAATTTGCTCTTCAACTTCCTACAACATTATTTAATGTTCATTCTCAATTTTACATATTCTCTGTTCATTCCCAGTCTCTGAGCCCACAAACATTCCCTCAGTTCAACTTACAGTGGCATCATTGTCATGATTTTAAAAATGACATTAAATGGGCTTTCTTCAAACCTTTCACCATAAGTCTCCAAAATTGCCTGTGTTCTTAATTCTTTCCTACTTCACTCCTGTGATATTTGGAAGATACGTCCCTGATCTTACTGAAGACCAACACTTTTACTTGGCTTATAACTATTTCTTCTCTCTGATGATCCCTGTATGTTTACATTTAAAAATTTCAAATTCAGTTAATTTGAAAGTTATTCTCTTTAAGCCATAGTTAAATGAATTATACCCATTAAACCTATAAAATGTGGAACCATGAAAACCATGATAAGAAAAGCTAAATATTATGACATTGACAAGTATAATAACATAATAAACACAAATCAGAGGGAGAACAAAAGTAAGATGACATGTTAGTGTGTATTTTACACACTTTCCTTACTAAAATTTTGGGCCCTAAAAAGTATCTAAAGTTAAGAAAGTTAATAAACGAGAAGCGGTCTTGGAAAAATTGTGTAAAGGGAACATAAAAAGCACTAAAAATAGTAACAACAATTAATATTAATTATTATTTATTAATATTTGTTAATTAATAAATATTGGGAAAAGGGAATTCAAAGCAGAGATACAAGGAAGTATTAGTCAACCAAATTTCTCATCTTTCATATTGGGAAATAAAGAGCATTAATATATTATCTTAAGTTAAAATGAATAAAAGAAAAGAAAATTAGAATATGGGCCTCCGAAAAATACTACAAGAACACAATCACATAAAAACAAAATAGCACATTGAAAAGGCAAGTCCTACAGCAAAACAGGAAGACAGCCATCAAAAATAGAAAAAACAATTCTTAATTCCCAAATGAAAGATTAGTATACATGTTTGACTCTGTCATCCATTGGGAAACCACACTACAATTAAAGTATAAAAATTCAGAAAGGAATAAACTCAAACAATGAAAGAATAGTAGAAGAAAGAGGCTGGTGAGAAAAAAAAAGATTTTAATAAACTTAAAGAAGATGGAAGACACAGTGAATACGATGAAGTTGATGTACTAAAAGGGGGAGGGCGCCTGGGTGGCTCAGTGGGTTAAGCCTCTGCCTTCAGCTCAGGTCATGATCTCAGAATCCTGGGATCCAACCCCCATCAGGCTCTCTGTTCAGCAGGGAACCTGCTTCCACTTCTCTCTCTGTCTACTTGTGATCTCTCTCTCTCTCTCTCTCTCTCTGTCAAATAAATAAATAAATAAATCTTAAAAAAAAAAAAATGTGGGGAATGATGCATTCCCGCAGTCTGTAGAAAGCAATGTGATAAAACCTTGGGTTCCAATTTATCAGATACTAGGGGGCAAATTAACAAGGTGGAAGATAGGTGGACTAAGCTAAGAATTTGTCCCAGTGAAATTCCATAGACACACTCAGGTTCTGGCTTTCTTGTCTGTGCTGTGTCTTGTGTAGTGAATTGAACAGTGCCTCCCTCCCCAATTCATATCCACCTTGAATCTAAGAATATGACTTTTTGGAAATAAGGTCTTTGTAGATACAGTTAATTGTGGATCTGGAGATAAAATCATCCTGGAAGGGGGGCACCTGGGTGGCTCAGTGGGTTAAAGCCTCTGCCTTCAGCTCAGGTCATGATCCTGGGGTCCTGGGATTGAGTCCCTGCTTCCCCCTCTCTCTCTGCCTGCCTCTCTGCCTACTTGTGATCTCTTTCTGTCAAATAAATAAATAAAATCTTAAAAAAAATATATATCATCCTGGAGTTAGGGAGACCCTAAATCCAAATACTGGAATCCTCATAAGAGAAAGGAGAGGGAGATTTTGACAGAGAGATATACAGGGAGAAGAGTGGCCTGCAAAGGAGACAGATAGGCATTATGCTGCCAAAAACCAGAGAACATTTGGGGCCACTGGACACTGGAAAGATTCTTCCTGAGACCTTCAGAGGCAACATGGCCCAGCTGATACCTTGATTTGGTACTTCTGGCCTCAAGATCTGTAAGAAAACATTCTCTTATTTTAATCTCCTTGGTTTACAATAATTTGTTGTGACAAGCCTAGGAAACTAATATACCCCTGGTCTGTAAACTCTTTTGGAAAAAGAAAAGAAAAGAAGAAAGAAAGAAAGAAAGAAAGAAAGAAAGAAAGAAAGAAAGAAAGAAAGGAAGGAAGGAAGGAAGGAAGGAAGGAAGGAAGGAAGGAAGAAAGAAAAGGAAAGGAAAGGAAAAGAAAAGAAAAGGAAAGAAAAGAAAAGGGAAAAGGTAAAGGAAAAGAAAAGAAAAGAAAAGAAAAGAAAAAGAAAGAAGAAAGAAAGAAAGGGAAAAATCCTCTCAGGTTTCTTTTTCTTCTCTCCCCCTCATATTTTCCGTGGTGGAAGTGAGGAGGTAGGGGCTGAGTATCAGTGGGAAAAATGACCGAGTGGCAGATGGGATCCATTTCAATCTGTGTTCTGCAAAATCAGACCAACTTTAGCTGGCTCAACAATTTACTCTACTTCCTTGGTAAGCTGTAAACTCACTCACATTCCCCCAAGGGAATACTTCATATCAACTCTCTCTTCTCAAATCTTTGATTCCCTTTTTACTACCTCATTTTTAGCTCATGAGTTTTCATCACACTGTATTGAACAAGCAGAAGCCATCTGTATTCTCCTGCTCATTCCTGTCTCCCATTTCAGTGAGGAGATTTGTTCTTACTCCATCAAAAATTAGTCACTCCACATGTATCCTGGATGCCATGCCCTTTAATTTTACAAGGACTTTTCCTGTTTAGTTAACCTATCACCGTATGGCATCATCAGGCTCTCAACTTTGTTGTATCATTATCCACAGTTTAGAACATGATTTTGCGTCTCTCATCCTTCAAACAAAGTACAATATAAAATATCAAAAATATGCCTTTTTCCCCACATCATTCTTTATTTTCTCTATTCCTCTTCATGAGCTGTCTCCTCAAAACCCTTTTCTCTTACTCTTGAGTTCTCCTCCATTCTCTAACCACTCAGTCATCCTTTACTTTTCTCCTCTCAACTATTCTAGATGTTTCTTACTTAACTTCTCAGCAACACTGAACAGAATTAAATCCTCTCTCCTACTAGAAAGAGATTTCTCCTTTGAATGGTTGTTGACAATATATATTTCTGATTGTTGTCCAATTACCTGAAACTCCATCTCAGATGTGTTTGAATTGTTCACCTTTCTCTACCCAAATGTGAGAGTTACTTTGGGATGACTTTATTTTTTCCATTTTCCTCATAACTAATTATACCCACACATAAACACCTCATCCAGATTCCTCACATCCTGATTCCAGCAAACCCTTCGTCACCTCCACTGGAAAATTTCAACATATCAAACTTAAATTTCTCAGAATATTTTCTGAGGAAAGTTTCTGTCCGATTTCTTTACCATGAATTTCTAGTACTTCAGAGTATAAGAAGCATAGTCACTCAGTAAAATTATTTGCATGAAGAAATAGTTTCTATAATAAATACTAAATAAGGACAGTACATTAAGATTATATTTAGTAAGATTTTGGGGCAGGTTTTAATAGTCACAATAGGAGATTTTATGTGTATTCAAATTTAGTTCTGAGAATTTCTAGGTACTCAGAAACTTACCATTAAAAATACTATTTATTGTCTCTTTAAATTGTTGATATGGACAGAACCACTGATTTTAGCTAACCAATTCACCACTTCTTAAACTATTTTTGGTGAGGACCTCTAACATTAGCAGGTAATCCTTCCTTTATCCTCTCATTTATCACTGGATATATTACTTGTTATTTCTTACAGTCTGACCTCAACTATACCGAAGGTGTCCTGTTTTTTTAAATATTTTTCAACATGATCTCTTCCACTCCTCTATTAGTCATTCATGAAAGACCCTGAGACCACTCTTACCATCAGTTAAGAATTTAGGGCCAAGTGGAAGCCAAACTTTATTTCCAACTCTCAAATATTACCAAAACATCAATTCCAAAATAAATTAACCTTTTTCTGTCTATCTCATCCTTTTCTAAAGTCTTAAACTCTTAATAAAGTTAAGTACTACATTTCATGATAAGAAATACAACCTAGTCAAGTATAACAACTACTAAATAGTTCTTAAATTTTAAGATAGTTTTTTGTACAAGCTCCTCTCTGTCTAAATGGTTTCTACTTACATGTTTATAAGTAGAGACATTAAAAAATAACACAATATTATAAAGCATATTAAAATAGTCAGATCATGTTACATTTATTGTTCTACATTTAGCACTGGCTCTTCCACATGGTAAGCATAATATAAAATAAATGTCATCAGAAGTATTTATTTTATCCATAATCAAAAACAATATTTATCTTAAATGCATGATTATGATTGCTCTGATGTTATAATCAGTGCTAATCTTCTCAAAATAGACATTTCTTTCCATGTAAATAAATATTTCAATGGTTGATTTGAAGCAGTTGGCCCTAAAAAAGGGCTGGTCATTCAACAGATCAAGAACAAGAGTCAGCATCCCATTGGCCTTACCAGGTTCTTCATATAATTCAAAGCAGCTAAGAGCTTTAAGTTGTGAATGGGGGAAAAAAAAAATCAGGACTTGCATGGTATTGCTAAAATCTGTCAGGAGACTCATACATTTAGGACAGAAAGATGAATGTCTTAAGTGAGCTGGGTGAGTTATAGAGGGACAAGCTAGATGAATTAAAAAGAGTATGGGTGCTTATTTTTAGATAGGTATAAGTCACTTAAATGCTGCAAACGGATTTTTAGTATAAAGTAAATGTTACTGACTGTCTGATTGCCTTTTTGACCTAAAAAAAGACTATAAAAATGAAATATCTTTAGGCCCACAAATTTGCACCAAAATAGAGCATGCAGGATCCTTTCACTGAGGCCCAAACGTTCCTGACAGAAAGGGGCAAGCAGAGTGCTGAGGAAAAGAAGCTCTCTCCTCATATGCACACACACCATGGCATGGTGCAGGGCAGTGAGCGTTGTGTCAACTGAGAGATTGCCACATAAAATTACCATCATAATCCTTCCCTTGAACTGATGTGAACTAAACTCTCAATGTAATAATGACACATAAAGAATGAGTAAATACAACATGATGCCTAGCATAATTTATTAATCATGTTAATAATGATGTTTTTCATCATTTACCATTTGCATATGTCCTTCTAATATAGAATTATTGAGTCGTTCTGATGAATTCGCTCTGAGACTGGTACCAACAAAATAATTCAGGGATTAGGATTACAAATGAAATGATTCCAAACGTCATCCTTGTGCTTTGTTTTCATTCTATAACGCTGTTCTATATGCTGGATTCTTAGCTGCTAGCTCAAGTGTTTCTTATTCAATAATTTTACAAGATGCTTAAGGTACACAAATGCAGGGGGGAAATGGTGGATGTCAGAAATATATTTTGCCTCTCCAATTTGTGATTATTGGTATAAATTTTTAGGAATTTTAGGAACTTGGAAGTGCCACAATTTTACTTGAAGAAGATTTGACATAATTGGTATTTAGGCCCTCTCTGTTTAAGCTAGCTTTGATTTAAAAAGTGTAGAGTTCTTTTAGATGATATCGTAATAGTTTTAAAATGTTAGAATAAAAATGTTAGTATCTCCACTATACCCTAGAAAAATGATTTAAAAACCAAAACCAAACCTCCTGGCAACTGGAAGGCAGTTTGGGAAATTCATAATCTTAAGAATGTGAAAATAAATATTTTGAAAACAAACTAAAAGGCAGGGACAATGAAGCTTTAAAATCAATGTAAACATTAAAATGTTGGCTACTCATAGCCCTCTTAGTTCTTGATATATCTGTCTTGTCTGTTGTTATCTTCCTTTACTTTTTTTTACATTAAATTTATTCATTTGGTGCATGTCTAATTTATTTATACACAAGAAACTGGCATTTTTCCTGCTTTTGTTCCTAAACAGCAACTACAAAGAAACAGAAAAGAAATCTGTTGAGAGTATCCTTGAAAACTAGGACAGATTTAATAATTGGAAGTTTCAACTGAAGTCATAATTGGTTTACGTTTCATAATCCATAATCTTAATCTTCCTTAAAAACAAAATATATTTCTGTAATAATGAGGAGTTTGCTTATTTTTTGTTTATATGATACCTCATCTTATTTCAGAAAAGACTGTAGGAGGCTAAATGCACTCAGCTATAAACCAAAGTAAAGAGTGAAGAAAGCACAAACACCATCGTTCATGTGAGCATGGAAAAGTCCTGCTTAAATTCTTTAATCCACGATCCTAATAATACTCACCGACTTCTCCATGCTAAACTATAATCATTAATTATCATGTCCTTCTTTGTGGTTTTAAATGGAAAAAATAGTTATCAACTTAAATATTTGTAAAACTATAAACAAAGTGGCTTAAATGCAGAGTATTAAGGCTATTCTTTGGCTCCTGAGGGTAAATGGATTTTGGACTCAGAACAGCTATCACATTGTTAAGTCGCAAATCCTAAATTTTGGCTGCAGCTAAAATGTCCATTTGTGTTATTCACTAATTTCCCATATGAATAATGCATAGTAGGGTTTAGAAAATGAAAACAACATTAATAATAGGGGAGTGTCTGAATTCTGTAGGTCATTAAAAATCTTAATTGTATCAGAACAGTACTCCATTATTACTGGAAAAATATATCTACTTTATCTGTTTAGAATTTATAATAAATTAGTTTCTATTAATTAGTTTTTATTTAGAAAATTATGTGTTCTATTACAAACATATAACATGAGCTATGCATTTACATTGGTAAAATAGTCATTAAAATATTAAAACAGTTCAATTCACTTAGTCAAATAGCTAGAGTTTTCTATTATGATGAATGAATGTGGTATGTATGTGTGGATTTCAATATCAAATAGTTTACTATTAAACTAATAGTATACCTTTTTTTTTTTTTTTTTTAATGAGATGCTGTGACTCACAACTAGAATTAGTTACCCTAATTAGAATTAGTTACCCTGGCTTTTTCTTCATGTAGCCAGGCTATAATCTTTATATTATAAGGTGGTAGAGATGGATCAAAATAATTTTGTGTGGGGTGCCTGGGTGGCTCAGACCTGCCTTTGGCTCAGGTCATGATCTCAGGGTCCTGGGATTGAGTCCCCCATCAGGCTCTCTGCTCGGCAGGGAGCCTGCTTCCTCCTCTCTCTCTCTCTGCTTGCCTCTCTGCCTGCTTGTGATCTCTCTCTGTCAAATAAATAAATAAAATCTTTAAGAAAAAAATAATAATTTTGTGTGTGTAAACCAAAACCTAATCATGTTAACTACTAAAATAGAGTAAAGAAGTTATGGACAAGGACCAAATTAAACTCTCTGTTTAATTTAAACATTATGGTGATAAGATATTTTGATATTATAACATGATATTTCTTTTTTACAATCTGTAGTATAATATTTCTAAGCCTATATGCAGAAGAGTTAAAGAACTATGAGCAATAATTAAACAGCTAATCACTATTGGAAAAGTGACAATGTGATATATATTCTAGTTTTCACTTCATGTCTATTTTATATCTTATTTTCTGTGCTTCCTTTTATCTATACTCATTCTCTTTGGTCTTGATGTTTTCTTTAAGGTTCTTACCTATGTCTCTCTGTCCTTTAACTCTGGATGTATGTTTTTCTTTCTGTATCTCTATTATTACCCCTTGATTACTCCCACAATCTGTTGATACCTTTTCCTTGCTCATTCTCTGTCAATACTAGTTGTTCTTAAATTTTATGCAAACAGTCAATGGATTAATGGAAAGAACTCTGTTGATACAATGATAATAATTAACCCCACAGATTTTGAAGAAATGGAGATTAATCTAGCACACTCTTCAATCATTTACAATGTATGAATAACCCTAACTTTTCTCCTGATGACTTTTTTAGCCCAATTACTTGCTATATCCGAATACTTGGCTATTTTGAAGTTACTTGGACACAACATATCAAAATTGAAACACTTTACTTCATTCCATTTTTTATTATCTATCCTTTTTCTTTGTTATATATGCAGGTACAGAATTTCAGAGACTTTGGACCCTCTTGAACTATTTTTCTGGTTTACTGCATTTAATGGTGACCAAGAGATTAATATATTTTCCTTTTTTCCTATCCTAGTGGCACTGTGCTAACCATATCATCGTCATCATTTGACTTAATTATATTAATATATTTTCCTTTTTTCCTATCCTAGTGGCAGTGTGTTAACCATATCATCGTCATCATTTGACTTAATTATCACACTTACCTTTTCAATATTAATTGCCTCCAATGTCTACTACCATTTTCCAATTTAGTCTTTACTCTAACTTTATCATTCTAAACTGTAAATCTCGTCATGTACCACACCCTTCCCTCCAATCACAGTAGAAAGAGTAGATGGTCTTTGGTTTTTAGCAGATGTCAAGCTTTTCTGTGTGTTTTGCATTTACTTATAAGATTTAACCTTCACAAGTTTTCTATGAAGTAGGTGCTGCTATTATCATTTTATTTGACAAGTTGCTTGACATAAAAAAAAAACAAAAACAACAAAAAAAAAACCTTTCAAGTTCGGCCAAAGAATATTTTCAATTATTCTTTGTATTATTATTGAGATATAACTGATATGTAACATTGTGCAAGTTTAAGATGTACAATGTGTTGATTTGACACACTTACATATTGCAATGTGATTACCACCACAGTGTTAGCTAACATCTTTATCATATCATATAATTACCATCTTATTTTTTTGGTGAGAACATTAAATATCTAGTCTCGTGGCAACTTTTGAGTATATTATAACAGTACTGTTAACTATAAATATATTAGCTCTCCAGACTTATTCGTCCTCTAACACAAGTGTGCAACCTTTGACTATTTCACCAATCCCCACCCCCACCAACATCAATTAGTAACTACCATTTTATTCCCTATTTCTATGAGTTCAACATTTTAATATTTCACTTGTAAGTGATATCATACAATATCTTTCTCTGTCTGACTTATTTTATTTAGCACAATGCCTTCAAGTTCCATTAATATGAATGCAAATGACAGAATTTCCTTCTTTTTCATAGCTGAATAATATGTCCCATTGTATTTATCTATATGACATCTACTTTATCCATTAATCTATAACAAACACTTAGGTTGTTTTCAGATCATGGCTATTGTGAATAATGTTATAATAAATATAAGAATAAAGATATCTTTTTGATGTCTTATTTCTATTTCTTTGGATATATACCCAGAAGTGGGATAGCTTGATCAGATGGTAGTTCTATTTTTAATACTGCATGTTACCCCTTATATGAATTTTCTAAAGTCATCAGATTCTTAGAATCAAAGAGTACAATGGTGATTGCAAGCAGCTGAGAGAAAGGAGAAAAGGAATTTACTAATCGACAGGCAAGAAGTTTCTCTTAAGCAAAATGATTAAGTTCAAACGATCTGTACAATATTGTATCTACAGTCAACAATAATATATTGTACTTGACATTTTCTTAAAAGGGTAGATTTTATGTTGAGTGTTTTCATTATAATAAAAGAAAAAAAATGCAAATTGCCAGAATAAATGAAAAGAAATGGAGCCCATCAATATGTAGTTTACTATTGAAATACTTTGTTTTTGTAAGCTGTGGAATACACAAGAGTTTATTCCTGTTATAGCTTTTTTTTTTTGCTTTGGTGGCAAATATTATACTTTAGATAAGGTGATATTTCATTTGAAGATCTCTTCTTTGGAATATATAATACCTTCTTAAAACCTGGATATTTTTAAATTATTTTTTTATTTTATTTTAACTCCACTATGGTTAACATACAGTGCTGTATTAGTTTCAGGTGTAAAATATAGCGACTTAACAATTCTATACATTACTCAGTGTTCATCAAAATAAACAAAGTCTTTATTTTATTTATTTATTTATTTTTAAAGATTTTATTTATTTATTTGACAGAGAGAGATCACAAGTAGGCAGAGAGGCAGGCAGAGAGAGAGAGAGGAGGAAGCAGGCTCCCTGCTGAGCAGAGAGCCCAATGTGGGACTCAATCCCAGGATCCTGAGATCATGACCTGAGCCGAAGGCAGCAGCTTAACCCACTGAGTCACCCAGGCGCCCCAACAAAGCCTTTATGTGGCAAATGATTTATATTCAAAATATTGATTCAGGAAAATCAATAACAAAACAGAAGCACAAACCCCAATAGGCAAAGCTCGAATAGACATTATACAAAAAAGATAAGTGAATGGCCAATAAACTCATGAAAAGAGATCCAACATCATTAGTCATCAGGGAAATGCAGAATAAAACTGCAGTGAAATATCATTCCATTATTACCAAAAAGGCACAAACAAAGAATAAAGCCCAGGCAAATAATGACTGAATACCTACAAAGCTACAGAACAAGTGAAACTCTCCTAAATTGCTGGAGGGGATTTAATGTACAACCACTCTGTACAACATTTTTGGTAATTTCTTAAAAAATTGAACCAGCTGTCTACCTTATGAATTAGGAAATCTATTTCCCAAAAGAAATAAAAGTCAACAAGAAGACTTATGCAAGAATGTTCATCCAACTTAGATAACAAAAACAAAAACTGGGAATAACCCAATTGTGCATCAACTGGAAAATGTATAAACAGATTGCCGTGTGTCTGTGTGTGTTATAATGAAATTATATTACTCAGTTATTGTATTTGACACATGCTGACAACATCAACAACATAACTCTTACAAAGGCATGCTAGTAACATGATTTTACGTTAAGATATGTTAAGTGACAGAAGCCAGACAAAAATGAATGCAAATGCACAACTGTTTAATTCTCTTTATATGTGAAGGTCAGAAATAACTAAAACTAATCTCCAAGGACAGAAAACAGAAGACTGTTTGTCCAAAAGGGAGTAGTGTTGGGGATTTAGTGGAATGAGGCATGAAACTATCTTGGATGATGAAAATATTCTATATATAGATAGAAGTGATAGATATAATACATAAATTCCACAAACTGTATTCTCAAGATCTGTACATTTACTCTGTAAATTTTGTCTCAAATAATTAATATTTATGTTTGTATATGTTTATTTATTTTCTATTTATATAACTACTATGCGTGTACAAAGGTATATTGACACACAGATATATATATGTATATATATACATATATATACACATATATGTACATGATATATATATGTCATATAATACACAGGTATAGATATAGATGTAGATAGAGATATAAATAGAGATATATGTGAGTATAAGGACTACAAAAAGGCCATTACCATTGTACTTTATGTATATGTGTGTATGTATGCGTTATGTGTCATGCATTTTTCTTTATGTATAGGTATGTATGCATACATGTCTGTCTGGTAGTGAAGTAGACTGAAAGAGTATGATTGTAACCAAGTCATTTATCTATAATTTCTTAACTATGTAAGAACTCTGGTGATGATACTATCAGACCACAGAGTTCATGTACAGACCTCATGACAAGGACCTCCTATCTCTGGGGACTGGGGACTTGGAACTGAGTGATTGAGTGAGACTTTGAATTCTATTCCTTGGACAAGGTAAATATGTTCTATGAGTGAGAGGAAGTAAGAAGTTACTTTTTACTTGGCCAGAAGATGGCCAAATGGCCAGAAGATAGGATTTTGACAGAGCAGTTCTGTGCAGACACCAAATCTCTTTCCCTTTTCCTCTTACACATGCCATTAAATAACAGTTCTCCAAAATTTTATTTTTTATTAGTTAGTTGGGACCATGTGGCTGAGATCTGACCAGTAGAATAGGGCTCCTCTCTTTAATGAGGAGCCCTAACATCTCCCTGTGATTCTCGACAATTGTAGCTGGTCTTGCGGGCTGCAGATAATCCAGAACAGATTCTGAGGCTCAAGAAGGGGCAAAGGCATATAATGGAAGAACCATGAGTCTGAATGAGTGACTGGGTGAAGTGTTACTCCAGGGATTCCTAAGATCTACAATGGACTATAAATTGAACAGGAAATGGACTTTTATTATTCATTTTGGAAGTTCATATGTCAGTAATTATGAAAAAAGGTGACCAATTTTACATTTCAGTTTTATCTTCACCTTTTATTAGGATTCATGAGTCCCTTACAGAAGATAGAATTCCTTGCTAAAAATTTCCTAGTCTTTCAGGCATGATAGAAAAAAAATTATGATAAAAGCTATATACATACATATATATTTGACTATATTTGTACTTTATATATAGCTGACTATATGTATACATTATATCTGTAAACTCTATATAGTTCTTTGAGATACATATATTCATATATAGCTTGTGTTTTGCTCTTCATTAAAACAAGCTAATATCACAATCACTTGTTTCTCATAGATAATCAATACTATCATATGTCTCATATAAAATCAACATTTGACATAAAAATAAATACCACCTGAAAAAACAAATAAATATTTGGTTTTTTGTTGGTTTTTTTTAACTGTACAACAAATGGAGAGTCTATCAAAGTGAAACTCCCACAAAAGACTGTGTCTTAGTGACTTTCTATGCACCGCTTCATTTTTTTTTTCTCAGATTTAAATGTATAAACTCACCAATTCCCCATACTCCAACCTACTTCTATTATGGGAAAAGGTCATCAAAAGCAGGTTTTACTACCACCATTATCATTACCATATAATCTTTGAGACATCAGTTTTCTTACTGGCCTGATTTTTTATGTCAAAACTAAGCTGAACTATAAAGGCATGTAACTATCAGACACTTGTGAGTTTATGAAAACACTCAACATCTTCACTTTCAGAGCCCCTGGGAATAATGCCAAATCCAAAGGAATTATGGGACTCCCACTTAGTATCCTACGTAGTGACAGGCAATTTTTTAATTAGAGAAGACTCCAAAATATGACAACCTTTTATTGCCAAACAGATGTGTTTCCAGGTAATACATGGAAGCTCCTTTGGGGAAAAGCATCAACCCCAGAACTGCCTCTGTGCCATCTTATGACTATAGTCATGTGTGGAGTTACAGAATTTAGCACCATAGGACATGCAAGTACGAGGAATATTTCTTTAGTCATGGAAGATAAAATTATCTTGCAGTACAGTAAAAGTCTTAGAAGAAACAGCGGTTGTGCCAGAGGTTTGATAAAGGTAGCAAAGTGGTTTTGGTTCATCCTGTGAAGAATTTCTAGGCCTTCCAAGATTTGTACCAATGCATTTTAGTGAAAGCTTCAGGGAATGTGTCATACACCTACGGCTACGTTCGTGGCAAGTAATGAAGTGTGCTAGTAGCTGAGATATCTATGTGCCTGAAAAGAAGACAAACACAAATGATGCCAAATTTGCCATTTTAATTAGTTTTCTTAGCTCATGCTATTTGAGATATAGTGATCAAATTAACTGATTTTACAATTAGAAAATATTCTAATATTTGTAAGAGGTCAACAATTGGAAGTATTTAAGATTAAAGGAGAAAAACTCTTACATGCATATATGTATATAATAATTTATATCTGCTGTAGCCATAAGCGACAGCCAGTGAGATTCACTCAGTGGTTGATTCTGACAATTTACGCTCATAGCATCTACATTCCATTTCAAGAAGGAATAAGCCACTTCATTTAGACATTGGTCTCCAACAGAAATGCATAAGTGAAGCTCTACATGAAAATGAAACACAGTATTAGAATAAAAAGAGAGTATTTCAAAGGTGCTGGATTACTCTCAGGAAAATAACAAAGAAAGCCTGAGCATAGACTCTCATGAAAGTGTGCTGCAGCAATGAGGTGCTTCCAGCATAGATAGCTAGATTCAGCAATTTTGAGGAGAGAAGAAACAGCAGATAGTTAAAGAAAACAAAAAGAAAGACATTTCAAACTGATTTTTTTTCAGATTTTATTTATTTATCAGAGAGAGAGCTTAAGCATGGAGAGGGAAAGCAGGCTCCCCACTGAACAGGGAGCCCAACATGGGACTCAGTCCCTGGACCCTGGGATCATGACCTGAGCTGAAGGCAGACACTTAACCAACTGAACCACCCAGGTATGTCTCAAAGTGATTTTTAAAAATCTTTTCCAAATCCACAACTTCTGTAAGAGCAATAACTTTTGTTTTTGTTCTCCTCTTCCTCATTGCCTTTAACAATTTTCCTAACAGAAGACTTAAAAAAAAAAATCGCTTTAAATGCTCCATGGAAAAGTATTGAGACAGATTAAAGAAATCGTAATTCACATAAAAAATAGACATTGTTTTTCCTGGGTAATCTATCCTTGAATATAACCATCTGAAATAAACCACAGGATTTGTTAAAAATGGGTCACTTATTTGTGGAGCATAACAAATAGCATGGAGGACAAGGGGCATTAGAGAGGAGTAGGGAATTTGGGTAAATTGGAAGGGGAGGTGAACCATGAGAGACTATGGACTCTGAAAAACAGTCTGAGGGGTTTGAAGTGGCGGGGGGGTGGGAGGTAGGGGTACCAGGTGGTGGGTATTATAGAGGGCACGGCTTGCATGGAGCACTGGGTGTGGTGAAAAAATAATGAATAATATTTTTCTGAAAATAAATAAATTGGGAAAAAAATGGGGTACTTGGTAGTAATGCTCTATTCCTCCCAACCATCTTCAATTCATAAAAGTTCTAATTATTTTTTTACACATTTTGAACAAGAGAAGATTATCTTCCAAATGTATACCCTTAAGAAAATAGCCTATATAAAGGAATAAAAATGTGAAATATGACAAAATAGTATGTTGGCACTGTGGATTATATAAATATTTCAAATGAGAGGAAAATTATGTTGAGGTCCATCCTTCATCACGTGGCATATACCAGACTTAAATCATTTTCCAAACATTTCCCCATCATTCAGATTAAACCAGTGTATGCCAGAAACTACATCACTCTGTATGTTGCCCTGGCAAGCTAAAGTGAAAAAAGTGAAAAACTTACTCAGATAAACATGGCCCAGAAGACTATTCATAATGAGAAAAAGTTAGATATTTGGTTTCTATTATCCACGGTACTGCTGATCTCAATCAATCCCACTAAAGAATCACACCATTCTCCTGTGGTCTAGGAGAAATTCTAAATGATACAACTGGGCTGAGACTGGCTGCTTTTTGGCTCAGAGCTGGTAGAAGTTTGACTTTTTTCACACAATGCCGAAGAAGTAAATATGAAGTAGGTAGCATCATTGCATAATAGGTAAGAGAGGGGATAAATAACTCACATACTCAACAGCTCTAGGTGATACTCCTTGCTATCACTTCATGGCTAGCAAGAGCCTAACTTGAATACGAATATGACAGTGGAAATCATACACAGTGAAGATCCCATGAGACGATGCTCAAAACATTTAGCACCACGCTTAGCACATGTTTCTCTTTCATTTTTTCCCTCCTCCTCCTCTTCCTCCTCTTTCCAATTTTGGTTGAAGTGAAGTTACTCTCAGAAAGGAAGATAGGAGTGGTGATGCAACATGGGGGCTTAAGTGGGTAGGAGAAGAATAAATGAAACAAGACGGGATTGGGAGGGAGACAAACCATAAGTGACTCTTAATCTCACAAAACAAACTGAGGGTTGCTGGGGGGAGGGGGGTTGGGAGAAGGGGATTGGGGTTATGGACATTGGGGAGGGTATGTGCTTTGGTGAGTGCTGTGAAGTGTGTAAACCTGGAGATTCACAGACCTGTACCCCTGGGGATAAAAATATATGTTTATAAAAAATAAAAAAAATTAAAAAAAAAAAGAAAGGAAGATAGGAGAGAGGGTTTCAATTTAGGAAGCACATTAATAAAGTGAACACATCTAAATTAAAAGAAAACATTATCATTGTTTTACTAGATTATAAAATAACTTACCCAAAATTTCTCATGTAGTCTCACATTAAAAAATAAAGAAAATCTGAAGTAGGGGGGAAAAATGCACAAGGCAATGCAACATCCGATTTTCACAGCATCATGTAACTTTATATGAAAGAGATAAATGCTGGTGGCATGCCTAGTATGCACAGTATATTTTGTCCCATTACATATTCATGATTTCAAAGTTAGCTGCTTGACAAGGTAATGAGTCCATAATAGGCAATCTCTTTCCTTGAAACCACTATTTCAAGTTGCCACTATTCTCCTTGAGATTACGTCTATTCAACATTTCCTACCCACTCTAAGCAGATGGCACTGCCTGTTTCTTTATAAAGGAAATAGGAGCTTCTATGTGGGAATTCTCTCCAGTTCTGTCTTAATCTGCATGTACACCCATATTCCCATTTTTAATCTTCTGTGAATAAGCTCACATCTGCGTTCTTTCCAGGAACTTTTTCCATCTAAGACCTTCTTTATATCATAAACCAGTTGCTCTTCACTCCTCTCTTCCCTCTACTTAACACACATTCTATCATTCCCCTTCTTTTTACACTAAATCTCTATCAATGTAACTCACTCTTTTCATTTATACCCAAGCTTTCCAAAAGAAGAACTGATATTTACTTATCATATTTTCCCACCTTCTCTAAGCACTTAAATCTCATTTCTAGATTTATAACTGAAACAGCTTCTACCATAGTTGACAATGATGTGGTAGTGCCAAAATTAATTAGATATCTTAGTTCATCTGGACAATCCCTATTTCTTGGCACCTAGACCATCACTTCTTTGATTGTTCTTTTCAAATGCTTTTGTCTGATGAAGTGTCAGACATCTAAATATTTCTGTTTTATTGCAGAAAGTGGGAGTAAAAGTTTCAGGGTAGACATTGTCTTGAATCTCTAGACACTAAGCTCTGCCAAGCTTTCATGAAAGATAATGGTAAAAATATTTATTTCCAAGGTCACCTGGAAACCCTTCTGAGCACAATATTTCAGGACCCATCAATTACAAGCCTGTATGTACACATTGTTCCTGCTGAATTCCAACCCCTCTTACTGTTTTAGAGGCAATCTTCACCAATGATCACTTTTTCCTTCTCTACTCCAGATGTACTATTGATTTGTCACCTTTATATCTCTCTGACTCCAATGGATACCTCAAAATCATGATGTGAAATGAAGTCATAATATCCTCTCCTTTCCCTTTCCTCACCCCTAAAAATATGATTATCTTGATAATTTTCATCTCTCAATGAAAAATACCAGACTCCGACTCTTCCATCAAGTAAAAAATGTAGAAGTGACTTTTAAATACTTTTAGTGATCTTTTTTTAGAAAGATTTATTTATTTGTTTATTTATTTATCTATTGGGGAGGGCAGGGAGAAGGAGAGAAGCAGACCCTGCTAAACATGGAGCCTGACACAGGTTCGATCCCAGGACCCTGAGATCATGACCTGAGCCAAAATCAAGAGTCAGATGCTCAACTAACTAAGCCACCCCTATACCCCTACTTTTAGTGACTTTCAGTGATTTTTCTTTCCAATATCTAAACACCCATTTTCAAATCTCTAGTTGATATTATCTTTTCTATATTTTACCTATTCTCTTTACCATCACTACCTTTGCATACCCCCACAATGAACCCTACCCCCCCCCTACACACACACCCAGGCTCCACATTTTTACACCAAAAGTCTTATTAGGACTAGTAATTACTAATGTTCCCTAATATTGCTACCATCAAATACAATTTTCACATTGTCATCATAATACTGCTCACTGAAAATCTAATGACATATGCCTGATTAAAATCCTTGATGGCAGTTTTCCTGGGTGGATCAGTTGGTTAAGCATCTGCCTTCAGCCCAGGTCGGGATCTCAGGGTCCTGGAATCAAGCCCCACATCAGGCTCCCTGTTGAGGTGGGAAGTCTACTTCTCCCTCTCCCCCTGCCTCTTTCTCTCTCCCCGCTTTCTCTCCCTCCTGCTCTTGCTCTTGCTCTCATTCTCTCTCTTTCAAAAAAACAAATGAAATCTTTTTTTTTTGTTTAAATCCTTGATGGTTCTTTAAAATTCTGAACTGTAAGTTATTTTGTATATATTGTATGCCTATTCTAAGCTATTCCTTGAATATCCCCAAACAATATCATCTGACTCTGCTCTACGTAAAAAGATAAATGTGTTATGTTTATTTTTCTTTTCCTCTTTGCTATTATAATATTTGGAAGTGGTTTTTATATATGATCAATGAATTAAATAGGAATTCTTGTTTACAACTGTGTATTTCTCCACAAACTACATGGTTATCTTTCATTGAATATTATAAAGAAGAATATTGAACTCTGATTGACTTTTTATTATTTATAACGTGTTTCATCAAGATGCTTAAATTTTTAATTCCTCAAAATAAAAATTTGATTCTCTTCATGGTATATGTGGTATAGTTTTTATTTTTTTTTAATTTTTGTTTAACTATAGTAAACAAATTGTGTCTATGTTTTTAACCCAATAAAATATCTTTTTAATTATGCCTTGGATAGTTGTTTCCTTTGTAGCTTTTATTTGTTCTTAAAGGAAATTTTATTTTAATTTACCCTTCCATATATATTCTCTCTACTTATTTTCATCCATGTTCTTTGTGCTACAGCAGTCAGTCTTGACTTACTCTTTATATCATTGTTTAATTTCCTCTTTTTCACTTCTATTCCCTATTTCCTCCAATGTGGTATTAACTCCGCCACTGAATTTTTGATTAATTTGCAATCCTTTATTTAGTTCAACCCTTTGATCTGACATTTAATCTTTGAAATATATCTGTTTTGTGTTTGTTTTCATTTGTTTTATCTTTTAGTAGTCACTTCTATCTTTATAGCTACTCTTTGATACAAACACAATGCATGTCTTCTTGCTTCTTTTCTGTTTTTTAAATGTTTATTTATTTGAGAGAGAAAGAGAGCAAAAGTGGAAGGGACAGAGGAAGAAGGAGAGAAAATCCCAAACAGACCTCACACTGAGCACAGAGCCCAATGTGGGTCTTGATCTCATAACCCTGAGATCAGGACCTGAGCTGAAACCAAGAATTATATTCTTAATCCACAGTGCCACCCAGGTGCCCCCTTACTTTTTATTGTATATATGAGGCATTTTATAAAATTGTATGTTGTAACTTGCAAAATATTATTCTTGTGAATATGCTATCCCTTAAGTCATCAGCATGTAAAACTTTGTTTTTCCCTTCTGCAATATTTTTCTTCAGTGTTGTCTTATTATTTTTTTATCATGGTAATAATTCTTAGATGAAGAATTATATTATTATAATTCTTAGATGAAGAATTATATTATTATAGTGGCTATTGTCAAAACAATCTGTATTTCTTATTTTTTATAAAGATTTTATTTATTTACTTTTGTGACAGAGAGAGAGCAAATATGAGCAGGGGGAGAGACAGAGGGAGAAGTAGACTCCCACTGATCAGGTAACCCAATGCAGGACTTGATCCCAGGATCCTGGGATCATGACCTGAGTTGAAGGCAGACGCTTAAGTGACTGAGCCACCCAGGTGCCCCAATCTACATTTTTTAAACTAATGCTATTACTCTTATGTCCTCAATGGGGAATGGTCAAATTGCCTTCACTTTGCCCAATTAACACTGTACAATATTAATTATAGAATTAAACCAATAATAATATAATTTTATTATAAATTTCCCCTAATTATTCCTTGATATGTGGAATTAATGGACAACATGACAAGTCAATCTTTGATTCTTGATAATATCATCAATTGGCTTTTTGTCTTTCAGGTCCAACCTTTTAATTTTATTTGAGCTTCTCAAATGGATGTATACAGAGAGTAATAAATCACAGATTTACTCAACATCAATGCCACTTATGGTAAACCATTTTTGGAACCATATCTCTATATGCCTCTTTCTACTTAAGTCACTATTTTAGTAAGTGGAATTTATACAATATTTGAAAAATATGTTTTGTGTCCTTTATACGATACACTATTATTTTAAGATACATCGTTTTCTTTGTTTTCATAGAAACTGTGATAGAATGTTGGGAAATACTGTATCAAGAATGCTAATGAAGCATTTTTTTTTTTTTTGCTTCATAAGTATTTGGTAATAAAATGAATACAAGAATCTCAGTGCTACTTGGAAACAATTTACAAAGCTTTATAAAATTTCATTATTTTGGATTGATCTGAAAATAAGAGCAGACAATCATTCATTCAGCAAATGTTATTGCATGTTTTTAACAAAACATTCTTGTTTTCCTTTTAATCATTTATTCATACATTTGACACTGTTGGGACAGAGGGGAAAATGGTCTTTTAATATAAGCATAGAGTATCACTTTCTCAGTAAAATTAAAAGGTTAGTAACTGCTAAATTCTAAAGAACATTCCATTAAGATGCCTTATGGGCAGATAATTCATCTTATAATTATTTTAAATGTCTAAACTTTGCTTAGGTATGGCTTCAATATAACTAGCGTAGTGAATTCATTGCCCTTTAAATATCTCTATATGAAAGAAAAACTCAGTACATTTTAAGTTCTAAAATTTGTAGAACATGATAGTTTGATAACAGTAGTTTGCCATTCCCTGTCCATGATCCTTTAAGCTAAGAGGATTCCTGTAAATTGAGATTAACAAAATAGTAGTCCTTATCGTGTCATGTTGTTTTGTGCTTTCTTTTCATTGGTACTATGGAATAATTTTGTTCAATATGAATAATAAATCTGTCCTATGTGTTTTAAAATGTTTGCAATGCATTCAATTTTGATTTTCAATACTGTATTTAGTTGCACCATTATCCAAGCTTGACTAAATATAATGTCTTTTGACACTAAAACTACAGGTAAGTTGTTGGTAATATAATTGTAATGCTAATACTTACACTACATGTATTGCTGCATTATAGTCAGTAATAAAAGCATGTTGAAGTGTTGTGAAAACTCCTCATGCCTGCATTATGTTATGATCTTTGATAACCTTTATTTCTAGATGAAAGTAGTTTACAATACTGTATCAGCTATAATGAGCACCAATAAACAAGCTGCTTTGCCAAGGGCGAATATAATTCCAAGCAATAAAATTGAATCTATGACACTGTATCTTCTATTCTTCATTTCAGATTCATTAACCATTATGGAGATCAATCTCTTTGACACAGTACATTTCTAACCACATTTATGCCAGAATATGTACTCATTAGCATGTTTGAACTCCAAAGCTAAAATGACAGGGTTTCCCCCCTTGCTTTGTCACATCACACATAATTTGAAAAGCAAGCCTTGAGCATTCTGACAAGCACGTTGTTTAGGATACATTTCTTCTCTCAGTATACATACATATATTTATGCACATCCTGTACATTTTATGATTTATGGTATACAAATGGAAAAATGACATTATTTATAAAACTCTGAAAAATTTGGGTAAACCCAATGCTCTGAACAAACTGTCTTTAAATAGTAGTGTTTAACAACATTACCATATTTTTTTGTTCCCAAATCTAATTGTAAATTAACTTATACAAATGTGGATAGATAGATAGGTAGATATAGAATAAATTACTGGACTTATTGCCTAAAGGTGTTGCTATTGACAGCTTCTTGGAAAGGTCATTTATTAAAATTTATAAGGTTTCTTGTAAGTGCAGTCACCCAGTTATGATCTTTACAGTTCCAAGATTATTTCCTTGACATAACATGTCACAATACATTTAATAATAAAGAACAAAGAAAGAATAAAATATCACCAAGGACATGTCAACATCAATCAAAAAATATATTCCCAGGCAATTAAAGCTACCAAATTTCCTTTTTCCCCCTATATAGATTATTTTAGAATTTTAAATGTCTGCTTTTTATAAAATATTGAATACATAAATGTGAATGTTCCATATATTTTTCCCAGCCTTGCATTATAATGGGATAAAGCTAACATTCAACTCTTCCTTGGAAGAAACAGGATGGCAGTTTTGAGGAGGAGTAGGTAGGCCAAGTGTCATTTGAACTGTGGGCAGTGAGAGAAAAAGGACAGGAATTTTTTTTTTTTTTTTTTGCAAACCAAGAAGTCTACTTGGTATTTTTGTTTCAACAATAAAAATCCATATAAGTGATTTGATCTGGGAAGTGACATGATGGTTTTATTAAAAAAAAAAAAAGAAAGAAAGATCTGGCAAGTGCTTGGGGTGGTGGATATTGACAAGGAGATTAGTAAGGCAGCTGTTGCCTGATCCCAGAGACTGACTTTTAAGTGACGTGGAAGTTAGGAAAGGATGCTTGTGTTAAATATTTTATTAAAAAGGAGGGATTATCAAGGGACTTACATTTGATACTTTTGATACTTTTGATACAGGTTGATACTTTTTATTAGAAAAGTGGCAGGAAGTTTAGACTTAAGTTCAGTCCTAGACCTGTAATATATTAGCTGTATTATTGTACCAAGTTAGAAACTCTGTTGTAATTTTTAATACTGAAGATGGATTCTAATTCATGCATTCTTTTTCTCTACTCCAGATCCAGTGTTACACTAATCAAAATTTTGGCTCCTGAGGGACTATTGGAACTTTAACAACTTGATCAGATTCTAGAGTTGCTATTCAAAGAACTCCCCATTACCTGACAGGATTCAGAGCTCTAAGTCAGTTACATATTTGTTTCTCCATTGAACTGAGTCTATTAAGCCCGATAGGATTTGCATTTTCAGTGTAGTATAGCTGTTTTACTTGTACATGGACTCACTTAATTCACATAATAACTCTTCAAGGCATGTCGGTCAACTATTCTCAGTCCATTATGAAGTTATCCTTCATAATCACTGAGTCCAGATGTCCTGATGAAGGGTAACTAAGTTGGTGAGCTGCTTCTCACTAGGGATAGGAGACCTATTAAGCTGTCAAGAGTAAACATTTCACTATTAGGAGTGTCAGAAATAGAAGAGAAAATATTATTTAGTTCCATGTCAAAATCAATCCCTTTCTTTTATCATGCTGCATGTTTGGAGAAAGAAAGCCTATTACTCTTGTAAGTTTTAAAACTGCAATTTAAAGATCAGGAGGACAGAGGAACAAAAGACTATTGAAAAAAGACTGTTCTGACAGAAACAAAAGTGACAACAAAATGACTTGTAAATATATAAATAATTTCAGACATAAAATAAGTGTTATAAATACTTCCAATTGGATAAAGTAGAAATTATGGCTAAAAGAAATATAATCTCAGCCACCAAACCATGTTTGAGAGTATATACTGAAACTCACCTCTGAAGTATAGTTGTTTCTTGGAATTAGAACTGTATTTTACAATTAAATAATGTTCTGTAACTACAAAATGATTTTATAGAATCTTATTTTATTTTATCTCCCTCATTCTTTGAAACATATGTCTGATTATATTATTTTGAAAATAATAAAACTGAATATCAAAAAGTTTTAATGATTTTTCCTTGGGTATGGGACTCACAAACATATCCATTGCTTTAAATCCTGGAGCTTCCCTACTGAAATGACCCACCTATTAATGATATGTCTATATGGGGTTAGAATTGGAATAGGCTGAGAAATCAGTACAGTTGGTCAAAAATAGAGCTTAGGGAAATTAAGCAATTTGTCCAAATTTATATATCAAGTTATTAACAACCTCAGATTAGGATTTAATTTAATTTAATTTAACTGATTTCTACTTTCAGAGTAGCTTTAGGGCAAATAAAATAAAATGTTGCTTTATAAGTCAGTAACAAATTTAGAATTAATTTAACTAAAAGCTATAGATATAGATAATTATCTATCTATCCATCTATCTATCTAATTTGTAAATGACCAAGCCAGTAACAAGGGATACAAGAAGTATCCTAGGACCACCTTAATGTTTTAAACTCGACCTCTTAAAGGGCAAAATGTTTCATGTAAAATGTGCATTTTGTAACCGTTAGAAAGTACATGCTTAGATAGGTTAGTTTCTGACATTTATTGTATTAAATAATAAGCATAAAGCTAGACAAAGAGTACTAGTAGAATATAAATATTTAATTGCAAAGTTAAGTTACTTATACATTACAAAATTTCAAAAATAAATAATGAAACCTTGTTTTGTTAAGAAGTCTTACAATCAACTAATAGGCTTAAACAAGAAAGATCCAGAGATACTGGAAACCAAACAGTAATTTGCTTACAAAATCTCTGGTGAGTATACTTGTCAGCAGGTACACCAATCATGTACAAGGTCATTATACTGTTTCCATTAGGTTAAATGCACCAGTTAGTATTTTCTTTCAAACTCACCTTCAGAGAAATAAAACTAAAAACTTCTAGCAAGTTAGAGGTTTATAAGAGATTGTGTTAAATGTCAAGTGTCTTTTTCTACCTCCTTTTCCCACTGTCCATATTCAGCTTTCAGTCATTTCCCCTTTGTTTTTAGTTTTGTTTAGTTTTCTGGCAAATGAAATATCTTATAATTTCTGTTGAGGGGCTAATTTTTGGATTCCAATCCTGACGTGTTTGTTTTATAACTAGTGTAGTATTAAGAGAATTTTGTTAATCAAATGTGTCTGCCTTCTCTATGTCACATATGATTTCTCCCTGAAGGGGAGGTTGGGGATGGGAAGGCAAAATGCCCGAATGCTGACTTTGGAAAGAGAAACCTTAATCTGCTGCCTGACCCCTCACTCTCTTTCCCTGATGAGTGTGAAAGCATGGGATCTAGTCCTGGAGCTCAGTATTAAGAAAACCTTTCTTACACAGAAAAGGCTATCTTCTCAATACCAACTTTATCAATGATAAGAGTACTATCCTTGTCCTCAGCAGCTTTAGTTACTTAACACATTTCTCAGATGGAGAAAATTGGATCAATTTGGATGAGTATTAATATTTAAAAAGAAAAACAGCAACATTATTTATTGGGCCCTTTAAACACATATTTGCTGCATTGATCTGTGTGCTTGATCTGCATTGATCTGCATTGATCTAGACATAGAACATAAAATTTATGGAACAAAATATAAATGGGGTGGCTAAGGTTTCTCATGAGACTAAGACCTTGAACTAGGGCATGTTATCAGGGAGCTTTGATGTTAATAGTTTATACAGGCCTAAATTGAATCAAGGGACTGAATTTGCTTTATGAAAGAAGCTCATTCACTATTGCTGCATAGGGGAATGGCTTGTAAACCTTAGATCACATACAATAGTGACCTTACCAGTTCACCATAGCTTATGCCAGCCTTTTCACTGGGAAGTAACCGAACTCATGGAGTAGAGGGGTGCATCTGATGGTTCCAGTGCAAAGTTGCAGGGATTAACAAAGATATGAAATCACTCATGTCTCAGGTAAAGGTGCAACTGCCCTATGGATGTTAGCATACTCAATGATCAAGGGATCCTCTGACAAATTCTGACAAAGTAAGGTACAGGTGCTAGACTAACCTAGCCATAGTTAGCAAACACTGGACATCCACACGAATGGTCTTAGCCACATTATTGACAGTTTGAGCTGGAATTTTCAACTTTATAAGCCTGGTTTTGCTAAATCAGATGCAAACCTTATTATGTCAATGAGGACAGTGAATTACTTTAGCAGAGAGTAGACCAGGAAAAATTTTGTATATAGTGGTAGCTGAAACCAGGGGAGATAGTCTTTATTAGACCTGTCTTTTGGAGTCACTTGGGTGGCTCAGTCAGTTAAGCATTTGATTCTTGATTTCAGCTCAGGTCATGATCTCAGGGTCATGAGATCGAGCCCTGCATCAGGCCCTGTTCTGGACAAGGAGCCTGCTTAAGATTCTTTCTCCCTCTTTCCCCATTCCCCTTGGCTCATGTTCTCACTTTTTTCCTCAGGAAAGAAGGAAAGAGAGAGAAAGAAAGAAAGAGGAAAGAAGGAAGGAAGGAAAGATGGAAGTAGGGAATGAAGGAATGCCTTTTGGACATTACACTGTAGAACACTATTTCTTCATTTAAAATCTTAACATATAGGGAGGAGGAGTCAAGATGGTGGAGAAATAGCAGGCTGAGATGACATCAGGTAGCAGGAGATCAGTTAGATAGCATATCAAACCATTGCGAACACCTACAAATCCAACAGAAGATCGAAGAGAAGAAGGGCAACAATTCTAGAAACAGAAAATCAACCACTTTCTGAAAGGTAGGACCAGTGGAGAAGTGAGTCCAAAGCTACGGGAAGATAGACCGTTGGGGGAGGGGTCAGCTCCTGGCAATCAGCAGAACGACAGAGCACAAAATCAGGACTTTTAAAAGTCTGCTCCACTGAGGGACATCACTCCAGAGGCTAAACCAAGATAAAGCCCACGCAGGGTCAGCATGGCTCCAAGTCCCGTGGGGTCACAGAAGGATTGGGGGTGTCTTAGTGTCGCAGAGCTTGCAGGTATTAGAGCAGGAAGATGGCTACAGAGACAGAGCTGAGGAGTGAGCTCTCAACTCAGAGTTACCTTGAACCATTATCTGTGGCACAGGCCACTGCTCTGTGAGTGAGGTCACAGAGACTCCAGACAGAGCTGTGTGCCAGAGACAGAGATGCATAGTCACAGGATGGGTGAGCTTGGAGCATGAAGAGAGGCCAGGGAGAGGAGAGTGATTGAGTGCCTTTCTCTGAGGGCGCACTGAAGAGCAGGGTCCCAAGCCCTCGGCTTCTCCAAGCCAGAGATTGGGAGGCCGCCATTTTCATTCCCATCCTCCGGAACTCTAAGGAAAGTATTCAGGGAACAAAAGCTCCTGAAAGCAAACCTGAGCGGATTACTTAGCCTGGCCCCTGGTAAAGGCAGTGCAATTCTGCCTCTGGCAAACACACTTGAGAATCACTACAACAGGCCCCTTCCCCAGAAGATCAACAAGATATCCAGACAAGACCAATTTTCACTTACCAAGAACAGTTGAATTCCAGAGGAAGAAAAGCAAAGCATGGAATTCATGACTCTCTCCCCAGGATTCTTTAGTCTAGTAGTTAATTATTTTTTTTTTAATTTTTTTTTTCTTCTGCGAAATATTTTTTTAACTTTTACCCTTTCCTATTTTAACATTTTTTAACTAGTTTATCTTAGCAATACCTTTCATAAAAAATAATAATAATAATAAACTTTTTGAACTTTCATTATTACAGTCATATTTTACCCTTCATTATATCTAATTTTATTTTTTGTGCATACATAGGGTTTTTCTTCTAAAAAAAATTGGGGTACAACTTCTTCTAATAGATCAAAATATATCCTAAATCTAGCTCCAGGCTTGTTCTAGTCGCCAGCCTGAGCATATTCTCTCCACTTTATTTTTCTTTATTCTCCCAACCAACTTACTTTATCAACTCCTTTTTTAGAAATTAAAAAAAAATGTTTTTCTTCTTTATAGGCATAGTCCATCCCTTCATTGTGTTTACCCTTATATATGTTTTTCATTCTTTAAAAATTTGGGAGGTAATTTCTTCTAAGAGACCAAAATACTCCCAAAATTAAGTGGGTGACCCTGTTCTAATCACCAGTCTCATATATATATATTATATATATATATATAATATATATATTCTTTTTTATATTTTTTCTTTATTTGTTTTCTTTTCTATTTTTTTTCTGAACTTATTTTTATCCCCTTCCTCCCCCCCATAATTTGGGGTCTCTTCTGATTTGGTTAAAGCACATTTTCCTAGGGTCTTTTCCACCCTTTTAGTATTTTATTTGCTCCTTCATATATTCTTATCTGGACAAAATGACAAGGCAGAAAAATTCACCACAAAAAAATAAATAAATAAAAATAAAACAAACAAACAAACAACAACAACAAAAAAAAAAAAACAAGAGGCAGTACCAAAGGCTAGGGACCAAATCAATAAGGACATTGGTAATATTTCAGATCTAGATTTCAGAATGAAGATTCTCAAGGTTCTAGCCAAGCTCGAAAGAGGTATGGAAGATATTAGAGAAACCCTCTCTGGAGAGATAAAAGCCCTTTCTGGAGAA
The DNA here is from genome assembly GCF_020171115.1 of Neogale vison. Classification (NCBI taxonomy): domain Eukaryota; kingdom Metazoa; phylum Chordata; class Mammalia; order Carnivora; family Mustelidae; genus Neogale; species Neogale vison. Next base: position 116,922,281 of record NC_058095.1, on the reverse strand, counting down.
ATAAAAGAACTAAAATTTAACCAAGTTTAAATATAAAAAGCTATTAATGAGGTGCAATAAAAATTGGAGGCTCTTACTGCTAGGATAAATGAGGCAGAAGAAAGAATTAGTGATATAAAAGACCAATGACAGAGAATAAAGAAGCTGAGCAAAAGAGAGACAAACAAACATTGGACCATGAGGGAGGAATTTGAGAGATAAGGGACACCATGAGATGAAACATTAGAATAATTGGGATTCCAGAAAAGAAGGTATATTAGAGAGAATTATTGTAGAGAATTTCCCCTCATATGGCAAAGGGAACAAGCATCAAAATCCAGGAGATGCAGAGAACCCCCCCCTTAAAATCACTAAGAATATGTTCGCACCCCATCACCTATAGTAAAATTTACAAGTCTTAGTGACAAAGGCAAAATCCTGAAAGCAGCTCAGGAAAAGAAGTCTGTAACATACAATGGAAAAAATATTAGATTGGCAGCAGACTTATCCACAGAGACCTGGCAGGCCAGAAAGAACTGGCATGATATATTCTGAGCCCTAAGCAAGAAAAACATGCAGCCAAGAATACTATATCCAGCTAGGCTACCATTGAAGCTTCCAGGAAAAACAAAAACTAAAAGAATTTGTAAACCCCAAATCAGCTCTACAGGAAATATTGGAAGTGGTCCCCTAAGGAAAGAGAGCCTAGAAGTAGTAGGTCAGAAAGGAACAGAGACAATATATAGGAAAGTCACCTTACAGGCAATATAATGGCACTAAATTCATATCTCTCAATAGTTACCTTGAATGTTAATGGGCTAAATGCCCCAATCAAAAGACACAGGGTATCAGAATGGATTAAAAAAAAAAAAAAAACTATCAATATGACCCAAAGACACCTCCAGATTTAGAGTGAGGGGGTGGAAAACAATTTACCATGCTAATGGACATCAGAAGAGAGCTGGGGTGGCAATCCTTATACCAAATCAATTAGATTTTAAGCCAAAGACTATAATAAGAGATGAGTATGGACACTATATCATACTCAAAGCATCGGTCCAACAAGAAGATCTAACAATTTTAAATATCTATTCCCCTAACATGGGAGCAGTCAACTATAGAGACCAATTAATAACAAAATCAAAGAAACACGTCAACAATCATACAATAATAGTAGGGGACTTTAACACTCCCTTCAGTGAAATGGACAGGTCATCCAAGCAAAAGATCAACAAGGAAATAAAGGCCTTAAATGACACACTGGACCAGTAGGACATCACAGATATATTCAGAACATTCCATCCCAAAGCAACAGAATACACATTCTTCTCTAGTGCACATGGAACATTGTCCAGAATAGATCACATCCTGGGTCATAAATCAGGTCTCAACTGGTATCAAAAGATTGAGATCATTCCCTGCACATTTTAAGACTACAATGCTCTGAATCTAGAACTCAAACACAAGAGGAAAGTTGGAAAGAACTCAAATACATGGAGACTAAAGAACATCCTTCTAAAGAATGAATGGGTCAACGAGGAAATTAAAGAAGCATTGAAAAAATTCATGGAAACAAATGATAATGAAAACACAATGATTCAAAATCAGTGGGACACAGCAAAGGCAGTCCTGAGAGGAAAATATATAGTGGTACAAGCCCTTCTCGAGAAACAAGAAAGGTGGGCGCCTGGGTGGCTCAGTGGGTTAAGCCACTGCCTTCGGCTCAGGTCATGATCTCAGGGTCCTGGGATCGAGTCCCGCATCAGGCTCTCTGCTCAGCAGGGAGGCTGCTTCCTCCTCTCTCTCTCTCTCTGCCTGCCTCTCTGCCTACTTGTGATCTCTCTCTGTCAAATAAATAAATAAAATCTTTAAAAAAAAAAAAAAAGAAAGAAACAAGAAAGGTCTCAAATACACAACATAACCTTACACCTAAAGGAGCTGGAGAAAGAACAACAAAAAAAGCCTAAATCCAGCAAGAGAAGAGAAATCATAAAGATCAGATCAGAAATCAGTGAAATAGAGACCCCAAAAAAAAAAAAAAATTAAAAAAAATAGAAAAAATCAACGAAACTAGGAACTGGCTCTTTGAAAGAATTAATAAAAATGATAAACCCCTGGCCAGACTTATCAAAAAGAAAAGAGAAAGGACCCAAATTAATAAAATCATGAATGAAAGAGGAAAGATCACAACCAGCACCAAAGAAATACTAACAATTTTAAGAACATACTATGAGCAACTCTATGCCAACAAATTTGACAATCTGGAAGAAATGGATGCATTCCTAGAGACATAAAAATTACCACGACTGAACCAGGAAGAAATAGAAAACTTGAACAGACCCATAACCAGTAAGGAGATTGAAACAGTCATCAAAAATCTCTAAGCATTTGATCTTGATGAAATCCCAAAAGTTCATTTTTGCCTTTGCTTCCCTTGCCTTTGGCGATGTTCCTAGGAAGATGTTGCTGCGGCTGAGGTCGAAGAGGTTGCTGCCTGTGTTCTCCTCAAGGATTTTGATGGATTCCTTTCTCACATTGAGGTCTTTAATCCATTTTGAATCTATTTTTGTGTGTGGTGTAAGGAAATGGTCCAATTTCATTTTTCTGCACGTGGCTCTCCAATTTTCCCAACACCATTTATTGAAGAGGCTGTCTTTTTTCCATTGGACATTCTTTCCTGCATTGTCGAAGATTAGTTGACCATAGAGTTGAGGGTCTATTTCTGGGCTCTCTATTCTGTTCCATTGGTCTATGTGTCTGTTTTTGTGCCAGTACCATGCTGTCTTGATGATGACAGCCTTGTAATAAAGTTTGAAGTCCGGAATTGTGATGCCACCAACTTTGGCTTTGTTTTTCAATATCCCTTTGGCTATTCGAGGTCTTTTCTGGTTCCATATAAATTTTAAAATTATTTGTTCCATTGCTTTGAAAAAGATGGATGGTACTTTGATAGGAATTGCATTAAATGTGTAGATTGCTTTAGGCAGCATAGACATTTTCACAATATTTATTCTTCCAATCCAGGAGCATGGAACATTTTTCCATTTCTTTGTGTCTTCCTCAATTTCTTTCATGAGTACTTTATAGTTTTCTGAGTATAGATTCTTAGCCTCTTTGGTTAGGTTTATTCCTAGGTATCTTATGGTTTGGGGTGCAATTGTAAATGGGATTGACTCCTTAATTTCTCTTTCTTCTGTCTTGTTGTTGGTGTAGAGAAATGCAACTGATTTCTGTGCATTGATCTTATATCCTGACACTTTACTGAATTCCTGTATAAGTTCTAGCAGTTTTGGAGTGGAGTCTTTTGGGTTTTCCACATAGAGTATCATATCATCTGCGAAGAGTGATAATTTGACTTCTTCTTTGCCGATTTGGATGCCTTTAATTTCCTTTTGTTGTCTGATAAAGGAAACAGTTAACAAAATCAAAAGACAACTGACAGAATGGGAGAAGATATTTGCAAACGACATATCAGATAAAGGACTAGTGTCCAAAATCTATAAAGAACTTAGCAAACTCAACACCCAAAGAACAAATAATCCAATCAAGAAATGGGCAGAGGACATGAACAGACGTTTCTGCAAAGAAGACATCCAGATGGCCAACAGACACATGAAAAAGTGCTCCACATCACTCGGCATCAGGGAAATACAAATCAAAACCACAATGAGATATCACCTCACACCAGTCAGAATGGCTAAAATCAACAAGTCAGGAAATGACAGATGCTGGCGAGGATGCGGAGAAAGGGGAACCCTCCTATACTGTTGGTGGGAATGCAAGCTGGTGCAACCACTCTGGAAAACAGCATGGAGGTTCCTCAAAATGTTGAAAATAGAACTGCCCTATGACCCAGCAATTGCACTACTGGGAATTTACCCTAAAGATACAAACGTAGTGATCCAAAGGGGCACGTGCACCCGAATGTTTATAGCAGCAATGTCCACAATAGCCAAACTATGGAAAGAACCTAGATGTCCATCAACAGATGAATGGATAAAGAAGAGGTGGTATATATACACAATGGAATACTATGCAGCCATCAAAAGAAACGAAATCTTGCCATGTGCGACAACATGGATGGAACTAGAGCGTATCATGCTTAGCGAAATAAGTCAAGCGGAGAAAGACAACTATCATATGATCTCCCTGATATGAGGAAGTGATGATGCAACATGGGGGCTTAAGTGGGTAGGAGAAGAATCCATGAAACAAGATGGGATAGGGAGGGAGACAAACCATAAGTGACTCTTAATCTCATGAAACAAACTGTGGGTTGCTGGGGGGAGGGGGGTTGGGAGAAGGGGGGTAGGGTTATGGACATTGGGGAGGGTATGTGCTTTTGGGTAAATTGGAAGGGGAGATGAACCATGAGAGACTATGGACTCTGAAAAACAATCTGAGGGGTTTGCAGTGGCGGGGGGGGTGGGCGGTTGGGGTATCAGGTGGTGGGTATTATAGAGGGCACAGCTTGCATGGAGCACTGGGTGTGGTGAAAAAATAATTAATACTGTTTTTCTGAAAATAAATAAATTGAAAAAAAAAAGGTAAAAAAAAAAAAAAATCTCTAAGCAAACAAAAGTCCAGGGCCAGACAGCATCCCAGGGGAATTCTACCAAACATTTAAAGAAGAATTAATTCCTATTCTCCTGAAACTGATCCAAAAAATAGAAATGGAAGGAAAACTTCCAAACTCATTTTATGGAGGACAACATCACCTTGATCCCAAAACCAGACAAGGATCCTATCGAAAAAGACAATTACAGACCAATATCCTTGATGAACACAGATGCGAAAATTCTCACCAAAATACTAGCCAATAAAATCCAACAGTACATTAAAAGGATTATTCACCATGGCCAAGTGGGATTTATTCCAGGGCTGCAAGTTTGGTTCAACATCCACAAATCAATCAATGTGATACAACACATCAATAAAAGAAAGCACAAGAACCATATGGTACTCTCAATAGATGCTGAAAAAGCATTTGACAAAGTGCAGCATCCCTTCCTAATCAAAACTCTACAAAGTGTAGGGATAGAGGGCACACGCCTCAATATTATCAAAGCCATCTATGAAGAACCCACCACAAATATCATTCTCAATGGAGAAAAACTGAGAGCTTTTCTGCTAAGATCAAGAACATGGCAGGGATGTCCATTATCACCACTGCTATTCAACATAGTACTAGAAGTCCTAGCCTCAGCAATCAGGCAACAAAAAGAAATTAAAGGCATCCAAATCAGCAAAGAAGAAGTCAAACTATCACTCTTTGCAGATGATATGATACTATATGTGGCAAACCCAAAAGATTCCACTCCCAAAACTTCTAGAACTTGTGCAGGAATTCAGTAAAGTGTCAGGATATAAAATCAATGCACAGAAATCAGTTGCATGTTTTTATGCCAACAACAAGACAAAGGAAAGAGAAATTAATGAATCAATCCCATTTATAATTGCACCCAACACCATAAGATACCTAGGAATAAATCTAACCAAAGAGGCAAAGAATCTGTACTCAGAAAACTATAAAGTACTCATGGAAGAATTTGAGGAAGACACAAAGAAATGGAAAAATGTTCCATGCTCCTGGATTGGGAGAACAAATATTGTAAAAAATGTCTATTATACCTAAAGCAACCTACACATTTAATGCAATCCTTATCAAAGTCCCATCCATTTTTTTCAAAGAAATGGAACAAATAATCCTAAAATTTATATGGTACCAGAAAAGACCTCGAATAGCCAAAGGAATATTGAAAAAGAAAGCCAAAGTTGATGGCATCACAAGTCCAGACTTTAAGCTCTATCAAAAAGCTGTCATCATCAAGACAGTATGATACTGGCACAAAAAAAGATACATAGATCAATGAAACAGAAAAGAGAGCCCAGAAATAGACCCTCAACTCTATGGTCAACTAATCTTTGACAAAGAAGGAAAGAATGTCCAATGGAAAAAAGACAGCCTCTTCAACAAATGGTGTTGGGAAAATTGGACAGCCACATGCAAAAAAATGAAACTGGGTCATTTCCTTACACCACACAAGAAAATAGACTCAAAGTGGATGAAGGACGTCAGTGTGAGAAAGGAATCTATCAAAATCCTCAAGGAGAACACAGGCAGCAACCCCTTTGACCTCAGCTGCAGCAACTTCTTCCTAGGAACATCGCCAAAAGCAAGGTAAGCAAGGGGAAAAATGAACTATTGGGATTTCATCAAGATCATAAGCTTTTGCACAGCAAAGGAAACGGTTAACAAAACCAAAAGACAACTGACAGAATGGAAGAAGATATTTGCAAAAGGCATATCATAGATAGAGAGCTAGTATCCAAAATCTATAAAGAGCTTAGCAAACTCAACACCCAAAGAACAAATAATCCAATCAATTTCTTGATTGGAGGACATCAACAGACGACATGAACAGACATTTCTGCAAAGAAGACATTCAGATGGCCAACAGACACATGAAAAAATACTCCACATCACTCGGAATCAGGGAAATACAAATCAAAACCACAATGAGCTACCACTTCACACCAGTCAGAATGGCTAAAATTAACAAGTCAGGAAATGACAGATGCTGGCGAGGGTGCAGAGAAAGGGGAACCTTCCTACCCTATTGGTGGGAATGCAAGCTGGCGCAACCACTCTAGAAAACAGTGTGGAGATTCCTCAGAAAGTTGAAAATAGTGCTACCCTATAACCCAGCAATTGCACTACTGGGTATTTACCCTAAGGATAGAAACGTAGTGATCAGAAGGGGCATGTGCCATGGAATGTTTATAGCCACGATGTGCACAATAGCCAAATGGAAAGAACCTAGATGTCCATCAACAGATGAATGGATAAAGAAGAGTGGTATATATATACAATGGAATACTATGCGGCTATCAAAAGAAATGAAATCTTGCCATTTGTGATGACATGGATGGAACTAGAGGTTATTATGCTTAATGAAATAAGTTAATCAGAGAAAGACAACCATCATATGATTTCCCTGATATGAGGAAGTGATGATGCAATGTGAGGGGTTTGGAGGGTAGGAAAAGAGTAAATGAAAAAGATGGGATTGGGAGGGAAACAAACCATAAGGGACTCTTAATCTCGCAGAACAAACTGAGGGTTGCTGGGGAGGGGGGTCGAGAGAGGGTGGTGGGGATATGGACATTGGGGGAGGGGTATGTGCTGTGGTGAGTGCTGTGAAGTGTGTAAACCTGCCGATTCACAGACCTGTACCCCTGGGGCTAAAAATACATTGTATGATTATAAAAAATTAAAAAAATATTTAAAAAAGAAAATAAAGCATTTTAGAGATGAACATTAAAATTTCTGAAAATAATTTCTCAAAAAAAAATTCTTGGCATATATCTGTAGCACCTGTGAACAAAATGGGCTCAGGTTGGCTCTGCATTTGTTTATAGAATAAAACAATGGTTTTAGAAGGTGGAATTCTTAGGCATAATATATGACATACAAAATGGTACTGGTTACAGTCATCACCATACTTCCTCCTTCTTTAGTGCCCACAGTTCTTGGTCATACCACTTGGAAAAATGAGAAGGTAGACAAGACAGAGTGGTGGGTTGCAAAGCAAGGTTTCTTGAGCGCTAGCAAAGTGACAGTACAAAGCTCCAGAGGAGGGAGAGGACCCGAGAGGGTTGCCAGTGGAATTCCTAAATCTAGGGCTTTTTATGGACTTGTTGGTGGGCAGTTTTAATCTAATTAACCCTCCCTGAGCCCATCATCCAATCAGGTTTTCATCATCTCTCTATCTTCTCGGGGTGGAGGACTCCTTTCAGGGTAGTGTAAAATCCTTTTAATGGGGTCTCCTCCTCTTGAGTTGGGGGGGGGCTTGTCCCTGCCTGCTTGCCTTCCAACTACCCTTCATCATCTAGGTCCAAGAAATATGTAAATCTACCACAGTCCCCACTTTGGTCCTTAATGAACTACACACAAAGCATATGCAGAACTTTGGAAGGTCTTGTCCAAATGGCCTTGTGCCTGCTTTCAAGGATTGCTCAGACCGCTCCCCTGTTCTCTCTTTCTGAGAGTGCAGGGTGACAGGTGTACAGACCCTAAATCTAAGGCATAGCCAAGTGGTGGCTTTTATTGGTATTGGAATCAAGGCCAGGTGGGTAGAGGAACAGAAGACAGTTCTAAGGGTCAAGAGCTGGCTTTGCCCTCATGTCCATACTTTGGTTTATACTTGAATTCTGAGGATTCTAAATTTGCACCTTGCATTTCAGTCTCACTTTCTTTTGAGGAACTTAAACTATCATGAACTGGGGCATGGAGGAGCACTTTGTCGGAGAAAGTTGACAAGTTTAGATTTGTGGGTTAAGGAGAAACCTTATGAAAATGGTATGTGAGATTGTACTCTTCTCCTGGGCCCCCTGAATATTAAGAATGGATCAGAAAACAACTCTCACTTGGCATAAGACTATTAATGTCTATGTATAAGAGTATATCGATGTTACATTAACAAATAAAAAACATATTCAAATCGTTGTAATGCCAGAAACTTATTGGATAGAAAGAGTTTAGAATATTGCAGTGGTCTGAATGTTTGTGTCCTCCTAAAATCCATGTGTTGAAATCCTAAACCCCATGATAATGGGATTAGGAGGTAGGCTTTGGAAGGTAAAATTAGGCTATGAGTGTGGTGCCCTCATGAATGAGATTAATGCCTTTATAAAAAGGACCCAAGAAAGTTCTCTCCTTCTCTCTTTCCACCAAAAATACAAAATGACAGCAGCCTCTCACCAGAACTGACTGTGCTGACATCCTGATCCCAGACTAACAGTGAATTTCTGTTGTTTATAAACCATTTAGTCAATGACACCTTGTTATAACAACCCAAACTAAGACAGAAGGACCGCATAAGAAAATAAAGTTACCTCAAATAAATTTTATTTAACAGGAATGTAACAAGTATGAGGGTCTCAAATTTCACTTTTGGAGAGGAAGCAGTAAATAGAAGTGTATTTCTCCTCAGAAGAAGAAAATGTGAAGTGCCAAAATTAGCACCTTGCTGAGAGATTTTTTTTCCCCCAAAGCTTTAGGGAGTTTCAGTGGACAGGTTATGGATTCTAAACAACTGGCACCCTCAATGGCATCCTAATGAGACTAAAGCCAAGAACACATTCACATACCACTGAATTATAGTTGTATCCTAGGCAACACCAAATACTATGTTCCAGGAGCACAGAATATATTTTTTAGAATATCACCTATATTAGAAGATTGCAATAGAATTGTTTTCTGAAAGTTGTAGTTATTCAATACAGTCTTGAGATGTTTTTGCTTGTTTGTTTGTGTTTTTTTTTATCATTTTTACTCTTAAAAAAATGAGGCAAACAACAAGCTTTCATTTGATTGAACAGATTCTTTATGCGCTGAATAAAGATAATAAACTTCACCCATTCCAACCAGAGGCACTTCCTACTGCAACTACTATTGGAATGAACACCAGTTCCACCACACATTAAGCAGTCCTCCACCTGAAACTGAGCAAAATATCAAATTGAGAAGAATGGATTTCAACTATGCCTTGTTGAGACATTGGTTTCAGATTTTAAGTCTAGACAAATATTTTCTTTTTCAAACTTTATTTTTCCCTGGGAACTTACTAATGGGAAGAAATTATATAGATTTTTAGAGTATTTTGTGTTATATCTACATGTTACCATTCAATCTTATTTGTAAACTTTCAATGACTGTATTCAGCAATGATACCAAGCATAATTTAGGTTGGAGAGCAAAATAAGGAATTAATTTTGGGATGCCTGGGTGGCTCAGTTGGTTAAGCATCTGCTTTCAGCTTAGGCCATGATCCCAGGGTCCTGGGATAGAGCCCCCATTGGGTTTCTTGCTCAGCAAGAAACTTGTCAAGTTTGTCCCTCTCTTGCACCCGGCCACCTCCCCTGCCTGTGCTCTCTCTCTCTCTGTCTTTCTTTCTGTCAAATAGATAAATAAATAAAATTTTAAGAAAGAAATTAATTTCAACTATGCATACAAAGAGACCTAGGAATTTCTTAATCCACTGGTCTGATGTTTCTCAGCGTCTTCTGGGATCAAAATATCTGCTAATGTAGTGGTTTTAGGAACAACCGAAGCATTAAGGATAGACTTTGGGAATCAGTTTTATGAAGGTGGAATCACACCTGCTTGATAGAATTTTGACCTCTAAAAAAAAGAGGACAGTGATAGTTCTGACTGAACACAACTTCATTAGTTAAGCCCAAAGTGTTTAAAAAGTAATACTTGATAATGACATGTCACATGTGCAATATTATCCTTTTAGTAACACAGGTGATGCTTTACTCAAATGTGATATAATTCTGTCTCTCCTCAGTTTGTTGGAAAGAGTCTTTGGTCAACAAGGCAAAGGAAAGGTATACTAAAGGACAACACTGTTTTTGTTGGGGTTTTTATTAAATTTATTAAACTTTTTATTCCAAACTAAAATAAAATATCAGGAAATTAGAATTTATTAAACAACTAACTCCCAGATGCATTTACTCATGTCATCAAGGTATAATATTTTGCCATATTTGCATTATTACCCTCTCAGATTCTCTTTCCATCCCTCTTTCTCCTTTTCTCACTCTGTGAGCATGCCTCTGTATAGCAAAATGTATTTTTCATTTATAATTAAAAGTAACTTGAGGGAGATACATACAACCTGTGTATTTTTTCTTGTGTCTAGTCAAAGCAAAATTGCACCAAAGTTAGACAGATAGGAAGATTAAGCTGTAGTGAAGGGTAAAGAGGTCAGAACTGAGACTGTTTTGTTTTGACTAATTGTCACAATGTTGTTCTTGATGTGATACATAGATATAAATATAGATAGTCACAAATACGTGGGTGTGTGTGATCATGAATATGTGTCCAAATGAATAAATCAGCTGGCAAGTCCAGGAGTATTTGCTCCTCCACTTTAATGGAGAAATGTTTAAGATGGTCTTCAAAATTGTGGAAATACCCTCAGAATGTGTTCAGTGGAAAATCATCAGAAAACAATAATGAAAATCTTTTAATGTTATATAAATTATGTGGGAAATGAATAGTAATAAAAGTTAAAAGGAAACCTAAAAGAAAACACAGATTTTATGAACTTTGAGTCTTAGAACAAAAGATATGATTAGCACTAACAAACAAATAATATTACATTTCATTTTATACCTTATGTTCATAATTCTTTAAAGTTGTAGTGGTGTAAACTGTATTATTTTATTGTAATGTATTATTTTATTATATTATTTTAATGTAATATTTTCTCTTTATATACAACCTTATAATGTTCTGAAAATATCCAGGTATATGCAAGAATAAACACCCCCAGGTCCTTCCAGCTTTATAGCAGCCTTAAAATAAGAAATAATGGCTAACAGCATGATTGCTTACCATGTGCCAGAAACTGTACAGACCTTTCCCCACATTTTCCCATTGAAATCTTTCAGTAACTCTGTATGGCAAATATTATCTTTTCCTTCATTTTTAATTTTTTAAATTTATTTTTAAGATTTTACTTTTTTATTTGAGAGAAAGAGAGGGAGCATGAGCTGGGGCAGGGAGTGGGGCCAGGGGAAAGCAGAGGGAGAGGGAGAAGCAGCCTCCCTCCTGAACAAAGGTTCCTGAGGTAGGGCTCAATCGCAGGACTCCCAGGACTCTGAGATCATGACCTGAGCTGAAAGCAGAGGCTCAACCAACTGAGCCACCCAGGTCCCCCTCCTTCATTTTTTAAATGAGGAAACAGAGACACAAAATTGTAGGTAATTTGCTTCAATTTAGTGGTAGAGCAGACATTAAAACCTTAACCAATCTGATTCCAAAGCTCATTTAGATTAATCTTGTTTCGGGGCACCTGGATGCTTCAGTTGTTAAGTGTCTGCCTTCAGCTCAGGTCATGATCCAAGGGTCCTGAGACTGAGCTTCACATCAGGCTCTCTGCTCAGTGGGGAGCCTGATTCTTCCCCTCCTACTGACCCTGTTTGTGTTCCCTCTCTTGCTGTGTCTCAATCTGTCAAATAAATAAATACAATATTTAAAAAAATAAAGATTAATCTTGTTTTTTATTTTTTCTTTTCCTCTGAATTAACTCTCAAAATAACTCTCAAAACCCAACAAATGAATCAGTTAGAAATGGGGATAAAAACAGAAAAATAATATACAGACATTTCACCAAGGGTGATACACAGATGGAAAATAAGCAGCCTTTTTTTTTTTTTTTAAAGATTTTTATTATTTACTTGACAGAAAGAGATCACAAGTAGGCAGAGAGGCAGGCAGAGAGAGAGGAAGGGAAGCAGGCTCCCTCCTGAGCAGGGAGCCCTACGTGGGGCTTGATCCCAAGACCCTAAGATCATGACCCGAGCTGAAGGCAGAGGCTTTAACCCACTGAGCCACCCAGGCACCCCAATAAGCAGCCTTAAAGATGCTCAACATTATTAGCAATTAGAGAAATCCAAATTAAAACTATCATGAGATATAACTACAGACTATCAGAATGGGTAAAATTAAACATAGTAATTCCAAATGTGAGTGATGATGTGGAGAAATTGGATTACTCATACATTACTGGTGGAAATATAAAATAGTACAATCACTCTAACAGCTAGTATGACATATAGCCTAGTTCATAGCAGCTTCAGTAGATAAATGGTTAAATAAATATCCAGACTATGGAATGTATTCAACAACTCAAAGGAACAAACTATTGATACAGGCAACAGATCAGATGAACCTTGAGTGAAAAAGCCAATCTTAAAAATGATACTTGTGGAATAATTCCATTTATGTAACATTTGTAAGATAAAATAATTATAGGGGGGCCTGGATGGTTCAGTTGGTTAACATCTGCCTTCAGCTCAGGTCATGACCCCAGGGTCCCAAGACTGAGGCCTCCCTTGGGCTCTCTGCTCAGTGGAGAGCCTGTTTCTCCATTTGCCTCTCTTTCTCCCCCTGCTTGTGCTTTCTCTGTCTGTCTCTCTGTCAAATAAATAAATAAAATATTTAAAACAATTATAGAGATGGATAATAGGTTAATGGGTCACAGGATTTGGTGGAGAGGTGGAGGGGTTGGATGTGGTTATAAGGGGTAACAAAAAGAGTCATGTGGTTACTGCATGACAGAGTATCTTGACTGTGGTAGTTGTAACACAAGGCTAGACATGGACTAAAACCAAATAGAATTATATGTATATATACACACACAAATAATGCCTGTATAACTGTTGAAATCTAAATAAGCTCTATAGATTTCACCAATATAAATTTCCTGGTTTTATATTGTATTATAATTGTGTAAGAAGTTAACATTGTGGATGGATGAGAGAATGGTGCTTGAGACTACTCAGTGCATTTCTTTGCCACCTCCTGTGTTTCTATACCTTTTTTTTTCTTCAAAATAAGAAGTTAAAAAATAGATTGTGAGAAAGAAATATTACAAAAATATGCTGGGAATTTTGGGCAAAGCAAGAATTTTACACTTGATCTTAGCCAAAAGGCCGAGAAGCGATGGAGAAAGCAAGAATTTTAAAGTTGGAGTTCTTTTTCAGGAAGAAGTTGGGTTGACTTTTAAAATGAGCAGGATAAATTTGGAAGAGTAGAGAAAGAATAAAGGAATTGTTTAATAAAAAACAGTAATAGTTTTGAAGTATCTTATTTGAAACATGGCTATGTTCATTTTTTATTTCAGCAGTAGGAGTAAAGAAGGACAGCTTCTGTTCTGGAAGGTAGTGATTTCAATGGATATTTAAAATCAAAATTATCAACATAAAGTTCTGTCTGTGGAAAGAATCAGAATATATAGAATGGGTAATCTTGATAGTAACTTTAGACATGAATATTAAATAAGATGACACTTTAGTAAGCAAGTAAGCAGAACTGTGTTATTTTATATCAATGTCCTTCAGTTCAGTGAACTTTTTATTATTTAATTTGTTAAACTATCTAACAATCTAAAATAAAAGAATATCCAAAACACTAACTCAAAAAGCTATCTGCACCTGAATTCTCATAGCATTAGTTACAATATCCAAGATATGCAAACAACTTAAATGTCCATCAATGGATAAATGGATAAAGAAAATGGATTTAAAAATGCACACACATATGTATAATATGTATCTATATCTATCTATCTATATATTATACATACATATATATATATATATATACACACACAAAATAGAACATTGAATACTAGAATATTATTCAGCCATAAAAAAGAAAGCAGTCCTCCCATTTGTAGCAATACACATGGACATTAAGGGCATTATGCTAAGTGACTAAGTCAGACAGAGAAAGACAAATATTGTATGATCTCACTTATAGGTGAAATCTAAACAAAATGAAACAAAACCCAACAAACTCAGATACAGAAAAGAGACTAGTGATTGCCATAGATGGGGGTGGGGAGATGGGCAAAATAGGTGAAGGTGGTCAAAAGTTACAAATGTATAGTTATAAAATAAATAAAATGTGGACATGTATATAATGTACAGCATGGTGGCTATAGTTAGTAATACTGTATTATATACTTGAAAGTTGCCAAGAAAATAAATCTTAAAAGTTCTCATCATGGGGTGCCCAGATGGCTCAGTTAGTTAAACGACAAATTCTTGATTTTTGGCTCAGGTCATGATCTCACCTTCGTGGTATCAAGCCCCATGTCAGGCCCTGTGCTAAGCACAGAATCTACTTGTTCCCCTCCCTCTCATCCTCCAGCTTGTGTGCATGCACATGGTCTCTCTCTTTCTCTCTCTCTCTCTCTCAAATAAATAAATAAAAATCTTTTAAAAAAAAGTTCTCAGCACAAGAAAAAAAAATTGTAGCTATGGTCAACAGATGTTAGTTAGATTTAGTTGTAATGATCATTTCACAATACATATATAAATCCAATCATTATGTTGTTCACCTCAAGCTAATATAGGTCAATTATGTCTCAGTGAAAAGTTATTAAAAGAACATCTGGAGCAGTTAGCTCAGTTGGCTAAGTGTCTGCCTTCAGCTCAGATCATGATCCCAGGGTCCTGCTCTTGAGATCTCTCAAATAAAAACAAAATCTTTAAAAAAAGAAGAAAGTCCAAATTCTTGCTATTTTCCTTGGAAGGAAATAATATTATTTAGCTAATTAATTTTAATAAGAAATGAATGCTAGTAGAAGAGGTTGTTATTACATGGTATGATTTTTCATATTATGCAATCAATGAAAATATTGTTGGTAAAATATATGGAACTAAAGAAGACATAAAGATAATGAAGGAAAATAACAATTATATTTTTCAGGCAGTTATAATAATATAAACCAAAAATATGATGAATGATTTCAAATTAAACTGATGACTGCTGGTTAGCTACAGTGGAAATATGAATATAAGTGCTTATAGTTTAATGCGTTAACTTTCTTGGTTACCTTGCTTTCCTAATAAAAATAACAAGTTATTAGGCAATTCATATGGGTATAAAATTATGTTAAATTCTAAACATAACAGATGCTAAAATAAACACTGCAACTTATTTTATTAATCCTTATTTTTGCTTAGGATTTTTTTTTATAAATATATGATAGATTTTGCATTTAATGCATTTTTCTTAAAAGGAGTTTGTGGAAATCATCAAACTTTTACCTTTCACTGCAAGATTATCTCTACAATTAGGAAGTTATTAGAAGTATTTTAGTCAACAAAAAAGCATGGTCTACCCCATCTATTATAAAAAAAATACTTTGGTAGATACACTATTTTCTGAATTACCAAGTAAAAAATGACAGTTCCATTTGAAACATATTAGAGAGCGCCGAATCCTAACCACTAGACCACCAGGGAGCGTCTGAAACATATTAGAAATATTTTATTGTCATTGTATTGGGGGGAGTGGGTGTGTGAAGCACTGTTAAGATGAACACACCTTCATGGGTGAAGAAACAAGCATTTATTATTTTATGACAGATAATTTTGTATATTAAGATAATGAGAAGTCATTTTAAAATCATAGAATGTTTTATTCTTTGAGACAAAATGAGTTATGGTAAAACTCATATATATTTAAAGGGTGACATACATTGAATACATTTTGTCATTTTATGAAAATTAATGTTGGCATCTCTTTAATTTCCCCAGGAGTATTTCTCAATTTATTACACATGGACAAATTTCTTCATCAATATATTGTTTTCACATGATGTTATGTTGTGCACAGAAGGTAGGATGGTTTTAATTATATATGGAACTACAGTTTAATGGAAAAATGAGAAAAAAAAGATCACAGAAAGTGGATTTTCAGCATAGAATATATTTAACAAATAAAATTAGCTCTTCATGTTTTAGTCATTCTTTGCTAGTGCCTTTATTAAGATTTTTTAATCTATAGTGTAAGTTCACTATTTCTGTCTGAAGTTACAGTATAAAATAAGTTTCTAAGAAAAGATGACTGATATCATTTAAATTATTTGATCAGTCTAAGTCATCAATTACCTAAATAAAGATTAACTTTTATCTCATTCCTACTGTTGAGTTGTTGATAAAAGACAATTTAATGATAGATAATTATAATAAGGAAAGTCACCAGGAATCTTTAAGAACATGTTATAACATGTAAAAAATGAAAAAAAAGAGGTAAATACATAGATACATAGAGATGTACATTCATACTTTCAGGAAGATATATAATCAGTTCATATGACATTTAAACTTATTTTAATTAATGGGATACATGTATTGTTTTGAATATCTAAATAGTTTTAACTTAATATTGTTGGTATAATTTTCCCCACAGGAAAAGCTTTCCATTTCTTCTTCTAATCCAGATAAAGTTTAAAAATCAATTTTAATTTTTCTGTGATATAAAATGTCTTTGACTTTAATCCCTTCCATAGTTTTTTTGTGATATGAAACGCCCCATATAAAATCTAGTTTTATACAAATACCATCTAAACATTAAGACCATATCCACACTAAAAGCTAATTCCAGGTAGGGTTTTCTTAAATGGAAATGAATAGCTCATTCCATCTTGATTTTTTCAACCTCAGACATGTCTAAAACTTTAGATTAGAGTTAATATTGGAATGGAGTTAGTATTAACTATGTTAAAATATAACAAAAAATAATGATAGTGTTAACATGCATGAGTTCAGAGATCAAAACTCTTATAAAATCTCTTTGTCAATAATATCCAACTGCCATTTCATAGTCTATGATAAATTGAGGGCAAGACAGGAGAAGCAGGTATAAAATGGTTTATAGCCCCAGGAATTCAAGAAACTTGCATTGCCTTCCAAGCTGCTTGTTTCTCTACAATCTAGTAAAGAATCAACAAGTATCTTAACAATTTGCTTTAATTCAATGTATACCCAGAAACATTTACACAGATTGTTTTCCTTTTAAAAAGAATTCCAGGTATAACTTGATAGTTATTGACATTTTGTAAAGTATAGATATATTTTCAAATATTCTTTCTTGTTCTGGGAGTCTAATTTCTGTACTTTTAAGATACATACTATCATTGATTATATAATTTTATATTGTTAAAAGTATTTATTATAACAGCATAATGAACTAAATCTTGTGTAAGGAAGAGGTATAATATGTACGTATAATGTAAAGTTATTAGAAACACTGGCATTTTATTAAACTGCTCCTCTGAAATACATTTTCCAAAAGATGCAAGAATTTTGCTACTAGAGTATGTTACAATTACCACAATAGAGAAGAACACAACATTCTCATTAAGCCATGCATTTTCCAAACCATCTAAAATTTATCTTAACTACTGGTCCCCAAGCAAAAGAATAAGCACATGTCCACAGCAAAACAAGTAGTCAATCATGTGCTATACATAAGAGAGATAAAATTAGATAATGCTGATTTTGTTATAGCAGTGTAGTTCAATTTGTAAAAAAACAAACAAACAAAAAAAACCGAATAGCAGAAGACAGTCAGGAAGAGAAGAGAAAATAAGGGAGAAATCAGTTGAAGAGCAAATATTGAGTGTTCACTAAAAGCAGCAATAGAAGGAAGCTATTGTAATCAAAGGCATTAGAAGACAAAAATTAACATCTAGCTCCTTTCCTAACTCACTTTGGAATCTCTGGCAAGCTATTTACATTCTCTAGGTTTCAATTTTCTCATTTATAAAATAAGAGGTTTGTCCTAGTTGGTTTCCAACCATTACTTAAAACATTGTGTTTCTACCAAATAAAATGCCAACACAATTGGCTAACACTTCTATTCCTGCATCTCCCTTGGAAGAAGGAACAGAATATAAAACTAGAGAAAAACCTGCAGCCACTCTGGAAACCAAAAGCAGGGTGCCCACCCCCCATTCATAAATGGGGATTTCTGCCATGGATAGGCAGTTGCTACCAGATTGAAAATAAGAGCCAAGAGTCAGGTCACACAGCATGCCTCTGCCTCCTAAAAGAACCTGGTATCTGGGGAATAAAGGGGAACTGACTAAAGGCCCTTAACTTTCCCTCAGCTCTACTTAAATTTAGATAAGCTTCCTTTGGACAGCGCGCCTTGACCTCCCTTTGCTTAGGTTATTTACTTTAGAAAACATTCAATTTTGAGATGTAAATTTTTTCCCAGGCTCTTGCCAGTTTTACAACCCAGCAGTGTCTCCCTCAAGGACCTGGGAGACATCCTTCTGAACTATATGCATAGAGGCCTTACTACCTTCCAGTCTCTGTGGGAAGGTAGGAGTCTAAGTCAGGAAGTGACAGTTAAGCAAAGGCACACACATGGCCTGATGGATCCCACGGAACAACAACCCTCCTCCCCTAACATCTTACAGCACTTTTCCACTAGCCTACCCCAGCACTCAAAAACTTTTCTGCCTATTATTTCAAGAGACTTAAGTTCAGTCTCTCTCTCCCCCATGGTAAGTCTTAAATAAAGTCTTCCTTGTTTAAGTCTCTTCAGCATAACTTTTCTTTGACAACTCTACTAGGAAAAAAAAAATGGCCTTTCAACATTAATAATAGATACAATAGAAAATATTTCATAATCAAATGACATTGAAATATATAAACAACAACAACAAAAATATATGAGGAAGATTTTTCAGAAACAGTATTGGAGAGATACATGAAGAAATCCCTCACAGTGTGTACATAGGTTGGAATAGCCAGAATCATAAGAGGACATAGTGATGGGTCCATGATCAAAGGAACGAGACTGATACAAAACGAAAGTCAAGCAAAGCTTTATTTTATGCCAAGCATCGAGACTCAAACCAACCATTCGGGTCGCCTCTTACAGAGAGGGCGACCCCTCCCAGCCTCTCAGACTAACTTTTATAGAGCAAAGGCCATGTGGTTGAGCCTGATCACACGCAGGTCAATGAGATTGCAACACACAGAGAAAGCTGCACAGTCATGCTAAGTCACACACGGGTGGCCAATTGAATTACAATTCACCCCATAGTAGCTATTTGAACTAGCCTATCACCTTGGTCAGAATTGGTGCCGAAAAGGCGGGCCCACACTCTTTTGTAGTTAGGGAGACAGTATACCCACTCTACTGATTGGATGTCTCCACCTGGTCTGACTCATCCCTGCATTTGGGCTCTACTATCAGGGAATGGTCGACTATATTTTACTGGTTTCCCGGACTTACTTTTAAGTAAGTTCCCCTGGTGGGGGAGGGTTCAGGGTCAGTTTAAGTTTTACTGAATAAACAACAAAATCACTGTTTAACTGGATGGAATCGCTCTGGCTAAATAGGCCCTTACAATAGAAAAGTTGTTCTTAAACTGTTTCAGGTCATGGATTCCTATAAAATTTACATGGAAGTTATACATCCCTTCCCCAAAATATTACCTATGCCCATAATGGCAAAATTTTGGTCCGAGCAATAAATGGCAATCTGTGAACCACCTCATATTGCTGGCTAATTATCACTCTTCCATAGTATATGAAAAAAATTAACAAATATAAAAAAGAAATTGGCATAATATGTTTATACCTCAGCAGCACATTCTTGATTTCTGATAGACCACATAAAAGGAAAAAGCAACACAACAAAAAAGCCTCACAGTATTTTTATATATGTGTGTGTGCACATACTATGTATACCACATGCATTCTTTCTGATTCCCCTAGACCAAGTATAAATATGATAAAAAATTAGAAAAATAAAAATAAAAGAAGAAATTGCTCAAAACTTCCTAAAATTAAAATATTAAGAAACAAAATTTCCCATTTGTCCCTTCAATAAAAACAATAGCAAATAAGTCTGTCAGTTTAGAGTTTTTAACACTTCAAGTTAGGGAAAACAATATTAAATGTATAGGAGAGAACAAAACTGCCCAAAAGCAAAATCACAGCCTAAGTGCTTTTAATAATAAATAAGAAAGTAAACATTAGCCTAAACATATTAGAAAAAAAATCCAAAATTTAAAAGTAAACTCAAAATATGCAAGAGGCAAGGGGAAGCAATAAATAAATAAGTTTAAAATTTAAAAAAAAATCTTTCTAATTAACACAATCTGAAAATGTTGGCAAGTGTAGTCAAAAAGGAGGGAAACAGAATAAGTATCAACATCTTTAAAAGAAAAAATTTAAAACAATGAAAATTAAAATTGTAGAAAACTGACATATACATCTTCACATTTAAAATTAAAAAAAAAAACTAATTACGTGAAAGATTAATTCTTACTAAAATATATTACACCTGTCCCAGAAAAAGAGTACAAATGCTAACTAATCTATTCCTACTAATTGCTGACTCATAACGGGGGTAGAAGGAGATAAGAAAGGGAGTACAGCTAACTTGATTTGGGTTCCCCTGGGAAATAAAGACTTTGAATGAGATTCATTTAAAAGTGAGCAAGGTGGGTATGCCCTTTGGGAGTCCTGGAGGAAAGTACAGGAAGCAGAATAGGACAGAGGAGACACTAAACAAAATGTGGTTTCAGTCGAAGTCTAGTCTTCACTTGATGCTGTTGCAAGAATGACTGGCAACTTAAAGTTATTTCCACTTGGTGTAAGAGATCCGATCCCTTTTCCTGTCATGTCATTGGCTGGCATGCAGCCGCTAGAGAAGCTGTAACCTTCCAGAAGTTTCCAGGTCAGGCTGTGTTCACTGGTCCTGGGAAACCCTCCTGAGCGGAGTGTAGCTGTCACTCTCCTCAGCCCATCCCCACCAGCTGCTGAGGGTTATGTGAACATGCATAGCATAGGGGGTCTGAGTGGATCCCAGCAGCATCTATGACGGAACTGCACTGGAAATAAACATTGTTAACGTTTTTTTGTTTGTTTGTTTGTTTGTTTTAGCATCTATTTGAAAGTACCAGAATTATCAGAAAAAGTTTTTTTCTAAATTTCCAAATTTAACAAATGTCATTTCAAAGAATTTATCTTCACTGTTACGCGTGCTTTCCTTCAGTCTGAAGAGGTTAAGGAATCCTGAAGAAGGATTATCAGAGCTTTCAAGAGAGAGGTTGGGCAAGTGGGGGAAAAAAGGATGGGTGGAAAAGCAAAACCAATTCATATCATTGTAGCACCAATGACTAGAAATGAGGGGAGAGAAATGATGGTTAGGATTATGAAAAAAATGGGGTGCCTGGGTGGCTCAGTTCGTTAAGCAACGGCCTTGGGCTCAGGTCATGATTCTGGAGTCCCAGGATCAAGTCCCACATTGGGCTTTCTGCTCACAGGCAGTCTGCTCTCCCTCTGACCTCTCAACTCTCACGCTCTCTCACTCCCATTCTCTCTCTCTCAAATAAATAAATGAAATCTTTAAAAAATAAAGAGAGAGAGAAAAGGATTATGAAAAAAATGAAAGAAGATTACAGTGAGGAACTTTCAGAATTGCAGAAGCCAACAGCAACATCTCTGCACTGCTCGAAATTAAGGTAAATACTGTCAGTTTATCCACAGAGAGGAGAACCCGATCTGAATAATTTAGGGCAATAAAAGTAACATTTTCTCAGGGGTAGGGGTAAGAAGAAAAACCAAATGCTATGCTCATGAAAATAAAAAAAAAGATATCTGTGTGAAAGAAGCCTTGCTTAAGAAAACATCCTAGCTTGATTCCACTTAGGAAGCTTTAGAACAAACAAATAATATATGGGAGAAAAATCAAACAGTGGTTTCATAGCATGCATTGGAGGGAAGAACTTCCTAGGTAGGGTCGTGGGCAATCATGCAGGGGAAATAGTGACATTCTATCCTCTACATTAGACTTTAAGTTTTGTCAGTTCTATTGTACAGAAAATAGAATAGCAAACGCTTGCTAATCATATGCATAATGAAAGATTCAGGAGGGAGTGTGCTAACATCTCCAATTTTCATTAAAATTCATCAAGAAAGGAGATGAATTATGGAGAGAGAGAGAAGAACAGATAAAGGAAATTTCTATGCTAGAACAAGCCTGACGATATGGTAGAGGGAGAATTTTTGTCCTGGGTACCTGAAGTTTCACTGTAAACTTCCCAACTTCTTGGTATGTTTGAAAATATCCATGAAGAATATTAAGAAAAATATACTTGAAATTTGTGAAAAAACTCATTCCTACATTTTTTAAAGGAATTTTAATGCTGGCTTAATTTTACATTCTAATGTAATGTTTTGAAGAGACAAGTGGTCATTCATCCTGGCCACTCTATTTTCTCTCTAACAGGGATGCTCATTATTACACTAATGGATTTAAAAAAATAATTGGGACTCACCTATGACTGATCTCTTTTAATGATTCAGAACATCACTAGAAGACGAGATACATATTTAATCTTCAAGACACTTGGTGAGTTGAACAATGAGACTGTGTACCTTAAGGTAACCCTCAGTGACAGCAGCACAAGATGATATACTGAATTTGGTTAATTGTGAAATGCGCACACCAGAAAGCTGATTTCACAGCTTTATTGGGTAGTAGTTGAGCTTCTAAATTGGCTTCCTGCCATTCCTATAATCCTGCAAATTAGATATACTCCAAATACCAGAAGGTATCATGATGTAGTGGAAATGTTCATTTAAACTCCCTTATCTCTAGAAAGAAAGATTTCTTGAACTTTAACCCTGTCATCTAAACTTCTTGATCTTCAGTTTATCTGTCTGTAAAAGGTGGCTCATTATCCTTAATTTACATGACAATATAACTAATAAGTTAGAGTATATAAAGCTCTTGACATATCATAGTTTTTTAAATATGTTTAATACTTTTCCATTTTATTAATATAAAGCAATAAAAGCACACAAAGTAATTAACAATTTAACCCGATATTCCCTGACGAATGTTTATCACAATATTAATTAACTAATTGAAAGATATACATGGATATTCTTTTTTTTTTTTAAGATTTTATTTATTTATTTGAGAGAGAGACAGTGAGAGAGAGCATGAGAGAGGAAAAGGTCAGAGGGAGAAGCAGACTCCCCACGGAGTTGGAAGCCCAACACAGCACTTGATCCTAGTTATTCCAGGATCATGACCTGAGTCAAAGGTAGTTGCTTAACCAACTGAGCCACCCAGGCACCCTCTACATGGATATTCTTATCTAACAATTTGAGACCTAAACTTTGACAGTATTGTCTGTTATTCTCAAGAATGTGGTTACTTTGAGAAAATGGGGCTATATTTTCTGAAGATCTAACCCCATCTGAAAAACTACCAAAGCAATTCTTTGGGATGAATATAAGGTGTCTAAATGACAATTTTAGCTACTCCAAATTAAAGTATAATTGGCTTGACCATTATATTATAGTTATCATCAGGGCCTATGCCATGTCTCTCTACTAAGCTTCACAAAGGGAAGACTCAGTCACACACACACACACACACACACACACACACATCCCAAATACAAAGAAACAATAAACAAATGCAGTAAAACATAGTGAAAAAAATTGCTCTCAAAAGGCATTCCCAATTCAACTAGTGTAAATGAAGGTTCTTTGTTTTTGTTTTTTTTTTGTTGTTGTTGTGGTTGTTGGTTTTATTTCCCATTTACCAAAGCCAAATTAAAGCCTGTTTTAAAGGAGACATAATCAAAAATTTATCAGTTTACATGTCTGTATTTTGGGCAAAAGACACAAAAGTGATAACCCGGTCAGCCAAGCAGTAAGAAAGTGTTTATTTGTGTAAGTGCGGAAGTAATACAATTCAGCTACAGCTAATGTGTTTAAAGTACCTCCTGGTGCTTGTCTTTTCCTAATGTCAATACAAGTCAAATTTCTCTGTGACACATTTATCTCTTTCAGTAAGTCATACGCAATAGGACCAATCTAAATTGAAAGAGTTATTTTGTAGCTTCACTAATTAAGCAGAAGAAATAAATGAAAATAGATCATTGAACGTAACTATCGCCATAAAAATCATTTTTTCCAAGATTAAAAGAAATAAAACATAAATAGAAGTTACTAAGCTCTAATGGTAAAATACAGTCATTCCAACCCATGGGATGAAAACGCTCATGACTCTTAGCAGTGATGTTGATGTTGATGTTGATTTTACAAGGTTTTTTTTATCATGACCAATTTTGTAGTGTTCCAACTTTCTAAGTTCATTTTCAGTTTTCAGTGGACAAAGGGAATATAGAATAAAAAATACACAATGAAGAGGAAAAATTGGTTCAAAATCATTCAGAGAATGTAAAATGACCTGCAACTTTGAAAATAAAAATGGTAATAATAAATAAAAAAATTTTAAATGAAACCTGATTTTTTTTTTTTTTTTTACTTCTCATCATTTGCTTGCTGTGCTCAGCTCTTCACCAAAGTCCTTTTCATCACAAAGAACTTTCAAATCTGAATCAGTATTCCTGTTGTTTCATTGCCTACCACTAACCTTTTGGCTTTGTTTAGCTCGGCCAATAAATTTCCTTTACACTTTGAAGGAATTATTTTTCATCTTCAATGATTTTTTTAAAGATTTTATTTATTTCTTTGACAGAGATCACAAGTAGGCAGAGAGACAGGCAGAGAGAGAGGGGGAAAGCAGGCTCCCCACAGAGCAGAGAGCCTGATGTGGGGCTCGATCCCAGGACCTCATGACCTGAGCCGAAGACAGAGACTTTAACCCACTGAGCCACCCAGGTGCCCCATCTTCAATGATCTTTACTGAAGTTCTGCATCAGCAATTCCCTCTGATAGGCACATCCGGAACTTGGCATCAAGAACATCTGTCAAACGTCTATACATTTATAATCTAATGTCTAAATTTTTGATCTTGTATTCATATTTCTTTTTTTTGTTTGTTTTTCATTCTTTATTCTCTCATATTTGATTTTTACCTTATTGAGAGTTTAACTTCTTTTATTGTCTTGTTTCCTTCTGGCCTAGCATCATCCTTGGCACCATTTCTTTCAATTATAGGCATAACAGCCATGGTCCTCTTAAGCACCTTCTTTCTAGAACTTTCAATTTTGTTGTCATCTTGTTTCCTCCGAAGATGCCTCCTAAAAAATATAGAACTTTACATCTACTCAACTGACAATTTTTTTTCCATTTCTAAAATTAAACTATTACATACTGCTCAATGAAAATATAAACATTGCATGACTTGAAACCATAGGTTTTTTTTTGTATGTTTGTTTTTTTAAGATTTTATTTATTTGACAGAGAGAGAGAGATCACAAGTAGGCAGGAAGGCAAGCAGAGAGGGGGGGGGGGAAGCAGGCTCCCTGCCGAGCCGAGAGCCCAATATGGGGCTCGATTCCAGGACCCTGAGATCATGACTTGAGCTGAAGGCAGAGGCTTTAACCCACTGAGCCACCCAGGAGCCCCAAAATCACAGTTTTTAAACTCAACCCAAATATTAATATTTATTAACCACTTTTCTTATAACTGATCAGTCTTGCTCTCTCTGTCCCCATCTGCCACCTCAGTTTCTGAACCTCACTACTTTCTGTTTCCTTTTCAACAAACTACACTCTGACTCAAGAGTTCTTCTAGCTCACTAACAACTAATGAATCACTACCTGCATTTATTCTTCCTTTCCCCTCCTGTCCTACAGAAAATAAGGGTTTGTATTAGTCAGCCGGGGTTCTCCAGAGAAAATGAACCAGCAGCATATACGTATAGGGCTATCCAAAACAGGGATAGATAGAAAGATGGAGGCTGAAAAGTCCCGCAATCTGCTGTGTGAAAGCTGGAGACCCAGACAAGTTGGTAGCCTAATTTGAGTCTGAAATCAAAGGCCTGAGAACCAGCAGGACTAACGGCATCTATTTCAATCCAAGTGCAGGAGAGTGCTATCTGTTTAAAAACAGCCCTGCAGAAAGAGTGAATCTCTCTTACTTCATCTTTTGTGGTTTTAGGCTTCCATTTTATTGGGTGAGGCCCACTTACATTGGGGAGGTCAGCTTTATTCAGTCTACTGATTCAGATGTTAATCTCATCCATAAAGACCCTCACAGACACACCCAGAATAATGTTTAACCAAATGTGTGTGTAGCTTGTGGCCCCGTCATGTTGACACATAAAATCAATCATCCTAAGTCCACCCTTTGTCAACTTGGTACTCATACACATTTTCTTAAACCATACTTCATCTCAAGATAAAGACAATAACAGAGTCATGATTCTACCTAACATGACACAACTATCCCATGTACAAACAAAAATGCACTAATTTCCCCAGAAAAGGAGACAAAGTCTTTGAGTCACTCCTGCATATCCCATAACTTAAATTTTATGATGTAAAATTAACAATACTTACATGTTATGATAATAAGTCAATACATCTTACGTTACATGATAAGAGGATAAGAAAGGGAGGAAAACAAAAAAAATTGCTTAATATATGTAAATATATATATTAGGAGTATATAATAATACTTAGAATATATATAATTATATTCTTCACTTCTGTAACTGGCTGCATAGTCAAAGTAGTTATTGTAACTACCTTTTTCCACTACTCATTCTACATCCCCTGTGTCCTCAGGGAGTAACTCAGCTGGTCATGATTCTTAAACCGACAGAGTGACCCAAAACTTCAAACCTAAAGGGTCTAGGTCATTAGCAGTCTGTCTAGACTGAGTTATTGTAATTTTCAATTGAGCCTAATTATAAGACACGGTAATACAGATGTCCTAACGGATAACCTGGATTCCAGATATTCTCTTCCTTTTCTCCACTGTAGAGTAGTAATCCAGTTTTCCTTTGGTAGTCAGAATCACTCACCCCAGCCAGTACTGCAATCCCCCTTCTTTCCTGCTGATTCAGAAGCATTAGGAGCCCGAAATGTCTGGGTGTCAGTCTTACCTTCCAGTTCAATGGAATCAGTGTTATATCTCCTGGTGGAAACACTCTTTTCTTTGGAAATAAAATTTCTAGGCCAGCAGAGTATAAAGTTGCTGGAACAGGAAGCACAAACTTCGCTGGTGTTTTTCTAGGAATAACAGTGGTGCCATTCCCATTTCTACCCTTTGATTCCTGGACCCATGAATCCTTGCTATGGGAGAAACAACACCAAATTTTGGATGTTGATTCAGAACACATAAAACTCTTTTGGAGAATGATGCCCTTGGTCTTGCAATGTGTTTCCACTTAGCTGATACCATAGTTGAATCTTCAAAATGCCATTCCACTATGCTATCAAACCAACTGCTTCATGATGGTGAAGAACCAGCGGGTAGGATCACTGAATTCAGGAACATGAGCCCACTAGGGCTTGAGAAGCGTTGCTGAGGAAAGAGGCTAAATGGTATCCACAGAATCAGTCATTCTACAGGCTTGATTATTAAATTCATCATCTGCAGCCCTCACTCTTTGGTGAGCAATCATATGGAAGACAAATGTCCACATTTTTGCGTTTTCAGAGGAATCTAATTCACATATATGTTCCCCAAATTTTCTTGTCACAAATTTTCCTATAATTTTTCTATCCAAATCCCTGACCATCCTGTCATTGGCCACAACCTACAAAGTGGTGTATAAACACATATCTAGCCATTTCTCCTGCTAGTTGGTGCATGGCCCAAAGTTCCGTTTCCTCTGCAGAATTTTCTTCACATTGTCCTTTGAGGATGTCCCTGAAAGAGGCTATAGGGCTACAGGGCTATATGTGTATATTGAGCAAAGCCATCTATAAATCAGGCCAATTTTTCTCTTCCTCCATCAATTGATCATAAGGAATACCCCATGAAGTCATGGGTGTAGGCTGGGGTGGGGAACAGTATAGCTAGAGGGAGGATCATGAGCTTCTGGGTCACATCTTCTTGTAACTTCCTATGTCTTCAAGACCTGCTGGGTCCCAGGCATGTGTATACCAATTCCATTTGATGTTGGAATGCAGCTATACATGCTCAATTGTATGGCATGGTGAATCAGATAAAACCCAGTTCATGCTGAACAGCTCAGGTTGCACAGTAACTTGGTAGACCATGGTTCAATCTCTATTAAGGCACAGTAGAAAGCCAAGAGCTATTTCTCAAAAGGAGAGTAGGCATTCACAGAAGATAGCAGGGCCTTGTTCTAAAATTCTAAAAGCCTGCACTGTGATTTGTCTTTAGGGGCCACTGAAGGCTTCAAAGAGCATCTGTATCTGCCACTGGCACCTTAATTGCCATAGGAGCTACTGATCATATAGACAAGCTGTAGAGCTGGTTGCACAGCAGTCTGGTCCAGTTGCAGGTCCTTACTCAATTCTGGTTACACTCTAAATAAGCAGATTTTTGGGTCTCTCAGGAAATAGCACAGAGTAACATACCCAAATGAGGAATATGTTTTCCATCTCCAAAATCCGAAGAAGATCATTAGGTAATGTGCCTCTTTCTTTCTTTGTAGTCAAGTTATATGCAACAACTTACCCTTCACCTTAGAAGGGATATTTCAACGTGACACACATCACTATAACCCTAGAGTTTCAGTGAAGTAGAAAGACCTTCAGTTTTTGTTGGATTTATTTCCCACCTTCCGGCACCTAAATGTTTGACCAGTAAATCTAGAGAAGTTGCTTCTCCTTGCCTCTTACAAACAATCAACTAACATCATCAATGTAATGGACCAGCGAGAAATCTTCTTGAAGGTGCATTGTTGGCCTTGTTGAATGAAAGCAAAATGCTTCTGGTTGTCCTTATTGGCATGGATAGAGAAAGAAAATCTTTTCATCTCAACAACTCCATACCAGGTATCTGGGGATATGTTCATTTGTTGGAAAACAATGAATCCACATATGCTAAAGCATCTGGAATTGGAGTCACCATTTAGTTAAGTCTATGATAGTCCACTGTCATTTTCTAAGATACATCTATCTGTTGCACAAGCCAAATAAGCATGTTAATGAGGATGTGGTGAGAATCACCACCCCTGCATCCTTTAAGTCCTTAATGATGGCATAAACTCTGTAATCTTATCGAAAATATGGTATTCCTTTTGGCTTACCATTTCCCTAGATAAAGGAAGTTCTAACAGTTTCTAGTTAGCTTTTTGTACCATAATAACCCTTATTCTACAGGCCAAAAAACTAATGTGGAGATCCTGCAGCTGTTTAGTAACTTATTCCAATTATGCATTCTGGAACTGAAGAAATAGCCAAAGCATGTTTCAGGGACCCATTGTGACCACTATGAGATAGACTTGCTCTAAAACTCCATTGCTCATCTGACCTCCATAAGCTTCTACTCTGACTGGTATGCCCCAGTCACAGAGGTCTTCTGAAATTTGTGTCAGTTCAGAGCCTGTGTCCAGTAATCCCTGAAGAGTCTGATGATTTTCTTTTACCCAATGAACAGTTGCCGTAGATAACAGTTATCTAGACCATATATTCCTTTGGAGAAGCCTGGGAGAAAAACTAACAGTATAAATTTGGGGGAGCCACCATTCATTCAAGGGATTCTGGGTATGTAAACTGACCCAAGTCTGGGAATTGTCTGTGGGACTGTGATTGTTTTTATGATTCAGTTTGGACTTTTGTTCACTTGACCTAAAATTTTTCTGCTTATACAGATCAGATAAGAGTTTGATAGACTATACAGATCAAGTAAGAATCTAGCAGCCTTCCTATTCATTTCAATTTTAGGAACACCGTGATTAGCTAGCCAACACTAAGTCTTACAGTCAGATCATTCTGGTTGCTAGTTTTATTCTTCTGCCCAAACCAACCTTGTCTCTGGTGGTTGAATGCTACCACATGGCCTCTACCATCACAGAATCCAATTATTCTCATTGCATTTAGATCTCCCAATTCAGTAACCATAGCTTCCTTGTAACGTCTGTCTTACCTACAGAGAAGAGTGATCACAGAGCTCTTCAAGGATGCTCTTCCAGGTGCTCCTCTCACAAATTTATTTCTCATGGTATTGATGAAACCTATGTCTTTCATGTCTCCCTAGTGTGCATGAGTAGGTCACAAATGACAAATCCTGTCGAACATCCCAGTATTCCTAGGCCTTTGAACTGCTTCCTCTAGGTCAAACCAGGGCAGGTTGGCATTACCAGTAGGCTCACTGTGAGCCACCTTTTAGTCCATATTTCAGTCAACCATCCAAATAAACTATGTGAACCCTTCCTAACTGCTGAACTATGGCATTAAATGTAGAATCTCTGCTAAATGAGCTAACATCAATAAATTCAATCTGATACAATTTATGTTTCCTCCATCATTATCCTACACCTTTAGTATCCATTCCCACAGTGTTTCCTGGATTTCTGCTTGTATAAATTAGAAAACTCAAGTAATTAGTTTGTCGTGTAATACATTTCCTCATGGTTCACACTTTGTTCCTCACTGTGAGAGGCCTGCTGGAACTGAATCAAGTTATAAGTCTAGAAACAAAAAGAGGTGGTGGAAGTGGGTCCTGAGCCTAGTCAACATTGTCTTACTTGGCAACTGCCTCAGGGGAAATCATTACAGTTTCCTCAGGTAATGCCCTATGAATCACCTAGATGGAGATAGGGAAGTCACTTCCACTTGGGGCGGGGTTGCCTCTTCCACTGGAAAAGAATACTCAACAGAATTTAAAAGCTCAACGTAACTAGCTTCATCAGGGTGTTCCCATCCATGCCCATCCAAATTTACTGGATCCCTTTCCTTCTTTATGTCCTCACTTAAATAGTAGATAACTTGAGAGGATGGGAGTTCAACTTGCATTGTAATTCAACCAGTTGCAGGATCAGATTCTGCATTTGACTTTTAGCAATCTCAGTCCTTTAGTTACAAGAGATATGGGTCTCCTTCAGGGCACATATTGAAGATTTCAGATCATGTACCTGTGCTTGAGCTGGATATTCAAATCACTGAGCTCATTCTTTTCTTTACCATTTTTCTCAGAGACATTAGGAGCAACAGCCAACCCCATTACATTCATTAGTTTTCCAAAAATATATGAGAGCATCATCCAGCATTTTGATTCTTCAAAGTGGTTGCTTAGGAAGAGTAGATATCTAAAATAATGAAATGGGCCATATAACCCAGAGAGCCTGTGGTATAGTTCCAGTTCAAGTCCAAAGGCCTGAGAGGCAAAAGAGCTGATGGTATCAGTTTCAACCCAAGTAGGAGAAAAGAGCTCTAAAGGAGTGAGACAGAAAAACAAATTCTCCTTTTCTCCACATTTTGTTCTATTCAAATCTCTGTTGGTCTGGATGAGACTCACCTACATTGCTTGGTCAATCTATTGCAATAGATGGCTTTGGTCAATCTATTAATTTAAATATTAATTTCGTCCAGAAATATTCTCACAGCAACACTCAGAATAAAGTTTGACCAAAATTCTGGGCACTTTTGATGTAGTCAATTTTACATACAAGATGAACCATCCAGTGCTCCTCCTCTAACCAAGAATAAGCTCTTAAATTAATCCATGGTTGCATCTGTCCTTCCTCCCCTGGGACCTGTTATGCACTTCTCTACCCTCTATCTTTACTTTAGCATCTCAGTCTACCCCCCTTCTGTGACAGTGCCTCTCCTGTCTTCAGTCTTTTCCTCTGGTCACTCATTTATTTCATAGTTGTTTTCCTACCTTTTGGATTTTTAAGGTTTCTAATATTAGAAATAAAATACATTTTGGTAAAGTATCAGATGACTTTATATAGAAACACTACTTGTGACACATAAGCCCACATGCAACATGCTTTTTAGAGCTACAAAACTGTGATAAGACATATGGTATGATTGATAATACTCTGGGAGGTATATGCAAGAGACATACATCAGAATTTAATTAGATCTTTTATTGCAAAGGGTGAGATCAATAGGAAAAAAGCAAAAGAAGAAATTTAAAGTATTTAAATTATAATTCTAAAAAGCTGTTAAAAGACTTCTGTAAAGTGAGTTGAACTTTAAAAACAAAGAAAATGAGAGATGCCACATAAAATAATAAAAAATTGTCACCCAACATTCTCCATACTGTTGTTTTAAATTATCACATCTACTAAAATAATGGGTGGTGTGGGGGTTGAAATTTATATTAACAAGTCTGCAAGCAGTGTGCGTAAGTCAAAGACTTAAAATTAAAGACCCCATGTCAACATTATGCAGTGTTATGTTCAGTATAATTAAAGTTGTAAAGAATAATTATACCATGGCCCGAGATAGGGTTGTGAATAAGATTATAAATGTGTAATGAGGAGAAAATACAACTATTCAGTAATACAAAAAGTGTTCAACATCAACTATTCAGCTTGAACCCCCTGAAAAGATTCTATTGTGCTTTTGATTTCTTACTTCATCAAATTAATTCTAGAAACTCCACACTACATGTTAAGGATCTGTGAATCTTTGCCAACAGAACATGCTGGCAAAACCTGCAGAGATTGTTATTGTTATCGAGCATTTCTGATACTAAAATTATTATGTTGAGCAATACAGAGAGAGTTGGACCAAAGAGTAAAGACTGACTTGAAATTAAGCCACTGTCCATGATTTACATTTTGTTCAGTAACAACTTGTAGCAATTGTTCGGTGTCTCTCTCTCTCATAAATATCTGCCTCTCTACAATGTGTTATGCTTTTCTTCTATGGTACATTGACACTGTGAATAAGTTAGAGCCAATGAAAGCCCTTACTTCTTTTGACCCCTACTAAGAGTATCTAATTGGATTTTTCCCTTTATTTCATTTCATAATGTGTTAGGCTTCCAGTTCTCACTCACCCAGCATGAGCATCTCTGTGTTTCTAATCTTGCCTTGAAGAGACAATGGATCATTAGCTAAGGGCTGTAGTTGACTGTGGTATTCACTCTACAGTAACATAAGGTAACAAGGCCAGCACTAAAAACAGAAAATAAAAAAGAATATACCTTTAATAAATATAAAGGGCCAAACACTAAGCAGGATGAAGCTGTGTGGGTCTAAGTAGCAAAAAAACCCATGAAATCGCTGTGTTTGACATTAATAGTCAAAGGTAAGTTGAGATACGAACCCAAAATGGATCAAATCATTTTCAGAATTGAGGATTTCAAGGAAACATTAAAAGGACAAAAGCATTTTTTAAAAATGCCCTTAAAATTATATTCATGTTTACAAGACAAATGAGGAAATAAAAATGTCTATGTTTTGTTATTTTTTAAAGGTTAAAGTTCTAGAACTTTTTATTTGGGAGCTTATAATTTGAAATAAATAGGTGGAAAACAGTTTATTTTAAAGACTCCTCCAGCACACACAAGCACACAATTCAATAAGAGGAGCAGATGAAACAATTGTGTTCCTGCTTTATGTCCAAGCGACGCATGCTATTCAGGGATATGAACCATCTTCGCTTTTGAAACACCAGGGAAGCTTGTTCATCTTAATGTTATTCAATTTTGTGAGACTTGTTTTTCACTTTCCTTCTGTTTTTTATTTACTTCCTTTACTTGGTATCAGAAAGCAAATTATGTACATTTGTAATTCCTTGTTGCAATATATAATTTTGAGATTTTATCTCAAATCTGGAAGCTGTAACTCTCCTGCAGTCTTCTTGTTTTTGTTTTTATTATTTATTTTAATTCTCACTTTGCATCCTAAGCCCCTTCTCATCCTTTTAATTCTCAACTGCTCACATTCACACATAAATTGCTTTTCATGTACTAGGGTATCTGTAACTTGGCACTTACAGTGAGCTGGTATATACAATATGAAAATTGAAGAAAACCCAGTGTGGCTTATGCACACTCATTACCAAAACTTATTTGCATGCTTTGTGATATTATGAAAGATACAATTTTACTCCTAGAACACAGTTTCTATACTTATTTGTTTGCTCCAAGGAGGATCAGGTAGAAACAAGGGACAAAGGAACCTGAATATAGTGAAGCAAATTTTCATCATTTTGTAAGTGAAGAAATAGGCCCTTTTCTGAATTCTTAAGTATGGACATTGCCAATGAGAAGTTCCCTTTTGAATTCAAGTGAATTCATTTGAACTAGCAACATAAACTATAATAGAACATATAGATGATGATAGACAGATAGAATAATTGATAGAGACTCAGCACATAAATACTGAACTGATTCCACCTCAGTTTTGGATGAGGTATAAATACAATTAATATTAAATATAAAACTAGCAATATTGACTAGTCTAGTTTTCTTGAAGATGAAGGCTAGCCCAAAATTGATTGCTGACCCTCATCTACATGGTGGGTGAAGAAAAAGGAAAAAAAAAAAAGGAAAAGGAAAAGAAAAAGAATGTTCAACAACAACAACAACAACAACAAAAAAAAAAAAAAAGAGAGAGAGAGAGAGAGGCCGTTCTTCCAGTATTTCTTTGGAACAGGGCTGCGTTGTGAGGACCTACCCTCCAGTGGTACAAAGTAGGATAGGTAGAACTTCACTCAATGAAGAGAAGGGAAGAGCTTGTTCTATCTCTGCTGGGAAAAGGGACCCAGCAGACTTGACTGCACTCTGCCTGGGAAATCTAGAAAGAGAGGGAACAAGATAAATGGAGTAGCTGGTTGATTTGGCAGGCCAGCTGAGAAGAAATGCTGCTCTAGGAAATAGCATATACTTCTAGAGTATGTAAAACTCCAGTGTACAGCTCTCATCAATCAGAGTATGTTTCAGACATCTGGCAGGCCCTGGAACTGTAAAGCTGGTTCGTGACAGTATAAGGTGACAACTCACCTGTCACACTTTCCTCACCTTCTCCCTCAGCTGCTTCATCTCTGCTCTGGCCATAAGCTTCAGTTACATGGATGAGGAGTTGTGAAAGCACAGGGGAGGAACACCATTCTTTCCTCCTGAAGGAGGCTAGCAAGGGGCATGTCCCACAAGCGACAGGAGAGATCTCATTTTCATGCGGGTGTGAGTTTTGATTACCAACTAGAAGTGTATAGAAGTGTATAGATCTGAATAAAACATGTGTTGCTTCTTAATGCAACTATGAGACCTTTTATTACACTGGTAAGCCAAAAAACAGGGGACTGCCTGAGTTTTTAACCAGGGCTAAAGGAAGAACTTTATTACAAAACACATTTTTAAAAGACCACAGAAGAGAAAAATAAAGATGTTTATGGGTTATATCCATGAATCCTGGCTGCTCAACGTACCATTACAATGTACAACCTATTTGTGCTTTCAACAACAAAAATGTAGAAATATGTACATTCAGGGGAGATAAAATTCACAGAAGTCCATTAGACTCAAGTACACAACGAAAGAAGTATCATTTTATTGCTCAAATCTTATCCCTAACTCAGTCTTCACTCTCCAAATGGTGGATAGAACATTCTCGTCAATTTTGTGCACTTCCTCACTCCAACCGAGTATTGTTTCAGGCAATTAAGAATATATAACTTAAACTTTTAATGGTAAACAGTCACTTCACAATCCTTTCTGCTTTGTGTGACTTTTTTCCTTGGGCTGACTTTAGTTCCTAGGAATTGAGGAGTGTGTTCGTTTGGGCTTGTTTTTGATGAAGTGTAGCTCACGTCTTCTTATCTTTGGGTGTGTACTTCTTATCCTTCTGCACCTGCTGCTAAAGTATCTACATGAACTGATGTCCTCTCCAGTCTAAATACCCTGTGTTCTCTCTAGAATTGCAAGTCCCCAACAGGACTGCGTGTACGCAAGTTCAACTCCCGGCCAAGCTCCACACCTTGCCCTATGAGACAAAAATCCTCTCCAAACCAGGGCAACATGGAGTGGGGATTTGCAAGGGCAGCTCTCAGGCCTCCTGCCTAGCTGCTAGTGATCCTACAGTGAAGCCACGTGTGGGGTAAAGAGATGTCCATGGCTTTCTTCTTCTCCAATTCTAGCCCGAGAACTGCGCACAGGTCTCAGAGCTATCCAAAGACTCCTTGGACCCCACTTGAGATTTCATTTTCATAATGGGACAAAGTAAACAGTGTTCTTGTGTAGTCACTATAAGGACATTCCACGGATCATTCAACTACATTTCTATTTTTAATCAAATACAGATACAAGATACACGGTAATAATTTCTGAATGAAAGACATCATCAAATTATCCATTTTCAAGAGCAAAGTAGTCAAAAGTCACATAAATCATGCAGTATTTGGATGTGAGTTAATGGGCATAATTTAAGTTAGCAAAGAGTTTAAACTCTGCATTAGAAAGTTATACATGTGTATAAATGCATCCACAAATACACATATAATATTACTTTGGGAAAATATGTCTTTAATATGCCTTGCCAAATGGTCATTTTTTCTACATGTAGATACAAAGTGATTCATAGTATACATATATATATGTATTTGTATATAGATGTGTATATGTATATTCATATTGATTTAATTTAATAGTAACAGATAAACTGATTAAATTCAATAAAACTGAAACTCCACCACTGAGATATAAACAAAATATTATAGTAAATGTAGGAAAAAATGCAATCACAAAATTGACATTTCAGTGAGAGGCAATTTTTTTTTTTTTTTGACGATTTTATTTATTTGTCAGAGAGAGTAAGCACAAGCAGGGGGAGTAACAACTAGAGCAGGTAGAAGGAGAAACAGACTCACTACTGAGCAGGGAACCTGATGTAGGGCTTGATCCCAGGGCCCTGGGATCACGTCCTGAGCCAAAGGTAGATGCTTAACCAACTGAGCCACCCAGGTTTCCCAAGAGGTAAATGTTTTTGTGATTTGCAAACATAAAACATTAATCCATAAGTAAATCAACATAAGTACTAACTTTTGTTTAATTGTGGGCATGTGTATGCACTGCATATGTAGGTATCATTTTTATATTTATATATAAAATCATGGTGTATTTCACATGCAAGCATGGTCAACCATATTACAATGAATGTGCCTCTGTCCTTAGCATACCTCTGTTACCATGTCCTTCAATTTTCCCACCTATCTTCTCAATAGCCCACAGTTGATTACCTTTTTTTTTTTTCCCTAGTCCTACGGAATATCTAGCTTCCTTGGCCTAGTTTTTTATTCAAACTCAAAAACAAGGATGTGAGTAGACTGATCCATATGGGTACTTGGTATGGAAGACTTGGAGAAGGAGAAGAGAAGATCATGGAGAAAACATCACCAGCAACAACTCTACAATCCATTTTCTCAATGTGAGGGAAAGAAAGAAGGAAAGTAGTCTGGTCAGACCTCTTTGTAAACACGTTAACAGAAGACTACTTGGAAAACACACTAATGACATTTGCTATCAGAGACTCTTTACCTATGAAACTGTTTCCACAGGATGTACTTAGTTACTCTAGGATTGCTTAAAGTAAACAAATATAGAATATGAGGATTTAGAGGACAGAGTTGCTATAAAGAATCAAGCTATGTTATATGTTAAAAAAGTCATACATGATCTATGATGCACAAACTATGTAACTATCTGAGTATAAAATGAAGAAGTTTCAGAGGTTAAACAACTCCATTTGATTTGTGTAATCCAGCCATGTATAATCCTTAGAACCCTAATATATTTATCTGAACAGAATCTCCTATGGTGGCAATAAAAGACCCACTGAAGAGTACTGATGGTCTCCAAACTTCCTTTTTTTTCCCATGTGTCTGGTAGTTATAATTCGTGAAGTGTGGTAGGGAGTAGGATATCTGATTCATATGAGTCTACCTGATGATTTAATTCTTTCTGTTTTCTCATATATATAAATCTCTTTTACTTCCCAAATATAGAAGCTATTACACAGATCTATGTGCAGATAACACATTAAAAAAAAAAGTTATTATAGTGTTGACTTAGATAAGATGTGGTTACTTTTACTGAATAAAGAAGCTTATAACATTTTGCAAAAGTTGAAAAGGAATGGGTCTTGCTGAACACCTATTATAAAGCAATCACACTACTCTCAATTATTGCATTGTGGGTTTTCCCCCAGATTTTATTTCAAGAAATTTCAAACCTACTGAAAGTTAATAGAATACAATGAACACACATATATCCTTAACCTGGATTTACTGATTATTAGTATTTTGCCATGTCTGTTTCTCTGTATAAATATATAATCTATTTTGCTCATCATTTAAAAATAAAATTTCAGATTTTATGATGCCTTATCCCTAAGAATTCAGGGTGTATTTCCTAAAGTCATTGTTTTATACAGCTCCACAATGATTATGATACCCAAAGAAATGAGTATTTATTTAATTATATCATCACCTAACATAGAATTTCTATTGAAATGTTCCCAAATTTCCCAATAATATATTTATAGCTGTTGTTAGTTTCTAGTAGTGAACTTTTGAAGATTCACTCACTTATAGGCAAGAGATCCCTAATTCAAACTAACTAAGGTATAAAAAAGAAACGTATTGCTCATGTAACTAAGTGTAGATTTCAGGCTCAGTACCATCAAGCATTTCTCTCTCTCTCCCTGCCTCCCCTTTTTCTTTCCATTTTAGTCTCTTCTCTGTTCATGCCATTCTCAGATGGGATTTTGGTATGTTGAGTAAATATAGCTTAAATCATTCTTAAGTTTAGAGTTCAAAATAAAAGAATGCTTCTTATCTAAGAATTTGAGCAATCATCTCAAGATTTATTTTTAATGGCCAGCTCTAATTTTGGGTCGTAAGTCCATTTCTGAAATGATCATGTTGTTCAGGCCTGAGGCACAGGTTCATGCTTTGAGTCAAAGGTAAAGTTAACCCAGCATACAGCATGGGGCTGAGAAGGAAAAGAGTGGCTGTCCAAAAGAGAAAAACATTCAGATAAATTTAAAAACAATGGGAGGTATCAACACAGCCTTGAGCTGAGAATTTAAAGATGAGCAAATGTTCCAAGCTCTGATGCTCACACTGTGTAGTAGAGAAGATGAGCATATAAACAAATGCACACAATAGGATACTCCAAGTGCAATAAGAAAGATATCATGCAAATGAAGTCACAGCACAAAAATATTCACTTGAATGCTTCTTTTCAGTCCAAACTATCTACCTTCTTATGCAAAATGTTTCTTCCTACTCTTCCTTCAAACAAAATATAACTATGTAATTACCACTTATTTTGGCTTGGAAATTATTTTTTATAGTAAGTGGCCGAAAGCCTCCAGAATAGACTGTCTCAGGGTTAAAGGGTAAAAAGTCTCTTACTTCAGTTTTACTTTTGAACACCTATTATTTCCAGCCATTCTACTAAGCGTTGGACTAAAACATGGCCCTTGCTTTCAAGAAGCTTAAAGTTCAGGAAGACTGTGATAGAAAATTGCCTCAGTTGTGATGCATTTCCTCATTTATGGGTCGAAGAGCTTTGTCTTCTTCTTGACTTCACCTATTTCTCATTTCCTGTCAATGCCCTGTATGTTCTTCGCATCTATTTCCCTCTGATTTTTGTGTGATGTGTATTTTCTTGGCTCCTGGCTGTCTACCTAAATTCTGCTCTGGTCACTCTCCTGACCCCTATTCTTCATGTATGCACACTGCTTTGCTTTCCCAAATCCACTAAGTTTTTGACTCCCAGGCATGAACATCTTGGTGTGATAATGTTTGTAGAAGGTCGAAGCAGGATTAATAAATGTCTTAAATGTCTTATTTTACACCTTTGTGGCAATAACATCAAGAAGTCTATTATAATGTCCCTAAATACTCACTGTAACATCTCATTCATGTTAGCCAACTGATTCTAGATATAACTGCTGTTCTGCCCATATTTGGCTGATAAACCCAGTATTTCAAAAATCATCATTTTAAAGTTTTTATCACTTGAAGTAACAATGTTTTGCACATTTTTACATATATATCAATGTCCAACTCTATCAGTTTCCTTAGAATAAATTGTCAGGATAAAATTCATAAAATGGGGTAGAAGTGGGATAAAATTAATAACGTTAAGGGTTACTCTACTAGTATTAGCAAATTGCTCTCGGAAAAAGTAGGCTAATTTTCAATCTCACCAGTAGTATTTGAAACATCCTGTCTCTGAATTCTCTTATTTTGTTATAATTTGTTTCAATCCTTTAAAAAGTTGAAAGGTAAAAGATACATTACCTAGTTTTAATCTACAATTATTCAATTAATCCTGATAGTGAGCATTTATAGACATATTGAATATATATTTGGATTTTGTCCTATATTAAATGTTTACTGTTACTTATATCCTAAGTATATATTGGGATGTCAGTGCAAATTTTACCAAATTATAAACACACTGAGTAATATACAAATATCATCTACCTACTACCTAACTACTGTCTAATTAATCTATCTAACATATATATGATAAATATTTCTCCATCTTACTTTGTTGGCTTTTAAATATATCATTTTATTTAATTTCTTTGTTTAAACATAAATATATAAATCTACTGATGGTTCTAATTCATCTTCATGTCATGGTATGCTACTCATAAAAAGAATACTGATATTTTTTATCAAACAAAGATATATGCACATATATGTACATGTATATACAAATACTTCAGCAAATAAAGGAAATAATTTTGATGTACACTAAACATTGGTTGGTATTACCATAACTACAGCTAAAGGCAGGCACAGACAAGAACAAGAAATCAATGTTCCAGGATGGTAGAGATAATTACCTCCCCTTTTAATCTAATACTATATATTCTTATTTGTATTTTGGCCAAGAATGAAGGACAGGAATCTTTATTTAATGTGGATACTCACATCATTTTGAAAAAAATCACTCATTAGATTGTGAAGTTATGATTGGTTTCATATTTCTTTCATAAGCCTTTTTAATTATCTTCATTGTGTCTTTAGTCATTAATACCTCTCTCACCACAATTGCCCCCTAATAAATTTAAATTTGGAAGTATTATCTATGTTAGTGGCATGTTAACACTGATTAGATGGATAACCCCCAGTTCAGCCAGGAAGACCCTTAAAGAAAGTTATCAAACAGTAAGGGACCAGGAGGGTTTGACAAATTACCTTGTTACTTCTAACACCCAACTCAGTGGTTTTCTGTGATTCTTTAAGACCTAGTTAGATAGATGGCTAATGTATAATTAATGAGATTGATAACCAAAAGCCACTTCTTTTCCTTAAAACAGAAGAACATTGTCATTGTATTCCTGAATTATTTTTGGTCTCAAACCTGTCATCTTCTATTCAGTTTAGCTTCTCGGCAGGTAGACACCTATAAATCTGATTTTCATACTCTGTACTGTCCATCACTACTTGCTTTGATTTCTCAAAAGGAAAGGAGACCAAGTGTGAAAAGAGAATCCTAGCAACACTCAAACTTTACTAGATAAGAAGAAGGAAAATGAGATAACTAACTATTTGGGGGGAAACTAATGATGGAGGAGAGCATACAAGGTTAGACAAATACCCAGGTTTCTGAGGTGAAGCTGTAAGCCCAGTAGGGTAGAGGTTGTAAGAGGAGGAGAGCAAGGATTCTCTGGAGTAGCTGCACCATGGAAAGGTAAAGACTATGAAATGAGTAGCTTATCCAAAGTGTGGAGAAGCTTCTCTAAGTACATTATCTCAATGACTGAAATCCTCAGTCATTATAATAATAATAATCAGTATTACAGATTTTTCTCTGGGCCAAACTGACATATTATCCTCATGGTACGTTATAGCAATGGAAGATACCTATAGCTGTAATCATCCATTTGCAAGTAAAAAAAAAAAAAAGAACCATTTTTCATACATAAACACAGGCTTTGGTTTAATGCCACAGAGCAATTTCTCAAGCAGGCTTCATAGAGGAGCAGCCTTTGAAAATCCATCCAGTAATAACTAATGTCTTTAGAAAACCAAATTTGCATCAAAGGAGACATTTGTTTACTATAAACTCTCCTCATGATACACTCTTAGCTGTCACCGTCTCTGTTGTCAAAGATTCTTTGAAGTGCCAATTGTTAACAGCCAGAAGTTTTCAGGCTTTGGAAATTTGCTTTAGTGTTTCTTATCAACTATGTTCCTTCTGAAAGATCAAAGGACCTATTCACATAGAGAGCAAATATATTGTAGATGTTCAGAAATTTATTTAGCCTGTAACTGGTTTATTCCACAACTAATATCTTATAATAAGAAAAGCTATAAAATTACTTACATAAATATGAGAGTGTTGATGAAAAACTGGAAACTATATTAAGGAGAGAAATTTCAAGTATTCTTGTCTTTTAAAGAAAAAAGAAACATAAATGGAACACACAGACAAGGTTATCAGAGACAAGAAATTAAGTTTTACTTTGATTTGGAGTGGAATTTTAAAATTATAAAAATAGTATGCATTTAAAAAACACAAAGTAGAACTCAAAATTACTTTCACTCATTAAAATGCAATCAAGATTGTGTTAGCTTTTATTGGAATGTCATTCAGGATATGTCACCTCTAAAACTATATAAGATCACTAAATGGGTTTTTGCACAGATTTTAGGTACATGCTCAAGTTCATTTTCAAATACAGATTTTGGCTTCACAGTACTGACAGGAAATGTGGCTTTCATGGTTTCCTGTAGGTTGTTCAAGCTGTAAACTGTTCCAGGAGTTACCATATGTGTTGGCATCTCTCTCTAATCCAGTTTTGAAGGACAAATTAAATCTAATGTAGAACCTCTGAATATGAGATTATAGTGTCTCACAGAATACAATACAATACAATGCAATACAATACAATACAATAAACAAATTGTAACCTCCAAAGCCAGGGAGAGATACAGAGAGAGAAACAGGGAGAGAAGCAAAAAGTCTTAAATTCTTGTTTTCCTGGATTAATAACAGTGAAATTGTAGGAATACATAAGATGGAAAAAAGAGTAAATATCATAATTCAATAATAGAGCAGCAGCTCCAATTTCAACCATGCTTTGTTTTCTTAAACTCAGCACCCTTCTAAACCTGTGCATTTGAGGGTAGTAAATACGAACCTTACTTTTTCTACATCAATGATCATATATTCCTAGGTAGAAGCCCTGGATCAAGGAATCTGAAACATACTCAATATTTATGTTCTAGGGAACTTAAGAAAAAAATTTTTTTTTCTAAAACAATTTCAAAATTCCTGAAGTTCCAGAATAATAAAGTTTAAAATCCATATTATATACCAACTATGGAACCATGTTAAATGCAGAATAAGGTCTAAATATGAATCAGCAAGACATTATTAGGCACTCAAATATGGATGAGATACTGATGTATACTATTTAACAGCTGCCTTTCTGCAATTCTCCTTAAATAAACAATGCTACTGTGTTGGTAATCTAAGGAAGGCAGATTAAAAGGCAGAGTGAGTCATTAATTAAGCTGAAAGGAATGTAAAACACAAGGGAACCACCAAGACACTCTAATAGCTAATCAACTGTTAAATTCTCAATTTCTGTGTGATGAAAAGTGCTATGCTTGCCCCTCCCTTTCTCCTTGCTCTACTTCTTTGACTTTGACTCACTGTTTCTCCACATCCTTGGCTAAGAAAACAAAAGAGTAGAATCAGAATTTTCAAATTGAATCACCATTAGGGTTTTCCATTATATAACCCCTAACACGTTTAATGCTTAGAAGCCATATAGAGTAGGGGTTTGAATAAGACAATGATATTCTCACCCTTTGAAAGAGAAAACTCATTGCTAATCTCGTGTTTTCACTATCATCATCATCATCATTATATTTTTATCTTTCTTATTTGTTTTTGAGAAGATACCCCTCAAAGAATATAATCAATTTATTAAAACTTGACCAAATGATTTCCAGTTGAGAACATGGGCTTTGAAAACCTCAGAATGGTATCTTCATTCAAATCCAGGCTTTTTAAATTTAACAGCTTTACATTTATGAGCTTTGATTTTCCATATTTAAAAGAGAAAAATAAAGAAAATCCCTACTATCAGTCCTGACTTAAAGTTGATATAAATAATATATTTAAGAACTCTTTGGTAAGCTATAATTATTTTTCACAATTATCAAGTGCTTCTTATTAAGGAAGATTTACTTCCCTCCCCATGACAACAAGCCAATACAGTAGATCTGTTTTGCCTGTGGTAGGTGAGAAGAATTGATATGTTACATTGGACAGAAGTTTTGAGAAACATCATGTAGTTTTCCATGATACCTCTTTTCTTTTCTTCCACAGATGGATAACACTTCAGACAGTGGTATCATCAGCCGACACCAGAGTAAAGGTGGTATAAAGCAGAGCTTTAGCTAACTTAGAGTGGACATGTGACATGAGCAAGAACTAAGCCTTTGATGTTGTAAGCCAGTGAGATTTTAGAATTGCTATTGTGCCGTTAAGACAGGCTATTC
Organism: Neogale vison; assembly: GCF_020171115.1. NCBI lineage: Eukaryota > Metazoa > Chordata > Mammalia > Carnivora > Mustelidae > Neogale > Neogale vison. The sequence goes on along the minus strand of NC_058095.1, from coordinate 116,877,777 downwards.
TAAAAGATACAGGCACCACACTGGTACACAGTAAGCCTGTAGGCATGGCAACCTTGATTATTACTAACGAGGAACTTTAATAATCAGAATACTTTCTTCTCTGATATTTCATGAGAAGGAAGTGTACCTAGAATAAAAAGGTATTGTCCAAATTACAGAAATCTGTAAAAACAAACAAAAGTTAATTCTAGGGTATGACAAAAATTCTTTGCTTGAACAAACTTTGGTCATGATCCTCTGAACTCTCTCCCCAGTAAGACTCATCCTTGTACTTCCTTGAAGAATCTACTTTTAGCAAGAATCCTGCTAAGTCAATTTAGCAAGAATTCTCCATTCCTCATATCTGAATAATCCCTTTATCTCCACAATCCACCAGAGGATATCTAATCACTCCAAACTGCCTTCAGCAAGATTTCTCTTAGGTTAGATGCACCAGAATCTCCCAGACTTGAAGTCTCTTCTTAGTATTTTTCCATTCTCTAATGTCCCCCCAACCAGCCCACTTGCTTCTTGATTGTAAATGCCCCCTTGTTCTGGTTGTATTTGGAATTGAACCCAATTACATTCTGGAGTCTCTTTTCCCCTATTACTATATATATATATATATATATATATATTTTTTTTTTTTTTCCTTTCAGTGAAACCTATCTTTACTGCTGTAACTTCTACGTGGCTCTGATTTTCTTTAACAGGTATAGGGTAAGTTAAAAAACACAGATCTAGAATCTAGGTCAAATTATTCTTAGATGAAAAGTGTTAACACTGGCCCACAACTAAAATATAACATTATCCACATATTTGATGGTAAAGGGAATAAAGAGGGAGCATAAAATTCTACATATTTTTGAATAATTAAGAAAAGATATCTTTATATTTATTTTCTAAGGTATGAGTGTGGGAAACAAATTTTAGAAAGACATAGTTCATATGTATGTGTTTTTGTATCTATGGTACCTTTTTTCAATGTGATTCATAAAATATGTCTAGTTATATAGCTATACATAAAGCATAGCTATATAACTAGACATATGAAGAAATTCAGGAGAAACTATAAGTAGACAAGATAGTTTCAGTTTTCTCTATGGACAAAACCTTCCTGAAATCTGGCTGGTGGTAGACTCTGGATCTCATTGGAAAGATGAGATCAATGATGAATGTTTGAGTGCAGATGGAACAACCTACTGTAGAATTACTTTTGCACTAAAAATAAGAGAATCCAGAAAAAAATATATACATAATTGCACACAAGTCATCTATTTAATGGGAACAGAAAAATGAAGACTAGATGGTTTAAAATTCTATTTCAGAACATAACTGGAGAGGTGGGAAGATGATCTAAAATCAATGTTATGGGTTGTGTGTGTGTGTGGACTACATACCCAGCCAAAGGCTAAGTACTCAGATGGAATGAGAACAAATAATTGCTTGGGGATAAAGAAGCCAGCAAAGTTGGAGTGACAAAAGTGAAAAACTGAAGTCTTTTCAACTGGAGTATTGGCTGATTCTGCCATGAGAATATTATTTTGTCTGCCTCTGGTCAACATTTTGTCTATGGTACTTATCAAAATGCCTGAAGACAGAAAGACAGTGGCAGGACAGCTTATGTACTTTTTTGCTAAAAATTCTGTACATTTCATATAATTCAGTCTATCATTGACTTTTACTATAATACCTGATAATGAATTTATGGATTGGGTACAGAGATGGTAATGACAGCTTCTAGAATAGATGAATCTCCAAATTTTAGTGGGTAAACACAACAGAGCTTTATTTGCAACCAAGAGCAATGGATATTCAACCATCTTCAATATGTGGCTTCCAAGGTTGCCATGGATACTAACATCAGAGAAGAGCTAGACTTAAAATAGATCAATTTGGTCCATATTCCATTGATCAAACATAGTGACATGACCCCATAGAGAATCCAGGAAAATCAAAAATACTGTCCCTGCTGGACAAGACCATATATCACAAAGGAAAGCAAAATCCTTTGTGGAAAAATATATCTCTGCATTGGTCCGCACCTCTGATCAACAAATGATCTTATAGTTCCTTCTGGCATCCTTATAATATTACCTCTTCCCCAAGAGAAAGTTATTCTGAAATCCATCTGGCCTATTTCCATCCATGCAAGTACAGGAGGTCAAAACTTGTTTTAACAATTAAGGAACATAAACAGTCTCGTGGTTTCTTTTATAATTTCTTTAAAAATTTAGGAAAATTGTTCTCAGTTTTCTTACTATTAAAATAATGTGTCATGATAACTCTGCAAGTGCTCTCTGAGATATAACTCTCAAGTTTTACATATTTCACTGCTTTTTCAATCTTACTATCTTTCTTATGGGAGAATGGTGGCTATTTTTTGACTATCTAAATAACAGGAAAAAACCCCACTTTTTTTCTTTGGTTGAGAAAGTTTATTTCTCCTTTACTTTTAAGCATGATTTCATACAGTATAGAATTCTATGTCAGTGGGGTTTTTTTTTCCTTCAATATTTTAAATATTTTATTATACTCTATTTTTGCCTTCATGGCTAATGAGGAAAAGCCAGATGCAATTCTTATTTCTGCTCCTCTATAGATAAAATCCCAACCTCCACAATCAGCTTCTTTCTTTTTCTTTGATTTTCTATAATTTGAAAATTACATACCTCAGTGCAGTTTTTTGGAGTTTGTTTGGTTTTTTGTTTGTTTGTTTGTTTGTTTTTCCTCTTTGTGACATTTATTCTGCTTGGTGTTCTCTGAGCTTCCAGAATCTATAATTAGTTATCTGATAGTAATCTTGGAAAACTCTGTCATAACTGTTTCAAATAGTTCTTCTGCTCCTTTCTTTTTGTCTTCTTCTGATATTCCCATGACACATACACTGTAACTTTTGTAATTGCTTCACAGTTCTTAGATATTGCTTTGTTTTGTTTTGTTTTTAGTCTTCATTCTGTTGGCTCTTCAGTTTTCAAAGTTCTGTTGATAGATTCTCAAGATCAGAGATGCTTTCCTTAGCTGTATCCAGGCCAGCAGTAATACCATCAAAGGCACTCATCATTTAGGTTACAGTGTTTTTGATCTTTAGTATTTATTTCTTTTTGTTCTTTCATAGGATTTCCCTCTCTCTGTTCACATTACCCATATGTTCTTGCATGCTGTTTACTTTATCCATGTGAGCACCACTTAGCATAATTGTTTTGAATTGTGCTTTTTGCCTTTTAGTATGCCTTGTAATTTTTTTTTTTTTTTTTTTTTTGTAGTCACAAATAAAGTACCAGGCAAAAGGAATTGCTCTTAATACTCCTATAGTGATATAGTGGCCAAGTGTGTGGGGGAGGATTAGTGTTCTATAGTAGTGTTCTATAGTCCTTTGACTTGGTCTCAGACTTTTAGTGAACCTATGCCTCTAGGCTGTGAACTTCAGAAGCGTGTCTCAGGTTGTTTTGTTTTGGTTTGGTTTGGTTTTGGTTTTGGTTTGTTTCATTTCTTTCCACTAAGGTAAAACAGGATTGGTAGCATGAGCTGGAGTTGAGTATTTCCCTTCCCTCAGGTAAGTTAAGCTTTGACAATACCCCAGTATGTTAGATTCTGTTTAACTTGTTTGTCCCAAAGCCAGGAACTGTCAGGCATAGAGTGGTCTGGCATGTTTCAAAAAGGTTTCTTTCTACTTCCCCTGCCAGAAGCAGAAGATTTTCTCAAATATTTACTATGAGAATCTAGTCGTGCTCTTGGAGGTAAATCTCACAGTATTGTGGGGACCCCTCATAAATTGGTCTCCATGGAGTTTTTAACTCTCAGACTTGTCCACACTGAATCTCCATAATCAGTCAGTTATAGTTCAGGTTTGCCCACCATAAGTCTTTGCTCCAGTATGCCATGGTTCCCACATTTGCCCATGTGTCTCTCCAGCATTGGGAGTGGTGGCTTGCCCTCTCCCCCTCCCAATTGATCTAAGAAGAGTTGTTTTAGCCCATTCATTATTTTACTTGTTGTTAGGATAGACAGGTAACTTCCAAGCTTCTGCACCTGGATCCCAAAACCAGAAAATCAAGAACCACATCTTAAAATTTTTGCCGCTGGACCAAGTCTTACTGGGCTTTGTAGCTCAGACATTTTATACTCATAATTCACTTTTTAGAGATTAGAATTATTTAATATTGGAATTTCCCATTTTGTAAGCCTCCAAATTTCCAGATCATTTTCTATTTTGATTTATTTTGGCTTTCAAACCTAGTGATCTTTTGTTAAACACATCTCCTTTTTCAAACAGTTTGCAAAATAATACCAGTAACAATCAACAAACATTAATTTCCCGCTTTTCAATTTACTCTCAGAAGACATACAGTCTGCTTCCCAAGTAATCTCAGTCAGCTTTATCAAATACTTTGCCACTAGGTAACACGTGAGTTTTTGGAAACTGCAGTATCCCAATTAGGTGCCAATTTAATATAATTAAGGTAACTATAGCTGATGAAATAAACATTCCATAAAACTTCAAAGGTTTGTCAGAGTGGTTTGTATTTGCTCATGTAAATAGCAATTGGTGGTGGTGGTGAAGACAGAAAGCAGTGCTTTGCTCAGTACAGTCACTGAGGGACCCAATATGATAGAAAATATGCTATCTTCAATGTAGCCTTCGAAGTTATCCTGAGTTTCAATATACAGCTGGAACTTAGACAAAGAGAAAGGATGAGGAATCACATTTAGGTTCAGGCTCAAAAGTAGCATATTTTATATCCACTCATGATTTATTGTCCCAGATGTACTCACACAGCTCCAGAAAATACAAGGACACAGAAAATATAGAGAAGCACAACTCTCCACTAAGGAAAGGGAGCCCAGAACTTTGTTCTATTGGCAGGTATCTTCCCCCAAACCTCTCCTCATCTCTTATTGCTAGAGGTTACTGCTATTAGTAAAAATTCCTGGATAAGTTCTAATCAGTCAAATAAGATGAAGTAAACTAAACGCTTCCAGTGAATGCTGTGTGGTCTTATTCTGTGGGCCTGACAAATGGCAAGGCACAGTTGCTTAAATGCCTTCTCTGTCACTAAACAAGGGAAATATAAAAGCAGTAATGAGTCACACAGTATATAAGATTAAAAACAACACATTGCTTAAAAGTACAACTCTTTCTAAATCTGAGTTCAGAATGAAATTTTTTCATAAGAATACAGAATGCTCTTATAGGTAAATAGGAGGTTCATTGCTTTTTTTTTTTTTTTAAATAATGCTCCTCAATGTTAGCTTTCTGTAAAAAATACAGTAATAGAAATGTCATTGTTCCAGCTTTGTTCAATGGTAGATATTCAACAACCTAGAGTTGGAAGATCTTTCAGAATCCTCCATCCATTTTAGTTATTCAACTCAATGTTATTAGTGGCAATAAATTTGAGGTGACCACCCAGAGAAAGGACCGAATTACAGGTAGCCTATCTACTCTTAAGTTCAGATATGTATGGTTAAAAGTTAGTTCAGCACAGAGAGAACTACAATTTCCTTTTGGAGATTGAGGATTCTAAAGCAGAGACTATTTGAACGGAAAACGTTTTCACTTTTGCATGAAGTTGAGCCAAAAAAAATCATCATTAAGGGAAATGTTCTCCAAAATTTTCTACTGTCCTCTGCCCACAGAAGAATTGATAAATGAGGGCCCAATAGTCTTTTCCAGGGACACCAGCTATAAATTATTAGACTGTAAAAACCTCGAAGTATGTGTTGTCAGGACTTAAAGAACACTATTATGATACTAGATTCTTAGAATTTTTGTCCATCGATTCTTCTAATTCACCATGTCATGGAAATGTAAAATATTTGAAAACAGCAAAAGTCTTCAAAATATCAATGCTTGAGTCATCAGTTCTGTCACAGTCCAAATAAAACCATCTTTTAACATCAGTGAAACATTTAAAGGAATTATTTGAAAAATACCATCCTATATAACTAAAGAACTGATTTTCTCCACTGTTGCTTTTCATTTTGTTAATTAAATGTTAGAGAACATATTTCAAAGTGACACCATTGTCTATTTACTTGATGTCTATAATTGTACAGCAGAGTGAATTGTCTCATAGGTTTTTGATGTTAGGAAAAATATATAGGTGATAGGAAGAAAAAAAACCCATTACCATTATATAAGATGATGGATATATCTTTTACCACATTAAATAGGAATGTGAGGCAATAAGCAAAACTGTGAGGAGCTGCTAAGTAAAAGAAAAGTGGAAAGTCTTGGGGATGGTTGGGAATGGAGCGCAGCTTTTGGAAATTACTACTTGATTCATTCTGAGACTCTGCATCCTGATTCTGACTATTCCGGAAGATTTTAGGTGCAGTTCAGTAAAATCATCATGTCAATATTAAGTTCGTGGAGTTTAGCCTATTAATGATTCTTGTACATTAAGTCACAGGGCATGAAAAAGTCAATAAGACCTGTCAATGGCCTTACACTGTTCTTGATAGATTTCTTCACTAGGTGACATGGAGAATAAAAATGGTCAATAGCTGAAACTGGCAAAGCTCTATGTAATCTGTCCTTAAAATGCTGGCCTTAAAAGTCCTTATAAAAAAGAGAGAGAGAGAGAGAGAGAAAAAAAAGACTTTGTAAATTGACAAAAAAGAAAGAACCAGATATAGATTACACTATTTTGTTTTTGCATTTGTTCATTCAGAAAAAAATATCATTGGGGCACCTGGGTGGCTCAGTGGGTTAAAGCCTCTGGCTTTGGCTCAGTTCATGATCTCAGGGTCCTGGGATCGAGCTCTGCATCTGGCTCTCTGCTCTGCAGGGAGCCTGCTTCCTCCTCTCTCTGCCTACTTGTGATCTGTCTCTGTCAAAGAAATAAATAAAATCTAAAAAAAAAAAAAAATCATTGAATTGAGTCCCAACAATGTCAATGCCCTGTAATAGGACTTGAGATGTGTCACTGCAGAATCATCTCTTAGGTAAGCAACTAAAAAAGCCATCTAGTTTGTCTCTGTTTCAACCTTCTAAATGTTTTCCATCGGAAAACTAGAATGATCTTTTAATAATTAAACCAGATTATGTCATTTCCATCAACAAAGTCTTCCTATGATTTCCATCATAATTTAAACCAAAATCCAAATTCTTAGTCATAGCCAGCATAGACCTTACTTGTGACCACTTTCTACTTCTCTGCCTTCATCCCAGACCACTCTTACTGAGTCACTCTGATCCAAGGACAATGACCTTCCTGCAGTTTTTAGTATTTTCCAAACATATTCTCTTGCTAAGGACTTTCAAAATGTAGGTTTTTGTCAAGAAATCTCTTCCCATATATCCTTGCATTTCATTCTGATTTTTGCCCCGGTGTCATCATTCTTGTGATCTTTCCCTGGCCATTCCCTAAGATAATAGAAACTCCTTCTCTTTATTGGTTTTCCTGCCTGTACTCTTCTTTATTTTTCCAGAGCATTTATCACTAAATGAAGTTATATATAGATATCTATATAGAGATCTATGATCTATGATCTCTATATAGATATATATATCTCTCTATATAGATATTATATATTACTTCATTTAGTGATAAGTGCTCTGGAAAAATAAAGGAGATAAGTGATAGATACATATCTATCACTATATATAGATATATCTATATAGATATATAGATATCTATAGATATCTGTTTTCTAGAATTACATTCGATGAGGTAGGAATGTCATTAGCCTTGCTTAGTGAGAGGTCTGTAATTCCTACAACCCTATCTAGAACTTAGTAGAAGCTCCTTTTTGTTTTTGTTGACTGACTGAATGAACAAATAAATGAAAATACAAAATGAAGTGTCTAGTACTGGGGGTAGAAATTAAATAAATGGTAATACAAATAAATCCATAATTATAAAACATTACAGATGTTATACAAGTTAAAGAAACTATAATGAGGGGAGCCCAATTATTTTGATAAAAGAAGATTTGTCAAAGTATAAGGAAGAAATATTTAAACAGGATGCGTGTGAATTATTCAAGAAGAGTGAAAGGAAGAGCATTCGAGAAGGTGTAGAAGCCTATGCAGAAGCTCTAAGTTAGGGAAAAAGTTAACTGAAGGAAAATTTTTAATGAATAGATTAATGATTTATGGAAAGATTAGGTTGTCAGTGAAAAACAAAATTAAGCTAAATTTTAATTAATTATTAATTGTTAAATTTTCCAAATAACAAATACCAAGAGAAGAAATTTTAGTTTCATGTTCTACCAAAATATAATGAATTCCACGTAAATATTTGCTGATGTATTAGAGGATATAAACTAAAATTATATGTGGCTTAATCCTAAATGAAGTTTTAACTTTTCTTGAGGGAGTTCACTCCCAATATTATATATAGTTTACCCTTAATGCAGGGATAAGGGCACCAACACCCTGCATAGTAAAAAATCCATGTATAACTTTTGACTCCCCCGAAACTTACCTACTAATAGTCTACTGTTGACCAGAAGTCTTACAATAAAAAAAAATGGTTGATTAATACATATATTCTATGTATTATATGCTATATTCCTAGAATAAAGTAAGCTAGAGAAAAAAATATTAAGAAAATCATAAAGAAAAGAAAATAGATTTACACTACTGTACTATAATAAAATCACATGTAGTGGATCCATGCAATTCAAACTCATGTTGTTCTAACAACTCTGTGTGTGTGTGTGTGTGTGTGTGTGTGTATGCACACACATAGTATATGTATAACTTTCCTAATTGCTAAAGTAGTGTATGTCTATTGAAAATATATGAAAAATGTTAGAAAAGCATGGAGTGAATATTTCCTATAATTCATAGTCAATTTATAATCATTACTCTTTTAACATTTTGCTATAAATTATTACACTCTTTTTATGTAACTTTTCTCAAATATCTGATATAATTATGTAAAGCAATAAATATACAAATAAATATATATTATAAAATTCTGTAAATTATTTCTATATTTTAAGACATAATTTTTATTTGTTTCAATATGTTGCAAACATTTATTATATGAAAACATGCTCACATGAAGTAAAATATGTTGACTATAATATTCTATCTTATTTCATAACACATTGTAACTTTAACCAGTTTTTTCTTAAAGATTTGCTAGTTTCTATTTTCTCTATATCAAACACAAGAAAATTGTGCTTAACAATTATTCTTTTTTTAAACATTAAAAAATATGTATTTATTTGAAAGAGAGAGAGGGCAAGTGAGAGGAGGAGCAGAGGGAGAGAGAGAATTGTGAAGCAGATTCCCCACTGACTGGAGAACATGACATGGGTCTTGATCCCAGGATCCTGAGATCATGAGCTGAGCAGAAATCAAGAGTTGACTGCTTAATTGACTGAGCCATCTAGGTGCCCTAGTTATTTTTAAATATACTGATTAAATTTGTAATAAAGTTTCTGCATACATATCTGATTATATCATTAGGATAAATACTTAGAAATGGAAGCTTTGAATCCAGATATATGAGTAATGTAAAAACACTTAATATAGACTTTCTCCTACATGTTTTTCCTTTTATATATAGTCCATTATTATCTGTGATTTTGTAAATAAATTGTTCTGTTCATAATACATGTTTTTCCTTTTATATATAGTCCATTATTATCTGTGATTTTATAAATAAATTGTTCTGTTTATAAAAATTATCTATTTTCCTGTTCATTTGTTTCTTCTTTAAATGAATCATTTTACCTATCTTTACTATATAAACAAAATAAAAATAGGTAGCTAATTATATGTTATTGGTAAAAGTATAGAAGCACTAAAAAGAAAATAAACATGAAAGGAACATGATTTCTAAAAGGTTATGACAGAAGGAAAAAAACTAGCCTACTTTTTTTCAAGGTGAGGTCTTAGCCTCGACCAAGGGTTTATCTCCCATAGTATGTAGCTCTTTGGCATCACTGTTCTGACCCAGTTCCTTCAAGTTCCAGGACAGACCCTAGTTGGATGCTAAGTGTGAAACTGTCATTGAATGACAACAGAACAACCTAAAGTCCAGGGAGTTCTTTAATTAAGGCAAAGAAAATGTGAGACAAACAAATGAAACAAAACCAAGAGCACAAAATCATTCTCTGAAAAAGAATATACAAGGTAGAGTTCTTAGGATATACCACTAAGATACCACTATATCTATCACCACAGTTATGATTATGAATACTTCTATCACTCCTAAGTTTACAGCACAGTTCATCTCCAACCTGAGATCCAGAACTGACTCAACATAATCTCCCCTCCTATTTGCTCAGCCTTGCACATCTTTCTGCCTTGAGAGACAGAAACAGATTTTTGAGTCCTGTACAAGCTCCTCTTGTTTGACCGTTTTTTTTTTTCTCTTCTTTTTTTTTTTTTTGCATTGTTGATGAGATCACTAAGAAAAATAAATTTTACTGAGGTATAACTAGCAGACATTAAATTGCACATATATAAAGTGTATATGGTTTGAAATATATATTTATATCCATGAAACATCACCACAATTAAGGTAATGAATATTTTCATCACTCCTAAAATTTCCTTTTCCCTCCTTTGTAATGTCCTTTCTCACCCACCAGTGTTCTCCCTACACGATTCTCAGGCTACAACTTACATGCTTTCTGTCCCTTTAGATCAGTTGATATTCACATAATTTTTTTACAAATGGAACTGTACCATATCAGTCCTTTCTGTGTGTGTGTGCTTATTTCACTCAACATAATTCATTTAGATTCATCTATGCTGTAATGTGCATTTACATTCCTTTTTATTATAGAGTGATATTCCATTGTACAGTAATAACAGTTTGTTTATACCTTTACCCATTGGAGCTGTTTCTAGATTTGTTTCTAGATTTGGGCTACTGCAAATAAGGTCCTCCCCCACCCCACTTTATTGAGGTATAATTGACACATAAAATGGAAAGATATTTAAAATGTTTATATATAAAAAGGGAATGAAAACACAATATCGAAGAGATGTCTGCACTCTCGTGTTCATTGTAGCATTATTCACAGTAGCCAAGAAAGGTATGGAAACTACCTAGATATCTGTCAATTGATGAATGGATAAAGGTGTGATATGTGCATATATACACATATACACAGTGGGATATGATTCAATTAGAAGGAAATATATATATATTTTTATATGTTATATATAAATTCTTATATATTACACACACACACACACACACACACATACTGCAATATTATTCAACTATTAGAAAGAAGGAAATCCTGCCATTTGTGATAACATGGATGAACCTGGAGCCCAGTATACTAAGTAAAATAAGCCAGACAGAGAGACAAATACTGCATGGTATCCCTTATATGTGGAATTTAAAAAAGTTAAACTCATCAAAACAGAGGACCAATAAAGTTTTTATGAACCTTCATGCACAGGTCTTTGTAAGGATATATGGAATGATAGGATCATGAAGCAGCTAGCTGTATGGGGAACTTTTTAGGCAATTACTAAACTGGCTTTCAAGCAGATATGTCAGGTATTCTGGGCAGCAGTTTATGAGACTTCTAGTTTCTCCATATCCTTTCCAACACAGTCCATGGTTAATGTCTTTAATTTTAGCCATTCTAATAGTTGTATGTTGGAATTTTATTGTGGAGTTAATTAGTATACTCATAATTACTAGCAATGCTGAATATTATTTCATGTGTGTATCTATGTACCTTCTTTCGTGAAGTACATTTTCAATCTTTTGCCCATTTTTTAAAAAGATTTTATTTATTCATATCAGAGAAACAGAGAGCAGGAGCAGGGGGCAAGTGAAGGAGGGATAGGCAGAGGGAGAGGGACAAGCAGCTTCCCCCCTAAACAGGGAGCCCAACATGGGGCTCAATCCCAGAACCCAGAAATCATGACCTGAACAGAAGGCAGATGCTTAACCATCCAAGCCACCCAGGTGCCCTTTGCCTATTTTTAACTGAGTTGTTTCTTACAGAATTTTGAAAGAATTTATGTATTATGGATGCAAATATTTATATATGTAAGAATTATAAATAATTTCTACTAGACTGTGGTTTTATCATTCTCTTTCAAAGAAGAGAAATTCTTAATTTTTGTTGAAGGCCCATTTATCTTTTTTTTTTTTTCAGGATCATACTTTTGATGTTATATCTAAGGAATCTTTATATATCCCAAGTCATAAAAATTTTGTTTCTATGTTTTCTTTATTTTAATTTAGATCTATGTTGGATTTTTTTTTAGTCTTTTCTATAGTGTGCAGTGTGCATTTAATTAATTTTAATTTTTGTAGAAAATAGTCAGTCAATTGTTTCAGAATCATTTGTTGAAAATATTCTTTCCCTCTATAATGCCTTTGCACCTTTACCAAAAATCAGGTGTCCTTATATGCATGTCTATTTTTTGGACCTTCCCTTTTGTTTCAATGATTTGTTCAGTGCCACATTGTCTTTATTACTGCTACTTTAAAATAATTCATAACCCAGGTAAAAATCTAAATGTGTTTTTCTTTTTAAAAGTTCTTTAGGCTGAACCATGACCTTTACATTTCTGTGAAGTTTTTGAATCAGTTTATCAGTTTCTACAAAAAAAGACTCCTGGGATTTCTTTGGTATTATATTAAAACTATAGTTCAATTTAGAAAGACTTGACACCTTAACAATAATGAATTTTCTGATTTATAAATGTGCTATAACTCTCATTTTATAGTTCATCTTTAATTTCTCTCAGCAGTATTTTGTAGCTTTAAATGTAAAGGCCTTGCATATATGTTGTCATTTCCCCCTAAATAGTTCATATTTTGACACTACTTAAGCGATATTATTATTTTAATTTCTAATTGTTTGTTATAGACATGAAGTTGACTTTTGCATATTGATTTTGTGCCTAGCATCCTTGATAAATTGACTTGTTCCTAGCAGGTTTTTTTCAGATATTAGATACCACCATTTTCTACATAAAAGATTACAATATCTGTAAGTAAAGATAGATGTGATGAGGGCAAGCTGAGGACAAAGCACAAGCTGACACCCCACAAATCCCCCTGCCCCCACTCCTGGGTGGGATAGGTGTGACATTCCTTCAGGAAGCTCCCAAATATCTTAATGTTAGTGCCTTGCTAGAGGGAAAAACAACCTGAACTTGATAATGGCAGGGTCTCCAGTAGGATCCAGTAGGGTCCTCTTTGGCATATGAAAGCTCTTTTGAAAACCTCCCTTTCCTTACCTCCCCCAACCCCCAAATGTATAATCATCCACCCCTCACAAACCCATTGCAGAAGCTCTTTCTGCCCATGGTCCTCTCCCTGTGCTTTAATAAAACCACCGTTCTGCACCAAATATGTCTTTTTTTTTTTTTTTAAGATTTTATTTATTTATTTGACAGAAAGACAGATCTCAAGTAGGCAGAGAGGCAGGCAGAGAGAGAGAGAGGGAAGCAGGCTCCCTGCTGAGCAGAGAGTCCAATGTGGAACTCCATCGCAGGACCCTGTGATCATAACCTGAGCCAAAGGCAGAGGCTTGACCCACTGAGCCACCCAGGTGCCCCAGCACCAAAATGTCTTAAGAATTCTTTCTGGGAGGGGCGCCTGGGTGGCTCAGTGGGTTAAGCCGCTGCCTTCGGCTCAGGTCAGAATCTCAGGGTCTTGGGATCGAGTCCCGCATCGGGTTCTCTGCTCAGCAGGGAGCCTGCTTCCTCCTCTCTCTGCCTGCCTCTCTGCCTACTCGTGATCTCTCTCTGTCAAATAAATAAATAAAATTAAAAAAAAAAAGAATTTTTTCTGGGATGGTGGCTCTGGATCTCATACCACCAAACCTCAACTATATTCTAAAACCACATTAGATGTACTACTTCCTTTATAGTCAGTATGCTTTTTTTTTTTTTTTTCCCTTTTACTTACTGCAATGGCCAGAAACGTCAGATTTGAAATGATGAGTGGCTATCCTTGGCCTTGTTTTGTTTTATCTTTTAATTAGCAGGAATCCATTCTTTTCTCATTAAGGGAAATACATTTAGATTTACGTAAGTGTTTTTTATCACATTGAGAAAGTTTCCTTCAATTTCTGGTTTGTTAAGAGTCTTTTTAAAATCAGGAATGTGGGGCACCTGGGTGGTTTGGGAGGTTAAATGCCTGCCTTGGGCTCCGGCCATGATCCCTGGGTGGGGCTCCCTGCTCAGTGGGGAGTCTGTTTCTCCCTCAGCCTCTGCCTCTCCCCACCGTGGGTGCTCTCTCTCTTTATCTCTCCAAATAAATAAATTAAAAAAAAAAATCAAGAATGGATGTTGGAGTTGCCATTTTTTTTTCTTTCTACATCTACTGAGAATATCCTGGTTTCCCTTTTTTTGGTTTGCTAATATGGTGAACTATGCTAATTAGTTTTCATACACTCAAACCAATCATGCATTTTTGAGATAAATCACATTTAGTCATTTAATTCATTTCTTGTGGCTGCTGTGATAAATTACCTTCAACCAACAGAGATTTATTCTCTCAAATTTGGGTGGGAAATCCAGATTAGTTTCACTTGCTCAAAACCATTATATTGACATGGATTTGCTTCCTCCAGAGGAGAATCTATTTCTTGCCTTTTCTGGTTTTTCATGAAGGCTAGACTTCCTTGTCTTGCGGCTACATCATTCCAATCATGCCAGTCTCTGGTTCCATAGTTGGTCATGGTGCCTCCTTTTTTTCTGTGTCAAATCATTCTTTGACTCCCTTTCACAATGATACTTATGATTGCCCTTAGGGAATACCCAGATAATCCAAGATAATCTTGCCATCTTAATTTAATTACACCTGCCAGTTTCTTTTGCCATACAAAGTAACGTGCAGTAGCCCCATCATTTAGAACGTGGATATCTTTTGAGGAAACACTTTCCAGCCTGCCACAGTGCACTCTCCAATCCTTAAAAGTTCTGGGTGTGGTACATAAAAAATGTATCTTGAAAAACTGGGGGAAAAAAAAAAAGATAAAGATAGATTCCTGTCTTACACCATGTACAGAAGAAATGGTATATTGATTAAAGTTGTAAATGATGAAAGTTAATTTATTAAAGTATTAAAAGATGTTATAAACTTTCTAATAAAATAATTAATGTCTATCCCAATTGCAAAATACATTAACTCAACCATGAATCCTCAAAGTCTCAAACTAGTATAGCATCAACTAAAATCCAAAATCTCATCTGAATACCATCAGTTTAGAATTCTGAACTCTCATCATCTAATTCACACATGGGTGACACTTTGGGTAATATCCATCTTGTGGCAAAATTCCTTTCCATCTGTAGACCTGTCAATGTAAAAAACAAGTTAGTTGCTTCCAAAATACAGTCATGAAGCAAGCATAGGATAATAGTTACAGATTTTCCATTTCAAAAGGAAGAAAATGGAAGGAAAAAAATGATCAGCTAAGACATTAAAAAAAATTCTAGCAGAGTTAATTCTATTACATGTCGAGGTCTAGAAATAGTCTTCTGTGGGTCAAGATTTTACCTTCTGCTCCTTCAACTTCAGGCACTGTACATAGGGCTATAGGTCTTCTGAGACAATTCTTCCTTTTTCTTGAAAGGTAGACTGTGTTTACAAATGAACAGTTTTATTAGCCTGTTTCCTGTAGAACTTGGGGAGTTTGACAGACAGCCATATGAGTTAATGAACTCAAACTACCTTTGAACTGGATCTGGCTGGCTGGCACTAGCTCTAGAGAGCCACTTGTCAAATAGTCAGGGATTTGGCAAGCCCATTGTTAAGTCACTCTGGTTTGAAGTTGATCATGTGTGAGCTTTCATAACAGACAAATTAGCAAATGACACAAACCAAAACTTTCTTTTTCTTTCAAGAGAACTCATTTACTAATGTACCAGCAGATATATATAATATACTATAATGTGTCTAAGCAATTTTCTAGTTCCAACCACAGCAAAACAAATTAGATCACATTAGTGAGATAAAAATCATAGAGGAAATTTCACAAGCTTGTGGCCTATTTATGTGGCCCTTACATGGAGAAAAAGCCACGGAGGACACAGTGGTCCTTGAAGTCACTTTCTTAGGTTAGCAGACCTAGAAATGCAAAGTTGTATGCTGGTGTTCTAGTGACAAGTCCCAAAACGTTTATTATATGACATCTAGCAGGTAATTTAACATGGGAAATATAATAAGCATTTGTTCCTTGGAGCTTTTCCCTGTCATTATTTCAAGTGTTTCTTTGGATAATGAAAACATGCTTTTCAAACCCCATTGTTCACATATAACCCTAATTAAAATATGTAGTGTGATGTCAGAGTTATTCATAAATTAAATTAAATAATTTCTTCAGTTACTGACAGATTAATAAAGTGTCCTGTGAGCATAAGAAAATCTTAGACACACAAGATAAAGAACTTCCATAACAAATCAGTATTGTTGATGAGAAAACAATGAATAAACATGAAATAATTCAAGAAGAATATAAAACATAAAATATAAGGGGCACCTGGGTGGCTCAGTGGGTTAAAGCCTCTGCCTTCGGCTCAGGTCATGATCTCAGGGTCCTGGGATCAAGCCCCGCATTGGGCTTTCTGCTCAGCAGGGAGCCTGCTTCCTCCTCTCTCTCTGCCTACTGGTGATCTTTCTCTCTGTGTCAAATAAACAAAATCTTTAAGGAAAAAAAAACCAAAAAACTTAAAATGTAAGATCCAGAGGTGCAGAAAAGGAAGCACAAACTAAAATTAAGAGTACAGAGAGTTTAGTGAACTATATATTGGTGAGCCATCATTGTTGAAAAATAATGATCACTTTGGGCTCAAAATTAGTGTCTGCCCTAAAAATTCTTAGAAATTTCCAAAATAAGTGATGCCAATCTTCACATACGTTCCATATGTGAAACATGCTGACTAGAAATGCACAGGTAAGCCCTTTTGAGAAATGTTGTTTTTTTTCCCTTTTTTAAAGTTATTTTATATTACCATATAAAATTCATCTTCTCATTTTTAAAGTTATTATTTTTACATTCTGCTGATATTTTTCTATTACATGGCTGATGCAGATTTTCACTGTTAGCAAATAGCAATTTTTTTTCCCCCTTTGCTTATTTCCATAATAAGAAGCTAGAGGGACGCCTAGGTGGCTCAGTTAATAAGCATCTGCCTTGGGCTTTGGTCATGATCCCAGAGTCCTGGAATCAAGCCCCTCCTCAGGCTCCCTGTTTGATAGGTAGCCTGCTTCTCCCTATCCCACTCCCCCTGCTTGTGTTCCCTCTCTCACTGTCTTCCTCTGTCAAACAAATAAGAATCTTTAGAAAAATATATTAAAAAAAAAAGAATGAAAGAATCAAGAAGCTAGAAAAGCCACTCACTTTTCTGGTTTTGGAATTGCTATGTAACAAAGTTCTGGCGAATAACACCTCAATGGAAGTCATGTTGAGACGAAGAAGATATTCATTTGCTTCCTTATAAATGGAAAAAGTGCTGAGTTTTTCCCTTCCTCCTGCCTCTAAAGTATATGTGATTCTAGACCTTTGTAAATCTATGATGAGCAGTTGCAAAGCATTTAAGGACAACAGGCCAATGTAAGCAGTGGAGAAAAATAGCAATAAACTAGGTCCTTGATAGTGATATTGAGCTGTTGAACAAGCTCCAGATTACCTTCATCAAGAATCCTTCTTAAGTAACTCTATGGCTTAAAGCACTACTATCTAAGTTTTCTGTTCTTCCAGCTGCAGCATTTCAAACAGAACAATAATTATAGATTGTTATAGTTTGAAACACAGGAGGTGGTAAATATATCTTTAAAAAAAAGAGCCTCATGATCACAGTTTCCTCTTTCCTCAACTCTCTAAATTCTTTACCTTCCTTCAAAGCCAAACTTTGGGAAGGAGTGGTTCATGTACTCACTTCAATCTGGCTTCCATCTCCACACAGCCTTTGAAAGTGATGGGGAACAATGGGATCTTTTATGCCCTCATCTTTTTGCACCCACTGAAGTTAATTCGAATAGTTGGTAATGTACTCACTTTTCAGAACGTTTTCTCTTTTACAGTACATGATATGCTATCTCACTCTTTATTTTTTGTCATCTTTTTTTGATTGTTCTTATGTTGAAACTGACATCTTAACATTGATATTCCTCAAAGTTTGGCCCCAATACTGTCTTCTTTGATTTTTATACTCTTTCCCTAAGTGGTAACATACTTCCCGTGGCTATAAAAATATCAATACACTAATGACTCATAAATTTAAATCTTCTTTTTTTTTTTAAAGATTTCCTCTATTTATTTGACAGACAGAGATCACAAGTAGGCAGAGAGGCAGGCAGAGAGAGGAGGAAGCAGGCTCCCCGTGGAGCAGAGAGCCCGATGCGGGGCTCGATCCCAGAACCCTGGGATCATGACCTGAGCCGAAGGCAGAGGCTTTAACCCACTGAGCCACCCAGGCACCCCCATAAATTTGTATCTTAAGCCCGGACATTTTTTTCTGAGCTTTGGTCATATGTATCCAATCATTCATTTCACATTTCTGCTTGACCAGCTCCTGCTCTTCCAAGTGTTAAGTTCTCATAAATTGTCTCACAATTGTCCCATTTATTTCTCCTAAATTCTTTTCTATTTTTGAAAGGCATCTTTAGCCAATGTCCAGTTATTTGCCCAAACTTGAATTTTGAGGCTGCTGGTTCCCCCTTTTATCGTAAACTTTCTATCAAATTTTTCCTTCATTTTTACTGATGCTGCCAATCACTATTCTCCATCTATATGTCTGACATTTGGATTACATTACTGCAGTGACCTCTAAACATGTCCCCTCCCCCCATTTTTAAAAAAAAAATTTATATTTAAGTAACCTCTACACCCAAGGTGGGGCTTGAACTTAACAACCCTGAAATCAAAAGTTACATGTTCCACTGACTGAGCCAGCCAGGAACCCCAAATGTTTCCTTATTTCAATCCTGGTTAGCCTCCAACTTACCTTCCATTATACAGAAGTCAGAAAGATTTTTTAATGTAAAACAAAACAAAAAAAAAAAAAGAAAATTCAATCAGTTTCTCACTAGCTTCAACTCTTTGATATTTTCACATTGCAGTTGGGATAAAATCCAAACATTACTCCATGGCTTACAAGGTCCTGAATGTTTGCATTATTCTGCTGATGCAAATTTCCCCATACTTATGAATCATTTTCCCACTTGTGCACTAAACTTTTAACTGCTCAGAAAATTAGTTCATGCTCTTTCCTGTCCTTGTAATATTTTCTTTGGATGATTGGCCAAGTATCTTCATGTATTAACTTAAATTCTTCACAGATTTTTTTCCCCTGTTTAAAACTGACTTCTTGTCTCTTCTCTATTCCAGCAGGTTATTACTCTATTTATTTTGTTATACTTATTACTTTTAATTTTTTTTTCAGTTATGAGGTTTACTTCTTATTCATCAGTGTATTTTCAATACTACCACAAAGCATGGCAAAAAAAAGCTCATTTATTTAACAAATAATCATTGAATAACTACTATGTTCCAGGTACAGTTAGAGGTGTTGGTTATGTAATAGAGAATAAGTTACCCTCTGTTGTTAATTTTGTGCTCTGATTTTATGAACTTCTCTCCAGAGTACAGCCATGTAAGATCTCTGTGTCAATTATATCTCAATAAAGCTGGGGGAAAAATTAAGTCCTGTATGAGATTAATTTCAAATTGAGTCCTAAATTATAAAAAGACATTGATCAAACCAAATTCTGTGGGATCAATATTCAAGACAGACAATACAAAATGCAAAGACTCAAAGTTACATGTTCAAGATACATAAAGAAGGTCTATGCCTAGAAATAATGATATTGTCAAAAGCAATTTATAGATGATACTGTGGAATTAGGCAGAGGGCAACTTGCGTAGAGGTTATGGAAAAGTTCATGCAGGATGTTGTACTGATGAGCAGGATGGGAGGAAGAAAGGAGAGAGGGAGGGAGGGAGCGAGAAAGTGAGGAAGGAAAGGAAGAAGATATTGGCAGTGCTGATTATATCACCTGCTGACTGAGAATATGGCTAAAAGATAGTGAAGAGCCTCCTGCTGCTGCCTCACGTAAAGTGATTTCATAGTGTTCTGGAAGTTCATTGAATCTGTTACTTCATGTTAACTGACATCTGACCGACTGGAAATTTCTAAGCCCTGACAATCACTTCTAATATCCTCATATGATTCTGGAGATTCATTTTACTAACTTAATATTTCAGCTAAATGGATTCTCCATGAATATTCTTTTGACATGGCAATTACTTTCTCATCTCTCATTGGGAAGAGATCAATGTCAGACAGGTCTGAATGGAGGGATGCTGAGGCTCTGCTTGCAAGAGAGGCTATGTTTGGAGGCACCATCGTGTCCAGAAGCAAAGCCTGCAGGAATGCTTGCAAACCCATGGACACCAGAGATGAGGCAGGCTTAGAAAGTTCATCCCTTTGCCAGAAACCCCATGACCTCCTTCCTACTGTGTCATTTCAGCCTAAGTAAACAAACATCCTTTAATAGAGATTTTTGACCAACTGTGTTCTACTATTCCCCAACATGCTGGTAACTACTTACTCTCTCATTAAAGTTCTTATCTCATTAAAGACTAGTAATTTGAGAACCAATTTTCATTTTAGGCCACTAACATACTCCAGCCAGTAATTTGCAAATAAGTAATTTGTTTGCTAATTATTTAAAGTTTGTTTTTTGGGGTTTATTATTTATTTATTTATTTTTGCTATCTACACTATACATGCTTTACCTTAAATGCTTTGCTAGTGGAAAATATTATACACACATATATGTATATATATATATATATATACATATGTATGCATGTATATATGTACACATATGAATCTGGATAAACTTTTAGGTAAATAGTACTTTTTTTTTAAAGATTTTATTTATTTGACAGAGTGATCACAAGTAGGCAGAGAGGCAGACAGATAGAGATGGGGAAGCAGGCTTCCCGCTGAGCAGAGAGCCCAATGTGCGGCTCGATCCCAGGACCCCGAGATCATGACCTGAGCTGAAGGCAGAGGCTTAACCCTCTGAGCCACCCATGTGCCCCAAATATTACTTTTTTAAAAAAGATAAAATATCACCCACAATTTTTCTCTTCTAGTACATTTTTTAGCTATATGTTTTTCATTTTCATTTTGAAATATATTTACAAGCATTCATAGTTTTAATATGTTTGTGCTCATAATACAATTATTTTATTGCAGTAAGAGCTATAGCATTTATTTGGTATGGCTTCTGTGCCAAGCAAAGTTTTAGCACATGTTACAAGGTTCACCTCACTTAGGCCTCAAAACAGATTTATGAGTTTGTTATTTTCAATTAAACCATTAAATCTGTGAAGAAACTGAGGTAGGTCGATACTGAATAATATTCTTAAAGATTTATAGATTATGGAAATGATGGCAAAACTGGAATTTCACCACAGGCTGATTCTTGGTTCACTCCTTGCTTTGGGAAAATTTGGCATTTGGGCCTAAAGAATATTATCACTAAATTTGTTAGGGAAAAAATTATTTTGGCACTTGTTAAAATGATATGGAAGACTTTATTCAGAACTATCATGGTAGGTGTCAAGACTTTGACAATAGAAGAGAGATCATATTCTACTCAAATATAATAATGACAAGTGGGGATTAATTGCCAAAGAGTAGGTTAAGGTGTGGAGTGCAGTGGATTGAAAGAAACTAGAGGAGACATCAAGAGTAGGAAAATTCATGCCAAGCTGTTTTAGGATTCTTGCTGAGGACAGACCAGGGTGCTCAGATATCAATGGTGGGGAATGAGGAATTTGATCCGACATCAAGGATGGAAGGATTCCCTTTAAACTGACTTAGTAAGATTCTTGCTCAAACTGGGCCATGTAGGCCTGATATGGATAGAGGCCAAGGTTGTGGCCTAGTTAAGAAGAGGGCTTAAAGGAACCTAATTGAAGTTTGGTCAAAGAGAGCATCTTATCAAATTTTCTCCAGGTGAACTGGGGAGGTTCCCCTGGCAATCTCTAGCCCCTTATCCCCCCGACCCCTGGTTCTGAAGACCTCATCCGGCCCATCCCAAAGATGTAGCTGAATGCTCTTTGTATTGTCATGAGAAAGAATTCAAAGACAGATACAACACAGCAGATGAACAACACAAGCAGACAAGTTTGTACACTCTTGAGATGTGAGTACAGTGGGGAGAGAGAGAGAGAGCAGGAGCCCATGAGCTATGCACCCAGAGGTTGGGTTTCTATCTTTTACTGACAGCTATTATCTAGGGGATAGAATATTCATTACTTGGGGCAGAGATTTCTTAGAAGCAGGGTTTTCTGCCTTTTCTTCCTTATTTGGTCAGTGCTCTCCAGCCTACTTTGTCCTGCATCTTGGGCCTATGTGGTTTGTTCTGGCTTCTTTTGGTTCTGTTTTGGAGTGCTGCCAGGACAGGCTTCCAACTTTCCACTGCTTCCCATGACTACCTTTTTGCTGGTCTCCAGGAAACCTGGTAGATAGAATCTAACTAACTGCCTCTAACAAATTCATCACAAGAATAATATAATTTTAGTGGCTCAGTCAGTTAAACATCTGCCTTCAGCTCAGGTCATGACCTCAAGATCCTGGAATCCAGGCTCTCTGCTCTGTGGGAAGTCACTTTCCCCTCTCCATCTGCTCCATCAGCAAGGAGTCTGCTTCTCTCTTTCTCTTTCTCTGTGGTAAAGAAATAAATAGAATGTTAAATATATATATATATATTATATATATAATATATATATATGTGTGTGTGTGTACACACACACACACACACACACACACATAGTCTTTTTTTTTTTTTTTAAAGATTTTATTTATTTATTTGACAGAGAGAGATTACAAGTAGGCAGAGAGGCAGGCAGAGAGAGAGAGGAGGAAGCAGGCTCCCTGCTGAGCAGAGAGCCCAATCCGGGACTCGATCCCAGGACCCTGCGATCATGACCTGAGCCGAAGGCAGCGGGTTAACCCACTGAGCCACCCAGGCGCCCACACACATATAGTCTTAAAGAAAAAAAAGAATAGTAGAATTTTACACATTGAGAGGACCTTAGAAATAACCTGAATCAATTCAATCTCTTTATCTCGTTTTAGAGAAAAATCAGAACATTCATGTGCAGCTGCTTGGCCAAAGTCACTTGGTTGTTGGAAGACATGAGACAATGACTTAGCCCTATGCTTTTGCTCTTACAATATTATTGTCTTTTATTGGATTATTTACATATTATCCTAATATATAAGAAATTAGATACTCTATAAATGCAGAATGGCACAACATATAATAGATAAAAATGGCTTTAAAACTCCCAATAAAAATTGACATTATTTGTTTTAGATTGCTCTTCTCCTCAGTTTAAAAAAAAAAAAATCTATATCTAGGTTTACTAACAAATAGCATATTTGTTGTTTAAATTGGTGTTGACTGGATTGTTATGCAGGATCTTTAAATGTCAAATGGGAGTCTATGGAAATGGATTGGAATTCCAATCTCTGTACTAAAGGTCTTCTATGGAGCTGTAAATGAAAAACAGTGTGTGAGAACATTGTTTTAGCACCTGTTTTATTGCCTGCACTTGATGTAATTAGTGTATTTAAAGACAGCCCTATTGGTTACACCATATGGTTTGTAATCATTAGTATAATAATAGATGTACCATTTAAAATGGAGCGCAACAACTGAGTGCTATTGTTCCATTATGCCAGCATAATAGGGGGTTTTCAGAGTATCGAATCCCAATTTCGAATGTCTGACACATTTAGGTTCTCTAGAAAAAGAAATTTTAGGTGATAAAAGACAAATTTTCTACCGTTTTTTGATTTAGATATTAGTAATTATTTTATGCCTCCTTTGACATATCTGACCCTAAAATCATATTTTAAATAAACTATTATTAATGATGACAATAAATCTCATTAGCATTTTCAAATGTGAAGATGTACTATCTTCTGGCTTACTAACACTGGATTTCCCCTATAAAAGCTTAATTGGCATTTATTCGCACTAATTTCAGTTGTTATTAAAATAAGAAAGTCATTTTTTCCTTATGTAAAAAGTTTAACAGGAAATTAAAAAAAAAAAAGTAGCATAGGTCTATATAAACTGTGGAAATAGTCCCTTTTAAAAACCTCGAAAACATCCTGTGTTTACAGTTTGCTCCTAAGTGACAACACCTAAAAGTTAATCAGTGATTCTATCTTCTCACTTAGAGAAGAAGCTACAAGAGGTGACAAGCAAAACAAGAATCCCATTGGAGATAAGATTCCAAGCAGAATAAGAAGACACTGATTTCCAAGGCTATTAACCAACACTCACACATGCATATATACACATTTGTAGATGGATGTATGTAAGAATCTACAATAGTGACTATATATTATGTAAGTACTATCAAGAATAAATTTAAATTTGAATGCATACTTATTATTTCTCCACAAGAAAAAAGACTAATCTCTGTGCCAAAATTCCAAATTTGATGGAAAAATGAAAATGACATATACTCAAAAAAGAAAGCCTAATTGCCTATGTTTTCCTCTAACATAAAATGAGTTCATGTAATTACACAATTTCCAAATTAAATTCACCAATATGTTTTCTAACTTTTTTTTTTAATAGGAGAATCTCTTTGAAGTAATAAAGACAACAAAATACCTCAGTTTCCACTGCCCCGTGGTGCAAGACATATACTCAGGTTTTTCTAATTGAAAGAACCATATGACCTCAGTACCACCATCCCTTGCCTGCCACCCACCACCTAACATGCTGTTTTGCATTTTCTTCCTCTATCTACTTTGTGTCTCTGGAGGCTGATGTTCTCACATTATATTTCCCAATTAATGCAGCTTGATTTACCACCCATGATGCAACAGTCCCTTGCTCTGACTTATGTCTTCCGTGCCCTGCACCACTCCCATTTGCTGCGGCTTCACTCTTAGGTGTGTCCTTGTCATTTGTCTTCAGACAACTCTTCACCCACCAATGGGATGTTGGTCACATATATTAAAAACACACCTATGCCTCCCGATAGTTTCTCTGCTTAGGGTGGCACCTTTGGTTGCTCCAATTTCTCCTTTTCAACTATTCAACTATTTTATCATTTCTCACTCTGAATGAGATAAAGTTAACACTTAGCTATTTATGAAGGCATACAGTGGAAGGCTTAGTCTGTAGGACATTAGTATTCTATAAACCTCATTCAACTTTGGTAGAATGAGCAAAAATAAGAGCCATCTATTATACAATGTACTTGCATAGAGTTTCCTTGTGCTTTATGATCATCCCAATTCAGTTTCCTTACCCACAATTCCCTTTTACTTTTGTGTTCATTGTGCTCCTTAAACTACGCTCCATTCCACTCTGTGTAGGTATGGAGGGACACTGCATTTTACAACAGCAATGGCTACCAGGAATTTTTCATATTCTTCAGTTGATATAAATAGAGATGAGATGTAAAGACTGGACAGGCTCTTGCTAGCTTCATAAAGTTAGCATCTACCAAGGATTGGCTAGAATACCCTGTCTAAGGAGCAGTGTTAAATGTCTCACTAATAGAGGAATGACTAAATAAATGTGGAAATTTAAACTAAATGGAATACCATGCAGATGTTAAAATTACAGTTATAATGAATATATATAGGTAAATTAAAAATGAAAAATAATGCATATTTAAATCCTAATAGTTAAATATTAAAATATGTTTTAAATAAAAGTCTTTAAAATGTTCATATATTTTTTCTTAGACTGAAGTTTAATTCATACACAAGAAAATGCAGTTTTGAAACTGCATAGCTAGATGAGATATAATAATTACATTCACTGCATAAGCACATGCCAGTTATGTATAAAACATTTCCACTAAATCTGTAAGTTCACTGGTACCCTTTCTAGTCAACCACTGCCATGTCCAGATTACACCACTACACTAATTTCTAGAGTGATTGCCTGTCCTAAGATTTCCAACAACTAGAATTATATTCTCTTCTCTTTTGTCTCTGGATTCTTTTACTCAACAAATTTTTAAGAATCATTAATATTATCACTTTGACCTTATTGAGGAATAGTCCATGACTTTGGCTTTGCCACAATTGAATTATTTATTCACCTTCACATAGCCCTTTGTTTGATTTCAGTTTGAGGCTTTTAAGAACTCTGACCATTTCTTTGTAAATAGTTCTTCTGTAAAGCAGTTTTCATTTCTTTAAGAGAAATACCCAGAAGTGTAACTCTATTGTCATATAATCATCGAATGACAAATTTTCTAAGAAATTACCAAACTGTTTTCTAAAGTAGGTGTTTGGTTTTATTTTACTCTTCCCAGCAAATATATAATATATAATATTTTAGTTGTTCCACACCCTCACTAACCCTTGAAGTTGTCACTCTTGAATTTTATTCAGTCAATGAGGAACAAAAGGAAACTACAAATGAGTATTCATGTTGTATAGGCTATTTATCTGGTTGTCATTTTTTTTTTTTTTTAGAATTATTTATTTATTTGACAGACAGTGATCACAAGTAGGCAGAGAGGCAGGCAGAGAGAGGAGGAAGCAGGCTCCCCTCAGAGCAGAGAGCCCAATATGGGGCTCAATCCCAGGACCCTGAGACCATGACCTGAGCTGAAGGCAGAGGCTTTAGCCCCCTGAGCCACCCAAGCGCCCCATCTGGTTGTCTTTTGAAAAGCAGAAATTTTAATGGTGACAAAGTCCAATTTATTCATTTTTCCTTTTGCTATGACTTTCGTGTCCTAGAAATCTTTGCCTATGTGAAAGTGAAAAATATTACCCCGGTTTTTTATGAGAATTCTTATTTTTTAGGTCTTATTGAAGTATGTCACCCATTGTAAATTCATGTATGTAAATGTTGTGAAGTTTATCAATATTCATATAGATAACTAGTTGGTCCAGAATCATTTGTCGAAATAGTATCTTTCTCAATTGGATTATCTTATACCCTTCTCAATAATGAATACTGTTTTTCTGAAAATAAATAAATTGGAAGGAAAAAAACAATTAAGAGTAATCACAGACCTGTACCCCCGGGGCAAATAATACATTATATGTTAATAAAAATAATTATTAATAAAAAAATCATTTGACTGTGCATTGTTTACATTTTGGGGGTTCTTTTCTATTGTACTGTATTTAAGCTTCCTACTTATTGATGTTTAAGCCAATTCCACACTGCAGTGATTACCGTGGCTGTAAGGTAATTTTTAAAATGAAGTACTACAAATCCTCTAATTTTGTGGTTCTTTTTCAAGATGAGTTTGGCTCTTCTATCACTCTTGTTTCATTATATAACTTTCAAAATACACTTATCAAAATTTTATGCTTTATAAAATTCAAGTCAGCATATAATTGAACCTTCCTTATTTATCCAGTATGACAAGATTTCACTTTAATTGTCATCTTTAGTCCATTCACATTCAATGCAACTACTGACATGTCAGGCTTTTTGTTTAACACATTCATTATTATTTTCCTTTGCTTATTTCCTGTCTTGCATTAGTTGAGTATTTTTATTATTCAATCTTCTGTATAAGGTTTTTAGCAATACCTTTTTATTTTTTTCTTTATGAGTTTCTCTTTATATCTTGGATTATTCTTACAAGTTTTGAACTGTAAGAAATTTATAACACTATATTCCCATTTATACTCCTTTTCTATCCTTTGTGCAGTTTTAAACTACTTCATATATGTGTGTATCTCCAATACCCTGCCTCTATTTTTGCTTAAAGTAGTTTTATAAATTTAATAAAAGAAAGAAGTCTATTATATTTACTATCCACTTACTCATCTTACCTAGTTCTTTCTTTCTCTCTAGAAGTCCAAATTTCCATCATATCATTTCCATGACATAGGAAGGACTTAACAAAGAACCTAATTTTTCCTTTCCTTTTGCTTTGATTATTGTTTCTGTTTTCCCCAAGCACTTTAAATATGCTATTCCACTGTGTTGTAGCTTCTTCTAGTTCTAAAAAGGAGTCAGCTATCTTCAATTGTCACTAAGACATTCTTATCATTGTTTCCCTGAAATTACAGCTTTTTTTTTTTTTTTTTTTGCCTTGCCACTTTAGAATTTTTTTTTTTTTTCATTATCTTTGTGTGTTTAGCATTTTGAACAGCATGGGCCTACGTTTTTAAAATTTATTTTGTTTTTGTTTTTGTTTTGTATTTATCTTGCTTTCTGTACAAGATCTTTAAGTTGATGTTTTTGTTCATATTTGGTAAGTTTGAAGTCAATTTTACATTAAACCATATTTTATCTCTCTCACAGGGCATTGGTTTTCTTCACTTGCCTTTTAAAATAAACTTTTTATTTTAGAATATTTTTAGATTTACAAAAGGGCTACAAAGGTAGAACAAAGTGTTCTTATCTCCCCCTTGCCCTGTTTCCCCTATTCTATTTTAGTATATTTTTCAATATTGATTTATCAGTTGAACTCTACTCTACCCAGATTGACTTATTTTTAAATGAATGTCCTTTTTTTCCCTTTTGGAATTCCATGCAGGATATTACAGTATAGTTAGTTTTCAGCCTCCTAGGCTTCTCTAGACTGACATTTTCCAGGCTTTCCGTATTTTTGATGCCCTAGACAGTTTTTAGGAGGACGGGTCAGATTTTTGTGGGGGATTGACTGTTGTTTTCCTTTTTTTTTTTTTTTTTTTTTTTTGACTAGGGTTATGGAATTTGGGGAGAAAGACCAGAAAGGTGAAGTGCCATTCTCACTGTATTATATCAAAGACACATATGATTTATATATACACTTGTCATATGTGGCTGATGACGCTAACCTTGTTCACTATTCACCCTCCCCTGACACTGCAGGTACGGTACATACCCTTTGGCAGAAAGTCATTCTATTAAGCATTCATCTCAACAGTGTGAAGTTATACTCAACCACCTTTAGTGTAGAATCACTTGTTTTCATCTTCTCTCAGTGTTTTAATACAGATAATGTGCACTGACTGATCTGTTTTCAGGTTATTACTAATTGTTTTTTCTGCTGTGTCCAAGCTGCAATTGATGCCTATAAAATGCTTTGAAAAATATTTTATTTGTATTCATTTGACAGAGAGAGAGATCACAAGTAGGTAGAGCAGCAGGCAGTGAGAGAAAGGGAAGCAGGTTCCCTGCTGAGCAGAGAGCCTGATGTGGGATTGGATCCCAGAACCCTGAGATCATGACCTGAGCCGAAGGCAGAGGCTTAACCCACTGAGCCACCCAGGCACCCCACCTATAAATGCTTTTAATTGCAGGTATTATATTTTCAGTCTACACTTTCCATTTGTTTCTTTTTGACAGTTTTCAAATTTCTTCTGAAATTGACCATTACTTCACATACAGTATCTTTAATTTCTTCTTGTAGAATCTTCAATACATATTAAACTCTTGGTCTGTTAATTTTCTTAACTTCAGTTCATATTTTTCTTTGCATGCCTAATAATTTTTGTTGTGCTCTGGACAGTGTGTATCATGCATTTAATGTTTGTCTCTTAATACTAGTAAGCATTATTCATTGGGCAATTAGTTAAAACACTAACAGATCACTTTAAAATTACTTATTATTTTTTTTTTTCTTACAGCCCTTGGCCAAATCTCTTAGCACTTGGAGATGACCTTTAACTTAAAGATATAGAACTTGTTTTCATAGAAAACCTGTATTTGCAAAGTCGCTTTTACTTGATGATACTGAATCATAAGTGTCTTTTCTTTTCTTTTTTTTTTTTTTTTAATAAGTGTCTTTTCTGAAGCAACTGAAATAGCAGCCCTGCTTTCCTCATCTTTACTTGTACTCTCTGGAGCCCTACCCATTCATTAACATTTCAGGGTTCACCCAAGTGTTTGGAAAGAGTTATAGAAAAGCTTGGGGCCTTCATCCTCTATGGCTCACTCATTTCTTAGATTCCCAATTTATAGTTTCTTTAGCAGGCCTGACATTTTTGACTACTCTGGCCAATACGACTTTGCTTTTATGGTTAATAAAACCAGATTTTGTGAACTGTTCAAACTTGGAAGTGGCCTCAGGGATAAAATCACCATTTTATTCAGTGAAGTGGGTTTTTGTTTTTTGTTTATTTTTTGGTTGTTTTTTTGTTTGCCTTTGGTGGTTAAATTAATGAGACTTCTGTCTGATTTTGGTCACTCTCAAAGACCTCAAAACTGTTATTTTTCAAAATATGTTTGCCAGTGTTTGCAGCTGTCCTAATAGAAGGGTTAATCCAATAAAAGCTACTTTGCCACTATTAGAAATAGAAATGTGTATCTCTATTTATTTTTTTTAAATAAAGATATAATTGTAATTAGATAGGTGTTATCTATAACCCATTATTGTGTATAGTTTACACATTTATATAATATCAAATATTAAATGCCAAGGTTAGAATCATATGCAGGTTTATTACATTCCAGACACTACATTTACAGAAAGTATTAAAAAAAGACAAAAACTTAGGGAGTAAGTGACATATTTATTATGAATAATGTTACTATATAGTGAATAAATTAAGAAAAGTGAATTCACAAGAAAGTTATTTAAATAAACTATTAAAAACTCTGATTTTTCAGGGATGCCTAGGTGGCTCAGTTGCTTCAGTGTCTGCTTTCAGCTCTGGTCATAATCCCTGGGTCCTGGGATCAAGTCCTGCATGGAGCTCCTTGCTTGGTGGGGAACTTGGTTCTCCTTCAGCCTGCTTTTCCCTCTGTCTGCCATCCTCCCTGCTGTGCTTGGTCTCTCTCATTATCTCTGACCAAATAAATAAATAAATAAAAATCTAAAAAAAAAACAAAAAAAACAAAAGCCCTCTTTTTTTTCAAATTTAAAAATATTTTAAGTGACTGCCATATATGTGAGACTTCAATTTTCCTAACCAATTTAATGGATGCGAAATGGATATTTATTTCTGGAAAATTAGCCTTAATGTATTCAGAAAAACGCAATTGATTTCATGATATGATGAAGAGCTCTATGTTTTTATAAAAATCCTCATAAAAATAGCATTTTATAAAAATAAATAGCATTTTATTTTAATGTGATGATAAACATCTTGGCCATAAACATAAAATCATGATCATAATACACATGTGAAAAACAGATATTCACAAAATATACTATAAAACATGTAGAGCAAATGATATTTTTAGCTATTAGAAATACAAGAAAAATCGTGTACAAACTAAAAAAGGTTTAACAGTTATATATATGCATATATACATATTAAACAATTTGTGAAAGGGCCAAACTCTGCCACTGATTATCTCTGTGAACTAGATTAACTACCTTAACCTTTCTGGTCCCCAATTATTCATACAGAAACAAGCAT
This sequence comes from Neogale vison, assembly GCF_020171115.1. Classification (NCBI taxonomy): domain Eukaryota; kingdom Metazoa; phylum Chordata; class Mammalia; order Carnivora; family Mustelidae; genus Neogale; species Neogale vison. The sequence continues at coordinate 116,846,513 of NC_058095.1, read as the reverse complement.
GGTGAGAAAATAAGATACTGTGTTTACAATCTAGAGGGAAAATGGACAGGCAATTATAACAGTATATAAAAAGAATGACATAATGTTTACTTTGGGGTCAGAAAAGCCCACCCAGAGTAAATGACATCTAAACCGATGTTGAAAAATGTGTATGAACTGGACAACAAATAAGCAGAGAAGAGTATTATGTGCAATGGATCAGAAGAAAAATACAGTAGTGAGTTTTAAAATTGAAGGAAGTTTAACCTGTGGCAGTATATCATGCAAAGGAAGTAGGGGTAAGATATGAGGCTGAAGAGAAGCAGTGGCCAGATTTATATGAAATGCAAAATCCATAATAGCTTTCATTAACAATTTAAAGTATATCCTAAGTGCAACTGGGTGACATTGAATGGCATTAAGCAGAAGTAGGTCAAGATCAGATTCAACTTAAAAATATAATTTTGACTACAGCATAGAAAATATGTTGGGAGCAGGGGAAAAATATGTTGCTTTCTTACTTATATAATATATGTAATTTGCCCAATTAAGCAACTGTAATAGAACTAGAAGTAAAGGAAATTTCCCTCATGTTCCCATTTACTTGTTCTAAATCAATGTATTAAAATTAACCAAAATGCAACCTGTATTCAAGTCAATTACATAACTTGTGTCCACAGACAAATTCAGTATGTATTTGTGCTTGGTTGAACTCTATCTCTTGGTCTAAAATTTTGTTTGTTTTGTTTTGCTTTTTTACTCTTCAGTTGTAAGTGTTCTTTATATATTTTGAATATTAACCCATTACTGCCTATGTGGCTTGTAAATATTTTCTTCCATTCTATAATTGTCTTTTCATTTTGTTGTTCTCTTCCTTGGTTGTGCAGAAATTTTTAGTGTGACATGGCCCCACTTTTTTTATTTTTACTTTTGTTACCTATGCTTTTGGTGTCAAATCCATAAAATTGTTGCCAAAACCAATGTCAAGGAGCTTTTCCACTGTTTTCCTCTACAAGTTTTATAGATTCATAGTTTATATTTAAGTCTTTCATCCATTTGGAATTAATTTTTATGCATGATGATAGGTGTCCAATTTTATCCTTTTGCATGATCCAGTGGTACTCTATTGAATATACAGTTCATACAAAATTTGCATGAATATGTAAATCATAGCGCTCTAATATTGGATATGAAATTTTCCAAACAGCATTTATTGAAGAGAAAATTCTTTCCTTGTTATATATTCTTGGTGGCTTTCTAAAAAATTAGTTGACCACAGATGTGTGAATTTCTTTCTGAGCTGTCAATTATGTTTCATTGATCTATATATCTGTTTTCATGTCAATACAATACTGTTTTTTTGATTACCATACCTTTGAAATATAGTTTTAATCGGGACGTATAATGTCTACATCTTTATTCTTCTTGCTCAGGTTTGCTTTAACTATTTGAAATTTTTCATTGTTTCATTCTAATTTTAAGAGAATTTTTTTCTATTTCTATAAAAAATTCCTTTGGAATTTTGGCAGGAATTGCACTGAACCTGTAGATATTTTTGGACAGTGTGGCTATTTTCACATTGCTAATTCTTCCAATCTCTGAAAATGGAATTCCTTTCAATTTATTTTTGTCTTTTTCAATTTCTTTCATTAATATTCTATAGTTTTCAATGCAGGAAACTGTTGATCTTCTACCTTATTGGCTAAATTTATTCCTTAGTATTTAATTATTTTTAATGGTATTGTAAATAACACCATTTTTTTAGTTTCTTTTTCAGAGAGTTTGTTATTAATGTATAGAAATGCAACTTATTTTTCTGCGTTGATTTCTTTCTTGAAACTTTGCTGAATTCATTAGTAGTTCTAACAGGTTTTTGGATTTTTCTATCAGTAGCGTCTTTGGGGTTTTCAGTACATACAATCATGTCAACTGCAAAAAGAGACAGTTTTTCTTCTTTCTTTCCAATTTGAATCTTTTTTTCCCCTTTCCTTAATTGTTTTGGCCTGCATTTCCAGTATCATGTTGAAGAGAAGTGACAAGGATGTACACCTTTGTATTGTTTTAATTATAAAGAAAAAGGTTTCAGTTTTTCACCTTTGAGTAAGGTAATAGCTGTTGGCTTGCTGTATATGGTTTTTATTATGTTGATACATGTTCCTTCTACACCCAGTTTGTTGAGAAATTTTATCATGAATGGATATTGAGTTTTGTTAAATGTTTTTTTCTGCATTTATTGAGATAATCATATAATTTTTACCTTTCATTTCATTGATCTTTCCTACTGTCTTCACAACATTTCCTTCTATTTATTGGGAAGGACTTTCCTCTCTTTTATTTTCTGTGCCCTTATGTGGATTGGGTTTAGGAGAGTAGATAACTACCTAGGGACTTCACACCTTTAGCTGAAAACTTATTAATAAGAGTAAGGAGATTGTGAGCTCTGTTAAACATTGAATAGTCTTGATCTGTTTCAGGCAGCCTGGGGTTTCTCTGACATTTTAATTCCATCAAAACCCCAACCAATTTCTAGCCTATTTGCTGTTTATAAGTTCCACAGGAAAATTTGACAGTCAAAACTTTTGTAAGATACTTGTTTTACATTTTTAGTATCTGCATTTATTGATAATATCTTAAGTATACATACAAGGTTTCTGGTGCAGAATAGATTGTTATTGCTTAGTACAAATAATAACTATGTGGTCCTTCTGTGCCCAAATTCTCACCCTAAGGCAATGAAAAATGGCTGTCACTCTCCATGTATGGGTTATTTATTGCAGGCAAGGAACACAAATAAAATGAATCAAGGTGTTTATAAAGGAGAAAAGGTCAGTTGTTCTCTCTCCTTAATTAAGAGTCTCCTTGGAAACACAATGGGGATAATTCTGAGTTGTTATTATGATCTTTTGGATTATAAGTAAATTTTTCTTAAGGAGAGATAAGACAAGTGTCTTCAGTTTTGTAATCTGTGGTGTCTCATAGTCCAAAATCTTATCCTCTCTTGAAATATTTCTCTAAGGAAGTAAAACTCTCTAGGAAAGTAAATCTGGAGTCCACATTTGCTAATCAGTCTTAGATAAAGTTTGAGAAAACCCAGTCCTTACGCTTTGGTAAAATTTGCTCCAAAAGCTCTCCCTGTGCAGAAACATAAAACATGTTTTCTCTACAGGCTCACAGGTTTTAATCTTGAACATCATCATTTTGCGTGAGTTTTCTGTATATTCTGCATTTCAATCTAGTCCTCAAAAAATGTGTGCCTGTATTAAGACCTTTAAAACAGTAGGTTTGAATGCAAAGCCAATACAACTACTACTTTCTTTCTCAGACTTATGACCTCCATATGATTGGATATCATTCACATCTTCAAGGGCTGTGATTTTACCTCCATCCATTACAACTCTTCTAATTTAAGGAGTGATAACTTTTTCAGCCCTCAGAATTCCAAATTATAGAATATTCAGTCAATTTACTTTGCATGCTATAAATAGGAGTCTCTTTTATAGTTTACCCATCTTTGTGGAGGATCTTCCAGCTTCAATCTGATTTTATCTATCTCATAGATTTTTATTAATAAAGAGGTACAAACATATACCGAATTTCATTATTTCCTCAATTATTGCTCTGAATAATAGGTATATAACAAGTTACCTGCAGAATAGTCTATCACAGATTGGTAGTACTTCCCAGCTTTTTGGTCTGTGATCTCCCAATGTTTCAAATCTTTTATTTAGCCAAATTGAATTTTTAGTTTTTTTTTAACTTTTTTAGTTTGACATAGCCCCACTTTTTAAATTTTCACTTTTGTTACCTATGCTTTTGGTGTCAAAAAAAGAAAAAGTGTTTAAACTTTAAATACTTTATTTACAAATATGAGTAAAATACCAATGAAGATTATGTTTGGATTAGAGTAATATAGACTTAGAGAGACTAATACAAGCATACCAGGCAGGAAAGTAGTTCAACGCTGGCATGTTGATTCCTGGAGGTTATCACAGTCATTACTTCCCACTTTTGCTTTTTGGGGAGCCATCCATGACCTTCATCCTCATGACCACCTCCTGGGCTAAGATGGAGCTGATATTTCAGGCATTTTCTATACTCAAGGCAGCAGAAATGATGAAGAAAAAGTAAAGGATTTATTCTTTCTCTTATACAGAGGTGAACTGTATTTCATTGACCTTCATAGTCACTTGTCATGCCTACATTCCAGAAGACTGGGAAATGTTCCTATAACAGTTTGCATTAGAAACCTGAAAAAAAAAAATTAAGTCTGTCATTGAGTAGAAAAACAAGAATAGCAGTCTGCTATCATTCAATTCTCTAAGATCTATGGAATCCCAGAACTCTCTTCTATTTCCTTCCATCACATGAGTCTCCACAGATAAGTGTAAGAGTTTAACAAATTATGGTCAGGCATGTCTTCGAATACTTAGAAACCTGAATTTATAGTCTCAGTATAACTTGTAATGTCTTAAATGGGTTATACCCCCAAATTCATTTGTAACTCACTTGTTTGGTTATTCATTTATAATGAGTTCCAGTTTAGGCTAAAAACTTGAATTTCAGAAACATTAGCATGTAAAGGATATTTATTTATTTAAGATTTATTTATCTACTTTAGAGAAAGAATGTACACAAAAGTTGGGGGAGAGGCAGAGGGAAAGAATCTTCAAGCAGACTCCCTGCTGAGCAGGGAGCCCAATGCCGGGCTTAGTCCCATCACCCATGAGATCACAATCTGAGATGAAACCAAGAGTTGGGGGCTCAACAGACTGAGCCACCCAGGTGCCTCCATATAGAATATATTTAAAAGTCTTGACACTGAGTAGAATTACCATGATAAAAAAGGTATAAGGACTGAGGCTTGACCATTTAACGGTCAAGAAGATGAGAGTTCAGGATAGTGAGATATGATAGCCATGTAAAAGGAGCAAGGAAAGTGTGATTCCTCAAAACAAAGTGAAGAATGTGTTCAAAGTGGCATTCAAATGTGCTAAATGGTGTTAAGAGGGCAAAAGATAAGTACTGAGAATTTACCCAGGCGGGTTGACAATGTGGTAATTATCCTAACAAAAGATTGTTTTAGGGGTGCCTAGGTGGCTCAGTGGGTTAAGCCTCTACCTTCAGCTCAGGTCATGATCTCAGGGTCCTGGGATCAAGCCCCACATTGGGCTCTCTGCTCAGCAGGGAGCCTGCTTCCCCCTCTCTCTCTGCCTGCCTCTCTGCCTACTCTCTCTCTAATCTCTCTTTCTCTGTCAAATAAATAAAATCTTAAAAAAAAAAAAAAGATTGTTTTAGTGGAATGTTGTGCACAAATTTACCTATTTTAGGCACTAAAGTCACCCAAAGAAACACCAGATAGTAGATATAGATGCATTTTTATATAAAAGAAGCAGAGGGAAGAAATATTAGCTGGAAAACAATGTGAAATCAAGAGATGGGTTTAGTACTTCCCATTTTCTTAGTATGTATTATAGTTGGATTGGTCCTATAGACAGGAAGTTCAGTGAAATCAAGGAGATTGCTAGAACCCGATTCTTACGGAGACAAGACTGGACACACAGTTGGAACAGTTTATGGGACTATATAGTTCATCCATAATTAGATTCAGATACGAGGACATCAAAACCCATACAATGTCAATCTACCTAAAATTGTATTATGTCACTCTTTTAATTTCCTCAGGCTGCCATATCAAATTACCCCAGTTTGGTGCCTTACAAAAACAGAAACTTATTCTCTCACAGTTGTGGAGGATAGAGGTCTGAAATCCAGTTATTGATGGGGCTGTGCTCCCTATGAAATCTTGGGGGAAAAAATCCTTCCTGAAAGAATATTTCTTGCCTCTCCCTTGTGTCTGGTGACCACTCAGTAATCTTTTGTATACCTTGTTTTATAGCTTCATTACTGTATAACTGCCTCCACATAGTTTTCTTTGTTTCTGTGTGTCCTTTTCTATTATAAGAACATTGACATTGGATTTAGGGCCTATAAGAAACCTTACCTTCATTCTAGCTGTATAGACCCTATTTCCAAATAAGGTCACATCTGAGGTTCTGAGTAGGACATGAGTTTAGAGAAACATTATTCAACCCACTTAGGCACTTATAACCATCTATCTTCTTTACTATTGTTTTAATAAAAATGTTTTCTCGGGGCGCCTGGGTGGCTCAGTGGGTTAAGCCGCTGCCTTCGGCTCAGGTCATGATCTCAGGGTCCTGGGATCGAGTCCCGCATCGGGCTCTCTGCTCAGCAGGGAGCCTGCTTCCTCCTCCTCTCTCTCTCTCTCTGCCTGCCTCTCTGCCTACTTGTGATCTCTCTCTCTGTCAAATAAATAAATAAAATCTTAAAAAAAAAAAAATGTTTTCTCCATACCAAATTTGATTAAAAAAAAAAAAAAAAAAGAATGATATCAACACTGTGGATATTACTTCCTAATTACCTAAACTGAGATATCATACACACTGCCAGGCCCAGGAAGAATGTACATAAGGAAATAACATTCATTCTTTGGGGCCAATATCTTGCCAGTTATATTAATTATAGGAATTGCATGAGAAAGTTTATCTCTTTAATTTTTGTGAGTTTAGGAGTAAGTAGCAATTGTCAACAATAGAAATGGAGCAAGTTTTTTGAAATTGATAAGCCCAATTCATGAACTAGATCACTCAAACTCGGCTTCTTCTTTGTTCAAAATCTAGCAAAATATTTTCAGTAGAGAGGCACATTGAAATACCCTCTTTGCATGACATATTTTTCCAGCCAACATCTGTCAACTAGGAAAAACAAGGTGATCAGGAGCCTTTGCAAAGTTTTTTTTTTTCTCTCAAATAACAGATGATACATAGACAACACCCACACATACTATGTGTTATATAATGTATGATGTAGAATATATGACACTTACATATAAATTCAATACATTTATACAAAGCTTTGAAAAAATCAAATATCTGAAATTTATATAGCCCTTTAACTAATACCAAACATCTTGAGTAACTTATCACAAAAAAACTATGACAAGCTACATATTTAACATTAAATGCACACTATTTTATTAGACTGAAAGTTCAGAGCAATTCCCTCTTAATGTAGAAATGATCTCATATTTTCTTTGCTAGGAGTAATCTCCTCTTATCTAGAAATGATAACCCAATTATAAGTGTACAACATTAAATATTCATGTATATTTATTTTTTACAAACTTCAAACTTCTATAATACTTTCATGTATCACTTTAAACTATTCAACTGCAGTAATAAGGTGGTAAGATCTAGAGAATAATGTTCTGTATTTTCTATATACATTCCTTTTAGTTCCTAAAACACTATAGAGATATAGCAAATACAAACAAAAACAAAAACAAACAAACAATAAAATTTTTATTTCTGAAAGTGTTAGGAAAGGAGTAAATCACTTAACAATGGATATCTAATACCTAAGATAATATACTATATTTCACTGAGCTCAGAAATAGTCTACTTCTGTAATACCAAATAGTAATAAAGCATATGGCTCAGATTGACATGATACTACTCGTTAAACTAATTTAATATAAATTAATGAAACAAGATACCCCTCCAAGCTATTAAATAACCTGGAATAATTAATTACAGGGGAAAACTGCTTAAACATGTTAACACATTTCCTTTCACGAAGGTTTTGTAACTAAAATAGAGGACTTTGTTGGGGCTATCTATTTGTCAAGAAACTAATATAATATAACTAATAAAATAAATAAATAAAATCTTTAAAAAATTAATATTTTTAATGAATGGGCATGAATGTTCCTTTGAGCATTCTAAAAATAAATACTGAATATACACTGAAAGATTAAAAGGAAACATATTGTAGTTAGTAAAATCAGGCAAGGAGCCTGAAAGAGATATAATGTGCTTTTCCTCACCATTTGCTTTGCTCTTATTATGTAGTCAATTTAGTCAGAGATACATAGGGTGTTCATTTGCAGCGGAATAGTTAGCTCCTTCCATCAAATAGTATGTTTTGTTCTTCCCACGGCCTTATTGACACTTTGAAGAGAAAGAGATGCAAATCCTATGGGCCAAAAGACAAGTACAAGAACTCTGGGATACTCTTTTAAAGGGCAACTTTTTCTTGGTTTTCAATCTCTCTCTCCTTAAAGCCAGGGAATTCTCTCTTTACCAGCCAATGAATTATCTTGACTGAGACCACTTCTGGCATTTTCTCAGGTACCCGCAGTGCTCATTCTGGCTATACTATCTCCCACAGTGAGGGCAGATGGCTCCAAAAAATTGACTAATGCAGACAGCAGTGGTCTCTTTTGACACGTTGTGAATGGGTGATATTTCAGACCAAAAGTAATGCTTTTTCTTTTCCCAATCTCAAATGTGAGGAGTTCTTATCAAGTGTTCTTCGTAGAGAGTGATATCTCATCCTTCTCAGAAATTCTGTCTCTTCTCAGAATTGGTGATGTTATGCTGAGAAAAAACCCTTTTGAGCATTATCTCCTCAGGACACAAAGAGTTTACAAAGACAAGGTACCGGAAAGTAATTATATGTTAAAACCTGCATTTGTATTCATATGGTGTGTGGATCAAGTTATGACAACTTTCCCTAGTTAAAAAGCAAATAAGCTAGAAAAATATTTTTCCTTGAAAACAAGTAAGTCCTGAAAAACTAAAATATGCTATATGATTCTCCACCTTGAAAGTGTATATCAACAGCAGTATAATTGACACAAATTAACTTTGACAGGCAGCTCAAGGAATGCTTAAAAATACACTCTTCTGCTTTCATAGAGTGTACTAGGGTGTGCATACAATCACAATAAAATAATCTCTAAACTGCATCCCATTTATTTCTTTAATCTCCAAAATTCACCGTGGGACAAAGAGATTAAGGAATGTCACATCTATGTAGACATGCTATGGCAAAAATAGAGTCATATAGTTAGGTGTGTTTATGAGACAAGGTGGGAACAGCAAATGAGGTTGAAGATTGTATTATGTTAAAATAGCCTTACCTAAAAGACTCTAAGAAGTCAGACAAAACAAAAATCAAAAGCCTGTTCTTGAATAGCACTTTATTTATTTTATTTTTGGGAAATAAATGATATATTTTTATATTTTATATAAATATATGTTCTATATTATATTATGAAATATTATTTATAAATAAATTATTTAACTATATATTTTATTTACTATATATTTTATTTATATTATATATTTTATATACAATATGTGTATCTGTATTCTTTGGTAAGAAAATATTTCTCTTTCATTTTCACATTAAAAAAATACATTTTACAGAATAATTTAAAGAATTTCCAAAGGCATAGCCTGACCTGTGTTCAGATGGTAAAAGTTATATATTCCTCAAAAGCACAAACATTATTCAGAGCCTCTGTATCAAATATAATTCAAATAAACAATTAACAAAGATTCACAGAATCATTTCATAAGTCACACCTGAGAAGAACTTATACCTATATGGGAGAGATGTATTTTTTTTTTTTTTTAAAGATTTTATTTATTTATTTGACAGACGGAGATCACAAGCAGGCAGAGAGGCAGGCAGAGAGAGAGGAGGAAGCAGGCTCCCCGCTGAGCAGAGAGCCTGATGCGGGGCTCGATCCCAGGACCCTGAGATCATGACCTGAGCCAAAGGCAGTGGTTTAACCCACTGAGCCACCCAGGCGCCCCTGGGAGAGATGTATTTTGAAAGATTATTGTCAAGATCAAGCAAAATATATTCAAGAAGTATAGTTTTGAGTTACTCCATTGGAGAAATTTGTGCTATTTAAACTTATATTTTTAAGTATAATATCAGGCTTTTGAGATACAGTAAGTTAGTTGAATGAATAAAAAAAAAAAAGAGCCCATTCTTCTGATGAGCAGAATTTAGAAATAAATGAACTTTATCTAAGTAAGACTTAATTCAACACTTTTAACTGAATTAACTTTGAGATGAAAAAGCAGTAATTGGGACCCTTTGAAAACCAGTGAAGAAAGATAAGGAGTAAAAAAAAGAGGTCTGGGCACAGTCAGGACTAAAGCATTGCTGGTCCACAAAATTCTTTTGATATAAACTGCTGAGATCTACTTCCATACATTAAACATTCTACTTGCCCATCACCATTCAAGCCCTCCCACTTCTTCTTGAGAGTTTAAGAGACTTGAAGGTAGTCAGCACAGCAGAGTCTGAGTACAAAAGGAATAACTCATGTAGATGGCTTATTAGTATTTTTTCTTATAAATAATGTTGCTACAAAAATTTTTGTACAAGCAATTTTATGTTTCTATTAAGAGTTTCTTTAGGATATATAAAGAACATATATCCTGTTTCTTGACACTTTTAGCATCATAAGCATATATTAACAATTTAACAGATATAATAAAACTTGTGTTTTTCAAAGTAGTTGTACAAAACCGTATGCTTGGGCGCCTGGGTGGCTCAGTGGGTTAAACCTCTGCCTTCGGCTCAGGTCATGATCTCAGGGTCCTGGGATTGAGCCCCACATTAGGCTGTCTGCTTAGAAGGGAGCCTGCTTCCCTCTCTCTCTGCCTGCCTCTCTCTCTACTTGTGATCTCTCTCTGTCAAATAAATAAATAAAATCTTAAAAAAAAAACCCCAAAAACGTATGCTTACCAATAGAGTTTATGATTCCCCAATACTCAATATAATTATCAGTACTTAGTATTGTTTTAACTTTTTACTATTTGGTCAGACAAATAGATGGAAAATTTGAAATTATAAGAAGTGATAAAGTATCCCTGCATAGGGGCGCCTGGTTGGCTCAGTGGGTTAAAGCCTCTGCCTTCAGCTCAGGTCATGATCCCTGGGTCCTGGGATCTAGCCCCACAACGGGCTTTCTGCTCGCCAGGGAGCCTGCTTCCTATCTCTCTTTCTGCCTGCCTCTCTGCCTACTTGTGATCTCTGTCTGTCAAATAAATAAATAAATATCTTAAAAAAAAAAAAAAAGGTATCTCTGCCCTATAATTCTTCTGCCCTCCCTCCCCCCGAAAAAGCTCTTAAATATTTGTAAGAATTTTCACATAAGCTTTTTTGAATGGCTTGGTACTTATTTTGTGTTCTTCTTTATCTTTATCTATACTTATATATGTGTATAAATATACATATACAGCTATATGTATACATCTGGTATTTTATATTTGAACTGAAAACTAATTTATACTTAGTTATTACCCCTAAGGAATCCACTTCTTACATATCGTCTAAGACAGGAAGTCAATAAGTATATTTAATCAAGATATCAATTCAAAAAGACTTGACACAAATATTACTTTCAGTTCCATGAAAATCCAGAGAGATTTGTTTATGCTTTTCCCAGATAAATAAAAAATACAAAGGGGCAACTGGGTGGCTCAGCCGGTTAAGCATCTGACTCTTGGTTTTGGCTCAGGTCATGACCTCCGGGTTGTGACATCAAGCCCCATATCAGTCTCCACACTCAGTGGAGAGTCTGCTTGAGATTCTCTACCCCTCCCTTTCCCTCTGCTCCTCCACCTTCTCACATTCTCTCTCTCTCTAAAATAAATAAATAAAATATTTAAAAAATATATGCATCCCATAAGAAATTTAAGCATACAAATGAGAACACAGGAGTATCTATATGGTAGGTTGGTCAAACATATAATAGCTTAAATTTTTTGTAGGTAGGTGTCACAATTTGCAAAGCAAATTTGCATAGATTTTTAACTATCATGACACTTAACTCTTATTAACTCTGAGTTAATAGAGGCATTAATGTTTCCACTTTACAGCTAAGGATTTCAGACAGGTTGAGTTTCAGAATTCCATAGTTTATAAATGTCAATTTATCATCTACAAACCTTATTGAGATATAACTTATATACCATAAAACTTATCTTTTTGGTTTGCACAATTCATGGTTTTTAGACTATTCACAGACTTGTGCAATCATCATTATCTAATTTTAGAATACTTTCATTAGGCAAAAAAGAAGTCCCATGCCCATTAGCAGTCACTCCTTATTCCCACTGGCCCCTGCAAAACATTAATTGGATAAGGATTGTGCTGTTTAATGTCCACATATTTATGAGTTTCCTGAATTTATTTCTCTTATATTTAATTATGTTTTTTTCAGAGACCATGCTTTGTATAATTTTGATCTTTAATTACCTAGGCATGTTGTATGGCCTAACATGGTTTGTTCTGGAGAATGTTTCATGTACTCTTGAGATGACTCTGTATTCTGTTGTTGGTTGATGTGTTTTACATATATATTTTGTCAAAGTGGTTGGTAGTGTTGTTCACGTGTTCTCTTTCCTTATTTATCTTTTGTCTGGTTATTTTATCCATTATTGGAAGCACTGCATTGAATTCTCCAACTATTACTATTGAATTGTCTATTTTTCTTTTCAGTTTTTTCAGGTTTCGATTCATAAATTTAGGGGTTGTATTGATAGGGGAATACATGCTTGTAATTATTACATTTTCAGGATGGATTGATCTTTTATGATTATAAGCTGTCCTTCTTTATCTCTAGTAACAATTTTTATATTAAAGTCTACGTTGCTTGATACTGGCACAGCAAAATCATGCTTTCTTTTCATTACTGTTTGCATTGTTAGCCTTTTTTACATCCATTCTCTGTTTTTGTTTTTTTAATTTTTCTATAAATGACTTAATTTACCCTTCCTTTTTGAAAGATAAATTTTGTTCTATACAAAAGTTTTGGTTGATAGTTGTTTTATTTCAGCACTTTGAATATGTTATCCAATTGATTCTGGTATCTGTAGTTTTTGATGATAAGTTGGTTTATATTCTTACTGGAGATCCTTTTTGATAATTTGCTGCTTTTAAGATTCTCTCTTTGTTTTTGGCTATGGCGAGTTTATGATGAGGCTAGTTATAGATCTCTTTTGAGTCTTTCTAGTTAGAGTTTGTTTAGCTTCCTGGATGTGTAGATTAACACTTTCTATTAAATTTAAGAAGTTTAGGCCACTATTTCTTTAAATATTTTCTCCATTTTTTCTCTCTCTCCCTTTTCGTTTTGAAATTCTCATTATGATGTACATAAATTTAATCAAACTTCATTTTTTTGAAGATATGTTCATTTTTTCCCTTTTTTCTTTTTTTCTCTTATACAGATTCTTATGCTTTGCTTATGTAGTTTCTCAGACTGAATAACATAAATTAACTTATCTTCAAGTATTCTTTTTTCTGTCAGTTCAAATCTACTTTTCAACTCCAGTATATCCATTTTCCATATGATTTTATCTCTTTATAGATAGTCTCTATTTAGCATGACATCATTTTCTACTTATTTTAATTATTTAGGTATGGTTTCCTTTAATTCTTTGAACACATTGATAGCAACTGATTTAAAGTATTTGTCTAGCAAGTCCAACATCTGAGTTTCCTCAGTGTCAGTTTCTACTGACTGTACATTTTTTTTTTCTTTTTTCTGTGTATGGACTATACTTTCCTATTTCTTTTAAGTTCTCATACATTCTTTTTCTGTCAAACTGGATATTCTAAACAATAAAATTCTGATAATTCTGGAAATCACATTTTACCCTATCCAAGGTTAGCTTTTTTTCATATTTATTGTTTTTTATTTGTTTGCTTATTGTCTTTCCTAGACTAATTCTATAGAATGTATTCTTGTTTGAGAGTGGATGCTAAAGTCCCTGCTCAGGTAGCTTACTTGTCCACTAATGATTGGGCAGATCTTCTATATTTCTGGAACCAGTACATCTCCTGCTGTTTGCTGAGGGTCTGTGTGTGTCTGTTGGAGCCTATCTTCAATGCTCAGGCAAGCAGTCTACAACTCTGCCTTAGCCTTGACTTTATGCTCATGTGTGCCCTCAATATCAGTCAGTGGAAAGCAGTTCTGGCATTCTCCAGGCTTTCCTGGCAATATGCAGAGCCCTGCACCTGTACATGGCCTTATATAGCCTTGGACTGGACTGGAACTTTTCAAAGCCTTCTATAGATATTTCATTTCCAAGATTTTCCTTTTATGATTTTGACTGTAAAATGGTTAAATATTTGTCCCTACTAGTAGTAATGCATCAGATACTGAAATATTAAACAGTTTCCACATATATAAGCCCTGGGGATAGGGTTTTCTTCATTTACTGACCTCAGAGTCATCTCAAAGCAAAACTCTGTGAATAGGAGTTTTTCCAGAGAACTGTCAGACAGATCAAATAATGAGATATTTCAGGGGATTAGGCTTTTGGGGGATCTCCAAAAATTCTATCCCATTTGGGGACTGCCAGGCTGCTGATTTTCACAGGTACCCTGTTTTCTAAGCTGCAGGTGTTAACAAGTTTCCCACAGAGCCTGTGGGGGAACAGGGGAAATGGCAATAAGGAGAGCATTAATGCCACAACACTCAAATTCTTATCCTGATTAAGCTGTTTTTCTTGGATAGATTGCCCAAGAATTGTTGTAAGCTTTTGGTTAAATAAGTGAGTTTTGGAAATGTTAATTTTGACTATTTTTGCCAGTGTTGTCATTGCTTTTATTGAGGTACAGACATTCACACATCTTTATTTCAGTATTCTCGAACTACTTCATGCCAACACTCTAACTTTTTTATTTTTAATCTAACTTTAAGATTTTTTGCTATATCACATCAATATGGAGAAAATGTCAGTAGGATAGGTTGGGGAAACTGGAAGAATACACATAGCAAAAACACTAAATGTGCTTGAGAAAGTCATTGTATTCTGGAAATAGCATGTGCATTGGAATTAAACTATCTTTGGTTTACATTCCAGTTATTAACTCTAAGACTTGAATATTTTCTTTGCAGTCATTGGGGCACATAGGTTTTCCCTTACCTAATAATGTTAGAAATACCTTCTAAAAAGTGCTACAAATTTTAAATAAGGTATAATGAAATTTTAATAAGCTGAAATTTTGTATTTGAATTTTCAAATATAGTTAAACTGGTTAATACTAAGATATGATAAAACAATTTGATATTAGAATTTTAAAGAAATCTGTTTTCTGCATCCTTAGATTCCATGTTTCTTAAAGGGGAAGGGTTTGACTCACTTCAGCAGGCTTTAGTGGGAATAGGAGAAGCCAAGGATCAAAGGCTTTAATTTATATGGTAATCTGTTTTTTTCAGCCAAGTATTTTCATCTATAAAATATTTATTTAATGATGTTAATACAAAAATATTATTCATCTGTTGTTAATTAAAATACTAAAAGCCTGTAGGATTTTGTAAAGTTTTACAAGCTCAGAGACAGAAAACTGACTTATCCTGATATTTCCAATCTGAGCTCTTCTGAATCTGCTTATAAATTCTTTGATATTGATGTGACTTGTCTAGTAGCTGGACTTCAAAGAGAAACCAATGTGATTAAGAAAAAAAAATAATTTTTCCTCCTACCCCCCATCTTATGATCAGGTAAACTTTTAAATCTAACTCTGAATTTAAAAAAAAAAAAAAATGGTGTGTGTTTGAACTATTTTTTTTTCTCTTTAAAGAAAGATTGAAGAAAGACTTCAAAGAACCTGTCACAAAAGGCATCATACCTTGGGTTGAAGGTATGATTTCTATAGACCTCAGTTCAGCCCTCAGGATACATCTAGATCTATCTCCAAATGGATACAGGACTGCCTTAGATCTAACCATTTCTTAAAAGTAGAGTTGCAAAGACAGGATATAGAAAGTAAAATTTAAAGCACCCAGTGCCACTACACAGACTATCAATATTGATTTAAATTGTGTTCCTTCTATGAAATATAACCTCAGTGTCTTCTTTGCATTCACTTTCCTCCTTCTACAGAAAACAAAAAACCAAGTCTAGAGAAGTCTCTGTTACAATTTGCACAAAAACAGGAAATTCATTTAATTCATTTTGGCTCTTAATTACCAACCTAAGGAAGAAAGGGATGAGGAAAAAAAGAGATAAAGAAAAAAATACATGTGAAATTACCTAGCAACCCATAGAGATTTATTGAAGTATCTGTTAATTTTTGGAAAATTTTAAGAAGTATCCAGATCTCCATTACATAAAATGTTTTGTTCAAGAATCTCTCATTTTTAAAACTGATACTCAAGATTTGGTCTATTAGACTATGGATAGCCTATTAGATTCAGGAGAATCCACTCATCTCCAAGCTTACCTGCATTTTTATTCATTTCTTCCTTTTTAGTTAGAAATTTGATCTTACCGCAAATCAGCTCTGTTGGCATATAGATGCTTCATCCTATTCTGACCATCTGTTGCCCAATCCATAGCAATAGCCATTACTCAAAATGCACCCAAATGTTCCAAATCAATCTTTTTTTTAAATTTAAAATGTGTAAAAGCAGGGCACCTGGGTGGCTGAGTGGTTTAAGCCTCTGCCTTCAGCTCGGGTCATGATCTCAGGGTCGTGGGATTGAGCCCCACATCGGGCTCTCTGCTCATCAGGGAGCCTGCTTTCCCCTCTCTTTCTGCCTGCCTCTCTGCCTACTTGTGATCTCTCTCTGTCTATCAAATAAATAAATTAAAAAATATTTATTAAAAAATGTGTAAAAGCATTGTAAGAAGGAAAAATACATTCCTGTATCTGTCTGTATCTTCTTTACAAAAACTTGTCCAACCCAGCCAATAACCATCTGTAGCAAGTCAAACTTTCCACAACCAGTTCCTCCTTTCATTCTTTCAGCATCTATGAAAGGCAATCAAATGCTCATCATCCTAATAAATAAATCCTAATAATTAGTGTCAGGAACCCATCACTCATCTGAACAGCAGACACCCTAGAATTGCTAAGTACTATCCATCCTGTTTCCTCTTGTGGTCAAGGTTTCACACACACTGGTGGGATTTCATCATCAAAACCATCAGCAATACTAACAGAATTTTTGTCACAAATAACAGTAAAAACTTAGGGCTTTACTATAGCTGTATAATAAATCATCCCAAGACTCAGTAAGTTTAGAAATCATAAAGAAAATAGATAACACTTAGTTGAATAAAAATGGGAAATTCAGCTATGAAAAGAACAGCAAGACAAAAATGGGACAACTTCAAAGAATGCATTTAGGCAAAGTAATTCTTAACCTAGGTATGAAAAGATAGGGGAGGTTACAGTAGTCATTAATAACAACAATAATAATAAATTAAGGTGGGAAGACTTAGAAACTGTGATAGGTAGACTCATTTTTTTTTTTTTTTAAGTCTAAGACCTGAGCTGAATTATAAAGTATACCAAAACTGGATTCAAAATTCTTCCCTTCTACATAATTGATTTTCCTTATTAATGTAAAACGTGTGAATCTGAAGATCACTCTCTCTCCTTTTTCTCTTCTTTGGCATAATTTCCCAATGTTACTTTTTTACGTCTCCACACCGTAGAAATTATACTTCTTATAAAATTCCTCTTTGAGAGATTTCTAGGATTTAAAAAGATAGTATTATGATCATGTTAGAATCCAAGCAAAATTAAAATTACCATTTTTTTATAATGAGAGCTCTAAGTGAAATTAACAGACATGATACAATTAAAAAACTTATGAGTATCAGATAAAGGACTAGTGTCCAAAATTTATAAAGAACTTAGCAAACTCAACACCCAAAGAACAAATAATCCAATCAAGAAATGGGCAGAGGACATGAACAGACATTTCTGCAAAGAAGACATCCAGATGGCCAACAGACACATGAAAAAGTGCTCCATATCGCTCGGCATCAGGGAAATACAAATCAAAACCACAATGAGATATCACCTCACACCAGTCTGAATGGCTAAAATTAACAAGTCAGAAAATGACAGATGCTGGCGAGGATGAGAAGAAAGGGGAACCCTCCTACACTGTTGGTGGGAATGCAAGCTGGTGCAACCACTCTGGAAAACAGCATGGAGGTTCCTTAAATTGTTGAAAATAGAACTGCCCTATGACCCAGCAATTGCACTACTGAGTATTTACCCTAAAGATATAAACGTAGTGATCCGAAGGGGCACGTGCACCCGAATGTTTATAGCAGCAATGTCCACAATAGCCAAACTATGGAAAGAACCTAGATGTCTATCAACAGATGAATGGATAAAGAAGATGTGGTATATATACACAATGGAATACTATGCAGCCATCAAAAGAAATGAAATCTTGCCATTTGCGACAATGTGGGTGGAACTAGAGCATATCATGCTTAGCGAAATAAGTGGAGAAAGACAACTATCATATGATCTCCCTGATATGAGGAAATGGTGATGCAACATGGGGGTTTAAGGGGGTAGGAGAAGAATAAATGAAACAAGATGGGATTGGGAGGGAGACAAACCATAAGTGACTCTTAATCTCACAAAAGAAACTGAGGGTTGCTGGGGGGAGGAGGGTTGGGAGAAGGAGGGTGGGGTTATGGACACTGGGGAGGGTATGTGCTATGGTGAGTGCTGTGAAGTGTGTAAACACGGCGATTCACCAACCTGTACCCCGGGGGGATAAAAAATAAAAAATAAAAAATAAAATAAAATAAAAAAAATATATATATATTTTATTTTTATAAAAATAAAAATTTTTATAAAATAAAAAATAAAAAATTTATTTATAAAAAATAAAAATTATTTATTAAAAAAACTTATGAGTTTAGACTACAAAAACCTGTTAAGGAACACATTCAAGCTAACTTTACATCTTTGAGTCATGGTTCTAAATAATTTTGTATAGTTTTCACAAATAGTTTGAATACTGGTGTCCAATTCTCTCTATCCAACTTCAAGTGTTATATCATAAAAATTATTACACTTAGATTAATATTGACCTAAATCATTTTCCTCATGTTTATATTTTTTTGGCACATTTACAGTTACCACTTATCAAAAGTCTTGAGTAAGCAGGTTGATGTGAAAAATCCAGCACTTATGGCTTCCCAAACTGTCCTAATTTAAGTGGCATGCCTTTCTCATTTTTTTCTATTTCAACACATAATTAATTTCTTCATAACTTTTATGACTACCTGAAATCATCTTATTTATGTCTTTACTTTAAGGCACTTTGGACTAGTTAATAATGAATGAATGAATGAATGAATGGAGAATGAGTCAATGAATCAATCAACCAAATTTAATTAAAAGGAATTTCTATTATAGTACATGAAGAAGTGAGAGCTAGCTTAATTTTCAACATAATCTTATACAAAACGTTGACTTGTGACTTAGTAACATTTGCCAAATCATATCATTTCAATAAATCATTCCTCTGTTCCCTATTGCATACCATGATTGTTGACTCATGTTTAATTTATTGCATTTTCTTCCAACTACATCTATATAATCTAGTCTACTCTGAGTCACCTCTGTTTATACACCATTGCCCATGGATGTTTCTCTGCTCTTTGATCACTCTGAGGTACAGAATATAAAACAATAATCACATAAGCTCTTCTGTTGCAGAAGCCCATATGTTATTGTCCTTATCTTTAGCTTGGGTTTTGCAGAATATGGTTTAGTTAATGTCAATTTCTTTAGAAATGTATTTTGTACCATCCTATTATGGTCAAAAGCTATGCATAAAAAACAAAACATAGATTCAAAAAGGGAAAGTATTAGAGAAAAATATATCACAAAGAGCTCAACCATTGGTTCTGTATCTCATTCGCTTTTTCTTTACCTACATTCAGACTTCCTCCTTTTGTCTCTATATTCTCTTCCATATTAATTTCCTTTCCTTTTATTTACATATTAGTTTCTCCCTCTGACCTGTTAATAGAATGCTCAACAGTGTTACAAAATTGTATCTTAGTAGCCTGAAAGGATCTGTTTACTTCTCTAAGGACCTATTTTGCTCTGAGGAAGTAACAGCTTCCTGCAAAATGTGTGATTTAAAAAAACAAAGAAAACAAAAACCTTGTTTTTTTCTTTTATTAAACTGTATTTTTCCCCAATAGTATAAATGATAATAATTAAAAACCATAACTTTTGAGCCATGAAAATAACAGTAATCTATATTTCCCATTAAACTTTGTTTAACCTTGGATTCAAGGAACCATAGCTTTTAAGCAATGGTGGATCATAAGGTCTGCCATGTCTACACAGCTGTAGGGATTTACGAACTTGAACATTATCTCTTCTCAACACATTCCTCCCCAACATACATTTAGAGTAGCTAATGAAAATGAGATCAAGTTCACAGATAACTACCAATTAAAAAGAAATGAAAATTGAAATGATCTCCAGATTTGTAATCTTCTCAGGAAAAAACATCATGGCATGGTGGACTGGTGCAAGAACTGTTCTTATTTTTATTCTAAAGGATAACTAGGATGGAATTCTGAATTAGAAGACGTGACGTTTAAGCAAATATCCACCTCTTTATGATATATAAGCCAATGAATCCCAATCAATGCTTGGTGTTAAAATGTTAAACTGCAGGGTTACTGAATCCAAAACAGAGTTATTTTTGCCTGTGCAGGGGTATGTTTTATAGGAGAACATATTGAATTCATTAAAAGTTGATTAGACCACATGGTAATCTAATCCAAATAGTTTGGCTTATTGCACCCAGAGTAAAAAATATTTAGTTGATATGCTTGCAGAATATACAGTAGAAGAGCAGTCATCAACACATACACACAAAGACAAAGTTGTATAGGACTGGCAAATGTGCTAATGCAAGGTGTCATGGAAGATCAAGGACTACATTTTTATTACATGCTCATGGGTAGGAAGGCAGAACTGACATTAAATTCCAATACTGCACCCTGCCTTCTTTATTTGTGAGTGGCATGTAAGATGACATTACTACAGTATTTATCACACATTTATCAGTCTATCTATCCATCCATGTTGTGCCTGTGTATATGTTGTATGTTCTTATGTTTATGCTGTATTAGAAGATGACAAGTGATTTGGGAGGGATGGGTGACAATTTTAATTTGTGGTCAGGAAATGGGTCACTTGAGCAAAATTTGACAATTTTGATACTTGAGCAAACATCTTAAGGAAGTGAGTGCATGAACCATGTGGATATATTGGGAAAAACTTTACAGGTACTTGAAAGGGAGGATGCTTAGAGCAACACAGCAGTGATACAATGGGCTGCATGAGTGAAGGAGACATTGATGGCAATTGAAGTTTATCAAAATGGGGAAGGTCAGGCCACAGAGAAATTTGTAGGGTGGTGCAAAGACTTAACTTTGAGTGAGCTACAAAACCATTGTAAAGATTGAATATAACAGTGGTATAATAAGACGTTCTAATCAAAAAGATACTGGTTTTTGTTTCTGTTTTTAGGATACACAGGAAAGGGTGGAAGCAGAGAGACTAGAAGACAAATTAAAATAATGTATATGAAACATGATGATGCTGTGGAGCTAAGTGGTTGTAATGGAGACGCTGTGATGCAGCTGATTCTGAATAATGATTGAAAACAAAGATGTCAGGATTGACATGTAGATTTGAGAAGAAAAGAGGAGTCAAGAGGTTGGGGTACCAGGTGGTGGGTATTATAGAGGGCACGGCTTGCATGGAGCACTGGGTGTGGTGAAAAAACAATGAATACTGTTTTTCTGAAAATAAATAAATAGAAAAAAAAAAAAAAAAGAATGCCACTCAGTTATTTGGACTGAGCAACTGGAAGAATGGAAGATATTGTAGTTTGAGCAGGTTTGAGAAAAGAATTACTGGAGTTTAGAAGTAGACAGGTTTAGTTTCAATACCCATGTGAAGATACTGAGGTCATAATTAAGTATATGAATTCAGACAACTTGAGATAAATCTAGACAACATATTTGGCTATATAGAGGCTATTCAATTTCAAGGCCCTGGAGGAGATCTTCAAGTTAGTGTGTTAATGAAAAAGGAAAGAGTTACCAGGATACAACAATGGAGAATTCCAACATTCAGAGGTCAGGAGTATGAACATGTTCCACAAAATAGCAATATTAATAGGAATAATATGGGAAAGAAGTAGTTTTCCAGAAATGTATGTAGTATTGAGTTTTGAGTGATTTGTTGCATGAAATATTGCAGGTATGGTAACACCCATTAACACCAATCCTTTGGGTGCTGGAACCTACTCTATTAGCAAATGAGAGCCAATTACATGTATTTCTTCACACTGTGCTCATTACCATCATGTTAGAAGCTTGAAATTGCCATCTTTGGAGTATTTATACCATGAGTATCAGCAGCCTCAGAACTAGATAATTTTTCTCCCACTAAGAGTCATTGTTAACATCAACCCATGCACCACTGACAACGATATGATTGTTGAATTTAGTAAAGTATAGGTCACCAGAGATCAAGATGTGCATTTTCAGAAGAGCTGTGAGGGGAAAATCCTCGGTGAAGGATTGCAACCATTGAGTATGGGTAACTCCTTCAAGGAAAGTTTATGTAAACAGGCAGTAGCTATGGCAATATGTGGATTGAAAGAAGATCTTTGCTTTGTGCTTTGGAATAAGGATGTATAGAATTACTATACAGTAATGGGATTGACTGAAGAGGTCCAGCAGAGACATGTTCGTGAAGAGAGGGAAAAGTGGATAGAACTGTAATCTTGTGAAAGGGATGGGATGTAGTACTTAAGTGGAGTAGTTTTGCAGAATGAGTTCAAGCTTTTTATCCCCGACAACAGGTGGGAACACAGAACATATGGTTCAGATGCATGGTAAGAAAAATACCATTTGTGACTTCTTCTTTTCTCAGGAGTGAAATCTCAGGAGTCAAGTGCGAATGGGGCAGAAACTAGTTAGAATTAGGTGAGAGGACAAGATGGGAGACAGCAGGCTGATGAATGCCTAGGAAAATGCAGAAGTCTCCCTGGTGGCAGTAAGGGCCCACTTGATGCTAATGGTCAGGAAATTAAAATAAAGCCACTAAACAGTACTGTGATTTTTCTTCAGCAGCTGTTAACTTCAAGAGCAGGTAGAGAATTGGCTCTAATGATGGGTAAGTTTGAAAGGAAGCACAGTTGTGATGAAGGAATTGATAATGAAAACACAGATTAAATTACGAACTGTGGAATAGAAGCTAGCTAAAGACAAAAACAAGTACATGAAGGAAATGAGGACCGTTAAAAGGGAAAAGGTTTATATGGAGTAAAAAATAGTATTTTGGAGCCCTGTCGGGGGAAACTGGGGTAGACAAGAAGTGTAAGAAAGTCAGATTCATAGAATTGAATTTACAGAAGTTGTTAGAGAAATGGAGGTCTGGTTACTGAGAGATCACATTATTCAAAAAAGCATCTATGTGTTTTTTACAGACACCAAGAATAATGACAGACAGAATTTTATGTAAAATTATAATTAGTAAAAATCCAATATCTACAGTGATTGAGGGAATGTGAACCACGCTGGAAAATGATGGCAAGAAAGAAGAGGTGACTAAAATCACAAAGTGATAACCATTTCACACCCACCAAAATGGCTACAACAGAAAAAGAATGAAAACAATCTCTTAAAGACAGAGGGCAAACTGGTGGTTGCCAGAGAGGAGAGGGATGGATTAAATAGATGAAGGGGATTAAGAAGTATAAACTTCCATTTATAGACTAAATGAGTCATAGAGATGAAAAGTACAGCATAGGAAATACAGTCATAATATTGTAATAACTTTGATCAGAGATGGTAACAACACTTTGTCATAATGTACAGAACTATCAAAAAACTATGCTGTACACCTGAAACTAATATAACATTGTATGTCAACTACACTTCAATATAAAAAAAGTGATCATGGGGTGCCTGGGTGGGTCAGTGGTTAAAGCCTCTGCCTTTGGCTCAGGTGATGGTCTCAGGGTCCTGGGATTGAGCCCCACATCAGGCTCTCTGCTCAGCAGGGTTCCCCCTCTCTCTCTGCCTGCCCCTCTGCCTACTTGTGATCTCTCTCTGTGTCAAATAAATAAATAAAATCTTTTTAAAAAAGTGATCATAATACATGTTGAGAATAGTAAACATAAATTTACCATAATATCAAGCTATTCCACTCCTAGGTTTCTACACAAGAGAGATGAAAATCATGTCCACATAAAGACTTGAAGGAAAAAGTAGATAATGGAATTCCTCATAATAGCCAATAAATATGTCCTTCTTTAGAGGATATATTTAGGTAGGAAGACCTACTTTGTCCCATAGTATCTCTTCCTAAGGTGACTTCATTATTATCATCATCACTCACAATCATAAAAATGTCAAACACCCAGAAAAGCAGAAAAATAGTGCCATGAAAACCCCAACTCCTTCCATCTAAACAAATGCCCATAAACGGGTTAATTGTTCAGGAAAATGAGTACATCTACACAGTGGAATACTATTCAGCAATAAAAAGGAATGGCATACTGACAGATTTAACCTGAAAAACATTGTAATTGTAAGAATAGAGACAGTAAAGACCACATATTTTATTATGCCATTTATAGGAAATGTTTAGAAAATACAAATCTATAGCAAGAGAAGAATAGATTAGTACTTCGCTAAGGCTGGGATAGGAAAGGAAATTAGCTATTAAGAAACATGAAGGATCTTACTAGAGTGATAAAATGTTCTAAAACTGGATTATGGTCATGGTTGCATAAAACAGAAAATTTACTAAATGATTACTAAAAGTTATAGAATTACATGCTTAAAATGAATGAATTTTATAGTGTGAAAATTATGTCTTAATTGATTTGTTTTAAGAAGATAGTTAAAGTGGTTTTTTAAAAGTAGGGATAAGCACTTGGTTTTATTTGGTGACTTGAGATTCAACACTGATTTCTCCCTGCCCCACCCTGGACTGGCAGGAAGAGGACATGAGAAAGGGATTCTTTCCTCTACTTCTAGCTCAATGCTGTGGGAGGGAAAAAACAAAACAAAGCAAAACAACAAACAAGCAAACAAATAAACAACAAAAAAAACCTTTCCACCTGAAAGAGTCAGTGTTCTCAAGGTAGAGCTAAGAGTCAGAGCAAGAGAGTAAAGAGCACAGGAAGGGGTTCAGAGTATGATGATTTTGTAATTGTCAAGGAGTGTTTCTAAGGGCATAGGAGGAGTGCTTTAAGAGAATGGGTTAGCAAGGGGTATGGGCAGAGCTTTGAAGAGGTGGGAATAAGGAAGAACCTGTGAGCCCTGGTTTACCTGATAGCAAACAAGATAAAAGGCAGTGTTGAGTGTGAAGGCTCTGAAATTTTGCCTGCTTGCAACCTAACAAGTTAGACTGCCACTGTTTCATAGATGTTGGCAGAAGACAGTGCTGTCAGAAACAAGGGGCTTGATTGCTCACAGCCCAGCAAGTTCCTTCATGTGCCACAAGTTCCTGGGAGTGGCAGAGAGTTATCCAGTAGGCAGCTGTGCATGTAGTGTGTTTGTGTCATAGGTTAAGTCACACCAAACTTAAGGATACCGAATGTTTTCTATTTGTCTACAAGCGAACTTGTCTGATTTTTGCTCTAGAAAAGATATGCTATTGAACTCTCTACTGGACAACAAAGGATCTGCTTTCTACACCGCAGAGTAATAATTTCTGTCTTTCAAGGCTCTTTGCCATGTAAACAATCTTGAAAGGATAGTCTGTAACAAATGCTAACCATGCCTCTAGTCACAAGATGTCTAGAAATGCAAAAGACCTGTGAGGAATCTTCCAACAAAGGGCAAAATGAAATTAATAGCCCTTGGGGTCTCAAGCAGGTTGTGATAGTAAAACAGATGACCGTTGCCCAGGTGCAGGGAGTGGTGAGGAGTTCTGGTTAAGATCACATAATGGTTTGGGGCCCCGTTTTTCCTGCTAAATGTATGAAGCCAGAGCAGAGATCTCACTGGAAATACTGGAGCTCTAACATGCTCTTTTTTGCTTACAGAATACAAATTTAAACACTTCTTCTATTAATGTAAAGACTCTAAAGAAGGATTAGATTATTGCTCAGAAACGTTCACTTTCTTTCCCTCAATTCCATGGGAGATGAAACTTCTGTACTTCTTTGATGATGGATTCAGCTTATGATTTTCTATAACACAAAAGGGATGATAACAGACCTATTGCAGGGAGATATTTGAAATGTGCTTGCATAATTGGTCTTGTTCTTTCACAGCCTCTATCATCTTTGTGAAGAACAGGGGCACACCAGCCGAGGACAGCGGACTCCCAGAGGCAAAGTTAAGTTTAGGTGGCGATCAGCAGAGCCCTCAAGTTAGCTAGGCTAGGTCAATTAACTGCACGCAAATACACAGATAAGGAAAAATGAAGGGTTGATTTCTTCAAGCCATCAAATTGAGGGTCTTTTTGTTTGTTTGTTTTATTTGTCTGGCAATAACTAACTGATATACTGCTTGAATACATAAAAAATAAAGTGTGACTAAAGAAGTAGGGTAGGTATTTCGGAATACGGAATACCAAAGGGAAGTACAGTTTGGCAATTATGTGTGTATATATATGGGACAAGGAGTCTGGGAGTGGACATTCTAGGAAGATCTAGTGGCCTAGGTATGAATTCAGTGACCCAGGTTCTTTTTTTTTTCACACTTTAACATTCTCTAAATTGTTTCAAATTGGTAAGGGCTACGTCACAACTTACATATTACATTGTTATGTAGTATTATTAATGATAATATTTAACATTATTTAAGAATCATATTAACAATTATATGATGACAATAATAAAAAGTGAAGCTGTGATTATTAGGCTTAATGATCTGGTAAATTGATTCATGGTCATAATTGCAATTTCATGTACAGCTTGTTCTTGATTCACAAAACCCTGGACTTAGCAACAATCTGTATAAAGAATGGAATATTTTAAGCATCAGAGTCTGGGGTCTTTATTTTTATTTTAATTTTTTAGTTAAATAATTATTAATTCAGACATATGAATTTGATTAAGAAGTCTTTTTTTTGCAAAGGCATATAATTTATGATTTATTAATATTTATAAGTATTTATCTACTTCTACACCCTATACACAGTGATATACATAGAACTCTTAAAAATAAGCAATATCTAAACACACAAATATATTTAGTGTCCTGTTTATAAATTGGAAATGATTTTCCATAGCAGTGTTTTTTATATAGTGGTTTGTATAGTTAGAATAGTCATCTTTTTGTCATTCTTTATCTATGTGAAGATCTGCCACAAACAGTGGCAATATTTATTCTGCATTTTATATAAGGCAACTGTGCTCCAAGTTTCAAATCATCAAATTAAATATTCACTTTTGGAAAAGAAATAAAGAAACAAAAACAAATTTCATGCTATACATGTAATTAGGATCTCATTTAAATCTCACAAAAGTGCTATAAGGTTAACATTATTCCATTTTTAATTGAGAGGTAGGGAGGAACGTAACAGTTATAACTTAGCCATGGTTATAGAGCTAATAAAAAATATACATTTTTCAAAACTGGCCTCTGAATAGAAACCAATTATAGATTTTATTTGAAGTTTTTTCTTTTCTACATCAAATACACAGACTAATTATGCTATAATTTTCACAAAGTCATCAACTTACTTTACACAAAAAATGGTAAATTGAGAAAAGAGGGAGTAGAAATATGTTAAAAATAAACATAAGCAGCTTTATTGGTATTATCACTATTGTCACTTGAGTAATGCAAGCTAAAATAATATTGCTTATGTACAAACTTGGCCATTTATTCTTTTTTATTTATTTTGTGACTAAATATTTATTATTTTATATCTTAAAATATTAAATACACTTAAGTAGTTTATTTTCTTGCATTTACAATTTTTGTGAATAAAATCAGATTAGCTGAAAAGAATCAGAGGTAATGGTGCCTGGGATAAAATTTCTAGTTAGATGATGGAAATAAACAGGTAAAAATGAGTTGTGTTTTGGCATCAGTTTCTAGGCCAGGGTGTCACATTTTGATATTATGTCATACTTTTGCAATGTGATATCTCAATTAATTTATTTTCTCAGAGAAAATAGAGTAAGTGAGCCAGATTAATTTAGTCTATTAAAATAATAATTTATTTAAAACAAAAATAGATTTTTGTAATTAGCTTATTTCATTTAGCATAATACCCGAAAGTTTCATCCATGTTATATTATGTGACAGGATTTCCTTTTTTCTAAGGCTAAATAATATTCCATTGTGTATTTTGTGTGTGTGTGTGTGCATATTTATGCTACAATTCCTTTATCCATTCATCCATCAGTGGACATTTAAGTTACTTCTGTCCTCTGGCTGTTGTGAGTAATGCTACAGTGAACATGGAGTGTTAAAGGAAGAATGTATTTTAACATTACAGGATCTTTCTCATATATTAAATGAGTAACAGAAAATTTTGTAGATTGCTAAGGACATCCAGCAAACTTCTCTTAACCATCACTTCTGAAATAAAGGTGGTAAATATCAATTTTCTAAAGCTTTCTATAAACAGGGAATACTAGAATTTTTAGGAGTCTCTCTGCCAATATAAAAATGCCAATTTATTATCAAAATGTGATTCAACATGATATATGAAAGTCTACTACATATTTTAATATGAAAGGGAATATTAGCTACATTATACATGCACTTTATAGGTAATGTCAGTAGAGGGAAAGGAAGACTATAAGGCATCTATGTTAAATAAGTCACTTATTATTTTTAACTTTTGGTTAGAATACATTGACTTTAGTCATACATATTCAAGAAACATACTTCCATAATGTCATCATGGGTCAAAGTGTAGATTAGGCATGGAGAAGTTTAACATCAGCTTAGAGATATTTCTGTCTCTAATGAAATTATTAAAGTATTAGCTCCCTAAATAATTATCTCAGAACATGTTTGTTTTTAGTATGTTAACTATACAATGTACTTCGCCTTTGTGACTCTTGAATTACCCCATTTTGTCAGCACCGTACCTAGCTGATACTTAGAAGTTGTTTTTGAGCCTCTTGCAAGGTTAGAGTGAAACGGCTCATGATAACCCTGAGAATTCTCAGTTCACCCTATAAATTCTTGAGTTATGTCAAAAAATAATTTCCGTTTGGAGGGAGGTTAAAAAGGCTAAGGGCTTGAAGTGAACAGAAACCTCCCAAGAGGGTAAGTAAATACAACAGTTGCAAATGTGCAACATTTTGAAGAGCGGACCTGTACCTGTTAGATTTCAGTGTTCCTGAAGCTGTGGCAATTTGCATCATGAATGAGAAGGAAGGGTGATGCAAAAAGAAATATTAGACAATGAGCATTTCAAAGAGAAACAAACATGGAGAACTGAGTAATGAAAAAATGTATATGCTCTTAAAAGCAGGAAGATCTAAATCACTTCTATGATAAACCCTCTCACCCTCTCAAATCAGGTTCACAAGAGAAGGTCAGTTCTTGCCATTTTATAGTTTCCCTGCTACTCCTTTTCCAAACGTGGTGTATTTTCAAGTGTCTGAACTGGTAAGGAATTAGTAAGCCCTTCTTAGGTGTATGTGTCCAACTTAATGGACAATGCATTATCTGAAATGTGAGAAAATCTTGCAACTTTAAAAACATACTCTGTCTCTAACTTTGACTTTGCAAGTGAAGAAACAGCAAAGGCTTGATACTGGCCGCTTAGTAACATTCCTCTTGTGATACTACTTCGGTAAACTGGCACTGAGATTGAGTCATTATGATATTACAGGAAAAGCTGCCTTTTGAAATATTCTCTCCATCTGCTTATTTCTTGAAGAATTCACGTACAGCATCTAAAAATGTTTCCCAGGGCCATCTGAATTTCTCTAGGCTATAAACATCACCTTTTGTTTCATTTAATAACAGGTGTAAAATGCAGATGACATGCTACTTTACATGGAAAACCCAAAAGACTCCACCCCCAAACTACTGGAACTCATAAAGCAATTCAGTAATGTGGCAGGATACAAAATCAATGCACAGAAATCAGTTGCTTTCTTATACACTAACAATGAAAATACAGAAAGGGAAATTAGAGAATCAATTCAATTCACTATAGCACCAAGAACCATAAGATACCTGGGAAAAAAACCTAACCAAAGAGGTAAAGGTCCTGTACTCAAGGAACTGCAAAACACTCATGAAAGAAACTGAAGAAGACACAAAAAGATGGAAGACCATTCCATGCTCATGGATCAGAATAATAAACATTGTGAAAATGTCTCTACTGCTTAGAGCCATCTATACTTTCAATGCTATCCCAATCAAAATTCCACCAGCATTTTTCAAAGAGCTAGAACAAATAATCCCAAAATTTGTATGGAATCAGAAGAGACCCCGAATTGCTAAGGAAATGTTAAAAAAGAAAAATAAAACTGGGGGCAATACGTTGCCTGATTTCAAGTTTTACTACAAAGCTGTGATCACCAAGACAGCATGGTACTGGCACAAAAACAGATACATAGACCAGTGGAACATAGTAGAGAGCCCAGATATGGATGCTCAACTCTACGGTCAAATAATCTTCGACAAAGCAGGAAAAAATATACAGTGGAAAAAAGACAATCTCTTCAATAAATGGTGCTGGGAAAGTTGGACAGTTATGTGTAGAAGAATAAAACTCAAACATTCTCTTACACCATATACAAAGATAAACTCGAAATGGATAAAAGACCTCAATGTGAAGCAGGAATCTGTGAAAATCCTAGAGGAGAACATAGGCAGTAACCTCTTCAATATTGGCCACAGCAACTTCTTTCAAGCTATGTCTCCAAAGGCAAAGGAAACAAAAGTGAAAATGAAATTTTGAGGGGTGCCTGGGTAGCTCAGTGGGTTAAGGCCTCTGCCTTTGGCTCAGGTCATGATCTCAGGGTCCTGGGATTGAGACCCTCATCGGATTCTCTGCTCAGCAGCAAGCCTGCTTCCCCTTCTCTCTCTGCCTGCCTCTTTGCCTACTTGTGATCACTCTCTGTCAAATAAATAAATAAAATCTTAAAAAAGAAAATGAACTTTTGGGACTTCATCAGGATCAAAATCTTCTGCACAGCAAAGGAAATGATCAACAAAACAAAGAGGCAACCCACGGAATGGGAGAAGATATTAGCGAATGACACTATAGAGAAAGGGCTGATATTCAAGATCTATAAAGAACTTCTCAAACTCAACACACACAAAACAGATAATTAAGTCAAAAAATGGGAAGAAGACATGAACAGACACTTTTCCAAAGAAGACATACAAATGGCTAACAGACACATGAAAAAATGTTCATCATCATTAGCCATCAGAAAGATTCAAATCAAAACCACATTGAGATACCACCTTACACCAATTAGAAAGGCCAAAATTAACAGGACAATAAACAAGTGTTGGAGAGCATGTGGAGAAAGGGGGACACTCTTACAGTGTTGGTGGGAATGCAAGTTGGTGCAGTCACTTTGGAAGACAGTGTGGAGATTCCTTAAGAAATTAAAAATAGGACCTCCTATGACCCTGCAATTGCACTACTGGATATTTACCCCAAAGATACAGATGTAGTGAAAAGAAGGGCCACTTGTACCCCAATGTTCATAGCCACAATGGCCACAGTTGCCAAACTGTGAAGAGAATTAAGATGCCCTTCAACGCATGTATGGATAAAGAAGATATGGCCCATATATACAACGGAGTATTATGCCTCCATCAGAAAGGATGAATACCCAACTTTTGTATCAGTATGGATAGGACTGGAAGAGATTATGCTGAGTGAAATAAGTCAAGCAGAGAGTCAGTTATATGGTTTCACTTACTTGTGGAGCATAAGGAATAACAAATAACATGGAGGACATTGGGAGATGGAGAGAAGTGAGTTGGGGGAAACTGGAGGGGGAGACAAACCATGAGAGACTGTGGACTCTAAGAAACAAACTGAGGGTTTTGGAGGGGAAAAGGGTGGGAGATTGGGTAAACTTAGTGGTGGGTATTATGGAGGGCACGTATTGCATGGAGCACTTGGTGTGGTGTGTAAACAATGAGTTCTGGAACACTGAAAAGAAATAAAATAAAAGAATAAAATGTAAAATAAAATAGAATAACAGGAATAAAAACCACATAATAATATTTAAATTGCTGTAGAAGTATAGTAAAAGATGGTACAAAGTAGTAAAATAATTAGGTTCGTACAACTCCTATTACATATGACCTACCACTAACGGTATGTGAATTCATACAATTTGTAAAGTAGGTAATTGGTGCAAAATTTGACACTTTCCCTATAGCATCAGTAATGAGTTTTACTAAAATACTAAAGATGAGCGAAGACCAAGGGCAACCTTTAAGGTCTGTATCTTCTGTCTTAATGTTTATTATACTTAAGTGTCTTTCTCCTCTGTTGTATACGTGTGTGCACTTCTCCCTTGTCATTGGCTTTTATTCCTATGGTTCTTAGACTCCATCCTTGATGAAACAAAGTTCTTGCAGTCCTGTTTTCTTGCTCCAGGAATCCTTTCTAAGAATCATCCCTTTGAAACTCCTAATTAAAATATTAAGATATGGTTTAGCCATATTTAAGTTAAAATTGGAGCACCTTGTGCTGAATGTTATCTATCTCTTTGGGTTTGATATTTTTCAATGCTGGCTTAATGAGGGAAGAGTAGAGAAAGTCAGAGAAGAATTAATAATTTATAATAATCCATATCATAAATTGTTCTTCTTAGTTCTACTTTTGTCACTTTTAATACTTAAGGGAAGGTGTATTCTTTCAAATACAGTTATACTTGCAGAGTGAAACTGTTCTAGGGTTGAGAAAAAGATCATTAATATCCTGGGGATCCATGCTTACTTCACTTTTATTTAAACTAACATTGAAGTGTAACATTTATTATGGAGCCACTGAGAATCTGGAAAACTCCATCTAAAATATCATCCATAGAAATGTTTATAACGAACTGTAAAGGGTACCTCAATGTCTATTTCAAAACTGATTTGATGAATACAGAAAAGGTCAAACTAAAAATAACTAGACTGAATCAGTTATAAGTGTAGTAACATATGCATCATTTAATAATGAACTCTAAATTTACACCACAGTTTAAGGAGTATCATGAATGCTAATTCTGACAGCAAAGGGTTATGAACTACCTGTCGACGTGTGCCCGACACAAGGTCAGGCAGTTATGAGCTAATGAAACCCCGATGAAGCAGAAGGTGAATGACTGGCATGAGTGGGCTAGTGGGAAGAAACTGCTGTAACACAGTGGCACATTCAGAATGACACGGTGTCCTGAAACAGAAGCCACTGTGATCCCATCTGTTTATAAAGTCTGACTGCTTAAGTTAAAATCTCCCAATGTAGGCAACATATTTCCTAGGAGATATTTTTTTCATATCCATAAACATTCAGATGTTACAAGTGCTAAGCATTTTTGGGGTTCCTTACATATGCAGTTAGCTCTTTCTAAAAGGTTTTATTAAGTATTTTTGACACATTGAGCAACAATGAAGACTTGCATATGGGACCTCTAGTTCGGATAATCAGTTTTACCCAAGGGCTGATCCAAATTTTTTAATGTGATGATGCCCATGTAGGTTTGTTTTAAAGACTTTGTGCCCATGGTAGTGATCAAATGGAAATATAATTTATGCTTGTTAAAATTCAGGAAATCAAAGCAAGCACTAAAATTCTGATAAAGCTAATGCTGTTAATTTGAACATACTTTAAATTATGTGTAAATGTATATTCTATCAAGTCTTCACTTTTATCATATGCCCCAACCATCTGAAACTCATGAAAACAAATCAGTTTTCTGTTTGTCTATCTCTTTTGAAGATGTCTCTATGGCCCTAAAGTGTTTCTCCTTCTTGGTTTTTTAATTGTATCACAGGAATAAAAGAGAAACAATAACATTAGAAAAAGAAAAAAGAAGTGACTTCTGAAAAAAGTCTCATTCCAGGAAGCAATAGTGTGAAAAAAAAAAAAAAGAAAGAAAGAATGAAAGAAAGAAAGAAAAGAAAGAAAGAAAGAAAGAAAGAAAGAAAAGATGCAGTAAAACAAGTGTATATGCACATGTGCATGCACACACATGAGTGAATGTTTAGGGTATGTATTTCACATTATTCGATTTTTATTCCTTTAGGAGATCTTGATAATATTGGTAGGTGTAACACTGTAAGAGTTTGGTAAAGTTTTTATCTATTTTGCCAAGGAGTGACCAAGGAAGGACTAGGTTTCATTAGGACGTGTAAAATTGGAAGAAAGCCACAAACTTATCAATCCTTACATAAATCTGTCTGTTCTTTCTTCTAGTGTCCCCAGCTATAATCATGACAATAAGTGGCAACAGTCCTTCTATTGATAACTTGACATATTTCCAGTTAACCAAAAGAAAGCATCAAAAGTAGTTAATTTTCATTAGTGTGCAGAACAAAGTTCACAGCTTATAACTAAGGAAGAGATGCTCAAAAATATTTTTTATTCCCCTACTATGTGTATGGCACTAGGAATAAAATGCTGAATAAAAACAAAGTATCAATTCTCACAGAAATTATAGTTTTGTTAGATTTTTAATCAAATAATCATATGAGTTGCAATTTAATTTAGACACATTTAAAGATATAGTTTAAATAGATGTTAATCAATTAATGCATGGCTTATTGTAAAATTATGAAATGAGCTATTTCCCACAAAAGGTAGGGCAAAGGGAAGCAGAAAATAAGATTCTATTGAGTATAACTGAGTAAATTGACCTAGTTTGGAGGATCAGGAAATGCACCCAAAAAGATCAGAGTTTAGCTGCTGCCCACAATCAAAAGAAGGAGGTCACTAATCAAATGGGTGAAGTAAAATTAAGCTTCTCGAGGAAGGAATGAGTGTGTCCATCAGCTCCATGCTGACGAAGAAAAGGGTATGTTCCAGAAACTGAAGAGTGGCCAGTATGGGAGAGAAAAAGAAAGTGACTAGAAGATACTAGAGAAGCAGGAAGGGACTGTGCTATGAAGGGTTCTGCTAGTCAGTTCAAGGGTGCTGTGCTTTACCTCAAGCCCAATGGGAAATAGTTGTGTATTCGAGCCATGTAAGTGAAACTTAGACACAAACATGCTGGAAATAAAAGAAGCTTCTCCTTTTTTTCTTCCTTTTTTTTTTTTTTTTTTTAATTTATTTGAGAGAGAACAAGTGGAGAGAAGGAGAGGGAGAGAGAATCATAACCAGACTTTTGGCTGAGTGCAAACTGGGTGTTGGGCTTTATCCTAGGACCCTGAGATCATGGCCTGAGCTGAAATCAAGTATTGGATGCTTAACCAACTAAGCCACCCAAGGACCCCTAAAAGAGACTCCTTAACCAAATCAACTACAGAGGGTGGTGGGAAGGAGAGCCAGACTGAGATAAGGTTGTTGGGGATGGTCCAGACAAAGCCGGAGAGAGGAGTAATGATTAGAATGTATAAGCGAGGTTGGTATAACTCTTCAAATGACAATATACTAATGAAGACAGTAGGGCTGTTTTGGGGAAGTTGTCATATTAGAGTAGGTTGTAAGATGAATGGGAGGTAAAGAACACAATTGCAGAAGAATTACAAAAGAATCAAGGCATTTAGGAAGGTTGCATACACCAGAAGGAAAACCAAATTCAATGCTCCAAATTCTGACCCTTTTCTTGGAACTTTAAATTGTACAGTTTTTCCTATCAAGTATGTGTCACATGAATATTTTTGCATTTATGCATTCAACCTTTTTTTTACAATTTCCTTAAGATACACTCCAAGAAATGAAATTGTAGCATTCATTGATTTTTAAAAATTTTAGTACCAGTTTCCAAATGTCCTTCAGAAATGACATCCAAATCTAGTCAATCAATAGTAATGTATTCCGATTACCTATGACACACTTCTGCTTATTATTGTGAATTTTGCTAATCTGAAAAGCTTTAATGTTGCAGTGTTCTTTTAAATTGCATGTTATTTTTTTGGTAACTGTGGCTGAACACTATTTCCTATATTTGTGTGCCATAATTGCTTATTCCTTTTAATGACAATAGCTGCTGATTCATTCATTCTTATGAATACCTATTGATCTTGACAGATCCCATGATCTGTCCCTTGATCCCAAGGTCCTGGGATGGAGTCCTGAATCTCGCATCAGGCTCCCTGCTCAGCTGGGAGTCTGCTTCTTCTTATCCCTTTGCCCCCCACTACCAGCTCCTTCTTGCCCTCTCTTGCTCTCTCTCACACTACCTCAAATAAATCAATAAAAATCTTAAAAAAAATAAATTTCTGAATTATCAGCCAGTAGTTTTAAACAGTAAACAGATCAGATAAAGATTGGCAAGTTACCTTTTGGATAAAATAATAGAAAGTTTTCACACTGAACAATTAACCACGTGATACACATGTACCATCAAATAGACAGTCACCAGTAAATGTGCTTTGTCTTATTTTCCTGCATATTTTAGTCTTTTATTTCCCCTTTTTCTTGCTTTGTGTCATTATTGATCTTCTACTAAGTATGAATCACTGCTGGTTGATATCTTTATAATGCCAAAAAAACTATCATATAACCTCTTATATTTTTGTAATAATATTAGAAGTTGCACGCACATTCTGTGTATGAATAAGGCTTTTCTGCTCATTGAGTTTCCAGGTTAACTACACAGATTTCTAAATGGATTGAAATTCTCACAAAAATTTTAAGTTTGAAGTAAATTTCAGATGCATTTATCAAAGACAATGGAAAAGAAAAACAACCAGTTGATTTCTGCATCTTCAAATTTAGTCAGGATATTGAATTTTAGTTAAACTCAATAAACTACCACTTTTTCCCTGTTGACCCTTTGATTTTCAGTATTGTTCATCTGCCATACCACCATCAAAGAAAAAATACTAAATGATTTTGACAATCTTGTCAAATAACACTAAAATGATTTCTTTCAGTTCTTGCAAACATTAAGAAAGTTTTCATCTCACCGTACATTATGCATCACTTTCGAGCACACTTTCATCCTAATGATGAGAATGTTTCATTTTCAGGCCAAAAGGCAATGGATATAATTACACATTCTTCCATGAATGAAATCATAATGGAATTAAATTGTGCTTGTAGGTTTGACATCTTGCTATTGTGGCCTAAGAAAGTAAAGACCAACATTAGGCATTTATTAAATATGTAAAATTCACATCAAGCTGGCAGTGTTTCTATTCATTTATTTCATACCATTTGCAAACCTCAAATGAAATAGTTCCTTAAATTCAAATTTATGAATTCTATAAAGAAGACCTACTCTGGTTGGACTGGAAAAGGAAGTATGGGAATTTTCCTACTAGAGACCTTCTGCTCTTCCATTACCTATTTTTTTCTACAACATCCATTCCTGAAGATCTATCCTAAAAGCCCATAAAATAAACAAAGTAAATAAGGCATATTTAAGGAGGTAGTGTTTGGACAGATTGGATACAAAGTAAATAAACTATAGCTTACAAGAAATGAAATACTTTCACTTTTTTTTAAAAGATTTTATTTATTTGACAGAGAGAGAAACAGCAAGAGAGGGAATACAAACAGGGGAAGTGGGAGAGAGAAGCAGACACCCTGCTGAGCAAGAAGCCCAACGTGGGACTCTATCCCAGGATCCTGAGAACATGACCTGAGCCAAAGGTAGACACTTAACCAACTGAGCCACCCAGGAGCCCATATTTTCTACTTTCAATCATATATTCCATATAAATATGCAAGAAATCCTAAATGGCAGAAATGGAGAACAGCTACATTACATAAATGATATTATACTCTTAGGATGTAAAAATATTGTAAAATCATTAATTATGATATAAGTAGCCTCTCTTCTAACCTTATATATCAGCTCAGGGTCTTCAAGAGGCAGATACCAGGATGGAATTCAATGTGTGAGACATTTAGTAGTAGGATGCCTATGAACAATATAGGGGTCAGGAAGAGGGAGGGGGTGAGGGAAGCTTTAGACCACGAGGCACGCCTGATGCCTATAAAAGGAGAGGAAAGCGGATGGAGGTTTGGGGGTTCAGAGTACAGTTTCACTTTGAGAAAGTCTCAACAAGATCCTAGAGCAAAAGCTATCTGCTAATGATGAGTACCACACTGGACATTCACGGTCTGGGCCCAGAGCGGTTTTGCCTTGGTCTGAGTGCTGTGGCAGATCCAAAGGCACGCAGCCACTAGAGGATGGCTGGCTATCATTCACCCTCTTGTAGCAGTTGTCCGGAAAGGATTTGAGCAGTGTACCTCCATGGCTTCCTTACCCTGGTAACTACATAATGAAAACAGGATCATTGGAAAGCAGCTGGTATGAATCACCTCAGTCCCAGGATTCTGGTAAACTTAAACAAATGATAAGGAACCTCAAAGAGCTTGTCTGTATGTGGATTATATCAATCAATATTTACTGTTAAAATTTAAAAAGCAATTTAAGACATATTTATTTGCTTAAAAAAGAATAAAGTCATTACATCAACTTAAATAATACATTTTTATAAAAAAAATTTCCAAACTGAATGAATAAATGATCAGAAAAGTGGCATTGTTTTTCTTAAAAAAAAAAAAAAGATATTTCTAATGTCTCCTTTGATGGAACACAGGTGGATCCTCATATCACGTTCCGCATATGATCTGTTGTGAAGTGCCATTTCAAGTTTTGTAATTGGTGAAAAACAAAGCTCACTCCGATATGT
Source organism: Neogale vison (assembly GCF_020171115.1). NCBI lineage: Eukaryota > Metazoa > Chordata > Mammalia > Carnivora > Mustelidae > Neogale > Neogale vison. Next base: position 116,808,066 of record NC_058095.1, on the reverse strand, counting down.
AAATTATCTGGGACTTCAGGGACCACATGAAAGGGTCTTTGGGGGAACCTCCATGCAGACTTTGAGAAGCATTGATTAAAGCATTGAGTACAACTCACACATTAAATATGATAATACATTTAATTTATAAAAGTTATCTTGCAGACATAGAATGTGTTCATGCTAAGAGTAAGACACAGCTAAAAAGTCACTGCCACTTTGAATTCATCTTCAATTCTTCTAGCTAAAAATATTTCCCAATATACAACACTTCTAACACAACACGAAAAAGTATTTTGGCTTTAATTGTCTTTATCTTCTAACAGTCTGACTTTTTTTTTTTTTTAAACTTTCTGAAGTGTCTACTGCAATGCCTTTCACATAACAGGATTTTGGTAGTTTTATTTAATTAATTAATTAATTAATTTTTTTTTTTTTAAGATTTTATTTATTTATTTGAGAGAGAGAGAGAGAAAGAGAGCAAGTGCACAGAGGGAGAAACAGACTCCTGGCTGAGCAGGGAGCCTGATGTGGGGCTCCAATCTAGGACCCTGGGATCATGACCTGAGCCAAAGACAGACGCTTAACCAACTGAGCCACCCAGGTGTCCCAGATATTGGTAGTTTTAAATAAACACTGAATATTGATATTTCTTATATTTGGCAAAGTCAATGTATCATCATCAAATTATGTGATTATATGATGCAAGGTACACCTTATCTTTAAAATGGTATGGTCTCATAGGTCTTTCTTTCCTTTAAAAATAAAATATAAAGAGGCATGAAGCATTTTAATAATCGCTGTAGATAAAATAGGCTTTGATTGATGATACATTATGCCTTATTTTCTTTTCTAATAAGTCTACAATGGTGATCGGTGACTTCTGATTTTATTGCTTAACTGTGTTGTAATCACCAGCGACTAACTGAAACCTGATTTCTCTTTGTTAATTATATGACACTATTTTATCTACATGCAATTACATAGGTTTTTTCTTTTGTATTTCCATTTTGCTGAATAATTTAACACATAATAGTGTCCTGATTAACACATAATAGTGCCCTTTGAAGATAATTCTGTCTTGGAAAAACCACCCTTCCCTTCATGAAGTTTATTATAGTTTGGTGAGATTATAAGTATTTATAGAAAGGATGGTGAGGCCCTGTGTCTATGGTATCCAGCAGAATTACACTGTGAGCCACATATAATTTTAACTTTCCTAGAAGCCAGGAGTACCTGGATGGCCATAGCTTAAGTGTCTCCCTTTAGCTCAGGTCATTCCTGGGACCAGTCCTGCTTCTCTTTCTCCTGCTGCCCCTCTTGTACTCTCTCTTTCTGTGTCATATAAGTAAATAATTCTTAAAAACTAAAGAAACCAGAAAAAAATAATTTTAATAACACATTGTATTTAACTCAGTATATTTAAAATATTTTCAATGTGTAATCAATATAAAAATTATTAATGAGCCAACAAGTAATTTTCATTGTAGTAAGTATACTATTTTACAACACAACTCAATTTGTATGTGAAATTTTCATTGGAAATACTTGATCTGTACTTCAATTTACAGTGAAGAAGTAGATTATTATGCTCAAGTTTTTCCTCAAATATTTAGCATTTCCAACAATCAAGCTGAATGGAGGATTAGTAGTAAAGTTTAAATAAAAATCTTTGCAAACCATTTATCTGATGAGGGGGTCGCTATCCAAAACATAAAGGTACTCTTAAAACTGAATAGCAAACAAACAAAAAAACAAATAGAAAAAGACAGGTGCTGTTTGATATCACTTATATGTGGAATCTGAAAAAAGCTGAAGTCACAGAAACAGACAGTAGAATTGTACTTGCCAGGAGCCGTGTTTTGGGGAATTGGGCAGATCTTGGTCAAAAGGTACAAACTTCCAGTGACAAGATGAATGATTTCTGGGGATCTAATGTACTGCATGGTGACTCTGGCTAATAATACTGTATTCAATATTTGAAAGTTACTAAGAGAGTAAATCTTAAATGTTCTCACCATAAAAATAAATAAATAGAATGCTAATTACGTGAGGTGATGGAGGTATAAACTAACTAAATTGTGGTAATAATTTTTCAATATATACATGTATTAAATCATCACACTGTATACTGTAAACTCATACAATGTTATATGTCAACTATATCTCAATAAAGCTAGAAAAAAATTGCATTCAAGTTACTTAAAACAGAAAAATCAGTTATCAATCACTTTAGACACATGTGGCTTACTGTTACTGAGTAGGACAGCATGTCTCAATACCACAATTAAATGATTATTTTTATATTTATAATTTTATCCATGTAGTTTCATGGCATTTGAATAAATGCTGTCTTTGGCATGAAGCCAGTAACTCTTCTGAATTTTGTAAGATACTTACTTTAAAAAACACATTGCAAAAAAGGCACATTATTATTTTATGCAAACATTTGATATTATATCTTTGAGTAAAAACATATTTCCTATTTTAAATGGAAAGTATTTTCTCCTTAAGCTAGTGCTATTTTCCTTGAGCCAAAGAGAGAGGAAAGAATGGCAGCTTTTCCAAAGACATAATTAAATCAACCAAACCAGTCAATGGGATGACAGATGAAAGTTGGATCTGGATATCATATTTTCCACATGCTCATCCAGTGTGAATTTCATGTATTCTAGAAGTGTTTGATGATTTTGTAAAATACTGGTGTGGTAAGGGGCCAAAACTATAAATCTTATTATCTTATAACTTTAATTATAAATCATATGGCCTTAATATTTAAGAGATTAGTGTGTTGTCATTTAGCTTGGATGTTTCTGTTAAAAAAAAAAAATACACTTAGAAACCCGAAAATTTCCAGTGTCACTGATAACACTTCCTTCTGAAAATATTCATCCACTTTTAATGCTTCCACTATATACTATAGTATAGAGACAGATGGATGATAGCTAGATGTTTGGAAAATAGGTTGTAAACAGCTACTATATAGATGCATACAGAATTGTGCTCTAGAATTACATGGTCCAATATGATAGCCACTAGCTACATGTAGTTTTAAACATTTGAAATGGGGCTTGTCTGAATTGAGATGTGTTATAAGGATAAAATGCACACTGGATTTCAATGAATTAGTGTGAAAAAGGCATTTATGATATCACATCATTTTTTTATTGTTCACACATTGGATTGATTGATAATGTATTATTTCACTTGATCATTTTTGCCTTTCAAAATGTGGCTACTAGAGGGGTGTCTAGGTGTCTCAGTCAGTTAAGCATCTCATTTTTTATTTCAGCTCAGGTCATGATCTCAGGGATGTGAGATGGAGTTGTCAGCTCTGTGCTGGGTTTCATGCCTGCTTAAGACCCACTCTCTCCCTCTCCCTCAGTCATTCCTGCCCATTCCCTCTCCCCCTCTCCATCTCTCTAAAAAAAAAAAAAAAAAAGTGGCCACTAGAAAATTTAAAATTATTTGTGGCTTCCATTACATTTGCATCAGACAGTGCTGATCTGGAGTAATAAAAATATGCTTGAAAATTCATTGAGCACATCTTATTATTTCTAAAATATTAAACAGCACTTATTACGTATACAGGGAGACATATATGTAATGTAACATATTTAAATACCTCAAAGAATGCAGAGTTTAAATAGCCACATTGATATTATTTGTGAACACTTGATATAATGTCTGAATAAAAATATTTTCTGTCTGATCTGGGAAGAATTTTCTGTAGACAATATGATTTAAATACGTTGCAGAGGCTAATGTGAACTTCTGTTTTTCTATCAATCACAGATATGCCTCCAAGTTAAGATTCCTGCCTTTGTGCCAAATATAACACATGTAACATGAAGCAAACCTAATAAATGAGAAGCAAGTACTTACCCTTTAAGATAATTAGTGTAATTTCCCTTAGTCTGCTTCTGGAAACCAAGGGACATTTTATGTTTTCAGCAGATAATACAGAAAATGATGCCATGTATATCATCCATATCTGTGGAATTAGCTTCAAATATCAGCAGTGTTAAAGTAATAAAATACATGTTCTTAGAATCTGAGACAAAAAGTAATTTAAAAGTTTCTAATGTGTCCCCAGTCTTCTTAAATCTTCTCATGTTTTTTTCCCCCTACTTTTCATTATAATAAGCCATGTTGTAGGAACGCAGATTTTAGCTGTGATTGCATTTTTGAAAAGTAAAACCAAAAGAATGTCTACATTAATTCAAGATATTGTTATAACTGTGACTAGTATCTTATTAGAATTTTAAAACTAAGGGATCTGGGTATTCATGGAAGACTATAATACCAATTTAAATGTTGGGAAAGTGGAGATGCCATTTTCTTTTACACAAATATTAAGAATTAACTATGTGCTAGGTATGTACTGTGATGACAAAATATTTTCCTTGGCTTCAAGGAGATTACAGTTTATTGGAGAAATAAAATACAAGTTGAGAAACACTGTGCACAGTAACAGGTGCTGTTTCCTAGGAAAGACCAGATTGCTACAGAAATACAAAATAAACACAAGGGAAGCTGGCTCAAGAAGGTTGGGGGGGGTGGCACATGGAGGGCCGGATCGGGGAGGACTAATGAGGCATTTTCCTGGAGAGGTTAGCTGGAAGGATAGGAGTTAGTAGAAATGTATATTTGAATTAAACTTGGCAGAGATGTGATTTGTGAAGACATTAGTGTTTGAACCCTACAGACCCTGGAGGAGCTGTGCGATCTTGGAAATGTGACTAAAGTTTGGGGCGTGCTTGTAACTCTAAGCGTTCTTTTGAGTGGTCACCTCGGGGTCTGTTGCATATGCCTTAGGTATTATTTAGGATGCGGGTGTTGTAATTGATACAATGCCTCCTTGGCCTTTTGCTTATTTTTCTTTCTTTATTCTTGTCACTTGCTAAAGAAGGATGTATCCTATTTTCTAGTGCTCAAGAATCAAAATCAGAATATGCTTCCTTCCTGATTTCTCCCATGGCTAATCTAAATTAGTTCATGTTACCTTTAACCCATGTTCCTCTCATCTCACGTATAGATTATACATAATAATTGTAACTGACAGAGTAGTTATTATAATTCAAATAATTCACTAGATGTTTCACTCTTCTTTTATTCACTTCTCCTATCATCCCATGAAATATCTACTGAGTCTCCATTTTTCAGAGGGGGATCTTGAGGAATGGATTAACTCTCTCATGCTCATACAGCTAATAAATGGTGAAGTCAGAACTCTGAAATGTAAATCTTGAGTAATATAGCATCTCTTTTGGCCAGTATATTTGTGATGTTACTATGATATATGTTATAAAGAATCTATATGTATACGTGCATTTATATCTATCTTTCTATCTCCCTATGTTGATAGATCTCCATAAATTTGCAAAGTCCTCGAGAAAAGAAAATATGTCTATTTCTTTGATTTTCTCCCAGCCTGCTTTAGATTCTCAAGACATTTACTCACTGAATTTCAAGAGAAGCCAAATATAATTGAATCCAGAAAACAAAAAGAAAATAGAAATCCTTTTGTACCTTAAAGATAATATTAACTATAGATAACATAAAGTGTTCTAATGAAAAATACTAAATAAATCTACTTTCATTTTGAGAAACCACACTGGGGATGATACGCTGCTGTACCCTCTGGAGGAGAACTAAAATAAATAAACAAGCAAAGATTATTAAAGCAACAGACTTTTACTGAGAGAGATAAAATTCTGCAGTACATTCTGCACTAGAACTTACAGGTAGAAACTCATGACATAACTCTTGTCATCAATCTCCTGCCCATGCATACTCTTTACTTTAAGTCTGCTGGTGACCAAGATCTGTCCTTTAAGAATGTTTACCTAATTTCATAGAATAGAAGTATCTATTCTAGGAATAGGTTTTCCAGGGCCTCAAATGAGATTATTCAAACAATGAAAAATAAAGTTGTAACTAAATGATGAAACCCACCTGCTGCTTGTAGGTTGCTGAACAAGTGCCTTTAAGGGAATCAACAAGATTGCTACTGTTGCTCAGTAGGTTCAGGGAAGAAATCAAGGCTGTTGACATTCTTGTCATTGAGATATACAATAGATACAAATGACTTCTGGTTGCCAGTGGCATTTAACCCATATTGTTGGTATTTTACTAACTAATAATAAGAATTTAGTAAGGTAGAAATCATTTGAAGACAAATCAAGTCAATGCCGATGATTGTTCCTATTGACAGCTCAAGAAAAATGTGCTGTTAGTGATTTTAGCATAGCAGCTATTCATTTATAATGACTGGTACATTTCCATTTTAAATCTCTAGACATTATGCCTGAAACTGTGTTCAAGTACAATAGAGCTCTGCCTAGCAATTTCTGATAGCCATTGCAGAAAATGTCTCAGTAATGCCTCCTGACCTGCAGAGTCACTTAAGTTTGTTTTTCCATCTCCACCTCCTCCTCACATAAGGTTGAGATGTATGTGATTTACGATACTTGCATCTTCTTTCTAGAGTGCTTAAGTGTGAAGCTCTGAACTATCTCATATGGCATTGCCATACTAAGCCTATTAAAACCTGATCCTGGAATGGACAGCCCATCCTGGCTGTGTATACAAGATTTAGCTGTTTGTACTGAATTAACTACTTACGTTTTCCAATGTTGACCCAAAATCAGAAACTGAATCCTTATCTAAACTCACTATGCCAGAAATGTAGTTTTAGAGGAAAAATGGACCTTAGTTATAATCTAGTGTGACACATTTGATATACAGATGAGGAGAGCAATGCTTGGAGATGTTAAGTCATGTTAGAGTTGTCTTAAGACATAATGGCAGAGAAAGTACTAGAACATGTAGATCTTTCTAGCATGAAGTCCTTTTTATTGATCATGTGTTGTTATAGAGACATGGCTATGGTCAAGGCATCTCTATGTGGTCACAAGTCACCGAAGGCTCTGCATGTTTATACAAACACTGTCTGGTCCTCCAAGTGTCTTTCCTCTTTGCGTTGACCCCTAACACTTAAATCCTGGGCCGTAATATGTGTCCATTCCTTGCTGCAGTGGAGAATGCTGCTTCCTTAGTTATATTAGTAGCAATAATCAGTGTTCCAGACATAAATGAAAAACTAGCTAGGTAGTTCACTGCACTCAGTGGGTTGGTGTTCTAGAAAAGCTTCTGTAAGACCAGACACCAGACACCATAGGCAGCACCACCCACTAGCTTCTTTGTCACCAAAAGGCTTGGAAGACCCCAAACTAACACCCAGGTCTGGAATCAACTTTGAACCTGAAAGGATGAATGGAATTTCAGGAATCCAGTGAGGTAACACACAGGTTCTGTGGTTTATAACTATCCCACTTCCTTTGGGGGGCTACATTATTTTTTCCTAACAAATGAGAATAATTACCTATTCCTTCCCAGCCTGTGTTCTGAGAATATTTCTGCTGAGCTCATATCCCTCTTCCTCTGTTTGTTTACCTGAGGCTCACTGCTATCCTATCACATCTCTGCCTGGAAATGCAATGCGGGGTAATCTCTATGTGAATATATATGAATGATTACATTAGCGAAGGCAGCTGAGAGCAATCCATGTAATGGCAATAGTAATGGTAATTGTTATAATAATAGCCGAAAATTAGCACAATAATCACCTATCATTTGGCAGTCAGAGTCTGTACACTAAACCATCATGTTCTTTATAGACCTAAGGTCTATAAAGACCTATCATGTTCTTAAGACCTATCTTTAAGGCCTTTTACATTCTTAACACCTAAGAATTGATCAAAGATAAAGTGATATGGTACTCCAGGGTATCAGTTAGGATTAGGTTCAGCTATATACAAAAGTAAATTCAAATTAGTCATGCTCTAAACACATAAGACTTTATTATTTCACATAATATGGGCAGAGATCAGCAATCAAGGGCTTCTATGAGTTTCATGAGGTTACAACTCATTGCAACTTTTAGTTTCACGGTTCTGCTACGGTCATTTTCTGCCAAGTACAAAATAGCTACTAGAGCTTCAGCTACTACACCCACATTCCAGCCAGGAGGAAAAATGAAGGGTCAAAAATTTTACACAGTATTTTTACTTCTTTTAGAAATTGGTCTTATGACCAAAATCTTTCTAAGGGCTGTTGAGAATCAAAGTTGATATATATTTGACTAACATTTGGGAATATTAATGAGGCATATATAGTGGCAGAATCTGCCCAACCACTTACAACTTTTCAGATGACAGATGTGGACAGGAAGCATCACAAGGCCAGAATACGGAGATTTTCAGCAACGAGAAATGTAAACTCTTCTTTGAGGGGAAAACAATCTGTGGTGAAACTAGAGACCGCCCAGCATTAAGTTGCCCACTCTGTCACTTCATTGAAGAAGTCTGCTTTTGAATCACGTAGGCAAGAATTGGGCAAATTTTAGTGAGTGATTATGTCAATATGAAATCAGTTAATCAGTACATGGTGAAAGTTTTCGTTTCATGAATTCTTTTCCAATGTTGGATGTGTATATGTGGTGGTGACTCAAAGCTTATAGAGGTTATCATTTCTAAGCATGAAATATCCTTCCTCAAATACTCACATTGTCTCCCTAACACCTAGGAAGTCCTCAAACTGAAATACTCCAATACTACAGGTGTCAATTACCCCACATAGAACAAAATATTCAGTGATGGAGACATAAGTAAGGAAACATGAGGGAATAAGCAGTCACTTAATTTTGAATTCACAAATAAACCAAGACCCTTTCTCACTGTTCTTGGAGGGTAAGTTCCCTGAATATTGCTGTATGGCCTTGGTACTGCTTATTCCCAAAACATCAACCTCAGGCAGGCAGTGTTTCCAAACACTTATTTCCAGCTGCATCAGAAATTGTCTATGGTGATTTTAAAGACAGATTCTTAGATTCCAAAATAAACATACTAATTTGAATGGGTGGTAGGGAGATAGAAGACTAGATGCTTCTATGTTTTACTTGAAGATACAGGAAAAAATGTAAATCAAAGAACAAAATAATGGTTAATAGTAAACAACTCCAGAGAGCTTACAGTTCAGAATAAGGGTGAATATGAGTAAAAATCTGAGTGGTTTGAAATCATTAGCTCAGTGTTGCAATGCTGAGTAGAGAGCCTGGAATAATAAGCCAAAGTACATTTCTTACCTTTTAGTAGGCGTTTCATCCAAGCATTCCCTCCCCTTTATTTTGTCATGATACTTGAATATCATGCTCTTAAAAACTGCTTTTATTCATCTGACAACCAACATATTTCTCCAATTCCCTTTTGATCATTAATCAAATAGTTTATGGTGTTTAGTATGATACAGCATGATAGTACATATATTATTTCAGCCTAAGATAGTTTTAATAAATCATAAGGATATGTTATGTTGGTAGTTGCATAAATTATGCAAATTTTCTTCATACCAGAAATTTTTTTAAAAATGGAAATAGGACAAAATTTTACAAAAGAAAATCTAACTGAGCAATTATTTTTTCTTAGACAATAGGCACATATATTTGACTACTATTTACCAATAAATGAATATTTTAAAACAGAATGAAACTTAAAGGAGTCATGAAAAACACACCCATCTTGCTTTAGTTTCTCCTTTTTATGCTAGCTATTTCTGCTGCTGATCACAGAGGAAAGATACAATGCTTTGGATTTATTATTCAGTCAACAATTTTACTAGGTTCTGTTAATGAGCTAGACATTGTGCTATATTCCAAATACATAAGACAGTAGGACATGGTTTAATTGAATGAAGAGAAGAAAACTAAATAAATAATTATAAAACTGTTCTTGGGGCTACAATAAAGTAATGGGTAAAGTGCAGTGTGAGCAGGGGAAAAAGGAATAACTGTGCCCAAGAGCATTTAGAAAAACTAATCAGAGAATTGGAGTGTGGTTTGAAAACTCATTTGGTATTAATCAGGAGAAGGGAGCAAGGACACATAAGAGGGAGTAGTGAGGGGCATTTATGTTCGCTTATGTGGGTACATGCAAGAATAAGGTGGATTTAATGGGCTAAGACTTTTTTTGGACTGGAATTTAGTCTGCAAGGGAGACCTATCCTTCTGGGGAAAAGTGCATTTTCAAGGACAGAAATTTTCCTTTAGCTTGAAAAAACTAAAAGAAGGGATAAAATATATAATGAAAACAACAGTTTTTAAGGCACTAAACATAAAGCCACAAAGTACACTGATGCCTGAGAGACATAAAACAAATGTGGTGAGAGTCAATGTTGCCCCAGTTTGCAATGCATAATCCCAGACTCTGGTGCAGGAAGGAACCACCCAAGCGATACCTTGCTGATTCCGGGAATAGAGGGAAGGAGTTGACAGTCTGGTGATACCAAAGAAAGGAGATAAAACAAAGGAGAGAGCTTCATACCTATGGAAATCCTGGCATTTTCAGAGTTCCCTTTGAGGATTTAGCACAGCACTGATCACTACAGGCTTGTGAAGACATTACCTGAGGTGGAGATGGGGTGGGAAGGAAACTGCAAGGATTCTAGGTCACAGTTAATGGCACTCACACAGGACTGGGCACTGGCGTCTATTCTCTCTAGCCAAAGTGGAAAACCTCATAATTCTCAGGATAATGTGTAATCATCCTTCTGTGGCTTAAACAGTGGGAAGAAGTTAGTTCTAAACCTAAACCCATTCTCTTAAAAAACAAAGCTTAAAAACAAGACTAAAGGAGCAAGCTGTTTTCAAGTAACTTGACTACAAATATACGTGTCATTTTAGGAATACAAAAATGTCCACGTGCAACAAAGTAAAGCCCATATTTCTAACATCTAATAAAAAATTAGAAGGCATGAAAAGAAGAAGGAAATTATCTGCAATGAGGAGAAAAATCAGTCAATTGATACCGACTCAGGATTGACATTATCTTGGAGGAAGCCCTTCTCTGCCCTATGGTCCTTCTGGTTGGAGTTAGAATCAAATGGACACGAGACAGATTAACAGGAAAAAATCAAATTTAATAGATGTACATATGGGGAATCCACACAAATATGATTTCAAAGACAGTGAGGCAACAGGAAGCTTATATAAGCTAAGGAGTCTAAAGATACAAAGGGGAGCAAGACCATTAGCAGCAAGATGAAAGATGGTTTGAAAAACAGTCTGCCTTATTATCTAAGTAAGTTTCTTAGGTCAAGAGGAGTAACAATTAATAGCTCTCTTTCCCTCCAGACTCTCCTTTCCAGTGTAAATTTAGGCAGATTTAAGGGAGGCAGAGAGCTTTTTTTTCTGTGTCTGCTGGATTTTAATTACTTTTTTTTTTAAGCTTTTTAAAAAAATGTTTTTTTATTTCTTTTTACCGTAACAGTCTTCATTGTTTTTGCACCACACCCAGTGCTCCATGCAATCTGTGCCCTCTCTAATATCCACCACCTGGTTCCCCCAACCTCCCAACCCCCACCCCTTCAATATCCTCAGATTGTTTTTCAGAGTCCATAGTCTCTCATGGTTCACCTCCCTTTCCAATTTCCCTCAATGGATTTTAATTACTTTTAATTCGAAATAATCTGTGTGCTGGAATGGCACATTTTGGGGTATCTCATCCAATACCTCTTCAACATAAATGAAAGGGTTTAGTAGAAAAAGACATTAACTCAGTTATTGTAACTATTTTGCCTGTTCTCGAAGCTAGAGGAAAAGACTGAATGTGTTCATATGTGACAAAGAAGATATAAAAAGTTCCACAACAAAATTCTAGATCTGAAAGCAAAAATATCTGGAAGGAAAAATTATACTGGATAGAATTTTCAATTGAACAGACATGGCAGAAAGAAAAAGTAGTGATCTTGAAGTCATCTTAATAGACCCTGACTGAAATAAAACATAGAGAAAATAAAAGTGTTAATAAATGAGTAGGGCTTTTAGTGAGTTGAGGGACAATTTCAGGAAACACACTTGAAAGGGGTAGAGGCAAACAGAAAATGTATTTTAAGAAATAAAGTTTGAAAAATGCCCAAATTAATAAAAATTATAAAAGCACTACTTAAGAAACTCTAAAAATCCCAGTAACAAGACACATGAAGAAAACTACACAGTTACATCATAACAAGATCACTTTATTTTATTTTTTTTTTTAAAGATTTTATTTATGTATTTGACAAGCAGAGACCACAAGTAGGCAGAGAGGCAGGCAGAGGGAGAGAGGAGGAAGCAGGCTCCCCGCCAAGCAGAGAGCCCGATGCGGGGCTCGATCCCAGGACCCTGGGATCATGACCCGAGCCGAAGGCAGAGGCTTTAAGCCACTGAGCCACCCAGGCGCCCCCACAAGATCACTTTAACTAAAAACTATATATATTTATTAAAAATTTCAAAAGCAGCCAGAGGAGAAAGAAACATATTATACACAAAAGAACAAAGATAAGGATGGGAACATATTTCATATTTCTCTTTCAAAACAATGTAAGCTAGAAGACAGTGGAGCAACATCTTTAAAGTATGGAAAGGTTAAAAAAAAACTCTAACAAACAAAAGTTAAAAAAACAACAAAACTATCAATTTAATGATATTTTTGCCCATGGGAGAAAAAAATAGACATTTTCAGACATACAAAAGCTAAGGGAATTAGCATGCCTGCACAACAGGAAATGTAACAGCAAGTCCTTCGAACAGAAGCAAATTTATAGCAGCCATAGTTGTAGATCTACACAAAGGAATAGAGTGCACTGGAGATTGCAACAATGTGCATGAAGTTTTTTTCTTATTACTAAAATCTATTTGAAATTGTCAACTGTTTAAAGATATATTGAGTACAATATATTGAGTACTGTATAATATATGTTGAAATAAAATGTATGACAACAAGAGCACCATGGTTGGGAGGGGGAAAACCATACTGATGTAGGAAGTCATCTAATATTCCTTGAGAGCAGATTTTGATAAAGTATGGATATATACTCTAATATCTAAAGCAGCCACTAAAATAATACAACAGAGGGTCATAATGAATATGCCAACAAAAGCAATAAAATGAGATAAAAAGGTATGCAAAAGAAGGTAGAAAAAGAGAGACAAGTGAACAAAGAATGGGTACAAAAAATTGAAAACACAGTTGTTCTGAGTTCATAGTTGTGTTATTCTGAGAAGATCCATTTTAAGTTAAAAGGTGCGTATAGGTTTAGGTTAATAACTAAAACCTAATTTGAAACCCAAATGCCCATCAGAAGGTGAATATGGAGGCAAAATATGATACATCCATATATCAGAATATTATTCAGATTTAAAAATTAAAAATACATTCATTAAAAATGATGTATTAAAAATACAGCATTAAAATACATTAAAAATATGGGACGCCTGGGTGGCTCAGTTGGTTGGACGACTGCCTTCGGCTCAGGGCGTGATCCTGGAGTCCCGGGATCGAGTCCCGCATCGGGCTCCCAGCTCCATGGGAAGTCTGCTTCGCTCTCTGACCTTCTCCTCGCTCATGCTCTCACTCACTGTCTCTCTCTCTCAAATAAAAAAAAAAAAAAAAAAAAAATCTTAAAAATACATTAAAAATACATTCTTGATACATACAACATCAAAAAATCTTAAAGTTGTTTGGCAAAAGAACCCAAGCAAAACTGAGTATTTATGTAAAGTTCTAGGAAAGGTCAACGAATCTGTAATGATTGAAATTAGGCCAGTGATTGTCTGAAGATGGAAAGGTGGAGGGTAGAGAGAGAGAGCGTGAAACTTTGATTGTGACAATAGCTTTGCAAGTATATAAATAAAAATTATCATATGGTGTACTTAAAATGTGTGTAGTTTACTGCATGTCATTTATACCTCAATACAGCTGACTTTTTAAAAGCCATAATGGAGGAAGAAAGTGGGGATAAACCTTAATGTATAGACTATGGAAAAATTGTGAAGGAACCTTGAGTACTATGGAGTTCTAGTTTTGTTCTTAAGGTCATGTATTTCAGACTGGGGAGGTAAGTGGGCCTGTCTGTAGGCACCTGATTGCTGTCTTAATTGGACCTTCATTGCCTTTTACTTGTAGAGATAAGACTGTTTTGAATAAGAAATTGTGCAGTTACTAAAGCAGTTGTGAAAACCATTGCCTTGTTAATAGGGACAGGTTCCTAGCATTGCAGGACTGTGAGAATGGTGGTTGTCTAATCCCTTCTCCATTTCCCTTTTTCTCTTATTTGCTCCATAATCCTTTACTAAGATGATCAGGAAAAATGAATCTCATATTCTCTGCACCCCTAAATCACTATTTCCTATTCTTTTAAAAGGAGATGATCTTTTCATTTATGTTTTTGATTATTGTTCCTGACTTGTGAGGCTCACTGATTTTTTTCTTACCTTGGTGTCTGCCAAAGTGTGTGCAAGTCTTGCACAAGAGATGTTTTAATAAATTGAATAAAACTAAATTATTTGTCATCCTAGAGAAGGGAATACATCACTACAAATTCATCTTGAGACTAAATACTAAGTATTATCTCTTTTTTTTAAGAATAGATGTGCTTAGAGTAGGGTTGTGATATATATAGTGAGGGGTAAATGCAGTCAAATGCTCTACCACTGAGCTATACCCCCATGGGGTAAATGAAATATAAAATCAACTTGCTTTCTTATCAAATCTGTCAAATATTAGTCTTATTTTCAAAGATTTTCCTTTTTATAGAGGGTGGAGAAGAAAAACTATTTTTTTTGCACTGTAATTATATCTAAGTCTCATTATATTAACAAATTTAACCCTCACTACAGTCTTTTAATCTCTTATTAGCTTTCTTTCAGAGATAATGAACTTGAAACTTGAAACAGTTAAATATATTTACCAAAGACCACAAAGCCAGAAAAATAGGCTAGGTTAGGATATGAACCTACATGTACATAATTTGTTCTTTCTTCTAGATCAACGTTAGCAAAACTTGGGTTCCTGGGTCATTTCTAACTAGATAATTACAATGAGTTACATGAAATAAGGGTTGCACTTTTAAATTAGTTTAGGGGGTAAAAAGCTGAATAGTAAATTGGGTGTTTGCATATTAAAGGCTCAGTTCATTTCTCAAGAAAAAGAATCTGCTTATACTTGTTTAACTCAGCATTCCATAAACTTATTTGATAATAGTGTCCTTTATAAGACATCATTTAATATAGCATGGATTATTCATTTCATTTTCCACAGCACACAGTTTGAGAAATACTGATGCTGCAACGTCTCAAGGTATACCATTTGCAAATCACCTATATAAACAGTTGGGCACTTACTGTTCTGATTTTGACAAGATAATTGGTATTAATTATCTGTAACTGAAGCTCAAAATACTAATTTAAAGGAATAGAACCCTTCAAAACTTTGACCAACATTCCTCAAGCATTTCTTCTTAAACCAGGAGAAAAAAACATTGTAAAGCACAAATGAGGTAGCATTTCAAGTAGAAAGTGGTTCAGAGAGCCAACAGTCACTAAGGAGACAAACAAAACACGATGGGAGTGTTCTAGAGTGTTAAGGGTATTTCAGTGGCAGAGCAATGGTCAGAATGGAGATCTTAAGGGAAGGAAGGAAGTAGAGACAGTGAATAAAGATGCTTTGCCAAGTTTGAAAGGGAGAAACGACTGGTTCAAGAAGGATCCCCTTTACAAGATGGAAAGACTTAGGGATGCCTACTAATAGAGAAAGTGTCAGGAGAGAGGCAAAGATTAAAGATGTAGACAGTCCAAAAAAGTAAGTTCTAGTAAGGGTCAAAAATGAGTTGAATGTAATCTAGGTGAATCCACACATCACTGGGAGATAATATGTAAAAACACATTTTTTGGGAGAACTATTTAGCAATATAAAGCAAAACCCCCAGTATTGATCATATCTTTGACTTTCACCTCTATTTGATAATTTATCCTATGGAAATAATGCAATGGATTGAGACTTTTGCACATATAGATTTGTCATATTGTAAATTATAATATTGAACATATGTTCCTTAATGTCCACATCTTTTTCATAAGGAGTGGGATACTCAATTGTTTTTTTATTCTGTACTTTGTTTAATCTGCAATTTATTAGCATTAAGTAGTACTAAGTAATCAACATTTTAGATACCTTAAGTAATGAATTATACTTTGGATGCCTGGGCACCTCAATCAGTTAAGTTTTTGACTCTTGATCTCTGACCCAGTGTTGATCTCAGAGTCATGAGTTCAGGCCCTGCATTGACTCCACACTTAAAAAAAATAATAGTCAATTGCACTCAAGATAGAAATGTCATTATATACTAATCAAAACTGATTTTTGCCTTTATATTAAAATAAATTTTGAAAGGAGCTAATAACATGGATTTAAATTAGATATTTTATTATTTCATTCTTCCTCTAATTCTTTTTTTATTAATTTTTTTTATTTTTTTATAAACATAAAATGTATTTTTATCCCCAGGGGTACAGGTCTATGAATCGCCAGGTTTACACAGTTCACAGCATTCACCATAGCACATACCCTCCCCAATGTCTTCCTTTAATTCTGATTGTTAGTCTAATTTTAATTCTTACTTATGTGTTTATAGATTTGTCCTAACAATCCAACAATAACTACAAATTTATCTTTATCCTAGAGATTCAGTTAAAAATAGAGTCATCTCATATCCATCGAGGTTGTAGGATCTAGATTATCTATCGTTTATTAAAACATAGGGTATTATAACTGTATTTATTCATAAACTACTCAAACTGAGTTCATTGGTCAATAAGTCAACAGTTTTTACCTCTTGCAGGGGATTTGTTGCCTTTTTTATACTATAGTCTACTTTCATATTTTGATATCTGATATTTTACATCAAAATCTTTGTTTTTAAATTTTACATGGCCAAAAGTATCTAATCTTTGGTTCTATCATTATGATATAATATGTTTATATATATATGTGTGTGTGTATATATATATGTATATATAAAATATATAATATGTTATATCATATCATAATGATATATATCATATATATCATACATATAATATGTATAATATCATACATATAATATGATACTTATATATCATATTACGATATGATATATTACCTAGCTTGTTGGTATAATTGGATAGGTATGTATGTCTTCTCAGCATCTCATAATTAGCAGGGTCATCTGGAGGTTTTACGTACATGGAGATGAAGGATACAGTCTGCATTCTCAGTGCTTTTCTTAGGCCAGTTTGCTAATTCTTCATTTTGGAACATATAGTTAACCATCCTCTCTTGGTATGGTTATTGATTGTGAATATCAATTCATCCTCCATTATCCACTTCTCCCAACAATAAAAATAGCGTTTACCCTCTCACCCTGATTTGTCGGCCCTAGGAAACATTTAAAATAATCTCTTCAGTTAATTCTATGCATATATTATTGTGGATCCTAGCCAGGACTCTAACTTTTTAAAATGTATTTCACACATTAAGTTTTATCTGAAGTAATGTTTAATCCCAAACAATGACACAATGGATGAAAATTTTAAGTAGAAGAAAATCTTTCAGGGCAGGAAGGATTTTGAACCTGAAATTGTGCCAAAATAACAATCTCCTACTGTATGTAAATGTAATAAAAAATGATCATTTATTTATGGAGAAAAAGTAAAGCAGAAAAATATTGTATTCCAATTGTACATGTATTCTCTATTTTCTTCATTTTGAATAAAGTTTTATGTCAGGAAATTGATTGACTAGGTTTGACTTTGTTTTTGCCTTAACTGATAAATGTTGTGAAAAGTTTTATAAGACCATAAAATTGTATTGTTGCCAAATGGCATCCTTATGCAAATTCTCCAGAAGTCTTTTTTCTAATGATAATTATAGTTTGCATGTCATAAGTACCTATTATGTGGCAGGCACTGTGGATAGACTATCTAATTAATTTTTCAGACAACCCCACGAGAAAGGTATTACTATCCCCACATATGGATGAGAAACCTGAAGATGAGAGGTTAAGTAATTTGAAAAAGGTCATTCAGCTAAGTGCCAAAGCCAATATTTAAAGGCAAGCATGTTTGAGTCCAAAGTTACTATGCTTCCTCCTTATATTTTGCTGCCTTTGCCTTGTAAGTCAAAGAGAGATAGTAAGAGAATATGAAAATGAGCATTTTAGCTTTGGGGGATAATTAATGGCTAGAGTAACACACACACACACACACACACACACACACACACACACTCTCTCTCTCTCTCTCTCTTTAAATGTTGAATTGAAAATGTATGCATAGCTTTTCTATGTTTTTGTGTGTATTGGTGTATGTGCTTCTCTCTATAAAATTATTAAGTGTTGCATTTTTAAATACTAATAAATACTTCAAATCAAGCATTAAAATACCTACAGCTGAGTGTAGGTGTTTACTTGATTATGCACTGCTTTTCTTGGACAGAAGTAGATATCTCACAATGCCACAAGAGTGTTTAATGTTCCACTAGTCTAAAGAAATGGATATATTTTTGAAACAGTGCTGCAGAATTTTATTTATGATTATAGATCTGTCTGATGTTCAGAGACCTTTTTCAGTTTTCTCACTTTTTTTTCTTTGTTGTAACAAGATTTCATAAAAAGCATATGCTTACAAAGTGCTGATTAGATCAAGTTGGGTGAAATGGGTAACACCTTGGAAAGACAGTACATATCAGACATCAAAATAGCTTCAAAAATTTGGAAAAGTGTCCATAAACAAACAGGAAAAAATGATGTTTGCTGACGAGGTAGGAAAAAACAAGAAAAATAAACTGAAAATCGTGTATGATTAGTTACTTGTGCCTTTAGAGTGGGGGAAAAAAATCCGCAAGGTGCCGCTAATGTAATGTAGCTACCAGGAAATTGTGTGCAGACCTGGTGCATATTAATGAGGGCATCTGGGCGGGGCGGTGAGAGTAGTGTCCTTGCAATCTCATTTCCTTTTCAGAGGTGATCTCTCCCTGGCTCCTGGCGGTGACTGTACGGACACCAACACAGGACTTTCACTGTGCAAACTTCCATGGGAATACAGTTCAACAGAACATCAAAACTTCTCTCCGTATTAGCAAATGGAATTTGAAATGTTTCTTCCATGATTCCAGTCTTGGTGGCAGAAAAAAAAAGAAGGGAAACAAAATTCTTTTGCCTTCATGTAAATGTTAGAAATCATATTAGTAATGCTAATAGTAACCAAACATTTAATGAAGACATTACTTATTACAAAAATAAAATGATCACCTCAATAAACCTCAACTGAGGTTTAAAGAGATGAAGTCAATGACTAATGTCACAATCTGGTATGTATTGGTGTTGGGACTCAACGCAAATGTGTTGGGTCTACAATTCCTACATTTCTTTCTTCCTTTCTTTCTTTTTGAGATTTTATTTATTTATTTGACAAAAGAGAGAGAGAGAGATCACAAGTAGGCAGAGAAGCAGGTGGACAGAGAGCCTGATGCAGGTCTCGATCCCAGGACCCAAAGATTATTACCTGAGCCGAAGGCAAAGGCTTAAACCAGAGTCACCCAGGTGCCCCAACAATGCCTACATTTCAAATTCCTCTTCCTGCCACTGGCTTCTCTGGCAGCTGTTCAAGTCCATTCCTTGTGGTAGAGAAATTTGAGTTACCTGGCTACCTTCACTTAAGGTCTTTTGGAGTTTGGGTTCCACCAATGTTTGTTTCCCAATGACTTGTTTCCCAATGACTCCCTCCTACTGCTTTATACTCTCCAACCATTTCCTCCACCTACATTCTGCCTTCCACTAGTGCCTTCCTCTGATTGGAATACCTACCTAAAATTGGAGGAGAGATTTGCTTCTGCCCACTAGATAAAGCATATTTACCCTCCTGCAGGATTGAGGAGGGAAGCTATCCCTTCTGCATTTGGAGTTTCCCTCCTTTTTACTGTTCTCCTTCATCCTGATGTTACCTCACCTTATCATTTAAAAAAAAAATGTCTTTTATTCTGGAATGATTTATAGAAACCAAGAAAAAGTATATGCTTAAGAAATCAAAGGACCCAAGGATTACCTGGAAAAACAAATTCTTCAAGTTTTGGGAAGTGATAGCATTGGATAGAAAATTAAACCTAAGATCTAAAGGGCAAAGATACAGGGACACCAGGATGGCTCAGTGGCTTAAGCCTCTGCCTTCGGCTCAGGTCATAACCTCAGGGTCCTGGGATCAAGCCCTGCATTGGGCTCTCTGCTCAACGGGGAACCTGCTTCCCCCTCTCTGTCCACCTGCTTCTCTGCCTACTTGTGATCTCTCTCTCTCTCTTTTGTCAAATAAATAAATAAAATCTTTAAGAAAAATTAAAAATAAAATAAATAAATAAAGGGCAAAGATACAGAAGACAAAGAAATATCTCAAGACAGATGGATGGTGGGGGCTGATTCTATTTGCACTGAGGATATGCTGGATATCAATAGCTAAAATTAATCAGTTTAATAGGAGTTTACCTACTCCCAGCTGTTTGGCTGGATGCTTAGGAAAAAACCAAAGCCCTTGCCTTCACAGTCTGGGAAAAATCAATAAGGAAAAATTAGAATAAAGAGTAACAAATACTCTGGCAATGGCCAGGCTAGCAGAGAATAACAATGTTGCCTCTGGGAGTGTTCCCTCTTTAATCCCAGGGATTACAGAGAAGAATTCCTTTGATAAATGATGTTTGGTCAAATCTTCTGATGAACAACTTCAATAACTATGTAGCTGATCCATCTGGCTCATGGATCTGTCAGCAGTTTGACTTCCTTATGACTGATGATAAAAATACGAAGCTTCAAAATGTCCTGATTGTAAGACGCAAAAGTGAGAGTAAGAAACCATTATAGAGATTATCAATAGTAATAATGATTATGCTGTTGATGACGACGACGATGATGATGTTATAGGATTCAAAAGTTCTCTCTTTAGCCCAGCATGATCTGTCTCAATAAATACCAATGACTCTATAATCCCATCTGGATAAAAGTAGAAAAGGTCATACTCTCGCTAAGGTTGCTGATCTTTCCATTAGCAAAGAGGTTCTGAAACACGGGAAGAGCTTCTCCTCTTCTGTCCTATGCATGAGACTTTTGCCCCACTTTTAATCTTCTCATTACTGAAAACTTCCTTCCCCCTAAGCACAAGCCTCTGACTTCCGAATTTTGATCAACAGCTTAGGCATCTTTTTAGAGCTGCAGGTCTATATTCCAGCTGCCTCTTCTACATCTCCAGTGCATATCTCCCACCGACTGAGAATGTTCAAAACTGAATGAATCATTCCTCTGTCTTCAAACCTATTGGACTCAGTCTTCTATTCACTCCAACACCCCATCAAAGACAAATATTATTTGTCTCTTTGAAATAGCTGTTGACAGTGGGCTTTATCTGGTGTCACTTTTTCCCCCTCTACTTTCATTGATCTTTCAATTTCTTGAACACCTCACTTTTATTATTCTCTTTTTCAGGCCCCACAAACATGCTTTCCCTCTGAATGTTTTTCTGTCCAAGCTATTCCTTACACCTATGAATTCCTGGTCAAGTGCCGGGTCTCAATTTAGATGTCACTCCCCCCAGAAGGTTTTCGCTGATACCCATAGTTTGTATTTTAACTGCATTTCCCTCTACTCATTTAAAAATATCTATCAACCACCATATATGTTCTAGGTACTATCAATTTTTTAATGATTCTCATAAGGACAGCAACCAAATAAGGGCGGGTCTGGAATGTTGTGGAATACCCATAAGGCATACCAAGTAAGTATTTGTCGGATGGATATTTAGGTTACCAAGAAATTAGCTAGGCTAATAAATAAAGAGATAAATAAATAGATAAAGGGAAGTAAGAGCACTTTGAGCAGAGATGACAGTGTGAGTTAATCACAAACAAATATGGGATTCGGGTTAGAACTGACTGTGAAGGAAGTGGAGTGCTTCTTCATAGATAAACAGAAGTTTATAGCAAATATACACTATGCTTATCAAGGACATTGGTTGAAAAAGAAGAGAATTGGGGAAGTAACTAGAAAGCTATCTGAAAATAAGGAGTGCTGCATTTAATTTGTTTTTTGTAAAATTTTGAGAGATATTTACCTTGAAGGGGAATATGAAACAAAGAGCTCTACTTTAAATGCAAGAAGAAAGGAATTTAATTCAGTGAGAAAAATCACAATTGTGGCAGGAAGGGAACTATACTAAAGCCAGGATAGAAGGACTCCTTGGCCAGGAACAAAGGAAGGAAAATACTGGTGAAACTGGAGGAAAAGTAAGGATTTTATCATTATTTTTATTGGTTTCTTGAAAGTAAAATCAAAGAAAATTACTTTTTCCAAAATATTTATTATCTCTCTGAAGAAAACATTGTTGTTTGCTGAAAGTTAGGTAGGAAAATAAAAGAAGAATGATAAAGTTTTGGAATAGCCAAGGCAAGAAAGAGAATGGGGGTGGAATTTGAAATATGTGGGGAAGTCTGCATGGTGCTAGAATATTGTCAGGTGACTCTTTCCACTTTAATCACAATCATGATACATCAAGAGTTTCCTGGGAGCAATACAAAAATGTTTCAGTGGTGGGACCATCCAATCAAATTTAAACTGTTTTTTTATTTTATTTTATTTATTTGACAGAGAGAGAGAGAGAATACAAGCAGGGAGAGTGGGAGAGGGAGGAGCAGGATCCCCACTGAGCAGGGAGCCCAACGCAGGCTCCATCCCAGAGCCAAAGCAGACGCTTAATGACTGAACTACCCAGGTGCCCCAGGTTTAAAGTATTTCTTTATCAGAGCCTCTAACCTTTATTGTCAGCCCTTCCTCTGAAACCCTTAGATGACACTGCTCCTGCAAATTTCCTGGGAAGAGATCTGCTTTCTAAATTAGGAGATGTTGAACTGGACTCTCAAAATCATACTCCTCAATCAGACTTGCGAGAAACTCCATTACCCAATCCAGATTTGGTAATCTATATTGATGGCGCTTAGGCCAAATATTCTGAAGGGAAATATCAAGCTGCACATGCTGGAACTACTAAATATGAATTATGAGAAAATTTAACTCCACTCAACCTGCAGAATTCTTTGCCATCACTCAAGCATGTGAAGTAGCAAAAGGCAAAGCTCCAAGTATTTACACAGATAGCAGGTATGCTTTCGGAGTGGTCCATGATTTTTGTATGTTCTGGAAATGGAAAGAATTTTAAACATCAAATGCTGAACCTATCAAAATGCATCTTAGGTTGCTGATCTCCTCTCTGTACTGTGATTACCTTCACAATTTGTTATTATCAAAATTGAGGCTCATACCTACCAGTCAGACCTTGAATATCGGAAAAATACTATGGCTGACTTTCATGCGAAAGCTGCTACTCAAGACATTTTGTATGCACAAAATCTCCGTAATTTAACTGAACTTTATAAGATAGATCCAAATCAGGTTACTTCTGACAATTCGTGTAACAGATGAAAATTGTGTCAGATATTGAAAAACAAAAATGGCACAAGAAGGCTGCAAATTTAATGAAGAAAAGAATAGACCCAAATAGCTGTCTGGTGCTTCCTGGATATCTCAAATTTCCATGCTTATGAGCATTTCACATGACAACCAACCATGGAATTAACACTATGACCCAAATTATAAAAAAATATTTGTGGGGCGGAAAGCCTGGGAGGCTCACTTGGTTAGGTGTCTCACTCTTGACCTCAGCTCAGATCTTGATCTCAGGGTCATGAGTTCAAACTGCACATTGGGTTCCACACTAGGTGAGGAGCCTATTTAGAAAAAATTTACTTGCGTGTGTGTGTGTGTGTGTGTGTGTATGGGGTGATTGCTTTAATCTGGCATGACAGGTTTATAAGCAGTGTTTATTTAACCTGTCAGTCACAAACCTAGGCAAAACTATTGAAGTAGCTCTGAGGGTTTTCCCTTCACCATCAAGACCATTTGAACATTTACCATTGGAATTCATTCAGTTGCTTCTTAATACAAGATATTAGCATGCACTTGTAATGTTGTGTCTATTTTCTAGATGGGTTGAAGCTCTCCCTGTCAGAAAGCTGATGCTGCTACTGTAGCAAAAAAATTAGAAAATGTTCTACCACTATGGGGAACTCCATGCAAAACTTCAAGTGATTAAGGCACTTATTTTACTGAACAGGACATAAAACAGTTGGACAAGGTTTATTCAGACATTGTCGTGCTATCATTATCTGTCATCCTCAGTCTTCAAGGGAAGTTGAATATACCAATGGTATTTTGAAACTGAAATCAGCAAACCAGCTGAAACCACAGGATTTCCATGGCCTAAAGTATGACTTTTAGCCCTTATGACTTTAAGGTCAACACCTTTTGGGAAATATAAACTGACACCATATGCAGTCATCACTGGGAACACATGCCCTTGATCATAGAACCCATATACAACCTTCCCTTGTTAATTCTGGTATGACCCAATACTATAAAGCACTGTACAGTGTTCAAAAGCTTGGTTTTAACAGGTCAAGGAAGCTTTCAGAGATCTTGCACATGTTGGAGACTTCATACTCTGGATACCAGAACCTGGAGAATGGCTGTTCTGAAAGATACATCAGTGAAAAACAACACTTGAACCTTGGTGGCTAGGGCCCTACCAGGATTTTTTTGAATGTGTCACACAGTAGTAAATTCAGGGTCCATCTAACCTTGTCCATATCTCTCAATTAAAGAACTCCCCTAGACTTTGGACTTGCCACCTTACAAGAGACTTGAAGCTAAGGATTAAAAAAAAAAAATGTTTTTCCCCAACACAAACAATAGCACAATATAGACAGCCTCTGCCCAAGTCCTCGGAACAAGATTCTGCAGAATTCCTCATTTTTCTTTTTTCAGGACTTAAATTGACAACAGTTTGTTGTTTTATTATTACCTTGCAAAGTAACTCAAGATATTTAAATTCATGTTTTTTTCTTTATGTTGGGAATTCTTCCCAACTAGAATGAATACCTTCTGAGGTCCACCATTCAATTAATAGCTTTTTTACTAGCCAAAATGATTGCTGGTCATGTAGCTGTTTAAATGCCCAAGAAGACTCCCAAGTAATATTATAATAAGCTCCTATCTATGTTTGGATGACCTATTCAGACATTCAGGAATATGGCTTTACGAAAAGATTGGTATACTTCTCTTGGCCATTCAACTTTATGGCCAACTAATCTGACATTGAGAAGAAGCCTTAGAGGTCAAGGGATGGACCATATCCACTGTTAACTTCTTTGTTGGTAACCTATTCTGTGAACAGAGAATCTTAATAGTAATGGACCTTAACTGAGGCATGTTCCAGACTCACTCCGTAAACGAACGCTTTGGTTTGATTCAGATGAAGGAGACTAGATTCCTATATACAATGACACAGATTTACAACTAGATAATGACAGCTATCCTTTTAATTAAATTGTCAAGAAAATTATTGAAGCTGTACAATGTTTCAATGAAAAATAAGTAGGTAAATGGAATGCTCCTATAATACCCCCATTATATAAAGTAAATGGCAGTTTCACTTATTGGAGAGACCAATATTCTAAGCACTATTGGGAAAAAATCAATCATTTCAATAATAATATGACATATGGAGCACTAAACCAAATTCTTAGGAATTTGTTGTTGTTGTTGTTGTTCCAATTCAAATTTAAACCACAGCCCTTTAATAAGATGGGACTGTGAGAATGCCTCTGACAAAAAATAACCATGATGTCTACCTTTCCTCTGATTGGTGGGTCATCAGATCCAAACTAACTCTCCCCTTTAACAAAACCTGGTTATCCATCCTCAGTGGTAATAAGATACAGAGAGTTTTCTTACTCAAATGGACCCTGTGGTTTAGGTTATCTTGCTCCTCAACTGATTAAAGATGCGTTCTTAAATGCTGTCCAGATTCTAAACTCAGGACCATTTGTGTATAAAGTGACTCCTCATAAGTGAGAGTCTCATGAGCTTCCAAATCATGTTATTCAAAAAAGCTCTGGTTTCCATACATTCATCATAAGGCTTTTTCCTAATTAGGAGGTAATTAATTAGAAACACCACTTATTAATATTTCTGCAACTACAGAAAAAAAAAAAAAACTTCAATGATCCCTTATATGCTCTCCAAGCTGTACAAACTGAAATTAATGGTTTATCTTCAGTGATACTCTGAAACTGGAGAGTCCTTGATGTCCTTATTTTCAACAAAGAGATGCGTGTGCTGTACTTAGTGAAAAATGCTTCTGTGTCGACAAATTATTTGTCACAATTGTTATCCAAAATTTAAATGATCTTAAAGACCAGGAAAATTCCATCGGATAAGTGATACCTCTTCCACAGACCTGGTTCAGTTTGTTTGACCTTGGATCCTAGTAATCTCTGCTCCAGGGAATTTTTTAATCCTTGGCAAGTGTTCTCCCTATCGACATCGCAGGAACCTTTCCTTTGTGTGCTCTGGAGAATTTTAAATACCTGTCAGCAGCCAAATGGTATCTCTCCATATGGATCAGGCAACTGAATGAAGTCAACATCAACCACACAAGTGACAAAGATTTTGACTACATGCATGACCCTCCAGCCCAAGTTTCCAACTCATATTATGGCAACAGTTAATATGTGAGTCTTCACTCTGACCACACCAACTATGGTAACTGAGAGCATGCTACTGATTGATCATGCTCTCAGTCTGCTGAGAACTTGACTCAAAAGAAGAAATTGTTAAAATCAAATACAAATAAGAGCACGCTTGAAAATTCCCTAAGCAGATAAAACCAGTTAGTCATACAAGCAAAGTGTAATTTCATTTATTTTGCAAAACAAATGAAGTCAATTTGACCTTCTTGCTTAAACATCTGAAAATCATAAACGAAACTGAAACAGGTCCCCAAAATTGATATGAAGTCACTACTAACCAATTCCCTTTCATTTCAGAAAATTCTAATATTGTAACCAATCGCTGTAAAAATTAAACACTGCTTTCACACTATAGAAGTAGCCTTATAGCAATATACCTCTGAGCCTCATTCATGTTTTGGTTTGAGCACTCCCAGTTTGCAGGCTGTCACTTTGTTGTGTGCACAATAAGCTTTCACTAATTACTACTGAAGTGATTTGCTGGTTTTGCTTCTGTTTGTTATGAACTTTTGACTGGGAATCATAAATTAAAGTTTTAGCACTTAGAAACTAGATGATTATGAACAATTTTTGAATTTTTCTCCTGTCATCATTTTTGTTATTGGCAGGTGTTCTACAATCTTCTGTAGTCTATTTTAGTCACTGGTGCAAACGGAAGCTATACAAATGCTTTCATAGAAGTATGAGCTAAATTAAAGTTAACAAATGCATGATTGAAAAGGGGAGTTAATGTGAAAAGTATAATGTAGATTCCATCTGTGTTCATTTCCAAAAAGTATCAGAAAGTACTATAACATAATGCATTTGTGGTTAGAACTCTATTAGCCCATTAAACATGAGACATAGTTTTCTTTGAGCACATCTTAATTTTCAATGTAAATATTTTTCTGAAAGCTAAGAATGTGTTTTGAAGAAAATGAAATTTGTTTTATTCATGGTTGGGAGATTTGCATGTACTATATGATTGACATAGAAAGAAATATTATGTTGAACAATTTTATAGCAGACATGCCCAAGGCAATTCAGATGAGAGAATTAATAATAATGCAAGCAAAAGAAATTCCTTATTAAAATTTTGTTAAATGGGGGCGCCTGGGTGGCTCAGTGGGTTAAAGCCTCTGCTTTCGGCTCAGGTCATGATCCCAGGATCCTGGGATCGAGCCCCGCATCGGGCTCCCTGCTCAGCAGAGGAGCCTGCTTTCCTTCCTCTCTCTCTGCCTGCCTCTCTGCCTACTTGTGATCTCTGTCTCTGTCAAATAAATTTAAAAAAAAAAAAAATTAAAAAAAAAATTAAAAAAAAAATTTTGTTAAATGGAAGTATAATTCATTAAAGATTATATCATTATAAAATTCCATCATGCCAGTGGGGACTTCTATGGCCTTGCTTAGTAAATTTTACATGATTTTTATGTCCTGAAATTGTGTAAAGTTAAACTTACTTGTGCCCTCAAATGTTAGATTTTTTTTATGGAGCACCAAAATAACTAACACAAAGTCTATAACCATGTTGAATTCCTCAGGCATTTTAACATTTCAAAGAAAAAAATAAAATCATATTCAAAGTTTTTTACAAAGCCTTCTTCTGATAATAAAATGAATGTATTTGCATTAGAAAATTTGGAAGATAAATGCAACCTCTTGATTTCAATTGTAGTTTCTCCTATATCTTAATACGCATGTTTTTCCATAGTTGACATCTTACTAAATGTAGCAAATATGAATTTTACATTCATGAGAACTCAAGTGTGAAATAATTGTATATTTTTTTGTTTCTTCGTAACAGACTTTCACTTCTAACTCTAGTCTCTATTCTGCCTGATGACAGAAAACTTGATGTAGCTATTTCAAGCTTATACTTGGTCCCCTTTGGGTAAAACAAGTCAATCTAAGTTTCTTTTTCAGTAGGCTAGCATCTAACTTCCCTGCGCCCTCCAAACTATTCGTTTGGTGAGAACAGGTGGATGTGTCCATAACCTCCCTGAGAAACTATGAAGATATAACCATTCTGTCTTAGGTCTTGTTTCACCAGGGGAAAGAGATGCTATTAAATTTATAATACGTTAGAATTACACCCATTTCATTTTAAACTGGATGGGAAAAACAGCTCATTGCTTCTCAATCACAACTGAAAGGATTTCCCTTTAGATGGTCCCAAATACACATAAAATGGTACTCTAGTAAGCCTTGTCCACTATATTCTGCCTTGTTGGAAAGTAATATGCTAATATGGAGATAATATGGATGTGCTGATGTCGTTTTTTAACTACAGATGGAACATGCTATGTATAAACCAGAGCCTCAGGCATGCTGCTCCTTAAAATTTCAGCCTGGATAGCTAGCTACCTTCAATTTTCTGATTGCAAAACTTAAAAGTTTGGCCACTCCTTTGGGGATAGATGTCTTCCTGTGGAATAACTCTGATGATTTTAGCTATCTATATTCTTTGCATATTTTTATGTCTTCACTTTGTCTATCATTTCAAAGCTCCTTCCCCAGCTCAGAAAAATTGATCAAGTCTGAAATTAGGGCCATGGTTTTCTCCAATATTTATTATTAATTGCATAAAACCTACATTTGGCTTCCTCCAGGGTTTAACTATTTTCAATTTCAAAATATCCATGCAATTCAGAAATCTAAGCTTTCAAAAAATGTGACCCTGCTATATTTGTAAAGATTATTCTACATTATCTTTTGGCATGGAATGCTTTTAATTCAGTGAAAGAATAGGCTCAAGAAATGATTTTGGTAGTGAAGATACAATGAGGTCATTTTGGCAGAAAAAAAAAAAGGAGTTAGTATTTCCAATAGGTATTAAACATGTATGAAGTTTCATACCGCTTTTACTCGCTTGACATTATAAGATGAAGAATCCCTCATATTATGATCACGCCTCCTTAAATAAACTCATGAGGCATTTTTTTAATTTATTTATTTATTTGACAGAGGTCACAAGTAGCAGAGAGGCAGGCAGAAAGAGAGGGAGAAGCAGACTCCCTGCTGAGCAGAAAGTCCCATGTGGGGCTCTATCCCAGGACCCTGAGATCATGACCTGAGCTGAAGGCAGAGGCTTTAACCCACTGAGCCATCCAGGCGCCCCTAATGAGGTATGTTTGAGATACTAACTGAATCAGGCAGCTCTTTTACACCACTTCATATGCTAACTGCCTCAACTGTACTTGTTTCACATGTGAAGTCTCTGATTAGTTTTGTATAAGCACAAACTCACAGTGCCTCACATGATGCTCTCATTCTGTGCCTCCCATTCTCAGGCTTCTCTGTATATGATAATGAGAGACTCCACTTAGCACTGATGATAGGAGCTGACATAGAACAATAGCGAAGCCAGATTGCCCACCAACGCAATGGCAATAAAGACTTAATTGCTGGTGGTCAGTGAGGTTCTGGTAAGTCCTGACATGCAGTGACATCATAATTACTGTGCTTTTGCCTGAGGCTAATTATGATGTGTTGCCCGTGACAGAGGAAGCAGCACAAAAGGTAACTGGTGTGATGAAATGATATGGAGACAATGATTATTTATAAATTGTGCTCTATCCTTATAACTGCATTAGGAGGTCCTGGAAAAGAGTAGGGTGGTCAGGAAAGCCACCTGCTAAAGTAAGATAGTCTGAGAAAATGGGCAATTTTGAAGGAGACACTCATTTCTTGCAGGCACAAGCTAAACTATTTAAAATTGAACCCATTATTTACAAAGCTATAAAGAGCCTCAAAGGAAACAGAATATTTAGCTTTGAGAAGCCTCCAATGTCTCAGTCAGGGCTCTATAAGAAAAGCAAAGCAGATCCTGGAAATTTCTATCTTCTGTGCAGGAACATTTGACTGGCTGAGCCTGAAACCCATGTGCTCCTCACACCATCTGAACCTTCCAGGCCAGGAAGAACAGTGCTCTTCACTTCTCCCAAAGGCATGCCTTCACTGGAGATTTTTATTCTCATCAGATTCTGCGTTTCCGCCCCTAGAGTTTCCACCTTGGTAACGAGGCCAAGGTCTTTGCAGGATCAGAGCTCTGAGAGGAACTGCCCACATGTTGAGGGAATCTCAGGACCTAACCAAAATATAGTGTCAGTAACACAGTAAACATATTTGGGATTGGATCATGAGAATGTTGTAACAAGGATAAAGAATTTAAGGCTTAACAGAAGTTTTAAAAATGTGAGAGCATGTAAACACGATTTGAAATTCAGAGTTCTGGCAAGGGGATCTAAATTGGTTTCAACATTTTGTTGAATGGCTCTCTAAAACGTCAGAGGAATGACAAGCCATAGTGAATTAGGAGAGAGATCCAAATATTTTCAGCAAATTATAAGATGTATAACAAGTCTCAAAAATACAAGAATATAAGAATTGGGGTGCCTGGCTAGCTCAGTGGGTAGAGCATGAGACTCTTGATTTGGGGTTCATGAGTTTAAGACCCACGTTGGGCATAGAGCTTATGTTAGAAAAAAAAAAAAAGAGAGAGAGAGAGAGAGAGAGAATTGGGATTTCTTTTTTTTTTTTTAATGAAAGATTCCAGAATGTATGTTCTCTTGTGAGGGTTCAGACTACATTCCTTCAGAAATCCAATGTCACATGTACTAATGGAAGAGCTGGCATTTTTGAGAAGCACAGTGGTAACTGACTTTGGTAAACTGGAGTTACCTTTAATAGATGTTAGAAAACAAAAACAAAAACTCCCTACCATCCATATCAAGTAACTATCAGAGACAACGGAGCCATAATTACTATAACAGGCATTAAAGCCACAAAGGCAATAATCAGTGTCTACATCCACAGAGATCTATGGCAATGTCTAATAGATCATGGAATTACTAGGGTCAAGAATGGCCAAATAAGTTAGTACTCAACTTGCTTAATAAAAAACAACAGACAGTTGGTGAGTAGAGGTTGATGCCAATTTCTATAATGTACAATTAAAGCTTCTCACTAGTTCATCTTCACAGAGTCCTTGAAGCAAAAATTAGCAAATTCAGAAAGCAAATTCAATAAGGTCAAGGTAAGGTTTCACTGGTAAAGGAAAATGTCTAGGTTATTTAATAATAGAAACAGGTTCTGAGCTGACAAAGTGAGAAACAATGTAGTTTATGATTAATGCTTCTTGCATGGTTACTAAACAATAATGTGCTAGCAGAAATCTTCTTTAAAGACAAAAATACTATTGGATTTAGTTGCTTAGCTAATGGTGACAATTTGACAAATTCTATCAATATATGTCACCTCCTCTTAGATGAACAAAATACCAAGAAGCACTGGTATAAAGATTATAGAATTTTGTCCAATATGAGATCTATTGAAAATGCTTTAGGCTCAAATCCAGATATTATTTTGAATTGAATATATTCAGCACTTTATATCCATCTAGCTGGAAACTTCTCCTTAAGTATGATTTTATTTATGTTAAAATGAAACACTTGCTTCATTTCAACACAGAGATTCATGCATTTTTAGGTCAGTTATTCTATGTAGAAAGATTTTTATACATATTATTTACCTACATAATACCATTTAGTATGTGATAGATATACCATCTACATACAATGCATATATAGTATTATATAGACAGTGTTATAAATATAGATTAGATATCTCATCATATTACCCATCTTAGAAGTTAAAGCCTCAGTATAGCATGATTTGCTTTAGAGCTACATCAAGTATTTCACGTAGACTAAAAGAAGTAAAACAGATATGTTTCAAACAAGATTTATAATGAAGTTATTAAGTAGGTAAAAGGATTTTAGGCACAAAATTCAACAACATATTTTACCTAGCATATAACATTTGTAAGGTAGAAGAAGCTAGAAATGAGCAGTGGAAAGAAAGTCCTAAGGAAACTTCATCCTTTAACCTGAAAGATTGCCAGGTCCTCAATTCTTTTTTTTTTTCTTTTCATTTTTTTTTTTTTTATTATTTATTTATTTGAAAGAGAGAAATCACAAGTAGGACAAGTAGACAGAGAGGCAGGCAGAGAGAGAGAGAGGAGGAAGCAGGCTCCCCGCTGAGCAGAGAGCCCGATGCGGGACTCGATCCCAGGACCCCGAGATCACGACCCGATCTGAAGGCAGCGGCTTAACTCACTGAGCCACCCAGGCGCCCCAGGTCCTCAATTCTAGGAATAGTAGAATAGGCGGTTAGTTAGACATGAGCTGGAAGCAAGGATGGTGAAAACTAGGTTCACCTTAGAAGCCTGAGAGCACAACATCCTGACTCCGTAACTTTTCACATCCTGACTTTGTGGCTTCCAAGACCCTGGGGCAAACAGAGCAAAAAGGCAGGTACAGTGTAGACACGCTCCTCTCCCATCTCTGCCCCCAGGGTAACGCCTTCATTCATTGTAATGCTTTTGCATTGCAGTTATAGCCACTCCCCTGGGTTCCTGTGTAAACGTTTAGAGTCATAATGTTCCCCTCCCAACTTATAGGCAGGGTCCCCCAAAGGATTGGAAGCTGCCTCCATTAGATACAACCCTGTCCATGACGCACACACATAAAAGGAAAAAAACCCCAGGGCAGGCCTCTGGGCCTGCCTGCTCCCCCACGTTCTGAGTGTCCTGGCCTTAGTAAAATGATTTTCTCCTTTCACTCAGTGCAGTGATCTCTAATTCTTCATTGTGTAGGTGCCAAGTGCCAAGACACACCCTTTTGAATTGACACATTTATATAATAATTGTATTTTTCCTTTAAAAATGTTTCCTTCAGCAGCAATATTTTTATTTTTTAAAAACAAGTTTTAAATAGATAAGTGTTTATGCAGCATTAACTTAAGATTGCATAGTTAATCATGTTATTGACAATATCAGAAATTAAAAGAACAATAGCTTATGCAAGTTACAAGTGTCAGTACGTTCTTAGCACAGATGAAAGACACAAAGTTTTTTTTTGTTTGCTCAATTTATCATATTCCTTAAGAAAACACTTTCCATTGAACAAGATATTCTACTATGTTTATTATTTTTAAAACTCAAGTGCATCACTGCAATCAGTAATTCAATTTTGAGGATGGAATTAACAATTTAATACTTTTAGTTCCTTTTTTACAAAGTAGATTTTCTATAGAGATGTATATGCAACTCTGCCAACATACTACATTTCTCAATTCAGTAGGTTTCCCTTGAATCTATTAGTTTCCTGAAATGAAACACGTGCAGTGCTTTGAAAGACAATGTTTCTTTTCCCAAATGGCCCCCAAATGAATTTTGTGAGTTAATCATTCAGTAAACAAATATTTACTCAATATCTTCTAAGTATTAGATAAGCAATGTAGAGCGTAATAGATGTAATTGCTGATTTCAAAAAGTTCATATTCTTTTCAATAATCTAATAAGACATAGTGCTAAGAACAGACATATGCTAATAAGAAGATAAAATGTGATGTGAGAGAGGGTGAATTGAGCAGCTACTCTGAAAAGGACAACAATTATAAAGGTCCTGAAAGGGGAGCCCACTTCATGTGTTTCAGCCCAGAAAAGCCCGGGTGGCCCGAATACGGCAAATAGGAGGCCAAGGAGAAAGATGAGAGAGGTACTTGACACCTTAAATGGTTTGGGTTTTATTTTAAGTATCATGAAAATCTGCTAGAAAGTTTTAAATTGAATGGTGGCATGATAAGATTTAATCTGCTGAAAGAGCAGAGGGACCACTGGAGGGCAAGAATGGACCAAGGGAAACCAGGGGAGACCATTGTAGACATTTAGAAGAGAGATGGTGGAATCCTGAACCAGGCAGTGGTGACAATAAAACCCAAGATGTATTTTGGAGGTAAATTCAAAAGAACAACGCCTTGAATTGGAAATGGATAGGAGAGGAAGGGCAGAATAGAAGAAGATGTGGTAGATAAAGGTGCTGCCACTTACAGAGATCCTGAAAGGTCAGGAGATAGGAGATTGATAAGGGAAAGTAAGAGTCCTTAGTTCTCTCTGCATTTCATTAAGCCTTAAATACTAGTTAGTTATCCAACTGTCTTTGACTTAGCAGTCTTCAGACTGCTACAACAAAATCACAGACTCCATAGCTTATCAACAGCAGAAATTTATTTCTCACAGTTCTGGAAGCTAAAGTCCAAGCTCAGAGCGTCCCATGGCCTAATGAGGGACCTCTTCCAGGTTACAGAATTTTCCTTGTGTTCTTATATGGCAGAAGGGGTGAGGGAGCTTTCTTTGGTAAGGATGGACCTCTTTAACAAGGATACCAATCCCATTCATGAGGGATCCATCATCATGATCTAATCCCCTTCTCAAAGGCTCCAACTCCTAATATCCTCACCTTGGGCATTAGGTTTTAACATACAAATTAGGCGAGAACACAAACACTGGGACCATGGCATACTAGAAACATTAAAATGGCAGGGCTAAGTTCTGGAGAATAAGATAACTGATGAGTAAAAATGGACCAAAAGCTCATGATTAATTAGGAGCAGTTTTTACTGCTCCTACACCAATTGCATTTTGCTCAGAAAATATTATAAGTGCAGCTTTGACGTGAAAGTCCCATAAGAATCTCAGAACACTTTACTTAGTTCTAAGTATGGAGAACAAAGGGCCTCCAGGCATTTCGTTTTTTTGTGCTTTGCTTGTGAATGAAAATTATACTCACCTCTAACTGTATTGAATGCCCAACATAGCTTCCCCAAAGACACAGAACATAATGTAAGTGGTGAAACCAGATAATAAGGTTGTGAACCAGAATCTTTACAAACCAATGCTCCAAGAAATTGAATAATTCTCCTTGGTCCTAGGGAAATGTTGATAAATTATCAGAGGAGCCTAAAGGATGTTTAGTGTATTTACTCCTGTTATGGAAAGCCTCGGCAAATTTTGAAAGCCAGCATCTTCTAAAAATTATATAGATGAATAAAAAATTGGCAAAAATATTATACAGATTTACATTTGGAGTGAAAAATCAGAAGCTATAAATGCATATTTGTAAAATATGGATGATGACAGCAGTATTTTAAAAATCAAATAACGTAAAGCAGCAACAATATCCCCAGACCCCCTCCCCAAACCCATAAATATTGATAAAAATTAATCATAGAAATGTAGAGTTGATGGGTTTCCATCATCTCAGGAAATTCACCATGCCGTTAAATTGATTTCAACATATTTAAGTCATGTAGTATCATATTTATCAAAGAAATTTAAAAAGGCATGCTTTCTTAATTAATAGAATTAAGTTAAAGGATATTTCGAACTCTAAAATGGTACGTAGTTCCCAGTCAAGGCACTCTAAGAATGTGTTGCTGATGCCCATTTGTCTACTTCTGTTGGTTTCACAAGGAGTTGCTCCTGAATTTAAAATTGCCAATGTGTTTATTGATAACTTTTCCGTGCCATTTAAGTAACCCGTTATATCCTATGAGGTTTGCTATTTCTAAGCCCAGGTAGATTAGATGCTAAATCAGTCCATCTCCAACTATAAAAGAGAATCATACTCACAATACAGAATGTCTTAAGGTCAAAACCAGGCAATACCATGAGAAATTTCAGAAAGAAGAGAAGCTTTTTCTGTTTATGTTAAAGCTCTTGCATGTCATTTCATATTTCCTACAAGTTGAATAAAGATGGTGTGTGAGTTACCTGTATGAGTTCCTTGCGCAAGTTACTGAAGTAAACATTTCTTTTTTATGATTCCATATGAGGATCTTTCTTACAGTTTATCTGTAGTTGTGTGTTTACTATTTTTATGCCATCATGACTCTATATATCCTTTATTTCATCACTCCCTTGGTGTTACAGCTTATTTTTCAAGTTAAATAAAAACACTAGCAAAGAAACAAAGAAAGTGCTGTAATCTCCTGACCCTCGTGCTGACAGTTCCATATATTTTGAAGTAAATAAAGATATGGAATCAGGATTATGAAACAAGCATGCACTTCAGAGAGATGTTTCGTAAATTTATTGCCTGGTGTGTAGCGCAACTGCCATAGTTTTTGATGGACAAGGACATATATCTAGAAAATGAAACAAAGATAGTGGCTCACTGTAATTCAAAGATAATAACTACTAGAAGATACAATTGTTCAGCAAATGTGAGATTATTGGTTTCCTAGGGATTTATTAATTTGATGTATTTTAATCCTTGCCTGCTGTAAAGGAAGAATATTGTCACTCAGATGATGGGGTCTCACTCATTTTGTAAATCGTTCCGATCATCTTTTTCATTTATATCTAGAATTCATCTGCAGTTGGAAAAGGCCTCTGCCACGCAGCAGTCAGTCACCTACAATGAATGTAAGAGCTCACGTCCAGGCTTCAAATGTCACCACATTGCCATCTTACTGTGAATGACTGAAATTTACTTCCCGTTGTTAGTGGTGCTGAAAATTGCCACGGGTTTCTACAGTGTATAATGTATTGTCTAAACCGAAAACATTTCCCAGATTGAATTGACCTTTTAGAAAACAGCACTTTCATCCTCAAAATGCAGGACTGTTGCAATATTTTATTTAAAAAGGTTATTTAGTTATAAAACTTGGAGAAAGGGTAAGGAATTAGAACTGAGTCTATCTCTCCCATATAATGCATTGTTGTCAAAAAAACACAAAACAAAGACCACTGATTGCTTACCCACCCAAATGCTAACTGAGTATAGTGCCCTGGAAAACCACATCTTTCCAAGATCAACAGAAACGAGCGCTATAAGGCGTGAATGCCTTTTTTATTCTGTACATTTAATTAGGCTGTCATTTTGTTATCAAAGAGGGAGTACAACATTGTCAAGCCTGTTGGACTGCTCAAAAGAAAATGTAAATCTTAGAAAATTCATCCACAGGGCAGGGTACTTCCACATGGTCTTAACATGTGTGAGAGAGATGGACAGACAGAGACAAAGAGACAAAGAGGCAGATATAGAGAGATAGAGACACACACAGAGAGAAGGCATAATAAAAAACACATAGAAATAATTACAAAGAACGTGTCAGGGATGCCTAGGAGGCTCAGTCAATTAAGTATCCGACTCCTGGTATCTGCTCTGGTAGTGATCTCAGGGTCGTGGGATCAAGCCCCATATCTGGCTCAGTGCATAGTCTGCTTGTCCCTCTCCCTCTGCTCCTCCCCTTTCTTTCAAATAGATAAACAAACAAACAAACAAACATATAAATAAAAATAATCTTAAAAAAAAAAGAATGCCAAAAGCAATTATTTCACTAGATGGACAAATAAGTAAAGAATTTGACTAATCCAAATAATTTAAATAAATTTGACTTTCTGTGGCTATACCACCAAGATGGTTCATGAGGCTAGAAGAAACAGTACAACAAATCATCCCAAATCATAGAGTCCCAACTGTGAAAAAATATAGCCAAATTGAAAAGTTTCTCATATTCTCTCTGTTTCCTTCCTCTTTTCCTGTCTTTTTTTCAACCACTTGGATGTTGACCATAGCAAGAGAGTAAGTAGACTGCCTCATGATTCTCCTATTTTAGATAATAAAATTCCAAAAGAATTTTTAAAATATTTGAAATGCACGGAATGTCAAAACTAAGTTAAATTATTCTTAAATGTCTTTGACTATTCAAAAGGCACTTGAGAATTTCTTAGTACTTTAGGGCCATTTTTATAAACCTAATTACTATTGATCTTCATAGTGCTTGAGTTCCATGTATTTCATTAGAGTTTCCATTTCAAGCTTTTTAAAAGAAAGAAAATACCCCACTGAAAAATAAAAAATTAAAAAAAAAAAAAAAGAAAATACTCCTCTGTCTTACTCTTTGGATTACATTTTGTTAGAAGTATTTTGTGGTTTTCAAACTTTTTTTTTTTTTAAAGCATTAGACCCTTTAATCAAGGGATACTTCATTCAAAATACTCATCTCAGTTCACTGTCCTTGCCACTGATAGATGCAGAATCTTATGACCGTATATTTATCTTTAAGGGTATATTTATAATCTTTCTAATGAATAACATACCTAGAAAATAATGGTCACATAGGGTCATCTAGGGTTCTGGGATTATTGTTGATGATATGTCAGCCATTTCTTTATCTTGTTTGAATTGCCTTTTGGAGAAATCTGATTCATAGAGACAAGTAGTTTCAAATGCTCTTTCTTTTTATCAGCACCCATTGAAACCTGAGTTAGTCTTCAATTAAACTGGTCTAGATGCTTGAGAGGATAGTAACAAATGATTACCTCTACATAATTAAGTCACTAATAATACCTAACAACTGATTTCATTATTTGCCAAAAAAGTCAGACAAAAAGCACCAAAAATTTACAATCATTGTTAAATTATCTAAGATGAAAGTGGCATGATGTGCTAGACCTTTACATGCTATTGTTTGACCTTTACTTCAGGATCAGCACATATAAAGTAGACACACAGTTGAGACTTGCCTAACACTTCACAAAGGTAACACATGTAACACATGTTGTAACAGTATTTTTACTTTTATAATTTTATGTGCTCATTCAAAAACCTACATTGAGGTATCTGGTTGGCTCAGGCAGTTAAGCAACTGACTCTTGATATTGGTTCAGGTGGTAGGTGGTCTCTGGTCATGGGATTGGACCCAGTTGGACTCTGGGCTCAGAAAGGAGTCTGCTTGCTCTTCTCCATCTGCTGCTCCCCCTTGCCTGCTTGTTTCCTCTCTCTCTCCCTCTTTCAAATAAATAAATAAATAAATAAACAAACAAAACAAACAAAAAAAAAAAGGCATAAATCAAAACTGGCAAAGAAAAAAAAAAAAAAAAAGCTGAGTCAGAACACAGTGACAAACTCAATAACCAGTGAAGCAAGAAGTTCAATCGATTAATCCAGATGGCAGAAAGGCTGTGATAGACAGAATTCTAAGATGACCCACAATGACATGACTCTGTATAATCCCATTCCCTATGAGTATAGGTAGAAACTTTCAATTACTTTCACCTGATAGAATATGGCAAAGATAATGGGCTATCCCTGCATGATTATGATTCATCAGATGGCAAAGGTGAAAGAATTTTGCAGTGTAAGTAAAATTGCTGATTAATTGACTTTAATTCAATGAAAAGATTATTCTTGGTGGGCCCGACTTTATCAGGTAAAACCTTTAACAGAGGATAAAGTGAACTGAAATCAGACTCTCTTGCCAGTGTTAAAGAAACAAGCCACCACGAGATATGCAGCAGCAAGAACTGAATTCCACTAACAAGAACATGAGCTTGAAAGACAATCTTGCTTGTCACATGGGACCCTAACCCCCCATCAGCCCCCTGCTCACTCCCAAGAGTAGAGGTCCCATCCAAGCTAAGCTCAGACTCCTGACCTACTGATAATGTGTTACATTTAAGCTGATAAACATGTGGTAATTTGTTATCCAGGAGTAGGAAAAATATGTATATGGATATTGAAATACGGATATTGATAGATATAGATATTAATATCTAGAGTTACACCAAAAAGGGCTTCATTTCTGTAAAAAGAATAATAGTATATATTTATGTATGTGTCCATATAAATATTATGTAGTGATCCTTAACATATTGCTAGAAGTGAAGAATAAAGTCTTATAAATTTATAGAATGAGGGATTACATTGTTAGATTACTAAAATGACCAGAATAAGCCTCCTTTAGAAGATGATCATCAATACCAGTTGAGTGATATGTAATTTGAATTACTAAACAGGGCTTTTTTTTTTTTTAACCAAGTTTTAATGAAAGAGCTCACTCTATGTCTGTATTCTTGTAAATTCTTTTTTTCATTCTGTCTTTCTCCCTCAAATATAGTCATACACATACATACACATTATCTCTCTCACACACACATACACTAATTTAACCTTCAAAGTGGGAGATATTATTATTATTCTCTCCATTTTTTTTTCAGTCACAGAGCTGAATCACAGATATTTAGGATAATTGCCTGAGATCACAGAACATGGAATAGCTGAGATTTAAAGCCATTCGAATACCATATGGTTTCACTCCCATGTGGAAGTTAGGAAACAAAACAAACAAGCAAAGGAAAAAAGAGCGAGAAAGAAAGGCAATCCAAAAAACAGACTCTTGACCAGAGAGAACAAACTGATGGTTACCAGAGGGAAGGTGGTTGGGGGCATGGGTGAAACAGGTGATGGGGATTAAAGAGAGCTTTTGTCATGATGAGCACTGATTGGGTGATGGACGGAATTGTTGAATCACTATATTGTTCACCTGAAACTAATATTATACTGTTTGTTAACTAATGGAAATTTAAATCAAAAGAAAACAAAAAGCAAAATAAAGCCAAACATTCTAGTTTCAGTGTAAAACAAATCCTTATTATTCATATAAAACTATTTTTACCTTCTGGGTTTTTTTGTTTTTTGTTTTTTTTGTTTTAAGATTTTATTTATTTATTTATTTGAGAGAGAGAGAGAGAGAGCACAAGTACGGTTAGGGTCAGAGGGAGAAGCAGACTCCCTGCTGAGCAGGGAGCCCAATGTGGGGCTTGATCCCAGGACTCTGGGATCATGACCTGAGCCGAAGGCAGCTGCTTAATAACTGAACCACCCAGGCGCTCCTATTTTTACCTTCTGAATAAACATTTAAAATGTTGAAGAATTTGAAATTCTAACGCATTTAACAAGGTAAATGATGAAAGTGAGTAAAATTGTTTTACTGTAAAATTACTTGTAAAGAGTATGATTTTCTTGACTCCCTTTTAAATTCATACTAACTGCAAATGATAACTGGTCCTCTGGCCCAGTGCCGTCTCTCTGGGTTTAGACCTAGGAAAACCCACAACCAAAGTCTTGACTGGAAGATAAAAGAGCAGAGAATATATCATTGTTGGCATAACACTTGATCTATACTTAACTTAATGGGCAAAATAAGATTTTTTCAAAATTTGCTATGTCCCTCAAAGAAACTTAATTCCCAAAGAGCGCCCCTCATTGTTAAGTGCTTTCAACAGAATTTAATGTTTCCTGAAATCCATTGAATGAAAGCATAAAGACCAACTGTGCTTCTCCAATAAAGTCTTTTCCCTACTTCGGGGTTGTTTGAAACTGAACCACATATAATACCAAATGGTATAGTGGTGAATATGGAAAGAGAAATGAAAGTCATCTGTTATAAGATCATTTAAAAGCTCTTATATGACAAGGCACAAAAGATCATTGTCTCTCATATACAAGATGTGGGAGAGGAATGAGAGCGTTTGCTCTCCCATTCTCTCAGTTTATTCTATGCCAGGGCTCTATCCTCCGTATTTCTGGATACAAGTGAAGGAATTTCTGCATACAGTTTTCACAGAGGATATGGTAGGTTTTTTGAAAAGATTCCTTGATACAATACATTTGGAAGTCTTTGTTCTCAATTGTCTTCATTATTTCTTTTGTGCTTAATCAGGGCCTTTCTTGTGTTGCATATTTTCTCCTTCATATGTGTCTTAAGCCTGAGTCTTCTCAAATTATTTACTAAATGAATGAAATCACATACTAGGAAAAATTAAATTCAAAGCAACACTTTAGAAATCAGAAGGCACATCAGAGAACACGATTAATTAACCCTTTCATGCCACAGGTTACCTTGTCACTGTCGAAGTGCCCCAAATTGCATAATATCGACTCATTTTCAGAATCAGAGAAGCCTCAGTAAATTGAAAAGGAACCAAGTTGATGATGATGAAGTACAGCACTAAAAAATGATGGAATGTTAAAATGCTCAAGGACAGTTTTTTTTCTCTCTCTCTTTTTTTAAAAGACTTTATTTGTCTATTTGACAGACTGAGATCACAAGTAGGCAGAGAGGCAGAGAAAGAGAGAGAGGAGGAAGCA
Organism: Neogale vison; assembly: GCF_020171115.1. Taxonomy (NCBI): domain Eukaryota; kingdom Metazoa; phylum Chordata; class Mammalia; order Carnivora; family Mustelidae; genus Neogale; species Neogale vison. The sequence continues at coordinate 116,765,795 of NC_058095.1, read as the reverse complement.
GGCTTCCTGCTGAGCAGAGAGCCTGAGGTGGGACTCGATCCCAGGAACCTGGGATCATGACCTGAGCCCAAGGCAGAGGCTGTAACCCACCTAGCCACCCAGGTGCCCCGAGGACAGTTTTTGTTTTATTCCAAACACACAAAAAAGGAATTTAAAGTGAAAATTTAAGGTGTTTAGATTTACACCTGACATCACCTTTATTTCAGAAGATGCCATTGTATGCTATATTGTTTAAGACTATCTATGCAAAAATGTATTGTATATGCCTTTTAAGTCTGTCTTTGCTACGCATCCTGTTTTGGGTTTTGATGCTTTCTGAGGATAGGTGCTGTCTCCTTCAACAATTTTAAAGCTTCCTAAGGACAGGGAAAATGGTCCATTCATCTGTGATTATTTCCTGCACCCTGCACAGGGCTTTGCCTACAGAGAACCTTAATCATTAAGTATGTATCTGTTAGTAGCTGGCTTGAACTTCTCTCCTACATTTATTTCAACTTTTGTAGACTCAAAATCTCTGACAACTGACCTAGCCCCTTCACGTTTCATGAAATTTCCATTCTTAGTACACAGTTTCATAAGCTAAGGATGAGAAAGCCTTCAAGTTAAACCAGCAAAAGGTATGAACACTTGAATCCTCCCACTCTGCGCTCTCGCACTTCTGGAGAAAGGCTTCTAATCTAAGCTTCTCCAGCAGAGCCCAGGACTCATGTCCAACACTAGGAATACACACTCACCTAGACTATAATGCTTTGTAGTTCTGTGAATTTATTTCAAGGCCAGACAATTGTTATTGCTGCAGATAAAAAGGTGCCCATCTTACCCGACAAAAACCTTCTGATTTAGTGTAAAGAATATATTTATATTACTGACCAAAAAAAAAAAAAAAAAAAAAAAAAATCCAGTAACACATCATTTTAACTTGTTTTCTTTAAATATTTTTATTTCAAAATTACAGATAAGGGAATGACCACTCTTGAATCATTGCCAGGTTAGAAAAATTTGAAACATATCATTACCTGTTTCTACTTTATTTAAATTAGAAGTAACCTGACCCTTAAGAGAGAGGAGTGCAAGATGAATGTCATGCTGCTTTTCTAGAACCAGATGCAAACCTCTAAACCATCATACCAAGAAGAAAGCTGTTTTATAAAAAGTTTCGGTGGGGCATTCCAAAGTAACACTTAGCCTTCTGAAATTACAAGGATAAATGGGACAAATTTGCATTTCATACAAGAGACAAGAAAAAGCAGGGCTTTCAGTTGTCTTTTATTCTTCCTACTTTACCCTGAGATATGCTAGCACTTTATTTATTTATTTTACTTTATTTATTTATTTATTTTACTTTACTTACTTATTTATTTATTTTTTCAGAACTGAAATACAGCACTAAGAATAAAAGTAAAAAAGCAATCAATGAATTTTATCATAAGGGAGAATTATTTCTGTTTTCTAGAGCTTTCAAAATAAGTTAGTTAAGGGGCGCCTGGGTGGCTCAGTGGGTTAAGCTGCTGCCTTCGGCTCGGGTCATGATCTCGGGGTCCTGGGATCGAGTCCCGCGTCGGGTTCCCTGCTTGGCGGGGAGCCTGCTTCCCTCTCTCTCTCTCTCTGCCTGCCTCTCTGCCTACTTGTGATCTCTCTCTGTCAAATAAATGAATAAAATCTTAAAAAAAAAAAAGTTAGTTAATATTTACACAGCAGTAGTTTAATGAATTATAGATAACAATATACCAGCGTGTTAAGGGACAAGAACTACCAGATTAGAAGGAATAAGTTCAAATGAAGCTTCATTATAGATCTGATAAATAAACCGAAAGGTAAGTATTCAAGAAATTTACAGTGTTTTCTTCATTCCCTGAAAAAAAAAAGAAAGAAAGAAAGTATTTTAATACTCCCGTTATTTTCTGGACTAAGTATCAGTCAATCTCTTCTCTAATATAGCTCTAATAAAATTATTCCTTCCTAAAAATTTTACTTCCATCAAATTAAATACATTCTATCCTTTCTGCTGCAGAGAATCATTGACATCATCCTTAGATTATAAAAGAACTAAGTTATGTTTCTTAAATTTTCACCAAACTCTTATTTTTCTCTTACTGGAATTGTAAACCCAAATGAGTTATAGGAGAAAGAAAAAAAAAATCAGTACTTACAATATTTTGGCAGACCAACATTGCGAGGACACATAATTTTACCAGTTGGGCCAAACACTGCATCATTCTCACCTTGTTCTGTGCAGCTTTGAATAAATTTTCCTGTCTCATCTGTGTACTTTTATCCATGATCTAGACTGAACTCCTGAATCTCTCCTTCTTTCTTAATTTACATCTGCCTCCTACCTCACCTTTTGACTCTCTCCACTACGCAGGAAATCTGACAGTAAATCATTTAGTATCCCTTTGGCTGAATCTCAAAGAAGTCTTAAGGAGTCAGGTGAAGATAGATAGCAATAGATGAGGAAATAAGAAGATTATAATAATGTATGATTTTAAATAGTAAGATAATATTTGAACATAAAATGGGCTGTGGTCTACCTAAACCATGAATTGATATTTTCCTTATAATTTACCTGTGTTTATTTGCAGGTTGGCAGAAACTTTATTATAGAAATGTAGGTTTTATTCTTAATTATTTGGTGTAATGTTTTATGTAAACATTAAGATTTATACCTAATTTATTTGATGCATAGTATTAATTTGTACAAGAAACATAAAAATATCAAAGCTAAAAATAAATTTGTATATCATAGTTAATTGATTTTTTCTGCAACTTACCTATACCTCTTTAATTGAATAATCTAGATATTACACCTTCATACAATATTTTAAGACTAAAATCGAGATTTCATTTCACCTCTTTCTCTTACTTCAACATACTCTCTACAAGCCTGTTTCCCAACCTGTGGAATAAGCAAGATAAGATGACAGTTCCCTCTGGAGTGTATCAAAACACGCCAGAGCAATAAAAACTCTGATAGCAAAGATTAAGGTTTCTGACCCCAATTGTGGCATCTCAGCTTTTTAGAGAGCCACTAGAGAATGGCTTTGAACCTGCCCTCACTATTTGACTCTCTCTCCTCAGTGCACAGGGCATTCCACAAACATTTTGAAACTAAGAAATCTCTTTCAGAATGGAGCTCCAGGGATGATTTAAATCTTTTAACTCACTGGCAAATTTCTCCATCCTGGAGGATTAACTGACCATTCAGTTGATAAACTTTTGAAGACTTGAGGGAAAGTAATAGATGTCCCCACGGAGCACATGGGGACATCTATTAAAGGGACAAATGTTCATTCTTGTTTAAAAGAGGTTACAACTGAATTATGGAAATAAATGATACATACAATCAGAATAGATATGAGCATATTAAGAATTAACTGACTGTTGACATAGGCAACTGTTTCCTATTGAGTTTAAGACATCAACTTAGGCACAAAGATAGGTTAGGCCCAGAGCTTTGCCAAATGGATCCTTGCTCTAGAAATAAGAGATATGGATGATCATAGATAGGACAGAGTATAGTCAATAGTAAGTGGCATAAAAAAAGGTACAAGGGGTGCCTGGCTGGCTCATTCAGTAGAGCATGTAACTCTTGATTTCAGGGTCATGAAACAAATCCCATGTTGGGCGTAAAGCTTAGTTAAAAATATATATAATATATATAAAATAATGAAAATTATGTGTGTGTGTGTGTGTGTGTATACACACACACAAATCTCCATCATGGAAGATCACAAGAGAAAACGATTACTCTTACAAAGAAAAATCAAGTAAGCCTTCCTCGAAAGAGCAGAATTTGAGCAAGGTTTGAAGAACTGAAAGAACTTAGTTTATGGGTTAGTTATGGGATATGGGTAAAGAAAAGACCATCCCCAAAGAGAAAAACAAACTGTGGCAGGGATAAAAAGAGCTTGAGTGCTAAGAGTTTTATCTCAGTTCTGCAGAACAGGATTTCCAAAACTATTGTGTAGAAGAACAATCAAGGTCTATCGAGATATAAATGAATACTCCATTAGAAATAAAGAAAGGATTCCCTGAAGAATTGCATTTTGAAAGATCAAATACTCTGTAGATCAGGAGATCAATAGGGCTAGTGGTCATGGTGTAGAAACGATTATTCTGACCACTACCACCCGTGACACAGTTGCACTGTTCTTACACAGAAGCTGAAACCAGTGGGCTGTGGGGATGAGGTGCTGCCAGGTGATGAGGAAGAGAGAAGCCTAATTGATGCTGTATCTTGGAATGGTAACCAGCAGCATTTCAAATAAAAACAGCATAGATTGGGTGATTTTTTTCTTTTTTCTAAAATAGAGGCTGGATTGTGTCAATTCTCTGATTAATACTTCGCAGTGGCTTCTCAACTTCTCAGAGTAAAACCCCCAATCCTTATTCTGACCTCTAAGGCTCTAGGTCTAGCCCCTACTCTGTCTAGGTCTAGTCACTACTGTCTCCTGATCTCCTGTTTTTTGTTTTTGTTTTTTTTTTTTCCTCTCTCTCTCTCTCTCTCTCCACCTCTCTTTCTTTGTCTCTGTCTCTTTCTATCAAAACTTCTGCTCCACCCACACTGCTCTTTCAACACACAGAGCACACTTACACCCTTCCCTGCTATTCCTGTTCCAGAGAACACTGGCTCCCAGATTTAGGCATGGCTCACTATCTCACTTCCCTCGAGTGTCTGCTCTAATTCCCTTTAACTTTATTATAAATAACCACTCCATGATAACTTTCATCTAACTTTCAATCCTCCTTCCCTGTTCGATTTGTATTTAGCAGTCTTATCATCCTAGATCTATATTCTGCATCCATATTTGTTTAGGTGCTTGCTGTGTCTCCTCCACGAGACAGGCTGCCGGCAGAAAAAAAAAGAGACAGCGCAACTTCTGTATCCCCCGTACCTAGAATAGTGCCAGGTATGGGGTAGGTACTCCATACAGAAGTCTAGAAAGATGTAAATGGACAGGAAACTAGGGGTATGGAGAGACTGCTTAGAAAGCATTTGGTAATGGTGAATGTGAAAGAAAATAAGGGCTAACCTTTGGTGGGAATAGAGTAGACAGGAAAGATTAATACTTAACTACAAATTATTTCAGGCATGGATCATGATGGAAAGGGATGGGCGGTGGAGGCAGATGGGCTCTGGTTCAGATCCCAGACTCCCAACTTAGAGGTTGTGGGGCCATGTGCAAAATGCTTCATCTCTCCACACCTCAATTTTCTCCCCAGTGCAAAAGGGAAAACACCCTCTTTTTGGATTGCTATAGGTTACGGAGAAGTCAAATGCTTCGAGTTATGGCCTTGGTGCTAGCAGGAGAGTGATGCATATTTCAACATATTTTAAAAATAGGATTAGATATTTTATCTGTGTTGAACCTCCACACCGAGATTTTAAGTTGTGCAAAGTAATGCATATACCCTTTATAACTTTTCTATCGTCCGATGTTCTTAGTATGGCCCTCTTGGTATTTTTCACAGGATACCAAAAATAAAGCTATCATGAAAACTCCCATTTCTTGAACACGCATGATCTGATTTTAGTACTGACCAAATATTATGAAGTGTATGTATATCTAATATCTTTGACATATTAGAAGGCATGTTCAGAGTGGTAAAGTAATCTGTCCATGGTCACACAGCATATAAACAAAGGAACTGAGATTCAAATTCAAATCTTTTTGGAAAACAAATTCATCCCCTGCTATTCTCATATACCTATTATGGTGTTTTGTGGTTCCTGAATTGACAACATTTTCCCCAGGGTGAGATACATCTATGTTTTATAATAACTTTTCAAAACTATAGCTGCTCTTTGCTTACCACATTTCACACCACATCCCTAAAATGGTTATTCATGTTGCCTCTTTCTTTGCAGACTTCTAATGACTCCCTACTACACTTTGATCCAAAAATAAATGTTAGATTATGACCTTTGAATGTTTACTCCAAATTGTCATTTCTCCTTCTTATTTACCATCTAAGTTTATGACCCTTGGCGGGTAGCTCTACAAACGTTTCCGCAGTTCAAAACCAGTGGGTCTCAAACTGCAGGAGTGGGGGCTTAACCAAAGGAGCATAAATTAACATAACTTGGAGAACTTTTTTTTTTTTTTTCCAAATTTCCACCCTATTTCTACACTTGATCTTAGCCAAAAGGCCGAGAAGCGATCCACCCTATTTCTTAACAGACATTCCCAGGTGTGGGGCTCCAAGCATGAGAATTTTGGAAAGCTCTCCAGTACTCAGATGCACATGCATGGTGCCTCTCAGGGCTGAAAGGGACCACCCAGGAGAGTGAGGTATCATCACTGCCTTGCATAATGCCTCTGTGGTGGTAGCATGGCTACAAATGCTGTCCTCTTTCACTTGGCAAGAGAGAAACAGAAGAGAGAAAGGAAACAAAGCTCTCACCTGTGAGAGTTAAAGATTCATTAGTGGATGCCACAGAACCAGACTCAAGTCTAAAAGGACAATTGTATATGCATATGTATCATTTTGCTCAAGGTCAAGAGGGGTGATCGTTTTCTAGGAAATAGCATGAGAAAAATACATATAGCTTGAGATGACTATTCCATAAAGGACAGGGAAAAAAATTGGTGTGACTGAAAAGGGACAACACATTATTAATCTATATAGGGATGTTGGTAACAAAGATCATTTTCCTGCCATTATTTTTTCTAGTTCAGATTTAACATTATGGGATTTGAGGCTTGATGATTCTCACATTTTAAATGTTTACAAGCTAAAACAGTTTAAAGAAATTCACACAATATTATGCTATAATGTATTGATTCCTGTCTCAATGAAAGGTGCAACTTTCTACTACCTTGTTGCACAAAGCTAATCTTTCTTGTCTTTTGATCTTTCTGTGTTTTGTCTGACTGACTTGGTCCCCCATCACCTGGTTCACTACAAAATTCAGCAAGGACTTCATTTCTTCAGTAATCTGCCCCTGACCCCTGGAGCTTGGGTTAAAAAATCTTTTATACTCTAGCGATGCCTGGGCGGCTCAGTCAGTTAAGCTACTGCCTTTGGCCCTGGTCATGATCCCAGGGTGTTGGGATCAAGCTCTGAGGGGCTCCTTGCTCAGCAGGGAGCCTGCTTCTCTCTCTGCCTCTGCCTGCTTGTGTGCTCTCTCTGTCTCTTTCCCTGACAAATAAATAAAATCTTTAAAAAAACACTTATACTCTAATAGCATCACATTATTTTACCTCCATTATACTAATTGTATATTGTATATTATAGTGCAATTGCTAGTTCCCTTATGTGTCTCAGACATTAAGGGATACCCTACTTGAAACTTAAGACATTGGTTTCATTAAATTTGAATCACTTATTTTACTACTCAATACATAGTAGTTTCAATGGCAGGCACCAATTTTGAGGAGAGCTCAGTATCCATAGTTTAAGAATCAAACCTAAAAAAAATTGTTGCCATAAGTTAAAGATAATGAGACTCTTGCTGAAGGAAAAAAGGGGGAAATTGGTCCCACGAAGTTAAATGGAAGAGTGAGAGAGACATCTCTCCTCTGTAGCGATCTGCTTTGATAAAGGAGTTAGGAATATTCTTGAAAATATTTTTTAGATACATGAGAAATAGCGTATACAAATAAAATTTTAATGTTCATTCTCAATTTCTACTTAGATGTATTTTAATGTTAGCTTTTTTCCAAGGAACTAAATGTTTTTTTTTTCTTTTCTTATCATAAAACGTACATATTCATTTAAATTTATTCAATGTTTATTAAAAAATATTATGCAGATTGATTGTGAGAACACTCGTCCTCAGATGAACAATTCTTCCACGCTACAAGAGGATCCAGAAACTCCATGAAATGAATTTATACAGATTATTTGAGATAAAATTTGTCTCAAAAAGTAAAATACATTTTTTCATTTCATTTAGGAAATAAAGCAAGATGAATGAGCCCCTTGCCATGTATCAGCCTGAGTGTCTTTGAAGGGTGTTCTGCAAGTTACACACAAGGTATTGCTGTCATCAGGCTTAGTGTTTACTTCTTTTTTTTTTTTTTTAAAGATTTTACTTATTTATTTGACAGACAGAGATCACAAGTAGGCAGAGAGGCAGGCAGAGAGAGAGAGGAAGAGAAGCAGGCTTCCCGCTGAGCGGAGAGCCCGATGGCGGGGTTCCATCCCTGGACCCTGGTATCATGGCCTGAGCCAAAGGTAGAGACTTTAACCCACTGAGCCACCCAGGCACCCCCTTAGTGTTTCCTTCTTAACATTCTTCTCTCTGAAGAGTTTTAGTCCCCCATTTAATATTATTATTATAACCTGTTAAAGCATATGGATGTGGGATTAACTGTCTTATTATGACATCTAATTTGATATGTAGAAGTCAAATAAACTTTTACTTATTTTATCAGTGAAAAAGAGGTATAATAAAAAGCCTTTCCAGCCACCGAGCCCATCTCCAAGGAAATACTGTGGATTAGTACTCACTTGGTTAAAGTCAATTACAGGGGCCGCAGTTCATAGGCAGGAAAGTGCCAAGCTCTAATAAAGGCACTTCCTAGGTATGATAATTATAAAATTAGATGAAAACATTTATTAGGTTCACAGCAAAATCCTTTATGAAACAGAAGATACTGGAACTGAAACACAGCCAGATTTGGTAACAGCATGCAAACAACCTTCAGAGTCAAAAATCATTCAAAAATGTCTAATCCCATAACTGTATCAAAGCTGGCAGGTGCTCACTACACAGAACATTAATTTGGGAGATTTAGAGGGGATTTTAAAGATAACCTTCTGTGCCAAATATGTTAAGAGCAATGTGTCTCAGGATAAAAATACTGAATATTTCATAATCTATAAGAAGGATGAAGACACAAAATGTGAGGGAGAGGATATTTTCAACCCCAGCGTAAATGATACAGTTTTCATTAGGCTTCTCTGTTTATGACGGTGGGATGGAATCAGTGCAAGAGCGTGCAAATAAAATCAGAATTGTTTCAGTTTGGATGTAATAAAAGCATAGTAATCAGGAGGATGGCTCACTCACACAACAGCAAAAACATGGTCCTGAGAAGTAGTAATGAATACCTTGATAAGATTTTGAAGGGCAGTGTTGGTAAAATCCTCTGTTCATGCACAGTTTCTCAGCACTGCAGTAAGCTGAGTCTTGTCCTAGCAAATTTCCCAGTGCCATGCAAGGATCTTATGTGAAGCCTCCCACACTTACCTTCTCTTCCAGTGAGTTCTGAATCACTACCTTAATCAACTAAACTTCAGCAAGGGAAAAAGTTTACAGAAGAGTAAGAATATATACAGAACAAGACTAAATGACCAAAATGCATGTGATCTCACAAAGTGTCAAAAGTGACATTAATCTAATTTAAAGTTATAAGATTTTGTGGATTGGGAGTAACGATTTTCTAAAATTATATTATCCTTTAATATGTATTCTTAGTTACATGAGGTTGAAAACACCAGATTAAAAATGTCACACAAGGGGCGCCTGGGTGACTCAGTGGGTTAAGCCTCTGTCTTTGGCTTAGGACATGATCTCAGGGTCCTGGGATCGAGCTCCACATTGGGCTCTCTGCTCGGCAGGAAGCCTGCTTCCCCCTCCCCCTTGCCTGCCTTTCTGCCTACCTGTGATCTCTCTCTGTCAAATAAATAAATAAAACCTAAAAAAAAAAAAAAAAAGGAATTCTTTAAAAAAATTAAAAATGTCATACAAGAAACCTGCTGAAGGAAGACCTAGGGACAATATAGCACTGATTAGAAATTCAAGGAAAAGGAACTAATAGTTTAGAAAATATGTTATCAAATGTGGACAAAATATACTCTCATCAGAAAGACACTAGAAAGAACATTATTAAACAAATCAAAGAAATTGATAGAGAAGGTATACATGTGTCTTTAGTATTTCCTAATCTTATAATAGACCAAGGTAAGTAAGTGTATCAAAAAAAAAGAAATATTTTTTATTTAATTACATTAATGTGGATTCACTTCTATGATATACAATCAATAATATACAACAGCTTTCTATGTCAGCTTTACTTTGTTCCTTTAGAGCCTACAAACTCTGATCAATTTCTTCAACCACATCTTTGTTAATATTTTCAATTTCCATTTTGGAACCCACCTAACAAACCAAAGCTGAAGCAATCCAACAGACTGATTTCTTTGTTCCTGTACCTGGGCAGTGGAATCCAACTGGAGAAAAATCACGAAATCCTCAGAAAATTGCCTCTATAAATTAATGTTCTCTCAGCTCAATAGGGCCATTTACCCTGTTCACCAGTTCTCTGTTCTGATAAGGTTTTTCTCCATTTTCCATAGTATCTGATCAAACCATTTCTTATCTCCTCAACCGTCCTACCCTAATACCTTCCCACTCATTCTCAGCAGAAAATCTTGTCTCCCACTTCAAAGAAAAATAGAAACACTCAGATAAGAACTCTTTCAAATTCCCGACACCCCATCTGCAAAAGCGATGGTGAATTATAACCAACTTCTTTCTCTCGTTATGATAGTAAATGTCTCATTTGACTGAAACTAACTCCTCCACTTGTTTTCTGGATCCCATAAATGTTACTTCAAGAATTTCCTTCCAGTTATTAGACCTTATCCTATTCCCCCCATAAGTTCTCTCTTTATCTACTTGCATTTTTGAAAACTCCTCATGTCTTTTCTATTTGTTTTTATACTTCAAGCCTCCTGCAGTTTTCTTTCCCTCTCTACTCCCTGGCATTGCCAAGCTTTTTGAAAAAGACATCCAAATCCTTATATCTGCTTCCTCTTTTCTCATTTACCGTTCAGATCATGGCAATATCAACGTTATCTTTTAATCGTCCACTGAATGAGCTTTCGGGAAGAGTAGTACTGAATTTTTGTTGCTACATGCAATGAGTTCTGAGTTTTTATCTGTCTGTCTCCAGGGAGTGTTTAATATTGTAAATCATAACTTCCTCCTTGAACCTAAAATTTCCTTAGCTTTCTCAATGTTAAACTCTTCTGGTTCTTCTCCTACCACCCTCCTTGATGGCTCCTTCTTAGCCTCCTTGCAGAGTTGCCTTGATGAACTCATCTATTTAAAGAACATTTTAACCTGTGTGCTGATGGTCACCTTGACAGAGTCTCTATGGCACCAGTCACTCATTCAGGTCACCTGACTCACTTGTAACATGGCATTCTGTATGCTTCCCTATATGCTTCCCTATGGGGGGAAAAATGAAAGTGGAATGTCTAGATTCATTTCCAATCGGGAATCTTCATTTCATTATCTACCACGAAACATATTTATATGCAAGTCTGGAAGCCTAAGATTCATCTGGCAATATGATTAGGGAGATATTTTCCAGTGTTTATCTTGTCTTTGTAAGGTTTGAGTGATAAGCAAAAACTTAAATAATGAAGGCAAAAGTTTAAAATACAAGAAAATGCAGGAGAATGACTTCACAGTCTTTTGTCAGAGAAGATAATTGGAAGATCAGTTTCAAACTAGGAACACATATTTAAACACCTGTAACTGGAAGAAGATTGGTATCCAGAATTTATAAATAAGCTTTTGGAATAAATAAGCAAAATAGACATATCAGGCAAAACAAAAAAACAGGCATTTCATAAAAAAGACAGTGTAAGATGCAGTTGAAGTTTTTGAAAGATGGGAGAGGTCTCTTGAGGTGGAATGATCTCTCAAAACACCCATTTATAATCCCTGAGACCTTGGAGATACTAACTCACATGGCAAAGAGACTTTGCTGGTGTGATTAATCAAAAGGTCTGGAGATCAAACATTATTCTTTGGGTGGAATTAATGTAATCAGAGTCTTTAACAGTGGAAGAGGGAATCAGAAGTGATAGTCAGAGGAAGGTATGAGTCTGGAAGAAAGGGAGAGATCCAGGTGTGTTGGCCTAAAGACGGAGCTCAGAGGTATGAGCAAATCAATGAAGGCAGCCTCTAGAGGCTGGAAAAGGCAAGGGGACAGATTCTCCCCTTCACGCCTCCAGGAGGAGGGAAATCCCAACAACATCCTGATTTTAGTCCAGTTAAGTCCCAGTTGAGATGACTGACATTCAGAGCTTGCAGATAATAAAGTGGAATGGTTTTAAGCTAGAAGGTTTGTGGTTGTTTATTACAGCAGCAAAGGAAACATCCATCTCTTCAATTCTAAATTACGTTGGGATGCTGTCTGACTTGATTTTGAGATACTCTAAAATACATGAATATTATAAAACTTAAAAATCAAGCAAGCAAGCAAGCAAGCAATCAATTACATTGGGGAGCTGCTGGAAAGCCAGAGAATGGAAATGACAGCAAAGGCTTCCACGACCACCTTCTCTTCTGCCACCACTTAGTTTGTGCTTAGCTTAGCTGGGTAGACATTTTGCAAAAATTAGCTGCATATATTCTGTATTTAAATCCAGCAAATAAATTCATGGGACCAGACACGTTATTCCCGGCTGACAAATAAGGAAACTCTGAGAAGTTAAGAGAATTATCAATTTTTAAAAGCTATACTGCTGATTAATTTGTATGGGACTAAAATCATTTAATAATAAAAATAAATTTTATTTATGAGATCACTAGAGATACAATATGTGCTTAATCAGTAATCCAATTATCTATAATAAATGTATACATTATTGTGCATATATTATGTGCTATAATTAATATAGTGATGAGTATAGTTATATATATAAACATACAATTTTATTGAAGGACTCCTATCTGTTGAGTCAACATTTACATAAAACATTAATCACAGGGATGCCTGGGTGACTCAGTGGGTTAAGCCTCTGCCTTCAGCTCAGCTCATGGTCTTAGGGTCCTGGAATCGAGCCCCGCATAAGGCTCTCGGCTCAGCCGGGAGTGGATCTCCCCCTCCCTCTGCCTACCTCTGCCCACTTGTGATCTCTATCTCTCTCTCTGTCAAATAAAATAAAATATTTTAAAAATTAATCACAGGTAAAAATTCCTCAAAATGTGCCACGGATCCCAAGAAATGCTAACAATTAAATCTATAAGACTAGTCTTTACACTAAAATCATAGGGATAAGAGAAAAAGAGCCATTTGTGAATCGTTCTTACTCAACTTATTTTAGACAAGTATTGAATTATATGTGAATATCAGCTTAGTAATTTGCTCTAAATTTCACTGAACTAGAACACTATGGAGAAGGGAGTGTGATTCAGGTATCTGAAATATATGTCTCATGTTCACATCAGACTGAATCACTATAATATTTTTACCTGAATCCCCACTGAAGTGAAATTTTACTGAAGTAACAGAAGTGAAATAAGACTGAGTGCCTTGGAGGCAGGTAGGAGGGAGGGAGGGAGAGAGAGAGGAAGAGAGTGAGAGAGAAAGCCTAGGAAGATGAGTTTGGAATGAGGGAGGAAAAACATGGCAAACTTGAGGAGAAAAAAGTGAAGCTGCTGATGATTATTCCTCCATTGCAGTATTTATTTTTTTCAGGTTTATAAATATGTCAAATCAAGCACTGAGGAAAATTGTTTACAAATGCAGAACTCCAAAAAAATAAGATCAAAAGAAGATCAAAGACAGCATTAAAAAGATTAAGTTTAAAATGGTGGATGGAGATCAGCTTTCCATTTCACTGTTATTTAGTCAATTGAGGTCCAATTTCAACCATACACAGAAACATGAATTGATTTTAATGGCATGTGTGGGAAAAAAAAATGCCTCAAATACTCTAACAAAAAGATTCCAAGAAAGCAGATATGCCTATAATGGTTTTTTGCTCTGTGCCTTAAAACTGGAAATGTATAGTGAAAGAGAAAGTACACAAAGAAAGAAAAGTCAGGTTGGCACTCAGACTAAAGTGAGTGCAAAGATCCCTCTGTAACTTCAAGCCCTAACTTTGAGCTCATCAGTTGTCAGTTTAAAATGCACATGATTAAATCTTGTTTCTACAGATAACACCTGTCAGAAACAAAAATGATGAATTCACCTGAAAGGTACAGGTGAAGTTTAATAATAACCATGCAAAATGTATGTTTGCTTGTATTTGCTTCTAAAGAAGCTGGCAAATAGTTATAAACTTTTACAAAAATAGAGTTGAGCTAAATTCAACACATCTTCAGCTTTATAAAAGTTCACATACTCCGTGTTTACTCACCTATTCTAAACTTGTTTTTTTCTTGCATATGCTTGACCGAGTGCTCATAAATTTTTAAGCAGTTGGGATCAAATAAACATTGAAAAGTAAATAAAGGCATTTCTAATACTATCAAGGTGTTATGGTGGATTTGTACCCCAGCAAAAATCCATGAAGGAAAGTGTATTTTCATCAAACAAGACCCGTTCACAATCCTACTCTTCTTTAGAAGCTTACATTCTATAATTGAAGGCTAGAACTTTCCTCTTGTTGATTTCATAGTATTGTATAATAGAAGTTAGTCTATCTATTCATGTTCCTGGATATTAATACTCCAAAACACTTCTAAGTATAGAACACGACATTTGGATGTCACTGTTTTGGCACAGTGACAACTTGCTTTGGAATTATTCTTTTCAGATCAGACCTTGAAAAATTAAATTTTTTACTTTTTTTTTTTAACTTGCCATGTCATATACATAACAGACATCATCACTGCATTTCTGAGTCTCCCCTAACTACATGTTTGTCATGTCCCTAACTCTCAGAACCACTGGAATCAAGGATACAATGAGAATCCCTGATTGCATATAGTGTAGAGAGAGGCTGGCCAAGGATTTGAGAAGCAGCAGAGTGTAAAATATAGGGCAAGACTTGGAGACACCATGAAGTTTAGGGATGCGGAGTTTATATCTCATGTAATTCATAAGAAGTTTCTTTACATTTTTTTTTTGACCAACCATTTTGTTACAGCTGCATCAAAACAGCTGCTTCTGTTAGAGCCCATCAGAAAACAGATGGTACCCTCCAAAGGTAATTAAGGAGAGTTTAAGGAAGGAGCTTTCACACATATTTAGGCAGGGTTAAGGGAAAGACTTGGCCTGCTGGAACATTCTACAAGAAGCAGTCATGCGAAGCTGTGACCACTATAGCGCTGAACCCAGAGAGTATAGCTACAGCTGAGTTCTGAATCCATCTAGTTATTAAAAGTAAGGGAACTCATTGGAATCTATGGGTAAAGGATACTTCCAGGTGCAAAGAAGGTAGTGGAGAGCAATGGAAGGAGAATCTGGAATGGAAAACAAGAATAGCCAAAAGCACAGTCCTTCATTTTGCCCCTCAGGATACACATTTCTTTTTCTGTATATCAGTGATCATATTATACCTCGTTGGCGTCAATGGAATCCCAATCCTACTGAAAACCTAAACTGAAACAGTGGCTGCCATCAGTATTCTGTTCTTTATGATAGGAACAGGGGAAAGCAAGCAGAGTGAGAGGAGATACACATATTTTGTGGAAAACACAGATGATCTTTTTATTAAAAAATGGTTGGTGCTCTCATCCTTGTTTTTATTTGTTTATTTTTCGAATTTGTAAAATCAGATAATACCAGCCTCACAATGAGCTTTTTGGATGCCATCATAGCGTGGTGGCCCATGGTCCAGCATTCAGGCTCTGTTGAGGCCCCATTACAAGCATGGAGCTGCTTTTTCAAGCATGGAATAGTATCTCCTGAGGAGGAAATGGCTTTATTCCAAAGCCCAAGTGATTGGCTTTGGAATACCAAAGCCATTTGTGATTACCATACTGAGATTACCATACTGAGACTTGTCGGAGGCTCCTGCAATACCCATATATTCCAGAAATTTCCAGTATATAAAATTCAAATGACAGGCCAGTTTTCCTGCAGCTTAGATTTGCTGAAGAAGGACCTTACACAGATACTTTCTGTATTTTTTCAAAAACAATATAAGTGTGTTCTCTTAGCGATTGTAACATCACCTATATTCCAGGAAATATATTATTTTCATCAGAAAAAGATATCAGATCATTTTAAGATTTTTTTTCTACAAACCCTAAAGAGGGCTTCCCCACCCCCCTTTACTTCCACCTCTATCCCTCTCTACCCCAACTCTCATTTGTTTTTTTATTATTTTCCCAACTCCTTCCTGCAAAGAGGCACTCAGCTCATCTCCGTTCAAAACATAGGCAAACTGAAGTCACCGATACAGTTTGTGAAAGAAGAGAGATCTGCTCATTCATGCAAGATAATTATTTCTTTTGCTTTCCTCTCTCAACTTTGAGTGATGATAACTCCAACGAGGGTGAAAATTGTGCTTCTTCAGGAAGTGACTCTATTTTAGAATGTCATTTTGCATCATGAAGTTCTATACCACAGAATCTTGATAAAGTACTTTGAGAAACTCTTTGTGGAGTAACAATTTCAGCGGAGGTAAATTCACATTAGGTTTTCTGCAACAATTAGAGCAGTATGATTGGCAGGCCTAAGATGATAGGATGTCTATTTTATGCACTGCAGCTTGGATAAAAATGGTTGGATATGCAATAAGGAGAAGTAGGGGTTATGCTGTGGAAACTTATTTCACCAATTTGAATATTTATATTATTGTAGGCGTCCTAGGAGATTTCAAGTTTAACTCAACATATGGTCTGTAAATTTTAAATTAAATTTATTTTATAAATTTGACACAATAGGAGTTGAGCTCAAATGAAGGATATAAGCATATGGTGGATTTTCCACTAATTGAGAGACTTACACCATGAGAAGTAAGTAGAAGAGGGGTTTAGCAGCTTTAGTTTTATTTTTATGACTATATATAACTGAACAGATTACTTTTATTGTTTGTTAGTTGTTATTCTAAAGCATAGGTGAAAAAGATTTTTTTACTAAAGCACATTCAAGGAAATAACTGTTCCACTAAAACAATTTAGATTTTATATACGTATATATTTTCATATAAAATTATCTGCGTATACGCACTCATGTATTCATAACCACATATATTTCTTCTTGCCCAACAGTTATTCCTCTTTTTTACTGCTTCATTGACGTACAAGTGACAAATAACATTTTAAGATATTTAAGGTGTACAATGTGACGATTCGACATATGTATATACTGTGAGCTGTCCCCCTTTAGTAAGACAGCACATTTCCAAATGGTAGAAATCTCTAATCTCAGGACATCTTTGGAGAGGAATTTTTCAACTTCCCACACACCTCCCAGTAGCTCTATAATCCTCTCTAGCCCCTGGTCCCGTCACTCCACAGAAATCACCCTGAATAAATTCACCATGAGTCTGAATCCCCTAACTATACAAATGTTTTTAGTCCTCATATCCTTCCTAGTATCTGAATCAGTTGACAACTCTTTGTGAAAAGAAGAGTTTTCTTCTTGAAACACTTTTTCCTTAGCTTCCTTGACACTGGACTCTTATGATTCACTGGTCCCACTTTCCCTTGACTTATTCTTTTTACTTACTCATATTTAAACAAAGAACACACTTTTCAGACTTGATTCTAACTCATCAATATAATAAATGTGTTTTCCTCTTAGCCTCCCACTTTCTACTGTACTGTTCTCAGAAGTGTAGACATAGCCATTGAGCTGAATGTTTTAGTTGTTGTAAACTAAACATCGAGTAGAATGGTTTAGGGCCATGAGCATTCCAAACAGCACAAAAATCTTTATGTTTGGTGAAGTGACAGAGCCAGGTAATGTTTGGATTTTTGCCATCCTTTGCCCTAGCCTCTTCGCTTTTGGCCACATCCAGGCTCCTTCCTGATTTGCGAATACAGCAAGGGCACTGCCTCAAGAAGCAGCTCTGGACAAAACCTACCAGCTTCCACCACACAAAATGTAGACCTCCAAAATAAACAGAGAGTCTAAGAGATTCATTCCCTTTGTGCCTGGACCATTTCCCTGAGTTTTCCTTCCAAATCATGGGGTGTGTAGAATCTACTGAGAAAAGTGGTAACTACGGAGTTACGCAAATTTTCTTTTCTCCCCTCATTTTCCATGATTCCTCACTGTGAGAGGAGAGGAGAATGAATCCCATTTTCTCTGCTATCATTTTCACTTCTAGCCTAAAGGTTTTAGGGTGTAACGCAAACTTTTCTTCTGTTTCCATGGCTGAAATGGGATTTTTCTTGTTTTCAGGGAAAATTACTTTTGGTATTTCAATAAAGACCTTGGGGTAAGAGATCTGGATACCTCTCTTCAAGCATCTGCTATTTGGGAAATAATACTACACACTAGGATTTTGTTGTTGTTGTTGTTGTTATTGTACAACTTTTGCAAATTTTTTCAGTTTGCATCCAGAAGGAAATTAAGGGTCTCTGCAATCAACTGTATGACTCCTTATTATCAGTTCATAAATGTGATTTGCAGGTTTTCTCTTAATACATAAGTATAATCCAGAATGAAACATGTCCCCTCAAACGTTTCAGAAAATGTTTTGAGATCCATAGGAGAAGGAAACTCTAGGATTCCCACATGAAAAAAGGTTGTAATATTCATTTGGGTATCAGTAGAGCATGTATTTCATAAACAAAGAGAAACAGAAATACATTTTTAAAAATACATTTTAAAAACAATGAGAGTTACCAGAAAAAAGATAAAGTGTATATGTTAAACATATATTTTTGAGAATCCCAATATTTCTAAAGATTTTTTTTTTATTTTAGAATAAGTGAAATAAAATTATTTCTATGGGGTGCTGATTTCCCTCATTACTGCCTTATCTGGAAGTTATAGAAAAATATGGTTTGATAACCTGAATCATCTATTCCTATTTCTGAAGATACATTGTAGTTCTAAAGTTTATTATACAGAAGTAAAAAAAAAAAAAATGGCTCTCAGGAAAAGAGAAATAGCACATTTTTACAATAGAAAAAAATCACTTTGTGTTGAAAACTGGTATTTCCATTCTAGGGAACTTTAATCCAACTGGCTGTGTGTGAAATAATGAGCCCAAGAGTCAGCAGACTTTCCCCCCCCCCCCCCAATAGCAAAGGTCACAAGCCTTTGGTTGTACATACTGGAGCTGTTCAGACTTGCAGGGTACATGAGCCTCGTTTGAAAAGTCTTTCTGTGTGATAGCTACTGTGTCTCCATTAGTCAGAGTATAGCTTAGCTCAAGGGTGAGGGTAGCATATTCAAATGCTGAATTTAGACAAGAATCTGAAGAAATATAATTGTGTGGGCAATTGCAAAATGACGTTTAGTCATTTCAAGTAACATTTTAGTATGGTTCCACTTCAAGGGTATTGTCATTTTAGACATTAGTTAGATACATTTTTTTTCCAAAATGCTGGGAAAACTAGTTAAATTATGTATTTATATAGCCATTAAAATATTGTGATAGTTAATTTTATGTGATTGGGTCACAGGATGCACAGATTAAAGATTTTTCTGAGTGTGTCTATGAGGATATTTCTGGATGAGATGAACATTTAAACAGGTGAACTTAGTAACATCTCCTCAGTGTGAATGGGGATGATTCCTTCCTGCCCCCCTGCTTGAGATAGGACATCAGTCTTCTGCTTTTGGACTTGGATTAATATCCTTTGTTCCCATAGTCCTCAGATCTTTGGACTTGAACTAGTATTACACTACCGGCTTTCTTGGACCTCCAGTTTCCAGACAGTAGGTTAGGGGAAATCTCAGCCTCCACAAAAGCAACACTCCATTCACGGGGCCACTGCAGAGATGAGTGCCACCATTGAGGACTTGGAAGATGCAGGGGTGGTGATTCTCACCCATCCTCACTCAGCTCTCCCAATTAGCCTATGTAAAAGACAGATGGATCTCGGAGATTGGCAATGGATTATTGTAAATTAAACCAGGTGGACACTCAAATTGCAGCTTCTATACCAGATGCGATTTAATTGCTTAAGCTAATTAACACATCCCCTGGTACCTACTATGCAGTTATTGATCTGACAAATGCCTTTTCTCTACTTTGTAAGGTTCACCAAGAGCAGCTTGTTTTTAGTTGGCAAGGCCAGCAATACACTTCCACTGTCTTACTGCAGGACTAGGTCAAATATTACCCAATGCCATTATTTAGTTCACAGAAATTTTAATCACCTTTGTCTCCACAAGATGTCACACTGGACATCGATGACATACTGCTTGAACCTAGTAAGCAATAAGTATCAACTACTCTACACTGAATAGTGATATATTTGCATACCAAAGGGTGAGAAAAATCAAACAGAAGTTCAAGGAATTCTTACCTCAGTGAAATTTTCAGGAGCCCTGTGGTACCAGTGATGTTGAGATACCTCTTTGAAAAGGAAGGGTAAATTGTTGCACTGGGTTCCTCCTACAACCTAAAAGGAAACACAATGCCTGGTGGAACTCTTTGCATTTTGGAGGCAAAATATTCCTCATCTGGCCCATTTACCAAAGGACCTCAATATCTGCTAGTTTTGAGTAGGGCCCAGAAAAAGAGAAGATCCTGCAACAGAACAAGATTTTCTGTAGCTCGGGCCATAGGATCCAACAGATTTATGGTGCATTAAGAATTGGTGGCAGATAGTGTTGCTTTTCAAGCCTTTGGCAGGCCCTTTTTTTTTTTTTTTTTTAAGATTTTATTTATTTATTTGACAGACGGAGATCACAAGTAGGCAAAGAGGCAGGCAGAGAGAGAGGAGGAAGCAGGCTCCCTGCTGAGCAGAGAGCCCGATGTGGGGCTCGATCCCATGACCCTGGGATCATGACCTGAGCTGAAAGCAGAGGCTTTAACCCACTGAGCCACCCACGCACCCCTGGCAGGCCCTTTTTAAGTGCATTGCAACTCAGGCATTTAGGATTTAGCACAGCCTTGTCATCCTTAGCAAATAACTATTCTCCTTTTGAGGAACAGCTTTTGTCAATAAAGACTGAATGCTTAACCATGAACCACCAAGTCACCAAGTTACCATGAGAACTCACTTCACAACACAGTATAGACTGCCACATGGCTAATGGGATTCACTGGTCTCACCATGTTCCCCACCACCCCAAAGCAGCAAAATTTTGCTTTTCTCATGAATTTATGTTCTTCTGGCCTAAAATCTTAGAGGATGTAGTCCTTCTACCAGGAGACACAAAAATAATTCTGTTCAACTAAAAGTTAAGACTGCCTCTCAGGAAGTTTGGGTTTCTGATGCCTCTGAATCAGCAGGCAAAGAAGGAAGCTGCATGATTGTCTGGGGTGAGTGATTCTGACTACCAAGGGAAATTGGACTACTCCCTTGTGGAGGTAAAGGAGGAGAATGTTTGGAATATAAGAGATTCCTTGGGGGATCTCACAGCATTACCATGCCCTGCAATTAAGGTCAATGGAAAAGTGTAACAACTCAATCCAGACAATAGTATTAATGGTACAGATTCTTCAGGAATGAAAATTTGGGTCACCATACCTAGTAAAGAACCAAGACTTGCTGAGGTGCTTGCTGAAGTCAATGGGAATACAGAGCGAATAGTGGAAGAAGGTGGTCATCAATACCAGCTATGAACATGTGACCACCAAAGGTTAGATATATTTGTTTTTCTTCTCTCTTATTCCTTTATTATGTAACATGGGCTACATAAGATGTATTGACTTTATATAACTGCATTTATTACTGTTAATTTTACATTACACTATTAAATTAAGGAATATCAAATGGAAGAGCAAATATTACTCAAGGACTTTACCTCCTTTTCTGGGAAGGGATTATTGAACTTTTGGTTTATGCTGGCTAGTTGTAAAACGTTAGGCAGAATTACGACCTTGTTATTTTATTTATTTGGAGAAAAATATGGTTTAAGGGGATTCATATGAGTTCCAAGTTGACAAAGGGTGGACTTGTGAGAGTTAAATTTGTCTATGTGACTAGGCCAGAGCACATCCAGATTAAGCATTTCTGGGTGTGTCTGTGAGGGTATTTCCAGATGAGATTACCATTTGAAATGGTGGACTCCCAAAGTAAGTCGCCCTTCCCCATGTACGGGGCATCATCCAATCCTCTGATGGCCTCCCCAAAAAGTGAAGGAAGGGAGGACTTCCTCCCTGCCTGCCTACATGCCTGATTAAGCTAGGACATGAGCATTCTCCTATCCTTGCACTGGACTGTTAGATTTGTTTCTCAGAAGAACCCTGATTAATACAAGTATGCAAGAATATTACACTTTTGGTGCTAGCCAAATAATACAATTAAGTAAAAAAAATTAAATATTACTGTGGTGCAATTCAAGGAAACTAAATAAAATCGGCTTCCACTTATATACGTGCCAAGCCCCTGCCTCCACCATCACCACTGACTTCCATGTTACCTTAAATTTAACAATGTCAGATCTATTTCTTTGAATCTGTAGGTACATCTCTGGTATGATTATTAAAATAAAAATGTAGCAATCTGTGATACTTCTTTTATTAATTATCACCCCGGGAGTAATTAGAAAGGGTAGCAACCTCAGAGCAACTTAGAGTTATGGGAGCAGAGGGGTTTGACAAAAATGCTGAGTATGTGGACTGCAAACTTTGTCTCTCTCAACATTTTACTGGAGAACGGACTGTAATTGTTAAAAGCCTGCAAAGGCCATGTCATAAAATAATGAAGAGTGTCACTTCTAAAACCGGATTACCAAGGTTTGAATCTGGGCTAAAACAGTTGCTAGTTGTGTGAATTTGGTTATTTATTTAACATTTTTCTCACTGCTTCCTCATTTGTAAAATGTAGATGGTAACTTACAGGGTTATTTTAAATATTAAATATACTAATAAGCAAAAAAACCCCAAAAAACAGACAAGTACATTTTAATTAAGAAGTAAGTGTTACCAAGTTTCAAAAAGTAGTGAATACAGTAGATATTTAATAATATGTATATGGCTTTAAGTTACATATTTCTTAGACTGAAACCTGCCAAGAACACAAAACTTTTACACATATATTTATTTATTTGTAGTAGTACTTTCTGCAAATGCATCTTAGCAATATTTTTTTCTGGCTAGTTTTACCTATATTTATGTGTAAATTTGAAACTTCTATGTACATAAAAAAAATCTGTGGACACTTACCAAATTATGTTTAAGTGTGCCATTTTAAGATCTCACTATGATTTGAACTCCACAGACTTGTATAAATATGGGCATATGTTCCCATCCTTTTATGACATATTAAGCATTTTTAATTTAAATATAACAGTTTTCAATTAATTTAGGTCTTATATTTTCTTGAAGCTTTCATCTACTTCGAGATGAAACATGTACTCTACATATGTTTAATTTTTTCAAATTCCAAGAAACATATAAATTTTATGGCACCATAAAATGAACTTTTAATAGTTTTTTATTATTTAATTATACAATTCTGTGTAACTAGAAAGAAATAAAATCAATACAAATAATTTTCCATCACTTCTCAACAAGTAACCATATAGGTTTTAATTTTTCCCCTTATTTATCTAAATGTCATGTCATAAGTTTATTTTTAAAAAATCCAATGTCATACTAGCAATTGTGATCTCCAATTATTCCAAGGAAGGTCTGAGATTGGTGGTGGTATGTAGAGGATAATATTAATAATTTTTGATGAAGTTGCTATTCTATGTTGGTTACTAAGGTTTCTGGATACTTCTTATATTTAAAACAAAACTTTTTCTTCAATGTAATACCATAAGAGATTGAAATGGATACTTTATCATGTTCATTTATTTCATACTTTGCTTAGTTTACTATGTTTATACCGTGATTTATGCTTTGACTACTTCTACCATACTTACTTTACTGTACTTTTATACTTACATGTGCATTCTATATTTATCCCAGTTATTTTATGTATTTCATTGTCAATTTTTCATATAAACTCACCTCAGAATAAGAGTTTTTTCTTTCTATAGCCAATATCTCTATATCTAGTCTGTCTCTGTTTTTCAAGGTCTTAAGCCAAAGTAGTAGGCTTAGGAACTGGGCCATGTTGGGGTAAAGCCAAATGACTTGGGGTCAGTTAACCACTTAATCCTCACAACTAAGGAGCTATGAGGAAGACTGTATTTAGAATATTTAAAAAATGGACAGAAAGTAGTTTCATGATCTTTATATTTCATTCAGGACCTACATGGATAATCCAGAATAAGCTCCTCTTTTCAATAACCTTAACTTAACCTCATCTTTGTCATAAAAAATAATATTCACAAGTCCCAGGTTAGGATGTAGACATCTCTTCTTGGGGGCCATCAGTTAGCCCACTACATAGGGTAACCCCATCAATCAGAAGAGACATTACATAGGGGGAGAAAAATCCAGTAATATGTCGTCTGTAAGAAACCTTGAACAAGGGCACCTGGGTGGCTCAGTGGGTTAAACCTCTGCCTTCGGCTCAGGTCATGATCTCAGGGTCCTGGGATTCAGCCCCACATCAGGCTCTCTGCTCAGCGGGGAGTCTGCTCCCCCACCTCCACCTGCCTCTCTGCCTGCTTGTAATCTCTGTCAAATAAATAAATAAAATCTTAAAAAAAAAAATCTTGAACAAAAAACGATACAAAATTCTGAATCTAAATTTTTATAGCTAGATACAATAGACAAATATAAACCCCCAAATAACTCAATATAGAAATTTTAACGTCAAATGATATATGATTTAAGCTAAAAGTAACATGAGTAGTAATACTTTAAATACATGTAAATATAAAATAGATTCAGAAGTTACAACAATTTTATATTGTTAATATATAGTCTCCAAATTTATAAATATACAACTAAAAAGTTGGAGAGGGGAAAAGGAACAAATAAACTGTTACAGTTTTAAATTTACCTCTCAGAAAGAAATATGCCAATAACATAATAAAAGGAAATTTATATATGAAATTATAATAATGAGATTAATATGCTTAAAACAAACAAGAAAAGACTAAAAAGGAGACTTTCTTAACTTGACCTAGTGTGTATATTAAAAATTAATGATGAACATGATTTTCTTTTGTTTTTCCTTTTGTGGTAAGAGCATTTAACATAAAATCTACCCTCTTGGCAAATTTTTAAGTATATACAACATAGTATTATTAATCACAGGTCCCATATTGTACAGTAGATCTCTGGAACTTATTTCTTTTGTGTAACTGAAATGTTGTATCCTTTGATTGACATCTCATCATTTTCCCCCTGCCCAGTCCTTAGTAACTTCCATTATACTCTCTGCTTCTATGTCTTTGCCTAACAAACATGATCCGTAATAGAAAATTGTTAGAAATATTTCCTGTGAGACCTGAAACAAGATGAGAATTCATTATTGCCACTACTAATGAACATAGGATTAAAATTTATGGCCAACAAAATTATTTTTTTAAGTAAGATATAACAACTATAAGGATTTGTATAGAAAAGTCAACATGTTATTTGTTGTTGATATGATTATCTATATAGCAAACCAATAGGATCAAGAAACATTTATAGAACTACGAGAAAATTTAGCAAATATCCTATTGTGCAAAACCAACTTATAAGCCATCTGTGTTTTTCTATTCCATCAATAGTTAATTAAAATATAATAGAAAATAAGATATTATTCATTATGTCAAAAAAAGAGATGATACAGATGGATAACTTTTCTTATCAATACTATGGCAAAATGACAACGCCATGTTTTAAGCAAAATGGTGAAATTGAATGGTGTAGGGTCTTACAAATAATGAGTATAGTGGGCTGAATATTGACCCCTCAAAATACATGTTATGACCTAGTTTCTGGACCTATAAATATCATGTTATATGGTAAAATGATGGCTATTACTTTATATGGCAAAAATGTATTTAAGAATCTTGAGAG
Organism: Neogale vison; assembly: GCF_020171115.1. NCBI lineage: Eukaryota > Metazoa > Chordata > Mammalia > Carnivora > Mustelidae > Neogale > Neogale vison. The sequence goes on along the minus strand of NC_058095.1, from coordinate 116,740,106 downwards.
GAGGAGGTTATCTGGATTATCAAGTTAGGCCCTAAATCCCATCACAAGTGAGAGAGAGGCAGAGGGAGATTTTATACACAGATATATACAGCAGAAAGTGATATAAAAATGGATCAAAGAGAGATGTGGTCATGAGTCAAGGAAAGACAGATGTGACCAGGAACCAAGGAAAGACAATAACAACAATAAGTTAGAAGAAGGAATGGGTAACCCCCAGAGCCTCTGGAAGGTGTGTGGTCTTCCTGACACCATCATACTTTTCATGTTACCCTGAGAAATAATTTGTGAGGTGAGCCCCAGCATCTTTGAAGAGCTTTTGGTATCTCTCTTCTGTAGGCCAGAAATTACAGTGGGAATGGCTGCTAGTGAACAGAGATCTTTATGTGAAATAGGATTAACTGATGTCATGGTGCCAGGGAACAAGGGCCAGAACTCAATCGCCGAAGACAAGGTGGGTCTGGTTACCAAAATGGATAGTGGAGTCAAAGCAGTAACCAGAAGGGCTGAGAAAGAGATACAAAGTCTATGAAATTCTTGATTAGTGAAATGAAATGAAAGAGTTCCATGTTGGGTAACTTGAATGACCAAAACAGAACCAAGTTCCCTCAATCAGTTCCCAGATGTGAACCAGTTTATAGACCCAAACTCCTTGAATGAAGAGAAGGCTGGCTTCCTTGGATCCAGCTACATTGCCCAAATGATCTTTCTCCTAGCTTCTTAAAAGGGGCTTATAGCCTTTTAGTAAGTTTACTACAAACTGGGGAAAAGGAAATATCCAGATTTTTTGAGGTTTACTAGACATTGCCTCTGAAGTGCCACTAATTCTAGGAGATCCATGTCATGTGTGGTTTATTACTCAGAGTAAAGATTTATAGAGGTCACGTGATCAATGGAGTTTTAGCTCAGGTTCATCTTCTACTGGGTACATTGTGTCCTCAAGACCCTCCTGTGGTTACTTCCCCATTTCCAGAATGTATATTGGAAAAGTTTACTTAGCAACAGCTAGAGTTCCACATATTGGCTCCTTTACCCATGGAGTGAGGAACTGCTGTGGTAGGAAAGGTGATGTGGGAACCACTAGAACTGCCTCTATTTAGGATAAATAGTAAACCAAAAGCTATATCACATTTGTGGAAGTATTTCAGAAATTAATGCCACCATCAAAGATTTGAAAGATGCAGAGGTGCTGGTACCACTACATCCCTATTCAAATTAACTTATTTGTCCTGAGCAGAAAACAGATGGATCTTTGTGGAATGACAGTGGTGTTTTATAAAATTAACCAAATGATGACTGCAATTGCAGCTGCTATTCCAGATGTGACTTCATTGCTTCAGCAAATTAACACATCCCCTGGTACCTAGAATGCAGCTATCTATCTGGCAAATGTTTTTTTTTCTTTGAGGAATGGTAGTAAAGATCACAAGAAGCAGTTTTCTCTCAGCTCCCAAGGCCAGAAATACACCTCCATTGTCTTCCCTCAGGGTTATCTCCAGCCCTGTGTAATAATTTAGTTTGTAGGGAGCTTGATTGCTTTTCCTTTTCACAAGATATTACACCAGACTATTATATTGATGATATTATGCTTATTACATATAATGAACAAGAAGTATCCATTACTCTAGACTTATTTTTACAACATTTGCATGTCAAAACGTGACAAATATATTCCACAAAATGTCAGGGGACTTTCATCTTATTAAAATTTCCAGGAGGCTTGTGGTGTGGGGCATTTTGAGACATTTCTACTACAGTGAAGGAGAAGTTGTTGCATCTGAAAAAAAGAGACAATTGCTAGTGGGCCTCTCTTGATTTTTGTGGAAATATATCCCTCACTTGGGTATTATATTCTGAGCCAGCTAGCAAGTAGACAAAAGTCTGCTAGTTTTGAGAGAAGGCTGTGCAACAGCCCCAACCTCCGTGCAAGATGCTCTGCCATTTGGGCCACAAGAATCAGCAGACATGGAAGATCAGATTACTAACACACTTATAAAGATGTTTTCTTTTTTTTTTAAGATTTTATTTATTTATTTGAGAAAGAGTGAGAGCACTAGCAGGGGAATGGGCAAAGGGAGAGGCAGGCTCCCCGATAAGCAAGGAGCTCAATTTGGGACTCGATCCCGAGACCCTGGGATCATGACCTGAGCTGAAGGCAGATGTGTAACCCTCTGAGCCACACAGGTGCCCTATAAAGAAGTTTTCATTCCCACTAATCAAGTAATGCAAATAAGAAGGCAATAAGACACCACTTTATGGACATCAACTTGGCAAAAGAGGAGAAAGTCAGATAACATCAAATTTTAATAAGGATGGAGGAAAAAGAACTGTAAATATCTTGCAGTTAAGAGTGAAGCATAGTTAGACAATTATCCATCCTAGAGAGAACTGTATGAGTAATTATTCAAATGAAGCATATCTGAAACCTACAACTACCCTATTGTGGGTATCTATCCTAAAAACTATTTGTATTTGTTTGTAAAAAATGTATTTCTACATTTATTGCATCACTCTTTCAGGTGGAAGGGGTTGGAGACAACTCACCTCCCTATTCCTAAAGGAACTGGAGAAGCAAATGTGAAGGGGGAAGTGTTAAAAGCACGAACACAAGATACTCTCAGAAGTACCAGTAGATCTTCTAGGACATGTTTTTGGGAATATTTGATAAAAAAAAAAATAAATAATAATGAGCTTCATAGCAAGATACCATTTCTGTAGATCAAAAATGCATACAAAGGAGTATGACATATTTTAGAGGTATATATATATATAAAGACATACATCAGTACATTCAAAAGGGCATCTAAGTAAGAGAAAGATAGGACTGGGGAATTTGGATGGAGTGGAAATAAGAAAAATTAAAATAAAGCAAATGATAGTCAGTGACTGATTATAGTGGACAATAATCTGAAGAACTAGTCAATCTAAATGCATATATCTGAATACGAGCGGATTGGGGAAAGATAGAAAACAAGATATATAAACTACCATTAGGAATTTCTATACTGATAGCATATTTGTATATTTAGTGATCAGAAAGTATGAATACCCAACTTTTGCATCAACATGGTTGGGACTGGAGGACATTATCCTGAGTGAAATAAGTCAAGCAGAGAAAGCCAATTATCAGATGGTTTCACTGACTTGTGGAACATAAGGAATAACATGGAGGACATTAGGAGAAGGAAAGGAAGATGAAGGCGGAAAATTGGAGGGGGAGACAAACCATGAGAGTCTGTGGGTTCCAGAAAACAAACTGAAGGTTTTAGAGGGGAGAGCGTCAGGGGCATGGGTGAGCCTGGTGGTGGGTATTAAGGAGAACACGTATTGCGTGGAGTACTGAGTGTTATACGTAAACAACGAATCTTGGAACACTACACCAAAAACTAATAATGTACTGTATGGAGACTAACATAACACAATAAAAAAAATTGATTAAAAAAAAGATTTAAAAAAATATATCATTTACCCAGCAATACATTTAGAGCTATTTATCATGAGAGAATAAGGCTCTGGGCAATGCTTGTGTTACATTCTTCAACACACTATTCAGAAAAATGGAAAGATTAAGAAACCTAAACATACAACAATATGGGATTAATTAATTGTTGGTTAAATAAAATATAAGACTTCTTAAAAGCAAAGCTCACAAATTATGAATTACATTGTGGAGATACTGACACAGGGAAAACATGAGTTTTATTTTTATGTTAAAAATCAGATTACAAATCAGAATATGCAGAATATATACACATATATGTAACATACATAGTGAATGACTGAATGACTATATAGAAATAAAACTGAAAGCTCTTTTCTTTTAGTTATGAAATTAAGCAACATGTATTAATGATTCAGTAAAAGACAACTATTCTATGAAAGAAAAAGAATAATTCTTTAATATATATCTCTCATCAAAATCCAGTAATTACTTTAAGATACAGTAGGTATGGTTATCTAAATACTTTTGTAACAAAGATTTACTTTTATTTCTTCCAAAATTATTGTCATTACTGTACACTTCAGACATGCATCCTTTTAGTAGTTTATTAAATATTTACTACATTGCCCCTTACATAATGTGGATACTAAAGGAAAAAGGTATCTCTACCTTAGAGAAGTCCATGATAGAGATATAATATATTTGTAAATAGATAAATCATACAATGCTATAACACTCATTGTGGAAACATGGCCCAAGGGTTTTGAATACTATAGACATATTATGTCCTATGTGTTCTCACCTGTGAAGCAAAATAATATGGGAATAGAATAATGTGAGGAAGATTAAGGCTGAATCTGAGATAAACCAACCTAGTTGTGGAATTGACCGGCTTCTTTGAGAATGGTCTTCCTTCCAGATCACAGTATCCAAACATATCATTTACTGAGAAATATATAAAATTGTGCAAGTCTTAAATATAGCTAAGATTGAAAGGTTTTATAAAATGTGTTTTGGTAGAAATAATACCCATGCATGAAGCTCTTTGGAAAATTTTGTGCTCTTGAATGAGAGTTTGAAAAGACAAAACCAGGTCTAAGGACCCCATACAAATGAGGTACAGAGTACAAATGAGAGATCAAGAAAATCCCTCTTTGGTGATTTGAGCACAGAGTATGCTGAATACAAAAGCTGGAGGTAGCTAGGCCCACTCAGGGACATCAGACACCTGGTCTGTAGCAAAAGTTTATGTTGACGTTTGCTTCATGATGAATAAAGGTGCCATTTCAGATGTTATTAATACAAATCAAAGGGTATCAATAAACGTTCTGAGAAAGGTGATTACTCAAATGATGTCCTACTATATACCACATCTTGAAAAAGTCCCAAATATACTAGAACCAATGAGTGATGCTATCAAAGAACAGAAAACTAATAAGCTATTTCATTTTTTAAAAGGCTGACAGTAGGAAAGACTCACTTGACAAAGAGACTCTTCTTCTTCTTCTTTTTTTTTTTTTTTAAGATTTTATTTATTTATTTGTTAGAGAGAAAGAGAGAATGCACAAACAGGGGGAGTGACAGGCAGAGGGAGAAGCAGGCTCCCCAGCGAGCAAGGAGCCCAAAGCAGGACTTGATCCCAGGACCGCAGGAACTGACCAAGCCATCCAGGCATCCCCAAAGAGGCTCTTCTAATGGAAACATGTATAAGAGTGATTAAGCAAAAGGAAAACTGGTTTTGTATTTTCTAAATATAAGAGCCCAGCAGTTGACTTGGGCTATTTTTTATGACTATTTAAGTGGAGGCAATATTTTGTTTTGTGGAGTATTTTGTTTTTAGCTAATAGTCATGTTGATGTAGTACTGATAAACCAAGGTCTATCCAACTATCTCCAAATACAGTTCTAGGCAAACCCTTCAAGTCCCCATAAAACTAACCTCCTTCATTGAAATTCACTTCACTGAATTTAACTCTAAGGATATTATCAAATTAAAATATATTGACAAGTATATAAATGTTATATTAATTTATTCTAATATGTGGTCTTCTGTTGGATTTCTTAAAAGTTTCATCTGATTAGCTTTTTTAAACTAAAATCTTTATGGGTTTCAAGATTATCTCTATAGCTTGTAATGTATGTAACGCATCCTCAAAATATATTGACTCTTGAAATAATGTAAGATCCACATATTGCATTTTTATGTTGGTTCACAGATCACACTCAAATACGTTGGTTTCAGAGGTTTTTTTGGCACTTAATTTAAAGTTACAACATTGGTCTTCCAAATCTGACATTTGTATGATTGGTGGACTGCACTGCAAATTTATTGACCTTTATCTTGTTTTTGCACTCACTGGCTTGTCAGATGCCATTCTGTCAAAAAAGCATTAACAATTTTCCTCCTTCCCTGTCAATTAGTGTATCTTTTGCAAGAGCATTGCTGATCACTCATGAATAGTCCTTGGTTGTAGACTTCACCTCTTCATAACCCTTATAGCCTTTGGGGAGCTATTTGTCTTTGCAATTCCTAATCTTTTGGATTTATATACCAGTAGGCCCAAGGGCTACTTCCCAGCCTCAACGTGGCAACACATAATCTCTCATTTCTTTGCGAAAGCTGCCTTTACTCCCGTTTTAAAACAACCATTACTTTCTATATTCTTTGAGGATCCTTTTTTCAAGACTGGCTCAATTTTTCTTGCTGGGTCTAAAGAAAACCTATTATTAACCTACTACTAAGTCCTGCTAGTATAAATTCTGATCACTATGAAGACGTGCTTAGGGAACAACACATTTATTTTTAAATGGAATATTACAGATATTCTGGATTACTGAGAATCTCAGCCACTAGTGTCTACTTACTGATTTCTACTTCATTTAAGATTTTCACTTAAGAAGATTTTGCTTAGAAATTTGACTTTTGTTTTCTGTATTTAAATATGAATATAGTGTTTGCATTTTTCTCAAATCCTTTCTATATCCTCACCTTGAACTAAGATTTGTTAATCAACTTTTTCTGTTTATCCCGTTTTTCTATTAAGGTCCCTTTTCTTAACAATTGCATGGTCCTCCCAAAACAAATCATTCCAGGACAATGACCTATTATTAGGTTCTAATAGGTAATTTAGATTTCCAAGGATCTTAAGATGGGGTTATCTCATGTTTTTGGTGCTTTGCCTTGTTTATGGCAGTCTTTCTTTTCTCTTTCATGAAACTATATAAGCTATGGGACAGCAGAGGCTATGTCTCAATTAGTGCTGAATAACCCAGTCTATGACATAGCACAGACTATTTATATATATGTAATATTTATATATAAAAATACACATATATGTGTATACATATGTACATAAATACATATATAGATATATTTTATATACATTTATTGAGCAATTAGAAGATTGAATAAATCTACTGTCCATTTTGTTAGCCAATAAAAATCCTATTAATTCTTTTAATAAATTAATTATATCTTTCTAATTTTGCATGTTTTAAATCTAAAGGGAATTCATCTCATAAAATGTATTTGGATAACATTTATTTTTAACACATTATTTAATCATAATAAAGAAAAATGAAGTCACAGGTTGAATTCTTATTTCATTAGCATCCACCAAAATTGAGTATTATTCAAATATAACATTCTTACTAATTTTCTGAAACCAAAATGGATAATGAAAAGATATCTTTACCTGTTATTAATGTTCCAGTTACTGAAGTGTAAAATTTTAATGAAAGTCTTCTTGGAAACTTTATATAAAAAAATAGGTATACTCAATGGAAAATGTGTGAAACATATTTAATGTGTTAAGTAGTTAAAGCCAGTCTATTGTCAATGACATGCTTTTAAAAAAATTCAAAGTACATTATGTATGATTGGAAAGTTTCAATTTCACATCTGTGTGAGGAATTCTAAATTGCTTATCATGCTTTTCACATAAAATTACTTTGTAAACTCCAATAAATAGAAACCTTCACATATTTATGTTCTCTATACCCTAAGTTTTTACATAAATATTCATCCTGTAACTAATGCCATTATGATCAGAAAACTACTAATAAAACCTTTCACATAATTCAGTTATCTAACTCTAGTAGTCATGCCAACAACAGTTGCAGGCACAGACTCTTCTTTCATCAATCCCTTCCTCCTTTCCTTCTTTCTATCCTTCCTTCCTTCTTTCCATATTTATTGAGGCTCAATCTATTTGGGTCTAGGAACTGGATAGAATTAGGGATACAGTATTATGCCAAACTGACATGGTCAATATCTCTCATGATTACTCCAGTTTAGAAAGGAATACATTATGCTAATTAAAAAGCTACACAAAATTTTGGAATTATTAACTGTGGTAAATATTGTGAGTAGGGAGGTTCATGGATCAATCAGAGGTCTTGGGACAACTGGGTGGCTCAGTGGGTTAAGCATCTGCCTTTGGCTCAGGTCATGATCTCAGAGTCCTGGGATGGAGCTCCATGTCGGGCTTCCTGTTCAGTGGGGGGCCTGCTTCTCCCTTTTCCTCTGCCACTTTCCCTGCTTGTGCTCTCTCACTCTCTTTCTCTGTCAAATAAATAAATAAATAAATAAATAAATAAATAAATAAATAAAATCTTTTTTTAAAAAATCAGAGGACCTAATAGAGAGACTTGACCTAGATAGAAGATTGGAGATTATTCTCCAGGAGAACTGAAAATAGAGCTAAAATGTAAAGAAAGACTACAACTTAATTAGGTGAATGGAAAGGATAGAGTACTACATGAGCAGAAAGTGAAGGTGACAAAGCAAAGTGGCAGCAGAGCAATATTTCATGGAGTTTGAAAAGGTCAAGATGACTGAACAGAGAGAATAAGTGGAATACGGTATAAAATAAAGCAGGAGAGAAAGGCAGGGTCAGCCCATGTGTGAAACTTTCTAGTACATGCATGTTTAGTATGTTGCACCTAGTCCTCAATAACTGAAGAGAAATTGAATGGCTTTAAGCAAGAGAGTGCTTGCTTGAAGCCATTCACTTGGCTACTAGCTCCAAGGGGGACTTTTATGTAAATCAGGGAAAAGGGCCCTTTCTCCAGGACACTTTATAAAGACATCTGCTGGAAAATTGTCAAATACTTATATAAACAAGACTACTGAGTGAAGGAGTCTCTCTAAAGCTGTTCAAAACACAACCTGCATGACTGTAAGCAGCGGCTCTAAATGACTGGAGGATGTGAAAGAACAGCATTAAATCTAAGAGAGAAGAGTACAGTGGCTGAGGCTAGACCAGAAGCAATCAGGCAATTAATTGGGAGGTTATTACGATAGTGCAAGAACAAGAGTAGCAGTTTGGATATAATATTAGGGATGGAAGAAAAGACTTTAACATACAATTAGAAGATAACATTGGCAGGACAACATTGCATACAGATACGGGGAAAGAAGGAAAAGTCGCAGACCACCATTTGCTTTCTGGCTCATAAATTGAGGGTTTTGGAAGGGAGAGGGATGGGAAGACGGGTTAGCCTGGTTGTGGTACGTATTGCATGGAGCACTGGGTGTGGTGCATAAACAATGAATCTTGGAACACTGAAAAAATTTTAAAAAGAAAAAAAAAAGAAAAAAGAATACCTGCCATTCGTTGTGACAGGACACACTAGAAGAGAAATGGCTCTGGGGGAGAAAGGAGGAAGATCATTATTCAATTCTTGACTTAATAGTTTGGAGAGATGTTGGAGCATTAATGCAGTGAGACCAAGAAGATGGTGGAAATATAAATCTGGAGCACTGGGAAGAAATTTCAGCTGAAGTTAAAATGCAAATCTTTGACCTCTATATGAAAACCATACTTGTGTGTTTGGAAGAGACTGTCTTGTGAGAGAGTCAGGGTTGATAAGGGTTAAGGGTTTAGCACTTAGAGGTTGTAGAGAAGAAAATTATTCTTTGAATGTTATAGCAAACAACCATAATAAAAGGGGAAATATCACCAAATCCAAAGAAATAATGAGTTTCAAGAAGGAAGGAGTGGTCAACTATATTCAGTTCTACTGAGATATTGCAAAATGGAAAGTTTAAAAAGCTTTCTTTGTTAACTTTTTCCAGGACTGTTAATTAAAGTTGGGGAAATGAATTGGTCTAGTGTGGAGTAACCCACTGAATGTAGATGTAAGAAACACAAGCAGCAAGTAAAGTCCCTTCTTGAGAAATGTGGTTAAAAAGACATAAATAGAATTCAAGGAGATATAAGAAAGAATATAACAATAATTAGTGTCTGTTTATGTCTTTTGCTTATTTTTGCTGTTATTTTCATTTAATGTGATATTTTCCAGCATATTTAAAAGAATATATTTCACAACTATTTTCAACCTTCCTGAGCCTTGTATTAAATATTTTGTATATTGGATGTTTTAGGAGGGCAGATATATTAAGGTTATTAAAATCAGAAAGAAATGTCAAACAAGTAGGTTTGCCCCTTGACTTTGAAAAATTGTTAGAATGTCAGAAGTGGAGGAGAAAAGACAAAGTTTTTGATAGAATATTTGGGGAATCATAGTTGACTGCTCCAGTAGCAGTTTCTTTTTCTGTGGTCATGAGAAATAAAGTTGGAAAAATAAAATAAACTTCACCAGTTCAATGTTTTAAATGCCAAGCTAAAAGATCTATGGCGGAATAGAGAGAAGAATGAGACTAGAACGTGAAAGGTGGGGTGATGAAGGGATTCCTGTAGTTCACACAGCTGTCAAAATCATCATAATGAACACTCACAATCTTGGTGTAATTCTCAGTGATGCAAATGCCTTAGAAGCTGCCAGATCTCCATTCACCTGATGGTGTCACTGCTCTTGCAAAGGTCAATAAATACTTTTGTGAAGCTCTTGCTGCTCCTTGCCCTTCTCATGTGCTTGAGGTGCAGCCAAAACTATTCAAACAGCTCTTGAAAATTTAAACCTATACAGGAATTATCTTGGGCTGAAGCATGCTGTACTTGTGAATTTAGTGACTCCTACACATTATTCTACAAATTTAAATTTAAAAAGAAAAATTTAAATGTATCAGTTTTCTTTGCATATGTCTTAAAGCATCATATGTTCCTTATGGAATAATTTTTAAATAACAACGTTTTAAAGGATCAAAAATTAAAACCTGTATTTCTACCATTCCAGATAATCATAGTTGAAAACATATATGGAAGATCTACTTTTTATTCTCTAGGCAATTTTATTTATAATGGTTAGATAACAATAAATTTTAAAAATTGCAGCCTAAAATTTTTATAGACATAATGAAATACATATTCCTCTTTCACCAATTATTGTCTCCCCTCATCTTCTGATATAAACATGGTTAATATTTTGGTGCATTATAATAGAATCTTCAGGAGAAAATTATAAACATTATTAAACATCAGGATTAAGAATTAGTTGTGGTATTAAAAGAACTTTATTTCTACTTATTGATGTTCCTCCTTACTAAGTCATCTAAGAAATGTTTCTTAATGACTAATTTTCATATAGTTGTAGTCCAGATGTGAAGGCACTTGGATATATATGTCAGTTATTACAAAGAATAAATCATTATCTTCTCATTAATGTTATAATTTCATTATCTTTGGTTTTAACATTTTGTATGAAAGAAACATCTCACTTTAATGTATTAAAGCTTACAAAAAATGTATTAAAGCTTACTGGTTAAGTATAGTGCTTTCAGTGTAGACATTTGATGATTAAATCTGATTCTCTGAATTGTTTATACATGTTACCTGTCCATTTTTTATTTTGAGGAGATTGTTTCTCCATATCAAACAAAATTCAAATCCTTTGAAAATTAATTCTTTGTCACATATATTTCTACTGCTTATCAAATGTATTATTTGTATAATATTATATCTAATACTGACTTACAAATGTTTCAATAATGAAATTAAAATATATATGACTTAAATATGTATATATGTATATACATATGCATACATATATATATATAGTATGTGTGTGTATAATTCATTTCTTGAGCATAGAAAGTTCTTCCCACTAACAGATCATATTAATCTCATTTGATTGATTGATTGATTCATTTCATATTTAACTCTCAGATCCATTCAGAATTTCTTTTAGTATGTTATAAGTAGGTATCTAACTTCATTAGTTTTCACTTAGATGAGTTACTAATCCAGGAACTTTTCACTGAAAATTAGCCGGAAAAAAAAAAAAAAAGGAATTTTAAAATTTTCCTTTATCCATTACATACATGAATATATTACAGTCTGTATCTTCTTCTTATTTTTTTCCATGTAGATCACATTTGAATTATTATGTCTTTCTACTATCTTTTACTCTCTGGCAAGCCTCTTGATGATATTCCCCTTTTGTTTGATTATTTGATATAAATTCTTGTTCATTTATTTTTCCCATTAACCTCAGAGTCTTTTGTCAAGTTTGGGGTGAAAATATCCCATGGTGATCTTGAACTGATTTTGTCTTGATATATTAAATAACTTGGGAAGAATTGAACCCTTTATAACAAATGTGTTTGCTCAATTAGGGACATGATGATTTTTTCCATTTATTTATATTTTTAAAAACTTTTCCTAGTTAAAGATTCTCTATCACTTAAAGTAATTTATTACTCTACTACTAATTAACTCTTTTTTTATTAATCAAGACTAGATATTCAGTTTGTCCAATTTTGTTTGGGTTTATTCATTTACTTACATGTTTTCTGAGGGCCAATTATAGGCCAAGCCTTCAGCAGGTACCCAATATATATATATACACTAGAATTTAATTCAGAATTAGTTCCTACCCTCATGGAACTTATTGACATTTGATCATACAGCAAAAATAAGGTAAGAAATCAAATCTAGAAATAAATTACTCCAAAATTTAAAGGATTGCAAAGAAATCAAATGATATCTTGCAATAATGATTTTGGCAGAAGGTGAAGAAGAACAAGTGGAGAGTGTACCTTAATATGATGCTCTAGAAATCACTGGTAGCACACTTAAGCTGAAACCTACAGAATGACGTAATAATCATGGCAACAAAAACAGCCAGGACAAGAACTGAAGGTAATCATTTGAGATGTGTTATGCCAACCTCCCCCGCAGTTGGGGAAACACTTAGGAGTGCACTCTAGGAAGTGAAAGGCCAATGAAGTGGTAGGGGGGTGGTAGGCACCAGGCCAGAAGAAGAGGAGCTGTGTTGGGCCACACAGATGGGTCTAACCTTATAAAGCCCATAGCTAACAAAATTAGATATTATCTTATAAAACATGGAAAGCCATTTGCCTCTTGTTTGTCTGACTCACCACAGCCAATCTTTCAGAGAATCAAATTAGTTTTGTCTTCAAAATATATCCAGTACCCAACCACACTTATGACTTCTACTGTTACCATCTTATTCCCATACACCATGACTTCAACTGCTTCCACACTGTTCTACTTGCAACAACTTTTGCACTCCTATTACCCGCCACACAGCAGCCATTAGGCATCTTCTTAATGGTAGGAGTTATTCAAGCTGTTTTAGTCTCCGCACCATGCTGGCTTCAAAATCTACAGATAAATAAAATTCGTGGGTTTTTTTTTTTTTTCCTCTCCACTAAAATTAGGATTTTGAACAAATCATGAAGTTAACTTTTTTTTTCAATGCTCTCAAACTATATATCTATATATGGATAGATATTATTTGTTCTTTAAAAGAGATCCAACTAAAAATTCAAGAAGTTTGAGAGTTTATTTGGTGAAAATTTATTAAAACATTTTGAATTTTCTCTGGGTTATTAATCTATTTGGTGATACATATTGTTCAATAACTTGGTGAATTATAATTAATTGTTCACTATTGAATTCTAGTTTTATTACACTGTTGCCCAAGGAATGTGGCCTTTATCTACTGTTTTCAAATTAATTTGGCATATCATTGCAGTCTTATTTATTGACTTTATCATGGAAAAATATACAAAACTTTTTATAAATCATTTTATGTAACTATGTCATTTTATATGTTACTTTATATATCTATTAATGTCATATAAGTTTAATGTTCTATTATTCTAGATACATTCTTATGCATTTTAGATTATTTTTTTCTTTCAAAGTCAGAACAATTTATTAAAATCTTCCTAAATAGTTGTTTATGTTGTTTTTTTTCTTGTATTTATTACATACTTTGTCTAACTTAATACCATGTTTTGTTACTTGAGGCAAAGAGCTTCATGACTCTTATATAACCACTGGGGCTATAAGCCTAGCATTTTGTGTCATGTGTTTGTATTTTTTAGAAATGCTGTTTTAGGGGAAAAAAAAAAAAGAAATGCTGTTTTAGGTGTCTTGAAACCTCACAACAGGATTTTGTGTTCTGAACCTTTCTCTGAAGGAATTTTTAATTTTCATCATAAAGTATAAATCCAATTGTATAGACATTAATTTTGTTGTGTGACTACCATCCTTTCCTAGTTACCATCATTACAGTGAGTTTCATCTAATTTTTATCCTAAAGTTCACATTTAAAGAGTTTTTGACTGCAGAAAAGGAGATTGTTGATGTACTATTGTCATTCCCTATTTTCCTCTCTATTCAAGCAATCTGGTTTTCACAGTCATAATTTTGATTCAATAACATAACATCAAGTGTTTTTAAATGAACCTAAATTATGAATAAGAAAATCAGAGAAGATAAAGAGGGACCTATCAGTGGTAATCAGCCTTCCAGAGAGCACTATTCATTGTTTGTCATTGTTCTTTCTCTCTGTTTCTGTTGTCTTTTATTACAAAGCACAATTTATCGTGCAAAATTAAAAAAAAAAAAGAGATTTAGTAGCCAGTCAAACCAATTTATTATTCATCTTTAATTTAATAAGATACTCTAAATTCAGAAAAGACTAATATTCTGAAAATGTGGCTTGGGCTTTTCCCCCCACTTTCATCATAGCAATTACATCAACATAAACAACAATTAAATGTTTCAACTTGCAGTAGATGAATTACTGACTCTCATTAAAGTCAGTTTATGACCCTCTTGAGTGAGGACTCTTTGTTGCAAACTATTGTGAGGCACAATTTGAGACTTAGCGTTTTCTGTTTCAATCGTACTCCATACCCCTTAGGTAATTCTATCCATGCTACTCACACAAATCAAGACAATTCTGTGATATGGGTTGTATATCATAGTTCCTTATGTGTTTATTACTTCGAGGCTGATGCTTCTGAAACGTTTTTTTTTTTTTTTTTCTTCACTGAAGTGTAACTGAGTTTGCCCTGAGGGGTTCTTTCTTTGAAGAGCAATGACTAGAGGCCGTTATTTTATTTTTTAGCCTTAGAGCTGCATTTGTAAATTGATTAAACTGAAATGCATATATGTTATAACTAGGAAGGAAAAACAGGTTCCTAATGGACTTGCTAGAACAGTTTTGGGCTTTTATCTGTAGAGCTTCAGTTAATACATAAATGATAACTGTTGTATCAGTTAGGATATCTTAAAAACCAAGACAAATAAATTACAGTCCAATCTCAGAAGTAGGCAACAGCCTTTAGAACAGAGATTAACCAAAGTATAGTTTTTTAGGACTCTTCACTTTCTTCACTTAAACTTGAAACTGGGATATTAACATTTTTGTTAACTAAGGACTTCCCCTGTATTTGAACTGAATAAACTGACCACAAATATTTATTTAAGAATTTTCTTTGCTTTGCACATGGTTTATACTCCCTACCTACATAATTAGTTCTCACTCAAGAGTATTTCACAAAATGAAAGCAAGCAAATACAACTAAAGAAGAGTTTACAAGTTATATCAGATTTTCTCTAGGAAATGTAGGGAACATACAAATAATCAAAGAGACTGGAATACAAGCAAAATTATTATGCAATTGAGAGAATAGAAAAATGGGAAACACTGGCAGATGTAAATAAAAATTATTTAAATTAATGAAAATTGTAGGGTAAAATCTTTATTTCTGGCTCAAGAGCAGATATACAATGAACATTGTCAACCACTAATAGAGGTTTAAGTTAGCTGTGGTGAAAATAATGAAGAGAGTTTGAGGTGTAAGAGAAAGAATCAGAAAAGAAATGGAAATCAGAAACCCAGAGAGAAATATTATGTGAAGAGCTGCTATGACCTACCAAAGCATACATTTAACAAGTTACATCAACAGAATTTAATTAGTAATACAGTAAGTATGGTAAGAAAAGTCAGCCAATGCACAGGGACATTTGGAAACAAGCACTTTCTAAAGTCAATAGTCAAACTGAATAAGAATCCAAAAATGTCTTTTGGGGTATCATTATCACCATCTATTTTCAGTTAAGCTTTTGAACACACAGATATGTTTGACAACACATTTTTTCAGAGTATTTGCTATTTTTGTCCTATGGTATTTATTTTAATTTAATGAGGATCATACATATTTCCTCTCTCTATTATTAATTAATGGCAATACAGATGATATTAACACCTAAACAGAATGGTCGGTTTTATATAATTACTATTTTTTTAATATTCTGATTATTTTAATTTCTTTTTTAAACTATATAATTAAAAATGTTTAATACACATGCCTCACACTGCAGTAAATTATAAGGTTGCAACTACTTATAAAATATTCAGTGAATGCATACAATTCAAGTTAAAGGTTTTATAGTTTTACAAAATCTCAGGTTCTACATGTCAAAGGCAGCAGTTATTACGGTCCTGGGAAAAAGCACTCTGAAACCAGCAAAACCACCTTCTTTATCAAGCGATACGGTGCTAATAAACATTAGAAAATATTTTGTGCCTGGATGTCAAGTACTGAGAAATGGTACTGTGCCCTCGAATATGTTCTTAATATTAGTTGACTGATAAAGTCACTGCAGGTGGCATTTATTGCCATGAACTATAGTGCTTCACTTTATCACTCAGACTAGATCACAATGTTCCAACAGCTACAATCTGTTAACTCTCATCCAAATAGCTAAAATGCCCTTAAAGGAAGCATTACTTGCCTCTGAAGGTTCTCTGGCAATTTTGGAGATTTCATAAACCTTGGTAGCTCAATATCAGCTATTGGACTGATATTCAATTATCTGTGAAATGGAAGAAAAAAAATGTTCTTTCTTTTCCACAAGAAACCAAGCCTTGTATACTACGTTATTTGTAAGATTTGCATGCATATTCAGTAAAAATCAAGAACTATGCTCTATTGGATTGTCCTTTCAAACTACAAAAGAGAATATGTTTATTGGAATGGATGACATAAAAAAATACATAAAAATTCAGCATCCACTCTCATCCCTCCACTCCCTTCTCTCACCCCACAAAGAAAAAATATTGACTGTATAAAATACATCTTTCCAGGTAATTTTCTATGTCCATGTAAGCATAGGAAAACATCTATACACACAAAAATATTTTACAAAAATGTCATCTTTTACCTATATCACTCTGTATCTTGTTTCTTTAATAGAACATTATATTTGTATAGAAATTTATTTTTCTTTAATGACTATATAATTTCAAATATTTATAAATATGTAATTTTCATTTTTAAAAAGATTTTATTTATTTATTTAAGAGAGAGAGGGAGAGAAAGAGCATGAGAGGGGAGCAGGTCAGAGGGAATTGCAGACTCCCCACTGAGCAGGGACCCCCCCCACCAAGAAGTGAGACTCAATCTTGGGACTCTAGGTTCTGGTCGCTCAACCAACTGAGCCACCTAGTCACCCCTAAATATGCCATCATTTTCTTAGTCATTCCCCTATTTGTGGGTATTTAAGATGCTTTTATTTTTTATCACTTCAAGGAATTCTGCAGGAAATCTTTATATGATGGGGTTCTCCTTTCATATTTTTATTTCAAAGTGAGAATGTTGAGTTTAGTGAAATGCATACTTCAATTTTAGATTCTGCCATTTTAGCTTCCCAAAAGGTTGCTGTAATTGGCATGTCCATTAGAAATGTATGGGAATGCCCATTTTGATATTCTCACCAGCACTGGATAGTATTAATCTTTAACTTATTTGCCAATATGATCAGTGAAAATTATTATCATTGATTAGCTCTTCCCTGATTAATAAAGAGGCTGAACATCTTTTTAAATTCTTACTGAAATTTTGAATTGAAATCTTTTCTACTCTATATGTTCTTGTCATAGCCTTTGCTGTCTTTCCCATTGTAGATTCTGTGCTACATGCTTACAGCCTTCCAAAGAAAAATTATGAGTAGAACAATTACATTTCTGTTAACATTTATGTAAACATGAATAACAAAGGAAACTATCTCACAATTTTATGAATTACAGTCAAGCTTTGTGTTTTAGATAATGTGTGGGTATTAATGCTGCTTTGTATTGGTTTCGCTTTCCTTAGCAAACACTGCTATATTTACAGGATTTGGCCAATGCTTATTCTGAGAAAACATTTCATAAATTACAATAATCATAAAAGCTTGATTCCATAATATAACTTTGTTGAATATTTATGATTTATCTGAATCTTCTAATTTCCATGATATTCACATAAAGAAAAAAAGTAATTTCATTCTCCTCAGAACGACCTAAGCTGCTAATACATAATATTTAACTTTAAATCCAAACATTGAGGACTCAACCTATGTCCTAAGAAGTACTTGAATAAAAGTAGATTCCATATTATGTACAATATTTTGCACATTACCATGTACAGTTATGTTTACATTTTGTTCATGTTTATTTGACAAGATATTTATGTATATGATCATCAAGAAAGATCTCTTGCAAGAATTTGAAGTTTTAAAATAGTAAAATAGCAGTTAATGTAGTGAATTGAAAGATAAAAAGGAAAAGTATATTATACCATTAAAGTCAGGAAAAAAAAACACTTCATTAAAAAACTCATTGGTAACAAAAAAATTCTTAGTTATGCCATAGGCTAAAAATATTTTTGAAGATTTTATTTATTTATTTGAGAGAGAGCAAAGGCGAGAGTGAGAGCGAGAGAGAGAGCATACATGAGTGGGGGAGAGAGGCACAGGGAAGGGGAGAAGCAGACTCCCCACTGAGCAGGGAGCCCGACATGGGCCTCAATGACCTCCACCAGAGGCTGACATTTAACCAACTGAGCTACCCAGGTGCCCCATGCTAAAAAACATTTTAACTAATTAAGGGAATGACCTAAATGTACCCACAAACAAATCTAAGCCAAGCATACATTTATAGTTGCTTTAGATATATTTTCAATAAAATCATGAATAGAATTATACTCACTATCATTTCCATTTAACTTCATAGGCTAGGGCATGGTCAAGGAGGATGGCATATCCTGTCCAATTTCAGTAAACCCAGGAACTCTATGATATAAAGGTAGAAAAATAAACAAAATTGTCATTAATTACATAACACAGTTAAACTTTAAAGAATCTAGAAATCGTTATGAATAAAATAGTGAATAGCAAGGTTTTTGGGGAATAAAATCAATATCCAAAAGTCAGAACAATTTATAATCATAATTAAATATTTTAAAATATTTTAAAATATCATAAAAACCTAAAACTATTAGGTACAAACAAATCAAGCAACCAAATGATGTATAAGGATTTTATAAAGAAAATTATGAATTTATATTAAAGCAAATAAAAGATTTTAAAGACTTGAAAAACATACCATGTTCATGGATGATACTATTTAAAATGATGAAGATTATGGTTTGTCTCCCTCTCTGATTTCTTCCCAGTCAGGCTTTTTGTTTGTTTGTTTTAATGCTCAGTTTTCCCTCCCTTTCCATATGGTCCTCTGTGCTATCCCTTATGTTCCACACATGAATGAAATCATATGACAATTATCCAAAATTAATTCATAGATTTATAAATTTTCAGTCAGAACATCAGCAAGATTTTCACAGTACTAAACTATATAATTTGAAATAAGCATAAATAAAGACAAACTGTACAAGTGCAAAGGACACCCAAGGAAATACGGAAGAAGCACAGATAATAAGACTTATGAATGAGTAGATGTTAAAGAGACAGCAGAGAAGATTTCTCGAGATAGAAAGAGATGCCAATATAATGAGTCTTCATGGGGGAAGAAAAAGAGCAAGTGAAAGGGCTGCTTTCTCTTATTTTAAACTAAGTGAGGAGGTTTTAGGTCAACCTTCTAGAGAGCTGAACAAGTGTTCGAACCATAGAGCTTTGTGTCTGGTTTCCATTGTGGAGGGGTAAAGACGAAAGGTGTAGTTGGAATAGTATTCCTAGCTGACTCTACTCAAAGTACTCTGTACTTTATAAATGGTGGTATAAAGATGCACGGCGGGTCACTTGAATCTTCAGAGGCAGTGGAATTCCAACACAAGAGCTATATGAGGTCTCTAGACCTATCAGTGAAGGAAAGAGTATAAAGCAGCCTTCCAGATAAAAGACATTATTTGCCAAGTAACTTCAGTCAGAAGTTGCCACAAGAGAATCTCTAAAAATAAAAAGAGAGAGAGAGAGAGAAAGACAAAGAGAGAAAAAAGAAAAGCACTCCTAAAAAGAACAACCAGAAACTACCTATCTGCATCACTCAGAGGAAACAAAAGTCAGAATTAAATACCACCCAACAAGAAAAACAGGGTTCTTTTACCTGTTAAAGTTTGATTTTCAAAAAGTTTAAACATATAACTCAAGTACAGAATGAACATGTATCAAAGAAAAAGTAATTGAAAAGAAAACATTATGATGGTTCAAAGAGCATCTGAGGAGTTGACTTTTGTAGACAATATAATAAATGAATGCTAAAATAAGATTGCTTGATTACTTATAAAACTTGATTTCTTATAGAACAACAAATTGTAATTTCTGGAATTATTTTGTTTGGTAGAGAGAACATATTTGCATCTTGGACAAAAATATGCAAGTTACCATATAATTTCACTAAGTCTGGGACTTTGTTTAAGTTGAGTTAAACAGGGGTGCCTGGGTGGCTCCGTGGGTTAAAGCCTCTGCCTTCGGCTCAGGTCGTGATCTCAGGGTCCTGGAATCGAGTCCCGATTGGGCTCTCTGCTCAGCAGGGAGCCTGCTTCCTCCTCTCTCTCTGCCTGCCTCTCTGTCTATTTGTGATTTCTGTCTGTCAAATAAATAAATAAAATCTTAAAATAAAATAAAATAAATTGAGTTAAACAAGGGGTGCCTGGGTGGCTCAGTCAGTTAAGCATTTGACTTCTGCTCAGGTCAGGATTTCAGGGTACAGATATCAAGCCCTACCTTCAGTTCTGTGCTCAGCAGGGAGTCTGCTTTTCCCTCTCCTGCTGTCCCTCCTCCTACTTATGCTCTCTGTTTCTCTCATGCTTTTTCAAATAAATAAATACGATCTTTTTCAAAAAAGGTGAGTTAAACAAAGTAAATATTTCTCTGGATAATCCTCAGGTCTATTAAACAATGTCTCTATATGATCTTAAAATGACGTATGGCCCACCTTTTAGCCTTATTTCCAAGTTTGGAATAATTTGTCTTAACATATGTTTATCTTGAACTTCTTTCACCTTGCCAATCTCCAAGAATAAAAATCCACTTGTAATGACATCTCCTAACCATGCCCACGCTTCACAGCACAATACCAAGTCTGAAGCTCACCCTAGATGGGGGAAAAACTATTTAATTTGAATAACATTCAAGGCTTTTATGATCATACTATATTACACATTTTGGTAATCAAAGGAAACTGATGGCACTGTATATATATTTGAAATTTTCTAAGAGAGTAGAACTTAAATGTTCTCACCAAAAAGATAAAAAAGGTAAATATATGAAGTGATGTATGTTAATTAACTCAATGGAGGGGGACTCCTTCCACAAAGTTCATGTATATCAAATCACCTTACTGTATACTTTAAAATCATACAATTTTATTTGTCAATTATACCTGAATAAAGGTGAAAAAAAAAAGAAACTGATTTTAAGACTAAGAATTCACAGAATGCTATGGAATAAGTCAGATTTCTTTTTCATTAAGACATATTGAAGAGACAATGGAAGAAAGAGTAGAATTGTTTCATAAATTTACCTAAATGATTTCAAACTTATTTCATAAAAAGTAGTTATATTTGTAAGAGTGAAACTTGGAAATAATTGCCATTTAGAAGAGAATAAACAATAAATTATAGCATAATCATATAATGAAATACACTATAAAATTAAAATGAATTAACTCTAAATGCAATGCAGGATCCTACATTGGATCCTAGAACAATAAAAAAGCATCAATAGAAAAAAAATAGCAAAATCCAAATAAAGCATGAAGTTTAGTTAATAACAATATGCCTGTGTTGGTTTGTTGGTTTTAACAAATTCGTGATACTAATGTGTACACACATACATCCATTGCTTCTGTTTCTCTGGAGAACCCTACCTAATATAGGAACTGTCTATACTATCTTTGAAACTTTTCTATAATATTAAAACTATTCCAAAATAAAAAGTTATTAAAAACATTAATTAACTAAAGCTACCCACATAAACAAAGATAAATCACAAAATATGTCTTTGAGGAAAGTTATAAACATATTGCTTTCACTTTTCTACTCACCTTTAACCTACCCAGTGCATTCAGATATTAAATTTGCTGATATTTAGACTTAAGAAATGCAATGTCACATACACACTTACATCAATAAAATGTATTTTTTCCTTAAATACTCACTGGTACATGCTTGTTCATAAAGTAAGAGGAGGTTAAAATGGTAAAAAAAAAAATACTGACATTTTAAGAACATTAATCATTATTATGTAACATTTTTGTATTTTTCAAAGTTAACATACATAATTTTATGTAACTCTTAATGGTAGTCATTTCAATTAAGCAGAGAATTATACTAATTAAGGATATTCAGGAATGTTAAATGACATTGCTAGATAGAGTGTAGTAGTAGTTAAACCTAAATTGAATTGTTTCAACACTTTATAAATATTGGATGACTATGGAATCTATTGAAAAGTTAACAAATTAACAACAAAATATCTTGAGTCCTCAGGTGAATCTCTGCTATCAGAAAGTATCCCATGTGGTAACCAACCTGCTCAAAATCTATGTCCTATACATCTCATATTACCATATACTGGAATATGTCAATTTATTTATTACTATATACACTTTTCTTCTCCTTCCACTAAATAAAATAAATAATATATAGATAGATAGGTAGATAGATAAATAAATAAATATATAAGCTTCATTAATGGTTGCACCTTGCAATGTTCCATAATCCTGACAGATCTACCAAATATACTCAGTAGAGATGAAGCTCTTCTATTTCTTCTATTTCTTCAAAACAACAATAACAACAACACTTTTATTTCTTCAAAACCACCAATGGCTATTTCAGATATGTTGTTCCTGAAACTTAACAAAAACAAATTTCTAGGTCATAATCCGCTGAATGTATATTAATTCAATTTGAGTAAGTCAGGGAGTGTTAATGAATCTATCAATTATTTGGATCTTCTCCTATGGGTGGAAAATGGAAATGGCTTCCTGCTAGCTGTCTTACTCAGTAGAACCCCGCATCCAGCTAGAGATGGAGGAATTTTAAATCCAAGTTGCTATCCATAAGAAATCATTTTACTCCTACATCTTTTCTTGCTATCCAAAAATGATATCTATTGTTATAATCTCATTTTTCTCTTAATTCTCTAGGATGCCCTTTCTTTTCAAGCATGTTCCCACTTACACAAACTCATAAACTTCCAATTTGCAAAACACACAAAATTTCAGTTCCTTTTTACTATTTTGTTCCAGTCTCTTTAAAATTCCCACAACTATAATAACACCATTTATTGAATTTATGGATCTTTACCCTGTAATACTTGTAACTACTTTTGCCAGTCTTTTTTTTTTTAAGATTTTATTTATTTATTTGACAGAGAGAGATCACAAGTAGGCAGAGAGGCAGGCAGAGAGAGAGAGGAGGAAGCAGGCTCCCTGCTGAGCAGAGAGCCCGATGCAGGACTCGATCCCAGGACCCTGAGGTCATGACCTGAGCCGAAGGCAGCGGATTAACCCACTGAGCCACCCAGGCACCCTACTTTTGCCAGTCTTAACTTTATAGTGTCTGTTGGTACAACAAATTACAAATGTTTGTTTTAGTTACTAGATAAACACAAGTAAAGAAAATAAGTTTAAAAATGTATTTAGGTAATAAGCAATCAAGCCTATGTAAAATCTCATCTCCTTTTCTGAGAATATATCTATGAAAGACCAATGTTACTATCCTCTTCCAAAAAACCTTTTTTTATTTTTTTTGCTTTTATTTCCACTTTTATTTCAACATCTGCCACATTGTGATAATTTTAGTATTACACCTGTGAAACTAGTTGCATTGATAATCTGCATAAATTCTGGTTTCTATCTATTCACCCAGACTGTCTAATAGGAACAGGACATTTTGCTAGTCTGTATTTCATGTCTTACTTCTAGACGTGAACTATTAAGAAGAAAATATAATGTGGTCTTCCTCTCCTTCATGCAGCTAAGTCTCCCCAAAGAGACCATCCCCGAGGCAAAATTCAAACTCCTTTCTGTGGCCTTGGAGTTTTTCTCTACTGCTCCCCCAACATGGTTAATGGATTCTTTTTAGAAAACTTCACATCAATCTTGGCAGAACCTACTTTTTGCTTCAAGAAGTGATATAATTCCCCACTTCAGGATACTCTGGCTAGTATTTTTTTTTTTTTTTAATTTTCCAACTATATTTAAAGTTCTTTATCCGAACCTAGCATTTATAAAATTCCTCCTTTTTTTTTAAAATTTATTTATTTATTTGACAGACAGAGAGTACAAGTAGGCAGAGCAGCAGGCATAGGGAGAAGCAGACTCCCCGCTGAGCAGGGAGTCCGAGGCGGGGCTCGATCCCAGGACCCTGGGATCATGACCCAAGCCGAAGGCAGTCACTTAACAGACTGAGCCACCCAGGTGCCCCAAAATTCTTCCTTTTGTTTCTTTTTCATCTCATTAATCAAAGTAGAATGGAAAGAAAACAATTTACTCTTTTGATTGATTTTACTGAAGTGTAAGTTATAATAAGATGGAAATAATTAAAAATAATGCTGCACACTTGAAGAACAATGCCAGAGGAAGCGCAGGATAAAGATAAAACTTCAGGACAGAATGCTGCCCTACAAAATGAAAATTCAACTAATTGAAATCCTGGGCATCTGGTGACTCTAAGTGAAAATTCGATATAACATTTTTGCCTTCAGTTCTTCCTATCCATTTAACAGACTAAGCAAAATGTACAGTGCAATCTTGCATAAAGGAAAAAACATAAAAATCATTGACTGAGTTACCCTGTGGATTTGATAAATTATACATCAGGATTTGATACTAGGAGCATTCTCTCCCTGTGTCCTTTCTTGGAAACAACTCACAGGGAAAGAAAAAGAACATAAGGGTACCTTGATTTTTCCTTCTACTTGATTGCTGTCTTTAACCTCTCCATTTTAGCCCAATCCTAAGACCCGTTAACTTTTTTACTTTTAGGGCTTGATAGATCACATGCCGTTTTTAAAAAACATTTTAAACCTAGCTTATTTCTGAAATTTAACACTTTCTGGCATTTTCGTGCTATAGGAATAACAGCGCATGCAAAGTTCAGAATTAAAATTAATCTTTTTTTTATAGCTGTATGCTTGACTCATTGCAACTCTACTCTGTATAAGCCTTTTTTTTTAGTTTTTATTTAAATTCTAGTTAGTTAACATATAGTGTAATATTAGTTTCAGTTGTGCAATACAGTGATTCAACATCTCTATACAACACCCTGTGCTCATTGTAAATACCCTCCTTAATCCCCATCACTCATTTAATCTACTCCCCCGTCACCTCCCTTCTAGTAACCATCAGTTTCAGAACTAATATTTAAGTATTCTTTACAGCTGAAGAAAATGCATTATTCCTCTTTATTTTTTAATGTGTTTATTTTGGGATATTTTTCTTGATTAGCAACGGTACATGTCAGGTAACAAGTGTGTCACAAGTACAGGATTAATAGCAAATGGAAGGACATTAAGGTAATCTTAATATTGGGAAACAGGGAGTTCCCACTTTGATTGATGTTCCCAGCTGCGTCAATTCTAATCCAATTCCATCCTGATCCAACAGAATCTGGGTAAGTGTCTTTTGTTTCAGGACTTCTCAGCAAAAATAAGTACCATTTGGAGACAATTTTCACTACATTTTTAAAATAAAAATCATGTAAAAACCACTTAGCTTAAAAACAAATGTGCTCTGAATGGTGGTTTTAGACCAAATCTCCTTCAGAAAAGCAAACATACATTACTTGATTTACATATTCTGATATTTTTAATCTTTGATTTCTGACTTCTAGTCAACCCCTTATCAATGGAAAGTCTTTCGTATTTAGACAGAGCAGAGGTCTTCAGTATCCGTACGACCATTTTACTGTGGCTTGTGGTATCCCCACCTGGGCTAAACAGGCATGCTTTCGTTCTCATTGGTTAAGTGAAGTACTCCCCAAGAAAATGGTCTCTGCTCAGCATATCTCTAAAAAACGGAGAGAAAACAAAACTAGGAGGTCTCTTCTCCAAAATATTCTTTTATTCCAATGGTATAATTGGCAGACAGATCCAATTCTACTTTAATATTTTCCTATAGTGCCATTTCTTTCTTTCTAGTTTGCTCCTCTTACACTAGAAAATGAATCCATCTCTTTCTTGCATCATGACCATGGTTAGTAAATTCACTAAAGTTAGTATATCTTATGACATATTTATTTCCCCAAAGCCAAATCATTAACAATAAAGATAAATTGAAGTTCTTCATCCATAACTTGATTAAAAATTTATGATATTTAAGGACTTCTGGAAGTATTCTCCCATTTCCCCAATTTAAAATGCTTTGTGTAATATTATACTGCATAGATCTGTGAATCTGGCACATCTTTTCATTATTCCAAAGCTGGGTTAAATTCCCAAAATCCCTACAACAATAAAATATTTATCTATCTATTTATTTATTTATAAAGATTTTATTTTATTTTTTTATTTGACAGAGAGAGATCACAAGTAGGAAGAGAGACAGGCAGAGAGAGAGGGAAAGCAGGCTCCCTGCTGAGCATAGAGCCTGATGCAGGGCTTGATCCCAAGACCCTGATATCATGTCCTGAGCAGAAAGCAGAGGCTTAACCCATGGAGCCACCCAGGCACCCAGACAATAAAATATTTAGTAAAATCCAAAAACAGAATAAAATATTGTGAGATGAACTGACATTAAGTGTTTGAAACAATCCTAGCTAGTTTTATTCCTACAATTACTCCCGTAATTTCTACCTTCATTTCATTTTCCTTCTTCCACAAAAGAATTATGAGCTCAGAGAAATTCCTTCTCATGTTTGGTTTCACAATTTATTATTTCATATTTTTTCAACATTCTTTTCATCTCACTCAGGAAACGAGGTTGTAGTTTTAACTCATAGATGATGGAATATCATTATTTTTCTGTGTCTTAGGAGAATGCCCTTCTTTGCTCTTTATTCACTAATTAGAATTTTTCTGTACATATATACATCATTCATGGATTTTCCTTTTGTTTAGGATTTGTAATACACCATTCCTAAATGCAGTGGATTTCTTATATTCTAGTTTAAATAATGGGAAACATCACTCCATATTTAATATTAATTTAATAATTTTGGTAAATCCCTTTTCTATTTGGTCTTAGAGGAAAAGTTTGGCAGAAAGAACATTCCATATTTGGCTCTTTGCCTCCAATAGATACCTCTTATTCTTTCAAAACCACTGCTACTGATATAACAATTTTCTCACTGATATGACAATTTTCTATTTCCTAAAAAAGCAGCTTCAATAAAACATAGGTGCGTGTATCCCTGTAACTCACACATCTACAAGGGTATAAGTATCCCAGAGAAAGTCTGAATGAATGACAATAGTTTATAGTCTCTAGATTGTCACTTAAGAAGAGTATTAAATTAAATACCTGGTGCTTGTATTATGAATCACTTATGATTGGTCTTTGTTATTAATTATAATAAAACTTGACTCTAAAGATCTAGGTAGTGTTCGAAGTTGTTATTATTTCAAAATGGTGTTTTAATCAGAAAACCAATATCAATCAAAAAATGTATATCATATTGAAATAAAGTATTCTGATGGTTATTTAAAATTCCATATGGTTTTGAATCTCAAAGCTATAGACCTTCTCTGTACTTTATGCTTCGATATGGGTTCTAAAATGTCAAATTCTGTGTTTGTCTTTGGTTCTCTCTTCAGCAATAAACTCCACGTTGCAAATATGATTTGAGTCAATGACCTTCGATTAAGCTCTTTCTTTGCTACTCTCATTGCAGTGCCAGTAACTGGCAGCAATATAAGGATTTTAGTAGCGATGCTTCCCTTGCATGTGATAAAACAGATAATAAAGATCGGATTTCCCTAGGTGCAGACTGGCCATAGTAGATTTAAGAGACACAAAATGTGCTCTTCACATAAGCTGTCTACTAAATAAAATACTCAAAAAGACAAAAGAGGTCTCTTTACAACTATATCAACCACGCTCCAATGCCAAAATGCAAGACTATTTGGAGAATTCAACAGTACAAGAGATTTATAAAAACAAACCTCACGGTATTATATTAATAATAATTTTAATAATAATATTATAGTCAATACTTACTAAAGGATTTCTGTGAACATGATACTGTGTTAAATATTTTATACATATTATCTAACTTAAATTATTCCATAATACCTCTGAGGTAGATGTTATTATTCCTCTCATTTTTTTAGATGAAAAACAGGTTTTCTGAATTATCTAGTGAGAAACTGTCACAGCCGTTCTTCAAACCCAGGTGTGTCTGTCATATCTAGGTTCTTAGTCACCCTCATATACTACAGTAAGAATAAATTCATCTTTGGCCCTTGTTAATAGGCTTTATTTGTGCTCTTCTCTGGAACATCCTATTTCATCCAAACATTAAGAGTCACCCTAGTGTTTATTATAACTCTTCTATGTTTTTATATATATTAATATTTTTCTTGTAATTATGTGCTATATTTGAATGTGATATATATAATCCAATGGTATTTTCTTTGGGATTTTTTTTCTTTAATCAGTGTTGCCAAGGCCACACAACACATACGGAATTTCTCCAACAAGCTCCAATGCAATGTTCTGACTTGCTGATAACGAGGAATGTTGTTATGAAAACACTGTCAGGAAAGTTTGTCAATAGTCGCAACATACATAAGTCTATGCTAGATATCTTCCATTTATGCCTCCAGATCTGTTTATTCTCCTTCCTTCTCCTCCTCCCTTCTGATCTGATTGGCTGGACTGCATAGACTATATTAACAAGGTGCATGTACTCTAATGGCTTCCTGTCATTTTACCCCAGAGGTAACCAGGCAAGAGGTTGGAGCGATGGAGGAAAGAAAGATTCGTGCACTTTTAAAAAGCAGATTATATTTTTTACAGCAGCTTTAAGTTTATGACAAAATTGAGTAGAAAGGATAAGAGAACTCCCATGTACCTCCTGCTCCCACACATACTACTGCCTCCCCCACAGTCAACATCCTAAGCCACAGTCGCGCTTATGTTACAATCAATAAACTTACAAGGACAGAGTATTATTACCCAAAATTCATAGTTTACATTAGGGAGTCATATACTCTATGGCCTTGGACAGGTGTGTAATGACATATATCTATAGTATAGTATAGATATATGATCTATAGTATAGTATATATATACTATATATAGTATAGTATAGATATATCACATAGATCCATTATAGTATCATACATAACAGCATAACAGTTTCACTGCCCTAAAAATCCTCCAAGTTCTCTTCCTCTCCCTTTTCCTAACCCGTGACAACCACTCATCTTTTTACTATCTCCATAGTTTTGCCTTTTCCAGAACATTTTATAGTTGGAATCACGCAGTGTGTAGCTTTTGCAGATTGGCTTCTTTCACTTAGTAATTTGCATGTTGTTTTCTCCATGTATTTTCATGGCTTGATAGCAGATTTCTTTTTAGCACTGAATAATATTCCATTTTGTGGACAAGCTATAATTTATTTATCCCTCTACCTATTGAAGAACATCTTGGTGGCTTCCAAGTTTCACGATTATGAATAAAGCTGCTGTAAAGTTCCATGAACAGGTTTTTGTGTAGACGTAAGTTTCCAACTCATGTGGGTAAATACGAAGGAGGACCACAGCTGGATTGTATGATAGAAATTAGTGTAATTTTTTATTTTGGCTCTCTTTCTGCAAGCCAGGAATCTCTACAAGATGATGACTCCAGTTAGGGTCCTTCCTTCATTTCTTCAGGACTCTGGGTGCTAATATCTGCACTGCTTCTAGGCTCAGATTATGCCACTATCCTAAGTGGTTTCTTCCTATGTAACACTCCTCTTTCTGGCTTGCCATCTGTTTCTTATTTTGATAGTAACTGATAGAAAACCCAAAGTAGACAAAGATCCAATGCCTATTTCTCTGCATTTTGCTATTATTTCTACATGTGGAATAGTCAGAAGAAAAGTATTGCAAAGTAAAAATGACATCTTACAAGCCTCTTTACTAAATAGTCTGCAATATGAGACTCTTTTTAGTACAGTAGCCTTGAGGAAGGAAGAAACATACAAGGTACATCTTTACAACAGTGACAATATCTAATATCTCTCCATCAAAATAATAAAGGAATACCAGTTTTATAAGAGCTTTCTCTGTACTATATTTGTGATAAATAGTTATTATCACTTCATTTATTACTAATTGCAATATGGAAAACTATCATTATCTACATTTTACAAATTAGTAAACTGAGGGTCTTTTGAATCAGGAATTGAAATGGAATTGAAAACTCAATCTAAATTCAAGTGTTGTGCTCTCATTAATCTCAGTTCTGCCTTCCTTCTGTAAAATCAAAACATTTAGTGTTCTGTACAATATATAAATGACCTGGTTTTAAATTCCGGATCCTATAATTAAATGCAGAACTATGAGTTCCCACATGTCTGAATCATCTCTCTGTATTCTGATCGCCCAGCCCCTAGATCCATGTTCAGTAAATTAGCAATGGGGGTACATGGTGCTCTCCATCTGCCCTCTGCCCCCTTGTACAGTCATCTTGAGACAGTCACAAATCTCAGGCCCCTGTCTCTCCCCCCAGGAGATGTTCTACCTGCATATTCTTCCTGAAGGAAGCCATCTCTCTCTTGCACTAGATTAATAAATTAATTTTGAAAACTGTAGATGGTAGACAGATTGCTTAGAAAACCAATATATCTGATGTTTTTGCAGCCTTGACCAAAATGAAGTAAAGAGTGTTGGGAAGATGGTAAAGGCACACAAAGTTGCTATGATTGTAAAAAAGCAATGCTGATAAATTTCTGAAAACAAATTTACAAAGCATATTGAAGCCTTAAACAAATATAAGGGTATCATAAAAATGATAATAACGGAACTATTAAATTAATAAAAAATATCAGAAAAGCTACTTGTCTTCTGGACTCTTTCAAATATTAGAGTTTCATCTCTCCTGCCTAATATGCTAAAAAAAAAAAAATCAAGGGAGATGTTTCAGAGTTTTTTTCTTCTATTTATTAGATGTTTCTGAATATCTACCATGGTGTGCCATGTACCATATCAGCTTACACCTAGACTTCCAGGCTGACCAAATACATGCTCTCAAGGAGTTTATGTGTAGTAGGGAAATTAAGTAAGTAAATAAATACATAAATACAATAAATTAGTATAGATTGTGATAAAGGGTGAAAAGGGAACCAGCTGTGATCTAAAAATAGATACCAAGGAAAGGTTGTCTATCTTATTTACATTTTTGGGAAAGATTTCTCGATAATGAGAAATTTATGGTAAGAGCTGAAGGAAGAGAAAGGCTTATCTTGGGATTATGGTTAACAGAGAGCTTTCTGCAGAGCCAAACGAATGTCAAATTCCTGGATCATAAAAGCACAGTAGACCAGAGGGGATTAGGGCAGTAAGTGAGATGCAATATATGAAGCAAAAGAGATAAGCAAGACCAAGATCATGCAGGGCTACTAAAACTATCTTGAGAGGGTGCCTGGTTGGCTCAGTTGGTTAAGTGACTGCCTTTGGCTCAGGTCATAATCCCAGGGTCCTGGGATCTTGTCCCACACTGGGCTCCCCCTGCTCTGCAGGAAGCCTGCTTCTCCCTCTCCCTCACCCATTCCCCCTTGTACTTGCTTATGTGTATGCTCTCTCTCTCTCTCTCTCAAATAAATAAAATCGTTAAAAATTAATTAATTAAATTATGTTGAGAAATTTGAACTGTACTCCACATATAATGGAAGCCATTAATAAATTATGAATAAAGGTTGATCCAAATATGATTCCTCTGGTTACCTTGTAAAGAATGAGGAAGGTGATAAGAATAAAAACATAGAAAGATGTCACAGCTCAAGCAAGGAGAAGTGATGCTCTAAAGCAAACTGGTGACAGAATATAGGACTATAAATTTGCTGATGAGTTGCATTTTGGGATGAGACTGAAGAATGAAACAAATAATAAATATGGATTTCTGATTTCAGCAAGTGGGAAAGTAATGGTATTGTGTATATGTATTGTGTATTGAGAGTTGTGTATGTGTATTGTGTATGTGTATTGTGTGTTGCGATGGGAAATATCTGGGTAGGGACACAGATTTCAAATGTAAGAAAAATGTTCTTTTTAGACAAGTTATTTCTGAAATGTTGGTAAAGATGTTGAAGTAGGAATATCGAATAGCAACTGAATGTGCGCTTTCTAGAGGAATCAGATGAGAGAGATACATTTGGAACTCCTAGCATATGAATGATTTAAATGCCATGAGAATAATGGGGATGATCTGGAGTGTGTAAGGAAAAAAAAAAAAGGTGGGGGAAAGTGAACATATGCCCCAGAATAAATAAGAATATGTGGCTTGGCATCACTGGACTCAGAAAAGTTTGTCAATAGGTATCATGAAAAAGATGCTTAAACACAACACTTACAGGAAGAAACTGAATTAAATTTTACAGTCTACAAGTAGTCCTCAAATGCCTTTCAATATAAGAGGCATGCAATCTTCACTGTGGTGTCATAAGACCTGTCTAACAATACCATCTGGAAGGGCCTGTAGGATAAGTGGTCATGGATAAATTAATATGCTAAGACCAGAGAGCACAGTAGAGGAAAAAAACATGTTAGAGGCAGAGCAATGTTGGATTACATAATGTTGGTGTCAGGGAGAAAGGAAAATGCAAGGTTAATATCCTGAAAATACAGCAGTGAAGGAGGAAACAAATGTGGTTGTTATCAAAGGTCTATTAAAGAAACCCTTTACAAAACATACAGAAACAAAGAGTTAGATTTTTTTTTTAACAGATTGGTAGGGATATGCTTCATGGATATCCTGTTGGAGATACCCATAAAATGTTTAAAATAAGGGGTCAATCTATTTTCCAGATAGGTACCTACTGGTAGATTCCATGGTCATAAATACAGCATTTAAAAGGAGGATATAGATGCTATCACCAGACTGATGAAGCTATTTAATGATAGGCATGGAAAAGCAGTCTCAGCAAAAGCTAACAAAGAAAGCAAAAGTTACAATGAGCATTCCAATAAGAGTTATCTAGGAAAAGGCAACATCTTTACAGTCTGGAGGTAAAGCTTCACAAAGTCAAGGGTTGGAAAAGACTGCAGAATTTGAGGCCACATTTTTGTTTAGTGATAAGAGATGAGACACACACACACACACACACACACGTATATATACATATATATATATATTTCTACTAATATATATTTCTACTAAGGCTTGTATTTTTTGTTGTGGATTAGAGCCATTGTCTATTCTTATCATGTTCTAGAAACAGATAATAGTGTTTAGAACACTCTGCAATAAATGTCTGTCTGCTAAATTAATAAACGAGGAAGGAATTCAACTGAAAAAGAAAAACCTTTAAAAAATGATGAGCATTTACAAAAGCAAAGTAGACAGTGCTGACAACTTTGGGCAATATCATATTTTGCAAAGAACTTCCCTTGAACAAAGTCAATTGGCTACAGGCACAGGATACGGACGTTCAATCTCGTTTTTGTTAAAGTAAAGGGCACATTTCTATCTTTCAAACAAATTGGTGCAATTACTGGAACCAGATAGAATTACACTGCTTGCTATTGTATGTGCTCAGTTTCCCAGAATATGGAATATACCTTCAGGGATTTATTAACAACTTTCTATAGTCAGACTATTTTAATGTTATGAATGCCCTGGACACTGAATCCTCAAGGTATAAAAAGAGTTCTATTTCCAGAAGTTTTTGCATAGCACTCTTATAATTGTGATAGGAATAATGCAAAATTTAACTCATAAATGTTCACTGGCCACTTTTCCTTTCCACAAATCCTCTGAAGAATATGCTAACACTGTCTGATTTGCCTTCCAACCCTTATCTTGGCATCTGGGATAGTAAATTATAGCTGGGGGTGAGAGGCAGGGCTAAGGTGGGGAATGGTTAAATTAGAGAAGTGGAGATATAGAAGGATTTTACATTTTGTGGGCGGAACATAACTGCCAAGAGAGAGAGAAATAGAGCAAAAAGTAGAGAGAGGGAGGAGAAGTAGAAGGTGAATACAGATAAACTACAGATAGAATTGTAAAGTCTGGGAGGGGGATTTTTAAGAGACTGGGTCATCTGCAAGGTAGGAGAGAATCAGGAAGCAGCCATGGGTGAAATGACTTAAAAATATTACTGAACATAATAAATCTGTTCCTCTTTTGGCAGCATTTCAGAATACACATTTCAGCAATATCAATTGTGTAAGCATTTACAAACACCGAAGAATACAGTCATCCTCAACTTCTAGAAAATTAAAACAAGAAGTCTTATGAAATTCACTTGTACTGATCTTGACTCCATCCCATCCTTCCCTCCCTCCATTTTTTCCTCCTTCCTTCTTTCCCTCCTTCCTTCCTCCCTTCTCTTTCTTCCTCCTTTCCTTCTTTCCTCCCTCCCTCCCTTCCTTCTTTCCATGTTTCTCTATTAAATGAGTGAATACACATGAAGTTATTCAAACAGGACCTGCAATATACCAACCGTTCAATAAATGGTGTACATTATTATGTTCCTAAAATACAGTGTAAGGAAGATTTCATGATCCTTATTAAATCAGAATAAAGGAAACATAACAACACTTTCAGCTTTAGAAATCTTTGATAATGATCCACACCATGGGAAATATCATGCCAAATCTCAAAACAAACCTAAACCCACCACATCTACTATATAATTTACTTTTAAACTTATGCAGTTGATAAAATATGGGAATCTGGATACTTAGAGATAGAATATATGTGTATTAATTATAACAGCATTTTCTTTAACTTTGCCAAATTATCAAAAGAAATAGCTTATGGATTGAAAAATGGACAACCTCTATGAAAAATTAAATACAAACTTTCAAACTGGAACTTTTGAAATAGATAATATTAACCACTAGTAACACAGCTAGCTTATCTTTTCCATCTATTCTCTTTTCTATCTTAATTTGATTCATCATTTTAGCAATAGCTTAACTTGAACATTCTTTATGAAGTCTCCTATAATGAATTTCTGTGCTGAAAGCTAATAGCCTTTCTAGACTGTCTTCAACTCCTGTAATTAAGCAAATGTTGACTTATTTTTTTCATATATGTGTGTGCATTTGTTCTTATCTTGTAAATAAAATTACAAATGTCTTCAATTAAGTCTTTTTTTCTCACACGGCAAATAACAAAGCGCCTAGCAAATTTACTGAAACTTTTTGAACTCATCTAAAACTTTCTCCATTTCTTAACTTCCATCTTTAATTAGTTAAAAATGTCTGGTCACTTTTACTTCTCTAATATCTGTCAAAGCACTCTTCATCTTCATTGCTGTTGTCATTGTGTTATATTTTTATATCATCATTTCTCACAAGAGCTATTTCTAGACATCTAATTGGACTCTATTTCTTCTAGTCTGTCCTCTAGTCCACAGTCAGAGGAGCATCTTAAATTGTGAATCTCATATTTATCCTCTCTGGGATTAGTAAAAGATACTACTGTTAATAAGAAGATCTGAAAGCACAGAGGTTTAGAGAAGATAAAAACTCATTGTTCTCTCAAGTAATAGGGTAATACCCACATTCAGGAGCTCTCTATGTAGTTTCACCATTCGCTAAGATGTCACTTCATTTACACTACCCAATCTGTTTCTTATATTAGGAAAAGAGAAAAATAAAATGGAGAGTAAACAGCTTCCTTCTTAGCCATGTCCTATAATTTGCACACATATCTTCCCTTCACCTGCCATTGACCAGAATATATTCTCATGGCCACACTTGAATGTTATCTCTAGCTGATAAGTATCTTTTTTCAAAAATGAAATTCTTCCTCAGCCAATCCCTATGAACACAAAAGTATCTTTCTTTTCATATATAAAACACATCCTCAACACACACATGCACAATTTAGGAAGAAATCCCAACATCCTGTCCATGTTCTCCATCCAGTTAAGGTTTGTTCACAATCTCCGGGTGAGAAAAGGTCCATTCCATCAGGTCCAGATGTAGCTCCTTAATGTTACGGTGACCTCTACTTAACCAAATGTGCTTCCCGTTATATCTAATCTACAGTGGTGGAGTATGAGCAGAGTAATTGCATTAAATGCTTTACTCAGAAAGAATGAGGAACACATAACAGTTACTGTTCTAGAATGTTATCAAATTCTGCTTGGCAGAAATTGTGAAAAATCATTCTTTGGCAGCTACTAAGACCATCTGCAATCTCATTTATTGCTGCTTGTTCATTGTTCTCTGTCCACCTCTGCAGTTGTCACTGGAGAGTATGTTCTGACAGAATCTTCCCAACTTCGTCCTAGTACAGATTTGTCCTTTCTTTTGGGGGGTGGGTGAACTTAAGAAACATAGACTTTTGCTGGCCAGGATTATGGTTTCTTTGGCAACACACTTCGCTTTGTAGGCTTCCAAATGTATGCTTCCAGTTAGTTCCATGTACAAATGCCCTTAGCCAAATATTTCCTATACATATTTCCTAAGCTTACATCCTTGTGCTGAGAATACCTCCCTCTCCTTCAAGCTATTTGTGATTACCTTGATGCCACTTGAAAAATGATGCTTTGTGAAAGAAGATGCTTTGTGAAACAAGAACAACCTGAATCCAATACTTAATACCGAGTTAATTCCCATTGGGTAGCAAAAGACATTTACACAGAAGCTTTGTGGGGTACCTGGGTGGCTCAGTGGGTTAAAGCCTCTGCCTTCGGCTCGGGTCATGATCCCAGGGTCCTGGGATCGAGTCCCACATTGGGCTCTCTGCTCAGTGGGGAGCCTGTTTCCTCCTCTCTCTCTCTGCCTGCCTCTCTGCTTACTGTGATCTGTCAAATAAATAAATAAAAATCTAAAAAAAAAAAAAAAAAAACAGAAGCTGTGAGTCAAGTTTGAGGTCACAGTGAAAATTCTGGTGTTTGGAGTTAAAAAGTAATTGGTCACCCCAACCCTGCAAAACCTCTAACAAACGTTATAGTACATGGCATGGCAGAAACTTCCATAGAAGAACATATCTGCTGCCATCTCTGCTGCAGCCTGATTCTTTCATAAATTCATATTTCTGATGATATCCTGTTAACTATTGTAAGATTAAAAATAAAAAAAATAATATTTTTCTAACCACTTTAAGAGCTATGCGTTACATGGAAAAGTGATCTGCCTTCCAAATTGTTATAGAATGGTTTAACATTTTTCACCACTAACCAGGATGAAAAGATTTCCAGATGATAGTGTCTATATCCTTGCTGTCCAGCTTGTGATTATGAAACTAATGTCATATACTTTGGGATTTTATTACAAAAGCACCTAATTGCCAGATACCATTTTTTTTTCTATTGCATAGGCTGGAAGCTAAATTTCTACAATTAGTAGACCATGAAATATAGTAGTTTATAGAAAATAGATGTTAATATCTTTCTCAACATAATAGCTCAGGTGTTGGTGAATGGCCCAAAAAGAATTAGGCTGTTCCCCCTAAAATTTTCCATGGATATGGGGTTCTGTCTTCTTACTCTGCTTTTCTCTCAGGTGTAGCTTTCATACACACAATTGTAGCCAGCTCATCAAAACCAGAATAACATTCTGTTCTTCAGGAAGGAAGAAAGGGAATGGAGGTTAGCAGCAGCTTTTTAATGCCATGACTCAGAACTTACACGTATTACTTTTTCCTCATATTCCCCTGTCAAGAATCTAATTTTATTGGTATATCTGTGTGAAGGAAGAAAGAAATATGGTCCTCTATAATCATCTTAGCTAAAAGATAGAAGGGGAAGGAAATTCTATTGATAAAGGAACACGGGGGAAAACAGAATATAAACTCAAATCCTTACCCTTTCCATTGCATTTGTTCTTGACAATACAAAAGGATAATACACAAACTGCTTAGCATGGTGTGCCAACATCTCCATGGTCATTCTTTTCAAGTAATGAAGATAGAAGGGTGAAATAGTTTGTTATATATTTCATTCTATCAAATTACTTTACCATTAATTTGTCTGTTTCTTCTTCTGTAATAACGAAAACTCTAACAATTTACAGTCCTCTAAAGTCCACATGCAATCCTAAATACAAGTTGTCTTAATGGGTAATAACTGCTAATTAAATGGAAATTACTTTAGCTGAGTTCTTGGAAGAATTATGGTGGAGGAAAAAATAGCAAAAACCACTGTTATAGGAAGGATGGCTTCTATGAAATCTATTTCTCTGAGTTATTTATTAAAGCAATTTGCCATCCAGAACTACCCTTTGTCTCTGTCACACACTCGAGGAAATCAGCCATTATTTTAAAGTAATATTCAGACGCAAGACTCTACTTACCATAATAATAAATATTTTACTCTGTGAGCAGAAAGCAATGAGCTGGAGGGTTCAACTAGGACAGAGAAGGTAGATTCAACTTGTTTTATAATAATACAGGTTATGCAATGGAGGAAGTCCAAAATTCCT
The DNA here is from genome assembly GCF_020171115.1 of Neogale vison. Classification (NCBI taxonomy): domain Eukaryota; kingdom Metazoa; phylum Chordata; class Mammalia; order Carnivora; family Mustelidae; genus Neogale; species Neogale vison. The sequence goes on along the minus strand of NC_058095.1, from coordinate 116,701,686 downwards.
TTGGTGTGAGTGAATTTGCCTTAAGGTATTGGACGTCATTATATTCCAAATTTAAATAAGGAATCCTGAAATGTATATGGCACAATTTTATCATAGGAGGGTTCTTTTCTGTGAAAGAAGAAATCCTTCTGCCTTCTTTTTCTTTTCTTTTTTTTTTTAAAGATTTTATTTATTTATTTGACAGACAGAGATCACAAGTAGGTAGAGAGGCAGGCGGGGGGGTGGGGGGGCAGGCTCCCTGCTGAGTAGAAAGCCTGATGTGGAGCTCCATTCCAGGACCTGGAGTCATGACCTGAGCAGAAGGCAGAGGCTTTAACCCACTGAGCCACCCAGGAACCCCAAGATCCTTCTGCCTTCTTAAGAAAATTATAAATGCCCTTTAAGGACCTGAAGGTAAATATAATTTACCTTGGTTTAGTAAATATAACTGGTGTTCCTGATTTAAAGTGTTGTTTACATTTTTAAATTCTCTCCATTGTACTCTGCCCTGGATTAACATAAATATCTAAGAATTTTAATCAAGATAATTTATGTAAAAATAAGATTTTTGAATATAAGCTTGTCTTAAGTCATTGGAATTAGTTTGAAATCTCCAGATGTTTATGTATCATTAACAGATGAAAATTCAAGATTTTTTAAACTATGTTTAAAATCTATTCAATACATGGTTTCAATTTTGAATCAGATTAAATTCTTCCAGAATTTAAGGGGATTCTTATTTCAAAAGTACATGATTTGATTCAAAGGACATCATATTAATAAGTTAAATAACGCTTATAAAATTTACCAATCAACAACTGTATCACAGAAAAGAGCATTCTGGCAAACCTAAATTTTATTATTTGTTAATATGTTGTATTTTCAATGTAAAGAATACTTGAACTCTAATCACTTGTATAAATTTTGTAAACATTTTACCATTCAATCACTTCTCCTTCCATTGAATACAGGATGGAAAAAAAAACAAAGATAATTTTTATGATTAATTTTTGTATTTTTATATTAATACTTATACATATTTCAAGCACAAACTTATGATGAAAAGCTTATAATAGAACTTAGCAGTAGCCTGGCTATCCATTCATCTATTCCACAGACACACAAAAAAGTAGTTTGACCTTTGAGTCTACTGTTTTCAACGCTTATAAAAACTGTTTAGAGAGAGGCTGGCTTTTGTTTCCCTATTCATTAATATTTTCAATGTGCTGGCAACAATTCATAATATCTTATCTGTTGATTTATTATTATTATAGTTTTATACTCCTGTGTATTATTTTAGAAACCCCTTGAATTTCTACTTACTGGTTTTTGCTTTCAATCTTTGGTTAAGCATATCTTCTAAGAATTTCCCAAGAAACGGTGAGTGGGGAAAAAAATGTTGATATTTCACTGTCTGAAGTTAGCTTTATTTTGCTCTTTTTCTTGGTTTGGATTTTTGTAATTTGAAGATTTTAAGATATAAATAATTTCATCTCAGACTTATGAAGGCAGTGCTCCATTCAAACTTAATTCCCAATGTTTTTGAGTAATTTAATGCTATGTTTGAATATTTGTCATGACCTTATTTTTACCCTATGAAATTCTAGAATTGACTACTGAACCCTGTGATCTAAAATTTCAAAATTATGTTAATGATGCATCTACTGTTCAATTCACTGTATTTGGACTTGGTATGCTATCTCCATTTGGAGTTTTATACCCTTGAGTTCTAATAAAGGTTCTTGTACTATTTCACTGGAAATTTCCTCCCCACTGTTCTCTTTGGAACTCTTATTAATCAGATGTAGCAATTAGTTCTTCAGTCTTCCAACGTTCCTTCTTTATTTCTCAACTTTTTCTTTTCTTTTATCCTTTGAAAGATCAACTTTGATTTCTAAATCTCTCTAAGGAACTTTAATAAAATTTAATTTTTCATAATTATTTTTTTAGAGGGAGGAAGAGGGAGAGAGAGAATCCCAAGCAAGCTCCACACTAAGCCCAATGCGGGGCTCAATTTCAGGACCCTGAGATCTCAACCTGAGCTGAACTCAAAAGTCGGAAGCTTGACAGATTAAGCCAAGCACCCAATCAGCTTTCAAAATTTTAATTTCCAATTGATATTTATTTTCTTTTGTTTCTTTATACCACCATATCTTTATTTCACAATGCAGTGTCTTATCTTTCTGATAGGTGATCACATCTTTTTTTTTTTTTTTTTGAAATTTTGCTCTGCTGAATGCCTCTCATGGTTTCCTTTGCTTTATTCCCCATTTACTTTAGAAGGTTTTTAAAAAGAAATTTATACTTAAGATTAAATATCTGAAAAACTAATTGCAAATATTCCCCATGGGTGGACCAAGTTTGTCAAGTGGTGGAATCATTTGTACTCTTTTTACCTTGGGGTTTATTCTCCACACTTAGTTTCTGCAAGACAATCTTTTAAAAACATTCATTTTCTCCAGAGAGGGATCCTTTACTCTGCTGACAAGGTTTAGGGAGTGAGTGCAAAAGAAAGGGAATGAGATTAGGAAAGAATCCCACCTGCATTTTGGGTCCTTGTGAGATCTGGGGCCAAATAATTCATTATGCTGACTTTCATTTATTCTTTCTGCCCCATCTTTTACCTCTGCTTTTCTCTGAAACCTTTCAGGTTCAGGTTCTTAAACACATTGCCTAGGACTGGTGGTAAAGGGGAATGTATCCAGATCAAATTAGGGGTCTGGCCCCCATTCTACTCTATTAATAAACATTCAAGCAATCCCTTTCTTTACAGCCTCTCCCTCCACCCCCCCGTCTTCCACCAAAGTTGTCTTTTTCAATTTCTAAGATTTTAAATTCTACAATGTGACACAATTTGTTTCTCATTTGTGCTATCCTCTGCAAGTCTCACTAATCTGTTTTTGCTCTTCACATAGGTCTAAGTTACAAATATCCTCTAATTTCATCAATTTTGAGCATCATGTTATAATTATGTTTTTGCTTATTTTATTATTTGTGAATAATATTTGAGCTTAGGAATAATGTTCAATATAAACAAGGACGGTTGAGTCATTTATAAGAAGTATAACCAATAAAATTATATTTATCTGCTCTTACATTGTTTTGCAGAACTAAAAAAATAAAAATCACATCCCCATTTAAGGGTTTTCCTCTCCCTGTAAAATAAGCAAACCAAAATCATGTGAGTTTACTCATCCATTTTATGGCCTTTTTTTTTTTTTTTTTCAAACTAATGTGCCAAGCATTGTGCTGTTGACTGGGGATTCAAGGGTGAATGAGGTGCTTTACCATCTGGTGTGAGGTGCATACAAACAGGCAATTACACACTAGTGTGGACATAGAACAGTGTTTTATGGGAGCTCATAAGAACAACATCTGTCTCAGAATTACAGGGTCAAACAAGGGTTAGGACCTAGTGTAGAAAATTATGTCTAAGCTGACATTTGAGTGATGAGTACAAGTTAGCCAGGTTAATTTTGGAATTAAAAAAAAATGTCATAGCAGAAATATGGAAAAACCTGAAGGAGAGAGATAACAGAGCACATATAAAGAGATGAAGGAACTTTAGTAAGGCTTCTGGAAACTGTCACTCAGAGACAAGGTCAGGAGAGAAGCCTGAAGAGGTGAGCTGAGGTCAGATTCTCAGTGCCTTAAAAGAAACACGAATGGGTTTACATAGCTATTAAAGGAAATAGGGCATTCCTCTGAGGTGAAGTAGATGGTACTGGGTGGAAAAAGTGTTAATAAAGTTTAAATTCTTTAGCACATAATTGAAGTAATCCAACCTAGATACATTGGAAGCCTCAAATAGAATTATAACAAAGATGATAGAAAGTATATAGAACATCATCATTTTAATAATGCACAATTAGAAAAGTAAGTAAAATAATATTTTTTACTATTTTCACATCTTTACTAATTGCCATGTTTAAAATTCAATTTCTTTGTTTTGCTAATTGTCAGCACAATTGAGGAACAAGTTTGCCTAGCTCATGGAAATTTTAGGGATCTATGGCATATTTTATTACTTCTCTTGGTCTATCAGAAGAACAATCCTGGGGAGCCTAGGTGACACATTCAGTTAAGCATTTGACTCTTGGCTTAGGCTCAGGTTGTGATCTCAGGATGAAGAGATCAAGCCCTGAGTTGGGCTCTTTGCTCAACATGGAGACTATCTCTCCCTTTCTTCCTCCTCACCCCAAATAAATAAATAAATATTGAAAAAGAAGAAGGAGGAGGAGGAGGAAGAACAAATGATACTGATCGGAACTCTGGTATTCACTTTCTAAGTATGTGTGTAGGAAATTATATTTCATTGACCATAGATCATCTATGGAATCAATGGATAATGAACTATATTGTCAATAAGTTGTGAAACTCAAAATAAGTAGACTTTAATGATTTTAACTAATCAAAATTACTTCATTCCACAAAATGTTACATGCAGGTTTATAATTTCATGAATTAGCATTTCTCTTAGACATAAAATTTAATTGAAAATGTAGAAAATAAAAATTATCTGAGAAGCAATAAACAATTAAAAATATTGTACAACTTAAAATGTCAGACATAATCTTCGTAAGTAAAACATGAGGTAAGTTGAATAGATTCAGTTAATATTTCATTATTTTGGAAATTAACAAATTAATCTAGAAATTCTTATTTTTACTAGGTTCCAAATGTTTGCTTCAGCATCATTTCCTTCTATAAAGTCATTCCCATGGTGAGGAACTATAGAGCAGTAGGTAAATTAGTAGAAAAAAAAAATTGCCTTTATTTACCATCTACTGTATGCTCAGACATAGTAAAAAGATTTTGAGAAACACATTTAAGGCATATTTATGTTATCAAGATCCCAGTGGGGAAAAAATGGGATCTATGTTAATCTACATATCATACCAACAAGAGAATTAACAATCACCCAAATCAGTAATTACCCTATTATTATACAATCAGCAGAGCCATGGTTTGGAATTAGATCTGACTGCCTCATTATTCATGCTTTTTCGACCATCCCCAGCTGCTCAAATTTTTTTAAAATAACACCTTAGTAGAGCATAAGTAGGAAGAACAATATTAATGGCTTTTTTAAAAAAATATGATTAACTTTCTCATTTGTTTGTGCTTTACTTCTGTATTATTTGCATATTCACTAACCATTTATTCCTCTATCAAAATTTTATTAAATAAATTAGTATACTACATTGCCCCTGCCTTAAGGAAACTTTAAGTCTGACTTGAAAAGTTAATTAACATTGTGAGATGAGAATAAAGTGCCATCACAAGAGAGCATATTATCAACAGCTAATGACACTATACACATAGGAATGCTTTTGGAGTTTAGGAAAGGACAAGATAATTGTGCCTAATCAAGCATAACAAAATAATTTTTAAAAAGCAAAAACTTTATAAAAATAAAAATTCCCCAACCCCTTCCAGGAGCACTCTTGTAGATTTAACCTGCTTAATGATTTCAAAATGCTTTTTACCTTTCATCATCCATTGCTCTCTGGAATTTAATTCATATTGCATGTTTTACAAGTTGGATTCTGACACTGCTTGGTGACATAAGTAGGATCATGTAGCATGCAATCTGCTTCCACAAATTCACTACCATTTTCAGTACAAGTATGCAGAGTCACATGCTCTAATAAAACACAATCCTCCTCACTTTATCAGATACCGTAGAAGAGAGTGGAGTGCAATAGAACAGAACACAGTAAGGCAGTGCACATCTTAAACAAAAACATAACAAAAAAAATATTGTACATGAAGTCCAACTTTCTTAATATTTGCCTTTACTTCATACAAATTTTATAATGCCAACACACACTCATCTTCCTTTGTTTATCTATAACTTGCATGGTTAATTCAATATAAAGAATTGTACCTATTAAATCCTATTTTTCACACACACAAAAACAAGTATTTTAGCAATTCAGATTTTCGTGAAATAAGCCATAATGAAGATAATAAGATAAAGCTACTTTTCATAAGATAATGGAAGAAGTATAACTGAGAAGGGTGAGAATCCTCTCTGTCCTCTCCCTTTTTATTTGACAGATTTGACAGACTTCGTGGCTTGGTTTCCTCCTGTGAAACAACAGTACCTCAGAAAAGAGAAGTGCTAAACAGAAAGCAAAGACTGAGATGGCTGACAACATCGTGTAAGTTTTTGAAACCTTGAAGTCACAAGAATCGGACAAATAAATGAATATCACCAGTACAAAGTACAACTGATTTTTGGAGATATACTTCCTGGGTTCCTCAGGCAATTGCAGACATTAAGCGACTTCAGTGGAGCCTGGGTACAATGGGGGTAGAACAGTAGAACACTGAGTAGAACACTGAGAAAATATTATCTTCCTGTGGGGATATTTATCCCCACATGAAGAGAAACTTAGGAAGGTTTTGTGATTACATTGGAATAGAGTTGGTGTTTCTCTTTCCTGAATTCATAATTACAGTTTCCATCTTGAATGTTTATTCCATACCTGGTAGGATACTAGATTGTTACAATCACTATCTAATTTAATCCAATCTTCAAAACACCCTTAGGATTAGGCATTTAGCAACATTTTAGAATCAGAGAACCATGTTTCAGAAGAAGGAAGTAACTTTCCAATCTTCAGAGAGTACATAATAGAATTGGCATTTGAACTCAGCTCTGTCTTATCCCAAATCATGTATTTGCTTTTCTACATTATGATGCTAAATCATCATTGAAATGTTGGCCCAGATTCTGTCCTAATCAACAGAAAGTATTCATATAATATTAAGACATATAAGAGCACTGGCTAGTTCAGTTGGTAGAGCATGAGACTCTTGACCTTGGGGTTGTGAGTTTGAGTCCCACATTAGGTTAGAGATGACTGAAAATAAGATCTTAAAAAATAATATCAGTACATATAAACATTTTTGAGAAATACACAATAGTAATTTTCTATTTGATTCAATTAATGATTTTAGTAGATATAATTTTGGATTTTCCTTCTTGAAAATACATGCTACTGCTTATTTTTATTCCTGATTTATATACTTAATGGAACATAGCAGAAATGCTGCAGCCCTAAGACATTTTCATTATTCTATTAAGCTTATATTACTAATAGTTTTAATATTTCAAGGTGTTTTTAGTGAGACACAGATTTCACTGACCAAAACCCTTTTGTTTTAATGACAAAAGGATATTCACAAGCTCTTATTTGATCAAAAATTGAGTTTCTAATGTCAAAATTTTGTTGTTAACTATTCATATTCTCACTTTGTTTTTTTGCAGACTCATGCTGACACTTTGGCATAAGCTTGGCTACCTCAGGCATGAGTATTACTTTTTTACCTTAATTTGAATTTGTGCCAGAGCCTTGGGTGAAGTTGCCCATTACTTTATTAAACATCTTCAGTTCTTGGTCTACTCAGAACACTTTCAGTCAGTAAAAGGATTGCTTATAATTCAGTGTGAATTGCTAATTATCCTCATTTAGTATACCCTGCCATTTTGCCAAGCTATATATTCTTAAAGAACCTCATCTGATATCAGAGATAACTGGATTTTTAAATATTCACCTGCCAGAATTTAGAATTACTGAGCAACTGGTGAAAATTAATCTCAAACCTTAATAAATAAGGTAAAATTCTCTCGTAATGTGTGCAAGAGCTTAGCACCTTTATTTGACTACTTTATAGCACTTCATTAGAATAATGGAGTTTATTTTTTCACTTTTCTGTTTCAGCAGATTCTAAGCTCCGGGTTAATTTGTTTCCTCTATCTACACTGGCTTGTCATCTGACATCGTCCTTTACTTTTTGTTGTATCTTTACCCTTTATTTTCCCTTCTTTCATAAAATCTCTTTCCTCTTTCCTATTAGCTATGACAAATTCATGTTTAACTTGCTACAGAATCTTCCCTATAATCTCACAAGATATTCAGTTTAATATTAATTTCCTTCCCCTTTTCACAAAATATGTAGATTATTTAGAGTTGTAAACTGCTCTTGTCATTATTTTTCTGGCAAGGACAGATTCTGATATTTCAGACACTGCTGACAACTTTTAGTACATAATCCTAATGAAAATCCTCCACCTCTTATTGTTTGGCTTTTTCCATTTTTATTTTGAGGATTCCAACAAAGCAGGAAAAAAATAATTTTTTAAATATTAAAAAAAATAGTGTGCTTCCCACCAGAGTCTCCAAGACTATTCCATTTCTCACAGATACACTAAACTTAATTCTTTCAAATCCATAAGAAGGCTTGTGATTTCAAATCATGATTTTAAAGTCCAAATCTAATTTAATCAGGGTAATTTGTTGAAGTCTTTCCCAAATGTATTCCGAAACTATTCCACAGCTCTTCTATTCAATAACGGCTTACTAATTTTGAAATAAATAAACTTGATTTCAACACTCAATGTATTTCACGACTTTATCACAGATCAATTTAGACAATTATATTCTACGAGGCATTGCAATTAATAACGAAAATTGTATCACATGCTTTCTTTAGGCTGTTCCCAATGATGATTATTAAGATAAGAATTTAAAATTCGACAGCATGCCCTCCAGAGCCTCTATCCAGGGAATTGCTATTGTCTATTCCTTAAGAGCAAAGATTCTAGATTTCTTTTCTTTTTCTTTTTTTCTTCTTCTTCTTCTCTTTCTCCTTCTCCTTCTTCTCTTTAGACGCTGTTTATTTTCCATCAACCTTATTCCCACTTTCTGTTTAGAGTCGCTGGAAGAAAAGCTTCAGACTGGTCAGTAGTCCCCACACTCAGGTCTGAGCGGTGGCAGCTGCAGCCTAGGCCTCAGCAGGGAACCAACCGCCAGTAGCGCCCAGAGGGCACCCGTGTGTGCCTTCAGACCCCGCATCACCTCCAGCTGAGCAGCCGTGAACTCTGAACTCTGAACCTGGGCTGTGCCTTCGGCCTGAAATTCGTCCTTGCTCACAGCCTTTCCAGCAGCAGCCGGCTCTTCCTGGTCATTTCCAGCAGCAGTGGGCTCTTCCTGCTCAGTCTCCTCAGGATCTCTGAGGAAGCAGAGAACTCATGTGACCTCCCGCGAGAGCTCATGGGAGCCAGGACCGCACATGCGCAGAAATTCCCAGCCTGCGTCTGCCTCCTCCAGCCCATCTGGTTAGGTCCCTGTGTTTGCACAAGATGGCCGTGTACACATCGGTGGAGGACAGTCTGTCACATTCAATGACGGTGGGCAGGTTAACATGAGATGGCTCTGGAGAGGTTAGTGGTGAGTATTGGGAGCAGGAGCCACCAGAACTCCCGACCCTGGAAGGCTGCCTGGATCTGGTTATGGAAGATTCCGGAAATGAAGTAGCCAGCACAAGGAGTGGCTCCAGGGGCTGCAGCACACTTCAGCACAGCCTGCTGGCTAGTATTCCTGGAGGGCGTGACATGACACCACCGGGTTTTAAATGGCAAAAATGGCACAAGCTGCCTGCCTTCTCCTGGGCTCTCTTCACATTTATGGCGTAGATGCCATTTTCCTTTTGTAGATGCATCGATCCATTTGGAAGTAAGGGTTGGTGCCATCTAAGTGGATTCCTGCTGCAAGAAATTTAAGGAGACTCCCTCCTTCACTTGTAGGACATCAAGGGCTCTAGACATTGTGAAAATTTCCCTTTAAGTAATGACAGAAACTCAAAACAAAACTGTATGGACCCCTCTCTGGGTATTGCAAAAGAAGCCTAATTTTTTTTCATACTTTAAGAAAAAATTTTTAATTTAAATTCAATTAGCCAACTTATAATACATAATTAGTTTCAGGTGTAGTGTTCAGTAATGTATCAGTTGGATATAACACCCAGTGTTCATCACATCATGTATCCCCCTTATTGCCCATCACTTAATTACCTCATCCCCTCCACTCATCTCCCCTTTATGCTGAGCGAAATAAATCAGTCAGAGAAAGACAATGATCATGTAGTTTCACTCATACGTGGAATATAAGAAACAGGGCAGAGGATTGTAGGGGAAGGAAGGGAAAACAGAATGGGACATCATCAGAGAGGGAGACAAACCATGAGTGACTCTTAAACTATAGGAAAAGCATATATTTCTTAATTAAATTTTAAAAAGAACATATTAGATATAAAAATATGACTTACTTATTTTTTTTTTAAAGATTTTATTTATTTGAGAGAGAGAGACAGTGAGAGAGAGCACGAGCGAGGAGAAGGTCAGAGAGCGAAGCAGACTCCCCATGGAGCTGGGAGCCTGATGCGGGACTCGATCCCGGGACTCCAGGATCACGCCCTGAGCCGAAGGCAGTCGTCCAACCAACTGAGCCACCCAGGCGTCCCGACTTACTTATTTTAAAGCAACACATACAATTATAAATTTGGCAATGGAAAGAGCATTAGGTATGATCTTACACAATTTTTTATACATAATGAAACTCAGACACAGAGACTAAATGACACAAGAAACTATAGCTCTTTTATTTGATGAGCTCCAAAAATCTAGGTTACTATTTACACATAAAATTTAATCACTGATATTTCTTCCTGTACTTAGCCTGTTTAAAACCAAAATTGTTTTCATAATTATAATATGCAAAGTGATTCATTAGATAACATTATTTATGGCAGTATTGCAATGATTTCTTCACAGAGAATGCTAAAGTACTAGAATGATTATGGATTAAAGCTTTTCAGATACTGGTTTCTTAATTGATTGTCCCATGAACTTTAAATTATAAAAAACATTAAGTACCTTTGGAAGATAGTTACTTTTTTTATAGTTATTTTCTTTTCCACGTTCTTTTTCCTATTTTGCTCTTTTTGACTTTTTAATGGATGATATTTGTTTGTTGCCATCTAAATACAGTCAATAAATACTTGCCATTTACCTTAAAAATGGTACTCTGAGAGTCTCTTGAAATGGGACGCTATGACAAGTAAACTAACAGGTGTGGTGTAATAGATATATTTTGTTGGATACTGAAAAGGATAAGTGAAGGAAAAATAAACTCAAATATAGTGGAAATTGAGAAATGTCTATAATTATATTTTTATTTGTATGCATATCTACATGTATTTATTTGCTTTCTTTAGTGAGATAAAATGTGAACAGTTAGAAATGCTGCTTGTTTCATTATGGGACACACAGGCCTGGACCCTTAAGATTCTCTTCAAGTATTTATATGTGTAGGGAAAAATGGGAAATTCTGGTACTTACTGATTTTTGCTTTAACTTCAATGTATATCCATGGATATTTAATTACTACCATATTTATCAGTAAGTCTAAATAGTATAATGTATTTTTTTCACTTTCACATAAAAAAATGAAAATGACATCATAAAATCTTCACAAAATGTTATGCAATTTTTGAAAAAAAAGATTTTAATAATAGTGATATTAGTGGGGCACCTGGGTAGCTCAGTTGATTAAGTGTCTGACTCGATTTTGGCTCAGGTCATGATCTCAGAGCTGTGAGATAGAGCTGGAGAGTTGGGATCCACACTTAGTAGGGAGTCTGCTGGAATCTACAAGAGATTCCCTCTGCTCCTCCCCCTGCTCGCTCTCGCGCTCTTTCTCTCTCTCTTTCTATTTTTCTCTCTCTAAAATAAATCCTTAAAGAAAAGTAATGATATTAGTAACACTTGTTGCATTTTATGGTATGTCAGGAGTGTGGTACTCACAGTAAATGAATAAGTCTACATCTATCTCAAAATAGCATTGTTATTTAAGCACTGTTACCACTCCATTTTGTAGATGATGGACTTAAGGCTCATACAGTAATTTCTCTAAATTCAGGTATTTTTTAAGGACTGGAGTTGGGATTGTAATCCAGGCAGCCTGATTCAGAGTCCACGATCTGGCCTCAGTGAAATAGGAATTAATGTAAACATTGTTTTATTTCTTTTCCTGTTATAAAAGTCCTGGTTTCTTCAGTGAACATGTATCATTTTCAAATTGAAGGGAAAAGATCAACAGTGACACAAACAATTTTTTCCCAGAGAATAAAAAGAAACTTTGTTCTATTGTTTACAGAAATCCAGATATTTAGATTCATACTGAACATGTGTATTAAACAGATGGCACTGTAAAACTGTTCTTGTTTCCCTTTGCTGAACTGCCCTGAGTTTGAAGAAATAATAGATTTTTAAAAATTACACAGCTCTTGCCAGAAAATGAATTCTCAATTTCAGAAGTGGTTAGTGATTATAAAATGTGCTTTATTTTGTGTGGCTGTGCTTTGAAGTGCAAATCTCAGGAAATGTCTCAATTATAAAGTATCTGCATCATCAGAATGTTAGCTTCCTAAGCAGCTGAAAATATACTATGTCCACTAAAAACTTCCTGTAAAATAGGAATTTCGGGAACAAAAACTAGAATTCGTATTTGACTCCATGGTTCTATAAAGTCTCTTTCATTCAGTTGGCTTTCTTTTATGTAATTTCTGGAAATAAAACAGAGTTCTAACAATGATGTGAAACTGGAGACAAAATGAAATTTAGATCCAACTGAAGTCACTTCTCAGCTCTTAAGACTGTTTCAGAATATGAGGAGATCTGTTGGCTTGATCAGAAATGACCAGTAACTAGTGCTTTGCCAAGACTCTGCACTTAAAGTTCACTAAATGTCCATAAAAATACAATGACATAAATATAATACATGGCATACACAGATATTAAACATATAATGTTTATGATATTGATTTTATAATTAGGTGAAATTTGTAACTGAAATATCAAGTAATGGTAATCTGGATTATATGTTTTACTCTTACTAGACACATACATAGTTCATATAATAAACATCTAAAAATAAAATGACAAATATGTCTTGATGAAATACTTGTGCTTCAAGTATAATTCAAATTGTCAGAGACACTGATTTCAAGTTTTAAGGAATTATTATATGTTGATCATTTTAAATATGTTGAATTAAAAAAAAGACACTATCGGCGTTGTTAAAATAGACAGAAATGTACAATTTTGAACTGTATACTAAAAGACTTTGGGAGAAAGGAATGTGAATAGAAGCTGCAAAGGTGATAGAGAAATAAAAAGCAAAGAAAGAAAGAAAAAAACAGATAAAATGAAAAAGAGTCTCAGTCTTAATGGGGAGCATGTGTGTTTGAAAAAGGAATGACAGTAGGTAAAACCACATTCCTGCATTTCTCCATACCAGCCTGTTGTTCATTCCCAAATCTTTCTCCTGCTCAATTTATATTCTCTATGGAAAATAAATTTCGTTAGCATGTTATGAATGTTAACAAGTGCTCCGGGCACTTTACAGAAAATACCACCAAATTAAACTTTCTGGAAGGAAACCCATTTTCTACCTTTGCATAACTCGACCAACTCCTGTCTACATTCCAAACTGGTAGTTCACATCTTAGTTTTAATATGTATAAAACTGCTTTTCTCCAACATCCCTGAAGAGCTATTAAAAAGAAGCAAAAAAAAAAAAAAAAAAAAAGAAGAAGAAGAAGCAAAAGTTTAAATTATATCCAATTTTATAAGAACTGAGGCCCAGTGTGTTTGGAGGAAGAATGGCAAGATAAAAGAGGGCAGAATAGAAAAGGCAAGAATGCAGAGAAGACAATTAGACAATTTAGTGACCTACTGATGTCTTTATTAAATTAACATACCTATTTGAAAATAAAGAAATGAGTAAAATGAGTAAATGCTTATGTTTCACTCATTTATGTTTAACAGAAATTTTTATACAGTAGGTCACATTTCTCATACAAAGTGTTTATACATTTTTTCTTTACCTTTTTCCCTAGGAGATGATGAGACAACCAAAGTATTTCAGTTATCAAAATACAAACAAGGTATATTTGTATTAAAATATAATTAATAAAGATATAAAGTGGTAATCATAAAGCAGGACACTGATATTTTGTGAGTCCTTGCTTTGCAAAGGAATCATTCCTGACTCTAGGAAAACACATTCTATTCTAATGTTTTTTATACAATACACCAAATAGTAAAAATTGAATGAGAATTCTTTAAATTAAAACTACACATTCTGATTCCTCAACTTCATAGAATCTATCTATGAAATACCCACAGCAAATATCATCCTCAATGGGAAAAAGCTCACAGCCTTCCCGTTAAGATCAGGAACACAAGGATGCCCACTCTCACCTCTCTTGTTCAACATAGGATTAGAAGTCCTAGCAACAGTAATCAGACAACAGAGAGAAATAAAAGGTATCCAAATTGGCAATGAAGAAGTCAAGCTCTCTCTCTTCGCAGATGATATGATTCTTTATATGGAAAACCCAGAAGACTCCACCCCCAAACTACTAGAACTCATAGAGCAATTCAGTAACATGGCAGGATCAAAGTCAATGTACAGAAATCAGTGGCTTTCTTATACACTAACAATGAAAATACAGAAAGGGAAATTAGGGAATTGATTCCATTTACTATAGCACCAAGAACCATAAGATACCTGGGAATAAACCTAACCAAAGAGGTAAAGGATCTGTACTCGAGGAACTACAGAACACTCATGAAAGAAGTTGAAGAAGACACAAAAAGATGGAAGACCATTCCATGCTCTTGGATCAGAAGAATAAACATTGTTAAAATGTCTATACTGCCTAGAGCAATGTATACTTTTAATGTCATTCCGATCAAAATTCCACCGGTATTTTTCAAAGAGCTGGAGCAAATAATCCTAAAATTTGTATGGAATCAGAAGAGACCCTGAATTGCTAAGGAAATATTGAAAAAGAAAAACAAAGCTGGGGCATCATGTTACCTGATTTCAAGCTTTACTACAAAGCTGTGATCATCAAGACAGCATGATACTGGCAGAAAAGCAGACACATAGACCAGTGGAACAGAATAGAAAGCCCAGATATGGACCCTCAACTCTATGGTCAAATAATCTTCAACAAAGCAGAAAAAAATATACAGTGGAAAAAAGACAGTTTCTTCAATAAATGGTACTGGGAAAACTGGACAGCTATATGTAAAAGAATGAAACTTGACCACTCTCTTACACCATACACAAAGATAAACTCGAAATGGATCAAAGACCTCAATGTGAGACAGGAATCCATCAGAATCCTAGAGGAGAACATAGGCAGTAACCTCTTTAATATCAGCCACAGCGATTTCTTTCAAGATATGTCTCCAAAGGCAAAGGAAACAAAAGCAAAAATGAACTTTTGGGACTTCATCAAGATCAAAAGCTTCTGCACAGCAAAGGAAACAGTCAAGAAAACAAAGAGGCAACCCACGGAATGGGAGAAGATATTTGCAAATGACAGTACAGACAAAAGGTTGATATCCAAGATCTATAAAGAACTTCTCAAATTCAACGCACACAAAACAGACGATCATATAAAAAAATAGACTGAAGATATGAACAGACACTTCTCCAATGAAGACATACAAATGGCTATCAGACACATGAAAAAAATGTTCATCATCACTAGCCATCAGGGAGATTCAAATTAAAACCACATTGAGATACCACCTTACACCAGTTAGAATGGCCAAAATTAGCAAGACAGGAAATAACGTGTGTTGGAGAGGATGTGGGGAAAGGGGAACCCTCTTCCACTGTTGGTTGGAATGCAAGTTGGTGCAGCCTCTTTGGAGAACAGTGTGGAGATTTCTCAAGAAATTAAAAATAGAGCTTCCCTAGGACCCTGCAGATGCACTACTGGGTATTTACCCCATAGATACAGATGTAGTGAAAAGAAGGGCCATCTGTACCCCAATGTTTATAGCAGCAATGTTCATGGTCATCAAACTGTGGAAAGAACCAAGATGCCCTTCAACGGATGAATGGATAAGGAAGATGTGGTCCATATACACTATGGAGTATTATGCCTCCATCAGAAAGGATGAATACCCAACTTTTGTAGCAACATGGACGGGACTGGAAGAGATTATGCTGAGTGAAATAAGTCAAGCAGAGAGAGTCAATTATCATATGGTTTCATTTATTTGCGGAGTATAGCCAATAACATGGAGGACATGGGGAGATGGAGAGGAGAAGGGAGCTGAGGGAAATTGGAAAGGGAGGTGAACCATGAGAGACTATGGACTCTGAAAAACAGCCTGAGGGTTTTGAAGGGGCGTGGGGTGAGAGGTTAGGGGAGCCAGGTGGTGGATATTAAGGAGGGCACGTATTGCATGGAGAACTGGTGTGGTGCACAAAAATGAATACTGTTATGCTGAAAAGAAATAAACACACACACACACACACAAATTAAAAAACAAAACAAAAACAAAAACACTACATGTTCTGGATTTGTTATATGGCCTAAATATAAAACAAAACAAAATAAATTGAAATTCAGTTTTGTGAGCCTGGTAGGAGGAAGTCATTATAAAAGCAGAATACAGTCTCCTCATATGGTTTTTCATTTATAATTATTGTGAGCTTGGTTTACAGTATTAAGGAAATCTGAACAAATCCACAAGCACCCTACCACCACCATCTACTATCCACCCTAGAACTTGAAGAGTGAATACATTTTAAGTAGAGGAGTCACACAAGGTAAAGATGGTTAAATGCATTTGACTCTGTGGTTAAGGGCCAGTATTCTGTCAGTTTTAGATGATCATCTGCCATAGCAATCAGATATCTCCCTGAGGTCTGTGGGACACTTTCCCAAAGTGCAGAGATAATGGATAGCTGCTTTTACTTAGGAAATCTGTCTACTGGCTCAAAGTGAAACTGTTCAGACTACTTAGAGAGGTCGCTAACACCAGGAAACTCATACAGGAGGGAAAACAGAGTTAAACTTCAGCCCTTTTTAATGGTCCTTCCACCATATATGCTTTCGTGGGTTTATATTTCATACTCACCATCTTCTTATTTGTATGAGAGCATTGACTTTTCAGGTTACAGTCTTTAAATTTCAGATTCCTACAACCAAGAAAAAATTTAGGAAAATAAAAATGTATTCAAAATGCATTTACTTTTTTAACTCAATCCCAAAGAAATTAAGGTAGACCATTGTGTTAGTTTTCCACTGCTGCATAACAGATTACCACAAATGTTTTCTGCATTATGGTCTCGGTGAGGCAGGAGAAAAAGCATAGCTTGGCTGATTTCTCTCTACTCAAAGTGTCACAGGATACCTTCTCCTTTAGAAGCTATACTGGAGAAGACTCTGCTTCCAGATTCATTCAAGTTGTTGATAGAATTCATTTGCTCATAGTTTCATTCCTAGGACACTGGTTTTTTGCTGTTCTTAGAGGCTGTCTGCAGCTTTCTGCCACATGGAATTCTCCCACAGGGCCACTTCGCTTATTGAGCTACAGAGAGTCTCTTGCTTTAATCTGATAAAATGGATTTTTATATACTGTAACATCCCATCACCTTTGGGAGATACTGTTTGTTAGAAGCAAGTCACAGATTCCCCCCACACTCAAAGGGAGAGGATTACCCAAAGGCATAAACATAAAAGATGAACATCCTTAGATATTGCATTGGGTTGGTCCTCCATAATTATTTAAAGTCATAGAGCAAGTTAAAGGGAAAACTTGGTAGGAAAACAGTTCTTTTGCAAAACACACCACCTTCTCCTCCAGTTTATTGTCTATCTTCACAGTCTTACCTTCCCATTGCTCCATTAGACATTACAATGGGTTTTAATTAAAAATTCTCAGATGTTATTTGTAATCAACATCCCATTATAACATAGCTTATACTTTATTTATGATTCTATGTTAAATTTTTATATATTTTTTTTCTATCTCTACACGACGGTAAAACTATGAGACAAAGTAGGGATAGGAGGAAAATTCAAATAGTCTTATGATATATGTAAGTATATATTATTTATATGTATTATATTTCTTAATCTACTCCAATAAACATCCCCCTATCTAGGCTCTGAAAATTACTGAAATCGAATCAGAAGAGTTTAGCCTTATGTCTATGATATTATCTCATATTGTTGTTGTATTGAGAATGAAATACTTCATTATACTGTTCAAATTTGAAATCCACTGACATCTGGCTGAGAAACTCATGGCAAATTCTTTAAACATTTTGAACCTTCTATTTTTATCAATGTTACCTTATCAATAGGGTAATAATATGAGTTCCATAAGATCTCTTTAAAGATCAAGTAAGTTCCACTATTGAAATACCTTTTCTTCTTTATATTCATTTTCTTATACATAAATTGAAATGGTTGAACATTTGTTTGTTTGTTAAAGATTTTATTTTATTTATTTGAGAGAGAGAAAGCAAGAGACAGAGCATGAGTGGAGGGGGAGGGACAAAGGGAGAGGGAGAAACAGACTTCTCGTTGAGCAGGGAATCTGACAGGGGGCTCTATTCCAGACCCTGGGATCACCACTAGAGTAGATCGCAGATGCCCAACAGACTGAGCCACCCAGACACCCCAGAATGACTGAGCATTTGTACTCAATTTTCTTTCACCTTCAATTTTCTATTGGTATAACTCCATAACAGGAACAATTCAATACTTCTATTGGAATAAAGATTGGTATGTAAGATCTCCCAGGGGATTGACAGGTCTGCTGAAAGCCCTTTACCAAAGAAAGTGGTTTAAATCTGTATTTTTGCACAATCTGGACAATGACAAAATAGAGATTAGGGCTTTCAAGAAAAGTGTGTCTGATAGCCTTTCATTTTGCAAATAGAACTGACATGATTCTAAGATGTTCATTAGCACATTTTAATGTTTTTGGATTCTTTTTTTTTTTTTTTTTTTTGACAGAGAGAGAGAGGTCACAAGCAGACAGGGAGGCAGGCAGAGAGAGGAGGAAGCAGACTCTCTGCAGAGCAGAGAGCCCGATGCGGGGCTCGATCCCAGGATGCTGGGATCATGACCTGAGCCGAAGGCAGAGGCTTTAACCCACTGAGCCACCCAGGCACCCCTGGATTCTTTTTTTATTTTCTTCAGAAAATTATTTGGCAAGTTATATCTCTGGAAGGGTACAATTCACATCTAGTTCATGATCTGTTATGTCCAGAAATGCACTAAATTATTGTGCTTCCTAACAGAAACTCCTTAATTTTTATTTCTAATTTTCAAAACCTTTCTTGGTTTGTTTAATCCAGATTTAATGTCTTTTTCTTTAATGTGTATTAAATATTTCTACATATTCATGGCATTTTTTTTCTGCCCACTTTCAAATTCTTTGAGTCTCTATAGACCATTCACATAACTCCGGTCTCAAAAATGTGACTGATTTCTCTTCCTTCTAACGTAATCTTTTGTAGCTCAATCAGACCTTAAATATTTGGGAAGTTTCTTGAATATACAGTCTCAAAACATTATGATTTAAAGTAATGAAAAATTTATTTGAATATAATACCTTATCCCTGTTAAATCCTGCTAAAAATTCTTTGCTGTTTTCTGTCAACTGCATTTTGCCTGAAAGGGAGGAATTATGAAGAACAGGATTAGATTATTTTGGGAAATATTTTCATGGCACCCTGGAAGCATTTTAGTTGAATTTGAAAGTATAGCTAAAACAAAGTAGTTTTATTTCCTTTCCTGATTTAGTAGTTTTCTTGCTCTCAGAGAGTTATAACACGGTGACTAGTGGTGCTTACGAGAGTATTGGATTTCACTGGGTGCCAGATCATACCGTCTTTTTAAGCCATGCTACTTTTAGAGATAATTTGCCCCACTGTAAAATCATTAAGGATATTCATTAAGTATGTCAGTCTTTTGTAGGAGATCAATATATCTAAAATAAAAGGCACAGTTGTTTGCATTTAGTTTCAGTCATGTTTTCTTTCAGGCTTTCAGTATTTTGTTTTTAATAAGCCAGAAGAGCTCCTCTCATAATGAGACAGCATCTTGTGTAATGAGCTACTGTTTATTGTTATTCCTAGCAACAGACCTTAGAAGGGCAAGGCCTGTTAAGTACAAGTGCGCACATGAGATGCTCCTTCACCTTGCAGGGAGAGCCTATATGAGCAGTGGAAGGACAATATTTTTCCTCCTTTTAGTCTCCAGGCAGATTATATTGGCTCCAGCCTTTCTGTCTAGAGGTCTAGATCTGCTGTGCTGGGTGATTCTTTCCCCTACAAGTTCACTGATAATTTCCAAGACTTACAAACCTAAAAGCACAAAGCAGAAAACATTTACTTGTTATATTAAGTCAAATTGAAAATGTAGGACCAGTCTTAAGGCAACCTAACCCAATCCAACATGAACTCAACTTAAAGCATCCTAAAAAAGCAGCATGGGTTTCAGTTGAACAACTTGTGCTTAGCCCTCTAACCAATTCTTTGCTTTTGCTTTAGTTACTTTTTCCAAAAATTAAAATAGTTTGTCTTTAATTTGGGCTATCTAAAGTATGAATACTTTTAAAAAATGTTTATTTTTATTGAGCACAGTTTCAATTAAGACTGCAAATATATTGAAAATACTGAAATTATTTTAAGTTACGTATTAGTAATTGGCCATCCATCAATTACCTAGGCTGAATAAGGTGCAGTTTTTTGGCAAATTAAAATAAGCAAGTCAGAGAAAGACACATGGGTGACTTGGTTGGTTAAGCATCTGACTCTTGATTTTAGCTCAGATCATGATCTTGGGGTGGTAGGATCAAGCCTTGTGTCAGGCTCCATGCTCACCATGGAGTCCACTTTGGATTCTCTCTCTCCTTCTTCCTATGCCCATCCGCTCACTCTGTAAATAAATAAATACAATTTTTAAAAATGAATAAATAAAATATGTCAAAGAGGACAGGTGAACCAATGAAGACACAACTCAAAATGAATTTAGACAGAAAAGAAAATTGCATATACAAAATGAAATCATCTGAATTGAGAAGGAAGAAAGGAAAACCACTATTTATGGCATTTCTAGGTTTTTAAGATTCTACCCTATATTTTGAATACTTGACAGATATGTATGGCTTGGTTAAAAAAATTAAAAACAAGGAGGGAAGTGGATTTTTTTCTTTCAATAAATTTGGCATTACATAGGCTCAATGCTTTTTAAATATAGATACTATATAGTGAAAAGCATACTCTATTGATACTCTGTTGGGGAACATGAGTGTCCAGAATGGATCTTAAGTATCCAAATGGATCGTCAGTAACGTTTAACACCCCTAACTCAATGGAATGGTTTGTATGATCCATTACAGATATGTAATTCTATGGTCGTAATATTATTATTATCTGTAAATAAATACCTAAACAAAAGTAACTGAGTTGAATTCTTAATCTGATACCATCAGGGCTGCTTTCCACATTGTAGAGTGATTACTAATCTTAAAAATCCTGATGAAAACTTGAATGAATACAAATTTACTTAATTTAGTTCTTTAACAAGCAAAACAAACACACGTAATGGATGTAACTTTTATAACATTTCCTCCTAGACTTTTCTAAACTAAGGCAAAAATAGATGGCTTGTTGGCTAGTTTTAAGATATTGACTTTCATTCTGCACATGTTGTTGCTAAGAAATGAGTTAATATAAAGTTTAAAATCTCTTTACACATGCTTATCAGAACTATTTGCTTCACCCAGCAATTTTCTGGGCTTAAAAAAAGTGTCAGAAATACTGCATGATATAATATAATATCTGTCCCCTAGAACTGTAACCAATACACACACATACACACACACACACACACACATATAAAAAAATAGATAGATACATACATATATGCATATATACAAACATACATACACACAGGTATGCATATATATATAATTTAAATATACATTTAAATTATTGCTATATTTTATATATATATAATATATATATTGCTATATAAGCTATACACAAAGATAAAACTCAGGCTATTAGAGACTCCAATATGTGTTGAGAAATGTTACTGAAAGGTATAATATAGACAGTGGCAAATATACAGTATGTGGTATTTGGAAAACAGGATAGGAGTCTCATTGCCAGTAGTTGAAAATGAGATATACAGTATTTTTTCTCCTGTTCTTCCTCTAAATGTAACATTTCACAGTATGAAATTGTTCATTTCTATAATATTGATGGAATCATATATAAAGTTTATAATTCCACTTAAAAATCATATTTCTTTACATTTTGAAAAATGTTACTAGTTTTTGTATTGAAAAAACATGCAAGAATTTAATATGTCTGTAAGAAGATATTTTTTTGAAGAGAACAAGGGATTTTAGAGATTGAACAAATAAAGCCCATTTAGATTATATCTTAATGTGAATAATGGGGAAACTGGAAGAGAATTGTGCACTATTCTTGCAACTTTTCTATAAATCTAAAACTAATTTCAAAATGAAAATTTCTTTTTAAATAAGCAATTAAATAAATTGAAGATAGATGGAAAGGAAATTAACCACACTATGGCAGTGCATCAAGAATTGAGTTAGGGGACGCCTGGGTGGCTCAGTTGGTTGGACGACTGCCTTCGGCTCAGGGCGTGATCCTGGAGTCCCGGGATCGAGTCCCACGTCGGGCTCCCAGCTCCATTGGGAGTCTGCTTCGCTCTCTGACCTTCTCCTCGCTCATGCTCTCTCTCACTGTCTCTCTCTCTCAAATAAATAAATAGATAAATAAAATCTTTAAGAATTGAGTTAGCCATCTTAAATGAATTATTTCATTTATAATGCATTAACAATACCTATTGAGAGAGAAAAAAAGACATACCAACACTAGAGATTAAAAGGGAAAATTGGGGGCACCTGGGTGGCTCAGTGGGTTAAGCCGCTGCCTTCGGCTCAGGTCATGATCTCAGGGTTCTGGGATCGAGCCCCGCATCGGGCTCTCTGCTCAGCAGGGAGCCTGCTTCCTCCTCTCTCTCTCTCTGCCTGCCTCTCTGCCTATTTGTGATCTCTATCTGTCAAATAAATAAATAAAATCTTTAAAAAAATAAAAATAAAAAAAATAAATAAAAGGGAAAATTGACAGTGCAGCAATAACCTTGCATAACAGCAGCCAACAAAAACAAGTCCTCTCTTTTAGCAAACCAAACTATCATGTCAACATTTTGCATTTAAAATGCCTTCCCAAATTTCACTAATATAGGTTATTTTAATAACCTATTTTTGGTAAATTTCCTATAAGTGCAGTTAATGGTTATGGAGGATATTTTACAAAATGTAGAAAGAAACTAGAAATCATCATAATTCTACCATTCACAGATAGTTATATGTGTTCTTTTTTATTTATAAGTCTTTTTGATATGCCTATGTGTACATAAAAAGAAAACAGAAAATTTATACTATATATTATTTAAGGCCCTACTTTTGTGTTTATTTTCTAATTACACAAATTATACATTTCATAATTTCATAAATGCATTTCATAATTGTTTTGTGCATTTTTTCATTTTATGTAGATTTACAATATACACACAGCACATTTTAACATAAGTTTGATCATATAATTGTGTTTTTCAGGGTTGTAATTTTTCATTCACTACTATAGTACTTTATATAAATGTCTCTCTCACCCATACATCCTAAATTCTATAAGGGTACATACCAGGTCTCCTGTTATCTTCATATAAGCAGGTCTACATATCAATCCCAGCATGGTTGTAACAAGACCTCTCTATAGGTGTTGAAGTTAATTTTGATTCTTCCCAGACATGTCACTAGATTTTATATTACTCTCTTTTGTATTTGTTTTTATGATTGCTGTTAACCTTTCATAATCCTTTTAAATAATATGTTTTAGTGTTTCAATTTAGAAGTTGCACTGTGAGCTACTAGATGCTGTGTAAGCTCATATAGATAATTTTTTAACCTGAAATGGAATATTCTTTTGAGAATATTCTGTGTTGTTCTGGGTTCTCAGCATTGTTACAAGTAGAATTACTAAAAGAATACATTTTAGCAGTTGTGGGGACTAAAGCAAGATATTGCTTTTCTATTTAATGTCCTAAAAGAGTAATCAAGAGATATTGCTCCTGAAAATGAAGCCATAGTTATCCCTATAAAATATTCTTCTCATTGTCCTCTTGTTGTCAAGTTTCCTGTAGGAAAGCATTTAAGTCTGATCAGATTCTCCCACTGCACATTGTTATTCTTCCTTCATAATACTCATCACACTAGTAGTTACTTATTTATCATCTGTGTTCCCCACTAGACTGTAATTACAAAAGAACAGAGACAATGTTACATTTTCTCACCTCTACAAGCATTGCACCTAAAAATCTGCTTGACACATAGTTATTTGTCAAGCTGAATTGAACAGAACAGTGCCATCCTTGGATACAATGCTTAATCTTCTTGATCAGTACTTCTCAGCCAAGAAAAAGAAATCATGTAAAATTGTAGGATCAGGAGGTCCAGGCAGATCAACTTATAGAATTACCAAAATACATTTCCTAAATCTTTTTATGAACCTAACATGACAGTGCATACTGGCACACAATTGATGCTTAATAAACATTTATTGAATGATATATGATTTATTGAATGATGATTAAATAAATAAATACTTGCATATATTAGTGAATGAGACAAGATGTCAATTATGAGACATTGTCCCTGATCAAACCCTTTTTGTCACTTGCTGGTTACGCCCTAGCTCAAATATTTAAACAGGACTTATTCACAGAGAGAACACAAATTCTTGTCACTAGGTCGTTACACTGTGAAATTCCCTAGCACTATGTCTGGTATATAATAAACATGAGGTACATATTCTGAAGATTCCAGCCACCATTAGAATTCCCCTTCTGGTGTGGATTAGAAAATCTAAGATTTATTTGTTTTCATTTGTTTTCAAGAAGAAACAAAATGGACCTTTTTAAAGAGCATATAATGCCTAACTTGAATAATTCCCTATAAATTTGATAAAATAATATTATCCTTAACACATTTAGATAATGCTTTAGGTTACATGTTGCAGTTATTTTTATCTTATAAAACCTTTATTTTTAAATTTACCTCACAAACTTTCTAATTATATACATTTATAAAAAGACATTATTTCAAATTACAGATATCTTCTTTATAACTTTTACTAGCAACTAAATCACCTGCCAACTTCTTTTCTTTCTTCAATGAACAATTCCTGATGCCTACCTACTCAATGGTTTACTTACAAGAGTTTAACTAAATGAAATATTGAAGATCAAGGTAGGAGGCAGTATGCAGAGGTAGTATTTGACTTTAAATGCATTAAATGCATTATTTTATAATTAAAACATTTATTATTTTAATTTCTTTTAAGGTTATTTCATGGTGTTATAGATCGAAGAAAAATAGGAAATACTGATATTTCACTATTAAATGGGACATTTAAAATTTTTGATATTATCTGCTTGCTTTATCATCAAATGTCTTCAAAGAAGTATGTACTTATTTTCTCCACTCCTCATTTATCCCTGTTTTATTGCAACATTTTGATTCTCTTCCCAAGTTTCCACTTGCTCCCTTTTTCTTCTTCATTTGGAGTACAAATTTTGTCATCACAACCATCAAGTTCCTTAGTCTCTCCTCACCTCAATGTTGTTATGCAGGAAGGGAATTTCAAGATACTCACTAAACACAAAAATTTATGTATCTGTTTTTTTAAGGATCTTATTTTTTACATCACCTTCTAAATGCACATAATTACCAGGGTTTATTCCTTGACTTTTCTCTCCTGTGCTTTACACAAATAGACAGTCTTAACAATCTCTGCTTCAAGCTACAGCTCTATGGAAACTCCTAAATTGATAACCCTAGGCCTACTATTTCACCATGTTCTCTCTTAACTGAAACTCTTTAACTTGACTGTGTCTCAGAATCTCTTCAGGAAACAGAGTTGAATAAGCCACATGAGACTTCTCTGTGTTCTGAACATGTCTGGTGTATTTCTCTGTTCATTGACATCATTCCATCCACAGAACAGAATAAACCTATGTGAATAAAAACCCAGTCTAGTTTTCAGCACCAAAATATATCCACCTTTCCTATGCAGCTTTTGTTCTTTCACTACTCTGCTAGAATATTGCTCAATCCTTTCTAAAGAATATGGAATAGAATGCAAATAAAATAGAAAACACGTGTCAGTTCTCACAGAGGACATTGTTTAGTTCTCATTCTCAAACCCACTTGGAAAAATGTTCTTCTTTTTTCTCCATGCTTCAATTTTTTATTTAAATTCTAGTTAGATAACATATAGCATAATATTGGTTTCAGGAATAGAATTCAGTGATTCATCATCTACATATAAGACCCAGTGCTCATCACAAGAAGTACCCTCCTTAATACCCATCCCCCCATTTAGCCCATCACCCGACCTACTTCCCCTCCAGCAATCCTGTTTGTTCTCTATAGCTAAGAATATCTCTTATGGTTTGCCTCCCTCTCTTACCCTTTTCTTTATTCTATTTTTATCTGTTTTGCTTCTTAAATTTCACATGAGTGAAATCATATGGTATTTGTCTTTCTCTGACAGACTTACTTTGCTTAGCATAATATTCCCTAACTCCACCGATGTCATTGAAAATGACAAGAATCATTCTTTTTGATGGCTGAGTAATATTCCAATTTTATGTATATCTTATGTATAAACACCACATCTTTATCCATTCATCAGTTGATAGACATCGAGACTCTTTCCATAATTTGGCTGTTATTGGTAGTGCTGCTATAAACTGTAGGGTTCATCTGCCCCTTTGAATCAGTATTTTTGTATCCTTTATGTAAATACCTTGTAGTGCAATTACTGGATCATAAGGTAGTTCTATTTTTAACTTTTCAAGGAAACTCCATACTATTTTCCAGAGTGGCTATAGCAATTTTGATTCTTTTTTTTTTTTTTAATTAGCTTATAATGTATTATTAGCTCCAGGGGTACGGGTCTGTGAATTGCCAGGTTTACACACTTCACAGCACTCACCATAGCACATGCCCTCCCCAGTGTCCATAACCCAGCCACCTTCTCTCTATCCCCCTACCCCCAGCAACCCCCAGTTTATTTTGTGAGATTAAGAGTCTCTTATGGTTTGTCTCCCTCCCAATCCCATCTTGTTTCACTTTTTCCTTCCCTACCCACTAACCCCCCCACATTTCCTCTCAAATTCTTCCTATCAGGGAGATCATATGATAATTGTCTTTCTCTGATTGATTTATTTCTTTCAGCATAATACCCTCTAGTACCATCCACGTTGTTGCAAAAGGCAAGATTTCATTTCTTTTGATGGCTGCTTAGTATTCCATTGTATTTATATACCACATCTTCTTTACCCATTCATCTGTTGATGGACATCTAGGTTCTTTCCAGTGTTTGGCTGTTATGGACATCACTGCTATAAACATTCAGGTGCATGTGCCTCTTCAGATCATTACATTTGTATCTTTAGGGTAAATACCCAGTAGTGCAACTGCTGGGTCATAGGATAGCTCTATTTTCAACTTTCTAAGGAACCTCCATGCTGTTTTCCAGCTTGCATTCCTACCAACAGTGTAGGAGGGTTCCCCTTTCTCCGCATCCTCGCCAGCATCTGTCATTTCCTGACTTGTTAATTTTAGCCATTCTGACTGGTGTGAGGTGGTATCTCATTGTGGTTTAGATTTGTATTTCCCTGATGCTGAGTGATGCGGAGCATTATTTCATGTGTCTGTTGGCCATCTGGATGTCTTCTTTGCAGAAATGTCTGTTCATTTCCTCTGCCCATTTATCGATTGGATTATTTGTTCTTTGGGTGTTAAGTTTGATAAATTCTTTATAGATTTTGGATACTAGCCTTTTATCTGATATGTCGTTTGCAAATATCTTCTCCCATCCTGTCAGTTGTCTTTTGGTTTTGTTGACTGTTTCCTTTGCTGTGAAAAAGATTTTGATCTTAATGAAGTCCCAACAGTTCATTTTTGCCCTTCTTCCCTTGCCTTTGGCAATGTTTCTAGGAAGAAGTAGCTTTGGCTGAGGTCGTAGAAGTTTCTGCCTGTGTTCTCCTCAAGGATGTTGATGGATTCCTTTCTTGCATTGAGGTCTTTCATCCATTTTGAGTCTATTTCTGTGTGTGGTGTAAGGAAATGGTCCAGTTTCATTTTTCTGCATGTCCAATTTTCGTAACACCATTTGTTGAAGGGACTGTCTTTTTTTCCATTGGACATTCTTTCCTGCTTTTTTGAAGATTAGTTTACCATAGAGTTGAGGGTCTATTTCTGGGCTCTCTATTCTGTTCCATTGATCTATGTATCTGTTTTTGTGCCTGTACCATACTGTCTTGATGATGACAGCTTTGTAATAGAACTTGAAGTCTGGAATTGTGATGCCACCAACTTTGGCTTTCTTTTTCAACATTCCTCTGGTTATTTGAGGTCTTTTCTGGTTCCATATAAATTTTAGAATTATTTGTTCCATTTCTTTGAAAAAAAATGAATGGTATTTTGATAGGGATTGCATTAGACGTGTAGATTGCTTTAAGTGGCATAGACATTTTCACAATATTTGTTCTTTCAATCCATGATCATGGAACTTTTTGCCATTTCTTTGTGTCTTCCTCAATTTTTTTCATGAGTACATTATAGTTTTCTGAGTACAGATTCTTTGCCTCTTTAGTTAGGTTTATTCCTAGGTATCTTATGATTTTGGGTGCAACTGTAAATGGGATTGACTCCTTAATTTCTCTTTCTTCTCTCTTGTTATTGGTGTAAAGAAATGTAACTGATTTCTGTGCATTGATTTTATATCCTGACACTTTACTGAATTCCTGTACAAGTTCTAGCAGATTTGGAGAGGAATCTTTTGGGTTTTCCACATAAACTATCATATCATCTGCAAAGAGTGATAGTTTTGAGTTCTTCTTTGCTGGTTTGGATGCATTTAATTTCTTTTTGTTGTCTGATTGCTGAGTCTAGGACTTCTAGTACTATGTTGAATAGCAGTGGTGATAATGGACATCTCTGTGGTGTTCCAGACCTTAGCAGAAAAGCTTCAGTTTTTCTCCATTGAGAAGGATATTCGCTGTGGGTTTTTCATAGATGGCTTTGATGATATTGAGATATGTACCCTCTATCCCTGCATGTTGAAGAGTTTTGATCAAGAAAGGATGCTGCACTTTGTCAGATGCTTTTTCTGCATCTATTGAGAGTATTGATAGTATATATGATTCATATTATTTCTTTTATTAAATGTATTATATCACATTGTGGATGTTGAACCAAGCTTGCACTCCAGGAATAAATCCCACTTGGTCTTGGTGAATAATCCTTTTAATGTACCGTTGGGTCCTATTGGCTAGTGTTTTGGTGAGAATTTTTGCATCTGTGTTCATCAAGGGTATTGATCTGTAATTCTCTTTTTAGATGGGGTCTTTGCCTGGTTTGGGGATCAAGGTAATCCTGGCCTCATAAAATGAGTTAGGAAATTTACCTTCCATTCGTATTTTTTGGATCAGTTTCAGGAGAATAGGAATTAATTCTTCTTTAAATGTTTGGTAGAATTCCCCTGGGAAGCCGTCTGGCCCTGGGATCTTGTTTGTTCAGAGATTTTTGATGACTGTTTCAATCTCCTTACTGGTTATGCATCTGTTCAGGTTTTCTATTTCTTCCTGGTTCAGTTGTGGTAGCTTATATGTCTCTAGGAATGCATCCATTTCTTCCAGATTGTCAAATTTGCTGGCGTAGAGTTGCTCATAATATGTTCTTATAACTGTTTGTATTTCTTTAGTGTTGGTTGTGGTCTCCTCATTCATTCATGATTTTATTCATAGATCCTTTCTCTTTTCTTTTTGATAAGTCTGGCCAGGGGTTTATCATTCTTATTAATTCTTTCAAAGAACCGGCTCCTAGTTTCATTGATTTGTTCTTTTGTTTTTGGTTTCTATTTCATTGATTTCTGCTCTGATCTTTATTATTTCTCTTCTCCTGCTGGGTTTAGGCTTTCTTTGTTGTTTTTTCTCCAGCTCCTTTAGGTGTAGGGTTAGGTAGTGTATTTGAGACATTTCTTGTTTCTTGAGAAAGACTTGTATCACTATATAATTTCCTCTCAGGACTGTCTTTGCTGTGCCCCACAGATTTTGAACCGTTGTGTTTTCATTATCATTTGTTTCCATGATTTTTTTCAATTCGTCTTTAATTTCCTGGTTGACCCATTCATTCTTTAGTAGGATGCTCTTTAGCCTCCATGTATTTGGGTTCTTTCCCAATTTTGTCTTGGGATTGAGTTCTAACTGCAGAGCATTATGGTCTAAAAATTATGAAGGAAATGATCCCAATCTTTTGATACTGGTTGAGACCTGATTTATGACCCAGAATGTGATCTATTCTGGAGAATGTTCCATGTGTACTAGAGAAGAATGTGTATTCTGTTGCTTTGGGATGGAATGTTCTGAATACATCTGTGATGTCTATCTGGTCCAGTGTTTCATTTAAGGCCTTTATTTCCTTGTTGATCTTTTTGCTTGGATTATCTGTCCATTTCAGTGAGGGAGTGTTACAGTCCCTTACTATTATTGTATTATTGTCGATGTCTTTCTTTGATTTTGTTATTAATTGGTTTATATAGTTGGCAGCTCCCATGTTAGGGGAATAGATATTTAAAATTGTTAGGTCTTTTGTTGGACAGATCTTTTGTGTATGTTTTGTGTATGATATAGTGTCCTTCCTCATCTCTTATTACAGTCTTTGGCTTAAAATCTAATTGATCTGATATAAGGATTGCAAGCCCTCTCCCAGCTTTCTTCTGATGTCCATTAGCATGGTATATTGTTTTCCACCCCCTCACTTTAAACCTGCAAGTGTCTTTGGGTCTAAAATGAATTTCTTGTAGACATCATATTGGTGTGTTTTGTTTTTTTATCCATTCTGATACCCTGTGTCTTTTGATTGGGGCATTTAGCCCATTTACATTCAGGGTAGCTATTGAGGGATATGAATTTAGTGCCATTGTATTGCCTGTAAGGTGACTGTTAGAGTATATCGTCTCTGTTCCTTTTGACCTACTACTTCTAGGCTCTCTCTTTGCTTAGAGGACCACTTTCAATATTTCCTATAGAGCTGGTTTGGGGGTTACAAATTCTTTTAGTTTTTGTTTGTCCTGGAAGCTTTTTATCTTTCCTTCTATTTTCAATGACAGCCTAGCTGGATATAGTATTCTTGGCTGCATGCTTTTCTCATTTATTGCTCTGAATATATCATGCCAGTCTTTTTGGCCTGCCACTTCTCACCAGTTTGGATTTTTACCAGCAGTATAAAAGTGTTCCCCTTTCTCCTCATCCTTGTTAATATCTATTGTTTCATCTGTTGTTAATTTTAGCCATTCAGACAAGTGTGAAATTTATCTCATTGTGGTTTTAGTTTGTATTTCCCGGATGATGAGTGACATTTAGAATCCTTTCATGTGTCTGTTAGTCACCCGTAGGACTTCCTTGGGAAAAGGTCTACTCATGTCCTCTGCCCATTTCTTAACTGGATTATTTGCTTTTTTGATAATTTCTTAATAGATTTTGGATACTAGCCCTTTATCAAATATGTCATTTGCAAGTATCTTTTCCCATTACACAGGTTGCCTTTTTGTTTTATTGATTGTTTCCTTCTCTGTACATAAGATTTATATCTTGATGAAATTACAATAGTTTTGTGAAAAATTCTTGTGTTATTTTTATAGGGATTGCACTAAATGTGTAGATTGCTTTGAGTAGTATAGACATTTTAACAGTATTTTTTTTTTCCCAAGCCATGACCATGGAATGTTTTTCCATTTCTTTGTGTCCCCTTCAAATTATTTCATGAGTGTTCTATAGTTTTCATAGTACAGATCTTTTCCCTCTTCGATTAAGTCCATTTCTAGGTATCTTGTGGTTTTTGGTACAATTGTAAATGAGATTGATTCCTTCATTTCTCTTTCTGCTGCTTCATTTTTGATATATAGAAATGCAATAGATTTCTGTACATTGATTATGTATCCTGCAACTTTAGTTAATTTATTTATCAGTTCCAGTAAATTTCTGGTGGAGTCTTTTGGGTTTTCTACATAGAGTACCATGTCATCTGTGAATAGTAGAAATTTGACTTCTTCCTTGATGATCTGGATGCCTTTTATTTCTTTCTGTTGTTGATTGCTGGGGCTAGAATTCCACTATGATGTTAAATAACAATGGTGAGAGTGGATACTCCTGTCTTGTTCCTGATCATAACTAAAAGCTCTCAGTTTTTCTCCATGTTGTATTGTATTAGCTGTGGGTTTATTGTATAATCTACATCTATTGAGAGGATCATATGATTCTTATTCTTTTCTTTATTAATGGGGTGTATCACATTGATGGATTTGTGAATACAAAACTCTGTGAAACTCTCCTGCAGCCCAGGAATAAATCTCGCTTAATTGTGGTGGGTGATTCTTTAATATACTGTTGGAGTTGATTAACTAGTTTCTTGTTTAGAATTTTTGCACTCATGTTCATTGGGAATATTGGTCTGTATTTCTCTTTCTTAGTGAGGTCTTTTCTGATTTTGGGATTAAGGTAATGCTGACCTCATAGAAGGCATTTGGAAGTTTTCTTTCCATTTCTATATTTTGAAAAAGTTTAAGAATAGGTATTAACTCTTCATTAAATATTTGGTAGAATTCCCCTGGGAAACATCTGGCCCTGGACTTCTGTTTGTTGGGAGATTTTTAATTACTGATTCCATTTCTTTACTGGTTATGGGTCTGTTCAAATTTTCTATTCCTTCCTGTTTCAGTTTTGGTAATTTATATGTTTCTTGGGATTTATCCATTTCTTCCAGATTGTCCAATTTTTTTGGTATATATTTTTTCATAATTTTCTTTTATAATTGTGTGTATTTCTATGGTATTGGTTGTAACCTCTCTTCTTTCATTTGTGATTTTTTTTTAAGATTTTGTTTATTTATTTGACAGACATAGGTCACAAGTAGGCAGAGAGGCAGGCAGAGAGAGAGGGGGGAAGCAGGCTCCCTGCTGAGCAGACAGCCCAATGTTGGCTCGATCCCAGGACCCTGGGATCATGACCTGAGCCAAAGGCAGAGGCTTAACCCACTGAGCCACCCAGGTGCCCCTCATTTGTGATTTTATTTATTTTGGTCCTTTCTCTTTTCTTTTTGATAAGTCTGTTGAGGTGTTTATCAATTTTATTAATTCATTCAAAGAACCAGTTCCCAGTTTCATTGATCTGTTCTTCCTTTTTGTTGTTGTTTCTATATTATTTATTTCTGCTCTAAACTCTATTATTTCCTCTTTTTTTCTTTAGGTTCATTTGCTTTTCCTTGTTTAAGTCCTTTTCTCTCTTCCTTAAGTGGGTTGCATTGCTTTCTATTTCCCTCTTTCACATTGCTTCTGCTGCATCCCAAAGGTTTCGATCATTTTGCTTTCATTTTCATTTGCTTACATGTATTTTTTTTAAATTTCTTCCTTAATTTCCTAGTTAATCTACTGATTCTATGGTAGGATGTTCTTTAACCTCAATATTCATGGTTTTCCCAAATTTTTTCTTGTGGTTGACTTCAAGTTTCATAGTGTTGTGAATGGAAAATATGCATGGTATGACTTCAATCTTTTTGTATTTGTTGAGATCTGCTTTGTGACCCAATATGTGATCTATTTTGGAGAATGTCCCATGTGCACTTGAAAAGAATGTGGATTCTGTTGCTTAAGATGAAATGTCTTGAATATGTATGTTAAGTCCATCTGGCCTGGTGTATTATTCAAAACCATTGTCTCCTTGTTGATTTTCTGCTTAGGTGATCTGTTCATTGCTGTAAATGTGGTGTTAATGTTACCTACTATTATTATATTATCAATGAGTTTCTTTATGCTTGTTATTACTTGTTTTATATTTTTGGATGCTTTCCAGTTAGGGGCATAAATATTTACAATTGTTATATCTTCTTATTTGATAGGCTCCTTTTTTTATGATATAGTGTCCTTCATCTCTTGTTACAGCCTTTGGTTTAAACTCTTTTGTTTGCTATCAGAATGGCTACTCTGCTTTCTTTTGATGTCCATTATCATGGTAGAAGGTTCTTCATCCCCTTACTTTCAATCTGCAGGTGTCTTTATGTCTAAAATGAGTTTCTTGTAGGCAGTATGTAGAAGGGTCTTGTTGTTGTTTTATCCATTCTGATACCCTATGTCTTTTAGATTGGACCATTTAGTCCATTTGCATTCAGAGTGATTAATGAGAGGCTAAATTTAGTGCTATCATATTTCTGTAAAGTTGGTATTTTGGGTGATGTTTTCTGTTCCTTTATAGTTTCGGTCACTTTTGGTCTTTCCTTTCCACTCGAAGAGTCCCCTTTCATATTTCTTTCAAGGGTTTTCTAGTGATTATGAAATTCTTTAGTTTTTGTTTGTCTGGGAAACTCTTTACCTCTCCTTCTGTTCTGAATGACAGCCTTGCTGGATAAAGTAATCTTGTCTGCATATTTTTCCCATTCAGCACACTGAATATATCATGCCAATCTCATGGCCTGCCAAATTTCTGGGGAGGGGTCTGCTCCTAACCTTAATTGTCTTTGCTTTAAGTGAGGGATTTTTTTTTTTTTTTCCCCTTGCTACTTTCAGGATTCTTTCTTTATCTCTGTATTTTGCAAGTTCTACTGCCATATGTCTTGGTGTTGGCCTTTTTTTGTTGATTTGGTGGGAGTTCTCTGTGCCTCCTGGATTTGGATGTCTGTTTCCTTCCCCAGATTAGGGACCTTTTCAGTATAATTTGTTCAAATAACATTCCGCCCCTTTTTTCTGCTCTTTTTCTTTTGGGACTCCTATGATATGAATGTTATTGTGCTTTATGGAGTTGCTGATTTCCCTGAATTTTCATTCATGATGCAATAGTCTTCTTTTCTTCTTCTTTTCAGCTTCATTATTTTCCATAACTTTATCTTCTGTATCACCTAATCATGCCTCTTCTTCTTCCATCCTTGTTGTCATTATATCCAGTCAATTTAGCATCTCAGTTATAGCATTTTTTATTTCAGCTGACTAGTTTTTAGGTCTTTTATCTCTGCAGTACAGGATTCCCTGATGTCGTCTATGCTTTCCTGAAGCCCATCTTCTATCCTTATGATTGTTGTTTTAAATTCTGGATCAGCTTATTATTTTTATCTGTTTGGATTAGATCCCTGGCCATGAGCTTTTCTTATTCTTTCTTTTGGGATGAATTCCTCCTCTTGGCATTTTGTCTAGGTTTCTGTCTTCTTCTGTGCATAAGGAAAACCTGTTATGTGTCTTGCTCCTGAGAGTAATGGCTTTATTAAGAAGAGGTCATATACTGTTCAGGGCCTGGTGCTTCAGGAAATATTTCTGATATATGTTGTGCACCCTGCTATTGTGTTTTGGCTGTTTTTTCCCTCAGGTCAGTCCTCTTCAGGGTTTCCTGCCGGCAGTGGGGAATGTTTTGACCTTTTACAGGGTGTGGTGAGTTTTATATAGGTGTGTTCTGGTTTGCTTGTTTAAAAAGGGCTGATCATTAGAGGTATTCTGTTTTTGCTAGAGCTATTTCCACTAGAGCTTTGCAGCACTCTATGGTCAGTAGACTTGGTATGTGTGCGTGTGTGGGGGTGGTAATGGTGGTGTGTGATCTTTGGGGGGGAGCAGCTACTCTGGTTCTCAGACACACTTTCTCTAGTACAGAAGCATCTACAGAGTTTGGGAGAGTGATGCCTCATGTAAACTGTTTAAGACTCCACCGTCATGCTCTATGCTGAGCAATGAGTTCTATCCATGCTGGTGGACAGGGAGATAAAAATGTTGCCAGCCAACTCCCTTATCCATGGAGAGGGGAATTTGCAACCACCACTGTCCAGGAAGCCCTCACAGAAGAGCAAATAATCTCCCCTTGTGTGTCCCACCCATCCCTCCTATCACTAGTTTTATCCTGTGTCTAGGCCATCTGCCCACCTGTCAACCCAGTGCACCTCTGTTTTATCTCAGGTATGCTGGCTGAGATTCAAAACTCCAAATTAAGGGACCAAGCATGATGCAGACCCACACTGATCCTGTGAGGAAAGGTCTTGAAATACTGGGGCTGGTGCCAGTTTATCTCAGGAAAGCAGTTGTATGAATGTTCAGGGGCTTGGAGGTTAGAGTGAAGCAGAGCAAAAATCCACTGGCCAGGTTAGCTGCCCTCAGCAGGTATCTCTGCTCATATGATAAGAACAGGGCAGCTCAGTGGTGCCCATCAGGCTCTTTTGTTCCCAGAGAGGCAGTGCTACCTCTCCCAAATGCAATCCAAAAAGGGAAACTGTCTCCCAGTTGACCCAGGGCATCCTCAGACCATGCTATCCCCCCTTCTCCACAGAAGCTCCGCTGCCTACTGGCCTCCATACCAGCCATAACACAGATTTCTAAAACTTCAGTCTTTGAGCTCAACTGCTTGTAAAAACTCATGCTGATCATCCCCTCTCATTTTCCCAGTCCGTGGTTTTAGAGAAGTGTTTTTCTTGTGCAATGCCCTATGCACTGTTCTCTGTTTCCCTCTCTCCTCTGTGATCAGGGTTTCCTCCCTACCATAGCACCCATGATTCTTTTCTCCCCCAAATCATATCTCTGCACCTCCTACCTTCCACTGTGTGGCCTCCTTTCTCTGTGTAGTTGTGCAGTTTGTTCTCTCATTCCTCAGATTGATTTCTTTGATGTTCAGTTGATTTCAAATTTATCTAGCTCTATTCAAAGGATTAGATAAGCCTTGAGTTCCTTTCTACTCTACCAGCTTCACCAAAAACTTCATACATTTCTTCTGTCTTTTCTCAAATTTAGTATAGGCACCTCTCTTCCAGCACTTATCCATCCTTATATGTCTCATGGGATGTTATACATACTAGAAATTCATGTGGCATTTGGTCAATGAAAAAAATGTCTAATTTTAGATAGTGTGTAAAATAGAATACAGATTGTTTAACCTGTCTGATCATGGACACCTAATGAAGCAAATTAGAAGAAAAGAATAGAATAAACTCAGTCACAGCACAGACCTAGATGAGCATGACAGGATGACATGGAGTGAGATAGGAGGAAGGTAGACAACCAAGGCCATGTGTGGATCTGTAGGAGGGTAGAGAAGAGAACCAAAAATATGAGTCTCCATTACTCTTAGTTTGTTAGAAAGAAAGTAAGTTATTTTAGAGTCAAATTTGTTAGGATCTTATATAGGTAACTATGTTTCCTAGAGTTGACAGAATAGTCCCAGGGTACAAAAAGACAAATCTGTTTAAGTTGCAAGTAGCAAGTAACATTGAGGGAAATGTGTCAGGAGTAAGTCCTCAGACCCACAGATGATATCAGTAAGGGATTTTAGTTCTTAGGCAACAAGTTTTTGAGAACCAAGTGGAACACCAAGTTTTAGGATCAGAACACAGGGCATGTCAACCAAGCCAGGGACTTCAACGTTGTGAACAAAGGCAAAAATTAACAAACTCTAATTCAAAGGGATCCATGTTTTTAGAAGAATGTATATGTCTGGTTATGGGGACACCGAGTGGCATATGGGCACTAATGTTAGCAGGAATAGTTTCATGTTGAGTTTATGAAAACTGAGCTATAGTTATTTAAGTCTTTTCTGTCAGATGTCAGGGTTAGTGTATCAATCTGAGACTGCTTATTGAGGTCAAGGGTTTTTGTTTTTTTGTTTTTTTGTTTTTTGTTTTTTGTGTTTTTTTGGTTCTTTTTAGAGAATGAAGTAAAAGGAATTTACAGGTTGCAAACAGCAGGGGGTAGAATCATTGATGTATATTAAATCAAAAAAGACAAATGTTCTAACTAAAAATTTTTAAGAAAGTAAAGTATTTTATAAGTTCAAAGTAAAAGTTATTGCCATGTAGTATAACATAGAACTATTTAAATGTAATAATTAAAATTTTAAAAATTAAGAAAATAGTTGTTTTGAATAAATACAGAGTTTCAATTTGGAGTATATCTATGTAAGGTAGGATAAAATGTTTTTATTTGAGAAAATGGAGTAAAATGGTTTTATGTGTTAACACGTTGTAGTATTTTTTCAATGATATATATTATGCTAGACAATGAATAATTTGGCATTTTATTATATCTACCACTACCCTAGAAGATTTTTTAAAATATTATTTATCGTTTTTACACTCATTATGGGTTGGTATCTATGGTAATAATTTTACCTACATTTTATCAATTAATCCCTTTTATATTCATGTATTCACACATGCCAAATATTATTTTCCTTTTAAAAAGAGAACTTTGAATCTCAAAGAGATTAAATAATTTGTTCAGAGTTTTGCCATTGGTGAACAGAGTTAGGTTTTTACAAGTATTTGGTCCTGGGTATTCCAAAGTCCTGGGATTTAAAGAACACACTGCTAAAACCAGGTCAGCATGAATACTCACAGAATCTTAGAATGGGGATGCCATAAAATTTATCAGACAGAATGAGAGATTTTGAAAATATACCTGTAAGAACAGTTTCAAAATAATACAGTTTTACTCATTAATGAAATGGTGAGGTAGAATTATAATTTATCTTCAGAATTGAACTATTTTAGCTCATTTTCTCAGAAGTTTGAAGTGTTCTATATTCTTTGCATGGGTCAACAGATAGTGGTGAGAGAACGTACGGGTGGAGGGTAAAACTATTTTATTAACCTCTACCATGGGGCCTAGTAACATTGCATTCACCTTTATAACTTTTCTTCATTAGCATAACTTAGTAGAAATTTACCTTACCTACTATCATAAAATAATTTGATCTTGCTACCTGCTATGAAATGTGTACCTTTTGAACAATACCTTGAAATAAGAAAACACAAAATACTACCTACAAAGCAGCACACAGGAAGGCCTTGCAAAAAAATATAGTGATTATATAATTTGGTGAAGTTTTGGAATTAATGACCGATTCTATGGTATGTAAAGCAATTTTGCACAGGTAGGCTCAAAATTTTGGAGGCAACAGTTTATTGTTAAGTAGTAGAAAGAAACAGAAACTGTAAAAATAAACTTTCTTGAGTTTTAATTAACTTGTGAACCCAGAAAGAAATGGATAATTTTCTAATAAATATTCAGTTCTATTCATCAAAGGAAAAATGTTTATCCTAGTTGCAATGTTGGGAATTATGTGAAGAAAAGCGTTGTGTAAACACAAATAATGCTTATTCTAAAACATTATGCAACTTTATGAAATGTAAGTCCTACTTCTATGTGCATCTCTGGTTTCAGGAAAATAGGCAATATATTGGTTTACATACATTTCTAATTCCTCTATTGTTTTTAAGCTTCCAAGTCAAAAGATTACATAGAACTGAAGACCAACAAGAAGTATATATATTTAAAATTACAAAGGCAGACAACTGTCCTTTTTTCAGTACTCTGAACAACAACAAAAATTGCTAAACAAATAAATAAAAATCCCCTCTTGCTGTTGAACATTTAATTAGATTGAGCAGCAGGTTTTCTTAGCACTGATAACACTCCTAATCATTCCTGACTCAGAATAAAAGAATTGTCAGAGGATTATTAATTGAATAAGAGTCTATTGTGTTTTTCTTTTTGTCCTCATTTAACTTTACTCTCATATTGTCTAAAACAGGCAAAAGTTTAGCTCCACGTACCAGAATATAACGAAGTTTTCATAGTTAGCAGCTAAGTGATTTACTTCTGCTTTGGTTATCACATAAGCCCATGGAAAGTGAATGTATTAAATTATGAATATGCATTTACTGGAAAAAACAATTATGATGAAGTATGCATAACACTGCCTTTGGAGTCAGAAAGAACAGGTTTGGAGGCCAAGATCTGTGTTTACTAACAGTACGGC
The DNA here is from genome assembly GCF_020171115.1 of Neogale vison. Lineage (NCBI taxonomy): Eukaryota > Metazoa > Chordata > Mammalia > Carnivora > Mustelidae > Neogale > Neogale vison. Next base: position 116,662,080 of record NC_058095.1, on the reverse strand, counting down.
GTCTGATAAACTCCTTAATTTTTCTTAAACCTCAGATTCCTTATATGAAAAATGGCATAAACATACCTCAGAGTTGTTCTGGAGATTAAAAGGTATAACATATGTAAATCACTCTGCATAATGTCTGGCCTCTCATAGGCACTCAAAATTGTTAGAGCTTTCTTATGATAAATTAAGAGGGTTGGATGGGTACCTGGGTGGCTCAGTGGGTTAAACCGCTGCCTTTGGCTCAGGTCATGATCTCAGGGTCCTGGGATCGAGCCCCGCATCGGGCTCTCTGCTCAGCAGGGAGTCTGCTTCCTCCTCTCTCTCTGCCTGCCTCTCTGCCTGCTTGTCATCTCTCTCTGTCAAATAAATAAATAAAATCTTTAAAAAAAAAAATTAAGAGGGTTGGAGATTATATACTAAACAGATAACATTGATCTCGTTTTGGTTTTGAAAATCGGTGGTTTATAGTATGAGTAACTGATGGGAAGACCTTCTCACCGACTCTAAAACCGGCGCCAGACGAAAACATCTACCCGGCAACCATTGCTTTCACTCCTAGATAGACTAACCCTCAGTATAATTATCTAAAGCCGGATCGCAAACCTTCTTACTAACTAAAAGTCATTCTCTAAATCTTCCTTATCTTCCTTAGACCATCAGTTTTACTCTTACATGCTGGATCATTTCCATTGGCAAACATCCTAAAATACATTTTTAAAAAGTCTTCTCTTGACCACAGCAGTGTACCAAGGGCTGTAATAGAAGCAGTCTCTCAAAATGCAGACAATATTGAGATGATCATATAATGTTATATATGGTACGTTATATGATGTGTGCACATGTGCGATTAAAATTAGCATATTATCTATCCCTTCACAAACATTCTTTTTACACTGATGTTAATTTCTAAAACTCTGGCGTAGTGTTTGTTGGACTCTGAGAACTGAGGTACACATATTCATTTTGGGGATTAATCAATAACAGGTTGGAATTTTTTGAGCTTGTTTTAGATGAACTTCATGTCTCCAATCCCCGTACATTAAGGTCCACAAAAGGCAATAAATTAATGCATTTAAATTACTGCAATGAATTGCCTAAGAAAATGGAAAAAAAAGTAGATGAAGAAAATCTTCTGTAAGGCTTAGAAAATGGTTTGTGCATAAATAACAGAATTGAAGTAAGTCAGTTCTGTTTCTCATATTTACAATTTTTGTTCTGCCATTGCTCACTTTGAATCTCCTGTCTTAATGCGGGAATATGTCAGAATACTGGGACACTCCAGTCATATGAAACACAACCACCAAAATAGACAGGTACTTATTTATTTAAGGAAGCAATTGAATAGAATGATGATCTCATATACAAGATTAAAAAGTATGGTCAAGCAAACGATCTATTCACTAGTTTTTTTACAACTCTATGGATGGTTTTTGTTCTCTTTTTCGCTAAGAAAAGTATTTCGAACTTCACAAAGAAGTTTGTTAAACCATCTCTGAGAACTATACTTGTCAGAGATATGAGTGAGTGTGAATCTTCTGAAATTGTTTTATGAGATCTGCATATAGAAAATGTCTCTTGGGAGCATACTGATGATATCAAACTCCACACTGAAGCTCCTTCAGCTCTAAAAGAGTTCATTTACTTTTAGGTTTGTTAATTGATACATTTTTGCAAGATTGTCAGAGTGTCCCAACTATTCCAAAAGAAAATCTTTTTGACTCATGAGAGTCTTAAGAACGAATTCAATATCTTATCCATAAGATGACTATTTTATTCTTATCCATATTTATTAGCTGCCCTTTGTACATTTTATCACTCTAAAACATTTTGCTAGCATGGTCTCATTTATCATTTATTGCCTCTCTTCTCTTTTTGCTACTGGCAGGACACTCAGTGAATTGTGTACCTTTTCAAAGTAACACATGCTCCATGAGGCAAAGTGCCAAATATCACTCCCCAGGTTACCATCTCTTTCTCAAAATATTGATTTTCTTCTCTGAGGTTGATCCAAGAGTCCCATGATATTGGTGACTGTCTACTGATCTCCCCAATGAGGGGTAGGCCCCTAGGGTTCCAGTCATGGCAAGCTGTCATGGCTTTAAAAACTGGCACACGTTCTGTCAGGAAAGAGAGATTAAAGCGTAACCTTGCTGTTTCATATTTCACTGCTAATACCACAGCCATCTATTAAAAGTGCTTTCTTTGGAGGCATATACTGCTGTTACTGGTATAATATCACCCGTGTATTGCTCAAAAATCTTGGGGTGTGGAAAAGTGCACACAAAATAATAGAACTTATGGGGAAAATATGATGGAAAAATTTATGCAACTTTGTAGCTAACACCCTAACCGATAACTTTTTAACTATTAAAACAAACAAGACACTGCTACGCTTAAGAACACATATTAAATTGCTAATGACCTTCCTGTTAAAGCAATAACCATTTAATGACAGTTTGATGGAAAGTGTAGGAGACAATTGCAATAACTGAGTTATTTAGACAAGAACAAAATGTATAAATATAGTGGAGAACCCCCAACAAACATTTCTAGACTAGAGGATTTGGCAGAAGGAAGAATGCAGGATGAATGATGTCTTATAAAGCAGCTCTACTTTCATTATCTATGACAGTGAGCATGATAATAGTTTAGTATGGGTTCATACTAGGACCCTCCCCTCTCAGTAGGGCCAATTATGAATGAGTTAAGAAAAATCACAAAGAATCTACACAGTTTCATTCTTGAAGTGTTGAAACTGACAATTTTCCCTAATGAACCCCAGAAAGGTGAGTGGACCTAACTTCTCATCCATGAGTCATCCAGAAAAGAGTTGTATTTTCAGGAGTTACGATTATTGGGGTAAAGAGATCATAATATGTGTAAGTAGCAATTCTCAAAAAGTGAACAAGAAATGAAGATTTGTAAGAATGGAAATTGTCATATTAAGTTTTAAAATTTATATATATTAATTTGAGCATTTTATATTATCTCATATTCTACTCATTGTATTTTCAATTTAGAGATGGCTGAATATGAGATGTTCCTAAATTTTAGATCTCAATGGTCAAAGTATTAACAATGTTTTTATAACAAAATTAAATATGCATGAAGCTTGAAATTATGTATTATCATATTGTTGATGTTTTTTCTTTCTTTCTTTTTTTGATATTTTGAAGTATTTGCAATGTTCTTTGACAACGGAAAACAAAGATTTGGAAGGTCAGACTCCAACGATTGACATTCGTGTGGGCTAATAACAATGTAATATGCTGATTTTTTTTCACTTTAAAATTCACAACTACTCATATGCGGAACATAAGGAAAAGTGCAGAGGACAATTTGGGTGGGTACTGGATGGGAAGAAATCAGAGAGGGAGACAAACCACATGAGACTCTTGACTCCAGGAAACAAACAGGGTTGTGGAAAGAGAGGTATGGGGGAGATGGGGGAACTGGGTGATGGTCATTAAGGAGGGCACATGATGTGATGAGCACTGGGTGTTATGTTGAATTGATGAATCATTGAACATTATATCAGAAACTAATGATGTACAATAAAAAAAAACAAAGGAAAAAGAACACAACTAGTCTATGTAGTATATACTATAATTAGTGCTATTTTACAAATGAGAAAATCAAGGCTGAGAAAGATTATATAAAGCTCCTATATTATAGCTTGTCTTATAGGTAGTAGATTTGTGATTGGAATACAAGTAGTTTTATTCACAGCCTATGCTTTTAGACAATATAATATATTAAAACATAAAACTAAAAATGATTCTTAATGCATATAAAATACAGAAATCCAGGAATAGGTAAATAAGCTAGAAAGATCTATAGTGAGAAGGTAACTACAGAAAATGGCTCAAGAGGAAGCAGAATGTTCATGCCCTAAGAAAGAACTTACAGAGAAAAAAAAAAATTATGGAGAACAGAAGGAAAAGAAAATATGTTCTCTTTCCTGTGGCACAAATAGCAAGAAATTTGACACCACATGACCTTGGGATTCAGAATTAGACTGACTCATACACAGTCTGAAATATGAATAGAATAGGATCCGAGAATATCAAGAAATTTAACAATCTCAACAACCATTTCATAAAAGTATGACCTACCATACACTCAGAAATTCAGATTGGAAGCTACTCCCATACTGGACAATCTCTAGATAGGTTTAATTTACAATTTGAAAAGAAAGATTAAGCACCTTATGACCTATAAGATACATATGTCAATTACTAAATTAATGCTGTTTTATATTATATCATATTATTTAATAAATAAGTTCTACATTTTAAATATTCCTAGAAGAGTTGTGAAGAAGGAAAATATTCCAATATGGCAATGTTTCATGAATATACTTAGCTGGAGAAATTCATAGAAAGATATTCTTGCTAAATGTTCTTAATATAGTCAATATTTTTTCTTTCTCCAAATCAGCTTTTAATCTCACACATGCACAAAAAATGTCTTCTTGGAAAGACATTAACATAAACTGCAAGAAACAATTTATTTGCATTGATGATATAATGGATTGCTTAGATTATATGTATCTCTTTTTATAAACCATACTATTAATTTAATAATACATTAAAAAAAACTTGTGTTTTTCATTCATTGATTTTTAAAGGAAACTCAACCTCAGAATATTAGAAGAAATGAAAAAGAAAAAAGGATAAAAGAGAGACGGTCTTTGGAAGAAGAAATACGTTAATTGCTACACTGTTACTACTATAGACAAGTCCATTTAGCAATTTTATCAATATGAAATTTGTATAAATCAATTAAAATTAATCAGTGTGTATTTTTAAAAAAAATTTTAAAGACCTTTCCTTTTCCATTTATTTGACACAGAGAGAGAAAGTACAAGCAGGCAGAGCAGCAGGCAGAGGGAGACAGAGAAGCAGATTCCCCACTGAGCAGGGAGCTTTATACAGGACTCCCTCCTAGGACCCTGAGATCATGACCTGAGCGAAAGGCAGCCACTTAACCTACTGAGCCACCCAGGTACCCAGTGTATATTTAAATCACTATTAATTCTATCATAAAGACTTGACATTTTGTTGAGTGGTCCTCTAAATACATGTTGGAGAGAAAGATGTTAAGTATATGATAGATGGATGATAGAGATAAAGTACTAATATGAATCTGTTACCTGTTGCCTCGAATTCTCCCTTTTAGTCTTTTCTCTGTCATAGAAGACTGCATTTATCAGATTCTCTTTATCTGGGTTCTAGTTAGTGTTGGCCACTGGAAAACCCTGCCACATAAGAAAAGAAGAAGAGAAAAGCCATTCTGCTTCTTGCTCTAGCATTGATAGAGGAAGCTGCAGAGGTCAGTGACTAAAAGTGATGGTACCCTCCAGTAGGGACAGTGGGTAAAACAACTGGACGGTGGTATCATTTGTGCCTCCAGCAACTTGAACATGAGCATGGACTCCTGGGAAGCCCAGGCACAGTGACAACTCTCTGATCTCTGAGCAACAACTTTTTAGTTTCATTTCTCTTCTTTCCTTTCTAAGAATCTTGTAATTTGTTTTGCATCAATCTCTCTCTACTTGAAATATCAAGACTGGATTCTGCTTTTCTGTTTAGATATTGGCTGATATAGATAACGAAGATAAGAAAAGAGAAAAAGGGAAAGGAAGGAAAGGAGAGGGGAGGGAAGGGAAGAAAAAGAGTAGAAAAGAAATTCCTAATATATCATTATTAACAAGTTTCTCACCTTCTTTAGTTTCTTTGGTTCTTCTCTGCAGGTCACTGGGATTTTATGATATAATCCAGAATTTGGTTGATGAGATAAACAAGAAATGCTAAGCTAAGTTGTGTTTTAAACTGTTGAATGCAGAACACACAAAAAAGAAAAATTAAAGGGCCCCTGAGACAGACAAAAATGATCAGGAGGGGAAGTAAGAAAGAGAGATAAGAAAGTAAACCAGGCAGAATTAGGGCAAGGAAACATGGAAGAAACAATGGGTTACATCTCTTGTCAAGTTTAAAGCTTTTGAGCTTGAATTCTACTTTGTGTGATGCCAGACACTCAAAGCTACTTTCTTACTGATTCCATTTGTTTGGTTAAAAAAAAAAAAAAAAAAAAAATCCCTTCAGCACTAGGGAGTCTCAGTCGGTAAAGCGTCTGCCTTAGGCTCAGGTCATGATCCCGTGGGTCCTGGGATCCAGCCCCATGTGGAGCTCCCTGCTCAGTGGGGAGTCTGCTTCTCCCTCTGCCTACCCTCTGCAAAATTCATGCTTGCTCTCTCACTCTCACTCTGTATGAAATAAATAAATAAAATATTTAAAAATAAATAAATATCCCTTTTAAAAATATTTAGCTTCTATCACTTTAATTCTGTTTTCTGTTCTGCTGGTACATAGCATTTAGCTGGCTCTTGATTTTGAGTCAAACTAAAATTTTATTTTCCTTTAGTAGGTAAATCTGCTGACCTCACTAATTGATAACACTGATGTATTTGGTCTTTGCCAGAATCTGTTATAATAATTATGTAGGGGTACCTGGGTGGCTCAATCAGTTAAGAGGCAGACTCTTGATTTAGGCTCAGGTCATGATCTCGGGGTCCTGGGTTAGAGCTCCATGTAGGGCTCCATGCTCAGGAAGAAGTCTCCTGGGATTTTTTTTCCCCCTCCCTTCTCTTGCTCTCTCTCTCGTTTTCTCTTTCTCTCTCAAATAAACAAATAAACATTTTATATCTACTGCATTGTCTAGATCCCCTTGCTTTAAAAAAGTTCTGATATTTTGTAAAACTGATATTTTTGTTCATGTGATTAGCTTTGTACCTTTCTTTACTTTTTTAATTGACCTTTTAATACCTTCATAACATATTAATTATTTTTACTGATTGGTTAGGCAGTTTTTAAGCAAATCTTTTAATACTTGTTTTTGCCCAGTCAAAGTGTTCATTCTTCTTTTTTTTTTCCTTCCTTATTTCTACATTTTTATCTTGTCTCTTGATTCTTAAGTTTGGTCCGTCTGGTTTTCTAGGCATTACAATATGCATCTTTAATTTATCACAGCCTGTATACATACACATAATAATAAGCTACTTCAAATGATATAAAAACTTAATGGTATAAAATTGTTACCCCCCCAACCAATTTTCTATGTCCAACAATATCTTTTTATTATTTATTTTAAATGGGCAATCATATTTTAAAGTAATCAAAGATAAAATAAAATGTTTAATATTTCACCAGATATTTCTCCTCTATGATATTCTTCATTACTCTCCAAATTACAGGAAATCTCTTTCAATTGACAACATATATGGCACCTTTTTGTGTTCTGGGGAATCTCTGCTCTCCTGTCCCACCCCCAGTTTTCTGCCCTCAGGAATTCTTGGTTCCTGGACTCCAGCCTTCCTAGGGCAGCTGCAGGGGGCCACTTAAGGGAGATTTTTTTCAGCTCCCTGCTTCCTGTTTCCACTTGGTAAGGGACAAGAGAGCCCTGTTAAAACTTCTCTAAGTTCCTACTCCTCTCTAACGCCCCTTGTCCTCCATGCTATTGGTTATGCTCCACAAATGAGTGAAACCATATGATAATTGACTCTCTCTGCTTGACTTATTTCACTCAGCATAATCTCTTCCAGCCCCATCCATGTTGCTACAAAAGTTGGATATTCGTCCTTTCTGATGGAAGCATAATACTCCATAGTGTATATGGACCACATCTTCCTTATCCATTCATCCGTTGAAGGGCATCTTGGTTCTTTCCATAGTCTGGCGACTGTGGCCATTGCTGCTATAAACATTGGGGTACAGATGGCCCTTCTTTTCACGACATCTGTATCTTTGGGGTAAATACCCAGGAGTGCAATTGCAGGGTCGTAGGGAAGCTCTATTTTTAATTTCTTGAGGAATCTCCACACTGTTCTCCAAAGAGGCTGCACCAACTTGCATTCCCACCAACAGTGTAAGAGGGTTCCCCTTTCTCCACATCCTCTCCAACACATGTTGTTTCCTGTTTTGTTAATTTTGGCCATTCTAACTGGTGTAAGGTGATATCTCAATGTGGTTTTAATTTGAATCTCCCTGTAGGGAATTTGGGTAAATTGGAAGGGGAGGTGAACCATGAGAGACTATGGACTCTGAAAAACAGTCTGAGGGGTTTGAAGTGGCGGGGGGGTGGGAGGTTGGGGTACCAGGTGGTGGGTATTATAGAGGGCACAGCTTGCATGGAGCACTGGGTGTGGTGAAAAAATAATGAATACTGTTTTTCTGAAAATAAATAAATTGGGAAAAAAAAAAAGAAATTAAAAATAGAGCTTCCCTATGACCCTGCAATTGCACTCCGGGGTATTTACCCCAAAGACACAGATGTCGTGAAAAGAAGGGCCATCTGTACCCCAATGTTTATAGCAGCAATGGCCACGGTCGCCAAACTATGGAAAGAACCAAGATGCCCTTCAACGGACGAATGGATAAGGAAAATGTGGTCCATATACACTATAGAGTATTATGCCTCCATCAGAAAGGATGAATACCCAACTTTTTTAGCAACATGGACAGGACTCGAAGAGGTTATGCTGAGTGAAGTAAGTCAAGCAGAGAGAGTCAATTATCATATGGTTTCACTTATTTGTGGAGCATAACAAAAAGCATAGAGGACATGGGGAGTTAGAGAGGAGAAGGGAGTTGGGGGAAATTGGAAGGGGAGGTGAATCATGAGAGACTATGGACTCTGAAAAACAATCTTAGGGTTTGAAGTGGTGGGGGGGTGGGAGGTTGGGGTACCAGGTGGTGGGTATTATAGAGGGCACGGATTGCATGGAGCACTGGGTGTGGTGCAAAAATAATGAATACTGTTATGCTGACAATAAATAAATTAATTTAAAAAGATAAAAAAAAAAAACTTCTCTAAGTTCTGGTTCACAGTGTAGTTCAAATATGGTGGCAAATTTACAGGATTTTGTTTGCAAATATACTTAGAAACAGACTAAAATAACTGGTAGGAAAAAAAGCTGGTTGTGTATCAACTGGCGAAATTAAGTAATCAGACTTGCTGAGGTGAACAAAAAGTCTAAATTTAGTCCGTTTACTAAAAACAGTGCAATTTTTTGAGAATGCGCTTCAAGCACAAGCTCTTTATAGAGCAGCGCCCAATTCAGGATAGTGTACTGAGAATGTATTTTCAGAAAATGATGCAGAAGTCAAGAACGAGGCTTTGTGGGAGGCATGGTTGGTCTGAGATTTGAAATGCTGTTCAGTGAACAATGGAAGAAATATTTGCTGCGAACTTTGGGAGCCCACCCTAACATACTGAATTAGAAACTCTGGAGGATGAGGTTCACCATTTGGGTTTGAAAAAGGTGATCCTGATGCATGATCAAGTGTATGGACCACTGAATCAGAACAACCATTTAAATTTTTTTAAATGTTTAAATTTTTAATGAAATTGAAAATATAACAAAATAGCATAGAAAATCCACCACTACAAAGTGTTTAGAGTTGAACTTAAAGCCTTTATACACAGGAAGTGCTGATCTGTAAAATTTTACAAGTAATCCCTATGAAGTAAAAGAAAGAAATTCCTATTGGAACTGCATATTTTCATCCATCATACGTAAAACTGACGTAGAATAATTTTTCTATTTGGGGAAAAACTTTTCCTTGAAGCTCTCAGAATGGAATTATGAAAACCCTATGTAGTTTTTTTGCAAAGAACACTGACAATGCAGCAATCAAGGAACAGCTTTAAGTGAGAGTTTATATAAAGAAGGCTTATTTCGTGCAACAAAAGACTGAGTCAGAAAGAGCCCTCCCCTACACACACACACACACACACACACACACTATTCTTTCTTCCCTTGTCTATAACACTTTCATCTGTTATAATAGATGATTTAGGAAATAAGGGTAATCACTGTTTTTTGTTGTCATTTATGGATAATTTTATGATTTGGCCATAATCCTGGGGTCAGTCCTATTCCTAGTAATCAATATGGGGGGGGTGCTTTATAAACATTCAGTGTTTACTGGATTGCAAAAATTAGTAAAATAGCTGAAAACACAAAGTTGCAGAGTAGTATTCTTGGACACTTATTTCTAAATCTATTTAATAGTAGTTATTAACTTATACAAAAAAAGTAATAGAGGGAAAATCTTTGATATATAATATAAGCTGAATAAAATTAGAGAGGTGGAAAGAAATAAATAGTTTCATAAGGAGATTTTGAATTTGGAATTGATTTGGTAGAAATTTCAGCATATTGCTGAAGACATTAAAAGATCATCATCTACAGAAAGGTTTACTTAGTACAAAATGAGAAGTGGAAATAAATCTTACAACAGACATCAAATTCTCATTCTTCTCTACCCAAGTTCTAATTTATTGCCCACTTTAAAACAGTATTTCTCTGCCCCATCTAAGTTCATTTACCATTCTGCTTTTTTCACAGCCCCCTATGCTGTCCTGATCCAAGCTACCACCATTATTGCAGAATGACTTCTGTGCCCCTCCCCCTCCCCCCAGCCCAGCATTCCTTGCTCCATGCTATTTGACTATTCAGCTCTACCCACACTGCCTTCTGTGATATTCCCAGGACACATCAGGCATGCTCCTGCCAGACTGCATTTGTCTTTTCCGTTTTCTTTGGTTTGCATGGGTGTTTCTTCAAATATTTGCAAGGCCCATCACTCTTTTTCTTCAGAAGATCTTTAATCAAACAACTATTTCCCAAAAACTAATCTTTGGCCACTATTCAAAACTGAAAGCCCCTTTATACTTTATTTCCCTCCTTATCACTTATTACTATCTAATTTGCTCTATACTTAATTATTTATCTTATTTATTGCCAGTCTCCTCTCCCCACTCCTATGCACACAAGCTCCAGAGGGGTAATTCTCTTTTGTTCTATATGGTATCCTCAGTCCTATTAGAATCATCTAGCATAAATACTCAAATAAACATCTATTGATTAACTAAATGAAAATATAAACAATAGTGATACAAAAACAGGGGATAGAACATCAGCATTAGCTTATAGACTTAAAAACCCCAAAGGAAAGAAGCATATAAAAATAATCTAATTCATACATAATCAAATAAATGAATATTTAAAGTCTTCCAGTTAAAAAATAAATAGAACAGGAGGATGTAATGTATATCACAGGAAATATAGCTTATAATATCATAAAAATTTTGTCTGGTGGCAGATGGTAACAAGAATTATTGTGGTGATCACTCTGTAATATATATATACATACCAAATCATTATGCTATTCTGAAACTAATATAATATTGTATGTCAATTGGTCGCCAATAAAAATATTAGTGAGACTACTCTGTACTTGGTACAGACTGAAGAGATACTGAGACTTGTTAAACAATGAGGAACCATTATTTGCAAAAGCAAATAAAATCTCAAATTCTTTGTCATGTGCACTTTCTTTTAAGACTGTTTCAGTAAATACAAAGTAATGCTTTTAATCTGACATGGTCACCAAAAAGAAAAGCCTATATTGAAATAGATTGTTAGAGCACATTCTTCATTGACTTTGGAAAATTTATTCAGCATTTCAGAAAACTGATAAACATTTACAAGGAAAAAAAAAGTATTCTCAGGGACTTAAAAGTTCAACAAAGCAGCCAACAATGTGAAACAGCAGCAGAGCATTGTATGTGCTGGCGAAAACTGGGCTCATTAGCAAAGCCATGGCTTGGAGCTGACTCTAGGGGAGGAGACAACTCCCCTCTATTTCATACAGTCCTTCCTTGTGAGACATCCTTGGTCTCACATTGTCAGAGGCTGTTAGCATGCTTCCTGGCCTAAGGTAAGATAGGAGTCAGTACAAAGGCAAGCGGTAAGGGTCAAGCATTTTGAATAAACAGAATAAAGAAAAATCTACCATACAAGTTGACATTGGATGAAGTGGGATCCCAAATTGAACACAAAATATACCAAAGCTACCATTGAAGCACACTAAAAGTCTCAATACAGAATCCAAAATATATAAATGTATGAACACACACACACACACACATACTTACCTATGTGACTATTTGATGTTTCTGATTCTAGGAAATATTTCTTTAAAAATTTTTTGTTTATGAATTTTATGACTGGGTAAAGATGTAAAAAGCATCTAGATTTAATCATCTGAGGTTAATTAAAAACAAGACAATCTATAGTCTCACATTTCAAAGATAAGTCTTTAATGATTAGACTAAACAAAAAAAAATTAGCACCTTAGTTATTGTTTTACATAATCAGATTCTAAAACTGCTAGCAATAATAGCAATCACATGTAAATTTTTAAAAAATTAAATGAACAGAAATTATTATATTATCCATGGGATTTCTGGGGGTTTTCTTGTAATTATTTAATATTTACAAATTTCCCAAGAAAATCAACTCTTGAACTTCTGTAAAATAACATAGTTGTAATTATATAAAGTTTATAGACTAATCACATTACATTTTAAAACTTGAATATCAATCAGATACTGTATCAAACAATATGAGAAAGGAGAGGAAAAATGGAAATGATGACCAGCCAAAATTCCAGTGGAGCAAGGAACCAGTTAGAAAGAGTGGCTGGGAATATCCAGGGAAGAAGCATCATTGAGAAAGAGTGTATATGTGCAGATCATTTTCTAATCAGTCAAGAGGTTCAAAAGGAATGAGGTCAGTTTCAAAACTGGAACCAAAGAAAAGAAAGAAACTTGACAGCAGCCTAGGCTTAACAGGAGCAGGAAGCTGGAAAGAGAACTGTATTCTGGAGCCCTGAGGCAGGAAGAGAGGTGAATGTGCATGTTTGGGCAGGAGATGGGGGTCAAGCCCTGAGCAGCAGGAATGAGAACTGATCTGGGAAGTCTACCCAAGCAGAAAAGCAGCAGATCATCAGTCAGTGAGCAAGGCAGATGGCAGGAATCAGAATTTAAAAAAAAAACAAAAAAACAAAAAAACAAATTTAGCCCAATCAGTATATAGTACAGTGGTCACCCCCTTATCTGTGGGAGATACAGACCAAGACCCCCCCAGTGGATGCCTGAAACCACAGATAGAACTGAATCCTCTATATACTATATTTTTTATTATACATAAGTGACTATTTATAAAGTTTAATATATAAATTAGGCACGGTAAGAGATCAACAATGCCTGATAATAAAATAGGACAATTACAACAACATGCTATAACAAAAGTTATGTTAATGTGGTCTTTCTCTCTGTACTCACCCTTCTTGTGATAATGCAAGATGATAAAATGCCTACATAATTAGATGAAATGAGGTGAATGATATGGGCATTGTGACTAGTAATCATAGGTTAGGCTACTATTGAATTTCTGACTGTATGTCAGAAGGAAGATCATCTGCTTCTGGGTGACCACGGGGTGGGTTACTGAAATGATAGAAAGTGAGACCGTGGATAAAGGGTTGGGGGACTATCGTATGGTAGAATCCTCCTTCCCAGACCTAGGGAACTTTTTAATTCAGACAGAAAAACAAACAAACAAATAAATCCTGTCACTTTTAGATCTCCATTCTTCTCACCATCTCTCAGAATATCTGCCCAAATCTGTACATGTAGGGATACCCAGAATGGAATACATTGGTTTTAATGCACTATTGCTTTTTGATTGAACCACTCTCTTGTGGTTAATTCAGAGGGGAGCAGTGGCAGGTACTAGGAAGTGCTTAAAGCATATATATTAAATTGTACTCATAGCCCATGAGGGTTGATTTCTGGTCTGACCATTATTAGTTCCACCAGTGATTTTGATATTAAAATTTAGCACCCTCTCATTAAAACCTCTAAGAACGTCAATATTGTGGCATAGCAGCTACCTTAGACAACAGTTTTAAACTCAGTGTGACCATGACAAATTGTGGAAGCAAGCACAAACGTATCTGATAAAGTCTGAAAAAGCAGGAGCGTGCTGCTGTTTTCTTATTGAAACCCACTTAAAAATGCCTTATCACTATGCACATTCTTCCTTTGATTTATTAATTAACATAGCATAGAGATTAAATAGCAGTCTCTATCATAGTTTCTGGTAGACTGGTGTCAAAGGTAGAACTTTGTGTTTTCTTTTAAATTGTTCATCTAGAATTGCTTGTTAATTTGAACGAAAAACATTTTTTTTTTTTTTGAGCACAATTTTCAGTTTAGCCAAGATGAGAATTAATACCTTACCCTATGTGTACTTTCAGATTGCTCTGAATACATGTGGGTTGCTTTTTATTTTTTATGTTTTGTATTTGTTTCTTTTTTTAATTCAAAGAAATTATATGAAGTATTAAAATGTGTGATTTCAAAAAATCACACATGGGTGCATCATCTGCTATAAATTTAACTCATAGAAATGACCTTTTTTCCCCTATTCTTTATGGGTATTTGTTAAAAATTAAACAGGTACTACATCATAGGTGAACCCTTGATTATTCCTTCATAAAGAAAGACAAAAAAGTTACAGAAAAGGTGTTACCACTAGAATAATAGAGAAATGAAAGTGTTTGAAATTTGGAAACCATCTTGGCTAACAGTTTTTCCAGTCTTTCTGGTCAAGGACATCAAAGTGTCACTGTCCAAGCCTATCCAAAGCAGTTCATACTCATTGCCTTTTATTGTCAAATGAAAAACGAATTCCGACTCAGCAGGGAAGACTATTGAAAAGCATCATCTTGGGGCAGGGTAAGGGACATTGCGAGAGCAGGACAGAGGGACCACTGAGGTTGGGAGAAGGACTCTGACCAGAAGATCTGCAGGCATCTCAAGGGCGTGGCTAAAAATGTGTCTTTCATAGGGAGGAGTAAAAACAGCCAGAAAGATCAGGGTGTGTGCAAGTGAGAGGACAGGTGATACGGTGGTCTCTGCTGAGATAGTAGGTCAGAGGATGTTTTACCCTGAGGCCAGCCTACTTCGGAGGCAGTGGTTGGAGAAGTGATGCTATTTTAAGAGGCGTTGTTTGGTGCTCAATTTACTGGGGGGCAAAATGTCAGGAATCATGTCAAAAAGGAAAAAATTTTAACCAAAGTTTAGCTAACAAATACTTTGTTTCAAGTGATCACTGGAAACAAGTAGTTCAACCAATCATTTACGAAACAAAGAATGGAAGTGTGGGGAGGCTATGTTTGCACTCCCTGGTTATGGGTGAGCAAGTGGGGTGCCCTTTAGTCTGGTCTAAGTCATATGGGGAGGATGGTTCTTTTCAATAACATGTTTCCTTGAATACAAAAGTGTGGGGGAGATTTCTTAACCTTCGATGTTTTCCAGGAGCCCTGGGCTTGTTTAAAATTCAATATTGTCAGTATGCCCAAGAGTACATTTATTGTCATATTATTATTCTTGCTGTCTAGCGACTAGTGTTTTAAATGTGAAATGCATTCTTAACATACATAAACCTTTATAATTTCGTACCTCTATAAACTTTGGATTTTTGTATCTTTTTGAAAAAAATAATAAATATACTATGTACTTAGTTATTGAGAACTACATGCAAACAGGTGAAGATATTATTTACTAAAAGATTTATAGGTCTTCTAAACTGTCAATAGGCTAAAGTAAAAATGTTGCCTTTTCTGACTTTTATCAAATTTAGCATGCATGAAATGGAGAAGTCCTCAAGATTTACTGTTCAGTATTTCCCCCATCTTTATCAGGTCATTGGCAAGAGATGCAATTTAAAGTGAACACATAAACTGGTCAGTTTCATTTTTTTTTCCAGGTGCAGCCTCATACCACTTCCTACAAATGTATAATTCAGTAAAAAATAACCAAGAAGCTGCACTGCTCGATAAACTTGCAAAGTTATTACAATGTAATTTAAATGGCTTTTTTTTTTTTTAGTAGAAGAATTGACAGCCTCTTTCAAGTAGCAAATTATAATTTAAAAATACTTATAATTTATTCCTTGACACTTATCTAGTTCACTGAGAAAGTTTACCAGTGACCATGGATATCTTTTGGCACATATAACAAAACCAAGGGCTGGATTTGGAGAATCAGTTTGACTGTAGCAAAATGTTCTTGGGGAGCTTTCGCTCTCTTCTGGAAGAGTTCACTAACAGATGGCAACTTGTCATTGTTAATGGAGTGTTATCCTGAAAAACTTCAAGGATCCATGCAGAGTGTGACACTCTTCCCCTCCTCCTTTCAAGCCACCTCACAGAAATAGCCAATAATGACCTCTTTCTCTTCACAGATGATTCCACCTTATGTCGGCTGATTCCTTCCAAGCCACGTTGTGGCTGCTCCAATCCTAATATGACAAAAGACTTTTTGTTGTTTGACAGCTAATCTATGTACTAAATAACAGAGGCATCGTGATGCAGTGGGAAAGATATTTCCACTGTAAGATGGGAGTCCTGAGTTCTAGCCCTCGCTCTGGGAGTTCTCAGCCAGATAACTTCTCCATTCTGGATTTAATTGTTCTCAGTGAAACATGAGCAGATTGCTTTCACAGACAAGAGGCTCGTTTCAGGTGAATTTTGAGATTCTGAATTCCTTTGATATAAACAAAAAAGCATCGGCTTGTTAGCTGGGTATGTGTGACCATTTTACATTCCGTTTACTTTATTCTCCTAAGATTGTATTTTCATAGGAAAATTGGCAGTTTGGTTTCTAAAGTATACCATAGCCATAAAACAACAAAAAAACCATTTTCTCTTCCTGTATTTGTTTAACAGCACATGGATTTAGGAGCTCATTCACAAAATAATTTTTCTTTGTTCCTGTAAATCCATTAGGAAGATAGCACTTCAGAGATGACAACATAAAATGGTAAAAACTTGCCTAAGATCACACGGCTTGAAGAGATTAGTGCAGACTGCAACTTAGAGGACATGAATCCTAGCACTAACGTTTGTTAACTTACTAAATCAGAAATGACCAGTTGATTTTATTAATGATAATTAATACTCACATTACACCTGCTAGTTGCATGATACTTTGTACTTTTAAATGTTCTTCAGGTATAATTTTACCTACAGCTTGATAAGAGCATCCAGAAGAAAAGAGAGAAAGAAAATGTGTCCTGGTCACAGAGTTAATCAGTGATTGATAAGGAAGGAAAATCAATAATAGGCAAGTAGAGAGAGGTACACTGATTCCTCCTCAGTATTCCAAATCCTGCTTTACTATTTAAATCATCCACTCCTCTGGAAGGGAATTAGGCCGGACACTAAATGCCTATTGAACAATTAGAAATCGATTCTTTTAACTAGACATTTGCTTACTTAAATTTGCTTAAATTTACTTAAAGCAACCAGCCTATTCTTACACTTTCTTCCCTCCCTCCTTCCTTCCTTAGCATCACCTTTTATTCCTCTCTGTTCATTCTTCACATCTCTTTCCACATTGTCATTTCACACAGGTTCCACAGACAGTTAAATACTTTGTCCCCTTAAGAATTATTATTCAGTGGATCTCACAAATGCATACAGTTTTCATCTTCCTTTGGAAATAAGTGCTGGTACTTTTGCAGGCTTTCCTTTTGTGATTAGAAAAATACCAATGCCATTTTCCTGCAAATATATATTAGCAACACTATGAGAAAATTAACATTCTTATTGGGTAGAATTTGTTACTTCTCTGAATGAATAGAAGAGCTAATGCTAATGCAGTTCAAAACTGAAATGAAATGTAAATAGAACTGGAGTTTGATTTCCTGAAAGTATTTTTCTTGAATAAGAGAAATCCTTAAAGATAATGCTTTTAGTCTTAGACAAGACACTCATCTCAAATATTAGCAGTTTTCAATAGCTTACATCTTAATAAACAGTGATAAGTGTGACATTTGTGTTTTACATTTGCATCATATTTTATGGTTTCCCAGACATGAGGAGAGAGTTGGGTTATGAGCTCAGTTTTCTTCTGCTAGTACAGAAGATGTATCTGTGGACCGAACAGTGGCTCTCTATTTTCAAAGGAATCAAAATGCTCATGCATGCAAATTGGTTAAGGCTGATACATTCTAAGAAAAAAAACATTGTTTTTTTCCTACACTGTAATCTTCATTTTACAGATTGATTGTATAGTAATTCATAATAAGTCATAGAATAAGAATGGTAAGCCAGAAATGTACCCCAAAAGTTCATTTTAACAATTTCAGATAGGCAAACATCTATGATAATATAATGAAAAGAGAGATAAAAGAACAGATAAAATGACCAAAAAAAAAAAAAAGAAACGATATATTAGTACATATTTCTCTGTATATTGGGACACCTACACAAGAAAAAAAATCTAAAATAAAAGGTACTATCAGAACTTTTTAACATTTATATAAACTTCATTAAAATTCATGCCTTTTCAAAGGGATCTCTAATGTGTTACATCCTGAAAAGTGACTCCCTTCCCTGATTACACTAATCACCCTATATAACATATATTACCTATTTAAGTGAAAAGTGTTGATCAGTTAAGAATTCAATGAAAATTTTAAGCAAACAGCTATTTATTAGAATTCAGGAGAATCTCAACTCAGGAGACACAGATTCCTGACTCCTGTTCTAAGGAAGACAAACGTGGGGGCAGACTTATATAGGGGAAAGGTACTGAGTGCAGGTCTCATTTAGGTCCTCTGTGCAAAACAGGGATTGAAACGAGGTTAACTGGGATTAGTTGCTATTTTCCAAGAGACTTTTAGTTAGGCTTGTTTGCTCCACTTTGAAATCTCCTTTGAAAATATATAGATATAGATATAGATATAGATATATAGATATAGATTTTTTAAAAGATGGTTGAATTGTAGAGGGTAACTTACTGAAGGGTTCCAAAATACCTGTCCCTAACCTCCTCCCAACTTGAAATTATATAAGGAACTACTCCTCATGATCCCCGCGCAGCTCTTTCTGTCCACAGATCCTGTCCCCATGCTTTAATAAAACCACCTTTTTGTACCAAAGATTCCTCAAGAATTCTTTCTTGGCTGTCAGCCCCAAACCCCAGTGTCTTTCCCCAAATCATGTAGTTCGAAGTTTTCATACTCCAGAATTAAAGTCCTTTCTTCCAAACTGACATCCGACAAATGGTATGCCTATAAATGTCTAACAGAGAGATCTAGGGCAGGGTATGATCATGTATGACTTAGAATGTGTGGTGCCAATTTCCATGGTGTAAATATTCCAAACTCCAGTGACTTCCAGTTGCCTACATGATGTCACTGAACAAGGAATGGGGGACAGATACAAACGGCACACAATTACATAGTAATTTCACCATGTAGATATGAGAGGCATTAAAAAAAAACCTCAAAAACACAGATAGTAGTAAAATGTAGATGATGACTAGGAAGAGTTGAGTTTGTGTATTTATTACCTTTGCTTTTAAAGAAAAGTAATTCTGTTTATAAAATTTAATTTTCAATGATGGTTATGTTTAGCTACCTGGTAGCAAATCTCCTGAAAATCTGTCAGTCATTACTGTATCTGGCCCAGCTAGAATTCTGAGGGCTACCAAAGAACGCTGTGGGTATTGGAGACCTGCACGCCCACTATGCTGCTTTCTAAGCACATTTCCCCTGTGAATTCTGTTGCTGTTAAGGCTGTCATGTGAGTGCTGCCTGAACTTTTGTTTTTATTTTCATAAACAATTGTGAGAAAAGTCTCAGCATGGGAGTACATCATTGTTTCCGTTTTTTTTTCATTACCCAGAAATCAAGAATTCCAAAACATTTTTTTGTTCAACTAAAACATATATATATAGGTTACAAGCATATCCATCTTTAAATTATAGATGACATTTGGTCCTATGAAAATTCTACTTTATTGAAATTAAATTTCAGTGAAATTTCAAATAGAGACCCAAATTCTGTCACAAAAAAACTTTATTAAATGTTTTAGGTGGGACTCACACCAGTCCACATCTGTCAATAGGCAGATGTAGCAAAAGATTGAAAAGGGTTTTCTCCCTCCCTTTCCCCCTCCTTCCCCCTTCTCTTTGCCTAGCCAACACCCCCTTCTCCCACTCCCTTAAACATTCCTCCCATGTTGTAAAAAGTGATAAGATACTACAAGGAATGTTGAAAGGTCAGTCTACATGCAAATAAGGGATTGTAGTCTGACCAATGCCGATGGTCAGTCTACATGCTAATGAAGGATTGAAATCTAGCCAATACTGTCTGTTTCCCTTTTGTTAACGACCAATGAAAGTAACTTCCCACTATGTAAATGAAGGATGCTGAGCGAACCAATCAGGGGTATTCCCGCGCGCCAAGTATGCCTTTACATTCAAACCAGCCAATGAAAACTTTGTAACCATGCTTCCGCTTCTGTACGTATGCTTTCGCTTCCCCAAACCCCATAAAAAGGCCCTGAACTAAGGGCTGGTGCGCGAGTCCTCCTAAGACTTGACCGCCCGCAGGTACCTGTGTCTACTCAATAAACCTCGTGCTGTTTGCATCTGACCAGTGGACTCGGCTCGGTTTTTGGGTCCGGGGGTCTCCTCCTGAGAAGGGGTCCATTCCGGGGTGCTTGGAGCCCCGGGGGGATCTTTCAAGATCATGTCATTTTCCCCATCTCCAGTACAGGCAGTGTTCTATGAAATACCAGAAGCAAATTATCTGCTGACTGTGTGACTACCAGCCATTACCAATGTGTTTAGCCCTTGTTCTATATTGATGACTGGGTATGTTTGGAGAGATTAAAATACACTTAGATGAACCTGGTTCTAATATAAAAGATACCTTTGGAGACCATTTCTTCTGACTTTCAAAGTATTATCAGGGGCTATTGCCAGCAAAATTTCTTCCAGCCCTTCCTTTCCTACAACATGGTGAAGATATGGATGACTGCATTGGTTCTAATGCTTGTTGCAACACTGTTAAAGCAGATGTTTAATTCTCTGACCCTTTATTGTCCAAATGTGGTCAAGGACGAGCAACATCTACTCAGAATCACAAAATCTCAGGCTCTACCTCAGACCTACTTAATCAGCATCTGCATTTCATCAGGGTCCCCATGTGATTCCAATGCAAATTAAGCTTACGGGGCACAAATCCAGACAATATCCATGGCCTTGGAGCCAGTTCTGATCATTGTTGTACATTCAGCACCTATCAGAGTGCCCAGCACTGGCACATACACTCATAAATATTTATGATGAATGAATATATATTTGTATTGGCATTTGTATTAAACAGAAATAGATTGTTTTCAAGTTTTCAATCTGTTGTCTTAATGAACATTGTCAGAGACAGTTTAAAGATGAAATCTAGAAAAAGCAATGGAAAATCACTAACATAAAACTAACCATATTTCAAACTAATCAAAGCTTATTAATAAAGAATTGTTAATTATAATCAAATATTTTCCTGAGGTATTTCATTTGAATTTCATTTTTCTGTTTCAGAAGTATACTAAAATTGTCTTAATTTGGAGGACATTACTTTATGCTCCCTTAAAACATTAATTTTAAACATAACTTTATTACCTAATTCGAGTGTTTTTAAAATGCTTAATATACATATCTCTTGGCATCCTTATCAAAATGCAGGTTCTTAAACTTTGCATCTGAATAAAATCTCAAATGTGCATTAGAGAACACTTAACTGTAGGTAATTTCCCCTACTGTTTGGGAATCATTTATTTTGATGTAAAAATATGACTTCTGGGGCACCTGGATGGTTTAGTTTGTTAAGCATCTGACTCTTGATCTCAGCTCAGGTCTTGATCTCAAGGTCATGAGTTCAAGCTACCTTGGGTTCCACCCTGGGTGTGAAGCCTACATTAAAAAATAAATAATAAATAAATAAATAAAAATAAAAACAATTAAATTAAATTAAAAGCAAACATTTTTGTAATGATGAAATACATGTGAACTATTTTTCTTTCTTGAGATGATTGATATAAATAAACAGATATTAACCTAATTGGCCATCTTCTGAGGCTAATCTTACCTTGAGAGAAATTCGAGTGCTCATAAAAGCTCCCCTCTTAAAATCAAATTAAGAAAGAATAAGCCTCAGTTTAAAATAAATGCAGAGATATCTAAGAGTGACACTGACTGGAGTTTCACATAGTTTGCCTAAAATTTAGATCATGTTTAGAATTTATCCAGCCCAGCCAAACATCTGAACTGTTTTGCTGACATTTAAAGAGCTAACAAAACAAATAATACCTCTTACCATTCATAGACTGGCATGATTCTACTCTGCCTGTCAC
Source organism: Neogale vison (assembly GCF_020171115.1). NCBI lineage: Eukaryota > Metazoa > Chordata > Mammalia > Carnivora > Mustelidae > Neogale > Neogale vison. The sequence continues at coordinate 116,639,971 of NC_058095.1, read as the reverse complement.
TTCTTTTTTTTTTTTTTTCACCAGGACTACCACTAGTGGTTTATAAAAGCAAAGTACCCATGTTGCCCTAGTGTAAATGCATATTGATAGGTTAAAGATTCAATAATTTAATCAACAGTGGTAACTACAAATTATTTCATGACTCCTGGCTTTTTTAAGATCATCTTTGTGATGATCTCAGATAACGATAAGGGGAAATGTCTGATCACCTTCAAATCCTACAAAAGCTGGGGGAGACTCGATGTTCCTAAAGATTCTAAAGAATGAACAAAGTACACATCACCATATATATAATACTATATGCATTTATATAAACAGGCCCTTTAGGTGTAGTTACAACATATATATTACATTTCAGAGTTACACAAGTGAGATTGTAAAACTTGTTAGATAGAAACTAGACCTCAGCAGTAGAAGGAATGCCTCTGGATGGAGTGGAGTCCCAGGACCTTGAAGAGGAATGATAGAGAACTAAGCTGGAGGTGAGGACAGTGATAAATAAGCTACACATTAAAGGCCCAGCGGCACAATATCTTAACCTGTTGCTGACAGATCAAGTGCCACAGGTTTGGAGCCTGTGCTCCCCTCTTCCACTTCTGCCCCAGGGTAGCTCCTAGACTAATTATAATACATTTGCCTTGTAGATACAGCACCTTCTTCCTTCCCTTGGAGAAAGGCTGCCCTAAAGATTCAAGTACAAACCTTGTAGGGTCAAAAATTCCCTCTCCCAACTGGTGGGAGGAGTTCCCCAAATGATGGGAAGGGCCTTCCTTAGAGATGACCCCACTGAAGTGTCACAGTTCCTCCCAGCTCAGAGAGATGTAACAAATACCCAATCCCAAAATAACCTAGGGGCTGTTCCACCTTCTGGAACTTGTCCCTCTCCCACCTTGAGAGTGTACTTTTACTTTAATAAACTGCTTTGTGCTTGCTGCTTTCCTTCTGACTGTCTTTACTCCAGCATGGATCCCTATGTAAATCTTCCTGTGGGGAATCCAAGGACTGAGACCTCCATTTATACAATGCAGATTCTTTCACGGGTAACAAAAAACAAAACAAAACAAAACAAAACAAAATAAATATTAATGCTTTAGACCACGTTTAAAAACTGTTATTAGGAATAATTGATTGATCATCCTACGAATTTATTTATTAATTTTAGGACTGAGGAAAAAAAGTATTTGTTATGGAGAGGTTTGTTTATTTATTTATCTGGTCATAATTTGAAGTTGCTACTTAAAAACCCATGGATATTTCCATATTTTATCATTTGATCAATCATCCTCTCTTGTACTGATCACATTATATTATGTTCTATATCAACACTCTTACCAAGCGAACTTTTTACTTGCTATCTATATCAAAATAATACATGTATTTTAGACAACTACTTAGATGACTCAAAGGCAAAACATGACTTTTAATACATTAAGCACCAATAGTGTGATTAGGACTGCAGATTAAGTGTGCAATTAAGTATGCTTGAGCTATGTCAATAGAAGCTTTACTAATAAATTTTAGATCTTCCATAAGAAGTAAGATAAATTTTTTCCTATGTGAGATCTTCTTATTCATATGTACATATTTAAATATGCTTAATTTAGGACACAGTCTATACAGCTTATTTTTATTAGCATCTTTTTGTTATGTGTATAAGCTTGAATTATTAATAATCACATCACATGTAACAGTCAGTAAAATGCTTTATTTGATACCATCTCAACATTGGAAACAACTATGCTGCTATGCCCATTTCAGTAAAGAGTAAACTAATTATTGAAGAACTTAAGTGAATTACTCAAGGGAAGCTAGAAAATCACTGATAGAAGAGGGATTCGTTTGAGATTTCGGTTTTCTTATATGAGGCTTGTTACTCTCAGAGTGCATTGCAATCTCATCCACCCCACCAGAAGTACAGAACACACCAGTCTTCATTGTTGATTTTCAACAAGTGACAGCGACTTCTAGTCATACTCTTCTTTGTTTCACTTCTTAGATCAGCAGAAAGACAATGTGAAACCACATTACTAGAAGAGTTGTGGCAGTCTGCAATGAGTCTTCCTAAGCAAATGGGCAAAGGATTCAGAACAAGGTCTTTAGAAGTCTATTAGATAAGCACAATTAGGAGAAGAGATCCCTGCTCTTCATTTAAAAGCAGTTTAATTTGAAGGCAATCACTCACCCTTCTATGTGATGGTCTCCTTATCCTCAAAGCATGACTGAGGACATTGCCAGGCTCCTTCCCTTACCTATCAACAGTAGGAAATGAGGAAGGGAATATTGCAATAATTGAAATTCATTAAATTTATAATGTTTTAAGCATTTTATAACATTTCTATTATTTATAACACATTACATTGTAATATATTATTTACCACATTTTATAACAATGGAATAACCATGCTGACCTACCTATTACCCAATTCTCAGACTTCTTTCTCTGTGTTTATTCACTCCCAAGTGGATCTCCTGTCTAAATATTATATATATGCTGGTAATTTCTAACATTGTATTTCCAGTGTCCCATCTCACCTGGAGTAAAATCCTAATTTGTTACCATGTTCCACTCACACGCACACCTTACCTCTTATTATTGCCCACTTTCCTTCATTCTTTCTACATCCTATTATTTCTTAACAGCCTAGGGATTCTCCTGCCTGAGGGCCTTTGTTCTCTGCTGTGCTTCAAATGCTCTCGGATAACAACATGATGGTCCTATCACTTCTTTTGAATCTCCTCTCACAAATCACTTTATTGCAGAAACATCTTTGAAAAGCTTACCTAAAATATCACTTTCCTTTCCAACCTTTTGTATCTCCATTTTCTTGCTTTATTTTTCTTCCTAACACAAATCTCCATCTAGCTAGCATATTAAATATTGATTAGTTTACTTGCTTATAGTTTATCTTCTTCCATTAGAATAAGAATCACAGAAACAGAGATTTTGTTACTGTCCTGGCCCCAGAACTTAAGATATAGTAGGTACTTAAGAATTATTCATTAAATGAAATCAAGCAGAACAACATTATATGCTGGCAACAGTAGCCAGCTACTTATTAAGAGTTGCTTCACCTAGTTTTATGCCAGTAACCTGTACATCTAGATTTGTAGACTATCTCTTAACTCTCAGTATTTATGGATCTCTCAGTTGTATCTAACAATGCAAGTGGGTAGAATTGCTTTCAGGTCTCTTTCTCACTTAGGTCTATTTACTTATATACTAAATATGGATTGAATTCTTGTGGGCTATATATGGTGATTATATTCACAGCCAAATAAATGTGATGATAACATCACTAAAAATTTATTTTATATTATCCTCCTATTATATCCCAGAAATAGGGTGGAACTTTACATATATTGTTTCTACTCCTGTGAAGCAATCCTGCAAAGTTCACATATTTCTCTCTGTCTTACAGATGAAAAACCTGAGTTTCAAAAATTTTAAATATTTTGACTAAGTGAACAAAGCTTTTAATTGTTGTCATTTGAAGCTAAGTTTGTCTCACACCACACACTGTATCCCTGCCATATTGCTTGATAGTCTATTGGGAATATTATGAGGGCTATTATGCCAGAATTTTCTCACTTAACAAAATCTACTACATGAAATTGTGTTGATTCATAAGCTCATTTGTTTTAGCAGTCCTTACTATGTTCCTAAAATCTGTTAGAGTCAGAAAGAATCTCAGAGATATTCAGTCTGACTCTCATTTATAGACCTAGAAAGTCTGGCTAAGGAATGTTGTTTCCCCAAAATCACATAGCTGCCCTATTGCACAGACTCTCTGATCAGTGATCACCATGTTGGGTCTTCTCCAAACTTGATTTACACTATACAAGATTTGAAACAAAATAAACTGTTGTTGGGCATTCTGTTCATAGGCTAGTTTGGCAGCAAGTGAAAAAGACTTTCACTTCAGGGCTGGAAAATGGACAAGACACACTGTAGGAATTGCTTTTAGTCAATCAATACTACACTACAGAATGAGGGGAGAAGGATGTGAGTAGGAAAGCCAGGTGGAAGAAAATAGATTATACATGATAGTAATTGGAAGCCATTGTATAGGTCTAGTGGCAAGAAATATCAATGACCCAAAAAGCTGTTTATGGCTAAGGTAGCAGATGCAGAACTCTAAATTGTAACAGATCATGATCACCAATCTCTCCATAGATATGGTGGCAAATATATTACTTAAAAATACCAACAATGTTAATATATCAAAACAATAAATGCTACAAGTTGTAAGTGTATGCACCTATCATATACACACACATCACATATCATATAAGTAACATAAAAATACAGGAAAAATACAGAAAAATATAACAAGTATGTGCTTACAGACATAATTTATTTTACAACTTAAACATCAAACATTCAAATCCAGTGTTTTCTGGAAAAAGTCTCAAAAACTACAATATAAATTAAGCATGCTTTTCCTATATTTACTTACAGATTGATTGTAACCACCTCTCACTTGATCAGCACTCAGAGTTCTATAGTGTAAGTACCATGAAGCTCATTATTTTTATATGTTCAGTCAGTATTTCAACAAGATGTTCTATTGAAACAAGATTTAAGTGACTGTGAAAATCTATATTATGGTCAATTTATGTCCTGGCTTTATTCACTTGCATTCCTGAAACAAATATTTAAGAACCTTTTCAACTGTTTCCATTCTTACAATTTCTTATTTCTAAATGTTTTTGAAAAAGAATATATATATATATAGATAGATATAGATTAAGCACATATAAGTGTTTAAGCCCCATTATTGAGTTCATTTTTATTTTATATTATAGTTGGAGTTTGAGATACTGGATACAATGTCTAGTAGGTAATAAGAAATCACAACCCTAAATAAATATTCTTCTTTATGTTAAAACAAAACAATGATAGAAAATGAATTTAGTTTCTAAAGAAACAAGTCCAATAATTGGAGACTGCAATTTCTTAGAATAGCTGATTTACACTTGTACAATATTTTGCTTTTTTGTTATTTAGAATTTTTTTTTTTTTTTTTTTTTTTTAGTTTTAGACAATCATTCTAAATCTCACTTGGGACAAAAGAAAAACAAGACCACTATAATAAATTATTAAATAGTAAGACTTACAAACTATTAAATAGTAGGAGCTATGAAAAAAAAAAAAAACACTATTTTGTCAACATTGGAACTACTTGAAGTGTTCTAAAGACCAGTATATATATTCTCGTTTTCTAGGCATATTATTGTTTGAATAAGATTGTGAACCAATCAAGGAATTTAATCCTATTTCTAACATTGTTTCTATGGTGAGGAAAAGAATTTTGAATTTAAAAAATAAATATAAAAATAATAATCTTTGGTATCTTTCTGATTCCAGTACTTCTCAACATAATATATATCCTGCCTAAACAATGATTTCCTTCAACATAATTTTTTCGTACTATAAAATAAAAATTTAAAACTTTTATTATTCATTAAATCATGCTCTCTTTTCCCCAGATATGCCATAGATATTCCCATTAAGTCTTTCACTTTTCCCTATTTACATATAAAACTTCAGCTTTTCAATCTGACCTAAAATTCTACTATAATCTCTACTCATTAAAACTTGTATCAATATTCATTAAAGTGACTTCTTATTCTTTTTATCATTAGCTATCCTTAAGGTTTAAAATTATTAGTTGTCATGGATGAACAATATAATTAGACGTCTCAGGTTTAAATATTTTACAGTGAGAGACAGTGAGAAAATGCAAAAAACATAAGTAGTTCAGGATTCACTTTAGCTGTCAAATCAACAGCTGTGTGTTAATTCAATATGGAGCATTTTTAGGAAAGAGACCAATGATCACTCTAAGATTAAAAGGATGGGAAGCTGAGAGAATGGTGGTGACATACACATAAATAAAAAGTTTAAGGGATGTGGTTTATTCAGAATTAAGAAAAGAATAAAGTTGAACTTTAACATGTTCAGATTGTCTTATCAGTGAACCAATTGGCAGACTTACTTTGGGCATAAGAGCTTTGAAATTCTCTTGCATATAACAGGAAATCTGGAATGCTAAGTGCATGAACAGGCATGGAGACATGCTCAGATAAGACCTGAGAAGACACGAGGGTTTCAAGTACAGCTGATCTTTATGCTTGGCATAAATAGGAAGTAAATGCTAAGGAAGAATTGTAAGTGTCCTGACTAAGCATTGAAGAAGAGCCCCAACGTGGAACCAATCTGCAAAAGAAAAGGAAAGTATTGTTTTTTGTTAGTTGTTTGTTCCAACCATATAAGGAAACTGCTGTCAATAGACTGGCTGACTGGAACAAAGGGTCCAGGACATTAAAAATCTCACATGACAAAGAATACTGTTTAAAAAAAAGTAGTTTAGAAAAGTTGCTCAGCAAATAACTGCAAGTGATAGTAAGTAACAAAAACAAACCCAGAGGAAGGAGAAGAATCTGGTTTCTGGTGTTACCACATTAAAATATTCAAAATATGGGTACCTGAGTGGCTGTCAGTTAAGTATCTGACTCTTGATCTCAGCTCAGGTCATGATCTCAGTGTTGTGAGATCAAGCCGTATGTCAGGCTCCATGGTCAGCAGGGTCTGCTTGAGATTCTCTCTCTCTCCCTCTGCCCCCTACCTGCTCTAAATAAATAAATGAATAAATAAATAAAATATTTAAAAAATTAAAATAGTCAAAATGCCTTTGTATGAAACAAAGAAACAAGAAAGTATGAGTCACTCAGAGGGAACAAGATAAATTAACAGAAAATTTTTCTAACAAAAGACAGACATTGAATTTACTAAAAACTACAGATCAACTGTCTTAAATATGCTCAGAGAACAAAAGGAAATCATTGAAAAAGACCTAAAGGAAATCAGGAGAATGATATCTCGACAAATAGAAAATATCAGTAAAAATATACACATTTTATTTTTTTAATGATTTTATTTATTCATTTGAGACAGAAGGATACAAAGAGAGAATGAGTGGGGAGGAGAGGCAGAGGGAGAAGGAGAAGCAGACTCCCCACTGCATACACAGGTTGCTTTCCAGGTCCCAGGACCCAGAGATCATGACCTGAGCCAAAGGCAGATGTTCAACCATCTGAGACACCCAGGCACCCCATAAGATACACACATTTTAATAGGAAATAGGTAGAAATTTGAGAGTTTTAAATCTTCATAACTGAAATGAAAAACTCATTATAGGTGTTCATCAACATATTTGACAAAGGAGAAGACCAAGCAAATGTGAAAGGGTGAAAAAGACACTCCATGCAACTAGTGACCAAAAGTGAGCTAAGAGGCTCACTGATGCAAAAAAAAAAAAAAAAAGACAAAGAAGGACATTATATAATGATGAAAGTATTAATCAAGAAAATATAAAATTAAAAAAAAGAAAATATAAAATTTAAAATATATACATACCTAATACAGACCCCCAAATTATTATTTTGTTTCAAATATCATTTATAACTATTATTAATGCATTAATATAATTGTTTAAGTTAAATCAAAATATTCATTCATATGAAAAGTCACTAGAACATCAAGAATCACTGAAGAACTTCGCTGTTGAATTTTGATGTGGGTAAAAGAAGTAGAAATTATTAGGAAAACATTAACTGGTTGAAAATCCAGGTTTCTTCTCAAATGCCTTGAGGTTTTGTTTTGACATAAAGAATCTGAAACTAGAAATCATAGATGCTTTTCATCATGGTTTGGGCAAAAGCATTAATCAAAATTCAAATGAGCTGACTCATTTAAAGAAAAGATAATAGCTGCACATTAGAAGATAAGAAGATGAATGTGTATTTACAAACTTCCAGTAATATGCCTAAAATATATGTTTATTATCAATCTTAATGTCTCCATCTTACCTGTTTTTTATAACTGAGTACTATGTATTGGATAAGAAGTACTTCTATTCTACTGGTAATAGTAAAGTATAAGGAAAAGAAGTGAGATAGGTTAGTCAATCTTGTCCTGAATGGACTTTGATGAAATGCTGAACAATGTAGCACTGTACCCTGAACAAAAATGTAATTAATAAATACTTGCTGAATGAAAACAATATAAAGTTTAGAATTTATAAGTAATGGCAAGACATTACTGGGTTTTAGAAAGTGAGATTTTATTGAGATGGATAGTTCTTTCTCATAGAGTGGATAGCACATTTAAGGTATGATAAGGTAGTTGGTAGAAAATGGAGGAGACTATTATAAATATCCGTGTGTGATCCAATTAGGGCCTAAAGGCAGTTAAATGTAGTAAGGGTTCATTTCATATATCATACACTTACTAATAGTTGTTACACAGCTACAATATGCCAGATTTTGGATAAGGACCTGAGGGTTTATTTATGAGTCAGAAAGCATGCAACATGTATTTATATATTTTTCATCCTACTATAGAATACAACTAAAAGTTAGCTATTGTTGTTATGCTATCACATGCAATGAAAGAGGAGGGATAGTGTGCAATGGATATTAATAGGAGGAGAATCTGATAGACTGATGCATGACTGGGGAAGGCTTCTTAGAAGAAGTGAACTCCATTGTTAAGTTTAAAGACAAAATCTGATTTAACCAAGCAAAGGGAATGCAGGAGAGGTCTAGGCAAAGGCCGTGTGAAAACTTAGAGGTGAAGGAGAGCAAGGATCAAATCAGCAGTATGGAGTGTATGGCTTGTCAATGGGGAAGTAGTGGCAAGAAGTGAAAAGGTAACATGAATATATAAACAGTTCAGATAATGAAAGGTAAAATTAGCTTTGCTAAGTATTTAGAGCCCTATAGTGAGGAACATCAGGAGCCATTGGAAGTATTTATAATAAGTATGTTATGTGGTTTATTTCAGTTTATAAAGATCATTCTGATTATAAAGAAAACAATGGATTAAAAACTAACAAGAGCATAAACAAGCAGTTTAGAGGCTCTTCCCATAATCTGGGCAACTGGAGTTGGTGGCTGGAGCTGAAATCTCATTAGTGGGATAAAAAAGATACAATAACAAAGACAGACATTTGCTGACCACACCACATACCAAGGCACATGTTAAGCTCTTTTAAACTTTTTAATTACTCTTTAAAATAAACTGTTGTGTAGTCATTGCTATTATTTTCGTTTTATAGTTGATGATAATCAGATTTAAAGAGACTGACTTTCCCAAAATCAAAGAGTGAATAAGAGTTAGGAAACATTATTATAGTTATGTCAAGGATATTTCTATAGAGAGTACAATATTACAAAATTGTTGGAAGAGCTGATAAAACTGTATAGCTTTGACCATCAAAAATGAAGACAGAGGGGTGCCTGGGTGGCTCAGTGGGTTAAGCCGCTGTCTTTGGCTCAGGTCATGATCTCAGGGTCCTGGGATCGAGTCCCGCATCGGGCTCTCTGCTCAGCAGGGAGCCTGCTTCCTCCTCTCTCTCTGCCTACTTGTGATCTCTGTCAAATAAATAAATAAAGTCTTTAAAAAAAAAATGAAGACAGAAAAATAGACAAATGACCAATCAGTTCACCTGCTCTTGGGTCCCCCCTGAGGTTGTAATGGAATCAACACTCCATTGCTGCTTCCAAGAATTCCTCTGGCCAAACAAGAAACTGGCAAACAGACAAAACTAAAATTAAGGGATCAGGAAGGCAGATAAAGCACTCCCATCTGCCACTACCAGCACTGCTCTAATGCTTCTTAAAATGGAAAGGGCTGGGGAAGAGATTCTGAGGTTCTGCTGTGGAGAAAACTCAGAGATCTATGGCTTTGCTAGGTTCCCAGAAAGTAACCCAACTGGAAGGGAATATGGTATCTTCCCAACTTCTGTCTTCCAATCTCACTCTGTGCATTGAATTGATCCAATACCTAACTGCAAGGGAGTCTAGCCAATGTGGTTTTAAGCTTTTCAACATCTCTGATATGAGAAGGGAATACAAAAGGGATTAGGTAAACCAATTAGAGAGGGACAAGAAGGAAATCATGGAAGACATCTAGGAAGCTACAGTAAAATTTCAAATGGAGGGTAATCATGGCTTGTACCAGAATAGTAACAGTAGAGGCAGTGAGAAGTGGTTGAGTTTAGAACATATTTAGAAGGTAAAGCTAATAAGATATGCTGATACATAAAATTAGAAGTACAAAAAAAAAAAAAAAAAAAGAAGAAGAGAGAGAGAGAGAGAGAATAGTCCATGGTCACTAATACTCTGAGCCTAAGCAAGTGGAAAACAGGAATTGCTATGTGCTCAGTTGGGGAAATTGCAAAGCAGATTTGGATAAGGAGTAAGGGGAGAAAGCTTAGGATCTAACTCTTAAACATTCAGTTGAAAATGTCTTTTAAACGTCTAAGGGGAGATGTCAAGTAGGCAATCAGAAAAGTATGTCTGAAGTTCAGTGTGAGTTCAGTGGCAGAAAATAAATTTGGAAGACATCTATAATTTTAAAAATTTAATTGTATAAAAGGAAAAAAAACTTCGATAACTTTTAGTTTGCATATGTTTTAAGAAGCCTATCCTTCCTTTGTTTTAGCTTAGCACGTTATTATTGCAACACAAGTATACTATTCTGTCTAACAGTGCAAACAGAATGATATAAATAACATTGACTGTCACATATGAATGAGTAAGACATCTCCATGTTGGAATGAACCAGAATCTGGAACAACTCATTACCAATCATAATCAGAGTTATTGCCCAGGACAATATACAAATTATGGAAATCTGCAATGATTCAAATTCAGCAAAGAATACAAGAAGAGTTAACAAGCCTCTTGGGGCAGGGAAAATAAAGGAAGATGGTAAATTGTATTGCTTAAAAAAAAAAAAAATGATTCACAAAAGGATCAGTCAGAAGCCAAAGAAAAAGCTAGATTCTAACAATGAATTGTGAAGAAAAGTCAAGCAAAACCACATTGATTTTATGCACACTGTCATGCAATGTTTACTAAAGGAGGAAAGGGTTTGCCAGCTCTTGTGATAGATCAAAAGATTGTTCTAAATTTTAATATTCTCTCTTTTGTGTTCATCATGTAAAAATAATAAAGACTAAAGTAATTTATGGTGAGTAATATGATAAAAAGTTCATAGGTCACCCTGTTGCATTTTGCGCTCTGGTGCTTTGATTCTGCGGCTGTCTCCTTTCCTTGCAGCATTATTTATTCAATCTGTTTAGTTTGCTTTACAGGCTGTGGCAGCATTCACAGGGTGGACCTATTGAACCAAGCCGTAATAGATGTAATACATCAATACATTTGAGCTGAACAGCTTTAATTAGGCCTTCCCGGTCATTTCATCAATTCAGTTGAGTACCATTGGGATTTGGATAACACCGAGCCTCCTGTCGAGCATGAGAATTACAGCACTCCAGCGGGGCTCCACCAGTCACAGAGCAAGGTTAGGCAATCAACGGTAATTCACACAGGGAAGTGCTCCGCGCCCAACCCATAAACTTGCCCTCACAGTAATATCTTTGAAATCCTAAAACCTTTACACCTGAGTGTCAATTTGGAATGCAAACTGCCTTAAAACCCCTGAAACAGACACATAAAGCTCTTTTCCTGCCCAATAGAAGAGCAGGAGTTTACCTTGTTGCTGCCGACATACTCATACAATCAAGATACCATTTCTGTAGCAGTTAGGTTGATGGACAGGATCTAAGAAGATGCAAAAACTGTGCCGGGTGTAAAATTTTATGTATACAATTCGAAGTTTCAATAACACAGCTGCTTTATATTTTGCACTGTACTTGTCATGTACAGCCCAGAACAAATATGTTGAAAGGAACCTGCTATGGAAAATTGATACAGATGAACAGTATAGCAGGGCCAAACCACTGATATCTGGAAAAGGGTAGACTACACACAGTTTTGGCAGAACTTACAACTAGTTTTCAACATACAAAATATCTCCAAAGAGAAAGACCAGAAACAAAAAAGAACAAGACATTTTCATTTATGTAAAAAGGCATCCAAATAATCTGATATCATTTTTCTAGACTGTGTACAATGTGGGGACTCAAATTTGTCAAGAACACCCAACGAAGACATATTGGGGAAGGGTCTACAAACAACACAGGTGCGGCCTTATGGATGGCCAGCATAGGAAAGTGACCTTCAGGGCTCCAACTAGAAATCCTTGTCAAGGAAATCATGACATTCTGAAAACAGAAGGATTGGAGCCAAATGTATTAGACAGAGATCTCCACTTTCTCAAATGCCAGAGAATGAATCAGTAGATTAACTGGGAATACCATATCATAGGAGAAATAGTAAGAGGTCTTTACCAGATAGTCTAACAAGGCTCCCCTCATTCTTTTTCATCCAAATGGAATCCTTCCCCTAGGGTAAATATCCTGGATGCCTGGCTTGTGCTGTAGCCACTTCTGTTAAAATTTGGGAGCAGAGCCTGCTTCATTTGACCATGAGTCAAGTGGCAACCAGGCCAATTTATCATGACTATGGAGGTTCTAAATTATTTATGCTTACTGAAATGACAAAGGGAATGTAATGTTCCTTTAAAAAAATTAACCATGTTGAAACTATTTTTGCAAATAGGAAAAAGGTAGGTGTGCAAAATTAGAACATAGGAACTGGCAAAAGAATAAGTGGTTTTGTTACTTTAAAAAATTAACAACATTGAGCTTAAAGGGTTACGCCATTTACATTTGAAAATAATACTAAATATAATATAGGTTAATTTGAAACCCTCTTTCTATCAGCTGCAAACAAGAAAACCAAATTAGTCTTAATTGTGTCTTGTTTAACTTGACCATTTAAATTAGAGATTCTTTGCTAATCTAGATGCTTTTATAGTTACCACATCTTTTCACATGGAACTTTTTTTATATTTTTACTTCTTTGACCCACAGAATGTTTTCAAGTGGGCATTTATATCTTTGGAAATGGTAAGAGTGATACTATAATTATACTTACAGGAATCTGTGAATATCTGAGTCTCTACAACGTCCAACACCACAGTATTGGTATTTGTCATTCATGTATATGGGTATCGAACATTATTAGTTCATTTGTTTAATATAAGAGAAAATGAAACAGCTTGATTATGAGAAAGAATATAAACCTAATGGATATGAATAGACCAAATTGCTAGAAATATTAAGTTAAATTGCAGTAGAATTTAACTTCTCTGATTTGGATACGCTTTTTTAGTTTGACAATGAATTGTCCGGACAACAAATTGTTGTGTTGTTACATTTAGAAGAGGCATTATATTAAGAAATGTAATTATAAAGTTTATTAATACCAATAATGACATATATTCCTTTAAAATGTTAAAAGATGGGTTTTCTAATGCACACCAAAGACTTACAACAAGGGTGACTAGAATATATAAAGCATAAGTACTGTACAATTGAATCCAAAAATCCTCTATTCAGTGTTTTTTTCTTCAATGATTTCTAGGCTATTCTTCCCACTCAATTAAGCTCCCCTGGCACTTTCATTATAGTGGTTATTTATTAAACTCTGAAAAAATATTTAGATATGGACTCAACATCTGCAATATGTTTCTTCTATAACTCTTAAAAGGCTACATTACCTATTTGGATGGAGATATATATATATATATATATATATATATATATATATATATATATATATTTGGGTGACATCCATATGATATATAGTGAACACATATATGTTTGTATATATGTACATATATACACATATATTTTACATGTATATATAATGTGTGTGTATATAACGTGTATGGATATATATACACCCACACACATATATATGTTTATCCTTACACCTTATCAAAATGCTATGTGAAATTTAATATATTAGAAAAAAACTTTTGGCTTTAATTGTTTTTCAACCTCACAGCAAATAAACTAATGTAGAAAAGTTTCCTTAAAATAATTTTTAGTAACTAAGTTAATATTAGTTGTTGAAAAATTCAAAGAATAATAAAATGCTTAGAGAAAAAAATAAAACTTCCCCTTCTTCAATTCATACCCCTGCAGGTATATACTGCTATTAGTTTATTGTATATACATTTAGATATTTATTTTTTTATTTTATTTAAATTTATTAGATATTTATTTGTTTAGATATTTATTTATTTATAAAAATGTTTTATGTATTTATGTATTTATTTGAGAGAGAGAGAACACCAGCTGGGTGCAAGAACAAGACATTTTCATTTATGTAAAAAGGCATCCAAATAATCTGATGTCATTTTTCTAGACTGTGTACAATGTGGGGACTCAAATTTGTCAAGAATACCCAATGAAGACATATTGGGGAAGGGTCTACAAACAACACAGTTGCAGCCTTATGGGTGAAGGGAGAGGGAGAAGCAGACTCCTGGAAAGCCTGACATGGAGCTTGATCCCAAGACCCTGAGATCATGACCTGAGCCAAAGCCAGATGCCTAACTGAGCCACACAGGTGCCTCTATACTTCAAAACATTTTGATGTTTAAATAAGTAAAATAATATATATATACACATATATATGTTTTTTGCAATTGTTTTCATTATTTTTAAGGGAAGTTAATGTCATGAAATTTAGACTTCCCTCATTCTTACTAAATATTTTAGTATTCTACTATGTACATACATAGCTATTAATTCATCTGATCTTCTTTAAAAAGTTATTTATTTATAAATAAATAGTATAAATAAATAAATAGTATAAATAAAAAATAAGTTTATAAATAAATAGTATAAATTTTATTGATACTTTAAGTTTTTACTTTGATATTACAAACTGTGCCACAGTATATATCTTAGACTATAAAACAAGACATTTTTGGAAATATCTCAATGTGTTAAATTCTTATATTTTTAATGGTATGTCTAGTTTTATTTAATAAATTTTCTATTACACATTAATAGATTTCCCAATTCTGCTTCAAAAATGTTGCGCTAATTAACACCACTATGAAGAGTATATGTGAATGCCATTTCTCCCAAATTTATAAGAAAATATATATTAATCTGTATTAATATATCTGTATAATATATCTGTAAAATACATTTTAGATATTTTCTCCCAGTGCATACTTACTCTCCTTCATTTATTGTGTCTTTCCCCATACCAATTAAAACTTTTTTTTCTGGTCAATTTAATTAATAATCATCTTTATCTCTCTGGAGTTTTATATCACATTTTAGAGAGTGTTTTCTATTCCAAGGTTATGAAAGTGGTTTTTTAAAAATTTTTTTTTATTTATTTGAGAGAGAGAGTGAGAGAGAGAACACGAGAGGGGAGAAGGTCAGAGGGAGAAGCAGAGTCCCCACAGAGCAGGGACTCCAAACAGGATTTGATTCCAGGACTCGGGATCATGACCTGAGCCAAAGGCAGTCGCTTAACCAACTGAGCCACCCAGGTGCCCCCAAAGTGTTTTCTTAGCTCTAATTTTTGGAAGCAGAATATGAGTGGGGCTCCTAGTAAAGTGTTTTGCTAGGGAAGAGCTCTCTGAACAAACTTTTAAGGGCATGAGAGAAGCAAGGTAGGGCAAGGGGAGAAGTTGTCTAAGCTGTGGATTCAGGTGGCAACTAGTTAATTCCTCTGGAACTCTGAAATGTGACTCATACCATAAAGACAGTCTTATTTTGAGACAGGTGAGTGGAGCCTTTGCACAACATCATCAGTGATTGTTTCCTGAGCTGGGGTGAAGCATAAATCCAAGGAACTCCCTAGCCAAGTGACATCATTCTCACAGAGAAGGGTGATTCTCCTGAGAAGACTGCAGTTGTGAACCATTAACAATAGGCAGAGCAAGAAGTCACCAAAAATCTGAGCAGGGCACCAGCATCCCTTGCTGAAAGTGTACCGTTGACTTTTCTTCAAATAATTGTACCAATTTATAGATAGACTTCTTTTTTTTAAAGAAAGTTTGCCTTTTGAAACATTTTAATATGTGGCATGAGATACTGATATTTTCCTCAAAGATAACCACTTATAACAACAGCAGCAATTAAATAATCCAGGTTTTCTCCCCACAAATTTAAATATGGCATTTATCACATATCAGATTCTCACATACAAGCAGAGCAGTTTTTAGACTCCAAATTGTGTTCTACTGATATATTTGTCATTACTGATCTTATCCCATATTGCCTCAATTATGTGATTTTTAAGCTTTTAAGAAAAGTCCCCCTACATTATTCTTTTTACTCACAAGTGGCTATTTTATCTTTATTCTTTGGGATAATATGTATTGCAATTGAAATCTTTATTTAGATTAAATTTGATTTATTGTTCATGCGTAGGCTGGAAATAAATCACCAAGCAACAAGCAGAATTAAAATATTAAAAAAAAAAAAAAAAGAAGGCTAGTTACACGCATTGTTAGGACCAAATACCCAATCTCTGCACCATGCTGAAAGCCCATGTGTTGCACTAATATTCCTGTTTTAGAGCTGGAGAATTTTAGACCTCAGCAACAGTAATATACTATAGTATGAGTCACAGTCCAGGGCATAAGTAGTGATTCTCAGATGCCTTGAATAAAGGCAGAAGTCTGTTAAGAAATGATAATATGCATAAGAATTATAAAATACATGAGGAAGTCCAACATGATGAAAACTACTCTATGCAAAAATAACCTGGAGAATACATATCCAGGGAATTAAAATTCATAGAAAATTCAATAGGCTGCATAAAACAAATATGTTTCGATATTCCAATAAAGAAAGGGGCACCTGGGTGGCTCAGTCAGTTGACCATCTGCCTTTGGCTCAGGTCATGATCTCAGGATCCTGGGGTTGAGCCCCAAATCAGGCTCTCTGCTCAATGGACAGCTTGCTTCTCCCTCTCCCTCTTATGTTCTCTCTCTCTCTCTCTCTCACTCTATCTCAAATATATATATAAAATCTTTAAAAAAAAAAAAAAAGAATTAGTGGTGTCTGGGTGGCTCAGTGGTTAAAGCCTCTGCCTTCAGCTCATGTCATATTCTCAGGTCCTGGGATGGAGCCCCGCATCGGGGTCTCTGCTCAGGGGGGGAGCCTGCTTCCCCTTCTCTCTCTCTGCCTACTCGTGATCTCTGTCTGTCAAATAAATAAGTAAAATATTAAAAAAAAAGAATTAAAGAATCTCTATAAATAAGGTCAAGGATATATAAAATAAAAAGATCTGAAAGAGAACAAGATAAAAATCATGAAGATTAAAGTTTTAGTCACTGGGGAAAAGATTCAAATGATTACTTAAATATTGACCAGTCACTGCCAGCAAGGGATTTATAAACTAGAAGAGGGGAGAAAAGGAAAATAAAAGAACATATTATAGTCAGATATTTTTTAAAATCACAATGTGACTGGAAATTTAAGAGAATGAAGACGGCAAGTGTATCTCCAGTATTCCACTGGTATTTGTTCCAGAAGGATTACAAAAAGAGACTGGATGAGGGACAATATTTAAAAAGTTATAATGGTGGATGAATTTCCAGAAATAAGAAAAAACATGAGTTCTCGGATTAAGAAGTTCCACCTAGTGCCAGGAACGATGATATTGCAAATCCATTCATGGTCAAATCACACTGAAAATGAAGACATTAAGGGTAAGGGGAAAATCCTGAAAGGTAACAGAAGGTCTGAATATCTACACAGGATGAAGTATCAGGAAGCATATCCTTAGCAACCATAGGTGACAGACAGGTGACAGCAGGTGAACTTGCTAAGAAGGAAAATCTTTTTTTTTTTTTTTTAACATATGCAACCAAATTATAAATATGAAATAAAGATTATATTCAAAATCAATTTACAAATTTTACAGTCCCCAAAACCTCAGTGAGATATCATACTGTGTTCCTCAGCTAGAGGGATATAAATTTCAGAAAGGAATGGAAAGCAGAACAAAAAGAGAGAAAAATCAATAAAGGAAGGAAGAAGGAGGGAAAGGAAGGAAGCAAGGAAGGTGGGAAGGAAAGGAATAAATTAGTAAAAAACAGTAAATCTAACTAAGCTTTTACTATAAACAGGTGTTCAGGGGTGCATTCAATAAAATAAACAACGGAAATGATATCAACATTCTTTGGAGGTATGTTTAAAACGTAAAGTGAAACTAAAACAATAACAAAGACTTTTGTGGGGGCATTTAGTGGAAAGTGTGATAAAGCCCTTGCCTCATTTGAGAAGAGGCTAGAGATAATCTCCAAATTAGGCTAGGTTGGAATATATAAATTTAAAGGTCTGTGTTAGCATATTAAGAGGTGCTAGTAAAAAAAAATCAGACACAAAGTTTATTATATCTATCCCATAGGAGACAACAAGAGAAATAGAAACAAAACAAAACAGACCAAAACAAACCAATGCAACAAATAATAATTTCAGAAGCAAAGAAAAAGCATAGCAAATCAAAGACCCCAAATATGATGACAGAAATGCATCAAACCAACCAGAAGTCAAAATAAGAAAAATGGCTCAGACTTGCCAATTAGGAACCATTCAATGGTGGGGTAAGGGTGTCACTTATTCCTCACTCCAGATGTTTCCTTTTCTTTGAAAAGACATTCATTAGTGTTACACTACTGGGTTCTCTCTGTCCCTCTGTGCATCTGGGACTTTTGAATCTGTGGTCTGGAAGTTTGCGGTTCCGCCTTGGCTTCTCTTCTTTGACTTCGTGATTCTGCTTCCCTTTGGGTTTCTGTTTTCTGGTCTTTTGCTCCATGCTGAAGTTATTTAGAGGTGTGAATTGCTGAAAGATAAACGGAAGTATATTACACATTTTAAGAGTTTATTTGAGCAAAAATGAATTGGAATTGGGCAGTGCCCAAGCTGAAGTGGTTAGGAATACTCCACCAACAGGAACCAAGAGGGGAAAGACTGTCATACAGACAAGGCGGGACAAAAAGCAGAGAAATTATTTGATTGGCTGTTTGACTGGCTATAACCTTGAACATCTGCCTGATTTGAAAGAGCCTAGGTGACTGTTTTTGATTGGTTGTCTCTAGGTTTGGCTTTCTTAACCCTGAGGGATTTATAGGCTTAGGTTTTCATTTGCTCTTTTAGGCAAGCTGCTAAGGTATTAAAACCACCTCAGCCTAATCTTCTTGCTTAGTTAATATAATGGAACAGGAAGACCTGTGGTTGTCCAGAACTATCCAGGGTTGGATAGATATGATGGTTCAACCCTGAGGTTCAGTATTATAAACCTCATTGTCAATAAACACCAGGGCCATATTGTTAATGTTAACATTACAGACAATAAATATTTTTATATTTACTTACCTCTTAATATTTTTGTTTCTAACCTTACTGATATTCCTTTGTTCCAATATCGAGGCTATAAGAAAAATCAGAATTTAAATTATAAATAACCTTAATTATTTTAATATTTAGTATCAAATCAATGTTATAATATATACATTTTTTTGCAGTTAGAAAAATTCCCATCAAGTTTAAGCAAATTTCATTCACTTTACCTTTCCATTAAATATATTTTGCCAACTCTCATTTTGAGTCTCTTTTTTTGGACTAGGAATATCAGGAAAAACTTAATATAAACTGCTTTGCAATTGAAAGAGGTCACATGATAGATATTTATGGGATGAAATGGGTATCCTGGGGTGCCTATGACTTTTTCAAAAGCTGTTTACTTTCTAATATACAAAGAAGCTATTTTGTCTTTTAAATACCACATTATCTTTTGAGAATGGGGCATAGTTCATTCTAAAAAAAATACCACCAACTTTAAATATGGCAGTAGTTTACAAAAAAGACAAGTGAAAGCAAACAACCATAATTTAGTTTTTCTGCAAGTGGAGCATATGGTCAAATTTATTGGAAATTAAAAGGAAAACATCTGAATTTGGCTGCATGTTATCAGAAATTTTACACTATACTTATTGGTTGGCTGAATTCACTACTTGTCAACTCTAATTTATTCTAAAAAAGTCACCTTGCCAAATGCCTGTGTTTCATTGTGCCTGCATTAAGTAATGCATTTCTAACAACAGGCTTTGCAATTCGACCAGCTCATACCTGCGTTATTGATGATAAATGTGTTTGTATATTCTTTATTCTGCTTTGCTTGTACTGTATTCCCTTTGTCTGATTTTGTATGAGTATCATAAATGTGAATTGATTCTGGGGAAACTTTGGGTTAATCATATTTTAAGTTATCAAAAAGTAACTGCATACACCAGAAGTATAGCATTGCATTTAATAGTGGAAATTCTTTAGTGAGACATTGATAGTAGATTTGGCAGCTGAATGATGTATTTCTGGAAATAGGAAGATGTCCTAGAAGTAACTTGTGGCTGTTCCTAAAGATTTATTAAAACTAAGCTGACACTTGCATCATTGATGGAGGTAATTTTAAAGCTCTTGAAATTCTACTGACCCTAAGATAATGAAACCACCACCTTATACACATTTGTATTCTGTGGCATGTAGTGTGGTTAGTGGTATGGAATGTGAAATGCTATCATTATCTTCCAGAAGAATTCACAAAAGTAACTGAGGGCAAATGCACCGACTAAGAGACACTGCAAAGAAAGGCAGACACAGTGCTGAGGACCTGATGAGTGGTTATGTATAAAAACAAACAAAAATGATAAGGGATTATTTAGGCAGTTAATAAATCATGAGGCTCGGTGATGCACATAGCCAACACAGATTTCTTAAAAAGTGTTTCCCTTATCGTGTATCACAGCAGAGAATTTATATTATGCCCTAAAACAAATCAAATCCAGTGCATATGAAAAGTACCATGAAATGTACTTAGAAGAGCCTTGCTGAGGCGAAGATATGTGCATATTTATGACACGGACTGCCATGGGCTCCACAAATGAAAGCTCTGCTTATAATCCAAATAACATTTCTAACAGTATTTTCAGATAAGGAGAACGTGTGTTAAACTCTGCTCAGAAGCTTCAAATCTTTAGGCTCATTCAAAATGCGGATTGTGCATATGAAATAGGATGATTGCTTTATATTGAAATTCAGCAGAAATATTAATGAAAATCTATGGGGATGGCTAACATTCAACTGCTTTCAGAGATTCAGCACTAAACTATGATTTATTAATCACATATTCATGGAAATAGTTTGTAACACTCTTCTAGTCCTTCCCTTCCAATACTGATATTCACCAGGTAAAAAGATTGGCTTTTTTCTTTTTTTTTTTTTTTAAGATTTTATTTTCAAGTAATCACTACACAGGGCTTGAATTTACAACCCTGAGATTTAAGAGTTGCATTTTCTACTGACTGAGCCAGCCAGGGGCACATGGCTCTCCAAAAAAAAAAAAAAAATAATAATAATAATAATCATAATAATAATAATAATAAGTGTGAGTCAAGTGGAGTATGAGGGGGAGTAGGAAGATGTATAGAGATAAAAGACAGAAAGCATAAATGATCCTGGTACAGCAAATTAAAGATGTGAAAGAGCCACCACCTGCAGAATTTCACTTTTCCTTTGGCAACATCATTACCATAGACTGCAGGTATAGTACCGCTGTATTTCCTTGGCGGGATTCCTCCCCCGCTGCCCAGGAGGGAGACTGTAAACCCATACCCCTATAATCAAGTCTTCTATTTCACCACCCTTCCCATTTTCAGTAGATGGCTTCATCTTCAAATTCACGAAGATAAGAACTGCCTAATTACCTGTCAGCATTTTACACAATAGCTAAATTCACAACCATCCTCTCCTCAATGGAAATTGTATTTCTCTAGTCTTGTAGGTGGGTTCCCACCTCTTTCCCACTGCTTCATTCATGATTCATTATTTCATTCATTTCTCTTTATCTCTGGACTTCTTTTCTTTGTACCATTTACTGTCCATTCTGTTTGTATTTTTTCCCTAACTTACGGCTTATTTCCATTAATATTTAAGCTTTGAGAAATCCACCAGATACGTTGTTTTTGAAAATCCTTGCTTACACCTCAGTCTCCTGCTATCTGATATTCTCATCCATTAAAACTATTTTTCCCAATCTATCTTTTTAAGATAAATACTATTCATATCTCTCTGTTTCTTCCTTCCAATGGTGCCTTTCCTTAGCTTTCAGATACTATAAAGTCTTTTTCTTTTTTTTTTCTCTTTTTCTGTAGCAAGATTTCTCAACTTTCACACTATTGACATTTTGGACTAGATAAGACTGTTGTGGGGTCTTGTCCTATGCACTGTGGATGTTTAGTGGCAATCTTGGCCCATTCCTGGATTCTGCCAACTAGATTCTAAAAGCACAATTCACCCCCATTTCTCTCCCTAGTTGTGACAATAAAAATGACTCCAGACATTGACAGATAGCTCTGGTGGAGGGGTGGGGAATATTGCCCCCAGTTGCGAACCACTGGTCTACAGTGACTCATATTTCCTCTCTCTCTCTTACTTCACTTACCAGTTAAATGTTTAGGTTCCTCACATTCTACTCTAACACTCTGACAACTTCCCACATTATCTATATGCTTCTGTCTTACTGATAAATATTCCATATCAGAATACTCCTTGAATCCAAAGTATCATCACCTGCAGAACTACAGGACATCTCACAAATGCCTCAAACTCACAATTTATGAAACTGAATACATCATTTTTCACAATTACTTCCCCCAACCCAAATATTCTCCTATCTTCTCAAGGTAAAACAACTGTCTCTCCAATTTCCGAGGCAGAGGTATAGGAATTACCTTTGACTCCTTCCTCACCCAAATGTCATATATCACATAAACAAAATCTCAAAACGATGCAGTATCCCATTTTAGGTTAGTTTTTCTTTTCTTTTCTTTTCTTTTTTTTAAATTTTATTTATTTATTTGACACAAAGAGAGAGAGAACAAGCAGGCAGAGGGAGAGGGGGAAGCAGGCTCCCTGCTGAGTAAGGAGCCTGACGCTGGGCTCAATCCCAGAGTCCTGGGATCATGCTTAACCAACTGAGCCACCCAGGCAACCCTATTCTCCCATTTCAGAAGATCATCACTTCCAGTATACATTACTGCAATATTTTTTGGTCTGCTTTCAGATTAGGCTCTTCCCAATATATTTACCACACTGCAGCAAAATGAAAAAAATAAAATAAAATAAAAACTTGATATTGGAGCCCCTTTGCTTAAAACACCTATGGTTGCCTATTATACTACAGGGGAAAAAAAAAAAATACCGCTAACGTTCCTTAACATTTTGCTACCACGTGCTTCTAGATGATCTGACTCCTGTTGTAGCCTCAATCCCATGTCTTGTCATTCTTACCCATATTGAACTACTTCCAATTTCCTAGAATGTATCATCTCATTCTATTATTAGGTCTTTGCATGGAGTAACTTTTTCCCTCCTTGGAATACTTGTATTTCATGACTTGCAGCCATTTTTACTGCATACACTGATCAGTCCTAAGCTATCAGAGTGCTTATTCAGGAATCTTCTCTTCTCTTTAGGCTTTAGTGATACCCCTATCCTTAATGTTTTCATGAAACACTATAGGCATCCACGTATCACAGTTTACTGAGATTGTGTGTTTACATGTGTCCGTGTCCCCAGGTGTGCACAAAGTGGCTTGAAGCTAAAGGCAGTGTGTTAGTCACCACTGTGTCCATAGTGACTCCTACATTGCCTGCCACATAGTTAATGTCCAGTATTTATCTGTTGAATGAACAGTAAAGGAATGTCTAAACTAAAACTTATTCCATGTATAACATTTCTGGTGTTTTATTAAAGCCCACTATTGCTTCCAGTAGTTGATCTATATCCCCCTTTCCCCCATTTTTAAAAATACTTATTGTATTTATTCATTCAGTGAGCACTTGTTGATTACTTATAGTAATGAAATGCTAATCACTAGTAGTATACTGAAACCTCTACTGTTGGGGAAATGAGTGATATTAGTGGAAGGTGAAAGTGCCAGAAGAGGATGAACACCAGCTCTTTAAGAGTCTCTATCAGCAGCAGCTGAGATATTTGGGAATTGGACTAGGTGAGGAATGAGGACAGGTGGCAAGAGAACACTCCAGGGTGGGGAAAAAAAAAATAGACTGAGTCATAATTGTTAAGTGTGAGTTCTCCACATAACCAAAAAAACCAAAAAAAAAGAAGAAGAAAGAAAAGGAGGGGAGAAGGAGGAAGAGTCTTAAGAGTCTTACAGACAGTCCTATAACACATTATCAACCATTATTTCTTCTAACTACCACACATTTTGTTCTCACCAGTACAGGTGGGCCCATGAGAAACCTCCTATTGGCCCACGTGGTCTCATAACAGTGATAGGGCTTCCCTGGGGCTCAAGTGAGAATGGCAGGTGCAGACTCTAACAGGTGATGCTACTCAAGCTCTGATTTAAGAAAGTTGGAGGTAGTAGAAAATGGTTCAGCACAGTGTGAAACTTGAGGAAGTCCTGACATACAAGTGCTTCATTAAATTCTGTCTAGAGATCAGTTTCTAGTAGACAGGTTGTAAAAGGAGAAACAGAAACAAATAAGAAAAAGGAAACACAATAGCCATAGGAATAAAACTTGAATAATGTCAAAAATGCATGGGACAGAAAGGAAGACCTAGATCTTTAACCTAACAAGCACAACCAGTTGTATAATGTAGAAAGTAGGTGCATTTCCAAGGGAACTCCAAATATGGAAAGGTCACTGTCAAACAGAAATAAGTGCAGAAAAATTGTTCATAGAGGGCAGTGAGACCTTTTTAATGGTGGTCCTCAGTCTCTTTAGGTGATACAGTAGGACACTAAAATAGGCAACTTAACATCAAATTTCCTTCATTCTCCAATGCAGTAGGACACAATGGGTAACTTTGCGCAAATTAATTAAATACTCTCAGCCTCAGTTTCCTCACATGTAAAATGTGGATATGCCTGTCAGAGAGATGATGTCAGTTTCAAGCACTAACATTAAGTTTTGGATATAATTATTACTCAATTACATGAATTGTTAGACTTTTAGCTATATAAATGTAATATGAAAAATAACCCACGGTAAAGTCCAAGGTTATAATGTGATCTTCATCAAATTTAATAATAGGCTGAAACTCACCGTACTAGGTTTACGGGGCGCCTGTGTGGCTCAGTGGGTTAAAGCCTCTGCCTTCGGCTCAGGTCGTGATCTCAGGGTCCTGGGACAGAGCCCTGCATCAGGCTCCCTGCTAGGCGGGGAGCCTGCTTCCCCCTGTCTCTCTGCCTGCCTCTCTGTGTACTTGTGATCGCTCTCTGTCAAATAAATAAATAAAATATTTTAAAAAGATAGGTAGCTTATCTTTGTACTACCTTTTAGGTATAGCTAAAATAAAAATTACTAGAAATTTCAGTCTAGTATCTGGGAGCTAAAATTGGCTGTAGCAATCTCAGAGCATCACACAGTATGCCAAACCCATACATTTCAAGGATTTTATAGTAGTCTTATGAGGAAGACTATTAAATATATCACAAGCTATATAAAAATCACATATTCTCTTCTGAAGCTATTGATGAAATAAATCTTCTACTGGCTATGAAAGAATAACCAAAATGTTAGTGCTCAATTAACAAAAATTGAAGGTCTATTGTTAAATGATCTCCTTTCATTCATCTCATATTTAATACATTTTTCATGTTTCATAAATAGGCAAAAGTGAATTATTATAAATTCCATTTTTTTAAACAGGATGAAGATGGTCTTAACCCTTCTCTCATCTTGATTAAACTTTACGTAGTCTTCCTCCTGACTTAGGCCTCTGACCTCCCTTTTCTTAGAGGATTTACTTTAGAAAATTTAATTACAAATTGTTTCTCTGCTCCCTTTCAATGTAAATCTTCTCCTAACCTTTTGTCAGTTTTATGAAAAACCCATGTTTTCCTCAAAGATCTGGGAGCCATCCCTTTGACATATAACAATTGAAGGAGAGAGTGCCCCTCCCTCCCAGACTCTGTGGAAGGATAGGCATCTAACTTAATATACTACAATTAGCCAATAGTGGTGGTCTAATCATATTTATCAATCTCCCCTACACACGTCTTCTGATACTTTTCTACCAGCTCACCACCAGTCCTAAGAATTCCCTCCCCCCTGCCCCCAACACCTTTTTTTTTCAGGAGAGTTGAATTCTATCTCTCTTCCTTATTGGAATAGTCCATAATAAAGTCTTTCTTGCCTGTTTAACTCCATCTGTTGTAATTTTTCTTTAACAACGGAGAATCATAAATTCTTGACATTTTCAGAACCAAGAGGCCCTTCAATGGACGAATGGATAAGGAGGATGTGGTCCATATACACTATGGAGTATTATGCCTCCATCAGAAAGGATGAATACCCAGCTTTTGTAGCAGCATTTTCAAAGACGATTCAACAAAAGTCAATACTGGAATATAACTGATGGGATATGCTATTTAATGTTTTGTTGTCTACATTAAGGGTTTTGGTTATAAATTGAAATGTAATAAAACCATCTTCAAAACTGATTCTTGTATATATCCCAGTAAGTGAGCATTAAATTTTGGATTCTTAGGTAATGTGTAAGTTCAATGAAAATCATAACTTTTGGTCTATTTTTCTATTTCTCAAGATATGGTTATTTGTGATATTATTTGAACCATCAGGAAGTAAAATCTAAAACTGATTTCTTATCCTGCTTCCAAGCAATTGATGTTCTATTCAGAAAGGTAGGATTATCTGTTTAAAAATGCATTAACTTTCACATAACCTCAATATGTTTACCAAAATTCATTTTAAATTTATATTAGAGCTGTGAAGGCTTTGAGATTGCTGCCTAACAAATTATTCACAGAGGTATTCAAAATGGCTCACTTCTGTGTTTCAATCCTACAGGGTTGTTACTAGAAAACTCACATGTAGTTGAAATTTGATTAGATTTCCATCTGCCAGGTAAATATATTTTAAGAATCCAGTTTTAATAATACCAAAATATAATTTTAACCTACCATCAGAAATTAACATAGTGTAAGGAAGTCTGTATTGGATCATTTCAGTCTTTCATAATTTCAGCTTTTATGTAATTCTAGACTTGATAGTTTCTAAGCCACAAAATATGAACTAACCATATATATGTTAGAAAACAAGTTGTCCAAAAAAAGAAAAATAAATCTAATGGTTATTTCCTCACCTTTCTGCCAATATTTTCAGTATAAAGAAAAATAAACCTAATGGTTATTTCTTCACCTTTCTGCCAATATTTTCAGAAAATAGTTATCTAAATGTTAACCATAGGTCATTTATCTATTAAACTATCTTCATATACCAGTAGCTTATGGCCTAGAGTGTTCATTTTCCTATACATTGCCAAAAGTAGCTCACTTGTGTATCATGAGTAATCAAGCACAATTAAAACATTGGTTTGTCAATAATTGTGCATTGAAATGTGAAACTATTCTTATGTAGAATAATTTTCAGGAAATATAAACTTAGGTTCTATAAATCTCTTCATTAATATGAAAAACTATAAAGAAATAATGTAATGGGAACATAATAATAACAAAAGAATGTTGTTACCATGATTTACTAGTCCATGTGGATAAAACTTGAATATTATAAGATGAATGTGTTCCTGAGAATTATTTGAAAAGATGAGCATTTAAAAAAAAATTAACTGTATTTTAAAAGCAATAAGATAGTGTTCTGCATAAAGGCAGTGATTATGAAACATTTGGAAAGTGAGAACACTTAGTAATGGAAAATATCCCAGCTAAAATTATTTGGTTTGAGTTAAAGATGAAGACTAAGTAGAGAGTGATGCATTTAGGTTCAAAATCCATGGTATATACAGAATGATGGAATGATGCCATGGGGATAGAGGAAATACTTAGTGCCCGCATTGACATAGAAATAATGCAAATCAGCGATATGACACTTTTGCAAAAATTCAAGGAAAAAAATAAAAAGATGTGTTGGATCTTTAACTACATTGATTAAAGATTAAAGAAAGTCACAACACCTACAGTCTTTTCAGTATGGACTATGTCTGATTATGGTAGTAATTTTATGTGGTCATAAATACAATATTTCCAGAGTGATTTTGAGTCTTGAAAGCACAGAAAGCTGCTATTTTCCAATAATGTAAATTTGTATATTTAGCCTAAACCTAAAGCAACCAGAAAGATTTTAGAATAGGAAACTATCTTTGAATAGGTTTGCTGGAGAAAAAACAGAATCCGAAGTCAAATTTGAATTTTAGAAAAAGAGTGAATAATTTTGTAGTTATTATAAGCTGCCCAACACTGCATGTGAAAAATGCATGGGGCATATTTATGGCAAAAAGTTATTTGTTATCTGAAATTCACATTTAAATGTGTATCTTTTATTTTTATTTGCTAATTTAGCAGCTCTATATTTTGAAAGACCTTCTTGCAAAGAAACAGGTTTGATTTATTCTATATACTTTCAGTAGTAGGCATTATATGAAGATATGGTTAGGCCAACTGTACACTAAAATGTACAAGATTCACAAACCAGGAAAACAAACATGACAAACAAGCAAACAACAAAACAGAAATTTCAACTTTGGAAATGTTCAAGCACTGATTATCAATGGCAGCATAGAAAATATTCTCCTTCTGATGGATTATTGACTCAGATGATGAAGCCTGGAGTCTCTTGTATTTAACAGATTCTATAGATCAAGTTTGGAATGTATCAAATTTGATAATCAACCCCATTTATTAACATCATTCAGGCACTGGTCTCTTTTCAAGTGTTTTCTATAAATTTCACATGTTATCTTATGACTCACAAGTTTTAAAATAAATAATAAAATAGTTCTGTGTGAAAATGGAAATAATGCTCATTGCAGAATTCAAATGTTGTATCACTCAATCAGTAAACTTTCATTCTCAAAAATGTCCCTTACCACTTTAAAACAAGGATCGCACATATGATTTCTCACTTGAATACTCCTCTACACTAAGGTCCTTAAAAAAATGTTAGAAAGTAGTTTTTTATTCTTCCAGATATACATAAATTCCATCCTTGAGGATTATTTGCTTTGCTTAAAATAACCTTAGATTTAATAGGTAAACATGGGAATTATATATTTGACATAAAATTAAAAATGATTGCAAAATTAAAATATGTTTAATTTGTATCATAAAATCATAAAATTATAGTGATTTGAGTGACACAATTATTTTCTAGGGAAAAATGAATGTCTTTTAAGTATTGAAGTATGGATTTTGTTATAAGATGGGTGTATTGTTAAAATGAGAACCCAGATTGGAGAGACCCTAACTGAAGGAGCAACCAAGTATATACGAAATGAATAACAGTAGCAATGAGTTATTTAGTATCTATAAAAGAATGATTAAATATGCATGTGATATTTAGAGGAAAAATGTTTGTGGAGATTGAAGGAAGTGGTGCCTTAAATCCTAATATCATTTTGTTTTTCATTGCACTAGGTACTTGTGCCCCACTTCAATTATACTGAGTATTATTTCACAACATGTATTATAGCACTTTATACTTGAAATGTACTTTGCAATCATTTGCTAATGAAAACTATTTATAAAAATTATTCCTTTTTCTTCAGTTGTCATGTTGAGTAATAAAAGCTTGAAATCTCTTATGAAAGAAACAAAACAAAACCAAGAAAGGACCCTAAAAGCAAAGATGCTAATACTTAAAAGAAAATCATATCTTCCAATGGAAAACAAGGAATAAAAATTTTCTTTAATAAAATCAGTTCCAATTTTTTTTAAAGGTATGTTTCTTTTTGTCTAGCAATAGATGATGTAGTTTAGGAGATAGAAAAGAAGCCAAAGAATTATGGGAAAATGAGATGGAATTGGTAGGTTTTAATTTGGAGCATTAGGGAACATTAGAAGCCTCATTTGAAGGGAAACTTGAATAAAAAGATGTTTTCAACATGTAGAGATGGAGGGATGAGGGAGGGGATAGGGGACTGTGGCTGGGACATAGACATATAGATGTAAAAGGGACGGAAATGGGATCTTAGATCCTCAGTAGGTTGATAACATCATCTGTGGAGAAGGTGGGGATGGGGGACCACACTTGTGCCTGAATAACTATTTCTGTTTCTGGATTATGGTGTTCTTCTGAGCGTTTCTTTCTATGCTGGGCTAGAATTACAGTGAAGGTGGAAAGAGGATCTGAGACATTTCCACCCACCAGAAAGCCAAAGTGCACTAAAGATAATGGGTATATGTCTAACCACCTTGTAGGTGGCCAAGAGCTAATCTAGTGGGGACAGAGGGATTAAAAAAAAATTATAAGTATTTCATGTTGGAGCAATGAGAAGTGTTTTGTAAACATGACTGGAAATATTGAGAATATAACTTGAAATAACTTATTCTTTTGAACATGGAGCAATTATATTGTTAAATGCATAAGCAAAAGACTTACAGAAAAATATTGAGTTATCTAGTGATATCAGATTTCACCTCAATGCTTTACTTTATACATTCTGACCAAACGTAAACAAATGCTTTTTAGAATTACTAACATAAATTTCATTTGACATATAAATAATTCTTGGTACATTCCTCTATCGATACGATTTCCACAAAACACCATTCTCACGATATGGTCTATGAACAACATTTTATGAGGTCAAATAATTTTTGTAGACATTAACGTCAAATAGGGTGTAGAGAACCACTGTAAACATTGACATCTGAAGGATTCTCAGAAATTTAGAGTAAAAAACAGCCCAAAGAACTCTTTCTTTTAATCCAGCATTCCTGAAACATATATAAACAGTAAATCTTATTTTTAAGATAACTAACATTTATTAATATTCCGTGAAACTACTGTTCCTCTAAACAGAATTTGTGAAACACCACTAAATTGAATTCAGATGCTTCAATCTAATGTTTATGAAATTAAACATTGTAGGATTCAGTCTCTCTATGTATATGGGAAAGATCTCCACAATTAAAAATAAACCAAAAAACAACGGCTCACGCATAGAAAATAAAGTAAACAAAAACAAAGAAAGGGAAAGAAAATAAACAAATCACCTCCAAGAAATTCTTTTCTTTAGAAAATAATATATCCCAAGCAGTCTCTTACATAGCTGTTGCTTTTTAAAAAGTAGGAGATATTTTATCTAGGTCATTTCAATTCCCCAACTTCTGGCTGTATCAATGTTTTGAATCAGAGAAAAAAAAAGGCATTAACAAAAAGAGAGAAAGAGAGAGTGAACAAATGAAAGGATGAAGGCTCAAAATATAAGGAAATTGAAAGAGTAATCAGAAACTGATAGGGTTTTGCTTGAAAGTGAGCAAGTAAATCCGTCTACTTGTTAGACATTCACTAGGGAACATGTGGTGATCTACCTTTACTCAGGATGAGAAGGAAAAACAAGATATTTATTGGGAGAGGAAAAAAGTGAAGAGCAAAAATGAAAAGATGTTTAGATTCCTGAGCAAATGCTTGGGAACAAATGTCTTTTATTTCATTACTACAGGTTGGAAAGAAAGGATATTCATATGAAGCATTAACTGGTGGGGGAGGAAAAAATCTTTAAAGGCTAGAACAATGTCTTGCTTAAGAAAAAAGCTATTTAAATTTTGCAAATGGTTTAAATGTAACTCAACTGCAGCCATAGAAAGAAAACATTTTAAACAGTGTAATCCTAAACTAATCCCTGACAATTCTCTGAATTAGGTAGAAAGGAATTTGTATCTGAGGACAAGAGAATTTGTATCTGAGGACCACAGAGAGAGAGTCTAGCAGAGAGTGGACAAATATCACTAATGACCAGAGGGGACTGACTGTGCTTTATTCATACCAAGTAGAATAAAAAATCAATTCAATGTTTCACCAGAAAGCACAGGAGCTTTTTCATGCAGTAGAAAAGTAATCAGAAATGTGGGTTCCCAGGAGCATTTAGGCATCACAGGTCTATAGAATGTGCAAACAATTGCAAAATGTGGAAGGAAGACTAGAGTTGAAAGAATTATAAAAGTGGGGAAAAACAGCAAATGGCGTTATCACAGAAGGGGTCTTAAAGTAATTGCTGAAATTTACCCCCAAGTAATTTCAGCACTAGGGTAATACATTCAAAACTTCAAAACTTATCAATGATTTTGTTGAGAAAGCAAATAGCAACTATTTTCTCTTAAACTAATTGGAAGAAGCCAGGAAAAAAATGTAGTACCGGTAACCAGACTGAGAATCACATTTTTTAAATTGGAAGGAACCACAAAGATAAATACTAACAAGTGGGAAGACGGTTGAGACTTGTTCTCTAAGTATCGGCCTGACCTGACTGAACTGAACATGGACCTGCACGTAGATAGTTCACGTTATTCTATGCACTTCAGTTTTCTTTATAAAACAAAAGGTTCCCATGAGGTGGATTCCAAATTTCTTTTCAGCAAAAACTTTCTGCATGGAAGGGTTGAGCCTGTTGCTTGCTTGTTTTGCCCTGAAATCCATGGATTCATTGCCTGTTTATTGAGCACCTTCTATGTGTGAGGCTCTGTGTTTGATTTGGGAGACATTAAATTGAGCAATGAAGAGTCCCTGCCCTTATGAAGCTCACCGTCTGCCTTGGAGGTACTAACAGTTGGGTATCTTCTCTCACTTCCCCTTTCTTCTTCTTGTTGAAATTGATTGCTAAAGAATATGGTAATCTGTATACCATTTTGTTGTGTTTCACCTGTTATTGCAGATACACTGTATCTTTAGACTGACTTCCGCCTCCTGCCTCAGGAATAGTAGCATCTAGACAGAGTTGGTTATCTTTGTATATACACTTTGTATGTATGCTGAAACTTAATAAATGAAGTTTGTTGATGATACTAAGAGAAGTGATATTTTTATAGCATTCGGATTAAAAATACATGCTTTGTAGTCACAGAGTATGAAAAAGAACACTGGGGCACCTGCATGGCTCTTGATTTTGACGCAGGTCATCATCTCAGGGTCTTGAGATTGAGTCCCACATTGAGTTCCACACTCCGTGGGGAGTCTGCCTAAGACTCTCTCTCTCTCTCCCCCTCTCTCTGCCCCGCCCCAACTCCTCTCTCTCTCTGCCTCTCTGAAATAAATCTTTAAAGGAAAACAAACAAACAAACAAAAAAAAAAACACTGATTCTACCATTAAAAAAATAATTGCTGGGTTGCCTGGGTGGCTCAGTCAGTTAAACATCTCCCTTTGGCTCAGGTCATGATCCTAGGGTAGGTCAAGCCCATATTGGGCTCCCTGCTGGGCGAGGATCCTGCTTCTCCCTCTTTCCTGCCTGTGATCTCTCTCTCACTCTCTCTGTCTCTCTCCAGTAAATAAATTAAAAAATAACTGCTGAAGTGCCTGGGTGGGTCAGTCAATTAAGTATCTTCTTTTGCCTCAGGTCATGATCCCAGGGTCCTGGGATCAAGACCCATGTCAGGTTCCCTGATCAGCAGGGGAGCCTACTTCTTCCTCTCCAACTTCCCTTGCTTGGGTTCCTCTCTCACTGTATTTCTCTCTGTCAAATAAATAAATAAAATCTTTAAAAAAATAAACATAAAGAAATAAAAAATTAATTGCTAATATTTATTGAGTGCTTATAATAAGCAGTTACTCTGGTTATCTATTACTACCTAATAAACAGTCTCAAAATTAATTGCTTAAAGCAACAGTATTTATTTTGTCCACCAGTCTGTAATTTGGGCAGTGCTCAGCAGACAGAACTTGTCTTCTGCTCCATTCAGTGTCTTCTGATGCCATTCAAAGTCTGGAGTCCAGAATCATCTAAAAGTTTGTTCACTTATATACCTGAAGGTTGATGCTGGCTGCCATTTGTCTCTATAACTGTGGATATTGGAAAGAAAACCTTCACATGGCATGGGCTTCCTCACAACACAGCAGTCTGATTCTAAGCATCGCAAGTGAGAGATTCAAGTAGAAGCCATATTAAGCATTTATGACAGCATCAGAAGTCAGACAGTATCACTATTGATGTCCTCTATTGGCCAACATTTTGACAAAGGCTGCTCAATTTCAAGTGAAGGGGAAATGGAATTCCCATGTTGCTGGATGAGTGACAGGTTCTGGACATGGACCAGAAATGTTCTAGTGTCTTCTTTCAGAAAGTACAATCTGCCACAGTCCTATGTCATTTTCTTATAATATGAAAAATATACTTCCTCACCTGCCTGAATCCTCCCCTCCATCCATGCCAAAATCTCATCACATTAAGGCATCAGGCACAAACTCCAGAGCCAGGATCTCTTTATATAAATAAAGCCCAGTTGTGGAAGCAGTTCTTTTGGTGCAGTTGTGCATGTTTAGTACTGATCTGAAGATCTGTGAACTAAAGAGACAAGTTCTCTGCCTCCCACTCTCTACCCTAAATACAATGGTGGGGCAGATTTTACAACAGAGAGAAGCAGGAGGCCCACTGAAAGTCTGGCATCAAGCTTGGCACTAGTTCT
This sequence comes from Neogale vison, assembly GCF_020171115.1. Lineage (NCBI taxonomy): Eukaryota > Metazoa > Chordata > Mammalia > Carnivora > Mustelidae > Neogale > Neogale vison. The sequence continues at coordinate 116,605,707 of NC_058095.1, read as the reverse complement.
TATTTCCCTTATTAGAACTCAATCCTGCTGCTTGAGAATGAATTTCCAGGACCCTTGTTTCCACTCTCTGCATTACCCGCTTCTTTTCCAGAAAAAAAATTGCCTGTATTTGCTGCTCAAACTTTTTTTTTGGGGGGGGGCTGTTTTGCACTCAGTAGTTCAAAGAAACAAAAGCTTTTTTTTTAAAGATATGGTACTTCCTCTACCCTTTTTAATCCAAGTTGGTGGTGTTTCTACCAATAAAATTCTCTTAAAATTGTGTGAGTTCCCTATGAATTTTATTGGAGTTCATATCATTAGATAAAAGCCATACTCAAAAGTCTCTTGTCTAAGAAGATTGTTAAAGACACTTTAAAGACAATTTTATGGATGAATCTGAATATGTACAGTCAGATTTTATTTACAATTGTTAAATTTTAAAAGTAAACTTGGAGCAATAGAATAGCATTAGACTTAACAGTGTAATTGTTGCAGAAAAGATTTTTCAATTATAGGTTTGGAATATGTGACCTACACATGATAATGCTAAATCTTACCACTCATTATGATTTAGAATGTTGACAGGGGATCCATAATCAAATTTTGTGGCTTTATGTGTTTTTCCCTACATATCCAAATAATACTTCAGGAATTTTAGTTGAGCTCATGAATATTAAGTATTCTTGTGATTTAATATGGACATGTGTGTTGCATATCTTATTTCCCCCTCTTGGTCTGTTCTCTATTATTGTCAACCCTGCTTTGTGTCCAGGGGAGCTGATTCAATGAACTGTATCAACAGGACTCTTATTCTCCTTCTCTGGATTCATTTTAAATATACAAAGGCACTAGTGAGAAATATGACAAGAAAGAGAAGTCCTGATTTATTTTCCTGTGGCCTTTCTGCCAGGTCTCTGTAGATTGACTGTATATATCTAACAACATTACTCAGCACCTTCTGAAGGCCCTCTCCATACAGCCACCTTCCCAGAATTTTGGTAATTTCCCCCTCTGGCTTCTCCTGTCCTAGCAATGGTTTGGGTTCTTAATATTAATAGACTTGACTATTCTTGGTGGATAGAATGATAACTGAGGGGTACAGTTTCCAATCTAATGCAGGAAACAGGCAATAAATAATTATCAATAATAGAAGCCAAAAAATTTCCTTCTAAGAACACATGCAAGAGTTTGGGCACAAATGATTTTTAACTGGGTCTTAAAGCATAGGTAGGATTTAAAGGCACTTAAAATAATTGGCTGTATTTCTTTAATTCTTATAACACCATTACATGGCATGGTACAAAATTGCATATAACTGATAATGTAATTTTAACAAATTTTGAGGTAAAGCATTCTAAGTAGAAATTCTAGAGTGAAAAAAAATTATCATGCTCTGAAAATATGGCTGTGACACAAGAGTGAAATGAATTATGGAATTTTGTTGAACATAAAGCCAGAATGATGAAAATAAAGGACGACAGCTTCATGACATCCTTTCATTCTTTAGGTCATAATTTACTGTCACCTTCTGTATGAAGCCTTTTCTGACCATTCCACCTAAGTTTTGTTTTCCCATCCTTAATATGCTCCATTCTCCATTCCTGCTTTCACATTTTTATGTGGAATTTACCATAATCTAACCTACATTATAGTTTACTCCATTTAGTTTATTTATTATCTATCTCCCTCTGTACTGTTGTTCAGATTATAGAATTGATGAGAGAATACTGCTAATTTGTATGATATTGTATCCCCAATGCCTAGAAAAAGAACAGTTCTAGATGCCATGTATTATTATATAACTGTATTTTTCTACTACATTAAATCTACATACAGAAAATTACCTTCCAGGTCATACGGAAGAAAAATTTAGGCTTTTTTCACTTCTTCCCTCTCTAATGAATGTGTAAATTACTTTTGAAAATGATTTTCTTCTTAGTAGGTTTTTAAAGTTTATTATTGAAATTTCTCAAATTCTGTCCTATTGCTAGATTCCCAAGTCAGAACAGATTTTACTTACTTATTTTTTAATTATTTATTTTTGAGAGAGAGAGAGAGGGTGAGCAGGAGGAAGGGTAGAGGGAGAGAGACAAGTAGACTCCCCGCTGAGCATGGAGGTGGGGCTTGATCGCAACACCCTGAGACCATTACCTGAACTGAAACCAAGAGTCAGACACTCAACTGACTGAGCCATCCAGGCACCTCAGAACAAAAGACTTTTAGAATTTAAACACTAGTAGGACAGCATGTGTATTAATTCAAAAATGTCCCTTTCATCTGACGATCTTTGTTTTTCTCGATTTCTACCAATGACTCATTTGTTCTGATTCTTAAAATAATTTAGTTTTTTAAAAGCCCTTAACATTGTTCCTGTCATAGAAATTTGCACTCCAGCATACATTCTCATGAGGTTATTTCCTCCTTTAAATTTATCGTTTTGACAGTACTTAGGATTGCTTTGGATGAGATCATTGGATCTCATGGATGAGAACAACATATTCTCAGTCTTAGTCTCAGTTTTTATGTCACTCACTGGTTTGCTCATAATTCTCCCTTGTCTTCTATTACATGTTGTTGCTCATAAGTTTACTGTCAATCAAGACCTCTTGACTTACACAAAAGGCCTTCCCTGGCTTTGCTGTTTAAGGTCTCTGACCACCCTATCTGTCACATCCTGAAATTCCAAAGGCCCTTGTCTTCATGTCAATCTCTAGTATAACTACATTTCACCCGTGCATGCAATTCTAGTTCAGCAGTTTATTTTCCCCAGTGCTTTGAAAGTGTCAGCTGGTGCTCCTAAGAAGCTGGCTCTCTGTCAAATCATTGGTCCTTTCTGGATTAGCTATATTTCCTTTGTAGCAACTTAGTTTTATATCATAGTTCTCATATGTTTTAGGGTTTTTTGTTTGGTTTCTAGAACAAAATTTTGACTTTTCTTGCTGGCACCTTTAAATTAACTTTAAATCTAATAATTTATGTCCACTTTTAACTCTGGAAAAAATTAGTCATTACTTCTAGTAGTATTTTCCTCTGATAGTAACTATTTTCCCCTCCTTAAATATTTAGCTGACCTATGTTAGATCCTCCGACATCTCTACAAGTCTCTTAGTTATATTTTCATTTTTTTTATTTATCTTTTTTTTTTTCTATCTGTGCTATAATCTAGGTTAATTTCTCAGGGCAGTCTTCTAATTTATTGATTAGTTGACTACATCAAGTCTAAAGTTCAAATTTTAATGACGTTTTTCATTTCCAAAAATTTTAGTGCATTTTGGGGGGGGATCGTTTGTTTTTGTTTGTTTGTTTGTCTTTCTAGAAGGAAAGGGAGGGAACGAGAGAGAAAGGGAGAGATATGGCTCTTAGGCAGTCTGCATGCTCAGTGTGAAGCCCCAATCCAATGCAGAACTCAATCTTACAATCCTGAGATCATGACCTAAATTGAAATCAAGAGTCAGATGCTTAACTGATTGAGCCACCCAGATGCCCCAATTTTTGCTCTTTTAGATTCACTTGTTTAAAAAAAGATTATGTTCAGTAATTTCTTGGCCTGAGTTTAAATTTTAATAACTACATTTTTCATTTCTAAGACTTTTGTTTATTTTTTCTTATTTTCCCATCTTGGTTAATGTCTGCCAGATTATGCTTACTAATTTCTTTTATGAATATCGTTATTTCATTTTATCTTTGGAACCTCACATATGTTAGTTTTTAAGTGTTATAGATTGATTATTCCCTTTTCATTTCATTAAAAGAAATAGTTTTTAAATAAAACTATTATTAGCTCCATTATAAAATATATCTGTTAATTTTTTTCATATGTGTGGAATTTTGCTTTGTAAGATTGCTTCCTTAATTTCAAGTTTGCATTTAAATTCTAGTTAGTTAACATATAGTATAATATTACTTTCAGTTATAGAATTTAGTGATTCATCACTTACATACAACACCCAGTGCTCATCATAAATGCCCTCTTTAATCCCCATCACCTGTTTAATCCATCCCCCACTCACCTCCTCTCCAGAAACCCTCAATTTTTTCTCTTTAGTTAAGATTCTGTTTTAGGGTTTGTTTCCCTCTTTTTTTTTTTTTTTTCCCCTCCCTTCCCCTATGTTCATCTGTTTCATTTCTGTAAGATCATTTTAAATATGAGGTTTTGATCTTTAACTTTTCCTCCTTCTCTTTCTGTTCTTTCTTTCTTATTTAGTGGTTTTGTGATCATTCTCTACAGTTCCCAGTCCAGAATCTGGTGATATTTTGGTTTCTAGGGGATCCCAGCACACAGACATTGGGAGAATTTCAGATTATGTCCATCAATGCCTAGTGAAAACTTGACTCTGGCCTTCATCAGAAGGCACTATGTGTAACCTTCTTCCCATTTAGCACATAGTTTCAGATAAATTGTAGTTCCCAGAAAAAATTTACAGTGACTTATTTAAACTTTTTTCATAAATGGGAAGTTCTACTTCAGCAGAAAGGTTGACTGTAGTTTATTATCTCATGTAGAAAGTGTACAGTGAATTTTCTAGGCTTTCTTGGCCACCTAACTTGAAAATCAGTCAACTATTTACATCAACTATGCTGACTATTCTGTATCTCATCTCTGTTCATTAGAAATATTGACTGTTGCTAAGCAGGATTATATTATTTTAATATTCTGTCTTTGAATTCTTAGTAGTATGCATTTTAACAAAGGCAAGAGTGTGATCCTCATACAATTTGATCAGAATACCATCTTGATCAAAATTCATCCCTTATCACATTTTACTTTATTTTTAAATTATTTTCCTTTATTACATTTTAATAATACATTCATAAAAATATATATTATAATAGGGGGATCTCAATCAGGTAATTATTCACTGTTTATATTATAATGAATGCATAGCATAAGACAGGTAGAAATATAGACAATGAAACACGCATGCCTACTTAGAATAAATTTCTTTTTTTTTTTTTTCCAATTTATTTTCAGAAAAACAGTATTCATTATTTTTCACCACACCCAGTGCTCCATGCAAGCCGTGCCCTCTATAATACCCAACACCTGGTACCCCAACCTCCCACCCCCCCCGCCACTTCAAACCCCTCAGATTGTTTTTCAGAGTCCATAGTCTCTCATGGTTCATCTCCCCTTCCAATTTACCCAAAAGCACATACCCTCCCCAATGTCCATAACCCTACACCCCTTCTCCCAACCCCCCTCCCCCCAGCAACCCACAGTTTGTTTCGTGAGATTAAGAGTCACTTATGGATTGTCTCCCTCCCTATCCCATCTTGTTTCATGGATTCTTCTCCTACCCACTTAAGCCCCCATGTTGCATCACCACTCCCTCATATCAGGGAGATCATATGATAGTTGTCTTTCTCCGCTTGACTTATTTCGCTAAGCATGATACGCTCTAGTTCCATCCATGTTGTCGCAAATGGCAAGATTTTGTTTCTTTTGATGGCTGCATAGTATTCCATTGTGTATATATACCACATCTTCTTGATCCATTCATCTGTTGATGGACATCTAGGTTCTTTCCATAGTTTGGCTATTGTGGACATTGCTGCTATAAACATTCGGGTGCACGTGCCCCTTTGGATCACTATGTTTGTATCTTTAGGGTAAATTCCCAGTAGTGCAATTGCTGGGTCATAGGGCAGTTCTATTTTCAACATTTTGAGGAACCTCCATGCTGTTTTCCAGAGTGGTGGCACCAGCTTGCATTCCCACCAACAGTGTAGGAGGGTTCCCCTTTCTCCGCATCCTCGCCAGCATCTGTCATTTCCTGACTTGTTGATTTTAGCCATTCTGACTGGTGTGAGGTGATATCTCATTGTGGTTTTGATTTGTATTTCCCTGATGCCGAGTGATATGGAGCACTTTTTCATGTGTCTGTTGGCCATCTGGATGTCTTTAGAATAAATTTCTTAATCATATATCTTTTAAGTATAGCAAGAGTGTTCTTTAGAAAAACATCTGTTCAGGTCCTTGCCTATTTTTTAATTGGATTGTTTCTGGGAAAAGGGTATTGAGTATATACGTTCCTTATATATATTGGATATCAATCCCTTACTGAATATATCAGTACATCTATGTCATACACTTGAAACTAATCTAACATTGTATGTCAACTCTACTCAATAAATAAATAAATAAATAAATTAAAAAGAAAAGAAAGAAAGAAAAGAAAAAGGAAAGGAAAGTAAAAGAATAGAGTGTTAAGGGTGAAGTGTTAGTAGGAATTTACCGGATGGATAGTCAATAGTAGTGGATTTAAGGAAATGAAGAGCTAGCTGTACAGAGGCATTGAGCTGTGAGAAACTATAGCCATAATGGCCTAAGATTGACACCCTCATAGGCAGTAACTAAAGAAAAGGGTAATTTCCTCTCTAATAGGTATGGCCAATTAATCACATTGAAGATTGGTTTTGCTTTATTTATGTGAACATTCAGGAATCAATTACTGAGACGAGTCATCAGTCCTGGGTAAAATATCCACATCTATGTCATAGAGAGGGAGCTAACTCTCACCCAAATCACACAAGTGAGAAATGAGGTTAGTTAACTAGAAAGGAGAACAAATGAAGATAAAGCAAACACAACAAATATTTATGGAGAGAAGAGTGGTGTTAAATGTGGCTAAAAACATTTATTGACTGCATTAAAAATAATACCACTCATTGTCAAAAGGAGACTAAAAATAAGTTTCTTTTAATATAAACACAAATTTATAACATATGCATGTTTTTCCATCTGCTAATCTATAGAACCATGTTTCTAAACACCACATTTATAAACCAGGCTCTTATGCGGTTTAATATAAGTTGTGTATTTGTCTCTCATAAATCCCTAATTTCCATATGAAATTCCTTAGGATATCCTAACTTTATTCAGCCTTCCAGGTACACACAACATATTTATTCCAATAAATACTAGATAACTTACTAGTTAAGGATATTAACACTCACATATATTTCTAAATCAATAAACATGTATCTAAATAAGTTTGTAAATTACACACACACACAAACACACCCCCCCTACACACACACCCATATGCTAATCTGGAAATCCAGATTTTGCTGAAACAGAGCCTTCCAAAATGATCAGTATTTTGCATTAACTGTTTCAGTTAATAATGCTTTCAACAAATTTATTGCTGTAAAAAGGCACTAATATGAGGATTTTAAGTGATCTAATTAAGAATTCATTTTAGTAACAATAATATTCAAATTTCACTGAATAATCAAGTAAGTTTAAAGACATAATTTTATTTTATGATATATTATTTTAATTTATCCCTTTACTCATTTATATTCTAAGTATTCTCCATACATACCAATCCAAAATTATTGTCCTCTCTTCCAACCCAGTAGACTAGGATCTCTGGGATTTCTACTTCATTTTTTTTTTTTAAACCTAATCTCTTCAGAGATTGCTGTCTGCATCCTCTTATATTAACCAATGGTGGCTCTCCATTGAGGGATAGCTTACATTGGAGTTGCTGACCTTCCACCTCACTTGGAAAAAAAGAAAAAGTGCTATAATATTCTTCTTTATATACTGTCTCTTGAAAAACAGTTTCTTTAGCCTCATGAAAATATAAATTTTGTGCCTTTAAGATTAATTCCACATAATAACATGACTATTGTCCTAACGTCTTTTGCTGTTGTTATTGTCACCAACTTATCTACAGTCAGTCAGTTTTATATTTCTTGATGTGGTTTGTAGATATTTCTACCTGAATCCTTGTTCAGGTGGAAATCTTTTTTAAACTCACACTTCCTTTTCTCTCATCACAACCATGGTAACGTTGAAGGAAGGTCTCCAAAGCTTGTTGTATACCTCATTCAAAACTGCCCTTAGCAAAATGAAAGGGGGATTCAGAGTTCTGCATCATATGTAAAACCACTCTTATCCTGGCCTCAACATTATCCAAAGCAGATATATGAGGGTTTTAGGAACTGAGCTTTTGGTGGACAAACCAATTTTCTCCAGCCTAAATAACTCCCAATATTGGATTTGTGGGAAAAAAAGCTTTCATCATCTTTTACTATTGGGTACACTGCCAATCTTTGTCATCGTTTCTGGCCCATGCATACAGAATACCTGCATCATTATTATAGGATCAGGCTATAATTGGAAATCTCTTCCTTCCCTGATAGAACAGTAGCTTTAATTCCTTAATGTTGTCAACATTGGTGTATAAATCAATATGAAGAGCCCAAAGTGCTCATATTATCTTTCATTGCCAGACTGTAATCCCTATAAGATTCAGTATATAGCATTCATGATCCATTGTGTCTTTGGAATTCATTCTTTGTTATCAATAAAATCTCCTATATTCTGAACTTTTCTGAGTGCTCTGGAAATCATGATTCCCAAGCAGCCCTACCAAATGGTGGCTTTCTGTTTCTCTCTCACACCTGGTGGCACAAGACATGAGAGCAAGAGAGATTTTCTACCTGTGCCTTATGCCACTTCCAGACTATTGTTAATTCCATTCTAATTAAAATATTAAAACAATAGCAAAAAAGATTCAGCTTATTTGAAAACTTAATATCCTGGAAATCATTAGTTTGCATGTTGTTGTAATCAACCATACTTCTAATCATTCCCTTATTCATTTTAGCATCTCGCTTGTTTATTTTTTCTCTCTTTCTCCCTCTTTGATTCATCTTTCTATCCATTTACATTTCTTTCAGTTTCCTGAGAGATGAGATGATCCATCCTACAAAGTGACCTCTTAGTCTTCTTTTATATATATATATATATATATATATATATATATATATATTTTAAATTTATCAGAGACAGAGAGCAATTACACAAGCAGGTAGAGGGAGAAGCAGACTCCCCCCTGAGAAAAGAGCCCAACACAGGTTTGGTCCCAGGACCCGAAGATCATAACCTGAGCTGAAGGCAGATGCTTAGCAGATGGAGCCACCCAGGCACGCCTCCTTCAGTCATCTTTGACTCCTCTTTTAGACACCCCACATCCACATCCTACTTTTAAGCATATTTTATGTGATTTAGTATTTTTTAAAATTTAAATACTATAAAAATCCCATCCCATCTCACTTATTCTATACCAAACTAAGCTTCCTTTTTACATGAATTTTTGCAATACTCTCCCATTCAGTTTCTCTACATCCTGTTTTCTCTTCCCTACCCTGCCTATTTATATCACAGATTGTATCCTCAATTCAATCCCTTTTTTAACACGCCAATGGTTTCCTTTAATACTTATGATAAAATTCTTCTTATGTTCTGTAAGATTTAATATGATTGAACCAGTCTACCTCTCTAAACTCATTTCCAACCACTTCTCAGTAGCTCTTCTGCTCTACTAACATTGTGAGTAGACCCAATGATGCAACATGAAATAAATTGGACAATAAACAATATTAAATAGTTGTGGTATATCAAGAAATTGGGATTTTGGAATATGACCCATAGGGCTAGATGATTTGCACTGATTAATGTGCTTTACCCCCGTTCTCCCTCTACCTGTCGATTTTAAACTTATATAAAAAACAGAGAAGCCAAGGTTATGGGGCTCTTCTGACCTGGTAAATTGCTCCATCTGTATAAGCCACTGAAAACTTAGGACTTTAGCCACATATTAGTAACGGACAGTAACAGGGAGCTGTGTCCACTTGACCTATCATATATCCTTGAGATCCTGTGCCTCCTTTGCATTGCTGTGGCCTGTGTGAGAGTCAAAATGATGTATCCTGAGCTGAGCTCAAGTCATCATTCTTGCCAATCCTCAACACCAGACCATCCCTTTATGTTCTGGCCTCATCAATCCCTGTCTCTTCTCGTAAAGCAGCAAGCATTCCTGTCCCTGAGCTTTACACATGCTATAGACTTTATCATAAATGTTCTTGCTCTAAATAGTCTTATGCTTCATCATTTCCTATTTATTTAAGTCTTTGCTTAAATGTTATCTTCACAGAAATGTCTTCCCTGGTTATTGAAGAAACTCTCCCCATCATTCTGACACATCCTTACTCTGATTTATTTTCTTACATAATACATAAATGTATTGCTTGCTTACTTGTTTAGAAGCTGACTACTTTACCAAACTCCAGGCCTTGTTTTGCTCAGTGTGGTGTCCCGGTTCTTAAATAGTTCCTAATGCATACAAATTTTGAATAAAAATTTCATTTAATAGGGCACCTGGGTGGCTCAGTGGGTTAAGCCGTTGCCTTCGGCTCAGGTCATGATCTCAGGGTCCTGGGATCGAGTCCCGCACTGGGCTCTCTGATCAGCAGGGAGCCTGCTTCCTCCTCTCTCTCTCTCTGCCTGCCTCTCTGCCTACTTGTGATCTCTCTCTGTCAAATAAATAAAATAAAATATTTTAAAAAAAATTTCATTTAATAAATCCTAAGTTACTCAAATGTGAACCCAACATGACTCACTCTTCTAGTTCCTTGTGCTTATAATCCTCAATGACCTTTACGACTCCTTTAATTTGTTATTATTTCATAAAACTTACCTTTCTTTTTCCTTATTCTTTGACTTTGAACAATCCTGATCTGTTACTCTATCTAGTCCTTAAATTTCTTAATACCCTTCCCCATTTTTTCTTGGCTAATATACCACCTCAATCCTCCCTCAACACTCAGCACCTTCTTTTTATTGTTATTTCTGAATCTTCAACAATGGCTGTTTATTTGAATTTCTCATTATTTCTTTCAGCTCCCTCAGTATGTCAACCTCCACATTATTTTCTTCTGAAATCTCAACCTTGACTAAATTCTATAATCATATATCTCCTTTTTAGCAAAGCAGTGCTTAAGCACAACAGAAGAGCCATCTGAGCAGTTGAATTTCACTCAAATGGATATAAATTCTCATCCAAACTGAGCCATCAGCATGGCCCAGAAAATCATTTTTGTCTTGTTCATTTCCTTCCATTATCATTAGCAGATACTAACATTAAGTTATACATCAACCTCACCCTGGATTATTTCACTTATTCTTTCACAAAGGATGAATAGGAGACCAGAGTCTAATTCTTACGTGTGTTGCCTTCAGATCACCTAATCATCTCAATATGTAGCCTTCTGTTCCGTTCCCTTCAATCTCAGAGACAGGTTTGTTCCCAATATCTCTCTTCATTTTTACTTTGTGGTTCATTTTAATTGTCTGATTTTGACCCTTTCTATTCTCTTTTCTTTATTTCCCCCCTCTTTTAAGTCCCTAAATAACTGGTTCCTTCCCACCTGCTTATGCTTCAACCAAATACCATAACTTGCTAAAATCTTTTCTGGCTTTACCTGGGTAGTTTATCTTTGTACCACGATGCAAAAATTATATACTCTTCGAACAGAGTGAAAAGAGAAGGCTCTATAAACTCAGACATGTAAATGAGTAGCACAACTGAAATACCTTCCCATTGATTTGCATAACTTTTCTGCTCTGTAAAATGGATTACAATTAGAGGAACTATGCCTCTGTGTATAAATTCTCTCAACATACCATGAAAGACCTCAAGGAAGAGTTTTGTTCAATCTGAGAGCTATTTTCTAGATATGTTGTTGGAATAATTTCTAAAAATTATATTTTGCATAAGAAAGAAAAAATAAATAAGCTTTCTATGTCTCAGAGAAAGCTGAAATTGTCTCCCAACCACAAAAATCCCCTATCCATCCTTTATGTTTAGGTTAATGCTTATAAAAATGGTTTCTTGTAATAGTGTATCCTCAAGAATATTTTAACCTATGGGGGAACCTGCATGGCTCAGTAGGTTAAGCCTCTTCCTTCAGCTCAGGTCATGATCTCAGGGTCCTGGGTTCGAGCCCCACATCAGGCTCTCTGCTCAGTGGGGAGCGTGCTTCCCCCATTCTCTCTGCTTTTCTAACTACTTGTGATCTCTTTTTATGTGTCAAATAAATAAATAAATAAAATCTTTTAAAAACACACAATATTTTAACCTACAAAATACAGAGGTACAGACTTTCTCTCAAGATAACAGAATTTTAAAAAAATTACCATTCATACTGAACATGATCTAGTGGTCAATAAATTAAAACTGGTGCACCTAGTTTGGGACCATAGATGGAGCTTCACGAAAGTTTGTATTCCTTTATTCCTTACCTCTGGCTGGATACCACTCTGAGTGCATTACTTATTCCTAATATTATAAGTCATGAGAATTATTTTGTCTCTTTAACTGCTTGCAAAAATCAAAACAAAATAAATTTTCCCAGCACTCATACATTAAAATAGAAAGGATGTGGTGATCTTTAGCACAAATATATCTGTTACAATAAGACTGGTGTCATGAATGCCATTTTGACTCTTCAGGGCTTTGAAAATGCTTTCTCTTCCATTTTTGTCTCATTGTCATCCTTGGTTCAGTGGTCAACCATTAGGTGATAGCAGGAAAGGAAGTTATGAGCTAGTATTCTGCTTGTGAGGTGACATATATTTCTTCATCCTGGCAATTCTACCAGATGTATATTTCTGCAGAATTATAGCTGACTTTTAAATGGTCACCATCAATCCCCATACTCTTATACTCTCCATTCCCATCCTTGGTCTAGTTTTGGGTCTTTGTACAATTTTTCTACCATTCTCTAGCACGTACACAATCAGACTGAAAGGATTCATTGCTTTGATTGTTGGAAGTGAGGAAAGTCTAGGAAATGTTGCTGTCAATGCAGTCAATATGAATAATTCATCATATTTGTAGTCAAGTCTTTCTTTTTTTTTCCTTTTTTTTTTAAAGATTTTATTTATTTATTTGACAGAGAGAAAGAGAGATCAGTAGTGGCCAGAGAGGCAGGCAGAGAGAGAGGGGGAAGCAGGCTCCCTGCTGAGCAAGGAGCCCGATGCGGGGCTCAATCCCAGGGTACTGGGATCATGACCTGAGCTGAAGGCAGAGGCTTACCCCACTGAGCCATCCAGGCACCCCTGTAGTCAAGTCTTTCTAATATGTTGTCAGATCTGTTAATCAGAAAAATGAACATAAATCAGGGGTTAAACAATGCTGAATGCCTGAATAATTAAAAAAAAAAACAAGTTTTTCTGCGTATAGAAAAAATATATATATATTATGATTTCAATCACTTAGAAATTCATTTCTCTCTCTCTCACACACACACACACACAAAGAAGTCTTAATAAAGTTAGTTCAAGGCTGGTAAAATAGAGTCACAGCCATCATTGACCCATGTTCCCTCATCTCTGTTCTATCATTTTTACCTGGCACCTCCATCTCGGATTGCTACATGCTCCAAGATCCTTACAGAGATTCAGCCATCCTATTTGAGTTCCAGAGAAGAGTAAGGAAGAAAGGCCAAAAATTTTTCCCAATTTGAAAATTATATGGACAAGTTTTTAAAGGAGCCAAGAAATCTTTTATTTAATGATTAATGCATCAAACCTCAACAAAGTTAACTTCTTTAAAATAGCATAGTTTAAAGATCATCATTTCTACTTATGGAATATTCAGAATGATCTGAATATATAACAGTACCCACACTATAAGTTTGTATTTTCTATAATATAGTATCATTTGCTTTTAACACATGATCTAGCAACTCTATTTCCCTAAGCATCCCTGCATCTTTTGTGTATATTAATACTGAAAACTTAAAGAACTAGTGAGCTATAGCTATATAATTTCATGTTAAATTTAATGATGCATAAAACCACCTTAGGTCTCAGCCCTTTCATATTTAGGCAAATTCAAATGTGTTGTGATTCTGAATTAATGAAATGTAATTAAAATGTTCTGAGACATGCTCTAGACACATTAGCTTATATCTTAAATGACTTGTTATACATTTAGGAACTGTTTCTAAAGGAGTGTAGAAACAGCTCTGCATATTAATTTAGGTTCTAAAATTCAAAGTTTAATTTCCACTGAAAATAAGCAAATCAAACATAGATAAACAAGAATTTCAATTAAAATGGAAAATATATTCTGCTTAACTGGAAGCTGTCACTCAAATTCTGAGCATTTTGGATCTTATAAGGACTTATAATGGCTAGAATTCATTAGACTCTTGCACATAGTTAAAGTTTTGAAACAAACACTGCATTCTGGTATAAATTTGAATTTTATTCAAATTCTAAGTTTGTATCCCAGATAAACCCTAGTGAAAATTACAGTATTTTTTTTTCTCTTGAGAATCTATGTGTGTAAAACATTCATAACTTGCATCGATGGTGCAGCGGACATGTATATTAAGAAGAGATGAGTTGAGGTTTTCCTTAAGTTTCATAATATAAATGTATTACCCAGTTACCTAAATGGTGCATATAATCTTATTATTGGTTATGCTTTTAACATTTACCAAATCCATCAAAAAACAAACAAGTAAACATTGATAACCATCAGAGTTGATAGGATTTTTTGCATGTTTTGCCACTGAAATCCAGAGGAAAAAAATTCTAAGTAGGCCTGCTGAAAACCTTTTGAAGTTTTCTGAAGTATAACAATACATTTAGAACATTAAGTTCAAAATAGTATGATTTAAATGGTCTGTAATTCAAATGTAATTTGAACTTAGTAAATTAAGTTCAAAACAGTATTATTTAAATGGTCTGTAATTAATCTAATCCATGACATAATTGTCAAATGTACTTCATAATGGAATAGCTGTCACAGCTTAATTATTCTACTTTAGGTAGTACTATCTCCTTCACATATTAACTTCAGTGGATTTAATATGAAGAAGAGATACAGAAAAGCATAAATGATCAAGATATCATCAAATTTTTGTTTGTTTGAGTACTCTCAAGAATCAGTGGTTCCATAAAATATGGCTCATCAGGGTTCTTTAGGAAAAAAGTGTTCTGAAAGCTACCCTTCCATTTTACACATGTCCCTGGCCTTCTCTTTCTCGTTCTTCTATTAAGGCTCAGGTTTCTCCTTGCTTTAGTTCTCTAGATTCTTCCACATTGATGTCATGGGCTCAAAACCTTTTCTTGATCCACATCACACCTTTTCTCCAATTCCTCTATAAAATCATCAGAGATCTTAAAAATAATGGAGCTAATCTAAGAAACTAATAGGAAATGTTAATAAATTATATGGCTTTGAGATTTTTACTTTAATGTTGGGAAGTTTACCGTTTAATGGGAAGCACCAGGTAAGACAAATAAAGAGAAAAGGCATTTGAAGGGAAAAAAAGCATACTGTAGTCACACTTAAACCACAAAGGAACTTGCCTATCTCATTTGCGTCTTCAGCTGATCTCGTGAAAACTTTGGAAGCTACATTGTCAAAGTTAATCAGTTAATACCTAACATAGAGAACATCTTTTTCTGAAGTACTATTCTTTCCTTTTGGGGGCACAATGATAAATGATTTATGCCATATTGTCTAACTTTATAGAAAATATGGTGAGGAAAATTACACTGAGGACTTTGAATATTCATAACGAGGCAAAAATAATATACACAATAGCTGACTTTTTAAATGATGCAGTATGTAGAAAGTGTAGCCAAAGCTGCTTTTTTAGCAAGGAAGCTCTTTCAAGGTTATCTGTATAGCTCCTTCCAATATTATGCTGTATAATTCTTAAATCTCAGTGGCTATGTAGAATAAGGTCTGCCTATTTACACAAGAGACATGAATGTCATGGCCGATTCAACCTTATCTAGAAAGTAATAAAGTGATATTTTTTCTCCTAAATAATAATGAATACCACCTCTCATTGGCTGCTTTGTTTTAAAAATTTCCTGAGAGCATATAATTTTATGTGTAATGATGCAGGAAGCAGCAGGAAGAAGATGTCATATGTCTTATAAATAAAGGTGATAATGGTGGTAGGACAAAATGAAATTGAAAAGTACACATTATATTCAGAATAGTTTTGTCTTATTTTTAAATAGGCAGTCGTAGTCTCAGTTGGGGCATTGTTTATTGACTTGAAAACACCCTAGATTGCTGCAGCACTTTAATAGACATAGAAGTGGCCTTCTGAGTGTGCCTGCTATCTTCTGGTCAGGAGATGTCAATACTTAACAGGCCCAGGGTTTAAAAAAAAGGCTTAACCTTACCACATGTCATTACAGTTAGTTAATTGCTGTGACTTCTGTCACAGATTGTGATCATCATTGATATTTTCTGTTTAGAATATAAAGAAATGTCTAATGAAATATATTTTTATGAATAGTCATGAGAAAAAAATAGTCCAAATCCAGAAGACCATCATTTTCTGAAGTTGCACTTAGAAAGGCTGGCTGTGGAAGTGATTTTCTCAGGCTCCCTTCTGGCCAATTCATGGAACAACAGTAATCAATCACAATTGTTTTATAGAATTGAGTTGCTCGTACCATGTCACAACAAACTGATTAAACTCTCCCAGAAGAAATCATCAACTTTATTGGGACTAATGGTATCTAAGATCTTAAGCTAAAAAACTGTTTTCATTCACTCTTCAAGGAAAAGTCTTGCTTTTGAAAACTTAGCAAACCTGACTTAGTATTTCCAGAATAGACCTCATCCACATTGTGCACTACTACACCATTCTTTGTATTTAGGATGTCAAAGCATATTGTATTCTTAGTATAATAGTGACAATTAATCTGCCTTTCAAAATATTTTACTAGTTAACCCATCTTTCTACAGAGCATGTCAAGTTGTTGTTTCTCTTCTCTCACACACATTTAGTTCTCCTCTTATTTTAATATATTTTATATGACAGTTTGCCCTGATCTTTGTTCTTTATCATGTGACTTGAAAATAACATATATGGTTTGTTTTTTTTTTAAAGATTTTATTCATTTATTTGACAGAGAGAGATGACAAGCAGGCAGAGAGGCAGGCAGAGAGAGAGGAGGAAGCAGGCTCCCTGCTGAGCAGAGAGCCTGATGCGGGGCTAGATCCCAGGACCCTGAGATCATGACCTTAGCCGAAGGCAGCGGCTTAACCCACTGAGCCACTCAGGTGCCCCACATATATGGTTTTAAAACATGATCATGAGCATGATTATTTTTAATGCTTCATAATATTCAATAAACATTATTTAACAATAATTTCTCAGTATGCTGATAACCTCTAGGCAGGATTGGGTCAGACTTTATTAGCTGGTCTATGACAAAGAGATAATTGAGCTCTCTCTGTACTCAGGCTCAACCAATAGAATACTTGTTTTGTTTTGTTTTCTCCTTCCTGCTTTCCTTTATCCCTTACATTCCTTTCCTCCCTTCTACTTTGTCCTCCCCTTTTTATCCCCTTGTTCTCCTCTACCTCACTCTACTTTATTATGGATATTGATAAATGGTCTAAATAGTTCCTATTCTACACACATCCTTGATCATGATAGATGCTGCAAAGGCCACCTGAGTCCTAGAATCTAAACTAGTTTGTGAAGATTACTCATTATGCATTTTTAAATGCATGTTATTGCCTCATTAACATTGACATTTCAATTTTCTTAGTTCTTTAGGGAAAATAAAGCTCAAGTATGGAGCCCCCCACACCCCTGATATTCTAAAAAATGGTTAGCAGTTTACTCTCAAATGAAAATGATCAACTCAATATTTAAAACAACAAAGCACTTGAACAGGGAGGTAAAAGGATTGTGATGGTTGATTTTATGTGTTTACTTGATGGGGACACAAGGTATCAGGATTAAAAATTATTTCTGGGTGTGTCTGGAAGCATGAGGTTAACACTTGAATTAGTGGACTGAGTAAAACAAATTGCCCTTCTCAATGCAGGTGAGTAACACCCTATCCATTTAAGATCTGAATAAAACAAAAAGATGGTGGAAGGAACAATTTAGTCCCCTTGCCTGACTAATTGAGCTGGGACACTGGTCTTCTGCCTTCAAATGGAACTTACATCATTGGTCTTCCAATACTCAGAACAGAGCATCAGCTTTCTTGGATCTCTAGCTTGCAGACAGGAGATCATGGGAATTCTCAGCCTCCATAATCATTGAGCTAATTCCCTATAATATAGTACAATAATATTATATCCTAATTCCTTATAATAGATTACAGATACATTTATTATATATTTTTCTATTTTTCTGAAGAATCTAATATATAGATTATCTTTGTTTTTTAGAAAACTGTATCAGACAGTTCTTCTACTGGAGTAGTAGAGACAAAGGACAGAAAGATCAATCAAGACCATCAAAATAAAGTATCTATGATGTAATAAAGACCTACAACTATGACTATAGGTCAGGAAAGAATATACAATTTTCAAGAGAGATATATAAATTATATGCAAATAAAATTATAGAAGGCAAATGGACATGTGTAAGAAGTCACTATAAGACAAAATTTTTAAAAAGCAGATAGTGGGGAGAACTATAAAAATGTAATGTGTAAGTCCTAAGATCAAGCTCCATGTCAGGCTCCATACTCAGCAGGGAGTCATCTGGAGATTCTCTCTCTTCCTCTTCCTATGCTCCTCCACTGCTTGTTTGCTCTCTCTCTCTCTCTCAAATAAATAAATAAATCTCAAGGAATAATGACATCTACCATTGAGAACCTAGAGAAGGCAGAAAAACTATAGTGGCAAATTAACTTCTCAAGCAGAAGCAAGACATTTTTATAATAATATATATATTGCATATATACATATATACATATATATATATATATATATATGTCCAACCATGAAACAAAACAAGATTAATTTCACCAAGCAATAGATTCCAAACATAAAAGTACAACCTTCAATTGCATATACAATAGTAAAAAAAGATGTTAGACAAGGATCCTTTATGTCCTATTTATAGGCAAGTATAATTAAAACACAAAAGACATTAAATAATAGTCACATACACAGTCATAGTAATTGTAAGGTTAGTAAATAATATGTACATTTTGAGTTAGAGCATAAAGTACTTTCAAAAACTCAAAAAGATAAAGTGATATTTCTTGGGTTACACAGCCGTTATGATCTCAGGGCTTATGGTTCCACCTACTTTATGTTTGAGTCACAAACATTAAAAAGTAAACACATACTGGCTAATTCCTAAATGGCCCCTTGGTTTTAATGTAATCCTTTGTATCAGTTTTTAAGTGTAACGCAATCACTAAAATGTACATCCTTGGATTACATTTGGCTATGTTAATAAGATCTTCTGGAAAGAATTCATGAGTATATTTTGATTTAATCTTTTTGGAAAGACCTTTATTTTTCATTTTAAAGTTCTGTTTTTTTCCCCCTTGTTGACACTATACAAGTATCTATGTTTATTCTAAATCGTCATTTAATAAGTAATAAATTATCCATGTCTCATCAAACCCATGCTCTAAAATAGTTGGTGTGGGTCTGTATTTGTGTGTTTGTAATTGGTTTACTTAATATATGCCTTTCCAGCATTCTTTTGCTAAATTACTTGTTGCCTAAACTTTGTCATCAAGTGGTATTTATAACATGTTCAAATGCCTAATGCCATAAGGTGTGCTAAATTCAATTTTACAAAGACAAATGTTTTCTAAAGGATAGTTCCAACAATTTTGTATATGAACACCCACAAACATACCAAAAATGCACATGTATGTGTTATTATTATTTGTTCTATTTTTAGCACCAGTTTTTACTTACAAATTTGAAAGGAGGCTGGCTACCAATATCGTCATAACTGAGAAATGTTGATGATGCACCTACTTATGAGAAAATGAAATCCAGGCATTGGAGCCTATGACATGTAAGGTATAAGCTTGAGCTGAAGAAGTGTCTCCCTGAATTTGGAATGAGTTCATTCTTACTGGATAACCAACCAGTTATGGTTTTCTGTATGGAAGATATTGCTGGACAAGATATTTTAGGAAGTGTGTATTTTGGGTCCCAAATAGTAGAAGTAAGGGTAAAAAGGATGAACGACCAATTATAGTTAAAAATGTCTTTATTGCACACTATTTCTCCTTTGAATACTCAATATATATGGTTCATGATTGGCTTGCTTTGTACCGAGAGCAGTAGTATTAGGGTAAAACAAATGGAGGGATGCCTGGTTGGCTCTGTCGGTTAAGCTCTATCTTCAGCTCAGGTCATGATCTTGGGGTTCTGCTCAGCAGGGAGCCTGCTTCTCCCTCTGCCTGCCACTCCCTCTGATCAAATAAAATCTTTAAAAAGAACCCTACACAAATGGAAGGGGAGGGATTATTGCTGTCTATCATTATACATAAAACTCAATATATGTTTTCTGTTGTATACATTGTACATTTGTTTAAAGATTTTTATTTTTAATACTACTAATTAGACATAGGGAAATACAGAGTTTTTCATCCCAGATCATGCTGGGGTTTCTTTGTTTAATTTCTATACTTAATAAACTCTAGAAAAATACTGTAGTTTCAGCATTTTTGCAGCTTGAGATCAGTATTCATGTTAAAATTTATAATCAGACAGTTGCTAATTTTACTTATAATGCCATCTCTGTTCTCTTTCCTTCTAGAAATATTTACTTACCTCTTCTTTTACTTCTTTTACTTACTAGCATTTATATCCTATTGCAATTAGCCAGGTAATTGCTTTATATTTATTTATTCATTCACTTCTCACAATAACCCTCTGACATAGGTATATTTTTATGTATGTTAGATTATGCCATAACAAATTAATCACCAAATCTCAGATTCTTAATACAAAAAAGGTTTTTTTTCTGTCTTATAGTCCATATCTAAAGTGAATCCAAAGTGAATTCCAGGCTGGAGATGTGTAGAAAGAGTTCTGCTCTTCACAGTCAACCCAAATCCAAGACTGTCATAGCTCCTACTGTCTATTCATTGCAGCCGAAGTGACATGTTACTTGGGCCTGCATCTTTTTCATCAAAGCTATTCTCATAGACCCCATAAATGAGGGATAGGGAAAAGAGGGCCCCATATGGATGTGGTTTGGTAAACACCACTCTATTTGATTCTAATTAATTCCATGATTCATAACCATGCGTCCCTTGGGGGCTATGCACATTAATTACGACTTTTCTTGCTTGAAGTAAAAAGAAACAAAGGATTATTTTAGCCAGGATTGTAATCTTTTGACAGTACAATGAACACGGATCTCTGTGTGGAGTCAGTTTTCCAATTTTTCCAGTTTCAGTCTTTCCAGAAGACTACAATGAAAGACTAATATCAGTGAATCTTTACCTTCATTCTCTTTATCAATTGACCTTTTTTTAAACAAAAGCATTAAAAACAGATCCTTAATCTGATCTGTACCATAGTGTTATTTAAATTTGTTATTATTTAAAAGTTATTCCACTTCAACTCCTAATGCTTAGGCTCTCTAATCAATTAGAATCTCAGCCCTGCAAATCTCCACATTTCTGGAACCTATACTTGATCTTTTTATCATGCTGGCTAAGTAGCCCATTTCTTCCTCCCTCCTTTCCTTCCTTTCTTCCTTCCTCCCTTCCTTCTTCCCTTCTTCTTTCTCTCTTTCTTTCCCTCTTTCATTCTAATTTCAGTATAATTAGCATACAGCATATGCTAGTTCAGGTGTATCAGATAGTCACTCAACAATTCCATACATTACTCAGTGCTTATCATGGTAAGTGTACCCTTCATCCCCTTCACTTACTTTTTCCATTCCACCACTCACCTTCACTCTTGGAACCATCAGTTTATCCTCTACAGTTAAGAGTCTGGTGTTTTGTTTGTCTTTTTTTTTTTTCTCTCTCTTTTCACTTGTTTTATTTCTTAAATTCCACATTGAGTGAATAGAGTATTTATCTTTCTCTGACTGACTTATTTCACTTAGCATAATAGATTCTGATCCATGCTCATTTCTTTCTTATAACACCTGACAAACACAGGCAGTTAGAGCTACTACATACTAGGGGTGCCTGGATCGCTCAGTCAGGTAAGCGGCTGACTCTTGGTTTCAGCTCAGGTCAAGATCTCTGGTTCTGGGATTGAGCCCTGCATCAGTTTCCATTCTCAGTGGGCAGTCGTCATGAAAGTCTCCCTCCCTTTCCCTCTGTCCCTCCCCCAACTTTTACTCACACACTCTCTCTCTAAAATAAATAAATAAATCTTTAAAACAAGAAATAACACAAATTAATAACACTTTGTTTCCCCACCTCCTCTCCTATAGCAACAAGTTCTTTAGTCACAAAAGCTCCCTTTCCTATAGTTTCAAATGATAGTTTAATCAAATCGTCAGTGCATAACAACGATTACCTTCCTTTGAACCTCTGATACTAGTTTCTTTGCTATCTACTCCCAGCTGCTAAGGTGATAAATAACATAGTCTATGCTTTTGTCCAGAAACTACTTTACTTGCAGTATCAACTTTGGTAGTACATAGTAACATAGATGGGGTGTCAACTGTTGTTACCATCCCAAACACATATCCTGGTCTGGAACCCCTCTTTGACCACGCCTGAAACTCTTGTGACCTCTTTGGTTTCTTCATCAATCCTATTTCTCCTCTTACTCTACATCCTTTTGTATACATACATACGTGATTTTTTTTTTTAAGTGAGCACTATGATTTTTGTCAGAATAGCTATTACTCTCATGATTCACCTCCCCTTCCAATTTACCCCAAACCCCTTCTCTCTAACTCCCCATGTCCTCCATGCTTTTTGTTATGCTTCACAAATAAGTGATACCATATGATAATTGACTCTCTCTGCTTGACTTATTTCACTCAGCAAAATCTCTTCCAGTCCCGTCCATGTTGCTACAAAAGTTGGGTATTCGTCCGTTCTGATGGAGGCATAATACTCCAATGTATATGGACCACATCTTCCTTATCCATTCGTCCATCGAAGGGCATCTTGGTTCTTTCCACAGTTTGGCAACCGTGGCCATTACTGCTATAAACATTGGGGTACAGATGGCCCTTCTTTTCACTACATCTGTATCTTTAGGGTAAATACCCAGGAGTGCAATGGCAGGTCCATAGGGAAGTTCTATTTTTAATTTCTTGAGGAAAAACAATCTGAGGAGTATGAAGTGGCGGGGGGGTGGGAGGTCAGGGTACCAGGTGGTGGGTATTAAAGAGGTCACGGATTGCATGGAACACTGGGTGTGGTGAAAAAATAATGATACTGTTATGCTGAAAATAAATAAATGGAAAAAAAAGAATAGCTATTACTATCAACCCATTTTTTAGATGAAAATCTAAGGCACAGTGTTGTTAAATTAGTAGCCAAAAGTTACACAGACAATAAAGAGTGACTCTTCACAGAAGCTAGGCATTAGAGTAACACTATTAATTAATTTAATTTTCACAACTCTGGGCTTAGGTGTTTTTTTGTTAAATGTAGTTATTTTACAGATAATGACTCTCAGTTCCAGCTAAGCACCAAGAACAGAATTTAGGGGTGCCTGGGTGGCTCAGTGGGTTGGGCTGCTGCCTTCGGGTTGGGTCGTGATCTCAAGGTCCTGGGATCGAGTCCCGCATTGGGCTCTCTGCTCAGCAGGGAGCCTGTTTCCCTTCCTCTCTCTCTGCCTGCCTCTCTGCTTACTTGTGATCTCTCTCTGTCAAATGAATAAATTTAAAAAAATAAAATATTTAAAAAAAAACAGAATTTAAACCATAAAACTCCTCGAAGAAAACATAGACAGTAACTTCTTTGACATTGGCTGTAGAAATACATATATATTTAGATATCTCTCCTCAGGCAAAGGAAACGAAAGCAAGAATAAACTACTGGGACTATATAAAAATAAAATGCTTTTGCACAGTGAAGAAAACCATCAAGAAAACAAAAAAGCAACCTACTGAATGAGAAATTATATTTGCAAATGATGTATACAATAAGGAATAAATACCCAAAATGTACAATGAACTTATACAACTCAAAACCAAAAACACAAATAATCTGATTAAAATTGTGCTAAGGGCCCGAATAGACATTTTTCCAAAGAAGACACACAGATAGCTGATAGGCACATGAAAAATTGCTAAACATTACTAATCACTCTACACCTGTCAGAATGGTTGGAATCATAAACACAATAAACGAGAAGAGTTGGTGAGGGTGTGAAGAGAAAGGAACCCTCATACACTGTTGGTGGGAATGCAAATTGGTGCAGCAAGTATGGAAAACAGGATGGAGTTTCCTCAAGAAATGAAAAATAGGATTACCATATGATTCAGTAAACTTACCCGTGGATATTTACCTAGAGAAAACAAAAATACTAATCTGAAAAGATACATGCACTCCTATGCTTAGTGCAGAATTATTTACAATAGTCAGGATATGGAAGCAAACTAAGACTCCATCCACAGATGAATGGATAAAGAAGGAGCAATACACACACACACACACACACACACACACACAGGAATATTATTCAGCTACAAAAAAGAATGAAATCTTGACATTTGCAACATTATAAAGGACATAGAGACTATAATGCTAAGTGAAATAAGTCAATCAGAGAAAGATAAATATCTGATTTCACTCATGTGGAATTTAAGAAAGAAAGGAAACTAACAAAGAAAGGATAAAAAGACAAAAAATAGACTGATATATCAAGAGGGAATCTGGGTAGAGGCATTGCAAGATAGATAAAAGGGATTAAGAGTATACATATGGTGATGAGCACTGAGAAATATATGGAATTGTTGAGTCATTGTATTGTACATATGAAACTAATCTAAGACTATATGTTAATTATACTTTGATAATCATAATAAACACTGATAGTACCTTGCTTCTTTTCACTATAGAATAAACCTTAAATTTCAGTTAATGGAAGTGTATAGTCACCCTCAACTGAGTGGGGAAGGCTATTGTTGGAAAAGGTTTCATGAAAGTTTAGAACATAAAATGTGTATAAGACATCAAAATGGAGCTCTCAAGTCAGCGTTTTGATATATTAGTCATTATGATACGGATTTTATTGAGATCCATGTAAACAAAATTACACCACCAAGAAAATGAGCACTGAGAAGGAATGAATGGTGAAGTAGGAAGAAAACGAAGAGATTGGCATCCTGGAAGACAAGGGGAGTAAGTGTAGCAAAGAGGATGGCTTAGCTAACTTTTTCAAATACCCCTAGTAGGTCAAGTAATATATAATATGTAATTTTATAATATAGTAATATATGAGATACATTGTATCCTAAATATGTATATATTCAGAATTTAAGCTTGAATTTATAAAGTGCCTGTGATAGAAGTTTTGGTAAACCCAGGAATTCTAAAGCTTGATGAAGTGGGCAGCAGAGAGAATTAGATGAAAGGACGTGGAGGTGGGGAGTGTAAATGAGTATTTTGAGGTGGAATTTCAATGCCAAAAAAGGAACAAAGAAAGGAGTGGTAGCTGCTAGGTGAAAGCAGATCACCTTTTTAAGGTGTCTAAGGTGTTTAATATGTCACCTTTTTAAGAAGGGTGATATATATAAAAGATGGCAGCTTCATCCTGATGGTAATAGTTCTTTTAAGAAAGAAATGGTGATGTGAACAAAGTGATGATTAGGAAGGAACTGAGGGGTAGGTGTGAGGACCCAGAATCCTATACCACAGTGAGGATACCGCCTTTAGATAGAAGCTTGGAAATTTCATCAACAGTAAAAGAAAAGAGCAGAATGAGTCTGTAAATACTGAAAGCCAGTATGATTGGTAGCCAGCATCAGTGGATGTTCCCTCCTGATAATTTTTTACTTCTCAAGAAAATAGAAATTAATACTGTTAGCTGGAATTAAGGTAAGGAAGGAAATTAGTGAGTGAATGGGAATTTATGAATGAGGTTACGATATGAAATAAGTAACTCATTTTATTTTTAATTCTTATGTATATGTTTAGATCATGAACAATATATCTCCTAATTTTATATCCTCAGCACATCCAAATATCTAGGACATGTCAGACTAATGTAATAATAATAGCAACATGAAAATAACAATAGGTTACATTTCTTAGGTACTTATTATTTGCTAGGCAAGTGTCTGAGTGCTACATGTGAATAAACTAATTCAATCTTCACCCAAAAATCTGAGTTAAGGAACATAACATCCCGTTGTACAGATGAAGAAATGAAGATGTTAAGAATGATCTCTTACCTAAAATCACACATTTAAAGAAAGAAACCGGTAAAAGAAAAAAAAAAAAGAAAAAAGAAACTGTCTCTAATACGAACACATTTCATTAGGACTCTGGGAAGAATGAGGAACTTCAGAAGTCAATGTTGAAATATCAGGCACCTTGGTAAGTTGGGATGTGACATTTTGCAACAGGATTTAAGGATGCCAATGCCGCTCACATCACCCTATAAGTGGCCACATAACTAAGCTCCTCTTAAGGATATTTCTGTATCTGTAAACAAGCACCAGGGTCAGTGTGGTCAGATGTCCCTCATAAAACAAACTTTTCAAATGTTGCCTGAAACCACCCAACAAAGAAAAACTAGGTGTGTTCCTGGAGCTTAGGTTGTGCATCTTAGTGCCTTTGATACCTCCAGCAACTTGCAAACAGTAGGAACTTGTTGTTGATACTGATTATAAGGATGATGATGTTGTGGTTTTTAAAATTCACACCTCTATGTGCAGATAGCAATCACCCTGAAAGACTGATTGTTAATGTTCAAACTGCCTTTTGTGCAAAGCTGACAAATTTTCGACCAAATTGCTGTTGGCTATGTTTTCAGAAAGGTAGATCTTAATAATGACATTTAATTTTTCTTTTTTGAACAAATGAATGAGTTTCAAGACTGTTTCTACAAAGACAGAGCACTATATAAATTCCACATGAAAGCAAGCCCTAATTTAAAAAATAATACCCTAATGATGCCTAATTACTTCCTTGAGAATAAGCAGCAACCTAATTAGTCACCTTTATCTTCATATGCACCTGGAATTGCTATTGTGAATAAAGCATACAAAGCACAGTCCATTTTAAAAACAATACTCTGCAGTGGAGGAAACTGAGAAGGTTGGGTTAGGTAGGCAAGGTAATTTATGACAAATCATTACATTTTTAATGGTATTTGATCCATTTTTTAGGGAATTGATAAAATAATTAACGGAGTTGGGAAAACTTTCCATTATAAGTTATATAGAATTATTTAAGAGCTAAACATAAAGCATTTCCTATAAAGCTAGATAAAATGCAGTTTAAGGAGACAGTGTGTCTGTCTATGTCAGACACTTCTTTGCCATAGCAAATGGCAACTATTAACTCCAAACTTTGAGATTTTATCCAGAAAGAACTTGGAAATCTTTTCTCAGTTAGATAATGTCTTCTCAGAAATGGGCTGTGGACAGGATAGATTAACCAAGCTGACAACCCCTCAAATGAGTTTCTGGAGGTGAGCCTTTGCAGACAGAAAGGAAAATAAAAGTTTCCATATCTTTACCACTGCCACAGTGAATGGCTCAGAAATCAGTTTGTACCATCTTCTATAAAATTCAAAGTGAGAAAGGCATATTCTCTCTTTGGTCACTGTAGAAGAGTTAGTCTTCACCTATATTATTAAAACTGTAAATCTTTAAGGATATTCAAAGGGGTCATTCTACCCAAGTGGAAACAATTGTACTTCCCAGTAAATAATAAATAAATTACCATGGGATGTAGAAGAAATCTTTCTGATTCCTATTGGACATTTCTGAGCAGTTACTTTTTATGCTATTGGGTTTTTCTCAATAGTTGCTTTTAGAGATACTATGTTACCAATTGCCTTATAACAGATTACCAGAAATTTAGCAATTTAAAAACACATGCTTTTATTAACAATCAGTGGCTGTGCATCAGGAGTTTGAGAATTGCTTAGCTGGTTCCTGTCCAGAGTCTCATAGGCTATAGTTAAAGTGATCTAAGGTTAGGTTCTCATCTGTAGGCTCCACTAGGAAAGGATCTGCTTAAAAGCAACTTCTGGTTGTTGGGCAGAATTCATTGCCTTGTAGTTGCAAGACTGATAGCATTATTTTTTGCTGATTGGAAGCTGAAGAGTACCCTCAGCCCTTAGAGGCTGTCCAGAATTTCTAGAGACCACCCATAGTTAATTCCTTGCCATGTGGAATTCCCCAGCCTGACCACAAACTTCATTAAGGCCACAAGGAGAGTCTCTAGACAAGTGAGTAGAAAGATGCAATCTTATATAAAATAGAATGATCAAGGGAGTGACCTTCCATCACGCTAGCTATATTTACTTAGAAACATGTCCCTGGTCCTCACGCACTTAAGGGAAGGGGGATAAACATGGCCATGAAGACCAGATAGCAAGGATCTTGGGAGGGTGCCCTAGAAACTGTCCAGTCTTGTCAATTATTTATCATGGGGTCACTTTTCTTCCCCTCTGTTCTAGAAAATGAATTTTTGTAAAATTTTAACTACCCCTAAGGAACTGTTGAGACTTTTATTTCGGAGATTTCTTTAACCAGCCTGCATACTTAAATACTCAGTTTTCTGGAATGACTCAAGCTCTACTGTCTTCCAGTCTCCTGCCTTTTTCACCAGGACAAAGAGCACATTATCAATTCAAAAGAAAAACAACAACAACAAAATAAAATAAATAAGTAAATAAATAAAACAGATTATAGCCCTTTGCAGGCTCTTAACAGCCCTGAATAGTCAAGACAAGTAAGAGTTCAAGAGGCCCTGTCATGGGCATAGCACTTAGACTTGAGCCAGTCTCTTAATGATGATGATGATCACACTGTTCTTTTTTCCTTATTTTCCCTTTAGTGTAACCTCTGCTAACCACAATTCAATTCTTTAGACTGCTGAATCTCCCCTTCCCTTTAGTAAGTGGAGGGAGAAAAACTTCTTTAAGTTGATCCTTGGACTGGATCAGCTATGCAAGGAAAAGCTTTAGCATAAAGAATTTGCCCAAACTTCTGGATCCCTACCCTCTTTTATTTTCAACTAGTAAACTTAGCTTAAAAAAAATTTTGATGTTCACATTTTTAGGCCTGCCACTGCACCCGGTATCTAGGGATGGCCTGCTTAAAGAAAAAAAAAAAAAAAAAAAAAAGTTCTCTCCAAACAAATGACTGGAAAACTGATTGGTAAACTATAGCTTTAAAAACATACAAAATGCTATTATTTTCTGATTATTAAGAAAATTATTTTGACATCTAGAGTAAAACATATCAGCATATTATCCCAATTTCTATGATGATCACTTATAGCAAGAATTGCTTACTGATCTATTCTTAGATATATGTCTTCAGGCCATATTCTATGCCTCTAAGCAGCACCACACTTCATTCTGGGGGGGGGGGGAAATCATCCAGCCTTCTCTGAGAAAAAGGTTCCTCTCTGTCTTTATTCACAGCATATGTTTTTGGCTCTTCAACAATTGGATACTGACTTCATACTCACTGCTGTTGACATTCTCCTCCTCCCCTTCCAACTTGTGCATGTTCTCTAAGCACGTATTGGCTACACTCGAAGCACCCATTTTCTGATTTTAAAAGCTGATTTTAGTCCATCGTATCATTTCTTTTCACTCTGACCTTCTAATATAATAGCTAGGTGAATTTCCTCTAGTGATTGTATAATTCTCATCTTGAATTTCATCCTAATTTAGAGACTCTCTATTTAACACCAATACCCTTAAATAATTGTAAGCAGAGTCTTCTTTTTCAAAGACTAGTCTTTCTGTATATAATAATATATTTTAAAAATATTATTACTTTAGCTTATAGGTGAAATAGCTCCAACTCTATATGCAGAACACATACAATTATCACATCCACAGTTCACTATAAAATCAAGTTCATCAGCTCCTTTTGCATTAATTTTATTTCCCTATGGTATATGACACATGAACCTACATGTGCCAACTTAAAGTCAATAAGCTGAAAACACACAGTTTGGTATCATTTTCCTTATTGTTCTCCTAATAATATTGACCTTATCAAGTGGACCAGCTTCTCTGGACCTTATGAACTCTCCACCAAAGAACTTCATTGGCACTCTGCCATGTTTCCAGGACTTTTATGTCCTATATTTTGGGTGACATTGGTTCCTGGCTCCAAATTTTGCTGAGATTTACTTTTAGTAATTAGTAATTCATCCATTGAAAATGCATAAGTTAGGGTGAGGTAATGGGTGAAATAGGTGGTGGGGATTAAGGAGTGCACTTGCTGTGACAACCACTGGGTTATGTATGGAACTGTTAAATCACGATGTTATACCCCAGAAGCTAATATAACACTGTATATTAACTATATTACAATTAAAGTAAAATTTTAAAAATGTACAAATTATGAGAAAACTTTGCTGAAGCTGCCATGTTGCATAACTCCATGGCACTTATATATTATTAGAATAAGTCCCTAGAGAGTTATACAATATGGTGGTCCTGCCTGAGCAGTATCTAGAATATAACTAAGTATTAAATGGAGGCTTGAGCACATTTTTCTTTTTTCTGCATATAGCCTGGCTCAACTAACTAGCTTATCTTTTCCAATTGTCTGTTAGTCATTCCTTCAGCTGGACTAGTAAGGTGAAATTTGATTTAATATTTCTATCCATAGATTTAAAAAAATATATTAATTAATTAATACATGAAGTGATCTAGTTATAAATTGTTAAATGAAATTAAGAGCATTGAGGGTTAATTACTTGTAGAATCTGGATGCATACATGGTGGCAGAGAAGATTAAAGTCTATGCCTTCTTTCATGTTTTCTTAGTCTCAAAAACACATGGGAGGCTAAATCTAAAATTGCTAGACTCCATTAACCTTATTTCTGAAATGAATAGCTCTTCAAAAAGAGAAAAAAATGTTGGCTACTATGTGAATCTTGGGTAGTATCTGGTCCCCCTGGAAATAGATTTGGGTCCTGATATGATCTAACAGGCCACAGATCTATGCAGCATTTTATCTTGTGTAAAGAAAAGAAAAGAAAGGAGAGGAAAGAAAAGAAAACAGAAAAGAAAAGAAGAAAGGGAAAGAAAAGGAGGAAAGGAAAGAAAGAAATAGAAAAGACATGCTCAGTCCTGAAAATATACCTTAAAATGTCTGAGGTCCTATCAAAGTAGGCAAGAATTATAATAATAATCTATGCTGGTATAATTTTACATTTCATTTATCAGCCTTTCTATCAGGTTTATATTCTCCAGTAAATCAAGTGGGCATCAGTACGTCTTCTATTGAACTGTGAGTACTGTCCAAAAGTCATAATGGTGATACATTTTAGCATGCTTTGATAAATAATTATTAAAATGTGATTTCCTGATTTACTGAACAATGTTTCTCTAATTAATTTTGTTCCAGATTAAAAATAATAAAAGCATAATCAGTTCAAGAATGTGACCAGGAATCTAGTCTCTAGTCTCTTTATATGCTTTTTTTTTTTTTTAAAGATTTTATTTATTTATTTGAGAGAGAGAGATCACAAGTAGGCAGAGAGGCAGGCAGAGAGAGAGAGAGGGAAGCAGGCTCCCTGCTGAGCAGAGAGCCCGATGCGGGACTCGATCCCAGGACCCCGAGATCATGACCTGAGCCGAAGGCAGCGGCTTAACCCACTGAGCCACCCAGGCGCCCTCTTTATATGCTTTTTGAGTCAAGGTACATTTTCCTCTCACTTTCAGTTTCTATGAGGAAGAATTTTTTTTTTTTTTTTTTTTAAGATTTTATTTATTTATCAGAGGCGGGGGTGGGGGAAGAGAGAGAGCACAGGCAGACAGAATGGCAGGCAGAGGCAGAGGGAGAAGCAGGCTCCCTGCCGAGCAAGGAGCCCGATGTGGGACTCGATCCCAGGACGCTGGGATCATGACCTGAGCCGAAGACAGCTGCTTAACCAACTGAGCCACCCAGGCGTCCCTCTATGAGGAAGAATTTATCCCTAAATTGATTTTAGGCCAGTCTCTTCACCCTTTTCTTATGTGGCCAAGGAAGAGATAAATTGACTTCTCTAACTAGCAAATTTGGAAAACCATAGCTTAGAAATCAAAGCTGACCTCCATCCTGCTCATTGCTCTTAGGTATTAGCTGCTCTTGGGCTGCACATTTTCTGCTTAGGCTACAAGTTATGCAAGGGCCTATCTTACAACAGTGCCCTAAGGGTTCGAAGTAAGGGAGAGTAGAAATGATGAGGCTAGGCATCCTGTCATCTTCTGGACTTTAAAGTGAGTATTTTTAGTATTTTATAATTAAATTTGTTACTTGTAGATCTTTGGTAGATATGTACCCTGCAAGTAATTCCTTGTTAAGAGGTATTTTTTAATAATAAAATAATGCTGAATTTCATCAAGTGATTTTCTGCATCTAATGATCATCCTTCTTCTTTTCATTTTTCAAAGTAAGCTTATGTTAAACTGCATGCATACATTTTTTTTTAATTGTACTTGTTTTAAAACCTACATCATGTACTTGGAGTGCTCCCAAATGTGTCATATTTTGTTTTCTGATATTGAATTGTTAATTTTCATTATTTTAAGAATTTTCCAATTTATATTTGTAAGATTGTTTCTTTTTTTCCCTCTACGTTTGATTGTTGTTTAGAATTGTGTGTTCTTGTTTAGAATTGTGTGTTCCTTTGATGGTACATTGTAAGTCACTCACAAATTTAAATCTGGATCAAAATTTATCCTGTGTAAAATTATAAATTAGTGATTCTATTACTTGAATGGATCTCAAATGCTTCATGGCTCCTGTTTCTTTTTGAAACAACATTATAAATGTAAATTGTTCTCATGATTGTATCCTTGTGTTTTAAACTATTAACATTTACTCGTATATAATGTTACTCATATTCTTCTTTTATTTCTCCTCTTGTTCATTTCTTAATTTGGGTGCTTAGCTCATTTACATTAAGTTTTCTGTTATAAATGGAACATTTAAAGCTATATATATTTCCTTTTTATTTCTTCTTTAGCTTTGTCTTAAGTATTTGATAAGTTTTTCTTATTATTCATTTCTTTTCTTTTTTTTTAAAGATTTTATTTATTTATTTATTTATTTGACAGATCACAAGCAGGCAGAGAGGCAGGCAGAGAGACAGAGGAGGAAACAGGCTCCCCACTGAGCAGCCCAATGCGGGGCTCCATCCCAGGACCCTGGGATCATGACCCGAGCTGAAGGCAGAGGCTTTAACCCACTGAGGCACCCAGGTGCCCCTTATTATTCATTTCTAAATATGCTATATTTCCCATTAAGATTTATTCTTAGAGATAAGATATATATTCAGTTTATATATATGAAATTTATATATTTATTATAAATTTGTCTTACTGTGTCATAATGGTGAATGAGACCTTTTCATCAATATGTAAGCATTCTTTTTCTCTGATTTTAATTTATGTCTTTGTATTTATTTTTTCTCTTGATATTGCTATACCCTTTTATTTCAGTTTATATTTGCCTAACATTTTTTTTCTTAAATTTACTTTCAAATTTTTTGTCTAATTATATTAAATGGATTTTACCTATAAATATCTTAAAAGTTGGATTATTTTTTATCAAGCCTGAAAAGGTTTGACTCTGGAAAGATTTGGCATTTTCACCATTGTGACATCTGATAATATATTTAGACTAATTTTTACCTTTATGCCTCTCAGAGTTTGTTTTTTTGTGTGTGATCACTATCATTCTTCTTTTTGACAATTTTTCAAAAATTCTTTTAGTAAAGTTTTTTTTTTTTTTTAAGATTTTATTTATTCATTTAACAGACAGAGATCACAAGCAGGCAGAGAGGCAGGCAGAGAGAGGAGGAAGCAGGCTCCCCACTGAGCAGAGAGCCCTAGGCAGGGCTTGATCCCAGAAACCTTGATCATGACCCAAGCTGAAGGCAAAGGCTTTAACCCACTGAGCCACCCAGGCACCCCTTAGTAAAGTTTTAATTGTAGAACATTCTAAGATTCTTAAGTTTTGAAAAAATATAGTTTTTCATTCTCATTTTTTAAACAGAATTTACTTAGCATATATTTTTTGATAAGTGGTAATTTTATCATAGTATTTTGAAGTTCTTATTCTACTGTCAATGGCTTTTTTAAGTTTTCTTATAAATTCTTCTGCCAGCATAATTCTTTGGTATAATGTGATTATGTGTTGGCTACTTCTACGAATTTCTCTTTATCATTATTGCTCTGCAATGTCATAGGCTATGATTGGAATTTATTGTGATATCTGAGGATCCATGTCTTTTATCACTCTGTCCTTATATCTAAAAGTTATATTTTTTTCATTTTTGGGTAGTCCCTTTTTCCTCTAGTTACCTTTTTATAGTTTTGCCATCATCATTCATAATTTTAAGCCTATTAAAATATTAGTTTATATCTTCTATTTAATATTTACTAATTATGTGAGTTTTGAGGATCTGATTCTCCCAATTCTCCCATTTGTTCATTCTGTGGCAAATGTGGTATGAAATTTTTCCAACTTCATTTGAATACTATGGTTATAAATTTTCTGAGATGTTTTTCTTCCCTTTCTCTATTCTCTATCCATAGCCCAGCTTGAGAAAGTCAAGTAACCCTCTATTCCCCTCAAGGACATTTCATTCCTTTGACTTTGTAGAGAGAATGCCAGATCAGATCTTCCATCTTGCTTGTTACTTAGGTTTCATATCCTGTCACTTTCACCCATTTTAATGAAAGATCTAAGTTAGTAGATATCCCCAGAGGTCTCTGAGGACACCAGTGATTGTCTTGTTTCTGGATTCTTCAGTTTAATCCCCCCTACCCCAACGATGTTCTTTATTTTTCCCCACATCAACTATGCATTTAGTTTTTTTTTTTTTTTAAAGATTTTATTTTTTTATTTGACAGACAGAGATCACAAGTAGGCAGAGGCAGACAGAGAGAGAAAGGGGGGAAGCAGGCTCCCCACTGAGCAGAGAGCCTGATGCAGAGCTTGATCCCAGGACCCTGGGATCATGACCTGAGCTGAAGGCAGAGGCTTTAACCCACTGAGCCACCCAGGTACCCCTTTAGTTTTTATTTTATATTTTTATTCATAATATTATGTATTCTATACCTGGAGAGTTCACTTGGACAATAATTTGCCAAGTTATTAGAAAGAAATTACCCAATAATGTTTAATATTAAAATAGATGAATACCTTTTTTCTCTAGTAATCTTATATGTAGAGTATCTAGATCAATTTTGTGTAGTACTTAGGGTAATTAAGAAAATATGCAAAGAAAAAAAAAAGAAAACCTGCATGAATAACCACAATTTCAGGTTTAATGATATGGAATTACCCTTTCTGAGTTCCTAAAGAGTTGAGTTTTAACATTTTCATATGGTTTAATTTAAATACATCATATATATACATATACATATATATGCAATAGAATTAAATCATTTGGGTTAAGAGAGGGCTAAAATAATAAGCCAATTGCTCATTTAAATATATTAAAAATTACACAAATATATTAATGTGATCTAATGACAACACATTTTTTTTTTAGCCTGTTTCATTTTTTCCTAGTGCCTCTCCTTCCAGCACTCATACCACAGGAAACCAATATTGAACACTTAGTCATACCTCCATATTTTTCTCTGTGCTCATAGAATGTACACAGATGTATATATACAAACATATGTGTGCATGTATATATACATAATTTTCTGCATTTTATCATTTAATACTCATAAATATCTATACATCTACGAAAGTCACCAGGATAGATTCAATTCTTTGTCGTGGCAGCCTAATTCACCATAGCCTTAAAATAACACATTGTGTTCAATTATTGTATTAATCATGGCACTCCTTGATAGGATATTGTATTCCAGCATAGTTTTGTTTAAGACAACCACCATTATATACTGATTTAAGAGAGATTAGCATAAATCAGTTTTTGGATAGCCCTAAATAGTTATCAAAACTATTTGTCTCAAGGTCTGAGTTTTTGAAGATAAAATTCCCATTACTTATTCCCATTTAAAAATTTGGCTACACATGGAAAAAAACCTGTATTCATCAACAGATAAATTGTAGAAAAGTTATGATACACATGCACACACACAGAGAGGAATATCCAGCCATTAAAAAGGAAACCCCACCATTTGTGACAACATGGATGGGTCTTGAGGGCATTACGTTAAGTGACAGAAGTCAGACAGAGAAAGCTAAATATCATATGATCTCACCATATGTGGAATTCAAAACAAATACAAATAATAAAAACCTACATAGAAAAAATGATTAGTTTTGTGGTTCTAAGAGGCAAGGGGTGGGGAATAGTGATTTGGATGACTATACAAACTTCCCATTATAAGATAAATAAATACAAAGAAGGTGATGTACAACATTATGACTACAGTTAATTTTAACATTGTTGTATGGTATAGTTGAAAGTTGTCAAGAGAATAGAACCTAAGACTTCTTATTACAAGGAAAAAAGGAACTTCTTCTTTTTCTTTCTTTTTTGTATCTACATGAGATGATGGATATTAACTAAACCTATTTTGATAATAACTTCACAATATGAGTCAAATCATTATGCTGTACATCTTAGACTTACACAGTTCTGTTAGTCATTTATATTTCAATAAGCCTGGAAAAAGTAAAAGTTAAAAAAAATAAATAAAGGTGTGGCTCAAGATTGTGTCTTCTATAGCTTCTGAAGCAAGAAGAGACAACTTACTCTTCGTTTTTCTAATGAAAGATTGCATAGATTTATGACTTCTTGATATTGCTACTAAGGGAATTTTCAGTATCAGAGACTTCCAAAATTGTTTGAACAAATAAATCTTTTTTTTTTTTTTAATCAGACTATGTTCTTTGGAGTATAATCTTTGTAAGTTTGAAATGTGGTTTAATCTCTGTGGCAATCTCCTAATTGGCATACAATATAAAAATTGGAGGTTTGTGTGTGATTAAAAATATCTGTTAGCTTTATTGAAGCACAATTGATGTGCAATTAATTACACAAGTTTATAGTGTATAATAATATCAAAATTTTGACATATGTATGCACTTGTAAAACATCACCATAATCAAAATAGTGAATGAATTTTTTACATCTCCAAATTTTCTCATAATCCCAATGTAACTCCTCTATCCTTTCTTTTTTTTTTCCAATTTATTTATTTTCAGAAAAACAGTATTCATTATTTTTTCACCACACCCAGTGCTCCATGCAAGCCGTGCCTTCTATAATACCCAACACCTGGTACCCCAACCTCCCACCCCTCTGCCACTTCAAACCCCTCAGATTGTTTTTCAGAGTCCATAGTCTCTGATGGTTCACCTCCCCTTCCAATTTACCCAAAAGCACATACCCTCCCCAATGTCCATAACCCTACCCCCTTCTCCCAACACCCCTCTCCCCAGCAACCCACAGTTTGTTTCTTGAGATTAAGAGTCACTTATGGTTTGTCTCCCTCCCTATCCCATCGTGTTTCATGGATTCTTCTCCTACCCACTTAAGCCCCCATGTTGCATCACCACTTCCTCATATCAGGGAGATCATATGATAGTTGTCTTTCTCCGCTTGACTTATTTCGCTAAGCATGATACGTTCTAGTTCCATCCATGCTGTCGCAAATGGCAAGATTTTGTTTCTTTTGATGGCTGCATAGTATTCCATTGTGTATATATACCACCTCTTCTTTATCCATTCATCTGTTGATGGACATCTAGGTTCTTTCCATAGTTTGGCTATTGTGGACATTGCTGCTATAAACATTCGGGTGCACATGCCCCTTTGGATCACTACGTTTGTATCTTTAGGGTAAATTCCCAGTAGTGCAATTGCTGGGTCATAGGGCAGTTCTATTTTCAACATTTTGAGGAACCTCCATGCTGTTTTCCAGAATGGTTGCACCAGCTTGCATTCCCACCAACAGTGTAGGAGGGTTCCCCTTTCTCCGCATCCTCGCCAGCATCTGTCATTTCCTGACTTGTTGATTTTAGCCATTCTGACTGGTGTGAGGTGATATCTCATTGTGGTTTTGATTTGTATTTCCCTGATGCCGAGTGATATGGAGCACTTTTTCATGTGTCTGTTGGCCATCTGGATGTCTTCTTTGCAGAAACGTCTGTTCATGTCCTCTGCCCATTTCTTGATTGGATTATTTGTTCTTTGGGTATTGAGTTTGTTAAGTTCTTTATAGATTTTGGACACTAGTCCTTTATCTGATATGTCATTTGCAAATATCTTCTCCCATTCTGTCAGTTGTCTTTTGATTTTGTTAACTGTTTCCTTTGCTGTGCAAAAGCTTTTGATCTTGATGAAATCCCAAAAGTTCATTTTTGCCTTTGCTTCCCTTGCCTTTGGCGATGTTCCTAGGAAGATGTTGCTGCGGCTGAGGTCGAAGAGGTTCCTGTCTGTGTTCTCCTCAAGGATTTTGATGGATTCCTTTCTCACATTGAGGTCCTTCATCCATTTTGAGTCTATTTTTGTGTGTGGTGTAAGGAAATGGTCCAATTTCATTTTTCTGCACGTGGCTGTCCAATTTTCCCAACACCATTTATTGAAGAGGCTGTCTTTTTTCCATTGGACATTCTTTCCTGCTTTGTCAAAGATTAGTTGGCCATAGAGTTGAGGGTCTATTTCTGGGCTCTCTATTCTGTTCCATTGGTCTATGTGTCTGTTTTTGTGCCAGTACCATGCTGTCTTGATGAAGACAGCTTTGTAATAAAGCTTGAAGTCCGGAATTGTGATGCCACCAACTTTGGCTTTCTTTTTCAATATCCCTTTGGCTATTCGAGGTCTTTTCTGGTTCCATATAAATTTTAAAATTATTTGTTCCATTTCTTTGAAAAAGATGGATGGTACTTTGATAGGAATTGCATTAAATGTGTAGATTGCTTTAGGTAGCATAGACATTTTCACAATATTTATTCTTCCAATCCAGGAGCATGGAACATTTTTCCATTTCTTTGTGTCTTCCTCAATTTCTTTCATGAGTACCTTATAGTTTTCTGAGTATAGATTCTTAGCCTCTTTGGTTAGGTTTATTCCTAGGTATCTTATGGTTTGGGGTGCAATTGTAAATGGGATTGACTCCTTAATTTCTCTTTCTTCCTAGCCAATAGGATTCAACAGTACATTAAAAGGATTATTCACCATGACCAAGTGGGATTTATCCCAGGGCTGCAAGGTTGGTTCAACATCCGCAAATCAGTCAATATGATACAACACATCAATAAAAGAAAGAACAAGAACCATATGATACTCTCAATAGATGCTGAAAAAGCATTTGACAATGTACAGCATCCCTTCCTGATCAAAACTCTTCAAAGTGTAGGGATAGAGGGCACATACCTCAATATCATCAAAGCCATCTATGAAAAACCCACCGCAAATATCATTCTCAATGGAGAAAAACTGAAAGCTTTTCCACTAAGGTCAGGAACACGGCAGGGATGTCCATTATCACCACTGCTATTCAACATAGTACTAGAAGTCCTAGCCTCAGCAATCAGACAACAAAAGGAAATTAAAGGCATCCAAATCAGCAAAGAAGTCAAATTATCACTCTTCGCAGATGATATGATACTATATGTGGAAAACCCAAAAGACTCCACTCCAAAACTGCTAGAACTTATACTGGAATTCAGTAAAGTGTCAGGATATAAGATCAATGCACAGAAATCAGTTGCATTTCTCTACACCAACAACAAGACAGAAGAGAAATTAAGGAGTCTATCCTTTCTTTTTGACCCACTGTTTTACCTCTCACCCAGGCAACTGCTGATTTACTTTGGATCAGTATAGATTAATATATAATTATGAATTGCAAAAATAAATATTAAAATATATACTTTTTGTCAAGATTCTTTAACTTATAAAGAATTTGAGGTTCCTTTATGTTGTTGCATTCATCAGCAGTTCATTCCTTTTTATAGCTGAGTAATATACTATTGTATGAATATATCACAATGCACTTATTACTTTTACTTTTTCATTGTTATTTGGATTGTTTCCAGGTTGGTGATATTGCAAATAAAATAACTATAAATGTTTGTATATGTGTCTTGATACGAATAAGTTTTCATTTGTCTTGCATGAATACCTAGAAATGGATTGGCAAGGCAATATGGCTAGACATTCCCACTGGCAATTTGTGAGAACTTAAAAGTTTTACCATATCCTCACCAGTACTTAGTATCGTCAATGTTTTTATTTTAGCCATTCTAATAGTTTTGTGTACCAACACTATGGTTTTGATTTGCATTTCTCTAATGATTAATGATGTTGAGTCTTTTTATGTCTTTACATGAAAAATAAAATATCATCTTTGGTGAAGGGTCTAAAGAACTTTGGCCCATTTTTTTATTAGGTTGTTTGTTTTCTTAATATTGAGCTATAAGAGTACTATACGTATACTAAGTTTAAATCTGTAATCAGATATGTATTTTGCAGATATTTCCTCTCTGTCATGGTTTGTCTTTTCCTATCTTAGCAGTCTTGACTAATTTTGATGGGATCAAATTAATGGATATTTGTCTTTTATGGAGTTGGCTTTGGGTATATGTATATCTAAAAAAAATTGCATTAGGAAAGTCAAAAAAGTTTTCTCCTAAGTTTTCTTGTAGAAGTTTTACAGTTTTATGAAACACATTTAAGCTTAAGATCAATTTTGAATTAATATTTTTATATGGAGCAAGGCATGGGTAGTGCATTTTGTGCACATAGAAAACCAATTGTTCTAGCAAATATGTTGAAATAAGTTCGTTTCTCCACTGAATTGCCTTTGCATCTTTGCTAAAAATCAATTGAATATATACAAGTGGGACTTTATCCAGTCTCTCTATTCCATTGATCTTTTTTCTATCTTGACATGAATATGATACAGGCATGATTACTGCAGCTTTATAATAAGTCTTAATACTAGCCGTAAAAGTTTTTCAACTTTGTTCTTCTTTTTTCAAAGTTGATTTTACTATTCTAGGTACTCTGCATTTATATATGAATTTTAAAATCAACTTGTCAATTTCTAACAAAGCAAAACCTGTTGAGATTTTGATAGGGATCACATAGAATTTATAGATCAATTTAGGGAGAATTGTCATCTTAGCAATATTGAACCTTCCAATCCATAAAAAAACATATAACTTTCCACTTATTCGGGGATTCTTAAATGTCTCTCAGTGATGATTTGAGCATACAAGCCTTGCAAATCTTTAGTCAAATTTATCCCTAGTATTTAATATTTTTGATGATCCTGAATTTTAATTTCAATTTCGTTATTTTATTGTTTGTGAAGAGAAATACAGTTGATATTTTATTAATGAACTAGCATCCTGCAAACGTGCTGAAATACCTTATTAGTTCTGGATTTTGTTTTGTTTTTGTTTTTTGTTTTGGGGGGAATTTATTTGTTTATGTTTGTATTCAACAGGTTTTTTTACTTAGATGATTCTAAATCCTAGATGATTTGGCTTCTCCAGACTCCCATTGACACCTGCTGAGCTCAGGAAGATCACTAACTAGCTTTTGCCTTTCTTTTCCCTCTCTGTGTTGTTTCTGGAATATTTTTCCACTTAGTAAGTTGTGGCAAGTGTAAGTTTTCTTGTTTTATTTCTCCCAGAAAATACTGCCCTTTTTGCCTAATAACCAGTCATCTTGAGAATTGTTGTGTCATATATTTTGTCAGTTTCTTAGTTCTTAGTTGTTTGAAGAGGAATGATAAATCTATACCTGTTATTCCAATTTGGCCAGAATCAGAGGTAGGTATAGTATGTTTTAATCTATATACATGTTCACCTTTGGTCCTCAATTTTCAAAAATAAAAGAAGATTCACATACCATAGCACTCACTCTTTTAAAGTCTATACTTGAATGGAATTTAGTATATTCACATCATTGTGCAACAATATCTAATTCCAGGACATTTTCATCATATGAAAAAGAAACTCTGGCAACCACTGTCTCTATGGAATTTTTACACTGGATACTTCATATACATGGAATCATGAAATATGTGGCTTTCCTGTCTGATTTCTGTCAGTAAGCATAATATTTCAACTTGCACCAATGCTATGGGATGAATCAGTAATATATTGTTATGGTTAATAAATATTGCATTATATAGATATACCACATTTTACTTAGCCTTCAATCAACAGATGGTTATTTGGGTTATTTGTACTTTTTGATTATTATAAATAATGCTGCTATTAATATTACTGTACATAGTTTTATAGACATATATTTTCAATGATTTTGAATAGACACCTAGAAATACAATTGCCAGATCACATGTTTAATTTTGGAGAAACTGTATAACTATTTCCAGAGTGACCTTTTGTTCCTTCTGCACTTTAGCCTGGAAACTTCTTCTACTCAGTAAACTGGCTAAATTCTGTGGCACCCGTAAACATAAGGTTTATATGACTATATACAGATGGCACCACTGAGTGAGTGGAAATGGTGAATGAAAAATAGCAGCACTAAATAAATTTCAGACTTTTGTAAAAATAAAAATGATCATCTTCTTTCATTACATAGCTGACAAACTCTAGGGTACAGTGCTTTCCCTCAGTACTCATGTGAAACAAAACAATGTGAATACCTAGGCTGGTGAATTTAGTCTATAATAATATTCTCTAGAGACAAAGAAACTAAATAAAGTCTTCCTTGTAACACCTTCTTTGTGAAGTACATTAAAGCTTATCTGGGCAGAATTAAAAGTGGACCTCAAGTTAAAAGAGTACATTTTAATATTCTTGCAATAAACAGATAGGTATGTAAGTGAATAAATAAATAAATAAATAAATGGTAACTATGTGAGGTGATATGTTGATTAGCTTTACTATGGTATTCATTTCAGATGCATACATGTATCGAGGTATCACATGGTTTCTTTGACAACACACAGACTAAAATTGCAACAATACAAGGTGAACCATGAGAGACTATCGACTCTGAAAAACAATCTGAGGGGTTTGAAGTGGCAGGGGGGTGGGAGGTTGGGGTACCAGGTGGTAGGTATTATAGAGGGCATGACTTGCATAGAGCACTGGGTGTGGTGAAAAAATAATGAATACTGTTTTTCTGAAAATAAATAAATTGGAAAAAAATTGCAACAATACAGAGATCAATGTGGCCCCTACTCAAGGATGACATGCAAATATGTAAAAGATTCCATATTTTTAAAAAAGGACAAAATATCATGTTGTAAATCTTAAATTTACACAATTTATTTTTATTTGTCAATTATACTTCAGAAAATATGGACAAAAGAGATGAAACTAAAACTTCTTATTGCAAGAAATCCAGACTTTAAAAATGCCTAGGTTAGCTTTTAAAAAGGAAATTGTATTGGCTTAGTTATGATTGAAAAAAATTAGTGATTACAGTTAGTTGAAAAACATTTAGTAAAGTAAAGGAATCATGCATCTTTTTTTTTTTTTCTGACAATGAATAGGGAAGGTAAGAAAAAGAGTGCTAAAGAGTGGTTGTAAAACATAGATGACTTCCCAAATCAGTCCATCCATAGTGCTCTATATTGATCTGTCCAAGTGTTGTAAGTCTTCTCTTGGAGTTAATCTAAGCATAAACTATGTATTAGATTTTGTTTATACTCCAGTTTAATATCTGGAAGGACACGTTCAGAAGAAAAATATTTCTGTTGTCCTACAAGAGGGAAATAAATTCATGTTATATTGTTGAAATAGAATGTGTGAAGTCAGTGAATTCAGAGGAAGAAATCATAAGGATTTGTTCAAAGAAATTGAAAAAATAAGGATGAGAAATTTTCAGAGTTTTAAAGAATGAAGTGATCTAAGAATCTAGTAAGAATTTATTCAAGCAGAGTTAAAATCTCAGTAAAAGCTGAAACTGCACTTGTCCATTCCCTCTTGGCTCAGGAGTACCTATCCCCACTTTATGGTAAAGCATTAAAATAAAACAACCCATGTGCAATGTTAAAAAAAAATGTATTAATTACAGGGGCACTGGATCAGTTTGGATAACTCCACATTTAGGGAGAATTGGGGGAAGAAATTGGGAAGGGGTTGTGATATAGAAAATAAATAATGCTTTGAAGAAAATAAATTAAATTTTTATGTAAAAGTTTAACATTGCCTTACAATGTTAAAGGGAATTTTTGTGTATGCTGTTTATCTACTTACTCCAGTCTGAATCTATGTAAGTATAAATCATGTGATTGTGTGTCCACATTATAATCACTTGTTGGTATTTCATACCTTCTGAAGGCATCTTTGAATTTGGAAAAGATGGAAGCTCATGTCAGCAGTACATACTATTTTGCATTGATAATCTCCATATATCAAATCATAACTATCATGACATAAATTCCTTGAATACACCGTATTTTGTACAACTGCTTAATGTTGCATAAGGCTGTACACATAAGTGTAAAATAAAAATTATTGAAGGATAAAGAAATAAATACATTCAATTTTAGGACACTTAAGTTCTACATGCAAAAACGGAACTTAGTAACTCAAGAAATACTAAATATATATATTATTGCATTTTACAAAAAAAAACACTCTTGAAAATTGGGCTGTACAACTTGAATCAAAAATACATCTTCTTCAAAGAGGTCTCTTTGGAGAACAGTGTGGAGATTCCTCAAGAAATTAAAAATAGAACTTCCCTATGACCCTGCCATTGCACTCCTGGGTATTTACCCCAAAGATAGAGATGTCATGAAAAGAAGGGCCATCTGTACCCCAATGTTTATAGCAGCAATGGCCATGGTCACCAAACTATGGAAAGAACCAAGATGCCCTTCAACGGACGAATGGATAAGGAAGATGTGGTCCATATACACTATGGAGTATTATGCCTCCATCAGAAAGGATGAATACCCAACTTTTATAGCGACACGGATGGGACTGGAAGAGATTATGCTGAGTGAAATAAGTCAAGTAGAGAGAGTCAATTAT
The DNA here is from genome assembly GCF_020171115.1 of Neogale vison. Lineage (NCBI taxonomy): Eukaryota > Metazoa > Chordata > Mammalia > Carnivora > Mustelidae > Neogale > Neogale vison. The sequence continues at coordinate 116,561,075 of NC_058095.1, read as the reverse complement.
CATATGGTTTCACTTATTTGTGGAGCATAACAAATATCATGGAGGACAAGGGGTGTTAGAGAGGAGAAGGGAGTTGGGGTAAATTGGAAGGGGAGGTGAATCATGAGAGACTATGGACTCTGAAAAACAATCTGAGGGGTTTGAAGTGGTGGGGGTGTGGGAGGGTGGGGTATCAGGCGGTGGGTATTATAGAGGGCACAGATATCATGGAGCACTGGGTGTCGTGAAAAAATAAGGAATACTGTTTTTCTGAAAATAAATAAATTGAAAAAATTAAAAAAAATACATCTTATTCCAAGTTACCACATCAACTTAAACGTATAGGTTGCTAATATTATATTCAAACCAGCTAAAACACCCATTTTCCCCTTTTTCCCCAAAACACAATATGTAGAATTTTACATATTGTAAAGAAATATAGAATTGTAAAGAAATATAGAAAAGGGGAAAAAGACAATTGACAGGGGAAGTGAATGATTGACTTTCTTTACTAAATGTCTGTATAGGCAGAGAGAATTTGACACTCCTGGACAGGTGACGACACCTAAAATGATGTATCAAAGTGTTAAAACAAATGAGAAATGAATATATGATTCAAATTTCTTTTAAATACGTGCAGTGAAAATGTTTCATTTTAATGCACTTCATTGCTTCTTACACTTCATGATTAATCAACTGTTCTTTTCCATTTTTTTCTTTCTTTCTTTCTTTTTCGTATCATTACTTTAGCTCTATATATGAAATCCTTGCCCTAGCAATGCCTTAGAGATATCTCATAGATGGATAGGAAATTGCTAACAATGCAAGCCAACTTTAAAGGAAATAACAGAAATAGGTCATGACCATGATTGTCATAGCATATGTTGCCCAGGGCCTTATCCTGCCATCTCAAGAACCTTCTGCTAATAGGAGCAGAGCTGTCTAGCAAGGCCATCGTATCAATCTTATTTTACTTTAATGCTGCTGTCCCATGACTTCTGCTTTACAAAATATATTTCAGGGGTGATTCAGCTGTTTATGAGATTAGCTGAGTGAATGTAAATGTTTGGACTGGGAATTTAGCCCTACAAATAATCCATGAAAGAGACAAGAATTAAGTTCCCAAATGATGGCAATTTTTCATAACTTTACCTCCCATGGTAAAGATGTAGTCTAGAGAATGAAAAAGAAAAAAAAAAATGAAAAAAATGAAAAAAATAAATAACCAAGAAAAAAAAACATTTCCTACACTATTCTATAGGTTCACTTAGAATACAGATTCTACATAACTAAACTATAGTATGTCAGTACATTTGAATATTGCTGATTACTGATACTCATACTGACTAGAATCAAGAATATTATGTTAATCATGAGAATGCCTTTCTCCCTCACTAATGGTTACTCACTCACTTACTCACTCACTTATATATTTGGTTTTGGTCTTCAGATCTGGTCAGTACTTTTTTACTGCTCATTACTTGGATTACAAATAAAACCTAAGCACATAGATATTTTTCTGATTTCATAGATGGAGAATAGGTATTAATAAGTATTAATATAGGTGTTACTTTGTAGCATCTTCCACTGGCTGATGGTCAGCCAAATTTTTTAAAAATTATTTCCTGTAAAAGCATTGCTCAGTTCTCAACTGAAAATACCTTATTGGTGGTGGTTAAACTATTTTCACCAGACTGTATTCCTACAAAGTTTCACTTCATTTTTTCTGGTTGTTATTGTCATAATCTGTCTAAGATTTTCTATCTTTTAAAGAAAATATACATATTTGCTTATCTTATTGTCAATTTCAAAACAAACAAAACAGAAGAAAAGCAACTTTGTAGTAAAGAACAGTCATTGCTCTTTCTGATAACAAAGTATTCCCAAAGAAATTTAAGTTTTACTCTAAATAAATGGAAGAGTTTATTCATGTCTAGCACATGGCAGATGCATTATGGAGATACATAAAACTATTTGTCCAAAATGTGTTTTCCTGCTTGAACTTCATCTCCTTTCCTCTTAGCTAGAGTTTACTGTCACTTATTCTTTTTGCTGGTCCCTTTGAGATAGATTATTTTGATAATCAGTTAAGCCTACTAGTCTTCAAAGAGTCTGCCTTCTTAACGTGGATGAGATAATGCAAGAGGATGATATACTCATCTTCAGGGCACACAAAGCAAGAGGTTAATAATCTGAGGACTAATGTTTAGGAGGTCTAGTGCAATAATTTATAATCATAAATTGACACTATAGCTCAGATCAATGTACTTAATTAGTGTCTCTTCAAGTCTGAACAAATGGACCATGTGACAGATGAATTTCTATAGGGAGAGAGAAAGAAGCTCTTTTAATTGGCTAGAGGCCAGCATGATTTCCTGAAAATCTGAAGTTGGGGAGATGAAGAAATCTGAATATGGAAGCCATGACATGGGAAATGATAGGCTCTGAAGACAAACTTGGCCATTTCAAAATTTGGTCTGGATCAAGTTCAATTTGTGTGGTTTAGCAAGCAGTGTAAGTGTGTTTTTTGCTGATGCATATTATTAGACATAAATGTCAAATGATGCGACTAAAGAAAAATGGAAAGGGGCAAACATCTCTAGAAACATTCCTTTGAAATAACAACCTCCTTGCCTCTTCTCATTAATTTTAAACCATCACCACCACAAAGGAGGTGAGAGGCTCCTTTTATCTAAAGTCTGGTGGCTGGTAATTGACATTTCTATCTAGCTTCATCAATTTTAAGCCTTCTCAGCAATAAATAAATGGTCTCTGCTTGACTCTCATAGTCTTAGAATTTGTTAATTTATTCCAATAATATCCAGTTACAAGAAGAAAGTACTCTGTCAACACCATCATCCCCCAAAAAGGCTTTCCAATATTCCCATTTAGCAAACTGCATCTAGTATGTATTAAAAACTACTGAAATAATAACTAAGTTAAAAAAAAAAAACCTAATGGAATATGTTGAATGTGGCACAAAAGAGCATTTGTTCATGTAATTTATTTTGAAAAAAATAAAAAGTATCACTATTCATTTAAGAAGTCTAGATACCACTTATTTGGACCAGAAATGCCACTACTGGGTATTTGTTTTCCAGATATACTGTATATGTGTGCAAAGACAAATGTAGTAGGATGTACAATAGAATTGTTTGTAATACCAAGAGACTAAACACAGTGTAATTGTCCTTCAGTAAAAAGTAAGTTAAAAACACATTACCTCCACAAAATGGAAACCATGCAGCCATTTACAAAGACTGTGTGTTAGAGTGTGTGTGTGTGTGCATGCACATGATATATATAAAATGCATGTGACTATGCATGATGTTTATATATGTGTATACAGTGTGAATATATACCATATAGATGTACTTATAATTCATATGACACACACAAATATGAAAAGATCTCCAAAATAACTCAATTTAAAAATACAGCATACAGAGCAGTATTACGTACTATACATGCCAATCTTAGAAACCATTCAAATTTCTATCATCCAAGATACGAATAAATAAATTGTGTTCTGTTATATAATAGAACACCATACAGCAAAGAATGCTATAGGTATAGTTACAGCAAAGAAAATGAATGAGGAGAGGTCTAGGTATGTATACAATACACTTGAATTTGAAATACTTTTGAACCAAATAAAAAAGACACCAGAGAATAACTTTAATAAAATTCAAAAATAGGTAAAACTGAACTGTAGAATTTAGTTATCATATGTTGGTGACAAAATAAAGAAGAAAATGAAGTGAGCATGATAAAATTCAGCTTTGTGATAGCAATAGAAAGAAGTAGATCATCATCTCTAGGAGTGTGTATGCATGTGTGCATATCCGTGTATGGGCAATGTTGTATTTGCTGAATTTGGGAGTTATTACATTGTAGTTCACACTATAATAATTCATTGTCTGTATTAGAATTTTATACATTTTCCATGTGTGATACTTAATGATTAGCAAAAAAGTAATAGAAAATATAAGGTGATGATCAGTATGTACATTACATCTATATGTGTGTTAAAGGGAGACTGTGGTATATTTACAAATGTCTGTGCTTAACATACATAGATGATTTTGTAAAGTACAAACAGTAAGCTGAAAGGAGTAGTTACATTGGAGAAAAAACTTGTAATAAAAACAGAAATTGTGCTCATATTGTCATCAGGCAAAACATTAACCTGGTGAGTTTATTTTTTCCCTGGAAGAACTGCTTTTAATTAATTGGTAAACAGGTTAAGCTTTTGAAAATATGTTTTTCTTTTTTTGTTAAATCAGCAAAATATCAGGTATTCTTGGTTATTCTCAATTGTGTAAATATATTTGAAATCTAGTCTAAAGAAGTTTTCAATTAGCTACTTTGAAATATTTGGTATTAAGTTCCACTACATAAACTTTTATAATATATTTCAGCACTGAAAACAGCAAATTGACCTAACAGCACCAAAAGATGAATGAGCCAAATGAATTGAATGAGTTTATTAATTTCTAATTGTATCCAAGTTACATTTCTTAGTTTATTAGGGGAAAATGACAGCAGAACAAAAAGCAAAATAAATATTAAAAATAAAATACTGTCATTGTAATATACACATGCAATTACTTGTAAACTGGACAAAATTTTTTGTAGCCACAGAATACACTTATCTATGCAATAATAATGCATCTGTTTGCATTGGCGAGAATAACCCACTGGTCTCTTACTGAGCTATTACACCGTATTGCTTCAGTATAAGGTGAGAGGTGATTCACCTGATTCTTCATCACTGCGTTCAGACTTCAGGGAAATCTGAAGTTGTCTTCTGAAATCCGAAGTCTGTTCTAAACTTGTTTTATGAGAGCGACACACAATAAGTAGTGATGAATGAGTTTCTCCTTGTGGTCATGAACTTTTGCAGAAATACTCCATTAAGTTTAAATCTTTTGAAAATATCGTGCTTCCAAGAAGGGCTAACAGAAATGGAAAGTAATCCTGTATATCTTAAGGAGGTGCTTCTGCATTTCAATATATGGCAAGAATTTAAAAACTTTCTTTAGGATTTAACTTATACAGCTATATCATTCCTAGAACCCCAGTGTGGCCAAGAGTCCATTTTTACATGACCCACATTGCCGATTTAGATTCATAAGCAACTGAAATAAAACAAATGAGAAGTGTGGATCAAAATATGGCTAGAAACAAATACAAACTTTCTGGAAGTCTAGTTAATATCTTCAGTAGAATAATCAGTGATTGCTTCTTTGAGATCTCACCCCTTCAGTTGTCTGGTCATTTGGTCATTCCCCAGTGATGAAAAGTGGCAGAAGAATATTTGAGAATGTGGTAATGTGTACCTATGTCCACTTTCTTTTGCCTTTTCCCACTCTGAAGACCATAGTCATGGTCATTCTGCATACAAGAGAGATTGTCATTTTGTTTAATGCTCCTTTAGAACATGTAAGATGCAGGTTAGGAACTTTGGGAAACTTGGATACAAATTCTAAAAAGAATCTGCATGCACTTTGTGAATTTGGAAACCATTTTAAATTTTTTAAAAATTTTAAGAATGTTATTTTTTTTCTTGAGATTTTACTTTTTTTTTTTAAATTTTATTATTTATTTGACAGAGAGAGATCACAAATAGGCAGAGAGGCAGGCAGAGAGAGAGAGGAGGAGGAAGCAGGCTCCCTGCTGAGCAGAGAGCCCGATGCGGGACTCAATCCTAGGACCCTGAGATCATGATCTGAGCCGAAGGCAGCGGCTTAACCCACTGAGCCACCCAGGCACCCCAGATTTTACTTTTTTATTTATTAGAGAGAGAGAGAGAGATCCAGGAGAGTAGCATAGCGGGAGGAATGAGCAGACTCCCAGCTGAGTGTGGAGCCTGATGTGGGGCTGGATCCCAGGACCCTGGATCATGACCTGATCTGAAATCAAGAATCAGATGCATAACTGACTGAGCCATCCAGGTGCCCCAACATGGCTCAGTGTTCTTATCTATAAAATAAGGATGATCATACTTACAAGTTGTGTTTTTTAAATTAAAAGAGATAATTGATGCACTATAGGAGATATCCAATGTTGATTTTAAAATGTTGAAGGCAAAAAAAAAATTGTGCAAAGTTTGTATAGTAATGATTATGGTCAAATATTAAGAAATATTATATTTTTCAGTGGCATATAGCAAGATATATATTAATTTTCACATTAAAAATCAATAGTTTGCTTATTCAACTGATATAAAAATGAAAAATATAATATTAAACATAATGGATCATGCTTACATACCTATATGTATGAGGTGAAAACTAAATAAGAAATGTGGCATCTTTTTATAAATAATACTATAAATTTATTGATGGACATAATAAAAATCTGAATAAATAGAGCCACCGGGGTGTATGAATGAGGAAATGCAGTTTTGTGAAACTGTCATTTCTACCCCCTTACAGACCTACTTATAAACTTATAGGTCTATTGTAGGTCTACAGGCCTACAATAGTAAAATGGAGTTCTGACGAGAACCCTTTTCTGAGTGACAAACTGACAACTTCTCCTCTATCTTCACATTGTAGAGAGCAGAGAGGAAGCAATCTCTCCCCAACTCCCAAAGGGCTCTAATCCAGTTCATGAGGGCTCCACCCCTTAAATCTCACCTAATCTAAATATCTCCTAAAGGCCCCACCTCCTAATAGCATCACATTGAAGGCTGGCTTTCACTAGACAAATTTTGAGATGACATGTTTAGTCCATAACATAACTTACTGCCTAATATAACGGTGACCTTTTCTCATTTCCCATCTTCTTGGCTTCTATCCACATTCCAGCATGTCAAATCCATTCCTCCTTAAAACTCTTATTTCTCTCCTCCCTCCCTCTGTCTCTGTTCTCTCTCTGTCTCTCTCTGTCTCTCTTGAAGCACTGTGCCTAGTTGACTAGATTGTGTTCTCTCAGGCCAGACAGGGAACTATATAAGCTAATATTGACCAGTTTTGGTAATTTGGGCAAGTTAATTAATTATTTCTGAGTTTCATCATGGATTTGGTAATAGTTATTTCATCATAGGCTTTAAAGAAATTTAAAGGATTTAAAGAAGTAGCACATACAAATAACACTCATCATTATTAGCCCATTCTAGGTGTTTGATAAATATTATTAGTTTTTACTACCAATCTTTAAGTTGTTAAATTTATTTCAATAGTATGTGCATTTACAAAAGTTATGGCTAACTCAATAACAATTAATTTAAATACGTAAGTCCTGAATTTATCCCACTCAAAAGAAATCTTAAGATAGGTATTCAGGAGATGGCCTGAAATTTGGTAATATACTCAAAACTCACGCTCATTCTGCTTTTCCACTCAGTCTTTTAAATATGTAGGCCTATAATTGCCTTCCTAAGTTTTCACTGGTTTCAAGATGGACACTGCATCTTCCGTATCATGTTCTCTTCTCAACTAGGAGAAGAATGAAGGATAAAAATTCTCTTATGTGGGAAGAGGAGTCAAGATGGTGGAGAAGTAGCAGTCGGAGACTACTTCAGCTAGCAGGAGATCAGCTAGAGAGCTTATCTAAAGATTGGAAATACCTACAAATCCATCGGCAGATCGAAGAGAAGAACAGCAATTCTAGAAACAGAAAAACAACCACTTTCTAAAAGGTAGGACTGGCGTAGAAGTGAATCCAAAGCGACCGGAAGATAGACCCCGGGGGGAGGGGCCGGATCCCGGCAAGTGGCGGAGCAACGGAGCACAAAATCAGGACTTTTAAAAGTCTGTTCCGCTGGGGACGCCTGGGTGGCGCAGTTGGTTGGACGACTGCCTTCGGCTCAGGGCGTGATCCTGGAGTCCCGGGATCGAGTCCCACATCAGGCTCCCAGCTCCATGGGGAGTCTGCTTCGCTCTCTGACCTTCTCCTCGCTCATGCTCTCTCTCACTGTCTCTCTCTCTCAAATAAATAAATAAAATCTTTAAAAAAAAAAAAAAAAAAAGTCTGTTCCGCTAAGGGACATCACTCCAGAGGCTAAACCAGAGTGAAGCCCACGCGGGGTCAGAGTGGCCTCAGGTCCTGCAGGGTCACAGAAGGATCGGGGGTGTCTGAGTGTCGCAGAGCTTGCAGGTATTAGAACAGGGAAGTCGGCTACAGAGACAGAGCCAACAGTAAGCTCACAGCTCAGGGTTACCTTGAACCGGTCGCAGGCTCGGTGAGCTCGGAGCACGGCCAGAGATTAGGTAGACGGGAGTTACTGGGCGCTGTTCTCTGAGGGCGCACTGAGGAGTGGGGCCCCGGGCTCTTGGCTCCTCCGGGCCGGAGACCAGGAGGCCCCCATTTGTATTTCCATCCTCTGGAACTCTACGGAAAGCGCTCAGGGAACAAAAGCTCCCGAAAGCAAACCCGAGCGGGTTACTCAGCCTGGCCCCTGGTAAGAGCGGTGCAATTCCACCTGGGCAAAGACACTTGAGAATCACTACAACAGACTCCTCCCCCAGAAGATCAACAAGAAATCCAGCCACGACCAAGTTCACCTACCAAGGAGTACAGTTTCAATACCAAGGAGAGCAGCAGAATTCCAGAGGAGGAGAAAGCAAAGCACGGAACTCATGGCTTTTCTCCCTATGATTCTTTAGTCTTGCAGGAAATTTAATTTTTCTTTCTTTTTCATTTTTCCCCCTTCTTCTGCTAAAATTTTTTTAACTTTTATCCTTTTCTTTTTTAACGTTTTTTAACTAGTTTATCTAATATATATATATATATATATATTTCTTTTTTATACTTTTCTTTATTCATTTTCTTTTTTTAATTCTTTTTTCTTTTTTTTTTTCTTTCTTTCTTTCTTTCTGAATCTCTTTTTATCCCCTTTCTCCCCCCTTACGATTGGGGATCTCTTCTGATTTGGTTAAAGCATATTTTCCTGGGGTTGTTGCCACCCTTTTAGTATTTTACTTGCTCCTTCATATACTCCTATCGGGACAAAATGACGAGGCAGAAAAATTCACCACAGAAAAAAGAACAAGAGGCAGTACCGAAGGCTAGGGAGGTGCAATAAAAAATGGAGGCTCTCACTGCTAGAATAAACGAGGCAGAAGAAAGAATTAGCAATATAGAAAACCAAATGACAGAGAATAAAGAAGCTGAGCAAAAGAGGCACAAACAGCTACTGGACCACGAGGGAGAATTCGAGAGATAAGTGACACCATAAGATGAAATAACATTAGAATAATTGGGATTCCAGAAGAAGAAGAAAGAGAGAGGGGAGCAGAAGGTATACTGGAGAGAATTATTGGGGAGAATTTCCCTAATATGGCAAAGGGAAGAAGCATCAAAATTCAGGAGGTGCAGAGAATGCCCCTCAATATCAATAAGAATAGGCCCACACCCCATCACCTAATAGTAAACTTTACAAGTCTTAGTGACAAAGAGAAAATCCTGAAAGCAGCCTGGGAAAAGAAGTCTGTAACATACAATAGTAAAAATATTAGATTGGCAGCAGACTTATCCACAGAGACCTGACAGGCCAGAAAGAGCTGGCATGATATATTCAGAGCACTAAACAAGAAAAACATGCAGCCAAGAATACTATATCCAACTAGGCTATCATTGAAAATAGAAGGAGAGATTAAAAGCTTCCAGGACAAAAACAAAACAAAACAAAACAAAACAAAAAAACTGAAAGAATTTGCAAACACCAAACCAGCTCTACAGGAAATATTGAAAGGGGTTCTTTAAGCAAAGAGAGAGCCTACAAGTGGTAGATCAGAAAGGAACAGAGACAATATACAGTAACAGTCACCTTACAGGCAATACAATGGCACTAAATTCATATCTCTCAATAGTTACCCTGAATGTTAATGGACTAAATGCTCCAATCAAAAGACACAGGGTATCAGAATGGATAAAAAAACAAAACCCATCTATATGTTGCTTAAAAGAAACTCATTTTAAGCCCAAAGACACTTCCAGATTTAAAGTGAGGGGGTGGAAAAGAATTTACCATGCTAATGGACATCAGAAGAAAGCAGGAGTGGCAATCCTTATATCATATCAATAAGATTTTAAGCCAAAGACTATAATAAGAGATGAGGAAGGACACTATATCATACTCAAAGGGTCTGTCCAACAAGAAGATCTAACAATTTTAAATGTCAATGCCCCCAACATGGGAACAGCCAACTATATAAACCAATTTATAACAAAATCAAAGAAACACATCAACAATAATACAATAATAGTAAGGGACTTTAACAACCCCCTCACAGAAATGGACAGATCATCCAAGCAAAAGATCAACAAGGAAATAAAGGCCTTAAATGACACACTGGACCAGATGGACATCACAGATATATTCAGAACATTTCATTCCAAAGCAACAGAATACACATTCTTCTCTAGTGCACATGGAACATTCTCCAGAATAGATCATATCCTTGGTCCTAAATCAGGTCTCAACCTGTATCAAAGATTGGGATCATTCCCTGCATATTTTCAGACCACAATGCTCTGAAGCTAGAACTCAACTACAAGAGGAAGTTTGGAAAGAACCCAAATACATGGAAACTAAACAGCATCCTTCTAAAGAATGAATGGGTCAACCAGGAAATTAAAGGAGAATTGAAAAAAATCATGGAAACAAATGATAATGAAAACACAACAGTTCAAAATCTGTGGGACACAACAAAGGCAGTACTGAGAGGAAAATATATAGCAATACAAGCCTTTCTCAAGAAACAAGAAAGGTCTCAGGTACACAACCTAACCCTACACCTAAAGGAGCTGGAGAAAGAACAAGAAAGAAACCCTAAACCCCGCAGGAGAAGAGAAATCATAATGATCAGAGCAGAAATCAATGAAATAGAAACCAAAAAAACAATAGAACAAGTCAACGAAACTAGGAGCTGGTTCTTTGAAAGAATTAATAAAATTGATAAACCCCTGGCCAGACTTATCAAAAAGAAAAGAGAAAGGACCCAAATAAGTAAAATCATGAATGAAAGAGAAGAGATCACAACTAACACCAAAGAAATACAAACAATTATAAGAACATACTATGAGCAATTTTACACCAACAAATTTGACAATCTGGAAGAAGTGGGTGCATTCCTAGAGACATATAAACTACCACAACTGAACCAGGAAGAAATATAAAGCCTGAACAGACCCATAACCAGTAAGGAGATTGAAACAGTCATTAAAAATCTCCAAACAAACAAAAGCCCAGGGCCAGATGGCTTCCCGGGGGAATTCTAAGAAAAACTAATTTCTTTTCTCCTGAAACTGTTCCAAAAAATAGAAATGGAAGGAAAACTTCCAAACTCATTTTATGAGGCCAGCATCACCTTGATCCCAAAACCAGACAAGGATCCCATCAAAAAAGAGAGCTATAGGGGCACCTGGGTGGCTCAGTGGGTTAAGCCACTGCCTTCGGCTCAGGTCATGATCTCAGGGTCCTGGGATCGAGTCCCGCATCGGGCTCTCTGCTCTGCAGGGAGCCTGCTTCCTCCTCTCTCTGCCTGCCTCTCTGCTTACTTGTAATCTCTCTCTGTCAAATAAATTAATAAAATCTTTAAAAAAAAAAAAAAAGAGAGCTATAGACCAATATCCTTGATGAACACAGATGCGAAAATTCTCACCAAAATACTAGCCAATAGGATTCAACAGTACATTAAAAGGATTATTCACCACGACCAAGTGGGATTTATTCCAGGGCTGCAAGGTTGGTTCAACATCCACAAATCAATTAATGTGATTCAACATATCAATAAAAGAAAGAACAAGAACCATATGATACTCTCAATAGATGCTGAAAAAGCATTTGACAAAGTACAGCATCACTTCCTGATCAAAACCCTTCAAAGTGTAGGGATTGAGGGCACATACCTCAATATTATCAAAGCCATTTATGAAAAACTCACCGCAAATATCATTCTCAATGGAGAAAAACTGAAAGCTTTTCCACTAAGGTGAGGAACACGGCAGGGATGTCCATTATCACCACTGCTATCCAACATAGTACTAGAAGTCCTATCCTCAGCAATCAGAAAGCAAAAGGAAATTAAAGGGGTCCAAATCGGCAAAGAAGTCAAACTATCACTCTTCGCAGATGATAAGATACTATATTTGGAAAACCCAAAAGACTCCACTCCAAAACTGCTAGAACTTGTACTGGAATTCAGTAAAGTGTCAGGGTATAAAATCAATGCACAGAAATCAGTTGCATTTCTCTACACCAACAACAAGACAGAAGAAAGAGAAATTAAGGAGTCAATCCCATTTACATTTGCACCCAAAACCGTAAGATACCTAGGAATAAACCTAACCAAAGAGGCTAAGAATCTATACTCAGAAAACTATAAGGTACTCATGAAAGAAATTGAAGAAGATACAAAGAAATGGAAAAATGTTCCATGCTTCTGGATTGGAAGAATAAATATTGTGAAAATGTCTTTGCTACCTAAAGCAATCTACACATTTAATGCAATTCCTATCAAAGTACCATCCATCTTTTTCAAAGAAATGGAACAAATAATCTTAAAATTTATATGGAACCAGAAAAGACCTCGAATAGCCAAAGGAATATCAAAAAAGAAAGCCAAAGTTGGTGGCATCACAATTCCGGACTTCAAGCTCTATTACAAAGCTGTCATCATCAAGACAGCATGGTACTGGCACAAAAACAAACACATAGATCAATAGAACAGAATAGAAAGTCCAGAAATAGACCCTCAACTCTATGGTCAACTAATCTTCAACAAGGCAGGAAAAAATGTCCAATGGAAAAAAGACAGCCTCTTCAATAAATGGTGTTGGGAAAATTGGACAGCCACATGCAGAAAAATGAAACTGGACCATTTCCTTACACCACACACAAAAATAGACTCAAAATGGATGAAGGATCTCAATGTGAGAAAGGAATCCATCAAAATCCTTGAGGAGAACACAGGCAGCAACCTCTTCGACCTCAGCTGCAGCAACATCTTCCTAGGAACATCGCCAAAGGCAAGGGAAGCAAGGGCAAAAATAAACTATTGGGATTTTATCAAGATTAAAAGCTTTTGTACAGCAAAGGAAACAGTTAACAAAACCAAAAGACAACTGACAGAATGGGAAAAGATATTTGCAAGCAACATATCAGATTTATCTAGTGTCCAAAATCTATAAAGAACTTAGCAAACTCAACACCCAAAGAACAAATAATTGAATCAAGAAATGGGCAGAGGACATGAACAGACATTTCTGCAAAGAAAACATCCAGATGGCCAACAGACACATGAAAAAGTGCTCCACATCACTCGGCATCAGGGAAATACAAATCAAAACTACAATGAGATATCACCACACACCAGTCAGAATGGCTAAAATTAACAAGTCAGGAAATGACAGATGCTGGCGAGGATGTGGAGAAAGGGGAAGCCTCCTACACTGTTGGTGGGAATGCAAGCTGGTGCAACCACTCTGGAAAACAGCATGGAGGTTCCTCAAAATGTTGAAAATAGAACTGCCCTATGACCCAGCAATTGCACTACTGGGAATTTACCCTAAAGATACAAATGTAGTGATCCGAAGGGGCATGTGCACCCAAATGTTTATAGCAGCAATGTCCACAATAGCCAAACTATGGAAGGAACCTAGATGTCCATCAACAGATGAATGGATCAAGAAGATGTATATATACACAATGGAATACTATGCAGCCATCAAAAGAAATGAAATCTTGCCATTTGCGACAACATGGATGGAACTAGAGCGTATCATGCTTAGCGAAATAAGTCAAGCGTAGAAAGACAACTATCATATGATCTCCCTGATATGAGGAAGTGGTGATGCAACATGGGGGCTTAAGGGAGTAGGAGAAGAATAAATGAAACAAGATGGGATTGGGAGGGACACAAACCATAAGTGACTCTTAATCTCACAAAACAAACTGTGGGTTGCTGGGGGGAGGGGGGTTGGGTGAAGGGGGTGGGGTTAAGGACATTGGGGAGGGTATGTGCTTTAGTGAGTGCTGTGAGGTGTGTAAACCTGGAAATTCACAGACCTGTACCCCTGGGGATAAAAATATATTATATGATTATAAAAAATTAAAAATTAAAAATAAATTCTCTTATGTGAATAAATTTTCCTTTAAATTTGAGAAGTTTTATCTTATAAATGTATTTTTATCTGAATTATATTAGACAGTGAAATATCTTATGTCCACCTCTAGCAACAGGGAATGTTGGAAGGTTTAGCTTCCCAGGAATATAGGAAGGCCAGTAACAAGATGGAACTGAGTAGCCTTTGCACAGCTATACCATGGTGACTGCTGTGGCTTCCATGACAGAATGGTATGCTGGCTTTCTTCCTTCCTCTCCAATTACAACTTCTCTGAGTATTTACTCTTATTATCACTCATCTCTAGTTCTTCTGAAATCTGATTGCACTTTACTTTTATTTGCAATTCAAAGTGTATAAACTTAGTTTATGAACTTAGTGTATAAACTTAGTTTATAAACTAATAACCATCTTATATTTTACATCATTGCCCTGCAAATTGTAAACTCACTTCATCCCTCACCACTCTTCATAGAGCTTCAGGACCATGGCCTTGACATTTTTCTTGTCTTTCAAGCCAGCTTCTTTAGTTTATAAATTGATAATGATAATAATAAAAGTGATAAAACCTGGTACATAGGACAGACTGAACAAATCTGCCTTGGTTTTACGTCAAGCAAATAATATATTGTTTCTCTAAGCAGCACTTTAGCATGTTAATTTGAAGGCAATATATGTATAATAAATTTGAACTAAGACTTAAAACCTTTATTATTTTCATGAGGACATTAGTGATTTATCATATTCATTTTCTTAAAAAAATATTATGTAATTTTAACCTATTGGAATACTGTGTCCCAAAGTTTCCAATTTTTACATGTTTTTCCATGTTCTGCGGAAGGATGATGTTTTATGGGCTTGAGAGGTAATAGAGAAGAAATCAAAAAAATAACAATTTTTTGTTATGTGGACTCTTCAAAAATAAACACATTTACTCCAATATGCCAACCTCAATCATAATTATTTATTTTACCCACTACTATCACACCTGTTGAGATGCTATGTTCAATAAAAAATGATGTCTGGTATGAAGACAAAAGGAAATTGTAGGTGATATGGCAATCTTTGGGACAAACTAGAAAGCTAAGTGATGTGAATTTTGAAAGAATTATGGGGAAACGCATTGTTAGCTCATTTTCAAGCTTGTTCCCATAAACACATGCAAATATCTTGATTTCTTAAAAAGCTGAAATTACAATGGATGGTTTGACACTTTTTTCTGATAAATCATTATTAAAATCAGGCAATTTACTCTTTGATTGTTTAATAATATGTAAAATATTGAAAATAAAAATATTTCATGCTTCCATGTTTTGTTTAATACTCCTCATCTGAAGTACTCCCTGCTTTCCTTTTAACTCGTTTTTTTTTTTTTTTTTTTTTTCCTAGAGTTAGGAAATCAATAACATGCTCCTCCACTGAGTATGGCAAGCGTCCCACTGCAAGCAGTACATGCAACTCTTTCCTGATATTTGGAGTTCCACTGACCAAATTAATACCTAGTATATGCCACCTTAGATTTTTCACTGCTGTTTCAAAAGTGTTAATCTTGTCTCTTTTCATCTCAGACTCTGCGCACCTTTCTGCTAAACTTATTTCCTCAAATGATCAATGTTCTCTCTTACCATCTAGAATTTGTTTACATGGTCCCTTCTCTCTGGAATGGAGTTTTCCCTCCTATTGGCATGACTGACACCAGCAGTCTTTAGGCTGCAGTCCAAAGTTTACAACTTCCAGAAGTTATTCTCTGACCTATATGACTTAGATCTCCTGAAATATGTGTCCCTAAAGCTGTCTGTATTTCCTCTATCATCACACTAATCAAAATGGTTATAAGTATAAATTTAAGCATCTGTCTTTTCCAGGAGCTCTTGGAGGCAGAGACTGGATCTGTGTTACTCTGTCAAATCTGCCACCTAGTACTGTGTCTGGCAGAAAGATGATACTTAATAAATACTTACTGAACTAAAAAAAAAAAAAAAAAAAAAGATTTTTAACAGCAGAGATTGCAGGCTCTGCTTCCTCTGTACCCTCTATATGGCATTGCACAAAATTCTGGAGTATTGCAATCTTATAGTAAGTTGCAGAAGCAAAGAACAAAAGACCAAAAACTGGTTTGTTTAATAGTCCACACTTGAGACCCAGATCTTCTAATCCTTTAATAAGGATTTTGGCATTTGAGTGGATCTAATTTCAGAGCTAAAATGTATTGTGTAGCCACCAAAAGGTTACTGTGATGATCATAACCAAACATCATTTGCAAGTTCTTATTTCCTTAGGGTCAGGAATAAAGGTTCATATTGGATACAAAATTATAATAGAAACTTTGGTAGAGGATTGTTAGGTTTTAGAAGTTTGTGAAGATTTTCTAGTCTGACACCATTGGTATAAGCAAAACAACGTTCAAAAATGTAGTTTCTTGTTTCTATCCTACTCCACCTAAACACGTGTGCACACATGTACACTTGTACAAAAACTTTCCTTTACTATTTGACTGTCCTTCAATTTAGAAGCAAAAAGTAAGACAGTAAAATCTGGACAATTTTCGAGTGCATATACATTTTCTAGTGCATATAGTAACGGTCAATTTCCTATAATGATAAATTATTCCATTGGCTTTTAGTTAAATATTATGAATCACGAATTTATCCTTTGAGGGAACTAAAGGATCGACAAAGTACTCTGTAACAGGGGTACCTGGGTGGCTCAGTCGTTAAGCATCTGCCTTCAGCTCAGGTCATGATCCTGGGGTCCTGAGATGGAGTCCCACATCAGGCTCCCTGCTTTGTGGAGAGCCTGCTTCTCCCTCTCCCACTTCCCCTGCCTGTGTTCCCTCTCTCGCTGTGTCTCTTTCTGTCAAACAAATAAATAAAATCCTTAAAAAAAAAAACAAAAAAGGAACTCTGTATCAGTCACCAGTCATTTATAAAAGTTATCTGAAAAGGTTAAAGTTTCCCTAAATGACTACCATACCAAATTGTTTAATTAGGTCCATCACATAAGGAAAAAAAGATATTCATCATATACACTTTCTTTTTTCTTTAAGAATGAAACCACAGAACTTGACAAGACATTTTCTATGTTAATTAAAATTTTGAATATTTTTCCTAACTTAAAATGCTGAACTCTTTTGTAGAAGCATGGTGCAGTTTCACACATCCATTTCTTACTTTATGCCTGACAAACGAGATATATATATATATAGATATATATATATATATATATATCTATATATAAATAAATGCTAAGGATAAAACAAGTCCTTTGCTCTTTTTGCTACACTAAAAGTTGCCTATATCTGTTAATGGGTTTTTCTCATGTTTCCAAAACCACAACTGTGGTCCTACTAAGTAGTATCTACTTTTCTGTTTTGAAATTAGTTCTTTGGAATACCTGATGTGAGACAGAAACCTAGTTATGGTTTATTGGTAAATATATAAATGTTATCATAAAATGTACGTCAACTGAAAACCTGAAGAATTGGCACAGGTGGAAGTAGTGCTAGATTTCTTCCATCCATTAGTGGGGAAATAACTCAGCTTCCACAATATCATACTTCAGATAGTAAAGCAAGATGACAAAATGTGATTTTTGTATAATTAATAATTTTATCAGAAGTTATAATTTAGATGGATTTAGAGCCAAAAACTCTGATGGGTTGTTTTTACACCAACTATCTCATGGAGATTGAAAAAATATTGGTAGATATCTGATTTTGACATTTCATGCTGATCACATTTTAAATAGTAGATCTAAATGTAACATGAATTTCTAATTGTGTGTTTACATATCTGCGTTATCTGCGTTTGTGCTTGTGTTAAAGAACTAATAAATTCTCTCCTTCCAAAACCCCAAACATCTCCATCGTGAATGCATTAAATTGAAGGAAGAGAGACGAGACTTGCTACAGGAGAAAAATTGCATATTGTTTGTAGAGAAATTTTTAATCCTTTACTCTCATTTAATAAACTTGTGATGGTAAGGTAGGTATAATTAGAGCTGTCAATATTGAATTCCAAATGTGCACTGCACTATGAATTTAATTTAAATTTCTCTATTCCTACTTTTCCCTTCCCATCACCGCTGGGAGAAATTGAAGCACTTGACCGCTGCTGTGGCAAATTGGATCCTAATAAGTATGATGCTTTACTGCTTCTTGTTTTTGCTAAGATACAACTGCACTATTTCAGAAGAACTCACCTGGGCATTAATTCAACAAGAATTAAAAAAAAAAAAAAGAATTGTTGGTAGGAGCTTTATATTTTCCACATTTTGATATCTCAGTGAATGACTTGCATATAAAAAGGTTGGGCAGCTGGTTTTTATCATTCAACCTCAGGTTTGGGTGACTCAGCTCTGGGGACTTAGAAATTATATTCTCTCACTGTTTCAAATTATTTGAGATTACAATTTTTCAATCTAATGGTAAAGCATAATGTAACTGCTTAATATGCTTCAATATGAAGGAGTTGATTTAAGAAGCTGTTTTAAGGGACGCCTATGTGGCTCAGTGGTTTAAGCCTCTGCCTTCGGCTTGGGTCATGATCCTGGGGTCCTGGGATGCAGCCCCTCATCGGGCTCTCTGCTCAGCGGACAGCCTGCCCCCCCAACCCCGCCTCTCTGCCTACTTGTGATCTCTGTCAGATAAATAAATAAATAAATAGAAGCTATATTAAAAGTATCAACATCACAGGTCATATGATAGTCCTTGTTTAAAATTATGATCATGTCCTGAGAAATCAACATCTGTGGTACAAACAATTAGAAGCAGATAACAATATTTTTTGCAGATAAAAGGTTTCATGAGATAAAGTCTTTTTAAATATTTTATGAATGGAAATATTCAAGAGTGATAAACACATGGAGTGCTGGTGAGAACCAGAGCACCTAAAACTCTTGCACTCTTTGGGTAAACCTATTACTGGGGACAACTGCTTAGGAAGACTTTGGTCATGTCTGTGAAATCTGAGTGTGTCTGTGACTGTGCAACAGAAATACATATGGATATGGTCCTCATGTGTCCACACATACAAGAAATTCATAGCAGCTCTATTCATATAATAAGCCAAACTGAAAAGAATGCAAATTTCCATCAACAGCAGAATGGATAAATAAATTGTAAAATAAACACAGAATGCAACATCATTCAGCAATAAGAATAATCAAACAGCTGCCACATAGATTAATATTAATTAAGCTCACAAATGTAATTTTAAATGCAATAATCAACAAGGGAAAAAAGAATCCATTCTGGTCAATTACATTATATTGAGTTCAGAAAGAGTGAAATCTAATCTAAGGTAATAGAAGTCACCTTAGCGGTTACCTTTGAGGGAGCCTCTGGAGTGCTGATGGTTTCTATTTCTGGAGGTGGGTGGTAGTTATATTTGAGATTTCATTTTGTCAAAACTCCCTGAGCTGTATCTTTATCATTTTATCACTTTTCTGTATATATGTCATATTTCAATTTAAAAAATTTATTTTAAAAAAGAGGATATGAAAGGCAACAAAAAATGAGAAATTCCCATGTAAAACTAGGTCCTTATTTTTTCTTTTCTTTGTTCTCCATGGTCCTTTGTATATATTTTTATTTTGGTACATAAAACAGTTTCATTATATTTTATTTTTATTTAGCTATATTGTAAATTAAGTCTGGGACTATGAATTATTATTCTTGTATACCTAGGATCTACATCATAGTTTCCTTCACATGTTAGGTTTATTAACAATAATATTTTTTAAAAAAACTAACATTTGTTAAGTGTCAGTATCGTCTTGTTGTAATTTATGTGTGCTACTTAAGTTTTACCACAGTTGTGTGATTTAGTTAATATTGTCTCCATTTTCCAGATGAGAAACCTGAAGAACTTGATGGTCCAATAATATGTTCAAGAATGTACAGCTTTCAAGTGGTAAAAACAGGATCAAATCTATATTCTAGAACTTAATTTCTAAACTCCTAGGATATAAAAGGCAGGAAATTAAGTAGGTCATAACACAGGCTTGTCACACAATGTGTTCTCAACAAATGTGAGCCATGAAAACAAAACACAACTCATAGATTCATGTAACAGAGTGATTATTCTTCCTATGGAAGAATATATTTATACACCACACACTGTGGTAGGCACTGAAGATCCAATGGGTTAAAACATCACATGAAGGATAAAAGTTCAAACTTTCAAGAACTGAAGTTTAGTGGGAGAGACAGGAATTAACATCATCACATTTGTTATAAATGTTGTTAAGGACATCTATTGGATACATAAACACAACCAACAGGGTTCCAAATGCCCCAAAGACACACAGAAAGACTGGGATGGTTGCTTTGAGAGGAAGGCAGGGCAGTGATTATAAAGTTTCAGGGGATGAGGGTGCTATGTATAAAGGTCAACCAAGTGAGATCATCTTAAACAGATGAAGTTCTTAAAAAAATATATATATATAAATATAATATATATTTATTTAATATAAATGAACAGATGAAGTTCTTAAAAATATATATATAATATATATTTATTTAATATAAATATCAAATAAATATAAATTTAAATTTAATATATATTTAATATAAATATTAAATTAAATATAAATATTTAATATAAATATTAAATAAATATTAAATATAGATATATTTATATATATTTATATTTATATTTATTTATATATATATTTTTAAGAACTTCATCTGTTTAATATGATCTCACTTGGTATATATATATATATATATATATATATATATATTTCACAGAAAGAGAGAGAACATATGCATGAGCAGAAGGGACAGAAGGAGAGGGAGAGAGAATCTCAAGCAGACTGTGTGCTGAACATAGAGCCTGATGTGGGGATCAATCCCAGGACCCTGAGATCATGATCTGAGCTGAAACCAAGAGTTGGATACTTAATGAACTGGGCCATAGAGGTGCTCCATTGAGGAGATGAAATTCTATATTTTTAAGAAAATGTTACCAAAGTTATTTTAATAAAAAAAAAAATCTGTTTATTATCAAGGTCACAAGAGATGGGATGAAGTGAAAAATACAGGCAAAGTCACCAAGGTTAAACCTCTCATTCTATATGAGTTTCTTCACTATTTGAAGCATATCAAGTAGTTCGTTTTAGCAACTGCAAGTACAGCAAAGTAAACAATCTTGCAGTTTTTTTCTAAACACAAAGCACTTGATGGTTCTGAGTAAGAGCTACTCTCTTGCTGTCTTTCAGAAAATCCTAGAAGCACAAGTTTTAGATGAATCTGTTATTCCCACTGTCCAAGTCAAAAGTTGGTAGGTAGTGGCTGACTAGGAACAGAACTGGTGCTGCTGGGATTCTGAAAGCATCTCTCCTGAGCCAGATAGAACAATGACATTGCCTTTGTAACATTTTGACATTCATCACTTTCTGTCATATCTCTAAAATAAAATCCCTGCTGCTTGGGGATCTGACACATCAACATCCAATCATCGCTGCAGGACTTGCCAACCACCTTAGTGAATCTGGGGTGACACTCTGTGGCTACATATCACTATGCTGAATATTAAGGTGACAAGCGAAGTTTTGATATGAAGTTTGGTTTTTAAAAATTTTGCTATCTTACATAGTAATTCAAAACAGAGTTTATGTTTATAAACATGAATTTGTGAAACAATGCAAATATATTTCAAATTAATCTTCTCTGTATCTGCTTTTTATAGAGCCAGAGCAAGAAAAGAGACTTGTAACTATGACAGGCAGGCAGATTTTAAGAAACAATTTTTGGAAGCTAGAGTTAGAATGGAATGCACAGTCTTCTGAAATAGTGGCCATCATTGTCCTGAGGTGTTCTAGCAGAGACTGGGAATATATGGGAGGAGGAGGATGCCAGCAAGGGAAGTTGTAAAGAGATATACTTTGGCTAAGAGTCTATAATTACTCTATGATTGTTATTTAAAAGCTCATAAGGCTTTCAAATAATAATTCTTAATAGTCAATACTTAATGTATGCTCGCATAATCCTAAGCAATGGAAAATATGACCTTGTTCAGTCATCAGGACAAATATAATATAATTATTATTACTCCCATGTTACAAAGAACCTAAGGTCTGAAGTGGTCTAATCACTCAATGTCAGCTTATAAGTGGAAATGCTGGGACTGAAAACAAATGTCTTTGCCCTTTTATCTGGTGACTCAAATTAGAAGTTTATGGCAATTATTGTGAAGTAATTAATTGAATAATTTGGATTGAGGAGAGGCATTTGTTCAAATCTTTACTCAGTTTCTCTGGAGTTAATCATTCCTGAAGTATAGCTGTGTTGTATTTGGCTATATTATATTGCCTCCCCTCATGTGGTTCATTTTGGCGCTTTAGATTTTAAGGTTGTTGTGTTTAAATTCCAGAAAACTCAATCAGTAAAATTGATAATGATAAGAATGAACCTCAGTAAATATGGGATTTCCTTTCTGTAATCTTACCATGGAATAAATATAAAAATATCCCATGTCTTATTTTTAAATATTGAGCAAACAAAACAAAAACAAAAATGAAAGGAAAAAGAAAAGAATTAATGCACACTGTCCTAGGGGAAAAAAAAAAAAAAACTTGTTATTTTGTGTTTTTTGTCTTACTGTAATTCTTATAAAGAAAGCATTTGCAGAAAAATAGACTGACTCCAAATTAGAAGGTTTTAAAAATTATTATTAACATGGTGTTCCACTATTTTGTCTATTATGAAAATTTGCATTGCCTGTCTGATTTGATCCATGCAAAACTGCATCTATCTAGCTATCTATATATATATCATTTTCATCTATCTATAAATATTCTTTGAGAAATTAAGTACTTTGAAAAGGCAGAGTGGGTCAAACATGAGCAGTGACCAAGATGATCTTAACGTTGATCACAGCTTGACCAAATTACAGTCTTCCTACTGGCTTAAGTCACCTCACCTCTTGTTACTTAGAACATTTAATTTCGAAAACTTGAAAATTCTTTCCCTGCCCTTTTGATATATAAGTACTTTTGAGAGCCTCTTGCCAATTTTACAATCCAGCAATGCCTTTCCTCAAGGATCTGAGAGGGATCCCTTGGAAACGTACTCATTAAGGAGGATAGTGTCCCTGTCTCCCAGTCTCTGTGGGAGGATAGAAATGAAACTTCTGAGGGTGGCTTGGTCCAAACTGTTAAACTACTTCTTATCATAAAGATATGAAAAGTTTATATTTTCTTTGAATAAAGCCAATAAGGCAAATACAAATGACTTACAATTCCCACAGCCCATCTTTTTGAACTCTCCAGCCCTTTGGTTTAGTGGAGTTGGGTTCAAGCTCCTTCTAAATTTCAAATGTCTTAAATAAAGTCTTCATTTGCTGTTTAACATTGTCTGGAACAGTTTTTGTTTTGAACATCATCCATAACATCTCTAAGAAGAGGGTTAGGATGTTCCTAGTGAATCACAATGCTTCATTAAAAAGCTGCAAAGGGGACGCCTGAGTGGCTCAGGCAGTTAAGCCACTGCCTTTGGCTCAGGTCATGATCCCAGGGTCCTGGGATCGAGTCCTGCATCAAGCTCCTTGTCCATCAGGGAGCCTGATTCTCTCTCTGCCTCTGCCTGCTTGTGCTCTCTCTTTGATAAATAAATAAAATCTTAAAAAAAAAAAAAAAAGCTGTAAAGGTAATCAAGCAGACTCACTCCTGCTCTGTAATAGAGAATGTGGACCAAAAGAGGCTCTGCAGTATAGGAGATTACAGTATAATATATGGGACTTTGGAATTAAGAGATCTAGAATTCTAATCACACCATTAAATGGCCAGTCATTATGTGGTATAGGTCAGGACACAAGTTTAGAGCTGTGACCTTTCACCCCACACATATGCTGTGGACATTCAGAGGATGAGTAAGAATATGATTGATGAAAATATACAATTGGGAGCCTGCATGGCTCACTGGGTTAAGCGACTGCTTTCGGCTTGGTCATAATCCCAGCATCCTGGGATCGAGCCCCGCATCAGGCTCCCTGCTTGGTGGGAAGCCTGCTTCTCCCTCTCCCTCTGGTGCTCTGCCTGCTTGTGCTCTCTCGCTCTCTTGTCAAATAAATAAATAAAATCTTAAAAAAATATACACAATTAACTCACTTGGCAAACTGTATATGAATAATAGAAAGAATATCTATAAATACCTACAGAATATAATTATTTCACTTATAAATGATATTTGATAGCCATAATACTGCAGAATCCTCTTAGTAACTTTTTAAAAAAATTATTTATTTAAAAGATGGAGATCACAGGTGAGCAGAGAGGCAGGCAGAGAGAGAGAGGAGGAAGCAGGCTCCCCGCTGAGCAGAGAGCCCTATGTGGGGCTCGATCCCAGGACCCTGGGATCATGACCTGAGCGGAAGGCAGAGGCTTTAACACACTGAGCCACCCTGGTGCCTCTCCTCTTAGTAACTCTTTAGCAGCTTATGATTATAGGTCCCACAGATAGTAATCATAAAGCCAAGGCATGTTATTTATTCTTTGTGGTTATATTTTCATCATCTTAGACTATATGTTCCTTAAAGTCTCTTTTCACTTTGTAATCTGGTATTATTAAACTTAGATGGATGTTACTCACATCCAATTAGTAAACAAAATATTTATATTGAATCTATTGAATCTTTAAAGAGTTTTCTGGTGTCAAAACAGTTGTAGGTTAAAACAGAAAAGATAGCATGATGTGTTTGATTTCACTTGCTGTGTAACATATTGACACAAACTAAACAATTTAAGATGACACATTTATTTTCTCAGTTTCTTTGCCTTAAAGTCTGGGTGGGCTCAAGTGGGTAATCTGTTCCAGGTATTACAAGATGGAAATCAGTATGACTGAATGAGGCCTTCAGATAAGCCCTAGAAAGGCCATTTCTAAGTTTATTCAGGTTGTTGGTCGAATTTAGTTTCCTTGCAGTTCTAGGACCTCAGTACATAAGACATGTTTGTTTGCTGGTAGTCAGCTAGCATCTGCTTTCTGCCCCTAGACCATGCTCACTTTTCTTCATACACAGCTTTTTTCATCTTCAAAGTGCAAGGGCACACTGAGTTCTATTCACACCTCAATTTGTTCTGACTTCTTCTGATATTATCCAGAGGAAGCTCTCTGCTTTTGAACATTCTTGTGATTACATTTGGCCTGCCCAGATAATCCAAAATAATTGCCTTATCTTAAAGTCAGCTAAGCCACATAACATAACATGATCACAGGAGTGATAACTCCTAGATTTACAAATTTTGAAGATAATGTCTATACAACTTTGAGGGGCTATTTTGGAAAGTCTGCCTACCACATATGTTTATAAAGCATTTTATTTATACTGAAAACTAGTTTCAATTAAAACTTATTACAAACAAATTCTATTTAAAAAATGGACACAAAGTAATGATTAAAATAATGCCTTATAATTGCTAAAAGATTGCTATGGATTTGCTACTCTACATAGTGCTTGAAGTGAGTGATTTCATCTATTTCTCTCAAAGAGAAAACACTGTAGTGAACAGCCATGATTCTCAATATTATAAATAATAAAAACAAAGAAAAAAGATGTTAAGAGTGTGAACCTAGACTCAGGGAGGAATAATTTAAGCTTTCCACAAAAATAAATAAATAAACAAACAAACAAACAAACAAACAAATAAAATTCATCTAGTATCAATAGATCTACTAAATGTCCTGGGAGCTCAGTAATCAGCATGTCTCTAGTTTCGACACCATCTTGTCTAGGGGATCCCAGTTTGAGTCTATACTTGGTCAAAATTCTGTTTGGAAGGGTAGGAAGCTGAACTCTAAACTTAATTTAAGTTTTCCAGAAAGATGGTGTGTCCAACATTCCTAAGTTCTCCAGGATTTATACATGAATGATTATATCTTACCTTCTGTGGATTCAATCTTAGTTGAAATAAGTTTCCTCATGGTACATAATAATTATCCTTTCTATCAGTTATACCCAGTGGGTTTAACCAACCAAAATAAGATGAGGTTTTAAAAAGCAGAGGAAATAAAATCACTGCATAGATCTGTGGCTCATTTGCTTAGGATATAATAAACTATTGACGCTTCTTCTGTGATGGTTTTCTCATTGGTGAAATAATGATTAAGAACCACTTAAAATGAAGTCATGAGTGAAAAAAAAAACTAATAAAGGATTGAAAACTACTTAAAGACATCAAGTGCTCTAACAATTAATAATGATAGTAATAATAATCTTTTTTCTGCCAACTTGCGAATTGTATTTCTCATTGCTCTACCTACTCATTTTTAAGGTCATACTCTTTTAGATATTGAATTTTTGCAATCTTTTGGCATCCCAGGCTATGTTTAATAACTTGATTCAAGTGATTCTTATATTGTTAATCCTATTGCTTCCTTAAAAATTACTAAATTCCCTTGGAATTGTAAAAGCTTCTCATGAAATAGGAAAACAAGAGTTCTTATTCCAGGAACATCCTTTAAAACATGCATTAATTTAAAACATTAAAAAAATGGAAGCAGTAACCTAGAGCAAATGCTATGGATAATTACTTCATTACTTTGCTCTTACTCTGATTCAGACTGCAACTTTGTCTTCTACATGTAAAATATTTAGAAGAATTATAGAATCAGCAGAGCAGAAGGGAAAATATCACATTCAGATGCTATTTGTCGAAAGAAAAAAAAACAAATGAATAAATGTATGTATTCATGCAAGAATATATTCCAACTTTCATCCTAACATAAGAATCTTATTCGCTCTGCATGTGGTTGAACCCTTTGTTGGCAGAGAACTCAGTACTTTGTTTTGCCCACATTTATTAGTAGTCCTTGCATCAAACTAAAACTTGTTCCTCTCTATTTTTCACCCATTTATGTAAGATCTCCTTTCATTTATTTAAATCTACTTTCTCTTCTTGAGATGTAAAATGATTTCTTGAGATTTATTAAGACCACATTCAGATGCCCCCCTCTAAAACATTTCTAAAGCTTTTCTTTTGTTCTGTTTTTCCTCATATTGCAAAATGTTACCTCCTAGGTCACCCTCTTCTGGACACAGATTATCAATATTTCTTTAAAAATATAATGCTAATATAGAAAAAAAATCTCAGGATGCTCCATTTTTCTTAGAACATAGAGAAAAGTCCTCAGAGCATACATCACATATCTGGGTGAATCTTTTAGTCTCAGAGGTCCACATTATGTCAAAATTTGGTCCTAAAAGCAATAAAGCATTGAAATAATTATAATCATATGGTTGGGAATGATAGTTTTCTCAACTACATCATTTTTGTCATGGAATTTAAATAGATGTGAATAGAGTCATTTAAGCTGATATTTTTGGGAGCTAGAATTGCTTTTGTGAATTTCTCAGTACTTCTTGCCAAGTTGACCTTAAAAACATACAAACAATGTTTCCTTGTTTTTGGTTTTTTTGTTTGTTTGTTTGTTTCAATCATTATGGCTCAAGTTATATAAAACAGTGGAAGGTTATTCACTTAATCCTGTTTTTTAAGTCTAATTTTCCTGACAGTGTGTGCAATTTAGCTCAATATAACTTCTTTTTCATTACTATGTCACTTTCCTTCCATTCTCTTTTTATTCTTTATTTACTTTTATTATATACTCCATATTTTCACCTTAATGTCCATAACTGCCTTGTTAATATGTGATAGTTTCAAAAAATAGATTTTAGATTCTAATAGAGCTATTTCAAAATACATAACCAATTCATTATAAAAAGACTTCCCAGTTTCATTTACATCATGTTTACAATATTTAGATATTGAATTTTATGTCTAAATTATTTCCCAAAACATAAATATATCTAGGAAATTTCAAAATTGAAGCCTTTTTTCATTCTACTTTGGTAAATTTTATTGCCCTTTAATGCATTTCTGAGTTAGGCAGTCCAAAACAGAATTAAATAAACTGTCATGCATCAGGGTTAGGTGTTCTTCCTCTGAATTTCTTACCTCCCAAAATTTTTCGATTATTTTTCTTCACTAAGTTTTCTTCTCAACTTTTGTAGCTATGTGACTTTGCCTTTTTTTGAATATTATTCAGCACTTCATAGAACCAGTCCCTAGGAAGCCATCTGTAAATAGGAGACTTGCTGAAGTTCTGAAGAAATATTTGATATGTTGCCATATATCTGAGTAACATAGCTGACCTGACATTAAGTTTTAGACCTATGAAACAATCTCCTAAGGCAAATAGTTCTTTTGAAACAAAGAAACTTACATTTGGAAAAATGTTAATTTTATAACACTAGATTTCATGCACCATGACAGTTTTGGCAGGAGATTAAAACAACTAAGTTACTTATATCTTAAAAACATCAAATTTCAAAAGAAAAGTGTGACTTGTATTTCTTTACAGTACTGTTTTGTAAGAATAAAAATATAAGATTGAAAACGTCTTTAAAATTTCAAATGTGAAATTCAAATGCTCAGATGACTGAAGAATTTTTGAAAATGTGAAATCTCAGTTAAAAAAATCATAGTAAAAATTAACTCAAGCAGTTTGATCATTTTTTAAATAACTGAGATGCCCAAAATCATAAGAAATAAACACTAGCGAAAACATTCTACTAAAGATTTTATTTATTTATTTATTTATTTATGTATGTGGCACAAGTGGTAGGGGTGGGGGCAGAGGGAGAGGGAGAGAGAAAATCCCAAAAAGAATGATGTCCCTGATGTGGGACATGATCTCTCAATCCTGGAATCATGACCTGAGCCAAAACCAAGAGTCAGACACTTAACCATCTGAGCCATCCAGGCACCCCCCCAAAGCATTTTAATTGGTATATAGACAATGTGATTATGATGCTGTTGATGAAGATAATAGCAACAACCATAATTGGAGCCATTTATCTAGTGATTGGTAAGTGCCAGATATTTTTTGAAGATATCTAATAGAAAAATACACAAATGAATGGATAGATAGAGAATATATACACATAAATTTGTATGTGTTTGTGTTTATTCTCATTCAATCTATATGATATTTACTAGTAATATTTCCAGTTAGCGGATGAGGAAATTGAGATGCAGAGAGATCACTAACTTATCAAGGCTATATGACAGGTGCTGTTAGAAATGTATTTTGCTTAAAATCACAGCCCAAATAAGATATAAAAACTCCATACAAAACAAAATCTTTTGTGAGAAAAATTGAAGTAAAAATTCAAAGATGTTTTCTAAGAGATGTTTCTATGAAAAAACTTTAGATAAATAATGAAGCAAAAACTAAAATCTTCCCATGTTCTTGACACTCAAATGTATGACTAAATACAAGTATCATTAAAACAAATATTTTGTAACATTTCTATTACTTATGATAAATTTGAACATTTATAGATCTATGAAATCAATATTTTGAGCTAAAAGGATACACAGAAGAAAATTTATAAACTTAAAAAATTGAAATGAAATATGTCAATTTTCCTCAAATATATATATTTTTTTAAAGATTTTATTTATTTATTTGACAGACAGAGATCACAAGTAGGCAGAGAGGCAGGCAGAGGGAGAAAGCAGACTCCCTGCAGAGCAGAGAGCCCGACGCGGGGCTCGATCCCAGGACCCCGAGATCATGACCTAAGCCGAAGGCAGTGGCTTAACCCACTGAGCCATATGGCAAATATCAAACTCTAAAGGTTGAAAAAGAATTGTAATTTGTACCAGAAGAGAACGAGAGAAAGAACTTTATAAAGATAAAAGTATAATTTAGTTAGTTGATGAAAAAAATCACTAGAACAAAATAACACAAAATAACAAAATCTTGTTTCTTTAAAAATAATTAAAAATATTTAATTTTTAAATTTGATTAGCATAATCAAGAAAATTTTAACAAAGTAAACAAAACATAAGATACATAGGAAAAAGTATACAATAATATGCTTACATTATATAACCTTATATAAAAAAAAGTTAAAACACAAGGAAATACTAATTTCAAAAAAAATAAATTTTACCAGAACTTTTCTAATTTCCATGAAATATATTAAAAAAGTACAAGAACCCCCCAACCAATGCCATAGGCTCAGAAGTTTCATAAAAGAATTAAGCAAAACCATTAACAAATAATTTATTTAATGTTTACTGTCTCTATAGCATATAAAAGAAAAAATTCATAAATGATATTCGGGAAACAAAAGAACACTGGAAAGAAAGAATAATGAAACATCTATAGAGAAAACCAAATAAACTGATACTTCTTTGTAAATATCAATGTCATGATCTGAACTAAAACCTGAGTAGACAATATAGAAGCATATTCAAGAATAGTGCCAAAGCTCATTCTGAATATTTATGGTAAGAATTTTGTTAAAGAACAGTTAGCATGAAACACACACAAGCACACAGGTACATACACTTACATATTTATTCAGAGCTCAAAGTTCCTTAACTCGATGAGGATACAATGGATGCATTCCCACTCAAACCAGTTAAAATAGAAAGATGTCCACTACCTCTAGTATTTTAACAGTGTCCTGGCAATATCTGACATGTATAGGACAAGAGAAAAAACATATCAGATTTAGAAAGGAAGAGTTGAAACTAAAACTACTTGGCAATTGCTATGATTAGATACTGAAAATTTTGTACAATGAAAATGACAACACAGCTGAATAAGATTCAAAAAGCAATAGTTTTCATGAAAACAAACAGCAACTGATTAGAAGAGACAATGGCGAGAAGAACCAGTTTTCAAGAGCAACCAAAGAGTTAAAACATGTAGGGAAAAAAACACAATAAAACATATATAATTATATGATGAAAACTCTAAAACAATTTTGAGGGACAAAAAAGAAGGCTTAAACAAATACATATGCATTTGGTGTTCTAGGAGTGGAAAATTCAACATCATCAATACACCATCTTTATAACTTACATGTGATTTCAATAAAAATGTCAATAACCTTTTTCTATAGCTACATGAGGCAGTTGGAAATTCATATGGATAGCATAAAGAGCCAAGAATATCTAGGAAAACTGAGGGGAAAAGGCCATGAACCTATTAAAACCGAGCACAAAGTTTTTTTAATTAAAGCAGTATAATCCTGGTACATGTTAAAAAAAAATAAAATCATCCAATTTAACAGAACAGAAAACCCCAAACAGATCCAAATATACATAATACCTTAGTATGTTATAAAGTGACAACTCAGAGCTATAGACTAATGTACTCTTTATTGTGGTGTTGGAAAACTGGAATCTTAATGGAAAATTATAAAGTTAGATTAATACTTCATATAGTATACCAAGGATAACTTCCAAATATATCAAAGTTTCAAATTTAAAAACACAGTTACTAGAATAAGATACTGGAGTGTTCTATTATAAACTAGGAAGATTTTTAAATTCTAATTACAAATCTAGATAGACCCAATAAAAAATTGATAAAGTTGATTACATAAAAGTATTTTAGATGTGAAGGCAAACTATACACTGGTGCAAATGTCTGCATCTCAAATCATAGACAAATGGACAATCTACTTGATATGAGAGAGCTTTTAACAAATTAAAAGGAAGAAGCAAAAATGTAATAAAAAACAAAGGACATGAATCTATAGATCACTGAAAACTATAGTCATTTCCAAGACCTATGTGAAGTTACTTGTCCTCAGTCAAAATAAGGGAAATGCAAATTAAAGCTTTGTTGATAAAGCATTTCTTACCCCTCAGATTCCTGCATTCAAAAGTCTGTCACTCCCTTGGCTGGAGATACAAACATTCTCACACATTGTTAATGAGGATATAAAGTGATAAACAGGGAGAGCAATTTGGCAGTGTCTATCAAAATTAGAAACCATCAGTTCTTGACCCAGCAACTTTACTTCAGAAGAAACACTCTAGAGTGTTTCTGAGGTATGGTCTTATTTATTTCAGCATGATTAGTAATACTAGATATTGAAAAAAAAATACATCTATAAGGTACCAGTTAAATAAACCCATACAATGACGTACAGTGTTATTATTTATCTAATAAAAATAAGATTGAAATTAAAAATGGACTTACTATTCAATCCCATAATTCTGCCATTAAGTATTTACTCAAAGTAAACAAAAACACTAATTCAAAAAGATATATTAAAACTTAAGAATGGTAAATATATGTGCCCCTAACATGGGAGCACCCTATTATATAAGCCAATTAATTGAATAAAATCAAAGAAACACATCAACAATAATACAATAATAGTAGGGGGGTTAACACCCCTCTCACTGAAATGAACATATCATCTAAGCAAAAGACCAATAAGGAAATAAAGGCTTTAAATGACACACTGGACCAGATGAACTTCCCAGATATATTCAGGACACTCCATCCCAAAGCAAAAGAATAGAAATTCTTCTCCAGTACACATGGAACATTTTCCAGGATAGATCACATCCTGAGTCACAAATCATGTCTCAACAGGTACACAAAGATAGTGATCATTCCCTGTATATTTTTGGACCACACTGCTTTGAAACTAGAACTCAATCACAAGAGGAAAGTTGGAAAGGACTCAAATATACAGAGGCTAAAGTGCATCCTACTGAAGAATGAATGAGTCAATTGGGAAATTAAAGAATTTTTTTTAATCATCTTAACAAATGAAAATGAAAACACAACTGTTCAAAATCTTTGGGATGCAGCAGAGGTGGTCCTAAGAGAAAACTATAGAGCAATACAAGCCTTTCTCAAAAACAAGAAAGTTCTCAAATACAAAATCTAACCCTACACTTAACGGAGCTGGAAAAAGAACAACAAATGAAGCTTAAACCCAGCAGAAGAAGAGAAATAATAAGGATCAGAGCAAAAATCAATGAAATGCAAACCAAAAGAACAGTAGAACAGATCAACAAAACTAGGAGTTGGTCTTTTGAAAGATTAATAAGTTTGATAAACCTCTGGCCAGACTTATCAAAAGGACACAAATTAATAAAATCATGAATGAAAGAGTAGAGATCACAACCAACTCCAAAGAAATACAAAAAATCATAAGAACATATTATAAGAACTATATGCCAGCAAATTAGACTGGAAGAAATGGATGCATTCCTAGAGACATATAAACTGCCACAACTGAACCATGAAGAAATAGAAATCCTGAATAGACCCATAACCAGTGAGGAAATTGTAATAAAAAATCTCCCAACAAATAAGAGCCCAGGGCCAGATGGCTTCCCAGGGGAGTTCTACCATTAATTTAAAAAGACTTAATACCTATTCTCCTGAAACCGTTCCAAAAAATAGAAGTGGAAGGAAAACTTCTGAACTCATTTTATGAGGCCAGCATTACCTTGATCCCAAAACCAGACAAAGACCCCATCAAAAAGGAGAATTACAAACCAATATCCCCGATGAACATGGATACAAAAATTCTCACCAAAATACTAACCAGTAGGATCCAACAGTACATTAAAAGGACAATTCACCATGACCAAGGGGGATTTATTCCTGGGCTGCAAGGTTGGTTCAACATCCACAAATACATTATATTGATATAATACATTGATAAAAGAAAGAACAAGAACCATATGATACTCTTAGTAAATGCAGAAAAAGCATTGACAAACTACAGCATCCTTCCTTAATCAAGAATCTTCACAGTGTAGGGATGAAGGGTACATACCTCAACATTATCAAAGTCGTCTATGAAAACCTACAGTGAATATCATTTTTAATAGGGAAAAACTGAGAGCTTATCCTGTAAGGTCAGAAACACAGCAGGGATGCCCACTATCACTATTGCTATTCAACATAGTACTAGAAGTCCTAGTACTTCAGCAATCAGGCAACAAAAGGAAATAATGGCATCAGAATCAGCAAAGAAGAAGTCAAACGCTCATTCTTTGCAGATGATATGATACTTTATGTGGAAAACCCAAAATACTCCACTCCAAAACTGCCAAAACTCTTACAGGAATTCAGTAAAGTGTCAGGATATAAACTCAATGTATTGAAATCAGTTGAATTTCTATACACCAACAAAAAGACAAAAGAAAAAAATTAAAGAGTTTATCCCATTTACAATTGTACCCAAAACCGTAAGATATTTAGGAATAAATCTAACCAAAGAATCTGTATCAGAAAACTATAGAATACTCATGAAAGAAATTGAGGGAAGACATAAAGAAATGGAAAACATCCCATGCTCATGGATTAGAAGAATAAATATTGTGAAAATGTCTATGCTACCTAGAGCAATATATATATGTAATGCAATCCACATCAAAATACCAACTTTTTTCAAATAAATGGAAAAAATAATCCTAAAATTTGTATGGAACCAGAAAAGAAACCAAATACTCAGAGGAATATTGAAAAAGAAAGGCAAAGCTCGTGGCATTACAATTCTGGACTTCAAGCTCTATTAAAAAGCTGCAAGTATTGGGGCGCCTAGGTGGATCAGTGGATTAAGCCATTGCCTTCCGCTCAGCTCATGATATCAGGGTATCTGCTCAGCAGGGAGCCTGCTTCCCTCTCTCTCTCTGCCTACTTGTGATCTCTCTCTCAGTCCAATAAATAAATAAAATCTTAAAAAAAAAAAAAAAAGCTGCAAGTATCAAGACAGTAAGGTACTGGCACGAAAACAGACACATAGATCAATGGAACAGAATGGAAAGCCCAGAAATAGACCCTCAACTCATTGATCAACTCATCTTCAACAAAGCAGAAAAGAATGTCCAATGGAAAAAAGACAGTCTTTTCAACAAATGGTGTTGGGAAAATTGGACAACCACATGCGGAAGAATAAAACTGGTCCATTTCCTTACATTGCACACAAAAATAGACACAAAATGGATGAAAGACCTCAATGTGAGACAGGAATCCATCAAAATCCTTAAGGAGAACACAGGCAGCAACTTTTTTGACCTTAGCCACAGGAACTTCTTCCTAGACATATCAAAAAAGGCAAGGGAAGCAAGGGCAAAAACAAGCTACAGAGACTTCATCAAGATCAAAAGCTTTTGCACAGCAAAGGAAACAGGCAACCAAACCAAAAGACAACTGACAGAAGGAGAGAGGATTTTTGCAAATGTCACATCAGATAAAGGGTTAGCATCCAAAATCTATAAAGAAATTATCAAACTCAACACCCAAAGAACAGATAATCCAATCAAGAAAAAGGCAGAAGACATGAGCAGACATTTCTGCAAAGAAGACATCGGATGGCCAACAGACACATGAAAAAGTGCTCCACATCACTTGTAATCAGGGAAATACAAACCAAAACCTCAATGAGATACCACCTAACCTATCAGAATGGGTAAAATTAATAAGTCAGGAAATGACAGATGTTGGCAAAGATGCAGAGAAAGAGGAATGCTCCCACACTATTGGTGGGAATGCAAGCTGGTGCAGCCACTCTGGAAAACAGTATGGACATTCCTTGAAAAGTTGAAAATAGAGCTACCCTATGACCCAGCAATTGCACTACTGGATATTTACCTCCAAAACACAAATGCAGTGAACAGAGGGGGCACGTGCACCCCAATGTTTATAGAACCAATGTCCACAATAGCCAAACTATGGAAAGAGCCAAGATGTCCATCAACAGATGAATGTATAAAGAAAATGTGATACACACACACACACACACACACACACACACCCCACACACAATGGAATATTATGCAGCCATTAAAAAATGAAATCTTGCCATTTGCAATGACATGGCTGGAACTAGAGGTTATTATCCCAAGCAAAATAAGTCAAACAGAGAAAGAAAAATACCATATGATCTCATCAAAATGTGGAATTTGAGAAATAAGGCAGAGGATCATAGGGGAAGGGAGGAAAAAATGAAACAAGACGAAACCAAAGAGGGAGACAAACCATAAAAGACTTTTAATCTCAGGAAACAAACTGAGGGTTGCTGAAAGGGAGGGGGTTTGGGAGGCATGAGGTGGCTTGGTGATGGACATTGAGAAGGATATATGCTATAATGAGCACTGTGAATTGTGTGAGACTGATGAATCACAGACCTGTACCTCTGAAACAAATAATACATTATATGTTACTAAAAAAAGAAAAAGATATATGCATCCCAATGTTTATTGAAGCATTATTTACAATAACCAAATTATGGATACAATTCAAGTGTCTGTCCATAGACGAACAGATAAAGAAAATGTAGTGTATACACACACACACACACACACACACACACACACACACACACAGAGGAATATTACTCTGCCATAAAAAACAATGAGATCTTAACATTTGTAGCAGTATGGATGGATCTAGAGAGCAGAACGCTAAATAAAATTAATCAGAGAAGACAAATACCATATAACTTCATATGTGGAATTTAAGAAAAAGAATAAGCTAACAAACAAAATATAAAAGAGATAAACAACAAAAAATAGTCCCTCAAATACAGAGAATAGACTGGTAGTTGTTGGAGGGAAAGTGGGTGAGGCAATGGTGGAAACAGATAAAGGGGATTAAGTGTACATTTATTGTGTAAATGTGTAATGTATAGAATTGTTGAATGGCTATATTGTTCACCTGAAACTAATATATGTTAATCATACTTCAATAAAAAGAATCAGAAAGTCTTACGTATACCTACATGGAGAGATATTCAGAAATTATTAAGTAATTATTGAATAGTATATATGGTATCATTTCAATTGTGTAAGAAAATAAGGAAAACAAGGATATATAGTTATTTTTGCACATACTGGTAGAAACACCAAATTATTCCCATAAGACTAATAAAATGATAATCTATGCAAAGATAAGTGGATAGGCATGGCCACATAGGGAGGAGAATACTTGATGTATGTGTTCTATATCATTTTGATTTCTGAACCAATTATAGAAATAAAATAATAACTAGATAGCCATATATAACATACATAAAAATATAAGAATAGCTATAATATTTATAATATACTCAAGTTATTTTTATCTATGTATTTTACCTGAATCCTCCCCATTATTTTCTCTGCAGTTACTCTAATTCAGGCTTCATTACATTTTTCATGGAACAGTTAAATAAATTGAATAACTTCATAAACCTTTATGTTCCAACTGGAAACCACCTTACATGCTTGTCACATTTTAATTCCTAAACACATTCCAAATATTTTTAACTTCCAAATATTGCTCCAGTATATTTTTCCAACCTCATGTCAAGCTATTCCTCCAATCTTCAATATGATCTAGTTCTTATGTTCCCACAAAATACTCATTCTTAACCTCTCCCCTCCTTCCTGTTATTGGCCCTATTAATCCACTATCTGAAAATTGCACTCCTCATGGTTAAATCCTGTTCATCATTTAAGGCAGCTTTCAATCACAACCACTGGCCTCTTTCCTGACATTCTTAATTTAACATGATTGCATTATACTTTGAACTCTGAGTGTATTTGCTTTATTCTTAACAGCCATCATATTCCAAAATTTAATAATACATGTATTGTCTCACTTCATTCCTCCTTACTTTTAAATACCTTCAGAACATATTCCTGCCTCTTTCATCTTTGTCACATGAAACAGCTTGCAAGTTCAAAAATATACAACCAAACCGAAGTGAGGGAGAACTGGAAAAACACTGAACAGAGAATTAGCTGGTATGGACTCAAATCTTGCTATTTCTTGACTCTGTGACCTTAATCTCTGTTCCTCAGTTTCCTCCTCTGTAAGTGAGGGGATTTAATAAAATTCATATGAAATTACTGTTAATAATTAAATATGTTGACTATAAATTAGAAAATATAGATAAAATGAATATGGTGACTGGCTACTGGAGAGCGAATTTCAAAATGATGCTCTCAACAAACTTTAAGATAGAACAATAAGGGGCACCTGGGTGGCTCAGTGGGTTAAAGCCTCTGCCTTCGGCTCGGGTCATGATCCCAGGGTTCTGGGAACGAGCCCCATATCCGGCTCTCTGCTTAGCGGGGAGCCTGCTTCCCCCTCTCTCTCTGCCTGCCTCTCTGCCTACCTGTGATCTCTGTCTGTCAAATAAATAAATAAAATCTTTAAAAAGAAAAAAAAAAGATAGAACAATAAATTTGACAAGGCATTAAATATTTATTTTTCATGGCATCTATAGTCATTATTAATATTATACAAGTCATCATTTGACTTGTCCCTTATCTGGAATAATGACATTAAGATACTTTTTGTGTTTTGTACTGGCTTCTGTCTGCATATGTAGGAGTTTAAATATTTATTGTTTTGCTCTACATAATGCTACCACAATTATAGTTAATGGTTGTCTATACCTATATGATGAATGCATACAATCTGAAGGAATTCCAGTGCTCCACAATGGTCATAAAACATAACTGCTCAATTAAAGGTAAGATGAGACTACTTTCCTTTAATGATGGTTAAGATTTTATTAAATAGTAGGATTTATTTTGTTTCATTTTGTTTTGTTTTTGGCCAGGAGTTATCTGTGTGACTAAATTGACCTCCTCAGTCTCAGATTTCAGGTTTCCACACATGATTTATGTCAACATGTTACTATTGTATTCACAAACTAGGGCCAATTTCAGATCAACTAGCTAGCGTAAATTCTAAAAATGGAGACTCCCCTCCAAAATCTAAAGACAACTTAAATGTTGCTTAAATTTGGGAAATCATTTAGTTTGCTCTAAAGAATCAACTCCTGGGGCACCTGGGTGGCTCAGTGGGTTAAAGCCTCTGCCTTCAGCTCAGGTCATGATCCCAGGGTCCTGGGATTGAGCCATGAATCTCAGCTCAGCAGGGAGCCTGCTTCCTTTCCTCTCTCTCTCTGCCTGCCTCTCTACCTACTTGTGATCTCTGTCTGTCAAATAAATAAATAAAATCTTTAAAAAAATCAAAAAAACCCCGACTCCTTATAAATGACATACAAGAACCTTTACTTAATTATTTCAAAGCATTTGTTACTGGATTTTTAATAGTTGGTAGTCGCAACATTATAAAGGTAAATTTCATTGTTTTTTATTTATTTGATTGCTATCAACAAATATTTATAAGCCCCAGTTTAATGCTAGACACTGTACCAGGCACAGAGGACTCAACAGAGAGGTCTTTTAACCCATAAGTTCATTATCACAGCAGGCTCATTTCCTACAAAGCTCTGAACACGTCCCCTCATCTGGAAATACTCCATCTTCTTCCTTCCATGCAAATTTCTTGAAATTCTTGCTCTGTAATTTGAAAATACAAATATTTGAAAATATTAAGCTTCTTGTTTAAATAATTCCCTTACTTCCCTGAAATAAAACCTGACTGTAATGAGTGAAATTGCTGCCCCTGCAGTCCTCTCAGGGGAAGGACTCATATTCTTCTTAAGCCTCACATGTGCCAGGAAAAAGAGGTTTAGCATTTTTCTCCCAGCTCCCTTTTGCAGACTTGCAAAGCATTTATTCTCATTAAAAAAAAAAAAAAAAAAAAAAAAAAAAAAAAAATTCCATTAGCCCAATGATATCTGGTTTCTTCCTTACTTTATTGGCTGACTTCTATTTACTCTTCCATTTCTTAAATATTTTAGCCCGTGATTCTCCTCCTTCATCTCTATTCCTTCCAACATTTTTATTGTTGCTCCACTAGCTGATTGCTAGTTAATAACATAGCATCTTGGCTCATCCGACAGACTTGTCCTCCTTTTCAAACTTCAGATACCTAACCTCACAGTTACATGCCATATAACATGCAAAATATGACTGAATATGGACAGATATTTCCCAATCATATAAAAGAAGAAAGTACCAACTGGTTGGTGTATTTTAGAAAATTGAATGATAGAAAGTTGAAATCAATTGCTTGCAAATTATTCCTATAACTTAGAAACACAAATACATAAACATATTATCTTACCCAAAGACTCTCATTTGAAAGATTGAGAACTATGTTGCTGAATACATACACATAACACTATAATAATATCCTTCCTTATAAATGTTTTAGTCTTATAAAAAAAGAGGTCATGGCAAATAATTTAAATTAATGATCACTATGCAACGTAGGTCCTAGGGATCTGAGATATTAAGTCAGCCATAGGAAAAGACACAGAT
The DNA here is from genome assembly GCF_020171115.1 of Neogale vison. Classification (NCBI taxonomy): domain Eukaryota; kingdom Metazoa; phylum Chordata; class Mammalia; order Carnivora; family Mustelidae; genus Neogale; species Neogale vison. The sequence continues at coordinate 116,521,013 of NC_058095.1, read as the reverse complement.
TAGAATAAAGACCCTCTTACATTCCTTTTTTCTCTTAACATCAACTTTTAGGATAAAGACATGCAAAGTTAAGAAAAAAAAAGATAAGAAAAGCTTATTTGTATTTTTTTCAAAATATTTTCCAATAAAATTAGAAAAAAAATTTTAAATTAACATTTTTAAATAGCAGGCAATGTTTACATGATTTAGAACATAGAGTACAAGCTCAAAATAATTTATTTTGCAGATGCAATCAACTTAAAAGCAAAGCAGATTCAGACTTAAGCTCAAGTTTTAGCTCTGTTTTCTTTTTTACTATTCAAATATGTGTTTTTTTCTCAAAGGTTTTTATTGAAATAAAATAATGTGAAAAGTATTTGGCAATTATATATATTAGAAAAAATGTATGCAAGACAGCAACATGGTCAAGAGAATTTCTGCTTTGAAATTACTCACCATTGTTAAAAATGTAATAGGAAAATAGTATTTATATACTATAAGTGCAGTACATAAATATATATAGCATAAATAGTATTTATATACTATTAGAAATACTCTTTCAAAATTTTAAATTATATATATGATATAATATATTATATATCATATATAATATATATTTATATAATATATACTATAATAAAATATATTAATCATTCATTTCAAATATGCACTTCACTTAGAAAAGAAACAGTATCTCAATGATGTTTACAACATGTTTCAGAGCAAAAAATGTTATTCAAAAGACTAACTAAAAGACATATTTAACTAATTCTGTTCTGTGCTGTTTGTAGATAAGATGAATTATGATAATAGATTTACTTTGAATACATGCCATTATAACAAAACTAGAAGACATTTGTCATGGATAAATTAATCTCTCAATGTTATTTATACATACATATTTTAGATATTCTTTGCTTCCTTTGAAAGAATACGTTTTTGCAAGAAAGACAACATTTTGTTTCCAACCATATACCTATCTCCTCTAATGGTTTTGCATTGTCTTGCTCTCCCTGGGTTCTGACTAGTTCTCAAAAATGTCTTCATCCTTTCCCCTTCATCATTGAAATTCATCTGTATAATACCTAATTCCTTCTAAACCTCACTGCCTCCTCTTAGAATGATGAAGAGTTAATGTACTGCCTAATTTAAAAGAGGATAGCAAGGCAAAGCATAAGTAAATAAGCCTCAGATTTGGCATTAACATGAATATTTTTCTGGTAACAGAGTCCCTACCATGGTAGACTAACTTCCACCTAGGAAGCTAGTAAGATCAATATTAAGATGCATTGTTGCATAACTATATAAGAAAATGCTTATGATAACATTATTTAGAATCATCTAAGCCAGGTGGAGATTATTAATATAGTCATTCAATATTAATACATATATAAAATATAAGCCAGAATGCTGAACTTCCTTGACTTTAATTTCCTTCCATATTACCTGACTGGCAAAATACTAATCTTGGATTGCTTTTCCACAATATATCACTTTTACTCCTGTTCTCTAAGCTGCTACATTCTAGGGAAACCCTGAATAGATATGGAATACTGTGAACTCATGATCAGCACCAGCAACTGATAATTCTAACACATTTCTTTTGCCATCCTTGCTACCTCTTGGAATCACTATTTCAAACCAACTCGAGTTCTGGATCCTTCTTCCCTTGCTTATCTCACTCACAAGTGATGGCTATTTCACAGAGAAAATAAAAGCTATATGATAGGACTTACATCAGCATCTAAACACTGAATTGAGAAACTTGTCTATCTTTGGACCTATCTTTTTTCATCTTCCCTCTTTCAATACTTACTCTCCCATGACTTATCTTTTTACTTTCCCATACAACCAGTTGTTTCTGAGAGTTCTTCTGTTTTGTGGTCTTTATATGCTCAATATCCATCCATTCTTCAATACACAGAAATCAGAATTACCTCTCTGCCTGACTGCACAAAATTTTTTTGAGATGGAATATTGAGTCATGTCTACTAAACACAATGGACTCTTCTCAGTCCTTTTTTTACCACATTAGCATTAAGTATACTTGTTAGAAGCTCACCTCATTTAACTTCTTCACTCACACACTATATTATTCTTTTTCTCTTATCTCATGGACATCCCTTTGTGTCCCACAATTGTAACTTTTTGCTCTTCTCATTATCAACGCATCAAACAATGTAGAACATGGAAGTAAAGTGCAGGTGACTATGAAGTCTAGGATGGACCAAAATGCCACAGGCCATCTAGATTTTAGTAAAAGTATAGAAGGGCTCAATGGATTTAATGACAAGGACATAATGGTGAACTTGAGAGTTTCTGTGGAATATTAAGGTCAGAAGCAAGATATTTCTGCACTGAGAAAAGACATGTTGGTTATTAAACCCTACTAATTACTTATTGGACATTTGCCAGGATTCTTAAAACCTTAAGTTTTATTACTCTTCTGTGAAATAATGTTAAAACCATTCAGCACTATGGGTCCTCATAGAATTAAATGTACCAGAATAAATCTGTGACCATCAGGCAAAAAAAAAAAAAAAAAAAAAAAGGAAAGAAAAGAAAAGTTTTACAAACCAAGATGCTTTTTAGAGTGAAAACAACACCTTTAAATAATTATTCTAAGACAACAAGTGTAAACCAGAACTGACATCAACAATTTAAGATTGAATTAATGGTCACCAAATTTACTGGGCCTTGTATAGTCTCCTTTTTTCCTGCCTTGATTTTATGTTACTCTTTCTCAAACTTTTTCTAAATTCTAATCTCAACTAGCTCTCTAAAGTTTCATAACCTTAATAAGGCCTTCAGACATGATCCTCCTTCTGACTTAACTGCTTTTTCTTCTTTCCTCTCTTTCATTTTGAAAATTTATTCTTATTCATGAGAAGTCCATGTTCTGAAAGTTAGAATTTACAGAAAAAATGTTGAAAATTTGCCTCCAGATTAGCATCTAAAAGAGAGTTTGGATTCTTAATCATGAGAATAGAGAAATATTTTTGTTTAAAGAGAATAATTTGGCAAATGAGAACACATGATTCTCTGATCTCTGAGAGGCATTTAGAGATGATACTTCTTCAATTATTTGTATTATTCTGGGGTTCTCATAATTGCCAGGGAAATGAGAAGGGGATGAAATATTATCACCACAAAATATCAACTAAACACAAAGAAAGGCACGAAGAGAGGAAAAGAAAAGAGCTATAAAACATACAGAAACAACAAAATGACAGTAACTTCTGCCCTATCAGTTGTTACCTTAAACATAAATGGGTTAAATTCTCCAATAAAGGCATAGAATGGCTAGCTGAATAAAACAGCAGGATCTGACTATAAGAAATCTTGTCTACAAGAGATTCACTTGAGATTTAAGGACACGCATTGGCTAAAAATGAAAGGATAAAAAAAAAAAAGTTCATGAAAATGGGACCCAAAAGAGAGCAGAAGTGTCTATACTAACTAATATAACTCCAAAATAGACTTTAACTTAAAAAGTTACAAGAGTTAAAGAAGGACATCATATAATGATAAAGGGTCAATTCACCAAAAAAAATAACAATTACAAATATCTATACACCAAATATCAGAGTTACTAAATATATGAAACAAACTTTAATAGGATGAAGGGGAGAAATAGACAGCAACAAGATAATATTAGGATATTTTAATACTCCACTTTTAATAATAAATAGAACAACCAGGAAGAACATCAGTAAGGAAATAAGACGTGACCAAAACTATAGACCAATTGGAACTAATAGACTTATACAGAACTCTCCACCAAATAACAGCAGAATATACATGATTCTCAAGTGCACATGGAACATTCTCCAGGATAGATACAATTTTATGTCACAAAGCAATTCTTGACAAATTCAGAAAGATTGGAAGCACCCAAAATATTTTACTGATTACAGGAATGAAACTAGAAATGAATACCACAAGGAAACCTGGAAAATCCATAAGTATGTGAACATTAAACAACATGCTATTTAACAATCAGTGGTTGAAAGAAATCACAATACGTCAAAGGCATAGAAAACAGAGTACGGAAATAAACCCGCATATATATGGTCAAAGGATCTTTGACAATATACCAAGACCACAGAATGGGGAATAGACAAAAGACAAAGATAATTCAACAAATTATGCTAGGAAAAATGGATATCCACATGCAAAAGAACAAAGTTGGATTCTTATTTTGCATCATATATAAAAACTCAAAATAGACTGAAGATCTGAATGTCGACACAAAACTATAAAATCCTTAGAAGAAAACATGGAAGAAAAGCTTCATGACATTGGAGTTGGCAATTTATTTTTTTGAAAGATATCTAAAGAACAGACACAAAACCCAAAATAGACAAATGGGACCACATCGAACTTAAAAATTTTGTGTACCAAAGTGTGCAATCAATGGAGTGAAATGGCAACATATGGAATGGAATAAAATATTTGCAAATCATACATCTGTTTGTTAATATCTGGAATATATAAAAAGACTTCATAACAACATTAAAATCAAATGACCAAATTAGAAAAGAGGCAAAGACTTGAGTAGACATTTCTCCAAAGACAATATAAAAATGCCCGCAAGAATATGAAAAGATGCTCAACATCATTATTCATCTGACAAATGCAAATCAAATCTACAAGATATCACTGAATACCCATTAGGATGACTATAACTCGGAAAGATACAGAGAGAATATATGAAGAAGTAGGATATGGAGGAGTGAAATGTTTATGTACAATTGGCACAATTATAATAATGGTGAAACCACTATGAAAACAATATGGAAATTTCTCAAAATATTAAAAATAGAACTAGCATATGGTCCAGCATATGCTGGTTCTGAGTGTATATCCAGAAGAATTGAAATTAGGATCTCAAAGACATATTTTCACACTCAACCTCATAGCAACACTATTTAAAATAGCCTCAGTTACAAACAACACAAATGTCCACCAGTGGATAAATGTGTAAATAATATGATATAGATATACAATGAACTATGACTCAGCCTTTAAAAGGAAGAAAATTGAGACACATGCTACATCATGGATAAACCTTGAGGACATTAATATAAGTGAATTAAGTTACAAAAAGACAAATATTGTATGACCCTACTTACATGATGTACTGTAAGTAGTCACAATCATAGAGATGATAAACAGAATTATGAGAAAGGTGGAAAAAGGAAATTATTTAATGGCTACAGCATTTCAGGCTTTCAAGATGAAAAAGTTATAAAGATTGTTTCACAACTATGTATATACTTAACACTACATTGAAAAATGGTTAAGATGGCAAATTCTGTCATTTTTTTACAACAACAATAATAATCATAATATAGCAGGAATGATGTTGGAGAACCAGACATTGCATGACCTAATGTTTCTCTTCAGAATGTCCAGTCAATGCACTGGGCTTTGAACATTCCCCTGCATGGAAAGTAGGCACTGAGCAGCTGCTTGGCCCTGGATTCTTTCTTATTAGAAGAAAACTTTCCCTTTTTCTGAGTACACAGTGAAACTCCTTTTATTATTATTATTATTTTTTTTCCAATTTATTTATTTTCAGAAAAACAGTATTCATTATTTTTTCACCACACCCAGTGCTCCATGCAAGCTGTGCCCTCTATAATACCCACCACCTGGTACCCCAACCTCCCACCCCCCCGCCACTTCAAATCCCTCAGATTGTTTTTCAGAGTCCATCTCCCCTTCCAATTTACCCAAAAGCACATACCCTCCCCAATGTTCATAACCCTACCTCCCTTCTCCCAACCCCCCTCCCCCCAGCAACCCACAGTTTGTTTCGTGAGATTAAGAGTCACTTATGGTTTGTCTCCCTCCCTATCCCATCTTGTTTCATGGATTCTTCTCCTACCCACTTAAGCCCCCATGTTGCATTACCACTCCCTCATATCAGGGAGATCATATGATAGTTGTCTTTCTCCGCTTGACTTATTTCACTAAGCATGATACGCTCTAGTTCCAACCATGTTGTCGCAAATGGCAAGATTTCGTTTCTTTTGATGGCTGTATAGTATTCCATTGTGTATATATACCACCTCTTCTTTATCCATTCATCTGTTGATGGACATCTAGGTTCCTTCCATAGTTTGGCTATTGTGGACATTGCTGCTATAAACATTCGGGTGCACATGCCCCTTTGGATCACTACGTTTGTATCTTTAGGGTAAATTCCCAGTAGTGCAATTGCTGGGTCATAGGGCAGTTCTATTTTCAACATTTTGAGGAACCTCCATGCTGTTTTCCAGAGTGGTTGCACCAGCTTGCATTCCCACCAACAGTGTAGGAGGGTTCCCCTTTCTCCGCATCCTCGCCAGCATCTGTCATTTCCTGACTTGTTAATTTTAGCCATTCTGACTGGTGTGAGGTGATATCTCATTGTGGTTTTGATTTGTATTTCCCTGATGCCGAGTGATATGGAGCACTTTTTCATGTGTCTGTTGGCCATCTGGATGTCTTCTTTGCAGAAACGTCTGTTCATGTCCTCTGCCCATTTCTTGATTAGATTATTTGTTCTTTGGGTGTTGAGTTTGCTAAGTTCTTTATAGATTTTGGACACTAGTCCTTTATCTGATATGTCGTTTGCAAATATCTTCTCCCATTCTGTCAGTTGTCTTTTGGTTTTGTTAACTGTTTCCTTTGCTGTGCAAAAGCTTTTGATTTTGATGAAATCCCAAAAGTTCATTTTTGCCCTTGCTTCCCTTGCCTTTGGCGATGTTCCTAGGAAGATGTTGCTGCGGCTGAGGTCGAAGAGGTTGCTGCCTGTGTTCTCCTCAAGGATTTTGATGGATTCCTTTCTCACATTGAGGTCCTTCATCCATTTTGAATCTATTTTTGTGTGTGGTGTAAGGAAATGGTCCAATTTCATTTTTCTGCACATGGCTGTCCAATTTTCCCAACACCATTTATTGAAGAGGCTGTCTTTTTTCCATTGGACATTCTTTCCTGCTTTGTCGAAGATTAGTTGACCATAGAGTTGAGGGTCTATTTCTGGGCTCTCTATTCTGTTCCATTGGTCTATGTGTCTGTTTTTGTGCCAGTACCATGCTGTCTTGATGATGACAGCTTTGTAATAGAGCTTGAAGTCCGGAATTGTGATGCCACCAACTTTGGCTTTGTTTTTCAATATCCCTTTGGCTATTCGAGGTCTTTTCTGGTTCCATATAAATTTTAAAATTATTTGTTCCATTTCTTTGAAAAAGATGGATGGTACTTTGATAGGAATTGCATTAAATGTGTATATTGCTTTAGGTAGCATAGACATTTTCACAATATTTATTCTTCCAATCCAGGAGCATGGAACATTTTTCCATTTCTTTGTGTCTTCCTCAATTTCTTTCATGAGTACTTTATAGTTTTCTGAGTATAGATTCTTAGCCTCTTTGGTTAGGTTTATTCCTAGGTATCTTATGGTTTGGGGTGCAATTGTAAATGGGATTGACTCCTTAATTTCTCTTTCTTCTGTCTTGTTGTTGGTGTAGAGAAATGCAACTGATTTCTGTGCATTGATCTTGTATCCTGACACTTTACTGAATTCCTGTATAAGTTCTAGCAGTTTTGGAGTGGAGTATTTTGGGTTTTCCACATAGAGTATCATATCATCTGCGAAGAGTGATAATTTGACTTCTTCTTTGCCGATTTGGATGCCTTTAATTTCCTTTTGTTGTCTGATTGCTGAGGCTAGGACTTCTAGTACTATGTTGAATAGCAGTGGTGATAATGGACATCCCTGCCGTGTTCCTGACCTTAGTGGAAAAGCTTTCAGTTTTTCTCCATTGAGAATGATATTTGCAGTGGGTTTTTCATAGATGGCTTTGATGATATTGAGGTATGTGCCCTCTATCCCTACACTTTGAAGGGTTTTGATCAGGAAGGGATGCTGTACTTTGTCAAATGCTTTTTCAGCATCTATTGAGAGTATCATATGGTTCTTGTTCTTTCTTTTATTGATGTGTTGTATCACATTGACTGATTTGCGGATGTTGAACCAACCTTGCAGCCCAGGGATAAATCCCACTTGAATAATCCTTTTAATGTACTGTTGAATCCTTTTGGCTAGTATTTTGGTGAGAATTTTTGCATCTGTGTTCATCAAGGATATTGGTCTATAGCTCTCTTTTTTGATGGGATCCTTGTCTGGTTTTGGGATCAAGGTGATGCTGGCCTCATAAAATGAGTTTGGGAGTTTTCCTTCCATTTCTATTTTTTGGAACAGTTTCAGGAGAATAGGAATTAGTTCTTCTTTAAATGTTTGGTAGAATTCCCCCGGGAAGCCATCTGGCCCTGGGCTTTTGTATGTTTGGAGATTTTTAATGACTGTTTCAATCTCCTTACTGGTTATGGGTCTGTTCAGGCTTTCTATTTCTTCCTGGTTCAATTTTGGTAGTTTATATGTTTCTAGGAATGCATCCATTTCTTCCAGATTGTCAAATTTGTTGGCGTAGAGTTGCTCATAGTATGTTCTTATAATAGTTTGTATTTCTTTGGTGTTAGTTGTGATCTCTCCTCTTTCATTCATGATTTTATTTATTTGGGTCCTTTCTCTTTTCTTTTTGATAAGTCTGGCCAAGGGTTTATCAATTTTATTAATTCTTTCAAAGAACCAGCTCCTAGTTTGGTTGATTTGTTGTATTGTTTTTTTGGTTTCTATTTCATTGATTTTTGCTCTGATCTTTATGATTTCTCTTCTCCTGCTGGGCTTAGGGTTTCTTTCTTGTTCTTTCTCCAGCTCCTTTAGGTGTAGGGTTAGGTTGTGTACCTGAGACCTTTCTTGTTTCTTGAGAAAAGCTTGTACCACTATATATTTTCCTCTCAGGACTGCCTTTGTTGTGTCCCACAGATTTTGAACTGTTGTATTTTCATTAACCTTTTTTTTCCATGATTTTTTTCAATTCTTCTTTAATTTCCCGGTTGACCCATTCATTCTTTAGAAGGATGCTGTTTAGTCTCCATGTATTTGTGTTCTTTCCAAACTTCCTCTTGTGGTTGAGTTCTAGCTTCAGAGCATTGTGGTCTGAAAATATGCAGGGAATGATCCCAATCTTTTGATACTGGTTGAGTCCTGATTTAGGACCGAGGATGTGATCTATTCTGGAGAATGTTCCATGTGCACTAGAGAAGAATGTGTATTCTGTTGCTTTGGGATGAAATGTTCTGAAGATATCTGTGATGTCCATCTCATCCAGTGTATCATTTAAGACCTTTATTTCCCTGTTGATCTTTTGCTTGGATGATCTGTCCATTTCAGTGAGGGGAGTGTTAAAGTCCCCTACTATTATTGTATTATTGTTGATGTGTTTCTTTGATTTTGTTATTAATTGGTTTATATAGTTTGCTGCGCCCACGTTGGGGGCATAGATATTTAAAATTGTTAGATCTTCTTGTTGGACAGACCCTTTGAGTATGATATAGTGTCCTTCCTCATCTCTTATTATAGTCTTTGGCTTAAAATCTAATTCATCTGATATAAGGATTGCCACTCCTGCTTTTTGCTGATGTCCATTAGCATGGTAAATTATTTTCCACCCCCTCACTTTAAGTTTGGAGGTGTCTTCAGGTTTAAAATGAGTTTCTTGGAGGCAACATATAGATGGGTTTTGTTTTTTTATCCATTCTGATACCCTGTGTCTTTTGATTGGGGCATTTAGCCCATTAACATTCAGGGTAACTATTGAGAGATATGATTTTAGTGCCATTGTATTGCCTGTAAGGTGACTGTTACTATATATTGTCTCTGTTCCTTTCTGATCTACCACTTGTAGGCTCTCTCTTTGCTTAGAGGACCCCTTTCAGTATTTCCTGTAGAGCTGGTTTGGTGTTTGCAAATTCTTTCAGTTTTTATTTGTCCTGGAAGCTTTTAATCTCTCCTTCTATTTTCAATGATAGCCTAGCTGGATATAGTATTCTTGGCTGCATGTTTTTCTCGTTTAGTGCTCTGAAAATATCATGCCAGCTCTTTCTGGCCTGCCAGGTCTCTGTGGATAAGTCAGCTGCCAATCTAATACTTTTACCATTGTATGTTACAGACTTCTTTTCCCGGGCTGCTTTCAGGATTTTCTCTTTGTCACTAAGGCTTGTAAATTTTACTATTAGGTGACGGGGTGTGGGCCTATTCTTATTGATTTTGAGGGGCGTTCTCTGAACCTCCTGAATTTTGATGCTCGTTCCCTTTGCCATATTGGGGAAATTCTCCCCAATAATTCTCTCCAGTATACCTTCTGCTCCCCTCTCTCTTTCTTCTTCTTCTCGAATCCCAATTATTCTAATGTTGTTTCTTCTTATGGTGTCACTTATCTCTCGAATTCTCCCCTCATGGTCCAGTAGCTGTTTGTCCCTCTTTTGCTCAGCTTCTTTATTCTCTGTCATTTGGTCTTCTATATCGCTAATTCTTTCTTCTGCCTCATTTATCCTAGCAGTGAGAGCCTCCATTTTTGATTGAACTTCATTAATAGCATTTTTGATTTCAACTTGGTTAGATTTTAGTTCTTTTATTTCTCCAGAAAGGGCTTTTATATCTCTGGAGAGGGTTTCTCTAATATCTTCCATGCCTTTTTCAAGCCCGGCTATAACCTTGAGAATTGTCATTTTGAACTCTAGATCTGACATATTACCAATGTCTGTATTGATTAGGTCCCTAGCCTTCGGTACTGCATCTTGTTCTTTTTTTTGTTGTGAATTTTTCCGCCTTGTCATTTTGTCCAGCTAAGAGTATATGAAGGAGCAAGTAAAATACTAAAAGGGTGGCAACAATATCAGGAAAATATGCTTTAACCAAATCAGAAGAGATCCCAAATCGTGAGGGGGGATTTCTCCCCCCTCACGATTGGGTGAGGGATCTCCTCTGATTGGGATCTCCTTTGATTGGGATCTCCCAATCTCTTCTGATTGGGATCTCCCAATCTCTTCTGATTGGGATCTCCCAATCTCTTCTGATTGGGATCTCTTCTGATTTGGGGATAAAAAGAGGTTCAAAAAGAAAGAAAGAAAAAAAAGAAAAAAAGAATTAAAAAAAAGAGATTGAATTAAAAATTCAATCAAGAATTTAAAAAAGACTTAAGAAAAAAAAAAGATTGAAGTGATTAGGATCTCTTCTGATTTGGGGATAAAAAGAGGTTCAAAAAGAAAGAAAGAAAAAAAAGAAAAAAAGAATTAAAAAAAGGAAAATGAATAAACAAAAGTATAAAAAAGAAAAATATATATATATATATTAGATAATCTAGTTAAAAAACGTTAAAAAAGAAAAGGGTAAAAGTTATAAAAAATTTTAGCAGAAGAAGAGAAAAAAATGAAAAAGAAAAAAATTAAATTAACTGCAAGGCTAAAAAATCACAGGCAGAAAGCCATGAGTTCCGTGGTTTGTCTTCTCCTCCTCTGGAATTCTGCTGCTCTCTCCTTGGTATTGAAACTGCACTCCTTGGTAGGTGAACTTGGTCTTGCCTGGATTTCTTGTTGATCTTCTGGGGGAGGGGCCTGGTGTAGTGATTCTCAAGTGTCTTTGCCCCAGGCGGAATTACACCGCCCTTACCAGGGGCCGGGCTGAGTGATCTGCTCGGCTTTGCTTTCAGGAGCTTTTGTTCCCTGAGCGCTTTCCGTAAAGTTCTGGAGGACGGGAATACAAATGGCGGCCTCCTGGTCTCCGGCCCGGAGGAGCCGAGAGCCCGGGGCCCCGCTCCCCTGTGCGCCCTCAGCGAACAGCTCCCAGTAACTCTCGTCTGCCTAACCTCAGGCCGCGCTCCGAGCTCACCGAGCTTGCGACCGGTTCAAGGCAACTCCGAGCTGCGAGCTTACTGTCGGCTCTGTCTCTGCAGCCGGCTTTCCCGTTCCAATATCCGCAAGCTCTGCGACACTCAGACACCCCCGATCCTTCTGTGACCCCGCGGGACCTGAGGTCACGCCGACCCCGTGTGGGCTTCGCCCCGGTTTAGCCTCCGGAGCGATGTCCCTAAGCGGAACAGACTTTTAAAAGTCCTGATTTTGTGCTCCGTTGCTCCGCCGCTTGCCGGGAGCCGGCCCCTCCCCCCGGGGTCTATCTTCCCGTCGCTTTGGATTCACTTCTCCGCCAGTCCTACCTTTCAGAAAGTGGTTGTTTTTCTGTTTCTAGAATTGCTGTTCTTCTTCTCTTCGATCTGCCCATGGATTTGCAGGTGTTTGCAATCTTTAGATAAGCTCTCTAGCTGATCTCCTGTTAGCTGAGGTAGTCTCAGCCTGCTACTTCTCCGCCATCTTGACTCCTCCCCCCTATTATTATTATTTTTTAATGTGAACATCCTAATATGGCACTTGGCAACTATACCAACCTATCTTCCTTCTTTCCTCTACCACCCTCTTTGTCCAAGGGATGTGGAAAGGAAATCATCCAGTACTTGAGACCCTGCTGACTGTGAATCAGCATCCTCAGTAAAATGCTATGATTTTATCAGAGCAAAAATGTGATATGGGAGCCCAGAAAATAGTTTAAAGATGTAATATATTTTAATAGGGACTGGCCATGTTTTCCAGAATATGCAGTGGTTTTAAAGAGTCAGGAAGGGGTCAAATTTTTGAATCAAAAAGGGATAAATAAAAGTTGTTTAGGGGAGAGACTACGTGAAAGCATGGGAAATAATATGAATTTTCCTTTGTGCTTTACAACAAGCTGAGAATTATAAAGAACACACTTTATAGAATGTGGCACTGAAAAAATAAACTCAAAGAGTACAAGTGCTGATTCTTCCAAATGCTACTGAGAATTTTGATAAGTATGGGGCACTGATAAAATGAACAATTGACTGTCATGTCAGTGACTATAATTGGTATCTCTAGACCATGATTAAAAAAAATAAGAGGGGAAAAAAAGTGATGGAAGGATGAGATAAGTTTCCTGAGGAAGGAGAATAATTTTTCCTGGAACCATGGTTGTCTGAATAAGAAGCAGTGTTAGTTAGACCAAATGTAGATGAAGGTACTAAAAATCTACATATGTTCCAATAGCTGGCATTAAGGCAGACAGAAAATATCATTTGGGAAAAAGAGTAGAATATTGAGGGGGTCCAATACTTCACATGAGAGAAAACTGGAGGTTGAAATAAATGATACTTGCCAACTCAGGTTATGACCAGTAAATCAGTTCACCTAATATTAATAATGCAGGCAGATAAATATAACCTTCTAAATTATATAATAAACTCAGGCTTCAAATGTGCCAATGAGATGGTAATTACCTATTTCAAAACATCAGCCCTGAGAGACAGAGTGTGTGTGTGTGTGTGTGTGTGTGTGTGTGTGTGTGTGTTTAATAAACTGAATGACAGTGAGGATCAAGAAAAAATATGTATATGCATTTTAAAGAAATAGAAGTGGTCTCATGAGAGGATTTAGAAAAGAATAAGTGAGAGTGGAGAAGAGCAACATTGTGGAAGAATATAAAAACTTAACTAGCTTGCCTAGTTGGAGCAAATACATAAATTGATGCAGTGTAATGGAGATAAACTCTGAAATAGTGTTGAATAAAGGGGTGATATCCAGCAAGAATATTACCTAATTCATGAGGCCCTCCAAATTCCAAGATTTTTTGCAATCCTTATTTATTCTTTGCTATTCATTCTTTGCCATTTTTCCTCTAAGTCAATCCCAAATTGTTCTTAATCAGTTCCCCCTATTACCATATTATTTGAATAAAATATATCTTGCTTGAGTAACTAAAAAAATAGTGGTTATCAGATACCAATCTTGTTCAAATCTAAACTTACTTAGAGTGCAGCAATACTAGCTTTCATTCTGGGGAAAAAAATTACTTTATTAACTTCAAATATAGACTTTCCGAATTTAACTTTACTTTAGAATTTACTTCGACATTATCCTGTTGCTTAACCCTCCTTGCATTATTTCCCTCTCCCCTGGCTCCATAAATAGCATGCATCGATAGAAGTTAGATTACCTTCTATCATCCCATGGTATTTCCTTATGCATTGTATCTTTTGTAAAGTAGTAAACTTGCTGTTTCCACTCCCACAATTCTTACTCACTTATAAGCTATGATTTGTTACCCTACCACGTTACTGAAAATGTTCATGCTGAAATCACCAAGGTCCTCATGTTTAAATCCATAATGCAATTTCAGTTGACGTTTTATATGACATTTGCACAAAATTTGAGACTGCAAATAATCCCTATAGCTTAAAATGGTCTCCTTTATTAATATGTCTTTCTATACTTTCCTCCATAATTTTGCTTTTCTTGCCCTTTCTTTCTTTCTTTCCTTTCTTTTTTTTCAATAACCCTTAAAAGTTAATTTCCTTAGGTTGTATGATTTATTTTGTTTTCCCCTTAAAATCCTCCCAGGTCTATGTTTGGTTATTTGTTTTCTTCTCTCTTCCAAGTTGAACACCTATTTTTTTCCAGGAACCAACGGACTCTATTAACCTGAATGTATTGCATGTATATTAAACATATTACTCCGAACAAAATTTATTTTCTTCCTTTTTTCCCCTCTCTTCTCAATTTTTGTGCTTGTTGATATAAGTTTCAATTACGTTTAATTAGTCATCCACTTTTTTTTCCTTCTCCTCTTAACATCCAATTGGCCACTAAATCCTGTCAGTTGTATACCAGAAATGTCTCTAAAATCCACTCCCTTCTTTTTACATTTACTTACACTTTATTTTGGATCCAATAGTATTCCACCTAAATCATTTCAGAAATCACCTGACTTGTCTTTGATTTTTAGCAACTTTCCTACACTATAACCAAGGTACTTTTTCAAAGAAGCAAAATCGATTGTGTCACTTACCAGATTTAAAAAAAAAAAAAAACCCACTTTTAATTTACATTTTCCTCAGGTCACATTCTAAACTATGAAGTAGTTTTATACTTCGTAGTCTGTCCTTTACCTTGTTTCACATCACTATCTTCTATTGATATACTACATACATTCTTATCTCAAAGGACATGTCAATACCACCAATCATACCAATCATAGCTAGACTCTGATTACTCTCAATCAGTACATGTGATTCTAGTACATATGATTCTTCCTAGAATTTCCTACTTTCCTTTTCTTTTGAAAATCCTTATCATTCTTCTTGAACTAGTTCCAATAAATAATAATACAATACCTCTACCAAACTCTCCAGACATTACTAAATTACCTGTAAAGTTTTCTCAAATCAATTTAGCAAAATCCCTTTTAACAAAAATTATCATGCTAAATTTAACTGTTTATATGAGTATAAGCTTACTTATGTTATATTTGCGTGTGTGTACGTGTGTGTGTGTGTGTGTGTACATTGATCAGCATGTCTCTCTCTCTCTCTCTCTCTCTCTCTCTCTATATATATATATATATATATATACTGCAGTAGGCTTCGGATTAAAGAAATCTGGAAAACCTTTGCTAAAAAGTTTCTCAGTGTTCAACAAATAAAACTCCTATTAAATCCCTATTTTATTTTCTGCCATAACTAATTTTCAGCTAAAGAGGATGTGAACTTGCTGTTGGGGAAAAAGTAAGGGTAAGTAAAATTTTTAAGAGAATAACTGTAAATTAATTCAATTTGTCTAGTCCATATATCTATCACAGTATAAAATGATACATTTTATAAAGATTACTGAACCACTGGCAAAGACCTTTGAGGTACTGGGAGGAAAGTTAATCATGGTAGATTATTAGAAAAGTATCAGCGTAGAAAATTTCAGGATGGAACCCAAATCATTACTCATTTATGGGTACTTTCTATGTTATAGTCTGTGCACTAATAATTTATATTATAGAGTTAAAATGAATAAATGTAATAAGTATTTTAACCTAAATATTAATGCATTATGTATATGTATATATATATGAACTATATGTTACAAAGGGAAAACATCATGTTTATTGAGATAATTAAACAGAGATAATTTTGACTGAGCTTTTAGTAATGTTTTTTGAAAAAAATT
Source organism: Neogale vison (assembly GCF_020171115.1). Classification (NCBI taxonomy): domain Eukaryota; kingdom Metazoa; phylum Chordata; class Mammalia; order Carnivora; family Mustelidae; genus Neogale; species Neogale vison. The sequence continues at coordinate 116,505,080 of NC_058095.1, read as the reverse complement.
ATATTTAATCTAAATATCACATTTGATATAAAGGCATAGTCTCATATTTCATCCTATTTCTAGACATAATTGTAGAATGAATGATTCAAGTGAGAGCTTATAAATAACTAGGTGAAGATACATTAATTATTAAATTATAAAATATTTACCTTATTATATATAATGATGACTTAATTTTTACTTAATGATTGTATTTTTATCTCAAAGAAATATGGTACATTTTGAGAATCTGGAGCTCAAAGGAAATCATATAACGTGTTGCTTCATGTCAGTGATATACTATGATCTAAATATCAAAATAATCAAGTGGGTTAGTAATTTCATTAATGATTGTGTTTGAAGAGTTTTCATCGCTGGCTCAGTATCAGCTTCGAGCCACAGATGGCAATCCTTAATAGGATTATGAAAGTGTTGATAGAGATGGTATATTTCTTCTATATATATTCCTTCTCTATGTATTTCTTCACTATATATTTCTTTTATGACACCTTCATAGTGGGAATATACTTCTCTCCATGATGTTAGACTTAGTCACATGATAACTAAATTTTAGGCTCAACCATGTGACTTTTGGTTAATGGTTAACAGATATAAAACAAGCAGAAGCATGAAACATGTTTCATGCAATTGTGCTTGCCTTTCATGTTTCTGACATTGCTTTGAGAAGTATATGCCTAAATCATTCCACTTTTCCAACCAAGCATATATATATATTTTTTTTTCCTTTGTCATAAGTAGAACATGTCTACTTTAGCTCACTGATCTGAAAAGAGTCAGTGACATGTGGAGCAGACTAGACCCAACATAGACTTTGAAGTTAAGCCCAGCTAAATGCAAGCTAAATCAACCGAATCCTACATAATCCATGGATATATGAGCAGGAATAAGTGATATTTGAGGGTGTTTTGTCATACAGAGCTAGCTAAAAAATCATGTGAGCAAAAGCCAGTAATTTACATAAAATGCAATAGACTAAAACAAAATCTCTGCCTAACCCTAAATGAGAATTTAGTTGCATGTATCATTAGTGAACTGTCTTTTAAATCAGATGATATGGAAAATGTCATGAATAACTAGAAAATTTTTGCTTATAGGAGAAACTCACTAAAGATAAAGACAGTTTTTATGTGTAAGGTGAGTAAGACTTCTTTTATATGGCAAAAGGGTAACATGATATAGCTTGCTTAACACAGAGTTTAACTATGTGGAATGATAAGAGATAACTTTAATGGGGCGTTAAATCAAAAGAGAAACATATTAGTGGGGAATCATCACCATTTATTCCTTTTGTTAGAGAAACCTTTTTTGGGTGATGCGATTTAAGAAGTTATTTTAATTATAGACCTAAGAGAAATGCAAAACTGTAGGAAAGGTGGAATAAGGAAAACAAAAAGGAAAGTGTGGTAAAGACAGTGTTGACTTAAAGAGAAATAACTGTAAATGAAATAGAAGATGAAGACTCAAAGGCTTTGGGAAGTAAAGATAAATACCCTCCAGAGAAGGTTGGTGAAGAGACCAAAAGTCTTGAACTGGAAGAAATGGTAAGATCCTCTATGGAGAGGCAGGAATAATATCCACATTGAATAATGAATGGACTCGGGCAGAACTAGGTGCATGGTAACTGATAAAATGTTTGTAACAGTTCAGAATACCAAAGCCTTTAAAAAATTCAGAATATTTGTTTACTTAATTTTTCAAATATTCATGAACATATACATTCCTAAATGTGAATTCAATATTTAGAAATGTCTTAAGGGTTCATGTTTATGATGTTTGCTATTTTAGGACATTTGCCAGTGACTTTGTATGACTACTTAATGAAGAGATTATAAGTTTAAAATGACAAAAAATACATTTTGTTAAGTTTTTTGTTCATTTATCTTGAACAAGGACTATTTGCTTTCCTGAAACTTTTGAAGGATATGAGATATATTCCTTATAACAAGTAACAAGTTCCCCTCAGTGTTCATCTACATTCCTGGCTACTAAATATCCTGGAGTTAGAGTGGGCCTTGGAGATCATTTAGTGTAACTATTTTTCAAAGTCAGAACACTACTCATACTCATTCGTGTTCATCCATCCTGTGCTTGAATACTGTTATTGACTCAGTTGAAATTAGTACCAACTGTCACATAATTATATTGATGCAAATGATCCCTTCATTTTATAAATAACTATCATTTAAAACCAACTCACATATTTCTTTACTAAACCAATCTGCCAATTCTCTAAAATGTATCCCAAGAGGGGGAAAAAAGGAGTATATTCTACTAATAATTGAAACTTTCAATTTAGAATTTTCTTACTTGCATTCTGAATGTATTTTGCTTCCAGAGAGTTTCTCCATTCTGTTTCCTGGTAACAGGACTCACGCTCTCAGACTGGTGGTCTTTAATCTTTTTAATGTTTTGGAACCATTATAAAATTAATTACATAACTTGAAAAATATTGAAAGCTAGGTGCCTTTATCTCAGAAGAACGGTCATAAGATTGAGATTTTCATGTACTGGCAGTAGGATGGCAAGATAACTGAATTCATTAGACAATGTGGAGTTAAGAATTCCTTCTTTGGACATACATGGAGTTAAAATCTTCACATTGGATCAGCTTTGAGAGAAAAAATTGATCTCCTTATTTAATAGACGATTTCCAATTTCTCACTTTATGTCATCCCTTGGTTCCTATGAATTTACATTTTCAAGATAGTTATGGTTTTTATCAGTATGGACATTTGAGAGAGTACAATATTACTATGTGTTCCTGGTAATTTTGTCATAAACTTATTCATGCAAGAAAGTTTTTTCTCTTGTTCCTAATGTGGAAATTTGAAAATTCAAGGTGGGACAGACATGAGGCAGAAGTGAAATATTGACCAGATATAAATTTAGAAATTATCTTGGTTTCTGATCAAAAATTACAAAACTGGTCATAGAGTTAAGTAAAAGTTTTTGCTGTTTAAAGAAAAAAGTAAAGTAAGAACAAAGAGTGAAATTTTGATAATGGAAAAATACACTTGTATTTTTTAAAAACAACTAACTATTGGGGCACCTGGGTGTCTCAGTCATTTAAGCATCTGCCTTCAGCTCATTATCTCAGGGTCCTGGGATTGAACCCCAAATCAGACTCCCTGCTTAGCAGGTAGTCTGCTTTTCTCTTTCTCTCTACCCCTTCCCCACCTCCTGCTTATGCTCCCTAGCTTTCTTTCACTCTCTTTCACTTTACTCAAGTAAATAAATAGAATCTTTGAAAAAAATAAAATAAAAAATAACTATAATCCTGAGTCTTTTTTTTATATGTTAATGGTTAAGACTGTGTGTTTACTTATTTTTATTATGTTCAATTATACGTGTCTTTTACAGGGATAGTCATCAACCAACTCTATTGTCTTCTCTTTCCCTAGCATAAATTGTGGGGAAAGAGTCAGAACTGGAGCGTGTCTTCCATTGCTGAGGGAACACACAATAAGCTGTTATTTTATTTTGATTTGTTTTGCTCTTAACATACAAATAGAATCCTAAGTATGGAAAATTAGTGGTGAAAGAGTTGATTTTTTTTTCTGCTCAAGATGAGAATGTTTTATTTTAATTTTCATTATCTTGTTTTGTTTTTGGAGTTCTAGCAGGTAGAGATTTAAAAAAAAAGAGGAAGAGAAGCAAAAAGGAAAGAGAAAATGGAGTAACATAGAACACAAGAAAGAGAAAATGGAGTAACATAGAACACAAGAAAAATTAAATGGCTTATTGGCTGCTAATTTATGATATAAATAATACTTTATAAGATGAAGGGCCAAATTATGGAGTAATCTATCTGGATTAACAGAATGTACAGAGAAAGTAACAATTACAGGGAGTGTGATTAGGCTGAGAAGGACACCTGGAAGTTGGAGACCAAAATGACAATGAGAAAGTCAACACGGGGAGGTATACAGAAACCTTAGAAATAACAGGAATAGAGTACGGCGCTAACAACTCAGTTATATTCATGAAAATGTCTATATTATATTAATTAATGCATCATAACTGTCCCATGTTCTGAAATCATTCAATAAATTGTTATAGTTTTCCAAAATAATTAAAAAATTCAGCATCCTTACTAAAATATTAATATACCTGCCATGAAAGTTTGTCTACAAAAATAAGACAGCAATTATAAAAATAGGTTATTCTTTAAACTCTACCAAGAAACAAAGAAATATCACTCAGAGAAATATTTTATTCGGTTCACAGCATCAAAGGTAATAACTGACATTCTGATTTATACCCAAAGGGGGGAAAACACTTGACAGCTCCTATCTATAATCCATCTATTATCTATCTATCATCTTCTATATCATCTATCTAAATATTTTTTAGTATTTTTTTAATTATTTATTTGAGAGAGAGAAAGGGAGCATGAATTGAAACTTTCAATTGAGGTGGGGAAAAGATAGATGTGGACTCCCTTCTGAGCAGGGAGCCCAGTGCAGGCCTCCATCCTGGACTCTGGGGTGATGACCTGAGCCAAAGGCAGATGCTTAACCAATTGAGACACCCAGGTGTCCCTAAATATGTATCTTAAAATACATTAGATCAGTCCTTCTAGTCTTAGGAATTTTCTGGAAAGGTCTCACATGTAACAAACTTCTTATCTGGGATTGAAAAAAATAAAGACACTTGAATGTATATCTTTAAATTTTAAAAATATTTTGTTTTTCAGATATACTATATGTTCCTCTTATAAAGATCATTATTTCTAATCATTCTAGCACAGCCATGATTACACTTAGATTTTTTTTTTTTGAAGCAAATAATATTTTTGGTTGAATTTCCTTTTTAGTGAATAAAATTAGTGACAGAAAAATGAACATGGATATAGAGCAAAATGTGTTTTTTGGCAAGAACTAATTTGGGAGAAGCTCTGGACGTAAAAAAATTAGGAGACACAAAATGGGCATTCTAGTGTAGATAATTGCATTTACAAAGGTTTTGAGAAGTCATGAAGTGAGATGGATGGTTCTAAAGGGTCATTTAGGACCTTGTAGGACAAAGTAAGGCATTTGTTTATATTTTTAACTACACTGTAAAGATATTAGACACTTTGAAATAGAAAGACATAATGCATTTGAAAAAATAATTTTCTGAAGGAAGACAAGAGTGCAAAGATTAAGACAAGTCATATTACAATGTTCTTATTTTGTATTTTATATCTCCTGTTATATATCTTCTAATATATATCTTTATTGTATATCTTCTGTTCTTATTTTTTATTATGATGTGATGTATAATACATTAATATTAAATATTAATATCCAACAGTCAGTACATGGCTGACTGGATATTGACACACTGCAGAATGAAATTGGACTTCTAACATGCACAAAAATTAACTCTAAATGAATCATATAACTAAATGTGAAAGTGCTAAAACTGTAAAACTTGCACAAAAAAATATGAGAATAAAGCTTCATGACCTTGGATTACTTAAGATACCAAAAGCAAAAGTGAAGAAAACAAAGGAGGAGAGAGGGAGAGAGAGAACCAGTCAGATTTAAAGTCTTAAAAAGTCATTTTTGGCTCCCAGAACACCAACAAAACAATAAAAAGTCTATCCAAAGAATAAGGGGAAATGTTTGCAAATCATCTGTATGGTAATGGGTTTATATCCATTATACAAAAAGAATTCTTACAATTCAACAATAAAAAGACAAATAACTCTATTTAGAAAATAGCTAATGGCTATAAATAGACATTTCTTCAAAGAAGGTATACAAATGATCAATAAGTATATAGAATTATGATCAATATTATTAGTTATTAGAAAAATGCAAAGCAATGCTTGAGTGAAATACCACTATGCACCCAGAAACATGACTAAAACTGACTATAACAAGTGTTGGAGAGACTGTGGAAAAACTGGCATCTTTATACATTGCTGATGAATTCATAAAGTAGTGCAACTGCTTTGGCAAAAAATTTGGTATTTCTCAAAATATTAAATACACAATTATCATACAATCTAGCAATTTCACTCCTAAGTATATGTCCAAGACACATAAAAATATATGACTACACCAATGTTGACTGTAAGAATTAAACATCAGATATCAAAAGCAAGGTGAAATCCTGCAATCAACCAACATCAAATATTTCATGACCACTGATTCCATCCATAAACATTACTGTGATTACATATATCATGCCACATGCTCACCATCAAATAAAACATTTATATTCATAACCTAACTAATAATAAATACAAGAAAGTGAAAACATTTGTGATAATGAAGAGATGAAAAACCTAAGAAATGGATATTTCTAGAGATACTTTCACCATTCTTCAGAATTTGGCCTTGATAGCTGTTTAAACAGCATTTTCTTTGAAGTGCAAAGTTAATCCATGTAAACCTCAAAGAGTTCAGCATAAGACTGGCTTGTACTTCTGAACAAGTTTTTAAATGTGTAGACCTCTGGGGATGTGTATGCATGCACGCTGATCTAATTGTGCATGTTAGCTATGTACTCTACAAGATAGTTAAAATTTATACGGTGTGTGCTCAGAATGGGATTCGCAAATGGTTAGAACTTTAATAAAAATGCGTATATTTTAACTCGGGCATATTGTCGTCAACAAAATATAACTTAAGTATTATAATTGTTGTTCTTCTGTTCTTATTTTTATGAGTATTTTAATAGTAGGAATTACAATATTTTCTTTCAATCTGTTTCTCCATCTGTGTTTAAGTGGCCTTCTTTGTACATTATGTACAGATCTTGGCAGAGAAAAGAATGAACAACAAGAAGACTTCTTTATTAGTTTACCTACCACAAAGCCTTAAAGGGCTCTGAAATAATGGTTGGATGAGGTTGACAGTCAGGAGAGCAAGAAGGAATTTGTATCTATTTCTAAATAACATACTTTGGATATACTTCCATTAAAAATATATCAGAAGAACCCATTAAAAATAGAAGATAGGAGACAGATACTCTCATCAGTACTAGGTAGACTTTTTAAGGGGTAATTACATATGTATGAAGGGTTTTTTTTTCTTTTTTTCTGTCATAAATATAAAGTTTATTTGAGGTTTCATGCAGCTTTAAAAGGTTGTTAGGAGGGGCGCCTGGGTGGCTCAGTGGATTTAGCTGCTGCCTTTGGCTCAGGTCATGATCTCAGGGTCCTGGGATCGAGTCCCGTGTTGGGCTCTCTGCTCAGCAGGGAGCCTGCTTCCCTCTCTCTCTCTCTCTGCCTGCCTCTCTGTCTACTGTGATCTCTCTCTGTCAAATAAATAAATAAAATCTTTAAAAAAAAAAAAGGTTGTTAAGAACACGATCACTATCCTTTTTCCCCTTTTGCCCAAGTGATAGAGGCAATATTTGGAATCAGTCTCCACTTTGACAGACCATAGGCCCACTTTCTGAAATGAAGTAACCTAAAAGGGTAAGACATGAAATATCTCCCAAAGTTTCCGTATTCAAACAGTAGGAACTGTCTTTTCAAGATATGTCAATTGTAGGTCCCATACACACCTACGAAAATACATAGCAATTTCCACTTCAAGACTTCTTGTACCATGAAAAATACAGTATAAATAAGACTTCAAATATAAAATATGGCCCTCTATAATATAGAATTCTCAATTTTTTGTTTTCTTTATTTTAGCTTTGGCATTATCAACAGTATTTTGTTTCAAGATGATAATATTTTCCTTCATCCTCAAAGCCATGCACATACATCTACCTGCACACAGACATACAGAATTATATACATCTACACATATATACAAGCACAAACATATACAAACACACATCTAGAAACACACACATACACAGGCACCCTCTGGCATTCATATCTTGGATTTTAAATGGAGACTACCATAAAGTTAATAGAATGATTTATTCTTACAGGACCTTGACTTTTGAGTAGCTGTTCCTTGGTTTCAAGTCCGGCATTTGTTCTCTTACTAGCCTATTTCCACAAATGGAGGAGCCACATACCTTAGCTTTTTCTAGCTTCAAGAATAATAAAACAAACAAATATTTGTCTAATATGGTCTTATGTTTATGCCTTGATTATACCACTACTCTTTTGTGTCTAGTCAAATCCTATCCACCATTCAGAACAAGCTCAAGTGTGACTCTCCTGAATCCTGCCCTCATGTCCATATCTGGGATATTGCCAATGGATCACATGACACAGTCTGTTTTAGCTCACAATAATATGAGTTTCTAAGAATTTAATGTTTATTAAATTTTTCTTCAAAAAATAGTTGATCACAGCTTCCAACTTATCCATTGCCCTGGCACAGACCTTGGTATGCACTAAGGACATAATACCAGACAAACAGAATCCATTATTTCAGAAGTCAAGCTTCCAAATTTGCTGATATGAAGTGTATTTATTTGTTTGTTTATTTATTTATTTATTTATTTATAATTTTTTTTTTAATTTAATTGACAGAGAGACAGTGAGAGAAGGAACACAAGCAGGGAGAATGGCAGAGGAAGAAGCAGGCTTCCTGTTAATCAGGGAGCCCAATGCAGGATTCCATCCCAGAACCCTGGGATGGCGACCTGAACCAAAGGCAGACAGCTAATGATTGAGCCACCCAAACACCTCTGATATGAAGTTTAATATAGATTTAAAGGTTAGAGGACAGAATCTAATAACTTGAATATTATAAATTTGTAAAGGATGACTTTACAACTATTTGTATATGGGTGTATTTATAGTTACATATGCATGTAGAGAGAGTTACTGATACATATACATATATATGTAGGGACAGTTACTGATACCTTCAAAAATATTGAAGAACTCCTTAATCATCAAATGCCTGTATGGTTGGTCAAAACCAGCAATTTCACAAGTAATTTTTAATTTTTTTGCAAAGGATTATGTTGTTTACTTCAATTAATTGATGCTTCCTTGCTATTAAAAAAGGTAAGGAATAGAAAAGCTGTCACCACAGTATTTATCTCAGTAAACTTAAGTATTTAAATTCTGTTAGATGTATCATTTGGTTTAGTACCTACTTCACTGTTAAAGGTTGACAATTTTTAGATATTTTGCTGAATTTATTGGAATTCTAAAGTAAAGCTTTCAAATATTTTGCTTTTATTTCATTAAGTCCATTTTTGGTTTTGAAAATAAAACATAATATAAAGCTAAATGTTCCATCTCTTTTAAATTATTAAGCTAATGTGGATACTGCATTCAGTGCTTTCAAATTCCAATAAATTACCTAACATTTAGGGGAAAATGAATTAACAGGAAATTATTTGTTTTTATGTAGAGAAAAATAAAATTTTTGTAAAGTTCTGGTGAATGGTGTATTTATTACTAAAGACAAGCTTTCCTAGATATTACCATAAAGTAGTGAACTGTTGCTTTTACCTTTTTTCCATCATTGAAAACAAAATAAAACATAATACAGTGGTTTTACTTCAGAGGTTTTTAGTATACTTGTTCACATATTGTAAAACTTTTCTATGGATATAGCAAGTCTTCCATTCATTTTCATTATTTGATTTTTTTCATTTTTATCTTAAAAGTTCATAATCTTTATGAAAATATTTTACAAAAATCAGAACTGGAAACCCATATATTACATTGAAAATATAGATGCTGTTTTATTATTAAGAACTTAATATAGGTATTTCCTTATCTGTGTGTCTAGTTAATCCATTATTCTCTCTCTCTCTCTCTTTTCTTAAAGATTTATTTTATTTATTTGATAGAGAGCATGAACAAAAGGGGCAGAAGAAGAGGGAGAGACAATCTCAAGCAGATTTTGTGATGAGCATGGAACCCCAAAACAGGTCTCAGAAACCAAGAGTTGGACCCTTAACCAACTGCTCCACCAAAGGATACCTCATCATTCACTTTCAAAAATGAAAACAAAAAACAAACCCTGAATCACATAGATAGCATTTTATTATCTTTTATGTTCCTTATCACTGATGACCCATTAGAATTTGGAAATCTAAGAAATAAAGTGCTAATTTCCCCTGAGCTATGATGATATGCTTTATTAGAGTTATATTTTAATTATTTACCCTATTAGAGAAACATGGTAGAACATAGGCAATATGTTTTGACAATTTTGTTCTTGGAAGAAAATAGTAACAATATCTCCTCAGAACACACCTTAGCTATTAAATCTTGGCTATAGAAATAAGTCAGGGAATTACAAGTCATATGTTAGTACAATTTTCCCAGTTCACTTTGACTTTGTTTTCACTTAAACATTTTTCATGAGATTTATGGATATAATCTAACAAGAAGTCAGGAATCTGGAGATTGTTACGGCATATAAAAGATCTGCATTTCCAGTATAAATCATTCTGTCACAGAGAATTCTAGATCCTAGAGCCCTGCTTTCTTCTCTAGCTATACTCTTTTCCTGAGTGATCTCATCTAGAGTCTTAAATTTATTAACTTTAGGCTCATTATACACTCAGGCATATACATACGAACATACACATTTTTCAGCCTCAGGATCTGGATTTCTATATCCCATTCTCTACCAGACCTGTTTATTTTAATGTTGTAGTGGATATGTTTTTATTTTCTCCCTGGCAAGAATTCCTTCCCCCTGACTTCTAATAAAAGTATTCTTTTACTTTTGGACACCCCCTAAGTAAACAGAAAAACTCACATTTACCACCACAAAGAAAAGAAGATGATCTTAGCAAGGTTAGGATGGTTAGTCACAGTTTCTTCTTTAATAGCTTCTTGAATATCTTCAATATTTTCTTTAATATTCTTCCTCAATAATTTCTTGTCTTTAATATTGGTACTGTCTTAGGTTTTTGTTTTGTTTTTAAATCGATCAGTTGTATCTTGCCAATTATTCCAGTATTACACCAAGGAGTGGTTAGAAACAGTGGTTATGTTAGGTTAAAATCATTACAAAATGAGTCAGTAGTATTTTCTCAGCATTCTCAACAAAATCAGCCCTTGCCAGGATTCTTAATGTTGCCATGCATTGCGGTATATATCAAGGGCTAAGCTTCAGTCTATTGTAGAGTCCAGATCTCTAGAGGATGTATCCATATGCTTTGTTTCACAGTGCAAAACTGTAAGTGCCAGTATTCTCATTGTGTTTCATCTTTAAGAAACAACATGTGTTGGAGAGGATGTGGAGAAAGGGGAACCCTCTTCCACTGTTGGTGGGAATGCAAGTTGGTGAAGCCTCTTTGGAGAACAGTGTGGAGATTCCTCAAGAAATTAAAAATAGAACTTCCCTATGACCCTGCCATTGCACTCCTGGGTATTTACCCCAAAGATACAGATGTAGTGAAAAGAAGGGTCTTCTGTACCCCAGTGTTTATAGCAGCAATGGCCACGGTCGCCAAACTTTGGAAAGAACCAAGATGCCCTTCAACGGATGAATGGATAAGGAAGATGTGGTCCATATACACTATGGAGTATTATGCCTCCATCAGAAAGGATGAATACCCAACTTTTGTAGCAACATGGACGGGACTGGAAGAGATTATGCTGAGTGAAATAAGTCAAGCAGAGAGAGTCAATTATTATATGGTTTCAGTTATTTGTGGAGCATAACAAATAGCATGGAGGACATGGGGAGTTAGGAGAAGGGAGTTGAGGGAAATTGGAAGGGGAGGTGAACCATGAGAGACTATGGACTCTGAAAAACAATCTGAGGGTTTTGAAGGGACGGGGGTGGGAGGTTGGGGTACCAGGTGGTGGGTATTATAGAGGGCACGGATTGCATGGAGCACTGGGTGTGGTGCAAAAATAATGAATACTGTTATGCTGAAAATAAAAAAAAAAAAAAAAAAGAAAGAAATGGTCATCTTTTCCCCATCAGCAAAATCCTGGTAAGTTAAATAGCTTTCTCACCCCAACTTACTGCAGTACTTGATGTATCTGTTTGTGTTAAACAGTGGACTTTGGCAGTTAGAGAGCACCTGTACAAATTACACTTTTCGTTTAGAAATTCCCATAGAGGGCTTGGGTGTCTCAGTCATTAAGTGTTTTCTTTCAACTCAGGTCACCATCCCAGGGCTCTGGGATGGAGCCCCATATTGGGCTCCCTGCTCAGTGGAGAGTCTGCTTCTCTCTCTCTCCCTCTACTTGATGCTCCCCCTGTTTGTGTTTGCTCTCCCTCTGTCAGATAAATAAGTAAAATTTTAAAAAAAGAAGGAAAAGAAAAGAAGAAAAGAAAAAAGAAATTCCCATAGACTTCATGAGGGGATTGTAATTCTCCCATTAGCTTATTCTTTGTGGTTCACAAAGACCTTATCTCATTGTCCTTGAGCTGCTTTAGTTCTCTTCTAGAAATACCATACTTACCAGCCCCTCCCAGGTCAGTGCACATTCTCTGTTCCCTCTTTTTTCTTCAGATGCTGTTTAACTATTTATTGTCTGCCTAGCCATTATTTTAACCTATATATATATTTTTTAAGATTTTATTTATTTGTCAGAGAGAGAGAGAGAGAGAGCACAAGCGAGCACAGGCAGAGTGGCAGGCAGAGTCAGAGGGAGAAGCAGGCTCCCTGCCAAGCAAGGAGCCCAATGTGGGACTCGATCCCACAATGCTGGGATCATGACCTGAACCAAAGGCAGCTGCTTAACCAACTGAGACATCCAGACATCCCTATTTTAAACTATATTTTAAACCAAAGTATCTTCCAGGATCATTCTGTCTCTTTCTCCTCAAAGACTTCTAAGTATCCATTATCAGCCAGTAAGTCTTTTTTTTCTCGGAATGTCTCCATTCTTTAAAGGCAAATGTGGTTTTTATGGGACATCTAGACTAGGGTCAATGTTATCCAAACTGCTATTAGAGCATTTTGACCAATATTGGTTTATTCAATAAATATGCTGCTGTCAAGGAATGCTTATTGAGTATATTTTGAGTATAAATTTGGACTACAAAAGTGCCACTTAAAATTCAAACTTCCCTTAGAGGGACTCTGTACTAGCTTGCCTGCATTGTTTAGGGAAGTACAGATTGATGGTTCTTCCTGGTTTATCTGGTTACACAGCTGGCTTGCGTTACATGATCAGTTGGATATAAGAGACTCCTCAGTAAATTTGTGCCAGGGTGCCTGCTCGCCTGAAACTGAGATATGTCTCATTGATGTAGGTGGTTCAAAATACAAAAACAAAGAGCATCCAGTGTGGCTGAGAAAGGACTCTCGTGAGTAGTGGTTGGCAGTTTGTAGGTCTCTGTGATTGCCTGTTCTCTCTTTCCTCTGTTATGCTATATATTATCCTTTACAGGTATTAAAGGCCTGCATATGTAATATGTGTCCTTTCAATTACCGTACACGGAGTGAATGATGGAAAATTCTGAGGAGTAACTGGATTTAGGCATAGCTCAAACCAAGAACTTAATTGTCTCTCTTGATTTTTCAAGTTTTGAGGCAATCTCAGATTTTTTTTTTCAATCTCCTCATCCTAATTCTGTCCAGAAAAGATTAGGATGATATTGATTTCCCAGGATAGTGATATATGGTAGTAGACATCTACATATACACTTGAGCTTGAAAATGCCAAAGAGCTTCCCATTGGTACCCTCAGTAACCACTATGACTTTGTCTGGATCATCTTTTGTCTCCAATAGATATAATAATATAATAATATGTATTATTATATTTACTGTCCCAATGTTCTTGAGGATGATTCCAAAGTAAAAGAAAATATTTATTCCAGAAATAAGGGGGAAGATATGCTTTGCAGGAAGAATAGGGGGGAAAATGCATTTCTGCTACAACATTCACATAAAAAGATCAGGTAGAAAATGAGGTATAAAAGTTTAGAACTATCAGCGGTAAATATATAAGCCAGTCATGCCATACATAAACTGATCATTTACTTCCATTTGCTGATTGTTCTTTCCCTTTATTGTTTTTTTTTTTAACTTTTTATTTAAATCTAGTTAGTTAACATACAGTCTTACATTAGTTTCAGGTGAAAAGTAGAATGTTTAAGACTACAATACAACACCGGGTGCTCATCACAACAAATACACTCCTTTATCCCCATCATCTATTTAGCCCATTCCCCCACCTTCCCTCTGGTAACCATCAGTTTGTTCTCTATTAAGAAATTAATTACTCAGTTAAGAGTCTGTTTCTTCTTTTTTTTTTCTCTCTCTCTCTCTGCCCCTTTGCTTGTTTGATTTGTTTCTTAAATTCCACTTTTATCCATACCTTGAATCCATAATAGCATGGTCTATAGGAGTTAGGACAGAGGACATCAGAGGTCAAGAATCATTGACTCTTCGGGGCGCCGGGATGGCTCAGTGGGTTAGGGCCTCTGCCTTCGGCTCGGATTGTGATCCCAGATCGTGGGATCAAGCCCCACATAGGGCTCTCTGCTCAGCAGGGAGCCTGTTTCCTCCTCTCTCTCTCTCTCTGCCTGCCTCTCTGCCTACTTGTGATCTCTATCTGTCAAATGAATAAATAAAATCTTAAAAAAAAAAAAAAGAATCATTGACTCTTCTTGGAATTCTGCCTACCAAAATTATTATATCTATCTTATGGTCCTGAATATAGTCCTGAATAAGGTTTACTTTTTTTTCTTTTCTCCATATATGCCTTTTTTATACTTACCTAATCTTGGACTTCTTTTGGACAAGGCTGGATGTGGGTGAAATTTCATTAGCAACCAATGTCATATTTAAAACAAGAATGTGCCTAAGTTTAATAAGTGTGTTAGGGGGAAAAATGCAAAGACTGTAAATAAATCAGCAAATTCTACTAAATATTTCAATGCTCCTTAAGGTTATAATAATGCTTACTAGCTTCAACTTTGGTCTTAAGTCTTATTGAAGAATGTTATCAGGACCAGCAAGTACAACATTTTCAAGATTACTCTTATATCAGACAGATTAAAGATAGGGAGAGAGACAAGTTCCAATCTTCTTATTCCCTAATTCTATTTCTGGGACAACCCATTTCTACTTCTGAACATTCTCCCTTAAGGAATACTGTGTCATATGTAAAAGAAAATGACATTGACCTTGGATTTCAGCTCTTCTGAATCCCTCAGCTCCTTTGTAACATATGTGTGGAGAATAGGGACTTGGAGAAGAGTGCTCAGAGAAGTTGGGGTCTCTTGCATCTTTTGTGCAGAATGAATATAACTCTAACAGGCTTTTTTAAAAAGCTACCTGTCTCCCCCTGTGTGTCAGAGCAAGGCCAGTTTTCTATCTGTATATGTCACCACCTGTTACATCAGAAGTTGGAATTTATCCTATATGTATATATAATGATGTTTATATATTTATATAATATATTGTACTATATTATTGTATCACATATTATAAACACATCATACATAAACATAGAAATAAATTACATATTATTTATATTACATATATTGTACTATTTCATGGTATATACTATATGTATTATTTATATATCTTTGAGCTCAGTGAAAGATTCCAGTTGAAATTGCCATACCACCCTGAACGCGCCCGATCTCGTCTGATCTCGGAAGCTAAGCAGGGTCGGGCCTGGTTAGTACTTGGATGGGAGATTGTTATTTTCTCTTTACAATTTAGTTACTATTCAGACTAAAGAATTTATATGGTAGTATGCATTTTTTTTATTTTTTCTATTTAAGACTCATGATTTTAAATATTAGATCTTCCATCTTTTTCTTTATTATACCTCTATTCCTTCTTACACATTGTTTAATTCTTTATGACTTCAATCATTCACTTTTTTTTTCATCTTTCTTATTACAGTGTTTCCTTTAACTTATTGCCTTTTATTACCAACATCCTGTCTGATGAATACGCATTTTTCCCTCTGGTTTAGACTTTTAGTGGAGAAGATGTTCATTAGGAAGTGCCTCTCTTAAGACAAAGATATACTTTGAATGAGAAGAATGCAAGTTCTTTTCAAGCATTTTTATAAGACTCACCCACATTTCTATTGATCCAAGTCAAAGGTAGACCTCACACATATATCATAAAAATTCATGATCCAAATCTTATTATTGGAATCAGTATTTATCAAATATACATTTTGTGCCTAGCACCAAAATTTTAAGCTTAAGACACCTGAAAAACAAAACAAAAAGAAAGAGGAGAATTTCTCTCTTTTCATGAATTTGTCATTTTATTTGAGAGAAATTAGGAAAGCTAGTCTTATAGAAAAACAATCTGAGATTCATTTAGGTGTTTAGCTAGGTGATTGCTATGGAGATTGTAGGTCACAAAAAATGTTCATAAAAAGATAAAATAGCTGAGTCTCATAAAATGGAAATATCACAACCAGAAGCAACTAAATAAATGCCCCAGTGCAACTAAAAAAATGGGAAAAGAAAAGCATCAAACAAAACATGTAGAGACATTGCTTACTAGAAGCATGGGAATAAGCTGAAAATAAACATTTGAGGATTTTTCAGAAATTTGGTTTTATAAAAGCTTTTTGATTTATTCCAAATCTTTACATCATTTCCCTTGATTCAATTTATTTTCAAAAAGAATCCAGATACTGAAGAATAAAGGAAGACAAAGAAATCAGAAATCCTTGTCTGTGCCAAAGAGACAGGTGGACATTTTGTAAGTACCTGGGGGATCTATTAATATCAAAAAGGACACCAGATGTAGCATGGTATTCCTCCTGAGAGTGCTGCAAGAAAAGACTGCCCAAAACCTTTAATAAAAATATGGAAATAACACACACACACAGACCACACACACATCTTTATCATTACCTACACACACACACACACACAGGGTGATCACTACTACACATCGCACACATATAGACAACAATCCACTAAAACCTACACTAGACACCAAGCATCACACACATGCCCCTACATTCCAAAGAGTTCAAACAACTAAGTTTAAAATATACATTTCCTTCTAGTTTTAAGTGGATCTGTAACTGAAGTATCTGGATCAATAGAAAAAGGACACTTTAAAATAAATGACACAGGCAAGTATTCAATCAGAAGAAGTCTTATTAAAAAGATAAATATTATATATACCGTGCTCTCATGGTTGAAGGATTTAAAAAGCTGTTAGGTCAAGAGGGAATTTACAAGCCATAACTCTGACATAGAAAGTTATTTCTTCACTGTGTCTTAAAAGCCAGAAGAGTTTGTGGAAGTCCCAGGATGTTGCTTGAGCACTGAAAGAAATTCAGGTCAAGAATTCCTAGGTGCCAGGCAAAGGGCGACTCTTTCAGTCTCTCTAACAGTGGTTTCCTAGTTATGGAAACCTTACCAGGAGACTGACTATTCTCATAGGCCACTTAGGTTAACTGAATGTAACTGAGGATCTAACATCAACAAATAGGATCTAAATTCCCAGACTTTCACAAGCTAATCTGAGCGTAAGAATCATCTTAAACATTTCAAACATGTTAAAGCCTAAGAGTCTCTGATTCATTTGATCTGGCTTGATCCTAGAAATCTTTATTTATAACAAGTCCCCAAGGTAATTCTTAAAACTCGGCAAGTGTGATCACACATAAAATAGCTGTTATCATGTGTTTAGCAAGAGGATTATGAAATTAGTGCCTTCACCTAAAATTTCAGCCCTGATTCTTTCCTTCTTTCCTCCTTGCTCATTTCTGCTTTAGTCAACCCTCACTCTTTTTTTTTTTTTTTTTAACTCTTTCAATCTTGGTCTGACTTGATCTGATAGATTGTCAACAGCCTCTTAGACTCACAAAGTTATTATCAATCTACCCTTAAGAAAATATACAAATGTTTGATAATGCTGCCTTACAAATCCAGTACTCCCACCAGATTGTTACAAAGATGTAAGGAAAAAGTGATGCTGTTAAGACTACGGGAGATTGGAAGATGTAGTATATTTGTCTTTTATTTATTTATTTATTTTGTCTGTCTAGCCTCTGAATCCCCATCCCATATTTCAGAAATCTCTCACCTTTTCAGGTAGATCCTGGTTTCCAACAGAGATGCAGAGAGCTACTTTCTAGACAATTTATAACGAGGGCCCAGGCACATGAATAAGGACTCCCCAGTCAGGTCCACCACTGCAGTACAGACGGTAGTGGGCACAGAGGTGACAGCTACATCCAGCTTCCAGAAGTATCAGGGCGCTGGAAACAGCATCTGTGTGGTATGTGTGCTGGTTTTCACTTCTGGCCTCTAAGGAAGTTCTTGCTAGGTACTAATGAAAACAAATGTACTGCTCAAAATTCAGGAGCAAAGACATAGATTAGTACTTTACTTTCAACTTAATTTTTCTCTATCTCCTAGAACCCATACTTTTCTGAGATGTGGAATTTTTGTCTTTTGCCTTCTGATAACTCTCTAAATTGATATTGGTTGCCCCAGTGTCAGCTGGCCTCAAATCACAATATACAACAAATCATAAAGATAAATAAGTGCTCAGTCTAAAATGAAAATTTGAACGATGTTTCTTCTTCCAATCCATGAGCATGGGATGTTTTTCCATCTCTTTGTGTCTTCCTCAATTTCTTTCATAAATGTCCTGTAGTTTATAGAGTATAGATCCTTTACCTCATTGGTTACATTTATTCCGAGGTTATCTTATGGTTTGGGGAGTTATTATAAAAGGAATTGATTCCTTAACTTCTCTTTCTTCAGTTATGTTGTTAATGTATAAAATGCAGCTGATTTTTGTGCGTTGATTTTGTATCCTGCCACTTTGCTTTTGGGTTTTCCACATAAAGTATCAGGTCATCTGCAAAGAGAGAGAGTTTGACTTCTTCTTTGCTGATTTGAATGCCTTTTATTCTTTTTTTTTTTTTTTTGAATGCCTTTTATTCTTTTTGTTGTGGGCTGATTGCTGAGGCTAAGACTTCTAGTACTATTTTTTTTTTTAAGATTTTATGTATTTATTTGACAGAGAGAAATCACAAGTAGATGGAGAGGCAGGCAGAGAGAGAGAGGGAAGCAGGCTCCCCGCCGAGCAGAGAGCCTGATGCGGGACTCGATCCCAGGACCTGGAGATCATGACCTGAGCCGAAGGCAGCGGCTTAACCCACTGAGCCACCCAGGCGCCCCGACTTCTAGTACTATTGAACAATAATGTTGAGAGGGTGCATCTTCATCGTGTTCCTGACCTTAAGGGAAAAGCTTTCAGTTTTTTTCCCATTGAGAATGATATTCACTGTAATATGTGTGTATATATATATGCTGCCCAGAGCAATTTACACTTTTAATGCAATGCTTATCAAAATACCATTGACATTTTTCACAGAGCTGAAACAAACAATCCTAAAATTTTTATGGAACCAGAAAGGACACCAAATTGCCCTGGAAATATTGAAAAAGCTAGGGACATCACAATGCCTGACTTCAAGCCACATTAAAGGCTTTGGTCATCAAGGCAGTACAGTATTGACACAAAAACAAACACATAGATGAGTGGAACAGAATAGAGACCATAGAAATGGACCCTTAACTTTATGGTCAACTAATAAATTCCACAAAGCAGCAAAGAATAGTCAAGGGAAAAGATTTTTTCTTTAATAAATGGTGCTGGAAAACTGGACAATCACATGCAGAAGAATGAAACCAGACCATTCTCTTACACCACACACAAAGATAACCTAAAATGGATGAAAAACATGAACTTGAAACAGGAATCCATCAAAATCCTAGAGGAGAACATAGGCATTACTTCTTTGACACTGGCTGCCACAACTTCTTGCTAGAAACATCTCCAAAAGCAAGGGAAACAAAAGGGCACATATTGTGATGAACACTGGGTATTGTGAGTACACTGAGTATTGTGATATGCAGCTAATGAATCCTTGAACACTACATCAAAAACATATGATGTACTATGTGCTGGCTAACTGAACATAATAAAAAAAATCAAAGAAAATAAATTCAAAAAACTAAATAAGATGAAAATTTCATATTTTCAAATAAAACACTGATAAGACAATAGGCAATCAGAGAGGATTAACTGTGATGTTTTTTACTGTGAATAACATTTTAAAATTTTTCTAAGTATTATTTATGTACTTTCATAATATTGATTGTTTACAGTATTCGGGTTCATTTAAACATTGTCAAGATCATTGTTTATGCATTTTTTTTTTAAAGCAGATCACAGTAAGTTCCTGGGAGCTTTAAAGAATATGGAGTTATTTTTTAATTCTCATTGCCACATGCTTTCAATTTAAATAAAAAAAAATTCAACTTGACAAAACCTAAAATTGTACTTAGAAGAAATATTAGAAAAGAAAAAAAATTTAAAAATAAGAAATATTCCTTAACAACAAATTGGTTATGCTGATCCTAGTTCCTAAATTTACAAATGCAGCAGTTATAGAAAGAAGTTTTTGATATTCACTATTTGGCTTGAAGGATTAAAAATAAAAGCAAGTATCATTGGCATATTTGAAGATTTCCATGTTCTGTCCACCCAGCAGATAGCTCTGCAGCTCTGCATGTTGAGGTCATGGTCCAGGCCTTAATAGTGAGGTCTCCTGGCCCAGAGTCTGTTGTGTAGGTTTGATAGAAATGAACAAACTTATGATGTTAAACCACTCATTTGAATGTGTCACACTCTTTTCTAGGTGATGGTGGTGGTCGATATTAGTATTTCTTTGGATACTAATCTTTTTTTTTTTTTTTTTTTTGAGTAACCTATTGAACAAGGTGATCTGGACAAATGCACACAGGAGAATATGAAATGAAATTAT
This sequence comes from Neogale vison, assembly GCF_020171115.1. Classification (NCBI taxonomy): domain Eukaryota; kingdom Metazoa; phylum Chordata; class Mammalia; order Carnivora; family Mustelidae; genus Neogale; species Neogale vison. Next base: position 116,484,455 of record NC_058095.1, on the reverse strand, counting down.
GTTCTAAGGTAGAAAGACTGTGGAATATATAGTGATGAATATTACAGGAACCTTCTCTCACTAAGTAGAGTTCTGTTAACTTGAGAAAGTACAAAAAAGTTTAAGTGACTGAAAAAAAGTACTGCATCATAAAATAATTTACAGAAATTTCTCTCAGTGGTTGCTTTATAAAAACTTTAAATGGTTGCATTTTGTTTTTATTATAACCAATAACATTTTGATTATTATCGATAAGGGAAAAGAAACACATATCTTCATATAAAAAACATTGTTTTCTTTATAAGTCAGATTTCTTCTACATGGTTTCCAGTATCACCTTTAGTTGTTACTGTGGTAGGCTTAATTGTTCTTATAGTTGTCCTGGTAGTAACAGATGATTGTCCTATTTAGCAATGTTTTCTCTTCCTTTTTAAAATTTTCTTTCTTCTTTACCTCATCACTGCAATATTAATAGGTCAGATTCTGAACAGCAAACAAAGATTGGACCCAATCTCTACTTAGTCAGTGGCTTGGTAACACTTGGGCACTGTGTTTTCCTGGGTGATAGAATTTAGATTATGTAAGTCTAAGTGATTAATGGGTTAGTCAAGCTGTGTAATATTTTCTTTTGTCTCCCAGTTCATGTACAAGGGACTGCCTTGAATGTTCCCATCTCAGAGGGCTGAGGGAAATTCTTGCTTATCTGCCATAAGGGTTTACGTATTTATGAACATATATAATTTGTAAACTGCCATTAGGGGAGCATGATGCATTAAACCTGAGATAATTTATATAATTTAATAAGAAAATATGAGTTTATATAATATAATCATTAGCTTGTATAACTTGGACCTGTCCAAGAGAATGTTTACATGCTTATTGCTTTGTGATATATTCATTTAAGAACATAGAAAACTTCTGAGTGAAATGAAGAAGGAAATGTTGGGTGTTACCAATGCCAAATAATCATGACCACAGAATAGAAGCCACAGAAGGCGGCAAAGTGGTGACCAAGTCTTATCTGTGGAGCTCAGCAGAACAGATAACCCTGTTGGGACAAAAAGACAGGAGTGTTTTCCTACACTTCTTAGAAATTTGGAGCCATTTGAGTAGAGAAAACTACCATCGAGCCTTGAAAAACTATTATAAATTAAATATCTGATTTTTATTTGACTAAACTTGAATTTAAAAATGAGATTTTACTGAAAATTCCTTTCTATTATTGCTTATATTCTGGAGTTTTAAAACTTCCATCCACTACTTTTTTTTAAAAATTTATTTATTTTCAGAAAAACATTATTCATTTTTTTTTCACGACACCCAGTGCTCCATGCAAGCCATGCCCTCTATAATACCCACCACCTGGTACCCCAACCTCCCACCCCCCCGCCACTTCAAACCCCTCCGATTGTTTTTCAGAGTCCATTGTCTCTCATGGTTCACCTCCCCTTCCAATTTACCCAAATTCCCTTCTCCTCTCTAATGCCCCTTGTCCTCCATGCTATTTGTTATGCTCCACAAATAAGTGAAACCATATAATTGACTCTCTCTGCTTGACTTATTTCACTCAGCATAATCTCTTCCAGTCCCGTCCATGTTGCTAAGAAGTTGGGTATTCATCCTTTCTGATGGAGGCATAATACTCCATAGTGTATATGGACCACATCTTCCTTATCCATTCATCCGTTGAAGGGCATCTTGGTTCTTTCCATAGTTTGGCGACTGTGGCCATTGCTGCTATAAACATTGGGGTACAGAAGACCCTTCTTTTCACGACATCTGTATCTTTGGGGTAAATACCCAGGAGTGCGATTGCAGGGTCATAGGGAAGCTCTATTTTTAATTTCTTGAGGAATCTCCACACTGTTCTCCAAAGAGGCTACACCAACTTGCATTCCCACCAACAGTGGAAGAGGGTTCCCCTTTCTCCACATCCTCTCCAACACATGTTGTTTCCTGTTTTGTTAATTTTGGCCATTCTAACTGGTGTAAGGTGATATCTCAATGTGGTTTTAATTTGAATCTCCCTGAGGGCTAATGATGATGAGCATTTTTTCATGTGTCTGATAGCCATTTGTATGTCTTCATTGGAGAATTGTCTGTTCATATCTTCTGCCCATTTTTTGATGTGTTTGCCTGTTTCGTGTGGGTTGAGTTTGAGGAGTTCATTATAGATCCTGGATATCAACCTTTTGTCTGTACTGTCATTTGCAAATATCTTCTCCCATTCCGTGGGTTGCCTCTTTGTTTTTTTGACTGTTTCCTTTGCTGTGCAGAAGCTTTTGATTTTGATGAAGTCCCAGAAGTTTATTTTCGCTTTTGTTTCCTTTGCCTTTGGAGACGTATCTTGAAAGAAGTTGCTGTGGCTGATATCGAAGAGATTACTGCCTATGTTCTCCTCTAGGATTCTGATGGATTCCTGTCTCACGTTGAGGTCTTTTATCCATTTTGAGTTTATCTTTGTGTACGGTGTAAGAAAATGGTCGAGTTTCATTCTTCTACATATAGCTGTCCAGTTTTCCCAGCACCATTTATTGAAGAGTCTCTTTTTTCCACTGTATATTTTTTCCTGTTTTGTCAAAGATTAATTGACCATAGAGTTGAGGTTCCATATCTGGGCTCTCTACTCTGTTCCACTGGTCTATGTGTCTATTTTATGCCAGTACCATGCTGTCTTGGTGATCACAGCTTTGTAATAAAGCTTGAAATCAGGTAAGGTGATGCCGCCAGCTTTATTTTTGTTTTTCAACATTTCCTTAGCGATTCGGGGTCTCTTCTGATTCCATACAAATTTTAGGATTATTTGCTCCAGCTATTTGAAGAATGCCGGGGGAATTTTGATCGGAATGGCATTAAAAGTATAGATTGCTCTAGGCAGTATAGACATTTTAACAATGTTTATTCTTCCGATCCAAGAGCATGGAATGGTCTTCCATCTATTTGTGTCTTCTTCAATTTCTTTCATGAGTGTTCTGTAGTTCCTCAAGTACAGATCCTTTACCTCTTTAGTTAGGTTTATTCCCAGGTATTTTATGGTTCTTGGTGCTAGAGTAAATGGAATCGATTCTCTAATTTCCCTTTCTGTATTTTCATTGTTAGTGCATAAGAAAGCCACTGATCTGCACATTGACTTTGTATCCTGCCACGTTGCTGAATTGCTATATGAGTTCTAGTAGTTTGGGGGTGGAGTCTTTTGGGTTTTCCATATAAAGCATCATGTCATCTGCAAAGAGAGAGAGTTTGACTTCTTCATTACCAATTTGAATACCTTTTATTTCTCTCTGTTGTCTGATTGCTGTTGCTAGGACTTTTAATAGTATGTTGAACAAGAGTGGTGAAAGTGGGCATCCTTGTCTTGTTCCTGATCTCAATGGGAAGGCTGCAAGCTTTTTCCCATTGAGGATGATATTTGCTGTGGGTCTTTCATCCACTACTTTTGATTAAGTTAGTGCCTGGCTAGAAAAATAGTGGTCTATCTTGATCTTTGGCCCCAAATATACTTATGTTTGCTTTTTGTTTCTGAATACCTAGGGATTTCCTAAAAGTAGGAAATATTAAGAAGGGGGAAAAAGATAATTTTATTTTTTGGAAGAAAGAAAGTAAGGTGCTTTATGACAGAATATTTGAATAGTTTAATCCTATGATATAACTGGAGAGATCTCCATTATTGTGTTCACCCCATTATGTCTCTTATTTCTTTCTCACTAGATATAAAATTTCTTCCTGCATGTTGTGGTTCCAAAAAGTTCTGTGTCATAGTATATAAATATAAAAGTCAGATTTGTTCATGAGTTCATGAAAAATATTGACACTCTTCCTAGGAAAATTTATTTAAACAAAAATGTGACACTCTTCCTAGGAAAATTTACATAAACAAAAATGTGTATATACATGTGTATATACATACACATACTCACATATATTTTAAATGTGTTCAGAAACAAAAATGAAATTATAATTAAGACCTATAGAAATTGTGAAGAATCAACATGTCACCTAGCTGATTAACTTAGAAGTGATACCTGCAGTTGAAAGTTAAGCTAGAACAGTATAAAATGAACATACTTGGAAACATGTAATCCTAAAGAAATACAAAATTTCCTAGGTTGGAATATAACTTAATGAAACTTTCACAGCTATAGGAAAAGAATATGTCATTTGAAAGGTAATTGGTCAAATAGGCCAAGTATTAGCATATGCATCTATCCACTGCCTAAGAAAGAGCCCAAGACCTTGGACTGAGGAATTCCTTCTGCTAGATACTGATGTAGAATTGAGGTGAGCAGAAGCTATAGACTGGACTTTGTAACTAAACACTACTCATGAAACAACTTCATTTAAAAAAATAAAATCTTTGTTGCTAAAAACATTCACCAATCTTTTTGTAGTCATCGGTTTTCTAAATAATAATTTTTTAAATCTATAGAAGCTGAGGATCATTCCTACTAAGAATTCACATGTTTGGGAAGCCAAAGATAGCCAGGTACTCTAGACAAAGACCTGGCATGTGGGGAGTTCATTTCAACCTGCAAGGCTCTCCTGGAGAATAAGCTCTTTAAATTAATTTCACATGATTTAGCCAAAATCACTTGCTCATGGAAATTATTCACTTAGACATACAAGAAGTATTTTTTAAGCATCTATCACTATGAATGGTGTTGGGGATACAGAAATAAAATGTATACGGCCCAGGGACATGGCACTTAGAGTCTTTCCTTATCCATTTCTTACTGTCCAGTTAAAGAAAAAAGATATGATCATTGTTAAATGGTGTGCTTTTGTTTTTTTAATCTAAAATGGGCAAAGAAATAATTACATCCATTTTGTTCATATTGAATAGTATCTACTCAAATACAATTTTATCAAAGAAACTAAAATAATGCTTCTAATTACTAATTTTTATGGGCTTTCTAAGATGTAAGAGTCATTTATCACTGTACAGAATAAACAACTGGCAAAGTACAGAAACACTAAAATGTGGTTTTGGAAGTATGTTATGAAATCTTTCTTTCATACAAATAGTTCCTAAACTACTGGATTGAAAAATGAAACAAGTATGAGCAATAATTGGTCTAAGTGAGTTCAGTTAACAAAAAAAGTAATTATATATTTCAGTTGTTTAATACACGATAAGTACTATTTAGTTAGATAATTTTTATATTTATAAAATTATTCTTTATAACCTTTGAATCTAAAGTTCAAAGAGAAAGATGGCTATTGAAAGAGTGAATAATAACACTAATGTTTTTCCCTTGAATATTCTACTTCTTGGTTATTAAGATCACTATTGTTTTAAGTAGCTTCTATAATTTACTCATTGAACTGTTAGATATATAAGATAACAGCATTACCGATTGGATTCCACTGAAGAATTATTCTGCAATAATATAAATATTTACATCAGCACTTATGATTTATCTTCCTTTTTATAGAACATATCACTTTACCAATGTAAGACTTACCACGATTAACTTAGATTCTATTCTACCCTTTCTACTGAACTTCTCGAGCAAATAATTTTAAATATTTGTATCTCATGATATTTTAAGGTTATTTTACATTTTATTTGCCATTTTTATCTTAACAGTGACTCAACTTTAATTATGTGGTGTAATATATCAAATGTACCCTTTGGATATGCCTAAGCATTTCCATTGAGTTCATTCTGGAGAAGATATGTTTATATTATTGTACAAATACCCAGTTAGTCTAGTATAAATCACTGAAAGTCACTATTTTCAAAATTTAAGTCTATGAACATTCTCTCTCTGCATTCTCACTAAACTCTTTAAAATTCTCCATTTCTTTCTAAAAGATTATTGACAAAAAGAAATTATCAGGCAAAAGTTTGTATTATGCATTCATTGTTCTTTCTGCACAGCTCCTTGATTACCAGATAAATATTGGTTCCTGTCTTCTTTGAGCACCTTTCATCCTCTGCAGTATAATTTTACGTTAAGTTTTAGAGACACCACAATTGAATAACATAAATCTACTCATTATACCATTTATGCTTTGACTTTCTATTGTAGCCTGTGGGAAAGAAGGCCTTTCCCTATTCTGCAGTCTAAATTTAAAATCTAGAAATATGACCAGATGTTCTCATTAAGGATTAAATGAATACCATACATGTATATCATTTCTTTCTTACGCATAATATGCCGTGCAATTTTAGCTTTAATTAAATATGGATTTTGTTACTTAGCTCATTCTCCAGATAGCTACACTAACTGTAATAATATTCTTACTATTCTCCAATGCCACTGAATTTTTATAGAGTCACTGTCTTGCTGTGAAACCTTGGCGAGAAATGTACAACATTTATGATCTCTTCATGCAATGTGAGAGCTCCTAAAACAAAGCATTCCCTGCAAAATGAAACCCTTTAAGTATTAGTAGCATGGGAAAAATTCACAAGATTATAAAATGTATATATTATGATTGAGACAAAGGAGAATATTTGTCCATCTTCTCACAGGTATTCTCTGAAAAACAATCTGAAGGTTTTGAAGGGGCAGGGAGTGGGAAGTTAGGTGAGCCTGGTGGTAGGTATTATGGAGGGAACATATTGCATGGAGCACTGGGTGTGGTGCATAAACAATGAATTCTGATACACTGAAAAGAAATTGAAAAAATAAAAAATTAAAAAATATATGTTCTAGGATACACATAAGGACATAAAACTTGCTCAGCCTTCAGTGTAAAGTCTAGAATGAAGTCTCAGGTTCACTGAGATATCTCTAGTCACTTACTGTTTTTTATAAAGTTATTACAGAGCATCAATCATGTGCCTGGCATTGTGCTGAGGCATGGGTTATAAAATTAGAGGACATATGTATTGCCCTCTAGTGTGCAAACAGGCAAAACAAATAAGCAAAGAATATTATCATTATTAAAATAGATGCATGTACAAAATACTAGCAAAGTTTCACAGAGGAGTATTACCTGAGCTGGTATTAAAAAAACACTTGGGCTTTTGCCAAGTGGATGAGCCAATAGGGAGGAAAACATATTTACTCAGAGAAAAGGGACATTCTAGCAGTCGGTTAATGTTTAGAAGCAAGAACTTTGAGATCACATTTTCTAGGTTCAAATACAACTTCACAACTTACCGAAAACGTGGCAAAAGTTATGTAACTTCTCTATGCCCCAGTTTCTTCATTTGTTAAATAGAAACTACATCATAGAGTTATTAGAGGGGACACCATGAGTCAATACATGCAAAGTGCTTAGGATAGTTCCTTTTTAAATGTGTGCTAGGTAAAGTTAGAAAACCTAGTTTTCACAGGGTGCCTCGCTGGCTCAATCATCAATAGAGCATGCAAGACTTGATCCTGGGGTTGTAATTTCAAGCCCCATGTTGGGTATAGAAATTACTTAAAAATAAAATCTTTAAAAAAAAGAAGGAAAACTTCAAGTTTTCTGAAATATAAAACTTAATAAATGAATTGATGAGACAGAGTGGCCAGATTGTAATCATTTTAAATGTCTTTAAAAAGATATATAGAAAAGACATTTTGAGCAGAGGACCCATGTGATAGATTAAAAATGGCTCAAATTCTTTGCCACTTCTCTCATTTGAGAAGTGAAGTCCACTTATTCTACTCCTTTCATAACTAGGTTAGTCTCAGTAACAACATTGATAAAAAGAATAAGGCAGAAGTGATTGTCAGTTGCTGGTCCCATGCACTAAGAGACTACCAGAATCCACTTCAAATTCCTTGAAACATGTTCTCTCAAAGTCCCGAGCTACCCTGCATGAAGTCTGACTGTGCACGAGGCCCCTCATAGATATTCTGCTTTTCTGGGCCCTGTCTTTCAATTATCCCTATCGAGACACCAGATGGATGAGTGAAGCTGCCTTAGATCCCACAGACCAGAACATCTGTCCTTGAACACCTCACAATGAACTCCATCAATGTTACATGGAAAAGAGGAATCATTCATCTTCATCTCATCACTGCCTGGAATTCTGGACCAAGAAAATCATAAGACATTATAAAAATGGCTGTTTTAGGTCACTGGACTTTGGAGTAGTTTGTTACTCATCAATAAATAATCTAGCAGGAACAAGTGAGAAGGTCAGATTTTTATATTTTAAAGATCCCCTGGCCTTTGTGATGTAGGGAGGGTATGATAACTAGGATTGAGTCCAGAAACTCTAGAATGGTAAGGAGATTTTCAGAAGAATCCAAAACAGAGATTGCAAGGGCTAAACTAGATCAGTGTTACAGATATTAAAAGAAAGGGGGATCACTAAACTAAAAATTAAAGTTTTTCTTTTCCTCATTTTTTCCCTGTCTTTAGGCTTTCCTCTTATTGAGTAGATATAATTTAGAAAAAGTGATTTGAGTGGCTGAAATGGAATTCAAGACCATAAGCTAGAAAGTCAAAGTTCATTTCTTGTGCTCTAAGATAATTCTTAAAGAGAAACATTATTTGGTACTTGTTGATTTGTTGATTTTATAGCGATATGGACATAGATGATATAGATGCAGATATAGATATAAAGATAGAGATAAAAATGTGTATGTAAATATGGACATGCCAAGGATCCTGGAAGATTCAGAGTATAATATTTACATCACAAACCACTGAGCAGGGAAAGATGCAAAATGATTTAAGTCCTTGTTGTGGCAATGGACTCCTCGTTGAGAGGGGAGAGGATAAACCAATGAGAGTAATATGGGAGAAAAATGATGCCTTTTGAGTATTCTTGGTTGAGTCCAACAATATGCCTGTTACTAGAATTAAACTTGAAAGTAGGAAGTGCTCTGTTTCATCTTTTTTCCCCAAAATTCTTTTGGCCATGACCAATAGTTAGAATTCATTTAATATTTTAACCTAATATAAAGACATATACACTCAAACTAAAACATTCATTTCAATAGATTGATGTCCCCAGCCACAACTTTCAGGTTGAAAAGTACTGCCATCAGAAAAAAAAAAAAAAAAATCAAATATATTTAAGAACTCCAAAAAGAAACAGCATTTGCATGAATATAGCCCAGGAAGGGAGAGCGAAAGCCTCTTGAAGAATGTCTGCATACAGCCTAGCATCAGGGCCAGTGAATATTTGTTTTTAAAATATGTGCCGAGGTCAATGGGAGTACTTCCCAGCTTGTAATGGCAGGAGTGCCACAACTTCCTAGAACCCCCTCTGAAAGGGATGTAAACATATTACAGAATGAGTAAAGAGATGTAACTGCCTGGGCCCTGGATGAGAAGGATGTAGACTGCCAATGTGGGCTATGACCAAACATCGTGTCAGGACCTAGTGATTCATGTGAGTGCTGGGAAATCATGCTCAAGGACCAGGAACAACTCAGCAGAGGGCAAATAGGAAAGGAACAGTGACATACCCTTTCTCCATAATGCCAGATTGATTAAAAAAAAAAAAAATCCTCACTCCCTGTTCTAAAACTTTGTATTAGTTTGTGAGTATGGGGATCTTACATATAAATCTTTCTTTCCCAGTCAGATTTGGAATCATTTATGAGATAGACAAAGGAGTCCTACTCAGAGAGAAAAATATCATTTTTATCATGGATAAAGCAATCGGAAAATATTATTTTAGGTCTGTTGTATAAATGTATTTTGCTTATCAATTAGTCTTATCTATCCAATTGTAGTCAGTATTATAAAACCAATGGGGGACTTCTAAGGGGGTACTACATGGAAAAAGAGAGGATCCATGCTTCCTGAAGTCAGGTTGTGTGTGTGCATGTGTGTGTATATGTGTTTATGAGAGAGAGAGGGAAAGAGAGTGAGCACACAAGCATGAGCAGATAATGCATAATTCTTTCACAGAACACATCAAGCAAGTAAGTCATTCCTCCTCTTACAAATGGGCATTGAAAGAGACACAAACTATTTTTCTATAAATGAAAATATCAGGGATGTGGAAATAGTGTTCTCCCTACAAATAGTCAGAGTTAACATTTATTGAGTTCTTACCATAAATGAAACACTGTTCTAGAATGTGCTTAGGTATCTTGGGCTTTTAAATACTCTACTATGATTCTGTATTCCTTTGTGTATTTTACTCATAAGCAAACTGCTGTAAAGAGTAATCTGTCATCAGTTTGTTCACTTTGACATATTCTACCTCTGCAGATGGTACACTCCACAGAATGGCTCTCGCTAAAGTCACCAATAACGCCCTCATTGTCAAATATAATGGGCAATATTATATTTTTTATTCTTTTATTTTCCTTCACTTCATTTTTGGGTTCTCTGTAGAATGTATCACTATTAACTCTTCTTGAATACTTTATCCTTGGTTTTCATGATGTCAACATTTTTGCCTCCTTTCCATGTCTGGGACACCAATGTTCTTTATGGAGTGCACTCTTCTAGAATGTTGGAAGAACCCTGTAATTCCTTGTCAGACTTAATGTAGGGCTAACTATTACCTATATGCGGATGATGATTCTCAAGTCTGTATATCTAAGTCAGATCTCTCACATAATCTTTAATCCAAAAACATAAAAACTATGTAATATCACTACTTGAATTCACAGAGGCACCTGAAAAACAAAATATCAGCAACAACACGTTATTATACTTTGAAACCTGCTTCCCTGCCCCTAGTTTATACACCTATCTTAGAGAATCCAAGCATTTGCCCAAGCAAAAATTATGAAGAAGAGCACAAATTCCTGATTTCCCTTACCAAACATCTCCTGTATGTTTTGTTGATGTCTGGCTCCTGAGTGTTCATGTAAGTCATCGCTAACACTATGCCACCTTCACCTTAAAGCCCTTCTAGAAAATTATTCAAAGAAAGGCAGAAGTTGAATATTGGTAGGTGTGTGAAAGTATGTTGTTGCTTTCTAGACAATCTCTACCCAAAAGACATCATTTAGTGGAAGTAATTTTGAAAGGGAATTTGCATCAAGCTAAATATAAGAGACAATATTAGTGTGTATGTACATAGAAACATGGAACAAAGAGTGATGTTGACTTCATTTTTGAAATAAACAAATAAAAAATAAAACATCTCTGAAATTATTGGGAAACTGCCAGAATACTAGTATTGAATAAAGAGCTGAATTTATAGTAAATGAAGCAAATATCCAAGAAAAAATTTTAAAAAGTTAAAAATAAGTCTTTCCTTGACATTGAAACTAGGTTTTCAAATCAAGAAATAAAGTAATGTAAAAAGCTTAAGACTTATTAAGGAAAGATCTACGTATCATAGGATTAATCTTTAAAAAGTTGTTTTTAAAATCACCTTTGAGTGTATTTATTGAAATTTAATATGAACTGTTTTTTAAAAGATATACAATGCTTTGGGTATAAAGTTACTTTCTCCTAATATCTAATACCTTAGGATTTACTCACTGCCATCTGGTGTCACTGTAATCAAATTGCAATGGCAGCTCCTTGGACTAACACATTTTACCTCCTAAGATTTGAAATTGCTGAAACAAATATGCAAAGAGACAAGTTTGACATTAAACATTCTACCACACTCAAAAGTATTATGAGTTGAAGCAAAGACAGACAATTAAATTATTTTCTTGTAGTGCTTTACAATGAGGCACCAGCTCAATGAAGTAACATTTATGTTACTGAAAGGTGGTAGCAGAGTAAATCCTACTTCATTGCCAATAAACTGAAGATCAAAACAATCAACCAAGCTCCACTGGTAATAAATTGAAAGTCAGTGGAGCACAAAATGTATTACTGTTAGAATTAATTTTGGCACAAAATGGGTTGTTGAGTTTTCCCCTTTTCTTAAGGCAAATCAACCCCAAGCAAATAGTTAATAGACTGTTGAAAGGTAAATTCAATGTGCTCGTAGTGTTCTGATGAAATTTGAATTTTGTATTTGATTTTTAAGAACAGTCATTTGGATTCTATTTTATATGTATTTTGGAGAAATTTTTACAATGGTTTCATGATTAAAATGCATCTTAAAATATCTATTAGATGACAAATAGAATTTGTTCACACATTTACCAAAAAGCTCTTAAGGACAAGCAGTCAATCTAATCATTGATTATAATAAGCTGGACTGATATTTCACGGACTTCCATGATTTAAAACTTACTAACAAAATTGGAGTATGTCATTGAAAGTTGTTTAGATACTGAGAGAATTTGAAGCATACAATATTGTGCCAAATGAATAAAGATGACATGTTTTAAGGGTACTCTGAAATGTGTAGGAATAACAGAGCTATGCCAACACATGGTGCTGAACATAAAGATTCTGGATGGGAATTATAGAGGAGAGGCAAGTTCATGACTTCCCTGCTGCAGGTTATCACCAGAAATAATTTCTATAGTTTGTTACCAGACATGGAAAAGATTTCTATTTAATACTTCCACTCTGAATGAGGTAACTAACTTGTTCAAGATCATCTTTTGGCAGAATCAGAATTTTGCCTCAAATTTCCTAACTCATTACAAAGGTTTCTTTTAACTACAAAGCATCTTTTGTGTAGCCTTCAACCTGATAATATCTTAAGCCTTTAGTAGTACTTGGTTTTTCATAGTAAAGATTCATAGTAGATATAATTTAACTTCAAACTCATTCTTCTCATCATCTAGAGCTGAATCTCTTCCTTGTGAATCCTCAGAAAGCACAGGAGAGATTACTATTAGTATTGCATAAGCCCATTTGAAAACATTTATGGTTTTATTTTCTTCTATCTGCCAAGTTAAAGCTTCTCTTTAATCCCTGTGGGCATTGACTTCCATAGTTACATAAGGAGGCAATTTCATAACAAAATAATTATCCTTCTTAGTTCTAGAAAACAAGGTTTATTCACCTACTGATAATGGATACACAATGAGTCATAAATAACCCTTACCAAGATTATTCTATAAAGAAAATAGTAGTCCTCCTTTTCCTCAGAATCTGAATGCTATGGTGTAATAAAATATACAAAATACATTCTATGCCTGCAAGGCAGAAATCATTACTCTGGGGCTTTTTGAATTGGTAAAATTACTTTTTAAGAATGAATCTACTCTTGTGTTGGTAATGACTATGATGACAATAATACAACCATAAAAAGTTGACTTTATCCTGCTAACATATAGATGAGTTTCTCTATGTTCAGTTTGATATAATTTTCAAGCAATCAATTTAAACAATCAATAAGCAAATTCCAGAAATCATATAAAAATATTCCTACTAATGGATAAATACTGACAAATATTGGTAGGTAAGTTGTTCATAAGAACTGTAGGCATTTTGCATATTTTTGAATCATCTATTTTCAAGAATAAGAAATATTAAAATGTATGTAAAATGGTATACTTTTTAGTATTTAATGCTTTTTTGCCTTCTTAACCTTTGTTTACATAAATCAACTGTAAATGTTTTAAGGGGAGTGAAAATGGTTAAAATGAACATGAGAATTCTGAGAAATTATACAAGAAATGCCAACAGGGCATTAAAAAGCAAATTGACTACTATTGAAATGAAAGCCTAGAATGAATGAAATTGAACAAAGAAAATGAAAAATGAGTAAGGAGATTAGAAATGAGATAAAGAGTAAAATGTAAAAAAGTTAATCAAATGAAATACTTGATTTGAATAACCAAGAAGATGTAATCAATGTAAAAGGGCATAACTTAGAAAAACAATGTTATAACTGTGGATATGGCTATAAACTTATAGCTTGTTCTCTTAACACTCCTATCTGGTGTTTCCATCTGACAAAAAAAGAATGTGTATTATATTCTAGAGATCATCAACGAATCACTTTGGCCTACTTTGCTTGCCATTCCTGGGCCTGCATTTGATCACTTTGTTCTCTTAGAAGTGTGAACATTATACTCCAAGTGTTATGCTTGAACAACAAATTGATGTGCTTGCATAGAAAATCTAAATTAATTAGGTCCTTAAAATTTTGTATGTAGCCATTCAACTCTGTTAGCATGAATTTGTTATCCTGGGCATAGTTGATTATACATATCTTATATTAATTATAAATATAAATGTACAGAATTATAAACACCTCTCTTTGGCATTCTGATTACACATTTCAATTCCTCCCCACCTAAGATAGGATATGATAGCTTACCTTAACAAAAACAGTTATGAAAAAATCCTCCATTCCCCAAATGCCTTTCTCCCAGGTTTGGTATAGCCTGTTTATAGCACATGTAATTTTTACTACAGAATAGATCAAAGAATGCGATGTGTCTTTAATTTAATGTCATGATTTGTGGAGTGCGTGGGTGGCTCAGTTGGTTAAGCATCCAACTCTTGATTTTGGCTGAGGTCATGATTTCAGTGTCCTGGGATCAAGCTCCACATCAGGTTTTGTGAGCAATGGGAAATCTGCTTGAAAATTCTCCCTTTGTCTCTCTCTGTCCCTCCCTCTCTTTCTCTCTTTCAAATAGATAAATAAATCTTTAAATAAAATAATCTCATTATTTTCAAGAACCATTTAGTCATGTCATTTGCCATTGCTGTATATGCAACAAGTTCGATTTAGGTAAGAAACATGTTTTCTTGGGGCGCGCCTGGGTGGCTCAGTGGGTTAAAGCCTCTGCCTTTGGCTCAAGTCATGATCCCAGGATCCTGAGCTCTAGCCCTGCATTGGGATCTCTGCTCAGTGGGGAGCCTGCATCCTCCTCTCTCTGCCTGCCTCTCTGCCTACTTGTGATCTCTGTCTGTCAAATAAATAAATAAAATCTTTAAAAAAAAGAAAGAAAGAAACATGTTTTCTCTTATAAATTTCTTCTAAGTTTTGCTCACATCCAATGAGTGGTAAAAATGTTGACTTTATTAACCACTAAGGCATTTATTACTTCTCTCTTTCCATAATATTTTGAGAGTTTATGTCTATGTGTTATTTCTGTGCTATCATCAAATACCAAAGATTGGAATGTAAGACCCAACATACAGATAATAGGTGTTTTTGAAAAAGGAAGCCAAAGCAAGGAAATTGAGTTAATACTAAAACTTATACTTCAGAAGAACTTTTGAAAAAAAAATTGAAATTACATATTAAAAGTTACAATATGTACCTGAAAATACTGAACCTGAACAACCATTATCAGGAAATATGTTAATAAGATTACTAGATTTTAAGAAATATTTTATAAAATAATTTGGGCATCTAGGAAAAAATAGTCTATAACTTATAATGCAAAGAGAATATTTTGTCATTAGGCTTTGTGAACACAATTTAATACTAAAATGAAGTTGATTAACATATTTAAAGTATAAGGGATTAAAAATATAAGTCCAAGAGTTTACATCCAGTAAAACTGACTTACAGTGATAAAGGCCAAGACATATTGCTATTAACAGTTGACCTAGAGAATACTGCTCCCATAAGCTCCTCTTAAGAATTTCACTAGAGTGTGAAATTTAGATGACATAACTTTATCATGAGCATTAAACCTATAGTTATTTGCAGAATTAAGACTAAAAATCATAATGACAATATGTTCTGATAATGTAGATATAGTACAACTATGAAAAATAAGTGGGGACATAAAGAGCATATGAAAATAATATTTTAACTCTTCCCAGTAATTCTACCAGGGGAAGTAATGTTAACTTTTATAATTCTAAAACTTGTGTGTGATGTGAGATAAAACAAATTAGTAATGATAGGACTTTCTAGTTACGCCATTTTTTCTGTCCCCTGAATCAGAATTCTCAGTTTAATATAATGATTAAATAGATGGAATACTAAGGTGTTTACATAAAAACGCTACAGTCCTGACTGTGAAGGGAGGTTGCCAACTGAACTAAGGAGATATATGTATAAAATACATATAGATATAAAGATATATCTTATATGTATATTAATTTATCTATATATCTATATATTTTTTCATAATATATAAGATATATTATAGATCATAACTCTCTTTAAGTAAGGCTATAACTGGAATGGACCACATGGAGGGGATTCTAGAATTGTCAGCAAATTCTTTTTTATCTAGTTACAAGGGTATTTGCCTTATAGTAACTCATAAAACTGTACACTTCTTTTGACTGTTTTAGTGTTTTATTATACCTGTTATTTTTCAATAGAAGAGCTAAAATGACTAAGGTATTTCTACTATAAAAAATTAGTCATAGGGGCACTGGGTGGCTCAATCAGTTTAACGTCTGCTTTCAGCTCAGGTCCTGGGATGGAGCCCTCAGTCTCCCTGCTCAATGAGTGGGGAGTCTGCTCAATGGGGAATCTGCTTCTCCCTCTCCCTCTGCTCCTTCCCCAGATTGTGATCTCTTCCTCTAACTCAAATAAATAAAATCTCTTAAAAAATAATTAGTCATAATAATCATAACTTTCCAATATTTTGGTTATCCTATTATCCATTCTGGCCCCATGGTGAACATAATTCATAGGATCTAGTGCTGAGACACATATTACAACATATTCTGGTGTCATATCTACTTGAAAGGAATCCTCTTGATAGGATTGCTAGCTATTACAGCAAAATGTCACACTGAAACTAACTAGTGACAAGCCAAAAGAACACCAAAATTTCCAAGCATAAATTTCTTCATATATTGGGAAATAGAAATATTTATCTTTTTAAATAATAACTGAGTACCTACCTATATTAATTTTGGCTATTAATTCTTTTTCTGTGAATCTTAAGAAAATTAAAATACCATTGCTTTCTCTTTCTTTTAGTACTCTAATATCCACTGAATGTTATATTATCCAACAAATAAATTAAAACACTAGGAAATTGCTCGAACTAAAAAAAAAGTAAAACCAAAGAAAAAATTTACTGTGTCTAACAACTCCAAGTCTCTACTGAGCCCCCATGATGAAAACTAATTTTGGTTACAAGCCCATTTAAATAGACGCTATAGTACATGTAATTGTGTACCAAAACTCCTTTTATATTTATTTTTGCTTTAAGTGTAATGGGCTTTACTACAAACTATGCAAGCCAATGAGCCCAAAATGAGAGTACTATTTTACAGTGATATGTACCTATAATAATATTCAGTATAAAATGCATAAGGTATTCAACACTGTGATTTGTGTGGATAATGGTAAACACTCTTTTATGGTAATAAAATGTAGGTCTATAGTGAACAATTTCAGTTATTTCCATTCTAGATTTACAGATCCTGGAAAACATTCCATGCTGTAATAAGTCTTGCAAATATTGTGTGTGTGTGTGTGTGTGTGTGTGTGTGTGTGTGTGAGAGAGAGAGAGAAAGACAGAGACAGAGAGACAAATACAGAGAGACCTCTTGATTGAGAATAAAAATTGTCTTGAGTTCTTACTTTAGAACCAATAGTATAATATATCAAATTTATAAAATATCTCTAAGTAAATATCACAATAGATTGAATTATGGAGAACAAATTAACTGTGGAGAACAAATAATAAATATACTTCAAATTACAACACCAAAATGTGTATTTCTTGCCCCAAACGATTTTATTTTAAACTAGTTACTCATTAAAAAGAGAAGAAAAGAGCTGTCAGTGTTTTGTAGCTGCCATGTCCTTAAGGGATTAAATTCAGTGCTAAAAATCTGGTTTGGTAAAATTTCTAATTTTAACATTTGGACAACCATATTGTTGTTCGCATAACTTTGCCTTTTACTATTTCTTTTTTACTATTTCTATTGTTATTTCATTGTTAATCACAATTCTGGGATACCTAGCAGTTTAGCATGCCAAGTTCTATCAGTTTGTGAAGTAATTGAGGATGGCAGAAAGAAGATGTTCTTAGAAAGTACTTAGTGATGAATTGGAATTTTCTAAAATCTCATCAAACTTAACATGTATCTCTCCTGAGATATATGTATATATACAGAAGATGTAGATTATATGATATTTAGATTTTACATAATAACATGAAAAGCACTATTTTAATATATTCACTCATAATCAAATCAACAGCAACTATGAAATAAAGTGTTCTCTCTGTAGGAATAATAAACAATGTAAATCCTCAATTTTGGCACCTTTGTGTTTTCTAAGTACCAAAACACCTTTATATATTTTCAAAGAAAGACAAAACATTTATTTGTGGTTTTTATCTATACACAGTCACCTTTGAACATATGCTAAAACTGAATATATCTTTTTACTGAATTTTATGATTCCATCATTCCTTGGTAGAATTTAATTACCACTTTATAATAAAAGTTCATGTTTAGAGGTCCATGATCTAATGTTCTGATCCAGCATTCAAAGACAACATCTACAAGCTGTGAAATACATTAGAAAAACTGAGCAACACATTGAAGTGGGAATTGGAGAAGCAGATTTCCCTAGAAGGCATCCATACTTCAAAATATAAAATCCCAGCGGATGGGAGCAACAGTAAGCACTGTAAAGCAGTTAGGAAAATGATGAGTTAAAGAAAAGTTTGAATGGAGAAATGTACATAAATTATTGTTTTTCCCAGTGTCAAGGATTCTTTCAACCTTTGACTCTTAAAAACACCAGTATTACAACAGATTTTGGAAACATGTTTTGCATTTTGGAAAAAAAAAATCAGTTTGGCAAATAAAAGAGACAATAAACTAAAAGGTTCACATCTAAATGCCCTGAAGTCTTGCTATAACATGACCTAGTATAAGACGAATTTCTGTCTGAGGTATTTCTATCTCCTACTTCTTCCAAGGGAATTCATTAGCGTAAGAAGAAAAAGAACCTAGTGGTAACATTTTTTAACCTATAACAGAATAATGTGGTGTTGACCATGTTGTAGACTCCAGCATCCTTTTTTTTAAAAAGAGAATAAGATTAGGTGACATTTTTTTTTTTTTACATTATAGTCCAAAAAATTATTTATAAGATTACCACATAAGATTTATCTGTTCCTTATATATTATCACACCATATATTTTAGTCACTACAGGGGATTTACAAACATAAAAAATAAAATTCTGATTATTAATAATTAATTCTAATTATTAATAATTAAAATTATAATTATTAATAATTAATTCTAATTATTAACAAGGAAAATAGAATATTCCAGTGATATGCAGAATGAACAAAAATCTTTCCTTAAAGAAAAATCCCAATACTGAATACTTAATACCGGAAATCGTTACAAGAATGGAACACAGGGAGTAAGTAGCAACATCATATAGGATCAGGCTTTCTCCTCTGTGAAGAAAAATAAGTAAATATCTATTTATGTTTTTAAATAACAAAAAGAAAAAGGCACATGCAGATTATGTAGGTGACCAGCCTAAATCCATAAACAAGTGCACTAAGTAATTTAGTAGGAAAAATGTTATTTTTCCGTTGTCTTGTAATGTAACCAAAGTCCAAGATCACGAGTTCTTTCTTGATGACAATTTCTTAGATCCGTCACAATTCTGGCCCAGTAGTGCCCTCCTCTCTTTTACTACACTCTCCTTACGGGTATAACTCGTTCAGGTTATCCCTGTATCTGAAACTGTGTGATTATTTTTTAATTTCTCACTTTGTGAAAGAAGTCATTTTTCTGTAGCTGTTCCCTAGTTTTTATATTTTATTCCATTCTTCTACAAAAATCAAGTGAAATGTTAGCTACTTCCTTTATTTGCAAGAGGCTCCATTACTGAAAAAATGTCTTATCGTGGTTTGTATTATTATCCTTTCAGGATGAAATGCATAAATTGGAAGATTTTTTTTTTTTTATATATTTCCTACCTGAGACACTACCAGATGGTACTCTGCTAGTCTCAGGTTGATCATTATGTGAGAGACCTGGGCTCACAGCCAGACCAACACGCCGTTGACTGAGAGAAAACAATGTAATGCTGAACTGTACATAAAAATCACAAGTGGTGCTTTTGTAATTTAAACAGACATCTGCTTTCACATGTCATGTTTATCTGAAATATATACACATTTCTGATTTGATCTAGTTATTAAACTGAACTTAAGAGGGTAATTAATAATATATGTACTTGAGACACGGATA
The DNA here is from genome assembly GCF_020171115.1 of Neogale vison. NCBI lineage: Eukaryota > Metazoa > Chordata > Mammalia > Carnivora > Mustelidae > Neogale > Neogale vison. The sequence goes on along the minus strand of NC_058095.1, from coordinate 116,464,590 downwards.
TATCAGATATATGTGTATACACCTGTATGGTACAGATATCTGCCAATGTAGATAACAGCTATTCCTATGTATGTGTGTACTTCTCATGCAAGGATACACATGCACATATACATTGGGACACAGTAGAACACCAAAAATGTACAAATTTCTCTGAGCTCTCCCTGTTTATGCATTTGTTTCCTGACTTCCCTGATATGACATGAGAGTGAGGTTATTGAATTTACCCAGTAAGATCCCAATGTGACAAAGTCATAAACTAGACATGGAGCATGGGTGAACACCCTGCTTTCTTTTTTTTTTTTTCCTTTTTTTAAATTTATTTATTTATTTATTTATTTTTTCCAATTTATTTATTTTCAGAAAAACAGTATTCATTATTTTTTCACCACACCCAGTGCTCCATGCAACCCGTGCCCTCTATAATACCCACCACCTGGTACCCCAACCTCCTACCCCCCCGCCACTTCAAACCCCTCAGATTGTTTTTCAGAGTCCATAGTCTCTCATAACACCCTGCTTTCTGATTAGGAGTGTTTTTATTTGCTTTGGCAAAAAAACTTCCAGAGAAACTCTTAATTTGAAATTTTATAAAAGTGCAAATGTTTGTATTTTAGTAAGCAAAAGGAAAACTCCTTGTTTTCTTTCCTTTTCTTTTTCTTTTTTCTTTTTCTTTTCTTTCTTTCTTTCTTTTTCTTTTCTTTTTCTCAGTAGCATCTCTGATTCATCCCTTGTACATGTAGTTGTGTGATTACCCCAGTTATCATAATTGTTAACCAAATGTCAAGAAATACAAGCCTCGGGGACTTGAGGTTATATCTTCCTCTTCTTCCATCTCTTCATTTTCTAGACTCTTTTGTATTTTTGACCATCAGTAGTATAGCTATGAGAAGACTGTTGATGTTTTACATAACCACTGTTTGGCAGATCTAATAGCTCATGGAAGAAATCTAAAAAGAACAAAAGCAGCACAGGAGAACTTTAGCTTTATGCTGACTAGCTCATTACATAGAGATCCTTTACTTTGCAAAATACCACATAAGTGATTTGGTTAACCTGGTAGAACTTAAATCTTTCCAGTACACATATTTTTAATTACACTATTAAGTTCAGTTTCATAACTAGATCAAATCAGGAAAAAATATATTATTGAAACTTTGCAGAGGGCACAAAAATCATTTGCAGTAATAACAACTTAATATTTACGTGGTAATTTAAATACAATTTAACAAGGTAATTAATCTTTAGGTAGGCACAATTCTTTTCATAGACTTTTAGCTTGCAATAGCTGATTGCAAGAGCAAATATGCTGGGCTTCTTTTTTAGAAACGCTTCTATTACTGGTTTCAGCTTGTGGTGGATTAAATTAATAGGAGTTTTATATATAAGCACTTGTGTCACCTTATACATATTATATCATACATATTGTATACCCTAAATTGCCTATGTATCTATATATGTGTGTATATTTATGTGTAAGGTGTATACGTGTAAGGTACAGCTCCCAGTCAGCCACATGATCTTGAATATAAAAACCAATGCTCTTACAAGCATTTTTTACCCATATAACCATTCTGTTCTTCACTGTCAGTACACTATTCAATAAATTACATGAGATAGTCAATACTTTACTATAAAATAAACCTTGTGTTAGATTATTTTGCCCAAATGTAGGCTAATATAAGTATTCTGAGCATGTTTAAACTAGACTAAGCTGTGATAGTTGGTAGGTTAGATGTATGCATTTTTAAATTATGATATTTTCAACTTACAATCAGATGTACCTCATCATAAGTTGAAGAAGATTTATCTATATAAACACACTTATTACTTTGCTCCAGTTCCTTGAAATTTTAGGTTATATGATAGAGAGAAAGCATAGTTTTCATTATACATATAGATAAGTTTTATCTAAGTCTTTTTTTAAAGAATCTTTAAAAAGTACACATTGTCTAAACATTCATGTATTATAGTTAAGGTTTAAGGTTTGTAATAAACTAATGATCTTCTTTCCAGTAAATAAAAAATTATATGACCTTTAGGATATAAAATCGGAATAGTAAATTCTAAAATACAGAGACAAAATGAAACACACCTTTATTTTTTAAAATATTAGTTAATAGCTTCATTATCTGCTACTTGAAAGACCCAGTATGCATTTTCTAGTATTATTGTTTCCACATATTCCTTTAAAAGCATGTATTATTTTAAAAGCAGAAAAAGTTATTTTACAAATATTATTTTAACATATTGAAACTGATTAACAGGAAATTGAGGAATAGTGAGAAATTACTTTTGCTCTTTCATTTCTGTGTAAAAGAAAAACAAAGCTCAAGCATAGTTGTTCAATGAATATTCCAAGCAGACAAATAAATAGAGAAATCCAGCATTGTTATCTTACACAAAGTCACTAAGGTATGTTCACTCTTATTTATGTTAATTTAAGCCAAAAAAAAAAAAAAAACCACAAAGGCTATAAAACATTATGGAAGAAGAACATTAAAAACATAATAATAATAAAAACCAATTGGGGCCATTAGGGAAGTTAGAAGAACATCATGTTAAATTTTACTATGAAAAATCTCTTTAATGATTTCCCATTTCTCGGTATCTAATACACGAATATAACTAGTATCCCAAAGTAAAATACTGTGTGGCTGATACTGTTATTGTTGTCAGAATTTAGTAGATAAGAAAACTTGAAATTGAAAAGTCATAAATCTCAGAATCCTTTAGCTAGGTAGTCATAATGAAAACATTATTTTTTCTTTATTCAAAATCCAACATTCTTTCACCCTTCCATAAGGCTTTTATAGCTTTCATTTGAATTTATAAATAATTTTCTTAAATATTTATTTATTTTTAAAGCATCATGGCATATACATTTTATAAATGAAAATCTAAACCCACTCAAGTACTGGCTTATTTCTAAATAAGTTTTATTGGGAAAGCTCCTAAGTATTTCAAATGGATATTCAATCTTTACATGACCAATTCTTTACATGATGTTATTTTATTTGACATGAGGGAAATTATTAGTTATAATCTTTATTAGGTACTCTTAAGTGCTAAAAATATTTATTTTTTAATAGTATCCAATAAATATATTTGACTGAATATGAATGACAAAGATCATAAAACATTTTCTTATAACCCCCTTTGATCCATGAGAACTGATAATGTAACAATCTTTAATACATATATACATGTATATATGTTGGCTTCCCAGAAGTATAGGTACTATTTTTTTTTAAAGATTTTATTTCTTTATCTGAGAGAAGCACACTCCCTGCTGAGCAAGGAACCCAACATGGGACTTAATCAAGACCTCCGCCGAAGGCAGAGACTTAAGCAACAGAGCCACCCGCCAGGTGCCCAAGGTACTATTTTGTAATAATGACCAAGCCAAACAAAGAAAATAAACAACAACAAAAATCCTAAATTTATTGTTGATTAAGAAGACAAAGGGAAAAGCAAAACAAGTTTCACCACAGCTTTCATAGAACTATGAGCTTTTTCACTGTGCAGAAATTTGGCCTTCAGTGAGAGGTTTTGTGATAGAATTGTTCATCACTGCCAGACTTCATTTACTGTTCTTTCTAAAAAATCTGAAAAGTATTTCCCAATTCCTCAGATCAGGAAGTGAAGGAATAAGAGTAGAACTAAATATAAGCAGTAATAAAAGCAATATGTTGCATGTCCTCAAGAGGACTACAAATCTCTCAAAGGTAACATAATGAATGTCCTCACCACCTACCAGAGCACTCAGAATGACAGGGATCCACTGACCAGAAGCAGACATGCACAATTCTATCCAGACTAACTTTCCTTCATAGATTACTAGCTCTTTTGATTCTAAATCACTCATCCCTTCCCCACGTTTCTGTTTCAGCTGAATTTTCCTTTCCTTTTGCATAGCTGCTTTCTTTATCCTCACTTCCTTTCTTCCTTAAACTAGTAAATGAAGTTACTACTGCTGGACTCTACTTGTATACATCATGTATTTGGGTTAGTGCTTATACTCAGTTGATGTTTTTTTTCTGCAACAATAACTCATCTCCTAAACAAACATTGAGCTAAACAGACATTGTTTTTGAGGAAATACACAAAATTCAAATTCAGGTACATCTTGACTAATGAAAAAAAAATGGCTGTGTATGTGTTAATAAGTTTCAACATCAAATTATGGCAAAGGAAAATGACACTGTCTTAAAAATCTCTTTCAGATATAGGATCAATTCTCAGAAATCACATGAAAACAGTTCAAGGAAATAGTTTCTATTAAATGCCAAGTTAACTTCTCACTAGGAGGAAATAAGTGTTGAGGCTGTCTTCTTAGATCGCTAATAATAATGGAAATTATATGTAGCCATACAGAAATTAACAGCAAGTCATATTTCCCTGTTTTATTCTATGGGTTTGGAATAGAGAAAAAGTATGAGATCAAGGAGCATATATTAAAAGATCAAACCACAGAAAAGAGGAAGAAACAATGAAAAAGCAAGACCATCCAATAGGCAGGCCTAGATAAACTCATTTAGAAATTCATAGATTCTGTGCTTTAATGTTCATTCTTTTCCCAAATGTCATTACAGTATTAGTATAATACTGTACTAATGGCAACAGCAACAACAACAATTTAGATCTTAGATAACATGTGAAGTATTTTACAGACAAATAAAATAAAATTATGAGAAGTCCTCAGGGTTACCATGCTAGTTACTGACAAAACCTGCAAAGTTAGGTACAGAATCCAAGTTCAAGGTCCTTTTCATTATGACAGAGTAATAATGAATTCCATATAATTCAACTTATTCATGTTAAAACCCACTATTTTAATGAATAATTACCTTGATTTCATTCTGTCTGTAAGAGGTAGAATATTTTATGGAAGAAATATGAACTTAGTTTTAGATATCTTCTTCATGAGAATTCTTTGCAGAAATATTAAATGGGAATTTGAACAGATCACTTTAATTGTAAAATTGAGATCTATCCTCAAAATCATAAACATGTACACGACATTGGAAGCCATAGAAACTAATGAGAGTGTCTGAGAATAAAATAGGATAAAGAGAGGGACTATATTTTAGTTATCATTTTGTGCTCTAAATTCTTAGGACCTAGGAGAATATTTGATAAAATGTTTAACCAATGGATGAAATAATTATAATCCCTTAGAGGCAGAAGAACCAGAAAATAAAGATGAGTAGGAAGACAGATGGTAAAGAAACATCAGAAATTTTAGTGCCATAAAATCTAAAGGAAGAAAGAAATTTGAGGGAAAATGCTGCTGACATCAAGCATGGGAAACTTGAACAAATCATATTGGACACATGCACGCCCCCCCCCCCGAATCTTTAGTCACATGAGTTTTGGTAAAATGGAGGGGGATAAACAGGATTTTAGAAATAAGTCATAATCCTGCTCTCAACATATTCATAGTCTAATGGGGAGATGGGAAAGGACAGATAAATAAATGAATTACTACAATAGATCGAGACAATGTGACAACAGAAACAACAACAGCACCAACAAACATGGGGGCTCTGTAGAAACCCATAAGTCATAATAGGGTTTCTTGGAAAAAGTGATATCTGAGTTGAGTCTTAAGGACCACAGGGATAAACTACACAAAGTAGCAGTTATAGATGAGCAATGGGGATGCTTACTAGTGTGTTTTAGGTGTAAAAGTACACATACAAAAACAGAAATATGAAGGTAAACATAATGAACTTAAGTCGTTCAGTGAGGTACTAGTGTGTGTAATCAATCATAGTACTGAGAACATCCTGGCTTCCTGCCTTGCTCCTTACTATTTCAGTCAAATCCAATATATTTTAATTGAAAATTTAAAAACTGCAACTTCACTCCTAAAGTTTCTGACTAACTTTGAGCAGTAACTAATTCCTTTAAAGGATCCAAATTAACATTTCCTTTATATAGAAAGGAAATGACATTAAAAGAGAATCAGTGTCTTCCCAACTTACAAAAATAAGTGAAAAGAAAGAGATACTCCTCTCAGGCTCTTAATATATAGATATATAAAATCCAAGCAAAGAAAATGATCAGAATGGTAGAAAGAAATGCATACGAAAGTAACGGTTACACATTTTAAGAATTAGTTTCCCTGAAAATTATCTATTACAGTTTGTGGTAAATTGTTTTCCCATCATTTTGTAGTAACTGGCTAAAAAAAAAAATTTGAGAGTTACTCATAGTTATGAGAAAGGGAGCTATCTTAGTAATTCTATCATTATTATATAATTGTGGGGATACAACCGTGAAATGATTTTGCATTTATTTTGTAGTGAGGTAGTGAAGAAAATTCATGTAGAATCATAAGTGTTAATGGGTACAGGAAAATGGGCAAATAGATCTCTAATGGAAAATAACAGAAATGTGAGGGCAACTTGGGAATCTAATCAGCAAATATCATTGAAGTTACTTCCGAAAATACATAGCTCTGAAAAAAAAGAAAAAAAATACTATTCATCTGGATCTCTTGGGTATATGATCCCGTTTTTCTTCATACATTGAATTTGATATCAGAATTACTTATAACTGAGACTTTGAAGATGGCATATTTATCTAATTCTTCTATTCATCATCTGTGCATTATTTAAGGAGAGTAAATATTCACCTGTATTTACAATGAAAAGATTAGTGTGAAAATTTAAAAGATAACCAGAAAAGCTTATTTTTAAGTATCAAAGTACAGAGATGAGAAATTATGCCTGCCACCCATATCTTAAATCGTTCACAAATTACTATATTATTTTCCATCCCGATCTGATATTTACCAAAAATCCAATATTCTAACATCAAACATTTATTTTAGGATACCTGATGTATATAGCACTTTACGAAGCAATATCACAAAAGTCCATCTCTATGCTAAGAGAAATTTACATGTGCCCATTGAAAGAAAATACTCATCTCTAATGGGCATGGTTGTCTGCAGGTAATAAGTTTGGGTTTCAACTTTTGGAAGGTAAATGGAAGACTTAAAACTTAGAAATACTTGATGGAAAATAAAAGCAAATAAAACATTAAAGTTATATTACTCTAAATACCAAGGAATACATTTACAGAGGAATGAATGGGTGGTATTAAATATAATTTACAGAAAATTGAGAAACATACGATGAAAAGACATGAAAAAAAATCTCATGGAAATAAAATCTGAGAATTGTGGTTAACTGTGAATAGTGTAATATAAAATAAAAAATATTAAAAAGGTAGGTATATTAGAAGATGACAGAGTAATAGGACGACCATATGCTTGTTTTGTTCCTCAAACACAGTCAGGGAATTATTAAATCATTCAAAACACTCAAGAAATCCATCTGAGGACTGAAAGAACAAATTACACAATGAATGGGAGAGGGGAGGCCAAATAGCAGAAGATAGGAGGTGCAGAGACATGATTTGGGAGTGGAAAGTATCATGAGTGTTGCAGAGTGGAGGGAGCCTGGATCATGGACAGAGGAGAGAGAGAGAGAGAGAGAGAGAGCAACAAGGAGATCACACAAGAAAAACAGTTCCCCTGATCACTGACTAGGAAAATGAGAAGGGGTGATTATCATGAGTATTTACAACCAGCAGAGCTCAAAGACTGAAGTTTTAGAAGTTCATGCAGTCATCTGGTGTGGAGCCTGCCATAGTAGTGCTTCTGTGGAGGAGGGAAGAGGCTCAGGGGAACATGGTGCAATTTGAAGATCCCCTGAGATGCATGGGGAGAGACCTTTCCCTCTTCTTGAAGTGAATCTGGGAGAGGTGGCTTTGCCACTCGGGACAAAAGAGCTGGCAGGTGCCATTGCACTCCCCTGTCCCTTAAGCATAGGGCAGAGACATCAGCTGGATCCGGGTTTTTGCTGTGCTTTCCTCTAAAGCTCTAGCTCTTGTGCATTGGTGTAATTGCCCTTCTGGGAAAAACCAGCATTTGGGAATCTAATCAGCAAATATCATTGGACAAGGTACTTCCTTCCCCAGTGCAGTAAGACCCTCCACAAGAGGACCAGTATAGGTCCATGCCACTCCAGGTCCCTGAAGTTTGGAGTTTTGAAACTCAGCCAGTGTGCCTGAGATAAAACAAAGGTGCACTGCACTTCTGGGCAGGCAGATGGTCCAGATACAAACAGGGTGAAGGTAGGGATCTGAGGGATGCTTGGGACACACAGGGGAGATTGTTTGGTCTTCTGGGAGGGCTTCCTGGAGAGCAGCAGCCATGAACTCCCCTCTCCAGGAATAAGGAAAGGAGCTGGCGACATTTTTTTCTCTCCCATCCATCAGCATCTACTGACTTCAGAGAGTATCAAAATGAAAACCCACTTAAAAAAAAAAAAAAATCATCGGGGCGCCTGGGTGGCTCAGTCGTTAAGTGTCACCTTCCACTGGGGTAATGATCCCAGGGTCCTGGGATTGAGCCCCACATCTGCTCCTGCTCCTGCTCCACTGGAAGCCTGCTTCTCCCTCTCCTACTCCCACAGCTTGTGCTCCCACTCTCGCTGTGTCTCTTTCTCTGTCAAATAAATAAATAAAATATTTTGAAAATAAATAAATAAATAAAATCATCAAGGTGATTAGAAGTATGGCCCTACACATGCAATTTTTGCCCCTGTTTGGAACTGTTCATTTGTAATAATTTCATCCAGTCAGTACTGTATAATCTGTGGGAACATGGTATCTGAGGCATACTTAATACTGCCTAAAATTAATCAGCCTGGCCCTAACTCTTCACTGACTCTCAAACCTTTGCAATTGTCCAAGCAGCCTTCCTTGTCTTTAGTGGCTCCCAATACTCAGGGGTGTGTCAAGATTCATTTTGGTGTGTTATTTTTTTTTCTTATTCACCTGATGTATAGTAGTTATTCAGCTAGTTTCTGGATTTCTTTCAGAGGAAATTGTTCCACACACAGCTGTAGATTCAGTGTGTCCATGTGTGGTGCTGAGTTCAAGAGCCTCCTTAAATGGGAACCATCTTGACTGGGAACTCCTGTGTCCCTGCATTCTTTGATTTGTGGCCTCCTCACTCCATCTTCAAAACCATCAATGGTGGGTTGAGTTCTTCTCAGGCCTTAAGTATCTCTGACCTCCCATTCTGCCACATATCTCTAACTCAGGGTATTCTATAAGACCTCACTTTTCAAATCTTACTGTGAAAAATATTGCCTCATTAATGTACAATCTCGGGAAAATATAACCATCTCTCTCTATAATCTATCTATATATATAGCCATCTATATATAAATGTAACCATACAAATATAACCATCTCTCTCTCTCTCTTTATATATATATATATATATATCTTTAATATTGGTTTGGTATATATATATATATCTTTAATATTGGTTTGGTATATACACACACACACACACATATATATATATATATAGAGAGAGAGAGAGAGATGGTTATATTTTCCTGAGATTGTACATTAAGGAGGGAATATTTTTCATGTATCATATATATGATATATATAAATATATATATATCAGTTTTATATACAAAAGTATATAAAATTTTAAAAACTTAAATATAAGTTTTATTCTATTCCTCTTAGAGGAATAGCGAGATATAAATTAGAGGTGAGGTACATGTAATCCATAATGCTGTCCTCTTAGCTTGATGCTCAGCATAGTTTATCACCATCCATTTGCACATATTCAATTCTAGAATATTTGCCAATGGAGAGAATTGTGTAAATTTAAATTATGAAACAGTTAGTCACAACTTCATGCTTTTCCTCAAATATTTGAAGAAGTTCATCTTAAAAGAAAATGATGATATATTCAGTGATGGCATATAGACCAAACCAATATTAAAGATATATATACAGTCAGAGACAGATCTCAGTCTTAAAATGTAGTATATAATAATAATTATAATTATTATACCAAAATTTTCTCTTTTCTTTTTTTTTTTAAGATTTTATTTATTTATTTGACAGAGAGAGATCACAAGCAGGCAGAGGCAGGCAGAGAGAGAGAGAGAGGAGGAAGCAGGTTCCCTGCTGAGCAGAGAGCCCGATGCGGGACTCGATCCCAGGACCCTGAGATCATGACCTGAGCTGAAGGCAGCGGCTTAACCCACTGAGCCACCCAGGCGCCCCAAATTTTCTCTTTTCTTCTTACAAATAATGGGCACCTGTCACTAGAAGTATTCAAACCCACATGATATGCTTGCATTTCAGAATGTTTTAGAGGATATATACAAATTGGGACCAAAAGGAAGAGGGGCTCTAAGACAGCTTCTTATACAAAGAATCCATGATTCCTTAGACAGTGGATGAGAGAAATAAAAATATAGAAAGAAATAAAACTTTTTTTCCTTGCCAGCACTTCACTATTTTTAGAAATGTTTACATTTACATTATCTATTATTGTTCTTCTTTCTAAAATATGTCAAAATGGGAAATTTTTACTAATTCAGTCTGATTAGAATTTGTTTCAACTCAGTAAAGTAGGTCTAAACATGTACAATAGATGAAGAAAGAGGTGTTAAAGAAAATTAATGAAGTCATAAACTGCAAGGGAATAGTCGTATCATTTGAGAAGCTTATTTGTCTCAAGGGCACTGTTTTAACTGTTAGCACTATGGTCATAGGAAAAGCCCTTGACTCTACCCATTAACCAGCTAAGAAACCTTGGACAAGCTTCATAGTCCCTCCAGGGTTTGATTCTTTCATCTGTGGCTGAAAGGATTTACTCAAGATGATCTCTAAGATAATTCCCATCTCTTTGGCTTTATTATTTCAGGTGCCACATAGAACCATATCAAGAAGAGAATATCATTTATTGATTTGGATAACTTTATCTTAAGTAACAAATTACATTTAAAATTTCCCTGGCAGTAATCTTTAATGTATTATCAAAATAACTGAAAATACAACTTTAAGAATGAAGTGTTTCAGTTTAGTTTATAGGCTTTAGTGGAGAAAACCATTTCATGACAGGAGGTAATAAGCAATGCAGCCATTTTTTATAGAAACATGGATATAAAGTTATATATTTTTAGATATTTGCCATCCAATCTCAGCTATAAATGTCTTTATCACCTACAGTTATCTTTGGAATTAAATCTTTTGAGAGATGAATGCTGTAGACTATTTAATGCCTCAGCGGGTTTAGATGCTTATAACTTGTGAAAAGTTAAAATGTTTTCTCTTTTATTTCATATCTATTCTAAACTCTTATTGTTGCTTTTGAAACAGATATTTTAGAAACAAAAAAGGATATAAGTGATCATCTAGCCCGATTTTGGCATTTTTAAACCAAGACCACAAATTCTTTTCACTCCTCCATCAAGAGGTGTTAGCTAGAGTCCTTGCTATTGAAACTCTGAGGTACTCCCTGTGAGATGCTTCACACACTGAGGTGGTTGCATGCTGGAGAGGCCACCTGTACACAATCGGATTGATGATTGGAGCTGAGTTTAGCCTTCTGCCATTCCCAGTGAAGCATCACACGACTGGAGTTGTTTGGGATCCTCCCATTCCAGCCCATCTGCCAAGTGAATACCCCTGAGTGGCTTCCATCAAAACTACATGAAAGAGGAGACCCATCCATCTGAGTGCTGGTACATTATTAATTCATGAAATTATGAAATATAACAAAATGACTGTTGTTTTAAGCAACTAACTTTTGGAGAGTTTTTGTCCTGTTTTTATTTTTACGGCACCAACAGATAAACAGACTTTGGTCCATGAAAGTGAGGTGCTAACATTACAAAATCTGAAATGTGTGGCTCTGGTCTGGGGACAGGGCAACAAGCCAAAGTCTGACAAGTCTTAAAATAAATACTATAGAGGACTTGAAAAGATTGAAAAAAAAATTACTAAGAGGTGGTAAAAAGTTTGGTACTACTTCTACCCAGGTAACCTGGAAAATACATAATGTACTTAATAAACTTGGTAATCTAGTCAAGATGTTTTCTGGATGAAGTGCTAAAGGTGCTACCTTGTTTCTTCCTGTTGTCTTTTTAAAAATGAGAGAAATGGGAGATGAAATAATCAACTGCTAATAGGATATGGAGTGAACGTAAAGGGCTTAGGACAACCATTCCAACAAGTGACTGGTTCTCAAAGTAAGAGAGGGTCTCAGGGTAGAGATGAAATTTAGTGCACTGTCAGTAGAACAAACCCTGTGGTTTAAGACTTCAGAAGGATGGGTGCCTGGGTGACTCAGTTGGTTCAGTGTCTGCCTTTGGATCAGTCATGATCCCAGGGTCCTGGGATCGAGTCCTATATTGGGCTCCCTGCTCAGCAGGGAGCCTGATTCTCTCTCTCATTCTCTCTCTCTGAGAAATAGATAAATAAAATCTTTTTAAAATTTAAAAAAAAAAAAAGACTTCAGAAGGATTTAAGCCTGTATCAAATGGCAAGAAAGAAAGAAAAAGGGCATGCCTTATTAGGTGCTCTAGGAGAGACAATAGTGCTTAGTGCACAAACAATAGCTTCACAGGGAAACCAAGATAGAGAAGGATTTACCCCCAAAAGATTTATGGGTTTGGTTTTGTCTAATGGAACAGATTAAGAATAGACACATAAAAGGCTCATGAGATTTTAAAGGAATTATATTAGCACTGAACAGCACAGAATGAGTAAAAAAAAAAAAAATTACCTGGAGATAACCAAAATTCTATATACAAGAAGCATTCTAAGAAAACTCAATTTTGTAGAAAGCATATTTTATTGAAAAGGAAGTTTTCAGAGGGCAGGACCAAAGCCATGTAGAATTATAACCCAAAGACTAAGACTAAACCTCAATCAGTAAATGAAAATGTCTGCCAGATTATATTTAAGAATTACTAGAGTATAGTGATTGCTCTGTGTCTCATTTTCTCCATTTTGGAAAAGGAATATTTACTCTGATCATTCTATGCCTATTTCCTCTTGGAACTTTCATCTCTCCCAAGAAAACAGATGATTTGTCTCTTCATTTCACAGGTTTACAGTCTAAGAGTAAATTTATCCAAAGGAGGGAGACCCAAAACAGAGATATTTTTAGAGCTAGATATGATTTAAATTGTGATTATGGACTTTAAACCTGAGCTACGTGACATAATAGAATGAGACTTTTGGTGGTTATTGCATGATGCAGGAAGATCAATACTGTTGCAAGCAGGGCTTGTACTACAATGGTTTAGCATGGAAGCAAATTATTTGAAACTTCATTTATGGGTACGCGGTCAGTGATCCCTCCCCTTGAATATGACGTGGTTGAGATTGCTTTAACCAGTAGAGCATGGCAGAAGTGATGTTAGATTGTCTCATATCATGAAACTTTCACTCTTTACTTGACACACTGACCTACCATCTAAGAAATCTAACTACTCTGCAGCTGCCATACTGAAGAGGCCATATTAGGCATTTCACTGGTAATTCCAGCTGAATTCAGCCTTTCAAATGTACCCTTCTAGTCACCGTATGTGTGAGTATGAATTTGCACCCTCCAATCCAGACTCTATAACAGTTGATTATCATCAAGTGGCCTCTATTACACCACATAAAACAGTAGGATTATGCAGCAGATCTCTGTTGGAAGTTCTGACCCACAAAATTTGTGTGATAGAGTAAAATTGTTGTAGGAGTTCTACTTCTAAGTTTTGGGATCCTTTGCTCCACAGCAATAGATACCTGGAATGTACACCTTCTCCTTTAAAGATCAATCTTTAACAGATAAAATTATGACAGGGAGAAATGAAGTGACTTGTACAGGTTTATGCAATAATATAGGGGAAGAACTGCAGTGCAAAACCAAAGCCCTTATCTTCCTCTTATTTCCACTACACCTCATCATCCTAAAGAAGTGCAATTTTCTTGTATAATGCTATCCTATAATGTTTGGAAATCAAGTACTCACCTTTATGAAAGTCAAACATGCTTCTTCTTAGTCCTTCTGTTTCTTTCCTTTTACCTGATTATCTTCTGCTATTTTATATTTCAAGACTCTGCCCACATAGAAAAATAATAAACATAGGTGAATTCTAATTTTAGTGCACTTCAAAATAGAAATGCAGGGTAGCCTGAAGACAGTAATTTCAAATCACAGGCATCTGCGATTACATCTTTTCTGTTTTAACAACAGCTGTGCTACTCGAAGTGAGATGCATTTGCTAACTTCTCTTGATAAGACTGTGAGAAATTAACAACAGTATTTCCTGAAACCATCAAGACAAAAAAATGTCAGTGACACTGAATACTGATGTAAATGATATTAAAATAGAACGCTTCTCTGAGAGGACACCCAAAACTTGTGAGAGTTTTTTTGGCTCTCAGTACCAGTAATTACTACAATGACTGCATATTGCGTAGAAGTACCAAGGGTTTTACATTTGAAACAGGAGATCTGACAGGTACAAGAAGATGAGGTAATAGTAACTGGGGCAAGAAATTTGAGGATGAATATAGCAACTTTCTTAACCACAATGTTTGAGGTGTTGTATCTATGGTTAACAACAGCCCAAATACCAATGGATCTTAGTTCTTCACCTATGGCAAACAGTCACTTTTGGACATGAAATACACAGTATTTGGAAAGGTAATGGATGTTCTGAGACTCTAGATGAATTTGAGAAGTTACCAGTGAATGAGAAGACATGTTAGCCTCTCAGTGATATGCACAAAGGACATAATATTCATGCTAATCCCTTTGTGCAGTAGCTGCAGTAGACCTGGAAAAACTGTTGGCAAACTATTCAAGGAATACACCTATTGTGGTTTATGTAGTTTTAATTATATCAAGACTGTAGCATTCATCTGATTGTTTACAACTAAAATCTTCCAAGTTGGTGGTACCAAGGGGATCCAAAGGGCTTTTACTCCATTAGAGCATTTTTCTTTGCTAAAACTATTATCCAATATATTTCTTAAAGTTTAATTTTTAAAAATCTTCTGTCTAATTTTTTTCCAATTTATTTATTTTCAGAAAAACGGTATTCATTATTTTTTCACCACACCCAGTGCTCCATGCAATCTGTGCCCTCTCTAACACCCACCACCCGGTTCCCCCAACCTCCCACCCCCTCACCACTTCAAACCCCTCAGATTGTTTTTCAGAGTCCATAGTCTCTCATGGTTCACCTCCCCTTCCAATTTACCCAAAAGCACATACCCTCCCCAATGTCCATAAACCTACATCCCTTCTCCCAACCCCCCTCCCCTCAGCAACCCACAGTTTGTTTCGTGAGATTAAGAGTCACTTATGGTTTGTCTCCCTCCCTATCCCATCTTGTTTCATGGATTCTTCTCCTACCCACTTAAGCCCCCATGTTGCATCACCACTTCCTCATATCAGGGAGATCATATGATAGTTGTCTTTCTCCGCTTGACTTATTTCGCTAAGCATGATACGCTCTAGTTCCATCCATGTTGTCGCAAGTGGCAAGATTTCATTTCTTTTGATGGCTGCATAGTATTCCATTGTGTATATATACCACCTCTTCTTTATCCATTCATCTGTTGATGGACATCTAGGTTCTTTCCATAGTTTGGCTATTGTGGACATTGTTGCTATAAACATTCAGGTGCACGTGCCCCTTTGGATCACTACGTTTGCATCTTTAGGGTAAATACCCAGTAGTGCAATTGCTGGGTCATAGGGCAGTTTTATTTTCAACAATTTGAGGAACCTCCATGCTGTTTTCCAGAGTGGTTGCACCAGCTTGCATTCCCACCAACAGTGTAGGAGGGTTCCCCTTTCTCCGCATCCACGCCAGCATCTGTCATTTCCTGATTTGTTGATTTTAGCCATTCTGACTGGTGTGAGGTGATAGCTCATTGTGGTTTTAATTTGTATTTCCCTGATGCTGAGTGATATGGAGCACTTTTTCATGTGTCTGTTGGCCATCTGGATGTCTTCTTTGCAGAAACGTCTGTTCATGTCCTCTGCCCATTTCTTGATTGGATTATTTGTTCTTTGGGTGTTGAGTTTGCTAAGTTCTTTATAGATTTTGGACACTAGATAAATCTGATATGTCGTTTGCAAATATCTTCTCCCATTCTGTCAGTTGTCTTTTGGTTTTGTTAACTGTTTCCTTTGCTGTGCAAAAGCTTTTGATCTTGATGAAATCCCAAAAGTTCATTTTTGCCTTTGCTTCCTGCAATCTACACATTTAATGCAATTCCTATCAAAGTACCATCCATATTTTTCAAAGAAATGGAACAAATAATTTTAAAATTTATATGGAACCAGAAAAGACCTCGAATAGCCAAAGGAATATTGAAAAAGAAAGCCAAAGTTGGTGGCATCACAATTCCGGACTTCAAGCTCTATTACAAAGCTGTCATCATCAAGACAGCATGGTACTGCACAAAAACAGATAAATAGATCAATGGGACAGAATAGAGAGCCCAGAAATAGACCCTCAACTCTATGGTCAACTAATCTTTGACAAAGCAGGAAAGAATGTCCAATGGAAAAAAGACAGCCTCTTTAATAAATGGTACTGGGAAAATTGGACAGCCATGTGCAGAAAAATGAAATTGGACCATTTCCTTACACCACACACAAAAATAGATTCAAAATGGATTAAGGACCTCAATGTGAGAAAGGAATCCATCAAAATCCTTGAGGAGAACACAGGCAGCAACCTCTTCGACCTCAGCTGCAGCAACATCTTCCTAGGAACATCGCTAATTTTTGCCATATATAAACACTCATTTAAAAATAGAAATATACTATTTCTGTGATAAAGACTTAAGGCCCTACCTATTTCTCTGCCCCCATTCACAGTCATCTCTTATAACTAGAATGGAAAGCACTTAATTTCACACTGTTTTCTGAGCTACAGTCAATCCAACCCAGGATCAAGAAAGACTTTAGTCAGAGAAATTTACAAGTTCCAAGCCAACAGATCTACATTTCCACACTGAGATGACTTTTGATAACTGCACTCTTTTCTTGTGGTGACTTCTCCTTCCAAGTTTGGTTTATGAAATGAAGTCATCCTATATTCTGTACCAAGTAACTGAGTCTCAGTTCCTTGTTTGATCTCATGCCTGAGTCTTGGTTTGGATTTCCTGCAGATTTCCCCTATTCACCCAGGATTGTGTCCCACTCTGTTCTTGGAGATTCTGTATTCTAATCTTGTTATGAACATTTTAGCCTAGCAGTGGGAATTATGCTACTTCTCTCCAATTTCTTTGGTGTCCCTATAATGCTCTTTAGAATCTTTGCTTCAGTACATAGCTGCCTTAACTAAGTTTTAAGTTACTTAACACCTAACTCTCACACTCTTGCTAGTATTCCTGGACACCAGTGTGATGGCCTGCCTGTCTATCCACCTGTCATGACCCATTATTGTTTAGTGCTCACCATTACATTTTCCAGATAAAATGCTTTGCCTGTCTGGCTGGATTTCCATCACTCGATTCTTGTTCAATTTGCAAGAACTGATTTTATCTCAGTGTTGGCTTTTAGTCTCCCACTTATATGCGACTTAAACTCTTTCTGCCACTACCAAGTCCTATATTGGTTAGAGGAGGACAGCTGCTGGATGATAGCTAATAGAGAAACAGTTACATTACTCTAATAATTAAAAATGCATTGTAAATCAGTAGTTCCCATACAGTTTTAATAAAAATTTACCTCTTTTAATTTTAACTTATAAGAAAATGCTTGTGCTATGCTTTCTCCTTGATATTTGATAAGAATAAATGAAGGCCACAGAGTCAGAAATTGAATCTCAATGTTTTTAATATGTGCATATTTACAGAGGTTACTATTTAAGTGAAAGGGGTAGTTTTTATATTTACTTCTAAATAATAGAATTCTCACAGTGGAAAAATACAACATATTTATTTATATATGAAGTCACAGTTTTTCTCTGTGATGCAGTGAAATAAAGCATATGGCCATGATGTGTGTAAAGTTTTTATTTAAAAAGCTAATAATTCTGATCTGGATTTTTTTTATCAAGAACTTAATATGAATATATATATATTTATCAATTATTTTATTCATTTACAAAGTAAAAAAAAAAGTTGCAAGTTTTTAAAATAGTCTTCATTGTATTGTATGGAGTAAGTATTTGTCTTGGTCCAATTAGGAGACAGAGCCACACAGTAATTTAAATAGGGGAAGTTTAACATTCAGAATTATTAAGCTATAATAAAATCATAACTATAAAGATGAAAAGAATATGTTCTAAAGGGCTTCTCCACCTTCTCCTAGAGCTAAGGAAATATACCAAAGAAGGACATACTTAGGATATATTCTAACCCCTTACAGGATAGTGTTCAGACCTAGTTTGAACAGTGAGGTTTGTTGGACTGATGGAGTTAAAGCTAGTTTACAGATATCAAGCAAGAAGAAAAATTAAATAAAAAAAAAAAAAAAAGAAAAAGAACCTCTGGACTGGGGTTGCATGGTTGCCAAGGAACTGTGTGCTCTGGGTGCAAAGATGGAACAGAGCAACATCAAATGTCCCTACACACCTGTCCTTTGCCTGACAGTGTGGCAAGAGCAAGAAAAAACAAAATACCATTTATCCTAATCAGGAAAGAGGAGCTCCCTTCCCCCTGCAGTGTCTCTCTAGAGCCAGCTATCAACAAAATTTAAAATCATACTTGTCATAAGGTAGAAAATGCAGGAAGTGTTCTCTTATCATTGAGAACCAACATACTAAAGTGAGAATTTGGATTTGTGAGGCTCTACTGTCATAGACATCATATAAGCTATCTCACTATATTGTATATGTACATTAAACACAAAATAAAACAACTCTTTTATACCATGTTTTTGTCCTATAAGTATTACCACTACCTGTATGCAATAAAAAATTAGTAATAGTTATAAATATTTCAACATTTAAAAACATTTAGGTGGATAATATTGATGGTCTAGATATTTTGAGAAGTTTCCCTCTGAATTGAAACTGATAAAACCTTCATTCTAGATAAGCTTCCCTGTGTTGCCAGAAACAGTTGAAATTATTCCATGGGCTTTACGTCAATCTTCTTTTTTTTTTTTTTTTTTTAAAGTAATCTTTATACCAAACATGGGGCTTCAGCTCATGAGTCCAAGATCAAGAGTCACATGTTCTACCAAATGAGCAAGCCAAGCACCTCTACATCAATCTTTGTATTTGGCTTTATTATATATAAAAGATAGACTTCCATCTATTCTGACTTCCTTTCTTGTTTTATTTCCCATGTTAGACTTTAGATACATGGCAGTGGCAATAATCCACACTAATAAATGCTAAATTTTGATGTAGCTTACAATCAATGTCCACACATTGTTTTCATGGGAAGCCATAAGCAACCATATTGGACTGAGTGGTCAGAGTCACAGGTAATCTTTCTGTGCTCAGAACAATACATATTTCTTGTTCCCACATTAACAAATGAGGACCACATAAGACAGTAGGCATTTTGTTGCACTATACAAAATAAGGATAATTCTAAAGAATCTGACCCCTTCCTGGTTATCTAATTTTTCTGTATGGGAGGTTGAATCTCTGCTGGCAGAGTGTTTGTCACCACACTGAATGCAAATCCCTTTTACTATCTTGTAGTAACAACAATGTGTTGACTAATTTAATGTAGTTTTTGTCTCACCAGAAATTTAAAAAAAAGTATATATATAAATATATATATATAATATTGGCGATCATTAACATAATGATATTTTGAAGTCAAATCTTTATTCCTAGTGCTTTAACCTCCCAGAAGGAATTGGAACTCATCCTAGAATTAGATTTGTGCTCTTTACATCCACATGAACTGAGTGGTTTTGTTCTAGAAGTTAGTCCAGCTTACCAGTTAAAGGTATGCAGTTTGGAGTCAAAACTTCAAACTTTGCCATTGAATTTTAGGTTTTCTATTTATATATTCATCTACTTACTCTCTCAGCCAATGTGAGGCCCTGTGCTACATCATGAGGATATAGCACTGAGCAGGACAGACTCCATCCCTGCCTTCATAGAACTTACATTCTAGCCCAGAATACACACATTAAATAAATATCAACTGAGTAACTGAAAATTTTGGTAAGTAGTTTGAAGAAGTATACAGTGTACTATGAAAGGTGGAAGAGAGGTCTAGTTTTTCTTGCAGGTTAAGGAAGGCTTGCTTGAGAAAAGTACACTTGACTCCAGGTTTGAAAAATGACTAGGAACTGATAAAGGTGGGGTTCTGGAGTCTTGGGATTGAGAGAGTTGTCCAGCTAGAAGGAGAGGCCCCTGGAAAAGCCTGGAGGCATGGGAGCAACCTGATGTGATGGAGGACCTAAAAGGAAAATAACATTCTCAAGAGGACAGAAGATAAGAAAAGTCTGGTGAGGAAGCAGAGGATTCAACACACTGAATCTCATTTCCCCCTTCTGGAAAATGGAAAAAATAATGTCTCTGTTTCAGAAATGTTATAAAGATTAAATAATACAGTGTTTACAAAGTCTTTGGTACATAGCCTTTCCAGACTAAGCAGTCTAAAGTACAACAGTGAGCAATGCAGTGTCTTTCTATTTATTTTTTAATTTATAGTTTCTGCATAATTTCAATTCTAATCATAAATTTTTAAGGATAGTACGTTTACATCTTAGATTTTTAAAATAAATCTTGTCATTATTTATGTATTTAGAAGTGACTACACATTGGAGAGATGGGGAATACTCTCTCTCTCTCTCTCTATATATATATATATGTATGTATATATATAAAACTAGAGTGCATGTACTTTGGAACACAGATGCTCAACTATTTCAGTAAATTAATAATTTAGACTTTAGTTTGAAGAATTGCAACCTTAGGTATCTCCTATTAACATATTTCCTCTTTTTTCCTAAAACCATGGAAAACACAATTAGCCACGTGGTATCTGTTGTGACTTTCTTCACTGGACGAGAAAAATTGCTTGAGTTTTAAGGTGTTCTCCAATATTCAATTAAATAAACTTTGGGTTAAGAGAAAAAAACAATGGGCCTTCTTGTACTACTTTTAAAGGAACACTGGACCTAATTGTAAAAGTAACTTGACCTCATTTTCGACGTGAAAGACACCACCATAAGAAGGTGTCCTGGTGCTCAAGAGTTAGTCCCCCAGTAAGCATTTTATTCTTGAAGTGTTGTCAGAAGCAAGCTTGAAGTGGACACATTGTTTTTCACTTTTACCTTTTAAATATAAGTTATAAAAAGCTCGTTGAACATTACTTTTTTTTTTTACCTTTGTATTTATATTTTTCCCTCAGGGAGCATTTTAAATGGTATGTTCTTATTATTCCCTCTCTCCCATTAGATTTGTTTCTCTAGAGTATTATTCTTTTATTTTATGTTTTACACGAGAAACTGACAGCTCTTGCCTTGCTAAAAGGATCCATTGTCTGCTTTTTTCTGATGAAAACACTTGCCCAATGTTCCATTGACCTTTTGAATTTTCCCTCTTTACTTCTTCTGTATCCTGGTTGCAACATGAGCTTTCTTTTCCCAATAACCCACAAGAAAATACACGAATGATAATAGAGAAAAATGTCAGAAACATGAAAACCCAGTGCTAAGAATTGGGCCTGTATCACTGTGAAAGTCTAACCCCTGGTGTTCTGAGAGTAAAAATATCTACCAGGTCTTCCAAGAAAATTGAAAAGGAAAACATTTCAGAGATACTTATTGAGATATTAGGATGGTCAGAGCAACGTCTTTCTCTACTAAAGGAAAGTATAAGCAGGTATGTGTACTTGCAGGGGGCAAAATCTATTTATGACCAAGCCAAAGAGCCAAATGTCAGAAATAAACTGATCAAGCCTGTCATTTACAGCCTTTGAATGTTTTGAACAAGGGTATTTCAGTTGTGGAACTGGAAAAAGGCCTGTGACACTGTGGAGAGGTATTTCACAGAGCGTGAAAATGTCATTTAAGAAAATGACTACCCCATTTGCCTTTCAAACTTTTGTTTGTTTGTTTGTTTGTTTTGTATTTATTTTTACAGTGGAAACCTCTATGGTAGTACTAATGGAAAAATTAGTGAGTTTTGAAGGGAACAGTAAGCTACAATTCATTAATAAAAACTATGCCTTTTCTGTTTGAGTATTATGGGATGCCATGGAAATGACTATACTGACAAGTAAAAATTAAAAGTGGCTTAATTCTCCACTGTGAAAATAAAGGAAGAGATAACTACTTCTCCCCCAATTTTCTTACAGCATTTAAGTTAGAAAACTTGTATTTAAGTACATTTGAAAGAAATGTACTTAAATTTCTTTTGAAATGTGTATAAACCTTTTGAAACCTAGATAGGTCTTTTGTCAGTTTTATGACCCAGGAGTGCTTTTCTCAAAGACTTAGGAACCAGTTTTTTGAAATGTAAACCTCACAGGAGATTGGGTCACTATTTCCCAGTTTCTGTGGGAGGGTAGGAATTAAATCTTTGTGGGTGTCTTGTTCCATGTTAGAAAACTGCCTCCTGCTATAAAGATTGAGAACCTTGTTTTTCTTTCAGTAATCAATTAACTAACATAGATGGTCACCTCAATTACCAGGTAAATTTAGGATGTACTTGTGTGACAGTTGGTACTGCCCAATGCTCTTATTTGAGGACTTATTATCCTTTTTTATTTTTTAAGATTTTTTTAAATTTATTTTCAGCATAACAGTATTCATTGTTTTTGTACCACACCCAGTGCTCCATGCAATCTGTGCCCTCTCTAACACCCACCACCTGGTTCCCCCAACCTCCCACCCCCTCACCACTTCAAACCCCTCAGATTGTTTTTCAGAGTCCATAGTCTCTCATGGTTCACCTCCCCTTCCAATTTCCCCCAACTCCCTTCTTCTAACTCCCCATGTCCTCCATGCTATTTGTTATGCTCCACAAATAACTGAAACCATATGATAATTGACTCTCTCTGCTTGACTTATTTCACTCAGCATAATCTCCTCCAGTCCCATGCTTGTTGCTACAAAAGTTGGGTATTCATCCTTTCTGATAGAGGCATCATACTCCATAGTGTATATGGACCACATCTTTCTTATCCATTCTTTCGTTGAAGGGCATCTTGGTTCTTTCCAAAGTTTGGCGACCGTGGCCATTGTTGCTATAAACATTGGGGTACAGATGGCCCTTTTTTTCACTACTTCTGTATCTTTGGGGTAAATACCCCGTAGTGCAATTGCAGGGTCCTAGGGAAGCTCTATTTTTAATTTCTTGTGGAATCTCCACACTGTTCTCCAAAGAGGCTGCACCAACTTGTATTCCCACCAACAGTGGAAGAGGGTTCCCCTTTCTCCACATCCCCTCCAACACATGTTGTTTCCTGTCTTGCTAATTTTGGCCATTCTAACTGGTGAAAGATGATATCTCAATGTGGTTTTAATTTGACTCTCCCTGATGGCTAGTGATGATGAACATTTTTTCATATGTCTGATAGCCATTTGTATGTCTTCATTGGAGAAGTGTCTGTTCATATCTTCTGCCCATTTTTTGATATGATTATCTGTTTTGTGTGTGTTGAGTTTGAGGAGTTCTTTATAGATCCTGGATATCAACCTTTTGTCTGTACTGTCATTTGCAAATATCTTCTCCCATTCCGTGGGTTGCCTCTTTGTTTTCTTGACTGTTTCCTTTGCTGTGCAGAAGCTTTTGATTTTGATGAAGTCCCAGAAGTATATTTTGGCTTTTGTTTCCTTTGTCTTTGAAGACATATCTTGAAAGAATTTGCTGTGGCTGATATCGAAGAGATTACTGTCTATGTTCTCCTCTAGGATTCTGATGGATTCCTGTCTCACATTGAGGTCTTTTATCCATTTTGAGTTTATCTTTGTGTACAGTGTAAGAGAATGGTCGAGTTTCATTCTTCTACATATAGCTGCCCAGTTTTCCCAGCACCATTTATTGAAGAGAATGTCTTTTTTCCATTGTATATTTTTTCCTGTTTAGTCGAAGATTATTTGACCATAGTGTTGAGGGTGCATATCTGGGCTCTCTACTCTGTTCCACTGGTCTATGTGTCTGTTTTTATGCCAGTACCATGCTGTCTTGGTGAACACAGCTTTGTAGTAAAGCTTGAAATCAGGTAAGGTGATGCCGCCAGTTTTATTTTTGTTTTTCAACATTTCCTTAGTGATTCGGGGTCTTTTCTGATTCCATACAAATTTTTGGATTATTTGCTCCAGCTCTTTGAATAATACCAGTGGAATTTTGATTGGAATGGCATTAAAAGTATAGATTGCTCTAGGCAGTATAGACATTTTAACAATGTTTATTCTTCTGATCCAAGGGCATGGAATGGTCTTCCATCTATTTGTGTCTTCTTCAATTTCTTTCATGAGTGTTCTGTAGTTCCTCAAGTACAGATCCTTTACCTCTTTGGTTAGGTTTATTCCCAGGTATCTTATGGTTCTTGGTGCTATAGTAAATGGAATTGATTCTCTAATTTCCCTTTCATTGTTAGTGTATAAGAAAGTCACTGATTTCTGCACATTGACTTTGTATCCTATCATGTTACTGAATTGCTGTATTTAAGATTTTATTTATTTATTTGACAGAGATCTCTACTTGATCTACTTGATCTACTTGATCTCTACTGTGATCTCTACTTGATCACGAGTAGGAAAAAAGGCAGGCAGAGAGAGAGGAGGGGAAGCAGGCTGCCTGCCGAGCAGAGAGACCTACAGGAGGATGGATCCCAGGCCTTGAGATCATGACCTGAGCAGGGGGCAGAAGCGTAACCCACTGAGCCACCCAGATGCCCCCTTATTATCCTTATTATTTATTATTATCCTTATTATTATTATTATCCTTATCCTTTTTATTTGAGGACTTATTACTTATTACATCTCCTTGGCTATGTAAAGGGATGAATATTCTTTATGTCTTTGTGATCTCTTTATGGACTACCTGTTTTGCATATCACATTCTGATTTAACAATTATTCATTAATGAAGTATTCTCTTTACTACGTTTATGGAGAGTCTTTCTGGATTGGAAGAAGAGTTTATTTTTAATTATATTTCCCCAATGTAATATGATCTAAAAGTACCTTTTAAAATTGGTGTGTGTTGCAATCAACTAGAATAAATATAATAAACCAACGTCTTCTATTTGAAATAAGTTTACTTTAGTCTTGGGGTGCCTGGGTGGCTTAGCTGGCTAAGCCACTGCCTTTGGCTCAGGTTGTGATCGCAGAGTCCCAGATTTGAGACCCTCATCTGCAGAGTCCCAGATTTGAGACCCTCATCTCCAAGCTCTGCAGGAAGTCTGCTTCTCTCTCTGACGTTCTCCCCTCTCATGCTCTCTCTCACTCTCTCTCTTTCTGTCAAATAAATAAATTAAATCTTAAAAAAAAAGTTTACTTCAGTCTTTTCAAGCCCTTGTGTATGGATAAGAAGAATTTGTATGGATGTGAAAAATCTAATCTACAGCATCATGAAATTTGCTGAGACAGACACCCAACTTATCTTCCTTATCATGATTTTCTTTCTCAACCTGTCATTACGATTAAAGTAGTTGTAAATAAAAATAAATAAACATAGTTGGTGATAACATAAAAATATTATCAAGGTATAATCAATGATATATTTCCAGAGGGTCATTAAATATCTCCTATTAATTGTCCTAACTTAAAAAGTGTCTGAGAAATGAGAGCTGTATCAATAAGTAGAATCTAACAAAAGTTTTATTAAAATTTACATATGATGCCATTTGCCAAACAATTTTTTCATCACTATTCCATGAAATAATACAGATACCTTCTCACTAGGTGGAAGTCACTGGTGGGTTTCATCAAAACTTTGGTTTCGTGTCTATTTGACTATGATTTTACTGTTGATGCAAATAAACACAAATTATTTAATTTGATTAAATAGGCACTAATGACATAGTAATTATGAAATGCTGAATAGTGATAATCCTTAGCCATAATGAAGTCTTGAAAATGAAAAATGGGAGACACAAGGAGGGCTAAAGGAGTTGTATGTATCTAACATAGATTAATTTCTAGTGATAACTTTTCATGTTGGACTTTCCTGAGGAAAGTTTACCTTCTCACCAAAACTAAAGTGGAATAATGACATATAATCCCCTCACTGATATGAATTAGGAAAAGTCAGGAGGATAAAAATATAACTGTGCTCCTTTTTATAATCAGGGTTTAATTAAATAATGTATTTCCACAAGCTCATTTAAACCTCATCTATTTTATCTTCCTAATTACATAGAAGATTCTATGAAATGGGAACTATGGGGAGTCTTCCTGTCTAAGCCTGCCATTTACAGATGTTGAGTGAGTAGATTCTGAACATTGCCTAAGTTTGCTGACACTATGGAGACTCTTAAAGGAATAACAGATTGAGAATTTTAGTCATAAATAAATTCTCTGAAATGAGAGGTCTTTAATTCTATGGTAGACTGTCATAGGACCAACAACTAAAGAGGTTCAATAAACCTGAGAAGACAAAAGAAAAGGCTAATTAGAGTTAGACATATTTATCTCAAAGTATGCTGAAAATTTCCGTAATAAAGTACCATCAATGAAAGACTGCATTGTCTGTTTCATTGTCCATCCAGGATCTCTGATCTGGTTAATATCCAGGACCTCAGGCTACTTCTGTATCTAGAGTCCTAACTATTCAAGTTAGATATAGAGCTGCCTCTTCTCCCTCAAGCAGAAATGTGACTTTTTTTTTTTTTTTTTTTTTTTTCAGTAGTTAGTATAAGTCTTCTCCATGGCCTACCTAGTCTTCTTGATAGATAGCTCTTGAGAGCATTTAAGAGTAGCTGGCATTGTAGATCTGAATAGCACGAAGTATAGCTTTGTTGTGAAACATTCAGGTGTTTCCACTTCCTCAGCAACTCTAGGTTTGATGTCTTTGCTGCCTGCCTCACATCCATCTCCCTCAGGATTGACATTCAACTCTGAGTGTCAGTTTTGTTTAGCCAAATTTTTCTATCAATTTAGTGGCCATAAATCACAGAGAGGTTGTGGGGAGGAGGAGGCAAAACTAAACCCTGACTCACATATAGGACTAGGGCCTGGCTCATATATGGTTAGGGGTCATTGGACACGGCATTAAAGTTCAGAAATTCTTGATGAGATCAGAAAATAAGACATGTATGACAGACCCCTTGCTTTTCTGTCTCTCACAGTTCATCTCCAGCACTTCACAGAGGGATCAACCTGTTTTTCTAGCCTGGTTGTTCTCTGTGGCTCATTGCGAGGGAACAACAAATGCCTCTCAGATGACACTGGTGGCAGGAAGTGTTGGGTACCTTTGTTCTTCCCTATTTTAGATATCTCCCCACCTGTTTTTCTCTAATGAAGTTGCACTTTACTCTGACAACAGCCCAAATATTAGATGAGCCCCCATGGAATTGCTTCATAGCAATTCCAGTTCTTCATAGAAGTGTTCAGGTACATATCACAAAGCCATGTAGATTTGGGGGAAAGGGGAAGAAATCATGATCTTTGGTAAAGAAACCAGTGTAGATGAATGAGAGTTGTAGTTGGCAGTAGTTGGTTCTTTCCTACAATATCTGAAATCCATCAAACATATTTCTCACAACAGAGAAATATTATGTTTTTTTTTTCAATTTATTTATTTTCAGAAAAACATTATTCATTATTTTTTCACCACACCCAGTGCTCCATGCAAGCCGTGCCCTCTATAATACCTACCACCTGGTACCCCAACCTCCCACCCCCCCGCCACTTCAAACCCCTCAGATTGTTTTTCAGAGTCCATAGTCTCTCATGGTTCACCTCCCCTTCCAATTTATCCAAATTCCCTACTCCTCTCTAACGCCCCTTGTCCTCCATGCTATTTGTTATGCTCCACAAATAAGTGAAACCATATGATAACTGACTCTCTCTGCTTGACTTATTTCACCCAACTTTTGTAGCAACATGGACGGGACTGGAAGAGATTATGCTGAGTGAAATACTATGTTTTTTAAAAGATACACATCTTTTTAGAGATATTTCTCTACCTTTTATTGTCAAACCCTAACCCATTTCCTACAAATAAACTCGGTCTTAGAGTGTATTTGCCTTCTCCTTGCTCTACGTTACATTATAAACCTTCCTAAAGAAAAATATATCAAGTGGCATCAGGTCCAAAATGCTTTTATTTTACCCACAAGTTTCCTTCTTCATTGAGGAAGATGGACTCCTTCATTGAAGGATGGAAGTTTCAATTTTCCAACATTCATGTACTATGTTTATACACATTAATTCTTGCTTATGTTACCAGTTTATTTGTGTTTGTTTTTTAGTGCAAAGCTAGAGAGACTTTATTTTCTAGATAAAGTTATACTTTGAATCTTTTAATGGTAATGAAAACAATATTCCAGGATACTAAGGGACGTAAACCGGTCAAAGGATTATATTTGCACTTTTATTTTCTTTCAGTTTCAATAGACAGAATATATTTAAATAAAATCTACACTGTTTTCATCACTATGTATGACAGGAGAATACTTCACTGGCTGAAAATCCTGAGCCCCTAACCTGGCTTTGCTCTTTTTTTTAATTAGAAGCCCAATACAGAGAGAGCACCAAAGCACTGGCAAAGACTATCTGGCTATTGCTCTAGCAACATGGAGAAGATGTCTTATTTGTTTTTATTGTTGTTGTTTGTTTGTTTGTTTTTGTATCTCAGGGAGAAACATGGCCATCACGTAACTCTACCCACAACTTCAACCAATGGATTAATTCTATTGACCATTCTCTGGCAAAAGCCATTGTCTTACTAAAGGACACATCTCCCTAAGTGATTAGAGAGGTAAGTATTTGAGCAGGACATTTGTATGCATTATTTATTTTTCTTCAGTTCCCATATCCTATAAGGAAGGGTGTGATAACTTTAATTGGAACAACAACCAAGTTTAGTAGTAATTTCTATTCCCTTAAAAGGACACATCATCGCATGAGGAATATGGGGAGATAAAGCCTCAGGAACAATCCTCCAAAGATCTACTACAATCCCATTTAAGAAATTCTAGTTTTAGTTCTGTAATGTGATGTGTAATGTGGGTGTTGTCACTAGCTATTTGATTGAATCTTTATAATATTCTGAGATTTTTTAATAAATGACTTCAGTATCATTCTAGACACAATCCTTAAGGAGTTAGATCTCTACTAACAATCAGGCCCATAATCCTAAACCTATATGTTACCAGGTTAGCATGATCCCTCAGAGAACAAGAATTTCTGTGTGGTGGTGTTACATTGTTCCTAAAACCCCACACTAACCACTGCAGGATTATAAAATGACCAAAACACAGTCACTGTGCTCACCTAGCTCTGAACCTAGGAAAAATTATGTAAATAAGCAAATGACTTCATTAATATTTAGAGTCAATGTGAATCAACGTCAAAGACCTATGTGCTCTATAAACAATGAAGATCTATGAAAAGGAAAATAAGTTGTTATTCTGTTATTATTCAATCAAGGGAGAAATAACATCCTATATGCATCTGAGGGGGCAAATAAATTTTCCTGGTGGAGGATAATTACTAAATGAATTTGTTAAATTGTCTGTATTTGGAGGCTTAAAGAATAAAGGCTATTTTTTATTAAGAGTGATTTGATGGGAATTGCACTCAAGTTAAAGGAAGGGATGACCAAAAGACAGAGGGGCAGGAAAACATAGTGTATGTTTTGACAGAAGAAGTAAGCTAGTTTAGCTAGAGTTTATAGTTCTAGGAGAAATCCCCCAGAAAGAAAGCAAGGATACTGAAGCAATGGAAAGCTATTTAATAGCCCCCCAAAAAAAAGATGTTTATGCCCTGTGTTAGGAGCTTTGATAAACTATGGATATTGCTAAACAATGAAGTAACAAGACTGGAACTGTGCATAATGAAGATACTTTGGCAATACAATAAGTGAGGACATACCCATGAGTTAAGAAGTGTAGTAAGTTGAAAGGAGTCTCACAAAAAGATCATGTCCACCTAGAACCTCAGAATGTGAATATAGATGATGTTGTTAGTTAAGGATCTCAAAATGAAATCATTTTGGATTTATGGTAAGGTCTAAATGCTATGATCAGAGTCCTTATAGACTAGGAGAAGACACAGAAAAACAAAGAGATGGGCACCTGGGTGGCTCAGTGGGTTAAGCCGCTGCCTTCGGCTCAGGTCATGATCTCAGGGTCCTGGGATCAAGTCCCGCATCGGGCTCTCTGCTCAGCAGGGAGCCTGCTTCCCTCTCTCTCTCTGCCTGCCTCTCTATCTACTTGTGATTTCTCTCTGTCAAATAAATAAATAAAATCTTTAAAAAAAAAAAAAAGAAAAAAAAAAAGAAAAACAAAGAGATGATGTGAAAATGGAAGCAGATCATAATAATGTATTCATAAGCCAAAGAATCTGAAGGATTGCCTATAACTGAAATAGAAGGGCATGGGATGGTTCCTTCCTCAGAGTCTCCAGAAGAAACCAATCTTGCTGATACTTTGATTTCAAGCTTCTGTCCTCCTTACCCAATAGAAAATAAATTCTGTTTTTAAGCCACCCAGTTTGTGGTGGTTTGTTATGTCGATCCCAGAAAATCAATGTAAGAGACTATAGCAGAAGTCCAAATGAAGCATAATAAAGGTCTGAACTAAAGAGGAAGTAGAAACAGAAAGGAGCATGTGACCACAGAATTTACCAGAAAGTTTATGTATCACAGACCCTGACTTATCCATCCCTCTTTGAGGCTTATGCTGAATTATTCATGGAAATTGGAAATTCGTTACTTAAAGCCCACACACCACATAAATTACTAAGTATACAAAGCCTAGACTAGCCCCTGTCTACATGACAGAGCCAGTAACCTATTTAAAGTCAGTTGCAGTGTAAGAAAGAATTCATTTTCAGTTTGGTAATCACAGATGGTGGTGATATTCCTGGTGATATCAGAAACAATAATTTAGGGAAGGAGCTTTTTTGCAGTTAAGTAAAAATCAGATTTTCTAACAATTTGTAATATACTCATCCCCTAAAATCTAGTCCACTGCAGGATTTAGCCCATGGGCTGTAGTTTGCTGGCCCCTGATACAAAGAAACAACTCTAATGAAATGTGTGAAGGGTATAATTGGAGTATGTATACAGTACAAAATGGTCACAAAGCAGGGGAAGCAGTTTCTTGTCACTGTGTACTGGGAAAGCCTTTCTAATTCCTATGGTGAATTATGTTTATTTGGTCTTCTCTGGGGGCGGGGGGGTTTATTGACCTGTGGTTTAGACCACAAGCTCCTCTAGAAAGTGCTCCATTGTTTGTTCATCATTATATCTACATTTTTGAGTACACAGCACATCAAATAGTAGATGCTAATTCATCTTGAAAAATGGATAACCTGGGTCTTGGGTACCGGTAAGCTATCCAAGTGGAGATATAAAGTACGTGTTAAAAACATGGATCTTTGGGAAACTGGATGGCTCAGTCAATTGAACATCCCACTCTTGACTTCATCTCAGGTCATGATCTCATACTTGTGAAATTAAGCCTGTGTTGGGCTCAGAGTTGGTGCTCAGCAAGGGCTCTGCTTGAGATTCTCTCTCTCTCTCCTTCTGTCCCTCTCCTTGCTTGTGCTCCATAAATAAATAAATAAATAAATAAATGTCTTTATATTTTTAATTTAAATAAATAAAATCTTTAAGAAATATAGATCTTGAATTCAGGAAAATCATTGGACTGGCAACATGGGTTTAGGTAATCAACACAGATGCAACTGCTGAAACTTTAGAATTGACCGAGATCTCTGAGGGTGAGGTTATTACAAAGGAAAAGACCTGAGGATGAACTTTGATAAATACAAGTATCATATTGGTTGTTGCACTGAGTATAGTCAGGCATTTTGGATATACTAACTGTAGAGCCAAAGAGATACTTTAAATAAATATATTCAATAAATTGGTGAAATGGAACTTTATTATAACTCTTGACTTTCTCTAGTTTTTTTCTTGTTTGGCCCGTCACTTAGGGGAAATGTCAAGTGATTCTGAAGACCACCTGGAGTTGCTTTAACTTCAATCCCCTGAGAAGCCTCAAAAGGTCAAGTATCATCTCCTACTGCTTTTCAGATGCCTTTACATCGTACCGAGTTCCTAGTTAATCCTCCCCAGTCCTGTAAAATTCACATGTGCCCGTGCTCTAGATAGAAATGACACACATTCTTTCAATTTTGGAAACAGAGCTTTTTCTCATAGACTCAAGGGGATAATCCACATTTTAAAGACAGATTTTAAAATATTGAAAGCTATAAAGATTAGAGTAGCTCTTTAAAAATTCCCTAAAAAGCACATTATGCAGTAATAATGTACACTGTCTTAAAAAATATATGATTCAAATTTCAAAGATAAAGTCAGGAATAATTTTAAGTGAATTTATCGATATATATTAATCATGATATTATAGTATTTAAAAATACATGCATACATATGCATGTATGCATATAGAAACCAAAATGCACACATATAAACACAAGTACCATGTGTGTTCATTACTGATAATAGCTCAACAAAAGTAATAAACACTTTGAGAACTTAGCATATGCCAAAGATGAACTAAGTCACTGTAAATATTAGCTTCTTTATCCTTCCAGCAACTCTGAAGTAGATAATATTATTTTTTACATTTTTCAATTACTACTTTATTTAGCCAACACAAATGAGTCTCAAAATAAACCAAAAGCTTACTCTCCAATTTAAGTCAAGAAATTGTTTATTTAGCACCTTCTATCTACTAATCAGTATGCCACATCTTAAACACAATGTCTTACTTCTATATAAGAAAAGATAAATTAATGTAGAGGGCACAGCTTGCATGGAGCACTGGGTGTGGTGAAAAAATAATGAATACTGTTTTTCTGAAAATAAATAAATTGGAAAAAAAAAAAAAAAAACTCCCACGGGCAACTTCAGTAATCTCCAAGTTGTGTCACAGTATCTTCCAAACAGTAATTATATTGATTTTTATGTGAAATACAGGTAACAAAACTCTTCTGAGAATGCCATTATCACCAAAAAAAAAAAGAAAAGAAAAAAGAAAAGATATATTAATGTAGTCATGGACATCAAAGGAGCTATTTGCCCTCAAGGTAAATACCAGTCTCCATGCTAGAAGACAGAAACCAAAACCAAACTGTAAAAAATCTTTCAAAAGGGAAATTTTCAGGTTTAAAAAAAAAAAAAAAAGGAATAGACAGCTAGTTACCAATGGATTACTGTTATTTTGCCTTATTCTATTCCTTTTCCTTCTTCTTGCTTTCACTTAGGAATTGGCCCTATCTTTTCTATTTTAAATAATCCTCCATTCATTTTAAAGTGGAATGAAGAGGGTGGAACTGCTCAAACTATTTTGCTATTTCCCAAGACACACTGTTAAA
Organism: Neogale vison; assembly: GCF_020171115.1. Taxonomy (NCBI): domain Eukaryota; kingdom Metazoa; phylum Chordata; class Mammalia; order Carnivora; family Mustelidae; genus Neogale; species Neogale vison. The sequence goes on along the minus strand of NC_058095.1, from coordinate 116,431,290 downwards.
ACTCTTGTTTAATTAAATTGATTCTTTGTTTATTGAGAGAGAGTATGTGTGGGCAGGCACTTGAGCTGGAGGGTGGGGAAGAAGGAAAGAGAGCGAGAGAGTCCCAAGCAGACTCCCTGATGAGTGTAGAGCTCCACTCAGGACTCGATCTTGGACCCTGAGATCATGACCTGAGCTGAAATCAAGAGTCTGATGCTTAACCAACTAAGCCACCCAACACACCAAAGCTCTCATTTGATTTTAAAAGCCTAGCTAATTTCTTTGGGGAGGTGGAGAGAAAGGGAAAAGAAATAGATGGTGACATAAGGCCCTGGGACCTTTGACAGCCAGTGTGACTGGTGCTTGTCCAAAACTGGGCTGTAGGGATTTCTGGGGCCCCTTTCACTGGCCTCTCCTACCCAACGTGGGGTTAAGGGAGGGAGAGAGGGTGCCACAGCCAGATTCTGTGAAGGCCTGATCCGGGCTGCTGGTTTTGGGAGTCACAAGGTTTCCATCGGGGGTCTTCAACATGAGGACATGATGGGGTACCTGGAAGTAAAGCCTGCAGAAGCATCCCCACTCCCACCTCCAACTTCATCTGGGATGTTCTCATTCTCACATTAGTCCACACTCAGTCTCCATCATTGGTTTTTGGCTCTAGCAGCTTTTGCTCCAAGAAATTGTAAAGGTCCTTTCAGCTGTGCTAGATCCACAATGTTAAGTATAACAATTCGAAATAGCTATTCGGGTAACCTGGAGAGTTTTTTATATCTTTTTTATATCTGTGACCTGGAGAGTTTTGTTCCTTGCCTATTCCAACTTCAGTCAAGTGATTCAGTTGTTTATGCATGTGCTTACTGAGGGGTCTGTCCCCTGTGGATCATTGTCTAAAATATTCTATCCCTGTTTCATTCAAGCTCCAAGGCCAGTGTTGTAATCATAGTTCAAAGCATACAAAATTGTGGTACAATAATCATGTTGAAGATCCAAAAAAAAAAAAAAAGAATGTGAAATTCTCTTCCTAATTGGATATAATTTCTAAAGAAAATGATCAGGAATTGAGACACTTAGACTCTCAGATACATGCTTTTAATATGTAACTGCTTGGCCTACCATAGAGATTTGTCAGACACAAGGAGAGAAGCATGTAAAGAAAAGTCTTTACTTGACTGATATGATAGTTCCTAGTGTTATTATTTGTCTCTACAGCGAAGCTGTGTTGGCCTTGCTCAGGACAGTGCATGGTCATAGAGAGCACACAAGCACCTCATCTTCATGAAATCACCTCCATGGATAATGATAATGACTTTGATGATTTGAAAGGGGAGCTACATAAATATATCCCCAAATACCTTGTTGGAAAAATTAAAGCAACAAGAAATACAAAGCATGACGCGTTGATTGAAGGAAGAATGATTGGAGCAAACTGTGCTACGGGAGAAATTCTGGTGTTGCTGGACAGCCACTGTGAAGTGAATGTGTTGTGGTTGTAGCCCTTGCTGGCTGTCATCCAAGAGGACCAGCAGCCCATAACTTGGCACCCAGCTGATATCATCAGTGCAGAAATGCTTGTCTACAACTTGTTGCCCTCCATGAACAGGAAGGATTCAGCTGGGGGCCATACTTCAAAATGGGACCTTGTTCCCCTTTCTGAGCTACAAGGACCAGATGGAGATAATTCAACAGTAAAGTCACCTGTAGTGACTAGAGGATTGTTTGCCATGAATAGATACCATTTCAGTGAATTGGCAGTATAACAGTGGCGTGTAAATTTGGAGAGAAAAAGATTTAGAAATATCACTTAGGATCTGAAATGTGGTGGTAAGATCTTCATCTTTCCTTGCTCTGTAGTAGGACATTTTTTCTGGGGAAAAAAAAAAACCCACCATCATATGGATAGGACACTGTGACACATAACTGAGGCTGGCACACGTTTGGTTGAATGAATACAAGGAGCATCATTTTCCCTTAAGACCTGATCTGAGGACCAAGAGTTATGGAAGTATCAGTGAGTATATTGAAATGAAGAAGAAATTGGGCTATAAATAATTTAAATGATATCCAGATACTATTTATCCAGAAATGCAGATATTAACATAAGGAACATGTGGAAAAAAGGCACAATTTAAGTATAAGAAAAGTCAGTTAAGAAACTGTTGCATAGCTCTAAGGAAAACCCTGAGAGAACTGGAGGAAGGTCTGAACTAAGGCAGGACTTGATTGATTATCTTACATACTACCTATTAGAATTTTCTGTTTGGAAAATAGGATATAAGTGCATTAAAAACAAATGAATAAGAGATTCTAGTTTTATCCATTGCTTCATACCCATCAGTCCTTTATTTACTATGTGTAAGAAAGTTCAACAAACCCTAAATTTATATATTCAAAGATAAATAAGATTGAGCCTAATTTCCCAAAGAACATACAGTATACCAAAAGAGACAAACAGATGCTAATGCTGCTATTCTTTCACTCATTAGAAGTCAAGGTGAAGAAGGAAAGGAATTAAAGAATGACTCCCAAAGGATGAGAGGAGATGTGGACATCACCAAAGATGACAGGCAAGGTGGGAGAGCACAGCTGGCAAGGAAGATGATAAATTAAAAGTTGGAAGATAAAATACAAACTCTGTGATCAAGTTTACAGCTACAGAAGTTATCAAAGCCGAAGATACAGACTTCCGTGTTATCTCAATCTGATAGGAAGACATTTTGCCACAAGAAGAATGAAATCCAAAGGTATACTTTGAGTTTGTGATGTAATGAGGGATTGATTGAGGCTGTATTGTGTATGACCTTGAATAAATCACTTCACTTTTGGTTCCCAATTTGCTCTTCAGTAAAATTAGAAAATAAAGCTAAGAATTTTTCCAAAAGTTGTATGCATTCCTAGTGAATTCCTTCTTTTTCTTGGTGCCCATCTCCCTGTCTCCACCAAACTTTGAGACTATTCTTGTAACAAACAACAAGAGAATCAGTAAGGTTAATAAAATTGTGTTTTGTTTTGTTTTAATGCCAAGTCGCTATTGCTCACTGATGGATCAGGTTACACTGGAAAAAGACGGTCACTAAACAATCTCAAAAGGTGTTCCCTCTCTAAGCTGAAAAAGCCATCTTCTTTCCATTTCCCCCGCAACTGAGTGACATTTCTGCTGTTGGAAATCTAAAGGACAACCCCTTGAAGTCCCCATTGGTCATTACACTGGAATCTGCTCTACATACCCATGACAATGTCTATCAAATTTGGTTTCCTTAGTTAAGAGTTGCAGTCGGACCCTAATATGGAATAGCAGTAAGTGGTGAAAATGTAATACTCTGCCTTACCCAGAATAGGTGGTGGTAACTTTTTTTTAATTCAAATTAGTTTGTTTATGCTAAAAGTTAAGGATTATTTTAGCAGTGCTCAGCATGTGATTCTGTGTTAAAGAGTGCCAAAGATCCTCCCGGTGTTGCTCACATATTTTCTGATTTGAGCAACAAATGCTCTAAGTTTGAATAAGAACTTTGGTAAACATGAATAAGAAAAATGACAATAAGTTTTTAGCATCTTTTGATCAAACTGAAAAAAAAGCAAAATAGCATGGGTCACTGACTATAAATGTGTATTAAATTAACATGACTCTCATCTTCTAATTATATAATACAGTAGTAGTATGAGTCCTGGTTGCCAATTCAGAATAATGCATTTCAAGGCACTGGCAGTAGATTATAATAGAAAAAGATGGGCCAAATCAAATCTGAGAATAAGGAAAGTAAAGTTGAATATAAGTGAACTTTTTTGAATGAGATGGATGAACATCTCTGAATGAAATATTCAGGACTATGTAGCAAACTGCCAAGAAAATTCAATTTCATGGGAAAATTAAAATGAGAATCAAAAGTCTCTAGATGACACACACACAGGCACACACTTATATTTGTGTTTAGCAAAAACAAATAGATTACTAGGTAAGCTACTAGATCTTTTACATCTGTATGTCTTTTCCTTCCTTTGTTTCCATAAGTACTTGTAATCATTGTCCTAATCATTATTTCTGAACCAAGGCTGATTTTTTTTTCTTTTAAATTCATCTGCCTTCTTTCCTTATCTCCCCCAAACCTAAAGTAAGTGTAGATGTTGTATATTTTTGAATAATTTATCATGTTGAGGAGCTGCACAAATGTAAAAAACAGATTTAATACCACAATTGACAGAGAGGGCACTCTGCAATGACAGGCTCTAGAGTCCAGAATTTTAAAGAGTTTTATTCAGCTCTAGAAACCTTGTTTCCCTTCTTTGTTTCTAACTGAACAGAATTATTTAAACAAAACTCCTCATCTTTGTTTTGAATATTAGCACTAATTAAATTATGTGGTGAGATAGCACATATCAAGTTTTCTGCCATCCTCTAACATTCTTATAAGATGTGATCTCTGTGTTTGATATTAAAGGGACCGAGGTATTGAGAAGAGGAAGTAACTTGTCCACTTGTCCATTTTTGAATAGGTAACAGACAATGGAGTCAAGATGGAAAATTTTGACTCTAAAGCCTGCCTCTCAACCACTACGCCAAAAACTTGCTATCAGTTTTTAAATGCTTCAGCCATGCAATGTATACATTCAAGAAAGATGTAGCTTTCTCCAAAATGATATTAGATTTTGATAGAAGATGCCTATAGGTCTCAGAAAATCATTGTGGTTGTCAGTTAACTTCAGGGTGATACTTCATGACAAGGAAGATGGGAGAGAAAAAAATTACAATTGACCTACCCAATAAACTTACTGCCAATGAAGAACAATCTTTTACTGCTCATGAAGACTCTCTCCTTGACCACACTTTAATCACGCAGCTCTAAGCTTTTTTCCTGATGAGGCCTCTCTACCATATCCCTCTCCACTTTTCACCCACGCAACCCCCGCCCCAGCAGTATCTGCTCACTCTGGTCTGCCCTCAGCAAGAATCCCATTAGGTCAGATTAGCAAGAATGCCCCGAATCTTGATGTCTCTTCTCAATAATCTTCCATCCACCAACCATCTCCCCTCCCAAACACCCACCCACCTACCCCGCTGCTTGACTATAAATCTTCTCTTGTCCTTATATTCAAAATTGAGTCCAATTCTATACTGATGTCTCTTTCCCCTTATTATAATAGTTCCTGAATAAAGTCTGTTTTTACGGCTCTAACTACTTTCAGGCTCTGTTTTGTTTTTTCTTTAACACTGTACACATGCAGGGCAGAGAAGCATGAAAAGAGGAATGAATTTTGAAGATAATGACAATTTTTAAAAAGCCACAGTTTTCTGCCTGTATTTAAAGGACTCTTTGCAAGGAAGTTTTTAGAAGATGATCATTTGGTTCAAATACTAGCATAGGAGCTGTGTTTATTTGCTTTGGCAATATTCCTAAACTCAAGGGAGGGATGTGAGAGTTTGCTTAACTTCTTCAAAATATCAACTTTGCCAGGCAGCGATGGACTGCATCTTTTAATCTACAAGTGGGCGCTCTCCTACTGAAAAATTACAGAATCAGCCTGAAGCAGGCTTTGCTGTTACTCCTTCCCACCAGTTTTCTGGTACTTTCACTAGGATTTACTGTGGCTAAAATAATGCCCTTATCTTCTTGTTTACTAGCTTTTCTGAGTAGGAAATATCTTTGGAGAGGAAAAAAAAAAAACGGTTTGATCCACAATCCCTTCTCCACAGGGTAAGCCACTGTTACCGGTGATAGTGTTCTTATGGAGTGAGATCGTATTGTTTGAAACTGCATTTCATGAAGCCATCATAAAAGATTCTGAAATATTATCAAGTGAGCACTTTGAATACCAGAATAACAAAAGCAGAGTTTATCTTTCATTTGATAACAAGTCTTTTGTGCTTTCTCTTGTGTGCTAAAGAAATATTTACATCAACTGCCTTAAAACAATGACAACAGAACACCACTTAGCGGCAGGTGGGGGATGAACAAATTTCCACCAACAAAGTTAGCCCTTGTAGAAAGCAAAACGCATGTAACCTGTAACTTTATAGTTTTTGAATTCTTGTAATGCCATTCAATTGCCATTTCTTGTAAACCATTGTAATGCCATTTCTTGTAAACCATTCAATTATAATTTTTTGCAGGCCAAGGAAAGCCCGTTCCCTTCATTCCTCCTAAAAATGCTCTTAAAATAAGTCTCTGTGTTTTTTCAATGACATGATTATGAAATGCATTCCACTGCCCCAGGTCTCACAACAGAAGCTTTCCCATTATTTTCTACAAGATCCAATAGAGCATTCTTGATTTCAATCAGGTCAGACACCCTGTCACAATCCAATCTTGACACATCAATGACAAGGCATATCAGAGCAGTCAAAAGTTTACAACATGTAATAAAAACTGAACTAAAGTCAAGCATGCTATCCTCTTGCAGGCCCAGGGAGACTCTAGGCAACTAGTGATTTGTAGGCTCCATTACATCCCAAATGTTCGATGTATCTAGCCCTTGGCAGGGTGTCAAGGACAAGAAATAATCAGTCTTTAGAGATCACTTTTGAAATGCTATGCCCTCTGCTTCCTTCAGGTGAATCATTCCTTCCGTGTTGTCAGGATCCACTGATGAAAGCTGACGACTTTCAATAGCCTGTGACAAGTGAGGTATCCCCTTCTCCATATGGGGAGGAAATGATACCGTGCAATCAGCTTTCACCAGGCGTGCTGTGAGTGATGAGCTACTGCACAACATCATCCTTGTGAGCTCTTTTCCAGAGTCAAAAAGAAGGATGTATACCATCTTGTACACAAGAGCAGAATGATCACCAGGGAAGCAGAAAGGAGGATATTTTAAAGCTTATTTATAGATATTTCATGTCTAGAAACCAGATTTTGTCTTCATGTTGAATCTTTAGATTCAAAAGAGTAGACTAATATCAGGTATCTGAAAATGACACGGAAGGAGACGATGCAAATTGGTGGCAGTGCTCACATAGCAATAAGTATTAAGTAGGCATTCTGGTCTGAATATACTTTTAGTCAACTAATATATGATAATATATCTGCAAAGAGAGTCATTACTGATTTTCAAATAGTAACTTTTTTCTCATAATAGCCTTACATTTTTTTTAATCACTAGAATTCCAACCATTTCAACCACAAAACCACAACCATTCAAATTTCTCCAACAATGTCCTATAGCTATCATATTTATTGTTAAAACACTAATTTTTAAAAACTGATTATTTTCTAGTTAAGTTAGATCTCTAGTTTCAGATTCTCTCTTCACATGTAGTCTAGTTTCAGTTAATTCACTGTGTTTTGAGGTTAGAGACTATATAATATAATTAAGGATAAAAATAAATGTAAATGACACCCCAAATTTTCATTTTGTATAGACAATGTATAAAACAATGTGCCAATAGAGGAGATAGAACACAAGGATTCAAATATATCCATCTGTTACAGATTCTGGCAGATGATTTCTGACTTTAATGTAATTGTGTTAATGTAAGAATATCACACATTCAATGTATTTCCCAAGTATCCTAGTTTTTAAAAATGGCAGAGATGAGAAAGTATTATGAAACCTAATTAGTTCAATAATTGAGTCGTACATATATTCTCAATGATCCATGAATAATATATGTGTCTATAGTAGGTATGTATAATCTTACATAAAATTTCAATTAAAATATATTTTACATCCTTACTATATAAAACTTCATAAATATTTTATGAAACATTGTATATTGTGGCATAGTACTCTAGTCTTTGTAACAAAAGAATATTTTTTTTCTAAAGCATAAAAGCCAGTTTAAAAAGCAAAGAAACCCCAAGTTACATTCTTTTGGCTAGCAAATCAACTTTAATTGTTTTTTTATGTTAAAGAATATAAAATATGTATTTATTGATAAATGTTTAATGTTCTTTTTGTTTAATATTTCCTCCTGACTTTTAATACTCCATTTCAAGAATAATAACATTGGGCCTTCATGTTACAGTTGTTTAGGATACATGTAAACTATAATTGCAGAAATTTTGGTACTATATGCCATTCCTTTAAAAAATCTTATATTACTATATAAACAGATATATGTATGTGTGTATATGAACATATTTATATTTTAATGTGTACTTTATATAGAGAGAGATGTATAGATATAGTTACCTATACTATAAAACATTTCCAAAAATTTGAAATGAGATTAATTGCCACATTTATATTTATCACTGTAAAGAAGAAATTTTTCATGTGTTCTATCAAGCACTTTTAAAGTGCTACCCATGCTTATGGTCTAGTCCCAGTCTCACATATTCTTTTTTATTTCCTGTTTTTTTTCTCTTATTTAAAATCCACCCACCAACACATAATGGGAATATCCTAATTTTTCCACTACTTGAAATACTTTTTTAATATCCTACATTTATACCCTTCTACCTCAAAAAAATGTGTGTATTTACAACTCTTTCAAACATACAAAAATAGTTGTGTGGGTTTTTTTTTTGTAGAAAACTAACATGAAGTAAATAAGAGAAAGGAGTAGAAAACAGATGTCAAACAAATTTGGAAAATGGCAAGCTGACAGACAAGTGACACCTGACTTGACAAAAAAAGAAAAGGATGGAAATCTACAGGACCACCGAGGAGACTCAATAGGAAACAAACCTGGAAAAGTCTGAGGAACTGGAGCAACAGGTAGCTCTAAATGAAAGTCTTTAGAGCGGGGCTCCTGGGTGGCTCAGTGGGTTAAGCCGCTGCCTTCGGCTCAGGTCATGATCTCAGGGTTCTGGAATCGAGTCCCGCATGGGGCTCTCTGCTCGGCAGGGAGCCTGCTTCCCCCTCTCTCTCTGCCTGCCTCTCCATCTACTTGTGATTTCTCTCTGTCAAATAAATAAATAAAATCTTTAAAAAAAAAAAAAAAAAGAGGGAATCAGACCTCCAAAAGCCTGGAGGTCTTACATATAGGTAACTGCCTCTACCAACGATGAGGGAAAAAAAGAGTTTGTCCATTCGGAGAAGAAACTGGAGCGGTCCTGCACCTGAAGTATGGGGCAAAGCTGAGAGGAGAGTTGAGACTCAGTACTCACTCAATACAGCGATTCAAAGCCTAGTTCATTATATTTACTTATAACCCACTACCCTAACCAAGAATATAGGAGAATCCAAGAGAGAAGATTTATAGGTCCCCGCATTTTGGAAATTGTCCCAATAAGTCTGCTAAGTCTCTGGGTTATTATCTGATAGCTACTACTGGTAAAAAACAAAGCTTGCCCATGCACAAAAAAGTTGAACATCACCTTTTCAGTGCCTTGCACTTAAACATAAGTGGCAGAGAATAATCGGCAGACACTTGAGGAAAGCCAATGATATGAAAGAAGGAGACAAAACAAAACAAAAACAAAACAAAACAAAACAAAACACAAGATTTTCGGACAAAAATAGATGAAAGAGAGTAATTTGGAGGAAACAGGGACCATAAAGGGGCGTAGTGGGAAACTTCAAAATCTATTCATTTTCAGAGAGCTGGGAGATACAATATATATTAATAATCAAAAAAAGGCACATTAGGGAAAAATACAGACAACAAGAAAGAACTCTTAGAATTTATAAAAAAGAGTGGCAAAACTTAAAAAATAGCCACTAACTTCACTACCGCTAAAAAATTAGAGGAGAACGGAAGCTAAAGTTGAGAATAGATTTTAGAAAGTTAGGAAAACAACAGCAAAAGTGAAATGGAAATGCAGAAAGAAAAAAGATTCTACAGATTTCAACATCCAAATAATATAGAAGTAAACAGAAAAAAACACAGGAGATATCATCCAAAAAAATCATATAAGAACATTTCCTTAAACTAAAGTGTGTAGTTTTTCATCAAAAAAAGCCATACTGCATACCTAGAATAATGAATTAAATGGGATTCACACAAAAACATATTTTTGAATGAAAATTCAAAATCACAGAACCAAAAATAAGACCAAAGTCTTCCAGAAAGGGGAAAATAAAAAAGCATACACATATTAAGGATCTAAAATGAGAGCAGCTTACAATTTGTTAATAGTATTGCAACTAGAAGACAATGAAATAACGCCTTCTTACGAGGAAAAATGACTTCCAATCTAGAATTCTACATCAAAACAAACTGTCATTTAAGTGGGAGACATGTAATATCTCAAAGAAGTTTCAAAAGACCAGCCAAGAATGTTTCAAGAGACCAGCCAAGTCCTTCCGTAAAGGAAGGAAAAAAACTGACTGACTGAGGAGACCCTAGCATCTCCCTCAGCAATGCTAGAATTTAGACAAGCTTCTTCCTCATTGTAGGTCCCTGACCTCCTTTTCTTAAAGCACTGACTTTAGAAAACTTGTAATTGTAAATTATTTTTCTGCTTCTTTGAGATATAAATCTTTCCAAAAGACTTCTTGGCAGTTTTACAAGCCAGGCATATCTTTCTCTGGAAACTGGGAGCCATTTTTTTGACTTGTGATCACCATTTCCCTGGCAGAGTAGGAGCCTATCTTCGGCAGGCACCTTCCTCCAAGTTGTAAAACTACTTTCTGTCATAAAGATATAGGAAGTTTATTTTTCTTTGGATAAATCCAGTTAGCAAGCACAGATGGCCAATGATTCTCCCCACCCCACCAATTAAAATCTTTCCAGCCCTTTGTTTCAGTGGTGTTGAGCTGAAAGCTCTAAGCATTCCTGTTTGTTTTTCCTGTTTGTTTAAATTTTGCGGGTTCAATTTTTGCTTTGACACCACCCTAGGTTGTGTTCCAAAGGAGGGTTGTAAGAGATGGCAGGCAAAGTAGAATATATAACAGGAAAGAGATAAATAGAATCTCCAAGGTGATGTTGAAAGAAACATCAACTGAGGGCTGTCAGAGTTTGAGATTATCAGCATACACTGGGAGAGAAAAATGGACAGTTTGAGAAAGGCAAAAGTACACAGAAGGAACTAGTAAGTTACCAGATGGGTTTTACCATTCTGAGAGGAAATGTATACTTATCTCAGAAATTTGGTGCTGAGTTAGTGCCAGGATACATTGAAAACTCAGCCAAAGAATATCTAGGTAATTTTAAATGCCAATGAAATTTAAAAAGTTGGACAAGGTGGGGAAAAAACATTATTTCTGCTCTAAACAATATTCACATATTCAACATCTTATAAATCCTAAATAAAAGTTGATGTAATCAATATTGTGATAGAATTATGCCAAGGGGAAGAAGAAGGGGAATGTACTTGTGAGTGGTGGGCACAAGTGATTTAAATCCTCAACTGCCATTTAAGGAGAAGAGAGTTAACATCTAAACTTTAAATAAATAAATACCAGACACAGTGATTCCAACCAGATGAAGTATTTGATTGTCAAGAAACTTAGGATAGGAATAGTAAGTCTAGAAGTTAATTGCTTTTCCTTATAAGCCTGAACACATTACCTGACTCTTTAAATGTCAAATATGTAAATCTGAAATATAATAAAAGTAGACACTACAAGAGTTAGGGGGAAAAAAGCATATGCTTGCTGAAAATAAAAACAAAGAAAGAGGAAAACATTAAAAAGTGAAGGACAAAAAGAGGGAAAGGAAGAAAAAAAATTTAAAGGAGGAATATAAAAGAAAAGATCAACAGAAGCAAACAAAGAAAAGCTGCAGGTTTCATACTAAATCATTTCACTGGTTACTCTTTCTCAATGACCATGCGAACATTGGCCTTGACCAGCAGTGTATTTGCAAATAATAATCAGAATTGCAAGGGACTCCCCTCATTTGCTGAATCACAACCTAAGCCTAAACCTAAATCTAACCTCATTGTTTCATAATTCATAACCTCTTTCTACCACGACCAGCAACTACCACAGTTCTGATCAAATACACTAGGAAATCATTATGAGGTCTTCAGAACTGCACTGCAGTGTTCTACATGTCAACCTTTTTTTGGGGGGGGGGTGTCCTAAATGTGCTATTTTAAGAGTTCACCATCATCCACCTATGAACCACTCTTGGAACCCTCATTCTTAGCAACTAACCTTAGCTCTTACCTCCCAGAGAAATTAGAATCATCAGATCCCATCTCTCTTTTCATGTAAATCATATACCCTCAAATATATCCCAGTTTTCATCTGTTATTCTCTCTCTTCACAGAATATTTTTAAAAGCTGGAATCTGTGCCTCACTCTCATGTCCCTGGTGATCTCTGTAAAGTTCCTAGATGAAGTAGTGAGTACCAAGGTCAGACCAGCTCTATTGACTGTGTAAAGCCTGCTAGTGGCCAGTGATATGTGATAAAACACCTCAAGTTCAACTGTTAGAAAAGCTATTACAAAGATTTATACAGGTATTCCTATTATTTAAGTATCTTTCCATGTTGCAAATTTTTTCTGACCCTCACAGTCCAATATCATCTTTCCCCTCCACTATTAAGAGATGCTGCTAAAGAGAAAAATGGGACAGCTTTTGATTTTGCACATGAAGATATAATCTTCTTGAGGGTGCCTGCCATCTTTTATATACACAGGCAGTGAGCAGATCCTGGCTGTGTTAGGAATCACTGAGGTCAGGAATCACTGAAGCAGCAAGAATGGCTCATTGGTTCATAATTATTCTTTACAATAGCCGTTTTCTGAATTGGATTCCCTTAATTCTCATGGATCTCACTCAGCTTTGCTTGTAATCTGCCCATCTTGACTGGTTCTTTCCTCTTACCATACATATATTCTCAAATCTTTCTGCAAATAAAACAGTATTTCCACACCTCCCTCTGAAAATACTCTTTTCAGTAAGTCCTGTATATTTCACTTCATTAGTATCTCTTTAATCTCTACTCTCATCTATGTCCTCATCACTACTACCCTTTTCCACTGATAGTTTCCACTAATCATTAAGAGTAATCTGATTTTTTCCCCATCAGTGTTTCCTTTCCAGCTCTCTTTCACAAATATCTCTCCTTTGAGCATCAGACCACATATTCAGCAGTTCATTAGATATATTCACTTGAATATTCCAAGACACCTCAACTCAATATGTCCAAACTTGAAATCAGCTCTCTTTCATATACCTACTCATTCTCCTCTTTGTTCTAAATCAGTGAATATCACTGGTGGTCCAAGCAGATCACCCTTGACTGCTTTCTCTTCCTTATTCTTTACACTTTAAATCAAATTATACAAATTTGTCATCAAATTATAAAAATTCTATTTCATAAATATCTCTTAAATCTATCCACAAATCTCCATTCCCACTGGTGCCTTCCTTATTTAATAATTGCTTTCCATCTGGATTTCTAAAATAACATCATGGCTGGTATTTCTGCCACCGGATTTTCCCCTCTTCTGCCCATTCTCTTAGGGAGAATATAATGCACTTGTAGTAATTTTTATAAACTTCAAGTCTGATTCTGTATTTTCCCTGTTTAGGAATATCTGATGACTCTCTACTGCTCTTAAGATAAATTTCTAACATCCTTAACTTATAAGCAAAAGTACCTTTATTAAATAGTTCTTGTATTTTTTCCTAGCTTAATCTCTTAACCTCATACTTCAGGTTTTCATCTTATAAAAAATATTTTTGTTATTCAAGAGCAAAATCTTCTCCCTCTCTTTTGGATATTTATACATCTTGTTTCATTTTGCTTGAAATATTCCTTCCCAAAACCAAACATTCCCTTCAACTTTTTTCAGACTTGAGTTAGATGCTCTATTAGAGTCCCAGAGCTAACCTAACAACACCAGAAATGGATGGTTTAAAACAACAGAAATTTATTCTCTCATAATTCTAGAGCCTAGAATCCAAAATCAAGGTCTGTCTGAAGTTTCTAGGGAGAAAATGCCCCATGCCTCTCTCCTAACTTCTGGTGGTTGCCGACAGTCCTAGGCTGTTGTAGTCTCGTAGCTGCATGACTATGGTCCTCGCCTCTATCATCAAATGGACTTCTTCCCAGGTTTCTGTCTGTATTTCCATACAACCATCATCTAAGGACACCAGTCATTGAATTTATGACCCATTCTAACCCAGTATGACTTCATGTTAATTAATTACACATGCAAAGACACTATTTCAAAATAAGGTCACATCTCGAGGTTACAGCTAAGCATGAATTTTGGGGGAACCCTCTTCAACCTTTACAGAATCCCTTCTGCATACCAGGCTGCAACTTGAGCAGCCTTAGCATACCACATATAATAAACATTATATTGAGGGGCACCTGGGTGGCACATTCAATTAATCATCCAACTCTTGGTTTCAACTTAGGTCACAATCTCAGGGTCTTGGGAGAGAGTCCTATGTTGGGCTTTGCAGTGAGCATTGAGCCTGTTTGAGATTCTCTCTCTCTCTCTGTGACCCTCTGCATCCTCTCCACCCCCAAAAAGATTATGCTCAGAACTACTGATTTGTCTTTTCCCCAACTGCACAGGGACAGCAAACATTTATCTTCAGAACCTAGTACAAGGTCTGATAGAGGAGGCTCAGTACTTATTTGGAAAAAAAGAGAAAAAAATGAATGAAAGATTTTTAGGGGCACTGGGTGGCTCAGTGGGTTAAAGTCTCTGTCTTTGGCTCAGGTCACGATCCCAGAGTCCTGGGATCGAGCCCCACATCGGTCTCTCTGTTTGGCAGGGAGCTGGCTTCCCCCGCCTCTGCCTGCCGCTCAGCCTACTTGTGATCTCTGTCTGTCAAATAAATAAATAAAATCTATTTTTTAAAAAAAGAGCTCTTTTTAAAATTCTCACAGTCTTCTCATAGTTTTCAGAATAACTTTCTAAACGAAAACAGAATCTAACAGAAAGACCTATCTTAAAATTTAAAATATCCATTCCTTTTTCTATCTACCTACTTCTTTCAGAGCAAGCACAAGAATAAAAAGAAACAAAATCTTAAATAAACTACCATCTTCTGAAGGTGGCATGCTACACTTTCTTGGTTTGTTTGTTTGCTTGCTTGTTTGTTTGTTTTGGGTATTTTTCCTACCTCATTCTTCTTGCTAAATCCAACTTAACTTTTAGAAGTTGTATTATTTAGTTTTATACTAGAAGGAACATCCAGTTCTCCCCCCACCCCATTCTTCTTTGGGGGCAGGGGCATTTTTATATACTTCTATAGCAGACTCTGGTACTATCCTGTCCATGTCCTTACCTCTTTCATGGGCCCCACACCATCTAGCTATGTGTTATTGCAAGCTCTCGCAAGTGCTGGCCTGGATGAAATGCCATAGAGCATTTGAAGTCCTTGAGAAAGCCTAACCAAGGAAAAGTACTGGCACTGTGGTGAGCAAAGTTACAGATACCATATGGTCTCTTAGTGTCCCTGTTGACCCAAACAGTGCCCTGCCCTTCAACACCACCTGTATGATCTTTTCTCCCTTCTCTGTATCACCGGTTCCCTGACCTACTGGTATTTTATAAGATCACTAACAAAATAAGCAGCTTTTACTTCAGTCCCCTCTCGGGAATTGTCTGTGGTTGGATCTGGTGTGAGAGATTTTCTAACCTTTTTCTAATACCACTTTTCAAATATTGTAATCTATTTACTTGTCTTCTGCTGCTACTACTATGTAATGTCCCAGTGGTATAAGTACTTTATTACTCCCTGTCTAGCAGAGTGCTTGTGGTATGGTAGGAAGGAACCAATAAACATCTTTCGTTATTTTTTTTCTTTTAATATATGAATAATTTCATGATTTCATTATTATGTGACAAAATTGAATGGGAAGGTAAGGCATTTGTTATTAATAATAGATGATATGTAACTTTCTGTTAAAATATAACCATTTTATAGGCAAAACACATTAAGCATAACTTTTAAAATGTACTAAATTTTAAGTATATTCTACATTTCTCTTCAGTTCTGAAATACTTGTCACTTGTACTGAATTTTTTCCTAATTCATTTTTAAGCTTACTTTAAACTGTTGAGCCTGCTTTTTGAATGTGATTCCATGTCTATGGCTAAGTAATTCATTGCTTGTTAAACTACTCATAATTGATGTAACAATGCTATCACAGATTCTAGCTTGAAATAATGTCAAAGGCACTCTTCAGAATTACCAGTATTACAAAAGTGCAATCATGTGCACAGATGTACCCATTTAATACTGATGGATTCCATATCATTGTTTTGACAAGAAAACATATAACTGTGTTTAGCTTACTTGTTTTCTGAGCATTCAAAATGCAGTCTGAACAGATTTTTTATTTAAACCATAAACCACATCTTGTTTTTTTTTTTATTTCTTCGATATTTACTCCTTTCATTGCTTTCTACTTTTATTACTGAATTGCTTTCCCCTACTAGAGTAGCTAGAACTACATATCAAAAGTATGCATTGTTCTGAGATCAGATTTACCTGATTTTATACACAATGTGATACACAGTCTTGTGTTTTGCTCCCCCCCTATTGTCTTCTGTTTTCTTACTATGTCTACTGCTGTGAGGAAGAGTGGGGCTCACAGCCTGATTCAGTCAGTCTTAGCAACATGAAACAACATATTCAAGCTTGTATTGTGGGCATATTTACGTAAATGTCCCACCTGAAATATTCTAAGGTACCTGCTGCTAAAATTAGAGCATGCTTTGAAGAGAAACAATACTTTCTAGTGGGGGAAAAGAAAAACAAGAAAATGAGAAACATTGCTTTAATCTCCAGTTTATTAAAACATAGAAAGATTCCTTTCTTTTTAACATTTCCTCTAAATTTGCATTTTGAAAGACATTTGAAAAATTTTCCAGACTACACTATCTCTTGTGGAAAATGAGCCAAAAATACAGAAGATTTAAATTCTGGCAAGTGTTTAAATCTGTGACCATTGTGAGCTTACTGCTTCTCCAATTACAGGAAAACATAGATAAAAGGAAGTATGTATATTTATTCTTCTGTTATGTATATTAGAAATAATCAATAATTACCAATAACTACCAAACAATATGATGCATTTTTGTATTGCAAAAATAATAAAAAATTTCTATGTTTAGCTAAATTTACTTATAGCTACAACTAATGGATAATTTTCTAGGATGACTTGATTTTGCCAATAAGAAGATGAGATTTTTAGTGATATTACATGAACTTCTTTGTAGCTGATCATCTCTGCCTGTTTCTTGTCTATAGAATTTGGGGAGATCAGCCTTTGTTTTAACTATCAAAAAACCCACAATGATTTTAGGTCCATAGTTTGTTTGTCTGTATAATTCTCTCAAAAAGTTAATTGTTTTCTTATCTTTTTGATTGTGTGAATCTCATGTGAAAATAGACAACAATTCTTTTGAAACCATGCCTCTTTCCCTGAATTTAATTTGGACAACTTAAACCTATTGTGCTTCCATAGGAAAGGAATGCTATTTTTCTTTTTTCTCTAAGCTGTATTTTCCAACTGAATGAAGTGGATAGGAAAATTATAACCATTAGGAGTTGTTTTTTTTTTAAATGGGTCTGATAACCACACCCTGATATTGATCCTTAAGCAAGTTATAACTGGTCTTTTTTATTCAATGCTTTGTCAGTTGTATATATAATAAGTAAGGATGAGTATCAGTTAAACTTGCAACCCAGAAAGTCATTTGACTCTGCATTCTTTCTGTTTTCTTTAAAAGTTTCCTTAAAAAATAGCTAGGTCTTTTCTAAGCTCATCTCTCTTGTATTATCCTGGCAAGTGCAACTAACAAGACAACATGCTACTACTACTGGTTTTTCATCTCTTCATTTAAAGATAAAGCTTACCATGTGCAATACCTTCCTCCTAAGTTATCACATATGATACTTTTTCTAAATATTGAATTTTTGCATGACATGTGTTGGTATATTTCTAGCTTCTAGAAATTCCCTTGCCACCAAATAACTGTTTTCAAAGCTAGTGCCAGATAGTCTACATTGTCTGTTAAGGATGTACCTCTGATTCAGTGTTAATTTTTTTTTTAATCAGTCATTTTACCAATTATTCTGTGAAGAAAAAAATAAAACTTGAAAATTTTAGAGTTTTAAAATGATAATGTCTATGTCTTGTACATGAGACCTGTTCCATCATATGTCACTGCAGAGCTCTCTTCTGGGCTGAGAGAGATTCCATTTTAATACATTGGAGGGGTCAGGAGAAAAGTGAAAAAGCATGGAAAATGAAGTGTTAGCCCTTAAAACTTATACCTGGAATACACAAAAACACTTCTCTCATTTTCTTGATCAAAGTGGGTAATGTGGGGTACTGGGTTAAGTAGTGTACCCTTCTGCCCAGCCCCAATTATATACTCATCATAACATCAGAATGTGATCTTATTTGAAAATGGGCTTTTTGCAGGTATAATTAGTTAAGATGAGGTAATACTGGATTAAGGCAGACCCTAAACCCCGTGACTGATGTTCTTATAAAGACTATGTGAAGATACACAGACATAGGGGGAAGCATGCTATATGCAGATGGGAGCATGGATGAAGTATGTTTCTGTAAAATGAGGAACACCATGGACTGCAGGCAACCACCAGAAGCTAAAACAGTTGTTCCTTCAGAGTCTCCAGAAAGAACCAAACTTGACAATTTCTTGGTTTTGGACTTCGGAATTTCTGGACTGTGAGAAAGTAATTTTCTATTGTCTTAAGTCACCCAGTATGTGGTATTTTTTATGGCAGCTCTAGAAAACTAATGCATATGAGATGCTTAAATTCAAAAGTGCAGATGCAAATTCCCCCAGATGGGTCACTGGATACAGCACAAGTTCTAGACAAATATTATTTGCATATGAATAGGGCTATAATGGCAAGATTTTTAAAACAAGTTTTCCAATATTTGGCATAAATTTTGAGGTCATGATCATAATTCTTCTTGGTCCCTTATTTCTGAGAAAATTTAATAAGGCCAGGTTGATCCAAAGCCCTGGTTTACTAGACACAAATATAGTTCACACAATCTCAGAGATATTTAAGAAAAAAACAAAATATTTCCATTTTGAGAGGTTTTTCTTTGTTTTATTTTTATATAACTAAACCAAGAATCCTGAGAATAAATAAACTCAACAAGTAAGCTTTCTTCTAACCCTTTTATTCCATGTCATTGTGTCAGTTTTGTTGTTAGGAAATAAGATATATAACCTCTAAATTATCCATGGTTCTGATTCTGAATTATGCTCATTTTTATAATATCTTTTCTGATCAAAATATGAGTATTTTTTTTTGTAAAAAGTACAGTTGAAAGGACCATAGAGACCGAAAATCTTAGAGATGGAGAAATCAGATCAGATAAGAGTTTTAGTAGAGTTTAAATAACAAACCAAACCCAACCCCAATCAAACTTTAATCCTGCCTATTAAGTAGGTCAGAAAATATTAATTTAGAGCAGAAAGTCTTATGAACATTATTTCTTTGGAACAGCTTCTTCAAAAAAGCAAACATGGCATCATAAAATATCCATATTTAACTTTGGGAAATGTATATTGGGAAAGTACTGTATTTATCCTTCCATTTCTTCCTTGTTGGGGTTGATACTATTTACAACAATGGAAATACCACCTGGAAAATGCAATTGCAGAATATAAAATTTCCAATTAATGTTGATACGCAGTACACAACCCAGTAAATCAATCACTGTAGTCTTAAGTGGTCCACTCTATCATATAGACCTTGATATCAGGATATGAACAAGAAATATATCTTTTTTTAACTTGTCTGCAAGATGGGAGCAAAGCATTGGCACACCAAGTCACAGCCTAGATGAAACCATATAAGGAGGACAGGAAGGGTGTTACATATTGGGTAAACAGTATTTTACTAGGACAAAAAAAAAAAAAAGCTTAGGCAAAAATGTTTGACTCAGGTACTGCAAAATATTTTTAAATAATAATCAGAATAGGAAAGGCAAGTACATTTGTGAGGTAAAAAAATGTAATTCAAAGACCATGCACTAGGATCCACCAAATGTTTTATTTGTAAAAAGGTGAAATCAACTAGAGAGTCTTAGGACATGACATAGAAGAACCATAGGATGGGAATCACTTAGATATGGAACACAGAACTGAGAAGCAGGGCTGAAGGAAACAAGGAAACACCTTCCTGAATCATTAAAGGGGTAGCTGTACTGCTCTCTCCACCGTTGCCCACTCTATCAACAGGCTGGAATATCCATGTCAGCATGAGCTGTTGGCTTTGGTTCTCACTGGCTTGAGTTACTTTTGGTGACATCTGCTCTCCCTTTAACTTGTGTTCCAAAAGAAGATGTTCAGCTGGTTGGGCTTGATTAGGCTAAATTTTAGTAAATAGGAAAATATTTGGGGGAATTTTTGTGTAAGATATTTTTGGGAGAGAAGGAGAAATCAAATGGTCTGAATAAATGGAGAATGACAGCATTTTACAAAACCATCTTAGATTCAAAACATTTCTGGAAGTATTACTCCCATGACTTGTTTTAAGGAACAGAAAAAGCATTGATAATTACATTTTATACTTAAAATTATGTTTTCTTTAGTCCACACTTCTTCTTCTTTTTTTTTTTTTTTTCAGTGTAGAAAAATTTTCTTTATTCTTTTTACAAGTGTATAGGACTCCATTGGGTGGATGTACTGAAGTTTATCCAGTTGCTTACCAAGATACTGGGCATTCAGAGGGTTTCCAGTATTTTGCGGTTATAAACAATGTTTCAAGGAAAGCTCTTTGGATATACATTTTCCTATTAGAAGTGTAGTTTTTCTCTTTTTAATTAATTAATTTTTAAAATAAACATAGAGTGTATTATTAGCCCCAGGGGTACAGGTCTGTGAATCACCAGGTTTACACATTTCACAGTACTCACCATACCTACCACATACCCTCCCCAAAGTCCATAACCCCACCACCCCTCCCAACCGCCTCCCCCCAGCAACCCTCAGCCTGTTTTGTGAGACTGAGTCTTTTATGGTTTGTCTCCTTCCTGATCCCATCTTGTTTCATTTATTCTTTTCCTACCCTTCAACCCCCCCACATTGCATCTCCACTTCCTCATATCAGGGAGATCATATGATAGATGTCTTTCTCCGATTGACCTATTTTGCTAAGCATAATAGCCTCTAGTTCCATCCACTTTTGATGGCTGCATAGTATTCCATTGTATATATACCACATCTTCTTTATCCATTCATCTGTTGATGGACATCTAGGTTCTTTCCATAGTTTGGCTATTGTGGACATTGCGGCTATAAACATTCAGGCGCATGTGCCCCTTCGGATCACTACGTTTGTATCTTTAGAGTATATGCCCAGTAGTGCAATTGCTGAGTCATAGGGTAGCTCTATTTTCAGCTTTTTGAGGAACCTCCATGCTGTTTTCCAGAATAGGTGCACCAGCCTGCATTCCTACCAACAGTGTAGGAGGGTTCTCTCCTCTTCCTCGCCAGCATCTGTCATTTCCTGACTTGTCAATTTTAGCCATTCTGACTGGTGTGGGGTGGTATCTCACTGTGGTTTTGATTTGTATTTCCCTGATGCTGAGTGATGTGGAGCACTTTTTCATGTCTATTGGCCATCTGTAGTCCACACTTCTTAATGTTAATATGACTTAAGATTTTTTTAGTCATGAGGGTTTTTTGTTTATGCAAAATATAAATGTTATCAGAGAGAGGAGTCAAGATGGCAGAGAAGTAATAGGCTGAGACTACATCAGGCAGCAGGAGATCAGCTGGATAGTTTATGGAACCATTGCAAACACCTACAAATCCAACAGGAGATTGAAAAGAAGAAGAGCAACAATCCTAGAAACAGAAAATCAACCATTTTCTGAAAGTTAGGGCCGGTGGAAAAGTGAATCCAAAGCAACAGGAAGATAGACCGCAGGGGGAGGGGCCAGGTCCCAGCAAGCAGTAGAGCAATGGAGCACATCAAGACTTTTTAAAACACCACCTCACACCAGTCAGAATGGCTAAAATGGAAAGAACCTAGATGTCCATCAACAGATGAATGGATAAAGAAGATGTGGTATGTATATAATGGAATACTATGCAGCCATCAAAAGAAAGGAATTCTTGCCATTTGCGATGACGTGGATGGAACTAGAGGCTATTATGCTTAGCAAAATAGGTCAATCGGAGAAAGACATCTATCATATGATCTCTCTGATATGAGGAAGTGGAGATGCAATGTGGGGGGGTTGAAGGGTAGGAAAAGAATAAATGAAACAAGATGGGATCAGGAAGGAGACAAACCATAAAAGACTCAGTCTCACAAAACAGGCTGAGGGTTGCTGGGGGGAGGCGTTTGGGAGGGGTAGTGGGGTTATGGATGTTGGGGAGGGTATGTGGTATGATGAGTACTGTGAAATGTGTAAACCTGGTGATTCACAGACCTGTACCCCTGGGGATAAAAATACATTATATGTTTATTAAAATAAATAAATAAATAAATGTTCTCAAATGCATTTAATCTCTGAATATATGTTTATATATGTGTTTATGGTATTTGTACAAATATACAAATAAGTATAGTAATCCTTGACCTATCTGAAATGCATTCATGAAACAACAACTCAGGAATGAAAAGACTTAGAATCAAGATATAACTAAATATGGCTTGTAAATTAAATCATATTCATGTTTGGGGGAGTGCTCTGACTCTGCAGGGTGTAGAAAAAAAATAAGAGGAGAGCAAAGCTGGATAAAGGTGGTTGGGTGCAGAGATGTTTGCTAAAACTCAGGTTAAAAGATAATGTCTCAAGCTAGAATGATAGATTAGAAAGAATGGAGAATCCTGTTTCTGGGATATCCACGTTGAAATCAGGAAACTTCATAATTGAAGAGAGAAGGAGAAATAAGAGTCAATTATTATTTATGGGTTTCAGTTTAAGAAGTTGAATTTATGTAATTTTTATAGCAACATAAGAAGGTGACAGAAAATAAGGAACAAAGTTGGTAAAAAGTTTTGTGTGTGATAAGGATCATGCAGGAGATGAATTAGTGTGTAAATAACAACCCAGCAGTCAGTATATAATAACTGGGTAAAGTACTGAGAAAAAGTGAAAAAAAAAATCTTATATTGAACTGGAAGTAACATTAGCAATTACAGGTGTTGGAGGTTATCCAGAGGACATGGTCTCGGTTTACCTGTGAGCTAGACCTCACACAGGCTCCTCACCCTGTTCCTGATCTTCAAAATATATGGTCTGTTTGCCTTCCCCATGCTACACACTACCCCAAAGACACAACCTTGAAATGGTAATGTACTGTTGAGGCTATTTGGACAGTGTGTATGGCTGAACCCAGGTAAGGCCCTTTTAAGACTCTGGTGGGTGGGGCAGAGGTCTACTTACCTTGCAGCTGTGGAAGAAAAGCCTCCTAAGTGAATTCCCTGGCTTTTTAAACTTGCCATCTGTCAGTCTGGTGTGGTCTGCCTCTTTCTTTGGTTTCTCTGTGCCCTCTGTGTTCTGGGGCTAGTTTGTGAACCAACAATAAGACAGAAGTAAAAAATCTCTTAAAGAAATCTAAGAAGAGGGGCGCCTGGGTGGCTCAGTAGGTTAAGCCTCTGCCTTCAGCTCAGGTCATGATCTTAGGGTCCTGGGCTCTGCCGAGTGGGGAGTCTGCATGCCGCCCCCTCTTTCTCTGCCTGCCTCTCTGCCTCTTTGTGATCTCTCTCTCTGTGTCAAATAAATAAATAAATAAATCTTATCTTAAAAAAAAAAATCTATGAAGAAATGGAAATATATCATGGAAACCAAAGGCAAAAGCACTTCAGGAAATAGAGTTGGCTCAATGACACCAAATACTTCCAAATGTTTGAGTAAGGTAAGGACATTCCAGTGCTCCGTGAATTTTGTAACCAAGAGATACCGTCATCTTCCATGTACAGTTTAATACTAGTGACAGGGAAAGAATCTAGACTACAGTGGGTTGTAGAGGAAATAGAAGGTAAGCAAATGGAGAAATCAATTGAAACAAATGTCTTCAATAAAATTTGCTTGAGAGGAAGCAGCTGGAAGCTGTATGAGAATGCATGTTCAAGGAAGGGGTTTGAGGTTTTTCAAGAATAGGAGGCTCAGGGGCGCCTGGGTGGCTCAGTGGGTTAAGCCGCTGCCTTCAGCTCAGGTCAGGATCTCAGGGTCCTGGGATCAAGTCCCGCATTGGGTTCATCTGCTCAGCAGGAAGCCTGCTTCCTCCTCTCTCTCTCTGCCTGCCTCTTTGCCTGCTCGTGATCTCTCTCTGTCAAATAAATAAATAAATAAAAATCTTAAAAAAAAAAATAGGAGGCTCAAACCAAATGAATGTTTTGTAAATGCAAAATAAAAACAAAATGCAAAAGATTGCAACACAAGGCAGGGAGGATAAGAGGAGCAATATGGGGGAACTAGAAGTCCCCAAGAAAATGGGAGGAAAAGAAAAACAGATCTCACTGGAGGATAGACCAAAGGAATTTCACCTGTTCCTCCGTTACCTTTGCTCTTTCCTTTCCTATAGATCCCAAAGACTGGAATATAGAGATGAATAGTCATAAAAGTATAAAGCTATCCTGATAATTTTTCACGAGGTAGAAGTCATCTTGAGAGCATTTTGAATGCTTGTTTTTAAAGCAATTTTTGTAGCCTATTATAGTTTCTTATTTTCCTAAATGTATTTATTTCATTCACTAAGATCTTTTCACAAATCCATGTCTACAAATGACCTTATTACACGAAATGTCATGTTGGCAATCTTGCTACTACTTCTGTCAGTTTCTCTGTCCCAGTACTATGTGGAGCCCCCAGATTTTATATAGTCAAACTTAGGTAGCTCATGCCCTCAAAATCTCTCTTTTCATATTTAGTTTACTTAGTCATAGTTTCAAAATAATTCATTTAGAAATATTTTGAAAATATAGTGCTTTAATTACTCTTTCAGAAAATGAATGGTATGAAAAGTAGCCATTATGCTTTTTAGTTATAATCATCATAACAAATCAATTCATGATAACAAAAGATCTCTATTGGGTTTGTTCAAGTTTTTTTTTTTTTACTCCAAAAAATTCTTAACCATTTTAGTTTTCATTTATGTATGTTAAAAGAACAACAACAACAAAATAATAATTATGTGTTACAACTTATAGAGTTGAATTGAAGTGAATGACCTCTAGTGTTATTCTGCTAATTCATGATTTTTAGGTATATCTGTCAGTCTAACTAGGAAAACAAAAATCATTTTGTTTACAACATAGAGAATTCAATCGAAGAATTAGTTTCACAGGTGAAAGAGTATCTGTGAGTCAAACAGGATAGAGTGACAACAGCAGGAAACCACTACTATCTTAGGCTCAAGGGCAATAAAAGGGGGCCAAGTTTCTAAAGTCACCCAAAGTAAGCTAATTGCATGAAAAGTACACAGAGGGAGCTACAGCCAAGAGGAGACACAGGGACAGGATCTGCTGAAGAAACCTTCTAAGGCCAATAGGGAGAAAGGATTTCCCTAGTTTCTTTCCCCTCCCGCATAAATTCCCACCAGTGGTTCCCACTGACTGAACTAAGCCAAAGGAACATGACATGAGTATACATGTACTCATGTAATATAGTCAGAATGTAGAAGAGGGTTTGAGGAGCGAAGATTGACTCAGATATAAAATACTTTTTTTTTTTTTAAGAAATAAAGACAATTACAAAATCCCTGAAAGTTGAATATGCAGCTCATTATAATTATTATTATTATATTATTCTTGAAACAATTGTCAACTTATGTACTTCATTTCCCTATTTATTCTGCACCAA
The DNA here is from genome assembly GCF_020171115.1 of Neogale vison. Lineage (NCBI taxonomy): Eukaryota > Metazoa > Chordata > Mammalia > Carnivora > Mustelidae > Neogale > Neogale vison. Next base: position 116,405,695 of record NC_058095.1, on the reverse strand, counting down.
ACTGTGTTGTCTACATATGTCTTTCCAGTTGTTCAATTAATGGGTAATGCTTTGGAGTTATAGTGGAGTCTTCAGCTGGTTAGGCTTTGGCTCATTCAGTTCCTTCTGAGAAACAAGAAATCAAATCTCTTTTTGTTTTGGTGTTTAATGGAAGGCAAATAACGAAGCCCCATTCTGAAAATATTAGGATATCTCTTATAGCATCTACAGAGAGAGATTTCTAGTTTTCAAATATAATCTCACCCTCTAAATTTAGACTATGCAATGACTTCAAAATAACGCCTCCACCATCCTATGTTTCATTACATACTGTACCTGTAATTTATTTTATTGACCATTTCCCTCTCTTTCTGTTATTCCTTCTTTTCTTTCCTGGTGCTTTAAGATTATCTCATCATTTTATCATTTCCTTTCTGTGGAAATAACAAATTTTTTTTTAAAGATTTTATTTATTTATTTGACAGACAGAGATCACAAGTAGGCAGAGAGGCAGGCAGAGAGAGAGGAGGAAGCAGGCTCCCTGCTGAGCAGAGAGCCCGATATGGGGCTCCATCCCAGGACCTTGGGATCATGACCTGAGCCGAAGGCAGAGGCTTTAACCTACTGAGCCACCCAGGTGTCCAATAACAAACTTTTTTATAGGGTATATATACTAGTAATAATTTCTTTTTTTCTTCTGAAAATTTTTTATTTCATCCCTATTTCTCATAATGCCAGAATATATTTCCCAAATATAGAATTGTGCAAATATAACATTCCCAAATATAGAATTAACTGTTCATAGTTCTTTAAGCACTTGAAAATTGTTATGACACAAACTTATGGTCTCCATGTTTTTTGTTTGTTTTGTTTTCTCTTAATTCCATTATAACTAATATACAATGTTCTTTTAGTTTTGGGTGTACAATATAGTGATTCAACAGTTCTCTATATTACTCAGAGGTCATCATGATAAGTGACTCTTTATTCCCTTTACCTGTTTCACCCATGCCCCCACCCATCTTTCCTATGGTAACCACAGTTCTCTATAATATTTAAGAATCTGTTTTTTTAATTCTTCTCTGTTTGTTTTGTTTCTTAAATTCCACATATGAATGAAATCATGCTATTTATCTTTCTCTGACTTATTTCACTTAGCATTATACCCTCTAGATCCAGTCCTGTGATTGAAAAATGGCAGTATTTCATTATCTTCTTTATCCCTTCATCTACAGATGGACACCTGAATTGCTTCCATATTCTAGTTATTGTAAATAATGCTATAATAAACACAGGGGTATATAGATCCTTTCCAATTAGTGTTTTCGTGTTCTTTGGGTAAATAGTAATAATATTCATTACTACTAAATAGTAGTAAAATTACTGCATCATATGGTATTGTGTTTTTGTAATTTTTTATAAACATATAATGTATTATTAACCCCAGGGGTACAGGCCTGTGAATCGCCAAGTTTACAACTTCACAGCACTCACCATAGCACATACCCTCCCCAATGTCCATAACCCTACAAACTTCTCCCTCCCCCCAGCAACCCTGTTTGTTTTGTGAGATTAAGAGTCTCTTATGATTTGTCTCCCTCCCTTCCTACCCCCAAAACCCCCCACATTGCATCTCCTCTTCCTCATATCAGGGAGATTATATGATATTTGTCTTTCTTCAGTTGTCTATTTTGCTAAGCATAATACTGGTATTGTATTTTTTTAAGATTTTATTTATTTATTTATTTATTTGACACACAGAGAGAGCTACGGAGAGAGGGAAAAGCAGGCTCCCCCTGAGAAAGGATCCCAATGCAGGGCTTGCTGTGGGCTCAATCCCAGGACCCTGGGATCATGATCTGAGCAGAAGGCAGATGCTTAACTGACTGAGACACCTAGGTGCCCCTGTATTTTTAATTTTTTGAGGAAATTCCATACTGTCTTCCACAGTGGCTACACCAGTTTGCATCCCCAACAACAGTGCTCATGGGCCCTTCTTTCTCCACGTTCTCGCCAACATTTGTTGTTTTTTGTGTTTTTGACTTTAGCCATTCTGAGAGGTGTGAGGTGACCTCTTATTGTGGTTTTGATTTACATTTCCCTGATGATGATGTGACCAATCTCTTCATGTGCCTGTTGACCATCTGTATGTCTTCTTTGCAGAAATGTCTCTCCATGTCTTCTTCCCACTTTTAATTGGATTATTTTGGGGAGTTTGGGTATTGAATGAAATAAAGTTTATGTTTTAGATACTAATTACTAACTATATAATTAGCAAATTTCAAATATCATTTTCCATTCAGTAGCTTGTAATTTTGTTTTTCTGATTGTTTCCTTTGCTGTTCAGAAGCATTCTATTTGAATGTGGTCCCAGCAGTTTATATTTGCTTTTATTTCCCTCTCCTCAGGAGACCTATCCAGAAAAATTTTGCTTTGGCTTATGTCAGAAAAATTCCCAGCAGTGCTCTCTTAAGATTTTCATGAGTTCAGATCTCACATTTACATCTTGAACCTATTTTGAGTTTATTTTTGCGTATGGTCTAAGAAAGTGGTCCAGTTTCATTATTTTGCATGTAACTATCCAGTTTATCCAACACCACTTATTGAAGATATTTTTTTCCTATTGTATATTTTTGCCTCCTTCATTGTAGATTACTTGACTATATACTTGAGGGTTTATTTCTGTTCCACTGATCTATGTGTCTACTTTTGTGCCAGTACCATGCTGTTTTGATTACTACAGCTCTGTAACATGTCCTGAAATCTGGAAATGTGATGCCTTCTGTTTTTTTTTTTTTTTTTTTTCTTTTTCAAGACTGCTTTGGTTCAGGGTCTTTGGTGGTTCCATACAAATTTTAGGATTATTTTCCTTGGGTTGATTTTGTTGAGGGCTCCCTGTGCCACCTCTATCTGGACTTCTGTTTCCCTCCCCAGACTTGGGAAGTTTTCTGCTACTATTTCTTCAAATAGACTTTCCTTGCCCCTTTTTTTCTCTTCTCTTCCTGGGATGTCTATGATGATAATGTTATTATGCGTGATAGTCACTAGTTCCCTGAATGTATCCTCATTTTTTATTGTTCTTTCTTTTTTTTTCTCTCTCTATATTCTGTTCAGCTTGATTGCTTTCCACTATTCTGCCTTACAGGTCACTAATCCATTTTTTCTGTTTCTTCTAGCTTACTATCTATTCCCTCTGGTATATATTTAATTACAGCTATTGAGTTCTTTACTTCTGATTGGTTCTTTTATATATTTTCTCTCTCTTTGTTGAGAGTCTCACTGAAATCTTCCACTTCTTTTCCCAAGTCCACTGCTTATCTTTTAAATTCTCTATCAGGGGGGCGCCTGGGTGGCTCAGTGGATTAAGCCGCTGCCTTCGGCTCGGGTCATGATCCCAGGGTCCTGGGATCGAGCCCCATATCGGGCTCTCTGCTCTGTGAGAAGCCTGCTTCCTCCTCTCTCTCTGCCTGCCTCTTGCCGACTTCTGATCTCTGACTGTCAAATAAATAAATAAAATAAATCTTTAAAAAAATAAAAAATAAAAAATAAATTCTCTATCAGGCATATTACTTATCTCCATGTCTTTTACCTATCTTTCATGATTTTTTTCTTGTTCTTTCATATGCAGCATATCCCTCCATATCCTCATTTTGTCTAACTCTCTGTCTGTTTCTGTGTGTCTCCTGCTCTTGGAAGTAGTGGTCTTAAGAAGAAGTGGTTCTGTGGTGCCCTGCAGTGCAGTGTCCCCTGTTCATCTGCACCTGGCACTTCAGGGGTATCTTGTGTGTATGTTGTATGTGCCCTACTGTTGTGGCTGAGCTGCATTTGCTTTAGTCCATTTGTTCACAATAGCTCCCATTGCCAATTGTGGTCAGGGTTTGGTCCATGTATTGTTAATGAGGTCATGTAGGTCCACACTGGATCTGAGTTGGGTCAGACCACGCTTTTTCCAGAACTGTAGTTGCACTGAACTGCACGTCACTCTGTGTGTTATCCTCTGAGATGCTTTTGTTGTTGGCTAGGACTTGCAGTCAGACCAGATGTCTGCCCTCAGCCAGCTGCTATAGTCATAGTCAAACTGGTAAGGGTAATTATATTCCCCTCTTCCTGGAACAAGATACACTGTGAAGCAGTACTGGTCCTGTTGGGGCTGCTTGCACAATGCCTTGCTTGTAGCACTACTTTGAATGAGCTCTGACTGAAGCCAAACTGGATAGGGTTGAGGGCAGGGTATGTGGTGTTAGCAAGCTAGGTAGAGAGTGTCTATGTATCTATTCTGGGGAGTGGAGGGGGACAGGATAGAGAAATCCTGGCTGCCAACTTTTTGTTCTTTGAATAGTTTCCTAAAGATCCCTGCTCCTCCAGTACACATTCTGAAATTAGTAAATAAATCTCCTTCCTGCATCCTCCAGGTGTTTCTCAAACTGCTGCCTCTATGCTGTATCTCAGTGGACAGGAACTGAGTTACCACTGGGACTCAGTGGTTTCCTTTCTGTCTGTTTAGGGGTGGGCATTCAGTTTGCCAGAGCTAAGCCTGCAGATTCTTAAAGTTACAGATGTTAAGCCTTACTAATTATAAGAACATGCAAAGTTAATCCCTCTGGTTTTTAAAGCCAAATGTTATAGGAATTCATCTTCCCAGTATGTTCTCCTATGCCTGGAGTATCTAGTGTGCCTTGTATGTGATCTGCTCCCCTCCCCTCTCTATGCTTGTGTTGATCCTTCTTCCCATGAACAGTCTTGAAGGGCTGTTTGGTTCCCAATGGCATTTCTGCCTTTCCTACCTTCTTTGATGTGGACTCTTCCCTATGGGGATCCTGCTCTGCAAGACTTTGGGTCATTTTCTGGTTTATTTACACTGATGTGAGTATTATCTAGGTGTATCTATAGGATGAGGTAAGCTTAAGATCCTCCTATCCTGCCCCCTTCCCCAGAAGTCTAGTCTGTTTTTTGTTTTGTTTTGTTTTTGAGGTTTATATATTTATTTGAGAGAGAAGAGAGAGCCAGGGAAGGGCAGAGGGAGAGTCAAGCAGACTCCATGCTGAACACAGTCTGATTCAGGGCTCTATTTCAGGACCCTGAGATCATGATCTGAGCCAAAATCAAGAGTCAGATACTTAACCAATTGAGCAACCCAGCACCATGGTCTTTTTGGTTTTCAATGAGAAGTGTTTTATTATTTTAATATAATTCCATATAAATAATGTATTATTTTATCTGGCTTCTTTCAAGATTTTATTGTTGTTGTCTTTAGCTTTTCCAAGTTTAATTATGATGTATCTTGGTGTAGATTTCTTTGACCTTACCCTGTTGGAGTTTGCTCAGTTTCTTGAATATATGGATTTATATCTTTCAAGAAATTTAGGAGGTTTCAGCCATAATTTATTTGAATCCTTTTTCAGCATCATACTTTTTCTCCTCTTATTCTGGACTCCCAGTGATACTCAAGTTGCATCTTTTTTGTTTTGTTTTTTTGTTTTTTAAAGATTTATTTATTTATTTATTTTTTAAGATGGAGAGAGACAGAGAAGGACAGAGAGCACACACAGGGGGGAGGGGCAGAGGGAGACAGAGATGGAGAGGGAGAGAGACTCCTAAGCCATCTCCAACCTGAGCATGGAACCCTATATGAGCCTCAATCTCACAATCCTAAGATCAGGACCTGAGCCAAAACCAAAAGTCAGGCACTTAATCAACTGCATGACCCAGGTACCCCTCATGTTGCATTTTTTAATATTCTTCCACTGATCCCTGAGGCTCTATTTTGTTTTCTTGTTTGTTTGTTTGTTTTTAGAATTTTTTCAGTCTATTTTTCTCTCTGTTGTTCAGATTGGGCAAATTTCATTCCTCTGTCCTTAAATTCACAGATTATATTTGCTATCCCCTCTATTCTAATAATGAGCAAGGAGGTTGGTAAGCACCAGGCAGTGGTGTCCTGCTGTCCCCTTGCCATGTTGTGTCACAAAGTAAGTGGGATGAGGGGAGCCTCAAGCCTAATACATATGAGGCTGTTTCCCTGCTGTCTTATTTTCAGTATGGCAGATGAAGGAATCAGTGATCCTCCTTGCCAGTTCTATAGGAATAGCCTTGTGTTGATGGTCTGATCCTCACTGGATCCTGGCAAAAATGAGTTTACAATACCTACCTTCAGTTCTTTGGTCAGGGGGTGAAAAGCTTGGACTTGGATTGTTTTCTTCTGTTGGATGAAATTTTATGTGTCATGTTGCTATGTTGTTCCTCCAGTTCTGGAATCCCTGAACAGTTTCCCTTCCTTTTATTAGATTTCCTACTTCTCCTTCAGTCACCACTTCCTTTTTAAAAAGTTTATAGTTGTACTTAGAGGGCAGAAGCAGGCAGAGACAATTCCGTACCATCTTATACAGCAGACTACATGTCCTTTGTCTTTAACTGAAACCAGTAGTTCTTAAGCAAATTTGCCCGGGTGACAGTTTGAAATGTCGAGAGACATTCTTTGTTGTCAAATGAGGGTGAGTACTACTAGTATCTAGTGAGAAGATTCCGGGGATGCTGCTAAACATCTTCCAGTGCACAGGACCATTTCCCACAACAAACTGTCCAGTCCAAATGTCAATAGTGACACAGTTGAGATATTTTGATTTCATAATCTCCTTTATTAAGAAGAATCACATTGACTACTTTTCAAATCTGTTTTAGGATTAGACATTGTTATCACTTCTTTCCTTCTTCATCATAACAATTAGTCCTGATGTAGAACTTCAGCTCTCTAATATACAAAGAGCCTTTCCAATATATACTTGAGGATTTGTAATTTTTAATTTTGAAAAATGTCATTAAAAAAATTGGACCCATAAATGAGAAAAGCCATTTATCACATGGCCTCAAAACTGTCCATATTACATTCTGTCAAGAAAATTTTTAAAAAGTTAACATTTGTCCCTCCCATTACATTTCACACATTTATATACACAAAAGTGGTCTGGGACTCTGGGCTTTATTAATATTTATCTTTCCTTTTGTATGCTAAATATAATTTGGCATACTCTTTAACATTTATTAATCTAGTATCATTTGATGTTCTAATTTACTCTCTCTGTCAGCATCTAACTTACTACTCATCTTTTCAAGAGTTGAGTTAAGATCCTGGAAACCTTGCTTCTTTAAACACTGCTACCGATTTGGGAACTCCCAGAATCAAAGGAGTTGGCATGGCAGCTAATTACCGAACTATGAGCTAGATATATTGAGTTACTGCCAGAAAACATTTGCACTCTGTAGTCATAGACTTTATCCTTTTGTCAGTGAGATCTAAAGTAGACTACCTGAATATGGTTAGGGCTTCCTGATGATCTTCTTTCTTGGAACTGAGGAATCCTTGTCAATCTCACTACAGCTCTGCCCTTTAAAAGTGGTGTGCTGGGGCCAATAAAGCAGGCAGGTATTGCTCCTGAATAAACAGCTAATCAAAAGTCTGAGAACAGAAGGTTTCGAATGTATCAAAGCAATTGGCACAGTTGTTCACTAGTTAATTAGGAACACAAAGGCACTTTCCTCAAGCTGCCCAGACCAGGGTGCCATCTGCATGACAGCATTGCCTCTCTGATGATATGTACAAATAGAGCTTAGCTGGTGCTCTCGAGGGACGTCTCATTGACCTTCCTGCTTTAAAATATATATAAAGCATATGGAAGAGATGAAAAATTGAATATAATCATAGAATGAGCCCCGGTTTTAGTGTTTAGTCTTCTGAAGAATTTCCTAGGGATTTATGTCCTATTTATCTTAGTTTTGATAATTGCTTTATTTTACTGCTATATATTTTAGTAATATTGTAATTATCCCAGTCTGTGGAGGTCAGGGCACTTCTAATGCAATAATACATAATGTATTATAATTGCTTTTTAAGTTTTCTGCTTCCTCCATTATGTGTGATTTTGTGAAGAGAAGAACCATATCTATTTTGTTTAATTTTATGTTCTCTCTACCTAGAACAATTCTAGCGTATGGTAAAATAATGTGATGATATTGAAAAGTTTTATTTTTTTTAATGTTTTTTGTTTACTCTGACCTTCTAGAAACCATATACCCATACTAGGTTTCATAAACAAGTATATTAGTATTTGGATTCACTTTGTGTAATAATATTTTTGTTTCTTATGACTCTTAAACTAGCATGAAGGGAGAAAGTTGTTGAAATGTATACTGATATATACATTTGTGCATCACTTCTATTTGTTAATTTTATCCTCTTTATTATCTAAGTTGCCATCATTCTAAACACCATAAATTTATACCAGAAAGATGCTGTAGGAGACCACTGCATTTAGTATGATTTCATTGTTAACAGGTCAGTCATTGATAATGAATGGGTCTCATTCCTAGGATTCCTAGTGGCTCACCTATACATTATCAAGAGACAAATAGAACCAATGTGCATGCATCATGACCTGTTTTTCTAGTAACTTCCTTTCTGATTTCTTGGTAGAAGTAGATGCTGCTTCTTTGTGTCACTGAAGTTCCCAATATTTCAGTTATAGACCTATGTATCTGTATGTCTATTTGCCCAAACAGTGAATCCTGAAGGCAGAAGTCATACCTTATTTTTACCTCCATGCTTCAACTGAGTGCACTAAGTTGAACACACTTAATGACATGACAAAATAACAACCTAAGTGATATTTAGTGAATACTTGGTGAATGGATTGTTCTAATTCATTAGCTAGAGACTAAACATGAGATGACAAAGATACATATACTTGTAGCTGGTATTTTTGGAAACTAAGTAGACTTTTATTCTGTTCCTAGTAAGAACAAAGCAAGCTTTCTAGAAATAAAGGCTAATATTCAAAGAAACTCTAAATCAATCTCTTTAATCATGACTATTATTATTTTTGTCCTTCAGAAATCATTTATTCCTTTCTAAATTATTTTGGTACATGGCTCACACCTGTCCTTGTCATAAGGCTTTTGCAAAGATCTATTAGAACTATGGACCACATAGATTTTAAAATTTTCCTTGCTTTAAAGATGCTTTAAGGACATAAATAAATAAATAACTTTTCTTTTTTCAAAGTTTTTATTTAAATTCCAGTTAGTTAACATACAGTATGAATATTTTTAGGTGTACAATATAGTCATTCCACCCTTCTATAAAACACCTGGTATTCCTCACTACAAGTGCACTCCTTACTCCCCATCACCTATTTCAGCAATCCCCCCACCCATCTCTCCTCCGGTAACAAGAAATTTGCTCTCTAGAGTTGAGTCTTTTCTTCTCAATTCTCTAACATCTTCTTTTAAAACCATTTACTTCTTTTCTTCATTCTATCTTTTCACCCTTTTTCACCTTTTAATTGAAAATTTGAACCACAATCTTGATGGTATATATGAAGGACTGAAAATACTCAGAAAACATCATTATATTCATGCTTACAGTTTATTACTGTACAGGATATAAATCAAAGTCCTCAAAGGGAAAAAAACACGTGGTCAAATTCCAGGAGAAACAGGTACAAGCTTCTAGGTGTCTCCTCCCACCAGAAGAACCATGTGGAGATGCACTTTGCACTTTATTCTCCCAGCAACAACATCTGACAACACTGGCAAGGTGTTGACAACCAGGGAAGCTTAGCCATGTCTTCCTGTCCAGGGACATTTTGGGGGTTTAGTCATATACGCATGTAGCGCCTGTATGAGAGACCTCAGTCCTCAGGCTCTAACTATTCCATTCTTCAACCCCAGAACAAAACACACATCCACCATAAATCACATAGTTAAGTAAACTTATTTGGTCAAAATGGTGCAGCATGACCCGAAGTTTCAAGCATATACAAACAGACATTCATTTTAAATACTACCAGCTGAAAGGTTTTAGGGATACAAAACTCATGTCAGGCAGAATATTCAGGAGCTCAAAAGTTATTTTCCAAGAGTGGGCTGAGGGTCAAGCCTGAAAATATATAGGACTTTCTTTGGAATATGCAGGTTTTGAGCAACCCAGACATGGTGAATATAACATTTTCCGTCCAACAGAGAGCAAAGCACATTAAATGCACTCATTTTAATGTAAGAGATCATTAAATTTTTACATACGGCCAGCTATGCCTCCAGATAAAGATAGAGTTTATATTTCTTTAAACTATCTACATTCTTATAGTTCAAGTATGTTTCTTATAGGTTTTGTTTAGTTATTTTTTTTTGACCACTCTAGTAATCTTGCTTTTTTAGTTGGTGTGAACATATGATTTGGTTGTTTTTTAAGTCTATGACCTTTCCATTCTTTTTCTATTTGTCCTAACCATAAAATTCTTACTTTAAATTTATGACTTTTGTGTACCCACGTTTGTCCCCTATGTCACAATTCTTCATAAACTAGTCAATAATTTTTCTTTCCTTGTTTCTGGGTATAGGGCATCCAGTTAGAGGTTATAGTTCCCATATGGCCAGTTATGGTTATGAGATCAATGTCAAACTTGTAGGAAATTAGAGTGATGTGTGAAATGTTTTGACTATCTCTAGCTTAAGTACATTCATACATAAAATAACTTTCCCTGTACTTAGTACCATTTTTCTCTCTAACTCTAAAATATGAATGGATTAGTAACCTAGATTTTCCTAACCTAGGGCAATTCTCTAGAGAATGGCAAAGCAAGAAGTTAGAATGAACCCAAATCCTGAGTGACTGTTCCCTAGTGGTGTGTTTAAGTTCCGAATGATAATTGTGGATTTGTCTATTTCTCTTTTCACCTTCAGCATTTTGGCTTCATGTATTTTGAGGCTCTGATGTTTGGCTGGTACACATTTAGAGTTGTGTATCATTATGCAATGATTTTACCTTTAATCATTATGCAATGTCCATCATTGTGTCCAATAATGCACTTTGTAGTCTTCATTTAATATAGCCATTCACTCCTGCTTGTTTGCTTAACATTTGTATGGTACAGATTTTTCCATCCTTTTACTTAAACCTATTTTTGTCCTGTAATTTGAAGTGAGTTTCTTGTGAGACACATAGATCATGTTTTTGTCCAATCTGCTAATCCTTTTCTTTCGATTGGTATATTTACACCACTTAGATTTAAGAAAATTATTGTTATGTTAGCACTTAAGTCTGATATTTTATTAATTGCTAGCTTTCTATTCTGTTTTTGTACCTTTTTCTTACATTTCTGTATTTTTATACATTTTTGTACATTTGTACATTTTAAATAAGGTACTTGTTTTGTCCCTTTTTACAAAAATAAATTTTGTAAATTTATTTTATATCATCTTCCTATAAGCTACTAAAACATGTTTTAGGATTCCATTATGACTTATTTATAGTGTGTTTGAGTGTATGTCTTTGTAAATTTATTGATAGTGGTTGCTCTTGGTATTATACTAACCAAAAATGTACTAAATTTGGGATAAAGATAAATAATATGTGTTAATAGTTAAAAAAAAGTATTAAGTAGATGCTAGTGATTATTATGGCCCTCACTTTTTCATCTAGAAATCACTGTAGTTTGACTTAAAATAACTTTCACACTGGTTTTCTTATAAAAACAAAACAGAGTTTAGTTGCTTCTATTCTACATTAACTTTGGGAATGTCAGGGATTCTTAATAGAAAATCTGCATTCCATTCTTCCAAGCCAAAGATCTAGTGGATCACCAGCGGTTCTGCTGTCTTTAGAGTAGTGACGTAGTTAACTATATAATGTGTAGTCAGGGATTGCAAACACATAGATCAAAAACATGATCTATGTGTTTACCAGCTCCTACGTTTGCATGTAGGTGAAGCCCTATGACTTGCTCTGGTTGATAGAATGTGGCTAAAGTGGTGTGTCACTTACATGGCAAAAATGCTTTTAGTAAATGCTTTTTCTTCTTTTCTTCTCCCCTTACAGGCTCAGGATGGATGACAGAAGCATAAACTTGAAAATGGGAACAGCCTGGAGACCAAAGTCACTGCTTGGTTGAGAGACCCAAAAAGCCAGCAGATCAGAACATTCATACTTGATTCTGAGTGAGTGAGAAATAGATTTTTTCCCCCTTTTTATAAGTCATTGAGATTTTGAGATAATATGTTGCAGAAATTAGCCTATTTTTCATATGCATTTTCTTTATGAGCACCTTCATTCCTGATATTTCTCCCTCTCCCCTTCCATATGCTGTTTATTCCATATTGCATTATTGTTATGACAGGCTTTTGGTGTATTGGATTATTCTCAGTTCTCCATTCACTGCTGCCATGTGATATTGTAGTGTAACAGAGGGTGTGAGGTATATTTACCTCCTCCATTGATACTAGGCTTGTAATATACTCCCCCCGCCCCCACACACACACCCTTTGATTAATTATTTTGAGCAAAAGTGAAGATTTGCTAATCTGGAGTCAAGGCCTTAAGAAACAGCATGTATTTCTATTTATAATATTGAATCTCCATGATTTCTCAATAAGGAGAACTGGCCCCAATATCTGTGTTATTCACTGGTCTAAGATAAATGAAAGACACATGTAAAGTCAAACAGACCCCAGCCTAAAACTTTGAGCTAAGCCCAGTTTATCATCAGTTGAGAAAGAATAATGATTATTTGGGGGAGTTACAGCTTTTGGAATTGGAAATTTTATTTAAAGCATCACTGTTTTGGCAATAACTGATAAATAAGTTACACATTTAAATTGAAGGAAATTGTCTTTAAAGTTGTCAATAATTGACAGAAGGAAAGACAACAGCAACATCAAAACTAACCTGCTATAAAGGGAATTAAGAAAGTATTCTATTCCTGGTTTGCTTAGAGCTTTTATCATGAAAGGTGTTTCATTTGTTCAAATGCTCTTTTGTGTTTATTGAGATCATCATATAACTTTTTTTCTTTCCCTTCATGCTATTAATGTGATGTGTTACATTAACTGATTTTCTTATTTTGAGCAATCCTTATATTCCTGGGGGTAAATCCCATCAGTCATAGAGTCTAGTCCTTTTAATGTGCTATTGAATTTGGTTTGCCAGTATTTTGTGGAGGGTTTTTGTGTCCCTATTCATAAGGGATATTGGTCTGTAATTTTCTTGTGGTATCTTTGTCTGGCTTCGGTTCAGGGGAATGCTGGCGTCCTAGAATGTGTTAGGAAATGTGTCTCCTCTTCTATTTTTTGGAAGAGTTTAAGTAAGATTGGTGTTAATTTTTTAAATGTTTGGTAGAACTCATCAGTGAAGCCATCTGGTCCCGAACTATTCTTCATTGAGAGGCTTTTGATTACTGATTCAATTTCTTTACTTGTTATAGGTCTCTTGAGATTTTCTATTTCTTCTTGAGCCAGTTTTGAAGATTTGTGTGTTTCTAGGATTTTTTCCATTTTATCTAGTTTATCTAATTTAGTGAACAGTTGTTTGAATTATTATCATATAATCCTTTTTATTCCTTTACTTTCAGTAGTAATTTCATTTCTGATTTTAGTTACTTGTGTCTTTTTTTCCTTTTTCCTACTCTGTCTGACTCAAGGCTTGTAAAATTTGTTGTTCTTTTCAAAGAAACAGGCTTTGTTTTGTTGATTCTATTTTTTTCCCATTCTCTATTTATCTCCACTCTAATCTTTATTATTTTTATCCTTCTGCTGCCTTTGTGGTTAGTTTGCACTTCTTTTTCTACTTTCTTAAGTACAAAGTTAGGCTGTTGATTTGAAAGTTCTTTTTTTATTAATAGCCACAAAGTTGTAAAATGATAAGGGTTAGTTATTCATATCAATATTTTATATGTATTGACTGTTGGTAAGGATCTGGATAAATACGAACCCTCATACACTGGTGTAGGAATGCAAAATGGTGCAGCCATTGTGGAAAACAGTTCTGTGGTTCCTCGAGAGGTTAAATACATCACTGCCATGTGACCCAACGGTATACCCATGAGAAATAATATGTCCACAAGGAAACTTACACATTAATATTTATAGTCACATTATGCATAATAGCCAAAAGGTAGAAACAATCCAATGACCATCAGTAGATGATGATAAAGAAATTATGGTGCGTATGTACACACACACACACACAAACACACACAATGGAATACTATTGAGCTATAAAATGAACAAAGTACTAATACATACTACAACCTGGATCAGCCTTGAAAACATTATGCTAAGTGGAAGAAGCTGAAAACAAAAGATATATAGTATGATTTCTAAAAGTATAAACATAATATATTCAGTACAAGCAAATCTGTGGAGATAGAAAGTAGATTAAGAGTTACCAGGGAATGGGGGTTGGGGAGTAATTAGTTAATGGGTATTGGGCATTTGAATGGGGACGTGAAATAGTTTTGAAGCTAGAGAGAGTTGATTGCTGTACCACATTATGAATATTACTGAATATCACTGAATATTACTGAATCACTGCAATGTGCACTTTAAAACAGTTAATTGTATTTCATGTGAATTTTACCTTAATAAAAATATTTTAAAACAGTTAAGAAATAATAGCTTGGTTAAAAGCTCCTTGAGGAAAAATACTTCCATGTCTTTTGTATAAGATCTCAACAAAGTGCTAGAAACTGAGCAGCTGAACATAAGTCCTTATTGTCTGTAAAAAGCCATAGTAAGCAATGTCATTGGGACAAGGGCAACTTAAAATTGCAACCTGCTAAAGCAATAACAAATTCATGGTAGCCATTCCTTCAAGTTGCCTATGTCTGTGAACTACAATTTGAATATTCAAAAGTCAGTAGGGATTCTCAAAAGAATGCTGGCAACTTTTACTGTCTGTATTGGAGCTGCCCTCCAGATCCCTGTCAGTTGCTGTGGCTGTTCACCTGCAGTGACAGGCATTTGAGAGGAGCACTAACTAGAAATACTTGCTGCCACCTGGCACTGAATTCCCCCTAGGCTTTTCATGGTTTAGAAATTTTCTGTAGGTCAGCAGATGTAGCAGTGCTCCTAACTCCCAAGAAAGCAGTACCCCATTTTCAGAATGTCATTACTATGGCAGAAAAATCACAAAATTAGGATACACAAGTATTTATCCTGCTACCTAATGCAAAGCAAAATTGTTCCCTACAGCATATATTCAAATGCTTTGGTACTGTCTAATTTTAAATGATTCAGATATATATATATATATATATATATATATATATATATCTTGATATATACACACACATACACACACACACACATATATATATATATATTTTTTTTTTCTTTTTTAGTGCTTGATATGGCACCCAGAGATTTAGAGTCTACAGCTCTGTTGTTTGGAGTGTTTACTAGAGGACATGATTTGTCATAATCTGAATAAAACAAATGCTCTCATTTACATAGGAATAGGTTTCCAAAGAGATGTGGGCACTCCACTTTTGCCCAAGCTCTTTAAAAAGAAGAAGTATGTATTGTAATAGAAAAAAAAAAGAAGGAAATAAATATTATAAAGTGGCTGTAATTGGGACTAGGTTTTTGTCCTCCTGACAGTACCATGTTTCAAACTGTCTGGGAACTGTGTGCGCATTTGAGGCATCATCTCTTCCTCCCTGCTGCTATTTCATTTAACAGGTTATCCTAGGACTCAACTATACCATTCTCTTCAGAATATCCTCAGTGTCTTTGAGCATGGCTTAGTTTTCCAAATCCATTTTACTTTTATTGATGTATTTCTCACTTGCTTAGGGAAATGTTGGGAAAACACCAGTCCATACTTATTTGTGGCTATTTGATATCAATAATGTAAGACTCAGGAAGATTATATAAATGAAAGTCTGTTCCACATCATTCAAGTGTGAGTGTAACTGCTTTCTACCTAGAGCACGAGCTTCTAGGAATACAAAACGTACAACACAGGCTCTCTATCCTTATACTGCTTTTGGAACACTCACCAGGAAAATGTAAAGTGCCACCTGGAATACAAGGAGATTATAGAACAATTGAATAGAAAGCTCTTGTGATAGAAAATTCTGGCTGTACTCCTGTACTGAACTAAGATCAGGAGGTTCCAAACCAAAGGAGAACTCAGGGAATAAGTAACTGTGTTAATGCCAGGGGAAGGGTTTTGCTGCTGTGGCTATTCCTTCGAAGGGGTGACAACTGGTAGATATGCAAATTAGCATTTATAAGAGCATGCGTCACTGGACCATATTTCTTTAAGAGATGCTGATTTTTTTACTGGTATCTGTCTTTTCTATGTGTGGTACATTACCCTTTAATTCGAGGTCCACATATCATCAAGATCCTGGATGATTTTGTTTTATTTGTTAATTAAGAATGTTTTTAAAGATTTTTACTTATTTATTTGACAGACAGAGATCACAAGTAGGCAGAGAGGCAGGCAGAGAGAGAGGAGGAAACAGGCTCCCCGCTGAGCAGAAAGCCCGATGCGGGGCTCCATCTCAGGACCCTGGGACCATGACCTGAGCAGAAGGCAGAGGCTTTAACCCACTGAGTCACCCAGGTGCCCCAAGAATGTTTTTAGAGCCAAGAATCACATGCTTAGAAAGAACTCTTTTTTTTTTTTTTGAGAAGAATTTTTTTTTTTTTTAAGATTTTCTTTATTTATTTGAGAGAGAGAGCATGAGAGGGGAGAAGGTCAGAGGGAGAAGCTGCCTCCCCATGGAGCTGGGAGCCCTATGTGGGACTCGATCCCAGGACTCTGGGATCATGACCTGAGCTGAAGATAGTCGCTTAACCAATTGAGCCACCCAGGCATCCTAGAAAGAACTCTTATCACAAAGTTACAGACATAATTTATTTTTATTTAAAAAGAGGCTTACAAAAGCTTAGTAGGCATATTTTGTGGGATGATGACGATTCATTAAAGTCACGGGATTTTGAAGGGCCTCTGCCATCAAACTTGAAGGCTGGTGGGAAAGCATTTCCTGCCTCCAGGGTCCTTGATCAGCCCTCTCTGCCAACAGTTTGGCTTCTGCTGTCTCCCTTGGGTGCAATTAATTGCTGTTGCCCAGCACACTTCTTCAATATCTTCTCAATCTAGTCTCTTTTGTATGACAATACTACATGACCTTTGGTTGGTGTTTGCTTATAAACCCTGTGAGTTTTTCATGAAGCATTTGGAAAAATCCAAGTTGATTAATTTCCAAATACTGATTACTATTGAGTTTTAAGTACATGAAAACTTAGAGATTTTTATTCGATGTTTAGAGTAGTTACCATAATCTGGTTAGTGTTAACATGTTTAATTTGCTGACAATCTCTAACAATAGAGACTACAGAACATGTATTATGTTTTATCTGTTATATATACCTAAAGATCATAGAAATATATTTTGTTTTATGTAATTAAAATATAATTCTTGAACTAAAATACTAGCAGTCATAAAACAATATAATGAAACACTTGAACCAAAATTAAGTTGACCAGACACATGGACAAATTAATATACTTAGGGATGCACATCAAACTACATGGATAAAGGTGGTGGAAAATTGGTAAAAGTAACGCAGAGTCAGGGGCCAGCATGCTGACATGACTTGTACTTTCACTAAAAATGCCGATAGAAACTAGGAAACTTGAAATGCAGAGAAAGAGTTAATTATTTCATTTTTGGTGAATTATTTCTTTTGGAATGGTCACAAAAATTTCTTCTATTTGGATTGGTGCCCTGTCAGGGAGTTGGAAGCTGAGGATGGTTCAGATAGGAGACACAAGTAAGATAGAAATTATGGGCATGTCAAAGACTTTGAGAAACTGTAGAAGCTTTTGGTTTGTCAAACAACTGATCAATCAATATCACAATGTAATACAAAGGATTAGTTTCTCTAAAAATAACAGGCAGTTTAGCCTGTGAAAGAGAGGGCTAAATGATTATTTACTAGATATTTGCAAGTATATGATCATGGATGTGAGGATACTGCTGCAAAAGAAATGAAGAATAAGAAGAACATATAAGAAATGTGTGTTGATCACACCCTCCAGGGAAAATACACAAAGCAAAATTACAGAGTAAGGGATTATGGTGGAATAAGATCATTACAGCTGAAATCCAAGAAGCAATTTCCATTTTCAGCTCTTAAGATATTATTCCCTATCCTTTTGATGGCTTCCATGGTGGATTTGTGTGAATGGGGCTTAAGCAGATGATTGCTTAGAGTGGATTCCAGCTCTGATGATTTTTCTAGCCCTTGAGTGAGTTTATAGGGATTTAAATTTTAGAGTTGCTATGTCATCAGAAAACCAGGTTTTGTGAGTCAACTAAGACAAACAGATGTACACCCAGATGCACTTATAAGAGTGGTTCACAGATGTGTGACTTCTTACAAAATAATTTCATTCTGGATATAAGATTTGTAATATGCTTGGCTTCCCTTTCAACTGCAGACTTGCTACAGATATTTTGGAATTGCTTTTTCTACAGGTACCTAAAGGCAGTAGCAAATAGTAGCCTTTTTTTAGCTACTTTAGTAAGTGCCTGAAACACAGCAAATCAGATCATCACTAGTTTTGCCTTTAGCTCTGAGCCTCATTTATTTGTGTTCTTGACCTCTTCAGTATTTTTGAATCTTCACAAACCAAGTGAAAATAAAGTACACAGGGATTCCAAAGAGCTAGAACAAAGAGAAAGGGAAATTAGCCTCACATAGTGGGTATGGAAACTGAGGAGTGGCCAGTGGGGCCAGAGTCATGGCAGGAGTGTTAACACCACACTTCATAGTTAACTGCCAAGGAAAAGAAAGGAAAGGGGCAATAAATAGCAGAATGGAAGGGCGGAGTCCAGAAAAGCACAGCAGGATATGTTTGCCTGGTGTGAGGTGAGCAGTCTACACAAATCATGTGCTAGGTTTTGTTAGACACCGCTACTTTTGTGTACATATTGTAGATACACATTTTAGGGTTATATGTGGCAACACTAATTGGATCCTTTCCAGTAGAGGGTCTTATAATTTTTATTATTAGAGATGTTACTGTTTCAGTAGCAAAATGTTTCTGTCAAATAAAAGAATATGTAGAATACTAGTATGGAAGGGAATAAAAATTAGACCATTTGGGTTGAAGCGAAATAGTTTATTTACTTTCTTACCCAGGTTATCCACCTCTGCTTTGGAGAAACCTCTATTCTGTAGTACTACCATTTTACATTTTGAGAGATGAATTCATTGATTCCATTCAAGAATTAGTCGCATCCTTCACAAACTGCATTTTTGGCAAGTCTCCCTGATTGAAAATAGCAATAATTCTTCATATTAACTTGTTTCTGAGATTGTAGTACTTCATTCTTTTCTTCTTTTCCTAATACACACTGTTTCATAATATCCTCCAAATTCCTGTGGTCACAATCAACAAACTTAGGTATATTTTGAATAGGAAGCATCTTCCCAGGACTATTAGTTCTGGCTGAAGAAGCTGCTTCGTTTGAAGTTGCCTGCCTCCTGCCACTTCAAATAATAATCAACTATCAAAAGACGCCCTCCAGGAATGTCACAGAGATGAACAGCTAGATGTAAAGAAAGCTTTCAGTACCCTTGGAATAACTGATAGACTCGAATTTTCCTCATAGACTGACAACTCATTAGCATTACAGATGTGAATAAATCATGAATTCTACTTCTCTAGATGAAGGCTGTTCCTACGCCTGCAGAGTCCATAATCAAGGTAGTTTTCCAGATAATATAGGAAAGAGAAAAAAATATACTACTTTTGCTTCAATTAGCAAGATATTTAAAGTGTATGGTTGGAGAATCTTTTTTCCTTAAAATGTCAACATAATATCCTCTATCCTCCTTTATGCTTAGTGTGTAGAAAGAGAAACAATTTGCAAAAAAAAGGTATTGTTTTTCCTCAGTGGACTTGCAAAAGAGACATCGGAGTAGCTTCTGGGTATGTTACAGAAATGCATAGGAACTATAAAAAATAATTGAAACTTGCAGAGTGATTTTCAGAGTTTTATTCACTGCTGAATTTCGCAACCTTGGTCTTTGCTCTACATGAACTTATAGAACTAAATGATTTTCTCAGAATTTCTCAAGGTCACCTTTGTTTCCAAAAATCATTTGAATCATAATCTAAGGAAAAATAATGACCTCTTAATGGTTTGTTTAGTCCAGTGTTTCTCAACCTAGATGCACATTAGAATCAACAGGGGAGTCTTTAGAAATAGTACTGCTGAAGCCCTACCTGCAGAGAACCTGATTTAAGAAGGTCCAGGCGTCAGTATTTATTTATTTTTTTTTAAGATTCTGGTAGTTCTAATACACAGTTAGGATTAAGAACCATTGAGCTTGTCAATATCCTAAGTCAAATATTCAGTCCCTGATCATGAAATTCAACCTGGTGTATTTGTTGTCAAATTGGGACTAAACTAATATCCAAATACATCTTAATTCAAAGCCTCAGAAAATAAACTTTGTAAAGATTGATGGATTTGTCTTTTTGTCAGTCCCTACCTTCCCTAGCCCTTCTATCTGAAGTGTACTTGTGGGCTTGTTACAAAAAATTCTGATCTGGATAGGAAACATCCAGGTCTCACTATATTAGTGTCACTATATTAGTGTCTCACTATATTAGTGTCACTATATTAGTGTCATTGACATAGACTTGATATATTGTCTCAAAAACTTAATATTCCCTTACCTGTACTCTGTGTTCCCCTATTTAGTGCTCTAATACTCTTCCTTACATCTAAGTCTCATTGCTGAGTTTTGGTCACCCCAAGTATCTCCTTCCTCTTTTCACAATAGTTTCTTGGTAGTGCCTTTTTAGTGAACAAATTACCTGAAACTGATTTCACAGAGTCCTATGCCTCGGTATTGCCTGAGGACTAATTTCTGCTATCATGGTTCCTGCCTGGTCTCCACCTGCTTGAAGGACACCTTAGCTAACCAAGCTTTAGGGACATTTAACTTGAATGTTTCCAATGTCTCTTAGCAAATACTTTCTCCCCCAGCCTATAATTTACTGTCTTGGCTTTCTTACTTTCTACACGGCTTTGTTTTGCAAAGATCCCATCTTGCCTTATACTTTCCTTTATCATGAATCTAAGGCTCTATAATGTTATTTTTCAAGACTAGTGGTTACCCTTTCTTTTACTTTTATCTTATTTTCACTAATATTTATAAACCCATGTATTTTTTTTGCCTACTGTTTACATGTTGTAGATTACAAGATGCACCATATGTGTTGACAACCTGTAATTTTAGAATCTTAAGAAAAATGAAAGTTTCTAAACAAAAGAAAAACTCTACCAAAGGTAATACTCTAGAGACCAGACAGGGTTTGTTCATTATGTCTGAGCCTGGGGCATTCCAAATGCCTTCTAGCAATTTGTTTTTTCATGTTTAAAAGTAATTGAACTTGCAAAAAGTTTTGCTTCCAAATTATACACTGGAACCAATTATTTAATATTTATATCATTGGCTCTAAAATGAAATATAAGGTGGCAAAGAAAACACATGAATTTTAGTATTTGGCCCTACTTTTATTTTGGGAAATACTTTGTTTTTATACATCATAAAAATGAATTTTATTTCACTTATTCTCATAACAATGTTAAAAAAGGAAGTTAAAGATTCCATGGATTATTATAATTATTTACTGTTCTTTTTCTAATATTACAACAGCATTTCCTCTGGTATAAAACATGTTAAATTAGAAAAAGCAAAATTATCAAGATAAGTCAATAGATTTCAGTAAGGATGATGCAGATACTTAGATTGTAATGATGGCATACTAAAAACTTGGTGCATTTTATTTGGTAATTCTATCAGAATTTTATCTTACAATGATCAATCCTCTCTTTTTCCCTGGAGTTCAATATTCCACTCTTCTTTCAAAATAAATACTTTATACATATCCAATCAAAAAACAGATTGTTTTGCATAAAGGTCTTTTAGCTATATCTCAACTGTAAATCCTTCATACCATGCATAATACTACAGAATACTACATTGTCAGAATGACTCAGTATAAGGCAAACAATGATGCAAAAACTATTAATAGGGAGATCTAAGGAACTGTGTGTTTTCATAAATTTCTTTGCATACTGAAATCTAGTTTCAAGTGATGTATTGAACACATACCTTGACCTTCACTGTCTGCTGTAAACCCACTGAAATGATAATAAAGTGTTTGAAAATGGATAAGGCCAGAGAATAGCAGAGGAAATGGTAGCAAATGAGAAATGTCAACCAAATTTTGAAAGATTTTACAGTGTAACTCTGCAGATGTGGGAAAGCTGAAAGCTAAGTGACTTCAGGCTGGTGGGTGTCAAGAAGCTGGCATGGAAGACTTCAGAGTACAGGATTGACGAATAACACAACTTGTTCACAGTTCATATCCATTTTCTGTGGAGAACTGACTGCCTGTCCCTAGCTCTAAGCACACTTGCAGGTTTGCTTTCTGCAGAGACCGTGTGAGAAAGTCCCTGAATTTAAGTGCACCAGGCACAGATGAAGGAACTCTGCATCCTAATCACTTTGACCCCCATCACTTTCCCACATTTGACTCCTTCAGAAAGCTGGCAGACAGGCTTATATATGAAAGGAAGGAGAATAAAAAACATTTATTTCATTCAAATAGCAAAGAACTACAACTACTAAAAACTGTTTACCAACAGAACAGCTGGATCTCTGCTTGATTCCCTCTGGTAGGTAGAATAATGGACTCCAATGATCTCTAGATTCTAATCCCTGAATGATGTCAATATGTTACCTTGCAAGACAAAAGAGACATGCAGCTGTGATTAAGGAGAATAAGTTAAAGATAAGGAAATCATCCTATGTTACCCACATAGCCTCAATTTGATCATGTGGGGCCTTAAATGCAGATCCCTTCTCCTGGCAGTAGTCAGTAGGTGGTATGAGTATGGAAGAATGGTTCAAATGACAGGATGTGGAAAGAATTGGATCCATTCACCACTGCTAGGCTTGAAGAGGGAGGAAAGAGGTCTAGGAGCCAGGGAATGTGGGTGGCTTCTTTCTAGAAGGTAGAAAAAGGAAGTCAATGGATTCTCCTTTAGAACTTCCAGAAAGCAACATGGCCCTGCCAATACCTTGATTTTAGTCCAATGGAATTTGTGTTGGATTTCTAACCAACAGAACTATAGAATAATAAATTCGTATTGCTCAGGTCACAGAGTTGGAGCTAATTTGTTAATGGCAGCAACTAGAGTTGAGAACATCTCGTTTTACAACACATCACTCAGCAAGCCCTGCCCCTGTCCAGTTATTCCAGTCTGAGTTTAGTTCCTCACTTGAAAAAATGAGCAGAAATGGGGCGCCTGAGTGGCTCAGTGGGTTAAAGCCTCTGCCTTCGGCTCAGGTCATGATCTCATGGTCCTGGGATCGAGCCCAGCATCAGGCTCTCTGCTCAGTGGGGAGCCTGCTTCCTCCTCTCTCTCTCTGCTGCCTTTCCGCCTACCTGCAATCTCTACCTGTCAAATAAATAAATAAAATCTTTAAAAATAAAGTTGAAAAAAAATAAAAATAAAAAAGAAATGAGCAAAAGTCCTGGGAGACCAAGCGGTTTAGGAAAGCCTCTAATATGGAAGACAGAACAAAGTGGAAAGAGGAAAGCCACACTGAGGAAATAGGACCAAAATGGGAAGAGAGGCAAACAAGGCAAAAGCTTCACTGAGGTGGGAGAAAATTTTGCACCTGTGTTACAAGACAACACTTGAACAACATAAATAGTTAAATTCAGAATATAACAAAGTTTTAAGGGTTCTTTTTATATGTCTCTATTTTTTTTTTTTTGAGGAACTCTCTCAGCAAGCAGAAAAGACCAAGAAATGGAAAACAGAAAAGAAAATTAGAAGGTTGATCAAGGAACTCCGTCGTTCACCCTTTTCTTATTTTACTCTGTGAGGGGGGCACCAGACATAGGATCAGAGAAAATAAGAGAAAGAAACTACCAAAGAAATACCAGAGAAAAAAGAATGTGACTTTATAAGCTGAAAGGGCTTATCACTTGCCAGGAAAGTGAATGAGAAATGACTCAAACTGTATCATCAGGACATTTCTAAATAATTGAGAATAAAAAGGAGATTTTGAGGACAAAACAAAGAAAAAATGTCACACAGTCTGACTCAAACATATGGAATTAGGCTTTTCAACAGTAAAAAGCTAGATGATAAAGGAATACTATTTTCAAAATTTGGAGGTAATATGATTCTCAAACAAGCTTTTAATACCTAGTTAAACTTTCAGTCATGTATGAGGTGAAGATTAAAAGAAAAAATCTTAGGTGTACACATTTTCAAAAATTTTCCCATTCACACCATGTTGTTAAGTTTTCTAAAATAATTATAACAATATAGTAATATAACATAATATAATAACATGCTAGTTGTAGGCTAGAACAAAGGCCCTCCCAGGGTCACAGCATGCAGCAGACCTAGAAAGCAGTTGGTCCAGATATGAGAAGGATATGAAAGTCTCTAGAAAAAATACAGCCATGAAAATAATATATCTATCTAATAGATTATGTGATTTTTTAAAATATATTGGACAGAGATATATACTTTCCTTGTAGGATTTTCGGCTGAATACTGATAGTAACAAAGTGAATCAAGTGATAAGCAAGGCAATTTTTACCTCCAGAGTCAACAGAAATGTGTTTGAAAAAGAAAATATAATCGTTGTGAACTCCATGACTTAACGCTGCATAATATTTACATTGTGTTAATAATGCAAACACAAAATTTTCCTAAAACATTAATAAAATTATATAAAAAGCACAGGAGGTGAAGTACATATAGATGTTTACATATGTTTGTGTAATGCATGCACCACATGTTCAGAGTGATAGTAGAAAGTGGGTTCTAGAATAAGACTTATAACTGTCACAGAAAGAAATCCTAGGTAACACATTTTAAAAAATTAGAACACATCAGAATATACTGCAAACAAATATACAAGTAAACTTTAGAAATGTAGACAAGAAAAAAAAAAGAAATGTAGACAAGAAAGTTTAGTCATTAATTCCCATTGAGATGTTTGGGAAGCAGGGATAAGGAAGGGTAATCAGGACACTGATTCCCCCCGCAAAACCTTTTTAAATACTTGGATTTTATTATTCTATAAACAAACTAAATATAACATGTGTTCTCCATGAAAAGATTTGGTAAAGATAACAGTGGATGGTTATGCTATGATTTTCCATTAAAAAGTATACTTTGGTATCAGGTAATTACATCTGAAGTAAGAATTTAGCAACCAGAAACTGCTTTAGAATCTGTGCAAAGGTTAGGAAATAATCAAATAGATAATATTAAACCATTTTTTCTCACCTGCCAATGTAATTCACTAAAAGTCTTCTGATAATAAATTAACATTGACTTTCAGATTTAATGAGTTCATTACAATAGTCATTTATGTAATATTGAAATTCAGAGTGAAATATAAACTCAATTTAAGTAAGATATCTAAATTGTCCTGTTAACCAGTTATTGCTTCAGAAAGTACCCTCATACAGACAGCATCTATTCATTCTCTCTGTGACAATAAATAGTTCACATCTCCGGTTTAATGTATTTCACCATGTTTTATTGGTGTGACAGATATGGGGCCTTAATTGGACTTTTTATTATTTTAAAATCTTTATAAGCCGCATCATGAGGATTTTATTTGCATATTCGTTAATGTATCCCACTACTGTATATCTCACAACTTTTCTGTGTATGTCCTAATCTTGCATAAGAAAATAGAGTTGATGCTTCAAGCCTGTATTTCACTAGAAACAACATCTGCAGGTAGCTTTCTAAATAAGAACTTGCTGACTACAAGTCGTTTGTCAACATAAACTGTGAGAACTAACAAACAGGCAGAGAAAAGCTTAACAGTCACTGACATCCTGCATTCTGTCACTGGATTGCTGTGTGTGCATCTGGGAGGATCTTGCAACTCAAGTTTCAGCTTCTTTAGAGAAGTCTAAAGCCATTACCTCAGGGGGAGTCAAAAGATACTTATTTCTTGATCAGTCGTAACATTTATACATGTACAGCCCATGAACATTGATACATGTTCTAAATCTACCTTTCTGGTTCACAGATTGCTTAATTTATTTCCAATGGTAGATATCTACCTTACTAAATCTAGAGGGAGTTCAGTAAAATGAGTCTTAGATAAATTATTATATTTTTTACAGTGAGTTGCACTTGAGGGGGCCAGATTAACCTTGTGCAGTGGCCACAAAGATCTCCTTGGTATTTTCCAATTCTAGGGTAGATGCTGCCAAAGTCAGCAGAAGTTTCATTTGCTTAAAATGAAAACAGTTACTCAGAAGGCTCTCCTTTCATAGGAGTATTTTATGTTTCAAACATACAGATATTTTCAGACTATTGGAAAGCCATTTTGATTTCTTAGAGGATTTTGTACTCAATGAAATTATGGATTACATTATATACAGAAAGAATGTTATTTAGTAACTTCATTTGTGTATCCCAGAAAACTTCACACTCTCCTTCAAGGTGTCAGAGGCAGAATTTGAATCCAGGTCAACATAACACCAAAACCTTTAAAGTAATTTATACCTTAAACACAGTCAGGAATGCTACTGGCTTCAGTGAGGGAGCTTTCTGCACCTGAGCCAGACCGGTTATTTTTTTTTTTCCTTCCTTGGGGAAGAAATAGGATAAATAACCTGTCTCTACTATGAATGTTCCAGCCCAAGAGAGATTTTATCCATGTTGTTTAACAGGAAAAAGAGTAATGGAAGTCTTTTCTTCTACCTAAGAAATATTTATTTTAGAGACTACAGAAGGCCTTGCTTTGAGTGTTTCAAAAAAGGGAGGGGGGATATAGTAATTAGATGTCATTACTGTTGAAAATTTCTGTCTCTGAAAAGATTACAGAGGAGAGGACAGGAAATATCCTCTTTTGAAGTAGTTGCCACATACGGGCCATTAAACTTGACTTTGGCAAACCTCTTAGTCAACCCTGTTTGTTTTGGAAAGATTCCAAAAAGGCATTTGAAAAAAAAAAATCTTTCAAATTATTCCTACTTCATAATGTTCTGAAATTTCATCTCAGAGCTTTGAAAAAAGTAAGCAATTAATTAACAGGAAGATTTGTAAAAAGGAGAGCACTCTCCCTGATTTTGGCAAGGTCCCAAAACAACATAGACTAGTTGTGTTAAGAATTACAGCAGGGGTCTAAGCAAATTAACTTAGGTTAAGCCATTACAAGTTATTATAGCATAAGTCATGTGGCCCAGTGCAGGCTTCTCATTAAGGGTGACACACAGAGAGAGCTCTGCCAATTGTGCCTTGCACAAAGATGGCTGGCTGAGAGCCTGCAGGTGGAGGCAAAAATCTTCCCTCACTAAGCCCACTCAGCTTTGCACTCTGTGAAATAGTCTGCAATCTCTGGGAAGGGGTAGGGGACTCATTCCTTCTTCTGTTTGGTCTGCCCAGATGGGATGCCTTTTGGCAAGGCACATAAGAATTCTGTATGTGCTATCAGGAGGTTCTGCTTCGTATTCAGAGGAACATGACAATAAATAAGAATCAGGGAACAGAGGAGGACCTGCCCTTCAGACTACAAATATACCTATGTAATTTGTCTCCAATTTACTTTGTGAGAATGTACCACCCATAAAAATTAGTGGTAGTAGCTGAGTAAGTCTTGAGAAAGAGTGTCTAGGGTGCAGTATCTATACTGCTAGGCAGTACAGAGCTAGGCAACCTGTAGGAGTAGGCACATTGCTCTCAACCCATAGGTCTGTGCTGGGTCTACTGCCCTTGGCCCTCTGGATTGGTTGCCCTTCATGCCTTGGATACATAGCCATTTCTCCTTCCTTGACCTCTATACTTGATCTAAACAGTAATTCCCATGACTTATGATTACTAGGCTATTTGATAGCCAAAATAAAATGTGTAATTTATTCAATTATGTGTTATGCAGATATATTTATGCATGTATATGTATGTTCATCTATGTACATCATATAAACACAGGATATATATGTGAATACCTGTGTGTGTGTGTGTGTGTGTGTGTACATATGTCCATGTATGCTTGTGTATATCCTTCTCCTTTTAGCTCAAGCAGCAAGACTGAATTTAGAGGAAACTATGCTGTAGTAGTGTCCTTTGAGTATGCCAATAATAGTTGTCCCTGGGTCTAAATTAACCAAACAGTGGTTTATGATAAATAAAACTATAGGGAAAGACCCCAAATATGTGGCTATAGATGTATATGTAACCAAAATATTTTAATTAAAATACATTTCTGGACTAGCAGATAATTCCCTCAATCATACAGAGGAAATTTACCAAAACATTATATGTCTTAATAAGATTCTACTTTAATTTCCTGTGGGAACTAACCACAGATAACTTCAATTACAATAGAAACACCTCCCCCCACCAAAAAAAAAAAAACCTCAGCTAACTCTTGAGTCAACACTAAACTGGTAGGCACATTTATACAGAGCTGTAATGTGCAGTCTAATCTGATCTTTCAAGGCTAATTCTATAGCGGGTGAAATATTAAAAGAACAAGCAATCCAACAGATATAAAGGTGTCAGGCTGAAGTATAATCCAGTTTTATCAAAAGACATTGCTCAAGTTATTTCATTCAAATTCTATGAATGTATTTTATATAAGATTTTGTGACATATCTATTGTAATGATTTACTAGTTTGTTTTAATTGACAGGACAGCATATATTTGTATTTATAACCTGAAGGGAAATATTTTAAATATCTTAGTTGAACGTATTCTATAAAAATAAACATGATTGTTTTAACATATCAATCTATGAATATAAATAATTTGGGAAATTTTATTGGTAAACCAAACACATGTCTAAATATAGAAAATCTTACCCAATCATGCATAAGTGAAATCTGCTACAATCATTTGTGAATGTTAAATGTCAGCAGTGATGGATATTTATACAGAAAAAGAAGAAAAGGTGGAACAGTGGCATTATGGATCAAAGTTTTTCAAAATAACATTGATATGTTTTGACAGAAGGGAAAATAGTAAAATACTTTAAGAAAGATTAAAAAGTAAAAAATAGAAGGAATCTTTACTATATTTTATGGGCAACAGCCTGGAGGTCAACACAGTGATTTATTCATGAGTGAGAATTATTTGTCAATTATGTAGAGCACTTCTTTCCAACTAGGGTGCCAAGGGACCCATGGGTGGCCCTGGAGGGACCACCATTTCCAAGAAGTCACCAGTCAGTTGTTTTAGTTAATCATGTAAAACAGAAATGACTAATTTTTGACAATTCAGTGGACACAGTTTCTATTCACAGTTATCCCTTGGGTTGAATTTTATTTGAAGGTGGATGTATCTTTACTCCTTTTAATGAATCAAAAACATTAATAAATTTATAAATTGTGAAATCATAAGTAAACACTATAGTTAGAGATTGTCTAAAGTTTTGGGAGTGAAGTACAATTATAAAACTCATGACCTCAGCATTCCAGGCATGATACTTTGAGGACAAAGATAATATTATCCTGAAGGAAACTGAACCCAGATCACCAAATATAAATACCAAGGGGTGAAGTTAAATATGTAAAGTGCAGTTGACTTTTTGTCCCTAGTTCTGGATAGAATTCTGACAAGGAAGAGTATTTAGTGAATCTAGAACTGTTCTAAAATCAAACTATCCTCACAAAAGCCCTACTGGTTTAATGTATGACCTAGTATAATACTGTGTTTACATATTTGGTAAAATGAAAAAATTCAAATTTAACAAGTTTCAATTGTCCAAAATCTGCCAGCAAGCAAGGAGCGGATGTGGTATTTAAACTCTGATCTCATTTAACCCCAAATCTATGATCTTACATACCATGATCTACTACGGAAATAGTGCCAGGACCATGAATTTATATTTTGCAGACAACTTTTTCATCACATAGCATTTTTTTTTCTTTTAAGTATAATTAACACGTAGTGTTGTACTAGATTCAGGTATACACAATATAGTGATTCAAAAACTCTGTATATATCACTCAGTGCTATCATGATTAGTGTATTCTTTTTTTTTTTTCTAAAGATTTTATTTACTTATTTGTCAGAGAGAGAGGAGCGAGAGTGAGCACAGGCAGACAGAGTGGCAGGAAGAGGCAGAGGGAGAAGCAGGCTCGCTGTCAAGCCAGGAGCCCGATGTGGGACTCGATCCCAGGACGCTGGGATCATGACCTGAGCCGAAGGCAGCTGCTTAACCAACTGAGCCACCCAGGCATTCCATGATTAGTGTATTCTTAATCCCCCTTATTAATTTCACCCATTCTCCCATTCACCTCCCCTCTGGGAATCATCATAACTTTAAAAAAAAAACATTGTTTGAGGAGAAGGGCAGCAGGTATATATAGGAAATTTGTCCATATCTACTCAACAAGGGAATGTATACACCATAGGACATGATAACTAAATCAGATTAACCAATTAAAGAGAATTAGAAAGTTATGATGCCTACCAAATACCATTAGGATACATTTTGGTCTCGGAAGGAACTACGAGTATTTGGGGAAAAATTTACATTGACAAATGCAATAACACAAAATGTGGATGGACAGTTTGGTTCATTATCATTCAACTTATTTGGGTTAGGGGACTTTACTTCAGTGTTGCCTTGTGTGTGCCATTAATGCCCTATCCAAATAACTTTAAATCTTTTGATGAACAGTACAGTGTCCTGTAAGATTAAATAGTAAAGTCGTCCCATGAGGCAAAATTCCGATATAGATGCCTGTGTTTATGTTCTAGCAGATGACAGTAGTTCACATCAGGTGGCCCTTCTGAGTGTCAAAGCGGCTATTATTCCTCTGCAGCTCACACCTCGACATAGATCTCACTGTTAAGATACACCAAAAACTTATAATTAATTTCTAAATGACTCAGATAAGTCCATCAACTCATTCCATTGCCATTTTGCTCTATGAATAACCCCTTTGAGTCACATTTCCAGAGCCATCAAGGAAAATGCAAACTCATTTTCCATGGTTATACAAGCCAGTGAGAATATGTTGGTGTGGGAGGCAGGCAGGCTGAGAACATGAATTGCTTAAAATCATTTCCACCAAGGCAGTCTCAGAAGGAAGGCAGCGTCCTGTTGCTATGATAACAATGATAGAATCTTATCTGATTATGCAAATGTCACAGTCACCTCCTGAAACAAGTCCGTTTTCCAGTGTTTTTCTTTTTATTATACGTTATGACAGAGGTAGATGTTGATGAGATCTCTAAGCAGCAGACCTATCAAGGATGCCATCAGTTTTCATGGATTTCCTAGGAGCCTTACAGTCTTTCATGACTCCGGCAAAAGAAAGTGTTTCATTGCATACAATATTTGCACCTGTCAGGGTAACTGACTACAGCTGTGACCAGGAACCCTGAGAATGTAGATGCTTAAATCTCACAGAGATTGCTACATAATCCATCAAAATCAAAGCGAAGATCATCTAAATACTATTTAGAGCAAGTACTGTTTCTCTGTTGGCCTAACATGCTGTAGTTCCTAAGACATACCAGGGAGTTTCACATCATAGGAATCTAGAAATTAAAGCAGAACTCCATATCCCTGACAATAAAATTCCCCAGGAAACAAATCAATGGGAAAAAAGAGCCTTAGTTTGTGAATGGAATACTTCTTACTGGCACCCATGACAGAGAAAAGAAATAACTGTTTAGCTTCAACATATTGCCCTTAAATGTGTAAGTATTTTCTCTTACAACATGTACTCACTCTCAAGTCCACTTCAGGACCAGCCACAGTGGCTACCACTAAGTGACATACATGCCACTCACTGAAAATATAGTATAGATTCTCTGGTGAAAACTCAATTCCCAGGTTTGCAATATCCAAAACCATGCAGCATTCTAGAAGAGAATGGACTTCATTATATGATGATAATCCTTACACTATACAGATTCTGAAAGAGATGCATGGCAAAGGAACATAATATTGATTTACCAGTAATAAATTCTGGCTGTTATGGTTCTAGCTGAGTTGCTGGATTCAAGAGAGATAACACTATTGATCATAAACAGTAAGCATCTTATCTGTAAATAAGTTATGCTGTTCCTTTTTGCTTGTATTTATCAATGAGTGGAAAAGCAATAAAACAGGAGCAAAGAAGCAGATATCACTGTGGTAGTCTGTAACTGGGAACAAATGAGGGAATGTGAACAGGAAAGTTGAGATTCTGGATGCCACCCCCCAAAAAAATCTAATGTATAGATCACATGGATATATTTTTTAAATTGATATGACATTTTGAATACCTAACAAATTATTGTGATAAAATGAGTACTCTAAGGCTATGAGATAGTTCTTTGTGAGGGGGTATGAATTTTCTCAGTTCACAGTTCTCAGCTGAATAAGTTCATCTTATTCCAAGAAGAGGATCATATGCTGATTGCCTGGAGTTCTGAATATAATTATCCATAACTGGATCCTTGTGTCCTCCATAATATATGCCTATTCACATATTACTTGTCATTTATGGCTAACTTTGCTTCATCTCCTGGAAGAATTCCTGGCTCCCTTTTCTCCACCACACTGATGCTCCTTCCCTCATTTCATGACTCCTAATGTCTGCATCATAGAATTTAGCTCCTAATTATTTATCACAATGTTATAATACCTTGTATTTGTCATTTCTGTCTTTCCAGATTAACTAGCATCTCAGTGGCAGAGGCTAATGCAGTTTTATGAACACAGATGTTCATAAATACTTGTTTGTGGAATGAATTGATATTCCTATATTGTTTTAGGATTTTGATGTCTTTATGCTCTTCATTTTACACAAGAATAGTCTTTCTAATGAAAGTCCTCTGACCTGGCCTCTTTTTCAATCCTAGAGAGGTACTTACTAGCCTCAGGGTGTAAGTCAATTGGGTCTTCTAAGTTAGAAGAGATTTTACTGCCTATTAAATCTCCTTAAAAGAAAAATCTGATTCACCAGAGCACAAGAATATGTGCCATCCTTCTCCTGTGTATCCCCTCCCATCCCCAACCCTGACAACTTTTCTGGATTAGCACAGAGTGACTTCTGATGGGCATGCTTATTTTTCTATTTTAAGCACTAGTGCAGTGCGGGTATAGGAGTTGGAAACTGAGTTAATTCACCACCTGTTACACACAAAACAAGGGACAAAGGTTAGAAGGTTGGGGAGAAAAAATTAGAGAAGACAGGCTTTATTTATTCTTTTGGATTTTAGAGTTTTTTTTTTTTTTTTTTTTTTTTTTTGCATAAACCCTCCCTTGTACCATTGGTTCTAGTCTCACGCTTTCAAACTCAGACTGGAACTAAGCCATCAGCTCTTCTGTATCTCTAATTTGCTGACTCGTCCTGTTGATGAATTACCTCATAATCTCATGAGCTAATTCCTTATAATAAGGATCGTGGACATAAACATATAATAAGTTTATAGATATATAGAGATAAATATATATAGACCTTTCAGGTTCTATTTCTCAGGAGTACCCTGACTATACATATAAAATGATCTCCTATGAAAATCAAATAAATAAAACAAGACATGCAGAAGGTCCAGTTTTATTTTTTGGTATTACTCCAACAGATGTGAAACTACTCTGTCACATGTCTATAAGAGTATGTAAGTGCTTTCCCTTAATTTTTGTTTTTACTTTGCCGGGAACCATTAAAGAATAGCTCATGGATGCACAAAAGTCTATAGCTTAAATTTGAATAGTACTATTCTGGTATATTTTAATAGGTCACCAGTGAATATAGATGTAAACTTTTCTTTTGAAGTAAGGAAAGGTTGTAGAAAAGTGATGAAATTGGCACAGATCATTTATAGTATTAAACTCATTCTGAATATATTCAGTATTGAGTTTTCAATATTTTGTTAAACTAAACACGAAAATGATACAAAATCGGTAACACAAGAACATTTCCTTAGTGAAAAGAAATAATCCTGCTTTCAGTGAGGAATGAATGATAGGAAATATTTAAGTAAAAATACATATAAGCAAAAATGTAGTACATATGAAGTTGCCAAGATGTGTGACATTTTATGTAGAAAAATTGGAAATTAGTATTGTTTGAAAGACTGTCCCTTTTGCTTAAACTCTACAATTTTTTCAATGTTCTGTGTGTAGATTTTCCTACTGGTCTTTTTGTTTTTTTTTTTTAACTGCAGGACTTCTATTTATTTATTTACTTATTTATTGAGAGAAAGTGAGCACAAGTTGGGGGGAGGGTGGTAAAGGGAGAGAGAGAAGCAAGCTCCCTGGGGAGCCTGATGTGGGACTCGATCCCAGGACCCTGAGACTATGACCTGAGCTGAAGGCAGATGCTCAACCAACTGAGCCAACTCTACAGCTCTTATGGAAGTTGTGGAATAAAATGGAATTTGTAGAATCTGTAAGGATTAATGGGGGGGGCAAGAAATAGCATTCCATGAAGAAATAAGAGATGATGAATAACACAGCAACAGGCATGAACATGTGTCCATGGAAGAATAAGGAGATGTACGGGAAAATGTGAAAGAGAAATATTCTGGGAAATGTTAATTAAGGCCAGGTAATAGACAATTGTGAAAAAGCAAGATGAGAAGATTGATCTATTGATGGAAACAGTAAGTCTCAGGGGTTTTGAACAGGACAGTAGCATACTAAATGCTGTATATTGGTATTGAGGGGGACCCAGTAGCTCCCAGCTATTGACCCTATTCTGTGAAAATAAAGATAAGATTATAAGATTCTAAAAGTCAAATAATCTGAATGTATTTCTAATTGGTTTACAGTGCACATATTCTGATAGGACTGAGTAAAATGGTTGTCACCTGGTGAGAATCAACTTGTCATGATTACTCCCAGAGACCTGGCAAACTTCAAAACGGTTTTCCTCACTGTATGTGAGAGAACAAAGAGGCATTTCATATTTTGAATTAGACATGCTGTTGTCCCAGTGATATATAATCTTATCAACAGGAATGAGGATGAGAGAAGGTGGCTGTCCTCTATGCCTGGCTGGTTTAACGTTGGACAGAGTTGGTGTTTTATCACCACTTTAAGAAGGTGTCATCATCTAGGTATATAAGAATTACTCAGGTAAACTTCAGTCCGGTTAAGGCCAGGAGGCTTGTGCATTCCATAAATCAATGAGTGAGTCCTTACCATTTCTTTAGTTTCTGCAATATGCTCCTTGGTAAGTTAAAAAAAAATTAAAAGCAATATAGCTAGGTGAAATGAAAGGAGACAGTTGACTGATGATAGTGGCTCCAGTTCTCACCAATAAATTTTATCTTGAGTTATTTCATAATGCTTTTTCTCACCATGTGTATTTATTGACAGTTGCATACAGCCCTGGCACTGGTTATCATCAAAGCATTGAATATATTAAGAAACCTATCTCAGACCGACAGAGTTTCTAAAGGTTGAAAGAGGTCTATTTAAGAAAAAAACATCATTTTGAACTTAAGCTTCTGCTGTCAGAGCATTGATAACAAGTGGAAATATGCTTCACTTTTATTTGCATAAGGATAGTAGTCGCTGTTATCCCAATAAAGAACCATTTATTAAATGGGAAATAGAGAATCAAGAGAACTACGAAATAGAAGTTGCTCTTCAATTGATGTTTGGTTAAAGAATAAACAATTTATTTGAGTAGAATGGATCAGCGCTTGTTTAAAATTGTTATTTAAGGGAAATTAAGCTAAAAGCTATTTTTGTTTATGTAGAGATGCATTGTTTTTCTGCTCCAATATATAAACCAAACATTCACATTTCTTCTTACAACATCATAGCTAAGTAAACAAGGAACAATGGTTAATAGAACATGGAAGATAGTACTACAAATGAGCTAACAACCCACAACCCCATCTGTCAAACACCAGTTGATATTTAGTATCTATCACTTACAAGCTATAAATCTTTACAAGGGATATTATTTTCATCATTTATCTGGAGTAATTGTCTTATAGTTCCAATGGTAATTAGTGGCAGGAATATTTTCTGGAAATGCCATCTGAAGTTGAACTTCCATGTTAATTCACTTGGATTATTTTGCTTGGGCCGCCATAACAAAGTACAACAGACTGGGTGGCTTAAACAGCAGAAATTTATTTTCTCAGTTCTGAAGCCTGGAAACTTAAGATCAAGGTGGCAGCGGGTTTGGTTCTCCAGAAGCCTCTCCTTGGCTTATAGATGTCCACTTCTCATTTTATCCTCACATGGTCTTCTTTGTGCAAGGGCATCCTTGTTTCTCTCTGCACATCTTAATCTCTCCACTTCTTGAGCAGACACCAGCCAGACTGAATTAAGCTCACCCCAATAGTCTCACTTTAACTTACGTGCTTTTTTAAAGGCCCCATCTCCAAATATAGGAGAATATACCTTCATAAATAGCCTCCAAAAATACTCTCATATTAGGCTTTCAACATACGAATGGGGGTGGGAGGGCACAATTCAGTCCATAACACCACTATTTAACAACTTTTATGTGATTTGATCCTGGTGGATACCCCCTTCTTTGTATTCTTTCCTATCAGAGAACTACAAATCCTTATCTTTTGTTGTTGTTCAAGATGAATTTTTATCCATTCTTCTTAACTTCACTTTACCATGTTTTAAAGGACATATAAAATGATTTCTATGAGATTGTATGAGTTTTACGATTCTATGAGTTTTCTAAGTAAAACTTAGAAAAATTAAAATGTGAGTAGTGAATTTTTAAATTAATTTGAGATAATGTAGTGGCCATTGTTACCTTGGAATGGGGAAGAATTTCTAAGAACAAAAACATCAAAGTCAAAAAAAAGATTAAAATTTTGAAAATTTGATCAAAACAAAATTAAGCATTTGTGCTCAACAAAAATGCATTAGGTCCCAAATAAAAGATTATAGATTGAAAAGTTATTTTGCAAGGCCTGAAAATAATGGAGAGGACTTATATGGGGAATAAACAATGGATTTTTGTATACCAACTCCTGTGTATCAATTTATTAGAAAAATGGAAAATGCACTTCATAGAAGAAACACAGAAAGTTAACAAACATATTGTAGACTGCTCAAATTTGTTTATTAATTTTAAAAATTAAAGAATTAAAGATGAATACAGATGATACAATGGGATATCACTTTCCATCCTCTAAAA
This sequence comes from Neogale vison, assembly GCF_020171115.1. Taxonomy (NCBI): domain Eukaryota; kingdom Metazoa; phylum Chordata; class Mammalia; order Carnivora; family Mustelidae; genus Neogale; species Neogale vison. Next base: position 116,368,727 of record NC_058095.1, on the reverse strand, counting down.
AGCTTAGTTATTGTAAGTGTTGGTGAAGATGTAGAAATATAGGAATGTCCATACACTGCATGTGAGACAGAAAGCTGGTGTATCCATTCTGGAGATCACACTGTTTATAATTTGTGTGGAGTAAGTACAGCCTATAACCCAACAATGCCACTCCTGGGAGATTCTCAGAGGTTTCTAACGGAAACAAACAAGAGTATTCATGACAGCATTCTTGTGAGTATGGGGAATTAGAGTTAATCATGGTGTCCATCACTGTCGGAATTGATAAATAAGTGTAATTAATATACTCCATAGTATTTAAGAGGAAGTCAGAAGCAATGGAATATATCTACACATAAAAACATGGAGAGAATTTAAAAGTTTAATGCTTATGGCAGATGTTATTTTCCTCCCTCACCCTCCAGGATACACAAAGGACCATGTGTCAGAAGCAGGGCTGCTAACACTGTGCCATGCCCATGAGTTCTGAGGACCCACCCACTCTAAACCTGCTAGCCTCAGCCCTGGCTCAGGGCAAGTTTTGTTAAAGCTGTGTACACTGTGTCCAGCTGCTGTGTACACAGCCATTGCAGACACTGTGTACCCTCAACCAACCCCATGTAGTCCCCTATTGCCACAGTGTTTCAGGGGATCCAGCACTGGACTAGTGGCCCAGAGCAAATTTTGCTAACATCACCATCCTGCTTCCAAGTTTCCCAGTGGGCATGCCCCATCAGAACTGTCGTGCCCCATCAGAACCACAAAGAGCAAGCACAGATCATATCAGACAGAGTCAGTACACATGACTGCACTGAAAGGAAAAGTGACTCAAACACTTTTGTGCAAGGGATAAGCAACGTACATAGGCTACTCTCCTGAAGTGCCAGGTTCTGGTGAACATGGGACACTGCACTGCAGGGCACCTCTACTTCATAAAGTCACTATTTTAAGAGCAGAAGACCTAGATGACATCTTAACAACAGAAACACACAGAGAATGGCAGACAAAATGAGAAAACGGGGAAATTTATCCCAAATGAATGAATAGGACAAAGCCATGGCAAGAGATCTAAGCAAAACAGATAAAAGAAACATGCCTGGTAAGAATTTAAAATAGTTATCATAAGGATACTCACTGGGCTTGAGAAAAGAATGGAAGACATGAGTGAAACCCTTAAACCATAGATAAGTAATAACATAGCAGAGATAAAAGGCTAAATAAATGAAATGAGAAATATGTTTTATGGATTGAACAGTAGGATGGAAGAAGAGGAAAGAATTGGTGCCCTAGAAGACAGAGCATGGAAAGTATTCAAGCTGAACAAAAGAGAGAAAAAAGAATTGTGCAAAATAAGAACAGACTTAGGGAATTAGTGAGAACAGAATTAGGGAGTTTCCATCAAATGTAACAACATTTACATTATAGGCATCCTAGAAGAAGAAGAGAGGGAAAAGTGGGGACAGAAAATTTGTTTTAAGAAATAATGGCTGAAAACTTTCCTAATCTGGGGAAGGAAACAGATGTCTAAATCCAGGAAACATGGAGAACTCACATTAAAATCAACAAAAGCAAACGCACACGAAGACATATTGTAACTACATTTGCAGGATATAGTGATAAAAAAATAATTAAAATAAAGACAAAAGAGGAGAGTAGCTTACTACAGAATATCCACAGGGCTAATAGGAGGTTTTTAAATAGAAACTTTGCAAATCAGAAGAGAGAGCATAAAATATTTAAAGTCCTGAATGGGAAAGGTCTGCACTCAGTAATACTCTACCCAACAAGGCTATTCAGAATAGAAGAAGAGATCAAGCATTTCCCAGACAAAGACCAAAAGACTTTATGACCATTAAACCATCCCTCCACAATATTAAAAGGGGCTCTTTGAATGGAAAGGTGAAACCAAAAGTGACAGTATGAAGATAAGAAACATGAAAGTAGTAAAAATGAATATTTCTGTTAAAAAAATCAGTTAAGGAACTCACAAAATAAAAGTATATATATTAACATATACCTAAAATGTGGGGTGGAAAGGAGAAAGGAATGGGCTCAAATGTAAAAGACCACTGGGGTTCCTGTCTGGCTCAGTCAAAAGAGCATGTGATTCTTGATCTCAGGGTAATAGTGAGTTCAAGCCCCAGATTTGGTGTAGAGATTATTTAAGTAAAACAAAACTTAAAAAAATTTAAAAAAACTTTAACCATCAATTTAATATAGGCTGCTATCTGCAGAAAAAGTTATGTACAAACTTACTTATAATCATATATATCAAAAAATATATATAACCATATATATAACCATATATATCAAAAAAACAAACTTACTTATAATCATATATATCAAAAAAACTTTATGTAAAAATAAAGAAACTCAAATATATAACTAAAAAAAATCAGCAAAACACAAGAAAGAAAAAGGATCAAAGAAAATCTTCAGAAACAACCACAAAACAAATAACAAAAGAATAAGTACATATCTATCGATAATTACTTTGAATAGTCAATGTATCAAGTATCAATAGCTACTTTGAAAAGCTTTTGAACTAAATGCTCCAATCCAAGATATAAGGGTGAAAGAATGGATGCGGGGAAAAAAAAAAAAAAAAAAGGACCCATTTTGGACCTACAGATATATGGAAGTACATCTATCATGCAAATGGATAGCAAAAGAAAGCCAGAGTTGTAATACTTATATTGGACAAACAGAATTTTAAAACAAAGACTATAACAGGGGACAAAGGACACTATGTAACAATAAAGGAGAAAATTCAACAAGATATAACAATTATTATAACAATTATAAATATTTATGTCCCCAACATGGGAGCACCAGAATACATAAAACAGTAACAAACATAAATTTACCAATCAATAACAATACAATAATAATAGGGACATTAATATCCCACTTGATGCACAGATGATCAAGTGGGATGTTAAACAGAAATTCACCAAGGAAATAGTGGCTTTGAATAACACACTGGACCAGATGGCTCTAACACCTATACATTCCAAATACTCCATCCTAAAACAGCAGAATACACATTTTTTTTAAGTGCACAAGGAAAATTCTCCAGAATAGGCCATAAAACAAGTCTCAACAAATTCAAAGGATTGAAGACAGACCATGCCATGCATCTTTTCTGACCACATCCAGTAAAACTAGAAGTCAACCACAAGAAAAAAATCTGGAAAGAGCACAAATATTTGGAGGGTAAATAGCATGCTACCAAACAATGAGTGAGATAACCAGGAAATAAAAGTAGAAATAAAGTAAATGGAAACAAATGAGAATGTAAAGACAATGATCCAAAATCTTTTGGATGCAGCAAAAGCAGTTCTGGAGGGATATTTATAGTAATACAGGGTAAACTCAAGAAGAAAGAAAGATCTCACATAAACAACCTAACCTTACCTAAAGGAGCTAAAAAAAGAACAAAGTCTAAAACCAGAAGAAGGAAGGAAATAATAAAGATTAGGGAAGAAATAAATAATATGGCGAGGATGCGGAGAAAGGGGAACCCTCCTACACTGTTGGTGGGAATGCAAGCTGGTGCAACCACTCTGTTAAACAGCATGGAGGTTCCTCAAAATGTTGAAAATAGAACTGCCCTATGACCCAGCAATTGCACTACTGGGAATTTACCCTAAAGATACAAACGTAGTGATCCAAAGGGGCACGTGCACCCGAATGTTTATAGCAGCAATGTCCACAATAGCCAAACTATGGAAAGAACCTAGATGTCCATCAACAGATGAATGGATCAAGAAGAGGTGGTATATATACACAATGGAATACTATGCAGCCATCAAAAGAAACGAAATCTTGCCATTTGCGACAACATGGATGGAACTAGAGCGTATCATACTTAACGAAATAAGTCAAGTGGAGAAAGACAACTATCATATGATCTCCCTGATATGAGGAAGTGGTGATGCAACATGGGGGCTTAAGTGGGTAGGAGAAGAATCCATGAAACAAGATGGGATAGGGAGGGAGACAAACCATAAGTGACTCTTAATCTCACAAAACAAACTGTGGGTTGCTGGGGAGAGGAGGGTTGGGAGAAGGGGGGTAGGGTTATGGACATTGGGGAGGGTATGTGCTTTTGGGTAAATTGGAAGGGGAGGTGAACCATGAGAGACTATGGACTCTGAAAAACAATCTGAGGGGTTTGAAGTGGCAGGGGGTGGGAGGTTGGGGTACCCGGTGGTGGGTATTATAGAGGGCACAGCTTGCATGGAGCACTGGGTGTGGTAAAAAAATAATGAATACTGTTTTTCTGAAAATAAATAAATTGGGGAAAAAAAAGAAATTTTTAAAAAGAAAAGAATAGATCAGTGAAACCAGGAGCTTGTTCTTTGAAAAATTAATAAAATTGATAAAGTCCTAGCCATGCTTATCAAGAACAAAAGTGAAAGGACTCAAGTGAAATCACAAATAAAAGGGGAGAAATAACAATACAGAAATACAAGCAAATGTCATAGAACATTATGAAAAGCCACATACCAACAGATTTGACAAACTAGAATAAATGACTAAATTCCTAGAAAAATCTAAACTACCAAAATTGAAACAGGAAGAAATAGAAAGTTTGACCAGACTGATAACCAGCAAAGAAATGGAGTCAGTAATCAAAAAACTCCCAACAAACTAAAGTCCAGGACCAGATGGTTTCACAGGTGAATTCTACCAAACATTTAAAGAAGAGTTAAGAATCCCCTGGGTGGTTCTGTTGGTTAAACATCCAACTCTTGATTTAAGGTCAAGTCATGATCTCAGGGTTGTGAGATCAAGCCCTGCATCGGGCTCTGGGCTCTCAGGTCAGCACACAGTTTGCTTGAGATTCTCTCCTTCCCTCTCTGCCCTCTCACTGGCTGTGTTCTCTCTCCCTCAAAAAAATAAAATCTTAAAAAAAAAAAAAATATATATATATATATATATATATATGTATATATATACACACACACACATACACAAAGTGTTAAAACCTATTATCAAACTATTTTAAAAACAGAAGAGGAAGGAAAACTTACAGATTCATTCTATGAGGCCAACATTACCTTGTTATTGAAATTGGATAAAGGCATCACTAAAAAAGAAAACTACAGGCCAATATCCCTGATAAACATAGATATAAAAATTCTCAATAAAATACTGGCAAACTGAATCCAACAATCCATTAAAGAAATCATTCACCCCAATCAAGTGGGATTTAGTCCTAGGTTGTAAGGGTGGTTCAATATTTGCAAATCAGTCCATGTGATATACCATATCAATAAGAGAAAGGAAAAGAACATGTGATTATTTCAGTAGAGAAAAAGCATTTAGCAACGTACAACATTCATTCATGATTAAAACCCTCAACAAAGTGGTTTTAGAGAAAACATACCTCAACATAATAAGGGCCGTGTATGAAAAACACACAGCTAACATACACAATGGTGAAACACTGAGAGTTTCTCCTCAGGAGTGGAAACAAAACAAGAATGTCCATTCTCACCACTGTTATTCAATATAGTACTGGAAGTCTTGGCAACAGCAATCAGACAACAAAAAGAAATAAAAAGCATCAAAATTGGTATGGAAGAAATAAAACTTTCACTCTTTGTAGATAACATGATAACATATTTAGAAAACCCTAAAGACTCCACCCCAAAACCCTGCCAGAACTACTAAAGGAATTCAGTAAAGTTGCAGGATACAAAATCAAGGGACAGAAATATGTTGCATTTCTGTACACCAATAGTGGAGTAGCAGAAAGAGGAAATAAGAAAATAATCCCATTTACAACTGCACCAAAAATAAGATACCTAGGAATAAACTTAACCAAATAAATTAAATACCTGTACTCTGAAAACAATAAAATATTGATGAAAGAAATTGAAGATGACACAAATGGAGAAATCCCATACTCATGGGTTGGAAGAACAAATATTGTTAAATTCTCCATATTACCCAAAGCTTTTTACACATTTAATGCAATCCCTACCAAAATACCAATAAATTTTTCACAGAACTAGAACAAACATTCCTAACATTCTTAAGAATCAAAAAGGTCCCCAGATAGCCAAAGTAATTTCAAAAAAGGAAAGCAAAGTTTCTGCTGGAAACATCACAATTCCAGACTTCAAACTATATTACAAAGATGTAGTCATCAAAACCATACGGTATTGGCACAAAAATAGGCACATACACCAATAGAACAGGATAGAAAACCCAGAAATAAACCCATAACTATACAGCAAATTAATCTTCAACAAAGCAGGAAAGAATATCAAAAGAAAAATGATAGTCTCTTCAACAAATGGTGTTGGAAAAACTAGACAGCCACAAGCAAGAGAAAGAAACTGGACTGCTTTCTTAGACCATACACAAAAATAAACTCAAAATGGATTAGAGACCTAAAACCATAAAAATCTTAGGCTGGAGCAACATTTTTCTACTTCTGTCCTATGAGGCAAGGGAAACAAAAGCAAAAAAAAAAAAAAAAAAACTATTGGGACTACATTAAAAAAAAAAAAGAAGAAGAAAAAGAAAAAAAAGAAAGAAGAAAAAGAAAAGATGCTCTACACAGCAAAGGAAATAATCAACAAAAATAAAAAGGAACTTATGGAATGGGAGAAAATATTTGCAAATGACATACCTGATAAAGGGTTAGTATCAAAGGGTTAGTATCAAAGGGTTATAAAGGGTTAGTATCAAAAATGTATAAAGAACTTATAAAATTCAAGACCCAAAAAACATAATGTAATTCAAATATGGGAAGAAGACATGAACAGATATTTCTCCAAAAAAAGATATCCAGATGGCCAAAAGACATATGAAGAGATGTTCATTATCACTTACCATCAGGGAAATGTAAATCGAAAGTACAATGAGATATCACCTTATACCTGTCACAATGGCTAAAATCAACAGCATAAGAAACAACAGGTGTTGGTGAGAATGTGGAGAAAAAGGAACCCCCTTGCACTGTTTGTGGGAATGCAAACTGATGTAGCCACTGTGGAAAACAATATGGAGTTTCTTCAAAAAGTTAAAAATAGAACTTCCCTATGATCCAGCAATTGCACTACTGGGTATTTATTCCAAGAATACAAGAACATTAATTCAAGGGGATATATGCACCCCTATATTTAGAGCAGCATTATTTACAGTAGTCAAGATATGGAAGCCCTCCCTCACCCATTAATAGATGAATGGATAAAAAAGAGGTGGTATAGAAATACAATAGAATATTACTCGGCCATAAAAAAGAATGAGATCTCAGGGTGCCTGGGTGATTCAGTCAGTTAAACAACTACCTTTGGCTTAGGTCATGATCCCAGGGTCATGGGATCAAGTCCTGAGTATGGCTCGTGCTCAGTAGGAAGCCTGCTTCTCCCTCCGCCATTCCCCTTAGTTGTCCTTAATTGCCCAGGTAAAAATGGATACTCCTAGAAAACTGACAGATCTGGCAAAACCAGGGTATGCAGTTCCTCCTGATAACACTAGCAGGAGTAGAATACTACTATTCCCTTCAGATGAGCCCTGCAGGTCAAGACAACTAGCATTTCTCAGGACATGAACCTGATGGTCCTTGACACTTAACTGTATTTGCACCGTTGTTTTCTCATAGAAGAGAAATATTTCCCTACAGCTATGTCATTGTTGACCAAGAAGGCTTTAACATTCCCCTCAGATTGATTAAATTTCATACAGGCTTCTTCCTGGCTATAGGTCTCTGACCTCAATTTTTTTTTTTTTTTCTTTTTTGAGCCTATTTAGAAAACTTACAATTGTGCATTCTTTCTCTGCTCCTTTGGGATGTTTGAGATGTAAGTCTTCTTCTCTTAAATTCCTGTCCATTTTTATAATCCAGAAAGTCTTTCTTAAGGATCTGGGGGCCATCCCTTTGAAATGTAATCATCAAAGGAATTAGCACCCTTATATCACATAAATGGCTGAACCACATAGACCAGCCTTTTTTTTTTTTTTTTTGCATTAGCTTGTCCCTGCATTTAAAAATCATGCATCCTTATATTTCAGCAAAGTTGACTTTAATTTCTTTTTCCTGTGGCAAGGGTCTTGACCCTTAGAGTTATAACCTTAAAGTTTTCCTTGCCTTTTGACTCTGGAGCAATTTTTCATTGACACTATCAAAAGAAGAGAAGAAAAATGAACCAAAATTCTAAGTATGCTTTTAGAAAATGGAAGAAACATATTCCTTAGTGAAAGTAAAAACTATTTCTGCATAGATAAATATTGAACCAAATTGAGCCTATGTGGACAAAATTAAACCAGTCTGTTTTGTTCATTTAGGTGCCTGCCTCGCTCCGTTGGTGTCTGAATGTGTGACCCTTGGTTTGGACTTTCACAAAAAGCAGAAAGAGAGGTTATTTTCAAGCACCTTCTGCTTTAGGCCCTGCAAAGCCCCTGAGGCAAAGAAATACAAGGGCCTAGTCAGAACTGATAGAAAAATGTAGAGCACAAAACATAGTGAACTCTCATTGTCTCTGATTTTTCCTTAGCAGAGAAAGTAAAACATAAATGAATTTTCTAGTAAATTATCCTGCCACACAGTATTAGTGAAGCACAGTGTTTTCTGCACATCTTCCTTGAATTGTGTTTGTTTGTGAATAATTTACCAAGAGGGATTCATTAGTAGTTTTCTTTCTGTTTTGTAGTTTTTAATAGATAGGGCATTTTGATTTTTATTTTGATCTGTTGGATTTAAATTACAATATGGATGCTTTAGCATGTGAAAATCAATTTGAATACATTTAAATGTAGTGAGATTCTTGGATGAAAGGGACTAGATAAATACTGATTCTTTCCAAGACCAATAGGCACTTGAGTATCTTCTGTGATTTTTAAAATGCCTCCTGTCCTCCTCATTAATCTCTCTGGAATTCTGCATGCTCTTCTCCACTAATCTGTTTTGTAGTGTCATCTTAATTTACATTTGCTATTGCTAAAGGTGTTCTCTAGGAAGGAGTGATAAATCACACGTATATTCTTTAATTTATCATCCTCATTATTCAACACGAGTTTACTCACTCGATTTCCGACAGATGGAATTTGTTCTAATGCTTCTAATTCAAAACTGGCCAAATAGGCCACAGCATAATAAATGCATCGTTTCTGTGAAGCCCAGATCAGGCATATGTCTGATCCTTGTTTCTCCAAAGGGAAGAGTCTTTTATGGTATGTGTCATCCTTATTTATAGAAGAGCTTCTTGGGAGGTCATGACACAATGGATAATCTCTTCTTCATCACTGAGGGATGTTTTGAAACCTAAGCCATCCTTCCACACACTGTGATTCTTAAAGATGCATGCTTAAAAGGCAGTGCATCATGATTCTGGGAGACATGCAAAGATCAGGCAACCCATCTTGTCTAACTTCAACCTTTCATTATTACTAGGTACTTGAGCATTCTAACTCTTTCATTAGGCATATAAGCTGGGATTCAAGTAAATATATAATGTGCTGCATAGAAGAACTCGGCTTTAAGTTGAGATCCCTTTGTTTTGTATTGTACAGAATTTAATTCCAAGAAGTAAATTCAACTCAGTAAAGCCACATAGTCTGAAAAGCCTGTATCTCCTCTAATCAATTGAAGATAAATGCATTTGCCAATGTAAATGTTGGTATATGTTCCTTTTTCTTTAATGTTTAATCTTGAGCAGCAAACTAGATATAATTTTGTATTGTTGCATAAGATGTATTATGGGGAGTTCATCATATTTCAGTTTTCTTTATCATTTATGTTAAACTCTAATTAGAGAAAACAAATAAAATTGTTTTCAGCACTTTTAGCCTTTAGGTACAGTGGATAATAAAAAATGTTCTTTTTCTAAATTCCTTTAATTTAATCATCCAACACTATAGATGGGTATGACTATTTAAATACATAAAGCATTTAAAAAATTGTACTATTTAAATTCTAAAACTATTTCAAGAAGGACTGTTCATAGATAGTCCATCTACAAATACTACAAAAAGTACATAAAAATATTTTAAAAGGGCATGAATGTAAGTATCTGATGAACTTATCTATTTTGATGCTTTTTGGAACAGACTTATTTGTGTCAAAATTCAAATGGTAACAAGGGAGAATTCTTAGTCTTCCAGAATTCAAGGCTTCCCAAATAAGAGCTACAAGATATAGGAGATGTAAAGATTGAGAAGATAGAAGGAGAGGATTTTTGCTGATAACTTTAAATTCAGTGCTCTCCAACTAGCAGAAGAGCATGCTACCAAATCCCAAGTTCAACTGCCCGTCACTCAAAAGGCCAATATTTAAGAGACGACTGTTGATCAGAAAGGAAGATGAGCTTTATTCAGAAGGCGAGGCACTCTTTGTCCAAAAGCCAGCTCTGAGGTTCTGCTTAGCCAAGAGGGTTTTAAAGAAACTGTTGTGGGGGTGGGGGTCGTCGATCAGTGAGGAGGTGCAGTGACCTGAAACATTTCCAGATTCTGTGTAGATTTAATGGTGTCTATTTACAGCCTTCAGTCCTTGAAAAGATTGTGCAAGAGATCTAATTCCTCTTCTGTGATATGTGAGGGCTTTCTATTCTCTTAAAAAGGAATACAAGGTTTATAGATACACAAGGAAGGTAAGGAAATCAATCACATAAACTTAAGAGCACCTACTAAAGATTACCATCATGGTTATGAAGATCAAGGGGGCCTTAACTCCCCACTGTCAATTTTACCATTCTGTATCTATTAAGGATGAAGGTCCATCTTCTGTAGCTTCTTTGTGATGATATAGGGCATAGTCAGTACATTGGGATGGAATATGTTAATGTGGATGTGAAATATTCTTTATGCACAGCCAATGGGGGTTGCTTGCAGTTTTTTTACACATTGTAATGAGTTTAATTCCTATGTATACACATAGCATCACTAGCATAAGGGTGTCCTAATTTTAGAATGCCTTATAACGTGGACCTGAGTCCTGAAGTTATCTGGAAGAAAAAGTTTGTGAACCAAGCCTATCCTCCCTGGAATAGGGGGTGTGTGGCCATTGAGGGTTTGCTGCAGCCATGTGACTTGCTGTCTGATTTTATCAACATTGGTTTCTGCCTCTGATGAGGTACTGACGATAGATGTACAGCAAGGCAAATTAACAACACAAACACCCCCTTGCTTGCTAGGATATAGTCTCAGGCCATACGGTTATCTAGGATGACTTTAACACAGGAATCTAATTATTTTTCTAAGGTAGCCAAATATTTGGCAGTTTCATTAGCCCCAATGGTTAGAGTTTGAGACAAACCGAGAAGCACATATTGGTGGGCAGCATGACCCACCATGGAAAAGAAACATTCATTCCCATCAAGGACATTGCCTAGGAGGTCACAGGTCAGTCTGGGAAATAATTTTAGGGAGGCCAGTTGAATGTTTGGTTGTGTTAGTAGGACGGAGGGAGAAGGAGATCGCCAGGATGACCAGAAGATACTGTTTTGGGGAAAATATTTTATTATAAGCCTGTGGCCCAGATAATTTGCAAATAAAGACAAACCGAGTTTAACCACAAAGACAAAAGGTAGAGTCCTCCTCGGATCTTCATGAGACTCAGTTCACCAAAGAGCAACTCATTCCATCCAATCTCTCTGCCCATCTGAACCTGGCTATGGATATTGTCCATAGCTGGAAGGAAAGAGACTGCCATTTACACATAGGGAGTTGCTCCCTTTTGAGAGGTGGTTTCATGTGATATCTAATCGGGGAATACATGTCTGTTTTCCCTCCTTTGAAGAAAACCTCCTTTAGTACAGTAATTGGAGGAACTGTGATACATCAGGATGCCTCATGATCATTTTGAGAGAATCTAGCTATTCTAACCAAATGCATTGTTGTCTGGCCTTTACTGATTAGAAACTGATTTCCTTTAGGGATTTCTGAGGTGTTAAAAACGGGGTGGACCATGCATCTATTGGATGACCAATCAGGCAATCAGCAAGCCCATAAAATTGTAGTCAAATTCTGAATTACCCGTACTAGCACATTGTTTTTCCAACCTTGGGAGAAGACATGGTTAATATAGACCACAAAATGAACATAGCTGTCATGGATTTCATTTCCTAAAGAGGTGTTTTAAATCCTGAATAAGATAGCTTTCCCAGTGTGTATGTGGGGGGGTGGGGTTGGGAATTCAGTGGCTTCTTTGTCATCAGTAAATGGAGCCCTCTTCACTCTGGTGTAGTGTATCCATACTTTATGCCTACAAGTTTTAAAGAGGTATGAGGGGCTAGTAAGGCGTCATAAGGCCCCACCCATTTCTTAGCCACCTCTTGATTAGGTCTTTGATTTTTCTAGGGTTTTAATAGTACTCTATCTCCAGGCTAAAATGTTGTTGTGATTCATCTGAAGAATACGTAGATGTGGAGAGGGAAAATTTGTGCAAAATAGTTAATATTTGATTCAACTGTTGTAAGAAATGTTTAATCCTATTTTCATTTTCTAAGTCTAAAAGTCCTAGGCCTGAAAGCATCTTGCAAGGCCTGCAAGGGTCTTGCATATATAATCTGAAAAAGGCTTGATTTTAGCCCACTTTTGTAGGCAACCCAAATGCAGAGCAGGGAGGTAGGTACAAACTTATCCCATTTCAGATTAGTTTCTTGACAGATTTTGACCAAAGTCTTTTTCATCGTATGACTCATGTTTTCCCATTTTCCTGTTGATTGAGGTCTCCATGAAGCATGTAATTTCCATGTGATCTGTAAAGCAGCGCTTACTTTCTGTACGACATCACATAGAAAGGCAGATTCATTATCACTCCGAATAGTGTTGGCTAAACCAAACCTAGGAATAACTTCCTTTAGCAAGAATCTTAACATAGCTGAAGCTTTTTCTCTTTGGGTGGGGAAAACTTCAACCCCTCCAAAAAAGATACCTACAAATACTAGTAAATACTTAAGACTCCCAGTAGTCCTAGGCATTTGGGTAAAGTTTATCTGCCAGTCCTCAATAAGACATTCCAATTTATAATGTATCCTTTGGCCTGGTGGGTATCTTTCATTGTTTGGATTATTATTTGCACATATAGGGCATCTCTGGGTGACTGTACGGCGATTTTCTGTAGATAGGGCCCCATCAAATGAGGCCTAATAAAATCCAATAATGCATTCCTCCAGGAGTGTTAACCTTCATGCAGATGCTTTAAGACTAGATATGCTATTCAGGTAATAGGTAATACTACCTATTCAGATAATAGCATTATCCCATGATAATTCATCTTTAGTGAAGTAGTGGGATCTGCTGGAGTAAAACCCCATTTTCTTATGCTCACTCTTCATCTCATTACCTATACTGGAGTTTAAAGGCAGAGAGATCCACTTGAGGAGTCAGGGCTGTTATGAAATGTGAATGTTTGGCAACTTTTCTGGCTGTTTCATTTGTCAACTGGTTACCTCTTATTGTTTGGAAATTCCCCTCTTGTGCCCTGGGCAATGCATAATTGCTACTTTACCAGGAAGATTGCTTCTAATAATTGCAGGATTTCTTGCAAATTTTTAATTTTATTGTTGTGAGAGGTCAGTAATCCCCTTTCCAAATTGCCCCATATGCATGAGTTATCAAAAATCATATTTGAGTCTACATATATATTCACCTTTTCCCCTTGTGGGAACTCAGGGGCCTGTGTGAGAACAATCATTTCTGCCTTTTGTGAGGAGGAGCTTGGATAAAGCATGTGCTTTTATTGCCTGAACCACCACATATCTGGATCACTGCTTGCCATTGTCCATGAAGATACTACCATCCATAAATAATCCACACTCTGGTGCAGGTCGTGGTTGGTTGAGGAGGTCTGGCTGGCTAGAATATAGTGCATCAATTATCTTAACATATTCATGCCACTTGAAGTGTTGTTTAAGTTATCAGTCAGCAGAGTTGTCAGATTCAATGCTGCTGTTGTCTGTAAAGTCACAGCTCGTTCTTCCTGCCATTAGCCAATATCCCCCTCTCTGTTCTAAAAGGGTTAATACTTGATGAGGCACATACACCATCATGTCTTGCCCAAGTGTTAATTTTTCTGCTTTTAATAGAATGTCATAGGCAATTGCAACAGCCATCAAATAGGGGAGCTATCCTTTGGCTATGGGTTCTAATTTCTGAGAGAAATAGGCCACCAGTTGTGGAGTATCCTCAAACATTTGTATTAGGATGACCTTGCTTTTCATATGTATAGCTTAAAGGGCTTTCTAGGGTTTGGTAATCCTAGAACTAGGGCAGTTGCTAATTTGTCCCGCATGGCCTTAAATGACAATTAATATTCCATAGTCTAATTCAAAGGCTGTGAATCCAATTCTCTTAAGGCTTCATATAAAGGGTTGAATATCAAACTATAATTTGGAATCCAGATCTGACAGAAACTAGCCTTTCTCTAAATCTTAGGGTTGTCATTGTTTTCTGAGGGTTTTTAGAGATGTAACTGCTTATTTTCTATCAGCGAGGATGCATTATCCCTAACATGGCCAAAAGCCAAGACAAACAATCTCTTATTGACAAATTTGGCCCACATGAGGTGATATTTTATACCCACAATCTGCCAAATGACTTAAAACCACAATAGTATTATCTAGACAAAGTTCATAAGTGGGACTAGAAATGAAGAAATCATCTACATATCATAACGAAACCCCATCAGTTAATTCTACCATTCTCAAATCCTTTGCCAAGAGTTCACCCAGACTCATGGGGGATTTTTAAATCCTTGTGGTAACACCACCCAATAGTTTTGGGAGGTGATTCTGGTTTCTGGGTCCTACCATTCAAAGATAAACAACAATTGGGTCTTTGATACTATGGGAATGCAGAAAAAGACATCCTTTTAGATCTAACACAGGGAACCATTCATAATCACCAGTTAGCAGCAGGTATATATCTTATACAATCTCATTAATGGCCCACAAATCTTATATAAAATGGTACTCATGAGTATGTTTTTGTTTTTGTTTTGTTTTGTTATTGGCGCAATTGTAGTATCATGGCCAGCAACAAGGTCAAATAAAGCCATCTTTCAAGAACTTCTACAAGACTGGCTTTGGACCTTCTAGGGCTTTCGTTAAAGGATACTGCCTTTTTCTAGGGATGACAACCTCTTCTTTCAGTTCTATTCATGGAGGTGTCACATGTTTTGCCCTCCGTGACACTCCACTGCCCAAACCACTTTACTCACTTGCTTATTGATTTCAGGAGGGCATGGCTCTCCTTCTGGTTATCTTAACCTGAGTAAGAACAGCTTATAACTGAAGCATCTTACCTGGATGGACCTGCCTTTGTAGGTGCAGCTTCTTTGAAGAGAAAGTTATCTGAGTATTTAGTTTACAAAGCAAGTCTTGTCCAAGCAGTGTGATAGGGCATTCTGGCATAGAAGGAAAACTATGACTCAAAGAAAAATCACCATTCCAGTGGCTGTAGGAAAGTTCATTGTTTTGTTTGACCTGAGACCCTCAACTACAGAGACTGTCTTCTGGGCATTTCGTGTCAATTTAGTATTCAAGACACTATGTGTGGCCCTTGTCTCCACTAAGGAGTGCATCAACTGATTTCCCTGACATTTGTAGCTGGAGCTCTTAGAGGGAAATGGTCATTGGATCAGCAAGATTGTAAGGAGCTTCTTCACTTACCATCTTCCTCTCTTTCTGTCATTTCTTTATGCCTTGTCTTTCCTTCCTGTATTTGTTTTCCTTTCATATTCAGGCAGTTCCCTTTCTAATTCCCTCCTTTTTTGCAGTGGTGGTACTCGTTCTTACCAATATCTCCTTTCTTATTTCCTAGATCTCAGTTACTTTTCTTTTTCCCATCCCTGCCTTACACAGTTTCCACAAAGACTATGGCCTGTTGATCTCTTCTCCTTCATGTGCAATAAATACTTCATAGGCTATATTAACGAGCTATTATGGTTTCATTCCTACCACCCCTCTCTCCTTTTGGAGCTTTCTCCTTATATCAGGTACACTCTGCCCTACGAATGTCATGTTTACCATGTGGACATTTTCTGGAGCCTCTGGGTCGGAATCTGCACATTTCCAATAAGCTCAATAAATCTTTTATAATCAGGCTGGAGTTTTAGTTGCATCTTATCTCAATTCTTGACTCTTGTTCAAACTGCAGTGTTTGGGCACCCTTTACTTAAACCTGGCATTGGGCTTTTGCATTTGCTTTAACCAATACTAGCCATCTTTCATCTGTGGTTAACATGATATTCAATAAAGACTGTACATCCACCCAGGCAGATCCAGTGGGTTGTAAAAATGTTCAGAAGAGTTCCACCATCATTTGGAAGTCTCTCAAGGAGGTTGGCATTTTTCTAATTCATTAAGTCTGAAGTTGAAAAAGGAATATATACCCAAAAATATCTGGGATGCTGACCTTGAGCATCAATGCCCTCTACTGGGTTTTGCCTTAAGGATATTGCCTAGCTCTCACAGTGGGTGCTACCTGTCCAGACTGGGTGTCCTGTCAGGTCTTAGGGAGAAACCTAATCCTATGTTCTAGGATTTCTTCATTCCATCCCATAGGAAACCCCAAAAGGAGGACGAAGTAGAGCTAAGAGCTCTGGCAGAGGGGATGATAAACATATATTTGCCATACATTCTTTCTCCTTCTTTCATTTGCATCATCAGGAAAAATTGGGGGGTTTTCTCCTTGTCTCTGCACCATTAACTTACATTATGTTCCTGGACAGGATCTTCATTATGTAAAGATATGAAGGCCTGAACATATGGTATCTCATCCTCCTTTTCTGCCCTTTGACAAAACAACTCTAATTGTAAAATGGTGTTTAAAGATCCATTTAGAGGACACCTCTCATCTGATTCTAAATAGTACATCAGTCAGGGAGTATTACAATAGAATATCACCTTTTCCTTAGTCATGGATTCCTGACTATATTCTTTCCATTGATTCAGAATCCAACCCTGTACGCTGGTCAACAGGATAAAGATAGAACCTCCCATTACACCAATGATGAAAAACATTGACACACACACACAAAAGACAGATCTGCCCCAAATCCTAAAGGAATTGACTATTATTCAAGTTCTTAGTTTCTTCCAAATGTTGAGCCTCTTCCAAAACGGAAAGCACAGACAACAAAAACAAAACTACCTACACTTCACAAAAGAGAAACTATGTTGGTATGCACTTTCAACAAACTTACCCAGGCTGGAAGCTTGTCTGCTTGCCCCAAATGCTCTTTTCCTTTCCATTCAACTCAAAAAGCAAATATTGGTCATCAACAGGGAATTTCCTCAAGAAAAAAGGAGCCTGGGCAGCTGCAGGGACAGATTCCTCAGATACCCTCCCAATCCAACTAGCCCTGAGCAGCTAACATCCTGTGGTCATCCAAGTTACTAACCCAGGAAATGAACAAGTAAGCCCAGGACTCCTGTCCCAGACAACTGCTTTGGCTTCTCAGGGGAACTGGATGCTACAGGGGCATGGGCTCCTGGCTGACTTGTCAAATAATCTGTTACCAAATCCCAAATTTGGCTGCCCATTGCTCAAAAAGCCAATACTCAAGAGATGACTGTTGATTGGAAAGGAATATGAACTTTATTCAGGAGGTTGGCCACCTGCAGAGAATGCACACTCTAGTCCAAAAAGCCAGTTCCGTGGTTTCTGCCTAGCCAAAAGGGCTTTAAAGGAATGGGGGTCGTTGATCAGTGAGGGGGCGCTGTGGCCTGAAACATCTCCTGATTCCATGTAGATTCAGTGGTACCTATTTACAGCTCTACATGCTTGAAAGGGATGCGTGACAGGTCTGATTCCTGTTCTGTAATTGGCCAGAGCTTTCTGTTCTCCCCCTAGAAAGGAAAGTGAGATTTTCAGAAACACAAGGAGAGTTAGGAAATCAATAACATGAACTTAAGAACACTTATTAAAAATCACCATGCTAGTCATGAAGATCAAAGCACCCTCAGGCAATGCAAAACATTTATTAAAAACCTGATGCTCATATTTTGCCATATGTTCTTATAATTAAATATATCAGATATAATTTAGTAATGTAATTTTATATTATTTAAGCTAAACAAATGAATTTTGATATACAAAGACATTTAATAACTATGTATTATTCATACTATATTTTCCCTTTTGTTTTCCTCTTCTTTCTCAATTTTCCCCCCAAAAAGAGGGACTAAATTATGTGGAAGGACTACAATTGTCAACAACAAAAATACACTACCACACTTTTTTTAAAAAAAGATTTTTATTTATTTATTTGTCAGAGATCACAAGTAGGCATAGAGGCGGGCAGAGAGAGGGAACAGGAAGCAGGCTCCCTGACGAGCAGAGAGCCTGATACGGAACTTGATTCCAGGACCCTGAGATCATGACCTGAGCCCAAGGCAGAGGCTTAACTCACTGAGCCACCCAGGTGCCCCACACTATCATACTTTAATTTTCACGATTTCAAATAATCACAGATGGCAAGTTATCAAAAAGCAAATCTAATCAAATAAAACCTTCAACCTACTAAGGCCAAAATAACACATGAGTGAAAGATAACCGGAAATATATGTGTTTTACAAGATGCAATGGTTTTTGCATGTTAAAATGAACAATAAAATTATGTGGGCAAGCAGAAGTACAGCCAAGTAGAAAACATGTGATTGAAGGAAAATGACTAGTTATATTAAAGCTCCCATGATCTTTTTTAAAAAAATATCCCATGCTGAAAAAAATTATGATTTTGCATAGTCATAAGAATAAGGCTACATCTTTGTTTACAATTAATGTAAGTATCCTCTACCTCCTCTTCCTGCTTCACACATTTACCCATATTCAAACTGTTCTGAAAGCTTGGGAGTTCTTAATTCTTTTTTTGCATTGATTTTTAGTTTGAGTTTAATCAAAGAGATAATCCTTCTTTAAGAGGAAGTATGAAATCTTCTGAGGTAAAGAAATGTTCCTTCTCACATCTCTTGAATATTTATGCAAACTAGCTTTTTTAATGTGGTAGTCAAAGCACCAGATACATTGTGAAGAAATATTTGGATATGAGATGTTAAACCATGGAAAATTTTGTTTAACATTTTGATCTTAAGACTAATCTATTCATAGTGTAATTTTTTTCAAATACTCTCAGATATACAAAAATCTAATGAGAATTACTTGAATGTATGGTATTTTTAAATAAGTATGTTTCGAAATATTTGGTTACGTTAACTGTAATAATGAAATCTCCTGAATTAAACTTAACAGGTAAGTTTCAAACTCTGTGCATACGGATAATAATCTGTCACAATTTCCTATTGGTAAGAGTGAGTCAATTATAATTAGTCATATGTCAATTAAGTTAAATCAGTACATAGTCACCTTCAGCAACAATCACATGTTAGTAATTAGTAAAATCTTTTCAAAATTGTATTTCTCATCCCTACCCAATTCTTGCTAAATGGTTTGAGAATTTTTGGTGTTCCTTTCATTTTTATTCCTGCTTGAAAAGTACAAAGATTTAATTTATATAACTTTTCACTATGTATTAAAATATACTAAACTTATGTCTTGGGAAAATAAATTAGTTTTTAGATATTTTGAAGCAATTATGTCAGCGCAAGTTATAAGAAACAAATTTTAGTTGGCACAACAAAGAAATAATTCATCAGAGACCATGTCATCAGAGACCATGTTCTGCCTCCATGGTAAGACCTAGATAATTGGGTTCAATTTATTGTCCTCACCCTTCATATTTAAACCCATAAGATGTTCATTCTTGAAAAACCAAAGTTCAAATGATTTAAAAAGGTTCACATTTGAAGGAATTTCAAGATTATTAAACTGATATCTCTGATGTCAGTGTGCATTCAGTGTCCAAACCACTGCCAACATTCTATGTGAAAAGCAACAACACACCTTCAGGATTTTATGTTACCCACTGTGTCACCAGTGGCCTGTGAAACAATACATTTTACCTCCAAAGATGTCTTCAAATCTTATTCTTAAAGCACTAGTATATGTTGTTAATTTTTGGCTTGTTTTTGTTAACTTTAGTAAGTTCTGGTATAAACAATTACTCTGCTCTCTTGTTAGGAGCTGTTTTTATACCTGACTTGGAGAAAGTCATTTGTCCTAGGTACTTTGACATTCTGATTCCTGGGGCAAACTTTAATAGACATTTCAAGCAAGTCTTGATTATAAAACAATCTACAACCCATTAGTTGTAGCTATATTAAACCTGTAGCAATCAATCCCAATGCCTGGGTCAACCAAATGAAGTAGAAGGAGTGAATTGCCTGAAACCGTGGGTTATTGGAAATCTCACTGATAGGAAACATCAAGAAAATGAATGCCCATCTTCTTAACATTTACTAGGAGGAGAATCTCTCATCCTAATTTATTTTCCCCTGGCTTTATAAAGGTGAATCAGCTGATATTCTCTGATATGTATTAAACTGCTTCAGAAAAGTGACTGAAAAATGTTAGCTGGTGTGTAGTTTTAAAAAGGTTACTTAAACGTGGTTTGTAGCAATCTTAATTAAAAACATATTTTGGGGGCACCTGGGTGGCTCAGTGGGTTAAAGCCTCTGCCTTCAGCTCAGGTCATGATCCCAGGGTCCTGGGATCAATCCCCGCATCCGGCTCTCTGCTCAGCAGGGAGCCTGCTTACTCCTCTCTCTCTGCCAGCCTCTCTGCCTACTTGTGATCTCTGTCTGTCAAATAAATGAATAAAATCTTTAAAAAAACAAACAAACATATTTTGATCCTCTTCTATTTTGTATCTTTTGCCAAAATTGTTTGATTCATTGAGCCCAGTTCTTACTCTCTTCTATTTTCTATTCTTGCAATGGAATCGATTTTGTTTGCTGCTGTTTATCCCAGCAAGTATGAAACCAGTCCCTATAGTGAGTCTGCCACTGGAGTCAGAGGCATGGATCAGGGCAGGATGAGCTGTTCACAGCTGTAATCACTCTGGCCTGCCTCCCCAGAGCTGAAGACAGAGGGATCCTTCCCACAAATCCCCATCCTACCCACTCTGGTTGACATATATAACATATTTGTCAAGATTCTCATTATGAAAAAGATAAAACCCATTTTTGTCTTATTTTTACATTTTAAATTAGAGAATTTGATAGTTACATGTGCAATTTTCAACAATATCCAACCAAATATACATATATAATTAGTAAATTGGTTCATTTTTCAATAGATATGAACATTTTTTAGTCCTTTAATGATGTTTGACACTTTAAATGACTAATCACAAGAAGCATGGTTCTGCATTTCCATGTGTCACTTGACAGCTTTCACAATCTCAAGGCAGTTACTATGAATCTCCTTCATAGTAGCAGTTGCCATGGCATTCAGTGAGAACACTCTTTAGTAATTATGATAATGATAATAATAATAATGATTCCATCAGCATTCTGGTTGGAGAACAGATGGCATATCAAAAAGGAATGTTTGGGGCACTTGGGTGGCTCAGTGGTTAAGAGTACAACTTTTGATTTCGGCTCAGGTCATGATCTTGGGATTGTGAGATTGAGCCCCCTGTCAGTATCTACACTGGGCATAGAGCCTGCTTGAGATTCTATTCCTCTCCTTCTGAACCTCCCTCCCCTGAAAAGAGGGTGGCAGCATTTGAAGAAAGTAAATAAGGGTATTATTTACAAAGATGTGAAATGGTTTGAAGGAAGTCAACAAGTAATGATGCACTCTGGAAAAAACCATAGCAGGAAAATCACTATTATACTAAATTAAATGAGTTAGGGGTAGGAGGGTTTATCAGAACCCAGCAGAAGTAGAAATAGTGGGGTGGAAAAGGGGCATCTTCTAGGACACCAGGGTCCTTTTTCAGCAGGGAAAGATGGTCCCCACTAACCTTACAGGAAGGGACCTGGGGGAAGAAATACCTGCATCAATTTCTTCTCTCACTTTCCTTTCTCCTATGGATAACTTTTATTGTCTGAATCCAAAATATACCAGAAGGGAGGCTAATTTAATAGTATTAATAAAGTGCAAGGTAGAGAAGCAAGTTTGGATCTAGAGGAAACAGGAAGAGAATATTCAGTATATATTTAGGAAGCTTTATTTCATTTAAATATTACAACTTTTCATCCTTTCACTAGCTGAAACTTTGCACCTCAGCTTTCTAAGAACATGTGGCTAATCAGTGTAAAGCTGGGGTTAAGGCTCCTGATCATCTAATTCAAACTTCTGCTGCTTTTATTCTGCCATGCCCTTTATAAGCAATCATGTGCCTTACAAAATCCCAAATACCTCCTTTACAAACAAGTACATTTATAGCCTGAGACCTCAGCAATGACGATTTACACATTAAGAACACACTGGAACTTCCAACCATTATCCATAGCACTCCCTTTACACAGCCCATACTTTTTTTTTCTTTTTAATTAAAAGTCAATTTACCAAAAAAAAAAGACTCTCAGCTCCCCTCACCCTAAATGCCACATTGTACATTTCAAGATTTGAGTTTGTTTTGCTTGTCCTGCTTCATTGCTTAAAAAAAAAAAAGAAAGAAAAAGAAAAAGAAAATTCTGTAGTATTATTTGCATTTATTCTGTTTTCTTAGCCTTTGGATCTCCATTTTCAGTCACTCCCTATTCCTACATCCTCTGGGCATTTAACAAGGTACAGTTCAGCCCATTAGACTGAGGACAGTGTCTTCGACTTTGAGACCAAAGTAAGAAAATCCTTTTTAACTGCTGACATTTCTGTATTAGGACAGGGGCAAAGGAAAAGAAATGAAAATAAGAATAAAGGACAAGCCATGACACTAGCACGATTAAATGAGAGAATTAACATTCCAGTATCAACTACTTATTTATTTCACAGAAAGAATACTGAACCGAAGTCAAGAAAACTATTCTCAAACTGAATATGCTGCTAATTACTACTTTTTTTTATCCTTCATGTTTCTCATTGCCTTTGATCAGGTCTGTCCAAAGTGATTCAACATTTATGAAATAAACAAATATGAGTTTATGCCGCAGGCTTCTTTTTTTTTTTCTGTAATGGGTTTCTTTTCTGCAGGCTTCTCAGCGGCTGGTATCTTCTTAGCTGCAGCCTTTTTTCTCACCAGAGGTTTCTTCTGGTTCCTACGGCCAACAACCTTCTTTCTTCCCTGCCACAGGAATTACTACTTCCTGTATGAACTGGCCAATCACTTGACCTTGGGGGACTTTGATTTCCACTGGGGTTGAATTGTTAAAGGAATATTATGGATCCTCACTGTTTTACTAGTATAAAAGAAGATAAGAGATGTAAAAAATCAATAAAATTATAAGGAAGAGTTTTTAAGAATTATTAATTATATTCATTATTTCCTTTTGGGCTATTTATTTTTTCTGTTTGCATGATACTTGTTTTACTTTTTTCAAAAGCTTTTGGCTTCTGTGGAGTATTATGTGTTAAAAAAAACAGAGAGAGAGAAAGATATAGAGAGAGAGATGAGAGAGAGAAATTGGGGGTAGGGTGAAGGAAAGAGGGGAAGAAGAGGAGAGAGAGATATTTCTAGGTTCCAGCACATAACACAAATTTATGACCTAATTTATTTATTATTGAAAATGTATTATTGAATGAGCAGAGCACATACATGCTATTGCTGGAGGCAACCATAAGTCACATTCTGACAGGTTACATGTATTTAATGCAACTATTTATTTTTTATACATGAGAAATGAATAATTTCTTTAGTAATTGCCAAATTATACACTTCCTAAAATGCATGGAATCTTCTTAGACATTTACCAAAATGTCATGTGAATTTATGCATATTTCAAGGCGGATTCAGAGAAAATATGTAGAACAGCTTCCTAACTTCCTTTCCAAAGTGTGACATTAAAGGATAGCTTCCATTTTATTGTATTATTTTTTTGTATGTTTTAAAATTGTTTAAATAAAATATACTCAAATATAAAACAGAGGCTAAATAAATATATAGTCATACAGTTATTATACAGTAATAAGGTAAAGATTTTTGTTTTCTTTTCCCACTATTTTGGGGGTTGAGTAGGATAAATCTATTCATTTGGTTTCACAATCACCTAAAGATATTTGATAAAGACAAGAGATCTTTGTAGCATTTTAACTGTGCCCTGTGGGACTCATCAACTGACACTTGACCAGAAAAATTAGCATAACCCTTTTACCAAAAGTCAGTAATCTGAAACCAAAAGTGAAAAATTAATTTACTTTCTGGAATGCCAGTGCTTCTAGGGTTGTAAAGTAATTTATAGCTAAATTTGACAACCTGGTGTTTTTCAGTGTCATAATATGAATTAGGGGGTAGGGTGGTGTATAATACACCAAACCTTGAGAAAAAAAAATTCTAATAAAGTAACTCTATTTTATCTCTCATAATTTTAGTCCCTAATACAAACCCTCAACATCTACTACCTCAGGGAATAAATTACTGTTTAGTCTTTGGCATTTAGGCAAGAGAGGAGACTATTCTTCAGGGTAATATATTAGCCAGAAGATTGAAATATTCTAAGAAATGTATTTTTCCCAAATTTATGTTTTCAAAGAAGTATTAAAAATTCTGGGCTATCTTTTTTTCCCCCAGAGTCATTTGGAATAGTTGATTGAACTTCGCTGAACCTCAGTCTCTCACTCATTTTAATGCCTATCCACAGACTGAACATATCTCACACAGTGGCTCTGACAATGTATTTAAATGCATTTAAATACATAGCATGTCCTTCCTATCTCATGTTCCATCCTTGTCATAAAATCTTATAGTCCATTGTTAATTTTTTTTTTATTTTTATAGACTTTTAGGTATTAGAACTCCTTAACTATCTCTAAAACTTCTAGAAAGAATAATTAAAACAAATGCACAAGAGCTTACTTAGGTGGAATGTCAATGAGTCACAAAGAAATGATTGAATTTCTCTCCCCACTTTGTGTGTTTACCTGGTAACTATGTAGAAAGGAAAATCTAAAAAATACTCATTGGTGTTCTGTAAATGTAAGATAGTTATATCTCAGGACTCATAGAGTGGATGTATATCCAAGTCAGAGGAAATTTTTCTAGCAAGGTCATTTTATAGAGGCAAAAAGGAACCTGTCTTTATATAATCCTGCCAGAGCTGGCTTTCTTGATTATGTATTAATTCATTAATTTTGATAACTGTAATTGAGCATCTAGTATATACTCCTAGGTGCCGGGGAAGCAAAAATAATCTAGTTTTGGACACATTATATATAAAAGAGAAATTACACTTCCATAAATATGAGAAAAACAAGGTGTACTTGACTGCTATGAGAAAGAAATTATAAATGTTTTGTGGATAGTCATAGGTTGAAAACATTTCATCTAGACAGGAAAACAAGAAGAAGGGGTAGGATATACGGGCAAAAGTTATAAAGTGAGGAAAGGCACAAAAAGTAAAAAACATATATAAAGAAAAAGTGAAGGAAAATAGGGATATGGCTTTAAATTTTATGATTTAGCTGGACTATTAGTAGCTCTGAATATGATGTGAAGCAAGATATGGCTTGAATCTAGCCACCTGTGAAAAGCTATTTTCCTTTCCTCACAACTCTGAATGGCATGTTACTTTGTTTTGCATTACCAGAAGAGAAAATCAAGCACAATTTAATTTAACAAGTCTTTATTAGGAATTTACAATGGACAGCACTCTATTAAGGTTACAGAACACATAAGCAGAAGGAGTAAGACTAACTCAGGACATAACCAGCAGGCTGAGTGAAAAAGAATCCACTCGGGATGCATACCCTAATTATGGCTAATGGAGTTTTCACCCTCATAGTCTAAATCATTGGTAGTTAACATCAGGGGAAAAAAAAAAAGAAGTATCAATGTATTATTTGAGTATTGTGCAAGGTTATATATTATTTGTATAGCAAACACAATTACTGTTACATTTTATCTCAGCTACTATGTTTGATGCTTTCCTAAAGCTAGGAATTAAAAGAAACTTAAGTATAACTAAAGAGAAGTAACTTCACCAGTTTGGCTTGTTCAGCATTAGCTGTTCAAATGTAGGTACTCAGAAAGGTTGCCCTGACCAGTGCTCCTTATTCTCATGTATTTCAAACTTTGGTGTGTAATGGATTCGTGCAAGGTGCTTGCTGAAAACAGCTCCTCTGCTCCCCGCCTTGGATGTCTTTGCAGAGGAATGCAGAGATTTTGGTGGAGGTGGTCTGCAGACCATAATCTAAGAAACACAGCCTTAGGGTAACTACCCAGTAGTGTGATTGCTGGGTTGTAGGGTAGCTCTATTTCCAACTTTTTGAGGAGGCTCCATACTGTTTTCCAGTGTGGTGCACCGCTTGCGTTCCCACCAACAGTGTAAGAGCATTTGCAACGATGTGGATGGAACTAGAGGGTATTATGCTGAGTGAAATAAGTCGATCAGAGAAAGACAATGATCATATGATCCCTCTGATATGAGGAATTTGAGAGGCAGGGCGGGGGGGCGTTGTGGAGGGTGGAGGTTAGGGAGGGAAAAAATGAAAAAAGATGGGATGGGGGGAGACAAACCATAAGAGGCTCTTAATCTCACAAAAGAATCTGAGAGTTGCTGGGAGTAGTGGGGTTAGGGAGAGGATGGCTGGGTTATGGACATTGTGGAAGGTATGCGTTATGGTGTGCTGTGAAATGTGTAAGCGTGATGAATCACAGACCTGTAGCCCTGAAGCAAATAATACATTATATGTTAATTTTAAAAAATTAAAAAAAAAAAAAAAAGGAAACACAGCCTTATAAATTCTGTGTGTGTAGACAATATCCCACCACTGCGCAAGCAATAAACTACCTATCCAGGAACAAAATAGTAAAATTTTTTATCTACATGCTCAAAAGTAAAAATGATGACATTAGTGACTTCTATCTATAACTCCTCTCTAACTTTTATGTATTATTTCTAACATAACAGATCGGTTTCATTTCCTCTGCTGGTAGTGATGGATAAGGAGTTCCTGGAGTTCTTGCTTGTGAATGACTCTGGGGCTAATCAGGTTTTTCTGGAAGAAAAACATATTATAGGCAATTAACCTTGTATGCAATGGATGGCAGAAGTTACCAAGTGGGGTGAAATGCCTGTGTCTTCACTTTTCTAAGAAGTGCTTTGTGTTCCATTGTGTTTAGTCAACTTTTTTCTTGTCTTCTGAGACTTGGTGATGATGTTTTTTTCCTTTTTTTTCAGAGTCAATCTTCTCTTCCTCTTGACTTGTTCTTTACTCTTTGCCTAGAAACATGTTTGTTCTTAATACAGTAACATAACAACCTCTCAGCCTGACTGGTTTCTTCCCGATGGGGGCACTGAATAAGTATGGAGAGTGTCTCCCACCTTGTCCAATACCTGTCCCCCAACCTCTTCTCCCAGCAGAGCTCTCTTCTCCCTGTCCTTTCTCTTTTTTGAACATTCATCCCTAGTCTTGGAGGTCTTTCCCTTTATCTATCCTCTCCCTGGAATAATTTTGTCTCAAGGCCCAGATCAAGTAGTAGTTACCAACTCGTTTCCTTTCAGCTGAGTGGTAAAATTGTTTAAGTTCGAAACAACATAATGATGCATGTTTTTAAATTTACTGTGCCAGTACAAGTGGCAAATAAGCTGTATATAATTAGAAAACAAAGTCAAGTAAACAACTTTCTTTGTGATAATAGACTAAAATATGTAGATGCATTATGGCCACCTAGTTGAAAATAGTTCACGTCACTGCTGGAATAAAATTAGTCAAGCATCCAAAACTCAGCTTATAAACAATTCTAAATCTGAAACAGTATTTTGTGCAGACCGTGATATAGATATCCGTGTATATCCATAGACCATGATATACAATGACATATTACATGAGTTCATCTGTAGATATGTGCATTCTAAACACACACACACACACACACACATACACATTACAAAAGGGCATACTGGATGGGAATTTAATTTTAATAAATAGCAACAATTTCTTCACTACTCTTGCTATGTGTTATTATATCTTTCAAGAGGGAAAGAAAGAAACAATGAAAGAAAAAGAGGAAAAAAGAAGAAAGAACAATATCTTGAAAGTTTAGCTTAGGCCTAGACTTCCATGATTAGGTAACTGCTCCACTTAGACATTTAGCTTGATATCTATAAAAATCTGTTTTCTTTTTATCCCTTTCTAGTACTTGCTAATAAATAACAAAAATAAACGGTTTACAAATATATGCACTGAAAACAATTATAGCACAGAGATACAAAGCAAATCCTTTATCCTCTGCCTACCCCTAACTTCAAGGATCCATTTGCTAAGGGTTCACTTAAAAAAAAAAAAAAAAGAAAGAAAGAAAAGAAAAGGAAAAAAAAGGACTTGCTTGTAAAATATGATCACCTTCCTTTTACCCAAGATTCACTTTGGAACTTCTGATTCACTATGACATTTTTTACAGAGTTCTTTTCTTTAATTGTGTGTGTTCACACTTGGGTTTTAGGTATCTCTGAACTTATCACTTAAAAGACCTTTGTAATAGTCTTTCAAAATTAATGAATCAAATGCTGTGAGCACATGGATTTCTGAAGAACATTTTAAAAAGGCCAGGCTTTAAAAGTCAAGGATGATAAGAAAGAGGATCAACTAAGTGCTATAGCCAATAATCCAACTCACTCCTTAATGCTTCTGAATTTAAAATTAGAAGTGTTTCACTACACCTGAATTACTTGAATTACTTTGGTTCAGATAAGTAATTCCAATAGATCAACCTTAGAGATAATCTTCTAACTTTAAATTTAGACTCCCTGAAATGTCTGCTCTCCTCAAAATATCATTTTATAGGTTGAAGATGTTGTCCTAAGAAGATCTAAGGAGCTTTAAGATGAGAAAACAGATGAGACATATCACATGAATAATATGTTTGACTCACTTCTCAAAGTTTTACATTTTGATATAGTTATACAGTTAAAATATAAATCACAGGACTCTTCATTATACTTCTATCACTCTAAAGAGAAATGGTAGGAATAACAGTTATTGTGTTATGATAGTGAAGAAAACTAATTAGCTTAGGTCAGAAGATAAAAGGCATAATGGTAAGCAGTTACTAAACATTAAAAGAAAGGAAGAGATAGATTTCATGAAAACAATAGATCAAAGGAATAAAACCCAGACTGAAGTTAAGTTCATTGCTAACACAATTCCTCTTAATGCAGTAAAGCAAATAAAAATCAATTAACTAGAAAGGATTTCACTTTATATCCAATATACTCACCGTTTCCACTCTCCAATGACTTACCAATTTGCATAAGTAAAAGTCATAATTAATGTAGACATAGAGTACACAACCATAGTTTTCCTTAGGGATCATGCAATGTCAAAAACTGTTAGAGATGTTAGTTAATATTTCAAGATACCCCTGGAGTACCCAGGGGTAAAATGCAAAAGGTGTAAAGCAATATACATAAACATATGGAAGCAAATCAGACAAAGATGGGTAAAATGGATATGTAGAACATTCTCCTACAATATTTGATGACCACTCTACTTAGAAGGCCAGGTGTATAATCTTTAAAGATTATATCTGAGAAACAAAATCCTATTGCCAAAATGGTAAAAAGCAGGAAATTATTACATATTCTTATTTATACAGTTTAAAAAATAATAATTAATTTAAGACACCATATTAGGACACATATGTTAAAGAAGTTAAGTCATATATTTTCAAAGGGCCTTTCAGGCGAGAGCAAAAACAGTATCATGTGAAACAGAAGGGATACAAATATCCTTCCTCAGACTCTGAAAGGTAAAATGTGTCTGGGAAAATCCATAAAATCCAAGAACCTTTGTGGTGATGATAAAATCTGGTAATGGGTTTTCAGAAGACTTTGATTTACATAGATGTGAAGTAATTTCCAAGGAAGCCACTACTGTGAATAACCATCCCATCCCTATAATTCACAAATCTCAACTTTGAAAAATTTATGTTTAGGGTGCCTAGTTGGCTCAGTTGGTTAAGCATCTGCTTTCGGTTCACATCATGATTTCAGGGTCTGTGTTCAAGTCCTGCATCGGTCTCCCTGTTCAACAGGGAGTCTGCTTTTCCCTCTCCCTCTGCAGCTTCCCCCTGCTTGTGCTCTCTCACTCTCATTTGCTCTCTCTCTCTGTCAAATAAGTAAATAAATCTTTTTAAAAATTTATGTTTGCATCTGTGGGATTCAGGACAGTCAACACCTACTAATGCATGTGTTCAGAAATGAGAAACTTGAATATGAAGATATTTAAAATTATGTATTTATGTATTTATTAAATTCCAGCACAATTAACAAATAGAACTGTATTAATTCCACATATACAATATAGTGATTGAATAAATCTATAATTAATAAATTATAATCTATAATAAATTAATAAATCTATAAATTATTCAGTGCTCATCAAGATAAGTGTACTTTTCTTTTTAATAGATATACTTTTTAATCACCTGTTTCACCCATTCCACCCACTCACTTTCCCTCTGGTAGAACCATCAGTTTGTTCTCTATAGTTAAGAGTCTGTTTCTTCTTTTGTCTCTCTCTCTCTTTCTTTTATCCATCGCTCATTTTTAAAAATTCCATATATGAGTGAGATCATATGACATTTGTCTTTTTCTAACATTTCACTTAACATTATACTGTCTAGATCCATGTATATTGTTTTGAATAGGAAGATTTTATTCTGTTTTAATGCTGGATAATATTATATATATAAATAGAATTTTATATAAATTATTTATATATTTTATTATATATATTATATATATCATATATGTATGTATGTATAATTCTTTATCCATTCATCTATCAAGAGTTTGGCTATTGTAAATAATGCTGTGATAAAAATAGAAGTGCACGTATCCCTTTGAATTAGTGTTTCTATATCTTTTAGGTAAATAAACTCCACAGTGCAATGATGGGATCATAGAGTAGTTCTATTTTTAATATTTAAAGGAAACTTCACATTGTTTTCCCCATGGCTGCACCAGTTTGCATTCCCACCAACAGTAAGAGGGTTGTTTTTTTCTCCACATCCTCTCCAACATTTGTTGTTTCTTGTGTTTTTGATTTTAGCCATTCTGACAGGTATGAGGTAATATCACAATGTGCTTTTAATTTGCATTTCCCTGATGATGAGTGACGTTGAGCATCTTTTCACAAGTGTGTTAGCCATCTATATGTCTTCTTTGGAGAAATATCTGTTCATGTCTTCGGACCATTTTTTCATTTGAGTTTTTGTTTTTTGGTGTTAAGTTCTGTAAGTACTTTATATATTTTAGACACTAATCCTTTATCAGATAATGTCATTTGCAAATATCTTCTCCTACTCATAAGGGTGACTTTTTGTTTTGTTGGTTATTTCCTTCACAGCTCAGAAACTTTTTATTTTGATGTAATCCCAATAGTTTATTTTTACATATATTTCCCTTGTCTCAGGAGACATAGCTAGAGAAATGTTATGATGGTCCATGTCAGAGAGATTACTGCCTTTGCTCTCCTCTAGGATTTTCATGGTTTCAGGCCCCATTTGAGGTCTTTAATCCATTTTAAGTTTATTTTTGTGAATGGCCTAAGAAAGTGTCCAGTTTCATTCTTTTATGTGTGGCTGTCTAATTTTCCCAACATCATTTGTTGAAGAGACTATCTTTTCCACATTGTATATTCATTCCTTTTTAGTGAAATATTAATTAACCATATAATTGTGGGTTTATTTCTGGGTTTTCTGTTCTATTCCTTTGATCTATGTGTCTATTTTTGTGCCATAGTACCAACATAGTACCAAGAGTACCATACTGTTCTGACCACTACAGCTTTGTAATATAACTTGCAGTATGGAATTGTTATGCTCCAACTTTGTTTTTCTTTTTCAAGATTCTTTTAGCTATGCAAGTTCTACTGTGGTTCCATAAAAATTTTAGGATTACTTGTAGTTCTGTGAAAAATGTTGTTGGTATTTTGATGGGATTGTATTTAATCTGTAGATTAAATTAATCTTCATAGTATGGACATTTTAATAATATTTATACTGCCAATCAATGAACATGGAATGTCTTTCCATTTATTTGTGCAGTCTTTAATTTCTTTCATGAGCGTTTTATGTTTTCAAGTACAAGTCTTTTAGAGTTTTGATTAAACTTATTCCTAGGTACTTCACTAATTTTGGTACAAATTGCAAATGGGATTGTTCTCTGAATTTCACTTTTTTCTAAAGATCTTTTATTTTAAGAAGTCTTATACCCAACTTGAAGCTCAAACTTACAACCCTGAGAGATCAAGAGTCACATGTTCTACCAATAAAACCATCCAGGTGCCCCTCTTAATTTCATGTTCTGATGCTTCATGATGAGTGTATAGGAATTCAACAGATTTCTGTAGATTAATTTTGTATCCAGCAACTTTACTAAGTTAATTTATCAGTTTTAGTAGTTTCTTGGTGGAGTCTTAGGATTTTTTATATACAGTACCATATCACCTGCAAATATGGGAATTTTTCTTATTCCTTACCCAATTTGGATGCCTTGTATTTCTTTATGTTGTCTAACAGCTGTGGCCAGGACTTTCAGTACATTGTTGAATAAAAATATTGAGAGTGGACATCTTTGTCATTCCTATTTCCCCACTGTCTACGATTTTTGTGTAGGTTTTACATATAAGGGTTGATATGCTGAGGTATGTTCTCTCTAGACCTACTTTCTCAAATGTTTCTTTTGTACCGATTGCAATGCCCATATGTATTTTATTCTTACTCTTGCTCATGTGATGTATCACATTAAATGATAGGTGAATATTGAACCACCCTCGATTCCATTTGATTGTGGTGAGCAATTTTTAAAATACAAGATTCAGTTTGCTAGTATTTTGTTAAGGATTTTGTATCTATGTTTATTAAAATACTGTCCAGTTCTCTCTCTCTTTTTTTTTTTTTTTGGAGTGTCTTTATTTGGTTTTGGAATCAGAGTGATATTGGCCTCATAGAATGAATTTGGAGGTTTTCCTTCCTCTTCTATTTTTTTAAATACTTTTGAGAAGACTAGATATTAACTTTTTTTTTCAATATTTGAGAAAATTTGCCTGTGAAGTGGTGTGTTCCTGAACTTTGGTTTGTTAGGAATTTTTTGATTACTGATTCACTTTCATTGCTGGTAATCAGTCTATTCAAATTTGCTGCTTCTTTCTGATTCAGAAAGAGGTACATATGTCTCAGATTATCCATTTCCTCGATATTGTCCAATTTGTTGGCATAATGTTTTCATAATATTCTCCTACCTTTGTTTGTATTTCTGTGATATTGGTTGTTATTCCTTCTATTTAATTTATAATTTTGCCTAATTTGGGTCCTTCTTCCTTTTCCTCCTACCTCTCATGAGTCTGGCCAGAGGTTTATCAATTTCCTTGACTTTTTCAAAGAAATCACTCCAGGTTTCATTGATCTATTCTATTGTTGTTTTTGTTTTTGTTTTGTTTTTAGTTTGTTTTTTAGTTTTTAGTTTTTTCGTTTGTTTTTAGTTTGTTTCTAATATCATTTATTTCTTCTATAATCCTTATTATTTCCTTCCTTCTGCTGGTTTGGGTATTGTTTGCTCTTCTTTTTCTAGCTCCTTTAGGTGTAAGGTTAGGTTGTTTGTTTGATATTTTTGTTCCTTTTGGAGGCATGGTCTGTTTTGCTATAAACTTCCCTCTCAGAACTGCTCTTGCTGTTTCCCAAAGATTTTGTAACAGCATGTTTTCTTTTTATTTTTAAGATTTTATTATTTATTTGACAGAGAGAGATCACAAGTAGGCAGAGAGGGAAGCAGAGAGAAAGGAAGGGAAGCAGGCTCCCCACTGAGCAGAGAGCCCGATGTGGGGCTCGATCCCAGGACCGTGGAATCGACCTGAGCCAAAGGCAGAGGCTTTAACTCACTGAGCCACCCAGGTGACGCTGTACCAGTGTGTTTTCATTTCCATTTGTTTCCATGAAAAATTATTATTTCTTCTTTGATTTCTTGCTTGACCCATTCATTGTTTAAGAGCATGTTATTTAACCTCTATGTATTTGTGCTCTTTCCAGATTTTTCCTTGTGGTTGATTTTTAGTTTTATAGCTTTGTGGTCAGAAAAGTTGCATAGTGGGGCGCCTGGGTGGCTCAGTGGGTTAAGCCGCTGCCTTCGGCTCAGGTCATGATCTCAGGGTCCTGGGATCGAGTCCCGCATCGGGCTCTCTGCTCAGCAGGAAGCCTGCTTCCCTCTCTCACTCTCTGCCTGCCTCTCCATCTACTTGTGATTTCTCTCTGTCAAATAAATAAATAAATAATCTTAAAAAAAAAAAAAAGAAAAGTTGCATAGTATGACTTTGACCCTTTGTATTTGTCAAGGCTTGTTTTGTGGCCTAATATGTGATCTATTCTTGGAGAATGTTCCTTGTGTACTTGAAAAGAATGTGTATTCTGTTGTTTTAGAATGGGATGTTCTGAATAGATCAGTGTTAGAGCCATGTGGTCCAGTGTGTCATTCAAAGCTACAAGTTCCTTGTTGATTTTTGATTTTCTGTTTGGATGATCTATCCACCAAGGTTAAGTGGGATGTTAATGTCACTACTGTTATTGTCATGCTATTGATTAGTAAATATATGTTTGTTATTGACTGTTTTATATATTTGGATGCTCTCCTGTTGGGTGCATGAATATATGCAATTGGTATATTTTCTTGTTGGATTGTCCCCTTTCTTATTGTATCTTATCCTTCTTTGTTCCTTTCAGTCTTTGTGTTAAAATCTATTCTGTCCAATATAAATATTTCCTTGACTCCCTTATGACATCCATATGCAGGACAATTGTTTCTTCAACCCCTCACTTTGAATCTGTAGGTCTTTTGTTCTGAAATGAATCTCTTACAGGGAACATACAGATGGCTCTTGTTTTTTTGTTATTTTTATCCACTCTGTTTTCCTATGTCTTTTGATTAGAGCATTTAATTGATTTAAATTTCAAGTAATTATTGATAGTATGTATTTATTGTCATTTTGTTACTTATTTTGTAGTTCTTTTCTCATCCTTTTTTTCATGGTGCTGACTTTCTTTAGTGATATACTTGGATTTCTTTTCTTAATTCTGCACATATATATTACTGTTTTTTGAACTTGCAATTACAATTAAGCTTGTATATAACAACTTCTGCATATCGCTGTATTAAGTTGATGATCGCTTAAATTTGAACCCATTCATTTCCTTCTCCCCTACATTTACAGTAAATGGTGTCATATTATACATCCTTTAACTTTATGAATCCCTTGATTAATTTTTATAGAAATACTTATTTTTACTGTGTTTGTGATTTACTTTTTATGCTATCACCAATGGTCTTTCCACTGAAAGAGTTCCTTTTAATATCTCTTAAAGGGCTGATTTAGTAGTCATGAACTCCTTTAACTTTTGTTTGGGAAATTCTTTATCCCTTGTATTGTGAATGATAGCCTTGCTGGATAGAGTATTCATGCATGCATATTGTTTGCATTCATCACTTTGAATATGTGACATTACTCCTTTCTGGTTTGGGAAGTTTCTGCTGAAAAATCTGCTATAACCTAATGGGGCTTCCCTTATATGTAACTATCATCTTTTCTCCTGCTTCTTTGAAGTTTTTTTGTTATCATTTTTTGCCATTTTCATTCCTATGTGTCTTGGTGTGGACCTCCTTAGGTTGAATTTTTAGGGGGATCTCTGTACCTCCTGGATCTGGATATCTGTTTCCTTCTCCAGATTAAGGAAATTTTCTGCTATTATTCTTCAAATATACTTTCTGCTCCCTTTTTTCTCTCCTCTTCCTATGAGTCCCTATAATATGAATATTAGTCTTGATGGAGTCACTGTGTTCTCTAAGACTATTCTCAATATGCATATATTTTTCCTCTCATTTATTCACCTTGATTATTTTCTGTTACTTTTCCAGTTCATAAACTCATTTATCTGCGTTCTCTGGTCTATTTATTCTATGTAATGTATTTTCAATTTCATTTATTGTGTTTTTCATCTTTGATTAATTCATTTTTGTCTCTTTGTTAAGGGTCTTACTGACGTTCTTGACTCTTAAGTCCAATAAATATCCTTATGAACATTACTCTAAATTAACCAACAAGTATATTGCTTATATCTGTTTCACTTAGGTCTTCTGCTGTGGTTTGGTACTATTCTTTCATTTGGGAGATAATATTCTGGTTCCTCATTTTGTCTAACTCTGTCTGTTTCTGTGTGTTATGAGAGTCAGCTACATCTCTTGCTTTTGAAGGTAAGGGCCTTATGAAAAAAAGGTCCTATAGTGCCCTGCAATGAAGTGTCTCCTTTTCGGCAAGGCCTAGATTCAGAGCATATCTCTTATGTGTGTTGCATGTACTCTACTGTTGAGCTGCCTATTTTTCCTTCAGTCCAGGTGTCTGCCAAAACTCTTTCTGCCTATTGTAGACTGTGTTTGGTCCCTGGCTGAGTGGGGCACATTTGAATAAGGGGGAGTGCTCGTCTGCTTGTGAAAAGTGACCTCTAACCACTGCTTCCAGAACTGAATCTAGCAAAATGCACATGTCAGGAGATGAAGTGTTGTTGAGGGTTTGTGCTGGTCTTCTAGGGAAGGAGTTTAAGGTGCTAGGACTGAGCAAGTGTAGATGCCAGAGGTGGATCTTTGGTAGTGCTGGGCATGATGTAAGTAAGCTAGGTAGTGAGTGTCAGCCTTGTGCTGGTTTCTCCAGGTAGCCCTGTGTTTATGTTGGTGGGCGAAAGGAGTGAGAAAGGCAAATGACATCTACTAGCTCTTTTGTTCCAGGAGCAGTCTCCTGGTGATTCTTGGCCCTCAGGGCCAGCTCTTCAATGAGTAAATAATCTCCCTCCCTTCTGCCCAGGCCTTTTTTAAATTGTTGCTTCCATGCTGTATCTCCACTGGTTGTTGGTCCTTCTCTCTCTTTAGGGGTGGGGACTTGACTTCCTAACATCCTCAAGCCTCTCCCAGGGCCTCGCCTGCTGATTTTTAAAATTCCAAGCTTTAAGTCATGCTTAAATTCATACCCCCTTGTTTCCAAATTCACAATTCACAAAATTCATACCCTCTTGTTTCCAAAGCCAAATGTTATGGGAATTTGTCTATCCTGTGCAGGCTTCTCAGTATGATAGTCTCTCTCCCTTCCCTGTACCACTGGCTCCCTCCCTTTCCAGATGGCTATGGTCCATTTCATTTCTAAACTGTGTCTCCACCTTCCTCCCTTCTTTGTTGTAGCCTCTTCTCTACGTTACGTTGTAGCATTTGTTTTGCCACTCTTTGGGTCATTTTTTGGGTTGTTTACACTAATGTGTCATCTAGTTATATCAGTGGGACCAGGTAACCTTAGGGTCCTCCTCTTCTGCCATTTTCTCATCCTCCCCTGAAGAATTTTTTTTAAAAAATTTCTCACCAGAAATATTTTTTCCACAATTAATCATTACTCTGATCCAAGACATGAGGCAAAACCAAGCATCACTTAGTAATCCAGGATTCAGAATTCACAGAGATGGATATGGAACATGAGACCAGAGGGAAACAAAATGCATTAGGGAAATTTAAGAATAATGAAAAGAAAACAAAGAAGAAAGTTAATGAAGTGATCTATTTTCACTATTGACTAAGATTATACAAATAATTGAAAACTTTATCAGCTAGTGTATATTTTACTCAATATGTGTTTTAGAATTGATATAATGTATTTATAGACTACCTTTTGTAAGAAGATGTCTAAAGCCATGAAAAGAAGCTATTGGGAAAACATTCTAAGCAAATACATATACAATAAGAATTCTTTGAGGAATTATAAGGAGGTTAGTCTGAAGGGAAAGGCCACACTGCCATGCTTAAGTTAAGGATTTTAAGTTTTCTTTTACTGCAACTTTGTTATGGGTAACCATTTTTTTCACTGAAGCTATATAGATTTTAGAAAAAATATTTTAAAAATAACATTTAGGGACGCCTGGGTGGCTCAGTTGGTTAAGCAGCTGCCTTCGGCCCAGGTCATGATCCCAGCGTCCTGGGATTGAGTCCCACATCGGGCTCCTTGCTCGGCAGGGAGCCTTCTTCTCCCTCTGTCTCTGCCTGCCATTCTGTCTGCCTGTGCTCGCTCTCGCTCCCTCTCTCTCTCTGACAAATAAATAAAAAAATAATAATAATAACATTTAAATTAAATAATTGAAAATACAATGCATTTTAAGATAAATCGTACTTTATATAAATATAAATGTTTTTAATTTTAGCTAATTCAGTCCACTGATTTTGTCTGTGACTCAAAAAAATGTGATCTTTTTTTTAAGATTTAATTTATTTATTTGACAGAGAGAGAGTTCACAACTAGGCAGAGAGGCAGGCGGAGAGAGAAGGGGAAGCAGGCTCCCTGGTAAGCATAGAGCCCTATGTGGGGCTCGATCCCAGGGCCCTGAGATCATGACCTGAGCTGAAGGCAGAAGCTTAACCTATTGAGCAACCCAGGTGCCCCTAAAATGTGATCTTTGATTTAGAAAAAATCCTATGAAAACAGATATCACCACTGAGCTTTGTTCGCATAGCATTTGCTTATGAGAAAATAGCCAGACCCTTTTAAAACTTGTAATAGTAGTAATCTTCTCTGCAATGGTGGTCATTAAACTTATGAAAGTGCATACGGTAAAAAGTCTTTCCCATTAACTAGGAAAGACTGAGTCTTGAAACTCTTAATGTTCAAATCAATAGTGGTAATACGAATGTTTTTATGATTGAAAAATTTAATTCCAACTATAACGCCTGTATGATTCATAGTGAAAAATAAGTGTATAGTTCAACATGAACTATACACTTCAATGTGAAGTATCACATTGTGAACATTTTAGAAATATGCCTAGTGTTCAAATTAAAATTTTAATTATCATTTTCAGAGGCAGGCAGGAAGGAGAAGAGTATATTAGCCATTGCTTTCTTCACTTGTCATATAATAAGCATTATGCTTTTCGTAATTTCAATAGACCCAAGGAGAGTACAATAAAATATATTTTATTTAATTTTGAAGTGAAAATAAAATAGTCTCATTAAGAAAATCATGTTATAATGACTAGAGAACAACTGTGCCTACATAACTTTATTGGGAGCAAAGGCTATCCTTAATAGACACAAAGTAAGTACATTACTAAAATGATGGATTTTCTGTCATACATTTTTAATTAAAACCAATGTTGTCACTAAAAAAGACACTTCTTCAAGTTATTCACTAACTATAAGTATCAAAAGTTCTTGGAATAAAGAATCATAGAAAAAAAGGATATTCATGATTTTTTTTTTTTTTTTTTTAAAGATTTTATTTATGTATTTGACAGAGAGAGATTACAAGTAGGCAGAGAGGCAGGCAGAGAGAGAGAGGAGGAAGCAGGCTCCCTGCTGAGCAGAGAGCCCGATGTGGGACTCGATCCCAGGACCCTGAGATCATGACCTGAGCCGAAGGCAGCGGCTTAACCCACTGAGCCACCCAGGCGCCCCAGGATATTCATGATTATATGAGCATTACTATAGAATTATATAGCTAAAAAAGATTTGAGAGATATTCTATTTTTATCACTTCTGCTGATGAAGAGATTCAAGTTTGGGGGATTTTTTTTGTTTAATTTTGGTTTTTAGACAAAAACCTCTTGTTTTTTAAAAGTCATTTGATATTTATTATACTGTCATTAAATCTTAGGATAATTCCAAAGAAAATGCCCTGTTATTTACATGTGGAATTTATTAAAAAGGAAGAATCTTCAACCTGACCAAAGTTTTCCTGTCAATGAAGAGAAAGATGAACCCAATTTACTTTTAGGTATTTTTCACCTACCTCAGTATAAATATATTCCCCCCTCTGCTTCACTGAGGTATAATTGACAAACAAGTTGTAAGATATGTCAAATATACAAGGTAATGAATTGATGTATGTATACATAGTAAAAAGATTTCCCCCAATGACTTAATTAACAGATCTATCACCTCATATGCTTATATTTATCTATTTATCAGTTAGAACATTTAACTTTTATTTGCAGCAATTTTTTTCAGTAAATCCTCTGATACTTCTTTTTTTAAATTTTAATTTCTTAAAGATTTTATTTTATTTATTTAACAGACACAGAGAAAGCACAAGTAGGCAGAGAGGCAGACAGAGGGAGAGGGAGAAGATTCCCTGCTGAGTAGGGAGCCCCATGCGAGGTTCAATCCCGGGACCCCAGGATCATGACCCGAGCCAAAGGCAGCAGCTTAACTGACTGAGCCACCCAGGTGCCCCTACTTTTTTATTTTTTAAATTTTAATTCCAATGTGGTTAACATACAGTACTACATTAGTTTCAGGTATATAATATAGTGACTCAACACTAAACATTTATCTATTTATTTTAGATAGCTTGCACAAAAGCAGGCAGAGGGGCAGAGATAGAGAAATTCTCAAGCGGACTCCCCTCTGATCATGGAACTTGACACAGGGCTCAACCCCAGGACTCCCATATCATGACCCAAGCTGAAATCAGGAGTCAGTGTTCAATCCAACTCGGCTACCCAGGCACCTCTCAACACTTTCATATTACTCAGTGCTCATCAAGGTTAAGTGTACTTACCTTTCCTCCAGTACCCACCTATTCTCTCTAGCCAAGAGTCTGGGTTTTTTGGTTGCTTGTTTTTTGGGATTTTGTTTTTGTTTTTTATCCTTTATTTGTTTTGTTTCTTAAATTCCACACATGAGTGAGATCATACGGTATTTGTCTTTCTCTAACTCGTTTATTTTGCCTAGCATTATACTCTCTAATCTTCTTGCAAATGGCAAGATTTAATTATTTTTTAAGTCTGAGTAACTCATTATATATACATATATGAATGAATATATATATATATATATATCCCACATCTTCTTTATCTACTCATCCATTTACAGATACTTGTGCTGCTTCCAAAGTTTGGCTATTGTCAATAATACTGCAATAAACAAATAGGTGCCTATACCCCTTTAAATTAGTTTTAATTTTTGTTTTTATTTATTTATTTAGTTTTAATTTTAGTTAAAACTAAATTAAATTTAGTTTTAATTTTAGTTTTTTAATTTTTTAATTAGTTTTTGCGTTTTGGAGGGTAAATACCCAGCAATGTGCTTATTAGGTCATAGGGTAGTTCTATTGTTAAGTTTTTTTTTTTTTTTTAAAGATTTTATTTATTTATTTGACAGAGAGAGATCACAAGTAGATGGAGAGGCAGGCAGAGAGAGAGAAAGAGGGAAGCAGGCTCCCTGCCGAGGAGAGAGCCCGATGCGGGACTCGACCCCAGGACCCTGAGATCATGACCTGAGCCGAAGGCAGTGGCTTAACCCACTGAGCCACCCAGGCGCCCCTCTATTGTTAAGTTTTTGAGGCAACTTCATACTGTCAACCACAATAGCTCTAACACTTTCCATTCCTACCAACAATACAAGAGGGTTGTTTTTTCTCCACAACCTCACCAACACTTGTTTCTTGAGTTTTGATTTAGCCTGGTGTGAGATGATAACTCATTGTGGTTTTGATTTACATTTCCCTAAGATGTTGAGCATCTTTTCATGTGTGTGTTGGTCATCTGTATGTCTTCCTTGGGGAGATGTCTGCTCATGTCTTCTGCCCTTATTTTTTTTAATTGGACTATTTGGGGGGTTTCAGTGTTGAGTTGTATAAGTACGTTATATATTTTGAATACTAACTATTATCAGATATATTACTTGAAAATATCTTCTCTGATTCCGTAGGTTCTCTTTTAGTTTTGTTGGTTGTTTTCTTCTCTGTGCACAAACTTTTTTTATTTTCATATAGTTGCAACAGTTTATTTTTCCTTTTCTTTTTCTTGCCTCAGGAGACGTATCTAGAAAAATGTTGCTTGACTTATGTCAGAGAAATTACTGTGTGTGTTCTCTTTTAAGATTTTATGGTTTCACTGAAATCTTTAATCCATTTTGAGTTTATTTTTGTATATGGCCTAAGAAAGTGATCCAGTTTTATTCTTTTGCATGTGGCTGTCTACTTTTCCCAACACCATTTGTTGAAGAGACTCTCTTTTCCATACTATATATATATATTCATACTTCCTTTGTTGAATATTAATTGACTAGATACTTGTGAGTTTGCTTCTGGGCTTTCTATTTCATTCCATTGATCCTGTGTCATTTTTATACCTACATGATACTGTTTTGATTATTATAGGTTTGTATTATGACTTGAAGTCTGTAATTATTATGCCTTCAGTTTTTTTCTTTCTTTTTCAAGATTCTTTTGGCTATGCGAGATCTTTTGGGGTTCCATAAAAGTTTTAGGATTGGTTGTCCTAGTTCTGTGAAGAATGTTGTTGGTATTTTGATAGATACTATATTCAATCTGTAGATTCCTTTGGGTAGTATGGACATTTTAATAATAATTATACTTCTAGTCAATGAGCATAGAATGTCTTTCCATTCATGTTGTCTTTAATTTCTTTCATCAATGTTTTATAGTTTTCAGATTACAAGTCTTTCACCACTTGGTTAAATTTATTCCTAGGCCCTTTATCATTTTTGATGCAATTGTAAATGGAGTTTTTAAAAAGAATTTCATTTTCAGAGGCTTCATTTTTTATATACAGATATGCAACAGATATCTGTATATTGATTTTGTATCTTGTGATTTTATTAAGTTCATTTATTAGTTGTAGCAGCTTTTGGTGGAATCTTTAGGGGTTTTTATATGGTATATCATGTCATCTGCAAGGAGTGAAAGTTTTACTTTTTCTTTACCGATTTGGATGTATTTATTTCTTTTTGGTTTTTTTTTTGGTTTTTTTTTTTAAGATTTTATTTATTTATTTGACAGAGAGAGATTACAAGTAGGCAGAGAGGCAGGTAGAGAGAGAAGGAGGAGGAAGCAGGCTCCCTGCTGAGCAGAGAGCCCAATGTGGGACTCGATCCCAGGACCCCGAGATAATGACCTAAGCCTAAGGCAGCAGCTTAACCCACTGAGCCACCCAGGCACCCCTATTTATTTCTTTTTGTAGTATGGTTACTATGGCTAGGACTTCCAGTACTCTGTTGAAAGTGTCATTGGGACGCCTGGATTGCTCAGTCAGTTAAACGTCTGACTTTTGGTTTTGGCTCAGGTCATGATCTCAGGGTCCTGAGATTGAGTCCTGCATTAGGCTCTGTAATCAGTGTGGAATCTGCTTGAGATTCATTCTCCCTTCCTCACCCTCTTCCTCTCCTCATCCTGCCATGTACAAGTTCTTACTCTCGTTGTCTAAATAAATAGATAGATAGATAGATAGATAGACAGATAGATAAAATCTTTAAAAAAAGAAAAAAGGTATGGATAGTGGACATCTTTGTCTTCTACCTGACCTTAGAGGAAAAGCTCTCAGCTTTCCCCATTATGTATGATTTTTGCTGTGGGTTTTCCATATGAAGTTTTTATTATTTTGAGATATGTTGCTTCTAAACCTACTTTGTTGAGGGATTCTATCATGAAAGGATCTCGTTCTTAGTCAAATGTTTTTCTGCATCTATTAAAATGTTCATATAGTTTTTTTTAAAGATTTATTTATTTGACAGAGAGAGGATGAGAGAAAGCACATGTGGGAGCTGCAGAGGCAGAGGGAGAAGCAGGCTCCCCACTGAGGAGGGAGCCCAATGCGGGGCTCGATCCCAGGACCCTGGGATCATGACCTGAGCCGAAGGCAGATGCTTAAACAACTGAGCCACCCAGGCACTCCT
This sequence comes from Neogale vison, assembly GCF_020171115.1. Taxonomy (NCBI): domain Eukaryota; kingdom Metazoa; phylum Chordata; class Mammalia; order Carnivora; family Mustelidae; genus Neogale; species Neogale vison. Next base: position 116,325,072 of record NC_058095.1, on the reverse strand, counting down.
AAAATGTTCATATAGTTTTTATCCTTTATCTTGTTGATCTGATATATATCACTCTTAGATGGGTGAATATTGAAGCATCTTCCCTGTCAGGAATAAATCCCATATTATCATGGTGAGTAATTTTTTTTAATGTATTGTAAGATTCAGTTTGCTAGTATTTTGTTGAGGATTTTTACATCTATGCTAATCAGGGATATTGGTCTGTTCTGGTTTTTTGTAGTGTCTTTATCTGGTTTTGGAATTAGAGTGCTAATGGCCTCATAAATGAATTTGGAAGTTTTCCTTCCTCTTCTATTTTTTTTTTTTTTATTGTTTTGAAAAGACTAGGTATTAACTCTTCTTTCAATGCTTGGGAAAAATTGCCTGTAAAGCCACCTGTTTCTGAACTTTTGTTTGTTAAGAGTTTTTGATTACTGATTTACACTTCATTGCTGGTAATGGGCCTATTCAAATTTTCTTTCTGATTCAGATTTTTTTTTTCTTCTTAAATGTATTATTTTTTTCAGGGGTACAGGTCTCTGATTGATTGCAACACATACCCTCTGCAACGTCCATCACACAGGTACCAAATCCCTCCACATCCCTCCACCCCCAGAAACCCTGTTTGTTTCCAATGATTCTCTCCCTCTCTGGTTTCATCTCATTTCATTTTTCCTCTTTTCTCCTATGATTCATTGCCTTGTTTCTTAAATTCAACATATTAGTGAGATCATATAATTGGATTTCTCTGATTATTTCACTTAGCATAATACCATCTGGTTCTATCCACGTCATTGCAAATGGCAATATTTCATCTTTTGATGGCTGCATAATATTCCATTATAAATGTTTCAGTTCTGAGAGGTTATATATGTCTCAGAAATTATCCACTTCCTTGAGGTTGTCCAATTTGTTGGCATATGTTTTCATAATCTCTTACATTTCATAATATTTAATTTATATTATAAATATTATTTCATAATATTCTCTTATATTTGCTTGTATTTCTGTTAGTTGTTACTTCTTCTATTTCATTTATGATTTTGCCTATTTGGGACCTTGTTTCTCCTCCTCCTACTTCTGATGAGTCTGGCTAGAGGTTTATAAATTTTCTTGACTTTTTCAAGGATATTGCTCTAGGTTTCATTGAACTGTTCTATTGCTTTTATTTTTGTTTTGTTTTTAGTTTCTAGTATCATTTATTTCTTCTCTTATCCTTATTATTTCCTTCCTTCTGCTGGTTTGGGGTTCTGTTTGCTCTTGTTTTTCTAGCTCCTTTAGATGTAAGGTTAGGTTGTTGATATTTCTGTTGCTTTTGGAAGCATGGCCGGTTTTGCTATAAACTTTCCTCTCAGAACTGCTTTTGCTGCATCCTAAAGATTTTGTACCAGTGTTTTCATTTTCATTTGTTTCCATGAAATCTATTATTTCTTCTTTGATTTCTTGCTTGACCCATTCATTGTTTAAGAGCATGTTATTTAGCCTCCATTTATTTGTGCTCTTTCCAGATTTTTCCTTGTGGTTGATTTTTAGTTTCATAGCTTTGTGGACTGAAAAGTTGCATGGTATGACTTTGACCCTTTGAATTTGTCAAGGCTTATTCTGTGTCCTAATATTTGATCTAATATTAGAGAATCTAATATTGGAGAATGTTCCATGTGTACTTGAAAAGAATGTGTATTCTGTTGTTTTAGAATGGGATGTTCTGAATAGATCAGTGTTAGAGCCATGTTGTCCAGTATGTCATTCAAAGCTAGAATTTCCTATTGATTTTGTTTAGATGATCTATCCATCAAAGTAAATGGGGTATTAATGTCTCCTACTATTACTATGTTAACTCTTTTTCAATTTTTTTTTTTTTTTTTTTTTTTTTTACAGAATTTACTTATTATATATAGAGAGAGTGCAAGCAGGAGGAGTGGCAGGGAGAGGAAGAAGTTGGCACTCTGCTGAGCCGGGAGCCTGATGTGGGGCTCAATCCCAAGACCCTGGGACATGACCCAAGCCAAAGGCAGACACCCAACTGAGCCACACAGGCATCCCTATTAACTGTTATATATTTGGGTGCTCTTATGTTGGGTGTATGAATATTTGCAATTGGTATATTTTCTTGTTGGATTGTCCCCTTTCTTATTCTCTCTGATCCTTCTTTGTCTCTTCTGACAGTTTTTGTGTTAACATCTACTTTGTCCTTTATAAAAATTGCTACCTTGGCTTTCTTTTTACATCAATTTGAACTATAAATATTTCTCTATTCCCTCACTTTCAATCTGTATGATGTGTCTTTAGGTCTGAAATGAGTCTCTTATAGGCTGTAAATTGATGGGTCTTTTTTTTTTTTTAAAGATTTATTTATCTATTCATTTGACAGAGAGAGATCACAAGTAAGCAGAGAGGCAGGCAGAGAGGCAGGGGAAGCAGGCTCCATCCCAAGACCCTAAGATCATGACCTGACTTGAAGGCAAAGGCTTAACTCACTGAGCTACCCAGGCGCCCCAACGAGTCTTGATTTTTTTATCCATTTCATCACCCTATGTCTTTTGATGGGACATTTAGTCCATTTAAATTCAAAGTAATTATTGATAAATATTTATTTGTTACCATTCTGTTACTTGTTTTGTGATTGTTTTTGTGGCTCCTCTCTGATCCTTTCTTCTCTTGCTCTCTTCTTGCTCATGGTTTGATGGCTTTCTTTAGTGATATACTTGGATTCCTTTCTCTTTATTGTTTGCCTATCTTTTGCCAGTTTTTTTTTTTTTTGGCTATTATTAGATTTACATGTATCATCTTCTACATATAACTATCTATATTAATTTGATTGTTAAGTTTGAACTCATTTTAAAAGCACTACATTTCTACTTCCTCCACCTAACATTTTAGTTATATGCTGTCATACCTTACATCCTTTTATTTTGTGAATCCCTTCAATGATTTTTATAGATACACTTAATTTTACTGCTTTTGTCCACCCTACTATTTTTTTTAAACTCCTATTTAGGATCTTTCCTTTCCACTCATAGAGTCTCCTTTAATAATTTCTTGTAGGGATGGCTTAGTGGTCATGAATTTCTTTACCTTTTATGTGGGAAACTCTTTATCAAACCTTTTATTCTGAATGATAGCCTTGCTGGATACGGTATTACTGGCTGCAGGCTTTTTCCTTTCAGCAGGTTAAATATATCATGCCACTCACTTCTGGCTTGCAAAGTTCCTACTGAAACATAAGCTGGTAGCCTCCTGGGATTTCCTTTTTATATAGCTGTTTTCTCTTGCTGCTTTTAAAATTTTCTCTTTATCGCTATTCTTTGCCATTTTCATTACTATGTGCCTTGGTGTGGACCTCCTTGCATTGATTTTGTTGTTGCCTCCTGGATCTGGATTTTTGTTTCCATCCCCAGATTGAGAAGCTTTCATCTATAATTTCTTCAAACAAATTTTCTTCTTTTTCTCTCATGATCTGAAATCCCTAAAATGAAAATGTGATTACAGTTGATGCTATCACTGATTTCCTTTAATCTATTCTCATGTTTTTTAGTCTTTTTTCTTTCTCCTATTTAGTTTGACTGCTTTCTATTACTCTCTCCTACTTGTTGCTGATTGGTTCTGCTACTTCTTCTAGTCTACCCGTTATTCCCTCTAGTGCATTTTTAATTTCAGTTACTGAATTCTTCATCTCTGATTGTTCTTTTTCATGTGTTCTATCTCTTTGTGTAGTGTCTCATTTAGATCCTCCACTCTTTTCTCAAGTCCAGTGAGTCTCTTTATAATCTTTTTTTTTTAAATTCTCTATCAGGCATATTATCTCTGTTTCCATTTAGATATCTTGCTATTATTTTCTCCTGTTCTTTCGTTTGGGACCTATTACTGTCTTCTCATTTTATCCAAGTCTGTTTTTATGTGTTAGAAAGTCAGCTGTATCCCCTGCTATTGCAAGGAGTGGTTCTGTGAAGATGTCCTGAGGTGCCGTGTAGTGTAATGTCCCTTGTTCCCTGGGACCTGGCATTTCATGGGTGTCTGTTATGTATGCTGCATTCACTGTGTTGGGCTGAGCCACATTTGTCTTCAGTCCAGTCATCTGTAAATGACTCTCTTTGCCTGTTGTGGATAGGATTAGGTTCACAGAGGAGTGCAGGAATGGGTGCACTTTTAGGAAGCTATGGAAAGTGTATATGCTGTGTTCATTCCCACAAATATCTATTATCCATGCTGGAAAAGAGGCCTTCCAACTATTTTGTTCTTACAAAAGTCTCCCAACGATCCTTGCCTCCCCAGCATAGGCTGAGATTAGTAAACATATCTCCTTTCAGTATGTTCCAGTCTTGTTTTGAAGTAATGCTTCTATACTGTATCTTGAGGGATCTGCTTCTCTCCTTTCTCCATGCCTGCAGTGTTCCTCCCTCCTTAGGATGGTCCCCTCCTTAGGATAGTCTAAGAGGTCTGATTTGGTTCCCATATATCCACCCTTCCTATCATTTTCAGTATAGCACTTTTCTACCTTTAGCTGTTCTGTGACTTTTGTTCATTTTCTGCATTATTTACACTGATGTGGGTGTTTTCTAATTGTATCCATGGGATGATATGGGTTTATGTTCCTCCTACTCTACCAACTTTCTCAGAATCCAATAATTCTTATTTTAAAAATTATCACACAACCTCAGCTATAAATTATCAGAATATTTTTTGTCTATACTTAGTCTCAGCTGACAATTAGTGGTAGTACTTCATCTACAATTGCGGTAAAATGGCTAAGGAAGCATATCAGTATTTTTAGAATGATTATTTCATTACTACTAGAGTTCTAGAGTTGCAGTAGTAACTGCTACTAGTAGAATTACTAGATTTGATTGTAGCAAATAATTAGCTTGTCAGAAAGATAAAGTAGGAACTACAATTAAGGGGCCAGACCATCAAAGTTGAGAGTGTAGATCATGTGAATTTCCTTTAGAAATCCTGTGAGAGGGACACCTAGGTGGCTCAGTTGGTAGAGCATCTGCTTTTAGCTCAGGTCATGATCAGAGGGTCCTGGGATTGGGTCCTACTTTGGGCTCCCTGCTCAGTGGGGAGCCCACTTCTGCCTGCTGCTCCCCCTGCTTGTGTTTTTTTTTTTCTCTCTCCGAAAAATAAATAAAATCTTTAAAAAAAAAAAAAAAAAGAAAAGAAATCCTGTGAGAACATGGGTTAAAAAGTAATTAAATGAAAATCAGTTTATCTCAGTTCATTCAAAATGAGCAGAAAGTCACAATAATCTGGTAAGTTATGTGAACACTTAGTGTTGTTATTAAAAAATATATATATATATTGTCCAGTTACTACTATAGAAGTATTGGAACTGCTCAACATCATCAGGGTGGTGGTCATCACACTGGCTATCAATAGCCTGACACTTCCCTAGACATCATCACACTGGCCATCTTCAAACTGTACACTTTCCCCTCCTGAGCCAACTCCAACAACAGGGCCTATTGCATGGTTATCCAGGCAAACACCACAACATCTAGCCCCTACACCAGGATATGGTCTGGCCAAGACCAGGAAGACCTGTCTGTCCATATCCCTCTGAGCCAAAAGGGGACACACAGGCTCTAAGACAAACATTGAGAGAAAGGCACATATATACAGAACCTCATGTGCATACCTGTAAGGAAGGGGTGTGTGCGCTCAATGCTGCATTCCTGAAGAAAATTTGTCATGCGCGGATGCCTGAGAGGGGCTTCTTGTGTGTGCACACGACCCTTGGTGTGTGTGCTTGACAGTGCACATGTGTGGGTTCTCAGACCAGACAACATGCCCTCTCTAACACTCCAGGTCCTCATCTCCCCTGCTTCATGGGTAACCAGACCCCTTTTTCACTGTATTTATTGAAATTTGGAGTTGGAGTAGCCTGGGGAGTAGGACCTACCAGCAGTTACCATGGCAACAGCCTCTGCAACTGGCCCAGCTACTGAGGTCTCCCTAGCTTCTCAGGTTTGGGGAGGGGAATGTAATATTAGCCACATTAAATTCTTTTTTCAGTAGGGGGAAAAAAAAGTACTACACATTTTTAACCAGATTTTATTATTTTTTAAAAATTTTAATTATTTATTTATTTATTTGAGACAAATAGAATGATAGTACAACAGAGGGCAGGGTCAGAGGGAGAAGCAGACTCCTCACTGAGCAGGGAGCCCGATGTGGTACTCAATCCAGGACTCCACAATCATGACCTGAGGCAAAGGTATTTGCTTAACCAACAAAGCCAGGCACCCCTAACTGATTTTATTTTAAAAAGTGCTGAAGTTTAAAAAAACAAAAAAAAAAAGTGTTTTAAAACCTCACCAGATCTCATAGTCTGCAAATAGGAAATGGCTATCAACAACAAATGGGTTGTCCAAAGTAACAAAAATATAGACTGCCAGTTAGATTTCAACTTTATATTTCATTTCAGGGCATACTTACACTAACAACAACAACAAAAATCAATGATTAGCTGGATGTTCTGTATATTTTTTGGCAAACCAGAAAGCCTGTATGAAGGCCTTTTCTCATTCTAAAACAGAAACAACAAATACATGACTTTCTCCACCATTAATAATATTGAAAATAGCAACAATCACATAGAACAACCACATTTCTTGGCAACCAGGATGAATTAACCTATGTGTTTTAAGCTTTACTCACATTTTCTACTGAAGAACCCAGATGGCAGAGGAAGTTTCAATAACTAAATCTGTGAATTCATTGCTTTAAGTCACATACCTCAAATTACAGAATTCCTAGAAGTTTTATTTCTTAAAATAAAGATACTGTAATTCATACATATATAAGTTTACATTAGTATGAAAATAATGCTCTAAATTATTTATACCTGAAAAAAACCCTGTGGTCTAGCTAGAAGTATCCTTTTTAGCCTGAAAATTGAATTTTAAGTTCTGTCATGGTCAAATCTTTTCTTCTTTTAGATCACATTTACCTGTCTTTCAACCTTTCAACCCATCTCTTCTGTAAGAATCCTTCCTTGATCTCATGATTTCATGAGAATGACCTGTTTGCATTTTCTATGGCCTGATTGAACCATGTATATAAACTGTCTTGGAGCTCTTCTTATTTGCTTTGTATTGCAATTATTCCTAAAATGTTAGTCACTCCTATTTGACCCAATGACATTCAAAGCAGAATTTATCTTTTAAATCTGTGTATGACTAGTATGGTGCTTGGGACATTGCAATCACTCAATAAATGTTTATGGGATGACTATATGAGTTAACAACCCATGTGCTAATTCTAGATCAAATGGTAACTGGCTATCATCTTGGGGAAAATATTCAGCATACCTGGTTCTTTGTTTCTGAGCCATAAGATGAGGGATGGAATCAAGCGTGGTTAGTAAAATCTTTTTATTCCAGTATTCTCAACTATATTTAAGTTTAGTACTCCTATTTGTCTAACACATTGAATTTTTCTGAAATATAAATTTAATCAAGGGATGTATTTGTTGCACATTTGTTACCCCCGTGACACTTCCAAAAGTACAATGGGAAGACACAAATGACATATCACTGTTCAGGTAGCATAATGATCAGAGACAAGAATCATTTATCATGCTTCAACTAGGCCTTAAATTATGATGAAGATGCACTGAGACTCACTTCTGCTGATTTCATTAAAATGTAGTCATATCCTCATGTGGCAGGCATTTCAGATCAGACTCCCACTGGCAACTTTATAGTATTAAAGGACAACAAAATGAGTCATGAATGATGAAAATAGAGTTACAAATAATAGAATATCTAAAGAAGAAATATGTTCATTATTTTCTTTGTTATTAAGTAAAAAAAAAGCTATAGATATTGATTTGTTAAATTAAATTTAATTTTAATTTAATTGTTTAATTGTTTAGTTAGATGTTGAATTGTTTTAATGCATTTATATTATTCAAACATTTACTATGACTAGGATTATGACCTAAATAGTCTATGTCCCAGAATGGATGTAGCCACAAAAAGAAAAAAAAAAAATATGACAAGGCAACACAAGTAGGGTTTATATGTCATCCTACACTTACTGAGTCAGGAACATTAAAGAGAAAAAGGAACTCATGTGTTCTACTCCTTCAATTTTCCACATCTATGGAGAAACAATTATGTGATGTTTATTATATAAAATACCAGATATACTACACAAATAGAATTCCATGTCAGACATTAGCAGTTGACAATCTAAAGTGATCCACAGACCACTGATAAGGATAGACCTTATGAATGAGTTATGTGTGGGTTCCATGAGGAGTAACTTTTTCTTTTTTGATTTAAGAAAAATATTTTAGGGGTGTCTAGGTGTCTCAATTGGTTAAGTGTCTAAGTCTTGATTTCAGCTCAGGTCATGATCTCAGTGTTGTGAGATCCGGCCCTGAATTGGGCTTCATACAGGGCATGGAGCCTGCTTAAGATTTTCTCTCTTCTCTTCCTCTCCCTCTGCCTCTTTTCCTTCCCACCCTCCAAGCTATGTTTGTGTGTGTGTGTGTGTGTGTGTGTGTGTGTGTGTGTATTTGTAAAACAATAGAAGTTACTTAAAATTATATATATAATTTATATATAATTTATATAGTTTTATAAAAATTATACATAATTGGGGCACCTGGGTGGCTCAGTGGGTTAAGCCGCTGCCTTCGGCTCAGGTCATGATCTCAGGGTCCTGGGATCGAGTCCCACATCGGGCTCTCTGCTCAGCAGGGAGCCTGCTTCCTCCTCTCTCTCTGCCTGCCTCTCTGCCTACTTGTGATCTCTCTCTGTCAAATAAATAAATAAAATCTTTTAAAAAAATTATACATAATTTATATAAAGTATATAATAAAAATATATTTATATATAATTATATATAATTTTTTAAAGTAACTTCTACTGTTTTCATGAAAACATCTGACTGCAGTCTTTTTAAGTTTGCCAAAAACCAGAAAATGTAAAAAGAATTTCAAGTGCTGTTAGCCTTTATCAGGTCTTGGTTCCTTTTGAGAGTTTAATGCAAGGTCACGAACTCTGATGAAAAATGCCGATTGCATAAGTGAACACATTCTTGCATCCAATTTGCACTCTGTACCAGAGATATAAATAAGCTCAGTGACATACTTTAACAGAATGAGAAGTATTATAATGGAAATAGGTCTCTACAGGGTTAAATTTCTCAATGAAATGGAATAAAAAACAATTATGATTGATGCTGAACCCATAGAGGTAAGATGGGTGAGTTTATAAATTGGCTTTGGGTTAAACTAATTCATGGCAATTAATGGAAGAATATAATAGAGTTGTTTTTGATGATATTTAAAAAAAACAAAAATTACATTTACTTTACTAATTTACTGAAGAGCCAATTATTTTTGTAAGCTATATATTGACCACTGTAACTCTTATGTCACTTTATAAAAAGGACTAAAATAGAGAAATAGCTTCACCTGCAATCCCAATTATAAGGGAGTTACATTCACATAGCAACCCTCACTACTTACTAGGCATTGACACATTTTAGATGATATGGTGCTGTTCCTTAAATATTTAATGGATATTAAGGCTGGCTAATAATTCTGAAAAAAGCACTGAAGTATCTACCTGCCGGACTTGATTTATTCTATCTTTCACTGAGAATGTCCTGGAGAGATCTTACTTAGCAAATCAGTTCCAGATTCAAGACCTAGATAACACATAACTTTCCCAGATAACACGTGAATTTTTCCAAAGCTTCAAACAGATAACATTGTTCACTTCTCTATGCTCCCACAGACTCAAGTCACACAATCACAGTATAATTCATTCTATTCGAGTTTTGTAGTCAATATCTTCTGCTAGATTATGACTCCATTATGGCAGCAACTGAGTCTCATTCATCTATGTTACTTCAGCCACAATGCTTGTCAAGGAGGTAAGCACTCACACTGGTTTGCTGAATCAAAACACATTATTTAATTTAATAGCTTTCCTCTCTAAATGTAAGCGCATTATCAGTGGCTGTTAAGGATATGTACCCTTTCTTATTAAATTCTAAGAAGCTTTATCAGCAAAGGAGCCATGTTTATCTTCACCATTGAAAGCCTAACACTGGTCATGGTGCCTGCTACATTGCAGGGATCAATAAGTAAGTTCTGAATGAATATTGAACAAATTAATTCGAAGAAGCATGAAAAAAACCTGAAGAATATATTACTGAAAGCAAACATTTTTTTTTAAATGTTGTAAGTAAGAGTAAGTTTTTCTTTCAATCCATAGAGCTCTACAGTCATTTATTTATCCTATAGGCAGCATCTGGGGATGCTGAAGTCCAGCATACAGTCCTTAAATTACAGCCATTATAGAGCAGTAAGGGAGGAAGCAAAGTTATTTTGGTAAAGAGTCCCCTAGGAGAACTAGAAGGTTTCTTTAAGAACTATAAATGAAAAGTACAGAGAACTCCAAAATGAAGTGGGTATCTGAAACCACTACTACCCACTGCTACCCATAGACATTGGGCTCTTTGAAGTACAGTGTGTTTTAGTATTTCTTAGCTTAAAAATTAAATGAAATATAATTTAACCCTCTTTACCCCCAGCCATTTTTCACTCTTTCCTGCCAGTCTTTACCAAAGTGTCACTTTATCAGTAGGGCCTTTTTTTAATCGCCCTGGCCCCCTGCACTTTCTACTCCTCTTCCCTGCTTCCATAGCATTTACTTCCATTTGAAAAGCTATATATTGTGCTCACTTGTTCAGTGTCTGTCTCCTTTTCCTGTACAAAGAAGGCTCTTTGAAGGCAGGGACTATTGTCTAGAGTAGATTGGACTGACTGGCTGAATAAATGAATGAATGAAGGCAGAGACTGTTCTGCGTTCATTCTTCATAGCCCTTTCAATCCACAAAGCAGCCTTCTAGTTGTTTTAAAAAATGCAAACCTTTTGGGTCATTCACTTATTTAAACCTCCCTATGTCCTTCCACTGTATGAAATATAACATATAAGCTTCAAAACCTAGACTACTAAAATATCTGTAATATATGACTTTAGGTATTCATTCCGAGCTTTAACTTGGACTCTCCATTCTGTTCTCTAGTATCAACAACCAACAACATGCTTTTTTTTTTTTTTTTCTTCCCCCAGTTCCTGGAGGCAAAAAAAAGCTTTCATTTTCCAGAACACATCTCCCCACCTTCCTCCCTTTGGAAAGTTAATTCAGGTTTCAGATCTCCATTTAGGTACTTCGAAAAATGTGCTCAGACTTAGAGGACATGTGTGGACACATATATTGTCTGTTTCTCCAAGGACTTCTACATGTCTTATTAGATTTATTCCTTCCTACTTTGTATTTCCTGGAAGTATTGTAAATAATAGCTTCTTTCAAAACTATATTTTCTAATTGTATATGTTTCTTCTTTTGTTGGAATATTTATTTTTGTTGACCATCACTGTATTTTTTTCTCTTTTTATTTTTAAAAATTTTTTTTCCAATTTATTTATTTTCAGAAAAACAGTATTCATTATTTTTTCACCACACCCAGTGCTCCATGCAAGCCGTGATCCAAAGGGGCACGTGCACCCGAATGTTTATAGCAGCAATGTCCACAATAGCCAAACTATGGAAAGAACCTAGATGTCCATCAACAGATGAATGGAGAAAGAAGATGTGGTATATATACACAATGGAATACTATGCAGCCATCAAAAGAAACGAAATCTTGCCATTTGCGACAACATGGATGGAACTAGAGTGTATCATGCTTAGCGAAATAAGTCAAGCGGAGAAAGACAACTATCATATGATCTCCCTGATATGAGGAAGTGGTGATGCAACATGGGGGCTTAAGTGGGTAGGAGAAGAATTTTTTTCTCTTTTTAAAAATTCCATTTTTTTTTCCATCAAAGTAAGTGTACTCTTTAATCCCCATCCCTTATTTCCCCCGTACTCCTACCCAACCTCCCACCCAGTAATAACCATCAGTTTGTTCTCTATTGTTAAGAGTTTGTTTCTTGGTTTGTCTCTGTCTATTTCCTTTGCTCATTTGTTTCTTAAATTCTGCACATAAGTATGATCATATAGTATTTGTCTTTCTCTGACTGACTTATCTCACTCAGCATTACACTCTAGCTCCATCCATGTTGTTGCAAATGGCAAGATTTCCTTCTTTTTCATGACTGAAAAATGTTTGTGTGTGCGTGTATGTGTACCCCCTCTTATTTACCCATTCATCAGTTGATGGACATTTGGGCTGCTTTTATTGTTTGGCTATTGTAACTAATGCTGCAGTAAACACAGGGGTATATGTATTCCTTTGAATTAGTTTTTGTATTTTTCAGGTAAATAACTAGTATTCCTGGATCATAGGGCAATTCTATTTTTAATTTTTTTGAGGAAACTCCATACTGCTTCCCATATGGCTGTACTAGTTTGCATTCCCACCAACAAAGGAAGAGAACACCTGTTGTTTGTTATTTTTTTTATTATTATTTTAGCTATTCTGACAAGTGTGAGCTGATATCTTATTATAGTTTTAATTTGCATTTCCATGAGAATGAGTGATGTTAAGGCTGCTTTCATGTGTGTATTGGCCATCTGTAGGTCTTTGGAGAAATGTCTGTGCATGTCTTCTGTCCATTTTTTAATTGGAGTATTTTTGGGTATTGAGTTGTATCCATTCTTTATATATTTCAGATACTAACATTTTATCAGGAATGTCATTTGCCAGTATCTTCTCTGATTCAGTAGGTTGCCTCTTCTTTGCTGTATAGAAACTTTATTTTGATGTAGTCCCAATAATTTATTTTTGTTGTTATTTCTCTTGCCTCATAAGACGTAGGTAGAAAAATGTTGCCCCAGCCTAGGTCAGAAAAACTACTGCCTCTTCTCTCTCCTGGAATGTCTATGCTTTCCAATCTCACATTGAGGTCTTTAATTCATTTGGAATTTATTTTTGTGTATGGTCTAAGAAAGTGGTCCTGATTCATTCTTTTGCATATGACAGTCTACTTTTCCCAACATCATTTGTTGAAGAAACTGCCTTTTCCCTATTGTATACTCATGCCTCCTTTGTCAAATATTGATTGACCATAAAACTATGGCTTTATCTCTAGGTTTTCTATTCTACTCCATTGATCCATGTGTCTTTTTTTTTTTTTTTTTGTGCAAGTACCATACTGTTTTAATTACTACAGCTTTGTAATGTAACTTGAAATCTGTAATTGTGCTGCCTCCAGTTTTGTTTTTCTTTCTCAAGATTGCTTTGGCTATGGGTGCTTCTGTGGTCGAATACATATTTTAGGATTATTTGCTCTAGTTCTGTGGAAAATGCTGTTGATATTTGGCAAGGATTGCATTCAATCTGTGGATGGCTTTGGGTAGTATACAAATTTTAACAACATTTGTTTTTCTAACCCAGGAGTTTCTTTCATCAGTTTTTTACAGTTTTCAGAGTATAGGTCTCTCTGACAACTTTGGTTAAGTTTTTGGTTTTTTGTTTCCTTAGATGTCATTTTTGGTGCAATTATAAATTGAATTGGTTTCTGAATTTCACTTTATGATGCTGCATGATTAGTATATAGGAATCCAACAGATTTCTGTATTTTATTTTTTATCCTGGAGCTTTACTGAATTAATTACTATATTTTAGTAGTTTTTTGATAGAGTCTTTAGGTTTGCTGTATATACTCTCATGTCACCTGTAAAGGGTGAGAGTTTCACTTCTTACCAATCCCTTGTATTTCTTTATGTTGTGTAATTTCTGTGATTAGGACTTCTAGTACCATGTTGAATACAAGTGGATAGGGTGGATATCCTTGTCTTATTCCTAACCTTAGAGGACAAGTTCTCAGTCTTTCCCCATTGATTATGGTTTTGGCTATGGTTTTTTATCTATAGCCTTTATTAAGTTGAGGTATCTTCTCTCTTGACCTACTCTGCTTTGGGTTTTTATCATGAATGGATGTTGTACTTTGTCAAATGCTTTTTCTGCATCTATTGATCATATGTTTTTTTATTCTTTATCTTTTTTTTTTTAAAGATTTTATTTATTTGACAGAGAGAGGGATCACAAGTAGGCAGAGAGGCAGGCAGGGGGCGGGGGGAAGCAGGCTCCCTGCTGAGCAGAGCAGGACCCTGAGACCATGACCTGAGCTGAAGGCAGAGGCTTAACCCACTGAGCCACTCAGGTGCCCCTATTCTTTATTTTATTAATATGATGTATCACATTGATTGTTTTCTGAGTATTGAACCACACTTGCATCTTGGAAATAAATTACAATGTTTGTGGTATATGATTTTTTTTAACTTTAAAAATTTTTTAGGGGCACTGGGTGGCTCAGTGGGTTAAAGCCTCTGCCTTCGGCTCAGGTCATGATCCCAGGGTCCAGGGATTGAGACCCACATCAGGCTCTCTGCTCTCTGCTGGAAGACTCCAGCAGGGAGTCTGCTTCCCTTCTGCTCTCTCTGCCTACTTGCAATCTCTGTCTGTCAAATAAATAAATAAAAATCTTTAAAAAAATTTTTTTAATGTTTCAAGTTTTTATTTAGTTGACATAAAGTGTATTACTAGTTTCAGGAGTAGAATTTAGTGATTCATCATTTACATATAACACCCAGTGCTCAAAACAAGTGCCCTCCTTAATACCCATCACCCATTTAGCCCATTCCCCTGCCCACCTCCCTCCTGGTGTATGATTTTTTAAAAATATATTGTTGGAATTGTCTTGCTAATATTTTGTTGTGCATTTTTGCATCAACATTCACAAGAGATTTTGGACTGCAATTCTTTTTGTGGTGTCTTTATCTGGCTTTGTTAGGATAATGCCGCTGCTTTCATAGAATGAATTTGGAAGCTTTCTTTCCTCTTCTAGTTTTTGAAAGAGCTTAAGAAGGACGGATATTAACTCTTCTTTAATCTTTCTTAGAATTCACCTGTGAAGCTGTCTAGTCCTAAACTTTGGGGTTTTGGGGGACTTTTTTGATTATGGATTCAGTTTCATTACTGGTAATTGGTCGGTTCAAATTCTCCTTTTTCTCTTGCTTTAGTTTTGATACTTTATATGTTTCTAGGAATTTATCCATTTCTTCTAATGTATCTAATTTGTTGACATATAGGCTTTCATAATATCATGTTGCAATTATATTTCAGTGGTGTTGGTTGTTATTTTTCTTCTATCATTTAAGATTTTGAGTCTTTTTGTGTGTTTAGTTTTTGGTGAATCTGGCTAGAGGCTTATGAATTTTGTTGATCTTTTCAAAGAACCAGTTCCTGGTTTCATTGATCTGTTCTATTATTTTTTGTTTGTTTATTTGTTTCCATATCATTTATTTCTATTTTAATATGTATTATTTCCTTTCTCTTGCTGGATTGGGGTTTGAATTGTTCTTTTTCTAGCTCCTTTTGATGTAAGGTTAGTTGTTTGAGATGTTTTATGTTTTTTTCCATCTTGAGGTAGGCCTGTATTGATTGCTATAACCTTTCCTCTTGGAACCACTTTTGCTGTATCCCAAAGATTGTGGATCATTGTGACATCTTCTTTGATTTCTTGGTTGGCCTATTCATTGTTTAGTAGCATGTTATTTAGCCTCCATATATTTCTTGTGGTTGACTTTTAGTTTCGTAGTGTTGTGGTGAGAAATGATTCATGGTATGACTTTGTCTGAATTTGTTGAGATTTATTTTGTGGGCTAATTTGTGATCTATTCTGGAAAACATTCCATGTGAACTCAGAAAGAATGTATATTCTTCTGTTTTAGGATGGAATATTCTGAATATGTATGTGTTAAAACCATCTTGGCCAGTGTGTCATTCAAAGCCATTATTTCTTGATGATTTTCTGTTTGGATGATTTGTCCATTGATATAAGTGTATGTTAACATCTCCTCCTATTATTGTATTTTATTTATTAGTTCCTTTATGTTTAACTGTTGTAAACTGTTGTATGTACTTAGGTGCTCCCATGTTGGGTGAATAAATATTTATAATTATTATATCTTGTGTTAACCACAAATCAAAAACCAATAATAGATAAGGAAAGAGTAAAGAGAAAGAAATCCGAATGTATCTATAAAGAAAGCCAACAAACCATGAAAAACAGCAAGAGAAGGATCAGAAAAAAAAATCTATAGGAAAACCACAAAATAAATAACAAATAGTAATATATATCTATCAATAATTACTTTGAATATAAATGGACTAAGTACTCAAAAAGCACGGAGTAACAGAATGAATTAAAAAAAAATAGACCCATTTATATAATGCCTACAAGAGACTCACTTCAGACTGAAAGATACCTACAGATCAAAAATGAAGAGCTAGAGAAACATGAATGTCAAAAGAAAGCTGGGGCAGCAATACTTATAATGGAAAAAACGGACTTTAAAACACAGTCTGTAACAAGAGACAAAGACATTTGTTAATAATAAAGGGCACAGTCCGTGACCATATTAGTTTTCTACTGATGCTATAACAAATTACCATGAATTTAGTAGCTTAAAACAGCACAATTCTATTATTTTGCAATGCTGGAGGTCAGACATCCTAGATAGGTCTTGCTGGACTAAAAACAAAGTCTGAGCAGGACCACATTCCTTTTTGAAGGTTCTATATTTAATTGCCATTTCCAGTTTCCTGAAGCCAATTAAATTCCTTGGCTCATGGTACCTTCCTCCATCTTAAAGATTAAGGCTTCCTTATGCTGCTGTCTTGGTTTCTGTACAACCTGCTTGGGGGTCTGCTTTTAAGGAATCATGCAATTATATTGGGTCTACCTGGATGATAAAGTTTTTAAAATCTGTTATTACTTCTTCATCAGTCTTGAAAGCTACCCATTTTATTTTTTCTTTAGACAATTACACTTAAAGTTTTATTATCACTACTTAATTTTATACAGTCAAAATTTAATAAAAGGATACCCTCTTTATCTAATGTTAACTCAATAAAATATTTCTATCTTGTTTTATACTCCAAACATTTGCTATTATGATTACTATTGTATTTCTAGCCGAAACTTATTTAAATTTATCCAAGTCACTACTTCATCACTACTTCTTGCATTTCATTCCATTCTTCAAAGTTTAATTTTATTCTATTTTATCTCCTACATTGAGGGCTTGTTAAAGATAAAGGTTCAAATCTTGGGGCACCTGGGTGGCTCAGTGGGTTGAGTCCTCTGCCTTCGGCTCAGGTCATGATCCCAGGGTCCTGGGATCAAGCCCCGCATTGTGCTCTCTGCTCAGCAGGGTTAGAAATCTTAAAAAAAAAAAAAAAAAAAAAAAAAAGTTCAACTCTTGTCTAAAATTATCTTCATTTAACCTACACTATTTTTTTAAAAGATTTTATCTATTTTTTTTGACATACAGAGATCACAAGTAGGCAGAGAGAGAGAAGAGGAAGCAGATTCCCAGCAAAGAAGAGAGCCTGATATGGGGCTCAAACCCAGGACCCTGAGATCATGACCTGAGCCAAAGGCAGAGGTTTTAACCTACTGAGCCACCCAGGTGCCCCCAGCCTACACTATTAAAATGTTTTAAAAGTTTTAGCTGACTGCTCTTATACTACATTATCACCTGGATTTTATTCTTGCTTGACTAGCATAGATGTCAGAGTAGTATAGTGGTTATTGACTAAGCAGGTAAGCTTTCATTTATTCTTTATTTCTTTTTTTTTTTTTTAGAACATACAACTCTTTTATTTTATTTTATTTTATTTATTTGACAGAGAGCACAAGCAGGCAGAGAGGCAGCAGAGAGAGAGAGGAGGAAGCAGGCACCCTGCTGAGCAGAGAGCCCGATGCGGGGCTCGATCCCAGGACCCTGAGATCATGACCTGAGTCGAAGGCAGAGGCTTTAACCCACTGAACCACCCAGGCGCCCCTATTCTTTATTTCTTTAAGAAATTTTTCTTAGTCTTGCTTAATTGTGTGTTATTTGGTCTTTTTAGTGCTCACTTTACGTCCTGATTTTGATGATTTAAGTCTCTTTATAATTCTGGAAAATAATTTGCCAATTTCCCTTTAATATTTTCTTTTCCCCATTTTTTCTCATTATGGTTTATATAAACATTATGAAACATAACTTCAATTTTTCCTTTATTTCTCAACATATTTTCAACATCTTTCTTTTATTTGACAATTTTTGCAATTTCCCCAAAATAATTCTATTTCAATTGTTCCAAGTATGTTTATTTCATTTACTTAGTTTTAAAGGAATACCTTATTTTTTTTTGAATTCTAGAAGTTGTATATTTGTATGTTCTTTCTCATAGTACCCTATTTAAGTATTGGAGTATTTTTATTTTTTAAACATAGAAAAAAATGCTGCTATCTAGCTTTATCCTTCCTATAAAATTTGAATTAACATGACCTATAGTCATTTTCAGACCACAAATTTTAGTCATGTCTTCTAGATTTTTTGCATTTTTCTTTGATTTCATCACACCATGAGGACCAACTGATTACCATATTTAATGTAATTGAACTGTAACATGTAGTATAATCTGTATGGAAGCAACCAGCCTCAAATCAGGGCAAGTCAGATTGGCTTAATAAAAAAAAAAAAAAAAAGCCCTCAAAGCCTGTAAGTTTAAGGTTATAGTTCTCTGGAGACATACCTAATTTTTCATTTGAATACTGTTGATCCTACATATAAATCCCATAATTTTGTTGGCCCCTAAGACTTTCATTTTGAGTAAAACAGAGCAATACAGAGAATACAAATGCCTAGATGTAAAGAATGTAGGAGGGATGATACAAACACAGATCAGCCTGAAAATATATTCATGGCCACTAATGAAATGTGTAAGTATAATTAGGTAGTTATAAAACTATCCTATAGAAGAAGAAAATTGTTGAAATATTTTTATTGTATTAATGCCATTATCAGATTTCTGCTTTAGGAAGTTAACATAGTTTTCAATGAAAATGCAGACGTAATATTGAAATAGAATGCCACATGTATCTGTATTTTTCTGTCTATTGTGAACTTTGAAAGGTAGACTCAGATGACTATATATATATGTGCGTGTGTGTGTGTGTGTGTATGCATACATTCACAGCCACACATATATATGTGTGTGTGTGTGTGTGTGTGTGTGTGTGTATATATATATATATAATACATACATAGAAACATGGAGCAGTGGTTATAAATTCAGACTCAATGGCTGGAATACCATAGTGTTCTCTAATTGGTAACTGAATTAAACTAAAAATAGTGTAAGATTCCAATTTATTACATGTGCTTCATGTATATCTTTTAATATTACAACTTAAAACCTAATAAAATGGCTAACTATAGTAAATATTTCAACTAGATATGTATAGTTTCTTCTATAAAACTTACAAGGTTTATATAGACATTGAGTTCTAATAGTAGAATATTAAACTATCAAGAATAAATAGTAACATGTTATGTATCCAGATTATATTGTCATAAGTACACTGAACTATTTTTCTACTAATAACATGTAAGATAATTATGTTCATTAAAATATGGTCTAAATGGTGTAGCATTTCCATGAAGATAAATACATCCATGGAACAGAATTAATATCTTAGAAGAAGACCAGCAAATACAGAGTCATTTGATTACTAGCAAAGGTTAACAAATAGTGATGAACCATTAGAAATCCGTATACAAAGAAATGAACCTTGAACCATATTCTTTTTTTTTAATATTTTTATTTATTTATTTGACAGACAGAGATCACAAGCACGTGGAAAGGCAGGCAGAGAGAGAAGGAAGGGAAGCAGGCTCCCCGCCGAGCAGAGAGCCTGATGCGGGGCTCGATCCCAGGACTCTGGGATCCCGAGCAGAAGGCAGGGGTTTTATCCCACTGAGCCACCCAGGCGCCCCTTGAACCATATTCTTCACTGAAAGTAAATGCAAAGTGGATTATGAACCTAACTTTTGAATCTAAAACTATACCTGAAGAGAACAAATCAAGACATATTTGTGACACTGGATTAGAAAATTTTAAATAGAACACAAACCATAAAATATTGATAAATTAGGGAGCACCTGGGTGGCTCAATGGGTTAAAGCCTCTGCCTTCAGCTTGGGTCATGATCCCAGGGTCCTGGGATCAAGCCCCATATTGTGCTCTCTGCTCAGTGGGGAGCCTGCTTCCTCCTCTCTCTCTGCCTCTCTGCCTACTTGTGATCTCTGTCAAATAAATAAATAAAATCTTCAAAAAATATTGATAAATTAGGCTTCATAAAAAGAACATCTGATTTATATAGGTCACTGTTAATAGAGATGAAAATTCAATTGAAAAGACAAGTCACTGACAGATAATATTTACAGATCAGTATCTGATAAATGGCTTATACCCTGAATATACGAAGAACTCTCAAGACTTAATAATAAGAGAACACAAACCACAATTTCAAAAGGTCAAATATTTGACTCTACACTCTATCAAAGAAGATGTTCAGATAAAAAATAAGTACATGAAAAGATACTCGACAATACTTTTCATTAGAAAAATACAAATTAAGTCACAATGAGATAACATTCACACATGTATGAAAATGTTTAAAATGAAAAATGATAACATACCAAGTGTTGGTGAGACTATGGGTCAGCTGGAACTTTCACACACTGCTCCTAGGAACTTAAAATGTTATCACCACACCACTCTGAAAATCCAGTATGTCAGTTCCT
Organism: Neogale vison; assembly: GCF_020171115.1. NCBI lineage: Eukaryota > Metazoa > Chordata > Mammalia > Carnivora > Mustelidae > Neogale > Neogale vison. Next base: position 116,304,477 of record NC_058095.1, on the reverse strand, counting down.
TAAAAGTTAAACATACACCTATCATATAAAGCAGTCATTCCCTTCTCACTTATTTTCCCAAGAGAAATGAAAGCATAGGTACACAAATATTTAGTACAGCTCTATTTGTAAAAACTAAAATCTGGAAACAACTCCACTGTCCATCAAAAGACAAATGGGGAAAAATGTGAATATTAAATATACTCATATTCATTGGACTCCTATTTGGAAATAAAAGGGAATTTATTATACAACCAACACATGGATGAAAAAAAAAATTACACCAAGTGAACTAAGGGATTGAAAAAAAATTATATAAAACTAAAAAAGAAATTTAAGATAATTCATTACTATTCATAGTGACAGAACATGCAATGATATTTGAAGAAGGAGATGGGGAGAAGAGGTGAGAACAAAGATTACAAAGGAACTTGTGAGAACTATATTCAATAAATCTGTTTTTTAAAAGGTCTACAGTAAAACATGCAGCAACATTAAAAGTCAACTGATGAGGCATCAGATCTACAAAATGAGCCTGAAGCATTTGAAGTACTTGGAAAACACTGTGCTGAAAGTATTGTATGTGACTAAAATAATAATAATATGTTATTTATTAATATAATAACTATGTTATTATGTGACTAACAATAATAATAATAATAATAAAATTACGTCAAAAGAACACTGGGGTCAATAGAGAGAGTACAGTGACAATTCTTCCAAAGAGTTCATTATGGAAGAGGAGGGTAGGAGAGAATAACATTACAGTGGAGAAACCTGACAAACACTGCCTCAAGAACAAGAACAACCTCAACAATTGTTAAATCATGTTGATTATATATGCACCTCTCAATACAAGGTGATGAAAATGGCACTTTACTCTGTGGTCTTATTCCCAAAAACCCATAACCCTAGTCTAGTTGTAAGTAAAACACAAGACAAACCCAACAGATGGATCTTTACAAAATACCTAGCCAGTGTTATCAAAATTATCAACATCATCAAAACAAGGAAAATCTGATGAGCCTAAAACTACATGAAAACTAAATGTAATGTGATATGATAGGTGGAATCCTGGAACAGAAAAAGAACTTCAGGTATGGGGGTCTAAATAAGGAATATGCTGTATCAATGTCAATCAATTAATTAACTATGTAACATATGTACCATACTGACATAAGATATTAATAACAGGGGAAACTATGGGGTATGTGGAAACTTTCTGTTCTCTCTTCACAAATTTTGTGTAAATCTAAAGCTATCCTAAAATTAAAAAGTTTATTTCAAAAAACAATTAACTGAAGCATACTACAGGGAAAAAAAGCACCAACTTTGTTCTATATAACTTTTACACCATTCTTCTCTTCATTTTTCCATTTTCCTGTGGACTCCACCCAGTCAGTGAATAAAACAGCTCTACATGGAGCACTCATTCCGAGTGTTCTTTGTTTTGTTTTCAGTTTTTACAAGTATTTTTAATATAACATTTTCATTGTTTTTTAAGAAGAAACACAGACACTAAACATGAATGAAAAAGGTGTCCAGTAATAAAAAGTGAAAGATAACTTCTCTATGTGTCTTAAAAGATCAATAGCAGTTACAAATTCAAACTCCATAGGTTTTACTCCCAGCTATACTTAATCAATTGCTTAACCCTTTGTGGGGAAAAATAGAGTAGGCACTTCATAGACAGTGAGCATTAAAAGGTTTAATTTATGCAAAATATTTGCAATTCCATAAGGTCACTATTACTGTATCTGCCTCTCTACCATATTTTATGTGCAATAAACTCCTAATGCAGCACAAACTCTTGTTCTTTTTTTCTTTAACATTTTTAATTTTAACCCTCTTTATACACTTACATACCAATTATTTTTGCTTGGAAACAGTAGGATGTGTCTGGAGACTGAATTCAAGCCTCATGTTAATTATCTGAAATCCAATTTGTTGTCTACATCTCTTTAGAAATGTGAGCTATGTAGTATGCAATATTCATAATATGGCTAGATACCTCATATGAGAGTAATTTAATTGTCAGTGCTGCTCAACCATTGTTTAATGAATTCCTAACAATTTGAAAGGCAATCTGTTGGAAGGCCATTATTAAATTTCATATTTGCTCTGCAGTTTTCTTCACCATTGCTTCATCTATTTAGGATTATGATAACATTAACTTTTGAATTCCTGTAAAAAATAGGACTTTAAAAAAATTGGACTTTTTTGCATGGTACAAAATTTGAACTTCTTATCTACCTGGAAGATAAAGTAGATACATTTTTAAGGTAGGGCTTGCAATTAAGCCAAAAGGGGGATGATAACACTAGTCTGCATATTGTTCATCAATTTATACAGTATCAACAAAAGGATATTATGGTAGACACTGGAGGAAAAATCAGGTAATTACAGCAGAACTTAATCTTCCTTATAAATAGCTTAATAAATTGTAATCACTAACATCTCAAAAAGCAAATTACATCAAGACACATTTTATTTATACTATTGATCATGCCACAAAACATAATAGATTATATATTACTGTATTGGTTTGTTGTAATATCTCAAAGGCACCTGGGAAATTGGGAAATGAGCATATATATCCACCCAGACCAAATAACCCAGTTAAATTTGAAGAAAAAACCTCATTCAGTCAATAACTTTAGGATCAAAATTAAAAATAATAAAGATATAGAATGGATATTTTCACAGACTCTTCAGTACTCTTTGGAGATTAAAGAATTCTATGTTGTATATATTAAACACTTTCAGGATTTCCAAAACCATTCAAAAAATAACTTGTATTTGTTATTTAAGCATGGACAAGAATGCGGAGATGGCAGATAATCATGATTGAACTATGGTATATATATATATATGTACATACGCCATTTCAGGGGATCAATGAGATCTAAAATATATATATATATATAAAATGCAAACATTCTCCAGATTTGGGAGAGGCATTACTAATGAAAAGATCTGCTAAGCATGTTGAAACTGTTTAAGATAGATGAAAAGAATTATAAATAACAACTGGGATATTGCTGAATGAATATAATCTAGAACATTTAAGAAAACACATCAGTTCAGGTGGATTTGATGATGCTTTATTTTTGAAGCACTGAGTGAAGGTTTCCAAATTATCAAGAGAATTGGGATTACTTAGTACTTATATTTCAGAATCCCATATGGATTCCCTGGCCTGATATTTAATACCCACTACTTGAACTCATTATACAAATGCTATCCATGAAACAATGATAGCTATATGCCACAGTGGATGATGTTTTTACAGTGAAAAAGATGCCAATTTGAATTCTCACCATAAATGTAAGGGTTTAAAATTACTCTGTCTCAGAACCCTAATTTTCTACCTATAAATAAGAACTTGTGATTGCATGCTATAATTTTTACCATTCTTGGTGCCTAGCAATCCTTCCTGCATTCCTGAAATTACAGATCCCATCTTCCTGGACACAGGGTAGTCATGTCACATAGGCTATGCTAAGTCAACCCCAACTCTATTTCCAACCTCCAGGACTGGCTGTTGCCAAGAGATGGAAATATTACTAAGGCTGGGCCAAACTCCTTTTCTCCAATATTTTACTCATCATGGTGATGAGAGAGACTGGGTCCCTTATTCTTTTGTTCTGATAGCTGCAAGGCATTAAGTCAGAGTTGACTACAGACGTGTTTCTGATGAAAAGAAATGTATCTGTAACAGCAAAGAACAGGCTAGACAGAATCAAGAGACATTCTGAGGCCAGTTCCATCCCTGGTAATCCCATGGTTTCCAGTATGCATCATACTATCCCCCTTTCAAAATGAAGCCCAGTACAGATGTGTTAGCTACTTATAACTATTTCACTAATATTCCTTCCTTGGAATATTTTTGGACATAAAAGAAAGTACATGTAAAATATCAGTCACAGGTTAAAAAAAGTGTAAGTCAAGGCCATTATAACTATGATTTATTTTCCTCATTTCACATATAAAGATTCTCAATTATTAGTTAATGCAGCCTGGGGTTCAAGAATAAAAGTTTTAAAAATATATATCTATATATACATATAGATATGTATTTGATATATTTGCTATGACAACTGCTATAACCAGTATTCTCACTGTAACTACCAGTAGTAATAGCACAACTATTATTATTACTATGACTACTATATATCACCTAACATTTGCCAAATGACTGTTTCTGGCACTATGCTAAAGATGTTCTGTGCCTTATCTCATTTAATTTACATAGGAATTATTATTACATCAGTTTTATTATTATCACAGCTTATAATGGAATAAAACATTAATGAGGTTAAGTGGCATAAACTGAACTCATGGTCATGCTTATTGGCCAAGGTATAATTCAGATGAAAATTGTGTATTCGCATGAAACATCCAGATAGTTCCCTAATTTCTCTGCATGTGGCCTAAGCCCAAGTGGGAGGACCACTGAACATTTAAAAATGAAACAAAGAAAAAAATTTTGCAAGCTATAATATGAATGCCAACCCTGTTCGATCACAAATCTGTTAAGAGAAAAAGCATATCATACTTCATTTTATTGATTCACCTTTAATATATTTTATAAAATATACAACAAATTTGGTAGATAGCATTTACATATTTAGGATTTATAAAATGAGGATTGAAGAATGGCTCAAAGTGTATTTTTGTGTTGCTATAGTTTCTACAGGAAAAATCTTGAGAGAATTTGTCATAAGCAATATATCTAATAAATGCCTCTGCGAAGAAAAAATAGAATTTGTCATAAACCCAGATATGCTGGAAAAAAGAAGATTATACTTAAACTAAATGGAAGGGCAGAATATTGCTAGAGGGAGATTTGGTTTCCAAAGGAGTCAGAAAATGCCAATTTAGGGAGTTGTTCCCTTCATCTATTTTGCATCCAATTTTTAAATGTTCTTTATTTGGATTTAGTCATATGTTGATCACATCTTATGCAACCAAATCTCTTAGTCATTTCTGGTTCAGCTTCAGTGTTCTTTTCTTTATATTACGTTACTTAATTTTTTTTTTAAAGTACCTTCTGGGAAAAACTATATTCTTCTTCCTTTCTCAGCTGTCAAAATGATTTAAAGTGTGACCTCTCAATCAATGGACAGTAGCCACTTCATCGTTAAACGATTTTTTCGTTCTGATTCTCTTTTGTCTTTTGTTCTCTAAATGTGCCATCTAAAGCAGTACTTTTGAGTTGCTCAAATTGGTCCATTTCTTGAATTGTTTTCCCCTTTCAATGTTTCATTTAATGTTTCTCTAATGGTTAGTTACTGTCAGAAGTCCTGCAAAAAGGTATGTCTTTGAGTTTATGTCCTCACTAATGCACATAATCTTGAATATTTAATAATATAATTCTTTGAAAAGGATGCAGTTTTATCTAATTGCAGGCTCATTTTCTTGTCCTTCTTGTAGGATGTGTACTGTGAAATTTCTGTTGACATTTTTTATCTTAATTTTGCTTTCATAATAGAAAAAACTTCAGAGGAAACATCTTTTCTGGATGTCAAGCATAATTTTACTTTCAATAAATAAATACTGAATATGAATGAAAAAGGGAAGAAAACAAGAAAGTAACATTTGTTGCTTTTTTTTTTTTTTGGCCAGTTATTTTGCACTATTCTAGATATTACCTCATTTAATGTTCACCACAACTCTATACCATTTGGGAAATGTTCATCAAAAGTAGATGAATGTGTGTAATTATTTTAGTTAAGTTTTGTTTCACTGTAAAGCTATAAACCAAGCCATTGCTAATTTCTATATATTAAATGAAATACAGGAAGCAGTTATTAAAGTTCTAAATATAAAAAATTGATTTGTCAAAATATTGCTTAAAATGAAAAGCATTTCCTCATGCCAATTTTTGTTGTTGTTGTTGTTGATAAATCATTCATTTGTGTGAATACCTCCTGTCCCCCTCAAATAGGCAAGACAGATGATAGGCTCTGAACAGTATATCTTATTTTTGGCTCACTATACATAAGGTAGATATTCACCACAAGCTTACTTGAAAAGCATATTTGTCCCTACCAGGCCCTGCACAACTCACCCATCCTTGGCCAATTTTTTTCTTTTTTGCAAAGATCTCCATTTTCCAGTCAACTTTTTCTAGCTTTACTTTCTCTTCACCCCTGGTTTAGATTATTTTTCTGTATAGATCTGAATCTTAAGTACAGTGTCTTAAAATCTAATTTTGGCAAACTTTCCAAAGATACCTTTTGATCCTAACAAGAACGCTGTACTCTTTCCACTTCCTCCACTAGTAATTAAATAGCCATTTTATAAAGATGTATGACTTCTGAAAATGAAATTAAGAAAAACAATTTCATTCAAAATAACATCAAAGAGAATAAAATACTTGAGAATGAATTTATCAGAGTTTAAGTCCTCTGAAAATAACAAAGTGTTGCTAAAAATTTTAAAAGATCTAAGATAAATGGAGAAATATTCCATATTCATGCATAGGAAAGATCAGTATCACTAAGATGACAATTCTCCACATTTTTATCTATAGGTTCAACACAACCCCTATCAAAACCCAGATTTTTTTTTCCAAAAAGGCCAAAGGTTCTTTGATATTATATCAAGATATGATACCAAAATAATGGTACATAACAGAAGAAACTAAATATAAATTGGACTTTATTAAAAAAAATAAACGTCTTGCTTCAAAAGACACACCTAAGAAAATAAAATGTTACAGATTAGGAGCAAAAATGTGTGAAGATATATATATATATGGTATATGTACATATCTTTATATATGATATGTCTTTGATTACATATATATATTTTTTTACCTAAAATGAGTTCACAAAGATTTTCTTCCAGAAGTTTTACAGTTTTAACCTTTGCACTTTGGCATATGATCCATGTTTCATTAATTATTTGTATATGGTAAAAGAGAAGTGTCTAAATAATTTTCATAAGAAAATTCAATTTTCTCACCATAAGTTGTATCCAAAATAAAGAACTCTTACAAAGTAAAATAAAAAACAGCACAATTAAAAATGAGCAAATAAACTGAATAGACATGTCACTAAAAAGGGCATATGAATGGTTAGCAAGCACATGAAAAGATGCTAAGCAGCAAAAGCCATCAAGAAATGCGAATTAAAATCATACAAAGTGATTTAACCCCTTAGGAATAGCTATAGTTAAAAATAAAATAATCGATAGTATAGGCAAGGGGATATGGAGAAACCAGAATCTTCATATATTGCAAATGAGAATGTAAAAGCAGTACAGCCACTCTGAATTCTTTCTTAAAAAGTTAACATAAGGGGCATCTGGGTAGCTCAATCAGTTAGCTGTCTGCCTCCAGCTCGGGTAGTGATCTCAGGATCCTGGAATAGAGCCCCATATCAGGCTCCCAGTTCAGCAGAGAGTCTACTTCTCCCTCTCTCTCTGACCCTCTCCCCTCCTTGTTCATTCTCTCTCTCTCTCTCTCTCTCTCAAAAACATGTAAAAATAAAAGCTAACATAAGTTTATCTTATGGCCTGACAGTTACACTTCTGAGTGTCTGCATGAAATAAAACCTAGGTCCACACAAAGACTTGTGTTCATAGGTTTATTCATAATACTGAGAATCTGAACAGCCCACATCTCCAAGAAGGTGTAAAGGGATCAACTGTGGTTAGCTACACAACAGATTACTACTCAGTCATAAAAAGGAACAAAATATTGATATATGCTACAACATGAAGGAACCTCAAAAATATTGTGCTGGGGGGAGACAAGATGGCGGGGAAGTAGGAGGAGGCGCCTTTTCAAACTTTACCCTAAAGTGAGCTGATTACCTACCAAAGAACTCCGATTACCTGTGAAATCAGCCTGAGATCAGAATTATACATTTCTGGATCTCTACAGGGGCAGAAGATGCCAGTGGGCAGGTAAAGCAGAGTGGGAACATTGGACTGATATTGGAAAATAAACAAAAGGGGGAGGGAGCCACCAGAGGCGACTGATTGAAAAGTAATACCCCTAATACGAGAGTGCCCTGCATCTGGGGACCAGCATTAACTTGGAGACTGTTTGAAAGCACTCCAAAAGAGCAAAAGATCACGGGGGGAAATTGTGGGAATCAGGGCAGCTAGGGACAGGGGCTTAAGTCCCCGGACCCAGGACAGCCTCCTCTGGCACTGAGCCAGAGAGAGTGCAGCAGAGAAACCAGGTCTTGGTCCCTGAGCTGCCAGCGCGCCCGAGAGAACAGGGTCCAGCTCCTGTGAGGGGCTGGAAGCCACGCCAGATGGCAGAACGCCGAGCCAGGCTACAGAGCCTGAGACACGTGCGCCCCTCACCCTCCCCTGAGAGAGGTGTGCGAAGACCCAGCCTGGTGCTTTCAGACCTGCGCCCCGCTCTCAGAGCCTGAGATGTGAGCGCACCCCACAGCCTCCCCTGAGAGAGGTGCGTGCAAGCCGGGGTCTCTTAGACCCAGAAAGACCAGGCACTTCCAGCCCGGGCCAGCAGGAAAATCTCAGTGTGCGATTGCTGCTTGGAACCTCTCTGGCAGGCTGGAGCTGCCCAGACAGCCACCGCTGCCATGGTTTTGGGTACAAGCAGAAGATCCTGCGTCCCCAGGAACCGCGATTCGGAACCTGCTCTGCCAGCGGCCAAGGGGGAATTTATATGGGCTCTGCAACACCCACAGAAGAGCAGACTGAGGCTTCTCTCTGAGAGAGAGGTCAGGGTGCAGTTTGTTTTCCTCTAAACCTACAAAAACCATTAAAAGTGGTCAAGGCGAGAGAAAAAAAAAAAAAGTGAACAAACATAAAAACCTCCAGAGAACAAAAGCCTGAAAAAACCGGTTTCCTCAGAACCCACCGCCTTGAGGGGGGCTGGAGGACTTAACTAAGGGAACATCATTGACTGAAAACCCATGGGGCAGGACCCTCCCCCAGAAAACCAACCAGGAAAGAAGAAAAAAAAAAAAAAAGACTACAAGGGAACAACCACCACTACTTCATAGGACAACTTTTATTTTTAATTTGTTCCCACTATTTGGCTCATTTTTTTTAATAATTTTTTAACCTATTTACCATCACAGTGAGCTGTCCAGTACATCAAATTCCATAATAACCTTCTAACCTGAACTTAATGATACAGACACCTGTGTTTTTCTTTTGCATTTCTATTTTTTAATTTTTTTTTAATTTTAGTTTAGTTTAGTCTAGTTTATTCCTTTTTTATTTTTATTTTCTAATATTCATACAGAGTTAAACTTCAAAGTAATCGCCTTTCCCCAATCAATACTACCCCTATAGGTAAACCAATTTTTAATCCACTTTTATCTTAGGAAAGTTGAGTCCTTTAACAAAGATATGAACATACATCCAGGAAGAATCAAAACAACCTTCTTTGCCCACACTGAGAATTTATAACCACTCTCCCATCTTTTTCTTCCACCCGTGTTTCTGTGTTTTTGTTTGTCCTGATAGTATATAAATCTTACACTTGGGGTTCTTTTTGATGAAGTTCATCCTTTATTTGTTTATAAATATAGATATTTTTTTCTCTTGGCTTATACTTTTATCAGTCTTTTTGTTTGTCTGTTTTTGTTCATATACTTCATAAATCTTACCTTGGGGCCCATTTGGACTGAACCTTCTCTTTTATCTTCCCTTTCTTTCCTGTCTCTCTATCTCTCTCTCTCTTTTCTTTTTTCTCTCATTTGGGTGGGGAATCCTGATTGCTCAGAAGTGTTCCAGGGTGCACCTTGACTGTACCATGCTTGATACATCCAGCTACATCTGTTCAGTCATCTCTCACCAAAATGACTAGGAGAAGGAATGCCCAACAGAAGAAAAATACAGAGGATGGACCTTCTGCAAAAGAGCTAATGGCTATCACCATAGACAATATGTTGGAAAGAGAATTCAGGCTAACAATTATCCAGACAATAGCTAGGTTGGAGAAAGCCAGTTATGACCAAATGGAATTGATTAGGGCCAAACTGAAAGCAATCAGAGATGATGTTCACAATGTTAGGGCAGAGCTAAAAGCTACGGGATGAGGTTCACAATGCTTTCAATGAATTCCAATCTAATCTAAATTCTCTCAAAGCTAGGGTAACTGAGGCAGAAGATAGAATTAGTGATCTGGAGGACTAACAGATAGAGAGAAAGGATCAGGAGGAAGCCTGGAACAAATAGCTTAGAAGCTACAAAAACAGAATCAGGGAAATAAATGATGCCATGAAACATTCCAATGTCAGAATTATTGGAATGCCTGAAGGGGAGGAGAAAGAAAGAAGTCTAGAAGATATAGTGGAACAAGTTCTTCATGAAACTTTTCCCAATCTTGTGAATGGAACCAGAGTTCAAGTACTAGAGGCCAAATGGTGTCCACCCAAGATTATAGATTCCAAATAAACATCAAGGCACCTGATAGTCAAATTGAGGAATTGTAATTGTAGATATAATCTCTTGAAAGCCGCTAGGACAAAGAGGCTCCTTACTTACAGAGGAAAGCCCATCAGAATATTGTCAGACCTGTCCACAGAAACCTGGCAAGCCAGAAAGGACTGGCAAGATATATTCAGGGCACTAAATGAGAAGAACATGCAGCCAAGAATACTCTATCCAGCAAGACTGACAATCAGAATGGATGGAGAGATAAAGAGTTTCCAAGACCAGCAAGGCTTAAAAGACTATGCAACCACCAAGTCAATACTGCAGGAAATATTAAGGAGGGTTCTATAAAAGAGGAAAAATCCTAAGAATAGCATTGAACAGAAATATAGAGAAAATCTACAGAAAGAAAACTTCAAAGGTAAAATGATGTCAATAAAAACATATCTATCAATAATCACTCTCAATGTGAATGGCTTAACTGCGCCCATAAAACAGCACAGGGTTGCAGATTGGATAAAATGACAGGACCCATACATATGTTATCTACAAGAGACCCATTTTGAACCTAAAGATACACCCAGACTGAAAGTGAAGGGATAGAGAAGCATCTTTCATGCCAATGGGCCTCAAAAGAAGGCTGGGGTAGCGATTCTCATATCAGATAAATTAGATTTTAAATTAAAGACTATAGTCAGAGATACAGAAGGACAATACATAATTCTTAAAGAAACTAGCCACCAAGTTGATCTAACAATTGTAAGCATCTATGCCCCCAATATGGGAGCAGCCAATTACATAAGAAAACTGTTAATCAAGATAAAGAGTCATATTGATATGAATACATTAATAGTAGGAGGTCTTAACACACCTCTCTCAGAAATAGATCATCGAAGCAGAAAAATCAATAAACAAACAAGAGCATTGAATGACACATTGGGCCAGATGGACCTCATAGATATATACAGAACATTCCACCCTAAAACAACAGAATACTCATCCTTCTCAAGTGCACATGGAACCTTCTCCAGAATAAACCACATACTGGGTCACAAATCAGGACTCAACTGATACCAAAAGATTGACATTATTCCCTGCATATTCTCAGATCACAATGCTTGAAACTTGAGCTCAATCAAAAGGAAAAGTTCAGAAGGAACTCAAACACCTGGAAGCTAAAGACCACCTTGCTTAAGAATGCTTGGATCAACCAGGAGATCAAAGAAGAACTGAAACAATTCATGGAAACCAATGAGAATGAAGACACTTCGGTCCAAAACCTATGGGATACAGCAAAGGCGGTCCCAAGGGGGAAATACATAGCCACCCAAGCCTCCCTCAAAAAAATTGAAAAATCCAGAACATACCAGCTGTCTCTACACCTTAAAGAACAGGAGAATCAACAACAAATCAAACCAACTCCACACATAAGAAGGGAAATCATCAAGATTAGAGCTGAGATCAATGAGGTAGAAACCAGAGATACAGTAGAACGCATCAATGAAACTAGAAGCTGTTTTTTTTAAAGAATCAATAAGATCGATAAACCATTGGCCACACTAATCCAAAAGAAAAGAGAGAAAGCCCAAATTCATAAAATTATGAATGAAAAGGGAGAGATCATAACTAACACCAAGGAAGTAGAAACAATCATCAGAAGTTATTATAAACAGTTATATTCCAATAAGCTAAGCAGCCTAGATGAAATGGATGCATTCGTGGAAAACTATAAACTCCCAAAATTGAACCAGGAAGTAATTGACAACCTGAATAGACCAATATCTAGTAACGAGATTGAAGCAGTGATCAAAAACCTCCCCAAAAACAAGAGCCCAGGACCTGATGGATTCCCTGGGGAATTCTATCAAACTTTTAAATAAGAAATAACACCTATTCTCCTGAAGCTGTTTCAAAAAATTGAAGCAGAAGGAAAACTTCCAAACTCTTTCTATGAAGCCAGCATTACCCTGATCCCCAACCCAGGCAAAGACCCTACCAAAAAGGAGAATTTCAGACCAATATCACTGATGAATATGGATGCTAAGATTGCCAACAAGATTCTAGCAAACAGTATTCAACAGCACATTAAAAAGATTATCCACCATGACCAGGTAGGATTCATTCCTGGGCTACAAGGATGGTTCAACATTCGCAAATCAATCAATGTGATAGAACAAATTAATATGAGAAGAGAGAAAAACCACATGGTCCCCTCAATTGATGCAGAAAAAGCATTTGACAAAATCCAGCATCCGTTCCTGATTAAAACGCTTCAAAGTATAGGAATAGAGGGAACATTCCTGAACTTCATAAAATCTGTCTATGAAAGACCCACAGCAAATATCATCCTCAATGGGAAAAAGCATGCAGCCTTCCCGTTGAGATCAGGAACACGACAAGGATGCCCACTCTCACCACTCTTGTTCAACATAGTATTAGAAATCCTAGCAACAGCAATCAGACAACAAAGAGAAATAAAAGGTATCCAAATTGGCAATGGTGAAGTCAAACTCTCTCTCTTCGCAGATGACATGATTCTTTATATGGAAAACCCAAAAGACTCCACCCCCAAACTACTAGAACTCATACAGCAATTCAGCAACGTGGCAGGATACAAAGTCAATGTACAGAAATCAGTGACTTTCTTGTACACTAACAATGAAAATACAGAAAGGGAAATTAGAGAATCAATTCCATTGACTATAGCACCAAGAACCATAAGATACCTGGGAATAAACCTAACCAAAGAGGTAAAGGATCTGTACTCGAGGAACTACAGAACACCCATGAAAGAAATTGAAGAGAACACAAAAAGATGGAAGACCATTCCATGCTCTTGGATCAGAAGAATAAACATTGTTAAAATGTCTATACTGCCTAGAGCAGTCTATACTTTTAATGCCATTCTGATCAAAATTCCACCAGTATTTTTCAAAGAGCTGGAGCAAATAATCCTAAAATTTGCATGAAATCAGAAGAGACCCCGAATTGCTAAGGAAATGTTGAAAAACAAAAATAAAACTGGGGGCATCACGTTACCTGATTTCAAGCTTTACTACAAAGCTGTGAGCACCAAAACATCACGGTACTGGCATAAAAACAGACACATAGACCAGTGGAAGAGAGTAGAGAGCCCAGATATGGACCCTCAACTCTATGGTCAAATAATCTTCAACAAAACAGGAAAAAATATACAGTGGATAAAAGACAGTCTCTTCAATAAATTGTGCTAGGAAAACTGGACAGCTATATGTAGAAGAATGAAACGCAACCATTCTCTTACACCATACACAAAGATAAACTCAAAATGGATAAAAGACCTCCTCAACGTGAGACAGGAATCCATCAGAATCCTAGAGGAGAACATAGGCAGTAATCTCTTCGATATCAGCCACAGCAACTTCTTTCAAGATATGTCTCCAAAGGCAAAGGAAAAAAAAGCCAAAATAAACTTTTGGGACTTCATCAAAATCAAAAACTTCTGTTCCATTGATCTATGTGTCTGTTTTTGTGCCAGTACCATGCTGTCTTGATGATGACAGCTTTGTAATAGAGCTTGAAGTCCGGAATTGTGATGCCACCAACTTTGGCTTTCTTTTTCAATATCCCTTTGGCTATTAGGTCTTTTCTGGTTCCATATAAATTTTAAAATTATTTGTTCCATTTCTTTGAAAAAGATGGATGGTACTTTGATAGGAATTGCATTAAATGTGTAGATTGCTTTAGGTAGCATAGACATTTTCACAATATTTATTCTTCCATCCAGGAGCATGGAACATTTTTCCATTCCTTTGTGTCTTCCTCAATTTCTTTCATGAGTACTTTATAGTTTTCTGAGTATAGATTCTTAGCCTCTTTGGTTAGGTTTACTCCTAGGTATCTTATGGTTTGGGGTGCAATTGTAAATGGGATTGACTCCTTAATTTCTCTTTCTTCTGTCTTGTTGTTGGTGTAGAGAAATGCAACTGATTTCTGTGCATTGATCTTATATCCTGACACTTTACTGAATTCCTGTACAAGTTCTAGCAGTTTTGGAGTGGAGTCTTTTGGGTTTTCCACATAGAGTATCATATCATCTGCAAAGAGTGATAATTTGACTTCTTCTTTGCCGATTTGGATGCCTTTAATTTCCTTTTGTTGTCTGATTGCTGAGGCTAGGACTTCTAGTACTATGTTGAATAGCAGTGGTGATAATGGACATCCCTGCCGTGTTCCTGACCTTAGTGGAAAAGCTTTCAGTTTTTCTCCATTGAGAATGATATTTGCGGTGGGTTTTTCATAGATGGCTTTGATGATATTGAGGTATGTGCCCTCTATCCCTACACTTTGAAGAGTTTTGATCAGGAAGGGATGCTGTACTTTGTCAAATGCTTTTTCAGCATCTATTGAGAGTATCATATGGTTCTTGTTCTTTCTTTTATTGATGTGTTGTATCACATTGATTGATTTGCGGATGTTGAACCAACCTTGCAGCCCTGGGATAAATCCCACTTGGTTGTGGTGAATAATCCTTTTAATGTACTGTTGAATCCTATTGGCTAGTATTTTGGTGAGAATTTTCGCATCTGTGTTCATCAAGGATTTTGGTCTATAGCTCTCTTTTTTGATGGGATCCTTGTCTGGTTTTGGGATCAAGGTGATGTTGGCCTCATAAAATGAGTTTGGGAGTTTTCCTTCCATTTCTATTTTTTGGAACAGTTTCAGGAGAATAGGAATTAGTTCTTCTTTAAATGTTTGGTAGAACACATAGATCAATGGAACAGAATAGAGAGCCCAGAAATAGACCCTCAACTCTATGGTCAACTAATCTTTGACAAAGCAGGAAAGAATGTCCAATGGAAAAAAGACAGCCTCTTTAATAAATGGTGTTGGGAAAATTGGACATCCACATGCAGAAAAATGAAATTAGACCATTTCCTTACACCACACACAAAAATAAACTCAAAATGGATTAAGGACCTCAATGTGAGAAAGAAATCCATCAAAATCCTTGAGGAGAACACAGGCAGCAACCGCTTCGACCTCAGCCGCAGCAACATCTTCCTAGGAACATCGCCAAAAGCAAGGGAAGCAAAGGCAAAAATGAACTGTTGGGATTTCATCAAGATCAAAAGCTTTTGCACATCAAAGGAAACAGTTAACAAAATCAAAAGACAACTGACAGAATGGGAGAAGATATTTGCAAACGACATATCAGATAAAGGACTAGTGTCCAAAATCTATAAAGAACTTAACAAACTCAACACCCAAAGAACAAACAATCCAATCAAGAAATGGGCAGAGGACATGAACAGACGTTTCTGCAAAGAAGACATCCAGATGGCCAACAGACACATGAAAAAGTGCTCCATATCACTCGGCATCAGGGAAATACAAATCAAAACCACAATGAGATATCACCTCACACCAGTCAGAATGGCTAAAATCAACAAGTCAGGAAATGACAGATGCTGGCGAGGATGCGGAGAAAGGGGAACCCTCCTACACTGTTGGTGGGAATGCAAGCTGGTGCAACCACTCTGGAAAACAGCATGGAGGTTCCTCAAAATGTTGAAAATTGAACTGCCCTATGACCCAGCAATTGCACTACTGGGTATTTACCCTAAAGATACAAACGTAGTGATCCAAAGGGGCACGTGCACCCGAATGTTTATAGCAGCAATGTCCACAATAGCCAAACTATGGAAAGAACCTAGATGTCCATCAACAGATGAATGGATAAAGAAGAGGTGGTATATATACACAATGGAATACTATGCAGCCATCAAAAGAAACAAAATCTTGCCATTTGCGACAACATGGATGGAACTAGAGCGTATCATGCTTAGTGAAATAAGTCAAGTGGAGAAAAACAACTATCATATGATCTCCCTGATATGAGGAAGTAGTAATGCAACATGGGAGCTTGAGTGGGTAGGAGAAGAATCCATGAAACAAGATGGGATAGGGAGGGAGACAAACCATAAGTGACTCTTAATCTCACGAAACAAACTGTGGGTTGCTGGGGAGAGGGGGGTTGGGAGCAGGGGGGTAGGGTTATGGACATTGGGGAGGGTATGTGCTTTTGGGTAAATTGGAAGGGGTGGTGAACCATGAGAGACTATGGACTCTGAAAAACAATCTGAGGGGTTTGAAGTGGCGGAGGGGTGGGAGGTTGGGGTACCAGGTGGTGGGTATTATAGAGGGCACAGCTTGCATGGAGCACTGGGTGTGGTGAAAAAATAATGAATACTGTTTTTCTGAAAATAAATAAATTGGAAAAAAAAAAAAAAAAACATTAAACATGTGCATGGGGTACCTGGGTGGCTCAGCGGTTTAAAACCTATGCCTTCAGCTCAGGTCATGATCCCAGGGTCCTGGGATCGAGCCCCACATCGGGCTCTCTGCCTGGCAGGGAGTCTGCTTCCTCCTCTCTCTCTGCCTGCCTCTCTGCCTACTTGTGATCTCTGTCTGTCAAATAAATAAATAAAATCTTTAAAAAAAAATTAAAAAAAAAATCAAAAACTTCTGCACAGCAAAGGAAACAGTCAAGAAAACAAAGAGGCAACCCATGGAATGGGAGAAGATATTTGCAAATGACAGTACAGACAAAAGGCTGATATCCAGGATCTATAAAGAACTCCTCAAACTCAACACACACAAAACAGATAATCATATCAAAAAATGGACAGAAGATATGAACAGACACTTCTCTAATGAAGACATACAAATGGCTATCAGACACATGAAAAAATGTTCATCATCACTAGCCATCAGGGAGATTCAATTTAAAACCACATTGAGATACCACCTTACACCACTTAGAATGGCCGAAATTAGCAAGACAGGGAACAACATGTGTTGGAGGGGATGTGGAGAAAGGGGAACACTCTTACACTGTTGGTGTAAGTTGGTGCAGCCTGTTTGGAGAACAGTGTGGAGATTCCTCAAGAAATTAAAAATAGAGCTTCCCTATGACCCTGCAATTGCACTACTGAGTATTTACCCCTTGGGGGAAATTGGAAGAGGAGGTGAACCATGAGAGACTATGGATTCTGAAAAACAATCTGAGGGGTTTGAAGCGGCAGGAGGTGGGAGGTTGGGAGAACCAGGTGGTGGGTATTAGAGAGGGCACAGATTGCATGGAGCACTGGGTGTTGTACAAAAACAATGAATACTGTTATGTTGAAAATAAATAAATTAATTTAAAAAAAAAACATTGTGCTAAATGAAAGAAGTTGGGAAGGACATAATTCATATGAAATGTCCAGTAAAACCAAATTTATATCAATAGAAAGCAGATAGTGCCTGCCTGGGGCTAGAGTCAGCACTGAGAATGACTGGAAATAGTACATGGGATCAACCTGGGATGGAACTGGATTTCAGTTACATAACTATTAATTTACCGACTGTCAAAAAAGTATAAATTTAATGTGGGTAAATGTTATGGTAATGTATTAATTTTCTCTTCTTGTTGTAACAAATTACCAAAAGATTAGTGGCATAAAATTGTACAAATTATTTTGCATTTTTATAGATCTAACATCTGGTAAGGGTCTCACTAAGCTAAACAAAAGGTATTGGCATGCTTCCTTCCTTTCTGGAGGCTCTACAGGAGAAAACATTTCTTTATTAATACAGATTTCAGAATTCAGTTCCATCTTTAAAACTGCTATGAGACTAAGAATTCTGTTTCCTTGCTGGATGTTAATTATGAGGGTTACCCTTAGCTCTGAGAAGACTCTTGTCCATAGCCCTCTATATCTTGGTATCAGTGGTGGGTATCAGATCCTTTTCATGATGCCATAACCTCCTCCCATCAGTGATCCCTCTTTGATCCAGCCAGAAAGTGTTCCTAGATTTTAAAGACTCAAATGATTGGGCCCACCAGGATTATCTCATCATCTCAATGTCCTTCATTTTAATCAAATCTTCAAAGTCCTTTGCCATGTAAGGTAACATATTCAAAGGAGGTATTAAGATGTAGACATATTTGGGGATCCATTGTTCTGGCTACAGGAAACATTATTATTTCTTCATGTAGATTTTTTTTTTCTACATCATTTCTTAAAATCTAACACTCCATGGTAGAGTCTCCGAATAATCCCTTGTAGAACATTATATCATCCGTGAACAAAGACACTTTAATGTCTTCCACTCTGACCTATTTTTGTTTCTTTCAATTTTCTGATTTCATATAACCCTATGCCTTAACTACCTAAGAGCTTTCCTAGATTCTCAGGCTGAAAATGTCAGAGCCATCCTTGATTCCTTTCTTCAAGCCCCATAAAAGATTCCTCAACAATTCCTGAAAGCTATACCTAGAAACACATAATGAAAATGACTACTTCACGACCTCAACCTGTACCACTCTATTCCAGATTTCTGTACGATTTCACTTAGGTTTCCACTAACTGATGCTTTAAAGATCTCTCCACCTCCATCCTTGTCATGCTCTCTTTTGTCCAGTCTGTTCCATTTAGTAGTCAGAGTGATTACATAAAATTATTATTAACCAGAGTACTTAATAAAAGTACTCACTAAGGACAAATACTCATTGAGTACTTACTTTATATCCTCACTCTTGAATATAGTTTAGAGGGATTAATCCACCTACATTTTTAAATAACCCTGTAAGGTCAGTATAATTATTTTCTCCATATTTAAAAGTTAGAATTTAAAGCACTGAAAATTTAGTTTATTAAGAGTAGACATCTAGCAAATCCAGCAGCCAGGATTTGAACATGGGCCAATTATTCCAAAACCCATAATATTCCTAACTGCTATGCTATAGTCAATCTATTATTTTTCAAGTGTAATTGAATATTACTAAACTTTATTGGTTTATTTTGCGTTTTTTCAGAGCCACAAAATGCAAAAACTGCCACCACTTTTCCATTTTCTCCCCAATGTATATACTTAGAAGGCTAAGGAAAGCAAAATGGTTGCCAATATCATTGCCCTTATAGACAGTGCTCTGCTTGCTGGGAGAGGCATCCATCTCCCCAAAGAGATGATAGAGAGACTGCAAGATAATCACTGATGTTGCTGCCACAAAGAGGCACTGGCATTCTGTATCCAGGTGGATTTCTGTTTAGGCAGTGAACTTGCTGACCTTCCTCTGTGCCTTTCTCAGTAGAGAAAATAACCAGAGTTAGGCTGGCTGGCAGTCTAAGAGCCTGCATGCCTATCTTCTGGGAGTTAGACTGCCAGTGTGGGTGGTAAAAGGCAACTGAGCAGGAGTCAGAACTCCTGAACCTGAAGGGCCTCCAAAGAATTGTCACACATGCTGTGCAGTAGCCAGCGGATGAGTGCCTGCAACACAGAAGCTGATGGCCAGCTGTGTAGGTCAGAGACATAGTGAAAGTTGGCAGTAAGAGGCCTAAAAATAAAATGCAGCAATAAAGTAAGGACCATTTGTCCTTATTTTTCTATCTCCTTACTCTCAACATTGAGAAGGACTTACATCCTACCATTGGAAGAAAGAAGGGCTAGAACTTTGAAACATGTGGTTCAAATATACAACTGAAAAATATTATTTTTTTAAGTTTCTATTTACATTCCAGTTAGCTAACATGTAGTGTATTATTAGTTTCAGGTGTACAATATAGTGATTCAACATTTCCATAGATCACATGGCAAGTGCACTTCCTTAATCTCCATCACCAATGTCACCCATCCCTCACCCACCTCCTATTTCTTGGTTTGACTTGCCCCTGCTCCCCTTTGCTCATTTGTTTTATTTCTTAAATTCCAAAGATGAGTGAAATCATATGGTTTTTGTCTGTGACTGATTTCACTTAACATTATATTCTCTAGCTGCATCCATGTCCTTGCAAAGAGCAAGATTTCATTCTTTATTTTTTTAATTTATTTTTTTAAAGATTTTATTTATTTATTTGACAGAGAGAAATCACAAGTAGACGGAGAGGCAGGCAGAGAGAGAGAGAGGGAAGCAGTCTCCCTGCTGAGCAGAAAGCTCGATGCGGGACTCAATCCCAGGACCCTGAGATCATGACCTGAGCCGAAGGCAGCAGCTTAACCCACTGAGCCACCCAGGCGCCCCGATTTCATTCTTTTTTATGGCTGAGTCATATTCCATTGTCTTTATGTGTGTGAGACCTCTTTTTTATCCATTCATCAGTTGATGGACACTTGGGCTGTTTCCATAGTTTGGCTATTGTAGATAATGCTGTTATAAACACTGGAGTGCATGTATCCCTTTGGGATAGTATTTTTGTATTCTTTGGAATAAATACCTATATTGCAATTGTTAAGACATAAGGTAGTTCTATTTTTCAATTTTTGTGGAACTGTTTTCCACAGGGCTGTACCAATTTGCATTCCTACTAACAGTGCATGAGGATTCCCCTTTTTCTATATCCTAGGCCACACCTGTTGTTTCTTGTGTTATTGATTTTAGACATTCTGACATGTGTGAGATGGTATCTCATTATAGTTTTGATTTGCATTTCCCTAATGAATAGTGATGTTGAACATCTTTTCATGTATCATCTGGATGCCTTCTTAGGAAAAATGTCTATTCGTGTCTTCTGCCCATTTTTTAAATTGGATTATTCATTTTTTGAATGTGGAGTTTTATACGTTTTTATATATCTTGTACTAACCCTTTATCAGATATGTCATTTGCAAATATCTTCTCTGATTCAGTAGGTTGCCTTTTAGATTTGTTGATTATTTCCTTTGGGGTGCAGAAGTTTATTTTGTTTTTGTTTTTGTTTTGTTTAGTTTTATTTTATCATTTTATTAATTTTGTTAATTACCATACAGTACTTCATTAGTTTTTGATGTAGTGTTCCATGATTCATTATTTGCTTATAACACTAAAAGCTTTTAATTCTGATGTAGTCCAGATAGTTTATTTTTGCTTTTATTTCTCTTGCCTCAGGACACATATCTAGAAAGAAGTTGCTATGACCAGTGTCAAAGAAGTTACTACCTGTGTTCTCTTTTAGGGCTTTTATGGTTTTAGATCTCACATTTAGGTCTTCAATCCATTTAAGTTTGTTTTTATATGATCCATGAAGGTGGTCCAGTTTCTTTCATTTGCATTTGGCTGTTCTGTTCTCCCAATACCATTTGTTGAAGAGAACAGTTCTTTTCCATTGGATATTCTTTCCTGCTTCATTGAGGATTAATTGACCATATAACTGTGGGTTCATTTCTGGATTCTCTATTCTGTTCTATTGATTTATGGGCCTATTTTTGTGCCAGTACCATACTCTTTTGATTACTACAGCTTTATAATGTAACTTGAAGTCCACGGTTGTATTGTCTCCAGCTTTGTTTTTCTTTTTCAAGATTGGTTTGGCTATTCAGGGTCTTTTGTGGTTTCATAAAAATTTTAGGATTGTCTGTTTCAGTTCTGTGAAAAAATGCTGTTGGTATTTTGATAGAGATTGCATTTTATATGTAGATTGCTTTGGGTAGTATAGACATTTTAACAATAGTTATTCTTCCAATCCATGAACACAGAACATCTTTCCATTTCTTTGTATGACTGAAAGTTTTAATGTAGATTGGGCATTTTTTAATAAAATATGACCAGAAAGAAAACTCTTAGGAATAGAAAGAAATGGATTTTCCAGAACATGATTTAATCTAGTGACAGATTTAAATAAAAGTTTTATGTTTATTCATTATGCTTTCAGAGTTCTTAATTAACTGGTTATAATAGCTTTAAAGCCCTAGAGATCAGGCTTCTACCTCATCACTTCTGTCCTTCCTCTCGCTATATTCCAAATCCAGAGCAAATTATTTGTACCCTCAGGATCTTTACACATCTATAAGGGCTTTCTATAGGGCCATCTATAGGGCTTTCTCCTTCTCATCTTTTTAGTTTCTACTGTCACATTTTCAAATAGGCCTTTTCTAAGGACCTTCTATAAAGTTACCACTCCCCTGACTCAATGACCATATTTTTACTGCCATAACTTATTTTACTCATTCCATTTCCAATTATAGAACATTCAGAATGGAAAAAAAGTTTTATTTGTTAGCAGCTCTTTTCACACATCCAAACTGACTGTTGCTTAGAAAGTTTTTCTAGAAACTTGGAAAGAAAAGGTTGGAATTGGCCTTTTTTCCCAGGGACAATAAGTTTTTTGGAAAGACTTCCACATGGACAGCAAAAGAAACAGTCAATGGAACCAAAACACAACCAAAAGAATGGGAGAAGCTATTTGCGAATGGCATATCAGATAAAGGGCTAGTATGCAAAATCAATAAAGAACTTAATCTCAACACCCAAAGAGCAAATAATCCAATCAAGAAATGGGCAGAAGACATGAACAAACATTTCTGCAAAGAAGACATCCAGATGGCCAACAGACACATGAAAAAGTGTTCCACATCACTCGGCATCAGGGAAATACAAATCAAAACCACAGTGAGATACCACCTCACACCAGTCAGAATGGCCAAAATTAACAAGTTAGGAAATAACAGATGTTGGCAAGGATGCAGAGAAAGGGGAACACTCCTACACTGTTAGTGGGAAAGCAAGCTGGTGCAGCCACTCTGGAAAACAGTATGGATATCTCTCAAAAAGTTGAAAATAGGGCTACCCTATGACCTAGCAATCGCACTACTTGATATTTACCCTAAAGATATAAATGTAGTGATCCAAAAGGGCACGTGCACCCGAATGTTTAAAGCAGCAATATCCACAATAGCCAAACTATGGAAATAACCTAGATGCCCATCAACAGATGAATGGATAAAGAAGGTGTGCTATATATTGGAATACTATGCAGCCATCAAAGCCCTCCCTCAAAATCTTGCCATTTGCAATGACATGGATGGAACTAAAGGATATTATGCTAAGTGAAATAAGTCAATCAGAGAAAGACAATTATCATATGATCTCTCTGATATGAGCAATTTGAGAAGCAGGGTGGGGGGTCATGTGGGACAGTGAGGGAAAAAATGGAACAAGATGGGACCAGAGAGGAAGACAAACCATAAGAGATGCTTAATCTCAGGAAACAAACTGAAGGTTGTAGGGGCAGGGGGAGAGGGATAGGGTGGCTGGGTGATGGACATTGGGGAGGGTATGTGCTATGGTGAGTGCTGTGAATTATGTAAATCTGATGATTCACAGACCTGTACCCCCAAAGCAAATAATACATTATTGCTAATTAGAAGGAAAGAAAGAAAGAAAGGTAAGTCAGTCAGTCTTCCACATGGAAGATGCACTATTAAAAGGCTGCTCCCAGTGACAGTGTTCTTTCAAGGCCCTTATCATTACTCAATCTCCTATGCCTTGGACCAATATATTACCCTTTCCACTATCTTACCTCCTCCCCAGTTCCAACTCCATTCCTTTGCAATTTATAATATATGAATAGCTGCAAGACTCATCTCCAAGGAAAAAATTTAAAACTTTTGTTACTTTTAGCCAGGGTTAAACTGTGACCATGTTATTGGTATATTTGGAAATGAAAAATTCTGTCCTACTATAATATTTGACCTCCCTATCTGAAAAGATCTACTTTGCTATCTCCTTTCCAAGTATTGCCAATTGCCGATTTTTTAATAAAAATTAAGAACATTAGCTGAAAAAAATTTTTACACACCTAAGTATGGTACAGTTTTCTATTAGATCTATGTGAATGACGTAGGTAATTCCTTCTGCTACTTAAACCATCTTATTTTAGAAATGTGATGTTTTTCTTATAATTTGAAGAACAAATGTGACTTTTAAAACAACTATACTGTACCATTTTATTAAATAAGATGGGTGGTGAATGTGGCTGTAAGTCTCTTTAAAGATTCACTTCTGCACTGCAAGCTCCTGCAAACATTGTAAATGTGCGTTAACATTCTGGAGACCAAACTGTCTTTCACAGATAGTAGATATGCAGAGTTAAACAGCATGAATCTGCTAGTGACATAGCCATATTCCTTCAAGCAAGAGAAAGACAGAATCATTATTCTGCTGGCAAAGTGAATACCTAGAAAAGAAGCCTGATGTGCATATCCAATCCCTGGTAAATATGTTCTTTGTAAACTGATCATTTAACACATCTCTATCTAAAGACCAATCATTCTCATTAAAAACTAAAGAACCATGATTAAACCCTGAGCTCTGTTTAGTTAGAAAATTATTTTAAACCTTAATTCTACATTTGTTATTAGAAGTTCAGAACCAAACACAGAAATAGATAATACTATGGAAATGTGTAGCTGTTGCAGCATTTATAATATCCAATAGAACAGTTAAAACAACAATGAAGGGCAAATAGGTAATTATTGGTAATAATATTCCATATAAATTCCAAGAGAGGTCCTGCTCCTTGAGGCTTTTAACGATGTTTTACTTGGTGATACTTAGGGTTGAATATGAACAGAAATGTAATGATCATGATGGTTTATATTTCATGATAAGATTTAAAACCATTATTAGTATTATCTTTTCCATCTTCAGAACCACCATGGAGAATACTATTATTGTGCTACTGATAGTTGTGAAACGTAAGCTCAGAATGCTCCAGTGCCCTACCCCAAGTACCATAGCTGATAATGACAATAATGAATTCCAGTTTTGTCTAAGATCAGAAATACTACCACTATAGATGATGGTGTGTACAATGCCTATATATTATTTCCAATTGTGTGTTGAACACAAACATGAATTAATTAGATATGAAGGTGAGAGAATAGGATATTAACTGTCACTAAGGGGGAAAAAATGCTTTCTTATAGCTTCTGGGATATAACACTTACACGGTACAGTAGAAAGTTACCATTTGTTTGTCCCTCCAAATTTTTGTTGAGTGGCTACCATCTGCGAAGCATAAGTACTTGGCTACTGAAACAAAAAATAGTTTTTGTTCTGGGACTCATAATTTAATGGAAGGAAAAGAATAAACAAGTAGAAATCAATGTATCAGGAAAGTACTAAGTAGGACGACATGGTTCACCACATGACTAGCTTAGGAAGGTCAAGAAAAATCCCTTTGAAGGCTGAAATAGAAGTCAGGTAGAGGATGTTACATTAGGGGGTTAATATGCAGAATGCAAGAGAAAGTGCCTAGAAGGAGTGATGTCACTTGGAAAACAAGAACACTTTCAAAATCACAAAAGGCTAAGATCTTTCAGCAGTATCTTGCCCTGATGGTCCCAAGCAACACACAAGTAGACATTTTGCTAGTGTATTTATTTAAAATGTATTTGGTACTTAAAAATGAATCATCTCTAGGTTATTTGATTAACGACTTACCGATGAAAGAATAGTAATGGTAAAGTTCTGCAAAGTTCCTTACACTATAATTGGAAATCCTCAAAGATCACAAAGACCAACTTAAATTATTAATGCTTAATTATGGATACTATAGAGAATGTTATGGAAAGGAAAGTATATTCAAATTAGTGAAATATTCATAAACTTACAACTAATAAGTAATTTTTCCATGCACTAGCAACTCTAACATCATCCAAGTCTTAATGAATCATTTCTATCCATTGGAATGGCATGTTTATAGTTATCTGGACCTTCTGAAGAGGGCTAATGGGATTCTTTGGAAGAGGGTTAGTGGTAATCTCTGAGAATCTTCCCTAACCTTTTTTCTCTTTCTCACCACAACCCATTTTCTACTAATTTTACACACCCTTTAATTCTCTCTTTTTTCTTATTTTCACTGATTGTCAACTACAGAAGTCCGTGGTTGCCAATCAAATACAAAACCAAGATATGAGAATTCTAGAGATGATGGTGGAGTAGGAGGATCCTAAACTCACTTTGGTCTAGAATAAACCTGTAAAACTCCTACATCAGTGTAAATAAACCAGAAAACAAATCAAAGACCAGTAGAACAGACTCTTCACAGCTGAACATAGAGAATAGACCAATAGAAAAGGGTAGGAAGGGTGGAAATGTGGTCAGGAAAGCAGTTGATCCACAATACTGTCCAAAGGCACAGAGGAGGAAGAGGAGCAGATCCCACACCTGGCTTTCTGGTATCAGGGACCCACACTGGGAATATAAGTCCCTGTAATACTGAGATTTTTAAAACATAGGGGTTTAATTTCTCAAGTTCTTACAATCAGGGGGGTTTAAAACCTGGAACTTTGGGAGAGCTAGAGGGCCACTGGAAAGTGAGATCCCACCCTTAAAGAGACAGCACAAAAAACAGCTTTGTTGAGATGAAGCATAAAAGCAATAGTTTGAAAAATACTTGGTGTATACAGAAAGGAGATTTATTTACTAATCTCAAAACTTCTGTTGGAAGATTAAGATCTCTAGGAAACTTAAGAACAAAAAAGGTGATGGATACGATTTCCCTCTTTGACATCCAACCTAGATATTTGGGTACCCGTAAGAACCAGCTTCGCTCTACCACTCTCCACCTAGCTTTTAACAGTGTGCCCCACCCCCATCCTTTCCTTCAGATGTGCCTCCTCCAAAATGCCCTTAGCAGTTCTCCAAAGTCTACACATCCCCTCCACAGCAGGCCTACATATACTTTGCTAACAGAACACTACACACCTGTGTTCTCCAGCCCAACTCTGCAGGACTCCATCCAAAGTGGCACAACAAGTACAGCAGTGTGTAAGGAGCCCTTTCAGGGGAAAGCACTATTCCAAAGTGACTCTTGCCCCAGGGAGAGGGGGAGATAACAAGGTGCCCCATTTTTACTGAGCCCCAGCAGTGGCCTGGGGGTAGACATTTGGTGTGACTGCAGGCCCTGCCCACCAAAGAAAGCTTCTCAGGGGACAACATGGGGAGAGAGTCCTGCAATTCAATGTGACCTCAGCTCTGGCAAATGCCTGGTCTGCCTCAAACTTAAGCTCAAGGTAGCTCCAGACTGGCTCATTAACACATGCAACAAACCTGCCACATAGACAAAGAGAGCCATTGAAGACAACTGGATTGAAGGCAAACATGGCTCAGGCACAACAATAGGGCACACACAACATATACAGGAGTGCCAGGAATGCCTGGCACCCTGAAATGCTAGGGCCTGGTGAATAGGGCTACTGTACAACAGGGAACCATTGAGCCTCTTCTTCATAAGGTCACTACCTGCAACTGTATTTCCTAACACAAAGAGATACAGAGAGTTAAACAAATGGAGAGACAGAAGAATATGTCATGTATGAAGAGCAGGACAAAAATCACAGCAAGAGTGCTAAAAGAAATGGAGATAAGTAACCTGCCTGATGGAGAATTTAAAGTCATGGTCATAAAGACACTCAGTGGACTTGAGAAAAAGTGAAGGATCTCACTGAGATCATCAATAAAGAGCTAGAAAACATGAAAAAGACCAATGAGAAATAAAGAATGCAATAACTGAAATTAAAAATACAACAGCAGGAATAAATTATAAACTAGAGGAAGTAGAAGAATGAATTAGTGATCTGGAGGACCGAGTAATATAAAGCAATCACACTTAACAGGAGAAAGAAAAATTATACATAAAAAATCAGTCTAGAATAAGGGAACTCAGTGACACCACCAAGCACAATAACATTCACATTATAGGGAACCAAAAAAGAGAGAAGAGAGGAAAGGGGTGGAGGAAAATTCATTTGACGAAATAATAGCTGCCTAAAAGAAATTCATTTCAAACTGAAAGACACATTCATATTGAAAGTAAAGGGATGGGAAAATACCTATCATGCAAAGCAAATTAAAAGTAAGCCAGACTACAATTTGAAACAAAGACCATAACAAGAGACAAAGAAGGAGACTACATAAAGAGAACAAATCAACAGGAAGATACAATAGTTGTAAATATCTATACACTTAACAAGGGAGCACTCAAATACATAAAATACCTATTAACAAGCATAAAGGATGTAATCAACAGTAATACAATAACAGGGGGCATTAACACCCAGTTACATCAATGGATAGATCATCTGAACAGAAAATGACAAGGAATCAGTGGCTGGAATGACGTATTAGACCAAATTAATCTAACAGATATATTCAAAACATCCCATCCTAAAACAGTAGAACACACATTTTTTTTCGAATGCACATAACATGGAACATTCTCCAGAAGAGATGACATCTTAGGCCACAGAACAAATCTCAACAAATTAAAAAAAGATTGCAGTCATACCTTGCATCTTTTCCAATCACAACTAAAAAAAACTAAACTAAACTAAACTAAAAATCAACCACAAGAAAAAATCTGGAAAGGACACAAATACATAGACATTAATTAACATGTTACTAAACAATGAATGGGTCTAACAAAAAAATGAAAGAGGTAATAAAAATATATATGGAGACAAATGAAAACACAACAGTACAAAATCTATGAGATACAGCAAAAGCTTCTCTAAGAGGGAATTTTATATGAATACAAGCCTACCTCAAAAAGCAAGAAAAATATCTCAAATGAACTGAACTTTACATCTAATAGGGGTAGAAAAAGAACAAAAACAACAACAAGAACAACAAAAGCAGTTGAAGGAAGGAAATAATAAAGATTAGAGCAGAAATAGATACAAATGAAATAGAAACTAAAAACATAATAGATCAATGAAACAAGGTGTTTCTTTGAAAAGATAAACAAAATTTATAAACTTTCAGTTATCAAAACAAAAAGAGAGAGAGAAGGAGGACTCAAAATTAGAAGTGAGAATAAACAACTGACAGCATAGAAATAGAAAGGATAATAAGAGAATATGATGAAAACTATATGCTGACAAACTGGATAACCTAGAAGACATAGAGAAATTCCTAGAAACATAAAATTTCTAAAACTGAATCAGGAAGAAATAGAAAATTTTAACAGATCAATTACCAGCATGAAATTGAATCAGCAGCCAAAAAATCCCATTAAACAAAAGTCTAGGATGAGAAGGCTTCACAGGCAAATTCTGTAAAGCATTTAAAAAATACTTAATATCTAATCTTCTCTAATTCTTCCAAAAACTAGAATAGGAAGGAGAGCTTCCAAATTCATTCTATGAAAGCAGCGGTATCCTGATGCCCAGACTAGATAAGGGCACTACCAAAACAAAACAAAACAAAAACAAAAAACTAATAACTCTAGTATATCTGTTAAAATACTAATAACTCTAATATCTCTGTTAAAACTAATAACAAATATCTCTGATGGACATAGATGCAAAAAGCCTCAACAAAATATTAGTAAACTGAATCCAACAATACATGTAAAAAAAAAAATAATTCACCAGGATCAAGTAGGATTTATTCCTGGGATGCTTTAATATTCTCAGATCAATCCATGTGATACAACATATCAACAAGAGAAAGGATAAAACCATATAATCAGTTCAATAGATAGAGGAAAAAGCCTTTGCCAAAGTACAACATCCATTCATGATAAAAACCCTCAACAATACAGGACTACAAGGAATATACCTCAACATGATAAAGGCCATATACAGAGAAGTTCCAGCCAACACCATACTCAATGGTGAAAAACTGAAAGCTTTCCCCCTAAGATCAGGAACAAGACAAGAATATCCAATCTCACCATTTTATTCATCAAAGAAGTGCTAGTCACAGCAATCAGAGCAGAAAAAGAAACAAAAGGCATCAACATGGATAAGGAAGAAGTAAAACTGTCACTATTAGCATATGATGTAATATTATATATAACATATCTTAAGGACTTCACCAAAAAACTACTAGAATAAATGAATTTAGTAAGATTGTAGGTTATAAAATTAATACTTAGAAATCCACTACATTGCTATACACTAATCATGAAGTAACAGGATAAGAAATTATAAACCAGTTCTATTTACAATTCCACCAAAGATAATAAAATAGGAATAAACTTAGCTAAGGATGTAGAAGGCCTATACTTTGAATACCATAAAATATTAAGGAAAAAAATTAAAGATAACTCAATCAACTGGAAAGATATTCCATGCTTATGTATTGGGAGAAAAAATAGTGTTACTATGTTTATGCCACTCAAAGCAATGTACAGATTTACACAATCCCTCCCAAAATACCAACAGCATTTTTCACAACACTAGAGCAAATAATCTTAAAATGTGTATGGAACCATGCGGTATGATGATGTTATCCAAATCTATAGTAATCAAAACAGCAAGGCACTGGCACAAAAATAGATGCATAGACTAGTAGAACAGAATAGATAATCCAGAATAGATAATCCTACCAAACCACATTCATATGGCCAATTAGTCTATGACATAAGAGACAAGACTATGCAATGACAAAAAGAGGGCTAGACTATGCAATGACAAAAAGAGTGTCTCTTAACAAATTGTAATGGAAAAACTGTACAGCCATTTGCAAAAGAATGAAACCAGACCACTTTCACCATGCACAAAAATAAACTCAAAATGGATTAAAAACCTCAGTGTGTGACCTGAAACCATAAAAACCTTAGAAGAGAGCACAGGCAGTAATTTCTCTGACACTGGTCAAGCAACACTTTTGCAGATGTGTCTCCTGAGGCAAGGAAAGGAAAAGGAAAAATAAACTATTGGGACTATATCAAAATAAAAATTTTATGCATAGTGAAAGAAACACCCAACAAAACTAAAAGATGACCTACTCAACAGGACAAATATTGCAAATAACATATCTGGTAAAGGACTGGTATCCAAGATACATAAAGAACTTTTATAAAACTCAACACTTAAATACATACATACATACATACATACATACAAACAATCCAAAAAAAAAAAAAAGGTAGAATACATGAAATGGCATTTCTGTAAAGAAGACATATAGATGGTCAACATACACACAAAAACATGCTGAACATCACTCATCATAATTGATGTGCTAATCAAAAGCACAATGAGATATTACTTCACACCTACCAAGATGGTTAGAATCAAAAGCACAAGAAATAACAGATATTGGTAAGGAAGAAAATGGAGAAAATGGAACCTTCATGCACTCTTAGGGGGAATGCAAACTGTTGCAACTATTATAGAAAACAGTATAGTGGTTCCTCAAAAAATTAAAAATAGAACTGTCCTATGAACCAGCAGTCACACAACTGGGTATAACTGAAGAATATTAAAACTCTAATTCAAAAGGATATATGCACCCTTATGTTTACTTCAGCCTTATTTACAAGAGCCAAATTACGGAAACAGCCCAAGTTTCCACTGGGGAACAAATGGATAAAGAAGAGGGGATGGACAATGAATCTATATAGTATAGTGAAAAGTGAAATAAGCCAGTCAAAGATAAATATATGATTTCACTGATATGTGGAATTTGAGAATGAAAACAAAAGGTAAAAGAGACAAGCCAATAAACTATAGAGAACAAGCCTGTGGTTACAGAGGGAGGTATGTGGGATATGGATGAAAGAGGTAAATGGGATTAAAAGTATACTTATTGTATTAATTCTTTCAAAGAACCAGCTTCTAGTTTTGTTGATTTGTTCTACTGTTCTTCTGGTTTCTATTTCATTGATTTCTACTCTAATCTTTATAAACCTTTGGCCAGACTTATCCAAAAGAAAAGAGAAAGGACCCAAATTAATAAAATCATAAATGAAAGGGAAGAGATCAAAACCAACACCAAGAAATAGAGACAATTTTAAGAACATATTATGAGCAACTATATGCTAAAAAAGCAGGCAGTCTGGAAGAAATAACTCTATTTCTATACAGGATCTATATACAGGATGCATTCCTGTATATTTATAAGCTACCAAGACTGAAACAGGAAGAGATAGAAAATTTGAACAGACCAATAACCAGCAAGAAAACTGAAGTAGTAATCAAAAACCTCCCAGAAAACAAGAGTCCAGGGCCAGATGGTTTCCTAGGGGTATTCTAGCAAATATTTAAAGAAGAAATCATACCTATTCTACTGAAGTTATTCCAAAAAAATAGAAAGGGAAGAAAAACTTCCAAACTTGTTCTATGAGGCCAGTATTACCTTGATCCCAAAATCAAAGACCCCATCAAAAAGAAGAATTACAGACCAATATTCCTGATGAACACAGATGTCAAAATACTCACCAAGAGAGTAGCCAACAGGATCCAACAGTACATTAAAAGGATTACTCACCATGACCAGGTGGAATTTATTCCTGCAATGCAAGGGTGGTTCAACATTCACAAATCAACCAGCATGATAGAGCACATTAACAAAAGAAAAGGCAAGAATCATATGATTGTCTTAATAGATGCAGAAAAAGCACTTGAAAAAATAGAGCATCCTTTCTTTATTAAAACTCGTCAAAGTATAAGGATAGAAGGAACATAGCTCAATGTCATAAAATGTCACTAGGCAAAGCCCATAGTGAATATCACTCTCAATGGGGAAAAAAAAAAAAGCAGAGTTTTCCCCTTAAGGTCAGGAACATGACAGGGATGTCCACTCTCAACTCTATTGTTCAACATAGAACTAGAAGTCTTAGCCTCAGCAATCAGACAACAAAAAGAAATTTTAAAAATTCAAATTGGTGAAGAAGTCCAACTCCCTCTCTTTGCAGATGACATGATACTTTATGTGTGAAACTGGAAAGATTCCACCCCAAAATTGCTAGAACTCATACAGAAATTCAGCAACATGGCAGGATACAAAATCAATGCACAGAAATCAGTTGCATTTCTATACACAAACAACGTGAAGAAAAGAAATCAATCCCATTTACAATTGCACCAAAACCCACAAGATACCTAGGAATAAACCTAATCAAAGAGGTAAAGGATCTGTACTCTAGAAACTACAGAACATTTATTAAAGAAATAGATGGAAAAACATCCCATGCCTATGTATTGGAAGAATAAACATTGTTAAAATGTCTATGTTGCCTGGAGCAATCTACACATTCAAAGCAATGTCTGTCAAAATACCAGTGATGTTTTTCACAGACCTGGATAAAACAATCCTAAAATTTGTGCCAGAAAAGACCCCGAATTGCCAGGGAAATGTTGAAAAAGAAAATCAAAGCTGGGGGCATCACAATGCCTGACTTTAAGCTATATTACAAAGTTGTGATCATCAAAGCAGCATGGTACTAGCACAAAAATAGACAATGGAACAGAATAGAGAGTCTAGAAATGGGCTCTCAACTCTATGGTCAACTAATCTTTGACAAAGTAGGAAAGAATATCCAATGGAAAAAAGACAGTCTCTTCAGTAAGTGCTGCTGGGAAAATTGGACAGCCACATGCAGAAGAATGAAACTGGACCATTCTCTTACACCATACACAAAGAAAAACTCTAAATGGATGAAAGACCTAATGTGATAGATGGATCCATCAAAGTCCTAGAGGAGAACACAGGTAGTAGCAACCTCCTGGACCTCAGCCACAGCAACTTCTCACAAGACACATCTCTAAAGGCAAGGGAAACTGGGGCAAAAATGGACTCTTGGAACTTCATCAACTTAAAAAGCTCTACATGGCAAAGGATGTAGTCAACAAAACTAAAAGACAACCTATGGAATGGGAGAATATATTTGCAAATGATTCAACAGATAAAGGGCTGGTACCCAGATCTATAAAGAACTTATCAAACTCAACACCTAGAAAACAAATAATCAAGTCATGAAATGGACAGAAGACATGAACAGCCACTTCTCCAAAGAAGACATACAAATGGCCAACACACACATGAAAAAAATGCTCCATATCACATGACATCAGGGAAATACAAATGAAAGCCATAATGAGATACCACCTCACACCAGTCAGAATGGCTAAAAATAAGACAGGGAACAACAAATGTTAGCAAGGATGTAGAGAAAGGGGAACCCTCTTATGCTATTGGTGGAAATGCAAGCTAGTACAACCCTTCTGGAAAACAGTATGGTGGTTCCTCAAGACGTTAAAAATAGAGCTACTCTATGACCCAGCAATTGTACTACTAGGTATTTACCCCAAAGATATAGATGTAGTGAAAAGAAGGGGCATGCACCCCAATGTTCATAGCAGCAATGTCCACAATAGTCAAACTGTGGAAGAAGCTGAGATGTCCTTCAACAGATGAATGGATAAAAAAGATGTGGTTTATATATACAGTATTACTCAGCCATTAGAAAGGATGAATGCCTATCATTTGCATTGACATGAATAGAACTGGAGGATATTATGCTAAGTGAAGTAAGAAAGAAAAAGACAATAGGCATATGGTTTCACTCATATGTGGAATATAAGGAATAGTGCAGAGGACCATAGAGGAAGGGCAAAAAAACTAAATGGGAAGAAATCAGAGCGGGAGAAAAAAAATGAGACTCTTGACTCTGGGAAACAAACTGAGGGTTGCAGAAGGGAGGGGGTGGAAGATGGGGTAACTGGGTGATGGGCAGTAAGGAGGGCATGTGATCTGATGAGCACTGAGTGTTATACACAACTAATGAATCATTGAACACTATATCAGAAATGATGTATTATATGTTAGCTAATTGAATTTAAGTTAAAAAATAAAAAGATACTGATTTTAAAAAGTATACTTATCATAATGAGCATTGAGTAATGTGTATGACTGTAGAATCACTATATTGTATACATGAAACTAATATAACCATGTATATTAACTTCAGTAGAATTAGAAAATAAACAAACAAACTAAGACTTGAGTCTTAATGCAGTCAATTTGTGATTGTCCATTGACTATTTAGAGGTTCAAGGAGTTAAGTCTTTTCCAGGAATCAAGCTCAAAACCAAAGGACATAGTCTCATATAGAAAGAGATGGGCTAGAAAAGATAAGAGTTAAAGTTGATGTGGGTAGCAGAGTTGGGTTCCTGATACATGAATTCATGAACTATCAATAAGAAGATGTAGAGTATATTCTAATTATTCTGCTGAAGTACTATAAAATGAGTATAAGCTACTTTCTCTCCAGCATTTAAGATCAGTGTACCTGCTAATCTTCTGTTGTAATTACCCCACTTTCCCAACTCCTGTACAAATTATTTTCTGAAGTAAGAATTGATCACTTATAATCAATGGGCCAAAATTAGCCCACTATCTCCTTTTATGAATAAAGTTTTATCAGCATAAATTTACACCCATTACTTTGTTCATTGTCTATGACAATTTCTTGAGTTGTTGAGTAGTTATAGTAGAGAATTTTTGGCCCACAAATATAGAATATTTATTCTTTGGCCCTTTATTCAGAAAGTGTGTGTTCTCTTAAGAACTATAATTATGACATATCATTTCATATTTACTCTTCATATGGCTTATACTTCCCCAGTGAAACTGTTGGTCTTTTATAAACAGGTGTCATGTATTTTATGACTGGGTATTCCTGAACAATACCAAATCAAGTAGGCATTAAACAATAAACATGCAATCTCTAGGAGTTTAGAAGTTTCATATTTCTTATTCACTGTTGTACACTCCATCCCTTGCACTGTGTCACGTACATGGTAGATGTGCAATGAAAATGTAAGACAATGAATTGAATTGAATTCAATTGAATTGAATTGTTTGAATGAACAAACAATGAAGTGTTTGTTGACTGCAGGCTTGGGAGATGTCTGAAATATCTTGATTTTAAGGACAACACCCCAAAACACAAACTACATCAAACCCAGTCCTATATGTGAACTGTACATTAATATATGACATAGTCACCTAATCAGCTTCAAACTTGGAGCCAAGGAATGGGTCATTCAACCAGTAAGACATGACCTATTATAGTTGATGATAACTGGATGCACATAAATGGGCATTCCGATACAGTATATTTTCTCTAAACAGTAAAAATTCTTCAGTATATTTGGCTCCCAACATAATGCTTATTCTTTCAGACAACAACTTTAAGCCTTAGTACCAACTTAAGACTAATTTAATCTCCAAAAATACACAAAGCCCTCCAGGAGAGGACTTAGTTGTTAGAAAAGTGTTGCAGACTTTTTTACTTCTTAATTGTTCTTTCAGTTTTTATTACCTTGCTTTAGCTCATGCCATTCTTTTTCTCATGCTGATTTACAAGATTTGAAAAGGAAGCTAAAAGAACATATTCTGAAGGCTGGAAATGTGGAACCTGCTGATTTTATAGAAGAGAAATCAAAACATTTAGGTATCTGTCTGTAAGGGAGTGAATGTCAAAATAAAAGTCAGTCCAGTACTCTCAGAACTATGTCTCTTTCTTTGGCTTCCTAATATTATTTAGAAAAAAAAATTACTTCTTTTCTGGAAGTTATAGGCCAAGATGTTATTGTTTAGTATCAGTCTACAACTAGACAGCACCATAATGGTGCAATGTGGTGTTAGCAGTCCTTTAGCAAAAGTCCTAATCATCTGTATTCCTCCTTCCCTGCCCACATGCATTGGCCCACTTCAGCTTATCACCTAGCAGCTGTTCCAGCATCCTGCTGTCATCCATCCTCCACATGTATCCAGCCCAGTGGAGCAACATTAAAGTGAGCAGAGCTTCACTGCAGAAAGACTGGCTGCTTGCCAGAATTTTGTTATTAGTGATCCTTCCTTACTGCTCATGTTTCATAGGCTCTTGGGTGACACTGAATCAAGTTTTCAAGAAATTCAACGGAGAGTTGTGTGGCAAGCCTACGTTTCATTGCCTCCACTCTTTAGACCTCAAGGTTGACTGGTGACAAGCCTGTGCCCTGTGCAAAGCAACAAACAGATATTCTGGTATTTCACACTTGAGCTTAACCAAAAGGCCGAGAAGCAATTGATATTCTGGTATTCAAATTCTGCACACTAAAATGACTTGGCAAGAGTAATAATGATGAATGCACCTGCTTAGCAGAAGTAAAAGATAACACAATCCTGGATGACATATGTTAAACTACTATAACATTGAGATTTACTGTCTAAGAAAAACTAGAAGTATTAGGACCTGCCCTCTCCATGTCAAACAAACTATTTTCCCAATCCTTTATTTTAATTTCCAAGAAATCTGCATCTCGGTAGAGCTTAACCTTATATAAGAGTTTAAACTTTTGAACAAAATTAGAAAAAAGCTTGGCAGAATACAAAATTAAACAGAAATATATTCTGAATTCATTTCCCATTTTTCATACAAATGAAAATGAGGATCAAATAGGCAGAAATAGAAGCTTTGAAGTACATTATTTCTCTAAATTTTGAAACTGTAGGGAATAAAGATGCATAAATGAAGACTATAATCTCATTTTGTAATCTAGCTTGCCATGTGGTCACCTTAAAGTTTGCATTGGGACAGAATTTGAATAATGTTAAATATGAAAAAAATGTTGGCATCATCTACTCTAAATTTCATATATTTTAAGTGAGGGGGGAAAAAAAGGGTAAGCAATGTACTGAATGTTACACAGTTAGTAGCCAACTTGGGCAACTCTTTCACTCTACCTTACCACTGAGTGGACATGTTTTTTTGTCTGAGACAAAAAAATCCTCACTCACCTTCCATCATCCAGCTCCCCTCCTCAAAAGAGAAAACATTTCTGTTTTTCACCACAATGCCATATTCACTCTGCCCTAAGAAGCTTTACTTTACATAAGATAGAGGAAAGAGCCTGTGAATTTTAATCTACAATTAGATAACTCAGCAAATCCTAAACAAGACTTAACTGATCCCTTAGAAAAATCCACCTGTCTTCATTCTGCCCTTTAAGAGTAAATACAAACACTGTGAAAGGCACACAGTGAAAGGGAAAAAAAAAGAAGTTTTATATATATTTACAACCTTACAAAACCTGCATCATATGTATGTATATATTGCTATATAGATACAGGTATACCTGTATAGATATAGTCAGAGCAAAAAACAGTATCATTTTCAATGGATAATTAGAAGTTTGCCAATTATGGCAAGAACACTTAAAGGAATTCTGATTTCAAAAATATATTATATTTTTTGGAGGAATTATTTGACATATTTAAGCTAGAGAAGAAAATCAAAGTTACAGATACTTGAAGTGGTAGAACTTTACCTTAAAAATACATGAAAATAAACTGAAAAATTATTATAGAATATTATATATATATGTATTCAACCATCTAGTAAACACAATAAAAGAAAGGTAGGCTATTTATGAAAGTAACAGAGTAAGATGAACTTTCTATGGAAAATCTTAACAGAAAAAGTAGATATAAGCTAAAATGAAATGGGATACTTAAAAGAGTAGTTGATTAGAAAGGCGTTCATTTTCCTGGACTCTGTATTAAAAAGATATGTTTTCCATAAATGAATCATAAATGTAAGACATTAAAAAAGTATGCCAAAATTATTTTTACTTGTAACCAAGGAAGCTAATTATAGGGTTTATTTGTAATAAAAGTATTTCCAGAACTGCCAGGAATAAAAGAATACTGGATAGGAACTTGCCTTGTAAGATATTTTAATATGTATATAGTTTTAGAGACCAGAGCAACGGCATACTTATGCACAAAAAAAACAAAGTGATCAATAGAATAGAAGAGAGAACTCGGGAACAAATGCCCAAACAGAAAGCTAGTTTATAATAAAGGTAATTTTCAATTTCTGAAAAAAAATTCATTCTTTTATAAATAGAAATGGAAAATTTCCCAACCACCTGAAAAAAACACAAAAATAATACAATAAAGGGATAAAATATGACTACAAAAATGAAATTTTAAGGTTTTAAAAAAGGTATTGGTAAGTACTTTATAGTTTTCTGAGTATAGATTCTTAGCCTCTTTGGTTAGGTTTATTCCTAGGTATCTTGTGGTTTGGGGTGCAATTGTAAATGGGATTGACTCCTTAATTTTTCTTTCTTCTGTCTTGTTGTTGGTGTAGAGAAATGCAACTGATTTCTGTGCATTGATTTTATATCCTGACACTTTACTGAATTCCTATACAAGTTCTAGCAGTTTTGGAGTGGAGTCTTTTGGGTTTTCCTCATATAGTATCATATCATCTGCATAGAATGATAGTTTGGCTAAAATTAACAAGTCAGGAAATGACAGATGCTGGCGTGGATGCGGAGAAAGGGAAACCCTCCTACACTGTTGGTGGGAATGCAAGCTGGTGCAACCACTCTGGAAAACAGCATGGAGGTTCCTCAAATTGTTGAAAATAGAACTGCCCTATGACCCAGCAATTGCACTACTGGGTATTTACCCTAAAGATACAAACGTAGTGATCCAAAGGGGCACGTGCACCCGAATGTTTATAGCAGCAATGTCTACAATAGCCAAACTATGGAAAGAACCTAGATGTCCATCAACAGATGAATGGATAAAGAAGAGGTGGTATATATACACAATGGAATACTATGCAGCCATCAAAAGAAATGAAATCTTGCCCTTTGCAACAACATGGATGAAACTAGAGCGTATCATGCTTAGCAAAATAAGTCAAGCAGAGAAAGACAACTACCATATGATCTCCCTTAAGTGGGTAGGAGAAGAATAAATGTAACAAGATGGGACTGGGAGGGAGACAAACCATAAGTGACTCTTAATCTCACAAAACAAACTGAGGGTTGCTGGGGGGAGAGGGATTGGGAGAAGGGGGGTGGGGTTATGGACCAAAAAAAAAAAAAAAGTATTGATAAGATAAAATAGTCAAAGTAGGTTAAAATAGGAAAGAGGAAAGATTTTTAAAAATAGAGTAAGACAAAATAAAAAATTTAACTTTGAAAGACTAAAGAATCATGGGGAAAAAGCCATGAATTCTATGTGCTGTATTTCCCTAGCTTTGGAGTTTTGCAGTTCTCATTGATTGGTAAAATTGGTCTTGGCTGGATGTTCTCGCTGATCTTCTGGGGGAGGGGCCTATTGCAGTGATTCTCAAATGTCTTTGTCCAAGGCGGAATTGCACAGCCCTTGCTAGGGGCCAAGCTAAGTAATCTGCTTGATTTTGCTCTCAGTAGCTTTTGTTCCTTGAAATCAGTTGCATTTCTATATACCAACAACAAGACAGAGGAAAGAGAAATTAAGGAGTCAATCTTATTTACAACTGCACCCAAAACCGTAAGATACCTAAGAATAAATCTAATCAAAGAGTCAAAGAATCTGTACTCAGAAAACTATAAAGAATTCATGAAAGAAATTGAGGAAGACACAAAGAATTGGAAAAACATTCCATGCTCATGGATTAGAAGAACAAATATTGTGAAAATGTCTATACTACCTAGAGCAATATACACATTAAATGCAATCCCTATCAAAATACTGTCAACTTTTTTCAAAGAAATGTAATAAATAATGCTAAAATTTATATGGAACCAGAAAAGATCCTGAATAGCCAGAGGAATGTTGAAAAAGAAAACCAAAGTTGTTAGCATCACAATTCCAGACTTCAAGCTCTATTATAAAGCTGTAATAATCAAGACAGTATGCTATGGACACACACACACACACACACACACACACACACAAACAAAACAAAACAAAACAAAACAAAACAAAAAAAAAAAAACACACACATAGATCAATGGAGCAGAACAGAGAGCCCAGAAATAGACCCTCAACTCTATGGTCAACTAATCTTTAACAAAGCAGGAAAGAATGTCCAATGGAAAAAAAAGACAGTCTCTTCAACAAATGGTGTTGGGATAACTGGACAGTCACATGCAGAAAAACAAAACTGGACCATTTTCTTACACCACACCCAAAAATAGACTCAAAATGAATAAATGACCTCAACGTGAGACAAGAATCCATCAAAATCCTTGAGGAGAACACAAGCAACAACCTCTTTGGCCTCAGCCACAGCAACTTCTTCCTAGAAACTTTGCCAAAGGCAAGGGAAGGAAGGGCAAAAATGAACCACTGGGACTTTATCAAGATAAAAAAGCCTTTACACAGCAAAGGAAAACAGTCGACAAAGCCAAAAAACAACCAACAGAATGCGAGAAGGTATTTGGGAATGACATCAGATAAAGGGCTAGTATCCAAAATTTATAAAGAATTTATCAGGGGTGCCTGGGTGGCTCAGTGGGTTAAAGCCTCTGCCTTCAACTCAGGTCATGGTCCCAGGGTTCTGGGATCTAGCCCCGCATGGGGGGGGTCTCTGCTCAGCAGGGAGCCTGCTTCCCCCCACCCCCTGCCTGCCTCTCTGCCTACTTGTGATCTCTCTCTGTCAAATAGATAAATAAAAATCTTTTAAAAAAAAAAAGAACTTATCAAACTCAACACCCAAAGGACAAATAATCCAATTAAGAAATGGGCAGAAGACATGAACAGACATTTCTGCAAAGAGGACATCCAAATGGCCAACACATACATGAAAAAGTGTTCAATATCATTTGGCATTAAGGATATACAAATCAAAACCATAGTGAGAAACCACCTCACACCAGTCAGAATGGCCAAAATTAACCAGTCAGGAAACAATGGGTGTTAGTGAGGATGTGGAGAAAGGGAAACCCTCCTATACTGTTAGTGGGAATGCAAACTGGGGCAGCCACTCTGGAAAACAGTATGGACGTTCCTCAGAAAGTTGAAAATAGAGCTACCCTATGATCCAGCAATCGGACTACCTGGTATTTACCCTAAAGATACAAATGTAGTGGTCCGAAGGGGCACATGCACACAAATGTTTATAGCAGCAAGTCCACAAGAGCCATACTTTGGAAAGAGTCTAAATGTCCATCAACAAATGAATAAAGAAGATGTGACACACACACACACACACACACACACACACAATGGAATACTATGTAGCCATCAAAAAACTTGCCATTTGCAATGATGTGGATGGAATTATGCTAAGCAAAATAAGTCTATCAGAGAAAGACAATTTTCATAGGATCTCATTGATATGAGGAATTTGAGAGGCAGGGTGGGGAGGAATTTGAGAGGCAGGGTGGGGGGTAAGAGAGGAAAAGGTAAAACAAGATGTGACCAGGGAGGGAGACAAACAATAAGACTCTTAATCTCGGGAAACAAACTGAGGGTTGCTGGAGGGGAGGCGAATGGGAGGAATGGGGTGTTTGGGTGATGGACATGAGGGAGTGTATGTGCTATGGTAAGTGCTGTGAATTATGTAAGACTGATGATTCACACACCTGTACCTCTGAAACAAATAATACATTATATGTTAATTTAAAAAATAAATTTGAATTTATTTAAGTCAACATCACTTCTTAGCACAAAATAAACATGAGGTGGATAAAATAATTAAATGAAAAAAATTAAATGGTAAAAATATAATAAAATTGGAAGATTTTCTTTAATTATATGATA
The DNA here is from genome assembly GCF_020171115.1 of Neogale vison. Classification (NCBI taxonomy): domain Eukaryota; kingdom Metazoa; phylum Chordata; class Mammalia; order Carnivora; family Mustelidae; genus Neogale; species Neogale vison. The sequence continues at coordinate 116,262,071 of NC_058095.1, read as the reverse complement.
TGGATGAATCTTTTCAAATATAATGCAAAATTAAGAAGTCTTAAAGCACAGATAACTGACTACACAAAATTTTTTATATTTTTACATGAAAGGTGTTATCCAAATTAAAACTGTGACCCACTAAATACAGATATTGAGCCATTTCACAAAAGATAGCCCTTAATTTTTTATGAATCATTAGAAATCAATGAAAAAGAAAATCTATGAAAATTCCTAATGAAAAATGAGCAAAGGATACTGAATGATTATATAAAAATAAATGCTAAAGACTTAAGCATATGAAAGATGCTGTTTAAAAATTTCACTGTATTCATCTGTTGATGGACATCTAGGTTCTTTCCATAGTTTGGCTATTGTGGACATTGCTGCTATAAACATTCGGGTGCACGTGCCCCTTTGGATCACTACGTTTGTATCTTTAGGGTAAATTCCCAGTAGTGCAATTGCTGAGTCATAGGGCAGTTCTATTTTCAACATTTTGAGGAACCTCCATGCTGTTTTCCAGAGTGGTTGCACCAGCTTGCATTCCCACCAACAGTGTAGGAGGGTTTCCCTTTCTCCGCATCCACGCCAGCATCTGTCATTTCCTGACTTGTTGATTTTAGCCATTCTGACTGGTGTGAGGTGATATCTCATTGTGGTTTTGATTTGTATTTCCCTGATGCCGAGTGATATGGAGCACTTTTTCATGTGTCTGTTGGCCATCTGGATGTCTTCTTTGCAGAAACGTCTGTTCATGTCCTCTGCCCATTTCTTGATTGGATTATTTGTTCTTTGGGTGTTGAGTTTGTTAAGTTCTTTATAGATTTTGGACACTAGTCCTTTATCTGATATGCCGTTTGCAAATATCTTCTCCCATTCTGTCAGTTGTCTTTTGGTTTTGTTAACTGTTTCCTTTGCTGTGCAAAAGCTTTTGATTTTGATGAAATCCCAAAAGTTCATTTTTGCCTTTGCTTCCCTTGCCTTTGGCGATGTTCCTAGGAAGATGTTGCTGCGGCTGAGGTCGAAGAGGTTGCTGCCTGTGTTCTCCTCAAGGATTTTGATGGATTCCTTTCTCACATTGAGGTCCTTAATCCATTTTGAATCTATTTTTGTGTGTGGTGTAAGGAAATGGTCCAATTTCATTTTTCTGCACATGGCTGTCCAATTTTCCCAACACCATCTCCCTGATATGAGGAAGTGGTGATGCAACATGGGGGCTTAAGTGGGTAGGAGAAGAATCCATGAAACAAGATGGGATAGGCAGGGAGACAAACCATAAGTGACTCTTAATCTCACGAAACAAACTGTGGGTTGCTGGGGGGAGGGGGGTGGGAGAAGGGGGGTAGGGTTATGGACATTGGGGAGGGTATGTGCTTTTGGGTAAATTGGAAGGGGAGGTGAACCATGAGAGACTATGGACTCTGAAAAACAATCTGAGGGGTTTGAAGTGGCGGAGGGGTGGGAGGTTGGGGTACCAGGTGGTGGGTATTATAGAGGGCATTTGCATGGAGCACTGGGTGTGGTGAAAAAATAATGAATACTGTTTTTCTGAAAATAAATAAATTGGGAAAAAAATAAAAAAATAAAATAAAAATTTCACTGTAGTAAAATTGATTCAAAATGGAAAATGAGACATAATTTTCAGCTATCACAATTACAAATTAGGAAAGGTTGATTATCCACAGGGTTGATGATGGAATAGGGGTACCTGGGCTCACATAATGAAAGCCTGTTTGCAAGGAAGTTTCTTTTAAGTAGACAAATAAAAGTCACATATAACATTTGATAAACATTTCATTTTTAGAATTGTATCCTGAAGTCATTTTCACAATTTAGCACAAAACATTTGTATAAGAATATTTATCTCAATATTGTTTATGGTAGTAAAATATTGAAAACAACATAAATGGGTTAAGAAGTTATTAGTTAAATTACATATAACCATATAATGGATTTATGTCATTATGGTCTTTAAAAATTAAAAATATCTCTAAAAACTGATATCAGTGACAACTAAGATACATAGTTCAGGAAAAATGCAAGTTGTGAGGGAGTATATATATTATGATGTCATTTAGATATTCAGAGATACATCTGAAATGATACATAGGTCATTGTTGACTGGCTATTTCTGCAGAAGACTGGAGATACTGAGAGCATTAAAGGGAAATACATTCTCTTTTAATGATTTTCATTATATGAATCTATCACATTGTACATATATAATGCCTACTAATAAAAATAATATAAATAAACGTAGGATCTCAGTGATGGAAAAGGCACTGTAAGGAAATGGTTGGATGGTTAATCCATCGGACTTCACTAGTGGTTTTTAAACTTTAAAGTATGAATGCTATCTGTGTATGAATGAGTTTTATGAAAGAGCTAAGTATACTGACATTTCCCTGGAAGTATAGTATGAAACTGCTTGTGTTAAGAGGATAGAAGAAAAGAGCAACCTAATGAACATAAACTGTTATTTTTTAAAATATGCCATGGATGGCTTACCACATTTTCCCACCTGTATTCAGTATACACTGTGAGTATTATTGGGGAAAATGTTTTCATTCATTCACTGGGAAGCATCGCCCTCCACATTCTAGCCTTGGAGAACTATGTAACTAACATATTTGGATTCAACACACTGGAAAATGTGGGTTCATGATTTATTGGGCTAAAATTTGATAAAAGTCGGTTAGCTAAATGGTGATATTCCAATGTGTTTTGGTTGACCACATTTCAGGTATAATAAATGATGTCAATAAGCAGAAGTCAAATCATTTTGCAAAGTATCATCTAATAGACTTTAAATAATTACATTTATTTCTGCATAGGACTTCACAAGTTTACAATACTTTCATATATTACTTTAATTTGCTCTGAACAATTTAACCATAGAAAGGAAGCCAGAGCAAGTATTTCCTGCCCTAATTTATAAATGGAAATGTGAGCTTCATAAAGGTTGTCAATTTTCAAAGTTTCTTTGACAGTAAACAGCAGATCTTAAAAGAGTTCCCAAGTTTTTAAAATCTTAGTTCAGTTTGTAGAAATACATTAATTCTTAGGAAATTAAAAAAAAGATCTATGGAAGTCTGATATAGGGACAATTCATAGGGCCATAAAATTTCACTGAGAGTGCATAGGCAATAAGATGCCACTAGTCCTTGCTAATACACACAAGGGCAATTTAAAAAATCTATATATGTGAAATAAGTCAAGCAGAGAGAGTCAACTATCATATGGTTTCACTTACTTGTGGAGCATAAGGAATAACACAAAAGACATTGGGAGATGGAGAAGAGAAGTGAGTTGTGGGAAATCGGAGGGGGAGAACCATGAGAGACTGTGGTCTCTGAGAAACAAACTGAAGGTTTTGGAGGCGAAGTGGGTGGGGGCTGGGTGACCCTGGTAGTAAGTATTATGGAGAGCACGTACTGCATGGAGCATTGGGTGTGGTACATAAAAAATGAATTTTGGAACACTGAAAAGAAATCAAATAAAATGAAAATAAGAAAATAAATAAAAATTAATCTTGCCTATGGGGAAAATAATCTATACATGTAATGTTATTAAGAATGAGAAAAATTCAAGTATTTTGCATTAACATAACAATAAAAGAGATTAGTCTCCTGCATTTTCATATGTTCACTCTCTCTAGGATTGGAAGAATGTGTAATGTTAGCTTCTATCCCTTTCAGTGTTTGTTTTTATATGAAGCATAACTCTAAGAATCTTAATGAATAATGTAATCTTTGCTTATAATAATCTTTTAGAAAATATATCAAGTGTACTAAATTACTGATGTATTTTTAGCAGATAGTATCCAAACTGAATTGATAAATATAAGCCATTGCCTCCTACTGAAGTATTTAGAAATGCTTGGCTAGTCATTAAGTATAGGGGCCTTTGAAAAGACTCTGAAAGGGGTGCCTGTGTGGCTCAGTGGGGTAAGCCTCTGCCTTCAGCTCAGTCATGATCTCAGGGTCCTGGGGTTGAGCCCTGCATCAGGCTCTCTGCTCAGCAGGGAGCCTGCTTGCCCCTCTCTCTGCCTGCTTCTCTGCCTACTTGTGATCTCTCTCTCTCTCTTTCTTTCTGTGCCAAATAAATAAATAAAGTCTTAAAAAAAAAAAGAACATGATGGTAGAATAAATTTAAAACAATTTTTTAAAATACTCTGAAAAATACAGTGGATTGTTACTGTGATCTATCTTCTATTTTTCATCACAAATCTATCTGAGATCAGACTTCTTGTTTTCATAACACTCTTCCAAGATAGTGACAGTGAAAGCATCATCTCAGAGTAGATGACAAAACGAGGACAAATGTATTCAATGTGAAATTAGAGGGAATCAGTGTAAAACAAATCTGAACATGCATATGCATACAAAATCATACACATCTTTACTGGTTAAGGATTAAAGTAGGGTCCAGAATGCATAAATTTCATAAAATCTGGTACCCCAAAAGATTCATTTGGTGTAGTTGTTATTCTCTGTCTTGGCCATTTAGAGACACCATTTAGTGACATCTCCTGGGTACTACCAAGAAATTCCCTGATTAATTCATATGTTTGAGAATGTACTTTCAGTATTTTGTTGTAAAGAGACATCTGACCAAAGAAAGGAATGGGGTCTTAAATCTATTCTGCATCTAGGTGCCCTGTGTCTAGGTGCCAAGTCCCGGCCCTATGTGACTTGACTGGGTGTGGATTTTGTCAACCTAGAGGAAGGAGATTCTTCTTTTTAAAAATCTATCAGCAAAAAGAGAGTCCCTCTCTTTTTGTTTGTTTTTGTGGGTTTTTTTTTTTTTGTAATTTATACAAAAGCAGTTAGTATTTTGGTTGAGATATCAGTAAAATTGAGAGCAAGTGAAAATACTGAGATAGTTATTTTTTATAAATCAGAGTAAGACTTATGCAGAACAGTTTTATAATAAAAAAGCAAAAATCACTCTAAATTATGTAACAACTGAACATATTTTCCAGGCAGAGGTGTGGTTAAAAATTAAAGCTGAACTAACATTTTATTGTCCTAGAAGCATAGACCTATGTAAATTTATTTTTGTAAGAGTTAACTCAAATCTACCTTAATTGTGCAAACTAGCCTAATCTTAGAGAACATACAGAACTTGTTAACCAGGATCATTATGTAAAAGCATTCAATAACATATAAACAAACACAAAAAAGAGGTTTACTCTATTATTTTCCTCATAGGCAAAAAGGTAGCAACATAATGGACTAATAGAAAATATAATGGACTGTGTCAAAACCCGTATTATTTGAAGACCAAGCAATAAAGAATAGGAAATGGAAGAACATAGAGAATACATCTAAGGGAGAATGACACAGGATGATGGAAAGGGGATGTTGCTAGGAGTCTAGAGAAAATACTCAGTTTCTGATGCTGCAAACAGTGGTCTGCCTATGAAGAATCTGCTTTTCTAAGCTTGTGTGCATTAATTGTTCAAGGAAGGGGATAGATTAGACAACCTGGAAGGAAATTCTCAATCCTGGAGAGCTAAGATTTGAATAAAATGGAATTATGCTAATAAAGGTGGCTGCCTTAGAAGGTTCAGAGTGCAGATATACACAGCCATCCTCACAGAGAAAGCAGAAAATTTGGTCTTCCCCTTGAGAGAAGATTGAAGAAGTGGAGATTCTTCACTGTATATCAAAGTCCTTGAGAACATGGAAGTACTGAAAACAGAACATGTCTGAAAGAGAGAACTTTCTGAATTTGGTTCTTCTGCTCACCACTGTTTGGTATACATCAAGTTTACTGACCATTTCAGAGCCCCAATTTTCTCATAGATCATAGGAGTATACCTCATCTTGCATCTTGTAGAATTGTTTTACTTGGATAAACAGGGCTGGCCAACACAGGTTTTTTATTTGGCTCAAATAGAAAGAAGCTTCTTCTTCTCCTCCTCCTCCTCCTCCTCCTCCTCCTCCCCCTCCCTCTTCTTCTTCTTCTTCTTCTTCTTCTTCTTCTTCTTCTTTTCCTAAATATTTTACTTATTTATTTGACACAGAGAGAGCGAGCATAAGCAGAGGGAGTGGCAGGGACCCAGAGAAGGAGGCTCTCTTCTGAGCAGAGAGCCTGATGCAGGGCTCAATACCAGAACCCTGGCATCATGACCTGAGCTGAAGGCAGGCGCTTAACTGACTGAGCCACCCAGGCACCCTAGAAAGCAAGCTTCTTGACAATGGAGAATAACATAAAGACCTACAAAGTTCTAATACATTGACAAGTAACTGGCATACTGTAGTTGCTTTATAAGTATTAATGTTCACTGAATAATCAATTATGAAATTACCAACAAGTGATTTGAGGATAAACTGCATCAAGAGTTGTTTTCTAAGGACAACTGATGGCAATCACAATCTCTTTTAAGTGTTAAAAAACTTCACCAATATCAGCCTCTGCACGATACAGCAGTAGCTAAACTTTGAGGATTATAGTTATCACCTTGACAGTAAAGTGAGGTTTAAATTGTGCTTAGGTTTCCATTTCAGAACTGAGGGAAAAGTCCTGTATTTTAAAAATGCATCTTTTTTAAAATTTTTTATTTTATTTTTTTCAGTGTTCCAAGATTCATTGTTTATGCATCACACATAAAGCACAAACCCTAGTGATAAAATACTGACTTTGCTATTTAGAAAATTTGATCATCTGACTTCTTTTTTAAAGAAAGTTCCAAATACAGAGGCTTATAATTCTATAAAATAGAGTACTAAGCACAATCTCATTGAGAAACAGCAACTCCCCCCTTAAAAGTGGAACAGACATAGCATTCATAAATGTACTGATTATAACTTTATGCTCACAAACCATTAAGTAAAATACATAGTAACTACTGTACACTGATAGATTGATCTATTCATATAAAAATAATCAAATATACCAAGTTTCAACTCTTTACAAATATTTGGTTTATTAAAATACAAATACAGAATGAATTTACAGATTAACTGAGTGAGATATGTAATACTATTCAAAATTACTTGTGAGACCTACATATTTTAAAATGATTAGTGGGGAGGTAAGTTTGGAAGGCTTATTTGTATGTATGTTCAATGAATGTGAGTTTGTGTATCAATTCTATTTATTTCAAAACAAACATGATTTGAGCATGCTAATTTTTTTTGAAATGGACACCTTATTGATTCTAATTGCCCCAAATCACTCATCCAACTCTTACAACATGGGAGATTTTGAGCAGACCTTGGTTAAACAAACAATAACTTCAGTATTTTCCACAATTTTTAAGGATTTCTTTATGCTATTCACATTTAAATTTAGTAATTTCCTTTCAGACTTTTACAAATGTTAAGTTTCATACCATTTCTCACATTCTGTTTATAATGTAATTCCATTTACCCAGATAGAAATAATAATATTTTACTGATTTTGAAATTGATATGATCCCTAGGATTAAGAGATTATAAATTCCAAGAATAGCTGGCCTAAGAAATTGCTTGTGAAATCCTCATAAATTGGCATGTGAATTAGTTGTTCATAATCGAGTTTCAATTGCCTCATTCCTTATAGTGGAAGAGGAAAAGACAGAACAAACAGCAAAAATAGATAAATATATAATTATATCTGGAAAGGCAACAATTCTTCCTAGTAATTGATTTAAAAAATTTAAAAATTAGTACAGGTATAACATTATCCTACAACTTTCCAGATTGACATTTATAAAACCCTATACCCAACAACTATAGAAAAAGCATTATTTCCCTGTGTACATGGAACATTATTCAAGATAGAATGTATATTTAGTCATAAAACAACTTTAAATAAATTTAAAATAATTCAAATCATACAAAATTTGTTCTGTGACAATGGAAGAATTAAATTACAAATCAGTAGTAGTAAGATGTCTAAAAAAAAACTCCCTAAATTTGTGAATTAACACAATTCTAAACACACAAATCAATTTTTAAAAAATGAACGGATATTAAAAATATTAAATTTTTAATGAAAACACAACATAAAATTTTGAAATGTATTTAAAACTGTTCGTAGAGGGAATTTTATAGCTTTAAAGTCCTATATAAAAAATTATGAAATCAGTATTCTAAAATTCCTCTCTAAGAAATTAGAAAGAGAGGAAATTAAAATTTAGAAATTAGGAATGATAAAAATGCATGAAAATCAATGGCATAGACAATAAATTTAGTAAATAATAAGTTCTGTGGTCAAAAGTTGATTCTTGGAATAAACTGAATTATTCCCAGAAACTTCTAGCAAGATGTATAATGAAAAAAAGAGAAAACAAAAACTACTAATATCATTGATGAAATAGACGACATTAGTATAAATTCCAGAGACATAAAATAATTAGGGACTATTAAGGGAAACTTTAGGTCAATAAATGAGACAAATGAAATGAGAAAATTCTTGAAAAATAAAAATAAAATTTAAAAAATAAAAAATAAAATAACATTAGTATAAGTAGAAATAAATACCAAAGTATTATATCTATTAATGAAATTGAATTCATATTCAAATACCTTTCCACAAAAAGCCAAGGACCAGATGTCTAAGGGAATTGTGTCAATGAGTTTTAAAAGAAATACCACAAATCATGAAGAAAGTTTTTCCAAACATAGAGAGGAAAGAAAAATTCTAGCTCAACTGATAATCCCAGAATAACTCTGACATTAAAGACATCATTTTTAAAAAATCAGGAAAAAAATCTTCATGAACATAGATGCAAAAACATAATATATCATCACCAAGTAGGATTAATCTGGGAATGTAAAGTTGGTTTCACATTTTAAAATCAATCTTTGGGTGAAATGGGTGAAAGAGAGTGGGAAGTACATCCTTCCAGTTAAGAAACAAATGTCAAGAAGTGAAAGGCACAGCACAGGGAACATAGTCAATACTATTATAATAGTTTTGTATGGTGACAGATGGTAGCTACACTTGTGTTGAACACAGCATAACATGTAGAGATCTTGAATCACCATCTTGTACACCCAAATGAATGTAACATTGTTTGCCAACTATATTCAAATAAAAAATAAAGTAATAAAACCAATCACTCTAATATAGCACACTAAAGTATAACAATGATCACTAAAATATAGAGAAAAAAATAAAAAAATATCAATACCTACTCATAATTTTTTTAATTTCTCAGTATTTAGAAGGGAAATTTCTCACTCTGAAAAAAGGACATCTAACAAAATCCACAGCTAACATCGTCATTAATGGAAAACACTGAGCATTCCCCTCTTAAATTAAAAAAAAAAAAAAGGATATCTACTATGTGCTCACCTCTTCTATTTATCATTGTACTAAAAATCATTACAATTGCTATATGTCAATAAAGATTGAAGAAAACAAAGATACAGTTATGTATTTAAAAAAAATTTGGAATATGCAAAATAACTTAGAATAATAAATAATATTGGGAAAATTACAAGATACAACTTAGTATAAAATTAATTTCAGTATACAATCAACAATTTTAAAATAAAAATAGCAGCACTTACTATTGCACAGAGTACATAAAATAACTAAATCTAATGAAAATGTGCAGTATCTATGCTAAGAACTACAAAACATCCCTAAGAGAAAGAAAGTACAAACCAACACCAACAACAAAATTATGCCATATTCATGGACTGCAAGACTTGTTAAGTAATGTCTATTCTCCTTAAATTGTGTGCATATTCAATGCAATCACAACCAAAATCCCAGTAGACTTAAAAAAAAAAATGTAAGCTCATTCTAATATTGGTATGAAGAGACAAAGGATTTAAAGGAATTTGTCTTGATATTTAAAAACACAAAGAGAAGTTCTGGGGAAGATGGCAGAAGGTGAAGCTCCTAGGCTCACCTTAGTACATGGATACTGATAAAGATAACACCCACATCAGTGTAAAAACCCAGAAAACAAACTGAAGACTGGCAGATCAGACTCTCTGGTTAAACATAAATAGGCCACACTGAAAATGGTAAGACAGAAGGGTGGAGACAGGGTTGGGAACCAAGCTGACTCAAGAGATGGTCAATGGGAGGGAGGGCCACTGTAAGCATGGAGAAAAGAAACAAGTAAATTCCACAGTGGACACCCCAGGCAAAATGGACCCACACTGAATAGATGAAACCCCATAATACTTGGCTTTGAAAAACAGAGGGGCTTAACTGCATGACTTTTTAAGATCAATGGAGCTTAAACACCTAGAACTTTAAAAATCAGCAGGTTCCACTGTGGGAGAGCTGGAGGGGAAAGGAAATGGGGTCTTTGCCCTTAAAGAGACAGCATAAGAAAAAGCCCCACTGAGATACAGTACAGAAGCAGTAATTTGAAAAACAAATAGGGCATACAAGATTTATTTAATAATCCCAATGCATGTGTTGGAGGGGCAGGGATCACTGGGAGACTTCTTCAAGAGCAAAAGAGCTGGCAGGTACCATTTCCCTTCACTGCCCCCTGGCCTAGAATGCACTGACATCTGTGGGAACCAGTGTAGTACCAAAACTCTCCACCTAATTTGCTACCAGGGTGCCCTGCCCCTACAAATGGATCTGTAACCAGGTCAGACATGGCAACCAGGCCAGACATGGCAGTTTACCAGGCAACCACAGATGCCCCTCCATAACAGACCAGTGAGGACCTTGCAGGCACGGTAGACCCCAAAGCCATGATCTCCTGTGGACACACCCTCTAATATGCCCATTGTAGAAGCCAATCCAAAATGAGCCCACAAGCCAGGCAGTGTGCAAACAGCCACAATAAGGGCCAGCACCACTCCAAAGTGACTTCTGCCCCAGGAGATGGGAAGATAACCATCCATGCCAGTCTCACTGTGACTCCCCTGGTGGGCTGGGGACAGACAACTGGTCTGACTGCAGAGCCTGCCCACCAAGAAAAGCTTCTCAGGGGAACACACAAGGAGAGTGCCCTGTAGTTTTGTGTTCCAGAAACTCTAATAAATGCATGGTCTGATTCAATTCAAACCCAAGGTGGCCCCAGGCTGATACACTAACAACACAGATACAAAACCTTCTCCAAAATAGGCAAAGAGAGCCAATATAGATGATATGACTGAAGGCAAAAATAGCTTAGCCATAATAGTGGAGAGAATGTAACACACATAGGAGATAACAACCATGTTATAAGCACCAGATTATAAGCACCAGGTTCTGGTGAACAGGGGATATTGCACTGCAGGGAACTACAAGAATTCTTCTTAATAATGTCACCACTTTCAAGATCAAGTGACATAGCTGACTTAATGCATAGAAACAGAAGCAGAGACATAGACAAATGATAAAACAAAGGAATATTTCCCAAATGAATGAACAGAACAATATATTAACAAGAGAACTAAATGAAGCAGATATAAATAATATGCCTAATGGAGATTTTAAAGTAATGGTCATAAAGATACTCTGTGGGCTTAAGACTAGAGGACCTCAGTGAGACTTTCAACAAAGAGAAAACATAAAAAAAGAACAATGACAGCTAAAGGACTCAATAACTGAAATTAAAAATATAAATACAAAGAATAAAGATTAGACTAAAGGAAACAGAAGAACAGAATAATGACCTGGATAACAAAGTAGTGGGAAGAAATAACTGACTAAGAGAAAGAAAAAATTAGAATAGATTAAGGGAACTCAGTGACATCAAATATAACACTCATATTATAGGAATTCTAGAAGGAGAATAGAGAAAAAGGGGCAGAAATTGTATTTGAAAAAATAAAAGTTGAAAACTTTGCAAATATGGGAGGGAAATGTAAATCCAGATCCAAAAGCCATAGAGAGGGTGCCTGGATAGTTAAGTTGGTAAGCATCTGGTCATGTTCTCAGGGTCCTGAGATCAACTCCCACATTGGGCTCTCTGCTCAGTAGGGAGTTTGCTTCTCCCTCTCACTCTCCTTCTGTTCTCTCAATCTCCCTCTCTCTCTCAAATAAACAAATAAATAAAAATAAAATCTTAAAGAAAAAAAAAAAAAAAGGCAAAGAGCTTCTTACAGAATCAACCCAAGGAAGTCCATATCAAGACACATACTAATGAAAATGGCAAAAAGTAGTGGTAAAAAAAGATTTTAAAAGCAGCAAGAGAAAATAAAACAGATACACACAAGTGAAACCCTGTAAGACTATCAGCTTATTTTTTTAGCAGAAACACTGTAGGCCAGAAAGAAATGACATGATATATTCAAAGTGCTGAAAAAGAGGAAAAAAAAAAAAAAAACCAACCCTGCAACAAAGAATAGTCTATCATTCAGAAAAAGAGACATGAAAGATTTTCTGACAAATTTAAAGGGGTTAATCACCACTAAACCAGGCTAACAAGGAATATTAAAGTGGACTCTATGAGTGGAAAAGAAAGATCACAAGCAAGAGTAAGAAGAAAAGTTAGGATATACAGAAACAGTAAAATTAAGTATATTTATAAAAATGGTCAAAGGATATACAATATAAAAGGATAGAAGGAATGATCGCATATTCCTAAACTGTGGGGCAGGGAGAGAAATAAAAATTTAGGGCTTTTAGAATGTGTTCAAACATATGTAACCACCACCTTAATATGAATGCTATATGCTTAAAATATTGTGAACAAATCTCATGGTAACCACAAATCAAAACCTAGTAACAGATATGCTAAAATAAAGAGAAAGGAATCCACGTATATCCAGCAAGCTGTGAGAGAAAAAAGCAAAAGGAGAACAGAGAACTACAAAAACAACCAGAAAACAAGTAATAAAATGACAATAAAGACATATATTAATAATAATTTTGATTGTAAGTGGACTAAATGTTCTAATCAAAAGACAGGGTGTGACAGAATAGATAAAAATGCAAGAACAATCTATACGCTGCCTATAGGAGAATCATATCAAACCTAAAGACACATGTAGATTGAAAATGAATAAATGGATGGAAAAGCATTTATCACGCAAAGGAAGTGAAAAGAAAGCCATAGGGATAATACTTACATTGGGAAAAATAGACTAAAACAAAGACTGTAACAAGAGACAAAGAAGGACCCTGTGTAATCATAAAGGGAAAAATCCAACAAGAAGATATAACAATTAAAAAAATGTATGCACCCAAAACTGGAACACACAAATACTTAAAGCACTTTCTTCAAACATGAAGAAAGTGATCTATAGAAACTCAAAAATAGCAGGGGACTTTAACACCCCACTTACATCAATGTATAGATCTTCCAAAGAGAAGATAAACAAAGAAGCAATGGCTTTGAATGATGTAATGGACCAGATAGATCTATCAGATATATTCACAACATTCCATCCTAAAACAGCAGAATATACATTCTTCTCAAGTATATATGAAACATTCTCCAGAATGGATCACATGTTAAGCCCTAAAACAAGTCTCAACAATTTCAAAATACTGAGGTCACACTGTGTATCTTTTCCAACCAAAATGCTATGAAACTAGAAATCAATGACAAGAAAAAAAAAATGTAAAGAACACAAATATATGGATATTAAATAACATGCTACTGAAAAATGAATGGGTCAAACAAGAAATGAAAGAGGAAATTAAAAAAATACATGGAGACAAATGAAAATGAAAAGAGAACAGTCCAACATCTTTGGGATGAAATAAAAGCCATTCTAAGAGGGATGTTTATAGCAATGAAGGCCTACCTCAGCAAGAAAAATCTCAAATAATAACAAAACACTACACCTAAAGGAACTAGGAAAAGAATAACAATAACAACAACAACAGCAGCAAAACAGTAGAAGAAAGGGAATAATAAAGCTTGGAACAGAAATAAAATAAATAAATAAATAAATAGAACAGATTAATGAATAGAAGCTGGTTCTTTGAAAAGATAAAGAAAATTGGTTAATCTTTAGCCAGACTCATCGAAGAAGGAAAAAAAAAAAAGAAAGAGAGAGACAGAACTCAAATTAAAAAAAAAAAAAAAGAAATGAGAGAGAAATAAAGTGACACCACAGAAATACAAAGATTAAAGTTGAATATTATGAAAATTACATGCCAACAAATTGGAAAACCTAGAAGAAATGGAGAAATTCCCAGAAACATATAACTCCTTCTTATATCTAGAAGAAATAATTTAAAAGAAATTGAACAGACCAATAACCAGCAATGAAATTAAATCAGTAATCAAAAGATTCCCAAGAAACAGGGGCCCCTAGTTGGATCAGTGGGCTAAAGTCTCTGTCTTCAGCTCAGGTCATGATGACAGGGTGCTGGGATCGAGCCCTGAATTCCAGGCAGGGAGCCTGATTCCTGTCAAATAAATAAATAAAATCTTAAAAAAAAAAAAAAAAAAAAAAAGATTCCTAAGAAACAAAAGTCCAGGGACAGATGGATTTGCAGGTGAATTCTACCAAGAATTCAAATATTTTTCTCTTATTACAAGACAAGGGAAAACTTCCAGATTCATTCTATGAGGCCAGCAAACCCTGATGCAAAAGCTAGATAAGAGGGCTCCTGGGTGGCCCAGTGGGTTTAAGTTTCTGCCTTTGGCTCAGGTCATGATTTTAGGTTCCTGGGATCAAGTTCCGCATCGCATCAGGCTTTATGCTCAGCAGGGAACCTGTTTCCTCCTCCTCTCTCTCTGCCTGCCTCTCTGCCTACTTGTGATCTCTGTCTATCAAATAAATAAATAAATAAATCTTAAAAAAAATTAAAAAGCCAGATAAAGACACTACCAAAAAAAAGAGAATCATATACCATTATATCTGATGAATCCAGATGCAAAAATCCTTAACAAAATATTAATAAACAGAATCCAAAAATGCATTAAAAAATGTTCACCATAATCAAGTGTGATTTATACCTGGGATGCAAGGGTGGCTCAGTATTCTCAACTCAATCAACATGATACACCACATCAATAAAGGAAAGGATAAAAACCATATTATCATTTCAATAGAGGCAGAAAAAACATTTGACAAAATACAATATCCATTCATGATAAAAACATATAACAACGAAGGACTACAGAGAACATACCTCAACATAATAAAGGCTATATATAGAAAAATCCTAGTTAACATCATACTCAATGGTGAAAAACTGAGATCAGTTCCTGATCCCTAAGATCAGGAACAAAGACAAGAATATCCACTCTCGCCATTTTATTTATCATAGAAGTTCTCCTCACAGCAATCAGACCAGGAAAAGAAACAAAAGGCATCCACAGGGGTAAGGAAGAAGCAAACTTACTATTTGCAGATTATATAATATTATATATAGAACATACTAAGGCTTCACCAAAAAACTACTAGAACTAATAAATGAATTTAGTAAGATCATAGGATACAAGATTAATACATAGAAATCCACTGCATTGCTATACACTAATCATAAACTAGTAGGATAAGAAATTAAGAAACTAGTTCCACTTACAATTTCACCAGAAATAATAAAATACCTAAGAATAAAATTAATCAAGGATGTAAAAGACCTGTACTCTGAAAACCATAAAATGCTGAGGAAAGAAATTAAAGATGACACAATCAACTGGAAAGATATTCATGCTTATGTATTGGGAGAAAAATATTGCTGTCTATAACACTCAAAGCAATGTACAGATATAACGTAATTCCTATCAAAATACCAACAGCATTTTTCACAGAACTAGAACAAACAACCCTAAAATTTGTATGGAACCACAAAAGACGCCCAAAGCCAAAGCAATCTTGAAAAGAAGAGCAAAACTGGATATACAACAATGCCAGATTTCAAGATATTCTACAAAGTGGTAGTATTCATTAGAGTATGGTACTGGCACAAAAAAGACACATAAATCAATAGAATAAAACAAAAAAACAAGAAATAAACCCACAACTATGTGCCCAATTAGTCTATGACAAAGGAGGTAAAAATAGACAATAGCAAAAAGTATCTCTTGAACAAATTGTACTTGGAAGAATGGGGCACTACCATACACAAAAATTAACTCAAAATGGATTAAAACTTATATGTGATACCTGAAACCATAAAAGGCTAAGAAAAGAAGATAGGCACTTATTTCTCTGACATTGGCCATAGCAACATTTTTCTAAATATGTCTAAATATGAAGCAAAGGAAACAAAAGCAAAAATGAACTACTGAGTCTACAACAAAATAAAAAGCTTCAGCACTACAAAGGAAACAATAAAAGCTTAAGAGGCAACCTACTGAATGGGAAAAGATGTTTGCAAATGACATGTCTGGTAAGAGGTTAGTATCCATGATATCTGAGAATTTATACAACACCACAAAAATAATCCAATTAAGATAGGTAGAAGACAAAGAAAAATGGGCAGAAGACATGGAGAAAAATTTTTCCAAAAAAGTCAAACAGATGGTCAACAGACACATGAAAAGATGCTGAACATCACTGATCATCAGGGAAATGCAAACAAAACCACCATGAGATACCACTTCACACCTGTCAGAATGGCAAAAATCAAAAACATAGGAAGCAAGTATTGCACCATTGTCACTAATGCAAATAGATGCAGCCACTGTGGAAAACTGTATGGACATTCCTCAAACATTAAAAATAGAATTACCCTATGATCCAGGAATTGCACTGCTAGGTATTTACCCAAAGGATAAGAAAACACTAATTCAAAAACATATATTTATCCCTGTGTTTATTACAGCATTATTTATAATAGCCAAATTATGGAAGCAACTTCAGTGTCCATCCAAAGATGAATGAAGAAAAGATCATATATATGTGTATACACACACACACACACACACTGGACTATTAGGCATAAAAAAGAATGGAATATTGTCATTTGCAACAATATGAACAGATCTAGAGGGTATAATGCTATGTGAAATAAGTGAGTAAGGGAAAAACAAATACCACATTATTTCACTCACTATGTGAGAAACAAACAAACAAAAGAGGCAAACAAAAGACTCTTAAATAAAGAGAACTAATGGTTAGCAGAGAAGAGGTGAGAGGAGATAATGGGTTAAATGGGTGAAGGGGATTAAGTATATACTTACTGTCATCAGCACTGAGTAATGTATAGAATTGTTGAATCACTATACTATATACCTGCAACTCATTTAATTTAGTAATTAACATACACACACACACACACATACACACACACACACACACAGAGTGGGATGGATTTAAACTTGCCAATTTCAAGACTTACTATGAAGCAACTGCACCTAACAGTGTTCTATTGGGTCTAAGGATAAACACATGGATCAACGGAGAGAAGAACATCTCAACCCACACATATCTTGTCATTTTATTTTTTACAGAAAGTAGTAACTCAATTCTATAGATTAGGAAAAAGAGAGCAAGGGTTTAACATGTCCAAACACTGGAACTGGGTAATTTAAGCAATATAATTTAAACAAAATTTGTATGAGAAGACATCTTTTTTTCATGAAAATTTAAAAATAAATATAATCCAGATAGTAACATCACAATTTTTAATTAGTTATTCTGGTTCAATTTCATGAATAATAATCAGTCTGTTTAATTTCTATTTTGAGCACAATGTTGAATGAATGCCCATTTAATATATCTCATTAGGTAATTAAATGAATTTATAACTCTTCTTTACTAGTACATTAGCCATTGTGTATTATACCAATAAATGTAATCATTTTCACAATGTAATGTCATGCCACACTTGTTAGAACACGTTTGTTAACAAAAAAGACAGAAAGTGAGTATTACAAGATATTCCCCTTAATTTTCTGCCAGCACCCATCCATGGGCAAATCAAAACAACAGCTTTCACCACTAACATATTCCAGTAATATGTTTAATTTTGCCTATGTCAAAATGCTGTGAAGCATCTCCTAAAATATGTTTTTATTATACTTTAAGATTTAGAAATGTGATTTACAGCACACCTTTCTTTTTAAATGCACACACACAGGTTGGCTGGGAAGATGGCAGAGTAAGAGGACTCTAAGCTCACATCATCCCAAGACTACAACTAGGTAACATTCACATTAACATAAATAGCCTAGAAAACTATCTGAAGATAGGCAGAACAAACTCTAGAACAAAATGTAGAGAAGAGGTCACACTGAAAAAGGTAGGAAAGCTGAAGATGCAGCCTGGAATGAAACAGACCTTGGCTGTCCATGGTGGGGAGGGAGCTGGTGGCATGGAGAAGAGTGAGAAACACACTTTTACACAGGGGAGCCCATGAACAGGGAGGGCAAATCCCCATAACATTTGCCTTTGAAAGTGAGAGGGGCTTTCATGAGTTCTTTCATAAGTTTCTTTAGTGGGACTTAAACCCTGGAATTTAAAAATTAGCAGGATGAGCTCTGGGAGAGCCTGGAGGTCAGTAGGAAGCAGAGTCCCTGCCCATAAAGAGGCAACAGGACAAATAGCCCATGCAGGTACAACTTAGAAACAGCAGTTTGAAAAATACCAGGGGCAGTCAAGAGGGAGAGTGATTTACTCATTCAGAGACAGGAATAACAGGAAGACTGCTTCAGCAATGAGGGAGCTGGCAGGGACCATTCTCCGACCTCCACCCCACCCTCCAGCATAAACAAGGACCACCTATGGGAACCAGCACTGTGCCCACACCATTAACCTAACATGTTTTCACTGAGCACTGCACACACACACACACACACACACACACATCCTCCATGAATTCTAGGGATTTGCCTTTCCCATTCAAGCTTGTCTTAGTCACCTTGATATGGGCCTCTCCTCCAGAAGACCAGTGCAGGCCCTGACAACACCACATCTCCTAACCCACATGTTTTGCAGGACCTCTGTTCTTCTGGCAGCAGGAACAGGTCTCATTTTGCAAGCAGATCACTACACACCTTTTAAAATGCACCTTTCCCTGCTGGGAACAAAACACTGCCCAAAATAGGCAAAGAGAGACTCTCTAGACAACTTGACTGAAGAAAAAAGGGGATAAGGCTCAACAGCTGAGCATATATGCAACACACTAAAGAGAAACTCCCTGAAGCATCAGGCCCTGGGAAGCATCTGGGAAGAGGTGACACTGTCAGGGCACTATGGGACTTCTTCATAAGGCTTCTACTTCATTAAGAGCAGAAGTAGCTGATTTTCCTAACACACAGAAGCAGACATGGAAAGTCAGACAAAATGAAGAGCCAGAGAAATATCTCCCAAATGAAAGAACAGGACCTAACCACAGGAAGAGACCTTAGTGAAACTGATATAAGTAATATACCTGATAGATAATTTAAAGTAATGATCATAAAGATATTTTTACATCCAAACTTAAGAGTAGAAGATATCAGTGAGAAACTTAACACAGAGATGTTAAAAAAAAAAATCAGAGAAAAGAATATAATAAATGAACTTTAAAAATATACTTGATGGAAAAACAGCAGGCTTGATAAAGGAAAGGAAGCACTGATGATCAAGAAGGCAGAGTAAAGAAAATAACCAAGCTGAGCAAAGGAGAGGAATGAAAACTATGTAAACTGAGAATAGTCTTAGACAACTTAGTGACTCCATCAAGTGAAATATCATTTGCATTACCCCTTCTCAGAAGAAGAGTGAGAAAAGGGGTATTAAAATTTACTTGAAGAAATAATAGCTGAAAAGTTCCCTAATTAGGGAATGGAAACAGATATTCAGTTTCAGGAGGCACAGAGATCCATCACCAGAATTCAATGAAAGGAAAGCTACATCAAGACACACATAATTAAACTAACAAAAAAAACTATAAAAAAAAAAATTAAAGGAGCACCCAGGTGGCTCAGTGCCTTCAGCTCAGGTCATGATTTCAGGGTCCTGGGATCGAGCCCTGCATCAGGCTCTCTGCTTAGCAGGAAGCCTGCTTCTCCCTTTCTCTGCCTGCCTCTCTGCCTACTTGTGATCTCTCTCTCTCTCTGTCAAATAAATAAATAAACAAAACCTTAAAGAAAAAGAAAAAAGAAAAAATTTAAAAGTAGGAAAAGAAAATAAGATATTTACATACAAGGGAAACCCCATAAGGTTATCAGTAGATTTTTTCAGCAGAAAATTTCTGATTCAGAAAGGAGCAGCATGATATATTCAAATTGCTGAATGGGAAAAATTAGCAGCTAAGAAAAATCTATCCAGCAAGACTATCACTCAGGATAGAGGAGCGATAAAGAATTTTACAGACAAAAACAAGGAAACAAAAAACTGAAAGGAATTCTTGACCACTACACCAGTCCTAAAAGAAATTTAAAGGGTACTCTGAGTGGAAAGGAAGGACCATAGTGATAATATATGAAAAATCACAAACACAAAAGCAGTAAAAATAAATGTTTCTGTAAAAATCAGTAAAGGTATTCATATGACACTATATACTTAAAACATTGGTAGGGAGAGAGTGAAGAATGGGTTCAAAACTTAAGTGCCCATCAACTTAATATGGGCTGATACATGCAGAAGATATCATACACAAATGTAGTGGTAACCACAAGTCAAAAACCAGTAACAGATAAGAAAGAATAAAGAGAAACGAATCCAAGTATATTACTACAGAAAGCCAACAAACCATAAAAGAGAACAAGAAAAGGATCAGAAAAAAGCTACAAAACAAGCACAAGACAGGTAACAAAATGGTAATAAATACTTATTTCGCAATAATTACTTTGAATGTCACTGAACTGAACATACGACTCAAAAGACACAGGGTGATAGTAGGATTAAAAAACAACAACAACAACAACAAAAAAATAAGACTCATCTATATACTGCCTATAAGAGACTCATTTCAGACTGAAAGACACTTGCAGATTGCAAATGAGGTGATGGAGAAACATTTGTTATGCAAATGGATGTCAAAAGAAAGCCAGTGTAGCAATACTTATATTGGACAAAA
Organism: Neogale vison; assembly: GCF_020171115.1. NCBI lineage: Eukaryota > Metazoa > Chordata > Mammalia > Carnivora > Mustelidae > Neogale > Neogale vison. The sequence goes on along the minus strand of NC_058095.1, from coordinate 116,241,275 downwards.
TAAACATTAAAAAAAGACCATAAGAAGAGAAAGAAGGGCACTATATAATAAAAAAGGAACAATCCAATAAAAGATATAACAATGATAAATATTTATGCACCTAACTTGGGAGCTTCCAAATAAATAAAAGAGTTAATAACAAATAGGAAGTAACTGATAGGAATGCAATACTAGTAGGGGACTTTAACACCCCACTTATATCAATGGATAGATTATCTAAACAGAAAATCGATAAGAAAACAGTAGCTTTGAATGACATCCTGGACCAGATGAACTTAATAAACATATGCAGAGCTACAAAAACAAACAAGACCTTACCATCTGCAACAGCATGGATGGACTTGGAGTATTATGCTAGTGAAGTAAGTCAGATAAAGACTTATTCCATATGATTTGATCTATATATGAAATCTTAAAAAACAATGCAAAGAAAAAGCAGAAACAGTCCCATAAATACAAAGAATAAACTGATGGTTGCCAATTCCTAGTGTAGTAATGTTTCCTTTCTTAGGTCTCAAATGGAATTTCTCCTCAGTTGATATTTGAACTCAACATCACAGACCAAATATGCTATACATTTTTATGACTACTCTTAAAACTTTCAGATATAAAATCTTTCATCATATACTTAAAAGGACATTTCATTTATTTTTTATTTCCTAGGAGGTGGCGAGGGGTGAGTGAGCATTGCTGGCACCTGATACACACTTAATAAAATATTTTGTTTTCTCAATTAAAATAGATATAGAGAAGTCAGAGAAAGTGTTTCTCTTTATTCTAACTGAAAGTGTTGTACCTTAAATTTTATGTAAAAATTACAAACAGGACAAAAGGCATTAATAGACAAAAAGTCTACCAATAAAATTTTTTTAAACCAATGTTGGAGTCTCCTAAAAATAAGTGTTAATCCTACAGTATTATTTGTTTCTTCTTCATGCTGAGTACACATCACTGAAGCCACTGAATTGCTTCCATTCCTTCAAAATATTGTTTAAATGCCAATGAAATTAAATGGAAAGTTAAGGCATATTTCCTACCTTACTAAAACTGATTTTTTCTTCCTAAAAGCTTCAAGGCAGACTATATTTAAGCATTAACTCAGTTTTCACAGCACCCTGCCCCCATCTCTAATGTCCTACCTCAGTGTATGTAAAATAGCAGCATGTGACACCATTTTGGTCTCACAGTCTTGATTTACTAGATTTGTAATCCTAAATTTATGGACTATTTTTTAGGACTATTTTTGATGGCTCAGAGAGTGTTATAATTTTCCACAGTACCAATGTTTATCATAGAAGCATGTGTTTGACTAATCTGCTCTTCAGAGAATCTTTGTATCTGACTGGCCCTTGGGGGTAATATTTACTTATTGCTTATAAAGTATGGCAAGATTCAAACAGTCTTCCTTCTTCCCCATAAAAAAAAGAGCCACCTTACTTTTAATACTATAATGTTCTAAGGGAAATGTGTGTTGTCTTTCAGTTTTAACTTGCTCAGAACGCTTGGACAGACATTAGTGAAAACTACATGCAGTTCTGTATTCTGAGCATTGTGTCTTATGATAAATTTCCAGCTGTGTTTTTTTTTTCTTTTAAATCGGTTAAATATAGCTGTCTTTGTGTTTCTGACTTTTTGAGTCTTCAAAGGCTATAATTTGGAGTTTCAGATAAGCTTTTAATGTGTTTAATTTAGTTAGTAATCTAAATTTCTGTTGGATTCTTCAATAATAAGGCAATGATGGAGGTCATCAAACAAAGCTGCATTTTGCCTCCATCTAAAAGGTTTGAAGAAATTGCTTGGAAATTAATACCTAGGTTAATAACTATAATGTTGCCATATATGCACTATCTATTAATGTAATTTGGCAACTTTTTACTGTTTGCATGATTACTTGTGACACATAGCAATATATTCAAAGCACAAATAGATATTTCAGGGATAAGGAATCAAAATCTGAGAAATATGTATCTAGAGTCTTTCATTTACTTTTAGTTGAAATTAGAGAATGCTACAGTCATTTCAAATTCTTTTGTTTGCAACACACGCGCGCACACACACACATAATTTTTATACATTAATTTTATATGCATATATTTTCATACCACTTTAAGTCCACTGTAATGCACCTTATTGTACTTGCACTGACTTCACTTGTACTGTAACTGCTTCTCCCTTTACAATTAATTTACATTGGAAGATAATATAACATTGCTGAAAATTCTTAAGACTAGATGTATTTTTAGCAACATCCTATTTTTGTGAAACTTTAATAATAAGCTTATTGCTATTTCTCTGCAATCAAATAAATCTGGTCTGTCTTATAAAATCTTATTTACAGAGACTATGTAGCTTCATTGGGCACTTTACACCAAAAGGAGGAAATGTAATCTTCAGATTCAAATGTAGGGGTTCATATTTTGAGTCTAGCTCTTCCTAGATGAGTATTACTTAATCTCTCCAAGCCTAAAAATTCTATACTTATAAAGCTTGAAACTTTAAATAATGCACTCACATATTATTAAATTATTAGACTGTATCAGCATTATACTAACAAATAAAAAATGGGAGACTTTTAACCAGAAATTCTCTTCTACCCCTTCCTAAATGCATGATATTGGCCTCAGGATAAAATGGGAATGTAAATATTTACCTTGAAATGATTTAGAGAAAATATAAGTAAAACAAATCGCACCATAGGACAACAAAGTAGATGTTCAGTAAGAAAGAACCATTTCCATAAAACAACATTTGTATTCCTTTTCATAACAAGAATAATCTTTAAGCTCCAAGAGCCCAAAGCCTCTGATCCACTCTCTATGGATGAAATAATCATAAATCCTTGTGTTGTAAACTATTAATTTCACTGTCTCAGTTGCATCTCTCAATATGCTTGCCAAGGGCCTTATTTGAGGATTTCTCACAATGTCTAGCATGGAACTTGGTTAAAGTAGGAGTTCAATAAACTTTTTACTTGCTGATCAGATTGGCTCCAATAGAGGCAATTTAAACTTTAAAATGTTTTGCATTGATTTGGAGAATATGCAATTATATCAGGGCTCCCAAGACCATCCTTGGACCAGCTAATTTACTACAAGGATTCCTAGGACTCAGAATAACTGTTACACTCATGGTTATAGTATGTTCCAGGGAAAGGATACAGATTAAATTCAGCAAAGGGAAAGTTGAGGCAAAAGCTAGAAGAGACTGTGCACAAGTGCTCAGTGGTGTCCCTCCCAGCAGTGTCACATGAGGACTTGCTCATTTTTCTCAGCAAAAATATGAAACTTGATACATATGACACTATGACATATATATGAAGCATTGTCAGCCATAGAAGTTCACCCAGCTCTTGTGTTCAGTTTTTTATTAGGGATCAGTCACCTAGGCATGTAGTATGGGCGACTCAGATTCCAGACTGACTTACTACACTCCACTTCCCCAGACATAAAACAGGTGTTCACCATAAATCACATTGTTAGGATAAACTAATCTGGTCAAGTTGGTGGGGCATGACTCAATGCCTCAGGCGTACAGAAACAGGTATTTACCATCAATACAGTGTGACCTAAGGAAGGCATCAGTCATACAAAATCATTCTTCTGAAGCAGAATATATCAAGGTCTAAGAGGTTATATCCCACGAGTCTACCAAAGACCAGTCCTGAAGACAAACTTTCTTGGAAATGAGCACACTGCTGAATTAACACTTTCCTATCCAGTAATGCATTTATATAATGGAAATTTTTCAAAATATAAAGGTCATTAAATATAAAGGTCATTAAATATTCCTCCTACTGTTTCTTCATTCACCTAGTTCCCCTGAACATAGTAAAATCTTAATTTCTGAAGTATTCTTTGAGATACTTGTAGATGTATCACTCTTTTACATAATTTTCTATGAAATCTTTGGTATTTATTTTAATTAAAAGTGTATCTTACAGATCTTTCCATATTAGCACATAAATAAGCAACTTCTTTATTTTCTCTGACTGCATAATTTTCCGTTTTGTAATTATACCACAATTTATTTAAACTCACCCTTTATTTATACATATTTAGTTTCCAATATTTTGCCTTAGAAAGAATGATTCAATGACTAATCAATGTACATATAATATTTTAAAAGCATATGAGTATATCTGTAGGATAAATTCCTATAAGTAGAGTTTTGGGGTCAATTTTGATATATATTTCCAAATGGACTCTCATTAAACTTTTATTAAATTGCACTCAAACCAGGCTCTGACTATGATAACACTTAATCAAAGACTACAGAAATTAATTACAAATTTCTAAATATCAGCAACAATGTAAAGTATAAATACGAAGTATTATACTACCACTGAAGAAAGCAAGAACAATGTAATATGTAATATGGTATTAAGTATAGCATTAATATGATTATAGAGAATTGAGGGAGAATTAACATGAATATGGAGAAATAAGAGACTATAAGAATATGAACATAGAGAATATTAATATAAATATAGAGAATTCATATAGAAAATTAAGATGACTAGACATAAAGGAATAAATTACTGTGAACTTTAAATTTGTCCATTAAAGTGATTATTGTCTCCAAAGGCAAGGGAAACAAAAGTGAAAATGAACTTTTGGGACTTCATCAAGATAAAAGTCTTCTGCATAGCAAAGGAAACAGTCAACAAAACAAAGAAGTAACCCACGGAATGGGAAAATGACACTACAAAGTAATGATATCCAAGATCTATAAAGAACTTCTCAAACTCAAACCCAAAAACCAGATAATCAAGTCAAAAGATGGGCAGATGTGGGAGGCCACAATAAGGCTTGAGACGAGGACCAAACCAGGCCCTGACTTGTGCCTCCTTTAAAGTCCGAATAACCTAACAAGAGGTTTAGGACGGGAAAAGCTGAGTAGCACTGAGAAAGGGTCTGTGCTATGTGTTGTGCGCTCCCCTACGTGACTTCCCACACGCTTGCTAAACAAATGAGAACAATTCGGTTGGGGTCAAAAGTTCATTGCTGGTCCTTGCTGCCCTAATACTGCTCATAAATTACTTTCAGGTTTGCTGTATCAATACAGAACAATTGTACTAGCATCAGCCATTTGGCGTCACAAGGAACTCGTGGTTGTTTAACTAGGCACAGGTGTATTACTTCTCCTATCACTATATATATGGACTTAGTGCTTTGAATAAACTTAGCACTGTTGGACATCCTCCTCAGTGCTCCTCCTGCCCCCATCTCTTTGTCTCTTAATTTCTTTTCTTCATTCTCTTACCCTCACATTCCTGGTTGATTTGTCGCACCAGCCGCGACAGGCAGAAGACATGAACAGACACTTCTCCAATGAAGACATACAAATAGCTAGCAGACACATTAGAAAAAAAAAAAAAAAAAGTTCATCATTAGCCATCAGGGAAATTCAAATCAAAACCACATTAAGAAATCATCTTTTACCAGTTAGAATGGCAAAAATTAACAAGGCAAGAAACAACAAATGTTGGAGAGGATGTAGAGAACGGGGAACACTCTTACACTGTTGGTGGGAATGCAAGTTGGTGCAGCCACTTTGGAAAATAGTGTGGAGATTCCCCAAAAAATTAAAAATAGAACTACCCTATGACCTGGCAATAGCACTACTGGGTATTTACTCCAAAGATACAGATGTCATGAAAAGAAGGGTCATCTGTACCCTAATGTTCATAGCAGCAATGTCCACAATAGCCAAATTGTGGAAAGAGCCGAAATGCCTTTCAACAGACGAATGGATACAGAGGATGTGGTCCTTATATACAATGGAATATTACTCAGCCATCAGAAAGGACTTTTGCATTAACATGGATAGGACTGGAGGAGATAATCCTGAGTGTAATAAGTCAAGCAGAGAAAATCAATTATCATATGGTTTCACTTACTTGTGGAACATAAGAAATAACATGGAGAACACTAGAAGAAGGAGGAGAAAACTGAAGGGAAGGAAATCAGAGGAGGGGACGAAAAATTAGAGACTGTGGACCCTGAGAAACAGCCTGAGGGTTTTAGAGGGAGGAAGGAGGAGGTTGGGTGAGCCTAGTGGTGGGTATTAAGGAGGACACATGTTGCACGGCACACTGTTCTATGTGTTATAGGTAAACCACGAGTCTTGGAATACTACATCAAAAACTAATGACGTATGGTGATTAACATAACAATTTTAAAAAATGAAAAAATAAAAAAGCAATTGTTGAGATTAAAGCTTCATGAAGTTGTGTATTTTCCTGCAAGGAGAATCTTTGCCTAGAAAGAGAAGATTTTTTTTCCCAAAATGAAGCTGGGGGAAAAAAAAAAAAAAACTATTTTAAATATAGTAGAATCACATTTTCAACTAATTTTATCTAGAGTGTGAAGAAAACATTTCAGGAAGATAAGCTTATACAGTCTTCATTTTGATGACATATGTGACCATTTTGTGTGGTCCTATGGCCTTTGTCATGACAATGGTTTCTTTTTTACCCTTTGTCATTGTCATCTCTGACACAAGAACAAGACATCAGAATTTTAATATCATGTATATATTTTCAGTGATTCTGGCTAAGCTAAATTGCCAGCAGCCTACATTATTGTAATTCTCTCTTTGCAAGTCTCACAGATGCAAGGTTTCTTGTTCATGACAAGTTTCATGAACATATTTCTCCTTGTTGGAGCTTCTTCTAGACCGGATGGCTACCTGTGGCATATTTTATGAATTGTAAAGGGAATCACTTAAAGGCTTTTATACTTTGAGATTTCTTTTCACTCTGGTGATTTGTATGTATCAAGTCTTTTGTACCTTACTTAGGTTCAGCTCTTTGAATTCTGAAGAGCTTATCAATAGGAGGCATTTTAGTTTTTATATTTAATTTTTATCAGACAGAATAACATATTAAATATCCCTAGAGTTAAATACTTAATCAAATTAATTTTTGTGATTCTTTGCTTTTTTAAAAGCATTTGTGACGGCTTATTATTATTTTTTAAACTTGCAGGGAGTCACTTGCTTTTATTCAGTTAGTAGTAGTAAGTTGGAATATTTACTTCCTTCCTGCCTACATACCAACTTATTTTCTTCTTTATTTTCAGTTGATATTTTGCTGACTATCTCTTTAAAAAAACATTGAGAGTGATTTTTTTTTTCTTTTTCAAAGGAGGAAAACATCTGCTAAAATTATTAATTTAAATCCCAGAAGCATCAAACAAAAGTGTGAATCTTTCTTGAACATCAACATAAATGGGCTTTCTCTTTATAGGAAGGGACGACAATTCTTCCTTCGCAGATTTTCTCAATTTTCTCTGACACCTCATTCATATTCAAGATACATGCTATCTATCTTCTTTTCCAAAAGTAATCCTTCCCTCAGTAGTGGATTTACGCACCTATTTTCTGTTTTGTCTTCCTCCTTAATGTTTGTTGGAAACTTTCAGATGTCTGGATGCAAATACGTTCCCATCTCATATTAATCTTGGGAATGTCTTTCTCCATCTTTAAAAATGGTGACAATAATACTGTCTTAGTACTTTGGCTTATGGTAACAAAAGTACCACTACCTGGGTGGATTATAAACTTTAATTTTTCATAGTTTTTTGGAGGCTGAGAAGTTCAAGACACTAGCAGATTTGGTTTCTAATGAGGGCTTGCTTCCTGGACCATAAATGTCCCAATTTTTTGCTGTGTCCGCAAACTGTAGAAGGACAGGGAACTCTCTGGAGTTCCTTTTATAAGAGAACTAACCCCATTCATGAGGGGAAAATCACAGTCCTCACCCCAAAAATGCCTGCCTCCTAAATATATTAAGGGTTAGGATTTCAATATATTAATTTTAGGGGACAAATACCTTCAATCTATAGCAAATACCAATCTTTCTCTTTGGTGATACATAAGTACATCAAAAAGTACTGAGAACAAAGTACACATTTGTAAAATAATTATTTTCTTGTTCAATGAGAATTAATCAAATGAAAGCATAATTTGAATCACTCCATCCAGATCATATTTGTACTGATATTTTAGTTGACCTTGGGTTTTCGGTAACTGACCAAGAGCTACAGTCTTACTTTCTAGGCTGAGAGGTTATTTGACATCTTTCCTGCTGAGGCAATCAGTAGTAGTCATGCAGGAAGCTTGGCATTTAAGGCAAACTAGAAATCCAAAAAATTCTCTGTGTGGGAAAAGGGTTCATAGAATAGCAGGACTCTTGTTATGAAGAAAAATTTCTTCTTTTGGTGGCCTGAGGAAGGTTGGGGATTACTTTGAGCAATGATTTTAACTTCGTTCTACTGATTTTTTCCTTCTAAAGCCTTTAGTGCTTATGTAATATGCAGTTTCTGTAAAGATTCAGAATGGTAAGGTGATAAGGATATACAAGGCTTTGATGAAAATAACTATTCAAATACTATTTTTTTAAAGGCTAAAGGAATGATAGAGTGTCCCAGAGAAGATGGAGAAAAACCTTCTTGCAATTTCAAGTAAGTCCACTTTAGATCACTTCCACCTGTGAAAATCTATCATTTTATAAATTAGAACATAAAATATAATGATCAATAATAATGATAAATGTTAATAATTAAATTAGCATGACATGATCAAAGAAATTACTATGTCTTTCTCCAAGAGTAGGCTTAATATAGTGTGCTTATTTGCTAGCTTTCAAATGAGGAAATGAGAAAAACATTAGGGAACAGCCCAATTAGGGGCAGACAGCATTGGGTACTCAAAAAATATATGCCCTTTCTGGAACATTGTTCAATGCCAAGTATTGTATGGAAAGTTCCTTAAAATATTTAATTTAGTTTTTTCAATACACTTATGAGATAGGTATGATTATCTATTCATAGTAGAAACATTAAGTACATTTTCCAGATTTCACAGCAAATCAGTCTGATTCTATAACTAGAACTCATAATGCTCCAAAGCATTAGTCATTATCCATACATTTGAATAAATACATAAGCCCCTGATCTGCAAACCACATAAAAGACCACTACTTTGGACTTCCCCCTAACATAAAAATGTAGGGACCTCCATAGGCTCTCTTTTTCCTTTCTGGAAAGTTGGTGACCACAGTCTGCACCCCTCTCTCCTTCAGAGTTTAATCTATTTGCTGACATTCAATCTCTCTCTCCATAAACAATGGCAACCAAGATGGTCTTAATGTTCCCCTTAACTTGCCTAACTTTATCCAGGGTTCTTCCTAACTACAGGCCCCTGGTTTCCTTTTTCCTTGAGGAGTTATTTTAGAAAACTTGCAACTGTAAATTTTTTCTGCCCTTTGATACGCATGCACTCTTCTCCCAAAATCCTCCAAGTTCTTCAATCTGGGGTAGTCTTTTCCCATGTCCTGGGAACCATCTTTTTGAAATCTAAGCCTGAAAGGAGATAGCACCCTATCTCCCCATCTTCATGGGCAGGTAGGAGCTCAATTCAGGTGAAGTCTAAGATAGGAGACTAACTTGGGATGGGTACCAGCTAGCAAACACAATTGTAAAGAAAAGTACTTGCAAATACAGGAATAAGTCAATGTGCTCAATACCTCCCACTGATCAAGCTCCCACTAAGGTCCTCCAGTACATTTCCACTAGCTCAACACAGTTCTTAAAATCCCTCCTGTCCTTTGATTCCATGAAGTAGAGTTCATCTCTCTCCTTTATTATAATAGTCTTAGATAAATTCTTCCTTGCCGTTATTTGTCCAGTGCAAAGTTTTGCTTTGATAGTGGAAAAAGATAAAAATTGGCATATAATTTTTAAAGAGTCACTGCCTTATCCGGAGAGATAACTATAGAACTACTTTCTTTGGTACTGTTCATTCTTCATTTCATCTTTCAAATATCTCTTCTCCAGGATGCCTTGCCTTTACTACCAAAATAATTATTCATTTTGTTGTTGTTGTTGTTATGTTGTCATACATAATTTATAACTCTTAGGGTATATGTGCTATGGCTGGTCCATTAATTAGAACATACTAAAGGTGTCTTATTCATATGTACACTTGTAAAAAGATAGAGTGAAGAACAGTTTGAGAACTCTTCAATCACTGCATTACCCCCTAAACCCTGCTCTGCAAGCTACTGTTAACAGTTGAGAAAGAGTTTCTAAATCCTAAAGGAAGCACTGATAGAAATTTACTTCTTTGTGAGACCCCAGGGCTGTCTGGGCAGAATGGGATGCAAGCCATTACCAAAGAGAGTAAGAGTCACCAGGTGTGAGAAGAAGTTGCCTTTGAGCAAAGTACATTGTTTGTGAAAGTTGCTCTACTATTTTTCCAAAAAACTAGTAAAAGGCCGTTAAGAGAATTGCCTGAAGATTTGCAAATCCCTGAAGGAGGAAGTTTTAGAATTTTGATTTGCTACTGGATTTCTGCTATGCAATCAGCATACACCATTATGTCCATATGCTGCCTGAGCATGGGAGTGAGAACTGTAGACAGATTGCCTGTAGTCAGACCAGAGGACAGAAGGCAGGGAATTAGGAGTTACAGGTTTCCAAGACACAGACTGAGGCAGTGAAAGACAGAGCCTGAGGCAGATGAGACTTGAGCCCTGGATTTGCTCTGATCTCATCAGAGGACTTCAATTTACTGCTGCCTGCTGGGGACCAGATGGAAATGTGGGACCACAAACATTTAGGAAAGGTGACTGAGATACTGTCCTATGTAAGCAAGGGCTGGTAAGACCTCCACTAATGCACAGCATACCTTTTGAAAATGAACTAGGTCAGCAGGGATGACAAACAGAATGGGTGAGCCATTTCCCACACAAAGAATGTTGGCCTTCATAAGGAAACAGCTACTGAAAATGAATTACTAAAGTAAGTCTTATTTTTCCTATTCCTCTCCAACCACTCCAACACATGCCAAAGACAATGGGAGAGAAAATGGACAAGGGGGCATGAAAAGCAAACCACACTCCTCACTCCATCAAAATAATGGAGCCATAGTCTGGTCTGCATGGGGTGAGAGGGTGAGTCTGAAGCAGGACTGACAGTTTTAAGTGGGCACAGTCACTTTCAGTAATAAACATGAGAGTGCATAAATAATCAAAATTGCCTGGGAATTTGTAAAACCCAATAGAAATATCAAGTGATCCTACTACCCAGGGAAAATATCACTACGTAGATCAATTAATTGAGACCTCATTTAGACCTACTACAACAATTTTCATCCTCACCATCCATGATGTTCTTTTACATACCTCAGGAAGTACTTTTTGAATTAAGTACTTGGAATACAATAAAGCTCCAAGACTAAAAAACCAACTAGATAGACTCTCTCCCAGCTGTAGGACAGAATAACAAGTAGGATTAATGATCTTGATTAAATGTTCTATAGGTAGATAGTGCTGAAATAACTGGTTCAATGTGGCTCAACTGCCTGAATCTGTGGTCTTTGCAACTACTGAGTCTTGAGTAGGGGGATGAAAAGGTGTAAATGCCTACCATACACATCAATGCAGAAACAGCTGCAGAAAGCAAATGGTCAATTTGCAAAAAAGCTAGTATGGCCTCCTCCAGAGATGTTATGTCTCAGAAAAAGAGGAAGCGGAAGATAATCCTGCAATAAAAATAGTAACTGATTCATCCAGACTTCCTCTTAGGAAGCATGCATTCTTAGTTGAATATTTTAATATATATGTATACTTATGGGTATTGAGGACATTTTGCAACAAATGATTTTACCCACATACATGCTTATTGTATTGGAAGGCAACAAACATACAAATCTCAAGTGAACTGAGGCAAAAGTGCATTTGAATTCCTCATTTCTTTTTCAAAACATTTTTATGGGCTTGCCTGGTGAAATAATGAACTTCGAAGTCACATCCCCTAATTCTGAATGCATCAATTAAAAATGGCCATACTTCCAAGCCCTGCTTGAGTTTGTTCTTTATCTATGAAATAAGCACAATAATGTTCTATTTCACCAGGGTGCTGTAAGAAATAACTAGTAAAAATGACATCCTTTTTAAAATAGAAGTGCTATGTAAATGCTGAAGACCAAGGATAATAAACTCACATGCAGGGACGTGTTCATAACAAAGCATAATACATTTGAATAAATAAATGACAAGCATCCCATATAGAAAGCAGGGAACCTTTAGTGCTTAAGCAGCATTTAATAATTTTCAAGGGAATCCTCTCTGGGGGCAAGAGATTGATATTGACTCCTTTCAAAGATCATTCTTTTTAAGTAAAAAAGGATTCCATCTCATCCTGACTACTGATAATGTACTAGTGGTAGCCAGAATGAAAAAACTCCTGAATTTGATTCTAACCACTAACCACAGAAAAAATTAAACTGTCCATGTGTATTTACCTGCTTTGCCACATGAAAGATTGTAAGATTCTGCTCTAAATCTATTCACAGAGCAAAACGGATTTGCCCATTTTAACCATAAAAGTTAGGTATGTGCAAAAACAGGTATTTTTACAAGTCAGAGATCCTCTCTGTTGCAATGCCTTACTGAGTTAGCTCCCTAAACTACCTTCCCATTTTTTGATTCAATTTTGGAAAGATATAATTCAGTTACCGCCAAGCATTGTTCTTACTTAAAGAAAGCTGTATTCAGACAAAACATGTGTTGCAGGAGAGAAGTTTTTCCATACTGACGGATGACACCATGCCCTTTACATGTTCACACACTAACGGAAAATGAGCTGGACGGGAGTATCAATCTACATTGCACAGCACGTTCCACCGGTTCATTGTGGTCCTTGGACACTGATAGTCTACTATCACCTTAGGTAAGCATTTGCATAGACTCACATTATGGGAAGACTTTGAAGAAGAGCTGAGGCCATCTGTTCTAGAGAGAGAAATTAGGAAGGAATGCACTGTAGAACTTAGACTTCATCGCTCAAACCATCCCCTGAAGGAATCTTACAAAGGAGTACTTTTGATACAGTAAAATTGAGTTCAGTATTCCTGTATTTACCTGTGTCTTTTGTCTGAGTGTTTCAAGATTTCAAATGACTTCACAAACTTCTGCACTATGTTTCTTCTACTGCTACTATGATATAGGGCGTGAATTTTCAGGCTTCCCTCTAATATATATATATATATATATATATATATATATATATATATATATATTTTTTAGCAGGGCAGAAATGTTTTCTTTAAAGAATCTTTACAAGGAATGGCCAACTTGGTCAAAAATAGCTTCGCTGACAGCTTCATGCCTTTTCAGAACTGAACGTAAGCTGTATCTTCTTTTTTTTTTTTTTTTTCTTTTAAGCCCCTGAAATAATTGGAAGAATATTTTTATTATACCATCCATCTGGAAAAGGAAGGCTGGGATACTATGAGAAGGGCCATTCTTTCTTGTGGTATTTTTGGCTATGTCTCAGGGTGGGATGTTTGATATGTCATGAGAGAGATGGCCCTCATTAGATTTCCAGGCATTTGCACAGCCACCAGAAGAGCTCAAAGGGGAAAGATCAGCATCCGGTCAGTAACCTACAAAATTTTGGTCTTTTGACTTCTGGTTCTAATTCGTAAAACAACACTTTTCCTTTTTTGTTAATTTCTTTCGTCTTCTTTTTCCTTTCTCTCTCTCTCTTTTTTTTTTTCTTTACTGCTTTTTTACACTAAGTTTCTTAACAGTCGAACCACATGCCCAGGACCATTTGCTACTTTATAATAGTAATAACCCATGGTTATGCAAGATGGTTCCCTCAGGAGCCCTGAGTGCTTCATAGACACCATCCTGTTAAACCTGATAACTTCTATGATGGATGCGCACATAGTATCTTCCAATCTTCTTGTCTTTCTAGACAGGGAACTGAGTTTAGAAATTTGTTCATGTTCATTCCCACCAATACTTTTGCTGGTTTAGTATATAAAAATATGACATCATAAACAATGTCAAGATAGAAATAATATGGCCTTATTAGCTATGTTAATTTCTTTGTTATATGCATATATGCCATACATTTGGAAAAAATTTCATGATGTCTTGCCTGGTATTAATTAGAAACATTGGTTTCTTTTCAGTAGTCATTATCTAAGACTAAAGCCTATAGTTTTTATCTGGATAAATCTCTTTTTTGAGTTTTCCAACAAACTCAGCTTTTTTTGCAGTGTCTAGCTACACAAGATATTAATGTATGTGAATCAAAGTTAAACAGAATATAAGCAAATATACATGCAGATATAAATTATTAATTTTTAGGATTTAAGAATAAAATAAATTCACACAGCACTATGTATTCCAGGTGCTGGACCTACTTCAGTATTGTTTCTAGGTAACTATGGCTTAGATATGATCATTGATAGAAAATTGGTACTTGGGTATAAAAACAAAAAATGATAAAATGGTTACTGGTTAAAGGACATATAACTCATAGTCAAACACAAAAAAATAGCAATAAAGGTATATGCTGATGTGTGTGACATTTTTGTTTAATACCTTATTATTAATGAATTGTCTTTTGGCCCCATTAATGGCCCTACTCTCTCCCTGGCCCAGTGCCTTCATGACAGGGAGTTCAGGATAATGATTAAGAGAAGGGGCTACAGTACCACTTGGATTAGCATTGGAATCCAGCCCTACTCCTCACTGATTATGGATAAAAGGTAAGCTATATAAACCTTGGTTTCCTCATTGACAATAAGAGGTTAATAGAAAACACCACCACAACTACATAGGGTTGTTGAATGGATTAAGCATGTGATAAAGGATTAACATGTGTAAGGTATCAGTGTGTTCAATAAATAATAACAATAAGAGTAACATTTACTATCTTATTCTCTAGTTATGATGGCTCAGGTCCTGACTTGTACTTTCCTTCCCCAGGCAGTAACACTGCATTCATCAAGTGTCTGTCCCTCTGATGGAGAGATAAAGAGTTTCCAAGACCGGCAAGGCTTAAAAGACTATGCAACCACCAAGCCGATACTGCAGGAAATATTAAGGGGGGTTCTATAAAAGAGGAAAAATCCCAAGAATAGCATTGAACAGAAATATAGAGACAGTCTACAGAAAGAAAGACTTCAAAGGTAACTCGATGTCAATAAAAACGTATCTATCAATAATCACTCTCAATGTGAATGGCCTAAATGCACCCATAAAACGGCACAGGGTTGCAGATTGGATAAAACGACAGGACCCATCCATATGCTGTCTACAAGAGACCCATTTTGAACCTAAAGATACACACAGACTGAAAGTGAAGGGGTGGAGAAACATCTTTCATGCCAATGGGACTCAAAAGAAGGCTGGGGTAGCGATTCTCATATCAGATAAATTAGACTTCAAACTAAAGACTGTAGTCAGAGATACAGAAGGACACTACATAATCCTTAAAGGGACTATCCACCAAGATGATCTAACAATTGTAAATATCTATGCTCCCAATATGGGAGCAGCCAATTATATAAGAAAACTGTTAATCAAGATAAAGAGTCATATTGATATGAATACACTAATCGTAGGAGATCTTAACACGCCTCTTTCAGAATTAGACAGATCATCGAAGCAGAAAATCAATAAAGAAACAAGAGCATTGAATGACACATTGGACCAGATGGACCTCCTAGATATATACAGAACATTCCACCCTAAAACAGCAGAATACTCATTCTTCTCAAGTGCACACGGAACCTTCTACAGAATAGACCACATACTGGGTCACAAATCAGGACTCAACCGATACCAAAAGACTGAGATTATTCCCTGCATATTCTCAGATCACAATGCTTTGAAACTGGAGCTCAATCACAAGGAAAAGTTCCGAAGGAACTCAAACACCTGGAAGCTAAAGACCACCTTGCTTAAGAATGCTTGGATCAACCAGGAGATCAAAGAAGAACTGAAACAATTCATGGAAACCAATGAGAATGAAGACACTTCGGTCCAAAACCTATGGGATACAGCAAAGGCAGTCCTAAGGGGAAAATATATAGCCATCCAAGCCTTGCTCAAAAAAATTGAAAAATCCAGAACACACCAGCTGTCTCTACACCTTAAAGAACTGGAGGATCAACAACAAATCAAACCAACTCCACACATAAGAAGGGAAATCATCAAGATTAGAGCTGAGATCAATGAGGGAGAAACCAGAGATACAGTAGAACGTATCAATGAAACTAGAAGCTGGTTTTTTGAAAGAATCAATAAGATAGATAAGCCACTGGCTACACTAATCCGAAAGAAAAGAGAGAAATCCCAAATTCATAAAATTATGAATGAAAAGGGAGAGATCACAACTAACGCCAAGGAAGTAGAAACAATCATTAGAAGTTATTACGAACAGTTATATGCCAATAAGCTTAGCAACCTAGATGAAATGGATGCATTCCTGGAAAAATATAAACTACCAAAATTGAACCAGGAAGAAATCGACAACCTGAATAGACCGATATCTAATAACGAGATTGAAGCAGTGATCAAAAACCTCCCAAAAAACAAGAGCCCAGGACCTGACAGATTCCCTGGGGAATTCTACCAAACCTTCAAAGAAGAAATAACACCTATTCTCCTGAAGCTGTTTCAAAAAATTGAAGCAGAAGGAAAACTTCCAGACTTTCTATGAAGCCAGCATTACCCTGATCCCCAAACCAGGCAAGGACCCTACCAAAAAGGAGAATTTCAGACCAATATCACTGATGAATATGGATGCTAAGATTCTCAGCAAGATCCTAGCCAACAGGATCCAACAGCACATTAAAAAGATTATCCACCATGATCAGGTGGGATTCATCCCTGGGCTACAAGGATGGTTCAACATTCGCAAATCAATCAATGTGATACAACAAATTCATATGAGAAGAGAGAAGAACCACATGGTCCTCTCAATTGATGCAGAAAAAGCATTTGACAAAATCCAACATCCATTCCTGATTAAAACGCTCCAAAGTATAGGGATAGAGGGAACATTCCTGAACCTCATCAAATCTATCTATGAAAGACCCACAGCAAATATCATCCTCAATGGGAAAAAGCTTGCAGCCTTCCCATTGAGATCAGGAACAAGACAAGGATGCCCACTTTCACCACTCTTGTTCAACATAGTATTAGAAGTCCTAGCAACAGCAATCAGACAACAGAGAGAAATAAAATGTATCCAAATTGGTAATGAAGAAGTCAAACTCTCTCTCTTCGCAGATGACATGATTCTTTATATGGAAAACCCAAAAGACTCCACCCCAAAACTACTAGAACTCATACAGCAATTCAGCAACGTGGCAGGATACAAAGTCAATGTGCAGAAATCAGTGGCTTTCTTATACACTAACAATGAAAATACAGAAAGGGAAATTAGAGAATCGATTCCATTTACTATAGCATCAAGAACCATAAGATACCTTGGAATAAACCTAACTAAAGAGGTAAAGGATCTGTACTTGAGGAACTATAGAACACTCATGAAAGAAATTGAAGAAGACACAAAAAGATGGAAGACCATTCCATGCTCTTGGATCAGAAGAATAAACATTGTTAAAATGTCTATACTGCCTAGAGCAATCTATACTTTTAATGCCATTCCGATCAAAATTCCACCGGCATTCTTGAAAGAGCTGGAGCAAATAATCCTAAAATTTGTATGGAATCAGAAGAGACCCCGAATCGCTAAGGAAATGTTGAAAAACAAAAATAAAGCTGGCGGCATCACCTTACCTGATTTCAAGCTTTATTACAAAGCTGTGATCACCAAGACAGCATGGTACTGGCATAAAAACAGACACATAGACCAGTGGAACAGAGTAGAGAGCCCAGATATGGACCCTCAACTCTATGGTCAATTAATCTTTGACAAAACAGGAAAAAATATACAGTGGAAAAAAGACAGTCTCTTCAATAAATGGTGCTGGGAAAACTGGACAGCTATATGTAGAAGAATGAAACTCGACCATTCTCTTACACCGTACACAAAGATCAACTCAAAATGGATGAAAGACCTCAGCGTGAGACAGGAATCCATCAGAATCTTAGAGGAGAACATAGACAGTAATCTCTTCGATATCAGCCACAGCAAATTCTTTCAAGATACGTCTCCAAAGGCAAAGGAAACAAAAGCGAAAATAAACTTCTGGGACTTCATCAAAATCAAAAGCTTCTGCACAGCAAAGGAAACAGTCAAAAAAACAAAGAGGCAACCCACGGAATGGGAGAAGATATTTGCAAATGACAGTACAGACAAAAGGTTGATATCCAGGATCTATAATGAACTCCTCAAACTCAACCCACACAAAACAGACAAACACATCAAAAAATGGGCAGAAGATATGAACAGACACTTCTCCAATCAAGACATACAAATGGCTATCAGACACATGAAAAAATGCTCATCATCATTAGCCCTCAGGGAGATTCAAATTAAAACCACATTGAGATATCACCTTACACCAGTTAGAATGGCCAAAATTAACAAAACAGGAAACAACATGTGTTGGAGAGGATGTGGAGAAAGGGGAACCCTCTTACACTGTTGGTGGAAATGCAAATTGGTGCAGCCTCTTTGGAGAACAGTGTGGAGATTCCTCAAGAAATTGAAAATAGAGCTTCCCTATGACCCTGCAATTGCACTCCTAGGTATTTACCCCAAAGATACAGATGTCGTGAAAAGAAGGGCCATCTGTACCCCAATGTTTATAGCAGCAATGGCCACAGTCGCCAAACTATGGAAAGAACCAAGATGCCCTTCAACGGATGAATGGATAAGGAAGATGTGGTCCATATACACTATGGAGTATTATGCCTCCATCAGAAAGGATGAATACACAACTTTTGTAGCAACATGGACGGGACTGGAAGAGATTATGCTGAGTGAAATAAGTCAAGCAGAGAGAATCAATTATCATATGGTTTCACTTATTTGTGGAGCATAACAAATAGCATGGAGGACAAGGGGCGTTAGAGAGGAGAAGGGAATTTGGGTAAATTGGAAGGGGAGGTGAACCATGAGAGACTATGGACTCTGAAAAACAGTCTGAGGGGTTTGAAGTGGCGGGGGGGTGGGAGGTTGGGGTACCAGGTGGTGAGTATTATAGAGGGCACGGCTTTCATGGAGCACTGGGTGTGGTGAAAAAATAATGAATACTGTTTTTCTGAAAATAAATAAATTGGAAAAAAAAAAGTGTCTGTCCCTCTGAATTTCACTGAAATTTACAGTGACTTTATATTATCCTCATGAGAGTCTTTTATGGGACTATTAGTTATTCTGATAGTCCTTATAAATACAATAGTAAGTAAAAAACCAGTAAGACTTTCAGGTCTTTTCTTTTATCCAATTTGTGAGCACATATTTTAAGAAAGGAACTGTGAAGTACATACAAGTAGTCATAGAACATACAGCTAAAAGGAACATAGGTCTTTGTCCAGTAAAAACCCTTCTTTTTTAGTACCAAAATTAAGTCTCCAGGACTTTCTGAGGTTAATAATATGAGTATACTTAGGATGCAGAACCATGTAATTTTTTAAAACCGTGTCTGTGTGTGTGTATGTTTGTGTGTGTATAAAGATTGTTAATCAAGTACTAAAGAAGTGGCGTCAGAGAGCAAATGATCAGAGAGGTAGCAATTTCAGGGGGCAGCTTCCAACCCCAGGGCCAAGACAAAGCTAGAATTATTGAAATTGAAATTTAGGAGCTTCCAGGAAGGATTCTACGAAGCTGAAACACAGGCTTTTAAACAGAGGATGTGACAAGGTCTGTGTTGCTGCCTCTAGTCTCAGAAGAGGGGCCCTGTGGAGCTGTTAGTCCAAATAGTGGGTTTGCGCTGGTATCTCTAAGGGGATGCAATGAGGCTGGCTCTGCAGATCTTGGACAAACTTCAAAATGAGCTCAACTACTACTAACTGGAATGAATTGCCACTGCCAAAGTGAGGACACACTGCTAGAATAACAGTGACAGAAAGAGGAAGAAACAAGCTTCTCCTCCCCTTTCCAATCTCCTGTTTTCCCTCCAGGGCCTGCCTACCAGCAGAGCATACTAGGGAGCCAAGGGGAAGAATAGAATGGGGTTTGCAGTTCCAGCCCCAGCATCAAAGGTCATTGAAGAGTGGGTTAAGACTGAGATACTCCCCTGACTAACACGAGTAGTCAGTAGAAGAGTCAGATATACTACCAAAGCAGAGTAACTAGGGTAGACCCTGGAAAAGATGGAAGAAACAAGTGAACTTGGATTCATTTCTCCATTTCATCTCTTGCCTATGAGGAATCACACAGAATTTTCCAATGCTCTAAACCCTGTCTGTCCCATTTATGGACTGTTCTCCTTCCACATAAATTATAAGTTAGCTCACCCTTTGATCTCCTTTTGTGCGAGTTAGTTCATGTTGTGGCAGATTTTGAAACCAGACTTTAGTCTCTCACACACTGAATACTCGAAATTTGCTAAGAAGTATTTCAGATGCTCTCTCACATGATGGTAACTCTGTGAGGAATTGGCTATGTTAATTAACCTGATTGTAGGAATGATCACACTGTATATATCTATATCTATATCTATAGATATAGATATAGATATATCTCAAATCTCATCTATATCTCAAATCACCATGCTATATGCCTTAAATATATATAATTTGTATTTTAAAAACAAAAGTAGGGAAATTCTGGGAAGTCAGAAGTGAAACTTTAAATGGATCTACATTGTAGTTGGAAGAAATTAGACTGGATGCACACCACCACCCAAGACTCATGGTTTCACCACCACCCAAGACTCATGGTTTCAACACCATCTTTTACTTTCAGAGAAACTCTTCATTTGAGAGCCTCTTAAGTTTTTGCAATTTAAATCCTTTCTCATGATTCTCTCAACCTCATCTTGCTCCAGTATTGTTTTCTCTTTGGATCCCAGGATTTTGCAGACCCAGTTCAGTGGACTGGCACCATACATTTTGACCTCCTCTCCACCCTAACAAATATTTCCATAGTGCTGAAGTTCCTGTAACCAGCTGCTTCACACCATACTGCACATGGTTGTCTCTAAACAGCACCTTTGGTTAGGAAACACTTCAGTAATAATCTGTTGTCCTGATCTCTGATCTCTGGTTTCAGTGTACTCAAATACATCTTTCACAGAAAGTCAGAGAGGTAGTGGTTCAGAGTGCAGTATTACACCTACAATGCCTGAGTTTGAATCCTGTATCTTCCACTTACTCTCTATGTGACCTTGCAATGCCCTTCCATGCTTCAATGGCGTCACCTATACAACTTTTACCTTCTTGGTTTGTTGTGAGGAACAAATGTGCCATGTCAGGTGCTTAGCACACTGAACAACATACAGCAAGTGGTTAAGAAATAATAGCTATTATTTCACCAGGATCAGTGTTCTCTTCCAGATCCAAGTGGGTGAAAATTTCTGACTTTATCATTTACTAGCTATCTGACTTTGTGAATGTTATTTTCTTGAGGTTTAGATGCTTTTCATGTTTGAAATGAAGATCCCTAGTTTATATGGTAGTTGCTAGGATTAAAGGATAGTGCACAGGTGACAAGTTAGAATGTTCGAGCCAGACCGGAGACTCAGACTGGGGGGCAGCAATACACTGCTGGCGTGATTACTTTTTAGAAGGACCCTTAGTGCTCTAAAGGGACCAACCTCTTTTTTTTTTTTTTTTTTTTTTTTTTTATTTGTCAGAGAGAGAGGGAGAAAGAGCGAGCACAGGCAGACAGAGAGGCAGGCAGAGGCAGAGGGAGAAGCAGGCTGCCTGCCGAGCAAGGAGCCCGATGTGGGACTTGATCCCAGGATGCTGAGATCATGACCTGAGCCGAAGGCAGCTGCTTAACCAACTGAGCCACCCAGGCGTCCCAGGGACCAACCTCTTGAATGTAACGTGAACTTCTAGTATTTAGAAAAATGTCACAGATTGTATAATTTTACTGAAACATTATCCAGCTACACATTTTGATTTATACAGGGTCTCCGAGTACAGTGCAAAAGAACATGAACTTGTCCTTATTAATAGACCTATCTGAAGAACGAAGAGTTGTTGCCAGAAGCCAGATGAAGGCAGAGAATAAAGAGATATGTCTAGAAGAAATGGCCAAACTTTGGGGCAGGGCCTGGAATGATTACAGTTGACATGTAAGGGGTGCACCTGGCCACTCTAACCTGAGACCCACATGGGTTCTTCCTTCTTTTCACTCTCAGGCTCTGTTTTTGTTTTTGTTTTTGACATTTTGTTTATTTATTTGACAGAGAGCTAGAGAACACAAGTAGACAGAGTTGCAGGAAGAGGGAAAGAGAGAAGCAGTCTCTCTGCTGAGTAGGAAGCCAGACGCAGGGATCAATCCCAGCACCCTGGGCTCATGACCAGAGCAGAAGGCAGATGAACCACCCGGGCACCCCTCCCCACCAGGTTCTGTTTACTCTGAGAAATAAAGGTGTACCATATAGGAATCCTACTCCCTGTGCTGTAGAAATACCTTTGAAAAGGCTGATTACAAGAAGTCGGGAACATTTTCCCTCAGCCTAAATGAAGCAGGCAGGGGCTTACATGCAAAAGAATAAGATGGTGATAATTATATTGCAATAAGACTTCATAAAATGGCTCAATAGTTACATCTAATGAAAGTATTACTGGAAATTTCAGGAATATCAGAGAAGAGGAATTCTGGAAAAATACTCAATTTCCTGAGAAATTGATGACTACTTTCAAAAATTATACATTTGCATTAACCATCTGTAAATCTGGAGGTATACCAAGTATATTTAGTAAAATCTTGCACATTACATGGAACAGAGCAAGTGACCAATGTCCATCAGTCAAAAAAGTCATAGTAGCAATCAATTTCCATCCTGAATGGACAATGTTCTACGTGTATTCCCTTACTGACATAGTTTCTGTGTTTCTAGAATATCTCTACTCAAGTGTAATTTTCTGATTAGGGGAAAGCTCCCTCTTTGAGATACACTTCAAATGTACTCTTTTCTGTACCTTTTCTCCTCAAAGCTTGGTCCCTAAAACAGCATCATCAGCATTACTTTGATGCTTGTTAGAAACAGCAGATTCTAGTGGCACCTGGGTGGCTCAGTCCTGGGATCAAGACCCCCTGGGATCAGGTCACACTGCTCAGTAGGGAGTCTGCTTCTCCCTCTACCCTTCTCCCCTGCTTGTAATCTCTCTCTCTCTATCTCAAATAAATAAAATCTTTTAAAAAAAGGAAGAAATGCAGATTCTAGGCTCAGTACCATATCTACTGAAAAAGAATCTGCATTTTACCATACCTCTAAATGACTACCCTCATTCATCTTTGAGACGCCTGAACTTCTGCCCTAATGTGTGCAGGTCCTATTTAGTCTGGTAAACTGAGATTTCCTTGAGAAGAGCCTTTGAAAAATACTTCTGCCTGATACTTTTTAGATAGATAGTATTTCATAATGATTGTTAATTGGATTTAGAATATTTGTCTCATCCATGTGAAACTAATGGGGTAGCATCTTTACACAAAATTTTATTTTATTTATTTGTTTTTTTTAATCTAAACTCCTTTATTGTAGTTTATTTATTTATTTTTTTAATTTTTTATAAACATATATTTTTATCCCCAGGGGTACAGGTCTGTGAATCGCCAGGTTTACACACTTCACAGCACTCACCATAGCACATACCCTACCCAATGCCCATAACCCCACCACCCTTCCCAGCCCCCCTCCCCCCAGCAACCCTCAGTTTGTTTTGTGAGATTAAGAGTCACTTATGGTTTGTTTGTCTCCCTCCCAATACCATCTTGTTTCATTTATTCTTCTCCTACGCCCTTAACCGCCCATGTTGCATCTCCACTTCCTCATATCAGGGAGATCATATGATAGTTGTCTTTCTCCGAATGACTCATATCGCTAAGCATGATACCCTCTAGTTCCATCCACGTCGTTGCAAATGGCAAGATTTCATTTCTTTTGATGGCTGCATAGTATTCCATTGTGTATATATACATCTTCTTTATCCATTCATCTGTTGATGGACATCTAGGTTCTTTCCACAGTTTGGCTATTGTAGACATTGCTGCTATAAACATTCGGGTGCACGTGCCCCTTCGGATCACTATGTTTGTATCTTTAGGGTAAATACCCAGTAGTGCAATTGCTGGGTCATAGGGTAGTTCTATTTTCAACAAATTAGTGGTATTTTAGACGAAATGCTGTGATCAGAACACTAAATAAGAGAAAACAAAAACAGAGCTTGTCAGTGTTCTCTTCCTTTTCCAATAATAAAATTTTATATGCTTGCCTCATAGAAGCAATATCTTCACCATATTTTTCTAACAAAGAGAAATCAGAGACCAAGATACTTTCCTCTTCGTTAATCTCCTTGCACAGACTAGATTCAGCAAATGGCATATTGTATCATATTTAACACTGTTACAACTTCAATATGAAAAATATATTTAAAATAGAAATCTGAATGCACATTTTATTTGCACAGGATTTTTTTCCCCAATTTTTATTTGTTTTCTTAGAATGTTATTTTCTTATTAGTGTAATTTCTATTCATTCTTCACTTGTATGTATGTGTATTGCTGGGGTGGAAAAAGCACAGCACTCCTTATGTCCTATTTTTGACATACTATTTTTAATATATAATTGCTCCCAAGTAGAAGAATTTGAGTTATTTCTCTCAAAAGTGTTGTGCTCACTTTCCTTCTAACTTGATAATGAAAATTTCTTTAGGGTGTTTTGTTCTAAGGAACAACACGGAGATTTGTCTGACACAGTACATTGTCATTCAGATGTAGCATTTCACAGTCTCTGAGATCTTGGAATCTTGTGTTGTTCACAATAGAGAAAGGGGAGAGAGAGGTAAAGGTGAGACTTGCTAAGTTTCCCTTAACACCTTAAGTAATTTATAAGCTTATTCTCTGGTGAAATTTTAGTAGATTTCCTGCTTATAATGTCTTCATTTCAATCTCATTACTGTTTTACAAAACAAAGGAAATAGGCATTAACACTTCAAAATACTATTCATTTTATAATCTATAAGGACAAGCTTACATGAAGGTTTGTATAAAATTTTCAAGAACTAAAACATGAAATGTGGAATTAAAACAAAAAGCACTTTCATTTTAAGGACAAGAGGATAATATGCTGTGTTATCATAAAAAAAAGCCATTCAGTTCTGATCTACATAGAAAACATGCATTATTTATTCACAAAGTACTTATTGAGAGGACATTATGAGCTAGCATTACTCTACCCACAGGGGATGTATTTGTGAATCAATATGCCCTCACGAATCTTATATTCCATTGCCTACACAAAACATAAACAAATGAAAAACAAATAACATGTCCTTAAAATATGATAAAGCAATGGAGTAAATGAAAAAGGTCAAGTAAGTGAAGACAAACTAGTTAGGGAAGAATTTTCTGAAGAAGTCTCATTTGAGCTGAAAGCTGAAAGTTTGAGGTGGGTACCATTTTTGGAATTTTTCAGAAACTGAAATATATTAGAAGTGGCTTATGAATAAGAATGGTACCAGATGAGGTTTAAAAGTGCTCCACGGGCTAGATTATCCAAGGCCTTGTAGAACACGGTGGTCTGGATTTTATCTGAAGCAACTGGCAGCTATCAAAGAAGTTTAACATGGTAGTGAAATGATAAAATTTATATTTTAGAAGTATTTCCGAGTGTGCTTGTGGATATCAGATTGGAGGAGAGCAAAAATTGAAGGGAAAATAAAAAGATACTGCACTTGCTAATAAGCAAAAAGAGAAAATGGCGTGCTGGGTAGAGGTTTGGAAGCGACAACACGAGACACGAGGCTAGGTATGAGACAGATTTTGGAGGGATAGACCTTCAGACTTGATTAGATAGGGACAGTAAATTAGCTTTAAGGAATATGGGCATCAAACTGGCTTCCCCTTATCTTAATGATATATGATGGTTGGGGCATGGAATTGTCCTTAATAAAGCATAAGTTCTGTTAAACCACAAAATCTGGATATTTGGCTTTTGGAACTTCGGCCATTTACTATTTTAGATGTAAGCAATAGAAAGTGACCCCATCCAAATGAAGATTTAATCGGAAAGATGTCCGGGATCTTACTAATGCAGAGGTAAAATTAACAAACCAAGTTTAGGTTGTCCTGGTGAAACTGCATAATAGTATGAAGCTGAACAAAAAATCAAAATCACTGCACTAAGGCTTCAGGGAAGCTCAATTTTAAAGAAATATTTTTCCCTCTCTTCCACAAACCTCCTCTCCTCCCTTCCTCGTCTTTTGTCTCAGGGGCCCACACCCCCTGAAAACGTCAGGAATGAGATTAGCGGCACATAGGCAATTCTTGTGCAAACCGGCTAGATCCTGTATTTCCCTGTAAACCTCCCAGACCCTTCCTCTGGGTCCTCTGGGAGGGCTTGCAGTTTTTGAAGACCATAGCCTGCTGCAGCCTCCTTTGCAAAAGAGCTATTATTCCTCTTTATCCCAAACCATGTCTCCGCATTGTATTTTGGCTCCAAAGCATGGAGGTTGGTTTTCAACAATATTGGAAGTTCAGGAAATTATTAGGGTAGGACCGCCCATCACCACGATTCCATGGTTAGAATAAAACCCAATCACTTTATCCATCTTTGCCTTGTTCACTTAAGATTCAGTGTCCCATGAGAGAGGGTCTGATTATACATTCCTTTGCAATACTGGAGTTGCAAGGGAAAAGACTTGTTCAAGGAATTGCCAAGGTCCTTTTAACTTCACGGTGAGAGTCAACATAGGCTTTGAATTGCAGTCCAACTATCACTGCATGAAAGGAGGAAGAGAGAATTCGCCCAAAGATGATGGATGCTAGGAAACAACCAATATTAAAACATCCATGAAAAGAACACAATAGTTTATCTGCTGACTTTTACTAGCAGGCTGTCTAGCTTTGATATTCTATGCTGATCTTGAAGGTATTTATTTCACCCACAGGATGGGATCTAGAGCATATTCTATAGAAGGTAACATGGAATCATTCAGAGTACACTGAAGAGGGTGCTAATATTTAGGTGAGGAAATGTATCTGTAAGCCACAGAAATACCTTCTTCCAGCCTTTCCCTATGACCAGGGCTTACTACAGATTTCGTTAGTGGTTGATGGTTTCTCAGTAATTCTTGTCTTTATTAAGAATTAAGTTTTCTTCTTAATTCCAGTGTAGCTAACATACAGTGTTATATTATTTTCAGGTGTAATATATAGTGATTCAATAATTCTGTATATTATTCAGTGTTCATCAGAACAAGTGCAATCCTTAATCTCCACCATGTATTTTCCCCATTTCCCCACCCACCTCCCCTCGGGTAACCATCAGTTAGTTCCTTATAGTTAAGAGTAAGTTACTTGGTTTATCTCTCTCTCTCTCTCTATTTTTTTTTCTTTTTTCCTCTGTTCATCTGTTTTGTTTCTTAAATTCCACATATGACTGAAATCATGGTATTTGTCTTTATCTGACTGGCTTACTTCACTTAGTATGATACTCTCTAGCTGTATCCAAGTTGTTGCAAACAGCAAGATTCCATTCTTTTAGGAATTATGTTCTTTTTTTTTTTTAAAAATTTTATTTATTTATTTGACAGACAGAGATCACAAGTAGGCAGAGAGGCATGCAGAGAGAGAGGGGGAAGCAGGCTCCCCGCTGAGCAGAGAGCCCAATTCCAGTATCATGGGATCATGACCTGAGCTGAAGGCAGAGGATTTAACCCACTGAGCCACCCAGTCACCCCAGGAATTTTTATTTTGCTTCATGTATCTTACAACTGTCTGATTAGTTCAACTCCTCTATTAAAAGGACTACACACTTTTTTTTTTAAATCTTTTCCATCAGCAGTTAAATTTTAAACTCTTTTTGCACACCCTTTTGGCAAATAAGAAAATTAAATTGCTAGGTGAGAAATTAATACAAAGAACAAAGGGGGAAAAAAAAAACGGGCTTCACTTCATTGCTATGCATGCCTTTAAAGATATGTCCAGAATAACCATTTAGAAATCAGTATCAAATAAAATTAAACCACTTGATTACTTGTCAAAGAATAAATCCATGAATGCTAATTTGTTCTTCTTGCTGCATGTTAAATCAAGGCACATTGTTCCTTGAGCCTGATATCCTGGAGGAGGCTTATTAAGGCATATCTGTCCCACAGGGCAATTTACCCAAATCTGGTAATTTAAGTATAGAACATGATAACTGGAAAGTTTTATAGAAGAATTATGCCTGAAAAAGCAACAGTATCAGGACAGTATTGTTGAGGCAGTACAGTGGAGTGGTTAAATGCCTTGTCATTGGATTCAAATATGGGTTTGGATCTTATTTCTCCCAATTATTAACAGTGTGATTTTACAGAAGTTAATTATCCTCTCAAGGTCCCATTTTAGGGGGTAAAATGTAAAGTTCTGTAAAATGTATAATGAGTTTTAAGTACCCGATAATTGGTGGTGATGATGACAATGATGGTGACGATGACAGAAAGGAACATGGTAGGACAAGGAGAAATAACTCTGCTGTGACATAAATGGCTGCCCAAAGGACAATCTGTGAACGAAGGAGAAGCAGCAGAAATGCAAGGGGAATCGCAGAGCAGCACAGTAACACACTCTCTCAGAAAATTCTTGGGCTTGTCAGTTAATAACTGAACTTTAATATTCCTTGACAAAGTTCATTTTATTCCATCACATTAACCTTCTTCCTCCAGTCAAAATTATTGAGGCAGGTGGTAGGACTGCTGGCCATGGGAAGCTATCAGTACAGTGTTGGGCTGTTAGTTACCAAAGGCATCTGAGGAGAATACACAAGTGGCGATTTTCTCCCCCTGGTGAATTTAACAGCATGAAATCTCAGATAGTCTCTCCTGCCATATCCAACTTCTTTAAAAAATAAAATAAAATAAAATTGTAGACTGTCTGTTTTAATGAGAGTGCAGAATGTTCTCCCCATCAGTGAGTAATCCTTCTCAGGCAGGAATCCTGGGTCTCATTTTCTACATAAATGGAAAAAAAAGTGATCTTATCTCCAGCACTTCCCTCTTGTGTGTTATGCAGGTTTAGCCAGGCTAAAGCTGTTGACAGGAAATTCTCCACTTGGATGAGAAGCCCAGATGAGAAGGGAGGTATCACAATGGTGACGGAAAAGCTTTATATAATGAGACAAATCCCAGCCCCTCTAGGGAACTCATTCAGTATGGGAACCATTTCGTGTTTCTTTCATTATGGGAATGATACACTGTCTATTAAAAGTACAGAAGTGAGATTGTCCAGACAGTTATTTTAATAGGGTGGCTTGCTTTGGATCGTCATTTGGTTTTGCAAACAACAGCATGTAAGCCTATTTGTCTCCAGCACCATGCTTCAAATAAGTCCAATCTATCATAGTATGGTGGCGTTAGCACCTCTTATTATATAAACCTGTCAGGGCATTACAACATAAACAACACATTCTGCCCAGCTGCAAAACACTTACTCAAGGAGTCCATTTAGTTTCATAAACTTTTTCTAAGTCTCTGACACCTTAAACAAACTATGACAAGCATTTCTATCGTATGCCAACCAAGAGGAAAAACTCACTATATACAGTGTATCTAGTGACTACCAACAAAAGAAAAAGATATGAGATAAAATAAGCCTCTGGGAAAAATGCAGATATATTAATAATTCGTAAGGAAATGTTCATTTCTTTTTTTCTATCTTCAAAGCAGACAAAGGATAAAATTTAGCTCAGAATCAGAAATCTATTTTAACTTCGGTTTATGTAATTATTTCCTCACTTGGTAGAACCAGAGTCTCCTTTTGGTGTTGTTATGATATGTTTTCCTGTGCTGATCCATTTAATATGCTGCTATTTAAACACAAATAGTATATGGGTAAATATATATAAATTTATATAACATAAATGCCCATATTATATTTATATATATATATATAAAACACATATATATATATTCTGTGAATATAAACATGTACAGAAAAATATGTGTTCTCCAGAAATTACAGGCAGCTTTCTCCCACATGTATGTATGTATGTATATATAATTGTATGTGTGTATATATATATTTTTAATATATATTTAAAATAGTAAATAAAATCATATATATATTTTAACTATATAAAAATAGTAAATAAAATCATGAAGTAAGGCACACCATTCTGGGCTTACATATCTATTTTCTATAGAGTAATTACTCTTCTCTAAACTGAACTTCCTAACTGAAACGTGCCCTAAAGCAATTCCGCATCATAGCTCTGTGGTTTATAGAACAGGTCCCAATTTCTTCCAACTACACCATTTAGAAATCTCCCCAAGTATTGACAAGATGAGCTACAGCTGTTCACAGAGGAGAGCAAGCTTATATGAAGAGAGACAAGTATACTTTCAAGGGACTAAGATTTGAAATATTGATATAGTCACATTAATTGAATTTTTGCCTTGAGAAGTGATTACAAAAATGTTGCTCCAATATTAATTTGTATCTGCTTTGGATAAGATTAACATTAATTTCTTCGCCAGTCCCCATTACTCTTTTATTATTCATTAGCATCTCTCTTTGCATGTGTAAGAGACCTTGATGAAGCATGTTTATTCATAGAGTAACCTTTTTAAATAATTCTAACAGCTCTCTAACAGTAACCTTCCTGGCATGCTGAATATCTTGTCTTTGTTTCATTATTCAATGCTTGCACTCGATCCTCCACTTGAGATGCTGAACATGAATCATACTCCTCTTCCTATTGCTCTCTTCCTCCCACTAAAATGTCCTCTGCAGCCCGATCCCACAGGAGAGCTCTGTTCACAAAATACTGCAGTAAAATAGTCTCCTGGATGGATCAGGGACACTATAATTTCCACAGATCTGGAGTGCAATTATCGATTTTTTTTTTTTTTGGTAGCTCATTACATATCTGTTGCCATGTTTTAGTTCATTGTTCATTTACCTTTGTTAGGATATTAGTTTGAGTTTGCCTTTGATGAGAGTTCTGGAGGTAACATTTTATCTTTTCTTTGTGTATGTAAGCTCTCGGGCTTATTTTTCTGAACAGATAAAATGGACAAAGCTGTGAGAAGGAGAGAAAGAAAACCAGGAGAGGAAAAATAGAATCAGCAGAGTAATTTTATTTTTCTACAAGCTGGGACATCATTGTCTTTAAGCTTCAAAGCCTGTATCAATTCTTGAAAATGAGCAAATCTCATTTTTCATTTCCATGACAGATTTAGACATCTACCTTAAAATAAAACCTAGGACAACTTCTCACATAAGATCACAGGTTTTCTTCTTTTTAGTTTGAGTCAAATTTTTCCACTGTGGAACAGACCAAAATATATGTTCGGATATTTCTGGCTGTAAGCATTGTGTTTATGACCCTGAAGGGATATTATGTGCAAAATGTGTTCAAGAAAATAAACTTCTCTTATCAGTAAAATAATGATCATTTCACTATTTTAAGGAAGGGAATCTCTTATTTTCCTATAATCATTCAAATATATGTTTTTTCCCATGGCTATTCCTACTGAGTCACAAAACAAAAATGGGAAAAAAAAAAATTCAGCAGAGCTGGAAAGAGCCTAACAGTTGTCATTTGACAGGTTACAGAAATTGTGTAATATTTGTCCCTTCATAAATGCACTGAATATAAATTTAATTTGCAAACATTCCACTTTTTAACTTCTAATATGTTTGGATAACACTGGGTAATTTATTACTATTAATTGTTCGCTTTATAAGATTTTTTTGTTTGTTTGTTTTCATGTGAGATTCGAAGCCTATACTTCAAAGCTCCTGCAGGAAGAGCAAGGCATGTTAAATATGATTTCTTTAGACCACACCCATTACAGCACAAGGAGTCTTGTAACAAAGACCACCTGAGGTTACAATGAACACAATGTCCTGGGTTTGACAGAACTTTCAAAATCAAATAGTCTAAGGACCTTTTACACCTTGTCATAGCAAAACTTCAATTAAATGATTTAACTAAGGGAATTAATTACATTTACTATTGACTTCACCTGACTCGGGAATAACAGTATGTTACAGGTTGCAGCCAAGCAACACACACCACAACACACAAAGCCAAGCAACCCACTTCTGCTGAGGAACTGCAGGAGATCCACGAGCACATTGTCCTGGGCCACAAAAGCTATGGCAGAACAGGGCCAAACCAATGAGAAAAATATGGCCCCTTTATTAAAAAGAGAGAGAAGGTTACCATTTTAAGAGCCCACTGAGACGGAAGCTTTCATTAGGAAGTTAATGTTTTTCCTTGACAGAAATACGTTTGGGGGGCTCCAAACATAGGAAGGGGCTTCACCTGGAAGGTGAAAATCCCAATCATATGAAGATATTTAAGATTAAGGGTTTGAGTTCAAATTTTAAAAATCCAGGGAACTTAAGTAATTGAGTGGAGAAGTTAATGGCCAAAATTAAAAAAGGACATTTTCTATGAGAGAGACAGAGAAACAGAGACAGAAAGAGAAGCACACACACAACATGCTGTGTTAGCCAAAATGTACCATGAAGCAAGGACCGCCTTTTTTACTTTGTCTCTGTGTGCCTGTGTGTGTCCATCTCTTGGTGTGTGGGTATACATATATATTAGTATATTGCAGAAATTTTAGTCTATGTTGCAAACAATTTTCTGTATCAGATACAATCCCCTCACGTTTAATAACAGCTATATTTTTATTATATATCTGAAACATATTTGAATCAAACTTCTACTATTGGACAATTCAAGTTCTTTCCCCAGATATATATATAACATATATAATATATCCAATCTATATTATAATATGTATATAATATATTCTCTCTGTCACTGTGTGTGTGTATGTGTGTATAGTCTCAACCATAGCGAGATTAACAGCCTTAATAGTATACATATCTTTGTGAAACTTATGACTATTTTCTCAGAATGAATTACTAGAAATAAAAATTTTATATTGGTTAAAGAAGATCAAGAGGGAAGTCAGAGTCCAAAGGGCATATGTATATATATAAATTGAACTTTTTTTGAAACCAACTGATGAACACTTCCCCAGAAAATTTGTTACAGTTTATATTCCCCTTTGTTAGTTTATGAGATAACCTTTCTCCTAACTCCTTATCTTCCCTGGGTTGGTCATTGTTCTCATTTATCACCAATGGCATAATATTGCTTTTTAAATTTGTTACACAATACTTATACAATATTCTTATTTTACCTGTATGATTTTTTTGGACATTTTACCCTATTTATTTATTTGTGTGCCTATTCTTTTATCAGTACAGCATGTTTATAGTTATTGATTTATAACGAATTTACTACCTGGCAGTGCAAAAATTACCTTCATGCCCTCTCTTTTCCATCATTTATTAGAGAACCTATTTTAATTGTCTTGGATAAGGTTTAGAATTTTTTTTTCACAATTTATTTGGACAGTTTATTTGAATACCAGAAAGAAAATGGTATCTTGATTGAAAGAATTGTAAATTTAAAAATTTGAGGCAAATTCACTTCTTTGCAACATTTAGAGTACTCAGCCAGGACAAATGTTCTTACCCCATTTATATATTCTTTGTAACAATTAATATAGCTTTGTACTTTTTTTTAACATAGTAATTTTTGTATATTTTTGCATATTCTTAATACTTTCAGAAACAGTGTTATAGTTATTTTTAACATACAAACACTGTTTTTTTGTAAAATGCTTTCTTAGTTGTTTTACAAATTCTGTTCTTGTGAATGAGGCTTTTTCCAACTACAATTTGTAACTAATCTTTTCTGGAAATACAGAAGAGATACTAAGTGGTATGTATTGACTTTATAACTGGCTATTTTAGTAAACTTCTTGGTTTAAAAGCTTTTCAATTGGTACAATTAGGATTAAAGTAATCTTGCAAATTTAAGAATAATAAAAATTTATTTCTTCTTTACTAATACCTGTCGTTCAGATATTTCCCTCCCTCCTTCCCTCTTTCTTTCTTGTTTTCTTGATTGGAATTTCCATATAGGGGAGAAATAAAATGCTTAACAATTCTTATGACTTAACAATTCTTGTGACTATGAAGATTTGTCTTATTCCTGGCTTTAGTGGATATGCCTTGAGTCTTTTCTTTTTTTTTTTTTAAATGGTAACCTGTACTGTTCGACAAGATTTTAATATTCATGTGGCTCAAAGGTCCCTTTTTGTGCAACTTATATGTGGAATCCAAGAAAGGAAAAAAAAGGTATAAGTCATAGAAACAGAATAGAAAAGTGGTTGTCAGGGGCTGGGGTGGGGTGGGAAGATAGTGGGAAGATAAAGGGGGTGCAGACTTTCAGCTCTAAGATCTGAGGATCTAAGGTGAATTGTGGGACTATACTTGATAATAAACACGCACAAAAATAAAACCTTACGGTGTCAAACCTTAATTGAACAAAGGTAAAAAGGTCATTTTACTATAAGTCTTTTTGGATCCCTTTACATACACACGTACAAAATCACACTCTCTGAGAATGGAGAAACAGTTCTCACATGCATTTGAACACGTACCTCTGTTTCCCTTTTTTATGGAACATATATTACATCTCCAAAAAGTAGCTTTCTACACTTAGGTATATTTCATCTTAAATATAGTGTTGATAATAGGCTTCAGGGTTTTTAAAAAGACTTTATTTATTTATTTGAGAGAGCCAGAAAGAACACAAGCAGGAGAGGGGCAAATGGAGAGGGAGAAGCAGGCTCTCCACTGAGCAGGAAGCCTGATGTGTGGCTTGATCCCAGGGCCCTAAAATCATTATCCAAACTGAAGGCAGATGCTTAACCAACTCAGCCACCCAGGTGTCCTTTGGCTTCAGATTTTTAACATTATCATGGTAAAAGTATAATACTCTCCTCTAAATCTCCTAAACATTATCAGAAAAAAATAGTGGATTTAATTAAATATCATTTCATATGATTTTGCCTATGACTTAATGATTTATGGTTTACATTGATAGGCTCCATAATGTTCAACTATTTTACCATCTCTATAGTAAACTCATATAATAAGCTCAAATCTAAATCCCAATCACTTGCAAATGAGATATTTATGAATATTTTGCAAGTAATTTTTTTCAGGTTTCATTACAATTGCAATGCTGGTTTCTTTTTTTAAATATGAAAAATTACCAAAATTCTGTAAGTTCTTTGTTCTATGGATATACTTTGGTTATTTCCTAAAAATTTTGTAGTTTTCAGGGCATCTAGGTGGCTCAGTCAGTTAAGCATCTGCCTTCAGCTCAGGTCATGATACCAGGATCCTGGGATTGATCACAGGGTCCTGCTCCCTCCTCAGCAGGGAGCCTGCTTCTCCCTCTCTGCCCCTCCCCCTGCTTGTTCTCTCTTGCACTCTCTCTCTGTCAAATAAATAAATAAAATCTTTTTAAAAATGTAGTTATCTTCCATGAAAGAAATGGAGGAGATTCTATTTAGAGGGATTTTTTTTATTTATTATTTTTTTTGAAATTTCTCATAATTAATTGATTATTCCCATTTTCTACTTTTGAATTAATTTTGGTAATTTATGTTTTTCTCAGAAAATTAAACATTTGACTCTATCAGTCCAGGGTTACTCAAAATGGTAGTTTTACAATTTTTAAATTATATGCATCTGTGCCTCTATGATCATTCTCAATTTCAGTGTTAAAAATTTGCCCTCGGATATATTTGCCATCATATTTATGGTTGATCTTTGCAAAGAACCAGCTGATTAAATTACTGAATAATTTTAATGTGTTACTGTTTTTTCTATTTGCTTTACCTAATTTTTTATATACTTTCTGCAAATTGTATTATTTTTTAAAAAGTAGCTTCTGAAATTCTATTTTATTGATTTTCTTTTTTCCTAATGTATCAATAACATCTTTAAGGAAGTGTGTTTTCTTTGAATAGCTTAGTTGCCTTTTATAAGTTTTGATACATGATGTTTTTAAATAAAGTTCTTAATTTTGAAACGTACTTAAACTATCCATGTTATCATTTTCTTGTTTTATTTTTATTTAGAGAATAAGATCTATACATTTGAGATACTTCATTTGTCTCTTCATGTTCACTTTTTGTAACTTTTCCAGGATAGTAGCAAACTAGATAATAATTCTAATTTTGTCATAAGTGGCAAAAGACAGGTAGAAATATATCAATATTTATGTCTACTAATGCATCTCCTAAAATCAAACATAGTACTTGGCACAAGGCTATTGCATGTTTTCTAAATACATTTTTTATTTTATTTTTTGGATACATCATATTTCTATTAGCTTTTTGCCTAGATAATCAAGTATATTTGTTATATTTAATGCTAAACAAATCTTGCATTCCTAAAATATACCCACATTTATTGTGAGAAAAGTATTAAGTTTTAGAATATTAGTCTTGTATCTTTTTTTTTGGTCAGATTCTATGGTTCTATGGATTTATATTTTATATAATTTTTTGAGTGGAATTTAATCAAACTCTCATGACAATTACATCTTCAATGTGAACTTTACATTTATTGATATAAGATGTCTCCTGGAAATTTAATTTTTCTCTAAAACAAATATTATAATTTGATTTTTTCTGCTTTATATAACTTCCTCCAGTTTTTAATATTTTGAAAACTATTTTACTTATCACAGTAGTACTGTTGGAAAATGGCACACATAATTGTCAAACATTATTTTTCTAGTCTGCAAAAAGTACTTATTCACATATTATGATGAAATATTAAACTAGTGACATTTGGCCATTTCTAACCTACAAAATAACTATAATTATAAATGGTTCATTTAATCTGTTTATGACTGGTGAGAAATTTCAAAGTCCTTTGGGGGTAGAAGGTGAGGGAGGGAGTAGAGACCATGGTCCAAAAGTTAGGAATAATTATTTGTATCACATTATATCCAGTCATCCATGGCTATTTGAGACAAGTGATAGAACATGTCAGGTAAGTACTCTAGGAGTGCAAATAGAATAATCTGAACTTCCAAAGAAGATTAATATAAGACCCTATCAAAGACATTAAATATAACAGGTTTTACCTAAACAATGTTACTGACTTCAAATGCAGTTTGAAAAGAACACTAAGTTTTTCTCCAAATTTCACTGCTCAGTTGTAACAAGAAAGTAAAAATGTAGACCAGTGAAATTAAAGTGTATCTTAGACATTTAGCTGGTAGACCCCAGTGACCCGCCCCCATTTACCCTCTCTCTTTCTCTCTCACCTATGCTTCTTCCAAGTCCAACTGGTACTATTCTCAATGAACCTGAACCATGGACTCTGACTGCTATACAGAGCAGTATCTTCAATTCATGCTGAAAAAGTACTTATTCTGAGGACTTCAATTCCTCATTTGTAAGTACCTTCTCTACCACTGTTCAAAGTCACAGCCTATTCATCTTTGAATTCTGGTATAACAGTTTTGATCAGAAATCATTCTCTCTCAGAATTCTATAACCATTGCTACATTGTTTTGAAGTGCCCAGAGTTGCTATTTAAAAGTCTAATGCCTTTGTTTTTAATCTTGTAAATGAAAAATGGTTTTATAAGTTTTGTTGCCTTTTGATTTTTTTTCCCTCTAAAACTTTCTAGTATAATGTATTCCCCACTACTCTATTCTGAAGTTTCATAATGATACTTCTTGGAATATGATTTTTTCATTATTAAACTGGGTGCTCAGTGGATCCTCTTAATCTGGGTATCATACTCCTCAATTCAAGAAAAATGGATTGAATTGTTTTTTTGAAAATTCTTGAAAATTACCCTAAGCAACTTCACTGTAAAACAAAGTTGCTTAGGGTAATTTCCAAGTTTGTATATGTTTATTGTGTATGTATAAATATTAACTGATA
Source organism: Neogale vison (assembly GCF_020171115.1). NCBI lineage: Eukaryota > Metazoa > Chordata > Mammalia > Carnivora > Mustelidae > Neogale > Neogale vison. The sequence continues at coordinate 116,203,543 of NC_058095.1, read as the reverse complement.
CATTCATTGATCTATATAAATATAAACTTATAAAATAGAAAATGAAACAAGATGGGATAGGGAGGGAGACAAACCATAAGTGACTCTTAATCTCACGAAACAAACTGTGGGTTGCTGGGGGGAGGGGGGTTGGGAGAAGGGGGGTAGGGTTATGGACATTGGGGAGGGTATGTGCTTTTGGGTAAATTGGAAGTGGAGGTGAACCATGAGAGACTATGGACTCTGAAAAACAATCTGAGGGGTTTGAAGTGGCGGGGGGCTGGGAGGTTGGGGGTACCAGGTAGTGGGTATTATAGAGGGCACAGCTTGCATGGAGCACTGGGTGTGGTGAAAAAATAATGAATACTGTTTTTCTGAAAATAAATAAATTGGAAAAAAAAACTTATAAAATAGAAAATGAATATTAATTTACATAGCAATAAATATAAATTGTACATACATACATATGTATACACATGCACATTTTCTTTACAGATGAGGAGATCTCTTCTAATTCTTTGCTCGCTTGAGGAGTACGGAGGGAAAATAATACATTTGGCTACCAAGATTAAAGAATCCAAGTTAGGAAAAGGACTAATGAATCTTACCATTCAATGTTTATACTTTCTTTTAAACTTCTATTTGCTTGTACCAGGTTTCAACATTCTTTTGCCTGCAAAGTCTGTAACTGATTATCCCTGTTTTGTTTTGTTTTTTAACATCTGAGATTGTGTCCCTCTTATTTCTTCTTCTAAGAACTTTTTCTTGTGAGTTCACTGTATGTGTATGTATCTGTGTGTATATACATATATAGTATTTTAAGAGTAGTGGCAAAAGACAAGTTAGAGAAACAAAAATAAACTATTGGAACTATAGCAAAATAAAAAGCTTTTTGCACAACCAAGGAAACCCAAGGAAACCATCAAGAAAACAGAAAGGCAACTAACTGAATGGGAGAAGATATTTGCACATGATTTATCTGATTAGGTGTTAATATCTAAAATATATAAAGAACTCATAAACTCAATACCAAAAAACAAAGACTGATTTATAAATGGTCAGAGAAACTGAATAGACATTTTCTTGAAGAAGTTAAACAAATGATCAAGACATATGAAAAGAGGCTTAGCGTCACTAATCACTAAAAAAAAAGCAAATTAAAACTATGCGCTACCACCTCACACCTGTTAGAATGGCCAAAATAAAAAAAAAAAATAAGAAATAACAAGTGTTAGAGAGGATTTCGAGAAATAGGAACCCTGGTGTATTGTTGGTGGGAATGCAAACTGGTGCAGCCACTGTGAAAAACAGTATGGAGGTTCCTCAAAAAGTAAAAAAAAAAAAAAAAAATAGAATTATCACATAATCCAGTAATTTCACTACTGGGTATTTACCCAAAGAATATGAAAACATTAGTTCAAAAAGATATATTCACCCCAGTTTACTGCAACACTATTTATAATAGCCAAATTATGGAAGCAATCCTAGTGTTCATCAATAGATGGATAAAGAAGACATTATTCAGCCATAAAAAAAGAGTGAAATATTGTCATTTGCAACAAATGGATGGGTCTAGAGAGTACCATGTAAGTGAAATAAATCAGAAGTCAGTCAGAGAAAGATAAATACCATTGGATTTCATTCATATGTGGAGTTTAGGAAACAAAACAAATGAACAAATTAAAAAAGATACAAAAAAAAAAATTCTCTTAACTATAGAGAACAAACTGATGGGTTACCAGAGGGGAGGTGGGTGGAGAGATGGGTGAAATAGGTGGAGGGGATTAAGAGTATATTTATCACAATGAGCACTGAGTAAGGTATAGAATTACTGAATCATTATATAAAGAAAAAAGAGTAGGAGTAAAGAAATGTGATCAATTCACTGCTTGGCCAGAATCTCTTTATATCTTTTCATATTTAACCTTTAAATTTTACTATAAAAATCTAGAGCTGTGCTGTTTTAACTTACTGGAGGGCTTGACTTTAACAAAATTATTTTTTTCATTATGTAACAAGGTATCAATATTGATATTTTTGGTTTCACTCCTGTTATTCTATTCTTTTTTCAAGATTTTTTGTTAACACGGTTATACTTACAAATATTTTTATATTATCAAATGCACTGCAAACTATTCAGTCTATTTTAATCTTATTAATATTTATATTTACATCTTAAAAGTACCTATTTTAAAAACTCATAGCCATGAGAGTAACAGTATTTTTGTTTAGTTCCATCTTTTTAGACAAGGAAATTAGCTCAGTTTTAATTCCCTTCACTACCATCCTCTCCTCACATTTGGGCCATTATAAGTAAAAGTTAAATATGAATTATTATTATGTTAATATAATAATAAATCTTCACTCTTAAAAATGATTTTTATACTTTATTTTATATAGATATAATGTTCCTTGATAGTCCACTAAAACCATCATTCCCTCTTCTTGACAGGTTAATTTTGTTTTTCTTTTTCCTTTCATTTTGATGTTGTATATTCAACGAAAAGTTCCAGGAATAATATTGAATAATATAATGGCTAACATACTTGAGAAAACAATTTTCTAATCTTCACACATAAGCTACAACACTGGATGTTAGATTCTTGGTTCACACCCACTGCTCCATTTTCTTCAGGCATTTAGTTTTGTAGATGAGAAATCATAGCCAGTTGAAATTTTCCTTCTAACTTTATAAACAGTGTGGTTTTATTTTGTTTTTGTTTTCAACCTACCTAGAGATATGTTTTATGTCAGAAAGTGGGGGGATAATTTTTTGTAGTATGATGTTTTGAAAATTTTTGTTGGGATATGTCTGTAAGTATTCCTATTTGCAATTAATTCATATGGAATTAATAAACTTTCACACAACTTCCTCTTCGTGCAGTCTTGGGGACCCAATTTTTTTTAAAGGGTCAGTCAACAGCATTTTTGGAGTAAATCGTGAATTGATTTGGCAATAAAATTAATTTGAAGTCTGAGTAGATTCCTGATGAGTTTCCAGTGAATTCCACGTGCCAATAAAAAAACTAAAATTCCTGAGACAATGCTTAAGTCAAATTTATTTGCTATTCTTCTCTATGTCTATTTTTCTTCAACTTAATGGTCAACTTGCAAAACTAAATCTTTGTAAAATAAAGTTTAAAAATCATTTCAGGATACCAAAAACAATACATGAGAAATTGACACTGTTAACTTGATTTTTGCCATAGGCTCAGTCATTTTGTACATCAGAGAAATCTTACTGGGCCTTGTTCCTCAAGATTTTTAAAAAATCATATGTGTTACTTTTGGGGATCTAGTAATAATTTTGCCACCATTTTTGCCCTAGTTTCTGGATTTCCTCTATTTCTTTTCAATTCTTCTTGTGACTGACCAATTCTTTCCTGAATTTATCACTTTCTTGTAGTAACTTTTCAAAAAGCAAAAGTGAAAGCCAACACATTGACTCTTCCCAATCACCGTCCCTATCGCCTAGGTCTGTAGGATCAGTGGTTAATTGATGTGCCTTCTAAGCATCACAGGTAACACTTGTTTGTCCAAATATCTTACATCACATAGGTCTTCATCTTTCGCGTCATTAATATCAGTATCCTTATCATGTGTTCCTTGACTACTAAACCAATGCTACATAATTCAGTGTTAGGCTTGGCAACCCCCATATCAACATACAAATGGCTATCTCACTGTAGGTAATGACAACTCTTTAAAGCTATAAACCCCAAAGCTCAGCATTTTTACATCACAGAATTTTATTCCTCAGTCATTTAAAGTTTGCCTTTGATTTTCCTGATCGGTTCAAAGATCTTATCCAGGGATTGAGCTTCCTTCCATCTTTGCCTCAAGCTTTTCTATTTTTTTGTTATTTTTTTAAGGTTTTATTTATTTGAGAGGAAAAGAGAGAGTGAGAGCGAGAGAGAGCATGAGCTGGGAGAGAGGCAGATGGAGAGGGAAAGGAAGACAACCTCCTGAGCAGGGAGCCCAATGTGGGGCTCGATCCCAGGGTCCTGGGATCATGACCTGAGCCAAAGGCAGATGTCCAACCAACTAAGCCACCCACATGCCCCACCTCAAGCTTTTGGAGTGTGGAAAGAGTATAAAGAATTCTGCACAAGAGGGTTTTTGCTATTTGGGTTTTTTTTTTTTTTTTTTTTTTTAGGAAGAAGACTTATACATGATCCACACTCTTAAAATTCTGTGTACAATACAGTATTATGAACTACAGTCACGATGTTGTACAGCACATCTCTAAAACCTATTTGTCCTGCATAACTAAAACTTTATACTCACTGAACAACCCTCCATTTCCCCCTTTCCTCAACCTCTAGCACCAATCATGCTATTCTCTGCTTCTGTGAGCTTGATTATTTTATAGATCTTCTAGAATTGGAATCATGTGATATTTGTTCTTCTGTGGTTTATTATTTCATTTACCATAATGTTGTGCAGGTTCATCCACGCTGTTGCATATGGCTGAATATCCTTCTTGTTTGAAGGCTGAATAACTCAATTTTGTGTATCTAAAATATATTCTTTAACCATTCGTCTGCTGATAGACATTTAATCATTTTCATATTTGGCTAATGCGAATAATGATGCAATGAACACGGTAGTGTAGATATCTCTTAGGGATCCTAACTTCAATTCTTTAGATGTACACCCAGTACTAAGTAGTACTGATAGATTTTAGGGTAGTTCTATTTTGAATTTTTTTGAGGAACCTCCATACTATTTTCCATAGTGGTTGTATCATTTTGCATTCCTACCAATAATGCATAATTGCTTTACTTTCTACATATCTTCTCCAATACTAACCCTAACAGGTGTTCCCTTGATGAATAGTGACACTGAGCATCTTTCATGTATTTATTGGCCATTTGTCCAGATTAAGGATTTACACATAAGACCTGAAACTGTAAAACTCCTAGAAAAAAATGTAACGAGTAAGCTTCCCAATATTGTTCTTATTAATGATACTTTTGGATATGACACCAAAAGTACAGACAATAAGAGCCAAAATAGACAAATGGGACTATATCACACTAAAAATCTGCATCACACAGGAAATGATCGACAAAATGAAAAGGCAACCTATAGTAAAAAGCATTTGCCAGTCTGATAGGTGATAAGAAATTAATATAAAAATAATATGAGAGCTTGTATAACTCAATGGCAAAACACCAATAGCCCAATTTAAAAATGGGTAAAAAACTTTTAATAGCCATTTCTTCAATAAAAGATATATGTATGATCAACTGTTATATGAAAAGATGGCTCAACATCACTAATTATTAGGAAATTTCACAGGAAGAATTTCATGTCTCAGACATGGAAACATTTCATATTATGTCCGTTCAGATTTTGCTGACCAGAAGTCAGTCACAGCGTCACTTCTCTCTGCAAAGGAAACTGAGAAATGTGAACTAAGATGTGCCCGAAAAGAAGAAGAAATGGTTGTGATGAGCATTTAGCCTGTCTATCATACTAAATGTCAACATAACCTACCTCAGCTTCTACTTCACCTCCTTCACAGAAGAGCAGAACTGGGGGTTTTGAATCAGCAGGATGGATCACTGCCGCCCCTTTGTGGTTCCTTGAGGCCATAACCATTGCTGGTCAGACTATTCTCTGACCTTGTCTAGGAGGAATTCGACCTTGACCAACCAAGACCTTGTCAGGTATAACAACAAGAAGCTAGACAGAAGCAGACACACATGTATACTTGCCTTAAAATTTTGTTCTTTGCTTTGTATTAAGCAGTTCTCTAAGACCATCAGGCAGGGACAAAAACACAGTTAAGACAACTAAAAAATCAGATGTCAGTTTTCTGCACTTAAGACAAAACCCTGACTGGGAGAATTCATAAGATGTGCAGAGCACCCAACAAGGATCAGACACAGACAAGCCAAATGGCATAAGACAACTTGTCCTGACACAGATTTCAGAATCAGAGGCATTTTCTTTTTTAATCCAGCAACTTGGGGCTTCCTAATCAACCCACTCACTTCCTAGGAGGTCCACAATCGACAGGGTTCTGGAACTCATCAAAGATTTATGAGAAAACGGAAAATATATAAGAGATACATGGTTCATCACTCATGTCTTTATTCAGGGAAAAAGAGAATATAAATTCAAACCCAGATTTGTCTGCTGCTGTGGCTGTAAGAACCATCCTGCTTACCAAGGAACAAGCTTCCCAGTGGCCTTTTGGCCAGGAAAACTGGGTCAGCTTCTCTGATAAAGTATGTCTGCTAAAGCATTACTGCTTTCAATAATGACTTTCTTTTATAAGATGTACTATGTGTTTGAGTCTCACTTTCCCTCAGGTGACTAAAACCCTCCAGTTTAGGCACTGAAAATAACTGTTAAAATCTTTGTTTTTATACAGGTTTCCTTTCAGCTGCTACTAAATTATAAATAGCCGGGGGACATAAAACCCAATTAAATTTATACCTATCATTTAAATATCATCTAAAGATTTCTAATCAGCTTAAGATTTCTAATCAGATCCTCTCAATCAAAAATTGAAAAATCAGCTCTTCCCTACACAAAATAAGCCTTGGTTTTATTAAGAGTTGGTTATCCCTATGTCTCTGCTGATGGCACATTTGATGGTATTGTCTCTCTAATGAATTTAAAGCATCATGGAGTCAGGGTGTGATGCTAAATGTTGACAATCTTAAAGGACATGGCTAGAGGCAATTTGGCTCTTCTCATTGTTAAATTTTCAGTCCTGACACTGCCTAGTTATTACAATTGGTCACTTCACAATTAATCATGAAGACAGACTAAAAGATCAAATCAATAGGCCTTGGACACACAAGGTACGTCAAGGTGATAAGAGTCTGCCTTAACTTCCTTCTAAGGACAACATGTATAGCACTACTCACCTAATAGATACCTAATAGACCCTTGATATTGATGATGATGGTGGTCATAGTTGGAAACATAGAAGCACAATGGGCAGAAACAAAATTTTCAGTCAGGGCAACATATTCTGCCTTTTTAAAAACAGAAATGTCATTTTTCTTTTCTCTGAATTTGCTTTCACCCCCAAAGTCAGGATGCCACAGAATTAGCATAACCATCAACACTATTCAGCACTTACTCACCGATAATTTTAGATGTATTTGTAAGTTAAAATGAATTTCCAACATGCTGAGCCATGTGATCTGTCATATTAGCCTTGATGTCAGGTGCCTAAACTTTCTCTGTGAGAAAGTATTTACAGAGCTTTTGCTAAAGAAGTCATGGAGAACTTATGTGGGAGATGATTGTTATTTAAGTTAGTGAATGATAACTATTGTGAACTTTTTAATAAAAACACCTACACTGATTCATTCACATTTCAGATTGAAGTAATTATTTCCAAATTTCATTTTCTCTAATCATATAGGTGTTTGTTGTGGAAACATGGCAAGCTGTCAAGAGTGGAATGTCTTTTTCTAATTCTGACTTAATAGTATAATTTTTCCCTTCAAGATGGGCAGCAAAAATATCCATAGGAGGTATAATTGGCTAGGAAATGAGACAGTGGCCTCTGGCAATTGAGGTGAAATAAGTTGACTGTTGAATTGCTAAGATCCTATCTTTTGTTGTTAGCTCTTGTTCCTTGTGCTTACCAGACCTGCTTGGGAGAGGTTAATCAACAGTCCCATAGTACGAGCTCTGTGGTACAATAAACTTGCCCTTAAGCTCAGTTGCCTAACGTACAAACTAAGAAACTTGGAGCTTTACTGCTCTAAGCATCAGTTTCCTCATCTGTAAACTAAGGATAACACCACCTTCTTTACTGAGTTAGCTAAAAAGAATTCAATATAGTGTATACATAACAGGAAATAGGCACTAAATAAATAGCAGTGATTATTATGATGCCTTGCCATATTCTGGGAAATAACAATTTACCTAATTTGAATTGCACAGCAAAAGAACCCCACCCTCTCCCAGAATATAACATTTATTCCATGTCAAATCATTAAATGTCAATTTTAAGTCCTGAGAAAAATTTTATAGCCAGCTACCAACTCTAGAAAAGGAAGTTGATAATGGAAGTGCTGACAAATTTTTTGATGTTTTCAGGAATGTAATGGGCTTCTTAAGGACCTGGAATTGCAAGGTAAGCTGTTCACTCTTTTCTGCTAAGGAGGCAATTACGCAGGTCTGTTGGAGAAGTTTATAATATGATTAAACAGTCAACATTAAATCAAATGGTGATTGAATCCCCAAGAGGCAGTTTACCCTCACAGCACTTTTGAATTACTGATTTATATCTTCAAACACCTTTGCATTGGACAATGAGTGGGAAAAAAGCCATTGTTTTTAACACAGTGTTAAAACAAAAGTGGGTTGATGGATGACTTTCCAAAAAAATATTTTAACTTTAATATTTACTAAATGAAATCAGTTGCTTCTATTTGCATTTATCTTTAAAATAACTACATTCTAGATTGACTGGTCCAAGACCATCTATTGAATGTTTGCTCATGTTAATTTCCATCAGATTTCTGTTTGATAGGCTGCAAAGCAATTCATGCTAACACATGTAGCTAACAAAGATTATACTCTAAATCTGCATAACAATTCAATTTGTAATTTATTTCTAATACACTACATATTAGTACTTTTACAAATACTAAAACATATTAGCTATGTTGTAGGGAAAGATTCTACTTATTAACCCTAGAAAAGAAATTGGTGGTATTTACTAGTTGGTAAATAACATGATTTTTACATTTAACCTCTGAAATGATTTATTTACTATCACTGTGTCTGCATGGAATAAAAACCTACAGTCTTCAATCGTCTGATATGCATTAAAACTAAATACTAACTTCTTTGTCAGTGAATTTACATTGACAATTTTTTTTTTATAAAAGTATTAGACAAAGTACCTTCTACTCAAAAGCAGATGTGCTCAAACAACCCCAAAATTACATAAACTTATTATAAAGCTGCAATAAACCTCAACTTAGCTACTATCAATTGGAAGTAAACAAAGATCAAATAAAACATGATGGGGGAATACTCCAAGTTTTACATAAATGTTTAAAATTCTGATTAAGATGACACAATTATATTTTTGAAAATAAAATAATCCTAAAATGAGGACATTTGCTTAATAGGTAACACAAAGGAGTGGTTAAAAGCATGGAATACTATATTACTTGATTCAAATTCCTGCTTTTTCCCAACTAGCTTTGTAATGTTTGTTAGTTTACTTAAACTATATGGGTATTGCTTTCCTCATTTGTTTACTTTGAGGATGGAAGGAGGTAATATTCTTAAAGCTCTTTAAACCATACCTGAAAAAGAATGGTGATACTAAATTTTTAGATGTCTGTGTATATGATTTTATCTATTTGAAAGTCTAGGTTGTATGGGGTTCACTTTCCAAAAATTTCAGATAGTGCCTCATATTCTTTTTTTAAAGATTTATTTATTTATTTGAGAAAGAGAGAGAGAGCATACACAAGGTGGGGAGGGGCAGAGAAAGAGGGAGAAGCAGAATCCCCACTGACATGGAGCTCAATCCCAGGACCCTGAGATCATGACCTGAGCCAAAGGTAGATGCTTAACCGACTAAGTGACCCAGGTGTGCCAGTGTCTCATATTCTTAATAGACACTAATAACTCAGGTTCAATTTTTCTGTTGTAGGTATGACCCAGAAAAGTATTTTTTTATCCCAAATCTTAATTTTGGAAAATGACTGAACTGACAGGTATTGGAGTAGTGGTCCTCAAAGGTTAGCTTACATCAAAATCAGATGGATTATTTGTTAAAAAAACAAATGTCTGAACTTCACCACCAGAGATTCTAATCCTAGGTCCTAGGTAAGGCCTGAGAAGTAGCATTTTTTCCACAAGTTCCCAAGTGATGCTTTGGGTACAATACTTTCAGAACCACTGACTAAGAGGACAATTTGGAGAAAAAAGAAACCATAAAAGGAATATAATATATATATAATATATATATTATATATATATATATTACATTAATGCAATTTTTGCTAATATATCACTGGTTAGCTGACATGTAGAGGATATAAATGGTATTACAGAAGAACAGAATGCTCACATAGGAAAGTAACTTATTCCAATGATTTGGATTCTACTTCTTAACAAGTCCTTGTTGGTAAATCAATGTGGTCTGGAAACATCTTTAACCATACTCAGTTAGATAAAATGCTCAGTCTTTTTGCAGCAGAAGATAACTAATGGAGAACCATTGGATAAATGATTGAGGGTCAAGGATATATTACAGTCTTTCATTGACAGGCTAATAATATTACACTTCAAACTTAAGCAGAGGGCAGCCAAATCTCCCTGCTTCCAGGATGTTTGACCAGAGGAGTGTCATCTAGGTAGTGTTTTAGGAAGATTAATTTTGTGGTGGAACTGAAAGGAACAGAGATTAAATTAGGCTGGGAAAGAGGCTAGGCTCATAGAAATCTTGTGAATGGTGGCAGAAATAAAAGGAGAAAGAGAGGCATCTGGAGGAAGTATTTTAATGGGCTTTACATTGTATTAAGTTTCTGATACTAAACCAATGTGGCTTGGCTTCAAGGGTAGCCTTTCTTTCCCTTGAATCAACCTGGAAGCATTTTTATTTGTGTCACAAATAAAAATCCACTCTATCAGGCATTTTTTCTACCAGGATTTCTGGTCTCCAAAATCCCTTTTGGAAACTTCCATCCAGCTTCCAAGACCTCTACTCTTCCTTCTTCACTCTCCTTCCCACACCACCCCACATGAAACTGACAGTAGAAGGAAGCAGGGTCCAGACAAATGTTAGGTAACTGTTGTTTTTTTATTGGATGTTTTATCTTATCTGAATCGTAGAGAATAAGGATGCACTTAGTTTGAAACAAGAGAGGAAAGAAAAATTGAAGGTAAGTGAAGAGAAAGAATCGTATTTTGAGAGAACTCTCTCCGGGGTGCATTCTAATTTCCTCTTCTTTGTCATCTTATTTCAAAATGTGAAGGCAAAACTCTGAGTCAGGTGAAAGGCTAAAGTCTAGAATTAGAGATGGAAAAAGACAAAAATCTGGGACATAGAGAGGAGAGAGAATAATGCTGACTGGGGGAAGCTGGTGCTACCTACCCCACCACTTGGCCAGTTTGCCGGAGGACAGAGGGAAGTTAAGGAGTAAGCAAGATTGGGGCGCCTGGGTGGCTCAGTGGGTCAAAGCCTCTGCCTCCGGCTCAGGTCATGGTCTCAGAGTCCAGGGATTGAGCCCTGCATCAGGCTCTCTGCACAGCGAGGAGCCTGCTTCCCCTGCCCCCCCACCCCTCCTACCTCTCTGCCTACTTGTGATCTCTGTCTTTCTTATAAATAAGTAAAATATTTCAAAAAAAAAAAAAAAGGAGTAAGCAAGATTACCAATCACCTTGCTTTGTTCAGGGCCCTGTGGCTGTTGTCAAAATGGTAGAAGCGGTTTCATTATGTAATACCATTTTACACACATTATTTCTGTTGAGCACAGCAAGTCAAAGGTGGAATGATGCAGCCGCATTGATTCTTTGGTTTACAAAAGCTGAGGTGTATTGAGTAATGTATTACACATTTGGCACTAAGCTGCTTTTGTTGCTGATAAACAATATGAAGCCAAAGTACAAAGACAAACATTTAAAAGCAGAAAGCTAAGAGGAAGTTACTAGATCACAAAGCCCTACAAAGAGAAGTTAAAGTAACACCAAAGCTTGTGCATCCACAGATAGTAAGCATTTAATTGGAGAAATCTAATCTCCCTAAATTGGGGGAATCATCTTATAATGAGCATAGCAGCTAGGCCTATGTACTATGAGATGATATCTAAGTGACAAAGCTGTCTGTATTGTCTCTCCCTCACTTCTGTGTGAGATATTTTTAGGCGTAAATCTCCATGTCACAGTAATGGCAGCTGATACCTTGGTACTGTTTAGTGTCGGAGTCTTTAGTATGTTGATACCAAATCCATTTTAAAGCTTCATAAAATGCAGCATTTAAAAAAGCACAGCTTAACAAAATGCTTGCAGTGTTTCTGCTCTATGGGTACTTTCAAAACAAAAGTAACAAAAATTTGAAAAATATTCTCTTAATTGCCATTAAGAGACTATCCAATTTTGATACCGCTATAGACTTTTTACATTTTGGGTTCTTTCCTTTTTTTTTTTTTTTTTATTTTTCTGTCTTAATTGTATACTGACATCCGAAATACTTTGCACCCATAGAGAACACAATGATGAAATTAATCACACACTCAGATAGAATTTTTTAAAAGTGATTATTTTTCTGAGTGGTAAAGAAAGATATTTGAATGGAAAGGAGAGTAGTGTTCTATCTAGAGAGGGGACTGCTATGACAAATGTCACAGTTACAGAAATAGTAACGGAAATTTTAGCCACCTTTGGAGGCTCAAGGCAGAGTCGAGGGTATCCTTGACTTTGCAGGGTGCCTGGGTGGCTCAGTTGGTTAAGTGGCTGCCTTTGGTTCAGGTTGTGATGCTGGGATCCTGGGATCAAGCCCCGCACTGGGCTCCCTGCTCAGCAAAGACCCTGCTTCTCCCTCTCCCTCTGCCTGATGCTCTGCCTACTTCTCTGCTCTCACTTTCCCTCTCTGTGTGTCAAATAAATAAAGTCTTAAAAAAAAAAATAAATGTTGTCATTGACCTGAAGGCCCTTGCTCTTTCCAGGACAACCTACCATATCCCTCTGCAGGATATACCCCACTCCTTGCCTCTGCCTCTAAACCTGTTCACTAGGATGAGAAGGTAAGAGAGGAAAAATAAAGGGTTTCAATCGCATCTAATGGTATGGACTAGAAGGAATATAAACTCTCTTCCAACTCTGAGCCTATATTATTCAAATGTCCTCTTCAGCAAATGTATAGAAATAAAGAGTCAAATTATCTTATGCAGAAATGAGAAGGTAACAAATTATGTATTGGTAACCTAGGACAACCAGCGTGCCTGTCCTGCTGTGTCGAATGAATCAGTGCTGCAGGTAGCAACTTGAAAAAAATATATATACTGTAACTTGAATACATCAGAGTTCAATAAGACAGCAGCCATGCATCATGAGATAATCTTCTGAAAGAGCCCAGCACATGCTTAGGCATTTCCTTACATACCATATTAGCTATCCTTAAGTTTATCCATAACAAGGTCTCTTTCAAGTGCTTATTGATACTGTTATCTGATCTGCTTAATTAAGCACACTATTGACAAAACCGAGATCTTCATTTAATCTAGTCTAGTAGAAGTTAGAAACATTCTTTCAATTAATGAAGCTCAGTTAAGGCATGAAAGAAATCTTAAGGTAACAATTCAGGTAGGGCAATTTTGGCATTTATTTAAAAAGATGGCATTTATTATATGCTGACTCTACGCTACCCCCTTGGCAAAGATCATCTCTCCAATCCTGTGAATAACCTTTTGAGATGAGTATTAATTTTTATCCCCATTTTACAGATACGAAAACAGAGGCCAAACTTTTCAAAGCTAGTAAATTGCAAAGCCAAGATTTAGATTCAGACATGTTATTTCAAGACCCTGCTCTTAATTACTCTGCCATGTTGCTAGCTATTTACATCTGTCTGAGAGGTGATGCATTCACCGTCATCAAATGGAGCATGAAGCAGAATTGAATAGGCAGCCTGGAAAATCAAAAATTACTATCTTATCTTCCCCAAATGATTATAAACTTTTTTCAAGGATTGGTGCCTTTAATACATTTTATTACCTCTCACTACATCTAGAAAAGTATTCCATGCTTTTAGGAACTCGGTAAGTATTGACTAACTCTGGGGAATGGAATGAGTGTTCCTGTCCTAGAGGCAGAAGGATCACCCCCAAGATCATAGAATCTACAAAGACCTTGAGACACTTGATTGTGAAACTAATGAATCACAATTTTAGACAAGAGCTTTTGAGAGCAACTAGGGGGAAGAGATTCCTTACATACAGAGGAAGGTCCATCAGAATAATGTCAGACCTGTCCACAGAAACCTGGCAAGCCAGAAAGGGCTGGCAAGACATATTTGAGCACTAACTGAGAAGAACATACAGCCAAGAATACTTTATCCAGCAAGGCTGACATTTAAAATGGATGGAGAGTTAAAGAGCTTCCAAGACTGGCAAGGTTTAAAATAGTATGTGACCACCAAGCCGGCACTACAAGAAATATTAAGGGGGTTTTATAAAAGAAGAAAGAACCCAAGAGTGTCATAGAACAGAAATTTACGGAGACAATCTATGGAAACAAGGACCTCACAGTCAATAAATGTCAATAAAAACATATCTTTCAATAATCACTCTCAACGTGAACGGCCTAAACGCTCCCATAAAATGGCACCGGGTTGCAGATTGGGTAAAACGACAGGACCCATCCATATGTTGTCTACAAGAGATCCATTTTGAACCTTAGATACATTCAGACTGAAAGTGAAGGGATGGAGAAGCATCTTTCATGCCAATGGGCCTCAAAAGAAAGCTGGGGTAGTGAATCTCATATCATATAAATTAGACTTTAAACTGAAGACTGTAGTCAGAGATAAAGAAGGACCCTACATCATTCTTAAAGGGTCTATCCACCAAGAAGACCTAACAATTATAAATATGTATGCCCCCAAGACGGAAGCAGCTAACTACATAAGACAACTGTTAATCAAGACAAAGAGTCATATTGATATGAATACATTAATAGTAGGGGATCTTAACACTCCACCCTCAGTAATAGACAGATCATCCAAACGGAAAATTAATAAGGAAACAGGAGCATTGAATGACACAGTACATTAAAAAGATAATCCACTATGACCAGGTGGAATTTATTCATGGGATGCAAGGGTGCATCAACTTTCCCAAATCAATCAATGTGATAAAATAAATCACTAAGAGAAGAACCACATGGTCCTCTCAATGGATGCAGAAAAAGCATTTCACAAGATAGAGCATCCGTTCCTGATTAAAATTATTCAAAGTATAGGGGCAGAGGAAACATTCCTCAACTTCATGAAGTCTATCTATGAAAAACACACAGAGAATATCATCTTCAATGGGGAAAAGCTTATAGCCTTCTATATGAGATCAGAAACACAACAAGGATGCCCACTCTCACCAGTGTTGTTCAACATAGTACTAGAAGTTCTAGCTACAGCAATCAGACAACAAAAAGAAATAAAAGGTATTTGAATTACCAGTGAAGAAGTCAAATTCTTCCTTTTCACAGATGACATGATACTTTATATGGAAAACCCAAAAGACTCCACCCCCAAACTATTAGAACTCATAAAGCAATTCAGTAATGTGGCAGGATACAAAATAAATGTACAGAAATCAGTTTCTTTCTTTACACTGACAATGAAAATATAGAAAGAAAAATTAGAGAAATGATTCCATTTATTACAGCACCAAGAACCATAAGATACCTGGGAATAAACCTAACCAAAGAGGTAAAGGATCTGTACTCGAGGAACCACAGAACACTCATGAAAGAAATTGAAGAAGACACAAAAAATGGAAGAGGATTCCATGCTCATGGATCAGAAGAATAAACATTGTTAAAATGTCTATATTGCCTAGAACAATCTATACTTTCAATGCCATCCTGATCAAAATTCCACCGGCATTTTTCAAAGAGCTAGAACAAACAATCCTAAAATTTGTATGGAACCAGAAGAGACCCTGAATTGCTAAGGAAATGTTGAAAAAGAAAAACAAAGCTGGAGCATCACGTTGCCTGATTTCAAGCTTTACTACAAAGCTGTGATCACCAAGACAGCATGGTACTGGCATAAAAACAGGCACATAGACCAGTGGAACAGAGTAGAGAGCCCAACTCTATGGTCAAATAATCTTTGACAAAGCAGGAAAAAATATACAGTAGAAAAAAGACCATCTCTTCAATAAATGGTGCTGGGAAAATTGAACAGCTATGTGTAGAAGAATGAAACTTGACCATTCTCTTACACCATACACAAAGATAAACTCAAAATGGATGAAAGAGTTCAACGTGAGTCAGGAATCTATCAACATCCTAGAGGAGAACATAGGTAGTAACTTCTTCGATGTCAGCCACAGCAACTTCTTTCAAGCTATTTCTCCAAAGGCAAAGGGAATAAAAGCGAAAATGAACTTTTGGGACTTCATCAAGATCAAAAGATTCTGCACAGCGAAGGAAACAGTCAACAAAACAAAGAGGCAACCCATGGAATGGGAGAAGATATTCGCAAATGACACTACAGACAAAGGGCTGATATCCAAGATCTATAGAGAACTCCTCAAACTCAACACACACAAGACAGATAATCACATCCAAAAATTGGCAGAAGACATGAACAGACACATAGTTCTCCAAAGAAGACATACAAATGGCTAACAGACACATGAAAAACTGCACATCATCATTAGCCATCAGGAGATTCAAATCAAAACCACAATGAGATTTTACCTTACACCAGTTAGAATGGCCAAAATTAACAAGACAGTAAACAACGTGTATTGGAGAGGATATGGAGAAAGGGGAACCCTCTTACACTGTTGGTGGGAATGCAAGTTGGTGCAGCCACTTTGGAAAACGGTGTTAAGATTCCTTAAGAAAATAAAAATAGAGCTACCCTATGACCCTGCAATTGCACCACTGGCTATTTACACCAAAGATACAGATGTGAGGAAAGAAGGGCCACCTGTATGCCAATGTTAATAGCAGCAATGGCCACAGTTGCCAAACTGTGGAAAAAAACAAGATGCCCTTCAATGGACAAATGGATAACAAAGATATGGTCCATATACAATGGAGTATTATGCTCCATCAGAAAGGATGAATACCCAACTTTTTTATCAACATGGATGGGACTGGAAGAGATTATGCTGAGTAAAATAAGTCAAGCAAAGAGAGTCAATTATCACATGGTTTCACTTTCTTGTGGAGCATAAGGGATAACATGGAGGATATTGATAGATGAGAGAAGTGAGATGGGGAAAATTGGAAGGGGAGACAAACCATGAGAGACTATGGACTCTCAGAAAAAAACTGAGGGTTTCAGAGTGGAGGGGGGTGGGGTGTTGGGTGAGCCTGGTGGTGGGTATTATGGAAGGCACATATTATATGGAGCACTGGGTATGGTGCATAAACACTGAATTCTGGAACACTGAAAAGAAATAAAACAAAATGGAAAAAATAAAACCCCTTATGTTGAAGAATATAGTGTTTTCAAAGAGTTTAGCAGGATCCTCTTCTGGGTGACTATTTTCTATATCTATGTTCCCCAATGGACATAGAGTGGAGAGGAGATTCAGGGAGAGATTAAAAAAAATCTAAAGAACATTTTTAAACTTTTACAATTGACACCCTTCCTATCCTATTTGTGAGAATCTGATATCCTCATCTCCAGTTCTACTACAATAATGATACATTTTCCAAGAGTAATAAAGTATTTAGAAGTACCCACTTTCCCTGCTTTCTCCCACTCAATGTTTGTTCCTTGGAAGTGAGGTGATAAGGCACAGGGGTTCCTCCCCCTTTAACTGACCAAGTGTGAACAGGGTAACATTCAGGGGAAAAGAGGCTAAGAACAATCTGTGTAGGCATGTTTGTAGTCTAGACTTAAGCTAAGGGCAACATGAAGTTCATGGACTGTTCAGCCTAGAATGCCAAGAAAATAAGTCACGTGGGTATTCAGAATTACAGATCAAAACAAAGCAGTATTCCGGGAGTACACTTGCAATCTACTTTCCTTGGGAACTAGAGAATATACCTATCTATTCAGAGGCTATGACCTTTCCATTTAAAAAAATGACTGAGGCTTACAATGCCTTGAACATTTTAGGCCTTTATAAAGTTGATGGACGAGTATTACTAAAATTTTCTCATTGGATTCTCATGATAATCCCTTAAAATATTAAAATATATATATATATGTTTTGCCATTTGGGGAGAAAATGACCCTCTCTAGGAAATTTGGAGAACATTAGTTTGCAAACCAAAGATATATTAAGCAGAGATGTGTGGAACGAATAATCAAAGTTCTGTGAGTAGCTGCGCGGACTGACCTACATGAATGTGGTTGCCGTGAGGGGAGAGTGGGAATACAGGAGGGAGTCTGAGGAACTAAGCAAGCTGTACAATCACTAAATAGAGAGCCAGTCACCAGGGGTTATTCCAGTGTACCAATTAACACAATCAACGCAAGATGCAAATCAAATGTGAAAATCTTATGCTAGTATTGAATTAATAAGCCTATAGATGAAAAGATAATTTCATCTATATGATCAAGACTATTGGGGCTTAGTTTGTTTCTGATTCAGACACAGGTGCTAACTGCAGGTCTGGATACTATTAGGAAGGTTATGGTCTCTGTGATCTCCAGGCCTGCAAAATCACCATATGAAAGTTATTCGGCAAATACTTAATTACAACTTGACATTGTTCATAAGACCATGATAAAATCAATACATTTTCTTCATAGAAAGCAGGCTTTCATTGGAGGCTGAATTCAATTTTTTCTCTCATTTTTTATTTAAAAAGTGAACAGATTTTCTATTTGAATGTTGAATACAAAATGCCTAAAAATTTACTACATCTCCAGGGCTAACTTTTAGAAGTTCTTTATATTTAATATGACTTTGATGAACAATTTTTAGTCAGTAGAAATTAATAACCAAAACAACTGAATATTATCAAAAGTGCCCATGATTTTTACAAGCAAATAAAAGCCAAAAGGAAAGAAATAGACTTTAATATAATTATACCTGCATATGGAACCAACAGTATAATTAAGCATTTCAATTGTTACAGAAGTGATTTCAATTACATACCCTCAATCATTGTGTATTTGCATTAAAATGCAAATATATAATGACTTGTATTTTAAAATACATAATGCTTCTTTCTTACTTTATTAAGAATAAATGTCTAGTCGTGCAAATAACATAAAACAAAAAAGTTTTGCAGATTTTTTTGCTTAATGTTAGGTCTTAATGCAAGAAAATGTAATATGTGCATTGACCAACATCACAGTCTTTGAAGCATACAATTTCTGGATGAAATATGGTTTATTCTGAAACAGATTGATATAAAAATGCATGCCTACTATAAAAGAACAAAAACAAACTGTTTTATAAAACATTAACTTTCTTATATTCACACATTTGGATACTGGTGAAAATAAACATAACAAGCTGCCCCAAACCTGCACAGTCCTTTTGTATTCAGAGTGACAGATGTAAGACTGGAGAGCAAATAAACCCCTTTAGAAGACATATTTATAAAGCCAGTGTTGCCAAGATTTTTATGAACTCTCTCATTGCTCAGACCAAAAGTAAAATAAAATGTAAAAACAAAATAAGTAGCTGCTTTTAATTTTTTTAATATATGCTATCTTATCACATGGTTATCTGTTTCTGTCAATCTGTTAGCTTAATTGAGTTAATTCTTTTGAGCCTCAACATAAAAACGTACAATTTGGTTGAAATCTGTAAAACAACTTATTTGCATTTCCATGGTGTCCCTATAAAGCATCACAGTGATTGTGCTCTAAGAAAAAAGTCATGTAAAGCTTGATTTTAGTACATGCAATCTACTTTCCCAATTAATTGTGCATTTACTACATCACCAATATTTGATGCTCAGAATTAAATTATAATATGACCCATTTCCCTATGAACTTCATGATTCATCATCTTCTCCTTCCCACACCACTTCCCACAAACCCATAGTAAGCAACCCTAGGGACTCATGATCTCAGTGTTCTCAAAATTAATGTATCTTTTACTCCTTCATGTTACTTCTTTTTTTTTATTCCTTTAAGATTTACTTATTTATAAGATGGAGAGCACCTGTGAGCGGAGGGAGGGGCAGAGGGAGAAAATCTTCAAACAGACTCCCTGCTTGATCTCACGACCCATGAGATCGTCATCGGATCAAACCAAGCGACGCTCAACCGACTAAACCACCCAGGTGTCCCATCTTCATGTTTCTACTTTCTATTTCCTTGATTTTTTTCTTTTCTGAAATTTTACAAAAGGAGAGGTAGAGGAAAGAGATAGCAAGATTGGGGAGGGGGCAGATAGGAGTAACTCAGTGCAGGTATTATAGGGTTTTTTCCCCTTTTATTTTATCAGAGAGCAAGAATAGTAAAGAATATTCTACAGAAATATTTCAAACCTTCTATGTAGAACTTCTGACAAATGTCTGCTGAATAGTCCAATATATATGTCATATAAATATATATATATATTATATATATATATACATGTCATTTATACTTAAATGACTTATGTTGTAAGATAAAAATGAGAACTGAGGCCTGGCAGATGGAAACTCAGGCAAAGAAATCAGTCTATTCTAATGATGGGGTGTTTTGGTCATGGGTAAGGTGAGTGCTAGCACTTCAATGACATGCCTTCAAGTTGGTGGCAAACATGGCCTCTAACCATGAGATGTGAGATGAATAAATAATATCTTGGATCTCACCTAACTATGGGCCTCAGTTATGGCCTCTGTCTGTTTATCTGAAGTATGTATGTCGATGTGTGGGTACATATCAGACCCACAGTTTCCTTCATGTTAGCCAATGACATACCTTATTAAAAACAAATTAAAGGTGAGGAGGATAAAATAGAAGATCTGTAGCATTTTCCTACCTCAAGTATTTTTCTGATAGCTGGTCATATTAGAATGCTTATCATCAGTGTTTCAGCCAGGGGTGCCTCGGTGGCTCAGTGGGTTAAAGCCTCTGCCTTGGCTCAGGTCATGATCCCAGGGTTTTGGGATGGAGCTCTGCATTTGGCTATCTGCTCAGCAGGGAGCCTGCTTCCTCCTCTCTCTCTCTCTGCCTGCCTCTCTGCCTACTTGTGATCTGTCCGTCAAATAAATAAATTAAAAAAAAAAAAAAACAGTATTTCAGCCTGAAACGCAATATAACTAAAGATGATTTAAAAGAATTAGGATTTAGATATAGCTATAGATTTAGATGCATAAGGTCGTCCTATACAAACGGCCCATTTAAGAGTAGTCTAGGAAGTTTCCATTTCATGCTGAATTCCTTTCCAAGTCCTATATCTCTGTATAATGATTTCAAATTTTTAGACAAACATAAAACACAGTGATAAAAGAAAACTGTTTTTCATATTCTCAACCTGGTCTTGTTTGTAAGACCAAAAGAAGTACAAACCAATAAAAAGAAAACTCAGAAAACATTCAGTGCATAAGCTCTGCCAGTGAAAATGCTTACCTTCAGAATCTTGGGTCCTTTCTGCATACTTGTCTTCTCCATTTAAAACTTCTGCAAAAGAGGAAAATTCTGCACAACTACAGAGAGATTATGAATATAGCTCAATGGCCCTACCCCCTTGAATACAGAAGGGTCTTCTTTTCATAAAGGTGAGCCCCTCATGTATTACCATATTTGTGGTTTGGATCTTCAAACCCCTAATGTCTTGGGAAGATAAAGGGAGGGTCTGGGAATGTGGTCTGGGGATGATTGAGCACAAATTCCTGTGCAAGAACCATGTTTGAAATATTAACTTTCATCCTTACATGGTATTTTCTCTTTTCTTCCTTCACACTTAAACAACTGATCAGATGTAGGTTCCTCTAAAAGGGAGGTCTGCAAGAGGTTGAAAACCAGAAAATGGACACTATGAGTCTAGTTTTTATATGTCAAAAGTGCAAATCTGTTGGTAGTTTTGGAGCATTGCACAGAAGTACTAGAGAGGGCTTCTAGTTCCTGAGAAGACATGCACAGAGGAACAGGGAACACTTTGAAAGAGAACTGCGATTTTTGAGGCAACAGAATATGATGGATCATAATGACATTAGCCAATTCTTAAATAGACAGGTGATTCAAGAGTACCCCCCCTCAGCAAAGACTTGGCACTATGTAAGCACCAGAAATTAGCCATAGCATTTTGAAAAAAAGGAAACTCTAACAAAATGAAATTTAA
Source organism: Neogale vison (assembly GCF_020171115.1). NCBI lineage: Eukaryota > Metazoa > Chordata > Mammalia > Carnivora > Mustelidae > Neogale > Neogale vison. The sequence goes on along the minus strand of NC_058095.1, from coordinate 116,181,644 downwards.
CTCATCCTTGTTTAAGGATTTAAAATAGTAACTAAATTGCAAAGTCATATTATTTACACATTTTATGGACTGAGAGTCTTACCTGCTCACTAAACTATACTGGACAATTAATCCAATGTACATAAGTGGAACCCCTTTTCTTAAGGGGTAAGTACAGATAGTGAATCTAATATCTAATATGTTTGCTTGAATCTAATATCTAATACCTTTGCTTGCAGATAGAGTTATATATAGAACAGAAAAGTAATTACTTAAATTAACATCAACCTCTATACTCACTTTCCCATACTTCCTGAAATATGATATTTAAATCTTACTAATCTTACTAATAATATATATTATATATATTACATGTAATATATATAATTTACAGCTTCAAAAGTCAGGGAATGAGGTATGGTCTGGTACACTGGGTCAGAAGGCATTAGTTTGGACTATGTATAAATTAGATACATGGAAAATTCCAAAGTGCAAACAAGATAGTAAAGTTGGAGAAGACAAATATTTTGGTTCTAAAATGCTCCCTCAAAATAAACTTCACCACGCTACTACAGTAAAATTAGGAGGAGGAAGGGGAAAACAGGTAATTTTCACTACTGTGGGGATTTACCATGTGCCGTGCACTGTACTAAGTACTCACAAGCATTATTTTATTTAAACTTTGTAATCATTTTATCTACAGAGCCCATGCTTCTCATTACTCTTCAACATCGCTGTCCTTAACTACAATCAAGCTCTAAAATGGGCTTTTCAAAGAGCAATAACTGCTATGTGCCTCAATTGTAATATGGTATTCACTTTTAAGGAGCACAGGGTAATAGTGCCAGAAACACAGATATTGTTTTAAATCCAGCTTCTCTGCATTTCCTTTGACAATGAAACATGGATATAAAAGGAAGAACACACTATTAGATTTTTTTTTAACTTTAATGATTAACAAATTATCCAGAGGATGAAATCTGCCATTCACATACATCCACATTAATAAAAAAACAAAAACAAAAACAAAAAAAACAACTTACTTCCTGCATGTTACCTGGCATATTGGTTAGAACTTCTAAAACCTGCCTATGTTAAGAATAGAGAGTTGTGGGTATTATACTCCAGACATGGCTGAAGCATATCTGGAAAGGGATATCTCATCTCCACTGTTATTTTTATGTGAAGAGTAGTTCTTCACATTTATCAGAGTGAAAATTCCATCTGCTCCTTGCTGTATACACAGACTCAGAGCAGAAGCCACAGACCTTTAAAAATGCTTATTTGTTACAAGAAAATACAATACATTTTCAGAATCCTCAAATATTGAACCAGAAAAGATTACAGAAAACTCTATACCAACAAGAGCTAGCAGAGATTACAAACGTATACAGAGGGGAAAATAAAAACATCCTGAGTATCCCTATTGACTAAACTGCCTCATTATTTAGTTTTGAAACACGACTTAGATTTTTTTCCCCCTCCATTGTTTCTGTTATAATTTCAAAGTCAGTCAGATAACTAGAGAGTGGGAGGGCAAAAAGCATGTACTGTTTGTGACAGGGGCACAAGGAAATGAGGAGGCAGGGGAAAGGCAAGAGCAAATTTAACTTTAGAATCTTTTTAGAAAAAAAAATGACAATTTATTAAATGAGAGGCATTTAAACACACCTCCAACATCTCAGAGTTCTAAGCAGCTGATACGCCATTTTAAGACGTTAAATATGCATCGTGGGCGGTTTCTTCAGAAAGTCATTTTAACCATACCACTTTCTGTAAAAATGAATGGTTAAGTAGCCCCGTGGTTTTTAGAGAACACTTTGGTCACGACAAATTCTCCAAAACATGTTTGCTTATTTGTTTCCTAAATATGTAATAAAATACACATATAGGCCAGCAGACATGGGGGTTGCTTGGTAATTTTTTTTTAAGATTTTATTTATTTATCTGACAGAGAGATAGATCACAAATAGGCAGAGTAGCAGGCAGAGAGAAGGAGAAGCAGGCTCCTTACTGAGCAGAGAGCCCGATGCAGGGCTTGATTCCAGGACTCTGGGACCATGACCTGAGCTGATGGCAGAGGCTTAACCCTCTGAGCCACCCAGGTGCCCAGTAAATATTTTTTTGACTGGCTTTCCTTTTCATATCTTCATGATACTTGATGTCATTGCTGAGATATATTTATTAAAAAGTATGGGCATTATTATATTATACCTGTATTTGGATGTCCTAACTACCATTACCTATTATTTTTCTAGTAAGTCTCTTTTACCTATGCCTATGAGGCTTATGAACTTGAAAAACCTTCCAGGAGAAAAAGTTACTTTTATGTGCCCTTGCTTGTTTTTGTTTTGTTTGTTTTTTTTTTCCCCAAGAAGGTTTTTTACTAGCCCCAAAGGTGTGCATTGTTGGAATAATTTAGTACTATCCTAGGGCTAGTCAATTGTAAACAAGTCTGCAGTATGGAAAAACTGCCTAAAAATTGCAACTCAACATCTTAGACTATGAAAAGGCACTGGCTGAGGATGTGTTTTATAATAAGGTTACTTGATTCATTTTTTTTAAATCAACACGTCCCATTAGACTTTCTGTGGGTTAAAAAGAATGTTAAATTCTGAACTAATGTCATTTAAATAAAAGCAAGGATTTAAAAAAAAAATACTTTCTCTGATTTTATAAAAGTAATTCTAGTCCTTGAAGAAGTCCTAAATCAACAATCCACCAAAATTTACAAAAATTGCTTTGTATTTGAGTCTGCTGCCATTTCCCACAATTGAAGTGACCACTAAAAAGTAAAATTCAAATGATTTATCTAGGAGTTGGCAAACTTTTTTCTGTAAAAGACCAGACAGTAAATATTTTGGCTTTGTGGGCCAACTGTCACCACTACTGAACTCTGTCATTACTGTAGCTCACAAGCACCCATAGACAATAAATAAACCAATGCACTTGGCTGCGATGCAATAAAACTTTATTTACAAAAACAGGCAGTCACTGCTTTGGCCTATGAACCATAATTTGCCACAGTGTTAAAATGTACTGATTAAAATGTAATCATTCCTTTAAAATTAAAAAAAAAAAAGAATCTTGAGTGACTTTTTCTAAAAGCAACTGTTTTATTTCAGATATTTTTAGAATATCACTATTCTTTTATCCCATTGTCAACAAATCCAATTTTTTGACCGAATTGATGACTTAATGTACTCTCATAAAATGGTTGTAAAATTGGGGAAGTTTATTTCATACATGCTTTTCATGCTTTTTTTTTTTTTTTCCCTTAAACTGTTTCAGATTTCTAAATTACTTACTGCTACCTGACAGAACAGGTCAGTTTTCTTTTACCTTCCAGTGATTTCCCTGGTCAATAAAAAGCTCAATACAAAGCTCTGAGGGATTGAACCTACTGTTAGTCTTTAAAACCTTCCTGAAAAGAGTCCTTACCCATGCAAATTATTAAAATATTGATGCAAACATTCTCTCCAACACCAGCACGTACTACATGGTGAAGGTATAATACTAGGGTTGAGATGGTCCGAGGTTGTGGGTTATTGTTTAGCTCTTTATCATGATACTAAGGTTAGTTACAAAATAATCTATGAATAACAAGTTTTGAAAAAGAAAGTTTGGAAAAAGAAAGCTTCATCTTTTACATACTGTTCTAAGGTGTGTCTTCATTCTTATTCACAACAGGGCACTGCTGGCAATCTATAGTCTTTACTGGTTCTGCCTAGTTCTCTTCACTTTTTTTTTTAAGAGTTTTATTTATTTATTTGACAAAGAGAGAGAGAGAGATCACAAGTAGGCAGAGAGAGGGGGAAGCAGGTTCGCTGCCAAGCAGAGAGCCTGATGTGGGACTCGATCCCAGGACACCGAGATCATGACCCAAGCCAAAGGAGGTATAGTGTCTTTTATACACATGTACAGCTTCATAAAGACTCTGCTTAGGACTTTTACTAGAGTTAGTTGGTTAAGCGCTTTGGCTTACTGAATCGCTGCAGCTTGATCCTGTCCTCATACAGACTGTGACAATGTTTTCTTTATTATCTTGTTATTGTTTAAAGTGTACTTTGCCCACATGCATTGGCAGAGACCCATTGCCTCCTTTCACTAACAGTGGCAAAATACATCTATTAAAACTTTACCAGTGAAAGAAAGGAAGATCTACCATTTAGCTTGAACTAAGAAAGGCCCACTTTTCACCGCTGATTTAGACTCTCGCTTTTGCTACGTCTCATTTACCCAACACGTTGCTGGCAAACAAAGAAATATTGGAGAGCGCTTTATGTGTTTCATTTATGGTACAATGCATTCTGTAGCCAACCTGAACCTACATCCCAGAATGTTAAATCTACCTGGCATCAAGCAGTTCATGCCTTGATGATTAATCACAGCCTAATAGAAAAGATAAACAACCCATTGCAATTGCAGAACAGTAAGCATACATTTCCTTAATCATGGAGAAATTACTAAATCCTATTCACCACAGGTGTGTAGGTTTATGTTACTAGCATCTGCTGTGAATCACATGAAGTTATTATTTTCATTCCACAGCACCAATGGTGTTTATGGAAATAACCGTACACTATACAATTTTGATTGCACAGAGAGAAAAATAGTTATTTGGAATGCAATTTGGACTGCAATATTTCTTTTTCGTTGCCTCTCATTTGGCAGCTTATCCTACTCAGATATTATCATCAATATGCCATACATAAACTTACATTCATCACTGGTACTTAGGCTTATTAACTAAACAGCAATTATATTGTCGTAGGAGGATTATGGGAATGGGAATGAATACAACTGTGTGTCACAACGTTTCCTTCTTTATAGCACAATGTGTATTTTGTTGTTAACAACAAGCTGTAATGTAAACAATCTGTCTGAAAATATAAGAAGTGTCACTGAAGGCAAAAACAGCATTTTTGTGAATATGCCCATTTATAGACATTCTTTTATAAAATTTAGCAACCCATAATGTTCTAACATAAACTTACACTGAACACAAACTGCAAAGAAGATTCAATTATAGTATTCAATTTTACAAATTAATCAAGATCTGATTTTTTCTGAAAAAAAAAAAAGTGATTTTTTAGAGTTATCAGTTCCTACTAAAATAGTATGGAACTGGTTGCTTGTTGCACAGATATCTTGGTAGCACTTCACCTCCTTATGAAGGGATCCTTCTGTTGGGACCAGCCTTCCTGCTTCGAGATCAGCAGAAAGCAGATGAGCACTTCTGCCTCATACCACTACAGCAAATTTGTGAACCATATGGTAGGTCCTTGATATTCTCTTAACAACAGTTTCTGTGACAGGTATAAGTTCATTTTTCCCTTACGTCATATTTCTGAAGAGTTCAGGAGAAATACCTACCTGCCTGCCGCTCAAATGATTAATGTAGTAAGCTGGCTTTCAGATTTCAGGAATGACATTTCCCACAGCCTGCAGCATTACAGTGGATTCCTTAAAGTGGAATAATTAAGGCTCAAGGATGTTAGTGGCATTAAAGGTGGTCAAAGGTTGTCAGATTTTTTTTTTTTAAGGGCAGAATTCAAAAGGAGATTTCGAGAGCTATTTTAAGGAAGGTAAACTAGTACTTTGGTGGAAAAATATACTTCTCTAGCCTGAGATAAATCTTCTACCAAATGCTTATAAACAAGTCGACCTAGGATGAGAACCACTTTTACTGGAAAGGGAAAAAGAAACAAAAACAACATCATCAGCAGCTGCTATTATACCTGTAAATAGCAAGTTGTATTATTTGAAATAATGAGAGCTATATTAAATATTCTCACCCAAATTAACCAGGTTTATTGACCTATGTGCAATTGTGCTCTAATTTGCATATATTAACAGAGCTTTTGTAGTCACTATATAATGGTTTCATAAAACAATATGTGATTAAAGGTGGGACTAGAAATTAGGACTAGCTAATAAGAAACCCCAGGCTTTCTATTCAAGCTTCAGGCAATGACCTCACTGAGTTTGGATGAGCTGTTCCCTTTTGTGTGCTCACTCTTGCTAGGTAAAAATTAGAATTGCCACTTTTGTTCTGCAGTTCCTCAGAGGGGATGAAAATATAGGTTCAGATTTTTAATAAATCCTAGAAGTCTTCAAAGGAAGAAAATAGCTCTATATAAAATAATAATGAATCTATAATTTCTTTTTATATTTAAAAATTATAATTGCAAACTTGCATTTTATTTTAAAAACTTGTCACTGCTGTGTGGCCCAGATGTTGGGTTGACATTCCCACTCTTAGCAAGATGTGATTCATTCTCTACATGTGTTATTACAATTCTCAGTCTATTTACTCTTTTAAGACTGCAAAATCCCGCTGACTTTTCACACATTTTGAATAGAGAAAAGCATATACATGAAAAATAAAATTATCACTTCTTAAAAAAGAAATTTAGAATATTGATTCAGAGTACATGTTCCCTAGCATGGCTTTTTTTCTGATTTTAGGCTGATTTTTCTTTTACCTCTCAATTAATACAGTTTATTTAATTTACATTTAAATAATGTATTCGAAAGAAGACTTTTTAAAAACAATCTAGATTGCTTAGATTATTTAGCCTTGTACGGTTTTCTCCTAATAAGTATTAGTTTTATGCAGAAATTTCTACTTATAAATACTGAAACAAAAAATATATATATATTCTGAATACATATATTCACAATATAATTAATGATAATGGGCAAGGTAAAGTGACTTTCTTCCAACTTCTACATTAGAAAACAAAATTAATGACTCCATACATGCACAAGTTGCTACAGTAGTTCCCTCTTGCCTTATCCATGTTTTCATGTTCCATAATTTTGGTCCTGAAGAAGATGATCCTTTCTCTGACATCACTATAAGGGCAATAGTAGCCTACTGTAAACAGCACTGTGGGTATACAACATCAAAACAAGAGCTTGTAAAACATCCGGAGCATACAGGAAGGAGATTCTCCTAATCTCAGAGTCATTGCTAGAGGAATAGAGATCTCTGAGACTTCAATAACAAAATGAGCTGGCAGGTGCCATTTCTCTCTTATCCCCAAGCCTAGATACATGGACACCTGAAGGAACTGGCACAGCACAAACATTCTTCTCTCAGCTTACTAAAAGCACACCAGGGCCCATACTCTTTTATGGGTCTGCCCCCTCTAACCAGGCCAAGACAAGAATTTTCCCAGCTTACTGCAGTTCCCATCCCGCAAAAGACTGACACAGACATTGCTGGTAATGTGTACCTGCCCCCAACCCCATTCTTCTTCAGACCACCTCCACAGGAGTCCCTTTAAAGTCGCACTACAAGCATGACAGTGTGTGAGCAGCTCCAAGAAGGGCCAACACCACTACAAAGTGACTCCTGCCCAAGGATGGGGGTAATGACACACACTAGTTCTACTGTGACCCCTACATTGGTCTGATTGCAGACCCCACCTACCAGTGAAAGCTTCTAAGAGGACCATACAGGAGAGGTCCTTGCATTTGGGTGCAAAAGTAGCTCTGGAAAACACCTGTTCTGACTCAACTGAAGGCCATGAGAGCCACTGTAGAAGGCTAGACTAATGTGGCCCTGCAACAACAGCAGGGCTCATAAACACACATAGGAGACACACCTGGAATGCCAGATCCTGGTAAATAGGGGACACTGCACTGCAGGGCACTACAGAGGTTCTTCTTCATAAGACTACTACTTATAAGAATAGGAGATGCTGCTGACATTACTAACACATAGAAATAGGCACAGAGAGTTAGACAAATGAGGAGACAGAGGAATGTATCCAAAATGAAAAAAAGCAGGAGAGAATCATAGCAAGACACTGAAATGAAAACAGAAATAAGTAATATGCCTGATAGAGAATTTAAGGTAATGGTCATAAAGATACTCAGTGTACTTGAGTATAGACTGGGGAACCTCATGAGACTCAATACAGAGACAGAAAACAAAACCAAAAAAAGAATAAAAAATGAAGAACTCAAGGACTGAAATTAAAAATACACTAGATGGAATAAACAGCAGAGTAGTGGAAACAAAGAATGGGTCAGTAACCTCGAGAAAAGAGTAATAAAAAACAATCACACTGAATAAAAGAGAGGAAAAAAAGAACAACAACAACAAAAACAAAACAAAACAAAACACCGAGACCAGACCTAGGGAACACAGCAATACCATCAAGTGTAATAACAATCACATTATTTTAATCCGAAGGCAAAGAGAGAGAAAAGAAGGCAATAAAAAGAAATTTTATTGAAGAAATATTAGCTGAAAACTTCCCAAATCTGGGGAAGGAAATAGAAATCCAGATCTAGAAGGCACAGAGAGTCCCCAACAAAATCACCGCAAGGATGTTCACACCAAGACACATGATATTAAAATGGCAAAATGTAGTGATAAAGAAAGAATTTTAAAAGCAGCAAGAGAAAACAGCTACATACAAGGGAAGCCCATATATCTATCAGCGGATTTTTCAGCAGAAACACTTCAGACCAGAAGAGAATGGCAGGATATATGGGAAATGCTAAGAGAAAAAAAAGAAAAGCAACCAAGAATACTCTATCCAGCAAGACTATCATTCAGAATAGAATGAGAGATAAAGAGCTTCCCAGGCAAACAAAAGTTAAAGGAATACATCACCACTAAATGGGCCTTACAAGAAATGCTAAAGGGGACTCTGTAAGCAGGAATAAGAAAAGCAGGAAGCACAAAAGCAGTAAAGTTAAATTTATGTATGAAAACCAGTCAACGCATTCCCAAAATAAAAGGATGCAAAGTATGACACCATATTCCTAAAATGTGTGTGTGGTGGGGGAAGGAGTATAAATTTATTGCCTTTAGAATGAATATAAACTTGAGCTACCATCAACTTAATATAGACTTCTATATGCATAAGAAGTTATATACAAACCTATGAAATCAAAACTGGTAATATGCATGCAAAAAATAAAGAGAATGGAATCTGAGTATATCACTAAAGAATGCCAGAAAATCATGAGAGAATAGAGCAAGAGAAGAAAGGAACAGAGAAGAACTACAAAAACAACCATAAAAGAAGTAACAAAATGGCAATAAATATATTACCTACTAATAATTACTTTGACTTTAAATGGACTAAATGATCTAATCAAAAGTCACAGAGTGAATAAAAAAGCAAGACCCATCTATGTGCCATCCACAAAAGACTCATTTCATACCTAAAGACACAGGCAGATTGAAAGTGAAGGGATGGAAAAACATCTATCATGCATATGAAAGTGAAAAAGAAAGATTGGGTACAAGTATTTATATCAGATGGAAGAGTGTTTGAAACAGGTAAGAAGAGACAAAGAACACTACATAATTACAATGGGAGCAACTCAATCAGAAGATAAGATAATTGTAAATATTTATACACCCAACCATGGAACACCCAAATGTATAAACCAGCTAATAAGAAATATGAAGTAATTGATAGGAATGCAATAACAGCAGGGGATTTTAACACTCTACTTACATCAATGGATAAATCATCTAAATATAGAAAATCAATAAGGATTTTTTTTTCACTTTGAGTGACACACTGAACCAGATGGATATAACAGATATTTTCAGAACACTCCATGCTAAAACAGAGGAATACACATTCTCTTCAAGTGCATATGGAATATTCAGAAGAGATTACATGTTAGGTCATAATACAAGTCTCAAAAATTAAAAAAAAAATAACAAAACACTGAAGTCATACCATACATCTTTTCCACCAAAACACTATGAAACTAGAAATCAACCACAATAAAAAATCTGTAAATAACACAAATATATGGAGGTTAAAATTACATGCTACAAAACAATGAATGGGTCAAACAAGAAATGAAAAAGGAAATTAAAAAATACATGGAGACAAATGAGAATGAATACAAAATAATCCAAAATCTTTGGAATGTAGCAAAATCAGCTCTAAAAGGGAAGATTATAGCAATACACGTCTACCTCAAGAACTAAGAAAGATCTCAAATGAACAATGTAAGTTTATACATAAGGAACTAGGAAAGAAGAACAAACAAAAACCAACCCTAGCAAAAGGCAGGAAATAATAAATGTTAGAGCAGTAATAGATGAAATAGAAACTAAAACAGAACAGAACAGATCAATGAAATCAGGAGCTGGTCCTTTAAAAAGATAAACAAAATTGATAAGCTTTCAGCCAGACTCATTAAAAAAAGAAGACTCAAATAAACAAAGTAAGAAATGAAAGAGGAGAAAAAACAACCAACATTAGAGAATTACAGGAGACGATTAGGAAATTATAGCCAAAAAATAGGACAACTTAGAAGAAATAGAAAAATTCCAGAAACATATAACCTCCCAAATCTGAATCTGGAAGAAATAGAAAATTTGAACAGACCAATCATCAGCAATGAAATTGCAACCGCAATAAAAAAACTCCCAACAAACAAAAGTCCAGGACCAGATGGCTTGACAGATGAATCCTATCAAACACTTAGAGTTATTACCTATCCTTCTCAAAATATTTTAAAAGAGAAGGAAAACTTCAAAATTCATTCCATGAGGCTAGTATTACCTTGATATCAAAATGAGATAAAGACAACTACAGGTCAGTATCTCTGATGAACAAACATGCAAAAATCCTCAAAACAGTATCAGCAAACTGAATCCAATAATACATTAAAAAACAGTAATTTGGGGGCACCTGAGTGGCTCAGTGGGTTAAGCCTCTTCCTTCAGCTCAGGTCATGATCCCAGGGTCCTGGGATCGAGCCCCACATCAGGATCTCTGCTCAGCAAGAAGCCTGCTTCCCTCTCTCTCTCTGCCTGCCTCTCTGGAAAATAAATAAATAAAATTTATTCTGCCAAATAAATAAATAAATAAATAAAATCTTTAATACAAAACAGTAATTCAACACTATTGAGTATTATTTATTCCTGGAATGGAAGGGTGGTTCAATCATCACAAATCAATTATTGTTATTCAACACATCAACCAAAGAAAGGATAAAAAACATGATTTCAATAGATGAAGAAAAAGCATTTCAAAGTACAACATCCATTCATGATTAAAATCCTCAATAAAGTATGTTTAGAGGGAACATAGCTCAACATATTAAAGGCAATATATGAAAAACTCACAGCTTACATTATACTCCATGGTGAAAAACAAGATTTTTCTGTAACATTAAGAACAATACAAGGATGGGCTCTCTCACCACTTTATTCAACATAGTTGTGGAAGTTCTAGTCACAGAAATCAGACAAGAAAAATAATTAAAAATCATCCAAGAGGGTAAGAAGAAATAAAACTTTTATTATTTGTAGATCCACATGAGACAATACATAGAAAACCTAAACACTCCACCAAAAAAAAATTAGAACTTTTGAAAGAACTGGGTAATGTTGCAGGATACAAAATAAACACACAAAAATCTTTTGTATTTCTATACACTAATTATGAAGTCCAGAAAAGGAAATGAGCAGTTGATTCAGAATTTTACTAAAATAATAAAATACCTAGGAAAAACTTGACCAAAGGGTGAAAGACCTGTACTTTGAAAACTATTTTATAATACTGATTAAAGAAACTGAAGATGACACAGTCAATTGGAAAAATATTCCATACTCATGGATTAGGAGAACAAATATTCTTAAAACATCCAATCAAATATCCAAACAAATATTCTTAAAATAAGCAATACACTGATTTAATGCAAGCATTATCAAAATGCCAACAGCAATTTTCACAGAACCAGAGCAAATAATCCTAAAATTCCCATGGGACCACAGAAGACAAATAGCTAAAGCTATCTTGAAAAAGAAGAACAAAGCTAGAGGTATCATAATTTCACACTTCAAGATATAATACAAAGCCATAGTAATCAAAACAGTGTGGTACCAGCACAAAAATAGGTACACAGATCAATGGAACAGAATAGAAAACCCAGAAATAAACCCAGGATTATATGGTCAATTAATCTTCAACAATAAAAACAAGAATATGCAATGGGAAAAAGACAGTCTCTTCAACAAATGGTGTTGAGAAAACTGGACGGCTACACACAAATAAATGAAACTGGATCACTTTCTTAGACCACATACAAAAATAAACTCAAAATGGATTAAAAAGATCTAGGTATGAGACCTGAAACCATAAAAATCCTAGATGAGAGCAGAGGATGTAATTTTTCTGACAGGCCATAGCAACACTGCTGTAGATATGTCTCTGGAGGCAAGGGAAACAAAAGCAAAAATAAGTTTTTGGTACTACATCAAAATAAGAACTTCTGCACAACAAAGGAAATAAGCAACAAAACAAAAAGACAACCAACCGAATAGGAAAATATAGCTTCAAATGACATATCCAATAAATAGAACCAAAATCTTTAAAGAACTTATACCACTCAATAGCACAAAAACAACCCAAATACAAAAATGGGCAGAAGCCTTGAGCAGATATTTCTCCAAAGACATACATAAGATCAACAGACACATGAAAATACGCTCAACATCAATAATCATCAGGGAATGCAAATCAAAACCACAATGCGATATCACCTCATACCTGTCAGAATGGGTAATATGAAAAATACAGAAATAACAAGTGTTGGCAAGGATATGGAGGAAAAGGAACCTTGGTACATGGTCGGTGGAATGCAAATTGGTGCAGCCACTGTGGAAAACAGTTTGGAGGTTTCTTAAAAAATAAAAAAAAAAAAAAAAAAAACACCTCATTTTATCCAGTAATTTCAGTATGGGTATTTACACAAAATATACAAAAATACTAATTTGAAAAGATATGGGCACCCTATGATTAATGCAGCATTATTTACAATAGTCAAATTATGGAAGCAACTCAAGTGTCCATACGAAGATGAATGGATAAAGAAGTGGGGTGTGTGTGTGTGTGTGTGTACTACCAAGCCATAAAAAAGAATACAATCTGACTGATGTGAAGTGATATCTCATTGTGATTTTGATTTGTATTTCCCTGATGCCGAGTGACGTGGAGCACTTTTTCATGTGTCTGTTGGCCATCTGGGTGTCTTCTTTGCAGAAATGTCTGTTCATGTCTTCTGCCCATTTCTTGATTGGATTATTTGTTCTTTGGGTGTTGAGTTTGCTAAGTTCTGTATAGATATTGGACACTAGCCTTTTATCTGATATGTCATTTGCAATATCTTCTCCCATTCTGTCAGTTGTCTTTTGGTTTTGTTAACTGTTTTCTTTGCTCTGCAAAAACTTTTGATCTTGATGAAATCCCAATAGATCATTTTTGCCCTTGCTTCCCTTGCCTTTGGTGATGTTCCTAGGAAGATGTTGCTGTGGCTGAGGTCAAAGAGGTTGCTGCCTGTGTTCTCCTCAAGGATTTTGATGGATTCCTTTCTCACATTGTGGCCCTTCATCCATTTTGAGTCTATTTTTGTGTGTGGTGTAAGGAAATGGTCCAATTTCATTTTTCTGCATGTGGCTGTCCAATTCTCCCAACACCATTTATTGAAGAGACTGTCTTTTTTTCCATTGGACATTTCTTTCCTGCTTTGTTGAAGACAATAGAGTTAAGAGTCCTATTTCTGGGCTCTCTATTCTGTTCCATTGATCTATGTGTCTGTTTTTGTGCCAGTACCATGCTGTCTTGATGATGACAGCTTTGTAATAGAGCTTGAAGTCCAGAATTGTGATGTGACCAACTTTGGCTTCCTTTTTCAATATTCCTTTGGCTATTCGAGGTCTTTTCTGGTTCCATATAAATTTTAGGATTATTTGTTCCATTTCTTTGAAAAAAAATGGATGGCATTTTATAGGAATTGCATTAAATGTGTAGATTGCTTTAGGTAGCATAGACATTTTCAACAATATTTGTTCTTCCAATCTAGGAGCATGGAACATTTTTCCCATTTCTTTGTGTCTTCCTCAATTTCTTTCATGAGTACTTTATAGTTTTCTGAGTATAGATTCTTAGCCTCTTTGGTTAGGTTTATTCCTAGGTATCTTAAAGTTTTGGGTACAATTGTAAATGGGATTGACTCCTTAATTTCTCTTTCTTCTGTCTTGTTGGTGTAGAGAAATGCAACTGATTTCTGTGCATTGATTTTATTATCCTGACACTTTACTGAATTCCTGTACAAGTTCTAGCAGTTTTGGAGTGGAGTCTTTTGGGTTTTCCACATATAGTATCATATCATCTGCAAAGAGTGATAGTTTGACTGGCTAAAATTAACAAGTCAGGAAATGATGGATGCTGGTGAGGATGCGGAGAAAGGGGAACCCTCCTACACTGTTGGTGGGAATGCAAGCTGGTGCAACCACCTCTGGAAAACAGCATGGAGGTTCCTCAAAATGTTGAAAATAGAACTACCCTATGACCAGCAATTGCACTACTGGGTATTTACCCTAAAGATACAAACGTAGTGATCCGAAGGGGCACGTGCACCCAAATGTTTATAGCAGCAATGTCTACAATAGCCAAACTATGGAAAGAACCTAGATGTCCATCAACAGATGAATGGATCAAGAAGAGGTGGTATATATACACAATGGAATACTATGCAGCCATCAAAAGAAATGAAATCTTGCCATTTGCAACGACGTGGGTGGAACTAGAGGGTATCATGCTTAGTGAAATAAGTCAATTAGAGAAAGACAACTGTCATATGATCTCCCTAATATGAGGAAGTGGAGATGCAACCATGGGGGTTTAAGGGGTAGGAGAAGAATAAATGAAACAAGATGGGATTGGGAGGGAGGACAAACCATAAGTGACTCTTAATCTCACAAAACCAAACTAAGAGTTGCTGGGGGAGGGGGGGTGTTGCGACACAAGGGGGGGTGGGGTTATGGACATTGGGGAGGGTATGTGCTATGGTGAGTGCTGTGAAGTGTGTAAATCTGGCGATTCACAGACCTGTACCCTGGGGATAAAAATACATGTTTATAAAAAATAAAAAATTTAATTAAAAAAAAGAATAAAATCTTGCCATTTGCAAACAACATGGATGGATCTAGAGTGTTTAATGATAAGTGAAATGAGTCAGCAAAAGACAAATACCATATGATTTCACTCGTGTGGAACTTAAGAAATGAAACAAAGAAACAACAATAAAAAAACCAAGAGAGAAACCAAAAACAGACACTCCGATATAGAGAAGTGATGTTTACCAGAGTGGAGGGTGGGTAGAAGGATGGGTGAAATAGGTGAAGGGGATTAAGAGTACATTTATCATGGTGAGCTCTCAGTAATATATAGAGGTGGTGAATCACTATATTATACATCTGAAACTAATATAACACTGCATGTGAATTATACTGGAATTCAAGTTTTGTTTTTGTTTTTGTTTTTTTTAAGTTGTTGAAGACCTACCCCCCAGTACTCATGAATGTGACTTTATTTGGAAATAGTGTCTTTGCAGATGGTCAATTTAAGATGAAGTCATTAGGGTGGGTCTCAGCCCAAGAGAACTGTGTTCTTATAAAAAGGGGAAATTTCAACATGGAGGCACACACACAGGGAAAATACCAGGTAAAGATAAAGACAGAAATCAGTATGGTGCATCCATGATTGCAGGCAAACTGTATAAAGCTAGGAGAGGAGCATGCAACAAATTCTCTCCTGCAACCCTCAGAATAAACTAGCCCAGCCAACACCCCAAGATCATTTTTGTAGCTTCCCGAACTGTAAAGCAATAGATTTCTGTTGTTCAAGTCACCCAGTGTTGTACTTTCTTACAGTAGCCTTAGGAAAGTAATACATGGGTCTATACTCACTGAGTGGAATGAGTTAAACAAGGCATCTACATATATGAGTTTAAATATAGTAGAGAAGCCTGGGCTTGACTCTGTCTGAACAAAATTTATATATAGTAAAGTTGAAAAAAATCCTTCCTTATTAAAATGAGGCACACAAATCAATGATTATTTTTATGAGATTCTGAGTTTTAATTATAAAATGACCTACATCTGTACATGTTTTCAAAGCATAATTAAGCTCACCATTTTTAAATTAAGCCTATTAGATGCTAGTTGAAGTTAGGCCTATCTCACATTTCTGTTACCATCATTCTCCATATAAAATCAACATGAAAACTGCCTTGAAAACATATTAACATGTGTAATTATAAGGAACTGGTATTTGTTGAATATCCACTGTACGCCAGGAACTGTGTTGTGCATACTACATGCATATTCTTGTTTTAATTTTATAATATCCTTTATTAGAAAAAGACAAATAAGAATTTTCTGCATCTATCCAATTTACAGTCTAGCAAATGAGGCAAAATATTAATAAGTGTGATGTCAAGCACATGGTAGGTTTTCAGTAAGTGTTAGTTTCCTGACCTTTATCAGTGGGTTATTCATCATAAGAACTACTATTGTTGGGATGCATGGGTGGTTCAGTTGGTTAAGTGTCTGCCTTTGGCTAAGGTCCGAATCCCAGGGTCCTGGGATTGAGTCCATCATGGGGCTCCTAGCTCAGCAGGGAGCCTGCTTCTCCCTCTGCCTGCTGGCTCTCCCTGACCGTGCTCTCTCTCTCTGACAAATAAATAAAATCTTTAAAAAAAAAGCACTATTATTATTATCAATAATGTACCAATATAATCAAAATCACAATAGGCCTGTGTCTGTCTTATGGTATATTCAAAGGAGTCTGTATGTATATATGTGTATCAGTTAAGCTTCTTAGTTGTAATCAATAATTGCATTTTGGATGGCAGAAGTAAAAAAGTAATTTTTTAAAAAAGTTTCTAGGTAGCTGGATAAATTAAAAGGGGGTCTATGGAATCATCAATGGAATGTATGGAATCAGATTCGACTTCCAAAACCATGTGCAGAATTCATATATTAAAAAAATCACTGTCGGGGCACCTGGGTGGCTCAGTGGGTTAAGCCTCTGCCTTCGGCTCAGGTCATGATCCCAGGGTCCTGGATCGAGCCCTGCATCGGGCTCTCTGCTCTGCAGGGAGCCTGCTTTCCCTCCCTTCTCTCTCTCTGCCTGCCTCTCTGCTGCTTGTGATCTCTGTCAGATAAATAAAGAAAAAATCTTAAAAAAAAAAAAATCACTGCCACCCTTGATTACCAATCACCAGGTAGTGGTGCTGCCACTACTGCAAGAAAAATGATTCTGTAGACTTCACTACTATAACTATTCACTTGGAAGAGAGGTCTATGGTCCCCTTTTCTGGTATCATTAACTTCTGGGTCAAAATCAGCACAAATATCATTGATTGGCAGAAACTAAATTACCTGCTTCAGTCTCTGTTACAAGGAAGTCTGAGACAGCATGAATCTGGCATGCTAAGCTTTTATCATAGGGAATGATCTTACTCCCAACCAGATCCTTATGGTGAAATATTCCCAAACACACAAAAGAAACTCAAATATGACACGGTCATAAGGGATGACGATGTCTACCACAGTGTGGCAGCAACTGTGTCTTATTTGTCTGTACATCCCAATACTTAACCATATGCATAAAGTATATCAACACTTAATTTAATAAAACTAAATAGTGAGCATGAAGAATAGTAACACCAACTGAGTGAAGCTCACTTTTATTATTTACTGAAACATGAACCAAGGTTCTCAATTTTGAAGCCATGCCAAATTTCTTAGTTGAACATGGAAGTAAATGGGATCAATAGGTTGGTTTTGTTTAGTTTGATATTGGACAAGTACTTAAATTGAGATGTATACTTAAAAATGCAAGTGCTTTTATTTATTTATTTATTTATTTATTTATTTATTTAATGAATAATAGTGGCAAATATATTAAAAAAAATGTTATCCCCTGGCCCCTAACTTCTCATTTGAATTCAGTTGTCAGGGAGGGAAGTCTAAAGCAAAAATCAGTGTAATGTCATTCACTTGGGATAGAAAGTAATTAATAAGTCGATCTGGGAAAATGTTTTGGCCAAACACTCTGAAGAACTAACCAATTAACAGAGCATCTCACTCATGGTCTCCAAACATCATTCATTCATTATTCAGCATCCATTTATTGAAGAACTAGAGAAACATGCCAGGCATGCTGTTGGAAAGGAGGATACATCCTATATATGAAAGTAAAACAGTGTCTCATTTCTCTCTTTACGGATGAAAAAGGGGAGAAATACTACCTCCAAATAAATGCTCCTGAAGCTCTAAAATGTTGGGCTAATCAGGAAGTTATTTTTGCCTAAATTAGCACACATGTTTCCATGTCACTCCAGATATAACTGTCAAGTGCAGTTTGTGTCTCTTTGCTCTTTGCCATATCCTTTCTTTGGCCTTTGCTTCCATATGCTTGTCTCTCTCCTGCCTGTGGTTTTCTATTTCTGTCTCCTTTAAAAAAAAATTTAAAAAGGGAAGAAAGAAAGAAAAAGAGATACCACTTTGCCTGCTGTGCACTAAACTAAATAAGGAAATGATACCCATCAACTTGGCACCATTCTTCCTAGTAATATACAGCATGCTAATAATTTTCAAGTAAATAGAATGTCCTTGCTACCTGAGAGTGGATATATGAATATAATCTTTCCTTTTGTATGTGTTTCTCACGATTTTGTAGAACTTTCAAGGAAAAAAAATTTAATCCATCCCTTGTCTTCTTGTCTCCTAAAGGACAGGGCATTAGAGTATTTGTCCACTGGTTCACTGGCCCATTGGTTGAAGATTGTCTGGTGGCATTAACTCCTTTTGAATGGGCCATGGGATCAGAGTCAAATAATTTGGGAGGGAGAAGTGAACAGACTCACTGTTCATCTGAACAAAGGTGTGCCTGAGCTCACAGGGAGCCCTCGGTCTATCACAGTGGCATCTGAAATCATCAGCAGACCAGAGGAAAGTCAAATACAAATATTGTTGCATAATATTTAATTCAGTAGCTAATTCTAGAATTTCTCTGACACTATTCATCCAGCCACCAGCTGATGTTGTCAGTCTTATTCCTTGCTAGCTAACTAGGAGCTGAAGGTGCAGTTGTAGCACATGCTCAGACAGACCAATGGGTTTGGGAACAGTCTTCATCTTGTGTGATAGTTCTCAAGTTCAGAAAACCATAAATCCAATCAAACAAAGGTAGCACTGGAGGCATCAGCTAGGAATTTACACATATTTTGCTTCTACCGTCTTAAGTATTTTTGTTTTTGCCTACACTTCAAAGACCAGACACTATAACACTGCCAACTCTGCAGCAAGTGGCAAAAAAAAGTGTGATGTCATTTAGAATCCTGGGTGTCTGAACTTACCACCATTTTTGATTCATACCCTATTTACCTGTATAACAATTTTATATACAAATTCCAGGGAATAAACACTCAAGTGTCTTTAAGGAGATAAAATTTTCATGTATATGAGTGAGGTAAGCCAGACAGATCTGATGCCAAACTGGATAATATGGCTCAGCTATTGGGGATAGTAGCTGCTTAGGTCCAATCAAATACTGCCATGTAGGACTGAAGGCTCAGTAACAGTGGCTCAGTGGCTTTCTCATGAAAACCAGAAATCGGGATATTTGGGTAAAATCTCCAAATTTTTAAATTTAAAAACATTTTTAAAATATTGTGAAATTTTTAATTTTTAAAAATGTCGAGTAATTTTAAAATGTTTTAAATGTGCAAAACAAAACACACACATAGGCAAGATTCTGTGTGTGTGTGTGTGTGCGTGCGTGGGCATGCAGAGGGAGACAGGACCTCAAGCAGACTCCCCACCCAGCACAGAGCCCAACCAAGGGCTCAATCTCACAAACCTATGATCATGATCTGAGCCAAAATCAAGACTGGGATGTTTAACGAACTGAGCCACCCAGGCACCCCTATAGTCAAGACTCTTAAGTGCAAACATATAAATATTGACTCCTTTTTGTTCAAGTGAGAGGTGACTGAAGTTACTATTTTCACTTTTTGTTTATCTATAGAAGAGGCAAGCAAAATATCAAAATTCCAACCTAATCCCTTAAATCAGTGAATGGATATGCCTTTAGTTAGTACCTCTGACAGTTCTAAAACATTTGGTCTGTCCTAAGACAACCAAGAGGTAGGATCTCTGTTCTTTTACTCACCCTGAAGCTCCATGAAACTTCAAAGACCCAATTTCTATAATTCTGTGAGTCATTAAGTTAAAAAAATTGGTATTTTTGAGAACATATGCCAAGACTAAGCCAACAAAGACTTTTATAGAAGAATTACCTGATCTACACTCAATTCAAGAATATTCACAATCAAGATGTAACTTTTATTTTCTTTGGCAATCAGGTGAATATGTAAAACTTGATATATCCAGTGTTTCCTCTGAACCAAGAACATAGGCAAATGTCTATATTAAAAATTCATGAGCATTTCACTACATTCTGACCAACTGCACAATACTATCATCTTCTTGTCTGTCCCTGTAAATGTCTGTTCCTTTTCACACTTCTAGAATTTCTAAATTCTCCTGGAACTTAGGTATGAAAGTCTTTTTTTTCCCCCCATATCACAGCACTAAACATTCTGGATGTTTCTTCTTCATAATATTCAAAACAATAACCATTTAATTTACATTTTTTTAGAAAATTATACTCTTTATGTATGTTTTTCCCCGATAGGATGTAACGCAACCAGGATATAATAAACCAAAGAAAGGGAAAATGTGATAGTGAGGATGACAAGTTCAACTGACCCTGAGCACTAGGGGCAACAGCAGTAGGGTCAGAATATGCTTAACTTCTAACTTCCAGTTTGACCCATTATCCAGAAATGTATCCTATATCATTATTATAATCAGAAAATCTATTGAACATAAACCACATGTAACTCAGCTCTGCACAGTAACCTAGTCATACAGGGAAAATCTAATTGAATTCCAAAAATCAGTATAGCTCTTTCTAAAACTCAAAAGCCAGGTACAACATTGTCTCTTTCTGTAATTTGAACCCTACTTGACTAAATCATGAAGATTTAGGCAACAAAGCATAATTTCATGCCTTCTATCTTTGCTTCTATTAAAATATATAATCTGGGGCACCTGGATACCTCAGTTAGTTAAGCGTCCAACTCTTGATTTTAGCTCAGGTCATGATCTCAGGGTCCTGGGATGAAATTCACATTGGGATCCATGCTCTCTTTCTCAAATAAATAAATCTTAAAAATTGCACGCATTTTTATATATATAGTGTATACACACACATACACACACACACACACACATAATCTACTCTATAAATTCTTTTTAGATCAATTTCCCTGTTTTTGGATAAGCCTTAGTATGATTTTATATACATTCACATATTGAAGTCTCCCAACATTATCTTTACTAAACACCTACTAAAATCATCATTCATATCTTATAGTTTATTACTTTCAGAAGTAATGCCTCAATCGCTATGTATATACAGTTTGATGGTTATTGCTAAGCAATTAAACATTCTAGGGGAAGGTAGTATCTTCAGATATACTTAACTTTAAGCTTTTATCTACAGAAGAAAAAAATGATTTAAGAGTTATAATGTCTTATTATCCTTAAGCATTTCCTCCCCAAAACAGAAAAACTCAACTTTGCACAACTCAACCTCCACAGCATTTTTTTTCCTTTCATCCCTCTCTTCCTCCTTACACATCTTCCTTACTTCTCTCCTTCCTTCCTTCCATTTTTTTTTCAGTCTTGTTCAGGTATAATTGAAAAATAAAGCTGTAAAATATGTAAAGTGTACAATGTGATGATTTGGTAAATGTATGCATCGTCAAAGGAGTTAATTAACTCATCCATCACCCTACATATTTATCTTTGGTTCTTGTAGAGAACATTTAAGTTCCACTCTCTTAGCAAAGTTCAATTATACAATACAGTGTTATCAACTATAGGTACCATGTTATACATTAGGTCTTCAGACCTTATTCATCATATAAGTGAAAGTTTGGACCTTTATGCCAACTCTCCCTATTTCTCCCATTCCCCCAGCCCCTGGAAACCACTTTTCTACTCTCAGCTTCTAGAAGTTTGACTTTTTTATTTTTTATAGTTTCACATACAACTGATACCGTGTAGTATTTGTCTTTCTCTACTTGGCTTATTTCACTTAGCATAATGCCCTCCAGTTTCATTCACATTGTTGTTGCAAATGGCAGGATTTCCTTCTTTTTAAAGGATGCATAACATTCCATTATATATGACATTTTCTTTATCATTTCTCTACCTCACATTTTCTTTATCTATTCATCGAGATATGGAAACAGCCTAAGTGTCTGCCCATGGATGAATCATATTTTCTTTAGATTTTGAATCATTATTGATAGCTTGATTGTTCCCAAACTGTTCTACATATTGGAATAACCTGGGGGGCTTCAAAAAAAAAAAAACACACCTGATGATTTTGGTATATTTTTAGAAAACATAATTTAATTGGTTTGGGGTATGTCCTAAGATTTGGAGCTTTTTTTTTTTTTTCTTAAAGATTTTATTTATTTATCTGAGACAGAGAGAGTGCAAGCAAGTGGCGGGAGGGGCAGAGGGAGAGAGTGGAAGAGAATCTCGAGCAGACTCTGCTGGGCACAGAGTCAGACACAAGGTTCAGTCTCACGATCCCAAGATCATGACCTGAGCTGAAATCAAGAGTCCGATGCTTAACCAACTAAGCACCCAGGTATCCCAAGATTTGGAAGAGATTATGCTGAGTGAAATAAGTCAAGCAGAGACAGTCAATTATCATATGGTTTCACTTATTTGTGGAGCATAACAAATAACATGGAAGACAAGGGGAGTTAGAGAGAAGGGAGTTGAGGGAAATTGGAAGGGGAGGTGAACCATGAGAGACTATGGACTCTGAAAAACAATCTGAGGGGTCTAAAGAGGCTGGGGGTGGGAGGTTGGGGGGACCAGGTGGTGGGTATTGGAGAGGGGGCCCGTATTGCATGGAGCACTGGGTGTGGTGCAAAAACAATGAATACTGTTACGCAGAAAATAAATTAAAATAAAATAAAATAAAAAAATTTGGGATATTCTTAAAGGTTCCCAGAGTATTCTAATGTGCACAAAAATTTGGGAATTGCTGTGCTAACTCAATGTCATGGCTCCTTTATAGAAATTTCCTAAGCACTGGCAATTTTGCTAATGCTTGTATCTCAGAGAAAATAAGTCTATACAGATATTTTTAAAAGTCCAGCTCTTCAAAAGGGTCATGGCTGAAAGTGATTCACAGGAGTAACTATAAAAAGAAGATGCCCAAAAGGAAGTGCGCGAGGTCTAAGAAGCATGGTTCTGAGGCACTAGTCCCAAAGATATCCTGCGTATTCCAGTGAATTCAGTGCCATAAGGCTCCCTTCCTCCTGGATGAAGCCTTGGGCTTATCCACATTATGGTATGAACACAGCACTAATGCCAATGGACCAATTGAGCACAGAATTTTGAGAAAATGCAGATAATAGTTCTATAAAGATATACAGTATTTATGAGAACATTTCATTTAATGGTATTTAATTTAGATGGCTGTACACAAGGAAGATAATAATTACATTGGTGCTTAATGTACTGGGAACCACATTACAGAATCCTATATAAGGAACAAAGTGTTGAAAGAAACAGCTTTATATGCAGTGTAAGGTAAATGAATATTTTATTGTGCACCCTGGGTGCCTGATAAAAATGGAATTTTTTTTTGGTTATCATTAGTTCAATACCAAAGATAATGTTATAACTATTTGTGGGTGTCATGTCACAATTGTCTCTTTCTTCTACACAGCTTGAAACTCAGTAAATAAGAACATAGCTGTTAACAAAGGAGTGCTTGATATTTATTCATTATCCACTGCTATGTCACTGCCACTCAAACCAGATACATTGTGAGGGGTATTTTAACAAATCACACTTCAATCCGTAATAAAGATGCTTACATTTCGGCCCAGAAATGTGTCACATAGAATGGAACAGTCTTTCAAAGTAACTACTAGTAGATCCAAACCTAAACTTTAGTAAGCATATGTACATTTATTTACACATTTTAAATTTGGGGGGAAAAACATGGAAGAGAATAGTGTAACTCTCTTGTTATATGAGACGTTGACTTTCTTACTAAACTGATTTATACTGATGTGCCTTTTCCAGGGGTCTACTTCTGAACTATCATTCATCTGTAAATATAAATTTTAGTTCATCAGTTAAAAGTATACACTATTGAAAGAATTTACATAATTATACACCATACATAAATTGCTAAAATATTTTAAATCATGGTAGAAATATGTGAACTGATACACACTCAGTAAAAATTTGTCATATGAGGGACGCCTGGGTGGCTCAGTTGGTTAAGCAGCTGCCTTCGGCTCAGGTCATGATCCCAGCGTCCTGGGATCAAGTCCCACATCGGGCTCCTTGCTCGGCAGGGAGCCTGCTTCTCCCTCTGCCTCTGCCTGCCATTCTGTCCGCCTGTGCTCACTGTCTCTGACAAATAAATAAATAAAATCTTTAAAAAAAAATTGTCATATGAATCAAAACCTAGAAGAAACCAGAGAGATCATCTAATCTATTTATTTTCATTTTCAGATTAATCTATTAAACATCAACTGAACAAGTATTTATTGAGACTCTACTGTTAAATGTAGATGTAGAAATTGAGACCCAGAGAACAGAGGTTATTTATCCAAGGGCCAGACTGAAACAAAAGACTAGGACACTTGGCCTCTAATTCAAGGATCTGTATAATAATTCACTACCTTCACCTTCACTTGCTACCAGAAGTTGCTATCAACTACTTTAAGCCATCTTTTCAACATTTTATTATTAAAAATTCATATACTGTAAAATGTTAAGAATTTTAAAATAAATTTTAAAGTGAATGTTCATAAACCCACAACATGAAGTTTTCACTGACCTCTGCTCAGTTGCTTTATCACATAACTACTCATCTATCCCTCTATCATTCCATTATTCAATTGGATTATTAAGTACATCTCAAACTAAATTAGAAATATCAGTATACTGCTCCTCCAAATACTTGAGTACACACATCATTAAACACGTATCCATGATCTAGCTTTCCTGTCTGTAATGTCTACATCACACATGAATTCACAGTTAGTACTGATCACTTTATCCCATCTGCAAATTTTTGAGCATCTATAGAACACTAAAAATATTTATACATATACCACACCTTTGCTTTCCACAGTTAAATATATTTTATAATATATTATGTAGATATATTTATTATATTAGTATAATATAATATACTTAATATATTATTTTTAATTAAAACAAAACCAAAACACATAGGTTCCAAAATAAGTATAGTTCAAAAAATACATCTAAACTATCATAATGTGGTGTCTTGCCTACCTTCTGTTTCTTGAAGATTTTTTTTTTAAATAATAGGAAAAGTTTCAAGAAAACTGCCATTTTAAAGTTGTAGGCCATTATTCTTCAAATAGTGACTTGAATTCACTTTTGTGAAAGCAATTTGAGGGAGCTCTCAAGTTACACAGATGTACAGAAAGGAAAGTATCCATTGTTCTTGGATAAAATGCTGTTAAGTGACCATTTTCTTTTCAACTCCAATGTTAAGTGTTTTGGCTTGATAATGTAAATTGCTTTGAGAGACCAACTGACCACAGCAGTAAATGGTTTCTTGTGGAGGTCCCTGGGAAAATAATTTAATACCTGTTCATTGGAACCTGTACTATAGAAACCTAGGAAAACTTTTTTAATACACAGAGATATAGCTCTTCAAGCCAGCAGATGGGAGCTAAGTTAAGTTTTGCTTGAGACTAACAGAAAGGTGGAATGGTTGTTTACACATAGGCGAGTGAGGCCTTTCTTATTCAAGCTACAGTTCATCATCTAGCATATGGACACTACCAACTGTGTTACTTTAAAACAAGACCTTGGGGCGCCTGGGTGGCCCAGTGGGTTAAGCCGCTGCCTTCGGCTCAGGTCATGATCTCAGGGTCCTGGGATCGAGTACCGCATTGGGCTCTCTGCTCAGCAGGGAGCCTGCTTCCTCCTCTCTCTCTCTCTGCCTGCCTCTCTGCCTACTTGTGATCTCTCTCTCTATCAAATAAATAAATAAATAATCTTAAAAAAAAAAAAAAGACAAGACCTTTATCTCTCTTGTACATAGCTGGAATTCCAGTGCTTGGAAGAGTGCTGAGCACAACAGCATAATGTAAGTGCTTAATCTGCTAAATTAACAAATAGATGGACAAATTTTTAAAAAAGAAAAAAACAGAAAAAATACTATAATCGAAAACTAATGGTATACAGCCAAAGCTACACTCGGTGGAAAAATCCATAATATTAAAAACTATCTTTAAAAAAAATGAAATTAGGTCAACTAAAAGTACTCTACTTAAATATGAGAACATAATAGAATCTTAAATGAAACATAAGATACAAAGCCCAGAGAAGGGATATCTCACCCCAGTCAAAAAGCTTTCTAAGATGCTGAAACATCCTTGTAATATACAGAACATAAAAAACAAATAAACAAAAAACAATACACAAGCACATTTAGGCTTCTGCTTGCCATGCATTTACCATCATTCCATGGGCCAAAGCAAGTCACCTGCCTGTGTGTGTACACGCAATGAGTTCATGATAGAGGGATGGCTCTCTACTATTGCAATAGGATACTGAAAAATCTATTGCATATCTCAACTGAAAATCCTCAAGCAATTTCTGAAAATAGAGCTAAAGCAAAAAGATACAACTACATTGTAAAATAATCATCTTATATTGTAAAATTTTGAAAGCTTTCTCATCACCAGTTAAGGTGGTTTCAATAAGATTATTCCTATTATTCACGCAGTTTTGTTTATGTTAGTAACCTCTCCTATTTTTACCACCTTTCTCAATCCCTTTGCTTCTCCATGACATTCTTCAATGCTATCACAAAATCTATGCAAGAATAAGGGGTAAATAGGAAAGCCTCTGTGGAAACACATTCAGGACAGGCATACAATGACACGGAATTGTTCACACTGAGAAGACACGGTGCTACATACATCTCTTCCTGGCAGCAGTCTCCAAGGAGCACATACCCTTTGTGACATTTGGCATTCTTCTCAGTTTGTACAAAAGTTACTCTGGCATTCTAGCAGCTGTGCCTAGATTATAACTCAAGAATTTTCCTGCAAGTCATTTGTTAAAAAATGTTTCATTGAACTTTGGGAACAGAAATATATATTTTTTTGTCTTATATAAACATTCACTGAAAAACACTGTTTTTCAGGGATATATATGTTCTATGAAGCTAGGACAATAAAAACCAAAGGACATTCCTCTAGAAGAATATTAGCCAGGTAGATAGTCTGGGAGTTTGCCTATAAACATCAAGGGCCAGAATTTAGAGTTGAGGATGAAAATATTATCTCATCTATTAAATCTAGGTTGACATCAAATATAAACTAAATCATAATTTTGTGTACCAATATGAAAGGGAAAACAATGCAATCATATCATTGACCGAGATTCATCATATTAGGGATAATAAAGTCTGAAAAAAAATGTGTCTTAAAATCCATGTATTAAGGTTTTTTAGTATGGCTAGATCACAGAATTTAGATGTGGTAGGAAGAGATAATGATGTTGATTTAGCAGGTTTGTTTTGTGCTGGGAAATACAAGCCAAAAGTATAAACTAAAATCTGAACTTTAAAACCAAGAGAAATAAAAAGCCACAGTGGGGAAATGTCCTGATAAAATCTTCATTTAAAAAAAAAAAACGTAATTTTGTCTGCAGGACAGAAAAAGGAACAGGTATTCAGGAAGAACCATGGGATCAAAACTGAAAGGGTTAGTTCCTAGTTACAGAGCTAGGAAACAATCCAGGTGAGATCCACCACCATCATGGTGGCCTGAACTAGAATCATAGCAGTGGACTTGAAGAAGAGTGAAGAGATTTCAGACTCACACAGGAGTTACAGCCGGGGCTAAAACCAGAACATATATACATACTTTATACATTCATTCACTCTTCATTCATTCATTCATTCCCTCATTCATTCACTAAACCTTTACTGATGACATCCTAGGTACTGAAGTTACCGAAACTTCAGGTTCTATGAAGAGCTCTTGTTCTGGCGAACCAAACCTAGCTAGACTGACTCATTTCAGTCTGTCATTATAATAATCTTGCTCCCAATTATTGATGGAAAATGGTCTGGTATCCTCATACTTTGTGAGGCAGAGAGTAGGCCCTTAAAATCTCTACCACTTTCCATAAAGTAGTCCTTCCTGGAGCTGTCGGTCCTCTAGCCTTCTGGTGGGAAGGAAATAGGTTGAAGGATAAGTTGCTTCTCATGGTGACTAGTATGTGGAAGTTGATGAATGGGAAGGTTGAGCAGAGCTTCACCCCTTTCTGGCCTCACCACTGGTACTGACATGTGAAGTCTCCATTTGCCCCACATATTCTCCATTTTTACAAATTATTTATTTGAGGAAAAAAAGAGAGAGCACACGCACCTGAGTGGGGAGAGGGACAGAGGAAGATCACGCCCTAGATGAAACCAAGAGTCAGACATTTAACTGACTAAGCCATCCCAGTGCTCGCAAATATTCTCCACTTTTTAATGTCCCCACCACTGTTAGTGCTCTACTAGCAGCAGAAATAGATGATGGCTTAATTCCAAACGATGGTTGTGAAAATTCTAACT
The DNA here is from genome assembly GCF_020171115.1 of Neogale vison. Taxonomy (NCBI): domain Eukaryota; kingdom Metazoa; phylum Chordata; class Mammalia; order Carnivora; family Mustelidae; genus Neogale; species Neogale vison. The sequence continues at coordinate 116,153,082 of NC_058095.1, read as the reverse complement.
AAAATTTTTGTATCTCGTATCATGAAAGCTCATCTGCATTCATCAGGTTTCCTTTTCTTTTTTCTCCCCCAGTTGGGATGGGAGAGGGTGGAGTTCAGTTAATTTGTTATAAAATCTTGCTGTTTGACATGAAAAGAATAAAGTAATTTGTTATTATTCCCTACTGCTCCTTTCTGAGGTGGCTGGAGTTAAGTGGAGAAGAGAAGCAGCTGTAGTAAAAGCAGCAGCAATCCCTCTTTTAGACAAATCTAAACATCCTCCAAATAAAAACCCTGCTATCCACATGTTCCATAAAATCGCTACTAATCCACCTGCTCCAAAGTAGCTGAATTGGCAGTTTCAAGCCTCCAAAGCTAAAAGGTGAGGGGGTGGAAATGACAGAGAAGAGCGAGAGACTAATAAGAGAATGAAGCCACAAATCTCATATCGTGAGCTTCTCTGCATCTGTCTGTGTATCTGGAGGCAGAAAAAGACTGTGACTCATCTCATTTGATTCATTAGGGATTCTCTGAGCATATCACAGTGTACCTAGCACTTTGCACTCTCTCATTTCCACTAGGAATAGGGGGACTGTGGCCCATTCCGGATGAAAGCCACGCTGTGCCCTACATCCACAGGATGAGAGCGGTGCCCACACATTATCTTCCCAGGTAAAACAACAGTGTGGCATTTGAGCTAGTGAGAGCATATACCAGCAAAACATGTTGACTCATCTAGCAAGTGTCACTCAGTATCAATGGCGGGGCAGGAGGAGACAGCAAACTCTGGTCCCTCACATGCTAAGTACCATGAGGAATAAATTAAAAAAAAAAAAAAAAAAAGAGGAATGAATGAAAAAAAAAATGTAGTGCCCATTTACAACGTGCCAAGCCCTGCTCTCAGCATGTTACGCATATTATACCACAGAATTCTCACAACTGTCCTGTGAGGTAGGGACAACTTCTGAGGAAATTCAGGCAAAGAGAGGTCAAGTAGCTTCTTCAGGTCAAAAAATTGATCTTATATAGCTTCTACACCACCAAACTGCCCTTCCCTGTCATTTAAGACAAGAAAGCATCAGGAGACGCTCTGAAATTGTCTCTGCGTGTTCATTTGTCATCAAGCGTGGGGTTTTATTTCATGTCAGAGCCACCCCTGTGTAAAGTTCTGTGATGCAGAGATTATTAAGATTGCTTGAATTAATTCATTTATTCATTCATCATGTCTTTGTTAGTATTCCTACTGCATGGCCTGCACTTTTCCAGGACTAAAGAGAAAGCAGTGAGCACTAAGGTTTCTTCCATTATGGTGGCAACTTTCCAGCAGAGTATTGGAAAATCAAGATAAAAAATACAGATGTAAAATATTTGCAATATTTTGGGAACAGAAGGAACAAAATTAAAAAGTATATGTGACTAGACAGACAGGGAGTGAGGGATTAAGAAGATCTTTAGGCCAGGTAATCAGTGAAGGCCTCTTTGTGGAGGTAATATCTGTGGGGACCTTAATTAAGAAAAGCTGTGAGCCATGTGAATATCCAGGGCTGAGCATTTTAGACTGAGAAGAAATAAATGTATGGACTGCAAGTTTAGAGTATGTTTGATACATTCAAGGGACAGTCAGGAAGGCAGCATAACTGGAGAAAAATGAGAAAAGGCCTGAGTCATAAGAGAGGTTACAGAGGTCACGGATAAATTGCATAATGTGCCAAAGGCCTGGGAAGGGAGTTATTGTTTATTCTGGGTTTTATGGAACACCGTTGGGGGCGGGGGTCTGAGTGGTGAATGGATCTGGCTCATTTTTACTAAGATAATTATGGTTGCTTTCAGGAGAATAAATTCTAACAGATATCAATGGAAGCAAGGAGGATAATAAAGGGGCTACAGACAAATTCCAAACCATCAATGGTCGTGGCTTAGTCTAGAGCAGCAAGCAGGAATGTTATGAGAAGTGCTGAGATTAAGACTGTATGTCAACTAACAAACTGATGGGAAAGGAGAGGAGTCAGGAATGATTCCAATGTTTCTGAGCACCTGGGTAATTTATGGGGTTCTATCTTAAAATAGGAGACCCTTGGGGGCATGCAGATTTGTATTTATGGAGGGAGGCAGGGGAAGGGGGATCTCAAGGTTTCAGGTTTGGGACATATTTGAGACCCCCGTGAGTACCCCAGAATGGAAACACCATGCATGCAACGGCTGTCTTACTCCCTGAGACAACACACAGAACAATGTTTTGCATTATTAGCAGCTGAAAAAAAGTTTCTTGTGTGAAATGTTTGTTGTAAATACATCTATTACATGAAAATCAAGATCTTACAGGAAATGGGTCTCAAACTTTGAAGTTAAGGAGTTATTCGCATAGGGTTGTTACACAACCACAGGACTGAATGAGATGTTAGGAGTCCGTACAGATAAAGAAAAAACTCCAAGGACTACTTCATAGAGTACCTGATCCAATGATTTTAAAGAAGTCAGAGGAATACCCAGACAAAAATAGAAAACAAAGAATGTTCAGCAAATACAGTAAATGGAAAATAAGCAGAGTGCTATTTCTCAGAGACCAAGAGAAGAAAGTGTTTCACCTGAGAATAGACTTTATTTGAAAATGTGAGAACCATTCTAATTTTTAAAAAATAGTTCTTCTCCAGATATAACTTGAAAAAAACATTATTAATATCTGTCCTATGATAAGTTAACATTCTTGTGTTGAAGTTACATACGGCAATTTTTGTTTTCACTTTCAGTTTTAAAATGCATCAAATACACTTAACTGTGGGCTATTAAAAGAGCACTGACTAGAAAATTACTTGGTAACATCCCTATATTCTCACAAGAGCACAAATTCATTTATCCTATTATCTGGTGTAGGGTGACCATATGTGTTCTGAAAACCTTCAGAACAGTTGAAAGTTTCTGAAAGGGGGTTCCATTTTCACCTATGCCAGTATAACAGGCCTTATTAGTGATTTTCTCAGACAAACCAAGACGTCAGGTCACCCTGGCAAGGTGAGCCCTCAGAGGATACACAGAATCAGGGTCCAGGAAGAACGATGAGGATGTGCATTTCAGTGGGGCAGGGATGCATATCCTGGGTGGTGTGCAGTCATCAGCTGGCATTCAGTGGGGAAGAAACCAGGTGAACAATGCAGGAGAGCTAAGACTCTAGAGTATCTGTTTGTTGTGATTAGGAACCCAGAGGGGGAAACAGAGTGACCACAAATGCTAATATGTGTGAGAATAAACAATCTCGGGTTAGTGAAAACAAACAGTGACCTTTTTACAGTTCTGTCATAGCTGTTTTCTTTTTCTGATTATCTTTTGTTTATCTTTTACCTCCAAGAAATTTTACATCTAAGAAATGTCACGAGCTGGCTTATTTTTCAGAACACCAGACAAGAAGCCCAAATATATATTTTCTAGGTCCAATTCTGAGCCTCTAATTCTGCGGTCTTCTTCTTCTTCTTTTTCTAAATGTGCATTGTTTATATTGTCTGCCTGCATCCAGCATTTTTCCCATATACTTTTTACCTTTTCAATTTTTTTAATTGTTTTATGTTAGTCACCATAAAATACATCATTAGTTTTTGATGCAGTGTTCCAAGATTCATTGTTTGTGTACAACACCCAGGGCTCCATGCGATACATGCCCTCCTTAATACCTACCCCCAGGCTCACCCATCCCCCCACCTCTCTCCTCTCTAAAACCCTCAGTTTCTCAGAGTCCACAGTCTCTCTTGGCTTTAAGCAAATCACTGGATAGCTCAAATTTCAAATCCTTCCTTTCCAAACCTGAAAGTAAATAAGAGCAGTAATATCATTCATAGGATTATGATAAGAATCTGCTGACATTATTTATGTAAACGTCTTTATAATTTATGAAGCCCTCTAAAATTGGGAGCTTTAGTATATTCTAAAATGAATGTCTGATTTTGATATTTCCCAGACAAAAGACTAAAAGCACCACTTAAAAATTAGTTTTCCCTGCTTCCAGCTGTTCACATTCCCAATAATTCATAAGAGGAATCACAGATTGGATCCCCCTGTGGTTATAATACTAGGGCATATGAGCTTTCAGAAGTCAGCAAGTAAGTTTCTACTTTAGCACAGACTCCTCCTCTGTTGATGGATTTTGAATTTGGAAGTATAAACACATTTCATAATGCCTCTCCTGGTGGTTCCTTGGTACTTCCTGTTATGTCTGCCCAAAGATTCTTTTCTTATTTCTGTTCATACCTAACGAACTCTTGCTTATGCTTCAGAGCCCAGCTGAATTGTTGTTACCTTTTATCCTGTCAAGACCTACACAGGGGCAGGGGCAAGGGCAAGAGCATGGTGAGATTTTGGGGGGCAATGGGTGAAATGGGTACCCCAAAGATGTTTCTCTCTCTCAACTGTAATGCAGTTTTAGAAGAATGTGGAAGAAACAATGCAAATGTATTATATTGCACCTGAGTTTTTTGTTTTGTTTTGTTTTTTAAACAATTGCTATGTGACTGATCTTTTGGTCAAGAGTCAGAACACCTGGCTCCTAGGTTTTGCTCCAAAATTTGCTAACTGTGTGGTTATGGATAAACTACTTAACTGCCTCTTTAATAAAATGGAGATACTACTCCCATATCCACTGTCACCGAAGGGACATAAGAACCACTGCTCATCTCAAAATGGTCTAAATCACAACCAACTGAAATAATTTATAGACCTTTCTGATTACTTTCATGAAGTGCCTCATATATTAAAAATGATTTTTTTCATTTAATCTTTTAGAAAACTTTAGAAATAGAGCAGCATATGATTTGCTGAAGAAATGCAATCAGAAGATAATTTTTTAACTGTTACTAAAAAAACTTGGCACATATCTATTGGAAAATATACTTTCTATGAAGTACATCTTTGCAAAAGGCCAAGAGAGAGAGACTAACTAGCAGATGTGTGAATTTTTACAACTAGAATAGTGGCAGCTGGGCCAGGCTACATATCTCGCTTAGAGACCCATAGACAGGAGAAAGGCCAAATGGGAAAAAGATAGACCTCCACTGAATACAGACAGGAAGACATAAAGGTGGAGCTAAATTATGAGAAGTGGTTCTGGAGTGAGCTATTTGCCTATTTTATATGGATGTGCTGAAAGCACATTGTAAATAAGTAGGGTGCCCAAGCTACAAGATGTTGTTATGAATCTTGAGAACCCTTAAGCATCAGCCTGAATGTGCAGAGATGCATTAAAGGAGGAGCTAAAGGACGAGGTAGGTCAAAGGGCAAAATATCATAATGTTTAATGCATTGGGCAAAGACCTTTTTTGTGTGTGTGGAATGCATGCATTAACAAATGGTGAGCAGAAAAAGAAGAAGCAACACTATCTAAAACAAAGGAGGTTTCTCAAAAGCACAAATCAAGGAGAGAGGTAGGGGGCTATTGGAGAGCAACAACACTGATTTGGATCACAAGTTAAGAAGTAAGAGGTGAGGGGCACCTGGGTGGCTCAGTGGGTTAAAGCCTCTGCCTTCGGCTCAGGTCATGATCCCAGGGTCCTGGGATGAGCCTCGTTTCTGGCTCTCTGCTCCGCGGGGAGCCTGCTTCCTCCATTCTCTCTCTGCCTACCTGTGATCTCTCTCTGTCAAATAAATAAGTAAAATCTTAAAAAAAAAAAAAAAAAAAAAAAAAGAGGTGTGTCCTCATCGGGAAGCTGTGGGAAGACAAGTACTCAAGGAGGAATCCAAAGAGAAAGATGAATTAGTGAAAGACAACTGGCCTAAAGGGATAAAAACAAGAAAGTTTTACAAAACACATCTGCTCTTTGTCTCATTCTCCTGACAAAAAATTCAAAGAACAGAGAAATATAGAATGCTGGGCTCAGGGAGAATGCCTTTGTTTTCATGAAAGAGGCATAGATGTAGGGATAGAAACAAAAGTATTTAGAGTTACTGGATCATCATTCTTACTCTAGAAAATACTGAGATTCTAGGATTATTTCTGAGATTCTATTAACATATTAACTCTAAGGTTCTATCAATCTAATAACAAAAAGAGGGCATTTTGAGAGGTTGGCCATCAGAGGAAAATGTGAGAAACTTTCACAGTCTTATTTTGTTTGGGAACTAGGTATTTGGTGGGGGTGTGGGTGGGCACCATCTATTTGTTATTAACAATTTGGCATGGATGCCCTAAGTCAGTTTTCTCTGAATGTTCTTGGTGAGTTCAAAACTAATGTTCTGTTTCTTACTTTGAGAATCTTCAGGTATGAGCTTAAATTGGTTTAAGGTGGTTTGCTAAACAAATTATTTAAATTGGGAAACCTTATATATATACTTATACTTTCTGAAGTAAGCTTGCTGGTTGGGGAAATAACATTTGCCAATGCACAGGGCTTTAGTTCCACAGCTAGCAGACCAACAGGATAGCACTTCTGCTCCAAAGACCTACCAGAGCCTTACCAGCAGTACTCCCCATACCCAACATGAAAGATGCATCTTTTATATTAGTCCCAGAGATGTCTGACCTGACTTCTAAGTTTCTCCTCTCTGATTTACCCAGTTTCTCTCTTTCCTAGAGGTTCTTACGGCTTCTATTAACTGACCTTCCCTGAACTATTTCTTAGGCCTGAGGATTCACAGGCTTGGATCTCATTAAAATCATGTAGGGAGTTTGTTAAAATACAGATATCACCCTCATATTTAAATGCCAGTATATTGCTTATCACTTAGTGTGGGTCCAAGAAAAATTTTGTCACTCTTATTCTTATTTTTAAACTATTCACTTATTCATAGGAACAGTTATTAGGGTTTTTATGAAACCAGTAATAGTAATGGTAGGCATTTATCAAGTATTTATCAAGATAAGTACAAATCAGGAACTCTTCAAAGAATTGTACATATAATCTTTGTTACAATCCTATAACTATTATTCCCATTTTAAAAACAGAAAAATCAGGGCAGAACATTTCCCATAGGGTTTCGAAAATAAGAAGCAGAATGAAGATTCAAACCTAGGATATCGACCTCACTGTGCCGTTAACCATCTTCCACAATGAAGCGAAGTCCATTGCCAGAGCATAGAAATAATAAAGCAAAGAACTTTCCCTAAGTTTTCTTTGATGATTCCTAACTGAGCAAGTCTCATGAGTATATCCCTACTAAATCTTAATAATAGTTCTATGATAAAATATCTTAAGTAAAAACACATATAGAAACTGAATTTCTATAGACACAATATAAAAACTGAATTTCCCTCACCAGAATATGGTGAGACTCGGTGGTATCACTTACTGAGCATATAGTTTAATATCTAATATTTAACTAAAATCAAGATCACCTAGGTCCTTTATCCCTTTGTCCCTTACCATTCATGTGACTTACTTCAAGGCTACTTTATCTCTATAAGCCTCAGTTGCCTGTTCTAAAAGAGAAATAATGATATACGCCTCATAATGTTTCTGTAAAAGTGCATACAAAAGTGCTTAGTAAGTTCTTAATAAATGGAAGCCATTATCATTAGCATTATTATGCATCTTGGAAAGCCCAGAAGAACTCTTAAGGTGACAATAGCCGCCAATGACACTAAAGAGAGAAACAAAGGAGAGCTTTTCCTTATTTATGTGTATCAAACCTAAAGTATTAATAAGGAGGCAACATGACAGCAAAAGAGAAAATGAAAGACAGAAAGCAACAGATCTATAATAAAGAAATCTCATTACCATGTACATGTATTTAGGGATTCTGCTTATTTATTTCAGACTGAAAGGTTCTATTATTGAAAATGTTAATAAGCATTTAGGAGGGAAAACATAATGCCCAATGGAAACCTTTAACAGTTCAATTATATCTAAGTAGTAGTCACTTATTTTGGTTATATTTAGTTTTTACAGTTTCATATGTCTTCCTTCTAAAGAATGTATGGATAAATATTTTTAGCAAAGTATTTACCATGTGGTTTCATTCTTTACTCAATTTTTTACTCTGTTAGTTACAACCTGATGGCCAGTACTACTAGACATAAAACACACTGATGAATCATTAAGCTGCTCATCGAAATCCTGTTAAAAATTATTTTAAAAGTCACTTGTAAATAAAATATACAATTATGAAGCTGAATACCATTAATCATTTACATTTAATTTATAATTTCTTTTAAACATTAACTGTAAAGTCAAAAATGTCAAGCATATTAAAATACTGGCCTGACAGAAGCCCTGGGGGAGAAATAGAACAATGTTCTCTTTTGGTAGCAGATCAAATAATCCAAAAAGGACTTGGTCTCCTGGGACCAGAACTGTATTTCAACTCTCAGAAGATGGACATTTCACAACGGCTTCCCTACAGCAAGTAGTGTGAATTAATAATTGGTTATTATATTAACTATCAAAATGATGGCAGTTGGAACTCGGGCTTCTAGTCCACATTTACATGAAAAAGTATCTTATTAATAAATTCTAGTTCAAATAGAACAGAGACAACATGAGACAGTGGAGGAAAACTGATGACCTCTGGAGACTGATCCCAGTGTTCTGATCGATTTTGTTCTCTTTCTATAGTAAGACTATAGCTTTTTATAGTAACGCTGGTAGAGCCTGCTGGAGGCTTCAGGTCATTGTCTTGTTCCATAAATGCCTCCTGTATGGAAGCACTGAGCAAGAAATTCAAATACAAGGATGAATAAACACTCAATCACACCGAGGGTTGTGGAGGGAAGGGGCCGAGGGGTTTGGGTGAGCCTGGTGGTGGGTATTAAGGAAGGCACGTATTGCATGGAGAACTGGGTGTGGTGATAAGCAATGAATTTTGGAACACACACACACATACAAATAATAAAATTAAAATAAATTAAAAAAAAACAGGATATGACTTAAAATATTAAAAAAAAATTCATTCAGATTATTCCTCTTGATGTTTAAAAGTTACCAGGGGAGATTTAATCTATTAGAGAGATCTAGGAAGATGCCCCTATGAAGTGACACTTGAGCTGACTTGTAAGAGGATGTTTGTGGTTGTATGAAAGAAGAGCATTCAAGGCAGTGAAAACAGGGACAAGAACCCATGAGGGGAGGAAGAGTGTCAGATGCAAGGAGCAGAGCAAGGTCAGTGGAGCTGGAAGCACAAAGCAGAAACAGACCTAGTTCAGTAAGAATTGGGAAGAATAGAGGAGAGAGGCCACCCCGGGACTGGCAGGGACAAAGGACACCATTAAATCGTTTTAATAGGTAAGTGAACTGATAAGGTCTGCCTTTTGAAAGAATCTTCTAGCTGCTGCAGAAGAGATCCAAGGATGCCAAAGTGAATGCACATTAATTATTTAGGATCTGAAGGAGCCTCGGCAAGAAGTAATGATAATTCTACCCCTCACAGTGTTGGCAGTAGAACTTTTGGCAATGATGGAAATCTCGTAATCTGTACTACCTTATGTAGTAGCCACTATCTGTAAGTGGCCACTTAATACTTAAATGTGGCTGGAGACACTGAGGAACTGAATTTTATTTAGTATTAATTATTTCAAATTTACATTTAAAAAGTCACATGGGAAAAAAAAAGCCACGTGTAGCTAGTGGCAAATGTATTGGACAGCACTGTTTAGGAATTACAATCTCGTGTATTCAATTATTCTAATACAGTGCAATACGTGTGGGCTACTGTACTTTAAAAGGGAGACATTTAAATGTTTAAGAAAATGCAGTATCACCCAGCTACTATCTTGAAGAGTCAAGATTTTAACCAAATTAGTCTCTAGACCCTATTTTCTCTTTTTTGTTCTTCTTGTTTTTGCTTTCTCTTCCATAGGAGGTCAATGGTCAAGTAAATTTGACCTTCTACTTCTGATTTGTTGACACAACCTTAGGATATTGGCAAATTGTGGATTTCCCAGGGCAGTTTGGTTTTACATTACTTATTCCTGCATGATATTAATGGTGTCCCCTCACACTCTCAATAACATCCTGGTTTGGATGATAAATTATATGCCATCCTAGCCAACCTCTACTGAAGATGTCAGATTTATTGAACAAAATATATTTGGAAATATAAGTAGTGCAAGATGAAATACAGTCTCAAATTCCTTGGTGAAAGTTTCTACTAGAAAGTTTTAAAACACTGCAGAGAACAAAATGAATTATATTTATCAAATAATAAACTGTAACAATGTATGAAGTTGATGACTATTAAAACTATTGAGTAGTTAAATTTTGTCAGGTTCTCTTTAGTGATGTCAGTTAAATGTCTTTCGTTAATTCTTATTTGCCTCACTTTTCCTGTAAATAACTTATTAACCACCCACTATTTCTTCTGTGACTGATTAAATGGTATAAACGTAGAGGAAAAACAACATGAATGACATAAATGCTAAGAATCGTTTGAAATGTGAAAATATGTTTAATACAGAGGTTCTGTTTACCACTCCTACAAACATACTTAAGGAAGCACACAGTTAAATAATATCAATAACTAGGATCTGTAGAAATCCTTCAACTTCTTAATTCTTAGTCTGTAGCCTATTTGTCGGGAGCTTAATAGAGGAAATGTAGTAGGTCAAACAAATCAAGCAAAGGGCAACGTACAGCTGTAAGACTTATCTAGTTGATGTGCCAATGCCAAACATAATCTGAAAATCGAGACAATGCAGAGCAGGAAGGTATAAAATACCACAGGAAATAATAAACTGAAAAACATCAAGTTCTGCCTCAGTTTCCCACGCTTGCAAGTCTCCATTCTTCATTGTTCCTGACTGCATTCTGAACAGCGTTGACATTGTTCAAAGTGATGAAAAACATTACTCAGTGAATTCTTTTGATCTTTTTTGTTCAAATGTCCTGTCTCAATTTGAGAGAAAGTTGAGCTTAGCAGTTACAAAGGCAAGGGTCATTATCATGAAGACATGGATTCTTGAGGGGCTATAGCAATTCAGAGAAAAATTATATGTGATCCCAAATTACAATGAGGAATAGGCAACTTAATCTACATTTGTGTGTTGTGCCTGGGTGGCTCAGTCTGTTAAGCGTCTGCCTTTGGTTCAGGTCATGATCCTGGGGTCCTGGGGTTGAGCCCTGGAGTTTGCATTGCACTCCCTGCTCAGCAGGGAGTCTGCTTCTCCATCTCCCTCTCTAATTGCACCTCCCCTCTCTCAAATAAATAAATAAAACTTAAAAAAAAATCTACATTTGTAATCCCCTGGGGGTTTACATCTGCTCATAAAACATAACCATGGGATAAAGGGCTTTTGTCAAGTGAAGAACAGTTTTCCAGGTAGCTCCCAGAAAAAAAACAAACAAAAAAAACCTTGTTTTCCCACAGTACTCTAAACACATACTTCCTACACAGGCACACCATACACACATGCACACATAATTTGTTGATTCAAAGGAATCATTTCCTATGTTATCATGTATTTTTGCATAAACAAACAGGAGTGGAACTAACTCTTACATAACATAGTTTAAGAAAACTCTTGAGCAGAGAGAGTCAATTATCATATGGTTTCACTTATTTGTGGAGCATAACAAATAGCATGGAGGACAAGGGGCATTAGAGAGGAGAAGGGAATTTGGGTAAATTGGAAGGGGAGATGAACCATGAGAGACTATGGACTCTGAAAAACACTCTGAGGGGTTTGAAGTGGCGGGGGGTGGGAGGTTGGGGTACCAGGTGGTGGATATTATAGAGGGCACGGCTTGCATGGAGCACTGGGTGTGGTGAAATAATAATGAATAAGGTTTTTCTGAAAATAAATAAATTGGAAAAAAAATAAATAAAATCTTAAAAAAAAAAGAAAACTCTTGATTCAGATCTGACTTGCTCTGGATGAAATGCAGTGTAATGTACATTGGATTATAATGTGTGAATTCTCTTCTCTCACACCAGCTTTGGTATGAATTAGTGTGAATTGCAGACTGATGTGAGCCACAAAATAGGATCAGCACATCACACATATCCAAAGACAAAGGAAGAAAACCTAAGTAAGAACCAGATCAGATTTTCTTGTTATTCATGGCTTTGGCTTTTGTCTAAGTCCTAGGAAGCTGAGATGGGAAATTACGACCAAATCTACCATTGGTGACAGCTATCAATTACTTGTAATCAATGTGCAGACTTAAGTTAGTATTTTGGATGTTCAGGGGTGACTTTAACACAATCTCGTGCATGCACATGATGAGCTGTGAGGAGCCAATAGTAGGCTGAGATGTCCAGTCTGTCAACTTCTCTCAAGACTTGGACCATGATTTTTCTGTTACTGAACACTCACCTGTGCCTTCTAGCTATAGTGCTCTTTTTGATGACAGTTTCTGAATTTCCTTAGTGAGTTTTAGAGTCTACAAATCAACTTCTGTTACTGATACCATTAGTGATACTGCTTGTGACCAATTCCTCATTTACTATTTGTGATTTTTTTTTTTTTTTTTTTTTTTTTAGTTTTGCCTAAATGTGACCCTTTTAAGTTTGGTGCCCAGGTTTCTTGTGAAATGTGTCCCATAGATGATTCTGTTATTTTATATCATTTATGCTTTCTTTGTAAGGATGTATTCTTCAGACACTTGGGGTAGATAATCAGTACCTATTATAGAATGGGTTTCTGAGATATGCTCATTCCTGTTTCAGTGTGCAAACATGTACAAAGAAAGGTGAGGAAAAGGGGCAATCTAACATGAGACTTGAGAAGACTAATTTCAGAGAAAAAAATGCCCCTGAAAAGCTAATGAAGAGATTTCTTGTATCTATCATACATGGCATGAATCAAGAGAAAATCAAAATAATCCGGACTCCATTTTTTTAAATCACTGGGTGATAGACTATTACAGGAGCACATGTAAATATAATTAAAGGCAGAAGCGATTCATTGCAAGAAGATCGATACAAAAGTGTTATGAAAGTCTCAGGGAAATGAGAGAACATAATTGAAGATTCAAATAGGACTCTGAGCTGATCCTAAAGTATTGGTAGAATTTTGTCAGCTCGATATAAAGTAGAGGAGCATTTCATGTGAAGAGAATAGCATCTCAGAGATGGGAAAGTACAGATAATGTCAAGTTGTCAGGTTGCACAAAAGCATGAAGCTATATTACAGAAAAGATAGAATAAGAATTGCAAAAGTATACTGAGACCAGGACATAGAAGTCCTCGAATTTTATGCCAACACATATGGATTTGTTTAGCAAATCACAGGAATCCTTTTATGGTGTTTGACTGTGACCACACATGCCCTTTAGGATGGGGTAGTGACATACAGAATGGATCAGAGTAGGCAGAAAATGAAGATGGGCTGTCTGGATTAGAGATATGGAGGCCAGATCACATTGGTAAGAAGCAGTAGCCTCAAATATGATACAATCTCTTTCGATATACATATATGGTTATATAAGGGATTATATAAGAGGCAAGAGAGAAAGGGATAAAGAGTCACAGATGAGGCCAAAACCCGGGTACTGGAAGAATAAAAGAATCATTAGTGAAAATGACAGGAAATATCTGGGCTTTAGGGAGGATGTTAATAACACTCTTGGAATGTCATAGATATAATTTGACCTTAATATCTAAGTTTTCCAATTTTATGCTAACTTATCAATTAAATGTAAGTCACGACCATTGAATATATTTAACATGGTTCATACAAATATGAATTTTTAAAACACTCCATTTGTACAGTGACTAACTGAACAATAACAGAATTGGAAAAACATCATCTAAATGGCAGAAATAGAAAACAGCAATTTTAATGAAAGGAAGAAAACACCTTTAAGTCATTATAAATTCAACATTTTGAGAAAATTGCAAATTAGTGACAAGTTAATAAAACATGCCCTATATTCTTAGAAAAAAAAGTTTATTTTGGAAGTCAGTTGTTTTCCATAAGAATGAGTTCAGGTGTGAAAAATGTAACTTTTTAAAAATTGTCTTGTTATGACCTTGGTTTTGTTTTTTTCTGTACTTTTTGATAGTGTTAATTTTTTCTTCAAATTTTACACAATAAGAAATTCTATCTTATGAAAAGCAGTATGTCAACTCTGATATGTTGATCAGCTTACTGTTTCCTCATGATTGTCATTAAAGACAGCTTTTATGAAGTACCCAACTGCTCACAGTTTTCCGGAGAACACAGTTTCTGGTAAATTTTTGTAAATAAGCAATGCCACATTTATTCTATTTAAGTCTGACAACAAGACTTCAAGGAAGTATGGACAGTTCCTTTTACAAGTAAAGGGTATGATTTTGAGATGTTGAGCTAATTGCCAAAGATCACTACATTCTTTGCATGATTCTAAGGGTTGCTCACCATTCACCACCAGAGAGATTCACTACCATTGGTGCCCGAAGCTCTTCTTCTAAGGGATCTACCTGTGTGGTGTAATATCACTATGTAATGTTCCCAACATCATGACGCAAATGGTCAATGTATAAATGACTATGTGCTTCTATGGAGGAGAAATCTGTGTACATCTCTGAACCTACTGGGGAAGAAGTAGCCCAAGTTGAATCATCTCTTGCAAAATAGTCAAGACGATGGCATTAGTAACACCATAATTCTGGAACAAGAAGGGGGCAGTGACTATCAATCATCATTACTTTTCAAAGTTTTAAAATATGTCTATTATGCATTTATAGGAATTATGTGGGACACAAGAATTATATAGGAAAAACTGGAGGAAATTTTGATGTACTATAGTGGGATTTGCTATTCACTTGTTTTGACACTCAAGCACCTAGGTTTAACTTATAATCTTGTTTCAACTGATTGTGTGTCCCTGAAGCATCACTTAACCTTCCAGAGCCTCAGTTTCCTCAACAGTAAAACAAAGGTTTGAATCAGCTGATGGGTGCTCGCTTCGGCAGCACATATACTAAAATTGAATCAGCTGATGGCTGGGAATCAATTCTCTGTGGGTCTGTAACACTTCCTTACATCTTGTGAGCAAAGGCACTGACAGCCTTCGCTCCAAACTGTCTTTCCAATTATGATTGTATAACAAATAGCCTTGGAAGGCAGAACAGTGTCTTTCTCCAGAAGAATGGTCAGGTGGGCTTACTGCACATTAATAGTTTTGGGGTTTCCTAAACTCATGGCTTCACTCCTTTAGCTCAACCTACTGTGTAAACAGGTGTCACCTGGCCCTCTTTGTGTTGTTCTGAGGGAGCTAGGGCTCAATGAACTGGCACAAGTTCACTATTGATATCACTGGGAGAATTGAAATCCTTTGTCTATGACCCAGGAGTCTTCTTGTCTTTGCCAGCATCCATAAAACTGAGACTGGCTAAAGAATTAGCTTGCAGGTACATTACATTCCCAGAACCTTCACTGTCCTTAAACATTGATGAGTACAGTCTTCTTTAAGTCTTGCAAGACTCTATTTGCCCCCAGTCCTCAAATTTCTGTAACTGGGCTGTCTAACCACTTGTCAGCTCAAATAAGTTAAATCCTGACCTTTGCTGATATAATTTAATTATCTCTTTTTCAGTAAGTCTGCATCATTGACCTTCCAACATCCCTGGTCTGAGAACTTGTGCTGAAGTTCTAACAAGGTGCAGGTTAAGACCAATTGAGAACTGATGTAGTGAAAAGATCATGGTGCCCTCTGCATGTGTGCTTCAAATAAAAACCATACTCATCAGCACAGGAAGTGTATAAAGCTGATTACTGTGTGTGAGTTTTCTTCCACCTAAACTCAGGCATAGTCCACCTGTTGAATAACCGGGAAGCACGAATTCTAAACCTGAACCCTAAGTAGGAACCCTACTCCCTTCTTGCCCACATCTATGCTGCTTTTCCGCCATAGTTCCCTATTTCATCCCACTGCCAAGTCCAGCTGCCTCTCTTCTGCCAGCTTAATCTGGTTAGCAATAACTGTGCAACTGTCTGAATGTCTTTTCTTTGCTCACCTTAATTGGGACAGTCCCATTGCACCAGCAATGCTGAGCTCATTGACTGGTATATTGAACAAGAAAAAAGGAGGGGACAGAGAAACTGAATCCAGACTGTGAGGGGCTTGGATTGGACCAGTGAAAAGTGTGGAGCTCCCTGCAAACTGTCAGGAGTCCCTTTCACCCAAGACTTGCTAGGCCACGGTGGAGAGTAGAATCGCATTTTAGAATGTTAGATTTGGTGGCTGTAAAGCATACATACAAAGGTAGAGATTTGGGTCCACAAAATCTATTAAATAAAATTCCCTCTGAGAGAGATTAGAGCTGAACAAAGCCAATGCTAGTAGGAATGGAAAGAGAGTCAAGGATTCCGGAGACATTTTTAAAAACGTGGAGAGTCAGGAAGAGAGAAGCATCAATAATGATGTAGGGGTACTAATTTGGGTGACTAGGATACTGTTGATAATGGTGAACCAAGAGATTTTGCAGAGATCAGAGTCCCTCCCCACCCCCAAAACATTCTGAATACTGCAAACACCCTATTGTATAAGGTATCATCATAATTATTATCGTGTTGTGTTGTGTTAATAGTTCTTTGGGTCTAGAGCTTGAGTTATGGGCCACTTTTTGTACTTGAAAGAAACTACACCCCAACTAGTCCAGATAAATATTGCCTATCTTAAAGACCCTCCAGGGATGAACTACTATAACAAACCCCAGAAAGCCGCTCTTCTTAGCACAAAGTATCCTTTCCAGATGTTTCATCCATAGCCCTCATCCCTCTCTATGTTATGGAGTCCACTTGGGCAGTTTTTAAAGGGAATTTTGAGATTCTGATTTAAAAGACTCATGGTTCTTAGAGGGTTTTTTTTGTTTTTTTTTTTAATTCAAATGTAGGGAGAAAGTAAGTCTTCTGTTTGATCGCAAAAGCTATAAAGATATAAAGAGAGAAAGGTCTATCCTAGCATTGAAATACAATCTGTTTTCACTGGAAACCTGAGCCGACTTTAATCATCTACATTTCAGTCTGGGCCAAAATCTCAAAAAGCTGCAAGTATTGTGAATGCTATCACACTAAGAGAAAACCTTTGCAGAAATTTCCCCAGGATACACAGACATATTTTTTTCTCTTCTCTGTCTCTCTCTCACACACATACATATATAATTGGTCTTTAATTCTTGAATTTCCTTCACTATAGACAGGATAAGTATCTTAACTAATGTAGTATTGTTCATATTAGACATGTTTTACCCATTAAAAACTTGTCGTGGGTTAGTTCAATCAATACTTATACATTGCAGATTTAGGGGGATAACTGGGAAACACAAACAATTAGACGGGAAGAGAAAGCACTGTCTCTGTTCTTTCTGAGAAGTCAGAGTCAGACTAAAGAAATGCAGAGCACTGCCAGTCAACACACTTTGAAATATGAACACAGCATCATTCAGAGAGATCACTCACAAACGCTTCCAATTTTATTTGCTTTTTTTTTTGTGCTGTCATTAGAATATGGAGTACTTTTTTAATTTAAAAATGATTTTCAAAAAAAAAAAGATTTTAAATTTAGAAAAAAAAAACCTTTCAACTTAAAAAAATCTCCTTTCTCACTTTCATGCTTAAATGGCCATCCAGTTTGACATTACCTTTATTGAGAATAATAAGTCTCAATAGCACTTCTATTATCCAGTCTACTGTTAGTATGCGGCACTTAAGTTGAAGGAAGATTATTTCATTTTTATCTTTTCTGGAACACCAGAGGAAAGCCTCAGACATTGTCACATTTCATTTGCAGGTAAACCTGTATTCATCTTAGGTTAACTGGTTACCACTACTCACTTTCACCTAATGTTTCCATATTTTTTCTTATACAGCAATGTCTACTTTTATTTCAGAATGTATCATTTGTGGCTATTTGACTTTTCACAGCTCATGGATTCCTAATGAATATCCAAATTATATTTGTATTATCCAGTATACAGTCTTTCAAAGTGGCAAAATTTTCATTTTACATGTGTGGCTTGATGTCCTTTATATATATTGGTAGGGAATGTCTCCTTGGCTTATTCATGAAGAAATAAGTGATGGGGGTACTTGTAAGCATCTATACTTGATATTTTATTCAGCTTCTTCTAATCAAGAGTTTTTACTACTCTATGAGTTAGAAGAAAACATGGTGGGTAGTAGACTCCTCACAATTCTGTTGTGCATATTTTCATCGTGCTTACACAACAATACCTAAATATTGCTCTTTCAAAAAATTTTCTGAAAAATTTAGCAAAGAGACATACTGTTCTCTAGATAGGGTAATACAGTACAGAAACTCCTGCTTACATAAAACCTGTTACAGTGGAATACAGGGATAACCAAAAAGGGTAAGTGTATCACTCATATTTTTCTAAATGTTCTGGAGATTTAAGCAGCAGAGTGTCATGGGAACCATTAATAGGAACACAGAATAGAAAGGCAATAATAATCAATGATTAAAAGATAGCAAGAAAGGAAAATAAAATATTTAAGTCACAGCTCCATAAATATATGGTAGTATTTCTAAATTTTAAATGATATTCACTAAGTACTAACACTTTTGAGGGCAGAAAGTATAAATTACACGACATGAGAGGTACATTTTTATACCTCAGTGTCAGTTTATACTGACACTTAGTCCTTTACTTCTAAAACAGATTATCCACAGAATTTATTTACCTAGACATGAGTTTCTGACTTTACCTGCTAAGGTCTGTTTTCATATCCTTAGATCTAAATTTGTAAAAACCCATATACTGGGAAGCATGAAGTACTGGGTGTTTAATCATAGCTTCTCAATGAATTCCCTATAATAATCCTTTGGAGACTAGCAAGATGCATTGATAATGAGGTCTTTGTTTGGTGTATGTGGTGTAATAGTAGTGTGTGTGTGTGTGTGTGTGTGTGTGTGTGTGTATTGAATCAGATGTTCAAAATCTGAGCTGCATAGTTTTTTAATGAATAAAAAACTGAATTTGCATTGATGACTTTTTTACATTGTCCTTTAAATTATATTTTGTCCTTCTATTCAGTAGGAAAAAGATTTCTTATCTCACTGGCTCAATCCCCTTTACTTCTCTCGTTTCTCATTTCCTTGCTGGGAATGGGAGTGGGAGGAAGCTGCTGGTATTTTTCATTGCTGCCCAAGGCTTGAGAGGGAAAGCAATACCAGAATGGCTTGCCTCTATTCTTCCTCATTTATCCTACTCAGAGCATAACAAAATCAAATCTTAATAGTAAGTACTTACCTTGCACTAAACAGATCAATCTTTTTCCATTAGATTTGTCACATGAGACATGAACTCAACAGTAATTGATTTCAAAGTCATGTGGCACAACAGCCACTATAGTATTTTTCCTATGATAGTCTCAATCGATAGGCCTAGCAGCTTAACAAAAATAATTACATCAACATATCTGCTTTCCTGACACCATTTTGTTCTTAGGTGTTAGAAACAGTCTGGTATTAGAAGAAATCCAATAAGTTAGAAGCAAGAAGGCTGAGTCTGGGTAACTAAGTGCTTACACCTCCTGGGCTTCAGTGATACTGATTCCCTCATTTTCTCAATCTTTTCACAGCTCACAGCACAGTCCATCAGTCTTACAAGCAGTTCTAATAGTTCCTGGATTTGGAGTTTGATGCAGGCTTTGTATGAGCAGATGCTTATATAAAAGCTAAAATAGGCGGGTATTAAAAGGATTAAGTGATTCAGTAGAGTATCTCAGCCAGCCATAATTCAAGACACAATAGTTCAAATCTTTCATTGCTGTTTTCTTTGATAAAATGTAGGTTTTAACCTTTTGGGAAGTCTTTTTCTACAATGTCAGCAGCAACTCCAGACCTGTCAACTCAACAATACTTTACAACTAATGCCTTTCACAGTGTCTGAGGTAGAGAAAGGAATTGCAATAATACCACCTAGGATTCTGTGAGATTGGAAATGTAGTGGCATACAGTGGCTAGTTACTTTGTGTATGGAAATAGGTGAGTTGGCAATGACATGAGGGGAAAAAATACCTGCAATAGAAAATCAAGTGACTGGAAAAAATAGAGGATTTCTATCAGGAAATGTCTAAGATGAGTACATGCCATGTCTGAATTAAAACAATCAACTATGAACATGTCATTTTAGTGCTTATCTCCAGTGTTTTCAAAGGCTAATTTTTATTTACATCAAGGAAGAAAATATTAGTCACTGAATGGTTGAGAATCAATCTAGATTTTTGACTTTTTTTGTTTATACTGGTTACTTATTTATTTTCAGATGTTGATTTCTTTTGTTAACCTCACAGGATGTCAATATCTATTGACTTCAACTTTATGTCTTTCCTTTGCAAACCCCTGAACTGCCATTTCTTTTGCCCATATCAAAACATAATTTTATTGACCAAGGGAAGGATCTTTGATATAGCTCCAAAATTCCTTTATCACTGAGACCTAATTATGCACTGTCCACTCATTTAAGAGGCATTTATTAAATGCCTATTATCTTCAACTATTGCATTAGATACAACAATGAACAAGCAGACATGGTCTCTTCTGAGAAGTGGCAGAAATAATTTAGAACTGAAAAATAAACATGCAATAAAACTTTATAGGAGAAATGATTTGAAGACAGAAAGAATGTTCTAGCTCCTAGTGGTGAGAAATAGTAAGCAAGGAAGAGAAAGCAATTTGATTTAGTCGTTAAAATGGTAGTGATATTTGGCCCAATATGCCTGAACTTGTCCAGAGATTAGCCGAGATATATTACATGATCTATGATCTATAAATTTCCAGAATGGCTCCTTTCTAAATATATATTTTATATATATATATATATATATATCGAAATATATTATATATAATATTATATATATTATATTTTGAGATATATATTATATATAATATATATATTTTGAGATATAGATATCTCGATATGTGTATATATCTATCGATATGTATATATATCTCTCTTGATAAATATATATATAGATATATATATATCTCACAAATGCCTACCTGTTTCAAATTTTAATTAAAAAAATCACAGTGGTTAAAACAAATTCTCTTTTAAAATACAGAATCATGTAGAAGAGTAAAATTAATATTGATAGTTATTTGCCCCTCGAGTGAATTATCTTGGGATCATTTAATGACAGTCAAGTGAAAGGAAACCATGGTTTTCAATGGGGACCAACACAACTCGACTATAGCACTGCTTGGGAGAACTTATATACTGCCTTCATGGAGAACAGTTTAGGGCAGAAAGACATGCAGAATGAGAAGCTATGACCCAAGAGAGAAACTTTTCCTGCATGTAAGTTACACAGTCACTAGTCATGGTTACACTAACAAAATTGTGAATAAAATTTGTTAGACTTAATTCAAGAATGACACCAGAATTGATTTTATATAATTTCTTCTCTGAGAAACACAACTCCAGAAAGGAACATACATAGAAAGATACATAGAAACATTTCGATGAGATTACTGGCAATATTATTCTCATTGTCCAGTAAAGAAAAGAGTATAGCAGATACATGACTAAGGTCGGATGGTAAATAAATGAAAGATTAGAAGAGACCTTTTTTTTTTCTAATAATGTTTCAGTTCATCATAATGAAAACTTCCTTCTTTTAATAGTGTCCCTTTTCTTTCCTGCTCTTCTTTTTTTCAATGTTCTTCTCTGTTTCTGTCATCCCCTTTGGTGTTTATCAAACATATTATAATCATTGTCAAACTGTGGAAGGAGCTGAGATGTCCTTCAATAGATAAATGGATAAAGAAGATGCCATTCATATGAAAAATTATGAAATTTATAGTGTAAATATTTACCACTAAATGTGTAAAACAAAAAAAAGAATTCTGCATGGAAGATTACTCAGCCATCAGAAAGGATGAATAACTATCATTTTCAATGACATGGATGGAATCAGAAGAAGATATTATGCTAAGTGAAGTAAGTCAAAATACAATGAGCTGAATATGAGATAATATAAAATGTTTAAATAGTTTCTTTAACACTTTATGGACTAGTTCGTTGTGTGGGTTGTATTAAATGCTTTTTATTAGACTTCAGTTTTTAGAGTGGTTTGTATTCATAATTATTTCTAAAAATAATTTTCAACTTAGAGATGAATATGGGATATTTCTAAATTTCAGAAATGTCAATGGTCAAATTATTAATAATGATTTTATAACAAAATTAAATATGTATGAAGCTGGCAATTATGCCTTATCATACTGTTGATGCTTTTATTTATTTATTTATTTATTTATTTTTGGTATGTTGAAATATTTGCAATGTTCTTTTGCAATGGAAAACAAATATTTGGAACGTCAGACTCCAATAACTGATACTCCTAATTCAGAGACTGTGGGGCCCAATAAAAACACAGTGTGCTGATTTTACTTATTTCATTTTGAAGATCACAACTACTCCTATATGAAACATAAGGAATAGTGCAGAGGACAATAGGGTGAGGGAGGAAGAACTGAAGAAGAAGCCAGGAAGGGAGATAAATCATACAAGACTCTTGACTCCAGTAAACAAACGGAGGGTTGTGAAAAGGGAGGTGAGTGGGTGGATGGGGGAATGGGTGTTGGGCATTAAGAGGGGCACATGATGTGATGAGCACCGGGTGTTATACTGAACTGACAAATCACTGAACATTGTATCAAAAACCAATGATGTACTATACCTTGGCTAATTAAATTTATATAAAACTAAAAAAAAAATAAATCCCTGAATGGGGCACCTGGGTGGCTCAGTGGGTTAAAGTCTCTGCCTTCGGCTCTGGTCATGATCCCAGGGAACTGGGATCAAGCCCAGCACTGGGCTCTCTGCTCAGCAGGGAGCCTGCTTCCCTTTCTCTCTGCCTGCCTCTCTGCCTACTTATGATCTCAGTCTGTCAAATAAATAAAATCTTTAAAAAAAATCACTGAAGACTTAATTAAACATATGCATTTAAAACAATTAGAAAAGTTTCTTTAACACCTTATGGAATAATTCATTGTGTGGATTATATGAAATGCTTTTTATTAGACTTCAGTTTTTAGAGTGGTTTGAATTTAGAACTGTTTCTAAAAAATAATTTTTAAAAGCTCTTTTTAAAAAGAATTTTGCTTAGCATTTAATTATTCAATAGGTTGAGGTCCAAGAAACTATTAGCTAGAAATCTCCTCCTGAAAAAAATTATGAAATTTATAGTGTAAATATTTACCACTGAATGTGTAAGACAGAGAAAAAGAATTCTGCATTTGTGGCATTATTTTCTCCTTAGTTTATTTCCATAATAAATCTACATTTAGATAAAACTCTATTTCTATATTTAGAAAAACCTAAATTTTTCTCAAATGTTAAGGTAAATCTTGAAAGTTCTGTTATGTCTGAGAATTATATTTAGAATTAGAATATAAGAAATAGCTTACAAAGTATTTCAACCTCAGAGTTTTTAACATACATTTTGAAACTAGGTATTTGTGTCTTATTTAGATTATTTGTTCAATTCTAATCTTTAAGTATATTCTCTCTCACTAAAAGCATTTTATTTATTTTGGGTGATGATCTGCAGAAGTCCCCTACATCGTTTTTGCAAGTGGCTATGTTTTTATTAATGACAATTATATTCATTGTAACACAAATTACAGAAAAAAAAACCCTAAATGCAGCATAAGATTAACCTATATATTATATATTTTTTTTGTTCTTTCAGTGACAAGAATTGGTAATGGGTCCATACTTTTTCTAATAAACATGAGAAGAGATACTAATGATACACTGAGTTCTCTATGATTGGATCGAGAGGGTAAAAAAAAAAATAAACCATTTATTCTAGGTTAATGTACTTCTATTTCCGTAATCATTTTAATTATGCATGTCAGAAACAAATATTTTATCTAAGGAATCTAATGTTGTATTTAAAGAATATCTTTAGCTTGAAGAAGAATATGTACAGGTTCAAACTTACACTTTTATATGCCATCTCCAGTCTTGGAATGAGAAATGAAGGGTTTTCACAGTCAAGGGCATTGAATGCCTAATTTCTTTTTGCCTAGCTTTTTTTTTTTCTTTTGATAAATATTTTCCAGTTTTAGTTTTCTGTTCATAGCTTTATTTTACATATCACGTTATTTAAATTTTCTATTGAAGGGCATGTGAGAATGAGGTTAAAAGTACTGCAATTTTGGTCAATAATCCTTATTGTGTATCCTCAGAATACAATGAGTATATGTGTCTGCAATAAGAAACTGAAGAAATAAAAAGCACAATTCCACCTCTTTGAGAAACACAGTTTTTAACCATACAGCTGCATCTCACTTTGAAAGGAGACAGATATCTTAAAAGCCCCATGCAAAACAAGTTGTACCCCAACCTCCCACTCCCCCGCCACTTCAAACCCCTCAGACTGTTTTTCAGAGTCCATAGTAGTGAAAAGAAGGGCCATCTGTACCCCAATGTTTATAGCAGCAATGGCCACGGTCGCCAAACTATGGAAAGAACCAAGATGCCCTTCAACGGACGAATGGATAAGGAAGATGTGGTCCATATACACGATGGACTATTATGCCTCCATCAGAAAGGATAAATACCCAACTTTTGTAGCAACATGGATGGGACTGGAAGAGATTATGCTGAATGAAATAAGTCAAGCAGAGAGAGTCAATTATCATACGGTTTCATTTATTTGTGGAGCATATCAAATATCATGGAGGACAAGGGGTGTTAGAGAGGAGAAGGGAGTTTGGGTAAATTGGAAGGGGAGGTGAATCATGAGAGACTATGGGCTCTGAGAAACAATCTGAGGGGTTTGAAGTGATGGCAGGGGGGTGGGAGTTTGGGGTATGAGGTGGTGGGTATTATAGAGGGCACAGATTGCATGGAGCACTGGGTGTGGTGAAAAAAATGAATACTATTATGCTGAAAATAAATTAATTAATTTAATTAAAAAAAAAAGTTGTAAACAGAACTGCAGGTTTAAATGCGTAAAAGTTCATTACTAAAAGAGACCCCACAGCCAATTAAAAGGTTATTTTATTAACCTTATTTAGCTTAGGGACCCTTTATATATAGTTACTGACGACAATATAAGAATACTTAGAGGTAGCAGTATAAGGTCAAGTTCATCAAAAATGGGTCCATGGAGGAGCAATTGATATTACTGAAAAAAAAAAACCTGATATCCAACAGAGATCAATAAGAAACAGGTTACAGAAAAATATTACTGATTTGACTGATAGAACTCATCTCATAGGCTGTTTTCTTTTCTTTTCGTTTATTGGCACTTGGGTATTTGAATAACCTACTCTTGGAAGTCGGAAAATCTTGGCCCTAGGCGGATTTTGTTTGGCATGAGTAGCATTTTTAAAATTTTAATAACTTTATATGGGGCAGAGAATCCCCAGTTTACCTAGTTCTTAGGCTCTATGTTGTCATACATTCAGACTGAAGATATTTAGGTTTACTGTCCTTATATTAGTTGAAAGCCTACTATGTGCAATAAGGCTATAGAAGATGGACATAGTTCTTACCTTCATATGGAGCTTACAGTCTGTTAGTGGAATAAATAATAAATAAATAATTACATAATTAAGCTGAACTGATGTTAAATACCTCAAAGGAAGTTACACATGAAATTAGAAGTTTAACAATAGGATTTAAATGAGAAAAATAATACTTAAGCTAAAACTTAAAGAATTAGTTAGGAAATCCGAAGAAGGGCTATCCAGGCACTGTGCCCATTTTCCTAATGAGGAAAATGAGGTCTGGAGAGACTAAATGACATTCATGACCAATTAATAGAGGAAGAAAATTCAGGTCTCCTGGCTCCCAGGATGACATTCTTTTCACTGTTTTTAGCATCCATTTAAAATGATTTAATCCTATAAATGCAAGGCTTTTATATACTAAAGCTTGCAGATGTATGAACTATTTCAAAAAAATTAAATGAGCAGAGATAATTTGATTGCCTTTCACTGTTTTATTGGGTCTTCTCTAATTGTCACAGCTAAAGACCACAGGAAAAAATGAGACAATTCATTAATTAGGATTAGTTTTTACCTCCTTTAACTAGTTAGATTATTTGTGAAAGATGTTCCTTTATTATCACCTGAAATAAAAGTGCATATTCTATATAAGGTTTCCTTTTTATATTAAAAAAAAAACTAAGAAATTTTTAATTTGGACACAGAAAGTAAAACATTCAATGCCCAAACTAGAAACAAAACGAAGGCTATGTTTCAGTGAGCATATGATCTATTACATTGCATAGAACTCTAATTAATAAATATATCAATTTTTCTTTGCTGTGATTTTGGATATGATACTCATTGTGCTTTAGAACCGTCATTACTGTCTTGTTAATTTTGGGCATTCTTACTGGTGTAAGGTGGTATCTCAATGTGGTTTTGATTTACCCTAAACATACAGATGTAGTGAAAAGAAGGGCCATATATACCCCAATGTTCATAGCAGCAACAGCTACAATTGCCAAACTGTGGAGAGAATCAAATTGCCCTTCAACAGAAGAGTGGATAAAGAAGCTATGGTCCAAATATATAATGGAGTATTATGCCTCCATCAGAAAGGATGAATACCCAACTTTATATCAACATGGACGGGACTGGAAGAGATTATGCTGAGTGAAATAAATCAAGCAGAGAAAGTCAATTAACATATGGTTTCACTTACCTGTGAGGCATAAGGAATTACATGGAGGACAATGGGAGAAGGAAAGGAAAAGTGAACTGGGGGAAATCAGAGGGGGAGATAATGAGAGACTGTGGACTCTGAGAAACAAACTGAGGGTTTTGGAGGGGAAGGGGGTTGGGGGGTTAGGTAAGCCTGGTGATGGGTATTAAGGAGTGCACATATTGCATGGAGCACTGGATGTGGTACATAAAAAATGAAACTTGGAACACTGAAAAAATTAAATTAAAAAAAACACGTGATTATATGTCACACATTTGATCAAAAGAAGTCAAAATCTCTAGTCTTTCTATGTGCACTTAGAATGCATGTGATCATCCAGAGGCACTGTGATAATAATTATTGATGTCAGATTTCTTAAGGGCAGTTTTTCTAGTTTTGGGCTCCCATTCCTGCCCTGAAAATTCTGTCCATTGAAAGGGCATCTTTAAATCAGTGAACCACAAATAATAACTTTTATAATCTTGTGTTTTTTTTAATACAACTTAAACTAACCTGAGAAATAACAGGGTCAATTCTTTTATCCCAGTACTATGCCTGCTTCCCTGAGTCAGACAAATGGTAGACAAAGGTTCTAAAAGCTAAATGTATCCAAATATACTCAATTTCCAACCTACAAATATGGGATAGTTAGGAAGAGACTGTAAACAACAACAACAATAACAACAAAAACGTAATGTGTATACCACTTTTGCTAAGCTTTCTTTTTGATACAAAATGTATGTTAATTTATTTAAACTTCATAACAACCCTATAAGGGACATATCATTAACCTCGTGTTATAGATGAGAAAACCAGTATACAAAGAGCTTAATAAATTAGCCCCAGTCTTGTAGATTCTGAAGAATTAGAACTCAGGCAGATGATTCTACGGTTGCTGTCCACTGTACCTACTAAAGATATCTTTGGAATCAGCCTGCATGCAAATCTGGATCTCTAAAATTTACCAGTTGTGAGACCTTGGATAGTCTAATTCTTTTTCTGAAAATCAATTTCTTTTTCTGTAAAATGAGAATAATAATACTGCCCACCTCAGATGGTTACTGGGGGAGATGGACTGAGATAGTCTGCGTGAAGCACCTTAGCAGAGTATCTGATAGCACAGAGGGCCCTCAAAGTATTTAACTCCCATAATTACTGTTTTGTTATTATAAGCTGGGGAATGTCCTTATCAGCCCTCTGTCCACTCATGCCAAGAAAGATGGCTATATGTCCTCCAAGAGACCTTGGTGTAAAAAATCAAAATCTGAAATATCCTCTATTTTAAATATTCTTAAATTGAAGTCACAATACATAAAATCATTCTAAGTAACATCAAATTAAATAAACAGACAAACGAAAAACACTTCCATTGATTGACCTAATAGAATTTCAAGTTATAAAGGGGTTTCTTTGACAGGTAAAACTAGTTATTGATTCATCTCCTTGCCTTAAGCCTCTCCTCTCTCCACCTTGAACAAAGATTTACTGTTCTAAAGAAAAAATTAAAAATAGAATTATCATATGATCTAGTAATTCCACTACTGGGTATTTACTCAAAAAAATGGAAACACTAATTTTGAAAAGATACATGCATCCCTATGTTTATTGTAACCTTATTAAACAGCCAAGATATGGAAACAACACAAATGTCCATTGATAAATGAAAAGATAAAGAAGACCAGAGTGTGGAATATTACTCATCCATAAAAAAGAATATCTTGCCATTTGTAACAACATGGATGGACCTACAAGATATAATGCTAAGTGAAGTAAGTCAGAGAAAGACAAATGTCATATGATTTCACTCATGTGGAATTTAAGAAACAACACATGACCAATAAAGAAAAAAAAAAAAAAGGAAAAAAAAGCCTGACTCTTTTTAGAGTCCATAGTCTCTGAAAAACAATCTGAGGGGTTTGAAGTGGCGGGGGGGTGGGAGGTTGGGGTACCAGGTGGTGGGTATTATAGAGGGCATGGCTTGCATGGAGCACTGGGTGTGGTGAAAAAATAATGAATAATGTTTTTCTGAAAATAAATAAATTGAAAAAAAAAAAAAAAGCCTGACTCTTAAATACATATAACTGGTGGTGCTAGAAAGGAGTGGAGGGATGGGTGAAACAGATAAAGGATATTAAAAGTACACTTATTTTGAGAACTGAGAAATGTGTAGAATTGTTTAATCATACTGTACACCTGAAACTATAATACCGTATGTTAATTATACTTCAATAAAACCCAAAATACTTGCTTTTATGAGAGACAGTCCCATTATCCTTATTGTTGGCTCTTATTTCTTCCATGGTTTGGAGATAACTGCAATGCTCTGTGATAAAGACAATGAGAATACAGAGTATAGCAACAGCAACCAAGAAGAAAAGGAGAAGTCAGAGACTTATTACAAATATGCCTTTGTTCCAATCACTGCGAAGGATCAAGGGGTATAATAGCACAAAGTGAAAAACAATCGATTCTCCTAGCTTAGAAGAACAAATATATGTTGATGCCAATATGGGAGATAGAAGGACAAGAGAAAGAAAAGATGGAAAGTTAATACACTTTCTTTTGAGTGTGTTGAGAGTCTAATCTCAGAATAAAGTGTCAAGGTTGAAGATTAAGATTGAGGGTTACCAACTATATATGTAGACATCACAGTCAATGGAGTGGATAAAACTTCTTGGGAGAGAGTCCATCAATTCTCACTATAGAATCCTGCCCATCCTATTGGACTCACCTAGAAAGGAACGGAAAAAGAGAGGATCCCAATCATTGTACACTATCCACGACTAGATTATCAAAGCAAAATTTATGGTAATTTTCCTTTGCCAACATCCATATACCATTCCTTCCTGGCCTTTTATTACTTCTCTTTTCATTAACGGTAAATGATCATCATGTTCCTTTTAACTTGGTATTATCTATACATCAATTATAATCTATAGAAAGTGATGAGGCATGGATACAATGTGCACCTCCCTAGTTTGAGAATCCCACAGGACTGGTCTGTACTCTAAAACTTGGGAAAGGAGGGCGTATTACTGCTGAACTGATATTTCATTTATCCACAGTTTGACCTATGCCACAGCTTCATCTCATTCCTACAGATGCACTACCCTGACTTTTTTCCTCCTGGCATATAATCAATATAGTAAGGGCATTATTCATGTTTTCCACATCTATGTGAAGTCAAAAGTTCCTAAGTTCACCACAAATCTGCGGGGCCCTCCTGCTGACCAGACCTGAACTCTTACGTGAAGACTGTCCTCTGTTAAAATATTTAATGTAAAGTTGATTTCATAGTGAGGCTCTGGTCCTACAGTATCAAAATAAGTCTTCTAAGAAACATGTTTTAAGTGAATTGCTCGAGATATTTCTCCTTCTCTGTTATATAGGCAAAGCTGTTGCTAGCTCTTTAATCAATTTTGAAATAAGAGATAAGTGACTACGATGTACAAAGCCATCCAATCACTTTGTGAAGTTATCCTAATAAAAATAAAGAGCTTCAGTTTACAAATTCTATAATTTGACTGGCTCTGAATTATAAATGCCAATTCTTATCCTACAAATGCAAACTCACTGAGGGAATATCAATGGAAAACAATTACCAGGTGGATTTTTGTTCTCCAGTTCCACAAAATAAAATACATTTAGTGTTTTCAAATCAATGCTGGAGGAAATGTCAAGACAGGGGTACACATTTACTCATTTTGCAGAGATGTCTAAAGCTATTAACTTTCTGCACTTTAATTAGAAAAGCAATGCAAAACTATTCTATTGCTCAAGTGTAGGAAATTTAAGGCATTTGGTATTGGGAAAGAGTCCTGAATTTGGGAAGTCTTATAGATCCCAATGTATTTTTAGTATAATGGCAACAGTTACTAAAAATGCATTTCTATTTTTATGGCTACAAGTTTGACTTTTTAAGAATAAACCCTAGGCATACAAAGATAATGGATATTGAAAGAGGAAGGTAATTATAGGAAAAGTGGTATGCTTAGGCAGTTTTAAAAATGATACAATTTGAATTTTCTTACACAATGTATGAAACCACTGGGTTTTCAAGTTAGTTTTAGGGTGGGAATTGCCATGGCTGCTAAAGTATTTCTTGAAGATCATTATTAACAGATTGTGAATTCTCCTGTTTGTTTGAATTGCATTTTCTTTTCTCTCATATGCAATTATTTAAGAATGAAACACTGTTCTGATGTTCAGTTACACTGAGAGAATTAATATGCCATATGCCTTAAGCCTGAGACACTTTCTGTTACTGTCAATGCTTGGATATGAGTATACGGAAAGGGAACTAGAGTATTTTATGACTCATGGTAATCCTTATTCCTTTATTAAAATTTTTCTACTCACATTGTGCCTCACAGATAAGCGATGGAGATAAATGGAGAGCTAAAGGAGATGCGGGGAGAGAGAAAAGCAAGCAGAAGAAATAATGCTCTGAGACATCTGACACCTTTGGAAATTCCTGTGGAGAATCTCTGATGCCACGGGAGAAAAGAAGGGTCACTGCTCCTTTCCACCAATTTTGAAAGTGCTTTTCTGGGTGTTTATTAGAATTCCTTGTTTAACTGAGTGTGGCAAAACAGATTGTTGATTGCTCTCTTTCTTTTGTAAGGAAAAATTCGATTCCTGACCTGAGACTGTGAGATGGAGCAAAAAGATCTCCAAATACATGTCCAGGAGAAGAACTGTGCGCCACCTTGAAGATAAATAAAAGTTCTCGGTTTAATTCATTCAAGGTCAGTAGTTACTGAATTCTAGCTGTAGGCCATATATTGTGTGAGGATGGAGGTAAATACGACAGAGATCCTGCCTTGTAGAAACTTATGTCAGGAATTCTGGTGGGATTGATACAAGTGATGCAACTAGTGGAGTCCAGGGCTGAATTTCCAAGCCTACATTGTTTGCTTACTTTTATGGTTTTGATACCTCAAGTTTAATAGGAGCAGCATGGACTTTGGGGTTCGATGGTCCTGATCATTTTCCTAACCTCCTCTTAGCATTGGCTTTCTCATCCGTGAAATAAAACCCATCTGTGGTACTCTCATGTCGGCTCTACCTGGAATTTTTACCTTTTCTTTAGCTACAGAAGTCAAAAGGGTTACTACAAAAAAGTAAAAGGTACAAAATAAAAAATTCTCATGTAAAGTTCTTCACTTTTGTTACCCACTACATTCTTACTTCCGGAAGTTAACTTTGACAAACAGATTGAGGTGTACTGGAGTTTATTCAAAAAAATCAGCCTCTGGACAGATAAGAACTGTAAAATATATCAATCCTGAAGAACCTTTCATTTATTAGAATTAAGTAGAATTCTTTCAAAGTAGAAAAAAATACTTTATTGGTGGTATATATCTTAGAATGTGATAAAAGCAGCGCTAATACAAATATATGCTTATTGTTTAAAACAGAATTTTCCTTGTATTACTTAAGTATGTTTCTCCAAAGCAAGCATCCATCAGCCTAGGATGATGGATGGAGATAGATATGTTTCAGTTTAATGTAGATGTTATCATATGTGGCTCAGGAAACAAGGAGACAAGGTTCAGATTTCAACTCCTCAATTTACTAAATATATGAATATGGGAAAGTTCCCTAGGCTCTCTGTTTCTTAGTTTCTTCATTATATAATGACTTAATCATAACACCTACTTCAGAAAGTCATTGTGAATGTTAAATGATTTCATCCATGTAAAGCAATGGCCTAAGGGAAACACTCAATAAATGTTAGCAATTATTTTCTCTAATAAAATAGAATTGATAAAATTAATGGTGGTCAAATAAAAAATAAATTATTAACAAAGTTCCTTTTCTCCTGATACCATAAAAATATTGCCAATTAAAAATATTAATACAATAAAATCTTTAAAATATGTGTACAAACCACCATTTAAGTACATTATCTCACATTCTGGAGAATTCACACAAATTTAGTAACAAGGTGGCAAATGGAATATTTTCCCTCTGGGCTCTTACTACAGCTTTTTGATTCATCTGCTTTCATTATTTTAAAAAAGTTATAAATAAAGTTTTTCCTAATGCATGGGTAAGGTGTCTCTTTAAGTCATTAAAGTACTTATGTTCCTTATATCCTTTTGATGTGAAAACTTTACTCTACTACTTGATTTTTTTCTTACTAGTATACTTTTATCAGAGTGCTCTTTTTTCCCCTACACCAAATCAAGCAGCTGTTACACTTACTAACTCATGCAACCAATTATAAACTAAGCCAACAACATAATGACAGGGCATCAATCTAAAATTGTAGACAATATGGACATAATAATTTTGTGTCCTTGAACATGGAGAGAGTTTTTTTTTTAAAGATAAGGGATAATTTAGTACTTAAAACTGAACAACAGTTATAACTGTATTTGAAGATAAAAAATATTGTCATATGTTCTCAGCCTATAGTCACCTTTTACACCTTATAAATCTTTGTATACATAAATATACAAAAATTGTTTTGATGGTTAAAGTAAAAAAAAAAAAGCTGTAGTTATTTCAATCCAGTGGCTCTCTGAATTTTAATAGCTGACAATAATTAAAATATAAAGACAAACACTATTTTTCATGTAATGTTTCAACAGTTATTGGTTTACATACACAAGAACAGAGAACCTGGGCAACTGTGATTCAATTCCTAGACCTACTACTTTCAAACCATTACCTGCTCACTCTCAGGGCTTTTTTTAAATATACAAAATGGAGATGACAATAAATTCTATTTGAGGGAAATTCATATAAAATGTCTAACTGATTGAATATACTAAACATGCCATTCATATTTGCTACAATTACTATATTTGCAAATATACAGCTCTCTGAAGATAATATTATTACTCTTTTTTCTGCTAAAATGAATTATTTTTCACTTAAATTGTTGATAATTTTGTATCTCAGTTCACTGCATCCTGAACTGATGTGCCCCAGCTTACGGACAAGATTTATCAATGTCCATATAGTTAATTACATTCCCAGCCTTTGGGTCATTAGTACTTATGATGGTGAATTTTGAAAATCATATTATGAAGTATTTTCTGCTTTGACTTGGCTGCTGAAGTTCAAGTTTTATCCTTACAGCCACCCTGGTTACACAAGACCTGAGTTCAGAAAGAACATCCCGGGTGCCTGGGTGGCTCAGTGGGTTAAAGCCTCTGTCTTCAGCTCAGGTCATGATCCCAGGGTCCTGGGATCGAGCCCCGCATCGGGCTCTCTGCTCAGCAGGGTGCCTGCTTCCTCCTCTCTCTCTCTCTCTGCCTACTTGTGATCTCTGTCTGTCAAATAAATAAATAAAATTAAAAAAAAAAAGAAAGAACATCCCTTGGTAACTGATTATTGAGTTGGAAAATTCCAGCACGAATACTCTGGTGAAGGAAGCTTTTGTCAGTATAGAAAGATAAACATAAAACATTGAAATGCAAAAAAAAAAAAAAAAAAAAACAAACAAAACAAAAAAAAAACACATTGAAATGCACAGAAATCAGGACATTTTTCAGAGCAGTGAAGGTAATCCATTCTGCATTAAAAATCACTGAAATAAAGATCAGAAGTCCTGGTAGTATTTGGCTATTAATTACTTCAAATTATCTAAGCCTAATTTTTTCCCATATAATCAACCTACTCCATGGTTTGCGAATTTGCAATAAGTCTCCCACAGGATTTGTGGTTCTAGAGCTCAAGAATTAAGTTGGGGCAACATTCTTACCTTTTGCCTATCCATACAATAATAAGATCAATGTGTCAGTCCTTTGGGAATCACTATGTCCCATTAGAGTTAAAACTAAAAAGTTTTCAATGATTCTCATTGTTTTTGCCTGAAATCCAAGTTTCTCTGATCCCTCTTAGTCCCACTCAAGTACACTGGGTTTCTGTCTATTCATCCAATCTAACCTTTTCACATCCAGTTTTTTGTTTTGTTTTGTTTTGTTTTTTTAATTTATTTTTTATTTTCAGCATAACAGTATTCATTATTTTTGCACCACACCCAGTGCTCCATGCAATCCATGCCCTCTATAATACCCACCACCTGGTACCCCTACCTCCCATCCCCTGCCCCTTCAAAACTTTCAGATTGTTTTTCAGAGTCCATAATCTTTCATGGTTCACCTCCCCTTCCAATTTCCCCAACTCCCTTCTCTTCTCTCATCCAGTTTTTATCAAAATGCATACATTTCCCCAATTTATATTTATTTACTTGACTCTTTACATTTGAAAAAGTATTAGCTCCTTTAGGGCAGTGGCAATATGAGTTTTATTCAATTTTATCTTTACTTTTTTGAAAGGGAGTAGGGAGGGAGAGAGAGAGAGAGAGAAAAAAAAAATCCTCAGGAGGGTCCACGCCCAGAACAGAGCTTAATGTGGAGCTGGATCTCACAATACTGAAATCATGAGCTGAGCCAGAATCAAGACCTGGATGCTCAACAGACTAAGCTGCCCAGGCACCCCAAGTTTTATTCAATTTTAAGACTTACCTTCAAACATAATGCCTAGTACACCATCAGTGCATAATTTACAATATTTTGAAACAAATTAAGTAATCTACTACCATAGATTTGACTACCAACTTGAAGTTAGTATATCCCAAAACTTTATTTGTGGTCCTAGGGCTCTCTCTCAAGTTTTCTATCTGTTTATCTGAATTTCCCCTAAACTTTTCACTTAAAGGTTCCTCAAGAACCTCAAAGTTAGCATTTCCAAATGAATGTGTAATTATGTCCCCTTTTCTTCTTCTTATATTAATCTGAGTTGGTGGCACATCTATCAAACCAGTCAACCAAGAAGGAAACCTAGTAGCCATTCTTACCTTCTTCATGCACCATTCACATGAGGGAAAGAAAAAAAATCACAAAAATCTATTTTGTAAATTTGATCATATAACTCTGCTAAGTATGATTTTTTCATGGATCTCCAGGAGAAATAAAATGAAAAGGGGTTGACAAGTCATCTCTGAGGAAAGCAAGAATCAGAGAACATGGGAGAACTACAATCCACTTTGTATTCCATTTTGATGGAGGGATGGAGGTAGAGTTATGGATTGTAGCTTTAATGAGGAAAGAAGAAACAAAGCCTGCAGTGCCTACAGAAATATGAGAAGTTAACCAAGGCCAGAAAACAGATTTTAGGGGAAACAGAATTAATATTTTCAGAGAATTTACTTTTTCTACCAAGAATTTTAAATATATTAGTTCTTTTTCATCACAATAAGGTACTCATCTATATTCCACTTGACTGAAGAGATGTTGTCCAACATAGTACACCAAGGTTCTAGTGCAATAAGGCAACTTACAAGGTTCTCCACAGCATTGGTTGAAAGAGAGAATAAATATTGGTAAGAAAAATGGAAGTTTCAAAAGGTTAAGTAATATACCAGTGCTTCTGCAGCATAAAGTGTTGCAGAATTCAAACCAGTTTCTCTTGTTTCAAAGTCTTGCTTATAATCAGTATAATGTATTATATCCTTTAGAGTTAAATACGTTCTATGCCGAAAGGTTCCAGGCTTCCTGAAATTTCTGTACAGAATTGTTGTAAATAGCAATAAATCAGTTCAGAGACTAACTTGGGACTAAAGAAGCCAAATTTATTTACTACTTCTAAACTGTTTAATGAGGAGGATGGAGAGTCCATTGAAGGAAAAGGCCAAATTCATGACCAGATTTTTTTTTTTTTCTTTCTGAGGGTAAGGAAATGCATTCTATTACAGATTTTGGAATGTGAGGCTACAAATGGATATGGAAGTGACAATGTTGATGGTAGGGAAAAGTGGGTTTCAGTTCTAAAGTGATTAGAGCTAAAGATAAGCATTGTGCATCACCAACATGGAGTTGAAGCCAGGGAAAGAGACTGATGCTCCTTGAGAGGGAGTACAAATGGGGAAGGGAGTTGAGAACAACATTTCAAGAGATAGCTTCATGGAGAGGATGGAGAAAAAAAGCACCAGCAGAGAACACAAAGGAAGACTACTCGGAGATCTGGTGTTGCTTCTTAATCAAGTGGAAACCACAGAAGTTCAGTAGGTTCAAGCCACCAGAGTTTATCAAGCCACGAGTGTTACTACACTACAGGTGTGACTTGTTCATCTTATTACAGTAAGGGAGTGAGATGAAAATAGTCTTCTTAGTTTTAATACTGAATCCCAGCCAGCAGTACTCTCTGGGTTATGCTGTGCCAGCTGCCAAGAAAGAGTCCCTCTATCATCATCAGTTCCTCTGGCAGACGTTGGGTGGTTCAAGTGAAACCCTGAGCAAAATCTGCGCCTTTGCTCCCTGTGGCTTTCTCAGATCTTAGCAAAGAGGCCAGCAGTGAAACTGACAAGTAGTACGGATGATAAATTAATACACACATGTAGATTGAAGCGGTCCTATCCTATCTGCCAGTCACACTCTGCCTGGCCAGCAGCTGCCTGAAATCGCTGAAGAACTAAAGAAGTTGGAAAAATTTACACTTCCATATATCACAAATCAGAGATTTTCAAACGTTGGAATCACCTGTAGTGTTTGTAAAAATTTTAATGTCTAGGCCTCGGCTCTAGAGATTCTGAATCGATGGGTCTATTGTGGGCCAGGTACCTGCATTCCTAAAGAGCTTATGGATATTTCTGGTTTTGAATTGCTCTCTGAATATAGATTTTTAAAATTCTGTCTTCAATAGCAGATGTTGAGAAAATCTTGTTGATAGAATACATATCTGAGCAGGCACACTCTTTTTTGACATCTAAAAGCCACTTTGATTATTAATGTTTTACTATTAGATCATTCACTTCAAAATAAATGATTAGTGTGCAAATATTAACTCAACCCCTTCACAACTTAATAGTATTACATGATAGTAAATACACTATTGTTTGCTGTCCTAGAAAAAGATGACAAAAATTAATCAAATTTTGAGAAGATCGAGGACATCATAAATCATGACCTAAACACTCTCACATTTGCACTTTTGATAGATTACTGAGGGGAGCACGTTCAAGAGGCAAGGGCTCTCCACAGAGAATATTCTGCTTCAAATTCGAATCTAAGAATAGATAAGATTCCAGCCAGCTGCAACTGACATGACATGGAGTGAGAGATGCGGAACTTTCAGAAATAATTAGGTCCCAACACATTCAGAATGTTATAAATAATAAATGAAACCTTGAATTGGCTAAAGAAACAGAATTGGTGCTAACTTGAGAGCACAGGTGTTTTGTGTTTGGTATTCCTTGCCTTGCCCATGAGGCAAGCAGACACGTTCAATACAACTTAATGAATCTTCTGGGAAGGCCCCAAATAGATTAGCTCACAGGAGCCCAGTGCAGGAAGTGTCAAAGACTGGCTAACTGCATTGCAATGTATAGTTGAAAAAGAAGATACACTCTTGAGCATTATTGACTATAGAGGCAGAGTAATTCATTGTTATGTTCAAAAGCTCAGATAGATCCATTAAGCACCTTTACTTAGTATCTTCTCAAACACCAAACAAGATTGCCTGATAGTCACGTTTGTGTGTGTGCGCCTGCGGTTGTTTCTCGTACTTCCATTTTTAAGAGTTGTACTGTCTCATTAAGGTGGTAATCTTAACTTATTTTACAGACTTGAATATTTATTATGGGCATAATACTAAGTATAATACTAAGTATTATAAGCATAATAATAATAATAAGCATAATACTAAGTACTTTGCAAACATTAACTTATCTATTCCATATAACCTTTTTTATGGACAAAGAAACTGAAGCAAAAAGAGGTTAAGTAACTTACCCAAGGTCACACAGCAAAGGGGGTGGGGTTATGGACATTGGGGAGGGTATGTGCTTTGGTGAGTGCTGTGAAGTGTGTAAACCTGGCGATTCACAGACCTGTACCCCTGGGGATAAAAATATATGTTTATAAAAAATAAAAAATTTTAAAAAAATAAGTGATAGTAACAGATGTGGGAATCTCACTCCATGGATGGCCAGCCTATCACTTTGCTGTGCTGCCCAAATTCTGATGAACTAGAAGCTTAGTGATTATACACGTATGTCCCTATGGACAGAGTGTGGACAAGTAAGTTTCCCAGAATATATATAAAAAAATGGGTTTATTAAGATGTTTCCAAAGTGAATTGAATCACACCATAAAATGACACTGGTGCTGGTAGAAAGTCAGGAGTCTAGATGTGTCAAACTAATACTGTATTTATCCTCCGTTCTTACCACTAGGGGTGTTTGTTTTCTAATTAAAGATAAGGTGATACAACAAAAACACTAGAATCAAACTAAAGAGACTCCAATTGTTTCCCAATTCTGACATCTCTGGTTATATATAATCTTGGGTGATTTCTTTGTTAGACAATTAAATAGGGAAGAGATGTAAGTTGTAGCTTTTGTATGCTACTAGCAGCAGAACACTTCCAAAAATGCAGCCCACACCTTATGCAGAAGCCAATACATAAAATGAATTAAAGCAGAATTGTTAGGAAATGGGTGTTGCATAGTGACTCAGTACTAAATAATTTGGCTTATTTTAGACTCTCTTTTCTTAGATGATCCTAAGATGATTCACAGTAAATAGCTTCACACTTTGCAGTGAATTGCACACTACACAGAACATATCTGTAAGTTCTGGACTTCCCTGAGTTGTTCTCAACCTCCTCATCTTTACTTGTACTACAGTTCTGTTTCCTGGTTTCCTTGGTGTTCTAAATTAGACAAAGAAGGGAGTTTTCTTCCAAGAGCTCAGCAACAATCACTGCTAAATTTTAAACCACACAAAAATGGCTATATAGCCATGGCATATCTCTGCGATTTAAATGATTAAAGATATGGCAAAATAACTAAGTATTAAGAGCTTTCCCCCAAGGTGGTATCAATGCATGCTTGACAATATTGAGTGGTACCCAAAGCTACAACAAAACTATCTTGGACATGACCTCCATCCATTAAAAGGTTATCACTAAAGATGTCAGTGCATCATGCATGAGTGCTAATGACTCTCATGAATTCAGAGAAATCTGGGAGCAATGGAGTTAATCTTCTACTACCATCTCATCGGAATTCCCAAGGAAAGGGTAGGGTAATCAAATTGAACTGTAAAAAAGCAATAAAAAATGTCAATAGTCAAATCAAAATTTCTCTCATAACATAGATTCATCCTCATGAAATAATGTTCAAACTTCACCAATCACAAACATACTTAAACATTCATTTTTACCCACCAAATCAAGGCTAGAAGCACAGCTGAACTGGGCTTCCATGAGTATTTGGGGATGTTTTTACACTATCAATGCAACTGGAAAGAGGAATGTTAACATCTCAATGGGGACCATTTTGGTATTAAATAAAAATTCAAAAGCTTTTGCAATAAAACATGTCACATAAATACTATTATTATATGTTTCTCAGTATTATGAAACTTGATGAGTTAGAAGAAAAGTCCCTTAGGGTCGATGTGCTGTGAGTTTATCTTTTGATCTTATCAAGTTTTAAATTCTCATGTGTAGACTTTCTTTGAAGAATTATGATGTTGTTAATGATATATTATAGGCACTATCTTTCTTTGAGGTTAAGTTTTAAAATGTTAGTTTTACCAAAAACATAATCTTAAACCAGTCAAACAAGCAATGCACCACAGAGAAGGACCACAGAGAATTGACTACATGGGAAGTCATAAGTACTTCACTTGATTGCATGTATACCTGGCTCTCCTGTGGCCAAAACTGATGCCACTTCTTAAACAAATCCTCTCATGGGTAAACGCCCGTGGAGTTCTGTGGCAAATTGCTGTATAATTCTTTGCACATAAGGGAAGTTAAGCTGGAAGTGAAGCACAAAAAGCAAGTTCATGATTTGACCTGACTTCTGGGCTAGATTATTCCCAACTTCTGAGTCTCCAGAATTTTCAAGGAGATTGAGAACTCTCAAATAAACACCCAATGACTAAGCACAGCATTAAAAACCTGTAGAGTGTATCTCGGGCTTTTGGCTTTATTTCCCTTTAGTCATTGGAGATCTCAATGTAGCTATTATATATATTTCATATTTTGGAAACATTAAAAATATTCTGAGGTAAGCTACAAATCCTGAGTAATAGCTTAGAGTTCTTTGGAAGGTAAAATGTTACCTAAATATTAAGAGAAATAAGAATTATTATTTTAAGCTCACTGCATAAAACAAGTATAAATGTATATAAGTCATAATAAAAAAGATTTAGGCCAAGTGTAAATACTATCTTGGCAGTTAAACAATAAGTAAGCTGTTTTGTGGAATAAAAAGTTTCCTTTCACTAATACTTCTTTGATGAGCAGAGAAAGAATCTAGAAACAAGATAATTAGTCCTTATATATTAAATATCTTCTGTGTACCAGGGGCTGTGCTAGGTGTGAATATTATCCAAAGACCAGCACCTCAGTCTTCCTTAATGCAACTACCAGTTAAGAGGCAGGTTCTGTGGCTAATAAATACATCAAATGAATTTTCTGCAAGGGCAGGGCCAACTACATGTGGATTAGATTCTGTGGGTGGAACAGAGGAAATGTGAGCTGTGGACATTGTTTCTCAAGGAGCTTACAATTCAGTTGAAAAGAAAAGGCAGTCACACATAAAACAAAATAGTATGAACAGGGTCAGTGCTTACTTAAGTAACCAAATGATAAAAACAAAAACTGGTTTGAGAGTTTAGAAAAGAAGAAGTAATATTAGTTGTGCGATTTGGCACAGAATGACTTTTGCTCAAGACTCATTTGCCTTGAATTTAGCAGATAAATGCTCAGCTACCACTTGAACATATCATACTTGGTGATTTTTGGCTTACTCTTGTATTAAGCCATTTTCAAACTCTGTTTTAACTGCATATTTTAAATGGTGCTCCAACAGACTGTTTTTAATAAGAGTTAAAATATTATAAGCTTGATCTTCTTTATCCATTCATCTGTTGATGGACATCTAGGTTCTTTCCATAGTTTGGCTATTGTGGACATTGCTGCTATAAACATTCAGGTGAAGATGTGGTATATATACACAGTGGAATACTATGCAGCCATCAAAAGAAACGAAATCTTGCCATTTGCGACAACATGGATGGAACTAGAGCGTATCATGCTTAGCGAAATAAGTCAAGCGGAGAAAGACAACTATCATATGATCTCCCTGATATGAGGAAGTGGTGATGCAACATGGGGGCTTAAGTGGGTAGGAGAAGAATCCATGAAACAAGATGGGATAGGGAGGGAGACAAACCATAAGTTACTCTTAATCTCACGAAACAAACTGTGGGTTGCTGGGGGGAGGGGGGTTGGGAGAAGGGGGGTAGGGTTATGGACATTGGGGAGGGTATGTGCTTTTGGGTGAATTGGAAGGGTAGGTGAACCATAAGAGACTATGGACTCTGAAAAACAATCTGAGGGGTTTGAAGTGGTGGGGGGGTGGGAGGTTGGGGTACCAGGTGGTGGGTTATAGAGGGCACAGCTTGCATAGAGCACTGGGTGTGATGAAAAAAAATAATGAGTACTGTTTTTCTGAAAATAAATAAATTGGAAAAAATATTATAAGCTTGAAATTGTTTTTTGTAAATTTAAATCAAGATAAAATATAGATGCAATGCAAATTGTACCATCATTGTAAATGACATAATTTCTTCCTATATATAAGCTGGACATTCCATTGACTATCCCATTTATGTGATGATTACCAAAGTGAAGTGAATTGCATGAATTCTCTATTTCAGATATATTCAGCTCTAGTAAACTAGCGACCAAAAAAAAAAAAAAAATCCTACCCAGTTAAGGTCATTCTTGCCTGTTGCAGAGCTCTGAGAGCTGTAGCTTTGACGGCTTGAATGTTGTCTCTTGAATCAAGATGATGCCACTGAGAAATGGGCCTTTTAATACTTTGTTTTACATTTAAAGAAGGGTATTCCTCTGAGGATACAAGCCCAATAGCTTCCCAAACTTAAAATTCAAGTTAACTATTTTTACAGCTGTTCTTTATTTCTTGATTTTATTTTCAATTATGATACAAATAGATCTTTGAAATTGTCTAATCTATGTAAATTATAAATTGACTTCATTGATT
The DNA here is from genome assembly GCF_020171115.1 of Neogale vison. NCBI lineage: Eukaryota > Metazoa > Chordata > Mammalia > Carnivora > Mustelidae > Neogale > Neogale vison. The sequence continues at coordinate 116,110,533 of NC_058095.1, read as the reverse complement.
TTTTAAATTTAGTGATCAAAATCTTAAAACGCAATTGTTCTAAATCTCTTCGTCTGTCTCCGGTGCTAAAACATTTTAGGCATAATTTCACATTGTTAGTACAAGTTCTACTCTAAGCCTTGGAAATAGAAGTAAAATCTTTAACACATTTAAGTCTAAAGGATGATGCAACTTCCATTAACAGTTTTCAAGTACAACAGCTTCTAAAAAGGTTTTACCATTGATTTGAAGTTTGGTACCTACAGTTCTCAATGATTTCATCAATAAAAATACTAACAAACTCACTGATACAAAAGACTATATTCATTACATGAAATTAAGAAGAAAACCAGAATAAGTGAAAAAAACTGTTTTTTCTTAATATAACTTTGACCAATTCTAATAAAGCAAAGCAAAATTAAAAATAAACAAATATGGCATTTAGATCTCAAACAATATAGTTTTCTCTGAATGAAATCTAGTTTTAATTAATAGAAGGAGGCATTAGAGTATTTCCAAAATATGTTCCTTCAAATATTTATATAATTGGAGAAATGTATTGCACATTTATAGAAATATACAGACTATTGTCATGAACAAAGGCATATAATTTTATATGAGGGCTTCTAAGTGGTTCTTAATATGTTCATTAACATATTAATAATAGTGATACATATTTTGCATCATTTGAATGATTTGGCCATATATATCATTTGAAATATTTTCAATCATAAGGAACAAAAAACAGAGCTGAGCATGGCTTAAAAATTAAGGTCAGGAAACTGGTTTCTGACTCCTTATGTAACATAAAGAGTTTAGAAGCTGTCACACTGTCCTCAACAAACTGGAAACTCAACAACCCTTCTTGAATCTCTAAGAGCAGGACACAGGGCAAACCACCACCCCCACAACTGGAGAGACAAAGAGGAGAATTTAGAAAGCCATGGCTAACTAGAGCTGGTACTCACAACAAGAAACCACCCTGGGAACCAGTACACCAGAGTATGAAAACCTGAACTTTAGTTACAAATTGCTGGAGGCTCAGTAGGGACAACTCTGAGAGTTTAAAACTCTCAACTAGGGTGAGAGGGACAGTCATAGAGGACCCTGTAACATGAGGAGAGTCATCTCAAGAACCTTGACAAGTTTTTTAGGTCAATGTAAGAGAAAAATAAATCCCCTGAACTTCAGGCACAGGGAAGGGAAAATAAACCATTCTGAATTACACCAGAGCCTTCTTTTCTCTTCTTATCAAGGTCTTATCTTGGGGGGAAAAAATTAAGCAAAGTATACCATGCTGGGGTATTCACAGAGTCCTACTGACCCAGAGAAGGGAACCACCCATCTCCAGCCATTCCAGCCAAGCCATGAGGGAGAAGGGAAATACCAACTTCAGCCCACTCTAGCCATCCTGTTCCACTTTAGGGGTAAGGTAAGCAAATAATGGAAAATTTTATGAAGCTCACAGTTCAGAGACATAGGACTGAGACATAGTAATAGAATTATAGAATGCCTACCCTTTCCTCATACAACAGGACCACATTACTAAGGCCCATTTATGGCAATTCTTTTTCTTTCCTGTCATGATGCTTGGCTATCAAGAAAAATTAAAGGCATACCAAAAGGCAAAAAGAAAAAAAAAACCAACAAAACAAACAAACAGACAAAAAACAACCACACACACAGTTTGAAGAGAAGAGTATGCATCAGAACCAGACATAGCAGGGAACTGTTAGAACTGTCAGACCAGGAATTTAAAACAAATATGATTAATGTGCTAACGGTTCTAATGGGTAATGTAGAAAGCAGACAAAAAGAAATGGGCACGATCAGCAGAGAAACAGAAACCACAAGAAAGAAGCAAAAATAAATGCTAGACACAAAAAAAATGCTTTAACAGAAATGAAGAATGTCTTCTGTTGGTTAGTTAGTAGGCTAGATACCAGTGAGGAAAGATTCTCTAACTTAAGAAGATCTCTCCATAAAATCTTTGAAAACTGAAAAGCAAAGAGAACAGACTGAAAAAAAAAAAAAAAAGGCAGACTAACGACTGTGGGACAACTACAAAAGGTATAACATACATGCAATGCAATTATTAGAGGGGAGAGAAAGGAACAGAATATTTGAGTCAATAACGACTGAGAATTTATCCAAAATGTCAGACACTAAACCACAAATCCAGGAAGCTCAAAGAATAACAAGCAGGATAAATGCCAAACCAAATTATACCTAGGCATATACAAACTACAAAAGAATCGAAGATGAAAAATTCCTGAAAGAAGCCAGAAGGGGGAAAAAACAGACACCTTACCTATATAAGAAATTATTCTTTGATATTGAAGGAGAAATAAGGACCTTATCTCACAAATAAAAATTGAGGGAATTTATTGCCAGACTTATAAGAAGTGTTGAAAAAATTTTAGAGAGGAAGAATATTAATAATGTCAGAAGGTTTGATCTACATGAAGGAAGAACATCAAAGGAGGAAGAAGTGAAGGTAAAGTAAAAACTGTTCCTTTTCTTATCCATAATTAATCTAACACAAAAGTTTGTTCATAATAATAACATCAACAAATGTCTTTGATCATGTATGCTTATATATGTATGTATGTATGTGTGTGTATATACATATACATCACAAATATACATGTATGCTTATTCATGTTTATATAAAAGTGAAATGAATGACAGCAATGATACAAGAGATGGGAGGGAGGAACTTGGATCATTTTGTTATTAAAAGGTATTAATATTTTATGTGTTATTTGAAAGTAGATTTGGATTAACTGCAAATGTATATTGCAAACTCTACAGCAACCACTAAAAAAAATAAAAATAATAATAATGTAACTATTATCCCAAAATGAGAAAATGCTCAATATAAATAAAAAATGCTCAATTAAAACCATAAAAGACAGAAAAAAGTGGGAAACAAAAATAGAAACAAAGAACAAAAGCAACAAAGAGAAAACAGTAACAAACACGGTAAATATTAACCCAAGTGTTTCCATAATCACTTTGAAAGTCAAAGGTCTAAGTGTACCAAATAAAAGACAAAGATTGTCAAAGTAGATCAAAAACAAGACCCAAATATGTGATGATTATATGAAACACACTTTAAATATGAAAACACATATGAAAGAAAATACACAGGGAGGAAGTACACCATGCTAACCCTAATCAAAGGAAAGCAGGATTAGCTATATCAATTTCAGAGAAACTTGATGCCGAAGCAAAGAAAACTATCAGGGATGATGAAGGGTATTGCCTAATGATTAAGGGATCAATTTTCCAATGAAATAGTCGTTAACATGTGTGCACCTAACAACAGAGCAAGGAAACAGTTACATTCAACAATACCATCCATTAACTGGATATAATCGACATCTAGAGACTACTTCTTCCAACAACAGCACAATACACATTTTTCTCAAGCCTACATGAAACAGTCAACAAGAGACAACATTTGGTGTCAGAATACACACCTTAACAAACTTAAAATAATAAAAACCATACAATGTCTGCCCTCAGACCACAATGGAATTGTACTAGAAAGAAATAACAGAGATAACAGAAATAGCAGAAATAACAGAAATAACAGAGAGATAACTGGAAAATCCCCAAATAGAGAGAAAATAAAAAAACATACTTTTAAATAACACATGGGTCAAAGAAGAAATCTCAAGAGAAATTTTAAAGTAACTGAAATACATGAAAATGAAGACACAATCTATCAAAATCTGTGGGATACAGGAAAAACAGTACTTAGAACATTTATACATTTATAGAGTATTTATCCATTTAAAGCATATATTTGAAAAGAAAGAACTAAATTCTATAATCCAAGTTTCTACCCATAGTAACTAGAAAGAAAAGGGCACATAAACTCCAAGGTAAACCAAAGAAAATAAATAATAAAAATTAGAGCAGACATCAATAAAACTGAAAACAGGAAATCAACAGAGAAAAATCAATGAAACCAAAGCTGGTACTTTGACAAGATTAATAAAATCAATGAGCATCTAGCCAGGCTGACAAAGAAAAAAAAGAGGAACCAACTTACTAATATCAGAAATCAAAGAGGGGAGATAACCATAGATGCCATGAATATGAAAAAGAATACAAAGGAATATTATGAATAGTTCTAGGCCCACGTATTTGATAACCTAGATGTAATAGACTAATGCCTTGAAAGACGAGATTTGCCAAAGCTCACACAACAAGAAACTGACATCTGGATAGGCTTATATTTATTAATCAGTAATTAATTACCCAGTAATCAATGTCCATTGAATCAGTAATTAATAACCTTCCAAAAGAGAAAGACAAAAACCTGAATGGATTTACTGGGGAATTCTAGCAAACTTTTAAATAAGAAATTATATGAGTTCTCTACAATCTCTTTCAGAGGACAGAAAAAGAAGGAATGTCTCCTGACTCGTTTTATGAGGCTAGCATTATTCTAATACTCAAGCTAGACATATATTATAAGAAAAGAGAGTATCTGTATCTTCCCCTCAATTTTGCTGTGAACTTTAAATTGCTCTAAAAGGGGCACCCAGGTATCTCAGTAGGTTAAGCTTCTGCCTTTGGCTCAGGTCATGATCCCAAGGCTCCCTGCTCAGTAGGGAGTCTGCTTCTTCCTCTTCCTCTGCCCCTTCCTTGCTTGTGCACTCTCTCTCTCTCTCAAATAAACAAATATTTTTTTTAAAAACTGCTTTAAAAATAAAGTATTAATAAACAAATAGTGCACAACATATACACATACACACACAAAACTAAGGTAGTTTATCATCTCAATAAACAGTCCAAAGGATAGCAGTTATGTTTGATTTTATGACTCAGTAATGTCATAGTGGAGCCATAATTTGTTTTGTTTTGTGATCCTCACCTCCATTATCCTTAATGTGTCAGAATTTCCCCAATTTTGTTTCCAGCATGACACATGGAAGCAAGTGTTCCAGATTTAATTCCAAACAAAATTATGTTCAGCTTTTTTCCCACTGTTTTTATCTTCTTTGCTTTTTCTCTTCCTCTTCCTCCCTCTCTTTCTCCTTCTTCATCTTCATCTTCTTTGTCTTTTTTCCTAAGGAATGTGGAAATCTAATCCATCCTTATAGCCTCTTTGTTCAAATTACACCATATGGCCACTGGCCAGATCAGAATGAACACACTGGGTTTACACTAATCTGTGCCGCAATGAGGGCTTTTGTGTCAACCACTTGCCCCTCTCTTTCCTAGAGCAAGACTCAAGTTCTATGGAGGTATTTGGAGACAATAAAATAACTAATGCATAAGAATCTGCTCCTGAGTTTGTACCTGGAGACCTGGAATAATGTGCTTGGTGATATGAAGTTAAGAATAGGCATCAGGTAATTTACCTATTCAAGAAAAAAACTAACAAATACAAAGAGCATCTTTGGATTTTTCTCTTTGAAAGTCATTATCTATTTTCTGTTTATGTATAGTTGAACACAGTATCATCGTATTTCCATTGAAACCTACATGGAAGAAAAGGTGAGATGATAGAAAAATTATGAGTAAAAAACATAGTTTCGTTGCTGGTTTGACTCCACTCAATAAAACATAAATATTTAATGCAAACATCTTTTACATATTAAGTGGTTTCCTGGGAGATAAATTTTGAAATTTCTATCACTTTTTGACTACTATTCTAAAATTGGAATTCTATTCATATAGGAAGCAGATGGTTCAAACATTAAGAAATATAATTGAGAACACAATAATTATCTTAAAATAAGAAATTTAAATGGATTTTTTAATGAACAACAATGTTTTAATCTGATTACAAGCAAAGATACTGTAAGTAAATACATAATACTGTATATGAAGTATGGTTGCCTTAGGGGCAACCTTGTGGCAAAAGGATCTGCATTCTGGATATTATCAGGTTCATTCAGCTATTCTGGCTCTTCTCCCTTACTGGATCATCACAAATTTATTCACTGATTAGTGGTAGCATCCCTTCTGTATAATAGGTCTTAATCTCCTTAGTCAAAGAACTGCTCCATCATCTGGAGTTATCTATTTAAAACATATGCTTTGAATGTGGGATGAATTATTTCATTTAACATAAAGAGTCTTGCATTAAAGTGGGATATTTTAGAATACATATATTTATCTTTGTAATATTACAGACTGCATAAAACTGTGAATATAACAGTTACTTAAAAGATATTTGGGAATTCATTCTCTATATTTAAAAATTTTAGGACTTTAACTTATAGTTAAAGGAATTTATCTCAGCTAGTTTATCATATTTTTCTTAAAATATTAGTCATTTAATGTAATTCAATCTTATTACAAACATTAACATAATTGCTTTGAAAAGTCTTCCCCTTACTTCAGAGAAAGAGCCACTTTGTGCTACTGTTACAAAGATTTGACTTATAGAATGATGGTCTGTGGACAAGAGGAGGGTGCTTAGAAAGTTTTATGGGAATTAAGTATATAAAAGGATATTTAATTATGTTGGAGGGAGGTTCCTTCTTGAATTATGACAATTTCCATAAACAGAAGATGTGGAAGCAGCAGATATTCAAACAAAAGGACAATATGGAAGTAAAATGATTTTTCTTGGAAAGATGGCCAATTCACTACAGCAAAGTTTGGAAACAAGATTTGTACTGAAGATGAGATGGGAAATGTTCATTGAGGTCAGGTTTTGATGACCATATATTTGGAGCACATGATTGGCTGTCTTAACATTCCTACATTAATGTAAGCAATTAATTTCTTTTATCCTCTACTAGAACATGTAATTTGCTGTCACATGCTTTCAATAATTTTTGATAAATTTTGATATTCTTTTATGAACTTGAATATCTATTATTTTTCACATTTCTCTGATCCTTTTTGGTGTATAAATTCCTCTTTGTGTATTTATACCTGTTGATGTGAACAAAAATACTAGTAAAAAGTGTTTGTGATTTTGTGAATGTACATATAAGGTAGTTAGAAATAAAGTCTTTTTCCTTTTTGTTCAAATGATTATTTCAACAAATTGAGCGGAGATTTACCAGCAAAATCTTACTATAATCAATTTTCTGAGAACAGGTTCCCTGCTTCCTTTTTTTTAAATTTATTTATTTTCAGCATAACAGTATTCATTGTTTTTGTACCACACCCAGTGCTCCATGCAATCCATGCCCTACTACCCACCACCTGGTTCCCCCAACCACCCACCCTCCCCCACCACCTGGTTCCCCCAACCACCCACCCTCCCCCACCACTTAAAACCCCTCAGATTGTTTTTCAGAGTCCATAGTCTCTCATGGTTCACCTCCCCTTCCAATTTCCCCCAACTCCCTTCTCCTAACTCCCCATGTCCACCATGCTATTTGTTATGCTCCACAATTAAGTGAAACCATATGATAATTGACTCTCTCTGCTTGACTTATTTCACTCAGCATAATCTCCTCCAGTCCTGCCCATGTTGCTACAAAAGTTGGGTATTCATCCTTTCTGCTTCCTCTTCATAGTCCTTTTTCTAACTCTACATAGATGATGAACAGACAGGAAGGGAAGTTGAATATGGGGAAGAAACACTAGGGGTTCAGAAATAGGTTTAAATATAATTTCCTCTGGATCAGGCCTAGGACAAAATAATAACCCAGCACTTACAATAAAATAATGACAATATTATTTACATGAATATGTTATAATGAAAAAATCCCTGCTTGTAAAGAGGTTACTAGTTTACTGTCTGACTGACTTTAAAATAATGTTAGTTGGAAAAAATAGATTGTCTTTCTTAATGTTGAATTGTAGTACTACATACTATATGCTTAAGTAGTACTGTCACTTTTTATTTGCAAACTTATCTAGTTTGTCTATCGCATTTTTGCTTATCCATTCATTTCTAGTCAACCAAACCAGACCTTAAAGCTTTAAAGACCTTAAAGTAAGATGCTTAGGTTCATAATAAAAGAGAGCTGAACTCATCGGCTCAGAAATGATATTAGAGAATCTTTCATTACTCTAATATCACAAATGAATCATATGTTTTTAAATCACACTAATGCTGTTGAATATATATAAATAAGGTGCATTTCTTCCAAGCCATTTAGAACACAATTAAATTTTGCTTGACACTCTTGGCCCTTATACTCTTTTTTGTCGAAGGCAACTCTTTTTCTTCTTTCTCATGTTTACCATTGAGTCTGGTAATCATGCAATTGGGTATTATTTTAAAATTTTACGTGTTGTAAAAAGCTGTATGTATTAAAATATATACTTTAGTGTTGACACGTGAAAAAAACGAGAGCCACTCCAAATGTCTAATGACAAGTTATGATGCATTAAAGTAGGGCACAATCTCAACATATACTCTGACCCCCAATTAACATAGATTGTATGATCACATAACTAAATAAATTCAAATTTGGCAAATTTTGGATAAAAATTCTGATTGCAATTATATACATTTTGCTATAAAAATGGTTATAAGAATGCTTTGGAAAATGGAGATACTGATACACAATCATACAGAATGATAAAGACAGAAAAAGAAAAGAAAGCAACATAACAACTGTGTTTAAAATGGTAAAACTTAAAAAAATCAACATTTTCTCATGTTAAAATAAGTTCATGTTAAAAGTAGCTAAAATGATAGCGATTGTTTACAGTTATTTACTGTTTTTATTGTGCATTTTTTATAAATGTGGTATTTGATGACTTACAGATTTGGTAAATAAAAATGACTCTAGACAAGTCTCCATATAATTATTGAATGAGCTGTAGAATATGACACGACTTTTTCATCAGGAATTTTTTGATATGTTAGTAGTGTTAAATACTTGGAAATCATTTTGCTATTGTTGTTGAATATGTGTCTTGAGGTTGGTTTAAGATGTTTTCATAACTTAAAGGCAATAAAGACCACTTACATTTGTGATTATCAAGACTGGTTAATGGTAAACACCCAAGGTTAAGTGGCTGAGAAATGGGTAAGATTTCAAAAGAAATAAATGTTAATCTAGGGCCAAAGGATGATATTTCATCTTTAGCAAGGCTATTTTCTTTAACAGGACCGTGATATGACACTTCCCCTTTTGTCTAGGACATACCAAATTAACACTTTTTTTGAGGTATAATTATTAATAACACCATGTTGCTCTCTCAAAATGTACAAGTCTAAACAGTAAATTATATGGTCAACTTATAATTCTGTTTAGGTGATTAAAGATCACACAAAGCATGCTTGAACTTCATTTGTGGAATGGAGCAGAAAATGATTTTGAAAGTAACTGTGCAAAATTATGAGAAATATAAACTTGGTAGATTGCTGCAGATGTTCTTAGAAAGGTCTATTTCAGATCCAGGACTTGTTTACCTGATTTCTGACAACCTTCTAATGGGGGTTACATTATGAGGACCCTGCTTTTTCAGCACCGAGCTCTCTGTCTGTCTTTGAAGTTGCTATGTTTCACTTTGATCTTGAAATCATTTTTCACAGTGTTTTGATGATTACTAATGGTTAAAGTCACAAAGTCAGAACATGGCTTTACTCATTCTCTTTTGCAGGCTTAATGGGAATGTCATAGCTAAACTCCTGAGTTCTTCTTTGATAATATAACTGAAGTTGTTTTTTCAGACTCGTTTTAAAAGTAAAAGACATATACACTTTTGTGGGGGGTAAAAGAAACCAAACATATCTTGGACGTTTCCTTTCTCTTAGATGGAGCTATGTTATCATGAAACATAGGCAAAGTCCTGACAGAAACAAAGTATACAAAAGACTAAACCATGTTTAGCATAGTTTTATCTGTTGGTCATAGAGCCAGATTACAGAAAAATCCAAAAATTTTTCAAACAGAAGGCTGCAGATCTAGATCTATGATTAAAAGATCCCTGAAGATGTTTCATAAGCTAACATCTGTTAGGTTGAAGTTTTACGGGGTCTGACAAAATAGTCCATTTCCTGTGCTCTGCTTTTGTTAAGACAATTTCAAGAGCTCTCCTATACAAAAATGATGGGTCATCATCATTATCAAATGGGATGCAGTTCCCGTATAACTCATAAGACTGTGCTATGATCTGAGAAGTAGATTAAATAAAGTCACTGCCCTGTTAGTTCTTCAACTCCAGGAGGCAATTATTGGCAAGCAGTGGGAAACAGTGATGACTTTCCACTGAGGGGAAAACAAGAATGCAACCAATGCCCACTTAATTGTGTTTACTATGTTTCTGGAAATGCCATAGAAGTTTCTTGGAATTAAAAATTGTTTGGCTGAAGAGCCTCTTAATTGAGAACTCTGTCTGGGAGAGATGAAATTTAAAGGAAAAGGCATGCGAAGCACAAAAAGCAGCAGGTGTATGGATTAAACATCAAGTTAACAGCATACAAAGTAGGGAAAATTTGTGAAAATCAGTGATACGGGGTGTCTTTCAATAAGTAAGGCTGCCATGACACCCAATATAGCTCATTGTTTCCAAACAGATATACAGGAAGGATAAAGATAAAGCGGCACAAAAGAACCCATAGCAATTATTTGTCCCTGCTTTTGCTTAAAGCCAATTATTCCACCTATGGCATTGATCTCAACCTCTGCTATATTCTCTGGGGTTTGCCTCCCTTATCTTCAAATTTGCTCTTGGTTCTGTATCTTTTCATTCTTCTATAAACATTCTCAAGTCTATCCTATACTTATCTAAACAAAACAAGACACTCTTTTTTTCACCTTGCACTCTAGTGTCCTGTCTCCACCCATTTTTGGTGACATTGCTTACCAGTAGTCTATCCAAAACTTCCCGCTAGAATGAGTGCCCTATTTCTTTGTATTTTTGCTTTTTTCTACTTTGCAGAAATGTATGCCATTTCAGTTAGTGTCATATTATTAACCATGTGATAACAGTAAGCAAGTGCTCTTTCGACCACTTTGTAGATAATTTCCATAATAACACATTGGAAAAATGTACTTTTTTTTTTTAAGATTTTATTTATTTTTCAGAAAGAGAGAGAGCGAGAGAGCACAGGCAGAGTAGCAGGCAGAAGCAGAGGGAGAAGCAGGCTCCGCGCCAAGCAAGGAACCCATGTGGGACTTGACCCCAGGACGCTGGGATCATGACCTGAGCTGGAGACAGCCGCTTAACCAACTGAGCCACCGGAAAAAGGTGTCCCGAAAAAGGTACTCTTGTTAGCCCCATTATAAAAATGAGAAAAATGACGACCAGTAAAGTTAAGTATCTTGCCTAGTTAGTAAATTGTAGAAGGAGGATTCTAATCCCAAGAACTCCAGCTCCAGAGTTCTGAACCCCTCTACTGAGCTGTCCCAGAAAATTCTCTATCACTGCTTTAGAAACTGCCAAGCTATCAAGAATGTAGAAGCACTTCTGGAGATCTTCATTAGTTGATGCTAAAGAATTAAACAAGGCCCAGACCACACTCCTTTCTTGGCTACCCTGGCTACTCAAAAATCTATCCTTAAAGCAGTGAGAAGTATGGGTAGACATTCAGGGCCTGACCATCTGTGTTTAGGGCACAACAAAATATTTGAATGACACACGAGTTGAATGCCACTCTATGTAGAGTGCCAGGCACTTTATGAATGTAAACTGGTGTCTCTTTGCAGTATTCCCTCCACTAAGATCTCACTAGATTCAAGGACCAGACCACTATAGTCTGCAGCCTCTTCTGAAAATGATATTCACTAGCCATTTATCCATTCATCTTTGTATTCATCTGCTGAATGCACAATTACAAAGTACCTAATAAGAATCAGTAGCATGTAAGATGAGCCCAAGTTCATATGGTGTAGAAACCATCTTGATTTTCTGACATCTAAGTTAAAGGGAGAAAATGAGCAAGTTACATATTCCATCCCTCACCTCTCACAATGCACTAATTCATTCCCAGCTAATTATAAGGAGAAGCAACCTAGAAGTGTCCCTATTGCTAGTTCCCTTGATATGTTCAAATTGAATGCATTCTCTGCTAAAGTTTTTTGCTCTCCTTTTTCTACTTGCCAATTCTTCCTCCACATCCCACCTTTCAATCAAGGTTCTGTGTCATTGTCTATTGAACTTGGGTATTGATTCCACTTCCCTAAGGATGACTTTCATTATTTCCCAGTTTATTGCTGGAGTCCCCTTGATGATGACTACTGCCTCCTTGTTGATTGCTCCTGTTATCCACCAACAAAGTCTGAGGGCCATTTCATGCCTTTGGAAGTTTTCTATAGTTGTGAAGTATCTCAGAGAACCTAACAAAAAGGAGCAGGGGAAAACTGACTGCATTTTAATTGGCCTGGGGAAGGAGTCACACAATCATTTACTTCAACTATAACCTTTTACTGGTTTGTCTCTAGAAAAATGAAAAAAATAAGGTATAGGATAATAAATGCATTATGAATCAACATTATTTCCACTTTATTCATATCCTATATATTACTAATTCTGATAAAAATGTTTTTTCCCACTCAATTTTTCTCTGACTTTTTATTATATATAAAAGAAAACACAAAATACTCCTCAAAACAAAAACAAAAACAAAAGAAAACAGAACAAAAAAACCCTTAATCCCAAATAAGTTCATCTTCTTAATTCAGGAACAAATCTTGCCATCTCCCCTTCTTCTTTTATGATGTCGAATCTGCTGGTAGTCCAATTCTCTCCTGTTTAAGCCTATAATTTTTTCAAGGCTGAGCTCAAATCCTTCCTGCCCATCAATCCTTTCAACACCACTCCAATTCACAATGATCTTGTTCTTAGACATTGTGTTTATTTATTTTCCACTCATATAGGCACTTAGCTCTACAGTCAGAATAGCTGTATATAATAAGTTGTTTCTCAAGCAGTGGGGTTGGCAATATATTTTCACAGGTGACCATGACTTATCTGTCCAATTGTATTGTGTCATCAAAGATAATAAAATATGCTTATTTTGAATCATCTCAATGACCAACTTTTCACCAAATACTGCCTAAGAGTTCATGGTCTACACTTGCATTTTGTATTTACAGTTATGCTGAGGCCAACAGAACCCCTATAGAAATGGCAATTTCAAGATACTGAGAAGCATATCTTATTCCCCATGGCTCTAATATTACAATATAATCACCCATGTTTATTCTTGTATTGATGTAATACTTTACCACTAACAAAAACTAAACGTGTTTTACGTGCATGGTAACATAATTTTAAGCTATTTTAGAGTGTAAGTTTTCAGTTTGGGAATTGTGATAGTCATTATTTGTACTCATCAATTAATACTGTAATGTCATTCTTGAGACCTGCAGCATCCAGCCCTTCTTAGAGTTAGATGGGGTCCCATGACTAGTTCTTAATAATATTCAAGGGTGAGGCAGTGAAAATTATTCCGCGTATCAAACCTGTCCTAGGGAGACAACTGACATAGACCATGTGATAGAATCTTATGTGTTAAGCCACTGAGATTTGGAGTTTGTTATCAATGTAGCAAAATCTACCTATGCACACTAACAAAGTGAGCAATAGCTATCAATACAGAATTCACATTTTAGTACTTTCATTTTAAAAATAATAATGCATCACAATAATGCTGTTAATTTGAATGATGTTTTGTTTCTTTAGTTTCTATTTGATTTGTAAAATTTAAAAAAACAAATATTGCTTTATTTTTAAGGTTTCATCAATCTGTACATACAAGAATTTAGTCACTATATTTATATGTTTAATTATCATTATCATAATGTTAATTTAATTCTACAGTAGATATCTTCAGAAATATTTTGACATTCGATTGAGGGTACACATATTACTGAAATTGAAGAAGCACTCATTTTTAAGTCTTAATTCATTAATTTTGGATTAAGATAGACCTGAAGTATATTTTAAACAATAGCTTTGCCATATGGGTTAGGGTATAATTCAATTCACAACATTTTGGAGACTGAATTTTTCTCCATAAAACTGATATATTGATGTCTTCCTTCTATCAGACTTATAAGGAATAAGTGAGATATTTTTGAAGGTTAATTATAATGCATATGAAGGTTAATTATAATGCATTGAGTAAGTGCTCAATGAATGTCAAATAAAAATAACTTTACCAGTTTACTTCTGTCTTCTTTCTAAAATATTTTATGAGAATTTTAAGGATGTATCAAATGTTTTGTATATTTCTGTTTTTACATTTTTATTATACTTCTCACAATGCTTACTAAGGGAGGTACCATAGAATAAGCTCTGTTTTCTAAAGTTTATTTTATTTAATTGAAACATGATTTATTTCCCTGCAAACACACAGTATCACCCCTACCATTTACTCTATAACTCAGCTACTGCCTCAGTACTCTGAGAGGACTTGTCCAAGTCCAAAAACCTCTCAGCTTTTCCTCCATTTCATTTTCTCTCTTTTTCACTTTTTTTATTATGTTCAGTTAACCAACATATAGTACATCATTAGTTTTTGATACAGTGTTCAACAATTCATTTTCTCAAAGCCTTATTTTCTATACCAAGACTTAAAAAAGATAAGATCCACACATATATGATAGTCAATGTAAGGCTTCTCAAGTTAACAAAACCCATTCATTCAACAACCATACTAGGTGCTAAAATTAAAGTGCTGAGCAAAAGGAGAAACTGCCCTTGCCCTCATGAAGCTTACTATGGACTGGCAGAGACTAAAACAAAGAATCTCATACAAAAGTGTTAATTATAACTGTGATAAATACAACTAAATAATGTATCTAAGAAAAGGTGTATGGGACTAAAAGAGCTTATTTTTGGATGAAATTTGTTGTCAGAGAAGTCAAAGAGAGTTCTGCTGAGGAAGGAACAACTGACTCAAGACCTAATAAGGTGCGTGAATAGGCAGGGTGGAGGGAGAGGGGGTGGTAGACAAGATGGGGGTTTTACAGGGAGAGGACAACATAATCAAAATCCTGGTGGGTTTGTGATGCCACCAACTTTGGCTTTCTTTTTCAATATTCCTTTGGCTGTTTGAGGTCTTTTCTGGTTCCATATAAATTTTAGGATTATTTGTTCCATTTCTTTGAAAAAAATGGATGGTATTTTGATAGTAATTGCATTAAATTGTGCAATAGTAATTGTGATAGTAATTGTGTAGATTGCTTTAGGTAGCATAGACTTTTTCACAATATTTGTTCTTCCAATCTAGGAGCATGGAACATTTTTCCATTTCTTTGTGTCTTCCTCAATTTCTTTCATGAGTAATTTATAGTTTTCTGAGTATAGATTCTTAGCCTCTTTGGTTAGGTTTTTTCCTAGGTATCTTATAGTTTTGGGTGTAATTGTAAATGGGATTGACTCCTTAATTTCTCTTTCTTCTGTCTTGTTGTTGGTGTAGAGAAATGCAACTGATTTCTGTGCATTGATTTTATATCCTGACACTTTACTGAATTCCTGTACAAGTTCTAGCAGTTTTGGAGTGGAGTCTTTTGTGTTTTCCACATATAGTATCATATCATCTGCATAGAATGATAGTTTGGCTAAAATTAACAAGTCAGGAAATGACAGATGCTGGCGAGGATGCGGAGAAAGGGGAACCCTCCTACACTGTTGGTGGGAATGCAAGCTGGTGCAACCACTCTGGAAAACAGCATGGAGGTTCCTCAAAATGTTGAAAATAGAGCTACCCTATGACCCAGCAATTGCACTACTGGGTATTTACCCTAAAGATACAAACATAGTGATCCGAAGGGGCACGTGCACCCGAATGTTTATAGCAGCAATGTCTACAATAGCCAAACTATGGAAAGAACCTAGATGTCCATCAATAGATGAATGGATAAAGAAGATGTAGTATATATACACAATGGAATACTATGCAGCCATCAAAAGAAATGAAATCTTGCCATTAGTGACGACGTGGATGGAACTAGAGGGTATCATGCTTAACGAAATAAGTCAGTTGGAGAAAGACAACTATCATATGATCTCCCTAATATGAGGAAGTAGAGATGCAACATGGGGGGTTAAGGGGGTAGGAGAATAATAAATGAAACAAGATGGGATTGGGAGGGAGACAAACCATAAGTGACTCTTAATCTCACAAAACCAAACTGAGAGTTGCTGAGGGGAGGGGGATTGGGAGGGGGGAGGGGTTATGAACATTGGGAAGGGTATGTGCTATGGTGAGTGCTGTGAAGTGTGTAAACCTGGCAATTCACAGACCTGTACCCCTGGGGATAAAAATATATTATATGTTTATAAAAAATCAAAAAATTAAACAAAACAAAACAAAAAACCCAAAAACAAAAACAAAAACAAATCATAGAAAGTGTAGCTATTTTGCGAATAATAGCTATTTAATTTAAAAAAAAAAAAACCTTTTGTATTAATGATCTGTTTTCTATGTATATTAGTTTTATTACTTAAAGTAAAACTTTATGGAAAAAAAAAAATCCTGGTGGTGGGAAGGACCATGGTGGGAAGCCCTCCATTCTCCCTAGAATGAAGAACTGAATGGAGACCAGTATGACTAAAGGAGACTATAAAGAAAAGAGGTATAATGAAACTGTAGAAACAAGCTGTGTTCTATATTCGTGACATTATGAAGCCTGAATATTCTTTTCTATAAAATTGACATATTAATATATTCCTTTTATTAGATTTATGGGGATTAAATGAGATACCTTTGAAAGTTTATTATAATGCATGTCCATAGTAACTATTCACTAAATAACAAATAAATAAAAATAACTACCAGTTTATTTCTCTCATGTATAAAATGTTTTAAGAACTTTTTAAAAGACTTACAAGACAGAGGTTTTGTTTGTTTTTTAATATTACAGGGTCTTTCATTTATCCCAAGAGCAATCGGAAATGACTGGAATGTTTTAAATAGGGGCAGAGAAAAGTGACATGGGTTTGCTGTCTTTTTTTTTTTTTTTAACTGAGGCTGTAAAGAGAGTATGGAAAACAAAATGGATCCATTGAACAAACACAGTAGCTATAAACTATAGTCCAGGAAAGAGATGGTGTTAGCCTGGAATAGGGTGATGGTGGTAGAGATGAAAAGAACATAACATATTCAAAATCTGCTTAAGATGGTAAGCTGACAGAACTTGGTGTTTGGGGAAGATGTCAAAAATGGCTCCTCCATTTCGGATTTGTGTGTATGGCACTGGTGCACTCATCAACTTAGAGGATGTTGGAATGTAAGATGAAAGGAGAAGATCACAAAGTACATTTTAGACACATTGAGTCTGAGATGTCTTTGAACAGTCAAACAAAGACCCTAGGTAGGCAAATGGACATACATTTTGGTGCTGGAGATAGAAATCTGTGCCAATAATTAAGTGTGGATTCAGATAAGACTGGCTGAATATGAGATTTTCTGTAAAGATTCGAGTGGACCCACATCCAAGATGTAAGGAACTACAATATTTAATGTTCAGGAAGAAGGGTACAAAACTGCAGAAACCAGTAAATAAAGCAATTGATATTAAGGACTGTTTAATCAAGAAAGGGATAGTCAACAGAAGTCAAGCAAGATGAGTAGTGAAAAGTGACCTTTGAACTTCCAGGCACAGGCACATTAATCAGTGATCTGAGGGAAATCTATTTATTTGAATTTTAGGAATGGAAGTCAGACTGACGTGGGTAGAGTGGTGAATAGGGGTAAAGAAATAAAAGTATAAGTACTTTTTAAGTTTAATGGAAAATATGAGGAAAGGACCAGAATTTGTAGTCGCTAAAGGAAGACTTTAAACATTGGTATTAAGGCACAGGTGTGTGTGTATGAGTGTTTACTAAAGTAAAAACTTTTTACTTTATTTCCAAATTAATTGCATCTCATCTTACATAATAGGTATATCCTTTAAAAGTGAATATGAATATGAATTTTGTCAAAATGTTAGATATGACAGGAAAATGACTGGAAGATAATCTTTTGATGAATTGCTGATTACCATGGGGTTTTGCTTGTTTTGTTTGTTTTTAGGAGAGAGCATCCACACAAGGGGCAAGATTAGGGAGGGAAAGAATCTTAAGCCAGGTTCCACACCCATCATGGATCCCCACACGGGCTCACAACCTGAGATCTCACAACTTGAGATCATGACCAGAGGCAAAATCAAGAGTCAGATGCTTACCCAACTGAACCATCCAGGTGCCCCAAACTGCTGATTACTTTTGAACAATTTTCCACTAACTTCCATGACTATTTAAAAATTCTGAATTACACTTATTTGTCTAGCTTTCCTTATATCGACTATATCCATCCACATTCATGTTCACTAGACATTAGCTTTGGTAAATGCCATAACTTTTTGTGCTACCTAAATTGTCACCTGAATATATTTACTATTAAAGTTGAACTCCATTCTATAATTGATTAGTGATGTGTTTTTACATTCCAGCTAAGGGTTAATCAAACAATATTTTTAAATTAAGAAAAAAAAAGACTGGGCTTCTTTGGAAAACTATAGAAATATGATTAAACTTCTCTGATAAAGGTAGTATAAAGGTATTAACTATTATTAATATCCTTTTACTTTATCTTTCTACACACATTTTCTAAATGGTTTTTAATATCAAAACAAAAGAAATCCAATTTCTTACCCTAGAAATAGGTACATAATCTTGAACTACAACAGGGAAATATGTCTAAGGCTTAACACTGAAAAACAATTTAATGACTAAATCAAATCTTACATGGAGAATTTTGAGGACAGGCTTAAAGAAAGCCACAGATTTGATCTTGGTAAAATATTACCCATCAATAAAAATTGATATATGGATACAAATTAGTTCTTGCTTATATAAACCTGGAATCCTCTATAACTTCTACTCATTGTCCCTTAGGGCAACAGAATGAGCCTACTTATTTGTCACCTATTGAGTGGATCTCTGAATATTTTAAGACAGTACTTATATTGCTGTATCCCAAGTATTCTTTCTCGATGGTAAATATGACTGCCTTCTTAAAAGAGAGCTTCCACTCTTCTCTATCTCTTGCTCTTTCACCTTCTGACATGTTTCAGTGTGATTTAATTCCCAAAATATGACACTCAAAACCTAAGGTAGTAGTCTATTAATTAATGAGTTATCATTAGAACTGATAAATGAATTAGGTGATGTCACAGAACCCAAAATCAATGTACAAAATTCTGTTGGATTCCTATACACTAATAATGAAGCAGCAGAAAGTAAAACTAAGAAAATAATCTAAGAAAAAAATTAAAATAATTTTTAAAAAATCTACAAATAAACATAACCAAAGAGGTGAAAGACCTACACTTTAAAAACAATACAACACTGATGAAAGAAATTCAAGATGACACAAAGAAATGGAAAGATATCCCATGCTAATGGGTTGGAGGAAAAAAATACTGTTAAAATGTCCATACTACCCAATGCAATCTACAGATTTAATGTAATTCCTATCAAAATACCAATAGCATTTTTCACAGAACTGGAACAAACAATCCTAAAATTTGTATGGAATTACAAAAGACCCTGCATAGCCAAAGCAATCTTGAAAACAAAGAACAAAACTGGAAGTATCACAATCCCAAATTTCAAGACATACAACAAAGCTGTAGTAAGCAAAACAGCATGGTACTGGCACAAAAACAGACCTATTGATCAACAAAAGAGAAAAGAGAGCCCAAAAATAAACCCGCCATTATACAATCTTCAAAAAAGGAGGCAAGGATATGTAATAGGAAAATGACAGTCCCTTCAATAAATGGTGTTGGGAAAACTAGACAGCTACTTGCCAAAGAATGAAGCTGGATCACTTTCTTTCACCACACATAAAAATAAATTCAAAATGAATTAAAGACCTGGTTGAGACCCAAAACCATAAAAATCCTGTAAGAGAGCATAGGAATTAAGTTTTGTAACATTAACCATAGCAACATTTTTCTAGATATATCTCCTGAGGCAAAGGAAACAAAGGCAAAATAAACTCTTGGGACTAAATCAAAGTAAAAATTTTTTACACAGTGAAGGAAACAAACAACAAAACTAAAAGACAAGAGGGGGGTTGGGAGAAGGGTTATGGACATTGGGGAGGGTATGTGCTTTTGGGTAAATTGGAAGGGGAGATGAACCATGAGAGACTATGGACTCTGAAAAACAATCTGAGGGGTTTGAAGTGGCGGGGGGGTGGGAGGTTGGGGTACCAGGTGGTGGGTATTATAGAGGGCACAGCTTGCATGGAACACTGGATGTGGTGAAAAAATAATGAATACTGTTTTTCTGAAAATAAATAAATTGGGAAAAAAAAAACAAATATTAATGGAAAAAAAAACAAAAAAAAAAACCTAAAAGACAATAAACTAAATAGTGGGAGAAGATAGTACAACTGGTATATCTGATAAAGGGTTAGTATCAAAAATATGTAAAGAACTAATATAACTCAAACCCCCAAACCAAATAATCCCATTAAAAAGTGGGTAGAAAACATAAATAGACATTTCTCCAAGAAGACATACAGATGGTGACCAGACACATAGAAAGATGCTCAACATCATTCATCATCAGGAAAATGCAAATCAGAACTACAATAAGATTGTTTTCTAACACTTGTCAGGATACCCAAAATCAAAAACATAAGAAACAATAAGTGTTGGCGAGGATATGGGGAAAAAGAAACTGTTTGGTGGGAATGTGAACTGGTGCAGCTGTTCTGGAAAACAGGATGGAGGTTCCTTAAAAAGTTAAAAATAGAACTACCCTACAATCCGTAATTGCACTACTGGGTATTTATCCCAAAATACAAAAACACTAATCCACTATGTTTACTGCAGTATTTACAATAGCCAAATTATGGAAGCAATCCAAGTGTCCATCAATAGATGAACAGATTTATATAATGGAATATTATTCAGCCATAAAAGAGAATGAAATCTTGCCATTGCAATATGGATGGTGCTAGAGTGTATTATGCTAAGTGAAATAAGTCAGTCAGAAAAAGACAAATACCATATACTTCCACTCATAGGTGAAATTTAAATATCAAAACAAATGAGCAGGGGCACCTGGGTGGCTCAATGGGTTAAGCCTCTGCCTTCGGCTCGGGTCATGATCTCAGGGTCCTGGGATCGAGCCCCACATCAGGTTCTCTGCTCAACGGGGAGCCTGCTTCCCCCTCTCTCTCTGCCTACTTGTGATCTCTGTCTCTGTTAAATAAATAAATAAAATCTTAAAAAAAATGAGCAAAAGAAAAAGAGAAATAAACCAACAAAGACTCTTAACTATAGAGAACAAACTATGGTTACGAGAAGGGAGGCACATAGGGGGATGGGTGAAATACTTGATGGGGATTAAACTGCACTTGCCGTGGCTGAGTAATATACAGAACTGCTGAATCACTATACGATACACCT
The DNA here is from genome assembly GCF_020171115.1 of Neogale vison. Taxonomy (NCBI): domain Eukaryota; kingdom Metazoa; phylum Chordata; class Mammalia; order Carnivora; family Mustelidae; genus Neogale; species Neogale vison. The sequence continues at coordinate 116,089,249 of NC_058095.1, read as the reverse complement.
CAAACTAATATAACATGGTATGTTAGCTATACCAGAATTAAAATAAAAATACTTTAAAAATAATCAGTAATTATTTCCATAAATAGTTATTAAGCACTTGCTGGGTACTACTCTAGACACTATGGATAGTGAACAAAATAGAGGTCAAATCCCTGTCACTTACATACCACAGGGTATTTTTACATTTTAATTTAGAAAAAAGATTTGACCATCTTTAGCTCCTTTTCTCATCAGTTCTCAAAGTAGTTCAGTAACAATGTAGGTTTTCTTGGGTTTCCTTTTAATGTATTGTTTCCCATTTTCTGATTTCTCAATCATTTAGAATTAAATTAGGGAATAAAGGAAGACTATGGCAGCTCTTACTTCCACTCAAATTACTTATTTTTTTATAATAAAGCTCACAATTTCTTGTGGGTATAGGCTAAATATGGGATCAACAAGCAAATGTTCCACTACCCTCCCCATAAGAACTTAGACAATAGAAAAGTATGATTATGTTTTGAAAATCAAACTATGCAGTCAATATTAGTGTATGGAGCAGAAAAATAACTTTAAAGTTATGGAAAGAGTAAGTCTTAGGATAACAAACTGAATTTCTGATTGAACATATTAACAATTAAAAAACAAACAAACAATGCCAGTCAGAAGAGAACATGAGTACTGCCAATCTCAAAAGCAAAACAAAGCAAGAATCCTAGATGCGTCCTCAAACAATAGTTGGGGAAGAGAACATCTTCTAAGCATCTTCTAATCTTCTAAGGTTTCTACAAATTCAATGTATGGGTATCTTCACCAATGTATGGGTATCTTCATACCAATGTATGGGTATCTTCAGGTGTATATTAATAAGGAGATAAATACCTCAGTTATTAGTGTTGCAGCAATTACACCTTTGAATCTCACAGCTAACTCACTTTGCACTTCTGAGTGTTTGCTACGGTCCAAACTAATATGTTATTCCTGATTATTGTGCAACAATCATTTAACTCTCTAGGCGTTAGTCAGCAACTTGAGTTCAACTTTAACTTCTCTGAGAAGCTAAAGAGTTCAATTCTCTAAAAAAACTGCAAGGTCAAGGCAGAAACAACTCAGCCCTGGAGGGTCATCTTCGTGGTGAGGATTTCACGAGGGAGTAACCCCCCATTTTTCTATGTGCCTTGAATTCTTTTCATTAATAAAGATCCAGATCTTCCATATCTATCTGGACCTTCATTGATGACCATTTTCATCCCCATGGTTTTGTGTCCCATCAAGGGAGAACTTTGCTCCCTGGTTCTGTTCAGTTCCTACAGGTTCCCTCTTCTCCAGGCAAAGTGTTTAACTCCCTAAACAGTCTTCAATGGGGCTTGCATGCCCAACTATTTGTCCACAGATTTTGGGTCAACAAAGGCAGTATAAAGGGCAATATTCTTTACTATTCCTTTTGCTCTGCTCCGAGCCCTTTCTCTGACTTCAACTTTGTCTCTTTTTTTGAGTTGCCTCTCTACTTGTTTCCCTTCTTTTACCTTTTCCCCTGAGCTTCTCTCATCTACACTCTTAAGGGTACTTAAAAAAAAAAAAAAGGCAGTTCTTCCACTATGGATCAAAGAATTTTCTTCAATTGCCCTAAATATCAGGGCTTCATGATAAGGTAGGATAGAGGAAAATGACTTCTAGAGCGTAAATGAAAGATAAGAGGTAAGACAATGCACAAAGAATAATGAGACATATACTTACATAAAACTGAATCACAAAAAAGATGAAACAGTTGCCTCCAGATAAGTAAATTAACAAAAACAGATCTTAGTTTCTAAGTAAACCATACTGATGCTTGCTTAAAGAGTTGTTCATTATTGGACTACATATCCCAGTTGAGAGAAAGATCCTTTGTCTGCGTTAGTCTTTCTGCTCCCTTGCACTCTCTAATTATCCATCCACTTTTACTCTCGAAAGCATCTCATTTGGTCAATTGTATATGCAGTCATGTTTATCATACTTGGAATAATTAGAGTTTCTTATTTCTGGGTTTATTCATTGTTGGTAGTTTGTGTGGTTTTTTGTTTAATCCTGTATTTGTTTAGTATGCTGCCTGTGCAGGATTGGAATACACCTAATTGTTAAAATTAAGGTGCTCCCACACTTGGTGGATTAGTTTGGCTCATTCTTAATTATTTATCTGGTGTATTCACTAATGACACTAGATAAAACTCTTATCATTCTGCACTAGTTAAAATTAAAAGTAAACTGTGACACCATTTGAAGTACTGTTGAACTTTAGCTCTCTTTCAGTTAAAAGATTCTAAAAGAACAGGTGATCAATTTTGCATTTTAAAAATAAACACAAATTATTTTCTCTGTTGAGTAATTAATGCATAATTACATAATTACTTTATCACATGGCTCTGCTCAAATAATTATATATGGCCTTTATGCAAGCTCTCTGTGCTCTAAGCATTTTGCACACATGATTAAGTGGCTAGGGAATTTTTCCTTAAAGGGAAGACCATCTACTAAATTATTTTTAACATTAAGTAACTGTATATTTATATATGCATTTAACAACTGGTTCATCGCAAAAAGGGCCCTGATTCTGCATCCTTCCTTATAACACAAATTTTGCAATATGACTTTGCAGATCTTCCTAACAAGAAGTAGAACTCATATTCTCATTTCTCAAATGTGGGCCGGCCTTGTGACCTACTTTATCTAAAGGAATATGGCAGAAGAAATTTGGCAGATCTAAGGAAAAACTTCCAGGGACTCTCCACACCTGTACTTATTTCTTGAAACTATGTTCAACCACAGAAGGACAAGTATAGGCTAGGTTGATGAACTAAGTCATCTCATACACATCCACAGAGCAAGAGGAATGCCAGACCCGTGAAGGAGATCATGCTAGAAAATCCTCTAGCCAGCCAACGTGGTAATTAATCAAAACTACATAAGTAAACCCATCTGATATCAACTAAGCCTAACTCAGATCAGCAAAACTCCCCACCTGACTCTTAAACTATGGAGTAATAATAAATGCTTATTGTTAGAAGTCTTTAGAGTTTGCATAAGGTTGTTACAAAGAGATGGCTCACTGATATGATAACTCTCAGATAGTCTTACTTCTGTATATACAAAACATTTCAAAATAATATAAACTATATTATTTTGCATTACTAGCTATACAGTTCCGTCTCTGAATGTCCACTCAGATTGAAGATGTCTGAAACCTTTTATTTCTTTTCCAAATTGTGTCCCTATTATGTTTCATCACTTTACTTAAGTAAAGAAAATTTATTATTTTTTCTACATTTGCTAGTTATCCCCATTCAATTACTCATCCTAGCCAATGGATTCTCCATTTAAACATTAATCAAGTATAGTCTCAACTCTTCATTCACACATAGTGCCCTGATTTGGAACTATATCACCTCTCCCTGGAATTAATTGTCTTGTCTTCAGTCTCTCTCTACAAATCAATTCTATCAGAATTATTTTTCTGACAATACACACCTAATTTTATGTCTTCTTCCCTTAAAAATCATTCTATGTTAAATTTAAATACATATACCCTTTTTGTCAATAAGTACTTATATAATTTTCTGGGTGGTACAAAACACAAAGTTACCCAATATAAACAAAATAATATTCACTGCAGTACAATTAGTTTTTATTTTCAAAATCATTTATCTGAGTAATGAATTTGTGGGCCATTTAAAAAATCCTTTCTGCTTTGATGCATTGAAGAACAATAGCAACCACATTAACAAATTATATTATAGGAGTCAAAACTTGGTGCTTGTTGCTTAGGGGTTGAAGTTCATATGAAGTTCATATGCAAATCCAATATCAAATCTTGTCATTTTCATTCTAATTCTCATCCCAAGTTTAACATCCCTCCTAAGTTGTCATTATTCCTTTAATCAAGATGCTTCATCTGTCTCAAATGTCCTGTCTTATTCCTCACTAGGAAAAAATCTTGTTCATCCAATGAAAACATAACTTGAAAAACACTATCTCAGTGACACCCTCCTTGGTAATGCAGTCAGAAATAGTCCCCAACTATGTGCTCTCCTATAGCAACTTTTTTCTACTATTAATATAGTACTTACCTCATTGCAGTTAATCATATAGTTTGTGTTTCCTGATTGACTGTGAGCTCTTTGAAGGCAATGATTATACAGTTTTCATTTTTGTATCCTTAGGATCTAATAAAGGGCCTGGCAGTAGATATAAGTGACTACATATACATCAATAGGAACATATTTTATGCAGAGTGAGTAGGATTTTTCCTCACTGGTTCCTAGTATATGCCTCTATAGAGTAATTGCAACAGACAATTAATGAGCAAACTATTTGGAATTGCTTTCACATTCCATATTATATTTTAGACTAACAGCAGCACTGATGTGGGCATTATTGCCAGTTTTTAAATGAAGAAACTTGGAAAGGAATGGGGAATTAACAAAAGGTACAAAGGTCCTTTAATTCTACAGTTCGTTATCTTTTTACTTGACTAAAATCTTAGATTCAAGAAAACAACTTAATCACAGTACAGTATGAGTTAAAACCCCATAGTACCCAACTAACTTCAGGGTTTATATAAACTGAAAGTTTAAAAGCATGCATGAATACTTTTAAGGTGTCATTTCCACAGCATACATTATTAAACTATGTTTCCCTACATATAGGCTCATTGCAATTTTCTAGTGTCTTGATAACCTAAAACAAACAAACAAACAAACAAAACCTGCTTATTAAAAAAAAAGTGATGCAACAATGACAATTTCAAATTATTTCATATTTGTCAAAACATAAGTAAAAAAAACTTTGATTTTAAATATGATTCTCATTAACAACAATACAACTTCAGGTTGAATTTGCTTGAAAGAACTTCTTCAGAATTTTTATGAACGACCTTCTTTACTGCATGACTCTAATCCTCATTTTCTTAAAACAATGTTCTTTATTCTTATTGTACCACATGCATGTTTTTGGTCTCGAAATTCGGTTTTCTTCGCCAAGTTAGAGATCGAAATGCATGAAGCAGGGATTTGTCTCCTCTGCTGATTCTGTCAGCACATTCATTCCAGACAATGAAAAGAAAATAACCATAATGCTAGTAATATGTACCAATAAAAGCCCAATAATGGTCTTGACAGTAAATTGACAAGAAGCAAACTATATAACCTTCAATACATCAAAGACATCTGCTAGTATGGAGAAATGCTGATTTCCTTGATTTTGGCTTGGTTGCTTATTTATTTGTTTTTGAGGTCTCTGATATTCTAATCTAGAACTCTTGCCAGACAGTTAAACATGCTCTTACAGGACATTGTAGTTAAAACTCAAAATAAATTTAAACAAACAATGCAATGCTGCACTTAATAAAATACAATTCAGTAGCTGAAATCACGTACTAACTTCAGAAAGGAGTCACACCTATAGGACAATTAGGCAATCCGTTCATCAGGTGGGTCTATGGATAGAGCAGTTACGTAACATGCATTTCAACCACATGTTTATCTGCTGCTTATCCAAAAATAGTGTATTCACAGAGTAGAAGATACATTTAAAGATTATATTTTCAAAGGGAAATCAATTTTATCTATGAAAGAACAATCCACACAGTTTTGAGTGACTTAAATTTCAGACTGATAGAATTATCTACTTAAAATCTCTGTGATGTAAACTCATTGGACTGCCTCTAGCATTTCTCTCTTAACATATTTTTAATGAAGCTTTTCACCTAACACCTTACTTAATTAATTACCTTCTGCTCTCATTGAAGAGAGATAAAATATTAAGTAAAAGGTAGAAGTTTCTCATGATACCCAGTTTTTTCTATGTTCAAGTCAAAATTGAAAATATCACAAAAAAGCAATTGAGGAATTTTTCCCTTAAATTCCATGTAAATGAAACTAAATATGACATTTTTTTTCTCCCAAAAAAGTGACAAAATTCTGGGTGACTGTCTCAGTTATAGTTCTTTGGATATTAGTAATATAAATTGATTATACAATGAATTCTGTTATGCTGAAAAGAAATTAATAATAAACACACTAAGGCTAATACTAAAGCTCATCAAGTTATCATTTCAATTTTAGTTCAGTTATATTTAATCAATAAATCCAAATAAAATAAATCAGGTAAAATACATTAAGAGCATTATATTACCAAATTTGCTAAATGTTATAAGCATTATTTTTCTTATTTCATAAAAGGTTGAATGAACACATTCTGTACATACAATGACTCAAATGTATGCATATTTGAAGAATGCAATTTTTATTATATTGTGTGCATTGTTAGAATATTAGAATTCTGTATAAAAATTGCTAACAAATTCTAGTTGCAAGATGATGATGACTTAAAAAAATCTAAGTGTTATGTGATCGAAAAAATTTAATGTTTAGTTATGTTATTAAAAAATTGATTATAATTATTCAAACAAGAAAAATGGATCCCAACTACTCCACCAAATCAAAGCAGAGCTGAAAACCCAGTCTTGTTGGAAGAATGAATATGATTTGCATCATGTAGGTTATTTATTCATCCTGCGTAATATTGGTGGTGTTGGGTACTGGGGTTTCTACTGTTTTTGGTGAGGAGTCTACTTGTACCAGAATAAAGAGAAAAGGGACTTTAGATAGACTAAAATGACATATTCCACTAAGGTAGTGAATCATCTACCAATCTTATTCTCTTCTGATTATCTTTCCACTTATTATCCTCCTTTACTCTTTATATTTAACTCTCATAATGAGAAAGGAAGTGAACTCTTAATAGCAAAGCGAAAGGTATTATTACATGAACGATGATTTCTCATTATTTAAGAGCAAGGAGAGATCTGTGATGACCACGAGGGACTATTTTACAGGACCTTAAGAGGGTTTGAATAAAGAGAAGTAAAGTAAATCCAGTCATAATACTGATAATGTAAGATTTCCTCTTGGCATGTTGCAGAGTGAAAAACACTGTCCGTGGAATTAGTACAATGGATTCAAGTTCCAAATTTTATATCTCATCTTATATAAATGTAGGCAAGTCAATTAATCCGTCATTTTATTTGTATAGTAACAGGAGAAACAATGCGGCCCACCCAATTGCATTATTGTGAGAGGACAACTTTTTAAAATGAAACAATTTTTGAAACACAAAGACTTAAATGAGTAAGGGTTATTAAGTTTAGTTTAAATCAACATTTGTTTATTTTTTGTCTCTTTTCTAAATTACCCATATTCTAAATTTTGAAACTTGAGTTCTTGGTAACATTTCCTAAATCACTCAAATAATATCACAACCACATTCTTAGATAATTTCTACACTAGAAGGTTCGGGAGGGCAGTGATGACTTCTGATTTATTTACAGCTTTAGCTCTATGTCCTTCAGAGCCCAGCATTTTGAAGGTGCTAAATAAATATTTCTTGATTGAACGAAATTCATTTAGGGCTTGAGATTTAGTGCTCAAGAAATCCATTCTTATCCTGAAGTTTAGAGCACCAAATATATGGATTCAAGAAATTTCTGTTTTAGAGAAGTTCAACAAACTTGTAACAACTTTTACTATGCTCTATTTCATTTTGAATGTAATGTAGTGACAAGGGCAGGGGTTCAGTTTTGAAATTAAAAACTCTTCCATACATCATCAATTATTTTTCTGTGTTCTGGAGCAGTAGCACTAATTTGCTTTTATGTACCATTTGTATAAAGAAATAACTACATTAAATGTTAATAAAAATAATACATAAATCTTTAAAATTTTTTAAAATTTATTTATTTATCTATTTGACAGACACAGATCACAAGTAGGCAGAGTCAAGCAGAGAGAGAGGAGGAAGCAGGCCCCCTGTTGCACAGAGAGCCGGATGAGGGGCTTGATCCCAGGACCCTGAGACCATGACCTGAGCTGAAGGCAGAGGCTTTAACCCACTGAGCCACCCAGGCACCCCTAAAAATTTTTTAAAAGAGAAAGGACTACAATGGTACATTTAGTTACATGAAAGTAAAGCAAGAACTTCATTCGCTTCTTTTTTCCTGGAGAAATGTAAGGGCAGCACTATGTAGAAACTCAAACTGAGACACTTTGTGATTTATTTAGCAATGTAAGCTGGATATGCATTTAGCCAGTGTCTTAATTGGGGCTGCTATAACAAATCACCATAGCTTAGGCTCTTAAAACATTTCTCATAGTTCTAGAGACAGGGAAGTATAAATTCAAGGTGCCAGCAGACCTAGGGTCTGGTGACACCCCACTTCCTGGTGCAGAGATGGCTGTCTTCTTGCATTCTCCATGGTGGAAAGCAGAGTTAAAGAGAGCAAGCTCTCATTCTTTTTTTTTTTTTTAGAAGGGCATAAATTCAATTCTTGAGGGCTCCATCTTTATGACCTAAATACCTTCCAAAGGCTGTGCCTCCTCCTCATCATCGCACTGATGGTTAAGAATCTCAACAAATGGAATATGGTGGTTAGGGAGGCACATAAACATTCAGTCCATGGTAGCCAGACTATACTATAGCAGAGTTACAGAATTAAGTTTCCTAAATAAGGATCTAAATATAAATGCCTATGAAAGTGGGGTTTTGTTGTTGTTGTTAACCAAATGTCATCACAAGTAATCTGGTAATTCAGAGGACTGATCTCTTTACCATATTATGATGGAAGTAATATTGTGAATAGGATTTAAATTATATTATAATGTCTCTGCTCAGACTGTTGACACCACCTCCCACATAATGTTATTTAGACTTAAACAATCCAAAACACTTTGAAAGCATATTGACAACTACTTTGATTGCCTTTTTGGAACTATGTAAGTTGAACATGTCTTGTGTGCTATGGTGAACAATTTTCCTTCAGGGCATCATCTGCAGGAGGAAACGAGGGAGGCCTTCACTAACCAGAGGATGAAAAAGAACTTTTTCTGGGATTGTTTGGGTAGAGTTTATAAATAGGGTTAGGTTCCAAAGCTCTTCTGTCAATGAAAGCGGAGCTGGCCCCAGTTAGAAGCAGCAGACTGGGGAGAAAGGAGAAACCAACTGTAGAGAACTCCCTTGGTCTGTGGATCTAGAAATGATGTCTTACTTTTAATAAATGTAATTATCTTTGTTCATAAACATAAATAAATGTAATTACCATTTGTATAAACTTTATATTTCTGTGCATGAATTGTGTCTACCACAAAAACAAAATGTGCAAAGTAGCAGCAAAGCTATAGAAATCCATCAAATGATGGTAGGTGGTAGTCAAGCAGATATCTGGAGAGGGAAATCTGGCTGAGGTAATCAACTAAAACTGTCATGAATTTCTAGAACCTAATCTATTCCCTGGGTACCTCCAGGAGCAGGTAGAAAAAAGATCCATGAAAGTTTAGATTCCTACTTTCATATATAAGATACTAGCTGAGACTGTGGTTACCTGGCTGTTACAATGTGGGTTGACCTTTGATGGCTGGATGATATGAGACCATGTGGTCTTAAAAGGGTTAAATAACAATTTCACTCTAACTCCTCTCTCTCCCACTCTATGTCTACTACATACATTCCTTGGGCCTAACAGTTATAGACAATTTGAGGCACTGTTGCTAAGACACTTATTATTTATTTCTATATTCAGGCATAGAACTAAAGAAAAAAATCTTTAAAAAATAAATCTGTCAAGCTTCTGCAATGGCCTGAGGTAAAAGAGCAGACCACTGTATTTAAATGTGGAAAGTTGTCCCATGACTTTAGAGTAGAACAAGAGCTGTTTTTGTGTTCAAACTCTTTCTACCACCTTTTTAAAAAAAATACTTTATTGTGGAATGAGTACTTAACAGGAGAGCTATCCTCTTAAATGTTTTAAGTGTAAAATATAGTATTGTCGACTCTGGATACAATGTTTTAAAATGGATGTCTAGAGCTTATTCATTTAGTTTGACTGGAATGCTATGCCTACTGATCATTAATTCCTCATTTCTCCTTCTCACTAGCCCCTGGAAACTACCTTTCTACTCCAATTCTATGAATCTGACTATTTTAAATGCTTTATATAAGTGTAATTATGCAGTATGTGTCTTTCTGTAACTGACTGACTTCACTAATAAAATGTCATCAAGATTCACCCATGTTGAGGCATCTGGGTGGCTCAGTGGGTTAAAGCCTCTGCCTTCGGCTCAGGTCATGATCCCAGGGTCCTGGGATTGAGCCTCACATCCAGCTCTCTGCTTGGCAGAGAGCCTGCTTCCCCTTCTCTCTCTGCCTGCTTCTCTGCCTACTTGTGATCTCTGTCTGTCAAATAAATAAATTAAATCTAAAAAAAAAAAAAAAAAAAGATCCACCCATGTTGTAGCATATTGCAGAATTTCCTCCTTTTAAAAGGCCGAATAATATTCCATTGTAATTATATACCACATTTTCTTTATTCATCTGTCAATGAACATTTAGGTCATTTCCTCATCTTGGCTATATGCAATGAAATGTGGGAGTGCTAATACCTCTTTGAGATCTCAACTTCATTTTTTTTGGATTAAAATGCAGAAATGACATTGTTGGATAAAATGGCTGTTCTATTTTTAATTTTTTGAGGATGCGCCATACTGTTTTCCATAGCAACTATACCATTTTGCATTTCTACCTATTGATTCCTAAAACAGTTTGGTTCTGGAACAAACCTATGTGCTCTTTCCCAATTGTTTCTCCATTTTTAAAAATTTTAATTCCTATTATTTTTGTACATACAAAAACAAAACTTAAAAAAAACTCTACATATTTATATATCTGTTTATTTACCTTGGAAATAGCTTTTTTTTCCCTCTTTTTTTAAGGAAACAGCTGTTTTGAAAATACTGTTTCATGGGTAAGAAAATATATTTTTTTATTTTTATTTATTTTTAAAAAGGGCATCTATGTGGAAAACAAACTAAGTTTTCATAAATTTTGAGTTTGATTTGGAAAAATTAAGCTGCTATAAGAAGCCAAATTCAGAAAGATGATTCCCTCTTACCCTCTTATAAGTACTAGAAAAGATTTTGCAGCGAATTGAACATCTTCACAGAATGCAGTGAAGATCATATAGAAACCCTGACAATGCAAATTACTGTAATTGTTAGGACTTTTTTTTTAATTTAAATTCAATTTAATTAACATGCCATTTATTAGTTTCAGGGGTAGAATCCAATGACTAATCAGTTGCATATAACACCCAGTGCTCAGTACATCAAGTGCCCTCCTTAATGCCCATCAACAGTTACTCCACCCCCACCTACCTCCACTCCAGCCACACTCAGTTTGTTTACTAGTGTTAAAAGTATCTTATGGTTTTCAAGTGATGAAGAACTTAGCTATATTACTATAAGTTTCTTTCCAAGGTTTATTCTCATGTCTCTTCTCTATCTTTGCAGTGATTGTAAATTCTTATTTATAATAACTTTAGGAAGACTAATGATATAACTTGTTATCAAGCATATACAAAATGTAACAATTCTTGATTTTTTTTTTTTTCAAAAAATTAAACAGGTAAGGTGGAATTAGGAATGGAAAGACCTTGGTACAGAGATGCTCCATGCTCTAGAGTGGGAAGTCAGGGTAGGTGGAACACTTTCCCTTTCTGCATTTTTGTTTCTCTTCTTATTAATTGGTGGGAAGAACAAAAGGGATCACGTGGTCAAGTGCTATGAAGGCCAAATGCAATGTAAACAAGAAAAGAGAGCCAGGATAACAGAATAGCAGTGGGGGCATCTGTAGAGAACCAGGAACTAGATGTTATTTTAAACGAGACCAGCTGCTAGCTAGCCACAAATTATTGTAGAAAAGCAAGCCCAGCATCATCAACTTTGCAAATTTGCTGAAAGAAACAGAAAAAGTCTGTTTTTTTTTTAAGGTAAAATATCCTAGTTTTTAAATGTTAAGAACTCAGTTTTTTGCACACTATCTACCACAACACAACAAAATCACCACTGCGTGTTTGACTTATAAGCTGCCAGTTGGCAACCTACGAGCTAGAAAATCTCCAGTTATGGTGCTAATATGCCTTAATTGGAAGTGTGCTGAGCATTTAACATCTCTTCTATTCAGAAGGATGTCTAGGGACTTTAAGGATATAACTGTGCTAGAGATTGGAAAAAACGGTTCATTAATGCCAAAAACTGGTTGGTAAAGTACCAGTTACTTATTTTTTTTTTTTTTACTATTTGGTTGTATACTTGGTACTGGAAATCACTACTATTTTCATGATTCTTTTAATATTCTTTTGTTTCCCTTGTTTTTAATTTAAATTCATTGAGCCAACATTATAGTACATCATTAGTTTCACATGTAGAATTCAATAATTCATCAGTTGTGTATAACACACATCGGTCATCACATCACAAGCCCTTCTTAATGCCCATCATTTTTTAATATTCTTTATGCCCTGGAATGTAAGTATCAGTGTAATTTGAAATATACTTGCTAAATTGAACATGCTACATATTGTTCCATGTTCCACATTTTCCTTTCAGATTAAAAGCTCCTGAAAAAATGTACTATTACCCAAAGCAGTCTCTCATATTATAACTCAGTGACAAGTATAGAGCTCACTGCACCTGCTAATAATAGTAGCCTCTACCAGAGTCTTTGCTTACAGTCTCTTTATCGGAAAACCAAACCAAACCAAAACAAAACAAAACAAAAAAACAGCTTTTTGATCTAATTATCATGATTTCCATTGATTATGGTGTTTTTCAGAGAATTAGACTAAAACATAGTGTTGCTTATATGACGAGATCAAATAATGACAAAGGCACACACACAAAGAGTGTTTGATCTCAATGACAGACTAAGCCTTCCGAATTGCTAGTCATTAAGACATCATATTGGAAAAGGTTTTATGTGGCACAGATACAAAGCTTTCACATGGAATTTGGATGAAAAAATAGGCTTCTTTCTTTTACTTTTTTAAATGACTAATTTGCTTCAGAAAGCAGTTAATAGAAGTGTATCCCTATACTTGGATTCCTTTTGAGTTTCTAGGAAGATTGTTAGCTCTGGAAAGTGGGACTCTAGGTGATCTTTTGTGTCAGTCATGGTGTCCACACCAAAAAGAAACCAATTCATCTGATGAAATTTAAAACTGATAAAACATACACCCAAACCATTTCTTAGCTAGCTTTTGCTGCAGAAACCACTTTCCACTCTGAAAGCATTTTTATCCTTGGTATTAACATTTTCACAAGGATATGTGTTAATATGCAGACTGTTTGTTTCCCCCTGCTCAGCACTTAACTGAAATATCAATTTGAAACTGTGGGATTTGGTTTTTCTGTTATTAACGGATTACTCTTCTTTTTTTTCTATGTTCTTTCTGAAAGTATATTTCAGATTGATGTTATATATGCTAGATAAGATTATCCAGATCTCTTAATTTTGCTTTCAAATTGTCCTAATTTTGTCTTTGTCTTTATTTTCCTCTGTCTTTTCCACAACCACTGTGTTAACTTACTTAACATACTTCTTCCTCAAAATTTCCCTTTCAAAACCAAACACACACAAGCACATACATGCACACACAGAAAGAGGGGCAAGGATGGACTCTTACTTTTTCTTTTTCTTCTCTTTTTTTTTTTTTAAACTTGGACAGTAACATTTTGGGAAGCTTATATTTTGTTCTTGTTTCAGAATACTCTTTCATTCTAGTAGGTTCTTCTTTTGGGGGAATATGCCATCTTCTCTAGTCTTTATGAGAATGTTAATTTGGAATTAAAATGTATTTGCGTATTTTCATATAACAAAATTCTTTGTAGTTTATAGCTCCATGTGTTCTGAAATATGACAAAGCTTCACTACCCAATCATCATCCCTCCAAAAATTTCCTTTTGCTGTCTTTCCATACCCTTTTTGTGCTCTCTACCATGCATGCACAATTCTGTATTTTTTTAACCTTACTAACTAACCTTTCTTTTTTTTCCAATTTATTTATTTTCAGAAAAACATTATTCATTATTTTTTCACCACACCCAGTGCTCCATGCAAGCCGTGCCCTCTATAATACCCACCACCTGGTACCCCAACCTCCCACCCCCCCGCCACTTCAAACCCCTCAGATTGTTTTTCAGAGTCCATAGTCTCTCATGGTTCACCTCCCCTTCCAATTTACCCAAATTCCCTTCTCCCCTCTAACATCCCTTGTCCTCCATGCTATTTGTTATGCTCCACAAATAAGTGAAACCATATGATAATTGACTCTCTCTGCTTGACTTATTTCACTCAGCATAATCTTTCTATCTTGAGCAGGTCCTTTTTTACTGACTGACTTTCCCCAGAAGAGAGAGAGAGATTAACAAGTCCATGTGAAACAGGAGGGAATAGTGACTGTCACTTTGGGAGGGGAGTTGGAATAGGGGATTGCATGCATGGGTGTAGGGATATGTTCCTCTGTTTCCTCATTATTACTTGACTCTGAGTTTGTTTCCATGTTTTAGGTGAAACAGTTACCTTTCCTACTCTTGAAGGAGTGGCCTTATGCAGAAGATGAATCTTATGCAGAAGAAGAATCTTATCATTCAAACCTGCCCTAGTTCTTGCCTCTTGAACCTTTGTGGTTGTCAAAGCTGATTTATTCTTGAAAGTTCCTGGTTGCTTAGGGTGTAACAACACCTGTCTGTGTTCTAAAGGGAGGGACTTAGTTTCATGCTTACTAGAAGCCAGACCCTCAAGCATCAGGTTTTAAAGTATGCCCAAATACACAGTCCTGTGGGACTACAATCATAAACCCTGCTGGCCTCCACACCAGGTAATCTGGAGGAATCTCCTGATGAGAGCTACAAATTCAGAGCCCTATACAAGTGCATAGTAAGCTCCCTTCTTGCAGATGCCAGTGAACTACAGGAAGGCCTAAGGAGAGTGCAACAATGGTAAACCCCAGCCTACATTCCTGAGATAACTTCGGAAACCTCTAGAGGTTAACCTGAACAATATCCTTCAGGCTGAAGCTCCAGGACAAGTAAATAGGACATTTTCAATGGAAGATTAGGGATTTGTTTCAGTCTGTTGTCTGTGTCGTGCCTGGGGTGGCAGCCTGCCAAGAACTGTGTCTCCAATAATTTTAGCCCTGGTTACCAAAGCCAGCCACTCAAGGGACTCATGGACTGTGCGCAGGCCTGCAGTTTTAGCAGAGCCACAGGGGACCGTGGGGTAGGCCATCATGTTAGTAAGGTTAAAAAAAAAAAAAAGAGTACAGAATTGTGCGTGCATGGTACAGAGCACAAAAAGGGTACCTGCCAGTGTCTCCATCCCCAGAGAAAGCCCCAACAGTTTCCTACCCCTCCTGCACACACTGAGATCAGCAAATGAATCTCCTTCACAAATGGTCTAGGCACTTTCTAAACTGCTGCTTTTATACTGGGTTTCAGAGTAAGCCTAAGCATGAGCCCTTTCAGTGTGAAATCTCAGTTCCCTATAGCCCTTTTGAGTTTCCTGGACAGAAGCCCTGCCATTTTTCAAAGCCAGACATCTTAGGGGCTTGTCTTCCTAGTTAATATCCCAATGGCTGCCCATCTGATGTGGAGCATGAACCCCCTGCTCCTCAGGGAGTTTTATGTTTGTGAGATCCCTCCCAATTAATGGTTGCCACATTGAGAGTAGGGTTTTTAACAAGACCACATCTCTGCCTCTTCTACCAGTTCTGATGTGGACCTGTTATCCTTTGTTGTGGAAGAGCTGTTCAGTTAGTTTTCAGGTCTTTTTCAGAAGAAATTGTTCTACAGAGAGCTATAGATCTGGTGTGTCTGTGGAAGGAAGTGAGTTCAGGATCTTCGTATGTCATCATCTTGAACCACCTATAGGTCTGGGTCCTATAATATTTTGCATTTAGTATATACCTCTATTTTAACCCTATGTCATGGTGCTGTATATATATATTTTTAAATTCCTCACTGAAAAGTGAACTCTTTGATAATGACATCTATCCATAAAATCTACAAATATACTTTTCTGGAAGAAAAAATGTTCTTTACATGGACATCTTATGGTGATAGAGTTACGTAAACAGCAAGGAATATGTAAAAATTTTAGCTATCTGAAACTAAACTCTTTTGGTATTTATCAACACCAAGGAAGATAAAATGGAAATATAGTAGTAATATATATTCAAATATTTTTATTTTTATTATTTTAAGAGAAAGTTCTTTTTTAAAAGGTTTTATTTATTTATTTGACACACACAGATCACAAGCAGGCAGAGCAGCAGGCAGAGAGTGGTGGAAGCAGGCTCCCTGCTGAGCAGAGAGCTTGATGCAGGGCTCCATCCCAGGACCCTGGGATCATGACCAGAGCCGAAGGCAGAGGCTTAACCCACTGAGCCACCCAGGGGGCCTCAAATGGTTTTAGAATGACTATGTTTCCACTAACAAGCTTCAGTTTGTTTCTGAGCCCTTTCCCTTCATTGCTCCACCTGGTGAGAGTTCTGCAGAATACAACCGCCGGCTGTACACTCTGGGGTCAAAAACCGATTAAGTTTTCAGTTGTGCTTCTTTTACGATTTTTCTCTTCGTTACCAACACACATTGAAAAAATATATCCAGTTCTGCAGGAGATATTAAAAAATTATAAATGATATGAGTTTAAAAAAAAAAAAACCAAAAACCTTGTCTAAAAACCAATACACACAGAACGAAGAGGTCCTTGAACCGCTCTTTGTAACTCTAAGCCCTGAGAACTATTTCCTCTAAATAATGGACTACATTAATTTCTTAAAAAGGAAAGCCAAGAGAAAGAGAGAGAGAGAGAGAAACTTCATTGCTTCTTTACAAGTTGGTTTTGGTTATCCTCTAGAGAACTCTATAACTCTCTCAATGGAAATATCATACATCAGGTACACTAGTCAATATTTCAAGCTAAATACTGCATGGAGCAATCAATTTCTATTGCTTTTAATCTATTCAAATGCTAGGAAGTATATTATTCTATGAAACTTTTTAAGTTTAGTGGCAGACTGAAACAATAATACACCTGTCGTACATATGGACAGCAACTTTTATATATAAGTTCTTCCTCTTTTGTGTGTGTACACACACACACACACACACACACACACACACACACACTGACTCTTCAACATTATTGCCAGGATTTGTAATTACCCATGAGCATAATCTATAAATGTACTACCTCAGGGGTAGAGTGTCTATGTGTATGTAATCTAAGGAAGCAGTAAATCAGTTTGTAATAAATTCAGTGCGTAAGGGACAGAAATAATACACATATTATATTTTGCTTTTTAGGACTAAACTCATGTACAAAGTAGTTTCTTACTTATTATCAAGGTTCTCAATCTTTTTTGTTTTTCTATGAGATTTACTGTTATGGAAGAAGTTAACATTCTGAACACATTCCCAAGGTATAACCAGAATTTTAAAGCATTGTGCTATGGATGCCAAAGACAAATATGAGGCAGATAAAGTAAATTTCCAACAAACTGTCTAGACACTTTTCCAGTAACTGAGGGCTCATCTATGTGTCATACCACATGGTTTACCAAGAAGTGACCTGTGGCTCAGGATTAGAAAATGCCAGCCTGGTCCACTGCAGCAAATGAGAATCTCAGAGGTATTCCCATTCAACTCCTATTAAGTTCCATTTTACTCCCCAAGTTTTGCCCTGAGAAGAGTCTATAGCAGGTCCCAGATTACTGGTAAGGACTTGCAAGTGGAAAATTATTTTCTCTGATTCAGCAAGTTGGAATGAGGAACTCCTGAGAGTTCTAGGAGTTCAGGTCAATGGTTCTTGCTATAGCAACCTAGAATTAAAAATTCATCCTATGTACAAAAACCTACTGGGTGATTCTTCATGATACAGTATTGACAAAAGTCTAATTGAAGTATAATGCTGATTAAATAATAATTCTGTATTTGAATGTTTATTCATCAATTATAATTTTTTTCTAAGAGAATCATAAAGACAAAGTAGAATCAAATAACTTGAAAATGGACTTTTGTAATGCAATATAGTTTTAAAAAGCAGATGTCCTCTAATGGAAGTCCCACAGGAAAATGATTCTCTTACATAACAATAAATCTTTCATATATTTCAGAATACTATTCAAAATTTCTAAAAGGATTTGAATCTCATTTTTAAAAGAAGGTTGAAGCCTTTGAGACAAATAAGAGAGAAAAGAAAAACAGAATAAAAATCTTAGAATTTTAAGTTAAAAGCATGTGATCTCTGAAGTCAGTAATAATGGCTAAATTGTGCTCTTCCGTCTATTAGCTGGGTGAACTCAGATATTTTACTAAATTTTTCTGTTGTTTCATCAATAAATGAATTTAGTAATACTGATATGAAAAGGAAGTCATAATTAAGGGAGATGATGTAAAATTTTATCACATTGCCACGCATAGAGTGATCACATTAAATTATAATTCCCTATATCTCACTTTCCCCCATGGTTTTTTTGAGAATATCTCTTACCTTCTGTTATTTTGGGGGTAAACGAATTTTATGATACAGGACTTTTATTTAGAGACTATTTTTACTGAGTTATTTATTAAGCATCCTTTATCCGCAAGGAGGAAGACTGACACTGCTTTGCCCTGCTAAGCCATTTGGTTCCCTACAGAAAGCTGACAAGAAAACTATCAGACATTTTGACTGATGGCCCCCCAAAAAAACCAGATTGTTGGTCATAATAAATAAATCTATCTGATATTTTGAGTTACTTACTAATTATGAGCATCTCATGCATTTATTATTTGTAAATAGGTTTGTGTCACCACCAGGAATACAAAAGCAGGTCATTTATCACAACTTCTCAAATATCTGTAATGTCATTATCTATATATGGTAGATTCTCATTATTCAGGTAACTATGTTTTGTCAAGTTTCCATGAATACTGAATTAGTCAATATTGAACCAGTGTTCTTGGGGGAAAATAGGGGATTAGTTTCCTATAATCCCTGGTCACAAAATTTTCATCAACTAACCAATGTATGATCTTATTTTATGTGTGCTTTTCTAAAGACACTTTATTTAATATATATTTGTGATTCATTAACATTGAACTCATAAACAACATCACTATAATTCATGCTTGAGTATGCATTTCTCTGTTTTTCCCCTGCAAGGCACATCACAGCCTTCTTGGACTTACAAACCCTACACAGCACTTTAGCACTACGCTTAAGGACCATGCTATGCAGTGACATTACCAACAAAAGGCACAAAAAATAAGACATTAAAAAGACCACAGGAAGAAGACTTATTTAGTATTCGAGCTGTAATAAGAAGGCCATGCCACCTTGTTCCTCCTCAGCTCACAACATGTACGTCTGGCAACTTGAATTTTTGCCCCATTGCGCATATCCTTCCATGACTGCAAGTGTATTGTATTGATTTGAGGGTTATAAGCACATTATTTTGAAAATAAGGAATCCACAAGTAATAAGGATTGGCTGTAATTTTAGATGGCATAATTCTTGAAAATCTGCCTTTAGATATGTTTTGTCTCCTTTCATGTTATTTTTAAAAAAATATGGTATTTCTAATGTTAAAATTGGTAATGTATTAAAATTAAAATTTTTGAGATACACTGGTTGACTCAAGAGTTATCCATACAATGGATCCTTTGTGTTTAGAACCTCAGAAATTCTTGAAACTAATATAAATATTATACTAACCTAGATTATTTTACTTTTAGGTAAAGAAAAACCTTCAAGGAGTCCCAGAAAGAGATTTATGAAGAATGGTGAATATTTGGAAGATCTTGCTACAAAATACTGAAAAGAAAGATGATTGTAAATAGGTAAAATTGCTGGTGAATAACATTGACAACCCAAGAGTAAATACCTTGAATCTGAAGTGGCTCTGATCCATTTACCATGTGATTTTCTCCAAAAGTGCTTACTAGCCAAGGTATAAGATTAGCAGTGTTGAATGGCTATATTGATCCAAGGAGAAAGGTTACAATAAGTATAGTAGAGAAGAGGGTACAAAGAATTGAATATGTGACAACAGAATAGTTGAATTGTAGCGTGATGTCTGTACTAGTTTAGGAAGTTGGTAGGGACAAAGAGTGTTGGGTTGGGGAAACTTAAAGCTTCAGTGAAATCAGAGGTTTACTTAGAATACAAATTGAAAGAGGTGAAGAGAAATGAAGTTGTTATCAGAGATTATATGTTAGGGTTTAAATTTACAGAGGTATAATAGTTTGGGCTGCTCACAAAGCCCAGGGCTTCCTAAAGATAAAAAGGATGAGTGGGTTAAACTGACTGATTCCTAGTAAAGAAATTTTTGATGTGGGAGACTGTTCACATTTATTCTGATGATTAAAGTTCTTGGAATAGAGAATAATGTGAGTTGGATGCCAACATCCATTATGAATAAAGGATGGGAACCCTGTAGAAGTAGTTACAAGTCAAGATAGAAGGTGGTGTAGTCTGAAGTCACGAACCTCAGGAGGGAAGTGCTTTGTATGTGAGGGAAGTAGAAGAACCATCTGAAATTGGAAACAGGGACCTGGGAGGACACTAATGTCATCTCAATCTCCTGTGTTCTCAGTAGTGTAGGAGGATGAGAGAATACAGTGTTCCCTTTAGGAGAGCTGCAGGGGAGATTAGTATGCTTAGGCTGAGAGCCAAAGTTAAATTATGTCAACTATGTTCAGAGAAAATCATGTAGTGGCTTAGATTTAAGGTGTAGGTTTATAATGAAAGACGGATTCTAGAGAACAGGAAGAAAGTATAGGAGCGACAGTAAAAGGGCGCAGCAGAGGGCAGTAGGGAGGTTGAGCAAGAAAGGAAAGGAGCAACTAGGTTGGGTTTGTAGATATAATTGTGTTTAGGGATAACTGGAGTTAAAGGGCTTGATGGATTTAACAAGTATTACAATTTGCAGAAGAAAAAGTTGGAAAATTCAGGTACTAATAGAGACCCAAGGAGTTTAGCATTCTGGTGTCTCCATTTACTGGGTATATCTAATCTTCTCTAGGCACAAGGCTGTGATGGGATCAACTGCTGTGCATACATGCTTAATGAGGGAAAAACAAAAAAACAAACAAACAAAAGACGGTCCATGTATGTTCAATGAACTAGGAATAAACTACTGATGCAAGCTGGGTCAGTGCCATTCTCCTTGCTGATTTTGGGGCTGGGATAAAGACACATGGCTATATATATCTGGTATAAAAAGCTTTAAGATGCCACATTCAGCACCTGGTGATAACCATGTGTTGTGTCACACAGAACAGAGGAGGGGGGATATTTTTTAATTAAATTATTTTTTAAAGATTTTATTTATGTATTTGAGAGAAAGAGCATAGGGGAGCATCAGTGAGGTAGGTGGCACAGGGAGGGGTAGAAGAAGCAGACTCCCCACTGAGCAGGGAAGTCAATGCAGTGACCCATCCCAGGACCTCAAGATCACAAACTGAGCTGAAAGCACTCAACTGACTGAGACACCCAGGTGCCCCAGGAGGGAGGATTTTAATTTATTTTAAAAGAGAATCAAAGGGAAAGCTGTCAACTTCTCCCCACTGAGGATGATATTAGCTGTAGGTTTTTCATAGATAGATTTTATGAAGTTGAGGAATGCTCCCTCTGTCCCTATACTTTGAAGCATTTTAATCAGGAATGGTTGCTGTATCTTGTCAAATGTTTTTTTTGCATCAATTGAAAGGATCATGTGGTTTCTCTCTCTTCTCTTATTGATATGTTCTATCACATTGATTGATTTGTGAATGTTGAACCACCCTTGAACCCATGGATAAATCCCACCTGGTCATGGTGGATAATATTTTTAATGTACTGTTGTATCCTATTAGCTGGGATCTTGTTGAGAATCTAAGCATCCATATTCATCAGGGATATTGGTCTGAAATTCTCCTTTTGGTGGGTCTTTGCCTGGTTTGGGGATCAGGGTAATGCTGGCTTCATAAAAAGAGTCTGGATGTTTTCCTCATACTTCTATTTTTTAAAACATCTTCAGGAGAATAGGTATTATTTCTTCTTTGAATGTTTGGTAGAATAAGCCCACTCTTGCCACTGTTGTTCAACATGGTACTAGAAGTCCTAGCAACAGCAATCAGACAACAAAAGGAAATAAAAGGTATTCAAATTGGCAATGAAGAAGTCAAACTCTCTCTCTTCACAGATGACATGATACTTTATATGGAAAAACCAAAAGACTCCACCCCCAAACTATTAGAACTCATACAGCAATTCAGTAATACGGCAGGATACAAACTCAGTGTACAGAAATCAGTTGCTTTCTTATACACTAACAATGAAAATACAGAAAGGGAAATTAGAGAATCGATTTCATTTACTATAGCACCAAGAACCATAAGATATCTGGGAATAAACCTAACCAAAGAGGTAAATGCTCTGTAGTTGAGGAACTACAGAAGACACAAAAAGATGGAAGACCATTCCATGCTCATGGATCAAAGAATAAACATTGTTAAAATGTCTATACTGCCTAGAACCATCGATACTTTCAATGCCATCCTCATCAAAATTATACTGGCATTTTTCAAAGAGCTAGAACAAACAATCCTAAAATTTGTATGGAACCAGAGGAGGCCATGAATTGCTAAGGAAATGTTGAAAAAACAAAACTGAGGCATCATATTGCCTGATTTCAAGGTTTACTACAAAGCCGTGATCACCAAGACAGCATGGTACTAGCACAAAAACAGACCTGTGGACCAGTGGGACAGAGTCAAGAGCCCAGATATGGACCCTCAACTCTATGGTCAAATAATCTTCAACAAAGCAGGAAAAAATACAAAGTGGAAAAAAGACAGTCTCTTCAATACCTGGTGCTGGGAAAATTGGACAGCTATGTGCAGAAGAATGAAACTTGACCATTCTCTTGTATCATACACAAAGATAAAGTTGAAATGGACAAAAGACCTCAACATGAGGCAGGAATCTATCAAAATCCTAGAGGAGAACACAGGCAGTAACCTCTTCAACATTGGCCACAGCAACTTCTTTCAAGATATGTCTCCAAAGACAAAGGAAACAAAGTGAAAATGAACTTTTGGGACTTTATCAAGATGCAAAGCTTCTGCACAGCCGAGGAAACAGTGAACAAAACAACGAGGCAGGGGCGCCTGGGTGGCTCAGTGGGTTAAGCCGCTGCCTTCGGCTCAGGTCATGATCTCAGGGTCCTGGGATCGAGTCCCGCATCGGGCTCTCTGCTCAGCAGGGAGCCTGCTTCCCCCCTCCTTCTCTGCCTGCCTCTCTGCCTACTTGTGATCTCTCTCTTTCAAATAAATAAATAAAATCTTAAAAAAAAAAAAAAAAAAACGAGGCAACCCATGGAATGGGAGAAGATATTCACAAATGACACTACAGACAAAGGGCTGATATCCAACAACTATAAAGAACTACTAAAACTCAACACACACAAAACAGATGATCATGTCCAAAAATGGGCAGAAGACATGAACAGACACTTCTCCAAAGAAGACATAGAAATGGCTAGCAGACATATGTAAAAATGTTCATCATCATTATCCATCAGGGAGATTAAAATCAAAACACATTGAGATACCACCTTACACCAGTTAGAATAGCCAAAATTAACAAGACAGTAAACAAGTGTTGGAGAGGATGTGGAGAAAGGGGAACCCTCTTACACTGTTGGTGGGAATGCAAGTTGGTGTAGCCACTTTGGAAAACAGTGTGGAGATTCCTTAAGAAATTAAAAATAGAGCTACCCTATGACCCTGCAATTGCACTACTGGGTATTTACCCCAAGGATACAGATGTAGTGAAAAGAAGGGCCACCTGTACCCCAATGTTCATAGCAGCAATGGCCACAGTTGCCAAACTGTGGAAAGAACCAAGAGGCCCTTCAATGGATGAATGGATAAAGAAGATGTGGTCCATATATGCAATGGAGTATTATGCCTCCATCAGAAAGGATGAATACCCAACTTTTGTATCAACATGGATGGGACTGAAGGAGATTACGCTGAGTGAAATAAGTCAAGCAGAGAGAGTCAGTTATCATATGGTTTCACTTGTGGAGCATAAGGAATAACATGGAAGGCATTGGAAGATGGAGAGGAGAAGTGAGATGGGGGCAATCAGAGGGGGAGAGGAACCTTGAGAGACTGTGGACTCTGAGTAACAAACTGAAAGGAAGGGGTTGGGGGGGTTGTTGGGGTCTGGTGATGGGTATTAAGGAGGGCACATATTGCATGGAGTACTTGGTGTGGTGCATAAACAATGAATTCTGGAACACTGGAAAGAAATAAAATGGAAAAAAAATGAGAATCAGCAATATTGTCTCTGGAGGAGAGTGATTCTTCTAAGGTTAACAAAAGAAATATCAAAAACCTTAAGAACTTACAATTATGTGTTTATGTTAAATGTTAATATTTAATTTGAAACAATTCCTTCTTTAAAAAAAAAGAAATGAACAACTTTACTAATTTTATTTTATTATATGCATTACTGTATGCACATACATGTGTGTGTACATGTGTATATACATATATGAGTATATGTAGTGTGTGTCAATACCTCATGCATACAATATCATGCTGTTGTTTTATTTATAAACTGCAATTTTTAACTCATGGTTTTGTTATGCTTTCTTCTGTTTATTGACTTAAGATGTTTTTCTATACTGTATTCCTCATTAGTATTTTTTAATATTATGATTCTCTTTTCTTCCTCTTCTTATATATTGTAGAAATAGGAGAGAAGTTTATCTTTTATTTGGCCTGGTAAAACACAGTTGATTTCTCGAGTTTTTCTACCGTATCAGAAAAAAAAAAATCTTTCTTTCTAATCTGTACTTGAAATCTGTTCTACCTTCTTGATTTTCTGTAATCTAAGGGGTTGGGGCAGGAAGTATAGAGAATGGTTAAGCTAGGCTATATATAGTCTTTTTTTTTTTTTTTTCTTTTTTGACAATACAGACTCATACCTTTTTGGGGGATGCTGCTAACTGACCTAAAAGAGTGTTAACTAAAACAGAGACAAAACCATATCCTATTTTGAAGGAAAATAACCCTGAACTTGGACCATTCCCAGCTTCAAGTCCTGGAACTATCCAGTTCCAATACTTTGTCTTGCATCTACTCTAGAAACACTGAGATACTGACATTCTTAGTTATTGATAAGACATTCTATTTTTAGGTGACTTTCCATCTATTATTCCAGTCCATTTCTATTATAATTGATTACATGTGCTTTGTGGAGAAAAGTCTATTAGTTAATACTGCAAGGACTTTTTCTATTTAGGGTTTTTACCCAGTATGTCCTCTGGAAGTCGGGGCAGGGAGTTGGGATCCAGTCTGATGAGGAATAGATTTTTCTTTGCTTATCCACAATTTTATGTAAAACAACTGTACTTCAGTGATAAAAATACTTTGCTAAACTCTACTTTTATGTGTTCAGATCTATCAGATTTTGATGAGAGAACTTCTGTGATCTGGTTTTCTTTACCCAGGACAGAGAACATTTCTTTAAATAGAAGAAAAAAAAAAAAAAAAAAAAAGATGAGGCCAAAAGTGTCACCTAGTTCACCCACGGGTTCTCAGCAAATAATCTTTTTAGCTTATAGAAACTGTAGAAATGTTGAGAATACATTTTGGCGAAACTTTTTAATGAATACATTTAAGAAAAACATAACTAGAATCACTTAAAAATACATAAATTTATTAGTAAATGTAATTTGAGAACTTGTGGGTTTTTTTCTTTGTAATTTTCCTGATTTTTTAAAAATTGAGTTGAATGTGAATCTAGATATTCAAGGTCAAAATATTAAATTCCTGTCCATTGAAATGTAAAAACCCTAAATCTATTCCCATTTTTATACCATCATTAAACCAAGAACTATAAACTTTACCTGGACTGACCAATAATATGAAATAATTACCAGTATTTTATTCAGGAATTTCTTAAGCTACAGCAATATAACCAAAAAAGTTAAAAGAAAATAAGGCTATAACTTCAGGATTTACCAACTAACCACCTAATAACTGAAGAATGTTTTTGGCAGAACATAATAAGTGTATTATTATTCTTTTCTTAACTATCAAATGAAGGCTCACTAAATCTAACCACAAAGTCAGTGTCTCCAATGCTTTGTTTGTCAAATGGTTTAGGTTTATATGCTGTACAGAAAAGAGGCATAGACCCTCAGGATAAATTTCAGTAGTGATTTAAGAAATAAAAATCAAACTATCTCTGGTAGATGTTAGATGTTTTCCTTTAAACTGTATTGATATGGAAACATTCTAAAGGTCACCTTTAGTGGGAAAATCCCTTTGCCCTGAGGAGCTGTAGTCATGCTTAAGGTCTTAAAATCTTTCTTTTTTTTCCTCTCTCTTTTTTTTTTTTTTAATTTTCTTTAGACCATCAGACAACTGCTTCTACACTCCCCACATAGCTCCCAACTGAGGCTTTTATTCTTAACCAGTGGGTTGGCAGTTTCCCAGTTTCTTTTTGTTTTTGGGAAAAAAAGTATCTTTTTTTCTCTCACTGCTTTGGCTCAGCTGGTCTGCTGTCTGCCAGCCTTTAGTGATGACTGCCTCCATTATTATTTTATGTGCACTGGATTTGGCAAATATTGTGGCTATAACTGTTGCCTATACTGAGTTCCTCTTTTTCACTGACAAGAAGCTGTTGCATCATCCACAGCTGAAATATCCATCCATGGCTCACAATATGTATTTACTGAGCTGTAATTTTTATGGGGGAAAACCCATGATTACAGAGCATGTAATCATGCTCTTCTATATTTCACATGGCTGTTACTTTATTACATAAAACACTAACTGCTTTTTTCCAAACCATTTCCATAAATTCTAAGTTATATTTCACATCCTACTCTACCCAACAGAGCCTAAACATGCAGGTAAATACAAATGAGAGAAATAGAAGATATAAAAAGAGAGTGAACCTACTAGGAAAGTTCTGGAACAGAATCCAGACAGTTAATAATGTGGCTGTACTCAGTGTAGCAACCACAGATGTGACCATGGCTGATGTGGTCTGCACCCTGGTCTGTCCAGTCTCATTTGTACATCGACCTAACCACTGTCGGTGAGTCATCAGGTTCTATATGAACAGTAGCAGCATGTCTACCATCCTTGTTTCCTACCACATGCATGAAAGCACAGTGGTGGTCCTTAAGTGGTCTGAGTGGAGGACAACTCATCTAATAAAAACTCTACTCAACCATAACTTCCTCAGTAAGGCCTTCTCCAGTCCTAAGGCAAAGGTGGTTGATACTGCCTCAGGTTGCACAGAAGCTAAGGCATATGGCTAAGAGGATACCTACAAATGTTATTATCCTTATCTTCTCACTCACCCACAAGACCTCAGTAGGAGGTGGCTGGAGAAGGGAAATATCAGAATCTTTCTTGATTTTTCAAAGCATAAGCACCTGTGCAACTACAGCAGGAACTTTTCTCATGGTCTTTCTGAATTTTGCCTGCCAACACTCCTTATTCATATCAACACAAAAATTTTACTTTTTTAATTAATTATTTTCATTAACATATAATATATGATTTGCCCCAGTGGTACTGTCTCTTCCATGTATATTGACATAATAATTTACCTTAGCTGTCATACTACCTGAATTACAGAACTGAAGCCCAGGGTTATATGTTATAGTGACAGTCTAATTTTTCATATATATAAATCTCTTCAATAGAAATTGGAATATATACCCAATATTGCGCTAGTAAGCATTCAGTATGGGACAGCAATCCTTTACTATACTCCTGAGATCTAAACTCTGGGAAAAAAAGAAAAACAAAGTTGTGGGCTTTATCATTATTTGTTGAAGCAGAAGGGGTGGCTAGGTGATGGACACTGAGGAGGGTATGTGCTGCAATGAGCCCTGTGTATTGTATATGACTGATGAATCACAATAATACATTATATGTTAATAATTTTTAAAAAAACATCAAAAATTATTTTTAAACTTTCATTTGGCAGCAAACATAACTTTACGAGAACCTATTTGCTGTCAAAATTAAACAAAAATTGATATACAACTAATTAGTCTTTATTCTATGATATTTGAAAACTCGTGTTATATAAAAAATAATCAAATGTTTATCCTAGTATCCTAGTCCCCACTGAGATGTTAGATATCATAACATAACATAACATGTTACCTTGAAAAAATCTCAAAGATTTTAAATTTTCATGTTTTTTGTCCCAACTATTTGTATAAGAAATTGTAGATGTTTACATGTTTAATAATGTTTTTGTTAAGCTGATGGCTTCTATGCACACCCACCTTAAAACTCAAAAGTGATTCATGTACCACGGGACAAGATCTACAGTATGCAACTACCAGTCTAACTCCCTTCCCCTTGACTTCCTCACCTTCTTCTCCTTTCCTCATTTCCTGACTTGACTGATTATTTTGATACCATGCAACATGGAACAAGCGTCTGCTTTCATGACATCTGTGACTTCCATTTATAATTAATATTGCACAAGGTATCTTTTAATGTACAAACTGAATAGCTGGAATTCAATTTCTCCAGGAATCTGAAGTAGAAATGGGACAATTTTCATAAGTAGCTCATGAGATTCTTCATAGCAGCACTGTTGAGTTGGCCTAATATTGATAGTTTTATGCAAATTATCACAACATGCCACAAATTCTTGAAAAGAAAATCTTCTAAGAATACACAGTATTTAATCTCCCTTTTACAGACTTTCATCAAACAGGATATCTTCTAAAAGCAATTATCTAAATTATGCATGGATAGCTCAATAATTTAATGTCTGCATATTTTTACTAAAACAGTTTGTCTTAGTGTATCTTTTTAAAAGTGCTGTAAGGTTTCTAATAAAAGTAACTAGATAAAACAATTATTCCCACAACAAACACACTTAAAATTGACTTTCACACTTAAAATCTTTGCAGAGAATTTGTGATAAATAATATGTATTTTACCATTATGCAGTAGATGAGAAATGATGTTTAAATGACTGGATAATGAACATTTAAAAATGTTAAGTTTATAAGTAATACTGAAATAAAAATGAGGAAAAAGCAATTTTAACAAATAATTAGTCCAATCCTTTTCCATGACTGTGATATTATTGTTGTTTTTTAATTTGGAGGGTTTAATTAGTTTTATCTTTTGACCTTTTGAAGAAAGTTGGCCAGTAAACTCATAATAAATATTCATTCTTTTATTTATTCATCAAAGTAGTTATACATACCAGACCTGCTTCTAGAAATCCAAGATGGGAATGAATCAGACAAGATCTCTGCTAAATTAAAAATTAAAATCAAGTGTAGTGAGATTGACAAATTATTAAATAAACTGTACTAGGTAGGAAGTGGAAAAAAGGTTAAATAGGAAGAAGCAGTGAGCTTGAGAGGCAAGAAAGAGTGGATAGTACCAAAAAAAAAAAAAAAGCTTTAGGGAAGCACATAATTAGAATGTTTGATGAAAGACATATGTAGAATGAGAATGCATGTGTACTTGTTGGGTTGGTTGGCATGGTAGAGCAGGATAGTGGGTATTTAATACAACAGCAAATGTGAACAGTTACATTAAGGACCATAAGACACCGAATGTAAGTTGATTTGCTATGTTGGGGAATAGAATGAGTAAGATTGAGAAGAGTTTCAGGCAGCTAACAAGGTTAGAGATGTACCCAGTTGGGGCCTGACCATGGAACCATTTGTGGTCTTGGTAAGTAGTATGGCCTTTGCTGCATGGAAATGTGGGGCCACTTAATGGATGTTAGCCCAAGGAGAATTAAGATCAGACTGAAATTACAGAAATATCTATGTAGAAGTCTAAAGTATGATAAAGTTGAGTCCTTTAAGACTAGAGGCAAAGAAGACTTCCACAAGAGTCCATGTGAGGTATAAAAAGAGTCAAGTGAAAGGTAAGAGTAGTACGATGAATTAGAATTTAAAAGTTAATAGGACTATAAGGGGCATATGCTTTTGGTCCCAGGAACCTCTCTGCTTGAGTACTGACTATATTTGCTACTTAAAATATGATGTTTGGAAAATGATTTAATGTATCTATTCTTGGATTTCCATTTGCAAAATGAGAAAATATGAATAGTGTATATTCATAAGGTTATTGAGATGATTAAATGAAATAATGCCTGTAAAATACTAGGACAAACCTGAAACATTATAAGCCTCAATAAACATTATTTTTTGTTGTTAGGAACATACTCTAAATGAACAAAAGGGCAAAGCAGAAATAAAAATGGCAAATGGCAGACATTTGAAAAATATTACAACTGCAGTAGTGCTCAAAGATATGCAAAATAAAGGGACACCAAGGGATAATTTACACCTGGCAGGCTAGCCAACATTAAAAGAATGCTTAATACCCAGTTTGGGCAGATACATGAGACCATGAGCCCCTAAGCTTCAGGTGAAGTGTGGTTGTTCTGGAAGATACATGAACCCAAAGCATGAAAAATGTAATTTCTCTGACCCATCAATTTCACATCTGGAGTTTTATACTATAGAATTAAACAGGCAAATACAAAAATATAAATAAGAATGCCATTTGTAGCACTGTTTATGGCAACAAAATATTGGAAACAACCTAAATATTCAACAAATAGGAAATGAATAATTTGTTATAATTTATAGAGTAAAATGATGTTCAGCCTTAAAAATGATGAAATAATGGATATTTATTGCTGTGTAAATATCTAAGTGGTGTTTGGTTTTTTGAAAAGCAGGTGCAGTGTAAGCTAATTTTTTACTGAACTCATAAACATATAATCACAAATGGTAAATTGGATAGATCTGACTAAATTTATAGACTTATTAGAAGTTGTTAGAGTAAGAAAATGAGGTTTACAAATAGAGGATTGTGAAGGGAAAATTGATTAATGAAATTCTCTTTAGAAACAAGAGCTCTTTTCATGGTATTTGTGTTATAAAAAAAAGGGAACATTTTTCTCACAAATTGAAATTAAGAAAGTAAGGATATATCACATGATCCAATAATTTCCTGACCCTAGAGAAAACCACTTCAGGATCTCTGTGTTTTGTTTTGTTTCTTAGTTGTCGTCATTTTGATTTTTTCACTCTCCAGCTTAGTCTACTTCTCCATTTATTTCCTCTCCAGTACTCTGGCTTTCTCTAGCTTTCCTTCTGCTCCACATACTCTGCAGGCCTTAAACATACATTTTTTAGTTAAATGTTTGGGCCAAGAGGTGAAGGATGGCTTATTTTGTTACCTCAGCTGTTTCTGTTAAATTGTGAGTAAGATCGCTTACAAAGAGAGAAGGAGGCAGCAGTGAGGAAAAGTTTTAAGAGCACAGTAAAGAGATGTAAAACACACTAAAGAGGTCATCAATCTAACCCACACCCTCTCTTTGGGGTCCTTCTTTCTGGTCCCTAGTGATATAACCCATCTTGGTTAGCTACAGTAAGGCTGATTCCCTAGAGTTTATTTTCTGAGGTTTTTGTAAGAGTTATGGGGAAAGACGGGCTTTTTTCCTCTAGGCATAGGAGATAAAAACGATATTCAATCCTGGAGCTATTAGTACCATTTTTTCTGTCATGGGAGAAGACATTTCCTGAAAAATGAAGCCAACACATAGGAAGAATGAGGAAGAGAGAAAGTAGATATATTTATATTATATCTTTGAGCACCTGTATCCCAACATGTGGTTCTAGACTAGTGGTTCTCGAAAAATGTTTTCCACTACTAGCAATTTGTTGGAAAATCACATTATTAGTTCCTATCTTAGACCTACCAAATCACAAGCTCTGGAGTGGGCCTGACAATTTTAACAAGACCTACGGGGGATTCTTAGGAATGCTAGGTTGTGAGTCACTGCCTAGACTTTTCAAATACATGAACCATTATATATCTTATTTATGCCTCTTTAAATTTAAAAGCTCTGATTAAGACAGCCACTGAGATAACCAAGTAGGTATGGTTGTCACAGTTGATTAGTATTACAGACATAAAGGAAATTGAAATCAGTTTTTAGTGGCAAAAAATTTCAGCTATGTGATTTCATGGGGCAAATTTCAGCTGTCCAGATGTATGAATAAAGACTGTAAATTTTAAGAGTCTTCAGGGGAGCTGTCTCAAACAAGCAAGATCAGGAAGTGGGGCCTTGGCTGAAGGTTCAAGAAGGAAATGAAGCCAAAGAGGAGGTGATCGATGGAGATATAAAGGTAACATCAAGGGACAGGATATCGGAATGACATCAATCAATGTACATAGCAGGTTGTGGTTAGACATCTTCATATCTGAATTTGAGTTAGAGCAGTAATAAGAGGTAACAATACCCAAGGTAAGTATATAAGAACTTATATACTTATAAGTATATAAGTATAAGATAAGTATATAAGTATATAGGTAAGTGTATAAGAAGTATATAAGTATATAGGTAAGTATATAAGTATAAGTATATAAGTATATACCATCTAGACATCCAAAAAATTTAGCCAAATGACAAATCCCATAATGAACAAGGGAATAGTCAGGATACAGGCAAAGAAAAGTGAAAGGTATTTTGACCATCTTACAGCTAAATGAAATGAGCCTCAGAAATGGAAGCAGTTTTATAGAAGTGGGTAGTTTAGGTTAAGAAGTAACATCAGCAGGTATGAGAACTGTAATAGTGTAACCACAGCACAGGCCACATGGAAAGCAAGCTTATAAACCTCCACCAAGGAAAACTAAGACAAGCAATGCTTAGAGGTGGGAGAGTGGGGGGCAGGGTTTCTTGAAGGCCCAAAACTGGAGGCAGCATCTTGGAACGCTCAGTAAGAAGTGACACATCCACTGTCTGGAGAGACTGCTGTGATGTAAAAAGATGACAGAGAAGAAGCAGAAATACGCATACTCTATTTAGCTTCCATTTTCTCTGCTAAGAACAATATTAAGAATGGAAGCAAGTTAAAAAGGAATTTGAAGATGAAGACCATTTATGCTCTGTTATTGTACATTAACATTTACCTTAGTCAAACCCTGATAGTACTTGAATCTATTTCTATAAATAATTTGTAGAAACTCTTCACAGGAGGTTCATTTTTGTGTGTGTGAATAATGAGGTGCATTCACTTGCCATTTAGACAAATTAGCTTTGGTGTTTAGTGTGTGGTAAATGTAGCCTGTCATTTCTATCAGTTCTTTCTCTGAGACTTGCCTTTCTTTCTCACGAGACTTGTAGTCTCATCGTTCTTTGCTGGGTTAGTACCTGTGACTACCTTTACTATAGAGTGCTGAATTGTAAGTAGGGTACTTGGGGATTTTTTGTTTGTTTAAGATTTGAGAGACAGTGCATGCATGCAAGCAAGTGGGGAGAGGGGTAGATAGAAAGGGACACAAGTAGACTACCCAGTGAGCAGGGAGCCCATTACAGAGCTTGATCCCAGGACTCTGAGATTATGACCTGAGCTGAAACCAAGAGTGGAAAGCTTAACTGACTGAGCCACCCAGGTGCCCCATGGTGCCCCATGGTTTTTAAATAGCGTTCATTATGATTGACATCAGTGTATCACTATTAGTGTTGAGAAACTTATTTCATGTTGTGAATGAAAATACTCATTCAAGCATGGCATAGCAGAAATCCATAGAGAGGAGAAGATAGCAGAAATCTGTAAGTTTGTACATGTGTCAAACTATTCCCTGAGTTAATAGTTAGCAGTCATTTTTTCTAGTCCTTTCCCCAGAAAATATTCTTAAGAATAATCTTGGGTCAATGACAAAACAACCTTAGCAAAGAGAAGTGTATTATTTTCACCAAATGATCAGACCTTTCTAGATTTTACACTCTTGAGAAAATAATAAAAATAGAAGTTGAAGAAAACAGAAAACACAAAAATAGGGCTTTCAATGCTTTTCCTTCATAATGTTACATGTTCAGGAATGTTTGTTTTTTGTTTTTGTTTAATTTGTTTGGACAGTAACATATAGTACCACAATTTGCCTTTATTTAGTTCCAAAGACAGAATAAATAAAATAATAAAGTATATTTTATACTATAAGTTGTATTTAAGACTGATTCATTTCTGCTACATATTCATGGAAGTCTACTTGTCCTTAAGCTACAATGTTTTTCTTCCCATTTAGGCAAGCATCACATATGTAAATCTAGTCCCACCACATTAAAAAGCACATATATTAAGAATGTTAAACATTCTCTATACATCAAAAAAAAAAAAAAATGCTTCTGAATTGGCTCCCAGCAGAGCATGTCTATCTCTAGCTAATGAGTTTTAATGTATGATTTTCTTGTACCTTACTTTTCTTTACACATCAATCTGCTCATGGCATCTGTCATGCAAACAGTAACAGGGAAACCGCTGGGGCTGTCAAGGAAATGACACCTTTCTCCTTTACTAGAGTCTGAAAATGATGCCCAGATTTCTCTGAAATTCTCCAGGCAAACTATGTCTTTCTTTTAAAACCAATACCATCTGCCCAGACAGACATTTGTGAGCCAATTGTCACATGAAAGATTTTAGCTGATTTCTAAGGCTCAAGCTTGTTACAGTAGGTTATCAGGCTTTCACTTAACTACATGACTTACCTTACACGTTTCAAATTGAAGATGTGTATTAAAGAATAGAATTCTATGGGTTAATCCTAGACAAACTATAGGACACTAACAAAAGCAGCCTTGGTTTATATTTAAAAACAAAATCACTCAGTATTTGTTGCCACTTATATATACACATATATATGATTTCCAAATGCTTATTTTTTTTAGAATGAAAGTTGAGAACATCCAGAAGTATGTACAGTATGTACTGTCAGTGGGTATCAAAGAGTATTGTTCACTTTCATGTTTCTTGATTATGTTTATATTCAGATATAAATTTAACCAATATGATATAATTAAGTGTAATCTCAATTAAAAAACAACTGCAGCAAGAAGACCCACTCTTAATTACTCCAATTACACCACCAATTGTATTCAGCTGATAATTCA
This sequence comes from Neogale vison, assembly GCF_020171115.1. Classification (NCBI taxonomy): domain Eukaryota; kingdom Metazoa; phylum Chordata; class Mammalia; order Carnivora; family Mustelidae; genus Neogale; species Neogale vison. Next base: position 116,054,389 of record NC_058095.1, on the reverse strand, counting down.
TTCACAGGAACATTCTTTTTTTACCTAGTTCAACTACCTAATTCAATTAATATAATTATTTTCCCCAAATCCATAAAGTTCCTCAAGTATGAATCATCTCAGACCAAAAAATAAGCATATATGTTCCCCATATGTGTGTATATTATATATATCATGTAATAACTTTGTTTCACTTAAAAATGTTTAGTATCTTTATGGGTAAATATATCTGTAGCTGGAATTTCAATGTAGCCCAGGATTCCCCTGTGTAAATGTTATCACCTAAGTAACTTCCTTAAGGAGTTGTTATGAAGTTACAGTGATTTGCTGTTGCAAAAAGCATTCAGATGAACGTTTTAATAAACTTTTCCAATTCTGTTCATTTTTATAACTCCTCAAGGGTTATAACTGATCATTAAAAAGAAATGAATATTTCAAGAATTTTTATATATACTACCATATTCTAAAAATTATAAAATTAAAATCCTTCATCATTGCATAAATGTTTCCATTTCACCATAAATCTGTCAACAATAGATATTTTAATTAGTTACTTCCTGATAACTGAAAGATGTTCTCATTGTTTTGTTTCCTTGATAACTAGTAGGGCTTAATTTTTTCTTGAGTTGCTAGAACAATTTCACCATGACCAAGTGGGATTTATTCCTGGGCTGCAAGGTGCTTCAACATCCGTAAATCAATCAACATGACACACTACATTAATGAAAGAAAGGAAAGAACCAGATGATCCTCTCAATAGATGCAGAAAAAGCAACTGACAAAATACAGCATCTTTTCTTGATTAGAACTCTCCACAGTGTAGGGATAAAGGGAACATATCTCAATACCATAAAAGCCAAATACGAAAAGCCCATACTGAATATCATTCTCAACAGAGAAAAAACTTGAGAGCTTTTCCCTAAAGTTAGTAACATGACAGAGAAGTCCACTTTCATCACTGTTGTTCAACAAAGTACTAAAAGTCTTACCCTCAGCAATCAAACAACAAAAAGAAATAAAAGGCATCCCAATCCGCAAAGAAGTCAAACTTCCACTCTTCACACATGGCATGCTACTTTGTGTTGAAAACCCAGAAGACTCCACCCAAAAACTGCTAGAACTCATACAGGAATTCAGCAAAGTGGCAGGATATAAAATACACAGAAATCAGTTGCATTTCTATACACTAACAATGAGACAGAAGAAAGAGAAATTAAGAAATCGATTCCATTTACAATTGTATCCAAAACTGTGTAAGATAATCTGGGAATAAACCTAACCAAAGAGGTAAAAATATCTGTATTCTGAAACCTATAGAAACTTATAAAAGAAATGGAGGAAGGCACAAAGAAATGGAAAAATATTCCATGCTTATGGAAAGAACAAATACTGTTAAAATGTCTATGCTACCTGAAGTAACTACACATTCAATGCAATCCCTATCAAAATACCAACATTTTTCAGAGATGTAACAAATAATCCTAGTTTGCATGGAACCAGAAAAGACCCCTATTAGCCAAAAGAATGTTGAAAAAGAAAACCAAAGTAGGTGGCATCACAATTCTAGATTTCAAGGTATACTACAAAGCTGTAATCATGAAGGCAGTATGGTACTGGCACAAAACAGACACATAGATCAACAGAACAGAAAAAGAATCCAGAAAAAAACTTTCAACTCTATAGTCAACTAATCTTTGACAAAGCAGGAAAGAAATCCAATGGAGAAAAAAACAGTCTCTTCAAAAAATGGTGTTGGGACAATTAAACAGTCACATGCAGAAGAATGAAACCGGACCATTTCCTTACATCATATACACAATGATTAATTCAAAATGTACAAAAGACCTAAATGTGAGATAGGAATCCATCAAAATCCTAAAAGACAATACAGGCAGCAACCTGTTTAACCCCAGCCACAGCAACTTTAAAGACAAAGGGAAACAAATGCAAAAATGAACTACTGGAACTTCATCAAGATAAAAAGTTTTTGCACAGGGACGCCTGGGTGGGTCAGTTGGTTAAGCGGCTGCCTTTGGCTCAGGTCATGATCCCAGCATCCTGGAATCGAGTCCCACATCGGGCTCCTTGCTTGGCAGGCAGTCTGCTTCTCCCTCTGCCTCTGCCTGCCACTCTGTCTGCCTGTGCTCGCTCTCGCTTCTCTCTCTATGACAAATAAATAAATAAAATCTTTTTAAAAAAAAAAAGTTTTGCACAGCAAAGATATTGGTAACCTACATAATGGAAGAATATATTTACAAATGTCCTATCAGCTAAAGTTCTAGTATCCAAAACCTATAAAGAACTTATCAAACAACACCCCCAAAATAAATAATCCAGTCAACAAATGGGCAGAAGACATGAACAGACACTTAGTTCTCCAAAGAAGACATACAAATGGCCAATAGACACATGAAAAAATGTACAACATAACTCAGCATCAGGGAAATACAAATCAAAACTACAGTGAGATATTACCTCACACTTGTCAGAATGGCTAAAATTAATAAGAGAGGAAACAACAGATGGTTTTGAGCATGTAGAGAAAAGGGAAACCCTCTAATACTGTTGCAGGGAATGCAGGCTGATATAGCCACTATGGAAAACAGTATAGAAGTTCTTTAAAAAGTTAAAAATAACTACCCTATGACCAGCAATTGCACTACTAGGTATTCACCCAAAGGGTAACAAACATAATGATCTCAAGGAGCACTTGCACCCCAACGTTTATGGCAGCATTGTCCACAATAGCTAAACTATGGATAAAGCCCAGATGTCCTTTGACAGATCAATGGATAGAGAAGAGTTGGTAGGTATACAATGGAATATTACTCAGCCACCAAAAAATGAAATCTTACCATTTGCAATGATGTGGATGGAAATAGAGTATTATCCTAAGCAAAATAAGTTAATCAGAGAAAAACAATTATATGATTTCACTTATATGTGGAAGTTAAGAAACAAGGCAGAGGATCATAGGAAAAGGGATGGAAGAATAAAATCGGATGAAATCAGAGAGAAAGACAAACCACAAGAAACTCTTAACTACAGAACACAAACAGGGTTCCTGGAGGGGAGGTGGGTGGAGGGATGGGGTAACTGGGTGATGGGCATTAAGGAGGACACTTAATGTAATGACTGCTGAGTGTTATATGCAATTTATGAATCACTGGATTCTACTCCTGAGACTAATAATATACTATACGTTAACCAAATTAAATTTTAATTTTAAAAAGTTTCCAGAACAATTTATTTGTGTGTATATGTTTGTGAGACTTATGTCCTTGGTCATCATTCTGCAAAAGTATTGATCATTAACTATGCAGGCTATAAAGAGATACATCTTTTCTACAGTATATAAATTAGACAGAATTTCCTAATTTCCATTTGCATTAAAGTAAGGTTTATGGTCATATTTTACTTGCATAATTGGCCAATCACTTCTATTAATATTATCCTTTACAGTTTCTATCACTCTTTATGGTTTGTTATCACTCTAAGAAAATTTCTCCTTGCTCTATATACAAATTCCAACTATATGTTCTCTTAGAACTTTAATACTTTTATATACCTAATTTTAAATATTTTAATAATAAATATTTCAACTACTTACTTGAAATATCTTTAGTATATGTCATATTTAGTATATGTCATATTTAGTATATGTCATATTTTTATAAATCATTAGATATAAATCTCTATATTATATCCCTTTGTGTATCTATTCTTGTTTCAGCAACATAGTCTTTTAATTATTTCACACATTTAAATCTTTTTTAGGGAAAATTCTTTCCTAAGTATCCCCCTAACTCTATTACTTTTGTTTTTAAGTATGTTATAATAATTCTCACATTTATTATCCCAGGTTAATTTTAGAATGATTTGGTTAAGTTATCAATGAACAGTTTTTTTCTTCCCAATTTATTTATTTTCAGAAAAACAGTATTCGTTGTTTTTTCACCACACCCAGTGCTCCATGCAAGCCGTGCCCTCTATAATACCCACCACCTGGTACCCCAACCTCCTACCCCCCCGCCACTTCAAACCCCTCAGACTATGGACTCTGAAAAATGAACAGTTTTTTACCTGGATGTCATAGAAACTTCCAACCATCTCCTATTATCTATTCTCCCTTCTTCCTTTTGCAATAGAAGACCCAAAATATTAGCTGCATGCAGGTTGCCTACCTTTAAAGCAAACTCTCTATGGCCATATGATTAAATTTGTGCTTGTGAGTGGAAGTAGTGAGCGTAATTTTTGAATCTTTTCCTTGAAATCAGTTGCCTTGGACCATTCATCTTATAATTGGTACATGAGAGAGAAAATAAAACTTCTTTTATTTAAGACAGTATATGATATTTCTTACAGCACATTGTCCCCAAACCTAACAAACAGAATTACATTCTTAGAAGTGGGAAAATGACAAAAACAGGGTACGAAGGATTGCCTTAGCAAATGTTTAGTAACTAGAAAGAACACAGATAATACTATAGTCCCTCTACTCAACAACTTTATGGCAAGGAAAAGCGTTTGGCAGAACATTTGCTTGTGATACCATAAAAGCTAGTCTCATTACCCACCAAAGCCATACTAATAGGGGAACTAGTTGAGAAAATGTGGAATGATTGTGATGGCCGATACCTGTTATTTTTAGTAAAATACAGTGAAAGAGACACGTAGACAAAAATTGGCCAGTCTGCAAGCAGAGATGGAGAGAAAACAAACTATGTTTATGGGAGGCTCTGTCTGCCAGTGGCCTGAAATTTAAATTGATTGAATTTTCAGAAATCTGAAGACTTAATGGGCTGGAAGTTCCAACTGCTTCTGTATGGAAACAGCTGGAAATATGTTTAGGGCCCAAAAGCAAACCGAAAGCAAACAGCAGATTAGGGATGTTGCCTTCAGATATGAAGTCATGGTTACAAATCCCTCAAAGGAGGGCCTATTATAGGACAGAGAGAGATGACCGACTAAATTCAGAAGCTATCCCACATTAGAAGAAATTGGGCAACCTTAAAAAATGTTACTAGAAGAGATCTTTGTGAATGATTTTTTCACACAGAACTGACTAGAATCAAGTAGACCAGAGACTACTATAGTTTGGAGAAAATTGTATTGTCAAATAAATTATAAGCCTAACCACAGAAGCCTAGGATTGCTCTGGCTGCAAAGCAACTCTCAGGTCATCAAGACCCCATACTCTTCAATGGTTTCTGAAAGAGTGGCTACAGGGCATAAGTGAAGGAGAACTTGCAAAGGGAGGACCAAGTAGGAGTTATGAAGGACTATGGAGAAGGAAGTTCCTTCTATAGAGCATCAGGGTTGGCAAGATAGGATTAACTAAGGATATCATTCCCTCTGGTGCAAGGAGTCTTCTGTCAAGCAGGATTTAATGTCTGTCATAGACAAATAAATGTTCCCATACTTTTCCTTTTCCAAACAGAAATTATTTAAGCTTTCTTGATTCTAATCTTCCATGAATATTGGTGTGTTTGTCTTTTTTTTTAATATTTTATTTATTTATTTGACAGAAAGAAAGATCACAAGTAGGCAGAGAGGCTGGCAGAGAGAGAGGGGGAAGCAGGCTCCCTGCTGAGCAGAGAGCCTGATGCAGGGCTCGATCCCAGGACCCTGAGATCATGACCTGAGTCGAAAGCAGAGGCTTAACCCACTGAGCCACCCAGGCCCCCCCTGGTGTGTTTGTCTCTGACATTATTGGTTTTCCAATCTCTACAGCTCATTTTTGAAATTGCTACAACTAAAAGAGTATTCAATTTGTAGCTGTGAGCTAGATGCAAAACACGTGTTGGACCCTGGGTTAACTTTCTAAATAAAGTGTGTGTGTGTGTGTGTGTATCTATGGGACAGAAGTGCCTGGAGATAGACTAAAAAATATTTCTGTTTCTATTCTTCCACTCTTCCTTTTAGTAAGTATGATAATTTTAAAATTTGGCCTCAAATTTTTGACACTTTTCCAGTGGAAATAGGTTCCATGTCTTCTCCTCCTGAATCTGGTGAGCATTGTCTGTGTCTACCAGTGAGTACAATAGAGATGACACTAAGTGATTTCTTAAGGCTTCTTGAAGTGCTTTATTAAGGCAATGCATTTCCTGTGACATTCATGAGGGGGGGAGGAAAAAAACAACAACAAGGAAAAAACCTCCCTAAGGAACATCAACTTGCCATGTAAACCAGCCAACTGCCCAGAGGCTGCCATGTTGAGAGAAAGCACCAGCTGGTAAATGTGAAGGGACCACATGGAAAAGTTCTAGGATAACAAGACAGGGGAACGTCTGAGCAGCCACCAGCTGCTCCATCACCCCACAGCTCTTCTCCAACTCCCAGTATCTTCTCACTCCAACTGTGGGAGAGATGCTGGGCCAAAATCTCTTTTCCTGTGCCTCTGGAAGTCTGAGAAATAACATGATTGTTGTTCTTTTAAGCTACTAAGTTTTAGATTGTTTTGTTACTAAGCATGTAGAGATTCTACCCTGTTTTGGAAAAACTACAGGCTATATTCACTTCCTAGTCTCCTTGGCAGTCAGATGTGGCAACATGACAAGGTTCCTGCCAATGAGATGTGTGCAAATTCTGGAACATCTTTTTAACCATTACTTGTCCTGACATCTCTATCTCCTTCTTCTAGCTTAGTGGAAAATGGGACAGATAAAGCAAATTTGGAAGCCACATGCTAAGGATGACAGAATCACTCTAATGTCCTGGGGTCTCTCACCTCTGGATGGTAAGATTGAGAAGAAATAAATTTCTTTCTTACTCAAATCACTAGATTTTGATGGTTGTTAGAGTACTTTAGCATGTGTTGAAATAAAAACAACAACACTGCAATGAAGGTAGACATCTTTCAACACTGAAAAAATTAGTAACACATATTTTCTCAAAAATGCAGATATCAACTCTGTTCATTCAATTTATCTTTTCTTTCTCAAGGGAAGTTTTATAGTTTGTTTTTTATGTAGTTATTATGCATATTTTGATACATTTGCGCTAGGGTGTTTTGTGTTTTTTGATGTGATCATGAGAGAGATCTTTTGATATTTTTCTTTATATTTTCTTATTAATTATTGGTATGCTATAAGAACATAAAGATTTTCAGATATTGCTATTTAATCAATCTGTTTTATTATTAAAATTCAAATGAACAGTTGTTTTCCTTTGCTTTATCCTGTATAAAGAGCTACTATGTACTCTTGCTCTCTGGTTGACCTTGTTGTTGAAATGTATGATTATATCTAATAAGCCTTTTTTGTAAATTATGGTTAAAAAAACATATACTACACATGTATCTACTTTTTTTCAAAAATTTTTATTTTTTTAATTTCTTTTCAGTGTTCCAGAATTCATTATTTATGCACCACACCCAGTGCTCCATGCAATACGTGCCCTCCATAATACCCACCACAAGGCTCAAGGCAACCTCCCACCCCCGTTCCTCCAAAACCCTCAGATTGTTTTTCAGAGTCCACAGTATCTCATGGTTTGTCTTCCCCTCCAATTTCCCCCATCTCACTTCTCCTCTCTATCTCCCCATATCCTCTGTGCTATTCCTTATGCTCCACAAATAGGTGAAACCATATGATAATTGACTCTCTCTGCTTGAATTATTTCACTCAGCATAATCTTTCATACTCCCATTCATTTTGATACAAAAGTTGGGTATTCATCCTTTCTGATGGAGTATAATACTCCGTTGTATATATGGACCACATCTTCTTTATCCATTCATCCATTGAAGGGCATCTTGGTCCTTTCCACAGTTTGGCAACTGTGGCCTTTGCTGCTATGAACATTGGGGTACAGGTGGCCCTTCTTTTCACTACATCTGTATATTTGGGGTAATTATCAAGTAGTGCAATTGCAGGGTCATAGGGAAGTCCTGTTTTTAATTTCTTAAGGAATCTCCACACTGTTTTCCAAAGTGGCTGCACCAACTTGCATTCCCACCAACAGTGTAAGAGGGTTCCCCTTTCTCCACATCCTCTCCAATACATGTTGTTTCCTGTCTTGTTAATTTTGGCCAGTCTAACTGAGGTAAGGTGATATCTCAAAGTGGGTTTGTTTTTAATTTTTTATTTTTTATAAACATATATTTTTATCCCCAGGGGTACAGGTCTGTGAATCGCCAGGTTTACATAGTTCACAGCATTCACCATAGCACATACCCTCCCCAATGTCCATAACTCCACCCCCCTTGTCCCAACCCCCCTCCCCTCAGCAACCCTCAGTTTGTTTTGTAAGATTAAGAATCACTTATGGTTTGTCTCCCTCCCAATCCCATGTTGTTTCATTTATTCTTCTCCTACCCCCTTAACCGCCCATGTTGCATCTCCACTTCCCCATATCAGGGAGATCATATGATAGTTGTCTTTCTCTGAATGACTTATATCGCTAAGCATGATACCCTCTAGTTCCATCCACGTCATCACAAATGGCAAGATTTCATTTCTTTTGATGGCTGCATAGTATTCCATTGTGTATATATACCATGGCAGAGGAAACAGTTAACAAAACCAAAAGACAACTGACAGAATGGGAGAAGATATTTGCAAATGACATATCATATAAAGGGCTAGTATCCAAAATCTATAAAGAACTTAACAAACTCAACACTCAAAGAACAAATAATCCAGTCAAGAAATGGGCAGAAGACATGAACAGACATTTCTGCAAAGAAGACATCCAGATGGCCAACAGACACATGAAAAAGTGCTCCATTATCATTTGGCATTAGGGAAATATAAGTCAATGTGGTTTTGATTTGAATCTCCCTGATGGTTAGGGATGATGAACAGTTTTTCATGTGTCTGTTAGCCATTTGTATGTCTTCATTGGAGAAGTATCTGTTCAAGTCTTCTGCCCATTTTTTGACATGATTATCTGTCTTGTGTGTGTTGAGTTTGAGGAGTTCTTTATAGATCCTGGATATCAGCCCTTTGTCTGTATTGTCATTTGTGAATATCTTTTCCCATTCCGTGGGTTGCCTCTTTGTATTGTTGACTGTTTCCTTGGCTGTGCAGAGGCTTTGCATCTTGATAAAGTCACAAAAGCTCATTTTCTCTTTTGTTTCCTTTGCCTTTGGAGGAAACTTCTTGAAAGAAGTTGCTATGGCCGATGTCGAAGAGGTTACTGCCTATATTTTCCTCTAGGATTCTTATGGATTCCTGCCTCATGTTGAGGTCTTTTATCCATTTCAAGTTTATCTTTGTTTATGGTGTAAGAGAATGGTCAAGTTTCATTCTTCTACACATACCTGTCCAATTTTCCCTGCACCATGTATTGAAGAGACTGTCTTTTTTCCACTTTGTATTTTTTTCCTGCTTTGTCGAAGATTATTTGTCCATAGAGTTGAGGGTCCATATCTGGGCTCTCTACTCTGTTCCACTGGCCTATGTGTCTGTTTTTATGCCAGTACCATGCTGTCTTGGTGATCACAGCTTTGTAGTAAAGCTTGGAATCAGGCAACGTGATGCCCCCAGTTTTTTCTTTTCCAACATTTCCTTAGCAATTCGGGGTCTCTTCTGATTCCATACAAATTTTAGCATTGTTTACTCCAGCTCTTTGAAAAATGCTGGTATAATTTTGATCAGGATGGCATTGAACGTATAGATTACTCTAGGCAGTATAGACATTTTAACAATGTTTATTCTTCTGATCCATGAGCATGGAATGGTCTTCCATCTTTTTGTGTCTTCTTCAATTTCTTTCATGAGTGTTCTGTAGTTCCTCAAGTACAGATCCTTTATCTCTTTGGTTAGTTTTATTTCCAGGTATCTTATGGTTCTTGGTGCTATAGTTAATGGAATCAATCTCTAATTTCCCTTTCTGTATTTTCATTGTTAGTGTATAAGCAAGCGACTGATTTCTGTCCATTGACTTTGTATCCTGCCACATTACTGAATAGCTGTATGAGTTCTAGTACTTTGAAGGAGGAGTCTTTTGAGTTTTCCATATAAAGTATCATGTCATCTGCGAAGTGAGAGAGTTTGACTTCTTCTTCCTTCTTAGTACATTTTCAAATATATAGTACAGTATCATCACCTACATACACACTATTGTACATATCTCTATACTTTTCAACTTGCATAGCTGAAACTCTATTTCCACTGACCAACATCTTCCTATTCCTCCCCACTCTGGTTCCTGGTAACTATCATTCTACTCTCTGCTTCTGTGAATTTGACTACTTTTGAGACCTCATTTAAGTGGAATTATGGAGTATTTGTCCTTGTGGAACTGACCTATTTCACTTAGTGTAATGTCTTTAAGCTTCATTCATATTGTAGCACATGACGAGGTTTCCTTCTTTTTTAAAGCTGAATAATAATTCATTGCAATTCAATGATAATTCAATGATAGTATGGCATTGCTATCTTAGCTACTGTGAATAATACTACAATGGACATGGATGTGCAAATAAGTCTTCAAGATCCTGTTTTCAATTATTTTGGAAAAATACCCAGAAGCAGAATTGCTGGATCATGTGGAAGTTCTATTTTTAACTTTTTGAAGGAGCCTCCTTTCTGTATTCCTGGCTTTAAAACATATCTCAGGTTGGTTAAGGAGATGGTGGCAGAGTAAGAAGATGCTAGGCTCACCTGTCATGAATAAACTAGAAAACTATCAACTCATCCTAAATACCCTAAAATTGACCTGAAATCTGGCAGAACAAAGTCCAAAACTAAAAGTAGAGAAGAGGCCACATTGAAGAAGGTAGGAAGTGCAGAGACATGGTTTAGGAGAGATCATGGCTGCTGTGATGGGGAAGGAGCCACAGATACAGAGAAGGGCGAGAGACAGACTAACACACAGGAGAGCACCAGGGGGAAATGAATCCCCATGGCAACTGGTTTGGAAAGTTACAGGGCCTGAAGTTCATGACTTATGGCAAACAGCAGGGCTTAAAACCTGGACTTCCAAAGGTCAATGGGCTGTGCTTGGTTAAGATAGAGTCCTGACGGTATTGCACTGCTCTTGAAGAGAAGACAGGCAAACAACCCTCAGACATACAGTCGGGACATGGTGATTTGAAGAGTGCCTGAAGTACACAGTGGGGAGGTTTTTGCTCGTCTCAGAGCATACCCCAGAGAGACAGCATTCAGGGAGAGACCCCTCTGGGAATAAAGGAACTTGCTTAAGCCATTTTCCTCCTCACTTCTCGGCCACCTGTGAGAACCAGTGCAGTGCCCATACTGGTTACTTAACATGCTTACACAAAGCATGTTAACATGTTACATTGCTCCCTCATACCCCAGAAGAACCACCTGTCCCAGTTACATGTGCCTCAGTCCCAGGGTAGGGGGCACCCTCCCCCAGAAGAGTGGCCCAAATACCTGCTCATATCTCCTCTCCCAACCTGGAAGTTTTATGGAGTATCAGTTCTGGTGGTGACAATAGATCTCGTTTCACAAACAGACCAGAGCACACTAAGTTAGAACGTGTCACATTCAGGCCAGGGACCAAACACTATCCACAACAGGCAAACAGCCTCTGCAGACGAATGCCCTGAAGAATAAAGAGGCCAGGACCAAACAGCAGAGCACACACAGCACACACTGTAGGGATTCCTGAAAGCACCAGGCTGTAGAAAAGAGGGAACACCACATAGCAGGACACTATTGGATGTCATCTTCGTAAGGTCATTACTCTCAAGAACTGGAAACATATCTGACTTTCCTAAACCAGAGAAACAGGCACAGAGACTTAGACAAAATGAGAAGACAAATGTATCCCAAATGAAAAAAGGACAAGGCCACAAGTCAGAGAATAAAGTGAAACAGATGGAACTAAAATGAACTGATAATTTAAAGTAAGACTGGAGCACCTGGGTGGCTTAGTCACTTAAGCACCTGATCAGGTCATGATCTCAGGGTCCTGAGATGCAGCCCCTGTCCAGCTCCCTGCTCAGTGGGGAGTATTATTCTCCTTCTGCTCCTCCTCCTGCTTTCTCTCTCCCAAAATAAATGAATTAGAAAATAAAAATCTGTTGTTCTAACTTGAAAATCTAGCAATAGGACAGAGTTCTAGAAATTTCAATAATAAAATTTCAAAACATAGAAAAAAGAGGAAAATCATTTAAAAAAGTAACTTACACACTCAGAGAGGGGAGCAGTGAGAAATGCTTTTTTTTTTTCTTTAGTATAACCTGGAAAGCCATTTTTCTCTACATAGATTCTTTCTCCTCCTTCTCCTGCTCCCTTTGTTACTCTCCCTGCTCATGTTCTTTCTCTTTCTAAAATAAATAAATTAATTAAATCTTAAAAAAAAAGAAAAGAAATGGTCATAAGGATCCTCGCTGAATTTGATAAAAGAATAGAGCACAAAAATGAGACCCTTAATACAGAGATAAGGAATAGCAGCAGCAATAATAAGTACAATAAAAGAAGTGAGAGACATGTTTGATGGAATGAACAGGATGGAAGAAGCAGAGGAGCAAATTAGTAACCTGGAAGACAGAATAGTGGAAAGTAAACAAGCTGAAAAAAAGAGAGAGAAAAGAATGGTCAAAACAAAAATAGATGTAAGGAACTCAGTGACTCCAGCAAACATAGTAGCATTCATATTATAGGAAGAAAGAGAGAAAAGAGGACAGAAAAATTTATTTAAAGAAATAACAGCTGAAAAATGCCTTCAGCTGGAGAAGGAAACAGATATCCGGCCAGATCCAAGAGGCACAGAGAACTCCCACCAAAATCAACAAAGTCAGATCTATACCAAGAAATATTGTACCTAAATTGGCAAAATATAGTGCTAAAGGAAAAAAAAATTAGGAGAATCAAGACAAAAGAAGATAGTAACTTAAAAAGGAAAACCCTTTGTAAAGCTAGCAGGAGATTTTTCAGCAGCAACTTTCAAAGTCAGAGGGGAGTGGCAGCATATTTTCAAAGTACCAAATAGGAAAAATCTCCAGCTGAGACTATTCTATCCAAAAAATCTATCATTCAGAATATAAAGAGAGGCAGAATTTCTCAAACAGAAACTAAAGGAGTTCATGACCACTAAACCAATCCTGTAAGAAAATTAAAGGGGACTCTGAGTAGAAAGGAGAGACCAAAAGTGATAGTAAGGAAGCAGAAATCACAAAAGCAATAAAAATGAATATTTCTGTAAAAAATCAGTCAAGGAACTCACAAAATAAAAAGATGTAAAATAGAACAGCATATACCTAAACCATGGGGAGAAGAGTAAAGAATGAGTTAAAACTTAAAAGATCAACTTAATATACACTGCTATATGCAGAAGAGATTATATACAAACACAGTGGTAACCATATAGACAAAATGACTAATAAATATGAAAAGAATAGAGAGAAAGAAACCTAAATATGTCACTAAAAATCAACAAACCACAGAAGAGAAAAAGACAAGAAGGGATCAGAGAAGATCTTCATAAACAACCACAAAACAAATAATAAAATACAACACATACACATCAATCAACAATTACTATGATAGTAAGTGGACTTAATCCTCTAATTTAAAGACAAAGGGTCACAGAATGGATTATAAAATAATACCCATCTATATACTGCCTACAAGAGACTAATTTTAGGCCAAAATACACCCGCAGACTGAATGTGAGAGGATGCAGAAACATGAAAATTAATGTCAAAAGAAAACTGGAGTAGCAATACTGGGGCACCTGGGAGGTAGAGTCAGTTAAGCATCCTATTCTTGCTCTTGGTTTCAACTCTGGTCATGATCTCAGGGTTCTGAGATCAAGCCCTGCTTTGGGCTCCATGCTTAGCATGGAGTCTGCTTAAGATTCTCTTTCCCTCTGGGTTCTTTAGATAGATAATTAGATAGATATATAGATAGGTAGAAGACAGACAGACAGAAAGAAAGCTAGCTAGAGTAGCATTACTTATATTGGGCAAAATGTATTTTAAAACAAAGACTGTACCAAGAGACAAAGAAGGACACTATAATAAAGGGGACAATCCGTCAAGAAAATATGCCAATTGTAAATTTTTATCTAACCAACATGGAGTCACCCAAATACACAGACCAGTTAATAACAAATATAAAGGAAATAATCAATAATAATACAATAATAGTGGAGGACTTTAACATGCCGCTTACATCAATAGATAGATCATCTAAAGAGAACATCAAGGAAACAATAACTTTGAATGGCACATTGGAACAGATGGATTTAACAGATATATTCAGAAAATGTCATCCTAAAACAGCAGAATACACATTATCTTTAAATGTACATGGAATATTTTCCAGAATAGATCACACATTAGCTTTTTTTTTCACAAAAAAAAGGCTTAACAAATTAAAGAAAAATAAAATCTTGGAAAAGCACAAATACATGGAGGTTAAATAACACATGCAATGAGTGCCCCAACCAAAAAATAAAAGAAATTTTAAAAGTACAAGAAACTAACTGAGGGTTTTGGAGGGGAGGAGGTGGAAGGTTGGGTGAGCCTGGTGGTGGGTATTGTGGAGGGCTGTATTGTATGGAGCACTGGGTGTGGTGCATAAACAATTCTGGAACACCGAAAAGAAATTAAAAAAATAAATAATTTTTTTTTAAAGTACAAGGAAACAAATGAAAATGAAAACACAATGGTGCAAAATCTCTGGAGTGCGCAAAGGCAGTTTTAAGAGGGAAGTTTATACCAATACAGGACCTCAAGAAACAATAAAAATTTCAAATAAAACACCTAACTTTATATGTAAAAAAGAACTAGAAAAAGAACAACAAAACCAAACCTAAAACCAGCAGGAGGAAATAATAAAGATTAGAGCAGAAGTAAATGATACAGAAACTAAAAAAATAAATAGGACAAATCAATGACATCAGGAGCTAGCTCTTGAAAAGTCAATAAAATTGAACAACCTCTAGGCAGACTTATCAAGAAAAAAAAACAGAAAGGACTCAGTTAAATAAAACCACATATGAGAGAAGAGAAATAGCAATCAATGTCACAGAAACACAAATAATTGAGAGAGAATACTATGAAAGCCTGTATGCCAACAAATTAGACAACTTTAAAAAAATGGTTATATCCCTAAAAGCATATAAGCTACCAAAACTGAAACAGGAAGAAAGAGAACATTTGAACAGACTGATAGCCAGCAAAGAAACTTAATCAGTAATCAAAAGACTCTCAATAAGCTAAAGTCCAAGGCCAGATGGCTTCACAGGCAAATTCTACCAAACATTAAAGAAGAGTTAATAGCACCAAAAGAGAGAGAGAGAGAGAGAAAGAAAGAAAGAAAGAAAGAAAGAAAGAAAGAAAGAGAAAAAGACTTAATACTTGTTCTCAAACTATTCCAAATAATAGAAAGGAAAGAAAAGTTTCAAATTAATTCTATGAGACCAGCATTACGCTGATACGAAAACCAGATACCACTAAAAAAGAGAACTACAGTCTAATATCCCTGATGAATATAGATACAAAAATCTACAACAAGTGCTAGCAAAACCAACTTAATAATACATTTGAAAAACCATTCACAGTGATCAAGTGGGATTTATTCTTGGGTTGCAAGGGCAGTTCAATAATTGCAAATTAGTTACTGTAATATATCACAACACTAACAGAACAGATCAGAACCACATGATCATTTCAATGGATACAGAAAAAGCATTTGACAAAGTATAACATCTATTCATATCAAAACCCTCTGCAAAGTAGGTTTAGAAGCAACATACTTCAACATAATAAAGGCCATGTATAAAAAACCCACAACTAACACCATCCCTAATGGGGAAAAACTGAGAGCTTTTCCTCTAACGTCAAGAAAAATACAAGGATGGTCTCTCTCACCACTTTTATTCAACATAGTTGTGGAAGTCCTAACCAGCAATCACACAAGAGAAATAAATAAAAGTAATCCAAGACGGTAAGAAGAAATCAAACTTTATTTGTAGATGACATGAGATGATATATACAGACCTAAAGACTCCACCAAAAAATAATTAGAACTGACACATGAATTTAATAAATCCCAGGATACAAAATCAATGTGCAGAAGTCTGTTGCATGTTATACACTAATAATGAAGCAGAAGGAGAAATTAAGAAAACAATCTCATTTACAACTGAATCAAAAATAATAAGATGCCTAGGAATAAACCTAACCAAAGAGGAGAAATACCTATACTCTGAAAACTAGAAAGTACTGGTGAAAGAAACTGAAGAAGACATAAACAAATGGAAAGACACTTCATGCTCATGGGCTGGAAGAACAAATATTGCTGAAATCAATTACATACTACTCAAAGCAATCTACACATTTAATGCAATTCCTATCAAAATACCAAGAGCATTTTGTAACAGAACTAGAACAAACAATCCTAAAATTTATATGGAGCCACAAAAGATTCAAATAGCCAAAGCAAATTTGGGGGGGAAAATGCAAAGCTGGAGGCATCAATTCTAGTTTTTAAGTTATATTGCAAAGCTTTAGTAATCATAACAATACAGCACTGGCACAAAAAGAGACACATGGGTCAAGAGAACAGACTAGAAAACCCAGAAATAAACCCACAACTATATGGTCAATTACTCTCTGACGAACCAGTCAAGAATATCCAACGGGAATAAGACAGTCTCTTCAAAAAAACGCTGTTGAGAAAATTGGACAGCAACATGCAAAAAAAAGAAACTGGACCACTTTCTTACACCATACACAAATATAAATTCAAAGTGAATTAAAGACCTAAATGTGAGACCTGAAATCTTAAAAATTCTAGAAAAGAACACAAGCAGTAACTTCTTTAACATCGGATAAAGCAACTTTTTCGTAGATGTGTCTCCTGAAGTAAGGGAAACAAAAGCAAAAATAAGCGAGTGGGACCATATCAAAATAAAAAGGTTCTGCACAGCAAGGGAAACAACTAACAAAACTAAAAGAGAACCAAATGAATGGGCGAAAAGACAAACCAAGAAATAGACTCTTAGTTATGGAAAACAAATTGATGGTTACTAGGAGGGAGGGTGATTAGGGGATGGATAAAATAGGTGATGGGGATTAAGGAGTGCACTTGACTGTACTGTACACTGGAAACTATTACAACAGTGTATGTGAACTAAGTGGAATTGAAATAAAACCTTGCAAAAATTAAAAATAATAAAGTAAAACAAATTACAAATTTATAGTAATCAAAACAACACTATGCCAGTGTAAAATAGATACATAGATAAATAGAAAAAACAGAATTAAACCCATGCCTATATGGTCAAGTGATCTTTGACTAGGATGCCATACTGAAAATTGAGAAAAGAATCTCTTAAACAAATAGTGTTGAGAAAACTGGATATCCACAGGCAAAACAATGAAACTGGATCTTTATATTATGCCATATACAAAACTTAATTTGAAATGGATTAAACACTTAAGAGCTAAAACTATAAAACTCTTAGAAGAAACCTCATGGTTAAAGGTGTATGTCCACTTGGCTGGGTCACGCGGTGTCAGAGAGCTAGTAAAACATTTCTGGATAGGTCTTCAGAGTGTCTCCCAAAGAGATCAGCATTTGAATCAGTAGACCGATCAGCAGAAAATTTTGATCATAGAAAAAAGACTGTCCTCACCAATCCAGGTAGGCATCATTCAATCTATTGAGAGCCTGAATAGGACAAAAAGATGCGGATGAAGGGCAGATTGGTTCTAAGACATCTGTCTTCTCCTACCCTCAGATACTGGTACTCCTGGTTCTCAGGTTTTCAGACTCACACTGAGATCTACATTATTTGCCCCTGATCCTCAGGTCTTTGGACTCAGACTGACTTTTCCAGCTTAGCAGATTTCTGATGACTGATCTGGGGACTCCCTGGCCTCCATTAACCCTGTGAGGCAATTCCTATAATGAATCTCCATTCCTATCTACTTATCTACCTACCTATTTGACTCTCTCTTTCTCTGGAGAACTAATATAAAAACATAAGGGAAAAACTTTATAACCTGATCTTGGCAATATGTATTTTTTTAATTTGACACTAAAAGCAAAAGCAAAAAGAGTGAATATAGACAAGTGGGACATCAAACCACAAAGCTTCCGTGTAGCTGAGGAAACAATCAACAGAGTAGAAAAGCAACCTACAGAATGAGAGAAAACATTTGCAAATTATATACCTGGTAAGAGGTTAATTTCCAAAATATATGAGGAAGTCCTATCATTCAATACTAGAAAACTAATGCCGTTGAAAGATGGACAAAAGACTTGAATAGACATTTCTTCAAAGAAGACAGAAAAATGGATAACATGCATATGAAAAGATACTAATCATCAGGGAAATGTAAATCAAAACCACATGAGATATAACCTCATACTTGTTAGCATCGCTATTAAAAAGAAAAAGAAAAAAAAACAGTAAAGAGCCAGTGTGATATGTGAAGGATGTGAAAAAATTGGACCCCTTGTGCACTGTTCCAGGAATATAAAGTGGTATCATTGCTATGAATAAGCCGCTCTTTTGATTGTGATGCTGACACTGCGTCTCAGGTGTGAGCATTTCTGTGATGATGGGGATAGTAGATGGCATATAAAATAGAGCACATCTTTTAGCAAGTTTGTTTTGAAGATAACTAAGCCAAATAAACTTAGGGAAATAAGGGTTTCAGAGTTTTCATGACCCATGGCCCAATTTTGGGTTTGAAATCCAAGCCTCAGCTAAGGATAAAATATTAGTCATTATTCCTTCTCTATATCACAGAGGGAGCCTTGTGAAGAGAGGATATAGATGATAACCACATTCAAATACCATCTCTCTTTTCCATGATTCACTTAGGATTTTCAAATATGCTTAGATTTGATGGACTAATATTTTGCTCTGAATTTTTTCATCATTCATGTGTATTTGTCCCTAGAAAGTCCTTATATTTCTAATCTCATGCATGTTACGTTTTGTTCAAAGTGAGGGCAATTTGACAAAGGCAATTTTTTTCGAGTGCCAGAATATTCTGAATGACCAAAAAATGTCAGATTCTAGAAGGTGTGAATGAACATGTGTATGGATTTTTCTGATTTAGGTATAGAGGTCACTATGGGTTTCCTACATCTACTTAAGTTACTGAAGTCATATCTTTTTCTCAAAAGCCACCTTTCTTTGCAATTTTTCCATAAAAATTTTTAAAAAGAGCAATTATGATCAATTTTTAAATGTCCTTTATTTAGAGAAAAATGAACTGAAATAACAAATCTTATAGAAAATGACATATTGACGCTTCTAGGAATGGCCGGTCTGTGGAAAAATTGTTTAACTCTATATATTTATATATAAAATATAAATATATAATATATATAAATATAATTTTATAGTTATAATTTTATATATTCATAGATAAGTTATATATGTGTATATATATGTATGTATATGTACATACCCACATATATATGGGTAATTTTTGACAATTATACAAGAATACTGACACTTCTAGGAAAATATAGGGCTTCCTTATTTTGTATATGCCATTATCTATGGAACCTCACCTGACATGCATCCCCAACTGACATGTTATCCTCCTGTTGTCAATAGGATCAATTTTGTTGTGTCATCTCAACTTGTTGTCTTAGGGTATTTTAAAATGTAAGTGAGCTACTCCTTTCTGCTAACCTCTGTAATATGCCTGACTGATGAAGAGTCAAAAGCTTGGTCACATAATTTTAAAAAACTGACCATGAGACTATTCAAGGTGAGAGAGTAGAGAACGGCCACAACATTCTTACATACATTTGCTTAAGTCATCTGAGTGCTTTTTATTCTCTTCTCAAATGTGAATTCTTTATGTGCTTTGATATATCTTCCATGCTTAAGGCCATGAATCATTAATCTAGCCCTTATAACTTTTCTACATCGTCAACGAATTGCTAAGGTAATGTTATACAGGAAACTTTTGATGTAATCCTTGATATTACCCCCTGACAACTTCAAACTATGAGATTTTTTTAAAAATTTAAATTAATGTGTATAAGAAATATAAGAAATATCAGTGCCATAATTACAGACAAAGAATTTACCTAATGAGAATTATACTACTTCTCCCCATTTCCTGTTTTCTGCAAGCAATTCTAATAGCAATCAAAATTCACAGCCTTGTCAATCCCTTTAGAGCTTGTTTTTTTTAGTGAAATATTAATGGTATGAGACATTTAATTAACATTAATTTTTCTACAATCAACTTCTGAGAATCGGTATCATATTAGCAGAAAACAAATGGAAATTGAGGATTAACTTAGGGGGGAAAAACACGCTCTGGGGTATATTCCAGAGTGAATATACACTCATCCTCAGCATTTTCTACAAATGAAATCTAACTTACCTTGCTCAAGACCACTGATGCAATTCCATCCCAGCAACTGTCAGAACAGTTCTTCGGAGAAATGATTTTGTAGAAAAATTTTTAAAATAGCAAGGAGGTAAGAGTCTGAGTAAGCAAAACTGGGGTTTGTGTTTAATCTTTTTGCCCCATTGAAATCACTACGCACAATTCACTATTTTGTAGGGAGGGGTTATGTTTCTTGTACTCTCAGCAATTATTTACCTAAAATAGTTTGCTGGTTTTAGAGTCTAACAGTTTGAATCGAAAGCAACAAAAAGCAGTGCCAAATAAATGCACCATTTGTTTTTGTTGATTTTTTTTTGAAACAATATTGAATTTACTTTAGTCCCCTAGATTCTTCATAGGAACGTTTGCTTCACATATGCAAAAGCATCTCCCTATAGCATTAATATGGCTTATTAATCTTCAAAGACACTGTGCTTTTTTATGCACTGTAACAGCCAAGTCTAAAATGAAAGCTTTCAAGTTTGTTGACTCTGGAGCCGTTTTGATTTTTTCTTTTTTTTCCATGCTGCCATAAATGCCCTTTTTCCTAATGCAACACTGGGAATAAAAAATAAAAAAAAAAAAAGTGAATTCTGTCAGCATAAGTCACCTAAGGAACAACATCTGTGCTCGTCTTGCTTCTAATTTTCTAGTACCCTAGATATTCAGAATAACTGAACTTACTGGACCCCTACCAAGTTATCTATCTCTGACGGCTGCTGTGCTGTAAATTCATACCGAAAACTGTTATATTCTCCTGAATTGCTGCAGCTCCCCCGATAAAATGGAAACTTTTCCACAGGTTTTCCTGTCAAGTTCAACCTGCAGGTAGGATTTAGGAAGGCTGCGTGCCTTGGTCTACTGACGGAGAGTGATGTCCTCACCAGCTTCAGAGCACACTTCCTCAAGCCCAGCATTAAACACTAGCGCACACATATTCCGGTAATAAGGATTTGCTGTAACGGGTTCAGAAAGGTTGTCTTTAGGCACTTTCATTTTTAAAAGTCCTGATAAGGTGGCTCGGCGAGGACTCACAGGAGTTTCTTGTTAAGTAGCCTTCTAGCATGCTGCTGAGCAATTTGCCAGTTATCTTCTCACAGACTCATTAGCTTATGCTCTCAGTCACTCATTTGCAGATTGAAGCAGTGAAAAAGAGCTTCCACATCATGCCTTAGAAAGGCCACCATCTCTTTGAACTGGTACTTTAAAGGGTCTTGGCAAATAGTTATCACAGTTCTGCTCTCAATCCACACTCAGTGGAGATGCTCAAAAAAAAAAATCTAGTTCTATCAAATACTTACTTAGTGATTGATTCAAGAGAAGTTCGGTTTGGTTAGAGTGTTAATAATTTTATAAAAAGGAGGTAAAAGCAGGGGCACCTGGGTGGCTCAGTCAGTTAACAGTCTGCCTTTGGCTCAGGTCTTGGTCCCAAGGTCGTGGGATAGAGCCCCACACGGGGCTCCCTGCTCAGGGAGGAGCCTGCTTCTCCCTCTGGCCCTCCCACCTTGTGCTGTCTTGCGCATGCCTGCTCTTTCTCAAAAACAAATAAAGAATATTTAAAAGAAATAAATTAAAAAAAAAAAAAAGAGGTTAAAGCAGGACAAAGGACAAGAGGAGCAGGTGACCAACCTTCCCTGTTGCCCAGGACTCGGATTCCTGGATGTGGAACTCTTCGTTCTAAACCTAGGAAAATCCTGTACAGACCAAATGAGCTGGTTACCCTCAATGTTTTTGTTTTGTTTTGTTTTGTTTTCGTTTTTTTAAATTTTGTTATTTTGTTGCTTTTCCTGACCTAAGATTGACAACATATGTGTGTGTATATACATATATATATATATATATACATAAATATATAAAGTGTACAATGTTTTACCATGCATATATATTGTGAAATGATTGCCATAATCAAAGTAATTAATCCAGGTAATATTCATCACATCACATAACTAATTCTTTTTTTTTTTTAAAGATTTTATTTATTTATTTATTTGACAGAGAGAAATCACAAGTAGGCAGAGAGGCAGAGAGAGAGAGAGGAGGAAGCAGGCTCCCTGCTGAGCAGAGGGCCCGATGCGGGACTCGATCCCAGGACCCCGAGATCATGACCCGAGCCGAAGGCAGCGGCTTAACCCACTGAGCCACCCAGGCGCCCCCACATAACTAATTCTTAAGGGTCCTCCAAATTAACTCTACTCCCTACTATTTAAAGTCTACTTAAAGGAAAAACTGCAATTTGCCCTTTAGCAAAATAAACTTGCTAGAATAAAATATTTCTTTCTACCCAGTCTGCTAGTTAACAAATATGGTTACACCCTGTCTTTTTTTAATTTAAATGTTCTAAAAATATTTTATAAATAAAATTCTTGCTCAGCACCTCGAACACATCCCAGTTGACACTGGTTTAAATTCTGAGTTCCACATGCCAACGCATAGCCACACTTCACAATCCTACTGACTGAGCAGCATTGGTCATCCCTATGTGCTCTATCAAGTTCCTAACTCCACAGCAGAGATAAGGGAGTTGTGTAAATGTCATTTCGGGGGTGTGGGGGTGAAGCCTGGATATTTTATAGGCTATCACTTTTGACAGTGAAAAGTAAAGATTTAACCCTCCCTGTTGCTATTGCCTCAAGGAACTCTTGTAGAAAATAAACCAAGATAGTTTCCACAGGTAAAGCTCGGGCAATAAAAAAAGAAAGAAACATCTGCGTCAAAGGAAACTCTAAGAAAGTTAAGTCTGCAGAGTTTGACCTGAAAACTACCACAGCTTGTCTGAATTACACGGCCACCTGTCACAACTGTGGCTGAGATTCTTCTAAAACAGTAGGGGTTTGTCACATAAATGGAATGTGCAGGATTTAAATTATTGCAGACCATGAGGCCATCCCAATGAGCGTGAAAGTTTTCAAAACAGAAATGACAGGGCTTAGTGTCTCCTAAAGCCATGTGATATTCCCTGTTGATAGCTGCCCAGAAGCCCTACAGTGAGATTAAACATCAAAATGACAATATCATCACTGGATTTCTAACAAAGCTAGCTCAGACAAATTCATGCGATTAAATCCATAAAATCCCCCTTTGCACATACATAATCATTTGCCAAGGGTGCATAAAACCACTGAGTCATTCCCCAGTATGGGCAGAGGAGGTGATAACTAGATGATATGGCTGCACTCAGACAGTTCTCTTAATTATATTAGTAATTATATTAGTGGTCTTCACCATAACCTCTGGTGGAGGCTGAAAACTACAGCATAGGAAAACACCTCTTGGTTGCCTCATCCCACATTACTCAGAAAACTGCGTTGGTGGTATAGTGGTTAGCATACCTGCCTTCCACATTACTCAGAAAAGTAACAATCAAAGTCGCTTACCCTCAGGGTGGGCAGTTTAAGAAAAGTGCTTGCTTTTTGTTTTCCATCCTCCTTACTGCCTTCTCAAACAACTAACAGCTCTGGGAGATTAAAAACAAAACAACAACAAAAAACAAACAAACAAACAAAAAACGAATACACAAGAAGAAGGCATGAGCCATATAATCAGATAGCTGAGAAATCTTTTTGTGAAATCCCCTACCACACTCTCCATCCCTAACGCAACTGCTTTTCAAAGACAAGCTCCAAGTTCTTTCTCAGGTCTCAGTGCTTGGCTCTTTCCCATACTGGACATCTCTTACTCTACGCCACGTTTTCTTCACTGAACTTCTTCATTTGTCTTAATCACCACGTATTTCATGTTTTATCTTGATCCAGGTCTCTAATTCCTAAAATGTTCGTTATCACCAAACCCATTTTTTTTTCTTTTAAATATCAAATTCAGTATCACTTACGGTGGCTACTTCCTTTTCAAGGTTTTCTTAGTTCTTTCATTATATTGATTGCTTCATTTCTGAGGCTAAATGTAATAAATTTTCAATTTGGAATATTAAGAAAATCTAAAAAAATTTATATAATTTTGTTACGCACCTATTCTGTAGGTGCACACATCATCTGAATTCTTCTATAAGATTGCCACACAAGGAAAATCACTGTTTACATTTAACTTATCTCCTCCTAATATATAAGATTTCTTCCACACTCCTTGACAAGCAGTGTTCAGCCTGATTGCAGACCTGTTGTCAACACCCATCTAAGTGCTTTGAGATGCTTTGTGAATCACAGAAGTTAAAGCTAGAAGGAGCCTTGGGAATCAAAGAACCCAAGTACTTATTTTACAAGCAAGCCCCTCACCACAGATAATCCAGCTTGTAAGCAGCAGAGTTAGAACGACATTCAGATAAGGCCAGCACGTTCAGGAACACAGACTCTGCACTATATGGAAGAGCCTGTAACTAGGCTCAGTCCTGCGTCATCTGGAGAGAGGGGCACAAAAGCACCATCATCTACTTACTGCGCACTTGGAGGGTTTCAAGTGCCAGCCATCTCAGTGGGTGGACAGGAAAATGTGAATGAGTGATGTTTCTTACCCACTGACAGCACTGCATAGGCTAGCAATGAGCCTGAATTCAGGTTTATCATTTCCCAAGCGGATGCTTTGTTCAGGGCTCTAGCGACATTTCCCAGTGCATCATTCTTCCTAACATCATTCTTCCTAATCTTCTTATTTTTAAAAACTACTCCCTGTTAGATAGTACCCTGTAATTCTATGAAATTTGTTTCCCATATACATGTATGTATGTGTGTGTGTGTATATATATATATATGTATATATACATATATATATGAAATCCGTCCAAATCCCACAATTACTAATTACTGTAATCCTAGTCTGAAAAGGGGTGCAACCAATACACAATGCATCGGACTGATTGATGGTTAGAGTGTGAACTTGGAAAGCAGAACTGACAGAAGGTCAATAACAAGCTCTTAAAGTTACCGGGATCTGACAATGATCTTCACTCCTCCTCCTAAACATCCAGCAAATTGCTTTATACTCCCCAAAGATATGTTTAAATTAATTCCTATACTACATAAAAGGAAATCCCAGTGTTTACAGAAACATAAAAGTCACAGAGTAATTAGTTGTATCTTCTATTAAGAATAATTTTGATCATCCAAACTACGATATGAGTGAGGTAAACATTTACATAAATGAAATGACCATTTAGGGGTTAAAAGCATAGCGCTTGCAAGTGACAATTTTGTATGTACATCTGGACTCTGTTATTGATATTAACTAATAATGTGCTCCTAAGAAAACTCATCAGTGAAATGGAAATGATAATAGTACTTCTTAGGGCTTTTCTAAATGTTACAAAAATTAATGCATACTGTGGCAAGCACTCAGTAGCTGTTAACTATGATTATTACCACAGTTCTGCATTCCTAATTTAGATGCAGTTTTTATTTGCCTTACCAAATTGGACTTTAACAATAACTGAGAGATGTGTTTAAGGAGACTCCTAAATAATCGAGGAGAAATGGTCTCTCCCAAAGCCATACTCTGAGAGGTGTTTTTGCAGGTTTCCTTTTCCACAGGTAATTGACATACTTATTGATTTTTTTTTTTAAAGTTCTGAACTAGAACTTGATTCAGAAAATAAGAGAAACAGATGTTTGTCTTCCAAATTAAAACTGGGATATGTACTTTGAAATAATTTAAAGTATTAAGATATAAGCATCATGAAAATGTTTTAATAACTTTCTGCATCTCAAAATGGAATCACTCATTTTCTAGAAAAACCGTGTAGCCTGTTGAAACTGCATTATGACTGCTTCTGAAAAAAGCAAAAATATGTAATAATTCATGGGTGATTTCATTTGGGTTTGGGGGACTTCCGACCAATCACCTTGGTGAGCTTACTTTGTGAACAGGCACAGTGGCTAATCAGAGGATCCGTGCAGAGAAGCAAGTTTACATTCCTGTTGGAACGAGTTCAGAGGAGGAAGCACACCATCCTCTCTCAGCCCCAAACTTAGACCTTGGAGACTGGAGGATTCCAATGTGTGATGGATATTAGAACCAGACTTCTTAGTCCGCTCACCGGCTCAGCCAATCCACAAATTATCCTCCTCTTTTAAGGAGATGTGACGAATGGTTAGAAAGAAAAACTAGAAGTATTCCATTTACTAAGTAAATAAAATTACTGTATAGTCATGGAATGGAACGTGCTATAGCCTTGAAAAAGGGAGAAAACCCTCTGTGTAATAATAAGGAAGGATTCTTGCTAGGTGAAAAAAGCAAGGCACAGAACAGCATTATGGCATGATACTACTTGTGTAAAAGAGGAGGAATAAAAATAATAGAGGCATGTTTGCTTATATAAGCATAAAATATCTCTAGAAAAGCATACAAGAAATTGGCAACTCTGGTGGTTTCTGCACACATGGGCATGAGTGGCTGGGCACATGCATGGCAAGGAGATTTTCTACTAGTATCTTTTAAATTTTGAACAATGTGACAGTCCTGCTTACTCAAAAATAAATAAAATTAAAACAAAAACAAAAAGATACTTTTATACTTTTTCTTGAACACCATTTTTAGATGTAGCTGCTACCTCTTGCCTGTTTTGTTTTCTTCTAGATATCTTAGTGAGTCTCATAGGATTTTTATACCATTACCTTACAAAACAGGAGCCCCTTCTAATAAAAATGTCACATTTGATACTGAGGCTTCTGGAAGTTATATATGTAATTCAACTGTTAAAGTCACATCAACATTTCATATCAGATTCCTGATATTTACCTATACCTTTCAGCCTGATATTTTATGAAACTTCCTCCTTTTCTGAAGAAAGAGAGCCAGGGTCTTCCTAGACTTTGAACTGTGATTTATTTCCTTTGTACTGGTTTGACCCACTTCTGCATTTTGGAGACTGCTAACTTTACGCCCTTGAGGATGAGAAAAAATAAATCCTTGCAGGTTCCTGGAATATAAATTACAAGGAAGTGAACAAGATAAGTGTAGTGTAGGAAATTGACTTTCTTTTTCCTGGTGTAAACTTTCAGAAGTCTTTGTTTATTTCTAATCCATCAATCAAAGAATTAAGGAATGAAGCAACTTTTCTTTTTTTTTTTTTTCCAATTTATTTATTTTCAGAAAAACAGTATTCATTATTTTTTCACCACACCCAGTGCTCCATGCAAGCTGTGCCCTCTATAATACCCACCACCTGGTACCCCAACCTCCCACCCCCCCGCCACTTCAAACCCCTCAGATTGTTTTTCAGAGTCCATAGTCTCTCATGGTTCATCTCCCCTTCCAATTTACCCAAAATCTTGCCATTTGCGACAACATGGATGGAACTAGAGCGTATCATGCTTAGCGAAATAAGCCAAGCGGAGAAAGACAACTATCATATGATCTCCCTGATATGAGGGAGTGGTGATGCAACATGGGGGCTTAAGTGGGTAGGAGAAGAATCCATGAAACAAGATGGGATAGGGAGGGAGACAAACCATAAGTGACTCTTAATCTCACGAAACAAACTGTGGGTTGCTGGGGGGAGGGGGGTTGGGAGAACGGGGGTAGGGTTATGGACATTGGGAAGGGTATGTGCTTTTGAAGCAACTTTTCAACTAGTGTGCTATTTGTTCATTTCATAACATTTTAGATAATTATTTTAAACTGTTTGCACCAAGGTTCTGTTCAGAATAGAAGAGAATAAATCCATACCCTAGTAATCTGGGAATGGGGGGAAATTCCAGTTGTTTGTTATCTTGCCCCTCTTCCCACGGTCAAACCCATATATATATATAAACTTGTATAGAAATACATACATACATACATACATGTATATATCTACATGTATATACACATATATATACATATACATATATATGATATATACAAGTATGTATGTATGTATTTTTATATAAATGTGTGTGTGTGTGTGTGTGTATAAACTTGTATGGAAATTTCTAATTTTCATCACAAGAATATGCACCAAGTGGTTGATGGCTCCCCTGTGTTTGTGGCCCACAACATTATATGCTTTAGTGATAGGAATTCACACATACCAGTTTAAAAAGTATGGTATTACATCAGAAATACATTGCATCAGAAAATAATAGCTATTAGTATAGTGCTTAGCAATTTGTAAAGTCCTTGACATAAGCTTCTCATCTGATGAAACTACATGTGAGATAAATATGTTAAGTCAGGGACCATTTCCAAAGTACCTTTTGCAAGTTAGTTATTTTCCATTTATTGCCTAATCCTCACAATGAAACTTATAAAGCATTACTGGAGTTCCCATTTTATAGAAGAAGAAATTAAAGCCACTATATAAGTAAGTTACAACTCTAATTTGGGTGATGGGAAATTTTATTGGTCCCCTAGCCCATGGGGAACTTTATTGGTCCCCTGGACCACCATGGATATGGAATCTACTTCTGATCCAATTAATTGGAGGGAGTTTGGGGCAGGACTCTGTATTAAACACATACCTTCCACAATGGCTCAGCTTGACATAAAAGGTGGGAAGTCCAGGCTCAGTAAGTCCCACAAAATATGAAGTATGTTGTGTAGTATGGATGTAGATCATCTGGTTGTAAAACTTGGCAACCAAGTCTCCTCCTTCAGCTCTACTTTGAAATCTAAGGGCATCATAGATTACTACAGACCCTCTGCCCAGAGGCAAAAATGAACATGGAGAACTATGTACTAGGCAGATGACATTTCAACTCCAATTTAAATAATGAGGAAGAACTTGACAGACAGACAAAGAGACAAGCAATGCTGCAAAGCATAGTGCATACAAAGACACAGAGTCACTACAGAATACGTTTAGTAAGTGTGGAGTGAACGACAGTACTGAACACTATGGCCCTGGAGAAATGCACATACGGCTGAAGGAAGGCTGGTGTGGGAAGGGAATCACAGGAAGGCGTTACCTGATACAGGTATTATATGGCCGCGCCACCATGTTTGGAGTAGAAGCTGAAGGTGATGGGAGTCACCACTGGACTTCAAGCACAGAAAATAAACATCCAGCTTCGTCTTTTCGAAAGATTATTCTGAAATTAGCATGGAAATCAGACTGCACAGGAGTAAAATGAGAATAAAGGCCATTCGGGAAGTTATTAGAATAATTCAGACAAGAAGAGTTGAGGATGAGTGATGACAGTGACCATGGTGAAGAAGAAGGGGTGACTTGGCCAATACAAGAGCAGATTTGCTAGGGATGGGCAAATTGGATCTTCAGGGAAAAGAGCACCGGCCCAGGAAATAGCTATTTCCATCACTGTGAATAGGGTTAAGGAGCATAATTACCCCTTCACAGAATGTATATCCTTAGTCCCACAAACAAATTGTTACTTACAAAGTAGCATCATGGCATTTGAGAAAGCTGTTTGGAATTTTTGTATTTGAAATTTATTTTTACCTGATTAGAATTACTGTTTTATCATTTTCCACCAACTTTAAACATGACAGATTATTCTTACTTTGCTTCTCCAAAAACTGAATCTAAAATCATATCTATATCCATTTGTATAAAGATTAGATTTTTCTAAATTTAATGTTGAAAAATAGTAAGCAATGTGCTCCTTTTGTTCCACAGGATAGATTTTTAAAAAGAGGGGAAAGTCTTTCTTAAGGTTGTGAGAGGGGAAAAAAAAGCAAAAACCAACAACTCCACAGATAAAATCATGCCTTCATTTAGATCTGAGAGAAAAGTTAGGATAATTTGTCTCAATGGAGGCAGAGCACATCTCTGGGACTTGTGCTTTGTTAGCTTGTTTGCTGGACTTTTTTTTTTTTTTTTTCCATCTGCTCATTTGCTTTCCTCATTTTATTTATCTGTCTGCGAATGGATAATTATCCCCCCCACCCTTTTTGTCCCCTTTACTGTTGATGTTCTGTTTTTGTCAGATTTGTTTTCCCTTGATTGTTTTCCTACTGCAATCATCATGCAAGAGGGTGATACATTTTTTCACTTAATTATAATTTTCTTTATCATGCAAATTTCAAAATTAATAATGGCACAAGCAGATAAGAAAAAGTCTCTTTAGAGTTTCTTAGTTTTATCACATAATGACACATTATTTAGACCAAATCACTCAGTTCTTGTATAGATGCATACTGAAATCATCAGAAAGAAATTGAATTACCATTTGATTAAAAAAAAAAAAAATCAGTAAAGGCAAGCATTAATACCTAAGTGCCAGGAAGCAGAAAACTTAGGACCAAAATATTCATAATATTTCAATGAGATATACTTCTCTAATGACTTAAGACCCAAAATTATTCAGTTTTTTTTCATACCTGAAAAATGCTTTCTCATTTTTGAGATATCAATTACCATTAAATTAGTAATAACCTTAAAACCTACATTTCCTTTTTAAACATTTTAGATATTAAAATTGTAGCTCTCTGGAACTAATAGAAGATCTTTAGCCTTTTCTGGGGAAGAAAAAAAAAAAAAAAGCCCAGTTTTTGAGTGTCCAAAGACTCAAATGGAATAATTTAAGTCTAGTGATAGAATAATCAATGAACATTATTATTTAATTTTGGCAGGAGAATATTTGGAGATCAATTGACAGAGTTATTTTCAACCATCAAAAATGAGGAAATTGACATAAAAACTTTATTTAGGTATCAGAGGAAACTGTCTATATGCTTTTCTATATGCTATACTAACCATGCAGGAAATGTATACTATCATTAATGGAGATCTTCATAATATAGACAAATATAAAGATGTATAGATACAAGGCATAATATTTTATGAAGCATACTGTATTAGTTTTCCAATGCTGATATACCAAATCATTATAAAATAAGTGGCTTAAGAAACAAAAATTTTTATATTTTCACATTTCCATAGGTTAGAAATTTAATAATGATCTCTCAGGGCAAAATGAAAATATCACCAGGCCTGCATTCCTTTCTGGAAGATCTATGGAAGAATGCATTTCTTTGCCTTCTCAGTTTATTAGAGTAGACATTGCCCTCATTCCTTGGCTCATGGAGTCCTTCCTTCATCTTTGAAACCCAACAAGGAAAGGTCCACGCTTTCTCAAATAGCATCATTGTGAAAACTTCTGCCTCCCTCTCCCACTTTAATGATTAACATGTGACTAACAGGTGATTAACATGGGGTCCACCTGGATAATCTGGGCTAGGCTCTCCACTTAAAGTCAGCAGATTTACAACCTCCATTCCATTTGCTTCCTTAATTTCCCTTTACCACACAATTTAACAAATGCATAGATTACAGGAATTAGGACATGGGCATTTTTGGAGGGGCAGTTCTTATTCTGTCAGAAACATACATTTTGTAGTTTCTCTCATTGTGAAATTTGTAATTACATAAAAATTACCTTTTATATAATTTACATCAAGTTATACAAATTTCTAAATTAAATAAATTTGGTTTTGAGTAAGTAAATGTTATACAACTAATGGAAATTACCTATGTTCCTAATAATAATAACATATAATGTTTAAACTCCTATAACCAATGACTTTATATTTTAATAACAAGTATAGTGGAATAGAATCTCTAAGGCCAACTTTCCCAATGATAAAAAATTTTACTTTAGCTAAAAAATTAGTGCAGTTCTAGGATCTAATTAAAATTCTATATTCTATTATCTATATCTGATATCTACATATATATATACTAAATCACCTCACACCCTTGGAGAAAATTATGTCGTGCAGATTAGTACCTTGGTAATCATCTTCTGATTTTAAGAAATTTACATGGATAAGTGTGTGTGTGTGTGTGTGAGGGAGTGAGAGAGTGGTGGAGTGGGCTGGGGGGTAGGAAGAATGTATGTACGATAGGTATTTTGTTTTTTTCAAAATAATATTTGAAATGACATCCTCACTGAATAGTATCTTTGCAAACATTAAGGAACATTACCGTTTAACTGGGTTATCATGGACCTAGTCTACATTACCAGGGCAACAAAACCTACACAGATTGTGACATGCTTTAGAACCATGGCTTTCTTTATATAGATTTTGCTGAGTACATTTTTGAGGTTCTCGACTAGTATCATCTTTATGAAACCTCCCAGGCTTCATTCCTTCAATTCTCAGTGCCAAAAAATGCTTTGACTTTCATGATCATTTGTATATTTCTTGTTTTACTGACACTGAATCTTGTGCCCATCCAAGTTTTCTTCTTTCCTTGGCTGCCAGAGATCAGAGAGCAAATTTGATGTTGACCTCTACCAAGTGAATAAAACACTGTGCTATGAATCTCTCTGTCTTAATTTATCCTGGTTATTTAACCTCAATTTCATTTTTTACTTCTTTATTTTTATGTCATACCATAAAGGATGTTTCTATATAAGTTATATCAAAATTATTTGAACATATAATCTTAAAATAATGTATAGAATTGAATATCTTGACACCTTAGCTAAAAGATTAAGAAAAATGAATTAAGCATTCAGATGTTAATAAGGCTTTTATCTCAAAAAGCTACCCAGATCTTCTAAACAATAATTTTTTTGGGTGGTTGGTGGATGTTACAGGTCTGTAAGTAGAGTAGGGATGAAAAGGTGTAAGAATCCCCTTTCCTATAGAATCTGGGAATTTGATGGTCATAATAGTCTGATTTAATATAGGACAATGCATGGAAATATTAATTATCTTAAACCAATGCTTTGGATAAAATGGTTTGGTGAATTTTAAAATATTCAGCTTTCATTTATTGTTACTCCTTGTCAACCTTACAGCTTTAATACTGGTGGCATATTTCATCCAGTGTGTGGAAAATAAATTTTATATTCTATTCCCAGAACACAACTTTTTACTGACTTCCTAGCAAGTTACACACCCTTTTTAAATAATCAGTAAAAACTCAGAATTTGCTGGAAATCAAAAAAAATGGATAATTTAACACATATCTATGGCTCCTCATATATACACCCTTGGTACATGAATATTCATCCTAAAGAATTGAATTTCAAAATCCTGGCAAGTAGAGGATAATGATTAACCACAGAGCACTTAAGGATACTCTTTGGTTTAGTAGTTAAGCTTTTCCTTTTGGGAGACCTATATCCTATTCTCACTCCATTATTGACTGGTAGATCCAACATTAGCAATGAATCCTGAATGGCAGACTGACTAGGCTTTTGTTGGGCATCCACAGGGAAATTAATTCCCTCACTTACATCGTGGCTTCTCAAATTTCTTAATATATACTAGGCAGATACTATGTACAGAATTTCAAGATTTTTAAGGAAAGATGTTTGGTAAGGGCAAAACATGCTATAAAATATATGATTAACCATCAAGAAATATATTGATGCTGCCTTGTGGTGAAAATAATT
Source organism: Neogale vison (assembly GCF_020171115.1). Lineage (NCBI taxonomy): Eukaryota > Metazoa > Chordata > Mammalia > Carnivora > Mustelidae > Neogale > Neogale vison. The sequence continues at coordinate 116,020,876 of NC_058095.1, read as the reverse complement.
TTTAGACTCTCAGAAGACCAATTTCTATGATGCCTCAAAGTCAATCAATGTCACATGCACTCTTTCTTCATAAACTGAAAGGTGGTCAGGTTTTTGCATCACTGAATAGGCTAACACCAGAGTATCTGTTATTTTTTTCTTCTATTTTATTCACTCTAATTATATTTTTTCAGGATTGATTTAAAAACTAAATTATTTCCTATTTGTTTAATCATATTCAAGGAGATATCTTCGAGAGCTTCACCAATTAAACCTCCTCCAAATATTTCAAAGCCTTGACACAATAAACATGCAACAGAAAATTTTGCTTAGCACATTTTTCTCCTTTAATGTAAATTGAATGGGGCAAATTTTATGGTCTAATTTGATTTTTCCACGGTCTTATAGACACAGTCACAGTCTCAAAGGGGTTTCATCACATTGAATTAGTACAAACCAAAGTGCATTAAATGATAGGCATTGCAGAAGTCCTACGTCAGATAAAAACAGCATTTTCAATAAAAGGGTATCTATTTTCCCGCCTGTATGCTCACAGAGAGACAAATAGTAGGCTTTTGGCATTACACCTTAAGGTCTTAAAGTCAAAAGCTTTATTCTTGTTCAGTGATAGCTTTTAAAATGAAAGAAGAGGGTTTGGGTTTTCAATGACAATTGTCACAGGATATTAGAGGTCCTTGAAAATCCAGAGATAGGCATCCTTAGCTGTCGTACAACGGAACACAACTAGCCTCAGATCTGGTAACTCAGGCTTTAGTTCAAGGTCTTGGGAGTACAGTCACAAAGATTCTTATTCAAATCTTGAGAGCAAGAATATCTAGAAGGCGGTCGGTATACAGTAGAATTTTTTTTAATCTACAATAGTAAAACAATAAACGTGAAAAGTGAAGCCAGTTACCAGTGTGACAGAAAGCTGAGTGGGATCTATGGTAGAGATCAAACAGGCAGATCCAAGATAATCACATGACTCGTTATTTTTCTTTTTCCATTTTTATATAAAACCGTTATTCATAGCAGGAGGTAGGAAATAAACTTTTTTTTTGTGATATTGATAATTAGGAGTTAATCATTTCCTCCAAACAATGCAGGAATCATAACGGGTTTTTATTTACTTCAAAACTATCCTTTCTCACCACCTATTATTTCCATCTCATTAATAATGTCACAAAACTACATATATTTAAATTTGCCAGTATGACTCTAAGTATAATTGACATACATCATATAAATTTCAAATGCACAACAGAGCTGTTTGATATTTATATACATTATAAAATGATCACCACTGTGTCTAGCTTCTGTCACCATACATCATTTTTATCCAATATGATTTATTATTTCTTGCATCAACTAATTATTTTAGTTTTTTAAATTTTCTTAAAGAAGTACATCCTTTATCCTTTAGTATTTCTTTAGGTTAAAGTCTGTGATTGGTAAATTTTATTTTTGTATGCCTAAAGGCTTATTTGTTTCACCTTCACTTTTGAATAGTAGTTGTGGTTAATGAACCTCAAGTTATTTTTCCTTAGCACTTTGGAGATATTATCTCATGTCTTCTTGCATCTATTGTTTGCGATATCATTCTCTTTCTCATTTCTTTATGGTAATTTACTTCCCCCTCTGATACATCTTAGCATTTCATCTTTATCTTGGATGCATTAAAGTTTCATCAAGCTGTGGTTAGGGTGTGGGTTTTCTTTTATCGATTCTGTCATTGATCTCATGTCTTGGTTATATTCTTAAAATTCTTGATACCTATTTTGCTAAATTTAACATTTCATCCTTATCTCCTGTTTATTCCTTTAGAGTTCTTAAAAAATAATTTGGAACACCTGGAACTATTTTCGATTCCTTTCACTTTTACTTCTTATTTCTATCCGAGCTCCCAGACAGGAAGGTGGACTGAGCAGATGGCATGATCTCCTCTCCAGCCCCAAACATATAGCAGTGCTTGATAGAATATTTTAAGATGCAGAAGAGAAAGGGAGTTCTTCACAGTCCAGAAACAAATAGTAAGCATACAAACTGGTAAGCCAGAGTTATTGCCACACATGTCATAGGACTGAAGATGCATCTTATATATGGTAGTTCTAGGATTTTAATGTCTGTGTCATGCTACAGTTGGAAAATTAGTAGAAAACTGAAAGTGGCTCCCGACATTAAAAGTCCAGGAAGCATATAAAATACTTAAAACAATGACAGACAAAAGTAAGCACAGAATATATGTTCCATGTACTAAAACATATGTTTTAACTTCTGCTGTATGTGTAAACCACAGCCAGGAACTGAAAATTTTATTCCCAATAGTCTAAACTGAACACACATGTTAACATAGAGAACTTTCCAGCTTAACACTGCCTGGTTCAGTCATGTAATCTGAATAGGTTACCTACGTGTTATAAAACTCATGAAATGAGAAACAAATAGAGTAACTAGTGTATAAGCATTGAATAACCACGAAACCATCCATAATCAAGATGCTTTTAACTGGAACTTACCTATGACCCCCTGTGGATGACTCCCACAAACAGCTAAGAAACAAATGTCAAATCATTTCAAAAAGTAAAATGCTAAGAAAGACAGTATACCAATTTATCAAGTTGTAGAATTTGAAACCTAGTGCAACTGTGAAAGTAAAGCCCAAGTTTTTACCATAAAGAGAATCTAAAACTGCAGTACTGAATTTTAAATACCAAATAGAGATCCATCCTTGCCTAAACACATACTCCTTGACATTCCCACCTTTCCCCCATCTTGTTACTCTCAGCTGACACTAGATCAGGATTAGGTGGGACTCTCATTTTGAGAGGCTCTCTTCTTCTCAAGTACGCTGGAGGGAGTGAAGTTGGCTCTGGGGATAAAACACTCTCAGGGCTTCGGCCACCCAGGCTTGTTACTTCATTAACAATACAATCCTCTAAAATGGTCCTAATTTACCATTGCCTTTGCTTATTTTATCCCTCCTTCTGTCATTGCGGTGATGAATGGCTATAATTCCACTGTGTAAAATAAGCTTATTTGGAAAGCAATATACCCTGAATATCATATTTCCATCAGGGTATATCCTTGTATTTGGCTGAGAAGTCTTAATAGAAGGCCTTTGAGAAAGGTGCTGAATGAGTCTCGGTGCCTAATTTTCACAGGAATAGGAGCAACTGGATCTTTTCGTACTGAGAAACTCCAAAGGTTTTGGTTCTATATACACTGATTTCTACCTATTCCCACCCTCCAAGCTTTGACTGAGCTTATCTTGGTTGTATAATACATGGTGATTTTAATTGTGGGTAAAGAAGAAAACTATATCACATGATGGTAACAAACACCTCCTCCATGAAAATTATAGTACTGATACAGTTTTCTCCCTTCTCTACTTTCTGACTCCTCTTCAAACTCCTATCCCTTATAAATGAAGTTTTCCCTAGCATGGAACTTATTCTGTTTTTTCTTTTTGTTGTTGTTGTTTTTTTATCTCCCTTGCCAATTCCAACTACATTTAGTATTTCAACTATCACTTTCATATAAATAATTGCTAAGTTTACATCTCTTGTCCTAATTTTATTGTTAAGTTCCTGGCATGATTTTAAACTTTTGTTTAAGATTTCATATATTTGCACAATTAACATAAAATTGAGTGTGCTGCAAACCAGCATACTCCTTTCCTTAAGAAATGCATTTAATTATACAATTCTGTTTTTCCATGAAGAACCACACCAGTCTTTATTTAGCCAATCATGAAATCTTCTATTCACTTGTTGTTGTTGTTTTTTACCAAATATATATTTAATAATTACTGTAAAACAGGCACTGGTGATAAAATGAAAATGAGACAGTTAATATTCCTGCATAAGGAGCTCAACATCTGCATCTAATAGAACATGAATTGCAGAAGTCTAGATGTTGCGCGTGTGACTCTGTGTGCACATGTACATGTATGTTACGTAGAAATAAAGTGTGCTGTGATGGGACACCCACAGAGGCTGTCAAGGAAATCTCTCTCTTAAGGGGATCATTTAAAGCAGTGTGTAAGGCCAGACCATAAAAAGATCCTAGGAAGCACATGACTTCCCAGAAGACAAAGTCAGTACAATGGTTCTGACATGGGAGAGAGCATTTTATTCCTTTCTAGGAAGGGAAAGAGTAACTAGAGAGAAATAATGGCATGAAACACGTTGTCAAGTTTGACAGGGTCTAGAGCATGACAATCACAGAGTTTGGATTCAGTTCTACGTATAAAAACAAGTCTCCCCTGGGGATACAAATTTTTGAATTATCATCATCATCTGGTAATAAGTGACTAGGACTTGAGAGAGTATATATAGGGAATAGCTTAGGACGGGTATCGTGTTTCCTTCAGTATTTTGTGGTCAAAGTGGAGGATCTCTCATTGGGAAGGGAAGAAGTGGAAAGACTGGTTCAGTAAGACAGAATAACAGGCAGAATTTTCCTTAAACGTGTGTTTAAAGGAGAGAGAGTCAGCTGCATCTGATGCTATTGAAATTGAGTTGTAGGGTCAAGTTAAAGCACGGATCTAATGACATGAGAGGTCACTGAGAACTTGGGCAAAACCACAGCTGGCAGAGAGATTTCACTTAAAGTACCTGAATTTTGTCTTTAGTAACAATTTATATGGAAGTCTTTCTAAAATATAGTCTTTACTATTTTCTTAAATTAAGAAATAAGAATTTTTTCATCTCTCCCTGAAGTCTCAACATCATTATGCACATTAACTCTAATTTATATTGCTGGAATGTGATGTTATAGAGGTACATGGGGCTGCTTATTCCACTCTATCTCTAGATGGAAATGCATGTGTCCACATGTAGGATGGTGGCTTGGTTTTTGAAATGTATTGGCTTTTTCATTCTCCTCTTTTAATGTTAGGCTCCACAGCATGGCTTCTTGCTTTGTTGGCCTAGTTAAAAAAATAAATACTTGATTTAAAACAAACAAAAAACCAGGTTCCAAGTTTCAGTTAATATGTATATAACTTTGTGTAATTTGTTGAAGTAAGAGGTTAAGGCAACTTGTCTCAACAGTAAAAATTATTTTTTCCCCCAAAATGGCTGTGAGAAGCACACAAAGATCATGAAAGCATCAGTAAAACTATAAAATGCTGTGTAATTATAGACGCTGGTGTTACTAGCTACTGAATATTGCTAATTCTAGAAACTCCATCTTTTCTTAATTAATTTACTCTCTGTACTTTTCTCTTAGCTAGAAATTTTGGTGAAGGTTTTTTTTATTATGAATAGTCTAAAATAGGAGAAATGACTTTAGGTCAGAGGAGCTCTTGCTTTTTGTTAACTACAAAGGTTATTTTGGTCCATATACTCTCTTCCCTTTTAGGAAAGTGTTGTCAGGTTTGTTAAGGTTGCTTCTAAGTGCTATCTGGAAGTGAGAGGTTACTGTACTTAGGCCTTGCTGAACATCATGTAGCAAGATTCACAAAATATAAATGGCATTTTTGCCTTTCATTGCCCTGTTATGTCTTTCCATTAATTTCCAAGATGACAGTGCAATAAATAAAGGAATAAGCTTTATCAGTGGCAGCTATTGTTGAAGTACTGGTTTTCTCATTCTAAATACCAATCTCATGAGTCCAGCAGAGTTAGCTTCTCCAGGAAACAGTTGTTCAATGTGCTAAAAGAATAAAACTAAATTATCTAAACAAGTGTAAAAACCATACATATAATGACAGATTCTGTTCTCTTGTTTGTTAATTTGCATAAGACTGTGTCAGTGCTCATGTGAAATGGACATTTTAAGGTGTACAAAGCTTTTTTTTTTTTTCTTGAGATTTTATTTTATTTGAGAGAGTGAGCACGCACATGAGAGGGCACAAGCAATGGAGAGGGAGAAGCAGGCTGCCCATCTGGCAGGGAGCTGGCTGTGGGGCTCAATCCTAGGACCCTGGGACCATGACCAGATGCTTAGCCAACTGAGCCACCTGGGCATCCTAAGGTGTAGAAATCTTATTATGACCCAGTATTTAAAGATAAATTTCAGTTTTAATTAAGTGGGGAAAATAAACACCTGTTGAATGACTTCTAAATATGAAAACAAAGCAGACGAGAGCTGAGTGCCACCAAAGCAAAGTGCCTTCTTCCTTAGCCTGCACCACTTCTTGCCGTCACAATACAGAAATACCTTTATAGGTTTCTATTCCAAAGAAAAGCAGTGGAAGAATTTATTTTCTAAAATTACAGAAGCCATTTGTTTACTAACAATAGTATCAGGGCTATAGATATACTGTAAACTCCAAAATACAATAATAACTTTTAAATTATTATAAGCATTATTTTCTGGGGAAGTGTATACATGATATTAAGAAGTTTTCCTTCATCTAGTAACTAACAAAGTCTGCAAAGAAATATCACGCTATTGTTAGGAAGTACCAAGCTCCCTAAGGGACGTTTTTATTTGGTTTTGTTTTCTCTACACCATCAGAGGATTCACTCGAAATTAAACTTTATACATTTCTACCACAACTGAATTAATGTTTGGATATAGGCTATAACCATATGGCAATCTACACAAATGAACAAAAGTCAAGTTTGTTAAGAAAATTGGAATTGAGGCCATTCTGATTTTAAGATGTTCCTGAAAACCTCACTGAGCAGTGACTGTTACAGGTATATAGAATTTTATAAAAATCAGTGACTAGAAGAATTGGATCCCTTATTTATCTGCTTTTGCTTGTTCAATTTGTTAAACAAAGGGAAAAAAACAACTTCCAAAAAATGGGTGGAGATAGTCTTTGGTTTAAGAACAACTTGAGGTGCTCTGAAACCAATCTAGTTAGAAGTTAGGATAACGATGCTTTAGAAATAAATGGAGAAAGATTGTCCAGAAGTGATTTTAAATGTTGATTTTATCTTGCTAGTGTTCTACTATGTTTATCATGTCCTATAAGTTCACACAACTCTGATATGCCCTCTAAGGTTTTGGCATGTCCATCTTTAGAAAGTGTAACACCACAGCCATGAATCTTCAGAAAATCTGGGGAAAACATATACAATTCACACAATTTACCTTTAATTCATTAGGAAAGACATGTGCAAAAGAGTATTTATAAAATATCTTAAAAATTTTCTTCTTTCCTTCCAAACTGGACTTGATTAAATAAATTTACAGATGTGATTGTTCTCTTATTTCATTGTTTTACAATCATCAGTTTTATTAATAGATACAGTATACACTGATGTTTAAAAGAAATCAGAATGTGTATTTGCATCCCCATAAGATTTAACAGGAGTTCATGATTCTTGTGGGTTTTGTATCAATAATTTTCCTCCCAATTCTAAATATTACCACTATGAACAGACTCACTACTTACTTTCATTCCCTCATATAGAAGAGAAATTAACTCATGGAGAACAGTTACTATCCCAAGATCCAGAGAATGGCAGTTAGAAAAAGCTTGAAGAAAATTTCTAATATAATTTATATTCAGCCATAGCTCTTTAGTTGCCGTAACACTTGAGTGAAAATTTCCCTTAAGTCCTATTTTTCTTCAAGGGGTGAAATGAAACATTCTACAATACTGAAACAGATTTGTAGTTATTTCCCAGATGGAAAGTAAGGTCAATGTCTAACAAGGCTATTTAGGTTGAAAAAGAATGACAAATAGCAAATACTTCATAATTTGTAGAATAATAGAAGGAATAAATCTGATAATAAATTTACTTCTTGTCTTAAAATTCTAAAATCCTATGAAATATGAATAATAATGGATTAAAATTAATTATTGGATGAATAACTTCAAGGTAAACAACACGCATACATTATTTTCCACACTTTAGTAATTTAAACTATGTCAAGCCTACACAGTAAAAATTTTGAGATATTTTATAGATTATAATAAACTTAAAACATTAGATAATTTTATCCTCTAGTTCATATTTAAATTCCAATAAACCTCCTAGGTATCTATAATATCACTAATTACATAAAAGAAAACAGGGCCCTTAAATAGATTAAGTCAAGGCTACAAGTTTACTAATAACATTACCAGGGTAAGAATGTTCTGAGTCTTAATCCATTGTTCTTTACAGCACATCAGATAGACTCAGCCACAATACTTCTCCTTCAAAAACATTTTCATTCAAGATTGAAAGCAATCTATGGTGGTGGAAAAAGACTGACAAATCTCTTCACCAAAAAAAAAACAAGTATAAAACTTTAACAAATTGAAAAAAAAAAAACTTTAACAAATTGTTTAAAACAACCATTTTTGAACTCTGGAATTTGAACAAAGGCAAACCACAAATTGAGTAATGCTTACAAAGAAGAACCTGCTAGAAAGTCAGGTAAGAAAGGAAACGGTCTGTGTCCTTTCCCTGTGAAGCTGCTTCTATCCTTCTAAACCCACCTGGTATGGCTGAAAACTGAAAACTTGGCTTAAAACAACTCCATCCAAATCCCTGCACTGAGAAGCTAGACTAAATTCTACCGTGACTTCTAGTAGATTAAGGCCTTGTTCCTGGGTTGGCCCCTGTCCTACTTAAAACGCCTCCCTGAAAAACAATTTGAGAGGTTTGAAGTGGCAGGAGGGTGAGAGTGGGGGAACCAGGTGGTAGGTATTAGAGAGGGCACGGATTGCATGGAGCACTGGGTGTGGTGCAAAAATAATGAATACTGTTATGCTGAAAATAAATAGAAAATAAATTTTAAAAAAATGCCTCCCCGAGAAAGTGTGCAATTCTAAGTCCTTTCTCTGCTTCTTTGAGATGTAAATCTTCCACCATCCTAAACTGTCCCAAGGACCAAGGGGCCATCCCTTCAAATTACAAATGTCTACAAATAGAACTCTTGCTCTCTTCCCTCCCAGTCCCTGTAGGAGGAGAAATGCCTAACTTCTGTGGGTGCCTTGCTCCAATTTGGAAAACTGCCATCCGTCATCAAGATACAAGAAGTTTGTTTCTCCTCTGCATTGTGAGAATTAACAAACCCAGATGGTTTAGTCACATAGGCCAACACCACCCCAATCCTCAGAGCCCTTTACTGCTTCTCCTTTAACACACTCTGGTGTTTAAGGTCTGCTTTTTATTTTGGTGGAACTGAGTTCATTTCTACTGAAGTCTAGAATAGAATTTGAATAAAATCTGTCTTTACAGACATTAACTGGGATCTGGCTTTGCTTCTAACAGCACAGTAGATTTATCAGGATTTATTTCCTTTTAACAGCCGAGAAGATTTATCCAAGTGGGGCTAACTTTGAAAATCAGCAGCTTTGCTGCCGGAGGAGGGTGAACTGACTTGAAGCAAAAAACAAAATCCACATCGAGCAGCACTGTTAGTAAAAGTAGCAAGTTGTGCAGGAAACAAATAGATGTTCCAGTTGAAATACATGGGTAATCCAGACATTTAAAAGATCTCTGGTTAATGTGAGATCCAAAGGAGGGGTGGATAAGCTTTTACCTATACCTGGATAACTATGAAATAACAAGTATGCCCTGAAAGGAACCAAGAGACCCAGCACAAAGTAAAACCTGAGGCAGTTATTAAAATTGCCTGAACTTTAAATGCACTCCTCAACCCACACATTGATCTATAGTTAGAGAGTGAAAGTCTTCTAAGAGTGAAGTTACTGTTCTGCCCAATGACTAGCTAACCCCACTAAGCTATACATACATAGAAACAATCCCCAGGAATTCATGTTTAAATATATAAAACTTAAAAAAAATACTCATAAGAGACATCAATGGGTATACATTGCAGGAGGAAAGAATTTGCAAATTAAATACAGGCACTTTTTCTTTTTATTAACAAATTCAGGAAAAAAAATCAGAAAGAAGAGCTTCTATTTTATCATACCTAAAGACTCACTTTTCAATAAAAACTTATCAGAGTGCAAAAAATCAGGAAGGTGTGACCCATCTGCAGAATAATAAAAGCAAAGTGACCCTAAGGGGGACCATATTTGGAGTTTAATAAACAAAGATTTCAAATCAGCAGTGGTTATGGTCAAAGAATTAAAAGAAATCATGTTTCAAGTATTCAAACCATATGGCTAAAATAACAAATATGGAATTTCAACAAAGAAACAGAAATCATAAAAAAAGAAAGCAAATGGAATTTTTAAAGTTGAAAACTAAAATAACCAAAATGGAAAATACAGTAGATAAACTGAACAGACACCTGGATGAACAGAAGAAAAAAATCAGTGAACTTGAAGATATAGTAATACAAATTATCCAAGTCGAAGAACACAAAGAAAAAGGGTGGATAATATAACGATTATGCATATATAAACACCTAACAAAAACGTACCTAAATATATGAGGCAAAAAATGACAGAACTAAAAAAGAAATAAGAAATCACCAATCATATTTAGAGATTTCAATATTACCTTCTCAATAATGAAAAGAACAACAAAGCCAGTAAATCAGCAATGACAAAGATTTCATCAAAACTATTAACCAACTTGATATCACATATATAAAACATTCCACCACTGACCATAGAATACACATTCATTATAAGTCACATGGACTATTCTAATACATAGCCTAATAAATTAGAAAACTAAGATAGAAATGAAAATACAGTGTATCTTTTTTTTTTCTTTTCAGTGAAACAGAATTCATTGTTTACACACACACACAGTGCTCCATGTACTACGTGCCCTCCATTATACCCACCACCGGGCTTCCCCAACCTCCCACCCCCGGCCCCTTCAAAACCTTCAGATTGTTTTTCAGAGTCCATAGTCTCTAAAGGTTCATCTCCCCTTCCAATTTCCCTCAACTCCCTTCTCCTCTCCATCTCCCCATGTCCTCCATGTTATTTCTTATGCTCCACAAATAGGTGAAGCCATATGATAATTGACTCTCTCTGCTTGATTTATTTCACTCAACATAATCTCTTCCAGTCCCATCCATGTTGATACAAAGTTGGGTATTCATCCTTTCTGATGGAGGCATAATACTCCATAGTGTATACGGACCACATCTTCCTTATCCATTCGTCTGTTGAAGGGCATCTTGGTTCTTTCCACAGTTTGGCGACCGTGGCCATTGCTGCTATAAACATTGGGGTACAAATGGCCCTTCTTTTCACTACTTCTTTATATTTGGGGTAAGTACCCAGCAGTGCAATTGCAGGGTCATAGGGAAGCTATATTTTTAATTTCTTAAGGAATCTCCTCACTGTTTTCCAAAGTGGCTGCACCAACTTGCATTCCCACCAATAGAGTAAGAGGGTTCCCCTTTCTCCACATCCTCTCCAATACACATTGTTTACGGTCTGTTAATTTTGGCCTTTCTAACTGGTGTAAGGTGGTATCTCAATGTGGTTTTGATTTGAATCTCCCTAATAGCTAGTGATGATGAACATTTTTTCATGCGTTTGTTAGCCATTTGTATGTCTTCATTGGAGAAGTTATTTGTTCAAGTCTTCTGCCCATTTTTTGACATGATTATCTGTTCTGTGTGTGTTGAGTTTGAGAAGTTCTTTATAGATCCTGGATATCAACCTTTGTCTGTATTGTCATTTGCAAATATCTTCTCCCATTCCATGAGTTGCATCTTTGTTTTGTTGACTGTTTCCTTTGCTGTGAAGAAGCTTTTAGTCAGAGATACAGAAGGACACTACATAATTCTTAAAGGGTCTATCCACCAAGATGATCTAACGATTGTAAATATCTCTTCCCCCAATATGGGAGCAGTCAATTACGTAAGAAAACTATTAATCAAGATAAAGAGCAATATTGATATGAATAAATTAATCGTAGGAGATCTTAACATGCTTCTCTCAGTAATAGACAGATCATCCAAGCAGAAAATCAGTAGAGAAACAAGAGCATTGAATGACACATTGGACCAGATGGACCTCATAGATAAATACAGAACATTCCACCATAAAACATTCTTCTCAAGTGCACATGGAACCTTCTCCAGAATAGACCACATACTGGGTCACAAATCAGGGCTCAACCGATACCAATAGACTGAGGTTATTCCCTGCATATTTTCAGATCACAATGCTTTGAAACTGGAGCTCAATCACAAGGAAAAGTTTGGAAGGAACTCAAACACCTGGAAGCTAAAGACTACCTTGCTTAAGAATGCTTGGATCAACCAGGAGATCAAAGAAGAACTGAAACAATTCATGGAAACCAATGAGAGTGAAGACACTTCAGTCCAAAACCTATGGGATACAGCAAAGGCGGTCCTAAGGTGAAAATACATAGACATCCAAGCCTCCCTCGAAAAAGTTGAAAAATCCAGAATACACCGACTGTCTCTACACGTTAAAGAACAGGAGAATCAACAAATTAAACCAACTCCACACACAAGAAGGGAAATAATCAAGATTAGATTAGATTAGTAACCTGAGATCAATGAGATAGTAACTAGAGATACAGTAGAATATATCAATGAAACTGGAAGCTGTTTTTTTTTTTGAAAGAATCAATAAGATTGATTTACCATTGGCCACACTAATCCAAAAGAAAGGAGAGAAAGCTCAAATTAATAAAATTACGAATGAAAAGGGAGAGATCACAACTAACACCAAGGAAATAGAAACAATCATCAGAAGTTATTATCAACAGTTATATGCCAATAAGTTAAGCAACCTAGATGAAATGGATGCATTCCTAGAAAACTATAAACTCCCAAAATTGAACGAGGAAGAAATTGACAACCTGAATAGACTGATATCTAGTAACAAGTTTGAAGCAGTGATCAAAAAACCTCCCAAAAAACAAGAGCCCAGGACCTGACAGATTCCTTGAGGAATTCTACCAAGCTTTCAAAGAAAAAAATAAATAACACCTATTCTCCTGAAGCTGTTTCAAAAAATTGAAGCAGAGAAAAACTTCCAGACTCTTTTTATGAAGCCAGCATTACCCTGACCCCCAAACCAGACAAAGACCACTCCAAAAAGGAGAATTTAAGACCAATATCACTGATGAATATGGATGCTAAGATTCTCAACAAGATCCTAGCAAATGGGATCCAACAGCACATTAAAAAGATTATCCACCATGACCCTGTGGAATTCGTCCCTGGGTTACAAGGATGGTTCAGCATTCGCAAATCAATCAAGGTGATAGAACAAATTAATATGAGAAGAGAGAAGGACTACATGGTCCTCTCAATTGATGCAGAAAAAGAATTTAACAAAATCCAAGATTCATTCCTGATTAAAATGCTTCAAAGTATAGGGATAGAGGGAACATTCCTGAACTTCATAAAATCTATCTATGAAAAACCCACAGCAAATATCATCCTCAATGGGAAAAAGCTCACAGCCTTCCCATTGAGATCAGGAACACAAGGATGCCCACTCTCACCACTCTTGTTCAACATAGTATTAGAAGTCCTAGAAACAGCAATCAGAAAACAAAAAGAAATAAAAGGTATTCAAATTGGCAAGGAAGAAGCTAAACTCTCTCTCTTCACAGATGACATGATACTTTATATGGAAAACCCAAAAGGCTCCACCCCCAAACTACTAGAACTCATACAGCAATTCAGCAACATGGCAGGATACAAAGCCAATGTACAGAAATCAGTTGCTTTCTTATACACTAACAGTGAAAATACAGAAAGGAAAATTAGAGAAATGATTCCATTTACTATAGCACCAAGAACCATAAGATCCCTGGAAATAAACCTAACCAAAGAGGTAAAGGATCTGTACTTGAGGAACTACAGAACACTCATGAAAGAAATTGAAGAAGACACAAAAAGATGGAAGACCATTCCATGCTCTTGGATCAGAAGAATAAACATTGTTAAAATGTCTACACTGCCTAGAGCAATCAATACTTTTAATGCCATCCCGATCAAAATTCCACCGGTATTTTTCAAAGAGCTGGAGCAAACAATGCTAAAATTTGTATGGAATCAGAAGAGACCCCGAATTGCTAAGGATATTTTGAAAAAGAAAAACAAAACTGGGGCATCACGTAACCTGATTTCAAACTTTACTACAAAGCTGTGATCACCAAGACAGCATGGTACTGGCATAAAAATAGACACACAGACCAGTGGAACAGAGTAGAGAGCCCAGATATGGACTCTCAAGTCTATGGTCAAATAATCTTCGGCAAAGCAGGAAAAAGATACAAAGTGGAAAAAAAACAGTCTCTTCAATAAATGGTGCGGGGAAAATTGGACAGCTATATGTAGAAGAATGAAACTTGACCATTCTCTTACACCATACATAAAGATAAACTTGAAATGGATAAAAGACCTCAATGTGAGACAGAATCCATCAGAATCCTAGAGGAGAACATAGGCAGTAACCTCTTCAATATCAGCCACAGTAACTTCAAGATATGTCTCCAAAGGCAAAGGAAACAAAAGCGAAAATGAACTTTTGGGACTTCATCAAGAAAATAAAATGTATCTTAAGGAATGTAAGTAAAACACGACTTAAAATGCAAATTTTAAGCATTAAACTCCTATATAGTCTCAAATCAATAATTAAGCTTTTATTTTAGACTAGAAAGACTAAATTAAATGAAAAGCAAGTAGGAGGGAGAAACATTAAGATTATATCAAGAAAATAGAGGGGCACCTGGAAGGCTCAGTCAGTTGAGTGACGAACTCTTGGTTTTGGTTGAGGTCATGATCTCAGGGTCATGAAATCAAACCTTGTGTCAAGTACAGAGCCTAGCAGGGAATCTGCTTTGGATTCATTCTCTCTCCCTCGCCCTCTGCCCCTTCCCCCACTCATTCACACACACTTTCTTTAAAATAAAAAACAGATCTTAAAAAATTTAAAAGAAAGAAAATACGAAATGGAAGAAATTAAATAAAAAGTTGGTTCTTTGAGAAAATCAACAAAATTGATTAAAAGAAAAATCTTTGCTTGATAAATGTAAAAAAAGTTTAAAGGGATAGAAATTTCCAAAGCCAGTAATGAAAGAGAGGATACTACTAGCAATCTTGAAAAAATTAAATTTTAAAGGAATATTATATAAAATATTTCACCAAAAAATTAGAAAACATAGATGAATAATTTCTTAGAAAGATATCTTCTAAAACTAACTCAAGAAGAAATAAAAAAAAATTAATAGACCTATTGTAAGCACTGGTGATTTTAAAACTTGTTAGAAAGAAAATCCCAGGTCAGATGACTTTACTAGTGAACTCTAACAAATATTTTAAGAAGATATGATACCAATTTTGCATAAACGTTTTTAGAAAGTACAGGAGGAAGGATATTCTTAAGTGTGCCCCAAAATTTGTATTTGAAGCCTAAACCCCAGTGTATGGCATGGCATCTTGAAGTGGTACTTTTGGGAGATAGTTAGGTCATGAGAGTAAAGCCCTCATGAATGGGATTAGTGGTCTTATAAAATAGACCCCAGAGAGCTCTTTTGCCACTTCTGCTACATGAGGACACACTGAGAGGACAGTTATCTGTGAACAAAGAAGTTTAAATCTGTTGGTGTCCAGACAATAGGACTTGACAGCCTCCAGAATTGTTAGAAATAAACGTTTGGGGTTTATAATCCAGTCTTCTAATAGTATTCTAACAGTCTAGAAGGACTAAGACATGTTGCATGGTAGGCAGAATTGTAAAGATGTTCCCTCTTCCCAAATTCCCTATTCTATTATTTCAAACCATAACTAGGTACTACTATTGAGGTATTTTGTAAAATGTAATATAAGTCCCCAATAAGATGACCTTAAAATACTGGGAATATCCAGGTGGACTGGATCTGTTCACATGAACCCTTCCCAAAGCAGTTTTTTCCAGCTGGCTGCGGAAGAATAATTCAAAGAGATCACTCCTGTTGACCATAAAGAAGAAAGCAAATTGCTATGTTATAAACTGCAGATGAAAAGGGCAGCTCCTAGATGTTGAGACTGACCCTCAGCCAACATTCAGCAAGAAAACAGGAAGTTCAGTATTACAATATAGGAAGGGAATGAATTCTACTAACAATGTGAGAATTTGGAAGAAGATTCAAGCCTCACATGGGGACCACAGTACCAACAGAAATCTTCATTTCAGTTTGAACAGAGGGTTCAGCTAACTGGATCCTTAACCAATGAAAATGAGATAGTACATGGTGATATATAAGCCACTAAATTTAATGCAATTTGTTATGGTAGCAGTAGAAAACTAAAATACCCTAAGAGCAAAGCCAAAGATACCAATAAAAAAGAAATATACAGACCAATACCCCTCAAGAACATATATCCTTAGCCAAAGATTATTAAATCAAATGTAACACATAAAAGGATTATATTCCATGACCATGTAGGATTCATTCTGGGAGTACAAAGTCAGTCTGCCATCATCTGTCTGCTCTCAGGCACCTTACTTGTATGAGGTTTAAAGAGTAATGATGGTAATATTGGATGGATCCTGGGCTCTCCTCCTCCCACAGACACTATAAATGTACAGCTACACATAGAGCAATACCCTCTGACAGGGATTCAGAAACTAAGGGAGTGACTCCCAGCCATTGGATGAATGAGAAAATACCCGCTCAGAAACAGTAGAAAAGTGACTGTTAGCAACTGAGTGGTGGGGAAAAGGGAAGAGGTTGGCAAAGGGTACAAACTTGCACAAACTTTCAGTTATAAGATGAGCAGGGTTTGAGATCTAATATATAACACGGTGACTATAGTTGACAACACTGTATTATGTCATTGAAATGTGCTAGGAAAGTAGAACTTAAATTTTTCACCAAGGGGGAAAGATGTAAATATGTGAGGCAAAGTTTGTGCTCATTAACTAATGGGAGGAATCTCTTTACCACACATACATACACAGAATTACCCCATTGTGCACTTTAAATATCTTACAGTTTTGACAAAAGATTCTTTTAAAGTGGATAGAACAATCTGCAGATGGAAGTTTTAAAAGGCTTATACACTGAATGGAACAAAATATTGAGGGAAAATTGAGTACCTGAACAAATGGTGAAAAATCCCATGCTCATCAATAGAAAAACTCAGTATTAAGATAGCAATACTTCCCCAAATGAGCTATAGATGCAACAGAATCCTTATCAAAATTGCTAAGCCTAATTTATAGAAACTGGTTAAGTCGTTTCTAAAATACAAAGGATCTGGTTCCTGTTAACCTACCAGCTCCACCCGTGGGTACATTTTCCCAGACTCTCTACTCCTTCCATATTACACTTTTTAAGTCTCTGCTATGCTTTATCCTCAGACAGACTTTCCTGCATCTGCTGTTTCCTTCCCTTGTATGTTCACTCCCACTTTCACCTAACCCACCTTCTCTTAATTGTCCTTTGGATTTCAGACGAGATGGGTTTTCCTTCATGAACATTTACCAGGTCAGTCTCCTGTCTCTGTTGTGTGTTCTCTCATTTCTACCCATCTCTACTCCGGAGTACTTATTGGAATTGTACTTAAGTAATCAATAGAATAACTTGTTATTCAATGTAATTTCTCCTACTAAAATGTACACCTCAGAAAGCCTTAAAAATAACTTCCAAGTTTCCATTCCCATGTGCTAAGAATTCAGTGGTGGTGTTGGCTATAATGAGAAGTTGATAGGGATTTAACTTCAAGTTGGATATTATTACATGGTGTTTGTCCTCAAGACACACAGCTCAGTGGTGTTTTTCCCCATGCATGTATCAGTTTAAGTCTAAGAGTGTTACTGGAAAATATACATATTTTTCTGTGTGATTAGAAAAAGAACATAATCTAAAAATGGTCTCTACTTATAATTGATTCCTTAATATTCAGGATGATTCCCATTGATATCAAATTAAAAATAATGGAGAACCCATTAATGTATCTTTAATATAATAAATTCACATGGAAACCAACAGGAATTTCAAAACATATCTAATTAAACATGATGAGTTTCTCATTAAATAGAAACTTTAAAGTACAGATTTAGAAACAAGAAACTTGGTACCTACTTTCTATATCCCATTTGTAAAGTATGTCCTATCTCTAAAAGTCCTTCCTCCTAGTTTATAGCAAGAATTAGGTGGGATAACATGTTTCAAAGCTCTTTATAAACTCAAAACCATATAGGTGTCAGTCATTGTATATCCGATATAGAAAGAGAAGAGATGAAATAATTTTATTTTATGTTCCCATTGGACACAGACTAGAAACACATTTATGTCTGTCTATACCTTTCATGAGAGTTCTGCTAGCATAAGGACTGCTTTAGAAAGCATTATTAGACCCAGAGGAAATGTACTCTAATGATCATGTGAATGCAGCAACTACAAGTAATGCTTGACTCTCCCATGCACAAGGTGTGACTACCTCCATCACAAATTTAAGAACTCTAATTATGAAATTTAAATTAAACCTTTATATGACACACTGAAATTACATGCACGCTGTAACTGAATCAAGACATCTTTTCCGGGGCGCCTGGGTGGCTCAGTGGGTTAAGCCGCTGCCTTCGGCTCAGGTCATGATCTCAGAGTTCTGGGATCGAGCCCTACATCGGGCTCTCTGCTCAGCAGGGAGCCTGCTTCCTCCCCTCTCTCTGCCTGTTTCTCTGCCTGCTTGTAATCTCTGTCTGTCACACAAATAAATAAAATCTTAAAAAAAAAAAAGACATATTTTCCTCTTCAAGCCAGAGAGAAAGGGTGCCAATAGGCCTAACTATAAACTTCAAGTTTCAATTGCCCTGTGAGATATTTAAACGGTCTGGTTAATGAGGGAGTAACGCCTATTAGTACAGAACCTAATGTTTCTAACTATTAATATTGACTGCTACATCAGATTAGAGAGTACAGAAACTGCTAAATTAATCACTTATACTATGTCCTTTGAGGACCAGGAAAGTATGTGAGGAGGGGCATAAATTTAAAGCATTATGTCCTCCTCTTCATAAAATGCCTGAGCTATTCATTCTCATCTGAGCAATGATGCAAGATCAAGAAACTGGCCAGTCCCATGGCATACGGAATCACTGCAGGAGAAATCTTCATTTCATATACCTGCACCCTGCCTCTGGTTCTTTATTTAAGATGCATCCAGCCATTTTGTGTAAATGTTGATGATAAGCTAAGCTTCAGCAGTTATTCTGGGGAAAGAAGATGAAGGTTTGGAATAGCCCAGATGAATTTAATGAATATCTAACTTGTGAGCAGGAATATTGGAGCTGACAGCAGCAAAATTACAGAATCAGAGAAGCCAGAAACATTAAAGTGTAACTAGATGACATCCTTAGGACCACGATTTTAAAGGGTGGCATGGAATCTTCTGCATATCAAATTAGTCATCAGGTCAAATTGCAAGTGAATTCACCTTCTATGTAAAACTTTGGAATTCCCACAGAGAGGACTTGGAAGGCAAACGTATCCCTAGGTGAGCAGTCAGAGCACCTGATTCCTGTATAATTACATGGAATGAGAATTTGATACATGACAGTAATTACCTAGCTGAAGGTGCAATTAGCCATTTGTGACCTCATTCTGAGTGGCAACTAATTAACCCTTAATGTCAAAAATGTCAACCTTCATCAAGACACCAAAGAGAAGTACTACACGATCAGCTAATACTTGTTCCAACCTATTAATGGGTGAATCTGTCATTAGAAATGTGAATATATCATTTTTACATCAGCATTTATGTTAAGATGTGGAATATGCTTCATTTCTTTTCTTTTGTGGCTGCACTTCTCTTCTTTATCCTTGTGTGGGTAAAAATCCTTTTCTAAAATAAGCTTTCATATGCATATAAAAATCATCTCTCCACAAGAGAAAACACAATCAGGACGTATAGAGAACTAGAATTTGTCAGTGGCACATGATTTCTCATGGTTCTAGAAATGGCACAGAATCTGAATATAATTGAAACTAGGCTATTATATTTGTCATTCAAAAGCCCTAAAATATTGGCCTCATTGGAAACTGATACTAGTATTTTTCCTTGTTGTAAATAGTAAAGACGTAAGAAACTTCATCTAGGATTATGTGGAGAAATGTAAAACCATCATCCTTTCTAAACCACCAGACACTGGCCCACATTATTAGCAGCCTATTCTTTCTTCATAGCATTTACTACCAGTGAAAACATGAAATTGGAAAATCTACATAATGTATGAGTTTGCATCAAATAAGAAAATTCTTATACTTTTTTTTTTACAATCCTAAAACTTATAAGAATAACATCAAAGACAATCTTTCAACTAATTAGCGAGGACCTATACCATTTATTCTGAGATAAATCTAACTACTAAATAAGATCAGTGTGACAAACATTTCTATTAAAGATTGAAAATAAGGGCGCCTGGGTAGCTCGGTGGGTTAAGGCCTCTGCCTTCAGCTCAGATCATGATCCCGGGGTCCTGGGATCGAGCCCCGCGTCGGGCTCTCTGCTCCGGGGAGAGCCTGCTTTCTCCTCTCTCTCTGCCTGCCTCTCTGCCTGCTTGTGGTCTCTGTCTGTCAAATAAATAAATAAAACCTTAAAAAAAAAAAGATTGAAAACAAAATCTAGCACTGATATTTCATTGTTTTGGATTCCTCACTGGAAAAGTATGGTATGTGCAGCTGAAACCTTGTAGGCTACTTGATTTGATTCTTCTTCCCCTTCATGGTTGTTTCAAGGGTCTAAACTTAATCCAGGCATTTATTTTGCCCCACTCTCCCCTTCTTTAAATAGGAAACCAAACTGTTTTCTCAAACACCTTACAAACTTGTGTTTTGGAGCAGCAAGTACAAGATGAAGAAAGAGTACATAACAAGTCTAACATTGTATTCTTAACCTCGTAAGGGTGGCAAAGAGTTCAGATTACTTTAACTAGAAGTTTGCAAAGAGTAGCTGATTAAAACTTGCCCCAAACAGTATTGACAACCTTTATTGTAAAAAATCAGTCTGGGGACGCCTGGGTGGCTCAGTTGGTTGGACGACTGTCTTGGGCTCAGGTCATGATCCTGGAGTCCCGGAATCGAGTCCCGCATCAGGCTCCCAGATCCACAGGGAGTCTGCTTCTCTCTCTGACCTTCTCCTTGCTCATGCTCTCTCTCACTGTCTCTCTCTCAAATAAATAAATAAAATCTTTTTTAAAAAATAAATAAACAAGTAAAAATTTAAAAAAAGAATCAGTCTGAAGTCCTACCTTAGACATAAATAAACATAAGGGCAAAGACATAGCCCTTTAATTCCCTTTAATAAATTCAAAAATTAAGTATTTCTTCGTATTTGGAAAGGTATTTCATAGTGTTGCTGCTTTCCGGAAGGCAGCAGGGAAAATTATGCATGGATGGAAGTTGTGTCCAATTCAAGATGAGAAACACCTCTACAGGTTCAATCATCTTTCAAACCAGTGAGAAGGTAAAGCTTCTTGCAGACACAGTGAAGCAAGGAGCAAAACAAGGAACAAAGCCAACTTACTACTTACTGACAAATCAGATGGAAAACGAAATTCTTGCTTGATAATGAGATGAAGTCATGTGATTACAGGAGATGCTTTGCTTCCAAGGGTTATTGTGTTTGTTCTGGTTTTCCATTTGTTCAGATCAGAAACTAAAACTACATAACACAGATGGTAAACTTATCAACCAAAGTGGCACACTGAATGAACCATTTCCACTACATGTTTAAGCTTTCTGTCCACACTTTGAAGGCCTACACAAAGTAGTCCTACTGCTGGACCACTCACCCTTGCTGCTCCTTCTCAATGGTGCAGGGCCCCTCTGGGGTCTCTGAATGACGCCCAAACTCTGCCCCTCAGAGGGTGTGGCTCCCTTCTTATGCTAAATTACTGTTGTTTACTCAAAACTATAGATTTCCACCACACAGTGTGCTGGACAAGAGAGAAATTTACATGCCAAATATGTCTCCAAGTAGTTGACTCTGGCTCTTCTGATTGAATCACATGTAAAAAACAAACTGTGAAGTCTGTCCATAGTCACACATCCTATATGTGTGAATTGAAGTCATTTTTTTTTTTTATCAACAAGGTTTTCAGTGTTAGTGCATTCTATCTGGATGCCTTTTATAATTGTTAACTGGTAAATATTTTAAGAACAAAATATTTTTAAACATCTGGCTCAACATTTCAAAACACTAGCTGTGAATTTGTTCTATAGCTAAAAATAATTAGAAAAGAAAAGACTTTGTTACTAGTATGAAATTATAAAATAAGGCAACAGATAATTAAAAAGCTTACTAGGATTACTGGCTACTTCAAGAGCTTACAACTACATGTCTGCATTATTCCAAGTTTCAAAATATAGAGCAATATTTTTAAAGTGATGGTTTAGCTATCTCTACTCTTTTTAAAAATAACATTCACTCTTATGGGACTGAATTTTCCAATTCTAGAAATATAATTTACACTATTATAGCACATATTTTAGTAAACAAGGGGACTGGATTTCAAATACAGGTGGCTGCAGCTATCTCATTTGCAAAAAATAATAGCTACATTTTAAAAGAATGCAAAACATCATGAATAGGAAACAAATCACCCTTGTATTGAAATGCAGAATTTGTCATGTTATTCTCCTTACCTGAAATGTCCCACAGCAATCTATTTTTTCTCTTACTTGTCAGACAAATCAAAGCACCACAGAGACAATTATATGCAAAAACCCTATAGATACGGACATGGGTATATTATTATATTGCTATCCAAGACTTTCTCATGTGTTACCGTATACTTGTTGATATTCACAAGAGTGAGAATATTTACTATTGGAAAATGTAATCATATTTCAAATGGTCAGAGGGAAAGCTTTAAGGAAGAAGTTGATTTTGAAGGAAACTTTGATTCAGAAGATCATCTAGATGGGAACAGTATTATTTGCAGTAGAGGAATGCCAAAAAAAAAAAAAAATCTTAAAGGAAAAACAGTGTGAACATGCATGGGGGTATGTGCATGCATGTTTGTGTGTATATTGTCATAGAAAGAGTAGGAGTACAGAGGTGAAGTTCAGAATAGGCAAATCCTTAGGCTTAAAATAAATTAGTGTTTGCCATGAGCCAGTGGCAGAGGAGGACAGGGAGTTTTTGCTAAAAGACAAGGAGTTTGGGTGCCTGGGTGGCTCAGGGGGTTAAAGCCCCCTGCCTTTGGCTCAGGTCATGATCTCAGAGTCCTGGGATCGAGCCCTGCATCGGGCTTTCTGCTCAGCAGGGAGCCTGCTTTCTCCTCTCTCTTGATGCCTGCCTCTCTGCCTACTTGTGATCTCTGTCCATCAAATAAATAAATAAAATCTTAAAAAAAAAAGACAAGGAGTTTCCTTTTGGCCTGATGAAATTGTTATGAAATTAAGTAGTGGTGATGGTTGCATGACTTTGTGAATGTAATTAAAACTGATTAATTATACACTTTAAAGTATAAATTTTATTGTATGTGAAATGATTTAAAAAAACCCACATATTCATGATTATGTGCTGATATAAATATGTAATTACCTAATTAATGGAGGAAAAGAGAAAACTCTTCTATACAGTGTAATTCCAATTAATGTAGAAGAAATGATGGAAAAAGAGAATCACCATTTGTTAAACACCATGGTAATAACAGTTGCAGCGAATATCATCAAAATATACTAAAATTAATGGGCAAAACTATGATTAGGAACATGATATCTACAGTCTCTAAAGTATCTGTCCAACAAAGAAATCCAACAACAAAATGAACTTCTTCTTTGGGGGGAACAGTGGGAGTAAAGGTTCATCTCCTCTTACATATGCATTAAAGGATCCTCTTTATAGGATTTAAAACAAAAATTAACATTAAACCTTGGTCAATAATAAAGCATAGCTCAAGAGGTCAATTTTTTTTTTTTTAAAGATTTTATTTTTATTTATTTGACAGAGAGAAATCACAAGTAGGCAGAGAGGCAGGCAGAGAGAGAGGGGGAAGCAGGCTCCCCGCTGAGCAGAGAGCCTGATGTGGGACTCGATCCCAGGACTCTGAGATCATGACCCGAGCCGAAGGCAGCGGCTTAACCCACTGAGCCACCCAGGCGCCCCAAGAGGTCAAATTTTAAAATTGATCATCTTCCACCAACTATAAAATATTTTTACACTGCAATTGTTCCTGTCTTACTCAATGTGATAGTGCAATTCAAGTTTTCAATTTCCTAAGTCTTAGGGGTGTTTCTTTGTATTTCCAAATCACCGCAGACATGATGTTCTTTTGACTGCAGCCTTCCACTACCAGATGTATAGACAGGTATTTTGTTTATGCTGAAATAAAATCCAGTATCTCATCTGCTGAGTGATCCTGAAATAAAAAGTCCTCAAGTATGAGTCTGAAGGTTGTATCCCATTCTCTTCACATGAATATCTTTGCAATTTCTTTATACTGTAGAAAGAAGACATTTTAAAGTACTTTGAAGTACTCTCCATTATGTCATCTGGCATTTATAAGAGGAAAGTAATGGGGCGCCCGGGTGGCTCAGTTGGTTAAGTCTCTGCCTCCAGCTCAGGTCCTGATCTCAGGGTCCTGGGACTGAAACTTGAGTTGGGGTTTCCTGTTCAGCGGGGGGGGGGGGGGGGGGGTGTCTGCTTCTTCCTATGCCCCTCCCCCATCCAAGTAAATAAATAAAATCTTTTAAAAAAAAGCAAAGTAATGTGAACTATTTACTTTTTATCCCCAATGATTTTTATGAAGGAAAGAAATCTCCTTTATCAAAAGAAATTATTTCTATTGGATATTTAATTTCATTTGTGTGTTCTTTTAAATAATTTTTCATTTGCATTTTTATTCTATTTTATAAATAAGCCAATATACTAACATCTAAGTGAGATTTTAATTACAAAAATTTATAATATAAAAGTAACAGCGACATTTGGATATGTGATTAAATCATGAAGCTATGGGAACTTTTGCAATTCAATTTGATTTGATCGAATTTAACTTCATATGTTATGCATTTCCAATATGTTTTACAGTCTATTAGATGATAGAGGTAAAAGATGGTAGGATATTGTCATGTTTTCAAGGATTTTGTGGTCAGGTACAACATGAAATAACTAACCAAAATACACAGCAAGGAGGCAGTAGGTGGACACCATTAGTGATATGTCAGTTTTTAAGCTGACCTGCAGGGAACAAAGGCAATCAGGTTACTCTCTTATCACTGAAGATAGGAAACTACTAGATTTTAATTTAAAATAGGCTTTGATTATAACTGTCAATGTATCTACGTAGTTATCTGGATGACATACATTAGGTTAAATGTATTTAAGTAAAAAAATACACATATTCTCAAGAAGTACTCACATTTAATGGTGAGTACTCTATGGTTTCCAAATGTCTAATAATATTTACTGTAGAAGCATACAAATTTTTCTTGAAGAATATTTGTCCAAATACTACTCGTACATAACACTAAGCTTATAATATGTAATGATATTATAGCCCACGGCAGTATAGAACTCCAGGCAAAGTGAAAAATGCAAAAAAAAAAAAAAAAGAAAGAAAAGAAAAGAAAAAGCAACTCAATGAAATTTAACATTTTTAAATCTTTAAACAGAAACTTTCAAGAAAAGATTCACAGGTGGAATTTTATATAATCCTAGAATTTTATATAAATATAATGCTAGAATTGTATATAAATATATGTAAATATGTAACATTACATATTTACATATATTTGTATAGTATATAAAGAAATATACATTTTATATGAAAGTTTATATGAAAGGGTAGAGGGAAACAATGGGAGCATCATATATAAGTTTCTCAGGCTTTTGAAATTCCTGTTGCAAATCACTTGGACAATCATATATTTTGCCCCATAATGGGAACCTGCCTTCTAGCCTGCTTATTCACTCATTTTCCACCAAAACCTACTCTCTTCTATTCTTGTGATATTTTTCATATTCTTCCATTCATGCCCACAAACCTGCCCTCCCATTTCCTTTATCTCACTGACAGCTTTTTTTTTTAAGATTTTATTTATTTATTTGAACAGACAGAGATCACAAGTAGGCAGAGAGGCAGAGAGGAAGAGAAGCAGGTTCCCTGCTGAGCAGAGAGCCCGATGTGGGGCTCGATCCCAGCACCCTGGGATCATGACCTGAGCTGAAGGCAGAGGCCTTAACCCACTGAACCAGCCAGGCGCCACACTGACAGCTTTTGACCATATCTCAAATATATCCCCACTATCTCCAGGAATCATTCTGTAAGGATGTCAACCAAGAGTGGTTTATTTAGTTGTTGCTCTCTTACAGAAATAATTAAATGTAGTTTTAATTACTTAGCAGATAACCTTTTACATTTATTTAATTTTTAAGGTATGTGTAACTTGTGTTCAAAAATATGTTTTAAATTCTTCAAGAACAGTGAATGTGCCTTATTTTGTTTTCCATATTTCATAGTAAAGACACAGTAAGTAATGCGATGTGCAAAGATTTCCAAAGTAAGTGAATAATGATGAATGAATGACTAAAAGTGGCTTAAGTGTGTAAGAAATGCATATGAAAGCTAATTCACTTATTTGACACCACATTCAAGAACCACTAAACTATCACCAAACCATTAAGAGAGAAAACCAGCAGAAATCAGATTGAGAACCAACAATGCCTTACATTATCTCATGTGTCCTATCAGTGCACTAGGGAACCTATAACTTGAGATCACAACATATAGCATCACTAGGGTTTTTAGGCACAGGACTCGTAAGTTATCAACAAGCTAATCTTTATGATTAATTATACTGGGGAAATGGGTTGGTCTTGATGTTCAAATAGTTATCTTGAACATACAGCCATCATCTGTACATTAATGCTATAGATATTCTCTGTGATCAATTCAACACTTCTGCAATTGTGCGAAGTCCCAAAAATATATAGGGATCTCATCATCAAGCATCATGCAGGCAGTCATTGTGGCTACAGTTTTTCATCATACAGTGCTTCCTCTGTCATTAACAGTGTAGTTTTGGAAAGGAGAGAATGGCAACGGTACTATGTTAAATGATCTTACTGCTGTAAGCTCAGCAGTCCATAAGAAGATGTGAAAGATCAACAATAAACAAACACATTATAAGGAAGAACTCTAGCCTACTTATCCTCTTGTGTTTAATATACATTTAATAAATCTCAACTTGTAACTGTGAAGTTTCAAAAATAATTAAAATGGGTTAGAAGGCTAACATAATTTAAATTTAAGATTTTTCTTCTCTTTACCATACAGTAACTTAGAATAAGAAAATCTAAGCTATTACACACACACAGAGATGCATACACACACACCCCTTTCCAAGGAATAGAAAAGTACCAATGATTCCCTATAACTCTTAGAAGAAAACTTTTTTTCATGAAATTGGGTCAACTGGCATCTTTGAGAAACATTTAGAAAAAAAAAACTCCCTTCTGTAATCTATACATTAAAATGTTTAATGTAGGTAACATGGCATGATGATTAAGACCACAGTCCCTGAAGCAAGAGATTTCCACCCTGAATAAATCCTGGCTCTACCTCTCATAGGCGTGGGATTGGTGCATCAGTTTTTTCATCTGCAAAACGAAAACAGATTTTGTCTACTGAGGCAAAATCTTCTGTTTCACAATACCCATTTTCCCCTTCTTTCAGTAGCAAAAACCTGTGAATTTCAAATGGTCATGCAACATCCTGCAGAGTGAAACTCTTAGGCTCACTCACAACCAGGTGTGGCCATGTGTCTGAATTCTGGTCAACAGTATATGAGAAATAACAGATGTCATTTCTACATTTCTCCTGAAGGACAAGCACCTTGCAGAGTTTTTCTGTTTCCCCCCATCACTGGTTAGTAATTGACAATAACTATAGCAACTTCACTGAACCTAAAGGTGTAAACTATTTAATGAGGACAACAGAGGCATTATACTAGATCGGATCTTTTGAATAATAACACAGAGTCCATATCCCCAACATGAAAACTGAAAAGGAGAGTGGAAAATAAACTTCTATCTTCTTTAGTTGTTTTTTTTTTTTCTCTGTCTTCTAGAAGCTCAGCCTATCCTTATACCATAACTAATACACTATTTCACACTATTGTGCTGAGAATTAAATGACCTAGTAATTCGAAAGTGCCCAGAATGGTCCCTGGAAAACATCAAATTCTATAGAATATTTTGCTATTATTATTTCAGTTATCTTTATCAATGTTTTAACTACCAAGCAACCAGCTAATGATTGCTAGGAACTCAAAATGATTTATAAAATTAAATGGAATCCCAATATTCACAGTTAGGTACTTAACCTTTACTCATATAAACCTTTATTCACTGACACAGATTCCCTTTATAGCTTGCTGTGATACAAAAGACAAAGGAAGCAAGATGGGATACTGGAAAAACAGGATTACATTTATTTTATTCTTTCTCTTTCCTAATTATTGCAGAAAGTAAGAGAAAATGAAAATAAAGAGTGATTGGGTTACTAGTGTGGTCTTCCAAGTCAGTCTTAGTTTCAACAATTAAATTTACTACCTCAGCAAATCTTTTGAATTTGCTGGCCTTCAGAGCCTCACCAATTAAATGATAATAGTAATAGTACCTTATGTAGCTGTCATTTTATTGTATTGCTTCCATGCATCTTCAAGTTTCTCCCCTATCTGTGGCAGATATGTTAATGTAGGTAACATGGCATGTGCATGTGCAGTGTGGACTGAACGATCCTCTCTCAGTCCCAACGGGGCAGGGGAGGGTGAGGAGCTCTTGTCATATTGACTGGTTCATGAAATCTAACCCAATAAATGTATGGAATCCTAGGCCAATGGTGTGTGTGTGTGTGTGTGTGTGTGTGATCAACATGAAGCCTGATATTGTATGATGGTGTGCAGAGAGCCATAACCTCTCTTACCCCATGTGGTTATAGAAGTTAGAGCTCTAGCTGCTGCTTGGAACCCTCTTGGAAAGCCAGAGCAAAGTTAAAGTCCACCCTCAAGCCGAGTCTCAAGAACCTTATGAGAACAAGGTCAAGGTTCTTACTGATCTAATCAACCTCTGGATTTTTCAGTCTTAAAAATTCCCTTTAAGGTGTCAACGAGTTAGATCTGAGATTTTTTGTTAGGAATCACAAGCAGCTTAACTGTCTTACATTTATTGTGTATAAATTGTTGTATGGAATAGAGTGATTTGCATATGGGAGAAACCAAATCACTACTAGTTTTATAAGGAAAAACAAAATAGTCACATTTATATATAATAAAATATTTCTGGGAATACCATTCTTTGAAAAAATACTCAGTATTTATAGAATTAAGTTGTTATAAGCTTTTAAAGACTAGAATATGTACTTTCTAAAATACATTATATGACTGCCTAGGACACAAGAAAAGTTCTCCTGGATAGTAATTTTCTGTTGTATATATCAAACACCATTGAATCCTAAATCAAACTAAGTCTAATTTTAGTTCATCCCTTTTGGGTTTTATTGGCAGTTAAGTGTATCTCAGGAAACCTCCTGCCTGTTCATGGAAGGATTGAAAATATCCAGTTATAAACTTTATTTCTAAAATCACTCAAAAAAAAATTCAAGCTGGTAAGCAAAGCACAGAATGAAATTAAATGCATTTCATATAATGGTGAAATTCAAGACAAAGAGCAGAAGAATCCTGGGGAAAAGAAGGTTGGTTTTAATTAAAATGGAACCTTGGGAGTTAAAATGTAGCTATTTCTGAAAAGACAAATCCAGAGGGTGAAATTTCAATGAGGTATAATCACAACCTTTGCTGAACAGCCCACCAGGAGAGCGCCTGAGTAGGCAAAGCCTCACCACTAACAGACACCGACCACAAAGAAAGTACATCTGCGTCACACATATTGTCTTCCTGGTATCAGCTGAATATCCACAGTAGAAAAATGCATGTACTGTATTGGCTCTACTTTTGTTACCTTTTCTTCCTGATGAGGTGACCACCTCTCAGCCTACTATGTAAAGGTAGCACTGCTTACAGATAGTAAGTTCTACTAAGAGGACCATTTCAAGTGGGGGGATTGCAAGTATAACATACAGAAATAAAACCATTACCCTGCTTACTGAGTAAAAAAAAATTAAATAATCTAAATACTATGCAATTCAATCATACTGAAAAAGAGTAAGTATGGACAAACATAGAGGGGGAAATGGTATGAGAAATGGAGACTTTTGAAAGAAAAGGAAAAAATGGAATTTCTTTCCATTTCAATTGGAAGTTTTGTTTTTTAGAAGCAACCAGAGCTATGTTCAGAGCAATACTTGATGCATAGAGACTTTGGATTCCAACAGGTCAAATTCAATTTGAGGTCTGCCATTTCTGGATCTGTGATAAAACTTTTCTTGACTTTAACTTACTCACAGTATACACAGAGCTCTCTCTTTTGGGGTTGCTATGAGGATTAAGTAAATGTGACAGCAGCCTCGCCCATAAAAGGTATGATGGAGCTCCATCGTTGGAAGGATATTTTATGGGTTATGCTGCTCTCATTCTAGAGTGAAGTGGAATACCTTCCACATCACTTGCAAGGCATCAGAGAGTGATTGTGTGCTCAAAGAAAGAGGAACATGATGTTGGTAGATGACAAAGGTCTTTGCCAAAGGCAGCTCCTCTAGTCATTCAATATTCATGTGTAACCTTCTTTCTATAAAAGGCGATAGATAGGCCCTTCTCAGAGGAGAATAACCAATGTCCTTTCAGTATCTACAACCATTTAAAAGCTTAAAGTCTCTGGGTGATTCACAATCTCTTCCCTCAGGTCTGGTCATATTTCCTCATGCTCCAAAAATTTATAAAATAAATATAAGATCTTTACTTTCTTCCATTAACGTACACATCATAAAGAGTAGAACAAGGATAAGATAAAAGTAGTAAATACTCCTATTCTGCAAAAGCAAATCAGGGGAAAAAAACAAAAAACAAAAACAGTTGTCAGACTTTTTAGCACACATGGACTCCTACTGGATAGGTACTATGATAAAACTCTTCCCTGGCAATGGGGAGAAAATTCTTTGATTAAATTTAGATTCCACTCCATGTCCATTACTGCTTCACTCTCTTTCATTCTCTCTCAGTTCATTCTATCATGGCTACCTTGTGGTTGTCTGAGTTCTGAGTGTGAAAGGAACCCCTTTATGATTACCTGTTCTTGTGCTTGCTGTAAGACTGACTCCCCCCCCCACCCCGAGAGATCTTCAGGGACCTTTGTCTCTTAAAGCATTTTTTCACTTTTATTTTCACTTTTATTTTACTTTAAGAATTGGGTGAGAGGAGAAATACAGACTATCTGTGTTTGCTAACTGGTTTTACACAAAGGAAAAGAACTCTGTCTTGTCTTCAGAACAGAAGATGTACAACTTGGAGGAATGTACCTGGCCAAATTCGGGTCCTAACCTTCCTAGAAACTGGGAAATGGCAGCTCTATGCTCCTCTATGATTGCATTTCAGAAGAAAGGTTCTTGAGAAAGACATCTTTGGGTTGTAAAACTGGCAAGAAATGTTTTAAAAGATTTAAATCTCAAAGGGCCACAGAATTTACAATTATAAGTTTTCTAAAGTAAATGTTCTAAGAAATGGGCACTCAAGTCTAGAGTCTGAAAGAAGCTTGTCTAAAGTTTAGTCAAGTTGAAGGAAACTTTAAAACTACTCTGGACAATTATCACTCAGGTCACAAGGCTAATGGCCATTCTACCACTTTTAATACTAGGCTTCCAAGGTCATGCTGGAAGGTCAATAGAAAAGGCAAACGTCATAAAGGAGCTCAGTGAAGAGTTTTTCACATCTTCATGCACATGTCATGGAATACTTCTTACATACGTATTTCATTAGAAGGAATTTAGAAACTTTTTACACCTACCTGCAAAGGGAGCTAGGGAATGGAACTGTGTGCACAAGCTGTAAATGGGATTTTTGATAGCTCACATTCTCTGCCACCATAAGTAAAAGAACAAAACAGTTAAAACACAGAAATATTTAAAAACCGTTCCTCCTTCTCATGAAGCAGCAGCCAAGCTTGGGGGTAATGAGAACTCAAACTAGCAAAGACTACTGCATGAGAGTGATTTAAACTACCATCAATAGGACATAGTGAGCATGAAAACCTTTACAGACATTAAATTTTAGGAGGACACTGCAGAAAAGTATAGATCTTTAAGATTAAGCATCTTAATTTTCAAGAAAAGAAATCAAATTTGGGTAAGATAAACAAAAAGAGGAACCACACTTTAAATATTAGGTAGCACATTCAATCTATAGAAATTCTTGCAGAATACACCACAGTGATGTATGGTCAGACTTAACAACCCCAATTGTTAAACACTTGGATCAAGTCATAACCAGTTTTATTGCAAAAGACTCTGTACACATTTATCAATTCTAGTACCTTAATAGCTACCCAACAAGTCATTAGCATACAAAAACATGCATCATGAGAAGCAAGAAGTATCACCCATCCCTTCTACATATTAACAACTTGTCACTCCTGAGCAACAGTGCTCACATCACTGAGGTCTGTGAACAGTCATTTTTCGCATTCACCCTGAGTGAAAGATGGAATGACTTAAGTACAAATGCAACATATTATAAACAATTTCTCACAAAAAAAGTCACAAATTAAACCAAACTATTTTACAGAATTTACTACAAAACACCATAAAAACTACCTTCACTTAAGCTCTCTCTCCCCATATCCGGTGAGCCAACTGGATGTCTTTGGGCATGATGGTGACTCTCTTAGCGTGGATGGCACACAGATTAGTATCTTCAAATAAACCCACAGGTACACTTCACTGGCCTCCTGAAGCCAAGAATTCCATAGAATTCTTGCAGAAATTAAGGACATTTCACTAACTCCAAGCAAAAGTGATCCTAGGAAGAAAGCTCTGCCAGAATCAGCGGAACAAGGCCATGGTTTTCCCCCTGCTTCTGTTGACACTGGTAACAGGAGGCTATCTCCAGAGCTATCGCTACTCTTGAATATGGATGTTGGGATAGCGTTGTTGCCACCTCACCCAATTCTTTGGTGCTCCTCTGTGTCTCTAGTGGCGCATTCAAAATCTGAAGTTGATGTAGCTTATTGATGGGAGAGTAGGTCACGATTCATATTCTCGTTGCAAGGTTTGTCTAGAAAATGGAGTATCCGGCATTTTTAAATTTCAAAAAAGAAGATGGTTCTGCCTGGCGATATAAGGGATTTCACAAATATGACAAATGTGTTCAGGTGTTGGTTGTCAAAAATAAATAAAAGAGAGTGAATGGTAGTCTCAGCAGCAGCCCATTATCCTGGTCATATTACAGTTCAAGACGGACAGACAACCCACACTTACAGGAAATAATTTGTGGGCTTTTAAAAAAAAATTTTTTTAATTTTTAAGGAAACAAATAAGAATTTACTTGTATATAAAAATGCAATTATTTTATTTAAAGGAGATAAACTTTTATTGATATAAAAAGGAAACAAAAAGATTATTTTAGTGGGATCTATACCCAAAAAAGAACCCAATCTTTCTTTAATGCGAATCCATTACAAAGGCACCATCCATTCAGGTGCCCTGAATAAAAATTCAGGTGAAAAGTATCATATATTATCACTCAAAATAAATATATTTTCTCTTAGTATTTACTTCATTATTTTCATGCTAATAAAATTTTAACCATCAAATTGACAAATACCAATATTAATCTCAGATTGTTGAAAAAACCTGACACAAACATCATTTGGATAAATTTAACAAGATTTATTTATCTGTTAGATCCAGAAGAAAGCCTGATCAGGACATCAACTTTCTTTGAGACAGGAAGGTATCAGTTTCAGGACCCTAGAAGTCACAGCAGAGGGTGCACAGATCAGGTAATGACATCTGAGTCAATGAAAATCACTTTCAACTTTTTAACAGTACAAATGCTAATCTTTAAGCCCTGTCTCCTACCCAAAAAGGTAGGTCAATCCTGGTCACTATCTTCCCTGGATTATGACTGAAGATTTCAGTCATGGCAGGTGCATTAGCAGTCTCAGGATTATGCAATGGTTCATATAATTACTAGAAAAACTGGCCCTGAACAAATTTTCCTTCTGTCATTTCTAGGTTAAAACAACTTGGGCTAAGAAAGTTCACAAATTCCCTTTATTGGGCACTACCACCAACAACTTTGGGGGGGGGCATGTTGGTAGGGAAGTGAGCAGCTTCAATAAACCAAGCACTTAAATATGAAGATAAAGCAAGGTAAAATATATACAAACTGATTATAAGCATTTAAACATTAAAAAAAAGTAATGGCAGAGTGCTTTTGTGTAGTAATTTACATTTTTTAAAAATATCTTTGCATAGCAAATTCCGTAATGGAATTTAAACTATAATGCAAATTGAAATCTATGGAGATAAAATGATTTGTGCAAGGGGAAAAAAGATAGTGTGAGAATAAATATCAGAAATCAGATTTTCTATTCCTAACCTGGTGCATAATGCATTATAATGTATGTCACTCAACATAGATTTCAGGCTGACAATCCAGGGATTCTTACACAATTCTGAAGAACATCAGGATCATAAATTACACAACAGTCATTAAAACTACATTTAATTAATTTACTTTATAGATAACAAGTAGAAATCACATGTCCTCCATCTGTGAATTGGGGCAACGTTAGAACTGTATCATCCCAAAATAAACTTATTTGTTATTAAGTGGACGGCACATCTAGGCTCAAAAAATGTCATCTATTTAGACAGAGTGTATAGAAAAACATATGCTGGGCTGATTTTTTAAAATATAAGTTTGGATAGCTTTTAGTACAGATAGGAAATCCTGACTATAATTCTTTCCTGGTTGAACCACTATTTGGAAATTGATCAAAAAATAAACTTCCACAAACCAGCCATTAAATAACTGCCAAGGCAGTTTTCAAGTGAAGACCCAATACGGTGATACTACAAGAAAATTAGTTATTCTTCCATAGTTCAAGATAATTGAGTTTATCCTTGAGGCCCTCCCAGTTTCCCATTTGTACCCTTTCCTCTGCCTCCTAAATTGTACCCAGATCAATATTATCAAATGACTTTAAACTAATAAATAGTCAAGTGGTAACCCATTAAATTCTAAAACACAACCACACTAATATTATTTGCATTTTAGTAATTGCAGGCTATATAACAACTAAACAAAGAGCTCCTAAATTTGCTTTGAGACCTGGATATGTGTCTTGGAAAATATTTTTGTTTAAAAGGTTTTATCTAGCTAGCATCCTTAAAATTGAATAACCCAATAGCCTACTGTGAACTCATAAAACTGTTTCAAATTTGGAAAACCAAAGAGCAGACAAAGTACAGAAACAGAACAATGAGACTCTAAACAATAAAATACCTAGGCTAAATAAATAAATAAAATACATAAGCTACATCTTAATATGATCCATTTAGATGGGTTTTATACCTTTCTTAAATATTTTTATGAAAAGTATACTATTTCATCCTCATATACACTCTATAAAGAGACTTAGGAAAGAAAAGAACAACAACAACAACAAAAACACAGACAAATGCTAAGCACAGGTAGATGGGAGCCTCAGGAAACGATTATTATTCCCATTTTATAGCTGATGAAACTGAGACTCAGGTGCATGTTGAATAAGCTCCAACTGGGAATTTATTACATATCTCATATGGAGTATTTTACTTAAATTTTCCCGGTAAACCCTCACGAGAATCTTTAAATTAGGCATACAGTCTCTATGGTATGGACAGAACAACTGGGGCAGAGAGATAAAGAACTTTAAGAATGTATAGAGAGGAGTATTGGCTCTTATTTCCATTAACCAAATCTGCTTTCCAAAATCCATTAGATACTCCCAGAAACCATCTCATGCACCCATAGTCATGCAGTTTGCAGTTAGCAAATGAGATACAGAGGATTTTTAAATCTTCTGTTCTTTTAACAACACT
This sequence comes from Neogale vison, assembly GCF_020171115.1. Classification (NCBI taxonomy): domain Eukaryota; kingdom Metazoa; phylum Chordata; class Mammalia; order Carnivora; family Mustelidae; genus Neogale; species Neogale vison. The sequence continues at coordinate 115,985,100 of NC_058095.1, read as the reverse complement.
TTGTCAAAACAATGACAAACACCCCAGTGAAAAAGAGAAATTTAATTAGGTTTCTTGTCTACAAGAGGCCAAACATCTGGACATTTGAAACCAAATGAATGCCAGAATGTATTTTTTATATTTTACCTAAATGTGGAAAGTGAGTTTATATATATTATATATGGAATTGTAACAACATGGCAAAATATAACCAAAGAGCCATTTTTATGTTATTCCAGCTGAGAGGGATAAAAATATCATGTACCTAAGATCTACCATATAATACTTTTAGCCAGTATGTTTAATATGTAAATAAACTAAAGGCCACATAAGTACCTTTTTATATAAACTCAGAATCGGTAAACAATATTGCGAACTCCAACCCCCACATCCTCCATCCACAATATCATTCCTATCAAACACAAAAGAGAGACTCATTGAGGACTGAGCCACAAGGACAAAGATGAATGAACCAGGGAAATAACCAGCCTTCACAATGTAATCCTGTCTAGTTCTCTCAAGGATTGTTTTCTCATTTTATTTTAATGACTACTTAATCAAGATGTATTAATTTTTCCCTGGAATGGTCCAAAAAGTCAGGATTGAAATTAGAGCAATTGAAGATTAAACTGGAGAATATTTCCAGGGTAGGAAATCACAATAAATATGATTAATGAACTGACAAATCCTGCAGCAGTTGAGGTAAAGCAAAATATGAGAACAATTTAAACAAAATACGCATTTAGGCTTTCAAATGACAAATCATCCACATGTGCTAAACTGCATATTAGACAAACCTCGGGTTTATGGGGCCTGCTTGCTGTGACTCCAAGAAGCTCTAAGTTTTCCAAAATGATGTAAAGAAACCCTCAAAACATTTTGAAGATAAAATGAATGTTAATACATATATGTGTTGGGATATAAAATCACCAAAAAAGGAAAAAAAAAAAAAGAAACCATTGGTTATAGAATACAAATTCTACTACTTGGCACAGTGCTATTACATAGCAGTTGTCAGTTTAAATAATTATTGATGAAGAAGATATTAAAATTCCAAAAACTCTTGGGTACATCTAGCTAATATCAGAAATATGACATTCCATTTCATTTAGTATTTATAAGACAACTGTATTGACTCCTTAAAAATAATTTTTACAACAATCTGTTTGCAATATATTACCACATCAAGAAAGTTGCTCCTTTTTCAGGAAACACACAGACTAAAAGAGCTAAGGCACTGGGAAATAAACGCTCTATAGAACATCACAGTTAATCAGAGTAAACCTGCAGGAAATACACCACAAAGGTCCTAGGCTCCCACATCAGACAGGCCTGCCTGCAAATCCTACATCGGTCTCATGTCCATGAGCACCCCCTCCAGAAATATCTGAAAAAGAACCATTTTTCTTTTCCAAAATATATTTGGCAACAAAACCTAATCTGAATTGAGGTGAGGTCTTTATGTAGGCCATTTACTGTGAGTATCCATCCATATGTTTAATTACAGGGTTTCTCCAGACTATCTTAGGGTGTTCCATATTATAAAGTTCTCATACCTTAGCAGTTTTCTGAGAGCTGGACAGTTTTGATTTCCTAAACCTACTGATCCACAAGGGTTTGTAGGAAGGGCAGGGCCTTTCTCTGTGTACTTGCGTTTATGAACACCCTGACCTTGGATAAGCAGTTCTACTTGCCTCCAGAATAATGATACCTTACAGGATGTGGAAAGAGTATACAAGGTCATTTGAAAAGTGCCAGAGACACAGTGCGCTCATTACATGGTGGCTATTACCACTAACAGGATGCTAGAAAGTATGGAGGCCAAGAGTACTACTTTTCCTCCAAGGACAGAAACTCTTTCCTTTATTTACACAAACTGTGTTTCTTGAACTCCCAAGTTATACTTTGAGGGATGATATGGACCTTGCTGTCAAGAAGGTTACAATCTGTGCCTTGAGAGTACACGGAAAATGCATTTTATACCAAATGATTTAAGAGCTCAGAGACAAATTCCTGGAGGTTCTTCCTAAATAGTTTTTTAAAAAGAGCGGGAAAGAAGGAATAAACTAGATGAAGAAAAGCCAGCTTGTTTCTTAAGCACTGACCAAATAACAGCCGTCTTACGCAGAGAGAAGGGAGGGTAGAAGCAGCATGATCAACATTCCTGCTTTTCTATGGACTTCTCTAAGAAAGACATATTCTCAGGCAAACTCAGATGGTCCGTCATCTTAGGTAGAAACAGAATATGGTGCTTGACAGCGACAGATGAAGCTGGAGAAGTAGCAAGAGCTAGACAAGTGTTTAGATTGTGAGCTTGTTTTAATAAAGGTGGATGGTCAGAGAAAGGACCTAAAAACAAGAGAGCTTAAGTACCATAATTAGAGAGACCACTATTACCCTCTCAGAGCATCCCAGCTGGTAATCAGAAACCAAACTGCATATACCTGTGATGGGGTCTAGAGAACAGAAGGGAAGCAGTCCAATGGTGACTGAGTCAGAAGGAAGGGATGAGAGAAAATTATTGCCTTAACAAAAGAAAACATTTGAAAGTAAGTAAGAAAACATGTTGCTAGTTCAGAGCTTGGCTATACCCTGAATTTTGCATCTAAAAAGAGGGTTTTGAGATAACACCTTAGTATCCTTTCTTAAGTTGACTTGGTCTATGAATTTCAGTCCAGAAGTTATTGTGTGTCGAATATTTGTGCCATATATTATCTTCAGTCAAGCTACATAAAAATTTGATTGCTGACATGATTAGAAAATAAGAAGCATACTTGCTTAGACATATCAAGTAGTGGTCAAGAACAGGAAATAAGGGTTCCACACTATGTCTGAGGAGTCTATGGCACTCCTCAGAAATAAAACCCAAATTTTCACCTAATGGAAGAGCTTCAGTATCTAAACACAAGGTCGCAGACAAATCTGGCAGATTTCTGGAAATGTACTTGTCAGATTTAATCTGTCCTATTATTGGAAGTATCTCTGAGATAACATGTATTCAGTATTATTAGAATTTATGATGGAAATGGTTACTGTCTTGGTCTGGACTCAACACAGGAGGAGTTGCTGATGAGGAAGTGATGAAATGCTGGAGGCCCTAGACCTAGAACTGCTTTTCTCTATCTCTTCCTCCTAGGAGAAACTCCTACTTCTCTATAAATTCAAACACTTAGATCATATCTTCTCCCACAGTCCTCAGGAATGTTTCACGCTACTGACCATGTGGAATCGAGACCAAAAAAAACCAGAAAAACAAAACCAAGAAGAGCAGCAGCTTAGTGTGGCATGTTGGGGTGATGAGAATACTCGAAGACAGAGCTAATGAGAAACACTGGGCCCACACTACTAAGGACCCCATCTTGGCCAAGCTCAAGTATATGGATTTTCTTATTTGCAAAGGGAAGTCAACAAAGGGTTCAAAGCAGAACTATAACGATCACCCAAGTTAGGGCAGTAGTAGTGGAAAATGAAGGGAATAGACCCATTTGGAAGACATTAGGACAACAGAATCAACAGGAACAAGGGCTGCCTGTATGTGAAGGGGAAAGCAAAAGCTTATTCTAAATTCTAAGGCTGGGAAACTAAGGAAATAGCTATGCTCTTGAAACAATGTAAAAATGATGAGCTTGATTAAATTAAAAATATATTGGTAGTTTTTCTTTTTTTTTTTTTTCCTTGTTGGATTTTAAATTGCTAGTAACTATGGGACTCCATTCATTGAATTTTTGTTTTAACAATAATAAAGTATAATCATTCAAGTGATACTGAATCAGAAATCCCTGGGGACCTTATGAAAAAAATATGGATTCCTATTCCCTGATATCATAGATTCTAATTTAGAAATTAGACAAGGGCTGTGGAAACCTGGGTTGTGGAAATCTTCAGGCGATTCCCTATGCCTCAAGGTATGGGAAATACAATCAGAGTAACTCTTCCCTGGGCTAGTTAAGCATCTCAAAACTCTTGGGAAGTTTTAAGGAATAAGGATGCTGAATGATGTGAAATAAAAAATTACACCAAAGTGGGAAAACTTCCGTACTAAAACAGAATTTTGAAAGAAAAATAGATTGTCTCGACATACATGGAGGTTTAATTTAATCAGTTTTTCATTACTTTTTTTTAAAATTTTTAATTCAGAGGTAAAACCTATTTTCTTTAATTGTCTTTATAGTCTTAAATGCTTGTTCTATAAATATATACATAGGCTTTTTATTCAAAATTGAGTGAAATAGCTAGAGGCAACTTTTCTTCTTTTTCTGCTGCATAAAGGTACTGGTTCATTAAATTATCATTTTTGTAAATGCTATTATTTAATATTTATTGAGTACAAACAACACCTTAGGTGCTGACAAACTACAGTCATTTCATAGCAGGTATAACATAGTTCTTTCATTTCTTATTGATGCTTCAATTTACATGCCCTCATCCCTTCTCTGATAAGCCACAAAATTCTGTTTGTGTTTACTCTAAATTTTTCATTCTTTGTTTCCTATTTATATCAGCCATGAAAACCTTTATACTTAAAAGTAAGATGATGCAAAAAATGGAATAAAACCACCTTTTAATTTCTTGAAATATGGGATAAAATATTAGGAAAACCAGGGCAATTAGAAAAGGTATTAAGAACAAATTATATTCATTAAATCCCTTGGCATTATTCCAAATGGAAATTCTTTTGAGAAGTGAAATCAATGTGATTATAACTCAAGAATGAAGAACAGTAGAATGAATCCAGGGGAAATATTAAGTTATAGAATGCTGAGACATGCAAAAAGGGGTTGGTTTAAGAAGAATTACTTTGTATGCCCACTGATCACATCCACTTAGATATCCAAATTTACCGATGTCCTTTGCTCTGGAAATTAACCAAGATGCTACTAGGCACTGTCCTGTTCAGCTAACACATATGAGGCTATGGAGCAAGGAACCTGAAAAGGCTCTCAGCTTTCAGCAAAAAACCTGACAGGAATGTGACAAGAGCAGTTAAATGCATGAAAGTAGAAACTGACCCACACTCACCTCAGAGCTATTTCAAGCTTTCCAAGTATACATCCAAAATTACATCTATTGATCTTTATTTTCAGGGATAGAAGACACTAGTGTTCCGGAACTCCTCAAAATGTGTAGAGTTACAGTAAACAACATCTTCTAGACAGAATTTCTTTTTGAATAGAGTTCCTAAAGTGGACCAGAAGGCTTTTTTTTTTTCCCTCTGACAATATGGACAGGCAGATAGGTGCCATATTACATGGTTGCCAGTGGTCATTAGCTTTCCAGTCAGGATACCAAGTGGACAGAGTCCAGTCTGAAGACCAGGTCATAGTCAAGTCCAAATTTAGCATGCCCTTTGACTTGCCTATTAATCTTAGATCTGGAAGTTAACCTACAGCACAGCAGTCTAGCTGAGCATATAAAGCAGGGCCCCTGCCCCTTTCTAGACATGTTGAAGTCTTAGAGCTTATTATTTTTTTGCTAAAGGAAGGTCAAGAGTATCCTAAATTGAATCAAGAGAACAGAATGGTATAAGTTTACTAGTTAGACCACAGGACCAGATTTGATACTCTATGGAGAAGAAAGGGCAAAAGGTGAAGTTGATGGGACTACTTTTTATGGCAGGGTGACAAAGAACAGCAGGGAATAAGTGAGAGGAGCATTCTCTTAATGTCTGCAGAGTTCACCAGCACTGATCTGTGGGCCCTCAGAGAACCAGCCTTCTCACAGAAGCTGCATCAGTGGCAGACATCGGGGACTCCTTCCAAAAGGTTGATGGCAACAGCTCGTGAGCAGGTCATAATGGACAACATGAAGCAAGATTGTGTGTGATCACTTGTGTATCACCCCTGAGTATTTCTATACACTGCCAGATAGATTTGGTGGGAAAAGAGTGGCCTTGAATAAGAGATGGGATAAGAAATTTGCAACATTTTTCATGACAACCTAGGGCAGGTGAGGTTCAGGACCATTCAAATTGTGGGATTGTGTAGATGTCATGACGTCATCTGACAATGTAGTAGGAGTAGTAACCATAATAATAATAATAAAAATTATAATTTCCCATAATTTTCACCTAAACTTTTTTTTAATTTTTATTTTGGAGTAATGTTGGTTAGGTATACTTGTCATGCAGCTTTCCATAATATTAACATCTTACATAACTTATATTTGTCAGAATTAAGAAAATAACATTGGCACATTACTATTAACAGATTTGTTCAGACATCAGTTTTCAGTTTTTCCACCAATGCCCTTTTACCGTTAAAGGATCCACAGCAACATGTGGCATTTAGCACATTTTCTTCAAAACTATAGTCATTAATTCAAAAATACATAGTGTGTGTTTAAATGGTGTGGTGCAAGATAATTGTTGCCTTCAAGGATATTACAGTCTAAGAGAAAAAGCAAAAACCAACTGACATTCATAGCATCTCATGACAAATGCTACGATAGGAGGAGGCAAAGTGGACTCTGGAAGCACAGAAAGAAGACTAAGATAATTGGGGAAGGTAACATATTCTCTGAGATCCCCAGTGAGAGCTAAGAGTTAGAAGGCGGTTGGCTGAAGGAGTCGTTCCAGGCAGAGGAAACATATTCTAGGTGAATAAATGTTTTTATAATTCACTATATGCATACACAAAGAGCTCTCAAACCCTACTTCTGTTCACTTTTTTATAAAATATTATATGTTTCATCCTCTTATAATTCTGAACACTTAAAATATTGGTTATAAACCATAAGAGACTCTTAATCTCACAAAGCAAACTGAGGATTGCCGGGGGAAAGGGGTATGGAGAGGTGGTCGGGTTAGGGACATTGGGGAGGGTATGTGCTATGGTGAGTGCTGTGAAGTGTGTAAACCTGGCAATTCACAGACCTGTACCTGTTATACAATAATAATACGTTATATGTTAACTGAAAAAAAAAAACTATAAAAAATTGGTCATTAAAAATGTGGCATAGGTAGTAAATTCACAAGCACTGACATTCTCTAGTCTAATTTATCTTAATCATTCTTAGTAGGATGTGTAATGAATGGCATGGACACTCAACTCTCTATTTTAATATATGTTTGTATATCATTTTAATGCTAATGATTTATCACAACTGTTTTAAATTGTAAACCCCTAGGAAACACTCTAAGTGACTGATTTAATTCCATATACCAAGAGTCTTGCAATAAATACTATTTAAGTGACTACTTTTCCTTTGGTAGAGCAGGGAAACAGGAAATCTCAATGAGTGTATGTGTGTGTTAAGTTTTGGAAAGAGATTAAGTTCTTTTTCTCTTTTGAGAAAGTGCTGTACTGATAATGATAGAATGGAAGAAGACTGAATCTGAACTACTGAAACTATAATTGAATACTAACTAAAACCATGGCATTTTTAGTTTAAGAAGGTACCCAGCTAACAATACCTGAATTTCCTCAACTCCTTATTAAAATGTGAATGAAGACAACCATGCAATGCTTATGAAGCTATAAACCAAATCATTCTTGAAGTATTCTCCTAGTTGAAAGAACACACATACACAAAGACCCACACATTTATTTCATGCCACCAAAGGTAGCCTCAAATTAACTAAAACCCTTTACATGTATTTCTTGATGACTACAAACTAAAGGCAGACCTCAATATTTCTCATTTCTCCTTCCTTCTCTCTTCACATACCACAACTGTTCTATCTTACAGAAATTCATCTCCTTAACCAAAAGAATTTTATTTAACTGTCAACAACTGTAAAGCACCTCAGATTTTAGCCTACTGTTAAGGTAAAAGTTAGCCTCCACAATTTCATGGATGCTGACAGAAGACGGCAGACTCCTGAGTGAGAGATAAAGAACACTTTATCACTCACAGCTAAAGTAATAGCCCAAGTGTCCACATAATTGTTCAAGTTTCCTGAGACCCAATTCCAAAGAAGTGATGCAAAGAATGTCAGATAAACCAGTGGACTGCACCATAGGAGAAGAACAGTGAACTCAGGGAACTAGCCTAGTTTATAACATATACCTGTTCTATGCTCCAGGGAGAGACTTTACCTTTATTTTACTAGATATTAAACACAACTTCCTTTTGCTCCAGAGGGAGACACTATATCTACCTAGGTGATACATTATCTAAATATTATTTCAAGCATAATATAGAGCAAAAAACAGTGAGTGCCTCACTCACAAGATGTAAAAATTTGAGATCCATGGAGAATTGTCCTTCTACAATAATCTTTGCCAAAGGTAGATCTTACTCTTCTCAGCTTTCCCTTTCATTTAATTCTCAAGCACAAAAGCTTAGTGCTCTATCTGGCAAGGCCAGACTCTATGAACAGTCAAGGAAGAGAAGAAATGGAAATGGGTCAAAGATATTTACATGAATGTGTAGGTGTATTAGGATAAGATAGGGATAGTCTTAAGAATACCTATAAACTAAAATTTTGTATATATTGTAAATAAAGAAGACATATCACCATTAAAAAGTGGGAATGAGTCTATACAACATCATCTAAGAATTTTTAATAACTATAATCTTGAAGACAGTATGTTTAGAAAACTTTATTTTATTTTATTTTATTTTGTAGAAGGACATACATTATCAGATAAATCACAAAAATAAGGGAGTGGATATAAAATCTTTTATGTAGCCATATCTTCATCCTTAACTCTGAGACCAAAAATGTATCAGAAGTTTCACTAAACAACAAATCCAGGCTACATCTCTCCAGTGCTATGATCCAAGAGAGGCAGGACTAAATCATGCTTAAGAATAAACAAAATGGGGGGAGCTAAGATGGCAGCATAATAGAAAGGTTCTGGGCTTGTCTTGTACTTTGAACCCAGCTAGATAACTATCAGATCATTCTGAATACCCAAGAAATTGACATAAGGGCTCATTTTAAAAAGCTACATAACAAGGAGAGATGCTACTTTAAGGAAGAGAGGAGGTGCCGAGACATGGTTTGGAGGACAAACAACTCACTGGTTCTATGGAGGGGAGAAAGCCCTGGTTACAGAAAGGAGGAAGGGAGAGAGAAAGAGATTGGAGAAAGGGGAGAGAGAAAAAACAGAGAGATCTGAGGATGCACTAAGGCACACAGGGAGAGACTGTTCTCTTCTTAGATGCCCTAAGGCACACCAGGAGAGATTGTTCTCTTCTTAGAGCACATCTGTGAGAGTTAGCATTGCCTCTCCAGGTACAAAAGAGTGGGCAGGTGCCATTTCCCTCAGCCCATAGCATAGGTGCCTTGACATGTGTTGAGGGAGGCTAACCTGAGGCTGGCTTTAGCCAGCTTTGTTCCAAATGCCATGCTCCTGCACTTTGGTACAATTGCCCTTCTGAGTCAAACCTGCATCAGTCCCAGCACAGTGAGACATTCCCCCAGAAGACCAGTGCAGGTCCTAGCCACACCAGCTCCCTGAAGTTTAGAGTTTTATAAGTCAGCCAGCCTGGCTGGGATAGAGTCCAAGGTCTGCAGTGCTGCTCCAGGAAGGCAACCAATCTGGAGGCAGACAGTGTGAAAACAATGATCTGAAAAATGCTTAAGATGCACGAAGGGAAATTATTTACATATCTAGGAGGGTTTCCCTGAAAGCAGCAAGTACAAACTCCCTCTCCTGGGACTAAAGAGCTGGCTGGCATCATTTCCTTCCCCCATCCCTCAGCATAAACTAACTTCAGTAAACAGTACAGAGCCAACACTGGTTGCCTAACCTGCTGACACCAAGTCCTGTCCCCCTGTGGTCTCCTGGGACTCCTTTCTCAGACCAAGTGTAAGTACCAGCCCAGCAAGCCCCTTGCCCAGAAGACCAAGACAAACTCCTGCACACACCACATCTTCTGATCATAGTGTTTTGCAAAGCTTCAGTTCTAATGGAAGTAGCAACAGGTTTCATTTAACAAGCCAACCAGAGCACACCTAGTTAAAACTCATTATACTCCACCCAAGATCCAAACACTACCCACTGCAGAAAAGAACCTCTGCAGACAACTGATCTGAGGAATAGGGCAGCGGAAACACAGCAGCAGAGTACATGCAGCACATACCAGAGACACTTCCTAAAGTGGCAGGCCCTGAACACTATAAGACTTCTTCTTCAGAAATTCTTTACTTTCAAGAGCAGGAAACAAAATATAATAGGATTTTCTAACACAGAGAAGAAGACAGAGACCTAAAGAAAATGCCAAGACAGAGGAACTCATCCCTCCCCCCCAAAAAAGAACAAGAAAACTTCACAGCCAGGGATTTAATCAAAGCAGATATAAGTAATATGCTTAATGTAGAATTTAAAGCAACAATCATAAGGACTCTTGCTGGGCTTGACAAGAGTTTGGAAGACATCAGGGAGACCCTTACTGTAGAGAAAAAAAGAACTAAAGAACATTCAGGCCAATATGAAAAATGCAGTAACTGAGATTTGAAATCAACTGAATGTTATGACCATAAAGATTGAAGAAGCAGAGGAATGACTTAGTGAGAAAGAGGACAGAATAATGGAAAATAACAAAGCTAAATAAAAGAGAGAAAGAAGAATGATGGACTACAAGAGTAGACTTAAGGAACAAAGAGCCTTCATCAAACGTAATAACAGTCCTGTCCTAAGAGTCCTGGAGGAAGAGAGAGGGAAGAGAGCTAAAGTTTTATTTCTGGAAATAATAGCTGAAAACTTCCCTAATCCAAGAAAGGAAATGGGCATCCGAATCTAGAAAGCACAGAAAACTCCCATCAAAATCAAGAAAAGCAGGCCAACACCAAGACAGAGTATAGCTAAATTTACAAAATATAGTGATAAAGAAAAAGTCCTAAAAGCAGCAAGACAAAAGAAGCTCCTGACTTACAGGGGAAGACAAATAAGTTTAGCAGCAGATCTCTCCACAGAAACGTGGCAAGCTGGAAGAGAACTGGCATGATACATTCAACGTGCTGAAGGGGAAAAATCCTCACCCAAGAATATTCTATCCAGAAAGACTATCACTCAGAATAGCAGGACAGGTAAAGAGTTTCTAAGACCAAACAAAACAAAACAACAACAACAACAACAAACCCTAAAGAAATACATGACCACCAGAACAGCTCTGCAAGAAGTATTAAATGGGACTCTTTTTAGTGAAATCAAAAGTGAGAAAGACTAGAAACAAACAGACAAAATCTCCTGAAACAAGTACTAAAATGGCACTAAATACATCTCTACTCTGAATACAAATGAGCTAAATGCTCCCAATGAATGGCACAGTTTGTCAGAATGGACAAAAAAAAAAAAAAAAAAAACAGGACCCGGGGTGCCTAGATGGCTCAGTGGGTTAAGCCTTTGCCTTCATCTCAGGTCATGATCTCAGGAACCTGGGATTGAGCCCCACATCAAGCTCTCTGTTCAATAGGGAGCCTGCTTCCTCCTCTCTCCCTGCCTGCCTCTCTGCCTACTTGTGATCTGTCAAATAAATAAATAAAATCTTAAAAAAAAAAAAAAGACCCATCTATATGCTGCCTACACGAGACTCATTTTAGGCCTAAAACATCTGCACATTGAAAGTATGGGGATAGAGAACCATTTATCATCCAAATGAACATCAAAAGAAAGCCCAAATAGCAATACTTATATAAGACAAACTAGATTTTAAAACAAAACAAAGACTAATAAGAGATGAAGAAGTATACATAATAATAAAGGGGAGTATTCAGCAAGAAAATTTAATAATTATAAATATCTATGCTCCCAACTTGGGACTACCCAAATATATAAAATAATAACAAACAAAAAGGAACTCATTGATAATAATACAATAATAATAGGGGCACTGATACCCCACTTACATCAATGAACAGATCACCTAAGCAGAAAATCAACAAGGAAACAATAGTTTTGAATGACACAGTGGACCAGATGGACTTAAGAGACATATTCAGAACATCTCATTCTAAAGCAGTAGAATATATTTTCTTTTTGTTAGTGAGACATTCTCCAGAAGAGATTACATACTAGATCAAAAATAAGGCCTCATTAAGTACAAAAAGATTGAGATCATACCATACATTTTTTCTGACCACAGCTATGAAATTTGAAGTCAACCACAAGAAAAAATTTGGAAAGACCACAAACACATGGAGGTTAAAGAACATGCTACTAAAGGATGAATGGGTTAGCCAGGAAATCAAAGAAGAAATATTAAAAAATACATGGAAACAAATGAAAATGAAAACATGACAGTCCAAAACCTTTGCAATTCAGCAAAAGCAATCATAAGATGAGAGAATATAGCAATACAGGTCTACTTCAAGAAGAAAAATCTCAAATAAACACCTAATTATGCCTAAAAGTGCTACATAAGAAAAATGAATGAAGCATAAAGCCAGCAGAAGGGACATAATAAAAATAAAAACAGAAATAAGAAACTTTAAAAAAAAGGCAAAATCAAACAAAAGAAAATCAACAACAACAACAACAAAATCAAAGGCAGATCAATGAAACCAGGAAATGGTTATTTGAAAAAATTAGTAAAATTGATAAGCCCCTAGTCAAACTAATTAAAAGAAAAGAGAAAGGATCCAAATAAATAAAAGAAAAACAAATGAGAGATGATAAATAACCAACACCACAGAAATACAAATAATTATAAGAGAATATTATGAAAAATGATATGCCACCAAGTTGGATGATCTGGAAGAAATGGATAAATTCCTAGAAATCTACCAAAACTGAACCAAGAATAAATAGAAAACTTGGCAGACTAATAGCCAGCCAAGAAATTGAATCAGTAATCAAAATTCTCCCAGCACACTAAAATCCAGGGCCATATGGCATTCCAGGGGGATTCTACCAAATATTTAAAAGAAGAGTTAATACCTACTTTTCTCAAACTATTTAAAAAAAAAGTAGAAATGGAAGGAAAACTTCCAAACTTATTCTATGAGGCCAGCATTACCCTGATTCCAAAACCAAAGACTCCATTGAAAAAGAGAATTACAGGCCAATATCACTGATGAGCATGTACGCAAAAATTCTCAACAAGATACTAGTTGATCAAATCTAGCAGTACCTTACCTGAATCACTCACCATGATCAAGTGGGATTTATCTCTGCTCTGCAGGGGTGGTTCAATATTCACAAATCAATCAACGTGATACACCACAGTAATTTTTTAAAAAAGGGCAAGAACCATATGATCCTCTCAATAAATGCAGAAAAATCATTTGACAAAGGACAACATACATTCATAATAAAACCCTCAACAAAGTAGGGACAGAGGGAACATACCTCAACATTAAAAGGCTATACCTGAAAGACCCACAGCTAATATCATCCTCAATGGGAAAAAACTGAGAACATTTCCTCTACAGTCAGTATAAAGACAGGGATGTCCACTCTCATGATTAGTATTTAACATAGTACTGGAAGTCCTAACCAGAGCAATCGAACAACAATAAGAAATAAAAGGCATCCAGATCAGCAAGGAAGAAGCCAATCTTCAACCATTCACAGACAACACGATAATCTATGTAGAAAACCCAACAGACTCCACCAAAAAATTGCTAGAACTGATAAACAAATTCAGAGAAGTCACAAGATACAAAATCAATGTAGAAAATTTGTTGTACTCTTATACACCAATAATGAAGAAGCAGAAAGAGAAATCATTGAATCAATCCCACTTACAACTGCCCCCAAAACCATAAGATACCTAGGAAAAAACTAACAAAAGAGGTAAAAATCTGTACTCTGAAAACTATAAAACACTACTGAAAGAAATTGAAAATGACACAAATGAATGGAAAGACATTCCATGCTCAAGGACTAGAAGAACAAGTACTATTAAATGTTTATTCTACCCAAAGCAATCTATACACTTAAAACAATCCTTATCAAAATACCACCAGCATTTCTCAGAGCTAGAACAAAAATCCTAAAATGTGTATGGAATCACAAAAGACCCCAGATAGTCAAAGCAATCCTGAAAAAGAAAAGCAAAGCTGGAGGCATCACAATTCTGGACTTGAAGCTCTATTACAAAACTGTAGTGATCAATACAGTATGGTACTGTCACAAAAACAGACACAGAAATCAATGGAACAGTATAGAAAACCTAAAAATGAACCCATAACTATATGGTCAATTAGCCTTTGGTAAAGGAGGAAAGAACATTCAATGGGAAAAAAGACAGCCTCTCAACAATGGGAAAATCGTACACAGCAACGTATGAAAGGATGAAATTGAACCACTTTGTTACACCACACACAGAAATACATTCAGAATGGATGAAAGACTTAAATGTGAGACAGAAAACAATCAAAATCCTAGAGGAGAACATAGGTAGCAACCTCTTCGACATCAACCACAGCAACTTCTTACTAAACATGTCACACGAGGCAAGGAAAATAAAAGCAAAAATAAACTATTAGGACCTCATCAAGATAAAAAGCTTCTGCACAGCAAGGAAACAATCAACAAAACCAAAAGACAATCTTCAGAATGGGAGAAGATGTTTGCAAATGGCATATCTGATAAAAGACTAGTATCCAAAATCTATAAAGAATTTATCAAACTCAACATCAAACAACAAATAACCTGTTAAGAAATTAAGACATGAATAGACATTTTTTTCTAAAGAAGACATACAGACAGCTACTGTTAGAAAGATGAAAAGATGCTCAAACTCATGCATCAACAGGGAAATACAAGTTTAAACTACAGTGAGACATCACCTCATACCAGTCACAATGGCCAAAATTAACAAAACAAGAAACAACCGGTGTTGGCAAGGATTCGAAGAAAGGGGAACCCTCCTGCGCTGTTGGTGGGAAAGCAAACTGGTGCAGTCACTCTGGAAGATAGTATGCAAGTTTCTCAATTCATTACTCCAGCAATTGCTCTACTAAGTATTTTTTTTAAGATTTTATTTATTTATTTGATAGACAGAAATCACAAGTAGGCAGAGAGTTAGGCAGAGAGAGAGGAAGGAAAGCAGGTTCCCTGACAAGCAGAGAACCCGATGTGGGGCTCAATCCCAGGACTCTGGGATCGTGACCTGAGCAGAAGTCAGAGGCTTTAACCCACTGAACGACCCAGGCACTGGCACTTCTAGGTATTAACCAAAGGATACAAAAATACTAAATCAAAGGGATACATGTACCCCAATGTTTACAGCAACATTATCAGTAGCCAAATTATGGAAACATCCCAAATATCCATTGACTGATGAATGGATAAAGAAGCTGTGGTATTATATATATATATATATATATATATATATATAGGAATATGACTCAGCCATTAAAAAGAATGAAATCTTGCCATTTGTAATGACATGGGTAGAGGTAGATGTAGTATGCTAAGTAAAATAAGTCAGAGAAAGACAAATACCATATGATTTCACTCATTTATGGAATTTAAGAAATATTACATGAACATAAGAAAAAAATTAAAAAAGAAAAAAACCTAAGAAAAAGACTCAAAAAGAACAAACTGAGGGTTGCTGGAGGAGAGGTGGGCAGGGGTACGAGTTAAATGGTTGATGGGTATCAAGGAGGGCACTTGCTATGGTGAATACTGGATGTTATATATATAACATTATATATAATATAATATATATATATAATATATAATATATATAACATTATATATAATATAATTATATTATATATAATGTTATATATATAACATCCAGTATTCATCCAGTATTCAGTGAATGAATCACTATATCCTACACCTGAAATTAATATTACACTGTGTATTTACCAACTGGAATTTAAACAAAAACTTGAGAAAAGGGGGAAAATGATTAAAAAAAAATGAATCCAGCTCTCTTACTTTAATCCAGAATTTGCCATTAACCCATGTTGTCTTCATGTCCTCACATATAAAAGTGCAATAACAGCACATGCTTCACGGGAATCTTGGGAAGATAAAATGGACTGATAAACACAGTGTATTTAAAACATACCTACAGAGGCACCTGGGTGGCTCAGTCACTTAAGTGTCTGCCTTCAGCTCAGGTCATGATCTAGGAGTCTTGGGATTGAGCCCTATATCAGGCTCCTTGTTCAGCAGGGAGTCTGCTTCTCCCTCTCCTTCTGCCCCTCCTCCTGCTCCCTCTCTCTCTCAAATAAACAGAAAAAAACTTTAAAAAATACAAATAAATAAAAATAAAAACACATCTGCAGAATGCATTCTCAAGCCATATGAGCTGATACTCTTCTGAGTCAGGAAATATGACTGCACATCTTCTCCATTATCCCTACATCAACCCAACCATTCTACCCCTGCTTTTCCAGGACATCTTTATTATTTACTATTCTATTTATTATCATCTATACTGTGAAATGACAAATTCTCAGTAGATTTGTGCCTTGTGATGCAATGATCCTGGGAGCTTTGTATTTGGAGATAGGTATATTTTAAAGAGAGTAAAATAGT
Organism: Neogale vison; assembly: GCF_020171115.1. NCBI lineage: Eukaryota > Metazoa > Chordata > Mammalia > Carnivora > Mustelidae > Neogale > Neogale vison. Next base: position 115,968,727 of record NC_058095.1, on the reverse strand, counting down.
ATCTGTGATGTATGATGGATTTTAAGCAATATAGCCATACTGAACTAAAAAAAAATACATTTTTTAAAATTTAAAAACTCAAGTCCTTTTTCTCGGTAATCTAAGTTACATTTCTTAATTTATATTTTAAGCTTTTTCCTATTTTTTTAAGGTTTTAGTCATTGATTTTCCAGAGAAGGAGAATGAGAGAGAGCACAAGCAGGGGGAGCAGCAGGCAAAGGGAGAAGCAGGCTCCCCGCTGAGCAAGGAGACTGATGCGGGATGCCATCTAAGTGCCTTGGGATCTTGTCCTGAGCCAAAGCAGATGCTTAACTAACTGAGCCACTCAGGGATCCCTATTTTAAGCTTTTTAAGGTAGAAAGTCTTAGTTATATAGAAAAGTAGAGTGAATGATATCACGAACCCTCACCTAGCTTGAATGACTGGTCAATAGGGCCAAGCTCCTTTCCCAAAGTATTACCCCAGCTACAAACAATCTCAGATACCTCATCTGTATCCCAGCCTACTTCCCATACTCTGAAGTATTTTGAAAGAAATCCCAAACTTCCCAATTTTTCTTTACATGTATTTAAGCATGAGTACCATGTCCAACCTGATTAATTTCTTTATGAACTGATGCATGCTATTCTGTCTTTAGAAAACTTCAGGGTATTCAAAATTATACTTCAAAAATCGCTTATTTGTATTATTTTCTTCATTCCATATTTCTCTTTATATTTTCCATTCTAATGTCACTGTACTTTTTCAACCAGCTTTACTGAGGTATATCCTTAGTCAAAAATGACTCTTATTTAATATATTTTAATTTGATGAGTTTGGATATATGCACATACTCATGACCCTGCATGGGAATCAAGGTAATAATCCTATCCATCACATTCAACAAGTTTCCTGGGGAGTTGTCCCTCCCCAGGCCTTTTTTAGGTTAAGAACACATGAGATTTTATCTTCTTAAGTTTTTTTTAAGAGTACAATATAGTATTAACTAGACACTATGTTGTATAACCAATTTCTAGAATTTATTCACCAGATATAACTATAACTTTATTTCCACTGAACAACAAATTCCTATATCCCCCTCATTACTATGGTTCTACCCTCTATTTCCCTGAGTTTGGTTATTTTAGATACCTCATACAAGTGGGATCTTGCAGTCTTTGTCTTTTTGTAACTGGCTTATGTCCCTTAGCGTAACGCCCTCCAGGTTCATCCATATTGTCACCTATGGAAGGATTTCCTTTTTTTAAAGCTGAATAATATTCTATGCATGTATATACCACATTTTCTTTAACCGTTCAACTATTGATGGCATTAAAGTTGTTTCTGCATCTTTTCTATTGTGAATAGTGCAACAACGAACATGGGAAGGCAGATGTCCGTTCAAGATCCTGATTTCAGTTCCTTCCAATACATAACAGATATGGAATTGCTGCAACATATGATAGTCCTATTTTTTATTTCTTGATGAACCCCCCCACACTGTTTTTTCTGATGGCTACACCATTTTATGCCGCACCAATGGTGTACTAGGTTTCCATTATTCATTTCCAAAAACAGATTTCAGAAAAACAGTTGAACACACAAGCAAGATGTGTAACAACAACATTGATTTTAACATGTGGTGCAACAAACACATCTTAGGGAACAGGAAAATAAGGAATTATGAGTCAGCATTATACTTTCTCTACTGATGAAAGTACATTCTAGTAAAACTAAAGCCACAGATGACATGTGAAGCTATCAGGGTAAAAATATCTTAGTGGTAGTTAAGAGTGTAATGGTAAGAAGGAAATAAGGGTATTTATCTCTGGTTTGAGAATAGCTTTTTATAGAAAAACACCTTTTACATAAGGATAGAAATACAAAGAATATTCTGAGTAGTGCATGCTGAGAGACTCTTTCCCATTCTCTGCTATGAACAAAGAAGTATTGGTTTCTGGTTATATTACAATAGCAAAAATAAAGAACTTCACATCCAAAGAGCCTCAGCTCAAGGGAACAGAAAAAAATAACTGAGAAGGAATTAGGAATTAGTTTATGAACAAAGCCTATCTATTCTGGGAAAGGTAATCTTTCAGGATCCAGGTGCACCGTCAGAGGAGGGAAGTGCAAATGGAATTTTTTTTTTTAAGTCTATTTGCAAATGTCAACCAGAACACATGGCTTAATTCTGAATAATTAAAATTTGCCCTGGTCTTTTTGAACTATCCGAAAAAGAAACAATTATCTAGAAGAGATTAATATATGTGTGTATACATAAACATATTATATATGTGTGTATATTTGTATACACATACACACACACACACCTGTATAGAGGGGAATTATACATAAAATAGAGTATTTGAGGACATTTATTTCTTGGCCTTATATATATCAATTAAGTGTGGCTTTTAGAAATGATATCAGGGAGCCACATGGACAGAATTCACTACTAAAAGGCAAAACAGAAGACAGAAATACATTAAATGAGAGAAGAATAGAATAAAACCAACAACGAAGTAATTCACCTTAGTGCCAGCTGAGAGATGAGATGTTGTAAAGCAAGTTCAGTTACAGGTAGTAAACAATTAAACACCTCATCAAGAACACAGTAGAAAAGACAAAAGGAATAAGAACCTTGGAGAAAGTGACCATTCTGGCAGTCTTAGCATGGTGTTTCAAACTATAAAATATGTGTGTTCTCAAAGGAAAAATAAGAGATAATGGAAGTCATAATCAATTAAGCAACAGGAAAAAAGGAACCTGAAGAAGTTCAAGTTTACAAGATCAAAAAATTTTAATATGATTAAAGCAACATTCAAAACTAATCAGGTAGAATATATCCCTTTCAAAATTTCTAAATTAAGAACAATATAGAGAGGTAAATAAGCAGAAACATCAAATTAATACAAGGGTACAAAATAGTTTTTCTCATAATTATTTTCTAGAATATTAAGTTTTTAAAAGTTTGCTTGATATTTCTATTATGTTTTTCCTTAAAGTTATTTTAAATGTAAGTAACATGTGTAATGTCAAAAATTCACAATATACATTATAGAATAAAATGAAAAATGAATTCCTCCCTTCACTCTCTGGGTCCCTAGTGCATGAGCTAAAGGTACCCAGTGTTAGCAGCTACTTGTATATCCCCCAGTAAAAATAGCAACATAGATAATTTTCATACTTTAAAACCTGCTTATAGGGATACCTGGGTGTCTCAGTGGGTTAAGCATCTGCCATCAGCTCAGGTCATGATCCCAGGGTCTTGGAATCTAGTTCCACATTGGGCTCTTTGCTTAGCAGGGAGTCTCCTTCTGCTTCTGCCTGCTGTTCTCCCTATTTGCGCTTGCTCTCTTGCTCTCCCTCTCTAACAAATAAATATATAACATCTTTATTAAAAAAAAAAAAAAGAAAAAGAAAAGAAAGAAACCTTGAGCACCTGGGTGGCTCAGTGGGTTGAGGCCTCTGCCTTCGGCTTGGGTCATGATCCCAGGGTCCTGGGATGGAGCCCCACATTGGGCTCTCTGCTCGGTGGGGAGCCTGCTTCCCCTCCTTCTCTCTCTGCCTGCCTCTCTGTCTGCTTGTGGTCTCTGTCTGTCAAATAAATAAATAAAAATCTTAGGAAAAAAAAACCCTGCTTATATAGTATGTACTATGTACTGAGCATAGTTACTTCTAAGGACTGTAAAGTTACCATCTCAACTTACATTATTCTATATGTACTATTTGGCATTTTTTAAGGATAAATTCATAAACATATGTTAGCAGTTTGTTTTACTATATTAGAACATACAAATATGTATCATTTCTTTTAACAGTTGCATAGTATGTCATGTCTACAAGTTCAAAATGTTGTACCTAGCCAGCTTATTTTCATTTATTTCTGAAGTTAACAGAAGACCTTAAATGTGAAACTTAAATAATGTGATAATTGTGTAGATTCTTAAGAAAATTACTCATGTCTACAGCCAAAAAACAGACATCTTAAAATCAAGAATCTAATGAAGAGGCCTTGTTAACAAGGGCTAAAGTGAATACTGGTACCAATTAAATTAAATGGGACCAATAATTTTATAAAATGATTACACATAATTCATCCTCGTTCATCTTGCCATTCCCACTAAATCATCTAATATCAAGCTCCTTTTAAAGGACCATGCCATGACTTAACACTACTTTCTGGAAACTGATTACTCTGTTCACATCCTCTTCAATCCTAAACAATCTGGAACCAAGATGTCACCATACAGTTACTGGGAAGGAATTCTGTAAGATAGGTGAAAGCATTTCTCACTAAATAAGGATACCATGCAGGAAATTTAAGAATTAAACAGAGTAGAACCAGATAACCTTTAATGCCCATTCCAACTCTCTGATTATGTGATAAGCTATCTGTCTTGTAAAACAATAAAAATTTTACTCTTGGGCATGCTTGAAAATATATCTACATATATCAATGCCATAATTTTACGGGAAATAGCAACTGCACAAGCTGTGACCAACTCTACATGCCAAGGGATTTACTGTGATATATGACCAGACTCATTGGACTAGACCACTTTATTGCACTGCCCCGTATCAGCAGGCTGCTTGTCAAGAGCCAAAAGTATGTTAAGGCTACTTTAGGCACAAAGCATTAAAGAAGCAGAAGGATGTTAAATACCCTTGTGTAATCACTTTCCTTACTTTTTCTGCTAGTTGCTCCTGACATATGCCAACTTTCCCCCAATGCATCCCATCAGTTACAAACCTTTTTTTATTTTACCTTAATCTGGGTACTTGTTAATACCTCTTTATCTTTACTTTGTTGTAAGAATTTCTACTCCTACTATACAAGAGTATTCTTTCTTCCTTCTAATGTAATTTTTGCATCTATCAAAGATATAGACACATATGGTTTTATATAAAATCAAATCATTCTCTAAGACTTGAAATAAAATGTAGCTGTTATCTCTCTTTCTGTCCCCAAGCTGATTTGCATTCCCCAGAGGTAACTACTTCCAGCTCCTTTGATGGTTTCTTCTGGTATCTACTTTAATGTTTCTAAATAACATGCTTGTTGAACTGTTTCTCACTTTTTCCCCATTTTAGGTGATAACTACTGACTTCCAACTATGAAAATTGAGGACTTCATCCCCTTTCCCTCCTAGCCCCCACACATAAAATTCTTCAGTTATCCTTCAATATAGTTACAGCTTTGTTTATAAGATCAGCGTTAATGTTCACAACCCCCTTTCTTTAACAATCTTTTTGCTTTTCTTGGAGGGATTAATTTTTTTATTATTGCATGTAATAATTCTGTATCAGGCATAGATATAAATTCTGTCTAAATATAGTAAAATACATATTAGAGATAGACTTTCACAAAATTCTATTTATAACCCCTTTGTACCGTCAGTTATTTATGAAATAACTGGTGGTTCTGATTCTTATGCTTTCTGGCATTCTGCAGTGGATGCAGCTTGCTTCTCTGAATTTCCTCTACCTCATCCCCCACCCCTCACTTACCCATGCCCCCATCTTTGTTTCTAGTTTCCAGAATGTTGTTGCTGTCATGTCTTTTTCCCTTGCCCTTCTTGATTTAAGCCTTTTAAAAATCCTTTCTAAATAGAAATATCAAAGTTTATTTTTTATCTTTTGGGGTTTTGGATTTTTTTTTTTGTTTTTGTTTTTTAAATTGCAAATCTTCTACCAGGTAAAGGCATGCCCCATTCATGAAAGAATTGTCTTTTTTTTTTTCTTTTTTTTTCTTTCTTTTTTTTTTAATGGCAAGTCTTTGGGCATCGTAAAGCTCTGTTTTTTAATAGCAAAATTTCAATTACTGTTGCTTGATTTTTCATGAATACAGGGTGTTAGAGTAGGCAAAAATAAATAAACAAACAAAAAATAAACCACACACACACACACCAAAAAAATGTTCTCTAGTGTCCACAACAACTGAAGTTCCTGTTTGGGGAAAAAAGATGGATGGAATTTAGTACCAAAAAAGGTAATAACAACAGTTGTTATTATTGAGCGTTCGCTTTATGGAGGGCACTGTTCTAAACACTTTACTAATATCAATTAACTCACTTGATCCTCATGACAACCTCAAGATCTCAGGGTTTTCATTCCCTTGTCTCTTCTATTTAATAAAAAATACTGCTTATAGTTACTAATTAATAGAACTCTGGTATATTTTCCCATTTGCGTATCTGATTTCCAACATTCACAGTTCTTTGTCTGGGAAGTATGGGACCTGATTCTCGCACTTTTATGGTCAGGCTTGTCCCCTCACCTGGACCCTTAGAAACAGCAGCCTAAGGCTCTGACCTAACCCAGCCCCTCAAGGATTTGGTAGTTAATGTTACTTGCTAACTTGTTGCAAGAAATAAATGATATGCCAAAATATCTGACCAGCCGATAGACTGTTTAAAATATATAAGCACTAATAAAAATGCAAAAGTTAAATTTACAGATACTGGATATCTTGAATAAGAAACAATATACTATTATTATTCTACTCTGTGGCAGAGGGAGTATAGCATAGTATTTCCCATCGCAGCTCTGCTATGTATTATGCTCCATCATAATCTGGAGCAATTTTTCTAGCCTCTCTGGGTTTCAGTTCACTTATCTGTAATACGGATTAATAAATCCTACCCCACAGTGTTGTAGTCAGGATAAGAGAAATCAGTCTTACATGAATAGCATTTGGAACAGTATTCACCATACCAAGTGTTGGCCATTGTCTAAACTGTCGGGAAATCTCATAGAAACTCTGAAAGAAAGGCAGTATTTCTCATTTCTTACAGACAAGGTAACTGAGCCTCAAAGAAAGTGCAAAGAGAGTCAGTGGCTTCTAAGTCCATAGTTTCCAGAGTAATAGTCTTTGCAGAGCTCCCAACGTATCTGTTAGATGATGTGAATGAGATAATATCTAAGAAAGAAAAGTGCTTCTCATACTATTCTAAAATCAAGGGAGGAATATGGAAATGCTGGATTTTGAGGGTTTAGGAAACCCTAACCCTTCTGCTTTGAACGAATATTCTGAAAAACACTGGAGAGTTAGAACAAGAATAATCTTGTTAGAACAAGAATAGACATGTGACAATATTTATTATTCAGAATTAATTTCACATATGAATGCTTAAGGATATTTCCTGAAATTGAAAGACTATTTTTTTTTCATCATTCCAAGCCATGCTTAAACATGCGTTTTAGACAGGTCATGTGTGATCTTACTCCTCCAGTCTCTCTCAGCTTCCTACCTTGCTTCTCATTCGTTCTCTAAGTATTCCAACCACACAGGATTTGTCTGTTTCTCCAGCATGTCTCGCTGGCTTCAACCTCTGAGCTTTAACACATACTGTTCCCTCAAACTACAACATCTTCCCTCTTACTCCTTCTAGCAAACATCTATAAATCTTGCAGATCCTTCAGGTCTGAAATTTTATCTAACCTGCTAAGAAAAGCTGAGTCCCCAGGTTTAGGTAAGCCCCAGAATATACTTGCATAACACCTGTATTTCTGCTTCAGAGGACTTTGCATGTTTTTCATTGTTTAATTGATTATGTATTAGCATTTGTCTCTTCTGCTAACCATATCTGATTCCTTTCCCCTCTTTACTCCCACTTCTATCCCCCTTAACATGGTACCTTTCAACTAAGTAAGCCCCAATAAATATTTGTTGAATCAAGACCAAATGCTTTATACAATCAGCTACTATCAGTGCTTAGCCATTTTCTAAAAATGAAAGATCAATGTTTCAAGAAAATAGGCATGGTAAAGAGTAATTTAGCAAAAGAAAATTCTTCTTTCCTCTTCAATATATTTTCATACTAAGTCTCCTGGAAATTTTGCCTGTTATAAATCTAGGTTTAAGTTTTTCCTTCCACTTATTATCTTGATTTTATAGGAATAGAAAAAAAATCTTTTTACTATTTAAGAAGTCAAGGTGTTCTTCTATCTGAAATTATTTTGATCTGTTCTCCAAGATTCTTGAAGTAAAGACAGAGTGAGGAGAAAAAAAATTATTTTACAGAAATATGACTGAGAAGAGCTTTGTACTCTGCAAAAGTTATTCAAAGTTCCAAGTAGCTCTTCCATAGCAAAAACCCACCAGGCAAATGACCCCTTTTCCTGTGCGTCAATCTGACTGTATAAGAACAAAATTTCCTCCTTACTAATGCTTAAGGGAAAAAAATCATCCTCACTCAGCTTTCATGGCTAACCAATTGTCACTGTTCTATAGGCCTGTAAACAAGCAGATGAGACAACTGGGATTCATTTTCGAGATCATTAGGAAAGAGCTGAGATGGACTCAGTGAAATTTTAAGTCAATACTTAATCAAGAGAACACATGCCAGAAAAGAGACCAGTATTTTCATCTGACAAACTAAATATCAGCTCCAGTACCATTATTGAAGAACAGAGTTGATTCTGTAACTCCCAGCACACTCAGACAAAAATTTACCACTGAAGTCTAATTTGATTTCCTTATCAGGCAATTAGTATATTATTAAAAATTCACGGCAGGGTCAATCTCCTGTTGATTTACATAATTAAGTTACCTTCTCTCATATAAATTAAGAGAGTTTTTATTCATTTTTTGGGCAGATTTTTAAGGATGGAAAATCTATTTTTTCCACATCATAAGCCAAAATTTCCGTGGCTGACACATATATATATACACAAAACTTTTTATCTTTCATGAAGTTCAAGCTGTCAGATTCTGGCAAGAGATGCCCAGTTCTTCCCATCCCCCTTTTTGTTCACTCCCTCTCTCTCAGAAATACCTGTAAATAAATAGTTACTTCTTAATACATGCTGAAAGCATACTTAGTGCTTCCTGAAGAGATGCTTGCTGCCTGTCACTGAGGAAAACGAATAAACATTAGTGAAAGCCAAACCTCATGAGGTTTATAGGGTTGGTTTAGATAAGAAAGCAAAAAAGTGTTTCCCAGATTGTATTTAAATCTCTTGAGCCCACAAAGTTTGTCTGAAGGCTTTCTCTTTGGGTTTTCTGTTAATACTTTTGCAAGTAAAGAACAAGTTTCCTGTGGGAATCTGGCATTCCTGATTTGGATCTCAGTTCCAGAAAATTTAGAAGTCTAAATCAATTTTTAAAAAGGTTTAATTTACTGATTATGGAAGAGAATAGGGGAGAAAAGTTTTCCTTGACCCTCTAAAGGTCTCTGGCTAGGTCTGAAAATGAAATAGACAAAGACAGATTAATGGGAAAAAAGCATGTAGATTTTATTGAATTGTTACATGCACATGAGAGCATTCACAAGAGAATAAGGACCTGAAGTGACCAGAGTAGGAAGGCTTTATGCCTTTTAGACAAAGAAACAATAGATTTGTGAAGCATTGACAAGACAAGGAGGTCTGGGCTAGGGGGTAGTAAATGGTGAAGAAGTAACTTAGAAGATAAGAGTTAGTTTAACAGGTTTGTTTAAACAGCCTTTGGAGCTCTAAATTCCATTTCTCTGGTGGTAAGGAGATCTTCTACCCTCCTGGTACAGGTTAGGTATCTTTCACCTGAGAGTTTATTTCCTGCTTTCAGGGAAGAAGGGCAAGGGTGGGCAGGTAAGTGTGACCTTCCTGCTTCTGTCTTATTCTCAAACTCCATCAGCTTAAAATAATCTACCCAGGGAGATTATTTGGGGGAGCAACTCCTGAGCATCATCAATAGGTTGTTTCAGTTCATTCTTCTGAACTGAACTATCCAGTATTTACTGAGAGCCAAGAAATATTTTTTTAAAAAGCGCGTGCACGCACACACACACACACAAAACCAAACCAAAACAAACAAACAAAAAACCCACAACAACAACCACGCCAACAACTTTATTGCCTAGTGAGCCAACTAAAAGAAATAGGTTACATGTTAATAAAGAGTAACCCGGAGCCCACATGTGTACTTCTTGAGGACAATAAGCTGAGATGGTACCTTTGCAAAACAAACAAACAAACAAACAAACAAAAACTATTAGTTCTGTGTTACTAGATAAAACACTTAGTTTCTTTATGTTTGAATTGTCCAAACCACCTTCAATTCACCTCCAGGAAAGAAAAATATACAAGAAAAAACTATTAACTAGGGTTTTCAGTGTTTAACATTGTTCTGTTCAAATCTGGATCTCTGCTAGGATGTCTGGCAAGAGGCCACGCATTTTTACTGAGTACTGAGCACATAGTAGGCATTGCCTCTATTTGTGGAAGAAGGAAAGGAAGTCAATATGTTACTGATTTCAAAAGTTTTTTTTAATTTTTTTTTAGGATTCAGAAAATTAATATAGAAGATATTCATTATTTGACATGAAAAGTGTTCACTTAATGCTAGCCAATTAATGGGAAGTGTGAAATTACATTTTTGAAAAAATATAGTATGCCTCCATTTTAAGTAACCACCTCCAGAAATTGTTTTCTAAAATTAATACCTGCTTCCCCCCAATCGAAATCCAGATTTGTATTCAGACTCCAGTAACCATCACCACCACACCATGTAATAGACTATAAATAATTATGACTACTGATCATCTGATTTGTTTCAGAATCCTGATGAACCAAATAATTTTTCAGGGTTTCTCAGTCAGAAGCACTTATATCTTCTATTTATTTCTATTCTTTAAATATGTGCTTCCATTTTTAAAGTTAAAGGTGAAACTTTCTCAATTTGATGTAGGTGTTCAATGTAAACAATTATCCAAATTTTATAGAATATTTGGAAATAAGTACATGTCAGAGGGGCAGTAGGGGAAAGACAAGATAACAAGCAACCATGCTCAGAATTTAGAACAAAGAGTACTGAACATTATTGTTTAAAATGCTTCATTATTACTCAAAATTGATCATTTTTGTCCTTCTACATTTCCATTACAGGGGAGATTTTCCACAAGATAAAATAAGGACAGAAAGAATTTTTGATGAAAAGTCAGGGCACACACTCCTTAAAGGTGCTCTTGGAAGAATGCTCATTTGAACAGGCAGAGAGCAAATGATTGACACTCTGCATAAGGGCTTTGAAAGTCAAGGCTTTGACGTGTCATTTGTTAGAAACCCTATTATAATAACTGACAGCCATACCCAGCAGATGCACCATAGAGATGTTGTGCCAATTTCTTCCCTAAGAAACATTAAATATTGTGAATTTTAATGTGAAATATTCAACAGCAGAAACCAGTACTGTTATTTCTTGTTGACAAGGTAAGGACTAAGCATCATGCACAAAATTCTAAAAGGTATAAAGGTTACAAGTGGTGAAAATCATATCAAAGAGTTATAAGAGCTCCACTAAGCCAGAAGAGTTGAAAAGTGGACAGAATGAAAGATTTAAAAGTGCAGAGATTCCTTTGATGCATAAGAACTTCTGTTTGAGGGACAAGCCTTGAAATCAGCATTTGGAATTTACATAAGACTACTAGCTAATACAAAATATTTCATGACACAAGATTAGGAGTTCTGAAAATGGGCACGTGTTAAATATTCCCAGTTCCCTGTTTGAAATGAGAAAACAACCATGGGGGCGGGTAGGGAATGAGACTAAATGTTTATAAAGGAGATCTAGGCAGCCATCCCAATGACCATTCATCATCTATCCCAGGTCCAAAACTTAAATTGTCTACTTGTGCATTTCATGCAGCTTTGAAAGGGAAGGGAAGGGTATGAGAAAATAGTCTCTAAAATGCGGCTGACCACTAATCTTATCATTGAAAGAGGAAATGTGGGCACGCAGGCAGGAGCAGAAGATGAGTTTTGAAGATAGCTATGATCTTCCACATGTACTGGGCACAAATGTAAAGTTAAGCTTATTAGAACACACCTGCCATCCTCTTCCTTGCTCCATTTGCTCTAACTAGGGTGTCAAGAATAGCATTTGGCATAAGTGAGTGTAGTACTTTGTTACAAAATGGCATTACTGTCTTCCATGGTGTAATTCAGGGACATTTCCTCATCATCAATTTGGAAACTGAGTCACATGATACTTAGGTGAGTGCTGGGATACACTGGGATGGCATATCCATCTAGGCCTTACCCCTCCCTTCCTCCCCCCAACAGGCCCCCCGGACTGTCTCTTTTTCTTTATCTGAACACTTCCTTACCCCACCACTTGGTTTATATTTGGGAACATAAATAGATGATTTACCATTAAGTTCCTTTTGTTATTATCAATGCACTGAGTCACTATTTGGGAGGTCAGCCACCTGCATTCTATAAGACCACAAGAATGCTAAAAGGTAGAAATAATTCTTGCCCATCTGATAGCAGCAATTTAAACTGATACCTCGGATATTGGGAGGAGGGAATTTCCTAAGGATGACAGCTAGCCTCTGATCTAGTTTCAAAACCTCTTTAAATGCTTCACTGTGGTTTCCACCTAATGGCTTCCCGAAGCCATTATGCTCGGCAGAAGAATCCTTAGACCCTGGCACGCAGAATGAAAGTCTAAAAGGCGTGTCTCCTATTGACTAACTAATGAATTCATTAATCCAAAGAGCCTGGGTTCCTTACCGAAGATCTATGTGTCTCAGGCTCAGGTGGTCTGGGGAGGGGGAAACGGACTAGGAACGTCTGAAAACATACGATCAGTACAAAGATTCGACTTTTTCTTTCTTCTTTTGCAAAGCCTAACCTATGAAGATGGAGCATAACCTCGCTGCTGTGAAAGTGTTAGAGGTGATTTTGAGAACTTTATTAGCAATCCTTGTGCTCCTCCCATCTGCATGTAACTGCTCCACTAGGGAATTACTTACAATACCCCTAATTAATGCTAATTTATGCCCGTTTAGTGACCATAAAAATGTGTCACCAAATTTTAATTGCATGGGGAGGGTAGATAGATGAAAGTACTAAAGAATTAGTGTGTCATTTACTAAAGAGACCTTTAGGAACAATAAAGACCATCTGCCCTGTCAATCTTCATACTCTGGAGACAACACTACACCTTACAATCCAATGATAAATAAAATTGCCTGCCGTAGCAAGGAGGGTAAATGTTGCCCTTCTTCATTATTTGTGTCAAACCAGGATAGGTGGAACTTTGAGAGAGACAGCTTGTTGCAAATGCTGACTGTTCATTTTAAAATTAAGTTTTACGGGTAGCAAAGCATTTTTATAGAACAAAGGTGACATCTATTATCCACTTAGGTCTCAAGAGTATATTTTTCATAGGTTGTTAATTAAATAGTTCAGAAGGCAGTTTTTGAAATGTATCAGGTGAATTCTTTATTTATGTATGCCCCAGATTCCCAATATTCATGTACTTAAATGAGAATTTCATGTCAGTAGGTTTTGCAGACTGCAGCAATGCTATTTCTAGATATATCCTAAACTTTCTTTAATATTTAACACACTTGGCTTCACTAGCAACTGACTTCAATGCGTAACAAAGCACACTTGCTGTTCCAAATTTCAAGGAGATTCAGCAGGCAATACCATGAATCTTTGACTCCTTGTGCCTAGTAAAGAGTCTGCCACATGGTGCCGGCGCTCTAAGTATTTGCTAGTGTGTGGATGGATGGACGGATGGATGGATGATCTCCATTATCTGCCACATGGCCTCTATTCTCCATAATAGTTCCTGACAATGTGACAATTCTTTCTGCCAGATTCCTCTAAAAGGAGGAAGAAAAATCAATGAATATGTTCAAAGTAATGATAAGCACTCCAAAGACTCTGGCACGGACTCCTATTAGGTGGTGCCAGGCTAATAATATAATTGCTAAAACCTCTGGTACTCCTACACCCAAGCCTTTCTAACTGGAAGGATTCCAGATGACTCAGAAGCTCTTCTGTCTTTAGCTATTCACAGAGAACCAGTCATCTCTCCACTCACTGCCACCCAGGCTACTCTCCCACGTACAATTGTCCCTGAAGCACTCTTTTCTGTGTCTCTGACACAGCCACTGCTTGCAGAGCCTGGATTCAGAGCCCTGGGTTAGGACATTTCTGTCCCAACCAGGAGGACCACAGGTAAGCCTGTAAGTCCTTAGATCTCAGGAGATGGCTCTGAAAGGCAGAATTTTCTTTTTGATGAGTGGGGAACAACTGTTCTAAACTAATGCTCATTTTATTGATGTCCGGTCACGGTTTCAAAGCAGCTGGTAAGCAAAGAGACTCACAGAACAGGACCAGGCAGGGAGTCCCAGAGAAACAGGACAGGAGCCAGGGTGGTAAGGGCATTGTATTTTTCTGATGGGAGGATCTTCAAATAGTGATTCAGAAAGACATTATGTGTATGTATACATATATACATACACATACACACACATGTATGCATATATATACACATGTATATACTCTTTTAGTTGATCTAAATATATATGTATGTATACATATATTTACATACATACATATATACATATATGTATGTATATGTGTATGTGTATGTATGTAAATATATGTATACATACATATATGTATAATACATACATATATTTAAAAGAGTATGCTTAATGGAAGCACAGTTTTGTCAAAAATAATATGCATGGGTGCAAATGTAAATATTTTCCGAGGCTATCTATCCATCTGCCTATCTACGGCATTCATAAGAATATGCAACCAAATTATAACATGGTTACTTCTGGTACCTAGAAATACAGATAAATTTTACTATATTTACTGAACTTACTGTATTTACTGAAATTTTAACTTTACAACTAGCAAGTATGACATTATTCCTCCAAAGAAGTTATTACCACTCTGAATAGTTATCAATAATAAAAAAGAAAACATATTCAGTGACAAAGAGGGTGAGAAATCCTTGACAATGATTGCTCTAAATTTCTGATTCAGAAAATATAATCCTTTAACTTGGATAAGGAAAATAAAACACTATTTCTCCTCTGATTATCTTAACCTTCAGAAAATACAAATATTTTAAATGATGTGAGTAGGTAAAAAGGGTACTGAATTTCACGACATAGTTTCTTTGTATCACTATATACCAAAATTTTATCAAATCAGTCACCAAATCTGCATTTACATTCAGGTTATTTCGGAGACTGTTCGAGTTTGGAGACCATGAGAAGCTCCAACCACCGCCTGTGTTAACCCAGAAGGCAGCATGCCAGCTCTCCCTGCCAGTACTGCTGAAACAGGAATGCTGGGAATGGCCGAGGGCAAGTTGGGCCATTTCCCCCAAGTTTCCAAACCCAGTGTGTCTTCCCTGAGTTCATTAATAAAATGGGCTCTCCTTCCTCAGCATTCAGTTCTTAAAACAACCTGGAATTGCCAACTCAGTACAGGAATGAGGTTAGAACAATTTTCTCTTGATTTTAAGGAGCGTTTTTTTCCTTGCGAGTTGAAGTTACAAAATGGCACTACTTGTCATCAGGAATTTTAAGGCCATTTAGTCCACTGTATTGATTCCCATGTGGCTCTAGGGCTGGATCAAAGACATGACAGAAACAGAAAATGAAAAAGGTGAAATAACACATGAGCAAGGTAATCTCAAAAATAGAAAAGGAGAAGAAAACAAAAGGAAGATTTTCTTCCTCCTTTTAACCCAGTTCTCTTGGGGACAGTCTTTAATGATCTAGAAGGTCTTAGGAAGGAGGAAAGGTTATCTTACTGGCATCGGGAATGCTATCCTGGGGATTTTATTACAGCGGAAGTGAAAAGGAAGCCCCGATTCTCTATCTGGCTCAGGGTCACCTCTGTCTGTGATGTGCCTTATGACTGCGTGGAAAGATAAACATATGGCACCTCAAACTATTTTTACTTGATAAGGACACAAATAAAACTGGGACCTTAAAAAATAAAAGTTACATTTAATTAGAAGGACTATTTAGAGGACATTTCACTGATTGGTCTCTTGCCCATAAATATTGTTGATCTGCATTCTCCATGATTTTCATTCTTTCTTTTCCAACACAAGGTCAGTTTCGTACAGACAATATATTGTTTCTCATAAAAATGAAACAGCCCTTCTTCATGTATGGAGGCTATAATTAAAATACATCCAGATCTGTAGCAGCAAACTTTAAGACACTCGAACGCTGCCAGTAACAACTTTCTCAACCCGTGAAGAGACTGCGAGCAGAATCCCACGATGGCTGGCGTGCAGAGATTGCACTGAGGTATGTGTGAGGATGTATGTCATAATGGAGGGATACGGAATCTGAGCTGTGCAGCGGAGATATCCACCTACCTTTCAGTTATGTGGGCAGGAACCACATTCGTTAAAATGGTTTATGGCTCTTAAAGGATTATTTGGGGCTTTGATGCCTAAGGATAACATCGGTTATTACACAGAGTCGTTAAGGATCAATTGATGAAATACTATCACAAAATGGCCTGATAAGCACTGGAGATATTTAGGATTGTGAATATGCTGAAAGATGCTTTTTGGCTTGGTTGGAATTTAAGGCAACACCACTAAGTATGTAATGCTGGGGAAATTCAGCCTCAGATAAGGAGACTTGAAAAAGGAAATGAAATCTTATGTTTCACGTACAAGAAAGAAAACAAGGGTATGCATATGTAAACCACAGGGTTTTACCTACTCACGTATTTTACTCCTGATGGAGTGAAGACAGTTGAAGGAAAATTAGGTAAGAATTCAATAGAAAACCTTAGTTGATTAAAATGCCAATAGCAGAAATAGACAATTGGAAGACTTGAGTAGGATGAGATACCCGCTATTGCAAAAAAATAAATAATTTTAAATGATTTAACACAAGCATCAATAAAATGGTAACAGCTAGGAGCCTGTTTTTAAGTGTATATGGTTAACTATTCTGTGTTTTCTCTCTCCCACAGACGCACATGTGCACGTGTCAAAATTAATTACCATCTTGTCCGCCAAGCTACGGTTGTTGTGAATAGTGAATGTTATCCCCTAGCCAAAAAAAGAGAGTAATAAAGTCCTAAAAATGTATTAAAGGTCTTGAAATAGACTTCTCTAAATAAAACTTTCGAAAGAGTTATAAAATTTATTTTTAGTTACCATAACTCCAACTCTTATCCATGCACATGGTGGAATTATAGGATAGCCCAAAATATTAATTTTATTTTCTCTATTAGATTTTAGCATGCATTATGTATTTAGGCCAAAAAACCAGAAAAGAATCCTGATAATAAACATGCTTCAATAACAGATAACACCAAACTTAGAAGGAGCATACAAAGCGTTTACTTTTACTGCCCCTTTATAGACAATGCCAACCATCACTGAACCCCTGATGACTCTCAAATATGTTTCTCCAGTTTCAATGTCTAAACCCCTCTCCAAACCTCCATTCCACATTTCCAGCTAATTTATGGATTATTCATCTCAAACAGCCCTAAAGCACTTCCAAATCAACATGTTGTGACTTGTCCTTCTCTAGATTTTATAAATGACACTATCATTCTCCTTTGATGAAAAGCAGTTTCCCTATTAAGTATACCATTTGTACATTTAAAAAAAGGGGGGGGAGGAGGGAGGGCGGGAAGAAGGGAGGGAGGGGGAGAGAGGGAGGAGAGATGGAGGAGGGAAGGAGGGAGGGGGGAAGGAGGGAGGAAGGAAGGAAAGAAAGAAAAAAGGAAGGAAGGACCTGCTAAAGGAACAGCCTGGGACAGTTTATTCAGTACAGAGGCCTACTGAGTGAAGTCTGCAAACCCCTTCCCATTTTAACAAGGGATCAAACTAGAGGCCATCAGTGAAAGGGTAGCTCTTCTGTGTGCTGGGCAGTGCCTAAGAGGGAGTCTGGTACAAAGCAAGTAAAGGAAATAATGACCACATCATTTAGATACTCTCTAATGGAAATGGGATTTGAAATATGAGAAAGTATTAAGCAAGTAACAATGTTAGCAAAAGTGTAAAAGTCACTAAAAAGCAATGAAAATAGGGTGGTTGAGTTAAACTAATGGTGATGCACTGGAGTAAAGACAAAGCAACTCTTATGCTCCATCCTTATCTAAGTCCAGCACGGGTCCTGGCATTCAGTAGGTATTCAATAAATTACATGTGGACTTTCACAATTTGCTTGAGATTATATAGCCACTAGAACTTTCTGCCGCTCTAGATCTATTCATCAGAGAGAGAGGATGGAACTAAGAAGGAATTGACACAAGCTAGGAGGTAAGAGGTCATCAGGATCTGGAATGGTAGAAGAACCAAAAAAGAAGGACACATGAGAGAGAAATAGGGGAACAGAATGCCAAGACTTACACGATATAGTTAAAGGAAAATGAAAAGTTGGCTCTAAGTGATTAGCTTGAATATTCTGAGAAAATGGAAAATTGCTACTAACATGAAAATTTAGAGGACGAGCTGTTTTGGAGATGATGTGGATGAATTTGGTTTTGGAAGTCAAGGGTAAGACAAGGCTTAGGGGAGCACTCCTCAAGCAGGAAAGAAGTATTAGTTGAATAACAGTATTCTTAATAATACTACTTAATTCTTAAGTAACATATCCAGGGTACAGTAAATACTAGTAGTAGTAATAGTATATAGTTTTTATTTAACAAGGTATAAAAAAAGTATGTATGCCTTTCATATAATTTCTTATATATTCCCAAGCAGACAACCTGGGAATACTATTTGTGAAATAAAATACTGTTGTGAATTCCACAATGAAGATTTTCTCCAGTAAATTCAGTTTCCTGACTGAATCCTACAGGGCAATGCCCTACCGCTCAGCAGTTTCCTTATCTAGATAACATTATCAATTATTGTCTCAGCTTAGTTGATCACCACAGTTAGTGGTATTTATTTCCTAAAATAAATTATTTTATGATTTGCTGAAATAATTCGTATTTACTTTTTATTAATTTGCTACCATATTTTTAATAATCATGATTATGAATCATCTTGTCAAATATTCTCTCCTCCTGCACACACCCCAGGGCTTCCTATTTCTACTGCTAGTTTGATTAGAGTGCTATTTATAAGTACTTTTTTTATCCTCTATCTAAAATATGATTTGATACTTTTAATTTTTCTCATTTATTAGAATAGGCTTCTCTTAGGCCACTGGTTCTTTGCTATGAAGCACATTTCTGAAATTAGTCTGTTGCTTTCATGTTTGCAATTATTACTTGTTTAAAAACTACTTCATTATTTTCCCTTGGGTTCCAGGTTCCTAACCTATGAAATGAGGCAGGGGGATGAGATGGTCTTAAGGTCTCTTCAGGTCGAGTGTCAGTGAATTTTATGTCTAATAACAACGCTGCTTAATTACACAATTCTCCTGGCTCATTCTATCACATTTGTAATGTCATTAATATTAAAAATTGAGACAGCTTGTATAAATAGCACAGCACTATGACCTATAGCACATGCATGAAAAACATTTGTTAAGGATACTTCTATTTCTTCTTTTTTAATATCTGTAATGTTCATACATATTGAAGAAAATGCAGGTGAGAGAGAGTAGATAGAAAAGACTAGGGATAGGAGCATTGCTTTGAAGTAATAATGATGTCCCTTATGAAGATGTAATAAATATAATTTTATTTTTATTTCATTTTCATCTATTCTCAATCATAGAGCAAATCATGTAATTTTGCTGGCAACTATTACCCTCTGGAATGATTTATATTGCAGAAAGAATGGCATGCTTTCTGTGGATATTTGTTATGTTTTTCTTTATGCACTATTCTTAAGCAGCTGAATGATGCTGTAGCTGTATAGTTATTAGAGGGTTATATCTAGAATCCAACTGAAGAAAAAACTAACTCAAATCTTCATTTTCAGTCAATGTTATAGAAGACTTTTAGATTCGTCTGGAAGCTTACTGTACTGCCAACCTTTGCCATTTTTATTCCCCTTCCATTTCCCAAAATAATGTATTTTTCATTTGTAGATTTATAAATTTGATCCTACCTCCAGGCAATGAAATGACATGTTTTTGATTTTTATTTTATAATGCCCATTCTGCAGGATTAGGAGATGCGAATAGGATGAGAGAGAAAAGAGGTTATAGGCAACAAGACAGTGACCTAAATGGGGAAAAATAAAGTAGGGTAAAAAATTTTAAATGGATTTAAAAATTATTTAGATGACATAGCAATAGAATGGAGGGAAGAACAAATTAAAGGTAATTCCATGTTTCTTACTTGTGCAATCTCTTCTCACTCCGTATCAACCATTGGTCTGTGTGACTAATAGAATACGGCAGATTTTATGTCACTTCAGGAACTAGATCATAAAAAAGCATCATATCCTCTCTCCTTACTCTGTTTTGGATTACTTACTCCAAAAGAAAATAGCAGCCATGTTTTAAGAAAACAGGCAGTACTGAGGACAGCTTCACAGACCAGGAACTGATACCTTCTGAAAACAGTCATGTGAGCCATCTTGGAAGAAGATCCTCCAGCCCCAGTCAAGGCTTCCAATAACTGAAGCCCTTATCAACAAATTTCCTGTAATATTTTAAGACACTTTGAGCCTTAACATCCAGCTAAGCTGCTCCCAGATTCCTGATCCTCAGAAACTGTGTGAAACTCTACATTCTTACTGTTTTAAGCTTCCAAGTTTTAGGGTAATTTGTCATGCAGTAATAGATAACTACTACAGGTCTCAATAAAGAGACCTAAACCAGAAATAAAGATAAGAATTACTGGCATCAATTCCATAGTTTCAGATGACGTTCACTTTGATATTGTATATAGGGAGAATAAAGGAAAGGACTTCAAATACAGCAATATTTAAGGGCTAGGAATTATAGGGAAAAGATCCAAATGAGACTGGGAAGTGGCTAGGAAGGCATAAGGAAAATAAAAAAGGGCAATGTCATAGAAGCCATGGGAAGAGAATATTTTGAGAAGGTGGTAGAGGAGGGGTTATAGAACTAACAAATTCTTTTAAGAGGTTAAGTCAAAGAAAGACAAAGCAACAGTCAGGAGGTCATCTGTACCAAAAGCAGTTTCAGAGAAGCGTTAAAAATGGAAACAAACAAAACAAAACAAAACAAAACAAAAAAATAGTGAGCTGAAACTAGACCTTGTATTATTTTGAGGACAAATGCCTATTTTGATCACTACCACAGCCCACTGGTAAATTTTGGTACAGCAGCAAGTTTTAATTTTGGAAGGGAACTAAAAGTGGTCTCTCACCTGAAATGTATTCTTCACTTACAACAGAAGATAAATCTTGGTCCTCAGATTTCCAATGGGAAGGATCTCCAAGCTATGAGCTCAATGCACAAATACACAAGGATTAATCACCATGAATGAGCATCAAGGGAAGAAACTGGTTAAGAATCTACAGAAATTCAGATATTAATCTTTTTAGAAAGAATATAAAATGATATCTAAGAACATAGGGGCACCTGCATGGCTCTGTCACCTAAGCATCGAACTCTTGATTTAGGCTCAGGTCATGATCTCAGGGTCAAAAGATCAAGCCCCGCAACAGGTTCTGTGCTCGGAGGGAAGTCTTCTTGAGATTCTCTGTCTCCCTCTCCCTCTGCCTCTTCCTCCACTCTCCCTCTCTCTCTAAAATAAATATTTTAAAAAAATAATAAAAGCATAAAAATATGAATTCACAAAATGATAATGATCAAGCATCAACATACTTCCAGAAATGAATGGGCAGAATTGGAAAAGAATGAAACAGAACTTTAAAAATAATCAATATTAAAATATTCACTGAACATGTTAAACAGCAGACTAGATATGGGTAATAAAAGAATTAGTTAACTGCAGTAGGCTGTTTCAGTAAAATATTAAAAATTGTAACCAAAAAGCAAGTTGTAATCTGAAATGAATACAGTTTAAAAAAAATTGAAAAAGATCTTTAGAAATGACTCAGAGTTCAGCACAGAGAGATACAAATATGGAAAATAGAACTTTTTTCAAAAAAAAAAAAGATAAGAGACACAGAGAATAGAATGAGACCAGTGAAAAAGAATGAAGACTAACCTATATATGAAGGAAAATAATATATGACGCAAGTGACTTTGCAGATCACTCAGGACAATTCCATAAATGATACCAGGATAAATTATGTTTGCATGGGAAAAAAAATAAAATTATATTGCTACCTCAAATTATACAAGATACAGTCAAAAACTTATTGAGCAATTACATGTCAGGTACTGCATTTATTATTAGGTATTTTACAATGATAGGTACAGTATTTCTATTCATATATTATACCCATGGTTTTTTCCCTCTCCCTCCTTCCCTCCATTCTTTCTTCCCCCTTTCTCTCTTTCTTTTTCTCTGCTCCCCAACAGCATTCCCCCTTCTCCTCCTCTCTCTTCCTCCCTGTCTCTCTCCCTCCCTCTTTTTGGAGTACTGAGCCATTCTTCAGGATGGTATTTCTCTCTCCACAGTGGCATTAATCTCCACACTTCTTCAGAACAATCTTTGTATAATGTAAATCTGATTATGTGTTTCTTGCTTTAATAACCTCTACTCTCTTTGGAATAAAATAAACACTCCATAGCACGGCATGCCAAGAGCGCTTCCTTTCATCTTTGTCTCCCCAGCTTCCCATGTATCATTAAAATGTGTACACAAGGTCTTGAGTATTCTACTATTTTTAAGTTCCCTGAACACAATGTTCTCATCCTCTCTCAACCCTCTGTGCATGCGTCTATGCTACTTCCCTGTCAAGAGATGTACCACTTCACAGAGCTTTGTTCCCAAGCAGAAGCTTTTCTCATCTTTATTAGTCAACATCTCTTCTATGAGGTAAGCAGGGACTACTTCTCCTCACTTTCTGTACAACATTCTGTTTAACACTTAAGACATTTACTTATGGCACTTGCTTACTTTTCTAAGTCCCCCCTAAGATATAATTTCACTGAGGATAGGAAATTGTATACATCCTTAAGGTTTAAAACAATGACTACATATTTTTAGATGGAATTTAAAAGCTGCAAAAATCACCAGAGCCAAACACAAACTTATTAAATGATTCTTTTTTAAATTATTCTAAATCATAGACATTCTGGACTTGTTAAATAGTAGTGTATCAGAGGAAACTACAGAAACATAAAGGACCAGAATACCAGAAGAGTAATATGTAAGAAATTGTTATAATGAGAACCTTTGACTCTGGTTTTGGTCCTGTGGTTTTCTTTGCTAATATGTGCTGGAATGGTGAGTGTGCCTTTTTGTGCTGTCTGTGACCATTAGAAGAAAATGTCCTGTCTAGCTTACTGGTGGTTTTTTTTATTTTCTCATTCTTGTCCTTTGAAAATGCAAGTGCATACGTAATAATTCCTTGCAGGTAATAGGATTCTGATTAAAAGGCTCTACTGAACTGTGACTTACCTCTCTACTTGAAATTTGCAAATGCTAATGAACTTACATATTTTTCTTATATGCCATACAGACAGCCAGTTCACTTTGCTCCCACCTGATTTCCTGAAAAAGTAACAGTCTGGACTCATGATTGTCCCAATGTAGAGCTTATTTACTTAGCCAAAAATGTTCACCTCCGACAGTCACATATAAATCCCAAACTGAAGCCATGCCAATCAAGATTCTAACTCAGAGGTGGACTACGTCTCTAAGACTAGCACCAGATTTGCTTTTTTATTGAGCAGAATTCTATAGACAGGCAGAACACTTACTGAAGCCATTTAAATCAGTCTGTTAAAAAAAAAAATGGAAAAGTTGTCTGACTCACAGGAGCAACATAAAGAAAAAGACAGCTCTGAGTGTGGGGGGCGTGGGGGGTGGGGGAATTAGGTCACAGCAAGAAAGGAGTACTCGGTTTACTCAAAAATCTCAAATACCATATAAAGTAAATCAAAGAGCCATAACGGGATTTCCGGAGACATCAGAGACTCAGCAACTTGGCAGCTCATTTTATTAGAGTGGAGTGATAATGAGGCCATCATTTAGGATCCTGAGTGGACCACTGTGGTAGTGCTCCAAGACCATGCACTTCACCCCTAACCCAAATCAGAATCCATGAAACATCTGCTGTCAGTTACAATGGGACTTGGGTGAGAGAGTTTTGATGAAACAGTGCAAATCTATCACCACCCACTGGAAAGGCAGGTCAAAGTACGGGTCCTATTGATGGAGCAGGTGTTAGGTTGAATAGACTCATCTCAGGACAGAAATACAATGTTACAGAGCTGAAGATTTATCAACTGTCCTTTTTCTTCATGTTCTTTGTTCATGTTATTGTCTTTCATAATTCACTTAGCTAAAAATGGGCAAAGGGTCGCTCGTGATGGCAGGTTACCGGTGTCCTTAATCCAGTTCCAATGATGCCTGAGCTCTGACCAGCCCACAGGAAGAAAATGAGCCTTTCTAATATAAAATAAGTACACATCTTTGGAAACAATTCTAGCAACACTGTCATAACTATATTGGAAGCTATGAGCTAAATAAAAAGTCATTACATGGATGAAGCATAGGAAAATAGTTTTACATTTAATTTATTTTTAATAGTTAGGTCTTACTGATACATCACTGTGGCTATAATAACAGTTTCCTAAGAAAGGTGGTCATTCATAGTCCATATGAAAGGTCTCCCTCAAAAATGACTGTTTAACAGAAAATACTGTACTGGTGAGGATGTTAAAATGAGAAATATTACTGACAAAAAGATACTCATTTTTTGTCAATTAAATATTTACACACAAATTCTAAATATTCTTCTACTTTGCTAGTTTTATGCATAACCCTGTAAATGGGTTATTACTCATGGTAAAATATAGCCCTTCATTTTAACAAATGGGATATCACTAAATGTGAAGCAAAACATGATAGAACCAGGTAATACCACTTGTCAACTTTGGGAAATGTTGGTTGTTCCTTACAAAACTAGCAGTTCTATGACTGAGACTTCAGTGGGAAAAATGAATTTATACTAGGAATTCATGATTCCATATTTTTAAAAATTAAGGGTATTGAAAAAAGTAATATTACAAAAAATAAGGGGTCTGGGGAGAGAAAGAGAGAAATTGTAAGAATTTTAATAGCAGTGAAGATAAAGAACTCCAATTTCTTTCTCAAATAGTCTTCCTCCAAAGTGGTTCTGGCCTGACAATCATGAAGCCCTACACCCAGGAAATATATACATGTATTCAAGCAGACAACACACATTTTCAAGCATTCAGTGAGTAGAATGCCCCAAGGAAAGTGAGCCAGTAAGAAGTAAAATGAAATTGACACAAATTAGCATTATCAAGCTTCATAATTATGAACAGTTATGAAATCAAAAATTGTTAACTCATGATTATAAATTAGGAAATGAAGACAAATTCTAGAATAATATAGAGACAAATAATGGTTATCAAAGAATGAATAAAAGCCATCATGAACACCTGAAGGGTTGAAATCCTAATGGACATATTTATACCAAAGTCACCTGTACCAGGAGACTACATAATAGGTAAACATTAGAAATACGTTCATGTGTCCTAGTCAGATTTATCTCATTATTTACTATCCTAATTTGCTTTCAAATTAGAGCAAAGTGATAACAAGAGAAAAAATAAGGCAGGAAACATTCTCATTATCAGAAACTTAGAAAACTTCCAAACTACAGTAAAAAATGGAAAAAAAAACTTAAAAAAATAAAAATAACAATTGTAGACATTTAATGAATACAGTTTAGGGAATTTCGAATATATATGCTTGAGTGAGAATTTTTTTTTAAATTTCACAGATATAAAAAGGCATGAAATCTTTATTTAACATAAAAACAAGAAATGATCAAGTAGATTGAATAATTGCCCAGGTAATTAATCTCCATAGACTTACATGAAAATAAGTTAATGAAATTATATCAACAAATTAAAAACACATTTGAAACATTTAAAGAAAATAAAAGCTATGACAAGAAAAGTGGCTTCTCAGTCATAAAACACTGGTAGGAGGCTTTTCATGGTAAGACACAGAGTACTTATAACTCAAAAAATATTTTGGGATTCTAGGAAAGTATATTTGAAATGAGAGACATAAGAGACATATAGAATAACTATACAAATATGAAATATGTAGGGGTAAAATTACAGTGTCAATTTCTGTGAATATTTTAATGGAAATATTTTACTCACATTTTTAGACATTATTTTCCTAAGAATATAGAACCAGTTCATTAAAAATTCCATGAAAGATATGAAAAGGTATAACTTTCTTTTTTAAAAGGAGTTCAGCATCTACTTAATAGAAAAGAACAAGAAAAAGAATAAAAAGGAACAATTTTGAGGATTGTTCTCTTTTCTCATTGATCTGTGAAGCCAAGCAATGACTTGGGCAGATTTTTTGCTTCTTACATTACTATTCACATTTCTATAGAAAGAGGTATAGTGTCTTGAGCTTCTTCACATGAGTTTTATGCAGACAAAGTTAGGAACATCATTTATTGTGGCTGTTCTCAAAGGTTTTGAGGTCATGGTCAGCCCTGTGCTGTCTCTCTGCCAGGCTTGTTGACTCCTAGAACTGTGCTCTGCCTCCCCATCCAGAAATATCCCCCATATACTGCTCTTACAAAGAGCGACTCAGAACCTCAGAGGATGTTATGAATCTAGCCAAAGACTGACTCCAATTTGAAGATCCCCTTACAGCGTTGAATGTTACACAAGGACAGGAGTCTAAGTCAAGGCCAGAGACTGTGGGCATTGAACAGCCTTTAATAAGTCTGGAGAGGAGTCGAACCAGATAGGCGCTGTTAAAAACAGGTGTGCGAGAGGAGGTGCGCTTTCAGCAGTTTTAAGATAAAGGAATAATCTGCTCAGGGCTGTCCCAGCAGCATTTCTAGAATAACATATCCACACAAATTCAGAAGATTGTAGTGTTGCCTTCATTATCTATGATTTCTCTGCAAACCAAGTGAAAGCGACCCTTCTTCTGTATCCTACACTTTATAATTCTCCTCCTCACTCTGTCCTTTTGGAGAATATTAAAACACAATTCACTCTCCTTCAATTTGTGTGGAGATGAGACTGGATAGAAGTGTCACGGAGCTGACAGGTCATACTTTAAATTAAGTTTCCCAAATAAGAATTTAATCTAGTTTCAATAAAAGAGTTATTAACCACTTTTAATTAGGAAAAGCAGGCCTGAATCTGGGGTATTTTCCTCAGCTCCCAATGCAAGGGCTGATCATTAGTCACTGATGGTATCAGGGCTTGTCTTCAAAGGGCTGTGGTGCAGAGGCCCACCAAACAAACCTCAGGAGAAAGGAGAGGGTTGTAATACCCAGTTCTAGGGATATTCCACAGTTGGACTTGATTTGCAAAGGCTTTCTCTTGGTGTCATTAGAGAGTCTCTTTCTAAATTGACAAAAACTTTTGGCAATCGCAAAAGACGACCAACCACGGCAAATCACAGCTAATAAAGTACATGAGTTCATCCTCCCCACCCAAAAGCAAGCTGTATTTACTGAGTACATCCACATACATTAGCGGGCTAGAAATTTTGTGACTGCTGAATCCTATCTTTCCTCATACCTGCTTGATATCCAATAACAAGGAGATTTGCTCTTGTCAGATTATAAATCACAGTTTTAATTAATTAAAACAAGGACTACAAGAACAGGAAAGTACAGTTATAAGATCATTATGATGGACAAAAAAGAAACCGGGAAATATCAGAGTTGTATTTTTAAAGTATTACTATTTTGGTTATAACTTTGCAAATTAGAAAATTTTGCCTTAGAATACGTAATATGTAACAGTAATAAAATATTAGAACAATAGTCTGGGTTAAGTGTAAATTGTATCAGTAAAAACTATAAATTGAGGGAAAGTTTGAAGAAATTAAACATTAAAATCTTAAACAAGAAAATATATGCTGTTGTTTATAATTAGAAAAAGATGTGTTTTTCTAAACATTTGAAGGCAACCACTAGTAGAAACAACATACATATTTACCTGCCAAGTCAATACATTTAGGAATAAATGGGGTCATGTGACCAAGGCAAGCAACCTTTTCACACCCACCACACGTGCCTCTTAAACACTTTGGATATGAGCAATGAAGCACAAAAAATGGGAGAGGGCATGTATCAGTGCTGAAAAGTTAGAAGGATACCCACCATCCATATCTCTTACACTTTAGGGCACTTCTGCCAGATTAGGTACAGACTGAACTGAGTATAGTAAGGATAAAAGAGTCAAGGTGTTTCATTAAAGAGCTTAGAGAGTAAGCGGAAGCAATCTTGATAAAGCCTCCTAGCTACTATTTAACTTGAAAGGGAGAAGGCAGCCATCAACAAATGCCAGTGTGATGTTAAGACTTCCATTATGGGGGGGTTCTATAAAACGAACAGAAAGCCGCCTGTCAAAACTTCTTTTTCAAGTGACAGAAGAGCCCTTCAGTAGGGTATCCTGCACCTCAGATGAGTAGCAGAAAGTCTACACTGTCAGAATTCATCTTGTCTGCAGAGTCCTGATGCCCTTCTGACACGGGTGATGGAAACACGAAGAAATGAGCAAGCAGGAAGAATCATCAGACCTGTGAAAAGATGCCAGGTGGAAGAGTCCTCTCTGTGCAATCAGAAGAATCAAGAGAAATGTCACTCTCTGAAACAGATACACGGCAGAATGATCTAGGAAATGCTGCTTTGGGTCTGCAAAACTTCTGCATAGTCACAGACTACGAAGGACTGATCCAAAACCAGGAAAAACTGATCCAAAATCAGGAAAGAATATTAAAGATGGAAATCGTGGTTACGACTTAAACTATATCGTAGTGAAATACACAGTGAACACTGCAGCACCGAAACAGTGAACTACCTCCTTACTCAAGGAATCCAGAACTGGGGAGGTGTATGAACGTTCCAAAAAGAAGATGGGCAGACACAATAACTCAGGATTTCCAATGTACTCCAATGTACTCATTACTGGAACTCTAGAATTTAAAAGCTAAAAACAAAGAAAAAATAAAATCAAAAAATATATAGAACACACACACATACATGCACGCACGCATGCACACACTACTTTCGAGAGTTGAAGAAATAACTGAATCTGCAGACAAATTGAATGGGTTTACTAAGTATCAGGAGAAACTGATCAAGAAACCAATATGTATCAAGATTAAGAAAAAAAGAAACTTCGGGGCACCTGGGTGGCTCAGTGGGTTAAAGCCTCTGTCTTTTGCTCAGGTCATGATCCCAGAGTCCTGGGATCAAGCCCCACATTGGGTTCTCTACTCAGCAGGGAGCCTGCCTCCCCCTCTCTCTCTGCCTGTCTCTCTGCCTACTTGTGATCTGTCTGTCAAATAAATAAATAAAATCTTTAAATAAAAAAAAAGAAAGAAACTTAAACTATAGTAGAAAAACATACAGATCCAAGAAGAGAAATTTAATAATACATCAAAAATTTTAAAACTACCTGTTTACTTTAAATATTTCAAGATGTATAAAGATATAATTTTAGGAAAGAAGGAAATTTTTTGTCAAGAATTCTCTAGGAAGTTGTCTTTATGTGTGATAACTGGATCAAGAGATAAAAAATATAAAGAGATACAAAGAGATAAGAAAGAACACCACCTGTATATATGCTTTAAATATACTTGGATATTGAAGAATTAATTAAAACAAGGACTACAAGAACAGGAAAGTACAGTTATAAGATCATTATGATGGACAAAAAAGAAACCAAGAAATATCAGAGTTGTATTTTTAAAGTATTACTATTTTGGTTATAACTTTGCAAATTAGAGAGAAAATTTTGCCTTAGAATACGTAATATGTAACAGTAATAAAATTTTATAACAATAGTCTGGGTTTAAGTGTGAATTGTATCAGTAAAAACTATAAATTGAGGGAGAGTTTGAAGAAATTAAACATTAAAATCTTAAACAAGAAAATATATGCTGTTGTTTATAATTAGAAAAAGATGTGTTTTTCTAAACATTTGAAGGCAACCACTAGTAGAAACAACATAGATATTTACCTGCCAAGTCAATACATCAAAAGGAGGAAAACAGAAAATGAGAGAAAGCATAAAGCAAAGTTAATGGACACGCATACCCATTTCCCTGATAACCCTAAATTAATTCTAAAAACTATACTAAAAACACAGACTCTTAAAATGGAGGAAACAATCAAAATTCCATGATACACTCTCAACAAAATACATACATAAAATAAAAGGCAAAACAGGGCTAATTTGTTGAATGAATTATGTGTTTAAATGCTGATCACCATGTAAATGACAACAGCATAATCCTCAATACAAGTTTAATCTGTCTATAGGACCCTCTTGAAAAGTTAAACTATTTCCATCTGAAAGGATATTTTTTATAGCGTACTACTGAAGTGTGAAAATGTGTTAAAAAATAATGTCAGAGGCATCTGGGTGGCTCAGTCCTTCAGTGTCTGCCTGCAGCTCAGGTCATGATCCCAGAGTCTTGGGATAGAGCCCCACTTCGTGCTCCCTGCTCAGTGGAAGACTGCTTCTCCCTCATCCACTCCCCCTGCTTGTGCTCCCTCTCTGGCTGTGTCTCTCTCTTTCAAATGAATGCATAAAATCTTTTAAGAAAATAATGTCAGAAAAGCAGATTACAAACTGTCACTTAGAGTGCTCTTAGCTTTACACAAATTTCTACAACTCCATAATTTTATCAGGATGATGGGAATTTGGACCATTTTATTGTTTTTTATATTCTAAATTTTCTGAAATACATTTAGGACACACTTTATTTTAGTGAGAAAAAAAAAAAAAGAGTAAAGGTGAAACAATGAACTTTGCCCATCCCAGGAAGTGTGGAAGTTTCTCATAAAGGTTTCTGTGATGAGCTGTGTATCTCTTCCTATGAGTGCAGCTTCAAACAAAACAAATATTAAGGTTTTATTTAGAGGTTTCTAAGTTCTGGTCTCATTTTCTCTCTTTCATTAATGTTATATTCAGCCACTAAAAGTGAAGGCAATTGAATAAAAACAAATTTGAAATATGCAGTAGCGCACACAAAATAGTTTAAGAACCACCATAGAAATTGCTTTACATAAATATAACACCTAACACTTAATTGTCTTCTGCTTCTTAATGTGCAGCTTGCACTATTAAAGCCAATGGCTTCCTATATCTCTTATAAAACAGAGACGTCGCTTTCTCCTCTCCAGAGACTAAAGTGATAAAAAGAAACTTTCTAAACTCGAAAATCTGTTCATGTCTTTCTCTAAAAAAAAAGAAAGAAAGAAAAGAAAATCTCTCTTCTTATTCTTTTTCTTCTTTTTTTGTCATTTGTTTGTTGTTGTTCTTGTTGTTAAAATGCCTTCCCTGGATTTGCAATTTTATTTATTTTTTTAATTGTGTTATGTTAGTCACCATACTGTGTATCTTTGGTTTTTGATGTAGTGCTGCATGATTCATGAACAATGAATCATGGAAAATCCCTCTTCTTAAACATTAGACAGCATTTACCACACAGTAAAATAATAAGAATCAAAACACTAAATCTAAACAATGTCCATACCAACTATTTATATTTATATTATTTAAAACACATAGATGGTGGGGCACCTGGGTGGCTTAGTTGGTTAACAGCTGCTTTCCGCCCGGGTCAGGATCCCAGGGTTCTGGGATCAAGCCTCACATTGCATTGGGCTCCCTCCTCAGCAGGGAGCTGTTTCTCCCCATCCCTCTGCCTGCAGCTCTGCCTGCTTGTGCTCTTTCTGCCAAATAAATGGATAAAATTTTTTTTAAATGGTAATGAGAAGAAATAATGCAGATAAGCCACACATAGCAATATAATTGAAAAATCTTTCCTTTTGCCTTAAAAAGTCTGGGAATTAATAAGATCATGTCTGTGAATGTTTAGAATAACATATTTAGTAAGATAATAGACAGTAAGAATTTCCTACAAAAGTTAACATTCATATGCAATATTTTGTGAAATTCAGAATTATCAGCATTTGTATTGTGATTTTTTTTAATTTTATAACCATACATACACAGATAACTGTATTCACAGTTCACAGCATACACTTGCACCTGCTGTTGCTGCCACACCTCATTTTTCTCTATTTTCCAGTTTCATCCCATTTTCTCTTTGATGAATAACAGCCTACTGTATTCAAGTTACTACTCTAAATATGCAGACATCTTTGTATAGCATGTAGTGGTATTGTTCTTATCCTTTTTTATATAGTATTCTTTTCCATTTCATTTTTAAAATATTTTATTTATTTATTTGACAGAGATTTATTTATTTGACAGAGAGACACAGCAAGAGGGGGAACACAACCAGAGGGTGTGGGAGAGGGAGAAGCAGGCTTCCAAAAGAGCAGAGAGCCTGATGCAGGGCCTCGATCCCAGGACCCTGGGATCATGACCTGAGCAGAAGGCAGACGCTTAACCGACCGAGCTGTATCACTTAGAAGTGGATATTGTTTGCATTTGCAATGAGAGCCACTGAGTTTCTCTGCACATCCTTGAATAGTCTGAGAATTCTCTTTACAGTTTTTGTGACTCGTGGATATAAGTGACCGCTTAATTAATTTGCATTTCTCTGATTATTATTTGTTAGTTCCAGCATATCTTCATACAGTTCCCAGCCTCTGAGAACCCTTTCTGTGGATTCACATCCCTGTCCAATGCACTTTCCATGTTTTACTGGTACTTTAGTTATTGTGTTTTATATTTGCCAGAGTTCCCTCTATATTCTAGATATTGACCTGTTTTAGATATCAAACTATCTTATCATAGTATATTATATATCTGTAAATTTAATGAATTTGGATGGAGTAAAATGCATTATTTTAAAATCTAGTTTGTGAAGAGTCTTATTAAAGGAGTCTTTCAAGCCTAGGTCATTAAGATATTCTTCACCATTTTCTTCAATTAGCTTTTTTATCTTAATCCATTTGATATTCTCCTTTCTATGTGGTAAAATCGGGATTCACCTTTATTCTCCATGGAAAACAATTTTTCCTATTTCATATAAATAAGCTGCCTTTCCTCTAGTGCTTTGTAGTGCCACCATATTTCAACTTCTTGTGTATATGTAGCACTATTTTTGAGCTCTATATCCTGTAAAAATGATTAATCTTTTATGATGCCAATACTAATTTTTATGGCAATGACTTTTTACTTTGTCTTAAGGTATGGTAAGATACTATTCTCTAGTAGGACTATGGTAAGTCTTATTCTCTTTGTTCTTCTAACATGCCCTAGCTCACTGCGTACCTTCATTAAATCCAAAATTGTAGAATGATTTTGTTGGGTACCTCTAGCAACGCAGTTGAAATACTTATACCACGTTCACTGTGAACCACTTCCTTTAATCTTAAAAACAGTAATAAACTTAATTTTTTTCCATGAATAGTTTTGGAATTTTTGGTTAATTCTTAGAAAACTTTTGTTGTGGTTACTATCAGGAATGGTACTTTATTTCATTTTGGTATTATTAGTGCTATCATTCCAGGGTGAAACTATTATTTTCATATTCAACAAGATCATTAAAATACATTATTCTAATAGTTTCTTGAGTCTGCAGGATCTTCCATGTAGTTGATTATAACATCTGAAAAATGACAGATTCATCCCCTCCAAACATTATAATTGTTTTTATTGGCCTTATAGCATTCACCATATTTGCAATTTCATCTTAAAAAGCAGTAATGATGGCAGACATTAGTGTCTTATTTCCAATTTAAAATGAACTGGGTGATGGGCATTAAGGAGGGCACGTGATCTGATGAGCATTGGGTGTTACACAACTAATGAATCATTTATACATCAAAAATTAATGATACGCTATATTTGGCTAATTGAATTTTAAAAAAGAAAATTCAGCTCTAAGGAAAAAATATTTATTAAAAATAGAATGAGGATATGCTAAAATCTTTTATTTTGGCTGTGAATTTTGGGTATACAGAATTTAATAAATTAAGGAACTTCTTTATTTCTGGATTGTGGAGTGTATCTTCAGGTCATGATTGCAGGGTGGGGAGATCAAGTCTCATGTCAGGCTCTGTGGTCAGTGGGGAGTCTGTTTGAAATTCCCTCCTCTCCCTCTCCCTTTGTCCCTCCCCTTACCTACATATTCTCTCACTCTCTTTAAAAAAAAAAAAAAAAGTTTATACAAGAAAAGAATCAACATTTTTTTTTAAATTTTCAACCTTATGCTTTCCCTCATATGTTAATCTAATAAAATAGATGAATAAACAAAAATCCATCAGATCTATAAATACTATAAATACAGAGAACAAACCAATGCTTGCCAGAGGGGAGGGGAGGAGGGAATGGGCAAAATGGGTGAAAGGGAGTGGGCAATACAGGCTTCCAGTTACGGAATGAGTAGATCACAAGAACAGAGGGTACAACATAAGGAATATAGTCAATGATACTGTAATATTGTTGTATGGCAACAATGGTAACTACATTTATGGTGAGCATCAAAGAATGTACAGAGAAGCTGAGTCACTGTGTTGCACATCTGAAATTAATATAACATTGTGTGCCAACTATACTCAAATAAAAAAGAAAAATTGCTAAAAGTTATGTATAAAACTACCTGATTCTGAAACTTTTTGAAGGTAGATAGGATTAGGAGTGAAGTGAGGTGAAATTCCCTTTTTGATTATTAGAATATTTATTCTCCCTCTAATTCTAGTATTATTTTTCAGAAATGAATCCTATTTTCTAGACAGCAGTCTAGCAAATTCTTACTTTATTATATATTATCTATGGTATCTATAGTTGTTCTCCACAGATAGTGGATTCTATTCAATATCATAGTGAACTCAGAAGGAAAAAAATCATTAATTCTCCATCTATTTTCAATAGAAATATAAGAAAATAGCTGTTTTGTTTTTATTTCTGTAATAAGATCTAGTTATTAGGAGCATATTTTCCAAGTTAATAATTCTATAAGGTATTTAAAATGTTTAGGCATGACAAATATAAACAAACAGGTCTATTATTTCATAAAAGCAAAATGACATGCAATTTACTGGTTAAATAATATTTATGTCCCACTGAATTCATATGAAAAGCCCATCTATTGGGGCACCTGGGTGGCACAGTCAGTTGAGCATCTGACTTGGTTTTGGCTGAGGTCATGGTCTTGGGGTCCCGGGATCGAACCCCACATTGGGTTCTCTGCTCAGCGGGCAGCCTGATTCCCCCTCTCTCTCAGCCTGCCTCTCAGTCTACTTGTGATCTCTCTCTCTGTCAAATGGATAAATAAAATCTTTTTAAAAAAATTTTTTTCACCAAACTGTGGAAAGAACCAAGATGCCCTTCAACGGATGAATGGATAAGGAAGATGTGGTCCATATACACTATGGAGTATTATGCCTCCATCAGAAAGGACGAATACCCAACTTTTGTAGCAACATGGACGGGACTGGAAGAGATTATGCTGAGTGAAATAAGTCAAGCAGAGAGACTCAATTATCATATGGTTTCACTTATTTGTGGAGCATAACAAATAGCATGGAGGACAAGGGGAGATGGAGAGGAGAAGGGAGTTGAGGGAAATTGGAAGGGAAGGTGAACCATGAGAGACTATGGACTCTGAAAAATAATCTGAGGGTTTTGAAGGGGCAGGGGGTGGGAGGTTGGGAAAACCAGGTGGTGGGTATTGGAGAGGGCATGTATTGCATGGAGCACTGGGTGTGGTGCAAAAACAATGAATACTGTTACGCTGAAAAGAAATAAGAATTTTTTTTTTTTTTTTAAGCCTGTCTATTCAGGGGTGACTGGGTAGCTCAGTCAGTTAAGTGTCTGCCTTCAGCTCAGATCATGATCCCAGGACTCTTCGATCGAACCCTGCATCAGGCTCCTTGCTTAGCTGGCAGTCGCTTCTCCCTTTCCCTCTGCCTGCCTTGCTCCCCGTGCTTCTGCCCTCTCTGTCAAATAAATAAATAAAATCTTAAAAAAAAAAAAACTCATTTATTTCTCCTAAAAGTCTTACAGAAAGCATTTTAAAATTATAATAATAGAGGAGCAAAAACATTTCTAATACTATACTGCCTCTATGTCCTGGAATTAGGATTGTAACACATTCCTAACTGGTTCTAAAACAGCTCCTTTAATAATACAAATACATCCCAGATTGTATTCTATTAGATATCAATATGTGTGACATGAAAGGACATAGATTTTTCTGTCTATTTTTCTCAAACATGGTCCATTATATGGATTCCCTTTTCTGGGCTTCAACTCTTCTTTATCTCTCAGCTCAAGTTAATACAATAGGGTAATAAATTCTGTTTTTCATTTCAATTTTAAATAGAATGATTCACTTTAACCAAACTTACAGTATGTAACCCTTAGATCAGATTCCTACCTGATTTCCATTTAGTTTCCTTCTCAGATTTAATATCACTATATTTAGGCCTGGAGAGTAGGACAGAAGGGTAAGTTAGCCAGTGAAGTCTAACTGACCCAAAACAATGTGATACATTATACCTAGTTGCCTGTGATGCACCACTGATGCATATAGTTCTAAGTATTTTTCTGATATATTTTTTTTCTGATACACACACACATATATAAATCTGAAATAAATATATATATGTATGCATATATTTCTTTTTTTATATATTTTTTAATTTTTTATCAACATATAATGTATTATTAGCCCCAGGGGTATGGGTCTGTGAATCACCGGGTTTACACACTTCCCAGCACTCACCATAGCACATACCCTCCCCAATGTCCAAAACCCCACCACCCTCTCAATGCATATATTTCTAATACACACATATTTTTCATATATATCTGAAATATGAAATATATATTATATGTATGCATATATTTCTAGTACATACATATTTTTCATGTACACACACATGCATGTGTAATAAACATCCCATTTATCCCAAAATGGGAATACATGTTTAAATCAGTTGTTATATTCAGAGTGATGGCATGGGGCCAATTAAAGTTATTTGTCAGTTGTCTTTTTTAGTTACATCAAGATTTTACCATTCCATCATCTAGAAGAACAAATAGTATACCTAATCTTTATCAAGAATATTAGTATATGTGACGTGTGTGTGTGTGTATGTTAGTGAAGAAACAGCAATGCAATTGAAATTTTAACAATCTATCTTTACCTTAAGAAGAGGTGAAGAAAAGTCTATTATGGAAGAGAGGGAGATATACATGAGAGAGGGAGAATTTATGGTTTTATGTCAATTCATTTAATCGATATTTACGTTGATACTAGGTCTAAGAAATGCCATGGACTTGCAATGTGAACTTTTTGTCATATAGGAAAAAATAAGTCACTTGTGGATAATAAGGTCCAAAAACAGAATCAGTGACTTTATTCTCTAAATTAGCAATGAAGTTTGTTCCCTGGTGAGATCTGACTGCTGTAATTCCACCCATAGGGGAAAAAATATGTACATACAGTTAGATAGATCTATCATTCATCCAACTCTCTCTCTCTTTCAACTTTTCTTTCAGAAGCATCCCTGGGAAAAATGTCATATTTCTAGGAGGGAAAGAAATGGAAATGGCTCCCTTCACACTTAATGAAGGTAACAACAGTTGTTTTTTATTTATTTTTATTTATTTATTTTTTTACTTCTAAGGATACTATCAAAAAATGAATAGTCAGCCCACAGAATGGGAGAAAATATTTGTCAATAACTCAGAAAATATCCAATATTCAGAATACATAAAGTACTAGCACAATTCAAAACCAGAAAAAGTTAAAAAAATGAAAATAGATAAAGAATTTGAATAGACATTTCTCCCAGGAAGATATTCAAATGGTAGATAAGCACTTCAAGAACTCCGTATCACTTCAAGAACTCGTATCATTTGACCTTAGTCAAATGCAAATCTAAACCACAGTTAGATACTTCATACCCAGAAGATGGCAATAAGAATAACAACATGAAGAAAGAGTGAGGCTAGAGGGTAAATGGGACCCTCATAAATTGCTAGAGTGAATGTAAAATAGTTCTGACGCTTTAGAAAATAGGTTGGCAGTTACTATAGGACCCAACATTTCCCATTCTTAGATATATTGCTATATACCCATATACCCATATACCCATTGAAGACATACACCCATAGAGAACTTGCACACTAATGTCCATAGCAGCACTATTCAAAATTGCTAAAAAAGTGGAAACCCAAATGCCTCTGAATGGATGAATGGATAAACAAACTGTGTATATCTATAAAACATATTATCCATCCATTAAAAGGAATAAAAGTGCTAATACATGCTGTAAGAATGAATGTGCCTCAAAAAGATTACACTAAGTGAAAGTAGCGAGATATAAAAGGTCACATCTTAATGATTTTATTTATATGAACTTTCCAGAATAAGCAAATGTGTAAAGACAAGAAGTAGATTAGCTGTTGGTGGATAGGTCAGGTGGGAGGAACGGGCAGCTTCTTTTTGTGTGCAGTGATGAAAATATTATAAAGTTGGTGCTGATTTTATACAACATTGTGAATATAATAAAACCACTGAATTGTACAGTTTAAGATGGTGAATTTTAGGAAAGTGGATTAAATCATAGTAGAAGATTCTTCTAGGAAAAAAACATTCAAGCATTTAAGATGTATAATTTGATGTTCCTATTCCTATTCCTATCCACTGTATGAAGATTTTACTGTTTGTGCATTTACTACTTGAACATTTAAATTCTATTTAGTATTTAGCAATTATCAATGCTGCTGCTATATGTACACATGCAAGTCTATATGGATGTGTGTTTTCAATTTCTCTTGAGTAAATACCTAGAAACACAATTTTTAGATCATATAAGAAGTGTACATTATACTCATAGGAAACTGTCAAAGGATTTCAAAAGTGGTTAAACCATTCTGCTTTCTTACCAGCAATACATGGCATTGCCAGGGGCTCCAATTCTCTGCTAACAGCTGAAATCGTCAGACTTTTAAGTTTTGGCCATTCTAGGAAGTGTGCAGTAATATCTTACTGTGACTTCAATATGCATCCATGACAGCAGCCTTCCCATGGGCTACTGTAACAACTACTGTAGACTAGGTAGCTTCAACAAGAAGTATTTATTTCTTACAGTTCTGGAGAAGATTGAGGTGAAGGTACCAGCAGATTTGATGTCTGATAAAAGCCCTGTCCCTGGTTTAAAAAA
This sequence comes from Neogale vison, assembly GCF_020171115.1. Taxonomy (NCBI): domain Eukaryota; kingdom Metazoa; phylum Chordata; class Mammalia; order Carnivora; family Mustelidae; genus Neogale; species Neogale vison. Next base: position 115,929,816 of record NC_058095.1, on the reverse strand, counting down.
AGAGTGGCCTTCTAGCTGTCTCCCCAAATGGCAAAGAAACAGGTGGTCTCTCTGTCATGTCTCTTCCTACAAGAGCACTAATCCTACCCAGGAGGGTAACACTCTTTTTTGACCTAATTGCCTTTCCACTTCCAAATACCATACATCAGTAGTTAGGATTTCAGCACATAGATTTTGGGAAGATACATTCAGTCCACAGAAAACACTAATAATACTGAACATCTTGAAACAATAATTGCTATTCATATATTTTGATAAACTGTCTAAATCATCTGTCATTTTCTTTTTAATTAGATTGTTTGTATTCCTCTTAATAAGCTGAAAGAGTAGTTTATGTATCCTCTGGATATGTCTCTTTCTGACGTGTCTTACAAAACATTCTCCCAGTCTGTGGCTTGAATTGTCTTTTTATTAATTGTGGTTTTTTTTAATATAAAAAGTACTTAATTCAAATAAAATCCAATTAATCTGATTTTTCTTTCATGGTTTGTCCTCTTTTAAGAGAAAACTTTGCCTACAAGTTACATAATTGTATCTCTCACATTTAAGTCTATGACCCATTTTGAATTAATGTTTTTATATGCATTAGTAATACTCAAGCTTCATTGACACATTGCTAACTCTCAATTGAACTATACTTGGGTCTATTTTGTGATTATGTTTCAGTGAACAATATAACAAACCTTACACCAAAACTACATGGTCTTACTGTAGATTATATGAAGTCATTACTCTAGATATATAAAGTCTTGAAACCAGATAATATATGCTCTTCAATATTTTCTTCTTTTTCAGTTTCGCTTTGGTATTTTAAGTTCTTTGCATTTATATTTGAACTTTATAATCACTTTGTCAATTTTTATAAAAATGCCTGTTGAGATTTTGAGATTACATTGATTCTACAGATCAATTGGGACACTCATTGCAACTTACCCATATTGAGTCATCCAATATTGTTATTTTCTCTCAGCAATTTTATGTAACTTTCAGTACACATATTATACATACTTTTGTAAAAATTTATCTTTATGTATTTTATATTTTATGCTACTATAAATGGCATTTTTAATTTTGCAGGTTGACAAGAATAAAAATAAAATGTTTGAATATTGATCTGAATCTTAAAATCTTGCTAAGCACATTTATAATTTCTATTGCTGTTTGTTGTATTTTGTTATCTATTTTTCTTTTGGGGGAGGGCCTTGAGAGAGTGCATATGTGCCTGGTATGGGGGCGGGAGACAGGGAGAGTATTCCAGCAGACTCCTCAGTGAGTCCAGAGCCCAATGTAGGACTCAATCCCATGAACCCAAGATCATGACCTGAGCTAAAATCAAGAGTTTAGACGCTTAACCAGCTGAGCCACGCAGGCACCTCATTCTATAGTTTTCTGAAGAGATGGCTGTATCATTTGTCAATAGAGATTTTCTTCTCCCTTTTCCATGTATATGTCTTTTTTTTTTCCTTTCCTTATTGCACAGACTAGAACTTCCCGACAATGTTAAGTGGCAATCAGAGATCAGCTATCCTTATCTCTTTCCTGAATTTAAGTGGAAGGATTTCTTCTTCCACTATTTAAGTGTGGTATCAGTTATGGGATTTTCACAGATAACACTTCATTATCCTCAAAGTTCCCTTCTCAGGTAAGTTTGCTGGAGATTTTCATCATGAAGTGCTATTGAATTCTATTTCTCTGCATTTACTGAGATAACTGTATGTACTGTTTTTTGTTTTTTGTTTTTATTCTGTTTGTATTGGGAATTACACTAATTGTCTATGGAATATTAAACTGCTTTTGTGTTTCAGGAATGAAATACATTAGGTCGTGGTATGTTACCCATTTGGTTAATCACTAGATTCAGTTTGTAAGATTTAAATGAATTTTTGTTTATGCTTATGTGGTATGTTTGTATTTTTTTTTTCTTGTAACAGATTTATCTGTGATTTTGTGTGCTGACCTTATCAAACGTGTGTACACATGCCTTTCTCTTCTAATTTCTGGATGAGTTCATGTATAATTGGTATTATTTCTTCTTTAAATATATGTTAGAAATCACCAGTAAAGGCAGTTTGTGTGTGGTTATTAAAAATGACTTCAATTTATTTTACAGCAACATGGTTATTCATGTTATCTATTCTCAAGCGAGCATTTAATGTTTGTCCCATTTAAGTTTCTTTGGTTACTGGCAAGAAGTTTTTTCATAATAGTCACATATAATATTTTTTTTAAAGATTTTATTTGTTTATTTGACAGACAGAGATCACAAGTAGGCAGAGAGGCAGGCAGAAAGAGAGAGAGAGGGAAGCAGGCTCCCTGCTGAGCAGAGAGCCCGATGCGGGACTCGATCCCAGGACCCTGAGATCGTGACCTGAGCCGAAGGCACCGGCTTAACCCACTGAGCCACCCAGGCGCCCACATATAATATTTTTAATGGATGTAGGTTCTGTACTGGTTCTCCCTATCTCTTTCCTAACATCCTGACATTATTAATCTGTGCTCTCATTCTCCCTCCCTCCTCCTATTTTCCCTTTTAAGTCTATTTGCAGGGTTTTAGATTTTATTGATATCTTCAAAGAACTAGATGCTTTTTTTTTTTAGTTTTCTGTTTTATTTTCTTCTGTTTTTATCTATACTATTTCCTTTATTTTGCTTAATTTGGATTTAATTTGCTTTTCTTTTCCCAGTTTGTTTTATGGTTTAAGACTAGATCATTGATTTGAGATCTTCCAAGATTTCTTATTTGTATTTGATTGTATACATTTCTCATGAAATAAGCTTTAACTGTATCCCATAAGTTTGAGGTTGAGGTTTCACTTGCTGTATCTTCAAAAAAATATTTTTATTTCTTTTATTTTTTTTTTTACCCAAATGCTATTTAGAGTGTAACTTTTCAATTATTTAGGAGTTTTGTAGTGTGTGTATGGGACGGGGGGAGTGTGAGTACGCACACAGAGGAATTTCTAGATTAACAACATTGTGGTAAGAACATATTCTGTAAGGTTTCAATCTTCTGAAGCCCACTGTGATTTGTTCTATGGCATAATAATACTGTCTATCTTGGTTCCATGTGTTTTCAAAAATAATGTGTAAAGAATAATGTGTATTCTACAGTTGTTGGTTATAGTTGAGTATAGTCATTAAGAAGGTCATTCAGATTTTCAGATTTCCTTTTTTTTTTTTAAAGATTTTATTTATTTATTTGACACAGAGAGATCACAAGTAGTCAGAGAGGCAGGCAGAGAGAGAGGAGGAAGCAGGCTCCCTGCTGAGCAGAGAGCCTGATACGGGGCTCAATCCCAGGACCCTGAGATCATGACCTGAGCCGAAGGCAGCAGCTTAACCCACTGAGCCACTCAGGCGCCCAGGTCATTCAGATTTTCTGCCTGCTTATTATATTTCTATTTGGTCAATTAGTGAGTGAAATATGTTGAAATCTCCAAAGTTCAGTTAAAGTTTGCGTATTTGTCCCTTACTTTCCCATCAGTTATATGTTTTCTATATTTTGAAGCTGTTACTTATGTAAATATTTATAACTGTTTTATATTTTTGATGTATTGACCCTTTTGTCATCATGATGTGTCCCTCTTTGTCTTACCACTCATTACCTTGAAGTCTACTGTATCTGATATTAATATAACCACTTCAACTATCTTATGCTTCATATTTTCATAGTATATTCTTTTCCAACCATCTATTTTCAATCTATCTCCATATTTAAAATGCGTCTTCTGTAACAGGTGGTTGATTCCTGCCTTTTTAAACCAGTCTAAAAGCCTCTGCAATTGGATTTGGAAAACTGTAATTTATGTACTTATTGCCAAATTGTTTTTATGTCTACCAAATTACTATTTATTCATCTCCTTCAACTCCAATTTCAAATTTAATATTTTTCATTCTTTATTCATTTTAGTGGTTAATTCCCCCTTTCTTACAACTTTTGATTGAATATTAAACATTTAAATTTTTTAGTAACTCTATATTCTATTGTATAATTCTGATAATTAAAAAATAATTCTAGTAAGTAGTGGACTTCTGATTCAAACTGCAAATGTAGTTTCTTTCACTACATGTAACTGCTGCTAATTTCTTTTTCGTGGCTTCCTACTGTTGCTGTCTTAGCTTGAATTCCTCTCAGTCTCTCAAAATATGGTAGTCAACCAAGGATTTGGGCAGAGATGTAATATACATTTTCTATGATTTCCTTGCTTCTATCACTCTTTATAACTCCAAATCGTTATCTATTCTTTGTACTCTGACACTTCCAGTTATCAGGATTCACCATTCTCTCACTCAGGCTATACACTTTTGGGGAATACAATTATTTAGAAAAACATTAAACTCACAGATATGGCTCTGTGCAGGGATATTTTTCAATAATCAAATGTTTTCTCATCCCTTGATTTTTTAATGGATGTCCTTACATGTAAATAGTGAAGCCCCCACTATTCACACATAGTTTAGCCCCCACTATTCACACGGCCATGGATTTGGGGCACTTTATGGATTGATTTTAGATCCCATTTCTTCTTCAGGCCTCATGCTACCATTTACTTCAGTTTCTGGAAGCTACCACTGCCGTATTCTCTGACCTTTGTAACTTTAACTGTTAGACTGTGTCTTTTCTCAATCCCATTTTTGGTAAAGTATACCCAGTATACCTATGGGGCCCAGCTAACACTTTCACATTCTGATGAGAGAGGCCTAATCCTACTCTTCTTTTGTTGCAGTTACTTTGGAATTAAATTCCTCTTCCTCTATCTCCTTTCTGACATTTTTTTCATTCTTCAAATAGCTCTTATTATTCTCATACTTTTAATAAGTAGTGGCTACTTTGGGTTCCTGTAACTATTTTACTGTTGTTTTATTAAAGTAAATTCTTCCCTGGTCAAGTAAATTTATTAAAGTAAATTCCCCTGGAAGCATGTTCCCATAATATCCTCCTAGGGCTGGAAAAGGCCTGGAATAATTGCAAGGGTGTGTTGCGTCCAGGGTGGAGGAGGCAGGCTACTGCAAATGTTTACAGAGTAAGGGAAAATCATGCAATATTACAACCTTGCAATAAAGTATCTTCTCTCCCAAACACTACTTGGGAAAATGAACAGCAATTGAAGAGCAACTCTAGTCCCGCCTTGAACGGAATCACCCAATTTCTTCGCTAATAATGGTTGTTGATTAGGATTGGTGTATATTGGACAATGCCATGCAGTTCTTCAAATCGTCCTGTTCCTTCAAATACTAGAGTTGGTTAGTTTTGCCAAAAAGCAAAAATACTAATTAAAAACACCTGGTATGTCAGCAAACTTGGATTAGGCACAGAAACTGACTATGGGTACAGAAGGGCTTCCCTGAGAAGTTTATATATAAATGTTGTCCTTGTCTGTGTTCACTCCCAAGTATGCCTGGCAATATGTAAGTGGAACCCCCCAGTCAGGTATATGCTATGTGTTCTAAGAACTACAGGATATAATGAGTTATCTCACTTCCGTACATCACAAACTCACAGATTTAGAGTCTAAACAGATGAGTTCTCATTGGCTCCCACTACTATTTCCTATCAAATTCTGGTTTTTTGTTTGTTTGGGTGTGGGGTTTGTTGTTGTTGTTGTTGTTGTTTGTTTGTTTTTGGTCCACATGCTACTTGCTATCCCATACTCGTATGAATCACAGTTTCTATACTCACAAGGTTAAAAAAAAAAAAAAAGAAAATATTCTCATGGAACTCAGTTGAAAAGGGAAGGACCATCCTGTCTTCTAGGTATGAAAGCAATAAATCAGGAAGTTAGAAACAAAAGTTCTTGTGGGTATCTAATCTCTGACTTTCTCACTCATCCTAAAATACTCCATTTATTTTCTCCATTACCTCTTTTTCCAGGTAAGATCTGTATGCATTAGTCTTCTAATAAATAAGAATATCCTAGGCCAAATTCTGTATGGCATAGATTTTCTTGGAGAATCTCTTAAGAATCTGCTCCAGGGGCGCCTGGGTGGCTCAGTGGGTTAAGCCGCTGCCTTCGGCTCAGGTCATGATCTCAGGGTCCTGAGATCGAGTCCCGCATCGGGCTCTCTGCTCGGCAGGGAGCCTGCTTCCTCCTCTCTCTCTCTGCCTGCCTCTCTGCCTACTTGTGATCTATCTCTGTCAAATAAATAAATAAAATCTTTAAAAAAAAAAAAAAAAAAAGAATCTGCTCCAAATGGGACTGAATAATATGGAGGGTAGGGAGCCTCTTCTAATAGTCTGGGCAGAGAAGATGTGGACTAATAGTCTGTCTATTCACATCAAAAATAATAAACAGCAAAAAATGAGAAACAATAATAGCCCCCGGAACAGGAAATGTATTTTGAAATAAAATACTGATTAGATATTTTCTTATTGTGATCACTATTACAGATATCTTTTCAATAATACTAATTGTAAAGTTGTCCTAAAATAAATAATTCCATTTCACTGTCTTCAATGTACTTTTCTACTTCTTCCTTTACAGTTGTATATGCCAAGCTCTATTGTGTAGTACTTTGTAAAACAAAGGCACATTATATAAATGTGAGAAGTCATTATCATGTACTTACTATGCAAGACTGTACAATGCCCAGAGCAGTGAAGGGAAGGGAATTCTCTGAACAGAGCAATTTTTTGCATGTTGTTGATACATTTCTCAAATCACAATCATTTCCATGGAAACAGTCTGTGATATTGAAAAGACAGCCACTGTCTTCTAAGATCCAGCAGAAAAATAATTTTGTCTCTGAATGTAAAAGCTTCTTAGTCAATCACAAATATTGTCAATAATTAGCAATAACAGCAAGGGGAATTCAATTACAGGCAAAGCAAATTGCTTTTTATTTAAATGTTCTCTTTTTAATGCATCCCAGTGTGAAAGTCCCTCTTTAAATTAGTGAAAGCATGTGTAATCTCAATACCTCCACTGGGGGTTATAGGAATATATGTAGTCTCGCTCTTTTGTCAAGTGTTTAGAGGTTTAGGACAAAATTATACTGCTGTTGGTACTTTGTAATGATAGATATAGATAGTAATTTAGATAATTAAGTGTATTCCAGCTTTATTTCAATTTTCTCCAGTTGTAAAATTCTTGTCCGCTAGCTTAATATATTCATGTTTATGTAAATTTAAATGCAATCATAACCATTCTGTAGTCATTATCAAAACAGGTTCGGCCATCTTCATTTCATTCTCTGATGCTTTTTAACCTTTGAGAAAGGTCCAACAAATGTTCTACTAGAAACCAACAAAGAGGACTCATCTAATCTTGGTTCCTGTCAGTTGGGTTTAATTTTTGCAGTAGGCATCATTTTAGCCAATAGTAGAAATGTGAAAAATTTATGAACAGGAACCATGGCATCTGGAGCAAGAACCTGAGATGTCTATCCTTCGGTAACTTCATTAAGGAGACAAGAATAAAAGAATTCTATTTTGGCATGCTGGGGAAATTTGCCTTGAGGTCAAAGTTTATCAACTGGTTTGAACTCTTGATTATACATTCCTTTGCTTTTCCTATCTAAAAAGGTGTCATAGTCCTAAAAATGACTATCCTGCCCACTGAACTGTAGCATAGCACAGAAGCATTGAATATGCAATTAGAGAACTAGTCAGACTGAGAAATTTAAAGTATGGGAAAATATAAACTGTAAGCAATTTTTTCTTCTGAGCTGTATATGCCAATACTTTCATCTGCTCTATTTTGGGGTAACATGTTTCTAGTTGATTAATCTATATGAATATTAGAAATCAGGTTGTATCACAGCAATTTTAGTGATGTTAACTGTAAGCACTTAGGTGATTTTGTATATTTACCCTTTGGGGGTTTTGTCTTATTATATGTTGTGTCCCACTCAACAATTATAATTCTACCAAGGCTAGAAACTATTGCTGGAAATTAACCCACTACCTAATTTAGAGTGCACTGCATACAACAAAAGATGAATGTAATAGATTAAAGACAGTTAAAAATACTTTTGACACTCCTCCCATTGAGCTCATCCCTCTTGCCTAGACTCTGGGCTTAAATTTGTGATTTGCTTGATTAATAAAACACAACAGAAGTAATATTCTGGGATTTATGAAGCTAAATCAAAAGATGTGTTGCAGCATCTGCTTCACTTCTGTAACACACTTTGTGGGACTCCCAAGCTTTCAAGAAAGAAGCTATTTGCCCTGAGACCACAGTACTAGAAAGACCATTTTTGAGACCTTCAGTTGCCTATCCCAGTGGAGCCTAGCTTCAGTGTACTCCTGCCAAGATGTCATATTTGTGAGTGAAGTCATCCTGAACTCTCCAAACCAGTTCATCCACCAGACAAATCCAATCGAGTTACCCTGTTTGGTGCCATGTGGAGTAAAAACACCTGCCAGCAGACTCCTGAATGAATTTTTGAACCACAAAGTCTGAAGACATAATAAAAAGGTTGCTGTTCCAAGGCTCTAAATTTTGGGATGGTTGGTTATACAGCAATATATAAACCAAAATAAGAAAACAAGGTATCCAAGTTGTGTTTTGTTTTAGTTTGGTTTGGTTTGGGTCTTTGTGTGTTTTATTGAGACCACAAAATGTTTATTCTACTGTTCAGCTTTAGACCTGTTTTTGTCAGTGTATCTCTACTACAAAATATAAATGTAAATTTCATCCATCTAATGATTACCCACTATTTTTTCCCTCTTCAGCACAATCCTTGCCACTGACATTCTGTATTTAATTCTTTTTTTTTATTCTAAAACTCATAAAGTAAATAATGATCTCTTCTTAGGCAAATGAAAAGGTTTTGAAATTACAAAAACATCCTGTACTATAGATCTTTGAAAGTCATGTAAAATAGTACATTTACATTCTATAATGCTATTAACATATTTGTTAAGAGTAGATAACTTATAATCATAAACTGTTTTTGCATTTCTTTTTTATTGAGGTATAACTGAGATATGGCATGATACTACTTTCAGGTATATGACATACAATTTGATCTTTGTAGATACTGCAAAATGATACCACACCATGTCTAATTACCATCTGTCACCATCTAAAGGTGCTTTTTTTTTCTTATGAGAACTTTCAGGGTTTACTCTCTTAGCAACTTCTAAGTAAACATTACAATATTACTGACTATAGTCACCATGCTGTACCTTACATCCCATGACTGATTTGTTTTATATTTGGATCTTTGGACCTCTTGGCCCACTTCACCCATTTGGCCCACCACCAAACACGCCTCCCCTCTAGCAACCAGCATTCAGTTTTCTGTATCCATGAGTTTTGTTTTGTTTGTTCATTCTTGTTTTTCAGATTTCACATGTAAGTAAATAATATGGTATTTGTCTTTTCTGTATGACTTATTTCACTCAGCATAATCCTCCCTGGTCTATTTGTAGTGTTGCAAATGGCAAGATTTCTGTTTTATGGCTAAATAGTATTCGTGTTTGTGTGTGTGTAACATCTTCTTTATCCACTCACTCATCAACGGACACTTAGGTAGTTTCCAAGCTGCAAGAAATTTAGGGATATATATGTATGTGTAAATATACACACATACATACACACACACACACATACATACACACACATATAGTAGGTATTTATCTGAGGGGAACAAAAACACTAATCTGAAAAGATATATATATAGAGAGAGATAGATATATATATCTTTTATATATTTTATACTAGGTATAAATACCTAGTAGTGGGATTGCTGGATCATATGATAGCACTAATTTTAACTTTTTGAGAAACCTCCATACTATCTTCAAAAGTTGCTACACTAATTTACCTTTCTACCAGCATTGCATACAACAGTCCCCCTGTCTCCATTTTCTCATCAACACTGGCTTTTTTCTCCATCTTTATAATAATAACTATTCTAATTGGTAGTATTTCATTGTGGTTTTGATTTGCATTTCCCTAATGATTAGTAATGTGGAGCACCTTTTCTTTTCTTTTTTTTTTTTTAAACTTTCTCGTTCTTGGTTTTTTTTTTTTTTTAAAGATTTTATTTATTTGACAGAGAGAGATCACAAGTGGACAGAGAGGCAAGCAGAGAGAGAGAGAGGAGGAAGCAGGCTCCCTGCAGAGCAGAGAGCCCGATGTGGGACTCAATCCCAGGACCCTGAGATCATGACCTGAGCTGAAGACAAAGGCTTAACCCACTGAGCTACCCAGGTGCCCCTTGGGCACCTTTTCATGTGCCTACTGGCTATGTGCATATCTCTTTGGAAAAATGTCTATTCAGGTCTTCTGCCCATTTTTTAATCTGACTATCTATTTTGCTACTTAGTTATAGGAGTTCTTTATGTACTTTGGATATTAACCCTTTATTGAATATATGATTCATAAATACTTTCTCCCATTCAGTAGGTTGTCTTTTCATTTTCTTGATGGCTTCCTGTGCTGTTCAAAAGCTTTTTGATTTGATGGAGCCCCACCTATGTTTGCTTTTGTTGTATTTGCTATTGAAGTCAGACCCCAAAAAACAATATGAAGACCAATGTCAAGGAGCTTACTGCCCTTTCTTCTAGGAAGTTTAATGTCTTAAAGTCTTCAATCTATTTTAAGTTAATTTTTCTGTGTTGTATAAGATAAAAAATTCTGAGAGGCACAAGGGATTCAGAACTGCTATCAAGAGGGTTATGAAATAAGAGAACATACACAAAAAACAAACATAAGTTGAAGGATTTCAATAAGATGTATGCCTAACTAAGAGATGATAAGTTCCTCCCATGGAAGAGCTATGCATCCTAGGTAAAGACACAATATCCAACATGCCACATAATAAAACAGTAAGATGAACATAGGTATAAAATACAAGAAATCCCATTTGAGTTCCTGATAAAATTATAAAATTATAGTGGTGCATATGGATAGGTCTCTGAGGCAGCCAGGATGAACACAGTGATAACACAGAACATGAAGTCAATCAGATCCATGTTCAGATCCCAGTTTCTCCACTTTCTCAATTTTCATCAAGTTATTTCACTTTTCAGTGATTCAATGTTATTAACTCCAAATGAACAGAAATGTCTTTCATTAGTTAATTACCTAGTATCTGCCTGAGACACACAAGAAATGTTAAGTTCTCCTTCCTTTAAAAAGGAATATGGGGACTACCTCTAACCATATATCATTCTAATGTAGAGGTAAGCTATTTTTTTCTTTCCTGGAGAAGTTAAATTGAAAACTGTCTCTAACTATTCAAGCCACATTCAATTCTCTTTTTCTGCTTATTCATGTGTAAAAGAAGGAAAATTAAAAACAACAGCACATACCTGCTATGCATTTCTACCTTTCAGTCTTCGGAGTATGGTTAGTGTTTTCTTCTCTTTTTGTTAATTGAAGATTATGACTTTGGAAAATAGAAAATATGCTAAGTAATTCTATCTATCCATCTGCCTAAAAAATAAATCAAAGATTCCAGAAAAGAGCTTGCATTTAATAACAGGAATGAGGAAGACAATTTTGAATTGGTAGAATATCCAGAAATAGTGTAAAAAAAGATTTAACAGAGTTCAATAGATATAATTTAGAAATAAGCATCATGGAAGTATTTCCAAATCTTAGATTAAACACAATGAAATGGCAATGAGATTTCTCGCACTGGATATTTGAATACTGTTGAATAATAATCAGAGCTAATGTTGATGAGCCATTTATAAACATACAGTTACTCCTTAGAATCATTACTCATTTTTGTAATATTAATTCTCAAAGCAACTCTAGGAAGTAGGTAATATCTTCATTTTTCAAATGAGGAAACTATGTCACTCAGAGCTTCAGTGATCTCTCCAAGTCTTATAACTAATGAAAGGTGGAAATACAAATGACCTTAAAAATCTCACATGAGGAAGTAAAAATGCCCTCCAGATACTAGTTCTTTTTCTTGAAATGGAATATTACATAAAATGCAGTAGACACTGGAAAGGAATCAGATTCCAAGGATCCAGCAGGAAAGCAGCTCTCTCTGTTCAAGCATGTACTTCAAGTTTACTGTGATTTCTCTCGATGCTCCCATCCCATTTCTGCAGTTACACTTGTAAGTTATGTTGGAGTGAGACACAAATTCTAGTCTGCCAGATGCTGTCTAGAGTCAATACTGATGCAATCCAGCAACACAGTAGTACTTGTTAATTGTCTATGTAGGATCAGTCTTCCCACAATCCCACCAATGTGTCCAGGGTTTTCTTTGTAAAATGACCCACCTCTTATTCTTATCTGTGTAACACCACTTAGGTGAAAGTGACCAAGTTCTTAGTCACAAACTGGTTCAGAAATGTGATATATTTACAAATATGATACAATTCTGTCTAATTGGAAATGTGGGAATCTGGAAATGTGATACACTTACAAATATATATTATTCTGGCTAATTGGAAGCTATTTGCTCGCAGGTTCTGAGAAAAAAAAAAGCTGTTGGAAAAATAATTCACTAAATGCCTTATTGTGTGGATGTAACAAAGTGGAAGAGTAACAACTATCGGTGCTGTCATGAGGAAGATAACTGGAGAATCTAGAGATGGTGCAAAAGCTAAGGCAAGAAAGTACAGGCAAAGTATGTAAGACTTTGTGAAGACTCCTGGATCAGTCCTTGCCTGTGGCATATTGTTGAGGTAGCAAATCATTAAAGTTAGTTTTTAAATTTAAACTAAGTTCCCATATGATACAATCTCATAAAATGGGATTTCTTAATCTTAGTATTGTTGACAACGGCCCAGATAAATCTTTGTTGACCATCTCGGGCACTGCATGATGTTTAGTAGAATTCTTGACTCCTACCTACTAAATAACAGTATACTGCCTCCAGTCATGACAATTAACAATGTCTTCAGTCATTTCCAAGTGTTCCCTACAGGGCAAAATCACTTATTGTTGAGAACAACAAATATGGAACACTAGTACACATTTTGGGCACCTTCCTACCCACCATTCCCACTCTCTTTATCTATCCTGATTTTCATTCATGCATCCATGCATTCCTTGCTTTGGTAACTTTACTAAACCATGTAATCCTGCTCTTTGGCCATGGATTTGTTTGATGGCTGCAAAGTAATGAAGTCTGGGCTGACGAATTTCAGGAAAGGTGTTTATATCTAGAGGAAAATTTCCTCCTTTTTTTACTGGTTAGGTAATTCTACGACTAGATTTGTAGAACTGTCTAGATGTGGGAATCATGGGAAAACACCTTGTGATCTTGTTGAGAAGACAGCTCTTAGACTAAAATGGAGACAGATCTGAGTAAGACAAAAAATCCAAAGCTTCTGACAAGTCTATTGTGCAGTTGAATCAGACCAATACGGAAGCCTTTCTGCTCCATGAGTGAATATGTCCCTTTTATTGATAAACTTGTTTGAATTATGTGGTCTGTTACTTACAATCTATGTGCCCTGATTCAAAACATTTGTTTAGCCTTGGCATGTAAAACAAAGTTCCAGACAAACAGTTTAGTCAGTGCTGTTAGATAGAAGATTCTATAATGAAGGGAATGCTCTATATCTGCAATGTCCACTAAGATATTCACAGCCACATGTGGCTATTGAGTCCTGGAAAATTGGCTAGTATGACTGAAGAACTGAATTTTTTATTATTAGAGGAAACATACATAGTAAGAGATCTACTGTCTTAACAAATTTTTAAATGTACAATACAGTATTGTTAACTATAGGCACAAGGATGTACTGAAGAACTCTAGACTTTGTTTTATATAACTGAAACGTAATGCTTGAGTAGCAACTGTTTCCCTCCCACCATCCCACAACTGCCATTCTACTACTTGAATGTGTTTGACTATGTTAGATATTTCATGAAAGTTCAATTTTTAATATGATCTAACTTAATTTAAATCACCATATGTAGAGAGTGACTACTGCCACTGGACAGCACAGGTCTAGAATGAGCTTTTTGTTGTTGCTGTTGTTTGTTTTTTGGTTTTTTATAATGTTCATGCAATTAGAGCTTTAGTTAGCAAGAAGCCATAGCCTAGAGAGATAGTAATGTCCCCTTAACAAAACCAACAAATCCACAAATATTTTTTATTCTTTTATTCTTAAGGTAAGCATATGTAACAAGAGATCTAGCCTCTTAACAAACTGTGGGATGGAAAAAAACAAAGGAACAAGACAATTTGGCGACTATCAGGAATCTAGAGAGTGCCACAGCTGGCACTGCTCTGAAGGCTAACTAAAGCACATGAAGAATTTTAACCTGCACAAATCTCAAGTGCAATCTACTTGGTCTTCTATTTAGCAAAATGGGGAGCATCTAGATTGGAAGACCCTGAGTTAGGTGCCTACCAAGGTCCAATCATCTGGAGCATACGGATCACATAACTGTGGTCATGACAACATTTGTCTATAATTTCCTCAGTGGGCACCATAGGCATTAATAACAATATTCTCATCTTTTAATTTGGATTTCCTCAGCCATGTAAGATGCATGTTGTCATCCTCTTCCTACCAGTATATAGAGAACAAAGCTGGTAAGCAAGTGCTCTTTCTCCTGAGTCAAGATGTCCTTTAGAAACTTCAGTAAGCTACCATGAAACCCTCCTCACAGCTCCTTCAAACTCCTCTACTTTCTCTTTTAGGCCCCTTTCCATCTCCCTATGAAACAATTCTAGAAATACTTAGATCGACTTCAAAACACTGTACTTGTTACTGTATTGAAATTGTTGGTCTCTACAGGGCTTGCACCCTCTGAGGGAGACACAGCTTGCATCTGTGCAGGTACCAAATCACTCTGTCTTTATTCCCAAATCTGAAGGACATGCTTGAAATTAGATCACTGACTGCTCCAGTAATTTATAAGCAACAGGTTGTGCGTATGTCTTTAGAGTGGAAATGTGGTGATATACTTGGATTGCAAAATAGTTAACAACTGTGGAGTCGAGCCTTTCCACTACAGAGCTCTCCAAATCAGAGCTGTTTCAAAAACTTAGAAACCAATGGAATCGGTGGGTGAGTCCTGCTCTGTGTGTTTTCTCTGATGTGAAAGAGCCTCAGTACCATGGGGGTTTGCCAGCTTGTCTGAAGAGCAAACCCAGCGGGAAAGAAACTAGCTGGGGCGGGGGGGGGGGGGGGGGGGCTGCCAACAGGTGGGGCATGCTAGCAACTGCAAAACTCACTATTGACACAAAAAAGGATTCCCAAAACCAAAGAGGCATCAGCAGCCTGCAAGCTTCACATATCAGGCCTTGTGCTGCTTTTCCCTGGTACTTCTCTGCCCATGGCATAGCTTATGTGAAATCTGAAAACTCAAAAATCTGCAGTTTTTCAACAAATGGAGTGGCACTATTTCTGGGTTCATACTAAACATTGCTCCCTCTTTGGGGAAAGAGGAAGAAATAAAGTCTGCTACAGACTGAATTAATAAGCTGCCAGGTCTTTGGTACCTTACTAAGCGGGTGCTACAATAATCTTTAACAAAATGGCCAAAAGAAATATTAATATCTCTTCTGAGAAAAAGTATTGTACTTTGCCCAGCATTGTTGGAACATTTGGCAAAGTCATAAGCAAATATTTAGGTTAGGGAGACATCTGCCAAGGTAAAGGTCTTTCAGTGAAAAGGGCATTGGAAACTTCTGTCTGGAATATAATACTTTGCCAAATCAAAGTAACAAAAGTGAGAATAAAATATATCAAAAGGTTGATGGTTTGTTTTGGACGGACAAGGGGGAAAATTAAAGAGGAAAATAGTGTCTGCTTGGGCATCCAAATATTAAAAAAAAAAATTTAAACTGAACCCATTTAAAATTACCCATTTATACTAAATATAAACATATAAAATGAATGAACAATTAATAGGGAAAGATGAGAAAGGATGTGAGCTTCCTGGAGAGGTAAATTCCAAGCTTGAGCTAAGTTTCTTTCCAGACTATTCTCTTTGGAAGAATTTCCTGCCAAAAGTATGCTCCCAGGCTCACCTCAGGTGATGCATTAACATTCTGAAAGCTTTTACCTAAACCAATAAATGAAACTCCCTGATTAGCTCTAAGCCCTGTAGACTCAATAACTTTACCTATTAATTAACAAAGGGACAAGTGAAAGAAGGAGAGAAGTATAGGGCAAGAAATCTTGCCATTTCTATTAAGTATTAGGAGGACAACAACAAAAATGAAAATGAATGATTTATAGCCACTCTTCTCTGGGCAGTATGTTGAAATAGCTAGATTTTGGATATAAATAACAAACTAGCTGATTGCTGATCCGTATATATATAGGCTTGCGTGTATATGTGAGTGTCTAGTTTTTCACACATATAGATTCAGAATGTTTACTAGTAAGTATAAATATTTATGACACATTTGTAAATTCTAAGGAAATGCTGTTATGGGTAAGTGTCACTTCAAAACTTGTGAAGCTGGGACTTTTAGAAGATTACAGATACATTTCCTAATAGAAACCAAGTATACATCCCATAATAGGATAAAAAGCCACCATAATGATTTCCCTTTCTACTCAGAAATTAAAGTGATGCTTGGATTTTTAAAGATACAGAGGATATATGGCAATGAAATATTTATTGACTTAACCAGAAATATCACACACAGATAAGTTTTCCTTTTTAAATAACTGATCCATTTGGATAGGAAAATGTTACATTTTTGAAACACAAAAGCACCTGGAGTGGGGATAAAGCCAGGGTTGGTTGCAGAAATTCTAGATGAGTTTCTAAGTCACAAATCAGTCCCTGACAAGAGCAGCATTGAAGAGTTTCATAGTATAAATATGCAGAGGTTATACTTCAGTCTGGAGAAGATGTGGAAAGCAACACTATCTAAACCTAATATGATTTTAATATAAGCCATATGTTTGCTCTCTGTATATCTCTATAGAATCACCAAATTTAAAAGAGTAAATTCCATCTACACTAACCTGACCATTCTTTTCTCTAGAAGGTGACAAATGATATCTGTTAAGAATTGTTAAGCTGAATTCCCTAGTGATCAGAAGTTAAAATTAAATATGTTGACTTCTGATTTTAATATAAAACTATGTAGTTATCAAAATTTACATATTAGGAATGTCTAAGTGAATATTCAGAGAATATTATGTCCAAATACAAGAATAAACAAATATATTAAAGCGGTAAATTTTCATTTAAAAATGTGACTAAAAATCAAGACATCATGTATGGTAGTACTATCAAAAATAACTTTTGAAAATAGAGACTTTTCAATCAGTTAATGAGCATCTCCAAGATGGTTTATTTACTCTACAAAACTCATGCTGATTATGCTAAGTGATTTAGGAGCTATCACAGAATGAAAGGAGCTCTGTATTTAAGGGTTTTCTATTGGAAGACTAAATTATATGATAAACACATGAAATTAACCTGCAAAGACAAAATTGTTAACAAAAGGAGTAAACATGAAGATGGGATATGATAGGACATTTTATGGGAAAAAAAAAAAAAGAACAGGAGCTTGTCTGGAAAGATGGTGCTTTTGTAAGTATGTAAGTATTTAGATGGTGGGATATACAAAATTTGGAATAAAAGGAACTAAATTAACTGCTGGACATTAATCTTAAAGATAGAAATCTAGAAATCACAATGAGACTGAATGATTTTCACCAGACCAAACTATGTTTGAATTCCTCAGTATATTTAAGGAAAGGATGCATTTTCTTCAGCAAGGGTATGGGTTGCTAAGGAACCCTGAAAAAGAGAGTATCAGAGGAAAATGACAGGGCTCTGGCTTCCCAGGGAGTGCAGCTAAGATATTCATTGGCTACGAAATAAAAGATCCATTTAACCTTCCTTCATCTGATCCCTGATCTCTACACAAGCTTTCAACCCAGTGTTTCTTTCTTTCCTTCCAAAAGAATGTGATGAAGACTAAAACTAAGGATAGTGTATCAAACTAAGGATAGTTAGATAGTATAGAAGTAATGCCTCTGAAGACAGGTGCCCTGATTCATAACTGGACTCCACTGCCTACTATCAGCACACTTATACTATCTGGAACTTGTACTATCTATGTAAGTTCCTTGAACTCCTTGTGACTCAATTTCCCTATCTATGGAGTAGGCTTAATGATGGCTAGATCACGGAGCTTTGGGGAGGATTAAATGGACATAACACAGTTAGTGGGATGGAAAGGCATCTAGTAAGCACTCAAAAATATAATGTATTATCATAATAATTTATATAGCCCCATGCAGTTGTTCCCATGATGAATTAAAATATGATCTCTTCTTAAGCAGCTTATATGCACTCAAGTTACATATATGCCATTAAATAATTGCCATGAAGGGCCACATTTCCAGTCTGTGTGCAAGTGCTCCTACTGCCAATAAGTGGGCAGTTTGCTACGATTTCTGTTCCATAAGTTTTTCTTTAAGATTTTATTTTTTTATTTAAGTGAGAGCACAAGCATGCAGCACACACACAAGTCGGCGGGGAGAGGGGTTGGTTTGCGGGGGCAGAGAGGGATGGAGTGGAACAAGCAGACTCTGCACTGAGTGCAGAGCCTGATGCAGGCCTCAATCCCACAACCCTGAGATCACAACCCGAGCCAAAACAGTTGGATGCTTAACCAACTGAGCCACCCAGGTGCCCTCCACATGCATTTTCTTAATAAGGTTTCATTTCCTGGAGACTGCTTCTCCTGGAGTGTAAGAGTTGAGCATCAGAGCTGTTACATGACAGGTTATATCCTGTCAAATTTCTTCAAAATTAACATTTTTTTTCAAATTTTAGTTCTGTGAAATAGTCACATGGCATGCTGCAAAAATAGAGTAACTTTATCTAAAAAGGTTGAGAAATGTTACATACAGTAGCCTTCTCTGAGTTTCACAGAATTTCCATTCCCTGTTCTTATCCACTAGATCAATACCAGCTCTTTATTGGTTATTTTCTGTAAGGATATCACTTCAAAAACTGTGCTGATCGTTTATTGCTTTATTTCCTCCATAGTCAGTGGTGAAGTACAAGCTGGATCATGACATCAGAAAATAAAAGTAGCATGCTTTTTCATAATAGCCTTTATCCAGAACTTGCTAATTTTGGCTACTATTGCCTCCCAAGTAGTGTCTTTGTTTCTAATTTTAACCTTTCATCTAATTTAAGTCCATATTGCCATAAATGACATCCTTCTGAAAAAATACATGTGTCTAGTCAACCCTTAATTTAAAATTATTTATGTAAGAGGTAATAAGTACATTCCAACTTCCATGCTGTTATGAACTCAGTGTGTCCTCTCAAAATTGCTATGTGGAAGCCATAAGTCCCAGTGTTGCTGTATTCAGAGATGAGGCTTCTAAAAAAAGCAATTAAGGTAAGGGGCACCTAAGTGGCTAAGCTGGTTAGGAGTTTGACTCTTGATTTCAGTTTAAGTCATGATCTTAGGGTCAAAGGATCGAGCCCCACACAGGGCTCCACACTTGGCATGGAGTCTTCTTGAGATTCTCTCTCTCCCCTCTCCCTCTGCCCCTGTGACTTTCACCCCTCCCCCCTTTCTCAAATAAACCTTTTTAAAAAAAAGTAATTAAGGTTAAATTCACTCATAAGTGTGGAGTCCTGAGTCACTAGGGTTAATGTCCTCTTAAGAAGTAACACCAGAGAGCTCACCCTCATTTTCTCTGCGCCTGCACTGTGGAAAGCCATGTGGGGACACAGGAAGAAGGTGGTGGTCTATAAGCCAGGAAGACATCTCTCGCCAGAAACCAAATTGGCTATTATCTTGATCTTGGACTTGTAGCATCCAGAACTGTGAGGAAAAAAATTTTGTTGCTTAAGCCACTCATTCTATGGTATCTTATTATGGCAGGTGGAACTGCCTCATACACCCATCATAGAGATGGATTTTATTGGTGGAAGCCTGGTGTTACAAAGCTCATTAAGGACAAAATACAGTGATTTATGAACAATATTGGGAAAATTGCAGGATATGTGCCATGTGGCTGGCTTATTTGAATTACTTATCATGTTACCCCTAGCCCTTCATAGCTTGGTCCCAACATATCATGGGCTAGCAAGCAGAATCTCCTAGAGGAAAATGTTACAATGAATTGATCAGTTTCTCTTTAAAATCATGACCCCAAGCCCGAGGGTACTCACTACTATCTGGCAACCTTATAGAGTTCTCCTGATTGTCTTCCAATCTGAGCCTTCTCTTCCACTCTCAAACTTCTGAATACCCTTCCTCCGTCTACACTTACAGCTGATGAACTTGCTGCATGTATAAACATCCTGCTACTATATCCTTCTTTTCTTTGGTCATAGTTGTGACAAGATCATTTTTCCCAAAAAAGGCTGGTGCTTCCACAGGAATGACAGAAACATGCCAGTTACTTCAACATAGCAAATTTAATAGAGTAAATCAGTTATATACATGCTGGGACTAGAAAAGACTAGAAAAGAGAACATGTAGGTCAATATTACGGGAGGCAGCTTCTCTACATTTGAAGAACACAGGAAAAAGCCTGGGGTTGTTGAATCTCATAGAAAAGCCCTGTGGAACTGAAGACTGGCTCACCGAAGATGGGACAATTCTCAGCTCTGAGCCCCACATGAGCTTCCAGCCTGGGCGGGTTCAGTGACACTGTGAAGGTACAGCAGGAAGCCAGACACTGGAACCAGTTGAGGGCGGGAAGGGAGTGTTAGGAACAACAAATAAACACAAGGAAGTCCCTTCCTCCATTAGTCCTACTTCCAAGCTCATTCTAGTGCCTCCAGTTGGTGGAACCTAACAGGAAACAAGCAGGAAAATGAAAATGTGCCTGCAGCATCACTGGTCAAATCTCACAGAGTAGAATAAAGAAGAATGGGTACAGAGTTAAGAGACAATGGATTTATAATCAGCATATTCTGTTGTTTCACTCTCACACCTTAAGTTTCTTTCTTTCTACCATATAAGTCCATCAGCATTCCAACATATTCTCAAATTGTCCATAAAATCCCCTGAGGACATGCCTCACTATAGCTACTATCCCACATTGCTAGTCCACTTCCTAACAAAAGTTCTCAAAAGAGCTCTCTAGAAGTCCACTTTCCCTCAATTTACTACCATTCAAATATGAAGCCACTTCAACTGGTCTTCACTCCCATCCTTTGGCACAGTTCCATAAATACTAATTCTTACCCGTGTTACCAAAGCCAAGGATCCTTCTTTGTGTTGGCATCTGTGCACTCACCCCAAGTGGCTACTCTCTCATCTGGAAAACACATTCCTATGTGGACTCTCATGAATTCCTGTTCTCTTCATTGGCTTCTTAGTCCTCTGTACTTGCATCTCTTATTTTACTTCATTTCTAAATGTTAGTCTGTAACAGATTTTGGTCCTCATATATAATATTTCTGTAACCTCACTCATTCCATAAAAATCTGATGTAGGCTAAGTTTTTTTTTTGTTTTTTTTTTTTTTGTTTTTAAACAATGTCTATATGCTGATAAACTCCAAATTCACATTATCAAAATGATATGCGATACTTCTGGATTCCATGTATCCAATAAACTAATACTTTTCCTTCATTGTTATAAAAGCGACACAAACATGATGTGGCTCAAATGATATCTTCTTTTTTAAACCCGATACCTCTTTGTCTTTATTTTTTTTAGTAATCTTTACACCTAACTTGGAGCTTGAATTTATGATGCTGAGATTGTGTCACATGCTCTTTCCACTGAGCCAGTGAGATGTCCCTTATTGACTATCTTGAAACATTTTTCTTCTTTAGCTTTCTCCAAGACAGAAACTGGAATCAATTCTTACCAGTTGCTCAAGTTAAAAACTAAGAAATTATCTTTAATGATCCTGATGTTTTTATATCCAACACAGGGATGTCCTCACTTTTACTTCCAAATAGATCTGAAATCTATTTGCTTCTTGCTATTTCCACTTTAAGCACTAAGAATCCAAGCCACCATTACCATGTAGACTATTCTAATATCTTGACTTACTATCCTGCTCCTATGCTCTCCCATTCTAACTCATTCTCCCCAGAACAGCCAATGAGCTTAAAAAAAAAAAAAAAAAGAAAAAGAAAAGAAAGAAAAATATCAGATCTGGCTATTTCCCTTTAAAACAACTTAACGGCCTCCTATAGCACTTAGGATAAATTCCAAATGATATTCCATGGCTTTTAGGGCCTTGCCTAACTATCTGTATTTACTGTGTATAAGTCTCCTACCAACAACTCACTATATTCCAACAACACTGATCTTTTTTCAGTTAAATTTTTTGGCACTTACTATATGCTACTATTATGCTAAACAAAGTTCCTATCCTTATGAATACAGAGTCTAATAGAAAGTGATGCAGATATAGACACACACAATTACGGATTTCAATACCACTGGGTAGAAAATAAACAAAAGGATTTTACAACAGAAAATAGATTATGGTTGGTGACCTAAGCTAAAATAAACAAGCAAAAAAATTAATAATTAACCATGCAAAAAATAATAAGAAAAAAGAATTCCAAGCAGAAGAATATCATATGGATAGGTCTAAAAAGCTTAGTGTAGGCAAGCACCTGGCAGAAGTTCAAACAGCCTGAGTGTAGTAAAGGAAAGGGAAATAGGCCAGGGATATGGTTGGAGGACTATAACAGCCGGACTAATCAGGCCATTATGGGGTTCTTGGCCATCATACTATTGAGAGATTGCTCGTCTTTGCTGTGGGTGACTGGCCAGTATACAAGGATGTTTAGCAACATTGCTGGCCACTGGGTACAAGTAGCACATGCCCCCTGTTGTGACATTAAAACTGTCTCCCAATATTGCCAAACATTCCATGGGGAGCAAAACCACCTTTAGTTAAGAACCACTGGAATATAAATAGTAAGAAGTTAGAATAATATTCCTAACATTAATCATTCACTTAATGTTTTATTCAATTATTCAGTATATATTATTGAGAACCTAATTTATATGTTAACCACTATGACCAGGTGATCAAGACAAATCCCTGTCTTCAGTAATCATACAATCTGGTACATAATAAATTTTCTGAACAAACAATAGCAATTGTCTACTTACATTTGTCAAAAGTACTCTAAAGAAAAAGTTTATTTTTCCCAGGCAAAATCAGTTAAAAATAAATTTAGTCACTTAGCATCCCTTCACAGACCAAATATCCTTTGTAAAACATCCAACTGTTTACATTCCATCTTCAATTGTATTTGTTGATATATTTTACATAAACATAAATTTTTAGACGTTTTAAGATTGCCTCCATCAGAAAGGATGAATACTCAACTTTTGTAGCAACATGGATGGGACTGGAAGAGATTATGCTGAGTGAAATAAGTCAAGCAGAGAGAGTCAATTATCATATGGTTTCACTTATTTGTGGAGCATAACAAATAACATGGAGGACATGGGGAGATGGAAAGGAGAAGGGAGTTGAGGGAAATTGGAAGGGGAGGTGAACCATGAGAGACTATGGACTCTGAGAAACAACCTGCGGGTTTTGAAGGGGCAGGGGGAGGGGAGGTTCGGGGAACCAAGTTGTGGGTATTAGGGAGGGCACTTTTTGCATGGAGCACTGGGTGTGGTGCAAAAACAATGAATACTGTTACGTTGTAAAGAAATAAAAAATTAAAAAAAAAAAAAAAAGAAGAAGTTTTAAGATCCTGGAAGATAGCATTTTGGTACTTTATATTAAATGATCCATACTGACCATGAAAATTTGATGGAAAAGAATGCAAGGCCCAAATACCTGATTTCATAATCAGAGCCCAATGAGATGAAAATTCAATAATTTTCCTAAATGAAAGAGGATATGTTGACAAACTGATGAAACATTGGGATGCCTGGGTGGCTCAGAGGGTTAAGCCTCTGCCTTCGGCTCAGGTCATGATCTCAGGGTCTTGGGATCGAGCCCCACATTGGGCTCTCTGCTCAGCAGGGAGCCTGCTTCCACCTCCTCTCTCTCTGTCTGCCTCTCTGCCTACTTGTGATTTCTGTCTATCAAATAATAAATAAAATCTTTAAAAAATAAAAAAAAATGATGAAACATAGCAATGAAATTAAAGATTTTTTTTAAGACTTTATTTATTTGACAGAGAGATCGCAAGTAGGCAGAGAGGCAGGCAGATAGAGAGATGGGAAAGCAGGCTCCCTGCTGAGCTGAGAACCCAACATGGGGCTCAATCCCAGGACCCTGAGATCATGACCTGAGCTGAAGGCGGAGGCTTAACCCTCTGAGCCACCCAGGTGTCCCAAAGATAATTTTTAAAAACTATAAGCAGAAAACAATAAAAATATGTGACTATAAACAAGTGATAAATCCACATGAGTGGAGGGGACAAATTTCTCTTAACCATATGGAGTTAATTGTGAGTCACAAAGACCATTTAAAGGCAGACACATAGGTCAATAGTAATATATAATACTGAGAGATCATCACCATCACCATCATCCCAGCCATTCCTCATATGCCCAACTGCACAAAGTGCTAGACTTAATGTAGTGCCAAGTGAGTGAAAAATTGTTCCTAACTTCCACCCAAGGCAGGATATAATAAGAATATTGTTAGTGCTTTAACAGCTCCAGTCTAACTGGTATTTGAATTTTATCTTTAAGACTTAAGAGACAGGATCCACACAACTTTTGTACAAGATCTAAAAGGTCTCTAGCAGAGTGTGATTTAAAAAAAAATAATAATAATTTAAAAATAAGCCTTACAAGTATATTGCACATAACAGTTGATCTCTGGGCAATGTTTCCTGGCATCGGGATTTCTCTTAATAACCAAACACGTGTTTGGCCTTGGTGATAAAAGCTGGCATTTCCATTTTTAAAATGTTAAACAAAGAAGCAATGATTTGCTTTAGAAAGCAAGTTTTGGTTATCAGGGTATGTCCAAACAAATGTCTGTTTACCAAATACTAACATACATTTATCTCATTAGGAACATTGCCAATATGAAGGTGACTGCCCCAAGCAAGCATCAGCAGATAATGTATGTGGTTTTAGTTATTACCACTCATCTCAATACACATAATGTTCATATTTTTGAAATTGTAAGGTTTTATAAATAATTGCATTTGATTGACAATATCAGAACAATAGAGCTATATTTTTTAAAGAAAGCAAAAATGTTAACTTTGTGATTTATGAAAAAATATAATCAGGTAAACTGTTTGTATGAACCAAATCATGTTCATTCCTTCAAAATTCATCTTTTGAAGCCCTAATTCCCAATATATAATTTAGGGACTTTAAAAAGGCTAGACCTTAAAAAGAGGCACCTGGGAGACTCAGCCAGTTGAGCATCTGACTCTTGATCTCAGCTCAGGTCTTGATCTCAGGGTCATGAGTTCAAGTCCCACACTGGATTTCACACTGGGCATAAAACCTACTTTAAAAAAAAGAGGGGGGGCACCGGGTGGCTAAGTACTTAAGTCTGCCTTCAGCTCAGGTCATGATCCCAGGGTTCTGGGATCAAGCCCTGCACTGGGCTACCTGCTTGGCCAGAAGCCTCCTTCTCCCTCTCCCATGCCCCCTGCTTGGGTTCCCTCTCTTGCTGTGTCCCTCTCTGTCAGGTAAATAAATAAAATCTTTAAAAATAAATAAATAGGTAAATAAGTAAATAAGTAGGCTAGAAAGGAGTGGGTTAATATAGGTAAAGTGCTAAAAGAAAAAATGTCAATTGAAAATATTGTATCCAGCAAAACTATTTCTCAAAAATGAAAGAGAAATTAAGATTTTTCTCAGAAAACAAAAGCTGAGGAAGTTCATTACTACTAGACCTCTTCTACAACAAATGCTAAAGGGATTCCTCTAAATTAAAATGAAGCAATGATAGACAGCAACAAAAAGCCATACTACAATATAAAGCTCTCCAGTAAAGGTAAACACATGAGGAAATATTCTAGTTCTACTACTGTAATTTTAGTACATATAATTTAAATGACAAAAACAAAACTTAAAAACCTATAAACGTATATTAAGGAATATACAATACATAAAGATGTAATCTGGGACATCAATAATATAAAATGGGCTGGAAGGACTATAAAGTGTTATCATATTAAAAAGAGAATCCCATAACATTAAGATGTTTTATAAAATTGTGATTGTAACCATAAAGAAAACATCAGTTGCAGGGGAGGGGGCAGCGTGGCTCAGTCATTAATCATCTGCCTTCACCTCAGAGCTTGATTTGGGATCAAGCTCCAAATCGGGCTCCTTGCTCTGTGACAAGCTTGCTTCTCCCTTTCTCACTCTCCCTGCCTGTGTTCCCTCTCTAGCTGTGTCTGTCAAGTAAATAAATAAAATCTTAAAAGAAAAAAAAAAAAAGAAAGGAAAGGAAACATCTATAGAATATACACAAAAGTAACTAAGAAGGAATTCAAAGCATATCACTATAAAAAATAATGATATGTTAAGAAAGGCAGAATGAAAGGAAAGGAGCAATAAACAAAACAAAAACAAATAACTATTAAACATACAGAAAACAATTAAATTTTTAACAGTAATTCCTTCTCTACAGTAATTACTTTTTTTTTAAAGATTTTATTTATTTATTTGTCAGAGAGAAATCACAAGTAGGCAGAGAGGCAGGCAGAGAGAGAGAGGAGGAAGCAGGCTCCCTGCTGAGCAGAGAGCCCGATGTGGGACTCAATCCCAGGACCCTGAGATCATGACCCCAGCCAAAGGCAGTGGCTTAACCCACTGAGCCACCCAGGCGCCCTCTACAGTAATTACTTTAAATAGAATGAGATTAAACTCCCAATCAAAAAATACAGATTGGCTCAACGCACTTAAAAAACAAAAAAACAAAAAACAGTATTCAACTACATGCAGTCTGTAAGAGATTTACTTTACATCTAAGGGCCTACGCATGCAGATATTCCATGTAAATGTAAGATATTCCATGTAAATAGTAAACAAGAGGAAAAAACAACAGATTTACTTAGGTCAACTAGACTTTAAATAAAAAACGATTATAAGAAGAACATTATAAAATGATAAAAAGGCATATTCACCAAGAAGACATAACAATTAAATTTATGCATCAAACCCTGGAGTTCCTAAATAGGTGACACATGTAATGACAGAATTGAAGGGAGGAATAGTATCACAATGATAAGATACTTTCATAACTTATGTTCAATACTGGATCAAGTAATTGGGCAGAATATCAGTAATGAAATAAAGAACTTGAACAATACAATAAACCTATTGGATCTAACAGATATATAAAGAACACTCCACCCAAGAGCAAAATGCACATTCTTCTCAAGTGTACATGAAACATTCTTCAGGATAGACCATATGTTGGGACACAAAGCAAGTCTCAAGAAATTAAAGATTTAATTTCATTCCATTGTGATCAGAAAAGATATTTTGTATGATTTCAAGCAACAGCACAAAGACCATGGAAAAATACATATATCTGTATAAATTAAACAACCCTTTTCTAAACAACCAATGAGTCAAAGAAGTCATAAACAAAATTGGAAAACACCTTAAAACAAATGAAAATGAAAACATAACATACAAAAACTTATGAGATTCAGCCAAGATGATGTGCTAAGAGGGAAGTTTATAGCTATAAATGTGTACATTGAGAAAGAAAAAAAATAATAAATCAACAATATAACTTCACACCTTCAAAAAATTAGAATGAGAAAAAAAAACTAAACTCAAACATTAGCAGAGCAAAGAAAAATGAGATTAGAGCAGAAATAAATGAAACAGAAAAGGAAAATAATAGAAAAAAAAATCAATGAGAGACAGAGTCTCACTTAAACTCAGAAATAAAACAAGAGACATTACAAGCAATGCCACAGAAATTAAAAGGATTATGGGGTGTCTGGGTGGCTCATATGGGTAAGTGTCTGCCTTTGGCTCAGGTCATGATCTCCTGGTCCTGGGATCAAGCCTAATGTCATTGGGCTCCCAGATCAGCAGGAAACCTGCTTTTCCCCCTCCCCCCACTCCTGCTGTCTCTGTCTCAAATGAATAAATAAAATCTTTGTGTATTTATTTTACATATCTTTTTTATTTGTCAGAGAGAGAGAGTGCACAAGCAGAGAGAGCCTCAGGAAGAGGGAGATGCAAGCTAAGCAAGGAATCAGAGACACAGAACTTGATCCCAAGAACCCAAGATCATGATCTGAGCTGAAGGCACATGCTTAACAGACTGAGCCACCTAGGGATCACTAAATAAAAATCTTAAAAAAAAAAAAAAAAAAAAAAAAAAAAGGAAAGAAAAGAAATTAAAAGTATTACAAGAAAATACTATGAGTAATTGTATGTCAACAAATTGGATAACTTAGAAGCAAATTCCATGAATGCAAAGCTTATCGAATTGAATTACAAAGAAATAGAAAATCTGAATAGACTAATAAAAAGATTGAATTTATAATTAAATAGTCTTCTAAGGTGGGGGGAGAGGTTCTCAGTCAGTTAAACATCTGTCTTCAGCTCAGGTCATGATCCTAGGGTCCTGAGATCAAGCCCCACATCAGGCTCCTTGCTCAGCGAAGAGCCTGCTTCTCCTCTCCCTCAGCCTGCCACTCCCCCTACTTATATATGTGTTCTCTCTGTGTCAAATAAATAAATAAAATCTTTAAAAAAATCTTCTGATTAAAAAGACTCTAGTCACTCACTCAAAAATTCAAAGAATTAAGACCAATATTCCTGAAACCTTTCCAAATATTTGAAGAGAAAGGAACACTTCCAAACTCATTCACTATGGAACCAAAGCCAGAAAAATCAACAGAAGAAAACTATGGACCAATATCCCTGATTTCATTGAAAAATCCTAGCAAATAAGATTCAACAGGACATTAAAAAGATTATATACCATGACCAAGTGAAATTTACACCTGGAATGCAAGGATGGTTCTATATAGGGAATTCAGTCAATGTAATACACTATGCTGACAAATGAAGGACAAAAAACTAATGATTATCTCAATTGATAGAGAAAAATCATTTCATAAAATTCAACACTCATATGTGTTATAAAACTACAAAGTAGGAATAACAACAAATATAACATAATAAACATAAAACATAATATAAATTTATGACAAACTCAGTGGTGAAAATTAAAAGAGTTTTCACTAACGTCAGGAACAAAGCAAGAATGACAGCACTCATCATTTTTATTTAATATAGAATGAGAAGTTCTGGCCAGACAAATTAGTCAAGATGAAAGGCATAAAAATGGGAAAGAAAGAATAAAATTATCTTTATTCAAAGAGTACATCTTATAAATGTAGAAAACCCTAAAGATGCCACAAAAGAAATGTGAGAAATAATAAATTTATCAAAGCTGCCTGATCCAAAATCAACACACACAAATCAGTGTGTTTATGTATACTAATATTAAGCATTCAAAAAGGAAATCAAGAAACAACTCCATTTATGATAACATAAAAAATGAATAAATTAAAAAGGAATAAATCTAACCAGGGAGGTGAAAGATTTGTACAATGAAAATGATAAAAGATTAAATAAAGAAACAAATACATGGAAAGCTATTCAGAGTTCATAAGTTGGAAAACATAATAATGTTAAGATGTTCTTATATAACCCAAAGTTATATATAAATTTGATGAAATTGCTGTCAAAATCCAATGACACTATTTGCAGAAATAGACAAATTCATTCTCAAATTCATATGGAATCCCTCGGGAATGAAAGTAGTCAAACAATCTGGAAAAAGAACAAGAAAGTTGGAAGACTCACACTTTCTTATTTTAAAACAAAACACAAAACTGAAGTAATGAAAATAGTGAGGTACTGGTAAAAACACATACAAATAGAGTAGTGGAATAGAGGACCCAGAAATAGAGAATCCTTGCATATAGGGTCAAATGATCTTCCACAAAGGTGCCAAGGCCACTCAATGGGGAAAGGACAATTTATAAAAATAGTACGTGGAAAACTGGATATTCACATATAAAAGAATGAAGTAGTTCCTTTCTCTTATACCATGTATAAAAATTAACTAAAAATGGATTAAGGACCTTAATGTATGATCTATACTATAAAACTCCAAGAAGAAAACAGGAAAAACAGCTTCATAACAATGGACTTGACAATGATTTCTTTAATATGACATCAAAATTACAGGCAGTAAATACCAAAATGGACAAATGGAACTATATCAAACTTAACTTTTGTGTGTCAAAGGACACAACTGAGTGAAAGGCAACCTATGAAATGAAGCATTGCAAATCAGAAAGAAAAAAATTCTTACAATGCAATAAGAACAACAAAACCAAGTGACCCAATTAAAAAATAGACAAAGGACTTGAATAGAATTTTCTCCAAAAATGGTATATAAATGACCAACAGATATATCAAAAGATGGTAACATCACTAATCACAAGAAGACATGCAAATCAAAACCACAATGAGATATCACCTAATTCCCATTAGGATAGTTATTATATTAAAAAAAAAAAAAGTACTGGCAAGGATGTGGAGACACTGAAAACTATGTACTGTTGGTAGAATTGTGAAATGGTGCAACTCCTATGAAAGAGTATGAAGTTTCTTTAAATATCAAAAATAGAACTACTGAGCGCCCGGGTGGCTCCGTGGGTTAAGCCTCTGCCTTTGGCTCAGGTCATGATCCCAGGGTGCTGGGATCAAGCCCCGAATTGGGCTTTCTGCTCAGCAGGGAGCCTGTTTCTTCCACCGTCTGCCTCTCTGCTTACTTGTGATCTCTGTCTGTCAAATAAATAAATAAAAATCCTTAAAAAAAAAAAAGAGAGAGAGAGAGAGAGAGAGAAGCTTGTCCAGGACTCTCTGAGTCTCTCCTAACCACTGGGTGAGAAATATTGAACACTGGAGTGGCCGCTGGAAGTTGACTGAGCTGTCCTGCCATCCTGGTTCAAGTTACCCTTTGGATCATGTGATATAAGAGATACAGCAATTTCTAACTTATTTTACTCACTATATTCTATAGTCTATGATAGCAATTTAGCTTTTTTCTAAATAACACTAAATTTAAGGAGGAGGTGACTACAAAATTGATTTTGATATAAAGGCAAAAAGTTCCTCATTTTTTAATCATATGTATTTATAAAAAACTATCATCAAGTGACTGTTTTCTGAAGAATAACTTGGTTAAAAATAAACTCATCAAAACATTTTTTAAAATCTTGCCTAGGGGTGCCTGGGTGGCTCCGTGGGTTAAGCCTCTGCCTTCAGCACAGGTCATGATCTCAGGGTCCTAGGATTGAACCTGGTGTCGGGTTCTGCTCAGCAGGGAGCCTGCTTCCCCCTCTCTCTCTCTGCCTGCCTCTCTGCCTACTTATGATCTCTCTGTCAAATAAATAAATAAAAATCTTTTAAAAAATTAAATAAAAAATAAAAATCGTGCCTATTAGGCAAATGCAATATTTTAATGTTTAAATATTTATATAAACTTACATGCATCTTATTGCAACAAATCTTCAACAGCTGACACGAAAATGCCTAGGCTAAATTTGATATGTAGGGGAATATGATACAAAGAAATCTTATCCATATTAGTCCTCTTCATCAATACCCAATACAAAACTAACGAACATTAGCATAGATAAAAATATGACACTTCCTTCATCACAGCAGAGTAACTTTCTAGGCAACAGTGTAGTTTTACTTGAAATATATCCTTTGTTATACTCTAGTAGAATATGGGAAAACGCATATGGGGAATGTTCTATAGAAGCATAGCCAATCCATACTTCGTATGATTATATTTGTAAATCTTTATTTTAGATCAATTTGGCGCAAGTTATTCTCACTTGAGTAGGACAGGATATGATTAGATTGGTTTTGTTCTAAAAATGTACAACTCGGTTTATTTCCTGAACTCTGTCTATGATTTGCATTCTACTATCCCTGCTGTTCACTGACACCTACCATAATATAATCATATCCCTCTAGTTTTGTTCTATTTCTTTTCATACCTCCTCTTAATTACCCCTTTTGTACCCCTTGTCTATGGTCTCTGTGTCTCTAATACATGGAGGTACTAATTTCACAACCCCCAAGGCTTGTCAGGTTAAAGATTAATGAGCAGACTATACTCAGAGGCTTTGGAAAGGTTAAGCATAATTACAAATGGGTATTTTATGCAATGCTGGAGATGTGCAAGCTGTTTTTTTAAAAAGGGCAAGAAAAAAAGGTAATGAAACTTATGGGATTCATGTCAACCATTGTATCTCAAAAAAAAAGTCTTGTTAAAATGAAAAATTAACATGCTAAAAGGGATTGTTAAATTCTACTCTTTGTTTTATTTATGATTAAAACACACACATGCACATGCATGTACAGGTACCTGCACACACACACACACACACCCCTGTGTGGGACAAATTAGATACAATTACAGGTTTGTAATTACAAAAAATCACTTTTTCATATTTAGGGTAAAATATACAGTTTGAAATAAATACAGTAGTGGAGCATTGCTACTAGAAAAATTAAACAGCATTTAGAGAGGGAATACATAGTTTCCACTTGAAATTTTATAGCTCACCATGAAAAGAGCTACCTTCCATGGAAAAAAATAACTTAAACCTTCTTTAAAGGTTCAGTTACACAATTATTGTAAAATATAAGCTGAACATCTGGCCATCCTAGCACCGTGGGGATGGTAGTAGGATTATAGTAATTAAAAGAAATCCAGTCAGTGTTTTACTAATTATAAAGCATTACCAGGGTTAAAACATTGATGTTTAAAAGTCAGAAAGCTGTTGACCTAATTGGAGTTGCTTTTTCCCAAAATGTTTCAGAATAAGGGAGTATGTTGGAATTAACTTTGCTCAAAAGGAAAGAGGGGAAGAGAGAGAGAGAGAAAGAGACAGAATATTGATCTCTAAATGTTGAGAAGTGAGAGTGGTTTATTGTTTTTTTGTTAAGAGATTAGACATTACTAGTGTTAATTTAGTTCCTCTCATTAGTCAAGCTCCTACTAAGGGCAGCCTCCACGTGTTCACCATCTCTTTCCGCTTACCAAACTCAGACATTACAACTGTAGTCTCTCATACTCGCATCATCATTTTTCTCTACCAAAAAAATTCCGTTAACATGTGAGGTTTTTTTCATCTCATTTAAAAAGGGTGGAAATCCAATCTTTTGACTCCGTTACCTATCTCCTACCCCATTTTATTCATTTTCTTTATAGCAAAACTCCTCAGAATAACTCAGAAAGGCTGTATTTTTCCAGTCTGACTCCTAGCTTTTCAATCTATTTTAAAGTCACTCCAATCAGGCTTTCAAAAGCACACCAATTCACTGAAATGCCCATTGTCAAGGTTATCAATGATCTCCCTAACTCCAATATCCAATCCCTGTCCTCCTCTTCCATGGCCTCACAGCATGTGGCATATAATTCCTTCCTTCTTGACACATTTCCTCGACTTGGCATGCAGGGCCTTTTCAAGTAACTAGTTTGACACTTAACCTCTTTGGCTGTTCTACCCCATTCTCTTTTCTAGCTCCTAATCTTCCAAATTCTTACTTTTGTTTAGGAATGGCCCAACACACACTTTA
Organism: Neogale vison; assembly: GCF_020171115.1. Classification (NCBI taxonomy): domain Eukaryota; kingdom Metazoa; phylum Chordata; class Mammalia; order Carnivora; family Mustelidae; genus Neogale; species Neogale vison. The sequence continues at coordinate 115,896,367 of NC_058095.1, read as the reverse complement.
TGCATTTTCTCTCTGCTATCGAAACTCTCTCCCCTTCAGTGAGCTACTCCAGTCTCATGCCTGGACTGAGGATTATTGAGCAAGAATTGTTACTGTTGACCAACTATCCAAGTTCTCCCTCAAATCACCCATACTCCCTGCAGTTAGGTAAGTCTACTGGGATTGGCCACCACCAAAAGGTAATGTCTATCTCTTCTAGGCAAAGCACCTAAGAACTGGTATGAGACCTTCCTATAAATGAGGATAGTGATACCTTGTGATAGTGAAGGCCTCGTGGAAATAGGGGAGTCCTGAGAAGGGATCAACTTTTATGTCTGAATCCAGTGCTTGGAAATGAGCTGCTATGAGAAGAGGGGATAGCAGACACTGTTTGAAAAAGAAAGCATTTTTGCTTTCAGCATGAGGTCAGCAAATGTTTTATGCAAAATGACAGGTGATAAATACCTTAAGCTTACAGGCCATACTGTCTCTGTTGCAAATACTCAATTCTGCCATTAGAGCGAGGAAGCAGCCATAGACAACTGTAAATGGATATGTGTGGCTGTGTCCTGATAAACTGCATTTACTGAAATGGGGGGTGGGCTACAATTGGCCTATGGGCCATTGTTTGCTGACCCCTACTTTAAGCCAGTGTAATATGGGGTTATCACAGCATATAGCCTTGTGTATATGGATAGACACAAATATCAGATTTAATGTGTTTGTTCCAGATGTCCAGGCAAATATGATTGCCATAGGCTCTTAACTGCCCCCGCCCTTTTTTAAAAAACTCCTTTTCTCACCCTCAAAGGTCAGTATCATATTATCAATACTTAAGCTAGATCATGTCATTATTTTGCTCAAAATTCTCCAATGGCTTTCTATCTATTTAGTAAGTGTCTTAAATTCTTGTAATAGCCTGGAAATAGGGTAACCATTCATTTCAGTTCATTAGGGCAGTACCCAGACACAATCATTAGGTTTCCTCTTTCACTTTCAAAAGTGTGATGAGTTATATTAAACACAAAACTCATGAGGATTTAGCCCCTCATCATTTCAATGACCTCATCCACTACTATTTTTCTATGTTTCATATTGTGCCAGCCATACTGGCTTCCTGGATATCCCTTGAACACATAAGGAACCATTCAATTTTAGGATTTCCATTTTTTTGGATGTTCTTCCCCAGAAATACACTTAAATTCCTCATTACTTTTACATCTTTCCACGAATGGCGTGTTCTCAATCTTTTTGTTTTAAGTTGTACACCATCCACTTTCTACCCACATCCCTGATTTATTATTCACCATAACACGTACGACCATCTACATTATATAAGATCAATATAACATCTTATTTCACTGATTAGGAATCTTTTTACACCAGAATATACCCCCAAAGAAGATTACCCCCCCAAAAAAAACTTACAGCAATGCCTTTATACAGTAGATACCCTGTAAATATTTTTTAATGAGTAATATCTATAATGAAAATAATTTTCTGAGTCTTAAAAAAGGGATTGCTTCTCTTCAACTTCAGTTGCATTCAACTGGCTTAGGGATGATCTGTGTCTTCGCCTGGATCTCCTAGAAAGACTCTTAGGAAAGCATTAAGTGACCATATTTTGTTAAGAAGGTCTAAATCTTCATTAAGAGTGAAGAATGTCTCAAGTGAATGAGAATATTCTAAGAAGCAATGTAAGGTGATACGTTACAGTGCTCTCCATTATTTCACAGAGAGCTGCTGAAAGACCCAGAAGACTGTTTTACAGGTGATTTTGCTCAGTCACATAGAACACCTCTTGAAAGGCCAAATGGGGGAAACTTACTTTAGCTATTAGAGGGAGAAAGGAAAGAAAATTGATCTACTCTGCTTACTCCTGTCTCATGTTTCCCAATGGTCAAAGGTAGCTGCTGGGGGATTTGATGCCTCCTGAACTTCCTGGTTTGCATTATTTGGTTCTTCCACAACCACTGAAAAGGTCAGTTCTTAAATCCTGTGGCATGGTGTTTTATTTAAGTTTGTATTTCAAGGACCCAAATACATGAGCCTGGTTGGCCTCAGGCAGAAAAACCGTGTATACTGAGAGGGTTAAGAAGTCAGGGTAGCTGCTGAGGAGGAGCAAGAGGTCGAGTGTCTAGGAGTCAGGGAAGTCACAGGGAATTTGAAAGGGTACCTAGGATGTGATTTTTATAACCCACTTTGTAAAAAATGGTCACATCCATATTTCAGGCCACAATTACTACATATATTTCTCTTTTTCAGGAAAACACATGTATTGATTTTGTTTTCTTTTTTTTAATTAGCAATATAGTGCTAACTTGTGGAGAGATTAGGTAGCTGCCCTAAAATGAATGTCCAACTTTGAACAACAAACTATTAAAGACCTGCTAAAAGTATAGGAGAAAACACTGTTTGCTTAGATTCTAACCTGTGAAGGAATCCTACAACACTTGAAAATTGACTTGTACAAACTTCTCTGTCAAAGGCTACATTGTGAATTGTGAGGCTGTGGCCAGGTGCACAGTAAATAACTGATTTCTATTACCAGCTACTCAGAGGATAGATAATCACCAATGACAATGCTCTTTCCTCCTGGACAAAGTTGACGTTCTGTCTTCATGACCATAGTGATGGAACTGAAGATGGGCAACGAGTAATATTGACTTTCTCAGAGGTAAATGTAGCTTAGAGCAAAAGGGAACAAATTCCTTGCTTAGTCCTAGGAAAGCATGCCATCTAAGCTATTTTCAGAGGCATGCATGCTACATTTCTTCCCATAAAGTAAAAGAGAACCTGCTTTTGCATTCCAGATTACTCTGTGCGGCTACCATTACTTCCTCAGTCTACATACAACTCTGGACACAGAGCTCACCTAAGAAGAAATAACCGGATAGCTAGATGGCTGAATATGCAAGTTCCCCTCAAACACGTTAAGTCCAAATAGTAATGCTCCAACTTTCAAAATCTATGCCTGTTCAGGGACCCCGTGTGGGTCCGTTAAGTGTCTGACTCGCAGCTTCAGTTCAGGTCATGATCTCAGGGTCCTGAGAACGAGCCCCACATTGGGCTTCAGGCTCAGGAGTAGTCTGCTTCTCCCCCAATCCCATCCCTCCCCTGGCCCCTGCACTCTCTCTAGTAAACAAATAAATCTTAAAAATAACAAAAGTCTATTCAGCAAACATAATATTCCCTAACACTCTCACATCTGAATTAAAAACGTGCCATTCAAGGGACCTATGAAGGATTGGTCTCCACATTTGTAAGTCATGCCTCAGTACTGATCATTCCACTGTTGACATAGAAACAGACCCTAAAGTTAAGCCTACAAATCGATTTTATAAGATCACTACTCAAGCTAGTTTTTCAGTATCTCTGAGCATCAAAAAGAGGGCTTTACACTGCTGAACTCTAATTTGGATAGTCTGGTAAGTGCTCCTACTTAAGTGTTCATGACACTTTCTCATGATTTCCAAGTTAGATTTCAAAATAGGAAATATCTCATTTTTATTTTTAAAGATAAAGCTATTTAGAAACAAAAATTATAACTTCTCCCTTAACCTTCAATTAACATTTCCTTTTCATGTCCTTAAAGTGATGTTATGACTGTGACTTCTTTGTCATTTATTAGTAATTTAGTACTACTATTCATTTATTAGTTATTGCACTTGTTTTATGGTTATTGAAGTAATACTTTGATAAAGAGTAATAAGCAAACCTTGATCTACCTGATGTCCAGATCATAATGCATTTACCAAGACTTTCTTGCTGAGGAGACTTCAACACAAATGATATCCACAAAACAATATTGGAGCAGAAATCAGGTAAGAAACTAATGTTTCTAAAGGCTTGCATAGTTACTGGCCCTCATCTCCTGGTTTTGTTCTCAGTTGGGATTTTTGCTGATGTTTTCCTGGGTACATTTCCAAAAATCAACAAGTTTTTCAGTTGAATAGCTTTAGAGATAGAGTAAGATTTTGTCCATTAAAAGGAGTTATTTCCTATTGATATGGAATAGATTAATGACTGGAAAAGGATTATGACAGAGTCAAACTGAGGATAAAGAACAGGTATACAAAAAATAATATGAAAGTCTGGCAAGGAGGGATGTGACCGTGAGTCCAGTTTGGGTATATATGTGGTATGTACATATACACATATACCTTGGAAGATCACATGCAAGCTACAGAGTGACAGAAAAGAACATACGTCACCTTTACTACCCATTTACATTATGTGACCTTATGTGGCCTGAACAACCTGTTCAGTATTATTTTTTCCAATATCACACAAAGAAATGGAGTTCAGAAGGTTTGGAAACTTGACCCAAATCACACACATCAATAGTCCTCAAACTTCCAAGTGCAGTAGAATCACTGGAGGGGGTGTTTAAAATCCGAGTACCATAGTTCCAGCACCTAAGCTTCCAGTGAAGTGTTTCAGTCTGCAGTTTTCATAACCTCTTCACTGTTTACCCTGAGTATGAGAAACACTGACTTAACAAGGAGCCAAGTCAGGACTCCAAATTTATTTTCTTACATCCACAAAGGAACTAAACCTCAACCAAAGCCAGCACTGGACAGGAAATAAAATTGGTATAGTTTATCATAATCTGTGTCTCTGCTTTGCTGCTCATTTGAATATTAACACTGGACATGACATTAATTAATATTGGACACAGGAACTTCCCTTCTTTTCAAATGAAAGAAGAAGTCTTCTCTGCGGTCCGCCCTTATTTTAGGGTTCTCTTCTGCAGATACACTACTTCTACTAATTATCTTGGTTATTGTTTGGCTCTACATTTAAATTTAGGTACCTCCAAAGTTTTGTCTGATAGAAATACTAGAGAGAAATAGAAAATGTAGCCAGTGTTTTGTCCAGAGAAGGAGGAACTACCATTGATGTGACTGTCTGCACCCAGGAGGCTTAAAGGGAGCTGAAGCTTTGAAAGTTTATGATGTTACCTATTCCTTCATTGCACATACTGAATTCAGGAGCACATAGATCTAGAAGCATGGCTCATCTTTAACACTAATGAGTGGATGCATGGTGGTCAAGTAAATTCTGCTATCAGAGCTTTTTCTTTTCTCAGTAATTATTTATTAAATTATGAGTATACCATCCTTTTTTCAAATGAGAAAGGAGACATCAGTTTTTCAATAACATTAAAGCACTTAACCTCATGATCCCAACACTGTTCAAGCTGATTTTGCAGATTTAGGTATGTTTGGTTTGGCCAAGATAAATCAACAAATAAATAAAGACTCATATCTCATTTCCATACTTTTGGTACTAAGCGAGAAGAGAAATATTCTACATTCTTTTTATTAAGAGGCATTAGTTCGCTTTAGTTTTCCCTTGAGTCAAAAACCTCATGATTATAAGATCTGGCCTTGCACTTATTTCCTGTTTCAACAAGCATTGACTGTCAATGGGCACATCTGTAAGACTTTCTATTAGGTGTTTGGGGTCTTCAAAGATGAACAAGAAATTGCCCCTTTGTGCAGATGGTTTACAATTCACTACTTGAGGTCAATTTAGTGGAAGAGCTGTAGCCAAACAATTAACTGAAATCAAATTGCAAGCACTAATTCATAGTACCTTGAACATGAATATAAGACCACTGATACATCTGTTTCACCACAGAGCTGGGGCCCGTCAAAATACTGGGCAAGGAAAGATCCAAAATAATGAAGGAACAGGGACAGATCAAGGGGCAAGACCTAAAAAAAAAGAGGCAAGAACATCTGGGGACAGAAGAAAGAGCAGGAACAAGGACAATGGTGGGCAAGGAATTAGTATGCAAGCACGAAAAGTAGCAAAGAATAATATGCATAAAGAAAAACAGATCTATCTAACACATCAATGCATGAGAAACTGGTGCACAAAAAAAGCTATATTGAGGAACCCACACACAAAAGCAAGCTGAAAAATACCCCAACTGTATCAGGAGTTGCTCATTTGATGAAGGAATTGTTTGCTGTTTGTTGCTGGGAAGTGGTCTGCATTCACAATTTAGTAACACCACTGGGAAGAGCAGTTGTCAGGACACCTGGCTTCTAGTTCCATCTGGTCAATGGCGATCACATGTGCACATGTCACAACTCTTCTGAGTTTTAGTCTTCTCCTCTGTAAATCGGTGCCAGGCAAAGGACAAGCGAGGGTAGAGTCGAGTGAGCAGAGATTTCTGTTCCAAAAATTCTGTGACAGGGTAACAGAAACATATGGCGAAGACAGAATAGGGAAAGTACAGAACAGCATAAGGGCATTGTATACATTTCGTAGAACAGGGAAGCAGAGAAAAAGTTTGTTGTGTGACACTTCATGGAGGAAGCAAGATTTAAGCCCGTGGTATAACAGTTTGTAGTGCAGGGTATGTGGGGGATTTGAAGGGAAAGGCACGAGGAACAACAAAGAGACAAAATGTGTTTAGGTAATGGTACCGCTACAATCTGGCATAAGAAGAGAGAAGTTATAGGGAGGCAGAAAAAAAAAAAATGATCATCGAGATCCACAGTATGGGCATGAGATGCATACCTTCTGGCTATGGGCTATTTAAGTTTTCTTTTTAACATGATCACACCTGTGATTTAGGGTGGAATCCCATGTAGATGGCCCCAGTGTCACTCTTTTTTTTTTTTATAAGCTAGTCTTTTTTTTTATTTTTTTTTTTATTTTTTTTTTATTTATTTGAGAGAGAGAGAGTGAGAGAGAGCATGAGCGAGGAGAAGGTCAGAGAGCGAAGCAGACTCCCCATGGAGCTGGGAGCCTGATGTGGGACTCGATCCCGGGACTCCAGGATCACGCCCTGAGCCGAAGGCAGTCGTCCAACCAACTGCGCCACCCAGGCGTCCCTCAGTGTCACTCTTTGATTTCAGACCCTGTCGCTCCCCCAGCCAGTCAGTCAAGGCTCGTTCCCACCAGCCCCTCTAAATCCATCTCAACACAGGGAGCCAGTACCAATACAAAAATCAGAGCAGAAAACTTGAGCCCTACTTTCTGTTCTCACAGCTGAGAGATTAAGCTTTAAGGAGGTCCCATGGAGCCAGAGGTCTATCATTGGACTGGGAACCCGGGGAGTAGAAGGAAGTAAAAGAGGACACCAACCACAGAGGTTCTGCCATCTGTATGGTGCAACAGGTAAAGGAAGGGGAGACCACCAAGGGAACCTTGCAAGACTGGTAGCGTCCCATAGAGAAAGGAGGAAGATGGTATAGGAAGGTGCAAGGAGCAAAGTGATGAGGGCTTGCTGGATTGAGGAGCGGGCAGGGCGTGTCTGAGAAGACTGGGCCTTGTGGTAATGGGGCCAAATGGACTGGTGCACAAAAAAAGCTATCTTGAGGAACCCACACACAAAAGCAAGCTGAAAAATACCCCAACGGTCTCAGGAGTTGCTCATTTGATGAAGGAATTGTTTGCTGTTTGTTGCTGGGAAGTGGTCTGCATTCACAATTTAGTAACACCACTTTTGAGGAACAAAGTGGTTTAGATAGAAGCGAAATACAATCAAAGACGGAAATCAGCTATCATGTGTAGAGAAGTGAAGCCAGGAAACTCTGAGAGCACTTCCTAAAGGAGGAGAAGGACGCAAGGTTGTCTAACACGGTGGAGCTGATGAAGGATGTCTCAGTCTCTTCCTGTTCTCCCAGGGCTTCACCGTCTTCCCTTCTAATCAGCATATTGAGAGAGGTCAGAGAAGCAGGAAGCCCTGTTTAAACAGCGTGAAAAATCACGGAAACACAAGAGAGCTGGCATAAATCAGGACAAGATGAATGCATACATGGGGAAGGCTCATGCTCAATTCCCCAGCCTTCGGGGAAGGATCTCTCCTTGGGGATGTGCATGGCCCGCTCAGTGACACTTCAGGAAGGCACTTCACACTCTTGTGCCACGTGTTACAAGGGCATGTTTCTGAGTGGTAGTGTTCTGGGTTTGGTTTCATATTTAATCTTCACAATGTATAACAAAGCCGTGGTCCTCTCCAACCACTCGGCAATCCCCAGTCTGCCATCCGTGCCATTGGAGACAAATTCATCATGTTCAGAAACTCGGCTTCCTTCATTCCCAACTCTCAGAAGGGAAAAGAGGGGCTCACCATCTCTCTAGTGAGCACTCATTTTCAAAAAGGGGTTTCAGGGGCACCTGGGTGGCTCAGTGGGTTAAAACCTCTGCCTTCGGCTCAGGTCATGATCCCAGGGTCCTGGGATCGAGTCCCGCATCGGGCTCTCTGCTCAGCGGGGAGCCTGCTTCCTCCTCTCTCTGCCTGCCTCTCTGCCTACTTGTGACCTCTCTCTCTGTCAGATAAATAAAAAAAAATCTTTAAAAAAAAAGGGGGGGGTTTCAGATGGAAGGTGTGGAGGCCACCTTCACCCTCCCCTGAATCAAACCCTTGGGCCTCACTGAGGCCATCCCCAGATAATTTTGCTCTGTTAAAGCCCAGAAAAGGTCTATCTGGTGCTACAGTTTCTAAGTCATTTTAATCTTTGTTTTATGGTCAGGCCATGGAATAAAAGTACAGAAACAAATAACTAAAACAGATATGCATTTACCAGTGAAGGTGGGTATTTGGTGATTTTCAATTGCCGGTGTCCTAAACTTATTTTTATCGTCAGTCTTCTGTTAGAGAAATGCAACCAGGAGAGAAAGCACTCACGCTGTTGATCTCTATGGCTGTACCAGGTGCTTCAAACATGATGATCTAGCTTCAAAAGGTTTATAATGACAGATGTGAGTTGAGCTGCCTTGATACTGATCATCCCTATGGGAAATAGGCTGTAACTGGTCTCACGGTGGAAAATGAATAAACGGGCTTGAATGCTGTTTGCTGAAGCAAGGTCACCACGGCTGAATAGCAAATTTAGGATGCATAACAGTCAAACAGAGACATTTGGTCCTTGGTTGTCAGTAAATTAAGGTATTAAATTTGTAAGATACTGTTTTTAATTCACAGTTTTAATATAATTGTGTTTACTCAACTGGAGTTGTTGGACATTGTAATTTCTGAGTTCTAATCTGTTTTTTAAAAAGGCAGAGCAAGCATTGATTGTCCTCATTAAAGTTTGAACAGCAGCTATAAAAGCAACGTGATGGAGCGGAATATCAGCTTAAGAAGAAAAAAAGAGAAGTGATGGAAGCAGGCAATGCAACAGGAAAAACGCTAAAATTTTCACACCTGTTCCCATCACCCTCCTGGGCTATTTTACTGTGGGGTAAAAGGGCTCTGAAAAAATGGGCACTGGAGAAGGTGAGGCATGGAAATTCACCGTGGAGGATTTTTCCTAAATATTCCGAGGGCAGCAGAAGTGTGAGCAGAGGTTGCTTGGGGTCTGCAAGCAGGACAGGTATGCGTGCACACATGAAAAGTGTCACAGAAGTTTAGAGACCGAGACCAAAAACAAGAACAGAAAGTGCTGGCATCAAGAAAGAACCGGAAAGGTGTGAAACACATTTTAATTTGATTGCTTTAGTTTCTTCATCTTTCTCTTAAAACATTCTTTACAGTTTTTATTTTATTATTACCTAGTGATTTGGAGGTTTTTCGCCTAAAAGGAAATTCCTGAATTAACAAGGGAAATAACGGTTGTGGTCCATGGTGCTACTATGCAATTAGACAGAGGCTAAGTCAACAGTCCAGGATGAATGGAATATTCCAGCTCATAATAACTTTGAGGTCTCATGGACAGTTAATGGCCTCTGGAAAGAAATACTACTCAAGCTTCACATTCCAGCTGAACTCTGCATGCCGTAAGGGCAGGAGAACTTAGACCAGATGAGTCCCTTTCACAAGCACATACCATGCTGTGTGGATCCGGCTGTGGAAGCAGTTTGCCAATCTTATCTTCAGAAACACATAGTCGGTGTTCAGCCAATAATGAATGTCAAAATAATACTTAGCTTCCCTTTGGGTGATTCAAAGGCCTCTGGCCAGAAAATAGGCATAATAACCTTTCTGGTATGTTTCTCATTAATTGTCCTTCAAACTGAGAGAAGTGTTTTCAGAAGATTGTTTGCTTGTGCTGAAAGATCAGGGAGCAGTGAACAGTGTGAAAAGTACGGAATTGAACAAAATCATTATGAGTGATATATTGCACGAATAAAAATGAAAGTCCAGGGGCACCTGGGTCGCTCAGTGGGGTAAACCTCTGCCTTTGGCTCAGGTCCTAATCTCAGGATCCTAGGATCGAGCCCCACATGGGGCTCTCTTATCAACAGAGAGCCTGCTTCCCCCTCTCTCTCTGCCTGCCTCTCTGCCTACTCGTGATCTCTGTCAAATAAATAAATATAATCTTAAAAAAAAAAATGAAAGTCCAATTGGCACCAGGATCTGCATAGGAATCTATGGAAAGCTTCTGCATTTATCTATCACTGTGTTAGAGTAAATAACAGCTATGGCATTTCAATCCCCATGACAAAATGAAGATTTATATATAATGAACTATGTTTCCCTTTACTCCTTCGATTCAATCAAACTTCCAACCCTATCTTGAGACCAAAAAGAAAACAGCCTAAGTGTCGAGGATCAGAGAATTGAGACGAGGAAATGGATGATGCTTGGACATATGGGATGAGTACAAAATAAAGGGTCACATACACAGAAAGGGTCACTAACGTACACAGAAAGGGAGGAATTGGCAAATACAGTTCCCATCCCAGTTTTGCCTGCAAATCTAGTTTCTCTTCTAGACAAAAGAAATGCTGGTAGAGAAGACTACTGTAACAAAAGTATCTTATCAAGGAGAGGAAATCCCTGCTCTAGAAGTAAAGGCCACTTTGTATCAGGAAAAAAGGAGAGTAATGACAGACAGGCAAATGTCTAGAGAGAGAAACATGGGGGAGGCCCCTTTGGAGAGCAGTGAAATCTGGGCAGGTCAGGGAGAAACAAAGACTAGCCCCTGAAAACTGGAGCAAACAGAGGCCACAAGATAATGACTTAGCAAAATCTTTAAAAAAGTGTTTTTCCCAAACTCCCCCTGCAAGGGTAATTTAAAACAAGCTGTTAGTGATGATAAAAGAAGGCTTTCCAGAGAATACATTTCACTGAACCCTCTGGATTCTTTGTTCCAAGAAAATGTTTAAAGAGTGTTTTTCTATAGATCCCAATATTCCCCTTTCTCCTTTATTACTGGGCTCTTGTTGTTTTATACTGATTTTAATGGGTTTGGGTTTTATGGTAATGACGTTTTTCTTTATTGTAAATGAAATCCTTTTTTGGGAAACAGCACAGTATAAATTAATAATGTTTTCTGAAAATACTGTCCAAGGTTGGTGCTCCCTAGGTTTTTCCAACTAGAGAAAATCAAGATTAAAAGAAATGCATATTACATAAAATATATAAGTGCATTTTATATTTAATGTAAGTACAAATATATATGCATATATTATGTGTGTATACACAGAAAAAATATATATTCTGACAGGAGGAGGGTAGCTGTGTGACTCCTTTTAAAGATTATTTATTTATTTATTTGACAGACAGAGATCACAAGTACGCAGAGAGGCAGGCAGAGAGAGAGGAGGAAGCAGACTTCCTGCCCATAGAGAGCCCGAGGCGGGGCTCAATCCCAGGACCCTGGGATCATGACCTGAGCTGAAGGCAGAAGCTTTAAGCCACTGAGCCACCCAGATGCCCCGTGTGTGACTCCTTTTAAAAAGAAAAATTAGCAACTGCCTTCGTGTGAAATCCACTTTAAGATAATAGTCACAATGCACCTAGTAGAAATAAACATGACAACTATTTGCAGTGATTCAGATTCTTAGAATGAAAATGAAAAACCATAACGTAAAAGTTTTAGAATCAGAGCAAAAAGCCATCTTCGTGTCAGGGAAATAAAGCTCATGTAGGCTAAAAATTTCACTAACTTCATATATTCTTCAGAAGCTTGTGGGATGACACAGTTTCTTTACTATAGACATTACATAGAAGAAGCTGCACTTTGCCAAAGCAAACACATCAATAAGGAAAAGAATAATGTATCTGAAACTAGTGAAAAGAAACAGAATAACCCTGCTATAGCACTAACTCTGTAAACTCACTGAAGGCCACGCAGTGTTTACATACTTCAGTGATCATTTATCTCATTTAATCCCTGACCTATTTTAAGAGGAAGGCCTAGAGAGGATATGCCGTTTGTCCTAGACTGTGTACCTTGCCAGTGGTCAAGCCAGGGTATGATCTCTGGTTACCTGATTCCGGAGCTCACCTTCCCCATGAATCACCTACAGAAATGAGCAGAAAGGGGAAAATGACAAAATGGAGAGGAAGAACAGTCTTCCTTTTCTAACAAAGTTCATGCGTGGGAAACCTTATGAAGGAAACAAGGTTGAGAAGAATATGAATGAAACATGCAATTAAAACTTCTTGGAGTACCCAATTTATTAATTCACTGAATACCTAATATTTTCAAGACACAATGGCAACTGTTGGGGAGGATATGAGAAAACAATCTGTTTGACTTTATCTTTTTCCATGGGATCCTTTGGTGGTTCCCTGATGTTTCAGGGGAAAAAAAAAAAAAAAATTGAGTCCTTGGTCTGACATCAAGGTTTCTGCCATCCAGTCTCATTTATTGTCAGTGCTCCTGTAGCTTGTTCTCAAGCCTTTCTGAAATGGCCATATGCCATCTCTCATGTCTTGGTGAATTTCCATAGGCTGTTCCCTCTGACAGTAACTCTCTCCCTCATACTACTCCTATCCCCTTTTGGCCTGCCTGCAAGCAAGAAATCCTTCAAAATTTCAACTCAAAGAGATTTTGTGAAGGCCTGTCTGACTAAACGCAGGTCTGAATTAGGTATCCCTCCTTTCTGGTCTCATAGCCTCTCACATTATCCTTTGTCAGTTTATTTTCCTCTACGATTGAAATTTACAGCTTTTTTTTTTTTCAAGCACGAATTATATTTTTCATCTTTTTCTCTGAGCTGAACTTGGCAGAGGAGCCATATAAAAAAATTTGAACTATTTGATGAAAGAATGACAGGTTTAAATGGTGAATATATGCAACATTTATAATAGGTAATTACCAACTTTTAAAAAGAGACAGAAAATCAAGAGAAGGCAAATAAAGCAGCAGTATTTGACCTGCTGTTGAAATCCCCTTTCTCCTCTCACAAAGGATTTGAAGTATCTTAGAAAAATATTTCAGTAAAAAGGATGAAATATATAGTCAAGAGAATCATCACAAAGGGGACATAATCACACCTTAGGTTGGGTAAGCACACCAAGAAAGCATTCCATGCTTTACTACAACAGAGGGGGGTGAGGGTCCACAAATATCATTCTTAGTGACCAAAGCATGATCTGTTACCAGATTCACAGGCGCCATAATATGAAATCAAATCAGTTTTTCAGTAGAAGCAGAGCTGTTTTGAATGATAAACCTGAGGAAAATGTCTTCTTTGTTTTCATATAAAGGGGACTCTCCATAATAAAGAACTCAATGTTCCCTATGCTTCCTTACACTTCCTATAATAATGCATTTCACATAGCTATTTCAAATAAAGTCTTTCAATGTAGGTCAATGGCCTAGCACTAAAGCATAATTCAGTAAGAGTAACCCTATGAAGGGTCAAAGTAATACTATCCAACACAGCAAAATAGACCACGGATGGCTGGACTTTATCCAAAGGTAACATTCAGGACAGCCAGAGGAGCGTATGTTGCGTGGCCTTCAGGAAATTCTCCATAAATATTACATATCACAATGGGTATTTAATAACAAACTGACAGCAGGAATTTCAAGATTATATTATTTGGCAAGAATCGAGAGAAGAGAACTTCTGTTCTTCTGATCAAAGCACATTCATATACACTGCCAACCAACTGAAAAGAGTAAATATAAAATAAGGAGTCTAATGAAGATTGATGCCTGAATGGATGCCCATTTTAGAGGAGTACACCTGGTGAAGTTTTCATATTTTTCCTTAGAAATTAGTTCTGGGTCTACAACAGGAAATACATAATTAGTTTGGACAAAGCATCATCAATGTTACTTTGAAAGTTTCTTAGGTTAGTATCATCAATAAACAACAACAATCTTAAAGAAAAAAAATATATATGGGTGTCTTAAGAGAGTCCACACACTGTGTTTCTAATGAAAACCATCTATCTCCCTGGTGTACTCTCCAAGATGAATGAGTTGCAAATTAAAATTCTGTTTATTTGGGAATTATTTTTAAAAAGAATATCTGTAAAATGAAATGAATTTTTTTTTAATTTTAAATCATCTGAATTTGTGCCCATTATCCACTTGGATGTAGAAAGGGGATGAAACATTCTCTCTTCATATTAAGAATACTGGGGATGTGCAGCTCCTCTCTGGCCTTGCGGGGAAAACAGTTGTGCAAAGTCAGTGTAATCACAAGAGTGATAGGTACAGCTTATAGAAGCAAACACACATAACCTGGGGAATGCCCACACCAGGATGGTAAAAAGAGATGTGAGGGGATTTTATCAGAGCACTTACAACATCTGCTACATTTGGATTATCATCACTATTTCACACACAAGAAAACAATCAGAATTTTCTGCCCAGACATGCATGGTTGACAAGAGGCAGTGCCAGGACTAGAGCTCCAGCACAGTCACCATTTACTGGCTGCATCCTCAGTGTCTATTTCCCCAGCTTAACAGGGCTTTCAGTTTCCCAAATGTAACTGGTCATAGAAAATCACTCTACACCATTTTTCTGGCAACAATGATTGCTCCAATATTGAACACACTGAACTCCAAAAGAAGTAACCTCTTGGTACTAGTGTAACTATAAGGTGGTCCTCACAATCTCTATCCTCTGGTGTTACTAAGAGGATTCCATGTCATGGCACAACAGCATGCAGTGATGTAATTAATTATGGCTCAGATACACTTCAAGGTGGGGAGATGATCGAGGTGGGCCTAGCTTCATTATATAAGTCTTTAAAACGCAAAAAGTTTTCTCAGGCTAGCAGGAGCAAAGGAAATCAGAGAAGCAGGAGGAGGATTTGCCATGTTGTTGCTGGGCTGAAGATACAACGGGTGATATGTAAGAAATGTGGAGAGACTATAAAAGGATGAGATTAGTTGATAACTAACAAGGAAAAGACAACCTCAAGCCATACTACCACATGGAACTGAATTCTTCCAACAAAAACTCAAGACACCAGTTTTCCCCTGGTTTCCAGATGAGAACTCAGTCTGCCTAAAATCTCAATTTCAACCTTGGAAATCCCAAAGCAGAGAACCCAGACATACCACACTGGACATCTGGCCTATAGAAATTGTGAGATAGTAAATTTGCATTATTTAACCTATTAAGTCTGTGACAATTTGTTACACAGCAATTGAAAACTAATTAAATTTTTACATGTAAATGAGAAAGCTACAAATGTTCTGGCAGCCATCTGTCAAACATGAGGGGACAGTCTGCCAAGAAATACACCAACACCACAGAAGAAGAGAAAAAAAAAAAATAGAAAAAGAGAAGGTACAATTTTAGTGTCTGCACAAACTGATCAAACCTTCCTTGATATTTGTATATTTTGGGACTTCTTTTTAAAAAGGTCAATAAATTTCACACACTACATATAGTCTGACTTAGATTTTCTGTAGTCTATGCTCAAAAATACTCCAGTGAATTCACCAAATTTCTTGATTCTGAGACTATAATAACTCTGGCCACAATGGCAATGGCTAGAAAATGGTGGTACTTTTCCTTGGGTTTCACAGTTACCATAAACCTCTGATTGAACTCTTAGAAATATGTGAAAAATAAAGTGGAGAAAAAGACAGAGAAATAGGACAAAATATGGAGTATTTCAGAAGACAAATGCAAACTAAAAGAATAAATTTGAAATTCTCACTTTGATAAAGAAGATATCTGAAATGCTGAATATAGTGGATGATTGAAAAGCATATAAGATGAAACAAAAGAATCCATTTACTTAGATCAACAGAAGTCATTCAAATTGAAGAACAAAGAAAAAACTAATACTGTATATATATAGTATTAGTATTAAAAAACTAATATTTATATATATAACACTAAAATTAAATTAAATTAAATAATTTATTTTAATTTAATTTTAATTAGTTAATTTAATTAGTTAATTTAAATTAAATTAAATATTAAAAATTTAAAAACTAATACTGTATGTGTGTGTGTATATATATATATATATATATATATATAATACAATGTCAGAGTGACATTACAAATGATCTAACACAGGTATAAGTGTAGTCCCAGAAGGAAAAGAGCATGAAACCAACTTAGAAGAAATATTCCAAATTTAATAAATGAAATCAATCTAACATTCAAGAAGTTCATCAAATCTCAAACAGGTTAAAATTTTCAAGATTACATCCAGCTACATAAGAGTAAAACAATGAATAACATAACAGAAAAGCTTATAAGTATCCAAAAAAAATTAATACACATTACAGGGAAGAAAACAAGAAAACAGCTGATGTATCATAAGAAAAATGGAAGATAGAAAATAATGGAACAACTTTTTCAGTGCTGAAAGGGAAAAAATCTTAACACTGAATTCTAAATCCATCAAAACATCCTTCAAAATTAAGGCAAAATAACATGGAAAAAAAAAGAATGCATTTTCACTTTGGAAATAGTTTGGAGGTTCTTAAAATTTTAAACAAATATATTTTATGATCTACCAGTTACACCTTTATATATGTAACTAGATAAATGAAAGCATATGTCTGTCCAAAAATTTTCACACCAATTTTCATAGTAGCACTTACAACAGGCAAAAAGTAGAAAGAAATAACCCAAATGTTAAATCAACTGGTAAATGGATTTCAAATATGAGTGGTGTATCCATGTAATGCAGTAATATTGAGTAATAAAAATAATGAAATTCTTTTAAGATTTTATTTATTTATTACCTGACAAAGAGAGAGAGAGCACACACAGGAGGAGTAGCAGGAAGGAGGGAGGGGAGGCCCCTTGCTGAGAAGAGAGCTTGACACAGGGATATATACACCACCTGGAATTTACCATTTATGGATCTACAGGGAATGTGCATATAAATACAGCATAAACATAATACAAAATACATATGCACAAACATATATAAAAACATATATAACACACATTCACAGTCATATTTATACATAAATACATAGGACAGATATATATACATGTATTATTTTCATACATGTATATATACATATTTATATATGACACATAAACACATTCACATACACACAAACATTTGCCAAAGAACTATTCCCTAGAATATACTTAAGAAAAAAATTTTAAATTCTATACAACAGTAATAAAAAGGCAAGCAATCCAATATACTGGGCAAAAGAAGTGAATAAACATTTCACAAAAGAAGATACCCATATGGCTAGCACACATATGAAAAGAATTTAGTTATCAGAGAATTGCAAAATTTAAATCATGACAAAATATAAGATATATAACCAAAATACCTAAAATAAAAAAATAATAATATCAAATATTGGTGAAATATGAAACAACTAAAATCTTCATGTGTTGCTACATGGTTGTAAAATGGTACAACCACCTCAGTTAGATTTTTTTTTCCAATCTTATTGAGATGTAATTGACATATAGTTTTATATTAGTCTAAGCTGTACAGTATAAATATCTTGATATAAGTACATGCTGCAAAATGATTACCACAAGAAATGTAGTTGACAACCATCACTTCACATAGCTGCAAATCTCTAATAAAGTTTGACCCATCCCTACCTGGTAACCCACTCCTAAGAATATATATTCAATAGAAATAAATCTTTATGTCCACACAAAAGACTTTACATGGATATTCCCAGGTTTATTCATAATATTGCCCAATTGTAAATAATGCAAATGCCCATCAATAGTAGATTAAATAAATTTACATGTAAAATTTACTATTCAAATAAAATGGAATAGGATACAGATAATGCAACAATGTGTTGAGTAAAAGAAATCCAAAAAATACCTTCTCCATGGTTCTGTGTACATCAAGTTCAAGAACAGGTAGAGTTAAAATTATTGTTAGCTGTCAGAATAATGGTCACCTCTGGGAGAGGGTACTGAAAAGATAGGGAGATACAGCAGTTCTGATAAAGGTATAAACATATGTCAAAATCCATCTTGTGATATATTTAAGATTTTACCATTTAACAATATATATATAACTCATGAATTAATTATACCTTAAGAAAGTACACTTAATATGAAAAAAAACCCAAGTAGCTAAGAGGATCAATTATTTGTTAAAACAGATCAACAAATAATTTTTTCCATTGTAGAAAAGATTACTTGACTTAGTACTTTAAGTATAACCACTAGCTAATTTAAAAACAACTTCAAATAATTAAGATGATGGGAGAGTGGAAAAAAGGCACTAAGAATTTTTAAAGAAACAATGGTCAAAACATGTCCCTGTTCTGTAGGTGACCCATTCTAAAAATCACAACCCTTAAATTTCTCTGGATTCAGTTTTCCATAAAACTTAGTACTCAAGAATCAGTAATGACTTCTTACAAAGTGGTACATAACTAGATCTTCTCCATTTTGTCAAAATCTAACAAGCAATAAATAAAAGTTAGAAATTAAGTTAAGCTGAAAGCACTGAAATAAATTAGCTATAAATGCCAATATTTTAACAAGAAACTAAAAGAAATGTATTTCCAACAAACCATGAGAAGTAATAATCTGCACATTTCTGATTTTCCAAAAAAAAATTTTTTTAACATTTCAGACTGTAAGAAGCAGCGACATTCATATTAGCAACTGACCCAAGAATCTTCTCAGGTGGAATTTTATGTCAGAGTACTGTGTGGTATCATAAAGTAAACAATGGCCTCAATAATATTTCTGTGACAAATGTAGTAACAATGTATTTTCCTGTAGTATTCCCAGATAAAAGCTGGAAGTATGACATTACCAAACACACTGCCAATAGCAATTCTACAAGGGCCAAAGATAAATATCATCCAAGAATACAGACCTTCTGATCTGAAGATAGAATTTAGATTATCTAGAAGGGGAGGCTGGTATCTTGATTTTACCTGCTTGTAGAAATAGCAGAACAGAAGGGAATGATACGCTATTTTTAGGGATGTCACTTTAATATAGTACAAAAGAAATTATATGACAGTTATTATTTATATATGAAGAGTTTCTATGTGCAAATAACCCAGTTCTGGAACTGAAAAATATTTCAACATAGATACTAAAATAAATTCGATACATTGTGCTCTCATAGCTTTAGCAAAAGTACATATTGTCTGTTTCTGGATTCCTGAAGTTCCTTGAACTGTCTTCCAAACCAGCAAGTAGATGTGGCTAGTCTAAAAAAATGTAACAGTTACAAATTGCCCGAGGTTTTGAAGTACAAAATGAATTGTAGTCTCAGTCTTTTGACCAGAGAGTCTGCCTTTACAATAATCAACCACATTCGGTTGATATAGTAAAATAGAATCTGTGTTTTCTGGATCCATAGGTTAGATGTTATCTCTCTAACAGATTGCCTATAATTTCAGATGACATTTTCTTATGTTCCTTTTCAAAATATGGAAGTGGAAGCTGCTACACTTACTGGCAGAAAATCTGGAAAATCTAGTTATGTCTTCTGGCACAAGTGAGGATGAAACTTGTAAGCTCTGTGACTCTTGATGTCTTTGCCTTTGTGTGAATAAGTAAGTGTGGTTTCCTGCTCTGGTAGCTATATCAGAAAGCCACTACAAAATGTTAGCTGTTATCTATAACTCACACATACCTTAACTAGTCGATGACATATATTATGAATAAAATGAGGTTTATTTAGGAGTAAAATAAGGTTTTATGCTGAGTGCAATCCTTACTTTTTGTCATTGAGTATTTTCCTTGTACTGTAAGTATTCAAGTTGTCTCTTCCATATAGTTTTACTCAGATGATAAATGTAATTTTGACAATTACCACTGTCTCTCAAGAAAGTTCAAAAGGATTTCAGAATGTTCTATAAAAATAGAACAGCATTGTTCTCTAACGAAAAGTATATCTAAGTTCAGTAATCATTATAAAACTTTACATTTGCTCCTTTTTGAAGGAAGACTCAACATCACACACACACACACACACACACAATGAAATACCTTTTTATTTGCTAATTCGTTTTTTTTTTTTAGATTCCACATATAAGTGAAATCACATGGTATTTGGTTTTTTTTTCCATCTGACCTATTCCAAAGGTAGAATCAGACCTATAAATAGAACTAAGTAATGGTTGCAAGAGGGAAGGGGGTGAGGGGGACAACAAAATGGGTAAAGGAAAGTAGGAGATACAGGCTTCTAGTCATGGAATGAATAAGCCACAAAGATATAAGGCACAACACAGGGAATATAGTCGATGATATTGTAATAATAATGTATAGTTACTGATGATAGCTACCCTTATAGTGAGCACGATAACAGAGTGGTTGAATTGCTATGTTGTACACCGAAAACTAATGCAAGGGTGTGTGTCAACTATACTCAAGAGAGAAAAGAGAAGGAAAGAGAAGACAAGACAAGACAGAGCAGAAGCTATGAGGGTAGGTACCGAGGCATGTACCAGAACAGTCCTGACCCAGAGGTCACACCACGGAACTCTGTGTCGATCTTAAGAGCCGTGAATAGGGGTGCCTGGGTTGCTCAGTGGATTAAGCCGCTGCCTTCGGCTCAGGTCATGATCTCAGGGTCCTAGGATTGAGTCTCTCATCAGGCTCTCTGCTCAGCAGGGAGCCTGCTTCTCTCTCTCTCTCTCTCTCTCTCTCTCTGCCTGCCTCTCTGTCTACTTGTGATCTCTGTCTGTCAAATAAAATCTTAAAAAAAAAAAAAGAGCCGTGAATAGGTTTTAAGCAAGCACTGACATAATCAGATTACAAAATATTACACTAGCTTCACTAAAGCAAAAGATCTGGCATGAGGCCAGAGCTGATACTGACCAGTTAGAAGACTATTAAAGTAGCTGAAGACAATAATGGAAGAATGTGAGAAGGAGATGGGGGTACAAGGACACTGGAAATCATGAAAGACTTTTAAGGAGAGAATCAAGAAGGTAAGACAGTCATTTTAGAAACATATATGATAAATTAAAGATGGCAAGCCCAAAGTAAGACTAGTTAAATAATGATGGCAAAATTATAGAAAGAAAATATAAAGGTCTACACTGAGACTGAGGGGTTAGAGAAGAGAGAATTGATTTATACAATACTTAGAAATTCAAATCCATTTTTTAGATCAAGTTCTGGTGGTCTCCCAGGATTCAGTGACATCAATAAAAGGACAAAGAAAAACGGAAAGAGATTTAGAAGGCTAGGTTAGAGGCTTATAACTTGCAGTAACAGGACTTAGCTGATATACTTTAATACACATTACAATTAAGCAGCCTAACATAGGTCTTCCTCAATCCTTCCAAGCTTGCTAATGAGATTTCAGAATGACAAACAGTTCTCAGAACACAAGAAGTGAAAATATCATTCACAACTAATCTCCCAAATATCTTCATAAAAGAAGTTGTGTTCTGACCAACAGTCTGATATCCAATGTTTTAAAAGCCAGATCTCAAATGTTCCTGGGGGGAAAAAAAGGAAACGGAAATACTGAATTTGCTTGCAATATTGGTCAAATCACAAAAGATAGCTTTATTGCCCTCCTCCCCCAAACACGGTTAGCATGTCAGCTGGTGCATTTCTCTTCTCTCACCTCTATCAGAAGACAGTTCAAGCACAATGGATATTCCATGAAATAGGTTGTACAAATTCAAATGTTGGGATCATGGCAGCCAAAATTCCCAAGTTCTAATCAGTTTGAAGGATCACCACAAAGAACTCTGGAATGCCAACTAGAACCCTCTTGAAAACAGGGTATGGTCACTCTAATTTCCTTTGCTCTATACTTAAGGTCATATTAGACAAGAAAAACCAAACCAGTTCTCTTTATAAATGCAATTACCACAAAAAAAAATAAGAACACACATATTGTGGATATAATTTATTATAAAAATTAAATCAAAGATCATTTTAACCAAAAAAAGTCAAAATGCAAACTATGAGATGATAGTTTATTATAGGCAAAGAAAAATTGAGTATATCATTAAACATTCATAACCATGCACTACGGATAAAACAAACCACACTAATTAATTAGATATATATCCCTTCAAAAGCTATAATTCTGGTAACATGGAATTTTTAAAATATATATATTCCAAAGTGCTTTATGAAGCATCTCATTAGAATGTGGTGGTAATGGAGTATTTTTAAACAGGCAAACTGCTACCCATAGTCACGCATTTGTTGCAAGCATGCCAATTAACTGGTGGTAACGGAAGAAGTAAAGACTTAACAAAAGTTTTTAAGAACTGTGATAAGAAAAAAAAAAATCAGTAAGAAAGAAAAAATTGAAATCACTGTACAAAATGTTGTATTTTACTAATGAATTAAAAATTTCCATTCTTAAACCTATAATTGCTAACTGAGTTTACTTTAATAAAGACTAAGTTTGTCAAGTGCTCCAGATCTGAGAGACTGACTTGTACCAAATTCAAGTAAGAAAAATAATATCCATATCCTACCTTATCAACTTGGAAATTGTAGAATTGCAAACACCTGATGTCTCTAGAAACTGGAGCTGTACTAGTTTTTTAACAACTTTTTAAAAAGCTATATAAAGCACGAATATTTAAAGTTCACAATTTGCTAAGATTTCACTCACGTAAATCCTATACAACGATCTCAGCAATCAAGATGTGAATATATCTACTACCCACAAAAGTTTCTTAGCATCCCTATGTAATAAGACTCATGCCACTACCACGGCAACCACCGATCCGTCACTATAGATTAGTTTGCAAGTTTGCAAGAAATATATCTAAATGGGGGAAAAGTGGCAGCATACAGCATATACTATTTTTTGTCTAATTTCATTCCACAAAAACTATTTTGAGATTCATTTATGTTATTGCTTCTATAGATAGGTTGCTTCTGCTTTGTGTTTTGATATATAATACTCATCATATGGGTACACCAGAACTTGTTTACCTCTCCACCTATTACGGACCTTGGGGTCCCTTCCAGTTCGGGCTACTGCACGTAAAGCCACTATTAATTTGTTTTCAAATCTTTTCATGGACATGGGGTTTCATTTTTCTTTGATATACAGAGAAGAAAAATAGCTGAGTTATACAGAAAGTTATGTTTAACATTTTAAGAAACTGCCAAACTCTGCCGTTTTACCTTCTGACCAGCAGGAGACTTCCAATTGTTCTACATCGTTGCAAACGAACCCACAACAATGTTTAAAATTAAAAAGCCTGGCATAACAAGTGTTGGCAAGTATGTGCAAGAACTATGAGCTCTGGTAGTTGTGCTATTTCATGTAAGCACACACATTTTGGCATAATTTTGCTCAAGATAGTCCTTTGTTTACCCATTAATCTTTGTGGAATCTGTAATACTATCACATTTTATTTTTTGCATCGGTAACATGTCATCTTTCTTTTTTGAACTCTCTTAGCCTAATCATTTCTTAGTTTTACCAACCTTCTCAAAGAATTAACTTTTAGTTTCATTGATATTTCTCTATTGTTTGCCTCTTTCTATTTAAATCTCTTTACCCTGGGCAGCACTTTCTCCTAATTAATCAACTTTATTCAATATTAATATAGTTCTTCTAGTTTTCTTCTGACTAGTGTTTAAGTAGTCTATCTTTTTAATCTATTTTTATCCTCTCTGCATCTCCATGGAGTGTTTCCTGTAGGCAGTTTTTTTTAATCTAATTGATAATTTCAGACATTTGTTACCTTTTTCTTTTTAGCCTTCTTTTAAATTTAGTATTTTTAAATTCCATCTTATTTCCTTTGTTGGTTAATTATGTATAAGTTTGTTTTGTGTTTTAGGGGTAGTCTTAGTATTTATAGTTTGTAGTTTTAACTTTTAGCACAATCTGTCCTATTATACCACTCTGCATAAAACACGACAGAGTAACCACTGTCAGAACACTTAACTTTGTGTATAAGCAAACTGCAATCCAGTATCATTTTCCTTCTCCTTAAATGACTTCTTTTAACATTTCTTGCAGTGTATGTCTGATACACATGAATTATTTCAGTTTTTCCTGTGTGTGAAATCTCTATTTTTGTCTTTTTTAAAAATATATATGTTCTAGGTATAAAAATTTGTGTCAACACATTTTTTTCTCTCAGTACTTTAAATCGTTGTCCCACTTTCTTCTCCATATATATATATATATATATATATATATATATATATATATGGCAGTATATGCAACTCACATACACACTGTCTCTCTCCTATCTTCCAGGGACATTGGGTTGCTTTGTGCTGACCTCACAGCTCATGGATATTATGGGGTTTTGATTTTTACTTTTTTATTTTGGTTTTTATTTTTTATTTTTATTCTTTTTTCTCCATTTTATTTTGGATAGTTTCTTTGACTATATCTTTAATTTCACTAATCATTTTGTTTTCTGCAGTGTATACTTTGCCCTAAATTCTTTGCTGTATATTTCTACCCCCAGCAGTTGATCAGAGTCTTCGTGTTTTTTAATCTTTCATGTCTCTGAATTCTGAACATATGGAATTCAGTTACAATGACTGTTTTAATGTCCTTGTTTATAAATTCTAACATCTGGATTAATTTTGCATTTGTTTTTTAATTTAATTTTATTTATTTGAGAGAGAGAGAGAGAAAGGTAGTAGAGGGGAAGGAATAGAGGGAGATGGATAAGCAGACTCCATGTTAAGCTCGGAGCCCAATGCAGAGCTTGATCTCACAGCTCTGAGATTATGACCTAACCCAAAATCAAAAGTCAGACACTTAACTGACTGAGCCATCCAGGTAACCCAATTTTGCATTAGTTTTAGGTGTTCTTTCTCCTCATTATTAGTCATATTTTCTACTTCCCTTGCGTACCTGGTAATTTTGATTACCAGACATTTTTGTGACTTTATTTATTTGATAGAGAGAGAGAGATCACAAGTAGGCAGAGAGACAGGCAGAGAGAGAGATGGGGTGGGGGTGGGGAGGAAGCAGGCTCCCTGCTGAGCAGAGAGCCCGATGCGGGGCTCGATCCCGGGTCCCTGCAATCATGACCTGAGTCTAAGGCTGAGACTTAACCCACTGAGCCACCCAGGTGCCCCATGTGGTATTTTTTACATGTGAAGGATATGTTTATATTTCTATAAATACTCTTGAACTTTGTTCAGGGCCATAATTAGAATACAGTGGGCTCTTTCAGAAATTTCTCCAAGGATTTTTTAGGATAGACTAGAGATTTAACTCAGTCTAAGGAATCTATCCAATTATAGATAATGGCAGAAATGGTGGCTAATCCCAGTCCCATGTGAGCATAAAGTACTATTTCTTCTTAATTCTTTCTGGTGTATTTCCCCCACTACCCTTGTGTAAATTCCTCACAATCATGTACTACTCAGTATTCTGTTGAATATTCAAGCACAATTCCACAGTTCTCTCAAGTTTCTGTCTAGCTTTCTACTATCTGTATTGTCTTGTAAATTCCAGCTTTCTTTTTCTCCTCAGACTTTCCTAAACCCTCAACTTCTGGATTCTCTCAGGCTCTACCTGGTTACCTCCTTGTATGCTACATCCTGAAAGTGCTCTCAAATCAGTAAACTGGGGTATCCATTTTTTTTTTCTATTTCTCAGTTATAGCTATCTTTCATTGCCTGAAGTCCAGTGTTCTAAAAACCATAGCTTCATTCATTTTGTCCACTTTTAAATTGCTTTAGAGGAGAGAATAAACCTGGAAACTTGACTCCAGCTTGACTGGAACTGGAACACTCATCATGGTTTAAGGATTTTAACAGTATTACAGAGAAGATTAAGATCTACCTTTTACATCTATATACAGTGGAGAGATCAGAAACTTTCCCATCATATGTTAAAGAAAATGAAGCCATTATTGGCTCACATATGCTTCATCAAACTAGAGGATAATTTTCTACCAAGAACTTTATTTTGGACTTTGTATCTCCTAGTTCTACTTCATTCAGAATTTCTCTGCTCTAAGACTGATCGTTTGGATTCAGAGGATCTTATATTACTCACAAATAAAAAATTCCCCCAGTATTCCTTTGAAGGTTTTTAAATTTTATCCTTATTCATTTTGTTTTGTTTTTTATAGTCTCACTTTTTAGACTCTGCAAACTAAGCCAAATAGTTGCTAGGAGGCCTCCTCTGCCAGCTGTCATAGTACTCTGAGGTATATTTGATTTCTAAAATCACTTTTACCCCGTCTTAAAATAAGTGTACTGTTAATAACGTTTTCTCACATAATAATTTAGTTACATCATTAGCTGTATGCAGCAGCAGAATAACTTTTTCCCCAACATTTGTTCCTATTTAGTACTCCTTTATGGAATTTAAGCACTCTGGTACATTGTGTTATTTTTTGCTAATTGTGTGTCTTCACCTTTAATTTGATCAACATAAAATGTGAAATTGGAAAAAAAAATACTGCATTTGTTTCACTTGGGTTTTTAACAGGTTCAAATTTATATTTTGTTCATCCTATGTAATTCTGTTATACTTCTGAAAATATGACTCCTTTGAAGACAAATTATTTTTTGCTCTAATTTTGAACATTTTAATATTCATAATCATATGATATATTTCCTAATATCTAACAGCACAATACCCTTGAAAAAAATATACAAATAATATTAATTATCATCCACTTGCAAGAGTCAAAGATTATGGCTTGGGTAATGAAATATACCAATTAAATTGGAAATAACCAGGAAAATACTATTTACTATTTCTTTAGAAATTCCATTTTTTTTTATATATGGACTGCTATAAACAGAAAAAATCATACATAAGTGCACAATGTCTTCATTTCTATCACTTCATGATTAGAATTTCTTTGCATGCAAATAAAAAGAAATTAAACTCTCCAATTCCTCCAGATTACACACAGACAAAAAAAAAAAAAAATGTCCCATAAGTGTTTCAGGTTATGAAGCGATTTATTCTGTTTTAAGATGCATGATATCTTGAAATGTTTGTTTAAACTGTAGTTGCAACAATTCTAGCTATATTCTATGTTTATTTCACAAACATTTACTTGATAAAAGTAGAAAATCAATGCTTCCTTCATCTTAGAAAATACTTTGAGTAATTTCTTAAAGAAATCAGTAGTCATTCCCATATTTACTCCCTGAAAATAAACAGTAAAAAATATTTGATGATATGTGGCAAAAAAGCAAGAGTTGAGAGGGGTAAGGTAGAGAGAAAACATTCCCCAAAAGAGAATGATATGTTTTTACAGCAAATTCTGTGAGTTAGGAATCAAGTCCATTTTCCTAGAAGTATAAAAAGGGTAACTTTCCCTTTATAACTTAATGAGACCATTAAGTGGTGGAGTTAAGACTTCATTCTCATGTGCCTGAATCACTGTATGATCTCAAACTTATGATTCATCCCTACAGCCTGATGCCAAATACTGATGACATTAGAAAAGATCTCATAACTCACAACATCATAAAAAAGTTCCAGATTCCTTTTAACAACAACAACAACATCATCATACTGATTTAACAAGGAAGGAACTAGAATACATAAACTTTTTTTTTTAAAATATCCTAGAATTTATCCTTATCCAAGCTACTGGAAATATTACTATGTTCTATGTTTTAAAAGCTAAACAAAAATGGATTACTAGTTTGTTTGTTTGTTTAAGGTTTTATTTATTTATTTGACAGAGAGAGATCACAAGTAGACGGAGAGGCAGACAGAGAAATAGAGAGAGAGAGAGAGAGGGAAGCAGGCTCCCTGCTGAGCAGAGAGCCCCATGTGGGACTTGATCCTAGGACCCTGAGATCATGACCTGAGCTGAAGGCAGCAGCTTAACCCACTGAGCAACCCAGGCGCCCCCTGGATTACTAGTTTAAAAAAAAAAAAAAAAAAAGGATTACTAGTGTTATTTTCAAGTGTTCTTCATTGTTCCAATAAAACAATGAATCAGGAGAATTTTATAGGTGTTTGCTTTGTTTTCATATTTTATTTATTTGTTTTATTCAGAAAGTATTAAAAATTATAAAAATTCAAACAGTATGGAAGGCTGCAAAGTGGAAATGTCAAAGTCCCCTTCCCTCACTTTCCCCAGTTAACCCCTTCTAACATTTTCTAGTTTCTCTAGAAACTAGCAAACTAGAAAATAGCTAAAACAAAACAGCTTTAGATATATTTATTGATATAGGTATCTCCCTCCTGGAACTACATCAAACACTCTGTTAAGAAAAGGTACATGTAAGGAGGCAATGATTTAAGTGTTTCTTAGATTTCCTTTCCAAATTTGTGGTAGTGGATGGGAAAAGATGAAAATACTTCTTGCGTTCCAAGTTCATCATTTTATTGTTTTTTTGTTTTGTTTTGTTTTACACCACCCAAGATCACTTCCTGTCAGAGCACATTGTTTGGACAAAAGAGACCTCATAATTTCTGGTCTGGCATAGCCTATCCCACCCACTGTGAGGACTAGTTCGTTTTGAACACCTGACTTACCTCTGACCAGTGGAGTCAGGTCTAGGGCTTGTTTCACTGACCCTATCTACTATCAGGATTTAACTAGACAGAATGTACTAATTTGCCCCTCTAATTGGCATTGGATTAAAATTATTCCCAATATGCTGCCTCTTACCTGGTCGCATTCTGCTCTACAACTTTTGGATAAGGTTTCCACACCCAAATACTCAACTACCTGGGCAGTATTTTGCTTAAGATATGTTAGTAACACTGTATCTCTAAGTTCATGCTTTTGACATTCACCAAAACTATACTTCATTAACTTTCTTCCATAGTCCCATATTGAGACATACCTGAAAAACTGGACACATCTGGGGAAAACACAAAATCCTTTAGAGTAGTTGATATAATAACTTAAATAACAGTGGAGAAAGACCTACACTGTATAATGAACACAGAACAAAAATCTAAAGTGAAACTGGAAGATAGATTACTGTGAACTTTTGACAGGTAAATACCCTAGAATTTTACTTTTAAAGTTTAGAGTGACAGGTGAATGTTTGTTCCATTTCACTGACAAATAAATTAAGGGACAAAAATTTACTGACTACACTGTGTAGCACTAGAGATATAAATCAAACTCAAACATGCAGCTATATGCAAGGACAAAAACAAGATATTATCATTTCCACATAATCTACTTTTAATTATCAAATATCTATGTTTTATAGGAGAGATTTCTAAATCCTATATGATTCATTTTCAAATTTTAAAACCATGGTGCTTCCCATCAAATGATAGAGCCATTAACATTCATGGCAGCTGAGATTTTTATTTTTTTATTTTATTTTATTTTTTGCACACCTGGTCTTATGCCTGAGCTGCTTTGATTTCTGTTACTGAAGAATGCAATAAATATGTCTAGAGACAAGGGACAAAGTTAATAAAAGGCTGCCCTTTCCTTTGCCTAAGACCCTGGTTTAAAATGAGCTATTTTCCCTGAACACCATATTTTAATTGGATGGCTTCAGCTTCAGCCACAGACAAAAGCAATCCAGATCATGAATATTTGCAATATAATTCTTCTTGATATGATGAGCAGTCACAGAGCATAGATATTAAAAAGTGGAGCATAACAAATAGCATGGAGGACAAGGGGCGTTAGAGAGGAGTAGGGAATTTGGGTGAATTGGAAGGGGGGTGAACCACGAGAGACTATGGACTCTGAAAAACAGTCTGAGGGGTTTGAAGTGGCGGGGGGGTGGGAGGTTGGGGTACCAGGTGGTGGGTATTGTAGAGGGCACGGCTTGCATGGAGCACTGGGTGTGGTGAAAAAGTAATGAATACTGTTTTTCTGAAAATAAATAAATTGGAAAAAAAAAGTAAACTTCTTCTGTGATAAAATCTTAAAATACAATTTGGTAAGTCAGTTAAAGGACCACCACCGATACCATTTCTTGTATTGTTGTATTTCCCTCTCATATAATTACGGAGGCTTCACAACTATTTGACTTCCTCCTGGCTCATTTTTTTCTTTTTTATGAGTTGCTTCAATAAAGTGCTTTTTAATATATATTTGTGGTTCTCCTTATGATTTCTACACCTTGTGGAGAGAGGACAATGTTTAGGAGATAGTAGACTCTCTGGAAATATTTTCCCATTTTACTTAGAGTAATTTTTCTATCTTTTAATGTAATTTGTAAAACATAAAGTACATATCTAAGCTTTCGTATCATAGAAGGTGGTATTCTCAGGTCCATTGCTCAAAACACTAAAAATAGATTCTGAATTGAAATTATACTGTTTCAAGTCTTTGATCCTAGGGAGTTTCTGAAATCCAAATTTTATAGACTGATCTAAAGAAGGGCTGAGAATGCCTAAGCTTGCATAGTGGCTTACCCACTCTGCTTTTTAAGGGTCATTTTTAATCTCCTAAATGAGAGATGGATAGCTAGGTCATCAGTGTGAATAATCCCACTGGTATAGCAATATAATTCCTCCTCCCGTTGCCTTTTTTAAGTTTTGGGGAACTAAACAGGAAAAGCTGTGGTTCTCAGCTTGGGTTGAGTGTGCTCCCCAAAAAGTATGGGGCAATGTCTGAAAACATTTAAAATTACCACCACTTGGATTGGGGAGGGTATGTCCTATGGTGAGTGCTGTGAAGTGTGTAAACCTGGTGATTCACAGACCTGTACCCCTGGGGATAAAAATATATGTTTATAAAAAATAAAAAACTAATTTAAAAAATTAAATAAATAAATAATTACCACTACTTGGAGAAGAGATCATGTGTTAATGGGTAGAGGTCAGAGAAGTTGCTGAACATCCTGCAGCGCTCAGAAAAGCTCCCCAAAACAGACAATTATCTGGTCCACAGTGACAGTAGTATTAAAGTTGAGAAATCCTAACATAGGTGAACAACAGTAAGGGAAATAGTAGAGTTACACTAATTTTTTTTTTTTTGAGATTTATTTGAGAGAGTGTGAGGGGGCAGAGCACCCAAGCAGGAGGAGGGCAGAGGGAGAGACTCTCAAGCACACTGTGATGAGCACAGAGTCTGATGGGACTGTTTCAGGACCCTGAAATCATGACCTGAGCTGAAATCAAGAACCAGACGCTTAACCAACTGAACCACCCAGGCACTCTAAGCATTAGACTGTTTTATTTTATTGTTAAATTCTATTCTCCAAGGCTAAAATAAGTCTTTAGCTTTCTACTTGTCTAAATTCACATAGCTTTAATTACAAAGTTCACCCCCACATTCAGACATAAATTCATTCATTCCTTGACTTGTTCAAAAAAAAAAAAAAAAAGAGGAGATTTCCTAAATTTCCAACTGAAATAAATAGGTGAAATATTTCAGGTATTGAGGACAAACAAATCAGGGTAGAACTAGAAAGCCAGATTAAGATATACACCTGCCTTGGACTTTATGATCCAAGGGCAAAGGGAAATCACTGTAAGAATTTAAGCTTGACAGCAGACACACTATTTGTGTTTAGGAAGACTACCCATGTTGTACTGGAAGTTACTGGAAGTATATATAAAGTCATGCACAAAGTGAGAACTCAAATTATTATAATGCTCTAAAGGGCTTGGTGTAAAATATCCTCCATGAAATGGAGAAATGGGCTAATTATAGAAGATGTTTAGAAGGTAGAATTGGAATCAACTATACCACTAAGGAGCCATGAGATCATGAACAAGAGGACCAGTCAAGAATTATGCTTGGATTTCCTTTGACTTAAACAAGGTTCTCCCTCTTACCAATGGAGAGAGAAAATAGTATGCTGGGGGAAAAAAAGACAATAATCTCTACTTTTTAAACCTTAAAACAAAACCTGTGTAATACCTTTGAAAATGTCCTTAGTGGGTTATGTGCAAATAAAAATTCTGGACTAATTCTGAATTCAAAAGCACAGAAATCTTCAAGAAGTCATCAAGGTGGGAGAAATTTGGTTTGGCCAGAACCCATGGGTACGCAGGAACCACAGACGAGGAAGGTCTGGATGTCAAAACAATTTTTGTTCAATCAGAGTTGATGAACCCATCAGGGGCAAATAGTGCCCCTGGGCAAATAGTGCAATGCCTCAGTCCAAAAAAAAAAAAAAAGAAAAAAATATATATATATGCAAACAATGTTGGAAAAAGACATAAAGTCTGACTCCTGAATTCGTTCAAATAAAATTTGGTTGACATAAAACTGACATTTGTGTAGTACTTTAAAATTTACAAAGCACTTTCATGAGAACTATGTTTTTTAATTCCTACAACCTAGGGGAGTGCAGGACAGATTTTACTATTATTTCCATTCTGTAGACAAGATTACTGAGGCAATAAGAGGTAACATGTATTTCTTAATATCCTGTGAGTTAAAAGTGCCATCACTGAATTTTAAACCAAATGTTCTCACCCTAAACTCCATGAATTTTTCAACAACAACACACACGCACACACACACACTGCCTGAATATGGACAAATAAAAATTAAGAATGAATGTTGTTTAGAAAATGGTCCCCCCCTCACAGGATTCTACATATGCATCAAAAATAAGTCAGGGCCATTTCAAGAGACTGTAGCAGGGTACTAAAGTATATTTCTATGTCATTTATCTAACCTGAGACGTTGAATATTTTCAGTGTTTTAATGTTATTAAAATAGATCACTGCTCTCAATAGTAATTGGTCACACATAGCCTCCCAGCCTAAATGAAATTTTAACATGTTTCCCTAATAGATAATTTTATAGTTTATTGCTAAATATATATTTCAAATGACCTTGGATGTGAAATTTGAATGGCCAAGGTTTCCTGGAGTAGGAAATTCAGAGGTAGAGGAACTTTAACACGTGCTCTGGTTTCAATGGTGCACTATCTCGAATAAAAATTGATAATGACTCCAGGACTGGAAATGCTTTATCAGTCCCAGAGGCTTAGTCGCCTCACACCAGATGCGGGAAGTCGACTGTATTCATTAATATCCTTCAGTGAGGTCACAGGTAGAGAAAGAAGGAGCTCCAGGGGGGATAGCTAGGGAAATAAAAGCAAAGAATACTGAGTTTTGTGCAGTAAAGGCAGGATGCAGGTTTATAAAGTTCTCATTGTCTGAAGAATGTAAGTAAATTGAAAGTCAAGTCTACTGAAAGAAACACTTTATGTTACTTGAGTCTTCCCATTCCGGCTCCATCAAGGATAGATAGCACCTGTTCAGAGTAACTATCACTTTGTACTTCTCTTTCTCCCTCGCCTACCCTTTAAAATTACAGAAAAGGAAGTAATTGTTCTGGCTTTGTTACTTTGTTATTTTGCTGTTTGGTATTGGTGAAAATTAGAATTAAAGCGTGTGGTATCCTTTTATGACACCTTCCCTGTCAGCTTGTTTCTCAGAATTGAACTTAACCGATTCAAGTGCATCTGTGTGCTAAAGTGACTCCTGAGGGAAAATACAAATCCTTCGAAAGGATTGCTATACAGCTTCAGCAACAAGCACCGAGACCTCCTTATCCAGCCTAACCCTGCTTACTTATTTCAGAACTGAACCCCAATCTTCATCCCTGCACAGGATTTCCCTGGTGATTTGAGCAAGCCTTGTTAACAGTTTCATCTAACAGGCTCAGCAGGTTCAACATTTGATTATCTTTCCCTCAGGTTCACGATCAAGTCTTTTTCCTTCGTTATGCACTGACAGGAACACTGTGCTCGGGTTCTGTGGG
This sequence comes from Neogale vison, assembly GCF_020171115.1. Classification (NCBI taxonomy): domain Eukaryota; kingdom Metazoa; phylum Chordata; class Mammalia; order Carnivora; family Mustelidae; genus Neogale; species Neogale vison. The sequence continues at coordinate 115,862,694 of NC_058095.1, read as the reverse complement.
TGGGTAGCTTCGCATGCTGAACGTGCAGAAAATGCAAAATCGACAATCTGGGTAAATCTCACATTCAAGGAATTTAATTGTATTATTGAAATTCAGGGCTGCGCCCCTGAGACATTGATCCAGTATTGTCAGTTTCAAATCCTGGGTGCACTGGCAGCATGATGATGATGTGTTCATGGAATTTGCAATCGAGATAATGAGGAATCAAAGCTTAGGACAGGATCGCTCACCGACAGAAAACAGGGGAACCAACGTGAATCGATGCAGACCGGCCCGATGGAACCCGCCTGGCAGCGTGCGATCTTGGCAAAGCTCCTCAGGTTCCAATTTAAGAACAGGCTCAGGACTTTGGAGAGGGACACAGTTGGATGTGCAGACTGGGGTGACGCTTTTGCTTTCCAAGGCACAGAGAATGTTTACTCATAAGCTTTTATTGCCAAAGGCAAGGCGCTCTGGCTTCAGCAGCCAAATAAAACAAAGGGGGATTAAAACAAAACAGTGGAATACAAAATATAAAAAAGAAAAAAATAGGAGGGAGGAAGAGGAAAAGGACATGCAACAAATGGTTGTTTTTCTTGCTCTGCAAGAAGTTAGATGTAATCTGTTGTGTTGGGGCATTCTTAAAGAATGTAAAAGAAGGTGAAAGCCCACACTAGTAGGAGGACACACTTTAATCATGAAGTTGGATTTTTCTGAACTTTTGTTTACTTCAGAGCTGAGTAAAAGAAGCCAATTTTCATTGGTGATGAAAGCGAGTTTAAGGTGTTTCTTAGGCTCAGCCGAAACAGACCATATTGTCTTCCATTTACCCTTTAACTCAGCAACCCATTTTCCCTCTCAGATTACAGATGTCCTTTAAACTGAGCTAGAACAGCAAAAATGGAGGAAAGGAATCAACCAGGACAGATAGATACCTCAAGCCAAATTTTTTATTTCATTCTTGGGCATTTTTTCTAGTGGTTAATGATTAAATTACATGTGAGATTTTCACTCCCAACAAAGAATAGGCCAGGGGTACGTCTCTATTGCAGAAAGATCTTCATTTAGGTTTGCTGTGCTGACCTAATTATGAAAAGCACTCCTTTGTTGTCAGAATCTCCTGGTCTGAATAATAAAAATATGGTAATATATGGTCACCCTGAAAACCTGAAAGAGTTTTCTGTTCAAAAAGAGAGGGATTTTCTTTTTACTACATAGTGTTTACTGTACCATGTGACCCTTAAATGTTGTGGGTCCGTGACTAGTTTGGAAGAAATATAAATCTCACTCCCTCGGTTGCCTTTGAAGTGGAAGAATAAATGTGATCTGAAAAGACTTTAGGGGAAAAAAATCCTATCTGTTCAGCTGGATTTTACCTGTACCTAAATTACTCCTTATGTGCTTTAGAGGGTGCAAATATACTCTTGCAAAGGACCATATATTTCTACTCTACCTGAGAAATTGCTAGAATGCTCCACAGCTGATTCAACTTTCCCTAACTGTATTCCCACTGCTGTAAAAATACTCTATTTTGTGATTAAATACCAAGAAATCTTGTCAAATAAAGATGTCAACTTATATTTTTCAGAATTAGCCTTTTAGATAAATAAGTGAGTATATTTATTCTAACCTTTTTGGATTAAAAACATATCTCTAATATATATGGAAACTCATAGACCTGATCAGAAAACCTCCAAATAACGTTCTCTAAATTATTGGAAAGGAATTGGTACTGATACCAGGAAATACATTGACACTGCCATCCTGAAAGTGATCTATCAGTCTGACATTGTCAATTACTTTTTTTTTTTTGGAAGTATTAAAATGAATGAAAACTATGAGAGATTAATTCCACTGGCACATGACAACAGTGCATAAATCTGTCCATTTAACAAAGGTTAAACAGGTTTATCTGAAATGTTATTCTTATAAAATGATTTCCACAGTTCTTAACAGATGACCTTGGGACTGTTTTGTAAGCAATAGTCTCTCATTCCAAAATCTGTAACTCCATCCATCTCCTAGAATCAGGTTCAACACTCTCTCACAATCGCTTCTGCTGCCCTCCATGGAGGGACGTCACATTGCGTGAAACTTTGAAACAGTGCTACCAGAGAACTTAGGACCCATTTTCCCTTTAAAAAAAAAAAAAAAAGAAAATCTACGAAATAAAGATTCGTTGTATCTTCCCTTACATTTTAAACCAGTCAAATTTCATTCTCCTGGAGCAGGAGATTGAAGTATTTTAAAACTTGGTAGCTTTTTTTAAGATGCTTATTAATCTCATAACTGTACATAAAAGAAACTTAATTGTCCTTTGAATTGAGAGAAAAAAACACACTAAGTTTTAATCCAATGTAGCAATTAACTGACTCACTCATTTAATCATAAATAATTGCTCATTGCCTACTATCTATCTGCTACGCTCAGGAACACATCAGGGAACATGGCAGGAATAATCTGAGATAGCCACTGCCCTTACTCAGGAGGCAATAAGTAAATAAATAAATACAAACAAATGCAGGCAAAAGAAAGGCAAAATGACTCTAACTTCTCTGTTCTATCCCCATGCCCTACCATCCCACACCTATGTCATTAAAACTTAAAGATCTCAAAGATCTCACTATAAATATGTATACATTTTTTTTTATTTTTTATTTATTTTTATTTATTTTTTTTTTTACCCTCCTAAGGACTGCCACTGAATATTCCAAAAAACAGCACAGAAGCAATGCAAACCTCTCAGGCAGTTGATAAAAATGAAAAAACTTCCTTTGTTTTGCTTTTAAGTCTAATTTTTTTTAATCCCCTACCAATCATTGTTCAATATTCATTCTACTATGAAGAAATTATTATCCCATTGCACAAATTACTCTCACTCCAAAATGACACAATTAGAAATTTTCAGCTAATCAGTTAGTGGTCTGTAGTTTGATTCCCATTCATCAGTGATGCGAAAGGGGAAGATGTCAAGGAAGGGGGATGCGGCGCTCTATTAAGCATTCCCTATTAAGAAATGAATACTGAAATTGATTAATAATTGAGAAAAGAATTAAAATTCTTTTCTTTCAGCCATATTATAGAGAAGAGATTGCTATAGTTAATGGCAATTATGTGAAATATTCTGGGTAATGAAGCAACTTAAATAAACTTTGCAGTTCTCACTCATATCACAAATAGAAAAAAAAAACACAGCAATTTGAATGTAATACCCGCAATTTGCATTTAAGATTATGAGGAAACTGAGTGCTTGAACTAACTCCTCTATTAGGCAATAACATTTCAGTAATTCTAAGTGTTATTATTATTAATAATCATAATAATAACACTCTCTGCCTAATTTCCTTTAGTCTGACTAGCACAGTTTACAGATACTTCCAATAGGCTGAAAGTGTAGCCTGTAGCCCACTGAGATTTTGAAGAGTTCACAGACACCATGGAGGTGGGAGTTAGGTCATTAAAGCTTAAGAATGTATCCATTTTATTATATTCTGTCACTTGTTGTTTAATCTGTTTCCTGTGTCATTTATAAATAGTAATTAATACACTGGATGTCTACTACATGAGAGTAGAGTCTCTCATGTTTCTTATGTGCTATAGGTTTTATGTTCGTGGCACATTTAACTGTCCCCTATACCTGTACTTGCGCCCAAAATTCTCAGCCACTTGAATAATCAAAAGCCAACACTCTAGCCTCTGGCAGTCATCATGGAGGGAGCAGACCAGATAAGCACTACCCACCACAGGCAGCTCCCCAAAGACCACTGTTGGCATTATTTGTTCAGAGGCAATGTTACTAATTTTAGATAAAACTTGAAAGGAACTAATAACTGGATGTTCATTAAGCCAGTATCAATGAACTGTATGTCAACTATTTTAGAGTTAATCTCTTCCGGGTTCACTAAAATAATCAAGTTGACAAAAAAAAAAAAAAAAAAGATTTTGCTCAATACACACAATTAGGAGACACATGATCAAAGTTGTGCGAAAACACAGAAAGTTCAAAAGTCTAAAGAGTAGTACTTCTCTAAATGGCACAAGAATGTATTTTACGTATTTTCCTTACTAAATAGAAATTACTTTCATCATGGCAAAATTAGCCTTTATGGAAATATTTTAAAACTTTAGCAGTCTACTTCCAAAACTCTGACATATACTTAAAAATGTATATATTTTCTGAGCACTGTCAAATACTACATTATTTCTATAGTCACGGGCTTGTACCTGTCTCATTCTAAACACATGTTTATTTCAACTAAGGCATGTGGAAGAGGAAAATCACCTCTCACTTTCTTCAATTTAAAGTTATCTTTACTAGGTGTTGGTTGAAGGTGTTTATCATCAATGGTTTTACATAAAATTTTGATTTTTCTTCCTTCTAACTCAAACCATGAGGAGGCAGAAATGACATCCTATGAAAAATCCCCAAATAAGATTTTTTTCTTGAAAGAATCATTGACAATTCAAGAAAGCCTTCAGTATTCCCAGCATTTCTCAAGATGTTTTGCATTTTTGTGGTGTTCTGAGTCCTGGAATCCATGATTCCCTCATATCTAACTTCCCAAGAGTTAATCTAAGGGGAGAAGGAGGGAGAAAACCGGCAGCCTGAACTTATTTTCTCATCCAGTAGTCTATTTAGATAGCAATTTTGCTTTTAACATGGTGCTATTCGGTTCTAGCTAAACCTCTGCATCCATTATTACTAACAATATTGTTCTCTTAGATTAGTAAAATGAGAATTGCAGAGGGTTTGTTGCCTAAGGGATTGACAGTAAAAAATACATGGGAATTTATTTAATGCAGCTATAGAGGAGGCTAACAGAAAAGCTATATTATATGTAAGTATAATTTTATTTATAGAGTTACATATACTATATTAACATGTACTTTTTTTTCATTAAAGACCTAAAGAGATCTGCAGAAATGTCAAAAAAATAAAAAGTGTTAGACACAAATGTAAAAGACTTTCAACAGTTCAACCAATAGATAACTCAAGCACACCAAGAAAATTAAACATAATTTTAACTTCTTGGAAAGTTTGAAATTAAAATAGGAGACAATCCAAAATAAATTACTGCCCATCTAAATTAACAATAGGGAAGGAGCAGATTCTATAGTAGTTTGGAGAAATGTACAGAAGCTGTCAAGTCACCATTATCCTGCTTTACAGTACTATTTCTAAAATAAATAACTTGACTCAGTCCACTTCACTTTTCCCACCTCCAGCTGAGTCCAAGGATCTATCTTTTCTCACCTGATCCTCTCAGGGGGCTCCTTGAAAATCTCCCTGCTCAAATGCTGTATTTAGCCTCTCCTCTCCATCTGATCCTTTCCTTCTGCCTGTGAATATGTTCCAGTCCCTCCCAATACCATTTCTGACCCTCTATGTTGCTCTCTCAATCTCTCTCTCTCCATGTCTTTACAGCCACAGTTCCCAAAAGACTACTTAGTGCTTTTTGTGTGTCCTTCTTCAATGTTTTTCTGCTAATTCATGACCTAATTAATTCATTCAAAATCCTTCTGTAACACTCAATTGGACACTTACTTCCTGAGGTCATGAAGAACCTCCTAATTGTCAGGTCCAATTTGACCTTTGCAATATTTCACAATGTTGACCATTCTTATCTTTTGGAAACTCTTCACATTTGCCTTTTATGACATACTTCTTCTTTCTGCATCTTTGCTTCTATGTCAGGCAGGGTCATGGCAGGAAACAGATGGTACACTTAAATTGGATAATTTGAGGAGATTTTAATACAGGGATTATTTACAAAAGTGTGAGCAAGGGAGATGATAGGATAGGGCAGTTTCCTAGGTTTAACATCTGTGGGTGTCACTACTCCTATGCAGACCATGCAAAGAGGAGGAAAATGTTGTCAGAATCTTGAGATAGAGATGCTTTTGTTGAGCGCCACGGCGAATGTGACCTTTGGTCATGGGGCATGTCAATGCTTTGAGAGCCAACAAGGATGGATGTGGGGAATAAAAACTCTGCACTCACTCTTCTTATTTCTGATTTTTTTTTTTTTTGCAAGCGCCTTCTCCTTAATTGGGTGAACAATACCCAAAGCTACAGTGTAAAGGAGTGATTTTATGTGATGCAAACAAGTCACCATCTCAAGGCACACAGCAATTTGGAGAGGAGTGGAGAGTTAATCTGAAAGAGCTAGCAGAAGACATTCTGCCCAGCCTTTACTTTTAAGTGGTAGTTTTCCCCAAGGGTTCCAATGTGAACCCTTCTGTCTTCACAATATTTAAGCATCCTCCTGATCCTCGCACCTTCTTGTCTTCGATCCGGATATCCATTATTACTCCTATCCTGGTGATTCCCCAATCTGTGTCTCTACTATAAATATACTCTCCAAGGTCAGTCTCCTAGATTTAAAGGTATCTCTTTCTTGAATTCAACATCACAAAATCTGAAGTCATTTTTCTTCCCAACTTACTTTCTCTATATTATCTCCCTTGGCAACTGACTCCAGAACCTACCCAGTTAGCTGCGCTAAAACCAAAAAAATTATCCTTGACTTGTCTTTGCTCCTTAGATAGAGCCAACTGATCACAGTGCTTTATATACTATCTCCTAATGAATATTTAATTTACCCACTCCTGTGCACTGCCACCATCACTATCCTGATGAGTGTGGCAGAAACATCCTCACCAAGAGTTATAGAAACATGAAGAATTTACCCAGTCTGAAGATTATGGGAAGTTCTTCCAGGGGAAAGCCTATGTCGGCTCAGTCCTGAGGGATGAGGAACAGGTGCCTGAGCAAATCATGGGATAAGTATGGATGAAAAGAAACAACATGTGTAAAGGTTTCTAGGGGAAAGAAAAATTAAACTTTTGAGAAACTAAAATAAAGTATAACTGAAGTGTAGAGAGTAGATAGGAGACCTCAAACATATGAACTGAGACTGGAGAAATAGGAAGATTGCAGAGGGACTTGGAAGTTATACTGTGAACTTGGGACTTTGTGTGTGTATTATTCAAGTTGATGGAAGACATAGGAATTAAAGAAGAGGCAGCAAGAATATTATCTCTATTTAAACCTGAAAAGATCTCACAGCCTTCATCTGGAGAGTAAGACAACACACTAACCAGGTGAGAAAAGACAATCTGATCAAAGGTCACTGGTAGGGGCGCCTGGGTGGATCAGTGGGTTAAGCCGCTGCCTTTGGCTCGGGTCATGATCTCAGGGTCCTGGGATCGAGTCCCACGTCGGGCTCTCTGCTCAGCAGGGAGCCTGCGTCCTCCTCTCTCTCTGCCTGCCTCTCTGTCTACTTGTGATTTCTCTCTGTCAAATAAATAAATAAAATCTTTAAAAAAAAAAAAAAAAGGTCACTGGTAAAGAAACCTTTTAGAAGCAGCACACCTTCTCTACTACTCCCTAACTTTCCAAGTACATCTCATCTTTGTGCCCCAAACACCTGTGCCTATTCAAGAATTCTCCAATTACACTGTGTATCAGGAATCCTTCCCTGAAGGGAACTGCTTTGCATTTACAGTTTGGTCCCAAACTCTTGGAACTTACGACTCCTTCCAAGAGGTAGGATGGAAAGATAATTTATTCAAGAGTGAAAAATCTTATACATTATGTTATTATTAAGGTCAGTCATGACTGACCTTTCAGATTGCTTTTAACAATGGCAAGCCACTTAAGCTACACATTTTGATTTCTTCCCTTTGAAGATAAAAGAGTTGAATGAGATAATCCCCAATTTCCAAGTCTGGAATTTTGTAAACTAAAATAAAGCAAAAACATGAGAATAGATGAAATTATATTGTTAAGATTATATCTAATCCTCTTAGCTCTATGATATTTATTATAAAATAAATGAAGTGGACAATCATGAAAAATTAGTGTTGCACTTCCAAGTAAATCAACATTTATTCATGTAGAACAATAACATTTAATCCATAATGCCTGGTATCAGATCTAGATCTGCCACCTACCATCATACTTACTCAACTGTTAAAATTCCACCTCCAGAAATGTTTTAGTAATTAGGTAGGAGATATGTCCCACGTTAATGCACTGAGGCAATTCATCCAGGTCCTAGAAGACCGCGTATCATGGCATCTATACACGTACACACACAAACAGTACTTATCAGAGGCTAGACTACAGGAGTCTTCAAAGGCACAAGAAAATAAAAAGAATAAAAATGATGGAAAAATGAATAATGGGAGAGAAAGATGTACATTGTCTTTTCTCATTTTTACACCTTAAACTATTTTAAGTAATAACTTCTGACTTTACTCTTAATTTTCTTTTATCACCTCTTGACTTCAACTTAACACTGTCCAGTAGAGAATTATTCATCTCCTAAAGGATCCTAAGACTTAATTAATAGAGGAGCCAGCCAAAGGGATAAAGCCAGAGATATCAGAAGTAATTACAATTTAATGAAACAAGAATGAACAAATTACGGCAAAGCCCAGTAGCCTAGTAAGTGACCTGAAATAAAAATTTGGTCATCAAACTGATAACCTCTCTTTTTAGCTCTCCCCCGAAACACCATTTCCCTTTGTTCTTTCCTATTTCATCCTCTTCTCATTTTACAGAATCTGTGAGATGGTCATAGTTAGGATTACTAATAAAAAGCATAAAAATATCACTGAAGGTCTCAAACTCAACACATATTCAAAAGTAGTTGTGAGGTGTGAGTTATAGTTCAAAATTAAAATTTAAGTATTTTATTTTATTATTTAAGATTTTTTTTGTCAGAGGGAGAGAGAAAGAGTGAGCACAAGCCGGGGGAGCAGCAGGCAGAGGGAGAAGCAGTCTCCCCCCCCCCCACCCCCGAGCAAGAAGCCTGATGTGGGACTTGACCCCAGGACCCTGGGATCATGACCTGAGCTGAAGGCAGATGCTTAATCAACTGAGCCACCCAGGTGTCCCAAAATTTAAGTTTTTGGGAGTCAAAATTAACTAAAGTTCTGTTGGAACAGAAGTCCACTTGTATTACAGATATACAATCGCCTTTTTTGAATATTTAACACATTTGAGGTCTACATGGAACTAATTAATGTCTCCTAAACACAGTTTCCAGGGTGTTCTTCAGCACAAAAGAACACTGTAGTACATCTTAGCTGTGTAAATTCAGCCTCAGAAAATGTTTGGCATAGAAGGAATGTTTACAGTCCTGTGCTGTTTATTCTGATAAACACAGTCTCTTTTCACACTGCAGGAAGGAAAGAAAAGGGGACAACAACAACAACAATAAAAGTGAGAGAGAAAAATTTTGTTTTAAGTCTGTTGCTATCAAATGTTAAAAACAGAACAGAGAAAATTAACTCCCATCCCTATCCTGAGAAGCAGTAGCAGGATGAAATTCACTGGGAAGGCAATGGCTGTCCTAGTCCTAACTTCTGTCAGTGCTGAAACGAAAGCCCATTCAAGTGCACCTCAAGCCCTTCTCCCAGAGAGGCAGAATCTCTCTCTGACACCTGTCAGGATACCTAAATGCACTACATGCTACATAGTATTCCAGTTTGGGGGTGGGGGGTGGACTTAGATGATGGGAGAACAATTATCTAGTGCAGACCATGGCATTCTTCATTACAGAATTGGAGAAAGAATTTCCTTCTTTCAGCGAGCTCTGGGAGAGTTTAACCTTGCATATTCTTCTTACGTCTAGTAGTCCATTGCCTGTGTGGACATACTCGCTTTCACAGATAAGAAAACTGAGGCAATTAAATAAGGGGTCAAGTTTTACCCCAAATCTATCAACGGTCTAATGATTGCAGTTTAAGAAATTAATCTGAGTCAATACTGCCAGATGAATAGGTAGTTAGTCGTACAGCAACATTTTCTTCTGATGAGAGCTCGTTTTAGAGATACGTTGAAAGGAGCCTTATCTGATCACATCCTTGGAGAATTATATTTATTAGATAGATAAAGGATGCTAAATTCCAGCAGGTTTGATAACAATGAGGAGGAAAATTAGGTTTAACTGAGTCAGAAGTATGCTCGATACAGTAAGTGAAATCTAAAAATAAAATGAAAATATATTGATCTATCAATGTGTTGGGACTATGAAGGAATCTGCTATGATGCCAAGAATAAAAAATAAAGACTATTAGTTAAAGTACACTATCAATAACCTCATTAAAAACAGAAGATGATTTAAGGCTGGATATTAAGTTCACTTCAAGACATGAAAGAGCAAGAAATACAGATTCTAGAATATATGAAAAGACAGGCAAAAGTTAAGACCAATGTGAAAATATTATACACACACACACACACATAGACACACATTTGCAGGCATATGTATAGGTACAACTACACGTGCATACGTATATACATGTAGCAAGAATTTGTAATGACTAAATTACTATATCAGTGGGGAAATCCCTGTGCAACTACACATTAAGATATATTTTTGAATTTTACGCTAAATCATCCTTGCTGTGCAGGCGTGAGGCCAGATGGAAGCTTATGGCTGCTATGTCAATACCTACAGAACACTGATGTCTTCTTAGCTAGTCCAAATAGAGCCATTCCATCTGCCATAAACACTGGGCCCAAAGGCCACATTTATAGATTGCACTAAAAAAGTTAAAATTATTTTTATAGTGAAGGCATTTTTATAGGTTCTGGGAAAAGGGGAACACAACGTGTGTTCGAAAATACTTATTCTCTCATGATTGTGAGTGCATTTTCATGTATGCATGTATAGGGAAATAAAATAACTTTAATGGGGTATTTTTATGGGTGTCAGCACTAAATTAAGTATGTGTTATTATTTGTTCCCTGGGGGTGGTGAGATCAAGGGGACTCCCTTTTGCTTCTTCATTTTTCCTACAATGATGACTGCCTTTATTCTTTTTTTCTTTTCCCCCTAACCACTTGACGGTTTCCTTATCCAAATGAAAAATATGTCAACCTGCCAGAAGGTAGTCAAGAAGAAGACAATAAGGCAGATCAAAGGCAAAAAAATGACTACAGTTCACAACTGTCCTAAAACCTACTCTGTTGTAATACCTCCAGCCTCTGGGAAGAGTAGGAAACATTGCCCTGTGCACTTCTTGCATTTCTGGTGAAGCTATTATTTTGAGCGTCAAGTACTCGACATCTATCTGTGAAATACAGCATGACGAAAAGGAACCTTCTTTCAGATCAGTCTATGTGAGCAGTGAAGCAGGAATAATCCTAAATCTTTGCTCACCTTTTTAATCCTTTGGTCAGTCAATATTTAAAAACATATTTATACTATTTTGACTTCTCTAAATGATAAGCATGCATAATTAAAGTGAAGGAAAGAGAAGAAATGAAGAGGATTATTAGATGTTTCTGTACCATACAAAGGCACCAGATACAAGCTAATGTTTTCCTAGAATCATGCCAGACTCCACAACAAGAGTAATGAGAAGGAAAATCAACTCTGGTCTCATCTTTCCCTTCATCTAAACTTCAGTGTCTTAGCCACTGACTCTTGGTGGGTTCTTTCATACAAATCAAGTATCCCATTTGAAGAAATCTGAAATTCACAAGTGTTAGGGGGAAGAACAGTCAAATGGGGAATAACTCTAAGTATTTTGAGTGCCATATAAACCTGAGTTATTGAGGAGTAGTCCCACTATACTCCGTATGAAATGGTGAGGAAGGGAGGAAACCAGCCAGTCAGGCAAGTAGTCAGACTTAGTCCTCAAGAGTATTAAGCCATGAGAAAGATGTCAAACCTGTTCAAACTGATTAGTCGTAGACATGCTGATTAGTCTTCCAACTATTCCTGTTGGCAGAAAGTTTATAACCGAAAGCTGTCAGAACAACCAGCCTAGGTATCCAGTGACTGCAGCTAGATGGACTCAAAGCTGATTGGTATAGACCTGTGATCACACTAAAAACTCTCAGGTAGATTCTCTACCAGAAATTTGGAATGAGGATACTGAAAGACTAAGTCTGTTAGATAACGGTATATCCCTAACAGAAAGGTCTTGTAGTCCAACCAAAAGCAGAGCCATGGTCAGCCAGTGGCATATACAAGAAGCTGAATTTTGGGGAAGAAGTGAAAATCTAATTGCAGAGGTGGGGGAGGAGGAAAGGAAAAAATAGAGAGCAAGAACATGACCATGTGTCTCTATAAAACAGGAAAAATATAGCTTGAGTTTCTAATTTTCTACTCAGTCTCACTGTAGCATGGATAAACTTCATTCTCTGCCTCAAAGTCAACTAACTGGTGTTTGCTTAGAAAAACCTAAACTCAGACTCCTAACTATAGAGAACAAACAGGTGGTTTCCAGAGGGGGCAGTGGGTGACAGAATGAGTGAAAAAGGTGGTAGGGATTAGGGAGTGCACGTGTTGTGATGAGCACTGAGTAACACATGGCATTTTTTAATCATTATGTTGTACACTTAGAATACTATGTTAACTATGCTTGAATTGGGAAAAACACCTCAAATATATAGAACTAGGGGGGAAAATACCCCTTTTGTAAGCTATTTAAAATGATTCTATATGGACATAAATATGCCACGTGTGTAACACAGGTACAGCTTTCTCTCGATGCTCTTTGCCCGTCTACACATAATATGTGCGGACAAATATTGCAATCCAGTTCTTTCACGTCTTCTTACACTGGCTTTAATTTTATTAAGAGAAAAACTATTCCTTCCAAATTGGTGCATATACTACAGACCCTAGCTAGCATCCTTCTAGGAAAACCATTGCCATAATAAACATGAATTCATGTGACGATCATTTCGGTCAAATCCTTTTCCATCAGTGGGAGATGATGACTATAAGGGAAATATTCTAGCATAAACATTCCCTCAGTCTAGTTTTCCACTCACACAAATTTTACCTGGGACTGGATGAATATGGAAGGCCTGTTACCCAGTACTTATCATGCCACCTCAATGGTATCTTCACATAGGCCTTGTCAACAAGAATTTCATTAAGGAAGAACCTAGGTTACGTGGAGAAGCACCAAGAGAAGCAGTTTTGATGGATTATAACCTCAGGACTAAAACAGTTAACCTAAGAAAATAAGTCTACAGATAGACAAGTACATAAACTTTGGAAGCTTTCCAAAAGCTTTGTAACTTGGGTCTCTTTATTCTTAGTGTTGCTTCCTTTTTTCTTTGTGGAAATTAAAATTTAAGCTCTTCAAGGCAAAAGAGCCTACGTACAGTACGTGCTTTTCCTCAAGGATAAAAGAAGTGATGCTGTTCAAGATCAATTTTATAGAAAAATGTCAAGACACAGATGATGATGATGCCATATGTGTGAGCTAGTAACAGAGAAAGATTAAGGCAGTGAGATGAGGGGAAATGGGTGCCGGAGGGCGAGAGACCCTCTGAGGCTCCTAAGTCCAGATTCCTTCAACATCTGCAGGATCCTCAGAAGCTCCAGCAATCTCCAGGAAGTTAAGGTTTGCCTCTTGCTCCTTGTTTTTCCAAGAGACTGGGACTTTTCTTTTAAATTTCTCTAAATGAAATTTAGAGAAATTTCATTTAGTCTCCAAACCCCGATTATGAGAGAATGCTATATGAAACGCATCCATTTCTTACTGGAACAACCTGACTATAATGAGCCCATGTTTGAAATGCATGAAATTTAATTTTCAAGCCCATCAATGACTGATTCATGTGTTTCAAAATATTTCTGAAGAAAAAGTCTGTTTTCAACTGTGAATGATAAGAGGCCAGATGTCCCTACCTACATACACAGCATGGGGTATCTTTTATGTTGCCATCCTGGGAACAGCAGAGTTTGGAAAAAGCTAGAAGCAATAGTTCCACTATGGATAAAAACACATTAACTTCATAGGAAGCCAAATTACAGAGAATTAGTTTTCCTTATGGACAATCCATTAAAACACCCATACATATAAGAAAAATATTTTACATGCTACACTTACTGTATAACAGAAATGCCTGATACAGATTCACTGAAATCCAAAACAAACCTTGAGGGAAATGCTTTGCTAAGCTCTTTGTTTCCCTGAGATATGATGCTCCTAAACCATCAGTGGCCTCCAACCCTACTGAGGGGTTGACTGGTTGGAGGTAGTTGTTGACTGTTAGAGGTCATTTCTCTTCTGGGAGAAGGCAACCTGTCAAAAACACTGAGCACAGAGATTTCTCTTGTTCTTCTTTTCCCTGTGTGGTCCAAGAGGAAGCAATGATGTGGACTGGTGTTTTGTGTTGCTGCTCTAAAAATTCAAATGTTGTCCTCAGAAGAACTGTGCTAATTTGGACAGTGGGAGAAATGGAGAGTGAAGGTAAGCTCATGATGAGACTCTCCCTTATGTCATCCAACTTATCCTCTCCTGGCAGTTAGTGTGATCTTTGGGGGACTTATTCACCTGTTGACATGTTTTTCTGATTTCCCAATTTTTCCCAAAATTCATCAGGAAAGGAAGCACCTTATTTGTTGTTACAGAGAATCTATAGTATGAAGCAAGGTGTGTTTTTATATGAATTTTTAAAGGTAATTTTGAATTACTAATTAAAGTCTATAAAATACATTCAGCCATAAGATAAAATTACTGATTATCCATAAAGAACACCAACTAGTTAATCTAATATGCTTTCAAAATTTTTAAGAAACAAACTTACACATAATGATTTGAGATTAAGAACTAGATACTCCATAACATTTGGTGCAGTCAAACAAAGCCATATTTAAGTCCAGAATTATGAATTCAATTAATAATTAAAGGATTATGCTCATAGGGAAGGTATATATAAAGCAGTAAATGGCTTTTTCAGGTGATTAAACATCTAAATGATGTTTCACACTAAAGAAAAAAGAAAATTTATTGTGACTATAGTCCTTAGCCTGAATAATATTCCTCTAACACAATAAGAACATAATTCAATGAAGCTAAAATAGCAGAAGAGAGTGAAGTTCCTTTCGCTCATGAAGCTCTGAATGGCTGGTCTGACGGCTTTCTTCAAATTACCAGGGATATCAGTGACTGCAAGAGAGAGGGGAGGGAAAGAATGAAGTGCGAGCAGGTATGAAAATGGAATAATTACGAGAGGCTGGATTAAAGAAGTGAGTAATTTTTAGCCAAAATGATCTCTTCAGAAAGGCAGTGATATAATTAGACATTTTAAAGCCAGTAAGAATTTCAGGGTCATCGGTGAGTGAGTGAATGCTTGGATTTTATAAGCTAGCATCAGCTAAATCCTTCTCTTGACATAGTACAGCAACTACTCCCCCACCAACCTTTACAGGACACAAATTGGACAGTGTACAAGTAATTACTGATGAATACGAATGTGCTGCTCAGTGATGAAATGTTTTCAGAGAAACAGAATGAAATAGATAGAAAAGGTATTCTCATTCTCTTTGAATAGATACATCCAAAGATACACTGTGACTACTACAAAAGATGTGAAGAGTCGTTCGGTAATGTGATTGTAAAGGGTCATTTACAGATTTTTTTTTTAAAAAAGCTCTTATTGTAACCTGTAAAAGGAATTGTATAGAACCAACAATAAACAGACATTACAGCTATTCAAGGCAGTATGGATGCTAAATAAGTATGTTCTATTCACTTGAAGACTGATGTTTAAAAATTCCTGGAGTTGGAAGCTTATATAGTTCAAATAAAGGCTGTGTCATAGCTAATAAAAATTAAACACTAAATATCTTTCAGGGTCAATAATAATTTTTCAAAGGTAGGCTTAATTGCATTATAATTTCCTTGAGAAACATCTATATAGTCTCAGAAAAATCAATATAGATACACATACACAGTACTAAAAACATTGTTCTTTGGCCATATTTGGTCTAGCTTTCCGGCTTCGCTCTTGCAGCTCAGTCCTTTGTGTATTCTCTTCTCACAGCCGCTCCCACGCATCATCTCCTAGTTCCTACGTGCTGTGGCTCTCAGGAGCACCAGCCGTCTCAGCACAAGGAAAGGGTCCTGTATTTTGCAATCTCTCTGCCAGAAGGGCGGGACATGTTCAAGAATTAAAATGAGTTTTCTGCACTGGCCTAAACCCTGTGCATTCTTCAAAGGAATACAAATAAAAATCCCAATCCAGAAGAACTGGACATGTTCTACATTTAAGTTTCTGTCACAAAATACATAGATTATTTATTATTTCATGTACCACTTTAATAATGCATGATATCAACTTCAGAAATTTGTTCGGGCTCCAGACATGCTCTTTCTCAGAGCTTTGCTTGTTATCTCCATGAGAGAACAATGTGAAGAGTCAAAAAGGGGTAGGCCCTTCAGAAATACTGCCAATACATGAAGGGACCCATGGGATTGCGCAGCATCCAGGGCTTGGTCTCTCCAACCAGATAAAAACCCAAAGTTCTTGACTCTACCCCTTTCAAGATAAATGATCGCAGCCGATTTAGTCTTTCTCAGCCTGTGGGGACTGTTGTGGGAATTAAAGGAGATGTCAGTAAACACTTTACCAGAATGCACAGCTACAATCCTTAGTTTCCATAGCCTCTGCTAGGAACTGTGGGGATGCTCATCCCACAAGAGTGGTGAACCTCTTGCTGCTCTGACTGTATTCACAACTGTCTCTCATGCCACTGCCAGGCATGTCTGGTGCAATTTGATTCTAACAAAGAAAGTACCAAAGCGAGTAAATGATTTTATTTTTGATAACAAATTGGAGCAGTCTCAAGATTTAGGTGTAAGAAAGTTAGTTTCAAGATGTTATTTTGAATGGGAATGAAAGGGGTTGAGTTATAAGTACTGCACTGGGAGTTCCCAAGGCCCCGTCCCCTCCAAGGGAGAGTATCACGCAGTAGATACAAATACTATATTTATAGTAGATAAATACATATATTTATATGTATATAAATGTATATTTATATATTTTATTTATATATTTTTATATATGTGTGTATATATTTATATTTATATTTATATTTATTTCAGTAGAGAAAGTAAAACAGAAAACCCAAAGGTAAGCTTAAGAACAATCATTTGGAGGTCCAGAAAATCAACTCACTCCATTAGTTGTTTCATGTGAATCTGTATTTGGAAATATTCTGGGGGCACAGGAGGAAGTTCCAGGGAGTCGAATATATCAGGTTATATGGTGCCTTACACAAGCAACTACTGTCCATTCAACATTTATAAAACACCTTCTATGAGCCAGACCGCTCTGTCCTAAATGGCAGTAATAGAGCATTCACAAAAACAAAACAGAAAAACATCCCTCTGCTCTTGGAACATATATTCATCTGTGTGCATGCTGTCATGGGGTAGAAGAGAGGATGTGTCAAGTAAGTGGGAGAAAGAGATTATTCAACAAATGGCACTGGAAAAAGTGCGTAGCAATTTGGAAAATAAAATCATACCTCACACACATATAAATTAAAGATTTAAATGTACAAAATCAAAGATTTAAATGAAAACATGCTAGAAAAAATTCTGGAAGAAAATCTGAATAATTTTAGAATAAAAAAGTCTCCTGTAAGTATGAAACCATATGTAGAAGTCAAACTTGAGTAATAACTTATCTTTATATAAAAATAAACAAAACAGTTTGCCTCATGATGTAAGAACAAAATAGAAGATATGAGTTATATGGGAAATGAACCTTTTCTTTAATAATAATTAAATAAAAAATCTGATAGGAACCGAATCATTTTTTTCCCTTCTGACAATGTTCTTCAAGAACTAAATTGAATATTTGCATAAAGATTCATTCACAGAGGTGTTAGAATAAGACATTTTATAGGACTCGTAATAAACAAACTTCTCTAAAGTTTAGCCATGAATATTGATTTTTGCTCTACAGTGTGGAAGTGTCTCAAAGTTTGCAGGTTTTTTTGCCAAACTGTTATCAACTTCTATATGTACTACCATGTTTTCTATTCATGGGAAAATTCTGTGCTACGATGGTTTAATAATGTTGGCTTCAGTCTTAACACTTTTGAACAAAATAAAAATGCATCATATTCTATAGGACAGTTTTGAATTGGCAAAGTGCTTAAAGCAATCATTTTTCCTTTTTTCTCAGTAACCTAAAAATAATGGCAGCATCTATACTTACCTTTAAATAAGTTCATTTAAAAAATGAGTTTCATGCATGCCTAGTGATGTTGGGCACCATTAATTTTGTTATTAAGATTGTTTAGTATGTGCCTAATCTGACAGCACATGCCAAAGACATAAAAAAAAAAAAATTAAACTACGGTCAAGGATATTATACAAAGCCCATTACCACATGGCAGTTTATCTCAACTTCATTTTACTTAAAAACACTTTATGAGATATCCATAAAACCTAGAAAGTCCTAAGTTAGGAGCAATAGATTATATAAAGAAAAAAGATATACTTGGGGAATTTGTGAAATCTACTCTTTAGTGCTTTTGCCTCTTATTAATAGATCAATAATAATAAAAATCATTCCATGTTCCTGCAATTTTGACTATTTACATCTTCATTATTTAGCATACCATTTCAGTATTTAAGGGCATGAGTTCTGAAGTAAATGGTTTGAAATCCTGGTTCTAGCACTAGTTTCACCCTCTTTGAAACTTCTCTGTGCCACCATTCTGAGTTGCTAGAATAAGGATAATCCTACTTAACTCCTTAGGTTGCTGGCAAGTTATCATGGCATCATTCCAAGAAAATGCTTAGACAGAATTGCACACATAATATATGCTCTACACACACTAACCGCCTTTATGTTTAGCAGCTCACCCAATATGGGAAGAGAACCCCCAGCCACTAGATACAGTATCAAACCAGAACAGGCAAATAAAGGCAGAGATACAGGCTCTATGTAAGCTGGAATGTTGGCCTCAGAAGCAACACTAAAGGCAATGATGTGCACTGAATAATACATATTGTCAGTGTGTGCTATCAGTGTGAGGAACGACACATTTTTTGAAGTACTGTGGATTCATAAAACACCCTGGATGCACATATCCAGTATGTACTCTTCTGCATTCTGCACCTCATCTCCAGTTTCCAGAACAGTGGTGAGAGGATTGGCTTTAGGTAGGTGGTTACACAAGTCACCTATCCTATAGCAAAAGGACAAGAGCAAGGATGTGTATACAGGTGTGTGATATCCTGAGGTTCAGTGATAGCAAACTGATGGGACTTCTACCTGTTGGCTCAGTTCCACAGTGAACTTCTCAAGAAAGAGGATGTGTTGGTTACTTCTTTTTTTTTCAGATTTTTATTTATTTATTTGACAGAGAGAGATCACAAGTTGGCAGAGAGGCAGGCAGAGAGAGAGGAAAGGAAACAGGCTCCCTGCTGAGCAGAGAGCCTGACGCAGGGCTCGATCCCAGGACCCCAGGCTCATGACCTAAGCTGAAGGCAGAGGCTGAACCCACTGAGCCACCCAGGCGCCGCATGATTACTACTTTAATATCAATTCCCTTCCCCAACAATGACAAGTTATTTAACTCTGCACACTTGAACGCCCAAAGACTCTGTGGTTTTCTAAACTTCTCTTTACTCTCGGTCACAGAATGCAAAACCAGAAACTGTAAGTTATTAAGACATTTCTACAGTTCATAAAAGTCTTCCATTCTGATAGAAAAATTAAGTCTATCTTTTCGAGAAGTTCCAACTCATCACTGACATAAAAGCACAACTGAACCTGGGGAAGAACACAATTACTATAAAACTTTTAGGTAGCAATCATTAACAAGTATTTTTGGTTTTAGACAATGAAGATCTATACAGAAGCAAGTCACAGATTAAAATAACATCTGAGTGTTATTTAAATTCAATATTTGAATCAATTCTTGATTTCCATTTTTCTTCTATTTTTAAGCACAGTGTTCTAAAATGTCCACATAATCTTTGAAGTACTTTTTTTAGCTTAGGAAAGTACAAAAGCTTTTAAAATACAACACAAATAACCTGGCAGACTTCATAAGAATATTTACTGTTAAAAGATCTATTTTCATAAAGTATCAGCTTTGCCGTTCCCTCTGATTAAAATAAAAATATCATGTAAGGTAGAATTTGTCATCTCTTAAAAGTCAACTTCTCTCTGTTCCTCATTGGATTCTCATTTGTCCTCCTGTAGCCTGCCTTTTACTTTCATGCAGAAGCATCTGGTCCTTCATCAGGCGGTGAGGCACACCTCAGACAATCCCTCCACATAAGCCTACTGTGCACTTATCAACATACATGTGGAGATACAAATAAGAAGTTCAAAATCTCCAGACAGACTATATTACTCACTGCTCCCCATCAGTCAGACTGCAGGAAGGTCATGAAAGAAATAAGGCCTCTGGCTCAGAAAAGCGTAGAGGAACAGACATGATGTCACCTGAATGTTCAAAAAGTGTTCTTTTGTGAGGTTAGGGGTGGAAGCTGTTTTATGCCCTTTGAGGTCATTCTTGTGAGAAAGGATTTCAGTGACGCAGGGAGTAGAGGCCAAAGAACTACTCAGAGTTGAAGCAACAAAGCATGGCAAGTCTGAGATACTTAAACCAATTATTATCAGAAGACTTTGTGCCTCTTCAGCTCAAGGGGCTTTGGTTAGCTTATCTTTAAATTAGAGAGGATGGAGCCTACCTGTGACAGACTGTACTTTCCAAAAAGGGCCAGGTCCTACATGCTCTTCTAGAATGTTGCAATTTCCAATAAAAAGGCAGCTTCTCTGTCTTCCTCTTGAACTTGCACCAGACTTTTTGACTGCCTTTCCGGGTACAGTGTGGTGCAGACCACATCACATTACTTCTGGGATCAGGTCATAAAGGGGAAGACAGCTGTCACCTGGATCTCTCCTTTAGAGACATGAGCCGATGGCTCCCCAGGGCCATCATGTAAGAAGTCCAGCTCCTGTGTGTCTACTATGAGAGAGACACTAGCGGGGAGAGCCGCCCCCTCATCCCCAGAGATAGAGCAGTTTGAATCTTCCCAAAGTACCAGAGAAGAGAATGAAGAAGTTTTGGACTATGACCTCATGAGAGACCCTAAAGCCAGAAGCACCCAGCCCAGCTGCTCTTGAATTCCTAACCCACAGAGACCAGAAGACATAAGAAAGGATCACTATTGTGTTAAGTTACCCGACTCTTGGGTGATCTGCTACACAGCAACAGATAACTAATGCCCTATCATTTAACTTATCAAGATGAGAAGGCATGTTTCAATACTTTGTTAGAGTAGGTCCTCAATAACAAGCAGATGTTTATTAATATATTTACTTGTGCTACATGCATTTATAGACCCTCTTTCTATTCTTCCCCTTATCAGGAGAGGAAAATACTTGTCATCTTCTGTAATAAATTTTTCTGCTCTCTGAAATTCTCTTCCAAGCATAATTTTTGTAAAGGATAATAAAATATTCAATGAGGAAAGGCACAGACCTTTTTCTGGTGCCCTTTCTTTTTAATATACCTTGAAAACGGAACTGAATGAATAAATTATGCCCCTATCACCAACATTATTTTCTCTTCTATTATTCCTCATACCTAAATCGACAGAGTGAGTTAGTTTTAGGGTGAGGACTATAGTAAGTGTGGCAGCACACCAAATATAATTTTAATAGGGCATTCTTAATAAAAAAATTATAGATTGTAGCATTCTAGGATTAAGTGAGTAATCATTTCTTAGCATAACAGAATATACACTGATGCAAAAATGACAAGGTTATGTAGCCACTGGAACAAAACTGCCTCTGGGCAGAGACCTGTGAGACTCTAGCATCCTGGAGCTTAGGTGGACCTTTAGAGAAGATGCAAACCTTCAGGCATTAGCCATGCTACACGGGGCTCCAGCCACCTGAAACTGCTGCCCGTAAGACACAGGAGAAAGGAAGGCTTTTGTTTGAGAGTAAGGAAATAGAGAACTTCTGTCGGGGAAGAGGGGATTGCAAAGCAACATGACAAAATAGCCCAAGATGTAAAAACAATAAAAATGCCAATGTCTAAACCTCAGCAGCAGATTGCCTGCATGTGTGCTGTATTATCTCCTTCCACTTCCACAGACACTCAGTAAGGTCTGCTGTATATTCCGAACGCCGCCCGGGTAGTTTATCAATTTCGGATTCTGACACTGACACTAAGGGGGAATGCTACAGCAGGAGCCAAGAGGCACAGTTAAGAAGGATGCTGGCTGGATTTAGGTATTAAACAGCTCCGCAATTCTTGAAAATGTTGTTTAGTCGCTTAGCACTCAGGGAGCTTTCCCTGTCAACTCTCCCCATCCCTCTTTTTTTGTATTTTTTAATTTTAATTTTAGTTAACATACAGTGCCATATTGGTTTCTGGAGTAGAATGCAGTGATTCAGCACTTCCATAAAACACCCAGTGCTCATCGCAACATGTGCCTTCATTAAAGAAGGCATGCCCATGCCCACCCCCTTCCCTCCATCAACCCTCTGTTCTCTACTGTTAAGAGTCTCTTATGGTGGGGCGCCTGGGTGGCTCAGTGGGTTGAGCCTCTGCCTTCAGCTCAAGTCATGATCTCAGGGTCCTGGGATCGAGCTCCACATCGGGCTCTCTGCTCAGCGGGGAGCCTGCTTCCTCCTCTCTCTCTCTCTCTGCTTGCTTCTCTGCCTACTTGTGATCTCTTTCTGTCAAATAAATAAATTTAAAAATCTAAAAAAAACATATTTAAAAAGAGTCTCTTATGGGTTGTTTCCCTGTCCACTCTTTAAAAGTAGTTGAGCTATATTGAAAATTATGGCATTCTAGTGATTTTTATTAGTAATAACGCCTCCTTCCCAGCTACCAATAGCAACACGTAATTAACACTAAAGAATGCATACTTCACCTCACTTTAAAGTCTCCTTCCAAATAAAGCTGGAACGGTATCGATTCCCACCAATGTGCTTATTTTTTTTTTCCAAATAAAAACCCAGCAAACTTGAAGTGAGTTGGTATATACATTCAACATCTGCTGTGAACCGCAATAATTTGGAGGAAGTAGCCATGTTAAATGTTGTGATACAGCACAGTGATGCCACGACAATCCATCCCATGAGCACTGAAGTCCATGTTTCAATTATTAGTTTATTTAAAACTGTTGATAAGAAGGCACCTGGGTGGCTCAGTGGGTTAAAGCCTCTTCGGCTCAGGTCATGAAAAGGTCAGAACCCTGGGATTGAGCCCCACATCGGGATCTTTTCTCTATGGGGAGCCTGCTTCCCTTCCTCGCTCTCTCTGCCTGCCTATCTGCCTACTTGTGATCTCTATCAAGTAAATTTAGAAAAAAAAAAAAAAAGAAAACTGTTGATAAGAGTTTGGGACTTACATTCTGAGTATTACTTCATAATAAACCCAGAGCTATAGTTGTAAATAGCATGCAGAACTAAAATCTTTGCTCTGCATCTGGCTATACCTGAAACTAGGTGCCAGGTCAGCCACTAACTAGTTGGGGGACCTTGATCAAATTGCTGAGCCTCTCAGAACCTTGATTTTTCTAGGTAGCCAGCAACACTACTATACCCAAGGGGTTGGTCATGAGAGTCAAATGGGATGATTCAGGTTCCTGACCCAAAGTAAGCACTCGATAAATGTTACTTCGTAAATCTTCTATTTTTAAAGGTCATTCTACATGGTGGAGAAGAAGGTGGAGCCCATTTCTCCTAATGACCAATTGAGACAACTGCCACTTCGAGCATTTGACACTTGAAAATTATTTTTACATGCTGTATCCCCGCTAAGTTTCACACTGACCCCAGGTGCTGGATAGTCTTACCTATCCCTGGTTTAGAAATGAGAAACCTGAAGCTCAAGGAACTGAAGAAACTTCAGTAGGGTGACTCACATAGTTAGCAGAATGAGATCAGGAACCCGAAGCCCACATTCCATCTCCCCCTGCCCCCATTCGTGCTGCCACTGTTGCCGTAACAACTTATCTCAAAGCATAAAAGACAGACCGGTGTCTCAAAGGCATCGGTTTAAAGCGTCACCTGCTTCTCTGCAGTCCTGACACCTGAATGTTATTCCCAAGGCCACTCCAGTATAATCTCATGCTGGCCATGTTTCTGTTCACGTGGGCATAGTATACAACAGGTGCTCACCTCTCCCTCCTCCACAAGCAGTTCGGCCTCCTGGAGCTCTACATACTAGGGGAGAATAACTGGACTCCAGTGATTTGCAAAAGCTGGCTGTGTACAGCCCTCAAAGACAAGAGGAAGCGTGCTGGGTCAAAGAGGACGCTGCTCCATGGAGTGCAGTGCCAAAGGCTGTCTGATCATGCTGTCATTCAGGTTCCGCACCTACTTTGCAGAACGCGGCCTGGAGTGCTAGACTGAAATACTAGGTAGACAACAGGTAGAGCGATGGCCGGGGGAAAGATGCTCCAGCCTCATTAGGTTTAAAACGCAAAAATGTAAAGCTTTACACCTCTTTTCTGACAAGAAGCACAAGCTGACTTTTTCCCGATAGTGATTTTGTTTTTCTTGAGACTGTGTTACTGTGGGGTCAGCTCATTTGCTGGCCTCTGTCTTCTTCACCCTGAATATTTCATCCTAAATGCTGGACTGATTTTCAAAAAGATCCATAATATAGAGCAGAGTTTAAAAGGTTGAAGAGTCAAGGGTCCTTGAGGAATTTTGAGTGGGACAGTCAAGTAACAAGGGCACTGGAAGCTACAATTAAGTAGCCTTGAGGAACTGTACGTAGTTGTACATAGCAACTCAGTGTTAGAGCTGTGGCTGCAAAGCACTGAAGATTTTTCCACAAACAGATGGTTTCTACCTCACTAAGTTATATGGTGCATGTGTCTTATGCTTTCTTCTAAATGTAATCTATAATGTCCTTGCCTCTCACTATATCCGAAAGGATATAGATAGTGCTTCCAAACTGAAAGGCCCCCATTGCATAACAGCAGTGCCATATTATCTCTGATTTACTCCCTGGTTTGTTCATCAATTCTTTACCATTTATGGAGCCAAGAAAAAAAAAATTGGAAGTATCTTCATAACCTTATTGTGCAGAGCTAGTGATAACATAGGATTCATTGCCAATATCTCTCACAGGCGTTGCATTCCAAGAACCTCCCACACAACACTCTATATCTTTATGTGAAGCCAGCCGCTGGCTACAATGGCAGAATCTTCAAGATAAAGAACAAAGACAACCACGGTCCTTGAAAACCTTTTAACAGTCCAGTCTCATTAGACCAAAAAAGGATTTAGACACAATTATCACGGTCAAAGCATTTTTAAATCATAAAAAGAGTTTTCCCATTCTTAATAAGTGCCATCAGTTTCCACCAACCTTCCCAAGCCAGATAGTCAAAAGTCTGAAGTCAATCTCGATTTCTCTCTCATACCATCTAACAAATTCTCAAAGTTTTTTCAGTTGTAACTCCAAAATCCATTTCTCCATCTCTGTCCTACCATCCGCCAGGCTGCCAGGAGGATCCAAAATGTCACTGCAGGTCTCGACTGCCTTCATCTCTTTGTTGACTGCCACCTCACTGCACTCTATTTTTGCACAGCACTACCATTAAAGTCCATGCTCTTAATCCTGGCTTCCTTGCCCCCCACTTTTTTTTTTTTTAAAGATTTTATTTAGTTGTCAGAGGGAGAGAGAGAGAGAGACTGAGCACAAGCAGAGGTGTGACAGGCAGAGTGAGAAGCAGGCTCCCCGCTGAGCAGAGAGCTTCATGTAGGTCGTGATCCCAAGACCCTGGAATCATGACCTGAGCTCAAGGCCAACGCCTAACTGACTGAGCCACCCAGGCATCCCTGACTTCCTTGCTTTTTGAGTACTTTCTACTACTTTTCTTGGATATACTGACTTTTAAACTTTTTTTTTTTTTTGAATACTTGAAATCTGTACTTACCAAGTAGTTTCTTATCATTCCCATCTCCCTGCATGGCTAGCTTCTCTGCCCATGTAAGCCTCACCTATGAATTAGTAACAATCTCCCAAGGCCATAGTAGAAGTCAAATGAGATGACAGATGTAAGCTATGCCTGACACAATGTCAGGCACACACTGTCCTCTCTTCTAGTCTTAGTTTTGGTACTTACTAGCAGTGGGACCTTGTCAATTCACTCATCAGGTGTGAGTTTTAGTTGTTCACTTTCAAAGGATAGCACTATAGTCTACATGTCCTTAAAGGGATTACGTCATGAAGTCTGAGACTTTTATACATATAAGTAATCAGTCTGACCATTCACATGGGAATGATATGCTCAATGTTTCTGATAATCCCTTCCACACTAATTTGTTGTAATTTCATCTCTGCTTTACCATGTAGAAGTGCTAAAATTAAATCCAGTTTCCTTGAGAAAGCCACCACCTTCTTTCAAATGCATCTAGTGCCAAGTCTGTTTAAAGCTCGGCACCCACAGTGTGTTACAATGTAGGAGGCGGCGGTGGTCCTTGTGGTAATGTTCTTAAATGCACACATCCCAGGTTTTCAAATCCCTAAAAATTATCATATAAGAATGTTTTGACTTTTATGTAGATCATCTGTATTTTATTTTTTTTTAAGATTTTATTTTATTTATGTGACAGAGATCACAAGTAGGCAGAGAGGCAGGCAGAGAGAGGAAGGGAAGCAGGCTCCCTGCCGAGCAGAGAGCCCGATACGGGGCTTGATCCCAGGACTCTGGGATCATGACCTGAGCTGAAGGCAGAAGCTTTAACCCACTGAGCCACCCAGGCACCCCAGATCATCTGTATTTTAAAAAGCAATTCAGGAAATAAGATTCTTCAGCAACGTAAAGACGCGCCTTCTCCAAGTGTTCAACCCATGTAGCTACACCTAGATCAGGACCCAGGAGGCAGATGGATGGCCAAAGAGCTTCCCTCCCCATTTAAAAATCCCCTCAGCTTCAGTTTCACTTTTACAATATACTCAAGTCCAACTTCACTTGATTCTTTTCATATTTTGTCATAGAAGAAGAAAAAAACATAGATAAGGAAATATGCATTTGAAAATGCATTTGTATTTTAATCGAGAACTGTGTGTTCAGGAATTATCGCTCATGCAAACAGAGATAGTAATCAATCATAAGTGTTCCTTTGTATCTGCAGCAACTTATTACAGAGAAGAAGAAGTATTTCTGGATTCTGAGAAATTTGCTGTCAGAAACACTACACAGAACTCCTTTCTTTTTTAATTTTCTCTGAAAGGAGAAATGCAGTAGGAGGGATGATTTTTTCCTTTGCTGTGACCTGAAAATAGACAGGAACAGACGGTCTGTAACATTGCTATTTAAGTGAAAACTCTGAAAGTGACATTAGTTATTATTTTTATTTAATATTGATAACCATGGTAAGATGGGCATAATATTTTATAAACGTATATATTTACATAAGGGTATATATTTTTATTGTGATTCAGAAAGCAGCAAGGGACTTGGGACAGGATCTCAAAGCTTCTACATATATATCCCACATTACTTCCATATTATATTTCCTCATCTAATTTATAGTACCTAGAGATATAAGGGAAATAAAAACAATTATACACTGAATACTTTTTATGTACATATATACATATAATATAAAAGGTTTGTTTTCACATCCAATAATTAAGATTTCTGATCACTTTTTGCAATTAAACAATTTAGAATTCAACATATAGACCACGTTCCATCTCTATTTTCCATATTTAAATTGTCAAGTTTGAGAAATGTGCAACAAATGTAATCCCTGATCAGCATAAACCCCAATCTGTAAATTGCTTTGTGAACATTCTTTAATCTTTCCACATGCTTCAATCTTTATTTCAGATAGTACGTAAACATCTTCCTGATGGGAACCATATTTTTTCTTTTACATAACGCCTCGTAATAGAAATATTGAGAGATGAAGACAGTGAGATCTTAGTAAAACATGGTTATCTGATTTTAGTTATGTAGGTTTTAAAGATCTCACAGATAGGGTCGCCTGGGTGGCTCAGTGGGTTAAGGCCTCTGCTTTCGGCTCAGTTCATGATCCCAGGGTCCTGGGTTCTAGTCCTGCATCTGGCTCTCTGCTCAGTGGGGAGCCTGCATCCCCCTCTCTCTCTTCCTGCCCCTCTGCCTACTTGTGATCTCTCTCTGTCAAATAAATAAATAAAATCTTTAAAAAAAAAATCTCACAGATAGTAACTTCAGTTAATGGTCTCTGTGTTCTCCTCATACTTTAAACCACAAAGTCAAGAACTAAGCAGAAGAGCATCTCAGTAGTGGCCTGATATTTAGTAGGAATAA
Organism: Neogale vison; assembly: GCF_020171115.1. NCBI lineage: Eukaryota > Metazoa > Chordata > Mammalia > Carnivora > Mustelidae > Neogale > Neogale vison. Next base: position 115,834,635 of record NC_058095.1, on the reverse strand, counting down.
TCTCCAATTCACACCATCCAGAACATGCCCAGCCTCGACTGATGACTGAATAGACCTACCATCTTCCGGTGTTTGAATAGGAAACATCACACGAACACCGAATCCTACAGGACTTTAAGATAGACAGTACTGTCCAATGGTTATGAGTGTAATATTTAGAGTTTAGGAAACTGAGCTTCATAATCAAACTTTCCTGTGTGAGCTTGAACAACCTAGTCCAACCATTTAATCCTCAGGCTCTTCTTCTATGGAATGGGAACAACAATGGCACCCACCTCGTTGGATATATTTAATAAAGATTATACATAATAAAGATGCACAACCCTTTGACCAGTGCCAGCACATGGTTATTCTTCATTTGACAGTACTGAGTAATCATAGGTTTATTACCTTATTAATGCTTCCATGAATACTGCTTGCCTTTTGCCCACTATCCATCCATTTAACAAATATTTACTGGGGACCAACTATGTAAAAACACTGTCCCAGTGGCTAGTTGCACTATGTATACTCAACGGCGTCTTCTATTTTATTATGGTACTAATGCCATTATTCAGGTTCTCTCACAAGGAAATGTAAGATTTTGACGGATAAATGGTTCAAAGAAAACTGGGTTAATGCGACAAGAACCTCATCGTTTTTCCATATTGAGAAACAGACCTGACACACGACTGTCATCCACAGAATCTCGATGTTGGAGAGAACTGAAGGAAATCCCAATTAAACACGTTTGTTATTTATTCTCTTCAGTGATTCTCCCCAGGACATTTTCTATCATTTAGTCTAAAGTTCATTTCTCTCAATTTCTTCTCACTTTCTCAACTTACTGTGATATAAGATAAATAATTATGCCCAAAAAAAAAAAAAATGAGGCTAGGGTATAAATAAGAAAACAATATAGTAAAACCTTGTTAATCCAATCCTACTTCATTCAAAATAACATTCAAATCGAATCAACAGTTATTCCCCAGTCAAATAGATACGGTTTTCTCATTAAAATTGTTCATTTAATACAAAGCATGCATTATGAATTATTTAAGGCAGAAATTAGGTCCCCAGAGTACCTTGCATTATTAAAGAAGTAGAATAATTTCAAGGGATGCCAGGAAACAGCTGTATATCAGCGACAGTGAAACTATATTTGTGAACGACTATGATTACTTGAGGCTGTAGGATTTGGTTCATAAGATAATCATTCTTCCACCTCTTCTCTTTAAAACAAATATTCAGTACCATTTCTATAAACTCACCACATTTTCCAGGAAAGGACTACCCTGTTTCTTACAATTCCATCCCAGCTACAGATTTACTTAAGTTTAATAATTAGAAAAATTAAAGAAGCCTTTCTCTCAGCCATGATCTAAGTTTTCAAGGATAAGCTGGTTTTTATGATCTTGAATTCCTAAAAACTGAAAATTTCCCATTGTGAACCGCTATGTTTGTGTAACTGAAGAACTAAAAGGAACTTGTTGTCACGGAAAGGTCCTACGTGTGTGATAAGGAAAAAAAAAAAAAATTGGAAGTTACAGGCTACATTTTTAGAGGGAAAATTGCCTCAGCTTTGGGATCTCTGAAATGGAGCTACTGTGATTTGATGTGCAGAGGATCCTTGATTTCTCAGAGGATCCAGACTTAATGTAATTTTAATGTCTAAGACCCCGAGGATCATCAGATAAAAAGTGTTACAAAAGTAGAAATTATTAGGACTGTTTAAAATGTTGTTAACCGCATCCCCTCATTGTAAAAGGAAATCTTGTTTTAGTCAGAATCCCTGGAGGGAGAGATGGTATTTCTCTTTTAAAACTGTTCAACGAGCTAAGAGCCAACAGTACAGTGAGCGTGGTCTGAGTTCTCAGGCGTGATGTGAGTGGAAGATTTCCCTTCTGTTCCAGGACGCGTAACTGAGAACAATTATTCCTGCTGCGGCCCAAGTTGTGTCAATATGACAATTCACTGGAGAGATCTGTAAATCATTAGAAAAGGTTTACAGTATTTTATGCCCCCAAGGACCACAATGTGCTATGTCACCATGGTGATTTATGACTCCTTCGGAATTTCCTTGGGATAAACCATGTGCAGTTTAACATCCTATGCTCTTTAAATTAACCAGCATTACTATCTCTACATGATCCATTTGTAACACAGGGAGAGGCAGATTTGAAAGTTAAATCGCAAAGTCATGTGAGAGCAGGATATGTGTTTTATAGTAATAACTCGTGTAATGAAACTACAGTTTTAAGGAAAGCCAATTCAATTCCTGAAAGAGGCATGAGAGCATTAACCTCACTGTTTACTTTATTAAAATGGATGTTCAACAAATATTATTGACTATCCGTGTACAATTTCTCGGGTCAACAAGAAACCAGATATGACCCCTATCCTCAAAATATGTAGACTAAAAATCTCTTATTAATTTCTCCTACTCTTGCATTTCAGCTCCATCAAACCAGAGTCAAAACTAACAAACATACAAGCCTCTCTCTGCCTTCTTCTCAGACTTCCTTTTGAAACAGAGCTAAGGTTACTGACCCAAAAGCCAGTAGACCTCATCTAATATCAGACAGCCGACTGCAATCACCAGTCTTTAAATAAATTTCAAAAGCCAAAAGAAGGGGAAAGTCCGTTGGTCCCTCTGGGAAAATCCTGGGTGCTTCTCATAGCATTAATGTCTTCCAACAGAGATCCAGAACTATTTTTCTATTTCTGCTCAAGGAGAGAAGGTATTTCTCCTTCTCTCTCCCTACAATCCCCAGATATTTAAACTTTCCATGATTGTGCCTACAAACCCCTGCTTATGCCCCAAGGTGTGACTCCTTCTCAAACAGGAGCCACAGTCAGCCACCACCTCCTCTCTGTCCTCCTAACACTTCTCAGATTCATCTGTGGATCGTGCATTCTGCAATGTAGGCACATTCCTGTCCCCATAGCAAGGACACAAATGGCCCACAAGGACCCAGGTCCCATCTTAATCATCTTATATTTCCAGAGTATGGAGCAGTACTTGGCATTCATGAGGCATTTCATGAGTGAAACAATGGGCCATGAGCACCCTTTTCAATGATTTTACACACCTTTACATGATGGAGTGATGGGTTTGCTTTCTATAGCTCCAGAATCAGAACAAGTCCCAGAAGTGGAAGCTCTGTGTGGAGGTCACATCAGAATGAACAAAAGAAACTGCCGTCAACACACAGAAACCACCATTGCTAGGAAGGAGCCCATCACCGGATGTGTTCAAGCAGGAGATGAGAAACAATTTGGTGGCAGTGTTGCACAGGGAAATCCAAAAACCAGATGGTTTATAGTTCATGCAATTTATTTTGTCTTTTTTTTTTCTCTTTTCTACACATGTAGTAAGTGAGCATGCAATGATCTGTTTGGTTTTTAGATGAGCGGCAAACCTCCTTTGCTTGTGACATAACAAGGCACGAGCAGACAGCACACTCGGACAACCTCAGTCTTCACTGTGGGTTCTTTCCACTTCCCACGTTGCTTGTTCAGTCCCTTGTCCAGATTCGAACCAACCACTACGTGCATGCGTGTGTTATTAGGTGTTGGTCCTGGTCCTTCATCCTTAGTTTGGCTCTAGCTCTTCAGGTTCCTAGACTGGGCTCATGCTCCTTGGTTAGGTTTTAAACTTCCAGGTCTTCATCATCTGGTTCCTTCTTTCTCTTCCCCACTTTTTCTGTTTTGACAAGAAAACCACCTGCCACACTCCTCGCCTCTTCCTTCTTCCTCCACATCACCCCAATCCCCAGCCTCAAACCACTGTAGCCCAAGACCCAGCATTCTGAAGTCCAGTGTTTTGGGGCCCTAATCTTGTGAATGAGCTTTGGCTCTGTTCCCTCAGATCATGCTTTAGGGAAAGAACAGGCTATCCTTTAGGGAACAAACTCCATTTTAGAAACTATGAAAGCAGTTGTACCAGAAACACATTCCCCACAGCTTCGTAATACCACAGTCACAATCGTCCTATTTTTTCAGCTATGGGGTCAAGCAACGATACCAGGCAGAGGCAAAGGAGTTTTCCTTTTTTTTTTTTTCCTTCTATTGTAAAAACACTACAAGTGTTTGCATACACCTGTCAAAAGGTTCCCCTCAGACACTCAAAGCTCTGCTATCTGAACTCAGAATGCAGAACGATCCATGTCGAGGACAGAAATCAGGATTGTATAGCAATCCCCAGATTACGGGTCAGACAGGTAGGACGGTACTATGACAGCAGTGCTCCTGGCCCCTCGTCCCCCCGCGCTTGCAGGGTTACAGCAGATGTAATTAAGGGGCCATGCCGGTGTGCCTCTGGGCTCAAGGTTAATTAGCCACTGGCAGAGGACACCTTCAGGTGTCCTGGATCGTAACAGCACCAGCCAAAGCAGCACGAGTCTGAACTGACAGCACTGACGCCACACGGCAGCAGAGTTGAAACCAGCAGAGGTGAAAACAAAGACTGACATAGGTTGCGGCACCGCTGACAAGATGGAAAAGGAACACACTCCAGCTGCTTTGGGGAGAAATAACAGGCAAACCAAAAAAAAAAAAAAAAACCATGATGCCCCACTGTTGGCGTGAGCACCGTCCCAGAATTAACGGCGCATGGAAAGCTCTATTGCCTGTGCTCCCGGACCCTTCCGTCCCATCCACTGAAAGTTGGCTCTCCAGAGCCCTGCACCCATGACTCCAATACACACCAACTCTCTCTTTTGACTTTCCGGTTCTTTCCCAGAGAAGATCAAGTCCAGCACAGAGTGTGCAAAACACCTGCCACTGAATGCAAAGACATCGCAGGAAGTCTCCTACCTTCTAGGAGCCTCTTCGGTTCTTGAAGCACTTACCTTCTTGGTGGTCCATTTCCTTCCAGTGGATGGCCCTTTATTATTCTATGTCTTTCCTTTTCCAGTTTTCAAGCTACGTCAAGACTGGTCTGCTCTGGGATCTGGCACACCCATGGGACCTGGAAGACATAAACTCGGTGAGAAAGAGACTTTCTGGTTCTCGACATTGAAGATCCTGGAGTTTCTCACCAGATGCTTTCTGCCTGCCTGGGGAACTGGGCCTCTGCTACCTGGTAAGGGAGTGTGTTGTTGGGGTGGGGTGGGGTGGGGGTAGGGTTTTGTTTCTTTGGTGCATGGCACCCAACCAACCAGCATGGAATCCCACTCTGCGCACGAATGCAGCATACTCTGCTCTGTCTCCCACCAAATCCCCTCTGCTATCAATTTGTAAACAACTCAGCTCTGCCTGCATCATATGTGAGCAGGCCATGCCAGCGCCACACTGTGCCCTTCCCTGCTCCCAGCCAAGTGCACCTGCTGCCCGGGGCTCTGGCTGCCGCTGCCGCTACTGCTGTTATTATGCTCTGCCATCGCTTGCCCTGCTGCTTGCTGGGCTGGCGGCACATCTCTGGCATGGGGAGGAATGTTTATTAGTTTTAATTGGTGGACACGGCTGGACAGTGACATTTGGGGGGGACTGTGTGTCATCCCCCCTGTACCAGGTACCGGCTGCGATGGCAGATGTAGGTGGATCAACTCAGAATACAACCTACAGATGATTCCCTTTCCAGAACAATGCAGCTGCTGTGCCTCTCCCCTACCTAGGGGGACACACTCTCCCCTTTCTCTTTATCCCTTCTGTGCTTTCCTAAGTGGAAAAGTTTTATTCATTCTGGAATATAGTAGTCTCTTTCAAGAAAACAAAGCAAAACAAACCAAACCAAACAAACAAACAAAATCCTCTCCCCAAATCATAGTCTGTGAATCCCAGTATCTTTCTGCGTGACCCAAGCATCACCCTGAATTGACTGCAAACATCCCATACGCTGTAAGATCTCGTATACTTCTTGAGCAATATTCTGAATATCAACTTAGCAAATCATTTTATATACAAATAAACTGTTTTACTATCACTTTCTACTCCTACTCAGCTCTGTAACTAACCTCTCGCTGTTAACGAAGTCTCAGACCCGCATGCTTTCAATGTACAAGATTTGGTTTTACATGTTTCACTGTTCTTCCACATTCTGTTGTCTCATTGCTCCTCTTCCAGTGGGGGTCAGGCAGTAACAGTCCCCCCCGAAGCAGGGCCAGGCGGAGGCAGCAGCGGTCCCTCCAGCAGCACAGCCTGGCAGTCGCCACTTGTCTGGTTTGGACGCCCTAGTCCTGGACTGCGGTACAAAACCACACACACACACACACACACAGCCCGACCTCAGCAAAGAATCATTTTGTCAGGATTCCTTCCTTCTACCTCGGTCCCTCAGCAAAGCCCTGCCTTCACCAGACCATCAGAAGCCAAAAACTTGGCTTGGAGTTGTTGCTTTCCGCTTTAAGAATGGTGGTGTGGGTCACACATAGCCTCTGCGTGGTTACACGTTTCTATCAGCCTCCTCTGCCGCAGAAGCCGGAGTACTTGCTTCAGAAGCTCAGAGCCAGAAACCGTAAAACTCTTCTGCCACCTAGCGGCGTAGCAAAAGCCGCACTCATCAGGAAACTAGAAACATGTCTATAGGGCCAGGCTATCAACGTGTTAAACTCTGGGTGCCCTTTAACCAACTGAGCCACCCAGGCGACCCCTCTGGGTGCCCTTTAAAAGGAGACAACTAAAACCTATACCCCATGTCCTCAAGTGACCTAAAAGTAACGTTTTAATGATACCAGATCTTAAAACAGTCAACGACCCAACAAAATGCCCTATGCTGGTAACTAATTTTAGGATTCTCAATTGTTGATTTATAAAACAAGGTAACCCAAGCAAATAAAATCCGTCTATTGAATTTCTTCAGTTCTCGGGGGTTATTTATTTATTTCTTCAATTCTCGGGGGTTATTTATTTATTTATTTATTTATTTTTAGTTTGTGTTACCATCTGTTGTTTAGCTATATACTAATCCAAAATGCAGGGCAGGCTTAGAGCATGGTTCTCAGTGAAAAGATTAGCTTGGAAAAATATGCAGGGACACCTGGGTGGCTCAGTTGGTTAAGCGGCTGCCTTTGGCTCAGGTCATAATGCCAGCGTCCTGGGATTGAGTCCCACATCGGGCTCCTTGCTCAGCAGGAAGCCTGCTTCTCCCTCTGCCTCTGCCTGCCTCTCTCTCTGACCGAAAAAAAAAAAAAAAAAAAAAAAAAACGCAGCCCATGTCTTAGCACAGAGTATATCCAGCCCCTGAAGCTATCGCTCATCCTAAAACATTAGAAAAGAGGGAAAATTCAGGATCTATGTAACAAATGCCCTATAATTCTTCAGTTACTGAATCCTATTTTCACCGGATTTTAAAATGACCACACAGGATACAGAAATACTGCAAAATACAATGACTAAGTCATTTCCAGATCACTGCTGAGTGGACTTCTGCTGTTGTTTTAACACAAGTAACTGTGATGTCTGATGGAATCACCCTAGCCGTTCCTCCTCCAAAGGGTTTGAAAGAATCTTGGGGAAATGGTCTAAACAGCAGATGGCATGGCTTCTTCCGGATGCTCAACACTCAACAGCAAGAGATGCAGGTAATGCTAAAGGTGTAGAAACTGCAGAATCAAGTTATCTTTCTCCCCTCTAAAAATGTAAAATAAGATGCATCATTTATGGATGCCCCAGGATAGTCTTAAATTATGCAATCCACATATCCATGAAAAGTTACCTAATGTATTCCCTTACTTCATGACACCGATGGCCCCCTTGGCGCATGCACACATGCAGGCACACACCTGCACACGCAGACTCATTCACACTCACTCACTCCCTGAGAGGAGTTAGGGAAGCAGGTCTGTATCTACCATGTGAGTAACATTCATTTCTAAAGCAAATACACCCAAGAGCAGGGAAGCACAGAGGTACTAGCTAACTAAATGCTTCTTTTATCAACTCAGTGGTCTTGCCCGCTTAGAAAGCTTCTCAAACGTGTGTAATGGGATTAAAAGCACTCTCAATAAAGCTCATTACCTTAGTGATCCTTCGCATCTTCTTGTGAAATTAACTGTATCTCCTATATGTACAACTACTTAAGATAGTAATTTAAGGACAATAACAGCTAAATCTAAGAGGGTTATTTTTCCCTTGGATCCGCCCCCCACTTAGAGACCTCTTCATGTTTAGATTAAAAACCAGAAACACCGTTTTCCATCCATTTTAGGGAAGAGAAGAAAAGGACAAAGGTGAAAAAAATCAAAGACCTTTGAAAGCAATAATCCTGGAAAATGATAATGCCACAAATACTTTAACATGAATGTCCAATGGGGGGGAAAAGATGAATGAATTAGGTATACTTGATTGAAACTAAATAATCTCATTTTTATTGGTATTTCATCATACATTCCCCTCTATCCCCCTCACCCCACCCCCATGCACACACATATACAACCTCACTCCAATTGGTTTTGGCAAATCATATCCACTTTCCCTGTTTTCATATGCATTCAAGGTAGGTATTCTTAAGCTGTGTTAGATAGGAGCTTAACATAATGCTGATTTCCCTTTCTTTTAAGGGCAGAGCCCCCCCCCTTTTTTTTTCTTTTCCACCTTCTCACACTTGGCTCAGAAGACTGAGACTCTCCCCAGCACTAAACATCAACTTGCCAAAACTAATCAACATCATCTCATTGAGTGGAGGGTAGGTATGTGACCTAAGTGTTCCCAGTGTCATGGGAGATGTGCTAAGGAAGTAGTATACTGGCTCTGGAGTCCTACGACAACAATGGGAAAGCAGGCAGCCTTTAGGATGACTGGAGAGAATGAAGGGAATTGAGTCTGTGATGACTTTAGACCGTGCAGTCCACTAACCCTAGAGCCCCGGACCTTGAGGTAAAAGTCAGTGATCCAACCAGGTAGATCCTAAGCTACCTCTTTGCTCAATGGTGTGCAGGTGGAAAGGCACAGATGGCTTCAGACCACGTTCTTCTCCACTATCAGCTAATTCCAAAATCTAACACTCTCTAGATTGCTAACTCAAAGTTATTCAAGGGATGCCAGAGTGGCTCAGTCTGTTAAGCATCTGCCTTTGATTCAGGTCATGATCTAAGGGTCTTAGGATCAGGTCCCCCATCAGGCTCCCCGCTCAGCAGAAGTCTTCTCTCTCTGCCTGCCTCTCCCCCTGCTCGTGCTTGCTCTCTTTCTGACAAACAAAATCTTAAAATAAATAAATATATATATATATATATATATATATATATATATATCCTAACTATCCTAATTATCCATTCTTTGCTCCTTCAGGCACATTTATAAAATCCTATACGTCTTACTGGTTGAGTATCTCTTGAATCAACCTTTTGTAAACTATTCTGCATTCACTATTGTAGTTCAGCCCCTCATAACTTTTTTCTTGGAGTCTTGTTACAGTCTCGTAACTCCTCTATTTCAAATAAATCTTTCACTCCACCTCTAGCAGGACCTCATAAATTTCAAATGCAATAGGTCCCTTTCTATGCACAATGGCATCCTTATACATCCCTCTGCATTCAGGTTCAAAGTGAACCTTTTCTGTGGTTGGGAGGCACTTCTTGACCCATCCTTGAAAAATCGAGCTTTTCTCAGCCTTCTTGTCTTTATCCTCAATCATCAAGCCATAGTGAAATAACTATACATCTAAAATTTTGTTATTTTTTTTGCCTCTGGGCCTTTGCACTTTGGTTCCCTCTGCCTGTGATGTATGTTCTTGTATCAATCAATGGCAAGTCTAGTTTATCTCAGCTGGTTACTTTGTAGGGCAGTACCCGAGAAGCCATCCCTCCGGTCCTGACTCTGGCTTTGGTTGTGCATCCCTCTTTCTCCTCCACTATCACACTCTACTTGCCTCTTACATAGTGCTGAGCGCACTGCCCACTCTCTGTTGCTGGTAAACCTGCCGCACTAGTAGATGAGCTTTTTCAGGATATAGAGCATAGCTTCACCAACACTTCCTACCAGACCCAGTACAGAAAAGGCTCTCATCAGATGGTGTTTGATAAAACAATATCTAATGGCCACCTGACTTAAAAAATAACTGTATAAAGGCAAAGAGCTAGTTAGTGGTATAAATGCAAGTAGAACAGAGAACTCTTGATTCCCAGTCCTGTTATCTTTTTATTACAATATACTGTTTCAGTTTAGGTTTACTCTGGACCTTAGTGTTTAAAACTCAGAACTGTCATATAAGACAAATAGCTTCTTCTGAGGAACTTTACCAAAGCCTTATAGTTAGAATGGCCTGAGGCAGATTTTTTAACCTTCCTACCATCCTCTTTCTTATTTACAAAATGGGGGTAATAGAATTGCTCATCCATTTTTGCTAAGAGATGATGAATGTAAGGGCCAATGAAACCAATATCCATGGACATGATTAAAGGCAGGGCTAAAACTCAGAATATCCGCATGCCCCTCTTTGGTTTGCTAATACCCTTCTGTGTATGTACTGAATACAAGAAATTCAACAACTGTACAACTCAGTTGTATACCTCCCTATAATATGTGAGAAACTGATAGGAAACAAAGAATCACAAAGGTGATATACAAAGCCATCACCTGTACATACTTGGCCCTGTTACAAAATGGAGTTCAACATCTTTATATGTCACTGTGTATATAGATTAGGTCATAAGCCCTTGACCGGGTAATATGTTGTATTCCGGTGCATTTAATCAATTCTATATTTATGTATATTTATACACTGAAACATTGTGCATTTTGATTCTGCTCAGTATATGGTAGTATAAATGCAATGATTTCATGGGAAAACATAATTAGTGGGAATTAAGTGAAACCTGAGTTGTCTTTCAAGTCTGAATCTTTTAGGAATGATCAGAGCTATGTTGCTATGTAGATAAAAACAGTATCATCTAGATAGACTCATTTCTCAACTTCTTCAGTTTCTCCTCAAATTTTACCTTAACAGAGAGGCTTTTCTCAACCATTCTATTTAAAATGGAAGCTCCTACCCCTCATCCACCCCTGCCTTACACACACATACACACAGGTTTAATTTCTTTCCTGACCTCTGATGCCTTTTTTAAAGATTTTGTCTAAGAGAGAGAAAGAGAGAGTGTGCATGAAAGGGGGATGGGTCAGAGGGTGAAGCAGACTCCCCACTGAGCAGGGAGCCCAATGGAGGACTGGATCCTGCGACTCCAGGATCACAACCGAAGCCGAAGGCAGTCACTTAACCAACTGAGACACCCAGGTGCCCTCTAGAGGTTTTCCTACTACTTTATCATCCTAGTATCACAACACTAAATAATATACCATTTATTTTACTTGTTTATTGATTTAGTGCTTGTCTCTTCCCAAGTGTAGTCTCATGAGGGGAGAGGCAGTTTTGGGATTCGTTTTATGCCACATTAGCTGTGCCTAGAACAGCTTCTAGCAAGTGGGAGGTGTTTGATAAATATACACCGAGATAATGAGTATCTTCTACTGCATAGACTTAGGAGTACCTCCCAAAATAGGACTCGTTATCCTATGATCTCTGACCTGTTTTATTTTTTTCCTTGACTTTTTTTTTTAATGCATCACAGATGAAATATGTTTAGTGCCTTCAATGGTCATTCCCTAAATGGTTTGAGCATCCTCACTAATTTCCATTAAATGCTGCCACAGCTTCTAAGCATTTCTATCATGATATCCTAATATCATTGCAATATTCAGAACCTTCTCAGGCATGTCCTTTGGAACTTACAATCTCTGATGAAGCATCTCATGAATGGGGATATATAGGTGATAAAATGCTAAAAGAAAATTAATAGGTCCACATTTTATTTCACTGCTTCAAAAAAAAAAAAAAAGAATTATCCTCTGAGATACAAAACATGATGATTTAAGTTAAAAGAACAGAGCCTTCTCCTGGTTTATGAAGTGCTCTCCCAACACTATGCTAGCTGGTATTGGCAGCCCACACGCCACTTGAGGAAGATAACACAGAAAAGTCTGTTTCTAAGACAACAGCATTTTCTTTTGTGTCTTCTGCTATACTCATAGTTCCTATTACCTCAAGGATCACCTGGAATTTCACCTACAATAAAATGATATAAATTAAACCAAATAAGTATCCCTTCAAAGACCAAAATAAATGGAATTTTCCTGATTGAAAGTATTACAATAACTTTATAACAATTTACACTGCGCTACCGTGACAAAGAGGCAAAATTCAGGTATTTAAAAACAGACTGCATTTTAATTAAAGTGGCCACTGAAGGGAACATGCCTGCTACTTTTAAAATATTCCTTTCCTGACAATATCCAAAAATAACACATTAGATATAATTTCAGACCTTATTTTACCATACCTCTCAATACCATATGAGCTTACTCATCCTGTGTCCAAATTTTCTTTATAAAATTGAAAGAATAATACTGCCTCAGACTGAAAAGAGCTTTGAATACTCTGTGTAAAAATTTTAGGAAAACCTACAATAAGTTTAACACCATGAATAATTCACCACTGATTCCAGAAATAATCCTTGTAGACTTTAGTAGTAATTTCTCTTATTCTATGTAAATGTTAAGACCTTCTTGGGGCACCTGGGTGGCTCAATGGGTTAAAGCCTCTGCCTTAGTCTCCCAGGCTCCCAGGGTCCTAGGATCAAGCCCCACATCAGGCTCTCTGCTCAGTGGGGAGCCTGCCTCACCCTTCTCCCCTCTCTCTCTGTCTATCTCCCTACTTGTGATCTCTGTCAAATAAATAAATAAAATCTTAAAAAAAAAAAGACCTTCTCTATTAACAATTACATTTCAGTCTTATGAATATTAGCACCAGAACATGTGTTGTTAAAAATAATCTCAAGCATGTTTTTTCTTATCAAAAAAGAAGAGAAAAATATTTATTTGGGTTGAAGGAGTTTTTAAAAGAATCACTTTTGAACATTTTAAAACTAAGGTATATACAGTATGCCTGTGCAATAAATTAAAACTGATTCCTTATTCCTCCACACCACCAATTTTCCCATTTACAACCTTGCTTAAGATTATAAATTCAGTAAAGTTTGTCTTTTTTTATTTGAAGTTACTTATAAGTTCAAGTCAAGAAAAGCTACACATGAGGGCAGAAAATGGCTGTGATAAAGTCCAGGGATAATTAATAAGTACCTGCCACGAATAAAGAAAAAGGTAGGGAGATAAGACAATAATAGAAGCCAGATTATGATAAACGCCAAAAGGCAGACACAAACAATGTCCTAAACGTCTCAAAATGTGAACAAAAGATCCCTTTATGCTAGTCCTCCTTCCAGTCTGAATTACAACACAGGCAAAGGCTATTATAAATGTTAACAGAAAAAGAAAAAAAAAATCAGATCAGAGCATTGTATTATTTTCAATTTATTCTTGTAAGACCAGAAACTACCAAAAATGCACTTTATTTTTTTTGAAAGGTTTTCCAAGACGTGTTCCTCCAATCTCTTTTGTTTCTTCCACAGGCCTTACAGTGAACCTCGCCCGACTGTAGTACTCTCCACTGACAGGTGGGCACTTCAACACCTTTTGTTCCTTCTCATTCAGCCTGTTTTCAACACATGGGATTGCTCTCATAGCCAAGCCAATTTAAATTATTTGGGGAATAAGATTTCATTAAACACTACATCAAATGCCTCACTGAGATCAATACATATTACCTCCACTATATGGCCCTTATTCACTAATGCTGTAGTCCTGCCAGGGCCTGGAAACAAATAGGTGGTTTATAATTTACATAGGACATCCGTGAGTCATGCTTGGCTCCCTCGAGTTCCCACATATGGCTTTCTTTAACATTTCTTATTTTAGTTTACTAAGGAGAGGATTAGACGTATTTGAGTAAAATATTCAAACTCAATCTGCTTGCCTCTTTTCAAAAGTGAATGACGTTTTGTCTATAATGTTTTATATTTGTCAGGTTCTATGACTTCTGAAAAACCAATTATTCTTTATTTGATCATATATTCATTTCCTTACACAATTTCTATCCATTATATTGTCAGTTTTTCCACAATGAAAATATACTTTATAACTGAATTACTTTAGTTTAAATTCATATCCTCTGTATACCCAATTATCTAGTGAATATAATATTTTTAGCATTTGAATATTAAACATTTTGGCTAAATAAAAAAAAAATCTGTCCACAAAAGACACAAATGCTGCTTTCAGTATTCTGAATAATTTATAATGATGGCATCAATGAACTCACATAACATTAAATGTCAAGGCAGTCTCACCCAAAAGCCCTAAACTCAAACATTGTGTGTTGAGCCACTGGCAACAGGGGAACATGGAGTAAATGTGGACTCTGGTTACTGGGGCTTTGCCAACGCAGACTCTCTTAGCTCAGAATATCAGGAAGGGAAATTCAACAGGAAATATTAAAATGAAACACTGCCACAAACTGCAGCTTATTTTTTGGTCTAAAACTGTCGGAAATTTCTACATATCTCTAGTTTGCTTTTAAAGCACAAACTCTGAGCTCATCAGATCTGCTTACCACATCTCAATGTCAAGAGTGTTACTAGGATGAAATTACAGGAAGACCAATTACTCATCGATCCATAAATATGTAAACTTTTAGAATGAGCAGAAAGAATGCCTACAGGATATTTGGTTTAGACTCCTTACTTTGTAGGTAGAAAGAAGAGTTCTGCTGATGTGAGGGGACTTTCTCCAAGTTGGCACAACCAGTTAGAAGCAGGACCAGAACACAGTATTTACAGGTGTATCTTGGGACTATAGTAGGTGTGGTTCTAGAGCACCACACTAAAGCAAATATCACAAAGTGAGCCAAATTATTTTTTTTGGTTTCTCAGTGCATCTAAAAGCTATGTTCACATTATACCATAGTCCATCAAGTGTGCAACAGCATTATGTCTACACAAGGTTCGTGTGTTAATTTAAATATAATTCATTGCTACAAATTGCTGACCATCATGTGAGCTCTCGGCAGGTTGTAATCCTGCTGGTGGAGGATCTCATCTTGATGTTGATGGCTCTGCACTGGCTGGAGTGGTGCTTGCTGAAGGTTGGGTGGCTGTGGCAATTTCTTAGGAGAAGGCAACCATGAGGTCTGCCACAAGGACTCTTTATTTCACAAATGATTTCTCTGTAGCACGTCATGCTGTTTGGTAGGATGTTACCCATAATAGGGCTTCTTTCAGAACTGGAGTCAATCCTCTCAAAACCCGCCACAGCTTTATCCGCTAAGTTTATATAACAGTCTAAATCTTTTGCTGTTATTTCATCAGTCTTCACAGCTTCTTCACCAGGAATAGACTGCATCTCAAGAAACCACCTTCTTTGCTCATCCATAGGAAGCAGATCCTCATCTACTGAAGTTTTACCATGAGACTGTAGCAGTTCAATCCCATTCTCAGGCTTCACTTCCAATTCTAGCTTTCTTGCTCTTTTTACTACATCTCCAGTTAACTTCATCCACTGAGGTCATGAACCCCTCAAAGTCATCCATGAGGGTTAGAACCAACTTCTTCCCAATTCCTGTGAATATTGGTATTTTGACCTCTTCCCACGAATCACAAATGTTCTTAATGGCATCTAGAACAGTGAATTTTTTTCAGAAGGTTTTCCGTCTGCTTTGCTCGGATTCATCAAAACAAACAAACAAACAAACAAAACCCATTATCTATGGCAGCTCTAGCCTTATGAAATGGTATTTCTTAAATAGCAAGTCTTCAAAGTTAAAATTCCTCCTTGATCTATGGGCTGCAGAATGTTATATTAGTGGGCATGAGAACAACAATCTCCTTGTACGGCTGGCCAGGTGCATTGTCAAAGAGTGTTAGTATTCTGAAAGTCATCTTTTTTTTCTAAGCAGTTCAATAGTAGACTTACAATATTCAGTAAACCATGTTGTAAATGGATGTTCTGTCACCTAGGCTTTGTTGCTCCATTTAGAGAGCACAGGCTGAGTAGATTGAGTGTAATTCTTTAGGTCCCTGGGATTTTTGAAAGAGTGAGCACTGGCTTCAACTTAAAGTCACCAGCTGCATTAGCCCCTAACATGGGAGTCAGTCTGTTCTTTGAAGCTAAGCATTGACTTCTCTCTAGCTATGAAAGTCCTGGATAGCATCTTCTTCCAGTAGAAGCTTATGATACCTACACTGAAAATCTGTTTAGTGTAGCCACCTTCATTCATGATCTTAGCTAGATCTTCTAGATTACTTACTGCAGCTTCTACAACAGCACTAGCTGTTTCACCTTGTATTTTTATGTTACCCAAAACACTAAAATTTACTCCGTATTGGCAGTAAGGCGGTTTCATTTTCTTTTCATCCATAGGTTCACTGAAGTAGCATTTTTAATGTCTCTCAAGAGCTTTTCCTTTGCATTCACATCTTGAGTGTTTGCAGCAAGAGGCCTAGCTTTCAGCCTATGTTGGCTTTCAACACACCTTTCTCACTATCTTATTCCTTTCCATCTTTTAAAGTGAGACACAGGATTCTTTCTTTCACTTGAACACTTTGAGGCTATTGTAGGTATATTGGCTGATCTAATTCCAATATTGTTGTGTCTCAGGGAACAGGGAGAGAGATGGGGAATGGCCCATCAGAGTAGCAGTCAAAACACACACTTTTATTAATTTTGCTGTCCTATATGGGTGCAGTTGGTGGTGCCCCCCAAACACTTACCATGGTAACAAAGATTACTGATCACAGATCACCATAACAAATATAATAAAGTCCAAAATACTATGAGAATTACCAAAATGTGACAAAAGCAAGCGAACGCTATCAGAAAACAGCACTGACAGACTTGTTCAACAAGTTTGCCACAAACATTCAATTTGTAAAGAACATACTACCTATGAAGGACAACAGAGCAAAGCACAATAAAACAAGGTATGTCTGTACTGATTCAAGTCTCGGGCTCTAGTTGTAATACCATGCTATCTCGTCATTGTTCAATAAGAGGAGCATAATATGTTGTTGTGGATTTTACAGAATTCAAGATCTCTAAGAAAAATTATTATGGTATCTACAGTTCTTTACAGAAATTTTGGAATTCCCAGGTGTACTGAAGTAGAAATAAACTATATTGAAAACTTGCTCAAAACTCATTGCTATAGCCTATATTTAAGTTAAGTATTTTTCTCATTATGTTCAATTTTATAAAGAGAAAAGAGCTGGAATAAGTCAACAGAAGCAACTCTCTCTCCTTATAAAATCTCATTCCATCACATGATTTCAACTCCCTTCTGCATGATGATTGTTGAAACCTCTGGATCTTCAGTCCAAATCTCTCTGGCACTCCAGACATCACTATGTAATGGTCAACACTACTTAATGATCGTGATCCCCTCAAACTCACAATATCAAAAGTAGAACTTATCCTGTTTCTCCCACACCCAAATGTCACAACGAAACCAAAGAAACAAAAATCAGGCCAGGTTTCTCTTCGTTATTCTCTAATACTAGAAGACAGAGCCAGTATCCATCCATTAAGCCGCCCAAAGCCAAGCTCATTCAGCAGCTCTTCCAACTGTGTTTCTTCCCACATGGCGTTAGTCACCAGCGCTTGCCTCTTCACCTCCTAAATACTTCTCCCTTCCTCAAGATCCGGGCTCACACCCTTTCTTCACCCTTTCTTCATCCTTCTATCCCCAGGTCATCACACGTTAGATCCTTCACATTCTCCTGGATTAGAACAGTGGTTGAACTGCGATGGCACCATTTTCATTCTAAAACTCAAAACCTGAATTTCTCTATGAGCATAGCATGATGTATAGAAGTTGAATTATGTTACAAGCCTGAAACTAATATAACGTTGTGTCAACTTTTTTTTTTTTTTTTAAAGAAAGAAACCTGAATTTCTTCTCATGGTCCACATTCTTTATTATGGCACACAAGGCCTGCCTGATCTGACCCTGGGATACCTCCACAACCTCCTCCTTTCCACTCCTGCTTCACTACTAAATCCTCTCCCTGCATTTAACTCCTTGCAGTTCTCAGAAGGTTATGTGCTCTCTTTCATGTTCAGACCTCTACAGAGTGTATTCCCTCTGTGGGGGATAATCTTCCTTTCTCTAGGTCTTGCCACCTGACCCCACCTCTTTTAACTGAGCAGACGCTCTTCTTTCAAATCCAGTTAAGCCCTACCTTTTTTAGGGAGTCCTCTCTGACTGCCACAGATCAGAAACTGCTCGTAACAGTTACAATACAAAATTAAATACTTCTCAATTTGTAATTAGCACACAATTGTGGTTTTCCATCTTGAAGCTAATTTTTCAATTTCTTTTAAATCTGCTGGAACCTTACAGTCTAATTCAACAAAATAAGGAAATTGGATTAGATGACCTTCAATATGGAGATTTATATGACCTTCTAAATGGAGATACTTTATATTTTTGATAGCATACTAAATACCGATTTTAAGGCAGAAGAGGATTGATTTCTTAAACATGTATTATGTATAAATTATTTAACATTCATGATCTCATTTAATTTGATATGAGTGGGAATACCTAATGCTACATAACAGAAATTCACTTAAGATAGTTTAAATAAAAAATAAGTTTATTATCTCACAAACACAAAAGAAACCTCTAGAAATAAGAATTAGCTCCAGGTACAATTGAATCCAGGGCTCAACCAGTATCATCAGCACTTGTTCCCGGATTCATTTTTATCTCTACGTTCCTTAGAGTTAATCTCTTAGAAACAGTGCCTTGAACAGCTAAAGCTTGCCATTATTATTCATCTAATTCCAGGAGAAATGTGTGTGTGTGTTTTTTTTCCCTCCCCCCGAATGTAGCAAAATCCTCACGGCTGGATCTTATTGGACCGACTTGGGCCATGTGAATAATTTTCTGTGACCAGAGACAGTGAAAAGCAGGATTAACCAGCTAGGTACCCACCCCAAGAGCAAACAAATAGAGTCAGGCCCATCCATAGCTTACAGTTTGAGATCAGGGTAGGCTTCGCCACTGAATAATAAACTCTTATTAGAAAAAGATTTATGCTGGCTAGGCAAAAATAGCACATAGTCCACAAGAAATTGCAACAATTTGTGAGGTTGGTGTTATGGTCTCCACTATTTTCCCAATAGACTAGGGGTCAGCAAACTTTTTCTTCAAAGGACCAGACAGCAAATATTTTATGCTTTTGCGAGTCTCACATGGTCTCTGTCGCATATTCAATTTTTTTCTACAAGCCCTGAAAAACATAAAAATCTTTCTTAGCTTAAGGGCTATACTAAAGTTGGCTATGCATTAGATTTGACTTTGGGTCATAGTTTGCTGATCCCTGCACTAGATAACTGAGTAAGCTGAAGGCAGAAGCCATGTCTTCTTGGTATTAGTATCCACCGGGCCAGCACATAGCGAGTGTTCAGTAAACTTTTGCTTGCTGCATAAATCCAGACTTGGATCAATTAAATTGAGAACTGGAATGAGAAAATGAGAGAGTCAATTATCATATGGTTTCACTCATTTGTGGAGCATAACCAATAGCATGGAGGACAAGGGGCGTTAGAGAGTAGTAGGGAATTTGGGTAAATTGGAAGGGGAGGTGAACCATGAGAGACTATGGACTCTGAAAAACAGTCTGAGGGGTTTGAAGTGGCGGGGGGGTGGGAGGTTGGGGTACCAGGTGGTGGGTATTATAGAGGGCACAGCTTGCATGGAGCACTGGGTGTGGTGAAAAAATAATGAATACTGTTTTTCTGAAAATAAATAAATTCGGAAAAAAAAAAAAAAAAAGAAAATGATCTTCAAACTCATTTCATATAGAGCATTAGAATAAACAGAAATGGAAGCTCTTTCTTAGAAAGTTAAGTGTCTTTGACCTCAACTCCCTGGGGAAAACAAAGTTGGGAGAGAAGGGAAAAGAAGAAGAGAAAAGAATTATAATGGTAAAGAAAAATTTCTCATGCAGTTATTAAAGACCACAGAGAGACTGCACAGGAGTTGTCTGGCAGGACTGTAGAGAGGAAAAGCACAAAGGAACTAGGAAAACACTCCCCTGAGACAACACCAGCCTAAAGTACAAGTTCATGGAAAGAAACAACTGAAAGACAGGCGGGAATGCCTTTTGCCATATTTCTCAACACAAATCCACTCTCACTTATGCCTCCAAACTCTTGAAGGCTAAAGCTTTCAATTCCCTATGGCCACATGAAGACACAAAGCTCTAGGAACAATCAAGGAAAATGGAATTTTTATGACAGCTGCCCTGAAATAGTATAGGAAGAGACATTACCCTGTATTAGGGAGATCTTTAATTTATGTAGTATTCAGTATTTTATCTAACTTTTTAATGAACATATGTCTCAATTTCATATAGGTCATTTTACCACCTCTATCATTCTATGTCATTTTTTCTAGCACTAGGATTCCAATCAGCCTCACCTAAATGCCCAATCCTTTGATCCCAACATCTTTTTCATATTAGTCATTCCCTCTTGAAATCTCCTTTTTCTCCTCACATAGCTTATGAAACCATGGGAATGACTGCATCCGATCTCCCCTCCTTGCTCCTCATAGTGGCTGAACGGGTGGCCCCCAAAATGGTATGTCTATATCCGAATTCTAAGGACTTGTGAAAGTTATCTTCTTTGGCCTGGGTGGGTGGAGGGGGGGAGCAGTCTTTGCAGATATAATTCTGTGAAAGATTCTGAGATGAGATCATCCTGGACTATCCAGATTGGCCCTAAATTCAAGGACCAGTGTCCTTAGGAAAGACACACAGAAGACAGAGAAGGTGATGTGAAGACAAAATGAATGATGCATCCATGAGCCAGAGAGGAGAAGAGGAAGAAAGTGATCATGGGAGCAGACACTAGAGTGAGGCACCCACAAGTGAAGAAATGCCAACAGCGACCAGAAGCTGGAAGAGACCAACAACAGATTCTCCCCTAGAGCCTTTGGAGAGAGTTCAGTTCTGCTGACATCTGATTTCAGACTTCTGACCTCTAGAACTATGAGAAAATACATTTATGTTTTTTAAGTCACCCAGTTTGTGGTGGTTACAGCAGCCACACGTCTTTTCTTTAGCATACTCTGGGTCACTCCAAATGTCCACTTCCTCTGGACCTTACTACCCCATGCACTGAACATAGCTGGAGAAAATTCACAACTCATACCATTTAAAATCCATGACTGCAAACTTCCCTGGGCCACTCATTGTTCTTGCTCTCCTTAACAATGATTTCTTATCCTCGCTCTTGGCTGACAATCTTACTTTCTCTTTCACTGAAAATAAATAGAAGAAATCAAAGAAGTTTTATAGCCTCTCACCCTTCAGTAGGTACCCATTTATCCTAGATATGTAGATCAATTATTTATATGCCTCTCTAAATATCTAAAGACAATCCCCTCCATAAGTGGATCCATCCCTTCTTATCTATCAAAGTTCAGGGCTTCAAAAATTCTTTATCTCTTCTACATCATATTTTCTCTCTACTGAATCATTTCCTTCAGGGTACAACTATGTTCCTCTTTATTTTTCCCTTCTGTAGCAAAACTCTACTAAGTTGCCTGAACCTACCCACTTCAACTTCTCTGCTCTCATTTTATGATAAACCCATTCCAACTGAGATTTTTCCCCACTACTCAATGATCAGTTATTGACCTGTTTAGTTAAAACTTGCTACTTTTGTTACTGTTGTGCGCCTCTATGGTATTTCCTGCCTAGCCTCTTCTCTTTACCTGGTAATTCACAGCTCTCCATTTTCCACGTGGCTCTAGAAGGAACTGGTATATTTATACATGATGGCACAATCTGACCGCAATCAGTTTTGAAAGTGCACTGTTTTCTAAGCTCAGCCACTCACTGCGCTTCTGAAGACACAAAGCAGGAGTATTATAAGATATGAAGGAATACACAACTAGGTTGGTTTCCAGTTATATGGAGGGAATCATTCTGTAAAACACAAAAGCAAAAATGAATCCCTCGTGAAGAGAGATGGGGAGGAGTTGGGGTGTGAGGGCTGATGCCTAGTTCTTGAAATGCTGGCCATTTGCCATTCTAATTTCAGATACTCCCAAGTTGGGAGTGCAAACCGGTGCCACGGACACTGAGGTTATTCAACTTCTCCTTGGATTTGAAACCAAATTCCCATCTCAGATTGTTTCTTATTGCCAAAATCATATTTTTATTATTTTCAAATTCTGCATTTGTAAAATATAGAATTACAACCTAATAAGGCACCAGTACTACATTAAGATACTCCAAATCACAAACCCCATCCCTACAAGGTATAATAACGTTCAAAGAGGTATGTCTTGGGAAGCGAGACTGAGTTAATTAGACAAACCTGAGAGAAAAATAAGCACAATAAAATATTCTACCCTTAGGAAATACTTCTAAGAAATAACAATCTGAAATAAAAATCAGTCGTGCCAACAGGTCCATGAGCCCTTGTTTTCTCCATGTGCTTTAAGCCAAGGTCAGCAATTTCAAAAGAATATAGGATACCAGGCAAACAATGCAAATGAAGGTCCTGAGCTGGACATTACAAAAAATAATAATTCATAGAAGTGGCGGTGATTGCAGAAAATTAAGGCACTTTTCCTTCAAGGGACAGGTTTCTGCTCAGCTCCAGCTATTTGTTACCATTTCTGTACACTTTAAGAAATCCAGAAATTTTCATTTTATGTGAAACCTCTGTATTTATAAATATCAGTTCAAGATTTTACCTTGAGAGTGTGTGAAAGAACACATCTGCAGGCCAAATACAGGCCCTGGTATCCGATGGCGATCCATGCTTTGAACTTTCATTGGTTATCCGGAACCACTAATGACTTGGCAGATTATGAACCCAAAGAATCAGACCTATTTGTAGTGGCCTCCCAGGAAAGCCCTCGAGAAAGTTTTGTTTTCTTTCAGTTCTCTGATATGCCTGACTTCTTAAACTTCACATAGAGTAGGTTGGATACTTTTAAGTTGTGAGATCATGAGTTACTCCCACATAGTTGAATGTGTAAGAAAAATGTGGTGGTGTTTTAAATGTATTTACTACAAAACCAGTCTTCCCATTCCTCACAGAAGCACATTCAGCTGGATAGTGTAGATAAAAAATAAAGTACTCCAATCTAATAATGCAAGGTCTTTAGACAATTCATCTTTGAGGGGAATAATGCTGTCTTATATATCACCTCTTCTTCCCCCAACCCTCTGCAGAGATGCTATCTTCCTACACGGGAAAGGGCACTTTTGTGCCTACTGGTGCATTTGCCAGTAGGGTTAAGTGGACACCCTGAAGGTATTCAATCCTTCAGTCTCTGGCTGGTGAAATAATGGTGTGTCCATGAATTCAAGCAGTATCCCAAGGGAAGTCCTCATTTGCCAACAAGGTCCATTTGACTCTTTCTGGCTCTAAAAGTCTAGTAGTAACTCCCATATGGTTCCTTACCTGGGTGAGCTGCCGGGCAACTGTTGACTTCAAAGCCCTTCCTCTCAGCTACAAGGATCCCCAGCTCCCTAGCATGCTTATCAGCCAGCACACTAGGCTTCCTTCTGTATCTTCCATTTAAAGGTCTTTATCAACACAGAAGCCAACTTTCCTGCACACAGCTGCCTTCCCACAGCCAGCTGCCTCTTCCGTTCTGAGGCAGCCCCATCACAGCCCTGCCCACAGACCATGCAGAAATTTTCCCCACAGTGTCCCCCAGCAGAAAATGAAATCAAAGACCCTTTGTCTACATTTTCCCCTCTACCTCACCAGATGTCAGAAAAGTCAATTAATGTCAACAAGGCAGAAGACCTAAACAGGAGTTAAACAAGCCCCCTTCCTCACTCTACCTCCAAACCAAGAGGAACTGGGACAAGAAGGTCTGGACTGGGAGTTTCTCCCTCCCCTAAGTATGAAAATTATATGATTAAGAAAGCTAGGGAGCACCTGAGTGGCTCAGTGGGTTAAAGCCTCTGCCTTCCACTCAGGTCATGATCCCAGGGTCCTGGGATTGAGCCCCACATCGGGCTCTCTGCTCAGCAGGGAGCCTGCTTCCTCCTCTCTCTCTGCCTGCCTCTCTGCCTACTTGTGATCTCTCTCTGTCAAATAAATAAATAAAATCTTTAAAAAAAAAAAAAAAGAAAGAAAGCTAGGCTTTTGATAGTTATAGCAGTAAATGGAGAAACCTAGAAAATACTTTTCCCAAGCCTATCACCTTACTGAACACCTGAAAATCCTATTTTGGGGGTCAGAATACTGTATTTCTTGCTTTCTCTTTGCATTCACACCATAACATTCCTCACACTCTTGGAGGCAGGTGATTGCATCAGGCTAAATATGGTGGAGGTCATATATAAGCAAATAAGTTAGAAGCCCAGTAAGAATCAATATGTATTACATACATATATATGTATGTAAACAGTTACCTAGAGCAGGTGTTTCAGGCATATTACAGATGTCCTAAGCAAAACTGAGACATTGGCACAGATCCTTGTTTATGCTTCCCAGTCCCAAGCTTGAGATTGAACCCATATTAAAACACTTACAAGAGCTGGAAATGGCGTACCTGGTTGGCTTAGTTAGTTGAGCATCAGGCTCATCAGACTCTTGGTTTTCAATCAGGTCATGATCTCAGAGTCCTGGGATCAAGTCTATGTCAGCCTCTGCACTCAGTGGGGAGTCTGCTTGAGATGCTCTCCCTTTCCCCCAACACCCTCACATGAGCACACATGCTCTCTCACACTCTAAATAAACCTTAAAAAGAAGAAGAAGAAGAAGAAGAAGCAGAAGAAGAAGCAGCAGAAGAAGCAGCTGGAGAAAAATATCCTTTCCACTAAAGTCAGTTTTAGATGGGATTCTTGTTTTTACTCTACAACCCTGCCACCTCATCTGATGTTTAGTGAATGGTAACTTATTACTATTGACACAAGCCTCTTACTTTTTTTTCCTTCCTCGACATTACGTCATTTTCTTCTTGCTCTTGAAAATTTTTTCATCTCAAATTTTTGTCATTATAGTATCAAAGAGGTCTTTCCATAGCAACATATCAGTGCTATTCTCTCATTCATTAAATTATATTTATTTTAATGCACTTATTAAGATTTTAAAGTAAAATTACTTATAAAAGCTATTTTTCATTTTAATACTTTTCCTTTTTGAACTTTGAGGGTTTACTTTTGATTGATTTTTAATGACAAAGTTATCTTTCTTCCATGTTAAATTGATACTTGAGTACTCTATTTTTTTCTTAGGTGATGCACCAGAATTAACCTGAACATTTCTTTGATGTTTCAGCGTAAGTATTATTTCTCAAAATCTGTTACAAATTACACTTTGTTCTATAGCAAACATGCTGTATTTGTGGACATGTATCACTTGAAACAAACAGTCTTCTCTATAAAACTTTTCTTTGAAAGGAATTAATCTCATTCAATTAAGAATAAGATTATACTAGCAAACCAAACTTTATATTTAATTATGAGTTTCCAAATGTCTAAGTGTCCTTAAGGGCACACAGTAACTCTGGGTCAGATTTTTTAAACAGCTAACAAAAAATAGGTACATCTCATACCGTGAATTATATTTTAGGGTGTGTGAAAGGAATTAGGTGGATTATTCTTTATTGTTTTGAAAATATTTTTGCATGAGTACTCAGAAGAAAGGAAACCCTAGTGTTTCCAAATACCACTGCTTTTTTAAACACAAGAGTTATGAACCAGGGAAACATTGATTCCTGTGGATCCACAGAGACTCCAAGACATACCATGCCTGACACACACTAACTTCTTACAGAAGATTATATTAGAGTTCAGTAATATCCACTCTCCCCTAGTGCTTGCCATGGAGGAGTACCCACCCCCATCCTACTGGTTTTGCATTCAGTCACATGATGTGTCCTGGCCAGTGAAACATGGACTCTTTAAGGGTCACTAAATTTTAGAGATATACCAAAAAGGTTACTGAAAGTTCTCCTTGCCTCTTTGCTGTGACACAACAGCATGCCCTTATAAGAGCTTCTCCTTCAGACTAGAAGTGTGGTGTGGGAGACAAAGGCAAAAGAAAGGCAAAACAAAGGCAAAAGAAATGTAGCTTAAATTAAAATCTCCTTACAGCTTGCAACCCACTGATAGATACCAAAACATGTGGAGTGTGACTTTGCTCAAGGAACTTATGGCTGCCTTAGTGCCTTAATGTTTAAAAGTTACTTCATCTTGGCAGCAGCTAGCCCTTCAGGGTCCTGAGAGCCTTGCTTCCAGATTCCTTGGAGACTTGTAACCCCATCTAATAACCCCATCTGTAACCCCAACTAATAAAAAAGTATTACAATCAGTCACTGCTCACAACCCCAGTATAATTCTTTCTGCCCACAGGTCCTGTACTACAAGTAGGTAAGGGGTTAAGCTACAGGCAAGAGAGATAGGAGGCCTCTAACTGGGCATGAAACTACTCCTGGCAGGTGGAAACACAGACCAAAACAAGAGATAAGAACAAACCAAGACCTCACAAGAAACTCAAGGAAACAAGCTTCCCAGTCAGTTCTCAATAAAAGCCCGCCAAGACCATCACTAAAAGCCTTCAGTGGCAACCCAGTCAGGACCCCTCTCACTCTTAAGAGCTTTTCTCTTTCCATTCCACTCTTTCACTTAATAAACTTCCACTTCACTTCACTTCACCATTTTGTGTCGGCGAGATTCATTCTTCGACCCCGTGAAACAAGAACCCTGCAATCCTGCAAGATCAGGACATGTGGCACAGACTAGAAACTAATCCCCGGCCTGAAGTAGAGCAGCTGTGGCCAATCCAGATTGGCAAATGGGAAATCAGTATGCATTTTTGTCAACCACTGGCATTTGGGGAGTGCTGGGTTCATAGCATCACTGCAACCACAGCATATAAACAGAGAAGTTGATCCCCAGAAGATGCATGCTGGGAGACCACAAAACTAAGAAATGTGTCGCCCAGCTCTGGGGCTGAGTGGAAGGCAGCCCAGAAATTTATTTTAGGCTAGGCAAATGGTGACATTTTATGGCCAGATATATATTTTTTAATTTTTTTAATTTATTTTCAGCATAACAGTATTCATTATTTTTGCACCACACCCACTGCTCCATGCAATCTGTGCCCTCTATAATACCCACCACCTGGTACCCTGACTTCCCACCTCCCGCCCCTTCAAAACCCTCAGATTGTTTTTCAGTCCATAGTCTCTCATGGTTCACCTCCCCTTCCAATTTCCCCCAACTCCCTTCTCCTCTCTATCTCCCCATGTCCTCCATGCTATTTGTGGAGCATAACAAATAGTATGGCCAGATATTTGGCAACACTGTCACCTCAAGTAACTCAGAAGGCAGAAAATAAACCTCAGGAATCTGTAGGTTTGAGCTGGGAGATTTTGAGACAGACTACTGTTGGCCTAGGTGACTTGTTACTAGCTGCAGTTGATAAACATCATGAGAAGGAAATGAGTTCAGGAAAGAACTGGCCTCTTTACGAGGAAGAAAAGGGAAGGAAAAAAATCCAAACATTCCTGAACTTTCAAAGTTTGAGGATTCAATTGATTCTCATTTCCAGCCTCTTCAGTCTTAAAGTGATGGTCAGATTGAGAGTACTGTGGAGAAAGACCAGTCTAAGACAAGATTCCTTGTCTTTGTTAAGACCTCTGACCGGATTAAGATGTCTTCCAGTAATTGTCCCCCCAACAAGATGGCTCAATGGAAAGTGACTAAGAACACGATCCACAGAAGTCTAATAACCTCAAAATATAAGCCTATAGATATGTTGATACAAGCTGGTGAGTGAAATCAAATATATTAAAACCTTTGGGAGAGTTCTACTACCAAAAGTGCTGTAAAGCTAGACCAAAAAAGACTGAGGGTTAAGGAAGTAAAATAATGACCGGCCCCCAACTTTCTATGGACAAGGGTTAAACGGAGAATGTAGTTCAGCACTAAGGAGGGGCCTTTCTTCCATGGCTTCCTCAGATGTTAGGAAGAAGTATCATGGAACAGGAAAACCCACCGAGAGGGCTGAGTCAAAGCCCTGGAGAACAATGAACTTGAGAGCTCCTCATAGGACAGAACAGAAGCCTATCAAAGAATGTCACTGATACCCAGAATAAAGGACTTCAGAGTATCTGCCCAGTGGACTTTCACAATAGCTGTCTATCAATGACTACTGTGTGATGCCCTTTCTTCCCCTCTTTGAATAGGAGTGATTATTACATTTGGCTTTCCTTTGTACTCTGTGTGTTGGAAATGTAAGGGGAAGATAAGTTTTCAACTTATAGATTTCTACAGTGAGTTCAATCCACCATCATACAGAGACAGACCCTCAGAAAATGTGTTACACTCAATATTTGTTGCTTATATGAATGAATGAAGTAAAGTCTGCTGAGGTGGCCCACATACTGAATGGAGTTGACCTTTAGGTGCTGACTTCCCTGTGCAATTAAAAGTCATGTGTAACTTTTGACTCCCCAAAACCTAACTACTAAGACCTTACTGTTAACTAGAAGCCCTACCAATAACAGTCAATTAACACATTTCACATGTAATGTGTTATGTTTATTATATAAGCTATTCTTATAAAAAAGCTAAAGAAAATGTTAAAATCATAAAAAAATACAGAGTACTGTACTATATAGAAAGAATGCACATGTAAGTGGACCTCAAACCCATGTTGTTCAAGGGTCAACTATATTTTGATCAGAAGAGTTTACACAATTTAATCATTAAATATATTCATTTGACAAATACTTATGGGTGTAAAAACAGTCCCAGAATTCTCTAATTGTTCTTCTCTTTCCTCTTGATGAGGAAAATCCATCATCCACATATACCACCAGATTGATTTATCTAAAAAGTAGAGCTGACCATATTGGACAGGGATCTAATTAAACCCAAGGTGTGTCCTCTACCAGTTCCTATTCCTTTTTAGTAAACAAGGGTCTCCACAAAATGGTTTTTGCTATCATTTTCAGTGCTTTTTGTCCTCAAAATTTACACTTATAGATATTAAATTGATGGGAACAAACATCAGTTGTTTGAGGATTCCCAAATTAACCAATTTTACTAGATGTTTCCATGCCATGGAAGTGACCTGACCAGATGAAGTCGGCCTCTGAGATTTTTTCAACAGGAAATCTAAACAAGAAGTGATAGATTTGACAAGGGCATCCTTGTTCCATTTGGTTTGTTTCCTCAGTCCCGTGCTTGCCCCCCTCACTCCCTAGACTAGGAAACATTTTACTGAATGCCTGATTTAACTGAGCAAAGGTGAGTGTACACCAAGCCTACAGCATTATTTGACACTCAAAAAAATAATGGTAACATGAGGGGAAGAATCATGTGGGAATGATTTTCTTTCATTTACTTTTTCAAACTGTCACTATAAAGAAAGAAAATATTTATGGAGGGAAATAAGTCAGACGTCAGATGATTCTGACAAATGTCAGATGATTCAAGGCTACGAAGAAAACTGATAGTTAATGCAAGGGTGGTTCAACATTCACAAATCTATCAATGTGATAGAAAAAAATCAGTAAGATAAGAGAGAACCACATGGTCCTCTCAACCAATACAGAAAAAGCATTTGACAAAATACAGCATCCATTCCTGATTAAAACTCGTCAAAGTATAGGGATAGAGGGAACATCCCTCAACTTCATTAAATCTATCTATGAAAAACCCACAGCAAATATCATTCTCAATGGGGAAAAACTGACAGCCTTCCAACTGAGATCAGGAACACAACAAGGATGCCCATTCTCACCACTCTTATTCAACATAGTACTAGAAGTCCTAACAACAACAATCAGACAACACAAAGAAATAGAAGGTATTCAAATTGACAAAGAAGGAGTCAAACTCTCCCTCTTTGCAGAGGACATGATACTTTATATGGAAAATCCCAAAGACTCCATACTCAAACTACTGAATTCATATAGCAATTCAGTAATTTGGCAGGATACAAAAATCAATGCACAGAACTCAGTTGCTTTCTTATACACTAATAATGAAAATATAGAAAGGGAAATCAGAAAATCAATTCCATTTACTATAACACCAAGAACCATAAGATACCTGGGAATAAATCTAACCAAATAGGTAAAGGATCTATATTTGAGGAACTACAGAATACTCATGAAAGAAATTGAAGATGACACACAAAGATGGAAAAGCATCCCATGCTCGCGGATTAGAAGACTAAACATTGTTAAAATGTCTATACTGCCCAGAGCAATCTATCCTTTCAGTGTCATCCTGATCAAAATTCCACCGGCATTTTTCAAAGTGCTGGAACAAACAATTCCTAAAATGTGTATGGAACCAGAAGAGACCCTGAGTTGTCAAGGAAATGTTGAAAAAGAAAAACAAATATGGGGACATCACGTTGCCTGATTTCAAGCTTTACTACGAAGCTGTGATCATCAAAACAGCATGGTACTGACACAAAACCAGGCACATAGATTATTGGAACAGAATAGAGAGCCCAGAAATGGACCCTCAACTCTATGATCAACTAATCTTCAACACAGCAGGAAAAAATATCCAATGGAAAAGATAGTCTCTTCAATAAGCGGTGCTGGGAAAATTGGACAGCTATGTACAGAAGAATGAAACTCGACCATACTCTTATACCATACACGAAGATAAACCCAAAATGGATGAAAGACCTCAACATGAGGCAGGAATCTATCAAAATCTTAGAGGAGAACATAGGCAGTAACCTCTTCGACATTGGCCACAGCAACTTCTTTCAAGATATGTCTCCAAAGGCAAAGGAAACAAAAGCAAAAATGAACTTTTGGGACTTCATCAAGATTAAAAGATTCTGCACAGCAAAGGAAACAGTTAACAAAACAAAGAGGCAACCCATGGAATGGGAGAAGATATTTGCAAATGACACTACAGACAAAGATCTATAAAGAACTCCTTAAACTCAACACACACAAAACAGATAATCATGTCAAAAAATGGGCAGAAGACACTTCTCCAAAGAAGACCTACAAATGGCTAACAGACACATGAAAAAATGTTCACCATCATTAGTCATCACAAAAATACACTGAGATCAATCAAAACCTTTATACCAGTTAAAATGGCCAAAATTAACAAGACAGTAAATAACAAGTGTTGGAAAGGATGTGGAGAAAGGCGAATCCTCTTACACTGTTGGTAGGAATGCAAATTGGTGCAGCCACTTTGGAAAACAGTATGGAGATTCCTTAAGAAATTATAAATAGAGTTACCTTATGACCCTGCAATTGCACTACGGGTATTTACCCCAAAGATACAGATGTAGTGAAAAGAAGGGTCATCTGTATCCCAGTGTTCATAGCAGCAATGGCCACAGTTGTCGCCAAACTGTGGAAAGAGCCAAGATGCCCTTCAATGGATGAATGGATAAAGAAGATGTGGACCATATATACAATGGAGTATTATGCCTCCATCAGAAAGAATGAATACCCAACTTTTGAATCAATGTGGACATGACTGGAGGAGAGTATGCTGAGTGAAATAAGTCAAGCAGAGAAAGTCAATTATCATATGGTTTCACTTACTTGTGGATCATAAGGAATAACATGGAGGACATTAGGAGAAAGAAAGGAAAAGTCTACACAGATGATACAAATATATTTTTTTGCAAATTCTTTGCAGTTTTTTCCTTCATTTTACTCACCCAGGTATATCTTTGAGAAGTTGGACCCATGACACTAGCAGATCATTCAGATGACCACCTCATTGAGTTTTTCTTACAAATTACTCTTTAATCTCTTTACAAACCATGCCAAAGCTTCTGTGAATTAAATTCCTCACTGGATAAAAAGATGATGGCATGGCTACTTCTGTTGTAGCAACACACAGTTGAAAGAAAATTTTATTTTCTTCTAAAGATCTTGTGTTCAAGGTGTGGTTTCCAACCACTGGAATGCTCTTCAATAATTACTTATCTCCACCTCAGTTTGCTGATAAGCAAAAAAAAAAGTCTATCCCGTCAACTTGAATGCGTTGTTCTGAGGAGCTAATAAGGTGAAAAGTGTAAAATTATATTATAAATGGCATTCTAAGGAGACAAGCTATTATATTTTAAAAATGCCATTTCTCTAAACCCAGTTTGAATATAAAAATTGAGATGCTCAGCTTGAGCGATATTACATTTATTCCAATCTCAAACCTCTAAATTAAGGCACTTCTAGAAGATCAAGAAGGGATATGGTAACAGTTAACTCTTTTTAAAGTGAAATGATGTAGCAAATATTCTCTGAACCAGTTAAATTTTAATTGCTTGTACATGGATGATTCTATAGTGCTTTGCTCAGATAAGTGCTTAATAAATACTTGTGGAATTGAATTAACTGAACCAAAAGACATATTTCTTTCTAATAGATTTAGCAGTGTGACAGTTACCAGTTCCATCATGCAGAAATAAATTACAATGTCTTTAAATAGCAGCTTCATATGGAATTGATAAAAGTTCAGTATCAACTCTTCTATGTCCATTCATTACTGTTCCTTTGTTTCCTTTCTGTTCATTCCAATACTATCAGTATTAATATGTTTGTAATCTCCCTTGAAGTTGATAGTGTTACAACAGCATTTTAACTTATCTTAAATTTTCTCATTTTACCTTTGTAAATTTCCCATTCTTCAAAGCCCAAATAATTGTCTATCTTCTCTATACATACTCAGAATTTTTCAGGAAAATCCATGTGATTCTATTTGCGGACTCTGCAGAACCGTAAATGTACAACTTTATGTTGCTAGCACCTAAAATTTAGTGTATTTTGCATTTTATAAATGTTGTTCAGTAAATGGATGTTTGTTAATTTTGTCTGTCCCTGAAAAGTGTAAGTTCTGTGAATGTAAGAACCATGTCTTACACCTATTTTGCATTCCATGAAGAATTCTTTCAACAAATATTTGCTGAATATCTGCTATATGCAAGTCACCATGCTCAGTGCTTTGTGGGGGGACAAAGATGTGTCAGATGCAATTCCTGTCCTCCAGTACTTACAATGTATAATTGATAAGTGGCCTGAAGTCTATCTTATAATTACATGAGCTCACTCAATTTAGGATATTTTAATTTCCACTACCACCTGTTTGTTGTTTTGCTGTTGGTATTTTTTTAAAACTCAACATCTTAAATGGGAATTCAAATGAATCCCCTGAATATCGAATTTGTGATGTGTGATGACATCTTGCGTTTCCTTTCTCATTATATATTTTTTTCTGTCAAAAGAATGCCAATGCACACATTTAAATCAGAGTATCTGATCTCGTAGTTTTATTTTATCCCCCCTCAAGTTAGTCCTTTGAAAATTCATCTATTCTATCTATTCTATCTAAGGGCCCCCTTACCACTTTTAAATGCACAACCTTACCACTCTGTTCAGAAGATTTTCCTCTTCCCTTGCCGAGTCTGACTGCTTTTCTTTGAGGCAATTCTAGAAAACACTCAACAACTGCCTCTGGGTAAATAAAGGTTGAATAAATAAATTCTTGCCTTTTCAACAGCTTATCTTTAAGACTCCATAACTGTCATTACAAATGCTACTCATGTTGGAAACAAATTCCTTCAAAAGCCAGAAGGTACATTCGGATAATATGGGTTACAATCAATTCTAGACAACTTCTTAACCATCCATGATGCCAACTAACACTTCTTAACAACCAGTGTTATGGATACATGTTTTTACACATTTGTCCCAACCCAGAGAGTAAACAGCAGCAGGGGTGAACCTTAAGGTAAACTACAATACGACTTTGGGTGATTATGCTGTCTCAATGCAGTTTCATCAGTTGTAACAAATGTACCACTCTGGTGGGGGATGTTGATAATGGGAGAAGCTACATATGTGCGGGGGCAAGAATATATGGGGAATCTCTGTGCCGCCTTCTCAGTTTTTCTGGGAACCTACAACTTCTCTAAAAATACAATGAAGTCTTAAAAAAGTGTTATGGTCACTTTTTGGGGGTTCAACACTAATTTTCTTTAGGTTCTATTTCAAGATTTTAAGTATATTAATCCAGCTCTTAAACAATGAGTTGATCAGATTGACCTAGGGGAATACATATGCACTGTACTTCCTCCTTATCATCTGTATCACTATTCAGTACACCCTGATACTTATGTTAATAGTGTGAACACTGACTAAAGTTATTTTCCAGTTACTGTGCTAAGTCTTGATATATATTAGCTCATTTATCATCACATGAAGGTATGAGGTATGAACTATTAATATCTCCATTTTTTATATAGTGAAAATTAGACCCACACAATCTTGATAATATACCTTTGGTCATCCAGCTATTAAATGACAGAGTCCCTCACTTTAATTACTTAGTTATTAGTAAGTATTAATTATTGTGCTATACGTCTATATATCATTTTTCATATCTAAATTACCACATCATTCCTCTTTTCTCATATCGCTCTGTTAGGTCTCATTAAAAATTGATTTGGGCTGCTTTCATTAGTAAAAATTTGAAATATAAAATATTCAAAAATATAAGTTTACTGCCTACAGATATTTGAATAACTTGGAGTTGACTAAAACATGTTGCCTAAAAGCTGAACCTCTCAAGTGGCTTCTTTTATTAGAGAATTATTTGTAATTCACACGTTTTTATAAATAGGAATTTCAAAGTTTACTGAGTGAACTTGAAATTTTTCTAACATATGCAAGCAAAGATAAAACTGCAGTGTTTTTCTTTAAAAAAAAACTATAAACACAGAATCTGCAGAGTACAAAGTATATAGGATATATTGTCTATAAATTCCAAGGTAAATCATGCAAAATCACCACAAAAACATGACAGCAAAAAGCATGAAGACATCTAAGGAACTTAGCTATCAAGAGGCAATTTTTCTTCAAGAGTAAAACTATACATAATGTAAGAGGGTATATTAATTTCTAACACTTACCATAATTCTTAACATATAATAAACAACAAATAAATACTGATCATTTGGTTCCCAGATATGACTTAATATTTATCAGTGGCAGCACTACTGATCATTCTCACTATTCCTTCCCCTTCCCTATTTCTAGTTTAGTTTACATAAAAATGACATGCCAGATGGCTCCATTCTCTAGAACCATATTTCACCACACGTGACAAGGCTCCAATGTAGCATCCTCTAGCATGGTCTAGAAAACACCTTCCAGGAAGCTTAAGGCACCTAGCTATAGCTGGGCAGAGTGACATTGACAATGTTGTAGAGAAAAGGGAACCTGAGCACTGTCTTAAATCTTCCCATTGTCAAGACTTCTGTTGCATCCATTTCTTAGAACTTTTCTGGCTTCCTGCCATTGCCAAGGCCTGGCTGTTGGGCACCATTAAACTCCATGTGATACCATAATCCCTTCCAGCAAGGATTTATTGTGCTTAAAGTTGGCTTCTTTTATTTTCAGCAACAAGAAACCTGCAACAAAACCTTTACTATTAAAACCTTGGTTTAAAAAGACAGGTCCTTCCAATCAGCCTAGAAAACCTCTTACCACTACCAAAGGAGCTTCCCTTTCACTGTACTTGCCTAATACTTGGTATATAATTATAGTTGGTAAAATATTTTTAATATCACTGACAATTTGGTAGCTGAAAATGACATTTCATTGTTACTTTCATTTTACTTCTTTGAATACTAGGGAGATAGAATATATTTTCACATATAACTTGGGCCATTACATTTCTTCTTTGTAAAATGTCAGTTAAAGTTCTTTGCTCCTATTTCTATTGAGGTGTTCACCTTTGTCATATTGATTTGTAGAAGCTACTAGAAATACTAACTCCTTATTTGCTAAGTATAATATGAATTTCCCAACTTTATAGTATGTCTTCTAATTATTCTGGTCCTTTTTGGACAAATAGAATCTCACTCATTCTTAAAAAAATGAATACTGCCTGGTCTGTTTCTTTTGTTTTTTTTTTTTTTCCCTGACTTTTAACTTCATATTCTTTCCTTACTCTGATTTTTTAAAAATTTAATCTGTATGCTTCACTTTGTATTTCCTCCAGAATATATACTCCTAGAAGGTAGAGCTCTAACTGTGCATTTACTTAGGTGAGTTTGGTTTTTTTTTCCCCCAAAGAGCCCTCAATAATACATTTAACAATTATTATTTTCTGACTTAAAACATCCCTTGTGGTAGACACTTGTGATATTTGCTTTTCAGCCTTTACTTCTTTTTGCTGATAACACCATTAAGTACATTTTGAAGGGCAAATGTCAATCACATGCCCAACGTGTGGGTTAAGGACTGACTCATCCAATGGATCCAATGAATTGGGTGTTCTTTCACGGAGATTTGGACTCAGACATGCAATAAATTGAAAATGACTTGAGTTCACTTTTCTCATCTGTGATCAGATGAGGGTCTCTACTTCATGCCACCGCCTGCATTGCTAGAGCAACCAAATTCCTTTCCCTGCTGAACTGCTCCTCCTCATTCAGTTTCTCTCTGGGATATCCATACTCTTCAAATGAACTTCTTTCGTGCATTGACCCAGAACCACTTTATATTTGTGAAACCAAAATACCTGTGGATTAATATTTGCATATTAATAGGAAAAGTCCTGAAGGAAATAGAAAATATATTCTTACAAGCAAATAAAATATTGGCAATATTGCTAAGAATATATTTTATATAATATTATTGTATTATGCAGAAAAGGCTAGAACCCCACTCAGTGTGTCTTTATACTGGGTATGGACATGAATGAAGGGCAAAGGCTGCCAACATAACCTTCAGGTTACTGACTGCTTTGGCCAGCATCAGCAACAGACCTTCATGAGAAATTCTTAAGTGGTGTAAGAATCTGTAAAAAGAAAGCAGACTCTCTTCCCAACCATGAACCTCTGCAGCCAGCACAAGTCCTCCCCCTATCCTCTCCGGGAGGTAAGCATGGGAGTGGGACAGGGAGCTCAGCAGCATGCACAAGAGGCCCTTCCAGTATATTAAAGACTCACTGAGGCACTCTCCCCTGGGAAGGTATGGAATGATGAAAGAAAGGTTTGTCACATTAGAGCAACTGGAGACAGAGATGTGGAAAGCATCTCCAGGTCATACCCAAGAGCCGACTTGATACTCTAAAGACTGAGCCTGTAGTTTACCTTTTGATGACTTCGCTTAGACCCACATTCTAACTGGCATCGTGTTCCAACCAACATCTTCAGAATATGGGTCTACTCTCAATTTAATACGAACTCACCACATTACAGTTATGCTAGGTTTTGAATATAGGCACTCTTAAAATATCCCCCTAAACCAGTAGATTCTATAATCTTTCCTATCTCCCTTAATATCATTTATCTCTAGTTGTTTTGGCCAAAAGGCATGATCATTCCTTTGAAGCCTCTCTTCCTCCAAAAGTGTACTCAGTTCTGCTTTCTAAATAGACCGCCATTCTAACCCTTTTTTACCACTCCATTGTCCTTTCCTTGCCCAAACCATCATCACTCACCTGGATTAATGCAATAGTTTTCTTTTCTCACTACTCTCCTGGGCTCCCTGGATCCTTGTCTGAATGTGGCTGCTAGGTTAATGCTATTAAAAATAGCTAAGACTACGTTTTCTCAAAATCCTCCGATGATCTCCCGTCTCAAAGAAAAAAAAAAATTTAATCTTATATGGAAGGGCTGTGTGATCTGACTTCTCATGACCTCTCTTACCTTATCTCTTTCCACTGCTTATGTTCTTTGCTGGGACCATACTAATCCCTCCCTCTCACTCAACCCAGCATACTCCCATTTCAGGGTCTTTGCACACATTCTTCCCTTCACCTGGAATGCTCTGCTCAGGTAGCTACCTGGCCAGTCCCATCAATTCAGGCCTTCATCCAAAAGTCATCTTTTCAAGAAGCTTTCCTTCACTCCTACCTAAAACCTCAATTTCTCTCCAACATTTCACATTCTGCCTTCTTCCCTTTTTCACCTTTGTGCCTATCTATCATACTATTATTTACTTGTCCAATTTTATTTTGTGTCTCCTACACACATAGAATATGAGTGTCATGAGGACATATTTTTCTCACCATGGACCTTGTCATCCCCAGCACTAGAATCATGGCCTAACACATGGTAAACACCCAGAAGACAGGTGATGAATGAAAAATGAATGAATGGTTCTTCCCTAGTCCAGAAAAGTTTTTAGAAGACTGCAGTCTTCTACTATAAGCTTCTAGAGGGCAAAAATAATAGCCAGTTAGTTTTGTGATAGAATATATAAAAAATATAAATGTAAAATTTTCATTAACGTATAAATAGTGGTCATCATGAGAGGTTTGGAGAATGAAACCCAAAGTAGAAACCTTATACAAAAGACCTAGTGTACCTATTGCTTGAGTAAGCTAATGAGGAAGCACATGATTTAGAAAGAACCACAGAACAGAAAATTAAAATAGCCAAAGAGATGCAGCAGCTTCCATCCCTAAACAATTTTCTTCTCTACAGAAAATGTCTGAAAAGGCTGTATCGGTATCTATAAGATCATTACAGCGTGACTAAAGTGGACACAAACGTGCGCAATTATCCAGAATGTTTACATGAGGGAACGATCCTTGAAGCTATAGAAAACAAATTAGGGCAAAAATCAAGCCCTATTATTTTATAGAGTAGGTAATAAAAATACAGAATTCATTAACAGTATAGAGCAGACGAGCTAAGAAATAGAAACAAATTAAGAGGGTTTTGGAGAATACATGGGTAAAATCAGTCCACACCCAACTAGTATTTAACAAATAGGATTCAGGATCCATCCTGAAACTTTAGAGGTACTTATCATGAAGCACTACCGACTAATCCCCCAAATCTCGATGCTCCTGTAAGCAATAGGATATTAGGATTCACCTTTGTTCTGAGGAACTGTAATAAAAATTTCTTAAGTTCTTAGGTCTAAATATCTGAGCTCCATCTGGTTCAGTGTACTTATCTAGACCCTGCTTCCGTGTTTTTTTAAATAATAATGTACTTTACTAGGGAAATAAAAATAGCAAATGCTGATCACTAGTTGTGGCTTGTGAAAGAACACATTGCTTATAATAGAGATACATATATTGAGTCCTGATGAGTTATAGTTTATGACTGCTCACAAAACTAAATTAATCTTCTACTCGCATGGCACAGTAAAGCAAATCAATGTACAAAATGACATACCTTGCAATCAAGCAATGTAAATAAATCAGATAATCAACCTAAAATCAATATGCAAGTAAACATGAAATATAAGGTAACAACCAAAAGTCTGAATATGAGTGGTGATGCAAATCCTGTCACTTTTTCTATTTTTTAATCAAATTTAGCTAATGATTAGAACCATCTACAGAGATTTTTCTAAAGTACTTATTTCCTGGCTATGTCCCCTAGAGATTAGAATTCAGGGATTTGGGGTAGACTCTGAGAACATTAATAAGATATTAATATAAACATTTGAAAAATGAGTAGTTACAATGCTATATTAGTATTTCTTAGTCAAGGTTGTCACTGACCATTTAAAATAAAATGAGATTAATATAAGGAGAATCATGTGTAATCTAAAATGCTTATAAATACTTTTAAGATTATATTGATTTTACTTGAACAATGTAGTGAGGGTTTGAAGAAGTCAAATACCAGGGATTTATACTTTGGAAACATAATGTAAAACCTAGTCGGGAAGAATCTTTTTGGACACTAACAACTCACTGAGCTGCAACAGATCAACACATCTGTTCACAAAATTAGCAAGTGTTAAATTTCAAACACACCCGTATCAATGTGTACTTTTCTTGTCTGAGTGTTAAGATATTAATGAAGTTTCTTAGAATTGCAAAGCATGGCTCCCTCTTCCATTTCTACCTAAGCAAAGTTTAGAGAGCTCTATTCAGGACCAATGCTCATAGAAGCTGCTCTGCCTGGTATTAAGTGCCCTCAATATCTATTAAGTCTCAGCTAGTTTACATTTCCCAATCACAAATTTAAACGTTTAGTTTCCAACTGGAAAGCAGTGACAATAGCAGTATCTGCCTGTATATGCTGGCATGCTTTATCTTGCAACTGACCAAGGAAAAATGCTTCATCTGTCCAAAGAGCTAGGGCTGACTTGTGGTTCATTTGGATGCAGAGATTCAAATGACGTCATCCAGATGAGACTTTTAATCAGAACACATTTAGACATTAAAATCAAAACCTAGCTAAAGGAAATAAGTAAATCAGAGAAAGACAATTACCATATGCTCTCCCTGATAGGAGGAAGTGGAGATGCAACGTGGGGGGTTTGGGGGATAGGAAAGGAATAAATGAAACAAGATGGGATTGGGAGGGAGACAAACCATAAGAGACTCTTAATCTCACAAAACAAACAGATTTGGGTGGAGGAGGGTGGTTGGGTTACAGACATTGGGGAGGGTATGTGCTATGGTGAATGTTGTGAAGTATATAAACCTGGTAATTCATAGACCTGTACCCCTGGGGCTAATAATACCTTATATGTTAATTTAAAAATTAAAAATTAAAAAAAAAAACCCTAGCTAAAGACATAGAATAGTTCAGATATACCTAAAGATGGCACTTTACATATACTGATCCCTTCCCCTTACAGGCCTCTACCTTCCAGATCATCACTAACTTGTCTGGTGTTCATGATTGTTTACTTAATCCATAAATGAAAAAAATATACAACTAACTTTACGCATGCCTCAACTGTTTTATAAAGATCTATGAATATATATTCTTTTGCATTTGTTTTGTTCAAGATATTTGTGAAGTTTATCCATATAAATACATGTAGCCCTCGTTGATCTACATTAACATCTGTATAACATTCTAATTCTACTGACTGACATTTATGTTGCTTCCAATTTCTTTTTACTACTAAAACATAAGTGAAACAAACACTCTTATACCTATCTCCTGTGGTAAATATTCAAGAGTTTTTATTCAGGACTTGTCTTTTTCTTACTAATTGACAGGAATTCTTTATAATAGCCACTGCAATCTTTAGTTTAATAACAGAAATTGTCATGACAATATCTTCCTACAATTTATAGCTTGTCAAAAATACCAAAGATTTATGTTTTACTGTCATTGAATACTGCAATATTTTCTTTTATGGTTTGTGATTTTGAAGTATATTTAAAAAAAATCTATCATCACCCAAGATCATAAGAGGATTTTCCTTTTCCACTTTTTCATATATAGTAGTTTAATCCATCTGGAAGTGATTTGTGTATATTATGAGGAATTAAAAAATATTTCCATATGGATATAAGTACTTGCTTACTCTAGAAAGAATCCTGTAGCAGGGAAAGGAGATGAACTAATTCTCTTAGCTCTGGGTTACATGTTTACTCCTGAAGTATAGATAGATCTTCACCAAGAACAGATGAACTGAGAATGGAGAAAATTTGAATCCTACACCTCCATATTGGGAAGTACTTTGATTAAACTCTTAGAAGAGAACAGCTAAGAATTTGAGTTGGTTTTTGTTTTTGTGTTTTGTTTTGGTTTGGTTTTTGTTTGTTTTGTTTTGGGAGACATTTTATGGTTGTGGTACTGTGGTTCTTCTATACTAACCAACTTAATTCATGAAAACAAAAATTGATAAAATATAAGACACTTCCTCAGGAATAAAGAGTGTGCAGATTACTGGGAGTTTCCTCATGCCCATAGCAGCAATCCCCATATAGAATTTTAGTTAGAAAAATCACATTTTCAAACATTGGATGCCTACCACCTACTTATCCCTAAGTGAAGCCTTAAAGTTGACCACCTCAGTTCCTCACAGAGCATCAGTCAGCCTCTTGGTTCAGAGAGGCATATTATATAAGCAAACTCACACAACAGAAGAGGAAACAGACTAACTGTCCAGAATTAATCCAGTTCTGTCACAAAATATCAATAGAAAACAGCTATATAAAAAGAATAGCAACAGAAAAATGAATATCAAGACTGAACAGCAAAACAACAGCAAAAACGAAAACTCCTAAGCCCTGGAGAAGCAAACATACATAACTCAGGGAATAGACCAAAGAGAGAGAGAGAGAGAGAGAGAGAGAAACAAACTAAAATAACTAATCTTCCTCGGGAACATAAAGATTTTACCCCAAAATGGAAGCCATCAAGGAATAAGAAAAACCTGTTGAAAATTAAAAGAGGCAGAGGATCAACCAAAGAGGTCCAACATCTAATTAAGAGATATTCCAGAGAGAAAAAGAGAACTAGAGGATAGAAAAAAATCACAAAACTTAAGTAGAAAAGTAATTCCTAGCAATAAACACACAGATCTTCTCACTGAAAGGGCCCAGAGA
Organism: Neogale vison; assembly: GCF_020171115.1. Taxonomy (NCBI): domain Eukaryota; kingdom Metazoa; phylum Chordata; class Mammalia; order Carnivora; family Mustelidae; genus Neogale; species Neogale vison. The sequence goes on along the minus strand of NC_058095.1, from coordinate 115,792,510 downwards.
ATATAAAAGAAACCAGTTCTATACTCAGTCCTATACAGTTTCAAAAAACAACACTTTCAAATATTTCTTCGATGACAAAAAAGCATATACATATAAATAAAATTGGCATCAAATCTGAAATAAGCAACACTTCATGCTGTGAAAGCTCTGAGAGAAAATAATCTTAAACTGTAATTCTATTAATACAAACTATCAAGTATAAGATCAAAATAAAAATTTCAAAATGTAAAAATATATAGCTTACTTCTCATTTCCTTTTGAGAGAAAGAAAAGTACATGGTATATAAGAACATGGTAAAGAAAAAAAAAAATCTCCAAAAGATGCCTACTCAGCTGGTCTACGAAGATATTGGTCCAAATTAGAACAGGAAGTCAGTAAGCTAGGAGCAAAAATATCCTCAAGAGAAGGTATGGTGAATTCCATTCAACTGTTACCCAATGTGGAAATCTGTACTTCAACCAAAAATAAGAAGAAAAAAAGAGAGAGAGAGAGAGGAGAGAGAGAGAAAGAAGTTAACTTTGCCCAGTGTTATCCAAACTAAACTACATAGCATAGTTTTAATCAACTGATGGAATATAAGAAAATTCAAGAAAAAACTTGATCTTTGAAGTAGTCTCCATAAAGGTCATAGGAATTATATTATACAAACAAGAATGCAAAAAAAGAATATCTAATCATGGCATACCACCTGGCTTTCTAGTGAGCAGTGTTTCCATAATCATAAGGTAAATAAATTAAATGGCTTTCAACTTTATAAGGAAGAACAGAAAAGAATCAAAAAGGTGTTAATTTGATAGTATACAGATAAAATTATGGCTGATGGATACTCACTGATGAAAGGTGGTAGAAAGATTGGGAGTACGTAGTATCCTCATCTATACACTAGGAAAGAAATGGTCCAAGCTTTCTGGGACAAGAAGTCCGAGTTTATGAGTATTAAGTATGCTTGGTAAACCAATAAACTGAAGACAATCTAAAAATTTATATTTGGATAGTATGCAGCCATCAAAAGAAACGAAATCTTGCCATTTGCGACAACATGGATGGAACTAGAGCATATCATGCTTAGCGAAATAAGTCAAGCGGAGAAAGACAACTATCATATGATCTCCCTGATATGAGGGAGTGGTGATGCAACTTGGGGGCTTAAGTGGGTAGGAGAAGAATCCATGAAACAAGATGGGATAGGGAGGGAGACAAACCATAAGTGACTCTTAATGTCACGAAACAAACTGTGGGTTGCTTGGGGGGAGGGGGGTTGGGAGAAGGGGGGTAGGGTTATGGACATTGGGGAGGGTATGTGCTTTTGGGTAAATTGGAAGGGGAGGTGAACAATGAGAGACTGTGGACTCTGAAAAACAATCTGAGGGGTTTGAAGTGGAGGGGGGGTGGGAGGTTGGGGTACCAGGTGGTGGGTATTATAGAGGGCACGGCTTGCATGGAGCACTGGGTGTGGTGAAAAAATAATGAATACTGTTTTTCTGAAAATAAATAAATTGGAAAATAAATAAATAAATAAATAAAATCTTTTAAAAAAATTAAAAAATAAAACCAAAAAAAAAATTTATATTTGGAAAAGAGATGGAGAGATGGATGGGGTTACTATTGGTAAGGTAATCTTCATCTTCCTTAAACAAAAATGTAAGATCAAATGTTGATTATTCATAGACATGGAAGCAATTATCAGAGCTATAAGTATGTAAAAAATAATTGTTTCAGCTCTGGGAGCTACAGACTGCTGCTTTATTGCATAAGTTCTTTTTGATTATTTGTATTTTCTACTGTACTTGACTTTTTTTTTTACTCTAAATTTTTTTTTAAATGCCATAACACTAAATAGCTGATGGAGAACACGGATAAATAGGCTACTTAACCTAAATCCATACATAACTACTAACTTAGCCTAAATCCATACATAACTACTAACACATATAGTATAGCTCTGCCTCATTGATTCAGAAAGAATAATGCTATTGGGTCTGTGAAGTAGATGAATGGGCTTTCCTTAGTTGGCAGAGGGTTTCAGTGAGAAAAATACCTCAGAGGTGGGTAAGGAGAGTGCTATGTTGGTTTGAAGATACTCAAGCACTCATCTCATTCTCTTAACTTTCTGAAGAGTGCTTTGAATAAAGTATTAATAAGATATTTTGGCCCCTAACAACACAAAAATAAAGGCAATATCATACCCAAAATAAATTTTGCTCATTAAGGAATTAACATCTTTTTAAAATCCAAATAGAATGTTGCTGAAATAACTAACCTCAATAAGTCATTTTGTTCTCAGAGACAATATCTCCCAGTATCTTTCTGCAATGCTAAGTTTGATTTTAAGGTATTTTATAAATCATTTTCATTTATTTATTTATTTTTAATATTTGAAGGGGGCAGCGGGGGGAAGCAGGTGGGAAAGGCAGAGGGAGAGAGAATCTTTCAAGCAGACTCTGCTCTGAGCCACTCAACTTGACATGGGGCTTAATGTCAGAACCCTGAGGTCAAAACCTAAGCCAAAACCAAGAGTCTGATGCTTAACTGACCACACCCGACAGGCACCCTTATTAAAAGTGTCTTAGTACAGCGTTAATACAAATACCTAAATACAAATAGCCTATTTTCTAATTTTCTTTGACATTCTAAAAGGAAAAATTCTAACTACACTGGATTTTAATGAAAAATCACTCTCACAGAAAAAAGAAAAATCACTCTTACATGAATACTAGTAAAAAATTTTTGTTAACTGTCCATATCTTTATTATATTGCTCTATATAATGTTCCCTACTTTTTTTGTGTTCCTTAAATAATGCATTATCCTTTTAATAAGCTCTCAAATACTCCATATTCTGCCACCAAGGTCACTGTCCTTTTAAATCAACTCATTTCCTGAAAAGCAGCACTTATGATTTCCTGAGTTATTTGTCAAATTTTTAAAACATTCACTCCATAAAGAGTAAGGTAGGAATTGTAATTTCTGGTGTGTATATATCCAGTGATATGACAAACATTTTGAACTCTGGTTTAGATCAAAGACATATAAGTGTTTTGTTTTTGTTTAGATAGTGGTCCTGATACTCTTATGATGCTCAGGATATTTAGGCAAAGTTTCTATATTCTGTTACATTTTCTAGGTCATATGAAACACATTGATCTAGGAGACATACTGATTTTAAGAATCAACCTAATTGTTCAAGATTAATTTGGGGGCATACAAGCTTAGTTTTTAATGTTTGGTGTTTGAAATTTTTGAAGCAGAGAAACTAATGTAGTTGAGTACAACTAAATACCATTTAGTGCAATAAAAAATGGGCAAATGATACATTTTTTGAAGATTTATTTGACAGAGAGAGATCACAAGTAGGCAGAGAGGCAAGCAGAGACAGAGGAGGAAGCAGGCACCAAGCAGAGCACCGGATGCAGGGCTCGATCCCAGGACCCTGAGACCATGACCTGAGCCGAAGGCAGAGTTTTAACCCACTGAGTCACCCAGGTGCCCCCAAATAATACATTTTTAATTTATTTTCATACTTGTGTTAAAAAGAAAAGGTTGGACATTAGTGGAATCATCCTACCAATAGAAACCCACGAAAGACATGTGGTAGCCATGATTAAAAACTGAACAAAATGATATAACACAAAGGATATCATAAAAACTTTTAGGTAAAACTAATTTTATGAACTCTGTTTAAAGAATGTATGATAGCAGCACTACATAAAGCCTGACATAGGCAAATATAATTCTCACAACATGCTATTTCCCCAAGATTAGGATCAAACAAGATCATTTATGGGCACTGTACTTTGGATTCTTGGAGAATTTGTGATAGAAACGGCTTATTTATTCACCAACTTCCCTCTTCCTCCTGTGCACCCAGCTGTGTTGCATTTCTTTCCAGATAATTCCAGCCATGGGGCTAAAATCTGGCTGGAAGAATGCAGGATGGAAAAGTCCTCCACTTGGCCACTTTGCTCCTATTAATCCTCTGGTGTGACCCTCAGCTTTTTCACAGTCTTATAACTGGATCAGGAGGACAAGTTTTTACGTGCCTGGGTCTGCAGAGGATTGAACAGACTAGAGCTCCTCCTCCTTGCCTTGCACTGGATTGGGACGTAGGAAATATGGTTCTATTGCAGAAAGCCACTGAAATTTTGAATTTTACAGCAAGTAGCCTATCTTTAATCTATTAAACATACCAAGTTACCAACAACATAGTATAGCAAACATACCCAGATTAAGAATCAAGAGACCTAGATCCTAGCCTGGACCTGCCGTCTTCCACGCAAACAACCAGTTAGCATCAATAATGTCCCTTCAGACAAGTCTCATGTAAGCAACATCACCACTGCTGAATTCTACTACTGAAAAACCCACATGATAGTTACTTTAAATGCTCATTAAGTTGCTTACAAGAGGAGACTGATATTCTGCTAATTCCACAGGTAAAAACAGGCTCAGATTTTTTTTCAAATGACATAGCTACAAAGTAGCTGAGGTGACATTAGATGCCCAGGCTCTAGGACTCTAATGACTCCCGGGGGAACTTCACATAGGCTCTTGACTTCTCCACACTCTAGCTTCCTCCTCAGAAAAAGGAGAGGACTGGGCCAGAAAATTTCTGAAGGCATCGACTCCAAGATTTCTTTATGAGAAATGAGGAACGGTTGTCAGGAAAGCACGGAATATTGGCTGACATCCTCCCCTGTGTTAAACTATTTCAGCTGTGTTATGTCGCCTACTAACTGTGGGGACAAAGACAGTGGTCTGACTAATCTTCGCTACCTGCACACCTACCCTGTCTTCCGTAACTTACAGCAATTCATAGTGTGACTCATTTATGTCACAGTTTATTTGAAAAGGAAACGCCAACCAGAGGGAAGATTAGACATTAGGGAGCCTGAGGAAGACCAACTTACACAGGATATGAACTTTATACCCAAAGAAATTTTCCATATTACTAAATTTTCCATATTACTCTAAATATTACATATTACTCAAATAGCAATAGTCTTTAATATGAGGATTGTTTTATAAACAGGGTTAGTGCTCTTAGTACAAAGTCCTTTTGTGGGGAAGTTGAAATGATCCCTGAAGAACCAGCAGAATTTGTATGATGTTACACAAGTGGGCAAGATGGCAGGTGACCATGCAGCCGAGGAAGTAGAAGGGGCTAAGCGGTCACAAGGGTGAAAAGCAGGAGACTATCCATTAACATAGGGTACAGTATAAGATATTTCACTCTATGTGGCCTCCCCTTCTACCCCCTGACCTTACAAATCTGTTTCTGCGGTTCTCCTGGTCAATTCCTCTTCCACGTCTACCACTTTATCACCTGTATGTTTACGACTTCCACACCTAGGTTTCATTTAACAAACACATATGGCACTTGACTACCGACTCTTGTCTAAGCAGTAGCAAATATTAGGTCATTTAATTCCTTATACAACCTTATAAGGTAGGTGTGTTGTTTCAATTCTCATATTCTAGGTGAGAAACAAAAGTAATCACAAAAACTACTCAACATAACCTCCAGCTCCCATGCCTGTCAGTGTGCACAGAATACTGGAAAAAGAACAAGGGATAGAACTCTGGAAATTTCCACTTTTATATATAAAAGGAGGCAGAGTCAAGGATAGAATTGAAAGTAAAGGCAATGCAAGTGAGGGCTTGCACTGCCATACAATTTGGGGTAGATGGTAGAACAGGAATGTGGTCCACAGTGGCCTGAGTTCTAAGAAAACACCATAGTACTTGACATTCTTGCAACCTGAGAGCATGATCGAGGTCAGTAGGTAGGCAACAATAAAATGGGGCAAACAACTGTAAATTAATAAGGGAAATGATGGTGTGGCAGGCAATGCATTAAGAGCTCTGTTCTGCTGAGAGATTTGAGAATCCCTTCTCCCCGCTACCCACCATTTTAACCTTTATTCTCTGTAGTTAATAAAACAGAAGAGTTTGGCTGAATAATTTCTCCTCAGATTTATGACCTTATCAGAATATTGACTGCAGAGGGACAGAGGCGGTAATTGGGAGGTTGGTGTGCTTGTTTAAAGCAAATGTTTATTGGTAAGCATGCTGAGGAGAAACCTGGCTCTCCCAGCTTCCCCGCTATCATGAGACTCAACTGACTAAGTTAGGGACACAAAACCACTCAGAAGAAAGCGAAGTTAAAAAAAAATAAAAATAAAAATAAAATAAAACAAAACAAAAACAAATCTAATACAACTTTGTTTTATTTCTAATTTCACCTTTTAAGTGGACATTCTTAGGACTCCTTGAGAGACTGAGGACTAAAATTATTACCAGCAAATCCTTCTTTTCATGTCAGTCCTTAGTTTTGGCCTTTTTATTCCCTTAAGACCCTGGGTTCAGATATAGCCATCAAGCGCTTGGGGTGACCAAAGTGAACTTCTGCTATTTGCCATCATTTATGTAATTTCAGTGTCAACCTGTTCACTTTTAAAATGTCAATAACATTTCTTCAAGCTGAATCAAACAAAAAAACTTTGGGTTGTCAGGGCATCCTAAGAGATCACAGAAGGAAAACAAAGTACTCTCTGGTATAGGTTCCAAAGGACGCTCGAGGAGGGACCATAAGCACAGAGATGTTAGGAGCCCTGAGAAAGATGCTATAATCAGTACATATAAACTCACTATTCCAAACTCAAAGACATTTGGCCTATATCAAGGCCAGCAGTAGAGACTAATGGATACCACAGAGCCCTATGTGAAATTTTGTAATCATAAAAACTACTTAGCATAACCTCCAGCTCCCATGCCTGTCAAGGAGATAGAGCAGACATTCATCTCATTCCAACCTCCTGAACGTGGCTTCTACATCTTGTAACTTTTATCCAGGAATCCTTATTTCCCCAGGAGAGGACTTTTGCCAGCTGGGACACAGGCATGCAGATTCTGCAAGTAGGCCAGTCAGAAACATGCTCCCATTTCCCTAAAAGAGGGAGAGTTATGTGAAGAGGGCAGAACGGTGTAAAGGGGAAAAGGGCAGAAGGATGTTTAGTTCTCAGAAGCAGCAACAGTAGAGATGTAAGCCAGAGACCCTCGTGCTCAGGGGCCCGGGCAAAAGACACCTGCTCCTGGAGACAGTGGTGATCGAGTTTCCTGTGAAGCAGACTCCTGTGTAACAGGGATGTAGGTCCGGGTTATCCATCCACCTGGGCTTAACTCCTTTTCCTCTTGAAAAAGAAGGATGCCTCTTAAAGTCCTTTACAAAATCGCTTTCACCTGAAATGGGAGAGGTTTTAGTTTTTGCAATTAAGAATGCTTAGCTTTAAACAGAAAATTCAAAGAGCTGATTTTTGAAAGAGAGGAGTGTAATTACAATAAAGATTATATTCTGGTCCTGTGCACTGTGCCAGTTTTGCCCATGACTATTTCTCTGCCTTCTCAAACCTCTTCTTCATCTACACATGGCTTCTTAGCTCTGCTGTCTTCATTCATTTGTGTATTCATTCAACTATGATGTAGTGAACATCCATAATGCTTATTGAGTGTCTAGAAGCCAATGAATAATGATGACTGAAACTCTGTCCTTGACTTCATAAATCTCTCAGGGCTAATGGCAGAAGTAAACTAGAAAACAAATATGTATAATACAATGACATCATACAATTAATACTAGGATAAAAAGTAAGCACTAGGGGACCACAAGGGTGAGTGCTCCAGTTACCAGAAGCCTAGCCATGGGAAAGTCAGGACAGACCAGATAAGGGAAACTCCACGTCAAAAAACAAAGGATGGGCAGAGGCAGGTCAGTGTGAAGGAGGACTGACAGAAGTAGAAGAATAGTGTAAACAGTCTTCATTCCAAGAACGATCACTGTATGCCCAAGGGACGGCAAGGTATGTGGTGTAATTTGAGCTATAATAAAACATGGATGCGAAAGAAGTGACAATAACAGGGAAGCAAAGAACAATGTTCCATATAAAGGAATTGGATAAAATTAAATAAAAATAAAGGAATTGGTCAGTAATGGGAACTCACTGCGGAACTGAGGTCTTTAAAGCCAAGATACGCCCTCAAATGAATGAGGATGATGGTGCTATGATGATTTTTTAAAGGGATATTTTTTCTTCTGGTCTGATTAGAAGCAACTTCTTCTACAATGTGCAAAACAATTAGGGGCAGATCGGTGCCTCATAGTAGGGTACTGATGTAAGTAAGCCTCTTGGTCGATTTCAATCAGCCAGAGGTCGTATGTGCACAGAAAGTGCTGAGCAGCAACAGAGCTCTCTCCTCATTTCAGATAATACTGACCAAGTTTCTCTCCTGAAGTTATCCCTCAGGAGTTTGGCCCCTCCAGGGTATAAGCCTTGGTGCCTTAGAAATGAACAATCATATTTATAAGGAGTCTTTATGTCATTACTACCAATGAAAAAAATCCCTGCTCTTCTGACCCAAAATACAGAGCAAAACCTTTTCATATATCCCGGCCTCTTCCAAAACTCATCCTCCTCTGCCTAAAACAAAGGTTCTTCGTAGGCCCAAGGCAGGCAATCTGATACTTTTCATTTACTTTATCTTCTTCTACAAAGTAATCAAGTCTTCTCTTCACTCTGCTAAAGCATAGTGCCCCAGAACTGCGTTCCCAAAGCTGGTTACCTTCCTTGTTCCTGGAAGCTTACTTCTTTATTATTTTCCCCTTTCATAGACCCCTCATGAAATAGTAAGATCTGAAGCAATCCTGAGCCAAAGCTTTAGGGAACTCTTTCCTACAGTCACTCATCATACACGCAATGACCGCAGACACCATGTCAGAACTGTGCTAGGTGCTGGCAGAGCAACAATGAACAACACAGCCATGGTTCCTGGCCCCAGTGCTTAGAGAAGTACATTTTCCTAGTCTGAAGTTCTCTGAAGGTTAAGGACTTAGCATCGTTTGGCTGTACAATGGTATGAAAGTGACAGGGATTCAGGAGAAGCCATACTTTAATTTTTATCTTTTCCCAGGCTAGTGATACGCAGTATGGTACTCTGTCATGATGCTGAGCAGGGGCAGAGAGCCACAGCTCACAGTCAGCCATGAGATCACAAGAATAAACAGCTGATACACCTGCAACCATTCTGTACCCATACAACCATTCTGTTCTTCACTTTTGTTGCAATATTCAGTAGAGTACATGAGATTTCCAATATTATAAAACAGGCTTTGTTTTAGATTTATGTTTTAGGCAAGGCTAAGTTATGATGTTTGGTAGGTTACGTGCATTAAATGCACTTTCGACTTACAGTATTTTCAACTTAAAATGGGTTTATCAGGACATAACCCCAACATGAGTGGAGGAAGATCTGTAATTACTTCCTTACCAGTACTTACCTGAACGTTGTGCTCAATTAAAAGCATGCCAAATAGCTATGTATTTGCCGATAGTTGCTCTGAACCACTCAAGGGAAGGTGAATCTTAACAGATTCAGATTTTTTTTTTAATGCAATGGAGAGACATATTCAAGTTTTATCTATAGCCTAAATAGCTGATATTTTCATTATTTGTCCTCAGCAAATTAGGTGAGAAAGTGTTTTATTGAATTATTTAAAACTAATCATAACCTATCCTCTATTAAACTGAATACTCGGATTTTTATTAAGGTGATTCTCTGGTTTGGCATGGAATTGTAACTTTGAGATCAGTAACAAGTGAGCTACACAATGAATGACAATTGTAGCTATTCTTTGGAACGTAAGCCTTGGCTCTTCCTATAGACCCCTGATGCTCAAAGTATGGTTCCCAGAATAGCAGCATCAACATCACTTGTTAGAAATGAGAATTCTCTGGCCCCACTCAAGACTTACTGAACCAAAATTCTGGAAACCTGTGCTTTCCCAAGCCTTGAGGAGACTGATGTGCTCTCAATTTTGAGAACCATACTACAGCAACATTACACCTAGTGGCTTTCAAATATTCAACTTTAAGGAGTAAGACCCTCACAAAAGAACACAAAAAAAAGTCATGTAAATGAACTACTTCACTAAAATTAAACAAGTGGACAATAAACCAATGTTATTCTATGGCTTAATAGACTAGAGAATATTTTACAATCTTGACAGTATGGGCACAGGCTCAGGGAAACAGATCTTAGTAAAAATATAAATTTGTTCACATTCTAGAAGGCACATTGCTAATGATCAAAAGCCTTTAGATATCTGTAACTTTGCCCCCAAATTCCAGTTCTAGAAGTTTAATATGAAGAAATAAGATTGAGAGCTTCAGCTCTGAAGTTCGGCAGACCTGAGCACAAACCTTACACATACTAGCTTATGACCTTTGGGTAAGTTCTTTAAAGCCTCAAAAGGTCAGTCTCTACTGTTTGTGAAATGGGTTTAATCACACAAGCCCTTTCTCAACTTGCTGTGAAAAATGGTATAATTCAGACGATTAGGGTTGCCACATAAAATGCAGAACATCCAGTTACATTTGAATTTCAGGTAACTAATGGTGAGTATACATACCCCTCAAATACTGTGTGAGACGTACATACTAAAAAAAAAAACTATGTTATTACCTGAAACTTAAATGTAACTGGCTGTCTTGTATTTTTACTCCCTAAATATGGCTACTCTACCTACAGTGAGGTAGGTATTCAGTAAATATTAGGTGTTTATTTATTGTACTTCTACTTAAAAGATTTATAAAGCAAACTGGTGGCAAGTAAGTTTGCTGGTTTAAATTGTGATTAGCAGTTGTGTGAAACTCAAAAAACGTTTGTACTTATGAAAACTTCATGATATGCAGATGAATGTGCTAAAATACAATCTTAAGATGGCTCATATCTAGAAATACCCCTGAGTAATCAAAGACATTCAGTATCTTGGGTTTGAATAAACCCAAATTAACTGGAAAACCTGATTTGTTAAAACATTTTAGCATCTCAGTTCTGCTGCACTATAAGAAAATATTTGCTTATACATGTATCAAAAAACTCCTCTGATAATAGAACAAAATAGAGTGAAAGTAGGTCTGCTGACTTTGTAAGAAACAGAAAGAAACCCATGTGCTATCAATTTGTTACTAATAAAATGTAAACATCCTGAAACTTAAAACTGCATTTGATTCTGCAACCAAAAATAAATTCATCTCTTTAAAACTGTAAAGTTATCTCTTTATGCCAATAAAATTTAGTGACTTATAATTATGCCCCAAAATGTATGTGACAGTTTAAAACATAAAGTACGAAGTGGAACAGTGATGGTTTTAATTTGCCTTCCCCTCCCCCCCACTCCTTAAAATCCAGAGCTGGATGCAAATGAAACAGGAGGACAACATTGTGACAGACTCTGTCTTCACTATCAAAGACAGTGACTGGATCGTGACTGGACACAAATGATCAAGTCATTCTGGCTGTCTCACTGATAGATGGAGATACTTTCCAGATCAATTCTGCCTGCCACTATGAGAGGGAATGACCTACAGGCAGCTGGAAATGACTGAGCTGTGGTTAAAATCACTGGCTACAAAGATCTGGCTGAAGTTGGGATTGTCCAGAAAACAGTGATATCATTTCCAGCAGGAAGGCATGGGAGTGAAGGGGTGAGGAGGGTGGCTGCTGTCTGAGAAAGATCCATGGAAGAAATATTATTGGATTTTGGTCTTGAAAGGGACAAGGATTAGGTAAAGAGAAGAAAAGAGGCATCCTGACTAGATGGGAAACACAGAGCTCATGTCCACTAGGGACCAACGAGTCAAGTGGAACAGAGCATTCTTGAGAACAAAATAAGGCGAAATAATTTTGGGTCTGCTTAGAGGTCCTAAGGAGTATGGATCTTAGTCTACCCCCAAAATCTTGGGGTTTTTTAAACACAGATTAGATTTTCAAAAGGTTAATCCCACAGGAATATAGAAAGTGTGCTGGTAGAAGGAGGGAATGGAGTCAGAGATAGATTAGAACCTCTCCTAAGAGTCCTGGCATTCAGATGTGAGAGATCTGCTTTATGGAAATTGCATGAACAGAAAGCAGCCATGATGGAAATTAAGCCATGGGAAGCAAGGATTGCTAAAACTCAGTCTATACTGGGAGTGGTAAGAGGGATGAAGGGGAATCTGGCTTAAACTGGGAAGAGGGCAGGAGTCAATTTGATTAAAGATCAGTGATGTCTTAGTAGGATGTCCAACTGGAAATGTCCACTAGCAGCTCAAAATGCAGAATTACATCTTTTAAAAAAAGGTTTAGTGACATAAATAAAAATCTGGGAGACCACTACTGGGAGGGAAAACAGAAGCAGTGAGAATAAATTGGAGAAAAGAAAGGAAAGAGTAGAAGGAGTGTGACTGGTTAACATTTTATACCAAAATAACTCCTGCTGCAAGGGCAGGTGAAGACACAGCACTTACAATATAGGACCAGAAACTGTGAGACCCAAGAGGAGCAGTACTAGAGAGACAAAGCTAGTTTAGAATTCAATAAAGACGGCACCTGGGTGGCTCAGTCAGTTAAGGGTCTGTTTTCTGCTCAGGTCATGATTCCAGGGTCCTGGGATCAAGGCCCCTTTCCAGTGGGGAGTTTGCTTCTCCTTCTGCCTCTCTTGCTAGCTCATGCTCTCTCATGAATAAATAAAATTTTTAATTTTTTTTTAAATTTCAATCATAAAAACCAAAGTTGAAAGACAATCAAGAGGTGGGAAAAATGTGAAACCTGGGTGGCACATGGTGTACTATATCGAATTTTCTAGTCATTGTTATACATCTGAAACTAAAATTGCGTGTCAATAAATACCTGATTTTAAACAAAGCAAAAGTAGCCAGTGTGGATGGATCAGGCATAGTAAAAAGAAAAAAAAAGACGTTCTAGGCAGGTCAAATGGCCAGTGTGAATTCTGACGTGAGAAAGCTGAAGTTCGGAGGAAAAACAGGACTTGGAAAACAGCAGAGTCTGAACTCCCACCTGGGTTTGAATGCTGATATTCTTCCATTAAATGGAAATAATAATGCTGTTATCAGAGTTTCCAGTCAGGTCATCTGGGTCAGATAACCAGAGCTCCAATCAGTAAGGGGTCAGAGAACATTTCCTAAATACAATGATAAAGATCGATCATTTCTAGAAACTTCTTGAAGAAAGACTGTGTGTGGTTAGAAGAAGTACTTTAATTAGCTATTTGTTTGGGGAGGAGCATAATGAGCACTCCACAAATTGTTACCCTATCCTTGGCAAAGGCCATTCAACATAGAATTGACCTCCCCTTGACTGAGAAAAAATTGTCGAGTTTTGTTTTTTGTTTTGTTTTGTTTTTTTTTTCAAAGTCAGCTGTGCTGCTATGGTCACATTAAGGAGAATCATTTTTGTCCCTATTCCTTATTCAAGACTCACTGTTGCATCTTATTAAACACTGAACAGATATATGAAGAATAAGGTTTAAGGGGCAGCAAATTAGCCTGCCTGAAACACCCACAGGTCTCCGCCCGGCCCTGACTTGTCTCGTTGTAAAGATTAGACATAGATGATGAACCAAGCGTGGTATCTTTCACAATTGTTATCCAACTAACGCGGCTTCACCAGGGGTCTTTATAAAGCACTACAGAGAGATAAAATCACAGGTTTAGGAGAGAACATGGAAGGTGTTATGCCAGACCGAGGGGTGAAGATGAGGGGAGACACTGAGATTTTTGTAATCCATGTTTTCATGTGGGCAGCCCTGTTTTAATCTCAGCCTACTGTTTACAAGCTGTATGCGCTTGGGCAATACACAAACTTTCTTGAGTCTGTCTGCTCCCGAACTCTAAAATTAAAAGGACACTTAGTTTAGAAGCATGTTGTGGCAACCACTGACAGCCAGCAATAGAAGGTGGTAGAAACCAAACTGAAGGGGGCTAGGAAGTGGATAAATAATAGCGCATGATCTCAGTTCTTACAGACATTTAGAAGATGACCAGAAAGAGTGGCCACAGAGCCAAGGAGGGCCCAGTGACTGACCTACCTGCCTAGCCTCCTCCCACCTCCACCTCTACCTCCCTGTCTCCCTTCCTTCTCCCTAATTCTCAACGTGGGAAGAACTATCGCTTATAACAAAGAAGCCACCGGCACAGTTCATAAAATGGTAAGTACCAATCCCACTAAAAATTCGGGTTTCTGCTGGGGTTCCTTCTATTTCCTTTTTTATACAGCATAGAAGTACATTTACATAAGCCATTCAATACAGAATTTCCCTGAATTTGGGATAGTTGTCATCTTCGTTATGTATTGCTTGTCAAGGATTCTCCCTTTCTGTCACTAAGAAATCAAACTCATTTCTTGACTAAGAATACGAGGAGTAGATAAGCCTAATGCTGGCTGGAAAGAGATGCTAGATAAACAGGCCCCAACAGAAAGCCCTTTGAGGTGCTGTAGCAAGCAGTCCCTTGTGTTTCACCGAAACCCTGCTCGTAGACAAACATGCCTCTCAAGGACAGGGAGTAGATGGAAATTGAGTGATACCGTGACACTCGGAAAAATCTGTTCTATTAAAAAAAAAAAAAAAAAAAAAAGGTCAATCTTCCATGTCTTTTTTCCACCTGATTCCTGTTTTCATTCTTGTTTCTTAATGCATGAATCACATAAAAATACACTTTGGGGGCACCTGCGTGGCTCAGTGGGTTAGGGCCTCTGCCTTTGGCTCGGGTCATGATCCCAGGGTCCTGGGATCGAGCCCCGCATCGGGCTCTCTGCTCCGTAGGAAGCCTGCTTCCCCCTCTCTCTCTGCCTGCCTCTCTGCCTAGTTGTGATTTCTCTCTGTTAAATTAAAAAAAAAAATACACTTTTATTCTGGTCAAGAAAAGAGTGATGTTTGAATTTTAAAACCACCAAAAATATTCTCTTCCCCATCCTCATTATCCTCAGTTCTATACCATTAACAGATAATTACTGAAACCAATAATTGATAGAAAGCTTTTTTTTTTTTTTTTTTCCTGCTTCTTTTCAACCTATCCATCCCAAACAGCTATGAAGAAAAACATTCCCTGGGCCAGGGATGTGATTTATAAGGAAAGCCAGAGCTTATGTGAAAAGGAAAATGTTCAAGTTTCATGCATCTATAAACAAGGAGTGGGTGACAATCCCCGAAGATTTGGGGTGATTCTCATTTTAATCAAATGGCATAAACTATTAATGTTTCCTCTTAAATTTATAATCATGGATTCAATAGTAATATTGCAATCTGGGAGAACAGACACCATGGGGCCAGTTGCCTTGAAATTGCATTAATAGAGAATACAGTGGTTGTTTTGGCCTTTGGTCTGTCATATTTTACATTTTTTTTAATTTTTTTTATTAATTAATTTATTTTCAGCAAAACAGTATTCATTATTTTTTCACCACACCCAGTGCTCCATGCAATCCGTGCCCTCTGTAATACCCACCACCTGGTTCCCCCAACCACCCCCCCACCACCACTTAAAACCCCTCAGATTGTTTTTCAGAGTCCATAGTCTCTCATGGTTCACCTCCCCTTCCAATTTCTCCCAACTCCCTTCTCCTAACTCCCCATGTCCACCATGCTATTTGTTATGCTCCACAAATAAGTGAAACCATATGATAATTGACTCTCTCTGCTTGACTTATTTCACTCAGCATAATCTCCATATTTTACATTTTTATTTTCATCGGCATTTGAAGTGATAAGCCTCAACCACCATTTCTATAAAGAGAAAAAAAAATCGTATCTTTGCTTAATTGCTAGAAAAGTGTTTTAATTCCATTTTAGATTCCACTTATTTGAAAAACATAACTCAGCAAGTCATTTTTCTAAGTCAACATGCCAAAGTCAAGTATAGATTAACTCAACAGTGGTTTCGCAAAACCCAAATGCATAAAACCGTATCTTATCTCTCACCTGACTTCAAACACAACCCCATTTACACCACCTCAGATGGAGAAAACCCTTCTGCTTTTAAAGAACTCCAGACAGACTTTCCTCCCTCATTTTCCTCAGCTTCTAAGTGGCTAAAATTGACCTCATAAAACTGGAAGATTAATTATACATGGTACTTAGTACACTGCCCAGCATAATTTAGCTATTCAAAAATTAACTATTATTTTCTTATTACCCCAAAAAACCTCATGTATATCTATAAATATAAATGCAAAATATTTAAGACTGCAGACTAGCATGAATTT
Source organism: Neogale vison (assembly GCF_020171115.1). NCBI lineage: Eukaryota > Metazoa > Chordata > Mammalia > Carnivora > Mustelidae > Neogale > Neogale vison. Next base: position 115,776,415 of record NC_058095.1, on the reverse strand, counting down.
CCCTACAGAACCATTTATTTTAGGCTGCATTGTTTTTCCTCAAACATTTCCTTGAGCATGCACCACATACCACACTATCTGTTGGCACTAGTAATAAAGAAAGCTAAGCCCGGGACTTGGCCTCATGGGACTTGCATTATTTTACACCATAACAGCATGCAATTCCCAGCATGCTTTTGTAGGCTAGTAGCTCTAATATCTTATATAAGAACTCTTCAGAAAGCTACAATATCAGGACGTAAAGAGCTCCCTGGTATAACAGGAAGAATGCGGGCGTAAATTGTTTTTGTTTTGTTTGCTTATTTTTGTAAATCAGATTTTTATCTTGCTCATAAAATGAGGAAATGAAATCTTGATTTATCTCAAAATCAACAGGGTATGAGGGATGCACAAATCACAGTTCAATACCCATTACCTGTTCCAAATCTGTTTAATGGATAAACTCACAAAATTTGAAAACTGTAAAAACAAAAGATTCTTCCTTTAAGCACAGCAAATTACGTAAGTAGGAAAATAACAAAATGGTGTCCCTTCTTTCATATAAAAATAAACATAAGAAATGACAAGTTAGCCCAGCAGCCTATTAACCACCACCATGGATTGGCAGTAGAGCATTCTTCCACTACTGAGATGGGGAAGGGGTAGGTAATACATGTCACTGAACAGTAGAAGCACAGTGGAAGATTCGGGAGGCTACTCAAATCAATTTGAGCTTCTGAAATGAAGAATCACTTTGGAAATGCAAATGAAATAAAAAGCGAGTACGACAAAACACACACACACCCCACGCACTCACAATTACTCCCTTAAGACTGTCAAACAAGGATATTATGCATGCTACCTAAAGCAATGACTATGTCTCCACCATGAAGGAAATCTTTTAACCTGTCTAAACAAGAGAAACTGTTTACCTAGTCATATAAATATTTGTTCTGTGTTTGTACACTATGTAATTCAATAGGAAACAGAAGCTTATTATCCATCCTTCTCTTGCAAGGGGATCTATACTTCTTCATTTTTTATTCTGATGACTGTGTCATTGACAACATCATCAATAAACACTTACCATTAAGCCAACAACATTGTAGCTGTAAGGACAAAAATTGTACTGTTATACGTCAATTGCTCAATTAAAAGTTTAAAATTGTTCAGATCCTGTGAATGTTTCTAGAACTCTGGCATTTAAACACTCCCATCCATTTCCCAAAGGATTCATAACCACTACCCTTGTGCCCAGGCACTGTGCTCGACATTAAAACAAGTTCAGTCTAGTGGTAAAGATGGAGAGTAAACAATATGAAATCTCAAATCTGTAATTATGTATGCCAGGGGAAGATCTCACTGACTTTGGAGAATGAAACAATCGTCTTCCAAATGTAAAAACCTCATAATGTGGTTAAAAAAAAAAAAAAAAAGCAGGATTCCCTAAGTAGAAAATATTCCGTTGGTAAAGGAGAACAGGAAAGAAAAGCAAAGCATACTGTAAGATCTTGGAGGGTAACTAACAAAGATTAAGTGGTGAGAATAATTATTTTATGAATTTCTTTGGGTCTTTGGTTCTGAAGCCTTCCTTTAAAAATGTACTAATGTATTGTTTTCTTGATGCAGCATTGGATATAGCCTACAGCAGAAGTGTTTTGACCTCCTGGATGGATGAACACTTTACAGAAACTGTTGTACTCTTCACACAGGCAAGGAAAACATGAGTAATCTTTGAAACCAAATGTATTTCTCCCATTTCACATTTGACAAAAAGCTTTAGAAAAATAATAAACAAGTTATTAGAACCCTTATTGCGTTAATCTTCAATGGTGATGGATTAGTTACAAAGTGTCCCAGAATGGCACCTTTTGGCATATTTATTTTTAATCAAAGACCATTCCTGGGACACCAATAGCCCATTGTTCCAGAGTATTGGGTCTGAGGATTTTCCAAGCAGAGGGAGAAGGACATGTGGCTCCAGGATGGATGATCTTCTCTGTTACCTACTCTTTCTGTACAAGCCCTCATTTTATAGGGGTGTGTTACTGATTATTAGAAAGAAAGGGATATCAAAAAACAACAAATCAGGTTTAGAGAAATCTTGCAAATACTTATCATCATTGACCATGGCTTATCCAGGTGCCCACAAAAGGCAACTGAATGAATGATGTCTATTCACTAATGCTTCCTTTGTCCCATTATTTAATTTGGAAAGGAGGGAAGAGGGTTTTTTTTTGTTTTGTTTTTGTTTTGTTTTTAATTTCCTAAGGTATTAATAGCATTAGACTGTGGCCAAAGAATAAGAAACTCAGCTTTCAAGCAGAGGTCAGCTTTTGGTCTACAACTGGATCTCTTTCAGATTCAGACATGAAATAAAAGAGGGTTTTTCAGTCCTTCTAGTCACAGAGATGGGACAGCTTGAGTAATGTGGGGTAAGGGGTGTGGTGGAGAAGAGAGGTGTGGTGAAATAGACGGCTGTAACTATGTAGATAGTTTGAATTTTGTAATATTATTTCTTTCTACGTGAGGGAGCCAGAAGCACTGAGGAGGTCAGTCTTTAAAACCAGTTTATAGAATCTCCATATCCTAATCGTATGGTCAAGAGCCATCGCTTGTGATGAAAACAATACCTGAGACCTTAGGACACAGCGAAGTGCAGAACTAACCTGTATGTGAGAGAACATCATCCCCAGACAGCCTTCCTTCCCTTTCCTCCACACCATTTTCTCTCAAAATCATCGATCTCTCAACCTCCTTCCTCTCTTCTCCTACCACTTTGGTCAGCAGCTGCCAACACTCTTCAGATTCTGACTATAAATCACATTCTGAAGCCCCTGCTGCCCGGCCCTGTTGCTGCCATCACGTTTGTGTTTGCAACGACAGCACCAACATCTCTTTAGCTTCAAGTGCCTTTGTGCCCCTCTTCCTCCACATGCACGATGTGGCTACAGCCTTCCCCTCAACTGTGGTCTCACTACAACTTTGGTGAAGATCAACAGAACTGCCAACACCACAGAAAAACAATTCCTCAAAACTTTTCTGTACCTAGGTCTCACACAGGCACAAAATTCAAATTTTAAAACTAGAGAAATTCTGGGGTGCCTGGGTGGCTCAGTGGGTTAAGCCTCTGCCTTTGGCTCCAGTCATGATCTCAGGGTCTTGGGATCAAGCCCTGCATTGGGCTCTCTGCTCAGCAGGGAGCCTGCTTCCCCGGACCCCTGCCTGTCTCTCTGCCTACCTGTGATCTCTCTGTCAAATAAATAAAATCTTTAAAAACAAACAAACAAACAAAAAACTAGAGAAATTCTTTAAGAAGTATTTGATGGAAGAGAAACCTTTAACTGAATAACTGGAAGTCTATCCTAATTCACAAAATTGATTATCTTTAATTTCCTTTTCCTATTCACCTGTAACAAAAGAATGTAGTTACCATGATCCTTCTTAAAAATCCAAAAATCTCCAATTTCCTAGACCTAAAAAAACACAATTATTTGCTAACTACCTACTTTTCAGAAAATAGGGTGCTTAGCATGGTGGCAAGTAACTAAGTCGAGGCATCCAAAAATCTTAGAAGCAAGAGACAAATGCATTTAAAACACCATAAACGCAAATGTCGTGAAGAGATTAATTCCTTTCATCTACAGATTGTGTCTTCACATAGCAGTCAACCTCCTCATTAGAACTCTTCACTTAGACTTGTTTTAAATGCCACCAGTATACACAACACAGGAAACCCACTTTGCCTGAAGGTAGTTTCAAAATCCTTCCCCAAATTGTTTTTAAGAGATATAAATAGTGTAGACAGGCTTTAGATATTCAGTAATCCTGATAACATTTAAAAATTTCCATTATTCCGACAACTTTGCCCTCTGAATAATAATCAGGACCTTTCTTTTGAATACTATCATAGTAGTATCTGCTATGCATTTGCCTATGTGCCTTATTACCACCAGGGGATCAATAGACCAGTTTTGAACTTCTGTTTTTACCATTTTTCTAGACAATTCCAAAGCTTTGAATACTTTCTTCCACTAAATTTCATAGATTATATAACTAGTGAAAATCTCACACTAAGCTTCTCATGTCTTTACTCCTTTGGTTGCAAACCACATTCTATTATTCTATAAAAATTTTTTTATAAATGAATAAACCTACAATTTTTTCTTTAAACAATTTAGAATGAGCTCACGGAAAATAAGTTTTCAAAAAGCATCCATTTCTATTCATTAGCCATCAAATTTAACTGATCTGGTATTTCAAATTTTTCTCCAAAAGGTGAATGGGAAAAAAATAATTATAATTTACAATTTTCATCACCTGAGGTCTGCAGTTTCTGTGATACACTTAGAAATCACTGATTAATTATGTCAATGCTTTTATGAAATGAATATTATCTCTATAGTTATAGGATTTAAAATTGAGTCTTTTTTTTTTTTTAAATAAACCTGAGCATTTGTAATCTACTTTAAGTAGGATTCAAATCACTGTCAGGGGAAATGTTTTAATGTGTGAATTTGGTGATACAAAACAATTTGTCAGTGTATGGTTTAGATTAATTTTGGTTTCTTAAATTACCTTAGGACATAATGAAAAATCTTATGTTTTAGGACCAACAGTTAGTGAAAAATGTTTCAATGCCAAAGCCCAACAATATTATCATTTAAAAGACCATGAGGCTGATTGCAGAGGTTTGCAATCCATGTGTTTATAAGGCTGCCAGCCTAAAATATTGATAGAACTCTTTTAAAATTTAGCATATTTAGCATAAAATTTGGCATTAAACTTTTATGTGAGAATTTGTACTAAAAAACCCATGACTTCTCATTAAATCCCAAGGAAGCATAAGTGAATAAAATTAGCTAATCATTATCATCATTCTCTCATCTCTCTAGTATACCAGTGCACATGCTGTCCCTTCCACTTGAATTTTATATTTACTAAGAGTGAATTATCTCTGTTTTGAGACGTACTCATGGAAGTTTTAATTATGTAATTTAATAAAATATAAACTGATGAAATATGAGCACAAACCAGAAATATTTTGTTTTACTATAACTATTATAAATGTTTTGGAAATTTTCCAAAAAGAGGAGTTATTTTTTTAAAAAAAATGTTTTCAAATTAGGTGTAGTTGAAGCCATTACAAGAGACTAATAATTATAAAAGTACAGAAAGATCTACTGTTGGATTGCATCACGAGTATTTCTAAGTTCCCATTGTACCAAAAACAGAATGAAACTGAACTCAAAAATCGTTTCTTTCTTCCATATGAACATGGTTTTTTACAAAAAAAGCAAACACAACATGGTGTCCTTTCACTCAGATAGGATACATTATGTTCACTCCTATGTTGTAAGTTAAAATCATTTGTGGATCATTTTTAAGGACTCTACATTTTATCTGATGTTCTTGAGTAGTTAACTAAAGATGCATCAAGAAAGGATTTGATAAAAACATTTCTACTGTAGTATCTTAAATCCTGAGGAAAATCAACCATGGAGAGTTTTCCTCCAGTTTTTAGGGTTCTGAAAATATGGATTTATACCCTTAAATAATGATGTTCATCCTATTCTTTCAGATAATAAAGAAGGAGTAATCAAGACCCACTGTCAAAACTCAATTTGGATAACTTACTAAAAATGCCTTTTTTCCCACATTTGCTTCTACTTCTAAGTAATTCCAAACCCTAAGAGATGCCAAGAACCCTTTTCTCCTCTGTTCGAATGCCTCATTTATATTTGTACTCTTGACCATACTTATAGACATCACTCTCCTTTACTCTAAAATATAGAACCTGACGGGGCTCTGAACATGCTACACTAAAATACTGCACCTTGGTATACTGCATATCTTAAGCTGAAGGAGTTTTGGAAAATAGCAAATGCAGGAAGGTTACTCTGGGCTCTCCCCACTTCCCCTAATGCAGGTCACAAGACCCTAAGAGATGCCCTCTCTATACCCAGAGGAAAAGAGCATTCTTATCTCTATGAGTGATGTAGGAAAGACATTAGGGTTTGAAGCCGATGGCCAAGAAAGAATTCTTGAGACATCTTTGGTGTAAAAAGGTGATTTTATTAAAGCAGGGGGACAGGACCCATGGGCAGAAAGAGCTGCATCGGGGTCACAAAGAGTGACTCATATATTATATACCTTCAAGTTGGGAGGAGGTTAGGGATAGAGTAAGTTGCTATAGGAATTTTGGAAGCAAGGTTTCCAGAAACTTGAGGGGGCTGGCTGTTGTTGGGAAAAGGTCATTTACATCTGAAGGGTCTCATGACTAAGGTTTTTCTTACCCTGGTCTTGAGACTCTTCAGATGTATATCAGTAAGCCATAAGCTTGGGAGAGGATTGTTAACATGTATCTTGGTGGGTTTAGAGACAAAGTTTCCAAAAGAATTTTTATATGCTAAAGTAGGCTTATGGGATTCTGGAAGTGGGGGCCCGGATGGGGCAGATCAGGATAGGATTCCTTTTTGCCCTTAGCAAAGTGTCAACATCCAGGCAGATGAATCCCTAGAGGAATGTCACTCTGCTCTTTCAAGGACTTGTCAGTGGGCTATAGGTCATAAGGAAATTTAGTAATTTTTCTTTTGCCTTTGTTTCCCATATCAAGGGGGACAAGAATTCGCAAAAATAAGCCTTGCTCCTTTCCCCCAGTCTCCTGCACTTCATACTCTGCCCGATATTTCCCCACGACGGTCTAATTCCTCATCAAACCTAGTTTAAAAATAGCCAGGTTCAACTGTTTCTTCAGGTCTTCATTTCCTTTTGAAGGTTCCCATGCCACGTAAAATTTATCTTAAATCAATGTGTCAGCTTTTCTCCTATTAATCTTTGTCAGTTCAATTTTCAGACTGAGCCAGGAACCCTAAGAGAATGAAGAAAAACTGAAAAACTTTTCCTCCCTTGCAAAGCCAAAAGAAGAGCTTGGCTAGTTATGCTCAAGTGTATATTGAGAGAAAGCCCATTACAGAAAAACGACGATTTGCTTCAATTCTTTCCTCTCCCTCTTATCTGCATGACCCTTGAGAAAACACTTTGGGACCTCAGTTATTTTATTTGAAATATTAGGTAGTAAAACTAGAATTAAGATACAATGTACCAGACACTATTTTCCATTTATTTTCTCATTTAATTCTTACAATAGTCATATAAGGTAAATGTTAATACCCCCATTCTACATATAAACAAACAGAACTGTATGAGTCAGTAGGTGGCAGAGATGAGGGGGAAAAGCTAGGTGTGTCTGAACCTTAAGGTCAACAAGGTAATTTGAAACTCCTTAAAATGAAGTCAATTTTTTTTTCCCCTATATGAACCAGGCTTGTTGACTGCATGATTCAACTGGTTTTAGTGTTTAACTCTTTACCTACTTTGTCAAGCCCCAGCAAAAATAAGCCTAGAAGAGGACAGAAGAGAAAGACAGCTTACCCATTTTGTAACATTTATAAACTGAGTTTCAGGTTGGCCACTTCACCTCTGTGAGCCTTCTGACACATGTTTAATATATATGTTTATTTATACCACCCTGAAAGGAAACAAAAGGTCTCTGGGTCAGGAACAACCTATTATTCACTGCAATAAGCACATTGATTCCTTATGCACCATTTTTCCCCTTCAGGGCAATGAAAAAGGAACCAGAAATATCCTATGCAAACTATACGTTACTTTTTTTCCTCCCACCGCAGGAATGAACCCCAAAATTATGAATCTAGGAGTTTATGTAGACTACATGCTTCCTCTCAGATGCCCTCCCCACCAACCCAGAGGAGAAGGAGAGAGACTTCATCTTCATTAAGGAAACAAATTCTCACTGAGAAGAGAAGAAGGTGAACATTTGGCTCTGGGGGGGCTACAGGTTTTATTATCCTTTGAATGAGAGCAGATGGCTCCAGGATAAAAGAGAAAGCCACTCTAGCTCTAATGCCCTTGAAATATGATGAATGAATGTATCTAGAAAAAAGTTATTTTAGTTATATATTATTCTCTATACTTACAGCATAGTGTTTATTTTACCAAGATTGTCCCGGTCATATAGTAGTATGAAAGCATCCGTAAGTCTTGTCAGCATTTGAGTATCTTTGCCTGCAAAATAAAGGATTTGCTATACAAGGTCTCCAAATTCCATCCATTTAAGATGTTTTAATAGACGTGATAGCTCCACTTAGGAACATGCAATGGCTAAAAACAAAGTTAAGACCCCTACAGGCAAAATGGCAAACTGAAGAAATCGCTGAGCTAGAGGTCCTACCTCTCATCTGTGGCAAGTCATGTAAACTTCCAGCCTCCACGTTCTTAAGTGGCTCAATGAATAGGTTGGACAAAGATAAATAATACTCCTTTCAACTGTAAGGCTATGAAAGTACTCCTGAGTTAAAATAAGTGAATATGTGTGTTTTAAAATTTCATTCCTATAATTTCATTTCCATTCTCAAATTTGCATCAGTGACACTACCGGCCAGAGTCTATAGTTACAATGTAAAGTAAATATTTCAGTCATTCATATAATTGAGGTCATGAATCTACTTTTCATCAATCATAGCTCAACACTCATGCTGGTGTTGATTTTCTTTACTTTTCCAAAGGAGGCTGGGAAAGAGGAGGATATTTTGAACTCCAACTTTAGCAGGCAACAGAAAGAATCATCCAGAGATCTTGCTTTTTGCACCAGTCTCTAATTCAGTACACCGGGAGGAGTCTCAATCACTTGCCTGTTGAAGGCCCCATGTGACATTAATACTGCTGGTCAAGGGTCCACACTTGTAGAACCACTGACTTACAGATCTCTAACAATGTTTCTAAAACCTTAATTAATAGAAATCCCTTGGGGATCCTGAAAAAAATGCACTCTGATTCAGTAGGTCTGGGGTGGAGCCTGCCATTCTGGGTTTCTAACAAGCTCCCAGGTGATGCTGTTTTCCTGAGCAACAGCCCACAGGACACTCCCTGAGTACAAAGGGTCCCTATCAGCATCACCTGGAAGCTGTTAGGCTCACAAAATTGAAACTCGAACATACTGACTGCATACTATGTCTCACACCCTGTAAAAATGGCTAGTGCCCCCAAATTAATTGGGGCCTGCCTATGAACTCAGTAAAGTTTAGGGAGGAAATCAGAAATTTAAACACATTTAAGCTCAAGATAAAAGCATAATAAAAAGCACTACAGAAAGAAAAATCATGACTCACTTAGCTTTGACCAAAGGGTATGAGGTTTGAAAACCTCAGCACAGGGGGACAAGTCTTTCCTGGAAAAAAAATGTAAATACTGTGTATTTTACTGGAAAGGCCAAGAAAAATTAAGCTTAAGACACAACGTGAACATTTTGAACGTCTTTGGATTAACACACATACTAGAATAGGCAAGAAAAAAGAAAAAAAAAAAGCCCTACTTTAAATACTTAGACCAAGAAACAACCGTTTTCACTTTAAAAAGATCTAAACTTAGCTAACCAAATAAGCAGACATGTTAAGCCTCCCTTTAAAAATAAAATAAACAGGGGCGCCTGGGTGGCTCAGTGGTCAAAGCTTCTGCCTTCCACTCACGTCCTGGGATCAAGCCCCGCATGGGGCTCTCTCTGCTCAGCGGGAGCCTGCTTCCCCCCTCTTTCTCTGCCTGCCTCTTTGCCTACCTGTGATCTCTGTCAAATAAGTAAAATCTTTAAAAAATAAAATAAACAAATAAAATGAACCCACAGGATTCCAAATAAAGTAAATAATGCTCCACAAAATTACTCAGATGCCCAAAGATTCAGGTAATGCAAATGCCAAGTAGGCTAAAGCAAACAAAGACTCCATGGGTCCCAGAAGGAAAACGCACCAGTGGGAGGTACCCGGACCAAATTTAAAGTGCTACCGGGACTCTGATTAGCCAGGAATCTCTACCTCCAAACATTCCCTGTCCTCAGAGGGCAGTTTCATTCTGAGGAGCTGTAGACAACTGAGTCCCATTAAATTGGAAGCCTACAAGGAAGTATTTTCTTCTGATCTAATGGGAAGTGTGGACTCCCTAACTTCTCAGCTAACAGTGTTTTTTGGTTTTTTGGTTTCTGGTTTTCATTTGGGGGGGGGGCGGGCAATAGAAAATTAAGACAAAATGACAACAAAGCTGTCCTTTCTAAACAGAGAAATAACTTATAAATTAAAACTTAAAACAGTCATGTAAACAATTAGATATAATTGAGTCAGCACTTGAAAAAAAAAAGAAAATGGTTTCTGGTAGAGTGTCAAGTCACTGTCGCCATGAAGTGAAGAGAATAAACATACCACATGATGTATGGGGGATTTTTGTGTGTGTGTGTGTGTGTTTTTTTTTTTTTTAAAGCTGTGCTATTAGGAGGAGGACATGAAGATAGGACAGAACTCGGACGAGAAAAGAGAATTGGCCTTTTCTCTCAGGGCAGGTGAGAAAGGACGGGAGCTGAGGCTAAGGCACTGCCGAATACAGATGAAAATCCTCCTGTTCTCATTGCTCTCAGGGTAACCTCAACGGCCGACCTCGTTGTAGAAAGTCAAGAGACATCAACTAGAAAAGAATCACCACAACACAGCAAACAAATGACTGTGTGGAGAGTTCAGGCTCAAGGGTCTTCCAGCTGCGTGCAGGAAGAGGGTTGAAACAACATTCAAGAGAGGGATTCCCACAAGGGGGAAGCATACCCACCCTCCACTAAGGAGCCACAACTGCCCAAAACTAGTTTGGATTTTTGTTTGTTTGTTTGAGGGGTGGTGCTTGTTGTTGTTGTTAACAGATTAATCAGGGGAATTGGCACTATCAATTCCTGTGACTTAAAAACTGACTGTAAAAATAACGTTAAATGGGCTCATTCTTTGCCAAGTTTGGATTATGCTCAGTGTTTTTTTTGTTTGTTTGTTTTTAAAGATTTATTTATTTGACAGACAGAGATCACAAGTAGGCAGAGAGGCAGTCAGAGAGAGGAAGAAGCAGGGTCGCTGCTGAGCAGAGAGCCCGATGCGGGACTTGATCCCAGGGCCCTGGGATCATGACCGGAGCTGAAGGCAGCGGCTTAACCCACTGAGCCACCCAGGCACCTGGGATTATGCTCAGTGTTTACTGAATACCTACTACACATTAAAAGTTATAAATACAGAACCTCGGGGTAAACTTCATGGTAAAGCTGAGCGGTTTGGAGTTTAGATTACATTGCACCCAATGGAACCCTATCCTACCCAGAAAGCTCTACAACAAAATCTGGCCAGCACATGCCCTCTGTCCTTGCATCACAGAACACCTGGGTTGTGGGGAGGCACGGCTCACCTCTTGCTTTCTCCATTTTAATGCATGCAAAAACTGAGGGAGATTCTATACACCCAGGACTCCAGGTACTGTCCCTTAATGGAATAATTAAAAATCTGCACAATGCATGGCCCTGACTTGTGGACAAACTAAATGGAGGGGGAGAAAGAATAGGAAACAAGGTTTTGTTTTGTTTAAATGAAGCAAAAAATAAAATAAAATAAAATAAAATAAAAAAATAAGGCATTACATCGCTTTGCTTTGTTTTGCTTTGTTTTGAAATACCTGTTTCGAGAGTTTAACACATAACAGTTAAAGCCTAGGCAATAAAATACAGAAAAGAAAATGATTGTAAACATTTTCTGAGAACTGCTCTTTATAGATTTTAATGTGATGTTACCCTCTATTTAAACATATGCTTGTAAGTTCACTGACTCAGAGTATATTGGATGTGTCAGAAGGTAGAGTTTTAATAACTAGGAAAAAAATCTCAGATAAACTCGACTCTTAGACATGAACAAAAATGTCATTCTCTTTGCAGCTAGATTTTAATACATCCTTCAAGGTGTAAGGAGTGTGGGAAATCAATAGCAAATCCCTGGGCCCTTCTGCTGAGATATTCAAAATGTTAACTCTAATGGGAGTGATACCAGAGAAAAAAGGCAGATATAACCTAGGGTTGAGCAGTTCACTCAAGAGCTAGAAAGAATTATTGTGCAAAATCTAAACACATCTTGTGTCTTAAGAAACAGCACAAAAGCTTGTATTTGTCATCATAATTTCAACAAACAATGTAGCCATTATTCAGAACCGGAAGCACTGATACAAAGGTAGATAATTTTGGAGAAATTATTTTCTCTTGTTTAGTAATTATCATTAATGAAAGAAAGATTTCTTAAATACTAATAAATCAGGGCTGAATTGACTGACCATGCATCCAAATTGCTGCATTATTCACACTGGAATTACTCCAAAGATTAGCTGCAAATTGCCCTCTAAATTGAATTTATGGTTTCATTTTTCATAACTACTGTGTTGTGACAGATGAGAGAAATCTGAGAGGAAAATGACAGCGATGGACCCAATTTCTTAGTGCTCTATCTTCAAGATAGAGCCAAACTATCTCCATAATTTATTTTGGCAAGCATAAAACCCTGAGAGGCTAACATCCAGGAGATTCCACTCCATATTCCTTTCAGGAAAAGGAAAAGGTCAACACTGTTTTTGTCAAGTGGAGGGTAATCAAATGGACATCCATAGAGGAGAAAGGAAGTTCACATATGTGACACAGTTATGTTGTGTGTCACATTCTTCGATTTAATCCCTACAACAGTACCATAGGTTAGGTCCTTGTATCTTCATTTTAGAGAAAAGGAAAAAAGTGAAGTGCTGAGAGACTGGAAATCTGCCCACATCTGGACTTTGGAGAGGACTCTCTAATGGCAAAATCCATGGCAGATCTCCCGCTACGCCACCGCCCTGGAAGGGCTACCACTTTAAAACCATTACCAAGGCAGACACATTAAATTTATGTCTGGCAAATCATTCTGAGGTTCCTTTTCCCGCCAAAGAAAATAAAAATGACCACAGTACAAGTTAGACTTGGAGGGGGGTGCAGGAAGGCACACGAAATGATTCTACAGACTGGGCAGCATGAACACATCGAAATCTTTAGCACGACTGTTGTTAGACTATTATTGAAAAGCTGAGACAAAATAAGAGCACCAGATCAGAGGGACAGTACAGGCCTCCCTCTTTATATGAGGTGTATAACTTGTTGCAGTACAGAAAGGGGAAAACAATTTTGTTAGCCTTTGAATTGGGTTCATATCATCCAGGACTCCCCGGTTAAAAATGATTGAAAACAAATATTGGATTGGAGTTCGCGACAAATGCAGTTGACGCCTTCAGGTTTATGAGACACTGGTATGTGAACATACGCTGTGTTTGTAAGACAAATGATTAGGCAGCCTCCTACAGCTTTCTGTTTCTAAAGGGTTAGGACGAGTCACCATCTTTCTTCTCTAATGGTCTCTGGTATCCTTTCTTTTATCAAGCTACCTCTCACGGTGATGCACGGATACCCAGACATTAATGGCATTTCTAAAATGCGTGGAGGCCAGAAAAGTAATTTTCACTTACAAATAAATGTTTTCACTTTTGTTTCTTGGTTTTTTTGTTTTGTTTTGTTTTTGTTTTTTAAATGTAGGTTGCTGAGAGGGGATTGAAATGTTTCTTTAAGAAGACAGAAGGAAAACCTTTACCAGTTAGAGGGGAAATGGCAAAGCTCTGGGTTTCTAGATAAATCTTTGTGTCCTTTACCCCTCTAATGTATTTACCTTATCACTGATTTTATGATGTATCTTTTTGTAATGCATATGATTTAATTTTTTCTCCTTTGAAGATAATTTTTAATAATTTAACTTATGCTATATAATTTAACTTATATAAGTTTTCAAATAAATATACATCCACTGGTAACAATGCTGCCTTTATCCCACCAAACTGGACCATTTGGGTTTTCTCTTGGATCATTTTAAAGGAAACTAAAGTGTTGACAGTTGAATTCAAATTTAAATGCTATTCTTAGCTGACAACAGATTTGAAAACAAACTTTACTCAACCATTCCACACACATGGACAATATAATACTAACTCTGGATGTCCAGAATAACTAAATTCTTTTTATTTTGGATTTTACCACTACGTAGAAAACACAAGCCAAAATCCATGGTACACAAGATACTTTAAAAGTTCAGCTAACCGTGTGACCTCTGGTAAGTTCCTCAACATCTCTGAGCTTCTTCATTAAGGATGTGGTTAAAATTGCCCACTCACAGTGATGTTGGGAGGATGAAAGAACCATGTTTCTGGATCTTATTTAGAAGGCCTGTCCTCAAGACTGCATCATTTATGAGAAGAAGGGGTTCAACATCACTGTTGGATAAAGAGGAAAGGATACAATGATGAAAGAGGAAAGCAATACTAAGCCCAAGTCAATGGCCTGGATTTTGGTTTTCAGGAAGATTTTCCATGTACAGTATGCAAACATATATGATCAAAGAAATCCAGGGGGAATATCCACAGCTTGAAAACAATGGTTACCTTGGGAACCAGGTTAGATGGACTTTCATTTCCTGTTACCTATTTCTGGAAGGTTTGAAGTTGTTTACAATAAGCATATATTACTTTTGTGAAAAGAAATTCTAATAAATTAAAAAAAATAAAGTAAAATAAAATAAAAAAGAAATTCTAATAAATATTAAAAATGTAGATTATTGTAGTGCTCAGTTAATGAGTTTCTTTTCTCATCTTCCAGAGTCACTGGCTATAAAAAAAATAAATACAACTAATATTTATTGACTGCCTACTAGTTCTGAGCTCTTCTGGGTGCTGCTGATTCAAAGTGAAAAGAAATAGACAAGTCTCTGTCTTTCCTATGTGACAAGGCATAGGGAAAGTTAATAGAACTTTCAAAATTCCCTACAAGGAAATTTTTCAAAAGCTTTCTCTCAATCTGATTCTCTGTCAGTTAAGTTCATACCACAGTGAGTCTCCCCATCTGAAAATTGGCTACTATTCTCTGAAAAATAATGTTAGAAAAATACTTCAGGTATTCGGCTCAGGTCATGATCCCGGAGTCCTGGGATCGAGTCCCGCATCGGGCTCCCAGCTCCGTGGGGAGTCTGCTTCTCCCTCTGACCTTCTCCTCGCTCATGCTCTCTCTCACTGTCTCTCTATGTCAAATAAATAAATAAAATCTTTAAAAAAATAAAAAAAAAAAAAACAAAGTATAAATTGTGATACTATGATATCCTTTTTTGAGTAAAACATGCATAAGCATATATTTGCTTGAACTATGTATATAATTCCTATTTTTATAGGTCAAAATGGCCAAAGAGCAATTTTCATGTTTGCTCTCAAGATAGTTTCAAGACAATATTGCATCCATGTTTCAAGGAAGATGCCCACAAAATAAACACATTTCTCATTTTACAAACCTGGCCCTGAGTGCAGCTAAGAATTCTCAGAATAATTTTCTAGACAATTTTTGATATCTGCATGAATGGATGGGAGCAGCAACACATACGAGCCGAACTGAATGAAAGTCCAAAAATTATTCACATACGGCTTTCAAATATTCCCCAGAAAGCACAAGGATATATGCCTTAATGAATGATATCAGCAAAGGTCTCAACCACCCGTTCTGATCCACCATATCAATAACTCAAAAGCAGGGTGTGCAGAACAGAGAATTCTCATCTCCTCCAGAAAAGGCTTCCGTGATTTTGTTGTGCCAGCGATTTGAGCAGGGCAAACTCGAGCAGAGCAAGTCTCTTTCCCAGAACAAAGAAAACCTTCCTTGGCCTATACGGAAGCATTGTCCATCTATCATCTATACCTTAATTGACAGAAGCTGAGAGCTAAGTCATGACAACAAGGCCGACGTAAAAAAACTCCTGAAGTGTTTCCTGGCACTCTTAGAGCAACATGAGATCAGTGTCAACACTCAAGTGGGAAAGTGCAGAGCATGACGGGATTTCTGAACTGCACAGAAGCTGGTGTTG
Organism: Neogale vison; assembly: GCF_020171115.1. Taxonomy (NCBI): domain Eukaryota; kingdom Metazoa; phylum Chordata; class Mammalia; order Carnivora; family Mustelidae; genus Neogale; species Neogale vison. The sequence continues at coordinate 115,760,609 of NC_058095.1, read as the reverse complement.
ATAACTAACCTGTTTCTGACACACCTCTTTGAGCAAGGAACGGAGAATCTGGGGCTTGGCACTGACGCGGATCCTGGGAGCTAACAGTAGGTGGGAGCACGCAGAGATGGCCTCAGGGAGAGCAACCTGGGAAGAAAAGTGGTTCAGTGGAGCAGAGAGCGCAAATGGGATTCTAAATGTAAGGTCAGGAGCAATGAACCAGGGCAGTGGGCTAGAGCCTGTGGCTTAACCTAAGGATAAATTTAATTCTCTTAACCTCCTTCTGTCTTACAGGTTATTATTACTCTGTATTTTAGTCCTGCCCCGTTTACAATCTCATAATCTGAACACGACTGACCAATGCTTAGCCTTCATGTTAAAGGTAATTGCCCACTACTGTTTCCTGCATCTCATACCTACCTTCTAAGTATAATATTCTTCTTACTCATATATATCTCGGTACTTTTTTGATAACTAAGGTCTCTGGGTCCTATACTTTTCTTTGTCTGAAAATGTTTTTATTTCATCCACTTTTTAAAGACACATGTACTATATATATATAATTATACATACGATTTAGTTGGAGTACAACATGTTGAGAAATGCACGTGAGACTGACGTGAATTTTTGTTCTGTGAATACATCCATGTAACTGTAACCAGGGAAAGGAGTAGAACATTACGATCACCCCCAGAATCTCTCCTCATGCCCCATTTCAGTTACTAGTCCCCTGTCCCTAAATAACTGTAGTCCTCAATGGGTAATTACTTCTAACACCACAGATTAGATCAGCCCGGTTTTTTTTTGGTTTTTTTTTGTTTTTTTTTACTTTATATAAGTGGAATTATGCATTTCGTCTTTTGTTTGGATTTCTTTCATTCCACACTATGATTATAATATCCACTCATGTTTTATAGAGGGTTCTTTCTGTTTTGGTGTTCATTTTAATTATCATTGACAGATATATTTCATTGCCTATTTATAACATAATTTATTTCACCATTGTGGTGTTGTGTACATTTGAGTTGTTTCCAGTCATAAGTTACCACAAATAGGGCTCATTATGAATATTCTTGCATCTTCTTTGATGCACATATGTACATAGTTCGGAGAGAAATGTACGTAGTATATTAATATGTTCACCTTATGGAGAGACTGCCAGTTTTCCAAACCAATGCTACCATTTCATACTCCCACCAGCACTGTAAGAGATTAAAAGATATTTTTCAAAGTAAGATAAAATTATTGACTCTCATAAGATATAAAAATGAACACATTAAACATTTTACTTAACATATTCAAAGAGAAAGTCAAGCTGATGTTATAATCAGGTTGAAAGCGAATCCAAAGAAAAACATTTTCTTGTAGAGTTGAAAATAGCTCAAAGATAATAAACAGAAATAGAATCAAATAACCAGAAAGAGCATGCCCTATGTAGAAGATGCAGTTTTGTAAAATAGTTTTAAGACAAAAGCTAGAATCAAATGACATACAGGAGCGTCCTCTAAATAATGCACTTTTTCATTGAAATATATTTTTCCCTCCTCTATGCAGTGTTCCAACTGATCAACAAATTCTTTAACACTCATTAGGTCATTTTTTTTTTAATTTTAACTATCTTGATGGCTGTGCATTGTGACTTGATTTGTATTTCACTAATGATTTATATCTATGAACATGTTTTCATAAGTCAATTGGTTCATTGGCAACCTTCTTTAGAAAAAGGTCTATGGAAGGAGTGTGTCCCTTTATTCTAGTGTGTTGACTCTTTTACTTGTGCTTTTGTAGGAATTCTTTACCTATTCTGGATGCAAGTCCTTTATCAGTATATGCATAAGTATTAATTTGTGGCTTGTCTTTTCACTTACTTAACTGCATCCTTCAAAAAGCAGAAGGAATTAACGTTAAAATAGTCCTTGCTCAATACAATTCTTGAATTCCAGAACTCATGTTAGGTTCTTTTTTTTTTTTTTTTTTTTTTAATGTTAGCCCTGTAAATATCTTACATTTTTTTTATGCCTCTAATTTTGCTTTTGAGATAAATAAGTTTATTATTTTTCCACAGATCTCTTTGCCTGCTTTTACGGTCTTTTTTTTTTTCCTTTGCTCAAAGGACCTTTATTTTGACTGTAAGATTATACAATCTAGATAACTGTGTCAGGGTATGGATTTACTCATATTTATTTCCGCTCAGAAATCTTTGTATTTCCTAAATCTGAGTAATCAGGTCTTTCAACAATAGTCTTCAAATTCATCTCTTGGCATCTTGTACTTCCCTCATTCCTGCTACTGCTCATTCAGGAGCTCAGGTCAGACATTTGATAAACACCGAGTTACCTCCACCATGTCTCTGAACTCTTCATATTTTCCATCTCTTCATCTTACTCTGCTGCATTCTGTGTAACTTCTACGATCTGTTTTTCAGTTTGCTAACTGACTCTTCTCACTATAATCTTGTTTAACCCATCTTTTGTGTTTTAAATTTTAAAATATTCTTTCCTTAAAAGTTCAGTATGGTCTTTTTACATAACCATTCTACACTTGTATTATTTTGGGGGATTCTTAATCTTTTTATTTTTTCAATTATGTTTTCCATTTTTTTCTCTATTTGTCATGGTAAACATGTAACATAAAATTTAAAATCTTAACCATTTGTAAGTGAATCCTATATTTGATCATGATTGACAAGGGCTCCAAAGCTACATAATGGAAAAAGAATCCTCTCTTCAACAAAAGCCATCTGGTCCTGGGCTGGTTTCTATTGTGAGGTGTTCTGATAGTGATTCAATCTCTTTAGTGGTAATAGGTCTACTCAGACTTTCTATTTCCTCATGAAGTCATCTTGGTAGATTATAGGTTTCTAGAAATTTATCCATCTCTCCTAGTTTATTCATCTTATTGGAGTTCATTTACTCATTATAGAGTGTTATGTTCCTTTTAGTTTTTGTGGCATCGATTTTAATGTTTCCTCTTTCATTTCTGATTTTTTAATTTTAAACCTTTTTTTTCTTTGTATAGTTAAGGGTATGTCAATTTCATTGCTCTCAATTATTAGTTTTATATTTTTTCTGTTTTTCCATTTTCAATTTTACTCCTGCTACTATTATTGTTTTATTATTCCCTTTCTTATGATAATTTTTTATTTAGTTTATTATTCTTTTTTAGTCCTTGAAGTATAAAGTTAAGTTGTTGATTTGAGATCTTTCTTCTTTAATGTATATATTTATCACTATAAATTTCCCTCTTAGTACTGTTTTTGCTACATCCCATAAGTTTCAGTATGTTGTGCTTTTATTTCCATTTGTAATTATATTTTTTTTAATTTTTCCTGTGATTTCTTTTTGAATCATTAGTTTTTCAAAAGCATGTTGTTGAATTTCCACATGCTGGTGAATTTTTCAGTTTTTCTTTTGCTACTGATGTCTAGTTTCATTCCATGTGTTGAAAAAGGTATTCGACCTGATTTCAGTCTTCCTAAATTTAAGACTCGTTTTGCAGGATAACATGTGATCTATTCTGAAGAATGTTCCATGTGCATTTGAGAAGAATGTATATTCTGTATATGTCTGTTAAGTCCAATTGGTCCATAGTGTTGATTCAAGTCCTCTGTTTTCTTACTAATGTTCTGTCTGATATATCCATTATTGAAAGTTAGGTGTTAAAAGCTCCTATCTATATATGACTGTCTATTTCTACCTTTAAATCTGTCAGTGTTTGCTTCACATATATGGAAGTTCTCTTGTTAGATGCTTACTAATTTATAATGGCTATATCTTAGAGAATGGATTCTTTATTATATAATCTCCTTTTTCTTTTATAAGTTATTACTTAAAATCTATCTTCTTTGATATAAGTAAATATGGTCACCCTGATGTTCTTTGGTTACCATTTGCATGGAGTATATTTTATTATCTTTTCACTTTCAGCCTATATATATACCTATATCTAAGGCAAGTCTCTTGAAGACATGATTTAGTTGGATCTTATTTTTTAATCTATTCCACCACTCTATGTCTCTATGTCTCTTGATTGGGAAATTTGATCCACTTACATTTAAAGTAACTATGCACAAGGAAGGATTTACTATTGCCATTTTGTAAATTGTTTTAAATTGGTAATTTCAATCACATGTATGAATTCTTCTACTTCTTTACATACTCCTTTACATGTCTCTGCCCCCACCTTATTCTATTGATGTCAAAATTGAATTTTTTAATAATTTGTATCCATTAATATAGTTTTATGGTTATTGTTATTTTTTGCTTTTGTTTTTTTTAATTCTATGCCTCTATTACAGGTGATTTATGCACCATTACTGTATTACAGGGTTCTGCATTTGTATTTGTCTAAGATGTATACATTTTCCTTTACCAAAGATCTTTATATTTTCATACCTAATTGCCCTTTGCTTCAATGTGGAGAACTCCTGTTAGCAATTCTTTTTTTTTTTTTTTTTAAGATTTTTATTTATTTGACAGACAGATCACAAGTAGGCAGTGAGGCAGGCAGAGAGAGAGAGGAGGAGGCGGCAGGCTCCCTGCTGAGCAGAGAGCCCAATGTAAGGCTCCATCCCAGGACCCTGGGATCATGACCCAAGCCAAAGGCAGGGGCTTTTTTAACCACTGAGCCACCCAGACGCCCCCTCCTGTTAGCAATTCTTAAAGGCAAATCTAGTCATAATAAACTCCTTCCAGTTTTGTTTATCTGATAAGACCTTTATTTCTCCTTCATTTCTGAAGGATAGTTTTATCAGATATAGTTATTCTTGGTTGACTGGTTTGGGGCTTCCACCATTTTGTCATCCTGCTGATGTCACTCTCCTATCTACAGTGATTTTTATCATACTGTTTTAAATCTTCTCTAATTATCATATAATCTGTTTTGGTGGACTATTACTCTGTTTGTTGTCTCAGCTGAGACTTCTTTGGTATGCATTTCTTCCTCATGTATTTGAAGTTCGTACTGTGGCTCACCATCCTGGATACTGTGAAACTTGAGTTGAGGCATTGTGCATGCAGAGCAGTTTTTCATATTTTAACTAGTCCCCAAAGTGATTTTTACCAGCTAAAGACCAATCTTATGATAATACCTTGAGTAGTAGATTCCTGAATCATGCAAGTAATGGAAAAATAAGGCCTCCCTATGGTATGAAATACATTTCCATACTTACAAATTCTCAGGGAAACCTTCCAACTTTGTATATTTGCTCAGACCTGAGACAGAACTAGCAAACCTCTTTGTCATCACCCTGAGTCGGTGGTCAGATTTTCTTTTTTTTTTTTTTCTCCATGTTCTAATCGTAAAAAGAAAAATGTATTATTTTATATTAGTGTCTGTTAAAAGATTGCTCCTTAACCAAGACAAAGATATTTCTTATGTCATAATTTTTCCCTCTACTACTTCAGAAGTTTATACTCTATTTCAAATTTGCCAATACATAAACTTAATCAACATCATTACCTTCCTCAAATGTGAGGTAGAAAACTTTAACATCAGTCTCTCCTCCCCTAATTTATAGATTATAATTGTCTCTTTCTTTATCAATTTTTATATTAATTCCAATATAGTTAACATACAGTGTTTTATTAGTTTCATGTGTACAATGTAGTGATTCAACAATTCAATGCATTATTCAATGCACATCATGATTAGTGTACTCTTAATCCCCTTTACCTATTTTACCTATTCCTCCACTCTTCTCCCCTCTGGTAACCTTCTGTTTGGTCTCTATAGTTAGGAATCAATTTTCTGGTGTCTCTCTTTTTTATTCTTTTGTTCGTTTATTTTGTTTCTTTCTTTCTTTTTTTAATTCCAGTTTAGTTAAAATATAGGGTTATATTAGTTTTAGGTGTACAACTGTCTCATATTTTTGATATATGCTCCTTAAAATTTCACAAATTTTATTATTTTGGTCCTTATAATTAATGGTTGTCTAGCCATATATTTACTACTTCTTTTGCTCATAATTTTTGCTTCATGTGCAATCATTTTCTTTTTGTGGATAGTACATGTATTAGAATTCTTAATAATGTGTATCTGGTGGTGGTAAAGTTTCTTGGATATGTTGGAATTTTCTTTTGTATCACCATTTTGAAAGATATTTTCACTATGAACACAATTTTAGATGGACAGTTATTTTATCTGAATATATTGAAAACAACTTCTGTCTTCTTGTTTTCGTGATTATTGAGAACTCACTTTTCAAGCAAAATTTCACTCCTTCAGAGATGATCTGTTTTATTCTTCTGCTATAAAGATTTTCCTTTTGTCTCTGAAACTTTTCAAATTTACTGCAATAGACCTAGACATGAGCTTCGGACCCTATTTTGAATCTAAGAATAGAGATTCTTCATAACTTCTGAACAGCATTCAACCATTTCTCAACTTATTTTTAAACTTTTTTTAGCTCTTTGTTTCTCTATGCTATATTCTGATTTTTTTCACTTAAGTATCAACTAAACTACCCATTACTTTTTAATTTAATACATTAAATTAAATGTATTAATTTAATTAATTAATGGGTAAAACTACCCATTACTTTTTAATTTAATACATTATATTCTTATTTCTAGAGTTCTATATGGTTGCACTTCAAATTTTTTTGGTCATTCTGTTATGCTCAAATATGTAAAAATTTATTTTATCCTCATTATGGTCTGAATGTTCATGTACCTCCAAAATTTGTATGCCGAAATTCTAAACCCCAAAGACAATGGTGATAGAAGACGGGGCCTTTGTGAAGTGATTAGGTCATAAAAGTGGAGATTTCAAAAATGGGATTAGTGCCCTATTAAAGAGACTCCAGAGTTCTCCAGACCCTCACATCATGTGACAGCATAGCCAGAATGTACTGTGTACGAACCAGAAAGTAGGCTGTCACTAGACACCAAACCTGCCAGCGACTTGATTTTGGACTTCCAGCCTCCAGATCTATGAAAAATAAATTTCTGAAGTTTATAAACTACCCAGTCTGTGACATTTTGTTATAGCAACTTGAAGTCTAAGACAGTCATACTACACATATTTTATATTCTGAAACAGATACTTCCTGAATTCTTAGCATATCTGTTACTGTTATTATTTCTACTGAATGCAATCCATGATGACTTGTTCCTTTGAATGTTTTGAAATTTTTCACTGAGGGGCACCTGGGTGGTTCAGTCAGTTAAGTGTGTGCCTTCAGCTCAGCTCATAGTTCCAGGGTTCTGGGATCAAGTCCCATGTTAGGCTCCCTGCTCGGCAGAGAGTCTTCTTCTTCCTCTCCCTCTGCCTCTCTTCCCTGCTCTCTCCTCTCTCTCACACACACACACAAATAAATAAATAAAAATCTTTTTAAAAGATGAAATTTTTCACTGAGTTCCCATATTTCTTAAAATTTTATCTGTGAAAGGAGGGCACATGCTGTGATGAGCACTGGGTGTTACACACAACTAACAGACCATTGAACACTATATCAAAAACTAAAGATATACTATACAGGGCTAATAGACATAATAAAAAAAAATGTACCTGTGAAAATTATAAGTCCTAATATGAAATGTTAATTCCTCCAGGAAGGACTTTTTCTTAATCTGCCAGGTATCTGTCTTGAGTTTATATACCCTGCCATGTAACATAGATTTGGGTTGCAAATCCACTAGAGGTCCAGTTTTTAGACACAGAATTTCAAAAGGGGATTTCTCTCATCTCGACTCAGCACCAAAGTTTATGACAGATAACTTTCCTGCAGCAGAGCCCTATAAGGTAGCAGTTTATTGGTAACCAACTGTACACTACTAGAATAATTTTTCAGGGTGTTCTATGTCATTTTTCATCACACGAGAGAAATAATCAAAAGGCCTAAGCCAACTCCACTGTTCTCCTTACTCCAAAGGATCTGCCTTTACTTAGTTTTTGGCTTCAGTGTATGCTTTTATTCCTATTAGCCCATTAATACATTGTAATAAACACAGTAAGAGTGGAAATCAGATTATAAAATATACCATACTACCAGGAAAAAAATGGCAGGCTTTTTCTGTTTTGTTTTGTTTTGTTTTGTTTTTTTAGCCCATTTTCACTGAGCATGAAGTCCCTCAAAGGAACCAGCTCAAAAGTATGGGCTTTACACCTTCTCCCTCAGCTCAATGTGGGCAACACAAATGTTACCTAAACCAACATCCTCCACCATTCTCATCCTTCATCCTCAAATAGAACATCAGCAGGGGTTTAGCTTCTTCTTTGTTTTTACTCTCTGGAGTAAATTTTATTTACTCCAAATTATATGGAGTAATTTTTAGTTACTTTATTTTAAGTTCAGTCTGTATTTAAAGAAACACTTTTGGTATTTTACAAATATTTTACAGCATTTCTAGACTTTTATAGCAGATGTTTCATCATCTTAGATATTTCACCAAATTGGTGCAATTAAATTTTTGGCACACCTATTTACTGAAAGTCAATGGAGTAAAAAAATAGAGCTGCATTTGCAAATTTTAAAATAGCCCATTATGTTGCTTAATTAAACTAACTTTTATCAGGACATTTTGTACTGTATAGCATTTATATTGCCTTAAAAATTGAATATGGTATCTTGCACATTTTTCACAGTAATTTTTCTGCGATTTCTTTTTCAGTTTGCAATAATATTGTCGTGCTTAGGGGAAATACTCTGTTTGTTTTCTCTATCCCAAATATTCCATTTCCACCCAAGTCCAGCACTATAATATAATTCTGGCACTAATTACCCTATTGTCACACTCTATAGGCTTAAGGGCTCAGTCCATCAGAAGAGGTCCCTTAGTTCAGATGCCAGCCACACTTCTGCCTTACTAGTTACAAAGTTAGCATTTCCCAGGATCCCCTCAGCTTCAAATTAGCCAGAATGCCTCACAGAATTCAAGAAAGTGCTATACTCATGATTATAGTTCTGTTACAAAGTTTACAACTCCAGAACAACCAAGTACGGATGAGTCACAAAGGGAAAGGTCTGGGAGAGTCCAGTACACTGAGTTTCCAGGCTCTTTCTCAGATGAGTCTGGTACATTACCTTCCCTGTGTATCATTGGGTTCACCCATCAAGAAGCTCCATGGAGCTTCAGTGTCCAGAGTTTTATTATGGTTTCATTATGTAAGCATGATTGATTAAATCACTGGCCACAAGACAGAGCTCAACCTCCAGTCTCTCTCCTCTACCTGGAGGTCAGGCTGACCCAAAATTCTGACACTATAATCCTGTGTCTGGCCTGTTTGGTGATCAGTCCCCAGGCCTTAAGCTATACAGACACACATGATGAGTCATTCATTAGCACAACAAAGACACTCATCACTAAGGAAATTCCCTGGGTTTTTGAAGCTCTACTTGAGGAACCAGGGTCAAAGACCGGATATGTTCTTTATTATACCACAATCATATATACCAAAAATACCATAAAATATGTAAACTTATGAAGTACTTCAGAAAAATGAATAGGTTATAGAAGTAATGAATAGGTCAATTCATTCCTAACACGTCTTATATCTAATATAAATGGCATGTACTTCTAAATAGTCTAGGTGCAAATTTATATTCTTAATATCATCTTCTGAAGTGTTTAAACAGGTTGCCTGGGTGGCTTAGTCAGTTAAGAGTCTGCCTTCAGCTCAGGTCATAATCCCAGGGTCCTGGGATTGAGCCCCACCTCCAGTTCCCTGCTCAGTGGGGAGCCTGCTTCTCCTGTCCCTCTCCTGCTCCCCTGCTTGTGCTCTTTCAGGTAAAGAAATAAAGTTTTTTTAAAAAATAATAATTAAGTGCTTAAACATTAAAAAAGAGATCTCCTATACTCGTCATTCCATTGTTATGTCCAACTTGCAAAGTAGTATTAGCATGCCATTTTTACAGGTAAATTAAGATTTAATGACTTGCCAAACTCATAAAACTGTAGCAAATCTAGGGTAAAACTGACTCCAAATTAAGTCATCTCTAGCTAATAACATGGGTTCCATCTTAATGCCTGTGATTTTTATCAGATGAAATAGAATGTATCTTTTATTTATTATTTTGTATTTATGCTCCCTCACCACCATCAGCAGAGATGAAATCGTCTTTGTCTTTAAATCCTTCAGAGTCCTTTGGCCACAGCCAATTAATGCTGCTGTTCCTTTGACCTGAGAGAAGGATGTTAATTTGGTTAAAAAGCACATGGTGATTTGTTTATTGTAAGTCAGAGTTAGCTAAAGAAGCTTACCATAAAGCAGTGGTTATATTCCTTTCTCTCACAGAAGGCCTCTGCTGAACTTGATTTAATGCAAGCACAGTGTTGCAAATGAATATTGCATTTTCCATTTCTATAGTGAACTAACATAACCTATTGTGAGTGTTAGAATATAATAATCCATACATTATTATGTTTTATTGATAGGCTTTTACATTCTAGAACCCATTCAGGCATATCCAACCCCAAATACCTTTACCTGAATTTAATTCTGTGCATGAAAGTTATTATATACATCATCACACTTTTTGCCTAACTGCACAACATTTAATTTCATGACTGTAATGGAACTGTAGACATTAGCTCTATTTCCATATACCGGATTGGAAAAAAATAAAATTATCTTTTTAGTAAGATTGAGGGTGAATTGTTACACTACGGCATTTAATTGAAACTAATACTCAGTTGAAGTGATTGCTTCTTCCAAATTCTTTAAAAAAATAGAGGTGATGGATCAATTAAAGTCAGGAAGTTATAATTCATCAAAGTTCATTTAGGCCAGCAGATATTCTATGAGGGCAAACACAAAATGTCATCCTTTTATATTTTTAGTTAGTAATCAATTTTTATGTCTAGAATTTAAATAAGCATCTGATTTTTCTTCCAATATATGCAAAGGGTATTTTGACATAGAGAAGCATGGTAAAGGAAGACATATTGTAATAATTAACTGAATTATTCCTGGCATGCCGTGAACAATTACAGGATTAATAACCACCCAACCAAACGGTGTTATGTTGGAATAAATTGACCGACAAGGTTTCTCAGCTAGGAAATGAAGCTCAGATAGATCATCAATAAAAACGACTGTGACAAGCATACTTGTGCGAACTCCAGTGTTTTAAATTTACAAAATATGGCCGTGGTAACTGTGCTTAATGATTGGAAGAGGGTATTTAAAAATTCATTTAGAATATTTTGCCCTTTTTAATTGCCTGCTGAAAGACATAATGTTTGATGGTCACTAATGTACCATACAATCTACATTTAATTAAATACCTGTAGTAAGTTCTGAAAGCCACTGAGAAATAGTCTTTCTTAAATAAAGGAAGAAAAAAAAAAAAAAAAAAGAACTGCAGTTTATTTGGAAAATGTGTTGTGCCATATGCATTCATACCAAGAATAATAGTGGATAAAAAACAAAATTTTAAGAATGAATGATGTCATTTGCCATGCTATGTATGTATGCAATATGCAATCAGATGGCAGATTTTACAACATGCCTTATGAACACAGTTACTGAAAGGTTCAACTTCCTTTCACAACATGCCTTATGAACACAGTTACTGAAAGGTTCAACTTCCTTTCAATAACTGACAGATCAGGTAGAGCACCAGTATTTACAGTTTTATCATATACAGTTTTTGCAGATGTCTGTTAACTTTAAATCAGAAGAGCAGGAAAAAAACAAAAAAAAAACAAAAAAACAACGTTAAGGAAGAGGTAAGTGAAGAAAAAGGAAAGCTCAGGACATTGAAAATGTCATGCACATGAATGTCATAAAATATTTTCAGACTAATTGGGTTTACGAGGATATGATAAGTAAAATCATATCCTGCTGCAAACAGGAAGAATTAATTTGTAAACTAATTTGAACTCTCCCTAGATCTTTACTTTCCAGTCTTTCAAATAAATAGCCTGGCTAAACCATCGACTTACTATACAACAGGAGTAGTGTAACAACCTATCTTTAAGAGAGTTTCCTCATTTATAATATAAAGGCAATTGGCCCAAGAAAGACTACTCTGAAAAGTAATTAAGTGGACACACTTAAAAACTCAAAAACATATTCACGTAGGTATGAAGTAGATAGCAACCATAACATAGTACCGATTCCAGAAGCCTGTCTCTGTGGCCACCTCCATGGAGCCTTCCTTTAAACACTGTGATTTCCTCAAAGTGACAGTTTCTTTTTTCATCTCTCCTTACCCTGCCCACTCTTCCCAGCAGCTCAAGGCTCAGTTTTAAGTATAACCTACATGCACCTGTCTCTCTCACCTTCTTTTCCCCCACGTGGATGCCCCATAAATACTTTCAAACTCGATGTGTTCAAAACTAATTAGCATATTTGTCCCTCAAATCCCTTCCTTTAAAAAAAATATGTATTTTACAAATAGATAGGTAGATGGAGGGGACAGGAAGAGCAGAGGGAGAGGGACAGGCAGACTCTGCACTGAGTACAGAGCCCCAATGCAGGGCTCAGTCCCACTGAAATCATGACCTGAGTGGAAATCAAGAGTCGGGTGCTTAACTGACTGAGCCATGCAGGTGCCCCTCAAAGCCCTTCCTTTATGTTCCCTATGAGTTCATACTAGGAGTGGTATGTCTCATCCTTCTCTCTTGTATCCTATTACTCCCAAGTCCTCTCATTTCTCCTATCTTCCGCCATGATATTATCCATTTTCACTACCTGATTTTCTACCACATATTCATAAGGGCCTCCATGTCTCCACCCTCACCTCATTCTAACCCGTGCTCATGCTACTGTCAACCGAAGTCTTTTGCTTAAAATGTCAACAGTCCAAATGTTCTCACTATAAAACGTAGTTTCCTCAACATGAAAGACAAGTTCCTCATTTGAGGAACTCATGAACTGGGTTTTGCAAACCCCTTCATCATTTCTCCCCACTTTCTCTCTTGCCCATAGGTTCAGGTCATACTAATCTATTAGAAATTTCTAATGTGTCAGGCTCACCTACAGGTCACTGCCTTTGTACAATATTGCTTTCTCTGTCCAAAAATCCCCTCTCTTCATCTCCTCCCTGCGCATAGCTCTGTGTTTAACTGTGAGTGGTACTAAAATCTAAGTTCAGAAGTCACCTTCTCTAGAAAAGGTGGTGTGACCCCACCTCTACCACAATCAGAGCTACATGCATCTCTCCTAATGACATAGGGTTACATCTACTGGAGTAATTTTCAAACTATTATCACAATTACTAATGTTATGGCCCCTCCAGCCAGACAGTGAATGCTCAATGTACACAGGGTCCCTAGGAATTGGATTCTAAAATATAGATGTGCCCACCAGGAGTTTATCTGAGACTGTTTTGCATTCCCTGGATCAAAAACATGGGGAGGGAAGGAAGCAGGGTTGGATAGAGAGAGAGAACTGTGAATTAATGCAACAACAAAGAAAGCTTCAGCCAATCTTATGGGGAGCTCTAATGCTGAAACAGCCCTTCAAAACTGTCCTAAATTAGGGCAATAATAATAATCCCCCTATTGAGCAGTCATTACCCCAGTGGCTTCCCTCTGGGATAGAAGCATAACCTTGCGTGAGGTGGCTTTCCTCAGTTATGGGCAAGGCCAAAATTGAGACTAGCTAAGAGCCGTCAGCCACCAACATCCAAGCAGCTGGGGTGACGGTCTATGGGCACAGCACCATGGAATCCACTACAGCTCCTTAAAGACAAAAAGGTTTTCTCATTCATTTTTATGTGCCCTGGGCTAGCAGAGACCCTGAATTATAGGAGGCATTCAAAAATAAATGTTTATTGAATGAATGCATAGTATGATTTTTAGTCAAATTCATCTTTCTGAAAGCAATCTGTGCTGCAGATACCTTATGTTCAATCTGAAAATAAGGACCAAAGAAAATACAAAGTGCAGAATAAATAGCTTTTAATCTAACTGCAGTCCCTTGGCTTCTTAGAAGACTCATAATGATCCTCTGTCTTTAATCTCCCCAACAGAATGAAAAGTTAAAAACACAGCAGCCAGGACGAAAATACAGAAGAAAAGTCTTTGTATTAAAAGGACATTCATATGTTTTTTCATCTGAAGAGAATGTAAGGCTGCAGCATTCCTAGTATTAGCTGAATCCCAGCATTCTGCTCTTATTTATGTTTGGTAAAGGAAGACAAACCGGTGGCCATCACACACTTGATGGTTGCCTTCGAAGTTTGCACTTAGGCAGAGCAGACAGGCCAAACGTGAAATGCCTTTGCTAAATGGTATGCATGTTCCATGCCAAAATTTTGCCTCAGAAATACTGAAAACCAGGTAAAATGACACAAAATGACACAGACTTGATTCAGGCTTACTAACACACAGCAGAGATACTGGAGGTGAGGAAGGGGCTGGGCATGGCTATGGAGAAGAGAATAGATCAGTAGCTATTCAGTAAATTGGGATTAAGCTGTTAATTGGGGCACTGCCAAAGAAGTTAAAAAATTACCAAAGATGATTAACAGGTGGTGGGGTAGAGAGTTAAAAATAAGTGGGGGTACTGAAGGCACTGAGTCTGGGGATAGGGGTTCTTTAGGAAGTGAATAGAGACGAGGGTGCAGTGATTTAAAAATCCACGGGGAGGACATGCAAGTCAGCTCTAGAGAACTGGGAGAGAAAAGGGGACAATGTTCCTCCGACCACACCTACACTCACCAAATGAGAGAGTCAGGGAACCATGTGCCTAACCTCATAGAAGGCATTAAACAGGAAGGGCACTTGGAAAAGTCAGGGAAGGTCTAAAACCCTAAAAGTTTCTATGCATCCAATATGTTCATCTCAAAAAGTGCCTTCCTCAATACCATCACCCAACCAGCCCATCCCCCACCCACCTCCCAACATCACCTCTCAGTCTGACAGAATTAATTACCTTGTAGTAGTTCAATGTTGTACTATTTAATTGACCAGCCATTTAATATTTTTCCTTTTTCTGGGATCTGTGTTACCAGTCACTAGAACTTTCTAAAGAAATGTTATCTCTGCCACATGTAGGCAGAGGTAATTTTTCTTGAGACAGGCATGCATTTTGGAGGTGGGAGGTGGGAAGCAGACAATACTTTCTTCCCCTATTCTCAACTCTGATCATTTTCTCTAGACCACAATACCGAAGGCAGCAGTCCTCTAAACCAACACACTTTGAATTAAAAGGGGCCCGCTACCTATAAGAACTATAAAAAAGAATAAAATCTTCTGGTAAGCTTCTTTTTTTCATCAACATTAGTCATATCCCCTGGAGGACATAATTTTGGGGGGCTCGGGGTGGAAATAGAATTTTATTTAAGAGCAGGTCACAAGTTTCATACATTTTCCCTTGTAATTCCTTTCTACTCTCTCAAAATATTTCCACTTTTTAAAATCCAGCTGCTTTGGTAGGTAGAAACCCACATACAGTGAAACTGGTTATGTTTTATGAGTCATTTCAGTTCAAGATTCCAATTTCATTATCTGTAAAAAATACATATATAGTGCTTATCCTGTGTCTCTCTACTGATTCAGCAACTAACCCAGTTAAATCCTGGACAACTGTTATACCTCATACATGTAAGAGATATGCTATGGCAAAGCTGTCTATTATTTTGTTAGTCACATCGTTTTTCATAATATTTGACAAGCTGTGTGAGTTCTCTTCAGTTTCCTCACCTGTAAATGAAGGGGTTTCAATCAATAGCTCCCCAGGTCCATTCTAGATCAAACATTCTATTGTTATATAAATACTAATAGCAGTCTACTGTACGTATCTTTATTTCTTATTCTTCTTATAGATTATTAAATCTATTAATTGTTCACATAGTAAGCAATCCTCTCCTAATTACTTTTTTTAAACACAAATCTCTACTTTCCATTTCCAAGTTGACTTAAATTGGAGTTCAAAGATTTTTATTGTAATCCTGTGCATTATAATCATTAATTTTACTGACGCTAAATATTCAAAGGTAATCTCATCTCAAAGAGCAAGTTACAAAACATATTTAGAACAATGGTGAGGAATCAAATCACTAAACCATTACAGTGAGACCTCAATTATCTGGCAATAGTAGTAAAATGGGTCATTTCGTATAACTGAATTTTTAAGTTAATAGGATCACTAACTACATGGTAAACCCTTGGCAGTAATATTCCTATATTTAATTAATAGATACCTTTAGGAAGAACGTATTAATGCACTCATGAAAAATCAGGCAAAACTTGGAAATAAGTTTAAAAAAAGGAAACACTGTTTCCTTTTTCAAAACAAATTATGTATTTACATTTTAATAGACTTTATTTATAGAGCAGGCTTAGGTTCACAGCAGTTGAGAGAAAGGCACAGAGATTTCCCATATACCTCCTGACCCCATACATGTGTAGCCTCTCCCATTATCAAGCTCACCAAAGTAGTAAAATTGTTACAACTGATGAACCTGCGATGGCATATCATAATCACCCAAAGCCCATGGTTTCTATTAGGACTCACTGTTGGTGCTCTATAGTCTATGGGTTTGGTCAAATGTGTAATGACATATACCCACCATGATCACACAGAATATTTTCACTTCCTAGAAATCCTCTGTGCTTCACCTATTCCTCCCTCTTTCTCCCCCAACCTAGGTAACCACTGAAATGTTTACTGTATCCATAGTTCTGCATTAGTATGTAGTCTTTTCAGACTAACAGAAAGCCTGTAGCACTCCCTGGGCCTTCCCACCCGAATTCTGGCACCTTCTACAACTGTGCAAGTGTTTGGTAATGTTGCCTATCTGCCATTGTCCATCGGTTGCGGTCCCAGGCTTAAGGAAAACACATCTTTTTAATATCATTCAGGTGTGAAAACAACATCAGCATTATCTAGAGGAATACACTGACAACTAATCACTATTTCACATTGATTAAAGTCTTCAGAATAAGTGAATTCATACGTTAAATTGTAGACTTTAGTCCAGAAAAGAATCAAATAATTTTTGCCTCATGGGATGGAGAACTTCACAGATTATGGTTTATTATATTATAAGATATTCACCTGTTTTGTATCTATGCCAGAAATATTCCTGGCTGTCCTAATTAAATAGCACACAGGCACACACTCACCCCTTGCTTTTCAAATGCTCTTTGAACTGGTTTTAGTATCTTACTGATTCTCTCATTAATTAATGAACTGAATAAAATTTCTGACATGCATTTATTTTATACATATAAGAGAGGCATTATTTTGCCTCTTTGAAAAGTAGGTTGTCAATTCATTCACTGTAAATGTCTTTAATATATAATATGACTCAGTCATTGTGCTATGAGGCACATGGAACCAACAAATAAAGGTCAATCCCAGCCCTAGAAAACCTCTTAATCTAATTAAACAGCTAACTAGAGAACAGAGAGATAAATATCTGGCAGAGGGTTGATCAAAATGCCAAAAAACTCTGATGGAATCTTATACTGACTGGATTTAAAAACATAAATAAATAAGATTTCAAAACAGTGTAAGGTTAATTTCTAAGCTCAGCACATAATGTAAAAGTCATTCATAAACAAAATTACCCTTGAGGAAATTATTTTTTTTCCTTCTTTTTACCCTTGACGAAATTCTTAAATTCTTAATTAATTCATAAAGTGTAGCATATATTTTGATTATATAATCCTTCATGGTACTAGGTACTTACCAATGTAAATAGTAAGATAAGGTAAGCAAGCTCCGAGAAAAGCTATATTCAGAAATCTAATCACTTAAATGTTTTGTTGCTAGGAAAATTCAAGTAAGGTTAAGGCTTTTCTGTTCTTTTTGTTATTTCTTTCCCTACAGACTATCTTTTTAACTCTCTTCCATAGACCAGTTCTGTTAACTGTATATTAGGGATTGTTTCTCTGTGAATAATTCTGCAAATAAAGGTCATCACAAACAATTTCATGGCCAGCTGAACAACATATTTCACTTCCTCATTAATTGTCAGGAATATATTAAAATTCCTCACATATTCTTTCCATTGGTTTTGACCAACAGACATTTGCTACTTCAGACTTAATTGCATCCATTGTCTGGGTCATCCACTCACCCTACCAAAAAGGGGAACACTCACAAACTCTACAGATTTCTTATGCTATTGTTTGTAATTTCTGTGCCTGTTCCCAAAATGGATGAGGGGGTTTGTTGCTTTTCTCCACGTGTGTATATTTGAATTTAAAGAAATTAAATGTTTATGTACCATAGTACTCCACTGTTACAGAGAAGCTACCAAAATGAGTACAAGCAAAGGGATTAATAGGATAAGTAGTACCAAGTGGATTCAATCGATAGGGCAGATTTGAGTAACAAGGCAAATCCTGGATTGGGTATAATCATCTTTTTTCCCCCAGACTTACTGAGATATAATTAATATTAACATTGTGTGTGTTTAAAGTGTAGAATGGGGGCGCCTGGGTGGCTCAGTGGGTTGAAGCCTCTGCCTTCGGCTCAGGTCATGGTCCTGGGGTTCTGGGATCGAGCCCCATGTCAGGCTCTCTGCTCAGCAGGGAGCCTGCTTCCTCCTCTCTCTCTGTCTGCCTCTCTGTCTACTTGTGATCTCTGTCTGTTAAATAAATTAAAATTAAAAAATTTAAAGTGCAGAATGTATTGATTTGATACACTTAACATATTGTGAAACGATCACCACAGTAGGATCAGTTAATAACTCTATTGGCCTGTGAAGTGTATAAGCCTGATGATTCACAGACCTGTACCCCTGGGGCTAATGATACATTATATGTTAATAAAAAACAAAAAAAAATTAAAAAAATAATAACTGTATTGCCTCACAGAACTACCATTTCTTTTTTGTGCTAAGAACATTTAACTCAGAAATGAACCCACAACTATATGGTCAATTAATCTCTGACAAACCAGAATAGAATATCCAATGGGAAAAAGACAGTCTCTTCAACAAATGGTGTTGGGAAAACTGGATAACAACAAGCAAAGGAATGAAATTGAACCACTTTCTTACACCATACACAAAAATAATTCAAAATGCATTAAAGACCTAAATGTGAGACCTGAAACCATAAAAATCCTAGATGACAACACAAGCACTAACCTCTTTGACATCAGCCATAGCAACTTCATTCCAGATATGTCTCCTGAGGCAAGGGAAACAAAAATAAAGATAAACTATTGGGACTTCATCACAATAAAAAGCTTCTGCACAGTGAAGGAAACAGCCAACAAAACTAAAAGACAACCCTCAGAATGGGAGAAAATATTTGCAAATGAAATAACTGATAAAGAATATCAAAATATATAAAGAACTTATAAAACTCAACACCCCCAAAATGAATAATACAATTTAAAAATGGGGAGAAGACAGGAATAGATATTTTTCCAAAGAAGACATACAGGTGGCCATCAGAGATATACAAGACATAGAGATCATCAGGGATATACAAATCAAAACTACGATGAGATATCACCTCAGACCTGTCAGAATGGCTAAAATCAACAACACAAGAAACAACAGGTGTTGACAGGGATGTGGAGAAAGGGGAACTCTTTTGCACTGCTGGGGGGAATGCAAACTTGTGCAGCTACTCTGGAAAATTCTCCTCAAGAAATTAAAAATAGAACTACCCTACAATCCAGCAGTTGTACTACTAGGTATTTACCCAAAGAATACAGAAATACTAATCTAATACTAATTTTAAAAAATACTAACTAAATTTAATACTAAATTAAAGGAATACATGCTTCCCAATGTTTATAGCAGCATTATCTACAATAGCCAAATTTTGGAAACAGTCCAAGTGTCCATGGACTGATGGATGAATAAACAAAAGGTGATATTTATATATATCTTTTATATATAGGACTTATATATATATATAGGACTTAGGGATATATATATATATATATATATATGAATATTACTCAGACATAAAAAGAAGAATGAAATCTTGCCATTTGCATTGACATGGATAGAGCTAGAGAGTACTATGTTAAGCAAAGACAAATACTACATGACTTCACTCAGATGTGGAATTTAAAAAACAAAACAAACCAGCAAAGGGGGGGAAAGAGAAGCAAACCAAGAAACAGACTCTTGGGGCATCTGGGTAGCTCTGTGGGTTAAGTGTTCAACTCCTGATTTTGGCTTAGGGCAGGGTCTCAGGGTCATGAGATTGAGCTCTGTGCCAGGCTCCATGCTGGGCATGGAACCTGCTTAAGATTCTCTATCTTCATTTCCCTCTCCCCTTCCCCACTACTCATGCTCTCTCTCTCTCCTCTCTCATTCTAAACAAAAATTAATAAAAAATACAAAAATAAACAGACTCAAGTATAGAGAACAAACTGATAATTATCAGAGGGGAGGTGCTTCAGAGGATGGGTTGATTAGGTGATGGGGATTAAGGGATGCACTTGTGATAAGCACAAGGTGTTGTATGGAAGTGTTGAATCACTATATTGTGCACCTGAAACTATATTACACTGTATGTTAACTAACTGGAATTTAAATTTTAAAAAAGAAAAGAAAAGAACATTTAAGATCTACTCTCTTAGCAACTTTCAAGTATATAATACAGTATTGTTAACCATAGTCACCATGCTATACATTAGATGCCCAGAACTTACTCATCAACTTACTCAACCTATACTGAAAGTTTGTACACTTTGATCACAACTTCCCATTTCTTCCACCCCTGAGCCCTGGCAACCATAATTCTACTCTCTTTCCCCGTGAGTTCTGGTTTTTTATATTCAACGTATAAGTGATAACATTCATTGTCTGTCTTTATCTGACTAATTTCATTTAACACAGTGCCCTCAGAGTTCATCCATGTTGTCAGAAAATGGTAGGATTTCCTTCTTTCTAATGGCTGAATAATATTTCATTGTATGTATTTTCTTTATCCTTTCATCCATAAATGGGCACTTAAATTGCTATTGTGAGTAACGCTGCAATGAACATGGGAGTGCAGTTATCTCTTATAGTTCCTGATTTCATTTCCTTTGGAGATGTGTCCAGAAGTAAGATTGCCAGATCATATGAGAGTTCTATTTTTGATCTTTAGAGGAATCTCCACATTGCTTTCCGTAGTGGCTGTAGCAATATACATTCCCATTAACAGTGCACAAGAATTCCTTTTTCTCTACATCCTTGCCAATACTTATCACTTGTCTTTTTGATGACAGCCATTCCAAAAGCTGTGAGATGATTTCTTATTCTGGATTTGATTTGCATTTCCCTCATGATTAGTGATGCTGATCATGAGGTTATTTGGATATCCTCTTGGGGAAAAAATGTCTATTCAGTTTGAGTTGTTTGAGGAGTTGTTTTGGGGGGGTTGTTTTGTTATTGAGTTATATGAATTTCTTATATATTTTGGATAGTCACCACTTATAAGAGATATGAGTTGCAAATATTTTCTCCCATTCTGTAGATTGCCTTTCTATTCTGTCAATTATTTCCTTTGCAGTACAAAAGGTTTTGTTTGATGTAGCCCAACTATTGATTTTTGCTTTTGTTACTTGTGGTTTTATTATAAATTATATATATGGTTTAACTATTTTAATCTAGTAATAAAATCAATAAAGGAAGAAGTAACACTATTAAACATCAGAAGTCTAAAATTATAATAAATTGAGAAAATTATTTTATAAAGACACTCACTAGATACACAATTTAGAATTACTTGCTCAAAAATGGAATATATCACAAATAATCCATTATTTAAAAAATTTAAAAGTCGGAGGAGGAATCAAGATGGTGGAGAAGTAGCAGGCTGAGACTACTTCAGCTAGCAGGAGATCAGCTAGAGAGCTTATCTAAAGATTGCAAACACCTGCAAACCCATTGGCAGATCGAAGAGAAGAAGAACAGCAATTCAGGAAACAGAAAAACAACCACTTTCTGAAAGGTAGGACTGGCGGAGAAGTGACTCCAAAGCGACGGGAAGACAGACCCCGGGGGGAGGGGCCGGCTCCCGGCAAGCGGCGGAGCAGCGGAGCACAAAATCAGGACTTTTAAAAGTCTGTTCCACTGAGGGACATCACTCCAGAGGCGGAACCCGGGCGAAGCCCAAGCGGGGTCAGCGTGGCCTCAATCCCGCAGGGTCACAGAAGGATCCCGGGTGTCTGAGTGTCACAGAGCTTGCGGGTATTGGAACGGGAAAGCCAGCTACAGAGACAGAGCCGACAGTAAGCTCGCAGCTCGGGGTTACCTTGAACCGGCCGCAGGCTCAGTGAGCTCGGAGCGCGGCCGGAGGTCAGGCAGATGGGAGTAACTGGGCGCTGTTCTCTGAGGGCGCACTGAGGAGTGGGGCCCCAGGCTCTCGGCTCCTCCGGGCCCGAGACCAGGAGGCCGCCATTTGTATTCCCGTCCCCCGGAACTCTACGGAAAGCGCTCAGGGAACAAAAGCTCCTGAAAGCAAAGCGGAGCAGATCACTCAGCCCGGCCCCTGGTAAGGGCGGTGTAATTCCGCCTGGGGCAAAGACACTTGAGAATCACTACACCAGGCCCCTCCCCCAGAAGATCAACAAGAAATCCAGCCAAGACCAAGTTTGCCTACCAAGGAGTGCAGTTTCAATACCAAGGAGAGCAGCAGAATTCCAGAGGAGGAGAAGGCAAAGCACGGAACTCATGGCTTTCTCCCTGTGATTTTTTTAGTCTTGCAGTTAATTTAATTTTTTTCTTTTTCATCTTTTTTTTCTCTTCTTCTACTAAAAATTTTAACTTTTACCCTTTTCTTTTTTAACGTTTCTTAACTAGTTTATCTAATATATATATTTTTTCTTTTTTATATTTTTCTTTATTCGTTTTCTTTTTTTTCTTTTCTTTTCTTTTTTTTTTCTTTTTTTTTCCTTCTTTCTTTTTGAACCTCTTTTTATCCCCTTTCTCCCTCCTCACGATTTGGGATCACTTCTGATTTGGTTAAAGCATATTTTCCTGGGGTTCTTGCCACCCTTTTAGTATTTTACTTGCTCCTTCATATACGCTTATCTGGACAAAATGACAAGGCAGAAAAATTCACCACAAAAAAAAGAACAAGAGGCAGTACCAAAGGCTAGGGACCTAATCAATACGGACATTGGTAATATGTCAGATCTAGAGTTCAGAATGACAATTCTCAAA
Organism: Neogale vison; assembly: GCF_020171115.1. Taxonomy (NCBI): domain Eukaryota; kingdom Metazoa; phylum Chordata; class Mammalia; order Carnivora; family Mustelidae; genus Neogale; species Neogale vison. The sequence continues at coordinate 115,737,604 of NC_058095.1, read as the reverse complement.
GTTCTAGCCAGGCTCGAAAAAGGCATGGAATATATTAGAGAAACCCTCTCCAGAGATATAAAAGCCTTTTCTGGAGAAATAAAAGAACTAAAATCCAACCAAGCTGAAATCAAAAAAGCTATTAATGAGGTGCAATCAAAAATGGAGGCTCTCACTGCTAGGATAAATGAGGCAGAAGAAAGAATTAGCGATATAGAAGACCAAATGACAGAGAATAAAGAAGCTAGCAAAAGAGGGACAAACAGCTACTGGACCACGAGGGGAGAATTCGAGACATAAATGACACCATAAGATGAAACAACATTAGAGTAATTGGGATTCCAGAAGAAGAAGAAAGAGAGAGGGGAGCAGAAGGTATACTGGAGAGAATTATTGGGGAGAATTTCCCTAATATGGCAAAGGGAAGAAGCATCAAAATTCAGGAGGTTCAGAGAACGCCCCTCAAAATCAATAAGAATAGGCCCATACCCCGTCACCTAATAGTAAAATTTACGAGTCTTAGTGACAAAGAGAAAATCCTAAAAGCAGCCCGGGAAAAGAAGTCTGTAACAAACAATGGTAAAAATATTAGATTGGCAGCTGACTTATCCACAGAGACCTGGCAGGCCAAAAAGAGCTGGCATGATATTTTCAGAGCATTAAACGAGAAAAACATGCAGCCAAGAATACTATATCCAGCTAGGCTATCATTGAAAATAGAAGGAGAGATTAAAAGCTTCCAAGACAAACAAAAACTGAAATAATTTGCAAACACCAAACCAGCTCTACAGGAAATATTGAAAGGGTTTCTCTAAGCAAAGAGAGAGCCTACAAGTGGTAGATCAGAAAGGAACAGAGAAAATATACAGTAACAGTCACCTTACAGGCAATACAATGGCACTAAATTCATATCTCTCAATAGTTACCCTGAATGTTAATGGACTAAATGCCCCAATCAAAAGACACAGGGTATCAGAATGGATAAAAAAACAAAACCTATCTATATGTTGCCTCCAAGAAACTCATTTTAAGCCCGAAGACACCTTCAGATTTAAAGTGAGGGGGTGGAAAAGAATTTACCATGCTAATGGACATCAGAAGAAAGCAGGAGTGGCAATCCTTATTTCAGATCAATTAGATTTTAAGCCAAAGACTATAATAAGAGATGAGGAAGGACACTATATCATACTCAAAGTGTCTGTCCAACAGGAAGTTCTAAAAATTTTAAATATCTATGCCCCCAACGTGGGAGCGGCCAACTATATAAACCAATTAATAACAAAATCAAAGAAACACATCAACAATAATACAATAATAGTAGGGGACTTTAACACTCCCCTCACTGAAATGGACAGATCATCCAAGCAAAAAATCAGCAAGGAAATAAAGGCCTTAAATGACACACTGGACCAGATGGATATCACAGATATATTCAGAACATTTCATCCCAAAGCAACAGAATACACATTCTTCTCTAGTGCACATGGAACATTCTCCAGAATAGATCACATCCTCGGTCCTAAATCAGGACTCAACCGGTATCAAAAGAGTGGGATCATTCCCTGCATATTTTCAGACCACAATGCTCTGAAGCTAGAACTCAACCACAAGAGGAAGTTTGGAAAGAACCCAAATACATGGAGACTAAACAGCATCCTTCTAAAGAATGAATGGGTCAACCGGGAAATTAAAGAAGAATTGAAAAAAATCATGAAAACACAATGGTTCAAAATCTGTGGGACACAACAAAAGTAGTCCTGAGAGGAAAATATATAGGAGTACAAGCCTTTCTCAAGAAACAAGAAAGGTCTTAGGTACACAACCTAACCCTACACCTAAAGAGGCTGGAGAAAGAACAAGAAAGAAACCCTAAGCCCAGCAGGAGAAGAGAAATCATAAAGATCAGAACAGAAATCAATAAAATAGAAACCAAAAAAAACAATAGAGCAAATCAACGAAACTAGGAGCTGGTTCTTGGAAAGAATTAATAAAATTGATAACCCCCTGGCCAGACTTATCAAGAGGAAAAGAGAAAGGGCCCAAATAAATAAAATCATGAATGAAAGAGGAGAGATCACAACTAACACCAAAGAAATACAAACTATTATAAGAACATACTATGAGCAACTCTACGCCAACAAATTTGACAATCTGGAAGAAATGGATGCATTCCTAGAAACATATAAACTACCACAACTGAACCAGGAAGAAATAGAAAGCCTGAACAGACCCATAACCAGTAAGGAGATTGAAACAGTCATTAAAAATCTCCAAACAAACAAAAGCCCAGGGCCAGATGGCTTCCCGGGAGAATGCTACCAAACATTTAAAGAAGAACTAATTCCTATTCTCCTGAAACTGTTCCAAAAAATAGAAATGGAAGGAAAACTTCCAAACTCATTTTATGAGGCCAGCATCACCTTGATCTCAAAACCAGACAAGGATCCCATCAAAAAAGAGAGCTATAGACCAATATCCTTCATGAACACAGATGCGAAAATTCTCACCAAAATACTAGCCAATAGTTTTCAACAGTACATTAAAAGGATTATTCACCACAACCAAGTGGGATTTATTCCAGGGCTGCAAGGTTGGTTCAACATCCGCAAATCAGTCAATGTGATACAACACATCAATAAAAGAAAGAACAAGAACCATATGATACTCTCAATAGATGCTGAAAAAGCATTTGACAAAGTACAGCATCCCTTCCTGATTAAAACTCTTCAAAGTGTAGGGATAGAGGGCGCATACCTCAATATCATCAAAGCCATCTATGAAAAACCCACCGCAAATATCATTCTCAATGGAGAAAAACTGAAAGCTTTTCCACTAAGGTCAGGAACACGGCAGGGATGTCCATTATCACCACTGCTATTCAACATAGAACTAGAAGTCCTAGCCTCAGCAATCAGACAACAAGAGGAAATTAAAGGCATCCAAATCGGCAAAGAAGAAGTCAAATTATCACTCTTCACAGATGATATGATACTCTATGTGGAAAACCCAAAAGACTCCACTCCAAAACTGCTAGAACTTGTACAGGAATTCAGTAAAGTGTCAGCATATAAAATCAATGCACAAAAATCAGTTGCATGGGGCACCTGTGTGGCTCAGTGGGTTAAAGCCTCTGCTTTCGGCTCAGGTCATGATCTCAGGGTCCTGGGATTGAGCCCCACATCGGGCTCTCTGCTCATCAGGGAGTCTGCTTTCCTTCCTCTCTCTCTCTGCCTGCCTCTCTGCCTACTTGTGATCTCTGTCTGTCAAATAAATTAAAAAAAAAAAAAATCAGTTGCATTTCTCTACACCAACAACAAGACAGAAGAAAGAGAAATTAAGGAGTCAGTCCCATTTACAATTGCACCCAAAACCATAAGATACCTAGGAATAAACCTAACCAAAGAGGCTAAGAATCTATACTCAGAAAACTATAAAGTACTCATGAAAGAAATTGAGGAAGATACAAAGAAATGGAAAAATGTTCCATGCTCCTGGATTGGAAGAATAAATATTGTGAAAATGTCTATGCTACCTAAAGCAATCTATACATTTAATGCAATTCCTATCAAAGTACCATCCATCTTTTTCAAAGAAATGGAACAAATAATTTTAAAATTTATATGGAACCAGAAAAGACCTTGAATAGCCAAAGTGATATTGAAAAAGAAAGCCAAAGTTGGTGGCATCACAATTCCAGACTTCAAGCTCTACTACAAAGCTGTCATCATCAAGACAGCATGGTACTGGCACAAAAACAGACACATAGATCAATGGAACAGAATAGAGACCCCAGAAATAGACCCTCAACTCTATGGTCAACTAATCTTCGACAAAGCAGGAAAGAATGTCCAATGGAAAAAAGACAGCCTCTTCAATAAATGGTGTTGGGAAAATTGGACAGCCACATGCAGAAAAATGAAATTGGACCATTTCCTTACACCACACACAAAAATAGACTCAAAATGAATGAAGGACCTCAATGTGAGAAAGGAATCCATCAAAATCCTTGAGGAGAACACAGGCAGCAACCTCTCCGACCTCAGCCGCAGCAACATCTTCCTAGGAACATCGCCAAAGGCAAGGGAAACAAGGACAAAAATGAACTATTGGGATTTCATCAAGATCAAAAGCTTTTGCACAGCAAAGGAAACAGTTAACAAAATCAAAAGACAACTGACAGAATGGGAGAAGATATTTGCAAACGACATATCAGATAAAGGACTAGTGTCCAAAATCTATAAAGAACTTAGCAAACTCAACACCCAAAGAACAAATAATCCAATCAAGAAATGGGCAGAGGACATGAACAGACATTTCTGCAAAGAAGACATCCAGATGGCCAACAGACACATGAAAAAGTGCTCCATATCACTCGGCATCAGGGAAATACAAATCAAAACCACAATGAGATATCACCTCACACCAGTCAGAATGGGTAAAATCAACAAGTCAGGAAATGACAGAGGCTGGCGAGGATGCGGAGAAAGGGGAACCCTCCTACACTGTTGGTGGGAATGCAAGCTGGTGCAGCCACTCTGGAAAACAGCATGGAGGTTCCTCAAAATGTTGAAAATAGAACTGCCCTATGACCCAGCAATTGCACTACTGGGTATTTACCCTAAAGATACAAACGTAGTGATCCAAAGGGGCACGTGCACCCGAATGTTTATAGCAGCAATGTCCCCAATAGCCAAACTATGGAAAGAACCTAGATGTCCATCAACAGATGAATGGATAAAGATGATGTGGTATATATATACAATGGAATACTATGCAGCCATCAAAAGAAATGAAATCTTGCCATTTGCAACAACATGGATGGAACTAGATCGTATCATGCTTAGCGAAATAAGTCAAGCAGAGAAAGACAACCACGATATGATCTCCCTGATATGAGGAAGTGGTGATGCAACATGGGGGCTTAAGTGGGTAGGAGAAGAATAAATGAAACAAGATGGGACTGGGAGGGAGACAAACCATAAGTGACTCTTAATGTCACAAAACAAACTGAGGGTTGCTGGGGGGAGGGGGTTTGGGAGAAGGGGGGTGGGGTTATGGACATTGGGGAGGGTATGTGCTTTTGGGTTTATATATTATTATTATGAGCATATTATGTCAAAAATATTGGAGATGCAGATTTAACTCAGTTTTCTTATTTTACAAATGAGGAATTCATGGTTCTCAGTAAAGGGATTTTTGTGGCTTAATCTGTCACCTCCCATGCAACATTTTGATAATAGACTTTGCCTAGTCTATTTTGTGATCATTGATAGACCAACACAATCACTCTTTATTTGACATCCTTATCTTCTCTCTAAAAAGAGGCAGTTTTTCGGTGCAAATTCCCATCTTTGATTCACTGTGATGATAAAAGATTGGGGCACAGATCATCTGGGCAATAGCATTCTATATTATATTTAAAAACAAAGATTCCCCTTTTTAAAGATTTTATTTATTTATTTGACAGACAAGTAGGCAGAGAGAGAGAGAAGGAAGCAGGCTCCCCGTGAGCAGACAGCCCCATGCAGGGCTCGATCCCAGGACCCTGGGATCACGACCTGAGCCAAAGGCAGAGGTTTTAACCGACTGAGCCACCCAGGAGCCCCAAAAAGATTCCCTTTCGATAACTCTTTGGTATTACAGGAGGTTAAGCCACCAACATTTCATTTCTTCTAGGCCTCTTTATCTTGTTAGTACCTCGGCTATCATCAGTCTAGTCAATTATCTTTCTAATCAGTTATCTAGATATATTCAGCTTCTAGCAGGCCCCCAAATACCCAACACCTTTATGACTCTGGTTCTCTTTTTTGTACCACCAAATTCTTTCACTCTTCTGGTCTAGGCATAGTGTTTAAGGCTGTTGACTCATCTCCCACCAGCATTCTCTGACCATTTCTGATATCCTCCCTCCCAAACCTTGAGTTGAAGTTTCACTTGTGCACTACAACAATCCTTCAAAATTTTACCGTTAAGTGCCGACCTTCTTTACTGTGACCTTCTTTCTTGTGAGTGCCCAATAGCAACAGATTATGTGCTATTTATTTACCTTAGAGACTTTCAGTATCTGGCAATAAATGTATACTGAACTAAATGGAACTAATGGAGCAGCAAGGTGTCATAGTCTGAGGAGTGTTTGCAGGACTGCCCCACCTGATTGTGAAAGTAGCTAACCACACAACCCCAGGCACCTCATTCACACGTAGTAGTTAAATGAAGGGAATACCACAGGTTCATTCAGGGAAGTCTTGGCAGTTTTTCTCTCTCACGCATGCCAACTACATTAGGAAGGTCATCCTTTCTGCTTCCTCTAATCCACAATCTATCTTCAGGTTGTGTAAAGGATCTTTTGTAATAGTAATCTTCTATCAAGAAATGACACAGTGCTAGGCCCTTTACATATATTGTTTCATGCATTCTTTAGTGCGATTTAGTTATTCATCCTACAAATAAGGAGATGGAATTTTAGAATGTTTAAGTAGATCCAAAATTTATAGCCGTGAACATCTGACATAAAATCCATCAATTTTCTGCTATATCATGTTATTGCCCATAATTTTCATAGAACTTGTTTGACTAGTTTTGTTTTTCTGAAGCTAAACCTTCAAGTTTATAGCCTATGGTATGAAAATGTGACATGAATGTATTATTCAGGAATACACAGTTTCCATAGTAAATATTACCCGTGGTGCAGTTGACACAGCTAATGATCTCTTATTAGTGGGCACTTGGATAAATATCAGTGTAATGGAAAGAAAAACTACTGTCCATTTTTTTCAAGTTCTTTCTAAAACATTCAGATCCAAAGCTCAATTTGGAGTACAAACACTTCTCTTTCTTTTTCTCTGGATTAAGTTTAAAAGAAAGCATCACTTTTTCTTTGTCTTTTACCTTCTTTTGCACTGGATACATACCAGTTAGAATGCATTTTCATCACACGTTCTGTCAATACTCATACTTTTGAAGCAGTGTTTTTATTTTTTCCTCTAGCCTTGCAATATGATTTCTAGTTTCTTTGTCTGCTGTTGATTATTTTCCAATACACTGATCAGTTGTCAAGTATTTGCTCCCTGACTTCTATTTGGTTTGTGGATAAAGGAGATGTGTGTTGGCAACTCTTTGGAACATCCTTGGTTCTCTGTTGCAAAGCAAAATTTTAGTCCTTGGATATTTCTTTATAGTTAGTGAAGTATAACTTTCTGACTTGAGGGAAAAAGGCTTAAGAAGGCTTATCCAAAAGACACACAAGATTTCTCAAACATCAAAGAACTCTTAAAAGCAATGTGTTGATGAATAAAATGCAATGAATCATAAAGGTTGCTTGAATCTTGAAATGCATGTAGATTTAAAAAGGGCAAAGTGACTGAAAGAATGTATTTTTGATAGCTTCAGATGAAAATATATTAAAAAGATGTAGCACATTTAAATCATTCAAGTTCTCAAATAAATTCTTATTATCAAATTACCAATATTCATTTGTTGCTTCGGGTATTTTGAAGCTTACTCATGAGCTAGAAAATTTAGCTATTGAGTTAATAAGCACAACCCTTGAACTCACGGGCTTTTAAAATTATTTTGCAGAAATTATTAAAGAAATTTATTTGAGGAAGTCAATTTATTTGAGGAACCAGTCATTTAACACCACCACTGTATAATTCCCAAAGAACTTACCAGTCTTCCTTTGTGTGACATCTGCTCTAGACAATTTTGCATTTAAAGACTTCTTGCACAGTGATTGTTTTGTTGTTCGTTTGGGCTAGATTATCTCTACTGCATTTGTTGAGAGCTTTTTCTTACCAGCCCTTTCCTGGAATAGCCACGCCCAGTTTCTAGCTCTACTGTTCATATCCAGTAGATGACAGAGAGATGGGGTGGGAGAGGGGAAGAGGGAGCAAGAGAGAGAGAAACCTAAGCAGACTCCATACTGAGTGTGGAGCCCAGCACAAGGCCTGATCTCATAACCCTGAAATCATGATCTGAGCAGAGTTCAAGAGTCAGATGCTTCACCAATAAGCCTTCCAGGTGCCCCAACATTGATGTACTTTTTACTGATAACAATGGCTTCACATTTTCAGTAATGCAGACATCGTCCATTTTCTCAACTCTTCTTCCCAAGCAGAATAGGAGTTCTGTTGAAAGCTCTTTGGCAAGGCTGAGAAGTAGACATGCTTGAACTCTTTGAACTTACCTTTTCAGTGTCCCATAATCCCATGCTTTTACACTGGTAATATAAATGGAGTCAATAAACACTTCTGTATAGTCTTGCTATATAATAATTGTTTTCTCCATTCTAAAAAAAATGTATTTTTCTTGGTGTCGGCCATTTCCATCCTTTATATTCCTTATCAAAGTCCCACCATTTTAAAATATGTATGGATTGGCCATATACAGATTTTTCTCTTAGAATACTGTTCCTTAATGTTTTTATTTCTTTAATTAGGAAGTGGATTTGAGTTCTGTCTGTGCAATTTCTTTCCTTTGTGCCCCAACTATTCAATTCTACCTGGTTCTATAAATGAAAGACTTTCTACTGGTTTCTTCTTTTATCTTCCCAAACCAAAGAATTTCAAAAGCTTACAATTGTTTCATATTCTATTATTTCTTTTCACTCCTTACATTTTCTACTGTTTACCTTGTGTTGTATGCCTGACTATTTTCTAAGATTATCTATTACAAATAACACAAAGCTATTTCCTTTAGTCAAGTTTAATTTTAAAGTAAAATCGATATGCTAAAAAATGTGCTTTTATCACAACTTAAAACTTTTCTGAATAAAATTTCTAGAGAGCTGATTTAAGAAAAAAGATTTGAAAGTTGAATATAAATTTTTGACACATATAATTTTAAGGTAAAGCATATGTGATAAATTCTTCACAAACTAAGTATTCCTCAAATTACTACTATCTGAATACTGGTTCAAACTCAAATTATTCTTAATATTAGCTAGAGCTTGAATTGACATTTTTATAAATATGCTTATTGTGGCAATCTTGAGATTATCTATAAATGTCTTTTTTTGTATTCAATTTTGTCAAGCACAAGCAAAGATTTTGCTAATTAACTGGGCTTATAAAGTATTACTCACACCCTTTTATTTCTGATAATTGCTGATCATTAGAGGTGCTTAAATTAGTTACAAAATTAGTAATTTTCTATTTATATTTCCCATACTTGACATTAAATGAAAAAGCTTGAATTTAGTTGAATTTCAAGTTTCAGCAAGGATAATTTTTGGTCCAGATAAAATAAAAGGAATGATAAGGGAAAAAATGATAGACTTTTAGAAAAGTAAGCAACATGAAACATACTTAAATTATATAAAAGCTAGCGCTATGATGAGAACTACATGATTATGAAGTTAAAAGGCAAATTAATAATCATCAAATTGAACCGATTCATTTAATCAGTGATGAAGAGTATGCCCTGAGAAGTTTTAACAACTTAACAAGTGTCCACCATCATGTACTTAGCTACTCATTTAACAAGGCCAAAACTCGGGTCTCCATGCTCTGAATGCTATTGTTGGTTTTGCTGTTTCCACTATGTGTTTCAGAAATCATATCTGGATGATGAGAAATCTGAGAGTGTACCCTTCTATCTATTCCTGCATTTTAATTTCTTTTGTTAATGCCCTTCAGCTAACTTTCAAAGTAGCAATACTTGGAAGGCTTTTCAAGCATTAGGAAACCTTGAATACTTCTTATTATCTAGATATGATAGTGATTTGGGGTGTATATATTATAGTCTGCTCATCCGTACATCATAAATCTTTGGAGACACCTCCAATCTGTTTAGAAGTTGACTTCTCAATGACACTGAACTACATTTGGCACTGGGACTAGCTTTATTTATTTATTTTTTAAAGATTTTATTGATTTATTTGACAGACAGAGATCACAAGTAGGCAGAGAGAGAGGAGGAAGCAGGCTCCCTGTGAGCAGACAGCCCGATGCGAGGCTTGATCCCAGGACCCTGAGACCATGACCTGAGCCGAAGGCAGAGACTTAACCCACTGAGCCACTCAGACGCCCCTGGGACTAGCTTTAAATGGGATTTCTACATGGAGTCAAACAGAGTCAGCCATTTTCAGGATTCTAGGGTGAAAAGTAGGGCTCCTAGATCTATCTCTCAAATAGGTTGACATATTCCCATCACCTATATAAGTTGTTTGACACATCTGAGCTCTGACTGTTGGGTAGATAATGAACAGCAACAATAAATAATGCCTCAAAATCGTGAGTCTTAAATAGGTGATTTCATGGTCTCTTTTGGTCCTAGGATTCTCGGATCATCTTCCACATGATAGCATCATAAAGGCTACGAAATGTAGAGTGTATAACAGGAGTATAATAAATGTATCAGGTACATTCCATAGAATTTTATGTTATTTTTTTACCTGCAAAACATCAAAACTTTAACTGTCAACCTTCAGATTAATGGTGGAGTTGTTGGAGGTTTTCATTGAAGTATCACATAGATACAGAAATCACATATTATTCATGCCTTTCTCAGGTTGATATATTGCAAATATCTTTTCCTGCTCCTTTTCCCAAACTGTCCAAATCTGTGTAACCAGTGCCTCAATCAAGAACAACTAACCAAAAGTTTATCTTGTGCCCCTTCCAGTCACTACCACCTCCACTCCCCAATCAGAAGTACTATGCTGAATCCCAACACCATAGATTAGTTTTACATCTTTTGTGCTTGATATAAACAAAATCATGAATTCTTTTATTTATGGATTCTCTTGTTTGATGTTATCTTTGTGAGTTCATCCCTGTTTTTGCGTGTTAAATGTAGCTCATTCATTCTCGTTGCCCTATAGTATTCCACTGTGTGAGTTTGTCACAATTTATTTTATTGCTAATGGACCTCTAGTAATTTTCAATTTTAGGCTATTACCAACAGTACCATTAAGAAAATTCTATTATATGTCTTTTGGCAAACACACATTATATGTCTTTTGGGTATACACTTTGGTGTTAAAATGCTGGATCAAGAGAATATGTAAGTTCAGCCTTAGTGCACACTGCCAAATATTATTCCAAAGTAATTTTACCTATTTACACTTCCATATTCTTGTCAATACTGGTTGTTCTATCCTTTTCTTTTTTGCCATTCTGATAAGAATGTATCTTATACATTCTTACACTCTGATAAGGATGTATCTTAATATTGTGGATTTAAACATGTGTTTACCTACTAACAAAATTGGGCTCCTTTTCAGGGTTACTCAATTACTTTCTTTCATAAAAATTATCTTCAGTTCTTTTACCTACATTTGCATTGGTCATCTGTATTTTTCTTAGTGATTTGAAGGAACCTTTTATATATTTTAGATAAGAGGTTTTTCTCAGGTAGATGTCTTACAAACATCCCTTCCCACTCATATGTCATTTTCTCACTCTCTAAACGGTGTCCTCCGACTAACAGAAAGTTCTAGTATTTCATTTTCTAGTTTATTGATTTATCTCTTTCATGGTTAGTTATGTTTGTGCTATGTTTACGAATTTCTTTCTTTTACGGTTAGTTATATTTTTGTGCTGCGTTTAAGAAATCTTACCTACTCTAAGACAATGAAGATATTCTTACTAAATTTCATACTAAAATATTTGTTTTACCTTTTGTATTTAGATCTGCAGTCCATTTGGAATGTGTGCATATCTGTGTGTGTCTGTGTGTGTGTTATGGAGTAGGAGCCAAGGTACATTTTTTTTATGTGAACATTCGGTTAACTCAGCACCTTTTACTGAAAAGGCTATATCATTTTCTTTTCATTTCCATTAAGTATTTTAAGTACACTAACTTTAGATTTGGACTGTCCAAAGCAGATTTTTACCAAAGAACTTTCAAGGTAGGTGATTCAATAATTGATTAAATGTTATAGTGTAATTTCCTTAGGAGAAAATATTTTAAAGAATTGGGAGAATCTGGATGTTTAGAAACAAATCAAACATTTTGCCATGTGTTCAATTTGCATATAACTAGATAAAGTAGTTTTATAATATTTCTATGTCCAGGCATTTAGATTTCTTCAGGAATGTTTAACATATCTAGTAATTATCTGTATCTTCAGATCATTAGCCCTTTCAAACTAACTACACTATTAACAGGTAAGGTTAATTTCCTAACATTATCTCCTTTGATAATGATCTCATATTTGCTACCTATGTGCTTTATAAAGGATTAATATTACATCAAATATAATTTTCTTCTTTTTGGAATATCACTATAGAGGAGGTAGCATTGACTACAGACTTAGATTTGCTTCCACTATGAATTTGGAGGAAAACAAGTACATTCTGAGGCCCAGTTTTCTACTCTTATAAAAATGGAAGCAGTAATAATGACCACTCCACACCATTACTGTGATAATCAAGTGAGAATAATGTTTGTAAAACACCTTGCCAAATAAGTGATGCTGAGGAAATAATCTTTTTGAAAGAGAGAGAATGTGGAGAAATGCAAATTGCTTGAGCTTAATAGTCAAATTGATCAAATCCAAATGCTGCACTGAATTTTCAATTTAAAATAACTTTGGCTATTCAGTCATAATGTACATTGCTCCTCCTCCCCAAAATATCTGCAAAAATGTTGCAAATGGCACAACTTGAAATAGTGACTAAAACTAAAATTATCAGTTTACCAGAGTCATTGGAATTCGATTAAGAAAAGCAAGAATTTTACTCATGTTTCCATCATAAAAGAAAGCTGGGAAAATACTTCCCCATCTCATACTCCCCCTTTGCTCAACACTCAGAAAGCAAGGGTGGGTATCAATTGAAAAGCTGGACAGCTATCCTTCAATCTCTTTGGTATTTTATTGTATTGTGTGTGTCGTGTTGTGTTGTGTTGTGTCCCATCACATTCCATGTCATTGCCTCACGTCGTATCCTGCCTAGTATAATATGGTAGTATATTATTTTGTACAAAGTGGCCAAAATAATGGTCTTGTCTCCACGTGTCTTTATACATCATTCTGTTTTGGTCTTTTTGGTCTCCCAGAACTCGAGAGAAGGGACAGTAGGAAGACAGAGTGGGGATAAATAGGATGATGTGAGCACACTGCATCCTGGGAGGAATGGTACCCTTAAGCAAAATTCGGTTGGAACACCTTGTCAGTAGCATTTGGGAATTGTATTTTTTCGTAAATCTCAGTGTCATAGAACTAGATGATAAGTTGCCATGTCTGTTCATAAAAAAACATGCTAGAAAAATTCTTTCTTGATACCAAATATTGGAATAAGAGCTGTGAATTCCAGTCTCTCTTCCAGATGTAGATCAGAAAAGTGAATTATTAAGCAAGTGGATATTAAGCAAGATCAAGGACAATCTAAAACCTCAATGTTGTGTTAATAGAGTCATCCTTTTTAAATTAAGAGTAAATGGAAAAAACATATAATTTATCCCTGTAGCATAAAATGCATCTCAAAATCATAGTGAAATCTAGGCATAGGAAATCTATAATACCATTCAGAACTTTCAACATGATATAATTATATTAGACTATAAGGAAAAAAGAGCAGCAAATCATAATAACAGATCAGGATAATAGTCTATACTACTAGGACGAGATGGGAAAACAGGATAATATGCAAGATAATTCTTCATTGGTAGAATTAAATCATCCATTGGAAGCAATCAAGGAACAGAAATATTACTAAATGAAATCAAAACAAGATACATTGGATGTATTTGCAAAGTATTCTCAGAATACAGAAGAAAGGAGCAAGAGTTACAATGATGAGAAAGATGTTGATAGAGAGAGGGAAGATATGGTGTATTGATATTACTAAATTAATACTGACTTTGTTAGGTATGGTAATAACATTATAGTGACATGAGAAAATACCATTATTCTCATAGAATATCCCCAAGTACTTATTGGAAAAATAACATGTCTGCAACTTACTTCCAACTGACCAAGTCTATATATATACACACATACACATTACCTAACCATCTTGATCTTGATCAATCTTGATCAATCTACTGATCAATATATATGTTATCTATCTTTTTATTTTTCTGTCTCTTTCTCAAGCAAATCTATTACCAATATGTGAAAGGTGTACAGGTATTTATTTTCTCATTCTATGCACTTTTTTAATAGGTTTTACAGTTTTTAAATTAAAATATTGAGGGAAATAATATGGTAAAAAAGCAACTAATGTTTCAGCAAAAATTAAAGAAACATGATTTACATAATGAGAACAAATTTTGAATTATATATTTTTTTAATTTCACAGATACAGAAGGGTAACCAAACACCTTGTAAATAATGAAACTTGGTTGAGCTCAGATTCTCCTAATGTGGCAATAAAGGCTTGATGATAGTGGAAATACCAACAAATATTTTATGGAAAATATAGCAATACATGATAGCTTCCATAGCCTAGTAAAAATGGTGAAACAAATGAAGGCCATTCACATGTGAAAAATTAAACACTTGGGGCGCCTGGGTGGCTCAGTGGGTTAAGCCGCTGCCTTCAGCTCAGGTCATGATCTCAGGGTCCTGGAATCGAGTCCCGCATCGGGCTCTCTGCTCAGCGGGGAGCCTGCTTCCTCCTCTCTCTCTGCTTGCCTCTCTGCCTACTTGTAATCTCTCTCTGTCAAATAAATAAATAAAATCTTTAAAAAAAAGAAAAATTAAACACTTGTTCTTCTTGGGAAAAAGAGGAATTCAAACCAACTAGGAAAGAAATCACAAGTAAGAGAAGGAATGACATAAAACGAAAAAACTAGGAATGGTTTTAACTATTACATAAAACATTGTTATAACTGCCCATAAAATGCTGGATGCTATGGTTAAAAGAAACATTTATAACAAAGATTATATCAAAAACTTAGATTCAAGTTTAGATTCTACTAAGAAAGACTGAAAAGCTGAAGGAGAAGGGAAAAGTACATAAAAGTATAGAAGTCAGGAGGTGCCATTTTACTTTGAGTTTGATAATCAATAAAATATCACTGAAGGGCTGTTATAGTAAATGATTGTGATAATGGTAAATATTGTTAAATTCTAAAAGTGCCTACTCTCCAAATCAATACAGAACATAAAAAGCAAAGGAAACAGAATCCAAAGACAGAAGAACAAAGAGAAAATGCATGTGTTAAGGTGCAAGCCAAGATTATAGCACGAGGACAAAGCATGATGTTGAAATGTTCTAGTGGAGAAGAGGGATAGATGGAACATGACAGTCTATGTAGCAGGATCCTCACATTCACAGAAGAGCAGCAGGTGACTCGCAGCAGAGGAAGAGAAATGAAAAACATCACTGTCTGAATGGGAAGTAGAAACTGACTTTCTGAGACCCAGTACCCTAATGCAAACTGCACTTCTTTGGGTCTTCTTACCTTCATATTTCTCCATCCCTTTTGAAACGTAAGTTCATCAGAGCCTAGAAGCTCTATCTTCTTTTATGTATACCAACTTAATAAAAGCTGCTCCTTTTATCTAGTCATTTATCTTCCAGTTCTCAGACGAGATTTCGTTCTTCTCATGCCTGAACATCTGCAAAGACCAAGCATCAGCTTCAAAGGGAGGAGTCTCTCCTGTAAAGAATGGGCAGTTCACTGAGAGTTAAGAGTGTGGCTACTGGTGATCATTTTAAGCAAAGCTGCTTCCCAATTTCCTCTATTTATATATATTTTTAAAATACTATACCCCATGTTTTAACAAAGATAACACTGAAGCAACCACTATCTAAGTAAGGAGAAAAGGATGCATATATGAATTTTTAGATTTCTTAAAGATCATAATGGACCTGCTAAAAATGTCTGATTATGTTCCCTGTTCAAAATTACTCTATGTGTACCAAATTTTAACTCTCAGAATCAAATTTGACCCTAAAATTTTTTGTTTAAAATCCCATATTTATCATTATTCACAGCTTGATATTGCTTTATCATTAATATAGAATTTAGTGCAAATACATTTGTATTAAGATAAAAGGTTGGGGGGTGCCTGGGTGGCTCAGGCAGTTAAGTGTCTACCTTTGGCTCAGGTCATGATCTCAGGGTTCCGGGATTCCTGCCCTGCTCAGTGAGGAGTCAGCTTCTTCTTCTCCCTCTGCCCCTTCTGCCCCCACCCTTGTGCACACATGCATATGCTGTCTCTCTAATAAATAAATAATATTTAAGAAAAAGATCAAAAAATTGGCTTTTTTTGGTCTTATGGTAAATTGTTATTGAAAGTATTACAGATGCTTTTAAAACTATTTTATGATCTGAGGTCGGGACCTTTCAATAACCTAAACAATCAGTCTGCTTCAAAACTTAAAAAACATCATCTCGCTCAAAAAAAAACTTAAAAAATACATTTTTCTACACAAATAAAGAGATTTAAAGTGATTTTATGCTTCATGTAATATGTAAATTGCTACTAAAGATGAAAATTTGCATCATACTCTAAAATTCTTAAGCCAAAGTTACTGTATTTTTGAAAAAGAAAATAAAATCCAAATAAAGAATAAATGCACATATCCCCGGAATGATATGAAGCTAGTTTAAACACCAAAATTCTAAATATTTAGAATTCTAAAGCTACACCAATAATCAGTTCTATTCTGTGTGTATGAAAACTCCTCACGATCTGACAATGGTGGTGTTTTTCCAAAATGTATCATCATCGTTTGGCCATAGTCTGATTACCTTGGAAGACCAAGTCAGTGCATACCTTTGCATGAATAATTCATACAACATATGGTAAAATCTCTCAAAATGCACTCTTCTGCATGTTTGTGCCACTGTTCATCCAACCTCAGACTCTTCTTGAAAATACAGGCATCGTTTTCATTCAAACTTGTATGTGAAATCTGTCTATATAATTGTAACAACTGCAACAACATCATTGTTCAAATGCGTGATCTTGGGACGTAATATAGGATTATGGATTAATTCTTCTTCAAGATTTTTATTTCAAGACATTTTGCCAGCGTATTATTTTATGTGCAGCATTCATTTTTATCTACCCTGCCTATTTTAATTAAATCATCATTGCACTCTGATGTTTTTGCTAATTTCGGATGATGGATCCACCACTGTTTGTTTATAAAGGCTGATTGGAAACAAGGCATTCATTATGTCGTGCCTGATAATTTGTTCACTTCATTATCACAGGGCACTTGCTATAGTTGCATCTTTGTTATCATCAAGTTTTTATAAATACTGTGTTCTCTCTCAATTGATTTGCACCGGCAGCATAGTCTTTATGCTTGGAGTCACCAGATTCTTGTCATTTCTGCTCTCTTACAAAATGCTTGCCTAATATACAGAAAATTATGTTTTCAAGAAAACCTGCATCTCAGACATTTCTTTAATAGATCTTTGATCCACCGATACGCTATTTGGGTAAATTAACAAATAGGCTGCTATTCCCACAGTGTATTGCCTTCACTATTACAATCAGCTTCCCCAATGAATTGCTTTACATTGGTTGGCTTGTTGAGATCTAGTTATTTTGAAAACCTTCCCCATTCACTACATCATCACAAATCCCACTGTGGAAAATAAATTCCTACACACAGTTCATGAGCATTTAAAAAAGAGAGAAATGTTAATGTTAAAATAGATCTTTGAGTTGACTGTCATTTCAGAAAATGTACTGGAGAGGCAGGTGAAAGAAATAATTGAGCTGTGATTTTCTTCTTTCTCTCTTGCAGTTATACCATTGAAATTGATATCGATTCTTCCCAATGATACACAAGGAAAACATTCAAAATCTGGAGAGTCTGCCTAAGACATGGGAAAGTAATAACGTGCTTTTCCCTTTCAACTGTACACATAAATCAAAGCTGGGCATCGGGAAACATCCAGACATCTCCTAAATAAGCATCGTCACAAGAACTCAGGGTCCTTTGCGAGGTTAATGCTGTGTATTCTCAGCAGCGAGCATGGCACTGGAGTCCTCGTGTCCATACAGCCGGTTCACTCGATTCACATTCATTAGGAATTTGAAAGGTATCTGACTCAAAGACCTTATCTCATTTTATTTGAGAAGAGGTTACCCCACCAACCAATTCTACACTGCCAGAGATGCATGAACTTGGCAATTCTAAATTATCAGTCTGGGAGCACTGCAATCAGAATCACTGACATTATTATCCAAAATATTTACAGAGTATCAGTTTGCGCAGGCACATGTGCTGGGCATTGTACAAAATAAATCCCGGATGGTTTAATTTACTGATGATCCCAAGTTACCTACTAATTTCCTTGCTACTCATTAGCAGAGACCCTATGCATACAGAGGGGCTTTAAAACGCCAGGAAAAAAACAGAATGACTTATTTTCTACACTTTAGAAACTGCCAAAAGTATAACTCTCCTTTTTACAATTTTAAAAACAATTTAAATATTCCCAACATCCAAACAGGTTCTCATCACCCAAGTGTACAGAGATTAATATTTTTTTAATAATTTTTTTATTTTTTATAAACATATATTTTTATCCCCAGGGGTACAGGTCTGTGAATCGCCAGGTTTACACACTTCACAGCACTCACCAAAGCCCATACCCTCCCCAATGTCCATAACCCCACCCCCCTTCTCCCAACCCCCCTCCCCCCAGCAACCCTCAGTTTGTTTTGTGAGATTAAGAGTCACTTATGGTTTGTCTCCCTCCCAATCCCATCTTGTTTCATTTATTCTTCTCCTACCCACTTAAGCCCCCATGTTGCACCAGTCAGAATGGCTAAAATCAGAGATTAATATTTTGTAAGGTTTTTTTTCCGTTTGGTGTTTAAAGAAGTAAATCAAACTTGACAGGTTAAGTGTCACTCTCATCCTTGGTCTCTCAAAGTCTCCTTGGACATAATCATTTATCCACCATTAGTGTGTAAGATTTTCATGCATGCAGTATTTTTATAAATTTACCAAATGTACACCCATCTATAAACAACATAAATACTGTGCTTAAGATTTCTTTTTCACTGGTAGTATATTCTGCATATTATTTTTTTGTCTGTTTCCACCATGATAACTTTAGATCCAGTTCATTTTTTTACATGCTACACTGACTGAGTCACATTTTTATAGCTGACTCCCTTTTGAGGGACAGAGAAGTTGTCTTTACATTTTTGCTGTTAGAAACTATTATTGCAATGCCATTCTTGTACATATTTGGAGGAGTTCCTCTATGGAGAGAGCTAGAAGTGGAACTTTTGAATTTTATGTAATATTGACCTCCATATCACTGCATTTCTTTACTCAAGCTCTCTGGATACAAGTTCTGGTTTCCTCTTATCATTGTCAAATGTGGTGTTATTAGATTTTTTTAAAACTTTTGCCAACTTGGTGGGCATAAAACATTATAGATGATTTATTTTAATTTGCATCATTCTATTAGTGTGGCTAGGCCTTTTATTGACCTTGATGCTTCCTTTCCAGTAAAATGTACTTTCATCTTCATCATCCAGTTGTTCACTGGGTCGTCATTTTTTTTGGTGGGGGGTCGTAATTTTTGTACTGATAGGAGTCTGCCATGTATTTTCTGCACCAGCCTCTTACCATTTTATACCAAATGCAAATGTTTTCTTCCCATCTGTTACACATTCACATTGTGATATCTTTTGTCATACAGATATTCTCTCTCATGTTATTTTGAGGATATGATTTTAAAAAATGGGTATTTCCCCCCCCAGTGGCCCAAGAATGGTTCAGAATTTTTTCACGCTTAGTATTGCCACCTGTGTCACACAAAAAGTCCCCTTTTATATGTCAGTCCTTTCAGGCTTGCGTTCTGTTCTACTGGCTTATTCTTACCTGCCTAAACCAATATTAATTACTATTAATTGATTACTATGTCTTTATAGAGAAGAGTCTCATCTTACTGTTATTCTTTAATATTGTCTAGAGATTCATATGCAGTCTGTGTTAAGTCAAGCTTATGGTAAATCACGTCTGCACAAGGTATACCTCACACTAACAAAATCTAATGTTATGCCATTAGATAAATTTTAAAATTTTCTCCATAACATTTGCCATATTTTTGTCACATTTTATCTCTATAATTACAGTTTTACCTGTTATCATCAGAGCAATTTTATCTATATTTTCTAGCTGTTGTTTGTGCATAGGAACACCTGCTTTTGGAATGGTAATTTTGCAT
Organism: Neogale vison; assembly: GCF_020171115.1. Taxonomy (NCBI): domain Eukaryota; kingdom Metazoa; phylum Chordata; class Mammalia; order Carnivora; family Mustelidae; genus Neogale; species Neogale vison. The sequence goes on along the minus strand of NC_058095.1, from coordinate 115,717,519 downwards.
TCGGCAAACTTGCTCAGGCTTTTTATTGGTTTGGATATCTTGTAGATTTTTTTATGTAGACAAGTATATCATTTACAAATAATTTGTATAATATCAGATTAATGTTTTTAGTGTTCTGGAGTGCCTCCCAGCCCATATGGACATGGTTATTTTACTGTGGGAAGGTGTTTGGGTATTGATTCAGTGACTTTGGTGGAGAGAAATCTATTCAAATATTTTCGTTTCTACTTGATCCAATTTTGTTCAGCAATGTATTTCTAAGATATTATCCATTTTTTCTCAAGTGGTCAAGTTTATTAACACAAACTTATACAGAGTATTTGGAAAGTTATCTATAATTAGGTCTTCCACTTCCTTCCTTATATTTTGCTTCTTTTCACTCGTCTCTGCATTTTCTTGAACACCTTATCAGATATGTGTCAATATGATCAGCTTTCTTAAAGATTCTCTTTATTATAACTGCATTCTATTTCATTGGTCTTAACACTTTGTTTGTCATAGCCTTTCCTGACTTTCCTTGGATTTTGTTGTGCTTTTCATAACTGCTCATCAATTTTCAACTCTCATTTTCTAACTAAACATTTAAGGCTGAAAATCACCCTCTAAGTACAGTTTTAACCCTAACTTATGTCTGAATATGCAGTATTTTTCATTTGTATTCAACTCAAAGTATTTTCTGGGTTTCATTACGATTCCTTATTTTATCCAAGAGCTATTTAGAAGTATGTTCTTAAATTTACCAAACATAAGATTTCTTCCTTTCTTTGCTTTCAATGAATGATCAAAGAACAGTCTTTATGTTTCTTGTTCTTGGCCAATTACCGTGTTTCTCATTTCCTAGATCCTAACTAGTTCTCTCTTTGTCCAATACAGTTACTGTTAAGAGCACTGTCTTATATTTTCCTACTATTCTAGAAAATTGAAGAAATTTATTTCTCCTGCTCAATATCTGCCATTAGGATAAAGTTGGGATTAAATGCTCGCCAGGTGCTGCTGCATGGTCTTGCCACCCCTGTCCTTCCCAGCTTAACCTCCGCCCTCTGGTTTGAGGTGTACACTGTAAACATTGCATCATTTCCATTTCTAAATCATATCATACTTTTCCCTGCCTCTAAAACTTGATCCATTAAGTCTCCCCACCCCTGTCATCTAGTTAAAGTTCTTCATTTGGTGACCTCCAAGAAACTACATCTGAGGAAAGGGGCCCCAGTCGTACCATGTATTTCGTCTGGCATCATAGTTGAACACCGTGTTTTAGTTCACTTCTCTGTGTGTTTCTGCAAGGCTAGGATAAATTCCATCTTGGGCACTGTTGTCCCCCAGGATAAAATCCAATTCTTAGGGGCTCTGCATGCACACTCACACACACACTCACACACACACACACTCACACGCACACACACTCACACGCACGCACACGCACACACACTGAATGAACTGAATTGCAACACTGGAATTAGCAGATAAACACGGGGACGCAGAAATCTAATTTCTCATTTTTAAAATAATCATATGTTTTTTGACAAAAAACAAAAGAACCTTTCTTGGAGGAGAAAAAAATCCTTTCTTGAAACGCAGGGTTTTAATTACAGTACAGCTTCTCTGGCATCAGTAGGATGATAGCCACCAAATCCGGAAAGACATTTGAAAAGGGGTATTTTCTTCTCTGAAGCAGTACTTCTCCTGAGTACTGATGGATCTCTTTTACATTTTAAAGATTCTCACCTTTGCCGCTCATTAGAAAGAAAAAAAGAATTCTAAGACCGAAAATGTGTTTTCTGCATTATCTTGCAGGACTGAAAACTCTTTGCTGTTGGTAATTTTCTTAAATCTAATGGTCTCTTTTATGTATATATTAAAAATTGACAAACACCTTTCTGTACAGTGTTTCATCTCCATAATAGCCTGAGCCTTGAGAAAGGCTGGGGCCCTAACAGTGTGCTATGAGAACACACAAAAAAAGACGACAAGAAATCTCACTGCTGACCTAGCGGGTCAGCTTACTGTACATCATCTTTCTTTTAATTCAGGAACTACTCAGATACTGTTTTCCATGTGTCTTATTTTGTGTCATTCTCAGTAATTTACTGCCATAATTTATAATCACATTAGAGCCCCACAGGTTAATTACAGAATCTTCTGTGTAAAAAATGTATTTCTCTTTCATTCGGTTCAATAACATAGCCTTTATTTCGCTTAGCATTCTCTGAGTTTTCTACTATAGAACCGGTAAATGGACTGGCCCAGGGTGACCTATCTATAATTTTATAGGCCTATTTCTCAACTCTCCCCTAATTCTTTTCCAAACTGATGAAATTAGTTCTCATATCTTCTGTACTATATTGCAGTTTCAGTGACCCTCCATCATCTTGCTGTTGATGGGGGAAAAAAAAAAGCCCAACATTTTGCATTCATAAAAATTTTCTAACCTTTTGCATAAAGAACAAAGTTCCACAACATTGAATGGGTGGGAAAAGTGTACATTTCATAATTGCCCCATTGGACATATACATACATACATAATCACTGCTTTCCCATAAAGTTATAATTATATTCTTATTAAATGGAAACTCTATAAAAATATCTTCTTTATTAGTAGTAGATAAATACATTCTTGTAATAATTGAAAACAAGTGCTTTAATGGCAACCCTTCCTTAGGGGAAAAAAAACACAAGCTTTACTTAATATAGGCACTTCTCATAGAGAGCTAGTTGTTGTAATATAAATTGTGATAATGTGATTAAGGAAGCATTTGCATAATGCAGGCCACTTTTCTTTATATTTTAACATGAACTTGAGATCAATATGGAAATTGAGATCACAAACTAGTATCTCTCAAGGAGTGGAAAAACAGAGTATAATTGAAATGACTTTTGAAAATTTATTTGTATTTTATTATAACAATAGGTGATAATGGATTTTTAATCATTATAGTTTTGATGATAGGAAAATTGAGGCCATTACTGTTCCAATAAAGCTACATACAAATACTGGATTTGCTTAGTGATATTTAGGCTTTCTAACTTTCTTGTACACTATAAAAAATAAAAGCAAATCCCTTTATTGTTAAAATTCTTCCAATGTAAAATAATGTTAATGTGAGCCTGAATCAAGAAATTAATCACTACCAGCCCCTTATTTTTTTAACTGAATAAAGAAACAAGAGATTTTTTTGGAAAGCAACTCTTGCATTACCAACAGTACTGGCTGTATGTGTGTTATAAGGCTTAGTGATTGGAAATACCAGCTCTGGAATAGACTGCCTGAGTTTTAAATCCAAGCTTTGTTACATATAAGCTATGCAGTATTGGGCACGTTACTTGACCTCCCTCAGCTTCATAGTCACCTGCGAAACAGGGATAATAATAATCTACATCTCGCAGAGTTGTTGTGGGTATTAAATGAGCTAAGTACTGAGTACAGTATCTTCATGATTACCTCTATTACAAAATTTTTAAATTGCATTTTTAATGTCGTTTCTCACACCAAGAATATTTAACCGCCACTTACTTAATAACCACAGCTTTTTAAAGAAAATGTCACCTATAAATTCTGATAAAATTTGAAATGAGTTCCTTATAATTTTTTTAGCCTTTGTTTCTTTCCTACATTTCAACCTTCTTTTTTAAAAAGCAAATGGGTAGCTTAATCTCTACTGATGCTACTGCAAAATACAATGTTAATAGAGAAGGGGGAATAAGTTACTATTTAAAATCTAGTTGTTGTGGACATCCTGCAGAATAGTGATGGCTCTCCCCAAACCTCCCCCAGATTTGGTTCAGATGTTGACTGCCACACATATACCAAGAAAGTTTGCAACATGAAACTTTCTGAGAAAAGCAGGGGAGGCTTCCTAAGCAAACCCGAAAATGTCTTGAGAAAGCAGAGAAAGGAGCCTGGCTTTGGGCTGTTGTGATTAGTAGGTGAAGCGAGGTGAGGATTCCCACATTTATTATCTGAACTTCCCGCCAGGCTCTAAAGGAGGGAACACCAGGCTTTATTATCAGCTTTCCTGAATATAGAGCAAAGGAGAAAGGGTGATAGTGGACCTTCAAACCCTCAGCAGTGAAATACCAAAAATGGAGTCTCTTTATTACATCAGTAACCATAGACCCTAATTTTGCCGGGGGGGAAAAAAAAACAATGAATAAAATTTACTCATTTTAATTCTTATGCACTAATGTTCACAGATTATGTCCTCTACTGTATTAAAATCCAATCCATTTTTTTTAAAATTTAGAACAAAGTTATATATGTGGCTAATGTAAGTTGGATATGTCAGGATTTATGGGATTCTCTGAGGTGTGCCATATTTCTAACATGCTCGGCCATCTAAATAGGATTGAGAATCATTGAACCAGGTAAACTATTAAGCAAATTCCTCCAAATTTATTTACTTAGTCATTTTCTAAAATTAAAAATAAAGCAAAAGTTGAGGAAATGATGAAAAGAGAATGGCGCTCAGTTCAATAAGAGTTGGAGATTTTAAAAAGCATTATCTTCACCGTTTTTCCTGAAATAACGAGAGTTAGGGACCAGTGTGGGTGCACTGAAGCCAGGCCAGAGAATCCTCTTTCTGTATTAAAATATGGGAAGAACCTACACTGGGTTAGAGTTCCATATCTTTTATACAGTGGGTAAAATGGCTGGAGAAATCCAAGTGTTCATTCTATTCTGCTCTAGCATGACACAGGTTACAAACAGATGGAAGCTGGCACATTTCAGCATTCCTAGAGACTTTCATTGGTTAATAGGCTGTTGCTAGACGATAATGGCAGTGCAGAAGGGGCCAGCCCCTCAGACCAGAACACAATGGAAACTAAAGGTTCTGGGTTTGCGATTTAACAGACATTTATGGAATTGATTCATACAAAAATAAGGCAATATTATAAAGGTTACCTGGCCTTCTGTTTAATGGCATAATAGGAGTTTCTCTAGGAGTTATAAAAAAGTTTGATATAATTCTATTTTGATACTTTAGAAGATTCTACTTTCCAACACTTTACTTTTACTTTTTTTTTTAATGGTTTGTGAACAAAACTGGAGGCAGTAAAAAAAAAAAAACTATATATATTCATATATATCTATATCTATATCTATATCTATATATAGATATAGATATAGATATAGATATATATGACTGATAGCCAAGCCTGAAACAATTCTTTTTCTCTTTGCCAGTGGTTGGATCCAAGATATCTGGTTATTCTAAAGGAGTATAATGTTATAATTACTTATGGCATCTATTTTGAATCCAAGAACTGCTAAGAAATGAACTTTATGTGCATGCCCTTCTGTTCTCCATTGGAGCCTTTTATCCTTGATGAACTAGAGAGATCAGACTTGCCCTCTTGGAAAAGAAATGTTGGAGGATGCCCGAAGAAAAGGAACAGGAAACGGAATTGTCCTGAAAGCAATTTTGACGAGAGGATAAACCTTGGCATGAAGGAAAAATAAACTGCTGGAGATGCATGAAGAAGTCTATCTCAGTTATCGTGGAATGCCTACACATATGATTCAATAAATATCAGGGACAAAAGGAAGTAATCTGGACCATGAGAGACTATGGACTCTGAAAAACAATCTGAGGGGTTTGAAGTGGCGGGGGGTGGGAGGTTGGGGTACCAGGTGGTGGGTATTATAGAGGGCACGGCTTGCATGGAGCACTGGGTGTGATGAAAAAATAATGAATACTGTTTTTCTGAAAATAAATAAATTGGAAAAAAATAAAATAAATAAAAAATAAATAAAAAAAAGAAGAGTTTGAATAAGATTCTGTCCACATTCTGAAGCCAATATTTATATTTTTGCTTGTATTTAGGGGATGATCTCACTGCCTATTTAGGGGATAATCACCTACATTTATCCTCTTTAATGCTATTTGTGCTATCATATCAGTCGGATGCTTCAGCAATATCTAGCATCTTGGAACCAATTCCAGGATTTTGAACCCAAAGACAAGAAGAATACCTAGCAACTAAACTATCTCCTTTCCTCTGATATACTGTTTCTTTCTTATTGCATTCTGAACTGCATTTTAATTCCCGAATTGCTTCTCTGAAGCCCTGAATAGGTTGGTAGGTGATTAATAGGTAGAAATATATTGGTTCCACCATCAAGACCATTTAGCACCATAAGGCTTAACAGTAGGGTAAAAATCCCAACATTTACATTTATTTATACTAGAGGAAAAGAGAACCGACTGTTGAGGGAAAAAGAGAAATTGAGTCAAAACAAGAAGGAGAGGGAAGCAATTACCAAGACCCTGTACTTGAGGATGCCAACTTGTCAAGAGATAAAGAAAATTCACTATGCCAAGTCAAAATGTCTTGCTGAATTTTTCTGAGCTCTGGTATAAAAATATTCTCAGAATTAAAGACATGCCATAGTGGAGGGGGCTGGGCAGAGGAAGACATTCCGGACACAAGGATTAAGTGCATTAACTAAAAGTAAAACAAGGAGATACCATTTGTAAAAGTGGTTTTAAAAAAATAATACCCCAATAGCCTGGGGTATAGATGAAATGGCAGTTTAGTGTCCTGCTTATAAACTAGCTTATGACATTTTGCAATAAACATTCAGTGATTTAAAAATGTACTTATTTTTTGAACCAGTAATTCTACTTCTAGGAAATTTTCTTGAGGAAATTATGATAAATAGCAAAAAAGATTTATCTACTAGAATGATCACCACAGCACTATTTATAATAGTGAAAAATTGGATACAACATAAATGCTGAATGATAAGTGATTGGTTCAATAAATTATGACACATAATTATGCACAATTTTGGCATATAATTCATTGCCACATCCATAAAATGGACTACTATGGAACAATTAAAAATATTCCTGGAGGAAATTACTGAATCATATAAAAATATTCCCAATATCAAATGAAATGAGTTATAATATAAAATAACCAGAATTATTTAATTTTTACCTATAAAAGCAATTCTCATACACACTTAAAATAGACACCTATAAAATATAATTTTAAGCAATTATTTCTGGAAGGTTGGAGTACAGTTTTTTTCATTTTTTCTTCTCCAAGTGTTAGTATATTCCATATAATGCTACAATAAATATGTGAGTTTTATTAGCACAAAAGATTTTAATGAACTTTATTAAAAAGTTACAGAAGAACAATACTGTATAATTCCACTTATATGAGGTATTTAAAACCGTCAGTCTCTTCAAGCAGAAAGGAGACATGGTCACCAAGGTCTGGTGTTGGGGAGAAGCTGCTGTTCTACAGGTATTAACTTTTACTTATGCAAGACAAGTAAGTGCTCGAGATCTGCTATATAACATTATGCTTAACAATACTGTACACTTAAAATTTTGTTAAGAGTAAATCTCATGTTACTTGTTCTTTTTTTAAAAAAGATTTTATTTATTTATTTGACAGAGAGAGAGAGAGATCACAAGTGGGCAGAGAGGCAGAGAGAGAGAGTGGGGGGAAGCAGGCTCCCTGCTGAGCATCGAGCCCGATGTGGGGATCGGCCCCAGGACCTGAGGTCGTGACCTGAGACGAAGACAGGGGCTTAACCCACTGAGCCACCCAGGCGCCCTCATGCTACTTGTTCTTATCACACGTACACATAAAATGTTACAGAGAGGATTTCTGTTTCTAGCAAAGGTAGAGTAAGAGGAAACAGACTAATTCCCCTGCCTGCAACAACTAAAAGTAAATACAAACAGGAAATACAACATGTAAAACAGCAGTTCTCAAGATATGAGATATCAAGTAATAAAAAAACAGGGATTCCTGAGAGAAGGGAAACAAATGAGCTGAACCATATGACTGTTCTGGATTGTTACAAGCAGGGAGTGTCTAGGCTTGGTCAGAGAGGCAAACCAGACAGAGCACAGCAGCATCCAGAGTTGAGGTACTGAAGATAAGGCGTCCAGAGTTCATAGGAGGAAAAGTGGAGAGGACAGAGCTGCAGAAGTCCTGAGATCTTGAGCATTCACAGCAACCCCTTGGAGTGTTCAGCCAAGTACTGCTCAGCCCATTCATGCAAAGACACTGCACAAGCCTGAGAAATAACCACGCAAGAAGATTAGAGGAAATAATCCCTGGTGCCCACACAGGGAAGGAAAAAGTGCCAGTTCCCACAAGCAGAAGAGAAAACTTCTGAATTCATGAGGAATTAGGAAAAGTCCTCAGGAATGTTTTGCCACATTGATAGGGCAAGTTTCAGACTAGACTAAAGGTTATTCTTGTCCCTTCTAATAAAGCTTAAAACAAGACCCCAATGGATCAAACTGCTTTCTAGCAACGTAAATGTTTCTCAGAATAAAACTGAATAATATTTATAAAAATACAAAAATAGTAATCAATGAGGTAAAATTCACAATGTTAGGCACTTAATCAAACACTGGCAGGCATGCAAATATATAGGAAAAAATAACCAATAATGAAGTGAAAAATAAATTAATCAAATAAGCCCTAAAATGAAACTGATGATAGAATTAAAGGAAAATCTTTATAACAGTATTCCATGTGCTCAAGCAGCTAGAGAAAAAAAAATGTAAGCAGAGTCACGGCAAGCATAAATGGCAAGAAGTTAAAAACTACAGTATCTGGTATAAAAGATAATAATAACTAGGTAGGATTAACATCAGTCTAGACATAGCAATACACTCATTAACTTGAGAACACAGAACAAAATTATATAAAATACCAAGAGAATAAAAACTAAAAATAAAAATGAACAGAATATCACCAAGCTATAGGACAACTGCAAGCAACCTAATGTAAGTCTGATCAGGGTCCTCCAAAGAGGATAGAAAAAAAGACAATCAAAAATATTTGAAGAAAAAAGCACTTACATGTTTTATATCTGATGAAAAATATAAATCAATATATGAAAGAAGTTCAACAAACGCCAAACACAAGAACCATGAAGAAAACTATACTAAGGCACATACAAATCAAGCTTCTTAAAACCAGTGATAAAGAGAAAATCTTAAAAGCATCCATGGAAAAAAGGCACAAACCTACCCTTTATAAAAATTTTAATACTATGTTATGAAGCTTATAACATGTATCACAGTACAACTTATTGCAACAACAGCATAAAGGTCTGGAGGGAAAACATGGAAGTATATAGTTGAAAGTTTCTTAGAGTTGAAATGACGTAAAATCACTTGTAGATAGACTATGATAAGTTAAAGAAATCACTAAAATTGCACGCACACGGGCACCTGGGTGGCTCAGTGGGTTAAGCCGCTGCCTTCAGCTCCAGTCATGATCTCAGGGTCCTGGGATCGAGTCCCGCGTCGGGCTCTCTGCTCAGCAGGGAGCCTGCTTTCCTCTCTCTCTCTCTCTCTCTGCCTGCCTCTCCATCTACTTGTGATTTCTCTCTGTCAAATAAATAAATAAAATCTTAAAAAAAAAAAGTTAAAAAAAATTGCACGCACGCACACACACACCCATAAGAGACACTTAACTCTAGGAAATAAACTGAAGGTTGATGGAGGAGAGGCGGGTGGAGAGGCTAGGGTAACAGGGTGATGGGCATCAAGGAGGGCATTTGATGGAATGAACACTGGGTGTTATATGCAACTGATGAATCACTGAACTCTACCTCTGAAACAAAGAATACACTCTCTGTTAATTAATTTAATTTAAATAAAGTAAATTTTTAAAAAAAGAGCTATAGCTAATCAGGCAAAACCAGTGATTAATGACATCTTAAAGGTAATAAATTAATCTGAAAATAAACAAAAAAGAGGGAAAAGGGAACAAAGAACAGATGGGACAAGTAGAAAACAAATAATACGATAGACTTAAACTCAGTGATACCAGAAATCACATGTTCTCACCACACACACACACACACACACACACACAAAGTCAGCTATGGAGGGTCACGGATCTGTTAATTAACTTGATTTTTATAGATATTTAACATTGTATATGTATCTCAAATCATATTTTATACATTAAATATAGACAGTATTCATTTGTTAATTATATTTCAATAAGGCTGGAAAAAATTTAAAATCACATCTACATGGCAATGGTTTGAACACACCAATTGTAAAGCATGAAGTATCAAAATGTATGAAAGGGGAAAATTCAACCATATGCTGTGTTTCTGTTTATAAGAAAACATTTTTATTTTTTTAAAGATTTTATTTATTTATTTTTGACAGAGAGGGGGGATCAAAAGTAGTCAGAGAGGCAGGCAGAGAGATAGAGGGCGAAGGAGGCTCGCTGCTGAGCAGAGAGCCAAATGCAGGGCTTTATCCCAGGACCCTGAGATCATGACCTGAGCACCTGAGCAGAAGGCAGAAGCTTAACCCACTAAGCCACCCAGGCACCCCAAGAAATCATATTTTTAAATATAAAGATAAATAACCTAAAAGTAAAAAGATACAAAAAAGATATGATATGGTAAAAAAAAAATTCTTTAAGCTGGTGGTACTATTTAACAACAAAGAAAGTTGATTTTAGTCAAAAGAATATTAACAAGGCTAAAGAAGTCAATTCTTCTAGATGACATAACCTTCTAAACATTAGTGATCGAATAACAGACCTTCAAAACACATAAAATAAAAACTGATAAAATTCCAAGGGAAAATAGACAAATCTACTATTATAGTAAGAGATTTAAATAATATTGTCTCAACAATTAATAGAATAAATAAACAGGAAACCAATAGAGGTATAGAAATCTTGAATGGCTACAGACAGTTTACCCTAATTTATTGACATTAATAAAATACTCTACCCAATAAAACCATACCTTTTTTCAAGAGCACATAGAACATTTACCAAGGTAGAACATATTGAAAGTGATCAACAGATATCAATGAAGTTAAAATGATTTAACTCATATACGAAGCACATTCTCTGATCACAATGAAATTAAATTATTAGTCCATAACAGAAAGACAACTTCAAATCCTCACAGATTTGGTGACTATATAACATTTTTAAATTACTATATATTAAAAAAGGAAAAAATGAGGAAGTATTTTAAATTAAATGAAAATGACAGAATGGATCAGAACTTTTGAGATGCAACAGTGGTAGACAAATGGCTACAATAACTACAGAGTTATTTACAACATTTTATTAGCAAAGAAGCAGGTCTCAATTCAGAGATCTTGAGAAAAAACTAATACACTGATCAGTAAGAAAAAAAAAGAGAAAGCGTACAAATTAGTAACAGGAGAAATAAGAGAGGTGATATGACGACTGAGTCTCCAGATACTAAAAGGACAATCAGGGGATAGTATGAACAACTTTAAGACAGTAAATTTCACAGTGCTAATGAAAACGACAAAAGTCTTTGAAAGACAGAAACAATCAAAGCTCAACGAAGAAGAAAGAGATTATCTAAACAGTCCTGCATCTGCTTATATTAAATTTACAGTTTAAAACCTTTCCAAGAAGAAAACTCAAGGCTAATTTCCCTCATAGATTTAAAAAAAAAAAAAAAAAAACTTAACCAAAATTTTAGCTAATTGACTTTTAAAATGTAAAAGGATCATAAGCAAGTGGGGTTTATTTTATTCTAGGAATGCAGAATTATTTAGTATGTTTATATGTATTATATTTAGTATTGATTATCAACAAGGATGTAAAAGCAAACTGACCAAAGAAAGGGTAATATTTTCAACAAATTGTATTGGAAAAACTGAATATCCACATAAAAAATAGAGAAAAACAACACTGGCATCATATCTAAAAATTAACTTAAAATTGCTTGTAGACCTAAATGTGAAACCTAAGACCATGAACCTTCAGAAGAAAACTTAGCATAAGATAAGATATGATAAGATGCAGTCATTCCACTAGTAGGTATATAATAAAGTGAATTATACGCTCACTTAAAAACTTATTCATGAATATTCAAACCTTTGTAAGAGTCAAAAAATTGGAAATAACCCAAATTTCCATCAACAGGTGAATGGATACAAACATTGTGGGATGCATGTGTATTCTATACCACAGAAAATCACTTAGCAATAAGAAGGAAGGAACTAATGAAACAAATGATACACATAACCAACATGACTGAATCTCCCAAATAATTATACTCAACAGGGAGAAAAAGGCAAAACAAAAACCCCATACATATTATATAATTCCATTTATATAAAATTCTAGAAAATGCAAACCAATCTGGAATGATAGTAATCAGGCCAGTGACTACCTGGAGAAGGAATTTAGAAGCGGGATGGATGGATAGCAAAGGGATACAAGGAAACTTTTGAGTTGGTTCATTCACTACCTTAATCATGGTGACTGTTGCATGGGTGTACACATGTGCCAAAACTTTCAAATGGTATACTTTTCTCTACGTAAACTATTATATGCTAAATATACTTAAATAAGGCTGTTAAAAATGCCACTGAACACTAATTTCTCTTAAAATAATTGCATTATTCTGACCAGTCCAGAATCTTAACAAACAGGACATTTATTGAACACATATTTACTGAAGATTTTCTGAGTGCCAGATAACCATTTGTTAATCCAAATAGGAAAAACCCCTTGCTTTCAGGTCACTCACAATGTACTATCAAGGTCAAATATAGATGCACAATATATTGAAGTCAATTCTACAGAAGAGGCCTGAAGGAATGGAGAGAGGAGGGAAAAAGGAAACATGGAGCCCGCCAGACAAGGCTTCCATGAAGAGGAGATGCTTGAGTATCATGATCTCAGAAGGTCAGGATGAATCTGCTAAGAAGAGAGGAACTATTCAAACCAAGGCACAGACTCATAAGCAAGCATAATGCAGTGAGAAAGTGACAGAGTGAAAGAGAGCGAGAAAGAGAGAGTTGAGAGAAAAGAAAGAGTCCACAGAGACAGATCAGAAAGGCTTTTGTGTGCTGGCCTAAGGAACTGCAGTTCTATCCAGTTAACTATCAGGAGCTAGTTAAGGATTTTAAGATATATTTGATATATTTATGATATACATATATTATTTTATGACATTATCATTATATTGATTTTTTATTATCAAATTTGAATTTCAGAAAAATCACTTTGGAAGCAGCGCGGAGAGCAGTAAGGAGGAAAATAAGACTGGACACAATTAGATCAGGTGAAGAACGCCACCGCAGTCTCCACACAAAGTGGTGCCTGCTTCAACCAGAGAAAGCATGGAAGAGAGTTTGGATTCCATCAACATTGTGGAGGTAAAGTCTATAGCCATTCAGACACTCTTAGTGAAGGAAATGAAGGATGCTTTGCTACAACCAGGCACCTAATGTGGGCATTCGTTTAAGTGAGGACAGATAACAGGTTCAGAAGGAAACATTGAGTTTGATGCACCTTTGGGATATCTATATGGATGTATTTCAATAAGCAGGATTCTAGATAGATCTTAGAGCCCATGGAACACAGCAAAACTGATACATCACATCAGAAACTTTCACTCATTTCTACAGATGATATTCATATTCTATCAAAAGAAATAATAGTTACCATTTGCTGAGCACTTCTTTATACTAGCTATTGGGCTAAGCACCTCACACACATTATGCTATGTAACCCACACAGAAAATCAATGTCAGTATTTTATACTTGTGCTATGTATGAGAAAAGTGAGGTCTGTCAATGTTACACAATTTTCCCAGGAACACATTACGCTGCAGCTGGGTTTCAATAATGCAATTCTCTTAATGACTACAGAATGCCAGAACCCTATATTTTAAAGGTGTTCCGAAAAATGCAGAATGCAGCTGTGTCCCTAACTCACCACATGGATTGCTTCCAAAAAGCCCAGGAGCCCTGAGAAAAAGCCCCCTAGTCTGCAGAAAATAAAGGGAAAAAAAGTAAGGAACAACCATAATATTAATCCAACATCCAAGTGGAGGTCCCCAGGAGGCAATCACTTGTTTCCAAGTTCCCTCATTATTCATGTTTTCCACTTTGTATTTTCAGATATGAATCCAAGACTGACTGGTTTAACAGCCAGGTCCAACTTTCTTTCCTGTGTGGAATTGTGGACTCATGGCAAGTAATGACTTAGCAGTTCAGCACTTTTACAAGAGAACAGACACACGAGCAACGGCCCTCCAGCTGTCTCTTAGAGGGTGTATGATCTTAACCAAGTCATTTAATCTGAGAGTCACTGTTCTCATAATTTAATGGGAATAATACATCCAAGCTATCTACTTCAGCAGAATCTCCTTCTAAACTAAGTATTAAAATACACTGAAAACTATAAAACACAAGTAGAACTGTCGATGAGCGCTCTAAGCTTTTGTTTGTTTCCTCCTCTATAGTGTCTCAGTGACCTTCTATATATAGTTTTCAAGGACAAACACCAGACTCAAAATTATCTGGTGCAATTTATTCCCTAATTTTGCTTTTCCTTGAAAAGACTCTGAGAAACTGCCTGTACTTTACAAAACAAAGAAAACACTATTTTCTTTTGCCTACTAAATTGCATAGCTTCCATCGTTCAAAGTACGGCTCACAATCCAGCTATCACTCTGTCTTCTCAGTTAAGTTTCTTGCATAAAAATGAATTTGATGCACCGCTCCATAAAACAAAAACACTGGTCTATTTCCCTATATACTTCATTACTATTTTTGGTAACAAAATGTAATGTTAAGCTATTGAGCTCTTATTGAGTTGGTTCACTGGACGCTGGTTCATTAACAGCTCCATTTATTAGTGATGTAATTTCATCCAATGACATTACGTCATCACTCCTTTCCTTTGTCTGTAAAACGAAGTTAACAGTAACATTTGACTCATAAGGGGCTGAAGTCTAAATAAAAGACATAAAAGATCAGGGGCGCCTGGGTGGCTCAGTGGGTTAAGGCCTCTGCCTTCGGCTCAGGTCATGATCCCAGGGTCCTGGGATGAGCCCCGCATCAGGCTCTCTGCTCAGTAGGGAGCCTGTCTCCTCCTCTCTCTCTGCCTGCTTCTCTGCCTACTTGGGATCTCTGTCAAATAAATAAATAAATAATCTTTTTAAAAAAAAGACATAAAAAAATCATTATGACATCTGCCATAAATAAGAGTTCAACAAATATCAGAGAGTATTGTTCATTAATGTCATTGGTATACACTTCACATATGCATAGCAAAGTGCTAACACACTACAGGTTCCTCTGTCTTTAAATCTCTATTCTTTCTTGCTTCTATATCTTCCTCATATCCCATAACCTCATTTCATCACTCAGCAATAACATCTGCATGTTGCCATGTCTAGTCAGTTAATAAATGAGTTTCCAGTCCCCTCCCCCCAAATATGGAAGCATTCTGTAACCAGATTATTCTTTACATGGAACTCACTAGCAATTACCTTTGGGCATCATACCTCCATTAATATAAGGATATCATGTCCATTTAGCCTTCTCAGTAATTCTGAGATAGCTGAGAATGATCTCTGCTTCTTCATATTTTTAACTGATGTCCTTACGTTCCTTCGATCTGCATGACCAGATCACGCTTCCTTATGTTCCTCTAATTTGTTGCAGCAACAACATCCAGTGTATATTTTAGAAGTTTTAGTAAATTTTATGGAATTGTGCCCATGTAATTATGCAGCTATATTTCTATAATCTTGTATAATTCAATTTTTTGGACGTCATTTTCTCACAGTCTAATCTTTGTTTCGATCACATGGCCTACTTTGACCCCACCGTCTCCCTCAGCCATGCATGCATGGAAATTTTATTTGGTCAATATATCCACACTGGATCTAGTTCTCAGCAGCAGATTCACCTTACCCAGGCTTACAGGAATGAATCTATAAAAACTGAAGTCATAATTTACTAGTTTCCAAGGAAAATATCACTATGACATAGTTCGGGATACTGACATTAACACAATCATCACATTCTCCGGTTGACATTATACGTAGGGAACAGAAAATCAGATGCCATGGAGAAATTATTTTCACAGCTACTGAACAAACATGAAGTTTCATGAGCAGAACACTATCTCGCTCAGCAGACTTCCATAGACAGCAACGTCCAAAGTTGCCTCAAGCAAAGGATCAAAATAATAAAAATCAGAGAAACCAAAGAGTTAAAAAGAACAGAAGAAAACCTTTATAAATAGGACTTGAGTTTCTGACAGCTGACAAAGGTTTCCTCTTCGATGGTCAGTGTTTTAATGAGCTCAGCTAAAGAATCTTCTGTCTCACAGTCTATCTCTCTTTTCAATCTCCTTTCTTAGTTAGTCCCCTACTATAGGGAGACTTAAACTCTTTCTTTAATTGTATTAAAATATTCAATTCAGATTATCATTGTCTCCTTATGACAATTTGGCTTTTTTTTTTTTTACTCTGACATCTATCTATTGATTTTATTGTTCAGCTCCATAAATGTAATCTTATTCCCTTTTTATAAATTCCTGGAGAAAGATTATTTAAGTTTTGGTAAAGATTCCAAACTTTTAAGAGTTTTCGCTGAGACTATTAGACACCTCATGGGAACGTTTTCTTTCATAAGGAAAAAATTACACTAAAAAAATTATGTTCACAACACACACCCACATGAATGTTTTGGCATATAAACAACTCGAAAACTGAATTGTAAAAGGAATCCACTTTGGGCTGGAGACATTTGTCTAAGTACATTCCTGGCCTCTGCCTGGCTTTGACTCATTTTACTCCTAGGGAAGTGGCCTTTCTCGATCTGTAATTTACAAAAGAAAAACCATTTAGGCATACTCTGCTCAGCATTATCTTTCCTCCTTTTGGAAGCAAACTTGCCTCTATGTCTAAGTGTTTGGTCTAGCTAACTAGAAGTGTGGTGGTAGGCCTATGCCTAATTCTCTGATAGGAGAATTTGGTAGGAGAAAGTCAGAGCCTGCCCTCAGAGCCAACTACAATGAATGTGTTTTTTTACCCTTATTTAATTCTTATTTCTCAACTTACTCCTAAGCTGGTGGGAAATGGTTATACAGCTTGCTAGCCCATTCCTTGGAAATTCCAGAACCAGTGAAGGCTAAATTATCAGCACTCTTAATCCATAAGCCTATCAACTTCAGGTGATTCAGCGGCAAATTTTGGATCAACAATTTACTATCCAGCCTAGAGAAGATACTAAATTATTTGTTTAAAAATGTTTTCTAGGCCAGTGCACACATTTTTTTTAAGTTGGAGCCATTCAGAACTCTCCACATGCCACTTTAAGCACTAATATGTTTCTGAGATCACACAGGTCGGAAAGGACATACTTTCCCTTCCCAAAGACATCCTTAAGCCACACACTTTAATTAATTCTTTGGGGGCAATGTATTGAGGGAAGACTCCTGGGACCATTTTCACTTATACCACCAGCTTTTGTGGGAAAGGTGAGATGTGTTTAGCTCCAAGTCTCAATTACTCCTGCCTTTGCTCCACTTGCCCACATCAGGTCATGCTGCTGGTAATAAAATTGTTTCAGGACCCTTGTGCAACAGTGAAGATAAAGTATGATAGAATTCTCTTCCTTTTAATGAGAAAGCTTTTCCAAACTTGACAAAACAGTACTGTATGACCACTTGATTTTAGTCTTTATGAAGTAAATTTATTCCCAATCAATTCCCTCTGTTCACAGGTAGATTTAGCTTTTCATTAAGATTTGTTAGGATAGTGATATTCGGTATTTGCCGAGTCTCCCAGTAAGACACTGAATTTATTGGCTACCTTTCCATCTTCTTTCAAAGCTGTTCAGCTTCAGCAAACAAATTTTAAAAAGTCATTTTTTCACTGAGAGAATGGTGTTGGCTCCTTGTTAGAATTCTGATTACACAGTATATCCTTTAAAGTAAATTTCAGAAGTAGATACAGTTGCCAAAATCTCTCTCATTTAATTTGACTGAGGTATTATTTTTAAAAAAGACTAATTCCACCTCCTCAGATCTCTTTGACATTCAGAGAACTACTGGTCAAGTGGTCGGATGAATGCTTTGAGTGGCAACCTCATCAAAAGAATATTATCAGGAAAATCATCGCTGACTCTTCCCCTTCAGGATGTTCTGTAAAGCATGGGAAGGATGTGGCAAGTGAATCATATGCCTAGACTTTCTGGATGGCGATGAGGACCCTTGTTCATCGTTGACCTCCATCAGGCATGTAATAGCCTATTCAGCTCCCAAAATTTAAACTATTATTTATTCCCAAGGACTCAAGCGTCCTTTAAAACCAAATCTTTTCCCACTTAGAATCAAACTACAGAGGATGTGTTTAAGACAATTTTCTCTATACTGTTTCCCACCTATGAAGGCAGCCAGCACAAAGGAAATGTGAAATGTGGTTTGCGCATGCACTGCATTCAACCATCCTGTCTCCTGTGGGCTGTGGCATCCTGTAGGTCAGGTTCTTTTAGGGGTTAGGCTATGTGCGTTAAAAACTGGGGCTCAGGGGGCGCCTGGGTGGCTCAGTGGGTTAAGCCGCTGCCTTCGGCTCAGGTCATGATCTCGGGGTGCTGGGATCGAGTCCCGCATCGGGCTCTCTGCTCAGCGGGGAGCCTGCTTCCTCCTCTCTCTCTGCCTGCCTCTCTGCCTACTTGTGATCTCTCTCTGTCAAATAAATAAATAAAAAATCTTTAAAAAAAAAAAAAACAAAAAAAAAACTGGGGCTCAGGAAGTCGCAGACCACAGAGCCTCTACTTCAAGATTCCAGACATCTAACTGCCACCAGTTAAAAATCTCTCCCTATCCTTAGTTAGTGTAACTTTGGGGAATTAACAGGTCTATAAAAGCACCAAAAAAGTAAGCTATCATGTGCAATATTGTTGCAACTTTGGACTGACCTTTATAATAGAAGAAGCAGATCATGTGCAGTGGTAAGACTTGTAGGTTAAAAAAAAAAAAAGTGAAGGAAATCTGTAAGGAAGGAGGACAGCATAAACTTCAATTGTGGGACAAGTCTGCAGGAGATAAGCTCTCAAAATGCCTACCCCTGCAGGGCAGCTCTCCCTGTATATCACCGATGTTGATTCGAAGACAGCTATTTTTTTTTTTTTTTTTAAACTCAGAGGAGTCTACTTCTTTCAGGCTCTTTGAAATCTTGGAGATAGCGCTGTCATCAGTAGATGAGATGAAGATTTACAGCTGGTGTCAGCAGCATATTAATGCCTTTGTGGTCTGTCATGTCTTATGAGTTTCCAGAGTGGTTCCACATAAATTCTGACTTAAGACATATTAGGATGGAATAGTCTTCGGAGATACTGGAGATAAGTCCCTGAAGTGAGATGGAGAAGGAGGGCAACAGGCAGAACATAGGGTTCCACAGTACTAATTACAGCCTCTTAGTGGTTAAGATCCAATAGCAGCTTAATCTACCAGAGTGCGTGGTCCACAGTATCACCTAAAGCAAAGCTTCTCATAGCAGCACACTGACATTTTGGAGTAGATCATTCTTCGTTGTGTGGGGTTGTCCTGTGCACTGCAGGATTTCTCCAATCATCCCTGACCTCTGCCTCTCAATGTCAGGAGCACTTACCTCTCCAGTTGTGACAATCAAAAATATCTCAACTGTCCCCTGAGTGGCAAAATCACCTCCATTTGAGAACCACTGGACTAATGAATTAGTCGTTCAATAGTGCATCCCACTGAATTTTCCATCACTTTATCCGGCAAAAACATATGCCCTCTGTATCTATATCTACATATAGATATGCCTATCTATATCTACGTATATCTCTATATCTAGATGAACTACTTTAAACTATGTTTTAATGATTAATTTATTTAAAAAGTGTTCTACAGGGTTAAAAAAATTTTCGGAGTATAAAAATTATTTGTTGAATTTTCAGATGCAATTAATAGAGTTAGCCAGGAGGTTTGTAAAACCCTTGCTTATAGGCTCTGATTCAAAGTTTTTTGGAAGGAAGTTTCAGGGGATTTTAAATTATTTTTACAGAGCTACAGAAGAGTAATTAACATACTTACAGGGCAATTATAAAAGGACTTCTGTGTCCTTCTTTCATTTAAACCTCACAATTACCCTAAGCATTGTTTTGAATTTGTATAAGAAAGTCTAAGTGACTTATCTAAGAGCATATAAAAGAATCAAAGCCAGAAATCAAACTCATGTCCTTTGACTTTAAAACCAGGCATCTTCCAGCAGAGTACTTGGCAATTAGTCTAATCAAAGTTGAGGCAGCCAGCAAAATTTATCAGAGGAAGAGGAGATTGGTGTCTCTGAATTCATATGCCAGGTTGGGTTGGTTTGCTGGTTTCTTTCAGTTGTGGTTTAAAAAAAAAACATATAACATAAAATGTATCGTCTTAGCCATTTTTAAGTGCAGAGTACGGTAGACTTAATATATACACATTGTTGTACAAGAGCTCTCCAGGGGTTTTTCATCTTGCAAAACAGGAACTCTCTATCCGCTGACTGACAACTCTCCTCAGTCCCCCTCCCCTGCTCCTGGCAACCACAATCCTATTTTCTGTTTCTAAGAGTTTGATGACTTTAGATACCTCTTAGAAATGGAATCATAAAGTATTTGTCCATTTGTGACAGGCTTATTTCACTGCACGTAAGGTCCTCAAATTTGCTCCATGATGTAGCAAATGTCAGGACTTCCCTCCTTCTCATGGATGAATAAAATAATATCTCACTGTACACATACATATATACCACATCTATTCATTGATAAACACGTGGGGGTTTTCCACATATCTTAGCTATCATGTTTGCTGCTGCAATGGACATGGGGGTGCAAATATCTCTACAAGATCTGGTTTTCAATTATTTTAGATATATATCCAGAACTGGAACTGCTGAAACATACGGTAATTTATACACACACACACACACATGCACACGCACACACACATATATATATATATATGTATTTTTTTTTCGAGGAAACTCCATACTATCTTCCATAGGAGCTGTATCATTTCATTTTGCACAAAGCCTACAATCTCTACAACCTTGCCAACACTTTGTTATTTTCTGTTATTTTTGATAGTGGCCATCTATTTTCTGTTTTTTGATAGTGAAGTCATATCTCATTATGGATTTGATTTGCATTTCCCTGGTGATTAGCGGTGCTGAGCATCTTTTCATGTGCTTGTTGGCCTTTTCCAGCTCAGGTCCTAATTCCGAGGTCCTGGGATCAATCCCCAAGTCAGGATTCCTGCTCCCTGGAAAGCCTGTTTCTCCCTCTTCTTCTGCCTCTCCCCCTTCTTATGCACGCTCTCTCTCATGAGTAAATAGAGATTAACGCAGTATCAGATATATGGCTTGCAAATATTTTCTCTCATTATGTAGTTTGCCTTTTCACTCTTTTGATTGTTTCATATGCTACACAAAAGTTTTTAAGTTTGGTGTAGTCTCATTTGTCTACTATGTTTGTCTGTGCTTTTGTTGTCATATCTAAGAACTCATTGCCAAATCCAATGTCGTGAAGATTTTTCCTGTTTTCTTCTATGAATTTTACATTTTTTAGGTTTTACATTTAGGTCATTATTTCATTTTGAATTAATTTTTATATATGGTTTAAGATAAAGATGCAACTTCATGCTTTTGCATGTTAATATCCAGTTTTCTTAATGCCATTTGTTAAAGGATAATTCTTTCTCCATAGCGTACCCTTGGCCTCCTTGCCAAAGGTCATTTGACCATATATATGAAAGTTTATTTCTGGGCTGTCTGTTCTGCCTTCAAACCAATACCATACTGTTTAGATTCACTAGCTTTGTAATGTGTTTCAAAATCAGCACTGATGTTCTTTCTCAAGATTAGCTATTTGGGATCTTTTCAGATTCCATATGAATTTTAGGATTTTTTTTTCTATTTCTAAACTTTTTTTTTTTTTTTTTTTTTTTTTTTAGATTTTATTTAATTATCAGAGGGAGAGAGGGGAAGAGAGCGAGCACAGGCAGACAGAATGGCAGGCAGAGGCAGAGGGAGAAGCAGGCTCCCCGCCGAGCAAGGAGCCCAATGTGGGACTCGATCCCAGGACGCTGGGATCATGACCTGAGCCGAAGGCAGCTGCTTAACCAACTGAGCCACCCAGGCGTTTTCTATTTCTACAATAATGTCATTAAGATTTTGATAAGAAGGATTTCATTGAATCTGCAGATCACCTTGAGCAGTATGCACATTTTAATAATGTTAAGCTTTCCAATCCATGGATTTGAGATATATTTTATTTGTATTTTCAATAGTTTACAGAAATGCTTGGTAGTTTTCAGTCTGCAAGATTTTTGAATCCCCAGATAAGCTTATTTCTAAATATTTTACTCCTCTGGGTGCTATTATAAAGTGAATTGTTGTCTTAATTTCCTTTTGCATTGTTCATTTTTAGTATGCAAGAACACAAATGATACTGTGGGATGATTTTGTATCCTTCAACTTTGCTAAATTTATTTGTTCTAGAAGATTTTTGGTGGAATCTCTGGGGTTTTCTACATAAGTCATATAGCAGAGATAATTTTATTTCTTCTTTTTCAATTTCGATGCCTTTTATTTATTTTTCTTGCCTGAGTGCTATGGCCAGGACTTCCAGTACCATGTCGAATAGAGAGAAAAGAGTGCATCCTTGCCTTGTGCCTGAGATTAGAGGGAAAGCTTTCAGTTTTTCATCATTGAGTATAATTAGCTGTGGGTTTCTCATGTATGGCCTTTATTTTCCTGAGGTCATTTTCTTCTACTACTAGTTTCTTCAGTGTTTTATTATGGAAATGTGTTGAATGTTGTCAAGGGCTCTTTCTATATTAATTGAAATACGGGGGCACCTGGGTGGCTCAGTCCCCAAGCATCTGCCTTCAGCTCAGGCCATGATTCCGGGGTCCTGGGATGGAGCCACATCACGCTCCCTGCTTAGCGAGCCTGTTTCTCCCTCTCCCTCTGCCTACTGCTGCCCTTGCTGTGCTCTCTCTGTGTCCAATAAATAAATAAAATCTTTAAAAAAAAAAATACAGGTCCTATGGTTTTTCTCCTTCTTCTGTTAATATGGTGTATCACATTGATTGATTTTCATGGGTTGAAGTAGTTTGCATTCCAGAGATAAATCCTGTGTGGTTATGGTGTATGACCCTTTAAAAGTGCTATTGAGTTCAGTTTGATAGTATTTGTTGAGGATTTTAACATCAATACTCATCAGGGACACTGGTCTGTAGTTTTCTTTCCTTGTAGTATCTTTGTCCGGTTTTGGTAGCAGGGTGATGCTGGCCTCACAGAATGAATTTGAAAGTATTCTCTCCTTTTCAATTTTTTGGAAGAGTTGGAAAAAGATTAATGTTAATTCTTCCTTAAATATTTGGTAGAATTCTCCAGTGAAGCCATCTGGTCTTGGATTTTCTTTGTTGGGAGCTTTTTGATTATGCATTCAATCTTCTTACTCATTATGTATCTGTTCAGATTATTTATTTCTTCTTGATTCAGTCTTGGTAGATTGCCTATTTCTAAAATTTACCCTTTTTTACCCAGGTATTTCAATGTTCATAGTAGTCTCACGATCCTTTTTATTTCTATGGCACGAATCTTAACATATTCCCTTGTACTTCTGATTTTATTTACTTAAATCTTTTTTTTTTTTTTTCCCTGAGTCTAGCTAGGGGGTTTGTCAATTTTCTTAGTCAACAAAAAAAAAAAAAAAAAAAAAAAAGGAACTCAAATCTACTATTTTTCTACTTTCTATCTCATTTATTTCTGCTTTGCTCTAATAGTTATTATTTTGTTCCTTCTGCTAACTTTTGGTTTAGTTTGCCCTTTTCCTAGCTCCTTAAGGAAAGTTAGGTTACTTTTTTTATTCTTTTTTAATGTAGGAACTTACCACTATCAACTTTGCTCTTAATACTCTTTGGGCTGTAGCATGTAAGTTTGGGTATGCTATATTTTTGTTTTCATCTGTCTCAAGGTATTTTTTTTTTAACTTCCCATGTGATTTCTTTTTTAACCTATTGCTTGTTCAAGAGTGTGTTTTTTAATTTCCACATATTTGTGAATTTTCCAGTTTTTCTTTAGCTATTGATTTCTAGTTTCATTCCACAGAGGTCAGCAAATATACTTGGTATGATGTCAGTCTTCTTAAATTTTCTTGTTTTGTGGCGTAATATGTGATCTACCCAGAGGAATGCTCCATGTGCACTTGAGAAGAATGCATATTTGACTGTTGGACTGGGTGTGAGGTCTACCAGTGTTTGACTTAAAGTTTCTTGTGTTTAATAGAAGTATGGCCGTCCCTACTGTCTTCTGGTTACCATTCACATGAAACCTTTTATTATCTTTTCACTTTCGGCTTATGTATGTCCCTGTATCTAGAGTCTTTTGTAAACAACATAGAGATGTTGCTCACCATTGCTGGATTTGCCGGCAGAGTTTAATCCATTTATATTCAAAGTAAATATTGATAGGGAAGGAGTTATTATTGCCATTTGTTTCTGACCTCTGTATGTCTTGCAGTTATTTTGTCCTTATTTTCCTCTCTTACTGCTGTCCTATGTTCGTGTGTGTGTGTGTGTGTGTGTGTGTGTGTCAGCATGCTTTGATTCAGTCCCATTTTTTTGTATGCATCTTCTATAAGTATATTCTTTATGGTTACCATTGGGGATTTCATGAAACATCTTATAGTTACAAATACATATTTCTAACTGATAAAAACTTCACTTCAATCTAATACAAACACTTTATATCTTTACATCTCCATCCATTTTTTGTTATTGACATCACAAATTAAATACATTTTATAGCAATCTACATAGTTTCATAGTTATTTTTACACTTTTATCTTTTACATTCTGTATCTGAACTAAAAGTGATTTATACATCATTATAGTATTACATGACTTTGTATTTGTGTCTATACTTACTTTTAGCAAAGAACTTCATATTTTTGTATGTTTTTATGTTGCTTTGTAGTGTCCTGTTTGAACTTGAAGGATTCTCTTTGTAATTCTTTTGAGGTAGAGGGGTGATAAACTCTATTAGGTTTTAATATTTGGGAAAGTCCATATTTCTCCTTATTTTTGAATACCAGTTTTACTGGATATAGTGTTCTTGGTAAACTGTTCTTTTCTTTTAGCACTTTGAATATAATATCCCATTCTCTTCTGGTCTGTAATGCTTTTGCTGAGAAACCCACTGACAATTTTATATGAAAACGCCTTTGTTTGGAGTATGGTGTATGGAGTAGGAGATACTTTCCCTTGCTTCTTTCAAGATTTTCTCTGACTTTTGATAGTGAGATTAAATGATAGTGTTTTTCTGGGGAGGTGGCAGTTCTGCAAACTTCTTTATTTGTAATATTTTTAAATAAAATTTTATATATTATGTGTAATTCATGATGATGTGAAATATATATACATAATAAAATGATTGCTACAGTCAAGCTAACATACTATCTCCTGACATTATTAACTTTGTGTGTGTATGAGGAAGAACCTGAAAGCTATTCTCTTAGCATATTTTCAGTAACCAATACAGTATTATTAATGATAATCATCATGCCAGTGCTTTAGATTTCTAGTGTTCTTATGATCCTTTGTATTTCTATTATATCATTTATAATATCTCCTCTTACATTTGTTTTTATTCATTTAAGTCATTGCTTTTTTCTTAGTCTAGTTAAATGTTTGTCAATTTTTTTTAACCCTTTCAAAATGCCAACTCTTAGTTTCACTTACCTTTTCTGCTATTTTGCTAGTCTCTAATTTATTTCTTTTCTGGTCTTTATTATTTCTTTCCTTTTTCTACCTTTGGGCTTAATGTATTTTTGTTTTCTAGTTCCCTGAGGTGAAAAGTTAGGTTACTAATTTGAGATCTTTCTTTTTTCTTACTCTAGGGTATTTATCACTACAAAATTCTCTCTTAAACTTGCTTTTGCTGTATCTCATAAGTTTTATATGTTGTTTTTCCGTTTTCATTTGTCTTAAGATGTTTTTTGATTTCCTTGTAATTTCTTCTTTGGCCCACTGGATACTTAGGAATCTGGTAATCTCTACTTACTTACGAATTTTCTTCCCATTAATGATTTCTAATTTCATGTCTTTCAAGTCAGACAATAAATTTAATATGATTTAAATCTTAAATTTGCAAACATTTATTTTGTGGCCTAATATTCTTTTTTACGGTTTCTATCTTTTTGTTGAACTTCTCATTTTGTTTATGTATTATTTTCCTGATTTTGTTTGGTTGCCTCTATGTATTCTCTTGTAGTTCTCTGAGGTTCATTTGCATGATTATTTTGAAATCTTTGTCAGACAGTTCATAGTTCTCCATTTCGTTAGGACTTCTTACTGGTAGTTCATTTATTCCTTTGATGGAGTCATGTCTCCCTGATTATTTGTGACCTTTGTGGCCTTGAGTTGGTGTCTGTATATTGAGGCATGCCAGGAGCCTTGGTCCATAGATTTAGCCTGGGGTCAAAGTGGTGCTGGGGTAGGCTGTCACCGGGAGAATGGTAGCCAGCCAAGCAAGTGGTAGCAATGGTAGCAATGGTACCTAGCTGCAATAGTACCTAGCCTAGCAATGGTAGCCAGGTTGCAAGTGCTGGCCTGGATGGTTACTTTTCTTCATTCTATTTTTATTTTCCTCTGACTCAATCATTCTAAATGATTTGTCTTTGAGTTTGCTGATTCTTTCTTCCACTTGATCATGTCTGATATTGAACCTCTCTGGTGAATTTTTTTATTTAGTTCTTCTATTCTTCAACTCCAGAATGTTTGCTTATTTTCTATACTTCATATATGCTAGTTTTGTTAGTATGTCCATTTTGCTCATGTACCTTTTTCCAGATTTTGTTTAATTGTCTGTGTTCTCTCATAGTACATTGAGATTTCTGAGGTGGTTATTTTGAATTCTTGATCAATTAATTAATTGATCTTTCTTTCTTTAAGCTCAGTTTCTAGAGAGATTTATTTTGCTCCTTTTATTGGGCCATGTTTCTTGTTCTTTGTGTGCCTTGTTACTTATTTGCAAATGATTTGTGCATTTAAAAAAAATAGCCACCTCTTCCAGTATGGCATCATACTGGGGAACAACTTCACCAATCATCTGGTTGGGGATTCCTGGAGCCCTTCAAGTCATATTTTATGAGAAGTATGGGGTTGTGTCTTTCAGGGCTTACATCTCTCTATTTAAAAGGTTGCTGTTAACTTTTCAGAAGTTTATAATCTCTTGTTGATTCTAGGATCTCTCCATGGTTCTAAATGTTCTCTGGGGCTTCAAGGAGCCAATAAACTCTCTTTTATCCTCTCTGACCCCCAAGCATCCAAAGTATGCCAGCTTCATCAGCGCTCTAAGTCAAGTGAAACAGAAACCAATTCTTCAAGCAGACCCTTAAAAGCTGAACGTTGGACATACACATTCCAGTCTTCTCTTTCCCTCCTGAGGTAGAAGCCACAAACTGGGCAATTTTTCCTAATCTGCTTGAACTGTACTAGCTTCTGTCTGAAGTGGTTGGAGGTACTATGGTGCTGCAACAAGCCAATGAGCTCTTTTGTTTTTATCTGTCCTATGTATCCAAAGTATACTGGTTCCCTGTCAATGTTCTCAAGTCAGGTGAGCAGAAACCCATCCCTTGTGCAACCCCTCAAAAGCCAGAATGCTGGATAATGTTACATTCTTCTCTTTCTCTCTCAAGGAAGAAGCTGTAAATTGGGTTTTTTTCTCCTGACTGCAGTAAGCTGTGCCAGCTTGGGGTAAGGGTTGATGTAGTTAAATTAAAATGGTTTTTCTTCTCAGTTTCAATGCAACTGTTCTTGTCTTTGAGCCTGCTTGAAGTACTGAGATTTCTTAGCTAGTTTCTGGAATTCCAATAAGAGCTTTTTTGGACCATATATTGTTGTCAAGTCAATATCTCCATGGGGGAATGACATCTGGGTCTTCCTTTTCCTCCATCTTGCAGATGTTACTCCCCAGGCTTGCTGGTTTTTCAAAAGAGCATATTGTTTTATTTAAAAGAATAACTTAATTTTTAATTTTTTTTTTGTCTTAAAAGATGGATGTGATTTCACATGGAATATACTCCCTGGTCTCAGAGCATATAATTCTGTTTCTTTTACCTTCTATCCAGAAGGAAATTAGATCAACTCTTTTTCAGATATAAAGATATGATTGATCAACAGAAATCTCATTTAATGGACTCACCTCACCTAGAATAGAACAAATGTGGAAATGAAAAGAGGATTAAAGTCCTATTCTAAATAATTACAGAAGGCTCCAGTTACTATGAATTCAATCAAAATCCACTTTAGCTTTTGTGTACCCTAAGAGAACAGGAATAAGAGGTTTGAGCACTTGCTCTGTGACTTGCTGTGGGACCTTACACAAGTTATTTCACCTTTCCTAATCTCCATTTCCTCATCTATAAAATGAAGATGATGACAGCATCTGACTCAAAAGTTTACTGTGGAGATTAACTATGCTAATGACCAGGAAGTAATAAATGTTTAAAAATATTCTCTGTAACTATTAACTATGCTAGGTAAATATTAACTTCATTACCAGATTCCCCCACTTATGCCACCATGATGGGAATAATTTCTACTAGAACAATTCTCCTCCTTTCTACTAACCTGCGTGATCATGTGTGTCCTACCTCAGGCTTAGGCTAATTACCACATTTATTCAAATGACTCTCCAGGTAATTCTACTCACTATAACCTTTACCTCGGAAAATTTTTCTGTTTGTTTCAATATTAAAATATGTCTTGTTCCAAAAGTACGAGTAACAATCTACCTCTTTTAATATCCGTTTAAATTGTCTTTGCTAGCATTGCTTAAAAAAAAAAAAAAATCTTCTGTTTTTTCCTAAATAAACAAACTAAGTGAAAAGAAATGGATTCTGAATTATATAGCCTCTGTATATAAGCCATAAGAAAGTAAAGCAGGGAAGTTGGCTATCATTAAGTTAACTTAATCAATGAAGACAGTGAAACCGGATCATATTCAAAAGAGCATTTTCTCTGAAACTGAATAATCTAACCTATTAAATTGATTAAATTATCTGGAGATCTTGCCTGGTCTTCCTTTTTGTGCCAGGTAGAAGCAAATACATTGAGTTTCTTGGAAAAATAATGTATTTATTATATTACATACCATGTCTTATCTCACCACTGAATAAAAAACTACCACTGAATTTAGCAGCTTTAAATGACAAATATTTATCTCACAGTTTCCGTTGGTCAGGAGTTCAGGCACAGCTTAGCTGGGTCCTCTCCCAAAGGACATTTTACAAGGCTACAATGCAGGTGTCGACTGAGCTGCAGTCATCTCAAGTCTGGATGGGTGGTAGGACACATTCTTGACTTCCCTGATGAGACTGTCAGCAGGTCTCAACTCTTCACTAGCTGCTGACCAGAGATGCCAACTCCTTGCCATGCCAACTTCTCCATAGGGAAGCTCAGAACGCAGCAGCTGGCTTCCCTTTTGAGCCAGCAAAAGAACAGAGGGTGCTTCAGCTGGAAACCAAAGACGTTTTGCAACTTCTTCTTGGAAGTAAAATCCCATTGCTTTTGCCACATGCTTTTCACTGGAAAAAAGTTGTAAGATCCACACAAGGGTAGGGAAGTACCCAAGGGTGTTTATACCAGGAGGCAAGATCACTGGGGACCTCTTAGGAGGCTCTCATACATAGATCAATAGGAAATGAGCAGGAAAGAAAAACTGAAAATACTGGGTAAGTAAGGTAAATTAGGTTCTTTGCTTTCTGGATCTTTTACTCCAAATGCCGGTCAGATAGTAAGAGAACATAAATTGTTTTCAAGTGAAGAGTTTCCACGGCCTTTTATGATGCCAAGTTTAGAAGTGCAGGATTTTAAGAGGAATTCTTCAAGAGGAATAGCTCAGCACCAGCCAAGGCTAATGAGCGAACACCATGATACTATTTCTAGAAGTGTCACCTTTCTGGTGATCTTTTCCTTTAAAATCCCCCTGGAGGTCTGCATTTATGTCCTTTGACTAGGAAATGTGCAGTAGCTCACTGCAGAAAGATGGAGTCCCGCAGGAGGAAAACTTCTCCAAGATATTATTTATTCTCTTCCTCCCTACTTATTCTAAAAGGAAGGGAAATTGAAATAGAGGAAGCTTTTGAACACAGCATGAATGCAGAGCTTGTAACTGTCGTGTTACTTTTAGTTGAAACTTAAGCCTCTCTTATTCTTCCAGTAGACCCTTTGAAACTGCTGCTGTCAATGCAGAGGAGACCACGTTATTTCAGAGTGACTACTTTTCAAGCAAACACCGCATCTAAGTTAATTAAAATGCCTACGTTGTTTTCCTTCTTGAGCCTTAACAGCTTTGAGGCAAAAGCAGACAATTCAACTGCCAGGGGGAAAAAAGTAAAGTCAAACAAATTGACAAAAAAATCATGGGCTGAATGTAATCATCACCACATCCGTCAAACTGTACATTTCTTTCACTGGGCCATTGTTTTCAACTTGCTCCTTCTTGTAGCATGCTTATGACCAACTCTCCTGTTTACCTCGGGTCTTAATGACCATGTCATTATCAATTACAATGCTGTGGGGCTCACTTCCCTTCTATGAGGCCACAGGGTGGCTGCTGCGAGCTTTGTTAGGTCTGGAAGTGAGATGAGTGAGTCCGATCAGTCTAGCCCCATGCACAGGCAGAGCAGAGGGTCACATGCTGTGATAGAAGCAAAGCAACCTATTAAAATATTTAAATTCATAGTGTTTAAAGTGTTAAATTCATATATTCAGGTCTCCTCCTTGCTGTCTCCTGGTCTCCTACTTTGCTAACACTGTAGAGAGAGATTAACTCATGTAGATACAAGTAATTTGAATGAATTCACTAACCAGGTTGCTTTTCTTTGGCATTGTGAAGACAAGAAATCAAAAGATCACAGACCATTTATAGAGACAGTACCTTCAATCCTAGTTCTCTCTCCTCTCCCTTTACCTCCACTCAGGACAACCAGTAAGAATCTATCAGGCATGATAACCTGGTAACACAGCAATTCTGGGTGGTTCAAACCTCTGGTAGAAGCTGAACTATTCTCACTTGTGAAGATTAGTCTTATGTGTCAACCTGGCTAGGCTACAGTAGTCAGTTACTTAATCAAACACTAATCTAGGTATTTTGCTGATGTAATTAACATCTGCATCAATTACCTGTACATAAAGGAGATAAGACTCTATTCTGCAGGTGGGCCTCATCCAGTCAGTGGAAAAGATACAAAAGCAAAAATCTAACATTTCCCAGAAAAGAAATTCTGCCTCAAGATTGCAACACAGGGCATCTGGGTGGCTCAGTTGGTTAAGTGGCTGCCTTCAGCTCAGGTCATGTATCCAGGGTCCAGGGATTGAGTCCTGCATCAGACTCCTTGCTCTGTGGAGAATCTGCTTCCCCCTCCCTCTGCCTGCCACTCTATTTGTGCTCTCTATCTTAGTCAAATAAATAAATAAAATATTAAAAAAAAAAAGATTGCAGCACAAAGGCATGAAATTATATGTATGTGTGTATGTGTGTGTGTGTGTGTGTGTATATATATATATAGAAGTCATCTTAGAAATCTTTCTTCTTTTTCATTGCCTTGTCCAATCCAATCAGCTCTACTTCATATATATTTCTGAAGTGAGGGTAAGAGGAAAGTAGAAAGATACAAAAGAGTTTGAGTCCATAATATAAGATTTGGTCACCAATCAAATGTGTTACATGAGGGAAGAGGAACACAGGTTGACTCCTGAGTTCTTCTATTAGATAACTGAGTTTGCAGCAAAGTCCCTGATTGAGACAAAAAATACAGAGGAAATACGTTTTTTTCAGAGAAGATGGGTTTAATTCCGAAATTCTGATTTTGAAATATCTGTGAGACTGCCAGGAGAAAATGTACGAGACTTGCTAGGCTGAGGAGCTTAGCACTCAAAGCACTCTTGGTCAAGAATAGAGAGATATGAGAGCCTCTCAGCCTATACACACTCACCCGGGAAATTCAAGAGGCAAAAATGGTGATGGGATGTCAGGAAACAAGGAAACATGGTGTCAAGATGATCAGAAGACATAAAGGAAATCAAGAAGTTCAGATGACCTAGAAAGTACTTCATTTTCTTCTTTTCTTTCTTCCCACAGAAAGGCCCAATGCCAAAGAGAAGAAACAGATAAAGATTTTTAAAGTGTCCAATAGTATCAAAAACTAGGAAGTTATTTGGTGACCTGACCAAGAGCAATTTCAACAAAACAGAAGCCAGAAGGCAGCAGCCTGAGCAATCGATGAGATGTGGGAAGCCGGAGAAAGTGATTATACCCCTGAAGGGAAGAAAAGAAATGGAATGGTAGCTGGAAGATAATGAATGTTGAAAGAGGAATGCATTTTTTAAATATGCCAGAGCCTAAAGCATTCAAATGAAGGGATATTTTTGTGTTGTTTGTTTTAACTAAGGGAGAGTCACTCTAGAATATATTTGCATGCTGAAGAAAAAGAAAAAAAATAGAACAGGTGTTCTTAATTTGAGAAATGCCTGGATGGTCTGAAGAGATTCCATAAATCCCAGAAATTGTAGACAAAGACTGTGTATATACTATTCTCTGCAAGTTAGTTTTTCTGTGGACCCAGCTTTCAAGGTCTCTTGAAAACACATACATTTAAAAAAATTGGTTGAATGAGCAGATGAATCAAACAATCATGCGGAGCTGTAACCCCAAAAATGGTTAAAAGAATCCTTAGAGATAAAATCAAGAGAAAAACTAAGCAGTATTTTTTAGCAAGTAAAATAATATTTACATTAAAAAACAGAAGGTTTGGAAGACCCCAAAGTGTACTTCACTGGGTATGGCAGACATTTCCAGCTGTAAGAAGTCTAAGCTACAGGGAGTAGTGGCTAAAACCAATCTGGTGTTCTGGTTTATTTCTCAATGCCTAAAGTATCAGATAAATTATACATGCCTTGAAGACAGTATCTTATTTTTTAACAAACAGAACTTTATTGATATTATCGATTTTTAACCTTTTCTCTCTCTTTTTACATACGACTTTGTATCCCAACCAAAAGTCTTTTGTTAAATAAACATTAATTTTCTTGCTCCAGGAATGGTTTGAGAGAAGGCAGTCCATCTTTGCTCAGTGTTAGGTCTCAGTCTCTGAGAAGGTCATGAACAGAAGAGATGAGCTGCACTTACTTTGCGAGAAATCCTCACAAGTATTTCTTTTAAGAAGAGTCTGGAGAAACAGCTGAGATACTCAAATGGGAGGTGCTCCATCTTGGAAGGTTAACATCAAAGCAGGTGCTACACCAAACAAACCACAAATACTTAAACTGTAAAACGAAAGGAAAGAAAAAATATATTCTAAATCTGTATTAAAAGTAATGCCATGTAGCTGTATAAAACTCTAGTGAGGGTTACGGAATGAATCTTTAATGGTATCATTTATGCGTGTCCCAATGCACTATGTTCACAATGAGAACGGCCTACAAATCTTGATGTACCATTTTATTGCACAGAAAACTGCCCACCATCTCACAGAACAGCAATTGTAAATTAGAAATATATTCTGTTTGGTTTGAGGCAACAACACATTTGGAAATGTATTAAGTTACATAAAAGTACACAAAAGCATTTCTGACACAGTTGTGGCTTTTCTTCTGGTTTTGGGATTCCAAGAAGGGGAGTCCAGTCTGCTTCATCAGTAGTGTGGCTCTACTTGAGTGTGGCCCATCACCTCCTCCGAATCCAGCTGGTAATGATCCCTACATTCCCTAGCCCCACCCTGGAGCCTAGCAGAGATTACTCAATGACCATGAAAGTTTCTGAATCCTGAGAAAAAGTAACTTACACCGCATGAGTTGTCTCCCATGATACTTGGTTACATTTTGAGTAAACAAGACCTTATTATAGGTATTAAATATATTTCATGGCAATTTCAGATATTGGAAACTGCTAAATCCAAGTTTTCAAGACTAAAAAATATATATATAAAAACTCACTATATTTTAGGTGGTTTTCTTTTCTTTTTTTTTTTTTTTTAATCCTGTTTTATCAAAGTGTTAAAGGCCTTGGGCTTTTAAAAAAAAAAATTAGTAAAACAAGAGATTCCTCTTTCCCTAGCTCCATTTTGTTGGGACTGCTGTTTAGGCCCAAATTAAATATTGATAATAATTTTAAAGAATGAATTTAACTTTCATTTAGTCTTTGAATATTCTTTGGGTTAATATTGTTTCATATCAAAATCAAATGCCAAATTTAGAAATCCAGTTTCCAGATTTATGTTTATCATATGACCTAGGTTTCCATCAGACAGAGAGCACTACGTAGACAGGAATGATAATTATATTTTGCTTTTACAAAGTTAAATCTAAATTCTGTATGAAAGATATATCTAGATCTAAATAGACTGAAGCCCTCACATTCTTTTCATAGAAAATAGTTTCAAATACATAGAAAGTTCAAGAGAACAGAAAAATTCTTGGCAATGAAGAGAATGATTTAAAGGTAGGACTGGACATAGAAAGATTAAATTTTAACAGATATTTACAGTGCTCTGAAAGAATTCTATGTGTAAATAGCCTTTACTAACTGGAGAGCTTGTGAGGAAATGATACAGAAAACATAAGCTGACTGTTAACAAAAATATATATATACTAATAATTCTTTATTCTTTGTAGACAAAATAGGTATCCATGCTAATTGTAAATAATACAGCCAAAATATGCCTGGCTATTAAAGTGACCTTACTGAAACAAAGAATTATTCATCAAATAACATCTTAGGAGGAAATTGCTTATAATCATCGAATGGAACATATCTGAATATTATACAATATAGCAGAGGTAACATTTAAACATTCTTGAAGTCCTGAGAACTCTTAAGAGTTCCACT
Source organism: Neogale vison (assembly GCF_020171115.1). Classification (NCBI taxonomy): domain Eukaryota; kingdom Metazoa; phylum Chordata; class Mammalia; order Carnivora; family Mustelidae; genus Neogale; species Neogale vison. The sequence goes on along the minus strand of NC_058095.1, from coordinate 115,682,804 downwards.
ACCAGAAATCTAATGAAGATATTTGAACAAAATTACAGATATGTTTCAGATATCACACTAAGTAACAGCTGACAAAGCAGGTATTATTTGTTTATAACAGATTACAAACACTCTTGTCCTATTATACTGATTTCTCTTTTGAAGGGTAATCATCTTCAAAATACAGGATTTTTGACTACCAAACATTTACTCATCATTGTCTATTCTTTCAGAATTACTCTGGTCATTCAGTCTCTTATGTAGAAGGACAAAGAATATTTATTTTTGAGCAATTTTATTGTAAGTTGAGAAATTATTTAAGAATGGAAAGGACAGGAAATCTCTTTTCCAGGTATTGAAAAACAGAAAGTAAAAATGGAAAACCAACTGAAAAAGGTTATAAGATGGTGTTAGCTACAAACAAAACTCCCATTATTTTAAGTGAATGTGTTTTAAAATACCCAAATCCTTAAAAGTTACATACTTTAGGGCGCCTGGGTGGCTCAGTGGGTTAAGCCGCTGCCTTTGGCTCAGGTCATGATCTCAGGGTCCTGGGATCGAGTCCCGCATCAGGCTCTCTGCTCAGCAGGGAGCCTGCTTCCCTCTCTCTGCCTGCCTCTCCGTCTACTTGTGATTTCTCTCTGTCAAATAAATAAATAAAATCTTTAAAAAAAAAAAAGTTACATACTTTATTTTGAATAAAAATTCCAGAATAGACAGACTTGATTTTTTTCTACAAATAAAACCCCATTTAGCATTATTTTAAGAAAAATTATGGAATTTCTTTCTCCTGCTTCTACTTGGCAAAAATGGCTCATATATCCCAATGAATTGTTGAATTAGATAATCTACTTCCCAAAGGTTTCAATTAGCTTTAATACACAAAATAATCAAAGGATCATTGATTTTCCAATAATGCTGAAAAAGAATCATCTTTTAGAATAAAATGTTAAAGTAAATTCCTGCTTTACAATGTAGTACATGTCTTCTGTAATAGACAGTCTCTAAGATGGCCTCATTGATTCTTTCATGCTCTGGAAGAGCACCCTTTTCCTTTGTATGTAGACTGCACCTAGTGACTCCCTTCTAATACACAGAATACAGCAAAAGTGAAAGAGACATTTCTGACATTAGATTTCAGAAGGGCTGTGGCTTCTGCCTTGTTTTTCCCCCCCAACCCCCCCATCTTGCTGTCTTGTTCCGAGAGAAGCCAGCTGCCATGGAACCACCTTATGGAGAGTCCCACATGGCAAGGAACTGGCCAACAGCTAGTGATGACATGGGGCTTGTCAGTAACCACTGAGTGAACATGGCAGTGGATCTTTCCCCAAATGGGCCTTGAGAGGACTACAGCCTGGTCATCACCTGTGAGAGAACCTGAACCATAGACACCTACATGCCCCTAGATTCTTGACCCATAGAAACCTTGACATAATAAACCTTTGTCACAGGGGCACCTGGGTGGCTCAGTCATTAAGTGTCTGCCTTAGGCTCAGGCCATGATCCCAGTGTCCTAGAATCGAACGCCATACTGGGCTCCCTGCTCAATGGGAAGCGTGCTTCTCCCTCTCCCACTCCTCCTGCTTGTGTTCCCTCTCTTGCTGTGTCTCTCTGTGTCAAATAAATAAATAAAATATTTTTTATTTATATAAAAAATAAACCTTTGTCATTTTAAACCACTAAGTTTTGGAGTCATTTGTTATGCAGCAATACATACCTAATACCTCATCTAAAACTGAACCCAATTCGGGCTCATATCTAGGATGTTTTGGTATCTGGAAGAAATTCTATTCCTCAGTGGAAACATTCCTACAAAATATTTGTGTACCAGTGGTACCAGGAAGAAGTCATAATCAAAGATATTCTTAAGAAAAAAAAAATGCAGTCAAAGGGGTCATCTTTTTTTTGTTTTTACAAATTATTTTGACAATTGTTAACATAATTTTGTAATAATTTTATTTTTACCTTTTTTAACCACTCAGACCTTTTTCATAATTAAGTGATATTTTAATATTACATGGGAGAGTTTGAAGGAAAAATGATTCTGATGTCTTAAATCATCGAGAAATAAATTTCTAGAAAATATAAAGAAATTCATGTCATCCAAATCATCCATTATTGATTCCCCTGTTGGAATCTCCTCCCTCAAAAGACACATAACTCCAAATCAGGCCTCCTCATCAATTTTTCCTCCTCTCTATTAGAGATTTAATAGGAAATCAAAAAGGAGAACTATCAGATCAGGGGGATAACAGGGCTGCCAGACCTAAGAGTCAAAGGGCTCCATAGTCTCAGTACCACGTGCCACCCCTGAGCTTGCTATGTTACAGGTACCTCCAATGATTATTTTTACATATTCAGTTCTCTTTCTTACACAAGTTTTTGGTAAAATATTCCCATTGTAAATAAGCAACAGCGGATGTGTTTTAATTCATATGTCAAGTATCAATTATTGGTATCATCTGTGTTAGTAAGTCTAGAGGTCAGCAACAAAGAAAGTTGAGATCTTATTACCAATCACGGCCATTTTCCTGGGAGGGAACGATGTGCCTGAGTAACACATTGTCATCTACTTGTTAACTGTACTGTGTGCTGACCACCCTAAAATTTTATAATGATTCAAGTGCAGGAAATTCTCCAGTCTTGTTTGATGATGTTTGGATGCCAAGTACAGGGAATAATTATAATTAATTTTTAATGGCTGAAGTTACTTCGACCTTTCCTTCTCCAAATGGATGCATTTTTTTTTTACCTTCATCGAGTATATCTAATCATCTAACCCAGATATCAAAAAGAAAAAAAAAAAGTGTGTTATACTAAGAAAGGACTTCATTCATGAATCACTAATGAGAGGTCTAAGTGGGAGGGAAAAGACTTGAAACTTAAACTGTAGGCAGGTAACTATTGCAGGATGAACCAAAGTCATGTGTCAAGATAATAACTCTTTCCATTTTCACCTTGCTGTGCTTTTAATATAAGTTTAACATGAAAACCTCCAGACATAAAATAAAATAAAGTAAAAAGGGCAGTGGGCACTTTGAAATTTCCAATATCTAACTGAAAAATCTTTGTTCTAATTAGCCATCTGCTACTATATTGCAGAGATTCATAGGATATAATAATGACCCTTACATATTTTTACTCCTTATACTCTAGTATCATATTGTCCCATTAGAGGGAGAGAGGCTGTTTAAGGGCTCTTAAAGCCAGATATGCTCCATCTGGAGAAGCAGCTATTAATTCTAATGTCTTTTGTATTAACACAACAAATCAAAGGAATCTGATAGATTGGAACTAATGGATCCTGCACCCCCTGCTTCCCTAGAATATGTCAATATACCCGGCATTTCCAAAATACTCTTCAAAAGCTTTTTTAAAAAATTCATACTGAATATAGGAAGAAGTTTAAGAAAACTTTCTCAAAGTACACAATGCTCACAAAATTCACAGACTCCCCTCATTTTAAAGTTCAAGTTAATTAAATATCTCCTACTGCAGGACCCAATTTTACTTTCTTCCAATATTGCAAAGCTCATAAAACTCCCTCTCACGACGATTTCCTGGATTATTCATTTATTTACTCATTTACTTTCTTTTTAGCTGAAGACTTTATGTTGACTCATAGTCTCAGTGTCTCTTCAGAGGTTCAGAGTAACATGGGTATTTTATAAGGAAGCTTTGGAAGTCTTCCATAATGTTTGCGATGCAACACTGAGAGACACAACACCATAATCCTCAAAAACACTATTCGAGCCCCACCTCCAATCTCCAAGTTCTGAAGCTTTAGACCCACCCATCACCACCCATGAGAGGCAGTGGAACATACCCTTCCATGGTGACCTTCAATCAGCAACCTCAGAGCCCAAGTGCCCTTTCTTCTTTCTTAAAAGAGAGAAGAGCTTTTTCCTTCAGTTTTATGCAACTGTATGGAGGTACTGATTAAGGTCAAACTCTCAGAAGTCCAAAGAAAAAAATATTCTTAAAAAAGTAACAATAATACTCAGAGACAAGGAACTGTAAAAATTATACATGTGCTGGATCTTTCTCTTGAGATGCATTTCTGGGTAAGACAGACATTTATATGATTAAAAGAGCACTTAAAATTCATGCAAACCCATTAGTTATAGACTTATTCAAGATATTAAAAAATTCCTCATTTTATGATAGACATAAACTCTTGAGTTCCTTTAGGTATTTGTTTATAGATTATTAAGAACTCATATAGTGAGAAACTCAATATTGAAGTGTTTCAAATTACTTTTTTAAAAAATTTTATTCATTTATTTGAGAGGGAGAGAGAGCACTACTGGGTGGGAGGGGCAGAGGAAGAAGCAGAGTCCCTACTGAGCAGGGAGCCTGATACAGGGTTCGAACCCAGGACCCCAGGATCATGACCAAAGCTGAAGGCAGATATTCAACCCACTGAGCCACACAGGCACCCTCAAATTACTCTTGATTAAGTATCAGATATTATAAGGAATGAAACTGATCAACTTTGAACACTACATCTGAAACTAATGATGTACTCTATGTTGGCTAATTGAACTTAAAATTTATAATAATAACATTTATATGTCCATTTTTAGTTTTCAACTTACTAGGCAATTATAAACCTACTTGATCAAAATGTTGAATACTTCTTTGCTTACCTTCCATCACCCTTGCCCTTCATCACATGACAATCATCTCCTCTTGGATGTATGTGTGGATGGATGGATGGATGGATGGATGGAGAGCTGGATGGATAGGTAAGTAGGTAGATGACAGATAGATAGATAGATATACAGACAGGCAGGCAGATCTTTCTCCATAAATCTTTTCTTCATTTCTATACCACCAACCTAGTCCAAGCGCCATCGCCTCCCACTGACCTCCTTAAGGACAGACCTTCTACTTTCTCCACAACACCCCTTCCACCCTCATCTCATACCAAGGCCAACACTTTTCTGGCTCTCCATGCTCCATCCATACCTTCGTCCCTGCATTTCCACCAATTCCCCATGGTTACTCCCAATACAGAGCCTTTACAATCCTCCTCCCTTTCACTATCTTTCATGCTTTTACCAGTTCCTTTGCTCATTTAGTATCAATCCATTCTTTAACTCACCAATCCCCAGAAGTGTTTGATTGTACCCATATCAGTAAAATTTTTGCAGTTGCAGTATAATAAAAAACTATGCACTCATACAGAAAAATACATTCATTAACACACACATTATATAGAGTTATAAGCATGCTATGTGGCAAAAATACATGAAAATAGAAAATTTAAAGGATGGTCTAAGGATGAAATTAAATAATTATATTTTGTAATACTTACTAAAGACTAAGAAACTTTATTCTCCACTAAAAAATCTCTTTAATAATATTTTTATGAAAAATGCAATTAAAAATGCAGTGACTGAAAGTCTGCTGCTCAGGACGCCTGGATGGCTCAGTGGGTTAAAGCCTCTCCTTTGGCTTGGGTCATGATCCCAGGGTCCTGGGATTTAGCCCCACATCGGGCTCTCTGCTCAGCAGGGAGCCTGCTTCCTCCTCTCTGCCTGCCTCTCTGCCTACTTGTAATCTCTGTTTGTCAAATAAATAATTAAAATCTTTAAAAAAAAATAAAGGCTGCTGCTTCTAAATTCTGCGTGTGAATATATATATCTGTATATACCCACACATATATATTTTTTACATATAAAATATATATACAAACAGATATTACAGCTGAAAAAAGATATCTCACAAATGGATATAGACAGTAGAATTCAATAATTGTCCCTGGAGTCAAACGGACCAGATTAACCTGGCTTAACCACATTCTAATGATATGATCTTCAGGAGGGTTACAAACTTCTCTGTACCACAGTTTCCTTACCTGAGAAAAGACAATAATTGCATCATCCCACAAGAGTTTTGATAACTAAATGAGTGAACATGTAAGCCACTAAAGAATAGAACCTGGCTTAGAGGAAATTTTTATTAACACCAGCTAACACTACTGTGTTTACAAACTCAGAGATGGGCCATAGCACTTTGCATCCTTGTGGTTTCACTTCTCTGCTTTGCTATGAATTATCACAGAACAAAAATATTTTAAATGTGATGCCAGCTCTGTGCCCTTGCCCTATAATCATTCTTATAAATTTCAGCCAAGCTGCCTCTAATATAAGCATTTATACCTCCATAATTTGTTGGTAAAATGTTTTCATTAAAGTATAAGTCCAGTACCTCTTTTTCTTTAGTCAAGTGGCTCACAAAAATAATTACTTTTATATTTCATTATTAAAACAAAATCTTGCAAATACCATAAGCTCGGGCATGTTAGAAACATCTGTTCCTTCAACCAACTGCACAGCAAACCTCCCACACTGTGAATTTGTTCTAATACTTGTTTCTTCAAATATTAAACAGTATTTTCCTTGTGCCAGTATTTACTGCCAAAGGAATGTATTTTAGCTTGTATCTCACTGTTCTCTACTGTTCTCAGCCGTTTTTATTATCCATGAAAACCAAGTGGCATTTTGAATTCTGTTAATAAACAGGAAATCTCAGAGGTTTTTAAACAAGCGTCTTTATGCTTAGTAAAAACACAGAGTACTGCATTAGGTATCACAAAACGTTAAGCGTAATTGAAAACATTATAGAACTCTGTCCTTCTGCTTTGGTTTCTTAGGCTTCCTAGGATCACCAGCTCATTTCCCTAGGCATTCTGTGCATTGAGTGGATCATAATTGCTTTACTTCAGTATGAGTCCTAGGGAGAACTCACACAAGGAACGGGAGAGCCAGCTCTGCCATTTTCTTGTGCACACTCCTTGCACTATTATTGGTGTGTTCCTTACTTGTGATCTCTATATGGTCACTATTTTTTCAAGCAATCTGTTCATTTTGTGAAGATTAATGTGGTTTACAATATAATCTGACACCCTATGAGCTGTGCAAAAGTAGACTGTGATATATCTCAATGTACCCTGAACCAGCAGAAGAGTGAGCACACCACAGGCAGCCTCTTGGTAGAGAATTTACCACCCCCCCCTGCAACATGGCTCAGGGCTGACACAGAGATCAAGTTACGGTGCCCACATGTGTGCACATATTATTAAACAATGGTCAAAGCTGTTTCCATTCTAATTTGTGGACAAATATACGTACGTAACTTCTATTACTGTCTTGGTGTTCCACCAACGGAATGCTTTGTATGTCGGTCTCCAGGGTAGGACATTTCTTTGTTTTTTGGGTGGGGGGGGTGCTGGGTTTTGTTTTGTTTTGTTTTGTTGTTGTTTTTCCTCTGTTGCCATTCTGATTTTTTTTTTTTTATTTATTTGAGGAGAGTTGATACACATCACCTCTACTTCGGAGGCCCCTTCATGATCTCTTTTCTCAATAATCACTTCTTCGGAAGTGCATACCAGGGCCACGAGTGACTAAGGAGAAGTGAAGGCTCTATCTATTGACTCTCTATAGCCTATATCTTTTCAAGAAGTCATCACGTTGCTTGCATACTCTTAACAGAAACAAAGCCAACATGAAGATTGGGTAGACTGGTCTAGCAATCTACCTTACTGTACATGGTAGAGAGGGGAAAAAAAAGATGAATTGGTTTTAATATGTCATTCTGGCCACTCACGAGTACAAATACTCCCTGTTTTTCATCTAGTAGCAGCATACATTCTTTATTTGTATTTCATTTTTTAATTGGCTTTGATGTTTTCCAAATTATATCCCTTGGCTTCATTTCGAATCTCCTATTCTAAAATGCACAAGTTTCCCTCCAACTGAATTGGAAGATGCCCAGAAAACTGGGTTTGAAAAGAGATGGCCACAGAATATAAAACCTGGAAATAAAATTTAAAAACAATTCAGTGAAGAAGACAAATTATAGAAATAGGTTTCATTTGTGAATCCCTCAAAGAGAAGTAACATATATATAAATGTAAGTTTGGCTAAGTAGTGATTAAGGTTGACAGACATTAGACTATCTACAAATGTTGTAAGGCATGCACATTAAGGAATGAGAATATTTTTTAAGTAGAATTCAAAACATGAAGTACTAAAATGCATGCTTGTGGAAATACTTTTGAGAGTAGAGACTTTTAGAATAAGAAATAAAGTTTCCTCAAGGGGAAGGATAAAGAAATAATAATCACCTGTGGCTCCTAATTACATGGGAAAAAACATTCTGGAGGGTGTGTGGTAAAGAAAAGTTCTGAAACCTCAAGACAAGCTATTGGATTGGCTGAATTACTTGATTTTTCCACATCTGATTTTTCCAATTCAATCAATTTCCTACCAGCTTTTCTACTTTGCCATCTGTTTCTACAGCAAAACTCAACACACGTCTGTGGAGGATGAGGTTTGTTTTGTTTCTTTTCTATCTAAGTTTTAGTGACTCATGTCTAGGCTAAATTCCAGGTTGAATGGATCATCAAAATCCAGCATCGCACCCACATGTTTTCTAAAATTCGGGCAGAGCATGTTGACTTTCTTAATACATTACGTTTGAGCCACAGAAATAGATTTACTATGCTAAAAAGCATCTAAATAGCACGCGCAGTAGTGCTTCTTAAGTAAGGAGACAGTTAACAAGTATTCCAACACTGTTCGTCTCTTCCAAGGACCAAATTCTTCGCTCTTCTTAATGCATTTGTAAACTCCGTTTATTCTAAATCTGATTGATCTTATGCAAATGAATCTGACATACACTGTGTAGGATAATCTGGCACGTGTTGACATGTAAGGATAAACAACGTGCACATATTTACCATTCTGATTACGTTATGGATGATCCTGAGTTCAAATTTGTGTAAGAATTCATTATGATATCACCATAAATTTCCATACAACGTCAATCCTTTCATTCTTCCTGTGGATAAAGAATGCATTTGCCCTTTAGCTTTGGAAGAAAATAAATCAAAACCGCAGTGTATAAATAAAGACCAAATACCTATGTCAGTATAACAATCCCTAACAACCGGGACAAAAATAATATGAGGTTCAACTGAGAAAGAGCATGAGAAATGGTTGGTATACACAAGTTACTCAACAAATCTTAGTTGTTATTGTCATGAGGCTTAAAACAACTGTATAAAACTCTCATTTTTGGTTTTTAAAGGAATACATGAGGCAATGAAATACTGTTCTTTTGCACACTAAAATCATGACTCATTCAGGAAAAAAGAAAATCCATTTCAAGGCTAATAGTAACCAAATTGCATATTCTTATATCTAATATAAAGACTTAGAAGTGTGCAGAAGAAGTGACAGGTTTGCCCTGAGGTGCAGAATTCAGTGTTTACTGAATTCCCACTCAAGTGCTGAGCAAGTTATTTACTTGGTGTCCTGAGCTGAGACCTGAGAATCCACAGGTACAAAAGAAGTTTTGCTACCAGAGAACACTCCTACAAGCCATCCCACAAAAATGTGAACTCAGCTCATTACTATTAAAATCTGCATACCTTCAGGTACTGAATTTGTTTCGCTTCAAATTATCTGCATATGATTAAATAGTTGTTGATTTCCAGAAATGCAATCTGAAATTTTAAATGTAAATTGGTGCTCTTTAATAGATTATAAACTTCTTAAGGGCAGGGGTTATTTCCTTGACCTTCTTTGTTAAATCCAAATGGTTTATGAACTTACATATTTTGTTCTTGATAACTGTAATGACAATGTTCAAAATAAGACATGTGGGGGAAAACATGATTTTTTTTTAAATTTCTTTTCAGCGTAACTGTATTCATTGTTTTTGCACCACACCCAGTGCTCCATGCAATCCATGCCCTAATACCCACCACCTGGTTACCCCAACCTCCCAACTCCCACCCCTTCAAAACCCTCAGGTTGTTTTTCAGAGTCCATAGTCTCTCATGGTTCACCTCCCCTTCCAATTCCCTCAACTCCCTTCTCCTCTTCATCTCCCCTTGTCCTCCATGCTATTTGCTATGCTCCACAAATAAGTGAAACCATATGATAATGGACTTTCTCTGCTTGACTTATTTCACTCAGCATAATCTCTTCCAGTCCCGTCCATGTTGCTACAAAAGTTGGATATTCATCCTTTGTGATGGAGGCATAATACTCCATAGTGTATATGGACCACATCTTCCTTATCCATTCATACGTTGAAGGGCATCTTGATTCTTTCCACAGTTTGGCGACTATGGCCATTGCTGCTATAAACATTGGGGTACAGATGGCCCTTCTTCTCACGACATCTGTATCGTTGGGGTAAATACCCAGTAGTGCAGTTGCAGGGTCATAGGGAAGCTCTATTTTTAATTTCTTGAGGAATCTCCACACTGTTCTCCAAAGTGGCTGCACCAACTTGCATTCCCACCAACAGTGTAAGAGGGTTCCCCTTTCTCCACATCCTCTCCAACACATGTTGTTTCCTGTCTTGCTAATTTTGGGAAAACATGATTTGATATCATTTTACAGCCTTAATTTCTTTAAAGATTTTATTGATTTATTAGACAGAAAGACAGGGAGAGAGCATAAGCAGGGGAATGGCAGGCAAAGGGAGATAGAGAACCAGGCTTCCCTGCTGAGCAGGGAGTCCAAAGCAGGGCTCCATCTCTATTTCTAGGGTAATGACCTGAGCTGAAGGCAGATGTTCAACTGACTGAGTCACCCAGGCATCCCTATTTTTTTTAATTTTTATCCATTCTTATCAAGATGTAATAATACTTCATTAGGTTTTAATTTTTCATTCCCCTAATAACTAGCAACATAGACAGTATTTCCATATTTTCTTTTTGTTATCTGTAATCCCTTCTTGCTTAAGTGGCCACTAAAATCCTTTGCCCATTTTTATTGGACTATTTTCTTAGTATTCGATTTTGAGGGTTATCTATATTTTTATATACAAGTCATTTATCAGATAGACAAATGATTTTCAAATACTTTGCCAAGGCTTACTGTTGTCTTTTGGTTCTTTTAGCATTGTCTTTTAAAAAGAAGAACATTAATTTTGATGAGATCTGATTTATCAATTTATTCCTTACTCGATCATGTTTTGGGGGGTTGTATCTAAGAAAACTTACTTAAGGGACACCTGGGTGATTCAGTCTGTTGGCACCCAACTCTGGATTTCTACTCAGGTCATGATCTTAGGGTTGTGAGATTAAGCCCCACGTCAGGCTCTGGGTTGATTATGGAGACTGCTTAGGATTCTCTCACTCCCTCTCCTGCCCCTGCCTCGCACTCTGTCTCCCTCTCTTTCTAAAAACAAATAAAATTAATTTAAAAAGAATAGAAATCTTATTTTACCCAAGGTTACAAAATTTTCTCCTGTTTCTCCTAAAAATCTTATCGTTTGGGGAATTACACTTAGGCCCGCAACGAATTTTGATTTATTTTTACATACAGTGTAAGTTATGTGGAGAGGTTAATTTGTTGCATATAAATGTTCAATTTTTCAAGCTCCATTTGTTGAAAAAAAATTTCTCTCTATTGAATTGCATTTTAACTATTGTCAGAAATCAATGACCATATATATGTGTCTGTGTTTTGGGACTCTCCATTTTGTTGTGTCAAACTATTTGTCTCTGTTGACATGAATACCAACTTACTGAATACGATAGTAGGTCATAAAATCATGTACCATTTATTAATCCCACTGTTTTTTTCCTTCTCAATATTGTTTTGCTTATTCTATGCATTCAAATGTGAATTTTAGAAATAGTCTGTCAAATTCTAACCAAAAACTCAGCTGAGATTTTGATAGGATTGAGTTGAATCTATAAATCAATTGGAAAATACCGAGATCTTAACAGCATAGAAGATTTTGACCAACAAATACAATAATCTCTCCATATATTCAATTATTCTTTAATTTTTCTCAACAGTATTTTCTAGGTTCCAGGGTATAGATCATTCACATACTCAAATTTTTCCTATTTTTTTTCTACTTCATAAATGGGACTCTTAAAAAATTCAGGTCATTTCTTGCTTATATATAGATACATATTTATTTTGGCATACAATTCATGTATACTGAGAACTTGCAAAACTCATTCACTAGTTCAAACAGTATTTTTATAGATTCTGTTGGATTTTCTACATAGATAATAGGTCACACAGAAATAAAGAATAGTTTACTTCTTCCTTTCCATTCCAGATGCCTTTTATTTCCTTTTTTAGAACTTTAAGTACAATAATAGTAAAAGTAATGAGTGAACAACCATTTTTTTCTAATTTTAAGGGGAAATTATTCACTATTTCAATAGTAATTATGTTAGTTGTATATTTTTATAGCTATCCTTTATCAGATTTCTCTACTCTTAATTTACTCCAAGTTATATCACAAATGGGTGTTGAATTTTGATTAATGATATTTCTGCAGCTACTGAGATAATGTTTTCTTCTCTTTTCCTGTTAACATGATGAATTGTTTTCTTGTTAAAAAGTTAATCGAAACTCAAATCCAAAGAGAGTCCAGAAGTAGATATACACATACATAGAACAATTGATTGTGCCAAGACAATTCATTTAGCAAAGCATGATATTTTAAATAAATAAGGATGGAACAAATGTATATCTATATTCCACATGGAAAAAATCCTTGACCCTTACCTCATGCCATACATAAAAATCAACCCAAAATAATAATAGGCTTAAATGTAAATGGTAAAGCCATTCATCTTTTTGAAGAATACATAGGAAAAATGTTTTCATGACCTTGGCATTTCTTAGATATACAACAAAGAGTGTGAACCACTTAAAAATATATTTGAGGCTTTATAATTCAAAATGTAGCTCTTTCAAAGACATTGTTAAGGTAATTCATAGGTGGACCATAGATTGGGAAAATATATTTAAATTATACATATTTAAAAAGGTTTGTATTCAAGATAAATTAAAACTTTACAACACAATCATGTAAGAAAAATTACTAATTAAAAATATGGGGAAAATCTGAACAGATTTCAGGAAAAAAAAAGGTATGCAAGTAGGCAAAAACTACATTAAAAGACATCCAACATCACTAGTCATCAAGGAAATGTAAATTAAAGCCACAGTGAGATTTCACAAGATCCAAATTGATCTATAGTTTTAATGCCATAATTAAAACAGCAGGGGTTTTTTCAGTAGAAAGTGATGCATTAATTCTAAAATTTATATGTAAATACAAATGATCTAGATAATCTAAACAACTTTTGAAAAGACAAAGTGAGAAGATTTGTAACACCTGATTAAGACCTACTGTGAAGCTACAATAACCAAATCCATAAGACTGGAATAATAATAAACAGAGATTAATAGAAAATAGAATCCAAAAGCATCACACATCTCCGCTCAATTATTTTTTTTAAAGACTTTTTATTTATTTGTCAGAGAAAGAGAGCACAAGCAGGCAGAGTAGGAGACAGAGGAAGAGGGAAAAGCAGGCTCCCCGCTGAGCAAGGAGCCAAATGCAGGACCTGATCCCAGGACTCTGGGATCATGACCCAAACCGAAGGCAGCCACTTAAATGACTGAGCCATCGGGTTCCAAGATCAGTAAATTTTCAACAGACGTACAAAGGCAATTCAATGGATAAAAAATATCCTTTTGGGGGGCACCTGGGTGGCTCAGTTGGTTAAGCCTCTGCCTTTGGCTCAGGTCATGATCCCAGGGTCCTGGGATCGAGTTGCACTGGGCTCCCTGTTCAGCAGGGGATGGCTTCCCCCTCTCTCTCTGCCTGCCTTTCTGTCTACTTATGATCTCTGTCTTTCCAATAAATAAATAAGATCTCTAAAATTTTTTTTTAATTGTGCTACTCCTGAGTCTTTACCCCAAAGATACAGATGTCGTGAAAAGAAGGGCCATCTGTACCCCAATGTTTATAGCAGCAATGGCCATAGTCGCCAAACTGTGGAAAGTACCAAGATGCCCTTCAACGTACGAATGGATAAGGAAGATGTGGTCCATATACACTATGGAGTATTATGCCTCCACCACAAAGGATGAATACCCAACATTTGTAGCAACATGGACGGGACTGGAAGAGATTATGCTGAGTGAAATAAGTCAAGCAGAGAGAGTCAATTATCATATGGTTTCACTTATTTGTGAAGCATAACAAATACAATGGAGGACATGGGGAGATGGTGAGGAGAAGGGAGTTGGGGAAAATTGGAAGGGGAGGTGAATCATGAGAGACTATGGACTCTGAAAAACAATCTGAGGGTTTTGAATGGGTGGGGGTGGGAGGTTGGGGGAACCAGGTGGTGGATGTTAGAGAGGGCACGGCTTGCATGGAGCACTGGGTGTGGTGAAAAAATACTGAATACTGTTATGCTGAAAATTAAATAAATAAATAAATAAATAAATAAATAAAAATTGTGCTAGAAAAAATGGATATCCATGTGGGGAAAACAATGAACCTTGATTAAAGTATATAGCTTTTATCATTTCCAAAACTTAATTGAAAATGATTCAAGCAAATAAATAAACAAAAAGTAGAGCATACCTATAAATGCAGAGAACAAACTGATGGTTGCCAGAAGGGTGGAGAGTGAAGGGATGAGCAAAATGTGTGAGGGGAGTGGGAGGTACAGGCTTCCAGTTATGGAATGAAAAAAGTCATGAGAATAAAAGGCACGGCATAGGGCACAATGATATTGTAATAGCATTATATGATGCAGATGGGAGCTACAGTTGGGTGAGCATAACTGATAAAGAAATTGAATCATACCACATTATATACCTGAAACTAATGTAACACTGTGTGTCAACTATTCTCAAAATTTTAAGAATCACAAAACCATTCTAAAAATAAAGCCTAAAATTATAAAAGTTTTATAGAAAAACGTGAGAGAAAATCTTTATAACCTTAGGTTTAGCAAAGATTATTTAGATAAGACACTAAAAGCATAAGCCATTAAAAAATAAGTAATAATGTGAATTTCATAAAAATTTTTTAAAAATTAAGGTCATTAAATGAAAAGACAAATGGAGAACAAAAAAGGCATTTCTTTTGTTTTCTGATTTTACATGTTCTCTCTTGTCGAGAATTCTATTTAAATTCAATTAGCCAACACAGAGTGTATCATTAGTTTTTTGATGTAGTGTTCAATGATTCATTAGTTGCTTATAACACCCAGTGCTCATCACATCACATGTCCTCCCTACTGCCCATCACCCAAAAGATTTGTACTGAAAAATATACATGTATATGAAAAGAGGTGGCATGCATTATAGTGTGTGTATGTGTGCACACGTGTCTATGTATGTGGACAAACTATAATAAAACACCAGGATAACAATCATCTAACTTTGCTTGTTCTAAGCTGTTGCCTGATCCCTATTTACTCAAAGTTACTCCTTGAACCAAACCATTGATATCACCTTGAAGCTTATTAGAAACAGCGTGTTACACCCCATCCTAGAGCAACCAAACTAGGATCTGTACTTTTAATGATTGAACTTCACATTAATATTTGAGAAATCTTTGAATCCTTTTCCAAGTGGAGTCTTCCTATGCTGCTCAAAGCATGTCCTGGGATCATTCATCTGTCTCACAAGATGTCAAGATCCCTGAAATCTTTACTCCCCAACTAAAGAATCTTATCCATGAATATTTCTAATTCTAAAAAAAGTTATTGTCCTTCACTGAATCCTTGCCTAGTTGTGGGTATTTTCAGGAATCTGTACCTCTCTTTCTTACTTTTAAACCATGACAATACTGGAAATCTATCCAAATCCGACTTCCCCTTTAGAATCTATTATAACCTTATGACTGTCCTTTCTCCTAATCAGAAAGGACTCACTTTTTTACCCGCCTGCCTGCCCTCACTTAAGCAGTTTGTCCTTCGAAGTTATAGCTTTCACATGTATAATCTGCAGTGAATAATTACTGGTCACACCTTAAACACTTCCTTTAGTTGCCCTCGAGTTTTACAAACTACTTTTTGAAACTAATCTCATTCTGTTCTGGTCCCTGAAAAACACAATCTGATAAGCATTCAGAGGTATCATAAACATGATTTGATACAAAATTTTTGCAATGTGATTTATTCCATGTATAGTACTTTGGTTTTCACTTAGCTACATTTTAAAAAAAGAAAACATACATCCTAAATGAAAAGATATAAAGATGTTTTAATTGTCAAATGCTATCTGCATGTTATATAACTGGAAGATAAAGTAAAGAATAAAGGAATTTTTCTTTTTTCCATTCCTTTAAAGTCATGAGAGGTTAAAAGGTAGAAAGAGTTGAGAAAAGAACAAAATCAGAAATAATATACATTTAACTCTGGTTAAACTTAAAAGTAGATGAGGTGGCTGAGTCGGTTAAATGCCCCACTCTTGATTTTGGCTAGGGTCATGATCTCAGGGTCCCGGGATTGAGCCCCATGGGGCTCTGTGCTCAATGGGGAGTCTCCTTATGATTCTCTCTTTCCTTTCCCCTCTGCCCCTCCTCCTGTTCTCTCTCTCTTTCTCTCTCTCAAAAAGAAGAAAAAAAAAATTGGATGAGACTATTGATGCCTGCTCTCCTCCACACACATGAAAACATAATATAGTACATAACATCTACATGAAAGCAAAGCTATATTGTAAAAGTTCACTTGGGATTGATAAACCAATAACTAATTAAAGATCATTTACTCATACCTAGGTATAAAATTACATGAGATTTACACTGGAATTGTCAATATATCACAGGTAGACAGGTGGTGGTGTTTTTTTTTTTTTTTGCATTCCAGATCATATAAGGTCTTTATTCTGTACATTTTCTCTATACCTCACTAATTTTGAAAGTGAAAATATTAACCATGCATATTTTTCAAAATGATCCCCAACTTGCAACATTGACATCACAACTATTCATTTTAATATTTCTCAAATTAGATGCTAGCAATATAGAATTTTATGTGCTTTTTGCAGGGGTTATCAAATCCCACAGAAAAACTGGTTACTTAAATTTAACTCATCACCCCAAGATTTTTTTTTCCTATTTCAGGTCAACATTTGACATGGCTCAAATATAATGAGCTCGTATGCTGAAGCCTGCATTTCAATGACTATATTTCTCATTTAAAGCACGAGCTGTTCTGCCAAAGCCTGTATTTAAGATGAACAGATTTCTCATTTGAAGCAGCAGTAGGCTATAAAGTTTGCTGAAATAATAAAACCAAGTTTCTAAGTGAAAAACAAATAATTAAGAAGTAGTAAGAAATGCTTCACAAATAGAAATGTAATAAAGACACATCATTGGCTCACTTCTGGTTTCTTAGAAATATCATCTCCTGACCTTTTCTCTACTTGATTCTCTGAAGTTCTTTCTAACTACATTTTGCTTTGATACAATTCAGTTCCCTTTTAACCCATTGGTGTCTTTCCTGCTTTTGTACCTACTCTTAGCCTTCCTCGTCTTCTACAGATTTCTGTAACGGCTATGAATAAGAAGGGCTTGGAAAACAAGAGAAAAGAGATTAATTGGTTAGGTAACAAGCTTTTGCTTTCACTTCTCTGTTACTCATATAGAATTTAGATGGTTTTGTCATTTTCCTCTACACTGTAAACCATAAAAACAAAACCTTTAAAGTTTAAATGTACAAGCTTGGCCAGAGAAACAACAACTTGGCCAGTCTTAGCAATGCAAGGTTAACTGGCATCTCAGAGCTTCAGTTTTCATGAGAAAGACCTTGGCACCGAATCTTTCAGGAAAAAAGAAAAAAAAAAATTTCATCAGGACGTGAGCTCAAAGCGCATACTAAGCTCCTGGGCTGGATAGAGAAAGGTTCAAATCTTCTTTTTTCGTGTTAGTTCACAGCCAGATCACTCCCTGGGCTTTCATATGTTGGGAGAGAATTTTAAAAAGAGTCTCTTGCACCTCTGCACATTTTGCAAATAGATGCACTGAGAAGTTCTGTACCGGGCAATCTTTTCAAGGATCTTTTTGTAATGCACAGGCAGAGGAAACTGGGAACTGACTTTCTGTAGAGAAGGTGGATTTGTTTGCTTGCCAGTGTAATAAAGATAGTATCTCCTTCTGGGACAAGGGCTAAACAAGTTTATTTATGGCTCATTATAAAAAACTGTATTCTCTTAAATTTGGGGTTCCTCATGGAGACACAAACATACTGCCTGAACAGTATTCATCTATATCATCCTGCGTTGCCCTGTGGAAACTGGGAGCATGAGAAACCGGCAGAAGCATGAAGATTATGCAGCTTGTTCCATCGTGACTAATCAAGTCCTGTCTCTGGCTCAGGAGTCTCATGTTCTCTGCCAACATCTCAGGATCTGTGGTAAACTAACTTGTTAACTTGTAAGCAGGGTAGAATCTCAGACCCTTCCCATTTCCATATTCCAAGTCATTCTTGAGCATTCAATGCACCTACCTTCCTCAAACTCTCTGATATTTCAAATTGTGTCAGGTGCTGACGCAAGTTTTGGGCCAAAATGTGCATTTATTCTTTAGTCGTTCATATTACTTAATCCACATAAAGGACACCAACAAAACACTTTTAAGGACAAGAAAACATTGAGACAGTTGCAGTATCTTATGGCAGATGTGTTTATATAGTAGTCTCTTGTGGTTTCTGTGGAAATACTAGTCCACCAGCACAGGAGTCTTGAACTGGTATAGAAAAGTAATCAGAGAGTCCCACCAGGAAACGTACCTGAGTGGGATTTATCACAGTTGTTAATGAACTCTTCCCATTTACAAATAGGCCAGAAGGAAGGCAAAGAGATAACAGGCCACCAGGCTGACCCTCGGCTGATACGCAGACATATGCATGTCCCAGTCGCGTAGGACTGTATCAGTTACGTTACAAGTACCAATGGGTTATGGCAGGCATTGCCTCTGACCAGTCATACATCCATATTTGTTTTTGTCTCTACCACCATGGTACATCTTTTTCTCGACCTAGGTAGGACAGTCAGGATAGGGCATATGTAATGTTGAGACTGCTTACAATATTTTATCCAAACAAATTCTCTCACAGTGTACAGAGAACAGGGATGTATCAAAAAAGTGGCAAAGGACCCTGGCTAGAATGGGTAACCAAGGATAAGCAGAAGGGTTTCTGTTAAAGAGAAGTTATTACTTATCATAAGCGTGCAGTTGTCTATAGCAGACTCAAAATAATTAAAAGCGGCAAAGTTATACCAGTATCAGAAGGAATGGGTAGATGTATGGGAAAACGTAAGAATAAGACACCAGGGGACTACAAGAAAATATTTATTTTCCTTCTCCGTTCCAAACTGATCAATTATTTCTAGTATTCATTGACTCAAAGAACAAAATGATCTTAAGCATGGGAATAACAACAGAAGGTACAAGCTAGGAGATAGACAAAGACAAATGACATTCACATTCTTTGAGAAACTTCGGTGTTTCACAAAGACCAAACTCGAAGAGCTAACAAGGGACAAGGCACACAAGTTTTAACTCTCTTTTCTGATTCAAAAGCCACATCAGTCTGACCAGTATTAGTCCAAATATCCACAGAATTGTGAGGATTTCGAGAGTGACAGGCTAAATGCTCAGCACAAGGTCAGACACAAAACAAATCACTGAATGATATTATTGCTGGTAATGTTAATAAATTAGAAAAATGTCAGCAGGATTCAAGAGTCAGATTTTGTTTTATCACAGGAATTCTAGGCTATTAATTCAATGAACAGTTTCCAAATGCTTACTCCCATTGAGACATGGGACCTTTGTGTCCTGGTTGAACAAAACGAAGTCTCTACTGTCAGGGAACTTACAAATTAGTTGGAGATAGGCAACCGCCCTGGCCATTTCAAAGCCATATTCTAAGAGAAGTTTTGGTGAGGTCAGTACAAGTGCAGAAGAATGGAGAAGACACACCTTCCTAGTACAGGCGATTTTAGGATCAAGACAATTTCCCCAGCGGTTTCATTTTGGTTAGACACACTTACTGAGAAGAGTTGGTTCCTACGTGGTTCAGCTTGTCCCACAGAAGCATCTGCCTTCCTCAAATACTTCCTCAGATACTTCACTTCTGTAGACTTAATACCTGAGAGCAGCAACATCCAGAGAAATCAGCAGCATCAGTGTGTGTCTGAAGTCCTATCATCTGACACCACAGAAGTCAGAGGGAACTTCTGTAGCTGACGTAATATTTCCTTATGCTACTCCCCAGCAATGAACCAACTGTTCTCTTTTCCTCCTTGAGTCTTTCAAAGGCCAGGAATGAAAGAACAAGCTATACTATTATTTCTAAATTATTATCTGTATATTCAAAATGAACTACAAAAGAATAATTTTAAGGAACGTACTCCCTGCACAATCAAACTGAAGTAAAGCAACTTTTGACTTCAAAAACTTCCTGACTCTTTTAGCACTAAGAACACATGTTGTCAGTAAGATAGTCTAAGCTACTTACTAGGCTCTGAAGGCACATTTCAAATTCCCTTGAGCTTTTCTGCCTATAATACCTGCATATAGTTTGGAGCCAGCCCACATAGAACAAACTCCCCAGAGATCCATGAATTTGAAGAGAATGCTAATTATCACGGGGAAGAAAAGACTCTAAAGCTACCTCTCATCCTCTCTGATTCTGTACAATCTTCCCTAAAAGAGAGATTTGAAAATGAGCGCTTCTCGGCACTTTGTCCACTTCCTGAACTGGAGGAACTGCCAGAGCTAGCTGAGGATTGAAATAGCAAGAAATGGAGAAAGGATAAGCAGACTGTTACCTTTTTTATTGCTATAAAAGCCACGGTGGGAAGCCCCATTCCTCATCCCGGCAGCGTATAACTACAAGTTCAGGAAATAAAAGCACACAGGTAGACTAAAGCGGAGCCTCGCCTCTGTGAAGACCCAATGCCAGCCCCACCCTTCCCCAAACAAGTCAGTCCCCAAGTCTGCGGATACATCACCGTCCTGCGGCTGCGGCCAATGTTGACTTTGCTTCTGCGGACACCCGAAACTTCTACCAATAAAGAGAGAGCCAAAGAAAGTGGGTCTACCTATGTTCAAATTGTTATCAGGAAGTGACCTGACCATTTTAGAAATAATCTTCTTACAACTCTAGAAGAACAATGAATGAAGGTTTGTAGAAGAAGAAAAGCTAGACACCCAGATAATGCTCTCTGTATTTCTTATATCTGATGTCCCCTTCTTAAAAAAAAAAAAAAAAAAAAAAAAGAAAGAAAGAAAGAAAATTGAGATTTGTTCTGTCTGCTTATAGGCGGTAAAAATTATAAACATCTGCTCATTTGGCCTAGTCTCTCAGAGTAAAGCATTTGCTCTTGGGAACATGAGGAGAGGCTGAAGGGAAGTCTCTGCTTTGGACAGGGGAGATGAATTGTGCCCAAATCAGTGCATACAAGTCACTTCTAATGATTTACGTTACTGAATGTCTGGCTCTTCAAAACAGGTGAGGAGATGAATATCTGTGTTTACCTTCGAGGTTTATACCACAGAATTCCTGAAGGGAAATGGGACATTGGAAATGAAACCTGATTAATTCTGATGTGAGAGGCATTCTATGCAATGGAAATTAAATTTGGAGCCTTGGGGATTGCTAGTTTCTTTAGCTCTTGAATAAAATTGGAAGTTGCAGAAGCTTTTGTGAAGTACAGTCTTTAACTTCGCAGGAAAAAGGTTAAACACTTTGTTTCTTCTTCTTCTTTTTTTTTTTTCTTAAACAGTTATTCCTTTAATAATCTTAGACTTTTCACAGGAATTTTCTTGAAAAGCTTTCATTTCCTTGATAGGTATGGAAATGTGCTCTTTAAAAAAGTAAAATGCTCTCTGTGTGCTTGTCTAGAGAAGAAAAACATACCCTTTCAGGGGAGAACAGGATGGGCTCTCTGCATAAAGAAAAGAAACTAGCATTCATGAGAAGATATGCCCTAGATACTCATATTAACACGGTGTCCTAGATACTCATGCTGTATGTCCTAGATACTCATATTAACATTATATCCTAGGTACATATATTACCCTTGATAACCTCAAGAATTTAATATTGATAAAGTATATATTGATGTAGAATATACCAGCATGCTAATTTCAAAGGATCATGCTTTAGAACTTGTCTGGCTGTCATTATTATTTTCATGATTGCTATCATTAGTTGTAGTAGGAGTGGTAGTCATGGAGGCAGTATTTGGCTATCTATGGTGTTTCAACCCTGTAGGACAGGCACATTAATATAAATCACTTTAAATCTTAACAGCGGCCCTGATATATAATTATTCTCACTTTATAGATGGGGATACAGAGTTTAAGCAAGGGTCTGAGATCTTCTTGAAAAACTCAACTTGAGGAATCATGCTTTACAAAGAGACAAAGTCAGGAGGGAGGGCAGTTGGCCAGAATGGGAATAAGACTATCTCCCCCAAAATGGCATAGCAGTTTTAGGCCTATAAATGTTAAGTCTGTAAACTTAAGTATGCAGGCAGTGGAATTGTATTTTTCCAAAACTAAGCCAAATTTCTACTAAAAATATAGAGGAATACTCTCTTCCACTCGTGCCAGATGGTTAGTCTCTGCCTATGAAGCAGAGCTTCAGCTACAATTTGGGGAAGAGGCTTCAGCGGTGAGAAAACCTAAGAGGATGCAGAGATGCCCAGGCCCTGGCGGTTTACCTGTCTGCGTTGGTGTTCATTAAGACATGCTTATTCCTTCCAGTGTTTGACTACAGGGCCACATGGGCATAGCTTTAACATACTGGGCTGGGCAGCCAAGGTCTGCTGGCTTCCAGGGTCATGCCCATTCTGCTGCTGAGTGAACGTGAATCATCCCTTTTTTGTCCTTCACATGATGCATATATTTAAGGCCAGCCTCCATATATTCCCCACAGGACATTGCTTCCAAACTCCACAGTGGAAATGATCCAGATTCTCAATTTCTCAGGCCAACATGGTTAAGGAAAACCAGCAGCATCATGGGTAAGCTGCTGGCCTGGCCTCATCCTCTGTGAACCTGATACAGGTGCAAAACACCATCTGATAATAGAAACAGTCCTCCTCCCCCAGGACCCACAAAAAAGTGAAAAATAAATAAATAAATAAATCTCGGTTCTGGCTAGAACTGGTATAGAATTGAATGAGAATAAGAATGCAGGTATAATGCTTCATACTGACTTGCTCTAGGAAATGAAGAAAGGACATAAAGAGCCTTTGAGGAATACTTTGTAGAATATTCTAGCAAGTGCCAGCTTTGAGGTGGGCGTCAAGACCAATTCCTGCACCTCCAACTATCTAGCTGGTCCGCCTATGAAAAGTTTCTCAATTTACCTCTTGATGGTGCAGTGTCCTCATTACAAAGCAGCATGAGGACAGCTTCATCACAAGGGTTTTGTGAAGATTTAGTACGAACCAAACCTAAAGCTGCTACAGAGCTCTCATAGGTCAGGCACTGTTGGCAGGGCTTTGTGCCTAGTAACTCAAGGAATCCTCACCCAACTACAGGAATAGACGTTATTATTATCCCACAGTCCAGAGATACAGTAACCACAGTCCAGAGATATGAAGGAATTTATCTCCTGTCACATGATGATGAAGTAGTAGAGTCTAGATTTTTCTCTCAGGGAGCTCTGTACGAGAGCCCCTCTTGTAGCCTCTCTACCATGGTGCCCTTCCACTGTGGCCAGATGTGCATTGCCGTGTAACGGACCATCCAAATCAGGATCCTTCAGAGTAAAACTGGCACTGAAATAATGGCACCGACAAGTTGTGTAAACAGAGGTTTTCCTGGGGATACTAGAATATGGGAGCATGTTCATCATGTGGCCCTCAGCACGTCACATAAAGGGCCTTACTCTCCAAAACAGACAAAGAGTACTTAAATATGACCTAGAGCATGAGTCACATTTTCAAATATTCCACTGAAGCCAAAACATGGCAAAGTTTTCATCCACAGAGTGGCAAAAACAAAATTAAGCAATATCTTTGCGGGAACTATGTCTCACCACAGTATCAAATTTCTCTTCTATTCCAACTGGCAATCACCTCCCCCGATTCTATTCTCTCTTGCTGTCAGTATAGGCAGAGGCTGTCTCAGCATCTTTGCAAATCATACCACTAATCTCCCTATCGAGAAATCAATCCAGGTCCTCACTTGAATCTGAGAGCAATTGGTTAGGCTCCTCTGCCAAAGGCTTTCCCATTGAAGGCTCTCCTTCATTTCTCCCTGAAGCATTACTCATCTTCCACCTGGGAAGCTCCTCTCTCTCAGTAATCAGAAGTCTGTGGTAGGTGGACAAGGAAAGCTGCCCAGGGAGACGCTGAATGGTTCCTCTTGGTCCTCACTGCTGAACTGCTATTTTTCCAGGCACAGTTTGCATTTATTTGAGCTATCTTGCAACACTGATGACTCACAGTCTGTCTGGCATTCAAAATAAATCAACCAACATCAATCAATGCATACGTATTGAACACCTATTTTAAGCACACAGGGAGCCCAACCATCGCTCTTACATAGCCAATTATTCCCCATTGTGCTGATGAAGGGTTTGCTTTTCTTCCTAGGCCTGCTGCTCTGTCCTTGCCCACGCTGACCTTCACTTGGATTGTCTTGACATCCTGCCCAGATCAACAAGGGCACTTCGAATTTTGATCCAGGCTTACTGGATGTTGGCCATTCTCCCATATCTTGATGCAAATAGAAAATGAAAGGAAAATTTTCCTTACTGATTCTCAGTACCTCCCAGTAACTATTCACCATCCTGAGTCCAGAATGAAGGGTCCAGGATAATGCAATGGATTCAACATAGGTATATTAGTTATCTCTTGCTACAAAACAAAGTACTTGAAAACATAATAGCTTAAAATTTAAAAAAAATTTTGATATTTCATGTATTATGAATTAAGAATCTGGGAGTAGCTTTGTTGAATGGTCCTGGTTCAGAATCTTCCATGAGGTTGCAATGATGATGTCAGTCAGCGTTTCTATCTTCTAAAGGTCTGGTGGGCTGGAGGGTCGACTTCGAAGATGGCTCACATGTATGTTGGCTGGAGGCCTCCATTCCTTATCACCTGAACATCTTTATATGTGGTACTTGCTTCCCTTAGAGAAAGTGATCTAAGAGAGGAAATAAGAAGAAAGCTATAGTGCCTTTTATCACCTTGCCACACACTGTCTCTTCTACCATATTCCATTCATTAGAAGAAGTCACTAAGCTAAAGGGAGAGGGGAAATGGGCTCCATTTTATGGAGGGAAGAATGTCAAAGAATTGTGACTGTATTTCAGGATCACTTCAGTAGGTGTATTAGTCAGGGTTCTCCAGAAAAACAGACCCAGTATGACATCTATCTATCTACCTACCTAACTACCTACCTAATATGAGGAATTGGCTCACACAATTACAGAGGCTAGCAAGTTCAAA
The DNA here is from genome assembly GCF_020171115.1 of Neogale vison. NCBI lineage: Eukaryota > Metazoa > Chordata > Mammalia > Carnivora > Mustelidae > Neogale > Neogale vison. Next base: position 115,657,539 of record NC_058095.1, on the reverse strand, counting down.
ATTAGAAGAGCCAATGTCCCAGTTCTGGTCCCAAGGTCAGAACGTGCTGCAGAACCAGGAAGAGCTGATGGCCCAGTTCGAAGACCAACAGGCAGAATTTTCATTTACTTGAGGCGGGTCAGCTTTTTATTCCATTCAGGCCTCCAATTGATGAGCTCATCTAACTTATGGGGGACAATCTCTTTTACTCAAGTCCACTGATTTAAATGTTAATGTCATCCCAAAAAAATCTTCACAGAAACAGAAGAATAGAGTCTGATCAACTATCTGGAGACCCTGTGGCCCAGTCCACTTGACTGGGCCATGATAGCTGGCATTCAAAACTATCCATTAATAATTACACATTTGTTTTATTACTCCAGAATTTCATCAATTGACTGACCCATTCTCTGGAAAACAACGACTCTTGTTTCAATACAATGTTGTAATTTGCAAACCACTTCTTCAAAGCTTCAGTAATTTTAGGGACGCCTGGGTGGCGCAGTTGGTTAAACGACTGCCTCCGGCTCAGGGCGTGATCCTGGAGTCCCGGGATCTAGTCCCACATCAGGCTCCCAGCTCCATGGGGAGTCTGCTTCTCCCTCTGACCTTCTCCTCGCTCATGCTCTCTCTCACTGTCTCTCTCTCTCAAATAAATAAAATAAAATCTTAAAAAAAAAAAAAAAAGCTTCAGTAATTTTAAATTTCACATCCCTGATGAAAAATTAAGGTCCAGAGAGGTTAAGTAACTTGTTCAAGAACTCACAGCTAATTAGATAAACAAAATCAAAAATCAAAGGAGAGGTTCTATGAGTCTAGATCTATGGAGTTTTCCTTCACACAGCTTTTTCTGCAACTGCATATTCCCTTAATATTTGTGCAAACTAGATCAGTGTTTTTTGTTTTTGGTTTTTTTTACAATGTTTTAGTGATCAATTCCTTTTGTAAATGAAGTTTCCTAAAGAATTAAATGTCTTAAAGGAGAAGACTGGATCTTCTGAGGTCGAAGACAAGCAAGGCTGGAGCAGATGGAGCTCTGTCTGCTCTGTCTCTCCTTCCCTCCCCTTGTGGGCCTTCAGGCATCACCGAGGATCTGTGGGACCTGGTTTGAAATCCACTGGCCTAGATCAGATTGGCCTCTGTCCTGAGAATGAGACTTTGTGGGAGGGACAGAAAGCTTGAGATAGGAAGGATGACTGCGTTGTCACTGTTATTTCACCTTCAGGCAGATGGGCATCTAGCTCCAGTGTTCCAGTGTTTCCATGAGGAAAAACTCGAGTTCACATTTGTAAGGTAGGATATTAGATTGTGATTTATCTTGAGCCACTTATACTCCCACCTTTAAATTTGTTCAGAGTTATACTGTTTCCGAAGTTAGAGTCTCCTCAGTCTCCTCAGTTTTCTGTGTTGTAAAAAGAGAATTAAAAAAAAAAAGGATGCCAGAGCGAAAAGGTTTGAAAAGGCACTTGGCAAAGTGAATTGGAACATAATTTAGAATGTCTGACTACATTAGTTTTTATAATTAGAACATTTCATGATTATAAATGGTTGATTATAAAACCTCAGCCAACCTGTCAGCCAGATACCTTCAGAAGCTCAAAAAAGAGTACTTTTTAATCCTGAAAAAAGCCCCACCTCTACAATAAAGTAAGATAAGATTATACTCCCACAAACCAAAAGAGGAAAGAAAAAAAAAAAAAACAGTGGTCACTGAAGAGTCAAGGTAGATGTAAACCCTCAGCTCCTGCTGGCTACTGCAGATATGGAGGGCACTCTGCTGAGCTCTAACTTCTTCCAGCTGATTCACTGAATTACAGCAAGTTCCTGCAAGTCTCCCAATGCACTAGTCCCCATCAGCTGCAGGACCTTTCAGTTCCTGACCCAGGAGATGAGACCCTCCAACATAAACCATAGTTCTATGTATTTGCATACTTCCATTAAAATACCTTTGACAAATATTAGTCAAGACGTAATAGGTCCCATGCTAGTTGAGAGGATATAAACAAACAAAAAAAGGTGCAACGCTGAGAAGCTCTCAACTTCAAGAGGCTGGGCTGACAAGTACACAGGTAACATACACCATGATACTGCAAACATAAGACACAAAACAAGGGATGGGACAAGTATGATAAGGTTGGAGACTTCCACATGTAACAATCTTGTGCTAGGTGTTGAAAAAGCATACTGATATTTTATTTTTTTTTTTTTTTAAGAAATAAAAAAGATAGCCAAGTGGAGGGCAAGGCAGTGGGGTGACAGGTGCAGGGAGGAATAGTGAGTTCCAAGGACAGGGAGTAGCCTATCTAGAACTTTGTAGAGAGACTGCCAGAGGTTTTCACCCCCAGCAGCTTCTAGGGCAGTTTCAGAGCATCTGTAGAAGAGGAGACTCTAGCTTCCTGCTCCGTGGCCACAGCATGAGGCTAGCACTCACCAAGGCACTGGAAGACCCCCCTCCCACCCCTACACACTGGCCGCTGAATGCCTAGCCTTCAGCCCCAGAGGGAGTAGTTCCCAATTTTGAATCACCACCTACTTTTTTCTTTTGCTATTTTTATCCTCCCAACATATATTTTCTGCAGTTTTAGTGAGAGATAATTCACAGGGAACATTGTATTAGTCCAAAACACAAAACAGAATTTAATATAGGTTTATACCATGAAATGATCATCACAGTAAGTTTAGTTAACAGCAATCACCTCATACAGTTACAAACATGTTTTTCTTGTGATGAGAATTTTTAAGATTTGCTCTTTCGGCCTTCTGCAAACATGTAATACATTTATCACCAACTACAGTCACTATGCTGTATATTACATCTACAGAACTTGTCTTCTTATTGGAAGTTTGTACTTTTTGACCACCTTCACCCATTTTACCTTCCCCCCTCCCCCACCTCTTGCAACTATTAATCTGTTCTCTGTATCTATGACTTCATTTCATTCAGATACCACAGAGAAGTGGGATCATAACTGTATTTGTATTTTTCTGTTTATTTCCTCCAATATAACATCTTCAAGGTCCCATCCATATTGTTGCAAATGACAGGACTTTCTTCTTTTTTACAGCTGCATAATATTCCATTATGTGTCTATAGGTACACAGACATAATACGTTTGTCACATTTTCTTTGTCCACATACCCATGAAAGGACACAGGTTGTTTCTATGGATTGTTTTTTTGTGAATAAGGCTGCAGTGAACATCCAACAACCAGTATGTTTAACTTACTTCCCCTGTTGCATTATCTCTGCTTGAAGTGCCTAGAATAACTCTTGTTATCCTGGCTGGACACTGACTAATATAAACTCCTAGTACAGTGTTATTACTGAATAATGAAAGAACTAATGAGGATGTGATTATTCTCAAATTACCTAGTTCTGGCAAAGAAGTCATGCATTTACAGTGACATCATGAGAAGAACAGCATCATCAAACAATGGAGGATTTCCTGAAAAGGGAATGACCATAGCTTCATTACAACCATATTAAGCTACACTGGAGATTTTATAATCCTCTATCAACACTCTCCAACAAGTAAGAAGAAAGAAAACTAGACAACATTTTGGATTCGGATACTATGAATTGCAAAGTATAACCCAATGGAAAGGTTTTATACATTCCACTTCCTTAATCTCTAGGGAGCTTCCTTAATCTCTAGGTTAACTTTGGTTGTATTTTCACACAGCCATTGGAGGTGAAATCAGAGTTATCTGCAAACAGCTTTCATCTTCAATGAGGCTATAAAGTTTAAAATGTACAGAAAATCATGTATTGACTATACAGCATTTGAGGCTATTAGAGCCAAAGTGAATAGACTACGCTTTTCTGCGAAGGGACAATTTTGTCAGTAAGCTCTGGCAAGCAAAGATCAGACAGGGGAATTAGAGGGACAGTTTGATTTCTTAGGGAGATCAATGAATATGACAGGTTAATAGATGGCACACAGCTGGTGTCAGGTTCAGAAGAAGTGATGACAAGGGACAAAGGAGAGGACAAGACAAGCATTTATAGAACCAGAGTCCAGTTCTGTCTGGAAAATCAGAATGCCCTGGGGGAGACAGGAGTTAGCAGTTATCTTCCCTGGGATAAGCAGAGCAATCAAAACATCTTAAATATTCAGAGGGGCCCCTAGGAATCCAGCTACTTTCTCCTCAAGGCCACAGAGACTTCTCCAAACAGTAGTCAATGCAGTGAAAATGTCAGCCATGGCTTTTGGATGAGTCTCCCCTGTGTGACATGCTTTCCTCGGGAAGACAGGAAGGTGCTCCCCACCTAGCGAAGGTCAGAAGCAGCGAAATATTTTTCTCTGTGGCCATTACCCACTTATGGGGGGCAGTGTAACTGAGCAGGAAGAAAATAATCTTAAAAATCAAATTTACCAACTGGTATTTTTCAAAGAGCTGGAGCAAATAATCCTAAAATTTGTATGGAATCAGAAGAGAAACCAAATCGCTAAGGAAATGTTGAAAAACGAAAATAAAACTGGGGGCATCACGTTACCTGATTTCAAGCTTTACTACAAAGCTGTGATCACCAAGACAGCATGGTACTGGCATAAAAACAGATACATAGACCAGTGGAACAGAGTAGAGAGCCCAGATATGGACCCTCAACTCTATGGGCAAATAATCTTCGACAAAACAGGAAAAAATATACAGTGGAAAAAACACAGTCTCTTCAATAAATGGTGCTGGGAAAACTGGACAGCTATATGTAGAAGAATGAAACTTGACCATTCTCTTACACCGTACACAAAGATAAACTCAAAATGGATAAAAGACCTCAATGTGAGACAGGAATCCATCAGAATCCTAGAGGAGAACATAGGCAGCAACCTCTTTGATATCAGCCACAGCAACTTCTTTCAAGATATGTCTCCAAAGGCAAAGGAAACAAAAGAGAAAATGAACTTTGGGGACTTCATCAAGATCAAAAGCTTCTGCACAGCAAAGGAAACCGTCAAGAAAACAAAGAGGCAACACACGGAATGGGAAAAGATATTTGCAAATGACAGTACAGACAAAAGGTTGATATCCAGGATCTATAATGAACTCCTCAAACTCAACACACACAAAACAGACAATCATATTAAAAAATGGGCAGAAGATATGAACAGATACTTCTCCAATGAAGACATACATATGGCTATCAGACACATGAAAAAATGTTCATCATCACTAGCCATCAGGGAGATTCAAATTAAAACCACATTGCAATACCACCTTACACCAGTTAGAATGTCCAAAATTAGCAAGACAGGAAACAACATGTGTTGGAGAGGGTGTTGGAGAAAGGGGAACCCTCTTACACTGTTGGTGGGAATGCAAGTTGGTACAACCACTTTGGAGAACAGTGTGGATTCCTCAAGAAATTAAAAATAGAGCTTCCCTATGACCCTGCAATTGCACTACTGGGTATTTACCCCAAAGATACAGATGTCGTGAAAGAAGGGCCATCTGTACCCCAATGTTCATAGCAGCAATGGCCACGGTCGCCATTGGTGGAAAGAACCAAGATGCCCTTCAACGGACGAATGGATAAGGAAGATGTGGTCCATATACACTATGGAGTATTATGCCTCCATCACAAAGGATGAATACCCAACTTTTGTAGCAACATGGATGGGACTGGAAGAGATTATGCTGAGTGAAATAAGTCAAGCAGAGAGAGTCAATTATCATATGGTTTCACTTATTTGTGGAGCGTAACAAATGACATGGAGGACAAGGGGAGATGGAGAGGAGAAGGGAGGTGAGGGAAATTAAAGGGGAGGTGAACCATGAGAGACTATGAACTCTGAAAAACAATCTGAGGGTTTTGAAGGGGCAGGGGTTCGGAGGTTGGGGGAACCAGGTGGTGGGTATTAGAGAGGGCACAGATTGCATGGAGCACTGGGTATGGTGCAAACACAATGAATACTGTTATGCTGAAAAGAAATAAAAAATAAAAAAAAAAATCAAATATACCTGACCTGAAATTCAGTCTCTACCATTCAAGTTGTTCAGTATTGATTAACCTCAATTTCCTTTGCCTTAAAATGAGACTAAATGCCTCTAGCCAATGATCATTGAAGGTTTTAAACAACACAATGGTGAGGAAATGTAAATGATAAAGAGTCAATTATCATATGGTTTCACTTATTTGTGGAGCATAACAAATAGCATGGAGGACAAGGGGCGTTAGAGAGGAGTAGGGAATTTGGGTAAATTGGAAGGGGAGGTGAACCATGAGAGACTATGGACTCTGAAAAACAATCTGAGGGGTTTGAAGTGGCGGGGGGGTGGGAGGTTGGGGTACCAGGTGGTGGGTATTGCATGGAGCACTGAGTGTGGTGAAAAAATAATGAATACTGTTTTTCTGAAAATAAATAAATTGGAAAAAATAAATAAATAAATAAATAAAAACAACAACAACAAAAAAAAATGATAAAAGCAAACATGTGTGTACAACTTACTAGCAGACACCATTTTAAGTGTTGTACATGTCAAGTCCGATACATATTTAAGATACAAAATATTTATAAAGTGCCCGTATAATACCTTGCACATTAGGACTGCCTAATAAATGGCAGCTATCTAGCTGATGGAAGTTGGTGGTGGTCACTTCCATTTGAGTTCCAGCTGCTAAGGCCACAAGTACATTAAAGTGGATATGTCTTCTCAGGGTCATGCTTATGGGACTTACAGCAACAGCAGTTCTTATCTAAGGACAGCGTGATCTAAGCAGAATTTAGACTACCTGCAAAAAAGCAAAACCTCTTTATTGATATTATTCTCAATATACTATACAGTCTCAGTCAGGTAAGGGAAAAAATATGAGTGCCATCAGGAGGGTATTGTGAGGCATGGTGAATACTGAACTCGGGAGTAAAAATTTTTAAAAACCAGTAGTACAAACTTTTGGAAGTGCTTATTAGAAATAAAAATGCATTTGCAAATATCTTCTCCCATAAAGAACTTCTCAAACTCAACACCCCAAAAAACAGATAAGTCAAAAAATGGGCAGAAGATGTGAGCAGACACTTCTCCAAAGAAGTCATACAGATGACTAACAGACACATGGAAAAGTGTTGTCATCATCATTCATCAGGGAGATTCAAATCAAAATCACATTGAGACACCACCTTACACTAGTTAGAATGGCAAAATCAACAAGGCAAGAAACAACGAATGTTGGAGAGGATGTGGAGAATGGGGAACCCTCTTACACTGTTGGTGGGAATGCAAGTTGGTGCAGCCACTTTGGAAAACAGTGTGAAGGTTCCTCAAAAAGAGCTACTCTATGACCCGGCAATTGCACTACTGGGCAGTTCCTCGAAGATACAGGATGTAGTGACAAGAAGGGCCATATGCACCCCAATGTTCATTGCAGCAATGTCCACAATAGCTAAAATGCGGAAAAGAGCCTAGATGCCCTTTAACAGATGAATGGATAAAGAAGATGTGGTCCATATGTACAATGGAATATTATTCAGCCATCAGTAAGAATGAATATCCAACTTTTGCATCAACATGGATGGGAGTAGAGGAGATTATGTTAAGTGAAGTAAGTCAGAGAAAGTCAATTATCATATTATTTCACTTATTTGTGGAACATAAGGAAAAACACGGAGGACAATAGGAGAAGGAAGGGAAAAGTAAAGGAGGGAGAAATCAGAGTGGGAGATGAACCATGAGAGACTATGGACTCCAGGAAACAAACTGAGAGTTTTAGAAGGGAGGGGGATGGAGGGATAGGTGAGCCTGGTGATGGGTATTAAGGAGGGCACAGATTGCATGGAGCACTGGGTGTTATATGCAAACAATGAATCATGGAGCACTATGTCAAAACACTAATGATGTACTGTATCTTGACTAACATAACACAATAAAAAAAAAAAGTAAGGCAGAGAAGATGCTAACTGAGAGGGGGGACTAAAAGTAACAGGATGCAAGGGAGAGAATTTGTGGAAGATAATTGAAGTGGCAATCTCATAGTAATCATGGGTGATGAATATATTCAAGAAGAATCAGAGGTTCAAACTATGTATCAAAATGTCACAAACTCAGGGCACCTGGGTGGCTCAGTCAGTTAACTGACTGCCTTCACCTCAGGTCATGATCTCAGTGTCCTGGGATCCAGCCCTGAGTAGGGCTCCCTGCTGAACAGGGTGTCTGCTTCTCCCTCTGTTGTTCCCCACTGCTCATGCTCGCTCTCTCTCTCTAATAAATCTTCTTTAGAAAGTCACAAATTCATAGAACATGAAGACAGAATTAGAGCAAGCATCAATCTCTAGAGAATATATGCCATGTTCATTTTTATAAATAATGTTTAGAAAGCACATACACAAATATTTACAGAAATAGTGCGAGGATGCACTGGGCTTGGAGTCAGGCTCTTAGACTCTAACAAGTTGCCTAACATGCCTCAAGTTTCATGCTTTTGTCTACTAGATGGAAATATTAATATCTGCCTCCCAGAGCTGGGTCTGTTTACCAAGGTGATATATGGGACAGGTTAATCTCTACACAGTAGTCAGTCAATAAATGTTAGCTTTTTCCCAACTTAAATTATGTAAGTTCTTCAATAATAACAGCTGGATAAAACATACCCAAATCACTGGATTAAGCATACTAATTTGTGGGCCCTTCCTAGTAAACCTAAGATCAATGTGATAGCACTTGGTGGCGGGGGAGGAGATGTTTGGAATTTTGTATTATATGAGTAATGTTAATTAAAATTTGACAAATCATAAGAAGAGTCAAAATCTATAACCAATTTTTTCATCAATTCTCTCTAGAATGCAGAATATTTTTAAATGACCTTTAACAGGCCTAATAAGAAGATGAACAAAAAATCAGAATTAAAGAACTATACCATGATAATTTGAAAACAACCATTAGTAATTGATCAACTGTCTTAAGAGCAGCAAGGCAAAAGAGGACTCTAGAACAGGGCATTGGGTATAGGTAATAAATGTGCCACTTCATCACATGCAGAAACCAAACTCTGTATTGGGCACAGTCTACATAATATGTACTTCTGCAAAAATAACATTGCAAATGAGAACTAGTAAAACTCATATGAATGTGTTGCATGAATATCTCATTAGATAAGGAACTGTGTATTTCTCAAAGAGAATTTCACAGGACTGCTTGAAGGTCAGCAGATAGGGCTTTGGGAGGGGCGGTAGACACTGGTCTAAGGAATGTGGTATAAAATGGTGTAGGAGGAGGGCTCCATGCAATCTCCAGCCATCACAGGGTCTCGTCTGGGACTGTACACTTGTACCTACACTAACATCTCAGCTAGGGTGCCAAGGACTAGGCAGAAAGGCTCCCTGTGGGTGTCAGCTACAATGGCAACAGAAGTGCTTTTCTAAGACTGCTCTCCAATCGTTAAGAACCCTTTCACTGTACAACAAACCTGTGGTTTGCTTCACTCTGTTCTCAGCACCCTGGTTAGTAGAGCTGTGAGGCCACAGCACAACATCTCTCGTACAGTGGGTCCACTGCCAGCCCGAACGGTTATCACCTTGTGCTTTCTAGGTTGCGTGGTCTGAAACTACCTAGAGTGATACAGATGTCTACATCCACCTGCCCACTTTACAAGGAAAAATCTCATCCCACGAAGGGTTATTTTGTGTGTGTGTTTTAATAATAAAGTGTCTCTTATTTTTCTAATACATTTGCCATGAATCACTTTAAATAGCAAATATTTTCTCTAGATCCTTTTCATGTAGGTAGCAATAACTTTATATTAGATATGATTTAATACTATTCACATTTTGAATAGAGAGAACAGAGAAGGACTGACTGACCTTTAACTAGTTATACCTCATAAGTCTAGCTGGGAATCAAAATTCCCCTATAATTCCCTTCACCTTTCTATGTGAGATGTTTATTGAGCAGTTATATGTGCTCACATTGCCAAACATTAAATGATTGAAACAATTAAAATCCACCCCATTTCCCAAATCTCTATAAAGAGCAAATGAAAATATGTGGGAGCTATAAGAAAATGATTAAGTGATAAATATTATTTTTTGATCATAAATCAAACAACACCTTTACTGACCATATATTATATGTGACAACATAGTATATTTATCAGAAGGCAACCTAAGGCAATTTATCTGTCTCACAACTCTACACACACACATATACACACGGACTTAGAAGTCAAAGAATCACAGATTTATATTCTGGCTTTGTCAATGTACTAGCTGCAAACTTGAACAATGTATTTAATTTCCCTTAGCTTTAATTTCCTTGTTTATAAAATGAGAAACAGGAGTTCCTGGGTTAATCCTCTGCCTTTGACTCAGGTCATGATCTCAGGGTCCTGGGATCAAGCCCTGCATCAGGATCTCTGCTCAGTGGGGAGCCTGCTTCAACCCTCTCTCTGCCTCCCTCTTTGCCTAATTGTGATTTCTCTCTGTCAAATAAATAAAAAAAATCTTTAAAAAATGAAAAAATAAAATGAGGATCATAATACCACAAAGTATTATATATTTATATATAATATATGTGTGTGCATATATATATATATATATGAATGAGGTAAGATAGCAGTACACAACAATTGCTCAGGAAATACATGCTCCTTTCCCCATGTGCAAAGTTCTGTCCTGATAGCAAGGTTATGGTGTGCCCACTGAAAAGAATTATGAAGACTTCATAATATGCTACATTTTTACCCTCAAGGAACTACCATTTCAGTAGAGCATGAAAGATGGCCATTCATGAAAAGTTAATTCGTAATATTTTAGTATACAGTATATAAAGGCTGAAGGTGAGATGCCCACCATATTTAAAGGCAGATTCTATATCTGAAATTAGACAAGTAAAACTGTACCCCTAATGGTTGAGTTGTGCTGCATGTTGAGGGGGTTCGATACTAACGGGCATCAGCAACTGCAAACCCAAGGCACATGGGGAAAACCCCCTCTCAAACAGCAAGGCCAGACAGGGCTGGGGGTTGTAGCGATAGAGGTATCTAGGACACTCCAAGGAGTTGAACTCACATTCTGGACAGTCAACTCAACAGCTGTAACAATTGACCAAACTTCCTTTGTTCTGATACTGGGCTCACAAAATAGCCTTTTGATTGTAACTTGACTTCCTAGGTAGGCTTTCATCCTGGGGAAAGGATTTACCGACCCATGGACACATGCTTTCCTTTCTGTTTGGAAGTTCTGTTTTCACTTTTCACTCCACACTGTAAACTATCAAATACCATAAGCTGCCATATGTTTCAACCACCAGAATCATTTCTCTTGAGACTGGACATCTCTGGGCACAAAGACAAAACTGAATGAGGCTCTGGACTACCAAACCATGACCAGATCCTGGATCACGTAAGGTGGCATCTCCAGTCTTAGTAAATATTAATCAGCATGGTTTATGTTTCAGATTGGTACTTCAAAATTAAAATCCATAAGAAAATAGCACTAGGGAGAAACAGCCTCATTTCATGTTTTATCTATCTATCTATATGTATATATATATATCTATATATAGATATCCAGGCATAGATAGATAGATAGATAGATCAATCGATCTCTGGCCACAAGCTTGTGTCTTTCAACAATAAACCAAGAACGGTTATGTGATATACAAACCCAACACAGAGGTTTAAATAAACAAGTCCTTAAATAGCAAGGAAAAATTAACACATACTAATTCTGTTGTGTGACATCCTGATCAATCAACTGATGTACTGTTTTGCTTTATCTATTGATATTTTATCTTGACAAGAGTCAAGAGCTGAAGTATCTTGTAGGCAGGAATTAGATTTATTTTCTTTATGGTAGTTTCACTTCCCTAGCCCTGAACATACACTTGAGTATTGATATGTTTTTTAACATATTATAAGTGTGATATATGAGATACCTTATAGATTAAAACATTTTTCATGTTTATTCAGAAAAAAAATATGCAATGAATCAAACAAGTATCCAGGAATGTAAGTAGTGGTCAAACCAGTCTGTTAATTGCAATATTAAAATCTCTCTCTCCCTGTCTCTTCCTCCACCTACCTCCTCTCTCTTTGTTCTTCCCTTCCTGCCTTCCTCCCTCACTCTCATTCTCCATCTCTTTTTCTGCCTCAAAAGCTAGGATCCACCCGATCTTGAACATAGCACTTTTTCATGTACAAACAACTTGTAGAGAAACTGAAGAGAGTGAGTTTTCTTAAGACTAACAGTGAACAATCATGGACGGGCTGGAATATCGACCACAAAAGATTTTAATTACACTGATATCGATTGGGATAATGGCAATTTAATTATAGAAAAGAATAGAAGTTTTGTCCTCAAGAATAAAAGTTCTGGTTTTTGTTCCTTTGAGTTTCTTTGCATAGTCTTTATGGAGAGAAGTGGGGTTTTTTTTTGGGGGGGGTATTTATTTTACTTATTTTTTTCTCCTGGATATTTCCTTAAAAATTCAGCCAAGTATGATAAGTCAGATTGAAGTTGGGGAGCATCTCAAATCTGGTTATCAACTTATTATTTGATTTGAAATGCTCAAGAGAGTATGCCACTTATGAAGAGAAAGAATGCAAGCATTTCTGACTTTGGAAAAGAAGACTTTGGAGACTTTGAAAGAATGCAAAGTGCCCTGAGGAATGTTGATTGGAATTCTATAAGGTATGAGAAATTTACTGCACATAAGTAAGGAATTGAGCATTTAGGAAATAATTGGAAAGGCTAGCATTGAAATTCAACTGAGACAAGTAGTAATCACAGCACTGAATTTAGAATGAAAGAGTTGAATGTGAAATAAAATATGAGAACACTCCCTAAAAGACCATTAAAGGCAGTGCTTCAGTTGAGGGGGTCTTAAAAAGTTTTTCTTGTCCATGATACAGTTTATCTTAAAACATCGTGTACTTCAAATCTGCAAGGAGGTGAATACTTCATTATGTTGTAGTATTACAGAATGTAAATATATAGCCTTTGATTAAACACTACTTTAAGTGAAACCTATTTACCCAAGAGAAATTGATGCAGAACACCTGGATCTTTGAAAAGAATGGACTAGTCTAAAAAACTTCTCATAACTACAAGTAACAACCTTTATGACGAGAATTTTTAAAAACTGGTCATCATTGGATGGAATTGAAATTTGCTTCAATTATGGATTCGGGGGTCTTTTAAAAGATTTTTTTTAAGGTATATTTATTTTAGAGAGAGAAGGGACACAGAGGCTTAGAGGGAGAGGAAGAAGAAGAGACATAAACTCCCCACTGAGTGTGGAGCCCAACACAAGGGCTGGATCCCAGGAACCTGAGATCATGACCTAAGTTGAAATCAAGAGTTGGATTGCTTCACTGACTGAGCCACACAGGCATTCCATGGATTTGGTTTTAATGGCATTTGTTAGAATAGGCTTGACCCCAAGTGAGACGAGATAGATAGATATATATACATATATTTTTTATAGTTATGTAGTTATTAACCAATTATATACTAAATTATGTGTGTGTGTGTGTGTGTGTGTGTGTGTGTGTGATAGAAATAAAAATACAGGAGCACCTGGGTGGCTCAGGGGGTTGAAGCATCTGCCTTCGGCTCAGGTCATGATCCCAGAGTCCTGGGATCGAGCCTCTGCATCAGGCCCTCTGCTCAGTGGGGAGACTGCTTCCCCCTCTTTCTCTCTCTGCCTGCCTCTCCACCTACTTGTGATTTCTGTCAAGTAAATAAATAAAATCTTAAAAAAAAAAAAGAAATATAAATACATGCAGGACATGACAACTCATGAGGGAGAACATAAAATATTTTAAATATATTGAGCTCAGAAACTTTCTTCCCCTTTTAGCCCTTTCTAACTTTTAAACCTCACTGTATTTTGTTCTTTTATTTGGTTTTCTATTCCTTCTTTATTCCTTAAGTCATTTTAAGCATGTGTGTTTTATAATGTCCTTCAGATTTTTTACCCAAATTCTTAGTAGGTCACTTCTGGATCTCCACAGTGGATTACTTCCGACTATGGTTTATAACTTTTACCAGGGGCTGTTTTAACTCTAGGAGTTCTGTACTAGCCGGGTTGTAGAAAAATCCTGACAGAGGAGTGATACATTTGCTTCTTGAGGGAGATCAGTGGGTTTTACCAGTGTGGGACTAATTTTTTTCCCTTAAGATTTATTTATTTACTTTAGAGCACAGTGGGGAAGGGCAGAGAGGAAGGGAGAAAGAGAAATCTTAAGCAGACTCCCTGGTCAAGCATGGAGCTTGAGGGAAAGGCCAAGCTCAATCTCATGACCCTGAGATCACAACCTCAGCCAAAACCAAGAGTTGGATGCTCAACTGACAACACCACCCAGTCACCCCAAAGGACTAGACTAATTTTTATAATAAATTTCCTGGCTTGGGGAATTCCACATCATGTCAAAATATCCACACATAGCACCACTGGGTGGCTTTGTTAGCTCATGGGAAATTTTGTCCCACCCCCAGAGCTTCAAGGAGAGTACACAGGACCTCAGTGAGCAGGCAGCACTTTCAGGAACCAGTCTTATGCAAGAGTCTTAATTCAAGCTCCACATCTTACACAAGCCAAGGCTCCTACCTCCCGTCCCCATATGGTTGTTAGAAACTCAGCCCCTGAGCTCCTATAACCAGGAGTGTTAGGTCCCAGTCTGCTGTGACATCAGCTGGGATGCTTACTGCTCTGGCTTTAATCACTGGTGTGGGCATTTGGGTTTCCCTTTTCTTTTTTTCCAAGCTCAGTGTTTACATATCTAAATTCTGTATATATATTCCATTTTGTTCATATGCATTTAGATTTTTATTGCTACTAGGAAGAGGGCTATGTTAAATGAGTCTTCTGTGTTGCTAAAATCAGAAGTCTCCTGATAACGGGGAGAACAGATTTTTCATAAAAAAGCTGTCAAGAAGGAAAGAAAAACTCCCCAAGATTTTATTCAAAGTTGTCATGGCATATGTATTTAAAGCCCTTCAAAATTATAAGAAAATGTGAGTATGAGAAAATCTTATCTAAAAAGACTTATTTAGGTCTAGTACCAGCTATACACCCAACATGTTTTTCTTCTACCAAAAAAAGTAAAGACATCGGTGCTGTGGAAACATAAAAATGTGAATTGTTGGTGTAATTTAGTTCAATCCAAGATCTGGACTAAAACAGGAGACTTTTGTCATTCTTAACAAGTGCCTATTATAAATCCCGTAACCCGAGAGAGGCCAGGATGCCAAAATGAAATCAGGTGGGGTGGTGGTGGGAAGGGATTACAAGGTACGAGATTAGAGTCTGGCCCTTTTTTAATAGAAGCTTTTAGGGAGTACACAGCAGCAACCAACCACCACCAAATACGTCAGTGAAGCATCCCCCAATGCCAGAACCACACAGAGGCAGTGGCAGCAGCAAATCAAAGTGCCAAGCAGGCAAAGAAAAGCGGGAGTCTGACACCAGGCGTGAGTGACAGAGCAGTGAGCAAGGTACCAGAAAGGCATCCAGGAGGCAAATCTGTTCTGACAGCATACTTGGGATGGTAAACAATTTCTGAAGTTCTAATCTGGCCTTTGGCTCCACCCAATGTTTAGGATGAGAAGCGCCCGATCCTTGGGCATAACCATAATTTACCTCAACAACGCTGGTTCTACTGCCGTCACAAGATGACCCCCAAGGTGCAGGCACCCAAAATACACATCAGCAGGATTTCCATCAGATACAGCACAGAAAAGCCTTTTTTCTAATACTGACCAAGAGAGGACCAGACTTCCGTCCAACAAGTTTTTCATTGTAATTAAATACATCACTTCCAGTAATCATACATATGTGTGTAACCCCCATTGAATGTGCAAATAAATGAACACACACACACACACACACACACACACACACACACATATATATATATATATATATATATATATATATATATGTCAAAGCTTAAAGCTAGAAGAAACCTTGGGGAGCATATTTTCAAATACCTGAATTTACAGAGAAGGAAATTCAGGTCCACAACTTGATGTGGCTTGGTCAACTCTATTCCACTAGCTGGCAGCAAAGCAAATATGGCAGAACATATGCTAGGATTGAGTTTACTGACTCTCCAGTCAGTAGTCTTCCCAGCAGGGCAACAATGAATTTATAATTTCTGTAGACTTGTGAAGAGGGTTGAATTCATCATAATTCTCATAATCCTCAGCTATTGGTATACTGTCGCCTTAGTCCATATAATACCTTTCCCTGATACTCTTTTAAGTTTTTAAAAGATGTTTTCTCCTTATTCTCCATTTCCTATCCTCAACACAGGAATTCATTCAAATGTGACCAATATATGGTCTTGAATATGTACATTTTCTTTGCCCATTCATCGTACACGTGCTTCAGTGTGCATGAATGTGGTTTTAAGTTCCCTAAACGGTATGGACACAGTTCGAGTTCTTATTCCTCTTCCTAAAATCTACGTTTTAGGAACAGACCATTGTGCTGTATGTACTTCCAATTCATTGTTTCTAACCATTGCCTACTGTTAGTTACTAAATGTCCACCACATTTTAGTTATCCACTACCACTGATAACAGAATTTAAGATCTTGGAGCTGTTGAATAATTTCCTATTAATGCCTTTTTCCCCCCTTTGAAATTCAAATGATCACTACAATCTACAGCCAGATTCTATCATCCAATAGGGCAGGTTTCCTTACAACGTATAAGTCCTTACAACATATAAGGTCTTATGAGCCTGAGCCTCCTGTTTCCAGCTTATGGAATCTTTTGCTCAATGTGCTATTTCTTAAATATACCACTAATAGTCACAAACAAGAATTTGGGCTATGAACACATCATATCTAAATGGTGTGGGATATAAATTCTCTTTAAGATTAGAAATATGCTTTGCGTTAAGTTTACTTGTGTCAATTAGCACTAAATTTATTGGTTCAGCGTAGAAAAAAAAGCTTTAAAATGTATGGGAACATTATTTGCCAATTAAAATGCTAAAAACATAAGTCAATTAATGACTTTAGTCACAAATAAATAATGAGAAAGTATTCACAGTACAATGTGTGGGAGCAAATATGCAAAACAAACAACAAACTATTAGTGATTCAGTATCCCAAAGACTAAATATTGCTAAATATTACCAGACACCCAACATGAAAAGAAAAAAGTTTGTTTCTCTTAGTTAGGATACTTACTCAAATCTTATTATGTATTCTGTCCAATAATAAACGATGCATTATTTTCTTATCTTTTTAAACTGGAACTTAGACAAGGAACGAGAGGACATCAGGCATGCAAGAGATTGAGAAGGATGAAGACTGAGAACAAGCAGCACACAGCATGGAAGACTAAAAATTATGTCATCCGTATTTAAGAGCTATATTAACATTCTGCACGAACCCCACACACTGATTACCAGGAAAGCTGTGAGTTCTAAACGGAACCCCTTGTTTAACTGATGTATGACTTTAGTTTAGTCATCCAATCTCCCAAGAATATCCTGATCCTCTAACAAAGAGAGAAAGGACATGACCCACTTGACATAACCTGTTGTGATCATACAACCCAGTGACACTAAAGCACTGAGAGTCAAAATGAACTTCATTATTTGAATATTCATACAGAATGACTCATAACTGAAGCTGATGTGCTGACCACCAAGAAGGAAATAGGAGTAATATGGAAACTGGTGCTTTGGGTGTTTGAGAATTCTCCTTTGTAGTTAACTTTCTTTTTACTGAAGTTGATGGGTCATGACTTAAGACTCATTAGGGTAGGGGAGTATTTAAAGACATAAGAAAATTATTTAGCAAGATTATAAGGCTAATACACTCTAAGCTGCCAATCCAGAAATGTTCCTGGCTACTCTTGGAATGCAGGGTTCTGTGTGCCTAATCACAGAAGGGGGAAATATTCATGGGGCACCTGGGTGGCTCAGCTGGTTAAGCATATGACTCTAGGTAACAACTCCAGTCATGATCTCAGGGTCTCAGATGGAGCCCCACATGGGACTCTGCACTCGGTTTGGAGCCCTCCTTCTCCCTCCCTCTCTGCCCCTTCCCCTTCCCCTGCTCATGCTCGCTCTCTCTCTCTCTCTTTTTCTCTCTCTCAAATAAATAAATAAAATATTTAAAAAATAAGAAGTGGGAAATATTCCACTGAAATGACAGAGCAAGCTTGAAGCTGTCTACACAAAAAGAATATCTCTATACTACCCACCCTTCAAAACATACATACACACACATTCACAAACGCTCACACACTCACGTGCGCCCACAAGCACACACACACACACACACACGAATTAGGGGTAAAAAATCAAGTTCCAAAAAACAGCTTAAAAGCACGAATGGGAAAATGCTGGTAATAAAAATGATGTGAGAAAAGGTGAGAGGCTTGGAGGACAGATCCAGGAGATAAAGTGCACGTTACAATGAATTTCAAAAGAGAAGCAAGAAGCAATGAACATGTAAATAGGACAAAAAACAAATCTACCAGTAAAATAAAGAATTGGATTTACAAGTTGAAAAGACTTATTCCTTGAAGAATTCAAGATAGAATACTCCTTTCTTGAACTATCTTGACAAAACATTTGAATTATAAGGCTTTTTAAAAAGCCAATAACCATAAAAATAGGAAAAACTAAACTTACCTACAAAAAATTAAGGGGTAGGCCATAAGAAGTAAGAGGAGAAGAAAGTATACAAATTTTCTACCTTACACTGTGTATGTAAAATAGCCATTTGGCCGATTAAAATTAGAAAAACCCAAATTCAGGAAAGTTTTTTACTTAAAGGTAATAATAAATACAGTATAAAGAAGTTGCATGGCTTCCAAATCAATTAATGACAAAACGAGGAGGAAAATGTCATCAGAGAAAAATGAAAGTATAAAAGTAAAAAAGTGAGAGATATGGCACAAAAAGTATTAGAACAGCATCAGATTACTCCTCTATAATACTGGTACCCAGAAAAAAGAATAGTATACCAGATACAAACTAAGAAGATAGCAATTCAAATTCCCTCCACCAAGATATGATTCATCTGTTAGAATGAATGCTATTCAACAGATGGATAGATGGTTGGATGGATGGACAGAAAGACAGAAGATGGATAACTATTAGATTATTAATATAGGGTATGTTCACAATGTAGGGATGCTCCTGTAGGGAGAGGGAATGGGAAAGAAAAAGATACATGGCATCTTTTTAAAATGCACACACACGGGGCACCTGGGTGGCTCGGTGGGTTAAAGCCTCTGCTTTGGCTCAGGTCATGGTCCCAGGGTCCTGGAATCGAGCCCCACATCAGGCTCAGCGGGGAGCCTGCTTCCCCCCAACCTCTCTGCCTGCCTCTCTGCCTACTTGTGATCTCTGTCAAATAAATAAAATATTCAAAAAATACATATACTCAAAAAAAATGCACATACACAATTTTACTTCTGTATTAAGACAAATTGTATTTGTGGGAACATGTATAAATTAACATGTAGAATCCTCAATAAAAAGATACTTTTCTAGAAAAGAATTTCTAAAACTGTCTCAAGAAAGAGAAAATGTGAATAGATCTATAACCAAGAAGTAAATTGGAAGAAAAAAGTTATAAAAATTCCTGAAAACATACCGAAGATTAGCACAGCATCCTTGTAATAGATACAAAAAATACTGAGTAAACAGAAGAAATATATATATAAATAAGAATTCTTCAAATTAAAAACTTCAGCTCATCAAAAGCCACTGTTAAGAAAACAAACAAGCAAATAAACAAACAAAAGCCACAGAAAGAATAACACAAACATCTGTGAAAGAACTTGTATCAAGAATTATATGAGGGGTGCCTGGGTGGCTCAGTGGGTTAAAGCCTCTGCCTTCAGCTCAGGTCACGATCTCAGGGTCCTGGGATCCAAGCTCCACATCAGGCTTTCTGCTCAGCAGGGAGCCTGCTTCCCTTCCTCTCTCTCTGCCTACCTCTCTGCCTACTTGTGATCTCTCTGTCACACAAATAAATAAATAAAATCTTTAAAAAAATTAAAAAAATAAAAGAATTATATGAGATGGCATTAAATCAATAATAATAATAAAATACAAATAAATGGGCAAAGGCTTGAAAAGACACTTCACAGAAGAGGATAAATGACAACAGGCATATGAAAGAGGATGGGCATCATTCTTCATCAGAGAAATGCAAATTAAAACCACAATGAGATTTCACTTCACACCCACTCGAATGACAAAAAGACTGATAATACCAAGGGTTGGTGATGATGTGTAAGAACTGTCTTTCTTACTCATTGCTCATGGAAATACACAATGGTACAATCACCCTGGAAAATGATTTGGTAGTTTCTTACCAAGCCTCAGTTATGGGCCAATAACAATACTTCTGGTGTATTTAAAAAAGAAATGATGGTGTATTTCTATAAAAATGGATGAAGATCTGACCATTGGGGCACCTGGGTGGCTCAGTGGGTTAAGCATCTGCCTTCAGCTCAGGTCATGATCTCAGGGTCTTGGGATCCAGTTCCACATCAGGCTCCCTCTCCTCCCCACCCCAACTTGTGCTTGCTCTTGCTTTCTTTCTCTCTCTCTCTGTGAAGTAAATAAATAAAATCTTTTTAAAAAATGGATGAACACAAACTTACACAAAAACTTTGTTCACAAGGGACAAAAAAAAAAAAGAAAAGAAAGAAAGAAATGGTCCAAATGTCTATTAACTCCTACATAAAGAATAACATATCAATGTAATAGAATACTCCTCAGTAATTAAAAGAGATGATTACTAATACAAACAACAACATGGATGAAGTAAAGAAGCACTGTATTTGGTGAAAAAAGTTAGAGACAAAAGACAGCATACTGAATAATTTCATTCATATGAAGTTTAAGAAGGGGCTGGAAAATGACATGAGGGAATTCTTTGGGGTAACAGAAATGTTCTACTGGGGTGGTAGCCATAAGAATGCATTCATGTGTCTAAATCCATCAAATATCGTGTATTCAAGATCCAAAGATTTTCCTCTATTTAAATTATACTTCAGTAAAACTTAGTTTAGGAAAGATCACATATAAAAAAACAAAGAAGCAAAACTGGTATATTATATTAATGCAGAAAACTTAAAGAACATTCGATGGTTAAGAAAATACAACTGAATCTCTAAGAGTTGAACATTCGATGGTTAAGAAAATACAACTGAATCTCTAAGAGTTGAAGTGATAAAATTAACAATAGTTTTAGCTATCATTTATTAACTGCCTTCTGTATACCAATTGCTAACCTATGCCCTTTTCAACATGATCCTTTTTAATCCCCATAAAGACAATGACACTACTGGTTCTTTGCCCCATTCTTTCCTACCAAAATTCTGTTTTTGTGCAAGTTCCCTGCCCTTCCCACAGAGCCATGTGCTTCAGGGGATCATGACTCCTCCTTTGCCTCCCCTGGGTGGCCCAAGGTCTATCCAACACTCCCTGACAATGACTGGTTCAGGAATGGGCAAGTGATCAATTCTGACCAATGAGATATAAAAGAAAATCCAGTGAGATGCTTCTGGGAAAGCATCTTCCCTGTAAAGCAAGCCATATGAGATTATTATCTTTCTTCTCCTGCTTGACATTGTCACACCTGGGTGCAATGGCTAGAACTGCTGCAGCCATTGTGTCATCTTGAAGCCCTTATGTAGATATTTGCACATAAAAACAGCCCAAGTGACAGTCATAAATAGTCCCCTTCACAAATGAAGAAACTGACCCTCAGAGGTTTGATAACTTGCCTGAGGGGACACGGTAACTGAGTGGTAAAAACAGGATATGTCTAGCTCTACCTCAGTCTGAAATTAATGCTCTCCAATACTCCTTAGTGTCTCTACTCAAGTTGATGTTAGTGCTAACATAAACTTGACATGCTCATAAAGCTCTACAAATCCTAGTCTACGGCTTATTTTACTACATGGGGGGGGGCAGATATTGTTACTGCATTCAGGTAAGAGTAAGATTAACTTGCAACTGCTTCTCTTGTCTTTTCTGTACAGACCATCTCTTCAGGCTCTCTGTATGATCAGCAAGACTCAGGTCAAATGCCACCCCTAGAAAATCTTTCTTGACCTGTGCTGACTGTATTACACTTTCTCTCTTTTGTCTTCCTAGCCTCAAACACATGTCTGCCCCTGTGAGCTGCTGTTTTAGTCCTCTTCTATTCCAGCACAAAGCGTCGTGCCTGGTGTATCACAGATTATTAATGCTAATGGAGAAGTTGTCCTTACAGTCTTTAGCACGTGAACTTCAATATTGAATCCTTATTTATAACAGCTTTATAATGTTTACTGTTGAAGGACTGCAAGTCTAGCCTCTTCAAAAAAGTTGCAAGTTTGAAATGAGACCCTGGAATACATGATCTCTGGCCCATGCTGCCTTCAAGAGTCTATTTCTGTGTTTCTATTCAAGAATGAGGATGTAAATTGTCTTTTATGATGTCTACCAAGGTGCTTGGCACAGGCAGTATTTGCCAATCACTTGAATATTTGAAAGAAAAAGTAATGTTCATGTTGTCACATCTTGACATTTCTAATGCTTTCAAAAAGTCATTCTGTAGTGATGGAAATTATGAAAGGAAAATGAGGAGGACAATTTGTCCAAATTGGTTCCCTGCATCAGTGGAAAGCAGACATGAAAGAATATATGCACCTGGGTGGCTCATTTGGCGAGCCCCCAACTCTTGATTTTAGCTCAGGTCATGATGTCAGGGTCATGATGTCAGGGTCTGGAAACTGAACCCCCACATCAGGCTCTGTGCTGAGCACAGAATCTGCTTGAGATTTTCTCTCTCTCTCTCCCTCTGCTCCTTTCCCCATTCTCTCTCAAAAAAATAAGTATATCTTTAAAAGAAAAAGAATATATGTATTAAAATACAAATCCATAATCTCCCCAAAGCTAAAAATATTAGAAGCATTAAAAATATTAAAAGCAGTACTATAAGCATAAGTTTGAATAAAGAACACAGACAATTTAGGTGGAACATTTGAAAGTGATAACATGTTTCCTGGATCCCCCAAGCTCCAGAAAATGGATAAACAGAGGTGGTATAGGTTAGGAGATGTCAAAAACCATGTCTCACTGGCCAGGTATCTATTTTGTAAATAAACCTGTATGGAAACACAGACACATCCAGTTGCTGACGTACTGTCCACTGGCTGCAGTGGCAGAGCTGAGCTGTGGTGACAGAAACCATACTGCCCATGGGTGTAAATACTTATTATCTGGCCCTTTAAAAGGAAGGCTGCAGAGCCCCTAGGCTAAACTATATAAAAGTGTCACATTATTACAGGGGTGTTCCATCACAGTTAAGACACATTCTAGAAGATGTGGGAGAGTTATGTTTGACACGATTAGGATTAATCAAGAACTTTCGATAGCTTCAAGGGAACGATTCTAAGAGTGTAGAGAGAACAGGCAAAGCCTAAGCATTTACTGAATTACCCAAAATGGAAATTTGTCTTTAAAACGCCAAGCGGCCTGTTTCTCTTCATTAGAAAACAGTCTCGGCTACATGTACAGTATGGATTCATCACAGCAGCAACATTCTAATTGCAGGCTGTGAAGAGTTCTAATTGAAATAAGATTAATGAAGAGCCATGCCAGCCTCCTACAATATCACAATCTGTAGGAACACTTAGCTTCTGTGAGTCATTTTCCTCCCCAAAATAACTCAGATTAAACAGCAACTTCCAAACTAATGGCAACATTTCCGTTAGATTTCTTTTTATGTCTTGCATCATGTTCCAGGATACAGCACACGGAGCAGGACTCATCTTCTGCCATCAGCTAATGTTGTTAAATGTCAGGCATTTAATAAAGTTAAAGGGCAAAAAAGTTTTAAAGAATTTATTCTGCCTAGCAATCAACCCTTGAGAAGACTCAGGAAAACTCATCGCTTTATTGACTGGAAGAGAATGAGAAATTTTCTCATCAGGTTCTGAAAACATCACCTAATGCCTGGAGAAATTCGAAAGCCCTATGAACGATGTTCTGGTAGGTGTATGCTTGCATACTTGTGTGTGTACGTATGTATGTATGCATTTAGGAACACTCATGAAATAGAATAGTGAATGTACTCTTGTGTACCCCAAATGTAGAGCGTGCCTAACAGCAAAGTGGGTTAAATTCAGGTGTTTGAGAGCCAGGGCACAATTCCTAACAAGAGCTGCTGGTATGTTCCAGCTGCCCAAACATTGGCCAAAGGGTGGGAAATAGCAGAGCCCGACAAACCTCAAACTGGGAGGAAGGGTTCTCACTGTGATTTCTCCAGTGTCCTTCAGGGAGGGAATCTCCTCAATGCTCCTATTCTGCTCTACCACTGGACTCCCACTGGACTCGAAGATGAAAAGATAAGGTTTATCTCCTTTTATTGCCTCAATCTCCTCCTTACGTATATCGTGAGAGGAAGGGTAGAAATTGAGGGGAAAAATAACAATTTCAAAATGCCATCTTAGAGTGTAAAAAATCAAACTTGCTAAGAAAAGAGGGTAGAGAGTGTTGGCAAAGTCAAGTTCCCTCCCTAAATGAGTTCCATTCTAAGACAGACATTAGAGAACTTTAGTTTAAGTAGGTATAGTTAAATTTTAAAACATTTTGGGCGTCCTCCTTGTTTTCAGTACACACCATAAACTGGTATCTCCATTAGCTCTCTTAAAATGGAAATTCTGTAAGGAGCAGACTTATTTTAATGAAGTATGTATACGGAGCAAAACAGCAGTGACTGACTCCCTTTCTACTCCAGTAGCAAATTCAGGAGGGGGAAAAAAAAAAAAAATATATATATATATATATTTATATAAATATATATATATATATATTTATATATATATATATATATATATATATATAGAACTATTTTTAAAGCCTCTGGAGCAAGATGCCACAAGCCTGAGAAATTGTTTCCTCTGATCTCTTGAGTTTTAATGACTAGCTAGCAGCATTCAATTACAAACTGGTCATTAACAAGAAATCTAATTGCTATTAGTAGACAGGTAAACAACTCATGTCGGCATCTCGACGTGCACAGAGGGCCATTTTATAGTGTCAAGTGAAATGAAAGTTTTCCTTATGACAAAATAAATAACATCCCCGTATTTATAAAATGACATTGCCTTGTCTCTTCATATATATAGTAATATACGAATAGCTATAAACAATAGTAGTGAAGTAGATGATACCTTATTTTTCACATTTTTTAGTTAACAATGCAAACAAAGCTGCCAAACAAGGTAAAAATCCTATTCTCTAAGAAGTAAACTCCTACCATCATCTAGGGTTTCAAAAACTTAAGCTGCCAAAGGTAATCAGGAAAGAGTTTACCTATGAATATCTCCTGCTATTTAAAATATAAATATACATATATACTAAATTGCATTGTCAAATGTATTTAAATGTTATGTAACTTTATTAAGCCAGAAAAAAGGGAAATATTAAAAAATGAATGGAGTGGGGCACCTGGGTGGCTCAGTGGGTTAAAGCCCCTGCCTTCAGCTCAGGTCATGATCCCAGGACCCTGGGATCGCACCCAGCATCGGGCTCTTTGCTCAGCAGGGAACCTGCTTCCTGCCCCCCTCTGCCTGCCTCTGCCTACTTGTGATCTCTGTCAAATAAATAAATAAAATCTTTTTAAAAAAATGAATGGAGAAAGGGTAAATTTAAGATAACAAAAGATTCTGTGTTTTGATTTCAACATGGTTTCTGAAGAAGGTTAAGAACCTTCTATAAAAAGATCCAGATTGGTTATTTTGTCTGGAGTGCCAAAGTTACTCTTTTTCTATATGGACTCACCCAGAGTGATTTTGCATCAAATTACAGCTTATCAGTTAGGGCTTAAAAACACCCTGACAACACCCTGTCAGAATCACCAAACACCATCCTGAATCTTTTCCTCTCTAGGTAGAAGAATTACAGCTGTTAGTTTCAATATACAAAGAAAATCTCACCCTAAAATTCATCAGGAACCCTAGTCAAACAAACAAACAAAAAAAAGGCCTAATATTATAAGCACATTCTTTATCAACATATTAATCCCATATCATTGAAGACCAGGTGGCAGGATAGAAGACATACTTGGAAGTTAAGCATTTTTCTGTAATTGAGTCTTAGTGAGAAATTAAATCTTAGTGAGGAAAAAGATAAGCATTAAATTCTACTATCAATGTCATGATCAGATTTGAAAAAAACTAATTTTTACTGGGAATTAGTTTTTAAACAATAGACTTCTAAGTATTAAAGAGGAAGAAATCATAAAGTCATGTAGTGCCAAAGCCATCTCAAACGTGCTCCTAATAAGTCCTCAATACTCTATACCTTTGGCCCAGAGGGAGGAGTGGGCTGACCACATGACACTCACTCTAAACAAAAGTCCGCAGATTGCCCCCACCCCACCCCACGACCCCCAGACACCCAGTTCCTTCTTTCAGCAACTAACAGCCCTATGGTGAAGTAAATACGTAATAATCAAGTTCTTTTCTTGTCTCTAGTCTAAATCCTTGCCACTTTGCAAATCCATTTTCTCTTGTTTCTCTTTGGAAACAGAGAACAGCTGGTTGTCATCTTCCAAATACTGTAACAATCCCTTATATACTTGAAGATAGTAATTAAGTCATCCTCTCGGCCTTCTCTTTTGAGAAACTCAAATTCCTCTTTAACACAAATTATCAAAAAAATAAAATTGCCACCGCCTTGGACATGAAAAGTATTATTGCATCGACATTCTCTGTAAACCCCACTTTGTTTCTAGAACGGCTCCTTCTCCAAAAGCAGAAGCGCGCTGCCGTGAGGAGCTGGGTTCCGCCGGCTGTCTACGCCCTTCTTACAACATAACGTCGCAGGTGAACTAGGGTTCTCCATTAACCTCCCACGAACACTTTGCACTTCTCAGGTAAACTCTTACCTCCCAGTCACCTTTCACTCCCTGCCTCCACCTCCTCACATTCTAAAACAAGAGCCGTCATGAAGAGCAGCATCTTCAGCCTCCCTGACAAGAGCACAGCTCCAGATACTACAGAGGCTGCTTGAACCCAAGGCTCCATCTCAACTGCGTACATGTTCTCTGTAGGGTGTCGGTATGCTAATAAGATTCCAAAACAAGGGCACCTGGGTGGCTCAGTGGGTTAAAGCCGCTGCCTTCGGCTCAGGTCATGATCTCAGGGTCCTGGGATCGAGGCCGCATCGGGCTCTCTGCTCAGCAGGGAGCCTGTTTCCTCCTCTCTCTCTGCCTGCCTCTCTGCCTACTTGTGATCTCTCTCTGTCAAATAAATAAATAAAAATCTTTAAAAAAAAAATAAAGAAAAGATTCCAAAACAAACAAAGCCTTCTTTTTCACCATACCCTTATTTTAAAAAGCTGGCACTCATTACACAGAGACATGAAAGAAAGAGACCAGATTCACTGACAGCATAATTTGGGGCAAATTATTTAATCTCACATTTTCATAATCCGTAAAATGGGAATAATAACCTATGGGGATGTGTTAGAGGAAGAGTGAAGTACTTTTGTACCCACCACTCAGCCCAACAAATTCCTTTCTCTGGCACTTGTGTGGCATTTTCAGCCTTTGGTGTAGCTTCTTTATGGCAACACGAGGGAATTCATGAAATCAGTTCTCCCAGGGCACATATTTGTATTTAAAGAGGGCCTTCTGGAGTTTTAATTAAAAAAAGAAAAAAGGGACTCTAATGATAAGCATTCTAAGTAGCAAGTCAGACTTGTAAGGACAATGTTTTGAAACAACAATAACCCCAAGTAAGACAAGCCAACTCAACAGATGTGATTTCATCTCCCACGTGAGGCAGAAAGATGTTTATTTAAAGCCAAATATCCTCAATCTCAATGATCCCAAGTTGCTTATAATAAGATTTTCTCTGAAATATCAAACCATATATTTTACCTTGGGTTATTTCACTGGTAAGAGGATAACCCTGATTTTGGAAAGCTGTGACATGCCAATTTATCCACAATATGGATCTAGGAGATTAAGGTACCAACCTTTTACTTTGTTTTGCTTTGAACAAAGTAAGACAATTACTCTGCTTGGGGACAGAGTATTTCAAGTGTGAAAAGATGAAAATGTTTTTATTTTTCTTATATGACTACAATTAAACTGTTTATAGTCCCTTTCTCTCTCCCTCTCCCACCCCAACCCTCTCTCTATAAACAGCCTAAAAATAAGTTAGAGAGGTGGAATAAAGATCTACCCTCCATAAGTATCTTAATTAATGATCCTATGAGAAGGGTTTGACTATCTACTTACCTGGAGTTAATGGATAACTTTTTAAGTTTCATAATATCATGATTTACCTGTTTCCTAGTGCCCACAGATAACGATTGATGGTCTGTCCAGTATTAATTTCACTTAAATCTGTAGGTTGTAAAGGAGAGGTGGGAGGAAAAGTGTCTCATGTAGGAAACAGTTCTTTCTGTTAAAAAAAAAAAAAGAGCAAAATTAATTTTCTAAGCAGTCACACTAAATGGCTTAATCAGCTCCTCGACAAAACACTTCCTTACCTGACATAAGCCTCTTAAATGTCAACCAATAAAAGTCAACACCTACCTGGGAAGTTTATCTTTCTGTGTTTAGAGAAAAGCTACCTGACTATTTAAATACCCAGAAACATGGTTGCCTGGGTAGGTATGCGTGTGTGTGTGTGAGTTTGTATGTGTGTAATGTTTGTGAACAGGTGGCATATGGAGAGATCATACACATATAAAGCTTCTTCCCCTCTTCCCTAAATGGCAATATAAACCTGCTACTTGTGACTCATTTCATAAGGTGATTACTTCTCACTCACAGACATTTCTGATTTTGACCCAAAAAATATGCCAATATGCCTGTTTTTAATTTTGACAAAAAAATATGCCAATATACCAAGAACGAGTTGTGTTTTATTCATGAGGTGTTCTATCCCAAATGGCCACTGTGGACCATCGACCAAACAAGTCAACTTCTGCAACAAATGAACACTGAACGTACCAAACCCTTGCTGTGAATGAGTGACCTAGGAGCATTTCCCCTAAGGATTTCAGCAGCATTTTACCATTCTCATTGGTAACTCTTCCTCCATTCTAAAAAAATTTTTAGAAAGAGAAAATGTATCATTTGATTAAAGTTTAATCAATGTTCAATAGAATCCTGCATCTGCAAGGGTTGTGAGATTTTCCTCAAGGAGAGTGTGAGTGCTTATGTACATCACCAGAACTGTGGGGGGGGAGACAAACAGTTGAGATGGCTAGACAGAGAAAGTTTAGGATTGCAGAAGGTCCGCTCCTTGAGCCAGCAAAATCAAGTAAAGAACAGCAGCAGGTTTTGTAACTTCTACCCCAAAGCTCTTCTAGGTAGCAAGTGGACCATTTATTTTGTTTGGTCATCTGTCTCATTAATATTGTTTGAAGGCTCTATTCTGCTTGCCTTCCATAGTTCCCTCTGCCATTCAACCCTTCCTCTGTCTGGTTTGCACTATTTATTGATTTTTAAATATTACATATAATTTAGTTATGATTCCAAAGGTTACAGTAGCAAGACAAATTGTCTACAAGACTTCCAATGTGAGCTTCTATGATTTATTTTTTAAATTAATTTTTGAACAGCCTCACTCAGTCAGTGTGCCCTTTCTTTCTTGTCTTCTAATCTCCAGGTTTTGCTCTCCTCAGTAAGATTTTTTTCCTTTTGTTCATATGACTCCTCGATTTCTACTTTTTAATTCCACCATTTTTCTTCACTAAACATAGACACTGGACTATTAGTAAAGCACTGGTGTTGTATCTCTTGGATTACATGTACCTATTTTTTTTATTATATTAATTTAGTCACTATACAGCACATCATTAGTTTTTGATATAGTATTCCATGATTCATTGTTTGTGTATAAAACCCAGTGTTCCCTGCAATATGTGCCCTCCTTAATACCCATCATAACTCTCACCCATTCCCCCCAGCCCCCTCTCCTCCAATACCCTCAGTTTGTTTCCTGGAGTCCACAGTCTCTCATGGTTCATCTCCCACTCCAGTTCCCCTAACTCTCCATTTTTCCCTTCCTTCTTCTAGTGTCCTTCCCTGCCATTTCTTATGCTCCACAAATAAGTGAAACCATAAGATAACTGACTTTCTCTGCTTGACTTATTTCACTTAGCACAATCTCCTCCAATCCCATCCATGTTGATGCAAAAGTTGGATGTTCATCCTTTCTGATGGCTGAGTAATATTCCATTGTGTATATGGACCACATCTTCCTTATCCATTTGTCTGTCGAAGGGCATATCAGGTCTTTCCACAGTTTTGCTATTCTGGACAATGCTGCTATGAGCATTGGGATGCATATGGCCCTTCTTTGCACTACATCTGTATCTTTGGGGTAAATACCCAGTAGTGCAATTGCAGGTTCATAAGCTCTATTTTTAGTTTTTGTAAGAACCTCCATGCTGTTTCCCAAAGTGGCTGCACCATCTTGCATTCCCATCAACAGTATTAGAGGGTTCCCCATTCTCCACAACTTCTCCAACACTTGTTGTTTCTTACCTTCTCAATTTTTGCCATTCTAACTGGTGTAGGGTGGTATCTCAATGTGGTTTTGATTTGAATTTCCCTGATGGCTAATGGTGATGAACATTTTTTTCATATGTCTGTTAGCCATTTGTATGTCTTCTTTGGAGAAGTGTCTGTTCATGTCTTCTGCCCATTTTTTGAGTTGGTTATTTGTTCTTTGGGTATTGAGTTGAGAAGTTCTTTATAGATCTTGAGAATCAGCCCACTGTCGTGTCAATTGCAAATATCTTCTCCCATTCTGTGTGTTGCCTCTTTGTTTTGTTGACTCTTTCCTTTGCTGTGCAGAAGTTTTTTGTCTTGACAAAGTCCCAAAAGTTCATTATCACTTTTGTTTCCCTGTCCTTTGGAAATGTGTCTTGAAAGAAGTTGCTGTGGCTAATGTTGAAGAGGTTACTACCTATGTTCTCCTCTAGGATTTTGATGGATTCCTGTCTCACGCTGTGTTCTTTCATCCATTTTGAGTTTATCTTTATGTACAGTGTAAGAGAATGGTTGAGCTTCATTCTTCTGTATATAGTTATCCAATTTTCCCAGCACCATTTATTGAAGAGACAGTCTTTTTTCCATTGGATATTTTTTCCTGCTTTGTTGAAGACTGGTTGATCAGAGAGCTGAAAGTCCATATCTGGGCTCTCTATTCTGTTCCACTGATCTATGTGTTTGTTTTTGTCCTAGTACCATGCTGTCTTGCTGATCACAGCTTTGTAATATAGCTTGAAATCAGGCAACATGATGCCCCCAGCTTTGTTTTTCTTTTTCAACATTTCCTTGGCAATTCGGAGTCTTTTATGGTTCCATATAAATTTTAGGCTTGTTCCAGCACTTTGAAAAATGCCATTGTTATTTTCATCAGGATGGTATTGAAATATAGATTGTTATGGGTAGCAAAGACATTTTAAGAATGTTTATTCTTCCAATCCATGAGCATGGAATGTTTTTCCATCTTTTTGCATCTTTTCAATTTCTTTCATGAGTGTTTTGTAGTTCCTAGGGTATAGATCTTTTAACTCTTTGGTTAGGTTTATTTCAAGGTATCTTACAGGTTTTGGTGCTACTGTAAATAGAATTGGTTCACTAACTTCTCTTTCTTCAGTACATTTTTAGCATATAAGAAAGCAACTGATTTCTATGCATTGATTTTGTATCCTGCCACATTACTGAATTGCTTATGAGTTCTAGTAATTTGGGGGTGGAGTCTTTTGGGGTTTCCACATAAAGTATCATCTGCGAAGAGAGAGAGTTTGACTTCTCTGCCAATTTGAATATGCTTTATTTATTTTTGTTGTGTGATTGCTGTTGCTAGGACTTCTAGTACTATGTTGAACAAGAGTGGTGAGAGTGGGTATCCCTGTCATGTCCCTGATCTTAAGGGAAAGGCTCTAAGCCTTTCCCCATTGAGAATGATATACACATACCTATTTCACTCATACTTTCCCTCATTCCACAAACCATTAAAACATACCTGAGCTATACTGGCCAGTACACTGAGTATAGTGAGGCAAGTCACAAGTTTACTTATCAAGAAAGTTCATGAATAATTTCCATGCATACACAACAGCTATAGTCCACACAGCACTACTCCCTGCATCATAGGGCAGTCTCCCCTTAACATCCATAAAAATATTATAAAAACATGCTTCCCAATATTATCCCCAAGAGAAAAGGAAGGAGATGGAAGACAGGAGAGAATAAGTCACTGTATTCCAGGGTAAGTAGTGGAGCAAAATGGCCATATCAGACATAGGCTAGTGAAGAGCAGAAATCATGAAGTCAATAATCAAGTGCTCATTGCTTGTTGAAGGAAAATTATTAACATAGGCCATGTGCCCAGCTGAAGGGCAAGGGATGTGTAAAATGGTGAGTTTCTTAAAGAGAGAGTTCACATGCCCAGAGGTCAAAAGAACAAGTCTAAGGAGTTCACAGATTTAATTAACAATTTGCTCAGGAAATTATTGGTATATAGGCAGAGGTATATGGGAATAATCTTCCTAAGCAAGCAAAGGACAGAGAAGAGAAGGAAGAAGAAAGTTCAGTCAGAAAAAGGTAAAAGTTGACAAATATGGGAAACTTTAATGGACACATGTTCCTAAGAAGGAGAAGAAAATTAAAAATCGAGGACCATTTTAGCAGTATAATGATCATACACAGGTGATACATATGTAATATATGTATACATAAACATATGTGTTTATATGTGGAAAAACACAATACAGAAATTTCTCTTATCACTGAATACACAACGTGAATTACTATTTCACTAAATTTTGTGGAAATTTATACATTCAGGCTATAAGTGAATGTGATCAGATTCATGGCTTTATGGAATGGTGGACTACTGCCAGTAGGTAATATTGAATTGCTTTTCAATTCTTCTTATATTCAGATAATTTTGCAAAAAGAATACATGAATACATAAGCAAAAGAAGTAAATTAGTGCTTATCACCTAATCCAGCATGACCTTGTTATAATGTACAGGCAAAGATCTCATTCCATGAAGCATATGTCCAATTTGGTATAGTTCTTTCAAATCCACAATCCTGTATTTTTCTAAGCAACATTTTTCACAAAGAGATTTAATTTCTGCAAGAGTTAAATCAACCAAAATGCTAAACTTGGAAAGGAATGGTGTACAATTACAAAAATAAAGGGATAATTAGGTATAATATTCTAGAATACTTAGAACTGTTTACTTCTTGCAGGCAGTGGTTTTTCCAAATAAAAGATCAGGGTGAATTAATTGTTGTAAAATAAATACACAATCAAGCAAATAACATTTTATAATTCTGAAACAAGCATATAATAGAAACTGTTTCAAAGATGCCTTATCCAAAGGAACTGGCAACTGGAAGTAGATTTGTGAATTAGCAAACGTGATGATCTGGCAGTCAACATCTCCGGTTCCCCGTGTTTGAATGCATGCTATAGAATGAGTGAAAAGCACACAGGAAATTAAATATATGCAGCATATGAAAAATTAAGCAGGTGGAGGGATGGAGAAGGGGAATGAGGGAACTAGTCGAGAGGGGAACAGGAGAGCAGGGCAACAGGAGAAGGAAGAAGGGAGGGAAATGAAAAATATTTGACTATTCAGAAAATCTGTTTATCTTCTTTGTTCAACATCTTCTATTGATCACCATCAGTGCTGGCAAATAGCTTGAAGCTGTGATCCTGAATTGATATCTAATTAAAATCCAGTTCTATTTTAATAATATGGTAAACACATCACAATTGTGGATGTAAATAACATCGGCAGATGAAGGATAAACGAAGAATCAAAACTAAGTGCTAGGAAGTTTACAAAGAAGGCAAAGAGCGAATCATGCAAAGAAAAACAATAATTAAACTCTGCTTCCAATTTATTGTTATCGTGGCTTATTATTAAGATTCTGCTTTAGTCTGAAAGTTATTTTCTTTCTGTCTTATTTGTCTTGCTTAGGAGAAAAATAAACACAAACTGCATTTTATTCTTCTTATCCATGAAATCAGAGCCAAGGACTGCCCTTGACAACCCATCCCCAACTCTCAATGGGCTGGATTAATCTCTTGATCATCACCTTTCACTTCCTGTAGGCAAAGTTCCTTCCCAAAATTCTTACCCTTGGTTACACTAAAATACTAGGAGTAATGGGAATTATAGGTGTTTATCTAGGGAAATATTTGGTATTTGAGATAGATTCCACTAGTCAACCCCGGCAACATCTTTGGAAGCCACACAGATTTCCAAGCAACCTAATGGATTCTACTTCAGAGGTATGCTGTGTTCCCCTGAGAGCCATTGCCATGCAGTTATGTTCATATTTATGTATTTGTATGCATGCCCATGTATAAAATGAGAAAATGTTTATGAGGGTTTTTTTTAATATAATTTGGAAAGTATTTTCCAAATTCAAAGTAATTTTTTAATTACACTGATTAGCTAATGTTATAAATCTTTGTGCTTCACCCAGCAAGTGGGCTAAGTTATGATACCTTGGTGGCCTGGAATGGTTACAACTATTAAAAACAAAAACAAAAACAAAAAACGACTTTAGTCTCTCCAACCAAGGAAGTACTTTAATTTGTTTGAGCTATTTTAACAAAAATATCATATACCAGCTGGCTTAAACAATAAACATTTCTTTCTCACACTTGTGGAGGCTGAGAAGATAAAGAGGAAGGTACTGGCAGATTCAAGCAGATCCCACGTGTAGTGAGGCCCCACTTGCTAGAGGGCTATCTTTTCACTGTGTAGTCACATGGTGGAAGGAGCATTAGATCTCTCACAGGCCACTAATAAGGCCACTAATCCAATTCATGAAGACTACACCCTCACCACCTGATGACCTCGTAAAGGCCCTATATCCCAACACCATCACATCAGGAATTAGGATTCAACATATGAATTTGGGGAGATACAAACATCCAGTCCATTATACAAAAACTTACTAAAGGTCATTTCTTTTTTCTTTTCCCCAAATTAGAAGTTCTTATCTCATAAAACAGAATCTTCCCATCTATCCATGGCACTTCAGTTCTAGAGTGAGAAAACAGTCAGCAAATGGAAATACCAAATGGATAGCCTCTTAAAGAATCAGGGTTGGAAAGGCAGGGAGCATGCCTCCTAATCAAGTAAATAAAGGAGTTGAAATGTAAGTTTCTTGAGAGAGCACACCCAAAGCCATCTTTCCCTACATGTTCCCCCTCACCTTAGACCTCCATCAGGCAGAGCAAAGACGTCATAGGAGGCTCCCCTGCACTTGCAAAGAGGGCAAGGAAAATAGCCATCCCTTCCATCCTCAAGCTGCTACCCCTTCCAGAAATACAGAGTCTAGTGGACTTGTGTGTAGCATTTTTCTGTTCCAAAACAAATCTCAGAAACCTAACATTGCCCCCAGATGATTTAGAGGGTAAGAGGACTCACCTACATCATTTGCATACCTCACAGAGATTAGCAAGCACCTGCACAGGCAGGAGCAAGAGGAAAGGCTTACTGTGCTTATTCTGTTCCTGAAGTAGCCAAAAATTCTGAAAGAGTATCAAAGGGGCCAACACACAGGATTTTCTTTTCCCCAAGACTAGTAGAAGGAAAGTAAAGTCGAAGCGTCCAACTCCTTAGCAGTGAGGCACACTCTAATTATTTGAGTGGAAAGAGATATACTAATGCCAAAAACACAAAACACACAGAACAAATCCAAAAATTTGAGAAAAGGATGTGATTTGGCTAAGATATTATTTCCGTCTTTCTCTACTTCCAACCCACTTTAATTCAAGCAGCTCACATCTGGTGTTTTATGTGAAGTCAAGGGGAAAAACCTCACTGAACTTAAGCTGAGCAGCTCCAGGCTGGGAACTAGGCCCACACACTCAGAGGGATGGAGAAAACCACAGAGCACACCCACCTGCCAATCTCCAGCTTTCAGAGCCCAGGATTTGTACAAGCACCTCCATTTCAGTTAGGGGGATGGGAGGACGAAGAGGTAAAATCGCTAAGATATACATAACCAGAAGTAAAAGTCACATTGAACCCATTATAACAGAAGGCAATGACCTTACCACTCTCCTCTGATATCTTGCTCATCTATAAAAAGCAAATAAGGATGCTTTCTATATATATATATATATATATATATACACACACACATAATATATATATATAGAGAGAAAATATATATATAAGATAAACATATATATATATATCTTTTATAACATCCTTTACTTTTAAACTTGGAGTTATTGATTTGTAAAAAATAATAATAATAATAATGTTTTAAGTCATAAAACTTGCAAGGTCTTGATTACAAAGTTAGAGTGAGGTTTACCTACTAACTTTCCAGGTCAAAACAAAATAAAAGCACAGAGAAGCTCGGCCCATAGCACACATCACATAAGTTGTGTTAAAATGAGTTCTGATGGACCGTATTATCAACCTGATCTCACTCTCATGGTGGAACTGAGTAACTCCACCAGAAACATACTTATTTCTTCTGAAGCCCATTCAAACAGTGAGAGTAATATCTCACTTACAGAGCTATTGTGAACAGTGGGATCAGGGAAATTTCTGGTACTAGCACAGTGCTGGCACATAACAGGTGCTAGACAAATAACAGTGTCCTTTACTTTCCTTTAGCATCATGGGGCTCCTCTAATGCTCAGAGCTGTCAGGCTAACAAAATAACTGAGGAAAAAGACTATATCCCCAATCACACTACAAAAATCCGGGTGCATAATTTGAGAAACTG
This sequence comes from Neogale vison, assembly GCF_020171115.1. Taxonomy (NCBI): domain Eukaryota; kingdom Metazoa; phylum Chordata; class Mammalia; order Carnivora; family Mustelidae; genus Neogale; species Neogale vison. Next base: position 115,620,824 of record NC_058095.1, on the reverse strand, counting down.
AATCGGTACATGGTCATCACTCAGGAACTAAAAGGAGAATTTCTCTCCTGAGAAATCTCACCTTGACTAACCATACTCAGAAAACATCCTGCCATCATCTTCTATTTCTCTGTCCAAGTTTTCTTCCCCTTTACAAATGAATATTTCCAGGCAATTTCTCAGAAACCCCTTAATTCTGATCTGATTAGATAGGCACCATAAATTTGTAAGGACTCCTGTAGTAACTCCTAGTTTAGCCTGGCTTCTTGTCGACATCCTTCTGTGACTTAGCTCTCATTAGTTTGTTCAATTCTCAGGGATCAGTCAGAGCTTCAGTTCTTATTGCCTATACTCCCTTTAGAGGAGCAATGAGATATGTCAGATTGCTCTGTTTTCTCAAACTTAAAAAAAAAACAAAAACACAGAATTTTTCCTTTTTTCGGAGCATCCGTATTGTACACACATCTGGTTGGTCAGGGAAACATCTCATACTTTGCACATAGTGCTCTTATATAAACAGGGGATCATCTGCTCTCATTTCCTCCCACAAGTATGTGGACAGTGTGTGCAGCTGTTGCCAACAATGGACAGAGGATCCTGTGGTCAGGAGAATAAGCAAGGCATTGCCTGGGAGAGGAGAAAACCCGGATCAAGCTTCAAGCATGAGCAGAAAGGGCGAAGAGGCAGCTGAACAAATTCTGGTGTGTATATCGGACACAATAGGGGTAAGGACCTCACAGCAACTGTGCTGCCTGCTGAGGGAGCTGCAGAGAGCGGGGAGGAACAAAGGGTTAACACAGGAAGCTTCAACTGCATAATGCATTGGTAAGTTACTTCACACAAGTATGTCCAAGGGCCAAGGCTATGAATTGCAGTATTTATGAAAGCAAGCTATCAGTTAAACATATCTCCCTAAACATGCCATCAATGGCTGGACAATCTGCAAATCTACAGATCACAATATAGACATGCATGACTTCCATTAATCATCACATCAGTCTTTAGAAGCTGCACCTTTACCTTCTACTTTTGGTTTCCACTGAAAGCTTCAGTCTTTAGGAGTTTCCAATCCTTAGGGTCTGAAAATTATTTTCTTCTTTGAAAAACAGAGGAAGCACCAAAATACCTCCACTTGAGCAATTGTCTTTCATCCTATTTACTAATGACAGAAAAGCATTACTGAAAAGTATTACTGAAAATATGACCATGACCCTAACTAAATTTAAAAAGCATCAATTCAACAATACAGAGCATATCCTGTGGCTACAAATGTGTGCATCTTTCTTCACACCTCCATTAGTTTGGACATGAACTTCAGCCCTTTGAAAATGTCAGTACTACATAGGTTGCAGAGGTAGTCAAATTCTTACCCCGGATTCGTTAATATGATTGTAGTCATTGAATTGCTTTGAATTCACATCCAAGGGCACTATGTACTAACACATTTTCCAAGAACAGAGACAGAAACTGAGATGACATGCAGACAGAGATAGAAATTGGAGACAGATACTATTCAAACAAATGCAATACAAATTTCGTGTTATCTCACATAATTATCACAGTAAAGGACTTTTTAAAAAGATTACGAATGTCCAATTAATGAAATATCTTTGATACTCCCCTAAAGAAAATATTCCCTAAATTGCTTTTATTTGCCTTAGAATCTATACAGTGTTTATCACTAATTCTATTCTAGACTTGATCTTTGTTTGGCATTACCTTTCGAAAACAAAATAGCTAAAAGGTGACTGTCGAGCCCTGAAATCAAGTGTAAACTCTCAGAGCCTGAAAGAGCAGACACAGATTTTCATTCTATTCATGGATATAAAAATCGCAAAGTACCAAACATGACCTTGCGCAAGTGCTAATTGCACAGACCAGAAACGGGGGAGCATCTGAACAAGCTACGAAGAAGAGAATAACATGTCAACTCAGAAGGAAAAAAAGAAATTAAATACTTCGAAAAGATGTATGTGATAGAAATTTTAGAAATCAAAACTAAAATGTTCAAGAAGGCAGATTTCTCCTGTCATTTTTAACACTTCCTTGTTCTGACATGTCTACCAAGCTAAAAATGCTATCTTACTGTATTTAAACTTTTCAAGCACCAGAAGCTTGAGGTGATTGTTTAAAAATGAAACGAACGTTAAACAAAACTTTTCTAAACACTGAAAAGAGATTCGAGTTCAATTTACAATAGCACTTAATTCATCCCTGCTGATTTTTCCATTCATGTTAGTGAGGTTAATTTGTGTCTCATATTATTTCACTCTTTTTACACACTACTTTCACAATGAAATAAAAATAAATCCAATCTCACCTTTGAAGAGCGATAATTATGTTTCTGTCGCTTACATGAAAGATCTTAGGAACTACCTTACGCCTTAGGTTTCTTGAGTTTATAGGTCTTTCACCTTTGTAACAGAAACATAATAACCATACTTCACAGGTGAGGCATTCTGCACCTGCAAATGGGAAAACAGAATTCCGGTTCCCCCTGGAAAGACACCCTCCACTGGATGTTGGAAGAATGAGCTCTTAACCTTCAAGATACTGATTCCTCAGGGAGATATTCTTTCCCCACAGAACAGTTTGGAGATTAAGAAACCCAAGAATCTACTGATCATGGAAAACACATATGTACACACATGCATGTAAATATGTTTTGTATGCCTATATACTCACATGCATGTATATATAACAGATACATCATATATCCTAATTTATATATATGTATGTATATAAACACATAGATGTGCATTTACATGTGTGTGTTTCAATCGTTGTGCTATAAAAACTGATTGTATATGGCCTCCCGCTGAGCTATACACAACCACTATAATTTCTTTCTCCATGAGAGTTCTCCAAAGAGTTGAAGATAGCTATCTTAATATGATTATAATGGATCATGTAACTTTATAATTATTTCATGGGGATACCTAAGTCATCTCTTATTATGTTCGTTTATCATTTCAAGTGAAACACAATTGTCACTCACCATTTGAACTTGTTTTCACACTTTTTCCCCAGAATCCACTTGACAGAATCTGGAGAAAAGAACAGATCTATCTTAGTAGTAACATAGAAAACCCACAAAATGAACTCTGGCATCAAATTCATTATTCATTAATATTCATCATATTCATTAATATGAGTATCTAAGAAACAGTTCTGCTAATTTTTTACTTATTTGTACATGTATTAATTACTCATATCTCTACACTTCAGTGCCATAATCTTAGAAATTAGGATAAAAATAGTTTCCTTAAAGATTACATGAAATTATTTACATATTACAACTAGCAGACTGGCACATAATGGCAGAGAATTGTTCATTACTCTATTATTTCTTTAGACAAGGATGACCCTGTCCCATCCCAAAGCTTTCCTGTAATTAGACTTCCAGTTATATTTTAAAAATGATAAACAAGTCCCTTGTTATGTCCAAGATACACATTCTGTGACATGAGACAAGTCTAAAACTTGTCTTTATGATATGGAAAGGTCTAGCGAGTCATTTCTATACACTAAGGCATAATAAGCCTGGAAGTATTTTCAACTCTCATTGTAAGTAAAATCTGTTGTAGAAAATATGGTTATTACTTATCAAACACAACATGTGTCCCTCCCTCCCCCAAATCCCTTTGCTTGGGGCCATGTAATTATTTCTTACCAATGGTAAGTAACTAGAAAAGCCATTTCTGGTCCATAGTTTTAAGAGTGGCTGGGTTCTCCAAACTTTCTCTTCCCCAGGCCTTGAATAGTAAGTATGTTATATTGAAATAATAGAATCATGGGATAAAAACAGTCTAGATTCCTCAGTTATGGTCAGAGATTTCCAGACCATTCTCAATTACTGAAAGAATAAATAGACAAAAAATCACTAAGTATAAAGAATGCTTGAAAAACACTATCAGTCAACTTGACCTAATAACGCCACCTAACCACAGGAGAATATCCATTCCTGTAATACACATGGGATATTTACTAAACTGGACCAACCTGTGGGCCATAAAAGAAGTCAGTAATTTGAAACATGTGTAAATCATGTATGTTCTTTATAAAAACCGCATTAAATTAGAAATCAATAGCAAATCAATATGTGGCCAATCCTTAAATTTAGAAACTAGATAATTATCTCTCTAAATAACCAATGAGTAAAAAATGAAATGACAAAGTATTTCAAACTGAAGTCAAATGAAAACATAACATATCAAAACTTGGGTATGTAGCCAAAGTACTAAATGCCAATAACATTTATTTTAATAACACTGAATAACTACATTACAACAGAAGGAAGGTCTCAAATCAATTTTCACCTTAAAAAACTAAAGAGAACAAATTAAAACAAAATAAGAAAACAAACAATAAAGACCAGAGAAGAAATAGATTAAACAGAAAAACCCTTTTTTGAGGAGAACCATAAAATTGATATATACCTAAATATAATGGCCAGAAACGAAAGACAGAAGGTATAAATTACCCATGTGAAAAGTGAAAGAAGTAGCAATGCTATATATTCTAAAAGCATTTTACGAAAACTATGTGCTGCCTGGGTGGCTCAGTTGGTTAAGCATCTGACTTTTGATCTCAGATCAGGTCTTGATCTCATGGTTGTGAGTTCAGGCTCCATGTTGGATTCCATGCCCAGCTTAAGTAAATAAATAAATAAATAAAGCAATGTTACACTGCATATGAAATATATAAACAACTTCAAGGACACAAAGTACTAAAGCTAACTAAAAGAGAAAGAGAAAACCTGAATAGTCCTGTATCACTTTTTAAAGATTGAATTTGAAGTTAGAAGGTCCCACAAAAAACTCCATGCCCATATAGCCTCCCTAGTGAATTCTAGTTAACCTTTAAGAAATAATAGTAATAAAATTTTTTTCAAATTTCTAGAAAAGTAAAGGAAGAGGGAACAATTCCCAAATCATTCTATGAGGCTAGCATATTCTGGTACCCAAATTGGACAAAGATGTTAAAAGAAAACTACAGAACTATAATTTTCATGCCTATAAATGCAAAAATTATTTTTAAACTTTAGGAAATCTAATAAACAATATATAGAAAATGTAGCACATCATAACCAAGTGGAGTTTATCCCAGGAATAAAAAAGCAATCAATGTAACTGACCACATAAAATTAAAATGAAAAAGAATATGATCAAATACAAAATAATTGAAAAAATCCAATAGGCATGCCTAATTAAAACTTCTTAGCAAACTAGAAACAGAGGGGGACAGAGGAATTCCCACAAAACTACAACTAGCAGCATACTTAGTGGTGAAAGTATGAATAATTTCCCTCTCAGAACTTTAATAAGCCAAGAATGTTCACTAGGCCACTGCTATTCAACACTGTACTGAAGATTTTCATACTTGTAATCTTTATTTTGTTCCATACTGGTAATCTTTCAAAAGAAACTTAAAAATAGATAGGACAGAAGAAAATGTTCTTTATTTAAAGACAACATGACCCGGGTTGCCTGGATGGCTCAATCAATTAAGTGTCCCACTCTTGATTTTGGCTCAGCTCATGATCTCAGGATTGTGAGATGGAGCCTTGCAATGGGCTACACACTGAGCATAGAGCCTGCCTGGGATTCTCTCTCTCTCTCTGCCCATGCCATCCCCCGCTGCTCCTCCCCTCCCACTCATATGCATGTGGGCACACTCTCTTTCTCTCTCCCTCTCTTTCTCACATAAATAAATAAAAAGACAACATGACCATCTATGGAAAAAATTATATGGACTCTATCACTAATATCACTAATAAATTAGTCTAGCAAGATCATAGAATACAAGATCAAAATACAGAAATCAATCCCATTTCTATGTTTTAGGAACAACCAGAAGTTGCAGTTACTTTAGAAAAACACATGTACAACAGTGAGCATTATTAAATTTATAGCAATAAATCTGACAAAAGATATATAAAATCTACACACTAAAAACTGCAAAACTTTCCTTAGAGAATTTAAGAATGCCTTTATAAATCGAGAGATAAACCATGTTCACGGATCAGAGGATTCACTATAGTTATGATTATCATTTTCTGTCAGTTGATCTATAGATTTTATGTAATTTCAGTCAAAACTGAGCAGACTTTTCTCTAGAAATTGACAAGCTGATTCTAAAATTCACATGGAATGATAAAGGACTAAAATAGCCAAAACATCTTTTAAGGAGAATAACAAAATTCTGTGAAAGAGCAGATTTTCAAAGGCAATTCACAAAGGCAATTCAGTAAAGAAAGGATAGTCTTCTCAACAAATGGTACTGGAACAATTGGATAGTCATAGGTTTTGGAAAAAAAATAAAAAAGAAAAGAAAAGAAAAAAAAAAGCTTTGATCCAGACAAAAATTGACCCTCAAAATGCATCACATACCTTACTTTAAAACCTAAAGCTATAAAATTTCCTGTAATTTTTGAGATCTTTGATTAAGCAAAGTTTTCTTTCAACACCAAAAGCACAACCCATAAAGTTAAATGACAAAATCAATCATTTGATTTTCATTAAATTAAGAAATCCCTCTTTTTGAAAGCACTGTTAAGAAAAAAACAAACCACAGACTAGGAGAAAATATTGCAAGCACATACATAAGGAAGGCCTAGTATTCTCAAACTCAATAACAAAAACAATCTTACAAGAAAAATTAGAGCAAAAGATTTGAATAGATACCTCATAAGGTGAATATACAGATAATAAATAAGTACATGAAAAAAGTCAATCAGGACAGTGCCAAGTCATACTAGAATCCGAAGCAAAAGGAAAAATCAGTATGCTAATACAGTCTTTATTTAAGATTTTGATACTTTGCTCATTGTGGGTATTTTGTTGTATTTTTAAATTTTTTTAATATTGCACTAAGATATTATTTATCTCTACCCCCCTCAAATTCTGCAGCCAGTGTCTCACTCTTATATTTATTGTTTCATATCATTAGCAACTCAATAAAAGGAAATCAAAATCCTAATTAAACACATCCACATACCTATTAGAATATCTATGATTAAAGCAAGGTATGGAAAGGTTGAAACACTCATACACTGGAGATGCATTGTAAAATAGTGCAACCTTGGGGTGCCTGGGTGGCTCAGTGGTTTAAAGCCTCTGCTTTAGGCTCAGGTCATGATCCCAGGGTCCTGGGATTGAGCCCCACATTGGGCTCTCTGCTGGGCAGGGATCTTGCTTCCTTTCCTGCCTCTCTGCCTACTTGTGATCTGTTTGTCAAATAAATAAATAAAATCTTTAAAAATAAATAAATAAAATAAAATAGTGCGACCACCCTGAAATGCAATTCAGCGGTTTCTTTAAAAATTAAACATACTACCATCACATGACCAAATCATTCCACTTGTAGATATTTATGCAAGAGAAATGAATACATATTTCCATAGAAAGACTTTCACACAACTATTAACGGCTTTGTTCATGACAGCCAAAAACTAGAAACAACCCAAACATCCATCAACAGGTAAATAAATTAACAGGCTACCTACCATGTATCTATAAACGGAATACTAATCAGCAATAAAAAGGAATAAACTATGCATACTTGCAAAAAAGCACAGATGAATCTCAAAATAATTATGATCTGTGAAAGAAACCAGGAAAAAAGAAGTACCTACAATATGATTCCATTTGTGTAAATTTTAGAAAATGCTAGGTGATTTATAGCAATAGAAAGCAAACAGAGCAGGCAGGGGTAGTTGCAGGGAGAGGTGGCATGGTGGAATTACAAGGGGACACAAAGAAATTTTGAGTGGAAATAATGTAAGCACTATCTTGCTTGTGGTGATAGTTTTATAAGTCAGTGCATCTGCCAAGACCTATGGATTTGGACATTTAATATTTGTACAATTTATTGCAGGTCAATTATACCTCAATAAAGCTGTTTAAGAAACATATGGTTGTACAAGAAAGAAGTCATGTCTTCCTCTATTGCTTGATAGATATCATTTAGAAATGCCAAGGGAAAGGCAAAATAATTCAATGTTTGTCTCTAGGGAGTATAACTAGAGTTCAAAGTAAAGGAGAACAGACTGCTACTTTTCATTCTAAGCCTCAGAACTATTTATTTCAGAACTATTTACACAGAGTGCATTGTTATTGCTAAAAATTAAAATAAGTATTAAAAAGGGAAAATGCAGGGGCACCTGGGTGGCTCAGTCAGTTAAGCATCTGCCTTTGGCTCAGGTCATGACCCCAGAGTCCTGGGATCAAGCCCCACATCAGGCTTTCTGCTCAGCAGGGAGTCTGCTTCTCCCTCTGTCCTTCACTCCACTCATGCTCTCTCTCTCTCACTCTCAAACAAAGTCTTTAAAAATAATAATAATAACAACAACAATAATAAATTAAAGGGGAAAATGCATGAGCAATTCTGATGTATGACAAAGGTGAAAAGTGATGGGAATGTCCACAGTAATATTCATAAATACCAGACAGCAGAGTGGAAATGAAGTTAAATTACATTATTTTACTCTCAGGGGCTCTGAGTTTTGCTTCTGTTGTTTATCTGGAATTCTCTAGATATTAAAGGAATATTATCCTTTTTTTCCTCCCAGAAATAGTATTTCCTAAAATACTAAGAACTACTGCCATCCCCTAAAGAACTTAAAATATATTGTTGGAAACATCATATTTTTATTCCTCCTGGGAGTCTCTCAAATATAAGAAATACTTTATCACTTTACGTTGTTAGATCACACAGTATTCTTACATACTAAGAAGAAAGAAGAAAGAAGGAGCCTTACTGTGTGGACAAAAATGATGTCATGTTATAACCACTAAATAAGCCTCATTCACAATGGTCATCAGTGGTGACTTCAAAGTGTAGCTTGTCACGGTCATATACTTGAGAGCTATGTAATTATTGGTAACCCATTTTGTTTCTTTGAGCCTTAATCCCTCAAATACAAAATTGGAGAAGCTGGACTTGTTCCCCAAGCCTCTTGGCATTAGATATATTTAGTTCTATGACATGATGACTAAATGTCATATTTTATTGAACCTAAAATGCCACTGATTTTAAGATACACTATTATTCAGTTCAAGAAAACATTGCCAATTAAACTCTTTTCCTGTCTTATAGGATTTTTATTTTAAATTCGTTGAAAAAGGCCCTTTAAAACTTAAGTAGACATATCTTTTTGTTTTCTCATTGCATTCTTGTTCATACAACAAAAGGGAAAGCATAAATGAAATAAATTGGCTTAGGTACTTGCAAAAGTTCTTTGTATGCAGAAGTTGGCTCTTCTGAACCGGTTCTTTGCTCAGACATGAGTGTGGTATGCAGCAGTTCTTAAAACAGTGCTCCCCTATTGTCTCCAGGATTTCTTTCTAAGCTAGTTGTACTCATTCCTGAAGATTTCATATTGGTGCTTTCTTGGAAAGGCTTCAAACTAACAACCCCCTACTCCCTCTTCAATCAGTCCTTCAATGATATGTTGCTGACACACTGATGAGCTGCACTTTTCAAGTCATGCCACTAAATTCACCCAGGTACAGGCAATGACAGCCATGCAAAACTGCCCTGTGCACCATCAGCTAGAAGATACTCTTGATTTCAAAGGAGTTAAAATGTGGAAGGAGAAAGACACATTCCTCTTAGAATGAACAAAATTCAATCACAGCAATGATGAGTCCTCAAAGTACATAAATTACTAATCCTGGTACTTTATAGAAGCTAAACTATTTAAATTAACAAGTGCTCCATACATACACCCTCGGACAGACTCTGTGTCTCTCCATGTGCCCGTGTGCCTGTTGCCCTCTGTCCGTTTCCAGCATACACACATGTACGAACACACACAAGCACACATGAGAGGGCACCTGAAATAGACCAACAATATGCTTACCATCACTAGATCCCTTCCTCAAAGTGGACAGTTCATTTCATTTGAGCATGGATGATTATGATTATACATTGACTCATTCAACTGTGATCATGCTCTGTGCAAAGGAAAATTGAAGATGATCATATACACTGTCATCTTAATTTTACAGTAATTCCTGGTGTGGAAGCCTCATAGGTAGATGAAGGTGTTAACACTTAAATACACGATTTATAGTTGTTTGATCATAATGATACCATGCATTCTCTCAAGAGGAAGATACCTCTAATGGAAACATTGTCTCTTGATTTCTGCTTCCCAGTGGTTTCCCTTTTGCCTGGTCAACTGGATTTAATCATAAGTCATTGCTTGATTGGGTGCTGGTTCTTCTCAGGAGGCAAAAAGGCTTGTTTCCTCTAAGATTCAGAAAAGCAAAGCACTGCCAGGTCATTTGCAATATTATCAGTGTATGGGGGGCAGTGGGAAGGCTGTAAATAGTAATAAATATACATGGGTCCTCATCACTTTTACTGAAAATGAATAGGCAGGAAAAAAATACCCAACTGATCAGTAAGAAAATATGTATTTACTTTTGCTTGCTCAAGCTTGGGAATGAGTGCAGAAGCAGGCTAGCTCTGGGACCAATTTCTCTTTGCCCTTGCTGCCCTGCAAATGACATTCTTACCAGACCATTAAGAAAACTGTTATAACTTCTAGTGAGACCACCTGCTAGGTCTCAGTGCTGGGACGATTACATCTATCGGAAATAATGACCCATAACTAGAATAAAACACATTAATAACATCACATTTACCCAGGATAATGCATTTCACCATTTTATATTGCAGAGACCAAGTTAATCAGTAAAAGCATTACCAAAAAACGAGAGCAACTAACAGGCACAGAGTAGATAATGAATATAAAAGCAAAATGTTCAGACTACTTTTTTTTTTTTTTTTTTTTTACTTTTAGAAGTGAGAAGATATGTAATGGGCAGTAATGGATGGAGCACTAGTTTGGGAATGGGTAATCTTTCCTTCTGTTTGTAGGTTCATAAGCCAAACGAAGGAAGATCTGGAAGTGCCTTCCTCTGGACATAGGAGAAAACAGGAGGTTGTGAGGTTTAATAGAAAGAGCTCTGGATTAAGAGTTGGATGACCACGGGTCTTACTCCAGCTGTGCTATTAATGAGCTGTGTGACCTTGGGCAATTCACTTCACCTCTCTGAGCCTCAATTTCTTATCTGTAAAATGAACAGCTTAGATGAGGTGATCTCTGAAATCCCCTCCAATTCTCATATGTTGTGATTCGAAGCAGAATGTCAGCCTGACATGGGAGTGCTGTGAAGTGTAATAAAAATGCCTATAAAACTTTGGAGTCCCAAGATCCCTAGAAGTGCAGGTAGAAAGGATCAGATTGCGGTGGCATTTAGGAGATGACCTTGACATAATGAACTGAGGCCCCGCTAAAACTTTAGAGAAGTCTTGCATCAGGACTGGAGTAAAGAAAGTCTGTGGTTCCCCAAGTATTTGTTTTCTTTGATAAATGCTTCAGTTGATTGTAGCTTATTTCAGGAATTGTAATATCTATAATAACAGGAAAAAGCTAGTCCTAGATAAGATGGATCATACAAGCAAAATAAACCCCAACTATTAAGATACATAACACACCTCGGAGTTCAACCGTACAATTCATTGTTCTTAGAAGTTAAGAGAAGACAAGACTAGGAAATTATTTAAATGTCTTAAGGTTTTAAATCTCTCTCATAACGTTCTGCTTTGTTTCTATGACTGAGCACTTTCCTTCAAGAAAACATATTTCCTAACTCAACACAACAGCATTTTACAGAGGCATAAAGTGACCAGGAACAATGGCAGGAAGATGTGTATGATGGAACACAGAACTCCAAAAGTCTTAAGACCAACGCCTAGTGTGTGTCTTGTCTCCTTCATCTTGGTTGGCAGACGCTCCATTCCTTTGACTGTTGTCAGTATTTCAGAGGGAAAAAAGAGCCAGTGACCTTTTCATTTTAATCAAGACTCCGAGTGTCAAGTTGATTTAAGGGAAAAGGCAGAAGTGGGTACAGGACGTGCTGGCATTTTGCATGCAGAACCCCAGTGACACCTGCACGCCAAACCCTCTGGGACACAAAAACTCTAATCTTGCCACATAACGTGGTTCCATTTTAGCCTCACATTATTACTTGGATTGAATTTTAAATTAGTCTACTTACAGAACAAATTACTAAAAGTTTAATTTCCCTTTTCCAACAAATCCCGCTGCAAGCACCAGGCACAAGCAGCCAAGAGAGTTCTATATTTTGACCAAATGCAAGTGAAATAAAATACTCAAATCAACTAATTCTCCCTCAAAATAAATGTGTAACCCACTTATATGAACAATCTTTGGTCGAGCCAGATTTTAGACAAACATAATCAGAAATGGTCCTTAAGTCAAGCATCTACCTTGCTACCCTAATAAAATACAGATGACAATGGAAAGGCTGATAGCTTCTTGTAATGAAGGCAAAAGTGATGGGAAAAAGATGTAAAAATTAATGATATCTGGCTGACATTATTTAAATAGACAATGGATCTATCAATAAAAAGAACCCCTAACAAATGTGTTTCATGACAGAAATATATTAACCACTTTTCATCATCTGGAACCTTCATAAATCAATAAGAGATAATATTTACTCTGTCCTACTGGGGTGGCTTTTTGTATTTCTAATAGAATTTATTTAATTCTGGTTGCCATAGTTACAACAGAGTTGTAGAATGAGTTTTGTTTCATCATAATTGCTGCATGTTAGTATATAAACAGTTGAACTGTACCTTCCACCAGCAGCACTCATTTGTGAATAAAGAAAATCCCTTATCATAAAGTAATTGAACTAGAATTCAAAATATACCATTGAGCCCTTGCTCTCCTCAGAGAGTTGGCAAATACTTCTCAAACTTTTTTTTTCTTTTTTAGCATAGCTATCTCTGAAAGGCACATCAATAGTACAAAAAGAATTCAGAGGAAGATTAAAAATATTTAAAGTGATACAGTGGTTTACAGAATTTTAAATAACTTACTCTTGGTTTGTACCATAAGTTATAAGGAAAAATTTGACCTTTAGGCTATTGGCCTGGCTTTTTTACCAAATACCTGTCAGTTCATATAGCTATTACATTTGAAATGTATTATGTCCCAGCCAATTTATCCACTGAAAAAAACATAAGCCAGAGGAATTATCATTAAACCTAATACATTTTTAGCACTAATTTCAATGGCCACAAAGTAGGAGAAAAGGAAAAGATGTATCTTCTTGTTACATCTTTATGGTGCATCTATCCAGAAAATATAAAATCAAAAAAGGAAGACCTGGATCCCACAACTTGGGAAAAAGTCTATTTAGAAATCATAATAATATTTGTGCCCTAGGAAAAGCTCAAAATTTTCACAGACACAAGTCCAACAATCTATATGCCATAGCAATTACAATGTCAGTTCAGTTAAAGACACAACCCTTTAAATTTTGAAAAACAAAATATCTTTGGTTACCACTAAATTTTTTTTAAAAAATTTTATTTATTTATTTGACAGACAGATCACAAGTAGGCAGAGAGGCAGGCAGAGGGGGAGAGAAGGGGAAGCAGGCTCCCTGAAGAGCAGAAAGCCAGATGCAGGGCTTAATCCCAGGACCCTAAGATCGTGACCTGAGCAGAAGGCAGAGGCTTTAACTCACTGAGCCACCCAGGCGCCCCACCACTAAATCTTTTTAAATATGTTTTTGTCTAGTAATGTTCTGCAGTACTTCCTGTGAAATCTGAAAGGAGAACATGTCATGAGACTATGGGAGGACAAAAAGCCTCAACCAAAACTTCCCCATAAGGAAGTGTAAGACAAATAGTTGTAAGCATGTTATTAAAAGATGCACAATTTTAGGGGCACCTGGGTGGCTCAGTGGGTTAAGCCTCTGCCTTCAGCTCAGGTCATGATCTCAGGGTCCTGGGATCGAGCCCCACATCGGGCTCTCTGCTCAGCAGGGAGCCTGCTTCCCTTCCTCTCTCTCCGTCTGCATCTCTGCCTGCTTGTGATCTCTGTCTGTCAAATAAATAAAAAAATCTTTAAAAAAAAAAAGATGCACAATTTTAAGTAACTGAAGATATCTCAAGTTATTCCAGAAAGGAAAAGTAAAAACATGCATTTTTTCTTATTCACTTATGCTTTTCTTATTTAGTTAGGGGCTTCCATTCAATATACTTCATTTGAAACTCATTTTATTCTATATTTATAGTAGTTATTGTTTTAAGGGGGAATGATTTCCTTCTATATATTAGACTCAATCATGGCTATTTTCATGATGTTTTATTAAAATATGACTTTGAACATGAAGAAGACATGTTAATAATTCTAAAGATACAAAGATAAATAAAATGGTTCTCGACCAAAAGAAGGTAAACTAGGATTAGCTTACCACAAGAACTTAGTAGAAGAATGGGGAGAGGCATTGAGTATATGAGGTAGTTATATAATATGGGCTGTGTCTGAAAGAGATGAGAAGCAGAGTCAGTCAACACGGCAAGGAGAACTGCACTTCGCAGGACCAGCAAAGGCTTCTAGAAGATAGCGGCATTTGAGTTGAGTATCCTATAAAGGTAGTGAAGGATATTCTAAAAGAAGGAAAAAATCCAGCAAAAATTAAAATGATGACCAGAACAGGATATGTGATAGTTCTTTCTAGAACTCTGACCAATTTTTAATAAATACTGGTATAAGCATATACAAATTATGAGAGGGGGCACCTGGGTGGTTCATCAGTTGAACATTCAACTCTTGGTTTTGGCCAGGATCCTGATCTCGGGGTTCTGGGATCAAGCCTGCATGGGGCTCCAGGCTCAGCAGGAAGTCTGCTTCTCCCCTTCTGCCTCCCTCTCCACCCCACCCCTGCAGGCATGCACATGCACACGCTCTCTCACTAATAAACAAATCTTTTTAAAAAATTATTAGAAGTGCAGGTTATTAGAAGTACATGCTGCAGTTTTCACAGCAACAGTTGTAAAAAATTTAAGTCAGTTTTGTAAACTGAGGGCAGAAGCTATTTCCGGCAAGCAGAAAGAGCCTAGGAAGACATGCCACTCTGTTTGAGCAATGCCAGACAGCAGATGGCGGGGTGAGGAATGGGCTTTGCAGACAACCTGTTTGGGTGCAAAATACCTGCTCGAACACTTAACTAATGGAGCAACTGGAAAAGTTACTTAACCTCTCCATGACTGCCTCCTTAACTAAAAGCAGGAGTATCAGTAGTGCCTACTTCCTAGGTTGTCATGAGTATTAAAAAATTAATATGTATAGAGCACTTAACCTAACACCTGGCAAATATAAGCACCCGATGTGTTAGCTCTTATTTTTTATGATGTGGAGCAGGGCTGAAAATACTTTTAATTCCAATACAGTTTTTTTCTTTTTTCTTTTCTCTAAATAATCTCAGGCTGCTCCAGATCATCCAAGATTTTCAGTAATTGGGGGTGGGGAGGGGGAAAGGGCGGGAACTAAAGTAAACGAAACTTGCCAATTAAAGATAACTTACAATTTAAAAAGTCTCCTCCGAGTTTCCTTTTCCTCTTAGCTGCAATTCTAGAATCCAGCTGCACTTTTTAATCATATGAAGATTTCTTTAAAATACTAATGCCGGGATCCCACCTCCAGAGATTCTAATTTAATTGGGCTTGGCCGAAAGGAGTTTTAAAAGCTTCCCAGGTGATTCCAACGTGCAGCCAAGGTTGAGAACCACTAATCCAATGGGTAAATCATCTGCCAATTTGAAATTCAAAATCCCTGTTAAGAGCTGGTTCGTCCCCCTCGGGGAATTTTCTCTTCCTCCCGTCTTTCCCTCTACACCGGTACAGGGGGACACCGTGACTCCCCAAGGTGAGGAGTCTCTGGCTTGGGCTGCGCTAGTCCCCACCTATCATGGGGTCGGTCTACTTTTGTTCCTGGGAGGCCGGCACTGCTGGTCACGGAAGCGTGGACCTGGAATGACCCCTGCCTGACCGACAGCCCAGGAACCACTTCATCTCACCTGGCCTTCGTGGGCCCCTTGCCACATGTGTCGGAGAAACTCACAGCCTCACAGGTGTACCTCAGGCTGCGATGCCCTGAGCTCCGCAGGCTCCTCCCTCCTCCGGACACGAAGGCTGTCTATTGGTCACATGCTCTTAACACCGTCCTAAACCACTGACTCCACCCCCAACGACAGGCCAGCGGGAACTCCCCGGTCTCTTGCAAACTCTATGCAGGCCCGAGGCTCCGGGTCTAATGCGGGCAAATCTACCTCAACATCCCTATCCCTCTGCTGTTTTATCCCACTGGTCCTGGACCTCCTTTCCTCAGGTCACATCTTCAACCCTTCCTATGCTGTAGGAATCCTACGCTCTGGTGCTCCGAGTCTCCTCGGTTGGGCTCTGGACATGGAAAGGGAAGATTTTTGTAATTCTGCAAAACCTTCCTCTTTCAGGAAAGCCCTAGCATATTATCTCACAGTGGACCCAAAAAACTTCATTTTTAGTCAACCTTTGGCTAGGCAAGCTGTTTCTCTTTGTGTTTCTGCCCTAACTGTCCTGCCTATATCCTTCCTAAGGCAATAGATATACCCGGGGAAATCAGAGAACAGCCCCACCCAAGGGAGTATAAAATAGAAAACACATTAACTTATTTCAAACTATATTATTTCCATAGTATCTGTAACTGAAAACAATCCAAACTGGAATCTTCCATTCACACTTAACTATAGCTTTTGGCCCAGTGGACAATACACCTCGCCCTCCTCATACAAACAATTCTTTCCCTCTGTCCCTCACATTCCACATCCTTGTGTGTGTGTGTGTATTTGTGTGTGTGTGTGTTTGGTGTGTGTGATTCTTGTTTTGCTCCCTAGATGCTTTACATTTATAAGTCACAACATGCCAATATGTGTTAAGAATGAAAGACTAGGACTCATGCTGTGACTATCTAACCGACACCACAGCTAAGAATACAGAGTACACAGTAAGAACAGAAAACTGTTTTCTTGACTACTCACAATCTATCTTGATATCCTGAGTTTGGAGATTTTGCTTTCCTTTCCCTTTGGCCTCCTTCAGCTCTTCATGGAAAATAAATGCACTAAAGTTCTGGCTTCTCTCCCATTAAGATTGAATCAATCTCCAGAGATTCAAATTTCACACAGTGTGCTTCTGCCATCCAAGCCCTGGTGGAATTAACTTCACCCCACACCTCTGAGAGAATCCCCACTCCGCTGCACACCCTATCCCATCAATTCTGCTCCAGAATGCTCTAGGTATGATGGACTTGTCACCTTGCTCCCCTCCTAAAAATACTTAGGCAAAGGAAGATTTCCATTTAAGAAAAGCCAGAAAATTGAGAAGAGGATAAAGAAATGCAAGCATTCAATATTTATCAATGTTACCAGCCTGGTATATTTCCCTCCAGTACAGTATAAATTATAAACAAATACATATTTGCTTTATGAGAGAGAGAGAGTGTATGGGGGAGGGGGCTGAGCAGAGGGGGAATCTTAAGCAGGCTCTATATCCAGCATGGAGCCCAGTCAGGGTTCAATCTCAGGACTTGAGATCATGACCTGAGTCAAAGTCAAGAGTTGGATGCTTACTAACTAAGCCACCCAGGTGCCTCATTTTATAATTTGTTATGAAGATTTACTCTCATGTTATTTGTCTTTCAAAATGTTTGTCTCCACTATTTTTACTGGTAAATAAAACTATGATTAAAATAACATCAATACTATAAACAAAAAAATATTACAAGAGTGTATAACTGCCGTGTACTAGGTAAGTCTTTAAAGTGCTGTAGAATCTTCCCAGAAACTTACCATCATTTCCATTTTACAGGTGAAAAACTGTTAGAATGATTAAATAATTTGTCCAATGACATCACAAATATAAAAAACTGGACTGTGCACTAAAATTTAGTTATCTGATACTCTACTTCATACATGATTCTATTTCCATGGAGGAAAACAGACATTCCCAGAAGTGGAATCCAAAATTTAAACCATTTTAACTCTTTCATGCTTTCCCCCAATATCTAAGTGGCTTTCCAGAAAGGCTTTTTAAAATATTTACCAACCTAGAGTGCCTGGGTGGCTCAGTTGGTTAAGTGTCTGACTTTGGCTCAGGTCAGGATCCCAGACTCCTGGGATCTAGCCTTGCATCAGGCTGCCTGCTGGGTTGGGAGTCTGCTTCTCCCTCTGCCTCTGCTGCTCCTCATCCTAATGCTCTCTTTCACTCACTCTCTCTCAAATAAATAAATAAACTAACTTAAAAAAAATTACCAACCTATAAATAGCATATGAAAATACCTGTTTAACTGCACCTTTCTCAAATTACCAATCCAAAGGGAAGAAATTATAACTCACTGGGTTTGATCATTTTTTCACATATACTGCCCATTTGCATTTCTTTTCTGAATTGTCCTTTATTGACTCTTGTCTATTTTTTCTGAGATATTTTCATTGTGGATTTTTAAAAAGTGTTGAATATATTAGAGCTATAATGTTTTGTCTGTCTTTGCATAATCCAAATATTTTTCCCAGGTTGCCAAATTTGCTTTACATTTGGAATTACAGAAGATTCTAATTTTGTTTTTTAATGTTTGGTTTTCTGGTGTCCATCTTTTCTTTCATGTTTCTTCAGTGTCTATGCTTATAAAAATCCTTTCCAGTCACAAGTGGATAAACATCTGACAGCTTCATACCCCACTGTTCTGTGTGCCTCATTAAGGGAAGGCCATTGTCATGTGTAATACATTCACTCTTTGCTGGGATGGTCTGTGTGGAATCCTAGCCCTGCCCCTATCCACTGAGTGACCCTTTCTAAGATGTCCCCATTTCTTAAGTGGTTATGATACCTGTCTTGAAAAGCTGTCATGAATATTAAATAATATACTGAAAACACAGCATCGCACTCAATTAATAGTGATTACTTAATTTACATGAAAGTAATTTTTGGTTTACATATTACTTAGATAATTTACTTCTTGCCCTAAATATTTGATTAGTTGTCCCAGCATTAGATATTGAAAAAAATCTTTCCTTCTGTGGTGTCTGTTGCTATGTAGCTGCTAACTGTCTATGCTTGAGTTGGACATGGAAATAAGAGACCCTGTTATAAAGTGATTTATGGGGGCACCTGGGTGGCTCAGTCATTAAGCGTCTGCCTTCGCCTCAGGTCATGATGCCAGCCAGGGTCCTGGGATTGAGCCCTGCATAGGGCTCCCTGCTTGGCAGGAAGCCTGCTTCTCCCCCTCTCACTGCCCCTTCTTGCGTCACTCCCCCTTCTTGCGTTCCCTCCCTTGCTGTCTCTATCAAATAAATAAATAAAATCTTTAAGAAAAACAGTACAGTGATTTACGTGCCTGCATTCTCGCTCACTCTAGGCTCCTTTATGCACTACCCTTCGGAAATGAGAGCTGGAGCTTCTCTGCCTTGTACTTCACATAGAACCACCTGGCAACCCTATCTAAGGGAAGGGTTGGTGGAGTCAAGGGTCAGCCACAAACCCTGTCTATTGGCACCCCCACATTGGAATATAACTCTCTTCACCCCGACACACACACACACACACACACACACACACACACCAATGGCAGAACCAACCCAAACAAGTGGGCATACAGGGGACTCACATGCAAGGCTGCAGAGTGAGCTGTCCCCACCCATTCTGCCCACAACACTGGCAGAGAAAACACATACAACTTTTCCTCCTTGGTATTCTGATGAAGCTCCAGAGGAACAAAGGTTAGACAGTAGATCTAAGGAAGATTATTATTTTCTTCAACAGGCACTGCTTCTCCCACACTGTTTATTCTCTTCTTATCCTAAGGATATCTTGAATAATTTGCCCCAAATTGGGGGGAGGCTCCCTGACATGATCCTTTCAAGTTGTCAAATTCTCTCTCCATGAAACCTAACTTGTAGATTTTTAGAACTTTTTCCCTCCAGCTATTTAATTTAGCTCTTGCCCAATAAGAAGAAAAAGAAAATCTTTAATAAATAACATAAACAACTCTACATAGATTTTTCACATTTGCTTTCAAGTTTAAGAGAAAATGACTTTACAGTGATATAAGCACCTGTCTTCAGACGAAGACTTGAGTCGATGTAAGCCTTCACAATTATAGCAACCATGGATTGTGGTTGAATTAGGTTAGGTAACGTCTAACACTCTCTGCTTCCATTTCTATTCACCAATGATTACCATAAATTTTTTATTCTCTCTCTGAATTCCGCTGCCAGTTCCTCTGCCCTGGCCTCTGACTTAGCCTGCCACTGTGAAGTTTGCCTTGGTTCATTAATTCCTATGTAGGTTTCTGACTTGCCTCCAATTCACGGGGAGGATTTGTGGTTCTGTAAGGCTCCTGGGAGCACCTACTCAGAGAGGGTTGTTAGCTGTGCAGAGTCACCCCCTGCTCTGAGCTGCCTAATTCCACAAGCAGGGCTGACTTTGGTTTCCTTTTAGGTCTCAAGGCCACGCATTGCACAAGACCCAAGACCTTAAAGCTGAGTAAAAAACTGAAACCCTCGGAAATGAAGGGAAGCCTTTAAGCCTTTTTGCCTCATTTTCCAGCTCTTCTCTTTGGGGTAGAGAGAGCTATAACAAACAAAGACCCTTCATCCCTCTGCTAGTAGGGCTTCTCAACTAATATTAAAGCTGTCACAAATACGCCAGCTCCACAAGCAATCCTATTTCTGAACTAGTTGTTTGTGGCCACACTTTCGCATTAGTTGGACAGGCCTCTCCTCACGTCCATTCTTCGTTCACTTTCAGATCCCACCCGCCAAAAGTCAAGGATGTCTCTAAAAAGTCACACACAGGTTTCTCTTATTTTACTTGCATCTCACATGATCTACTCTTTTGACAAGAAAACTAGCTGAACGTTTGAAGCATATATGAAAGGAAAAACCCCTAAGGGCACCTGGGAGGCTCAGTCAGTTAAGAGTCTGCCTTCAGCTCAGGTCATGATCCCAGGGTCCTGGGTTCAAGGCCCACATCAGGCTCCCTGCTCCCTCTTCCTCTGCCTCCTGGTGGTTTCTATCAAATAAACAAATAAAATCTTAAAGAAACAAAAACAAAAACAAAAAACTTATAACCAAACAATAGAAATATTCCATCATCTCCTCCTCCTCATCATCATCACCTCGAACAATTATATAGTGCCTACTATGTGCCAAGTGCTAATATATCCGCTTTACACCTACTTATTTATTTAATCCTTGCAACAACCTAATAAGGAGGGTGATAGTATTATCCTCATTTTACAGACAAGGAATCTGAGGCAGAGCGAGAACAGACACTTGTGCAAGGTCAAAGAGACAGTAACTTGCCAAGGCAGCTTCAAATTTGGCTCTAGCTGCCCTATCCTTAACCCTTCCACCAAGCTGCCTTCCCACCATGACAATTCCCCAGTGGCTTCTGGAAAACACTGTCATCTCGTATAACCAAACAGCTTGTCTTCTGGGTTTGCAATTCACTCCTGAGTGTACCATTACGGATTCACCCCTGAAGAGACAGTCACTTAAAAATTTCAACACAGCAAAGATGGCTTAAAAGCAGGCAAGTATAAAAATTGAGCTCGAAATTTCCACAACAAAATAGCTGTTCTGTCACATGTATATCCAATGCCTAAACTATAGCAAAACCTTTTAAGTAATAACATGGGGAGCATTGCCCCCCATTTTCTGAATGAAGAAGCTAAAGGTCAGAGAAGTGAAATATCTTAACTGTCGCCATCCAGGTACAACCTGAGCTATTTGCCTATAGCATGCATGTTCTTTCCACTTTAATTACACTCTTCATTAAAGATATTCTAATGAATTGCATGATACCCATAACATACTCTAATAAATTATCCTGAAATTTAATTCTAGGAGACTAAAGTTTAATTCTAAGAGAAATACTTTTCAACTATCAACCCCCAGCGTCAACCACCAGTGGCAAAAAGCAGATCCACCATTTCCATGCGCTCTTTTTTGAATTCAGATGACCCTCTTGACATTCAAATGAAAGAACTGACCGAAGGTGGATGTATGGACTGGAAAGACCCTACGACATTACACAGAGGTGCCTTGTTGTGTGTAATTCACAGCCAAACTCATAAGGTTTTTTTAGAAGCCACAAAGAGTTCAAATTATTTCCTTTGATTCCTATACTCAGCCCATTGAATGACAGAACACCCAAACTGACTTGTCTGCTAGGTGACAGCTAATTAGTTTACCCAAAACTCATTTGCAAAGAGTGAAGTTTCACCATTCCCACTCTGTTGAGACACTGTGGTATGAAGTACTGAAAAGTTTTAAAAAACAGTCAACTAGATTCAAATCGAAGTTGTGTCATTTACTAACAGTGCAAATATGGGGAAAAAAAAATCTAACTCTCTGCAAGTTTCAGTTAATTCATGTAGAAAATAAGATATTATTATTTATTCATTTAGATTTGGGAACACCAATTATTGCCACCCTATCTTCCATTTGAATTTAGAACCAATGAAAAAATTGACATAAGGTCCAATCCCTACTGTAGTGCTTAATATATGGATAAAACTGATTGAGGACCATGACTTCAGTTGGGCTCCCTAAATTGCGCCAAAAATGGATGTAATTATTCCTCCACTCAAAGTAGAGTAGGATAGACCTTAACAACTGGGATTTAGTCCAGAGCTACTTAAATGGAAGTTCACACCTGTGTCTTGAACACCTGTGAGCTGCATAAGAGGGACCCAGAAGCCACAGAGCCCGGCAAGATCAGTTCTTTCTACAGAGTTTATCAACAAGATAAATCAGTCTTATCAGTAAGGAGACAGTGAGGATGCCAAGAGTGACTTTTCAGGACATGCAGGGAAGATGGTGGAGTAGGAGGACCATGAGCTCACCTTCTCCTAAGGATACAACTAGATAACACCCAAATCAGTGTAAATAATTCAGAAAATAACCTGAAGACTGGTAGACCAGACTTCACAGCAATATATTGACAGGAGGCACAATCAGGAGATAATCAGACCCATGGGACAGTCCACAGGATGGAGGGACACCATGAATTTCGAAAGGGGAGAGAAGGGCAGGGATCATTGGGAGACTTCTGCAGGAACAAAAGAGCTGGCAGGCACCATTCCCCTCCCCCACAGCTCAGCCTAGACTCATAGACACCTGCAGGAACCAGTGGATAGTTCCAACACTTGCTACTTAACTCCTCACGGCACAACTTATCCTCATGTTCTTGTATGGACCTGTCTCTCCAGCCAGGTCTTGGACCCAGGTCTCCTTGCACAGCAGATCCATGCAAACCTAGCTAACACCAGGCATACCACCCTATGTGCTTCTGCAGATCCACTCCATTCAATCTCATCAGCCCGAGCCCCTGTGACTGCAGGTACCCTCCCACAACAGACCAATACAAACCTTGCCAACACTTCATGTCCTGCCCTGACAGTCTCCTGCGGACCTGCCCTCTCTGATATGCTCTTGGCCAGAACCCATCCAAAGCGGCACTTCAAGACTGACAATGTGCAAGCAGCCCTGATAAAGGCCAACACACACCAAAGCAACTCCTGCCCCATGGAAAGGGGAAGATAATGCCACACACACCAGTCTGTGGCCCAAGAGGTACGCTGGGGGCAGACATCGGGTCTGACTACAGGCCCCATCTACAACCAAAGCTCCTCACAGGACAAGACAGATAAAGTGCCCTGCAGTTAGGTGCTACTACATCTTTGGAAAATGCCTTATCTGATTCAACTCATCCCAAGGCCCAGATGGCCCACTAACAACATAGGGACCAAATCTTGCCCATGACAGACAAAGAGAGCCATTGCAGATGACCGACTAAAGGCAAACATGGCTCAGCCACAACAGTAGGGCACACAAGACACACACAGGAGGCACCCCTGAAATCTAAGATTCTGCTGAACAGGGGACATTGGACTACAGGGCACTACATCTTCAGAAGGCCACTACTTTCAAGAGCAGGACACATAGCTGACTTTTTTAACATACAGAAACAGACCCAGAGAGTTAAAAATGTGGAGACAGAAGACTACATCCCATATGAAAGCACAAGAACAAAGTCACAGCAAGAAACCTAAATGAAACAGACATAAGGAAAATGCACAATGGAGAAGATAAAGTAATGGTCACAAAGATACTCACTAGACTTAAAGACCTCAGTGAAACCTTTAACAATGAGATTAAAAAAACATTAAAAAGAACTAAATGGAGATGAAGAACTCAATGGCCAAGATAAAAAATAAACTAGATGGAATTAATAATAGACTAGAGAAAGCAGAAGAAAGGATCACCAGCCTAGAAGCCAGAGAGTATGGAAAGTGATTAAGCTGAATAGAGGAAAGAAAAATAATTTAAAAAATGAAAATGGATGTGGGGAACTCAGCAACACCATCAAGCAAATATTCACTTTATAGGGATCCCAAAAGGAGAAGGGAGAGAAAAGGGGGTCGAAAATTTATTTAAAGAAATAAATTTATTTAAAGAAAAAAGTTAACAAACTTCCTAAATCTGGGGAAGGAAAGAGAAATCCATATCCAGAAGGCACAGAGAGCTCCCAACAAAATCAACCCTACAAGGTCCACACCAAGAAACACAGTAATTAAAATGGCAAAAAGTAATGATAAAGACAGAATTTTTAAAGCAGCAAGAGAAAAGAAAATTTACATACAAGGGAAACTTAATAATGCTATTAGTGGATTTTTCAGGAGAAACGTTATAGGCTTGAAGAGAGTGCCCATTATATATTCAAAGTGCTGAAGGGAAAACACCTGCAGCCAATACTCTATACATCAAGTCTATCATTCAGAATAGAAGGAGAGATAAAGGGTTTTCCAGACAAACAGAAATTAGAGGACTTCATCACTATTTAATCAGCCCTACAAAAAATGTTAAAGGGAACTCTTTGAATTGATTGGAAAGGCCATAAGCCAAATGAAGAAAAGAAGAAAGCACAAATGCAGTAAAAATAAGTATATGTGTAAAAATTAGTCAAGGGAATCACAAAATAAAAGAACGTAATCCTTTATACCATATATCTAAAATGTAGGAAAGAGAGGAGTAAAGAATGTAAGGTTTAAACTTAAGCAAACATCAACTTAATATAGACTGTTATATGCAGAAGATGTTATATACAAACCTAATGGTAATCACAAATCAAAAACCAGTAACAGAAATACAAAGAAATCAAGAGAAAGGAATCCAAATATATCACTAAAGTGAGCCAATAAAACATGCAAGAAGAGAACAAGAGAAGAAAGGCACAGAAGAACTACATAAACAATCATAAAACAAGTAAAATGGCAATAAATAAGATCTATCAATAATTATTTGAATGTAAATGGACTAAACGCTCCAATCAAAAGACACAGGGTGACAGGATGGATGGGAAAGCAAGACCCATCTATATGCTCTCTATGAGAGACTCATTTGAGACCTAAAGACACATGCAAACTAAAAGTGAAGGGATGGAAAAGTATCTATCATGCATAAGAAGGTGAAAAAAAAAAAAAACTGAGGTAGCAATACTTATAACAGACAAACTAGACTTTAAAGTAAAGACTGTAAAAAAAAAAAAAAAAAAGACAAAGAATAATGAAGTAGCAAAGAGAAATTAAGAAAACAATCCCAGGGTGCCCAGGTGGCCCAGTTGTTTAAGCAACTGCCTTTGGCACAGGTCATGATTCCGGAATCCAGAACAAGTCCCATGGTGGGCTCCCATCTCCACGGCGAGTATGCTTCTCCCTCTGACCTTCTCCTCTCTCAAACTCTCTCTCACTGTCTCTCTCTCAGATAAATAAATAAAATCTTAAAAAAAGAAAATCCATCCTATTTATAATTGCACTGAAAATAATAAAATACCTGGGAATAAATTTAACAAAGGAGGTGAAAGACCTACACTCTGAAAACCATAAAACACTGATGAAAGTAACAGAAGATGACACAAACTAATAAAAATATATTGCACACCCACAGATTAGAAGAAAAAATATTGTTAACATTTCCATACTATCCAAAGTAATCTACATATTTGATGCAATCTCTATCAAAGTACCAAAAGCATTTTTCACAGAACTAGAAAAAACAATCCTAAAGTTTGTATGGAACCACAAGAGATCCCCACTAGCCAAAGCAGTCTTGGAAAAGGAAGAACAAAACGAAGTATCACAATCCCAGATTTCAAGATATAATACAAAGCTGTAGTAATCAAAACAGTATATTACTACTGGTATAAAAGCAAACACATAGATCAACAGAACAGAATAAGCAGCCCAGAAATAAACCCACAACTATATGGCCAGTTAATCTCCAACAAAGGAGTTGAGACCATGCAGCAGGAAAAGTGAAGCCAGGTGAAACATGGCTGTTGAAAACAATGGTGAAATCCCAAAGGAAAAGAGAGGATCCTTCATTTTTATTACTCCACATCTCTGACTGAGGCCTGGACAATAAATATTTATTAACAGATATTAATGCAGCTCAGTCAAAGAAGAAAAATATGAAGTGAATCAGTGTTACCAGTTCAGAAGTAGGGTTTTCATTTCATATCTAGATTTTTTTAATGCCCCCCAAAATAAAAGAAACAACACTGATTGGAGAAAAAAATAATGTAACCCAGAATATCCAAAACTTGACATTCGTATTGTCTAGGATATGATCCAAAATCACCTGATATTTGAAGAGTCAAGACAATGTAGGACATTCTCAACAGAAAACAAAATCAACCTAGTTTGAGTCTTAAATGAATAAGATGCTGGAATTATGAAACAATAAATTAATTATTAATATGACAGATTACTATCATGTATTATTATCCAAAATAAAACCAAACAAAATAAGCTTGCAATAAATGGAAAAAATATAATGCCCCAGTAAAGAAATAGAAAACATAAAGAGTCAAATGAGAAGTTAAGAACTAAAAAATACAATGTATGAAATTTTTTAAAAAATCACAAGATGATATCTCAATGTGGTTTTAATTTGAATCTCCCTGAGGGCTAATGATGATGAACATTTTTTCATGTGTCTGATAGCCATTTGTATGTCTTGATTGGAGAAGTGTCTGTTCATATTTTCTTCCCATTTTTTGATATGTTTGCCTGTTTCGTGTGTGTTGAGTTTGAGGAGTTCATTATAGATCCTGGATATCAACCTTTTGTCTGTACTGTCATTTGCAAATATCTTCTCCCATTCCATGGTGGGAATGCAAGTTGGTGCAGCCTCTTTGGAGAACAGTGTGGAGATTCCTCAAGAAATTAAAAATAGAGCTTCCCTATGACCCTGCAATTGCACTCCTGGGTATTTACCCCAAGGATACAGATGTCGTGAAAAGAAGGGCCATCTGTACCCCAATGTTTATAGCAGCAATGGCCACAGCCGCCAAACTATGGAAAGAACCAAGATGCCCTTCAATGGACGAATGGATAAGGAAGATGTGGTCCATATACACTATGGAGTATTATGCCTCCATCAGAAAGGATGAATACCCAACTTTTGTAGCAACATGGACAGGACTGGAAGAGATTATGCTGAGTGAAATAAGTCAAGCAGAGAGAGTCAATTATCATATGGTTTCACTTATTTGTGGAGCATAACAAATATCATGGAGGACAAGGGGTGTTAGAGAGGAGAAGGGAGTTGGGGTAAATTGGAAGGGGAGGTGAATCACGAGAGACTATGGACACTGAAAAATAATCTGAGGGGTTTGAAGTGGCGGGGGGGTGGGAGGTTGGGGTACCAGGTGGTGGGTATTATAGAGGGCACGGATTGCATGGAGCACTGGGTGTGGTGAAAAAATAATGAATACTGTTTTTCTGAAAATAAATAAATTGAAAAAATTTAAAAAAAATCACAAGATGGACTTAACAATCAAATGAATATGACAGAAGAGAGAGTAAATGAACGAGAGAGAATAAATGGACATCAATAGGAATTACCCTTAGGGACTTCCTAGATAACTTCAAATTGTCAAACTTATGTTTACCTGGAATCCCAGAAAAGACAAAAATATTTGAAAAAATAATAGCTAAAAATTTCCCAAATTTGAAAAAGGTAAATCACACCTCATACAAAATATGTAAAGACCACCAAGCAAGGACACCTGGGTGGCTCAGTCTGTTAAGCATCTGCCATTGACTCCAGTCATGATCTCAGGGTCCTGGGATCAAGCCCCACATCAGGCTCCCTGCTCAGCTTCTCCCTTTCCCTCCGCCCCTGCACCTGCTTGTGAACTCTCACGCATCCTCTCTCTCTCTGTCTAATAAATAAATAAAATCTTTAAAAAAAGAAAAAAGATCACCAAGCAGAACAAAAATGGAGAAGCCCATGTCAGAGCCTATGTCAAATGTTGAAAACTAAAGACAAAGGGCAAATCATTAGCAAGAAAAATCATCAGCAAGATATCACATAAAGAGAAACAACAATCTAATTTAACAGCTGACTTATCATGAACACCATGGAGGCCAAAAGAAGTTGGAACAACATCTTAAAAGAGCTGAAGCAATATGTCAGCCAAAAATTCTCCAATCAGTGAAAATATTCTTCAAAAACGAGAGAAAAATAAAGACATATTTACAATATAAAACTAAAAGAATTTGTTGTCAACATAAATGTGCTTAAAATAACTGCTGAAGGAAGTTCTTTAATGCATTAATTTCATAACAAATTACCAAATTTTAATAGATTAAACAATAAAAGCTTATTATTTTGCAATTCTATAGGTCAGAAATCCATGATGAATTTAATGGAGGTAAAATCATGGTGTCGGGATGTATTCCTTTCTGGAGGCTTTAGGGGAGTTTATGCCTCCTTGCCCATTTAGGGTGTTGGCAGAATTTAGTTCCTTACATTTTCAGGATTGAGACCCCATTTCCTTGTTGGCTATCAGCTATGTGTTGTTCTTAGCTTTTAGAGGCCACCCTCATCCTTTGTCTCATGAACCTCTTTCTCCATCTCCCAGGAAATGGCAGGTCAAGTCACTTTTTATATCTTTTCTCCTCCGCCTTCCATCTCATTTCTATGACCCAGAAGAAAAAGTTCTCTTTTTTTAAGGACTCATGTGATTAGCTCTGGCCTACTCTTATAATCAAAGATAAGGTCCTCTTCTCAAACACATCTATAAAGTATCTTTTGTCATATTAGTTGACATATGCACAGAGAATGGGCATTTTTAGGGGCAATAATTCTGCTTCCTACATAAGAGTATCCTAAAACATGAGGGAACGAATATATATCTATAAGGTAGAAAAATATTAAATATTTCATAGAAAGTGATAGTATCATTTGTAGTGATATATGAAGTTAATGATATACATAGTAATACCCAGGACAACCATCTCAAAAATTGCAGAGAGATATAAATGTACAAGATATCAAAATTCATAAGATGCGGTTAAGTAGTGTTTAGAGGGACATTTATACCTGTATGCCTAAGTTAGAAATAAAAATCTAAAAATTATCTGAGTTTTCATCTTAAAAAAAAGACAAAAAGAAAAATGAATCTAAATTAAGTAGAAGGGAGAAAATAATAAAGATAAAGTAATAACACAATAGAAAGGAAAACAGGAAAATAATATACAAAAATTTATGTAACCAAAAACCAGTTACTTCAAACATAAGTAAAAGGAATAAGCATCTATATGCACTAATCATGAAAAAAAAAAAAAAGAGAGAGAGAGAAACACAACAAAATATCAACATTGAAAGATGGTATATCACTACAGATCCTGTATACATTGAAAGGATAATAATGGGGGTGCCTGGGTGGCTCAGAGTTGGTTTAGCCTCTGCCTTCAGCTCAGGTCATGATCTCAGGGTCCTGGGATTGAGCCTGGCATCAGGGAATCTCTGCTCAGCAGGGAGCCTGCTTCCCTCCCCCCCCCACTGCCTCTCTGCCTATTTGTAATTTTTCTCTCAAATAAATAAATAAAATCTTGAAAAAAAATAAAATACATTTTAAAAAGAAAGGATAACAATGAAATTTTATGAACTTAATATGCTAATACATTTAATAACCTAAATGAATTGAATAAACTTCTTATAATACAGAAAGTACAAAATTCGACCCAAGAAGAAAATAGAAAACTTGAATACCCTTTATCAATTAAAGAACTGAACTTGTAATTTAAATACCTTCCCACAAAGAAAACTTCAGGCCCAAATAGCTCTACTGATGAATTATATCACACATTAAGAAAAACTAATACCAATTCTATGCAGAAACAGTACAGAAAGGAATACTTCCAAATCTTTTGATATGTTCAAAATCACTCAGATACCTAAACCAAACAAAAACATTGCAAGAATAGAGAACCATAAATCAACTTCCATTATGAGCATGAGTACAAAAGTTCTAACGAAATTTAACAAATATAATCCAATGATACTAAAAAATATGTAACACAGCATGGTCAAGTGGTAAGAATGGTTGGTACAATGACGATCAATGTAGCTCACCACATAAATAACATAAAACAGAAAAACTATATGATCTTTTCAATAGATGTAGAAAATGCAGTTGAGAAGAGTTATGATAAAAACTTCAAAAACTAGAAATAGGAGGCATGTTTCTAAACTGAAGACATCTACGAAAAACTACAGCTAACCTCACTCTCAATTACAAAAGGCTCAATCATTTTCAGTGAAGATCAGGGACAAAGCAAGCATATCTGTTCTCCTACCTCTCTTCAGTATTGCAATGGAAAGCCTGGTCAGTTCAATAAGACAAGAAAAAGTAATGAAAACATAAATATTGGAAGGAACAAAGTGAACTCTATGTATGGAAGACATAGTTGTGTTCATAGAAAACCCTAAAGAATCTACCAAAAAAAAAAAAAAAAAAAACCGTACTAGAACTAACAAGTGAATTGAGTCTTAGGACATAAGGTGGTTAATATGCCAACATCAACTCGAGTTTTAAGTACTAGAAATGAGCAATTAGAAATTAAACATTAAATGAGGAAGTGGTGATGCAACATGGGGGCTTAAGTGGGTAGGAGAAGAATCCATGAAACAAGATGGGATAGGGAGGGAGACAAACCATAAGTGACTCTTAATCTCACGAAACAGAGTGAGGGTTGCTGGGGGGAGGGGGGTTGGGAGAAGGGGGGTAGGGTTATGGACATTGGGGAGGGTATGTGCTTTGGTGAGTGCTGTGAAGTGTGTAAACCTGGCGATTCACAGACCTGTACCCCTGGGGATAAAAATATATGTTTATAAACAATAAAAAAAAATTTTAAAAGTTAAAAAAAAAAGAAAAAAAGAAATTAAACATTAAGAAATTAAGTCTATTTCAACAGTATAAAAATATTTAGGAATAAACGGAACTAAATGTAGAAGAACTGAACACTGAAAACTACAAAACAGTGCAGATGAAAATGAAAGAAGACCTAAGTAAACTTAAATATACCATCATCCTGTTTCAGAAGGCACATAACAGCAAGATGGCAATGCTCCACAAACCGGACCCACAGGTCTGATTTAATCTCAGTAATGTCCTAAGAGACTTCACTGAAGGAACTGACAAGCTAATTTTTAAAATTATATGACCAGGGAAAATCACCTAGAATAGGCAAAAATAGTCATGAAATCAAGAACAAGTTTGAAGAACTTACACTACCTTCTTTCAAGACTCACAGCAAAGCTATCATAATCTTGAGAGTGAGGCACTGGCACAAGTAGAAAGTCCAAAAATAAACCCACACAAGTATGGTCAAGTGACTTGCAACAAAGGTGCCAAGATCATCAAATGAGTAAAAGATAGTCTGTTCTATAAATGACTCTGGAACAACTAGGTTGCTGTAGGGGAAAAAAACATAAACCTCAATCGTTATATATGAATGTTAACTCCAAAAGGATAACAGACCTAAACATAAGAGGGAAGACTATTAACTTCTAGAAGAAAACATAAAAGAAAATCTTTGTGATCTTGGGCTACACAAAGATTTCTTACACACGACACAGAAAACAAAAACTATAAAATAATGATAAATGGAACTTCAGAAAAATTAAAAACTTTTGCTCTTTGAAAGATAGGTAAAGATCCTACACCTAACTGGTAAATAAGAAATCAGAATTCTACTTTAAGTATGTCAGGCTCTAAAACCCAAAGCCTTTTCCATTACTCTGTGCAGCCTCTTGTACTTCCCTTGGATAAGGTAGTTTGGTTGGAAACACAGAGTAAAACAGCATCTGTATCTAAAGAAGCCTAAGAAGATTTTTAACACAACAGATCAAATGTCTACACTAGTAACCACCATGAGTATTAAATAGGACTAAGCACTAAGTGGAAACTCTCCCCAAAGCAGATGACGTTTCCTCCACAAATTCCATAGGTAACCAGTAAAATACAGGACCTGGAGCCCTTGTCTTCACTCCTCCTTGACCTTAAATTTTTGGTCCTTAGATTCCCTCTCCTTAAAGGTTGTCTTAGAAGGACAATCCTTCAAGCCCCATTTAGATTTTTAACATTAGCAAGTAAAAGATTCTCCAGTCCTTCAGTCGATAACTTCCATTGCCAAGTTCCAACCGGGTGTAGATACTGAGGGGGTGAGAAGTGGTTAGAACAAACAGAAGCTGAGCCCCAGACCTAAGTCAGGACCATCATGACTGCACTCCCCCTTGGCAGATGAGCAGCACAGACCCTGCTGGGACACCGTCTGTCACAGCTGTGTGGCGTCAGAGGAAAAGCGGTGAGAAATGTTCACCTGTTTCAGTGGGTCATTTTTCACCAGCTGCAGATGGCTCTGTGGAAAACAAACAAACAAACGAGAAAGGCAGGGGGGTTTTAGTGACTGGCAAATTATCCTCAAGATCCTGAGAGGAATGAGCCCTCTGCCTATGCTAGTAGCAAGGCCTGTGGATCCACTTCAGAGAAGAGTCCAGCATCTTCTCTGCTTTCCAACAATCCCCATCCAAACTCCCACGGGCCTGTGGTGCTTAGTACTGCACAGTCTCTCCTGTCCTAGGTGCTCCATGCACAGTGATAACTGAGGCTGCGCCGTGCCTCAGACCAGCCCACCTTCCAGAAGTCCCGATACAACAGCAGTGAGTATCAGGCCCACAGTGGACGCTCGACCAGAGGGAGGTAGAATGCTTATTAAATGCTTATCAAAACAGCTTGCATGGAAAAGCCATTCCCCTCAACACAGTATTTTCTGAAAATTAGGACTTGTTCGTCTAAAAGTCTAAATCCGACTCAGTCCGATTGTCTCTGTTGTTCCAAGACCCCTTCCATCGTCCCCAATTCCCGGTTCAATTCTGAGCGAACTGACATTCACCTCGCCTACTGCCAGCACAGCTGGGGTAACAGGAAGTAAAAAAAATTAACAGCAGCAGGGCTGGAGTATGATCCTTAAGTGGTGAAATTTGTTTGTGGCATCCAAAATATTTCCCTTCAGTTTCAGCCACGAAGACCAGTAGCGGCTGCTTTCTCTCGTCTCGCAGCAAAAATGTGTTTTCATGAAAGGCTCTGGGGGCCCTCGTGTGTGGCACAGTGTAAGTGCGTCAGTGTGATGAGATTCTGAGGAAATTACTATCCTAAGGCATAGCTCTAATGGTTTCATGATAAGCTGAGCCACCTGTACCAACAACTGAGCAATCGGAGGTTTCAGGGAGAAGGCCTGTATGGTCTATCATAAGGGCAACATTGCCTAAAAGTAAAATAGGCCCTGACTTTCCTGGACTCTCTTCCGCTGCTCTTGACCTTTCACTACCCACACGCCCCACTGCGTGTGTCACCACTCTGGACGCTCGGATGTGAACTGGATGGCTAATGACCTAAAAAGAGCCACTGCCAAGGAATGCCTCACCATCTGGGAAGAAGCAAGCAGAAGGGGCCATGCAGTACCCCTGTGCATCTGAAGAGTTAACGCGTTTCCAAAGCCTTCTTTCCCCTGGGGAGGATATTCCTCACTTTGAAGTTTAAAAGAAAAAAAGGGGGAAAAAAAATCCAGGTGTGCCTACAGAGGAATGCAGAGAGAATGGAGAATGGTGGCTGCTTTTAGGGGATACTGAACTTCAGACCTTAAATGATTTAAATGCAGTCCCCATGTGCAGCTGTTAAACCAAAGCAGCTCACCCCAGGGAAGAGATGAGAAATTTTGAGGACGATTGAACACTGAGAATTCTCATCGCAGCTTAGCAAAAAGTGACTTAGCCCATGTGTTTCAGTAATTATGAAGCATGTGCTCTCTGGCTCTGTAAAGGCACAGTCCCGGGCGCGACAACTCTGGTGCAGGCAGAAAAGGCAATCGGACGAGACAGCCAGGGAACCTCTTTAGCCTTTGCAATCTACGGATGCTCCGGGCAACTTGTCTTGCGGGAATGGTGTCTATGTTGTGCATGCACACCGACACTATTCATTGCTTTTTAAGACTGGGTGTGCAGAGCTCATCAGGGGAAGAGGGAGGTAGAATGCTTATTAAGTAGCTACCGGTGGATGCTGCACCTACTGGGGACCTGGAATTTTACATACATTCCT
Source organism: Neogale vison (assembly GCF_020171115.1). Taxonomy (NCBI): domain Eukaryota; kingdom Metazoa; phylum Chordata; class Mammalia; order Carnivora; family Mustelidae; genus Neogale; species Neogale vison. The sequence continues at coordinate 115,586,459 of NC_058095.1, read as the reverse complement.
TTAAAACAGGAAAGAAAGAAGACACTTTTACTGTGTAATTCCACATTATTAAAGAAAGGTAGAGACAAAGAAAATTTCTCTAAACTTGGCACAGGCCATAAAATAAAAAGACTGTCAAGACCTCCGGAGGCCACTGCATACTCCCGCCTCTGAATGCCCACTCCCCACTTAAAGTTGGGCTCCACCTTGGGCAATGCCAGTTTCACTTTGTTGGTTTCCCACATAAGCACGCATTTCAAAACACTATAGTTTCTTGTGCTTGTTTCTAAACTACATATAAATGGAATAATGCAACACAGAACCTTCTGTATCTGGCTTCTTCCATTCAATACGAAGTTATGCTTATGACGATCGTGTTTTTGTCCGTGACTACAGTCTGTTGGTTTCGCTGCATATTACGTTCTAGGACTATATCACAATGTATTTATCCATTCTATTACTGATGGGCTTTGGATTAGAACTACTATGAATAATTTGCTATGACCATTCTTATGCATGTTTTTTTGAGGCACATGGGTATGAATTTCTGTATGTTATATCCCTAGTGGTAGAATCAGGGGTGATCATAAGTTACATCTTCAAACTAGAGAAGAGAAAAAAACCTGTTCTTCAAATGATATACCAATCCCCATCAACAGTGCTAGACAGTTCCTGGTGCTTTACACCCTTAACGCACTTGGTATTCTCAGTCTTTTTCATTTAAGCCATGCAAGCAGATGGGCTATGTCATACTTTCATTTTCCTGATTACTAATGAGGTTGACATCTTTTAATATGTGTGCTAGGTATTAGGATATCCAATTTCTGAAATGCCTATTTGAGCCTCTTGCCCATTTTTATAATTCCTTATTAATATCTATGACACTGCATCATAAATATGATTATAAATAAGTTCTTGCCCTCTTTAAGTTGCCTTTTAACTCCCTTTATGGTTTCCTCCAAAGACCTGAAGTAGTCAGACTTATCAATCTTTTCCCATATGGTTACTCGGTTTAAAAACCATTACCCTATCCCTGAGATAATGAAGGTATTTTCGTATACTATCTTCTAAAACTTTATTGTTTTGCCATTGAAGTCTACACTCTACCCGAAATTATTTTTCTGTATAGTGAGAAATAAGGATCAGGTTTCATTTTTTTTCAGTGTGAATATCCAATTGGCCCAGACCACTAATTAACTAAGGCCACTTTCCCCACTATTTTCTCCTTTGTCAAATATGAAAGGTATTATTTTTTCCTTTATTCCAGTGACCTATTTATCTGTCCTGTGCCAACACGGTCTCAGTTGCTATATCTTTAAATCAAGTATTGATACTTGGAAATACAAATCCTCCTCCACTTTGTTCTGCTTCAAGAGTGTCTTGACTCTCCTTCCCCCGGTTACTTAGATCTTCTTTGTTGGTCTTGTTTCCTTCATTGAGATCTTGGACATCCTTTGTTAAACAGATTCTTACTCATTTGTTATTTCTAATACTATTCTAAAAGGTATTTTTATCACCTGATCTCATATTGCTGATATAATACATTTTAAAATATTGGCTTATATTCAGCAAACTTGTAAACTTTTAATAGCGTCTTAGTTCCTCTGAAAATATAAGCGTATCACCTGTGAATAATAGCATTACCATTTTTTCTCTTTGCAATCATTATTTCATTTATCTTTTTCTTGCTTTACTGCATTGGCTAGGAAGCCTGGCACAATGTCAAACAGAACTGTTGGTAATGCCACCCTTATCTTATTTCCAGGGGATTTTTTAATTCAAAGGAAATTTTTTAAACATTTCACCATTAAGTTACAAGGTTTACTGCTGGATATTTTTAGGTCTACTTTTTAGATTAAGAATTTAATCTCTTCCCAGCTGGCTTTTTCTCATAAAATGCATGACTTTTACCAAACACTTTTCCTATGTTCTGAAAAAATCATACAAATTTTTTTTATATTCTCTTAATGAGGTATCATTTACATATTCTTACTAATCTCAGTTTTACATGTAGCAGGAACTTCAACTTAGGCAAAGACAATATAAACCACTACAACTCAGACAAGCTGGCTGGAGAAGTGAAGTGGGCTTTTCAGGAACCCACTGCATGAGAGAGATCCCAGCAGAGAAGCCATGAAAGGAAAGAGACTAGATAATTACAATGCTCCAATGGTAGAAATGAAGGTAACTGTACTGCTACTCTGGCAGTCTGTGGTTCAAATTCTGTCTTTCAACCAATCCTACAGAGTGGATTTGGGTTTTAAAGAAAAAGAGAGAAGAGAATAAAACAGAATTTCACTTCTTTTATGGGCCATTAACAAAGAGTAATGCAAAAAGAGAAAAATCGTTCCATGTTTTGGGCTTCAGAGGAAATGGTGCAGCTTTGGTACTTCAAGACTTCTAGAAGTCAGCAGCAATGGAGTAGTGTACAGCTGTGACTCTGAGAGCAATGCCTAAGGACGGAGTGGTGGGGCAATAGTCATGGGTGTACCTCTTCACTCAGCAGCAACCAAGGAAAGTGTTAGGGGGGCACCTGGGTGGCTCAGTTAGGCATCTGACTCTTGATTTTGGCTCAGGTCATGATCTCATGGGGATGAGATCGAGCCCCTTGTCTGGTTCCATGCTCAGCAGGGAGTCTGCTTCTCTCTCTCCCTCTCCCTTTGCTCCTACCCCCTGCTCACATTCTCTCTAAAATAAACAAATCTTAAAAAGAAGTAAAGTTTTACACAGTGAATGGTATCCCCCCAAAAGATGTAGCAGTTCCAACCTCAACTACCTGAGAGTATCAGCTTATCTGAAAATACAGATCTTTGCTGAAGCTTCCATTAATATAAGGTCATTAGAGTGGACCCTAATCCATTATGGCTGTGTCTTTATTTAAAAAAGGAAATGACAGGCACACAGGGAGAACATTATGTAAAGACCGGAATTATGCTGCCATAAACCAAGGAATTATCAGAAACTAAGAAAGAAGTCTTAAACAGATTCTTCCCTACCGCCTTCAGAGAGAGGATGGCCCAACCAAAACCTTAATCTCAGACATGCAGCCTCCAGAATTATGAGATAATAAATTTCTGTTGGTCAAGCCACTTAGTTTGTGGTCCTTTGTTATGGCAGCCTTAGCAAACTAGGACAGGAAGTAGCAGGTATTGTGATCAGACAAGGTGATAACCAAAAGAAACTGTTCTACAAGAGAAAGGACAGACAACAACAGATGTTGTATGCCAACTGATAGAATTGTTCAAAAGCACATGAGACATTCCCTGAAACTTCCAGAAAGAACTGAGGAGGACTCTGCAGGGTGTGAAAAGTTCCAGTTCAGCAACAGAAAAAGAGAACCAGTGTAATGGATTAAGCCTCTCAACATAGCCAATTTGAAACCCCAGAGTAGAGCCGACTTGGGTTTGCTGGTAGAAGCAACGAAACAGTGGTAGAAACAATGAAAATTTAGATTGAATAATGTGAATGCAGCCAGATCATGTACTCTGTACACGGTCTGACACCAGTGTTGGTGGCACTGAGCTTGAGCTCTCTTCACTCTGCCATGCTGTCTTTGTCACTCTTCTTGACAGTCCCTTTCACTTTCATGGTTCCCAGGTTGAACTAGCTGCACAGAAATTTTCATGCAACTTGTAACAGGATTGAGTAGGAGCCTACACTGTCAAGGTCATGTTCAAGGACAAATCCATTAGTCATCACTATCCTTGGGCATTTCTAAAAACTGAAAACAAGAAGTTTGGAATCAGGAATCATTCAATCAATAATTATCCCTCATCTGTCTTATCTAAGGCACTGTGCTTGACCTGCAAAAAGGAAACTCACAAAAGATGACTCAATCCCATCAAAAAATGTCATTCATTTATTCATTCATCCACCCATTAATTCTGTTTTTCCTTGAGTACCAACTACATTCCATATTCTGTGGAAGAAGCCTACCTTATCTTCTGTGGAGTAGAACATTCTAATAGGAAATCAGAATCACAGAATTACAAAGGTTTATAACTGATAGAGAATAAAGTTGAAGCAATTTATTACATAAGTGAAAAGCAAAACCACAGAGAAGTAAAAGAGTAATTCAATCACCACAGAGAGCTGTAGAATACAGGTCTCCTAATTCTCAGACCTAGAGAAAACTTCTCTGAGGGAAAAGAGTAGGATCAAGGTAGGAGAACTTGTGTGCTCATATATTTAAATCCAACTGTTTCTGAGATCTTTTTTTTTTTTTCCTCCTCCTTTCCAAAGCTACCTGGAAGCAAAATTAGGAAGTAGGCAACTGACCAAGGTACAAAGTTTGCTTCTTTTCTCTGTCTCCAAAGACTTTGCGTTTTTTATTATCTGTATTTTCCTTCCCTAGGTGCCTATTCTAGCGACGCCTGAGACACCGGGGAAACTCAATCCAACTCTTCTAAGATATACATTGATTTTGTTAACTCTCGGAAAAAAACGCCGCCTTCTCAGGCTCACTCACCATGTCGCCACAGCAGCTGTGGCATGAAAGAACCATAGCTCCAGACGGGGATGCACCTTTCTCAGATCAGATACGGTATTTCTGGCAAATGAGATTTGCACGGTCACTTTAGCCTCATTAAAGCTAGCTCTGTACCTTTCCCATACCTTTCTCAAAAACCTTTGAATGGTTACAATTTCATGATTTTAGAAGATTCACTTTGACCTATTTCTCTCTTTCTTTTTCAAAAAAATGAGGACAACACTATTTTCTTCCAAGACACTACTGCTGTACTTTGGGGGGTTTCTTCAAACTAAGAATTGGGAGAGTTCAATGCGCACAGGTGGAAGGAGCATGGGATTCAGAGGCAGAATATGTGATGCATTTCCAGGCTCCCAGGCACAGCCCCACCTCTGCCTCAAGGCCGTTAAACTGAGCTATAAATATATAGCTCCGTTGAAAAAGTATTTAATAGTAAGTGCTTAAAGATGGGACCCCTGTTCTTTATTTTTCTTTGAATTGAGCTCTGAGTAAAATGCTAATTCAAGTCTTAAGAATAAAATGACTTCTAGGTCTGATCTAGCTTTTTGTATTTCTGCAGAAATAGTGTTGTACCTAGTTCCAATGGTAGGTCCAGTCCCCAGGTAGAATGCACCAAAACAAATGAATAGGAGGTATAACCACCTTTGGGAAGTCCAAGTCAAGTTTGGCTTCTCTTCATTTCAAATTGCCACTTCCACAATCCACTCCGTAGAGCAACTGTCTCTTTGATGTTTGCACCTTCCTCTACCTGCTAAATACGTGTGGGATTTTTTAATATGGGGGTTTCAAAAAACACAAAACAGTCCTTTTTTAAATTCTTGTGTTAGAGTGTGATAACCCACTGCCTACAGTACCGTAAGTTTGTATCCTATGTCACAGGCAATCAAAGACCAAAAATAAATAAATAAATAAACAGTAAACAAACAAATAAATAAATAAATAAAACCACCCAACCCAGATGCTTAGATAGGCTTTTTTAGCTCCGGGCTAAGAATCAATGTTGGAAAGCACTGAACATGGCTCATCTTGCTGTGCGAGAACCCAATGAGGGCTCAACCTACAGCAGAGTTAAATTCATAGAATGCTTATCTCTCAGAGTGTTCAATTGGGAATGATCAAATTTTGATGCATTTTAGTTGGGTACTAATTAGCAACTAGCTGACTGCTAAATGGACTGTCACTTCTCCTTTTAACAGTTTACTGAAAATTAGCCCCTCAATATTACATGAACACTGGGGAAATGGGTCTGGGAGGGCTGGAGCTAAAGATGGGATTTCATTTGGTGCATTTATGTGAGAAATTTCAGTGAGCTGCTGATATTTAAGGACTTCAGTAAATGCAAAAAAGGGGAAAAGGTTGGGAATGACAGACAGTGAGTTCTGCTCAGCAGGCGTTGATGCTATAGTCAAAGTGGATCTAGTTCTTTTTAAATGTTAATAAGCCTTTGCACTGGAAGAGATTTCATATGTAGTTTCTATAATATCAAGCACTGGCCTATTCTGTGGTTGCTGAGGTAGACTGGGTGTTTGAATTACTGCCAATATTAGGTGAGAACACATCCAAAAGACGTGTTTAAATGTTAATACAAAAAAAAAAAAAAAAAAAACCACAACCCTGACATTTGGAAAGTCAACAAAAAATGAGTATTTATTTCATTCACGTATGTTGTATGACTAGTATTATTTTGATATAGAATAGAATTTCCATCCATCACGACAATAGTTATCTTAGTGATAAAAAATGCATGAAAGAGGAAGAACTCTACTCTCTAGCATTTAGAGAAAAGGATTTTCCTAAGTCTGAAACTATGACATTCCAGGGTTTGGATCTCAGATTTTCACACTGCCTTCCCTAGCTTCTTGGGCAGAAGAAGTCATGGCAACGAAGTGACACGCGAGGAGATGGAGTGGTATTAATTTGGATCTAACAAAAATAACATGATATATGTCTTGGCTTCTAAGGAAAAAAATCAAATCTATCTTAGGCAGAGTTTCATATTGGAATTACAACAACAAAAAGTCAACCCAATATGCCTTTACTCTGTGTATGCTGAGAGTTAGAAGCCAAGGTCATCCAGGCCAAAAATGGTCCTTATCCAGTCATCTGAGAAAAAAGGAAACAAACAGCCACTGGAGAGAAATGGACTGCCAGAATCTGACCCCTCTGACTCCGGGAAAACAGAGGAGTCAGAGTCCATCCATGCTGGGCAGCAGCACTGATCATTTACCCTAAGACCTTCTTAAGAGCGCAATCTTCAGTCTCAGACTATAATTTGAGGTATAGAAAACAACTCCCAGCATGGACAATTCAATTGTCAAGAAACAAAAGACAGATCCATTAGGTGAGAAAAAAATGTAAAGGGCAGAAAGAGTAAATTACAGGATTATAATAAATGTATAAATTCAATGAAATACAAGTAATAATGGGTTTTAAAACAAAATAACATTCTAAAGTTCATATGAAAAATATATATGATACCACAGTTTAAAAGAGATGTTGAAAGAGAAGGAACTTGTCTTACCTAATATTAAAACAAATTATACAAAATCTAATGACTAGAGGGCACCTGGATGACTCAGTTGGTCAAGCTTCTGCCTTCACCTCTGGTCATGATTCCAGAGTCCCAGGACCAAATCTTGATTCCAGGTCCCTGCTCAGCAGAGAGACTACTTCTCCTTTTAACTCTCCCCCTTCTCATACTCTCTTTCTCATTCTCTCCCTCAAGTAAATAAATTAAATCTTAAAAAATAAAATAAAATAAAATCTAACAATTAAAAACAATATAGAACAGGAATGGGAATATACAGAAAAAGGAATTGTTGCATCTCTTTGATTTTTTCATTTTTTTTTTCCAGGAGAAACTGTAAGAAGGAAGATTATTCTCAACTGAATCCAGACCCAGTTATGATACCATACGGCTTACATTATCTCATGTTATCTAAGGCCAAATATATCAGGATCTTCTAAAATTGGACAGTTATTTTCTGGGAGACCACTTAATTGTACTCTTATAGCCAAAGGACTCAAAGATCAGGGTATGTCCTTAGAAGGTAGGAGACAGACCTATGTTCCACTACGTGAGGATGAGGTATACCGAGGGACAGATAATGAGGACGGGAAAGCTCCTTTGCAAGCTGAAAAGTGAGGGAATCACCCTTCTCTGGACCTGTGGCAGGTCAGCATGGATTTCTACTGAACTCAGAATTATGAAAATCAACCTGGAAATATTCCAGAAGGTAGGTACAGAAATGTTACTACATCTATCAAGGCTGCCCCATAAAGGAAATGCGTAAATTGAGGTTTGAATCTGAGAGTTCTGAGAAGGGCCACATCAAATATCAATTTTATATGTTCTCTATGTCATGCTTCCCTTCTGTTTTTGTCAAACCAAAAGAGCCTCGATGAAAGTTATAGCCTGAGAACATTTATAAGAAAGTGCAAAACAGTGGTTTCTGTAACCGTAAAGGCTGGAAGCAATCTAAATGTCCATCAGCCAGAAAATGAATGAATAAATTGTGGTATATTCCTACAATGTCAGGACATACATTTTAAAACAACAACAACAATAGCAGTAACAAACTGTACTGTTAACCGATACACATTTAAGAGGTAAAACTGTCAAGACAAGCAAAGGAATGATAAACTAGTGATTAACTCTTGGAGGAAAGAAAAGGGACACAATAGGGACACACACAGAGTGAATGTCAATACTATTGCTATTTTTCTGTATCTTAAACTGGCTGGTGGGTACTCTGACGTCTATGTTATTATCCTTTATACCAAGGATCGGCCAACTATAGCCCATGTGTCAAACCTGCCCAGCATGATGCTTATGTATGGCCCATGAGCTAAAAATGGTTTTTACATATTTAAAGCTTCATTAAGAGGCAGGAGGAAGGGAGTCGGAGAGAAGGAGGAAACCAGGCAAAAGGGGTATATATGGCCTGCAAAATCTAAAATATTCATTATCTGAACCTTTGCAGAAAAATGTTTGTTGACCTCTGATTTATAACATACCTATAATATTGTTTTATATATTTTTTTATTTTTCTCCCTGTATGATTTGACTTACACATATTGTGAAATGGTTCCCACAATAAGTTCAATTAGCATCTATCACAGATACAAAAAAGAGAAGAAAGTTTTATATTCTTAAAATATATTTTATAATATACTTTTTAAAGAGACTACAGTCTCTTGTGCACTGCAGGAAATTAAAGGAAAGTTCTGGTGCTTGTGTAAGAGAGTTATCTGAGAATATTTACTCAAGGCAATCACATGAAATAATAGGTTACCTGTGTCTTACCCTACCAGCTGCACACAGTGACTCTGAGAGGGATGACCTACATTCCATAGGACTGGCTCAAAGGCTACACGCCAGGTACAAGACCATAATCACTGGAAATGAAAGTTGTCCCCATGATAATTGAGTTCCTTTTTCTCTTCAGAGGAAGAAGTTTAAAGGAAATTGACAAGGAATGGGAGTCAGGGATTGAGGAGAAGGAAAGCAAGATGCCCATTCCTCTGGATGCTTCTAGCTCTCCTAGAATTTGTCTGCCAGGTACACATCGAAGTTTGGTGGTTCCCAAGACAGAAAAGCCACCATTTTGTTTCTCATTTGCTTCTCATTTGTTCCCCCAGAGATGAGGAAGACACTGGGTTGGGTGAGGTATAAGAAAACAAGAGGAAACAGTGAAGAGTGCCCAAGGAAGACCATGCAACATACTTCTCCCTACACTCACCCACCCCCCGCCAACTCAAGCAAAGATTCTTACATCCCCGTACCTATAGGCCCAGAGTGAGCCAGCAGAGTTTGTTGAAAGCTTGAGGAATAAATTAGTTACCATAGCTATTGCCATTCACAGGTCATCTGGCAAAGCGGGAGGATTCCAGAAGCAACAATCAGAAGAGGCCAGGAGTCAGGGTGTAGGTGAGGAGAGGTCCAACCTTCCTAGGCTCACCAGCATGTGACGTAAGCTGGGCAGACGGTCAGGACCCTTGATGGGTCTCCCCGTTTCAGCTAACAGTAGATGGTGACTCGGGGTAGGCAGAGGGCAGCGTGAAAGCCCTGGGCTCTTGAAAAATGGATGCTAATGGGTAAGAAATGAACCAAAAAGAGGGACAAATTACTTTGCCAAAAACTCTATCCAGGTGTTTTCTGTGTATTTAGTTTCTGACTTGCAGATGCTTATCTGCTTAATAATAAAAACAACAACCTAACAATAGCCAACTATTAATAATAAGCTACTCCACTGAAAGACTTAGACAAGCATCACTATGGGTAAGGGGCTACTCTTATGCTCTCCCCTTCTCAACAAGTCAACTTCCTCTCCAGATATTAATTATATTTAGACTGGCCACAGGATTTATTTGGAACTTTTGAAAGCAAAGAATGTGCTATTAAGGGGCTCCTGGGTGGTTCAGTCGGCTAAGCGTCTGCCTTCAGCTTGGGTCAGGATCTCAGGGTCCTGGGATCAAGCTCTGAGCAGGGAGCCTGCTTCTCCCTCTGCAACCCCCCTTCACCCCTGCTCATGCTCGCCTGTACCGCCCCCTCCTTGCACTCAAATAAGTAAATTTCTTTTTAAAAAATGAACGTGCTATTAATAATTTTGACAGAACCAGGTATAACCTGGTTATACCTGGGCAACCAGGAGGGCATGGTTACCCTAGTCGTACCTGAGCCCCTTCCAAGCCAACCCAGAGAGGCTTTGTAACAATAAAAGCTGTCATGAAGGCGTGCCAGGACACCAGGTGCTTTTCCTATGCTGAGCCATTTAATCCTGAGGACTACCCGATAAAATAGGCATTATTTTCACATTACAGAAGAGGAATCTGAAACTCGGGAAGGTTAAGTAACTTGCCTAAGGTCACACCGTTAACAAGGGAAGCTTGCTTCTAACAAGAGAAGCTTTCATCAAGCCTTTAATATATGTTAAGTCTTTTGCTGCTGTTTCCACATTTGATGTGTCATGTTCATTCTTAACCTTTGAGAAAGGGATAAGGATATCTTTTTTACACACGAGGAAATAGCATTTCAGGGGAGTTATTACGTTACTCAAGTTCAACCAATTTAGGAAGTGTGTAAGTCCCAGTTAAACCCCGGGAGCTCTGAATCTAATGTATGGGGGTTTTCCACTCCCCATGTCATCTTTCCAGGGGTTGATAGGGAAAGTGCTGAGTCCTTAGTCGCCAAAGCCCAGTTCGGTGGCAACAGAGTGACAGGACAGCCAACGATGAGGCCCACATGCTTCATTATTTTTATTATTAGAGCTTTGCATCTGTCATTAGATATATGCATTTTTGAGACTCCTAGGAAAAACCCTGCTGAATTATTAGCAACCACAAGTGAAGCATAAACCTGTAGCTCTCAGTACTAGGACAAATCCCACTAAGATGCGACCAAAATTAGAGAGGATTTGTGTTTATGTGCAGTGCTCCCAGATGGCCTCCTGCAAGGCACACAGCGCACAGAATGTGCTCATCCTTACTGACACGAAACCAAGTCTTTCAAATGACTTACAAGGGACCAAGGCAACTACACACACCATCACTTCAGCATTAGTCATGTGACTACAAATCCTCTTTGAATATCAAGTAGGGGAGCAGTGTGCATTCATGCCATCCAAATCTGTGGGTTGCCAGAAGGGATTGGAAGTGGTCAGTAAGTGAGCAAAACCGGCAGAACAGTGCTTCTGCCTACCTCCCACGGTGACCAGAGGGAAAATTTAATAGAGTTTGTGATATAGCTCACTGCTCTATGCATTAGGGTCCAACCAAGCATACTATAAAAGCCTGACGCAACAGGTGAAGGGTCCTAAAAGACCAAAAAATGGTCTAACAGAAAGTCATTACATGAGAGAAAATAGAGACTTCCAGGACAGCCTTGAAGATGTAGAACTGTCTCTGAAAATCGGTCCATCCTCAGTCTATCAAATCACCACCTGAAACCTGAAATAGGAGGCGAATGACTATAGGTTTCCACATCAGGGAGAGTTGGAGCCACAGCCTAATTCCGCCATTGACTGGCTGCGGTCACCCTGGGTTAGTCTCTTTATCTTCTCTGTGCCTCAGTTACTTCCCTTGAAAAAACAGGATCCTAATACCAACTTCCAAACACCATCTATGCGTGTGCCGGGTGCACAGGCAGAACAGTATAGCAGAGACGCACTGAAAGTGAGTTTCCTTCCCTTTCTCTAAACATGTGACCTTCTGTAAGTCACTTGGTGTCTGTTTCAGTTTCCTCATTTCCACAAGGTGGATGGTAAAATCTCTCCTAAGTAGGAAGTAAGAAAATACCTGTAAAGTAGATACCACAGTTCCAGAACCAGGTAAGCACTCAGTAAATAGTCCATGTCCCTAAAGCACGGTTTCTCAATGCGGACTTTCTCTTTCTTCATGCAAAATCCATCTGATTTTACATAGGAATTAAAACAATGCTGCTGTTAACCTAACAGCAATGGAATTCAATGGCGTCTGCCTGGTTTTAGCCGGCATCCTGTCTGAACCAATCCAGAACATGCGGCCTTGGCACCAACCCTGGGACCCGAGTCTACTTCTACCACCCAAGGGAGGCCCAGGGACCCACCACCTTCTGAGGCTTATTATCCCAGAGACACCGATTTGCTATGCCGGGCCTTGCTAGCAGGTTTCTAGTCACTCATTTCATGCTTCTTGTGGCAAATTATATTTGACTTTCAATTTAAAATCCAGGGTTTTCTAAAGTAAAACCTCAGTGTAATCATGGTGATAAAGCAGCAGCACACGCAGTTTTGACAGGATGGATTTTTCTTGTTTGTCATGAAGAGTCTCTCTCTGCACATATCCGTGCCCAAACCCTGCCACCCCTTCCCTCAAACCCACCCCCATGCACATAGTTGAGGATGACAGAAGGTCCACCCATGGATAGTACCTCAAACGCACTGGGAACCCCCAGCACTAAGAGGGTATGTGGAGAAGCAGAGGCTTACTGCCCTACTGAAAGTCATGGAGGTCTTACTAAGGCTTGGTTCAGTGAGCATGAAATGAATGAAGTTAGAAATGGGAAGAAAAGTCATATCTCAGCAATAAAGTTTTCATCTTATTTAATCAAACATATATTTGCATATTTCTTTGGCAAAGACATCAGGTTCCCCAGATGATGAGCTAAAGCAAAATCTGCCCAAAGAAATCGTTTTGGTTCTCCCTCCTGAATAAGAAACATTTAACTCCCATTTTTCAGTGTGAACCTTTGGTGGCAATGAGAGGCACTTTCAAATCCATTTGGGTGTCTTTTTGGTTATTTAATTCCAGAAACAAAATCTGGGATTCAGAGTACTTAGAGGAGGGATACTTAATTTTAATAGTATGATCAATTACATGAAAGTCTGAAAAGCTTGGTCAACTTTAGAGAGGGTAATCTGAAAGTAGTTACCTTTGGCCCTAGACTACAGCTGTAGACTTTTCTTTGAATGAGGATTTTGGACCTGTATCATAGAGAGTACTTGATGTTTCTAGCATCTTGGAACTGGAAACCTTAAAATCAGTCTACAAATTAGGGAATTATTTAAGCTTAACTCCTTTCAAGCATTTTTCATGATACTTCTTCACATAAATGTTGTCATACAGATTAATACATAATCTCCTCCCTTAATACCTTCCAGTTGGAAAGCAAACTGACGACCGAACAAGCCAAACTCAATTCTGATGCTGAACACTTTGGATCTGCTAAAAATACAGAACCCTAAAATAATTTAACTTACCGTTAGAGATACACAAATTACATATTAAAAGTTATACTCCAGCAGATACACTCTATAGAAAGGTTCAGTTTCACAGAAAGCAGGTATTTATAAATAGATGACACAGGTCCCCGTGCCAAAAATTTAAAGAAGAGTTTGTCCCCAAGGACAGAGACTAAGGGAAGAAATTATGTGATTCATCCTCAAAAGAGCAGGGCAGGGACTTCTCCACATATATCTTCTGCAATCTCCCTACTGGCCACTAATTTCTGTAGCTCCTCTCTTCCTCACCATCTGGAACCCCTGGGCCCTGATCATGTTTATGGCTTGGGAGGAAGAAACACTGCCTTAGCACGCAAGTCTGGCCTTAGGTTTTGAGAGACAAACCCAGGAAAGGAAACAAAGTGGGGATGAAGAGGAAAACTCCAGAAACCACCCACATGTGAGCACCACCACTGAATGCCCCTCTCCACCCAATCTCCCTATGACTAGGGTAGCCCGTCTCATTTACCAAAAGAGCTGTAACTATTTAGCCAGCTCATCTTATACACTCATCTTGAGTCTTTGTGATCTTTATTCACAACTGAACTAATACTTACCCCTGGACTTCCTTTTCTGGCTCTATTTTTTTCCTCAAGGTCCTCCTTTGGCCAAAAATTCATGCTAAGTGTCAATATCTATTTTTTTAGCTTACATTGGCTACTTTCCCAAATGCTTTTTAACTCAAAATAACCATATTATTATCATTTTTATTTTACTCATGAGAAAACAGAGACAGAGGGAGGCAGAAGAATTTAATATGAACCCTGAAGACGAACTTCAAGGCTTAATATGTTCACTAGTACACTCTTTGTTCTCTGATATATAGTACTTAATCGGAGTGTTTTCTCAGCCTAACATTATTAGTAGAGCCAAGTATTTGGTTCTGGACTTTTAATCTTCTGATTTCTACTATTTTCCTTGACAGAATTTATTTTTAGTTCAAATTATATTATACGCACTGGAAGCAATTACTTTTAAGATATATGAAGTCAACCAAAAAAATCCATCTCCGACAACCATCATGCATTTGCATCATTCACCCACTGATCATGGATCTTGACTTATGTTGTCCAGGAGGGCAAGGGGGCTTTAGGACAAGGCAGTCAAAAATACTGTCCTATTCCTGAAGCTAGGGATTCACTTACAAAAGAGGAAGTCATGGTATGAGTCTCCTGAAATTACATAATCTTTCCAACAGGAATAATCCATAGAGGAATGGAGAGGGTACAGGGTAACAGGAATTTTAAAAGGCACAGTAACATGACCTAGAAATTAAAGACACCCGAAGTCCAAGGAATTGTCATAATAACCACAACACCCATTTGTGAAATATCTGCTCTATGCCAGCAGTTTACCTGTGACTGTTAATGAGATGATGAAGATGATAATAATGAAGGCTTGTCTGGTGCTCCCTAAGGGCAGGCTTTGTTCTGAGTTCTTCACATATCTTAACAAAGAATCTTCACAACAATCCCATGAGATGTACGCTGTCAACACTCACATTCTATAGATGAAGAGAATCTTAGAAAGATTGAGTCATGAACGCTGGTTCAGATATGGGTTCTATAATATCTTCATATGATAAAACCTCCCAAATTGCAGCATAAGACACAGGTGGTACTAGTAACCCAAAGGACTTGAGTGACCCATCAGGACTGTCATACAAGAATGGGTGAGAGTAAAAAAGAAAGCAAAAACTAATAAAACAACTCCTCAAGAGTAGCTACTACAGATATTTCAAAGAAATGGAAGAAACCAACTTTATGGGAGAGAGTAAAAATTCTCATCAAAGGGAAGAATTTATGTCTCAGGAAGTGAAAATAGTAGAGAGACTTGTAAATAACTTTAAAATATATATTTTAAGAACCTAAAAGAGATGAAATATGGAGGAAAAGTACAAGAGACTATGAAGGAAGAGAGATATGAATCAAATATTAGTAGGTGTGAAATACACATTGATTAGAAATTCAGAAAATGAAAAATACAACCAATGGAAAAAAATTCATACACACACACACACACCACATACATAGTATATGATAGGATCAACATAACTGACAAAAAATTAAGTTGGAAGATACTTCTACTAAATTTACATAAAATGCAATACAAAATGATAATAAACTGAAAGATGTGAAAGACAAGCTGTTGTAATGTAAGGAAATGCCAACAAACTATAAATTGAAGAACAAGCAGAAGCAGTATTTGAAGAAATAATGGCAGAGACTTTTAAGGAAAAAATTAAGAACATGAATCCCAAGATTCACAGAATACCAATACAACCTTCAGTTAATTAAAAAAAAAAAAAAAAAGAAAGAAAAGAAAAGAATGTATTTATCATGTGACCCAGCAATCCCACTACTAGAAATTTATCCTTAGGATACTTCATAATAAATCAACAATATACATGCAAGTTTATTCATGGTAGTCTTTTGCCACATCCAAGTATGTCCTAGAAACAAACTCACCACCCACCCACAGGAGACTAATTGAATAAACTAAAGTTCACCCACAAAGTAAAATACTATACAGCTATTTTTTAAAAATTGATAAATCTGATATGAAGTGATTTATAGGATGTGTTGTTAAAAAGTGAGAAAAGCACAGGAGGTACAAAGAGTCCATATGTTTTGTGCTAGAAAGACAAAAAAATATGTATACCCTCATGTCTACTTCTGCAAAAAGAAATACAAGACAAAATGAGAAACAAACAACACTAACAGCAAAAAGATGACCTACAGGGGGGCCCAGGAACAAGGTGAGAGCATGAGGACAGGGAATAGGACATCTCAGAGCATACAGTGAGGAAGAAAAATGAATATAGAAGGGAAGATCGGGATGAACGAAGCAATGAAGGCTAAATAACTTAGTCTGAAAATGTTGGCAAATCTATTAACTAAGAAGTGTTACTTTAAAAAGCTATTATTATTACATGAGGTTGGCTGAAAAATATTGGAAATAGAATTCTGTGATGACAAAATTTTGAAATGCTAAGTTCTTTGTCTTATTTCTGCAAGGGGAAAGAGATGCTGAGTGCCTTTCGCCATTGCTTAAAAAATGTGAACATATATATTAGAAATGTAACAATAACCACTAAATAATAAAAAGTGAATCTATATATTCCAATACAACAATGAAAGCATCAAGAAAACTTCTGTCAGTCAAGGAAAGGAAGAGAAATGAAAAGCTAAGTGAACCAGAAGCAATATAAAATGATAAAATACATCAAAAATTTAAAAATATAAATAGATGAAAATCAGGTTCACAAGTTTAACCAAATAAGAAAATAGTTGAAAATAAAAGAAAACAAGAAAATAACTCATATAATGTCTGTGCATCATTATTAACATCAGATTAAGTAGACTTTAAGGAGAAAATATAAATATATAAATATATATAGATCTATCTATATATAAAATAAAATTTAGAATTCAAACCCTTTCATCCTTTCCTTATTGTCCATTCACTTGCCTTTCTCAATGAAAATAAACCTCAAGTAATTTTTTTTTAAGATTTTATCTATTTATTTGAGAGAGAGAGAGAGAGAGACCCAGAGATAGCGAGAGAGAGCACAAGTGGGGAGGAGAGGAAGAAGCAGGCTCCCCACTAAGCAGGGATCCTAATGCAGGATTTGATCAATCCCAGAACCCTGGGATCATAACCAGAGTGGAAGGCAGACTCTTAACAGATTGAGCCACCCAGGTGTCCCAAGTGATATTTCTTTTTTTTTTTTTTTAAAGATTTTTATGTATTTATTTGACAGAGAGAAATCACAAGTAGACTGAGAGGCAGGCAGAGAGAGAGAGAGGGAAGCAGGCTCCCCGCCAAGCAGAGAGCCCAATGCGGGACTCGATCCCAGGACCCTGAGACCATGACCCGAGCCCAAGGCAGCGGCCCAACCCACCGAGCCACCCAGGCGCCCCCCAAGTGATATTTCTTAAAGGTTAGTTGTAATGTAGTATATGAAACCATATCGGTGAACTTTTTTATATTGTTATCTTAAAATTCATCATTCTCTCTTGCAGTTTAAATAGAACTTTTAGCAATGCATGACTTTGCAACATCCTGTATTCGTTATCTGGATAATTGTGACATTATTCACGATAAAGTATCAAAAGAGCACATCCATTAATAAAACCACCATCTCAGTGGAAAACCTTGAGTACTGGAAAAACACCATGGTGGATACACATGTTGCAAAATTCTCATTTTCGTTAGAAAGCTCCATGTTTACCACTGGCAGCAAAAGCTGTCAATTGTTTCCCTTGAAGTGACAGGCATATGTGTTCACTTTTGAGAAAATGTAAGCCAAATATAAGTCTGAATAACCATCATTTGTCTGACAACAGTACTTTCAAGTAAAAATGGCATTCAATTAAAAAAAAATGAAACTACAATTCATCTTGCAACTCAAACAATGGTGCAAGTACTTTTTCTTGAGACACAACTCTATTTCACTATGCAGAAGTACCTAATGCCAACTTGCCATTTTGTCACACAGAATATAAAAAAGACACATGTCCAAGGGTCAATACTTAATCAATTTAATCATTTTTTAACTGCTTCTTCAAGGGCATTCTTAAGTAAAATGGATATTTTTTTTTAACTGCAAGTCTGTGCTTATTACCTTCCAGTGCCACTGCCAGGATTTATGCTAAGACACTGTCAATGTCACCTACCATTGTTCTTGCACCATCAGTGCAAACGTCAACACATATACCACTAAGTACTACTATAATACTGAATTCCCACCAAGTATTACTACAAAAATAATGATGACTTCATGGAACCAGGGAAACCAGTCCAGGAGCCCACAGAGCATACACTGAGAACAGGTACAGCATGCATTTCCACTTCTCACTGGTTTGGCTTGAAGACAAGTTCTAGAAGTAGGAAATAAAAGCCTTTCCTAGGATGAAGCCCCATGTCCTCATACACAAACATCTATTCCCTGTGTATTTCCCAGTAACTGCATCTGCCAAGTCCCTGGTGTAACCCTGCTGCTCTTGAAAAATCTGGTTACTTTAGATATGGGTTTAGAGGCGGACAGTTTCCTTCCAACAAGATGTTTGCAAATAGTTTCCACCTTCTAAACATTGGACACAGAAATCATAGAAATCATTCCTATAAAAATGGCCCCCCATTCCAGCTATCCTACCCTCAGACCACTGTGGAAAACCATGGAGTGTTTAGAGATTCTGCCATTTCAGAATTTGAAGAGAGAAGGTATTCTGAACAAACATGATTTGAGCATTTAAATGTCTGTTAAATTAAGTTATTAATGAAAATGGAATATTAAAAAAAACAGAGATGCCTTAAAAATTAATTTTTGGACACTATTCTAGGAGGGGCTGGCTGGATTGCTTCTTAAATCCCTCTGCCCAAAACACACACACATACAACTTCCACCCACTTGATCTCATGGCTTAAAATTTTAACTATCAGAGACTAAGAATCTAAATGTGCAAACACATCTTGATTTATTCATGTCTCTGCTAGCAATTCATGGATGGGGATGGGGTCAGAGGGTGGAAAATTGGGGGATAGTAATTTTGGAATATGAAAAGAGGGGAGTGAGTCTCCAGAGAGATGAAAGAAATGGGAAGTCAGACAAACTACGTGCAAGAAGCAAAGGAGATCGCGCCAAAGACACTTCATCCCCTCAAAAAATCTTGCCTCGGGTCAGACCAGATGTTAAAAAGATGGAGCAAAAATAACCTTTCTCTTCCTGCCTGCTGGACTGCATGGTTCCTGATAGCAGATAACAGAAGTTAGGTCTCTGTCCTCAGTCCTCGAGTTACGTGATGGCTACGGATGTATCAGAGTCAACCACAGAACCAGACTACCTTAGTGCAGTGTCTCTGTGGGCTACCATGTTACAGGAGAAGGCACACACTTGGAGAAGATATTCTCAGGGCATATAAATTGACAAAGGATTCAGCATAGTGTGATTTCCACACAACTGATTTACAAACATAGATTTTGCATGTAACTTTTTTGTTGGCTGAGCTTTTCCTCTGTAGGATGACTTTACTATTTTTTTTTTTTTCTGACCTTTTCCTTTCCCCACCCACCTTGAGGGCCCAATAAGTGGTCGCTGCCTTGGTGGGTGCTGTCTATCCATGGATAAATAAAACATGCTCCTGCCCTTCAGAAAGTGCCTTCCCATGTAGCAGAGGAATGTACTGTTGAGGCAAAAGTGACCAGATCAAAGACAGAGGAAAATGTAAAAGAGCTTAAAGAATAAAAATGTAATTGGACTGAGAGTTGCTGGGGGGAGAGGGATTGGGAGAAGGGGGTGGGGTTATGGACACTGGGGAGGGTATGTGCTTTGGTGAGCACTGTGAAGTGTGTAAACCTGGCGATTCACAGACCTGTACCCCTGGAGATAAAAATATATGTTTATAAAAAATTAAAAATTAAAAAAAGAGAGAAAAAAATAAGTTCTAAAAAAAAAGTAAAAAAAAAATGTAATTGGATGAGTTTTCTTTCAAACAGTTCATCGAGATTTTCTTAATTATTTGCTACCCAAATCCTGAGTGTATGGATTGAATTATTGTGTTCCTTGCTCCGAACTCCATATGTTGAAATCTTAACCCCCACTATGATGAAATTAGGAGGTGGGGTATTTGGAAGATAATTAGGTCATGAGGGTAGAGCCCTCACAGATGGGATCAGTGCCCTAATAAGAAAAAAACAGGAGTTGCTCCCCCTCTCTCTTCTTCCCCCACCTGAGGATACAACCAGAAGTCAGTAGGCTACAGCCTGGGCAAGAGGAAGAGGGTTGTCGCCAGTACCCGACCTTGCCAGCACCTGCTCTTGGACTTCCTCCCTCCAGAACTGTGAGAAATCAAATCCACTGTGACTAAGCCACCCAGTCTATGGTAAATAATTTGTTATAGCAGTCCAACCCAACTAAGATGCTAATTTCATTAAGAAAGTCATCAAGACATTTTTTTTTAGTTACAACTGGATACAAAAGTAATTTTTCAAAGAAGGCTACTTACCTTCACCCTCTCCAGAACATACCAGACCACCAGAGTGAGCTGACTAGTTCATACTTATGGATATGCAGGGTTTAACCTCTTTACCGCACGACAAGCCAGGCAAGACCATCAAAGCGTCATTGTTCTGCCCGCAATCTGTACTCTCCTCAGAGACCACACTGTTGGCAGTTGTTAAAATGGTTGATGTTCCATAATAAACACTATGCAAAAATGTCAGTCCCAAGTGCAGCCTGTTTGCCATACTCCAGAGGTTACACTTTGTGAAGTTCGTGCCAGAACGTTCTGCTTCCACTGAGCACTTAAATGCTCTTAGCGGGAAGAACAGATAGGATCTGTTCCCCATCAAGAATCTGGAAATAAGAAGGTCTGCAAAAAGTGAAACTTCTCCAGTCGGCAATTTGAGCTTAGAAATGAGCTTCTGACCCACAGGCATTTGGTAAATTTACTTTTAAACTCTTTATTTTTTTAAGTTTTTCTCTCGTGCTTGTAGAGAGCTGTCTCATTTGATGCATCACTGGCCTTCTACCCTGCTTTTTTTCTTTTTTTTAAATCAAGGGTTGCGTGTTTTACTTTATCTTCCAACTAAACACTGTCATGGCCACAGCCTTTGCTGAGAACCCACCCAGCCCAGCAGGAACCATTTGCTCTTTCAGGTGAACCTGATCAAGCCTATCTTCTGTCAGCTTCTGGGTTCTGAGCTTGGCTCCTCAATTAAAAGAAAAGCAAAAAAACTAAAATAAAATAAAGGAAAAGCGAGCTTTTGCAGGCCAGCTTCCTCCCTTGAGCAGTTTCAGCCCAGATGTTGGAGAACATTCGCAAATGATGCTAGATCTATTTCTCTCTTTGGATTCATCTCCAGGCATTCCAAATCTGCTTCCCTTCCTGGCTGCTTCTTCCCTGGCCCCGTGGAACAACTGACACTTAGACAATGCCAGCATTTACCCAGCAGACACAACACCCAGCACACACAACAGCAGGAAGAATAAACTCATGACTCGAGGCAGGCCAGAAGCCGGACAAGACACTGGTAACAAGCGTCACCCTAACTACTCTTCAAAATGTCCCGCTGGGTTTTTCTTTTCTTGTTTTGCCCATCAAGAAAGTGAACTATGCACCTCCTAAATGGAATTCTGCCTCGTGACTTTTTGCTTAGGCTACACCAAAATGCATGGTACCATCTTTCCATTTTCTGTTTCTTACAGACTCGCGACGGTCAGAAACCATCTCCGCACTTACGGTGGTATCTCCAGCTTTCGCAATCATCTCAACTAACTCAACACTTTTATCAAATTGAGTCACTTGGACTCCACTGACTCTTCAGAGCACTCAGCTCAATGTTGAAGGAAACAGCACTCTACTTTGTTGTCGCTGTGCTCCGACTTCAATGGTTTGCATAAAGATAAATTAAAATGTGCATTTGTGGCAGAAGTGCAAGTGACATAAATAGGCTCCAAAGAGCCCGGCTTCCTCCTGATGAAATAAAACTTCACAAATGGCCAGCACAGGAGTGCAGGGGCATTCGAGAGAGTAGCAAGCTGTGTAGCCTCGAGCCTCAGTGGGAGCATTTCAGAAAACGGAGGTTATCGGTTTTACTGCTAATTGATGGTACTTCAGTTTAATGTAGTCAGGAAGGTCAAGGGAGGTTTTCTGGGAAATGACACTTGAGATCAGAAGGCATAGCAATGAGCTAGGTGACAAGGAGAAAGAAGAGTAATTCAGAAGCAAGGGAACAACATGTGGAAAGAGCAAACAAAGCCATTTCAAGGGAATAAAATTATCAATAAAGATAATGAAATGTCATTAGTCAGAAGGGATATCCCCAAAACAAATACTGGGGCTGCTAGTGGGTATTTGACAAATCAAAAAGGAAACTTTCCAGATTTCCCCTTGGTGATTTCTAGAATTTCTCAACAAAGCAGTAACATCAAATGCCTTAAAGAAGGACATAAGAGAAGAACCAACTCAGGGGATAAGACTCCCAGGACACAGAGAGGTGTGAGATGAGATGTATGGGGAATGAGAATGACCAGATATGTCTATGGACCAGTCACAGCCCTGGGTGTGTTAAACAGCAGCCGTATGACATCTGGGAAATCATCACTTTCTCAATTGGTTGCAATCCCCCATCCTGGGTCAAAATCCTGACTCCACACCTTGTTAGTATATAACCTTGGGCAAATTACACAACTAATCTGAGCCTCAGTTTTTCTCTTTGAACAAACAGAGATAACAATGGCTTCCTCGTAGAACTATAGGGATCAAATGAGCTAATAAATGAAGAGTGCTTATTATCTACAGCAGATGCTGCTGGCGCTTCACCCACATCCCTCAGAGCTACCAGCGTTCCCTGAAGGATTTCCAATTTACAATAACTGCATTTCATGTCTCGGGACTTTTTTTCAACATCTCAGAAAGTCACTTTGCCCCTGCAAAATTGACGTTACCCTGCCTTGCACGGGAGTCCTTAGATAATGACGCTGGAGTTGAGCATAAGTGCTCCAGCTTCTTCACTCTTAATATAATTCTGAGGTCTGGGTTTTACTCTTTTCCCAGAGGATTAAGTGCCACCCACTTTGTACTTCTAGAGTAAACGATTTGCCTGTAAATCTTTATCTCAGGGTCTGGGAGAATCCAAACTAAGACATCATGCCTGTATCATGTAGTGAGCACTCAATAAATACTCGACTAATTAGTGATTTATCATGGGACAATTATACCGACCAAAGACAATAAATTTTCCAGGAGAACTCTAATGACTATTTCAGTTTCTAGGAAAACTCGAAAGATCTGTTCTGCATAAAACTTGGAATAGTAAAGCTTCACCATTTTTTGCTGATACAAAAAAAAAAAAAACAACAACAAACACAAAACAAAACAAAACAAAAAGGAGAGTTACCTATATGGGCAAAGTGAAAGGTAGTTAGACTCAAAGAAAAAGTCACCTGAACTGTTCAGAAAACCAAGCAAAGAACTGAAGATAGCAATAGATGTTATATATAAATTACCTGAAGGAGCTTAAAGAAGCTACAAAAAAATCAAATGCTAGGGCTTCCCCTGGGACACAAGCCCAGCCTCCTGTTTGTACTCCAGACTTAGAGGAACTGGCTTCTCTTCCCATTCTCTAATACTTCAGGATGGTCAACCACATGAAGGTGTGATATATAAGGAAGGTTTACATGGAGAAATCCAGGGGAATCATTGAAGTGAGCAGGCCCATGCATGGCTTGGCTAATCAGTAAAGAGGCAGCCGTGGGTTTCTGAGGGTTTCAGACTAATGGGCAGTTTATCATCATGGTCACAACCAGCCTCCTTGGCAATGTCAAGCTTGCCTTTTGGGGATAGGCATAAATGTTGGTAATGGCAGCAAACTCCAGTCAATAAGGACATTACACAAAAAGGGAGTTACCCATTCCAGCCAGGAGCCAAGTGACTCATTCCACTCCAGGGCCCTCATTGTGGACGTCAAGCTAAGGATCACAATTATACTCTTTTCATTTTTAACCACTCTACCTGAATAATAAAAATCTCTTCAGAAAACCGTGGTCAGCAGTATTCAGATGGAAAACACTGAGCTATCCAGTGGAATATATTTCCCAGGGTTTTTGTGCACATTCAAGCCAAGATAAGAAAATTAATGTTGACTTTAACTTGATCATCAAAAATAATAAT
The DNA here is from genome assembly GCF_020171115.1 of Neogale vison. Classification (NCBI taxonomy): domain Eukaryota; kingdom Metazoa; phylum Chordata; class Mammalia; order Carnivora; family Mustelidae; genus Neogale; species Neogale vison. The sequence continues at coordinate 115,562,556 of NC_058095.1, read as the reverse complement.
TTTTATCATTTATTATGTGGCACTCACTGGAGGAACTATTATGCATATTAGTTTATTTATCTTCGTAACTACCTTCTGATGGCATCTGTAGCTGCAGAGTCATTTTAAAATTTAGCGTCTTAACACAATAACCACTTATTATTTTCCATGGGCCAAGCTTTGGGGGCCTGCAGCTCTCAGCTGGGCTCACTCATAGGCCTAGGGCCTTGGCTGGGACAATTGGGCCAACCTGGCTCTGCTCCACATGGCCTCTCACTCTCCAGGAGGCTAGCCCAGGCGTGATCTCAGGGTGTGGGCAGAGCTCCAAGAGAACAGAAACGAGGGTTTGGAACTGGCACATCTTCTCTCCCTCGACAGAATGTTGCCAAAGCAGGTTAGGCCCAACTCAGGAAGTGGAGGGAACTCTTCCATCTCTTGATGGGACGAGCTTCAGAGTCCTGTGACAAAGAGCATTCATACTGAGAAGAGTGGTGAATGGTGATCATTTTTCAGTCAGTCCAGGACATCTGGTAGTTGGTATGTTGGGCTCACTGATACGGTGAGTAGAAATACAATACAGCCGATCAATCCTTAGGCATCTCAAGGTCGGCAGGCCTTTGTGTGCAGTGAAGGCAGGGAGGGATAGTATTGGAATTCTCTAAATACTTTCTTTATCCAGTTCCTCATTTTATTGATTAGATTTCCCTCTGTTCCTGAGGGAAACTTCCACTTAACACCGGAAGCGCTCATCTGTTCCTAGAGCACACCTGAATTCTTCAGTCATACCTCTTACAGTCTTGGATTGTCTTTCTTTAACTCTCTGACTTTCTTCAGAAGGTAGCTTTCTGAGGGCAGGAGCTGGCTTTCCTCTTCTTCATTATCCTACATGCAAGTCAATGGGCAGAGAGCATGGCAACTAATCACCACAGAACAGCAGTTGTGTTGTGTGTCAAGTGAAGGAAAATTCAGAAAAAAACTAATGAGAATAATCAGGAAAGTCACTGCAGGACCCAGAGCACTCAGGCATGTGGTCTCTGTCATTATTATTCAAGTGAAGAGATAGGAATTCTCTGTCATCCCAATACTAAATGTCATCTCCTTTCTCGCCCTTTTCCCTGAGGGGATGCTCTAGTTGCTACAGGGCTACAGCATTTTAGCACCCCAAGAAAAGAGAGTCCTTCATATTTGTCTGAGAGCTTTTGTACAACTGAAAAAAGCTAAAAGTCTACCATAGGGTTCTAAACAAGAATACATTTCTTGATTGGATTTCTGCCCACCACAGACCTGGAAATAAATTATCCCCAGTTTTTGGTGAGGTATACAGAATATACTGGACCATTTTCTCTTCATCTATGTTTCCAATCACTAAGTAATTATTTTTTCCAATTCATCCTTTAAAAAGTTTTATTTGGATCAAAATTGAACAGTCTCAGATATGTGGAACTAGGTCTGGAGACTACTGGATGCTAGAGTATAAATTAAAAGATAACCGGGTTGACATGATCAGTCCACATAATTAAATTCAGCTTTGAATTTACAAAAATGTAAGGTCATTTTCTTCAAGAAGAGAACAACAAAATAAATGCAATATAGTTAGTTCCATTTTTCTGCAACCCTTTCTCCTATAGTAATTTAAGGTTAAACAAGAAAATAGTAGGTTACCTGTCTTTGCTAAATTTTTTAAATAAACCTCAGTAAAACAGAGTTCCCAATCACAAGCCTTATGAAATAAACTTTGGTATAAGCTTTAGCACGTTCAGAATTTGTCCAGGAGTGCCTGGGTGGCTCAGTGGGTTAAAACCTCTGCCTTCGGCTTGGGTCATGATCCCGGGGTCCTGGGATCAAGTTCTGCATCGGGCTCTCTGCTCAGCGGGGAGACTGCTTCCCTCTGTCTCTCTGCCTGCCTCTCTGCCTACTTGTGATCTCTCTGTCAAATAAATAAATAAAAATCTTTAAAATTAAAAAAAAAGAATTTATCCAGAAATTTCAATTAGAAGAAACTAACGACTCCATAAAAATAGATAAATAAACACATATAATATTTAACCCAACAGTTTAACCTATAGGAATTAATTTTACAGGTATTCTTTAATGTGTTCACAAAATGCACATTCAAGAATATTTACTGCAGCGTCTTATAACAACAAATTAGGAAGAATTTAAAACTCAATAAAAAACTATTCCATAAATCCAGTACACACACACACACACACACACATCATGAAACGTCATGCAGCAATTGAAATGAACAAGGCAACATTTCCATGTACTGATACAGAAAATTCTCCAAGATATACTGCTAAGTATAAAAGAAAAGCAAGGAAATGAACAATGTATATGCAAACTAAAATCTGTATTTATTATTTCTGTAAATGGTATGAATGTTGTATTCTCTGGAAGGATACCTTAAACACAAGTAAGAGTGACTGTTTCCAGGATGAGAAACAGAGATTGGCAGAACAGTAATGAAAGAAAGAGCTACCTTTCACTTTATTTTACATCTTTAAATGTTTTCCCTTATACTTGTATTATCTAATTAAGGGCATAATAATAATCCTGAAAACAACAAATAAAGCAAAACCTATGTCTATAGAGTAGAATTTTAATGTAAAGTCTGAATTACAAACAGTGTTTCAAACAGAGATAAACCAGGAGCTGAAAAGAATAAACACTGGTTCAACATGTATATATAAGTTACAAGGCCAAACACAAGGATATTTAAGGTATCTAGTTAGGACTCAAAAAAAGTTTCAGTGAAAAATTACACTCGCTCTTAGGTCAATTACATAGTTTACACCGTACCCTAAAAAAAAACTTCCCTCCTAACAAAAAACATAAAAAAGGACACACGCACACGCGCGTGTACACACACACACACACACATACCCCCAGTGGGCCATTAAAGCAGAGACGTGTCACTGCAGTTAATAAAATGGAGGTATTTCTCCTCTATTCTGGAGAACTGAGATATCCAAGATTCTCAAATGAAGACAGCGTGGTTCGAAGAAAAGAGAGCAAAAAAGCTAAGCACTATGTTAAGGACAGTAACTTGTGTTTGAAATGGAAATACTAGTTTGCATTTCAAAATAGATGAAATAGTTAAACAGGAGACCCTAAAAGGATAGAACTGCCACTTCTAACAATGACAGAGTAGACTGTAGCCAATTAATTCTTCTGCAGAGAACAACTAAAAAAGCTTAATAAATATGAGACAAAAACTTAACAGTTTTGAGGGCATCAATGAAAAGATAGGCAGACAAGACAAAATACGCCGAGATTCCAGAGAGGAAGGAAACTGCACTGAAGCAAACACAAGTTCTCAGCTACTTTTCCTCCTCCTTAAAGATTCCTCAGTAGCAAAGATGGTGTTTCTAAGCAGAGAGCAGTGACCCAGAGTTTCAGTCTTTCTGTGGGGCTGGGAAGACAGATAACTGAAGTTCAGGGTTCCTGAAACAACTAGGAATGGAAAAGCCAAGCCCTGAGAGAACAGACTACCTCAGGGAAGTCAAGACATCATTCTTGTTCCCTCAAGCCAGTGGCAAATTCCCAATCTGCCATGGCCGGGGGCCAATAAACCAAGCAGTGAGGATCAGCTAACAGGCTAAAAAGCTAACTTAGAGCCTTTTCAGTACTCTCATGATGGTAGGCAGATGGAAACTGGAGATCAGAACCACCATTAATAATTAAACTACCCCAGGTTTTCAATTAGAAGCAATGCGGTCTAATCCCAGGGAAAAGGTAAATCGGAAATAGACAAGTAAGTTGTCACAAAGGCTGAAACCCTGCCTCAAATTATTCTGACCTCTAATTAGAACAAGGTGACCTGGTATCATTTAGTTTTAGTGGAAATTAAATACTCTGTAGAGACAAAATAGCATCTAGACCTTCTAAAAATTTGTTCACTAGTTCCAACAATTAATTAATAATTAAAAAAAAGGATGTCAAAAGACAAGTGTGAGTGGCTAAAAAAATTTTAATGCAGATAATAGAATATAGAAAAAAATATATATAATCCTGTATCTATTAAACAATTTGAGGAGCACCCGGGTAGCTTAGTCAGTTAGGCACCTGACTCTTGACTTTGGCTCATGATCTTAGGGTAATGAGATTGAGTACCACATCAGGCTCCATGCTGGACATGCCACCTACTTAAGATTCTCTCCCTCTCCTTCTGCCTCTCCCCGTACCCATGCTCTTTCTCTCTCAAAAACAAAAACAAAAACAAAAACAAAAAAATCAGTACCAGATGGCTGCACTGCCAATTTCTTGTGAGTTTCACTATCTCTAACTAGCATCCTCCCATTTTTTTCAGTCACAGGACACCGCTGAGATTGTGCTTACTGGCCATTCAATTCTCCATGGAATACTTCAAGGAAATGTCCACCTGTGGGGGTTATATGTATTGCCACACCACCTTTCCCAGGCAACAGACCATTTAATTATCTTCCCTGTACACATTTTCTTTGAACTGTTACTCTTGAACAAATGGCAATGTTCCTCTGTCTTTCATGCACCTTTCAGGTGAGTGAAACTGATGTTTGCCAGAGGGGAGGAGGCACATGGAGACTGGCAAAATGGGTGAAGAGGAGTGGGAGATACAGGCTTCCAGTCATGCAATTAGTAAGTGACGGGAATAAAAAGCACATTAAGGGGAACATAGCCATTGACCTTGTTAACAGCGTTGTATGGTGACAGGTGGTAGCTACATTTGGGGTGAGCACAGCATAACACACAGAGAAGCTGAATCACTATGTTGTACACCTGAAGATAATGTAACATTGTGTGTCATGTATACTCAAATTAAAATAAAAAAAATTTAAGGAAGTATACTCATGGAATGGAAATACTATATAGAATACACAGCAAATTACTGCTACACCTAACACAGACTCAGAATGTTGTGTTTTTACACGTGTACATGCTATAGGATACCATTTGCCTGATGCTCAAAAGCCAATCCAAACCTAGCTATGGTTGTTATGAGCGAGGCCAACTGCACAGGGAAGGACACAGTCACAAGACTGCCCTCACTTCAAGCATCAGCCACAAGTTCAGGATCCCCTGGGCTACCCTCACTTTAGACCAGCTGCCTACAAATTCAGAGGTTTCCAACCAACTACGTACAGTTGCATAATTTGCTAGAAAGACTCACAGAATCCAGAATGTACCATACTTATGATTACAGCTTTATTACAGTGAAGGGATAGAAATTAAAACAAGCATAGGAAGAGAAGCAGAGAGGAATCTGGGAGGGTTCCAAACGTGAAGTTTCCTTATCCACAGGGACTGTCTCCTTTTCTGGAATAAATGTGTCACAATACATATGGGCCATTGCTAACTAAGGAAGCTCCCTGGAGACTTTGATGTCCAAAGTTGTTAAAAGGATGCAACTGCCTACTGTCTGTATGGTTGACCTTTAGTCTCAGCCCCTGCGGTAGGTCTGGATTACTACCTTTGGTCCCCAGTTCCTCCAGTGATCAGATGGGATATGGCACATCTCAAAGCCCCCATCATGAATCACAGGACTGGACGTTCTGGTGGCCAAACCTCCCAGGCAAACAAAGACACTGTTTTCAGGCCAGACACGCAGGGCTCGGAGATCACCTTCCAGCAGCCGAGGACAAAGCCCAGATCTCTCTGTGGGTAAGAGTCATTCCTCATGACCCACGATTGATGGCAGTGAGAAGAGCAGTTACCTTTAAGGGCACGCCGGAGCCAGGGAGGGTAGGATGCTGACTTCTAGATTGTGTGTCATGTCCTACTTCTGGATCTGGTGGTATTTCCACAGGTCTGTTTACTTTGTAAGGTTCACTGAGCTGCATTTGTTATGATTTGTGTACTTTTCTATATGTGTGTGATACTTTAATAGAAACGTATACTTAGAGGAAAAAAAATTTAAAAACCAGAGACACTGCTCAGCCAGGGCAGATCTGTGAAACAGGGAGCGTTATACAATCCACAGCTTCTACCCAGTAGGGAAGCACTTTTCAGGTTGAACTCCACACAAAAGCTACAGTCTTCCTGCCAAAAAACCAGCTGCAGCGAAACCCTTCCTGCTGCTAAGGTGTTGAAAGGCCCTTTCAACCAGAAATGGCCTCACTCATGTACGGTGTGTGGCCCCGAAAATGTTAGGGAAGGGTGGAGAGTCAGTGTGATCCAACAGGAAGAAGGAAAAGAAAGGGAGGGAGGGAAAGAAGGAGGAAAAGAAAGAAAGAAGAGTAAGGTAGCAATTTCTTAGCTGAATAGTCACTCATGTCTTAGAGTTTCCCAGAACAGTCTCTGAGAGGAGTGTTTGTGAGCAAGTGATTTATGAGGACAAGGTATCTTGGAGAAACCATAAAGGAGTCGGGGAGAGTGAAGGGCAGCAAGCCAAGCAAGGCTGTGATTTTAGGCAAAGTCCCAGCCTCAGTCTGATGATCCCTTAGGGGAACTCTGGGGTATAAATTATGCCTTAGAGTCTGTCTCATCTCAGGATAAGAGAGTGGCATTTCACGTTCCAGTAACAGCCAGTCATGTGCCAGGGGCCACACCAAGAGGATGTTCCCAGGCATTTCCAACTCTCTGCAAACTGACAGTTGCCTACCCGTGTGACCTATTATGTGAAGTATACAGCAGTTTAGGAAAGGGCCTCAGATGATCCGACAGGATCACAGCAAAACAGTAACTGTGTTCACAACACCTGGGAAAGAAGGGTCAGTAATTAATATAAAAATATGCTGTATGTTTGTTGCACTCTGCCATATACATTCTTGTTTGAATTCAACATTTAACGTGCCACATCTGTTTGTCATTCCTGTGTGAGAAGAGTCATTGTCGGTCAACCTTTTATGATGTCCCTAGTTAGATCATCTTTTCCATTCCTGTTAAAGACATTTACTCATACTGGATGAATTCCAGCCAATAATTGCAGTCACTATTTTGGAACTCAGAGAAGGAACAGAGAGAGAGACAAAATGCCCCTTATCTTCTAGTGCTTGGAAAAAATCATAGTCCTGTCAGTGTGGGCTATAAGTCATGTGATCATTCATTTGAATGGTGGTAAGTAACTGATGGTTGACGGTGGCGGGGGTAGGGAGGTAGGGAGAGGGTGGTGGGGTTATGGACATTGGGGAGGGTATGTGCTATGGTGAGTGCTGTGAAGTGTGTAAACCGGGCGATTCACAGACCTATACCCCTGGGGCTAAAAATACATTATATGTTTATAAAAAATTTTAAAAATTATTTTAAAAATGAAAAATAAATAAAACTTGTGAGTAAGAAAAACACTGTGCAAGATTCTATCAATACGAAGATAAGCATATGTAGAACTTACCTTTGAGGAGCCCATATTCTAAAGAAGACAGACAAATTAGATCTTGTAAGCTATTATGGTAAATGCTAAAATAAAAATATGAAAAACAAATTTTGCAGAGAAATAACACATTTGAGCAAAATTTTGCTGAGCAACTTAAACAAGCATTTTCTTCCTTTGACACGCTTCTATGTCCCTATATTGTTCTGTGTCCTGCAGACTTATTATCCCATTTTAAACAGGTAAGAAGTAATACCATTTACAAGTAAAACTGAAGTTGTGGTGAAAGAATTACTCTGGCCACTTACTAATGGTTAGTCTGTATGTTTGGTAAACCCAATCCAGCAGAAAATATTCAAAAGCAAAGTCTCATTTTTTTCAGTTCTAAGTAGACCATATTATATCAAAAGGGTCAGCACACTACTGCCCATGGGCCACATCTCTCTCAATGCCTGCTTTTGTAAATACTTTCACTGGAACACAGCCAAGCTCATTCACTCTATGGCTGCTTTTCTGCTACTGGGCAGACATATGTGACAGACACCACATGACCAGCAAAGCCTAAAATATTTATTACCTAGAACTTTTAAGAAAATGTTTGCTGACCACTGTTATACCACACTAACCATAAATTATGAAAACTTAGAGTATCTGCCATAATTTACCTATAACTTTAATTTCCACCATGTCTCTACCTTCTCAAAAGCAAGTATATCTGTGGGTATCTGTGACAATTCCTATCAATTTGGTAAAATACCAAGACCAGAGATGTTTATTTGCAATCTTTTCACTCACTACTTTTAACACAGAAATTCAAAATCATTACTTAAAAATAAGCATTTGTGATGACTCATTCCCCAGCCTTTCTGTGAGCAGACACTCAATAATCGTTTAATGGGTAAACTGCCACCATTGTTTTCTGTGGACCTGTCAGCTTTTAAAAAGTTTTTAAATAAATCTCTAGGCAAACATACAGGACTCTGAGTTCAACTTTCAGAGAGAGAAGGTCTTCTGTTGTCTTCAAAAAACTGTCAAAGTTTATTGGACAACCCAAAGTCAGTGACAAAATTAAGTAAACTACCAATCAATAAAATGGATGGAGTAATTCATTTCATATTTAAGAATGATATTTAGAGTTACAAAAAAGAATAAGATAGTGTTGGCCTGGCCCTTTTGTGAATTGAGTGTAAATTTATAAAGAACAGAGCTAGAAGAAAAAATAACAGCCTTCTTCATAAGAACCCATGAGAAAAATGAAAATTAGTTAAATGTATTAATAGCCAACCTAATTTATGATGTTATAAAATGCATGTAGATTGTATTTTTAATTGTGTAAATAAATTTAAAGGTATAGATTATAGTTATATAACTCCTAGGGAAGGGATATGAAAATTAAGGTGAAGGTTTTCTAAGCAAGAAAAAAATAAGAGGATTTAGTAGCAATAAATGACCACACTGATAAAGGTCTGCCCTTGTTTATATAATTCCAAACTCATTCAAAAAATTCTACAAGCACCTTTATTTCTTAAAAAAGAAATACTTGTTATTTTTTACTACAAAGATACTAATATTTACATTTCTGAAGGACTTTGTGGTTCATGTGACATGCCAATCATATCTGGTTCTGTAGTTTCTCCCAAATTCTTCTATGATTTATTTCCAAGTGGATTTGTCCATAACCTTATTGTAGTTCAGCAGTGTGCCTGTCCCCATTGAGAATTGATTTGTACAAAGGTCTTTGGCTTCCCGCTGTCAGTAAAGAGAACATGTAATCTCCAAGAATGATTAAGGTGAAGGCTCAAGTAAGTTTCTTACTTTAGAAAAATATCAAAACTCCTTGAGATTGTGCTTCCTGAAACCCAGTTCCTTGGACTATCTAATTCAATTGCTAATCATTAGGACATCTGCAAAGTTTCCAATTCAGTTGAGGTGATAGAACTTCTGACTCCTAAGATAAGATCAGGGTCTCACCTTGCCATGAATATGCTTCCAGAATTTCCTGAACATACCTTCTTTATTTTCAGTTGACTCAGATACAGAATTTTATATTAAGAAACCAAACTTTCCCATGAGTTTTTTTCTTTAATTTAGTTTTGTTTTGATCCTCATAAATTGACTTCACCATGGAGATACAGCCTTCCACTCTTATTAGGAAGCCCAACCAAGAGTCTTGGAAAGTACTGTCCAGAGCATTTAGTCATGAAAGCAAATCCTTGAAAACCTCAGCCCCGTTCATTAGCATAAATCCAAACCTCCTGCCAGTAGCCACAGGGCCAACTCTAAGCTGGCTCCCTTTCCAGTCAATATCCAAATAAGAAGGAGGTCTGTACTTACAGAATTTGAATTATTACAGCAGGGAGCGGAGTTCAAGCCATAAATAAAACAAATAGCTTGCTCCCCATAAAGCTGATCCTAGGTAGGAAATCAATTTCTCTCTCGGCAGAAAACGACCAGTCTTCCGCCACCCAGAAGGTTTGTTTGGAAGAGTGCCAGTTGCCTAATGGGTGCTCCATAAATACATCTCGGATTATTCCAGTCAAATCCATTACAGTCTTTTCAGGGTAAGTCAACGTGTCAGCATGACCTTTGACGTTGTCCTCTTGAGGTCTTTCCTGCTTCTGCAGAGCAGGGATTGTATCCTTAATGACTCTAAACTTTGGTTTAGTTCTTTCTTCTGACTTGATAGTTCATCTTGAACGTTCTTTCAGTAAAACAGGTCTTGCTTAGGAGATCTTTTATAACTGGACAAGGGAGAGCCATCTGACCAAAACAATTAGGTAATGTCTTTACCACAGGTCAGAGACCCAGAGTAAATATATTTTTATTGTCCTGCCTTATAGTCCTGTTGGTTTCTGATTTAAAATCTAGACTCAAAATTAATGTTGTACAGAGAACTTTTTCTGAGTGGGCCCTTCAGCAGACCAGTCATAGTTGCTCTGGGCAGACATTCTGGTTTCCATAAAAAAAGACAAACACATCATGAAATAATTTCTCCTTTTCATATACTTTGTTCTCTCTTTGTAGCTAAAATTGCCTAATTCAGAAATCTAAACTCTTTTGTAGCAGTAACACAAAGACTTTCCCCTTTTCAATTTCCATGACTGGAATAATTCAAACCCTGTATTCTTGCCCATGATTCACAACTTTTTATATTCCTCTCCCACCCTTGACCTCAACAGTCCTACAGCAAGGTATTCATGACATAAGGGTTTGAAATCCTGAGGCCATGAGCCAGGGTTTATGAACAGTGCTTCACACATTCTCATTCCCTCCTTCTCTCTCTGTGTCTTATTCTTTCTCTCTTTTTTATCTTGTTTTGTGTATAAAAGCTCCCATTAATTATCCCAAATTCTCCCCAAGAGAACTCCATGATTCACTCTCCTTGGCTCCATTTTAAACATGAGGAAAGTGAGATCTGTGGGTTTACCTCAGGTAAAGCAGTAATCCATACATTTGCTAAATTCTGAACTGACATGAAAGTCCTATCTTCTTCTAAAAATCCTTCAGTGCCTTCTAGGTGCTCTTAGAACAAAGGCCGCAGTCCTTAGTTTGGATAACAAGACCTTGTCTGTCCCTCCCTGCCTTCACCTTCCGCCCTTCTCCTCTCTCTCCTCACTACTTCCTACCAGTCACAGGCATAGCTGTCCATCCCCCAGAGCTCCAGGCTTTTCTCACTGGCACACTCTGCATAAATGCTTCTCTCCTTCTGGAGAACTCTCTTCTATCTCCTCATAAATGTTTCTCATCCCTTATTTTCATCATATATTTTACTTCTTCTGTGAAGCCTTTGGTGACCTCCTCAGTATAGACCACAGAAGTCCACCCCATATATTTTCTCAAAGCACCCCGTATTTCTCCTCACATATTAATCACAACTTAATTTAAAAGCAAAGTTATTTAATTACAAGCTCGCTGAAGGCAGACAGGGCTCAATTTTGCTTTCCACCAAAACTGGTAATCAATGAATATATCTGAATATGTATAAATGAATATGTATGAAATAACTAAAATGCATGGAAAAAAAGGCTCTGCCTACTAAGGCAATAATCCTCCCATAATGTGTTTTAATAACTTTAAAAAATCATTAAAAATTAATGACCCTCTTCTTTCCATTTGAATGTTCTAATTGTGCTTTCAATTATTATTTATCATGTGTAATAGTCATGGATGATATGATGCCGGCATATATAATGACCTAACTATTTCCAATCAGTATTCTCTTAACAACTACTTTATCTTTTCATATTTGTAAACATCTTTATAGATTATCTAAGAAAATATGACAACAAATTATGCTTGGTATGCATTACACTCTAAATATACACTAATAATATATACTACTGTTTTCGCAATTTTACAGATATACAAACTATAGTTTACACTTCTCTAAAGAAAGACAAACACGAGATCTGGGTAGTTTTGACTTCAAAGCCTGTGCTCTTAATCACCATGTTGTATCATCTTTCCTAAATGTTCCCCAAATATTCACTTATCAATTATCAAACTTCCTCAATATATAATCTCAGAAAAGCGCAAATATACCCTTGAAAAGTACAAACTGTAAATGTGCCATGGGCTTATTTATAATGTTACTTATAATTCATTACAATGATTTGTTAGACTGGTTTTCAGTCTGTGCTAAAGATTCCTAACAATCCTAATGAATGAATATTATAATTATGCATTATTATAATTATCAATATTATCATAATGGCTCAACAATTGTAGTCTTTAACTCAATTCAGAATTTGTTCAATTCAGTATTTAATAAATATCCATAATGTCAAAGATCTTACCTATCACTGGAATTCAAATCATACATATCTGAAACAGATAACAATATGCAACAAAAAAGTAGTTAAATATATAAATAAGTAATAAATAAAGAGAATCTACCTGGGATAGGAAAGATATTATCAGGCAAAAGCTCTGCATACCAGTTCTGTTCCAAATCATAATGCCTGGGTCATTCATTTGGTTCTTAGACTTCTTCATACAAATCCTCCATGCGTGTTTTCTATTTTTCCTGAACTAGACTATTTCCTTGAAGACAGAGCTCACATTGTATAGAGCTTTTGTATTCCACAGTGTCTTCAGAAGACTTGGTAAAGCTCAACATTCAATTAATATTTATTTACTCTCTAAATGGAAACAATGGGCCATGTGATTAAGGCTTTTGAAGATCCTAACAAAGCAATTAAATGGCAAGGTAAAAATCTCTGAATACTTTTGAGCAGGGGGGATGTTTCATGACCTTTTAGTAAGATTTGACTGAGAACAGTGGAGAGAAAAGACAAGAGTAAGAAAGACTGGGTCCATGAAAATCAGTTGGGAAGCTTCAGTACTAACTCAAAAGAGGGAACTAGTGGGAGCAGAGAGAGAAAAAGAGGGAAGAAACATTTTCAGGTAGAACTAAAAGGACTTAGTGACTGATTTCCTGAGATGGAGCTGAAGACAAGCCATCAGTCAAAGACAAGTTCAAGGTTCCATTCCTGGAGAACACAGACAATGGCTTGGCCCTTTCTAGGAATAGGAAATTAGAAAAGGATATTGACTGGGGATGTCAAAAAAGTAATGAGTTGTGCTTGGAGATGAGAGAAATAGGAAACTATGTAGCTACATAGTGGTAATAGTTGGAACATGAACCTGAATCTTGGGGAAAAAAACATATTAGAGATCTAGGTTTGGTATTGGGCCACATAAAGCTGATAACCAAGGCTATGGTCAGAATAACAGATTATCACATTCTGCATAAAGGCAATGTGTATTTTCTTTCAGGTCAATATCTCTAATTTCTTAACACTTTGCTAAGATTCTGCTACATACATAATATACTTATAAAATTTTTAAGTCTTACTGTACTTCCATGTGTTTTTCCAAGTTTATGTTCTTTAAAATAAATGCAGAACCTTAAGACACTGAATGTTGTAGAATTTCAAAGGTTTCTTTTTTCTATTTACAGAGTATTTTTTGTCTTATGTTGTATTCCGGAACCCCTAATGCTACACTGTGACACTCGGAACTGTGTTTTGTTTCTGTTTCGTGTTTTCCCTAAACATTGCTAATATGATTAATGAACCAGACAAAAAAAAACTGGGAGTGCTGGTTGGTTTGTTTGGTTTTTTTCTCTCCCACCTCCTATGGATGCGAATGTAAAAGGCACTTTGAAAAACATTCTCTTCTCCCCTCTTTCCACCCTAGGGAGGAAATATACATTTTTCTGTTTCTAAGTTACATGTCCTTCCTGGCATCAGGCTTATTCCCAAAAGGCTTTCAACTCAAAAAACAATATGTTTTCTGTGCAAATCACATAACCAATCTAAATTTTAATAGCATCAAGATTGTGCCTTTCACCATGTCTACCGCAATATAGAAATGCAAGGGTGACCTTTAGAGGTTCCCACTTCTTCTGGAACTCACTTCTCATTCATTGAGAAAAACTGCCACCACTGTGGGGTATAACCAAATGATTCTCCAGGACTCCCCTACTTCTCATGATAGCTTCAGGGGTTTCTCACGTTGGTTCTATCTTTGCAAAGTCATTTATCAAGCACTGGCTACTCAGCTGTTACCAACTAACGTCTATTTTAATGGGATATTCTTTTAATATTAAAATCAAGAAATATTGTTTATAATAGTAATTAAAAGGGATTCGAAAAAAGGGCAAATATATGAGCTCAGGTTATGTTATATTTGAGAGAGAGACTTTGGCTATCTTAAGATACATAATTGTTCACTGAGTATGTGCTCTGCCCTTTGAAGGAACGTTCTGTTTTCTTGTGGTGAGAGAAACACATCTTTTTCTCTGATGAGATTTTTGGAAAGGCAGAAAGGAAGGGTGTGGCAAATTAGCTGTTATGGAGTAAAAGCCAAATGATATTCAGAGAGTGCCTTCAGAGTACCCAAACAATCTAGCCAGATGTAATGATGGTTTCTGGCAAGCACCCCACCCAAAGGAGAGTAACTATTATGGTCTGACTGAATATGCAAAGAAGCACAGAAGAAACTCAGGAGGGTATTTGTATGTATGTTCTGTTTCCTCAATTATACCCAAGAAAATGGTACATTGTGAAAAGATGATGACAAGAGATTGGCTTAGGAAGAGATTATTTGCGTGAATGGAAACACCATTAAATGTCCCCTCCCCCTTTAACCCACATACACGCCTGCACACGCAGTATATCTGACCTTGGGTCCATTTCCTGATTGAAGATGAAAGAAAACTTCCACTATCACAGCCAAGATCAAGGGTTAGGTATTAACTTTGGCAACATAAGATGTTCGAGTAAACTTACTTATAAGACCTAAAGTCTGGGTCTTCTGTTAAATCTGTATGATTTCCAGAGACACTCGCTTCTCATTGTGTGGGGCCTCAATAATGTCAGTTATCTCATCAAAGAACTCAAGAAATGAAGCGTCTAACCCTTCAGTGACAGATATCCTTGACAAACAATATCAAAGGTGGGTTTGCATGTGTCCAGTGTGTGGGAAGGGGCATGTTCCCTTAGTCATAAACCCCGAGGAAAAAAAAAAAATTGGCATTCTCTGTCCATTAACAAGTTACTGTATGGTGACTAACATAACACAATAAATATTAATTAATGAATTAAATTTTGAAAGTTTCTTAATTTGGAATCTATTTCCCAATGAGGATCTGTCTTTGCTAAATGCAACAAAAACAAAACGTATGAAACATAAAATAATGTAATGATCATTGTTCCATTACGGAGGAAATATGGGATCACATAGACCATTCTGTGAGAGTCTCCTAGGGTAGGCTGAATGTAATGCAGCCTGCTGATTTGGGGTCTGCTAGTGACAGCACCTATGAATGGCCTGTCTAATCTCACCATTCTTCACTAGCATGGAGCAGGGCTGTCCCCATCTTCTGCCTGTGTGATCCACTGTGTTCTGGCATGTGGCTTTTCCTGGACATTCAATGACTCCCAGCCCTCCCCACATGTACTGATCGGGAAGAAAATAATTCTAAAATTTTCTGCCTCAATCTGTTAGAGCTTACTGCTCCTCTCAGCAGTGCTCACAGTTCTAGCAATAAAAGTGCCAGGTCAGGGATTCATTCACTCTTCCTGAAAGGCATGTCCTCAATTTTCTGCATAATTTAAGATAGTACGCCGAGTTTATCCAGGAGGGAGGGCTGTCATTATGGCTATTCACAAATCTGACCCATCTCGGCTTCTGGGCTTCCCCTCTCCTCTCCACCGTAGCAAAGCATTCATTCTTCTCAGGCAGGATTGGTGGGCTCACCCTGGTCACCGTGCACTCCTGCCTTTCTACCAAAGGAGATATCACTTCCTTATGTCTTTTCTCTCTAGAGATCTAGGTACTGGTAAGGCTGTAACTTACAAATTACCAAGATCTCAATTTAAATAACGCTGTTGTCCTACATAAAATCTAAAATGAATGACCTAAAGATCTCCTCCTTCTCTCTCCATGAACTATTTTTTGCAGGTAATCACAATTTGAAAATTATGAGCAGATCCTGAAGATTTAAAGGATTTTCAAAATTTTCAAGACAGCATAAATGTCAAGTTAACTTTATAGGAAGAATGCTAGTATCAGTCACCTTGCATTAAGTTTCAAGAACAAACAACTCTCAAATTTCAGGGTTTCACAAAATCACTCAGATACAGCAGCAAGTACACCATGGCTCTGTTCTGGGATCCAGGGTAGAGGCGTGGTAACCCTCTCCCCCATGCTGCTCTATGACACCAGGAGAAGAACCACAGCCGAACCAAACAATGGCTCTGAAAGCTTCTACTGATCAAAAAATTCATGTGGCCAAGATTAATGTCAACATAGAGGAGAGGTATAAGCCTCTTCCAGAAGAGGTCAGCAAATAATTAGGACCAATGACACAATCTACTCCAGTTCTACCCCAGTCCTCTGTGACTATACCCATGTAATATATAGTCACAAGCTCCCCTACCCACATGAGCCTAGTAAGAAACATCAGCGACTTAAGAGAATGAGACCTAAGCAAATGAGATAGATAGATCAGCCTGGCCTACTATATCACTCCCCAAGCATCACTTATGGGTCAGGGACAACCTTTCTGGCACAACTCCAATAAATTCTTGACTTTGCAAGTTCACAGAACCCAACACTTACATGCTCACGTAAAAATGAACAGATTTTAGGCGTGCCTGGGTTGCTCAGTTAGTTGGGCGTAAGGCTCTTGGTTTCAGCTAGTGTCATGATTTGGGGGTTATAGGACTGAGCTCTGCAGTGGGCTCCACACTCTGTGGGGAGTCTGCTTGAGATTCTCTCTCCCTTTCTCCCTCCCCCTCCCTTACCACACACAGGCTCTCTCTCTCTCTCTCTAAAATAATAAGTCAATCTTAGAGAATGAACAAATTTTGTTAACCCACCCCATTATCCATTCCTACAGGAGGATTACTGATAAATCAGGATATTAATCTAAAGGGTATTGATCAATAGGATATAAATTAAAGGGGAACTGAAACAATTGAGCCTTAAATCCAGACATCCACTAACAGGATCAAAGGCTGTGGAAAGCCAAATTGGTAATCTGAAAGTTTCTGTTAAGCCAAGAATCAGAACAAAAGGATTTGGATAGTAAAACCAGATATATAATTTTTATTATATTTGAACTTTCAAACAGAACTTGCCCTTCTAGTTATTTATACTACATAATCTCTCCCTCACTTCTGAATAACTCTAGAGTTATTTCTGATACAAGCTCAACCTCCAGTTTTCATTATAGTGTACACCGTTAAGAGATGTGATTTTCATTTGCATTTGTCATTAAGCCACTTTCCTTCATTTCTCATAATGTAACTCTGAGTTTGTAGATGCTGTGCAACTAATTCTATTTTAAGCAAGTTGCTTTCCAGTTCCAAGGATAAAAGAATCTCTAATTCATTATGAAAATATTCCCATTCTACATTTTGCAATGGATGACTTCTGATGATTTGTGGAGAACTTGTTCCTTCCACTTGTCTTGTGAGGTAAAACAACTTCAATCAGGCTATCTATATGTGATGGCTGTTTCATTTTCATTTCCTCTAATACTTTCAAGATCTATCCACTCATTATAACTCATGGAATGCATCTGATTTACAGATTGGTTCCCTAGAGTGCTGATGACCCAATTCAAAGGTAGAAAACCATGGGGACCACCTGAGGTTGCCCGTCAATCAATCAATGTATATTTGTTGATTTCCTATAAACATTCACAAACATGGAGAAGATATTGTCTCTACCCTTGGAGAATTTACCGAAGAGTACGTGAGAGGAATACAGAGAAAGCTAAGGTACAAGGCACTGTTTTAAAGGAAATGTCAAAGCAGCGCATAATACTGTAGAGAACTAGAGAAGTCAGGAAAGATCCTCTGAAGACTTAGACTTTGAAGAACATCATGATTCTGACGGGCAGAATTGGGCAAAAGCACATTCCAGATATAATTACTTTTTCTTCTAGCTTCAGGCAGGAAAGAGTTCTGTCCTTTTCTCTTATCAAAGTCAAGTTCTCAAACACCTTACCAATATTTTTATATGTTTTTATTCATTTTATTTACTTGATTGATCACAACCACTAATATTATTTGCATATTCATCACTTACTAATTCCTTTCAAAGTACAGTGACCCAAATGACACTACTATGATTTTTAGGGACAAAAATTGCAATTGTTTTATTGTCAGTTTGGTCAAGGCTTCTCTGCAAACTGTCAATTTTCTGAATATAAGACAGAGCACCCAGAATGCTGCCTTTGAGCTAACGGAATAATTGTTGAGTATAGCTGCTCAGGGTTCCATCAAGAAAGCAAAGAGCAAAACTTTTATGGAAAGGCTGATTCTTGGGCAAATGTTTTGGATTCTGTAAGCGAACGCATCGGTTCCTTTGCAAAGCCCTTTCCACTTCTTGAGGATGAATACATACCTAGTCCACAAAATGGAGTTTCAGAAGTAAAACGCTAAAGCTAGACCACTCGTGTTTAAATTCCAGCTCCTATACTCAGCAGATCTATAGCCCGGGGCAAGTCCCTTCCCCTTTCTTAATTACTCTCTCAACAAAATGGGGATAAGAAGAGGAGCTACCTTACAGCATTCTGTGGACTAAATGAGTTAGTCCCTCTAGAATGCTTGCAACAGCATCTGGAACTTCAAGAGCCATCAAGAAGTGATGCTAACACCTAAAATTAGTACAGAATAAATGCCACAAAAATGTTTGCTCTTATAATTGTTATTGCTATTAATGTTACATACATTTAAGAAACGGGACTGCCGACTGACAATAGCCAAAATTGACATGACGGAAGGGTTAAGTGGGTGGAAGAATGCAAAGTATTCATTATCAGCTTGTCAGGTGCAGACATTTTCAGGAGAATAAAACTTTAAATGTGGTTGATTTTGTAAGTCGGAAATTTACAAGTGGTCTACGGCTCATTAATGAAGCACTAAATTGGACAATCAGCGTTAATGGGAAGCGCACGGTAAACGCGCAGCACGTGAAGCTGAGACGCTGGACTAAATGTATAATCATACACTTCAGCAATTCACTTCCCAGCCCTCTTTGTGTCATCCTCCGGACCAGAGAGACAGAGAGAGAAGGGATCTTTATTCGTAGAGGACATTTTATCTTTTGTTTATTAATTGTGTCGCACCTCCCCTAAAGAAAGAATTAGACTTAAAAAAAAAAAAAAAGACGACAGTTACATTGGTTGAAAAAATAGTAAGTTACAGCACAGAGAAGAATAAAATTTATCAAAGAATTGATGGATATAGTTATTTTGATTAAATATAAAACCAAGTTCAAAGCTGGCTGGTCGTCAAGGATTAGTACTTAGTGCTATTGATAACAATCTTAGCAAGAAATACTTCAAAATCTATTTGTCTTGTATATCTATATGCCATGCTTTTCCTATCAATTCTCCAAACACCCCACATCCATTCCCCCACTGCTTTCAAGTTTTGTTTCCCCTCTATTTAAAGTGAGGAACTGGCCATTAGTTGCAGACACTTCTTTATCATGAGTCCTAGGAAACCTATCTAATCCTCAGACAAATAAGCCTATTTGCATGAAGGCTTTCACTCCCGGAGTCCCCTCCAGAGATGAAGGTAGCAGTCTGCAAACTGCCATCCTTGAGGAGCTAACCTTTTGCTTGTGTGATTAGGCATCTGAAATACATCTCACTTTTCTTTTATAGCTTATATTTCCTGGACAGATGATTGACATGACACCTCACAGTTTAGGATCACGGAGCAGTTAAATCCTACTCCATTACCTGTCGAATTTAGTTTCTTAATCCCAAACACAATATGCACACAACTTAGCCCTATCCAGCTTTTATTTAAAGCTCATGTCATGGTGTTTTATGCGGAGTCAAATGGTATTAAATAGTGTGGAGTGAAGCAAATGGAAAGATTAATTTTGTAATGTGACACTAAAGGAAAGACTTTAAAACAGGGATTAGAGACTGGTCTGCTCAGGGAAAATACTGAAACATATCCATTATAAGCACCAATACTTCTATCTACCGGCATGAGAAAACCCAGCTTTATAAGCACAGACTCTATATTCTTACGGGAAAACACAACTAAAATGGAATAAAAAGATTAACGTTTCTAGCTAGAAGTAGTCTGGCACCTTTCCGATTTATCAATCTTTCTCTGTAATCAGAATTTGTTCGAGGAAAAATAAAACCTAAATTTCTACTGGAAAAAAAAAAATCTATCAATGTAACTTTTAGAAAACCCAAGCTCACAAAGCCTTGAGACCAAGTCAATACTCTCAGAAGTAATCATTACAACCATTTTGAAGAAGAGAAGTTATGTCATGACTTTTCTACAAACACAAATACAAGAGAATTCAAAAAATAGGTTTTTATTTTGTTTAGTTTCTTACATTTTCTCTGATGTAAATTCTTTTGAAAGTAATTAAAGGGAAGACATCCATATTTAAAAAACTCCATGATGATTATTTGAAGGCTCATTATTTCATCTTAAGGATCAGTTCAAGACATGGAACAAACTTTTTTCAAGTGTATGAAGGGTCATCACACAAAGAATGTTCAAAAGATTCCGTGAAGAGGAGAAATGGCATGAGGTATACAGATAAGAATGAAGGGCGAATTTCCTGACAGCTAAGGCTGATAGACCCCGGAATGTGTTACCAAGGGAGGCAGAGGAATCTCATTTTTCAGAAGTATTTAAAAACATGATAGATTCTCATCTCACTGAACAACAACATTTATTGGATTTCAGTTCCAAGTAGAGAACTATACTGGACAGTCTTGGGAATATTCAAAAGCAATAGAAACCCATCTCTAACTCTGAAGAACTTTGAGTGGGAGAAGGGAAAGCACAACTATAAAATTATCAAAAAACACTGAAACAAAGTAACATTGGCAAACTATTTAAGTTGGAGAGTAGACAGCCGTGGAGGTGAACACTTCTTGAGTAGCCAATATAAAAAGACATATGGATTAATGGAGAGAAAACAGGGCCTCCCAGGCAAAGGGGATCTTGTGGGAGGTATAGAGAGAGTCTAAATGATCATGAAAGTATTGAATTAAAAAAAAACAAAAAACATATTGATGTATTCTGTTTCCTCCTCTGAAGAAAGAGAATAGTAATAATTTTTTCACATAAAGATTCATCAAGTAATATATATACCATGTTGTCTGATGGAGAAGAACTCAACAAATAGAAATAGTTGTTAATAATGATCATCATCATTGTCACACCTTCATCACACACTTAGATGGCCTCTGTCCCCACCACCAGGAACAGAGTTGAATTCAATACTTAGCATTTTTGGTGTTCCATTCTGACCGTGATCTGCACTGAAATTGTTTCCTCTAGCCAGCTCATACTCATGCTGGTTAACATGCCTCAAGCTTCGTGATTCCTGTGGTGTTAGCAGCACCTGATAAACCTGAAATACGAGATTCTCTCATTTCACTCTATGTTTAATAGGAGTCACCCTTGTCTGCACACAGGAAAGCTAATGCCTCAAAACCAAACTCTTGGACAGACAAATCAACAAAATGAAGCCACATTAGTGTTCAAAATTAATTTTTACCTGGCATTTCCTCAAAGAAAGATCTACGTTCTTGTGAAGGATATTTTGCAGGTTTTTTGGATTCATATTTATCATTTTCATGTGGGTGGTAAGCAATTTTATTTGTAGTATTCATTCAGCCCTATAATTTGGCAACTTTCAGCAGATATACTCACTAATTTATCATTGTGAATTCTATCTTTAATCAGAAGCAAAAAGTTCATTACTGCATTCAACATGGTCCTTAATGAATGTGCTAATTGGGAACACATTAGCACTTTTCATTTGCTTCTGTGTTTATTTCTACAGAAAAGTAGAAAGTGTGGTTTCCTGTGTATGTTTAACATTAAGTAAATTTTTGGTGTAAGAAAGCCATTTCCAAGTTCCTCACCTCAGCACTGAAAAGCTTGAAAGATAAGAAAAGTTCACCATCAAGACATTTTCATAAGTGATATTATTCAAAGGGACACTGTTGTAACTTCTAATAGAAATGGCTGAGGACATCACAGGTACTGCCATCTTGTTACAAAGAGAAGTCATTCATGACAATGACCAACACGAGTCTGCTGAGCTCCTAAAACTCAGCAAAATTCTACTCTGTTTCAAAATGCCTAATGGAAATTCATAGGTTCAGTGCATGGCTATTTACTTAGATGGACACTGATGGCAAAAAAATAAATAAATAAATACTTTCTGGAAGAATCATCCTTTCAAAAGGGCCCGAATTATGCCCAGTTCTCAAATAACCCCTGTTCACAGTTTGCAGACATTGCTTTCCAGTACACATATCTGATAAAATGCCTTCCATTGTTTAAAAAAAAAAAAATACTGTTTCATTTCTTGTTCCCTTGATGTTCAAGTCTCAGGCTGCTTCTTACTCCAGACTCTTATGGAATAGACTGGAATGTCCAATGAGAAACAGGACACCGCTCCAGAGGCAGAACTGCAGACCCCATTTCCATCCTCCTCCAGGACCCACTAATTATTCTATTCAATAATGGCATGGAGTTTTGTTGTAATTCAAGTAAATCAGGGTGGGAAAAACAACAAACAGGAAAATCATGGCCCTGAATTTTAAAGGGAAGCTCTAGTCTAGTGGAGAGAACTGGATCTCTTGTGGAAGGACATGAATTGGAATCTTAGTCTGTCTCTTTCTTGCCTTTAAAACCATTCGCAAATCTCGTAACCTCTTGACACATCAATTTTTTCACATGTGTAAATGCAGAAAATAACAATCTATCTGAGAATGTTATTGAAAGAATCATGAGGTCCATATAAAACACACTGGCCAACTGCAATCAGCGAGGAACATGAATGTTAACCATTATTCATAATCCTAATATCAGCAAAAATGATAATCCCCCTTATAGCTTCACATCCATGGGATGCTCACCCCTATTTGGCCTATAAGGGGAAAGAGCTGTAAATCAGACATCCAGAGAGCTGGCTCTAGCCCTTGCCAGGGCTTCAAACTACTTTAGTCCTTTCTTAACTTCCCTTGTCTGCTTACCCAAATATCCCCAGTCCTTCAAGGTCTAACTTGGGTTTTATTCTCTCCTTAAAGCAACCCCAAAGTCCCAGTAATAAAAGAAGGTATGCTAGCTGTCCCTTTGCATGATACAATTTGAGAGAGAAACGGGTTATTTTCCACTATCATTAAGCACCATTCTCACCACTTGGCATCTATCTTAAAATGCAACACACTAAAAATTTACAAGCATTTAACATTTTAAATACACACACACACACACACACATACACACACACACAGAGTTTCCACCTCAACCGGGTGCACCACAATTCAATTCTAACACTAACTACCCAGAATTAATGCAGACCTCACATGTCAAAGTTTCAGTCCTCCACAAGGCCACCCTTCTTCAGATGACAGCCACTTTGAGGAACCTCAAGCCACCCGTACTGCTAACTGAATTACTATAAACTCAGGGTTCCCACAACAATCCCCTCAGGTTCAATAACTTGCTAGAATAGCTCAGAGAAGTCTGGGAGGTACGATGCTTATGATTATAGTTTTGTTATAAAGACGACACATTGGGTCGGTCTGGGAGGGAGCGCAGAGCACTCATTCCCTTTCCCTGTGGAGTCAGGGTGCATCACCCTCCCTGCACATTAGTGTGTTCACCTGCCAGGAAGCTCTACTAAGCTTTGTTGTCCAGAGCTTTTCATAGGATTTCATTGTGTAGGTATGATTGATTGATTCAATCCTTGGCTGTAAGACTGAACTCAATCTCTAGTCCCTGTCCCTTCCCCAAAGGACAGGTTGCCTGAAAGTCCCTACCCTCTACTCATGTAATTGTTCTTTATGGTGACCCCAGCCAGAAATTACTGAGGGACCCACTATTGTCATCTCATTAAGGTAAAAAGATACTATCACTTGGGAAATTCCAAGGAAACTCCAAAAATTCCAATTTTGACACTCTGTGGCAGGAACTGAGGACCAAAACCAAATATATTACTTTACTATGTCACAGTATTTTCTGTTTGTTTTTGTCCCCCACATTAAAGTATAAGTTCTATGAAGCCAAAGACCTCATCTGTCTCATTCATCTCTGTACCCCTGCCAACCAGAAGAGTCCTAACATATGGTAGCTGCTCAATACTTATTAACTAAATGAATTAATAAACATACAGCATATGGATGAATCAATTATACCATTATAGCTTTTTCTTTTGCAACTTGAATGATTTAGTAGTTCTCTGGCCTCTCATATGAAAAAACAAGATCTAGGAGAATGATCATTCATAAGCCATGAACAAGTAACACCTGGAGTAGGACAGGTCAAGACTGGTCAAAATTCAATTCAGTCCAACATGTGCTATGTGCCACATGCTGTTCTAAGTGCTACAAATGTAACAACTGACCCAGACGATTTTAGCACTGGTGAATTTGAAAGCTGCCATAGTCTTAACTGCTGATGTCTCCTATTTCCATTTCATGCAGTACTTGGAGATTAATCACCCCAAACGCCACTTACATTATGTCTTTTGTAGATCAAATGCTTGGAATTTCAACCACATTCTACTTGATCAATTTCAAGATCGATCACATTCCAACCAATGGAATCACTCCCAATGCTTATCATCCCCTATGATGAATACTCTATTTTTCTCAAACATCAGAACACATTTGACTCATTCCCACCTTCAAGCTCTTGCTCCTCCACTGCACCCACCAGGAATGTAATTCTCTGTTTTTTTTTTTTTCCTTTAATCTGTATCTGATTCATCTATTCATCATGATCCAAAAGAAGGTCATGGCTTCCCCCATCTTTTTATCCTCAAAAACTCTCAATTCCCATACTCCTTGGGCCTTCAGTCTAGACCACTTGGCTCTTACCTTTCTAATCATAATTAATTCTATAAATGTATTATAAAAGATTATTACTAACATCATTCAAATCTGATGGAGTCAAATGTTAACTGATTCTTTTTAATTACATTCTCCACATGTGCAAAAGAGTTCTAGAATGTTGGATTCTTGTGTTCTCTTGAACTCCCCTTTTAAGCATTTAGAATCTGTAACTTCATATCTGAATCTAACATTTTACACATCTGCAAAACTGATTAAACAAAAACTAAACAACTTTAGACAACATCTACTTAGAAACATTATTATAGATTTTCTGCTGAATTCTTTTCCTCAGAGTTTTACTTAATAAGGCAAGCTGTATTTTTTTCCTAATCTTCAATACCTCCAAATAGATATAGGAGCCTCCTTATGGTAAGAAGTTTCAAGGTATATATAGCATACATGTAGATTTCCTTGGGACCCACTCCAAAATAAGTAGAGTTATGATATAACTGTGTATTTGTCATTCACAATAGAAAATTATGTGGGCAGCTTTCATTATAGCTGGATTAAATTTAGATAAATGAAGTGTGTCAACTCAGTAATTACTAAATGTTATATGTGAAGCAATTAAAGCATGAATGCCTTTAGACGCTGTTGTAGCTACAGGCTGGTTTTGGCTTTTCTTTTTTTATGAATTGTGACTCAAAATAATAAAAGCTGCCTTAAAAGTAAGTCAAAGGAGGAACAAAGGTGAAGATACTCTCATAAACATTCTACCTTTAGGAAGGTTGGGTTTTACCCTTTGGTAATCAAGGGTGTAACATGAGGTGACTCTTTACAACAACACCCTCTTCCACTGAGGTTAGAAATGAATAATCCCTAATACTTTCAATGTTCCTAAGAGTGTAACTGAGGCAGGGACATGATATTTTTTCATACAAGATTAAACTATGATTCAGCAACTAAGGCAAGACAAGACCCCACAACTCACATATTATATATTAAAACATATCCTCATGACAAACCTAATATTAGACCATTTCTCAAAACCAGCAAACTCTGAATTCCCTTCTAATGAGCAAAATACAGCATATATAAACTTTTGGCAATAAGGTTATTTCAAACAATAGTAATTCATAGATGGTGTCCTAAAGCAAGTTGATCAATACACTCTTTTCTCCCTAAATATGTTGCAGTAAGATCAAGCCATGCATTCATTTGTTAAGCTCTGTGAATTCTCATCAGTTCTGTGAACTACCAATTTTACCTATATTGATAGCTGGCTCTAACTTAAAATGGAAAATCAATATTTTAGAGAAAGAAATGTGTCTTGCTCTTTAATATTTTTCCTCTCTCTCTCTCTCTCTTTCTCCCCATCTCTCTCCCTCCCCCCTTTAAATGATCAAAAAATTTTCCCTAGGGGTGATAAAGTTTCAAATGCCAAGAACTGGTAATGTCCTTTCTAAAACATAGTGACAACTAACATCTGTTTGGCTACTATTTTTAAATCATTCACTGGATACTATCCACTTTCTAAAGATCTGTTGATTATGCCCAGAATTTGGTTGGTCCTTGTCAGCGGTATCCCCACTGGGTAAGACAGCCCCAGAATTCAGTCTGTATGAAACGTGATGGCAGGTACCATACATTTTCCCCCAGTCTCTGATTTTCAGATGGACACATGGCTTCCCAGAATAAAGAAGCACTTCCCAGCCTATATCCTATTAAGTAGAAGTAAGCAAAAGTAAAAGGTAAAAATTGCAGGAGTGTTCTTAAAGGAGAATGCCCCTCCTATTCCTTTTCCTATACCCTGAAATGAGAACATAGCAGCTGGATTGTCAGCAGCTGACTCATGAAGTAGAGACATATATTTGTGTTAATGAGGCAAAATTCATAGAGCGAAACTAGATCCTCTGATGAACCAATAGGAGCACCACAACATCCCTTGGTTGCTTACCCTTGCCTTCATATCAAAGAGAGAAAAGTCCGACTCTACACTGATTAAATAATTGTTCTTTGAAGGTGTCAGTCACATTCAGCCAAATTATCCTAACTGATACAAACATTAAAGTTCGATGGATAGCTTTCTTTTGTCTGGATAGGTATGATGAGTACTCTTTAGAAAAGAACACATATTCCATCAATTAAATGATCTT
The DNA here is from genome assembly GCF_020171115.1 of Neogale vison. Classification (NCBI taxonomy): domain Eukaryota; kingdom Metazoa; phylum Chordata; class Mammalia; order Carnivora; family Mustelidae; genus Neogale; species Neogale vison. Next base: position 115,535,771 of record NC_058095.1, on the reverse strand, counting down.
TTCTGGTCACCTCCTGTGACCTCTATTTAATAGCTTAAAATATGTTCCTAAAATAATCAAAAACAAACCAAAAAACTATACATTTTTTTTTAAAGAAAAGGAAATCTGTATGAGGCTGATAGCTCTAAACACATATCCCCACACTTAAAAAGCAACATGGAAACATCCCAGTATTATTCAGTATTAGGAGCAACCCTCAATTTATTAAGTACATGTAGTCACAAATGCCTGTTCCAATTCTAAATGTAATTCCACGTCTTCACATGCACGGGTCATCCTGAAGACCTTTTTCTTTTAACGTGTCCACAAACCAGCTCCAGTCCTATGGGGCCCAATGAAAGCAGATATCGGAGGAGTCCCTGGACTGCTTGTATTGTCACTTAACTCTCAGATTCTTTCTTTTTGTCCACATTTAAAAATGTTTCTTTAGTTTTCTGTGTTTTTTATTTTTTTTAATGTTTTATTTGAGCACAGTTGACATCCAATGTTGCATTAGTTTTAGGTATACAACATAGAGACTAGACCTCTCTCTATGTTATGTGATGCTCCTATCTGTCACCACACAATGCTATCATGATACCATTGAGTATATTCCCTAGGCTGTGCCTTTTATCCCTGTGATTGTTCATTTCACAACTGGAAGCCTGTATCTCCTACTCTGCTTCATTCATCTTGGCTGTCTCCTTACCCTCCTTCCCTCTGATAACCATCAGACTGTTCTTTGTTTTTATAGGTCTGATTCTGGGTTTTGTTTATTTATTCATTTGTTTTTTAGATTCCACCTATGAGCGAAATCATATGGTATTTGTCTTTCTCAGTGTGGCTTATTTCACTTAGTATAGTATCTTCTGGGTCCATCCAAGTTATCAGAAATGGCAAGACCTCATCCTTTTGGTGACTGAGTAATAGTCTACTATGTCCACATAGACCACACTTTCTTTACCCATTCATCTAACAGTGGACACTTAGGTTGCCTCCATATCTTGATTATTGTTAATAATTCTTCAATAAACACAGGTACATATTATCTTTTTGAGTATTTTTTTAAAGATTTTATTTATTTATTTGACAGAGAGAGAGAGAGATCACAAGTAGGCAGAAAGGCACGTAGAGAGAGGGGGGAAGCAGACTCCCCACCGAGCAGAGAGCCTGACTGGGGGCTCGATCCCAGAACCCTGAGATCACGATCTGAGCCACAGAGGCCCAACCCACTGAACCACCCATGCACCTCTTGTATAAATATTTTTATTTTCTTTGGGTAAATAAGCCAGTAGAATTACTGTAACATTAATTTTGTTTCCACTGACAAACATGGCTCTTGTGTATGTTTCATGCCCAATTTCTGATCATAAACACCATAGAAATTTCTTACAGCCCATCTTTTTCATTCTGGCCCCCTTCTTCTATAGAATTCTTCCATGTTTCTTGTCTTTACCTCATCTTCCTGATCCTTGGACACCAATTTGTTTTAGAACTCTCAAAAGACTGTCTTTCATCCCGATTACTTTGTTGGCAAATCAGTGTAGTCTTCTTTGGCATAATCCTCTATGACCAGTGAGGAATTAAGGATGGAAGGAGGTGGGGGGAGGGCCTATAAGTACTTTCACAATCAAAAGTTTCATTGACAAGAACAACAAATACAGACACAAGAGATACAACCCGTATCTTCATTTATGAATAGATAACAAAGAAATTAGAAGTATCAATTTGTCTCAACTTTAAGCCAGATTGAAGTTTAAATATCTAACGAGGACTTTCTTCTAGGTAAGAAAAAATTGCTATGAACGAGAACGGTGACTACAGAATATCTATTCTCCAGACCTTCAGATCACATTTTCCACGATTTTGATTTCTTTTCTCTTTTCCATTCCATAAGCTCAAGCCCTCTAACTATGACATCACCAAGTTCTTCTCATTTCTAGGGCATGGCTTTTTCTGCTAAATTACTTTGCTTTCCAAACTACTTCATTGGAGTTTCTTTTCCAAATCCATTTTTGATCTCTTGCGCAAAAGGAACAGGAGACTTTTGACAACATGTCTCTTGAATTAATGAATGATAAGGTTGTCTTGCTCCCTTGAGTAAGGGTAGAACCAGACCACATTTGTTTTTCATGAGTGAAGAGATGCACTCATCAGAACTACTTCTTACAACCCTCATCTACAGAACTAAGCCTCTTTCTTAAAATCCCAAGTGTGAATTCCTTCAGAAGATACTGTCTTAGAATTTTGAGAAGTATTTCAGCTTTTTTCCCGATATCATCTATTGAATACCTTTTACCTGCTGCTATCACAATGGTCACTAAGTTACTGAAAGATAGTAAGATTTGATTTTGTACTCTAGAGGAGGGAGAAAGTGGAAAAGAGATATGATGAAGATACAATTAGGAGCTATGTGAGTATAAAGGAGGGACCCTTACCTTAGGAGGGAGGTACCACTGAAAGCTTCAAAACAGACGTATTATCTGAGTTGAATCTTGAAAGATGAAAAGAAATAAAAGTTACATAGAAAATACCAAGGCCTGAAGGATACTTCATGCAAATCAAAAATATGAGCAAAAATTTGGAGGAATCAAACTTTATGTGCCAATAGTTTAGAATTGCTGTAGCATTAGCCATAAAGTGAGAAATGGAAAAAAGGTATGTTACACCTTACTTATGTGTTTAGTTACTTCTCTGTGTTTTTTCTGTCTTCTCCATCAGCTCTATAAGGGGAAGAATTTTCTATCTTTATTTCCTCAGCACCTAGAACACAGAGCTTGGTGCTCAATAAATATTTGTTGAACAACTGAATGACTCTAAGTAAGGCCAGGAGGAAAAGTGATAGAGCATAGGGATAAAGAACATGAACTGTGTCCAAAGAAAACTTGTGCACACATACAGGGAAACGTGTCTAAGAATGTGCATGGCAGCACTATTCAGAACCACCAAGTCCTGGAGAAGAGCCAATGCCCATCAACTAAAGAGCAGATCAGTCAAAGATAGTCTAGTCACAAAATGGTTTGTTATACAAGTGGTCAAAGCACAATGATACAGGTCAGTCTTTGCGACAATATGTCCCAAAGAATTATGTGCATTATGAAGGCTTTTTGAAGTAAAAAGCATCTAAAATAAAAATACATACTTTGGGGGAATACATATGATGCAGTAAGTGTATAAAAAAACAAAAGCAGATTCAGAATGATGGTAACATCAGTGAACAGGGAAGGGAAATAAAAGCATGAGTCATATTTTTAGGTTTAGATTATTGTCAAGGTCTTGTTTTGGGTGGCATTTTGGTGTCATATTAAAAATAATGAACTATCCATGCATGGCAATATTGAGAATGTGTCATAAAAAAACACAAAACAGATTCTGTGCAACCAAGACCCAGAAGAAGGAAAAGGAGGGAAAGGGTGTTCCTGAGCTCCTGTGTTCTCCTGGGAGTGCAAACGGGGGCAGGGGTATTCTGTGCTCTGGAATCCAAAGCCATCTGGGCTCAAATTCCAACCATGTCATTTCCTAGGTATGTGATCTTGGATAAATTCTTTAAAGATTTTGTGCCTCAGTTTCCTGAAGTTTAAACGGAGGGAATAAAAATAATATCTTCATTTTAGGGCTGTTCTGAGATTAAATTAAATATATAAAAATGCATATCCCTAGTACTTAAGGTTAAGTAAATGTTGTAATAAATCCAGAGAATAAATGAATACTGACTGTTAATAGTACAGGACCAGAAACTGGAAGACCTAGTGTATATGCTAAATAGTTTCTACTTTACATGTAAAGGTTTTCCAGAAAAAGTTAAGTCGGGAAATAATATGATCAGACTTTCATTTTCAACAGGTCCCTGTACCTGCAATATTGTGGAAGAGTGTAAGAATTAACAGGGAGGCCAATTAATGTAGTATTACAATAGTTTTGGAGAAATATGATGGAAACCTCATCTAAGCCAATAGTGGTAGAAAAGGAAAAGTGAAGACAGAAATGACAAAATAGTGAGGAAACAGAATCTTGGTGGAGAGTTTTCTGTGGATGAGCCTGGAATGACTCCCAGAATTGAGGATTGTGGGATGAGTGAAGGCTGGCACTGTTCCCATCATAGGAAACAGAAAAAATAGAGGTTTCCCAATCTAGATACTATTGACATTTTGGCATGAACCAACCCTGCACATAGAGAAAGAGAGGGGAAGATAATGAGTTCAGTATTGAATATATTGGTTATGTCAACTTTCAGATGTTTCTGGAGCATACAGGTGGTGCTATCTAATAAAGAATTAGATGTTAAGACTATGATTCAGGAGAAAAGTCTGAATTTCCAATACAGTTTTGGACACTTAATTTATATACTGTAACTAAAGCCATGGGAGACAGTGAGTCCACCTATGGGGAGCATATGCAGTAAGAAATTATAGCACTGAATATATAAGCCTGAAAACATGCCAGTTCAGGGATTAGTAGAGGAAAATAAACTAGCAAATAGATAATTTCTTTTTTTCTTGTCTTATTGCACTTGTTAGGACCTCCACTGGAGTGTTTCATAGCAGAGAAAACAAGCATTAGTGTGTTGATTGCAAATATAATTAAGAATGCTTCTAAAGTGTTCAACATTAGAATGGTACCTCCTTGAAAATATCAGTGGATATAATGACAAAGATTGTTAAAGAGCTTATTTACAAAGAGATAAAAATTTGACCAAGGATAAAGGTAGAGGAATACATTTGAATAAAGTGGCATACAATGGCAAAAATACCTCTTTCTTCAACAGAGAAAAGGCAGTGGGAAAGGTTTGACTGTTTTCCAACAATTACTTCCCTTTCTTTTATTTAAATATATGAATATTTAACTTATTTAGATTAATTCTCATAGCTATTATGCCAACAAAATAAAACCAATGTTTTGGAGAATACAGAGGAGTTGGTGCCTACTAGTCGTACCATTTTTCTTTTTCTTTTCCTTTTCTATTTCTTTTTCCCCTGGCAGGTAATCTGGATCCAATGTAGACATCTTAATGGATCCAATGTGCTCCCCCTCCAAAGTCTAGCAACTCAAAGCTTTACATGGTAGAGCTGAACATGACGGCCCCATTTAGGGAAAATGACCTTTATAATATGATTTTGCTCCATGATTAAGTTAAATTCTGCTGTTACTAAAGACTTTAGAAATTCTCTTCAGGTTGAGACATAAGAATCCTCTCAGAAATGTGGCCCCTGGGTGGCTCAGTAGGTTAAGCGTCTGCCTTCATCTCAGGTCATGAATTCAGGGTCCTGGGATCAATCTCCTCATGAGGCTCTCTGCTCACTGGGGGAACCTGCTTCTTCCTCTCACTCTCCCTCTATGCTCTCTCTCTCTCTCTCAAGTAAGTCAGTAAATAAATAAATAATTTTTTTTTTTTTTAAATCCTCTCAGAAAAATGAAGATGTTGAAATTCAAAATCCAGAATGATACAGGTCAGGGTTTGATCAACCATAGCTTGTGGGCCCTATCTTTCTGTTTCTCTACAGTCATAGGCACTTGCACTGGCTAGCACTAGGCATCTACCCTGTGTCCCACACTCCACCTCCGCCTGCCTCCCCAGTCAGCTGCTGAGTCTTGCTGTTACCCAGAGCCAGCTCTGCGTGCCCCTTCAATGTTAGGGACTCTGCCGTTAGCACTGAATGATAGACTCTCAGCCTAAGAGTCCTCTCACCACCAGGCCCCACCTCTTAAGCAAGCTGCTTTTCCTCTAGCAAACAGGTGCAAAGCCTACCCACCACCTGGGACAACCCACTCAAGGCAAATGGCACAGATTTTTTCCCTTGTTGTATAAATATCTTCAGTTTTGCCTCTTGACCCCACAGAGCCTAAAACATTTACTAGCTGGCACAGAAAAAGTTTGCCAATCCCTGGAAATTTCTTGAACTTTGAGTAAGGGGAGGAGCCAAGAATAAAAATTTCTTCAAAAGAAATTTGTAATCATTTGTCTAGCTAGGGGGAAAAAATGTATCTTTTTCTTCCCAGGTAAACTAAATTACCAAATGTAAATAATACAAATTTGTTACAGTTAGGGCAATTCAGGTCTTCTCATCTGGAACACCCTGACATTTTAGGCCTGGTAAGCCCTATACACTGAAGGATATAAAGAGCATCTCTGACCCCTAACTTCTAGAGCAGGCAGCAACAAAAAAACCACCAAAATGTTTCTAGACATTGCCAAATGTCCCCTGGGGTGGAGCCAATATTAACCCCACCCCACCCCCCTGCCCCTGCCCAGGTTGAGGACTATTAGAGTAAATAAAAGGGAATCAAATTCCCTGGAGACAGTTCTTCCTAGTCTATCAATATCTTAACTTGGTAAAAATTACTTCATCACATGAGAGACTATGGACTCTGAAAAACAATCTGAGGGTTTTGACGGGGCAGGAGGTGGGAGGTCGGGTACCAGGTGGTGGGTATTATAGAGGGCACGGATTGCATGGAACACTGGGTGTGGTGCAAAAATAATGAATACTGTTATGCTGAAAATAAAAAATAAATTAAAAAAATAAATAAATAAAAACAGAAATTCAAAAGAAAAAAAATTACTTCATTACTTCTGGGAAATTATTTTAACAGTATTCTTTCCTCAGTAAGCATAAGGACTTTAATCGCTGGGATATCTGTACAGAATCTTCCCCCAGTGATGTGTATGAGGAGAGGAAGGGTAGTGAGAGACAGGCTGGGAGGTAAGGAGGGCAGCATGTGAAGGCAGAGAGAGAGGGGATGAGCACTCCAGTCAATGAGGGTGCTTCCTCCCAAATATGTTAGAAACACAGAAACCAGGGAAGTGGACTGAGCTAGGAGCTGGCACTATTATCCTACCAGAGTCCAAAGGTTTGCCAAAGACAAAGGGGCTAGAAGCATGGATTAAAGCAAGGATGCAGAGTCCGGAAGATGATGGCAAGCACATCACATAAATGGGGAAACATCCAAGACAGCTGCTTTGAAAGACTTCACTGCCTATGGCTATTATTTGTAGCTGCCATATGGCATCTCAACTGCCTCGCAAAGTTGAAAGGGCCAGAGAGGATACTGACATAACTGATCTGATCTTATTGGCACTTCTGCTCATGAAAGGAAAGAAAATTCTTCATTCCATTATGAATTCATAAGATGGAGGACATGGCAGTGCACCTGCGTTTAAAGGAAGCCCATCTTTGTTTCTAAAGCTTCAAGCTTCCTGGCTCTCACAGACCAGAAGGCCCACAGCAAGCTAAGAGAGGATACGGGTAGAAAGGGGCACTAACCCAAGAGGGACTGGAGGAAGAACCAGCTGAGAGGTCCAGAGCCTTTCTGTAGCTTTGCTTCCTTGCTGCTGCGCCCGGGAATCTCCCTGTTTAATGACTCCTCTACCAGATGCACATTTGTCTTGGTATTCGGAGCAGATGTTCCCCACCCCAGGGAGCTGCCCCAGACAACCTCATCCGGCTCTAGCAGCTCTGCCCCTGCAGCCACACCCTTAGGACTCAGGTAATGATGTACCACATTACACAAGTACTTCTGAGAGTCCATATTTTTCCCCCTCTCTGTATTTTTCAGTGCTTTTTGTTCTGTCCCTCTTATTTTTATTAGAGTGCCTTGCTCCTACATAATTCCCCACTGTGACCGGGACAGTTGTCTGCAGCGCGGCAGGTACTCAGTAAACGCAGCCCGTCTGCATGACCACTCAGACAAGGACTCCCATCCCCGGCATATTAATGACAAGATTTCTTTTGAGATGACATAGTTGTTGTGTTATAGCTATGCTGGAGAGTCTTTGAGTCTCTGTTGGTCTCTGCCTCATTATCTCTTTTTCTAAAGGCTTTATCAGTCATATACACACAAGAATTCTAGCCATGTCTTTTCCCCTAGGAACAAGAATATGGACAAGAATAGCAAAATGAGATTCAACTCAGAAAAGTACACGGAATTTTCCCTAAGAGAGTCTAAGAATGGTGGGGGGAGGGGTTAGGGGAAGGGGTGGAATAAGTGAATTGGAGAGGAATAAATTTAAAAGAAAGAGAAGCAGACAAATAACAGAACAACAGTCCTCCTTCTAAAGGTTTGACCTTGAACACCCTGGATCAATTTGTACTTGTCTTAATGAGAGACCATAGTCGTCTTGTCTGCTTGAGAGCAATGGCTGTGGGCATGTGCTGTATGGATACTACCTTAATATGTAGGTATAAGGAACAGCAATGATCATTCTCACCATTTAACCCTTCAAGTTCCCCCTGAGTAACAGTCTTGGGAAACACTCCAGAGTAAGTTAATTGGTAGAGCAGGCTGGGAAAAACCTCTTTCTTAAAGAGACAGTCCACACACCAGCACTGCTTAACTTTGCTATGTACTGCGTGTCCCTGCCTTCTTTTTCTTTGACCCTGAAAGCCTTCCATTATATCCCTCACTCGTTTCCAGTCCACTGCCATCCTAAAAATCACAGCTTGGCATTGCAGGTAGAGTCCAGAGAAGGAACTCCATAACAGCCAGAGGCTGCTGTCCAAAATATCTCCCATCTATTCCAATAATCTTGCTAGGGAGCAAAGGAGCACCAGATGGGCCAGTCTCTCTCCTCCATAGCAAGAAGCTTTCATTAGCAGACACAATGAGGAATAGAGAGAATGAAATGCACTTATTTGCTCCCCTGTGACTTTTGGAGGATTCCAGAAGGCAGCCTAAGGCCAGCAGCGGGACCATGTCCAGGACTGATCCAAGCAGGTGGCTGCTGGGATCTGGATGGAGCTTGGCAGCCAAGAGGCTGTGTCAAGTCCAAAGAGAATCTTGAAAGAGTAAGTAGGAGAGAGGGACACTGGGTCACTGTCCTTTCTGGTGAAAACAATGAGTACAACAAGCCAGCATAACCTCCCAAGCCAAGCAACTCACTGAGCTTCCTGTTGGTGCTTTTCATTCTGTTTGGAACCCTGTGAGTGACAGTTGCAGGATAAAAAAAGAAAAAGACAAGTCATGACACCTGTTCTTTTCCTTCCTCCTGTAATATAAGCTGCAAATCCTTCAGAAAGGCCAGAAGTTATGCGATGACTCTCTGTACTGTCTGCTGTTAATGAGGCCTCCAGTGACATTTCCCCGCTAGACAGTGAACAGGTAACGATCTCGGTTCTGAGAAAGGAGAGGTGGGTCGCACCTGGGAGCGCCCCTGAATATTTCCAGCAGCCAACCCCTACCTGGGGGGATCCCTGGCTCTGTCAGATATACTAATCATGGTAGGCTGGCTGGGATAAAAGGCCCTGGATCACTGGGGTGTTGGCCATGCCAGCCTACAGAGCTTTACCCAGAAACCCATGTCAGGGTCTTTGCAAGTGAGTGGCCTTGCCTGTGCAGGGTGTGTGTCCCGGCATTCTGACACTCACTCATGCCATCCATACGTGGGCTCTGCCTGGCTCCATCTAGGATTCAGGGCATGCAAAACAAAACACTCTGCTGTGTTTGGCTCCCCAAAGCTGTCCCCAGACAAAAGTCTCAGGGAAGCATACACTCTGAAAATGTCCCTAAGATGGCAGTGTTTGGGGGTGCTTCCGGGCACATGGATTTGTGTTGGCAGATAGCATGACCCTTTCCTCCTTCTCATGGTCCCACCTCCTCTACATAGCATTGCCAGAGGCTAAGACATGCAGCTCTACCCCAGCACAAACAGTACTTATTTGTGTCACTCATGAACTGCTCTCCTGTACACTCTACGTCCTGCTGTCCCTTTTTTTTTTTCTTTAGCTCAGTACAGCATTACATTCCAAGCAAAATGCCACTTCCCTGACTATGATTGATCCCCACTTATTTCATCCTGAATGCAAAGTATTTGATTTCAAGTGTGGTTCATTCTGCTCGGTGAACTCATTATGAAGTCACGCTGAACATCTCACAGATGTGAAGCACCTCGTCTCTGAGGTTCAGCGATCTAATTTGGAATCTCATTATAGACCTTAGACTGGTAGTGGGCACGGGGGCAACTACCTGGCTGGTGTTCTCTTGCCCATCTCCTATCCCATAAAGAAACTGTCATTTCAATACCGGCACACCAGAATATTCCCCGTTTTGGAAAATAGCTTTATTTATCTCTCTACAAATGCTTCTTGGCACTGATGAGAGAGTAATATCTCGTAGGCTATTTTATTAAGCATCTCCGGAGGTCAGGTGCTGAAAGGGACAGCTCCCAGCTGCTGGCTTCCCATTTATTTAGGAGGCTCCTGGATGGATCCTATGTTATATTGTTACATTTTCTAAAGTTCACATTGTGGTTGTCATTTTGCTAAGAATCTATACACCAAGAATCTTTGCTTGGCACGGTAATGTAGTTTAACTCCGGGACGATCTGATTTCTGGTGTCCTTATGGTGGATGAAGGAAGAATGGGGTTGAAATAGAAAGTTAGCTCTATTTGCAGAGAGATGCATTGATTCTGAAAGATTGATGCATTCATTTTTTTCACCTATTTGGTGCTTTCAAAACCAATGAGCATCCAAAGCCCAGTTCTGGCTACTAATGAAGTTTTTATTTCTCCACTTTCTATCTTAAAAACTTTGGTAAGGGAGAATATTTGCTTTTCCAATTGCAATCGTTTCCATTCCCCGAAGAGCAGGCCTAGCCTTAAAGAGGAACTGGACCTTTTGTTTCTCGGTTATAGAAAAGTAAAGAGATTCTTGACTCACAGGAGGGAAGGCGAGTGGACAGTGTTTGCATGTATTAATAAATCAGGATAAGCTAATGCAGCTATGTCTGGCAACGTGCAGAGATATTTGTCTTGCATTTTATATTCAGCAAAAGCACGGGTTTTCCTAGCATCACACCCCACCTCCTGACTTCTCAGTTTGATCTAGGTAAGGGGTCTACGAACCACACCCTGCAAACTAAATCCATCCACAGCCTGTCTTTGTAAATAAAGTTGCTTGAACAGCCACACATAAGTCATTTCTGTCCATTGCTGCTTTTGAGCCACAAAGGAAGATGGGAGTTGTGACAGACACCACGTAGTCCACAAAGTCTAAAATTCATTCTCAGGCCCTTTACTGGAAAAGGTTTATGACCCCTAAACTAGAAAAAGGAACCTTATTGATTTTATTTAATTTATGCTTTAAAAAGCACATGTTGAAAAACATTTTTTAGTGGGAAAACTGGGATGAGGATTACAGTGAGCCTAGAATGGGAGTCAGATCCCACTGGCCTTTCAAAAGAGCTTTCTAATCTTAAACCTCTGCTATTTCTACCCCAAAAGTTCTTTGAATAGATTGGGTAATTAATAGCAATAATCTGATACAATTTATTCATAGTCTGAATGGCTTTTAACTTGGAAAAGCTGCCTCTCCACTGACTTTTGATTTCCACTTATGGAGTAGGAAAGCAATTATTGCATTTTATTTTTATTACATTTTTATCAGACACATTACTCAGGAAAAGATGGAATCAGGAATAAGTGATAGTAAAATTTTATAGCATATCCACCCCATTAAATGGTCTCATTGCCTCTATCTGCCCCCTTTTGGTCCTCCATTCTGATAGTTTACCTTCAGTTGTTAGGACCCTTTAGAACATGCTGGCAGCCTCAGTGGTGGCTGACCATGAGGACCGGCACGCACCACACAGCACTACGTGGATGGGAGGATGCCAACCATTTATGCCCACTGCCTCTCACATTCTACTCTAGGAGTTACATGCACCCATTTGAGTATGGTGACAGTAAAGCAATGAGACTAGATGGGTGGATAAAGAAATATAGATAGATAGTGAGATAAATAGGGAGAGAGATAGATGATAGAGAGATAAATAAGAGGGATGAGAGACACAAGACCCAGATTCAAGTTTTGCCTCTACACTTAACTCAGCCAAGTCAGCTAGTCTCCTAAAAATAGTAATGTATTATGAGAATGTCATAAAATATTTTAAAGAGTAAATGTGATAACATATCTGAAAGTACTTTTAAATGAAAAGTTTATAATTATAAACTTATTGTGACAGGTCTAAAAATTACTTTTTACATAAAATTCATAGCATTTTCCCCAGCTCAAGAAAGAGAAACCTCTGTGGAGAAAGGGGAAACCCTCTTACACTGTTGGTGGGAATTTGGGCTGGTGCAGCCTCTGGAAAACAGTATGAAGGTTTCTCAAAAAGTTAAAAATAGAGCTACCCTAAGACCCAGCAATTGCACTACTAGGTATTTACCCCAAAGATACAGATGTAGTGATCCAAAGGGGTACCTACACCCCAGTGTTTTTTAGCAGCAATGTCCATAATAGCCAAACTATGGAAAGAGCCTAGATGTCCATCAAAAGATGAATGGATAAAGAAGATGTGGTATACCATTATACAATGGAATATTACTCAGCTATCAGAAAGAAAGAAGTCTTGCCTTTGCAACAGTGTGAATGGAACTGGAGTATATTATGCTAAGAGAAATAAGTCAACCAGAGAAAGACAAATACCATACAATTTCACTCATATCTGGAACTTAAGAAATAAAAGAGATGAACACAGGGGAAGGGAAGGAAAAGTAAAATAAGATAAAAACAGAGAGGGAGGCAGACCCTAAGAAACTCTTAATTCTAGGGAATAAACTGAGGTTTGCTGGAGGGAGGGTGGGTGGGCAGAAGGCATAAATGTGTGATGGGCATTAAGGAAGGCACTTGTGATGAGCACTGGGTGCTACATGTAACTGATGAATCACTAAATTCCATCCCTGTAACTATTAATACACTATATGTTAACTAAATTGAATTTAAATTTAAAAAAAAATGAAGAGAAAGGAAAAGGAAAAGAAAAAGAAAGTGGATCCTCCTCTAGGCCAACCTGTCCCTCCTCCCTTCTTGGGAACAGGATGCAACTTCCATAGCTGGACCTGGGACAGGTCAGTGTGCACTGTAAAGAGATGGTAGGGGAGCCAGAGAAAGGTGGATAGGATGCAGGGTTTGGGAGTTGAAATGAGTCTGGGAGTTATACAGCAGCTTTTAGTGTGTGATAAAAATAGAAAGGAATGAAATTAGAGTTTTAATAAATGCTGCTCAGGACTGTACATTTGACTATCCATCCTAGTCTGAAAAATGTTAACAGATATTTGCTATTTCAAAATTCCAGGGGTTTCTGAAATTTGTATCTTATAACAGGAAAGGGCCAATGGTTCACCCAGGCTTTTTTTTTTTTTTTTAGATTTATTTATTTAAGAGAAAGAAAACAAGCATGAGGGAGAGTGGCAGAGGGAGAAAAATCTTCAAGAGGACTCCCCACTGAGTGCAGAGCCCAATGTGGGGCTTGATCCCAGGACCCTGAGATCATGACCTGAGCCAAAATCAAAACGCTTAACCAATTGAGCCACCCAGGTGCCCAGTTCATCTAGGCTTTTAAGGATATATTATGCATTATCATTCTGAGTCCCTGCTTTGTTACAGAGTATCATTCTTTGGTAGGCCGGCATTTAGGCAAGTGGTGGCTCTAAGTGCTTTTAAGTCATATACTGAAGATTGTCTCATTTAAACAGCCCTCCTCCTAACATCAGTTAGAAATTTCAAGCATGTGTATTTGTTAGACAATGGCAGAGCACCATTTCCAGTGAGCCACGGTGAGATTTTTAAATTCTCAGGGTGTGGGTTTGTGGGGGTGTGATGAGAACAGAGTTTGAAACAAAAAAAAAATTTTATTTTCAACCTATTCTTTCAAAACAAACTAAAGAGTATTCAATATACATGTCCTTGTCTGTTGGTGATACAGAGAAGGCAGGGTAAAGAATGAAAACTGAAAAAACAATAATAATAATGGAAATTTTTTAAAAAGATTAAGACACCTGCTTGTCAATAACCAGAAAGGCCTTCGGGACTGAGTCAACATGATGATAAACTGGCCCTGAAGTATTTGAAAAAAAAGCTACAGTTTAATGATGGAAGATAATTCATTGTTGAGCACCTACTATGTGCCAAAAATATGTTTTACATACATTTTCCCATTTAACCCACTGATAAAGCTCTAAAGTAAACATAATGACCATTATTGTATATAAAAGAAGCTGAGGGTGAGCAACCAAACGGCAGAGGTAGGATCTGCACACAGACGCTTAAATTCTGCCAAGCCACGTTCCACTCCAGGGGAATGGCAGTGCCGAGCTAGCAGACCTCAAGGTGAGAGCAGGAATCATCCACTTTAGAGACGGCTGCCAGCTCTACTGCACCAATTTATAGATGAGGCTCTGAGAAGTTAAGTGACTCTTCCAGAGCTACACAGTTAGTTAGTGGATATCCCAGAATTGACACCTTTTCCTGCTTTTCCTACTGGCATTCCTAGTGACCTTGCCATTTTATCTTGCTTTCTAGATCCAAAAAAAAAAAAAAAAAGTAGCCAAATTATGATATTTCAATAGCACTCTTTATGTAGATTGTAGAAGAGAACCAGCTATTTTAGTTGCCCAGGGCTGTCATGAAAAAAAAAAAAGTCACACAAACTCAGGGTCTTAAAGCAACAGAAATTCATTCTGTCGCAGTTCTGGAACACAGAAGGAAAAAAATCAAGATGTTGACAGGGTTGTTACCTTCTGGAAGTTCTGGGAGAGAATCCATTCTCTGTTTCTCTCCTGGATTCTGGTGGTGATCGGCAATTCTTGGTTTTCCTTGACTTGTAGCTGAGTAACTCGGATCTTTTTCTCTACCTTTACCTGGACTCTGTCTCTGTGTATTCTTTTTCTCCCTCTTATATGGACGCCTGTCATTGGATTTAGGGCCCAACCTAAGTCCAGGTGATTTCATCTGGAAATTCTTAACTGAATTACAACCACAAAGACTCTGTTTCCAAATAAGGTCACATTCATGGGTAAGGGGGGTCAGAACCTGTCATATTTTTGGGGGGGTGGGACACAATTCAACTCACTATCCCAGCAAAAGCACTGTGAGCCCAAAAGTGATATGTAAGCCCATGAGAGCAACAGGCCCTATAAAGCGTGCTCCAATACTAAGCAACAGGGGAGCTGTCATCTCATCTCTCAGAATCACAGATGTGTGTGCTGTTAGCTGGGCTTTCCAAGGATTCAACAGGGACAGTGGTCTGAGCCCCTGCAGCTTCACTTCTGTGACCTTGGGTAAGAGGCTAAATGTCCTTAAGCCTCAGTTTCATTGTCTAAAAATGGGGGAACAATAGTAATATCTACATCCAATTTTTACTATTATATATAAGGTTATTTTTATCTTGTACAATAGTAATTTTATTATTAGCAAGTTCAAAGTCCCTGTATGTAATTTCATTTTTTTTTTTTTTTGCATAGCTTTTCCTTCTTCCATTCTTTCAGCATCAGTATTATTCCCACAGTATCTTTTGAAAACTTTTATTTTATGTTAGACCCTTGGCACAATCGAACACAGCTTTCTTTATTTTATGTTTATATTGAAATGACTATCTGCAGGTGTATACAGGCAGGAAAGCAGAGGTGATGTTAACAACAGTTAATCATGAAATCAAGTATTTCCAAAGTGAAGCTACATCTTAATATTTTACTACATTCATAACTCACAATATGGCTTATCTTAATACCAGATTAAAAAAAAAAGAAAGAAAAGTTAAATGTCTGTGTCAAATATCATGTAAACTTATCCTTCTGAAAACAGTTTCATGATCATTTAAAAGGAAATGAATAATATAATTCAAAAATATAAATAGATGATCATATTGGACTGCAACGAGAGCAGATGTTTTAAGTTAAGTAAAATCTTACCCCATCTGGTAAACAGTAAAAATGTCTCAACAACAACCCACAGATGAAATGTTGCCAATAAAGTGAGGATCGTGGGGACTGAGTAAAAGTCAACTCTACTGGATTACTTCATTTAAAAAAAAAAAAAAACGTAAAGGCTATTCATATATATATATAATAGTTTCATCTCTTACAACTATTATCATTCCAAAAACTATTTTCAAAACAGAAACTGCATGATCGAGTATACTACCCATCCAAGCTGTTAAATGAAACCAAACACTCTTTCCCAGTGGACCTGGCACCTAGAAAGCCATACCGGAGTGCTTATATGTTTAAGTTCATTGAAACATGTACTCCACCTCCAATCTAGGGAGAAGGAGCACCAATAAGAATAAAATTAGAGACGGACCAGCCTCCCCCTGTTGCAGAACCCATTCTGTTCATGAAGAGTAGGCGGATCTATCAGGAACATTTGGTTTATGTCAGCTTGCCTTATAGCTGGGTTTCATTGTGTGAAACTATTTCCAGTCTTTTCAGCTACAAATAGGTGCTACCAATCAAATCTTGCTGCATGATTCCAAGTTGAATTGTCACCAGGAAAGTTTTATACGAACGTTAGAATGGAATCTCTCAAAACATAAAGTCTGTTCTTCAGCTTCTGTACCTCTTGGGTCTAAAAGTTGCCCATTCCCAACACATTTTTTGTCCTCTCTTTGTGACTTCTCTACAGAAACCCCAGACCACTTCACTGACTCATTCTACCAGGAAGGCAGGCCAGCAAAGATTCACCTACACAAAGAAGACTGTTAAAAGTTAAATTAATCACTCTCCCAAATGTGTAGATTCTTGATTACAATAGTAAGAGCATTTCTCTCCTTTATGAAGGGCAATCCTAGATGCAGAGAGAAAGTGAATGGAAGAAATTTTAAGTATAAGGACAAGTTACTGTGCTGGTTTTTAAATATCTGCTCTCAGAATTTAATTAAAGGGGTATCATACTCACCCCATTTCCCAATGTCCTATTTATATTAGAAGTGTGTTTAGCAAACCCTTTTCATAGATCAGTAGAAATGAGACAATTAAAACTACCTGGCCCAGACAAGGAACATGAAAAATACGAATTAGTATTTTTTTTTTTTTAAGATTTTATCCATTTATTTGACAGAGAGAAATCACAAGTAGACGGAGAGGCAGGCAGAGAGAGAGAGAGGAGGAAGCAGGCTCCCTGCTGAGCAGAGAGCCCAATGCGGGACTCGATCCCAGGACCCCGAGACCATGACCTGAGCCGAAGGCAGAGGCCTAACCCACTGAGCCACCCAGGCACCCTAGTATTCTTTTTAATGATCTTCTCATCTTACACACGGACTTCTTACAAGTGCTTCCGGTGAAAAAAACAAAAACCACTAATATTAATTTAGGCAAAATAAGCCCTGGTCTTAAGAGAGACAGTTGAATTCAACATCTATATTAGCTTTGAAAAATATAAATCAAAAAATATCACATTCTAATGGCTTCCCACTGCATTACAATAGAACCCAAAAATCTCCAGTGAGGAAGCTCCTGCCCATCTCCTACCTCTTTCCGCCTCACCACAAAATATCTTCAGACCATTCCTAGAAGATGCCAAGCTTTTCCTGCCTCAGGATTTTGCCATTCCTACTCTCAGGAATGTTCCGCTTGGCCTGCCCACTGTCACTTCCCAGAATGGGAATTTTTCAGCCTTCAGGTCACCACTACAAGGGAACTTGTTCTTACCCTCAACTAATGAAATACCTCCCTTCCTCAGAGACTTTTTTATCCCATTATCCGGTTTGATTTATAACTTGAATCACAATTTGGAATTATTTTGTTTGTCTGTATTTCCTGTTTATCGTTATTGTCCCGGGGCGCCTGGGTGGCTCAGTGGTTTAAGCCTCTGCCTTCAGCTCAGGTCATGATCTCAGGGTCCTGGGATCGAGCCCCACATCGGGCTCTCTGCTCAGTGGGGAGCCTGCTTCCCCCTTTCTCTCTGCCTGCCTCTCTGCCTACTTGTGATCTCTCTCTATCAAATAAATAAATAAATAAAAATCTTAAAAAAAAAAAAAAAGAATCTATCGTCATTCTCCCAACAACTTCCACGAGAACAGGGACCATGCGTGTTTTGTTCTATTTGCCTTCCTGGCACCTAGAACAATGCAATTAGAATGGGCTAGATCAATATCTTTTGGATGTGCAAGTTTCGGAAAGAGATGCAGTGATGACACGGTCATGATTCATTGTTCTCAAAGAACTCAAAGACTGAAGGGAAGAGAAGACAGAAACACATCTAGAATAAGAGAGGAAGGTGAAAATGCTAAAACAGGGCATGGGAGCAAAATGCAAAACCAGGGGATGGAGACAGAAAATAGGCAGTAATGATCAGAATAGAGTTGTGGAGATTTAATGAAAAAAGGTGAAATCTGAAAGTGCAATAAGAACCTCAGGAACAAAGGCACAGGAGGAGACAAGTACAAGAGGCTGAGCAGAACAATGGAGAGTTTGTGATGACACAGCAGTGGGTGGATGAAAGGAAGTGATACGGGAACAGAGCAGGAAAGGTGGCTTGGGGACAGAGAGCAAACAGCATCAATGCTCTGCCAAGGTATTCAGACCAAGCTTCAGGGACACTCAGAGAATGGTCCCCTCAGCAGAGAGAATGCCCTGTGGTCCCCACAGAAGTGCGTGCCCTAACAGGGCTGGTGAATGCCCTAAGGGGGCCAGAGCCAAGGGGAGCCAACAGAGGACCTGGCTGGCAGGGTTTGCTTTGATGCCTCAATGAAAGCTTTTTCACACCTCCTACTCTCTGCTTGCTTCAGCATCTCTGGCTCTTGATTGAATAAGCCCTCCAGAGATAATGGTTCTATCAGCTGTGCGTCAAAAACTGAAACCTTCCATTTTCCCCTCTTTAAGTGCATTTCATTACAAGTAGTTCCCTCCCCCCACCCCCAACTTTCAAAGGCTCTGGCCAGTGATAAAGGAAGAGAAGTAAGGACTTAGGTATTTGAGGTTTATGTTTCTAAGTGATGTTTTTAAACTCATGTCTAGTTTTATCAAGAGAGGAAATCAGGCAATTTTTCACAGGGTGAAGATAATGGCTTATGCCTGTGGCGGTCCGAGTATCTGGTGCCCCTCTCTCTTTCTCTGCCTTTAATGCCGACTACAGCAGCTCTAAACCTCAGCCAGACGAGGGCTGATACAGTCAGTGGGCTGTTTTACCAAGATAAGAATAAAGGTGAAAATAAGTCTTTATGCTCTAGCCACATATGTTTTGCTCTAGGATAGCAGGAAACCCATCCATTAGCTTTTTAGAAAGCTGTTTTCTAGTTGACGTAACAGAAAGAGATTTTAAGTCATCAGAAATAACACCAAAAATCCCCCTAAGACCAGTGCTCCTTCTCGGTTCCCTCTGAAAATCTGCTAGTAGTTTTACTCTTTAATGCTACCTAATTCAATATTTTTAATGTGAACAGTTTCGATTTGCTGTATCTAGGTCTACCTATGATGATAACACTTCTGCAATAATATTTCTAAACCTCACTGGTGAAGTTCAGCACTGCTTTGTTACAGACTCAAAGTTTGATCAAGCTGCAAAGGGAAGGCTGGCCTTCATGTAATCATCTGATCTTTGTTAGTCTGAACCTACCTTGCCTTTCATCACACACACACAGCAAGTAAAATACATAATAACTTCTGTGTTATTTATCCGGACTTATGTAGCCATACATCCAAAGCACAGAAGTATTAAAATATGCTGACACAATCCTAGGGTGGGGCAGGAGATGAGGGGTGGATCAACCTCCCCAAGGGCAGTTCTCATGACCCACAGGTTCAAGGACTCGCTTCTCTTCCACTCCTACTTTCTGAACTTCAGGCTAGGGGAGTATCCATCACGTGGGTGAAGATCCCCCTTCTTCTGTGGTCTTCCACCCTAAATAATGACCCTCCTTCTATCTTCCTTGTGTATCCATAGTTACGACGTAGAATATCATAGACACTCAAAAAATATTTAAAAATTAATAATAGGGAAGGAAGAAATATTTGAAATTTGTGAACTTAGAACAGTATGGTTTGGGGAGTGCCTGAGTGTTTCAGTTGGTTAAGCGTCTGACTTCGTTTCAGCTCAGGTCATGATTTCAGGGCTGTGAGATCAAGCCCCAAGTCAGGCTCAGTGTTCAGAGAGGACTCTGCTTGAGATTCTTCCCCTCTCAAAAACAAACAAACAAACAAAAACAACGGTATCATTTTGTCAAGATTCTTAAGTTACATCAATAATCCAGGTATATTGGCAAATTGAGAGAAAAATACTCATGATTTGCAAAATACAAATCTGAGCATACCTCGCCCTACTTAAAGAGTTTCAATGGCTTTGCACTGCATTTTAGGTTAAATCCAAGTGTCTTCCCATGGCTAAAAACTTTCTGCCTGCTCGGACCCCCCGTCCATCATGCATGGTTCTCTCTTTCTCCTCCTACATGTTCTGCACATGCTGGTACACTTCAGTTCTCAGAATATAGCTAACTGTTATCTTGCTTGGAGGACTCTCACCTGCCCCATTCCAATATTTTAAAGACTAAGTCCTTTTTTTGTTTTAGATCTCAACACAAAGTCACTGCTTCACGGAGACCTTTTCATATTAACTAAATCACACCAAACATTGTTGGGGGGTTTTTTGTTGTTATTTGCCAACTTTTGCCATCAGCTATCTTCTGTTTCCTCTATAGGCCTTAAACCCAACTTTCCAATATTTTATTTATGCATGTCTTTATCACATGTACATGTTTGGATGTTTCTGTCTCTACATTAGGAAGTCTGTCCCACAAAGGCAGGGCCTCTTTCTGTTTTGTTCACCGCCATATCCCTAGCATCAAGCACAGTGCCTGGAAAGTAGCAGAAGTTCAATAAATACTTCCTGATTTTAAAATTGAAGAGTTAGGTGCCTGGCAACGGAAACTCTACTATTTACTCTGGAAAGTACATCTCCAGGGAACACTTTTAAGTACAGTTGTCTTCAAGCATCTCTGACCCATGTCTTTCAAGCTATCCTTGGAGGAATGAGTCATTGCATCTCTGGTAGGACGATCAAGTGACCAGCTACTTGGACACTTGAGCCATTTAAATATGATCCATTTTGTAAGTACAATTTCAGGTCATTTTGGTGAGTATAAAATTCCTCCTGTTTAAAGGGAGCCATCTCTTTTGGAAATTTGGCTCATTAGCAACACAGAGGAGTAATGGAGTGTGATCAGAACATCAGAGCTTCCCTCCGGGGTGGCAGTGCCTTGGGGCCACTGTCTAATAACTAATCTCAACTTCCTAGCAAAGGAGCTTCTTCTCTTAGTCCTGAGAAACCTGCCTGAGGCCAACAGCCATATGCCTTTCTCCTGGCCTGTCTCATTTCACAGAATTACAGACCTTTCTTTGCGATTCTGAAGTGCACTTTCGCCTCTTTAAACAATAAAGAGCGATCGGAGTATCAATCACGTGCAATGTCCAGGGCTGGACACGTGCGCTCAGCTATATATTATTAACGGCTCAGCCCCGCCACCTTATGCACTCATGACTCAGTTCTGTGTAAGTGGATAAATTTGGTGAGGGTTCATTTTCACTTCTTGATAGTTGCTCTGCTTGTTTAAATTCTCAGAAGCGCACGGCACAAGCCGTATGGAGATGAAATGCATGGAGTCCCTAGGAAATTTAAGTGGAAAGGGAATGGCTATGTGTGCCAGGTTTATTGGATGGCACAGCTCCTCTCCCTCGCTCTGTACATCTTGCTTTGAGGAATGTGCGAAAGGTTGGCGGGAATGCAGCCGGATCAAGTGGGCCCTCACCATAAAAGGGCATGCGTTAGGTCTTGGACAACTCACAACTGTTTTGGCACTTCCTAGTTGTCTGGACAGTGGGTCATGTTTGTTGACGGGTGTAATCACCACACAAACGGACCTCCGTTGTCCAGTTGAAACTTTATGGAGTTGACAGGTTTTTGAATATACTCAGCACTCTCCGAAAAGTTTGTCATTGCTAAAAACTGAAAGTGTCAGGATAATTACAGCCCGGAAAGGGCAACCACATGGGCTTTGTAACATGACTAGCAGTATCGATGGTAACAATTTCCAAGGAACTACAAAGACTGAATGCTCTAGTTACAGGAAAAAAACATGTATATAGAAAGCAAAAGACAACATGAAGATAAGAGCTCATAAGTAAGAACAAGTATCTCCCTTCCATTCTTTAAACTGTGTGGTGCTATCCTACTGCTTCTAGAAAACCTTAAAACTAGTTACCAGTTGCCATTACTACTTGCCATTCAAAACTAAATGACTCCACATGATTTACCCATGATCACTTTTTTTTAAAGGTTTTATTAATTTTTTGAGAGAGATGGAAAGAGTACAAGTGGGAGAAGGGGCAGACTCCCTGATGAGTGCAGAGCCTGATGCAAGGACTGATCCCAGGACCCTGGGATAATGAACTGAGTCAAAGGCAGGCGCTTAACCAACCAAGCCACCCAGGTGCCCAACCAACTGAGCCACCCAGGCGCCCACCCATGATCACTTCTAACCCCTCTTGTCCTCCTGCTCATTCCTCATCTCCTCCCAGGCCCAGCTTGTTTCTGTCTCAGGGCCTGTTAGTTGGCTCTCTGACTTGATGCTTACTACCCAGATGAATAGAAAACATCTTGGCTCCAAGGATCTCCCTGACTCCCCCAACCCCACCCCTGTTTCATTTCCTTCAGGGCTTCTCACTATGATCTCTTATTTACCAAAATTACCTTATTTACTTGTTTACTTTTTTTTGTCTTTCCACTCCAGGAAGTAACCTTCATGAGCGCAGGAACTTGGTATACCTTATTTTCTGCGTATAGAGGCCTTATGTCTGCCACACAGTATTCTTAATAGAGAGATACTGGATGAATAAATTAATGATGAATAAAACATTAGAAATAGTGACAAACACTTTAAGGCTTTATATTAATAAATCACAGAATCACACAGCACTGCAAGGAAAGTATAAAATGGGTGGAATAGATACAAGGATCAGAGCAGTTCAGGGGAAAAGGAACCCTTATGGAATAAAACCAACAGAAGGGGTGGCCTTCTGCTGGGCCATTAGAAAAGAGTGAATTTGGGGACAGGAAGCTTGGAGGCAGGAATCTGCTATAACAAGTGTAAAGGAAGAAGCAATGTATATAATATATTAGGGGGCATATAAATCTATCACAAGATACAGGAGAGCTTCAAGTAGGAGAACAATAGGAAATTAGAAGAGAGCTTCTGTGTGGAAAACTTTGAATGCTAGGTCAAAAAAAAAAGGCAGTACAGGATTATAAGCATTAATGATAAAATTACAGAAGTGTAAGACAAGTAGAATAATAACAGCATAGGGTTAAAAGCCTTGGTAAATTATAAAAGAGCAAGAAAATAGTCATCACAGTGATCAGAATGTATTACCTCCAGGTACCAAGGTAGTATCAAAAAACAACATGGTCACAGAAGGCTGCCAGAGAAGCTTCTAGAATACTAGCAATGTTCTGTTTGTTGATGGGGCCAGTGCTTGTACAAATACCTGCTCTGCAGATATTCTTTTAATTGTATATATATGTGCATATGTTATCTTTTTAAAAAATATTTTACTTTTTTATTTGACAGAGAGAAAGAGAGCACAAGCAGGACGAGTGGCAGGCAGAGGGACAAGCAGACTCCTCACTGAGCAGGGAGCCTGACTTGAGACTCCATTCCAGGACCTTGGGATCATGACTTGAGCAGGAAGGCAGACGCTTAACTGACTGATCCACCAAGGTGCCCCAAACGCACATTTTTTAAAAAAGGAGTAAAACATGGAATGAAAAGGGTAGACACTGTGTTTGGATGGCTGGGCTTCCATCCCAGCCTTGCCACTGACCACATGTGTATTCTACAACAGGTTCCCTCCTTCCTCTGAGCCTCGGTTCTCTCCTTGATAAGAACAGGGATAATCTACTACCAACTTCATGGACTGTCATGAGACTGAAATGAAAGAATACATACTATTTAAAAGGCTTCCTGGAAGATAGTTAAAACCACCTATCATTGGTATCTGTTCACACTAACTCTGCTGGCGTTTGTACGTCAAATTGCATTCAATTGGGTTGTGTCTTCCCTGTGCTGTATGTTGATAAACAAAAGTGGGTGCCATGTTATTGGTTAGCAAGACTTCACCCAATGACCACATCATGGGGACTCCCCCTTTATCCAAACGATAATACATCCCACAAGCTCCAGTGACGCAGGATTTGAAGATTCATGAGCATGCACAGATCTCGAAGATGCAGGATCTTCCCAAGATGGATTAACACTGAACTACTGATCTTGGCCTCAACCTAAATTTGAGAAATTATAGAATTGATATGCCAATTTTATTATTATTATTATTATTAAGAATCTGTTTTCACAGTCATGCCATCTAAAATCATCTCATGGTACACTCACACAGTAAAAACGGTGTTTTCTGTTAGAAGGTCTTCCTAAAAGTTTAATATGTGTGTAATTACTTACTATGTGCCAAGTCTTGCTTTGGGCATTTTACAAATATTAATTCATTTAATCCTTATAATCACTGTTAAAGTGACTGCCAGTTTTAATACAGGGGAGTGATATGGGTTTAGTTAAAAAAAAAAACTATGGCCACACAGAAGAATTGCATGGTATGTTATTTTCTTAGTCCTGCTATAACCAAGAGCCGCACACGAGATGACTTCATGTGAATTTACTATCTCACAGTTCTGAAGCCTAGACATCCGTAATCAAGGTATCAGCAGGACTGGTTCCTTCTGTGAGGTCTGTGAGGAAAATCTGTGCACAGCCTCCCCATCTTCTGGTGGTTGCTGGCGCTCTCTGGCTTTCCCTGACTTATGGAAGCATCACCCCAGTCTCTGTCTTTACTGTCATATGGTGTTCTCCCTGTATGCAGGGCAAATCTCCTCTTTTTATAAGGACACAAGGAAACTGGATTGGGGCATATCCCACTCCAGTATGGCCTCATCTAAATTCAAACTATTACATCAACTATATTACATCTGCAAGAACCCTGTGTCCAAATACAGTCATATTCTGAGCTTCCGGAGACTAGGACACCATTATATGAATTTAGGAGGACACAAGTCAACCCATAATACTTGAAAAGCTCTTAAAAGTAAGGATGTTCTATGTTCATTTAGAACCTCCAGGGCTGATGCCCTCCTTTGCCATAAATTTCCTGAATAGTTATGGCTCAGCTATCCTGTGACTGGTCCATGGATTTGTACCTAGAAATAACCACTCTAAGCCAAGGAGATGATACGAAAAGTTTCTTCTGTCACAGATTTTATGAGCAGTTGGAATGCTCTGCCTGCAATCACTCAGGCGTGAGGAGCTTAGAATCCAATTTTAGTGAAAATCTTAGCAATGCAAAGGGAGTTGTACAACTGTGGAGAATGAGTGCATGGACCAGACAGTGAGTATTTCAGTAAATGGAAAAATAAAGAGGGAAATCCAATATGGCTTTAGGATTCAAGCCTGTAGTCAAGACCGATGACAAAGTTGAATGATTCCAGAGTGAGAAAGTGATTTTTCCCCTTACAACAATGAACAGCAACATGTATGGAGTGCTCACTCAGGCAAGGCACCACACCAGATACCAGAAACAGAAAGGTGATGAAATTCCATGCCTCATCGCAAGGAGCTCATGGTCTGTTGGGCAGAAAACAGATAAACAACGATAATACAATTTGATGAGAGCAATAATTAAGATGACCAGAAGAATCCAGGGGAATGTGATGGGCTCCTCTGGCATCATTCAGAAGTGACTTCAGGCTTAGGGACTCCGGAAGTTTATGCTCAGGAAAAAAAAAAAAAATCTCTAGACATCTTGTTCTATAAAATAAAAGTACATCAGAGTTTGAATGGGAAGAGACTCTCTCTTCGCCAATGACATGCTACTTTATGTGGAAAACCCAAAAGACTCCACCCCCAAACTACTAGAACTCATCAACATGGCAGGATACAAAATCAATGCACAGAAATCAGTTGCTTTCCTATACACTAACAAGGTAACTGTAGAAAGAGAAATTAAGGAACGGTTCCATTTAAAATGGCAATAAAACCCATAAGGTACTTAGGAATAAATCTAAGCAAAGAGGCTTCTAGATCTATACTCTAGAAACAAACTGAGGAACAGGAAGACACAAAAAGATGGAGCAACCTCCCATGCTCATGGATCAGAAGAATAAATGTAGTTAAAATGTCCATCATGCCCAGAGCAATCTAAAGTTTCAATGCCGTCCCTATTAAAATACCACTGGCATTTTTCACGGAGATGGAACAAATAGTCCTAAAATTTGTATAGAACCAAAAAAGACCCCGAATCACCAAGGAAATGATAAAAAAGAAAAATAAAGCTGAGGGCATCACATTGCCTGACTTCAAGCTATATTACAAAGCTGTGATCACCAAGACAGCATGGTATTAGCACAAAAAAAATCGACAAATAAACCAATGCAACAGAATAGAGACTCCAGAAATGGACCCTCAGCTCTATGATCAACTAATCTTTGACAGATCAGGAAAAAACACAATGGAAAAAAGATATTCTCTTCAAAAAGTGCTGCTGGAAAAATCGGACAGCTACATATAGAGAATGAAACTGGACCAAAAAGATAAACTCTAAATGGATGAAAGACCTCAATGTGAGACAGGAATCCATCAAAATCCTAGAGGAGAACATAGGTAGTAACCTCTTCAACATCGGCCACAGCAATTCTTTCAAGACACATTTCCAAAGGCAGGGCAAATAAAAGCAAAAATGAACTTTTGGGACTTCATCAAGATAAAAAGCTTCTGCACAGCAAAGGAAACAGTCAACAAAACAAAGAGGCAACCCACAGAATGAGATAAGATATTTGCAAATGACATTATAGATAAAGGCCTGATACCAAAGATCCATAAAGAACTTCTCAAACTCAACACTCAAAAAACAAATAACGCAGTCAAAAAATGAGCAGAAAACATGTACAGAGACTTCTCCAAAGAAGACATACTAATGGCTAACAGACAGATGAAAAAATGCTCAACATCACCAGCCATCAGGGAAATACAAATCCAAATCACAATGAGATACCACCTTATACCAGTTATAATGGCAAAAATTAACAAAAAAGGAAGCAACAAACATTGGCGAGGATGTGGAGAAAGGGGAACCCTCTTACACTGTTGGTGGGAATGCAAGCTGGTAAACCACTCTGGAAAACAGCAGGAGTTTCTTCAAGATGTTAAAAATAGAGCTACCCTACAACCTAGCAATTGTACTACTAAGTACTTACCCTAAAGATACAGATGTAGCGAAAAGAAGGGGCAATGCACTCCAATGTTCCTAGCAGCAATGTCCACAATAGCCAAACTGTGGAAGGAGCCGAGATGCCCTTCAACAGATGAGTGGACAAAGATGTGGTCCATATATACAATGGAGTTGGTACTCAGCCATCAGAAAGGATGAATAGTCACCATTTGCATGGACATGGATGGAATTGGAGGAGATCATGCTAAGTGAAGTAAGTCAAGCAGAGAAAGACAATTATCACATGGTTTCACCCATAAGTAGAACACGGGCAATAGCTTGGAGGACCATGGGGGAAGGGAGGGAAATCTGAGGGGGAGAAATCAGAGAGAGGGAGATGAACCATGGGAGACTATGGACGTTGGGAAACAAACTGAGGGTTTCACCAAGAGAGGGGGTAACAGGGGGATGGATATTAAGGAGGGCACATGCTTATAACACTGGGTGTTACAAGCAACTAATGAATCATTGAACACTACATTTAAAACTAATGATGAACTACATTACACAGTGGCTAACTGAACAGAATAAAGCAAAAAAGTGTGTCAGAGGTGGGACCAACATTCAGTCCTGGTACAAACAGAACCCCAATCCAGGACTACGGTTCTTATTCCTGCTTATTATACAGATGCATGCACAAGGCAAGGAAAATATGCAGGCTCAGGGGATTATGTGTATTCTGAGGATTCATTCCTTTAATAAGTTAAGTAGTTCCATTTTTCCCAGTTTTTGTTTTCCCGGATATGTGCCCACTAACCTATCCAATATCGGGGAGCAACTTCTTAACTTTGGGTAAAGAAACAAACACCATCGAGCTCAAAGAAATCAAAGAACTTCAGGATGATCTGGTCTGAGTCATCACCACTTCCAGTCCTCCAGAATAGTATTTTTGACATAGAAACAGGTCATGTTAATCAGAAGTGAGGACCCATTACTGCTCAACAGAGCCTTTTCCAGGATTATCTCTGCATCATTTCAGGGGTGACTACAACTTGTCAAGAGAAGACCTTACATGTTTATTTCCCATAGGTTAGCAATTTATTTGGAAGAGATATCAATCAGAGCAAGGTACGGTGGCAGCAGCAAGTGAGAGGAGGTATTCTTACATTTTTTCCCTTGCCCCTTGCTTCCTTATGTGTAAAAACGGATGCTGGTCTGTGCAGGTAGGGCTCTACCAGAGCACAGGAAGATGACTAATTCTTGCTGTGCCATACATTGTTTCTACTTAGGCTTATATCTTCCTTCCTCCCAAAAAATAATTTACAGCAATTATTTATGAATATCTTGCCGTTTTAGTCTCCTATTGCTACTGTTTAACAAATGATCACAAACTGAGTCATTTACAACAATGCAAACTTACTATCGCACAGTTCTGTTGTGAGAAAGAAACACAGGTCACCCTGGGCTAAATCAAGGTTACTATCGAACAGGGCTGCTGTGTTCCATTCTGGAGATTCCCAGCAATAATCTGTGTGATTGCCTTTTCTAGCTTCTGTGGGCTGCCTGCCTGCCTTGGTTCGTGGCCCCTTCCTTCATCTTCAGAGCACATCATGCCGATCTCTGCTTCCATTGTCACATCTTTGCTGACTCTGACCCTTATGCTTTCCTTTGCCAAGGGTCCTTGTGATTGCATTGAGCTCACCCAGATGACCTAGGATCATCTGGGCATCTCAAGATCCTTAACTTGATCACGTCAGCAAAGTCCTTTTGCCAAGCCACACCCACAGCTTGTGGGGAATGAGGCATGGGCACCTTTGACAAAGGTTGGGGCCGTTATTCACTTACCATACTGAGTAAGGAGCTGTTCCCAGGGTTTTGGCTCTCTTGCTTCTTGAACAAAACTCGACACCAGGAAGAACACAGCCTCATCTTTTAAGCCAACCCTGGACAACATCTTAGACTCCAGTCTGTATGCACTTTAGAAAGCCAGACTCTTAGCAACCAACAAATGAGTGTTTCAGCTAAGATACCCATGTCTTCAAAGGAAAGAGGCAGAGATGACTGATCAGGTGCTGAGAGCTAGCATGTTTTTGCACATTTAGCTTCTATTTCTATGTAAGCTCCAGAGAGCACAGCATATTCCCTCCCACGTGGCAGGCATAGAGTAACCGTAATCTTTATTGAAAGAGTTAACGAGACTATTATAAAAATAGGTGTAATTTGATATGCCAGTATTTTTGCATGGCAGGATCAAAATTAATTTAAGAATAGAAAAGTTCTAGTCAGACAGGAGGGACATAAAAGCACTCAAAACTGGAAAAGCAGAAATTCATTTTAGTCCTCCAAACAGCTCAGAAAACAAAACAAAGACAAGCAAAACCGTCTATTTATAACAAGCTCCCACTCTTTACAGCCCTGTTACATTTGGTTATAGGTGTTACAAACACATTTACTTGAATGCTTGATAGTAAGTGAAGGTAAAACATTTTAAGGCAAATGGACCCACTTTCCTGGCACAGTAAATACGGTCTGTGAAACTATAGTAACTCAGCCTTATTCCAATAATACATTTTATCTTTCGTTTCCCACCTGCTCCTCTTTCCTAAAACAAACTTGGCAACCACACCTTGCTCATTTGATCTCATTTTCTATGAAAGTAAAATCTCATTCATAATCTCCACATCCTACAAGCCAGTTATAAATCTGGGGTAGATAGGCACAAATTCATTTCCAATGACATAGTTTAAGGGATTTTTTGTTTTTGTTTTGGTTTTTTTTTTGTTTTGTTTTTTTGCCCACTAATCTGCAATAATAATAAATAATGCTTAAGGTTCTCCCTTAAACTCTCTTCCTCATGCTAGATGAGGAAGCAGGAGCCCTTGTCCCCACCACCAGACATTTCTGGATTGAAAAGTGTCTTAGTTTGTAATCTCAAGGAAAAACTCATTTTCTTATGCACTTTTAAAATTAATAGTCTATAATGCATTCTCTTTATGAGTGTGAGAGAATAGAATACAAAAACAAATGCTTATTTGTTCTCTCTACTGAAATTATCTAATGTTAGAAGAAGAAACTTTGCTTTCCACAGAAAATATTGGCTTCCCCATTAGCCATCTGCTAGATGGTGGGAATGTTCTGTGTGGCTTTCTCAGCTGGAACATTTGGAAAATGAATACATTGTTGCAAGAACTCACATTGTTGGCCATAATGTTGCGATAATGTTGTTGACTTACCAGATGTCCTGGAAATTCCTGGGGTGGAAGTATTTCCAGTCGCTCCAAACCCCTCCGTTTCCCTGCAGAATGGTGTTTGGTCTATATGACGTTAGCTATTTTTCATGGTTTACCAAGGTATTTTTCATCTGGTCATTCTGTAGACTAAAGATAGAAAAAGATACCACTGAACTTCACACGTTCTTCCAAACTCTACCCTTTTCTTCAGTGCATCACAGATCTATAATTTGCCATTTTTTCAAAATACTTCTTCTCCAAACCCAACTATACACACCTATCTGTATGTAAGATTAAATAGTATGACCTTCCTTGTACTTGTCTCCAGCTGGTAGAAAAGCAACAGAGTCTAACAGTTGAATGCTTTGCTCACTCATTATGCCTAAGGAGTTTGTTTGAAATGTGAATAACCTGTTTTCAGCCCTGGCCTTCCCTTTTGAAATGAGATTAATGAAGTGATGAATAAAGTGAAGAGTCCTTTACACTCTGGCATGAAAATAGATTAGACTTCTTCTTTTGCAAATGGAATTATCTCTTACAGATCTGCTTCTCTACCAGTTTCCCTTTCATTTAAAGCAACAGAACGCTCTGAGCAGAGCGAGGCCTTACTCTAACTGGGAATCGGTTTTAATATTCCACAGAATCTGGACTGTCATGCCAAGCACGCATGGCTATATTTATTTGTCAAACTACACTACATGGTTCATTTGTATCCCTTACTTCTATCAAAAGGAGATACGATAAAGGTTTATGTCTCCAAAAGTTTTTAAAGGCAACTTAATTTATATTCGAGTAACCCTATTCTACCACATCATTCCAGTTTCATTTGTTCTTTGGAGATTACATGGTTTCAAGACAAAGGGCTGTCCTGTCTGTCTGGTCTCAGGTCACTCATCTTTACAAGCACGCAATGGCTATCCATCATCCATCTGGGTGCTCTGCTATCAGCTAGGCCACAGAGACGACCCTGTCCCAGTGGCCTCTTCAGCTATCACACGGGCCCCACAGCCCTCCCCTCACTGGGCTTTGCTCTCAGGTCTCATACCCTCTGCTTACGTGGTTCTGCCTCCACAGTGCTCCTCCAACAAACGAAGCCAAGTCCGTCCCCATCTCCTGGGAACACGAGGTCTCTATTTTTCCTTCCTCTTCATTCCACCCTAAGGAATCCATACTCTGGGGGCACTGCCTCCATTAGAACAATCTCCTAAAAGGGCCCTTTTGGGTAACATACCCCCCAGAGTATGACGTTTACCCCCTTCTAGCCTTCCCCTGAGGTGAGAGAATTACATAGCCAGCTAACTGCTTGAATGCTGGCGGAGAAAAGGGAGCAAGGAAATGTGAGAAGACATTTAAAAGCATCGGTCATTTCATGCCACCATCTAGCTAGAAATAGAAGAGAGAAATAAACAGAAGAGAAGGCCAGAAAGGAGGACTGAGGGTCAATAACTTTATCGGTAATTTTCCGATATTCCGAGAATTCTGCTCCAACTGCTTTTGATAGAGGCTGGTATCCATACAACACAGCTCCACACCCCCTCACTGTCCCCACTGCTCAATGCGCAAGCACCCTCACAAGCGTTATTCAGTCTATGATTAAACAAATGAATAAACACAAACTGGGAACAGAAAACACATCAGCCACCATCTCACTGTCCTTTTAACACTGTAAGCTGTTCCAACGGAAGGTTTTTTGTTTTGTTTTTTTTTTTTTATTAGCAAGTGCCATCTCCTTTCAGGATATCCCTGTAAAACAGAAAAATCATGGAAATGTAGGGGATGAAAAACTTCAGGTTTACCTAATCCAGTGGTTTTCAAGCTTGACTGTACATATTAATCACCTGGGGAGATTTCACAACTACATGTGTAATCCATTCGACCCCAGACCAAAGGATCAGGTAAGTCCCAATCACTGATGATGTTTGAAAAGCTCCAAGGGTGATGCTAACACTTTGGAGGTGGAGACCCCCCAGTCACACAGGTGAGCCAGCATGTATCCAAGACGCACCATCCCAAGTGAAAAAACAAGGGCTGACAACTCTGTCTCCTGACCCTTTGTCCTACCTTCTTTCCACCTTACCCCCCCACTAAATCCCAACATTATAATCCATCTCCCAGTGTCCCAAAGAGGTGCTGGTCCAGTTTATTCCAGTGTTGAAGACAACACATTAGAATAATATCAAATTTCACTCTCATGGTTGTCTCATTTCAAAAGCCGTAACATTTGTTCCCATTTCCCCAAAGAGTTCCTCTGTGGCCCCCAACCCCACCCGGTCCCCATGTTTGATAAATGTTAAACAACACCTTTACGAGATGGCATTCCATTCTAGAGTGACATTTAAAAGCTCTGAAGTTTAATTGCTGTGGATAACCATCGATCATCACTGGGATGCCCCTGGGACAGTGGACTTTGAGGTATGCCATCCATCTCCTGGCGGGTCCGTGGCTGGCTGGCCGCCTTCCCCTCTTCAGCAGCGGTTGATGGGGCTGATGGAGATCGCTGCCGCGCTTTCAAAGTGCCTCCTGTTCCTCACCTGCTCTGCATGACTACTGAACTGAGCCGTGTTGTGACAGTCTGCCTGCTCTTCCCTGTTCAGATTAATGAATACAGCTTTCGCTGTTAATTCAAAGCTATTCAAGCTTGTATCCAACAATTAGAGACCAATTTTCATATTCAGCGCGAGTGTATGGGTGGAAGGGTGTGGGAGAGGAGTGCAATTTGGCATGATTCTTTACCTCTGGGGTGAGAGTGAAGGAGGAAGAGTAAGGGATCCTGAAGACGGTACTGGAAACGCTCATCGGTCCGGCTACGACAAACCCTTCCAAGCCTCCACTTCTTTGCCAACAACAGTGATGCGACCCCGGGGGTTTGAGCTTCCTGCCCTGCAGCTAGACTGCAATCCATCAAAAATAACAAGCACACGGACGGCCCGTGTGCACTCTTGCCTTCGAGGTGGGTCAGCCACTAAGCCGGTCTTTGAAGGGGCTTTAGAATCAGAGCCCCAAATCTCCCACTCTTTTCCTCCCTCCACGTAAGAAACGAAATGTTTGCTTGTACACAGAATTATGCATACTGCCCCCTTTCCAGGTCATCCAGGGCAACAAAGATGGAAACCGCAAATTCTGAAGCCTGAAATGTCCTCCCCAGTAAAGCAAGGGCTACAAATGCTCTCTCTTGCACAGAATGGCTGTCTGTGGACCCCAGGAGCCAAAGACTGTCAAGACGCTCTCCTACTGGAATTTCTATTTACAGAAAGGCGAAAGCAGGAACTGCCAGAGCATTCCTGTCCCTGGTTACTGATGGTAGAGGTGGTTCAGAGGAACACAGGCCATCCAAAGTAAGCTACACCTTGGCCCTGGGAATAGAAATCTCTCCTGCGTCATTTTGACTGATCTTATTTTTCAAGCAGGCCGCCCGGGGCAGGAGCACAATACGTAGCAGCCGGCGGTAGTCAGTAATGCTGATAAAGTCTAGTTACTTGCCTTATTGAATTTCTTTTGGCTCTGCTGCAGTATTTAGCAGTTAACTTTGGCATCAGGCTAGCTCGGCTATGCCAGGAAGGATCAAGAATGGAATTGCCATCCCCTTCTAAGCAGCGCACCCATGGGGACCACGTGGAGATGGCAGGGGTCTACAATTACGTATCTCCACCCACAGATAAAAGGCAGGCAGAGAGTCAGAAACAGCACAAGCTATAACACTTTGTCCGGATCTCCGTGAGGCTCAAATGTCTGAAGTCTCTGTTTGCTGCTTTTAAGGGATGTTGATTATTTCATCTGTAAACTAGTGACGAAAAAGTCCTAACTTACAGAACTGATCCTGGCAATAAAGGAGATAAATGTAAAGCATTTAGTGTAGTGTCTAGCACATAGGTTGAAGTTAATAAATGATTTGGTGGAAAACATATCAATAATGGGTCCTGTCTCCCTGGGAGTTTACACCTAACTGGGGACACATACAATAACGGATAAGTAACAAGTAAATAAATGTTGTAGATTGAGTAAGGGCTAGCAATGACGGGAGAAACAGTGACTCTGACAGAGAATAACCAGGAACGAGGGGGCTGCTTTGGATAGGGTGGTCAGGAGGAGGCACTGTGAGGAGGGGATATTTAAGCTGTGACCAGACAAGGAGAAGCCAGAAGAGCCGGACACAAGGTAGTCCAAGCACAGAGACCAGAAACCACAAAACCTATGAGGCGGTAAAGAGAGGAAAGTGACTGAAACGAGGAAATCCAAGGGAGAGAATGGGGTGAAGGGAGGTGGGACAATTCTGATTGTGCTTCAAGTTCT
The DNA here is from genome assembly GCF_020171115.1 of Neogale vison. Lineage (NCBI taxonomy): Eukaryota > Metazoa > Chordata > Mammalia > Carnivora > Mustelidae > Neogale > Neogale vison. Next base: position 115,501,302 of record NC_058095.1, on the reverse strand, counting down.
TGCTCCTTCAAGTGTGGTCCTGGCATGACCTGGCACTCGTTGGAAAGACAGAAACTCGGGAACCAACCCCAGACCACCCAACCAGAACCCGCGTTGGAACAAGTTCCCCAGACCCATCATGCCTTTGCACATTCTGAAATTAACACTGGTTCAGGGAGCCACTGAGAACTTTAGGTGGCACATCAGTGTGATGTGCTTTGTATTTTTAAAAGACTCATTCTGGATGCTATGGTGAAAATGGATTAGGGGAAAGAGAGCTATTTTTACTGCTTTTGATGATTACTTTCGAGGTCGCCTGCCTAGTTTACTGTGCCTTCTCCTTCCAAGGCGGGGTCCTGCTGTAATCTGGTCGTTGTTCAGCTGAAGCCCAGGCCAGTGGCTACGGCCTTGCCCTCTGCTTAGCCACTACTCAGCACCACTGTCCACCTCCCTTGTATTTTCAAGTGTCACCCATTCCTGTGTGCCCCAGATCACAGCTCTGCCCACCACATCAGGGATCCCACCCTCTCACAGCCTGATGAACCCCTCCGAGACAGCCTGCCTTCGATCCCGCACCCCACACCCTCAGCTGGATCTCTGCCAGACCCACCCTCTGCCTATTTAGATGTGGTTCCCAGCCACACCCGTCTGTTCCCACCGCATGCCCCCTTCCACATCCCAGGAACTCAGAGACCAAGGGAAAAATGAGCATTCCTCGCCACTATAATTAGATCTCCAAAGAGGAGAAGGGACTTCATAAGTAAATGCCAACCATCTTCATATTAAAAAAAAATAAATAAAACTTTATTTTTAATCGATTGTTGGGGGGAGCTGTTAATGAGCTAACCACTTTTAATTCAGTATTTGACAGTAATTGCAACAGAATTACATTTAACAAGAACCTCTATGGGTTTTTAGCAGTCAGACGAGGTAACAGAACAGGTCTTGTTAAGTAAGGAACTGAAATACAATCAAAGGAGCCTTCATGTCTGTGGCGAATCTGAGTGACAGGACTCCCAACAGTAAGCCCCAAAGATGGCTCAAACCTGTTGTCTGGAATAAAAAACACGGGAGAGCCCTGTGCTGGGTGGAGAAGAGTCAAAAACACCGGGGCTGGCAAGCAGGTAGGCCATTGAGGATGGACGAAGATCTTGCTCAGCTAAAAAGTGGTCCAGGAGGCTGGGAGCCAAGGACAAAGGGAAAAAAAAAAGGTATTTCTTAATGATCTCTAATAAAAGTTCATAGGTAACTTCTGCAGCAATACTACAAGCACACTGAGTCCCTCCCCATTCCGTGGCAACAGCAAAGATGATTTTCCCTCACTCCGTGATGTGCTCTGGAGAGCACGCCCCAGGCACGTGGGTGCACAGCACCCTTCTCTCACAATGGCATCGTAAAGCAGCCCTTATGTTAGCAGAGCTCAATCGGACCTGGGAAATGAGGGCAACATTAAAAGAGGGGTGTTTATCTGAGAGACAGAGGAGAGCGGGGAGAACGTCATGAGGGTTTAATCAGGTCACACTGCGTTTCATCCTTGGGAGAGCTGAGTTAGGCAGCTGGGAACACCACAGAAGCATGGCTCCAAAATTGTTTTCATTAGGCACTTTCTTGAAACCCTCTGAAGAAGCTCACCTTTCTCACCTCAAATGGCTATGCCATCACCTTTATTCCGGCTCTGACTCTGGCTTTAATGGATTTTCTGAGCTTCTAGCTTTGAAAGCATATAGAAAGGACAGCCTCACCTGAGTACCACAGCTGTTACTCAGATCAAATGTCATCTGCCCTCGGGGACAGCTCTAACTTAAGAACAATGTTAAAATTTGGGGGTTTAAATTCAAGCAAACAGATTCTATATATTTTCAATGGTCTCTAAAAGAAGCGTCAGGAAGACGACTCTTATTTTCTCTCAGTTTGACACTATATCTGTTATAAAACAAATAAAAGAAGTCAAAATGACATTTTATACGGTATCTTTGGGGGTGAAATAATGTTAGAAGAAAAAAAATCGCTAACCAAATATTCACATTGCTTTATAAGGGAAAAGAACCTTTGGATACAAAGTTCATATTTGACAGGTAATGTGACAATAAAAGGGGGAGAAACATGAATTAAAATGCAATGAAAAGTTCATATTCTCCGTGCACAGAAAAATAAGTGAATGTCCTTAAATTGATCAGCTCTCCAGCTGGGAGAAGGCTTCAGATGATTGATGGATGCGTGATGGTTTTTCTTTTAGATATAGGTTGAACCACAGTGAGGAGATTAATTGGAGTCACTTTTTTAAGAGAACACAAAAATGCATTTGTAATGTACTGTGCTTTGCATAGAGTAGAAACTTAAAAGTGCTTTTACAATTAATCCAAAACCAAGGGGATAGGCTGATGGTGGAGAACCAGGGATTCTATTATTTAGTCTAAAGAAAAAAATGCTCTAAATGTTGGACTTCATTGGGAAGCTAAACCTCAAGGTGGTGGCAGAAGGCAGAGGCAACGGTGGTGGCTAAACACAAGAGGGAAAGCTGGTAATGGGTCATCATAGCCCCAAACCATGATGCAAGTTCATCAACAAAACCCAGGAGACCTACTGGCTGTCATGCACCGAAAGAGGCTGAAAAAGTGTTGAAGCAGAGTCCAATTATGTGCATAAATGTAATTCTCCAAACTGACTACTCATGAAAATCACATGGGAAGCTTCCGAGAGAAGAGATTCTAGGAGTCCCTTGATACTCATGGAATCAGAAACACCAGCTGGACCCTAGGATACTTCCTGTATTCAGAACCTCTGCTTCTTTTCAGCTGAATCAGCATCCTTTTACACCAATGGCTGAGTATAAGGTATGGGGACCCCATTTTAATGACAAAACATTTGGAAGATCGCTGCATTTGTAGTTGTAGTGGCTGCTACTACTGCTGAATGAGAAATTTAGCAGGCACATATGCATGGTAGCTCTGAGGTCAGTGGTTGGGAATCATTGATAGGGAGCATGAACTTCATGGGGGCTAGTACTATCTCCCAGACCCTAACTCTGTGCCTGACAGATAATGGGTGATCATGAAACATTCAACTAATTAGGGAATCAGAAAGCCTCCATATACTGTCTCTCTTTCAGGTAAGAGTGAAGATTTAGGAATACTATATCCAGTGGTACTGAAGTAGAGAGCACTTCACACCCAAGTTTTATAATCTCCAAACAACTGGACAGGAATCTGCCCACCTTGACCTTTGAGACCTTTGTGATTATTTCTTCGTATCTTGTGCTTATCCCAATGAGAGGCTCACAGCAAGTGTACAATAAATGTACAATAAATGATATCTATTCAAAAAATCGATGTATCCTTTCCAAGGGTCATTAGGAGAAGTCAGAGTTATCAGTTATGAGGAAAACTTGGGGGGACTTCTTCCAATTATCTTCAAAATAAAAACACACTAAAGAGAAACTATATCTAAGCTATATGAATGTTATTAATTTACATGCTTCTTAAATCAAAAGAAAACTACTTTAAGTTTCTTTTTTTTTTTTTTTAAGATTTTATTTATTTATTTGTTTGATGGAGAGAAATCACAAGTAGGCAGAGAGGCAGGCAGAGAGAGGGAGAAGCAGGCTCCCTGCTGAGCAGAGAGCCCGATGCGGGGCTCCATCCCAGGACCCTGAGACCATGACCTGAGCCGAAGGCAGAGGCTTAATCCACTAAGCCCCTCACGCGCCCCTATTTTAAGTTTCTTAAATGGTTAATTTTTTTTTTTACCAATTCTTTATTAAATTAATAGAAATGAAGGTGTCTGAAAACTTCAAGGTGTTTCCCCATATATCCATCATGATTCACCCATTTCTGTTGGATTTGCCAACCAGAGTGACAGGTAGAATCATATCTCAGGATTTTTTATAGTCTTTACTACCTGAAGCCTCCCCCCAGCCCCGGATCACATGTCACATGTGGTCACAGGTCACACGTGGCCAACTTACACATTATCATCTTGGGAATGAAGCTGCCTGTCCGTGCCTCCCTCTATTTTCCCTTTCCACTGGCTGGCATGTGAACGTGGCAGTGACTCAGACACGGACACCACCCTGAATGATGATGGAGCCACAAGATGGAAGGAGCCTGGGTCCTAGAGTGACTGTCATGAGCAAAGTTTGCCCCATACGCCTAAACAGCTCACTTTTGCACTGTTATGTACAAGGTAATAAATTTCCTCCTTGAGTCCCTGTATTCGTGATCTGTTTCTTTCAGAAATGTAGTTAATGTCTACATTTTCTACTCCTTAATCTAAAGGTCTGGCATCTCATTTATATCCAACAGGCAAAACACCTAATGGTTTGTCTATAGTGGGTATACCCGTTGCAAGTTTTCCCTCAAAAAAGATTGTATGGATTAAAGCAAGTACTCTACTTCGTTATTCTGCACAGATGACAACCACCCATTGAAAATGTTCTCAAGACAACTGTGCCAAGTAGTGAAAAACGGTAAGACCACAAAGCTAAAAATATTATGATACACAGTATTTTTTGACCTAGATATATCATCTGAAGGTGCGTTTTGTTTGGCATACTTTAAACACATTCTCAGTGACAAGAAACAATATTTGTGAGTTTATTTCTGGGCATGTGCATAGAGTTAATTAGCAAACTCCCAACTTACTGTGTATGCAAATTTCAAAGTTCAAGAAGTGGCAATTTACTCACATAAACCTTATGCAGCTTTTATTGTTTTGTCAGATCTGCTTACTTAAATGCATAAATTAAGTACTATGTGTTGTACCCACTTAGAAATATGGCAGGATTCCTTGGGAGAAGTGAAAATTAAAATGTCAGAAAGAAAAAGGCTTTGCCATCTCAGCCTCAAAGGTGCACCATGGGATGAATGTCAGTTCTGGGAGATGTATTGGCTGCCAGTACAAGTGTGGTGACAAAATCTGGTGTTTCTCCTAAACCACCCCTTCTGACACACACACTTATTCTTGGCACAGAAGTAGTCTGTATCTGCTGGGCATTGAGGACCCCCATGCTTCAGGGAAATGGTCAAGCAGAGAGTTCACCTCTCCTTTTTCCAGTGTTTCACTGAGCATTTCAGGACCAAAAATGGGGATCCATGATTCTCAGGTCAAGGCCCCTTTGTTTTTCCACATACAGCAGACTTCTTAATTCTTCTTTTTGTCTGAATTGTCTACACATTCCTGGTGGAAGGCTCAATCTTCCTTTGCCCTGCCTCCTGCCTCCTTTATCATAGAAACGATCCCCTATTTTAAAAGATAAAGGTTACCCCCACAGTACTCTGTGAAATTGCTTGCTACCATAATTATTCACTTAATATGTTCAGTGCTTTACTTAGGACTACTTTAAACAGATTACTTATTCTTATATTAGTTGAGATTGCTCAGCAGCTCCCATGATGTATTTTTAGTGACTTAGGTATCCTTGAAGGTGATGAAAGAGGCTTCTCCAACATCCGGCATTGCAAAATGGTGCAAACATGTGTGGCCTGTCTACATGCGCACACACACACGTACACACGCATTTACTCTTGGCAAGACTGAATGGGTCAGCAGACACAGCAAAGCACTTTGCTTTATGTTGGAAAATTAATTCAAATGGCAAAGCTGGTTACCTTTTACAAGCCGGTCAGAAGTTTAACCAACCAGAAACTTGGCTCTGACCAAGTTTTTATTACTAAAAACATGAGAAAGGATAAATTATTACTGTATAAGGTTTACTTTTGGTGGATTTGTTTTTTAAAAGCTAGTGGGCCTTCTGGAAAGTGGGAAATAATTATGTTACTTGATGCTTAAAGTTAAGATGAATCTATCATTTTCTCTGGAGATATTAATATTGTATCCCAAGATAATTTAAACAATTTTCTGGTAATACTGTCAAACTATCAAATGGGATGATCAGGGACAGTTCTGCTCGAGTCCATCTCGACTTAATTTTGTCAACAGAGCAGGTATCAAAAGGTAAAGAAATCTTGCCTATTTTTTAAATATCTACTTCTCAGATAAATACTAAAAATGGAATTTCTATCCATGATGTACTCCTGAACATTCTTGTCAAAAAAAAAAATGTATAAATAAGAGAGAGAGAGAGAAGAAGAAAATCCTCATTATTTCACATTCAACTCTCTTCTATTTCTTAATTTTAAAAATTCAAAATATATTTTTGACTGGCTGGTTCCCACCCTACCCACACTGCCACAGGCAGTTTAAAGGAACATAAAAGGGAGACGATGTGGCATCATAGTCCATTGTCACCATGGCCCTCTGCACTGAGCCCAGCCATCTGAAAGAGAACCACATCTCTGGGTCTTACATTGAGTGTTTACTTTTTATCATTTCAAAGTGTTTCTCTCTGATAACACTTCTGTCAAATTTATGAATAAGTCTGGAAATTTTCAAGATAAGCTGAAATTGGTCTTATTTGTTGGCTTCTGACTCAAATTCCCTCCACCTCTTCAGGGAGGAAGCTACTGATTTTAGAACCCAACTGCTGTATGTTTCTTTGCCCCAGCTCGAGCTGTAAATCACACTTGGTTTCACAGATTTGATAAAGCCTGTGAGCTTATAATGTCCCTGCCAGAACAAGCCAAGAGTTACTTCCTGGGGAATGAAGCCAGTCGGCAGCCCTTCCAGCCACATAAATATGACCCTATTAGATGGAAGTCAGTGGGCCTGTCTAAAGGTGGGGATTTGCCCAAACAGCTCCAGAAAGTAGCATGATCAAAGTGATAAGAGAAATTTCCTAAAACGACAAGGGGAAAGAAAACAACAGAGAGTTCTGTGTTGATTTTTGTCATCTGCCCTTCAACTCTGCTTGGATTCTTCAGCAAGTAAGATTTCCTACCAATACATGACCTGTTTCTATATAAAAACATGAGCTTATCCACTAATACAGCCCATCTCTCACACCTCAGATCCCACATCACATCACAAGCTGCCGTTTCGAAAAGCGAGAGCACAAAGACTTGCGCAGGTTTTGGCAGTGTGGGGAAAGGAGCAGGGAGTTATAAAAATTCGGATATCAGGTTTACACATCTCACATCTTTGCAACATTAAAAGATACTTAGTGCTCTTTGAGGTGTGGGTAAAGACCAATGGTAATGGCAGAGAAGAATTACATTGTTGCACTGAGATACATTTTGCCCATGAATAAAAAGGGAATATATAATAGAACTGATAATGGTTTATTATCACAAGAACTGCCTTGCTCAGTTGGCTCTTCTCTGACTCTATCAAAGACCATCTGTAACATGGAAACACACTGTTTGAATATTCACTCATTTAATTCACACGCTATATGCTGAGCATCACACACACACACAACACGCATTTGTGTCTAATATTATTGACACAAAGAACATGCCTGCCTGGTTCGGGGAAGAGAGGGAGAGCATAGACAAGCACTTAAAATCTAAAAGACAAAAGGAAGGTTGTTTTTTTTTTTTCCTCAACATAGATGTACTTTATTTCTAGTTTATCCCCAAATAAGGAGGACTTATATTTCACTATATGCATGAGTCAGTGTTTGTAAGTCTTCATAATAAAGTCTAAGAATAAAGGACGTTAAGCTTGACGTACTAAGACATCAATGTTAGACAAACTTGAGTAAATGACGATGCATTGTTTTTATTCTCTGACATCATCTTTAATAAAATAAAATTTTAAAACATAAATCTCTAAAAATCTGACAGGAGCCTTAAAGATTCAACTAGTGCAATATTATCATTTTATTGATGGGCGGATGGGAGACCCAGAGGGGTCAGGACTCCTACCATTACACAAATAATTGCTGTGGGATATAGACATGATTAGTCATTGAAGGGGGTGGAGATTACACCTGGAATGACTTTCCACCTTGTGAAATAGCAGCTGTGCTCAGACTCATGCCTGCACCGTGGTTCTCTTTGTTCAGGTGCTCCAGGAAAAGTGAATATGTGATTAAGATAGATTTTTCAGCTAGGCCCTGAAAAGGCTTTCCTGCCAGGGAGAACTTGCTTTCAAGTTTCCCTCTCCACATGGTCTTAACAAATTAATGGATGAGACTGAGATTAAAATATCTCAAATTAGACACTAAATTCGGTGAATTGTTTTCACTATATAATTAGAAGAAAAATCAAAATTGCAAACCTGCCAGTTCCCAGAGCTTTTCAGGTCTCCACAAAAGGAGAACTCACTGTCTCTTCATCTTTTTATTAGGGATAAAACCCACTGAATAGGCATCACCAGCTTTGGGGAGATGGGACTGGGCCACATTTCATCATGTACAGACCTCCCGTAAAGAGTTCAATTACCCAGCCCCTGGAAGGAGACACTGCAAAACAAATTAAGCGGGCACCGGCGGACTGACGGCGCCTGATCTCACCCTCAGTAAGCTGACGGGCACAACTGTGTCACTTGACAGCCAGCTCTGTACCAAGCCGCTCGACAGAGACATCCGCGCTCTGAAGCTGCCATCTAAAGCACATCACATCGGCTCTGTCTGCTCCTCATATAAGGCACCCCCTTTCCTAGAAGGACCTCTCTTGGGGATAACAAAAACCTTCTGCAAATGAGAACCACCACATCAATCCTGAAAATAAACCCAAGGGATACAGTGCCTTCCTGTTTTCTTCCCATATCCTGTGCCCAGGAAAAAGCACGAAGTTGGGAGCAAGATGTACACAGTAGTAAAGGACATTCAGGAAGAGCCTTTGTGCGTGATCCCATGGGAGTCATGCCAACGGAAGGGTCCTGAGGAAGCTCCTATGGAAACTCCGTTTTCCAGGAACTGTGCTTAAAACGGATTGGCCAGTCCCCAAATGCCTTACTCTATATCTATGTTGTACCTGCTTCAAAGACTTAGTCTTGTGGCTCCAGGGAAGAGTAGGGTGACAGAACTTTTCCAGCTGCATTCCACCGAATAAGTTGGAAAGGCAGAAAAACAAATTTTTTTCTTTTCTTTTCTTTTCTTTTTTTAAGGTTTTATTTATTTATTTATGCTAGAGCTGGAGAGAGCACACACACGGGAGGGGAGGAGCAGAGGGAGAGAAACAAGCAGGCTCCCCTTGGAGTGTGGAGCCCAATATGGGGCTCGATCCCATGACCCTCAGATCATGGCCTGAGCTGAAATTAAGAGTTGGACATTCAACCAACTGAGCTACCCAGGCTCCCCCAACAAATCTCTTCTTTTAGGCAGCATACAACACCATTTAAAAGCCCATCCCTAGTGTCCCTGCCCTAACATCTCAAATTTGGAGACACCTGAGAGCATGCGATCAAATCCTGACACAGCCAGTTGGAGCTACTATTTTTAGACCTTGTGAATATCTAAGCTCACGGTACCCTGGGAGATTATACAAGTATTTCATTGGGGGCCCTCATTATTTCTATAGTTTGTAGCACTTTCCAGTGTGCAAACAGTTTTTAAAATGCGTCACTTTATTTAATCTTCACATCACAAATCATCAAAAATTTTTTAAAGGTTTATTTTTCAAGTAATCTCTACACCCTACATGGGGCTTGAACTTAAACCCTGAGATCAAGAGTCTCACGCTCCGTGGACTGAGCCAGCTAGGTATCCCAGAAACTGTCAGTTTTACAGAAGATACTGAGGTTCATAAAATTTAAGTAGGCTTGCTACAACTCACGCAACTGGGAAAAAAGAAACACAACTGTTGGGAGAAGGGGGGTGGGGTTATGGACATTGGGGAGGGTATGTGCTTTGGTGAGTGCTGTGAAGTGTGTAAACCTGGCAATTCACAGACCTGTACCCCTGGGGATTAAAATATATGTGTACAAAAATAAAAATTAAAAAAAAAAAAAGAAACACAACTGAAGCCACATGCAATGGACTTCTGCCATGTTTGCTCATCAGCACTAGTGGGGTTCACTCTTAGGTGTTTCTTGATAGAAGGCATGGCCCAATGCCCCATCATTGTGCACCACAGTGAAGTCACTGGACATTACAGATGTACAATGTACCATAAATAACGGCCTTTGCAAGGCTTATAAGCAATCCCTTACCCAGTCAGCCATCACCTCTAATTACTGCCATTTTCCTCCAGCACTATTTCTCTCTGACCAAAGCCTTATGTCTCATGATTGGTTAAGTAAATGCCTATAGTCATAGATATCAAAGAAGCAGAGAGGGGCTGACCTCCTTCTCCCAGTTCTCTGGGATTAGGGTGCAAAACCATGACACAGACATTGACAATAAAAGTCTCCTCCTCTGATCCCTAAGACTTGAGGGAGGAGTGAAAGGTAAAGGGAAATTCAGGTGGCCCCGAGAACAAGTAGAGATCTCAGGTCCAGCTCAGTGGTGGTGAGGATTAGGTGGGGGAACCTCCAAGTACAGAGATAAAACCACCCAGCTGCCTGGAGCCCAAGTTCCCCTGGATAACTGTTCATTGGGTCAGTTTCCCAACAGCCCTGCAATAATCGGGTCTGCTAAATTAGCCACGGTCAGTTTCTGTTGTTCCCAATAAAGAACCCCGCATGCCACACCCAACTGTCCAATTTTAATATCAGTGGTTTTTCCAATACCTTCAGCCTCTTATAATAATTAAATCTGGTACTGAATAAGGCTCTAAATACCTAATACACCCTTTCCTAAAAATCAGAAGAACTAGTGTCTCATATTGTTGAGTCTAACCTAAAGTCCGTGTACATTAATATTTTGCACTTTGGCATTACATAATACAGAGTTAAAGTAAAAGGAGGCTAGAAGGACCGGCTACTGCCTCTTTTTTTGCTAAAAGTGTCCAGTACCACTCCAGCCTACAATAAGTGCCTCCGCGCTGGAACTCATAAGACTTACTGTGGATGGCATCATTTGGTAAGCAACCACCTATATTGTCTTACAACAATTCCTGCAGTAGTATCATGGCCTAAACATAGCCTTAAATTTGGTTCTTGAATGTTTCATATACTACTGTCCTTTCTTTGTTTTTTTTTTTTTTACAGTTAGAATCCTGTCAAGTTGGAAGAAGGCAAGGACTAGTTACTAAATATATAGCTTGTGCCTATAAAAGGTACCTACAACTCTGTAAATTTGATATAAAAATGTTTCTTCTAATTTGAGACTAACTAACTATATTAGTCTGTTTCCTTCTATACCTTACAACCTCTTTTTATATTTTCTCATCTGCTGGTGCAATAACGTACATAGTAGATGAAAATCATGATCACTGGCTCAAGAAGCTTCCTCCATCAATGACTACCCAATATCACTGAAGCAGCCGCTGACATGAAGCAGCCAGAGAAGAGGACTCTAGAAAAAGTATGGCAATAATTATAGGTTGGATAGGGATCCTTATAATAGGATTATGTTAACTATGAACACACACACATACACACACACACAGAGTATTTATGCATTTGAAATACTCAATGACTTTACACATTGTGTGAAGGGATCCTTTCCTCCTTGTCTCCCTGCCCCTGCCTACAAGAACAGAACTCATACACAAAGAAGTGGCTGGTAATTGTCATTTTTGCTACAGACCCAATCTTCCCTAGTCATAATTATATCTAAAAACAAAGCAAAACAAAACAAAACACGCCGCTGGTGTAAATGCAGACAGTAGGATACAGGGAGAACCACTAGTGGGAAATTGGTGATGGTACATGCATATTTTAAAAACGTTTCTTTCAACTGCCAGTCGCCTTGTCTAATCAGGTTACCTCTATTCTGAAGGAGCAAATATCAAAGTCAAGATGGAATATAAATGCAACATTATAATATATGGCATGTAGAATGAAGATATGGCAAAGGTTGACATTGATGATGATTAAACCATTTGGGATTTGGTCTTAGAGACATGAGCATGGAATCCATAATCACCAGCCCTCCTCTCCTCTGTATACAGTACCAGCTAATATACAGCGGCTTTGTAATTACCTACTAAAAGATAGGTGGGGAGTTCATTAACCACGCTAATTACCAGAACAATTTATGCTAAATCATCAGCAGGAATGTTAAAAACACTCCTTGAAAACCAAAACAATGTAAAAGCGACCTGAGCGGGTGCAGAACATCTGTTCTCTAGGGCAGGAGAAAAGAGAAAAATCACAGGAAAACAGAGAAGATGAGAGCAGAAAAGTATTTTCTTTGTCATTCCCAACTGAATGACAGGTGCAAGTCTATTATGTGAAGAAAATGGTGTGTCTCAGAGATGATGGCCTCACAGATAAAGAGTATCATTGGCAGCTGCTGGCTCCTCAAGACCTCACCACTTGTCACCCAGAAGCCCAATTTGTTATTGCTCCGAGGGATTCCATCTCCTGTTCCCTCACCTCTGAGGTGTGAATCAGACAGAGAAGGGCAATATCTGTAAGTTTTTTGAGATGTGGTTTAAATATCGTGCCCATTTGTATATAACTCGATCGGATGGTCTGGAACCCCAGAACAAAAGATGGTGGCTGCTTGGCAGAGAAGTGCAAAAAAAACAGCGCAAAAAGAGATTTTAAAATATCATTTCCTAAGTACATATAAGCTCAGGAACCACATTTTACTCAAGGGGTTCTTTAATCTAAGAGCATTAGGTCTATTACTTCATGGAGAAGAAATAATTCCGTCTGATTAGGCAATGTCAACTAAAACAAAATTTTTTTTTTTTTTTTTTTTTTTTTTTTTTTTTGCAAAAGCCATCCATATCTAAATGCATATAATTACCTTTTTCCCCGCAGGAATAGAATTTTTAAAGGGGGAGCTGATTCAGATAATGTTTTCAGCTCTCTTTCAAATGGAAATGCTTCTTTGGAAATTTTCCACACATTTGGCATCAGAAGTCTCCTCTGTTCAAGCTGCACTAATTAGAGGCATACACACAGAGGTTGCAATGTAAGGTGAAGGGAGAGAAACATTAATGACCCAGGCTGTGATATCATTTGTGAGAACTTCTTTCCACTGATCTGGCACTCATTGAAGTTCAGCTTTCAATTCTGTCTTTGAAGCCCAGATCAAGTAGTGTCGTGGACACATGTCTTTTGTGTTACACACTCATGGTTTTTGTTTTTTTCCCTCAATTGCTGTGGACTCCCTGTGCAAGGAGGCATCCACCCCAACACTGGCAACGGGCACGGTTCCAAACGAGTTTCTCTTTGGACGTAAAGTCTACCATGACAACGTTTGTGATTTTCGGACAAGACCATATCCAAAGAGAAGAATACTGCCTTGGAAATGATAAACGGTGACTAGAAAATTCTGCTCTACCAAACACTCCTTTTTTCTTCCCCCAATTTATGGTCAGCTGTGAAACTGACCAACAGGTACGCCCAAAACTGGTAGGCTCTGCAAAGCCAGTGGTATGATTCCAACAGGGCAGGTAATTTTAAAATTTCCTCGAGGCATGAAGTGACTGACCACTCTTGCTTTCTGCAGAAAACATGAGCTGGAAAAACAAAACTGCTAGTCACTGGCAGTGCCCTGCCTTCCTGGCTGGCACCACTGACCTCCATTTCTCCACACACCTGATGCCTGGACGTCTCTTACAGCCTTCTGTGTCTGCCTCGGCTTATTTCAGTACAATATTTCTGATGGAGAACAATGTTCCCAAACCCCACAGATGGAAGCTTCTAAAAAATACCAATGCCTAAGCATCATCTTTTTTTAAAGATGTCTCCAGGGCCTCTAATGTCCAAAGAAAATTTAAGAACCACTGGAACCTTGCTACTCAAAGTATAGCCCCAGTCCAAAACACTATCAAGAGAGCTTGTTAGAAATGCAGAATCAGACACCGCCCAGATCTACTGAATCTGAATCTTCGTTTTCACAAGAAGTACTGCTCTAGAGCCAAGGACCTTATTAAATTTACTTACACGCAAGACTTCAAAGAAACCTGTGATCAGAATATTATATATTTGTGTTCTTTCTTTTTATCTGGGCAGCATCTAAGAGTTTTCGTGATACTCTTCAAAGGCTTTGTGACCCAAATAAGGTAGAGAAAACAGTGTTAGAAGCTAAACAGCTAAACCAGGGCTCATCAACGGAAACACTTACAGGAGGCAGCCAAATGAAGGAAATGGGAGAAGTGGGTGGGGAACTGTCAAATAAATTCTACATAAAACAGCACACTCTCCCTCATTAAAAACAAAAACAAAACAAAAAACAAAAAACCATTGCCCTCCCACTCCATCTTTAATTCTGCCACTTTTGGAAGAGACAGGAGTTCAAAACGATAACTCTCTACTGTAAGGGAAAAAACAACACTTGTACGCCGGCGGATGGCAATGGGCAGAGCTGCAGAAGGCAGAGGGACGAGAAGAGGGTGTGGAGACAGGGAGAGCATGCACCTGGCAGGAATAAGGAGGCCAGGCAAGGGCTCCAGGCAACTGCTGGTACGGAAGACCTTCTGAGTTTTAGGGAGAGTCCAGAACACCAGATTTTTAAATCTCTAAATGCTGCACCAGTATTTGTTGGGACTGAGTAGGCAGAGCAAAACTCACTTAAAAGTTAAAAAGCATCTCAGGATCCTGGGATCAAGCCCCACATCAGGCTGTCTGCTCAGCAGGGAGCCTGCTTCCCCCTCTCTCTTCTGCCTGCCTCTCTGCCTACTTGTGATCTCTGTCTGTCAAATAAATAAACAAAATCTTAAAAAAAAAATAAAATGTCAAACAAAAAAGTAAAAAAAAAAAGGCATCTCTGGACAGCTCCCATCCACTGGTATAGAACTCTCTCACACATCTCTTCCTTCCGAGGAAACAACTTTCTAGAGCACATTCCAGCTAGAATCAAAATTCTCTAGAAAAGATCACGCGACCTCACTGTCTCATTTTAAGAATGAGAAGCCAGATAGCTGAAGCGTCTTGACAAAGGCCATGGTGAATTAATTTTGGTTACTTTCAGTGTAGCCGTGAGATTTTGTTCAGAAAAGCCCCAAATAACTAAGTTTTTCAATAAAGAAGAGATTCAATAAAAGGAAATAAGGGCTGAAAAGAGCAAAGGTCTGGAGAAACTGCTTCTAGTCCTCAGGAAAGTGGGGAACTACCAGCAAGAGTAAGAGAAGCCTGCAGCAAAAGGGTAAGTGATTCCTAGGGAAATGCCCAGAGGAACGTTCTCATTCTCACTCCCAGTCCTCTGCTACCCAAGGAATGACAGGATGCTTTCTGCCTCTCTCTCACTTTTCAAAAATCTTTCACTAGTGCCTCTTACTGGCACAATCTAACCTAGAAGCCCACTGTTAAGAGATTCTAAGAAATAGAGCTCACAGGCTGTCAACGCCTACAAAAAGAGCAGAGCGCAGAAGTGGTGCCTAGTCACTGACGTGGGATAATGTGGTATCTAAGCACACCTAACCACTTCCATCTTTCCTTTAACCGTCTAACTAATCTGCACCTAAATGATAGCAAGTATTTTATGTCAAGAGAATAAATAAAAACACATGTGCATAAGTAATGTCAGGAAGATACAAGTAAGCGTGCAGGTGTTTGGACCCATGAGAGATACAACTGATGCTCAAGACTGTCAAAACACTGAGGGAGAATTTCTATTTCTTAATGAGTTATCTGTTTCTTTATGACTCATAACACTTACATAAGTAGACAGCCTTTTTTCCCTTTTGCACTCTTAAAATTTTCCATTTCACAACAGTGAAAAAATAGTTTAGATAGGTAGAGAGAGAGATTTAAATGGAAATATTACTAGCTCACCTAAAAGATGTTCAACCTGATTGTAGTGAAAGGCACCAAAAATAATCAGAAGAACGGGAGGGTTTAGATGGACATTCCTTTAAGGTCAACACACTGAGGGGATTTCTGAACTCTGAGGCAGTTCTTTTCCCAGTTTTGACATCTACTCACTCTGTAGTTTGGGCTTCAGCTCCCCTCGGATAAAATGGGAAGTGGCCACAGCCTGGGTATGGAATTACTATAAAAGATGCCTGTTTAATGAAGAGGTAATAGGAGTGGAGACATTCCAAGTGTCCCAGGGGGCATAAGCCAGTAGTAGAACAACAGAAATCAAGGCTATCAAGAAAGGTACATTTTGTCTTGTTCCAATAAGAGTTTTGCGGAATTGTACACATTTGGGAGAAGGCAACAAAGTGACTGCTTCGGAGGACAACGGGGCACATAAATGACTTCTGGGTTTTCTGGCAGACTTGGCCTTTTTCTACCAAATAAGCAGACAAAGAGTGATAAAGGGTATTCTGATCTAATGGCAAAAGATGTGGTACGACTGGACTGCTGAAAATTAATAGCTGACATTTTTTTGTGGCTTCCCACGTGCCAGGTGTCGTCCTCTTATGTTTCAGTTCAGTGAAGCCTCGTAGGAACTTCATGAAGAGGTGTCCATGATGACCTCCATTCACAGGTGAAGGCACTGACACACCAAGAGGCTAAGTAACCTGCCCAAGTCCCGCAGCAGGACAATGCCAGAGCCAGGCTTTGAGCCAAGTCTGTCCTAGGATCTTAACCACTCAGCTGTTTGTCACTGAGTATGGTTTTCAGTAGAGTTATACCAGTTTGGCCATGAGTCACATTTCCTTCAAGATTTTGGCAGTTGTCAGTCTGTGGATTTCACTTATTCCAATGTCTATATAGCTATTTTAATTCTGGAGAAAGTACTGGTCAGAAACCATTTTGAACAGCACTTAAACTTCATGCTTTATATTCCAGGCCAAACCTCTAGTCTCCCCACTTCCATTTGGGGATTCTGAACCACCCATCTAACCATGAGTATCTCACAAAGAATAATAGCTACATACTCAATCAGACATGGAATGAAAATACATATCCTAGGGATTTTACCAGGCCCCCACAATCCAGATGCAAATGTCCCTTTGTTTTTAGAAACAAATAACTGGTTGTCCTACAGATCCCAACAGAAGAACACAATGAACAATTTGGGAGCATAGGTTCCTTTGTCAGCACAGAAGACAAAAGAATGCACAGAAAAAAAAAAATTTAATGTGCATGGGATTAGAAAGACGATTGGAAATGCCAGGAACATCGAACCCAAGTACTCAGACCAACTTAACTATAAGCATTTTCAGTATGGGAAGATAAGCACTCTTGACTGTTTTTTAATGTCTCTAAGCTAGTCATCCTGATTTTCAGATTTTTGTATAAACAGGAAAATACTTTAAACCAAAGTTCTTCATCAGAGATATTTACCTAACTCCATGCTCATTCAAAATTAATTTCTTAAAATAAGAAAAAGAAACATGTTAACATAAGTATACTTTGAATATATTTCGCATGCATGTATTTACTTTCAAAGATTTTATTTATTTGTTTGAGAGAGAGAGAGAGAGAGAGAGCGTGCGCGGGAGCATGAGGAGGGAGGGGCACAGAGAGAGAGAGGGAAGAAGCAGACTCCCTGCTGAGCAGGGAGCCAGACCTATGGCTGGATCCCAGCATCCTGAGATCATAACCTGAGGCAAAGGCAGACAGACATTTAACCGACTAAGCCACGCAGGTGCCCCTAGCATGCATTTTAAAGGAAATACATTTATTCACACATACAAGACAATTCTGAAGATGTCGAGCTCCTGAAGTTCAGAAGGCTGTTGCTTTCAGCCACCTCCTTCAAGCACTGCACCTGTTTCTGAAAGCTGCGGCTGCATTTTCTCAAGAATCTCCAGTTACTCACAGAGAACTGCTCCTCTGGGCTACAAAATGGGAATACGTTAAGTCAGGGGTAAATTACAAGGTAAGAGGTGGAATGCCTACCCATAAACCGCCTATTTTCCAGAAAACTCTTTACAGGGTCATGATCCCTTTCATCAGCAGCACCGAATTCACATTCAGAGGAAGAAAGATACTTCTGTTTGGAAGTCACTCCACCCCAAACTAAGCCCGTGAAAGTCACTTCAATCTTTTTACTTGCTTTTAAATCCTCCTGCTGAAAATCATTAGGAAAGGCTAAGTGATAGCATACATAAAACCACCAATTTCAGTTGAAAGAGCCCTACTTTTAAGGGCATTTTTCTCTCCAAGCCTCCAAAAATTGGTAATCCAAAGAACACAGAAATTGGTCCTGAGTAAAAAAAAAGATTGGATTTAAATTGTGAAGTTCAAAATTTACTAAACCCTGTGGATACCAGTTTTGATAATATTGAGAGTAAACAGAAAAGCAGCTATATAGAGATTATTCTGGTAATATTCCTGCCAAAGAATTCACCATTTCCATTTCCACAGGTTGAAGAAAAAGACTACTTTTATTTAACAAAAAACATGTAATAAAACACTTCAAACTTTTCTACATGAACGAGTAACAAAATAAACATAAAACCGTAATTACAAGAGTTTTCCTAATGTTACAGTTCTAAGGGAGACATACTTTGAGGAAGAAGAACAACAGATATTTATTAAAGAATCTGAAAAGAAACAAAGGAAAAAGAAAAAAAGCAGTTGCCCAGTGTCCTGATTTTGAATGATTTTTCTGGTAACATCTTAAGAGTTGGATAAATATTTTCAACCCTACACACCAGTGTAATCCAGATGAGCCTTTTTGTAAAAAGAAAAAGACAAAAGAAAGAATGAAAGAAAAAGGGGGGGGATTTTATTTCCCTTAAGGGAGATTTTATTGCCCTCAAATTATGTAGGTAAATGAAAAGCAAAGCAAACAAAACAAAACTCTGTTTGAAGGCCTGGCCCATCCCCTAACGGTAACACTGCATCTATGTACAGCAGAGAGAAAAGGAGAAGTTTGTTAGCTACCTAATTTATTTAACAGCCAACCAAACATTTCAATTACAAAATTAAAAAGTCCTCAACATTTATCTGAAGCAGAATTATTCAGATTAGCTATTTGGAACTATCAAATAACAAAATGACTAAACCTCATCATCGCATTCCATTTGCAAAATGTGCTCGAGGAGAGGAAACTAATTGAAAAAAATTTTTGAGAAACTCCATCTGACACACAACAAATTTAAAACTCTACTTCTGCGCGTGCCCGAGCATGGAGATGTGAGCCTTCTACTCGGCAGGAGAAACCGGAGGCAACTCTATCCTCACAAAGTGAATCCTCAATCAGTCCATCCTCCCGGGCGACGCCAACAATATGATGTCGTTTCACATAACTAACGGAGGGGAGGGCGCAGGATGGTATTTTTTTTTTTTTTTGGCCCCATTTTTTCTGGACAAATGCCTCAAGTCTCCACTCTGGCATGCCTCTGTGGTGCCCCAATATTGGGAAGGTGGGGAAGCAGCCTGATAATAAAACCATATGAAATCATTCTGTTGAAACCTATTATTTTTGAAGATGGCAGAATTTGTTGGCAGTTGGATTTATTCTTCTGGAGAGTGAGAAAATGTTTACTTTCCTTTATGTTTACGTTTCAACTCTATTTGAAGAAATAGAAAAATAGTGTATTGATCAGTTGTTAATGAATATTCATCATAGGCTGAACATACCAAGCAGAATGATTAAAATCCCACTCTCTTATTTGGCTCAGATTCCTTTGTTTAGACGTACTACTTTGATTAAATCTATTGGTTTTCTTACTGAAAGCAGTGTTGTTTTTCTGAGAGAAATTTCCTGGATTCTTTTGGGGGAGATTTACATATTTACATACTGGTCTTTTCTATCCCTCACAATATAATGCCTTACATGTATTACCAAGGCATCTATTTATTTCCAAACTGTAGCCACTCCTTGACAAGCAATCCCAAGCCTGATTGCCTCATAACAATATTTGAATGATTTGTATTGCTTCCAAGCAATATAAAATTAATCCCATAAACAAGTTTTCAGAAATAATAAAGGGAAAGACCTCATCCCCATTGCCTCGGCCTCAAAGTTGACACCTGGGAAAACAAGACTCAGCTGCCCAGGCAAGTCCAAGAACACTTCCCTATATCCTATTGCTTTGGAACACCTTTTTTTCTCACCCCTGGTTTCCAAGGAGAGGATTTTTCCTAAGATAACTGCCCTTTTAACTCTCTGAGCCAGCTAAGGAGATGGGTAGTGGGGTGCTGTTAGATGTGGAAAAACTAACAGTCTTGCTAAGCGTGGTTCTACCAAAGTTCTTCCTTTTGGGAGCGTCAAACGTACCCAGGCAGACTTTCCACCTCTCCTCCTGAGGCTGTCCCATGGACTGGAGGCCTGCCCTGGGTCAGAGTGCTGTCACAGGTAACTGCGTCTGCCTAATCTCATTCACTGATCTATTTGGCTCAGGGACCCAGAACCACATCCTCTAGCCTCTACCAGTAAGAAAGCGATCTCTCTCGTAGCTCCTACTTGCCATTCGTAGATGCACATTTCCAGTTATTCATGGGAAGAGGAGCATTCTACTTCGTAAGGGCCCCTTCAAAGAGCTCCCCCAACATCACCTACAGCCTGTAACAGCTTCTCTGTCTGAGACCAACAACTGACTTCTACCATTTCTCCCACAGCAAGAGCCATGCAAGCCTGACCGATGGAGATCCTGAAGAGCAGAGATGGGTTAGATGCCAATGCCTGATTCTCTCCCCATTCATAGTAATGGGATCATGATTTTTAGTTAGACATATGGCCACACGCAATCAAGGTTGTATTTCACAGGACATTTTATAGCAGGATGTAGCCATATAACTAAGTAAGTTCTGAGGCCCTTCTCGGCCCCATGGAAACTTGCTCAGCAGACCACAGGCATAACTCAGTACAAGGGGGTGGCCAGCACTCTTTCAGGTTATCCTCCACTAATGAGGAATGGCCCCTATCCTTCCAGAAGACAATTCTGAGACTGTTCATTCTTCTTGGTTTCTCAGACACCTCCAGTGGACATGAGCCCCAGGTGTGCTTCACCAAATCACTGGTCTCCAGGTCTATTCTTAGAGGAACCTGGCTAACATACTGTGTGGTCACACCACAGATCATGTAGCTTAACCAAAATCAGCTGGTTACTGCTTGACCAAGAACAGCTCAGATATTATTGCTGTACAAGAAGCAGACCCAACTTGGCTGGATGCAAGAATCCCAGGAAAGGAATAATTAGAAAAGAGTGCAAAGAAATTTTCAAATGGATAAAAATGTTTAGTTATCAGAGGCTCAACTTAAGAACTAAAGGGAAGAGAAGTGGATCAGAAACTAACATCATCCTTGATTAGTCTGATCTTTGTCCCTGACCAGTTCTTAACAATATATAACCAAGGCAGATTACACCAAAGTCTGAATGAGCCTCTCTCTCCTCTGTAGAATCCATCGCATCTCCTCAAATGGGTCCAATTTATTCTCACCCAGACAACATGGGCAAGAACAACATCTTTATTTATATACCAAGCAGAAATGGGACTCTGACTCTCAGTATGGATTAAAAGGATAGTCTACACAATAGCAATAATCAGATAGAAACTGAAGACAATTATCCAGAGTTTTCAAATAAATGAAACTTTAGTTCAACTACTTTAGGATGAAACATTGTAATACATTCTGATAATCAAACTCTCTTTCTCAATAATCGATCTTGCTTAGCATTAAGACTCACTTTTTTTTAGATCCTGGCTGATACTTTTGACGTAGGCAAAAGGTTTCCAAAGAAAAATGCTGTTACGAATCCAGTGATTCATTGGAACATCATTCTAAAAATTCATTCTTTCAAAATAGGGTCTTTCAAGGAAATGTATGTTTTCAAAATAATTGTCCTTGGATCACTAAATCTGGGTGTGTAACATCCTCCCTGCCTCAGGGCTAAAAGATTTTAATGTTGTGAAAGGAACTGCTGATAGTGGTAAAGTTAATAGGGCCCTACTTAAGAAATAACTGGACATTTCTCTTGTTTTATGAGGCAATAATTTTACTCCCTAGTGAATAAAGACTAGAAAAAATTGGATCACTGCCAAAGATATAACCTACACTATATCAAGTACTGCTGTTCCATTTCTCTTACCTGTCTCCTGGAGGCTATATGGATGCATACAGGGGAAGCCTCTCCGATAACTTTTTCCGAAAAATCACATTAAACAAATACCAGCCTAACAAAGCAAAGATGTAGGGCTCAGCCTTCCACAGATGACTTACACAGCTGACTTCCCAGCTTCCAAAATTCACTACCCTCATTACCACGAAACTGTGTCCTTGCCTCTTATGTAAACTATCCAAGAAATATTTAAGTCTTTTATACCATTGTCTGTAAACACCAATTCAGGGAAGCGGAGGAGTGTCTCGGGATTCTTGGCCTAAACACAGAAAAGCCTCCATTGAAAAGAAGGGGATTACTGTGCATTTGTTCTCTATTGCTCAAATAAACAAGCATTAAAAAGAAAGTATTCCAAAAAGCAATGAATCAAGTGTATTAGCAACTGTATTTCCCACCCAAATGCAAATTCTAAGAGAATCCTTTTTGAAAAATCAGCTATTGGATTTCTTCCTGCTTATCTAGCTCAAAATAGTTAATCTGTGCATGTAAATATATATAATATATTTTCCCATGATACCAAAAGGGGCCTTACAAAAGTATACAATAAAGTAAGTACACAATAAAATGGCATGATCTAATAAAGCCAGAGGCCAAGTCAGTCACCTAGAACAGTCATTTGGGTTTTCTCTTAACAAACTGCACCTAGGAAACCTCCGTCGGTCACTTCCAAGTTTTCTGATTTAATCTGTTGACGGTCACCTAAGAAAGAATGGCACCAAGTTTCTGAAAGAGCAGGAAAGTCCATCACTAAAGAAAGTTTACCAAAAAGAAAAAAAAAGGGAAGTTTACCTTATATGTAGGTAGCCCTTCATACTCATAATAGAAAAATCAACTCATTTGAACCAGGCTCTATTTGGGATTAAAATAACTGCTAAAAATTTTCAATATGCATTAATTATGCCCACAAGGATATTCTAGAGGCAATCGTGAGATTCTAATTATAGTGCTGTGCTTTGAATTTACTGATTGACATAAATTTAAAATCACATCACAGTTTTAACTCATTTGCCCTATTAAATGGGTTTGTGGGTTGATATTATTATCCTCCTACATGTCTAAATACTTAGCGCAGCTGAAAGGTTAAGTAACTTCACCAGTAACACATGATGAACTCTTTTGTTTCATTCAAGCCCATGCTCCTTCTGCACCTGGAGAATGAACTTCATTCTCTTCTATGCAGCAATTTTGTCTCCCATGCTCCTCCTCAACCTGGGCTCACAGAGGACCTTGGTCCGCGTCTATACAGCTATACTGAAGAAGAATCTGGACATTTCTTGAGAACTCACAGAGGATGCTTCTAGAGAATCCAGAATGCCTTACCTCACTCAGTCCATGACACCTGCCATTGTGTAGCAGGCAAGTCCCCTAACATTATGCTTTGAGGCAGCCCATTCTTTTTCTGCTCTCCCTCTGACCCGCTATTTCCATTAGTACTGTTAAGCCCGAAACATAGAACTAGGCCATACCAGGAAAGCAATGGCCTCCTCCCTGGGATGCTCTTAGCTCTCCTCTGCTGTCCTTACCTTCCCAACAAACCACACTCCTTTTCCTTTCTCATACTCTTATTTACTCTTTACTCCTCTCTTAGTTCTTCTTTTTCTTACCCTATCATTATTCCCAAAGCTTTCTGCTATCTATCTTTGAGCAAATGGACTCTGTAACTTCATGAAATTGAGGTAAGTAGGAAAAGACCCCTGGTCTCCTGAGAGAGCCCTATTCCCTTTTATGCATAGGAAAGGAGGAGGTTAGTAAAAGGAGGTGTGATGGTTAATTTTATGTGTCAACTTGGGGGTTACAGTGCTCAATTGTTCAGTCGAACACTAGTCTCCATGTTACTGTGAAGATATTTTGTAAATGTGGCTAACATCTATAATCCGTTGACTGTAGGTGAAAGAGACTACCTTGAATAATATGGATGGTCTGGGGACTCCTGGTGAAGCAGAAACTCTGTCTCAAGACTCCAACACAGAAATCCTGCCTGACGGGATGCCTGGATGGCTCAGTTGGTTGAGCAGCTGCCTTTGGCTCGGTCATGATCCCAGCGTCCTGGGATCGAGTCCCACATCGGGCTCCTTGCTCGGCAGGGAGCCTGCTTCTCCCTCTGCCTCTGCCTGCCTCTCTGTCTGCCTGTGCTCGCTGTCTCTCCCTCTCTCTCTCTGACAAATAAATAAAATCTTTAAAAAAAAAAAAAAAAAGAAAAGAAATCCTGCCTGACTTTCCAACCTGAGGCTCACCCTACAGATTTTGGACCCAAGCCTACAACGTTAACTCCTACCTGGGTTTCTTCTGCTGACCTACCCCACAATCATGTGAACCAATTCCCAGTTTCTTAACATAAGTCTCCCTCCATCTGTGCATCTGCGTGTGTATCCTATTGGCTCTCTTTTTCTAGAGAATTCTGATTGGTCCAGAAGACAATAAACATCTTTGGAGAATCTGCTGTGTGTCAGGATCCATGATCTCAAGTTGTATACACTAACTCACTTCAGAGGTAAAACCTTCTATAAGCAACCATTAAAAGACTCTGATATTTTTTTTTCAGTTGTGACTCACAATGAATTATTTCCAACACCCCTAAATCATCACCCAGCCTTCATCACTAATGCTCTGTGATGAGGTGACCTACATCTGCCCTAAGGAAAGAGCCCAAACACAGCAAAATGAATCAACACAAACCTACAAGAATTTGAGGCCTACTATACGAATGAAAAAAAAAAAAAAACCTCCTGATAGTCCTCTATAAAACACAATATTCAAGAACAAAACATAAAAAGTAAACAGTGGGTACTGCTAAATATTTAAAAAGATAAAAAACTGCTACACAGATTCCATTTTAAGATAGGTTATTTTACACTTTCTAAAGGGGAAAAAAATAGGAGGAATGTAAAATGCTATATAAAACAGGGAGGCACTTTGCAATTTATGTATTCTCTGAGGTCAATTGCCATAATTTCCCAAAAAAGAAAGAATCTCAGTACCTAGTTGAGGGAAAAGGAAGGAGGTGGAGTGGTCTGCATGCCATTATGTCGTGCCTGAAGCATAAACCACATTTTACTTTATTCTAGGGAGAAAAAGTCCTGGCTAACGGATGCAGATGAAAGACTTTAAAACCAACAGCATAACTAGGATATGTTTCAGCGAATTTTTCCCAATGAAATAGAGAGATAGTTTACCTGTTTGACCCCAGGCAGTGCCTCCTTCCTAGTTTCTAAGTACGACTCAGCACCCAGCCGCAGACACAGAAATACCAACAACCACAGTGAAAACGAGGACAATGCCAGTTATAATAATAATACCACCTTCCCTTCTCCAGGGCATTGTTCTGTGGACTGGATCTATTTTTAAAAATCTCACTTTTTTTTCTTCCCTACCCTCCAAACCCCCCACTTTGCCTCTCGAATTCCTCATATTAGGGAGATAGATCATATGATAATTGTCTTTCTCTGACTGACTTATTTCACTCAACATAATACCCTCTAGTTTCAACCACGTTGTTGCAAATGGCAAGATTTCATTTCTTTTAATCTCACAAAACAAACTGAGGGTTGCCTGGAGAAGGGGGTTAGGGAGAGGATTGTTGGGTTATGGACACTGGGGAGGGTATGTGCCATGGTGAGTGCTGGGAAGTGTGTAAGCCTGACAATTCATAGACCTGTACCCTTGGGGCTAATAATACATTATATGTTTAAAAAAAAAGTAATTAAAAAATGTTTTTAATTAAGAAAAAAAAATCTCTACAGATTCATAAAATATAAACTCCAAAACAAGTAGAGGTGCATAAAGACATAAAGTGCATAAAGAAAACACAATTGCCAATAAAATTGGGAAAAAAATGTTCAACCTTGGTAATAAATAATGTGAATTCAGACAAGAGTCCGCTTCTCTTGTATTTGTTGGTTAATAAAAATACCAGTATGGGAAAGGGTGCGGGACACAGGCACCTTCATCCACTGCTGAATGTTGGAATCTGGTAAGGTCTCTCCGGAGAACATTTTGGGAAGTGGGGTTAAAGACTTGAAGACACACATACCCTTTGTTCCAGAAATCCCTTTTCTTTTTTTTCTTTAAGATTTTTTTGAAATTTATTTATTTGACAGCAGAGATCACAAGTAGGCAGAGAGGCAGGCAGAGAGGGAGGGGGAGGCAGGCTCCCTGCTGAGCAGAGAGCCTGATGCGGGGCTCGATCCCAGGACTCTGGGATCATGACCTGAGCCGAAGGCAGAGGCTTAACCCACTGAGCCACCCAGGCACCCCCCAGAAATCCCTTTTCTTGAAACTTATCCTCAAGAGTGATAAGCATGTATACAAAGACTTACGAATCAGGGTCTTTATCGCAATATTTATAGAAGTGAAAATATAAATATAAATTCAATGCACCAAATAGGTACTTCGTTTACCGCAGCACATCCACGATGGACTGACTACCCTACTTAAGCTAAAACAATGTGATTTAGCAAAATATTTAGCAATGCCGAAAAACACAAAAACATTTTTAGGTGATAAATGTTTAAGAACATGTTATCCTTACAATTGTGACTCAGCAAAGCATGCTTTCCCTGGGCCTCTGTTTCATCACCTTTGAACTCAGGAAGTTGGACTGAAAGTCTGAATCATTCTAAGATTCAAAATGTTCTGCTTTAGACTTGGAAAGGTCTTTTTCTGCACTTAAGAGATAGCCAACAGTTTTTGGCATTTACACTCTGGACCAGATTTAGGATTACTTCACCAATAGATGCCACTAATTCTAAACATGCAAATTTCACACCAGACAAGACCCAGTTTGAACAGGTGGGAATAGGCAGCACCTGCCTTCGAGGTACACCATGAAGACAATTTAAGTTTCTTTAAAAAAAAAATGGTATCGTTTCACAAATGGTGCTCACCTTCCCCTTCAAGCCTTATTATTAGTCAATTACACCATCATGCAAATAACTTGAAACAGTTTGTATCAGTCAGGGTTCCCCAGAAACACTGAACCAGGAGGAGAGAGGTAGATAAATAGGTTGATAGATAACTAGAAAAATGGATAAAGAGAAATTGTGTTACGTGTTTTACCTGCAAGCAAGCTCAAACGTGTAGGGCAAACCAGCAGGATGAAAATTCTATGAGGGGAGCTGATGTTGCCATCTTTTTTTTTTTTTTTTTTTTTTTTTTTTTTTTAAGATTTTATTTATTTGTCAGAGAGAGAGGGAGAGAGAGTGAGCACAGGCAGACAGGGGCAGAGGGAGAAACAGGCTCCCTGCCGAGCAAGGAGCCCGATGTGGGACTCGGATCCCAGGACGCTGGGATCCTGACCTGAGCCGAAGGCAGCTGCTTAACCAACTGAGCCACCCAGGCGTCCCCTGATGTTGCCATCTTAAGACAAAGTTTCTTCTTCCAGGAAACCTGACTTCTTTGCTCTTAAGGATTTTCAACTGATTACAGGAGGCACATCCGTAGTATCCAGGGTAATCTCTTTTACTTAAAGTCAACTGACCGCTGATGGGAACAACTAGGTCTACCAAATACCTATCAGTAACAATTAGATTTGTGTTGGATTCTTTTTTTTTTTTTTAAAGATTTTATTTATTTACTTGACAGACAGAGATCACCAGTAGGCAGAGAGGCAGGCAGAGAGAGAGAGAGGAGAAAGCAGGCTCCCTGCTGAGCAGAGAGCCCGATGTGGGGCTTGATCCCAGGACCCTGGGATCATGACCTGAGCTGAAGGCAGAGGCTTAACCCCCTGAGCCACCCAGGCGCCCCTCGTGTTGGATTCTTAAAAAGCGGTGCTATCGCCTACCCATGTGAACATATAAAACTATTATAGAGATTATATAAGTGTTTTCCTCCAGCATCTGGCTATAAACAATCCCTCTAAAAAAAAAAACACTAAAATTTTGCTTAAACTTGTAAGCAAAGAAGGATCGAAGAGAAGCAGAACGAGAAGCCATTTTGCAAAAGCACAGAACGCCTTGAGGCCTTAGCACAGAGCTGGACCCGGACTCCCACGCTCTTTCACCCGAAATCCCTCTCTGTGTCTCACCTCTCCTGTCTCCATGCAAGCTATACTTTCAGGCGTGTTCCTTGCAAGTGGTGACTGATTAGTAGAATTACTGCGTCACGAGGCAGAGGAGGCCGACCAGTGTAGGGATCTGAGCACGGAAACAGGTACTAGTGAAGCCTTTGCCGGGCCTGCATCCCAGCGGTCTCCCCGGGCCGCGCACTGTTTCCTGCTCCGCCCCCACCACCTTAACCCACCTCTGTCCAAGAGCGCTGCACCACCCCCCCCCCGGGTTGCTGTTCTTCGTGCCCACGCATTTGCTCTTGCCTCTCCTCTCTTTGCAATCCCTGTGCCCAGCTGTTTGAACCAGTGTGCTTGTTTTACCGAGCCAGAATTCGAGAAGGATAGATAATAGTTAAAAATAGTTTAAAAAGCAGGTTAGAACAATGAAATGTTCTGAATTCTTGAAAACATGTCTTACTAAAACAACTGCCGTTACTTATCTGTAGTTTTTCTAATTCAGCTGATGAGGGGGTGTTATTTAGCTTTCAGAAACCTCATGCTTGTAGTTTGGTTACCTTGGCACTGGGTGAAAGACATTTGTAACAGTCTTGATCATACTGTGCAAACCAAAACACATATGCCTTCGTAGAGTTTGCTGACATCTCAAAAAAGAGACTTTTTGCTTAAAGTTTGAAGATAACCATTAAATGTCTTCCTTAAAAAAAAAGTGTGTGTGTGTATATATAAAATATGTATGTGTACAACATATATTAATATATGGGTATA
Organism: Neogale vison; assembly: GCF_020171115.1. Lineage (NCBI taxonomy): Eukaryota > Metazoa > Chordata > Mammalia > Carnivora > Mustelidae > Neogale > Neogale vison. The sequence continues at coordinate 115,472,742 of NC_058095.1, read as the reverse complement.
TATTATACATATATAAATGAAATGGCTTACCATTTAATGGCAACCAGTATTTTAAAAAAAGAAAATCAGAGGATACTAGATTTGATCATTTCCTCACTATTTCTTACCTGTCTCTGAATTCTCATATTGGAGCCCAAGATCTACCTCAGTAGTTCATCCTTAATCTCTCTCCTGGCTCCACACCAGCTTGCTTATCTCTCTATTGCTGGATTTTGCCTCCGCATATATAGCCTATGTTACCTGCCCCGTCAGTGTAAGATAATCAAAGAGGGATTTATTTTGCTTTTCATGAAGTCATAAAAATTTTCATTTGGCAGATGTCTTGAGGATTTCCTAATCTGACTACTTACTTTATGGTTGATAAAACCAGGCCTGGAGAGGTCACATAATTCATCTACCAGCACACAGGTAACAGAGGCAGGGCGGAGCCTGAGACCATCTGTAGGGAACAGGGAGGGAGGGGGCAGGAACAAAGTTGCACACAGCCCAGGCTAAGATTACTAAATAGCTGATGTGAGGGGAGACTGATCCCCCTGAAGAGAAAAGTGACATGATACTGATCAAAGGAAACTAAGCCCAGCAGCACTCTGGCCGCCATTTGACAGCTCCCCTCTACTGCTTCTCCTCTCCTACCAAACACTTGTAGGATTGTGCTTCTTGCTTTCCCTGTGGTTGGTCAGGGGTGGGGGGTGGGAGGGGGCAGACAACTGGTTCTCCCCATTGAGTTGGAATTGACAGGTAGCCTGTCACCTGGGCCCATGGCTAAGAGCTATAGGCCATGATACTTGTTCTTTCCATCCAGTTTCCACTGAGTTGGAACTGACATGTAACCCACCTACCTGAGTCCCTGAGGAGGACTATGAAGACATAGAGTCAAAGTCTCAGATGACCATGTGGGATCTGCAGAATAAAAAAGAAAGAAGCTTTTGTTATTTTAAATGTTGTTATTTGGGGAATTCTGTTAATTGCTTGATAACTAGGCCCACCCTGACCACTATAATCATCCCACCACTGCATAGTTAATTTACTTCATTTATTTTCTTGTATCTGCAAAGAAAAGAAGCAGCAGCAATAATAAAAGTCGAGAGTTAGAGGCTTTGCAGCATTCTGAGTCTGGATTAAAGTCCCATCACTACTATATGCGTAGCCCTGAGTTTTCAAAGGAGTAAGGATAATAGGATCATTTGAAAGGGTCATTATGAGCATTAAATGAGCTAAGATATAGCGAGCATACCAGAGTATCTTAAAATTTTTGAAGTACTCAATTAACTGCTATTTCCTACTACTACTGTGAGAAACAAATTCTTCAGAGACCTAGGCCAGTTCTCTTTCCATGACACCACCCGACCTCACACTCCCTACTTTTACAGCTTCTTCTTTTTTTCCTGAATGTTAACAGATGGGAAAGAAATGCCATTACACTGCTAGGATAGTTTACCCACACCACAACCCCAGCTCCCAAGCTGGGCAAATCTTTCAACAATCAGTAAACTCAGATCTTCAAGTTTCCTCTTCCCTCAGCTACTTAAATTTTAGAGTTGGAGCTATATGTCATTCTGGTTGCATGTAAAAATTCCTAGGTCACCAAACTAAATATTACTAATGGCTTGAGGTAGGCTATAGGGTAACCAAAACTTCTTTAAAAAATATTTTCTCAATGAACAATTTTTCTTTTATATAGAAGAATGTAAGTTGGAAGATTATGAGGAGTTGATAGGAGGCTCCTGATTCTAAGGTCAGGAACAAGACAAGAATGCCCACTCTCACCACTTTTATTCAAAATAGTACTGGAAGTCCTATCCTGAGCAATTAGGCAACATAGAGAAGTAAAAGATGTCCAAATTGGAAAGAAGTAAAATTGTCTCAATTGCAGATGACATGATATTATATTTAGAAATTCCTAAAGAGTTCAGGGGGAAAAAAAACTATTAGAACTAATATACAATTTCAGTAAAATTGTGGATACTAAATCAACATCAAAAATCAATTGCATTTCTATATACCAATATCAAATTACCAGGAAGATAAGTTGAGAGAACAGTGTCATTGAAAATAGCATCAAAAAGAATAAAATATTTTGGAGTAAATGAACCATGGAGGTGAAAGATCTGTATAATGAAAATTATAAGGCATGGATGTAAGAAATTGAAGAGAACACAAATAAAATGGAAAACTATTCCCTGTTCATAGACTGAAAGAATTAATATTGTTAAAATGACCATACTACTCAAAGTAATCTACAGATTCAAAATAATTCTTACTGAAATTTCAGTAGTATTTTTCAGAGAAATAGAAAAAAATATTCCTAAAGTTTGCACGGGATGAGAAAAGTCCCCAAATAACCAAGACATTCTTGACTAAAAAAAAAAAAAAAAAACTGGAGGCACCACATCTCCTGATTTCAAACCATATTACAGAACTCTAGAAATTAAAAAAGTATTGTATTGGCATAAAAACAGACACATATATCAATGGAACAGAATAGAGAGCCCAGAAATAAGCCCGTGCATTGTATGGTCAATTAAATTTTGACAAAGAAGTTAAGAATATGCGGTGTATCTTCAATAAACGGCATTGGTAAAACTGGACAGCCATATGCAACAGAATGATACTGGACCACTCTCTTCCACCAGACACAAAAATCAACTCAACGTGCATTAAAGACTGACAATAGCAAAAAACAAATAATCTAATTAAAAATGGGCAAAAGACATGAATAGGCATTTCTTTGAAGACATCCACATGAAAATTTGCTCACCATCCCTTATCACCAGGGAAATGCAAATCAAAATCACAGTGAGATATCACCTATCTAAATGGCTAAAATCAAAAACACAAGAAATAACCAGTGTTGGTGAGGATGTGGAGAAAAAGGAACTTTTGTGCACTGGTGGTGGGAATACCAACTGGTACAGCCACTGTGGGAAACAGTATGGAGTTCCCTCAAAAAATTAAAAATTGAACTACCTACAATCCAGAAATTACACTATTGGGCATTTACCCAGAAAATAAAAAACACAACTCAAAGGGACACATGCACCCTTATTTATTGCAGTATTGTTTACAATAGCCAAACTATGGAAGCAACCCAAGTGCCCATTGATAGATGAATGGATAAAGAAGATATGGTGTATACAAAATGAATTATTACTCCATAAAAAAGAATGAAATCTTGCCATTTGCAGCAACATGGATGAAGTTAGAGAGTATAATGCTGAGCAAAATAATTCAGAGAAAGATAAATACCATATGTTCTCATTCATATGTGGCTTTAAGAAACAAAACAAATGAGCAGAGGATATAAAAGAGAGACCAAGAAACAAACTTTTTAAAAGATTTTATTCATTTATTAGAGAGAGTGGGAGAGGGAGTAGCAGGGGGAGGCAGAGGGGGAGGGAGAAGCAGGCTCTCTGCTGAGGATGAACCCTGATGTGGGGCTGGATCCCAGGACCCTGGAGTCACAGCCTAAGTCAAATTCAGATGCTTAACCGACTGACCCAGCCAGGTGCCTCCAAGGAACAAACTATTAACTACAGAGAACAAACTAATTGTTAATTGGCCAGGGCGGGGGGCGGGGGGGGGGGGGTTCGAAGAATAGGGAAATTGAGATTAAAATGTATACTTACCACGATGAAAAACAATTTTTAATTTAAAGAAAGGAATAAAATCCTATCATTTTCAATAACATGAATAAACCCAGAGGGCATTATGCTAAGTGAAATAAGCCAGACAGAAAAAGACAAGTATCACATGGTATCACTTTAAGTGTAGAATCTTAAAAAAAAAAAAAAAAAGAAAGAAAGAAAGAAAAAGAAAAAGAAAGAAAGAAAAGAAAACAGTAACAGAATAGAAAAGTGGAGAAATAGAGAGAGTTTGGTAATAGGGTTCAAACTTTTAGTTATAAGACAAATTATTTTGGGCGCTTGGGTGGCTCAGTCAGTTAGGTGTCTGCCTTTGGCTCAGGTCATGATCCTAGGGTCCTGCACCAGGCTTTCTGTTCAGCAGGAATGATCCTAGGGTCCTGCACCAGGCTTTCTGTTCAGCAGGAATGATCCTAGGGTCCTGCACCAGGCTTTCTGTTCAGCAGGAATGATCCTAGGGTCCTGCACCAGGCTTTCTGCTTCTTCCTCTGTCTGCTGCTCCCCCTGCTTGTGTTTGCACTCTCCCCTCAACCCTGTGTGAAATAAATGCATAAAATCTTTTTTTAAAAAAGACAAATAAATTTGAGTATCTAATGTATAACATGGTGACTATAGCTGATAACATTGTATTACATAATTGAAATTTGCTAACAGAGTAAAACTTAAATGTCACCAAAAAGAAAAAGAAAAAGAAAAATACTTTGTTTTGTCTATCTAAATGTTATGTTAAATCTCTACTTTTCCCAAACCATGAGCGAAAAATACCAAAATAGTTTGAAGTAGCATAGGCAACATTTGAAATATAAGGTAGAAAAAATTTCAACATTTGAAATATATGTGAAATAAGAAAAATGTGTTGACAATTATGGTGTTAAGTTTCCTCTGACATTCTCTGAAAATCATATGCCCAATAAATGAACAAATGAAAAAACTGAATCCCAAACTCCTTGTTACAGAGTATTTCCATGCCCAATAACAGGAAAGGCAGATGTTTGTGTTTAAAAAAAAATACAATTTGGATAAAATTTTACCACAAATTTAATTTAATTTAAAGAGTGAGAAGTTGACAAAGAGGTCTCAGAAGAAACAGAATTTCTCAAGTAGGAATGAAATGCTGACAGAGACAATTCCCAGTTAATAAACACAGCCACCCAGAAAGAATGGGTTTAGGTTATCGGTGTAATGATGACACAGAAATCATGGAATTGACCTTCTTGAGGTGTTAGTAGTTTAAATTGCTTTGCAAATGATTACTAACACTGTTTCAGCCCACTCACTTCTTTGGGCCACAGAATTTGCATTGACTGGGTTTTTTTTTGTTTTTTTTTTTCTTCAATTTATTTATTTTCAGAAAAACATTATTCATTATTTTTTCACCACACCCAGTGCTCCATGCAAGCCGTGCCCTCTATAATACCCACCACCTGGTACCCCAACCTCCCACACCCCCCCCGCCACTTCAAACCCCTCAGATTGTTTTTCAGAGTCCATAGTCTCTCATGGTTCACCTCCCCTTCCAATAGCATTGACTGGTTTTGCTCTTACTGACACAACAAGAAGATAACATCTTCTTACAAGAACTAATGAGCCCCTTCCATGAACAGTTTCCCTGTGGACAGACTGTATCAGGCCTTCTAAGCTCATGTCTGTCTCTCATTATGTCCACCCTGAATGAGGTAGGTGCTGGACTCGGTCTTTATTTCCATGAATAATTTAGGATATACCTTCACACATTAGGTGTTTCCAAAATGAATTATAGTAAATTGGTTTCTCACCACCTCCCTTTAATTTTATTCCATCAAAAGTAAAGTTCATATTTAACATGTAAAGTAAACTGAATTGGTGTGACTAAGTGACCAGTTGATAGGATGTCACATAAAACATTTCCTTCAATACAGCAAAATTTCCCTAGAATAAAACCATTTCTCCCTGTACCCCAACAGTATAGATGGGAAAAGCAAGGAAGTGTGGACACATGAAACATTCCAATAAATCCCAATCTGATGAAGGTCATCAGGAGGTGTGACATGTTTGCAAAACCTTGGGCCCTCAAAGTGAGTTTAATTCTTCATATACCCACAAATTCTTCATGATTCTATCCTCTGACCCATAAACTCACTGAAATTTCTCCTCCTAGACCTCCCCACCTCATCCCCATCTTTCCCTCTATTATTGGAGGTCATTCCACTTTAAACAGCTATATACTTGGCATATTAAGATTTTATTTATTAATTTAGAGAGAGCACGAGAGAGAGGTGAGAGGGCATGGGCACACAAGGCGGAGAGGGAGAGAATCTCAAGCCTCCCTGAGCCCGGAGACCGCCGTCTCGGAGCTCAATCTCAGGACCCTGAAGTCATGACCTAAGCTGAAATCAAGAGTCCGGCGCTTAACCAACTCTGCCACCCAGAAGTCCAGTTTGCCTAAGATCTTAATACAGTGCCACAAGCACCTAGAACATGGAACCTCAGTTCAGATCGGCTGGGAACTCTATTCTTTGCTGGTTCTACTTGAAATGTATATTTTTAGTGCTTTTCCTTCTGCAATTGCAAGAACACAACTATCCTAGGGGCCCCTTGCTCTGTCTGTTTCTTCATGACTGCCAGGTGATAGAGTACTTTCCCTTACGTTGACTCACTGAGCTCAGCTTACTTCCCCCAGCCATGCTTGGTCTTGTGTGTTCACTAAACAGAAGAGCCTTCCTTATTTCATCCACATCAACACTCAACACTTACAAACACAGCAATAATACAGTTCTTCCCCAAATTAAATACTGTTCCTAGAAATGTTAACGTGTTCTGTGGTGGAATGGGGAGGGGGGGATGGTTTGGTTTTTAAAAGTTTGGGAAGCGCTGGATTAAAGATCTCTTAATGTCTTTATTGCAGGTTTTTCTCCAGAGTTGTTGTTATTCTTTTTTTCATTTAAGATTTTATTTATTTATGACAGTGAAATAGCGAGAAAGTGGACATAAGTACAGGGGAGCTGGAGAAGGAGAAGCAGGCTCCCTGCTTCTTCCAAGACACTGGGATCATGACCCCAGTTGAAGGCAGACAGTTAATGACTGAGCCACCCAGATGCCCCCTCCAGAGTTTTTAAGCTGTAATGTGCACTGTAAACCCCCTAACGTGGGATGTAGAATAAATAATTCCATAATAATTTATGACCTTTTTTTTTTCCTAATCTGGTTTACTGTCCAAACATGGTTTACTGTTCTTTTTCCTATTCTGGTTTAGAGTACTAGGTTCAGCGGCAGCTAATTCAGGATTACCAAGTAACACTCCCTAAAATAACTCCATTAATGACCTATATGACAGTCTTTTTGCAATGGTTATGACATTTATTGATACTATGTCTTATATTAAAAGAGATTCATGATGACTTCAAAAAATATTTTTAAATGCCATAAAATAGAAATTAAATGAAAAGAGAGACATCAGGGTGAAAAAAAAAGTCAGAAAAATGCTAAAATAAAGCCAGAATGAAAGAGTATATAGAATATAAAAATGTATTCTAGAACATCTTTCGCAGAAGCTAATAGGGGTCAAAATTGGCTCTGAGCTTACTGACAGTTCAAATCAAAAAGGGAAGAACAATCATCTACAAGATTTATAATGTCTATGAGATCAAAACACAGCAGATGCTTTGGAAAAGCCTAACATTCCCTATATTCTGCAGACTAAGAAATTTTCTCTTCAGGATCTTCATAGAGAACACAATGTGTGGGTCCCAAACCCAGCTACATGTTAAAAATCACCTGGGGCAGTTTGTGAAATACATCTTCTCAGTCCCCACGGCAGAATGACTGAGTTAGTATTTTTAGTAAGTTCTCTCATGGGTCTTCAGACAATCTGGAAGATCAGAAATCAGAAATTCCTAGTTTGATAGACAATATCCTTAACAATGTCCTTGTTAAAGTTGTTGGAACAGTTGCTTTAGGCCAAGATTTCAGCCTCACAAGGAAATAGATACTTGGTCAATTACTTGAAGATATTCCCTTAATGTATTTTCAATTGTCTCCCGGTTCAATGGCAGAGAAATCTCCCATAAATAAATATTATAATTGAGCCTCACTTCTCTGAAAGCCTGTGATTCTATTACCCAATTGAAATATTCAATAAAGTCAGTGAATACTTATTTGGAAAACACTCAGCTACAGTAAAATGCAACTTAAAAACAAAAACTTTCATTTATAAACATACTCTCTTCTCTCTAACTTGAAACCATCAACATTAATTGGCGACAGAATTCTCCACTTCTGAAAGCTATATAAACAAACACAGATGTCAAACAAGAAACAAATTGATAGGATACACAAAATTATCTCAGTTGCCTTACAAGGTGACGCTGAATATATTAAACAAAAGTTGGAAAGAAAATTTAATTTACAAATCTCACAGGAATATTGGTTTCATATTATAACAGTTAGTTCTTATGCTATGAATTTTCCCTCAAGGAGGGAACACCAATGGAGAGTAATCTCTAGAAATTTTCACACTCTACTACAAAACAATAAAACAGATCAGAAATTATCTAATCAATGTTGGGGGAAATAATGTCAAAATAAAAGCACAGATTTGCATTCCTTCTGGGGCTGCTTACAATTGCTTAGTTTTGAAAGAGGAGGAATTGAAATTTTTTAAGGATGTCAACAAACCGGAGGAAAATAAGGATGGCTCAGAGAGTGACAAGAGCTCTATCAGCTTGGGGTTAAGAGAGCCTGTCACCACAAATTGCCGTCGTTTATTGAAAATGCTAAGGACTACAGGACATTGTTTTTAGTTATCTCAAGTCCAAAAGAGCAAAGAAAGGAAGGAAAAGCCACAATGATGAAAGTGACAGGGAAATAGATTGCGACTCAACAAAAGAGAAGTCTATATGACAATTAGAAGCCAAAGGGAGTTAGGGGACGCTAGGCAAATACAGAAACAAGTCATGGGAACATTTGACTGGCATTCACAGGTCAGTACTTCTCAAACTCTGGAGTGTATCTGAATCACCAGGAAGGCTCCATAAAGGCATTTGCTGGGCCATAGCTCCAGTTTCCAATTGGGTAGGTCTGAAGAGAGGCCCTAGAATTTACATTTCTTTTTTCACATTTTTATAGAGGTCTTTTTATTTATTTATTTAAAGATTTTATTTATTTATTTGACAGAGAGAGCATAGCAGAAGGAACAGCAGGCAGAGAGAGAGAGAGAAGAAGCAAGCTTGCCCTGAGCAGGGAGCCAGACATGGGGCTTGATCCCAGGACCCTGGGACCATGACCCAAGCCAAAGGCAGATGCCCAAGGACTGAACCATCCAGGTGCCCCTAGAATTTACATTTCTAAAAAATCCCAATGTGATGCAAACTCTGTTAGCCCTGGGTCACACTTTGAGAGTCTCTGGAAATTCCCAGCCTATAGGATCTAGACAAAGTTTCTTGGCAGGAACAGATTGTTGCCCTGATGGTAGGTTAAGTGTTCTGGCTTCTCAGTGAAAATCAGAATTCCAAACTTTCATAAAAAGTGTCTTGACGTTTAAGTATTGGTAACTGATTAAAAAAAAAAAAATTAAACACTGAGCTAAACAACGCATGTCCATGGGCCTGATTAAAGCCTGTATACTTAGAGTTTGAGATCTCTTTTGTAGAGAGATTCATACATCAGGTAAGGAATTTTGTTTAAAAAACACATAGATTTAAAATGACTCTCTGAAACTAAAGTGAAGTTCAAAGACCCAAGTTGTCAAATCAGTATATTTTTTACCATTTGACACTTTGGTATACTTAATATCAAAGTGTCAAATGGTAAAAAATATACTGATACCTCACTTTTTTCCCCAGTTTACTAAGTACTTTTTATATATTACTTCATTTTATCTTTAAAGTCATAAAAGAAGTAAGGATTTTACTGTCATCTCCATTTTCCAGATTAAGAGCCTGAGACTGTATTATGAAACACACTCTTTTCTTATAACAATAGCTTGATGCTTTGAAAAGTTATTCGGAGCCATTTCTATTCATCACATTTGAGGCCACAACCCTTTCAAAAATCTAACAAACGTAAATTGGGATTGGGATCCATGTTGGCCCAAGAGCAGGTGGGATGGGTAACGACCAAGATAACCACCATCAACAGGAAGTAATTATGACATAGTACTGAATTCAGAGTGCTGGGATTACTAAAATAAAATCTCCTGTGGACCTTGTAGAAAATAATAAATTACCAGGTCCTTCTCCTGAGTATTCTACTCTAGAAGTTCAGAGGTCAAGGAGAAGAAATGGTGTCTCGCTATCACTTGACATTTGTGCTTAATTATGCCCAAAGAGGCTGAATTTTGATGGAAATTTTTTTATCCCACTCTTTTGTTTTGATCAAAAATGTAGCCATAAAGAGAAAAACTAATTCTTTATAGGGATATCCAAAGAAGAAAGTACTAACTTGTTCCAATGAATGAAAATCTATTTTCTTCCTGAAGATAGCCAAGAAAAAGACGATCCAGTCTTTTCGGTAAGACATTTTATGTCCAATCACTTTTGGTTCGGGAACTTATCTTTCCCAGCTAAAGCCTCCTGTCTGGAGCGTCTGTTATCAATGTGTTCTTAATTCATGACCAATGGCACACTGTCCTTTCTCTAGACACTTGTATTATATATCGCATACCATAGCCTAAGTCTGTGTGATTAGTGAATGTTCCTAAGTATGATTTTAAAAAAAACAAAAACACAAAAAACAAAAAAACAAAAAACAATGAAAGCATAGAAAAGGAGGAATGGCCATATGTTTCCAAACAAAACGAGGATACAAATCTAAGTCTTCCAAGTACTTAAAGTTAAAAGCATCCTAGAAATGCATAATAATTTGGTTATTTGATATAAAATGAACATCCATATGTATAAATCTATTGGCTGATATACCAGTCCAACCTCCATTCTCTCCAGTTGGAGACCTCACTGGAGTATTGTCTCCCTGCTTCCAGTGAGGGGAAAGAGGACAATCACGGGCTTCAGAATCACACTCACATCAAGTGATTCAAAGCAAGTCACTTAACTTCTCTGAGTATAAGGGTCCTCCTTTGACTGAAGAAAATATAAAATCAAGAATAATTATCCCTTTTTTTTTTTTTTTGGTAGTTTTATGAGGAGTAAGTAAAAGAAAGAACATACACAAATGGGGCTATTGAGACTTCAGTAATTCTCAATTCATTTTGATTTCCCTCCTGTCTTCTCTTCCATGTCACCCACCTTCACCATTTGCTTCTGAGTCTGGTTAGTGTACATCAGGGTTTCTCAACCTCAGCACTAGTGACATTCAGATTCGATCTTTCCTAGTTAGGAGAGCTGTACTCTACACTGTAAGATATCTAGTAGCCTCTCCTTTTCTAAAAACTAGGTGCCAGTAACAGCCCCCACACACAAAGCTATGACCACCAGAAATGTCTCTAGACATTGCAAGTAAGAGAGGCTCGCCCTGGGCTGAGAACCATGGGTGGAAATAGAGGGTCAGCTGTAAGAAATGGGAGTCCATTTTTGCTTGCTTTTCTGGCCACTCCTCTGAGAGGAAAGAAATAAGTGAGCAGCTTCAAATCTATCAATCTTCCAGTCTTAGTGTTAGAGGATATAAAATGGACTTCTCAAAGTAATAGATGACTCCTTCCCTTAGGTGGAGGGTATCTGAGAATGACAGACAAAAACCAAAGAGCCAGTCACCCTTCTGAAACACTTCCATCCTCAGACCCATTTTTTCTCTGTCTCTCTCTCCTGCTTTCCCTCCCTGCCTCTCTCTTCCCATCTCAAGTACACTTCGGCCTCAATAAATTAGGGTAATAAAAACAATACTAAAATATATAGTGTTATTGAGGACATGGCCATGGTATAGTATTGGGGAGAGAGTATCTTGAATAAATAGATTGTTGTTTTAAACTGAATTCATGATACTATTAAGTTTTCAACCTCATCGTCTAGAGAGGAGCATTTCAAAGATAAACTGTCTTGATATTTTCATTTCAAAGACAGGTAATAAGTAGAATACAACAATTTCCAGGGTACTCCAGACGGGCATAATCTAGTTTATGTAACCAGTCACCATTCTGAGGTGCCTCAAAGAGCTTTACTTTATAGTCAGTCTGAGAAGTACAGGTTTGTGGCGGCGTTGCCCACGTGGTAAAGATGGATTACTTGATTAATAAATTCAGAGAGAAGGGGATACAAAGGAAGGACAAGGTGAAGTGCAGAACTAAAATGAAAAGGTAAGATAGGTAAGGAAAAATTCAGTCAAGTGAGAAGGGAAGAAGAGGAAAAAAACAGACATAATGGTCCCTTTTCGTGTATGGGGTATTTGGATACGCTATATTTCTGAGAAAATATGATTGTGAAAATATGAGATATTTTCTTCCACCCAGAATATATTCCTCCTCCCTCTCATATTTTATAGGCAACAAATGTCCTCAAAGATCTACAACACTGATCTCTTCCGACTCCCATTTATGAGACACGTGTCTTTTCAGAGCCAGCCACAGGAAGTGTCTCCTGTGCCGAGGGACCCCAATGTAATAGGAAGGGAGAAAAGTATTTCTATCACTCCTATATGAATAAGAAAATTTAAGATTAAACAGGGTATTGCTTGTGCTCTGAAATTTATGGTTAATTTAATCAGACACCCTTGTGGTTCAGGGTCTTAATAACAAAAAAAGCAAGTTCCCTGGATAACGGATCTTTCCTTTTTTTTTTTTTTTTTTTTTTTTTTAAGTAAGAGAATTGCAGCCTTAAAAAATGCAGAAGAAAACATACCTCATCATGGGGGAAAAATCATGTGCAAAGGTAGCAGCAGTAGCACCTGGAAAATATTTAAGAGCATTATGGAGTTTATGGGGGTTGGGTAATATCTGAGGAGAGATACACGGAATGTTCCAGAGTTGAAAGACTACAGGACCTCGAGCTATGAGAGAGTCTTCCCAGCACTTGGACTTAGAGATAGAAAAGGTGTCTCTATGCTCCGTGCTCCTCTGTGTTCCAGAAAAGGAACCAGGGTAAACAAGCGAGTGCTCCTTCGCAGGCCCTGAGGTCCATGTCTTGGATGGAGCCATGAGGGCACTGAGCTAGGACAGTGAGCTCCACCACACAGGGCTGGCTCCCAGGCTGCCAGGAGTTCTCCCTGCACCGCGCTCCTGTCTCCCCTCCAGGCGTGGGCCTCTACCTGTCCAGCAAGCCCTCTCCAACATCTGACCCCCTACCACAGCCCCCATCATGTATGTGAGCAATGGCTCTTGAGAATAAAGAACAATTTGAGATGCAAAAAGCAAATGCCTCAGATTACGCCTTAAGATTCTGATCACTTTTCCACTTTGGACTCTTACTTGCTGTCTACCCTCCAGTCAAGCCTTACAGAGTTCCATAGGGAAAAATAACTGTTAGCAACCAAGTTCACCAGTGAAAAACCTTTGCAACAACAGAAAAGACAACTGATTTGATATTCAAAACAAATAAGGGTACCTAAAGTGAAGTCTCTTGAGTTAGTGCCCTTTGCTTAGCTTCCTGATCTCTCTATTCCTCCAGTGAGCAAGAACACACAGACGCTAATGTCTGGATGCTCCTCAGACCAGCTGGCATGGGCAGAACTGTCTCAATTTGCTGTCTGCTAAAATGGAGGCCATACCAAGTGTGGATTTTCCTCAAATCACTAGCTAAATTACAGATTTAAAATACCTTCTATGGATTATACTATGGTACTGTCCTTTTCAAAATCATGGTTTCTAAATTTCTTCTGAAGAATTTGCCATTTACTTACCACCTTAGAAATGAAGGTGTAGGGTGTCAAGACAGAAGAGCATAAAATGTGAGGCGCCAAGGAAAAGTATCCAAAGGGATTGATAGCATCAATAAGCACCTCTTGAAAGCCCATTTCAGAGGGCTTACGCTGAGCGAGGAACTAAGACATTGCCCCACAGAATCATAGAACCAGAGCTCCTCAGATTCTTGAGGGCCTTAACAGAAGTCTTGTCTTACTCAAATCTTTTTGCATATAAAAGATAATAGAATAACAGGTGTATGGTGGGTAGGTGCCTTGCCCAAGATCACCCAAGTGGTATTATCTTTATTTTCTCATTGGCAATAATTCTGAAGAAGCTGAGATTTTTTTTTTCCCCTCAACTTGTAAGCTGACAAGTTAACCTGTCACAGTATCATGGATGCCAGCAGAAGACAAGAGATTCCTGGCTCAGAGACAAAGTCCTTTCTTACTCACAGCAGTAACAGTACTACCAGCATTTCCTCATGTCAGTTCCCCAAACCCTAGTTTCCAGAGGGATATTTAAGGAGGGCAAGCTGGTACCTGCCCATGCAGGGAGTTGAGTTACAGGAGAGGAACACGGAGCTTAGGGAATCTGGTTCTTTTCCAATAGATAAAAGGCAGGACTGCCCTTGAAAGATAGTCATGATTATCAGGAAAACGAGTCAAGATCCTTCAGAATAAAGACAGTTGGTGCCTCTGCTTGAAGGTTGGGCAGAAGTGTCAGATATCATAGATGATTAACTTTCAACAACATCAATACCTCCTTTCTAGATCATCTAGGTTTTTGGCAAATTTTTCTGAGTATATCTTTCATTCAGTCACTCTGATAAACCTTACTAACTGAAGCTGGAACCGAATCTGCCGATTGGTCTTCTACTGCATTTTTTACTCTCAGCAGGATGCTAGACCATCAGGGTCTTCCTTAGAAAGCAAGTTGATTTCTCTCTAAGCTTCAGTGTGACTATCCATTTGGTTGGAGGTATTAATCCAGGTATAGCACAATGTATTTGTAATTGCACATACTCCACCCTGGCCCCCAAGAAGGAGATCTAGGACACTTTTATCATCCATAATAATCCGAATGAGATCAGGTGTATGGGTTCAAACTGAAAGACAAATAGAAAGATAAATAGAACAGCAAGTATGATTTCACTTCTATGCAGAATCTAAAAAAAACAAACAAACAAACAAATGAACAAATAAAACAGAAACAGAATCATGGACACAGGAAACAAACTCTTGATTACCAGAGGAAATAGGTGAAGGGGTTTAAGAGGTACAAATTTCCAATTATAAGGTAAATAAGTCATAGGAATGTAATCTACAGCCTAAAGAATACTGTAACCAGCAATGTAATAATTGTGTGTAGTTAAAGATGGTAACTAGACTTGTTGTGGGGAACATTTCACAAAGTATAAAAATATGAAATTATTACAATATACATCTGAAACTACTAAGATATTGTATGTCAATTAAACTTCAGTAAACAACAAACAAAAATTAAAACACCTAAAAATATAATAACCCAGGCCGGTGTGTAGAAGCCAACCTAGGAGTTTTCTAGGTCAAGGAACTAAAGAAAGATATCACCGGCTATGAGTGACTTTATAGTGAAGATAACCACCCAGTGAGCATGCATAAATAACAAGTCACTTATCCCTCCAGGAAGAGTAGAAGTGGTTTGTGCCAGCTCCAACCTAGAGCTCTCAGGAGGGTGGATGTGCCTCCTCCATGTTCTTTCCACTTCCCCCAGCTGCATGCCGTCCATGAAGAGCCCCAGGGAAGTGAGAAACCCAGTTGGAAGGAGGCTGAGTCCCTGAGTCCCCTCACTGAGGAGACCGCCGACTGATATAAGCACTTGCTCTGGGTTATTATGTGAGCATGCAATGAACTTCTTTCTTGGAGCCATCACAAATTGGCTGACTTTCAGCAGCAGAGACTACACCAAGTCATGACATAGCAATTTCACTTTTAGGTATTCTTCCTGAAGAAGCATGCTCATGTGCAAAAGCAGCCTTAATGAATGAAAACAAATGGAAAAAGCCTATATAGGCCATGAGTAACTTAGACCATGAAATAGGACACAACAGTTCAAGTGCGTCCGCTAGGCTTGCGTGGATCAGCATGGGAACAGTCTCAGGAAGCTAATCGTGGACAGCAAAGAGCAGCGTATGGTGATACATACACTCTGATGTCATTTATGTAAAATTATAAGAGAAAAATAACAGTATACTTTGTTCCTTGAGAGCTACATAGACATAAAAACTGTGAGTATTCATGGAAATGAAATAGTCCTTCAGAAGAGCAACTATTTCTGGAGCCAGAAAAGATGAAGTGATTTAGGGAGGATGCATTAGCTGTATTGATAATTATTCTCTCTCTTTAAAAGGAGAGAGAAATATGAAGCAAAAAAAAATATAGTGATATGTTTAACATCTATTAAATCTAGATTAAAGGGTGCATGGTTTTTATTACATTATTTTCTATGTTTTTCTGAGTGTTTGGAATATTCCGTACTTTAAAAATAATCTTTAATGCAATATAGGAATATTTCTCTATTCCCAGAGGCCTGTCACTTATGAACTCCTACAGTTTATCTAACCTACTTGCATGTGAAGATCTTTGGGGAGAAAGAGGCATAATTTGACTAAAAGCAGGATATTATAGAATTCTCGTTCTCTAGGGAAATAAACAACACACAGCAACTGCTTCAGATGCATAGTCGACGGGGAATCATCCAATTTTACTCATCTTCACAAATGCAGGGAATCAAATGCAAAATTTAACACTCTGGGGTACATTGTGGAGCCATGGCATTCCCTGGAGGTCTTCAGGTACGTGAAATAATTAATGAGCTAGGCTCACCCATAACTAATTTTCTCATCTCCAAAAGAACTTATGGGAAATTGTCTTCATTTAATAACTAACTGGAGTATAACTCAGTAACAATTATAAAATATTTCTTATATTTTTTTAACAATCCCAGACAACTATTCAAACAGTACTTTCAATGGGGATGGACCTGTTTAAGACTGAAGATGTGGGCGTGAAGTCGGAGGCATCGTGTCGACATGGGCCAAGTCCTACCACATCCTTCACAGGCATTTCTTTATTGACCAAGTCTGTAGAACGCTTCACTTCTACGACCTCTTAAATACTATTGTAGGTCTACTTTCTGTGACTACTTATGTGAGTAGTGAACATTTACTGTATTTTTTCATTCACTTGGATATACCTTGTTTGACATATTTTTGTATCTTCCACAGCACCTGTTACAGAAATGTACACTAATTAGATGCAGTGGAAAACTGTGTTGTTGTTGATTAGCCAAATATATGTATCCCATGATCCAAGTTTGATTTTAAGTTCAATTATGTGTTCCTTGGATTCAGCCTCAAAATCCCTCCTCCTCCTACCTTCCAATCCAGCACCCAGCATCAGGTATACAGCAAATATTTTCTGACCTATCAGTCAATCAAATGAACCAATAAATAAATCCAAATGTTTTGCATGGTTCAGAGTAAGGAAACATATTCCTTCTAGCTTTACATGGTGAGGTTAGCAGTAGAGATGGATCATTTTTGCACTCAATCTTTTCCTTTTCTGTCTGTTGCTCCCACAGTGAAAATGGACTGTCTATAACTATGCTCCAGAACACACCAACTATTTCTAAGTTTTATACATACTGTGATGGAGGGTTTCAGAAAGGTGGGAAGAACAAATTAAGAGTTAACAGGACGTATTCCATTCTTTACAAGAAGAACTACATACGGTCAAAAGTCAGACATTGGTAACAAGCGTAGGCTTCACAAGAAAGGTGTGTATCTCCTCAAATATTATGTCACTGCATTCTATGACAGGTAAACATTTCTCAGGCAGTTGAGACATATTTATTCTGGCACAGCCATTATTATCCAATGACAAAATAACAAGAAGCTTATAAAAGGAACTGAAGAACAAACACCTCTGGACTAATGAGCCCAGAGTCTACAAGGGACATCTAAACAGTCAAGAGCCAGGATCTCTACTGAACTACAAGCCAGTTGGTTTTTGCCCGTGTTAATTAAGAAGATGAATAATGTGGACAATGAACTCGAATATACAAATAATTAGAATGTGCATTTTAACCAAAGATCTGCACCTCTTTCTCTGCCCTTACAAATTACATGCCAGAGTTACCAAATATATTGATTTCAGGTGAAACTATTGCACTCCCCTCTTTAGAAGTCAGCAGTGGCTTCCTATTACCTGGAAATAATACTCATACTTCTCAGTAGAACGTTAAAAGTTCTTCCTTCTCAGGTCATGATGTGTATCGAGAGGCCTGTATCCTACTTCATCCACCCATTCACTGTGCAACTCAACATGCCAATCTGTTTGCCAGTCCAAATACCAGGAACAGACCACATTCTTCGACTTTGTGTCTCTGCTTAGGCGGTAGCTCCTCCCTACCTTACTTGTCCACACATTCAAAGCTCTACGCGTCTTCTAAGATCCAACTCAGATATAGCTTCATCTGTGAAGCCTTCTTTGATCCACCCCAGGTAAATTAAACATTCTGTGGAAGCACAGCAAATTTCTTGCACATTGATTTGACTCTGTTAATAATACATCTTTGTGAGGGAAGACTACTTGAATGTCTTTATCCCTTCCTATATTACATATCCCCTAGGATGAGGATCAAATTCCTAGAGTCATAGTGCTTGGCATGCTGCTTTCCACTTGATGGACCAATGAATATTTGGTCCATGGCTAAATGAACAAATGAAAATGTACAGTGGCTTAGTTTATATTTTTGACTAGAGATTTCATAATACATAGAGTCCAATAAGCTATATAATCATTATAATAAAGGGAGTAATAAGATGAGTAATCTACAGAGTAGACTTTAAGTAAGGCAGAAGAGTAGAATAGAGAGGTTAGAGCCAAACTTTAGTGTAAAATTCATGGTACAGTGCAGTATAAGAGGGAGTACACTCATTTGGGGGCCATCAGACCCAAATTCATATTTTTACTCAACCACTTAATTCATCTTAATCTATTTTCTCCTCTACATAAAGGAAGCAGAAATCTCTACCAGTCAGCACTATTGTTTTTTGTTTTAAGATTTATTTATTTATTTGAGAGGGAGAGATCACAAGTAGGCAGAGCAGCAGGCAGAGAGAGGGGGTAAGCAAGCTCCCTGTTGAGCAGAAAGCCCAATGTGGGGCTTGATCCCAGGACCCTGAGATCATGACTTGAACCAAAGGCAGTGTCTAACACACTGAGCTACCCAGGCGCCCCAGTCAGCACTATTGTTAGGACCAAATAAGATAATGTGTGCAGACGGGAGAGAGTAGTGAGGGAAGAGACTATGATGATACATTAACCCATGGCTTTTCCCTGTGTTACTGTAAATTCTTGTCAGCTTGGGGTTCGTTGCCTCAAGGAAGGCATGAGACAGTAAACAGGAGTCAGCTCTTGGGTTTTGAGTTCCAGGAATCTCAAGTTCAGCAAGGACTGGAAAGAAGTGATATGAATCTCTCACCAATCTAGAAAAATGTGTGATGAGTAGGAAGAAACTTTCCTTTTTCCCATCCCTGATGCCTCAGCTCTGAATTAAACAAAATTCTCCACACTGGGCAATGAAGGAGATGTAGAAGGGAACACAAATTTGACTAAACTTTGCAGCTCTGAGAAAATAGAACCTCCTACAGGAACCCAGCCCAGGCAGAACTCCAGGGAATGGAGGCAGTCACTGGATAGGCTTATGGGATTTGAGAGCACAGGAGGCCTGTACCTCATTTCTCAGGAAGCAACAAGACCCCTGTAGAGAAATGGATAAATGTGTCTGGAACAGGTTTCTCTGACTCAAAAGAAAGCAACAGAGGCATCACACATACCTACCAAGTCCTGGAAGCAGATGAGGCCTCCCACAACCTCTCAGAGGTCCTGTAACCCCAGAACCCCATAAGAGATTTACCATGTCTGTCAATCTGAGAGTGTCAGAAAAGATGCAAAGAGAAGCATAACAAAGTGGCCTTCCTAATGGGAATAAGAACAATGGCAGCAAGACCTCCATGAGTGAGCAGCAATTACCTGGCAGGAGTGACCGCAATGACATTGATGACAGTGACCAGAGGCAGCCCAGGCCATCTGACACCTTGGCAGGCACTGTACCCTCATCCCCACCTGGAGCACAGATAAAGAGAGGGCAAGACTGAAGTGCAGAGATTAAGTCCCTGTTATCCAAAAGATGGGATTTTTCCTTTTTTTAGGATTTTACTTATTTATTTGAGAGAGAATGATAGAGAGAGAGAGAGAGAATGCATGAGTGGGGGGGAGGGGCAGAGGAAAAAGCAGACTCCCTACTGATCAGGAAGGGGGACATGGGACTCCATCCCAGGACTCTAGGACCGCAACTTGAGCCAAAAGCAGAATCTTAACTGAGTCACCCAGGTGTCCCAGATGGGATTTCATAATAGAAATTCCATAAAGTTTCAGAAAAGATGAGGGAAGTTATGCTTCCTACTTGCCTGAGTTTATAGCCTTGGGTTTGACTTGTGCAAAGTACCTGGTCCGGAGTTTGCATGGGGTGCTCAACAAATGCCAATTCCTTCCTCTCCCTTTCTTACCTCCTAGAGTGACATAATCAGAATTTGGGATGGGATATATATCTCCTACATAGGAGTTGGCAAACTTTTTTCTGTAAGGGCAGAGGGTAAATGTTTTAGGGTTTGTAGGCCTTTGCATCTTCTACAACTACTCTACTCTGCCCTGTAATGTAGGAGCAGCCAGAGAGAATACAGAAATAAATGTGGATGGCCATGTTCCCATAAAGCTCTACTCACAAAACCCAGCAATGGCCTGGGTTTCATCTGCAGGTCATCCTTTGCTGGAAGTGGAAGATGGCAAAGTGGCTTAAAGAGCTGCTAAAATAATGATGGGAGAGAATCCAGGCTTGAGTAAAGAGGGCAACTGTAGGACTGGAAAGGCACAGACACCTTCTCGAGGAGGAGGCAGCAGCTCCAGAATTGGGGACTTCTCCCCTGTAAGAGTGAAAGAGTGAGATATTACGGATAAAAAGGGAGCACTTGGGAAAAGTTTGGAATTCAGAAAGGGAAGAGATTAGCCATGCCTCCCTTATCACAAAGGGTCTTGATGGCCCCATGTCTATGTAAAATTCAAGGGCAGAGAGAGTGTAGGAAAATGACAGTTCCTGCAGGTCCAAGCTCCAACACGTCAACCATCATTACAACACAATACACTATTTCACAAGTGCTAACTTGACTTGCTGTTGAAATCATGGCTAAAAACCCTCTATTTCCTTTTTTCTTTTTCCCAAGCAATTTGTTAAGCCCCACTCCAACCACTTCCTTAGCTGACTCCCATTCCCCAGGACCACTAGGCAAATACCCCAGTTTCCCCAAGGACAGGTTGTATCAAACAAGGAAGGACTATATTTGTGCCCCAGACCCCACAGAATATCCAAATTAACCCACCTCCAGAAAGCCTGGAAACCCAGCCATTCCCACCGTAGTTGCTCATCTAAAGATTAGCCACCTTCTACATTTCCAACTTGCTGCTACCTTCCCCTGGTGTAACCCCTCTGTGGGCCCTGTGCAGTAGACTTGGCTCCTGGAAACAACACAGAGCCTCACCTTTCATCCATCTACATGTTACTGTGCTGGGGTGCCTGGGTGGCTCAGTTGGTTAAACATCTGACTCTTGATTTCAGCTAAGGTCATGATCTCAGGATCCTGAGATTGTGCCCCATGCAGGGCTCCACACTCAGTGGGGAGTCTGAACATTCTCTCTCCCTTTCCCTCTGCTGCCCCCCCACTCCCCACTCTCATTTTTCTCTCTCCCAAATAAGTAAATAAATAAATCTTAAAAAAAAAAAAAAAGTCACTGTGCTGTGCCTTACCATCAAAAGAATCTTGAAATCTGCAAGCAGACAGTTACAATTTTGATGTGAACGGTGGGACAAGAAGGCAACACTTCCAAATCTGATTTTCCTGCAATTCCTATTTCAGTCAAACAGTGGGTACCCAACACAGCATGCACAACACAGCACTCGCCCAAACATTTCTGAACGGTTCTCCAAAGCAGACACAAACATTTGGAGAGAAAATTGAGGAAAGGAATTTGCCATTAGAGTATCACAGTACATCTGTTTTTAAAAGTCATTGCCACAATGTTCCTATCAGGAGGCTCTCGTGCTTCCCCTGAAATGCAATCAGCAAATCACATCAAACGAGTTAACAGACTCTCCTTGCTGGAAACTGGAGGGAACTTTGTGAGTGGGTACTTTCCGCACATGACTGTCACCCGTAAATCACTGATGAGGGGAGTCAAGTCCCCTGGAAGCGAATTTGCGTGCTGTCCCTGCAGGATGTCCGTTCCACGAGCATTTGCTATTTGCTCTCTGTAAAACTTGCTTCTTGCCATCTGTTCTGAATTTGTCACCCTTAGTTTACATTACCTAAAACTGTAAACGAGATTGACATTAAGCATGCAATTCAAGATTTTACTTCCATCAATAAATTCCCCCGTAATCACCAATTTAGACTTTATGTAGCTTCTCCCCGCTCTCCATCATTGGCCTCCTTAAATAGCTCTCTGGTTGCCCCTCACTTCTGTTTGCTAAGCATTTCTTGAACTCCCCCTTTACACTGTCCCGTCCCGTCCCCGGGCGCATGCCGCCATCCTCCGTTCATACTGCTCTCACTTCACTTTCTGACCCCCTTCCTTACTGCTGCCCTCTTGCCATTTTCATTTCAGTGTAGTATATTCAGAGTTCCTTTCCATTCCTTGACTTCTTTATTAAAATATCTCCTGGATGCTGACATCTGGCCTTCGTTGTTCTCTGAAAACAGAAGATTGTATTTCAAGAACAGGCAGAGTATGAACTTTGGAGTCCTGGCCCTGTTACTGATGGGTCTAATGGCCTTGGCCAAATCTCCTAAACTCTCTGAGCCTCAGTTTCCTCACCTATAAAATGGTTTTAAGAAAAACTGCTCATCATACAGGATTAAGGGAGATGTGAAGCATCTAGTGTAACACCTGGTGCACAATTGGTGTCCAATAAAATGTCATTTATGTTATTGTTTCTGACAATGACCTGTAGTCTAATCCATGTTCAAACTGAGTTTTAAGTATCGCTTATTTACCATCTACAGAAAGGATTCCCAATGCTCTTATTTTTCCTAAAGAATTGCTTCGTATGATTTTATATCCACGTATATGATTTAAGTATCTCTTGTAAATCAGTTATAATTATAAGGCCGGTGGTATGACAAAGGATCTTTAATGTGAAGAGGCAACGTAAAAGTTGGATCACAAACAGAGGTCTTTATTTTAATAACCACCACTGAAAGCTAATTTTGGAAATTCTGATAGATTATATTGCATTTTGACACTCCTTGGGGAACTGCCATCTGAACTCAGAAGATTCTGATTCAGTTACAGTGAAGGTGTTAATTTGCACTTAGTTCGAATAGGAGAAAACACCATCATCTTCAGGATTGTTTATATCATAGAAAGCAATTTAGGATAAATAGTATTTAATCTTTTTTTTAAGATTTTATTTATTCATTTGACACAGAGATCACAAGTAGGCAGAGAGGCAGGCAGAGAGAGAGGAGGAAGCAAGCTCCCTGCTGGGCAGAGAGTCTGATGTGGGGCTCAATCCCAGGACCTTGGGATCATGACCTGAGCCGAAGGCAGAAGCTTAAACCACTGAGCCACCCAGGCTCCCCAATAGTATTTAATCTTGACCAGTTGATTCCTTTTCCCTTTCCCTATAGCATGACCTCAAGTGCTATCCCAAGTGAGGAGTGTCATTGCTGAGGCCCCCCAGGGTGACTAGAGTGAAGGTTGTCCTGCCCTTTACCCAAGGCAACCTACCCACAGCCAGCAAACATGTGATCTGTGAATCCTTCTTGGGACTCAGTCGGAGAACATTAACTTTTGTGCAAGTCCCATTGACTGCCGAGATGCATCTAGGACTGAAGCTTTGACTTAGGAAAAAAAAAAAAAAATCATAGTCCTTTGTTTTTTTAAAAAATATATATAACTTACAGGACCAAGATTTAACCCTAAGCCCTAATGTAAACAATAGACTTTGAGTAATAATGTTATGATGACATAAGTTCAACAGTTGTAATGTGAGGAGTAGAGATAATGGCAGAAACAGTGAGTGAGTGCGATCAGAGGATATATGGGAACTCTCTGTACCTTCCACTCAATTTTGCTGTGTACTTAAAAGTGCTGCAAAAAATAAAGTTTATTAAATATGCACACACATACATAAGAAAAACAAAACAAGTCATCATAGTAATAAATGTTCAGTGTAGAAAATTTAGAAAATATTATAAAAATATGCAAAGAATACAAAAAATGACTCAAAATATACTACTGTCTAAAAATATTTAATCATTGTTAAGACTTTTGGTACATTTCTTCCTGGAATTTAACACACACCCCAGCATACTGTGAATTGAATCATTCACACATTTAACTTGTGCACAGACTTTAGGACCTAGCTTTCTGTTGCCTTCC
Source organism: Neogale vison (assembly GCF_020171115.1). Classification (NCBI taxonomy): domain Eukaryota; kingdom Metazoa; phylum Chordata; class Mammalia; order Carnivora; family Mustelidae; genus Neogale; species Neogale vison. The sequence continues at coordinate 115,448,794 of NC_058095.1, read as the reverse complement.
CCAAGATGGATCTCTACTACCTCATTCAGTTCTCACAACAGCCAACTGTTTTATGTAATCCAATTAATGTTTAAAGGCTTAATAATAAAAAGAGGGAAATGGTGTGCTTAAAGATAAGCAAAACACTTCCTTTTTCTCAATCCACCCATCTTCCCTTGATTCCTAGGGATCTGATAATTATTTTAAAGACAGTTGTTTAAGTTCACAAATATCCTTATATAGGCCTTTCCTTTAGTCTAACCCCATTGTTCCCAAATTTCAAAATGCAAAGAATCTCTGAGTGGTTTGTATATACATAAAACCGTATCTATTATTTTTTAAGGGTGAATTAAGGTACTTCTAAGCAGAAAGTTAACTATACGAAACCTCCTGATTAACAAATTACTTAATCTTGTATGACATAACTTCATTGCATCCAGACATGTATTTTTTTATAATGTATATTATTAAGTAACCTACTGTTTAATATAATATAGACATATTTCTATGTTATCCAATATTTATCTACAACATTCCTTTTGATGGCTGCATGGTATTCCCATCGGTGAATATACCATAATTAAACTAACATTCTACCTGGGAATTTCTTAAGTTGTCTTTAAGTAAGAGCCCCTCCTTTTTTTGAATATGCCATAATGTGAGCTCAGCTCAGAGAGAGCATGAAAACATCCTAGAGTCATTCTGAAGACATAACCACAGCTCTGCAGCCCCTTTCTCTATGTTGAAATCAAGAATCGAATAGGGCTCCTAAGTCCAGAAAAACACGGAAAGATTTATGATATTTGATGTTATTTCATCTTCCTGATCAAGGTAATTTCTCTTCCTCACAGTGTACAAATATATACACAAATCTAATTTTTCTTTCTCGGGGGAATCAGAGAGGTAAATGGCATCAACCTTATCATCATTTTGAAGAAGTACAAATGTCATCATAAGGATGGTCAGGGTCCGTCTTGTTCAGGCCACTGTAACAAATGCAATAGACTGGGTGGCTTAAGCAACCAGAATTTATTTCTCATGGTTCTGGAAGTCTGAAATCAGGATGCCAGTATGCTTAAGTCCTTGGTCAGGCCCCTCCTCCTGGTTATGTCCTTATAAGGCCTTTCCTTTCCTTGGTGTGTGCAAGCAGAGAAAGAGAGATCTCCTGCCTCTTCCTCTTTTTATAAGGGCATTAATCCCATTATTGGGGTTCCAATCTCATGACCTAATTATCTTCCAAAGGTGCAATGTCTAAATACCATTATCCTGGGTATTTAACATACTCCTATTTGGGAATTTAGGGAGATGCAAACATTCAGCCCATAGCAGAGCGCTTATGTAATAATTGATTCAGGTAAGGATCACCAACAAATGCTAGCCCCAGTGAATGAAAGATAATTGAGGAATACGATATTCATACAATTTCAAAATATCACCCTACAGATGACTTATCATTTACAAAGTAGAAAGTATCTCTTTGTAATGAAGAATTTATTGATCATTGCCTGTATCAAATGATTAAACTTGGCAGTACCAATAGTGAGAAACCTGGTGTCAAATCATGTAAAAAGTGAGCAGAGTGACATCAGCAAGATAGTGGAAGAGAAGCCTCAGACCTTCCTTCCCCACAGAGGCCCATGTTCAACAATAATACAAGGACCAACTCTTTTTGTGAGAAATCTAGAAACCAGTTAAGAGCCTCCTACATCCTAGGCAAGGATGAAACCATCACATCAAAGCCAGCAGGAAAATCCACTGCATTCCCTCACCTTAGTCCCTCCCCACATCTGAGCTGAAGCAATCAGTGAAAACTTCCACTTCCAGCATCTCCCAGGGGAGAGAAAGAAAAGATTGAAACACATGTCCAGGGTTCAGAGGCTTGGTGGAGAGGAGGGGGGCGTCTTCCTAAGGGACTCCATTCTTTCTTGCCTGAATCCAAGTTATGACAGGAGAAGTTTCGGGTTGTGTGCTACTGAGAACAAAGGAACAAAGGCGATGATGTGAACTAACACACACTCACTCAGAAGAGTCTCTCCCCTGTTCAACATGGAACAAGCTGGCAAAAATCCCCAATTCCTGGCTTCTCCCAAGGGAGGGAAAGAGTTGAAGCATGCATCCAACATTCTGACTTTGGAGGGGACTGCCTGAGGGTCTTGTTTCTTTTTCACCTGTCTCAGAATGCTAAAAAAGACTCAGTACATTCTGCATTCCTGGGGCCACAGAAAGAAAAGGAGGGCTGCGGAGCTTGTTGTTGCTCCAGAGGACACAGTATAGCAGGCAGAGACTAACAAAACTGCCCTTGATGAGGAAAGAGAAGAGTGGAGCTTTTGTCTACTGTCTAATTTTTTCAGGAGCTGCCCAAGGGACTAGTTTCAAGACAATGGACTCAGAACACTGACAGGGTCTGGCATTCTCTAGAAGCCTAGGGGACACTGAAAACAGAGAAAGACTGGGCAGTTTATAGCCACTCCAGGAAACTGTAGTACTGCAGACACACATCAGAAGGAGGCAAGAGATGGCAAACTCCGGAAAAAAGATAGTGACCAAAAAAAACCTCTCCAATTGTGAATTTACATGCATAAGTCCAGAGAAGACACATCTGTCAAAAGGTCTGAGAGACCCCCGGAATTTATAACCAGGGAGATTAGTGACAGTTTTTCACTGTACAAAGCCAGTCCATTAATACTAGGAGAGGTGACTGTTTTTCCAAATGGATGGATCACAACATAAAGTTACAAGGCGTATGACAAAAAAAGAAAGCATAGCCCAATCAAATGAACAAAATAAATCTCCACAAAATGACCATAAAGAAAGGGAGGCAAATGAATTACCTGACAAAGAATGTAAAATATCCATAATAAAGCTGCTCAATGGGCTCGGGAAAATGATGCATGAACAAAATGAGAATATCAACAAAATAGATTTAAGTCAAAAACTGTCACAAGAGACAAAAAAGGACAGTAAAGAATAACAAAAGGGCTAATTCACCAGGAAGATGTAACAATTATAAATATATGTGCAACAAACCTAAGAACACCCAAATATATGTAGAAGACATTAAAGGAACTGATGGGACAAATACATAGCAACACAATAATAGTAGATTTCAATACTCCACTTTCAATAATAAATAGAACATCCAGACATATGATCAATAATGAAACAAAGGACTTGAAAAACACAATAGTCTAAATGGACCTAACAGATATATATAGAAGATCCTACAAAACAGCAACAGAATACTCATTTTTCTCAAGTGTATATAGAACATTCTCTAGGATAGGTCACAAGTTAGGTCATAAAACAAGTCTTAACAAGTGTGTAAAAGACTGAAATCATATCAACTATCTTCTCCAAACATGATGGAATGAAACTAAAAATCAAATACATGAGGAAAACTGAAAAACTCATAAATATCTGGAAATCAACATTCTCTTGAGCAAGCAATGGGTCAAAGAAGAAATCAAAAGAAAAATTAGAAACTATCTTGAGAGAAATGAAAATAAAAACAGAACATTAAAAACTAAAATTCATGGCTCCCCGCCGAGCAGATAGCCCGACACGGGACTCGATCCCAGGACCCCGAGATCATGACCCGAGCCGAAGGCAGCGGCCCAACCCACTGAGCCACCGAGGCGCCTGCTTCCTCCTCTCTCTCTGCCTGCCTCTCCATCTACTTGTGATTTCTCTCTGTCAAATAAATGAATAGAATCTTTAAAAAAAAAAAAAAAAACAAAACTAAAATTCATGGGATGCAGCTAAAGTGGTACTAACAGGAGAGTTTATAGTGATCAATGCCTTCATCAAAAAAAAAAAAAAAAAAAAGCAAGAAAGATTTCAGATAAAGACCATGCGGGTTACCTAAAAGAACTAGAAAAAGAAGAACAAACTAAGCCCAAAGTCATGAGAAGGAAGGAAATAATAAAGGTCAGAGTGGAAATCGAAAAAAATTGACAAGACTAAGAGTTGGTTTTTTGAAAAGATTAACCAAACTGGCAAGCCTTAAGTAGACTAACGGGGGTGGGGGAAGGATAGAGAAGACTCAAATAAATAAAATCAGAAATGAAAGAGGAGACATCACAACTGACGTCACTGAAATAAAAATAATTACAAAAGGTGACTATGAACTATTATACTACTATAAGGAAATTGGAAAACTTAGAAGAAATGAATAAATTCCTAGAAACATATAAGCTATCAAGCCTGAATCATGAAGAAACAGAAAATCTGAACAGACCTTTAACTAGTAAGGAAATGAAATTAGTACTCAAAAGCCTCCCAACAAGGAAAAGCCCAGGACCAGATAGCTTGGCTGGTGAAATGTACCAAACATTTAAAAAATTATCACCAATCCTTCTCAAACTCTTCGTAAAGATTGAAGAGGAGAAAGTACTTCCAAACTCATTTTATGAGGCCAGCACTACCCTGATACTAAAGCTAGACAACCTCATTGCCAAAAAAAGAAAACTACACCAATATCTAGGTGAACATAGATACAAAAATCCTCAACAAAATACTAGTAAATCAAATTCAACAGCACATTGAAAAGATCATACACCATGACCAACTGGATTTATTCCTGGGATGCAAGGATGATTCAACATAAGAAAATCAATGTAATATACAACATTAATAGAATGAAGGATAAAGATCACAGGATTGTCTCAACAGATGCATGAAAAGCATTTGACAAAATTCAACACCTTTTCATGACAAAAACACTCGACAAATTAAGAACAGAAGGAAGTAAACTCAGCATGGTAAAGATCATGTATGAAAACCTTACAGCTAACATCATACTCAATAGTGAAAAACTGAAAGCTTTCCTCCTAAAATTATGGATGATTTCATTTAAATGAGGTGACTAAAGTAGTCAGACTCTTAGAAGCAGAAAGTGGAATGGTGGTTGCCAAGTGCTAAGGAAAGAAAAAAAATGAGAAGTTGCTCTTCCATGGATATGGAGTTTCAGTTATACAAGATGTAAAGATTCTAGATAACTGTTACACAACAATGTTAAAACAGTTAATAATACTATCCTGTATCTTAAAAAATTAAGGGGGTAGACCTCATGTTATGTGGTTTCTTACCACCTTAAGAGGAAAATTTGATATGACTCATGTCTCATTTCGCTCTTTCATATAACATTTAACCATAAAATCTCAGAGGCAGACAACAACTATTTGCTTATACATCTGCAGATGAGCTGAGGTTCTGCTGATCCAGCCAAGACTTGGCTCCAGGCTCTGCGGTTTCAGGTCAGGTCTATACAGCACTCAATTTTCTGAAACCTAGATAATGTTTTTTTCATGTTAATCTCAGAAAAACATTGACTAGAATAGGGGCACCTGGGTGGGTCAGTCGGTTAAGCCTCTGCCTTCAGCTCAGGTCATGATCTCACAGGGTCCTGGGATTGAGCCCCACATCAGGCTCCTAGCTCAGCGGGAAGCCTGCTTCCCCCCCTCTCTCTGCCTGCCTCCACCTGCTTGTGATCTCTCTCTCTGTGTCAAATAAATAAGTAAAATCTTTTTTAAAAAGAAAAAGAAAAACAAGAGAATAAGCCCACTACTTGGGTAGGAAATATGCTCTTCTAGAAAATGTTGGCAAGGACGAGAGAAGAGTAGTGAAATTTTTTTGAACAGTAAGTTAATTTACTACAGTCATCTTTGTAATATTTCTACCAAACAAAAGTCTACCTTGATTCTAATCATAAGTAAACAATCAGACAAAGCCAAGATAAACAACATTCTACAAGATAACTAGCTAAGATCCTCCAAAAGTTCTTTGACATAGAAAATAAACAAAGTAAAAAGATGAAAGAAAATTTTCTAATTTAAGAAAGACTAAAGGCACAACCTGAAATTTGATTAGATCCTGGAAAAAAATTTTTTTAAACCTACGAATGGCATTTTTAGGGCAACTAGGGAAATTTGAAAATGGACTAGATATTAAACCACTGCATGTGATTCTTATTAAAGTCTTTGTGTGATAATGATATGGTGGTTAATAGATTTTTTAATAGTTTTTTTTTAATTTAATTTTATCCAGTGTTCCAAAATTCATTGTTTATACACCACACCCAGTACTCCATGCAATACATGCCGTCCAGGCTCACTCCACCCCCACTCCTCCTCAAAACCCTCAGTTTGTCTCCCAGAGTTCACAATCTCTCATGGGTGGTTAATAGTTAAACATTTTAATTTGTAAGAGATCAATGCTAAATATTTAGAGTGAAATTATAGTATCTAATTGAAGTGAAGTTATAGTATCTAAATTATTTCCAAGTAGTTCATAAAAATGTATTTATATAGAAAAAATATTTATATAGAGAGAAAAAAATTAACATGTTTTAACAATTGATAAATATGGGCCAAAGTTGTTGATAATCATTGTCCTATTCATTCTTCTTTGCTGAAGTTTTCTAATATACACACACACACACACGCACACACACACACACACACTTTTTTTTCACACACATATTTTTAAAGTTAAAAGAAAAATGAAGAAAGGGTTGAATTAATCAGCTTGAGAATTCATGGAAATTTTAATTCATGTTGAGGAAAAACCAAGGCCCTTATATTGAATTGAAAAGATCGGGGGCTACGGGGGTTCTAGTCCTCTTGCCAGAGGATTACTTAGTGGACCATTCAGTCTGTCCCACACTGACAGTAAGGAGTTCAATAAACCTAAAAGCAGTGAGGTTTCACACACAACCTGGTCAATTAAAACATTTATTTAGTGGCAGGATTAATTTTATTTGGAGGAATAATCATGACTAATGATAGAGATAACTATATATTAGAGACACATGTGTAGGTGGAAACATTTGGAGAGTCCCCGCACGGAACAAAATGACGTCTAAGCCCATGAAGAGGGAGCTGCAGGAATATTCTCACATCTCCTGCTAATTTTGCCACGTGGCGTGCCTTGAAGATTCTGTTTCTATGGTCATATCTCCACCCTACATTACGCTTTCTGGAAATAAAATCTCTTCTGGTTTCTGTGAATCACTTCTCTTTGCAAATGCTTCCTTGAGCCAACTCAGAGTTTTTCACCGAGTCCCCAAGAAGCACAGCTCATGTTTCTTGTTAATAAGTTTGATAAGGCTCGTTAAGAATTTGATCCTTTTCAAGCACCAAATTCTCACTTTGCTTCTGATCCCAGAGGAATCCTTCTAGCAGCCCAAGGACCCTGTTCAGGGAGGAGCAGGTGCAAAATGAGAGAGAACAGAGCAAACGCAGCCATGACCGTGAGGATGAATCTCTCTCAAGTGACTGTTCTCTAATCTACATACAGGAAACTCAACAAGCATTTTCTGTTCTGTCTTCTCTTTGGGGAACTGCTGTCTGTCCTGATGAGAAGTCTGCTCATTAATAGGAAGGACAGTTTAATGATGTTGTATTGCTTTATTCCTGTTTTTCTACAAAGAGGAGAAAGCCAGTATCCTAAACAGGAACAATATCAAGCAGAAAATAAATTTCACCTTAAGGAGTCTGTTGGGTAAGACCTCAGGAGCTTCCCAGGTGGTCCCTCTTTGCAGGGGTCAGGGGGAGCTGAAGGAAGCGACAGGCCACTCCACATGGATAGGTAGCAGTTTTCATAAACAAAGGAACTTGCCTACCAGGCTTGTCTGGGTGTCACAAGATGAGTAGGTCTTGGTGCCTGCCACCTGCCAGAATCTGAGAAGTTTATGTAGAGGTCATGGCTCCCACTGGGTGCACAGTGGGAGGAACTACATTCCAAGGACAGGGGCGGGGGAGGAGGAGGAGCCTTGATTGCCTGGGTCCTGCTCTTGGGTCAACAGCAGTCCCGGCCTTTTCGTGACCTTATGACCAGGTTTCATTAGCACAGAGACAACTTCTTTGGCAGCTATCTAGGTGACCAGAAGCAGATACCACAATAATAACATAAGCACATGCAAGAGAAAACAGAAGTTAAGATCATGATTCCCAAAATAAGTAACCACTTTTCCCACTAAGAGCCCCATGGTCTAAACCTCTGATTGATTAACTACCCTAGACTAGGGGTCAGATCACTCAGGATGTTCACTTATATTCTCATGTGATTTAATACACTTGCACTATCAGGTATGAACACACAACATTCTGTTTGGATAATGGCACAGGTGCCTCCATGGGTAGCAGTAAAAAAGTCCAAGGTCATCCTATTTTGGAGAGCAGCCTTTCTCCTCAGAGACATTTCAGTATTCAGTAAAGACAGGCTTTGCCAGCTATCATTTAAGGCTTGCTGGGTAAATTTAGTAAGAGCTTCTATGTGCACTATAACATCCTCCAGGCCAGTGGAGGGGACAAAGATGGCAGCCAAATGTTACAATAGAAAACAGAACATGCCCAACTTGCCTTGAGGAACAGGTTGGCAATGTTTGTTACCATGGGGTGGATTCTCCCCTCTGTCCAGGGAAAACCTAGAGTGTGGTGGCCCAACAGGCAGAAGCCATGACCAATGGTCTGTGCCACATGCACACTGGGTCCTATTTGGGGCTACCAAATACTCAGCGCAACCAGTTATGCCTAACTAACCGCTGTCCATTATTCTTGGTTCAGCTGGGTTGGTTCTGTTTAGAGTGATTTTTCTGTTCCCAACATAGAGATGAGTGGGTACTTAAATGCAGCTTTAGGAATTCGGTCCAGTTCCTTACACCATACAGACTAGCCAGGGGGAGCAGCACTGCTAGCATGAGGAGATGAATGCCAGAACAGGACCCCCACCTTCTCTCCTCTTTAGTGATCTTTCATTCCAAGTGTAATGTGTTTCAACTGGTCTGGTTTATAGACAAGATCCCAGGATGATTGTGTATTTTCACCTGACCCAGGGATGGAAATTAAGTCACCCATCGTGGTGAGACATCAATTGCAAATTCCAGTAGATACTGCCTTTGCCAGGTGCCAAGAACTTGGGGTTCTCAGTGGCAGAGCACAATGATCCCTGGTGAAAGTCAGGGCAATGACTGTTTCCTGTGACTTCCATATTTTTATGGTATTGGTTGTCCTGGCAGGCAACCCCAGTCTGGCATACGGGGCAACAGGTTGCACTGGTTGATCAACTCAGATCAGATCAGTACCATACATCATGGTACTCAGCTACTCTAATCCCTTAATGGCAGCAGCCAGTTTGCACAGTGATGGGGTTGGGGAGAAACTTGGGTTAGACCGGATGCAGTACACACACAAACCAAGGCATATTCAGAACCTCCTTCAAAGGGAAGGAGTCAACATAACTGATTTGCCTTTCCCTCAGTGGTTGGGAATTCCAGTGGATGGCCACAGACTCATTTGCAGTTGTCTTGAGTGTGGTTTGGAACAAAAGGACATGCTTTTACTGCATTAATCAAGTCACTGAATTCCAAGGGAAATCTAGCATCCTGGGCACTAACCGCTTCCATACCACATGCGAGGGGCAGATAGGAATCCCTTAGCTTTCATTCCAGCAGTAAATGTGTCTCAAAGAGACCTTCAAAGACAGGGTTATAGATGGCCTGAATCATTCCCACCTCCATAAAGAGTTATTGCACCTCTTCTACATTTCCAGGATCTCACATGCCTAAAGGGATCCTTCTAATTGGGCCACACCTTGCCTGCAGGTTAGAATAATCCAATCTGTCAGGAACTGAAATACCTTGGTGGAGGGGAAGGGGAAGGTAACAAGGTGGCTCATTTTCTGTGCTTCTTGCCCCAAGAAATGGCCCTTTGCTGGAATTTGGCAACTATAGGAGTAAGTTCAACTGGAGTATATCTTTCATTGTGAGTGCCTTTGTGGAGGCTGAGAAAAATCAAGGCCATCCCACCTCAGGTTTAGCCTTAGCGTAAGTGCAGCCATCTAAGCTCTGGCAGCCATCTCAGACCCCTGTGCCCAAGGGCTGAACTTTCCCCTACTTTACTTTAGTTCTAAGGATCCCCACCTGCTTTGGTTCCAGAGAACCCCCCCCACCCTGCTTTAGTAACAGAAACCCCCACCTTGCTTTGGTTCCAGAAACCCCCACCCAGGAATCCCCAGCCTGCTTTAGTAACAGGAACCCATAAATACCCCTGGCTTAACTAAGCTCAGGGTCCAAGTCCTACTCTGCTGTGTTGGGTATACTTGGGCCCAAGCTTAAGCTTGTTGAATAAACCCTGTGTGATTGCAGCAGTGTTGGCTCCTTGGTGGGCTCTTGAACGTGAAAATTCGTGTATAACACTTCCTGAATTGGGGGTTGCCCTTCTGGCTGTCTTGCTGCTGTGCTTTTGCTCTTCTTTATAATAGGGTCAGCTGGCTCGAGGCATTTCCTCCACTTCACTGTCAATCACAGCATCCTCCCTCTTTGCTCTCCTCTCTTTCCCAGGGACTCCACCCATCCTGACCATCGCACTCCAGTAGGGGCCTCAGGGATGCAGTCCTACTCTGGATAGGTGCTTCCCATGAGCCAGGTACAGGAGGCAGGCCAAGATGGTCTCCTGGTGCGGCCTTGGAGGCAAACAGAGGTTTCAGCTGAGCCTCATTCTTCACTCGTCCCCCCAAAATCAACAAAAACTTGATGGTTCCAATTGACACTGGAGCTGAATGTACTCTAGTACTTGCTAACCCTCAAAAATTTTCTGGCCTCCTCAGGACCATGATGACCTCCTCCAAAAGATTCACCACATTTTGGTTTAATCAAGCTCTAGTAGCAAAACTGCTTTGAAGTCATTCCTTAGTTCCTACTTAACCTTTGGTTTCAAAGGCACTTGAGTTGTTCTACACACTTATGGGAAACATCCCTTTGGTCAGAGGTGGCTGGACCTATAAAGTAAAGCTGGACTACTTCTGGCTTTTTCACTCCTTTATTCTTTTAGTCCCTTATTTATTCCTTCATTTATTGCACCCTCTTCTACCCCAAATATTTCTATTCATTATGATTCTAAAAACCATAGCTTTTTTTAAAAACCAGAATTTCAGGGAGGAGTCAAGATGGCAGAGAAGTAGCAGGCTGAGACTACATCAGGTAGCAGGAGATCAGCTAGATAGCTTATCCAACCATTGCAAACACCTACAAATCCAATGCGAGATCGAAGAGAAGAAGAACAGCAATTCTAGAAACAGAAAATCAACCACTTTCTGAAAGGTAGGACTGGCAGAGAAGTGAATCCAAAGCGAAGGGAAGATAGACCGTGGGGGGAGGGGTCGGCTCCCGGCAAGCAGCGGAGCAATGGAGCATAAAATCAGGCCTTTCAAAAGTCTGCTCCACTGAGGGACATTGCTCCAGAGGCTAAACCGGGGTGAAGCCCATGCGGGATCAGCGTGGCCCCAGGTCCCACAGGGTCACAGAAGGATCTGGGGTGTCTGAGAGTCGCAGAGCTTGCAGGTATTAGAGTGGGGAAGCCGGCTACAGAGACAGAGCCGAGGAGTGAGCTTGGGGTTACCTTGAACCAGTCACAGGCTGGGTGAGCTCGGAGTGTGGCTGGAGGCAGGGGAGATGGGAGTGATTGAGCGCTTTTCTCTGAGGGTGCACTGAGGAGTGGGGCCCCGAGCTCTCGGCTCCTCCAGACCAGAGATTGGGAGGTCGCCATTTTCATTCCCGTCCTCCAGAACTCTATGGAAAGCATTCAGGAAACAAAAGCTGCAGAAAGCGAACCCAAGCGGATTACCTAACCCGGCCACTGGTAAGGGCGGTGCAATTCTGCCTGGAGGAAAGACAGTTGAGAATCACTACAACAGGCCCCTCCCCCAGAAGATCAACAAGAAATCCAGCCAGAGCCAAGTTCACTTACCAGGAGAACAGTGGAATTCCAGAGAAGGAGAAAGCAAAGCATGGAATTCATGGCTTTCTCCCTATGATTCTTCATTCTTGCAGTTAATTTAATTTTTTTTTATTTTATTTTTTTCTTCTGCTAAATTTTTTTGAACTTTTACCCTTTTCTTTTTTAACGCTTTTTAATTAGTTTATCTTAAAAATACCTTTCATAAAAAATAATAATAATAATCTTTTTTGAACCTTCTTTTTATATTCATATTTTATCCTTCATTGTATTTAACTTTATTTTTTATACACACATAGGATTTTTTCTTCTAAAAAATTTGGGGTACAACTTCTTCTAATCAAAATATACCCTAAATCTAGCTCCGGTCTTGTTCTAGTCCCCAGCCCAGGCAAATTCTCTCCACTTTCTTTTTCTTTATTCTCCCAACCAACTTACTTTATCAACTCCTTTTTTAGAAATTAAAAAAAAATTTTTTTTCATCTTTATAAGCATATTCCATCCTTTCATTGTGTTTACCCATATATACATTTTTCATTCTTTAAAATTTTGGGAGGTAGTTTCTTCTAAGAGACCAAAATACTCCCAAAAATAAGTGGATGACCCTGTTCTAGTCACCAGTCTAATATATATTATTTTTTCTTTTTTATATATTTTTTCTCTATTTGTTTTTTTTTTTTTTCTGAACTTCTTTTTATCCCCTTTCTCCCCCGCCCCATGATTTGGGGTCTCTTCTGATTTGATTAAAGTGCATTTTCCTGGGGTCTTTGCCACCCTTTTAGTATTTTATTTACTCCTTTATATACTCTTATCTGGACAAAATGACAAGGTGGAAAAACTCACTACAAAAAAAAAAAGAACAAGAGGCAGTACCAAAGGCTAGGGACCTAATCAATACAGACATTAGTAATATGTCAGATGTAGAGTTTAGAATGACGATTCTCAAGGTTCTAGCCGGGCTCAAAAAAGGCATGGAAGACATTAGAGAAACACTCTCTGGAGATATAAAAGCCCTTTCTGGAGAAATAAAAGAACTAAAATCTAACCAAGTTGAAATAAAAAAAGCTATTAATGAGGTACAATAAAAAATGGAGGCTCTTAATGCTAGGATAAACGAGGCAGAAGAAAGAATTAGTGATATAGAAGACCAAATGACAGAGAATAAAGAAGCTGAGCAAAAGAGGGACAAAACAGAGGAAAAGAGGACACTTTCAGCTTTGACAAAATTTTAGCAAATTGATAAAATTTAGCAAATATAAATATAAAATTTAGCAAATATAAAAACAATGTGTCCTAGTATAGTACTGGCACAAAAACAGACATGTAGATCAATGGAACAGTATAGAGAGCCCAGAAATAGACCCTCAACTCTATGGTTAACTAATCTTCAACAAAGCAGGAAAGAATGTCCAATGGAAAAAAGACAGCCTCTTCAATAAATGGTGTTGGGAAAATTGGACAGCCACATGCAGAAAAATGAAGTTGGACCATCTCCTTATACCACACACAAAAATAGACTCAAAATGAAAGAAGGACCTCAATGTGAGAAAGGAATCCATCAAAATCCTTGAGAAGAACACAGGCAGCAATCTCTTCAACCTCAGCCTCAGCAACTTCTTCCTAGGAACATCGCCAAAGGGAAGGGAAGCAAGGGCAAAAATGAACTATTAGGGCTTCATCAAGATCAAAAGCTTTTGAACAGCAAAGGAAACAGTTAACAAAACCAAAGACTACTGACAGAATGGGAGAAGATATTTGCAAATGACATATCAGATAAAGAGCTACTGTCCAAAATCTATAAAGAATTTAGCAAACTCAACACCCAAAGAACAAATAATCCAATCAAGAAATAGGCAGAGGACATGAACAGATATTTCTGCAAAGAAGATATCCAGATGGCCAACAGACACATGAAAAAGTGCTCCACATCACTCAGCACCAGGGAAATACAAATCAAAACCACAATGAGATATCACCTCACACCAGTCAGAATGGCTAAAATTAACAAGTCAGGAAATGACAGATGCTGGCAAGGATGTGGAGAAAGGGGAACCCTCCTACACTGTTGGTGGGAATGCAAGCTGGTGCAACCATTCTGGAAAACAGCATGAAGGTTCATCAACTAGAACTATCCTATGACCCAGCAATTGCACTATTGGTTATTTACCCTAAAGATACAATGTAGTGATCCGAAGCGGCACATGAACCCAAATGTTTATAGCAGCAATGTCCACAATAGCCAAACTATGGAAAGACCTAGATGTCCATCAACAGATGAATGGATCAAGATGTGGTATATATACACAATGGAATACTATGCAGCCATCAAAAGAAATGAAATCTTGCCATTTGTGATGACATGGATGGAACTAGAGGGTATCATGCTTAGTGAAATAAATCAACTGGAGAAAGACAACTATCATATGATCTTCCTGATATGAGGAAGTGGAGATACAACATGGGGGGTTTGGGGGGTAGGAGAAGAATAAATGAAACAAGATGGGATTGGGAGGGAGACAAACCAAAAGTGACTCTTAATCTCACAAAACAAACTGAGGGTTGCTGGGGGGAGGGGGGGAGTGAGAGGGGGCTTTAATGGACGTTGGGGAGGGTATGTGCTATGGTGAGTGCTGTGAAGTGTGTAAACCCGGCAATTCACAGACCTGTACCCCTGGGGATAAAAATATATTATATGTTTATAAAAAAAATAAAAAAAAATTTTAAAGAACCAAATAAAAAACAGAATTTCTCTGTCCAATGGTCCCACAACCAAAAAAATCCCTTCTTCTTCTTCTCTCTCTCTCTCTCTCTCACACACACACACACACACACACATACACTCACTCACTCACTCACATTCTTTCTAAGGTCTACTTTGATTGACAAACCAGCCAAGCCTCTCTACATAAATCCTCCTGGGGCAAGATATTCTTTCAGAGCAATGCCAAATCTGACCCAAACTGCAGAGTTTTAGAGTTTTCATCACTACCTGCAGTCCAAGGAAGGAGGGCTCAAACATCTAATTTGGTATAGTAGACACTTGACCTGGCAACATTTAACTTCAGGTGAGAAATCTAAAATCCTCTGTCAAACACCCAGGTGTTTCTAAGGTATGCCTTAGAAAACTGTTTTTTGTCTATTTGCGTTAGGGACAAAGCCTTCCTTCTCAAGACCAGGAAGAGACATAGGGTGGGTCCAGAAGGAGCATGGGAATTCAAATAGATTTTACCATGTGATCTTCACGGCCCTTCCACACTCTGTCAAGAAGGAAACCACAGCCAGAGGGACCTGAGTTAGGCAACCGTGCATGAAATAACCTGAAGAAATCTGTCTTTGGGCCCAGCTGTTCTTAACTTACAAAGAATGGCCAGAGCTTAGATTCACAAGATTACAGGAGAGCAAAGTTAAGATTAAAATCAATCAATAGCTCGTATTTCCCATACTCCTAGTCCTTAGTTCCTCACTCACTGTTCCTCCTTTTTCAGACTGTATCCTTCATTTGAGGTACACCTATGGCAAAATCAAAAGAAACCTAACATCAATCAATGTGTGAGAGTTTGTCTTCTGCCCTCGTCCATTCCTTTTCATGCCTTTACAATTGTCTTTTAAATCATGTACACTGTCTTAAATATCCATGAATAAAAAGCTTGGACTATTCTGATTTCTCTAATAAATCTCTTGTCAGGGCACCTGGGTGGCTCAGTGGGTTAAGCGTCTGCCTTCGGCTCAGGTCATGATCAGGGTCCTGGGATCGAGCCCCACATAGGGCCCCCTGCTCGGTAGGGAGCCTGCTTCCCCCCCTCTCTCTGTCTGCCTCTCTACCTGCTTGTGATCTCTCTCTGTGTCAAATAAATAAGTAAATAAATTTTTTAAAAAATCTCTATTTTCACCTGCCTCCAAATTAAACATTCCCAGGCCCAATATTTATGTGCTGCCCCTTATTTAGTCTTGTCAGAACCGTTTATCAATTTTTGGATGAACAAAGGAGACAGACAAAATGATATTTTCCTGAGCTCCTCAATTTTAAGAGTATCTGAGATTTCACATGATTGAACTTCCTTGTTGTTATAATATTACTAATTCTCCTAAATAAACACAATAACAGAGAGGGAACTTTATGTAAATATGTGTGTGTGTTTGAGAAGTGTGCCTAGATACCATAGGTAGGTGCACACACGTATGCACACTAGAGGAAAAAAAACATATTTTTTTTTGAAAAAACATATTTTATGAGATCTGTGGGTAAAAGTAAACATAATAAGGTTCAAAAAGGATATCATACCATCACTGCCTCCTCACATGATTCACCACTCAGGACCAAAAAAAGAAAAAAATTAGGTTGAAATACTACGAGTTTAAAATTCTACTAATTACTATTTATTACTTTTTTTTTTTTTTTTGAGAGAGACTGAACGTGTGCATGAACAGGAAGAGGGGCAAAGGAAGTGGGGGAGACAGAGACTCAAGCCGACTCCACACTCAGCGTAGAGCCTGCCGAGGGGCTTGATCTCACAACCCCAAGATCATGACCCGGGGTAAAATCAAGAGTCAGATGCTTAACCGACGGAGCTTCCCAGGCACCCTTATTTATTACACATTTTTTAAAGGTATCTTCGTATATAAAAAAAACCTTTTTTAATAAGCAAACACTCTGTAAATCATAAAACTTGCAGCATCAACTTAGCCTGTCAAGGAAACGTGACCTTGACACCCTGCGTTTTCTGATTAAACACTGTAGTCAGTTGAAGCCATAGCTGCTTTGACACTCCGAAAAGGAACTACACAGGTGGAAAGAGGACAAAGGGGTGTGTTTCCCAAACAGAAGAATTCCTCTGAAAATGAATGCTTTGAAAGTATATGAAAAGCATTCCAGTCTGACGCATAGACAATGAATGCTGATTTGGAGTATAGAGGCATAAGAAAGGACAATGACAGATTAAAGCTCATTAAAATTAAATCAGCTCATTGTGTATCCTCAGCTAAAAGGAAAATGATTCTTTTGTAAAAACATGTATGCTCCTTTTTTTCCCCCTTTCCATGCGATAGTCCAGCAAGACACTTCTCGGGTATATTAATATCTGTTGCTATTTCTACAGTGGTATGATTCCACAGGAAAAAAACAACGCCAAGGCATCCAGCCATCCAGGATGCATGAGAAACTCTGAGGAAGAAACTTTGTTTGACCATCATCTACCAGGCTGAAACAGAAAACAGGCAACACTGTCATCACGGTCTCTGTGGGGGTTTTATGTAGAATTCTAATTAACCAACACTCATTTTCTTTTCAGATATCGAAAAAAACAATCTGACTAAGGTTCCTAAGGAATTGGGGAAGAAAATATGAATTTATATGTGGCATACATTAGAAGGGGCTCCCTGCAGATCCTTCAGGAGACCATCCGAGCGTCTGTTTAAAACATTTCTTCAAGTCATGAAATTGAAATGCCACTCATCAGAAATCGAACCCCTGGAAAATACTGACTTACAAAACAGAAAACTGTAGCATTTTGGTGTCCTGGGATTGATAAGAATAAAGTATAGATAATACATTTTTGAAGCACGAATCCCTTTTGTAAGTCCCTATTTAATGGCTATCCCCTCATGAACTATAAGCCCCAGGAAGGACATGAGAGTGCCGGTTTGTTCATTGCTCTTTCCCCAGGGTTAGCACGGTGGTTAGCACACAGGAGGTAGTCCATAAATATTTGTTAAGTTTTTTCTAGTAACTTCTTCCTAACATGGGAGGAAGCAGAGGAAATGAACAGGATCGGCAAACCCGAACAGAGAGCTGGGAGGTTTTTGACAGAGGAGCAGGAGGATAGAGATGTAAATCTTCGTCCCTCTCTTACTGCTGCCTTAGGCTTTCCTCCCTTCTTTTTGCAAGAAAAGCTCTTGATAATAATGGTAGTAATAGTGACATATAAGGAGAAGATACACAGGTATGTTTTCCAGATTTCCTTCCATCTTGAATAATGTACCACATTTGTGTGATTTGGTCCAGGAGTTAATAATCTGCTGGGAAATCTGGGAATTACCTGCATGTGTATTTTTGAAAAATTCTTAAGCAATCAGACAACACCATGATGGGGATTGGAATGCACTGTTTACTGTGTAATCATTAGGACTCGTGCTTTAAAGCCTATAAAAGCTGCTTAAAATTTTGAAACCAGTACAGATATCCACACATATGATGAGGATTGCGCAATGTAAATCCCAACATAACCTATATGATGCTTGGGTTTTAGGCACCTGCTCATTTGAAAAACATCTGTGGCATGTTTGGTAACCAGTATGGGTGACACACAGAAGCCCCCGGAAGACTCTCAGACGGCTGCTGACTGCTCTCACCTGTGAATTATTCTGAACCAGTATCTTGATGTTAACATCCATTCTCTGGTTTTGGTAATTATGCCACTAGGCTGCGTAAAGCCTGTTTTCACACGGGACATAATTACCATACGTAATTGCATGTAAGCAAATATCTACCCTTCCATTGGGTAGTCACAGCATCACCCACGTTCCAAAGCACCAAACCCCCTTTTCAGGGATACACTTGACATGTCATCGTTGAAGTAATTAGCATGCTTCGGGTTTTTTAAAAATGTATGAATGCATCAAATTTTCACTAGAGACTTTTGTTCTTGTCAAAATTTCTACCACAGCAACATGTGAATTACAATAGAAGGTAATTGGAACACAGCATTCCATAGGACGGTGTTGAAATAGGGAGCTACCTGCACAGCATTGCTTAGGGAGAGAGGGGCAGATTTCCAAATTCTCCGTGCCATTTCCCTGAGTTTCTGTTCACACTGTAACCAAGGGAGTTCAAGAGCATGAGCCTGAAGTAGTCACAGTGGAATGATGGTACAAACACATTAAAGGCAAGGAACATTCCGCATAATTCCGACAGCGCAATTCAAAGCACACTATAGAATATAGAGACTTTCGGTGCTCACTTGTCTGTACTAAAAGCAGCAATAGCAATATTGATTTTATTTATTTATTTGCATCCTGATCCAAAAGCTGTAAATGCACCTTACAAAATACAAATAATACAACAGGATTTCTTAAAAGCAGCTTCAGAATGCCAGGATAAAAGAAGAAAAATAAAGTCAGAAGTGAAATGAACACACAAAATGCACTCCCTGAAACCTAAATTTGGCACTGCGCTTGGTGGTAGCCCAAAGAAAAATGTGCTCATGATACCATTGTTCAGGAGAAGCACAATTCCTGGCAAGAAGTTTGGCAGTTTCCAAATTAGTTCTATCTGATTTAGAAAGATACCCTGTGAGTTACAGTCTCACTGGATTTACTTTCCTAAATAGTCTAGACTAGTGTTATTCAAATTTCGAATTACCAAATTTTATAAAATCCATTTGTTGGTCATGACCAAACTTTTAACAACTTTTTAAACAATTGTTCAAATGTATTCATGACACATAGGATGGTTATTATTTCATGAAAATTTTTGCTTTCATTATAGACACACACACACACACATATACATACACATACATTGTGTGGGGGGACTGGATTTTGAAATTCTACATTTATTTCTTATTATGGTCATCATCTATAAAATGTTGAAAATCTCTGAGCTAGTCCAATGAAGTCTCTATTTTCACTGACAACAACAAGAAAGCAGACATGAAAAATGCATGGAATCGAGGTGGGGGGAGAGAGAGAGGTCCGTGCTTCTGTGCCTTGCTCAGGGAGGAAGGCAGCCGTACACAGATGAGGCAGATTCTCTGAAGGGTTCTAAGACTATACCGCTATAGCAAGTCCCAAAACATAGTTATCTTCAACTGCTCTCTTACTATTACTTTTACTAATTTTAATTAGTAATATTAGGAAGGGAAGATAATGGGTATTAAAGCTATCTTTAGATCACAAGTCAAACACTAATACTGACTCCTGCTTCTGGGCCCAGTTCAGGAGAACCGGTACTGTGTGACTTCTTACCCTCAACCCTTCTAGCCACAATCAGTGGCTCCCACAGTCTTTCCTACAAGCCTCTGCTGGGGCCCTGCCGACATTATTACATACACATCCCTCTTCCCTGCTAGACAGAGACCCTCCTAAGATAGAGACAGTGCCTTTCCTGTTGCCATCCCACTCCTCGGCACTTGGGAGACACTCAAAGCATATTTGTACAGAGAAAGGATGCGTGAATGAGTAACTGAATATTCATCACTACTCCTGTATTTCTCTGATGCAATCAAATTTTGTCATAAGGAGGAACACCTGAAAGTCCAATATTGTACAATGTTTTCAGAATTAAGAGGGAAAGGGGCTTTAACGTTTCATCCATTCTGATTTTTACAGTTAGTCATTTATGCTTATCAAGGACGACATGCCCTTTTCAGCTCCTGCATTGATCCTGAGGAATTGGCCTCAGCATCCTGGACCCTAAGGCTGGCTCTGGGCTGAGCTGGCAGAAGTGCCCACTGATACAGTTGAGTCTTGCGCTTGAGATGACAATGGTCCCCATGTCTCATGTCTGCCATGTCTACATACCTCGTCAGGGAACCTGAATATTCATCAGAAAGAGGTGCTGAAAACTGGTTTTGCTTAAAGTAGCACCCCTGATCTTCCCAGCTCCTGCTGGGAAACAGCCAATGGTACGGAGCTTAAGAATGAGCAAGGCGTGAGTCAGGGTTATTTCAACTCAGATCCTTTGTGGATGCTAACCGTGCAACCATTAGTTCCAAGGGGAAGAGATGACAATGGGATTTATGATACGCAATCTCTTCTTTCTGGACTAGAGGAGAGAAAGAGAAAGAGCAACTACATAGAGGCCGTGCTTCCTAAAACACGTATTTCATAATTGCTACTTAACAGTGGTTTTTAAAAATGAAGTGAGCAGCTGTGGTAATTATAGTCAACTTGTCAAAACTTTTCGGTGTTTGTTATTTTATGATAGCGGCCATTCTTCTATTTCCTCCAGGATCTATGGGGTTGAAATAGGGTAAGCAGCTGTCTTCGGTGCTACACGAGATATACATTTCAAAGAGGGTCTTTTGTTTGGCTTCATTTTTCTTAGATCCATGTTTATATCCAAGATCTCTGTGAAGTAGAAAGCAATGCACTCCAGAGGAAATTGTTTGCAAACCAAAGAGAGAATTCAAAATTATGGGTCAGAGCCATTTGCTTGCAGTTATGATGAAAATTCATGGTGCGATTTCAGAGCACGGCTTGATCATTAAAGCATTGTGCATGGTGCCTTACTTGAGAAATTAGATAATGGACTCTTAATTTCACTCATACCTCCACATAGTTCCAAAGAAATTTAAATCAGCAACACACAGAAGACTCCTGCCCTTGTCCTTCAAGGTGGGGAGAAGCTTCCTTAGGGAAAGCAGGCATCAGCAGAAGCCGCTACCCACCCTAGAACTCAGCAAAGTTAGGAAGAACATTATTCCAGAACAATCGTGCTGAATAGGAAGAAACACATGAAAGCCCACGGGGTGGGTAGAGCCCTGCTCTAGACAGAGTGGGCCTCGGCACAGAACATTTAAAGAAACCTTTAAAAAAAAAAATTATAGTGGTTCTTCAGGCCTTCATTTAGTCCCTACGAGAGCTCTCCCCAGGCCCCACACCCAGGGCCTCAGACTGCAGGAAGGTGTATGAGGCAACACTCAGATATAAAACTTGAACTGAGCAAAGGAAAGCTAACTGGTCCTGGAAAGGAGATCATGGGTAAATGTAAGGTTTTGGCAGAGCCTGTCAGGCTAACATGGGTAGAGGGGGAAACAAGAGCATAGGAAGGATGCAAACACACTACAGTCAAAAGGAGAGAGAGAAAAAGAGATCGTGGAATGCAAAGACACAAGTAAGAACTGAGATTGGATGTCCAGAAGAAAAGAAAAAGCACTACAAACAGGGGGGATTAAAAACAAAACAACATCTGGGTGCCTGGGTGGCTCAGTGGGTTAAGCAGCTGCCTTCGGCTCAGGTCATGATCTCAGGGTCCTGGGATCGAGTCCCGCATCGGGCTCTCTGCTCAGCAGGGAGCCTGCTTCCCTCTCTCTCTCTCTGCCTGCCTCTCTGTCTACTTGTGATCTCCCTCTGTCAAATAAATAAATAAAATCTTTAAAAACAAAAAACAAAAACAACAAAAAAAAAACAACATCTGTAAAACAAGAGCCCAAACATAAGTGATAAAGTAGCAACCCCAAAAGGAAATGAACATAACCATAATAAAGAAACTTAAAACCGAAAAAAAGAAAATGAACATGACTAAAATCACATTAAATCACACTAAAAATCACATTAATCCCCTAGAGAAGAGGTCTTCAAATTTTTCTGTAAAGGGTCCCATGGTAAAGATGGGGAGTTTTGCGGACCACACAGTTTCTGTCCCAGCTATTTATCTCTGCTGTAATATATTATATATGTGCTATATTAATATTCATGAGGTGTTTAGGACAGAGCCCAGACATAGTAATTGTCTATTATTATCATCAACATCAAGACACATCCAAATTAAGGGATGGAACTTTAAAGATAAAGAGGGAAAAAAAAAATCATTCAGGCATTTAGGCAGAAAAACTTACCCACAGTGGGGAAAATCGGGCTGGCCTCATGCTTTTTCAAGGCAATATCTAAGTCCGGAAGCCAACAGAACAATGTCCGTAACATATCAAGGAGCAGCGCATGTGACCAAGAACAGTGCACCCAGCCAAGCTGTTCAAGTATAAAGGCGGCATTCTCAAATACGAACGAGCTCTGAGAACAGAGAATTTATAATCCCTTGGCTAAAAAAATAAAGTAAATAAAAATTTTAAAACTACACGACAATAAAATCCAACCAACCAAGTGATAAATTAAAAAGCAAGCTCAGTAATGGAAAAGTCATGCTAAAGGAACGAGTGCTGAGCATCGCTTCCATTTAAATAGAGAACTCATAATGATTAACAGAGGGAATTATGTCTGCAGAACAACACAACGTAATGCTACAGCACTGACAAAGAGAAATCATTTCAAAGAAACACCAGGAGGTGTAGGGAAGGAAGGAAGGGTGAAAAGAAGTAGAGGAGTTCTCATCTCCTCACCTTCCCTATCAGGTTGCCTATCAGATACTATTTAAAGCTGCAATAGAATATTTAAAAAATATATATATATATATATATATATATATATATATATATATATCTGATCTGATCTTGTAAAAGTTTCAATGCCATTAGTGGAATGATATAAGACTTACTATTTCTTCCAGGGGCACCTGGATGGCATGGTTGGTTTGGTGACAAAGTTGGTTTTAGCTCAGGTTATGTTCTCAGGGTGATGAGATCAAGCCCTGAACCCTGAGATCAGGCTACCTACCTAGTGCAAAGTCTGCTTGGGACTCTCTCTGCCCAACCCTCCGCCCCTCTCTCTTGCTCTCTCACTCTCTCTCTCTCAAATAAATAAGTCTTAAAGAAATAAGGAGGACTTACTGTTTCTTCTAGAATAAGAAAAACACTGGTAATTTCTTAAGTTCCACTTCATTTTTTTTCTTCTAAAATTTAAATCAATTAAATAAAATTAATGCAGTATTTTACTTAGAGAATGATTGCGTTATTTCAAAGTTAAAATAGTTGTCCATCCATACTGAATCTGTCCCCAAAAGAGATGTACAGAAGGATATTCATCAAATCACTGGTAGTAGAATTAAGAGTGATTCTTCCTTCCTCCTTTGAATTTTATTCAGTTGTGACATTTTTTAAAGATTCTATTTATTTATTTGACACAGAGAGAGAGATAGCTAGAGAAGGAACACAGGCAGAGGGAGTGGAAGAGGGAGAAGCAGGCTTCCTGCCGAGCAGAGCCCCCCATGCGGGGCTCCATCCCAGGACCCTGAGATCACAACCAGAGCCGGAAGCAGATGCTTAGCAACTGAGCCACCCAGGTGCCCCACTATTGTGTCTTTTGACAAGTGATGTGTGGTATTCCTAGCTACCCACCAAGGTCCTTTCTTCCTACCTGCGCCGTCGCTAAGCCACGTTTCCCAACCTCTCTTGTACTTGCTCAGAGCTATGTGACTAAGTTTTCTCTCACAGAATATGAATGGAAATGATGTTCAACTTCCACTGGGCATGAGCTTTGAATTCTTTCGTTCTCCTTCTGTCTGGTGACCACAGCCAACTTAGAAAGCATGCACTGTAGATGGCGGATGTGTCAGGCCAAATGTCTAAAAGTGTCCAGAATAGAGCTATTCAACACCCAGAGACACTCCCGTTGGTTGTGTCACACAAGAGAACAAAAGTTGTGTTCTTTAAGCCATATTATTATGATTCTCTTTACAGGTCACCCTATTCTTTCAGTATAATTAACATAAGCCAGCATTATTTTACTTTAAAAGAATAATAAGCCATAATCTAAAAATAGAATCAAACCAGCAAAAAACAAAAAAAAAACAAATCCAGGCAAAAGTCCCAGCACATATGTCACAGCCTCCAATGATTCTGGCAATAATCTCAGAGCAAATGTGGCTGCCACCATCCTGACTGACGTGGGAGGACAGATCTCACCAGCTGGGAGACTCAGAAGTAATGGCACCAAGTGGCCTCATGGATCTTCTGAATTGGATGCATGGTTGAGACTTGTTTTGTTTGTTGGTTAAAGACAGTCTGGCTTATGATGGTTCAGATTATTCAAGAGAGTGTTGCCTCTGAATTCAGAAGGATAGTAGTCTCAAATATCATTAATCCTGTTACACAACCAAATATCTCATTTCGTTTTAAGTATATCAGTTGCACCTAGACAAGCCTGTATTTTCTAAGCCCTGGTTCATAGCATTTTGAAGATAAATTTTGACATAGAACCTTTTTGGCATGGATTAATGAAACTCTTTTGTCCAGAACGCATTCTGGGAGACCTCACCCATACACCATCCATTGCATTTTTGACGTATTTGTATATCTCTGCATCTGTGTACAGGGCAACTGGAGGCCAGTAAAATTCTTTGAATCATTTGGATCTAATCCTGGAATCAAAGGATTTATAGAAAAAAGTCTTCTGAAAACTGGAAGGGGCCTCAAGAAGCCATTTGGTCCAGGGCTCTTCCAAGTAAGCCATCAAATATTTTTCTTAAACTTTTTAATTAAGCTACAAGATGACAGGTTTCCAGATTTTATTTATCACCACAGAGATAAATGGTTTTCAAATAATCACTGAGGAGAGAAACGTGGGAGGTTAAAATAAAAACTCTCATTTAGTTCTCTTCACACATCTGCCCCAGAAAAATCTTTTTTGAACTCCAAAAAAAAAAAAAAAAGTTTTAATTTTATGAAAGAACAAATTGGAATATGAAAGGCATGAGAATCCTAAATGTCTGGCTCATTTCCTCTCAAGAAATAAAAATCTTTCAACAACGTGTTTATAAGTTACAAGCCAGACACAAATACTAATTTCGCAGTCCAAAGATATCCAATTTCCATTATAATGCATTTAAATCTCTGCAAACTAGAGTGTTTTTATAAACCATGCCAGTCAAAGATGTCTAAAACAATGTTGCCTGATTCTTTTCCGAAGTTAGCTTTATACCAATTAGCTATTATTTCTAGTGAGTACTCAGCCCCCGCAAAGATAACCATTCCAGTCCCTTTATTCTTGACTATCTTATTAATTGTGACATTTTTTTCCTTTTATGCATTAAGGTAGCAATAGCAGCACTATCAAATTCATCAAGTAGAGAAAGATACTTCCAACTTGAAATCTAATTAATTTTTCATGTTCATTATCTTTTAAGAGTGTTTCTTGCAAAAGGACATTATCTGCTCCTCTTTTCATGATAATTGATGCAGTTCTTCCCTCATCCTTTTATTTTTTCTAATAGGTGAGGAAAGACCTTTAATACTTATACTTACAATCTTGCCAATAACTTTTTAAAGGCTAAGTATTAAATATGTCATTCAAGATGCATAATGTGTTACCAAAATCAGATCCATTAGAATGAGAAACTCATTAAGGGGTAAGTTTAAAGAGTTTACAGAAGTCCACTTGCCACTTTGTGAAGCACTGAAGTATTAATAGGAAACACGGGGATGTGTATTCCTTTTTATATTTTTAAGAAATCATATAAACAAGAAAATTTATTTTAGTGGAAGTATAACAAACAATATACTGAATATTTTTAAACACAGAATCCCAATTACAGACAGTAAACTAGCCTAAAAAATGAATGTAGGAAGAAAAGGTGTGTGTGTGTGTGTGTGTGTGTGTGTGTACGCGGGCGCGTGCACGCGTGCATGTGTGTGTTTTGGGGAAGGAAAAGTAAATACTCTGGACAGTTGAAGTTACTTATACCTAAAGAACCAGCTGTGCATTAAAAAGAAATAAATAGTAAATAAGTATTTTATACCAAATTTAACAATTTTTAACATCAGCAGTAGAAAGTAGAAGGAAGTGAAAGCTTGCCATTTGAAATTGGAAAGTAATTTCTTATGATATACTTTACCTACTAAGTATGTACCTAGTAAAGGTACCTCTGAGTCTGTGAAGAGTCACTTCATTCATTCTCAGCTCATCTACCTAAAAGGGCCAGAAGCCTACTGGTCACTAAGAATGAGAGGATAGTCATAGATTGTCCACAAAGAGACTTTTTCTATATCCAGAGAGAAGGGAAAAGTGGGACTGCTTTGCATATAGGAACTCATCACGTCATGTTCCTCCTCAGGAAACACTGAGGCCCAGAGAAATTACTAGTCCAGATCAATGCTGCCTAAAAAGTCAGAAGCAAAGAGAAGGTCAAAAGCAAAACTTAATAAGACTTACTAAAGCAAAAACAGTTTTATTCACTTTTCATGATCCCTCTTTTTTAATCAACTATGATGTTGTAGACGCTAATCCTTTCCTTCCTTGGGTAGAATGTGTTTGTTGCCTTGAGTTGTAGTCTCAACTATGGAAACGTACTCACTTACATTTGGGAATCAACAAAACATATTAACAAATGGAAACCACAGCTTTTGCCTGATGAGTGGAATTTTTCTCTGTGAAAATCTAGCTAAGTTCATTAAGTAGGATCGAAACCATATACTCAGCTTCATTAGGCACATGTCTATTTAACTGAAATATCCAGCCCAAAAAGACAGTGAAAGGCATGTAATATGGACAGAACACTTCTGAAGCTTCATTTAAACATTTACCTTTGGTTCTCTACTTGGGTATAGATTTTTAAATGTTAGAATATTAAAGGGAACAAGAAAACTACTAACAATAAGAAAAGGGAAACATGACAAAAGGAAATTAAAGAATTTGAAATTTTTACCTCAATTAATGCAAGTCTCATCATTGAAGGAGAACAGGGTGTTGCCAGTTTTCTGGGAAATTTACATGGCAGGACCCCTGCAGATAATCTACAGTCCTATGCCTAAGAATTCACTTGAAAAACAAAACAGGCTCCCAGCAGGCATGCCTACATTTTAAAGCTGATTTAGAACATAATTTTAATGCTTTCTGAAATTACAGGTTTTTTATGCATTTGTCCTATCTTTAGCTTTTACATCTCAATTCTTTTTATCGGAGAAAAAAAATGTAAGCAAAATTTGAAGGAGGAGGCTAAAAGGTGAGCTGTTTCACAGAGGTGTGTACGCTAACATTGACCTGGGCGTGACCCCCTGCGCTGTACGATCTGAAGACAGAATAAAATGAGTCTCTTCTTCAACAGATGAGCCTTCAAGTGCATTCTGAATAAACCCAATCATGACCCTGTCATCTTCTCCATTTAGTCTCCGATTAGATACTCAGGGTTTAAATGATCACCTTTCCTTTAGAAGGTGCATACTCTTTCCTTGTCTGTGTTTGTGGATACCTTCTTCAGAGGAGCTCATTTCTGTGTCCTACAAAAGGGGTTCTGCTTGCCTGATCACTATCATCATTAAGCATTTATGAAGCACTTTAGGCTTATTTACTAGAGCTCATGATATCCCTATAAGATAGGTTGGTGTAATGGTCTTCTTATAAATGAGAAAATAGAGGTTAAGTAACTTAGCCAAGGTCACATAGATAATTTGGATGAAAGACTGGAAGTCCCTGACTCACTGTTTAGTACACAACTGAAAACTCTAGAGTGGCATAAAATGTTATCAGATTCAGAACTTCACACCTCAACGGCTACTGAACAATAATGAGAGCTTTGGTTTTTAGCTTTTTTGTTTTTTGTTTTTGTTTTTGCTTTTGCTCTACCCTGGTGGCTAATGGCATTGCTTTGGAAGGTCTGTGATGCCAGGGCCAGTATCTCTATAGTTCTCTGGTCTTTCCTTTTTAATCTCAAAATTACAGCTCTGGTTCCAGGCAGTATGTCTGCATCTAAGACAACAGGAAGAGGAGAAAGGGTTTTGCCAGCCTTGTCACTCTTTGTCAGGACAGCAAAAACTCCTCAGAAAATCCCCAGTACAGTTCTACTGTACTACTGAACCACAAAGTTCTACTTTGTCAAGGAGACTGATATGAACATCTAATATTCTACCATCTTTCATGGAAAACAATAAAAAAAGAAGGAGACTGAAAGGACAATCGTGCCAGCCTATTAATGGTGTCTGCCACAGTTATTTACAGTACAGAATTTTCTGCTGAATATTCATTTGCTAGGTATTGTTTGCTTCCACAACATGCTAGCGTTTGTCAACAAGGCAGTGAAAGTCAGCTCCTAATTAAAAAAAAAAAAAAAAATATATATATATATATATATATATAAACTTATAATTTGGGAATATTTTATCTATTGATTTAATTTGGTAAAAGAAAGGAAATTTTATGAAGCCAGCTATATTTTGGTGGCTTAAACCTATGGTCCAGCTTATTGTGTTCAAAGGAAATTTGAAAATTACAATTTATAGTACCAGGAGCCATATATTTTCCAGAATCCATGACTCTTTCTTTGTGTCAGTCTCCAACAGATATGTCTCCTTCATTTTCCTCTTTGTTTATCCAAATCTTAGCACTTAACTCGTGGCTCAGTCACTTATTTGGCATACCAAACAACTCTGTCCTGCCAGGACACTCACCACTTGCTATTAGGAGCATTTACTATGAAGATTCATGAGATAATTTTTCATGTACATCTGTTTCACATCCCCAAAAAGTGTGACCTCTCTTCTGCTTTGTATCTTTATAGAACAAAAGCTAACATTTATTGAGCACTCTGTATGTGTCAGTTCAATAATTTACATATTTTTTCTTCTTTAACTCTATGAGACCAGAATTATAATTATCTCCATTTCAAAGATGAGTAATTAAGTTCAAAGAGGTTAAGCAACTCACTCAAAGACAAATAGGTAGCAAGTGAGCCACAGGGATGTAAACCTAAGCAGTCACTCTTAATAATTCTGGGGTTTTCCCCTGAGCTTTATGGAGATATTATTTACATATAAGCTATCTAATATGATGATTTGGTACATGCATATACTGCAAAATGGTTACTACAGTAAAGCTAACTAACACCTCATCCCTTCACATAATTATCATTTGTGTGTGTGTGTGTTAATAACATTTAAGATCTACTCTCTTAATAACTTTCAATTGTATAATATAGTATCGTGAATTATAGTTACAGGCTGTACATCACACATTGAGAACTTATCCATCTTCTAGTTGGAAGTTTATACGCTTTGACCAACATCATCCCATTTCTCCCACGCCAAGCATTCTACAATGGAAGGAGGGAAGAAAACAGGGCAGGCAGGCAGGAAGAAGGGAAGGAAGGATGGAAGAGAAGAAGGAAGGGAAGGGAAGTGAAATGAAGTGAAGGAAAGGAAGAAGGGAAGGAAGGAAGGAAAGGAAGAAGGGAAGGAAGGAAGGACAAAAGGGAGGGAGGGAGGAAGGGAGAAAGAAAGGGAAGAAGAGGAAAAGGGAAGAAAAAAGTAAATAGGTAGGGAAGTAGTAGGAAAGAGAAAGGCAAGCAGGTAGGGAAGAGGCAGGGATGGGTTTACGGCCGGGGAATGGAGGGGGATGGCTAATGAAATTTAAGCTTCAGAGCCGCCAATTTTACAAGTCCTTGAATGAGGTCCTAGAATATGTGGTAGTGTTTTGTTTTGTTTTGTTTTTTTAACTTTGTGAAGTTTGTAATGCAGCTCACTTAACGCAATGAGTTGAGATCTCTCCTTTTATTCTTACTGTACCTTCATTATACTTGCCCTGTTGCTGAGGGACATTGGAGTGGCCATGAGTAACTTCGGATCCAGCTAAAGGTAAGTTGAGTTGAAGGCATACTGAGTTTGGATTCAGCAGGATACATTTATGTACTATGTACTCACTTGCATTTGAGTTGTGATTTTTAGTGCTCACAGACTAAATGTATTTGCCCCCTCCCCACTTTATATATTGAAATCCTAACCCCAGTGTGATAGTATTAGGAGATGGGGCCTTTGCAAGGTGATAAGGTCATGAAGGTGAAGGTCAATATCATTGCAAGAAGAGACACAAGAGTGATGATCTCTTTTTGTTGTGTGAGGACAGATGATGGCCATCTATAAACCAGGAAGAAGTTTTTCACCAGAACCCACCATGATGGAACACTGACTGTCAGATTTCCCAGACTCCAGGACTGTGAAACATAAATTTCTGTGGTTTACAAGCCACCCAGATTATGGTAGTTTGTTATAGCAACCCAGCTGGACTAAGACAGGAATTTTTCTAAACTGTCAATAAAAAGATACCAAGTTCCATTAATTGTGCTAGAGAACAGGATGAATTTTGTCCTCTCTCTATAGAGAACAATACTGCAAATCTTTTGTTGTATAAAGAGGCGATTAAAGAGCATGTAACCCAAAATGTAGGGGAAAATATTATAGAGGTACACCAAAGGATAAATTCATAAAGGGATATATTATTCTCCTGAACCACATATGATTGTGGGGGTTTCTCGCTTTCCAACATTATAACTTGTTATCATTTTCTTTTTAATTTTGGAGAAATATTAATTTCATATTCACAATTTTTTTATTCCTTTCCTTAAGGAGGATCCAAAAACTACCTAAGCTTCAGGATTCTGTGTAACACGGTTCTGTCCGTGAAGGAAGCGAGGAAGGCAACACCACCTACCAGCAGCTCTTTATACCACAAAGAGTACAGATAACGTGTACACCTGTTCGAAAGACTACAGGTGTGATCCGTGAAGACATCAGTCAGGGTGATAAGAAAAGCAACCCTTCCGTGGGACGATCACTGTGGAAACTTCCATTTAAAGCCTCTGTGGATCTCAGGTTACCTAGTTCCATTACAGAGAAGCAGGGTCAGAAAGAGGGGGTATGGAATATTTTATTCACTGAGCTCTTAAAGATACCGAATATTTGCCTATCTACCACTTTGAGGGCAGAATCAAATATAGCAATATTAGTATAGTCGTGACAACAGGCAGAATAAGAAACAAAAGTGTTAAAGCAGCTAATGAAGAGTTCAGCTTTTAAAGCAGGGATGAGGAGCTCTCTTGGCAAGACAAAATGGCGTCAGTGATCGGCGCAGAGAACAACATGTGATGATCAGGCACTAAAGGACACCTGACAACGGGAGGGTGAGCAAGGCGGGCTTAGAGAAAGTATGGAGGAGCGAGAGCCTGATACTGACATCCTGCTCAGTTAAGCATTGTTCTATCTTCCCAGCTGAGGACCTGTGGAGCTAAACAGAAGAATGGGACTGTCACACAGCCAAGTCGCCACGTTGGGCTGAGTTCATTGTCACTCTGGCTGGTTCAAGAGCTGAGTAGAAAGAAATGGATAAAAAGTGCATTAAAGGGAATGGGAAAGACACTGGAAATGCTGAGGGAGAGATGTCAGAGGAGAAGGACAAGTCAGAAAGAAACCTGGGTCTCTGGCAAAGGAGGAGGGCCCTGTAGAGACTCATGCGATGTTCCAGCTCCAGGCTCCAGCCCACACCACAGAGTTCTGATCTCCACTTCTACCAGAGGACAATGGCTGCATGCATTAGAGGATTCATGAAGCCCGACTTCTGGGTGAGCCAGAACCCAGAGGCAATCACTGATTTTCTACTAGAAGGCAGGGCAAAAAATACAAGGTAACTTGGAATGAGATGTCGGCTGCATTTTACTAGATTTGCCCCAATGATAAGGATAATAGTAATTGCTTGTGTGAACTGACTCTGCGTTATGGACCAGATGTTAGGCTAAGCACCTTACAAACATAATTGCATTTTATGTTCACAATGCTCTGAAGCAGGTAAAAATATATTATTTCTGTTGTAGAAGTGGAGAATATTCAGGCTTGGAAAACAAGGAATATGCCCATGGTCAGAGAACTAGTAAACTGGTGAAATCTTTAGGGTGGTCTTTCTGAAAAGAGAGTTCAGGTTCTTTAAAACTACATCTTAGTGCCTCCTATTTGGAAATACTCAACTCTAACTCAAATTAGAAGTAAATAACCTCCATTTGAAGTTTTGCTCACTTAAAGCTGCAGATAAGATGTCATTCCATCTCTTCATTTTTCTGCTTTTTTTTTTCATTCACCCACGTACATCTGTGTCTGCAGAGAAGGCATTTCACTGCCTTACTTCCTTCCTCAAGCAGAAAACATAGCAGTCTAGTCTGATGACTTCTTTCTTTCAGGTTTCTTGTTAGAAAGAAGTATTCAGAACCCCGTACCAATCTCTTAGATTAGTGGTAGAGCCAAAAACGAGTCAGCTTGTTGACCATATTTTGTATCCTACCCTCAGGGGGTCATGAGCTATGTTCCATCAGCCAGCACCTAGTGATTTTCAGCATTCCCTTTCAGACCATGTTTCAAGTCATTCAGTATGCCCCTTTGCATGCAGACCAGAAATGACTGTGCTGTTGTTTAAACTTCAGTATCCTGCCAGTACATTTACACATGCATAAAAAATAGTTAAGGTGGAGCGCCTGGGTGGCTCAATGGGTTAAGGCCTCTGCCTTCGGCTCAGGTCATGATCCCAGGGTCCTGGGATCGAGCCCTGCATCGGGCTCTCTGCTCAGTAGGGAGCCTGCTCCCCCGCCTTCCCCGCCTGCCTCTCTGCCTACTTGTGATCTCTGTCTGTCAAATAAAAACATAAAATCTTAAAAGAAAATGGTTAAGGCACTAATTTCCATTAGGAATTAATGGCCCACAAAATTTCTTGCCTTGGCTTGAAACTGTTTAAGTCAGAAGCCACTAAAACTTTTTTTATCCTTCTAAAACTTCAATTATCCAAAGTTGGCATGTCATTTTTACCATATAATATGTAGGTTATCTCCCAAGCAGAATACATTAAAATTCTTTATAATAAAGAATTTAAACTTCTTAAAAAAATTAAAAATTTAAATTTTTATAGTGAACATATATAACTTTCTTTAAGAGTTTATTTATTTGTTCATTTGAGAGAGAAAGAGCATAGGAAGGGGAAAGGCAGAGGGACAAGCAGACTCTCTGCTGAGTGGGGAGTCTAACATGGGACTCAATCCTAGGACTCCAAGATCATGACCTGAGCCAAAGTCAGATGTTTAGCCAACTGAGCAACCCAGGCACCCCATGACATAACATTTTTAAAGGTTATCATAAAAACAAGTGTAGATAGTCCAAGAAAACAATATTAATCTCATGTTAAAAACAAAAATAAAACAGAAGGAAGGAAGGAAGGAAAAGGGAGAAGGAATTTAGCAAAACTGACAAATCATAAACCCTTGAAGCAGACAGTTCTTCTCCAAACTTCTGATGAATTCTATCCTATATGTGACCATCATTCAAAATATATTTAAGTTCATACTATAAAGGGAATATATGTCTTACCATAAGACTATTAAGTAAGTACTTCTAGGCTCCCATGTTATTTTAAACATTAACACTATAGGAGCTCATGATAAGGGTTTGCTTTGTACAGTTTCCAGATCCGGGAGGAAGCATGCCAGCACAGGACACGTATGTGTCCTGAGTAAAGAGCAACAGTCCCTGGCTGCCTTTGTCTTAGATCTGTGAGAAAGTGATCAGACCATTTTGAGTCCTTGGGTTTGGAATCACACAGGTCTGATATTGACATTGAGCAAGCTATTTCACCTCTGTGAATTTCAGTTTCTCATCTGTAAAATGGGGGTCATAATTACCAGTAGAGCACTAAATACTCCATGGATAGAGCACAGAGCTACGGACCATTCTATAGAGCATCTCTTCTTGAATGTCCCTCAGGCACTTCAAACCCCAGAGTTAACTTATCAGCCCCACTCTTACCCCATTCCAATTACTCAACTTGAAATCATAGGGACCATCACTGACCCCCCCTTCTCCCCCAACTTCCATATTTAATTGGACCAGCAAATGCTGCCTCAGCCATCTCCAGAAAATATTGAATCTCATAGAGAAGATGGAGCAGGGTTTCCAAGGGATTCCTAGAAAAAATGTAACCTCTACTCTCTCTCTTGGCCCCTTTTCTCATGCTATAAAAGCTCAGGAACCTCATATATTCCAAAGTCCGCCACATCCATTCATTCCCCAATACCAAATTTCACTGATAGAGTTATTACCTGAAACTGTACCCTTGGTGATAGTATAAAAAAATGATAAGACAACTTCCAATTCCATTCAAAGCCACAAAGACAATCATCCACAGATCACTGACAGCCTCCTCACTCCATCCTAGCACACAGTTGTAATGTGGTAGGATAAGAGAAACATTTTAAAATGCTTACCAATGTGTTTTCCCTCCTCGGTAATTGTTTTGGGTTGAATTGTTTCTTCAGCACCCCACCCCCTGACCAAATTCATATGTTAATATCCAAAACCCTAGTACTTCAGAATGTGACCTTATTTGCACATAGGGACCCTATGGAGGTGCTCAAGTTACAAGGAGTTCATTAGGGTGACCCCTAATCAAATATGACTGATGTCCTCATAAGAGGAGGACATTTTTATCATAGTCACTTTCAGAGGGAAATGATGGGAAGACATAGGAAGAAGACTGCCATCTACAAGCCAGGGAGAGAAGCCTGAAACTGATTCTCTCTCACAGAGAGAGAATGGCTGGTTCCTTTGGTTGGTTCCTTCAAAAGGATCCAACCCTGCCAACGTCTTGACTTCAGATTTCTGGCCTCTAGCACTGTTGATGAGAGATTTCTGTTGTTGAAGGCTCTAGCGCATGGGACTTTGTTGGAGCAGCCCTACCGAACCAATATAGCAAGGCAAATTCTTTCCCTACAACCCTTACACCATTCCCGCAGCCAGAGAAGGGGTAGGTAAGGACCTCTTAGGGAAGAGAATGATGGGCTCTAGAGCCACTCATCGGGCTGAAAGGAAGGAGACAACCCACCAAGAGTCAAGGAAAGAGCCAAGAAGACAGAGAGGTAGAAAGAGAAAGAAGAAAAAGAGAGAAGAGAAGAAGAAAAAAGAGAAAATTCAGGAATATCTTAAACATCTGTCATCTCTCATCTGAGACTTGAACTTCTGTGGAGAGGTGTAGTAGAGACACCCTTTACAAGAGTTCTCCTCACTTCTCTAGAAATGTGCAAGCCCCTTACAGAAGCCCAAGTTTCTCATGATGCCAGATCACTATGAGATGGGAAAATTGGAATCGGCTGGCAGGTAGCTGTCTAGGAAGCTGTCTAGCTGCTAGGCAGATGGGATGGAGTCCTGATTCTCTTCAGTCCAGGGATTCAGAATGTCCTTGTGTTTGGAGGGGGGCGGGGGCACAGTACACAAATACTGAGCCAAGTTGTGGACTAGGAGAGGCCTGGGTCAGGAAAGAGCCCACAGGGTGGGAAACCTCATCACCCCTGACTTAAGCAGTAGCTGTGAGCACAGTGGCCAGACCACACTGCAGCACCAGACCCGCATCCGTGGACACCCACTCAACTTGCTCAATGATCAGATGCAGCGAAACATCTCCAAGAATGCAGACAGAATGGACACGAAATCAAACAAAGGTCCCTCTGGTATCCCCTGTGGACACTTAAGCATCTATTTGTACGCAAATGGCATCCTTGCAGAACAGAGGCAAGAGAGGCCCTTCTGCTTTGAAAGAAACAGATGGGAAGTTTGAACTTTGGAACACCCGATGATACTGGGCTATACGTCACTGGCAAACTGAAGTTTTTGCAGCCATCATTAGGAAAGGGGCTCCAAGGTAAAGCAAATGTGGCTATAAGATCATGACTATTTTTATCTCACACATCTGAATTATAGTTAGGCAAGTTCTACCCCAACCTCACCCCATTAGATAATGAGCCTGGCATGACAGTCAGGGAACTTCAATTATATTTTTAAAAATCACACTAGGATGAGTGACTCCATATACTCATGGAATGCAGTGCTCTTGTGTGCAAGCGGATGTCACACGAGGCTCTAGAGGGGACCAAGGATTGCTTAAAGGAGCATATCTGGAAGACTGGCCAATGCACCAGGGTCACTGCTCAGTGGGTGCCCACAGCAAAGTTCCCATGGCTCACAGTGACATTCTTCTTCCTCCAACCCCTCCCACTGGTGTAAAGTGCTGTTTTTCAGAGTCCTGAATCCTTTTTAAAATGTGTCAAACCTACACTGCAAAGAGAAGTGCCCTGTACTAGAGGCGGGGGATGGGGCCGGTGGGATAAGCCCCACACAGGATAACCTCCACTTTCAGAGTCAATGGGGTTTACGGTTTGCACCACTGTCCTAGCATCTGGGCAGCAAGTGTGCATC
This sequence comes from Neogale vison, assembly GCF_020171115.1. Lineage (NCBI taxonomy): Eukaryota > Metazoa > Chordata > Mammalia > Carnivora > Mustelidae > Neogale > Neogale vison. The sequence continues at coordinate 115,412,490 of NC_058095.1, read as the reverse complement.
TCCTCATCTCTGTTCAGGGAGTGATTCTGAGTATTAGGACCCTTGAACACTTGAAGTGAATTTTCTAGGTGGTTAATAAGCTATCAGCACTAGTCTTAATGAGCAGTGACCTTGCACTGGAACAAATGCTTCCTAAGTGTTCATCTCTCCATGACGTCCCTCCTACTGGAGCGTTTTGCCACCTCGCTTTCCCAGCAGATTGATGTCGGCCGCTAGGTCTACCTGGCAAACCAGACGGGCTGAGTGGGTACGCTGGGTGTGCACCCACATGGCCTTTAGAAGCCACGCGCGAAGGATGTGAACGAGCTTCTGAGAGATGCTCTTTACCCTCCCTCCCTGCTCAGCACGCACCTGCACAGACTGCCCCACTGGCGTGGCTTGGGGCAGTTTTAAATCAGTGGGCGATGGGTGTTAGGGATTCTCCAACGCTGGTTTTTCTAGCCCTGGGTGTTCTTGTAAGCGAGGAAGCATTCAATTGCACTCCTGAAACCAATATTACACTCTGTGTTCACTAGCTAGAATTTAAATAAAAAATTGGAAGAAAAAAAATTAAAATAAACAGATGAGCCTGATTGTTTTAGTGAGCAGTCCACCTGTGCCACGCACTGTCCTAAATTCCAAGGAACTGAAACACAGCAGAGAACAACATAAAACTGGATAGTCTCATGTACTCTTTAGAGATGACTTACAGGAAATTCTGAATAGCCTGGATGTGAAACACCAAAGCTACATACTGTCCTGAAAAATTATCCACAGGGCATTCTTGAGTCTACCTTTATAGGAGACCGACATAGAAGAAAAACATCTAGCATATGCAATGAACATATGCATACATACATTACTATGTAACACGTACATAAACACTCATACACAACTAATAATAATAGCTAACTTTTATGAAGGGCCATATTCCCTGATGTGATTGTACCGCATTTGTTTTTAAAATTGATCTCCACGGCGATCCTACTCCTTAGATGGTGGAATTAACTCCCTCTTCCCTATGAGGCTCTAAGAATGTTGCTGAAGTCTTGCTGCAGCTGAAACGTGGTGAATGTACTATTGAGACCCAGAGGCCATCTAGCCGATGTCCAAAGGAATGTTCTAACCAGCCCCCACCACTCACGCATACATTTCTGTCTTTGAAAATACTGCACAAGAGACTCTGCATTACACTGCATTACAGTGTAATATACACTTTCAACCAACTAATTATCCAGATTTTCTGAGAAGCTTTATAAAATTGGGCTGAACTCCTAGAGATTCGAACTGAGTAGACCTGGGCTGGGCTTGCAAAGTGTAAGTTTAAAAAGCTACCCACCCAGTCCTAATAACCATTCAAGTTTAGAAATCATTGCTGGAAGAGCTGTAGAGACAGGGTTGACACAGACCAATGGGAGACGTGCTAGAAAATATCCACATTGCTTAGTATCATTTAAATCGTTAAATCAGAACACACACACCCACACATACACATACACACTTAGACACAAGCCTAGCATTCTCAAGTAACTTTACTAATGAAAATGGTTAGGGGGAAAAAGTCACCTACACAATATGCTATATGATAAGCAAAGTGTCACTGAAAATTCTTTGGCTCTTGGGCTATAAAAATAGTTGACATCTTGCACCTTGAATACTAAAAGACATAGACTCATCAGATAGTTTTTTTGCTAACTTGTTTTCTCCTGAGAGTCTCTTGCTGAGACTCCCCGGGCTGGGTGTCCACAGACTAAGATGGACTTTAAGATGGTCAGTGAGAGCAAGATTCTGCCGGGAGTTAGAGTCACAGGGACACCCATGCTACCTACTGAAAACTGAAAGAAGAATGGGAATCGCCTCTTGCATGTTTTTGCTACTAAGCCAGTGCCTCAGGCGATGTCCTGCATGCAGTGAGTAGTAGAGAATCCTTGTGCATTTAGAGTCTCACCCTGTCTTGCTTCTCTTTGAATTCATTCTCCTGAATCCACAACGTCTCCCAACAAAGACTAGAGTTACACTTTACAAAAAGAGAGAATTGATTACCCAAGGTTAAGACAACATGATTCTTCCTTAGTCACAAAGCCCAAATCTCTGGTTTATTAACTCTGTCTAGTCCCCACCCACAGACTTGCCCTTAAATCCCAGGATAACTTGGTACGGGTTCAAATCATTTTAGGGTTGGGAGGCAGTCTCTAGTTGCTTAAATGTCTATGTAGAAAATATATCCAAAGCTCCTCGGTGTTGTCTATCATGTGCATAAAAGTAAGAAAATGAAATGCGTTTGTTGTCATAGTCACTGCCACTGAGAACAGATTTCTCTTCGTGTGTCGCTGGAAGACAAGATAAAAACAAAAATTTAAGAAGGTATTTTGAGTCTTTAGTTGAACTTCATTTGAGCACTATTGTTTTCCTACTCAAACATCTCATTAACGAAAGCACCATAAGCGTCAAATGTCAACTTTGAAAACTGTTACATAAGCACCAGTCCTTGTTGTTCTAACTTTGCTTTGGCTTGTCAAATGCAGAAACTCTCCCGCTGACTCCCTGACTCTTTTCCTCTCAGCTTCCTTTGTCGTTTTCTGGCTCAGGTAGGGGAGTGGCCATGGTGAAGTGAACCTCCGCGCATCAGGAGACCAGAAGGACAGCTATCATGAGTATGTGTGTGTGCATGTGTGTGCACACACGCGTGTGTGTATGCATGCACAGACATAGATCACTTCTATGCAGTGCAACTTGTCACAGCAGGGGACTCTCCCATTCACAGAACGCCCTTGTCCCTCACTTCCCTCCACTTACGCTGCCTTCCAGTTCTGTCCCTACTCCTCTTCCCACTGAGACTGCCGAGTTCAGGAGAGAGAACACAAAACACTGCCTCTAACAGGAAGCTAATTTCTGAGAAAGGATAGCTTGAAAACCAGGCACCTTTTGGTCATGAGATCCCCGCGGGCCCCGTGGAGAAGAGGCTGGCTCCGTCTCCACAGTTGTACCTCATAATAATTCAGGGGTTGAAGTAACTTTCTAGAGGACACAGTGGCCCTTTAGAGGAAAAAAAAAAAAAATCTTTTGTATTAGAGAAAAACATCCCATTGGAGTTAAGGGGATCACCATCCCAATTTTCTATGTCATAAGGCAAGGATCCGAATCGACAGCATTACCTTTGGGAGCCTCGGTGCTGATGGCTCTTGCTCAGACATGCTATTAATGGACTTGAAGCCCTCCCCTAGTCTTATGTGACATGATATAAAGAAGACAACAGAAGAAGCAAATATAATTCCATTGCCAAAGAAAATATCTACAATTATTATCTCTTGTCCTAAGAATATTCTAAGATTTACACCGAGGATGGCCAGGAAACGTGCTGGGTCCTAGGGTTACAGCAGAGGTTAATATAGAATAAACATCATCCTTGTCCTTCCGGGGAACCCTCTAGCCACTGACAAAGCAGAAGGACAATTACACAAAATCAGAAAGATCAAATGTGGTGAGTGTGATGATGGGAACGTTCGGGAGCGACAGGCACAGAAGGCAACGGCAGCTGACCAAGGCCTGAGGCGAGTGAAGTCTCTCAGCAGAAATGACCCTTGAGCCAAGACACAGGAGTTTACTGGGCACACAGAAAAGCATCTGTGAAGGCCCAGAGGTCAAAGAGAGCTTGGTGTCTCTGAGGACCCAGGGAAAGCCAGCATGGCTGGATGAGGAGAGTAAGGGGAGGGCAAGAGGGTGTGTGGAGGGGACATCGCCCACAGGAATGGCAGTCTTGCTGCTGGTCCATCCCTCCTGATCTCTGGTTGAAATCCCCACCCACCAATTCCCATCCTGGTGTTCCACACCCTTTCCTTATTTCCCAGCCTCTCGCTCACTCTTAGAGCAGGGAAGAGTCTCGCCTTCCTTCACTGAGGCCCAAAATGGTCCTGTGTGTTCCTTCCACTCTCCCTCCTGACCTCCTGCCTGAGAAGAAGAGGAGCAGAGGGGCGGCCAGTCTGAGAAGCAGGCACTGAGCACCTACAAGGTCAAAGCCTTGTGCTTGGAACTGAGGGGGAACATGTGTGGGAGGACATAGCAACCTTGAAAGCAAAGACAAAGAGCACCCAGAGCTGCCGCCCCCTGCAGTGGCATCTCCCCGGGACTCCCTGAAGGGGTAAGGATCCACTGCAGATCTGGCCACCATGTAACTGTTTCACTCTTCCCCCTTCTCAGACCTTCCCATTATGAAGCAGCACTGGAGAGCAGGCTGAGGAAACACAGACATAAGGCGGAAGGAATCATGTGTTCTTTATGAAAAGACAGCAAAGGATGAGAAGCTTAGGGCAGAGGACATGAAGGGTGGACCTCGCCTTGGCCCCTGAAGACAAGGACAGAGTGGATCTCTGAGGTATCCCTGCCCAGCACAGCAGAGTTGGGGAATCGCAGGAGCTGAGGGAACACTCAGATAAGAACAAAAAACAAGCAAGCCAGGTAGCTCCATTAGTGCTTTCTGGAATGGTGAGACAGTAGCAGAAAAGTTCTAGACAAGCCACAGAATCGCCTAAAACAAGGGAATGGAGGGGTGCCACCCATCAAACAGGGGAAAATATTAGTAGAAGTTGTACTGATTGACTCTTTCGTTACCAATGGCCTCACAAGCTAACCCCAATGTCCTTACACAACTCAGAGACCTCATCAAGAGTCTGTATTTCTTCATCTTTCAGTGCGGTTCTCCTCCATGTGGCTTTATTCTCCGGTTCCACATGGTGGCAAGATGGCCCTCAGCAGGTCCAAAACTATAGCATCTTGGCTTCAAATTCAGTTCGCCTTTCCTCACCAGATGATAACTTCCAGAACTCTTAGTCTGTGCCAGCCACTGATCTAAGAGCTGTCCTTATGTTAACTCACTCGATCTATAAAACAATCCTATTTATCCTGAGACGAGCAGGAAAGAGGTAGCATCCCTAGGCATTTGTCAAGCTAGTGATAGAGGGAGCATTTAGGGCAGAGGAGTCAAGACCGAGAGTCTGGACTCCTAACCACTGTGCACACTGTCTTCTGGTGCTGTTGGTGGATGGAAGTGGATCACTTCAACTTGATGCTGTGACTAGCCACACTTGAATCCCATATCATGCAGTACTGGGAGCAGACTGCCTGCACCCCCCGGGGCTCACAGTGGACAGGGCAGTTGGCTACCCAGCAGGATGAACAGAACGAGATACCCACCGTGAAGTATACACAGAATGTCTCCGGTCCCATTCCCCCTTTCTTCCCTCTCTATCTCCCATCTTCCCCTTTGCCACCCAATTCATAACAACACTAAGTACACTGTGGGTCAGATACATGGACAGAGCATTAACTAAAACAAAGTCCTCAAAAAAAAAAAAAAAAAAAAAAAAACTAAGTCCTCACTCTCACAGCTTACGTTCTAGAAGGAGTAGCAACTCACAAAATGCAAATAGAGGATATTCATAGGTGCCATGAAGAAGAGTAAAGCAGGGTAAAGGGACAGAGGATGTCAGAGGGAAGGAGGAGGAGCACCATTCTACATGGAGTGATCAGTGAATACCTCTTGGCTGAGAGAACACTGAAGCAGAGGTCTGAATAAGGTGAAGAGGGTAGTGAGCCATCAGGATTCTGGAGGGAGGGAGATCACCCATCCACCTGTGGGAAGGGCAAGTACAAAGGCCCTGGTGTAGTTTTGATCTACATTTCACTGATGCCAAGTGATGTTGAGCATTTTTTTTTTCATGTGTCTGTTGGCCATTTACATGTCTTCTTTGGAGACATGTCTGTTCCTGTCTTCTGCCCATTTCTTAATTGGATTATTTGTTCTTTGGGTGTTGAATTTGGTAAATTCTTTATAGATTTTGGATACTAACCCTTTATCTGATAAAACATTTGCAAAAATCTTCTCCCATTCTGTAGGTTAGTCTTTTGGTTTTGTCGACTACTTCCTTTGCCGTGCAAAAGCTTTTCATCTTGATGAAGTCCCAGAAGCTCATTTTTGCCTTTGTTTCCCTTGCCTTTGGAGCCGTGTCTAGCCAGAAGTTGCTGCAGCTCAGGTCAAAGAGGTTGCTGTCTGTGTTCTTTTCTAGGATTTTGATGAATTCCTGTCTCACATTTAGGTCTTTCATCCACTTTGAGTTTATTTTTGTATATGGTGTAAGAAAGTAGTCCAGTTTCATTCTTCTGCATGAGGCTGTCCAATTTTCCTACACCAGTTAGAATGGCTAAAATTAACAAGTCAGGAAATAACAAATGTTGACAAGGATGTGGAGAAAGGAGAACCATCTTACACTGCTGGGAATGTAAGCTGGTGCAGCCACTCTGGAAAACAGTATAGAGGCTCCTCAAAAAGTTAAAAATAGAGCTACCCTGTGACCCAGTAATCGCACTACTGGGGATTTACCCCAAAGATACAAACGTAGTGATCCAAAGAGGCACCTGCACCCCAGTGTTTGTAGCTGCAATGTCCACAAGAGCCAAACTATGGAAAGAGCCCAGATGTCCATCAACAGATGAATGGATAAAGAAGACGTGGTATGTGTGTGTGTATATATATATATAATGGAATATTATGCAGCCATCAAAAAGTGTAATCTTGCCATCTACAATGACATGGATGGAACTAAAGGATATTACGCTAAGTGAAATAAGTCAATCACATAAAGACAATTATCATTTGATTTCACTCATATGTGGAATTTAAGAAAAATAAAACAGAGGAGCATAGGGGAAGGGAGAAAAAAAATAAAAGACATAATCAGAGAAGGAGACAAACCATAAGAGGCTCAACCATAGGCAACATACTGAAGGTTGCTAGAGGGGAGGGGATGGGGGATGGGGTAACTGGGTGATGGACTTTGGAGAAGGCACATGATGTAATGACCACTGGGTATTATACCCAACTGATGAATCACTGATCTCTATCCCTGAAACTAATAACACAATATGTGTTGATTAATTGAATTTAAATTTTTAAAAAGGTAAAGACAATCCATTTTTTAAAATTCATATGGTATAATACTTCAAATACCTAAAATATGCTAAAAATAAAGTACTGCAAATATTTTTTAAAAAGACAATGAAAGGCCCTGAATGAAAGAGTGCCTGACCAGTTCCTAGGGTGGAGGGGAGCAAGGGTGGCTGCAGAGGAGTGAGAGGGGAACAGGGACAAAGTGACATCAGGAGAGCTTCTTCCAGGCTCACCTCAGCCACTGCTGCAGCCTCCTATCTAAACTAATAGCCAGAGCCCCCATATCTTTCCAAAGGGGTAGCCTCTATTTCCTGCTACCTTGATATAAAAGTCACAGCCACATCTCAAACTTAGCATGTTGAAGTGAAAGTCATCGCAATTGTCTCAGACCTATTTCTCTTCCCTTGATCTTCATATTTACCGATGATTGCACAATCTCCTAGACATTGAACCATTGGGAACTTCTCTCTTTCTCCGTCACCCACCAAGACTCCTTGTTCAAATGGTTTTTCTTTTTATCATCTTCCTGCAATGTCTCTCACATCTGTTCCCAATTCAATCCATCATAAGACCCTCATCATTTCTGAGCACAGACAATTGCAAAAACTGCTCCTCATTCTCCCAACTTCCACCACACCCCCTTCCAAGCTGGACATCACGGAGCGGGGGAGTGATCATCTGCTGGCAATCCTCAACATATTTTAAAGCCTTCTTGGTAAGATTTAAGCTCTCAACGGGGACCTAGTCAAGGTTCAATGTCTTTGATAAGGCAAGCCCAACATATGTTCACAGCCTTGACTGCTATTTCCAATCAGCTAAAACACATCACTTGCCCTTCTGGGCTTCCCTAACTTTCTGCCTGGGTTTACTATTTCCATCTGCTGGAATATACAATCCCAACACTAGCTCTGGGAGTCTTTTCAACAAGGCTCGATTCAAATGTCTGCCTTCACATGAGCCTGTTTGATTCTCCCAACTGGAAGGGATTTCTCCCTCTTCATTTCTCAAAACCTCATCATTTCTCAAAACCTCATCATTTCTCAAAACCATTTTATTCCATTCCATCTTGTTTGACAATACAGTCTTTTATCTCCCCAACCCTATCTTTGCCTTCCCAATCTTTCCCCCTTATAAGAAATAACATCAGCATCTACTCAGTTTCTCACGTAAAAAATCTGGATGACATTCTTGATCCTCCCCTTCCCTGGCACCCCCAACCAATCTATCAGCAAATGCTGTTGGATCTGATCCTGATTGCCTCTTTTCTACCCTGTGGGTGAAGGAGGGAATCTTCTCCCCAAACTGTAGAGATAACCAAACATGTGACACCCAACCCTGGACAGATGAGATTGACAGCAGCTTTTCAATCATGTGTATTCAAAAGCCCAGGGCAAAAGGACAACACATACCAGGTAGGGCCATGCAAGGGCTGTGCTCAGGAACAAAGTGAATAAGCAAGAGCTTAGAAGATAGGCTTTGTAGTAGAAAGAGGGGAGCTGCCCTCTGATTCCAACGGGGGGGATATGATTGGCTTGTTTGAATGATTTTGCGGATGACAGAGAAGTGAAATCCTTTAGGCTGAGGCCCTGGTGCAGCACAGCTGGTGCAGTGATGTGGGAGCTGGCCGGGTGGGAGTGTATCTAGAAAGAGCAGGGGAATTCGTGCCTTGGCCACTGGGACCCTGCGAAGCTCAAGATGTCCAGGCAGCACTTAACCACTGCATCTTAATTTCAGCCCTTATACCACAATCAATCTTTGAAGCCTTGACATCAGTTTAAATTTTGCTGATGACTGAGACTTTCAGGGAGTACAAAGACCTCCCCAAGAAGCATCATGGGCACATGACCAAGTGGGAGTGGACCGTACGATGGGGTGGTTGTCAAAAACATGAACTTGAGAGGTATCCTCCTCTATGGTCAATACAAGCAATTGAGGCATGGGCACAGCATGAGTGCAAGGGCTACATGTGCGAGGGAGTGGGAATTTCGATTAATCAATGCCTGTGGCAGTACCGACACCCAGTGGGAGGTTCACTTGCCACTTGGTAACTTAAATAGGAGTTCTCTGAGGAACCATTAGGCCCCTCAATTAAAGCAGCTGCTTGGTCTCTAAGGGAAGTAAGTGTTCCACTATACACATTCTCCAAGAGCCTAGCTTTGTATATTCTGAAAAATGGAAATTAATGCCCTGGTCACTATCAGTAATGTCTGAAACTATTCCAAAGAGGATAGGAGCGTCCTGGTGAAAGCCTTGTGTTGTGGCCCTACTATATGTAGAAATGTCTGTGACCTTGACTTTTATCTTGGGTATCTATGAGGCAGATGACCAGAGCTCTTGATCCCAAATGGGGCAACACTTAGGTAAGGACCCCAGTTTGTCTAAGGTGCAGATAAGGCCATTTGTTGCTCAAGGCATCCTGTGCTAAGATGGATGCCTGAAATTTGGGCATCTGTCCTCACCTTCAGATCCCATCCGTTTTCAGGGACATCCTGGTTAAGGGATGGAAAACAGTAACATTCTACTGAGCTCCATCACATATGGTGGTGGTAATTTCATTCATCAAGCCCATAAAATGTCATTTCTATTAATTCAATTAATCTCAAGGGGCTTCCCTGATAAACAAGGAATCTGGGAAACTGGTATCCTCCTCTAGCACCATATTATATGACAAGAGACTGAGGCCGGGGGAGGCCACCACCTCCTATAAGTAGAATATGCCAGAAGGCCCATCTTTGGCTCCATTCTGCATCAACACAGCCTCGGTAGTTGTACCAAGCTTGTGGGGCATCACTTTCATGAACCTAGACATAATGATATAGAGGGTCATAGGCTCAGGGCTGTTAGAGGCTCTATTTCAAAGAAAGCCCAGAAAGAGGCCTGACATTTCCATTCTGATGATGGGCCAAGGAGGGCAGTTTCTTGCATCAGAAGCCCAAGGCCAGTTTATGGCCATCACAAGCAGCCCAGAGACTCCACGAGAGGAGTGGCTAAAGCTTCTATAGTAAAAGTCTCTCTGAGAGCAAGGACAGGAATTCTTGTTGATAATTTGGATGGACCTACAGTCTTTTGTTGGCGACTCATCCAAGTTGGGTTGATTTGCAAGCAATGACACAAATGGGTTAAGTAAAACTTTAAATTTAAAGGGTGGCATGTTGTCTTCAGAGCCCCCAAATAACTAAAAGATGTTGGACTTGTATTCACATTTGGGTGCTAAAAAGGTTAACAGCTGTGTTTTGATAGTCTCAGGAAAGGAACATCTCTTGATTTCCTAAATAACTCACAAAAATTTAGCCAAGGTGACAAGCCATTACATGATGTGTGGGATAGTTGCCCACTCCTTTTTTGTAAGCTATTCTGTATTTGTATATCTTCAACAAGTGTGTCAAATGAAAGTCTCCAGAGAAGAACTGCATTAGTGCAATGTCATACCTGTGCTTCTGAGAGAGGGGGATGCAACTAAGAGCTTCCCTGCAGAGACTGTGCAATGCCAAAGTTCCCGGAACACTCCACAGGTAGCCTGGTAAAGGTGTACATGGTCCTTCAGAGTTGAAGGTGAATGGCAGCTCCAAGGCTGTTGAAATAGGCACCAAGTGGGACATATTAACCTAGTGTGGAATGATAAATATTTACTGATGGCTGATGGAATGGACTCAGTAATTTCAATAATATTGCATACTGGGTATGGGGCTTAAGTGCATGCAATCACAGAATGAAGATATATATATATATATATATATATAGGCTTAAATATAAGTGTGTGTGTATATATGTTTATATTTAAGCATAAGTATATATACAATATATATTCATACACAAGAGTCAGTATATATATATAAACTCATGTGTACATTTAGATACAATTCCAGTTGTATATATACATAATGTTCCTTTAAGAAGTAGAAAAAGTTTAAAACCATAAAAAGTATATATAAAATATTTATATATATAAGAACATACATACATATAAGTACAAGTGCATATATATATAAACTCATGTATACATTTATATGTAATTCCAGTTATATATATACATGTTTCTTTAAGAAGTAAAAAAAGTTTAAAACCATAAAAAGCATTCCCAACTTGCCACCTTCCTAAAGGGGCTCCCCTCCCCATCGGAGCCTACGATGCCCGGCCGCACAGCTCTCCCCAGCCTGTGCCCGCGCAGCCTGTTCCAAGCAGCGGGCAGGGATGCCAGCAGCAGGTGGACCCTCGAGGTCTCTTTCTCCGTGGGGATAGGGCCCTCCCCAGTGGCAATGGTTGTATGGCTCAAGGACCCCAGACTTAAGGCAGGTTTGAATCAACCCCTCTGCTGTGCCCGGGGGTGTCGTGGATGTCTTCTGTTTCTGTTTTTGTTCTGTAACTCTTGCGAATTCGGTTCTCCGCCGTGACAGAGCCGGAGGCGGCAGAAAACGGCTATGCTGTGTATGAAAGCTGACAGGGGCCCCGGGTTGTGTCTGGGCTATTCCGTTCGTGACATCGTTTGTTCTGCTCGCCCCCATTCACTCCACGGGTGAGGGAGGAATCCCCTGCGTCAAGTCGTAAGAGACGCCTGAACACGCAGCACCCACCCCTGGTTAGAGGGGGGCTACTGCTCACCTGGCCGCAGGTTCTGCAGGGCCCAGAGGAGCCGCGCATGAGAGGCAGCTCCACGAGGGGGCGCCCTCAGGACCAGCAGGAATAAGCCAGGAAGCCCCGGTGTGCGGGGTCGGGGCAGCGGAACTGGTGGGCTCCGTGGCCCCTGGTTCCCGTGGGAGGCTGTGATTAGCTTGTTTGAATAAGTTCACAAGGCTGGCAGGGAAGAGAAACCTGTTAGGACGGGTGGGGTGCAGCTGGTCCCACTGAGGCAGGAAGTCCCAGGTGGGAAGGCGCAGCTGCTGCGTGGGGAGCACATCTGGCAGCCGCTGGGGAGCTCATACTTAGGCCGTTGAAGCCTGTGAAGCTCAGAGATGTCAAAGCACTACCTGCACCTTAACTTCAAGTTTTGTTCCACGCCTCTCTTCTCCCAATCCATTCTGTCACCTACATCTCGTGTCTTCCGTGCCTGCCACCGGTGTGGCAGCCAGCGCCACCCCTCACCCGTTCTACTCCAGTAGCCCCTCTGCACTTGCTGTGTTCACTCTTCTCTCCACTCCCATACCAGCAGGGCCCAGACTTTCTGCCAGTATCTATGATAAACATCTGCATTTCTTACTCAAAATGCATCAACATTTTCCCACCACACTTTAAGTATAAGGAAACTCCTCATCATGGCATACAGGCTCTGCAAGGTCTGGGTCCCACTGTCCTTCCTGGCCTCATTTCTTTACTGGTCTTCCCATTATTCATTTGAAGACAGCCATGGTGGGTTTCTTTATTTTCCTCCAACAATAAAAGCATTCTCAAGCTAAGAGACTTTATTTGCTGGTTTTGTTTTTCCTTTTTTAAAGATTTATTTGTTTGTTTTAGAGAAGAAGAGGGTGTTGGCAGAGGGAGAGGAAGAGAATCTGAAGCAGACTCCTGCTGAGCATAGAGCCAGACATGGGGTTCGATCTCATGACGTGAGATTATGACCTGAGCTGAAATCAAGAGTCTGATGCTTAACCAAGTGAGCCACACAGGCACCCCACACTTGCTGCTTTCAGATGTCAGTCACCTTCCCCAAGATAATTTGCAAAGCTACTGCTTCAGGTCTCAGCTCAAGTGTCACCAAACCTACCCTGCCCATTCTTACCATGCTTTGCCCTTCTTCATAGAACTTACCCATACTTGAAATTATATGACATATTTTTTTCATTTGCATATTGTTTGTAGTCCTTGTTAGAATATATATCACGAGGAGGCAGGGACCACTCCTGTCCGATTTTCCACTTTGTTCCTTAGCATCTAGAACTATACCTAATATATGACAGGAGCTCAATGAATGTTTGTTAAGTGAAACAATACATGAACAAAGGGAGAATAAAAAAAACAAGCAAATGAAGTTATGCCGTACTTAGCATATAGTAGATAAATATTATCTATCCTCATTAGGAGTAGTATTAGCATTATAAACCAACCTTTCTCTAATTACGAATGTGTACTACGGTTACATTCTGATTACATTTACTTGTGATTATGCTTTGTAAACCTCTGAGGAATGCATGCTTCTTCATGTCAGGCATTTCATCTTTTTTACTCTTATTTTTCCCCAGCAGCTATTTTAAGCAAACAACAGATGCTTAATAATTAAAAATTAGAGGACTTACTATGTGCCAATCCCAAGTCTCAGGACCTACATTTATTAACTCATTTAATCCTCAACAGAAGCCTATGAGATGGGTGCTCTTGTTATTCTAATTCTACAGATAAAGAAACTGAGGCACAGAGACCACAGGACCTTTCCCAAGGTCAGCTCAGTCACTAGGTATATAAACCAGGGTTTTACCAGAGAAACAAAACTAAAAGATGATTATATACATATAAACCTACAAGCCTATGTATACACACATTGTACCATAAATTCTACCAATGCTATATATAGTGAGAGAGGAAGTGTAGTAGGAAGAAATTTCTAGGAACCAGCTTATGCAATTGTCCAGGTCTGGCTGGGCAAGTCTAAAAGCTTTAGGGCAGGCCAACAGTAGACTGGAAACTCTCAGGCAAGAGTTGATACTGCAGGCCACAGGTGGAATTTCTTCTCCCTCAGGGAAACCTTGATTTTGCTCCTAAACCCTTTCACTGATTAGATGAGGCCCACCCAGATTATCAAGGATAATCTCCTTTATGTAAAGGCCACTGACCACCGGATGTCAAATCTCCAAAATCCAAAGGACCTTCACAGCAACACCTAGATTCAAGTGTGATTGAATAACCTGGCCTCGCCAAGTTTGACACATAAGACTAGCCAGCGCAATAGGATTTAAACCAAACCTGCTGCTGCCAAGCCTAAATCCCACAGCCTTGTGATACACTGCCCTGCCCCGAAGGTTTGTTGAATGAATAAAAGGGAAAGAACAAAGGGTTTGCGATGACAGTGGGTGGCTGTTGTTCTTCCAGCAAGAACAGCCTTCCCTCCCTCTCACCTGTCCCCAGCCTTGTGGAGTACCCCTCCATTTGTAACTTGTTGCCAGGACTCCTTGAGCAGAGCTGTTTAAAATATATTCAAAAAGAGATTTGATGTGTGAAGCTTACTCATTTTCTAGCCAGAGGTCTCTGTCTATGTTAGGGGATTTGTGACAGAAAACCCCCAAATGGAATTTCAGCACTTCTGAATTCAAATGTCCTGGTTGCCTGACAATAGGATTGGCAGCCTAACAACTTGCAAGCTGACATGTCTTGCTTTCCTGGGGAGAGTGACTAAAAGCAATTTACACATTACAGAGGGTTGAGAGTGTCTTTTCTTTACCTGCTATGGAGAGCACAGTAACCAATACCACTGTCGAGATTTAGAAAGTTTTTCTATATTCTCCTTGGTCTGGCTTGAAAGTTGATTTTTGAACATCAATCTCCTTTTTATCATTCCTTTCCTCTGCTTGTTCCTGTTCCCCTCTGCTTGAAGACTGATAGCTTTCTCCCCAACACCTCCGCTCCATGACCTTGCCTGTATACTGTCAGGAAACCGTGCCACACAGTAGGTACTGATTATACTTTTGAGGACATGAGCCTTTTCCTTTGCTCAAGTATTTGCCAGTTCTCCTTCCTTTGCTTTGGAGCAATAGACCGTTAGCAGGTTCTGCAGACGCAACTCTTGAATAGGGGAGATCTAGAAATAAAACCTATCTGAGAATGAATCTGAAAATGAACAGCCTGTGTGGTTAGGGTTTGAGGCTGTGACTAATTGTTTCTATCTCTCTCTGATACTCCAGCATGCTACTTAAATTTGTTACTCAATTTCCTTTAAGAGTATAATTGAATTCAGTAAATATACACTAAGTGTCTCCCCCACCAGAAGCCCTCTGAAGGATAACAATTTGAAAGCAGCAAGGGGCCTGGAAAAGCTTCAATTTTAACAGGGAAACAAATACATAAATGTAGGTAGGGGAGGTGCCCTAGGAGAAGCTAACGGGCATTCACGAAGGAAGCGGCATTTCCGAATTCTTCCTTCAGATGGACAATGTTTTTAGGCTGGACTTCATGGGGCCAATGGTTCAGTGAGTGTTTAAGAGGAAAGTGCATATCCACTTTGATGTGTGTGTGGGGGAAGCTTGATAAAATGATTATAGTAAGAATTTCAGTGAAAATAAAATAGCCTAATAGCACACGGAGTCACTGGAGTGGGTCACTGAGGAGGACACTCTTTCTGCGGAGATGGCATTCGAACTGAGACTTTAATTTTAAGAAGCAGAGGTCTGCGGGTAAGTGGATTCCCTGTGGACAGAACAACAAATGCCAAGTCCCAGAGGAAAACGTGTTTCGGTTGTTCAAGGAACAGAAAGAAGGCCTGTGATGCAGGGATATAATGAACAAGGAGAGAGATGTAGACGATGAAGTCGAGGACATACCTGAGACCAGATAACCACAGCCGTTGGAGACCACTGTGGCGTTTCTCAGGGGGTGATATGCTCTTTAAAAGATCACGTTAGGGGCGCCTGGGTGGCTCAGTGGGTTAAGCGTCTTGCCTCTGGCTCAGGTCATCCCAGGGAGCCCACGGGCTCTCTGCTCAGCAGGGAACCTGCTTTTCCCTCTCCCTCTGCCCCTCCCCTCCCTCCTTGTGTGTGCATATGCACTGTCTTTCAAATAAATAAAATCTTTTTAGTGAATAAATGAAATGAAAGATCGTGCTGGCTAGTGAGCAGAGAACGTTTTGTATGGGTCATATGTGGACATAGGCAGATCAGTTGGGGGTGCTTTGGTCATCCAAGACAGGCGGTGGCTTGGATGGCAACAGTCCTTGGGGAGATGGCTAGAGATCCTTAGAATAGGGAATGCATTTGGTCACAGAAGGGATGGGAGTTGCTAAAGGATAGACAGTGGAGAGGGAAGGATAAGAAGGAAACGAGAACGCCCCCTACGCTTTGGTCTCAGACAATATGGTAGATGGTGATGTTATTCACTGAACTCAGAACCTTTTTGGGATGTACTGATTCTCTGAGGTTCAGTGAAAATTAGAAGGGGAGGAGTGTGGACAAGGCCTGGAATTCAGGGGTGGGGTGCAAAACTTCCGAAAAACGTTTGAGAAGGCGATGTACAGATCAGGAAGCTAGGAGGCGCTGAGGCTGAAAAGGTCAAGATACTCTAGAGAGCCATAAAATATTGAGGGCCATAAATGCCATGGGTATGGGAGGGTGGGGAGAAGAGGCATTGGACAAGGGAGCCACAGATAATTCAAAAATTAAGAAAAAAGGAAAACTAAAAAAGTCTCATGCACAGATTTAGTTGCTGCCTTAGTAAATCCACAAGCCAAGGGGACCCAAGTGAATAACTCTCAAGCCAGAGAAGCTGAGTAGAAAGGGTACCCAGAAACCATCAAGGACCTCGAAAGCCTTCTCAGAATCCTTGGGGGTGCCGTTTTTGTCCTCATTTCCTCGAAGGCGGGTCTACCTAGCAGGAAGATGGGGCCTACTTAAGATTAACAGAGTAAAAGGTCCCTTCCTGACAGTCTTATTTGTGATCCAGAATTTTAGTACATACCCTTGACAACCAAGATGGCAAAAAGAATCAGCTATTTGGAACTCTTAATAACTTCATGATACACACCTAAAATAGTTCAGCTCAAAGAGAAGTTAGGGGTTATCTCATTCTTTCTCCACAGGTGTTATGGAAACATTGTCTCTATCATCAGGACAGTGATTTTCAAGGGGAGGAGAACCCGGTGCATGTTCCTTACCACAGGACTGTGCAGAAATGACCTGAGAGCCATTCAAACCACAGAGCCACCTTCTGAATTACTGAAATGCTGCCCCATGCCAGCACCCAGTAACGGCATGGGAAAATCCATACAGAAAAATAGAAGACCGAACCTCTGAGTTAGGGCTTCCTATGGGTGTTTTCTTTTTGCCCATCAGAGTCACTGGTATGCAATTTTGTATCAGTTGGGAGAGCCTAGGGAAAAGAAAAAGGATCAGACAGGTTTCTGAAACCAAATTATTGCTTTTCTGACAGATACTACTGCAACGCTTATAAGTATTTTTCCTATTAAGTTTTAGAGAGTGCAAGGGCTACAGTAAATAACCTTTCATCTGCAGAAGCTTTTCAAGGAACAAATAAGGCGTAATGCAAAGTAATCCTGGGAGAAGTTTAAAGAGAGATTGTATCTCCTGAATTTAAAGTAATAGAAGGAAAGGTACAAAGACAACAACAACAACAATAAAAAAAAAAACCTATATACAATCAGTTTTTGGCGATATCCTTTCTAATAAATAATTTATATGCAAATTTTAATGTTACTGTAATAATAATTAATCCTACTTGTGTTGACTATACACACACATATATATGGTTGTGTGTGTGTGTGTGTGTGTATCTTATCTCTTGCATTTGAGGCAGCAAAAAAAAAAAAATCTAAGATTAAGTAATGATGCGTCAAGACATTTAGGAGTGTTTTGATATCAAATAGTTTAATGGATATCAAATGGTTAATGGATAATTCAGTTTTCAGTTTCTCATTTTGCATTTTTCTTTTTTCCCTGAGCCTGATAAGAGAGAGAGATACTTTCTCTAGCATACTATGATAGACTTGTTGGGAGGTGGTATTTACATTTTTTTAAGGCTCCACTCAAGTTTTTTATGCACTAACAACCACATTTCTGGGAGAAGTTAGAAAGCCACGAAACATTGCACATGAAAAAGAAACCAGAAGACCAGGAGAATGCTGGAGTTTGCACTGGTTTGAAACAAGCCATGCATAGCTAATCAGTCAGAAAACCCTGGATTACAACCAAACCATAACAGAAGAATATAAATGAACACAGGGCATAGGAGTGATTCTTGCTGGAAAAAAAAACTTGAATTATCAAATAGTTTTCTGAAAATCGAAAAATAGAAGACACTCAGTTATTGGCAGTACACGTCCTCGATTAGGCAAATCTGTGTGTCAGTCAACCAGAATATACAATAGAATAATTTAGGTTCATTCTCTCTCAATCTACAAACATAATCATTTTCACATGGAAACTTGGCAATGTCACACCTCATTTCTCAGCAGACTTAAGAACAGTGTGCAGTCTTGAGGTGTTTTGGATCACCTTTCCAAAATGAATCCCAGTACATTTCCACTCCCTTTACAGATTATTATCACGTACAATTAAAGCTAAACTGCACTTGTCAAAACAAGATAAATCACACTTTCTGGTGCAATAGTCCTAGATGCCTTTTTAATCGTCCTTTGTCACCTGCTCATAAAGTTTACCAGTTGGACCACTTGCAATGCAATCTCAATCCTTATTAACCTTATTAGTGATCTGGTCATAGTTATTGCCATAATTATAACTTTAAAACTTTAACAAATAAGTAGTACTTCACAATTTTACATAATGTTTAATGAAGCAGTAATGATCTGCCAGAAGTAAAAATTCAGAAATGTAATAATTTTTTGTCTTTCTGTTTTTGGGACACTTACGAAGATAAAATAAAACCAATACTAATTTGGAACTCCTGGTATTTAAGGGAAGAATATAGATTCACTTATGCATCTATAGACTTAAGGACTTTGCCCTTTTCCAATATACCAGCCAGGACGGGCTGGGTTCACAAATCTCAGTGGCTTAACACAACAAAGTTGTTGTTGTTGTTGTTGTTTTTTAAAGATTTTATTTATTTATTTGACAGACAGAGATCACAAGTAGGCAGAGAGGAAGGCAGAGAGAGAGGAAGGGAAGCAGGCTCCCTGCTGAGCAGAGAGCCTGATGTGGGGCTCAATCCCAGGGCCCTGGGAACCTGACCTGAGCTGAAGGCAGAGGCTTTAACCCACTGAGCCACACAGGCGCCCCAACACAATGAAGTTTGTTCCCCACTCATGCTAATGGTGATGCAAGGTCACAGTGGGGGCTCTGCCCCATGTGTTCAGCCAGGGACCCAAGCAAGCAGAGGCAGCATCTCTGCTACAATTACGTGCTTCCTCGGGAGATAAAGGGGACACTGATATCCCTTCCTCGGGAGATAAAGGGGACACTGATATCCCTTCTGTTCCCTTCTCTTTTGCAAAAGCAAATCACAAGGTCAAGTTTGTCTTCAAAAGGAGAATGGGAAAGTACAATCCTGCCCCATGCCTAGAAGGCAGAGAACCATAATATTCCTGAACAGTGTGAGTGACTACCAAATCTGAGCATGCAGAAAGATGGCAAACCAGCCATGGAAGGGCAGGTTCCTTGAAGATCTCAGGAGGAAAGGTAAAGTGAATGTGATCATCCTTTGTTCTGTATCTTACCTCTCCACAGAGACTACCTATTTCTATTACTGGGGTGATAGTTTTACAAAATATTCAATATTCCATGTAAAGAAAAACTCAATTCACCAATGACAAGGTAAATAAATGAATCATGGCAGAAAATCTAATATTTTGAGAAGAAACACGAATATCCATTTGCTCTTTTGGGACTCCTACTTACACTTTAATCAATGAACAACTACGTAACAGAGGTAGATTCTCACTTGGCCAGGAATGTGTAGGAGATGCAGGTAACCAGTGATCAAGTCTAGGAGCCCGGAAATGGCATAGGAAGTGAGCTTGGCCATAATGTTCACAGCAGGATGTTCTGCCACTGACCATCCGGCAAAATGTAATAGCATTCATTTCTTTTCTTTTCTTTTAAGATTTTATTTATGTGAGAGAGCAAGAGCAGGAAGAGGTGGAGGGGCAGAGGCAGGAGCAGGGAGGGGCAGAGGCAGGCGACAAACAGACTCCCCGCTGAGCAGGGAGCCCAACGTGGGACTCAATCCCAGGACACTGAGATCATGACCTAAGCCAAAAGCAGACGCTTCCCTGACTGAGCCACCCAGGCGCCCCAATAATGTTCTTGTCTTGTCAACAATGTGTGTAATGGACGTTCCAGATCTTGCAAAGCCTCACTCTATCAGTAATCTACACCCTAGAAAATTGTATCAAAATGAAAAAATCCTCTGCTTGTTTATTATTTTTGTATAATAATTTATGCAATATTATCCTTAGCCTACATCCTATTTGAAGTATCTCTCTGTTCTTCAATGTCAACTCTTCACTTGTGTGTGTATCATTACATTCAAATACCATCAAGCCTTCTCCTCCCCAGTAATCTGATTACTCCTAAGTCCTTGTTTTACCCCCACAGGAGATTTCTTAAAATATTAACAATAATTGGTATTCTTTAAGAACTGGACCAAAGATCGTTAGGATAATTTCACAACTGATCCCCAAAGAGGTTGACAGCCACCTTTTGCAGGTGTGTTGAGGGGATTTCCATGTTTGTGTCTACTTTCCACACTCAGGATTTTTCTATCACTTTTAACCTGGGAACAAGGCCATGTGCTCTCTCTTCTGTAGTGCTTGTGCTCTTTGTCTCTTCCAGATGAGACTAGATTCTGTCGACAAGTTCCCAAACGTCTGTACCATTTATAAATGCATTCTGCTAGGAGATCATTTCATATCATTATTCATCAACTTCTGAAATGACTTAAGATGACATGGAAATAATGGAGATTGACCGTGTCCTTGATCTTTTACGTGTGTGTGCCCGCACAGTATGTATCCAGGCATGTAAAAAATAGATGGAGAGAGAGAGAGAGAGAACCTTCCAACCAGTTGTAAATTGGATGCAGTTGCTCAATTTCATTATCTTTCAAAACCTTAAATGTTAAATTGTAGTTGATAATAAAAACATAGTATTTTTTTTTCAAAGATTCTATTTATCTGAGAGAGAGAGATCACAAGCAGATGGCGAGGCAGGCAGAGAGGGAGATACAGGGAAGCAGGCTCCCTGATGAGCAGAGAGCCCGACGCGGGACTCGATCCCAGGACCCCGAGATCATGACCTGAGCCGAAGGCAGCGGCCCAACCCACTGAGCCACCCAGGCGCCCAAAACATAGTATTTTTATTTTCTAAAAAGATCCTAAGAGGGTATCGCATGTAGGCTGAGGCTCAGAGGTAGCAGAGATATTCATTACAAAACATTACCTAGTAATAAACAATAGAGTTTAAAATGAGGGGAAAAAATTAACAATGGGACAAAGGCCCAAAGGAATGGAATACATACCACTTTTGTGCCCATTATTCATTAGGTATATAAATGAGTTCAGTAGTTTTTTCCTTTCTGTATATTAAAACATCTCCAAGTCAAATTTCTGCTCCAAAATGTGGTTCATATTTCCTGTCTAAGGCTTTATATCTCAATAACAATTCCTTCACTTATTTTAAATTATCTGTGGTCTACTTCAGTGTGTTTAAGTGTTTTAGAGGATATTAAAAAATGACACAGACCCTGACCTAAAGATCTCATCCCTTGAAGGAGGAGGCAAGTACAATACAAGTGGAGAGTCCCTAGACCAGATTAGTGGTTCTTGGGCTTCTGAGAGCAGAAAACTAATTTAATGGACCTTTGCCAATGATCTAGAAGTTCACAGCCTCAAAAAGAAATTTATATCCTTTCTTACATCTGATTATTCTTCGGAGGTGGGACTTGGACTCATCGTTCAGAAAAATTTGAAAGCTAGATCTACCAGGCAAGTTTAGGTGTGAATTCCTCCAAGTTCATTTTCTGAGCACATGAAATTTGATCTTCAAAATATCAAATTTATGCAGAAGACAGTCTGTGCTGAGTTGCACGCATATGTTGGAGTGCCAACAGGTCTGGCCAAAGAAAGAATGGCTGCCTGGGACCAGACATTGATGGGTTGGAGACATCTCAGCCTCCAAGGCTAGTTGACTCAAAACATGGTTGGCAGGAAGAAAAGTTCTACTATATCCTTATCCTCTGCCTTCAGCATCTGTGTTCTATTTCCTAAGTTGTCAGTGGGCAGCCTGCTGGAACGAGATCCTAGTCTTCAAAAGGAATATGAAAAATTAGCATGCCAAATAACTGCCTCATTCCAGTCAGAGGGCAGCTTGTGTATTTTGTAAGACAAGCTTCCTTCTCAAG
This sequence comes from Neogale vison, assembly GCF_020171115.1. NCBI lineage: Eukaryota > Metazoa > Chordata > Mammalia > Carnivora > Mustelidae > Neogale > Neogale vison. The sequence goes on along the minus strand of NC_058095.1, from coordinate 115,390,559 downwards.
TCATGGGCTTAAGAAGCGCGGTCTGCTCTGCTAGGAAGTTACCTGCAAGGTGACGCTTCCATTGCATCACCAGGTAAGTTGCTCTGGGTTCCTTTTTGCTAGTGTTCTCTTGCTTGCCCTTGCCTGACATACACAGTTAATCAGTCTATGTTGCATAAGTAAAGGGTGTTTAGGGAAGAGGAATTGTCAAGAAGGTCCCCTAAGTAGGTTCTCCATTGATAACTATAAAAATGCTACAAAAATAGCTACAAAGAGTGTGTGGCCATAGCTGGTAAGGACTGACTCTGATATTTAAGTGTGTTGAAGCCCACTACTGTGTCGTGGGCATGCCTCATTGAAATATGTGCAAAACATACCGACTCTAATCAAACGGTAAAGCAGTTTCTTGTGTGTGTGTGTGTGTTTAAGATTTTATTTATTTATTCATTTATTTGAGAGCGAGTGTGAGAGAGAGCATGAGAGGGGAGGTCAGAGGGAGAAGCAGACTCCCCGTGGAGCTAAGAGCCCAATGCGGGACTTGATCCTAGGACTCTAGGATCATGACCTGAGCCGAAGGCAGTTGCCCAACCAACTGAGCCACCCAGGTGCCCCAGTTCTTGTTTTATCTTCAGTGACCTCTTCCTTCCCTACGTCCCCTTTCTTTATTTCCTGGATTCCTGCCCTAAAGAGGTAACTAGGGTCTCGTGAAGCCTCGCCCTTCTCGTCACAGAAGAAAGCTGCTCTGATACATTTGCACCTTCAACAACCTGAGGTTGCATGTCCCGTCTGTCCTAAGCAATGGGAGCATGGACAGCTCCTGCTCTCAAGCCACCTATAGTCTAGTGAGTGTGACAGGACTGTAAACTGTACTCTCCAGAGTTTTGACCTGTAATACTCAGTCACCCATTGGAAGGAAGACCGAGCTGCCGTGGGCAGCACGTGTGGGACATCAGTTACCCAGACAGTGCAGGAGGCCTTCTGAAACGTGATGATCGGGCTTACTCTGGAGGAAAACTAGGTGCTGTCAATACAAAAATGTACACAGTCATGGAGACGAGAAAGGTGATGACCCCCCCCCCCCCGCCCCAAGACAAGAGCACTCCAAACCACTGGAGTCCAGGCACCAGATTCTGGCCTGGACCAGATGCCTAGACCTAACCTCAGTCACCTGATGTCCCCAGCGGCTTATATGTCCTTCCAGAGAAGCCCCTGTCTCTCTTTTTTCTCCTCCACTGATTGGGTTAAAGTGAAGTCCACTGTTTACAGTCATTTGAATTCTTTGAATTAGCAGCATATCAGGAAAAGAAAAATGTAAGGATGATAAAGTAATAATAAACACTCCTGGGTCCCCTAGGAGACTGCACTGAGTACCTCTCTGGATTCTCCACCCCCGGAGGGAGGTGTGCTGATTCAGCCTGTTCCGTCATGCAGAGATGGCGACGGTGAGAAGTCGGACTAGCTTTCTGAGTTCCCAGGTCAGCCTCTCGGGCCTTGCAAGCAATCATTTCTTTGAGCTGAAGTTTCCAAGATTATATGGTCGAATGCTACTACTCACTGCCTGACTGCAAAATCCTAGCTCTAGACTTCCTCATAGCAAGAGAGGAAGGGGGATACAGACTTCAAGAAACAGTTCTTGGTATTCCTTGTTTCTAGGAATTGACCTCCATGATCCTTGTGATGTCCCCAGAGAGATGGGGGCCATTTTCCCATCTTAGAAAGTTTGAGAACCGTTGTGCTGGGGGAAATAAGGGTTGGGAAAGTGGAGGTCTAGATGTTTAGAGTGACAGGAAAAAAAGCACGTGTAAAGGAAGAGAGGGGCGTGTTGTAGACACGGACAGAAGCCTCTTGTGACTGGAGTCCAGAGCGGCGGGAGAGCCGGCTGCCGACACTGGGGAGGCAGCAAAGGGCCAAGCCAGTGCAGGCTTCGCAGAGTCAAGGATGTGGACTTCATCCTGCAAGCAGCGGGCAGCCACTGCTGGTTTCTAAACAGGAGTGAGGAACACCAAGTTTGCGTGATGCAGAGATCACTCTAGCCTCAGCGTGGCGGCTGCACTACATGGAGGAAGCCCAGATTTAACGAGACAGTCAAGAAGTGATTGCAGTCAGTGAAGCAAGAGGGGACGGTGGCCAGGACGGTGGCCGTGAAGAGGAGGAAATGAGCACATTCAAGAGCTCTTTAGGACACGGGACCCTCAGTCCATCCTCTACTCGGCAGCAAGATTTGAAAGCTGAATGAGATCCTGTTTGTCCTTGACTTCCTAATTTTTCTGTCTTCCCGGTGCTGATGGGATGAAACCCAGAGCCCTTAACATGACCTGCTGCTAGGGCTTCTCCTCAGCCTCAACACTCCAGCCCCAGGATCTCTCTCTGCTCTGGCCTCAGGGCTTTCCACCCGCTGTTCCCTCTGTCTGAAGCACTCTTCCAGCACCTTCCACAGGGAGGGACCCCCCCCCCTCCTTGTTTTCTGAGGCTCAGGCTGAATGTCCCCTCCACAGAGCAGACTTCCTGGACCATCCAAAGGAGGTAGGGGGCCCTACTATGATCTGCCTCAGCACCTAATGTGTGTCCTTCCCAGGCTTACAGCAATTTGCCATTCTCTGTTTTTTATTGCCCTCGTCTCGTGTTTGTCTCTTTGCGAAGAGTTCGTGAGAGCAAGAACCAAGTCTATCTTATTTACCCAGCACAGCACCTATCCTGGCACGACGTAACCCCTCAATAAATACTTAACAGTTTAACAAATGAACTCATATGGACATCTTGGGGCGCTCCAAGTTTCAGGCTGGCACAGGAGGCTCAGTGGTGGTGGCCTTCTCCAAGGACCCCATTAGGTGGAAAATAATCACATTTTAGATGCAAAAGCTATAGGTCAGCTTATCATTATTTCTCCTTTCTTCTTTCATTAGTTCGCTGAGATTTTTTTCTGAAGGCAACAAGGTCAGAGTCAGTGGCCCTCAAACTCCCAGACAATGCATACGGTCTGTCAAATTGTCTTTCTCCAGTGTTGTTCGTTATAGCCACGTTTTGTTTCAATTTCTTAAAAGTTGCCAGGACAATGAAAAGACCACCACATTTAACCAGATGACCGAAACATGAAAAGGTCAAGTTCAGCTGCATTTTTGCATTATTGAGGGGATTTTTAGACCCCGAAGGAATAGATCCTCTCCTGTATATATGGTTTTAATTACTATTATTTCCTTTCACATTCTGGAACACTTTCTATTTGCAACCTTACTTCCAATGAGTAATCTTTATCATCCTCCACAGAAGCCAAGGTTTAGAAAATTGTATAATCCCTATATTCTAACTCAGGCGATTGAAGCAGAGAGAGATTACCTTTGCCAAGAAAGAGCGGTTTTATGGCTGAATCGGTTTCAAATTCAGAGCGTATTCCAAGCTTTCAACACTCTACTAATGAACTGGGTACTATTTTCATTTCTGTTTGCTTACGTGAGTATTCACCAAGCCACCAGCATCATATAAGATCAGTATCCAAGCTACAAAGGCTTTTCAAATTGCTAACACCAGACATAGTTCAGACTTTAAGTACCAGGAAGCAACTGGGAACAGCTGCTTTTGAATCAGACATAAATCTAAGCAGTGCTCCAATATAGCAAAAGGGGGGAAAAGACCTTGTCTCATTAAATAGCTAACAGGAGAGTGTATCTGATAGTAAAACCTTGGCAAACATAAGATACCTGTTTACTGCCAAATTCTAGTCACACAACATTAAGGTTACCTATTTAAGCACGGAGCACTGGCTTCCCATCGTATATAATGCTATCAGGGAGTCTCCCTTGTGAATCTTAGTTGCATTTAGAGTGAGCAGAAATACTATTGCCAAGATAACCAGGACCCAACCTCACGGGGATTTGTAGATAAAAATTAATCCCTCGAATTGTGCCCAGAAGCAAATCAGTGACTAATGGAGACTAGCAAGCGAAGGCATAGCTAACCTCTTGGCGCCTGTAGCAGCCAAAGCTTCTGAATAATTTTCCAGGGCAGCTCCTTAGGAGAGCACATAGACAAAATCCCATCCGGGCATTAGAAACAGGAACTATACAGGCACGCTCTGCTTATTTTTCCTTTATCCTTTGTCATGGCCCTCCTCCAATTATTGTGTTGGAGTGTCTCGAGATTGTTACAGGGTGACCAACTCCTGCCCAGGGAAGAGGTAATTTTTTACTTTTACACAGCCAAAAGGTAATTTTAAGAAAAATTCTGGGGAAAAATATCCCCCGTGGGGATATTTTTAATCAAGAAGCACAACATTTCCCATATAAATGTTGCATAGGGACTGCCATGAGAATAAGCCATTAAGTTAAATATTCCAAAATCGAATCTAATAAAGCTGGATAGAAAAATCCATTCTTTTGCTTTGGAATAGAATGTATAATAAAACTAGGGAAATGTTCACATGACATTAAAGTCCACAAGCCTAGTGTAATCCAGAGCCCTCGCAGAAAAGCAGGGAGTTAGGGAACGGGAAAATGGAAGGGTGATGGCATTTTAACGTGGCCACAATTAATAGATCCACCCTCAAATAAAAGAAAAAGAAAATCAATTCAGTTAGAGAGATGTCAGGATGGAACAATTATTCATGGCTAATTACTTTTTAAAAGATGATGACAATAGGTTAGTTTTCCCTGATATTGATGAAGGAAAACCTTTGGGGAAATCATTAGCAAAGGTGAGTGAGGATATGAATTATTCTCTGGGATGTTGGAAGGCAACGAAGAGAGAAGAATAAGTAAAATACTAGTACAGTCTAGCGAAGGTCATCAAGACAATGGAGCTGAGACTAAAAATTACCGTTTTCTAAAATCCAAACCTGTCATCAATACATCTCAGATGCAATTATTTCCTTGAATAGATGATTTGTTATGAAACGTTCAGTAACTCACCAGACAAATGACTTTAAATAATTTGATTCAGTGGTACATTCCGAAAGGCAAGACTACATGTAGTTATTGTACCTATAAATTAAGAATCCTTTTAAAACCATTACTGTGGTGCCATTTTCACATTTGCTCTTACGTCTGGCCTTAGACCGTTTGGTGGTGTGGAGGGTTACCTGCTCATAGATCAGAGTTTGCCTGGAAAAAAACAAACAACCTTGGTGGTAATCATAGCCCATCTCCGAATATAGGTTAATTATAGATTATAGCCTAGAGCCATGATCAAAGACCATGCACCTTTGTAAGAAATGAGCAGACTGCGATATGGACGGTCCATTCATTCCCACCATCATTAAATGCCCGAAAATAACAGGAATAGATACATATCAAAGAAAACCCTTCCCCTGGATATAGGCTGTTTACCCTACACAAGAGTTTTCAGCAACCCCTATGTAAATTCTCTGTCCAAAATACACATGCATGTATATAGAACCTGTTTTTGTACATGTGTGCATCTATGAACTCATGTATAAGGCCACGTGTTCCCCCTATAAAAGGAGTTCTTGCCAGGAACCGTGAATGTTGACGGGTATGTAGACATATTTTGAACAGAAAGTACGTGTTTATTTGCTCTGGTCAAAAGCGTGGTGAACAAAACAAAGACCATTAGCTAGCTGTTCATCCAGTCTTCGATACTAAAACTTGAATCAATTAACTGAGACAACAGGGTCAATTCCCACTTGGACAGGGAAATAGGTGTCCTGACTGGCTGAAATCTCAGTTGAAAAATCCTAGTTTGAATAACAATTAAGTGAGTTGATCAAGCATTTCAGCAACTCTCCGGTCTGGTCTGGCTCTCCTCTGTTCACTCCCCACTCCAGTTTTACTGATCTGCTGGCCCTCCTTCCACCAATCCCAATCTTAACCATGCGCTGCTGACACACTTTTAATTATGCCAATGGCTCCCCCTGCAGCATGTTCCCTCTCCCTTCTCCCCCATATTTATGTCTTACAGACCTGTACTTACTTCTCCCTCCTTCATAGGTACCAGAGCTCACGTGGACCTCATTTACCCCGCACAACTCAGGAAGTCTTTTAGAACGCGACTGCCCGCTGTGAGCTCACCATCCTCCAACAGTTCATGCTGTCAGACTTGACATTCTCTTACTAGTCATGTGATTATGTGTCTCTAATAATTATGTTAGTTGTAAACTGCTTTAAAAGCAGGCTGATGTGTAACATATCTCTGTGTCTGTGATAGCAAAATCAAATGAGATATGGGACCGGGGAGGGAGACAAACCACAAGAGAATCTTAATCTCAGGAAACAAATGAGGGTTGCTGGAGGGAAAGGGGGTGAGAAGGAATAGGCGATTGGGTTATGGACAGTGGGGAGGGTATGTGCTATGGTGAGTGCTGTGAATTGTGTAAGACCGATGAATCACAGACCTGTAGCCCTGAAACAAATAATACATTATACGTTAATTAAAAATCAATGAATTTTTTAAAATGATAGTATCCTATCTTCTTTATGATGGGTATTTATCAGCATTTTGATTCATGCATGGACTGAGTTGAAATGGCCCTCACTGTTTCTTCAGATTTTATGTGGAGGAATCAGCCTATACGCTGATGGGATCCATGCAAGCAAACAAGATGACTTCTGTTGACCATAACGTATATGCCAGAATTCTACAGCATGAAGTTGCTAGACTATAGAATTAATCATAGTTAAGTAAACAATGTGAAAAAAAGAAATCTAAAAAACAGTTTTCATTATCTTGGTTAAAATTTCTCCTTATTAAGAGAATTATTTTCAGTTTGGAAATTTGATAATCAAGAAGATGGTAATTACAAGTGAATTCTTTTGTTATTTGTATTTAAGAATTTTCATTCGTTGCTTTCTAGGAAAGCTATTAAGAGGAGAAGTTGAAGACAGAAGCAGAATAAAGCCTTTCAATGAGAGATAATTGCAATGAGACCACTCTCGCCTTCTTTTTAAAAACGCATCTGGAAATTGGAAGAAAAAAAAACGGATGAGATGGGAGAAGAGGGTGTCAGACTCAAACATTCCCGAACATGGATACGGAATATAATGAAACAGCTAACTCCAACTGCGGAGTCTCAGCAAACATTTTTGGAAACATCCATTAGCCTCTCCTCTCCTTGAATATGTGAGTGTGCTGCCTGAGCACTGCTTCGTGGAAGGACCTTCTACGTCAACAAAGAGAAAAAGGCCGCCTTTACAACCTAACAGAGTGAAGGCATCCATGGGATTAAACTGTCATAGTCTGCACAAATTCCCAAAACTGGCACAACATAAGAAGATGCTTCGTGTCTATTTGTGAATGTGTATCATAAACACTTCCAACACCTTCTGTGAAAAGGCCATGTAACCAGCTAAGGGCATTGAATTTTCAGACCTTTGCAAGTGCTGAGAAGACCTGGGGTCGCCTCTCTCCTGAACAAAGGGATAATTACTCTGATTATTCTTCCAACAGAATATTTTAAGATTATGCATTCATTGTAGCATGTGTGTTTAAACTCAACTCACCCATATTTATATGGGCATCTCGAGGGCTCTTAAAAATACAATAAAACTTGAGCTAAAATTCCACGAGAATTCAGATAAAAGAAAATTACCCATCCACTTTGGAGAGTGTTTTTAGAGAATTTGAAAAAGGACATTGATGGATTCCTCCAGACGAAGGCTTAAGAAGTAACCGTATCTGAGCCAAGTAGAAAAAAAGACAAGAAGATGTTGAAGTGTTCCTAACATATTCTGCTGATGCTTTAAGTTCTACCCAGTAGTAATTGGAATGGGAGTTCATTACAAGAAGTTTTTATCCACTCACACCAACTGCATCCTTATAAGAGTGATGGAGACTAAGTATACCTGTTATGACCATTACCGTCACCGTCTCCAGGGAAACAGCCCAAGAAAGTATTCCAAGCAGTAAAAGTAGAGGAGGAAAGAATACAGTGCTGCCAGCAAACTCAACACTCCAAAATACTTGAAGCTTGAAAATAAATAAATAACAAACTCCTACAACTCCACTTAAATAATCATGAGGGGGACTAAAAGCCTTATATCCTTTTCTAGTTCAAAGATTTTAACACACACACACACACATACACACATACACACAAAAGCCCATTTCCCTTGAAAAACATTATTCATATTCCTATTTCTTCAAATAATATAGAGCCCCAATAAGATTATCAAACAGTGGATTTTAAGGCATAGGTAAAGTTAAAATAAGCTGTGAACACAAATAATTCATCTATCATAAGTCCTTTAAATACAACCATTATATATGCTTCTTTCATGATTCTGTTTTAGTTTCTGAAGGGATGTGGCTAAATCATATACAGGTAGATACTTTATAGAAATCCATTATATATGTATAGTGGCAAAATTCCCATCCCCCATCACCATATGAGATGTACATTTCCTTCTTGTCCAGGGCTGTCTGAAATTCATGGGCTCGTGTTGCAATGTGATAAGTAATTTTAAGGGCAAAGAGGGAAAGGAGGATTTTAGCTGGTGGATTTTTTTCTAGGCTTTTTGTCCTCAGTCTAAATCTGAGACAGGCAGTCTCCTACTTTATAGTCCCTATTTAATGAGGGAAGAGAGAGCTCTCTAAATCTATACTACTAAGGTCAAGAGTATATGCGGGGAAGCACAGCCGATTCCAGCCTACATTCTCCAGATCCATCATTCCCAACATTTGCCATGTTGCTCTCAGGACTTCATGGAATTAGCCGAGCCTAAGCAATTCCAGATCTAGTTGTGGTTGACCAATGGCACCTGGTTTGTTACCTCCCAACTTAACTTTCCAAGTTAGATTAAAAAAAAAAAAAAATCAAGCTTAACAAATGCTAGCAGAGCCACAAGACTCTGGAGAGGAACAAAATCGGGGTTATGTTTTAAAAACTCTAAGTTTCAGGTGGTTCTGAGGACTGATTACATAACCCACACAACTTGAGAACCTGATTCAATAGACTCCCATTCTCTCCCCAGCCCCCATCCAATCCAGGCAAACAGAAGCTCTGATCTTCTGTGAGGGACGGGAAAGATGAAGATCCCCTTGCCCCTGAGAAGATAGAGGGGAACCCTGTCTAGGAAGAGGAGAGAGAGGGCAAGGATAGGTCTCTGCATCTCTGGAACTGTCTGAGCCCAGAGGTCCTTCCTTCTCCATGTCTAGACTATTCTTCCTCTTTAAATATCCACACTCTCGGGGCACCTGGGTGACTCAGTGGGTTAAGCCTCTGCCTTCAGCTCAGGCCATGATCTCGGGGTCCTGGGATCAAGCCTCGAGTCGGGCTCTCTGCTCAGCGGGGAGCCTGCTTCCCCTCTCTCTCTGCCTGCCTCTGCCTACTTGTGATCCCTCTCTCTGTCAAATAAATAAATAAAATTTAAAAATATATAGATACACACTCTCAGACACTACCCTCTGTCCATTCTCTTCTCATTCCCCGAACTATTCCCGGGACAAGTCCAGACCTTGTCTCCAACTACCAGGGAAGATTCAAGCTTGGGGAGGGCAGAAACTTACACAACCAAGAAAAAGGATACAAAAATTGCAAATACAAGATTGGGTATGAAAGTGAATGGTTCTTACAAATGAATAATCAAACATGGAAATAAAAATGGATGTAAACCCACAAAAACAGGGAACAGTCTGATGGGACAGGGTTGGGGGGAAGAGTGAAGGGGAGTGGGAGATACAAGCTTCCAGTTACAGAATGAATAAGTCGTGGGGATGAAGGGCACAGCATAGGGAATATAGTCAACGGCACTGTGGTGACAGATGGGAGCTACGCTTGTGGAAAGAGTCGTGGAATCGCTATGTTGTACACTTGTAACTAATGCGACATGGTATGTTGACTACACTTCTATAAAAAATTTTTTGAGGGATGCCTGGGTGGCTCAGCCAGTTAAGCCGCTGCCTTCCGCTCAGGTCATGATCCCAGATTCCTGGAATGGAGTACCACATGGGGCTCCTTGCTCAGTGGGGAGCCTGCTTCTCTCTCCGCCTCTGCCTGCCACTCTGCCTGCTTGTGCACTCGCGCTCTCTCTGACAAATAAATAAATAAATAAATAAATCAAACCTTTTAAAAAAATAAAAGTTATAAAAATTTTTTTTTGAAAAGAAAGTGAACATTTATTAAGAATATGAAAAACACCTAGAGCATATTAGCAGGTAGACCACAGCGATGGTCCATTCAGGCCCCTCCCACCGTCACAGCAAGTACATCTGCGGCCGTCACTGCCAACTGCAACTCCCGTCCTCCTCCCGCTTCCGCCAACTTCCATTGTCGTGTAACTGGGGTTTAGAAAATTACCTCTTTCGAAAATAAGGGATCTGGTTAATTGAGAGATTTCACTAATGCTTATGAGTCTTTTGCGCAATATTTCATTAAGCTTTTGCATTTTCTGATTGCTACCTAGAGGAGAAAATGAACCCAGATATATCTGGTATAACAACTGAAAAAAAATTACTAAAAAGTAAAAACCCTTTAGACAACCTTCAGGTTCTTCTTTATTCCCACAGGTTTTGACTTGGTTCCATTTACATACATATCTTAGCCATAACCATACATGAAAAGCGGATTTTATGTTAACGGCCCCACCACTGCTCTTCAAAATGCACATAGATTCACAAGATAGACGAAATAGAGACTACAAATTACTCTCAGTAGTTAAAATTCAATTGCATTGATGAAATTATGGAAAAGGGTTCATTTTCTGGTGCTGTCTTTGGGCTTTTTGAAATCCTGGTTGCTGGCTTCCTCACTAATTTGGTAATTTGCAATAGGTTTCCCAGTCATTAGTGCAAATTAGCGAGGTTTAGCTATAATGTGAATATTAATATCTTCATTTAGAACCATACCACGTGCCCTTGCTGGGTTTCTAAGGAAAAGTTGTTGTTGTTTTTTAAACCTTGGAGAACGGCAATATGAAATAAATGAATATGTTGTTTATGAAAAGGCATTTGATAACCAATGCAGTATTTTTCACCTTCTATGAATAAAATGTCAGTGAATTTGGTAATATTGTATTTTAAAAGCCCCAAGGACTGGCAGACAGCCCTATGCACGTGCTGTGCTATATTAAGGGAATATTGGTCCTTGGTTAGAAGGGATTTCCTAGCCCAGTCTGAGCAATAACCACTTGATCACACATCTCACCTCCTTCTAAGCTCCCGACAGCAGAATATGAGCCTCTCATTTGCTTGCTTCGAGCCCTCCACTCAGAACCCTGCACAGTCACTGGGGCTGGGTGCCTTCAGCTATGTGACCTCGGGCATGCTGGAGAAATGTTGCCTTCTGTCCATGACCCTTTTAAGACCCTTTAATGTCTTCCCAAGTTGTCACCATGGAACTCACTTGCTTTCATAATTCTCCCTGACAACTACTCCTCCTGACGCCTGCTTTCACCGCGGGGATCTCATTCTGAGACCACCACTGTCGGTGTCTTTTTTCCCAATACAAGCCCCATGGGGACTTCGCCTGGGAACATGCCCAACCCAGCAAGTTACTAGTTAAGGATGACCCTCTCGGTCTTGGTACCTGGTACCTGGTCTGCTGCCTCACCCGACTCAGGCCACAGAGAACTCCAAAGCTTCCTTCCCCTCTTTCCTAAACATGGCATTATTTAAATTTAACACTTGTCATCCATCAACTGGGAAGCCAGAATGATCACATGAAATGGTGTCCTCATGAAAAAGAAAGAGACATTCATCAGCTGAGACCTCAAAGCAGGACAGCAAGATGGATGGTGGGATGAGAAATCAGTGCTCCTTATTTTTCCAAATTACACCAACTCCCACTTATGGTTTTGTTTTGTTTTTTTTTAAGATTTTATTTATTTGACAGAGAGAGATCACAAGTAGGCAGAGAGGCAGGCAGAGAGAGAAGGAAGCGGGCTCCCTGCTGAGCAGAGAGCCTGATGCGGGACTCGATCCCAGGACCCTGAGATCATGACCTGAGCCGAAGGCAGCAGCTTAACCCACTGAGCCACCCAGGCACCCCCCCACTTATGGTTTTAATAGTCCTGAAAGAATACTGCGTTGGATTTGAATCTGTGAGCCTCTGACACATCCTGGAGTCTCAGTTCCCTTATTTATAAAATGAGGGTACTAAGATTACCTCACAAGGCGGTAGTAAGGTCTAAACCATAAAATGTCTAAAATACCTAGCACAGAGCCTAGTGCATAATCAGGCTCAAATAGATAATGACGTTATTACCATAATTGAAATCATTATTAAAAAGGCACCTATCTGAACATCCAGGCCCTTGCTGGGGCCCTGGGGTTGATTAGCAGTGAATCATCATTGCCATGGTTTAGGCTCCAAATCCGAAAGGAATTCTGACCAGAAGGAATAGGGTCTATGAAGGGCCAGAGGGACAAGCCAGCTCTGGGCTCTTTCAGAAAAGACAAGACTCAAAAAACCGGAGGATCATCCAGTTTGGAATCCAAAGGGCGAGGCTCAGGAAATTTTAGGGCCAAGATTTCTGAGTCGAGATGGAGATGGGGTTAGGACACGAGCAGGTGGGGAGCAGGGAGCAGCCATCTTAAATCTCAGACACAGGTGTACTTCCAGCTCACCCCACCCGAGCCAGAGGTGCTTGGGAGTGTAAAGAAGGCAAAAAGGGTCTGAAACAGAACATGGAGCACAGGATGTAAGAGATCAGAATGCCTTTAACCCATCTGAGCTATTTTTAAAATGCTGTATAAATACTATTCTAATACCACCACCTTTGAAGAACACCTGTGTTCAGAGCCTGTCTACCTGAAACACCACATCTTCCGAACAGCAGTTCTATTTCCTGAAAATCAGGCACCTGGTACGGAAGTGACAGCACCTGCTGCGTGGAGGCAGCCATCAGGTCCAACAGCTGTGTCTGCTTCAACTAGGCAGCAAAATAACTCTGTGGGGGCAGTGGGACTCTACAGAGTGCCGTCTGAATTGTCTCGGTGACCCTCTCCAGCAGCAGTCAGTCTGCAGCCTTTAGTGGACACTTGTCCTCAGAGCGGTAGGCTGTCCTGGGGACCGATGTGTGTCTCTTCCCGAGAGGGAACAAGATATTATCTCCCCGACGCTAACGTATTATGCACGCCCCCTCACAGAGTTAAAGACCCTTCTCCCCACCCAATCTCTTTCTAGTACATTTCACGGCTTCCCTACAGCCACCATCCTGATGCACCTGTAAATTCTTAACACTTTAGCAGAACACGACTTCTTAGACTCCTCATGCCTGTTCTTGGAATTCATTGAACCCTTTCCCCTCAAGTTAACGCACACTTCCTCCTGGTCAATGTGCCCCCACTTCAAAACTTCATTTCCAGTGTAAGTGTTTAACAGCTTAGTCTAGGGATGAAAAAGAGAGAGAGAAAGAAAAGCAGAAGTGTGAGCCCCGTGAAAAAGGAAAATCAGAACAGATTGCAATGAAGCTAAACTGTCTATTCATTTGAATCAAATGCTATAAATTTCTAAGCATAATGTTTGACAGTAAACTGTCATCAAAGCCACAGACTCATTATAAAAATGCTAAGGGTATATAAATCTCATTGACTGCTTATCATTAACTGTGCGGGGTGCTGATAGGAAATGCCTGGTTATAATTTATATTTCACTAATAAGGTCCATTTTAGAGTATAGCTGTCAAATCTATTACTCACCTTTCCCCAGTTTTATAGTTGTTCTGGACAGCACCGAAATTGAATGTTAAAAGTGTGGTTTCAAGCATTATCTTTTGCTCTAATATCCCAGCCCTGCATATTGAAGCTTGCCTCACCTCTAATCAGAACTCAACGGCTAGATTGTTTTTCAGAAAGTAAACCAGAAAGAGACAGAGACAGAGACATTCTCTAGAAAGGGAAAGAGGCAACAGAGGATTATTTGCCCACTTTCAAAATTTAAAAGGCAAAATGCATTTAAAATATTGGCCATCCAATTATTCCATTATTCTAACATGTTATCAACATTAATGGTGTTCTTTTTTTTTTTTTTTGGCTGCAATGAAGAAACTTGCCGATAAGTTACAACAACATGGTAGGTTCCAGATCAGAAACATCTACTCAGGTTGTCACATTTCTCTCTAGGCTGATATTCAAGGGCCTCAGAGCAATTTATCCAAGTGTTAGGCTATGTCCTCGTGATCTCACAGATCAGGAAAAAAAGTTGGTCCCTATAAATGTTATTTAAGACAGCGAATGGGACCAAGGAAAATTTTAATACCAAATATTAATACAAATACCCAAACAAAGCAACATGTGGCTTAACCCCCAGCACACTTTAGAGCCCCTATTCTTGATATGCTAAACACTAAAAAAGTTCTGAATGAACTTTCAGAGAAGGTATCGCCATGGTTTTGGCATATGATCAATGGAGCGACAACGTTACATCTCCAATGCATGGGTTCTTACTCACCGGAGGCTCCCAGTGAGTATTCCATCCGGAATAAAAAGGAGGTCCTAGAATGTGCCAAGCTACTCCATTGAACAAGAACACAAACTAAAGGCCCCAGTGAGAGCTAAGCTTCACCAGGAGGAGGCTGTGAGTGGGGCGGGACGCAGGGAGTCAGGGTCAGGCTGGTTGCAAAGGGTCTTGCGTGCAGGCAAAAGAACAGTGTTATACTGAATTCTGCTACAGTGGGTCTGGGTTCCCAGTTCCCCAACTAGATCATTCAGTCCAAAACCACTATGCTAGGGGCGCCTGGGTGGCTCAGTCAGTTAAGTGTCTGCCTTTGGCTCAGGTCATGATCCCAGCATCCTGGAATCAACCCCACAGCAGGCTCCCTGCTCAGCGGAGAGTCTGCTTCTCCCTCTGCCTGCAACTCTGGCTACTTGTGCTCGATCTCTCTCTCTACCTGTCAAATAAATAAAAATTAAAAAAAAAAAAACTATGCTAGTTTATGGATAAATTAGTTGTTAGAATCATCAAGGCACAGTAGCCATGCCCTACCTCTACTTCCTTCTGAAATTTGTTCTAACCTTCCAGAAGCTTCCCCTTCAGTGACAGCTCTTTAACCAGAAATCTAAGGCTGTCTACCAGATGCCCATCTATTATTTTCTTTCATCTTTTGATGGTTCTTCCTCTCCATTCCATGCAACCTCCCAGCACTCAGCTTCTCACTCCCCTGTCTGCTCTAAGTCCTCATCTACCCCATCCCCCTTCATCTTCTCTTCAGCTTTCCAGTGAGATGAAAGTTGTTCAGGGGCACTGAGTCAACCTGAATGAAACCCTGCCTCAAACATCACTAGATCTGTAACATGGGAGGAAGTCACCTGACCTCTGTGAGCTGGTTTCTGCCTTAGGAAAGAGACCATGGAAACTCGACCCAGCATACCCCTTCTCAGAGACATTCGATAGTTGGAAAGCGCTGAGGCAGGTGGTTCTGGCTCTTTCCCACTCATGTCTGACATGGTGTCAAGGGCACACCAGCTTTCATAGGCACAAGGCAAGCCACAGCTACGCGAAGGGGATGCATAACGCCTGCTTGCATTGCTCTTTGTCACAACCTCCGTCTTGATTTAAAAATAAACAAAAAGCCAAAACCAAAGCCAAAGCCAAACAAAAATGCTCTTGTACAGTATAAAGGCTAAATTCTTTTGCCTGCGCCCAAGACCCTTTGCAGCCAGCCTGACCCTGACTCCCTGCGTCCCACCCTGCCCACAGCCTCCTCCTGACACCCCCATTCCCGACAATCCCCATGCCCGAACCCCCTGCCATACTGAACAGTCAGGTTCCTTCTTGCTGCAGACCTTGGTACATGTTTCCCTTCCTCCAGTGCTTTTATTTTGTTACTTGTTTAAACATCCAATCATCTGTCAAATCTGAATTCAAATTCTATTCCATTGAGGAAACTGCCCTGACCCCCCAGGCAAAGTGTGGTTCTCCTAGACCCATGTTTTCTCTACAGTTTAATCCGCCAGCTACCATACTTGTCATCAGTAAGTGTGTATCTGCAAGTCTGTGTTAGATGCTCAATAGGTGTTAGAAGAATAAATGAATCTGGGGCACCTGAGTGGTGTAGTCAGTTAAGAATCCAGCTCTTGGTTTCAGCTCAGGTCATGATATTAGAGTCATGGGATCAAGCCTTGCATCTGGCTCCGTGCTCAGAGCACAGTCTGCGATGTGACTCTCTCTTCCTCTCCCTCTGCCCCTTCCCTACCGCCACCTTCTCTTGCTCTCTCTCTCGCCAATAAATAAATCTATCTTAAAAAAAAAAAAAAAAGAATAAATTTACCATTCTTTTCTACAAACCTCTCCAAAAACTCCAGAAAGAATCAACTCTTGTTAAATTTGTGGCCCCATGTACATGGCTTTGGTCTCATACTGTCTCCTGGCACTGTCTGCAATGAGGTCTGAATAACAATTTGCTCGAATCAACCTGCACCAAATGCAACTTCACCTAGAAGCATATCGAAATTGACCATATGTGTGAGGTCCACCTAATCCTTCTGGATTTATAGAGGCTCAAACTCTGCAACCATCTAATACACATTCATTGGAGTAACTAACTCCTCGAGGAGGGAAGAGAGGAAAGAGAAGAAAACAGCAATTCGGAGGCAGTCAGAATCACTGAGCTTTACGCAGCAATTCTAACTGAAGTCTGCTGCTTAATATCCAGCCACATTCCTAATTTTAGCCAGATATTTCACTAAAGGTGAGAAAGCACATACCATAAATCCATCTCCATGGTTAGGGGGGAAAAAACCCTCAACACATATATATAGCGGGTGGAGGAAAGATGGCATGATTTCGTTAATAGAAGCGAATACATATAGGGGTGTCTGGGTGGCTCAGCTGGCTACGTGCCTGCCTCTTGGTTTCAGCTCAGGTCACAATCTCAGGGGCATAGAATCGGACCCCTGCATGGGGCTCCACACTCAGTAGGGAGTCTGCTTGAGGATTCTCTCCCTCAGGCCCTCCCCCCACTTGCATACTCTCTCCCTCTCTCAAATAAATAAATCTGTTTTAAAAAAGTAAATACAGGAGCGCTTGGGTGGTCCAGTCAGTTAAGCATCTGCCTTCAGCTCAGGTCATGATCCCAGTCCTGGGATCGAACCCCACATCAGGCTCTTTGCTCAGCGGGGAGCCTGCTTCTCCCTCTCCCTCTGCCTGTTACTTCCCCTGCTTGTGTGCTCCCCACCTACTCTGTCAAACAAATAAATAAATAATAAAACAAAATAACTAGAAAATAAAAGTAAATACGTATATACACTATGCAACTAAACACTTGTAGGTGTAGCCAACAGTACAGTCGGAATTAATAAGCAATGTTAATGTGACAAAGAGTGCAGGTAAGAGCAAGAGTCCTCCTCCTCATTTAAGTTTAGCTCCATCTTATCATAAACCAGTAAGAGTACACAGTTCAACCACAAATGCCAAGATAACAATAGCCCCACAAAGTGCTCCCGAATCTCCAGATACACTAAGCAAAGAAAAGCAATTTTTATTTTTTGCTGATAAATGGTTTAATCAAACCTAACAGATGAGGCAATACATTTTGAGAACACTTTGTTGTTCAGATCATGGGGTCAGTAATTTTCTTTGTTGCAAACACATCACAGTAGAACTGAGTGTGTGTTGGGGGATGAGGCGGCAAGGAGGAATGACATAAATTTTCTGCAAAAGGTAGTCTATTATGTTCTATCTGGAAAATATCTTATATTTCAAACATGCTACAAGAAGAGAGAGGCAGAGGAATTGAGCTTCCCTATTCCCTATTTTGCAGAAAGAGAATAAAATAGCAGTGCAAAACCACACCTCTTAAAAAAAAAAGCATTAAAGCGATTAAAAAGCATTAAAGCAATAAAGGAGTAGCTGTTGAATTTCCGTGTAGCATTCCTAATTCAGCTTATGCAGTCTGGGGCCGACTTATTATGCAGTCTGGGGCCGACTTGGGCAAATGTCACCAAAAATAACGACCAGATAGTTGGGTCACTGTTGTGTAATTTGTACAATTCATGTCTGTAAAAGAAATGATCCCAGGCTATATATATATATATTTTTTTAAGATTTTATGTATTTATTTGACAGAGAGAAATCACAAGTAGATGGAGAGGCAGGCAGAGAGAGAGGGAAGCAGGCTCCCCGCTGAGCAGAGAGCCCGATGCTGGACTCGATCCCAGGACCCTGAGATCATGACCTGAGCTGAAGGCAGAGGCTTAACCCACTGAGCCACCCAGGCACCCCAATCCCAGGCTTTATTTTCAGAAGACACCGCTTTCTGTGGCCAGCCAGCCCTGCAGCCCAGCCAGGAGCTTCCAACATGGCAGCTGGCCATCATGCACTGGCAGATTTGCTTCATGTTTCTGCACAGGTCTTTTTAATATGCTTGACAGCAGGCACTTTGAGAACTATCCCAACTATAACTTTGAGAGGAAAAATTCAGCTTGTGTTCACGTAACGGTGCTATGGGATAATGTAATCATTCACATTTGCAGAACACTAGTCGTTTCAAATTGCTCTCCTACCCACTATCCTTCTCAGTCTGCAACAGCCCTGGGATGCATAAAGGCAAGGCGCTCTCTCATTTTATAGATGAAGACACTGAGGGTCAGAGAGATGAAACAGCTGGCCTGGGGCTGGCCTAATTTTAGGAATTCTCTAAGGCCATTTGAGGTCCTCCAGTTCCCAGTTCAGGAGTCCCTCCACTCACCACAGCTGTCAGGAGGAGGACCTCTGCAGGCACTTGGTCCTGGGTTTGAATTTCAGCTCCACCAGTTGTCTCATAGGGCTACTGCAAGGGCATTGCTAAGTTCTCTACCTCCGGGTAGTACAGAAAGCCGGTGGGATCTCATAGAGCCCCAGCTCACTCCACTGTTTGTAAGTTTCCCGTAGGGCTGCACCTCCTGAGCGTGCTGGAGGTGTGTAACTCAGTGGGGGGAAAGTCCAAGAAGCCGACCTCCAAAGCCTGAGACTTCTAGGGAATGTACCTTTCTGAGTGTGCCTGGTTAGCCCTGGGACGGAGGGCCTTCCCAGCATGAGAGACTTTCAGGGTGAAGCCAGAAATAAGGGCTCCCCTGGGAAGTAGGACCAAAAAAAAAAACCATACAAAACCAGGACAGTCCCAGGCAAATGAAGGCAGTGGGCCTTTCAAAATTTTAATAAAATATCTTCAGAAACATCAAAGAGGTTTGAAATATCCTGCCCTTCTATTTGCCCATCAAAAAAAATTCACCTAAAATTTGAAATGAGTTATGAAAGACCCAGTTGAGCCAAAAATTAGAACTGAATTGACCCTTCATTGAGCTTTCCTGAAAGTACTTTCTTTCAGTTATTTGCTTATCTTAATTGCTAAGTGCTTTTTGCCTAATAAAAGCTGAGCAATAGAGAATGCATTGTAATGCAAGCATTTGCCACCAAAACACTAGAGAGAGAGATAAACAAAGAAGCATCTATTCCTCGGCATGAAAAGGAAAATAGATGCTATGTGAAGACAAAGAATGACTTGGAAGACAAGTGTGTTTGGGGAGGGGCCAAGAGTAGTGGACACTCAGCAAAGGAATTGTGGATGAGACATGTTTATGCTGCTAGAACTTAGTTGAGAATACAGAGGGAAGGGGGTGGCCCTTGGGCTTCCCAAGAATAGGACAGTCCCACCAAGAACAAGCAGCACAAAGGCCAGGAGGCAAGAGGGAGCATGGTACATCCATAGGACAACGCAATCAACAGAGAAGCATCAGAGGGTGAACATGAAGGACCTTGTCTCCCATGCTATTGAGTTCAGACTTTATCCTGTATGTAACTGTGAGCCATTGAAGGTCTTAGGCAAGACAAAGACATAATCACATATACTTAAAAGACATTCTAACCTCAGTGCGAAGAATAGATTTGGGGAAGGAAGGAGAAAGACTGGTATCTAGCAAGACCAGAACAATTTCTATAAACAAAGTGAGAAACGATAATGGTCTGTGTTATGGTTAGTGGCAGTGAGGATGGAAAGAACTGGACAGATTTTAAAGATACAAAGGTGGTGAAATCAACAGGATGTTGAAGCTGACTGAATATAATTCATAAGGTAAAGCAAACAATCTAGGATGCCATTAAACATATAGCATATCTGTGTATGTAAATATGTATTTCCATGATGAATTTGTATTTCTCATTCTGAAAGCAGTTGTATGACAAATTTTAAATTTCGCCTAAGCCATAAATAGGACAGCCTGAGATTCTGTGGCTGTTTCCAACTATTTCCTCTTAAAAATACTCAGGCAATAGATGGTTATATGTGTAGCTCAAAGCCATGCCTGGTATAGCTCGATTAACAGCCAAAATAATGTCATCCTCATCCATTCATCCATCAGTGGACATTTGCTGAGGCCTTCTCGGAACCAGTGAATACACACTGGGGGGAAAAAATCATAAAATGATTAATGAAACAGTGTCCTTGCCCTCAAGGAGTCCACAGCATAGTAGGGGAAACAGACAATAAAAAGACAATTACAGCACAATGTGATCAGTGACAGAATCCTGGGAAACATGGAGTTATGTGGAAGCACACAAAGGGGGCAGCTTACCCAGACTGTGGGAGAATGTTGGTCCACGAGGGCTTCTGGAAGAGATGACGATCACTGACCACAGGCCTCTCCTAAAGTTGGTTATATATTCTACCTCATCCCATTGCCTTCCTCCAGTAAGTTCTTTACAGAGAATGACTATGTCTTATTTATCACAGAACCTTGGGCAGTAAGTGTTCAGTAAGACGGATGGATGGATGGATGGATGGATGGATGGATGGATGGCAGATGGTGGATGAAATGAATGAAGGGAACAAATGGATATTGATCTGACCTCAAAGGATTAAGGAAGAATGGCCATCATTTCATGGAAATTACCAGGCAAATAGTGCTTTATGGAGAAAGGGGATTTATTGAGAAGGTACTGGATTAAATGGGCCATTGGTTCAACTTTGTTTTGTGGAGTTTGACCCTTATCAGTCCATTCTTGTTGTTTAGTATTTATCGAGCCAGATTTTCTCTGTACTTAAGCTACTCCCTGGGAGAAGGCAAGACACTTCTGGAAACTGCATTAACTCTTTCAAGTCACTAGGGCACTATTCAGTGAATTACTTTTTGGTAATTAAAGATGCTGCAAGACAGAAACACAACGTGCTAGGATGTGGAGAGCTAATCTCTCTGCCTGCCTTCTCCAGCTGCCTATTTCTGATTACTGAAGAGATACAGCACAAATATGTGAGGATTACACAATGACAGCCAGTCCTGATTTCATATAAGAACCTACAGAAGTCTCTTCCTGAAGCCCATGAATTCTTCACATTAGAGAACAAAGATTAGCAGGATCAAGTGACTAAAGCACTTAACGGCTCTAATCCTCATTCCTGCACAAATTCACTCCGTGGTTTTGTACTTATCTCCTTCAAACTCTTTACCTTCTTTGCCCCTCTCTGTGCATCTGCAGGATGATAAGAGCAGTTGTGGGCTCTGGACAACTGATATCTGTCTTCTTTTTTCTTCCAATACAAAAAAGAAAAAAAAAAATAGAGCTAGGCTTGAATGACTGTCTTTTCTTTCAAGCCCATGTATAAGCCTAAAATCTACTGATTATATAGAAATTGTCCTTCCCCACCCCCACCTCTTCTACCCCATCTTATCCCTTTAAAGCCAGTGATACCTACTTTCTTCTGAAAACATCTTACATTGCTAGTTTGCATCTTTAATTACCCAGTGCACTGGTCTTGTTTTATATGACTTACAACATGCAGTTTTGCCCCTTGTTCATTTAAGCAAAATCATCCCCGGTTTGAGCCAAGACATATTCAATATACAATTACCTGGTGGGTCAGGGCTCTGCCGTTTTGTCATTTTTACTGGCATTTTCTCCATTATTGCTAAGTACTGAGCAGTATAAGCTGTCAGAGCCACATGGCTGGCCTGAAACTTAATTTTCCTAAATTGCACAATTCTTCAGAAACAGCTTACAACTCCCTGCCCCCCTGCCACCTCAGCACAGTTCCCTTGAGGGAGAACTAGGGGCAAATAGGGTTAAACTTCAAACTGAGTTAGACAGAGCTTACCGAGAGCAATAGTGGGAGGAAGCAATTAAACAGAAGCTGGGTTTGCAGGCTGCATCAGACTTCTGGAGACAATGCAGAATTCTGTGTCAAAATGGTTGCTCAGAAGCCTCTGAGCGGCAAGAATTCTTAGAACAGGACACGCTGGGGTAAAAGGCAGCAGGCAAGACAGGGGAACATGGGCTTCCTGAGCACCCACTGAGGGGAAGACAGCACACTAGATGCTGTTATATATGTTAGGGCATGAAATCTAATAATGGACTATTAAGATGGATATTTTTATTCCCATTTTACAGGTGAGAAAAGAGAGGGAGAAAGGTTAGTGGACTGACCAAGGGCACGCAGCTAGTAAGTGGGGCAGTCTCGTTCAAACCTAGTTCTCCTCAAACCATCCACTGCGTTTGTCGCAGGAACCCTCCCTCCACAGGGTGGAAAACAGTTTCCTTGTAACAAGACGAGTACTCCAGCATGATGGTCTCTCTGACTGGAAAGTAACAGAGAAGTAATGGAGAAACACACAATGCCCAGAGCCTGTCCTTCTTCCTCTTCCCCCGACTAGCCTCAGCCTTACACACCTGCTTCCTACCTTCCCTCCGGGTGATCTGAGAGAAACATCACCTTGGTCTCTTCCTATTCTGGGGAACTCTTAACTCCCTGCACTTACTTCTCCTGAAGAGAAACCCTTTGAAGTCCAGTAGGTCACCCAGTCCCTATCACCCGGAGAGTTTGAAAAAATATGACTCAGCTTAGCCTCTTCCTTTGTATTAACCTCAAAGAGAAACCGTCTGTTCCAGCTTCTAAGGAAGAGCAAAGCGAGATTACTGCCTGTTCCCTTCATCAGAGGGTCTGAGGGCGCAAACGCAAGCCTCGGAGCACATTAAAACACAAACGCTAATTAAATTTGGAGACAGCCTGACAATTTGTTCAATCCGACCCTCTGTCAGGCGGACTATAAAGGACTGAGAGTTTGGAGAGTCGGTTTTGACCAGGTTTATTAGTCTGACACCCTTAGGTATTTCTGTTTTCAGTTGAGGCTGGAATGGGGGACCACAGATTTATAGCCATTTTGACCTATATGATATAAAAAGTAGAGCAAGACCAGAGATGGAAGCATCCTGACCACATACGCTACTATCTCTCTCCCGTCTGCTCGGGTGACACCTCCCCGCTGGGCTCTGGGCGAGCGCAGTTTAACAGCTCACAGCTCGCGCCGGGGCCTGGGCAGGTGAAGTGTTATGGTCACACCACCCGTTCCCTTCCTTTGCACCACACTCTCTCACAAGGTTACACACACACGTGCTTTGGGTCAACCTGCAGCGCCAAACAGTGGAGTAAAAAATTCATTCTACCTAAAGAAAGGTTGAATCTTTGTCCCACCTCCTTAAGAGCTAATCCCGGAAGCCTGGGAGCTCCCTAAGGGACCGGTATGTGTTCCTCTTTGGTGATAGGCCCATGAGACCACACAGAATAGTGTAGGCCAGTGCAAGACACCTCACAGTCTATGCTAAGGAGGTGATGCGGGTGGGCCAGCCACGCAGACCGGCTGAGGATGGGCACTGACTATGCTGGAAAGACTAACCATGCAGCGAGAGAGCTGGGCTTGGACCACATGAAGTCAAATGACCTTGGGGAGGGATGAATGAGAAACTAAGTTCAACCCTGTGGTCAGTAACTCGATTAACGATGCCTACACAATGAACTTCAATTAAAAACCATGGACACAAAACCACTGTGAGCTTCCTAGGTTGATAATTCTTTGCCACACGGAGATTCCAAGAAGATACTGTGTCCTAGAGGACATGGATACTTCATGGTCAGAGCCCTTCCAGTCCCAGATTCTGCCCTATGCAACTCTTCCTTTGACCAGGAACAATCTGTGTGTCCTTTTGTTATAATAATCCTGCAATGGTAAGCATGAATTCTGTGTATCGTCCTAGTGAATCAGTAAACCTCAGGGTTTGGCGACCCCCAAATTTGGAGCCAGCTGATCCGAAGTGAAGGTAGCCCGTGGGCTCCAAAACTTGCAGATGGTGTCGGAAATATCGGACAGATTTGGCAGGACTTCCCTATACTGTGTCCTTCGCCTCGTGTGGCTGACAATGGCAAGACCACACTCTCTGAAAGTAGTGGTTTAACCCTCGTTCCCCTGGCGTCTCCTGCTGGCCCTGAATCATGCCACACATCTTTCTTACTTTCCAGCCACCTCATCACAGCAGTCCATGTGGTGTCCCAAGATGGGTCTTTCCCAGGAACACCTTAAAAGTCAGAGATTAAAAACCTCTTATTTAGAATCACAACTGCCTGTCAAAAGAAAATTGTTTTTTTTTTTTTTTTGAGAGAGAGAGAGTGCATGTAAGCAGGGTACTGTGGAGGGGGCAGAGGGAGAGAGAGAATCTTCAGCAGGCTCCATGCTGAGAGCATGGAGCCCCACTTGGGGCTCGATCTCATCACCCTGAGACCATACCATGAGCCGAAATCAAGAGTAGGATGCTTAATCGACTGAGCTACCCAGGTGCCCCAAAAGAAAATTGTTTGGATGACTCAAATAGCAACTAATAGCTTTATTCGCCCCATGTGCATCGATAAGCATCTGAGGATAAGGGTGTCTCTGAGTGCAAAAGAAGCAGGATTGAGTTTGACAAGGTCAAGGGAAGAGTATGTGTCTTGGTGTCTTGCTCAGGTAGCAGTTTTCATCGTTAACTGCTCTGAAACACACGACTGGAGTGTGGCTCAGGATCACTGGGGTGATCCCATCCTGCTAACTGTGTGAACAGTGCTCTTCATTGATGTTTCTGCAAGCTTTGCAGTTTGTGGGTTAGTTAGGGTTGGGGGACAGGAAGGGCAACAAAAAGGGGGAAAGGGAAAAAGGAAAGGTGATGGTCAAAGGCAAGGTCAAACTGCAGCACCTCTATCATGTCTGGTTTAGTCTTTTTAAGCTTCCTGCACGTGGGCCTCCAATATCTAGACACTTTCAAGCTGAGGTCCTGCCCCCACTATCCTCCAAGCAGGCATAGACTCATGGGCATTTCAGTGTGGGGTTAGCTCTCCCCACCATGAGCCTGTAGCCAAAGTCCCTGTGTGTCTCTGGGGAACAGAAGAGATGCGTGGCTTGTCCTTGGGGACCCCTGATGTGACATGCAGTGCCTTGTTGACTGACATTTTATGTGGAATCCCAGAAATAAGTCTTGCTGGCTGCCAGGCTCTCTGAGCTACAGAGACAGTGATTCTGCATTTCTGTATTTTCTGAAAAACTCAAGCTCTTGCGGTGCCAAGGCTGTCCCTCACTCCCTCACTCCCTCACTCACTGCAACACTGCTCCTCTGCTGGTGCCCGGGCCTCGGAACACAGCTTCTTCTTGCCTCTTCCACTCCCTTGCTGATCACGACAAGCATGCTTACTGAGCTGTTGGAAGCTGGGAGCACGAAGCACTTGAATGTCCCTAAATACTTGTACTACTTGCTTTCCACTGTTGAACACGCAGGAAGGGGTCACTTTTTTGCCCAAGATGTCAGATTAGCCTTCTGAGTAGGAAAACAAAGGCAACTGGAGAAGTAAACACATAAACACACACATACACACACATAAAACGAGAGAGAAAAACCTCAAGTGAGACTCTTGCTAATATAAAATACAGTATGAAATCTAAGGCCTCTACTGGCATTGCCCCTTTTCCAGCCAGACAGAAGAGTCCAAAAACCTGGAGTTCAGGTCCAGGCCTCAAGCAGGTTGCACAACCTCCCCAGACCTTAATGTCCTCATCTATCTACAAGGATCTACAAAGGATCTACGAGGTCCCTTTAAGCTCCAGGTTTTTGTGCTAAAGACCAAGCAGAAACTCACAGTCCCCCAGGAGGAGGAGTGAGGACCAGCAGTGGAACACAAGCATGAGCAAGGGAAGGGCACCCTCTGATGCATGGCTGGCATTGAAGAGAACCAGAGGCCCCCCCTTCTTCTCATGATGGCCTTGCCTAGATGGATCCCAACCACCTTGGCTCTGAGTCTATTAAATGTCTGAGCACTGGCATTATTCTAAGTGAGGAAATGCACCACTAGAGTAGACTTTCTATTGCTGACCAGACTGGACACGCCATCCTTAACAGCAGGTTGTCAAGCAATCGCCCGAGTAGGCACAATGGGCCCGGAGAAAGAAGAGATGCTTTTTACTTAACAGTGAAATAAACAACTATACATTAGGGGTCATGGTAATAGTGGATGGGCGACTGGAGCTGATTCTATTAAAATCACCTTTCTTTATCGACATTTCAAAGTGCAGTCATCAGCTACTAAGATTTACATGAAACATGTAATTTGATATGCCAGTTGCAAATATCTTATCTCTCAGGCACTGAAAAACCCCTAATGATGTTTGGCAGTCTTCTCAGCAGCGTGCTGGTTGTAGTTAAGGTCTGTTCTAAGTTTCATGGCTGATAAAGCCCTTCTGGATCGAATCCATACTTTTCAGCATTCTAGAAAGCAAAGACAACATCAGATCTGTGAAATATAAAGGACAAAGCAAAATAAAAGTAATTAATAACTTGTGCCAAAGATGCTGAAAAGTTTTAGGCTTGAAAGGATCCCTGAGATCTATCTAAACTTCTGCGTTTACAGAAGAGAAATCAGCAACGGGAAGGTTTTTCCTCCCTGAAAGCATGCATCTCTTTCTTGTGAGGGTCTGAAATAAAGTTAGCTTCACTCTTCTAAGAAAACAAACACAATTTCTGCATTTCTTCCCACTTGAGCATCACACAGACTCAGTTCTAAGCCTCTACTCACATTAACCGATATTTTGTATTTGAGCTTTTCATCACATTTTTCCAGATTTTAATCCTCAGCCCCAAGGTAGGTGTGAAGAACCTGGTATTTCACCAAACCTCTTACTTTGTGCCAGACCTTCTGGAGGAATTCCCTTCCGGGTCAAGGAGATGAACATGCAAACAAGTGAGAGAGGAAGGTGAGTTGAAAGGGTAACAGGTGTACAGAGACAGAAAACGAGCGAGTCTGCTTCAAGCAACTAAAGGCTTTTCCTACAGAACTCTGTATTTTTATAGCTACAGAACACTCGCTGCACTCAATTCCTAGCCACCAGAGACATACAGCTGTGGAAAGCCCTCTGTAGAGATGAGCTGCCTCTGCGTACCCCACAAGGCCCTCGTGACCTCTCAGAAGTGGAAACATTAGGAAAAACTCCCGTTCTGGGAGATGGTCCACAGGTGAAAGGTCACAAGGGCACAGACAGCACTGCAGAAGGCCGACTCAGATGCATTACGAGGACCTACTGACTTTCTGCCCATTACTGTCTCACTCAAAAGCAACACACGTGAAGAATCCCCATTTAGGAAACACGTTTCTCCCCACTTCCCGTGCGCCAGGCATCAAAGGTCTTGTCTGCCTCCTTTGGCTGTCTGGCCGGTAGCAGAGGCACAGCAGACCCAAAAGGAAGAAAAGAAAGGGGGAGAACAAAACACAACGTTTCTGTCAGCCACACGGCACACTTTCCCTGGATCCACAGGACTGCTGAGAGGCAGCGGAGAACTTTAAAAATCAGGTTGACACTTGCTATTTAGGATTGCAATAGAAAGTCCATTATATTAGTTGTTAACATTCTGAAGAATACTTAAAAACAGTAATCTATTTATAATTTCTCTTCTAATATAGCACCATTATTTCTGGAAAGCTTGCAGCAAGACAAAAATGGCCTTATTCCAACCACCAAAATCAATTCTTCTGTACAAATTTGATATAGGCAGCCTTGTGTACCATTTGAAACAGCTCGCTGACCTGTGAAGCCTGGTATTTGCACCATAAAATTTAGACCTTATTTGATGAAGTTATTGAACACTGTACTTACCTCATCTCAGGTTTAAAAGCTATCATACATACTTTCGCTTTTTCTCCTTAGAAGGAAGTTTTGGAAAAGTGGCAAATCAAGCTGTTTGTTTGGATTTGGGTAACGACACAGACAGTCTAGACTACACTTAATGAAAACTATAACTTAATTTTGAGTGTGATACTGGAGGTTCATTGCCAAGTAGGAATGATGGAGATTATTTTCAAAAGGCGATAGAAGGGGGTGGGGAGACATAATGCAATATGTGAATAGAGTCTATTTTCTCCACTAGATTGCTAATTAAAAGTTTATTTTCATGTACTCTCCTCTTAAAACTTAGGGGCAATGAATGATGTACACAATCTGGGTGCTATGTTCCATAGGGATCATAAAGAATAAGAATATTTACCCTTTATAAGATCTCGCTCTATAGTCATCTATACACGAGTAAATCTCTGCATTTTTCACTGCTATACTGTAGACTTCTAAGAGTAAAACAAAAGCAATCCCCAAACAGCTCAATCTACTTTAGCCATAAAAAGAACAAGCTTAGTTGTAGCTGTTCAACATTATTTAATAAGATCATAAAGATCCTGTCTTGTAACACACTGGAACCATGGGACATGCATACCTCTAACTTCACCACAGGGTCCCATCAATCAATACGGCTCCCCAAAATAAGGTGATTGTGGTCCCAAGTCCAGAAAACCCAAATATTGGCCAGAATCTGACAAAAGAGTCAAAATGTTTTAAATAATGCTGAGATTTCCAATTGGTAGGCATGATTTTCTTTAAGCTTAATCCTTTTTTTTTTTTTTAAAGAAATATGACTGAATCAATGGAAATTTGACCAAAATAGACACATGGTAATTTGGATAAATCTTAGGGTTTCAATTCAACAGGCAACTGCAGAAATATAATTGCATTTGATAAAAACCCCTAGATCATTTCAGAAATGGTAAGTTTTGTTTCTGCAAATCTTCAAATTTAGCCATTTAGTATAGGTTGCTTGCTAATAGGAAAATTCTCCATCTTCACTATTTGATTCACTTTGAGTCTTGATACACGCAGTTCTCACAGGTAGTGTGTACCTGGAGCGGCAAGAGTAAGATGATCTCTGAGACCACAGAGATAATCAGGTCATCCTCTTAGATCTGTACTCTACATTGAGCAAATAGAAGAATCGGAACACTGGCTTAGAAATCACCAGGAAGAGGCAGAACATCTCTCAGGACAGTAAACTTGCCCATCACCTACTTCCCAGAAGCTGTTAGCCCGCTGCACCCATGAACCTGACCAGGAGTGTCTCTTCTTGCTGACTCTAAGTCCCTAAGGCCGGGGAAAGGAATGCATCACGTGGTCATAGCCAACCACTACAGAATGTGCAGATAGAAGTACCTCCTTCCCGTGCCGGGATTACTAAACAGCTGCCCATAATTTGGCTTCCCATGCGGCTTGCCGACAAGGTGAGATAAGCTCATCAGGACAATTTGAATATATAGTCCACTTGACATTGCAATTATTTACGTAAATTATAATAGCAAACCATTGTCCATTGCTTACTGAATGCCATACAGCATTCTAAGCACTTTGCATCTATTATCTCATCTGGTCCCCTAACAGAACTGAGAGCTTAGTCCCTTATCCAAGGTCACAGGACTAGTTAGTGGGAAAGCCAGGATCTAAACCCAAGAAACCTACATCTGGCATGTGTACTCTTCACATCTATGCTCTCAATAATGATTTTCATCCTTAGTGTTGTTGTGAGCTCTGATATCACTAAGTAGCTTCTGAAACTGTCATTGCTGAGGCACCGATAAGATCCTGTTTCTACTGCAGGAGGGCTACAGCTAACCCCAAGATCATAAGGAATTCCCCAGGGAAACAGCACGCCATTGGGTGTTGGACCCCAAGGTCCCCAGGAAACATCTCCACATACTGCTACGGCCGGGCACCTCTTCTTCTGCATTCCTCACTTGAAGGAATGAACTATGTTCTTGTTTCTTTGTTGCAGTTTCAATCTGATTGTGTTCAGGCTGTCACATAGCTCGGAGAGTTGTGATCCCCTCTATTACTGGAAATCCAAGAAGTTGGAATTCTTATGTGGATTCAGAATGTCAGTGATCAGCTTCCTGTTTGTGTGAACCAAATCTCCAGACTGTGCTTTGAGATGTTCCAAATATCACCCAAACCATAGATCATTACAGACATGGGCATGAACATGATGGGAAATCACAGTACAAGTGCCAGCCCCAATGTCCCCTGCTTGGAAACTGGCTTCAGTGTCCTTTTATTTTGACATAAATAACCAAAATCTTCCTCCCCCATCATTTTGATATTTTATTCCTTATCTAAAATAAAATTAGCTCATCCTTACATAGATGAGCTCTCTCGAATACCTTGAAAGTATGTGAATAGATATTACTCGCTTTCAAGTCCTAGTTAAATAACTAAAACATACATTTCTGAAAAATGTAAAGTAGTGTCATGTTAATGTGTGGTATTTGCCTACTGTATCAAAAGATAATACATTACTATGCTTTTAAACATCTAAAGTGCCCTACGGAGAGTGCTCATCATAATTCAACACTTCCCAAAATGTGTTCTGTAGAACATTAATTACAAACAACGTTAGTAGAGCCAACATGAAAGGAAAAAAGCTCTATAGCACAGTACGTGTTAGAAACATTGAGTTATGTGTGTCTCTTTACTCATGACTTCTAAGAGCCTTAATTTATTTTATATTATATATAGTGAATCTCCAAGGGAGGACAACAGAATATACCAACGTTTCTCTAACTATCTCTGGCAGAGGATGGGTTCTGGGTTCTTTTCACAGTTCAGGGAAGAGCACAACTTTACTAAATTCTCATAAAAATAATAAATTTAATTTGCTAGAAAACTGAAACAAAAGAGTACATGCAATTAATTTTTATTATTAGATTTGACAGAGGTGAGATTCTGTCAAATTTCTACTTGTATCTCTAACTGCTTATTCTCAGTTTTTGTTTGTATCACATCACAGACAGGAAACGATGTGGACAAGCATCATTTCTGGACCACAGGGGATTAGCACTAGACATAGAATTCACCACACATACATGATCACAAGTGTTTGAGCCAGATAACATGAGTCTGGTGTTCAAGGAAACAAGTGTTGAAAAGTGCTGCCTTATCTTCAAAATCTGTTTTGTTGCTTATCCCAGCTTAATTGCCATATGAGGAAAATCATCTTAATTAATTGCCTAAAAGGTAAAGTTCAATTTTGTTCTCTTAAGATGAAGAGGTAAACATGGTCAACATGAATTAATGGCTGGGTTTGGCCTGGGAAGGTGTAGAAGATGGGGTAGGGTAAGGAAGAATGAAAAGGCAGCTGCATGATCTTTGTTCTCTACTGATATCTGCAAAGTCCAGCCAAGGCAAAAGCTAGTTAGAAGCGGGGGGGGGGGGGGGGGGGGGGGGGGGGGGGGGAGGGGGGGGAGTGTGAGGCACCTACTTGCCTTAGAGTTTATTTAAATAAATTTCCATGATAAGGAGATAGTCTCCCCTCCTAGAGGTAACAAGTTCAGTACAAACCCATAGGGGTCATGCAAATTTCAACTAATCTGATTCTAGTTTCTCCTCTAATCATTTTGGGACAATCAATCACATTTTGAGCCAACTACTTTGTACCTACTAACGTGTCAGATTCTATATCTTTCACATTCTCAGCCTGTTTTATAATATAAAAGTCAAATAAAAGATTACTTAAGAGCCACTGGTGTTTTGCCTAGGGTTTCGTTCCTCATCAGAAATGTTAAAATTAGAAAATCATAAAACACAGTTTTAAGAAATGTGCCCTTGTCTGGGAAGAAAGATTAATTGGGAAACTCAACTCCAGATTGGGAGCCAGGGCAAGAGTCCTAAAAAAATCCAAAGCAAATAAATCCTGTGGATGTTATACTTTGACATTGTTGCTGAAACCCAAACCCAATTACTTGAATGTAGTTTCAGGTCATAAAAATGAATACTTCCTACAGCAAAATGTTTTAACCAGAACTTCAACATAGAGGAAAGGTGTTTGTGGCTGTCTCTCGGTCTTCACGATGGCTTTTAAGAAAAGTGGGATCTTGTGCCATATGTACATGGAAAGGGCACTGGAGTAATAATAATTAAAACTGAAATATGTAACACAGTAGATGATATGGATTATTCAGCTTTAGAATCCTTTTAGAGAGAGAAAACATTCTTGAAACCTAAATGAATGAGTCTGAGACAGGGACAGCACTGTCAATATTTGAGGTCAGAATTATCATTCATTATCCTTTTACCAAAGACCACCTCAGTAGGCTGGAAATCCAGAGCCAATAACTGGGGCTGGGGAGAGAGGGGGGAGATACTATTATTGAGACTATTTTCACTGATCTAGAAACCTAAGGAACTCACAAGTAAAATGGTGTTGGTTTCAAGTGACCTTTCTACCCAGTACTCCTCTTACTTTTGCTAATGTCCCATTTTAACACCTGAAAAGGTCATTGTCTTACCACACTCAGGCACAGGAGAACTGATAATGATGATGGAAATTTTTGCCTTCCCTATGGAGTCAAACCATGCCACAAGTTGCTTGACATTCTGATGTAAGCAGAGTAAGACCTCCAGAAAACATATGATATAGTCTGTCGGTTGAGAAGTAGCAACATACCCACTTTGTCCTCCAAATCTCTCTCCTGCCAAATGCTATTACCTGAAATTCTCAGCTTTCAAATTACTATTTGAATTAGGATACAAAGTCCTCATAATAGTATCTTTCACTAGGGCTGTCACAGGGATGACATTTTTATAAATACAGAAACCTGACTCATTGCAGGGTGAAAAGGCATAGGATAGAGAAGGTGTAGGGATGGCATGGAAGGAGATGAGAATTCCTGTATCCATTGAGCACTGAGAGGTGAGAAAGGACAAAGGGAAAAGAACTTCTAGAGGCTCCAAGGGCATCACAAGCAGAAAATTAGGGACCAAAGACAAGATGCATCCAGGTGACTTTGGGCCTGAAGATCACTCACGTGAAGGGTCTCACCCACACTGGTACATAGCAGACGCTCAATAAATAGTCCTCTCCCAATCTTTCTTCTCCTAGGGAAGACATTCGTCTAGGGGATTGGTTTTTATCTTAATAAATCTGAACCCGACTTCTCTCTTCTGTAATTTGAGATTAATGTATGCTTTACAAATATTCCAAAGTCTCAAAATTGGAGGGAACCAAAGGGAGATTTTAGATACTGTAAAACATCTCAGTTGTATTTTTATTTTATCTGTTTATTCACACTTTCAAAAACAACTGTGCTGACAGTGCTACTTTGAGCTGTATAATGCGTTGCTTGCATGGACATTACCTCACCTGGTCCTTCCAACATAGTGCTCTAGTAGGAAAAGAGGTGGCAGAACTCAATTCACAGTGGGAGGAAGACCAGGTATAGAATGGGTGAGAAAGATCAGGCTTCAGAGGTAGATTAAGAACATCTGGTCTCCATCATCCCAGCCAGGGTTCCATGAAACCACAATTTCCAGCCTTAAACATTATATGCAATGCGTTGAAGCCATTTATGCAGCGTTGGGTCTGGATCAGATAGCTTTGGAACTCTGAATGAGGGTCTTATCACTGCTGTATCACAAGGAACCACTGACAAAGTCTCACATGTATTAGATGCTGAATATTTATTCATTACATCCGTGAGTATGTAAGAAGAGAAGCTGCTAAGGAGGAGATGGGGAAGAACATGAAAAACATGGAATGTAGCGAGATTTTTAAAAATATTATCGTCTGCTTGCTTCCCACATGCCAGGCATAATTCATTTATTTGTATGAAGTCACTGAATTCTCACAGCAAACCTGTGACTTAGGCCCTATTACCATCCCTGCTTCACAGGTGAGAAAGCAGAGTCAGAGAGAGGTGAAGAGATTTGGCCAAAGCTACAGTACCAGCAAGTGGCCGAGCTGGCTACTGAATTCTCATGTTTTACACTCTAGAGAAACTAATCTGATTTCAAATTAAGGACATGAAATTCAGAAGCCGTTCTATACAGTGTTTTTCTCAAAGCTGGAGCTGGGTTTCAGTAAAGTGTATCTACCCAGATTAATAATGAGTGAACAGAAACCCAAGGGTCGATTACAGGATCTTGAGTCTAAAAACACATCATGTTGGGTCCGTGAATCCCAATGCCAGTGATGGGTTTCACCACATCATAAATATATAATGTACAGAAAACAGAAGAAAACTCAATGGCCGGCCAATGATTGACATTCTAAAGAACATATTTGGGATTTGGAGAATAAATGGAGAAGAAAAAGGTGAAATATTTATGGATCTCAACTTCTCATTTACCAGTGAATACAAGTATGAGTGATTCAAACTTCCTTAGTGGTTACCACAATTGCAGAAGATACACAAAAGTAGGAATCATGCTTCCAAAATATGGGAGACATGCTTCCCAATCCCTAGGAGTTTATCATTTTTAACAGAAAGTCAAGATGCTTGCACAAATAACTTCAACATCAGGCAGAATGTGATAAATGCCCTGAGACAACCCAAATGAAGTACCAGGGACTGTTGGAGGACAGAATCAGGGAAGGCAGCATATAGAGCATAGACTTTGGGGTAGCTCTTGAAGGTAGAGATGGGGAAGATGGGAACTTGGAGAGGGGCAGATGCCAAAATAAGGAGGTGGGAAATATTGTTTCATAATTGAGAAAACAGTAAATAATTCAGATTGACTCAGTGTGGAATTATAGCGTGGAGTGAAGAACACTCATTCATTCATCCAATATATTTTTATCCAATGCCCCCCTATGTCTCAAACATTGTGTTAGATACGTATTGTGGATGAACATATTAGTGGATTACCCATTTCCAGTGGAAGGGGAAGACACTAAAAAAGAAAAACAAAGTGATTAAGTTAAGTGGCCTGAAGACTACAAAGGGACACAGGTTGTGTAGCATGGAGAGCCTACAATGCCAGACAAAGATGTTGAGACTTCCTTCCACAGACATTGAGGAATCACTGAGGGTTTCTGGTCGGAAGTGAGAGGGGTGGTGACAAAGTGGATTTTCAAAAAACTTGATCTCAGGATGAAACGTAAGAGAAAAGACGGGAGCAAGGGAATTAACCCTTCTTGCCCAGGCAGGAGTTAATGAGGAGCTGAAGTAAAGCAGTGGATTCTCCTTAGTGGAGAATCGAATGTGGTAAACGAAGGGTCAGGCAGAGACGCAGTTAGCACCACAGTTAGTTCAATCAAGGATAACGATGGTGCCACCAGCAACCTGCAGCACCAGAAGACAACGACTTGGAGGTTAAAACAAATTGAAAATTCTGATAGAATCTCTATTCAGAAATGTCTAATAGTCCATTAAGAACAATATCTGAGTTCCTATTTTCTATGAAGCACTGTTGTAGGTCTTTCCAATAAGCAGATAAAAGGTCTGCAATTTGAGGGGTGCCTCGGTGCCTCAGTCATTAAGCCTCAGAGTCATGATTTCAGCTAATATCATGACCTCAGGGTCCTGGGACTGAGCCCTGTGTTGGGCTCCATGCTCAGCAGGGAGTCTGCTGGAAGATTCTCTCTTTCTCCCTCTCCCTCTAATCCTCCCCCACTCATGCATGTGTGCATTCTCTCTCCCTAAAATAAACACATAAAAAAAAAAAAGCCTGCAATTTGAGTAAAAATTGGAGCTCGAGAGAGATATATGGGAATTACCCACATAGACATGATAGCTAAAGCTTTAAGAAAACATGATGATACTGAGACACATATGACAGTACACATGTCATTGGGATCTCTTTGTGTTTTTAGATAGAATTACTTTTCTAGGCCAGAGACAAAGGATATTAGCTGCCTTCAAAAACGTTTTCCACGAGGGCCACACTTGGCTTTTCAGGTGACTCTCTATCTCATGCATTTACCTCTTAGCCTTCAGCTTGCACTGGGCTTACATCCTCCTGTCTCACATTCCCTCCTCTGGCATGCAGCATCAGAAGCCCAGAGAAAAATAAGTTTTACTGCCAGGGGATGAGAAGCAGCTTTATGTATCTTTTCAAAAGCTATTACATTCTACCTAACTGCTTTTGGTATTTATAAATATTAATTGAATAACTTACCCTTTCATTTAAAAAAAGTTAATTAGAATTGGGGGGGGAACCCATTTTCAGCTCTCCATGTGATTACAAGTGTCTCTGCAGGTAAAGGGAAGCAGCCAGGACATCAGCACCCACACGAGGCTGTTCACGCAATACCAGACAGGACTTGGAAGGGGCACATGGAGTCTCTGAAGTGTGGCTTGGAAATCTATTCCCATATTGCCAGGTTTGGTTCAGATGTATCATGTTAGATTTGCCTGCGAGTAATTGGATGTGGGGACTCCAGTGGATAGAGAGAAAGAGGAACCAAGACTGCTCGCAAGATACTGGTGGCAGCTGGGTTGTGACCCAATGAGGGTTCATCCTATTTCCTACATTTGTTTGTGCTCACATTTTCCATAATAAAAGAGTACAGTTTTCATTTTAAATCCATGCCTAGAAGTGGATTCCAAGCTTCTAGGGTGCCGCACCCCTCTGAAAGAATCAGGAAGAGAGTGCAGAAAAGCCAGTGTTCCCCAGAGCTGCCTCCTAAGATGGTCTTCCCGGGGTACCTACTACACGGGAGACTTCTGAGTGTAGACTGAAGATGCACCTGTACCCCCACATTCTCAAAAAGAATCATGATGAGATAACATGAGCACTGTACAAAAGGAAAATTGATCTAAAAGTGCACTGCAAATAGGTCAAGCTTCATTAGTTAGGAGACACAGCTGAATTTCTGAAAGATAAACAGAAGCATATTGAAGCTTAACCTGAGTGGAGGAAGGTGTAGGGGAAGGAGAAGCCATGGAAGGAGAAGCCACTCTTTGCCAAAGAAAGCTGGGGAGGCCTGGACTCCAAAAACATGAGAAGAGGCAGGCCATCAGTCAGGATAACTACACATCCATACAGCACACTTGTCTACCTGTAACTCGGCAAAGAGAAGCTAACACTTGTGGCATTGGCTCCAGAGGGAAGCAGGAGATCAGTCCTCTGAAGAAACAGACTAAGCCATCTGGGGCGGTTGGAGGCTAACTCCCCAGGCCCCCAGACACTGAATTTGCAGCCCCCGCTTTGGAAGAACAGCCTTCTTGGGGATGCACGACCCCACAATACTAGGGGAAGCCCTTGCCAGCTGCTCAGCTCTGAGGACATCAATATCAGCAGTCAAGGAACTCCAGACCTTGTATAAAAAGATAAATGGAAACACACTGGAAAAATGATCTCAGAGAAAATAGAGATAATTTAGGAAATAAAATGATAACATTTTAAATGTAACTAATAACCTCAGAGAGATTTGAAAAGATAATTTGGCCATAAATTAGGAGAGGATACCATGAACAATGAAATTCGAGAGAACTCAAAATGAACATTTTGATCATTAGAATGAAAAAATCAGAGTAAGACATGGAAGATAAAAGTGAGGCAGTCTCCCAAAACAGGGAACAACATTGCAGAAAGATGAAAACCTTATTCTAAGAGATTCAATATTCACGTAATCAAAGTTCCAGAGGTGAAACTAGGGGGGAGAAAAAGAGAATAATTTTCAGAAAATAAAAATAAAATTTCCAAATGCTGAAAAAATAAAATGTTGTTTGAAAGAAAGCCACTGACCTTCAAAAAACAACAACAACAACAACAAAAAAAACAAAAACCTCATACAGTTGAAATCTTACTAACTCTTAATTTAAAAACAATGGTCTAACTGATAGAAGTTGGGAAGAGAAAAACATAAATCTTATCTTACAGAATAAGGAGTCAAGAAACTGTTGGTTTGAAACCTCCACAGGAGCTTCCCTGATGCAACCTGAAGCCAGCCGTCCCAGGCCCAGAGGGCAAGGAGAGCCTGAAGGAAGAGACAGACCCCTTACATCCACAGATGGCAGGCTGACTGAGCAAGGGAACTTCTAAGACTTGTCTTGGTGGGGGGAGGGGCAGCAAGTTGGTAGATCTATCTCCATCTCTGCCACCCTGAAATCTTTAAGTTTATGCAGAGGTCTTAAGTGAGTTCCGTCACGTACCCAGTCCATATGGTTTCAACAACACATTACTATCTCGAGGCTACATCCTTGGAGCAGTTTCTGGGAATGGGGCAGACAGGTCAGCACACATTCCAGGGACAGGGTCGGGGTTGGGGGGCCTCCAGTTGCTGGGGACCACCTAACTGGGTCAATTGGTGGGTTCATCTTCTTGATGATCTCCTCCAACAGAGACTGTGCTTACATTTACTTGATGTATCGAAAGGAGACTTAAAAAAAAAAAATAGGCTTGAAATCATACAGGTAGCTGGTAGAAGATCTAAAAATAAAAAATAAGTAACAAATTGATAGGAGTAAAAAGAGAGGAACACACAGGCTTGGGTAAGCAGGCTGTATTCCTCATCTTTCACAGCAGGGTGGCCATACATACTGTCCGAAATCCGTAAATCAAGGAATTGAAGTATAAAAGCACAATATTCTGAGTTATAAGGAAAACCGTGTGAAAACTAGAAATAGCCAGAAGAATTATTAATAGAAACAGAAACAGTGGGCATGTCCGCCTCAGTCCTCCCCGACGCTTTGTTCCACTTTTCAGACTGCTTATCTCCTCTTCCTCCTGGGGGCCCCCATTGTGGCTGTTAGTAGCTCTGCCCACAGTCCTGGGGAGGTGACTGGAGGGGGTTACCTCTGGGGGATAAACCTGGGGGTGGGGGGGTTTGGGAAGGGGTGGGAGAGCACAAAAAGATTTTACTTTATAACTAGATTTTATGTGCGAAATGTAATATAGACATCCAATTTAAAAGGCAAAGCTTTTACCACTGGATCAAACATATCTGAGCTTATGAATCTTTTTCAGATATCTGAACACATCACTGACTTGGGCTGTGGCATGCGTAGGCAGAATATCACCATGATTCAAGAAAATGCTAAGCCCATGACAGCCATGAGTATACAAACCACTGCAAATACTCACAGTGGAGACTAGTGTTGGCAGTGGTTGTGGGCAAGTGTCACAGGTAGTGCAGCTGTATATTTGCTAGCATTTTTTGGTTGTTTGTTTTATGAATAATTTTTTATATTTGCGGTGCATAAAAATAAATTGTGTTTTGAAAATAAAATGTGTACATCTTAACTAATAGCAAACATCACCATAAAATGTATAAATACATGAAAATACAGTGACAGCCTATTAGTGAGCAGAGAAAAATATACACATGCAAACAGAAACAGATTAATACATTAAAATACACTGACCTCCTATTACTGAGAAGAAATAATATATGCATATGCAAACAAACACAGACTTTAGTGAAATTATACAACATATGCAGGGGACAACAATTAGCAGCTTATAAAATACCAATGCTGAATTACCAAGGCACATCTGAAATAAGATTGCTAACCTTGAACAATCAATGCTTTAAAGGCACAATCTAAAATGTTAGTGAGAAGAGGAAAACAATAGTAATATTAATGTCAACATATTTGATTTTTCCAACACTGGAGCTATTGATTATTTCCCGCGGCACATGGCTTGGAAATAGCCATTTGTCTGGTATAATTTTATTTCAGTTATTTTTCCCAACAGCTACTTTTTCAAACAGTGAGTGCAAAATAAAATGGTATCTGAAAAGTTGGCCTGGCTTTCTTCCAGTGGGTTGTTGCAGACAAAAACCTCAAAACAGAAACCCATAAAGATCAATTTGGGCAGGCAAGGCCACTGATTTCAGAAAACTATACCTTAAATTTGGGCCAGGATCTATTCAAACATCTCTGAGTCTCTCCCGAATTGGCAACCCAAAGTCCACAAACACAGCTCCGGCCGTCCATAAAAGGGCTGCACACAGAGACTTATGACGAGCCCCCGAGAAGGCATTCCATTTGTCTGGGTCCACTAAGTTTCACTGGAGTCCAAGCAGCCTTTTGAAAGATAAATGCCTTATTTGAGATAGAGAGGCTGGCTGATGGAGGCTGATAGAGATGACAGATCTGGACCAGCTATCATTCCAGCGTTAGAAACCATCAAAGCCTCACTAATCCTGACAGCTCTGAGCTACCCAGTGTCTGCCTCTCTCCCTCCCTCAGCACAGTGGAGTTTCCAGCAGCCAACCGCCTACCACAGACACTAGCAAGATCCGTCTTCTCGGTGCATGTCTCTCACTCTTCTCGAGGTCTGGAGCCCCACTTACCATTTGCATATTCTTGAGAACGTGTTATTTTAGAGCCATCGAAAGGTTAATATTCTTTCACCTAGTCAAAAGAATGCTGGTCTCCGTAATGCAGGCTTGCAGCCCGGCAGCCCGGCAGCCCACACTGCTTATTTGCTGCCTATTTTAATAATAGAATCATGCCATAATGAAACCTTTTTAACGTATCGTAATTTAATTGCAGAAACCCTGTCTGTTTCAACAAAAGCCTTCTATAAGTAGCTTTAAAGATTAAGTTATGGGAGGCGACGCGCGTGCTATCTCCCGGTGGATGTGTATTACACTGCATTACATCCCTGCCATTCTACACCAGCACAATGGCAGTCTCCGATCTCCTTAACTCAGTTCTGAAATTAAAACTTGGGTTTATAAACCAATGAATCATTCTGCACAGTTGAGGGAGTTAGCTTTCAACTAACACCAGAACTTAATATTCTAACTGCGTTGAGAGTCACAGGAGGGGGAATAGGAAGGATCTTCAAACAGATACAATGATATATAATAATTATGTAATAACAATAGCCAAAATGTCTGCAGCTTCAAGTGTGGATTCTAAACCGCACTAAGTATTTGCCTTCACCCATCAAGACAACTCAGGAGAAGGTCTTTATGGTCCTATGTTTACAGGTCTGGCGTGGGCACTTGTGGAGTAGTCCCCTGCCTTCTTCCCCCTTATCAGCAGATTTACTTCCCAAGGTGTCAGTTACCTGAGGTAGACCACAGAAGCAAATGATCCTCTTTCTGACAACATCCGGTCAGCCATAGCCAACCACTATGTCACAATGCCCGTGTCATTCACCTCATTTCATCTCATCACGTAGGCATTCTACCGTCTCGCATCATCACGAAAAGAAGGGTGATTACTGTACAATAAGGTATTTTGGGAGAGACCACATTCACATAACTTGCATTACAAATTATTGTTGTAGTTAGTCTCTGTGATTATTGGGTTTTGTTGTTAATCTCCTGATGTACCTAATTTATACATTGAAGTTTATCGTAAGTGTGTATAGAAACAAACACAGTTAATACAAGGTTTGGAACGAACTGCTATTCCAGATCAGAACCCAATCCACTGGGTGCCTTAGAACACATCCCCTGAGGACAAGGGGAGGGAAACTACTGTATTAGTTTGCTGGGGCTACAGGAACAAAGGACCACAAGTTGGGTGCCTTAAATGACAGAAATCTAATGTCTCAGTTCTGGAAGCTGAAAGTCTGAGATCAAGGTGTCAGTTGGCTTGGTTCCTTCTGCA
This sequence comes from Neogale vison, assembly GCF_020171115.1. Lineage (NCBI taxonomy): Eukaryota > Metazoa > Chordata > Mammalia > Carnivora > Mustelidae > Neogale > Neogale vison. Next base: position 115,349,274 of record NC_058095.1, on the reverse strand, counting down.
AGGAAGAATCTACTCTGTGTTTCTCCCTTAACTTCTGGTGGTTTCCTGGCAATCTTTGGTGTCCCTTGGATTATAAAAGCATTACCTCGATCTCTGCATTTATCTTCATAAGACATGCCCTCTGTGTGCACGTCTGTGTCGAAATTTCCCCTTTTTATAAGGATGTCAGTCATATTAGACTAAGGTCAACCCTAATAACCTCATGTTAGCCAATTACATCAGCAAGGATCCTATTTCCAAGTAAGATCAAATTTGTAGGTACTGGGGTGGGAGTAGGACTTCAACATATGAATCTGTAGGGGACACAATTCAACCCTCAGACAAGCTCTGTTCTAGGTAATGGGGTGGCCATTCCCAGTCCTCATCTTTGCTTTTACGTGCTTTCCCTATCGTTTGCCCTTGCCGATGTTCTCAAGTTCACTCTAGAAGTCCAGTCTTCTACCTATACTTTAAACACACCAGTGTCAAGTGGAGGGGTCTTTGTGGCTCTGAGTGAACCAGCCTAACTCACCAGGAGACTATGATTTTCTTGGAGTAGCCACAAGGCACCTATTCCCTTGAAATTTTGATCAAAGTAAGCAGCTGATCAAAGATGCTGAGAGTCCCAGGTCTCAAGCAGGTATCAGCTGTCTCCTGCCTTCTCCCTAGCTTGGGGTGTGAGCTGGCAATCCAGGTCATTCGTGGGAGGTCTGGTTATGAATACAGTATGCTCCAGGGGTTCCTTGTGATGACAGCATGCCCAGAGAGTTCCTTAAGATCCAACATGAGCTACAAAGTGTAATACACGAGGGGAACTGCACAAAGGAGACTGAGGATTTGAAGGAAGGTAGGCCAGCCCAGGAAGCAGGAGAGAGAAAATAATATGTAGAGAAGGAAGTAACCTACATGCAATGAGAAACAATGTATTTATTGCCTCTCATCTTTATGGTAATCATGTAACAACTGTATTCTCCACAAACAGAGATGCCCTCACTTCTCCTTCCTTCCAAGAGCCTCTGAATGCATGAATGTTTGGACAGATGCCTTACAGGGCAAGCAGCCTCTGGGGCACGTTTTGTGGTTTATTAACATCATTACCGAATCTCAACACAGAAATGTTAAAATCAAACAACAACCCTTACGGATTTTTTTTCTTGGACTGAAGGACCATCACTGGATGTCTCAAGGAAACAGAAAGCTTTAACTCTGCTATTATCCACAATGCATTAGTGAAACAATATTTGTATGGAGCTGCTTTATGCTACCTTTCCAAACCACCAGAGCTTGTTAGGGAAAGTATTTTAAGGTGATAGCTCATTCCTCTATAACCAGTGGTCGCTATTCTGCTCAAAGTATCATGGCATATCTTGAGTCTTTCACAGCATCACCAAAAGGAAAACGCTCGGTGTTTAAGAGGATGATTCCAGAAATGGTGAGACAGATTCGTCCTGATTTAACATGTCTAAATGATTTGATTGGTTAGGATGGTGCAAAGCACTGTGATCCCTGGAAAGGCTCAGAGTCATTCATTCCCAGACCACTTCCAGAAACATCAGCCCATGCACTCTGTCACCCCTGAGAGCACTAGGTGCACCTGCATCGGGACCTGTGACTTGCCTCCTCATCGCACTCACTGAGCTCAGTTCTACTTGCTATTCCTTAAGAATGGCTGATACCTTATGATTATAATTTGGCAGGGCACTGTTACCTTATTAATTAGGTGAGTGCTGTATAATTTATTAGTGCAGGAGCGCTGGGTGTTTTCTTTACTTATAATTGCTCTGAGAACACCCAGGGCATCGAAAATTGGAGGGGTTGGGGAATTGCTGGCCCTGCCTGAGGGGAGAGAATGTAATAATCCCTTCTTGCTTATTCACACCAATCCTCTAGGTACAACCGGCGACTAAGGAAGGACAGGAGCTGGCGCAGCAGCCCGCCCTCCCTGATTGCCCCTCGCTGGCTCCCGCCCCAGTTGGACTCAGGGAGCTCCAGGACGCTGTGCTGCAGAAGGAGTAATTGCCTTTGGTGGTACTAATTGACCTTTGAGCAGCCTGAGAGGTTCTGGAAAAAAGAGGTGCCTTGCCACCTTCACAACTTATCTGACTTGGGGAGAAGGGCTAAGTAGATTCAGACCCTGAAGATCAAGCAAGTCTTATATTCAAGGTTGACCTTTTATCTTGAAGAGGGGACTGCAAGGACTCCAAAAGGAGTGGTCTTGAGCTTGTGGTCAAAGAGGATAGGAGATGAGTGCAGGAGGAAAGGGAGGGAGAAGAGAAGCCAGGGATCCTGAAGAACATAAGAGCAGAGAGGTGGGCAGGCACAAGGGGGCTCAAGACTAGCTTACAGAGGGATTTTTCTTTAACTTGACCAAATTCAAATTTATTTCCCACACTGTTAACTTTGTCAACATCTATAGTTCCATAGGAGAATATCTGCTCTTAGCTGTAAGAAATGAATTCAGGCCACACCAATATCTGTTTGACCTAAAACATCTTCCTGGCTTTCATATTTGTAGCTGTTTTCTAGAAGGGTGATGAAAATCTATTCTTAAGGCTCTAGGTGTGTAGGTAAGTCTTATTTGCATTATTATTAAAAAAAATATTCCTGGCACCTGGGTCACTCAGTCAGTTAAGTGTCTGCTTTCAGCTCAGGTCATGATCCCAGCAGCCAAGGATGCCCTGCCTTGGGCTCCCTGCTCAGGGGAGGGTCTTCATCTCCCTTTCTCTCTCCCTCTGCCTCTCCACACGCTTCCACTCAGGCTCTCATCCTCTCTCTCAAGTAAATAAAATCTTAAAGGAAAAAAGGAAGAAAGGAAGGAAGGAAGGAAGGAAAGAAAGAAAGAAATTTAAAAATTAAAAATATTCCCCTTAATATTTTTGCATACCTGCAATAGGCCAAATTCTGCATTCTTATTTATAGCCACTAAAAACAAAACAAAACAAAACAAATCAAAAAACTGTATAGGAGAGAGGCTAAATGTTTCGATTTTGTAATCAGACAGACCAGATCACTCTCTCTGTGATATGAGCAAGCAGAATTGGGAATTTGTGAAGGATTAAGAAAATTAAGAAAGCAGATAGCATAATGCTTGACACATAGTAACCAAGTCCTTAAAGAATATCTAGGGACAACCTCTTTGTGACAAGCCAAAGGGTAGATGGATAATGTACAGGGCAGACTGAATGTATAGAAGTCCTTACCTGAGCACCTAGAAAGCTGAGCTTTTCTGTAAACTTGCTTCTCTGCCCAATCCTCATGTCCCCAACACAAACCTGGAAATGTAAATGAGCTCCAGCAATAAAAATGAAGCAATAAACCCACCCCAGATCATCACTGGGTCATGTAAGGAGTGGGAGGGGGAATCCCAGGAATCTTTCCCAAGCAATTTCTAAAGATCTCTGTCCTGCTCAGCATGGCTTCTAGTTAGAGCCCTGACATTTCTCGGTATTTCCAGGGTTGGTCTTATCCTAACTGTTCTCCCAACAAGCACTGCACACACCCACCTATCGCCCTAAGCACCAGAACTACATTATCCCCTACACAGCGCCCAAGGACAGAGGAGAACTTTACCCTTTGTGCTTCCAGCCACTCTAGGCTGACTTACTTCGGATTACTGCCTCTCTCCTCACGAGCATTTCTGGAGAGCCAGGATCAGATACAACTTGAGGGTATTCCCTTTTTATAGTCGGTATCAGCCACTTGTAGTTCACAGACCAATCTCATGGCCCTGAGTCTCTCTCTACTTAATGTAAATTCCGTCTTTCTCAGATACTCCACCTGGGAAGTTAGATAGTGGCACTTGTTCCCCAAATGCTTAGAAACCCATCCCCAGCGATGCCTGAGTGTCTCAGTTGGTTAAGCGTCTGTCTTTGGTTCAGGTCATGATCCCAGGGTCCTGGGATCGAGTCCCATATCAGGTTCCTCACTCTGCAGAGAGCCTGCTTCTCTCTCTCCCTCTGCCACTCCCCTTGCTCATGCTCCCTCTCTCTGAAAAATAAATAAATAAAATCTTTAAGGAAAAAAAAAATAATCTATCTCCATGCCTTCTAAAAGCTGTCTCAATTCATCTGTTTCTTTGTGCTGTTTTACTGTTGGTGTTGGCAAGATTCTTTGTTTTCCTGAGTTCATATTAAGGGATTTTTTTGGATAACCTGATTTAAAATCAGAGGAACTCAAGTTAGAGGATCAACAGGGCCCAAGTCCAGGTGATGGAAGCTTTCCCTGCTCTGAAATCTGCAACAACCAAAAAGGAATGAGAGAGGGGGAAGAGAACCGGGAATCAAGAAACAGCAGAACAACAGATGCTGTGCACCTCTTCCCCTGGGTTTTCCCTTCCAACCTTGTCCTGATATATTTGTCAGAGATTATTTGGAAGAGTTACCCAAAAGGAGTCCCCTTTTTAAAATGATATAGTTTTTCCTAGTGTTTGCTAGAGGTTCCTCTCTCCAAAGCCATTACAGAAATTCTGCATTTGGGGCTGATTTGATAGTTTCTAAATTAACAATAGCTATTTATAAGGTGCTATGACTTTTCTGATCTTTTCTCTATTACCTAATTGTTTCACTGCCTCACCCTCCAGAATAGCTCTGCCTTCTGATGTTTCAACATCCTCTCAGTGATACAGTTACAGAGTACTGAGCAGATTGGAGATTAAGAAGCAAGAGGGAAGCAATGAGATTTCAGATGAGATTGGAAAATAGATGAAAAGCTGATCTGAGAAAGTTGATGAAGGGAAGCCAGGGGCTAATAAAGGAGGTCCAGCAAGAAGGAGACTGGTCAGAAAAGAGAAAAAAGTTGTTTTAGCACCAGTGGCAGCAAGAAATAGAAAAAGCAAAATTCACTTGGCCTCATCCCTTAAATTACCTTCCAACTTTGTGATTCTCAAAGCAAGTTAATATGCAAACCCCTGTGTCCTTTCATTTATTCAATAAATTGATATTGAATGCCTGCTGTGTGCCAGTCACAGTTCTCAGTGCTAAGAACCTAACAGTAAATACAGTAGACAAAAATCTTATCCCCATGGTGCTTAAATTCTAGGGAGGAGGCAGACAACAATAAATAAACATAGAAGATCAGTAATGACAAGCACTGTGATGAAAAACAAAGTGGGGGGGGATGCGGTCACAAAACGATAAACAGTGGCAGTTCAAATATGATGGTCAAGGAAGTCTTTGGGGGGACTGACAAGTAAGCAGAGACTGGAAAGAAGAAAACCTTTTGGGGAAGAGCTGTTGAGGCAGAAAGAACGGAAAAGGCAAAACCCCTGAGGTTGAAACTTGACTGCACGTCGGAATCACACCCTGCAGGCACTGGAATGACCAATCAAGCCAGAGGGAGAGGGGCAGATGGGATGGGAGGTAACAGAAGTACCTCACACGGAACCTGTAGGCCAGGGGGAAGACCTCGGATTTTAGCCATACTTGGTGAAAACACCCCTACGAGACAGAACAGCTTGATAGCTGAGGAAACAGAAGGGCAACTTGTATTCAGGTCTCCGTTACTACAAGCTGGGAGAGTTAGCAGGCAAGACAAGAAGAGATGGTGGTTGAAAATGCGACTAAATGAACTTGAAGAGAAAGGTAAAATTGAGGAAAGTACCCTAATTTAGGAAGGGAAAAAACCAAGATCATTTCTATGTTCCCCACGGCCACCATTATACGTGAAATTCCACCGTTATTTATTTATTCTTTTGAACGTTGCAAGGTTTTCCCTACACATGGTATCCAGTATTAGTTAGCAACAATCAGAGAAAGTCCTCAACTAAAATGGAACACAAAATAGTAAAATAGTAAAACACAAAATAGGAAGGAGTTGGGTAGTGCTGAAAATAAAGTGGACAAGAGGTAAACATCTAACAAAATATTCTGAGCATCCATTGTTGTAGGTCACAGGGTTGCTTAGGCAGTAATTACCAAAGTGGCTCTTTAGCCTTCTTCATTAAAGAGAGATTCGGTCTATAGTAATGATACACTACAGATAGTGGCTAAGACAGACATGATGCCAATGATGTTCCTATATTTGAGTGTTTATACTTATTAACCCATTTCATCCCTTTATTTTTTTTAATTTATTTTTTATTTTCAGCATAAGAGTATTCATTATTTTTGCACCACACCTAGTGCTCCATACAATCTGTGCCCTCTATAATACCCACCACCCGCCCCTTCAAAACCCTCAGATTGTTTTTCAGAGTCCATAGTCTCTCATGGTTCACCTCCCCTTCCAATTTCCCCTAACTCCCTTCTCCTCTTTTAACTCCCCAGGTCCTCCATGCTTTTTGTTATGCTCCACAAATAAGTGAAACCATATGATAACTGACTCTCTCTCTTTGACTTATTTCACTCAGCATAATCTCTTCCAGTACCGTCCATGTTGCTACAAAAGTTGGGTATTCATCCTTTCTGATGGAGGCATAATATTCCATAGTGTATATGGACCACATCTTCCTTACCCATTCATCCGTTGAAGGGCATCTTGGTTCTTTCCACAGTTTGGTGACGGTGGCCATTGCTGCTATAAACATTGTGGTACAGATGGCCCTTCTTTTCACAACATCTGTATCTTTGGGGTAAGTACCCAGGAGTGCAATGGCAGGGTCATAGGGAAGTTCTATTTTTAATTTCTTGAGGAATCTTCACACTGTTCTCCAAAGTGGGTGCACCAACTTGCATTCCCACCAACAGTGTAAGAGGGTTCCCCTTTCTCCACATCCCCTCCAACACATGTTGTTTCCTGTCTTGCTAATTTGGGCCATTCTAACTGGTGTAAGGTGATATCTCAATGTAGTTTTAATTTGAATCTCCCTGAGGGCTAATGATGATGAGCATTTTTTCATGTGTCTGATAGCCATTTGTATGTCTTCATTAGAGAAGTGTCTGTCCATATCTTCTGCCCATTTTTTTATATGATTGTCTGTTTTGTGTGTGTTGAGTTTGAGGAGTTCATTATAGATCCTGGATATCAACCTTTTGTCTGTACTGTCATTTGCAAATATCTTCTCCCATTCCGTGGGTTGCCTCTTTGTTTTCTTGACTGTTTCCTTTGCTGTGCAGAAGCGGTGATCAAAAACCTCCCAAAAAACAAGAGCCCAGGACCTGATGGATTCCCTGGGGAATTCTACCTAACTTTCAAAGAAGAAATAACACCTATTCTCCTGAAGCTGTTTCAAAAAATTGAAGCAGAAGGAAAACTTCCTGACTCTTTCTATGAAGCAGCATTACCCTGATCCCCAAACCAGGCAAAGACCCTACCAAAAAGGAGAATTTCAGACCAATATCAATGATGAATATGGATGCTAAGATTCTCAACAAGATCCTAGCAAACAGGATCAAACAGCACATTAAAAAGATTATCCACCGGGGGGAGGAGTCAAGATGGCGGAGAAGTAGCAGGCTGACACTACTTCAGCTAGCAGGAGATCAGCTAGAGAGCTTATCTAAAGATTGCAAACACCTGCAAATCCATCGGCAGATCGAAGAGAAGAAGAACAGCAATTCTAGAAACAGAAAAACAACCACTTTCTGAAAGGTAAGACTGGCGGAGAAGTGAATCCAAAGCGACGGAAAGATAGACCCCGAGGGGAGGGGCCGGCTCCCGGCAAGCGGCGGAGCAACGGAGCTCAAAATCAGGACATTTAAAAGTCTGTTCCGCTGAGGGACATCGCTCCGGAGGCTAAACTGGGGCGAAGCCCACGCGGGTTCAGCGTGGCCTCAGGTCCCGCAGGGTCACAGAAGGATCGGGAGTGTCTGAGTGTAGCAGAGCTTGCGGATATTGGAACGGGAAAGCCGGCTGCAGAGACAGAGCCGACAGTGAGCTCGCAGCTCGGAGTTGCCTTGAACCGGCCGCAGGCTCGGTGAGCTCGGAGCGCGGCCGGAGGTCAGGCAGATGGGAGTAACTGGGCGCTGTTCTCTGAGGGCGCACTGAGGAGTGGGGCCCCGGGCTCTCGGCTCCTCCGGGCCGGAGACCAGGAGGCTGCCATTTGTATTCCTGTCCTCCGGAACTCTACAGAAAGTGCTCAGGAAACAAAAGCTCCTGAAAGCAAACCCGAGCGGATCACTCAGCCCGGCCCCTGGTAAGGGTGGTGCAATTCCGCGTGGAGCAAAGACACTTGAGAATCACTATGACAGGCCCCTCCCCCAGAAGATCAACAAGAAATCCAGCCAAGACCAAGTTCACCTACCAAGGAGTGCAGTTTCAATACCAAGGAGAGCAGCAGAATTCCAGAGGAGGAGAAAGCAAAGCACAGAACTCATGGCTTTCTCCCTGTGATTTTATCCACCATGATCAGGTGGGATTCATCCCTGGGCTACAAGGATGGTTCAACATTTGCAAATCAATCAATGTGATAGAACAAATTAATAAGAGAGGAGAGAAGAACCACATGGTCCTCTCAATTGATGCAGAAAAGGCATTTGACAAAATCCAGCATCCGTTCCTGATTAAAACGCTTCAAAGTATAGGGATAGAGGGAACATTTCATCCCTTGAAAGACCCACGATTCATCTCAATTTTACAGAGGAGGAAACTGAGACACAGAGAAGTTATTAGCAAACTGACTTGTTGTCCAGCTAGTAAATAGTAATGTCACGTTTCAAAGCCAGGATGAATTCCTGATTCTAAAACCCATACCATGAACCATCATGCTATGCTGTTTGTACCTCTCTTGAATTGCAATGGTAAATAAATGTACTTTTTTCCCCTTGGCAAGAAAACATTGTATTAGTGCAGTTTGACTAATGGATGATGTAAACCTGGGGTCAGCATACTTTCAGCTTTTTATAAAGGACTATATAATAAATATTTTAGGTTTGCAGGGCCTACAATCTCTATCACAAATACTCAACTCTGCCATGGGAGCATGAAAATAACCAGACAATACAAAAATGAATAACCATGGCTGGTGGCCAATAAAACTTTATTTACAAAAGAGGTAGGGGCCAATTTGTCTCCAAGGTCTTCGTTTGTTGACCCTTTTACATAAGTAATTTCAGAGAGAGACACATAACTCCCCAACATATTACAGTTATAAACATGTTGTGCCTAAATCAGAAAGTTCAGACATGAAATATCAGAGATTCTATGAATTGAAGATTTCAGATGACACCTGACTGTGCTACATCATCTCATTTCAATTGCCATTCAGCACCCTAAAGAAATATTTTCTGGTAGCTCAGGAGGACAGAATAACCATGCTGATCACAGACATGTTAGAGAAAAGATATGTCTTTAAAAATGAACACTATGTATTGCCCAACAAAACAGCAAAATTTTTGCCTTTCCATATCTTCACTCAGTTTTCTTAAGATCACATGTTGTTCTCTGGAAGTAATCCCACCTTCCAAAGCTCAACTCCCCTCAAAACTCCAGTCCTTGGCCTGGCTAAGTGATGCTCTCTTAGCTGCATAAAAGATCTTTCCCTGGGGCACCTGGGAGGCTTGGTGGGTTGGGCCTCTGCCTTCCGCTCAGGTCATGATCCCAGGGTCCTGGGATTGAGCCCCACAATGGGCTCTCTGCTCGGCGGGGAGCCTGCTTCCCCCTCTCTCTCTGCCTGCCTCTCTGCCTACTTGAGATCTCTGTCTGTTAAATGAATAAACAAAATCTTAAAAAAAAAAAATCTTTCTCTGATACAAAAGAAAAATATCCTTGGACACTTGTTAAAAACAGCAAGAAAGACTTCACTCAAGACTATTAAGTAGGGGTTTGCAATCATAAAGAGTAAACTCAAACTCAACTCTGCTAAAAAAGGAGAGAGGTGTTTTAAACACTGGTGTGAGCTAGAGGAGAAGTGCAAGACACTGGGCATTGGTTGCTCACTGTCCCTTACCAAAGTCAGACCCCTATTCTCACAGAGACCAGGAGATAGGTGCCCTACTTTTCCTGATTATTACATTTCAAAGGGATGGCTCCCAGGTCTTTGAGAAAAACATTCCTGCCTTGTAGAAAATTTACAATTTAAGGGGTAAAGAAATAATTTTCAGGGTGCCTGGGTGGCTCAGTGGGTTAAAGCCTCTGCCTTTGGCTCAGGTCATGATCCTAGGGTCCTGGAATCGAGCCCCACATTGGGCTCTCTGCTCAGCAGGGAGCCTGCTTCCCCGTCTCTCTGCCTGCATCTCTGCTTACTTGTGATCTCTGTCTGTCAAATAAATAAATAAAATTTTTTAAAAAAAAGAAATAATTTTCAATTGCATGTATTCTACAGTATATTTTCCCAGATTTCAATATATACTACAAAGTGATAGTTATCAAAACAGCATGGTACTGACACAAAAAGGAGACACATAGATCAATAGAACAGAAATAAATCCATGCTTATATGGCCAATTAATCTACAATAAAGGAGGCGAGAATACACAGTGGGGAAAAGACAGTCTCTTCAACAAATGGTCTTAGAAAAACTGAAAAAAAGAATGAAAGCAAAAGAATGAAAGTGGGTGAATTTCTTAGACCATACAAAAAACTCAAAATGGATTAAATCCTGAAATGTGAGACCAGAAACCATAAAACCCCTGAAAGAAAACAGAGGCAATAATATCTTGGACATTGACCTTAGCAACATTTTTCTAGATATGTCTTCTCAAGCAAGAGAAACAAGAGCAAAATTAAACTATTTGGGACTGCACCAAAATAAAAAGCCTTTGGATAATGAAGGAAACCATTGATGAAACAAAAAGGTAACCTACTAAACGGGAAAAGATATTTGCAAATGCTGTATATTATAAGGAATTAAAACTCAAAATACATAAAGAACTCATACAACTCAACACTAAACAAACAAACAAACAAAAAAACCCAAAAAATAATCTGATTAAAAATGGGTAGAGGACCTGAATAGATGTTTTTCCAAAGAAGACATACAGAGGGCCAACAAGCACATGAAAGATATTTGACATCACTCAACGTCAGGGAAATGCAAATCAAAACCACAGTGACATATTACCTTACATCTGTCAGAACAGCTAATATCAAAAAGATAAAAACTAATAAACATTGGCAAGGATGTAGAGAAAAGAGAATTCCTGTGCACTGTTAGTGGGATGTAAATTGGTGTGACCACTGTGGAAAACAGTACAGAGGTTCCTCAAAAAATTAAAAATGGAGCTACCACATGATCCCGTAATTCCACCACTGGGTATTTACCCAAAGTAAACAAAGACACTTATTCAAAAAGATACACGCACCTCTATGTTTACTGCATTATTGTTTATAATAGCCCAGATACAGAATCAACCTAAGTGACTATCAATAGATGAATAGCTGAATGGATAAAGGAGATGTCACACACATACACAAAGCACAGTGGAATATTACTCAGTCATAGAAAAGATTGAGATCTGGCCATTTGCAACACCATGGATGGACCTAGAGTGTATAACGCTAAGTGAAATAAGTTAAGAGAAACACATGTATCATATCATGTCAACGTTTTACACCTCAAAAGTAGGGTCAAAATTATACTAGCATGAGAAACAATCAGGTCAAGATGAGTAACTTAATTCTGATGAACAACAGTAGATGTGTATTTTCTTAAATTTGAGATGTGGGTCAGATGAATTTGGCCTGTCAGTAGTTAGACTTTCTCTCTCTCCTTGGTAGAGGGCTACGAATGCATCATGTAAAATTCTATATAAATTAACTTCTCTGTCCTAACTTCAGATTTTACTATTTTGCTCTAAAACTCTCTAAAAATTGCCATACCAAACAATAGCCAAGGCACAACCCTCTTTGTTATGGTGAAAATCAAAGAGCTCTTCACCAACATGTCAGATTGCTCATGTGTTAATGACATTGAATGTTCAACATTATCATCAAGACTTCACGTCAAAAACAAAAGACCAAAAACATTTATGTCACTTGGGGCTCTTTTCCACAAAGCTGCAATGCCATTAACATGTTCTGGGTTGGTGCTAAGAGTATGTATTTCTCAGTGTCTGTGTTTATGAGGCACAGACCCTCCATCCATGAACCAGAATGCAGGTCTCTGATTGGAATCCCAAAAATTCTGCAGAAAAACCATATAACAGAATTATGAATTACAAAGTAAAGATAACAGCCTTTGTTTATACTAGAAGAAATTCTAAATTAGGAACATTAGCACTTCTGAAGTTAATGAATTTGAGGATCAAAGACCAGAGGCTAAATGATATGATTTAGCTGACAATCGTCCACTGTATACAGGTAATGCTGAATTGCTTCTTTCCCAGGGTATATTCAAGCATTTGCTAGAATCTCTAAGATAGGATGCTATATCTAAAAAATGCTTTGCCTATGGCCACAGCCTAGCAAACTTTTACTGAGTGCCTTTCTTTTCCTTTCCCATCATTACTGATTACCTAGACACATGTGTGTAGAGAGGAGCACTCTCATTTGTAATTATCTTGCTCCTTCTGCTTAATTCAGTTGGAAGCATCAATTCAAATTCTGTGACATCACAATTTCACCAGAATGAAAGGAAATGTCATATCTCAAGCTGTGGGTTGCAACATCAGTGAATGAATCAGACAGCAGGGGAAGGCTTAATTTTAAAAAGGAATTTTTATTTACACCAAAAAAATCCTGTGTAATCAAATGGAAAAGAAAAGACATAGGCCATTCTGAAAGGATTTTTGGATTGGCACAAAGTCTGACCATTGTTTACTTGAACAATCTGGAGATTCATAGAGTTTTGCCAGGAGCCATTTTATATTTCCATTTCAAGATTTACAAACTAATAAAATCATAGACCCAGAACAGATCGTAGAGGTCATCCAATGTAAGTCTCTGATTTTCTGCATGAGAAAGTGGAGGTCTAGAGAAGCTAAGTGACTTTCCCAGAGGCCCACAAACAACAGAGCCAGACCAAAACAAGGGCTCCTACTTACTCATTCCAGGAGTATTTGGAAATTTCCACTTTACCTGGATGTGCAAATTCCTTGAATGAAAATCCAGAACACCTTTGTACTGGAGATTCTGGTGGCTTAACCAAGGGGCTAATAAAATCCACAGTAAATAAAAAACAAATTGCTATTGTTGTATTTTTTGAAGTACAAATGTTTTCATACGTGCATTGTCCACATTCTCTGCATGAAATCTCAGTAGTAGTAAATTTACATTTCTGTGGGATAGCTTTTTGAATAAAACCCTAACTCGTCTGGAAGTGACTTGGGTAATTTTCTCGAAAGGACAATTTGCCCAACTCAACTGACATTTCTCAGAATTGCTCTTCTACTGCTGAGCTGGGTTTTGACAAGCATGCTCATATGTTCAAGCCACAGCTTCCAATGATTGCAATGGTATTGTCTGCAAAATGGATGCCTTCTAGTATAAAGGGGAAGCTCTCCTGGTAGTTCCTTAAGATTTCATGTTTTCCATAGGATAGTGGACAGGACTACTATATATGCTGTGATAGATCCAAATTCTCTCATCACCCTTATTGTTAAGCTCCTGATGTGTGCAAGTGTCAGCAACTCTGATTTAAAGATAGAAACCATAGGTTAATCTTCAACTCCTATCTGTCCTTTACTTTCAGTGAATCGGTAGCCAAATTCTGCTTGATCGCAAAGTAAAGCATTCCTTTCATTAGCTCTTTCTACAGCCTTTTTCTTTCCTTTTTTTTTTTTTTAAAGATTATTTATTTGACAGAGAGGAGGGAGAGCATGAGTAGGCAGAGCGGCAGGCAGAGGGAGAGGGAGAAGCAGGCTCCCCACCGAGCAGGACGCCCAATGTAGGGCTCCACCTGGGATCGTGACCTGAGCTGAAGATAGTCGCTTAACCAACTGAGCCACCCAGGTGCCCCTCTACAGCCTTTTCCACTGATCCCTAGAAGAGACAGTCTTCTAATAGAATATTCAGAATCCAAAAACATTATGATCCCAAATATTTCTTCTCTGCTGCCCCATGCAGACATCACAGTCTAAAGATCACCCATTATAGATGTACAAGCTCCAAGGGGCCAGAGGGCTCTAAGGTTAAATGCCCAACCATTCAGCTACCACAAGACTTCCAATTTGAGGCATTTGTCATACATCCCTCCAACTTCGCTTGAATTCCTCAAATATAGCTTTGAAAAGTCCCAAGATCAAGGCTTTTGATGTAGGGTCCAAACATTTTGCCCAATTTCTAGCTCACCACCCCCCCTTCTCTTCTAGCTTCCAACCTAGCCTGTTCAGCGAAGCTTTTTTCCAACCAGTTTTATGAGACACTAATTCATTTTTATCCCTCAGCCTGACAATCTACCTGCATAACTAGTAAAATCTTGTCTCCTTCCACCTGCATAACTAGTAAAATCTTGTCTCCACTCATACCCTGTTGGTCCATTTAACATTTCAACACCTTGTGTATGCACCCTCTAAGTGTGATTCGTGTTACAGTTTGGCATTGTAGCCTACCAGAGCAGAAGTTCCCAAATACTAATCACAAAAGTTATCAGGAAAATAAACGAAAGAAAAAAAAAAAGTCAAGGGCAATATTGAGTTTTTCATAAAGCTAGATGTATCTGAAGAACTAGTGTTTGGTCTGAGATTAAATGCTTCTTACATTTTATGAATTCTCATAATTTTATAATTTCTGAAATTTCTTTTATAAAATGATGGTCATATGCAACCCTCTATAAACCCAGTAAAAGAATTGTCTATCTGTGAAGTCTAGAAGTTTGGGAACCAATGTTCCAGTTGGAAGATATAGAATAAATCTATAATTCTCTTTTGGCTATGCATGCCCAGAACAGCAGTACTATAAATATTCAGAAATAAAATTGGATAATTTAAGAAAGCATTGGTAGTCATTATTGCTGCTCAACAAATGTTGGCTATTCTCCTAGACGTGTGAAAGAATTGCATCTTCTTACCCTTTAAAATTATATGTGCCCATGTGGCTTCCTTTGGCTAATAAAATGTTAGCAGAAGGGATGTATCTCACTTCTGAGAGGAAGCTCTAAGAGCCGGGCATAATTTTACCACTTCCTCTTTCCCTTTTCCACAGGAACTGGCCACATGGAGCGTGGCTCAGGGCGAGGATGACAGAGATCAGCTCTCCCAGCCAATCCGCGTTGCGTCGGCAAGAAGTAAACCTGTTGGTTTAAGCTACTTAGATCCTGACAAGTATAAATGCACTGTGAATGAGTTAGAAAAAGCGTACCAATGAAAGATATTACAATTATTTTCCTGAAAATTGAACGCGAGGAAACAGACTCAAAAGAAAATTAGAAGCAAGTGAGGAGTTCATCTTAAGGGAGAGCCTTTCACGTTATTTTCCCCAAGTGGGAGATCTGACTGACTATTGGCAGATCAATTAGCACTACAACAGGGGTGAATGCGGTGGAGGGGTGGGATGGAATTACACCATCCATATCAGAGCTGTTTGATCTATTCAAAATGAGATGTTATCTGAACCTCCCTCTTCCTGTGAGCCTAAGAAAACTAAATCAGGAGAAAAATAGCTTTATTTGCTCCGATGGTTAAGGCTTAAGTGGTATACAACAGAATTGGTACAAAGATTTGCATTGCCCTTGGTTCCCATCTAAGCAGAGAAATCCCAAATTTATTCCCTTACCTGCTGGCCCTTGTGCCAAAACATATGCCCCGAACTTGATAGCAGAATGAAAATATTTTCATTGTTTCAGGTCCCTTTATACCTCAGGCTTAAAGGAGAGTCCGAGACAGTGGCTGTGGGCAGGGGAGGGCAAAGCAGACAAAAAAGAAATCTCTCCAGCCCATGTCTGCTGTAGGCGCCGCCTTCCCCATAGCTGCATGGTCAAAAATATTGCCTCCATCTGGCATTTCACGAAGGCAGTTTGCTGGGTGAAGGGATGCTTTTCTTTTGGAGCCAGGCAGCTTCAAAGACTGCTCTACCCAAGCTACTGTCCAAGGGATTCCCCAAATAGAAAGATTTGTAAATGCAGGAGGCCATTGGCCAGGGCCCCTGCATTTGTTTCTGCTCTAACATCTCAGACACCAGTGTTTTTAAGCATTCATGAATACGCAACACCAATTTCGTTGAAACTTTAACCATGATTTCCTTGTTATGAACTGCTCAAAAATCCTCATGCACTTTTCACCAGAACGAGCTTAGCACAATTATGAGATGAGTGGATGGCCAAGGCCCAACGAGACAGAGTTAATGAAATTGTCATTGATGTGAGTGGCAGCTCCATCTTGTGCTTCGTGGTTAGCATATGAAGAGCAAAAGCTCGGGGAGCTGTTAGGCTTTAAGTGCTGAGCAATGGTATGTCCAGCCTGAGCAGGCACATCAATGTAGACTCCCGGGGAGATAAATGGAATTCACACAAGAATAAATCATCAGGAGAGAGTACAGCCTAGAAGTATGAGTGGTGCAGGAGTCCAGGGTCCTAGATGCAACTCTGTTACAGAGCAACCATGTGACCTTGAGAAGGTCGTGTGATTTCTGGGTCTGCTTCCTTCTCAGGAAAATAAGAAGATTGGACCAGATGATTGCCAAGGCCCCTTCCTTTTCTCACAGTCTATGATTCTCTGTGAAGTAGTTGTTGGATCAGGCTGTAGGAAGAAGCATTAAAATGGCTACTGCTCTTCTGGATTAACGAAAAGTCCCAACCTAATGGGATGAGTACCTTCACATCAAGGCAGTCCTCACTCCCATCCTGTGTGAAGATTGGGGTCTGGAGCGAGTTTTTTGTTAGAATCCAGGGCTAATGTGATAACCCAAAAGTCATTTGGTTTGGCAGTATCTCTTGGCTTTAGGCATTATTCTTGGCCACAGTCCCTTCAATTCTTCTCAGAGTCAGGATCCTCTTCCATCCTCCATCTCTGGTTCCATGGCATTACTATCCATGCCATCTACTAGGCCTAAGATGATCTAGAGTCATAATTAGCATGACCCTCAATAGCTCTACAAGCTCCAACTTTGCTTTCCCGTGGCCTTCTCAACATAGCCAGCTCTATCTGCACCTCTGAGGGGTCCTACCTCTTTTGATTCTAAGTTATAAACTCTTTCTCTCAGAGCCTGCCAGCTCTTTGTAGGTCCCAGAGCCCACTGTCCAATAGTTCTGTCTAGTAGCCAGCAAGGATTTGTCTGTGGTCCCAGCTAGGCTATAGACTAGATCTGGATCTAGAACCAGCTCTCAGACATGCAATGTACCAAGGAAAGAGTCCTGCCAGTGGTGCTACCATCTCTCTTCCATAGGCCCTAAACTTAACTATGTCTTGAAGTGGAGGTGATGTCCTTGGTTTTCCCCTATATTCATTTTTCACCCAGGGTTCATTCTTGACCATTCCAGAGAACCTTCTCCAGAGACTTGAGGGCAGCACTTCTCTCCCATCTTTGATGTAAAGATATTTCAAACCCAGATCCAGATCTTATTTTTAGACCTCATGCAATTATAATTTCTGGTGGCCTGAGGTGACATCTCAGAGTTCCTGGGTTGGTGAGTCAATTATACCTCACCAGAGCCTTCCATTAAAAACACAGACAACTACAATGTAACTTCATCAATACAAAGAGTCAGATGTGTGGCATAGATTATAGACATCATTAATACTTTTTTGGATTAGAAATAACTCGAAAGCTAAAGCCACTCTGTTATCCTCCCAACTAGATTATTGAGGGGGACAGTAAGAAAACATGTGTATTATGTTTCTAGAATATTCTAGGAATTGTGCTTATTTTTATCACATTTAATTCTTACAGTACTACCAAGAGAGAGGCATCATTAGTGTGACTACAGATAAGGAAATAAAGGTTGAAAAATGTAAATACCTTAGTCTAAGTCACTTGGCTAATAAGTAGCAAGGTAAATCTTTAAATAAAAGGTCTTTCTGATTCAGGAAGTTGAGTCCGTTCTACTAGTATCCTTCAAAGCCTGGGTCATGAGCTTCCTGAATCAGATTCTTTAGTATAGCTCTTAAAATGTAGGTTCTAGGGCCTCTTCTGAGACCTGTAGAATCACAGCCTCCAGGCATGGTTCCTATTTGAAGATCTCTGCAGGAGACTCAAATACACTGAAGTTTATTTACCAGCACTCTATAGCATGTTGGCACCCTCTAAAGTCAAAGGCTGTGTCTCATAAATCTTCTATATCCCTGGCAGCATCAACCACAGAATTGGGCACCTGGTAGGTACCTAATTAAATTCATGTACAAACAAATTTGTTCAGATGCAGCCTTTTTCTTCAACTGAGCAACACGTCTGTGTACAGGTTAAGGTGACAAGAGCCTTCTTCACACAAACACAGCGCTACAAATTCAAATTCAAGTTGAGACATGTGGGAGGAAAATAGTCAAGGAAAGTCCCAGGGCTTTCTCACTTTGGTTCCATCCCCTGCTCCCACACTGGTCCCTGGCAGGGAGTGGAGGGGGAGGGATGGGGAGTTAGGGAGGAGGTGCTTTTTTTTTTTTAAAAGATTTTATTTATTTATTTGGGAGAGAGAGTATGTGCAAGAGCATGAGCGGGGGGAAGGGACGGAGAGCAAGGGAGAAGCAGACTCCCAGCTGAGCATGGAGCCTGACGTGGGACTTGATCCCAGGACCCTGGAACCATGACCTGAACCAAAGGGGTGGAGTGGGAAACAGGGAGGGGGTACTTCCTGAACCCCTCTGGGTCAAAACTTCTCAGCTCCCACACTAAAAGAAAACTCTTGAAACTTGCTCAAAATTCAAGGAGTAACTTGACCACATACTACAGAAAGGTGCAAAGAAAATACCAAAAATACAAACAAAATGAAAACAGACTCCTACCTAAAAAACCTATGTTAACAATGCCATTGGCCTTGAGATTTCCTAACACGGGGACACGGCGAAGGGCTTACTGAGTCCAAATCCCCTTCTGGAAAGTTAATCTCTGCCCCCAGGGACTCGCCTAACCACAAGGAGCCCTCCTTCCTCACTCGGTTCTTTGTTTATATACGAATTTAAGGTCAACTAAATTTTTTTCCCCCAAGTAAATTCTTATTCTCTCACGTGGAAAACAGAAGGGTAGGAAAGCAGTTTGCTCAACGCATGCCTCCTATTCCAACAAGAAAATAGACCACCTGAGCTCTGCTCGGGCAGGAATGTAAAGGCCAAGTCCACCTCATGTCCTGAAACCAGAGCGCCCGCAAGAGGGCAAAGCGCTGATTTTCTCTTGCAAGCGGTGTTTAAATTTACATGTCAGCACGGCCTAAGTAATATATTCAATTAAAATTCAGCCTGATTATTTATTGATTTTGCATTTTCCTGCCCTGCTACTGTCTGGGCAATTTTCTAACCACTCTCAAAATACCTCTCGTGCTTCCTGGGAGAAGGCTGATACACGCCAGGAATTCCCAAACAAGAGCTGAAGTAGAAAGCTAATTATTTCAAGCATGCCTCTGCTACCACAGCAGGTCTTTATGGGTTCAAGAGGTGTCTTAGGTCTGCTACAAAGGCCAGATTTCAATTTGGGTAATTAGACTTTGCCCTACCCTTGAGACTTCCCCTGACACACTTTCCTTCCTTTCCTTCCTGTGTCTCTACACATCTGGTTTTTTGTTTTGTTTTGTTTTAGTCTTGGTTTCTCATACTCTACTAGTCTTTTTTTGAGTAGACACTTCTGACTGCGTACTCCTGGGTTTTTCTTGTCAACAGGACAGGAGACAACTGTTTCGAATCCCTCAGGCCCTATATTAATGTTGCCGGCCCCAAAAAGCCTTCCCAAACCCACTTCTCGGTAGAATTCCTCATACCTTTTCTTCCCTCCATCCTTTTATATCAATCTCTTATTAACACACCTATTTCATTCGACCCCATCCGATAGTCAGTTGTATGGATGTCTTTCTTCCCCCACCGGAACGTAGACCCTTTAAGACCATAAACACATCAGACTTCTCAATATCCCCCATTGCCCCAAAGTAAGGAGTGGGGAAGAAAGCCAAGATTTAGTAAAGCTTCTCAGGTACTTGGCAAGGTCAATAATACAATCTTACCAAGTCCCCCAAACAACAACTGATCCCTGTTTCATGGGGGAAATTTAAAAAAATGGATACTAAACAAGGTGCCATAAACTACTCAAGGCGGCAGGGCTGGTAGGTGCTAGAAAGGAGCCGGGTTTCCAAGACTGTTGGAGGCTCATTTCACAGCCCAGCATCACTCTCCTAATCTTCCCCAGAGCCTAACTATGAGGGGCTCTCCAGGTTGTTGATGAACAGGTGAACAAGAACATCCACCTAATATCTTTCTGTACCTGATGCCTTTCCCCGCCTATTTCTGGGCTGATGGCCAAGTCCACCAGCTATCTGTGAAGCTTGAGGGGGTTCTCCTCAATTTCACCCACAGTTTTGATTTTTTTGTTCCTTTTTGGGAGATTTTTTTGAGAGAGAGTGCATGTGAGTGGCGAGGGTAGGGACAGAGAGGGAGAATCCACACTGACCACCAAGCCCAATGCCGGGCTCGCTCTGATGACTCTGAGATCATGACCTGAGCTAGAACCAAGAGTCAGATGCTTAACAGGCTGAGCCACCCAGGCACCCCTCACCCACAGTTACTTGAAGGATCTCTAAATAATGATATAACTCCGCTCTCACACTCCCTCCTTACGACTACGTGATTGGTTTTGAAATAAGGTATCAGACCAATTTCCCCCACTTTTGTATCATGTAGATTTTTCTTTCCTCCTATTTTTAGGGTTCTCAGAGCAAAATCACAATGTCAAAATAAACAATAGGGAATCCATTATGTGTAAAACAATGGCTTGTCCTCTATCAGGAGTGGCGTGTAGACTGACCACCCATGATGATGAGTGAACCCCACAAACATACCTTCTTCCCCAACTAGCACACCTCAGGCGTCTGAAGTCCAGCTGAAGGTGTGACTCGAGGGGTCCAGCTGGACTGATCAGGTGCTTCATTCTCAGCCCCCGCTGCTCTGAAGAGGGCCTCAGCTCCAGCAGAGCTTCCCACCCCTGCCAGATCCATGACCGCTCACTAAAGTGGCTGCTCTCCCTCCTCGCTGACCACCTAGCTAGTGAGGGGTGGAGGCATGCCACACACACCACGTCAAAAAGCAGAAAGTGCGAGTGCTGTCTGCCGTGTGCTCGTCCACAGGAACAATCTAAGAAGTGGCGTAGCAAGTAAATACCGAAGAGGCAGGGGCAACAAGGAGACCATGGCCCTCTTCAGGCAAGATTCTTCTCCAAAGCCATTAATTCATCTAGTTGAGGAGAAGGGAATCCAGAGGCTCGATTTCAAGTTAGACAAAGACCAGAGATATTAGAAATATTCCTTATGTCTTTTGAATTCAGATCCCATGTTATCTGAATGTTATATTGAATATTACCTTTATTGATGCTATTGTCCAGTATTATCTCTGGAATCTTTTCCCTACAAACCAAGATCTCTACTCTCTCACTGAGTGACAAGTCAAAGGGTCTCTCTGTAACAGCAAAAGAGCATCTCTTGGCCTATCCCAACTGCTAGAGTTTACTTTGGATTTCCCTCCATCATTGCATGAAAGAGCATCCTTCCTGGTGGCCAGAAAGTGAGATTGATAATTCCAACCCACTTTTAGGATGGAAAAATCCTGGTTAAAGAAAAAAAAAATGGACGGGTGTTGGGGTACTATGAAGTATGCAAGTCAGAGAGGCTAACAGGAGTCCTGGACTTAGGATGTCTTATGGTTCTCTTCAGATATGATTTTAGTTGAAAATATTTTTTGCTACCCAGACTTAGTATTTCTGTTTCTAAAAACCCAGCCGGTGGGCTGTTGTTGGTTTGTATTAATTTGGAAGTATTTAAACCAATAACCCAAACTCAGTGGTTCTGAAACTCCCTTTTGTACTGCTCCTGTGAGGTATGAGATTTGGAAGTTCATTGTTGGACATCACTGTCAGGGAAACAGAAGTATGTTGGAGAAGCAAACATATGTTGGAGGGAGGAGTTGTAGAATGACCCCCTACCAGCTGACAAAAAAAGGGCAAAAGATACAGGAAGCCGTAAGAAGCTAAACGACAGGTCAGAGAGCAGAAGGGTGGACCCCAGGATAGACAGTCAATCCTTATTTCATTTGGAAGAGCCTCCTGTTTTCCGTCTTTGGTGTTGGTGGCTGGGTGGAAGGGTCTGGCTAAAAGAACTCGGAAACCGTCTGGGAGAAAGAGTGTTTCTCATTCCATAGTAAGCATTCTTATTCCATAGCAAGCATTCAGATAGCTGCATCTATAAATGTAAACGAAGAGACTTAGACTCTGCCCTTATATGGAAAGACTGGCGTTGGTGATCAGCATATTAATAATGGCACAAACTCTGTCATAAATACATGGCAGAGACCATAATAACGGTCTGGACAAAGTGAGGACTATGTTTCAAATTAATTGTTCTATAAATTGCATATGTCTGTGTTTATTTCATAATAAATCTCAAATGAGTTGACTAATTTTGACAAAATTTGGTTCATTTATCAAGAGAATAAATTTACATCACATGAAACCCATGAGTCAATACATCAAACAGCAGTCAATAAAAGCTTTCAAAGAGCTCTATTTTCTATAATTTATAATGACTTTCAAAGCCCCCATTCTCTTACCCTCTTTAACCACACTGCAGCACACCACAAGATAAATCTCCCAATTTCGGTTAATTTCACATTTTCTACATGTCACTTGTGTGCTTAAAAACCTAGCCCATTAAGCCTAAATTCCTCTACCTGACTTTTGATTGACTGATTAACAGGTAATTGTACCGAGTAAGACCTATGATTCACACGATCACAAATACCCAGGCATTTTTCACAGTGCGGAGGACAGGAAAGGTTATAAAACGTATATTTAGAAAGTCAGAGAAGGGATCGCTTCTCTCCACTTAGATGAGGTTTTCAAAATTCTGGAGAAGTGTTTCAAAGGGAGAGAGTCAAAGTCATCCCAGGCCTATGTTTCTGCTTGGGACAAAAGCTCTGACTCAGTCAGGAGAGCGATAGAGAAAGACATCATGAAAAGGCGGAAGCCGACCAGCTGTGAGTGCCCTACCTAGTAATCTTCAAACCTCAGTGTGCATGCGGATCACTGGGGATCCGGCTGAATGTAGATTCCGAGTCATAGCCTGGGGTGGGGTCCAGTTTCTCCATTTCAAACTAGCTGCTGGTGAGGCCCATGATGCTGGCCAATGGTCCAGGCTTTGAGTAGCCAGCTCTCAGCTGTAAGAAGAGCTTTGTTTTGTTTTAGCCATTAGAGCTGTCAAAAGATGGGGGAGGAAATCTGTCCATGGAGAGAAGTTTCTCAGGAAATGCTGTTTCGGGCATATGGACAAAGTCAGACCTTTAGTCTTAGGCCGACTCTATCACTCAGTGACTCAGTTTTCTTCATGCAGTTAACCTCTTTAGACTAGATTTCCTTGTCTTTAAAATGGGGATAATAAAAACCAGCCTGTAAGCATGGTGACAAGAATGTGATGAACCAAGGGGACACCGAGCGCCTGTCACCGACTCTGCCCGAAGCAGGCTGTTCAATATCGAATGGCTCCTCCTTACCCAAATGACCCCCCCTTCATCATGGGTGACGTTCAAGAAGAGTTTCAATCGACCCCTGGGACGGAAGCCCTACGAGCTCACCTCGGGGTGGAGGGCCCTGATGGCCCCGAGATTCTACAGCACCCGACTCTGATCAATGGGACTTCAAGGCCGGGATTTCTGGGATATGAGCCCCAGAGGCGTGAGTAGTATTCAGGTCTGTCATTGTTGTGAACACTTCTATTATGGTCATATGATAGACCAACAGTCTGGACTCAGAAGCTAATGACAGCTAATAACTGAATAAACAGCTCAATAATGAGGTGTGTGTGTGCATAAAATGCTTCCATCAATATTCTTTAGAAAACGCCGTTTCCGCTAATACCCTCCACTTCTACGGTCTTTTGAGAGCTTTCAGGTCTGTTATCTCCTTTGAGCCTTAAAACAACCTAAGGAGTGAGGCTTCTAATCCCCATGTTACAAACAGGGAAGCTGTTTGGTGGTTTCCCTGAGGGGCCCACACCAGCGACGCCCATGACCCACCCCAGAACCTGGTCACACTCTCTCCCCACTGTGCTCTGCTGTCCCTCTGAAGAGGCGTTGACTCTGTGGAACCCAGCAAATGCTCGAGTGACCTTGGTGAGCAGGCTCTGTGAAGGGAGTGGGACAGGGCACACTTACAGACTTAAGAGGCTCCCAGATCACCTGCTTGCCTCCTTCCATTCACAGATCAGGTCACTCAAGTTCAAAGAAATGTAGCAACTTGCCTAAGGTCCCCAGTGGGATCTTGCCCAAAATAGAAAGCATGTTGTCAACATCCCATTAATCCTGACTCACAGCTTTTACTATGCCACACTCGAGGACACCTCGGGTTATCGTTTTTTTCTGTTGTTGTTCCAGATTCTTTCTGAGCCGCTTCAATTACCAATGAATTTGGGACGATAACATACTTGCTTTAACAAACATGGAAAGCCTGGGGGTTCCGAGCCTGTTATCTTTGCCCTCTTTAAGTCAAATATTCTTATGTGAGTCTGTGTTAATATTTAAGGGTAAGATATATGGACAATATGCCAAAACCAAGTGGGGCTGGTGTTGGAAAGTTCCAGCTCTGAACAGGTAGGAGAACCACGTCCACCATCTTCTTAAGAACGAATTCACCAAGGGCTGGCCGTTCGCCATTCCATTTCTGCTATTTCTTTAATCAAAGCTGAACAGAATGAATTGCAAATAAAAAGGGAAAAAAGAAAACATTAAATATGAAAGGCCAACTTGCTCGCCTATATTTTTAGTTCAAGTGACAGTTTTAAAATTACAAAGGTAAAAACCCTTTGCTAAATCGGGTTTTAAATGTGCCATTTGTCAAGCCAGTACGTTTTTACGATTTTTAAAACTACTGTTTTATCATGAAAGGTAAAAATACAAAGTGGCGGTATTATTCTTCATCTCTACTACCACGATACCCCCTCTGCCTTTGGGGGTGGTTTGTTCTTGTAGGCAGAACAATGTTCTCAGCCAATCTCCAAGTCACATTTCCATTCATGTCCTAATGTTGTTAGATCACTTTCCAATCTTGGAGTGGTTATTATTTCACAGAAATAGGGAAAATGATTTTTGCAGTGATCACAGAAATCCGTAGCTGAAAGAGACCTGATAGGTCATCGTCAACAGCGCCCTGCTTCACAGATCAGCAGACTGAGACCAGAAACGTGAATGGACCCATCTGCCTCCGTCGCTCTGGACCATCAGTGGCAGAACCTGGCCTAGATTCTAATTCTCCTCACGCCCGATGAGTGACTTGGCATCATGTCACATTGGCCTTCCTGACATTGTCCCCACCAACGGTCAGTGCTTTCTGGGGCTGCCTCCGGGATGCTTCTCTTCCAGCCAGAGTCAGTAGCTTGACCTATACAATGACCCTAACCTGAAGGCTTGTAGAGTCTTTGTAGACATAGCCGAGAGAAAAATACCTTTTCTGCAAGGTCAAGGGAAGGTCCAAATCATTGTTCCGTTATAAAAGGGATGTGGGAATCTGGGAATGAGAGGTGAGGACATACCATTCCCTCGAAGAGAGAAGAGGAAACTCTGAAGGGTACAAGAGAACCTCTTCTATACCCCAGACGAGCCCGCCGTTTGCTCGTCATTATCCTCGACAACTCTGTAAATATTCCCGAAAAGAAAGGGAGAAGAAAGTCTGATTTCAGAGTCACTCAGAGGCATTCTCTGTACAGCTGTGGGATTGGTGTCTCTGACTATAAATAGCCATGGCTGATAGGAAGTGGGCTGAAACCATCATCAAGCACAGAAAACAGCATCCGAGAAGGTTCTCGCTTCCGCCTCCCATCTCGCATGGATCATGGATCTCGGACCAAAGCCCCTGGCTCCCTACAGCCTCCCAAGCTACTTCTCAAATGGGAGCCCCGGCAACACATTTGTAGATCGGCGTATTTGATCCCCTCCACGGCACCCAACTCCACCGCGTCCTGTGAGGACAGCCGTCCCAAGAGAGCCCGGCCAGCCTCCCCTGGGTCTGGGCACGAGGAGACACCACGGGATGAACAAGCATTTCTAAATATAAAGTGCCACAGAAAGCAATTGCAGTTCTCAGTCCAAAATGGCAATTTTTATTTTGCTAAAAATGGGTTCTCACCATATGATTCATTATTAATGAAAGAAAAAGCATGTATTCACATTTCCTAATTATCTTTTACCCACTTATGGCAAAAAAAAAAAAAAAAGTGCTTTAAACCCTATAATTTGGTCACCAATTAGTCTTTGATTTACCCTGATGTACGCGGAGGGTTTTTTTTTTTTTTAATTAAAACAGGATTGCAGCTGAAAATTTACATTTAAAAAGTAATTAATGCCGATTCAATGAAGAAATCCTCAGTTTCCTATAGAATTATAGTGAACCTCAAGCCCTTTATAAGGATGGGAAGAACTGATTGTCAGTTCACCTTTTTCCAAGTGAACTCGTACCAGACCCCTTCCCAATTTCCCATTTTGTCTCCTTCACTCTTCATACCTATGGGTGTTGTTACTCAGAAGAGAGCCTTTGACTGACAACACCCCCCCACCCCCACAAAGAGTACCATCCCTTCTTGCTCCAGCTGAGGGCTTCTGAGGCACAGACCTGGTTTTGCTGCCCAGGATCCAGAAAGACTTGGACAGAGGGCTCCCCTCCCATCAGCTGGATTTCCCACCATCTCCCCTCTGCCCTCCCAGCTGCCCTGAGACCACATACACATCCCCATCTCCCCAGTGTCAACTCGCCATCCCATCCTTCCTTTTCCTTTGTCACCCCCCAAAACAAGAGCCCCTTTTTTGGCATGGGGGGGGTGAGGTAACCAGGAGTCCTTACCCAGGGAGCAGTGGTCTAGCTTGCAACAACCATTCTGCTGTTGTGAGAACCATAATTGTCACTAAATTAACCTCTGTAAGATTTTCTGAGCTAGATAAAAGAGGATATTTGAAAATCCTTTTTCCACTATTGGACCAAGGAGAAGTTGCATCTTATTTTCCGAACTGACTCTTTCTGGCTTTTGTGTTGGCATACACTTGAGCAAAATGCAATCTAATGAATTTTCCCCTTAAAGAGAAAATAAAGAGGATAGAGTATCTCTGGGTTTTCCAGCACATACGGCGTGTGTCAGCAATTCTCAACCTTTCATCCCGTCCCGGTAGCCGGAGATGGAGACACTCTGCTATCACTAACAGGTCTCCTTATACCCAACTGGAGAGGAGGGGACAGGAGGAGGGACAGAACTCACTAGTGCCTCCAGTCTGTAATATAATCCAAAACAGAAGCCAGAGCTATCACAGAGAGTCTCCATGGGGTTTTTGATCAGCGGCAAAAGGGCCAAAATAAATAAAATCATGCGCTCATTGTTTCTGACATTCTCATTTCACTACAAACATAGTCCAATGCCCCAAGCCCAATGGGCTAGCTTCCCGAGGGATGCATGTACGTTCCCCTTCTAGTTATTAAGCAGTATCTCTGGGCTGGGCATTTTGTACACATTATCCCCAATCTGCCCAAGCACAATCTTGTTCCCATTTTATTGATGAGGAATCTGAGATTAAAAGAATTCATTTGCCCCAAAGCCATTAGCTAGGGAGTGGCAAACTAAAATTCAAACCAGTGCGTCAAACTCCAGATTCTATGCTGTATAAAGACCTGAAAATAGGATTTATTCAGAGTTACAGAGTTTACATCTGGAATTGGAACATATGGCCAGTAACCTCCATACGAATTTTTTATATGCGAATGCCTAGGCCGACACATGTTGTCTAAAGACGTTGATGACAGAAAGGATTCAGATGTTGCTTTTAGCATCTTAATTTGGGTAGCTGTTTGCTAGGTGCATAAATAGGTGCCAAGGCCTTGGCCAGCGGAAGGGGTAGACTCTATGGGACCCAGAAGAACTTTCTTCAGAACTGGGCAGCAGTCCTCTCTCTGCCCGTCAACTCACAGCAGCTTGAGTTTCTGGAAAGTCCTGCTCCTGGCCCAGATGCCCCCTGCCCTTCTGCCTACACAGGCCAGAGGCTAGCAGAGTAGTGGCCTCTATTTGTCGGCTCTCCGTGGCCTCCAATCAAAGCATGGGTTCTAGACCTAAGATCTGAGGAGTCTTTATAATTGCCAGGTTCCCATGAGAACCTTCCAACAGATTTCTTTCAAATCCAGCAGTCTCAAGATGTGGAGTACCCACAGTGAGCCCCGGATATCCAGGTCACCCCATTTTACGGTCCTATTAGTTTCTCTTACATTGGGACATCTGTAATACAGAGCTTTCCCTTCATTCTGTCTGTCAAATACAGACACCACTTTCTAAGCAGAAGTCTGGAGACCTGCTCTGAATCCTGGCATGATAGGGCTCCGGGGTTCTCCTTGTTTGCCAGTCCTCTTCCCTGGAAGCTGGAACCTTTTTCTTGTACCCAGGGTAGCTGGCACCTTGCCACGTGTGCACAGCCCTTCTCGTCCCCACTGCCTTCCACCTGGCTCATACCTGTCCAACCACTGGGCATCAGGGTCCTTCTTACATGAGTGGACCAACCCAGTTTCACTGATTATTATACAACAGCAGACACCATCTCCGGATAATCCAACAGCTCTCGCTAGATGACTCTTGGCCAACCCCTCATTCGCAGACCTTCTGGAAGATTCTCTCCCAGGGCCAGCTCACATTCATTGTTCAGCCCTTGAATTGCTGCCTAAGCTGTCCCCACCCCCAAACACTTGTTTCGGGAGCTTCCCCAACTTACAACAGTTCCCATCTGGAAAGGCTTAGATGCCCCTACCACCACTGGAGTTGCCTCAAAAATGCCTGTTTCACCCCTTTCTCCAGGTGACCTGCAGTGAATCAAGGAGTCCCTTGATTCATTCAAAGGGACCCCAATCGTAACCAGGTCAGTTTCACCTGGCCTCGCTAATTAAACATCAGATGGGGCACGTGGTATTTGGAGACACATCTGGATATATTCAAGTAGTGGCCGATTTCTTATTGGCTTAATTTCCATGACTGCCTCCAAATACACCCAGTGACAGTCCTAGCCGACAGCCCGCAGGAGCAGAGGTCCTGGGGTCAGTGTAGAAGGAACCAGGGAGCAACCAGCCTGCCTCCACCAGTTCACCCAGAGAGGAGCAGCACAGCCATCACCTCTAAAGAAAATACAAACTGTGAAAATGACATTTTTTTCTCTGGCAATTCCGTCCTCGGCTAGAATGAAAACCAGCCCGGCACCACACACCACCAAAAGCAGATTTTTCAACCTCTGTAAGCCTCCAAGACAGGAACCGGACTGCTTACAAGTCTCACTTGGGCTGACTCACAGATCCATCGTGGCGCCTGCTTCTAACAGCCTCCTTCCCGAGTCGAAGGCTGCCTCCCACACAGCCAACCTAATGAGTGATGCTAAGAGGAATGTTAACAATATCACTTCGTTAATTGCTCAATCTAAATTAATCAGATATTCGGAAATTTCTCTTGTTTTTCCAAAGCCTCTTGTTAGAACAGACTTAAAAGAATCGGGGTCTCTCTTAATGAGAGCAATAACAATATTCTGTTTTTATGTACTGCTCTACCACCTACTAACTCAAAAGCTTACTGTGTCCGCATAGGCAAAGGGAAGTACAGGGCCAAGCAATTGCCTGTAAATATAATTGCTATAGAGATTTAACCTGGTTCAACCAAGCCGAAGGAATATTTTTCCACAAATAGCAATTTAAAATCTGAATTATATTCATAATGACCTTGGCTCTCAGTGTGTTCCTTGTTTCATTATATCTCAGCACCCCAGAATGATGATGCCAAAGAACCATAATGCTTCTTTTTAAAGGTCCCTTTGCTGCCTCGGTGCCAGCCAAAATCATATCTCCAGGAAAATTTCTTCTCCTGAAGAGGTGCCAAAAGGAACAGTCTGAAGTCAGGGGTAGTCTTCCAGATTTTGGCAATGATTGGAATTGGACTGAAGAAGAGGCCAAGCAGCGGACCCCTCATTCAGTAGGATGCGAAGGAGGCTGGATGAGACACACCAATCAAAAAACTGCTCTCCTTAATTTCATTAGATCCTGAAATTACATAATTACTTGAAGGCACTGCAGCCTCTGGGCCAGAGAATGTAAGAGGAAAAACCTGGGTGAAATTAAAAGACCTTGCTTGGTTCAAGTCCCATCTCTGTCACTTACCAGCTGCGTGACACTGGCAAGATGCTTCACCACGCTGAGCCTTAATTTCTCATATGTAAATAGCAATGGCACTAACTTCACATTAACACTGTTTCAAACAGTAAATGAAATTGCACCTACAAAGCCCTTAGCTAAGTTCATGGAACATGAGAAGCACCCCAGAAATGTTAACTCTTTTGTTTTTGATGGTGACGGCATCGATATCATTGTTACAAATAAATCGAGGCAGAGTCAGAGGTTAATCCCTGACTGCTCACTCGTGGGATTGGGGGTGGGGGGGGTGGAGACTGAGAACAGGATCAATGATGGTTTATGGGCCCAGCACCCTGGACAGCGGCCCTAACAGGCAAGAGAATCAATAGTAATGTCAGCAAATATCTCCCACCCCTAAGGTTTTGCCTATCACCCAACTTATAGGACCATTTCGGGGACAGAGATGAACTATTTCTGTTGCAGGTCACTCTTGCTATCCTCTATGATCTTCCTGTGTCCCACCCCAAAACAGCAAGAACAGCTGAGGGGTGTTCAGCTCACCAGAGGGGTGGCCTCCATGGTTGTGGGACCAGAGATCAGGAGGCAGTGGGGGAAGCAGTCTCCCAGACCCGGAGCTTGTGGTGACCCCACAGCTGAGCTGAAGGTGAAAAGTCAGAGGTGTGACCCATCCCCCCTCTGACTGGAGACCAATGATGCACATCTTGGCTGCTGTCCCTCACCCACCAAAACACTCTCATTTTGGCCAATTTAGAGAATTGTAGCACAGAAGGAGAAAAAAGACAGAACATAGGTGAAAAAAAATCCAGATTCCATATTCATTAAGTACCCTTCTCTATCACTCATTTTTTTTTTTTAAAATATGGCATTTGTGATTAGTTAGACACTGGAACCAAATGATAAAGATACAAGAAAATGTCACATGGAGAGACATCCCAGAAAAGGCAATTACAATACAATGTTTAAATACTGATAAAGATAGCATAGTGCTTGGGCATAAAGAAGGGGCCGTCAGAAAAGTCAAGGAAGATGTCTCCGTAAAAGTAATGTTTCAGCCAGGACCTAAATGACAGGTGGGCAACAGGGGGAGAAGCTGGAGGAGAGTGTGCCAGGAAGATAGAACATACGTGCCAAGGGCCAGTAAAGTTCTCCTTAACAGAAAAGTGTCATTAGTCAAAGGCAGAGAAAAGAGAAATAATAAAGACCACATAACCTAGAACCTCATAAACATATCAGAAAACCTCAGATACCTATCACTGCCTTCTGCGCCTATAGGAAATGCATCAGAATGTAATTCCCATGCATCACTCAGAAGAGGCGAGATTTCACAGTGACAAAAAATAATCCCAAAGTCTCAGAGGTTTAGTACACAAAAGTTTGCTTCTTACTTCTACAAAACGCCCTACCTGAAGTTAAATACGCAACATGGGGTGGGAAGGGGACTTTGCTCATCAAGATCTCTTCAGGGACTCTGGCTGAAGAAAGTTCCATCTCTAACTCTTCAGAGTGACTCAGGGTAAGGGGAGCAGATAATAGCCATTCAGACCAGATTCCTAAAGCATCAGCCTGAAAGCAACAGTCATGTTTCTCAAGACAAAGGAAACCATAATAGCCACATCCAACTTAGAAAAGGCAGGAGGGGGTGTCCTACCTTGAGCTGGCAGGGAAACAAACCAGAAATACACAGTGAGCTGTACGGAGAGCATCTAGGCCTCCTTTCCCCTTCCTCGTGATTAATTATAAAACAAAAAACTCCTCACGTTGGGTATAGTAAATACTTCTCATCAAAATGATCTCACAGATTTCACCAAGCCGTGAGGTGCCTCCAAGTGAAGGAGGGCAAGTATTATCGTGCCCATTTGCTCCACAAGGAAAGTGAAGAACAGAGAGCAGGAGGAGTCCTCGCCAATCCTGTTTAGAGTAGAAGAGAGCCAGACTCTTCGTTCCCACCTGCTGATTTATCTGCTTCACAACTACTGCAAAGAGTAAGTAAACAGAACCAAACAAAGCAAATTCCTGCAAAGACCAGAGATGCCCTTTCTCCTGCCCCAGCAAGGAAAAAGACACCCGGGACCTGCACCCCCCGTTCTCCCAGCCTGTACACAGGCACACAAACATGGGGCCCCGGGCTCTGAAGCATGCTAATGAAATGAAGGTCTGCAGGGCCCCTGGGAAAGGTCTAAGTCCTCCGGGAACGTAGGATTTAGAAGAGCTGACTCTTTGCATGTTGACCACCCCGAAAGGGATTCACTGGAGTTTCCCCATCTACTTACAATTGCAAAGTTTGAGAGGGAAACATTTGCAAAAATAACGAAGCTACACTA
Source organism: Neogale vison (assembly GCF_020171115.1). Classification (NCBI taxonomy): domain Eukaryota; kingdom Metazoa; phylum Chordata; class Mammalia; order Carnivora; family Mustelidae; genus Neogale; species Neogale vison. The sequence goes on along the minus strand of NC_058095.1, from coordinate 115,316,902 downwards.
GCAGGATTCCCTGACATGGCACTTTACCAGGGAATGCCAGAGGCTAACTAAGTCAGCCGATTGGAGGACAGAAGAATTTTCCTGACATTCAAGGAAACGCACAGCACATCAATTCCGATGCATTGGTTTGGCCGTGATGGGACTTCCAGGATTATTAGGACCAACGCAGATAATGGACTTGACGCTTCACAAGCTAGTGACTACCAAAGCATTTCCTGAGTCCCTTTTCACTTCTTCAATAATAGACCCCCTTTGTGGGGAAGGAATAGGCAGTAACTGAACACAGGAGACTGTATAACATACAATGGACTCCCTCCTTTTGGGCACCAAAGTTTGTTCTCATCGTTCAAACGACAGTTACTCCCAACCTCTTCAAAGTCTGCTGCAGGGATGACAAACTTTAAAAAAAAGATTCAGGTTATCAGAAAGACTGTGTGGTTAGTACGGACATAAACTCACACATATATGAGCAGGCATCTGAAATGTTAAGGGGAAGAAAAATGAATATTCTAACATGGTTTTCTGAGGAACGCATTAGGCTGTGGGCAATGCTACCCACCCACCCGCTGCTTAGGAAGATTTGAGATGGTAAAACCCAAGTAAAGTCCAGCAATTTTTCCTGAGTGAACACTGAAATCCAGAATCTTCGTCTGCACCCAGACATTTTACAGTTACTCCCATATACCAACTGAACTCGGGGTATGACTCAGAAAAATTAAAAAAGAGAGAGACAGAGACAGAGACGGAGAACTGTGCTCAGCCTGTGGCCCGCTCTCTGAAATCTCACGGGTGGCTTGAAGCAGTCTTCATTGCCTACTCTCTTCTCAGGGTGATTTAGCCTTAGGTATTTCTAAAGGCTTGGGAACAGAGATAAAGATTATCTCTCTTCCTGCCCATTTCTCCATCAGTTCTGAGCTATATATCTGGGGTCCAAGACATATGTGTCCTCGTCCTGGATATTGAATTCTGTGTTCACCTTATACATCACTCACTTGCTGCATGTCCTCACCATTTTTTTTTCTTTCTCCCTTTTTTCCCCACTCCCTCCCCTTGTGAGAGGCTGCCAGGCCCTTTTAGAGTACGAAGACAAAAAAGAAACTAACTTGAGTTGTGAGGCTACTCTCTCTGGAATATTTAAATGAGATAAATGACGCCAGTCAGAACACCAGTTTCCTGACATATCGGCGTGCCAAGAGCCATGTAGAGCTGTCACTCAGAAGAACGACTTTCCAGCCGCCATCCTGCTGTCCAGCCGTCCACCACCGCTCGGCACCTTCTCATGAATGTGTATTTCCTGCAGGAGGTGAGAAGGCGAGCCCGTCCGCACGGCTGGGGAGGCCAAACTAAGAAACGGATATTCCCTTAGAAGACGCCAGCACACCCTTACCCAAGGTGTGCGGTGATGAATGGAAACTGTGGCCGTGTCCTCCACAGAATGGATGTGGTTTGGTATATCTTGCCAATGCCCCCGATAGCCAGCAAAGCTGCCTAGGGTACATGATCCCTCTCTAAATTGGACGATTGCATTCAAGATGCCATTTTTCATTTTTGAAACCAGGATCCCTTCAGGTAATCAGTAACCTTGAAGAGAACTGAACCGTCTGCCGAAAGTCCTCCGGGAGCCTGGAAAAGTTGGTGAAAATATATAAACATCAGCGCCCACACTGCGGTCGGCCACCTCCTCCAGTGTCCCTCACTATCTCCTTCCATCTTCGCCTTCTGTGTTCCACAAAGTTTAGACAGGTTTAGGTTATCACTCAAACACTATGACTCAAACTCGGGGAAATTGTCCCTGTAATGGAGTTCTCAATTTATTGGTCAATTTCACCTTGATTTTGTGTCACCGTAGCTCTGCTGGTCCTTCAGCTTGTATTACATACTCTAAAACTGTGAAACATTTTCAAATATTTTAAATATCACAGATAATTTTATTCAGCTCATAATCTCTCCTTCTGGAAAGATAAATAAAAATAATTTTTTCTAAAAGGCAACATTGTTCTCTGCACTCGTGCCTTCATAACTAGCTAAAATCTGCCACCTTCTGGATTTTGCAGGACGCGGAAGACAGAAAGCAGCCTTAATTTCCTTCTCCCCGGCCGGATACTCTTCAGCGATGCAGTGATACTGCCATCTAGTGGCCGTTTGCTAGAAGGCTCATTCAGCAGAAAGGTGTAAAGAGCAAGGGGGAAGAAAATATCCATTTCTCCAAGTGGAGAAAAGAAAACGAACCTTACACAGACCATTGATGTTCGAACTGAAAAGTCAGCAATTCTTGAATAAATTTTCAAAATTAAAATAAAAGAATCCACCATGCTCAAATGAGGCCAGCCTCATATGAAAAATGCATTTTCCCTCCAAATGGCCAATACAAATCGGACAATACACCCACATCAAAACCACAGCAACATCATTCATCCTCCACAGTCACCTGAAAGGAGAGGAAGACGCTGAGCTATTTCTCAGCCTTTGAACCTCCTTCCTCTGAGGAATAGATGAAAACGTACCAGTTATGTAATACTCAGCCCTCATATTGCAATGAAAATAAGGTCGATACTTCTGCATTTTTAACAATTTCTTGGCTCTGCACTTTAAACACTTCCTGAAATTTCTTCCACGCCCAAGGAGCATGCATTTTGGAGCGCACAGGAGACCCCACTGACATTGTGTTCGTTCCCCAGTCTTGTCCCAGGCATGGGCCTCAGCCAACGCAGAATGCAGGACCCGATGGGCCCCTGCTTGTGATGTTTCAAGAATGTAATCTCATTGCTCTCTCCTCTGCTATTTTTTGAAATCTCCCCAGAGTCCTCCTTTGGGAAGACGAGGGAGCTTAGGGGGCACCCCCTCCCTCCCCCCGCTGTCAGAAACAGTCCTTGCACAGCTGTGAGCTCCACTTGGGAGGTCATCAGGAAGTCGACAGACTCTCAGCTGCTGGAAATCTACTTTGTGCTGAAACACAGGAAAGCGCGTACTGTAGATTCGCAATGTGGTACCAAATTAACTTTCAGAAAATCAAAATCAATTTCAAGTTTTTACTGACTGAGAGGAAGGGGCACCACATCTTCCTCATCCTTCACTTCATCTTTCCATTCCACTGGAGATCTCTGACCACAGGCCGGTCAGCCACCCCGGGGCTCTGCCCTTCCCCGTCATCATTTGAGGCTGGAGGTGGGCACTTTGTAGTGTCAGGTTAACCCCATAAAGGCGACTGTAACGAGACTTTCTCCCTGGCGCTGGTGCATCAAACTTTGTTGTCTGGTTCCTTGGTTGGTCAGTTGTTGTTTATTTGAGGGTGGGGGGGTGGGAAGGGATCAGGGGGTTGAACGTAGAAAAGATCCGATCACCCCAGATAAAGGAATTCTACATCTGAAGCCAACCTCCAACCTCAGGGCACTTTAAAATTTGGCAACACGAACCACAGAGGCTCGGGCTGGCCCCACTCCCAAGCTGTTTGGGAACCAGAGCAGAGGATTTCGGTAATGCTCCTGGCCAGGTTATTATTAGTGAGGCCATCTCCAGGCGGCTATTGATCGCAGGAACTACTACCTGGGGTTAAGTCTGTCTATCTCCTCTCTCCCCATGGCAGGCGACATGCCCTGTAGTCATCACGGCCAGTTCAGGGCCCACTTGAAAGGGGACAGAAGTTCCAGCAACCTGGGGTGGGAGGGTAAGGACAGGGGCCCTGCGGCTAGATGAGCAGACAAGCAGGCTCCAGGCTTTGGTAACATTTGAATCGCACATGGATAAGATTTAAGCTTCTGCCTCAGGTGCCCGCCCCGAGAGGGCGCTACCTTTCCGACCTCTGGAACTATAAAGGGTGTCCTTACAAATCTGTATGTAATCACAAATTAAATATGTACATAAATAAATACGTATAATCAATAAAATAAAACAGAGATCCAAAGACTATTTCAGTTTGCTAGGTCTGGGGTGCTTCTGGGTACACTGGCTCTTGTGCCAGATAGCAGGGGACAGACTGGAGGCAGGAACGCGTTCTGTGGATGGCGCAGCACAGCGGCAGCTCCCCGCAGTGGACCAGGCTGGTGGCAAGAAGGGAAGGCAGGGACTTAGAAAGTGTTTTGCCAGAGGGCAGCGTGACGGTCTGGATCAGCCATTTCGGATGGACGACATAACATGCCCTCACAACTCGAGGCTAAACTCTATACAAACCAGCAAGAACTCAAAAAAAAAAAAAAAAAGCCCTGGGTTCCAAGAGCTCCCAGGCTAGAAGGAGACAGAGTGTTTGTGAAACTGGCCACACAACAACACTTTAAGTGGGAAGAACGAAGACAGTGGGAGTAAAAAGGACAGCGGAACCCGTTTTTCATGGAAGGGTCAGGGAAAACCTCACTGAGGAGAAGGTCTCTGGAGAGCCTTGACTGACAAGAAAGGGGGTGAGGGAGATGACGGTGATCTGGCGAAAGGATGTGAGCAAAAAGCGAGGAGGCTCGGGTGGCCAAGCAGGGGCAGGTGGCTGAGGCAGGAGGGTAGCCAAGTCCGTGGTAGGTGTTGGGGCTGCAGAAGGCAGGAGATCCACAGCGATGGGAAACCGAATGTCTTGCCAGGAAGTGTGGCCATGGGCAACTGGCAGAATTCTTCAAGCAAGGAAGCCGTCTAGAGACTAACGTCAGCAGCAGTGATGAGAAAGGATGGAAGAGAGGAAAGAGGGTCGAGACCAGCGGACCAGGTAAGGGGCCATTGCAGGGGGCCAGGTGAGAGATGGTGAGAGCCTTACCTGTGGCCAGAGAATTAGAAATGGAGAGTAAATGAGATATTTTGGAGAGAACTCTAAGACAAACTTGAAAGAATCTGATTGGAGATGAAGGAAAAGGACAAGATAACATAACATGGGTAAAACGCGGGGGGGGGGGGTCGCTGATGGTGCCATATTTGACAAGGGACAGACGAGTCTGGGGTTTGGGTTCCAGTGAATTTGGGTTCAGATGTCTTAAGCTAGTGGGGCCTTGTGGGAGGCCCAGTAGGAAAGCACAGCCTCAGCTCTGGAGATCCGGCGAGGAGCCAACAGCACAGATCTGACCCCCAACAATGCAAGCTCCATAAGGGCATGAATCTTTGAGTACTTGCTCACGGGCATAGTCCAGACCTACAGCAGTGCTTGGCACACATTAGATGCTCCCTAAATATTTGCTGGTACTTATTCCCTGGATGAATTAGATGATCCTCAGTCTGTGGGGGACAGCTCGGTGCACTGGAGATGGGTGAGATTTCTCAGAAAGTGAAAGGCAAGGACGTGGTGGAAATCTTACAGAGGACATCCTAAGTACTGAGAGGCCACTTGCAGAAAATCTGCTGTGAAGAAAAGGAGAGAGGAAGGACATGACCCTGAGGGTTCTCTAAGATGGGCACCTCTGCAGGGTTCATCAATCAGTGTCCAAGCAGGCAACAGAATTCCCTTCAGATGGTTCAGATGAAGAGGCTGAATGAAGTCAGATTGTAGAAGGCACAGTCAACAATCAAGAGAACTACCGAGCGGCATGGCCCTCAGAGGCTGATCACAGCAGGAAACCATCTCCATCCACAGATTTGACAGGGCAGTGGGAGGAAATAGTGTTACCAGAGTCCGAAGAGCGCGCACGGGAGGCTTGAAACCGGGGCTATCAGGTCAGCGCTGTGAAGGTGGGGGGGATAAAGCCAAATCACAGGGCCACACAGCACGCCTATAGGGAAGAAAAACCCCCATCTACCTTTTCTTCCACCCTCTGATCTCCTCCCAGTGCCTCCCATAGGCACAATCCAGCTGGAAATCAAAGGGCAAGGAAACAGGGTGGGGGGTACAGAGAGTGGGGGCCAATTCTCCTGGCGCACAGAGTAGGACAGAAAAGGGAGGGAAAGGCATCTGGTGGGAGGCGAGAGGGGCTGCAAATAGAGAACCCCCAACACAGAGATGAAAGAAAAGCAGCCAGGGAGGATGGAAAGCTGGCAGGGGCAAGATATTGCCAGAGACGAGGGCTTCAATGTGAGGTGGCCCGGCAAACCTCATGAGCACAGGGAGTTCAAACTAGGGGAGATTTTGATAACACCAAGGACATGACCATCCATAAGGTCCCTTCTCCAGACTCCCGAAGAAACTTCTCCTTGAGATCACCCTCCTTGTGTCCCAAGAGGACACTGAAGCTGGGAGTGTCAGACGTTGGGTTCAACTGGCCCGTTCCATAGCCCCTGTGGGCATATGCCAAGCGTCTCTCCTTCCCTCCCATACCACCCACCACCTTCTATCTCTCCAGAGGCCACGGGGGATGAATCTTCCAAGTGAGGCAGGAAGAAGCAGAGACCTCCCAAAGCTGTTTCTGCCGCCACGGACCCTGAAGCCGAGGTTCCCCTAGCACGCCCACTCCCAGCAACGGTCTGTGGAGCCCAGGGTGCCAGATTCGGAAATCGGGGCTGTGCTTCAGGTGTCCTAAGAAGGATGCCAGACAATCGTGGCATTGTTACCGCTACCTTAGGAATGAGAGAACTGAAGCTATTATTGAGAAACTTGTCCCAGGTCACATTTTGCAATCTGACCGCAGAGCCCATGCTTGGAACTCTTTTGTCGTAGAACTCCCATTCATGGCTCTAGACCCTGGGAATTAAGGGGTGCACAGGGCGGACAGCTTCCCGCCCTCCTAGAGCTCACCGTCTCCGTGCGGTGGACAGGCGGCAAGGGCCTAAGCGAGCACAGATCAATCTGATCATCCCCGATAGCGACAGTGACTTGTCCCAGAGCCTCGCGGTACGGCTTTCAGATACACTCCAAAGCCGAACTCCGAAAATCCATGATCACAACACAAAACCCTGATTGTTAAGAAGGCTACACACCCACACAGCGGGCCTGTCTGCTGTGTTTGTGCGGCACCTTCCCGCCAAGCACTTGAAACGTGTTAAATAATCATTGCCATTCCACGGCAAGTGCATTTCTCTTTTATTTTAATCCTATTATAGAATTTTTTGATGGCAACCTGCTGTTAGAGTACATCTAACTATGTTAAAGCTCCCCAGGCCGTGAGCATGAAAGAACCTCTTCAGCACACACGCTAGGACAGGTCTACGTTGTTAGCATGGAAATGAAAATAGAAAGCTCTGCTCTGGGGCAGCGAGGAGGAGGACGGGGGTTCTGATACCCGCGCTTAGGAGGTGATCTCTCCTTGTTCTCTCCGACGTGCTTCGGGGGGTAGGGGCTTGACGGGGAGGATTCTTTTCTGTATTCTGCCCCAGTGCCTGGTGCTTGGTGTTTGAGCAGCAATGACTCGTAGTAACAGACCTTGCAACCCCTCAGCGAAAGGTCATCTCTGTGGGTCTGACGCGGCAGTTGCTTTTTGGTGCAAGGGAATCAGCAGTCAGGATAACCTACAGGCTTGCTCCTGAACTTTGGTGGTGTTTCATTAACGCAATGGAAACATATATAATTTAAGTATGCGGGGGAACATCTCCTCTGCCTGCAATTATGCAAATGAGCAGCAGCTTTGGCGGGGCGCAAAGAGCCGCTTCCTCGGGAAGACGGAGCTCAAAGCCCTTAAACAAAGTCACAGGGGTGGGTTGTCGCGACAATTTGTATTTTGGTTATTTCACTCTGGAGAATAACAACACACAGGTAATACTACATTGGCGGTAAAAATTAGAAATTATCCAGGCTCTTGAGCTTTCTGGGCCTCATGTATGCCCAGGAGAATATACGTAATGGGGGCCGTAAGTCAAATGACTCACTGAAGTCCGTTTGAATAAAGGATGGACGGGTACGGTGGCTCTCCTTAGTGGTGGTGGTGGCCGCAGAGGTGACAGTCACGAGTCATCCCTCCTGTGCTCTGAAGAACCATGAAAGACAATCTGGTTCTCCTGTAAGGAGAACGTCTTACTATGATCTTTGGGGGCCTGTGGTACCATGTTAGGGCACAATGTACTGTTAAGGATCAATATGAAGAGTGAGAAGTATTAGTATCTCACAGATGTTGGTTGTGGATTCTGTTTATATCAACAACAGAAGTCGCACCAAGGAGATAGGAGCGGATTATTTTAAAGCGAGTGTGGCCCCATCATTCCCATGTCGGCGCGGGGCTGCGCGGGTTCAGAGGCACGCACAAGATTCCTCACTGATACGGGAGAGCGAAACGTAACTCATCCCCTTAAGGAAGAGTTGAGAAAACCACACTGGAGGAATCCGTCAGCGCAGGGGTTATGTGTCAAACCCTGAGCAGCTGGCAGACTCGAGGTATCACGATGGACCCTGGCTTTACCCACACATTTGTCACATGCAGAAGTCCTGCGGCCACCCACGCCAGGCTCTCCTGCCGTTGGGGGCACCTAGTCACTTGCGTGCTAAGTGTGTGGTCGTCAGAGACTCTGGGTTAAAGGCCAGTGGTTCACAGAATAAAAAGTTAACAGCCCCTGCCCTCAAGGACCTCAGCATCGAGTAAAGAAAATCAAGCACATACAAAACACAATACACGACGGAATGCATACATGTCCTAGGAGGGGTGTACACAAAGGGTTATAGGAATTGAGAAGACGGGACCTTATAGCTGGAGGAAACAAGGAATCTCCTTTGCGTGGATGAGACTGGATTTTAAATGAAGCGTGAAGGGTAGGTGGGATTTAGGCAGCATTATGGATTAAATGCTCGTGTTCCTCCAGCATTCATACGCTGAAGCCATAACCCTCGGTGTGATGGTAACTGGAGGCGGGGCCTTCAGGAGGTAACTAGGTTTTGATGAGGTTGTGTGGATGAGGCTGCCATGATGGGATTGGCGCCCTTTTGGGAAAGGGAGGACAGCAGAGCTCCCTCTCTCCACCTGTGAGGACCCAGCAGGAAGGCAGGAAGAGGGTCCTCACCAGGAAACTGCTGGAACCTCGCTCTTGGATTTGCCCACCTCCTGAACCGCCAAGAGTAAACGTCTACTGCTAGAGCCGCCCAGCTCCTATGGTGTTTGGTCACGGCAGCCGCCAACTGTCTAAGACAGGGCAAGGATGGTCAGCTCGAAGAGCATCTCCGAGGGATGACAGATGTAAATGACTGCAGAGGAGGGAAAGCGAGGGGCGGATTCAGAGAGCCGTTCAGCTCTGTCTGCATCACAGGACTCCTGAAGTCTGGCAATGAGAGCCACCACTGGGACGGCAGATTGGGGTCAGACCACGACAAGCCACGAGTGTCAGAGGAAGGGGTCTGGATCTGCTTCTGCGGCAGGCGGAACACAGTCAAAAAATTATTTCCGTAGGAGAGTAACACGATCAGAGCTTCATCATCAATCAACTCAACAATATTTTAACCTTAACAGGGGACGGTGGCCGCAAGCTGGCCCCAGAATGCCCAGCTCAGCTGAATAAGGTCAGGCTGTGGGCTACGTGTGCCTCTCACACCTGAGCCTGGGAACGTAACCGCTTGTTCGGGCTGTCAGTCACCCAGTGGCTCGAAGCACCCTCTGTGCAGGGCAACGATGAACTTCATACTTAGCAGCAGGATTCACCCAGCCCCACAGCTGTCATCTGGGACCCGGACAAAGAAGACACTTAAGGATCTGAAAGAGGAGCCTGTAGGCGCTCCCATTTGTACAGTGCATTTCCACGAGCTTGGCTGGCGAGGCCGGTCAATGTTCATTTTTCTGCATGAAATAGAAAAGCAGAACTCTGTTGATTTTATGTTTTATGGCTGATCGATGGGGGTCAGAGCGAGGGCTTTGAGACCTGCTGAGGGGGAGGAACTGTGGCGCTTTTGATGGCCTCATTGGTGTTGTGTCTTCTTCTGGGGAAAAGGAAGGTCAAGGTGAATCCCTCGCTCAGACACGGGCGGCTCCGGCGGCATCACCCCTGGGCTGAAGAGGCAACGGTGGGGGCGTTGCCAGCCAGGCCAAGCAAGGAGAGGGGACGCTGGAGGGCTTTGAAGAAACGCTGCACTTTTGGCAAAGGGACCCCAGACCGCACCTGCGTTTCTGCAGGCTCTTCACTTGCTTTTTATATCCTCGCAGGCTGTCTCTGGAATTGCTGAAAGGTGGAAAATCTGCACACTCCTTGGGCATTGGGAGAGACGGCCAGGGCAGGAAGGAAAGTGACAGGAACTCAGGAGACCCGGCTCTGCAGGAGCCTGTGTGTGTCATTCTAGCCCTAACCATGGTACCTTCGGCCAAGACCCAATGTCTTTATTCCTGTAACACGACCATTGGTAATAACGGTCACCGAGCATTCAACACCCTCTGCAAGAAATCCTTTTCCTCTGTATGCTTGCATTTAACCCTGGGAATAACCTCTAAGCGTGGGATTATGGTCCTTTACTTTAGAGAAGGAGTCAAAGCTCTGACGGGTTAAGTAGCTGGTCCAAGGCCCTATAGGAATAAGCAATCGAACAGACTGGATCCCAGATCCCACACGCTCTTAGTAACTGGCCATGCAGTCTCCTCCACCTTCCTCTCCTCACCTGTGTTATGGGGAAAACCGTCATAAGCATCAAAGCCCCGCTAAGCCTCAATGTGCTTAGACAGACAGGCCTTGCGAATCATGAAGGGTGGGGCAAACGTGAGACCCCAGCGCTCTCAAATCCACTCTGCCTCTCCTTTGTTAGGGACACCCAGGATTGAGATGCAAATGTGTTTCCAAAGGCCAGAATGTCTCATAAACCAAAGTGTTATTATCATGAAAATTTCCAAGAGTCATCAAGCCCGGCACTGTGTTATACGCAGGCATCAGGGAAGTAGGGGAACAGGAGGGGCTACCCTGCAATCCGCAGGAAACATTTGAATAGGTAAGGAGGTTAAATGGCCACTTGAGCAAAAGCAAGAGGCAAGAGACACACGCAGAGAGACATCTGCTCCATTCCACAGAGCCGAGGACAGCGTCCCCCGCCCAGCATCGCCCTCCTCTCTTCCGCCAGTTTAAGCTCTTTTCCCCATTGTTCTGCTCCCACCCAGTTTGCATGGGAAAGCAGCACTGTGTGGACATCATTAAAAGTCCCGTGACGGGAGGCTGAAACGAGACACTGATTGTCCTATTAAGCAACAGATCTCGTAAACAAACGCAATTCACTCTGCCTGCAGCCTGACATCGCTGTCTGAGGTGTGCGGCTGAAAATAACGTCGCCGCTCCTGTTCTGCTCAAGTTTCAGATGCCCAGGGAGCCCCACCAGGCCATAAAGAAGGAGCTCAGCAAGCGGCGAATGAGCCCCCCCTGCCGCCCCCATCACCTCCGCCCCAGCCCCGGAAAGCCCGAGCGTCCCCACTGCTGTTAAACCACGCGGGCTACAAAGCCATCGGAGCAGCCCGCCAGAGCCATGGCCTCCTGAGAAATGACAGATTTAAAGGAAGAAATGCTGTGTGCTTGCTGGAGGCGAGTTATTTTAATATAATGCTGAGATGACAGCCCTCCACATTTAATCATCAGACTCCTGATTTTTTTTTTTTGCCACGACATTAGAATTTCTCACAATTTGGAAAATGTTTCTTTTCTACCTATGCCTGACAGTTGCATGTTTACAAAAAATGTCTGTAAACTTCTCCAATTATTTTTAATAAAATGTAAACGACAGTCTCCAGAAGCCCTGTCTCTGTCCACAGCCCCCCCCCACAGCCAAGGTGAGCGGGGGGCCACACATGCCCCCCAGGGAAGGCCTCAGCCACTTTGTGATGCCCCCACCCCATGCTATGAACCTGCCACTCAGAAGAAGGCTTGCCTCTCTCTTTGTCACCTACATTATGACCATTTCTTTTTTAATGGTGTCTGTGATCAGCTCTGTCAGAGAGACTGTGCATTTCATTATCCCTGCCTACGTGGGCTGAAGCAGGCTGGCTGGCCCCGGATCACGAGCTCAGCCACTGCTCTACGTCTGGCAGCCATTAAAATGGACATCAGCAGAAGTCCCTGGTTTGCTAATTCATAACAACGTAATTCTGTCTTATTCTTGCACCCGCTTCTGCTTAACACATAAGAAGCTGAGGTAGAGACACGTGATCCCTTAATGGAAGACATGCACTCTGCGGGGATCCCAGCCAGGACCCACATCCTGGGTTCCAGCAACTCTGTCCATTTCTTCTTCCACACAACTTTCTGTGAGTGTCTACCCTCTAGAGGCTCTGGGGACATGAAAGTTAATAATTGAGACGGGTCCTTCTCTAGAAGAGTTAACAAGGCAATAGAGCAGGCAGGCAGGTAAGTAAATAATTTGAGCACAATGGGAGAGGCAACACAATCCAGGTAAACTCAAAGAGAGGCGGGGAGGGCACCTGCCTGCTGACAGCACTACACAGGTGACAGGAAGAGCACAGAGCATTTCAAGAGCAGGGCATCTTGGGGAAGGAAAGACTACAAGCCGCTGAAAGGAGGCAACATCTGGAAATGCAGCTGGAAAGGACCGTGATGGTAAGAAGCGGGGGATGAATTGAGTGGTTTTCTAACTATGGGGGGTCTAACGCCTGTCCCAAAGCACGCTGCAATAAGTTCTTAGAAGTCCGCCATCCCTCTCCCCCTGCATCGCCCCCCAACCCAAGAGAAGGCAACCCAGAATAAACAGCCTCTTGGGGCAACACCAACCCAATGTGTGATAAAACAACGAGGGTACCTGGCAGAGGACAAAGGAGCCCCTGAGACTAAGGACCCCACTTTTGGGGCCCGAGTTACCTGAGTCAACTTTGCTTTCCTTAGAGGAAGCTGCAGGAACTCAGCTTGTTCCTGGCCTCATGGGCAAGAACTCCTCCCCTGCCCAGCAGCGCTCTGTCCCTCCTGCCACCGTAGCCCTCTCTCTCCTGGGTCACCCAGCGGCACTCAGAACTGCAGGGTGCATCGCTCAGAGAGGAGGCCATCATTAATCCTCCATCCCCATCACCTGAGGGAGAAGTGCCGCTCTGTGTCCCGCTAGAAGAGCGATGAGCCACAGCCAGGCAACCCGGGCCAGGAACCCCGAGAGCCGCCACCTCCCTCTGATCTCATTTGCACCTATTCTGAAGTGCAAAGCTAGGACTTGGGAATTGGTGGTTTTGTGAATAACATGAGGTATTTTGCAGATCTGGGTTAGCTTCTGGATTGTATTTGGGGGAAATAATTAGTGCCTGTGCTGATCTGAGCTGATCCAAAGCTCCATTCCCTCACCAGAGACAATAAGCGGGGGACACCAGAGTCCTACTGAGAATGTCCATGGAGATGAGTAGCATTGCCTGGTTTGTCCCCAGTATTTGGGGACCATATTTGACGCTGGGCACCCGCCTAGCACCACTGGCAGTGCTAAGGAGTTAATTCCTGTACATGGCCCTCCCAGAACGCCTGGGCAGGTCACTGCCTTGTAAATGCAAAGCACTGTTCCCTGCAAAAGGTAGGTGCCTGCTTCTCAGTCACAGAAAATAAGGCTCCGAACCCCCAGCTTCTGTGCTGTGTCTCTTCAAGGTCTCTTCCCTCTCCTGCAAGGTGCTGCATTGAGATACAAGTGAAGCTAACAAGAGGCCGGACTCTTTTACACGCTGTACACTTCAGAACAAACATGACGTCTCTGGCGGCGACCGCGTTCATCCCAGCAGAGCTCAGCATCCCCTTCATCCCAGCAGAGCTCAGCATCACCACCAACCCACCACCTCACCACAGGTTCCAAATGAAAAATTTTGAGGGCTATTGAACACACTGCAAGTTCTCAGAGCAAACCGTGGAAAGTTACTTAGCACAGTCATGTCCGTAATTGTGATACATTAGAGCAGAGCCTGGTGTTCAGCAGCCCTCAGCCTTGCACTTGCCGGGGCGGCCGGGCGGCAGGGGTTAGGATCTGGCACCACAGTCCATTAACACCAGCAGGGAGACGGACTGCCCGACAACCGCATCTGAGAGAGGCTCTGCAGCTTAATCCTATTTGGTTTAATGGATTTGTTTCCCGTATCGGAGGGTCATGAACAGACGAGGATGAAACCAGTGCCACTGTGATGCCTTTGAACTGGCCTGGTGTGTTTATCGAGGGGGCTGTCTTCCTCTCTCCCACCCACATGTCCAGAATGCTGGACATTGCTGGACACAAATTCATCCTCCAGGATCCTTCTGAGCCTCATACCAACTATGGTGTTCCCCCTCTGCTGCCTTCACAGCCCCCAGTCCCCATGCCCATGCCCTGCCCTCGGCGTCATGACCCAAGTCAACAAAGCCCCTGGACAGAATAGGGATTGAAGATGTTCTAACATACGCATTTTTTCACATGCGCGAAAAATCTTACTCACAGAAAAGCAAGGCAAGGGATGCCAAGAAGAATGGAAAGTGATCATAAATCTCGTGCCAACTATGTTCCAGGCAGACAAAAAGTGCAGAACTTGTCTTTGCTTTTATATTCATCATCACAGCCCTGTGAGGAAGCTCTGATTATTATCCAGATAAGCAAACTGAGGCCCCAAGAGGAATTTATTAAAGTAGACATTATTGACTGGAGAACTGTGGTATTGTTGTAACAACACAATAATCATAGTGGTAGTGGCCAGAGTTGAAGGCCTGGAAGTTATCTTCCAGAGCGGAGAAAAGAACTCAAATTCCACAATCAGACAGAACCGGGTTAAAATTCCAACTCCACTACTGATTAGCTATGCAATCTTACACCATTTTCTTAATGTATCTGGGCTTCAAGATAACTGCACCTAAGATTGATTTTTGTAAGAATTGCATATGAAAAAAATATATATATATGGTGAGCTTACCACAGGGGAGGCCCTTAGCATATGCATCAGTCCTGTCCTCTCTGTCCCTAACTCAGTTACATGGCTCATAACCCACAATATTGGCTGGTGAGTTGTTTGTGGTCACCCAGTGCCACCTTACAGTTATTTTAGATTTCATTATTAAAATGTACAAATGAAAGTGGTAGGGAAATATGCATACCTTCATTTCTACTAAAAAAAAAGCATAAAATAACTACATGAATCACCAAAATGCCTGGAATGACTTGACCTTCTGTGCCTAAAAATATAACTAACTAATGATATAGTTAGCTAGTATTTCATCTCTCTTGACCTAAAGAATTATGAAACAAGAACAACAAAACAAACTTTCCTAAAATAGAATGCACTACCTGGCAAAGTAATAAGCTCCCCGTCACTGGATATAATCAAGCAAAGGCTGGGTGATCAACTGGAAGAGGTATCAAGGGGATTAATATCTAGGCCAAGGGTTAGATGAGACATGAACTTAGATGAACTTTTTAGCAGAACATGAAAGGATAAAGATGGAGTTGCTTAGGGGAAAGAGAGATGGGAGGCTCTGAGTGCCACCCCCTCCACACACACACACACCCATGAAGGTGCTGAGGAATCCCTGTGAAGTCTTAGGACTCAGGAATTAAGCCAGTAATAAAAGCCAGCATTTGCATAATACTTCGTAGTTTACAAAGTCTTCCTGTGAATGCATGTTATCTTTTTTTAAAAATTATTTATTTATAATTTTTTTTTCAGCGTAACAGTATTCATTATTTTTGCACCACACCCAGTGCTCCATGCAATCCGTGCCCTCTCTAATACCCACCACCTGGTCCCCCCAACCTCCCACCCCCGCCCCTTCAAAACCCTCAGATTGTTTTTCAGAGTGCATGTTATCTTAAGGGCAGAACATGTGACCATGTGTAACCTGAGTGGGGCCAAGGCAGAAAGCTGCTGGAGGATGGAGGTGTTAAGGAGGGGACACAAGGAACACTGGCCTCCTAGAACTCCTGCCCAGGAGGAGGGCTATGTTTCCAGGAACAACTCTCTGAGGTACAGCATATGTGGTCTTAAAACTCTGCACCAGTTTCAAGGCCCCAATTAGGCAAACAGCCCAGAAAAAGATAATGCAGAACACAGAAGCCATTTTTTGGCAATAAACACCCATGACTAGAGTTTTGCAGTGTGCCCCCTATAGGAAAGGGATGTCCTAAAGTCCAGCATTACTGATAAATAATAATAATATAATAATAATGTAATAATAAAGCTATAATAATAAAGCTGACTCACAAAGTGGCAAGAATTATAGCAGTTTGGTTCACAGAAGCTCATAGTTGAAGTGGAAATTTTGTGCAACCACCAACAGATAAGCTGAGATGTCTCTGCAATTCACAAACTAGCCCTTCTTATAGCAGCAACTTCTCATTCCTCTAAGAACAGGCCTAGGTCTCGGAAGCAAAAAAGCTCATAATTGCACCACATAATCTAGTAAGATTAAACAACAATAAATTTCATATTCTTCTCAGAATCACTGGAAGGCTAAAGAAACAGGTAAACAGATAATTCTGGGCTTAGCTTTCAGGATCTATTCTCAAAATTCATAGCCCAGAACAGGACCACCAAGGCAGCTGCTGTGACAGCAACCCACTCCTGAAACACGAAGCCTCTGCCATGATCAGTGACAGTAAAATGGATCAATTCCAAATGAAAGCCTCGCATGTGTGCATCTAATTAATGGAACATCAGCATACACAGAGCCCCAGCTGCAAGAGAGTGACCATTAGTGTTCGATTCTCTTAAAGACAAGAAGGTACTTTTAGAAAGGGTTTGGAGTGAATAGAGAGACCATAGTATGCTCCACTGAACCAAAACAAAAATCCAAACAAAAAGGATCTGGGCAAGGACTGAAAAACAATTTTCTTCACCAATTTTCACTAAGAGTTTCAGTTGTCAGTTACTGAAAAGGGACTGGAATTAACACAAAGTCATAGCTTGGACTATATCCCATTTGCTATATTATGCATGCTTGCTCCAATTTTGAGCATGAACTACAAGTATTTTGCTCTAGAATGTAGCTTTATTGATTCTTATCTGGTCCTTTTGCTGCCATTATGAGATCCTGAGGACGGAGGCAGCATGGCGAGTTTGGAAAGAGAAGGCCTTTGGAGTCAGAAAGCCCAAATTCTGAGTTCTTCATCAGCACTTCTATAACCTAAAGTCAGTTTGTTACTAACTCTGTAGAAAGTTCTATTTTCTCCTCTGTAAAAATGAAGATGTTGTAGTCTACCTTCGTTGTCATGGTGGTAACTAATTGAGACATGGTCAAGAGTTTTTAAAAATGTCTGGGACAGAGCAGGTTCTCAGTAAATGTTTGATGTTTTCCCCACCCTTGTTCTTATTAATTAACCAAAGAACTTCTGACTAACAGTTGTATAAAAGCTCTGGGGGGCCCCACATAAACCAAGCTAATAAGTGGTATTCCTTACGGAATGATACCTGAATTAAACCTCTTCCCAACTGAATGTGTCTCTGACTAAAAACCAATCCCTTATGTCCACAACAAACACCCAAAGACCAAGATCTTTTGGCAACAAGAAGACTTCAAGTAACCACCCCCCTTTTTTTTTAATGGCAAAACGTCCCCCATTATTTTTAGAAAGATCATGGACCCTCTGGAATAGGAAGGGCAGAGGTATAATTAGGCAATTGCACCTATGAAAGGTGAAAGGGGAAAAAAGCAGGGTAGGGCAGGGTAAGCTTCCAGTTTATGATGCAGATCTGACCTCTGAGAGGAAAGGGCAGAAGCAGCAGGACTGGGAAGGGAAAGCCCCAGAACATGGTACATTCCTAGCAAAATCTTGGCACACATCAACTCCAAAGTGAGGATTTCCTCATAGATATGACCTGGTTTTCCCACCATACTTAGCCCTTGGTCAGGGGCTTCTCAGAAAGGTCAGCCTCACATTTCCAAGCCGAGGAGACCCTAATGGCACTCACAATGGAAACTGGTCAGGTAACTGCATGCCTTCAGCCCAAGAGCAAGTTTGTTCTTGAAGGGACATCCAAGTAGCCCATTTCCATGATCGCCACAACTTAAAAGTGATTGGGCAAACATTGTTGTAGACAAACACTACCAGATTCAAACATGAGAACTGAAGGGTTACTAGAGATGGAATCTGTTGATTTGCTAGCTCAGTAAATACTGTAATGAGTGTCTCCTCTGAGCCCGGTTCTAGTCCGAGCACTAGAGTTATGACAGGGATGAAGAATAAGACCCCTGCCCTCATGAGGCTTTCTTGTGAGGAAGAGGCAGAGAAACCGAACAATCTTATGTACTAACAGGGACTGTGTGAATACTTCCATTTGAGGACTTTAAATCAGGTGGTGATGGAAGGCCTCTGGGAGGAGCTGACGTGTGAACAACTGAAAGGATGCCAGCTGTGCAAACTTCGTGAGGCAGCTTAATGCCAACAGAGTTAATAGCTGGCATGTGAAGCAGGAAGACCCGTTCACCAATTACCAGTCAGGATTCCACCACGGGGATGCCACAAACCCTGGCCTGCCACAACGTCTGTGGGTTCCAAGTTGCCAAGAAGGACTCAACATACAAGGCATTGGCTGGGTCACAGAAAGAGGAATCACAGCAAGACCTGCATCTGCAGTGTGCCCCATCAACCTTGGTCAGTGGGTCCTTCCTTACAGCTGACACAGGGTAATGGACGGCACGCACCCCTCTCATGCTGTAGAGGAAGACCTCCTTCCCTTCTCACAGGCAGAGAGAGCTGATATGCTCGTGGGGCTGCCACGGGCCACAGGAAGCACACACCTGAGCAATACAAGGAAGTTCAATGCAAACCCAGAACAGGGAACGTTTCCCCTAATAGGAAAGAAGAGTCTGGAGCTAAGTGACAGCTTGGAACCTAGTTTCCATATAAGGGAATGTTCCAGGCCCAGAGTACTGACTGAGCAATACCAGCCAGGGGTGGATGTGTAAAACCCACAAGGTAAGAATAAGCGTGGATACAGGACTCTCGGGGTCTCTGAATCCGAATGTGTGGGGGCTTGAAATCATTTAAACTAAGGTTAACACCGAGATTTTGGGCTTCAGTAACCAGGAAGGAACCAGGAAGTTCCATTATTGAGAGGGGAAAAACTAATAGTTCAATGGAGAAGAGATCAAGAATTCTATGTTACAAATATAAAAGATCAGACATCTACCAGACACCCAAAAGCATAAATGATACACTATATGGGAAGAATAAGGGAAGAAAAGGGCAAGAAATTTCTTTTCTCCTTCCCTCTCTCTTTCTCTCTCTCTTTCCCTCTCTCCTTCTTTCCTTCCTTTCTTCCCCCCTCCTTCCCTCCCTCCCCCCTGTCTCTTTATTTCAACCTACTTAGAAGCCATCCTCCAAAGGCCATCATCTTTAGATAGGGGCTAAAACTAAGGACCCATATACCAAGTGACTCTTAAAGATACTCTGGCACCATAATAAAAAACTATTCCTTTACACACGGGCACTAACAGGAGATGCGCTGAATGCCTAGTTGAAGACTGGAAGTTGCCGTGTCCTCCTACAGCTCTTCCATTCTTCAGAGGTTCACATTTGGGAGGAAGGTGTCAATCCCAAGACTGCTAAACCGCAGGCAACCACCTACTGTGGCAGTCACTCATCCTATGAAGCCATGAGGCAAAATTGGTAGCAGGCTCAAATATCAGCCAGAGCTTTGCTCTCCAAAGAAAAGGGTAGAAAGCACAGTTCTGAAGGTTCATCAGCCATATTCCTTCCCGTTGCTACCTACGTATACTCAGTGGGCCAGGGGACTGCCTGCCTAACCCATGGGATTATGATGCAGAGATGCACATGCGCCCTTAATAGGTAAACCTGAACTTGTCTCTCAGAACACGAAAACCCACCTGTAACTAGCCAAGGGATATGTCTTTTTGATTATTTGTTACATTTAGGTATTTGGAGAGAGAAATGTAGTTGGCATGTTGAAGTATTCCCCATGTCCCCTTTCTCCTTATGCGTATTTTCATGACGTAAGTCCATATGAATGAAGAGCCCATAGTAGAAACTACTGATGGATGAAGATTAGTGTTTCTCAACTGCCTCAGCTCCATGAAGCTCTGAATTAAATACATGGGGAGGGGGAAAATACTATACTTAACTCCATTCAAGGAGAACGATTTGACCAGCCTGTTGACATGCATAAACCCCACGAACATGAAGGTCACGGGCACTTATCTTTGTGGTTATCTATGGTGGACTTGAAGTTATTTATAAACACAAATCAATCCAAGTGATGACCAGACTGTTCCTTTCCAGCAACATTTCAGGAGGCTTTTTTCCCCAACCTTTTCCAAGATGTGAATTTCTTAAACTCCTGTGTGCTCGGGTTAGTCATGACAGAGGATTATTAATTCTGATCCCTTTACAATTTGGAACTTCAATAAAATCTTCCCATTTGTCACCTCTTTAACCCAGCACAGATTTGACGCCTCTCAGATTAATTTTGGTGATGAATCCGATTTCAAAGAACATTCATCCAAAGTTGAACCCATGCACCTGCTAATGTATTTCAGTACTTTTACTAATAGCTTTAGAGAGCTTTTTAATTTATATTTCACTGTATATTAAGATATCCTCCTTCAGTTCGCCTGCCTTTCCATGAGAACATTTTTCATATTTCAGATTAGGACACCAAACACTAGAACTAAATGGATGAGATCATTTTAAATATTATGCAGATACCCACGCAGGTCAGGTATTTTAATATTTTCTCATCTCTAATTTATTTCTATACTTGTTGAATGTGGCTCCTCATATGTCCTTTTAAGTATCTTCTTAATTTTAATGACATTTCAGAAAATTATTTGAGTGTGTTCCGTGCGAAGAAGTTTTTATGTAATGGGAAAAGGCCATGGGGGTAATGAAGTAGAAACTATTCTGGTTTGGAGTTTTTAGCACAATAAGGACACATAATGCTGCTATCAGTGTGTTTTCTGGCCTTGGGCAAATCACTTAACCTCTGTGTAAAATGGGTCAGGTGATGTTCATCTCATCGCCATCTTTAAGATGAACCTCAGGGGTCTTCATCTACTCTGTATTCTCCTACATCTCATGTGTCTTCAACTTCCCCTGTCTGTTTTTCAGTTCTGTCCCCATTATTTCATCCCTATGGTCCCTTTCTTTTCAAGCCCCTATCACCCTGATGGTGGCTATAGCTTCCTACATCATGGGCTCCTTCTCCTAAAACCCATAGGTTCCTCTGACTCACATCTGATCATACCATTCACTTGCCAACAAAACAAACAAACCAACCCACCCTTAGTGGCTTCCTTCCTCACAGGAGGGTCCATTCAATTCAATAACTACTTTTTGAATATCTCAAATGCCACAATGCTAGACAATGAAAGACCTTCAAAAGCTACTGGCTAGACCAAAGTTGAGAATCAACTTTGAGAATCAGATGCACAGGCACTGGGAGGGAAGAAACCCTCCAATCAAGCAACACTTCCCATTAATGTATATGTATTCAGGGATTTAAAAAAAAATATTTTATTTATTTGACACAGAAAGACACAGCAAGAGAGGGAATTCAAGCAAGGGGGAGTGGGTATTGTTTTGTTTTTTTTTTTTAATTGACAAAAGAAAGGGGAAGAAAATGGAGCATAGTAATGGGCCTGTGTCATAGTGGAAGATAAAGTCAGGGAAGAGGAAGGGATGACAAATGTCTTCCTTTGGGGCCTCGGGGATAACACTGAGGCCTAACGAGGAAAGAGTTTAGGATATAAACTGAACCGTGTTCGGAGGAGTCCGTAAAATTCTGGTCTCTCTCATGCACACACACATACCCACATGGAGTAGAATGAAGAAATGCCATAAAAAAGAAAGCCTGAGCTATCCACACTGCCCCATTCCCAGTCACAGATCCTAGGATAAATTTGGCACCCTAAGAGTTGAGGGTGAACTACCAGCCAAGGTGTCTTGGCTAAGCACCAAATATTCTGGTGGAAGGCACAGTCAGCAGTAGCAAGCTTAAAGAGCCTAGATGAAGACACCAGAGCAGAAGAATAGAAGCCATTGATCCCGAACCCACAGGAGGCAGATGCCATGCTGGAGGAGAGGGCGGGGTGCCCAGAAACACCTGGGAGAGACTTTACACGTACCCGGAAGGACTGGATAACAATAAAAAGTTATCAGAATCAGGACGTTAAATGCTAACACGACCCCATTGTACTCACCAGCAGGAAAGGTCTGGAACATTCCCATGGCAGGCTGGTCTCCCTCTATACTCCTTCCCCAGGCCCTCGTAGATAACCTGTGTCCCCAGTACCTGGTGCCCTGTGCTCACAGGCTTTCTCCTAGAATACCATTTGCTCCCTTCCCTGGGTTGTGATAGCCCACTCATGCTCCACGGCTTACCTCATTTGTCAGCTCTTCCATTAAAGTCCTCCCTTCTCCCTACTTCATCACCTCCTCCCAAACCCTCCAGACAGAATCAATCACTCTCTACTGGTGTCCCTACCACTGGTACACACACTACATTTTCCAATTATATTCTCGGTCGCTGTTTATGTGGCAATCCTGGCCCTGGAATAGAAGGCAGAGGCCAGGCTTATTCAGTTTTATGCTAACAAATGGCTACCTGGAGTCCGGCCACATACTGTCCGCAGTGTTCCATATTCCTGGCCCCACAGGCCAGGGTTCGGCACCTCTCCTGTTGGCTCCTGTGCTCTCTGTTGGTTTATCATCACTGGCACACTCACCATGCTTGCCCATCTCATCCACATAACTGCATGTCCCCAAGGGCCCACAAGTGGTAGTCACCTGACAGACACTGAATGACTATTCACCACAGGAATGAACTCACTGAATGACTAAATGGTAGAACAAATCATTTTTCTATGCATATTCGCCATGTTTCTCCTTAGCATAAGTTTCTGCAAACATTCCTAAAGGACTAGTAACGTTTCAATGAGAGAAAGTTGATTAAAAAAAATATTAAATCCCTCACATTCTTTTTTAAATAGAAATCGAATTCTAGTGTTATGGCTTTGTCTGTGTGATCTTAGGTAAGTCACTTTACCTTCTAAGGTTCACCTTTCTTACCTACAAACGGAGGACAGTGGGCTGTTGGCTTGAGTTTATAGTGCCCTCTCTATGTACAAGGAACCACGTTAACCACTTCAATTGCATCGTCTCATTTAATCCTCAGTAGGCCCATGAGGTCCACACTACATTTTACGTTTGATAATGTAAATAATTTTTTCAAGGTCACAGAACTCTGGAAATCTCAGCCTAGGTGTGCCCAATGCCAGAACCCAAATGCTCAAGGCCTTCCCCTACCTCTTTTAAGATGCCTTCCATTTCCAAATTTCATCAATTCTATCATGTTAAGAAATGTCGGTGGCCTTAAACATCATACGCCAGACCAGCTCTGAGTCTCTTTTCTCACTCCACGGCTATCTAAGTTTGCAGAGAAAAGGCGTCATATTTCATTATGTTTGTAAGAGTATGAAGTTTACTCCTTTGTAACACTGGGGTCACACATGGAGTGGTAATGTTTCCAATCGTACTCTGAACGTGCACTTTAGAATGACCTGTGCACATCCAAAATGACTAACTAAAATGAGAATGGATGGAAGCACTCCAAGTGTCCACTGACAGATGAATGGATAAACAAAAATGGAATTTTTCTCAGCTTTAAAAGGAAGGAAATCCTGTCACAGGCTACGATGTAGACGAACTTAGAGGATATTATGCTAAGTGAAATAAACTAGTCACATAAAGACAAAGAAGATATGGTTCTACTTGTATGAGATACCCCAAGTAGTCAGATCCATGAAGACAGAAAGTAGAAATGGCTGTTGCCAGAGGCTGGGGGGAGAAGGGAATGGAGAGTTGTCATTTGAGGCACACAGAGCTGCAGATTTGCCAATGCAGAGTTCTGGAGATGGATGCTGGTGATGGTGGTGCAATAATGTGAATGTACTTAACACTACTGAGCTATACACTTAGAAGTGGAAAAAATGGTAAATGTATATTTTACAACTAAAAATGTATTTTTTTAAAAGTATACCAATGAAAAAAAAAAAAAAGAAGGATGATTAAAAACTGCCTCCAAAATTCCAGTCATCTATTTAGCAGCTAACTTCATTGTGAGGGCCTGGATCAGGGGCGGGTGAGTTCTGACTGGGACAGATCTTCACAAGATGAGTCCAGGCAAATGCAGAAGCAGCAAGAAGGACTCAGGGAGAAGGGACACAATTTTCCCCTGTGTGTTTTGTGGGTTCTTTTTTTTTTTTTTTAATTTAGAATTTAATCAGTTACTTCAGTACCTTGCACATGAAATCTAAACAAAGTTAATTGGTTCAGGCTAGGTTTTCTTTCTACTTTTCCATTCTTCTCAGTAAATAACTAGATGTGTGATCCCGAGCAAGCCACCTAACCTCTCTGGAACTTCATTTCTTTATGTAAAATAGGAGGGAACAGGACATGTGGGAGTCTCATTTTTCTGCAGCCAAAAAACCCCGATTCTAAGCCAAATCACCCAATTTCAGTCCCCTCCCCCACCCAACAAGCTCACCCCTGACCCAAAATATAATTTGACTTATCTTTCTTCCTTTCAATATTTCAAGTTTCCTCAAGCAAACTGTCTTACTAAATGGAAAATATTTTTCTACATTGTGATGGGTGCATTTTGGGGGTGGGGGGGACCCATTCTTTTCATTAATACAACCACATACTTTGTTTTCATTTAAGTGATAAAAGAAAAAAACAAATTACTTCCTTGCTCCTATTCCTCAACCTCAAAAGTCACCAAATGTTTCATTACCCCGAAGACTTCTTCAAGAAGAACCAAGGAGGCTGATAAGAGGAAATGTTTTCTTTCTAAATTCTTTTGTAACTTGAAAGGAAATAAATTGTACTAAGAAAGCATTTCACTTATGGTCTCTGTTTTAAACATCTTGCAATAGAAAAAATAAAATAAAATAAAACTTTTAAGACATAGGAAAATGTAGTCTGTTCCAATAATAATAAGATCTATGAGCCCACAGACTATAGGAGTAGGAGAATGGAGTTTCAGCTTTTTAGTTTCTTACTTTTTCCCTATGAAATAAAATGAAATGAAATCAAATCAAATGAAATAAAATAAAACAAAATAACAAAACAGAGTGGTCATAACCAGAGCTACTGAGCTGGTATTCAGCAGCTCCACCGAGGTGCAGTCGTTCATGTTCACGGCTGGCCCCTGTTCCATGATTGGGCCACCAGTCCTGTGTGATCGCACGGCTGTTCAGATTGATTAGTACCCAGGCCATACAGCTGTTAAATATTGCATTACTGCCCCTGCCCGTAACTCAGCAATAGAAATGCTGTGGCTGCTGACTTGTTTATTTGGAATAAGTAACAGAGTGATACATGAGGAGTCAAGGAAATGAGGCAGGAAAACAGAAGGGAGGCATAAGAAGAATACTGCTGGCACACTTGCCATTTCACACTTATCACATATAGATTCTAGGAATTCAATTTTCAAATGAACATGCTTTGTAAGCTGCTACGCACAGGGCTCTATTCCCTAGACAAATAAATGGAATTAAATAATCCCCTGTTCTCATTCTGTTTACACTATAGTTTATTGTATTTGAACTAGCACGGCCTGGTTGTCAAAAAACCTCCACAGCAGAGTGCTTGGAATAGCATCAACCTCCCTTCTGTCAGTGAACTGTTTGTCCCTGATATTTAAACAGCATTTTGTAGGGCACTGGTGAACCCTTTGGTGTCTGGGAAGGAGTAATTTATTACCTAGAAATCCAGATTTATTTACCTCCCACAGATGATGATTTTTGCATTTAGGAAGTAGTGTAGGTCGTTCATCAAAAGATCTGACCAAAATTACTTTCATTTTGTTTAAAAGATTTCTCATGATTATGTAAAACATCAACTTTGACACATTGAATAATCTGTAAGAAAGAGTCCTCTGTTGCCAGAGGGGTGGGGAGGTGGATGGGTGAAATAGATAAAGGGGATTTAAAGGGACAAACTTCCAGTTATAAAATAAATAAGTCACAGAGATTAAAAGTATAGCACAGAGAATACTGCAAATAACATTGTAAAAATAACACTGTGCAGTAACAGTGACCACACTTATGATGGTGAGCACTGAGTAATGTATAGAATTGTCAAATCCTTATGTTGTACACCTGAAACTAATATAACATTATATGTCAATTATATTTCAATAATAAAAAAAAAAAAGACAGCCCTCTGTAACTGCTAAGCTTCTATGGACTTTCCAACTTTCACATTGAAAAATTTATCATTACATCTTAATTCACACACTACCTTATTCCCAAATAAATGTTTAAAAGATTACAAAAATACAGTGAGTGAGCAATGAGAACAAGGCCATATGGAAAGGCATCCCCCATCCCCCAAGGAAAACAAATGTATCTAATAAAATCCCATATATCTGTTAGAAGTAAAATAGAAAAAAAGGAAACATAATCAGTGACATAATTCATTTTGTCTGTTTGATAAAAATGTACTAGCTGGTTAGAAGAAGCACTCTTCTTGGAACTGAGGCTAGAAAGAAATTCTTTAGGGGATATTTTAAAAGACAGCATTGTGTAAGTGGAACCATATTCTCGAAAAACACCCTCGTGAAAGATTCGGACTTCTTGGACTATGATAGAGAAGCTTTCACCAGACCCGCCTTCCTACTGAGAACTTTTATAAAATGGATGAAATGCAAAAACATCTGCTTATTGGCATCAAAAGCAATTGGAGCAGCCACAGCAGGATCTTGGACAAAAAAAGATGTATAAGGAAAGAAGCCAACATTTTGCCACATTCCCCCTAAATTGTTTGCTGATTTCTAAATTTCTCATGATGAGAAGCCAAGCATACAGCAGTATTTAAATCAGACCCAGATATAGGTAAGCATGGGCAAGTTCAGATCTTCAGGGTCAGCAACCTGAGTACAGCTCATCTCAGTCTGACTGACAACCTGTGAACTAAAGACACAAATTATCTGCTCCCACCCCCTCCACATACACTGTAGTACCAACGTACTATAACTACAATGGACACTGAAATTCAAAAGCCAGAGGGTCAGGGTGGGAGACATAAGGAGACAAGAGTACCTAACAGCCACTGGTCCAAAGCAATTCTGAAATCCATTTGGGCATATGTTGCCAGTTCCTTGATAACAGCTCAGTTCTAAGAGTTGTTTTCCAAGGCTCTTGGTTCCACCTTCTGGAATTTTGTCTCCTCCCTCTTGGGTATTGATTCAAAACTTTCTTTTCCATAAGAAATGGCCCCTTGCAGCTCAGTAGCTGTCTCAGTCTGTTTCCTACCTATAGAAGGTTAACGGCCCAAAGGCTCTTTTCATCTTGAACTACCTCCATCCCTTTTAGCCCAAGCTCATGATGTTCTATCAACACAATTCTCTTAAAGAACCTTGGACTTCCTATGAATCATAGTAGGATTCACTCCACTAGACAAAAGGCCTACCCCCAGGTCTTTCTGATATAGACCCCAGTCTGTCTTGTGTTGAAAGTCAGGGTGCTGAGGAATAACACCCTTAAGATTCTCAGAAAATTTTTGTCCACTTCTAACAGTCACCCTTGTTTAGTTCTAACACACACCCTTGATTCTTTCTGAAATCTTAAGAATGTGTCTTATAGCTGCATCCTTGAGATAATCTTTACCCTGAGACCAGGTCTTGTATTAGGAGCTTTTGCAATATGGGGAGAATAGGAATAAGATATGGCTTTATTTTTATACTAACTAAGAGCTAGAGACTACATTTTCTCTAATTTCTGCTTGAAACTAGAAAATTTCCTCCTTAGCATCTCTCTCTTTTTCTCTCTTGTATAAAACTTTATCATACATGCCTAAAAATAACCATTAGCACTTTCTTTTTTTCCAATTAGCACTTTTGACATTCTTCCTAGAAATCTCCTTACACAGGTTCACTATTTCATTAAGTACATTTTCTGTTGTCCATGTTACCTCAGGCAGTAGTTTCCTATATTTTCTGCCACATTACATGGGTTGCCCTTCCTCTAGCCTCCTGTAATAGCTTCCTCACTATCCTTCCCAGTCCATCAATAATTCCCACGAGAGGGACGCCTGGGTGGCGCAGTTGGTTGGACGACTGCCTTCGGCTCAGGGCGTGATCCTGGAGTCCCGGGATCGAGTCCCACATCAGGCTCCCAGCTCCATGGGGAGTCTGCTTCGCTCTCTGACCTTCTCCTCGCTCATGCTCTCTCTCACTGTCTCTCTCAAATAAATAAATAAAAATCTTTAAAAAAAAAAATAATAATTCCCACGAGAATCTTCTAGTGTCTTCCCTCATCCTAGCCCAAAGCCGATGCCACACACTTTAAGGGTTTTGTTTCACATACCCTAATTTGAAGTATTACTTTTCTTTTTTTACATTTATTTACATCCTAAAACAATTTATTCTCAACCCTCATAGTTCAATGGATTGACCAACCAGCTACACAGTTCTTGCTTGGGGTCTCATATGGTTACAATCAGACAGTGGCAGAGCTGCAGGCATCTGACAGTTTGACTGGGCTAGATTTCCAACGGCTTATTCACTCTTTTATCCACATCCCAGATTATCTCTTTCTTTCTCTCATTCTTGCCCTCTCTCCAATGGAAACTCACCTTCCCACACCGTTTAGGGCCCTCCATGTGGCTTGATTGTCTTAGAGCATGGTGGTCTCAGAGTACTTGCAAGATTCTCCCAGGGAACACCCCAAGAGTGAGCACTCCAAGAGGCCAAGCAAACAGCAAGACTTATACTCAGCTTCAGAAGCCAAATTGTGTCAGAGATGATCTGTCTATCAGTGAGAAGTGAGTCACAGGGCTATCTTAGATTAAAGGGGAGGGACTAATATAAGGGCAAAAATGCCAGGGGCACAATTCATTAGAGGGACATCTTTGGAGACTAACTCATATAGCAAAACTATTAAAAAACAAAGAGAAAACTGAGAAAAGCAGTCAAATAAAATATGACATATTACCTTCAAAGGAGCAACAATACAACTGACGCTGACTTTTCAAAAATGAAATGATGGCCTCCAGAAGATAATGGGATTGCATTTATAAGTGCTGAAAGAAAGTAACTGCCAGCCTGGAGTTATATTTCTAACAAAAATGTCTTACAAAAATGAAAAATGTAAAAAGATATATTTTACAATAGCATCAAAGCACATCAGATTCCTAGAATTAAATCTAAAGAAATATGTGCAGGACTTCAACACTGAATAAGAGGCATTTTAAAGGGCTTATAGATTCAGAGCAATCAAACTGAAAATTCAAGCCAATACTTGATAAAATTCACAGATTCTTCTTAAGGAAATGAAAAGAGCCCAAAATACATAGAGTAATCTAAGGAATACAGCTGGGGTCTTATCCAACCATATACCAACTCCTATTAATAGGGCCAGGGCAGTAATGATACAAGAATACACAAACTGACCTAGGCAACTTAAGAGAGACAGCAGAAATGAACCCCCCACACATGGCCACCTAGTTAATAACAACTGCAACACTGCAAATGCAGCAGGAAACGATTTATTTTTTCAACAAATGGTGCCAGATGCATTGGATGTCTATATGGGAAAAAATATATATGACTTGAGCCCTGTTGTTGACTGAATAGCTTTCCCCCCAATTCCTCTATTGAAGTTCTAACCCCTAATGCGACTGTATTTGGAAACAGGGCCCTTATGGAGATAATTAAGATTAAATGAGGTGACAAGGATGAGACCCTAATCCATAGGATTAGTATCTTCAGAAGAAGAGGAAGAGACACCAGGAGGGCATGTGCACAGAGGAAAGGCCCTGTGAGGACACAGCGAGAAGACAGCCATCTGTCCATCTGAGAGACCTCAGGAGAAACCCAGCCTGCTGGCACCTTGATCTCAGTCTTCCAGCCTCCAGAACTGTGAGAGAACACATTCTGTTATTTCCGCCAGCCGGTCTGTGGCATTTATAATGGCGGCCCTGGCAGACGAGTATGGACTTTGATTCCATGCAGTGGATGCTACTGAAACAAATACCGAAATATGTGGAAGTGGCTTTGGAAGTGGGTACTGGGTAGAGGCTGGAAAAGTTTGGAGGCATGAGTTAGGAGAACCCTGGTGACTGCTGGTAGGACTGTGAACACTCAGGGTAGTTCTGGTGAGGCGCCAGAGAGAAATAAGGGACATGTAATGGATCCCTGTCACAAAGCAGCAAAGGACTTGGCTGGATTGTGTTCTTGGTGTCTTGTGTAAACTTGAGAGGATGACGTTGGATATTTAGCTGAGGAATTTCCTAAGCGAAGTGCTGCAGGTGGGGTCTGGTGTCTCTTTACTGCTTATGGTAAAATGTGAGAGGACAGAGGGCTGTTAAAGTAGATGGAAGGAACTGCTCATCAAAATGGAACAGGAAGTGAAGATTTGGGAAATTCTCAGGCTATCCACATTTCAAAAAATGAGAAAGCACATTCTGAAGAGACCACTGAGGCCCTGGCTAGACAATCACCCTATCGAGATTATCCACGGAGCTAAGCAGCCATTTCAATAGAAGCCAGGAGCAAGATGAGATTATACCAGAAGAAACACTGCCAGCTTGAACTAAAGGGGACAGATTTCACACAAAATGAAGGGATGACTTCAGCCTCCTGGGAGTTTACAAGATGGGCCAATAGAGCTATTTGGCTGTAAACATAGATTATCTTTCAAGAAAAGGGATGAATGACCCTGGGGGTGATTCAGAGGTAGGCAGACCTGTCTCTGTCATCAGAAACTCAGAGGACACCATGCCTTGGGGACAAGGCTGTCTTCTCCTCGTCTTTGGAGGCCCAGGCTGCTGCCACCTAGTTTCTCAGAGAGAAGCCCGCTACCAAGAACCTTGGAGGGCCGTGAGGGGATGCTGCTGCCCCAAGGGACCCAGAGGGCAGAGCATCAAACCAAAGATGATTATTGTTGATCCCTGAGGTCTAATGGAATGTGCCTTGCTAGGTTTTCGACTTATTTAGGATCCATTATCCCTTTCTTCTTACTGATTTCTCCCTCTTGGAATGGAAATGTGTCTACCTCGTGCCTATCCCATCATTTACTTAGGAAGCACATAACTTGCCTGGTTTCACAGGTCCACAGCTATCAAGGAATTTTGTCCTGGGATGAATCCCATTTCTACAGTCACCCAAACCTGATGTAGGTGATATTTAGATGATACTTTGGAAGAGTGGATGCTGGAATGGGTTAAGACTCCTGGAGTTGTGGGGATGGGGTGAACATACTCTGTATGTGAGATGTGTTAAAATATTCATAACTGCACTGTATGTAATCAACCAAAATTGGCAACGACCCAAACATCTATCAATAGTAAAAGGATAAATGAATGTTGGTATCTCCACACGACGCAATACTAGGCAGGAGAGCACCCAGTGTCGGTAACCCCATGCGACGACATGAGCGACTGTCCCAAGTATACTGAGTAAAAGAAGTCAGCCATAAAAATAGCACAGAACACAGGATTCCAAATACAGAAAGTGAAAAAATAGTCTAATGTAATCTATGACTGTTAGGGGTCAGGAGAGTGGACAGCCTTTGATGGGACAGTGATGGAAAGGAGCAAGAGGGGCTTCTGGAAGGCTGGTCACCTTCTGTTTCTTGGGCTGGGCACTGCTTACACAGGTGCATTCTGTTTGTGAAAATTCATTGTGCTGTATTTTTACTATGTGCATATTTTTCTGTAAGTATGTAATACTTTGATAAAGTTCTTTTTAATCAAAAAAGATGTTTTCAGATAAATTAAATACAGAAAATTCATAACCAGCAGATTGAGAGTAAAAAAAAATTATTATTATGAGCTTTTTATGCAGAAGAAAATGGACCCAGGTGAAAGCATGGAAATAAAAGAAAGTTTGAAGAAGTTTAGACGAGAACTAGGAATGTCAAGCTAAATGAGCAGCAACTATATAAAACAATAGGAGTATTATCTTACGATGTATAGGGTATATGCAGAATTAAAATATGTAACAATAACACAAAAGATAACAAGGCAAGCTGTTCTACATTCTTCCATTTTCAGGAAATGATAAAAAGTAGTAATTTATAATAGATTATTATAAGTGCAGTGTATACATCGTAATCCCTAAAGCAAACACCAGAAGAACAATAAAATAACATAACCAAAAGCAAATAAATAAAATGAGGAAAATGAAATAGCGATAAATTAAAAACTTGATTAGTTCAAAAGAAGGCATGAAAGAAGAAAGAGGAACAAAGGAAAGAAATAGTAAAATAATAGGAATAAGTACATGAAAATAGCAATTTCATCAGTATAAATGAATTAAGTCATCTAAGACTAAAATTTTCAGACTAAATTTAAAGAAAACAAAACTGTGCTGCTTGTAACAGACATACTTGTAATGTATGGACACAAAAATATTGAAAATAAAAAAAGGAAAACAGATATGCCACACACACGCTAACCAAAAGAAATCTATGTGCTATACTAACGTTAGACAAAGTAGAAGATGTTTTAAGAATTATGCCTCCATCAGAAAGGACGAATATCCAACTTTTGTAGCAACATGGACGGGACTGGAAGAGATTATGCTGAGTGAAATCAGTCAAGCAGAGAGAGTCAATTATCATATGGTTTCACTCATTTGTGGAGCATAACCAATAGCATGGAGGACAAGGGGCGTTAGAGAGGAGTAGGGAATTTGGGTAAATTGGAAGGGGAGGTGAACCATGAGAGACTATGGACTCTGAAAAACAGTCTGAGGGGTTTGAAGTGGCGGGGGGGTGGGAGGTTGGGGTACCAGGTGGTGGGTATTATAGAGGGCACAGCTTGCATGGAGCACTGGGTGTGGTGAAAAAATAATGAATACTGTTTTTCTGAAAATAAATAAATTGGGGAAAAAAAAAAAGAATCAGCATAACAGTACTGCACTGTACACTTAAAAACGGTTATGCCCTGGTGGGGCACTTGGATAGTTCAGTCAGTTAAGCCCCTGCCTTTGGCTCAGGTCCTAATCCCAGGGTCCTGGGATTGAATCCCACAAGAGGCTGCCTGGTCAGCAGGGAGTCTGTTTCTCCCTCTGCCCCTCTCCCTCCTCATACTTGCACCCTCCCTCTCTCTCTTTCTTTCCCTGAAATAAATTTTTAAAATCTTCTTAAAAAATGGTTATGACAGTAAATTTTGTGTTATGGGTTTTTTTAAACCCACAGTTAAAAATTGTAAAAATTTTTAAAAAGAGAAAGCAGTGTTGCTAGAGATAAATCAGGATTTTGTGATAAATGGGTCAATCCACAGGGAAAATAAATTAATCTTAAATTTGCATTTACAAAGCATAGCCTCAAAACATATAACTCAGAAACTGAAAGAATTAATAGGAGAAATAGACAAAGGCACCCTCATAATAAACACAACTGAATTTCCCAACTCTTCCTCTTACATTGTTCCCCGCAACGTGGCCTCTGGAATAAACCCAACGCCTAGTTCTGTAAAAAGAAGTGCGTAGGAGGACAGAGTAATTAATTTCAGGTATGCAGATCAATAGTGGCTTATAGATACTATAACTATAGATGGTTTATAGATACTTTTTAGGGTATCTAGAAGAATGAACAGCTTGCATATCCATCAGATAACCAAAATCCTCTAAAAGGAGAGAAGTAAATCTTAAAATGAATCACATCCAGCCTGCCAAGAGCCTATTCCCATAGAAGGTTTCTTTTCTGTTGCTGAGTTTTGGGGGGGTTTTTATTTTGTTTTTGTTTTTTTATCTGACCATTTGAAACATAACTGGCCATGAGCCAAGAAGAGACCTTTAGTCCCTGGGGGCATACTGCATTCAGTAATATTTATGTGAGAAACTGTGGTTAGCGGCTCACAGCTGATCATAACTGTGTTCAGTGATATATGTGTGAAGCACTTTGTTTAATGGTGTGTGGTACATCTGCTACTGTGTTTATTGATATATGTTGGAAACACTACCAGATCCAACGAGTGTAGCTATTGGCTTTATCAAAAAGGCAGAAAGTTGTAGTGAAAAACATCCAACCAAATATACATGGATTAAAATCCCAATTGACCATTTTATAACTTGTATCCTGGGGTAAATCACTTACCTTCACTGAGTATGTTTCCTGTCTTAAATGGGGAATAATATCCCCTTTCAGATATCTTCAAGGATTTGAGATAAGGAACATAAATCATCAAGCCTGAGCCTGGCCCACACACTGGCATTCACCTCCCAAAGTTATTTCTCCTTGTACAAGATCTCAAAGTTTCTGGGTCAAGTTCATCCCATCTAAATTCAAGCACATCCAATCAACTCCTAACACAAACTCTGCAGCCTTCAGAACAAGGTCTTCTCCACAGAAGTGAACTTACGTCTAAGTTTTTGCAATACCAGAAAAGTGTTAGCGAGGAGAAACGTGAACCACATTCACGTGGCAAAGAAAGGGCGTTGTGTGGTAAGGAAGAGATTCAGACAATCCACAAAACTGAAATAAGTCCCAGAATATAAATGAATGTAAATTATATATACACTGAGCTAGCTGAAGACTGGGTCAATAGGATATATAGAGATATGGATGTATAGACAGATAGGTGATAGATATAGATACAGTATCATATTATAAAGCTGCTCAGGTATATAATACACTATCTTAACATAAGTTATTGTGTGCTGAACATTTTCAAAATGTATTTTCATAGTTTCTTTGCTTCTAGAAGTTTTTTTTACCTTTAGGGAACATTATAAAAATAAGTCAGATGGCATTGTTATAACCAGAGGGAGGAGGGCAAGGAAATGCTGAACACTCCAGGTGCTTTATTTTTTTTTTAAAGATTCTTTTTTATGTATTTATTTGACAGAGAGAGAGAGATCACAAGTAGGCAGAGAGGAAGGCAGGCAGAGAGAGAGGGGGAAGCAGGCTTCCCGCCAAGCAGAGAGCCTGATGTGGGACTCGATCCCAGGACCCTGAGATCACGACCTGAGCTGAAGGCAGAGGCTTAACCCACTGAGCCACCCATGCACCCCAGGTGCTTTATATTTTTTAAAAAGGCATCTTTTGTATTAGCAAGCTAGTTGCCCTGATGAATAACTAAACTCTACTACTGAAACTAACGATGAATACATCATTAGCCAATATGTTGGCTAATTGAATGAAAATAAAATAAAATTTAAAATTTTTTAAAGAAGAATTAGAACAGCCAGAAGAGGAGAACGGGTTGCAAAAGGCTTAACGTCACCTCCACGAATCACTGAATTACAAGCACAGCTCCTGACCAGGCCACTAACTGTTTTCCAGTGTTTTATGTAAAACTCAAAATTGAATTTGCCCACAGACATGGAAAATTAAATTCCCCTGAGAAAGTTGCAAGAGCCTACATTTTGCTACGGGAGAAATAGAACATTAATGGAAGTTGCACAATATCTGTCTTTTTTAATCAAAATCTCAACAGGGCCCTGAACAGTAGCATGCCTCAAAGGAAGCACCACTGAGAGTAGAAGAAAAGCTCCCCTTTGTGCAAGACCTGCCAGGTATAGTAGGAACATGCATGATGGATGAGGACGCTCAGCCAGAGAACAGAGCACGTCTTTGAGTGGTTGAACATGAATTAGATTGTTCATATGTTCCTGGTGACTCGAGCAAAGAAATTACCAAATGGGTTTTTAAGTACTTTGATTTCTAGACCCATAGACCCTATAAAATGAAGAATTAACAAGCTAAAGGAAGGGCAGTAAGGCAGGGAGTAACACGCACTGAACCCAGTCTGGCACGAAGCTTCACCGCTAACTCTTCTGTGACTTGCCTAAGAAATTTAACCTTGCTTCTCTTATGTGCAGATGAGAGATAATAATGCTACCTGCTTTGCAGAATTGCAGCTCATGAAGAGCTGGACTGACATTAGAACCTGGAGGGGGTCGGGGGCGGAGGGGGGCGGACTAGAAGGTTGTCCCCTAGGAGACCTCAGGGACCTGTGTCCATTGTCTTTGTCAGTCGATTATATTATAGGGGCCAGTCCTCAGCTAGGCAGACTCAGATCCCTGATTTTTTTAGAACTCTGAAAAAAAGATATTTTCCTGAATAGCAGGATCATTTCAACCAACTTCCTGGTAGCGATATATAAATCCAAAATCCCTCCCTTCAACAATTGGAAAAACTGGACAGCCACATACAAAAGAATGAAACTGGACCACTTTCTTTCACCATACACAGAACTAAAGTGAAAGTGGGTTAAAGATCTAAATAAAAATAAAATTAAATAAATAAAAATCCTGAAAGAGAGTTCAGGCATTAGGGTCTCTGACATCATCCACAGCAACATTTTTCTAGGTATGTCTCCTGAGGCAAGGGAAATGAAAGCAAAAAATATAGTGTGGGGACTGCCTCAAGATAGAGTTTCTGTGAAGCTAAGGAAACAGTCAACAAATCTAAAAAGCAATGTACTGAATGGGAGACAATATTTGCAAATGACATCCAATAAAGCATTACTATCCAAAATATATAAATGACTGATACAACTCAATATCCAAAAAATGAATAATCCAACTAAAAAATGGGCAGAAGACATAAACAGACATTTCTCCAAAGAAGACATGCCCAACAGATGGCCAACAGACACATGCTAAGATGCTCAACATCACTCATCATCAGGGAAATGCAAATCAAATCCAAAATGAGATACCACCTCACATATATGAGAAGGGATAAAATCAAAAATACAAGAATCATCATGTGTTGGTGCAGATGTAGACAAAAAAGAACCCTTGTGCATGGTTGGTAGGAATGCAAACCAGTGCAGCCACTTGGGAAACAGCATAAAGTTCCTCAAAAAATTAACAATAGAACTACTATACAATCCAGTAATTCCACTACTGGGTATTTACATGAAGAATATGAAAACACTAATTCAAAAAGGCATATGCACCCCTATGTTTATTGTAGCATTATTTATAGTAGTTAACTTATGGAAGCTGCCCAGCTATCCATCAATAGATGAATGGCTAAAGAAAGTGTGATACACACACACACACACACACACACACACACACTGGAATATTATTCAGCCATAAAAAGAATAAAATCTTGCCATTTGCAACAACATGGATATGCTAAGTGAACATGGATTATGCTAAGTGAAATAAGTCAATCAGAGAGAGGCAAATACCATATGATCTCACTCATATATAGAATTTAAGAAACAAATGAGCGAAGGAAAAAAGAAAGAGAGACAAACCAAGAAATATACTCTTAACTATAGAGAACAAACTGATGGTCACCAGGCGGTGCGGGGGAAGGGATGGGGGAACTAGAGGATGGGGATTAAAGAGCACACTTACCATGTTTTTTTTTTTTAATCCCAATTTAAGTGATTTACAATGAAAATTCTAAACTGCACAGGAACAGAATGCATGCTTCTATTCTATCCAATTTATTTTCTCCCTGAAAACAGACCTACATAGAAAACCAGTTCACAGGCAGAAGGAGGAAGGCTGCTTGTGGACAAGGACTCAGGTGAGTAGGTATCTGGCATATTTTAGGGGTCAACTCTGTAATGGCCCTCAGGTGCATTCTGGCCTCAGGATTATCGGAGAGGTAGGACAGCCTGCGATCAGGGTTTGGGCTTATAGTCTATGTGGATGTCCCTTCTCCATTTCAGGGAGTCAGACCATTGGCACTGGGGTAGGGAATGCAGGTGGAAAGGTGGCAGGAGATAGAACTGAAAAGTAAGCATGCAGTAGAGCATATGCTTTTTATTAAAAACATCTACCAAAATATTTATGAATGTGAATGCCTTCTGGTCCTTAAGTGGGAGATGTCCTATTGGTTTTTCTGGCTTCAGGCTGGGAAGAAAATACATTTCAGGTTTGTGTCCTTTTCCCATTACTTAGAAATGCCTATCAATCATCTCTCCAGCTACAGTCGCCTGAGCTAGAAGCTGATCAATTACCATTTTATTACTTCATACCACTTGTGGGATATTACAACAGCAGCATGGGCTGATGGTAACATACAGGGAGCAGAGCAGATGGTCTACAGGCTCGATTAAGTGGCAGATTAACATTCACCAAAGCTGGTAGAAGTGGGAAACCAAGTTTTTGTGAGTTTTCCCAAGAATTCTTACACTAAAGAACCAGTGCATTTATTATAACAGACTCCCACATTTCCATTTAAATATCCTCACGTAACTGTCAAGTTCACTGCTGGCTTAAAATATAGCCACAAGACAAAATGACCAAATGGTCCAACTTTACAAGAACTACTGTAAAAAATGTTTCTAAGAAGGGTCTTCTTTTTTAAATCAGATGCTCATACCACTGTCAAAAATACTATAACTATAATCCCTAGGGGACTTTAACTATTATTGTTCACCTATTTGAAAAGTTAGCTTAAAAAATCATGGCTGACCAAAAAAAGATGGGGAAAAAAAAATACTGATCAAGCCAAGATAAAAGAAAAAAAGAGAAACATTCAGGAATATTTATAATAACAAACTACATGACTTTAAACATGGCACTGGAAAATAAGAAATGTTTCTGATGATAAGAAAAAATATATTTATTAAGTGATTTCTCTGTGCAAAGCATCGTTCTAAGCATTTTATACGTACTATCTCACTTAGTTATCTCCAAATCCCTATGAAGTAGGTACTAATATCCCCACCATAGGTGAGGAAACAAAAAACAAAGAGATTATGGTATTGAGACATTATTTTGGCTGTATATCAGGCCATGTTTTAAATGAACAGTTAGATTTAAGTCCAACGTAAGATTATACATCCTGTGTTATGCCAGGCCAGAAGGCATCACAACTTATTAAAATGTACACGAATCCTGTGCGACCAAGACAGCATGGTTTACTTTCGAAAACCAAAACACTGTGGAAGCTTGTTCTAGAATGGGCCAAGCCACTCCCCTAAAATGTGATGCTGCACTGTCAAGAGTTTGAGAAAGCTTGAGAGAATTCAGTTAAGCTGTAAAGGCAGTTTCCGCCCAGCCTTCCAGCATCCTATTACAAAAGGGCTCCTCTGTACCACATCCAACAATAAGGATCAATGGACATTAAATTAAGATAAGTAAGCGTCTGAGAGAGAGTGAGAGAACAGGCAGCTGGCTGAGGTTTCTCCTCCACTATGGCTAAGTATTTCATCTTCCTCACACGAGTGAAATGACTATCCCACACCTAATTAAACTGCACAGCGATTGTGCAGTGCTACCTTTAACGAATGACAGACGTAGGGCCTCACCGGTTGTAAACCACGGAAATCAATAGCTGACATTTACTCGATGAAAACAAATTGAGATTAGCTAGCTTCACTTTTTATTCAGCAAATTCGAGTCTGCAATCAATTCCTGTGCATGTGCAGACTATGGAAATTGGTTTTAAATTGATTTGTTTCTTCCTTAGCTAATTATAGTATACAAGCAAATGAACAATCAATTGCTAACTCTACTCCTACTGTATGCGTTTCAATGAGCAAAACAAGTCTGTCAAAGATAGATATTATTACGGTCTTTTCAAAGAGAAGCTAAGCATTCCACGTACACGGTAATACATCAGCTATTTAATGATAATTTAAAAGACTGTCTTATTTGTTGAGCAAATATAAAACTTCCCCTGCTGTTATTAGTTAAGCTTATAGAAGTTCTCAATTGATCAAGAGGCTGCTTAGAAAAATAGAGCTTTATCAGAGTATCTGGCACATAGAGAGTTCTCGGTCAAGGTTAGCTGTTAATGAGGTAGTAGGAATTGCACAATGGGAACCAGTGGACTCAGAAAACCCAGGGTTCAAATCCTATATCCATCATCCTTTAACCCTGGTTATAAGGCCTTCTTTCTGTTGAAATAAGTGTTTATGTCTACCAAAGAATGTACAAATTAATTCACCATTCACAAAAGCTAAAAACTTGGAGTAAGCGGCAAATTCATAAACGAAATAAATTGTGGCAAGTTCATAAATGAAATAAATTATGGCAAGTTCATAAATGAAATACCATAGAGCCCTGAGAAGGAACCAACTACTGGTCCATGCAGCATGGCTGTGTGTAACGGAAGCTCGTACACATAATGTTGAGTTAGGCACCAATGAGGATATACGGTATGATTCTATTTATATGAAGTTCAGGGACAAGGAAAGGGAATCGATGGCAAAAGAGACTTGAGTAGTAGCTACTCTGAGAAAAGTTATTGCCTGGGCAGGTGCACAAAGGAATCTTCTGGGGAGCTGGAAATGTTCTAGACTTTGATCCAGGTGGTGGTCCCACGAACATAGGCATATACAATTTCTCCAGCTTTCAACCTAAAATTCGGGTACTTTAATGTTACAATTCTTTCACTTACTCTAGGACCTCAGAAAAATTATCCTCTCTAAACCCCCATTTCCTCATCTATGAAATGGGAATGATAATACAACAACTTTCTAGGATGGTTAGGAGGTATAAAGATAGTAACTCACGTAAAGTCTTTACCAAGGAGCCTTGTTTGCAGTACGTGTTTGGTAAATGTAACCAGTTATTATTTCTCCCTGACAATGCAGTCATCCACAGGCAGGATTCCAGAGTTATAAATTGCTTGAGGAATCATAATTAAGGTAGAAGCGACCATGACAAAAACATGTGAACCCGGTTTTAAGAAAAATAAATACATCTAGGTTTGGAAACTTGAGGGAAAGTCCTAGATGCTTGGTTTCTATAAACAACATTTCCCACAGAATTTGCTTACATAACAAATTACTCTAATGGAGTTGAAATATTATTCAACATAGCCCAAAAGACAGGTGTATATTTTATTTTTAAGGCATGTCTCATGTAAAGGTGGGCACGTTCTTGTTTGCTGCAGTCTCTCTGGGACCTAGACTACCCATTCTGGGAAGACAATGCTTGGAAAAGCATTCTGACTCTGAAGACACCACTGGACCTGGAAACCAGTTTCCACAGCAGTGATTTTCTATTGGAGGACATTGTGACCCAAGGAGTTTAAAGTACTTATTAGCTTCTTGCCTGAACATAGCTAAGGAATGAATTACTGGTCTTAAAAACTGCTGTCATTATTTCTTGGGAGAGCTCAGGAGTAAGAGTGGGTTGGTTTTATTATGAATATTGCTGCAAAATCGCTAAGGTTATAGGACTGAATATAAGGGCAATAAATTTGAGGTGCTAGCGAGACTAGCAGAAGAGTCTTCAGAAATAACCCAGGCATGCAGAAAAGCTGTACTGTTGGGAATTCTTGTGTTGAGACATCTTTCAAATATTTTACAAAACATAATACAATGTGCCCATCCATTTTGAAATACTTATATGAACCAATAAAAGACTGTCTTTGACCAGAGAAATGTAGAGTGCAGAGAAAAGAGAACACACAGTCCGCTGTATATATGCTGAGCAAGAAGGGCGGGTCAGGGACTGCCCTCAACAGCCCCAGCCCATGGAGGTGGTCCTCTGGCCTGCCCCTTCTTCCAGATCAGTGCCGCTCCCTAGAATGGTGATGATGGGATGTTTTATACTGCTCTGTCCAATATTGTAGCCACTAGCCATGCGTGGCTACTGAGCAGCTGAGATGTGGCTAATGTGATCAAGGAACTGAATTTTTCATTGTATTTAATATGAATTCATTTATTTTTTTTTAAGATTTATTTTATTATTTATTTGACAGACAGAGGTCACAAGTAGGCAGAGAGGCAGGCAGAGAGAGAGGAGGAAGCAGGCTCCCCTGCTGAGCAGAGAGCCCGATGCGGGGCTCGATCCCAGGACCCTGGGATCATGACCCGAGCTGAAGGCAGAGGCTTTAACCCACTGAGCCACCCAGGCGCCCCCTGAATTCATTTAAATGCAAACAGCCACATGTGGCTAGTGGCTTTGGGTTGGGAAGACAGTTCTTGTCCATTGGACCTTGATAAGACAAGACACTTCTAGCTGGGGACCCATTAGTGTCCTGTGCTTGCAGACTCAACTCTTCCCACAGTTTGAGCCAATCTCAGAGAAAAGACGATACAGTCCAGCTGCTTTCATCCCATCACCCAGCTTGTCTGCCCCTAGAATCGGGTCAGCCACAGAGGAGGTCCAGCTGCACACAGAGCCTGTCAGTCACGGCGGTTGGGTCCAATCCCTCCTTTGCCCCTGATCTTCTACCCCAGGTTCCACCTAGCCTCTTGTTCAGGGCTGGAGTGGAGTTCTGCTGGGAATACTAGCCCAGGGGGCTGAGGCCTTCAGACTCTCTAGCTCTTCCCACTGCTGCTCCCTGCCCCTCCACCCCCGAATGAGTTACTATTATGAGTGGGTTGAGGGGCACGGGGGTGGCTCAGCCTGTTAAGCCTCTGCCTTCAGCCCAGGTCATGATCCCAGGGTCCTGGCCCCTCCCTCCTACGCATGCTCGCTCTCTCTCTCTCTCGCTCTCTCTCTCAAATAAACAAATAAATAAATCGATCCTGAGATTACGCCCTGAGCCAAAAAATCAAGAGTTGGATGCTTAACTGACTGAGCCGCCCAGGAGCCCCCAGCTGGGGTCCTGATTCGTAACGCCACCTAAAGTTAATCAGAGTTAAATTGCGTCCCCAGTAGAATTACAAATAGCCAAACATCAATGTACAGCGAGATCGAATATTTCATTTAAATTCACAAACGATCCTAGAATATAAAATAGAGGTTCATTTATTATTCTTGTGGCAATAAAGGCGACATCTAAGACTTTTTTTTGGTAAAATGTCCTGGATTGTGTAAAATCATCACGTGCTTTGACATTGACTGTTGACATAATTTAGGGAAATGTCAATCAAAGCTAGGAGGCTCCTGTATGCAACTTGGCTTATAAATACTTCAAAGACACATAAGTGTGTATATTCCCCAAATATAACTGTCCATATGAGCTGCAGCATTTCAGAATGAAGTGGCTATTTCTGAAGTATGTGAAGGTGATCCATCCACTGAAGGATGATTTAATTCATCATTCTGTCTGAGAAGAGGGGGAGGTGACATTGCTGCCCTGCAGTTTTGAACTCTGTCATATACACTTGGCAGCCTTTCACTTTGGGACTTCAGACTTGAAAATAACATCCTTTGAGTTCTGAGTGTACTAGTTGGAAATTCATATTTCTCAGCTGGGAAATGTGAGGGTAAAGGATACTTGAAGAAAGTGCAATCCTGTGCCTATTTTCATGATGTGATGAAAGAGCCTAGCTATTTGTGATGCCTTGATTAATCTTTCAGGATTCTTAAGTGTTCATTCTGAATGATCTGAAGGAACTTGGAAATAAAATGGAAGAGTGTAAAATATTTAAAAAGTCAGAATGCTATGTAGCAATATACTTAAAAATGCAAACAACATTCAGTTGTTCAGGGACTAGTTTTTTAGCTGTTTATTTTTTTGTTTTGTTTTTCTTCCTTTGGATTTTCTGCCAATGACTTGTACCTCCACCTGCTGGTACACTGATGAAATAAAATGGTAATAAAATTCAAGCAACTAAATTAAATAATTTACTGGAATCTCTGATATAGATTTGTGAGAGGAAAGGTAAAAATTACAACCTAAAATGAGATTTCTCAACAGATGTTGGTCAGAATGCAGAGAAATGGGAACCCTCTTGCACCATTGGTGGGAATGGAAACTAGTGCGGTCACTCTGGAGAACAGTATGGAGGTTCCTCAAACCCTTCGGCTCAGGTCATGATCCCAGGGTCCTGGGATCGAGTCCCGCATTGGGCTCTCTGCTCAGCAGGGAGCCTGCTTCCTCCTCTCTCTCTCTCTGCCTGCTGCTCTGCCTACTTGTGATCTCTCTCTGTCAAATAACTAAATAAATTCTTAAAAAAAAAAAAAAGTTAAAAATAGAACTACCCTACAATCCAGCAATTATACTACTGGGTATTTACCCAAAGGATACAAATATACTGATTCAAGGGGATACATGCAGCCTGATGTTTATAGCAGCATTATCAACAATAGCCAAATTACAGAAACAGCCCAGATG
This sequence comes from Neogale vison, assembly GCF_020171115.1. NCBI lineage: Eukaryota > Metazoa > Chordata > Mammalia > Carnivora > Mustelidae > Neogale > Neogale vison. Next base: position 115,273,282 of record NC_058095.1, on the reverse strand, counting down.
TCCATCGACTGATTAATGGATAAAGAAGATGTGGCATACGTATATAATGGAATATTACTAGCCAGTGTAAAAGAATAAGATCTTGCCATTTGCATAATATAGATGGAGCTAGAGAGTATTATGCTAAACAAAATAAGTTACTCAGAGAAAGACAAACACCATATGATTTTACTCATATGTAGAATTTAAGAAGCAAAACAGATAAACACATGGTTGGAAAGAGAGAGAGGCAAACCATAAAGCAGATTCCTAACTATAGAGGACAAGTTGAGGGTTGCTGGAGGGGAGATGGGCAGGGGGATGGGTTAAACAGGTGATGGGCATTAAGGAAGGCAGTTGTGATGAGCCCTGGGTATTGTATGTTAATTGACAAATCACTAAGTCCTACATGTGAAACTAATATTACACTGTATGTTAATGAACTGGAATTTAAATAAAAACTTGGAAGGAAAGTAAATAAATGATTAAAATGAAGGTTTAGAAGAATATCAGTGTGTTTATTAATCCATTTATTCTCTGTGTTAACTATTAAAAGTGAGATAAGAAATACTAAAATAACTTCACTAAACTTCTTAACTCCAGCTATCAACATCTAATTCAATTATCTTGCCATCACCCGTGTGTCATCCTTCCAATAATGCCACTAAAAATTTTACAAGAAAATGTAGCAGAGAGCTGGAGCATAAACTAAACCATAAATCAGAACATCTCATTTAAAGTCAAAGACAGAAACATCCTCAGGAATGTAAATCGCTCCTAAACCTTTAGAAGACCCATAAAATAAGTGTTTAAAACCCCACTGAAAATGCACTACAACAGAACATTAAACGCATGAACTCTGGAGCCAGATTTCTGGAATTGAAAACCCAGCTCTGCCCCTGTAGCTGGGTGGTCTTGAGCAAAACCCTCTTAACAACTCTTGCTTCAGTTTCCCCTTCTGTGAAGCATGATTAAAGGATAGTACCTACTTCATAGCATTATTGGGAGGATCAAGCTGAGTTAATATTTGTGGAACTGTTCTCTCTGCTTGGCATGCTTTTTCTCAAGATATCCATATTGTCTGCTTCTGCCTTCATTTATGCCTTTGTTCAAATGTCTACTCTCTCAAAGATATCTTCCATACCCATACCTCAAGCTGTTCCCCCCAGCTGTTACTCTCTACCCTGCTTCATTTTCCTTCATATCCTTTATCCCTGCCTGACATTACTTTACACATTTATCATTTGTTCCCTGTCCCCTGTTCAATCACCAAACATCAAATATGTACTAAAAAATGAATGACTGAATAAAGGAATGAATGAAAGGTATAGTCCAGCCAGCTTATACATCACAACTGTATGACTACTTCTTAGGATCATATTGCATTTTAGATTAGGGTAAATTTGTCCTGGTGTTTTTCAGAAGTTCATTGTGCTGTGTTACTTTCTATAAGATTTTAGTGTCATCTCAAAACTTGAAGATTTTGCAGTAAATTTATCTTTTCAGATCATTTAATGTTAAATTATCTTTTCCAAAAAAGATCAAATTCCTGAGACTCTTACTGTTTATTCTCTGTTTAGAGAATGACCAGCTTATTCTTGTCTTAACTCAGTTTCTAAATTATCAAGAGGAAGAGTAATAAGAAGTCATCTGGGAGAAGCAACAAGGGGCCAGATAATACAAGATTTTGTGGGCCAAATGTGGGCCAAGTCTAATTTTAGGAAAGATATTTACAAACATGGCCTCAAAAGTCTCTAATAATTTTTCAATGGAGGGAAGGTGTCTTCCATCCCCTCCCTTTGAAAGTGGGTAGGCTTAAATAAGACTGCTCAGACCAGGGGCGCCTGGGTGGCTCAGTGGGTTAAGCCTCTGCCTTTGGCTCAGGTCATGATCTTGGGGTCCTGGGATCGAGTCCTGCATCGGGCTCTCTGCTCAGCAGGGAGCCTGCTTCCCCCTCTTTCTCTGCCTGCCTCTCTGCCTACTTGTGATCTCTCTCTCTCTCTGTCAAATAAATAAATAAAATATTAAAAAAAAAAGACTGCTCAGACCAGTAAAACATGAATGAGTATATCATTTCTGAGATTGGATCATAAAAGATGATGTGACTTCTATCTTATTTTATTTAGTGGAACACTGATGCCTGCAACCTTGAGCCCCCACATGACTTTCCTAAGTCTGACATTCCTACAAAGGGCACACATAACCTTCATTCCCACCCCCTATGAGCAATCCTAGACTTCAAATAATCCTAATTCACAAATGAGACATGTGTGTAAGCCTTCCAGATGATTCCAGCCCCCAACCATTATGTCTCCTCAGCTAAGGCCTCAAAGACTTTAGAGCAGAAACAAGACATTCCCTGCTATGTCATGTCTGAAATGACCCACAGGATCCATAGCAAAATAAAACAGTTGTTTTAAACGGCTACATTTTGAGTCACATTTTGTTACACAGAGCAGTAGTAACTGGGACACCATGACGAGGATTTTTGGATTTCACTTTAAGTGAGAACTCTTTAAAGAGTTGAATTATGTGACCTGATCTGGAAAACAGACTGTAGGAGGGCAAGTATGGAAGCAGAGTCCAGTCTGGAGTTATGCAGGCAAGAGCTAACAGTGCCTGGGAGAGGACAGCGGCAAAGATGGTAGTGAGAAGAGCACTGATTGGGAATATATTTTCAAAGTAAATCCAATCGGATTGCTAATGGATTGGTAACTAAGTGTGGGAAGACACAAACCAAGAATGGCCCAGGGATTTGGCCATGGCAGCAACTCCCTGTGTCATTACGGAGATACAAACATTATAGAAAGAACAGGTTTGTAGACTAGAAATCAAGAGTTCAGTTTTGAACACGTAGCAGCATGTCTATTAGATACCCAAATGGAGATGCTGAGTAGGCAACTGGAATATTAGTTTGGAACTCAGGAGACAGGCCAGTTCTGCAGTGCTGTATAAGAGTCTAATTTTAGGAAAGATATTTACAAACTAGAGAATATTCAGAAAGGGACCAGGATGCAGATGCTTCTAGAAGTCATCTTATTAAAAAAAAAAAAAGTTGAAGGAACTAAACACAGATTGGACAAAAATATCCATAATGTGAAAAGATATCTGAATCACTAGGACATAGCATTAGCACTCACCTTGGAGAATAAGGTATCTTCTTTGAGGGACCAAAGATCCAGTGCCCACTTTCATGAAAACGAACACAAAGTCCATAACTGATCATCCCCATAGAACTAGATACCGTTACCGAGGTTTGACCTAAAACAAAACCCCCAAACGTGACAGGAGGCTAAGTTGAATAGCATGATGTTGTGTGGGTACAAGATTCTCGATACAAAGCACAGCAGAATGAGACCACACATTCATGTGCTCCCAGCATACTGCATCCTAGCCTATAAAAACCTTACCTGTTTAGATGCTGTCCACTTCCAAAATCCCCAAGTAAGGGAATTTCACCTTAGTGCTTGTGGTACAAAATTATTTTAGTATTATTAACCACCATATTTTGATTTTTTAGTGTTTTAATATTTTTGCATTAATAGAGGCAGCTTCATAAGATTAAGAGGATAAGATTAAGGATAGGATTAAGATAAGATTAAGAGGAGGAAATCTACAGCTGGAATTACCTGGCTAAGATCTTAACTCCAATACCTCGGTAAATTATTTAAACTCTGTGCCTCCGTCTCCTGCCTCCTTGGATTTCTTATGAGGAATAAATAAGTCAGTAAGTGTAAAGTATTTAAAATACATAGAACCAGCTAAATAAGAAGTAGTCCCAAAAATCTGTTAGCTCTGTTCAGCAGCACTCAGCATACTCCCCTCTGTGAATGCCCATTTGGGATCACTTGTTTAGTTTTTTAAAATTCATTTAGGCATATCGAATTATGGTGACTTTGTGAGGAAGAGCTTCAAAGTGGCAGCTCTGAACTTACCCTCTGGCTTTGCAATCACTGCAAAGATGCTTTCTTGAAGCTCCCTCTCCACTGATGTCAGAAGTTCTGTCACTCAACTCATTGTCTCCTCTTCTGTTAACTTTCACATGAAATTCATCTGGATTTGAATGTGTCCTGGAAGTAAAAAGGACAGACTCACTCTGTTATCCATAAAAATGTACAAAATGTCAAACACTGCTCAGAGAGAATGGTACATACTCTGAATTACCTTAAACTTGCAGATTTATCCTCTCTATACACAGGGATGGGGGATGGAGAGGACCTGAGCCTGAATCCTATTTAAAAAGAAGGGTGAAAGATCTATAAAGAATCCCTCAAACTCAACACACACAAAACAGATTATCATGTCAAAAAATGGGCAGAAGACATGAACAGACACTTCTCCAAAGAAGACATACAAATAGCTAACAGACACATGAAAAATGTTCATCATCATTAGCCATCAGGGAGATTCAAATCAAAACCACATTGAGATATCACCTTACACCAATTAGAATGGCCAAAATTAACAAGACACTAAACAAGTGTTGGAGAAGATGTGAAGGGGAACTCTCTTACACTGCTGGTGGGAATGCAAGTTGGTGCAGCCACTTTGGAAAACTGTGGAGATTCCTTAAGAAGTTAAAATTAGAGCTACCTTATGACCCTACAACTGCACTACTCGGTTTTTACCTCAGAGATACAGATGTAGTGAAAAGAAGGGCCATCTGTACCCCAGCGTTCATAGCAGCAATGGCCACAGTGGAAAGAACCAAGATGCCCTTCAACTGATGAATGGATAAAGAAGATATGGTCCATATATTCAATGAAGTATTATGCCTCCAACAGAAAGGATGAATACCCAACTTTCATATCAACATAGACAGGAATAGAGGAGATTATCCTGAGTGAAATATGTCAAGCAGATAGTGTCAATTCTCATACGGTTTCACTTACTTGTGGAGCATAAGAAATATCACTGAGGACATTAGGAGAAGGGAAGGAAAAGTGAGTTGGGGGAAATTTGAGGGGGAGACAACCCATGAGAGACTGTGGACTCTGAGAAAGAAACAGGGTTTTGGAAGGGAGGGGGGTTGGGTGAGACTGGTAGTGGGTATTAAGGAGGGCACGTATTGCATGGAGCACGGGGAGTGGTGCATAAACAATGAATCTTGGAAAACTGAAAAAATTAAATTAAATTTTTAAAAAAGGATGTGTAAGAGTAGCAGTTAGTATTTGACACTCAGATATCAAAACTGACAGAGCAGGCACAACATCCCTCCTGGGGAGTGCTTCAGGAAGACAGCATTTAAACCCTGAGGGACCAAGATGTTCTAACTGGACCCACAAGTAAGTTACCAGGGGTGAGGCCAGCAGAGACAGACTCCAGCCTCCATGAACAAACAACCATCATACTTCCTTCTGCCTCCATCTGTGAAGAAATTTTCTTCTCAAGCAAAAAATTAAAAAGTCCTGAAAAAACTAGTCCTTTGAAGTCCCAACCTGAGCAGCTGCTGAGTTTTCATAGCACTCTCGGCATGAAAATCTACTAAATGTTAACAATGACACTAAACCTGCTTGGGTGGTCTACGTGGGCCCACAGGATCGCTCGTCTCCCTAAGCAAGGAGACAAGAACATCCCGCTCTCCCGGTCTGGGAAATCTCCGCAGCCTCACCCTCCTGGGCCTCTGCATGAATGGAAAGGGTCTGTGTCTTCGGCAAGAACCTCAGCTGGAGGTCCTAGGAAGCAGCCCCCGCCGCTCTGCGACTTGCGCCGGCCTGGCCACTCGTCGCGTGGGACCTGCTCCCACTAGGCTCACAAAGCTTCTTCCTTCGAGTCCTAGCCTCGCCTTAGCTGGAACAAGTTACGGTGGCAATGGCCACGAGCGTAAGGTCACAGCCACTGGCCAAAAAACCCATCAACACGATGGGGAAGCCAGGCAGCCGCCCTGCTTTCTGCACTATATGCCACCAGGAGGGTCCCTCTGTTCACTCCTTTGGCAGCGACCGAGGTGGCGGCGGCGGCGGCGGCGGCGGCACCGGCACCACTTTTCCGCCAGGTGGCGCCGAGTTCGTCGGCGCTAGGAGCGAAGTGGTGGTGCAGAACAGGGCCTGTGGGCCTTAGTCCAGCACCACGAGGACCGCCGGTGAGCTGTGGGGACAACAGGCGCTGAAGAGACAGCTCACCCGTCGCCGGGCGCAGCTCTAGCATCCTGAGGTCGCAGTCGCTGCTGAGAAGTGTGCAGGTTAGCTCGGCGTTGGGACCTTCGTCTGCAGTCGGATCACCAGGTAGCCCAGGGGCGCGTCCTGGGGCAGAGGAGGCTGGGCTGAGCCACCGAAGAGTGGTAGTGTGACCAGTCCAGGTACGTGGTCGTTCTGGTCCTCCACAGGCAGCCACACCACGGCCCGGCCCCGGGGCGGCGGAGAGCCGCCGTCGAGTGCTTCCAGCCCCGGCAACAGCTCAGCCAGCTCACCGCGGTCAAAGCACCATCATGCGCGCAGCTCCCCAGTGGAGGGGTCCACCGAGACAAAGGGCGCAATCTACTTCTGCCTCCAGCAACTGGTAGGTGACCTGCCCGTTGCGGCCCAGGTCGGGGTCCCGGGCGGCCACCGTCCAAGTAAGCGCCGGGAGAGTTGTTCTCTCGCACCGACACCTCGTAGATCGGCCGTGTGAAGAGTGGTGCGTCGTCGTTCTCGTCACTCACGCGAACAGTGTAGGGCCTCACGGTGCGTAGCAGGGGCGCGCCGCGGTCCTCGACCACCAGCGTCAGGTTGTACTCTGCGATGCGCTCGCGGTCCAGCGAGGCCGCAGTCACCACCAGGTAGCTGCCCACGTAGGCTGGCTGCAGCCGGAAGTGCTCGTGCCGGTAGAGGGCGCAGCGCACCTTGGCACCCGAGTCTCTGTCCGAGGTGCTGACCAGCGCCACCAGGCTCTCGCGCGGCGTCCCCTCTGGCACCAGGGAGACCGCGCCGGCCTTGGACGTCACGGGCCGGGTCGGCGAGGTCGCATCCGCACCCCCCAAGAGCGGCGGCGACGGCTGCGAAGGGAGAGGCGGCCAGCGGGGTGATGGTGATGTCCGGAGCGTTGTCACTGACGTCGCGGATGCGCACGATGACCTTGCAGGTGGAGGCCTGGGGCCCGGGACCGCGGTCCTGGGCCCGCACGTCCAGCTCATAGGTGTCCTGGCACTCGTAGTCCACCGGTTTTGCTAGCGTGAGGTGGCCCGAGCGCAGCTCCAGATGGAAGAGGCGGCGCGCCTTGGGTGGGGTGTGGGCACCGAAGGCTAACACCACGTCGTCGTTGGGGCCCTCGTCGGGGTCTGCTGTGTCCAGGTGGGGGTCGGCTGCGTCCGTGAGAGACCTCGTCGGAGTCAGCTGCGTCTAGGTCGAGCAGTAGAGAGCCCACAGGAGTGTCCTCTGCCAGCTCCACTTCGGCCACGGCGCCCTGCAGGAAGGCCCGGCTGTGGTCGTTGGCGTCCAGCACTCACACACTGAAGGCGGCCGTGGTGCAGCGCTGCGGGCGGCCGCCTGTCCTGGGCCACCAGCTCCAAGCTGTAGGCGGCCTGGCCCTCGTGGTCCAGCTCCTGGAGCAGCACCAGGTCAACGCACTGGGCACCATCCGCGCGCGTCTGCAGTTCCACGCGGAAAAGGTTGTGAGGCTCCGCCAGGCGCACACTCTGCAGCCCGTTGGCCCCCAAGTCCTTGTCCACAGGCACTTCCAAGGGGGTGCGCATGCCCACGGCCACGCCCTCGCACACCTCCATGGGGATCTGGGTCAGGGGTAAGCATGGCGCATGATCATTGATGTTCCTCACCTCCACTTCCACGTGCACCAGCTGGAACTGCTCCTGTGAGAAGCTGATCAGGTCAAAGGCCAGCACGCACTGTGTTCCTTGGCCACATTGCGGTGCATGGTCCGGGCCCACATCCCCCCCGAGGGTCAGCTCCCCATCCCCCTCGCACACTGCAAAAAGTGAGCTGTTGAACTTCATCAGGTGGAACCGGTGTGGTATCTCGATCTGGTAATTACACAGGACACCGTCAGACAGAACACCAATATTGGAGCCATAGGCTTCCTCCTCATAGGTGTGGAAATTGATGGTTTTGGTGCAAGACCAGGGCACCAGCTGCAGCCATAGAGCTTGCAAGAATTCCAGTCTGGCCCAGCATAATGTGCCAGAGGGAAATCTGAGCCTCCAGCAAGACATCTTTGTTCCTCAGAGAGAAAAAAAGCCAATCAGAGGCTCTGCGCCACCCAAGACTTCAAGACTCTCATGCCCTCCTGAGTAGGCAGACAGGAGACACTTGCCCTCCTAAATACATCTGATCTCTAAACCCTCTGTGCTGTGTAAGTCGCTTTTCTGAGCTCCAGGCCTAAGCTTGCTTCTTCTAAACCCTATCGGAGAAGTTACATAGAGAAGAATGTGCAAATAAGCATCCATCCGGGCCAATCCGCAGAGTCTCTGGGTCTTGGACCATGTTGTTCTCCTAAAAGAGTTCACAGAAGAGCTCCCCATTTTGCCTGGGGAGCTGAACAGGGGCCAAAGGAGTTCAGGAAGTCATTAAGGTCCCTATAGAAGTTTCCACTGTAAGAATGCATCGCGCTTGCTTTTCCACTGTGCTTGATTTACACTTTGATGGTAGGAGCAGGGAATCTGCAGCTTCTGTGTCCCTTCTTAAACACATTTACATATTCCTCAGACATAGATACATTACTCTTCTCTACCATTTTTAAACCAACTTTTATATGCATATTTTGCCACCCACAGTTATCCATCTATGTTGGGGTATCATTTCCTGAATTGAAAGATTCTGGGGGAACAGCTTCTCCAGAGTCAGTCAGTGTCTAATCAGGGAAGAACTGTTTTCCAAAGTAATCATTTCTAAATAGCTTTTCTGTAGCAAAGAAACCATTAATGACGAAATTTCAGCCCCTTCATCTCCTTTTATGTCAGTAATTACTTATATGTGAGGAACTGGAGTCAGGGAGGTTTGTCAACTACAAACCACTGTAAGGGAGAGTTAAGGGTAGGAAAAAGATTTAGCGAAACATGCTGCAGTCAGTCTTGTTAGAAAATTGCTATACACCATTTATTTTTAAAAAGCCCTTGGCTGAAGAAAACCATGGGTGGCCTGATAGGCTGAAGGCTAAAGAAACATTAAACCATCTGTCTAAAGCACAATAAATAGTCTTGTGTTAAGTTCTCTTTATGTGTGAAATGTTCTAAATGCTAAACGGTCCCCCATGTTAATGATGACATTGTTCCTCATGCCATGGAGTCATCATCAGTGCAGTGTACTTTAACTAGTCGTCTTGAATAAAATCAGTGAGCAAACTGAGTTATTAATATGCCCCAGCTATTCTTGGCTCCTCCATGATCTGTAATGTTATTGATTCCTACAGGGACATGTCAGTAAATGACTATTTTTGCTTTCACTCTTAGGAGGGATTTGCATCTATTTTAGCACCAGAATCTATGAATCCAGTTCTGAAATTGAGCCACCTCTGATGAGATAATTAATTAGCAGTGGTTTTAATTTAGTGGAACATTCCACAGTGACTCTAATTATAAGTACCAATAACCCGATGTCAGAGAAGCTTGCAGAAGGAAGCATGAATTGATTTGGGTTAGGTACTTTGAGATCCTAAAAGGAGAAAGTGATTCATATTGTTTACTTTGGATTTGTCATTTTGCCTGAAGAGGCATCTGTCTAAGGGAGGGAACAACTCTACTATACAGTTCAGCTAGATCACATTCCTTTGAAGCCAGTATCCTCACTGGCATAAAGACAGTTAGCTTTCTTCCTTGGAAGTGACTATCCTGAAGAAGGACCTAGTTATTCAGCCTCTGAGACTCAAGGAAAACAAGAGGAACTGACCCTCCATCCAACTTCTGAATTCCTAATTGTCCCCTTAACTGAAGCATGAAAACGGATTCAGCCGTTGTCTTTTAAAAGGCACATGCTTCCACGCATATCAGCCAGGAGAGGGACCCATTTAACCATAGTCCGAGTCTCATTTCTTCCTCTTCTCCCTCATCTCGAGCAATCCCTGCCAGGCTTGGCCTCTGCCAGTCTTCAGCATTATTGTTGCTATTCATGACAAGCAAAACTGCTCAGCACACTGAAAATGAAGAATAGTCTTGACTCTATCTACAGAACATCAAAAGATCCAGATAAAATATGAAAAAGGCAAGCAATCAAACACATTACCTCCACAATGCTAAACATCTGGACACTTTATGTTTGGAAACATCCAGCTATGATGTTTAAATGCTTGATTGCATTTTCCCTCACTTTTCCTCCAGCTGTTTGGCAGCACGCAGACCATCCACGATAAGGAATATGCTATATTGTTAGTGATTCATTATTAACATTAACATTGTTTTCCTAGTAAACAACCACCTTATTAAAACGCTGCTTTATGAAGGAAGGACAGCTGGAGTTTCAGGAAAGAGACATTTTCTGAGGCAAAAATCAGTTCTTTGCCAGCAGAGTGACAAGCTGAATAATATAGAAACTGTCTGATCTGTCCCCCTAGGGATGTGTCATCGGGAAGCTGTGTTTACAGCCCGGAGCTGCTGGTGCTCTCATGTTCCATTCTGTTGGCTCTGGTAGATAAAAATCTGTCTCAATATTAAAAGCATTGTGGCAGAAATTTGGTTTATGTTTCTTGTTTTCCCATTTGCCAGGATATTGCCAAACTAGAAGTCCATAAAATGGAGTTTTGATCTCTGTTGGTGTCCAACATAAAGCAAAACAAACAATGGGAGCAGAGGACTACCGCCACCACAGGAAGACCAAATTGTGAATAAAACAGCAATTTGGTCCTTGCTCAGTTTGGTTTTAAAAGGGGTGAGGGGGAAGGATTTGGGTGAACTCCCTACATTTCACTTCTGTTTCTAACAAAAACACCAATATACTAGTGTGCTCCCCACAATGCCAGGACACCAGAACTGTAAAATAGTATTTGCATTCTAATCATTTCAAGAAAAGATTTTCTGTTTTGCTGAGTACGCAACACCTCAGTGTGTCCCTTTACCCACAAAAGCACACTGTACATAAACTAAAGTCATTTTCATCATAAACACAAGGAAAAAAATTGGTCCCCTAATTCAGAATGGTGTATGTGCCTTTGCATATTTCCTCTTTCCTATTACACAAAACTAATAATGCATGTTGGGGGGGGGAATGAAGCCCCAGGAAAGTCCCTAATGTGCAGATTTCATTAGAGCATGGTATCCAGGCATCAGAACAAGCAGCAACTCTCACAGGACCTTGAACTAATACTGTCCTGGCTCAGAAACAGTTTTTGTGCCATTTAGAACAAATCACTCTATGTCATATACTGACACCTGTCTTCATTTCTCCACTGAACAAACATCCTATAAACGAATGAGCAAAATATTATCCAGTACAGGTTTGCTGTCTTCAAGGAGTTAAGTTCCAGAAATTGAAGCTATCGTGACTGTTTGAAAGGAAACAAATCAACTTAACAGTTCTTTTTTTCTCTTTTTAAAAATCATACCTTAAAAATACAATAATTAATCTTCAGCAGTATGAACCCCTAAAACGGAGAAATTGTTTTAAGATATCATATAAGAAATACCATGATCTCATTCCTGTTACTCTGTTATGTAATCAATGTGTTACTATGCCTTGGCTGTACAGTCATTTATAGTCAAAGTCATCGGCAAATTGCTAGTCCTTTTTGTAAAATTATTTCAGGGAAAATAATTCAGCCCTGAAGTCAACCAAAATACTGTCTACAGGCAGAGAATAAGAACAAAATAATATTTTATCAACTACTTAAGTGCTTTAACCTAGAGAAAATCAGAGAGAACCACAATAGAGTATCAACACTAATCACAAATTCCCCTTAACATAAAACAAGGATTTAAATGATATAATCTTTATTTAGAAAAAAGTTTCCCCTAGGATCATTATGGTTAATAAAGATACTGTCAGAATTGTATAATCTTAAGATACTACCTAAAACTAATTTTTAAACTGCTGATTTTATTAGTCTAGCAGTATGAAGGACAGTAAATCAATGAATAATGAAAAATATCTTACCTTTTTGTCTCTGGGATGCCTCAAACCCCAAGTGAGCCAGTAAAATTGACTTTTGTACTTGACTTCAGTCTTTGGCTCAAGGATCATACTTTGTATCCTTGCCACCGGATAGAGAAGAAACTCACTCCCCCACCAGAGACTATAGTAAAGCAAGAGAAGAATAAAAAAATAAAGACTGAGAAGCAACTTTTTATCTGTGCCTTATTTTATCTTCATCTCTTATCCTCTTAACTGATCCTTTCTATTCCTACTCTACAGAGAAGCTCAGGTCCCCCATTAGTCACAGTGTTTTCAGGGCCTTGATCAACAAATATTTGATCAAGTATTGGTGATACAATAAAGCACACAGCCCTGTAGAAGAAAATACTTAAACGTTAAAAAACAAAAACAAAAACAAAACAAACAAAAAAAAAAAAAAAAAAAAAACCAGGGGCTTAGTGGATTAACCCTGCCTTCAGCTCCGGTCATGGTCTCGGGGTCCTAGGATGGAGCCCTGCATCAGGCTCTCTGCTCAGCAGGGAGCCAGTTTCCTTCTCTCCCTCTGCTTACCTCTCTGCCTACTTGTGATCTCTCTCTCTGTGTCAAATAAATTTAAAAAATTTTTTTAAAATCAGAGTTCAGAGGTCACAAGTGCCAAATATCATGGAGAAACGTGTATTAAGTACAAATAAGTAATCTCAAAGTTTCCAGGTAAAATCACAAGCGGCCAGAACTGCCAAGGACAGATAAAGCCTGGGGGTAGTGTGAACAAGCTGTGCAGGAGGACAGAACCAGAGCCTTCTTCAGAGACCTAGTAGAGTTGGTTAGAGGAGGTGATCTGAGGACACTACAGGAATGAGTTTGAATGGATGGCTTAGTTGAAGAGTTGGATACTAAGCTAAAGAGTTCAAATAATTTTTTGAAGGGGTAAAAATTATTATTTTTATTAAATCTCAACTCTTGAATATATTTTTAATTAATGTACAGTCATATTAGTTATAGGTGTACAATGTAATGATTCAACAGTTCTAGATTACTCAGTGCTCATCATGATTCATGAACTCTTTAATTTTCTTTATCTATTTCACCCTTCCTCCCCGCAATGCTACCCCCCCACCCCGGTAATCACCAATTTGTTCTCTGTATTTAGGAATCTGGTTTGTTTTCTTCCTTCTTTCCTTCCTTCCTTCCTCTTGTTTTTCTCTGTTCATTTGCTTTGTTTCTTAATTTCCCCATATGAGTGATATCATATGGCATTTTTCTTTCTCTGACTAACTTATTTCATTAAGCATTATAACTCCAAGGTCCATCCATGTTGTTGCAAATGGTAAGATCTCATATATATATATATATATATATATAACTTATTTATGTATTCATCTTTCAGTGGATATTTGGGTTGCTTCCATAACTTGGCTACAGTATTAAATGCAGCAATAAATATGGGGGCACACATATCTTTTCAAATTGGTATTTTCATTTTCTTTGGTAAATTCTAGTAGTAGAATTAGTAGTATTAGAATTAGTAGTAGAATTTGGTAAATTCTAGTAGTAGAATTACTGGATCACATAGTAATTCTATTTTTAATATTTTGAGGAAACTCCATACTGTTTTTTCACAGTGGCTGCCCCAGTTTGCATTCCCACCAACAATGCACAAGTGTTCCTTTTTCTCCACATTTTAACCAACACTTACTTCTTGTATTTTTTATTTTAGCCATTCTGACAGGTATAAGATGATATTTCACTGTGGTTTTGATTTGCATTCCCCTGATGATCAGTGATGTCAAGCATCTTTTCATGCATCTATTGGTCATTTGTATGCCTTCCTTGGAAAAATCTCTACTCAGGTCCTCTGCTTATTTTTAATCAGATTATTTGGGGTTGGGGGGGGTGTTGAGTTATATAAGTTCTTTATATATTTTGGATATTAGACCTTTATCAGATATATCACTTGAAAATATCTTCTCCCATTCACTAGAGTGCCTTGTCATTTTGTTAATGGTTTCCTTCACTGTGAAAAGCTTTTTATTTTGGTGTAGCCCCACTAGTCTAATGTTGCTTTTGTTTTCCTTGCCCGAGGAGACATAAGAATTTAAACACTTTTAAGGCATCAGTAAGATAGTGTTGAGGTTTGTGGAGCAAGGAGTTGGTGATGTGTATTCCATTATGACAAATAAGGGAGACGTTTGCCTTCCCTGAACTTTGGTAAATCCTCAAAAATGACTGTGTTTTAATTGAAGATTTAAACTATGATCCCACACTATGACTTACTTATCATAAATGTTTGCCAAATAAGTGATTGAGGCAGTGTGGTTTACAACCTTTGCCCACCTCAAAACCACCTGTAGCAGAACGAATTAAAGGGAGACTGGAAACAAGAATACCAGTTATAGGGCCCCTGCAACCCAGGTACAAGATATTAAAGACCTGAACAATGAGTTGGAAGGAGCAGAGGGTGAAAACCTGAGCAACATCACAAAGGAAGAATTGGTAGGACTTACTGACAGATAAGCTCTAAGGGATGGAGAAGACGGAAAAAAAAACAAATTATTCTAAAGTTATTGGATGGCTTACAGAATGATTATGCTTTCCCAGTATTGCCAAAAACAGATATACAGTTCCCAAATAGGATTTCTCCAAGGGCCCTGCTACTCACCAGCTGAAAGGACCAAACACAGAAAAATTTATCTCTACAAATCTCAATGGTTTTAGGGAATAATGCCTACTTTGAGGGGTTGCTTTGAGGTTTAAGTGAGAAAATGTGGGGAGAGCAAAAAGCCCAGTGTCTAGCACTTTGTGGTTATTAAAAGACAACTGTATCCTTTGTTATATGCATTTGCCTATCATGTTGTGATTTATTTGTTCAAAGGTATTCTTCCTACCCCCATTATGAGCCCTTTTATGTATTAACCATGTCTTTATCAAATGTGTATCCCACTGTCCAGGTCATTACTTACCACATGAAAGGAGTTCATTAATATCTGTGGAATATTTGTGAGGGTCTCGCCACTATATGCCATTTCTGCATAATTCTTTTTTTTAAGATTTTATTTATTTATTTGACAGAGAAAGCGAGAGAGCACAAGCAGGCAGAGAAGCAGAGGGAGAGGGAGAAGCAGGCTCCCCACTGAGAAGGGAGGCGGATGTGGGGCTCAATACCTGGACACTGGGATCATGACCTGAGCCAAAGACAGATGCTTAACAACTGAGCCACCCAGGGGCCCCTTCTGCATAATTCTTAACCCTGTTATATCATCTGAACTCTAAATTAGAAAACTTTCTAAAGCTTGTATATGGAACTTGGATATTATGTGAGACACCTGTAATGAGACTCTGAGTAATATGCAAAACTTGGTGCAGCCACATTTAACAAAACTGGTTTCTTGAGTCCATTTCAAAACTGGCCTATCAGGGCATGTAAGATATTTGCCGATTTTGTCTGCTCAAGCAGCCAATTTTTTAAATTTTATTTATTTATTTACTTATTAAAAAAAATTTTTTTTGAGAAATTACCTCTTCACCAATTGATCCATGTGAGAAAGGTATGATAGATGCCTCCACCCTTGGTGCTAGGATGGCCCCATGATGCAGGCTTAGCCAAACTAGTCTATCCTCTCAGTGATTGCTTCAGGTAGGTATATTTATTCCCAACCCAGATCAACCAAAGCTATTGGGCAACAAGTCCAGGATTATTTCTTCAATCACTTAGAAGGGAATATTTCTTTTTCTTTTTCTGTTGGAGTTGCTGAGCTAGAAAGATTTAAGTTGGCATGTGAACCATCAGGCTGGGAGTGTTTGCCTGAATATAAAGCTAACGTTTTTCAAAGAAATGCTGAGATGGCACTGAGCACCTAGATGCAACCGTGCCTGATCTCCCACTAAACTTTTTATTTAAGTGTAACAGCAAGTCCCCCTTTTATGTTCAAGATACAATTAGCAGTTGGATTTCTGCTACTTGTTCCACAAACAATCATAACAAATTCTAAAATTGGGAAAGGAATTGTTAGTAACAGACTCTAAAACTATAATTAGCTGAGGTCCATGGAGACCTACCATACTAAGAGGTTGTTCTACGTTCTTCTTACATATTTGCCTAACCACTGGTAAACTATTACTTATATTTTGGGGTTCAGATCATGGGTCTATTAAAGCTAGAGAATAGGGTGCCAGGGATTGGAAGGGCTTGGCTACATTTATAATAAAAGGATAGTCTCCAATTAAACATTAGTCCCTCTGAGAGCAGAAAGAGAAAAAAAAATATAATGCCATTAAACCATCCCTTTCTAACTGAGACCAGTAATCTAAGCGGGCTGAAAGTTGGCAATCTTGGCAAGTTCTAAGGATAGAGAAAACAAAATTGTCTCCACCAAACTAAAGCTAGTGCAAAAAAGAAAATAAGATTTAAAAACCACAGGCAAAAAATAATGAGGAAGGTAACACCAAGGTCTAAGAGAGCCTTGAGCCCTCCTATACCTCTCAAACTCCCTGTAAGTCTGGAATATCTTAGTTAAGAAAAATGACAGTCTCCCCAGAACAAAAATCCATTTGGGGGATGCAGCCTGAGAGCACAGGGGCATACATTAGCTGTGACTCCTACCCCAAGAAATTGTTCTGAATGGCCTTGTAGAGGCCCCAGTGGAAGTCATTTAAGCTGAGGGCCAAGGGCATGAACAGAGCATCTAGAGTGGTTGCTGGGAGATGGAGATCCCTAGATGATGAGTGAATTTGAGCACTCTCTCCAGCTTTGATTGCAGATTGGATCAGATGCAAAAAACACTAAACTATTGCCTGGCAAATGAGGGACTGAAATTCCTGAACCCCCAATTAAAAAAAAAAAATGGCATGTGACCTTTGAAAAGCCCCTGGAATATATTCCCAATGCCCAGCTCAGATCACAAAGGACAAAGTCTAAGAAAGATCCTCCTTGTGACCAGAATCTGGGGAGGCCATCTTAGCAGAACTAGAAACTCACACCTCAATGAGAGGAGAGAGTCTTTGCATCTTCTGGCCAACAGGATATGCTTATGTGCTATGGGCAATGACCACTGTGTGTGGTTTTCCCCTTTCCAGATGGGGTTTTTTAATTGCAATTCTTTATCATTATATGTTTCGGGGGGGGGGGGTCAAGTGTATCAGATAGGTTGTCAGATCATGAGCAGTTATACCCAACACTGACTGGGAGCAACGCAAACCTTTCCGAGATCCCATATCAGTCTTTAAGCTTCCCCAGGGGAACTGATTAAGTCACCAACTGGCGGGAACAAAGAATGTCCAAGTTAACAGGACCCAACATGTAGGAGCAGAAAGCTTGATTTATTCTTCACCTTTTCCCTCCAATTCACCCACTCTGATAAATGCAGCCATCCCCATACGAAGCGTCCTGCATCCAGCTGCACCTACCTCTGCCCTGTCCTTTGTCTCTCAGTGAGCCACTGGATGTCTTTGTTGACTCATTTTGTCTCTAGAACCCTGCTATCAAACAGCAGCTGAAGATTCCATCCGTGGACTCACACCCCACCCTTCCAAAATCTTCCCCTCTCCTTTTAATCCAAGGCCGACAAGGCTCCCCCTCATTCCTGAGAACTCATATCTTATCTATTTCTCTTGTTCCTGGTTGCTTTATCTATTTCCCTTATTCAGGACAGCTGACAGCTTTACAAAATAGCTCCTGTCTCTCCTGGAAACCTCATCAAAGGAGGCAGGGGGAAGGGAGTTGAGGTCCCTTCTCAGACTGAGAGCAGAGAGCCTGACCAAGGCAAAATACAGTAGCACAGTACTTCATCTGCTTGCTTCACCTGTTCCTGAAGGACAGCGTGGGGTGGACTCTTAAATCTCCCAGGTCAATTTAACCTCCAACCCTTCACAGCGAACGGATGACGGCTATAGAATTCTCAAGTGTTCCTGTTTGCCTTCAGGATTTACTCCACTGTCTTTTAATAACATCCTTAACTTACACCTATTAATAACACATTTGTTTTGTAGTGTGAAGATGAAAGGAAATATATGAAAGAATTACATATTACACAAAGCTCAAGTTCTAAATTTTTCACAAAACTTAAACACTCTATAAATTTAAAGAGGCTATTAAATAAAAATGATCATTTCTCGATCAAAAACATTTCATTATCCCCACTACCTCTAGAACAAGACAGAACTCTTGGACCCTCTGAATCCAGCCCTTTCTCCTACTGGATGTCTCGCACTCCACTGTTTATACTACAGCTCAACCAGAGACGAGATTTCTCTAGAACTGCTTTATTTATTCCCACTGCCACCCCTTTGCTCACACTGTTCCTGTGCCTATAGGGTGGTCCTTCCTGCCTGTGCTGTTACAATGCTATACATTCTTTAAAGCAGCATTTTTCAAGCATAATTAGACTTTCCCCACTTCCATTCTGCCTTACCATAGAGCTAGACTCCAAATCAAATTATGATATGGCACAGGTTTTTTGTAAGCTTGGTTGTATACTTCCTGTCATAAGGAGGGCCCATCATACTTTTATAAATAGCAACAGTATCATGCTCAGAGTGGTTGTTGTTTAATAAGTGTAGCTGATTAAGAGTAGACTGCATAAGCTAGCATTGCGGCAGTGTCTCCCTTAAAGGGAATATTTATAATACACCCAGATCAGGTACCATGGACACCCAGATCAGGTACCATGGACAACCACCTGAACACTGCATAGAGCGGGCGGTACGTGTGTGGGCAGATGACTTGGATGCGAATCCTGGCTCCACCGTATCCTAACCATGTGGCTTTGAACAGCTCATCAAGACTCTCTAAGTCTCAGTTTTATCTTGTCTTATGAAATAACAGTGATAATACCACTTTGCTGGACATTCCTAAGGTTTAAGTCAGGGAATAGAGGTAAATGAGATGGTGTTTATAAAGCACGAAGCACTGTGCTTGTTGCATTGTAAGTGTTCTATAATAATCATGAATATTATGGCCTAGAAATAAAGTTCTTTAAAGTTGCTATGAAAATTCTAAGATAGGTTTTAGATTCCTTTAATCATTTTAGGGCTGTTCTTCTATACCTCTACTGTGATTCCACTACTTTCTTTAAAGCTGAGTAGCAATCACAAATACAGTCTGTAAGGGTTAATAACCACCAATCGCTATCTCCTTTGTCATGTTAAAGCTAAGAATATCCAACTCTAGAAATTGACATAAAAGATCACTAAACTGTAGCCATAAGGTTACCACAGCAACCGCTAGATGTCATCTTTAGAATGTCCCTCTGCTTCACATCCTATTTGAGTAGGAGCTATGATGTACACACATTCACTCATCTACTAAATAATTGGTTCACACAGTTTTATAAAGTAATCATAATCATTCATGCATCAATATAACAAGATATGCAATAGCAGCACATATTTTAAAATGCACACTGTAACAAGACTTCCTCAATATTTAATTTCTAGTTCTTTTGTTAATCTTACAATATATAGCCTTTTTCTTTAAAATTGGTGAATCACACTTTAACTTGCTTTGTTTTAGGAACAAGATTATTTTATTTTGACAGCTATTCCTCTCGTTTAGCCAATGTAGTCCATACCCAATGTGAAAAACACAAGGAAACCTCACATTACAAAAAAAATCTGGGGCACCTGGGTGACTCAGTGGGTTAAGCGACTGCCTTCAGCTCAGGTCATGATATCAGGTTTCTGAGGTCAAGCCCCACAACAGGCTCCTTGCTCCTCAGGGACCCTGCTTCTCCCCTTCCCTCTGCTTCTCCCCCCTGCTTGTGATCTCTCCCTCCCTCTCAAATAAATAATAAGATCTTTTTAAAAAAATTTGTAATTCCACTATTCAAACAGCTGGCAACATTTTATGTTTATTATTATTATTATTATTTTATATTTATTTTATTATATTTGTGTATATTTATATATACTATTTTCTCTATATAGAGACATACAAAAGATATATGTATGCACACCATGCACATAGAAATACATATCTATATATAAATATACACATGTTTATATAACAAAATGATATCTATAAATATCCATACCCTGCTTTTGAATGTAGCCTATTTTTTTCTCTTAGTCTTACATTGTGAAAATTATTTCATGTTAATAGAGTCTTGTATGATGTTACTTAATTAGTTGCTTGTTATTGTGCCTGATGTATATATCATAATTTAACTATCCCTTTGTTGTCGAGCATAATGTTTGTTAGATTAAGTTTGGCTATTTGTATAGGAATTTTAAATACAGTGCTTAAATGAAACCGGAGTTTATTTTCTTTCATGCAAATTACATCTTAAGGCGTGTATAGGGATTCCTACTGTGCCAGTACCCAGGCTCCTTCTGTCTTGCTATTCTGCCATCTTTAGAGGATGGCCTCATGTTCCAAAATGGTCCAGATCCAACCATTACACCCACAGTCCAGTAAGTCGAAGGGAAATGGCCAAATAATGGAGACTGAGTTCTTACTTCGTGTTCACACACACCACACTGCCAATGGCCATAGGTTAGCCATAAGAGAGGGCCAATGTATATAATACTTTACTGAGTAGCAATCTGCCCATCTACAAACCAGGGTCATTGCTAAGGAGGAAGAGATGTGACAATGGAAGAAAAAAAAAACAAGTCTCTGACACAGACATGGAGCTTGTTCCCAATTTTTTTTTCCTATTGTTAATAATACTGTGATGAATATCCTTGCACATAAACACACACACACATCTCTAATTTCCTTGGGATAAACTCCTAAAAGGGTAATTGCCAGATTTTAAGGGTTTTGATACCTATTCCCAAATTGCTCTCCAGAACTACTATACCAATTTCTACTCTCATCAGCAATGTAGGTTGGGGAGAGAAAAATGCTTTATAAGATTCAATTTAATTTGACTGTTCAAAGATTCCATACCTCCTGCGAGAAAGGCAATTTTCCTTGCATCTCTAGAAAGGTAGTGATTGAGAAGATTTCTGGAAAGAAAAGGAAAAAACAAAACAAAACAACTTAGTGCCAAGTGAAAAAGCCTTTTTCTATCTAGTAACATCAGAGGAAATGCAATTTAAGACCTAGCAATGGAAAAGATATTATTGGCTTAGGTTATTGAATGTATTTTAAAAGGGATGCAGAAGAAGATAAACAACATAATGTAGTGTAAAGAGCACTGAATTTAGTGCCAGAAGACCTGAATTTGAATCCCAACTTCTACTTTATTATGACTCTCGGTGAGCCATTTAACCTCTCTTAGCTCATTTTATTATAAAAATAGGTCAAATGATGCCTCTCTCTCCTTTGTAAAGTTTAAATTTGTCAGTGTGAAAAGGTTTGATAATAGTTATATTTGAATCGAAACTGGCACTCTCCTTAAATTTTATGATGCTACAATTCGATATTTTATATCCTTCATAACTGAATGGAGATGAATAATAAATTATTTTTCTTCAATAAAAAGAAAATTGAATAAGACTTTCCTCAAGGCTTTTTATTGTTTTTGCTATTGTTTTTTGTTATTTTTATCACTAAAGGATTTCAATTTTAAAATTAATTTTATTAAAGCATCATTTAGATACAGTAAAATGCACTCATTTTAAGTGTCCGGCTCAATGAGTTTTGACAAGTATATGCACTATGAAATCAATGTAGAATATTTCCACCAGCCCCAGAAAGTTCCCTGAGTGTTACTTTGCAGTTAGTTACAATCCAGGCAACCCCTATTTTTAAATGTCACATAAAAGGAATCATACAATGTGTACTCATTTGTAAATGTCTTCTTTCACTCAGTATATTTTTGAGATGCATCCATGTTGTGCCACATATTTCT
Source organism: Neogale vison (assembly GCF_020171115.1). Taxonomy (NCBI): domain Eukaryota; kingdom Metazoa; phylum Chordata; class Mammalia; order Carnivora; family Mustelidae; genus Neogale; species Neogale vison. Next base: position 115,251,519 of record NC_058095.1, on the reverse strand, counting down.
TTTTGTTTGTTTTTTTGCTGAGTATTCCTCTACTGTATGACTATACTACTCTTTTATCATTCACCTGTGTGGACATTTGAGTTGTTTACCACATAGGATTTTTGTGAATAATGCTACTGTGAACAACAATATACAAATCTTTGGTGGACATGATTTTATTTTGAAAGAATGGGGGATAAATACGTACGAGCACAATTGCTAGGGAATGTAGTAAGTGCATGTCTAATTTTATATGCAACCGACAAACCATCTTTTATAATGGTTGCGCTGCTGCATTTCACCAGCAGTGTGTGAGATTTCCTATTGTTCCACGTACTTACCTACATTTGATAGTCACAGTCTTTTTAGATTTTTGCATTCAGGTATATGTGAAGTGGTATCTCACTGTGGTTTAATTTGCATTTCCCTGATGAATAATGATGTTGGACATCTTCTGATAATCCTTATTGCCAGTTTCCATATTTTTGGGGTACAGTGTTTGTTCAAGTCTTTTTCTTGTTTTAATGGATTGTCTTCCTTATTATTAAGGTGTGTATATTCTTTGTATGTTTCATTTTGTAGAGTGTTAAGTCTTTTTCTCATTTTTAATAGGTTATTTGCATTCTTATTATTGAATTATAAGAATTTTATGTATATTCTGATTGTAAGTTCTTTCCCAGATGTATGTATATGCAAGAATATTTTTTCAGCCAATAAATTGCTTTTCATTTTCTTAATGGTATATCTTGGAGAAGTTTACAGTTTTGATGAAGTTCAAATTACTATTTTTAAATTTGAGGATTGGTGCTTTTTGTGTCCTATCTAGGAATATTTGCTTATCTGAAGATTATGAATATTTTTCCACCTTATCTTCTAGATGTTTCATAGTTGATTTGTGATATTTAGATGTGTGATTTATTTTGAGTTAGCTTCTCTGTGTGTTATGGACCATGAGCCAAGGTTTATTTTCTCTAGTATGAATGTCTAGTTGTTACCCTACCATTTGTTGAAAAGCCTATCCCTTTCTCACTGAATTACCTTGTCACTTTTGTCAGAATGAATTGATCACATACCTGTGGATCTAATTCTGAATTCTCTCTTTTGTTCCATTGACTGTGTCTACCCTTCAACTCTTCCATATTGTCTTGATTGCTGTAGCATCTATAGAAGGTCATGAAACCAGGTAAAACAATTTCTCCAATTTTGTTTGTTTTTTTCAAAACTGTTTTTACTATTCTTGTTGCTTTACTATGCTTTTGCATTTCTGTGTAAATGTTAAAATGAGCTTCTCAATTTTTACAAAAATGACTTCTGCAGTTTTGGTTGGCATGACACTGAATTTATTTTTCAATTTGGGGAAAATTAACATCTTAACCATATTGAGTCTGCTAATCCACAAACATGGTATAGCTCTTTATTTAGAATTTTAAAATTTTCTCTCAGGAATGTTCATTGTTTTCTATACACAAATCTTTGATGTCTTTTGTTGCATTTATTTAAAAGTATTTTGTTTTTGATACTATCCTAAATTTTTTTTAAGATTTTATTTATTTATTTGACAGAGAGAGATCACAAGTAGACGGAGAGGCAGGCAGAGAGAGAGAGAGAGGGAAGCAGGCTCCCTGCCGAGCAGAGAACCCCATGCGGGACTCAATCCCAGGACCCTGAGATCATGACCTGAGCCGAAGGCAGTGGCTTAACCCACTGAGCCACCCAGGCACCCCTATCCTAATTTTTTTAATATTTATTTTATATAGTTGTTTGTTGCTAATATGGAGAATTCAGTTGATTTTTCTTAACTTGGATACATCCTAAAACATTACTAAATTCATCTATTAATTCTAATTGTTTCTTTCTTTATTTGTTTTTTATAGGCTCAGGTTTTTCTGTCATGTTATTTATGAATAAAAACAGTCTTCCTGAATCTTTGTTCCTTCTATTCCATTTTTCCTTTATATCACTAGCTAGGACCTCCAGCAAAATGTTGAATAGAGGTGGTGAGAGCAAATATTTTTGCCACATTCTCGGTCTTAGAGAATATCATTTAGTGTTGCATCAGTGACTACGGTGTTTGTTGCAAACATAGTTAATATGTTCATTATCAATGTTAGAAATTTTCCTTCTATTCCTAATTTGCTGAGAGATTTCATATGTGGTTGTAAGAATTTCATCAAATATTATCTCTTTATCTACTGAGACTATTTATTTCTCCTTCATTTTGTTGGGGTGGTGGATTACATTTGTTGGTTTTCAAATGTTAAACCAACCTTGTATTTCTAGGATCAACTCTCCATGGTCATGCGGTATTACCTTTTTCCTAACTATTGCTGGATTTGATTTGCTAAAATTTTTATTTTTCCTCCCATGTTAATGATGGACATTAGTTTATAAATTTTTTTCTTGTAATGTCTTTGACAGGCAAATTAATTATTGGCTAGTACATTTGAACTTGTTAGCCTAGGTTTCCTGCTAAGGAAAGCTCTAATATTTCCTCATTCCTTAAAAGTTAGTGGGCTCAAATTCCAAACTCTCTGTCTCCTAAAGAACCTGGCAAAGCTTGGATTTTTAGGCTTTCATAGGGTGGGTCTAAAATAGGCCTTACTATAAAACATGGTCCTTGTTTCTAGAGTAGACCTTTCTGGTGTCTAGGATAAATGTCTGAGGTGTTAACAATACTCTCTCCTTAGGCTGGGTCAGAACTCCAATATCTTCCAGTGGTGTTCACTCTCATGCCATAGTAAGCTCTGTGTGACCTTGCCCTGGAAGCTGTGTCCCATTCCTCAGTGAAGAATTCATGGGAACTCCCATGTAGATTTCTCACTCCCTCTCTCACCATCCATAGCTCCCTCCTCCCAAGGGCCCTGATATGCAGTTTCTATCCACTTGAGTAGCCCCGAACTCCTTTCTCTGCCCCTTTAGATCAAAGGGACCATCAGACTCTGCATGGACTTCAGCTTTCTGTACCACAGTTGGAAACTTGGGCAGTGAACTGAATGGACAGAGGGAGAGAGTTTCCCTTCTTGGGGGATTGTGCTGCTTGTTTTTCAATACCTGAAAATAGTCACCTTTATGTATTTGTCGAATTTTAGAGTCATTTATGACAAAAAGCAGAAGTCCTCAGGGCTTTGTTTTATATCCACTCTTTGACTCATTGCTGCCAGAGGGAAGATATCAGAAACAGAAGGACAAAGATAAAATGGATTTTTTTATTGTCTCAAAGATGTGCTGAAGGCAAGATGGTTGCAGGCTACATAGAGAGAGGCATTTGAAAAATATCCTATTTCCCAGTCATTTTAAAAGCTTATCTTCTCAACTCCTTCCCAAAACCCTTTCGTTCTCCTAATATTCCATGAAATTTCTTGATAATGGCCACCCACTGGGTCAACAAGAAAAGGTCAGACCAACTGATCCCTTGTTGTATTCTGAAAGGGAAAAAATTGTGCCTGAGGAAAAGTACAAGAGGAAAAAATCTACCTGTGTGCTTCATTAAGAGGGAATGGGAAAAACTACTTATGTTTTTCCTGAAACCAAGTGTGCTTGACCAGATAGGTAAGAAGGAGCTTCCTGGCCCATCTAGGAAGCAAGGATCTGTTTACAGGAACTAGACACAAATCCTTGACCCCAACTTCAAGGAAGAAAATAATGAAGGAGACCTTGACTCTCTTTCCTTCCACCAGTGCCCCTCCTCTCCACCTGATGTGGAGATTCCTTTCTTGTTGTACCAACTACCTCTCGCCGTATGTCGAACCAATCCAATACTTAGTGGCCTAAATAACCACTGTTTTATTTGCTCTGATTTCGTGGTAGGCAGATGGGGTGGAATTCATTTAGGTGGTTCGTTTTCTGGCTTCCCCTGGGGCTGCTCATGTTTCTATCATCATCTGTCAGCGCATAGAGGGCTCTTTAGTCCAAGCCTCACTCATACATCTGGCGAATGGTGTCAGCTGTCAGCTGCACCATGGGTCGCCAGAAGACTTCTTCACAGAGTGGCTTTGTTCCAAAAGCGGCAAGAGATGGGGCAAACCCTAATGAGAAAGCATTTCCTATGTCTCTGCTTGGGTCACATTTGTTAATGCCCTATAGCCAAAGCAAGTCACATAGTCAGAGTCAGTGTAGGAAAAGATTAATAGAGGGTGTGGATACAGGGAGGTATGATTCACAGGTGCCATTACTCTAACAATCCACCACCTTATTGAGATCTCCAGTCATGTGCCTATGCCCTGGGGCATGTGTGTCATCTTTCTGCAGCAATTCTTCATTATCACAATGTTCTGCTTCTGACAGAAGATGCAACAACTTGGAAAGACAGGAAGAGATACTGGTGATTCCTAAGACTTTTTTATCTTAGTAATTCGGCACAAATAGCCTGGGCTTCCATCTCACAAGTGCAGTTGTAGGTGGCGTGCACAGGTACAGTGCCACTGGTTGTTTATATCAAACCTCCATTTTAACCAGTAAGTACTTATGTGGGGCTGGTAAATATCTAGAATATCAGGGGTGCCTGGGTGGTTCAGTGGGTTAAGTCTCTGCCTTCGGCTTGGGTCATAATCCCAGGTTCCTGGGATTGAGCCCCAAGTTGGGCTCTCTGCTCATCGGGGAGACTGCTTCCTCATCTCTCTCTCTGCCCACCTCTCTTTCTACTTGTGATCTCTGTCAAATAAATAAATAAATAAATTCAAAAAAAAAAAAAAAGAGAGAGGAGAATATCAACCCTGCTGCATATGTCAGTTACTTGCAAAACACTAATCCAAGTCTGATAAGTATCCTACGTATAATTCGCAGGCTCACAAGTTCCTTAGCATTTGCCCAAACCATTCAGGTTATACTTGGAGAGACTGTGACCCCGAAGGATCAAAGGGACTTTAGTTCTAATTAGGTCACACAAGAAGCAGATAGGAGAACTAAGCTCAGAATCCAAGTCTTTCCATAGTTTCACCAATGTGCTCTTCATTAAGCAGTATCACAACTGATTTTCATGAGATTTAGTTCTGCCTTTGTGGACGACAGTCTCTTAAACTGCTGCCTTGGCTTATGTATTTAAGATCTGCATTCCAGTCCCAGATTTTAAATGTAAACTTTCTTAATTGATAAAGAGAAGACAGAAGACATTTGGAATTTCCTACTCTGTGTTCTTTATAGAGTTTAACAGGAACACGTTTCATCACTGCAATTCCATTTCGTGGTTTTAGGGGAGGATGGGAACGAGGAAGGAGTGTTATTATAAGCACGGATGCAAAACCTTCTTTCTGAATTCTCTCACCTATTATCTCAGCAAAAGCCTCACTAAGCCCTGACACAAGAAAATTCAGCACCTCTGTTACTGCTTTAACATAGCTCTCATCCTCAGAAATGCTTCCATTCTGATTTAGTCACCTAACATATACGCCCCAGAACTACTTCGGTCTCAGCACTGAAGGATCCGGGATGTTTGTCCCCCAAAAGTTATCATTTAAAGTGGATTTGAACTGTCCTCTGAAAGTGGAGTCCAGTTGTATTCCACAGCAGACAAAAGGACAAGACACTGGAAATAGATCTTTTACATCTTAGAAAATCCAAGTGAGTCTTTCTGGACAAACAAAAGGGCACAGAACAGGAAAAGATAAAGAAACAAACCAACCCACCTGGGCCGTCTGGGGCTACTCAGACTTCCAGGACCTTATGATTTTATGCAGTCTAGCCTAACCATGAAATTTTTTTTACAGTTACAAAATCATGAGCACTCGAAACAACTACAAATCCCTAATAAGACTGTACAAGAAGACACTGAAAATTCAAATTCATCTTTAGCAAGTGAAGGGTGTGCTAACAGGAGAAAATATAAACAGCATATGGAGAGAAGTACATAAGAAAGGTACTAACACACCAATTCAAACTCTTGTCAGACATCTCTTTAGCGTGCCTGTCAGCAGGAAGCCAATTACTGGGGAAAGAATGAAGTTTGTTTTATGAGCACAATATTACAAACACAGCCCCTTCATCTGAACATCAAGGAAGAATTTTGCATTTCTGATAGAAGCCAACAGTGTTCTGCAGCTGACGGGCTGGTGGCTTGAAGGTTAAAGCTATGGGAGGGCTAGGAGAGAACCAACAAACTCCTTAACCCCCCAAATCTAGCTCCAGTGATGAAACTGTGATGCTTAATTTGTGAAAATCTCCAATGGAAGACTCAGGCCCTCAGAGAATAGGAGCTAACTTTAGCAAAACTCAGCACAGCTTCTGGCCTCATAGGCTTCTAGAAGGCTCTCATGTGTCACACCCTGAATACTTTTGGCACTGGAAGCCTATGGTCTTCATCAGAGGGACAGAAGGAGCAACGTGTGGCATCATCTTCCATTTCTTAGCTTATGGATATAATTATTATTATTTAATAATGTAATCTTCCCTTGGAAGGAACAACTTTCATTTGAAAGTGTGCACGTAAAAACAGTATTAAAGGTCCATCTTTGTCCTTATTCTGAACACAAAAATATCTAACTTGTCTCATTTTGTTTATATATCCCTTTCTTTCACATGTGGGCAAACAGATACCAGAAATATTAATTACTTCTCACAGTATGCTTGCTTAAATAATGGTGTGAAGTGCTTCGCCGGGCTCCCAAACATCTACCAGATCTTTCCCGGGAAAGAGTAACACTTTACACACGTAAGAAAAAGAAATAACTCAGGTCATCAGACAGATCTTTTGACTGATAGAAATAGCTCTTCTATGCCTGGACACAGTCTTCAGTATTTCTCATATTATTATCATGATTATCCCAGAAATCCACTCTTCGTTGACCATATTACCCATAAGATGAATACAGCAAACTATAGAATTAGCACCTAAAAACCCTACCATGACATTTCCATGTCACAGGTACAAAATTCCTTGAAACTTTTACAGAAAGAGAATGAGGAAGATTCTACTCTGGCTCCTTGACTGCTGCAGTTAGGACTTTAGCACAAGGATACCAGTTCTCTTTCTAAAGCCGAAATAAGTTCTAATTGCCATTGTAATTTCTTCTTTGACCCACAGTTTATTTAGAAGCCTATTGCTTAATTTCCAAATGGTTATGGGTTTTTCTCATTATCTTTTCACGATTGATTTTTAGCTCCTTTCTACTGTGATCACGGAACATTCTCTGCATGAATTTAATGCTTGGAAATTTGCTGAGATTCCTTTCAGATCACACTGCGGTTGTTGGATACAGTGTCCCGGTTTGTTCTTCGGGTCAGGTGTGTTAAACATGTTCCGCTTTTCGAGATCCTTCCTAATTATTTTCCTCTGCTTATCCTATTGGTCACTGAAAGAGGTATGTCAGAATGACCTAAAACTATTGTAGATTTGCATTTACTCCGTTTGGTTCTATCAGTGTTTGCTTTATGAACTTCGAGATTTTCTTATTATATCCATGCAAATTTGTCCATGTTACTTCCTGGCAAATGAGCCACTTCATCATTGTGCAATATCCCTCTAGTTGTTCTTCTAGCCTTGATGTCTGCTTGGTCTGTTAATCCATGTAGCAAAACAGCTTTCTTTTGGCTAATGTTCATAAGGAATATCTTTGTCATTTTTCACTGTCTACCTTTCTGCACTTTTGTTTCTATGTTGTTTACTATAAGCAGCAAAAAGGTTTTTTAAATCCAATTTGACAGTATTAATCTTTTAACTGGAATATTTAGTCTTTCATTTAAAGTACTTACTGATATATATGGGTTTAAATCTACTATCTTGCTATACATTTTTTCTTTCTCCCGTACATTCCATGCTCCTTTTGCTCTCATTTCTTGCCTTATTTTGTTTTCTAATTAAATATTTTTACTATTCCACACTCCCTTTTTATTACCTTGCTTATTAAAATTTTACTATTCCCTTAAGGGTTACTGTAGGTTAAAACACGCATCCTTGACGTTGATCACAACAAAATGCAAGGATCATAGATCAATATAGTTCTATTCATCCATTTTCCAGCCTTTTGTTCGATTTTTGTCATGTACCCACCCCCTAGGTATTTAAATTTTACTTATTATGTTGTTGTTGTTGTTATTGTGTTATACTTTCAATATTCATCTAGATCTACCCGTATATTTACCCTTCACAGGCTTTTCATTCTTTCTTGTCTCTCCATGCTCCTGGAATCATCTCAGAAGCACTCACTCCAGTATTTGCTATAACACAGGTCGACTAATGACAAAATCATCTTACTTTTGGGGAGGGGGGCATTGGGGGAGTCTAAAATTATGTCTTTTGATTTTTTTTAAGGTTTTTATTTATTTATTTGACAGAGAAAGATCACAAGCAGGCAGAGGGGCAGGCAGAGAGAGAGAGAAGGAAACAGGCGCCCTGCTGAGCAGAGAGCCCAATGAGGGGCTCGATCTCAGGACCCTGAGATCATGACCTGAGCTGAAGGCAGAGGCTTTACCCCACTGAGCCACCCAGGCGCCCTTGATTTATTTTTTTAAAGGGCATCTTTTTACTGGGGTAGAATTCTAGGTCAGTTTATTTTTTGACAATTTTGGGTAAATAACTCAGATCAATTTATCAAAATTTCGAATAGATAATTTCATTGTTAGCTAACCTCTGTTGTTTCTTTGGGGAAGTCATATGACTTCTTATTTTGGTTTTTGTCTGCTTTTAAGACTCTCTCTTCTTTTGCTTGAAGTAGTTTTACTATGATATGCCTAGTATGGTATTTTTTATGTTATCCTACTGGATGCTTGTAGTGCTCCTTGACCCTTGGTATCTTTCATTGTTTTTGAAGCATTCTTGGCCATCATCCCTTCAGATATGCCTTCTATTCCAAAGTCTTTCTTTTTTCATTGAAGGGCTCTAAATGTACCCCTCAATGAAAAACATGTTCAAAATATGTTTGGTCTATTTAATTAGGCCCTACATTTCTTTTATGTTGAGATTTTTTTTTCTGGTTTATCTTCTAATTCACTAGTTCTCCCAAGTGTTTTTTATCTGCTATTAACCATATATCTATTGAGTTATTGATTTCAGTTGTTATTTTTCACTTCTAAACTTTACATTTGATTATTTTTAGAAGTTATTATCTGTTTAAATTCTCCATCTTACCCTTTATTTTTATCATGTTTATTAAGTTTCTGTCGGATAACTTTAGTATCTGGATCTCCTCCAAGTCTGTTTCTGTTGTGCTTTTTCCTCCTGGTTTTCAGAAACATATGCTTATCTTCTGGAGTCACCAGTAAGTTTTTACTGAATTCTAGATATCAAAATTTGAAGAAATAGTTTGAAACTGTAGGTAATCTCATCTTGTTCAAAATAGAATTTACTTTTGCCTCTGATAGAATAGAGAAAGACCATCTTAATCTGATCAGAGAATAATCTGCTTTGTGGGGCTGCTCTATTTCTGGTCCATCCTCATTCCTAGGGGATAGTCTGTCCAGGGGCCTAATTAAGACCCTGGAAGTTTTGCCAAGGTCTTCCTCCTTGAGCTGGCTCTGAATTCCAGTTTTTGTCCCCTAACTCATGAGAACACCAAAAGCTTAGTCGGACTTCTCCACCTTTCAGCCATCAATGTGTACTCAATTTCTCAGCCTTTCTGCTGCTTCTTTAGAACTGGCCAGTGCCTGAAGAGAACAGCATCCCTGGCAATCAAAATTTACCTCTCTGCATTTTTCTCGCCAAGATGTTGGCCCCTCAAGTTGTGGTTGCTTTGGTAGTTTTCCAGTGCTTCCAACAGACTTTCTGTAAGATGCATTCTTTTCTAGATTTTTTAGTTCACTATCACCAGAAATAGATACCCCTTCTAGCCCCCCCAAAAATACTTCTAATATATTTTTAACACCATCCTATCAGTAGCAGAAATTTGACCATTTCTATAAAATACTAGTTGTCTTAGGTTAAGCTAAGGGGAAACTCATGAGCTTCCAGGGTGAGGTGTCTCCTGTTTGGCCAAAGGCAAGTCTCAGCAGCACAGAACAGTTGTGAGCTATTAGCAGCTAGCATCCACAGCAGCTGGCAGACTGATGTGTCAGGCAGAACAGAGACCTGGGAGGGCATCAATAGCACTGATACAATAGATATCCTGATCACTTCGATAATACAATTTTTTTTCTTTACTTTTTCAGTTTTTTATCAAGGTCTTTCCTATTCTCCTATCTTCCCCATTACTAACATCTTTTTTTTTCCTGGCCCCTCAACAATTGGGGTAGTAGAGAGGAAGAATGGAATTAGGAGAATAGAACCCGCCCCCCCCCCCCACACACACACACACAAGCACACAGTACCTGCAACACCATTCCTAGAGCACTCCCTGCTGCCCCAGTGATATACCCCACACAGCCATTTTATTGGGAACACTTGTCCTGATAAGCAGACCACTTAGGCAGAGTCCTTTCAAGATTCCCCTGAACTTGCTACTTCACCAAGTATCCAATTAAGCCATGAGAAAGCTTGACTCTCTGTCTTTCCAAAATCTAGATGTTCAGGATGCTCCTCCTATCGCCTTCTTCCATGGGTCTAATCTTCAGGGGTACCTCCACATAGCCTCTTGTCTTTAGGATTTTCGAAGCCAGAGTCAGGGCCCAGTCTCTGGCGCCAGACTCCAGAGGATGCATGTTAACCTCTCCCTAGACCCTTCTCTGCACTCAGCTGTGTTCCCATGGTGACATGGGGATGGATAAGTTTCTTTCAGCAGTTCGGCCACCAGTCACTGCGGATAAGATGTCAGGCTCTTTATCTGGAAAACACCACTTTCTCTTATGTCCCTCCTACATGGCATAGAGTAGAGGGAGGTATTCCCTCACCCTTAACCTATGAGGAGAGGAAGGGAAACAAAATTCCGATTCATTTGAAAAGTATAGAACTGAACTACAAGGACTAAAAAGATGTTTGGTAGGTGAGGGACTAAGGGGCACTCTCTAAGTCCTTTTCGAGAAGTCCACATTTTGAAAGTATTTCTATCCTAACTGCAGTGAGCAAAGTATTGGTATGCTTGTCCTTTTCTGCTTCTACCAGAATTCATGGAGCCTCAGAAATTTTGTACTTGTATCTAACACGATTTGCCACAGATGCATGAATTATTAATTACTTGATTCTAGAACATTATTTTTAAAACCTGAATGTTTAACTTAATAGATTTTTTTCCTCTGGAGAGGAGGATTGTCAAGTTTAGAAAGAACATATAGAAAATAGGCTATTACTACACAGTTGGCATCTCCTCCCCACTGAGTGACATAGAATCGGCATTAAGATCTGACTTTAAAAATAATTTCATTTTAGCAGACTGCATTAGACAGAGCTCTCTTTCCTCTGCACTTTCATGGGCCATGAAATTAGAGTATTTCAAGCCACTGTCACTGTGTCTGAATTTCAGGAAGCCAGGTATAACATATATTCTTTGAAGAGTCCTAATTACTCCCCTTAATTGATTTCTGAGCATTTACTGAGGATTTGACTCTGCCCTCAGTGCTGAATCACAAAACCAAGTATGAAATGGTCACTTCCCTCAAGAACCTGCAGACTAATGAGGAAACCAGAAAAAATAAACAGATCCTTAATATACAGCTGAGCAATAATTAAGAGCAACCAGCCAGTCCTGGGTGGTCAAGAGGGGCTTCTGGAAGTTCTCTTAACAGATGAGAAAAATTAGCCAAGTGATTCTCATTTTTTTTTTTTAATGCTGGGTCACTGAGTGAATGTCAGGGACATCAGTAAAGATGAAAAATATGTAGGCATGATTTAGAATGAAAAATCATAAATTTAATCTTGGAATTGATGTGTTTGTACTATTGGCCCAAATAAGCAGAGATAAATAGTAAACTTTTGGCCATATAAGAATAAAACTCAAAGGATATTTAGGCTAAGAAACACAGATTTTAGAGTCATCAGCATTTAGTTGACATTGAAATATTGACAGTAGGTAAAATCATGAAGAGAAAACATATAGTAGTTTTGTGTTGTCTGGTTTATGTCTCTTTTTGAGAATCTGATGAAAACAATGGACTCTGTTCCAAGAAAAAGTCCATAAAGACATTTTTGTATACACTCACGTGGAGACACAGATTCCCTGAAGCTCATTTATGACTAAGAAAACATAATGTGTAATAAAGAAGGAAAGTGAATTGATTATCGAAACTTCCTGAACCACAACAAAAAGTACTGATGTTGATGTTCAAGACAGCATGGAAGATAAAGCTGCCCAGACAAAGGAGACTCAAAAAAGTTGGGTTTCTCAAACTAAATACTTGGAATTTTATGGCTATTTAACTATGTACTACCTGCCTTTGGAACCAGTTCAGTCTATAAAATACATTGCCACAAAAATCCAAAACCAGAGGCAATTTTGAAATATACACGTGAAATGGAGTTGGATCTATTCATATCACAGCTCCAGAGAATATATCAAGCTAGAAGTAATGAGTTCCAGTTTGTAAGGATTTTTACAGCTCAAGAGAAATTGGCTTTTCTATAGCTTTCGCCTTCCCTAGGTTGCCAGAATACTGTGCTTATGCTTCTACTATAAAACTCATTTCATTCCTTCTTGTTCACATGTCAACTTTCCCCCCTCAAACTTTTAGGGTCTTTGTAGAAAAGGACTAATTCTTATTTCTCTTTGCCCATGATGCTCTTCCCCCCACTCCGCCAGCTCCCCTCCAACACATACCTAATACGAAGTCTTACACATTTATTTGATAACTATTTGTGGAACTAACTAGCATTGTCAGCCCAATCACAGAATTTTCTAACACTAGCAAAGCAGAAATCAGATATATGGAAGATAATGGAAACCAGAGGCTCCAATTACCCCTTTCCAGGTAAGGTCTGATGCCTCTCATTTCTGCAACAATTGACCAGAAGAAGTATCAACAGTAAATAATATTAATCATCCCAGGGTCTCCTCGTCACATTTGCCATGCTTGTATTACACTGTATGGCGTGGAATTAGAGAAAATGGGGGTGGGGTGGGGGATGTAAGTTCCCAGAGGCAAAAGATAGAATTCTCTCTTCATACCATATAAAAACTATCTCCTAGACAAAGAGAAACTATCATTTATGCAAAGCAAAGGAGAAAACAGGTGTTAGTACAAGAATAGATAATCTCAGGGGTCATAAATGGAATCCTTTCTCCACATAAATCAAAAGAGAAATCAAGAACACACGTGGGAGAATTAAATCACAATTTAGCCTTGTTTGCTGTGTAACATTGTAACTAAGATTGGTGCAAACCAATGTTTTTAAACATTTCATATGAGCCTGAAGGGAAGCCATTTTTTGACCTTTGCAGGTTTACTGTCCTACCTACTATGAAACGGAGCAGAATGTCATTGATGTTTTCAGAAGAATATTTGCTCTAGCCCCTTGTTGATGCCTTCATTACCTTACTCCAATAAATCTTCACTTTATGTTTACACACAGGGCACTTTTTTCACCCATTCCTACACACAAAAGGTCTAAGTTTATTGCAATATTAGACAAGGTGGTTTTTTGCTTTCTGGTTTGTTTGGGTTTTATTTTGGTTTGGTTTTATAGGTTTGTCCACCTTGAACTATCTGAAGGGCACTTGAGCCCCACAAGCCTCACAGTTCAAAAATATTAAATACAATAAAAAACTACAGAGGGAGGGGCGCCTGGGTGGCTCAGTCATTAAGTGTCTGCCTTTGGCTCAGGTCATGATCCCAGAGTCCTGGGATCAAGCCCCAAATCGGGCTCCCTGCTCTGCGGGAAGCCTGTTTCTCCCTTTCCCACTCCCCCTGCTTGTGTTCCCTCTCTCGCTGTGTCTCTCTCTATGAACAAAATCTTCAAAAAAAAAAAAAAAAAACCACAGAGGGAGACCAATCTCCAACTAGTTTTTACTTCATGTGAGCCTCTTGAATACCTAGACTCAAAGAAGCCCTGGCTAGACCTATGGGTTGCCTATACTATTTGTCTTTTCTATGGGAATGCAGGGCTGGTTCCTCTTGCAAGATTATTGCCTAGAGGCTGAGGTGGCTCTAGGGAATATAAAGTAGTTTTGGTCTCTAACTGAAAAAAAATTTTTTTTCTAAACCAAGTAATCAGTTTGTCCCAGACAAAGAAAGCAGCATAATAAACAACACAGACTAGAGTTCTCTCTTTGTCAGGCTGGGTGTCTTGTATGTTTCTACCAGGCAAAGTGCTTGATTCAGAAGACTATGGAAGAAAATCAGGTACAAGACAAAGAGGGAAAATGTCAAGACTAGAATAGTCAGCAAGGAAGGGAAAAAAATTATAAACAGGTCTCTAGTTGTGACAACTCCCTCCGGAGGCTAGAAATTCAACAGTTGGGTCTATTTATTTATTTCTTGAGGGAGGGGGGCTTTGGATCTAGAACTTTCTGATTTTAATTCTGTTGAATAACTTCTTTTTTAAAATTTAATTTTATTTTTTCAGTGTTCCAAGATTCACTGTTTATGCACCACACCCCATGCTCTATGCAATACATGCAGTTGGGTTTATTTTTATAAACTCAGACCTTTGTCTGGCATGTTTGCTCCCTACCCCCACTATAGTCTACCACACGACAAATTCATATACATTTACTCAAGCCTCAGCTCGCACATCATTTCTTCTGTAGAGCTCCCTTAACACCACAGAAAGAATTCTTTTCTCTCTTTTGCCCTCCCATCTCACTTAATCAGTCTCCTTTTTAGAGAAGGTCTCCCCTTCCATTTTAAGAGCACCTTGCAGGCGTGGGTTTGTCATCATTTTCTCCCTGGGGCTTAACATTACAGGAGATGCCAAAAAATTGCTTAATAAATACATGTTGAATAAATCCAAATAGCCAATATTAAAAAAGCCAAGACCCCAGACACTGAAATTAGACAACTAATAGAGCCCCTCTTACCATATGTCAAGAAGACCCAGCCTGAAATATGGGGAGCGTGTCAGAACACACCCAGTTAGCAAATCAGCTCTCAGTAAGTGTAGGTGAAAAGAATTTTTATAAGAAAAGCTAATATAAAATAAATTTCTATTATTCTTGGTTCATTTTCCCAGGGAATGTTAGCAAATCGGTGCATTTTTTAATCAGGAAAAAAAAAAATTTACCCTGAAGTATCCCCATGTGCTACATAATTAGATCCTGGGCAGAAATGTTTTACACCCACATCAGTGTTACAGGTCACATGGGTGCGGATTAGAAGTCTCTCCTCCCACTCAGAAATTGCTCAGGCCTGTTTATGAGCAGCCACTTAACAATATACTTAAAAGCACCAATTTAAAATGCACACTGCATGGACCACCACACAGATTACCATGGACACTGTCCAAATGTTGCCTCATAGCACGAGAGGAACCCAAGGTTATTGAAAAAAAGGTCTACTTCTTTTCAATATTCTTCTTCATAAAAATATATTTAGGTATGTACTGACTTTCTAGAGTTACTCAATAGCTATATAATTTAAATAAATGACTTTCTCCAAAAGACTCTCATAAATTCTCTGCGGAGAGCAAAGAAATCTATAGGATGGAGACACACATTTACACATGCAGACACACACACTCAGACATGTGCACGTTCACGCTCATCGTGTGCAAGCATGAGACCCATTTCTCTCCCCTCACGCCCCCTCACACCCATGCACTCCCAATTAAACCAGGGAAGGGGCACGATGGTTTTCAGAACAGCTATTATGCAAAGGGGATACCTCTTCAGTTTCAGGTGAGTCACCAGCTGGACTTTCTGCTAGCTCACAGCAGCAAGCCACAGCCCCACAATTTACGTCTCGTTTGTTACTAGTATGTACTACCACATACATGCAAGCGTCTTCTGAATATTAAGGACAGCTGGTGGGTCGTGACAGTATCAGAAATAGTCTTGTTATTTTTAAATCTCAGAAAAATAAGTTGCGATCCCAGAATGAGGGCTAATAAAAACAGCATTTCTTAGACCTTCGCGTGTCTTGGTGTTGCTTCTCTAACTCCAGTTAGTAAGCGAGCTGTCCCTGTTTTTCCCACTCGAGTCACCTTAGTTGTACTCAAAACCCTATCAGGACAGGTTATTTTGTGTCCTGCTTACCAGTGAGTGCCCATGGTTAGCACATAGTGAAGGAAAGAGGACTGGGCGGGTGTGGCAAACTCTCTCCTTAACACTAACTGTGGCTAATATGTGGACATCTGTCCTGACATACTATGGCCCTCCTCTCCAGAGAAACCAGGGGTGGTGGGAAATGAGAAGCCTGTTCGCCAGGACTCGGCCTTCCCCGGCTGTTTCCACATCTCAGATACGCATTTCTCAGCATCCCTCCTCCCCAGGCACTTGGCTTCACAATGGAAGCTTCCTTTGTTTAGGGAAGAGACTAAAATCACGCATGTACTTTTCATATACATTATTCTTGTTCCTTTCCATCGTGGCCCTGGAAAGCGGTGACTCAGCCTGTACCTACGAACAGAGGGAAGAGCTGAGTCATTGTCCAAAGACACTAATCAGAGCAGCAGAAAATATGCATTATTAACAGCCTGAAGCCTACCTTTTCCTTCAGTTCGAGATGTTCTGACCAGAACATCAGATAATTATTTTGGATTTACACCTCATTTGTCTTCTGTAAGCATCATTTCATTTATACTAACGATAAGAGAATTAACCTAGAGGTTTTTTCCAACCACTTTTACTAAATAAACGAGGTCCTAGAGTCCCAACAAAAGTATTAATAAATATAGGCATGATTGCGTTACAGGGAGATCTGAAGTGGTACATGTACATGATACCTCTTAACTGGTTCTCTCTCTCTCATATATGTATTTATATTTATGTTTCTATTCAGATCTATATGTAATTTTTTTACATAGGTGAAAAGATACATACAAATGTATCATACAGAATTATCCCACCCCAATCATGCTTCCTGCATTTTTAGTAATTGTAGCATCTGCAAAGAATTAAAAGAAATTAAACTAAAAGAAATTAAAAGAAAACAATTAAAAGAAAACAAAAATATTCTAATGGGTCTTTGAAAACTATGCCAAAATGGAGCCCTTTTAGCTTCAACTAAGGCACAGTGTTCAATTTGTCTCTGCCCCAGACGAAACAGTGTCCGTTTGAAATGCTACATGAAGATGTTTTGCTTTTGGGGAGCTAATTGGCACTGAGCAGTCACAGTAATTAGCAGCATCAGGTAGTTCGGGCAACATTTGGTCACCCATTGCCTATTTATCTGTGAGCAAATGGGAGGGTGTAGGGGTGACAGGAACAGATGGGGAAAAGATACGAGTACTTCATTGGCACCTTGCATGGATGCTTCATGCTGTCTTTCTCCCTCCAGCACCATCATTAGAGCCTCTGGCTTCTGAGCCAAGTCTGAGAGCCCGTGGGCAAGTGCAGATGCCACCCGCTGTTCTGGCTGCCCTTCCCCCCAGCTTCTTCCTTGCCCTCCTCTCATCTGGTGTGACAAAGGCTGTTCTGTGCTGCCTACACACTCTGGTTTCACAGTTGAGGATTTTTTTGTTTTGTTTTGTCTTTGGGGTTTTTTGGTTTTGGTTTTTTTGGTTTCTATGCAACAGTAACAAGCCAGTAGGGCTATGGTTAGGGGTTAATTGGGCATAAAGACAAAATGTGCAAAAACCCAGCTGTTCCTCTCAGGGAGGATTCCAGAGGGGTTGTGTAACTGATTGCTACCTTTCAACAAGAACTCTGTAGTCCAATGACAGTACCAGAACCAAGACATGACCAAAGTCATGGGGAAGAAATGCCAAACAGAAACGTCTATTTTAAAAAAGGTCCATGAAGGGGCAGATGGGGACTCAGTTGGTTAAACGTCCACCTTTTGATTTCAGCTCATGTCATGATCTCAGGGTTGTGAATTCGAGCCCCATGTCAGGTTCCACAGTTAGCGTGGAGCCTGCTTAAGATTCTCTCTTTCCATCTCTCTCTAAAAAAAATATTAATTCATTAATAATAAAAGGCCCATGAAAAGGGGCAAGTACAGAAAAAGAAATACAAAGAACCATAATGGAGACCTGGGAATAAAAACAGAGAAACTAATGCTTATTGAGCAATTACTATCTGCCAAGGACCATAGTAAGCAACTTAGGTAGACACAACACTGAACTTGCTATCAGTATTAACCCCTTCTACAAATGAGAAAATGGGCTTAAAATAAGGGTTTTACAGGTGAATGCCACTCAGTCTATAAGTACCAAATTCGGTCTGTGATTCAGACCCCAGAAGTCCCTTCTTGAAGCTCTCCCGGGAGTCCAGGAGACTGGAGGTCTGCTTCTGAGCCAGTTTCTGTGGAGCAGAGTAACCGGCAGCATTTCCCTGAACTTCAAGATCTATCTCTACAGACAAGAGTGGTAGGTCCAAGGATGACTTGCAACCTCCTGTATCAGAATCATCTGATGAGCTCATTTAAAATGTAGATTTCTGAGCCTCTTCTTAAATCTAATAAATCAGACTGTCTACAGCAAGGTGTTTAAAATTGCATTATTAATAATTCCCCTGAGGATTTTTAGGTTCAATGAAGTCTAAAGAATGCTGGACTAGCCCTTTAAATCGAAAATTATCTGGCTCTGAGGGCTCCTACGGCACCCAAGGAAATTGTTGCATTATTTATGCTCAAATGTTGCTTATTTAAAAGAAAATTCAAAGTAGCTTTATTCAATATAAACTATTCTGCTCACAGAGGTGATTTTGAATGACTTTACTTCCAGAACTCAAGGTCATCTCCAAAGGGTAAAGTTTGCTGTCTAAATGTCAAGGCCATGAAAACCCTCAGGTTTAGGACTAGTCTAAAACTGCCCTGAGCCATGGCTGCATTTAGGATGATTTTAAAGAAGTCAACACTCTTGGGATGGATGAGCTTTTTGGTTTTTGTTCTTTCAAATAAAGCTTGTACCTTAGAATCAACCATGCTTCTCAAACTGTATTGGGCTGAGCATGTGAAATCGCATTTGACTTATAAAAACAATGAGTTCACATGGTTCGACCTAGTGTGTGTGTGTGTGTCTGTCTGTCTGTATGAGCTGGGCATGGTCCCTCTGACTAGATACTTAAATATCAACTTACTTTGTCCTCATACCGCACTGTCGCTCTTGGAACATCCCCAGTAGATGTTCGGTGATGAAATTGACAATGGAATTCCCCACTCAAGTTCCCAGACTTTGTCCTAAATCCTTAGATCTTAATAAAAAGGTAAATATTCACAGCTACAGTAGACCAGTCAGTAACCAAACTAAAAATCTAATAAGTTCTTTTTTCCATCCATTCCCAAAGGTAACATACAAATATGTGTAACAGACCCCTACGAGCTGCAGCATTTCCCCCAAATACGCTGCGTGTGTGAGTTTTCTGCGTCTCTTGAAAGATGGCTTCACAGTCTGACAGGTTTTATCAGCGGTGTACTTTTTCCTATGCTTCAAGCCATTTTCCTTAAACTGGGTACTCACTCATCACTAAAAACATATCCATAGGAGAAAGAAATCTAAAAGTTAAAAATTAGGCGGAATGACACGGATTGGCATGGATTGAATGTTTGGAGAAGAAATAAAAGTGACTGAGCTCACTGGGGCCGCCTGAAATATTTGTGCCTTTTTCCTCCTGTGTCTTCCTCCTCTGAGCCCACCTGTGAGTACTGGCAGAATTATTTGGCAGCAGTGAGCTAACTAAAGCTTCTAGAAGCTCTCATTCAGCAGTGAAATTGTTGTCTTCCTCTGATCCTCAGATTATGGAGATGAGGGGATGAATGTACAGCACCAAGATTTCCTACCGAGATAGCTTTTCACTCTTTTTAGTAAGAAAAAAGATCAAAAGGAAACTGGCTAATTAGCATACCAAAGGAGACAAAAACCCCTAGAGCTTTATCGTTGTTGCAATCCAATAATAAACACCCGAGTACAAAAAAGATTATTTGATAATGACACACAGAATTGAAAGCCTTTGAAATAGCAGCTTCCAGAAAAAAAAAATTTTTTTGGAAAGAAAATACCCATAATTATACAGAATAATGCTTACACGTTGGGGAGCAGCTCTTCTTTCCTATGAGAGCTACTTGCAGAACTATTTTGCCTAAGAACGGCGATGCGGATTGCCTTTATCTGAAAAACTCAAAAAGCCTACAAAAGGTTTCAAATCCCTTCTCAAGTAAACATTCAGCTCTTTCATATTCCTAAAAATTAAACACAGAATTCTTGTCTTAAAAAATAAGCGTCCCTTTTCCCAGACCAGTGCCCAATCAAAGACTGGAGCTCCAAACCAAAGAAATTTGCAGCTCTTTGAGGCTTATTCTTCTTCTCTACAGCCTTTTCTGGTTTAGAAACTCTGGTAGTCTCTCAAATACTGGATATTTTTTTTTTTTCAAGGGAGGAGAACAGAGCAATTGTTTCATTATAAACAAGTTACTCTGGAACATGAGCATAAAAATCTACCAGGCCTGTGGAAGGAGACATCCTTAAGAGAAAATCATATCCTGCACTCTTTGGGTTAATGTTAATATTGTGATGCTTGTCCTCAGGCATGGAGAAGACAATAATCACCAGGATGGATTTCACTGGGTTTGACTCGGCTGTGAGCATGTTGGCCTCTTCCTCCAAGACTCAAGGATACCGGGTTGGTCACCCTTTGGCATGGGGTCAAGCCTGGCTTCCCGGTGAGAATTTGACCCACATCCAAATCAGCTCCAGGACCTCACTAGCCCAGGAGCTGGTGGGACTCTGAATTGGGGTAGGCTGTGCTAATAGAGATTTTCTGCCCAAAGGAATTGAGGTTGCCAGACCCTAATTCCCTCAAAATGCCGACTGGTCACAGGGAAATTATTATTTTGCCTGGAGACCACCCAGATAATTATAATGGACCTGCCAGAGACCACTGGCTCTAAGCCATTTGAATTAAAAGCCTAGAGACCTGGGTTATTAATACTTTATCCTGTTTCTAAGCAAAGAATCATTGTTAATGAGTCAAACGGTAATGACTCTCTTTACAAGTCTGAGTTTGAGTAATCCCTCTCCTATTTTATAGATTTATTATTATTATTATTTTACCTATAAATGGATGGGAAATATGCCTTTGGCCATTGGATAGCCTCCCTTTTTCCCTGGGCCACTAAGTTGTCCAATTTGACATCACTTAAGGATCTTATTTCTTAGCTTCATACAGAATTTTGGTTTCTTTTTATAAACTGTTCATTTCCAATGAAACAAGCCCCAAATCAGAATTTTACTTAGAAAATGTGTCTAGAGGAGTAAAATAAATGCCATTTACCCACCATTCCAAAGTATTAATTAGACTTAGCTGTTTGCCAGCTAAGTACCAGAGGAGCCCACAGTGATTAAGAAGCACTAATTGGAATTTCGAGTGGCGCTGATAACCACACAAAGATAATAGGATTATATCTTCCCTCCCAGAAAAGAGAAGTAGCTCTGTCATAACTGTTTAGATGATGGTTTTAAGCTGTTTCACACCTAACTACCCCCAGAGAAAGGGAACATTTTTAGATTCTATTTTTGTTCCTATGAAAAAAAGAGAAACAAAATTCTTCCAGGTGGCCATGTAAGTACAAAAGAATGTCCTTCTTGGTCTCTGCATCTCAACTTGCTCTCAAAGAAGCACAGAAAAGTAACTCGACTTCACTACCAAAAGCAACTCAAGCTGAGTCAGAAAGTCAGCTAGACCTGACCCTCCCTGCAAGAATATATCTTTGGTTTAGGTTTGCAGAAACTCTTTCAGAAATTTATGAACACCTCCATTCCCAGGATTGCTGAAACCATAAATATAACTTATATTTGGGGAGGCTGAGCAGATGTTATTATCTACATTTTATACATTGAGAAACTATCATTTGAAGAGGATAAGTGAGTCTTTGCCATTATTCTCTTCACTTGAGAACATTTGGTGTTTATAGAAATGAAGCATTTTCCAAGCCTGACAGATCCCACAGGTATCAAGAGGCAGGGCAGGACTCCAGCAATTTCTGTCCTCTAACTCCCTCCTGGGAGCCAGGCTCTGGACCAACTTCCCTAGCCAAATTGCCTTTGTTGGGTTCAGATACCTCTATTTGATCCTCGTCGATAAAAATCCCAATCTTTTTATACTCCTAACGCCCCTTGTCCTCCATGCTATTGGTTATGTGGAGCATAACCAATAGCATGGAGGACAAGGGGCGTTAGGAGTAGGGAATTTGGGTAAATTGGAAGGGGAGGTGAACCATGAGAGACTATGGACTCTGAAAAACAGTCTGAGGGGTTTGAAGTGGCGGGGGGGTGGGAGGTTGGGGTACCAGGTGGTGGGTATTATAGAGGGCACAGCTTGCATGGAGCACTGGGTGTGGTGAAAAAATAATGAATACTGTTTTTCTGAAAATAAATAAATTGGGAAAAAAAAAAAAACTACAAGAAAAAAAAAAAGATTGTAATGGGGATTAACTCAAAAAAAAAAAAAAAATCCCAATCTGGCTTAGGAACTATAAATCCTACAAGTGGGTCACGTTCACTGCCTTATCATCCCTGCTGATGTCCAGACCAGCTCTTACAGACTATGACATAACCAATCATAAAAGACAATTGTACTACAGAAAAAAAGAGGGTGGGGTTGAAAATCTTCTTTCTTGGGTGTTAGAAATTTGGAAGAGATAAATTAAGATATATTTATTTTAAGCAAAATAAAAAGTACAGGGGTGCCTGCGTGGCTCAGTGGGTTAAACCTCTGCCTTTGGCTCAGGTCATGATCTCAGGGTCCTGGGATCAACCCTCCGCATCGGGCTCTCTGCTCGGCGGGGAGCCTGCTTCCCCCTCTCTGTCTGCCTCTCTGCCTCCTTGTGACCTGTCTCTGTCAAATAAATAAATAAAATTAAAAAAAAAAAAAAGTACATGCTAGTTGCAAAGTTACTGCACTTAGAGTCAAAGTTTTGGTAGCCATGAAGCATAGATTTTATCAGTGGACTGATCAGATTCTTTCAACAACTCGAGGGCCCATAAGGTGTTTTCCAGGGTAAAGCTTTGAAGCCAGACCTACATCACAAACCTCTCTGTTTCGGAGGGAAAAACATATAAATTTAATTGATTCTAACCACACCTGAAAGCATGCCTTCTCTAGCACACGGTCTGGCTCACATGGAGACTCTCAGGAGGTACAAAAGCCATGTGGAGTTGCCATAGCAACTTAAGGAAACCTGAAAAGCTAACGCATCCCTCCATATCTCCACCACAAGCCTGGAGCGTAATTTTAGACATTTTTTGAATCGGGGTATGACATCTCCAGATAATCTCTACCTAAATGTTACTCTTTATTAGAGAAAGCAATGATGACTCAAGATCACATTCCTGAAACTTGAGTTCGGAAAACTGGAGTCAGAAGAAAGGTCCCAGATCCATGTATTAGCATAAAGAAAGGCAGTTGAAAACTATGGATGGGTCCCAAGGCCCTTTCTTGGGGGAACCAAGCAGAGCACAAGGCTTCTTAGGAAAAACACCAAGGACAGTGGGCCCCAGGGACAGGATTTCTTGAGGTACAGAGGAGTTAACCAACAGAAAAAGAGAAGTGGATCAAAGACCACCTTCTTTCACTTTGAAATTTTCACTTGGGTTATCCAATAACCAGAAGGGGATTTCTGGTTCATATGAATTTTAGGCTGAAAAATAAGTTCCTTACTAGAATATAATGCAAGCAAACAAAGTGTTTTATTGATTTCCCTACCCTAAGGCTCATAGGAAGTACTTACTAAATATTGAATGAAGAAAACAAAGAAGGAGGGAAGGAAGGAAGGAAGCAAGGGGGGAAGGGAGGGAGGAAGGGAGGGAGGAAGGAAATGGTCGATTGCACATTTTTCTAAGTCTAAGAAAACTGACCCTTTGGCAGTCGAGAAGTTTTAATAACTGCAATTATGGCTATTCGGGGCTATAACGGTCACCTCAGAAGATACAGGGGATCAAATTAAATGTGTACTTATTGCCCTAAGGAGGTAACTTGTAAGAGATTTTTGTATTTCTGTGTTAATAGAGAACACGGAAAGGTAGTGAGGGAATAGCTATTGGAAGCTGGAGAAAAGGGGACCTGAGTTATGTACTGGTGGAACAATTAGCAAAACAGTTGCTTGAGGTAACTCGAAAATTAGATATGAGTACCCAGAAGGGGAAAGTGGCTACGGAAAAACTGAAACATGCCAGCGTCTGGAATTGTGGCGTGGACAGAGAGCTGACA
Source organism: Neogale vison (assembly GCF_020171115.1). Taxonomy (NCBI): domain Eukaryota; kingdom Metazoa; phylum Chordata; class Mammalia; order Carnivora; family Mustelidae; genus Neogale; species Neogale vison. The sequence continues at coordinate 115,227,448 of NC_058095.1, read as the reverse complement.
AACCTCGAGACCGTGCTTAGTGGTAGTGAGAAGGGCAGTGGGAAAATTGCTTTTGGAAGCCAGAGAAAAGAAACCATGAGTTATGTATGAGCAGATCCATTAGAAAAACTGTCACCTACAGTAACATGGAAAATAAAAAGGATACCTAATTAACTTGTGGATCCGGCTAGGGCCCCATGCAGAATATGGAAAGTAGCACCTGGCATTCTGTAGTTGTTTGAGATGAGTTACAGGAGGGGTAAGAAGAGCTAATGAGTGATGGCTTTCATTAGTATTTGTAAGAAATATAAAGGACGTGGGGGTTCAAAAGTAAAACTAATTCTCATCCCCAGTGTATCTTGGAAAAATACTCTCAAAGTAAGAAATTGCCTCAGGAAACATATCACATCCGAGGCACCATCAGTAAAACAGGGTCTCAGAGTAAAGATCAAATCAAGAGTGTTGTTTATGAGAACTCAGAAGGATTTAGGGCACTGCTTCCTAAACTCTCAGCTAGACAAAAGGGTTTCTAATAATCCGCAGAACTCGTAGACTTTCAGCGAGGAGAGTAAAAAAAGGCCTTCTAAAAATATTAAGGGCATTGTCCCATGGCAGTGTGACTTGCAGACAAAATTAGAGAGGGGTTAATCTTAAAGAACATTATGAATACAATAAAGCTAATGTCTAATAAAGTGAACCCGTAACAAGATTTATAAGCAACCCACAAAGTCCTTAAGAGAATTATATTGTATTAAGCATTGCCAGACTGACCTGAGACAGAAACATTTCAAAATGAAATTTGAATTTCAAAATGTAAAGAAACCCCTGTGGTTTTAAGCTTCTATGAGCAGGATGAAGACCGAAAAAATGGCTAAGCTGCAATCATGGGCCCTAGAAATTCACCCCCAGATATCAGACCTAGGCCCCAGCCAAGAGACTGACAACATGGACCCAACTAGATTTCAGATTTAGTCAAGGCTAGTGACTGTTCTATTTCTCCCTCTTCCCCTTTTGTGAATGGGTATTTGTTTGTTTGTTTGTTTTTTAAGATTTTATTTATTGAGAGAGAGAGAGCAGGAGGATGGGGAGAGAGGCAGAGGGAGAGGGAGAAACAGACACCCCACTGAGCAGGGAGCCTGATTAGGGGCTCAATCCCAGGACCCTGAGATCATGACCTGAGCCAAAGGCAGAAGCTTAACCATCTGAGCCACCCAGGCACCCCTGAATGGGTGTTTTTATTACAGTTTTTCTGTCTTTTCTTCACCATAGCAATGATGGGTATAAGAGGGAAAAAGAATTTATCTGTTCATTATACAGGTACTTGGATTGAAGCAGCTGCACCTGTGAGTCTTTATTCTCCCTGGACCTGATTTAGATGAGGTTTAGGTTCTAGACTTCAAACCTGAACCTGATTCTATCATGGAATGAGACTTAAGGAGTCTCGGAGACAGACTATATAGGAAGAATATATAGGCAGAATGAGAATTATTAGAGTCTAGTGAGTTGGCAGTGATAGACAAATAATTTGTTAGCTGCCAGCAAATCATGCCTATATATAGTAGCCTCCCTGCCTGACTCTGGGTTTGACCATGGGACAAGTTTGGTCAATGGGACCTTAACAAGTACATTGCAAGGAACAGCTTGATAAACACTTATATATTGGACTTATACTTTTGGAATGCTCCATCTTGAAGGCCAGCTATCATACCATGAGGAAGCTCAGGTTGGCCACGTGGAGAGGCCACAAAGGGATAGAGCTATCTGAGCAAACTCAGCAATTACAGTCATCCAACAAAGTCATTAACAGAGAATGAAGAAGATATCTTGGCCATTCGAGCCCAGAAGACATGGAGCACAGATGAGCTTTCTCCCTTGAGTTCTGACCAAATTAAAGAATCATGAGTCAATATATGATTGCTATTGTTTTAATCCACTAAGTTTCAGGTGGCCTATTATATGGAAGATAATTGAAACTTTGTATGTTTTCATTTTTTTTAAAAAGTATTCTTTCTTTTTATAAATATTCTACATGACTTAATTTTCTCAATACTTGATTTTAATACCCAAAAGGTGTGTTTGAGGGTTCCAAATTCCAACAATTTAAAAATTCTCTTCAATTGGGTTTCAGTTAATATAATATAGTTAACTATATAACATTTTGAATTATATGAGAAAATAAATACTAACTTATTTTCAGATAAAATAAGCTGAACATTCTTTGAACATACTGGTGCTGGAATCTTAGGGAAATTAGTTTCCATCATTTTTTCTTGTTCTGTTTTCTTTATACTATTTGTCACTATATGAAAATATCTCATTTATTTATTTGGTCCCTCCCTTGTTATTCTTGCCCCACATTGGAAAATAACCTTTAGTCTGTCTTTTTCTGTTGGACCACCAGCATTTAGTTCATTCCTTGGTACGTAGTAAGGGCTCAAAAAATACTGTATAAAACATAATGCTAATATATGATACACTTTTTAGGGGGAGGGAAGTGGGTAAGGTAGAAATTACTACCGCATCCTCCTCCCCTTCCTGGCACACGGAAGATAATGTTTCTTAGCTCCCCTGCAGTTGGACTAAGGGTCATAAAACTAGTTCAGGCCAACAGGCTGGGAGCACTTCGCTTCCACATTGAACATGACCACCTTGGAGAAAGGCCTGGAACTGCAGAAGATTTTTCCTGAGCAAGAAATGAACTTTGTTGTGTTGAATCACTTGCTTGCTCCAGAAGTACAACCTAACCTGTCCTGACTGATACGGTACTTGACAATGAGCATGTATAATTTAAGAACTCTATAACTATAAAATCTAGATGGTCATTCATAGATTCAATGGCAATTTATTGGATATCTGTTATGTACAAAGCACTATGCTAGGTCAAAGAATATAAGAAAATATGAATTAGATACTGCTTTCAAGGAGTTCACCATTTCATAGGAGAAATAAATTGTGTATATAAGGAACTATAGTACAAAGCAAAAAATTGTGAGTGTTATATGTAGGTATAGGTAAAGTGCCATGGAAGTCTATCTGTGAAGCATGTGATAAAGATTCTTAGCCTAGGTCCTTATGCGTACGGCAATTTACGAAAATGAGAGGAATGACTTCTTGTCCATATGTGCCCCAGTGCAAAAACTCACACCATTAGGGCTACTACTTCCCCACATTCCCATTACACTCCCCCTCTCGACTTGCTACAGGTTGAACTGTGCCCCCTCAAATTTATATGTTTAAGTCTTAGCCTCAGAATGCGAGGTTTCTAAACAAGAGTTTAGAAATAGAGGTAATCAAGTTAACATTAGGTTATTAGCATGGATTCCAATCCAACGTGACCAGTAAATTATAAAAGGGGAAGTTGTGAAGACAGACATGCGTGCAGGAAGAACACTGAGTGCACAGGACAGTGGAGAGCCGGGTGGTGCACCTACAAGCTGAGGAATGCCGAAGATTGCCAGAAAACCTCCAGAAGCTGGGAGAGAGGCCTGGAACAGGTTCTTCTTTGCAGCCCTCAATAGGGATTAACCCTGCTGACACCCTGATCATGGACTTCCAGCCTCCAAAACTGAGAGAGGATGCGTTTCTGCTGTGTAAGCCGCCCAGGCTGTGGTGCCTTGTGACAGAAGCCAGTGCCAACCAGTACAAGCCTTGAACAGATGCATCAGACGGGAAAGGAATAAAAGCCCGTGACGATTCAGCCAAGTCCATGTCCCAGCTGCCCATTATCTGTTTCTCTTTCTCCCTCTTTACTGGCAACAAACCAGGTTGATGAGGAAAAGGTGGAAAGTAACCAACAATTTCTGGCTATCATTTCCAGGGGTGGAAGAAAGGAAGACCGAAACGTGCATGTGCGCGTGTGCGTCTCTGCGCTTGAGTGGGGGAGGGGGGCTTAGGGTTGTTTTGTTTTGTTTTGTTTTGTTTCGTTTTTCCTCCCGCTTACCTGATCAAGCTACCGGAAAAGAAAGGAGAGGGGTAAATGGGTGTGAGTGTGTGAGTGTGTGGGTGTTGTCATTTTGTTTGCCTTTCATTCTTCAGTGAATATATTTTAAGCATAGTTCTGATTTTTTTCCCCGGAACAACCTAATAACATGCTCTAAAACGTTTCAATGTTTGTGTTTGAAATTTTCTCAAGCTCTGTGGTGTGTATAGCATTAGGATGGTTTGTTTCCTATTATTGCAGTGGGTTTCTAACTCATTAACTATCTGGGCCTTCCACACAGCAATACAGAGAAGTCCCTTTGAACAGGTTTCCTACTCTTGGTCTCTCATGCTCTTTTCATATAGAAGAGGCAATATGAGGTAATGACACTAGCTCTTAATATGGTTTGTTAAAGTGCTTCTGAAAGCAATTCCAAATGAGGAGAACCAAAATATTTGGAGTAATGTCAGCATCTCTGGTCGAGTAGACTCTACAGTCTCCCCTGGTGACCACTTTAAAATGCAAATCTCTTTAGATACCTAAGTTCTGATTGGGTTTTTCTTTTTTTTAACCTCACTGGTTTATCGTCACTGTTTGTAGGATTCCAAACATACATTTTGTCCCTCTTACAGATTTTGCCAGGCATTGCCAAGATACTGATAGAGTGACAAAATATATTTTGCATTACCAGAAGCCTTGCAAAATGCACAAATGACACAATCTCTGTCCTCTAGGGAGGATAAAAAGAATAATGGAAGAAATGGTATTTCCAAAAATGCATGTATTAATATTTGACTTGATAAAAAATGCTCATCTAAAGAAAAATAATTCCCCTTGAGGTTAAGAAGTTTTATGATAGATCTAACAGTAAAGGGAAAAGGGAAAAGGTCGTAGAGCTAATAATAATAATTAGCACTTACGTTGGCACTTTCTATCTTCAAAGCATCTTTTGAAATATTAACTTGTTAATCTTCCCAACATTCTTGTCAAGCTTATAAAGCTTTAGACTATTCTGATGTTCCCTCCAATATAATCCCATATAATACATGAACATTCATTTGATGTTTGCACACAAACACCGCTGGAGTTCCGAGTAGCCTGCATGGCTTCTGATACCTAGTTGGCTCCCAGAACATTGGTGTAAAGAATAGATGGTACTTCCACATCTTAGTCCAGAGACTCACTCCAAATTGAAGGGTGTGCCTAAGAAAAAGGATCATCTCTTTAAACACCTATCCGTATTTTATCAAAAGGGCTCTTTCTCTGGTTTTCTCCATTTAAAACACGAACTCCTCAAGAAATGGACTGTGTGTTTTTCATGTTGATTTCAAGGATCACCTAAGCCTGTGTTGGCTCAGCATGATGCTTAATAAACATTCACTAACAAACAAAAAAGAAGTCTTTATCGAGAACCTATTATTAAAATGTGAAGAATAAATGACAAATGGTATCTTTCCTGTTCCTCTAGGAACTTAGCACAGAAAAGGAAGCAGAACTTGTGTACAGAAAGCAACTCGATTGAGAACATAGCTAAGCGCCGTGATATGTAGGAAAAGAAATGAATGCTGGACCGGGGGCATTTCATACGTGTGTCGTCCCAGCCCATCAACCTCACCTCTTTCCTTTGAATGTATGCATGTTTGTCTAACCAATTTTTAACCTGCAATAAATGGCTATGATAGTAAAATACTAATATTTCCTAGACACTTTAACATAGACACTTTGCTCATTTGGAAATTATATACATATAAAAGAATTCTTTCTCTGCAAAAGAACAACAAAAACATATCGAAACACACACACACACACACACACACACAACTTGAATTCTGACCCTTAGTCTAAAAGAAAGTTTCAGGATGTTTTGAAGAAAAGGTAATGCAGCTCCAAGCTTTGTCTGAAATTTTGTAAGACGTTCATGAACTTGAGGAAAGCTGATTTCTGAAAGAGAATTTTTATTGAAACTCTTCTTAAGGTGGAAATTTGTTTTTTCATTCCTTTCCTTTGCCTGTGAATTTTGTACCAATTGTGGAAATCCTTACTTCCAATACACATGTGAATCCACGGGGCTTTTTCCAGGATATTCTGAAGCTTGTCAGATATCCTACGGGTGCCATAAACTGTCGCATCCAAAACAGAATTCATTCTCTACCACTCAAACTTAAACCTGTTCTTTTTCCCAACTATGGAGGCCATCAAACCTGGGGATACCCATGAGACTTCCCTCTTGCAAACTGCTCCTCGTCAGCCACAGAGACCTACCTCTTTAGCCTCAGCAGTACCAATTCTCATCCTCCTCCCTGCCATCCCACTGTCTCAAGTTCTGCTTCAGGATCAAGGTCAGGGCATCAGTCTGTCCATTTCATCCTTCTTTCCCCCTGTCCCACCCACTCTGGCCTCCACACTCTCCACTCTTCAAGCCCATCATTACCTGTACATCTATGGATTTATTGCCTCTAAGTGCCAAACACACTCTTCCCTGCTCTTCTCTGAGATACTGGAGCTGAACCCAGGTAGCCATTTCTCTTTTGCGGGGGGGCGCAGAGTCAGGCCTGATGAGTGTGTGTGGGGGGGGGAGGGGGGCTTGGGAGGAGACTGCAAGAGGAAAGGGCTCATCTTCTTAGTTCCAGTGTTTTTCTTCCTAAAATCTTTGTGTGTAGATTCCTCCCTGCCTACCCACCGCTCCCTTGCAAGTGATGTGTGGGAGATCCAGTGACGCAAACCCTCCTGTGGGTTCCGCCTGCACGGCAACAGGTGGCTGCTGCTAGCCAGCCCAGCCTGCATCACCTGAGTGAACCTAACTGCCTTCTCCTGGACCACACTAGATGAATCATAGCTTTGGCAGTAGACAGGGATGGCTCTTCCAAGTTCGTTCTTTGCTTGCCTGCTCTCTCAGCCTTGTGAGAAATGATTGGTCCCTACATCTTATTCCTGTATCCTTGAGAGTTCTCTTTATACTTCTTAGTAGGTAATACCCTTTAACTAGCTACTAATTTGTATGCAGTATTAAATTTTCCCTGCTCAAATTGCTATTGTGCTTTTAGTCTCCTGGCTGAATCCTAACTGGTTCGCTATTTCTGTTCTAAATATAAATCAAATCATATCAACTCCTGCTAAAAATCTGCATGACTTCTCATCATGTGTAACATTAAATTTAAATTATCTCTGGGCCCAAAACAAAAGTCTAATTGGGAACTATAACCACACAGTTTGTCTCCATGGATCAGAGGAACCCAGTCAAGATAACTTGGCTGCTTCTGTGCCCCACGGACATGACATTTGACCACGTGACACCCAGGGGTCACTGAGACACCCCCCACACACACCCCCAGCTTGCCGCAGCTCACCTCCAGCTAGAGCTGTCAGACTACAAACCAGAAGCACCCATTCACTGCCCACTAAGTTCCAGGGTACCCCCAGATGAAACAAACCCAGTCCCAACTGTACTGTTGCCCCCCATCCCTCCAGTTCAGCCCACTGGTCTTCAACACACTCTCTGAAATGACAGACAATGGTCCACTGAAAGAATTCGAGGCATGCTGCAAACAAACTTTTCTCCTTGTTTAAGTCTTCTCAGAAATGGCTGGCTCTGCTTCACTTCAGAATGCCTACGGCCACCCGACAAAAAGCCATGCCCGGGACTGCCATATCTCTCCCCCTTTCTCACAGACATCCCCAGGAGCCCAATTCATCACACCCTTAACGGCCCCCTTCAGATTTATCTGTCCGGGCCAAGGACCCAGATTAAAAATGAAACAACCATTTCCCTTGCTTGACAAGGGGAGACACGGTCTACCAAATTTCCATCCCTATCACCGGGGAACAGGACTTTAGGAAATAAATAATAAGTGCTGCAGGACCTAGGGCCACCTAGCCTGGAATACTTAGGGGCTTCTTATCTCGGTGCAACAATTATTCCAGTTAATAGGTTAGGGGACATGGATATACACACACACACACACACACACACACACACACATGTATATATTTGATTACTGGTAATCTTTCCACACGGTAGTTGGGTACTTACTTGAGATGCAGGGCACACGTATTTAAGAATTAGCACCCCTCTCTCCTCACTCACACCCTTAGAGTGATCCCACTTCCTGCCATCTTCTCTTGCAGAATAGACACAAAGACTAGTTACACTAGGGGAGTTATTACAATCAAGCTCTTTTATATCTTTAAGGCAATTACAGGCAAAGACAAGAGGGCCTAATGCACAGCATTTTCAGAATTCGTAATTTCGGCATCTTGTCTTGCCAAGCCATGATAACATCCAGATGTCGCCCTATTGAAAGGTGTTAAATAGAATAAACCTCGAGCCGAGAGTGCTTCCATGTTTTATTTTGGGGGCTTCTAAAATATAAAGCATATATATATATATATATATATACCTTTTTTTTTCCTTTAAACAATCAGAACTTCGGTAGTTTAAGAAGTAATGTCCTGGCTGGCCCGCATGGCGTCTTAGTGTCTGGTAATAATAGTGGGAGCGGTTACTGTTTCATTTCCTTAGTGAACACTTCTGTGGTGCTTACTGTGTGCTTTTCAAATATTTAGTTCCCCCCATGCCCTGTGCTAATACAGCAACCTTTACCCCAGTTTTCCCCAGATTAATTGCTCTCTAATTCCAGTCAGACATTATATAATGCCACCTCTTCTAAGGTTGTTTGTCTGGAATAAGAAGGAACTGCACACTCGATGAAGAATTGCCCGGGGCTAGGAGAGGCAGTCCTCTTGACTCCAAGAAGAGAAGGTACTGTGCTCATTCATGGAGTGTGCTTAAGAATGTTGGGCGGGGGGCGGGGGGTGGTTTGAGGGGAATGTTAAATCCCAAAATCAACACCGATTAGTCAGGTCCTGAGTACCAGTTACCTGGGAGACAAGTGAAGAAGGCAGGGCTTCTCCTAGAGCAGACTACCCTTTGAAGGGGCTGCCTAGGGGTGCCTCAGTGGCCCTTAGTCGATTAAGGGTCTGCCTTCGGCTCAGGTCATAATCCTAGGGTCCTGGGATGGAGCCCTGCATTGGGTTACCCGCTTGACAGGAAGCCTGCTTCTCCGTCTTCTGCTCCCCCATCTCCTGCCCAAGCCCCAACACGTGCGCTCGCTTGCACTTTCTGTCAAATAAATAAAATCTTAAAAATAACAATAAAAAAAAATAAAGGGGCTGCCTTCTCCGCTCACTCAGCAGGGACTTGCCCAGTGCCTGGTCTGTCTGTGTGAAGCCCCATATGCAGTGTCCCTATGGTCTCACAGAGGCTCTACCGGGTGCTGGGTGCTGGCGGGTGGCATGGTGTGCTAGGGGAGTGCTTCGGAAGGAACCATGTCCGAGGACGGCCTCCCAAAGTCTAAGGAATGACCTCAACAATGAGAAAAGTGTTGGGTTGCCAGACCATAGAAACTTAGTGTTCGCTGTCTTCGTCCTTGAGATTGTCCTCTTGTGTTAAATGGCTGAAGGTGGAAGGTTTAATGTGAAGGTCCAGTGTCAGATGCATCTCCTTATACTTGACCCATTCTAGAATATTTTTGAAGATTCATTTATTTATTTTACAGAGAGAAAAGAGGGGCAGAGGCAGAGGGAGAGAGTCTGAAGCAGTCTCTGTTGCTTAACCTGGAGCCCAAGTCAGGGCTCCATCTCATGACTCTGAGATCATGATGTGAGCTGAAACGAAGAGTCAAACCTTAACTGACTGCAGCCATCCACGCACTCCCCTCCCACCTTATTTTAAAAAAAGATGTATCCATTCTGAAATGATTTTTTAAATGAAGCTAGCATTCTCACTAGTTCCTTATCTCAGGAAGGCTCTTTGCAACATCCCTCATCTTCTTTCCCAGAGCCAGCTTGAACTTCTGGGAACTTTCTGGCTCCTTAGCAGACAGATGCAGACGGTACCCACAAACCTCTTCCCCCATGTGCCTGGAGAGAGAGAGGGCTAACTGCACATCCTCTAGGTGAGATGGAAGAGATGCTTATCTTAGATCCATGTACTATCTCCGCCCATAACTCAGGACACTGGAACCATTCTGGAAAGCAGCTTATCCTGGGGAAATTGCAGCTTTCTCCATGGACGTAACACACAGTCAAGGGGTATAGGCTACTGCATCCCATGGACTAGAGATGCAGGTAAGGTGCGATGCCCCAGGGCACTATCAGAAGGTAAAATGCAGGGGCCGTTCATAGCAGTAGTATCCTGAAAATTTCCAAGTCGCTCAAAAAGCCAGTCTTCCAAAATCTGGCTACCATGTCTAAGCCAGGCAAGAAGAGAAGAGGGAGAAAAATTGAGAGGCCTGGAGAGAGAAGAATAGCCATGTAGGGAGATTCAGAGCAGAAGAAAGGGAGGAGAGCCCGGGAGAAACTCAACGGAGCCAAGAACAAGTAGCTACAGAGGACCAATAAGGATCTTGGCAACCAGGAAAGGGGCATGCTCTGAAGTTTTCGGGGAGCCCAGACGCCTGCCAACACCCTCAACCTCACAGCTGGCAGGGGAAGGAATAAAATGCTTGCTCCGTCGCTGCTAAGGATCCCCCTCTGCCGAGAAGCTTCAGAGCAGAGGACGGAGGCCAGAAACACGCTGCCATGTTTGATCCTGGATGGGTTAGGGCTCCCAACCCCCACCTTCCAAACTCACATCTGCTGAGACCCACACTTCACGGGACCTGATAACAACCCTATGCCCAGAGCTTCTGGAATGAAGGCAAGAAGAAAAATGTTCCCTTCTTACCAAAAACAAAGGACATGATACTGAACATAAAGACTTTCTGAGAGCACATATAACGTGGGGACACAGAGATGAGAGAGACACAGCTATCCCTTCTTGGAAGAGCTCAGAGAACCCCAAGTGGAAGATAGACCAATCAAAATAATTGAAAAGTAATCCAGGCTCTCATTCATTCAACAAACATCCCCTGCTCCCAGTTTGAAGATAAAAATATATGCAAGTTTGAAGATAAAAATATATGCAGTCTTACGAGAGCACAGACGTGCTACCGCTCCACCAACGAGACCCAGAGGAAGTGGGAAGAAACTGAAAGATGTAAGCTAAGAAAGGATTTTACGGTGTGTTTCCTCACCCTTCTGAGAAAGTCCTTCTATCAGCACAAAGGTGAGATTGGGGTATTTGTAATTAGTGGGAAAGACATGTGGCATTTATTGAAAAAAAAAATCTGCGTCCGTGAGGACTGTAAGCTCTTTAAGGTCAAGAAGAATGTTCTCCTCACCCTGAAATCCAGGCTCGTCATTAGTACTTGGCACGTGATAGTTAATAAATACATTTTTTAGGAGGACTGACCTGAGGCATTCCGGTTCTTCTTTTTACAAATTTTACAAATGGCATCAAGGACTGAAAAACAATGAAAAGCAAAGGAGGAAGGCCAATAGTTTGACCTTAAAAGTGTTTTTAACTCCTTAGATAGAGCAGGCTGAAATCTGGGTTTGGGTTTTATTTCATATTAAAAAAAAAAAATCCATCATATTAGACGTCTTGAAAAGTCTGTAATACAAGGCCTGCGAGGCTGCAGAAAGAGGGAGAGTCAGGAACCAGGGGGCAGCCGCAGCCCCATGGATGTTCGTTAGACTCGTTCCAGATACTCATCACGAGCTCAGCAAGGAGGCGGCAAGCTTGCCAAATCAATAACGTTTCTATCGCGTTTCATCTCTGCGGCTTTATAGAATGATTTGGTAATTCTGCTTCTCAAGCCTGCACATCTTGAGCAAATGAGGATGATTATGGGTGTATTAGCCCACTGGGCTCTTTACCCAAAAGCTGCCAGTCTCCTGTGAGAAGTCAGTTTTCTTCCTAAAGGCAGAAGATGTTTAAGGGGGATTATTTCTTCCGGCCTTCCTGAAGCTGTGGGCGAGTTTACCTCGGTTCCCCGTCCGGCTTGGGCTCATCTTATTCTCCCACCAGCTCAGCTCTCTGGGGTGGCCCACGACAACAGCACAGACAAAGGACGGTGCCAAGGGAGGTGACTTTTTTTTTTTTTAAAGATTTTTATTTATTTATTTGATAGACAGAGATCACAAGTAAGCAGAGAGGCAGGCAGAGAGAGAGGGGGAAGCAGGCTCCCCGAGGAGCAGAGAGCCCGATGCGGGGCTCGATCCCAGAACCCTGAGATCATGACCCGAGCTGAAGGCAGAGGCTTAAACCACTGAGCCACCCAGGCGCCCCTGGGAGGTGACTTTTTTTTTTTTTTTAAGATTTTATTTATTTATTTGACAGAGAGAGATTACAAGCAGGCAGAGAGGCAGGCAGAGAGAGAGAGAGGAGGAAGCAGGCTCCTCACCGAGCAAAGAGCCCGATGCGGGACTCGATCCCAGGACCCCGAGATCATGACCCGAGCCAAAGGCAGTGGTGGCTCAACCCACTGAGCCACCCAGGCACCCTGGGAGGTGACTTTTTAAGCATCACACTGATCCTGCTGCAGCCTTGGACGCATCCTTCCAACTGACAAGGAATCAGTGCTGGAGGCCCAGCCAAATTTCTCAAGAAGGAAAAGTATTTGAGCATGCTGCCTGAGTAGGCCGGACCGACCCTGGGGAGCGGCCTTTAGTCATTGATTGTAGTTCCCTAGTCTTACCACTTAATAGAAGACACTCTCCAGAGACGGGAGCCATCACTCCTTATTTGGCCTCAAGGATCTTGACTGCAACCTGGAGACTCAGAATTGAACAGGAAAGAGGGTGTGGAGGAGAGAGAGAGAGAGCTGGCAGAGGAGGGGCCAGGATGAGAGGAGGGTCAGGGAAAGGAAAGGGACAGGCAAACAAGAGGGAGGGACACACAGAGACACAGATACAAAGAGCAGACAGAACAAACAAAGCAGAGACGAAACAGACTGAGAGGAAACAACATTTTTCAAAGCAGAGCTCTTGTTTCTCTTTGCAGACATGTGAGGGGCCGATCTCTACGCCACCCATGTGGCGTGCCTCGGATGCTAAGGGCTGGGAGTACTGGTTGCCTGAAGGACCTGCTGAGTGGAACAGAGCCTGGGTGAGGCCAGCAGATGAACCAAAGAGAGCAGGGAGAGAGCTGCTTTTCAATTTGGAGAATGACATCCAGGAAGGAGGGCTCTCATCCCCTGGGAGAGAGCAGTGGGGCTTTCAGAGCTGACTCCAAAGAAGAATCCTTGGATAAAATGTTTGTGGGAAATGACTGGAGGAGAATGAAAAGAAAATAAAGGCTTATGCCCATACTGTCATATCTGTGCTTGCTCATTATGTCCTTTCCTTTTCTTCCCTCCACTCTTATTTGTGCCTCTCTTCTTTGCATGGGGGTGGGGGGGAAGAAGGGCTCACCATGTTTCCACCAAAAACAGAGAAAACAAGATGAGTAATTTCCATAATATATTATTACATCAGGAAAATTTAAATTTAGTGTTATAAATCTTTTTTGTTCACCAAATATGCTGTCAATTTGAAGAACAACTGTTTGGTTCTTTCTACTTTATCGTGTGTGAGCTTAATTAATCACAATGGAATCCTATGCAAACTATTTTCCGGCCCAAGAGGCAATTGTTTTCTATAGCACGATGTTTCCTTCTAACTAAGGATGGCACTAAACTGGAGAAAACATTAAAACCCTGATGTGCATCATAATGAACTCCATGCAAAGTAGTTATATTAATGTAATGGAGTTGAGATCTTAATTGCGCTCGTGTTTATATTTGCAACCTCCTTTTTTAAAGCCTTTTTATTTTACTAAATGATTTGAACGACGAGGTAGGAGAGGTTACTTGGCCTGCTAAATAGAGATGGGTTTCACCACGCTAAAGGAGGAAAAATGAATCTGGGAGGGAAGACTGGCTAATTTAATTTCGTAAAGTAGGTTTTATTCTCAGTTGATAATGGCTAAAATTGCTCTGTGAAAGCAATCTTTCCAGAGCCAGAAAATGTTCCCTGGACGCTTAAAAAGAAGCATGTCCAAGAGCCCTTTTTGTTCCTCCCTATGACAACCATTAGCTGCCACTGAAAAGCCTCCAGCTCGAGTGCTGAATCCTGTATGAAGCAATTTAGGCAGATGCATCCTTTGGCCTCTGATTGAAAGAGCTGATAGATGGTAATATGCCTTCTAGCCAAACTCAGGATGGGAGAGATTGCACGGGAGGAGCTGCAGGGAAAATCCTCCAGAAAGCCTTCTATAAAACAGACATTCAATTAAGAATTATTGCCTGATGAATGCAAGAATGAATGAATGAGTGAGTTAGTGAGTTAGTGAATGAAGTGTCAGGACTTGAAGTCACAGGGCTGGACCCTCCCCTCCCAACAATTTCTTGTTCCTGCTCATCAGACACAGACTAAGAGGAAACATATTCATAGTTTCTAATGAAAACTCATGAATGTAGACACTGGGCAAAGATCACACTTCCCTCCTGTAGCTCAGCCAGGAATTATCTCTCCACGTGCTGGCTGTTTTTATCAGAGGGAGAGGACGGTGGTCCTGTCTGCTTACATGGTACCTTTCGGAGAAATTGCTCTTAGGTCTAAAGACTTAGGGTTACTGTTTTCCCCCAGAGCAATATTTTCCTATTACAGATATGAATAATTGACTAAAGCGATCTTGCACTGTTGGTTGAGGCTGTTGGAGAGCTCGGGACTAGTCCTGCCGCCAGCCCTGGCAGATGATGCGCTCACCCTATCCTTGGTTTTATCCTGTTGCCTTCTTTTCTTGTTTTTGATGCCAGATTGTTTCTTTATTTACATATTTATTTATAGCTTGTACATTGAGAGTTTTGATAATCAACCAGATCCATCTCTATGGAGGGAAAAAAGAAAAGAAAAGAAGAGGGAAGGGAAAGAGATAAAAAGAGACACAGGGTTGAGTCATTCAGAAACATCTGTGTTATCTCATGGAATGCCAGGCACTGTACTGTCTGCTGGGGGGCTTACAGTCCAATAGAGGAGACAGATGAGAACATACAAATTGTTACAGAGCTTAGAGTGGTACTACACACCTATGAACAAAATGTCATGATGTAAGCAGAGAGAGCCCTCTCCCTAGGGGAATTGCTATTGGCCTCTAAGGTGAGAAGGCATTTGTCAGGTAAAAAAAAGGAAGAAAGGCTATCCCCAGCAGAGGAAGCACCACCTGCAGGAGTATAAGGTAATGAGAGGGGATGAGAGGCCCCATGAGGCAGAAGTTTGGTATTCTTGGGGTGGGGAGAGATTAGAAGGACAGAGTCTGAGGAGTAAGAAGACAGTCCCAGTCAGATTTGTGAGGACCCACAAAAACATCCTATGGAGTTTAGATATGTATCCTAGGCATTGTGAAGCCAGCAGCAAGTTCAAAAACAAGACAGCCCTGTGGTCAAGTTAACTTTCTCCAAAGATGTCTCTTGGGATTGGAACAGAGAGAGACTGGAGAGAAAGACCACCTAAGGGCTCAAGTTTGGTGAGCAAGGTTGAGAACAAGGATCAGCAGAAGACGAATGTATAGATACCTCTGAGCTGGAACGGCAGGGTTGTCCTTAACTGATTGGACCCAAAATCAGGAAGGATAGTGCATAGCCTGAGCGATAGAGGATGAACACCAGCCTCATCAAATACAGACTAGAAGGGAACTAGAGGACTTAGCTGGGATGGAGGACAGTAAAGGTGGGATGCCTGCAGGAAACTCAGGTGGATACCAGAGAGCTAAAAATACAGATCTGGAGCTTGGGGCTGGTACCAAGATGAGAGAATTAGATTTGACATTCCCGTGTATAAATAGTACCAAAAATTATAAAGAAGACAAGATCACTCAGGACATGAGCATGTACAATACAGAAGAAAATACAGAGCTCCATAGTTGGGAGTTTTTAAAATGGTTTCAAGGGAATAACTAAATCTCCTCTTCTGGAGGTGTCTTTTTTTTAAAGGCTGGGCTTTCATCTTCCTGGGTAGTTTAGGATAGCCATTCTAACAGGCAGACCTATCTTTTGGATAATCTTTAAAATGATTTCAGGTAACTCTCCCAGGGAGAACACTAAGCTCATTCGAAGAGCAGTCTGACACCTAGACTCCGTACGTTGTGTTGAAAAAGCACCGAACAATAACATTAGCAGGAGGCCATCTCTCGGTGCTTGAGAAAGAACACCTAATATGCCCCAGGGGACCCATGTCATGTTTGGAAGAAGCAGCACAGGGAAAGAACTGGGCTGTGTGCCAGTATGAAGTGGTGTCTTCAGGCTGTTTAAAATACATCAGAAGCTAAGAATGTTGCTTTAAAAAAAAAAAAAAATAGGAGTGTCAAGTGGTAAGGAACCTCGGTGATGTCCAGAATATATAAACGTCAAGGATAGAGACTGCCCGCTAAATTTAGGTGTCGATGAATGGATGGCACCAGGAGTCAGGATGCTGGCATGTTTAAAGAATTAAGAGAACAAAGAGAGTGAGACAGAATGGAGAGAGGCAGGGAAGAGAAAAGTCCTTGGAAAGGAAGAGAACAGAAGGGCAAGGGAGAAAGCAGCCAGTAGGGGCCAGGATGGATGATCTGACCGTGAGACAGGAGCCAAGGCCACCATAATAGCCAGACTAAGATGGAGGTGACCAGAGATTGTTGAGGGAGAGAAGTGATCAAGGAGAGACAGGATTTCTGGCAGCCAGGACAGATATAGTTGAAAGGAGAGTGAAGATTGTTGCTGGTCAATATAGTTCTGACCCGATGCAAACATGGAGCTCTGACATCCACTGGAAGGAGAAAGGCAAGTCTTAATTTATTTGAGTTTTTGTTTTCCCCTTTGTAGGATGCTTGAAAATTCAACGAGATGATAGATACAAGAGTTCTGGACCAAGCATGTTATAAGTGTTAAAGAAATATTTTTATTTCAAATGAACAAATGTATAAAGGCCAGATTGTGAGAAGTATTGCTTATTTGGCTTGAAACTGACATAAAGCCTAAAGTGTTGACAAGAGCCCCAAGAAAGACAAAAAAGGAAGTAATTTATGTATGTTACAGGTTGAATTATGTTCCTCCCCCTACCCTCCAGAAAAAGGAAAAAAAAATATATATATATATACACATATTATATATATGTTGAAGTCCTAACCCCAGGACCTCAGAATGTGACCTTATTTGGAAATAGGGTCTTTATAGATTTAACCAATTTAAGATGAGCTCATTAAGTTGGGACCTAATCCAATATGACTGGTGTCCTTATAAAATGGGGAAGTTTGGACACAGACACACACAGAGAGGACAACGGGGAGACGCAGCGAGAAGGCCAGGTGAAGACATGCAGAGATTGCAATTATGCTGCCACAAACTGTAGAACACCGAGGGTGGATGGCCACCAGCAGAAGCCGGAAGAGGTCAGGGAGCTTTCTCTCCTACATGCTTCCAAAGGAGCATGGCCTTGCCAGCTTCTTGATTTGGGACTTCCAGTTTCTAGAACCATGAAACAATACATCTGTTACTTTAAGCTATCCAGTTTGGGTACTTTGTTAAGGCAGGAAACTGGAAAACTAACACAACATCTAAGTTCAGAAAAATATCAGTGGGGAGGAGGAACTCCACACCGTGTTCCCAAACCTGCCATCAATTTTTTCAACAACAGGACAACTTGGCCTCACAATTCTGCACATTGTTACTATTCAGGATTCTCTCAACTACAATTAATAATATGCCAACAACCTGTGTGTCTGTGACATGACAGCAGCCAAGGTAGGAGGAAGAAGGTGAAATGGTAAAGGCAAGTCCCCTGCAGGCCAGAGGCTGGGGCTGCACTAGGCAATTTCTTATAAGGGGGAAAAAAATCCATTGTATTTGCTCAATGGACAGAGAAACAGCAATACAGATGAACGAGAAACATGACAAATGTGGAATATGGTGCCATCTGTATCCTTGATAAGAATCATAGCATTCACATTGTTCCAGTAGGAAACTCAAAATACAAACATGTGTCAAGTTTACATACCAAGTTCATACCAAATTACTAATGAGGTAAAGAGAAAATTGGGAAATCAAGCAACATAGAAAAACATTTATAACAGAGATAATCTTGAAAACTCAGGAAGGAAGAAGTTCAATGTTTATGTTACTTGAGAATGGGTTTATCCATCTGAAGGACAGCGGGATGACGGGAACTTGACGCCAGGCCCTTGCTAAGCACAGAACACACCAAGTCCTCATTCTGACTCTCAATGGCTCCAATTTAAGTGGTAAAACTGAGGCTCAGAAAAGTTCAGAAGTGTACCTGAGCCAGTGAGACCCAGGGCTGGGATTTCCACGCTGCTTTGCCTGCTTCCCAAAGCAGGCCCTGTTCCCCTCACCATATGGAACCATAAGGATGCCAGTTAGAATACAATGTCTCAGGAAAAGGAAAATCCAGCCACAGGCCTGAGGTAGGGTCAAAAGACTCCATAAAGGTTTCACCTAGTGCCTGTACACTTAGCCCGGAGCCCAGGTAGAGCATGCACTCAGCTCTGAGCCTCCCCTGGAAGTCAAATGGGTGTTTGGGGGGTGTGTGTCTGTCCGCCCGTCTGTCTCTCTGTGAGGAGTTCCCAGCTCTCCACTGGGCCAGTGAGCAGTTGAGTGACTTTTGAGGGCCACCTGGACCCCTCTGGCATTGTCCCACTGCAGAGAGATAAAAGCCCAGAACCCGACTGCACTCCTTGGAGACCTCCAGCCCTGCCCCCAAGCCAGGTGTATGCTCCCCACATCCTGAAGTAGCTCATTACAATCAGAGGCTGAATAGTAAAACAGAAATTAAATTGACACTTTGAAGCATTAATCCAAGCACAAATTAATATTCATCAACATCTGCTATTTGTTCAGGTGAGTGTTCAGCTTAAACAAAAAATAGCATTCTTCCTACCCAGAGAGAGCATTGCACCAAAGAAAACGGGCTCCATGCTCAGGTTCTGTGTGTGCAGCCGGCAGGCAGGCTGGCTCCCCGAGGAGACAACACCAGTGACAGTCCTCCCAGAGGGACCCTGAATATCTCTCAATAAATCATTTTTGTTGGGCCACTTTTCTTCTTCCTGTCTTTCCAGACATAGCTGTTCCTTCTCAGAAGGGAAGGACTAGGAAGTCGGATGATGTTTTTTTCCACCTCAATACTTGGCAACAGGTGCTGTCCCTGTTGTCTGCTGTTTGATCATTATCATCAGTGCAGGAGAGATTTCTTTGCTGGAAAATGACTAGCTAAATCTCCAAAAGTGTGTGGAGGGAACCTTGCTGGGGAGCAAGGTGGGTAGTGCAGCCACAAGGGTCACGTGCAAGACGTGAAGCTGCTCCATGGTAAAGCCTACCTGGGGACTGCCAAAGGGAGTGTTTGCTGATGGAACACAGGGAGTATGGCCAAGCCAAGATCATCTTTAGAACAAGAGAGTAGTTTTCAGGTTATAACCAAGCTAACAGCTCTTCTCTTCCTGTCACAAACAAACCAAATTTCTGAGAGCCCCTGCATGACTACTGGCCAGGGCAGGTCTCAGAAAGACTCCTGACTCTCCCAGACTGTGCAGAGGCAGTCTGGGCCCTGGGTAACATGATGGCTTCAGTGATCACTCTGGACAGCATCTGACCTTGCATTTTGACATTTCTCTCTTTCTCCTAGGGAGTTAAACAGAGTCACTGAAATGTAGAAGAACAGTCAGTGAAGATAGTAAACAAACCAAGAGACTTGCAATTCTGCCTTATTTTGACGAAAATACCTAGCAGGGATTGCATGGTTCTGGTAACCAGACCCTTCCCATGTGAAATGATGATGGAGGGATTTTGAAGTTTATCTATCATGAGTGGCAAGAACATGCATCAGTTAAGAGCAAGGACTCTAAATTCAGACTGTGAGGTTAAATTCCAGCTTCGACACTTATTATCTGTGCGATCCTGGACAACTTCCTTAACCCCTCTGGGCCTCATTTTCCTCATCTATAGAATGGGAATGTTGATTGATTAAATGAGTTGAAACACAGGAAATATTTGACACAGTATCTGCCACCTTTAAAGTACCCTAGTAACTGTTAGCTAGTTTCATAAATTTGGTCATGGGAATTGTGTATTAGAAAATCTCTGGTAATTCTATTAACAGAGATTGGTATAGTTAAAGGTGTGGTGTGAATGAACCATGGCTGGAACTGGTCAGTATATTAAAACCAACCTCTTCATTAGTTGAACTGCTAAAGCAAGTTCCATGGGGTATCTGGACTTCAGACAAGGAATTTGTTCCAAGGTGAATCCCTGCCAAGGTAATAAATACAAATATAAAAGCTAATATAATAGCTAAACAAAAAAATATAAAAGCTAAATATATTGGGGCCCCTGAATAGCTCAGTCATTAAGCATCTGCCTTCGGCTCAGGTCATGATCCCAGGGTTCTGGGATCGGGTCCATTTGTCAGGCTGCCTGCTCAGCAGGAGAGTCTGCTTCCTCTTCTCCCTCTCCCTGCTCATGCTTTCTCTCTCTCTCACCCTCTCTTTCTCAAATAAATAAAAATCTTAAAAAAAAAATCTAACAATAGCAGAGATGTTATTTGGGCCACCCATATGAGGGGATGATAGATGGTACCCATGGACCCAGCCAGCAAAATCAAATGTTGCCAGGTGGCACTCCCAGCCCAGGGGTCAGCCAGGACCCAAGAGTCAGATCTGAAATTGGGGGAAGCAACAACATCTAAGACAGAAACACTCCCTGCTCTCATGAGGCCTACATTCTACCTGCAGGAGGAAAGGGAAGAAAGAGACAGACAAATTAATAAATACAGAAGCAAGAGTAATAGTAAATGGTGGTAAGAAGAGTGCAAAGAAGCTGACATGGTAGAGATGAGAGATCCTCTGAGTGGTCAGGGAGGCCTCCCTGAGCAGGTAACAGCGAAGCTGATATCTGCATGAAAAGATCCAACCTTCCTGACACAGACCACTGGGAAGGTGGTCCAAAGGAAAGAACACCTCATACAAAGGCCCCAAGGAGGAGCATACTTGGGGAATTGAAGTAACAGAAAGAAAAAACAGGGCAGCTAGAGTGAAGTGGTTGAGAGAAATTATAGTAAAATAGGAAGTGAGAGAAGTAGGTAGGGGGTGGACATGTAGGGCTCCATAAAGCAATAAGAAATTGGGAATTCATTCTGAAGTACGATAAAAGCCACTTGGGGATAGTTTTAAAAATATATATGGACTCTGAAAAACAATCTGAGGGGTTTGAAGTGGCAGGGGGGTGGGAGGTTGGGGGTACCAGGTGGTGGGTATTATAGAGGGCACGGCTTGCATGGAGCACTGGGTGTGGTGAAAAAATAATGAATAATGTTTTTCTGAAAATAAATAAATTGAAAAAATATATATTTATTTTTCAGAGCAGTTTTGGTTCACAGAAAAATTAAGAGGAAGATACAGATACAGAAATGTCTTGCATTGCCCTCTGCCCCCAAGAACACCCAGCCTCCCCTGTGATTAACCTCCCCACCAGAGGGGGCCTTGTTACAACTGATAAACCTACGTTGACACATCATTGTCACTCAAAGTCCATTGTTTATGTTAGAGTTTGCTCTTGATATTGCACATTCTGTGAGTTTAGACAAATGTCTAATGGCATATATCACCACTAGAGAATTTTAAGAAGGGGGACACTATCATGATGTGATTTATGATTTTAAAAGATCACTCTGGGGCAATGTAGTAAGCAGATTCTGACATTACTCCCAACAATCCCCACTTCCTGGTTTCCATGCTCTGTATAAATCCTTCTACCTTGAATTGGGCTGGACTTAGTGACTTATTGTTTCTAACTAATGGACCATAGCAAAAGTGATGGGATGTCACTTCCATGATTAGGTTTCAAAACCCTGAGACTAGCTAGTTCTCCCTCTTTTGCCTCCTCCCTTTCCCTGAAAAAGCCAGCCTCCATGTTTAGAAATACTCTATGGAAAGGCCCAGGTGGCAAGGAAGTAAGGGATGCTTCCAGCCAACAGTCCAAGAGAGAGTGAACCCCTCAGTGTAACAACTCCCAGGAACTGGATTTTGTCACAACAAAATGAAGGCACTGAGAGGCAGATATTTTCCAGTTGAGCTTGATACCAATTGCCAGAGGATCCAGCTACACTGTGCCCAGATTTCTAACCCACAAAAACTTGTTCTAAGTCACTAAGTTTTGGGGTAATTTGTTACACAGTAATAGATAACTAATACAGACTTCTGTATTAAAAATGGATTTTTAAGAAGACAAGAATGGGCACAGGGAAATAATCATGGGGATATTGCAGTAGATGAGAAGATGGTAATTTGGATTAGGCCAGAGGTAGGTGAGGTAGAAGGAAGGGGACAGATCTCAGGGACACTTGGAGAAAAAATGAATAGCGCTTGCTCTTGAATTGGATGCCATCTTGAGGGCAAAAGGAGGAAGCAAGACCAAAGGAGTCTTAGCTTGAAAAACTAGACATATGCAGAGGTGAAGGAGAAGGAAGAAGCAAATTTGAGAGTCAAGGGCTAATATTAAGCTTTCTGTCTTAGTCATATTGAGTTTGAAATAATCCTTGCTGAATACCCAAGTGGAGGGATCAAGAAGACACTTAAATAAATAGATTAAAGAGTCTGGAGTTCTGGGAAGAGATTAGGGCTAGAAAGTGGATTTCTAAGTCATGAGCATTTATAGGTAATATTTCAAGACATGCTACAGGATGAGGCCCCTTGGGGAGTCTATCAGTTACCCTGCTGTATAACAAGCCACACCAAAATTAGTGGCATAAAGGAGCCATTTTTATTCTCGAGTTCTGTGGGTCAAGAATTTGGACAGAGCACCACAGAGAAGGATTGTCTCTGCTGTCCAATGCATCCCTAGCTGGGTTTGGACCTAGAGTACTACACATGGACTCTCTAGAGGCCTAGGCTTTCCCACGGTGTGACCTCCTCAGTCCTGGCAGCTCAGGATTTCAAAGAGCAATGTTCCAGAAGAACCAAGGGGAAGCTTCTGGGCCTTTTCTGATCTAGCCTCTGGTGTTAGGAATGGTCTCTTCTGCTACATAACAAATGAGTCAGTAGTTCAACCCAGATTCAAGGGGAGGAGACAGAGGCTCCACTACTGCATCAAGAGAAAGTCGAAGAATGGGTAAACGTTTTTAAACCACTACAAAGAGTAACACAGAAAAGAGAAGGGAGTCCCAAAGGGAGCTCTGGAGCATTCCAGCATTTAGAAGTTGAGCAGAGGAGGAAGAACCAGCAAGGGAGTGAGACGAAAGTCAGTGAGGTAGGAAGAAGCCACTGGGTGAGTATGAGGTCATGAAAGCCAAGGGAAGATCTGTTTCCAGAAAGTAGGAGTTGATATTGTGCAAAATGCTTCCAAAAATTGAAATAAGATAAGGACAGAGGCAATGGGCTTTGATGATTGAGAGGCACTGCTAACTTGACAACTGCAATCCCTATGGGGTGGTGGAGACAGAAGCCAGTGTAGACTAGGAGACTGGGTAGAAAATGGGTAGAAAAGAGACTACAAGGAAAGGAAAAAGACTCATCAACTATAAGCTGACAGTTGTGTGCGTACTTATGGTTTACCTGTGAGACCCTTGGAAACCATCAAACCACAGATTCCTTAATTTGGAAGGTCATCAGACGCACATTCTTGCACATTTCTGATCTTAAGGAGCCCATGACCCCTCACAGAAGCTCATTTTATCATTGTTAGAAAAGTTATTTCTTGGGGCACCTGGGTGGCTCAGTGGGTTATAGCCTCTGCCTTTGGCTCAGGTCATGATTCCAGGGTCCTGGGATCCAGCCCCGCATTGGGCTCTCTGCTCCTCGGGGAGCCTGCTTCCTCCTCTCTCTCTCTCTCTCTCTCTCTGCCTACTTTGATCTCTGTCTGTCAAATAAATAAAATAAAATCTTTAAAAAAAAGTTATTTGTTTCATAAAACTCACTTCTGGCACCCATTTGTCTCTGTCTGCCTGGAGCAGTATACAACCAGTCTAATCCCAAAGTTGCATGCCATATCTGGCTCTTTTTTTCTAGACGAAGCATCCTTAGTTGCTTCCCCATCCTCAGGATCCCCATCCCAGATACTTCCTGATCTTCACTACTCTCTTCTGAATCTGCTCAAATTGGTTTCTGTCACCCCCACAGTGTGGCATTCAAGATAAAACTCAACATCCTGGGTGCTGTCTGAAGATGTGAAGTTCTGCACCAACCATCAACCCCTACAGCTGTTTCAGGGTTTGGTCACACAGCTGTCTCTTATTGAGGAAACCAAAAGCCACCAGCTGTCATTCACATTGAGTCTAAATCACCATCAACAATATTTCGTGCAATGATCTCAGCTGATTGTTCTTCCATAGCAAAGTTACATGCTGTCAAGCCCAGACACACTGAAGAACCAGCTAGAAAAAGGAAGTCTTTGATGCCACCTGATGCACCTTGTTGCTGAGATTTTTTCTTTTGTACTAAGATGAAACACAAAGAAACAGGAGAGCCTCCTGAGGACACTGCTGACTCCCGTCAGTCTTTGGTAGACCAGAGACCTCTGAAAGGGTGATAGAGCGGTTGTGTCCAAGAAGGAAATCATGGTCCTGCTCCAGGATTCGTGACCAGCGTCACAATTTACCAATCTGAATAGCTTCTAGGGCTTTTCCTTCTCTCTTTCCTAGGTAAAACTTAGAAGAACTCAAATCAAAGTTCTCTCCAAAATCCACTTGCAAGACTTTTAAGCTAGTTGTTTTGTGTTTTTTTTTTAAACAATTTGTCTTTCTCCTGTTTTTTTTTCTCTGAATCTGTTTGAAAGTATTTCTAAGTCATTTAAATGAATATTCATATCTCCAGACTATTTTTCTGCTTTAAAAAAAAAAGATTAGGTTGCAGTGGCGGGGGGGGGGGGAGGTTGGGGTACCAGGTGGTGGGTATTATAGAGGGCACAGCTTGCATGGAGCACTGGGTGTGGTGAAAAAATAATGAATACTGTTTTTCTGAAAATAAATAAATTGGAAAAAAAAAAGATTAGGAAATCTTGCCTGGCACTACAGGAGAGTAAGATGAGAAATCTTTTGGTTAATTCTAACAGCTCCATCAGTATAGCAGGGAGCACACGCCCACAAGGTACACACCAGCAGGTGGGCCAAGGAAAAGCCCCACTGTTCTAGACAACTCCAAAAATGCTCTTTTTTGTTCTCTACTGGTACCTGCCAGCATGGAGGTTTGGGTAGAGTGGGCGGCTAAAATGATCTGAGCAAGTTGGAGCAGGGAAATTCTCATTACCCCAATCATGACTTGCCCTCTCTTTTTTCCTTCCCTGAAGGGCTTGAGACTCTATTTGGATAGAAAGAAATAAAATATAAGGGCGCCTGGGTGGCTCAGTGGGTTAAGCCGCTGCCTTCGGCTCGGGTCATGATCTCAGGGTCCTGGGATCGAGTCCTGCATCGGGCTCTCTGCTCAGCAGGGAGCCTGCTTCCCTCTCTCTCTCTCTCTGCCTGCCTCTCTGCCTACTTGTGATCCCTCTCTCTGTCAAATGAATAAAAATAAAATCTTAAAAAAAAAAAAAGAAATAAAATATAAAAGCTTACCCAAGGAATATCTGTTGTGAGTGTCTTTGTTCTAGCTATTCTTGCCCAGGATGTAATAGAGCAATTTAGGGTTAAAGGAAGGTTTAGACCCTTTTCCAAGTTGACTGAACTCTTTCCAAATTGAGAAGGCTGAGTGAAGATTGTACCCTGAAAATGTGCATTTGCATCACTTTAGTATCATGGCGCATCAATATAAACAGAGTAATTATTAGGAGCTCTGTGATGCCAGTCCCCCATCATGGCATGGAGGAAGGAGATCAAACCATGTTTCATGTCTAGAAGTCAGATTGTCAGAGAAACTAATCTAGACTATTTCACGTGTTATATTTGGAACTATGGTCAAGTTTCATAAACCATTTTAGCCCATTTCCATAGACTTAAAATGGAAATAAAGTGACTCCTTGTGGGCATCGTCCTAAGTATTGAAGTGCAGTAAGTTCACAGAGCTTGGCATATTAACAGGTGCCGTACACATTTTAGCTCCTTTGGGTTTCTTCTTTTAATCCCTCCTGCTTGGGGATAACATCCAATCCACCAAAACCTTGCTTTGATCACATCACTCCCCTCTTTGCAACGTGTAGTCACCTCCCACCATGCAGAGAATAAAACCCAGACCTCAGTATCACCCACCTCACCCTAACGTACCTTGCAAGCTGTATACTTCCAACTACCAGAAAAGAACACTCGGCTCCAATCTCTGCAGGACTCGCATTGCCCTGCTTCTCTCCTCTCTTGCCCATCTCTGTGCTCTGCTTTGCTCATGGCCTTGCCTGCTCTGTGGGTACTATCCTCAGACATCCCTGCCAATTAAAACGCTGCAAATCCATTAAGAACGAGCTCCAATATTTCTGATCCCTGAAGACCTCGTGATGGGATCACTCTTTCCTTCCTAAGTCATGATCATGAACTAATTTACTTCTCATCAACTACTTGACAGGTGCTATATCTTGTTATTGTTGTTTACTTGCATATCAGAGGCACATGTCATACGATGTGATTACTATTTGTCGATGTGTTTACTTTCCCCACTGGACTCTGAACTTCTCTGGGGGCAGAAACTACATCTTTATCTATTGTCTTTATGTCTCTAGCATCTGACACAGTACCAGATGCCAGGTGCCCCAGAATTGATTAGTAAAATGAAAGAATGAAAGAATGACTTCTCTTTATCACTAAATTATGTCTTAGGAAGTAAAAAAGTGTGTCATATTGTTGTGTCTTTTACTAGGATTTGTGTGGTTCCTTGCAACTGTGAAATACTCAATAATATCTGATGATGAATAAATGGCTCCCCAAAATGGGAGTTCTGGGGGTGAACTGATTAATATATACCATGGAGATCAGTAACACAAAACTCTGAAGCCACACACTTCCACCTCTCACTTAAGATATTTTAAAGTCATTTGAATTTCTTCTAGTTGGAAGAAAAGTGTACTTTGGTCAAAGAAGACATAATAAGGGTCCTTTTTTGCCTCTATCTTTGCAAAACCCATAGGCAACCAAAAACAATACTAAAAATGTTGGGGAAGATAAACCTTTTCTGTCCTTAATGAAATCAGGAAATGGAAATAATAGAAAACCTTAAACCTATGCATTCTGAATAGGGGAGCTCTCATTCCAAGGAGACGCTGGGGATGATGTTTACAATGATGATGTTTTTAAAGATGAAATAACAATAGTTATGTCTGTATAGTGGGATTTAGAGTGACTTTTTTTCTTCTTTGTATCTTTCTTTGTTGATTGATTGCTTTATACTGAGCTATATTGTTTTTCTAAGTTCCATGGAGTTCTCCTTAAAAATACATATAATATTTGAAAGAAACTAGATAGCATCTCTAATTTTTAAAAAAGGAATATATATCACTTCCTATCTCTGCTTTTTACTTAAACCCTTTCTACCTACTGATTTTCAATCTCAGTGACCTTAGAGAGCAAACACTAAGCTGTTTTGAACCTACAGGAAACCATTAGGAAGACCATTCTACCTTTCCAAATTTTCCTACCCCTCTGGGGGTGATGCACTTCATCAATTCCTAGGAAGGTTGCAGAAGCCAGAAAACCTTCTTTGGTTTTCACCCTCCAGAGAAAGGCCTTTCACAAATGTTAAAGGGATTGTTAATACTCTTCCCACACTACACAACATCATTCAGAATACAAATACTCATGGTACATGGGAAATTATACCATTGTGCATATATAGCTTCTCCATATATTTGAAAAGTCTTCAGACCCACCCCTACCCCCCCCAAAAAAAATGATACCAAAAGGAAAATGGAAATTATTTCTTACCAAATTTTTACCTACTCTAAAGTTTTCTAAACCAATCTGACCCTCTATATCAGTCTCAAAATGACTACATGATGAGGCTCACAGTCATTAATATATGTCCATTGAACCCATGGGTCCTGGCAGCTAATACCTTGGCCCACATGTGGACACTATATGAGGAGTAAGGGTACGGAAAAATCTGACAAGCTCAAAATAAGCTAGGTATCTCCTTCAGCAAGAAAACATCCAGAAGCAACAGGCAAAAGCCAAAATCTGTGAAGTCAAGACTTCACAGAAAAACACTCATGAGCCTCGAACCATGTAACCAACAAAAAGCCAAGTTAGACTAGATCAACTGGCCAATTCAAGAGACAGGAGCAAGAAACTAAATCTAGAAGAGTAATTGAGGGCAAGCCAAAGAGTAATATCCAGAAATGGGCTGAAGTCAGAAGGACCACAGTAGAAACAGAAGGGGGAAGATGTGGGTATGTATATCTGGGCCCAAGTGGAGTTATCTGGATGACTTGTTCCTGCTTCAGGAGTCTTCAGTTGGTTCAGTATAAGTCTCACCTCCTTGATAAGTACTCAATGACTGACCGGACTGATTTAGGAGCCCTACAGCACTACTATAATTCCCTGAGTGTAACTTTACCATAGCACTGGCCATATTACCCTGCGAGGTTGATTCACTTCCCTGTCTCCACCTCGGGGTTGCAAATCCCCTAAGAGTAAATAATGTACCTTATTTGACACTGTATCTACAGCATCTAGAATGGTACTTGGCATACATTTCAAAAAATGCTAGTTGCATGAATGTGTTTCTGCATCTAGATTTAAAGGCAGGAATTATGGCTACTGACAAATAGCCAATGTCCTAAAACAAAACCCATAACATTACACCATTTTTCCTGTCACCGAAAGTCTCAAGTTTTTAGCATGTTTTATCATATCATTAAGTGCTTTCAGCCACCAATAACAGAAATCTCAATTCAAAATGGTTAGAACAACAAGTAAAACTTATCTAATATACCTAAATATTCTGAGAAGGTGACTCCAAGGCCCCAGGCACTTCATATCTTTTTGACCTAACATCCTCAGCAATTCAGCTTGTCTTCAAGCCCGCTATCCCCATGCTCACAAGATGGCTGCCAAACATGCAGGCATGACAACTTCTGGTAGGGGAATAGGGCTTCTCTTTCTATAGGGCTCTCAATAGACATACATCTCACATCTCTTTGGCCAGACTTTTGTCTCAGTTCAAATGTTAAAGCACTCACAAGAGAAATGAGATCACTGTGATTAGTTCAAAGAAGCCAATGACTATGTGGGGGAGGATGGATCACCTGAAAAAAGTCCCAGAAAAGTGGGAAAAGGAGATGGGCAGGTGGCCAGCAGTGATTACTATAATTGCCTACAACACCACTCATGGTCTGTCTCTTCCTGCTTGCCTCCAGGCTTCTCTCCTACCATCACTTCTCTCTCGAATGCTGTGTTCCAGACATACCTGCTGTTCCCTAAATATACCACAAAGTTCTACCTGACTGATTATTTTTTTTCTCTGTGCTTTGGCTCTATGTTCTTGTTTCTGCCTAAAATGCTCTTCCCTATTGTCCAGCTAGCAAATGCCTACTCATCCTCCAATTCTCTACAGAAATATTATCTTCTCAGGGAAGGCTTTCTCGACCTCCTCCTCTAGTGGACTACTCTAACAATCTCCCTCCCCATGTCTTGTCTGCCACTTCTGTTGCAGCACCCATCACATTGAAAGGTGCCTCTTTGCTTACACCTTCACCTCTCCCATTAGACCAAGAGCCCCAAGGGAGCAGAGCTGAGCCTTATTCATCTTTGTATCCCCCTGCCTCTAGTACAGTATTTATAGAAACTCCACATAGGCTTGATAAATTGAGTAAAATTGAATGAGCTGAACTGAATCTGGCTGTGTGTAATATTTCCAGCAGTTTCTCTAATGTAACTGCTGTGAGAGAATCTTTGAAAGCGCAATCACCAGACAATTCAGTAGGGACCATGCTCTGAACTGCCCTCCACTGGTGATGTTAGGGGAGGAACTTGGAGCCATCCAGAGCCCAGAAGCCACGGAGCTGGGTGTCCTTCCTTGGAGCACTGCCTATGGCCCTACTATGGTGAACAGCTATTCCGGCTTTAACACCAAAAATCCTGGGACACCTGGGTGGCTCAGTTTGTTATGCATCTGCCTTCGCTTTGACTCAGGTCCTAATCCCAGAGTCTTGGGATTGAGCCCCTGCATCAGGCTCCCTGCTCAGCATAGAGTCTGTTTCCCATCTCCCTCTGCCCCTCCCCCTGCTTGTGCTCTCTCTCACTCAAATCAATAAAACAAAATCTTTCAAAACACCAAAAATCCTACATCCCAGGAAATTTCTCAGTCCTCAGCAAACCAGAACAGATGTTGTCAAATATGCAACGGTCCTGCCACAGTGGATCTTTTCTCCACTATCTTAACAGAATCCCTCTCAAGAAGATCAGTCCTCACCAAGTGTTTCATGTCTGGGGAAATGAGAAAGGTTGTTTGCTATCATCTGTACTGAAGAAAGAGATTAAGATTTCTCATCTGGGGTTAAAGGTTTAAAAACCACGGGTAGAAGCGAGCAAATTATAGAGACCTTAAATGGTTGTCCAGGGAAGAGAGTTACACAACATTAGTTGTTTCTAAGGCAACAACTTCTGAGATTTATGCCAAGATTTGGAACCATTTCCCTCTAGAGCAGATGATTATATGCTCATTTATCTCCAGAGAAGCCCTTAAAACCTCTTCTTTCTCAGAAAACCCATTTGGCTAAAAAACACAGTATTTAAGATGGAGGGTTACTCTGAACATTCCCAAACCTCCAGAGAAATTCTGTGGAGATCGCTATGCCATCCTAACATTTGGCTACAGTTCCACGTGGCTTCGGTTCAGCAGAGTTTCACTGCTGCCGTACGATCTGTTGCTTTGGAAGGAAATTCCAAATACTCGAATGGTTATTTAAATATTAAGGTCTCTTCAGAACAGTTCTCAATAGCCAGTCAGTCCACAGCACAAAATGGCATCCTGCAATTAGATTCTCTGATGGTAATGAATGAGAGCAAAAGGTGAATTCCTCAGAGAAACACCAGTCTTCATCTATAGAGAATTTTCGCAGTCACTTATTTATTTATTTATACATACATACATACATACATACATACATACAGGCAGAGAAGCAGGCAGAAAGAAGAGCAAGCAGGCTCCCCCGCCGAGCAAAGAGCCCGCTTCAGGACTCGATTCCAGGACTCTGGGACCAGGACCCGAGCCGAAGGCAGAGGATTTAACCCACTGAGCCACCCACGCACCTCCCACCCCACACCCCCCACCCCCATCACTTCTGAAGGACAATACGCAATAACGCCCTCTGCATGCGGCTTTATGGTCTCGCAGGGAGCTCCACTCAACTCTTGCCTACAGCTGCCTTTCTTCCCCATGCATTCTGGGACAACTACTCTCAACACTGGTCTCAGTTGTCACCCAACAGTCCACCCTGTTGTTGGCAATGGGATTCTAGGACTGGAAGGGAATCATATCCCCTGCTTTGTTAGAACCCTCAAACTGAACACTTGAAGACCAAAGGACTATGTCTTATTTCCCTTTGAACCACACTGCCTTGGTTCTTACTGCAGCTCTGTCACTTACAAAGCTCATGGAACATTGATGAACTTGCTTAACCTCACAATGTCTCTGTTTTTCTGAAAATAAAATGGAAGCAGTAATAGTATCAACCTCATAGCATTGTTCTGAGGATTAAGTGAATAATAACTAATAAATGCTTAGAACAGAACCTGATCCATCATAAGCATTATGTAAATATTAGCTATTACTATTCAATGTAGCAAACACAGAGATAAACAAAACTGGTTACTGAGCTGAACTGAAGTTTCCACTCCCTGACAAGGCACTTTCCAAGCTCTTATCATTACTGATTGGTACAGCTTATTTGTTGGCTAGTTAGAGATGTGCCCCCTTTTCTTTGGTCAGACACCTGGCCATAGCCATCAGAGGGCCTTAAAAGAAAGAAGAGGCAGGAGAGTCCTGATCTCTGGTCTCTGCACAAGTTCAAGTTACAACAGATCCACTCAATGCTAGCACTTTGAAAGCTCAGAGGAGAGGAGCACATATCTGGCTGGAGAGCTCAAGAAAGGCCTCATGGAGTTTCTGTCTTAACTGAACCTCAGGGAAGTTTCAGTGGAGGTGGAAAAGGAGCACATCTCTAAAAGAGAGAGCAGCATGCTCTACTGGAGAACCATAAAGTATGTTTAAGAAATACTGGTAAGCCCACGTGGGCATGAACCATGGAGGAATCCAGGGCTCTGATATACTGTCACCACGTTCCTCCCCATTGAGAGCCCCAAAGATAGCAGAATAGCCGAGATTAACCCAGAGGTCATGTCAAGAAAGAATCCATTTTTCTTTTCCAGTTCCCATCAGTACCATGTGGCTTCAAAGCCCAAAGAGTCAACTAAGCAGCTTTCGTAAACCGAAGACAGTTAGTCTGTTTGAATTTGAGATTGAAAGGAGATACTTTTCAAATGGCATCTTATACCTCTATACTGCAGAGCACACAGTAGGTGTGTGAATAACCATTCCCATTGTGCTGCCCAGAATCACTCACATGGAAAAAGCAGACATTACTAACAGAATCCAGCCAACCAAAGCAGCTGGGGGAGAATATAGTCTGTATAGAGAAAAATGTGTGAAGCCGAACCTCACAGATCCCTGTGCTCTCTGGGTCAAGATGAGGTTCTTAAAAGAAGAGAAGGATGATCAATGAGGTCACTGGCAAGCAGCTGTTCTGCTCCCTGTCATTTGAGCTTCTCTGCATGAGAAGATGGTTCTCAACCTTCTATATCCTGTGGCCAGAGTGGCTCCCTCTTGTCCCATCAGTCACTCAGTCATCTAGGCCCCACGATGTTGAATGATATGCAGGCCCCATGCCTGCAGACACCCTCCTGGATTGTTCCACAGGGCCTCTCAGTTAGCCCCCAAATCTTAAGGCCTGAAGAAATAGCTCATCCAAATTCTGCCCTGATTCCAAAGAAAAAATGGATCCAGTTTCTTCAAAAGTGAAATGGCATGAAAATAGGATATAGGGAAGGAAGAACTATTGTAATTAGAGTTTTACAAGAACTAACAATTAAATGCAGTGTGTGGGCCTTGATTAGAGTCTGATTTGAACAAATCAATGGACTTTGTAGACAATCGGGAAAATTTAAAGATGGAATCCATGTTAGATGACATTAAGGAATTACTCCTAATTTTGTTAGGTATGAATGGTACTGTGATTATGTTATTTTTTTTTTCTTCTTATCTTTTAGAGATCTAGTGAAGCATTTAGAGAATTTCTACTCTGAGATTTGTTTTAGAATACTGTAGTTACTAGAAGGATGAGAAAGGTAAGTGGTAGGACAAAAGATGAAACAAAACTGGGGAAATGTTGAAAAGTGTCAAAGTTGTGTGGAGACATGTGGTTTTGCTATACAGTTCTTTCTAAAGCTGCATATGTTTGAAAGGTTCCATAATAAATTTAAAAAAAATCTCCCCAGGCCCACTCACAAAGTGGAACATTCCATTTCACTGAGCACTTGCATAAGGAAGTCGCTCTACTTACTGGGCACAGTAAGCCTTTAAGGAAGAGAAACAGGAAGCGCACCTGACTCCCATTCCTCACAGATTGCCCCACAGCTGAACCCAAGAAAACACATGTCTCAGACTCAGCATTTCCTGAATGTGAAGATGCTGGACAACAGACGTGCCTGTCTATGGTAGCCCTTGGTTCACGAGTTAATAGTTTCTAGGCAGACACCGCCATCTTGCTTGTCCCCGAGAAAGTCCAGATTCCAGCTGGAAACAAGGGAAGAATGTCCCAGTGCAGCACTGTTCTTCATGGAGTCTCAAACTTCTTATGCTGCTTCCCTCTTCCTGCCCATACTCCTCCCTCCTGAAAGGGTGTTATGACAGAGGTAGAGACCTCCTTCTCCTAGTCCTTAGATCCCTCTCTCAGGCAAGTGAGACCTTGATTATTATTGGCTGAATTCTTTATCTTACTTGAAGAAATGGCTATATGTAGTACAACTTAGGAATCAAACCATTCTACTGCCAGGTTGTTCTGACCTGTCCGAAGCATCACCAATCTTAATATATTCATACTCTACAGAAGAAAGCATAATCAACACTAAGACCTGAACATTTTCAGTACTTTTTTTTTTTTTTATGCAGGCAATCATACCTTGATGGAAAACCATACTCCTTCATCTGTCAAGGAAAAATTTAAAGAAATATGTATTTTTGAATGACATGCAATTTTAGTAATATTATGGGAAGCAACTCAAAAATTTATCTTTCAGCAGATTTATAAATAACTATAATAATATATACTAATAATGGTCAAGGTAGCAGAAGAGATTGAAGTTTATGCACAGAAGTCATAAAGACTTGGGCCATCAGTCTGGCTGACAGAAAGGAGCATATCAGGGAGATTGGGGAATGGCCAGAAGAATGGGAAGAAGAAGAACAAATATATAACAGGTGTGGTCACTGTTAGTGACTGCGGTTACTTCTAGTCAAACAGAAAAGACATTTGTCAGTAGACAGAGGAAGGAGAAAATTAGGATAAACACTATATAGCCAAGGTGACTCAGAGGACATCCAAAGGTTCTAGGTGTCCATTCCATCAGGAAAAGTACATCACACTTAAACTATGCAACATGAGACAGTGAGGGAGTGGATTTTCATTAATGGTTGTGAAAGTCAACATCCGGTCTCAAGGTTGAATGAAAACCAGTCATGGCACAGGTAACTGGGCGAAATTGCTGCCCTCCAGCCTCAAAGAGGCTGTGGCTTGGGAAACAGGACACCAAAGACTAAATAAGGCCTTTGGAATGGCTGTAGATGAAATTAGTATGGCAGTGACCATGGGTGCCGCAGAGCCCAGCAAAAGACAGTGTAAGGCCCCAATATGACAAAAGTACAAAAGGAGAGAAAGAAAAATTGGAATAGCTGCAATGTACTGAATATTTACTTTCTGTCCCATTATCCCCACACCACCACCACACTGCAAGCTGGATAACATTATCTTCATTTACTACAGGAGGAAATTGAGACTTGCATCACCCAGCTGTCAGGAGCAGACTCAGAATTCTATTGTTGGTTCTGGACTTCAAAGTGTAGGCTTTTAGTTATTACTCATGGAAATGGGTAGAAGAGTAGACCAAGAAGATAAAAAAAAAAATTGTAGGTATGACATGAAGAAAACTTTTTGCAAAATATTTTCAAAATATACTCAGATTGAAAATAAGACAGAAAACTAGATATATTCTGTGACTGTGTGTGCTTCTCTCTAATGAGTAGGATTATCATATAGACTCTTATTTTTGCTTCTCTGCATTTAAGGTTTTTTTAAAATCATGAACATAAATTGCTTTGCAATGAGAAAAAAAATTATATTTAAAGTGTGGAGGAGGTTTAGCATCCTAAATTCTCTACCTATGCTTCCAATAATTGTCTGTCTTCTATGAAAACATAAAGCCTTTGGCTGAGTTGGCAATATAGTATTAACTTGAAGACAGCAAGGCCCAGAGGACAGAGACAACATCCAGAAGAACTGACAGTCTAAGACTTAGGGCAAAAGAGCAACATCCCCCTAAGCAGAAAAACGATCAGTCTCAGATATGCTCAGCTGTTATCTCCCTCCTGTGATTTCTCATCCTGTGAATTATTCTAGTGCTTGTATATTTATTTTTTAAACACACAACAGAGGAGTTATTCTCCAAGTCTCTATCAGCTCAAGTATTAACAGCTTCCAGCTGAGAAAATATCTTTTCACTTTGCTTAAGCCTAATCATTATTTTCTCCCTCCTCCAGGAGTTTTGGTATCATACAATGGATCACAGTACAAAAGGCCATGTGGGTGATTTTTTATAATGTTGCTTGTAGACATACAGTGTATAATTTAGGTATAAATCTATTTAGAGATGTCACCAGTTTGAATTTTCTTTCTAGAAAGAAACGCTTTGCCCCCCTTCATTCTTTGGAAGGCTAAATATAAATGTGCCCAAACTAAGAAGCAAACAAAGAATAAAAGGGTTTCTTTTAGAAGTTTCATCTTATTTCTCAAAATCTCTTCTTTAAAGGTGAAATTACAGGGATATGGAACTTTGCACTCAAAACTTTAATGTCTAAAATGTAAAACTGTATGTCACCACCTGAGGAGGAAAGCACTCCTTCTCAGATGGAAAAATTCTTCTAAATAGAAACATGAAATATTCAAAGCAAGTAACTCTTCCCCTAGCCCAAGATCCCTGGAAGAAATGGATTCAACTCTGGTACTGTGTTTTCTTGTGTCAGTTTCAAGTACCATTGCCAAGCCTGTGCTGGCCAACCTATTGAGTTACAGCTTCTTGGTAATGAAAGGAGTGAGGAATACATTCTTTTTATGAACCAATTTCCTTTGTTCCAAGGTACCGAAACAGCCTATGCCTGCACTGGCAGCCCATACAACTATCTTGCAAATGCCTGCCTTTCACATTTAAGAAACTAAAGGAGAAATGGCTTCTAAGCACACCTGTGACGCTGATGGTTAGTAGACATAACTCCAGATCCTTTCTTCCATGTTTTGGGGCCCTTCTTTTTGTCTTCCGTAGGTCCCCCTGCAATCTTTCGCTCTCCTCTGCTCCATTTTACTATTTTCTTTTTTAATTAAAAATAGTCTTTGGAAAGTAATACGAAATACAGCCCCATTCCAGAGCGAATGACTAAGAGCCCAAAGAGCTGTCCGTTCCCCAGACCTCTCCCCTACCTACTCTCCCCTCAGATACTACTGACTATGGGAGCCTCAGAAAAGCCACAGTCATCACAGGGGAGTGATGTCTTAAACTGCAGAATGTCATCAATCAGTCAACCAGAAAGAAGGCGCTGGTGGGCCAAGAGGGATTTCATACACTTGACCACAGCCCGTAAGTGACTATCTCAGGTCAGTGACAGCATCTTCCTACAGGATGGGCAAGTAAGGGTTTGTTTGTCCATGGTATACATTCAGTTTCCTCCCCTACAAAATGGCAATGACAATAATAACGTAGGCCTCGTACGGCTGCCATGAGAATTAAATGAAACAATGAGTGGGAAGCCCTTGGCACATAGAAAATAATCAATAAATGTTAGCTTGTTAGCTTCTTCTTTGCGTTTCCTTCATTTATTCACCCATTCAATTAATATTCAATGAACCAGCTTCTTCCCAGACTTGAATCACTTCCCAGTGGTGATATGAGTTAGAGCTGCGGGACATGCCTGGTCTCCTCCAGGCTAGTGGGATACAATTTAGTACCCCTTAGCATAATGCACTAATTGGTCCCTTAGTGACCTGAAAGAGTTAATGCACTATTGTAGGGTTTAATCTACCACTTCCTGACAAAATGAGTCTTAGATTTTTTTTTATACAGAAGTTCCCTAGAATTATAGTACACAAATTTTCTCACCTTCTCTTTCTCTCTGTATCTCTCTCTCTGTATCTCTCTCTCTCTCACACACACACACACACGGAGAAACACACACATTCACTCTAAAACTCACTAAGAGCAGTAAGACAGGTTAGAAAATAAGGTTAAAAGAGTCCATTTAGAGTTTACTGAGTACTTTTTTCAGATCACAAAGCAATGTACTCTAGAAGACTCCAGAAGTTCATTAGTCTAAATAAGACACAAATTTTTCATAATCTTACAAATCTCACCCCAAATAGTTTTCAGGAACTATTGCAAATATTTTGTTCTATTTTCTTTTAAACTTTTTCCTCTTATATAATACATATTCCATAACTCATACACTATCACATGTATTTTAGGTACTGTGTATTGCTTTTATAATTAAAATTATCTCATGAACATTTTTCTAAGTCATCAAAATTCACTAAGCTATTTTAACAACCACCAAATGTCCATCATATGGACATTCCATGATTTGTTTAGCTATGAGCCTATCGTAGGACATTTAGGGTTCTTTCTGGTTTCCATTATAAATGATTTGAGATATACCCCTTCATACATATATTTTTAAATTCATTTCTATTATTTCCTTAGGCTGGATTCTTTTTTTTTTTTTTTAAGATTTATCTATTTTAGAGAGAGAAGGAGCATGACTGGGAGAAGCAGAGGAAGGGGAAGAAAGAATGTCAAGCAGACTCCACACTGAATGTACAGCCCAATGAAGGGCTCGATCTCAGGACCCTGAGATCATGACCTGAGCCAAAACCAAGAGTCAGACACTTAAACGACTGAGCTACCCACTAAACTGAATTCTTCCAAGTAAAATTATCAGATAAAAAAGTACAATCATGTTGAAGGCTTTATGAAGATTACCAAATTGCTTTGCATAGACAAGCAGTGTTTAACAATCTCTTTTTACCACATTTTGGCTAGACCTAGCTGTTGATCCAATAGATAAAACATCAAATTTTGTTTTTGTTTTAATTTGCAGCATTATGATTACTAATGACATTGGCCATTTATTCCTGTTTATTATCCATTTGCTCTGTTTGTTCTGTGAATTGTAGGTTTATGTTTTTGCCCATTTTATTGAGAAGATAGAGGTTTTATTATCAGTTATATTAACTCATTATATATTAATATTTTCCCACTGTTTTATTTTTAATCTGAAATATTTGCTTGATAGAAAAGGGCCATAGACCTCGAGCAAAGCTAAGGTATTTTTCTTGTTCATAAATATATCCCATCAAAATATCAATAATACATAATTTCCTTGTTTGTATTTAAATTTTTATGATGTTTTTGACACAGAGTTTGTAATTTTAAATATTAAAATCAATCTCTTCCTTTGCTATTTAATCTATTGCTTATAAACTTAGATAGTCCTTCCCTATCTGGGATAAGGTAAATATTTACCTAAAGTTTCTTCTAGTGTTTTGAAGCATTTTCATTTTTCATGTTTCACTTTCTAATTCATCTAGAATTTACTCTGTTGTATAGCAAGAATGTAATTGAATCTTTCTCAAACACATATTTTCCAGTGCCAGTTATGAAATAATTCACCCTGTGAATATTAATTTCCTATAAATTAGCATCTATTTATGAAGCACCTATTTATGAAAACACTGGTTTTTATGCCTATGCCTATTATTGGTTTATTATTTTGAAGTCTCATAGGTCTGGTCATTCCCTTCTCACCTTTAAATCTTATTTTTCAAACTGTATCTATTCTAAGCTGTTCTTTCCTTCAGATAAAATCTAGAATTATTTGGTCAAGTTCTCAAAAATTCTATTACATACAAATTCATGAACTTGTCACATTCTCAATATTTCTCTCCCCTTTCTTCCTGCCAGTGGAGCTCCTGTTCTTTCAAGGGAAGAATGGGCATAGCCTCTGATGATTAATTTATTTCCACGGTAATTACACTAAACAAGTGAATCTGTTTCAACCAACAAGGCAGTGATGGCTTTAAAATACATCCACAAATTTTTTGGTACTCTTTTCTTCCAAAGGTGAAAGGGACAGTGTTAGTCTTGCAAATCTAGTTTGTAAAATTTGACTTCTGCCTTGCTCTCTCTTGAACCGCTTGTTCTAGGGGGAATCCAGCTGCCATGTTGAGAGGAAACAACATGGATACTATGGAGATATCCATGTGGTGGGTAACTGAGGCATCCGACCAACTGCCATCTGGGCACTGAACCATCTCAGAAGTGGATCCTCAAGCCCAGGTACACCTTCATATGATTGTAACCCCTACCAGCATCATGACTAGAACTTCATGAGAGACCCTGAGCCAGATCTATCTCGCTAAGCCTCCAGGGCATTTCTGATCCATAGAAAGTGTAAAATAATATTTATTTGGGTTTTGTTTTCATCTGATATTTCTCCTGCAGTAGCCTTGTTGTTGTTGTTGGTTTTGTTGTTTTGCCCCTGTTTTGGAGGTTATCTGCTCCACAGCAATAGATAACTAATACAGAGGTATAAGCAGAAGTCTTCTGTAGGCTCTGCACCTTTCTAGACAAATGAGAAAGATAAAGTTGGAATCACTGTTTTTACTCCTTAAATATGTAGGTGTAATGCCTAAAGAATAGCAGCCATCTTAAACCATGAAGCGACAAGCATTTGTGTGAAAGTTGGTGCATTAAGGCTGACGCAACAGAATGACAGAAAGCTGGATGCTTAAAGATACTGCTGAGCAGCTGGAACAATAAATAACCACAACCAGCTGGTAAATAAGTCTTAATACCAGCAAATATATCTCTCTCGTTATGTGAGGGAAATAAACACTTTGTCAGGTGCCTGGATGGCTCAGTCGGTTAAGCATCAGACTCTGGGTTTGGGGTCCAGTCATGATCTCAGGGGTCATGAGATCAAGCCCTACACTGGGCACGGAGCCTGCTTAGGATTCCCTCTCTCCCTTTCCTCTACGTCTGCCCCTCCTCCCTTCCTGCCTGTGCACATGCACTCCCTTTCTATACAAAGGAAGGATGGAAGGAAGGAAGGAAGGGAGGGAGGAGAGCTTGTTTGATCGACCTCTGGCCAATTAATTTGTTATTGCCACCAAATGCATTCCTAACAATGGTTGGGGTCAGATGTTGCTCCATGGTTAGCACAACACCAGATATTTTGTGAATATGAATGTGATTTTAGAGTTATGAACTTTAACAGCTCTAATGCAATAAAAAAAAAGTAGACTTCCTTCAACAACTTTGAGTTTATGAAAATAATGTAAGGTATATTAATAAACGCCAGCAGAATCTAGATTACTTCAGGGAAAAATGCTTCAGCGTCTTTAGCATATGAACAGACTTCCTTTTGCTGCACTTTTTGGTGCTGATGTAGATTAACCCATGGTCACATTGCCTGCAATCAGGTATTGATTACAATTCTTGAAAATGCCCACGAAACACAAAATCCAGCAAAAAGTGTTTTATTTTTTTTAATTCTGTACTCCTACATTTTATAGCAACTCTGCACGTCTTTTAATGAATAATTAAAAGCAGCTATCCTGCAAACATTGTTCATACATAAGTTAGCTGTCACCAGCGTTCCCCAGTGAGGTCATCCACTTACTTGTCTCAGGACATTATTTAATCTTCAAAACATAAAAACACATGTCATTTTATTTCTACCTTAACTATTATATTTTACAGGGTATATTCTCAGAAATGGTGCCATTTGCACAGCCACCAGAATGCCTAAAATGTCAAGTCATGATGACAATGCAGAGCCACCCGAACGCTCAGGCCAGAGTGTTAACTGCCATGATTAAATGGAAATGTTGGACAACTGTTTTGTATTTGTGCAAATTGAACATACGCATACTCTTTGGCCCATCCATTCTGCTCCCAAGTACATAACCAACAGAGATGGTACATATGTTCACCAAAAAATATTTTTAAGACTGTACATAACAACGTTATTCATAATAGGCAAAAACTGTGAACAACCCAAATGTTCATTCACAAGAGGAAGGATAAATGAACTGGCATGTTCACCCAGTGAAATGCTGGAGCAATGAAAAGGAATGAACTATTACGACCAACAACACTGATTTCCACAGCCTCAGTGTTGAATGAAAGAAGACTAAAAAGAGTCTATACTGTAGGAATCCACTTATTTGAAGTATATTTTTTCATAAAAAATTGAACAATCAAACTAGTGATGACAGAAATCAAAACAACGGTTAACCTGGTCAGGATAGGAAGTGGAAGGGA
Organism: Neogale vison; assembly: GCF_020171115.1. NCBI lineage: Eukaryota > Metazoa > Chordata > Mammalia > Carnivora > Mustelidae > Neogale > Neogale vison. The sequence goes on along the minus strand of NC_058095.1, from coordinate 115,186,095 downwards.
GCACAGGGGAGCTTCTGGGGTCTGGTAATTTTTTACTTCTTTTTTTATTTCTTCCCCCAAGTGGTTTGTTCGCATGAATGGGCATATTCAATGTGTAATTTGTAAAGATTCATTCATGTGCATGGTTTTCTATCTACATGTTACACTTCACTTAAAATAGTGCCATTTCTTTCCATTTATTCCTACAGTATAATTTTTAATGCAATATATTTAAGTGTTAATATAAAGCAGGCCAAATTTGTGACTCATAGCAACTTTTGCTTCAACAAACTGAAGGTAGAAAAAACTGAAACCACTGTTTAAAACAAAATAAAACAACAACAAAAAAAAAATAGTTGAGCCATTTGGTCCAAAAAAAAAGGTGAAAAGCTGGGGTAGTATGTTTCTGGGTAGGACAATATAAATATTACCAGTAGTGTCTCTTTTTTTAAAAGAGACTAAATTGGGCCTTAAAGGAAGAGTGATAACAGAAGAAATGGAGGAGTTTACCCTTTGCCCCAACTTCCTACTTCTGATAGAATGTGGTGTTGAGAAATGGGTAGTACAGGAAGCTGGCACATGGCCATATCTGGATTCTTGATCAACCTTAATTTGAATACAGTTAGTTTGGGTTGACCTACTTCCCAATATTAGCACTGCACAGGCTGTTCACTGGAAGTGTGGATGATCAGGAGAGCATCTAAGCCAATAGTTGCTTTGGACACCTATCAAAATTCACCTCTGCACCCATGACTCTGACTTTCACGTTAGATTTTGGATTTCAGAAAGATTCAGGCTTCTGTCCAGTTCTGCTCTGCTTCTCATGTCTGCCCGTATGCATACTCTCAAAGACGGTACAAAGAATGCATATTAAAGATGACTTCTCAGGTTGCTTAGGGCTTTATTGGAGAATCTTTCTGGAAGTTGGATGTCCAAGATGGTGGTTTTCCATCTTAGAGAGTATGCCTGAAAACCAGATGTCTTCCCAGAGTCCAGGAGTTCTGCCTCACACTTGGTCCCTGCCCCCCATAAAAACCTAATCAGAATTTGGCCAGGAGGTGGGAAAAGATATATGAAGCAGCTTAAATACTTTTACAATAATAAAAAAAAAAAACTTACCCAAGTCTAGAGAGATCCACAAAGACTATGTGATGTGAAAGAGTTACATGTTTATAACCGTTCTCACAATTTATATATGGCAAAGCTGTTTGTCCCCGAGAGTGAAAATGGCATGCACCTTTACTTCTTCAGGTGCCCTGAATTTGGAGGTTTAAAATAGTTCTTTGTAGTGCCTGCCTGGGATTTTGACAGATGCTTCGGGCTATTGGAAAACTTTAAAGGGATTTAACAAGAAACTGCATTGCACCATTCTCTTTTAATCTGTGTACATAGTTGTCTAGTTATGGCTAGCTTTAAACCATCCAAAGGCCGGGAGCATTTTAAATCCCATTTGTTTCTTGAGTGGGCTGTTCATTAATGAGCTTATGTGCTTGCTTGTTTCTGAGGTTAAATCTTATTTCTACATCTATTTTTTCTAATAATTTTTTGTTTTGATTTGATGGGCAAAACGTTATGTGGGTTTGTTAATTGTACACTGCCCAGACTTGGGAATTTGTTTTAAAGTCATGTTTTAAATATCCAAAGCTTAACATACCCTTAACGTGGTTCCTTTATACGGTAAATACCCCAAGCTTAGAATTATTTTTCCTTCAAGTTATTGTTAAGGACTAACAGCACACATCTGACCCCACTCTTCATTATTTCCACCCACCAAAATAAGTCCATTTTTATTCTTCTCATAAAACACTCAAAAAAGACTATACACATTCATTACACTGAGCCTCACCAAGAAGTCTTCCAATATGCCTTTTCTTAAAATGACATACTAGAGACAGCCCCAAAAGCAACTATGGATTTACAAGACAGAACGCTTTCTCAGCTCACACTTTTGGGTCTGCCTCTGAATGGAAGGGGCCATCTTCACACATCTGTAGGGAGCTCTCATCAAAAGCTGAGAGCTCAAGCCATCCCTACCCTTCACCTGGGCTTTCTCAGCTCTGCTTTTTGGTTCTTCTTCTGAGCAAACTCTTGGAAGTAATTCCACCTTCTCTTACATCCAAAGATGAGGATGTCTTGCCCAGTAAGCGAATCCAACAGTAAAACTCTATCTTAGTCAGGGGCACTCCTATGAGAATGACACACCATAATGGCCGATTGGCAGTGGAGGATGGGGGAGGGGCGGTAGTCAGACATTGGTTTACAGTAGCATAACCCCACATTCATTTATTTACTTATCTTCCAGATGGGCTTCAGAAAAGGTTGGAGGTAGTTATATAACCCATCTCCAAAGAGCAAAGTAATTAGTACTTTCAGGTCATAATGATTTGGGAAGGGGGTAATTATACCATCAAAATCCTTCTGTCCTTGTAATAACCTACATCTAAAGTGAAGATTAAAGTTATTCAGCCTTTGAAGAGCAGCTTTTTGTTTGGGGATTTTCAAGTATGCTTGTCAGGTGTATGCCTATCACTGGTAACATCTTCGGAATATACTTGTCGTCTCTCTGACATCAGTAAATCCATTCGTTCCCAGCTGTAATTTATCTCTTGATAAATCATGCTATCAAGTTGAAGTGTGAAAGCAATACCCTCAGGACATAAAATACCACTGAATCCGCTGTTTGGTTAATTTATTACTATTATTAGGGAACTGACAGGATTACTTTAAAAATCGAGTGCCCAGAGGCCCCAGATTTTTATCAGGTCTTTGATACTGGCACGGTGTTCAATCATACCCAGCAGACCCAGCCCCTTCCCCCTGCCTTCTTCTGCTGCCAGTCCCTTTGGGGAATTCTTGTGGGAAGGGGAGGAATGCCTGAGCTGGGTGTAGTCTCCTCTAAAACATTCAGACAGATAGGTAGGTCTGACAGTCAGAGATAAAGCTTTGAGGCTTCTTTCTCGAGGAAGTTGTTTGCTTTTTTAAAAGGACTGCCTCTCTATTCAGACCATGACAGCATGGCTTTATGTATGTTGAGGCATAGCACTAAAGACTGACATGGTACAGCGACAGGAGTTCCAAACAGGAGGCAGCAGACGTGACTGGAAATCCTAACTCTGGCATTTACTAGCTGTGTGACCTTGGACAAGCTACTTAGTGCTCCGAGCCTTACTTTCTAGAGCTGCAAAATGGCGTTAATAACAGGATTGCTGAGAGAATGAACTAAGGTAGACACGGTCACCTCATAACAGGTGGCCAAAATTGTGGCTCACTTTTAAAACCATATCTTTAAAGCAGGTTTTATAGGGATGTATCAATGATCTAAATTTTTCAACCACTAGTGATTATCTACTTCTCTGTCCTACTCAGATGTGTTCTAATGTAGGATTTGACCCAGCATTGGGCAATAAAATACATAATAAATAAAGACACCTTCATGAGACTTTTTTCACAGCTTAGAACCCTAAGGAAATGTAGATTAAATCCCATTAAAACAAATGCCATAACTGACCCCAACCTTGCAAAAAGAGAGTGGACAGGGCCTAAGAAAGAGAGACTAAGCTACAGCTAACCTAACAGTATTTCAAACAATACTTAACACTTTCAACATTCTAGCATGAGCATTGTTGTAAGAGAAAATGTCCAGGGAGCTTGTTTGTGCACATGCTTTTGGCAAGTCAGGAACTTAAGGTTCAGCTATTGTGCTTTGTACTCTTTCCAGCCTTCTCCTTGACAAGACATTTCCATTGTTTCCTCAGGACCTTTGCACTGGCCAGACTCCCAGCCTAGGTTATTTGTCTCTGATCTCAACCAACCTCCTTTCACCACTTTCATCCAGACCTGAGCTCAAATATCACTTCTCTAGAGGGGCCTTCTTAAAACATCTTACTAAAATAGTCCCCATACCTGGGGTGCCTGGGTAGCTCAGGGGGTTAAGCACCCAACTCTTGGTTTTGGCTCAGGTCATGATCTCATGGGTCATGAGATCCAGCCCCAATTCAGGCTCCATGCTCAGCATGGAATCTGCTTGAAGATTCTCTTTCTCTCTCTCCACCCCCGACTTTCTCTCTTTCTCTCAAATAAATAAATAAATCCTTAAAAAAAGATGACTATCCATTAATTGGTCCCTTACTCTGCTTTTTCTTCATACCAGTTAATATCACCTGACTATATATATATATATATATATATATATATATATATATCTCCTACTAGAATAGTAGCCCTTTGAGCACAACAGGTTATTTGTCTGTCTTATTCACCACTATTACAAATGCCTAAAATTATGCCTAAATGTAGTAGAGAGTAAGATGAAGGCTGGTGTCTTTCACATATAGGGACAAAGTGCCCTTCTGCAGCCCACAGAAGTTTCAGTTCCTAAAAGCACATGTCCCAGAACAGAAGCAGAACAAAGTCAAGTGGGCACCCTTACCCAGCCTCATTCAGACTCCCGTAATCTCTTGCAGGTCTGCAGTAGTCTCCTAACTGGTCTCCCTTCCTCAAGGTTATGTTTCAATTTTTTTCTTTTTATATATACCCTACACACTTCCTTTCTTGTTGATACTGGTTTTGTTTCCTTTTTGTTTTCTTGGTCTTTCACTAAGGTATAATGGACATACAAACAGCCTGTACTTAAAATATATAATTTAATGAGTTTTGACATCTGTATACACCCAAGAAACTATCACTGCAATCAGGATAATGAGCAATTACATCACCCCCAGAAGTTTCTTCATGTGTCTTGTAATCTCTTCTTCCTACCCCTGCTCCATGTGCCCCCAACCCTTAACCCCAGATTAGTTTGTGTTTTCTAGAATTTTATATAAATGAAATTACACAGTATATATTCTGTTTGGGGGTCAGTGAGCTTGATTCTCTCCCTTGGCATAATTATTTTTATATTTTCCCACATTGTTATATCAATGATTCTTTCCTTTTTATTATCAAGTGGTATTATGTCGAATGGATATACCACAATTTCCTTAGCCATTCACTTATTGATAGACATTTGGATTATTTCCAGTTTGGGGCCATTATGAATAAAACTGCTATTAACATCCATGTATAAATCATTGTCTAGAGGGGCACCTGGGTGTTTCAGTCAGTTAAACGTCTGTCTTCAGCTCAGGTCATGATCCCAGAGTCCTTGGATCAAGCACCACATCAGGCTCCCTGCCCAGTGGGGAGTCTGCTTCTCTCTGCCCCTCTGTCCCTCTCCCTGCTTGTGGTTGTTCTCTCTCTAATAAATAAATAAAATCTTGAAAAAAAATCATTGTCTAGAAATGCTTTCCTTTCTTTTGGATTGGTACCTAGGAGAGGAATACTGGGTCATAGATAGATATATGGGTAACTTTTTAAGAAACTGTCAAATTAAAAAAAAAAAAAAAAGGAAAGAAAAAAATTGTCAAATTATCTTCCAAAATAGTTGTTCCATTTTATATCCCCACCAGCTGTGCACAAGAGTTCCAAATGTTCCACGTCCATACCAATACTTGGTATTCTGACAGCAACATCAAAACAAAGGACAAACCTGATCATGTCACTCCTCCTTAAAATTACCTATGATTTCCCACCCCATGCAGAATAAAGCCCACATTTCTCAGGACTATTTACAAGCCTGACTCCCAGCACAGACACATCTTCCACCATTTTTTGCTTTTTTCATTCCCAATCCCGGGACCTTCTCCCCCAGCTTATAGTTTCCTCAGTATCCACCAGCCACAGCACCTTGCCTGACTCTGGGCCTCTATACAGGTATTCTTCATTCTTTCACTATTATGGGCTGAATTATGTCACCCCCAAAATCTAGAAGTTGAACACAACCCCTTTAAAGAGGTAAATAAATTAAAATGAGCTCATTAAGATGGGCACTAATCTCATATGACTGTTATCCTCATAAGAAGAGGAAATTTTATCACAGACCCTTACAGAGGGAAGATGACATGAAGACATAGGAAGAAGATAGCCATCCAGAGCCAAAAAGAGAGCCCGGGGACAGAATCTTCCATCATGACCCTCAGAAGGAACCAGCCCTGCCAGTAGCTTGACCTTGAACCACCAGTCTCTAAAACTACAAAATGACAAATTTCTGTTTTTTAAGGCACTTTTTCTCTAGTACTTGTTATGGCACCCCACACAAACGAATGGATTCATCTCTCCAACCCCTTCCCAACCACAGGCCCAGCTCAGGTATTGCTTACTCTGCTAATTCTTCTTCTACTTCTTCTTCTTCTTTTTTTTTTTTTTAAGATTTTATTTATTTATTTGACAGAGAGAGATCACAAGTAGGCAGAGAGGCAGGCAGAGGGAGAGGGGGAAGCAGGCTCCCTGCTGAGCAGAGAGCCCGATGCGGGGCTTGATTGTAGGACCCTGGGATCATGACCCAAGCCAAAGGCAGACATCCAATGACTGAGCCACCCAGGCACCCCTCTTCTTCCACTTCTCTTGCTCAGATTTAATAGCTCCTTTTTTTTACCCATCCCATGGTACTTTGGTCATGCCTCTTCCAGGAATTTGATCTTATTGCTGTAATTACTTGTATAAGGGTCTATCTCCCACACTAAGTTAGATTTCCTTGAAGATTTTTTTTTAATCTTTGCATTCTGAGATTCTAGGTCAGTATCCTGATACAATATAGACAATATATAGACAATAATATAAACAATATGTATATTTGTTGCACAAATTCTCTGGAATTAGGCTGCTCATTCAGATTTCTTTTCCCTATGGCTTCCTATTATTTCTTTTAAAAAAAAATTTTTTTAGCAATGAAAAAGACTTTCTAGCAATTTCCCTGTATAGGAATTTATCCCAAGGAGATTTTTTAATAAGCACATAAAAATGGATGTACAAGAAAGTTCTTCAGAGCATTGATTATAATATCAAAAAAATGCAATAGGCATAAATGTTGTTCAGTAGAATTAGTTAAATAAATTATGGTACGTCTCACAGAGGGATATTGTTCAGCCAATAAAAATGATGATGCAGATCTATATTAATTGACATGGGAAAATAACCATTATTGAATGAAAACACAACAAAACAGGATACAGAAAGGGATGTATAGCTTAATATGCAAAGAAAGTCATATATACATATAGTTCTACGTACCTATGCATATGAAAACATATGGAAGAACCTTTGCTAAAATGTTAACAACAGTTAAATCTGGATGATACGTTTTCATGCAATTTTTCTTTTCTCCCTGTATATTTCAGAAATGTGTAGATTTTTGAAAGTAGGCATGAATTCCTTTTATAACCAGTGCAAAATAATAAAATTACTTCATTTAAAATGTATATACTAATAAAGAGGAGAGTAGCTAGGCTCCACTGTTCTGCTAGATCAACATCTTCGCCCAAGCATGGCAAGGAAGCAATTCTTCTCATCCTGCTAATTAAACGTCCTGAAAGCAGGTCAGCCCTGGGTGCAGGCCACACAGATGGGCATCGGCATGGCATGATTAGGAGCTATTGAGCTGCTTCTACCCACTCTACCCGGGTCTCAGCCTCGAGCCCTGCAGTCAGGCTATAAAAGCCTAAGTTTCTCATTATTAGTTATTCCATTTGGATACTTCAATTAGGCAGCTGTTAAAATTCATGGAGAAAAAAAAGCTATTATTAGTTAAGGACATGATAACCCAATTAATTCCCCTGCAAAAGCCTGAACCGTTAGATGATGATCTGCACAAGGAAAGAGGGGAAATGGGCAGGAATTGGGGATGGGAGTGAAAATATCCAACATAAACAAACTCAGTTCCTGGAGAAAGTAGAGAAAGGGCAACAAACAGGAGGAGGGACAGGAGTGATAACCACAACCGGGTTTGAAAATGTGCAGGGCAAAGCTCGCTTCTCAGTGGGACACAAATAGCTGCGCACAAATACTCTTTAGAAGAGAGAGTCTTTAAAAAAAAAATCAATCACTCACAGTTTGATTCTCCATCAGTACACGTTTTACTTCTTTTGGGCCACACTTGGATGATGACCATCGCCTATAGACCAAATGCGACAAAATAATATTATGAGGTATTATGCGTGTGTGTGTGTGTATGTGTGTGTTTCCTTCCCCATACTTCCTGCTAACCACCTTGGGGTAGATTACATTTTCCTTAGATGACCATACTAATATATGTCCCAGTTCACATGCTCACAGTGCAGCATGGACAAGCCTCCCTATCCAGGGGTGGGGTCAGGGTTCCCTCTCCTTGAAGGCAGGTGAACCTCTGTAACTTCCTCAACCAATGAAAGGACACTGTGATTGATAAGCTTGTCATAAAAGGCAATATGGCTTCTGCCTGCCTCTCTCTCTCTTTCTTTCTCTCGCTCCACTTGCCGCTGGAGCCCAGCCACCATGTTGTACTAAAGCCCACAGCACACGGTGTGGCCATGTGAGGGTCTTCCAGCTGACTGTACCAGCTAGGCCCCCAGCCAACAGCTTTATGCTGATCTCAGCCCCCAGTGTTGATGATTTCCAGCTGAGGCCCCAGACATGGGAAGAGAGAGAACTTGTCCTCACCATGCCCTGTCTCGATAGCAGACCCACAGAAACAAGGAGACATAGTAAAAGTATTTCTGTTTTGAGCAATAAGTAACCAGCATACTACCCTATTCTTACCATTGTCCTCAAATTAGGCTGCTGAAAGAAAAAAGTGTCAATTATTTTTTGAGTATCAAGGTAGCTTTCAAGAATCATCTCTATGACAGTGGCTTAAAGGAATTAAGTTTAGAATCTAAAATTCCTAGCATTTGACTATCAAAAGACAAAGCCCTAAAGAACTTAGAGGCATAATATTTATGACTTAAGCAACAAATTCAGAAGAAGGCAAGATATGAATGAGTCTTCCAGTCTAAGAATATATTAAAAACAACTTTGTAGAAGTTTTTGCTGCAGAGAAGACAGAGAGTCTGAGTGGTGACCCAGAAAGGCTTGGAACTCCAAACAAGAGACTTCACCACTGGAATCCAGGCAGTGTAGACCAGAGGCATTGCTGGGGCTATCTCAGTAGCTGTCAATGGGATTGATGAAGAGGGTCAAGGATGGGGATAATGAGACATCTCTTGCCAGCATTCGTAACTGGTGACCCAGAACCAGATGGGGCCCCACAACAATCCATAAGTTCCAAGGACAACTTAGTATCAAGCACGGGAAGAAGGAAAGAGTGAAAAGAAAAAGGATGAACAGGATTCACCTGAGATTCATCATGTTAAACATTCTGCTATCAGTAGTGGGGGATGATTGAAATACTGTGTAAATTTACTTACTAAAATATTAAGCGACATTATTTATACATCCAAGTTAGAGCTTAAGGAATGTGTACCTTCTTCACCATTTTGATATTCACCTTCACTGATAAAGTTGTAACCTCCAGGAGGGGAAAGACATAAATGGCTCAGAGTAGGTACTCAATGAATAGGTGCTAATTAGTAAATAAATGAATAAAGAATTCTAGGGGAATCTGGGTGGCTCAGTGGGTTAAGCCTCTGCCTTTGGCTCAGGTCGTGATCTCAGTGTCCTGGGATTGAGCCCTGCATTGGGCTCTCTGCTCAGCAGGAGCCTGCTTCCCCCACTCTCTCTCTGCCTGCCTCTCTGCCTACTTGTGATCTCTATCTGTCAAATAAATAAATAAAATCTTTTTTTAAAAAAAAGAATTCTAAATAGCTCTGTTGTGACAATTAGAGGCCATGAATCATTTCAGCCATTTCCAACAAGCCTGGTGGCTTTTAATAGGTCCCTCTCTTGGGGACCAAGAGCTCTTATCTATAAAATTAGATGATCTCCAACTCTCATATCCCACTGGACTCTACACTACTACACACCAGGAAACAAGATCCAATCATTTTTATAGCCCCAGGACCTAGTATAGTGCCTGGTAAATAGCAGGCACTCGATAAATATTTGTTGAAAAATGAGATGAACATTATGCTATGTTTCAAACCCTAACAAGGACAATGTGTAATTTGGTTGCCTTTTCAAGTACATAAATGTTAAATGAAAACTAAAGAGAAATAACAAACCGAGAATGTCATAATGTCATTTTCACGGTACAGCAACATTTCCTAACTGCCCAGCATTTAAGGAGTAATGGTTTTATTGCCCGGGAGTCTGACACGGTGATTTGCTCTGACTTGCCTCCCTGTTATTCTGACTGACAGCCTCTCTGAGCTGTCTTTTGCTGGGCAGCTTTTGCCCCCGGTACATTTTTGATCAAAAGTACACACGTCCTGTCATCTTTTATAATCCTCAGAACTTGAAGATTGTCTTTTACTTAAGTTTTCTGAACTGAAATTAGGTTTGAATAATAATCAGGATTGTGGATCTTCTAAAGCAAAGGTACTTTATGAGAAAATGCTATCTTATGATTCTTCCAGGCATAGAATTTCAGAGTTGAAAGATTTTTCCATCCTAGGATTTTATCTTATTAATATTCTCCTTTGCAATTCAAGTACCAAGAACTGGAAAAATCTCTGATTGTCCTGCAGCAATGGCATTAAAGGCTCCTCATAACACACAGCACCAGAATTGTGCCATAATTTAGTGAAATTGAACATTGCTCTGTGACTTCTAATTTTCCATCGAGATGATTCTGTCTCTAAGCAAGAAAAGAAAAGATGAAATCTTGATAGGAAAAAAAAAATCCCCTTTTCTAATTACTGTGAAGATTCTCAGATGCTTTAGAGTAAATATACCATTTTACGTTGGCCCTAATTTTTACCAGAAGGTTCTGTAAAAATCCTTGTGGCTAGAATGTCATAACAGAGTTTCTCTTTTAACCTGCCACTTGGAAAACCCAGTTATAATTGTACAGTGATGATGCACTCTGTTCTAGGAGACTGCTGTATCAGCGTATTCATTTTTAACCTTTATTTTCAATTATTTGCAGTTTGGGATTTAGTCCCCTAAGTCAATTTGGGAGACTTCTCTTTTAATAAAGGAAGCTAATTTCTCCATTCTGCAGTCGCCACACAATCACATTGAAAAACATAAGCATATGCATGTGCATAGACACATTTCATAGACTCTAAGTCCAGAAATATGCTTTTTAAACTGTCCTAATATGTTAATCATTAATGTAAAGTGTCTATTATTTTGCCATTTTCTTCATTTTCTAAAATTTCGATAGAATCTCAGTGTGCCTTTGTAGTGGGATTAATATAATTGGACTACAGATCTTATGAAGTGGGGTTTTTTTCATGGTCATAATAATAATAATAATAATAATAGTTGTATATCTTTTTTTAAAGAAGGCACCCAGAGTGCCTGGCTGGCTCAGCCAGTTAAGCACCTGACTCCTTATTTAGGCTCAGGTCATGATCTCAGTGTTAGGAGATCAAATCTTGCATTTGGCTCCATGCTGGGCATGGAGCCTGTTTAAGATTCTCTCTCTCCCAAAAAAGAAAAAAACAAAGAAGGAAGGAAGCAAGCAAGCAAGCCAGGCAGGCAGACAGGAAGGAAGGAAGGAAGGAAGGAAATCAGTCACCCATTAGCTCCATTGAATTAATTGTATAATTGTTTACTTGCCAATACAGATAATTCAAGGAGTTTTAACAACTGTTAGAACATAAAGTCATGCCTCCACTCATAAGTTTGCTTATGTTTACTCCTAAGATTTTCGTGTTTACTCATAGGATTTACTCGTAAGTTTACTTGTAAAGACGATCATGTTGGCATGAAGTGGACAGCCACCAATAGGACGTAATCTGAGAGCCTCTCTCCTCCTCCATGTCTTCCCCATTGTGCAATATGCTGTCCACAGACTGCTTTTGACTTAATGAGATCTCTCTTCAAATGCAAACATGTTACCTGAGGATCAGGATCTATTATCACATCATGGCATGTGAACACCTAGGAATTATTTTTGTAAATTAACGTGTTAGGTATGAAAGGCTTAGGCTTTGAATAGTGAAACACAGGATAAACATCAAAACAGAAGTAAAGAATTATACCTATTTTTAGCAACCCTCTCCAATAGAATTTTATACATGCCATTATTATAGTATCTTCAGCATTTGTTTACCTTTAAGTAATTATCTTTGCCTAGGCCCCCCAGAGATCAATCTGAGACAAAGATGAGAGGCCCAGGCTTTGAAAGTGGTACAATTCCAGGAAAGTAACACTGAGGGGGAAGGGAAAGAGGAAAGCATAGACAAAATGGTGGATTACTGAACTGGCCACACCTTCCTGGATAGAACAGTCAGCTGTTCTAGCACATGACTCTGCACCCCTTATAGTCAGCTGTGTGGAACCATGTCTGGAATAGTCTGCGTGGACAGGAAAGGAGGATACATCTGCCAGATCCTCCAACTCCTGTTTACCGTTCCTCAAAGGTCACCCCACCAAGGGTCAACTCACCACTCACTTCTGAGTTATGACCGCCAGTCCCTTCAGGAAACTGCTGGAGAAGCACAATCCATAGCCAATAATGCATAGCTTTCTGTAAGCCCAGAAGTGCTGAGGAAGTCAAAGGCATTATGAGTTTGGTCAGGTCAGATCTCAGCCAAGAAGCCCTGAGGCCCCTGCTTCAGTGGACAAAATGGAGCCCAAGCTGAAGCCCAGATGGTGGCGATAGGATTCAGACTATGGCAGTGTTGGCCAGGCTGTTCACTGAGCAACCATCCAAGGTCAAGGGGGCAGGTGGGGTGGAATGAATCTGGAAAAGAACATAAAATGGTCTGGAACCAAAATTACTGCTATGTTTATTTTTGTTAAATAGATTATGTGTTCCTTGATGGCAGAAATCCTATCCTACCATCGTAGCATCTTTGTATCCCCAGAAGCGAGGGCCAGGTCTACCATACCAGGCTGGAGTAAACCTTGCTAAGATACAGTTTTGTAAACACTCATCTGATCTGGTCATCCTGCGTACGAGAACATAGATAGTACTTGTCAAATGGGTTCATCCACCACAAATGTTTACCTATAGCACCTTTGGAAAGGAATTCTTTTATTTGGGCCATTATTTTAATAACAGCCAAAAGGACCAAATGAAAACAAAAATACTCCCGGTGTACTATAGTAATTAAGGAGACAAGCTTTGGAATCTAACAGACCTAGTGACATATTTATATAACTTCACCAGACCCTGGTTTTCTTTTCTGGACAATGGAGCTCATAATATCTGTTTCACTGCACTGTTGGGGAAGTATATTGGATTGTGTTAACTTGGTGGAGCTGGGAACTGTGTTTCCTAGACAGGGATCTCCTGTATGGTTCAAGGTTGGGATTGGCCAAAAGAGAAACTTGCCCCAAATTTGGGAGATGCAAGTGAAGCAGAGGGGAGGGAAAGGGCAGGAGACCTTTACCAGCAGTCAGACATGGTAAGGACAATACAGCAGTATGGATGGTGGATCCCAGAAGGTACTGACTTCCCTCTGCTCCACGCCTAGCTTGTCACTTCTACAGCTGGTTGTGCTCACCAAAACCAGCCACAAGCCCACTCCCAGATGCTTGGCTGCAAACCCACAGAGGCAGCTACCACACAGAGGCTGTAGCTTCCCACGGTCCTCTCCAAGAACCTCCCCTTGCAATCCACCTTTGGCGGCCAGATACACTTAGGTTCCCAGATCTCACTGTGAGCTCTGAACTGTCTATCTGAGCCAGTGCTTCAGGACACTGGTAAATGGACACCTCTAGCCCTTCAACTCCCTTTCCCAGACATTGCACAGTTGTGTAATAAACATGCTACTAACATTAAGTCACTGGACACAGAGTTGTGAAGAAAAGAGCACAAGTGCTTTCTCAGAAGTTCATGAGCTGGCCCCAGCTCACCCCTGAACGAGCCCCTCATCCCATAACACTCACAATGGCCCTCCTTCCTTGACTGGACTGTGACTGAAACAGCTAGATGAGGGGATAATGGGCATAAGACTCAATGCAACACCTGGCACATAGTAAATGCTCATTAAATTAAAGTCTGTGTGTTACAGAAACCAACAATCACATTCTGTTTGGTTCTGACCCTGCAGAAGGCATGTGTGTACTTGCAACCTACAAAGAAAAATAATAGGCTCGGAGATAAAAGGATTTTCCAACTAATGCAAGAACAATTTTTACATAGATTAACAAAAGGTTGTTGCAGCTCTTTACAAATTAAGTACACAAATTCCATTTCCTACAAAACAAATACGAATTAAGGAAATAATAGAATATTTTGCATGGGCAGCAGTAGAAGGTTGCACTCTATGAATATTAAGCAGCAGTTCTGTACTTAACATTAAATGACCATCTCAGGGAAAAATTTATAGTTACAGAATCTGTCCAGAAGCTTCTAGCTCTTTTCCAATAAACTTAATAGCAGACAAAGCCTGTGTAAACTTAAATTTCAATACTGCCCTACCCCTCCTGTCTGTTCTCTTGACTGTGCTCTTTGCTAGCTCCCTAGCTGTGGTCACAGAACGTAAATATCCCTAGCTCAACGGGGAAGTACTTTCATACTACAAATCATTTGACATACAGGATTTTCTTGATGGCTGATACTTGCTTTACTTTACTTGATGGCTGGAAATTTTAACCAAGAGTTTCAGGTTTATAATTTTCATTTCCCCAATTGAGAGTGCCTAAATCAATGCTTGCTTTGGTGTTGATTATATGTGGATTATTCAACAGTTAATTTAGGCATGAAAACACAGAGTAAACTACTCATTCCTCCTCACCTTAGACCTGGTGAAACTTTTAGCCAAATATTGCTAAGAGAAATGCTTCTCCCTGGATACTGAGCAAACGCTCTTTTTTCTTTGCCCCGGAGCTATGTTATTTGCTGATCCTCTTCAGTGCTTTACAAAATTCTCTATCTGAAACCCCTGTGCTCCGCAAAGGATGCCTCACTGTGTTGGGGCTTTCTTTTAAATGACGGAAGAACTTTTGGCTTCTCAGTCAACAATTGCTCAAAATTTATCTTTAAGTCATCAAGCTTATTTCTGAGGAGATTTGGTTTCCTCTAAAGTGCACTCTCTACAAATAGTGGCTGCCTCTAATAGTTACCCAGAGGTGACTTTTTGTTCTTTGTTCTGATCGTTCTTTCTGTCTCTTTGAACTGCACTGTAGCAATTTGATAAATCCTAGCTCAGATGGGACCGGGTAGCGAAAGAAAACCACCTCCAGGTTAACTATAACCCGAACAAAACATCCCTTATTGTACAGAATTCACTACAGTTAGGTTCTTTCCTGGATACACCTATCGAAATGAGGAAGGGAAAGTCGTTCTGGGCAAAAGAAATAGCCTGGGCAAAAAAGTAGTGATAAGAGAAAATATACTGCAGTTCAGGATCAGGAAATCAGCCAAAGATGGAAGGGTAGCAGTAGATTCCACAACTCCACAAAACACAGCACTGTTTTCTGCTCCTGACCCTGGAGGGGTGGACTGTCCTTTTCATCCAGGGCTAAGGAAAGGTCAACAGGGAGAAATGGCACAAGGCTCAAGGAGGGAGACTTCTTTGCACTTGGCACTGTGCGTATGCACAAGAATGACGCAGAAGGCCTGCCTCACATCGCATTGTTTAAATATCTTCTCTCTTGTACCTAACTAGGCTTTGGACTTGGTCAGGCAGGAAACAGGAGTCCACTTTATTATTTTTAGCATGCAAGTGAGGAGAGCAAATTTGAATTTGAGTGCAAGACCAGAGGGAGGCAAGCCCCTCTGGGAACCATGGACACAACCCGTGCCGGTAGTGGCAGAGGCTTAAACGAAGCAGTGACTCAGGGACCGAGACAAGGGAAGGGCTTAATGAGAAGCAGAATGTTCCCTGTAAGACTTGGGGGCTTAAGGACTCAACGGGGACGCCGCGGATCTGGCTTAGGAAACGGGTAGGTCTCTGCTTCAAGGGCAGAACAGAGAAGATGATGCGGGGAGGAGGAGCTTGAGCTGAGCATCTGACTTACTGGGTGCGGGTGCACGAAGCGTGGACACTGACCACAGGGACGTGGGGGGCGCCGGCCCACGCTGTGGCTCCCCGGGTTCCTCCCTTCCTGGCCGCCGTGCCCCTCGCGGCTCCCAGGAGGACACCTGTGTTCCCGCCGGGCCCCCCGCGCTCCGCCCTCTCCTAGACTCACACTGCTTAAGGGATGGTGGGTTGGAGGCCTCCACCTGTCTCCAATGTGGCAACCGCTCTCGCCCGAGCTCCATCAGCGGTTCGGATTGCCTCGTGAGGGGCAGAGCCTTCCACGCAGCTCCTTGAGAGCTGCTTCCTCTCCCTCCTCTCGGGCACCGCAGCTCCACACCCAGCCAGGACCAATCGGCCATCAGCAGGCCCGCGCCGCTGCGGCTCTTTGTCTTCCCACAGTCCCTCCTATCCCCGGGATCCAGAGGTTCCGAAGCCAGAAGAAACCTGGCTCGTGGTCCCCGTCGCCGCTTCTCCCCGTGCCCGCCTCGCCCCAGCCTCAGCCAGGGGCCCCCAGTAGCTCCTGTGCTTGTCCAACCTCCTCCTGCCTGGGCCCAGGGCTTCTTATCCGGCCCCCTTCCCAAACCGTCCCCTGCCAGGTGCCAGGAGGCTTTCTCAAACGCAAATCTCATCATGTGGCTTCAGATACTCTCACAATCTATATTCCCCCCAAGGACAAACTACAGATTTCTTGGCAAGGCCCTGAGGTCTCTGGCGTGTGGGTCTTACCCATCTCTCCAGCAACATTTCACAACGCTCCCCTCACACACAGCTGTGGCGGCTTTGCTGCTTCTCCCTTTGGGTCTTTGTGCTCTGCCCTGACCCTTCCCTGCCCTCCCCTGACCTGATATTCCCAGGAAATATTTTCTTCGTAATTCATCAAGGAGACCTTCCCTGTCTCCAGGCAGAACTAGGTGCTCCCTTATCTACCGCACACAGCCCATCAACAGACTCATCGGTATATTTACCTTGTTTCCCTCTCAGATCATAATCCCTTCCAGGGCAAGAGCCATGTTCTGCTCCCCAGTCTTTGGCCTGGTACCGAAAACAACGCTCCTTTAGTAAATGTCCATTGTACCAGTAAATGAACAGATTCAGGAGGACAAAGACAGATTCCCTCCTATGCTCCTCCTGGAAGCTGCCCTGTATTTCTTACTCTCTCTTCTAATGATACGGCATTTACTTTCATTCCGAGCTTCCTGACGGCCAATGCATAAAGAGAAACAACAAAGGATATGGTGTTCGTTTTCTGAAAAAAAAAAAAAAAGCAAAACTTTCACTTCTTCAATAGAGACAAAATTTTCTGATAGTAAATTTTCAAAGGAATTCATCACATGAGTTCTTGCGCAAGGAACATTGAACAACATAATGGGCAGTATTTTTAAGCAGTTTTTACAGAAGCTATAGAAATATTCTTCACTCTTTCAGGTATTAAATGCTTTAAAAAAAAAAAAAAAAAGATAAAGACCTAGCACTAAAACATGATTCATGAAAGAGTTTCCACTGGGTAAGGCTAAACTAATGAGCACCTCATTTAGAGTGTTCTGGTAATCAAGGATACAGTTTACCACACAGAGGAGACCGTACTTCTATTAACTCTATTTCTCAAAGATCAGTTGTCTCAGCTAGGCTTTGACAGGAGCTAAATGACAGCCCCAAATTGGATTCTCTGAGAGCCTAGAAAACTCCCAGTCATTCAAGGGTAGCTATTTGCAGCACGTAAACTCTCGCCAGACTGAGACAAGAATTTGGCCCAGTGAATAAAAAATACAGAAAATAAATGTTCAGAAGCTGTAAGAGGAGGAGGGGTTCTGGGTTGATTGTCCATCCACAGAATTTAGTTTTATTACACTGCATACAAGCACTCAAAACCAGAAGTTACCGGTAGGTGAGCTCATCACTGGTCCACAAGCTCATTAAAACAGTAAGAAAATGATCTTTCTATGGCTTGGTGTCCAGTCATATGGCTTGGCACTCGTCATTCCCCTGCACCCACCCACCCACCCCCCACTGCCTCTATCTATGAAAACACATAGGAACTTCTCAGGAATTAAAGCTCTAGTAAGGGGACCCTGAGGAAGGTGAGGGATTTAAATTGTCCAAGAAAGAGGAAGGTACCAAAATAGCTAATGGTCCTCTAGAAGCCTCCACACAAAACATCTCCTGTGAGGCAGCACCCGGGTTGCAAGCAGGAAGCAGAGGAGCAGATTAGAGAGTTCAGGATCGGACAGGCACAGGGCAGTCCAAGAAATTCAGTTACAAGAATAGTCCTTGTAGCCATCATCAAAAACCCAAAAAAAGACTTCACAAAAAAAAAAGGCAAAAAATTTGTTGTAATAATTATTTTCACATCAAAATTTACTAAATATTGAGATCTCTGCTATAAAGAAAATGAGAGGGCTCTAAGTTCTAAAATGAGGCCGCTAGAAAAAGATCAGCAAAGCAGTTTTCTAGAGCAAAGGAAGTGGATGTTGCTTCAGCATATTGATTGATATACAATCCAAACATATTGACTTATGTGTAATTAACAAAAGAGTTTAATTAATCTGCTGATTGAAAATGTCATCAATCTTAGTCAAATGAATTTTAATTCAAAGATAATATCATTATGAGTATTATGCTTAAGTAATTTTATTTAATTAATCATAAAATGTCCTCACATATGCCTTTAGCCCCCAATAAATCATAAAATAGCTGACAAATTTTCTTTCCAGGAGAAAATTAAAGATATCAGTTTGAAGCACTTTATTTTATATTATTGCTTGATGTGTTCTGAAATGAAAATGCTGTGTTTCAAAAGACACCTTCTTGCCCTTTCTCTCTACTTACACAATCATATAGGATGGCCATTCTCTTGTGAGCTTTCTTATATCCATGAATAAAATAAACTTCTCCAAGTTATTTTAAAGGAAAGGATGTGTTTTCTCAGGCTTGAGAAATATCTGAGCTTGTTTTTCTGAAACCTTGGCAGAAAAACAAGGACCAACTACTGAATAATCATTCAAATGACAAGTCTTCATTAGGTTGAATTACTGAAATGAAACTATTTCAGTAATTGTTATTCCTCCCTCATCCTATGCAGCAAGCTAAAATGAACAAAATACACTTCGGGTCTAGAAAGCAGATCCCCCAAAGCCAATTAATGCTCCCAAGCTAGTAGGATACTAATTAGCAATTATTTCTGCCCAGTGATGCCCAGGCATCCTGGGTTGCTAAATATTCCCCTTGTCCTAAACTGCCAGAGAACACTCATGGAATAGTGATAGTTGTTTCGAGGGTGGCTGACAGAATGTTTGTCTGTACCCATACCAAATGCTCTCCTTCCTCATCCCTGAGAAAGACCAGTGGGTGCAGACAAGGAAAAGCCAAGACAAGTACAGAATAAAGAGGGACATATTTAACAAAAGAAACTAAGCTGTGATCGAACAGCCTGCAAAGGGTGACAAGCGACAAGAAGGAGGGATGCCAGTAGAAAGGAGGTGTGGTTTGGGAAGACAAGCAGGAGGAGGTGTGGGGAAGAGACAAGCAAAGAGAACACCTCCTCCTCCCCCACAGGGTGAATCCAAAACCAGTTCATATGGTGGGATCTAATTAAACCAAAAGTAACTCTCCAGGAGCTCCAAAATCACTTGATGATCCTATTGTCTTTAGTAATCAAAATGCCTGGAGAGCATTAGTGGTGTAAGGAAAGGTAAGTCCAATTTTGAGGCAATCCTAAGCATCTTAAGGATACTTGGATTGTTGCCATAACTCTCGTTTCTTCCTCCAAGCATGACCTTCCTAAAATAAAGAAAGAAATCTAATAATTTTTTTTTCCTTTCCAAAGGAAAAACTTAAAATGTGCAGTGGGTTTAAAAATATCTTTTTCATGCATAGGCTACAAAGCCCTTTCACTTGATGCTTGAAAGCTCTGGGAGATTCACTGTTAAACTATGGTTCTCCTAGCCAGCACGTTTTTCTAGAGAAGATGACATGATTTTTACCTTTACTGAATTAAACCTAACACATATTTATTGAGTACCCATTACACTCAAGGTAGTATGCTGTGAGTTATAGAAAAGTCACAAATAAAATAGTGCCGGCCTTCAAAAATTTTGCCATCGGAAGGATGAAAACAGAGAATAAAATAAGACGAGTAGACACATTAACAAATGACTCTAACAGAGGCAAAATAATGGAAGGGCCATAAAAAGATATAAACAAAATGAAATGAGGTATCAAGGAAGGTGTCTTATTCTGTTCAGTCTTCTATAACAGAATATGGTAGACTATGGTGGCTTACAAACAACAGACATTAATTTTCTCTCAGCTCTGGAGGAAACAAGCCTGAGATCATGGTGGCAACATGGCTGTGTTCTGGTGAGAGCCTTCATCCACGTTGTAGACCCTCAGCTGCTTGTTGTATCCTCACAAGGTGGAGGAGAGCAGAGAGGGGAAGCAAACTCTCTGAGGTCTCTTCCTAGAAGGGCCCTAATTCCACTCAGGAGGACCCCACTCTCATGACCTCATCAAATCCTAATGAGTCCCAATGGCCCTGCCTGCTGAAAGCATTACATTTGAGGGATAAAGTTCTAACCTCTGAATTTGGGAGACACGCAAACATTCAATCCATAAACAGAGGGAGAGAGGATACCTGATTTGTTTGGGTGGATTCATTCGTTCATTCAAAAAAATCATGTCATGCGCTCTGCCCATTGCCTGTGTCCTGTGCCAGGACTGGTACACAGTGAACAAAACAAACAGAAAGGAAAAATAATGCACCAGTTTGAACATTGGGTATATTTTTCTTCCAGTTGGTTTACTGGGTACTTTTTTCCACAGGCTTACCAATTTGTGAGGGTGTCAGACTTTACTTTGTCCACGCAGAAGGTAGACATGTTGTTCCCAATCTTAATTTGCATTTTACAAATAACTAGTAAAATGGAAAACTTTTCGAATGTTGTGTATTTATTATTCATCCATATCCCTACTGTGACTTGCTTTTTCTATCCCTTGACATTTTTTTCTACATTCTGTTTGTCTTTTTCTTATTCATTTATAGGGATTTTTAAATTTATTCTAGACACTGGTCCTTTCTCATGTACACAGAAAATAGCCCCTCTTAGTCCAAAGGTTGTTTTTTAGACTTCATTTATACAGCATTTTGCCCTGTGGAGTCAAATTTATCTAGCTTTTCCTTAATAGAAAACGTTTTTTTTTTTTTTAACTTTTAAAAAAGTAACTTTTTATCTTGAGTTCACATTTTTTCAATTATTTTTTTAACGTGTTTTCCCAGTGGTTTCTTCTCATTTCCTAGAGTCTGTCTGTCTGTCTTTCTTTCTTTCTCTCTTTCTTTTTTGTCGTTGTTGTTGCTCCTTGATGTCCTAGAGTTTCATTTTTCGCATTTTTCTCTGGAATTTGTGTGTGGTGTGAAATAGTGACCAAATTCTCATTTGCTTTCCTTGAAGAAATTCACCTGTCTCAACGTCATGTACTTTGTAGGATTAGCTTTCTCCCACTGGTGTGGCTGTCCCCTCAGGAATGAATCAAGTGCCCAGCCTAAGTTATTCTCTGGGGTCTCTCTGCTCACAGATTCCTCCCATGTTCTCTATTTGCTGTGCTTTTGCTTTCCTTCATGTATGTTCTTGTCCTAGTTTCTGTGAATTAATCACACTTTCTTCATTTCTTTGATTTTCCTTTACTCATTTAGCATTTTAAACTATGTTGCTTTATTCACTACACCTAAATTTTTCCTAAATATATATCATTAATACATATAATTATAATATACACAAAGTTATACATGTAGAGGTAAATTTAAGTTTTTCTATTAAAGGTTAAGGTTCATACACATAGCTGTCATTCTTCTAAACTAAACTAGGACCTGTATCATTTAACTCTCTTCAGAATCATTCCCTTGCTGTTGTGCTCTGTTTGTTTGATTTTTAGGGATCATTTTGTTTTTAGCACATGTAATGAACAATGTTGTTATTATTCTCATTGATTGTAATGTCAATTCTCATTTAGATTTACAACCATAATTTATTTGTTTCCTTTGCCACTTGCATTCTGCTTCTTCCTTCTGAATACATTTTTCTTCAAACTAAAGTCTCTCATTTAGCAATCATTTTTGGTGAGTGTGACCTGTCCCATGTTACTGGGGACAGTAACCTTTCTAAGTGCTAACAGGTGTAAAATGCTTTGTTCTTGCGTTCACTCCTCTATTTAATTTTTTAAATAGATTAAAACAAGTGCCTGACCCAAAAAAATACAAAGCACAAGATATCCTACTCATTATAAATTTTTTTTAAGATTTTATTTATTTATTTGACAGAGAGAGATCACAAGTAGGCGGAGAGGCAGGCAGAGAGAGAGAGGAGGAAGCAGGCTCCCTGATGAGCAGAGAGCCCGATGCGGGACTCGATCCCAGGACCCTGAGATCATGACCTGAGCCAAAGGCAGCGGCTTAACCCACTGAGCCACCCAGGCGCCCCTCATTATAAATTTTTAAATCCCCAATTATTTGCCTTTAGGACTTCAAAAATCTATCCCACTGCCTTATGACAGCTATCACTGCTAAGAAGTATGCTGCCCATCTTATTATTGGAGATTGTGGTTTACCTTTTTACTCTTCCCCTCCATGACTTTTAGGATTTCTCATTATCCTGGATGTTCTGCATCTGTTCTACTGGGCGCTGAGGTGTGGAACTCATCCATCTATCTGCTTCTGTCTGTCCCTATTTTTCTCCCTTCTTAGCCTCCCTGTTGGCTAATTTTACAGTTTCTCTGCTCAGGCACCGTGAGCTTGACAAGTCCCAAACCCGTGTTTGAGCTTGTGGTCTCAGAGATCCTGCTTCACACAAGGCTCTGTGTCTTTGGGAGCTATCTTGGCATTGACCTAGTAAGATGGCTTCCACCCTTGGCCTGAGGCAGCAGTGTATCTCAGGCTGTGGCCCCCTGTGGAGTGATTATTATTTTTCCTTATAAGGAACTGAAGCACTTTTCCAGACCAAAGTCTCACACAGGGCATTCAATTTCTGGGACCTCCGAGCCCCACTCGGGGTCTGTGGACTTAAACTTTATCCTCAAGATACTGTTCACCGCATAGCCCCTCAAGCATCTGTTGGCTCCAGGCCTCTGAGCAACATGGCTTTACTTCCTACTCACACTCTGAGTTCCCTTTTTATTTTTAACATTGGACGGCCTCGTAGCTTTTAGTGTGCATTTTAACTTTTAATTTTTAAATGTTTTACCCAGCATTTTTATTAATTTAGATGGTGAAGCATGTTTTATTGTGTTCAGTCTATTCTCCTGTCCAGGACATTTCTTAGTA
This sequence comes from Neogale vison, assembly GCF_020171115.1. Taxonomy (NCBI): domain Eukaryota; kingdom Metazoa; phylum Chordata; class Mammalia; order Carnivora; family Mustelidae; genus Neogale; species Neogale vison. The sequence goes on along the minus strand of NC_058095.1, from coordinate 115,162,935 downwards.
TCAAGGTCACACAGATTGGAAACCTGAGAATCACATAGGATCCCTCTCCTCTACTTCAGTCAGTCAGTTACAAATCCCTACTTATTCTCTTCCTGAAGATCTCTCAATTTTGTGTCCTGTTCTCTCAGTCACCTCTATTACTACCAAAGCCACTTTCCCACTTTAAGCTACCAGACTTCCTTACCTGGAAATTTTCCTTCTAGTAACAAACCTTAGGGGGGTCCAAGCTATATTTTGACAACTAAGTCCTTTTTCTTTTCATCTCCTTACTGCCTTCTAATCAAACCTGTGTAATGGCACCAAATTAATATCCATATTTAAAATATTTTATTTCTGATTATAATAGTAATTTATTATTCTATACATGGCATTGGGACATTGGTTAGACTTTGGAATAAACAAAAAACAAAAAACTTACATCCCAATATCATATCATGTGCAAAAATACTATAGTCTGCAAACCATAAAAGCAACAAAAGAAAAACATAATTTAAAAATTAGTCTAGTATAGAAAAATCTTTCCTAAGTAAGACACAATACCTAGAAGTCATAGAAGAATAAGTTGTCAGATCTTATTTCCTATAAATTTTAAATTTCCTTATAATAAAAGTGAAAATAAACAAAGATAAAAGGTAAGTCCCAAATTGGAAGAAATTTTAAATATCATATATTAAAATGACCAAGGCTTAACATCCACATCACATAAAAAGACTCCACAAATTAATAAGATAAAAATGAGAGTCCCAATTTTTTAAGTGGGCAAAGGATTAACACTGTCAATTTACAGACTAAGAAATACAAATAGAAAATGTACATAAGAAAAGATCCTCAGCTTCATTAGTAATAAGGAAGACAGGTATTTTTAAATGAAATTTTGGTCTCAGAAATGGGAAGAAATATAAAATACTGGTAATTTCATTCAGTGAAAAAAAGTAAAAGAGTGAATTTTGCAAGTCATTTGACAGTATTTTTCACAATTTTAAATGCTATATACTCTTTGACCCAACAATTGTACTTGTAAGAGTCTTAAGAAAACACCTGCATCTGTGCACAGAAATTCATGGACAAAATACCCTTGAAGTACTGCTTCTTACAGCAATTCCCTTCAATGAAGGAGTGGTTAACATCTATTAAATTGCATCTATTCTATGGAATACTATGAAATCATCATAAAGACTGAAATAACCCATGTGTGGAAAAAGTTGCAGTATGCAAACACAAGTCATTAGACAGAGGCATTGCATGGTTGTATCTAACTTGTAACCAACAAATTTGAGTCACACGCATGTATATGAACACACATGTATATGTGTATACACACATACATATGTGTGTACGCACACATATACACACAAATGCATAGCAAGGTAAACAAGGGACTGAAAGAATAAACCAAACTTTTTTAAAAATTAATGTAAGTTGGTGGGGAAAGTGGTAAGAAAAGCCAGGATTCTGTCTGTATATGTCTGAGTTTTTTAATCCTTTTGATGAAAATACATTCATGCAACACAAAAACTGAAGCAAAGAATCCTGAAAATACCAAAAAGGACAAAGAAGAAAATGAAAACCATGTATAATCCCATAGTGATCTTACTTAAATGAAAATCTGATTGCTACACGTATCAAATCAATGGCTTGTCCTTCCCTATGAAATCAACTGCAAATGCCTTAGCAGGAAACATTCTTAGCCCTGTCTCCTTCCTAGCTTCACATCCTCTTCTCCCCCAACGAGTAACCGAACAGCTGTCCAGGACTTGAAGTTTTCTGAATCCTCTGGCTATTCCTTCTGCCTGAAATACACTCTTCCACCCCTGACTGGCAAGCGATTGTTGGTTCTGTATTCCCTTTGCTGCTTCAGATGATGGTAGTTACCTAAATACTTTTCCTCTTCTAGCGTTCGTTTACCTCCTCTGCTAGACCATCCACATTTGAGGGAAGCAATTCATCAATGCCTGCCCCTACTCGCGTACCTACCCAGTGACTGGTACAAGCATTGGCTTCCTGGTGGGACACTCGGTAGGTGATGAATGAGGGCATGCATAAACGGAGGCATGCAAGCACGAGAGAAACAATACAAGAAAATAAGGATTACTGAGCAGCAGTGGAGACTCAGCTTGAAATGTATTACATTTCAAGGATCCAAATCCATCATTTAACTCCATTCCACCACTTCCTCAAACAACACCTAGGGGCACCTGGGAGGCTCAGTGGGTTAAGCAGCTGCCTTTGGCTCAGGTCATGATCTCAGGGTCCTGGGATTGAGCCCCGCATCGGGCTCTCTGCTCAGCGGGGAGCCTGCTTCCCCTTCTCTCTCTGCCTGCCTCTCTGCCTACTTGTGATCTCTCTCTTTCTGTCAAATAAATAAATAAAATATTAAAAAAAAAAAACACTTCACAGGTGGAGAGCAGAAGTGGAGCAAAGGGGGGAGAGTTGCTTAGGGACTCTGATGACAAGCCGGCATCATTCTGGAGTGGTGCTGAGCCCCTGCATAAGTGACTGGTTGTGGCTGGTGAGGTAGCAAGACCTGGAGTGCCAGCTCTGGGGCTGAAGTGAAAGAACGGGGTGATGTAAGTTGCGAGATGGGGTTCAAGGCAAAGCATTCCAGAATATTGTTTGTCAAAGTGGTGCCAAAATATGTAAGTAGCATGTGAATAAAAATGTATGCCATGGGAATGTCTTCCATGGCCACGTGTTTGGAAAACACTGGATTAAGTAAAGTGGAGACAATTCCCAGTAGCAGGACTTCTCAGAGACCTGATTTCAGTAAACTGTTTTATGAAACATCAAAAGCAGGATCCTCTACCAGTGTTTACCAAGTGTATTTGACATAGTGTATCAGTTTGCTAGGGCGGTTATAACAAGGCACCCCAAACTGGTGGTTTCAATAACAGAAATTATTGCCTCACGGTTTTGGAAGCTATAAGTCTGAAATCAAGGCATGTGAACGGGGTTGGTTCCTTGGAGGCTGTGAGGGAGAATCTGTTCCAAGCCTCTCTTCTAGCTTCTAGAGGTCTGCTGGAAATCTTTGACATTCCTTGACTTGTAGAATCACCCTAACTTCTGCCTTCACGTTCACATGTCATTCTCTCTGTGTGGGTGACTGCCTCCCTATTTTCCTTTTCTTTAAAGACACTAGTCACATAGGGGATGCCTGAGTGGTCCAGTTGGTTAAGCAGCTGCCTTCGGCTCAGGTCATGATTCCAGTGTCCTGGGATCGAGTCCCACATTGGGCTCCTTGCTTGGCAGGGAGTCTGCTTCTCCCTCTGCCTCTGCCTGCCATTCTGTCTGCCTGTGCTCGCTCTCTCTCTCCCTCTCTCTCTCTCTCTCTGACAAATAAATAAAATCTTAAAAATAAATAAATAAATAAAAACACTAGTCACATAGGATGAAGGTTCCCCCTAAGACAGTATGACCTCATCTTAATTGACTAATTACATCTACAACAACCCTATCTCCAAAGAGTCACCTTCTGAGGTACTGCAACATATAGATTTCAACATATAGATTTTAGGGGAAAACAATTCAACCCATTGTGTTGCTGGTTGAACTGTGAAGTCCCCTGGTCCTGGTGCCTCAACTCAGCGAGACCAGAAGAAGTTGCTGAAGGTTCTTGGTCTTGTCACGAGAATGAATTTAATAACAGACATGCAGCACAGCAGCTGAGTCACACAAGCAAGAAAGTTTACTGAAAACTAAATTACATGCTTGAGATATAAGAAGGATTGAGTGAGAGAAAGAGAGAGTGTAGGAGCACACACTGTGTGCCCTGGGGGTTGTATTTCTATCTTTTCTTAATGGCTGTTAACTAGAGGGTGAAATATTTATTACTTGGGGCAGAAAGCAGGGTTTCCAAGCCTTTTCTTCCTAATTTGGTCAGAGGTTTCCTATAATAGCATCCACCATCTTGGGTCAGTCTGGTTAGATCCAGCCTCTTCTGGAACGCTGCCAGGACCAGCCTCGGATCTTCCCAGTAGCCAGCCATGACTTCCACAATGCTCGCCCCCAGATATCCTGCTTAAACCTAACTGCCTACGCTAACACTAGCATGCACTGACCTTTTGACTTGTAATGTTAGCAAAACCGCTGCCTTGCCAAACCCAGTTTTGGTAAGAGCTGCTAGAATAGATTCTCTATCATAAGTTTCTTCCAAAAGAGAGCTAAGGGTAGATGCCCCCATTCTCTGAGAACTTAGACTGCATCAGGCAATCCAGGAAAGGTCATATGGCAGTGACAATATTATAAATGAGAAATGAGAAATTTACAAATGAGAAAAGAAATTCTGATCACTGAAGATACCCCCGTAAGGTGACTGAGCCAGGTTTCAAACCAAGGTCTGTCTCGTTACCAGGCCACTTCTCTCTCCACTCCAACTTGCTGTTTCCCAAATGAATATGAACATCATTAAAGTGAGATCCTTGCTGTGGAAATAATGGGGTTATTTTTCCACCCCTCACTAACGCCTAATCCATACTGAAAAGTGGTTGAGATTTGAAACAAAGCAAAGGCTTCTTTCTCATGGTTGAAATAAATCTGTTTAATACGTAGGAAGCACTCCTGGTTAAATGTTTACCTTTTGAACCCTACACTGAAGGAAATGGTTTCCTGAAGCTTTGGCTAATCTTTTAGCAAACTGTCAAACTAAAAACTTGGGTGCTTCTTGATGAGGATTTTAACTGCACTATTGATTATAGTGCAGCTAGAAACCATTTTCAGACTTATCTTCATATGATTTAATTGACATTGAGAGGTATTTTAATTGAAACGTTAGACTTCCTCAGTAGAACTACCCTTTGTTTCTAGCAAGGCAATCTAGCTTTTATGCTTTTAATCGCCATCTGTTGTTCAATAAATGTCAAATCGTTCCTAATGGTCTCTCTAAGCATAGGGTTGGTTCTTTTTTTTTTTTTTTAATTTGCTTTTGTACTCAGTGTTCGTTATGGGCAAATGAGTCCTTGCCGTAAAAGAGAGCCATTTCTCATGGTGCTTCAGTCCCGTTAGAAGAAAAAAGTGATTAGAAATAAAGAGACAAGAGAAATGCTTCTTTCTTTTTTTTTAAATTCTTCTCAGCAGTGGGGAGATTTAGAAAGTCTATAAAAATGTTTCCTCTCAGCACTGCTGCTGATTTTACTCCCATTCAAAGCATAAAATGAACAGAGACCTCCAAAATCTTTGAGTTGCTTAAATTGTCTGAAAAGATAGAAGTTAACTAATATATTTAAAAAGGTGGGTAAGGGAAAACTTCCACTGGACTTAGCCAAGTTTGAGATGCACCAAGGAGCTCTTGACTTCATAAGCCAATGGGGTCTCTCTCTCTCTCACACTCACTCTCTCTCTCTCTCTTTTTTTTCTAACCTTGTGGAAATTTCATAGAGATAAAGCAAAACCATACAAGGACTCCATTACCCAGGACCCCACAGTGGATTCTAAACTGACCCAGCCTACTTTCCAGAGGTGGAAGAAGAGAATGGCCAGTGACTTCAAATGATGTTCAGCAATGAGAGGGAAGGAAAGACCCTCCCTGGGGAGATGTAGAAAATTCTTGCCAAAAAAAAAAAAAGCAAGAATTTTTTGCTTTTCCTCATTAGCTTCCAAACACACTATCCTCCATGAAGGATCATCTTATCTTCCAAGGTGAGGAAACCAAATGATACTGGCTCTTCGGAGCCCTGGAGAGCCCTGGACATAAGGATTGTAGAGCTGCTGGGAAGGAGGGGGAGGGGTCTTTCATTGGGACTTGCATGCATTGGGTCACACTCAGCTTGCAAACCAAGAAGTATGCTTGATTGCTTGGATAAGGGCTTGAAATATTCTCCAAGGATTGGAAGAAGTATATTCTAGGAAGTAATTAGAACTGGTTGAAATACAGGGCTATAAATGGGGGACAGGCACAATTTTACAAGAAACAGATCATAACTCAACATTCTAATGACTTTTTCTTTGGAGAAGGTCAGCAAAGCTATTAACAAGGGAAGTGGGCATGCAGAGTTCTCCAACCCAGACTGTGACTGAACTTTGAACAAAGTCCCTCCATCAGGATTCTGACTCTAATTACCTGAACCGCAGCCTTGGCTCAGGAGCAAGTGCCGTGAGGGGGTAAATGGGCAGCTGGGCTTCTGATGGCCCTTCTGCGCATCTCTAGCCCTCTTCCCCCAAAGGGATAAGAATAAATATGCTGACAAGCTCATTTTTTCAAGCACTATGGTCAAAAATACCACGAATTATTACAAATATTAAAGTACTCCAGACCCAACTAGAATTTCCCAAACATTAAAAAAGAGAGAGAGAGAGAGAGAGGAGACTTAACAACAGTCCCTCTGTCATCCTATCCTCTTGCTTGAGACACAGGCAAAAAAGTCAACATGGGCCACGTAGCCACAGAGGGATTTCAAAGGGGGACCTGTCCCTGGTGCCTCAGTTTGGAAACACAGCCTGGGTGATTTCAAAATGAACTCACTTGCCCCACGGCTGCTGTGTGCTACTTCTGTACACATCGGCTATCCTGCTCATTAGGGTTAAGTTAAGCTAAGGTTAGGGAATGTGTCTGTGTATTTTTGTTTCTCTGCTCCCCATCCTTCAGTACTCAAAACAGTGCCTGGAATCTCAACACATATTTTAAATTAAAAAGTAATAATTAGAAACTGTGAGTTTTCAGGAGAGCCTCAGAACAGCTTTGAGCACCTTCCAAATTACCCTGATCTTTTCCAGTAACCCTGGAATTTGGAGGGGGGCAGTATTCCCTTCCTACATCCTTCCTGCTTTCTCTAAAAATCCAGCACCCCTCCTATTCTTTTGTTCCTCTGAGGGTTCATTACTGACTCAGAATGAACTTGACCCTAGGCCTCTCCTTTGCAAGGCCAGGACCAAACTGATCACCAGAGTCAGTGCCAATAAAACTATATGTCTAGATATAGCTCTCTCCAGGTGGCCTCACCAAATTAAAACATTTGGCCACTGGGCTCCAGAATCAAAGTACTATCTAGTCAAAACTGGGAGGAACAAGAGGGAAAGATATTGTCAAAAGGTCATACCTTCCTTGCAGATCACTTATCACTCCTCAATCATAATGACTCCTGATGGCCTGTACTTCGTCTTACAATAGCCCTATGTATGGTTATATATGTCTTATGATTACATATGCCCAAAATGTCCTTTGCTTCTAACACTAGACAGTGTTACTTTTATGTTGAACTTAACCCTCGTTGCTCTCAGCTTTAAAAAAAATTGAAGAATTAATGGATGGCATCCTTTAACCCAGCTCCTCTAGATCTGCGATGCTTCCACCCTTAGACTCCAGGTTGGTGGGCCTACCCTTGTCTTTGCTTCAGCTCACCTGAAGTCTGTTTATTTTCTGACCCTCTGTACTCTAGGCTCGGTTCTGTGGAACCAAGGTAACAATATGTTGCCTTAATTACTCTTCAAAGATGTTTATTGTGAGAGGACACCAGAACAGCTTTTCCAGCCTCCTGCTGTTAAGAATTCTAAAGGTTAAGGCCTCCAGTAAACTGTGATTAGAAAAAAAAAAATCAACGGAGTAACTGCATAATCACGGCTATATTTAGCAGGCTAGTGATTTCCCGAGAAAGCTGGCATTTCTGCCCTGCAGCCTCCTTCAACCCCTCAGGAAGTCTTCCGGCCAGAATCTGTGATACTCTCCTGGCCCAGCACCTGGAGCAGGGCTACAGGCCTGAAATAGCTCAAAATATCTTAGCATCTCATATAATAAAAGGGAGTCCAACTCCAAAAGAGAAAGAGAAGAAAATGGCTTACCATAAAATGGTTGGGTGAGGTACTGCTGGTTCATAAAACAAAACTCTTACATAAAATTCCAATGAGTTTGGGTTTCCTTAGGTTCTAATAAGGTATAGCCCCATTTCTCTCACTTTCTCTCTCTCTCTCCCTCTCTCTCTCTCTTTAAGTAATCTCTATCTCCAGCCTGGGGCTAGAACTCGCAATCCAGAGATCAAGGGTTGCATGCTCTACTAACTGAGCCAGCCAGACGCCCAAACAGCCCTCTTTCATAAATTGCTCAAGATCCCATAGTGACTGGTAGTCTGGTATATGTGTATTCGGGGGTTCATGTCTCCTACAGACTGTGGGATTTCCTTTCTGTGGCTTTACTGTCCTCCATGAAATTCTTTTCCTTCTGATACTGCTTCTTTATTCTTCCTCCCCTTAAAAAAAAAAAAAAAAAGCCTACTTGTCAGAAAGTCTATCATTTATTCCTTAGGATATATTGGATTCACTTATGGGAGGAAAGGAATGATTATTTAAATAATAATAGCTAACACATATTGAGCACTTAACACATAAACATATGCTAGGAACTGCTCTAGGTACATCATACACATTAATTCCATTAAGTCTCACAACCACCCAGTGAGACAGTTGGCTATTATTTAATCCCTATCTTACAGATGAGAAAACTAAGGCACAGAGAGGCCAAGAAACTTGCCCAGGGTCACAGAGCTAGTAAGTAGAAGAGCTGGACTATGTGCCCAGGCAGTCCGACTCCACAGTCCACGTTCCTAGCCCCTAAACTACTCTATTTCCACATGCTTTCACTACCACCACCTCTCCCCTCATGGATTTTTAGGGAAGAATGGAGCAGGATGAGTGTTAAGTCAGGCCCCTCAGCAATGCCCTTTTGATCCTGCCTACACTCCCGCTCTGCCCACTGTCACAGTGGATCGCAGGCACCCAGACGATGGAGGGCATTAGAGAGACAAGCTGGTCTTCAGAGCTGTAAAAGGGAATAGAGAGCTGCGCACTGGGCTTTCAAACTCTTTCTTCACCCTCAGAGTGTCATCGTGGGAGAGGAGGCAGGTCTCTGGGACCCCCAGCTTCTGCCAGAGCAGCTCGCCTTTCAGCTGCCTCACACACAGGGGTCTGGGATTTACGCTGAACATAGAGATTCATGGCTCAGGAAGGTTTGGAAACCCCTGGGGATGGAGCAATCACCTAGGTGTCAGGTTCCTTAATTGCTAAGCCCTCCTCGAGGCTGATTTACACAGCCCTGTACTCCCTGGAGAGGAAAGGCAGGAGGGTGTAGATCCAGGCACAGGCCAGAGTCTCTCTGCCAGTAAACTCGCTGTGACTATCAGCCATCCTCGCCTAAAGCGGGGAGAGCACTCCTAGGGGAGACGGACAGTTAGGGAAGACTTTGACCTCACCTTCAGCTCAGATAGGCAGGCTTGAAAAAATGGTTAAGGGTAAATGGAAAGAAGATGAATCTATGAGTGCCCGCCAGCAAGCACCAAGTATTTGGAAATCCATTTCTTCCCTTGTCTTCAAAATTCCTTAATTCGGTTAGACAGTGTCCTCCTGGGGTCCTCCTCCTATTTCTCACTTGCCTGTCCCTGCCCCATGGAATTCTGAAGACCCACAAACAAGGGTGTGTGCATGTGTGTGTGCATTCGCCTACATGACACACGCATGCACACACACACGCCCAGGAAACTGAAGCCAGGCCAGCTCCAGGCACCAGGAGGGTGATCGACCCTGGGTTTATTTCTCCGCAGGGCATCTGTAGATCAGAGAACCAACGTCCTGTTGCCAACCCATAACATAAATGTTATTCCAGGCACCCTCGGATTTACAGGCTCCCGGGAGGCCCCAGAGCACCATGGGGTCAGAAGGCGGGTGCCAGGATCCCTGTCCTGTCAATCACAGGCTGTGCGGTGTCAGCAGACTTCCTAACAGGACCTCTCTGTCCCCCAGATTTATCCTCTGTCAAATGGGAAGGGCAACAGTGTCTGATGGGAGCACGGTGGCTCTGAGCGAAAGGTGCTTAGAGCAGTGCCTGGCGTGGGGCGAGAGTGGAATAAGCATTAGCTGTGTACCCTCCAGAGCGCGGAGCGGCACCCTTGGCCAGCTGGACATCAGCCCAGCCAGTCCTCCTTCCATTCCAGCTGCAGGAAGGTTGCCGGCTGCTGTCACTGCAGAGTGCAGACGGCCACGGTTCAACAGGAAGATCAGCAGCCTTCCTTGTGAGAGACAAACAAGTTACAAGGTTCCTGGGGGAGGCTGGCACTTCATTAGGCTTTCTTCGCAGCGAAACTTAAAATTGAAAACGCTGCCTGAAGCATCCTGTGATCAGAACAAATATTCTTCATTCATTCACCACATATTTATTGAGCACATTTTTAAAATAATGGGCAGCTACATATAAACACTCCCGGTATAAATGCTGGGCTAAGGGCTTTCTATCCACTTACAACAATGCTATCAGGGAGGTGCTGTCGTTCTTTCCATTTTGTATAAGAGGCTCAGAGAGGGGAGGGAACCTGCCACCGGTCACACAGTATACGGCAGAACGAAAATTCCACTAGAGAAATGTAAATCAAAACTGCAAAAATGTATCACCTCACACCTGTCAGAATGTCTAAAATCAAAAACGCAAGAAACACAAGTGTTGGCGAGGTTGCGGAGAAAAAGAAACCTCTGTGCGCTGCTGGTGGGAATGCAAGCTGGTGCAGCCACTGTGGGAGAGAGTATGAAGTTTCCTCAAACAGAAATACAGTGCCCTAGGATTCACAGTACTGGGTGTTTACCCAAAAATACAAAAACACATTAATTCAAAGGGATACATGCATCTCTATGTTTATTGCAGCATTATTTACAGTAACCAAATTATGGAAGCAGCCTGTGTCTATTGATTGATGAATGGATAAAGAAGTGGCATATATATATATATACATATATATGTGTGTGTATACACACACACACACATATATATACACACAGACACACACATATATATATACACACACATATATATATCAATCACATATATATCACAATATCACATTATGTATATATGTCACATATATAATACTATATCACATATATAGTGGGGGTGTGTGCATATATACGTATATACATATATATATGTGTGTGTGTGTATATATATATGGATCTTACTCAGCCATCATAAAGAATGAAATGTTGTCACTTGCAAAAATGTGGCTAGAGCTGGAGAGTATAATGCTAAGTGAAATCAGTCAGTCAGAGAAAGACAAATATCCTATGATCTCACTCCTATGTGGAATTTAAGAAATAAAACAAATGAGCAAAGGGGAAGAGAAGGAGAGAGACAAACCAACAAACAGACTCTTACTCTAGAGAACAAACTGATGGTTAGCAGAGGGGTGGGGGGGATGGGAGAAATAGGTGAGGGAAATTAAGAACACATTATCATGAGGAGCACTGAGTAAGTATGGAAGTGCTGAATCACCGTATTGTTCACCCACAACTAATTAAACACTATATGTTAACTACACTGGAATTAAAATAAAAAACTTAATAAACTTAATAAAAAATGAAATAAAATTCCACCAGAACCAGAGCCTCGTTTTTGACCACTCTACCACTTCTCTCCTGTCTGAAGAACTCAGCCCTCAAACCCACACAGACTGGCAAGGTGGCCTGTCCTTTCTTCCTTCCCTTCCTCTATTATCTGAAATGGGAGGCTGCACATCTCAATTCCTTTCTCAAGTTCTCATGGAAAAATCCCGAGGTTTTTGTCCACATGGCACACCAAAACCAGAAGGGAACAATGCTGGAGTAAGCATTGCTATTTAGCCACACACACAAAAAAAAAATCCAGGCTTCAGTTTAAGCTTCTTACACAACTCCCCTCTAATCTCTCTGCCACTATATCAGACAGAAAGTGTGAAGAAAGGCTTCCTTGTTTGCAAACTATACTAATGTAATTGTGATAAAAATTGTCTTGGTATGCCAGTCTTAGCCATTTAAAAAAAAAAAAAAATCCCAGTAGGTATTTTGTGCTGCTTTAAGCAAAGAGAATCTATAGAATCCTCTTTTTTTTCTTTAGAGAAATGAAATCCTTTGTTTATTGTAATTAGCAGCAAGTATTTTGTCAACTGAACAATAACACTAGACCTGAAGTATAGATAGTATAATTACAGAGTATTCTAAAGGTCTCTAAAAATATTCATAGTGACATCAAGTCAAATCATGTCTACCCCTACTGCCACACCGCCCCCCACCCTTCACACACACAAAGAACTGAAGGACATCTTGCTGCCTGATTTAGCTACACGATTTCCATTCAAAATGAAAGTCACATAGCTAACACCCCATTCAGTTATTTGAATTTTTTATTAATAAAAATAAATCCATAAGGTAAATCCTATGGTTAAGGGACATTTTTAGCCCAGAGAACCAGACAGCAGCTCCCAACGGGGGTCTCTTGGATACCATGTCACTCAGGCTCTAGGCCTTCTGTAGGCTCATCAGTTGGGCAAATGATGTGGTCACTTTGGTCCACAATGACCCCTCTTGGCAGGGAAGATGCCCCCTTCCCCAATTCAACGAGCACAAGAACATCCCAGGCCTCAGCCCTCTCCTCTCAGCCCAAATGCCAGGTTGCCACAGAAAGTGAAACTTTCTACCTCTTTCCTGGGCAGCAGTGCCTGCAGGCGTTGAACCCTGGGGAGCCCACACTCCTCCAGTGTCTCCAGCAGGACTGCAAGCCTCACTACACTCTTCCGCCTGGCAGAGCCAAGGAGCACGCTCACTGGGGACTGTCCTGCCTGGGGCTGGGGGTGTGGCTCTGCTTTCCCCAGCTCTTGAGCCTTGGGGTGTGGTTCTGGCCCTCTCTAAACCTTGCTTTCCTCATCAATTAGATAGTGACAGTAGTACATACGGTAATTGTAAGCTAAAAGTGTGCTCACCACAAATAATAATGATGATGATGATGATAATTAAGGGGCAGAAGAGAACTCTGGAAGATTTTTATGGCCTTGATTGCAGTGATAGTTTCCCAGATGTATATGTATCCCCAAACTCATGGAGTTATATACATTAAATATGTACAGCTTTTTAAATATCAGTCATACTAAAATAAGGTAGTTTTTTTTAAAAAAGGAAATAAGTAAAATATGTAAAAATACATGGTAAATGCTCACTCAATTTCAGTCTTCTTGGTTTCTTTCCCATTTCATGTAGTTTTCTCTTCAATTTTCCTAATGGAATTAAGAATTGAAATGGTTGATTAACTATCTTGACAATAGTCTTTGGCAATATTCTGGAAAAGGAAGCTAAAAGAAGGATGAATGCTGCCTACAGAGCATTAGAATTCCACTGGCCTATAGCTAGCAATGGAGAGGAAATCCACGTGGGAGGAGGGAGGCCTGGGCCCTGAGGTTGGCCTTCTCCTTGAGGTCTTAGGGTGCTATCCGCTGCCAGCCCCAGTGCTCTCAGGGGCCTGTCCTTCCCCTTTGTCCTCCAGTCCATGCACTGTAGCCTCCACCAGCCCCATTATGACAAAGCAGACACCTGGCCACAGCTTTTTTGGAAGAGTACACCAATGGTGAAGGGATCAAAAAGATAAATCAACAGGGGCACTCAGGTGGCTTTGTCAGTTAAGCATCAGACTCCCGATTTTGGCTCAGGTCATGATTTCAGGGTCATGAGATTGAGTTCTAAATCAGGTTCCATACTCGGTGTGGATCCTACTTACAATTTTTTCCCACTCCTTCTCCCTCTGCCTTTGCTCCTCTCTCAATCTCTCTATCTCAAAATAAAATAAAATAAAATAACAAAAAATCAGATCATCTGATTTACACAATGTAGTTTATGTAGCCTCAATGGGAAGGCCTCCCTGCCTGACTGCCCTTCTGCCCAAGTTATACCAACTTGTGATCCCTCCTTTAGACCCCTCCAAGTCCTTACCAAAGAAAGCAGAGCCCTGAGAAAATCCAAAAATTCCCCATCATGCTGGATGAAGGCCCCCTTCTAAGTTCTCAATCCCTGTCTGACGACTACCTTGTCTCCAAGTGAGTGATTTGCCAGGAATGACATATGTCAGAAGCGCCCACACCTGCCCACAAAGGTGCCCCTCTCTGCTCACCAACCCAAAACCACACATTCATGTGTTAGTCAGTAAGAGAAGGCTCCTCATAGGAATCTCCTCTTATGTTTTCCATCTAACCCTCAGCCCCAGAATCGAAAACACCAAAATGCCACAGTATTTGGCTGAAAATGGATATCTTCACCATGCTGGCATTACTCAACATGTCATTATTCAACCATCACTTGGGACAGAGAAAGATAGAAGCTACTAGTTGGTTAAAAGAATACTTGCACCCCATACTATGTTTTCTTCTCTAAAGTAGGTGAACACCTACTAGGAATACGAAGATTCTTTTCTGAGGGTAGTAACATCAGGACCCAGGTCAGTATGAGGAAACGAGAAGAATGTTCCCTCTTTTCCCTGAGCTTCCTCCTTCCCCACTTACTTGTTCTGGAGAGGACCAAAGGCACTAAGTGCCTACTAAGTACTTTACCTAGGTCATTAAATTTTCACACAGACTCTTCCACTCATGTATTCTTGATACCCATTTTACAGATAAGACAAATAAGGCTTAGGGGTTACAAATCTTTCCCAAGGTCACACAGCTTGAAACAGGCACTGTACAGCTTCAAATCTTATGCTCTTCTTCTGCCATCATGTCAAACCTTGCAAGGCACAGAGGCCACACACAAGCTCAGAATGGTCTCAACCAGGGTCCTATCGCCATTGTCCTTGGACTTAAAAGGTACAAAAAAAAAAAAGTCTGACCCCCAAAGGAGGGCTTTGATAATATTATCCACATAATAAAATATTGTGGGGTTTCTCCTCAGAAATAACTTGTGACGACCAAATGCTAAAATCTTTTGATGACTCAAGAATTCTAACTGCTTCTGTCATCATCAACTTCATGCAGATAAATGAGAGCAATGGCTAATAACCATTCTTCCAGACCAAAGACTTCAACCACAACCAGTCCACTGCAAATGCAGTCTTCCTTGGAAGCAAACTTCAAGTAAGTCCACTTTTGCCTACAAGTACTCTCACACTCTTGTCCAAGCCACTCTCTTGTCCTTGCGGAGCAGAGCAATAACTCCCCTCCCTGGGTCACTCTGTTCCAAACTCTTGTCCACAGCTGTCAAACTTCCTGCTTTTAGAAGCCAATAACTGCTCTTAGAATAGAACTCTGTCCTCCTATGATGGCTTCCATGCTTCTACCTGCTCCAACTCCTGCCTGCTCGACTCATATCTTATTTATGTCCTTTGTTATCTGTCTTTCTACCTGTTTCCAGTAGAACGTTTCCACAGGAAACGAGACCTTCCTGTCTTGTTAAAAATGTGAGTGAATGTCGAATATATGAATGAATGTTATCTGTGACATGTAGAGGAATGCAAACTTTCCCCAAAAGTCTTGCTCGATTTGTTGGTTTGAGGAGCTAGGGAAGTGTAATGACCTAGAAACAAGAAGCCTTGGGTTTAGTCATTGCATTGCTACTTAACCTCACAGCATGAATCTGGAAAAACTTCTTAACCATCTTTGGCCTCAGTTTCCCTGTTAGTTCTGCCTTTTCCATGAACAGATGGGATGATGCTCCTGACTAAGAAAATTATTGACTGACTCTTTGCAAAGCACTCTACTGGATACCAGCAATGCCAAGAGGACTAAGACACAGCACTAGCTAAGAAGGAACACACAGGTGACTCAGGGCCAGAGACAAGTACACAAATAATGTCTGATTTCCTACCACACGCTCTAACAGAAACCCAAAGAAGATACAATATGGTACATTTTGTGATCTCCCAGCTTCCTCTGGTGTTCGCAATGGAGACCGCTCTTGAGCTGGGTCTTGATAGCAGCCAGAGAATCAGAGTAGTGCATGGAGCCTGTGCAGAGGCATGACGCGTCGTCAGATGCAGAGAACCGGAAGTGGTTCTAGATGGCCAGTTAAGTGCAATAGCGAGGGGCACAGGTGGAAAACTAGGTTGCACAGGTGAGCTGGAGCATGTAACATGGAGCTTCTAAGTCAGGCTAAGGAGTTTAAACCTTAACCCTGCAGGACAAGTGTTTGGAGCAGAGGCATGACCTAAGTGTATTTTAGAAAGATTATTCTGACAGCAGCCTGGAGGGTGGATTAAGAAGGAAACACAGTGGAAAGAGGACTGCAGAGCGCAAGCTGTGGTAGTCATCCAGGCAAGCCGGGTGGCCATAAGAAGTCACGGAGAACTGAAGAAGGAGTAACAGAGGCATCGGCATTAAGAGACCCATGAATTCTCTAAAGCCTGGTTGAGTTGAAAGTTCCTAGCTTGGGTAGTCAACTTGTTGTTGCCTTTTCCCCAACAAGGCACACAGGAGGAGGGTCCGGTTTACTGGGAAATGTACAAGTTCTTTTGGGAACACCTGAGTCTGCTCCTACAGAAGCGTGTGAGTGCAGGGGCGTTGTGGCCAAACTCTTGCTTTACGGAGGCCGGAGGAGCTGGGGCTGTGACCAAGTCACTGCACTATCCTGGCTTTGTCGCCTCTGCTGCAGGAGGAAGGCAAGTTATGACTGTCTCTTCCCTTGTGGGGGTGGAGCAAGGCTTTGTTGCACTGTTTGAAGAGCTGTGCCACACCCAGCTGAAAGGAGCTCTGTTAGGGAGGAGGAGCATCAGAAGACCTTGCGCAAAGAACTGTCGAAAGGCTGCCTGCAGGGTAGGAGACAGGCTTGCAGGGGGCTTCCTTCTGGCTTCAGAACAAGATTTAAAGATCCAGAGATGAAAATCAAGGGATACAGGCTGCAGATGATATGGATTCGCTCTCCCTCCAGATGGGCTAACATTTGGATTGTTTTTCCCAGATGTAGGTGGCCAGGATTAAAATCCTACCGCGCTTCTCCCGAAGCAGGGGGCGGGGGGGGGGGCGGGGCGGGGGGGGGCTGGAACAGAGCGGGGAGGCAGACCCAAAGGGCTCCTAAAGAGACAGCTGTCAGCTCATCAGCTCACTGTGGGGACTGCTCTGTGCAGAGGTGCGGAGGCTCGGACCAGTCAGGCTTCAGGCATGAGATGCAGACCTTCATCAGCCCAGGGAGCCACCATAGGTTACCCCCCACCCTCACAAAGCCCAGATGCCTGGAGAAAAAATTTGCTTGGTACTAAGCACCAGATGGCTCCCTTTCAGATAAGACTTTCCAAGTATCCAGAGTATTCTTTCTTCTCAGCTCACCCCCGAAGCAGCCCTTCTGACTGTGCCTCCCCACCCCATAAGTTGCTCCTCCCTGGGGCCTCTGTGAAAATGGGTCAGCTTTTGTGAGTTCTGGAAAAGCAATCCTCCCCAAGCCCCCCTTACCAGTTTCTAGGAGAATCTGCTCCTTCTTGCTGCAGGATTGGCTCCTTCACACTCACCCTTTCCCTCCCTCTTCCTCACTGCCTGGCCTCTAGCACTTGAGTCTTACTTATCCTTCAAGGCCCTGACAAATCACACCTCCCTGCAAAGCCTTCCTAGATTGCCTAGTAGGAGTTTCTCTCTCCTTGTTGTCCTGTTGCACTTTATTTGATATAATCCTGGGTTAAATCTACTTGCATTATAACTTGCTGTGGTTCTAAGTTTCCTTTATACCCTCGATTTTCAGCCCTTGGAGACCAGGGCTGTGTCAGCTCACCCTGTTAGCCTCAGGGCCTGCCATGTTGAAGATGCTTAATCAATGTTTGCTGAGTTCGTTAGAGTAGACAAGTAAAAGCTGCAAGTTGTACTACTGCAGAGAGGAGAGTCAGGGGCTCCCCGATTGAGTCTGCTTGGGCTCGACCAGCCTGGATCTCATAACCCGGCATGATTGCAGGGGGACTTAGGGATGTCTGGCAGGAGCCGTGGTTATATGAGCATCCCCTGGTCAGACCTGCCGGCAGTGAGGAAACACGGAGTCATGACCCTGGGAAGGGTCCTGGCTCAGATGCCTTGGTTGAGTCCTGGCTGCCTCGCCCAGTTTTGAGTCCTGGAATAAGAGACAAGTGTCTGCTCACATTCGGATCCTCCCTTTGATCTGTAGAGTGATCAGAGTCATTCCTACCTCTGCAGATAATTGTAGGAAGATAACCGTACATGCACATTGCCTGGCGCCTGATTGATGTGCCTTGAGTTCTCCAAGTCACTCAGTCATTGATGGAGAATGTGAACAAAGAGAAGGCACAGGCTGGAGAGGGGGAATCCAAGCCTGTGAATGAGGATGGTTCGTGGGCTACAGCTTAGTGACAAGGTCTAGGTGTGGATACATCTGTAATTCTGTCCTAAAAACTCTGGTACCCACAGAATATGTCAAACAGCTGAGCTTTGACCACAGGGGGCCAAAGCTCTGCTTCCAGCCACTCCACGCAGTTATTGTGAGAATAAACCACCACAGGCTGTTGAGACTTTTATGAAATGCAGACAGATCACACAGCCCGGTGCACAGCCCCTAGTAAGCAAGCCGTGAATTATTATTGTGATCTTTCTTTCCCTCTAGACTCTAAGCTCCATGGAGTCAGGAACTGTGTTTTGTTTCCTACACTATACTCAGATCCTTCACACAGAATCTGATCGATGGGGGCACAAGGGAGCTTAATGAATATTTATTGAAGATATGAATTAATACCCCTCTGGCATTTTTTAACTCTAAAGCATGGAGGCTGTGATGATCCTTAATGTTTATTTCATTCTATGACATTCAGTGATTTCCAGTCGGGGACCGGGCGTGGGGAGGGGGTGCGGGGTACAAGTTCAGATCAGGAAGTATTTCAGCTATTGAATCTGTGATTGCATTGCTTTGTGAACAAAAACAAATCAACATTTTTTCCTTTCTCAATCTAGTTATTATCTCTGTGCAGTAATTGGGGATTGAGAGAAATTTTGTTTCTTCTTTTTTCATGTTGACCAACAGACTTGTGAACTTGAATGCATGTTAGTAATTAATATGGATTAATTTGATTTATAAGCTTGGGCACACAACTTTACCCTGGAAATTCTGCAAATTTTCTTAACCACTGCCACAAGTGGCCAGAGAACAATCTGAATCCATGATCACTATGAGTTTCCTCCGGACCAAAGACCCACACTTCTGACTGTGCCCAAACTCATGGCTTCAGGAGTGGAAAGGAAGAAGGAAGCTACAATTTTTTGTATGCCACGCTTTGTGTAGGACTTTGCATTTCCCTAACGGTATTTCGTGCTGGCCACCAATAAGTATTTTAGGTCTTCTTCTGGGCACACTTGCCTTATCCCTTGAAATTAGGTTTAGCCACATGACTTGCTTTGGACAAAGACATGTGAGCAGAAGAAATGCATGTTCCTTGCAGGATGTAGCATTAACAGCCAGCATGCCATTTTGCACACTCGATTTCCCCCTGCCATGACCATGTGCGACATGATGAAGTCTCCTTAAGCCTAGGACCCAGAGTGAGGAAGACCTAGAAGAGAGCTCCCACTAATCCCCATGAGTGAGTGGCATTAGCAACAAGTACATCTTTGGAAGTTCAAGACACTGAAAGTTGGGAAGTCATTTGTTACTGCAACATAACCTGAACCATCTTGACTGACATGTTACACTAGTTCATTTCATCCTCATAAAAAAGATCCATGAGATGGTGCTGGGAGATGATTCTTCCTGGATCTCCTGCATTTCTACATACATGTCTTCCCAACAAAGCTATGGCTCCCTTTAGTCCAGAATATCTTCTCAAGAACCCATGAATAGCAAATGGCCTGGAAAGGTAGAGATAGTATCACCCTCCAGAGGAAGGGCAGGCATACTTACTGCTTATTATAAACTCAGGATCCCTAAGCCTGGGGTCACTCTCCTAGGACACAGCTCCCCAAGTGTGCAGGCATCCATCTGAGCCACCTGTGAGGAGAAGTTATACAAATACAGTGATGTTCATGTTTTGCTGTGTCTTGAGTAATAAAGTCCATGTTGTCTCCCAGCCTTTCTGAAACCATGACAGGCTAACATGTTAGATGGAAGGAAGGCAAAATTTCAGACTTTTTTTTTTAAGATTATTTATTTATTTGACAGAGAGAGAGACAGGGAGAGAGAGAGATCACAAGTAGGCAGAGAGGCAGGCGGTGGGGGGCAGGCTCCCCACTTAGCAGAGAGCCAGATGTGGGGCTTGATCCCAGGACCCTGAGATCGTGACCTGAGCTGAAGGCAGAGGCTTAACCCACTGAACACCCATGTGCCCCAAAATTTCAGACTTTTCACAGATCTTGTCAGTGGGTATTAACATCCCCACTTTACACATGACAAAACAGAGTATCAGAATCAGTTACCCAAAGTCATGCTACTAGTAATTGGAAAATACCATTTTCCCCACTATTTCCATTTGCTTGCTATGAAAAACAAAACAAAACAAAACTTAAAATACCATTCATTTATTCCTGTATTCCTGAATTCATTCATTCATTCACGTATTCAATTAATGTCTATTAAATAATTGCTTTACTGTAGCATCCAAGTACTATGCTTGGATGCTATTTTTCAGAGTTAAAAATTAGCATTGAATTATCCCAACATACCCAGTTTTGATACCTAAAGGAAGACATTTGAGACTGTCTTAATATCAGCATACATTATACCCATTTTCAACTGCTTTCCCCCCAGCAAACAGATGACCAGGAGAGTACAATAAACTATCAGATTCCCCAAAATTCAATGCCAAGAGTATATTTTGCCATCGATTCAGTGATAGGTCTGGGAGCTCTGGAGATCTCTGGAGGAGACAGAGTAAGTGTAGAGTTATAGACCTCTGGGGCACCAACGGACTCAGACCCAAGCAATGCCCTCGCTCCACCTCCCTGCCCTCTTATAGGTGCTGCTGCAACAAGACAAGGAGGTGCCAGGAGCTCAGCATGACTAGCAGAACCAAGCTTCAGTGGAAACACACATATTCCCCAGTACAAAGCCCCAGGCTCTCATATCCTAGGAAAGTTGAGCCAGAGCCTCACATCCGCCCCACTCCACTCATCCTTTTCTGCTGGGACATCATGAAAGGGACTTGGGCCCATAGATCTGGCTTCAACTCTTAGTTCAAACTCTAACCTACTACGTTAGTGATTTGGGTGTAGGATTTTTTAACCTCTCCGAGCTTCCATTTTCTCATCAAAGAGCAGGATAATAATACCTAATTTATAAGGTTTTTATGGAAAATAATGAATGAGCTCCCCTATGGAAAACACACGTGTCCAGCACATAGTAGTCTCTCAATAAACAGCAGCAACTCTAACACCATTTTGCTTTGACTGAGTAGACAAAACATCCCTTCAAACACAAAGAAAATTAGAAACTAGGTGCAGAGCCACTGGCTGAAAGCCAAAGGGGAAGATAAAGCGCTGTAATTGCCTCTCCTGGGAAAAGCAATAAATCCAAGCAGCTGTGTTGCTCCAGCTCTGTGGCAGCACAAGAGGGAGACTGTGTCGGAGCACTTCCATCTCAGGACCTGAGTGTCCACCACATCCCAAACATTCTGTGGGGTGATGTAATGGGAACAGAAAGGAGGTGAGCGCTATTCATTCTTCCAGGAGTTTACTATCTACAGAGATTGATACAAAGGGAGGATTTGATAATAACAGATAATGAAGGTAGGTCTTCTTTATTATCTACCAATATTTGGACAAGGGGAAGATTAGAAAATATTGTATTATGGAGGATCTGAGAAAAGGGAAGTGACATGCATAGGTGTTTGTGATGGGTAAGCTTTCATTTTGGGGACGGGGGTTAAGACATCCTTCGCATATAGGTATTTAGGATGGGCACTGACAGATGAAATTTCAAGAGAGATATGGGAGCAAGGAGGGCAATTAAGCAAAAGGAAAATAATGAATCTGACAAAGATTGGGTCCTTTCCGGGAACATTGAGTAATGGCTCTTTGGCTGGGAAGTATTATGGGGTAACCAGGAAACAGAGTCTACACAATGGACAGCCTCAAGAGTGCACTTAATCTGGTCCACAGTGAGGAGGGCAGCCTCAAAACTATGTCTAAGCAAGACTAATCTGGTGGCTGTGTGTAGGACAGACTGGAGGAGGAAGACTTGGGAAACAGAGGGACCAAGTAGGTATGTAGGCAGCACCCAAAGCATGAAGAATGGGAGCCCGGAACTGGGGGGATAGAGAGGGTGAATCCAGGAAAGGTGAAGATTCCGGATTCAAGGAAGAGAAGCTTGAGGAGCAGCTTAGCACTGCCTAAGCCATGTGGCAAGCATTCCCTATGCTGGACCCAGAGAGGCATTGGCAAAGCACCCTTATAAGGTGGTCACCACCCGCGCACTGTGGAGAGAAGACATGTTCTTGAAGACCACTTAATGGAACCAGACTGGTCAAGGATATAGAGGGTACCTTTAAGCAGTAACTTTCTAACATTTAAGGGTATTATCCCCAAGCAATACACTAGCAAAGAGCCTATAGACTCAACTGTTCTGAAAGCTTTAAAGATGGGCATGATGACGGATGCCATTCCCCTTGTCAGAAGACTGAATGAGGTCGGCTGAGCTTGTGAGGGCCGCTCAGGTTTGTGTGAGTCTCCAAACCAGTGAGAGCTGAGGCTTCCCGAGGAGGAGATTCTGAAGGATTTCCAAATCAGGGACATTACCAATGGTCCTATGTGCAGCCCAGGAAGAGAAGGAAGAGGACATTACCCTTCAACTGACTGAGGGTGTTAAGTATTCGACTTCCCCACACAAATAGCCCCGTGGCAAATCCTGACATGAGCAGCTTTGGAGAACGAGCTTTACAGAGTAAAACACGGCTTCTTTCTGCAAAACAGCTCGCAGTTTGAATCAAGATTCTGACATATGTTTATGTTTTGACCCAATAATTTTGCTTCTAGGAATCTATCCTAAGAAAATGATCAAAAGTGCAGGCAAAGATCTATGTGCCAAAATATTTACAAAGGGGGAAAAAACGGGGAAAACAAACCAAATTGCAACAATAGGGACATAGTTAAATAAATTATGGTATGTCAATTTATGAAATGCTTTGTAGACATTAAAAATCCTGTGTTTGAAGAATAAGAGGAGATGTTCACAAAAGAATGCTAAACGGAGAAAGCAGCCTGCTAAATTATACATACTTCATGATACCATGATGATCCCACAGTGGGAAAGCAGCAAACTGAGGGATAAAAGTGAGGCTTTCCGGGGCGCCTGGGTGGCTCAGTGGGTTAAACCGCTGCCTTCGGCTCAGGTCATGATCTCGGGGTCCTGGGATCAAGTCCCGCATCGGGCTCTCTGCTCAGCAGGGAGCCTGCTTCCCTCTCTCTCTGCCTGCCTCTCTGTCTACTGTGATCTCTGTCTGTCAAATAAATAAATAAAAATCTTTAAAAAAAAAAAATGAGGCTTTCCTTCTTCATAATTTTATGAACCTTCAAATATTTCTCTAAGTGCTTATGAGCAATAATAAGTTTGCAATTATTATTATTAATAATAATTGTTATTAATAATAACAAGTTGCACTTGTTGAAGACCTACTGTATGCCACATACAGTATTAGAAACTTGGTGCATATAACAACTCACTTTATCCTTATAACGACTCCACAGAACAGGCACAGGTACCAAACCCATACTACAGGTAAAGAAACAGAATTTTGGAGATGGGTTCTTCATTCAAAGTCATCCAGCTAGAACAGGGTAGAAATGAGTCTCGAAGTTAGGCCCCCAGAGTCCCAATCTCCCAAACTTAGAACATTAACTGGCCTCCATGATTAGTAAATATATAGGTGTGCATAATGCTCTTAATTCCAAAAATGTCCCCTTTTCCCCTCTACCCTTTACTTTATAAGGAGATATAGGGTGTTTAGTGGAGGGAAGCAGGCCTTCAGCAACTGGACTCTGGTTTTACACCAAGCCGTTCACTGTTTATGCCAGTGGCCCCAAAACACTGATGCCTGGAAGTTCTTTTCTGGGGAAGAAACACAGATTATAAAAGGTCAATGAAAATTACTTTACATTGTTAGCAATTAGCTAATTAAGTAAATTATGTGAAGTATTTAGCACTAGAACTAGTCATTAGAGTTTACAAGTAGATTAAGAACAAATAGGAATGGGTTTTGTATTTGGGAATAAAATGAGATGGGAAAGAGATCCCCTGGGAACCCCAAGTGTGCTCCTTGGCAGAAGCATGACTGCTCACCAGGGCCCTAGGCCCAGCCCCCGGGTCAGCTGTGTGAGGACCTCAGGTGAGTCACTTACCCTCTCTGGGTCTCAGTTTTCCATCTATATGACACAGGAGTCAGTCCAGATGATGTATTGGTTCATTTCTTGCTCTGATCACCACTGCTTCTATGACAAGATTGTCATTGCTTCCATGGCAAATTCTATGACAGAAGATAAACCTCTCTCTGAGAAGCCTGGTAAGCTGACTACCAGGCACAGGAATCTAGCATTTTGCAAGACCTTCCTCCTCTTGGAAAGAGGACCCCTTCACTTCTCCGCAGCCCGGCAGCCCCCGCTGAGAGCAGAAGCCTTCATCCAAGCTTCTTGTGATAAAGCAGTCAAAGCGGGGGGGGGGGGGGGTGCTGGGAGAAAAAGTGGGGACCGGGGAGGATGGAGAGCTTTAAGGTGCTGGAAGGATTTCTAGACCGCATTCCCACCCCCGCTTCCCTTCCTGGAACTGCCGAGAGAACTGCATTCTGAGTCCTTTGTTACTGTTGTTGTTTCTCTTTTTCCTTTGAAAGCACTGTCTATGGGAATAAAGGTTCATAATCTCAGGGATCGCTGAGCTAATTTATGAAATGGAGAAAAGGAAGTTATTTTCTGTGCACGTAGCATGATATTCCCCCTGACAATGCACACCCTGGGCCGCCAGTGCCTGGCTTGCTTCTCCTCCACGCCACTTGGTATTCTGCTCACAGCGCAGAACACAGGAGAGTCAAGGCCAAACACAGATGATGCACCATAGAAACAGGCCAAGAGCACGCTGTTTTCTGGGGACTGGATCCCGTTACCCTCTTATCGTTTGGGGACAGCAGGAAAGGGAAAGAGGAGTGGGCCCTCGGCGGTGTCTGAGAGACGAACACCCATGCTACATCTCCATAGGGCCCACCCGCAGGAACCTCGAAGAACAAAAACCCATCTCCGAGGTGCATGGCCCCTGGTCAACCAGTAACAGCAACTACGCTTCTAGCCGGCCAGGGGCCAGGCACTTGCAGGTCCCATGGAGTATATGCAGTTAGCCAAGTTGAGGCAGAGCTAGAAGCTTTCAGGAAGGAATATGAGAACAGACACTGAGAAAATCTCGCCCATGGGCACATATCCTTGCCAGGAGAGAGTACCTTTTCCTCTTCTGCAAGCTTTCTCTGCTCAACTTAAAGGGTCTTAAAACTACAGCTGAAATGAGGATGAGGAGAAACTGGTGACGACCATTTCTTGATTGATGCCATGGTTCAGACCTGGCACTAGGGACTGGGAGGTACTGGACCAGCCAGTCCTCACAGATACCACACTTCATGGTTAAGGAGATCTAAGGAGACTGAGACTCAGAAAGTTTACGAAACCTGGCCAGGCTAACACAACTAGTAAATCACTGAGCTGGGGGGACCAGAATCCAAACCAGATCTGGTTCCATTGGGCCACACAGTCACCTCCCATCCATATATTGAGTGCCTGCTACACAGTAAACACTGTGGATGGAAGTGTGTATGTGTGTGTGTGTGTGTGAGAGAGAGAGAGACAGACAGACAGACAGACACAGAAAGACAAAGACAGAGAAACAGAGTGTATGTATACAAATCTCCGAACACTCTGGGATCTGAACGCAGGTCAGTCCAGCAGAGCAAACTACCCAAACCTGTCCTTGGCCATCTTTCCTGATTCCAAGAATCCTCCCTGTAAGGGCAGCCAGGCCGAATTACCAGCCTTGACTTTCTGGAGCTGGAAGCCTATGTGACTGTGACCTAGCCCCGGGGTCTCACAAACTACCCCTACCCCACGGCCACCTCTTCAGCACGTGATACCCCAATGAGTTCTATTTGGGCCACTGGGCCAGCAGTAGACCAGCTCACCACAGCAGCTTCGCAAAGCTTCTCCCCCGTGGCCTCGGAGCAGCAGTCACGCGGTCTCAGGGAGTGTCAGAGGCCTGAGGAGGAGCCACAGACCCTGTGGGGCACTCTGCTCTGCATTTTTGGGCAGCTCTTCTTCTTTCAGGCTTGCCTTGGCTTTCCCCCAATCAGCTCCTGTTTCTGGTTGTCACTAAATTGCTGTGTAAAAATAGAAGCGATGTGGAGAACAAAGGCAGGGAGGAGTCTGAGCAAAAATTAAATGTCCTTATAACCGGGGGCCCACGGACAAGCGCTTGAAGCGCTTGACGTTCCTCCAGGAAACTCCCAACTATCTCAATGTTAACGCTTTGCTAGAGGGAAAAACCACCTTATCTTGACAATAGCCAGGCCTCTAAGAGCTGGTGAGTCCTTCAGCATAGGAAAGTCCTTCTGGAAACTTCCCTATGTCTTTACGTTCCCCCCAGCTCCAACGTACACAACCTGTGCTTTCATAAAAAACACTTTTCTGCATCTCAAGAGTTCTTGGCCATCAGCTCCGAACCCCAACCTTCAAAGCACATCACAAGAACGTCTCCTTGCTGCTTCCCCCAAAACAAGAAAGACAATTAAGAGATTCAACAAAAGAAAGGAAACACAGGGCATCATCCTGTATGATGTGCCTACAGAGAGGGGGCAAATGTTGAACCCTCTGAGAGCAGAGGGAAGCCCACTGTGGAGAATCGCACCAGGACAATAAGCGCACACGGGACCGACCCATGCCAAAGCAAGATGTATGGGTGGAATGAAAGTCTCCACAGTAGGGTCTGGATCGTGGCTCCTTCCTGTGCAGCCTGGAGTCTATTAGGAGGTGGTGGAGTGACGCTGGTTTCAAGGGAACTGTCAGAGACATCCCTCTTCTACACTTGATCCCACCTCAAAGTCTCTAGGAGCAGCTTTCCACCCTTCAACCTTCTCAGGCAAGGTGTTAAAAACAACCTTTCTGACTAAATTTTCCTGGCCAGAGATATTTGCATTACAACTGGGAACAAATCCCTAAGGTCTGGGAGTGGCTGCTCTCCATGGCCAGACCTGGGAATCCTACAGAAGACACCGGCTGCCTCCCAGTCAGGGGAGGTCTCTTTAGAAGAAAAACCACCTTCCCTTGCTTCACTTGCCAAAGGGTTTAAAGCAAATAACCTGGCCCTCAGGAATACTGAATCCTGAGGATTAACCGGCTCTAAGCTTCCTCAAGTCGAGGTTAATGGGAGCCAAACGCTGAGAAGGCACGAGGTGTCAAGCTGGCTTCTCGCCCAGGCCCAAGAGGACCAAGGGAAGCAGCACCCCTGAGAAGGTCACCCCTGAGATGCCCCACTCCAGAATCTCCCATCTCCCTGCAAGCGATGGAGACAGCCCTGCAGAGCGCTGCCGCTGGCCCGTGTGCAGCCAAATGAGAGCAGAGAGGCACCAAGAGAGAGCTTCTGGAATCTCCTTAATTGGGTGCACAGAATCCAGAGTCTACTGACGACCATTTAAATACCAGCACCATTAGCTGTGTCGCTGTGGAACTACCTACCAGATGTGTAACAACCGTCTTTACTGGTCTGTGTGCAGCTGGCTATACCTTCTCTGGGCTCATGCCCCGTTCGCCCGAATGGCTGCTTCCGCATCTGCTGCAATGAGAGTGCCTCGGTGTCACCCCAGGACATGGTGTCCCCTGTGCCCCCATAGGACGCCCAGTCCATGATCAGGCAGGAGAGTGGTGTAGAGGTCAAATGACTGCTAGCATCTGATTTTTATTAAAAACAACATTTAAAAACAACAACAACTGTTCTCTTGCCACCAGAGTATTTTATTTTTCTGCTGGGAGAAGAAAAGCCCTGTGAATGTTTTATTCAGCAGGAACTAAAACACTGTTATTATAAAACTTTCTTTTCCAGACTAATTCCCTGAGCTTCCGCTGCCAGAATGCCTCCTCTCCAGGGCAGGTCTGCCTTCACTCATTGACTTCTGAGATCCTTCTAGAAAATCTGCCACCCAGATTCCAGCAAGCAGCAGATGGTCTCCGTGGGGCTATGGGACTCATTGTGGGGCAGCCTCACCCAGGATGGCTCTGAGAAAACCCACAAGCTGAGTTCTTGTGGGAAAGGAGCACCACATTGCTGTCCTTACCAGCTTGCTCTTCAGGAGCAGATCAGAGCCTGGTGACGGCCCTCGGGGTGGGGGGAGGGGTGTTCCTAGCTGCACCGTCCCCTCAAGAGTTCTGAGTAAAGCATCACCCCCCAAAGTCAGCCTGTTGGCCAGGGACCCCCTAAGTTAGTAGAGGGAAACATCAGCCAAGGGGAAAATGAGAGAGGAGGCATGCCCCAAATTCTGCAAGTTCCTAGCTGGTTCTACAAATGGACACAATTCTTGTTCTCATCCTCATAAAGGGATGGAGGAGCCCAAGCCTCCCATAGGACAGTAGCGGATCCCTAAGATGGGCTCGCCTTTGATGTTGGTACCCTTCCAATGCCTCCAATAGAGTCTGACAGAGAACTATAAACTTGTGAAAGCCAGCTCCCCTTTGAGAACTCATCCAGACTGACCACTGTGGGCGGAGAAACTCTCCCATGATGGCAGCATCCGGCAGAGCCACCACTGAGAGTGAGGGGGAAAAAAAGACAAAAAAAAAAAAAAAAAAACCCAAACCAAAACTCAGTGATAAATGACCAGGAGATGAAGGACATGCTAAAAGAAGCAGTCGGCAGAGACAAATAGGAATGGCAGCAATGGTGAAAGCAGCCGTCCCCCAATGAGTTTGCTGTGCCCAAGACAGTATTGGCACTGGTATCCTTTTCCAACTCCTATCCTCTTCCCTGTGTCCCACAGAAAGAAGATTGAAACTGCATCTCCCAGCCTCTAGGAGAGCCACATTTCTGGGTGCATTTAGGTCCAGTGAACAAAACCCACTTCTGCAAGCTCCAAAGGGTGGAAGACTTGGCAAGTGTGCTAGTGGGCAAGTGGGCACCAGTAGAGGAGAGAGTTGGCGGCAGAGGGATTCCACATTCCAATGGCAGGTAACCAGTTTGGAGGGCTGCAAAGATGACACCAGTGGTAGTAGCAGATGAACTTTCTTGATTTCTTAGAGGTGCGACCTCTAAGGCAGATGCTAACTGGCAGCCTCTGGTGCCACACCTCCAGCCTCTCCAGGGATTTTGCGAGTCCTCTTTCTCTATATTACGTCCTCTTCTTCTTGCAATCCCTAGAGAGGCAAGCAGACTGGCTGGCTGTTCACCAACCCATTTTCTTTTCTCCTGTGTACCCAACCAGACGAGATGTCTCCTAGCCTTCCTTAGTGTTGGGTGTGACCCTAAGTTCATGGATTGTGACCCATCACAGTTGGGCACCACTTTCGGATCTGAGCTCAACAGCCAACACCTCAAAGCCTCCATGCTCTTTTCCTTTCTATTTGTCCAACACAGACAAGCACAATGACCTTGAAGGCTCCTTGTGGAGACGGTGGAGCCACAGGATGGAAGAGAATGAGCTTGGGTCTCTGCATCACCATTTGGAAGGGAAGCTCTTGGCCATCACAGTGGCACCAGACAAAACCACACCCAGTGTGTGAGGGGGAGAGAAAGGTGTTAGATACAAGGAACGGGTTACAGACATAGTGACTGACCACAAGATGGTTGATAGCAGTGGTCACTGAAGATAGGGAGAAAAAAACACCCGCTATTGTGCTAAGTCACCGGGGCTGTGAGGTTTATCTAATAGGGCAGTTAGCAGCCCCCCAGTTAAAAGAAGTTGTTTCTGTTTCTACACTGAACTGACTGATAAGAGCTCCCAAGATAAAAGAGCAAATCATTGATAATACATAAACACATTATAGACGACAACCAAAAATAACACGTGAGCTGGCAGAACCTACCTAAAAAAAGAGATTTGGAGTCATTTTAAAGTTCCTGGGTAGAGTTTTAGGAATGAAATTCCTCTGATGTCCTATCAACCCAGGCCCATCATTCCATCCTTATCGTCCTGCACCTGCCGCACACACTGAGCTCCAGGAAAACCACGGAGAAGCCCCCAAACACACCATAGGTTTTTCTTTCAGAATCCATAGGGGGTGGGGGCCTGGGAAACCAACCTTCCAGGTTCCAAGATGTCCAGAGGCGGCACCCAAGGAGAAACCTCCCCACTGGACGGAGGAAAGGCCATCTTCCTCCACAGTGGACTTTGATTCGGAGAGCCATTCCCTTTGAATGAGCTCCAGGAGCAGATGCAGATCCCAGAGACAAGTGGGCACATCCCAAGCTACAGATGTGAGGCCTGGCAACAGAAATGACAACTCAAATAGCATCTCTCATCGATGAGCCGGGCCAGCTGGTCTGTTCCACTGGCTGGGAGTCATGCCTTAGAAATGGGCCTTTTTAAATTTTCTGATGTGTCACAATTCACCCTTTTGTTGTTTCAGAACATTCTGGAGCAGGGGAGGCTAATCATTCCCCATGGTGTGACATCTGTTTGAGATGACTGGGGACTCAGGCCCAGAACCTCCCTACGTCATCCTGAAGGCAGCTACACGGTCACCGTTGGTCCATCCCCTGCCATTTCCCTTCCCGTGGTGCACGAAGCAAGAAGAGAGGGAGAACACATTCTTCAGGCTGGCAATGTAAACAAACCCTGAAAGAAATACACTGTACTAAAAGTAGAATACAAAATAAACACCCGCCCCTGCTCTGAGAAGATTGATGTTCTTGTTGAGTACAGCAAAACCAGGAGAATCTCTGCACCTATTCCGGTCCCAGCCTTGATGGAAGCCAGTCTTCATTTAGGTCTGCAGCGGCTCAACAGACAAGGAAAGAAGCCTCAGTCTCTGCTGTTCATGTCTGTGTTTTGGTGTCACAACACAATAAACATCGGCTCGGAAGGCCCGTCTTGGAGTTGAGGAAAAAGAGGGGCTGCTCCTGCCTTTGAAACTCTTTCGTGACAGAAATGGCACCCGCTTAAAGAGTTGCTACTCACAACAAGTCCACATAGAGCAGAAGATGTAAACTCTGACCCCAATTAGCTTTGTATCTTGTCAACCCAATGACCACTCTGAACCTAAGACTCAAAATGAGAAACCAGGATAATAGCTCTTTGTTGAGAGCAGAGCATGTGCCAAAAACTGTACTAAACACTTTCTATATTTAATATCATTTAATTCACCCAACAGGACCCGGAGGTAGGTGGTTTTATTCCATTATACAGAGAATGACATTGAGTCTCAGAAAAATTAAGGAAACTGCCCAAAGCCATAGCACTTGTCAGCAGCAGAACCATGAGCCAAATCCTGTTTTGCTTGAGCCCTGAATCCTTGCTCTTAACCCTGTGCATCTTTAATCGGTATCAGGACTGATCTGGGTAGAGATCTTGCGGCTCGGGGAGAGAGACTAGAGAACGGACCTTGAATAAGGCTGGGCCAAGGGAAGTTTCAGGTTTGACCAGCACTGCCAGGTCTGTAGGCTTGACTGACACCCAGACCTAGGCCCCCACCACGGCAATTCCAGGTCATGAGAGAATCCTCGCAAGGCGGGGGGTCACCTCCGCTCTCTACATCTCTCCCTCTCCACCTCCCCCAAAATAATAAAAATGGAGGGAACCCTGAGAGGACCCGTTAATGCTCAGTTACCTGCTGGGGTAATTTGAGTCCACGAGTTCTCTTTTTCAGGAGGAAACCTGAAGAAGCCAGACTCAAAAGGGTTACCTATCATATGATCCCATGGAGGGAGAAAACGGATCAGTGGTTCGCAGGGTCTGGGAAATGAGGGTAGAATCTGACTACAGAAGGGCACGAGAGCGCTTTGGGAGGATGCTGGAAATGTCTTACATTCTAATCGTGGTAGCCTTTATACAGCTGTATGTGTCTGCCAAAAGTCATTTAAGCGGACACTTAAAATTCGCAGATTTTACCTCACATAAATCGCATCTCAGTAAAGCTGATTAAAATATATACACACAATTCCCCCCACACCAAGGGCACTAGCTGATGAATCCTGAGCTAACATTTTCATTGTGTAACTGCATTGCAGTAAACCCCGGAAGCTGAACCCCTCAGTTGTTAGTTAGTTGTTCGACCTTCCCAGTCAGGAGACATCCCATAGGCAGCCATGGCAGGCTGACAAGGCCGTGTCCAATGGGAAGGAGGTTCTGAAGGGTAATTTCAGGCAAGTGCTTCTGTAGCCACTGGAATGATTCTGTTGTTAGGGTTACCTTGGCTTCCTGCCTTCTTTCCCCATCTTCAGAGGTCAGACTGTGTATGTGATAGAAATGTTCATCTGGAAAACTGCCCAGAGCCAGATTAATATAACATCACTGTTTTAACTTGTATCTCACATGACAGACCCGTCTTTATCTTTGTATCTCGTTGCATTTTGAAGGCCATACCTGTCTCTATGCTCAGCCCGAAAAATACATAATAATACCGCTGAAAATACTAAATACGCAGCTCCCGCCTACCTCAAGAAGTGTGGCATGCATTAGCAATGAGCGTTACGGTAAGACTAACTACACTAGCCTCGTCTGTCTATCGTTCCAGCTCTAGGTCACCTGTCCCCCTGTGCATTCTCTTTGGTAAAGGTATCTCTCTCTCCAGTACAGCCCCGTTAGTCCCTTTGCTTTCTGTCCAAGACCTTCTGTTTGGGGAAGATCTGGAGGCTTCTGACCCATGTTAATAGCTCAGTTGGAAAAGGAACATAAGCCACACAAATACAGTCTAACATTGGAAATAATCAGATCAGTCATGCAAATTAATAAGTACATAAGGTCATATCCCAAAAGAAAAGAGTGCAGTCTCATACAAAAAATAGCTGCCAGAAAGAACAGATTTTAAAGGAAAATGAAAACAAAAGAGCCAACCCTGCCTCTGGACTCCTTTAAAAGCTCCTGATGCTCTTCGCTGTAAGGTGTGCGATCTCCTGGGCATTGCTGTCTGTAGGCCGCCACACTGAATCTCACAGCAAGGTAGGGACTACCCCAGTAGAGGTTTTTTCATAATAAAAATAGAAGAGTTTAAAACAACACAAAAGACAACATTTTTATTAAAATACACTTTAATCGTTTATCAAAAGGGGACGATTACAGCATTGAAGGATAGACTGGACTCGTGAACATCGAAGGAAAGACCGGACGATAAACCCAAAGGCACAGAAGCACAGACACCTGGAAGGTTCTCAAACTGCACTGGTTTACTAGATACTATCAGTGTTTGTTCTTTTTTAATATTTCTTCCTCAAAAAACTTCATTTTCTCACAGCTTCCAGGCTTAAACAAAGACAAAAATTGCATGGAACAATTGATATGACTTAATACAAGTGTCAACATATGCTCCAAGGGCTTTCTGATATAACCACATATGCCATTATTTCATCTGCCATGTGATCTACCTACAGTCTTACAGTCATGGAAATGAAACTTCATGAAGAGACAAAAAACCATGATTTTGTTTTTCTTACACCCATGCCATAAAAAAATGGTTAATTTTCATAAAAAGCAGGAAGTAGGGAACGGGGAGAGTGGGGGTTGAGGGTGGTGGGAATAAGTTTGGTTCTAATCTTCTGAGCTGCCTTTGGAATGAAGTTATGAGGTAGGAGGGCTCTCCTGACTCTGACCTAGGTGGACAGAGGGAGCAGAGAAAAACCTAGAGCCTCATCTGTAGGTCCAACTGGGACTGATTTACAGTGTTCAACCTAATGCATAAAAGAGCCCTTCTTTAGAAAACTCTAAGCGTTTTACAGATATAATATAAGCATTCTAATTTACTAATCTGCTCTATATGAAAGTCGTTCCAGGTGTTAGGAAGAAAAACAAAGATGGAGATTCGATCCCTCGAGGAGCTCCAGGTATCCATCTGCCTAACTGAGCCCAGGTTTCTTCCAAGTACGGATGAATTAGCCTGGCTACATGGGGCAGAAGTGATCATTGAGACGTGTTGGGACAAAGAATCCCCAAAAGCCAGGCAGAGTTCTCTTTGAGTTCCTTCCTTTCCAGATGCTGCCTGGTCTACTGACACCTTCCTGGGACCCACACATGCCTACACCACCCCAATCCCAACCACCCTGGAATGAACTTCTTTCTAGTAGGGAAATGTACCTCTGGAGGCAGACAGCTTCCAAAAGAACTCATCAGACCAGGGCAAATATCCCAAGACTCCAGCGTGATAGAACTATGCTCCCAAATATCACTACTATGCAAACACACTTCCAAGTCCCCCTGCAGATAGCTAAATAAGTGAAAAAGACCATTTTTTTAAAGAACATTCTCTGCCTCTCTCAACCTCACCCATTTACTTGGGTTCCTGGTTAAAGATCAGATCATAATTCAGAAGGTAACCATCATTATAGACAAAAAGTTTCTGCTCAAAAGGGTGATAGTTAATGCTCTGTATTCTTTCCTGCACCTTACGCAAGGTAATATTAAGCCTGCCCTCTTTGCCTGTGTTTGTGTCATAGTAGTAGAAAATCTCTTCTTCTCTGGTGTTCAGAGTGCGGGTGGCGTACAGAACCCCACATACCATGAAGGCATTGGAAACAGATGGCTTGAACTGCCTGGTGTACCAAGTGTTCAGCACCACAAGTGTGGTGTCGTTGAGCTGACTAATCACCATGTTACCGGTGCTGGCTTCAGTTGAATAAATCACCCACAAGCCATTCTCATCCACAGCCAAGTCAATGTCTTGCCAACCCACATTAGCATACGAAAAGCGGTTATTATAGGCAGCATCGGGGAGAGTCTGAGTCACTTCAGCCCTGTTGTTATTCAGGTTAATTTTGGCAATGTTTCTGGTGTTGTACCAGTTGACGTACATGTAGTTGTTATAAACCACGATACCAGCGCCTTGGCCATAGACGAGCCGCTGATCTCGGGCGTTTGTGTACAAGAGCAAATCATCCAGTGTATTGTGGAGTCTGTAATACTCCAGAAGTCTCCCATCTGTATTCAAAGGGGCCACCCAGTACAGCCCCCCTCCTGGATGCTGGGGAGAGTAATCCCGACCCCAGGCACCATACTTATAGGCAAACCCTCTCCAGTTGAGCTGAACGACACTCGGCCTGCTGATATTCACCACACCGCCGTGCTCACAGCTCCCTGCACAAACAAGAACATGAAAGGGCATTCTTAGAGAAAAACGAATAATAAGACACAAATGGTTTCATACCCTAAGAACAAAAGGAACCCATAAAGATTCTTCTTGTCAAGGTTGAGTGACGACAGTGGTGCTGAGGGAGAAGAGCCAAAACCCTCTCGGTGTCGGTCTCAACACAAACCCGCTGTGGGCTCTGGAGAAAACAACCTTCTGTTTCCATGAGCGGGCTTTCAGTTTGGAAATGGGGATGCTGAAGCTGCCAAGAGCTGTACTAAAAAGGTTTGAGGGCCCAGAAAGAGGAAAGGAGGACTTGGTGGATTTAATAGATTGTCTTCTATCAGAAAGCATTTTGCAATTTTTTTTTTTTTAATTACATCTTTCTTACAGAGAAATCAAGAAAGCAAGGTCATCCCAGACCCTACTTTTTTTTCCCATAAAGCCTGCTATGCCCCCAGGATCAAGGACAATTGTGATAAAGAAGGAGACTGTCTTAGGCAAGTGTCCATGCCCTTCACCTTTCTGCCCCTCCCTGGAACCCCAGGGAGTACATAACTACAGGGGATGCCAGTGTTCCCCCAAGCCAATCTCAGAAGAGGAAGTTTTAAATATGGTGTTCTAAAGATACAAAAACGATGGTCCTGTCATGGTGCGATTTCAGCCTTGAGAAGCCGTGGAAGTTATTTTAGGGCAATATTGCCTGCTCTGTGCCCAAGGCAGAACCCACTACATAGTGGCAACATCTTGCTGAGTGATAAGGCAGGTTTGCTGTTCAAATATCCACAAATATCCAAATATCCACATATCCTACTGGGCCACAGAATGCCAGGCAAGGACTTCACCTTTCCCCGTCGGACACCGCTGTGGGACCAGACTCACTGGGGCCCTAAATCTGCCTTACCTATAACAACAGCGAGCGACCCGGGCTGGGCAACTGGGCTTTCACACTGCACTCTGAGATGCCTACCAAGCCAAACTGTTTCTGAGCTACAAAAACAAAATAAAATTCCTCCAGGATTTTTATAATAACTATCCAGAGTTGAACACGCAGTTTCTGGGATCTTAACAAATACCCTTTACAAACAGGTAACATTGTTTCTGGGATGACAAAGAAAATTCAACTTCAAGTACATTCGAGGTCATTTTCCCTCATCCGACTGCCTGGAGCAGAGCAGGTGAGGGAAGGAGGAACAGAGCCTGAATCACTCGATCTGGCTTTGAATGCTGGGAGGGAATCAGGGAGCCGTGGAGAGCACATGGTGGGAGCTGGAACCAAAAGCAGAGCTCCAAAGAATTACCTGATTTATCACAGGGGGATGGGGAGAAGGGCTGGTGAAGGGGGAGCAAAGCTTTGCCTGTAAGTCTGTGCCTCTGACCGATATGGAAAGACCCATCTTTTTGCTAAATGTCCCCCCCTTCTCCCCTCCTTACTCAAGGACTGCTCAGAGGTGAAACCATTACTAGAAACCCTGCTTTTACTTTTCTAATCTGCTGGGGCTTTTTGGTCCCAGAATTACATACGTGCTCCTTAAATGCCCTCATAAATCCGCAGTTGGTGGGAAAGCCAGCCAACCATACAACAGGTAGAGAAATGAAACCATTCTGTACCCAAACTCAAATAATTTTGCATATCATTAAGCAGAACACAGTCGCAGGTTTATTTTAATAATGCATGCACCATTTCATAAATAAAAAAGCAACGTGTGTTCAGCCAAGAGATTGTTCTCTACCAAAGAAATAATAAATAAAATTATAAATTATTATTTCTTCTCCTAAAAGTGATCTCTCAGATGAATGCTTGTTTGCTTTTGTTTATGAAACAATGCATGAATTATTAAAATAAAGTTAGCGGTGTGTTCAGTTTAATGATAACAAAAACTGTTTGAGTTTCCATATGCTACAAACTGAATTTTCTAGTTAAAATGTCTTCCCGAGAACTTATTTATTTAACTACATTTCACTCTGAGGAAATGAAAGAAAATCACATTTTTTCTTGCAGGTTGGAAGACTTAGGAATTGTTTGCTTAATTGAATCTTGCTTTCCTGAAAAGAAAGTATCCTAAAACAACAGCAACAAAATACTTAAGGGAAAGTTACGATACATAAACGTATCCAAGCATTATCAAGGGGTTAAAGATCATAAACTGTTCTGCCTTGGATGTGGAAATCCTTAGATATAAAGGAACCAAAATAAACTTCTTTTAAAAATGACTACTTCTGGGGCACCTGGGTGGCTCAGTGGGTAAAAGCCTCTGCCTTCGGCTCAGGTCATGATCCCAGTGTCCTGGGATCAAGCCCGGCATTGGGCTCTCAGCTCAGCAGGGAGCCTGCTTCCTCCTCTGTCTCTGCCTGCCTCTCTGCCTACTTGTGATCTTGGTCTGTCAAATAAATGAGTAAATAAATCTTTAAAAAAAATGACTACTTCTACTGCCATTAATAATAATAATAATAATGGCTCATCATTTTCCACACCGACCAGGAAATCAAAAATTGTACATGGTATAAATCCCAAAACTCTTAAAACCACAATCTCTGTTTCTTACTTTCCAACCATTCCTAAACATTCTTTTTTTTTTTTTTTTAAATTTCATTCATTTATCTGACAGACAGAGATCACAAGTAGGCAGAGAGGCAGGCAGAGAGAGACAGAAGCAGGCTTCCCGCTGAGCAGAGAGCCCGATGCGGGGCTCGATCCCAGGACCCTGAGACCATGACCAGAGCCGAAGGCAGAGGTTTTAACCCACTGAGCCACCCAGGTGCCCCTCCAACCATTCCTAAACACTCTCCTGTCCTTTGTCATACCCCTCTTCTCGATGTCCTCTGGACCATTTTTAGGGCTCTGGCTATGGTCAAAGGAAGTGGAAAAAGAGAGGAGAACTGAGCAGCGCTGCCAATGCTACAGATGTGACCACAGCAGTGACAGACAGAGAAAAGGCCATGGTGGGCTTCCTCAACTCCTGGCAGCAAGCCATCCTGGAAACACTACTGAAACTGACAGCCAGCCTGGTGCCCACTGCTCATCCAGCCCAGCAGGAGCCTCCACTGTCTTCACCCCATCTATGCCAAGCTTTTCCCAACCCCCCTTAACTCTTACCCCCCCCCCCTTCATTTTAAGGCCTTAGGGGAACTTCATTCCCTTCCTCAGCCATCACAAGTTTCCCCTGACCCTGGGACAACCACCCATGCCCACCCATAATCCAAGAATATAAGAGACCAATGAATTATTCTGCATTTTCTGGTAAAAAAGAACATGCCACAGAAACAAGAGTAAAAGCACCCTTTCAGCTACCCCACAAGCAAGGAAGCCAAGATAACCTGGTGTTAATCAGGTTGGTGAGTTGTCAGAACTTTCCTGTTACTCTGGGAATCACAGGTGCACCTCGCAATCAGACCATCTATGGAAGGCAGCCTGGTAGAGTGAAATATTGGCAGATAGATTCCAAGTCAAATCCCGACTCCAGTACTTACTGGTTATATATAACCTTCTGAGCATTAGCTTCCTTATGTTAAAAAGAAACAAACAAACCCTAATACCTCCTCTGTAACTGATAAGAAGAGTGAGAACTCATGTATGGGAAGTCAATTACTGGTAACCATCAGCATTATAATCACACGACACTGGAACTGAAGGTTCACCTGCCTGTCTCCCTTTCTACAGACTGGTTTCTGGAGGTTTCTGGAGCCATCCTAGTAACCCTGGTTCCCCAAACAGGACCAGCCATGCAGGGGCACCAAATTAGGATTGTGAAATAAGGGAAGGAAAGACTGATGAAATCTCCCAAACCCAGCTTACTGTATTTATAAAACCCCAGACTTCTACTCTGCTACATATCTTAGTTTTTCAAAAAGCCTTGTATCCACTCCACAGAACATAATACAAGGAACCCTCCACACAAGGGTAGCCTTTGTTGGCAATCTCCTCCTCACGTAATTCATTAGATCTGGCCATGGTATTCTGAAAATACCCTGGGAAGCCACAAGGTAAGACTGTAACATTCCCTGACTTGACTTTTTTAAAGCCTCATGGTTGTATTTGTGTGTGTGAGGTAGCAGAGAGTTTTTAATTTGCATCAACAAATGGGAATTCAAATTTCTTGCCCAATTTTGAAGGTTGGGTAAAAAAAAGTTAGCAGCTAGGTGCCAAACTCCAGAATTATAACCCATAAAGAAATTTTAGTTTATTTGATTAAAATTTTTACTACCAAAAAAAAAAAAAAAAGTCTTATGGTTAGTAGCATTTTTCTTTAAACCAAAGACTATATGCAGAGGAAACTTAATTTGGGATCTGTGAGTGCAATCTCCTATCTGGACAACTGAGTGTTGAGTGAAGAGGAGAATACAATTCACTTGTGATAATTTTAGGTAATTAACCTGGTCATAATCATAAAATGATGAAGACCAAATTAACTCTGAATTATTGGATATATACAACCCAACACTCTGCTTCTCCTAAGGCTTGGGATTTGAGCAGGTCACCCCATATCCTCCATCAACCATTCACAGAGCGCCTCTATGCGTCAGCACAGAACACGGTGTCACTGCCAAGCACAACGACGGTCCACCCTAGAGGGAGTGCGTACATTTGCCTATCTTCCATCATTTAGAGTCAGGAGGAGATCAGAAAAAGAGTCAATTGTTTTCAGGAAAAAAAAAGTTAATGAGCAGAAGGCCAATTATTTTAGATTAGAAAGTTCTATGAAATGAAGCAGAAAAGGATGCCATTTGCGGCGTAAACCAAATAGAAAGCATGTTTTATCGAGCCCTAACTACATGTGCTGGTTCTAAGTCGAGCTGACCACGGGGGAAGCACGCGGTGACCGCAGGGGAGGGGCCCAGAGAACTCGGAGTTGCTTTATAGCTGCGATTTGCGCGCAGCCTTTTGTTCTGTGCAACTCTGCAGTGAAAAAAAGCAGACAGGCCAGATTTTAAAGTCCCATAATACTGAGTAACTTTAATTAAAGTCTCCACAGGCTCACAACTTTGTGGTGCCTAGGGAGTTTCCAATTCTGCATTATCAACCAATCTAAACAGAAAGAGAGCAAGTAAAAAGAAATTGATTTAAAAACATGACAAAAAGTCAGTTTAAT
Source organism: Neogale vison (assembly GCF_020171115.1). Taxonomy (NCBI): domain Eukaryota; kingdom Metazoa; phylum Chordata; class Mammalia; order Carnivora; family Mustelidae; genus Neogale; species Neogale vison. The sequence goes on along the minus strand of NC_058095.1, from coordinate 115,122,959 downwards.
ATAAACATCATAAATATAATATGAACAAAGCTGGAGGAGGGCCAAGTGGCTTGGCTGAGATCCAGGTACTACCAAGGTTGTGGGAAAGTGAGAAGAAATCTGGGTCCAATTTGCTTAAACAACACAGCTGGGCTGGGATGGTTCACAAAAGTCTAAGTGTGAGGACCTAGGGGAAAGTTCTAGAAAAAAAAAAAATCTAACAAAAATAATCTAACAGACTCACTCGTTGTCCTCTTTAGATATACCAAACAGTGTACTTTGTCTCCCACTGCCACCCTTGAGTTACTGCCATTGGACATGTTAGGTCCTTTGTTAGCGACAGAGCAAGAGGCACTACATGTCAGCTTCAGTTCTGCCACTAACCACCTGTGTGGCCTCGGAAAAGCAGCATCCTCACCACCTAAGTGCCCTCCTCCTGAGACACGATGGACCTGAGCCAGATAGCTCTGAATGTTCCTTTCCATTCTAAAATGTCTTCACTCTAAGGAATACAGAGAAAACTGTGCTGGAAACATCTATGCCATGAGGAAAATTTGCTGTGGAGAAAAAGAAAGGAAGGAAGGAAGGAAGGAAGGAAGGGAGGGAGGGAGGGAGGAAAAGAGAGAGAAAGCGGGGAGGAAGAAAGAAGGGGAGGGAAGGAGAAAGGAAGGATGGAAGAAGGGAGAGGAAAGAACGAAAGAGGGAGGGAGGGAAGGAAGGAAGGGCAGGACGGAAGGGTGAAAGGGAGAAAGACTTGCTCAGGTGTTATCAGGGTTTGTCACTGCTTTGCCCCTGGCCTCATGGAGCAGTGCGTGGCCCAGCAGAATAAGCTCCCATTTTCAGCACACACTGAGACGGCTGATCCCAGACCGAATTTAACCTTAGCTTGTGATGGAGGGCGAGGCTCGGCCTTTTTCCTGAACCTCCTCTATATGTCCTACTGTGACAGACCGACAGCAAAGCAGAGGGACGCGTTGGTCTCCTGAACACCATCAAGAGGCTTACGATGATGGCAGCGTCTCATAAAGCCTTAAAGAAACCAGTGACATTGACGGGGACCCAGAAACACACAGCCTAAGAGGAAACAGGTAGTGAGAAGAGGAATTAATGAAAAGGACAAGAGCTGGATGACGGGATGAGAAGGTACAGGCCCCTTCCAGGCAGAGGCACTCACGACCCGCAGAGCGGGCTTCCCCAGGCCAGGGCTGTAGCTGAGAGGCCGAGAGGCGGGCTTCTGCTCTCCTGGAGGGTGTGCCAAAGCACGCGAGGATCCGCACCACTCCGGTCCCCAGCAAGGTTTCCACTTCGATTATCATCATTAATCATGGTAACACATTCCAAGGCATAAGTGCCCATCGTAGAGCTCCATGCTTCCCAAGACTGGTTTCATTAAGCCCCAGGACTACCCTGCGAGGTGGTATGCTCCTCCCGTTTTATCAGTGATGAGATGAAGGATCTTATAGCTGGGAAGCTCAGGTCTTTGGGGTCCCAGAGCCATACTCCTGACCCCTACACTCTATGGTCTCCATTCCCGGAAGTATTACAGAGCACCCTTTCTATGCTCCACCTAGCCCCAAGGATGATCGTTAGAGAGTGAGAGGCCATCCCCACCCTCTGGGAACTCACGTCCGGGAGGGATGGCCCGCCACACCTGCAAGTCCTAAGGCCTCCCTCAATCCCAAGACATGCTAAACAGCAGGTGCATTTAAGGAAAGCATAAAGGAAAAATAAAGAGATGGAAGCAGGGAGGGAAGGAGAGGAGGAGGGAAGAAAGGTTCAAGGCATACCCCAGGTCATCAGCCACAGGAGCCAATCACACAGCACGGCACGGATGCCACGCAGACTCCAGAAGCTCTCACCCAGCCCCGCTGACGACAGCTCCATCAGCACAGAGATGGTTTTCTCATTAGCAAACATAAAGGGGACACGTGGAATGTGTGGATCTTGTCTTAAACCAACTCATTGTCGGTGCTTTTCCTCTAGGAGCCCCGGAACGTGATGGCAAGTGGAGCTACTAAAGGAGAGATTTCCAAGAAGAGGAAGCTCAGAGCCGCCACCAGCCCGTCCTCTCTTCCCCCCTGCCATCCCAGATCCCTGCCCCGCCCCGCTCTTAGCTCCCAACGGGGCCAGGCTCAAGTGGTAAAAGCACGGCATGCTTACCAGGGGCAGGAGGAGGTGGGGCGGCAGGAACATTTTCACCTTTAGAGGCTTCGCATTCCTTCAGCCTGGTCTTGAGAGCCAGGATTTCCCGGCGAATGGCAAGGACATTGTTTTTGTCTAGTGTCTCCAGCTTCTCTACCAGGAGAGTCATATTCCTTATCTAAGGAAATAAAAATTCAGAGCGACTTTATATTATTGTGCAATTTCTTTCATAAACATTCCAGGGCGGAATTTGTTACTTAGTGAAACATGGCTAGAGAATACACCCGAGATTCTCCTGAATGGTTTCATTTGGAAGAATACATTTTATGGTTTAGCGTGAACGCCTGTCACATCTCAGGCAGATGTGTGTGACAAGAAGAAAATGGCAAAGATTTTAACAGATTTAATAATAGAGCACAGGCTCAGTCTAAGCATCCACAGAGGTCCATTAAAGTTCGTTTCTAATAACCTTCCCTATAAACTCGTGTTTACTCATGTTGTATTATAATTAAGTTTCTAATGAATGGTGAGCGCCAGAGAAATCTTCAAGTCTGAAATATGTAACTAGAATTCTCAATTGTAGCCCATGTCATGACCGCGCTAGTAAATTTTCACTGATGTGAATTACTCAGCCAAAACATTAATGCGATGGTCTTTATCCATGGAGGATAAAGGCTTCACCAAAACATACTCACAAGAAACTCCTTTAAGGAGGGTTGCCAGTATGTGAAGAAGGGTTCCAAGAGGGATCAAGGATCACATGATCATTCAAGATGAGAAATAGACCAAGCAAGTTCAAAATCAGGTAAACTGTGGCTTTCTAGGCCCATGAGCATACATCCAGAACAGAGAAGGCACCTGATTTAACCTGGCCATGGAGTTGTTCAGAATTATAGCATCTCCTTCCTAGAGACATACAAAGGCCACTTGGTTCTGGGGCAGGACCACTGGATGACACCTGCTCTCAGTGAACATGGTCCCATCATGCTGAACTTAGGTTCAAAGGCAGATGTCCAGGGAAAGCAGAACACGGAATATGCCATGTGGTCAGGCAAAAGTGCAGAACTGGAAGTTAGAAGAGAGAGCCGTGACCTGGTCCCAGCACCTGCCCACTGAGGAGAATTTACTATTAAAGCTCTCAGAAAGGGGCTCACGCCTTACCTCCACTTCCAGCTGGTTGACAACAGTTGTGCTTCCAACAACGCTGCCCTTTAGCTGTGTGATCAGTTTCTCCATCTCCTTCACTTCTATCTTGATCAGCTCGAAGTCCAGTTCGGTGTAAGAAATGGTATCCTTTTCCATGATCTCTACTCGGATGGTTAGGTTGGAGAGCTTCTTTTCATACACGCTGATTAACTGGACATACTCCCTCACCTGAAAGGGAATCAAAAAGCTAAGTCAAGGGCGCCTGGGTGGCTCAGTGGGTTAAGCCACTGCCTTCAGCTCAGGTCATGATCTCGGAGTCCTGGGATCGTGTCCTGCATCAGGCTCTCTGCTCAGCAGGGAGCCTGCTTCTCTCTCTCTCTCTCTCTCTCTGCCTGCCTCTCTATCTACCTGTGATCCCTCTCTGTCAAATAAATAAATAAAATCTTAAAAAATAAAAAAAGCTAAGTCAATTCCCAAAGTGATACCATGCAGTCTTCCTCCACTGCCAAGCTCCTGGGGACTATCTGATTGCTGACAATCTTTTTTTTCTTCTTTTTTTGGTAAAGAAATGGATCAAAAATATATTTGAGTAGGCATTTTTTTTAGTCTACCTAAAGCAAACAAACAAAAAAAAAATTATTACAATTGGTGGGGTGGATTTTGCACTTGCCTAGACCAAAAATAATTTAGCTTCGGGGTCATCATGCACAAGTATATTTTAATTTCCATTTTAATGTTTGAAGATATTAGGTCTCCAGACTAAATTGGTTTCAACCAGGCCCTCAATGCATACACTGTGTCTAAATCAGGGTTTCCCAACCTCAGCATTGTTGATATTTTAGGCTAGACCATTCCTTCGTCAGGGGTTGGGGGAGGTGCAGCTTCCTGGCCTCTAGATGTCAGTAACACCCATAGACCATTCAGCTGTAACAACCAAAAATGTTCCAGACATTGTTAATGTTCCCTGGGAGCAAAACCACCACCAACAACAACCCCTTCCCTCCATCTAGAAACACTGCTCTAAATTTAAGTATTTTCTAGAAGAGGGAGAAATGCACTAAGTAGAATTCCTTCTCTCACTGCCACATGCATTGCGTTTTGAGCCCCTCTACCTTTCACAAAGTGGCATAAAGACCCAACTTTACTCTACAATACATGAGTGTATATGCAACTGTCAAGTGCACATTCCATTAAACGCACCCACATTTATTCCAAGAACTGATTATTGCAATCAGACCTTTACGCGTTTGTCGCATATATTTGAATGTCTGATCGTTAAGTTAAAATACTTGCAAAAATTTCCTTGTGGTTTAGTGTATAATTGGAATCTCCAAATGGATTTTCCAATAAACATATTTGGTGGTTCTTTTTTGTACCTGATCTCTAAAAGAAATGCCATGGCTTTTTTTAAGGACCTGCTCATTAAAAGTCGCTAGTTTTACCTTCTTTTTAAAAATATGAACATAAGTGATACTTTTCCCCAAACTGTGCTAATGTCAAGTAGCTGATCCGTGGGGCCTGGATGAATTCTGAGCCAGATGTTGGCCTATAATCCTCCTAATACCAAAGGCAGCCCTAACTTCTGTCATTTTAGCCCTTCCACTTAACCCCACTGTGCAAATTAGAGCAGACTCATAGGCCACAGACCTCAAGGGCTAGGGTTTCAGGCAAAGAGGATTTTAATGAAAGTTGAAAATGCAGCCCTTGGCACTGTGAGTGTATTTCCTTGGGCAACTGATGCTCACTGCCATCCGCTGTGCCATCACTCAGAGGCTGATAAGGCTGCTGACATTTTGGTGGATAAGAAGGTTAGGAAAAAAAAAAAAAAAAACATATATATATATATATATATATATATATATATATCTCCTAACAAGTCCCCCCCCTCAAAAGTATAAATGCAAATATAAGGTAGCCAAGTTTTAATTTCTATAAAAATCAAGCATAAAACCTTGCCTGTGATAATAATAATAGTAATAATAATAATAAAGCACCTTTCCACTGCAGAAATGGAAGTTTACGAAATGAATATTCTTGTTGGCATTTGGCCTTGCCAGCTCTTGGAACACATGAAACACCCTCTGCTTTCCTGGAACATGTTGGTGGCACATCACAGCTGTTGTTCTACAGAAAGGAGTGATCCAACTGTCATCTCTGCTAAATAAAATGTGGCTCTCCTAGATTCTCGCTGAAAACCAAGGCATAACCTAGAGTTTGCCACCTATGAGAATGCGTGCATGCCTGCCCTCGTTCAGCCACAAAATGAGGTCTCTACAGATCTTTTTGGGGAAAATTTGAGGTTCCTTCTGCTGATATTTAAAGGAAAGATGGTTGATGTTTAGGAAAATCAGAATCATCCACAAAGTTCTAAGAAGGCAGGAGGGAGCGGCACCTGGATAGCTCAGTTGGGTAAGCATCTGACTCTTGATTTTGGCTCAGGTCCTGATCTCAGGGTGGTGAGATCAAGTCCCCGGCCCAGCTCCATGCTGAGCATGGAGCCCGAGCCTGCTTGAGATTCTCTCTCCCTCTCCTTCTGCCTCTCCCTCCCTGCCACACCCCTACCACTCGGGCACGTGTGTGCACTCTCTAAAAACATTTTTTAGAAGGCAGGAGGGAATTTGAGGACTTTCTTGACTTCAGTAGATTGTTCACACAAACCCTCCTTTACATATTTGCCTCCCTAGCGTTGACAATGGGCAATTCTGAGAACATCAAGTTCTCCCTGGAAGTGCAATGTCAGCAGAAGCAGCCCGACTTGCCCAGAGATATGCACCAAGACTATAGGTCTAGGCCTAAGAGGACACCTCCGTGTGTCAACATCTTTACTGCAAGCTCCTCATCACTACAAGTCTGAGCTAAAGATCATCTGTGCTTGCCCTCAGACCACCAACCTAACATTCCAAGCTTCCATGCTTTTTTGTTTGTGATGCACATACTACATCATTGGTGGGTTCTAAGAATCGAACTTTTGGGGGGGGTTCACTTCAGGATGTCTGTTGTTCTGCACAGTAAATGTCGTCTCATAATAGATAGGGATGTCACACAGCCGGATATTAGACTAAAGAATCTGTCTGGCTCATGTTTCTGCCTCAAAACCTGTGATCACAATTATGGCCAGATTATTTGAAATAAATAAATGTACTTGGCAACATACCATTATTTTAATATATCTTTAACAAGATTAGTTGAGCTTGAGTGGATGGTGAAGACATATGAGATACCTTGGAGCTAGAGCCACCTAAACTCAAATCTGCCTTCAGTACTTAGTAGGCAAATCACTTAATTTCTCTAAGCCTACATTCCATCCTATAAACTGGAGGTAAAGATATCAAGCTTACAAGAGTATTGGAAAGAGTAGAGATAATGCATATTAAGAGCCTCACTTAGGGGCACCTGGCTGGCTCAGTCAGTACAGCATGCAACTCTCGATCTCAGGGTTGTAAGTTCAAGCCCCACATCGGGTACAGAGATTACTTAAAAATAATAAAGTCTTTTTTTTTTTTAAAGGGGCTTTACTTGCTGGATATCTATAAACTGCAGCAATTATTAGAGAAACAGTGATTTCAGGGTTTTTTTTCCATCTGACCTTTTAATTTATATTTCACCACACAAGACATTGTTCAATCAATCAATGTTGTTCGTTTTAAGTTGCCTAAATGTCTCTCAGACTGCCTCAACCTTCTTGTGCATGAGAATCCACTAGCGAATGTGTCCTATTAAATAACTTGCCCCAAAGGCTGTAGAAAGAAAATCCTGAGCTGCCTTTTGTGTCACCCCGTCTTGAGTACAGCACAAGAGGACAGATCATAAACAACAGAAGAGTGTAAAATGCTTTCAGCATCTTACGCAGAGGCAGCGCCGTCTTCCCTGTGTACTGACAGATAATGCATCAATGCAAAGCAGTCAAAACCCTCTTCTGCCAGCGCATCCAGTGGGGCATTCCCCCCAGGCCTCCAGGTAAACGGTGATTTTCAAGACGACTTAGGGACAGTTGTAATAATTCACCTGCAAATTCAAAAGCCCTCTGCTGAAGAGATAAGTCTGGATTGAAGGCATGACTGACTTCCCGCGTCTCTTCTCAGAGGCTGGTAACGGCACAGCCCAAAGAAAAGGAGCTGGGATGATTCTGCTGACCCAAATTTCTGAGCTGTCTCACCCAGCCAAGAGAGGGATGACCTGTCCATTTACATCTCTTGACCTTTATGAACCTCCATTTTTCCATCTCTGAAATGGGAAGAACACTGGCCCATCTGCCTTAATGAGTCTCTTGAGAGTAAAGCAGACCCAGAAGCCTCTGGAAAAGCACAAGAGGCAGCAGTTCTTACTGTTGTTACTATCCTCTGTCACGCAGAACTTAGGATGCAAATCTCAACAGGGAGGTCAATTCCTTTCTTAGGCCGCAATCGCGGATTTCTTGAGGTCCAGCTACTTATGCTTTCAGAATTAAAAGTTCTCCCACCTACTCTGCACTTCCTTCCAGCCAATTATTAGCAAGGCAGATGCCACCTGCCCCCTTTACAGGACTGGAATGAAATGTCCCCATACTCTGCACCCTGGCAGGTCACACACTTCCCGGAGCAGCATGGGGTTTCAAACTGCCCTTCACATTCCTGCCAGCAAAGAAGACATGCAAATCAGCAGCTTCCACTATTTCAAAGCAAATGACTCTAACTGAAAAGATCTTTACTTAGGATTTTCCTCCACTTGTTATGTTTTTATGCATAACTTCTTATCTGTACTTGATTATGCTGGAATAAGGCTATGAATATTAATGACTGGAATTTATAATTTAGTGCTGTGCCTTTTCTGCTGATTAATTCAAGGACATTTTATTTCTTAAGAAGCTAGGTTCCTAGTGTAGTCAAACACATTTTCCTGGACATTCATTCAAACACAGAATATTTATCTACCCATTCAGGTTGAAAGCAGGGTCTCAGCCTCATCATAATTTTTCTCTGAAAGGATAACTGTGCTAGATGTTGAGGGAGCTACGTTGAAATTTCTCAGGGAAACTTATTTGGAATCTTGTAGGAAAGCCAGAGCTCCTTGTAAATTAATGGAGTTGTATTAAATAATGCATAATGTGATTACAGCCTAGCTTGGACTTCACCTGTGCAGAAAATGGGAGCCTTTCTAATTGATTTTTAACTTGACTAAAAATGGAGAAGGGGTCAAAACTGGAATGCCAGGTCACATTGCTCCAGCCGGCTCAGAGAAAGGCAAACCCTGTGGGATGACTTCCTCAGGCTACAGAAAAGTCGTAATGGAGGAGGCGGGGTTGGAGTCAGGGTTTTTACCAAGGCTGCATGACCTATTAGAACTGACTCAAATTCCCAGAGAACTCTTCTATTTCAGTCTAATGCTAGACACATCTAATGTAATGTTCCTGCTGAGACAACAGAGGATAGATAACACACAAGAGAGAGAATAAGAGAGAGACACACAGAGACAGAGAGAGTTAGAAGGAGAGACAGAAGAAGGGAGGGAAGAGAGTGAACTGGAAAGAGAAAACCAGAAAAAGAGAAAGGAAAAGAGGGAGAAAGATGGGAAGATAAGAGGACAGGCTTCCAAGAGGGGAAAAGGAGAAGGAAGAGGAAAAAAAAGGAGGTGGGAACTTTCTAAAAGTAAACAAAGATTAAAAAAAAAAAAATTAGGAAGGAAAGGGAGAAAGATTAGAAAAGATAGACCAGGGAAGGGGAAGGAAAGACAAGGCAAAGCTGGAAGAAAGACGAGGAAGAAGACCAAAAGGAAGAAGAAACAACAGAACCAAAAACCACATAAAAATTGCAGGGTTGGGTTTCACAGGGGGAGCTCAGGGCTTCTTTCCAATCACACGTGCAAAATGCTGAGGTGAGTTTATCCATGGCATTCACAATCTCCAGCCCATTTTCCTCCTGCGTCCTCATTTCTCCTGCTCTAAAGAGCTCCGCAGGCATACGGTAAAGTAAATGCTAACACCACCACAGGAGGCGAGCGTGCTGGTTTGGGCACAATGAAGAAGGCTGCTTATCCAGTCCCAATAAAAAGGGTTTTGTTTTGTTGGTTGGTTTGTTCCTATCAAGATTTGGTTGGAAGAGGAAGAAAAGCAATGCTTACTTTAGAAAGCTCTTTCTCGAACTTCTGGGAGAGAACGTGAGCCGTGACTTCCAAGCGTTCCACTCTCTGCACGGGAAAGGCGGTGTCTGGAAGGGTCACGGAGCACTGGCAGGTGCCATGGTCATCCTCGAAGCCGGTGAAATTGGAAAGCGACTGTAAACGGGAATAAACTCAGCATCAGTAATAAGCTGGGAAATGAGCTTTTTGGGAACTGGAGTGATAGAAAATTGGCCTGTCAAGAGTGCTCAGAGGTAAGCAAGTGGAGTCCAATACATAAATGAATTGAATCGGGGTGCCTGGGTGGTGCAGTCAGGTAAGCGGCTGCCTCTTGATTTCGGCTCAGGTCCTGATCGCAGAACCCTGATCTCCGGGTCATTAGATCGAGCCCCTCTGGGCTCATGGTCAGTGGAGAGTCTGCTTAAGATTCTCTCTCTCCCTCTCCCTCTGCCTGTCTGCCCCTCTCCCCATTCACGCTCACTCTCTCTCTAAAATAAATAAATCTTTAATAAATGAATGAATGAATGAAGAGGATCAGAGACATAAGCTAAAACTGCCATGTTTCCCAGGCAGTGATGATACTTAGTTCTGCCACATCTCCACCAGCCAGGCTAAGCCACTGTCAGACTCCTTTTCCTAGAGGAAGATTCTCCTTTCTTGAGGAGGCTTCAAGGAAATTATTACTGTTCCCACATAAGGAAAGGGAAAGAAGGAACTGATGGGCAACCGACATTTGAATTCCGATTCTACCACTTAGTGGACACGAACCCTCTGTAAGTCCTCTTGCTTTCCTCATCTGTCTAATGGAGATAACCCGCTTCACAGTGTCATCCCCAACAGTGACTATACGTAATGTAAACCAAGTCCGTGGCACGAGGTTGGTGATCACTAAATGTCACTTTCCCTGTCCTTCCATGCAATCATTTTCTTTTCCCTAACCCCAACCCAATGCCTTCCAATGATTGGAATGGGAAAACCGTATCATGGATATGGAAAACTATCATGGATACGGGTTACAGGGAAAATATACAGTGCAAATTCACATCCTCTCTTCACCCAGGAGTTATATAATTAACATGCTTCAAAATGGAAACAAACCAGCCATTTTTAAAAGACTGAATAATGTGGGAGTTTGAAGGTTTTGTGCAAAAAAAAAAAAAAATTAAGTTTTCCAGCTTACCACTTGCAGAAAAGTCATTTTAAAATATTTGATGTTTCTTTAAGATATTCAGGCTCACACTTTGGTGCCGCTGCATATTTTAAAATGACAGGTTTGAAAGATCCTGTTTTTCCTTTGTCCCCTTTGAACTTCCCCAAGGGGATCCCAGCAAAATTAACATTTTTTTTTTTATTATGACTGTTGCCTTCCAGAGGAACTCTTGGCAGCCGACTGGCTGAGCTTTACAATGATCTCATCTGATGGCCAGGCCAAAGCTCACCTGTAGACCTGAGACTGAAATGTCTCTGAAACTACCAAGGGCAGAGCAATGGCTCACAGAAATTGAAGAGATGCAGGCCATACCTCTCAAAGTTTAGGAGGTCAGCTGGCTGCAGCTGAGATGGGGTGTTCTGTGCATTTAATATGTATCAACCTCTGTGATTTCCAAACAAGCTGGATCTAGATGCTTCCATAATCAAGACGTATTCTGTCAGTGACCTCTGGACCAATTAATTCAGACTTTTTTGCAACTAAATTGCTTATCAATTTAACCTAATCTTTAGGATGAGCAAACACACACACACACACACACACACACACAATGTTTATATACATATAGATTCCAGGTAAATTCTTGACATTGGTCTCAATTCCCTTTGCCAATCATGTCCCAAACTCACAGGAATTGGGGAGTTAGGAGGAGAGACAAGCAGGTTTATGCTGAACCCAGGGCTGGGTATTTGCCCAGGATGAAGAAGGCCTGGACGAGTGACCCCAGAAGTCTGCCAGAGAGACCAGCTCCCCTTGGAAGCAGCTTTATCACTCCCACCGAAGCTAGAAAGACTCCCATTCAAGCACACCAAGGCTTTTACAGGAGGACCAACGTAGCGTGGACTTCCAAAAACACCAGCTTATTATACCAACTGTCTACCCTCAAAAAAATGTCTTGTGTTGCATTTTGACAAGGGGAGGTTAATTAGCCGCACAAGACAGGATTGAACCACTCTTAGAGTTCACTGAAAAGCCCTGTCAAATCAGAAAATAGTGCAGATCATCAAACAGTCTCTCGACAATCAACTAGAAACCACCAGCTAACAACTTTGAGTCCTGAAGTTCACCTGAAAGGCAGGCAAATAATTATGAGCCCTGCTGACAGCCATTCCACTGTCTTCTATTGAACATCTCTGTCCAAGCACTTTGGACTCCCCAGCTTCCAACCTGCTTATCATCAGCCCAGCGTGCGCAGCTGACATCAAAATGGTCCATAAGTTTGATCAGTGTCTCCCATTAGAGATATTTCTGCTCCTCACATTCAAAGACGATGAAGCTAATGGTGACGGGTCTCTCTTTGCGGCGAATGCTTAAACTCTACGTGAGTGTAACAGGAAGAAGGGGAGACACAGACATGTTCTTGTCCCCTTGGCCTTTGAGAGGGTCTGCAATCTCCCTTGTGGGGGACAAATAGGACCCTCTGTACCTTATAAGACACCTCACACTGATGGGGTCTCATGCAGCATGTGTTCAATTAACATTTACTGGTGTCTACAGCTCGCCAGGCTGTGGCATTAGGGAGACAAGTTAATACCCAATTCCTGCCCAGTGAATCGGGCCCATTGTCACAAGAGAGCCTTCCTGTCCTTTTTTCAACAAACTCAAGCCCCTTAGCCTGATGACAAAAGCACACGACTCCGTGTTCTGACTCTGCCAGTCACCGTGTAGGACAAAGCATGGCGCCTTCTCTTGTCTGTGAAACGAGGCCCCTGATAGCGGCTCCTTCTTTGCAGGAGGAGATCTGAGGCATGTGGAGCGCTCGCTCAGAGTGCTGGAGCTGAAGGTGTGACTCACATTTGTGATTTAAGGTTGCAATTGGCTCTAATTAGCAGCCAGGTCTAAGTGCCTGTAAAGATTCAAGGCATAAAATAATGGTACTCAACATTTTCAAAGTACAGAAAATGATACGTTTGGAACTTGCTCAATGACAGTTATAAAGGGGTTTTCCACCATTTTCCAAAGAGCTCATCAAGCTGACAGCCAGCCCTAGAAAATTGGGTTTATAGTAGAAGTGACACCTAGCCTGCTATAAAAAAGAAGTTGGGGTAGTAATACTGCCTCACCAGAGGGAGATAAATAAACCAGGAAGGAAATTAAAACCTCTAAGTACAATTTAACTACTAGTCCTTATCTACTTTTAAATAGTTATCTTTTTACCAGACAACAGACATACTGGATTTCCTGGTTTCTTGACCTCTATTTTATTTTCTGTTATTTTAACTGGTCATCATCCCCAACTGCTGGTTTCTGATAGATGATGAAGGCTTCAGAATAAATTATTTATCATTAATTTCTTTCTTCAAAGTCAGCCAGTTCGAATTGTCCCCAGAAGTTACTTGTTAGCATCATGGAATAAAACAATGCATCTGATTTCTAGCTACGAAGACTATCTGGGCATGTCTGCGATTCCCAAACTATTCTCCTCTTCAAAATAAGCTTTTATCTCTTCTCTCCACCGCCCCAAAACCTAGAAGGCTGCCTAGGGAAAGATGGGGAAGAGGATGGGCAGACTAAGTCTGAGCTACGTAATCTGTTGACTTTACACCAATGATGTCACCTCTTTAAGCCTCTGTCTCTACATCTCTAAAATGAGACCATTAATTTTACGTATCTCTGCGCATTAAATAAGATAACACATTCTATGATATTATGTACTAAGCGAGCCCCATCATTTATTAGGCACTCAGTGAACATTGTTGTGGCAGTTTCTATCTGGGCCCTACCCAAACCGTTCATTAATCAACAAGTTTCCTTTGCCTACATTGTTCTTTTATTCTTAAGATTTATTATTTATTTGAGAGAGAGAAAGTGCATGTGCACAGGGGTAAAGGCAGAGGGAGAGGGAGAGGGACAAGCAGACTCCCCACTGAGTGAGGAGCCCCAAAAGGATGAGGGACCCCATCCCATGACCCCAAGATCATGAACTGAGCTGAAATCAAGAGTTGGGTGCTTAATGCACCAGGCCACCCAGACACCCCTGCATTGCACTGCTTTTGCCTTTGCTCTGATGGCAAAAAGGAAATTTCAGAAAAGCCTTCTCCTCCCATTTTCCCAATGGCCCTTCCATTCAGACTCGAGCACGTCAGCAGCAACCTGACCTGAATAAAGATCATAAAAGTGCACAGGAACAGCCTTTGGGGAAGTTAAGGCTCCTCCATCCCAAGGCACACCACAGCAAGGAAAGCCTGGGTCTTACAGAGCAGGGCTCCTACAGTGGCCCAGAGCCCACATGAGCTAGAATGAGGAAATACCTCCTGACCCCAAAGTCTCACAGCTCCCTGCTTCTTCCCAGCAACTCAAAGACGATACAAAGAGGTCTCAGCTCCCAAGGAATGAGGCTCAGGACACAGCCTAGTAATGTGGCCTAGTTGGGACAGTCCCTTTCCAGCACATTCTTTGGTTCTTGCTGTCGTTGTATGTTTTGTTTTGCCTATTTATTGTTACTGCTGTTGTTTTGGAAATGGCTTTTATGATTCCCTATGGGGAACATCGAAGAGACTTAATACTCTTCTGGGAACATATCCACACATAAGAGCACTTTCCTAAAGACCTTCCCTACTTCTGTCATCCACCTCCTCCACAAACTAGGTTCAGAGAAACCTTCAGGGCTCCAGCTGGAGCACTGTAGCTCTCACTCCCTCGGGGTTATTCTCCACGGTCCTCAGGGTCCCCAGTGGGCAGCAAACCAGACTAACTTTTCTGTATCTTCGGTTGGCAGGGCCCCTTCCCTAAGACTTCTCATCTAGGATAGAACCTGGACATCTCTATTTTTAGAGTCCCCCTCTCACCCTCACCCCCAACCCCTGATTCTAAGTTGCAGCCAAGTTTGAGAACCTCTTTCAAGTTTGGATTCTTTCCCTAAAGCCCCCAGTGGAAGAACCAAGATGTCGTCTCCCTGGCAAAAAATTTCATTCTTTTACCCAGGTTTTAATTCATTTCCGGGGTACCAGCAGGTAACAAAGGGAGCTCTAAATCTGTTAGAGTACTCGGGACTGGCCATCCATGAAATTACATTCAGATCCCCAAAAAGCAAGAAGAAGGGAATGAACACAGCTCTCGGACTGTGGGGCATCCTCACCTGAGACACGGAGCCAAGGCTGGGACCAAAGCTGTTGTTGAAGCCGGATCTCAACACAGAGTCAGAGAAAGGACTGGAGGGGGTGCTTGGGATCAGGGGCTCCAAATCCCCTGGGGTCTGGCCAAGGACGAACGGAAGGGTTAGGAGGCAGAGGAGGCCTGACGTCATCTTGTGCTCTTAACTGGAGCCCCTGGCTTCTGCAGAGCCCAGGGGCTTCTTATAATGCCCAGTGGGGATTTCCCCACATATAGTTTCCAGGAATAGGAAGCCGCCAGGGAGCATGTGACCACCCCAGAAGGGTCAGGACACCCAGGAACCTGAGCCACTTTCACACCTTGTCACTGAGCCCCACTCTGGCAGCTGCCCATAGAGCTAGGTATCTCCTGTCAAATATTAACTCAAATGTGTTTTTTTGATGCCCAATATCTGGTTTCCAACTTGTTACTTCCTTGAAAGAGATGGGTTCAAAGCAATTTTTGTGGATGAATTAGAGCTTAAAGGTCCCAGGCGGGAAAAACAAGCCTCAGTCCTTTGCCCAGAAGCTGTTTCTAATTGTTCCCCTGGCCCCCGGCCCCACCTCCCATTTTACTGAATGATGTTTCCCAGAGAAAGTTAGGGAACCTAGTTCAGAGACTGTGAATCTCCCCAGGGGAACTCCCTCTTTAGCTACTACTCCCCAAGCTGTCTCTGATGGCCCCCTTATAGAGTCTGCTTCTGGACAATTTTTTCTCAAAAACCTCCCACAGAGGGAGAGGTCAGCAGTGTTTTCAACCTGGATGCTCAGTGAGGGCTCCACACTGCCGAGCACTTACCATGGTGAGCTAGAGGAAGAAGAAAGTGTCTGAACAAGAAGCTGCCCAGGCCCTTCAGGGGGGTTCATGGCGAGTAGTTCTCCAGAAGTCTCTATCCAACTGACCTCCACTGGTCTAGACTATCTGGCCCGCTGATCAAGGCATGTTCATCATGAAACCAAGAAAGAGCGAATCACCTTCAGGCTCCATTTGGAAAATCTGCCTTCCTCCCCGTAGAGTAAAAAAGTGTTGGCCTAAATACTAAAAATCGGCTTTCTCACTCATTAGTTAGTGGCCTTAGGCAAATCACTTAGCCCCTCTAGTGTTGTAACAATTCCTAAATTGTTAGAATTAAATGAAATATTATATGAGAAGTTGCTGATAAGCTCTGAAACACTATACAAATGTTGTATTTTATGTTTTGGGGGTTTTATCTATAATTTCCTAAAACCTGGCTCCTTATGTAAGATTGTTGGGTGCACAGCAGGGAAAGAAGTCCCCTTCCCCACTTTCTTTCTCATCCTGCCTCAGGAATGCTTTGGAAAACCTGGTCTGAAGGGTTCTTTCACCACATAAAATCTCAGATGTTAATGTGAAAAACAGAGCCTTAAACCTGTAGTACATGATTCAGATACTCAGAGGAGGGGAAGGGAAGAAAAATAATGAATGAATAAATGAATGAATGAATGAATGAATGAAGAGTGAGGGAAGGAGTATAGGAGAAAAGAGGAAAGGAAGTCTCTCTCTTTGTGGTGCACCCCAGGCCACTGGGGCCACATCCCACATCTGGGGCCCCACATTGCCCCTTGCCTCAGGGGGCTGAACAGATGCCCCACCTAAATCAGTCTCCCCAACTTTAGGACCCAGCCATCCAGGCTGCCATTGCTGCCTCCCCACTGAAACACCTCACTTGAGTCACACAGGATGACTTCACAAGCCACTTACTCCCGTAATCACATGGATGTGGTGATCAGAGGCAGTTCGAGTAGAACTAGAAAGCATGGGAGCCTTTTCTGAGGCTCTCTGGAAATAGCACTTCCCCCTACATTATCTGCTCCAAAGGGAATCTGTGGTGGAGATTGAGGTCAGGGTGGAGATTGATGGGCAGGGAATCCATGGCCAGCTGTTAAGGGGTCGGGGGAGTATTTCGTAACCCCCGCCTCTCATATTCTGCCCTATGTAGAGTTACCAGATTTAACAAATAAAGATACAGGACACCCAGTCCAATTTGAATTTCAGATAAATAGTGAATCATTTCTTAATACAAGTATATCCCATGTAATATTTGGGACATACTTATACTAAAATAAAAGGATGTTCTTTATTTAATATTCAAATTTAACCGGATGTCCTATATTTTATCTGGAACCTACTACTGAAGGCTGCTCTCACCACCTGGATAGAGCCTCCTGGGGCAGGATAGGAGCTGCAAACGTCACTGGTCCCTACGGGAAGCAATTCAGCCTCGGTCTCTTTGGCTTAATGTTCTAGCCATTCGCTGCCCAGTCCAAAACAGGAGAAGCAAGGACATGTGTGAGAATGAACACTACTGGCACGCCAAATCCATTATCTTGAGACTGAAAGCTACAACTGCGGTTCTAGGAGGAGAGCCTTCCTCTCCCTGCCATCGTATTTCCTCTCTTCCTCCAGATCCCCATCATAGCAAAGGGCAAAATCTCTTCTCATTTGCCGGTAACCTCTGTCTGTGGCTATAATGAGCTTTCCTTTTCCCTTTTATCAAGGAGCATGTCGGTGCCCTTGCCAGGAAAAAAAAAAAAAGAAAGAAAATGAAAAAAAAATCCCTCATTAACAATAATAGTCTGTAGCCATGGCTACCTTTAGGGGCTTCTATGACCAATCCTTTAGGAGACCCCTTTCCAGAGGGTTACGTTCACACAGGAATGAGGCAGCAATTCTCCCGAACCCAAATGTGCCCCAGCCAGAAAAGAACCCTCTACCCCCCACACGGTGCTCTTAAGCTGCTTTGTTCCCGTGTGCCTCTGGTTCTCAGAATAAAACTTTAATCTATGTGGTAGCCTCAAATGCACAAAAGAATTGGTGATGCCTCAATAATGAGATTATTAATAATAATAGTTTGATCAGTTCCTCTGCAAATATCTTTGTCCTAAGAAAAAAACAAGCCTACTGGTTATGTGACAGCCTCAAAGACAGGAGAAAATTATCAACACTGCAAAGCAAACAGTGTATTATTTATAAAAATTTGTTCTGACACTGGTTTCTCTCTAGAGTAAGAGGGTCACTGAAATTCACTTGAGTAACAGAGCATACCTCACTGACAGCTTGAAACAAAGTTACTGTTTATGCACTTCATTAGGGGAAATCCCTAAAGCTGTACTTCTTGAACAGTTGCAACAAACAGGAAAGATGTCCATATAAATATAGCCTTAATTTAATTCCCTTGTCATTAAAAACCAATGCCAAGCATAACTGTGGTACTTTCAGAAGAGAGTGTCTTTAGGGTATCTGTCTACAAAAGATGATAGAAGTCATGTTTATTTCATAGACTGATTAAAGAGATTGTGTTGGGGTGACCATTTTCATGTCTGTTGACTCTGTCCCCCAAAGCCCTCAAAGCTCTATTAGCAATTCCAGTAATCATGTGTAAAAACAATAATCAACTGACACCACTCATGTACCCCAGAAAGAAGGTTAGCAATGTGTAGTGGGCCCTCATTAACAATGTGTAGTAGGCGCACTCTGTGTCAAGCATCAGCCCCTATGAAGAGTTATCAAGTAAGAGAAAAGCACATAACTTTTGCTAATGACAATGTCTAAGCCCACTGTGAAGGCAGGCCACATTAAAGAATATTCTAGAAATAATAACAAATTGAACACAAAACTGAGGAACAACTGCATAGACCATGGTGACCAAATCCAAGCGGCAATGGGGGAAAGCTTACCAGATGGTGAGCTTCTTAAGGATAGAGATGAAGACCTTGTTGGTTTTGAACCTAAAAATGTAGCTCAGTGCTTGGCATTTGGTGGTAGATAAATATTTGCTCACTGGAAAAATATATTTCATAAATACGTGAATGAATGAATGAATGAGTGAATGAACATATTGACTTAATAAAAATTATAAAGGAGGGTGGCTCAGTCAGTTGAGTGTGAAGCTTGCTTGGGATTCAGTCTCTCCCACTCCTTCTGCCCTCCACCCCCTCTCCCACAAAAAAGAGTTGTGAAGGAAATTCTTAAGTTATTATTGGAGAAAATATTAATTTTTTCAATGACTGTTAGGGAAAAGAAAACGGGTTCTCAGCAAGAAGAACTGCGCAAGTGGAAGAACTTAGGCAACCTCAGTTCTCTCCAGGGTCACAATTATGCCCAGGCCTCTGCAGTCCATTTAACCAGCCCTATAATTCATCCTCAGATGAGAGTTCCTCATACTCTTCCTCAGCCTGACCCAAAACCCCAAATCAACATTCCAATTCCATAAGCATATTGTATATCAGGAATTAACTAGCTTTGGCCATCCCACAATGGTTTAGAAGACTCAAGCCACAAATTATGGGATTTTCAACTAAAAACTTACGTATTCAACCCACAGGAAAATCAACAACGTTGACAAAAAGCAGATCCAAGCTAGTAAAAAAACAGCATAACCAATGCAACCAGTGCAAGGTTCTGTACAAATGCTGAAAAGCACCACCAGCAAAGACATGTCGGAAAATAACATATAATGTACTGACTTTTCAGTAATAAGGCACTTTATGCTTTTCACAAAGAAAGTTTGGACTAATGAGCCACAGGTGTGCTCAGAGTACTTCCCTCAGGGCTGCTAGTGTGGACTCAGGATACGCCAACCTCCACCATGGTGGATGGCCTCGGGCTTATCTCTGGACTCCACAGGAGAGTCTCTGTCCAAGTAGACCTAGGACCATGGACTGCCCCCTAAATTCTTCTTGCCATCTTGAGACCATTGCATTAAGGCATCCCCTCACTGCATCCCCATAGCAACACCTGAGTTTGCTACTGGATATTGTTTAAGTCACCCACCCACCATCCCTCAAAGGCCAGATGAGTTGGTTTTCCCAACCAGGGGTGACGGTGCTTCCTCCTCTTGCTTATCTGTCCCATGGCAGAAGCTTGCCGCCCATCCAAGTTACGGATGTGAGTTACGAGATCAGGCTTCCCCACTAGCTTCATACGTCTGTCACTGTGAGAAGGAGTCAAATTCTTCCTACACCTGAGAAGAGCTGTCACCTGGAAATTCTATATGTGACTACTGCAACCACTACAGAATTTTCAGATTTAGTCATATCTTTTAATTCTTGTTTGTGTGTTTGTTTCCATTACTTCCCTGGCCTGAATCTTTTCAAACCCTATAAATGCCAAGTCCAGGCTAGGAATTCTGCACTTGGGGATAAGTCAACGGAGCAAGAAGGACTAAGAGTCCAAATACTGAGCAAAACAACTGGATCTGCCAGCTTCTTAGCTGAGTGACTTTGGGCACTTAAGCACAGCAGGACATGTCACACCTGAGCTGTCCAACATGGTAGCCACTGGCCGCAGGCGTCTCTCAAGACATTGAAATGTGGCTAGTCTGAATCAAGATCTGTTCTAAGAATAAAATACATGCTGGATTTCAAAGACTTTGTATGAAAGAAAAGAATGTAAAATATCTCATTAATAATTTTTATATGGATCACATGTTGAAGTGGTAATATTTTAGATATACTGAGTTAAATAAAATATTTTATTAAAATTAATTTCACCTCTTTTTTTATCTTTTAATGTGGCATCTAGAAAAATTTTAATTACATGTGTGGCCTACATTATGCCTCTGTTGCACAGTGTTATGGCAGAGCATCCAGAATTGTTAACTGTGATGGAGAAGCTTCTGGAGGTTACTGAAACATCAGAAGTTGTACCAACTGGCTATCCCCACTGACAGGAGGTTAGCTAACAAGGTTTGTTCCTGTCACTGGATTTCAAATTTAACAATTCTTCGTGAGTGTTACATGTCCAAAAAATTCTCTCTAAATAGCCTCAAAATGAAATTATAGGTAATTTTTTATCTTAAAAAGTTCATCATGTGAAAGAAAGGAAATATTTTCCAGAGCTATTTGGGACAAAGTAAAGGAATAATGTTAAGAATTACCTCTACAACAGCAGTCACATGGGGTTTATTTGAGCTCAAGAGGTTGAAAACCAAGATATTTCACATAAATTTCTATGTTTAGAGTTCCTTTGGGGGCAAAAGAAATATAGAGTAGTGGCAGGCCGACATTCCCCATCTCAGGGAGCAGGAGCTGAGAAGCAGGGCCCCCTTTAAACCACATACCTACCTACTTCCCAGCGGACCATGGTCCATATTATTCACCTGGTCTTTTTCCTCAATGTGCGTGACCTATCTAGCTTTTATAGTCCCTTTAGATATACAGTTACTATTCCAAAGATTTCACATTTGAAAAACCAGCTTTTCAGAGGCCAAGAAAATTTGTTCAAAAATCAAACAAACAAAAAAACCAAGAATGTGGCAATTTGGATATTGCATTTCCCCTGTTAGACCAGAACAGCATAATGTTAAAATGTATTACCACGGTTTACATGCCATATCACTAAACTTAGATTTATGAGTTTTGGAAAACAATCAGAACACAATGAAACAAATTTTGAAACTGCTATTTAAATAGAACAAAATTTAATGAATCATAAAATGAAGCAATAGCCAAACATGTGCAGGAAATTTATGCAAATATGATCACAGAACTATCAAATAACTCAACCTCATCTATGATCATTTAAACATAATTGAAGCTGGCTGTTGGCTTGTCCATCCTGGGCCTCACTTAACATACCCTAACCTAGCCCACACATGACTTATCAGTGATTTGGCCCATGTGGGGCACAGGGAAAAATGAAAATGTAAGCCTCTTGTTCAAAAATGATGAAGAATTTTAAGTCACAGCAAAGCATCAAAGCCAGCATGAACCCCTCCGAAGTGTGGGGCCCTGTGGGACTGCCCAGGATACGGGCCCATGAAGCTGGCCGTGACTAGGAAAGGGGGCATCTCATCAGTTCTGGGGGAGGTTAAGTCTTCCTGCAGGAGGGTAAGTCCCAAGACAACCAATACCTGAAACATTATTTGCTAATCTCTATCATCTACAAATGGACTTGGCAGCAGTGTGATGGAAAAGATGCTCTTGGAGCTGTCACCTGTGCGTATCAAGCAGGAATTGGCAACTCGCTGCTGGAACCCGAGAGACCCAACAATATTATGATGAGTGGACAGAGCCTTTTCTTATTTCATCTTACTTTTAAGAATTTTGCACTTGGGGGGTGGTGGCGCCTGGGTGGCTCAGAGGGTTAAGCCTCAGCCTTTGGCTCAGGTCATGATCTCACCGTCCTGGGATCAAGCCTCACATCAGGCTCTCTGCTCAGCAGGGAGCCTGCTTCTCCCTCTCTCTGCCTGATGATCTGCCTACTTGTGATCTCTGTCAAACAAATACAGAAAATCTTTAAAATAAATAAATAAAATTTTAAAAAAAGAATTTTGCACTTGGGGCACCTGGGTGGTTCAGCCAATTAAGTGTCTGATTTCGGTTGAGGTCATGAGCTCAGTGTCATGGGATGGAACCCCATGTCAGACTCCCCACTTAGTGGAGACAGTCTGCTTGTCCCTTTCCCTCTGCCCCTCCCCTGCTTGTACTCTGTCTCTCTCACAGATAAATTAATACAATCTTAAAAAGAAAAAAGAATTTTGCACTTCAATTGCTACATAATGACATTTTACAGTTTCAACATTCCTTCTATAAAAGCTTGCTACTATACTTAGGATGATGGTGACTTTGATGTCGTTGGAAAAATTAATATTTAATGGAAAGTTTTCAAGATTATTTTTTAAATAAGTAACATTTATAAAACATTGACCTCAATTTTTTGAGTGTATTGATTCATTATAACCCTCTAGTGACTAGACCAGCTATTACCAAATACAAGTAGTCTCTGCAAAACCTTGAACCAGAGACCCCCACCACTGTCTGGGTCAAGTGCATCAATTATGCTCCACCTGTTCTCAGTTGAGTTTTGATTTGTATGAGTGGGTATCTATGCGTGCATGTGAATGTTTGGTGTTACTGAGTTCCCAATTCTATGAGTGGAGGAAAGAATAACAATAATAATGTTTATTTAATAGGACTATTCATTTATTTATGAATCTTTAATGATCATGTCCTATGTGTCAGACACTCTTCTAGGCACCCGGTGATTTAGTAACAAAAATAAAAATCCCTTCCTGGATCGAATGGTTTAATATCAGACAGACAATGAAAAATATAAATAATTAATATATCTATAATGTCTGATGGTATTAAGTACTATGGAGAAAAATACATAGGAAAGAGAAATAGGAAAAATTCAGGGCAGGGGATGCATGTTTAAGCAGACTAGTCAGGGAAGATCTTTGGGGGAAGAAGACATTTGTGTAAAGGAGGTAAGGGAAAAAGACATGCGGCTATCTGAGAGGACAGCACTCCAGGGAAAAACAGAGCAAGACCCCAGGGCGGGTGTGTCATTGAATGACACAGCAAGGAGGCCATAAGGCTGGCAGGGAATGAAGTAGAAGTAAGATGGTGGGGTCAGAGGGAATGCCACACTGCATTGGGCCTCAAGACCAGTAGAAGGACGTTGGCTTCTACTCTGGGTAAGTGGGAGCCATTTGAGTAGAGGAGCACCATGGTCTGATGCATATTTTAACAGGATCACTGACTGCAGTGTTGAGAACAGACTGTGCTGAGAAAATACTGGAGGCTTCTGAGAGAATCTGGGCAGGAGATGACATGGTTTGGACCACAGTGACAGCAGAGGAGGCAGTGACACATGGTGTTCGAGATGAAAATATCTGCTGTGGGCTAAAAAAGAAAGAGAAGAGTCAAGGCTGACTCTGGGGTCTCTGATCCTAGCAAATGGAAGGATGAAGTTGGCATTAACTAGAAGGAGAACGTTTAGGGAAGAAGTTCAGGGATGTTTGGGAATGCAAAGTTTGAGATGTTTTTTAGACCTCCAAGTTGTGATGTTGTGTAGATAACTGGATAGATGAGTCTAGGAATTAAGAAGAGAGGCACAAGTCCATGATAAATATTTGGAAATTGTTAGCATAGCAATGGTACTTAAACCAATGAGACTCAGTGAATCATCGGTGGAGTGATTATAGATCACTCTAGATCTGAGATCTAGAAGGTTCTAAAGTTAAAAGTCAGAAAGCTGTGAAGGTAACAGCCAAGGAACTAGAGAAGGAGCTGCCCGTGAGGTCAGAAGGAAGCCAGGCAAGTGCAACATCTTAAAATCAAGGGAAGAAAGAACTTCAAGGAAAGAGTGATTACCTATGTCAAATGACTCAAAAGGGTCAAGCAACATGAGAAGCCTGAGAATTGATGATGGTATTTAGCAACATGTGGGTCAGAGTGACCCTTGGTGAGAGCAATTGCAACAGAGGGGTGAGGCTGAAAGCCTGTGAGGAAGTTTACAGAGTGAGAGAAGAAAGAAATTGACAGGAAGTAGAGACAACTCTACCCAAGAGATTTGTTTACAAGGTTACCAAATAAATGCAAGGACCAAATGAGATACTGTAGGTGCAAGCAGAGTTTGGAAACTATAAAAAGCACTTTGTAAATGCTGGCAATGAATGTAGACACCTAAACACATTGTGTTCTAAGAATATGGCTTTCAAAATGTCAGCCAGACTCAAGAATTTCTGTGCCCAGTCTGAGCCTTAGAACCTCAGAAGACTGTGTTCTCATTAGACTGTGTTCTCCTTTCTAGGTTTTCCAAGAAACCACTAAATCCTCAAAAAAATCAAAATTCAAAGACTCCTGATGGTGATAAGCATGGCCCACTAAACTCACCTTTTCAACCTAGTTTTACAATCAGCTCACAAAGTCCAGGATGAGGAAAAAAATCAGAGTTTAGACAAAAAGAAAAGCTACAGTTACACTTTAATAAGAGGTTCTTTGTTCTCCAAGGTTGCAGAGCCTTGGAAAGTTCCCAAAATAACCAATACGTCCTACTTCATTACAGTATCGAGAGGTTATAAAACAAGAAATTTCCAGTAAGAGAAGTGTTCTCACCCTCTGCTACTGAGAATGCACACCCCTGATACAATTGAACGGTGTTGCAATTGTTCAAAATGAGCAATTGCTGTCCTGTTCCCAATTTGGAATGTCAAGTTAATATTTTATTCCTGGAGATAGGCAGGAGGTGCACAATGTGCCTGTAGGAATGGGTCCATAGGCTAAGGCAGGTGTTCTTCCACCCAGTTTGCTCCAACCCTTGGGGACCCAGGCCCACAGACAACTTAGAGCCAGGCTGCCCAGCTCAATGCACTGAGCATGAGGAAGGGAGTGGGGTCACACTCAGAGCAAAGCCAGCATTTAGAACAACATGAGATGAGGCCGAGGGGGGAATCTATGTCTTTCTATAGATCCATCTACCAACTCTTTCACCCAACAGATGCACCAGGCAATACACTGTAGACCAGCACAGTCCAATATATAGACACAACGCAAGCCACAAAAGGTAAGCCTCATATGTGATTTTCAATATTCTAGTAGCCACGTTCAAAAGAATCAAAAGGGGGACCTGGGTGGCTCAGTTGGTTAAGAATCTGACTCTTGATTCTAGCTCAGGTCATGATATCGGGATCCTGAGATCCAGCCCCACATCAGGCACCACACTCAGCAGAGAGTCTGCTTGAGGTTTTCTCTCCCTCTCCCTCCCCTCACCCCATTTGCACACACACACACACACACTCTTTCTCTCTCTCTCTCTCTCTCTCTCTCTCTCTCTCAAATAAATAAATAAATCTCTAAAAAAAAAAAAGGAATAAAAAAACAGGTGAAATTAATATCAATAAAAAAGAAATTACTATCAATACATTTTATTTAACCCAGTATATCCTAAGTCTTATCAGTCTAACAAGTAATACATATAAACAATTATGAATGAGAATGTAAAATTATTCCACCTTGTCTTTTTTTTGGACTGAGTCTTTAAATCTAGTGTGTGCTTTGGACTTGGAGCTCATCTCAGTTCAAAGTAGCCACATTCCAAGTATTCGATAGCCGTTTGGGGCTCATGGCTACCATATTGGCCAGCGCAGTTCTGGACACTGGGGATTCCATTGTGAACAAATCATGTCTTGCCTTCAAGAAGATTTAAGAGGACTTCCTGAAGACTGTCAGGAGTAGACAGGATTCAGACGAAAAAGCAGGCTATCAGAATCATGCCAAAAGAGAAAGAGAGGCAGCGTGTTAACAACCTGCAAGAAAGTAGCCCCTAATCAGAGCTGAGAGTGTGGGGCCGGAAAGACTACCCCAGGAAGTAAAAGTCTTAGCTGAGCCCCTCAAAAGTAAGTAAGAATCAAAGAAAGAGAGAGTCAGGGCCAGGTACAGGAAATGTGGTAAAGACAGAGGAGCAGCCTCTGCAAAGTCCTGGGGGCATTAAGAGAGAATATGGCATGTCTGGGGACTTCAAGTAATTCATTATGGTCAGAAATTAAGAGACTTAGGCTACTAAGAATGAAGCCCTCAAAGTAAAGAGGGAGCAAACCACAAAAGGCATTGGAGCCATAGTGAGGAGGTTGGGCTCCGTCCTGAGGGTGATGGCAGTCCTTAAAGAATTCTGAACAGGGATTCTTGGTCATCCCATTTTCTAGGTCCTTCTACTTTAGGCCCCTCTTTTTCATTGTGGGATGGACAGCCCCTACAGGTGAGGTGAGCTGCTGAGAGTTCTCAGCTGGCTGGTGACAGAGTTAAGACCAGAGCCCTGATTGTAACCAGGAGCCCCCAAGATCCTTCCCCTTCCCACCAAGCAGGACACAGGAGTGTCTGAGCCAAAGGGGGAATGTCAACACACTGAGGGTTGTTTTGGGGGAGGGGGATTGGGGACTGGGGTAACTGGGTGATGGGCATTAAGGAGGGCATATGATGTAATGAGCACGGGGTATTATGTGCAACAGCTAAATCACTGGACTCTAGAACTAGTAATACACTATTTGTTGATTAAATGAATTTAAATAAAATTTAAAAAATAAAAAAAAAGGTAAAATGCCATGGTCAACGGGCACACAGCAGATGTGGTAGAACAGATCACGCCAGGAGGTGAAGCAAAGAGAATCAAGGGAGGGAAAGGGAGAAGTGACTGTCCTGGAGGAGACGTGGGCAGCCAGCTCTGGCTCTGATCTCCTGTCTGAGCAGGACTTGGATATAGAGAGAAAGCCCATCTGGTGAGAAGGGAAAGTTCAAATGTTAAAATAACACTGAAGATGGACACAGGGTAAGCACCTACACTGGAATATTCTCACCCTCCATGTGCCAGGAGGTAGAAAGTGATAGGATGGCTGTGGTGCATCTTCTAGTTGTATCCCTTTTAAATGTTATGTTTATATTTAAAAAAAAAAAAAAAAAACCCGAGGCACATTCCAGACCGCTGTCTCACTTGCTGAATTTCTGGGCAGGGTCCGGCCTCACCCCCATCTCCACACATGGCCTCTAGTTACAGCCTGAGAAATGGGGAGAGATTATTAATCCCTATCTCAGGCTCAGGGAGATTAAGAGGCTCCTCTAAAGACACCCAGTAAGTTGGTGGAGAAAGCAAGTTGTGGACCCACATCTCCTGGCTCCATGATCCCCCAAAGTAGAACTGTGCAAGGGAAGTTAACAATCCAATAGGAAGCTGGTCCAAGGCCACCGGCATCATTATCTATCAGTTCCACTATGTGGCTTAAAACCTTTGGGTGTGATGTGTTTATAGCTGTAGGTTGCAAGCATTAGAATGTGGACATCTTTGGTGGGCAGTAGGGAATATTATTCCATCAACCATGGGAAGGTTAAACATTCAGATATAGGATTCATTCTGACATAAATAAGAGCCACATGGAACGTAAGTGAAGCCAAGTTCAGGAAGGGAAAGACCACTCCCTGCAGGGGCACCTGAAGAGACCCTCCAGGTCACTGGACGAGTGAGGTACAGGAGACACCGGGACATGCCAAGAGAGGCCCCTCCTGGACCATTTCTGGACCCCTCACAGATGGCCAGTACTAGAGTGTTATGTCCTACAGAAGCATAGCAGCAAAATAGCAGGAGTGGGAAAGGGCACCCTGGCGGCTGAGGATGCCGCAGAAACCATGGGATCTCTATCAAGACACTTGCCCAGGGCGGGTCTCAAAGGGTGGGGATGCCCAGCCAACCAGTGTGGCTTTGTCCCAAAGGCACTGAGCAGCAGTTGAAGGCTAACTAAAAAATGCATCTGATGGTGACAGGGAAATATGGGGATGGACAGTGATGAGGCAAGGCAGGGGGGCATTTTCAGCTATCCAGATGGATGGTAGAAGGAGAGAAGGAAGGCAGCGAGGGGGCTGGGAAAAAGGCACAGACACATGGGCTTCTTGAAGACAAATGAGAGGATTGTGGGTTGTGGAAAGTAGCAGGGGGGTGGCACAGAGAAAAAGAGGACATCTTAGGAGCAAAAGTAGGAGGCATGGGCAAGCTTCCCATCAGAAAATGGTCTGGTTGCAGTGGACCCACAGGCTGTGTCCTGGGAAAGCATTAGGGGTACTTGGAGGAGGCATGAAAGGAGCTGTCTGTCATCAAGGGCAATGTAATAAAGTGGGGGGTATGAGGATTTGACCTTGGGTAACATCCTATTTAGGGGCCTGAAGGAGGAAAGCAGCCACTGAGGGAGACAGAAGGAAACGAACCCTATGGGCCACCATGCTGGAGCAGAGCGGCTTGGCGGTTTATGGCAGTAAGAGAGGAACACCTTATCAGAGAGGTCAGGCGGGAAACCATTATCAACCAGGGTGCTTCTCAGCAACTAGTCTATCAAAAAACCACAAAGAGGGGCACCTGGGTGGCTCAGTGGGTTAAGCCGCTGCCTTCAGCTCAGGTCATGATCTCAGGGTCCTGGGATCAAGTCCCGCGTCGGGCTCTCTGCTCAGCAGGGAGCCTGCTTCCTTCTCTCTCTGCCTGCCTCTCCATCTACTTGTGATTTCTCTCTGTCAAATAAATAAATAAAATCTTAAAAAAAAAAAACACAAAGAGATTAGAACTGCTGGGCTGGGAGTGAAAGAAGGTCCCAGCCCCGGGCTCTGTCAGGGAGGGAGAATTCTAGAGAGCACCCTCCATGCCGTGCCTCCTTGGGACAAGTCAGGAGTGCTGCCCTCACTTACACAGGGCCTTCTGAGAAGACAGACGAGGGGTTAGAACCCGTTCTGAGATTGCTGAAGTAGGGCCCCTTCCTAATTTCCCCACAGAGCCCCCAGGTTGCTGTTCTGGAACATCCGTTGGGCAACTATGTGTGTCCACAGTCTCTGGCACGAAGCCCCATGTGTAACAGACCAGCCATGTTTGCCGGCTGTGAGGACAGATGGAAGGAGGGGACAGACCCACTCAGAGTACTTCCCATCATGGTATTTCTCTACACAAAGCTCCACTATGGGGAAAGAAGGCATACTGTATTGTCCCGTTACATAAAACTCAAAATAAAGGCAAAGCTAACATGTAGGGTAGAGGTCAGGGTAGCGGTATCCGGTGGAGCCAGGGAGTAGTGGCAGGGTCGTGGCACAAGGGAGGCTTCTGAGGGGCGGGAATGCTTTTTCTTGGTCTGCGGATGCTTATATGAGGAGGCAGAATTGGTGAAAATCCATCTAAGGTGGAGTCTTAGGACTTGTGCATTTTTCTATATGTATATTATATAGTCATTAGTTTGTTTTTTAAAAATGCCATGGTGGAAGAGGTCCTGTGCTCCTGAGCAAGAAGTCAGGAGCCCTGGGGCAGGAAGAGGGAAGTGAGCCAAAGAAAGGCTGAGGAGCACCGACTGAAACTGTGGCCATCCTCCACGGGCTACACTTAGCTTTTCCCCAAAGGATGGAATCTGGCTGATGGAGGAAACTCCCAACTGGGCAAGCTCTCCAGGCATGGTCAGGGTGAGGCAGCTTTGCCGTTCATTGCTTATCACACGAAGAAGGCACATGGACTCTGCAATCAGGACACCAGTCTCTGGGAGGATCACATTTACATGCCAACTTGGCTGACTGGTTGCTTGGTCAAACACTAGACTGTATGTTACTGAAAAGGAATTTTTTAGACGTGATTGACACTCGCAAAGAGTTGACTTGCTCCGTAATGTGAGTGGGCCTCACCTAACCAGTTGAAGAAGGCTAGAGGAGCACTTTCCCCCCAAAAGAAGTAATTCTATCTATGGAATGCAGCAGAAATTCTACCAACCTACAGACTCAAGACAGCAACATCAGCTCTTGACTTTCCATCCTGGATTTTGGCTTAGAGAGCCCCCACAATCACATGAGTCAATTTATATAAATATTGATTTATAGAGTTCCTATTTATATTGGTTTACTCTGTCAGTCCTTTTTCTCCAGAGAACCTTGACTGAAGCAGTTTCTAACTGGCTGTTTTCCAGAATCTCAAAGCATCTTTCTCAGGCCTCCCCAAAAAGCAGACAATGTGGGGGCAACACTTTCATTTTTGGGCCACAACCTACAATCAGAGGCTCTTTCTTCCATAAAGGCAGAGGAGACTACAGCCAGTCTAAGCATCTAACTGCTGGCTTTGTCCTCTCTCAACTCCGTGAATGTCACCAGGAACATTATAGCTAGCGCTGAAAAAAAAACAAAGTGCCGAGAGAAAGACTGAGAGAAACAAGCATGTTTCCAGTTTTTCCAGCTAGGGTTACTTATTAAGACTTGTTCTGGGAGTTCCCAGAAACTCCAGACAAACAGCCACATTCCTAGAGGGCTACCCAAACCCACCTCAAAACTCTGACCCAGTTTGATGCAGCAGAAGAACTGGGTGAAACAAACAGGAGTGTTTGCAGGGCCTTAATCTTCTCCAAACACTGAAATATTGTTGAGATGTTTTATCTTCTATTGCACACGGAGGAGATTAAAAAGCTATGATAAATGGTGCGCTCTCCGGGAGGGAATGCCATATATAGGGCAATACATAATTTCCTGCTTCTGGTACCATTCGGGATAATTGTCCTGGTAACGTGAAAACAGGAGGGATATTAATTTAAGATTAAAGCACAATTATAAGCCCTGTCATACTGTTAATTTCTTTTAAATGTTCCTCTGAATAATTCCACCTTGCAAGATGGAATAAGCACACAATTAAAAACTGCATTAAATAAATGAATAACTAATTAATGAATAAAAAGAACTCTGAAAATAAAATGGGCCATGCAAGTTCTAAACAATAATTTTAACAGCAGGCCAGATCTTAATCTTTCAGATCTTTGAAGGAACTGCACTTGGGTGCAGATAGATTGCATCTCTCTCTAGATTTAGCTCTCAAATAGCTGTGTTCTTTGCTCACATGCTGCCAGCAACAGCTTTAGGTCAAGGCACTGCAGGCAACGAGGCTGCATCGTTGACCGACTCGAACACTGCTCTCCTCTCCAAACCTTGACACCATTGTCTTCTCCCCAGTGCCTGAAATTCTACTTTCCTTCGTCCTCTACCCAGAAATTCTACCAGGGTGATTCTGTCATTGATTAGGAATTCCATTACAAAATGCAAATATTCCTGTAGACCTTAAAGGTGGACCATTCATTAGCACATTGATATGAATCAATTTAATTAGATTGCTTTCCTCCCAACACCTAATTGATGCCAACCTCTTAAGGGAGCAAAATGAAGGAGAGAGGAATGGTCATTTTGCAACAAAGGGTAGGCTGAGAAAGGTAGAAATGGTCAGGAGCATCCCAGGAGACCAAGGAAAGTGAGAGAGTAAGACTCCCTAAGGAGCCTCCAGGACACATCCACAAGGGAACTAAGACTTTTAAGGTGAGACATAAGGATGAGGAAGAAAGGGAGGATGATATCAACTAAGATTGCCTTCTGTGTGCCAAATGAAGGTCACTGTGATTTTATATACATTTTACCCACTTGGGAAACTGAGACGCTTAAAAAATTAATAATAACGAAGACCACACAGTAATGTGGTAAATGGGAGAGAAGACATTAAAACCTCTGTCTGTCTGACCCCGAAAGCCATGCTCTTTCAACTACATCACATTTCCTCACAGCAACTTATGAGTTAGAAATGACTGTCACCATTTTTAATGAGCAAATCAAGGCTTTCAGAGGCTAGAGAAGTGGAATCAGTTGGTAGTTCCAGGTGTGAAAACATCAGGAACATGTGCTAACAGCAACCACTCTGGCTCCTAGTACCAAAGGCTGGAATGGCAGGAGACAAGGCTGGAATGTTCCAAGTGGGATGACGGGAACCAGGAAAAACCACTAATGCTACCCACAGATATGAGTCGAGCTCAAATCTCCAGGGCCTCCAGGCTCTAAGAGGATGTTCTGACCTTGAACTAACTCAAGTTGCCAAACCTGGGAGTTGCCAAACCTGGGAGAGAGTCCAAGTTACACAGCCCCCCTCCCATTCCACCCCCCCACCCCGCCAAAGCATTGCTCTCACTTCAAACCATCTTGCCCCAACAGCCACTGATAAGAGCTGCAGTTAACAGCTGTTATCAGGGGCGAATTACCAACATAAAAGCCTGCAGTTATTAAAATTATCACTTAATTCTGGGAGGATTGTGAGATAACCCTTTTCAGTAGGTGCTGGGAAATTCTCAGAACACTGGGCTCAGGAGAAAGTCTGTCACTCCTGCCCAAGGAACTTTCTCAGGAGGCCGACTACAGCATCAGAGCCCAGTGCTGCCTGCATGCCCAGCCTCTGTCACTCTGCTTGCCTGGGAGGGTCGCCTGGGCTAGAAGGCCTCCCGGGCTAGATGACTGCTAGCCGCCTGGCCTGGGGGCTCACCTGACAAAGATTCTCAACCACCAGCCCCTCAGGGTCCCCAGAACCATCCTGCCATCCACTCTGCTCCAGCTGGTTGCCCCAATTCCTGCTCTTACCAGACTCCCCCTTGTCACTACCATCCCAACAGGACCCTCTCTTCACTCATCAACCCCCAGCCCCTGGCCCCTCTACCTGTGTCCTTCTCCCTGGTTTCCTCGAACTTCTAGAGCTAATCTGATAAACTTACCCACTGTCCCCACTACAGGTCACTTCCTGCGACTGTCACACATTGCAGAGGGTGGTGGCGATGCCTTGCTCCCACCCATTTGTTAATTTCCCGCTGTGTTCAGGGTAATGTGGGGGACCAGGTGTCCAGTGATGAACAAAAAGGCAGCACCCTGGCCCTTAGTGTCAAATGCACTGAAGGCAGGGTCAGGTTGTATTCATGGATGTAAGCCCAGCCCCTCATAAGGTACCTGATACATAGGAGGTAGTCAAAGTGCAATATGAAAGCTAAAGGGTACAGTTACAGTTCACGGAGGTTTTTGATTACGGTCTTAAAATGCTCAAGTCTACACGGCCAAAAGAGAATCAATAGGCTTTCCATTACAGATAGCATATTTACATCTTAATGAGAACCATTAGTCCCCTAATTAATCATCACTGCTCCCCCCTCACCCCTCCACATATACACCCCATATACTAATGGTTAGGATTTCAGTTCCTGGAAGACCTAAGAGGGAGCTATCTGAAGGAGAAGCCCCTCCAAACCACACTAAATTATCAGCCTTCTCCTCTAGGCACATAAAAAACAGGCCTTGGTGGCGGGGGGGTGGGAGGTTGGGGTACCAGGTGGTGGGTATTATAGAGGGCACGGCTTGCATGGAGCACTGGGTGTGGTGAAAAAATAATGAATACTGTTTTTCTGAAAATAAATAAATTGGAGAAAAAAAAAAAAAAAAACAGGCCTTGGTTGTCCCATCTAGACTCCCCACAGGACGGCTAATAGAGTGCCCTACTTCACATTTTTCAGGAATCTAAAATGTGTGGCCCAAAGCCAAATTTTTCTACCACGATTGGCTCTGCATCTTTTCACAAAATTTGAATTTTACAAAACGTAGGTCTCAAATATGCCACATGCCTCACCACTCCCTATTGTCTTACACCTGGCACCAATTAAGAGATACATGTTACCTGCCTGGCCCCCACCCCCACCCTGAGGGGCAGTTGGACTTTTGATTCTTGGGTAATATGCAAGAGTAAAATTACTTTGATGTCCATTATAACATCATGAGTTAAGGTATTATTAGCCTTATTTTGTGGTTGAAGGCTCGGAAGCTCAGGGAAGAAGTAAGTGACTCCATTTTCAGTCATGTTCTTTTGTGGTCTGTGTCAGCCTGTTTTGTGGGGCTTGGATAGATTATTTCGGTGGCAATGACCAGTGACTGCCTCCAGGACAGTGGTGGCCTATAGGATCTAGCTTCCTTCAGAGATTCTTAACCTGATCTCCATGTACCCCTAGAGGTTCTAGAGATGGAACTATTAAAATAAATCAATAAAAATAAAATAGCACACAATTTTGGTGGATGTGCATAGGCTGGGGGAAGTGTCTACAGCCCTCCATAGCTCTCAAGAAAGTGTAACAGCCCTGTGAGGTGACACCCTGGTTGGCAGTCATTTCCTGGAGAATATCTCTCTCCCACCGACAGTATGCGAAGCCATCTGGTAGGGCCCAGGAGGGCCCCTGGGAGGTTACAGTTAACCAAGTAAAAGAACCATTTTCTGTTCTTGCCAGTAGTCCCCTGGATTATCTCTGTGACTGGTAGATGACAGGGGAGCAAGATGGAGGGGCCTAGCCAGGTGTCTCACCTGGAAAAGAGTGAGTATCTTACCTGGAAGAGGACCCAAGCTCTTCCGAATTATCTGGCACTAAGAGCAACATAAATATTGTGCAGGAATAGATGAAGGAGGATACGGCGTCTCAGCGACATTTATCAAAACCAATAGGAAGTGACGGCCCTGAAAGTTTCCTGAAGATGGTGGTGAGGAGGGAGAAACCCAGAAGGCAAAAACGGCCACGCAGGACAAATTCAGCAGGCCTCAGCAAGACTGCCACACAGAGACCCCTCCTCCTGGCTGGAGAGTCTCCCTAGACCTTGCCCCGCCTCTCACACTCATAATCATGACCCAGCCACCTTTCCTCCACCCACTGTTATAAGGCACTTGAGTGTTTTGGGTTTTTTTTTTTTTTTAATGAAAAGTAAATTGCATATTTCCTATGCTTTAAACCTTTTGTTCTCACCCAAACTTTTAGCAAAGCCTACAAAACCTTACAACATCCAACTCTCAATTACTTCTTGGTCTTCATCTCCCACCTATGCTCAGCTTCATTTCCTTCACTGTACTTGCCAATGTCTGAAACGACCTTGCTCATTCATTTATCCAGCAGATACTTATTGAGCACCCAATATCCAGCTCTCGGGTCTTACTCAAGGTGCTGGCAACACAGCAATGAACAAAACAGATTTTAAAAAGCCACAACCTGCCCTTGTAGAGCTTACATTCAGATAGAGACAAATTAGAGAACTGGTTTCCTCATTGGCTGTGACTTCTGCCACCTTGACTTTGACTTTGACCACCTTGGTCAGCTGTACCTTCCTTATACAGAAATATG
The DNA here is from genome assembly GCF_020171115.1 of Neogale vison. Taxonomy (NCBI): domain Eukaryota; kingdom Metazoa; phylum Chordata; class Mammalia; order Carnivora; family Mustelidae; genus Neogale; species Neogale vison. The sequence continues at coordinate 115,088,055 of NC_058095.1, read as the reverse complement.
ACCCATCACAGATATTGAATCAATGCTGTGTTAAGTGAACAAACAAAAGAAAACTTTTGGTTCAAGGCCTTGTCCTCTGTTCAGAACAGGTGTCTGACTGTGCTTTCCTCTGCAGGTGTGGAAGGCCACCTGGGAGGGTCCTCCTCACCGCAGGCCTCACCACCTACTGGGATAGCATACAAGTGCTCCACCCTGGGCTGACTTCTAAGCTTGGACAGTGAGGAAGAGTTGACTTTTCCCAGTCGAGGTGTTCCAGTCTGTCCCTCTGCCTTTTAGGAAGCCAGACAAAAACTCTCACTTGGGGACTTCTGGCTGCCCCCTTCTGGGTCATGATGGCCCCTCTCCTTCTCACCAAGCCCTAAGACAAGAAGTCTCAGAGGAGCCCGGCCTCCTCTGGCCCTGGCTGCATCGGCTGTCTCTTTGAGGTGCGTTCAGCCAAAGCCCTCAGGACATGATAAGGCATTCTGTTTGAAGTGAGTGAATGAAATTGACCTCCACCATCAGACTCCCACGAACACCATCCCCCTATGAGCCATTTTACTTTGGAGAATGGGTGGCATTCACCCAGACTCCGATTAAATGGATAGAGATCCCTAGTACACAGAATGGGTTAAAGAAGCTAACTTGAGAAATAATGCTTAGCACCTTCTTCTGCCAGAGCTTAAAACACTTCAGAGGCAGCATCTAATTAATCTTCACCAAGTCCCCAAGAGGGGAGAAAAAGGCTTTTATTATCCTCTTCCAGCAGCAGAGAAAACATGGAGAATCAGCATTTTCCTTCGAGGAGTGGATCTGGGCCCGAAGTACGGGGCCACGGTCTCCACGAGCCAAAGGCTGACCATCAAACCGGCCCCGTCCTTGGAAAGCTGCAGAGGAAGGGACACAAAACAGAAACCTGAAGGCCGCTCTGACTGTGATGGGAGAAGGCGTCCAGGACATGCCATGTCGCAGCAGCTCTCGCGACTCGACTTTCTTGCTCCGTCCTTGGGAAGCACAAGCGTGCTTTGAGATGTAACAGGCTTTCATACTGAAAGATTCTTTTTCATCTCCCTGGGAAGTTGGGATACCTGGAGACTGTGTTTTGAAATACACATACTGACATCCAATTATACAGCTCTGCCTCTGTGGTGTAACTCCCTTTGTCAGATCACTCTCCCTGCTAGGACCTGTTCAGACTCTCTTCACTTTCTCAGGGATGACTCTCTCCCTCCCAGCACTTCTCAGCCGCAGGACGCCCCTGGGGGAGAAGTGACTGAGTGCCAGGAGGAAAGGGAGACGGCCAAAGGGGAGAGTGTCAGGCTCTCCCCGGCTTCAGAGCACAGCCAGGCAGCCGAAAGGCGTCAAGAGGGGATGTCCTAGGAGAGTGATTATGTGAAGAAAGCTGGTCTCTGCAGACACCTGTTCCACTGTCTGGGTACCCTCTGTCTACTTCAAGTGGCTCCTCACAAAGCCCTCAGGGGACGCAGCAGAATCCCCTGAGTCTGTCCTTCCAGTGATCCAGGTTCTAGATGTGACAGGTCAGACTACCCCTGCCAGCATGGTCACAGGCGCCAGAGGGGGCATACTGCAATGGTTCGACCAGGGATAATCAAAGCTCAGCCTCTGGCAACACAATACTCTCAGCTCGAGATTCTTGATCTGGACTTCAGGAATTCACAAACCTCCTGAAATTAAAAACAAAAGTGTACACACATGTGACTATGCCTGTTGTTCTGGAGAAAGTATCCACAGCTATCCTTGGATTCTCCTGAGGTCCTACTTTAACACTGTTAAAATGCTGTATCCAAAGGAGTGACTCCAAGGAGAAATTTTCCAACTGTCTGACCAAAAAAACTGAAAGAGAGCTGAGGGACAAGCAGGTCCGTTCACTGTGCCCTCCTACAAACAGCTGGCCCATGGGGGAGGTTTCCCAGATGCCAGGAATTGCTCTCAACACTCTCCACTTAGAATTTCATTCCATTCTTCCAGGCATCCTCTAAGGATCTACCATCACTGACTCCATTTTACAGATGAGGGAAAGGAAGCACAGAGAGTCACAGCAAGAGGCAAACCTGGGTTTAAAAGCAGGCAGCACAGCAGCGAGGTCTGCGCTCTGGCTACAGAACCAGGGATGTGGCTGCCTGGTGGGCCCCACACCCCCCACCCCCAGTCCCGAGCTCCTCCTCACCCACGCAACACTGAACAGACTGCCTCTGGGGCTACAGAACCAAACTCTACATACCGACTACAACGGGAGAGACAATGGCTTTGGCAAATCTTTTCCCGGAGACTATACACTTGAGATGATCTATTATAAGCAAATGCTTTGTAAGCTGCACAGTGCTACACAAATGTGAATTAGGATGACAACCATAGTCTACATTTTGCCTGATAAAGTACAATAAGAAAAAATCGTGCCAAGTGCTGCAGGATATTTCCGCTTGAACCAATCGGCTTTCTGCTTTCCTCGCTGTTGACCACACTTTACACTTAACAGCCACTCCTCATAAAGTTAATTTAAAACGCACGAAATCTGACATTCCTGTTTAGAAGTACTGGAAACATAAAACTCCCACAACTAGAACATCTGGCCTCACAGCGGCACAGATGTGTGTGCCACACATTTAATGGGGTTTTTTTCCATTGCTCTGCACCCAGTGGGCGCTCAAATATTTTGTCAGTGTCAGTGGTGACATTAGAAGCGGGTACACTTTTCCTAATGCTATTCCACTTAATTTCAAGTTTCAAAATTTCTAATATGCTCCAATAAGAAGAATTTAATGGGAATCACTCAAATAAAAATCCTCTTCATCTAACTGAAATTCTTTTGCCCAAGATCTCAAAACTTCACAGACATAGAAAATACGGCTTGAAGCCAATTCAATATATCTTATTTTCCAGAGTTAAAAACAAACATATAAGAAAAACCAGGCTACAAAAATATCCAACTGTGAAAACAAAATTGAGTTGGTCCTGCTTCTCACCTCAGTATTCAAAGGATTTTAGATTGGCTTTCAGCAGACTTTCTATTCATTCATTCAGTCATTCATTGAACAAGCATTTACGAGCACGTCCAACGTACCAGACACTGTCCTAGACTTTTGGGCTGCAGCAGTAAGCAGAACAGGAATATTACAGCCCTCGAAGAGCTTACATTCAAATGCGGGAGTCAGAAATAAACAAAAGCACAATAAATAAGTGAATTAAACAATATATCAAAAAGTAATAGGTGCTCTGGGAAAAACAGAGATGGATATGGAAGATCAGGAGCACGCGTGGGGCTTGGGGGGGTTACACCGTTAAACGAGGTAGTCAGAGTGGACGTCGTGTGAAGGTAAGAGGAGGAAAACAGTAAAATTGGTCAAGGAGCCAGCCACGTGGACATCTGGGAGAAGAGCCATGCATGCAGAAGCACTGAGGCAGAAGAAGAGAAAAAGCAAGGAGGCTAACAAGGTGCAGCAAAAATCTTCAGGAATGCGTGGTAGGAGGTGGAGGTCAGAGAGTGGGGACACCTGGACAGGGCTTGGCCAAGGAAGGCTCTGTAAGTCATCACAATGACTCTGTGGGAGACGGGGAGCCCCGGGCAGGTTGGAGCAGAGAGGAGGCAGCATCTGACTTTTGATTCTAAAAGCATCCCCCTCAGGCTACTGGATTAAGCCCAGATTATAAATGCGTGTCTGGAGGCTGGGAGGGAGAATCAGGAAGAGAAGCAGGATGACCAATTAGGGTACTACTGAAGTTACCCAGACAAAGAGAGGGGAGGTGGCTGAACTAGGAAGGTGGCAGTGGACACAGGGGAAAATGGCCAGATTCTAGAGCTATTTTGAAAGTAGAGCCTATGGGATTTCCTGAGAGGGAAATTCCTATGGGATTAGATATGGGCTATAAGAAAAAAGAGTCAAGATGACTCAGGGTTTGGGCCTGCAAATTTTATGATCAAAGAAAACCAATTCCTCAGTTCTCTCAATGAAGAAGCAAAGAGAGCAGTAGGAGGTAGGAATGGTGTTGGCTTATAACGGCAGATGTGGACTGTCCAATGGTGAAGGGACAGTTACCAAGGATATCCTCCTCCATTCACTGCCCTACCCCTGAGAAGGCACCACAGACCTTTATTCTCTCCATGCCTTCTAGCATCCTCCTACACAGCCAGAGCACGAACTTCTAGCTGTAAAGGGTGTTGTGCATATCCAGATTCAGCATTTCTTTTCTGTTCTGATTCATTTGTCCTAATCTTCATTCTTTCAGCTTCCAGGAGTGCTCAGACCCCCTGATCTGGTGGGAGCTATGAAAAAGGTAGTGTTCATGGTTTTAGAGAGGCTGATTCAATTTCCCTTCTACTTTCAGAAAACTCTATAGAAGCAGAATGGGTTAAACACAAATTTCACGGATTAAGGAAATTTCATAGATTTTTCCGCACACATCTGAAAAACCGGTTTAGCAGGTGGCATTTCCGTTACACCCTAACCCAAACCCAGAAGTGCATATTTGCTCTTTTTACAGAAGGCACCTCATTAAATCACTGTCTAGTCCGTAACCGGCTTTATTGGGACATAAATTCATTTCACTAAACCAATAAATGTTAATTCTTCACCCTGGAGATTCTAGTCGGTCTGGTTTTATTCTGCTCAAGCTCCTGAGGCTGCCATCAATTACTCATGTTTGGGTTTATATGTCATTATGGAATCACTTTAGCTAGAACTAACGGGAAGTGAAAGGACAATAAAGCTAAGCCTCCTTCCAAAGAGAATATACAGAAGAGGGCATTCACCTGAACCCCATTATTCTTTTCTATAAATTAAAATATCCTGGCATTCTGCAGCGGCAATCCATTATATTTAGATTCTCCGCGAAAGCCGGGGGGCGCGGCCAGTGGCGGGTACTAACGGCGGCAGCGGGAGGGCCTGGACTCCGAGGGCTTAGGCTGGAGACCCGCTTTGCGGTAACGACGTGTGTGACCCTCAGCCAGTCGCCGATGCCACCCAAACGCGTTCTCCTCGTCCACAAATGGAGCCCGGAGCAACACCCACCTCACCGACGGGGGAGAAGCGGACGAGGCGGCGGAAGAGGGGGTTGCATCTGGCTCCGAGGTGCTCTCCCTCTCTCTGCTCTCCCTTATTAACCCCAATTTGCCCCGGCAGCCTTTCACTACGCTCTTCAACAAGGGTTTTCACCTCCTGCGGCTTCCATTTTCCGGTTTGAAAAACGGGCCTGATCCTATCTCGCCGCCGTCCTCCCCTCCCGAGGAAGGCCGGCGCGCGGCGCCTCCGTAGTGCTCTTAGCGCCCGACCGGAAATGGGGTCGGGGTCGCGAGAATGTAATCCCACCGAAGCGGGATTCCATTTGTTTAAAAACAAACGCATTATCTCTCCAACCAAATGTTCTCTCCTATGATGGAAGGTTTCTCTTTAAAGCCGTCAGCTCTTTTTTTTTTTTTTCCCTCAGATAGAAAATGGCTTCCTCTCTCGGAACCATATATAACTTCAGAAGCAAGGGGGGAGGGGTGGAAAAAAGCAGAGTTGGCAAAAAGTAGAGGTGAATTGAATGCCTGTACATCCCATTCAGGATAAACTGCCCTTGGTGTAAAACAGTCAGTAACATTTTACAAGGGAAAAGTGCGGATAAATGACTGCAGTCCCAGGACAGTGCTCCTGATGGCTTTTTATAAACCATGCACGCCGCCTGGACGCCTCTGTGCCTGGCGCCCCCCACCCCCACCCCCCGCCTCCGCTCCGGAGAGAGAGCGTGAGCGGGGCTCCAAGCCAGCCTTGGCCACCCGCGCCAGCAGGCTCCGGCCAGACCTCGCTCCATCTGCAGACCAGAGAGGCTCCTGTTAGCATGGACTCCTTCCTGGGGCTGGAGCAGGTCCTACTGCCAGACCTGGACTTGGAAAGGTGGAGGAGAGCCCAGTGCTGAGCACGGAACAAAGGAGGAATCTAGCCACAGGGTGAAATGGGACAGGCAGGAGGCGCCTTGGGAAGCCGGTCCTGCCAGTTTACAAGGTGACCTTGAACCACTTCCTCCTCCTTCAAAATGGAGATTTGTAAAACCTATATAGGTTGTGAGCAGGATCAAGTGCTAGGACAAATGCACTTAACATAGTATATTGTTATCCTCTTCCCCAGCTAAACTGGGGTTACCTCTATTAGTCCTCACCTGGGATGCTGCCAAGGAAGGACAATTTGTATATGAGGAAATGGAGGCACCAAGTGATTTGCTCAACAGCCACCTGTCTCCAAACCCACCCTCCTGACTGCAGAGTTCAGCCTCCTTATCCAATAAGGAAACTGAGACTCAGAGAAGTGAGTGGGTTAAATGTCTTTCCCGATCTCTCTGCAGATCAGTGTCAGGGCTACATGTTTCCGGTTGAATGCTCTTTGCATTAGCCTAGAGTCTTAGAGATCATCTTCATTTCACAGATAAAGAAACTGAAATCCCAAAAGACAATGACGTGCTCAAGGCCAGATTCTAAATATCAACAAAGGACCTCAAGGTCATTCAGAATGCTCTGTCTTTGTGCCCTGTGAACTCCCAGCCTGTAGTTTCTAACTGATGCGTTGAGAGCCTTCTATGCACCAGACACAGTCCCTGCTCTGAAGGAGTTAACAGCCAAGTGGAAGAAGTCCACAGGCAAGGACACCTGACCGGCAGGTACTACCCCAGGGATAAGCCTGGCGTGGGAAGGAACACGTGGGAAAAACATCTAATCCAGCCTGGGGACACGGAGGTTAGCATCCTGGAGGAAGGTAGGTCTAAGCTGAAGGTCTAGTCAAATGAAGTGGAAGAAGTGTCCAGGGTTCAGGAAGTAGGAGGAAGATGTCAATAGCCAGAAGTTTAGGGAGTGTGGCCTATTAAGAGAATTGAAGCAGGAGGGGAAAGCAAAGAAAGACCAGCTGGAAAGGAAAGCCAACTGGTTAAGGATGCTTAAACTGCTTCAACAGTGTGAACTCCATGCTGTGAAAGGCAGTGTTCCTTGTTGCACAATGAACACGCCCATGTGTGCGTGGGTAAGACCACTACCACCCAGAGACAGCAAGTTCATCTGCTAAAATATACTCAGTCTCCCATCAACTTCCCATGAATATCAGACAAACAGGGGAAAAATTCAAACTACTGCCTAAAGTATCTTGATTTCAGTAATCACTATTCTTTCTCTGTAAACAAGATGGAGAAATAACACAGGACAATCGCCCTACTTGGTGAATGAACTTTATTTTCATCCTGGATATTTTAACCCAAAGAGTTGATTAAAGGGCTGGTGTCTCACTCCAAAGAAGTCTCTAGTAGCATGGTACCAAACTCTCTTCCCCTGATCCTTTTCTGGTGGGCACATGCCAGGGCTTTGCAGAAAAAAGGGAAGGCTTGTTTTTACAAAGTGAAGATGATTCCAAGACAGCAGGAGTATTCGGCACTGCAGAAGAAGCCATTTTAGAAACATCAAAGCAGTCATATAAATAAAATTAAATGTAGGAAGGACAAATGTAAAATCCTGCTTGTAGATTCAAAGAATTTATTGCAATATGAGGAAGAACTTGATAGTGGTTGGTGTGAGGCAGAGGAAAAAAGAAAGTATTTCCATTAACTGCGTGACATGATTGCTAAACACCACAAATGGAGAAGAGCAGGAAAGAACTGAACAAATGAATTATATCCAGCTTCTATTTTCAGGCTGCCTCATGAGATCTGGGGCAGGATGGTCCCAGGCAGGGTCAGGAAGAGTGCTTCTGTGAGTCGCCCCCACCCACCCTTCCCAGAATACCTCACACACACTCCCCTTGAGAGGGTGCCCCTCGAAACCTCTTCTCCTGCTCCCACTAGCAATAGCCTAACTGCTGGGAAGAGGGAACAGGGGAGGCTGCAGGGACTTCTCGTGCATTTCCACGTTTCACCCCACTAATCGGTTCACAAAGCAGCTTCAGTGCTTGTCTTCTGTAGCAAGACTCTGTCCACATCTAAAGCTGCAGTTCATGATGATCAACCCTTACTCACTGGATGAGTGGGGAAGTTTCTAGAGCTGTATGAAAAACGAAATGGCTGAAAGGGTTGGACTATTTGTCTTGGGGAAGCATAGTTCAGATATGTTATTTCTCTTTGGACATCTGAATGGCCATCTCATGGGGGGAAGGTAACAAGGATACACTGAGGAGCTCCATCACAAATAACCAGGTCTGAAATGTAGAAGATGAGATGAAACATATTTTGGCTTGTGGTAAGGCAGCACTGCCTAACGATTTAAGCTATCCATAAATGAAATGAGCTGCCTAGAAAAGTAATGACTTCTCTGGCACTGGAGGTGTTCCAGTGTATTCCTGAAGGCCGGGGGGCAGGAGCTTGCAGAAATTCCTCCGGCTTTGGTAGGAAGCTGGACCAGAGGTTGGGTTCTTTTCAAATCTATGGTTCTGCGAGCTGCTGGATCTTTGTTCAGATTGCGAGGCTGCTCTGCGGCTCCCGTGTAAGTGTGTAAATCCCTGACTATCCAAAGACAGAGAAGAAAATGCAAGGGACTTGACTTGTTATCTAGGCTCCCTTTCTGACTTTATTCCTTGAAATTAATGAGACTCTGAAAATTGCGTTATTTCCCTAGATAAACTATTCTAGTTTATATCCCTTCTCAGAAAGATTTCCGCTTTCTTCCTCTTAAATCTCTAGGCCTAACTCTTAAGCCCATTCCTTCTGGCTTGATGCTCCGTGAATATGAAGAACAATCAATCATAGCCCTCATTATACCAATTCATATAACTAAAAATGTGTTGCATAAGGCTTCTCTCCTCTAGGCTGAGAAATTCCAGTTCATTTCCTGCTCTTCTTAAGTGCTCCTTCTAATGATCACTTCCCCAAGTCCCTCTAAAAGTTCTCTCTAACTGAGCACAGAACTCATAATGACTCCATTTGTTATAACAGTGTTTTCCAAAATGTGTTCCGTGGAACATTAGTTAATAGGGGTTTTTATGAAGTGCCCTGTGATCAAATAAAATTTGGAACATTCCTGTCTAAGTGAAGTTAATCAGATTCCTCAGAGCTCTCGATGTGCATTATGAATTCTCCACGATGCGGGAGGGAGCATCTCCCAAACTTAGGTATGCAGAGATCTCTTTTAGAGCATCTCGAAGGGCTCGTGTTCCATAGAACACAGTTTAGCAAGTGCTCTGCTACAAAATGATGTCCCCCCATGGAGCTCTCTAGGCTGGAGCCCTTTTCTAGCCATGTGACCTGACCTCCCTCTCCTTCCCTCAGGAAAGGGCTCCCAAGCTGGGTTCATCTCATGGTCCTGCCTTCCTGCCACCATTCCTGTCAGACCTCCCCTCACCTCCTGGTCAGACCCTATCCCAACTTCAGTCCCAGCCTGAGCTGAGCTGGTATGACAGAGTGACTACGAGCAATGAGGATGCCCAGAATCTCAGCCAATGCTACCCCTTCAAGAGACAGATGAGGGGCACCTGGGTGCCTTAGCCAGCTGGACATCCAGCTCTTGACTTCCACTATGGTCATGATCTAAGGGTCCTGGGATTGAGCCCCACATGGCGTTCCATGCTGAGCGCAGAGTCTGCTTGTCCCTCTTCCTCTCCCCCACCCCCCTCCTGGCTTGTGCTTGCTCTCTCTCTCTCTCTCTCAAGTAAATAAATAAATAAATAAAATTATTTATTTATAGAGAGAGACAGACCTGTTAGAAGACCAAGAATGTCCAGGCTGGCTTTCCCATAGCAGGAGAGAGAAAGAACTGGGCTGACGGCTCCCATCTCCGTGTGCCTTAGGCCCACCACCAGCAGGTCTACAAGCCAGGACACACGGCAAAAACACCTTCCTGGGCCTCTCTTCATCCCTCATAAATCTGACTCTCTTGAAAGCCTATCTTTTTTAAAAAGCTCACAAGATACCCAACTGCTCCTCCAGGCTTGGGAACCATCATATCACACAGCAGAAGTTCCAAAAGCAGGGTCACATGTCAAGTCCAATCTGGCCTCTGCTCCCAATTTATTTACTAACCTGGCAAGTCAGCTTATCTGAGCCTCTGTTTCTGATTGGTGGAATGAGTCAGTTACCAGATAACCGGTATGATTCCTTCTAGTAAGAGTCCTTGATTCTGTCATTCCTAAGTGCTCCCTTAGTTATGCTCAGCATTTCCCCATCTATTCTGGCTGGCACTACTCTCTCCTTACTCTGAGGATTTGCATATCTATCTCTGCATAACTGTAACTGAATCAGAATATATATGTAAAAGATTCCACCTTATAATAATATTTTTGGAGTGTCTCTGATGGGACAGATGCTTTACAAAGTTATTACTAATGCTTACAACAATCTTAAAGGCATTAATATCCTGTTTTAATCAAAAGAAACTAGGTGCCTACAATATGAAATAAAAATTTCAAGGTCATGGCACTTTTAAGCTGTGGAACTGGATTTCTAAACCAGGTCTGCCTGATTCCATATGCTGCGTTCTGTCCACAGCCATGCTGCTTGGAATGTGAGTCATGTTTCCTCATTAAAGGTATAAGTTTTCTCATCATGCATCCCTTCTAGCACTAGAACCTAGCTGAGTATCAAGTAGGCACTCAATAAATATTTGTTGGCTTGATTAGTGGATTAACTCTCTCCTTCTACCTGGAGCACACACCACCTCTTTTGCATGTTGTGAAAAAAAGTGCTGAACCCAGAGCCCATCTGCAAGTTTTCAGTTAGCTCAGAGCGGAAAATTGCATCTGTATAGACGGCACCTGTAGACGTAAGCTTAATTAATAGGCTTATCTTGGATTGAATGAGTGGAAGATACAGTACCCCATGCAAAAGGCACTAGGGAATGTGCTGACTTGGAGGGAGCATGTTTCATTTCTCTTGTTTCATACCATTAAAACCATGTTAATGAAAATGTATTATTAGTAGTAATAATAATAAAGATGAAAATCCTCCCTTTCCTGATCCCTTACAAATGTTGTTTTTCATTTTGAATCCTAAATCCTCCAGGGAGAAGAGGGAGGGAGTGTCACAAATCCAGATAATGATCTTGGGTATTACACTGTTCATTTGGAGCTCTGATTTAGCTAAGCTGACAGATGTTGGGGAAAAACATGTCTAGCCTGAAAACTCTCTGGTGGCCGCCCAGCTGTGGCTGCAAACAGGAATGAGGTTTCGCCAACAGAGCTTCACGTTCATTTAAATTCAGGATTTGACATGCAGAATCGCCCTGCTCTGAAGGTAGAAGCTGAAGCTCAGTGATGTTAGGAACTGACTCCAGCCCGATGCTTTAAGGACCCACAACCAAGCCTAACCGCACAGCTCACTCCAAGTCCTTGAAATTACTGTCGCTGGTTATGCCCCGCTGTCTTGACAAAACTGCCTTTCTTATTACCCGATTACCATTTACACTAGGAAAAAAAGCACCTTTGTGTTAACCGCCATCATGTGATACTTCCTTTGTTCTCTCCCCACAGCAGTTTAGAAGAGGGGAATATTTAATTCACCTTTAAATGAAACCAATTTCCCTAATGGCAGTCTGAACTCATGTTTTTTCCAAAATAAATAGGTGAGAGGCACCCTGGGAAAAGACCCACTTCAGAGAGACAGAACAACATAAAGGGTGACCTCTGATGTCCTTGGGCCTTGGTTTTCCCACCTGAACATTTTTTTAAAAGCATTTTGATCTCCAAGGAGAAAACATGCTCATGAAATAGAAGGCAGGAGGTCTGCTCCTTGTCGTGGATGGTGGAGGGAAGTCAGTACTTGGCCTTGGCTTCAGAGAGCAGAGAGATCAGAACATGGCAAGAGGCTCTTCTCTGGACTCTAAACCCCAAGTAAACAAATGAGCCTAGATTTCAGAAATGTTTAGCACAAAATTCACGGCAACTAAATAGCCGGAATGTTTTCTGAGAAGCAGAAGCCTCCCCGTAATCTAGAATACGTGGCTTAGGGCTTTGAGTGCTAATTTTTATTACAATGAAGTTTGTGGGCAGGAAAAAATGAGGGAGGTGCATGTCAGCATATTTAAACTAATTCATGGAAAAGAAAAAGACATCAATAGTTCATCTGTCACTGTAAATGAGTTCTAACGACTGGTCCCTTGGAAAGGCTGGTGTCCCAAACATTCTCTTGGAAATACTAGCTTCATGGGGTGCCTGGCTGGCTCAGTCAGAAAAGCGTATGACCCTTCATCTCAGGATTGTAAGCTTGAGTCCCACCTTGGGTGTAGAGATTATTTAAAAATGAAATCTTAAAGAAAAAAAAAATACTGACCTCCTTACACCTAAACCCCATTCCCAGATAAATAAATACATTTGCAAACAGGGTTTGAAAAGAGAATTTTAACAAGTCACTTAGAGGTCAGCCATGCCCTGGGACTGAGGATCGCGCCCCCTGCCCCCATCCCTCAGTGATTACCAAAGCCTTGAGGCCACCCTCTTGGACTTTTATTTCCTTCTCAGACTCTGGGGTCTAGCTGTGTTTTGAACTACTTTAGAAGTCAGCCATCTCATTTAGATGACATTAGTAGACTCATCATGCCAGCATCAGCTCTGCTATAATCTCATCAAAATTCACTCCTGTCTTGATACAAAATGGGAGAACAAAGGTATTACTCCAGGGTCAATTGTCCATGAGAATGCCTAGAATTTGTATTGCACCTTTATTTTCAAAGGGCTCCAAAGTCATCAGAGGAAGGCATCCACATCTAATATAGACCCACAGAATGACAGCATAATTCCTCCTTTCCCCTGTCTTTACGATGGAGACAGACTCCTAAGCAGAGAGTGTATGTATCCTGTTCAAGGTCAACCAGCTCATTCCTTTACTCCTTCACCCAACAAATGTTTGTGGAGCATCTTTTCTGTGCCAAGCTCTAGGATGAAAACAATGACTAGCCTTCCATCCCTACCCCCAGGAGGACAATGAGGTGGGATGAAGAGATCTGTGGAAAGATTACCACAGGGAGGTTAGTGAGCCTATCACTGAGAAGTGTATAAGGAGCTACTGGAGAAGAGAAGAGAAAGCTTCTATTTATCTGGAGAGAAAAAAAATCCAGAGTACAACCTAAATGTTAATTAAAAACAAAACAAAACAAAAAAATAATGCCTAGTCACCCGTCTCTGAGACCTACAGTTCTCAGCCCTCACAGAACATTGGAATCACCTGCTTTTCTCAGTACCAAAGGCCAGACTCTCGATAGATTCATTGAATCAGGGTCTCTGGCATGAAGACCTGTTATGGACTGAGAGTTTGTGTGCCTCTAACATTCCTATGTAAAAACCTATCCTCAATGCAATGGTGTCAGGAGATAGGGCCTTTGGGAAGTAATTGGGTCAGGAGGGTGGAGCCCTCATGAGTGGGATTGGTGTCCTTATAGGAACAAACACAAGAGATCTCTTCCTCCCTCTCTCCTTCTCTCTCGGTCTCTGTCTCTCTCCGCCCCTCCCTTCTCTATCATGTGAGGATACAGGGGGAAGCTAGTCATCTGCAAACCAAGAAATAGGCTCCAACAACACAGGAGAATGCCGGCACCTTGAGCATGGACTTCTCGACCTCCAGAACTGTGAGGAATAAATGATTACTGTTTAAGCCCAGCCCATGCTATTCTTGTTTACAGCCCCAACAGCCTAACATTCAATTTTTTGAAAGGCTCTCAGGTCATCCTGTAGTACACGATCCTGTGGAGAACCATCATATTAGACTAAGCCAAGGCTGTCTTGACAAAAGCCCATTGCTTATGTAATAAAGCAGTGTTGTTTATCTCTCTGCATGTGTGTCACATCTCACCTTCTAGATCATTTGCCCCTTCAGGACAGGAACTAGGCTTTTTAGTATATGTGCTGCCGAAGCGAGCACAGGAACTAGGCTTTTAACCCTCCCACAGCTCCATTCAATCCCAGGGGACCAAGCATGCCACAGATACTCAATAAATATTCAGCAAACACCTCCACTCCAATGAATAAGATAACAAAATGATGCTTGAACTTGTCCATGAACGTCTTATGTTCATAACTCAAAGGCTAAGATGGTGCCGACACAATAATGAAGTCTAACAGGTAGGCTTATTCAGCTGCGTCAGAAAGATGTGTATGATTAGATCCAAAGACAATGGTTGGCTTGATGACCAGCCACCATCTACTAATGAGTTTTTCCTCTGGAGAAGTGGAAAACAAAAATGTTGCCCAAGACAGCACCCTGCCAGTTATCAGAGGGCAAAGGACTTCAATTCCAGTGAAGTGGAATTTTTTTTTTTTTTTAAAGCAAGTTGACAGCATCCAGCTCTCAGCTGGCAATCAATGGACACAGAGGGAAATGAATTCAGGCTTTTGTTGGATTAACTGCTGGCCTTGTAAAGCGGAAGCCACTGGGAAGCTGTGCCAAGTTTGGGGGCCACTAAATCAGTCAGGAGTTTTCATCGCTAAAGTCGCCCTGACAATGGTTGTCTGGGACAGCGGGACAAATGGGGGCTGCTGGCTGAAGCCTGTCTGGTGAGATGCTGCTCAGCGAGGTGCCCATGCCAGCTCGCTTCTCCTATGCCCAGACACAGTGGAACTTTTCTGACTGAGCTAAATCCTCCAAGCCTCATTAAATCACGCTTTAGTACCACATTGTTCGGCCATCGCGGCTCCCAGTGTTGTATGTCAAACCTGTCCCCTCACCGTCTCGGATAATAAAATGTTTTATGGTTTTGCTGGATGATTGCGCCGCGTCCCTTTTATTTTCAAAATGGCACATAATAAATACCCCCACAGAGGAAAGACTGATTTAATGGAAAACACTGCACTGGATAGAGCCAGAAGCAATCAGGCTCACCCAGAAAAGACAGCACAGCTGGTGGGGGTTCTGGAACCATGTCATTTGCAAATGTTTCCTCATCCATTCATGGAAAGCGCAACTAGCAGGATGTAATTCTATGTCCCCAAATAAGTGGCCTATGAACAGTCAGTCCAGCTGACATGGTGCCCCCATACGGTCAGTCCTAACCTGGCTGCAATGACCAAACCTCAATTCAGCTGAAGATACCTTGTGGAAAGACCCAGTGGACCCATATATGCTGTGCTAAAGGAAAACTGACAGCTCCTGCTCACGTCCGGAGGGCCAGTGAGCCCCTTGTCATTCTCAGCACATCTGTACCTTCCCCCGAAGGCTAATCCTCTGAGTCCTATCATTTTGTTGTCTGCTAGCAAAACTGCCATTCCCTCTCAAAAAGTCCAATTTAGCTTATAAAGGAGGCACTTGTTATCTACCATCGAGAACGTAGGGAGTTCCGATTTGAGTTCAGTCTGATATTTTGATATCCCGATTCAATTATTTTAATAATACACAGGCTTGAATTTCAATCCAGCCTAGTTCAGTCGACTTTTTAAAAATGAAACTTTGATGCCTTTTTGTAAAAATTAGCATTTGACTTTGGTTTTAGGTTCCACAATTGGTGTGATATATTCCATTTTAGCTTTGAAGCTTCTGCTAAGTACTCTGTTACAGCCGGACTCGTTATCTGGGATATCACCATGCTTGTGAATTGTACCCTAATAACATGATCACTGCCAGGAGATTCCCTCATGTAATTTAGCCAGAAGTTAGCACTGCTCCCAATTTAAAGGTTACAAAAGAATATCTCCAGATCCATTCACTAAACTCAGGTATTCTTAAGTAATTTCTCCTTTAATTATTATTATTTAGAACACCGAGACCTTCAGGTAACTTGGAGACCTATAGGTTAGCCAAAGAACTGTCTGTTTTGCTTCCTAGCAATGAAATGCAAACGTCAAATGTCTTTGAAGGGTGAAGGGATACATTTATTAGTGGTCACTAATGGCCATCTTTAATCAATGACACCATCTTTTTAAGGAAACAAATGAGTCAAATTTGTCTTTAAGTAGGAGATAATTCATTAATGAAGTTATTGCTCTTCCCAGTCAGGATGTTAGCCAGCAACCAGTAAAATGGACTTTCTTTGCCAAGGTCCTATCAGTCAAAGAAAGCATGTATTTCTCTGTCAAAAGCATCATCTCCAATATAGAAACCGTTTTTTAGAGTAAAAGAGGTTTGTCTCCAGTAAGACCAGCCAGAGCAGTGCAATGGTGGGGGCTGGGCGCGCACAGCTGCCTGGGCTGGGGCCTTATCTAGAAAGCCAATCATCCAAGTCGTCCGCAGTCAGCACTGCAGGCCTGTGTGCTACTGATTCATAGGGACATGTCCACCAACCAGCTACCACCTCAGTGAAGAGGTGGACATACCCGCCCCGCCCCCGCATGAAGCTTTCAAGACTCTTTGAGGAAATTATAAATAATCAGTCATGTCTGCATAATTTTCCTAGACTCTGCTTCATAGCAGAAAAGCCTGGAGATTCCCTAAGACAATGAGGGCCTTGCAAGCCTCCCTTCTGCTGTGGTCACCTCCCCAGGTGTTCAGAAGGAGGGAATGGCCCATGCTGTGACTCTAAGGTGGGTTTCCCAAACTTTCTTTACTGCACGCCCAGCCTTAAGAATTCTGAGCGCGTATTCCTGGTAAGTTTACATTTATTTATTCACTTACAAATTAAACTAAATACAACTATATTACTCTATCATGTGCACTTTAAAATTTATAGTAAAACAGACATTTTATAACAATGAGATAAAACAAGTATATGACTCCTGTTTCCACACAGACCAGCTATCTCGAGCCATCTTTCCGGCGAGAACAACTAAAGATGCCAGATACGTAACTTCTTAAATCTACATAAATGTGAGAATAAAGTGTCAAGAAAGTAGTAAGTTTCCAGAGGCCAAAAACTAACTGAAGATGGAGCCCAGAGACATTAACGGAGCATGCAAGCAACCTCCACCTTAGGACACTTACTTACTCTGGTGCTTACTCTGGTGAAGTTAAGCTTCAGTTTTCATGGCCTTAGGAATCAAAAGACATAGGTGATAAGGACCTTCAGCCCTCTCCAGTAAGAAAGAGTCTGATGTGAGTCCCCACTTATAAAGCTGGGATCCCAAAGGGCTATACTCTCTACACAGGGACAGACTCAAGATAAAATCACCTCCCTGCTTAGGGGCCAGCAGAGGAATGTGCCTTAACACATTTAAACCTTAACACAAAGAAGAGAAGGAAAGTCTTGAGAACTCCTAACAAGCAATTGACCCTCACACAGCACTTCAGTCCAAGTTCACTG
The DNA here is from genome assembly GCF_020171115.1 of Neogale vison. Classification (NCBI taxonomy): domain Eukaryota; kingdom Metazoa; phylum Chordata; class Mammalia; order Carnivora; family Mustelidae; genus Neogale; species Neogale vison. Next base: position 115,070,960 of record NC_058095.1, on the reverse strand, counting down.
AACCTTAAGCCAAGACATTAGTTTAAAGTGGTCTTAGTCAAACCATAAGAGACTCTTCAACTCACAAAACAAACAGAGGGTTGCTGGGGGGTAGTGGCGTAGGGAGGGGGGGGGGTTATGGACATTGGGGAGGGTATGGGCTATGGTGAGTGCTATGAAATGTGTAAGCCTGACAATTCCCAGAACTGTACCCCTGGGGCAAATAATACATTACATATTAATAAAAATAATTTTTAAAAAGTAAAATAAAAAATAAAAATAAAGTGGTCTTAGGTAGGTAGCATCCCTCATGCCTGATAAAAAACAAACCAAGGATTCTCTGAAACAACCTCAACTCAGGTCTTAAAGAATTCCAACTGACAAAGTTCTAAGAAATATGATATCATGCAAAACTAACTAAATAAATAAAATCACAAAATGCATAAGGAAATAAGGCACTCTGAACAAGAGCTTACAGAAACAATTATTTGACAAAATCAGTCATGGAAAAACCTGAAATGCTAGAATAGTCAGATTCAAACTACAAAATAAAAATACATGTTTAAAAAAATAAAGGGGAGATTTAACATATGTGTAAGGGAGAGGAAACTAAGTGACCAATTTATTTGGGAAAAAAATGCATGTAGAACTCTAAGAAATTATATTTAAATTTTTTAAAGATTTGTTTATTTATTTTATAGAGCGAGAAAGGAGAGGCAGAGGAAGGGGGAAAGAGAGTCTTAAGCAGACTCCCCCCTGAGTGTGGAGCCCAATGAGGGGGCTCTATCTTACAACCCTGAGACCATGACCTGAGCCAAAACCAAAAGTCGGATGCTTAACTGACTACACCATTCAGGTGCTCCTAGAATTTATATTTAGAAATTAAAGCTCAGTGGATAGCTTTAACAGCAGATTAGACATAGCTAATGACATAACTCATAATGAAGAAACCTTAAGAAATAATCTGAATTTCAGCCCAAAAGACAAAAAGTTGGAAAATGCATTAATTGACATTGAAAGCCAGAGCAGACAGAGTGAAGGGGTCTGTCATACGTCCAATCAGAGTTGCAGAAGAAAAGAGAGTGAATAAGGATAAAATAATCAAGAAAAAAAATAAGAATTCTCCAGAGTTCATGAAAGACATCAGCCTAAGATTCAGGGTATCTAAAGAATCTCATGCAGCAGGTTAAAAAAAAAAAATCCATACCTAGACACATCATAGCAAGCTTGCAGAAAACAAAAAAACAGAGATGAGTGAAGAGCTGTGTTGTCTACAAAACAACAACTATGAGACAGAGACTTCTCAACAGCAGCTGGAAGACATGAGGATGAGACAGCAATGCACTTAAATGGAAATAACAAGCAACCTAGGATTGTATATCCAGCAAAAATATCATTCAAGAAAAAGGTGAAATTTTCAGAGGAAAAAAAAAAGAATGTGCCATGACAGACTCTCACTAAAACAAATCTTAAGACACTTCAGTCAGAAAAAAACAGATTATCTTGAATGAAATATCTTAGATGGAAGAAAAACATGATGAGAAAACAGTAAATACGTGGTAAACTCCAAACACATGCCATATAAAATACATAAAAACAAACTGCCTTGCTGCATGGTGAAGAGAAAAAGAGAGTCTAGGTCCCTGCTACCTTATAACATTTCAATCTCTGAGCACCTATGTGGACTCATTACTTCCAAAAATACTGTGAGTGAGTGGGATTAAGGTATGATTTATATACAATAAAATGCATGCATCTTAACGTTTAGTGCAATGAACTGTGACAACTGTATACAACCACACAATCACCACTCAAGCGAGATACAGACTATTTCCCTCACTGGAGAAAGTTCCCTCATGCTCTTTCTCAATTTTCCTTCTTCAGAGGCAACCTCTTTTCTAATTCTTATAACTCTAGATTAGTTTTACCCATTCCTGAAACATCATATAAATGGAATTATATGAATTATTCTTTTGTGTTTAGAGTCTTTTGCCCAACATAGTGTTTTTGAAATTCATCCATGTTGTGTATCAGCAGCATGCCCTTCTTACTGCCGAGCAGGATCACATTATATGAATATACAAACAACATGTTTAAAAATCTTTTCTCCAACTGATGGACATTTGGGTTGATATTCTCCTGCTGATGGACATTCTAGCTTGGGATTATTGTAATAAGGCTGCTAGACACTATCTTGTATAATATTTTGGGGAATGCATGCTTTCATTTTGGTAAATACATAGGAATGGAATTTCTTGTGTCATATGTAAGTGTAAGCTGACGAATATGTAATGGCCAGTTTTCCAAGGAGATTAATTCATTACAGGGCTACCAGTGATGTAGGAGAATTCCAAATGCACCAACACTTGATATTATCAGCTTTTAAAAGAAATTTTGCCATTGTAGAGAGGGTTTTAATTTTCATTCACTTGATGACTAATGATATCATGTTCTTATTAGCTGTTAATATATCTTCTTTTGTGAAATGACTTAAGTATTTTGTCCATTTTTATTGATTTCTTTCTCTTTCTACTGCTTATTAATAATAGTTCTTTGTATATTCTAAATATGAGTATTTTTCCAAATATAGGCATCTAATGAATAGAAATTTTTAATTGTGATGAAGTCAAAATCAGTATATTTTTGTCCCCTTCCACAACTCTTTGCCTCCAAGTTCACAAGGATATTTTACTGTTTTCTTCTGGAGGCTTTATAATTCTTTAAGTTTTAAGTAGTGATCCATCATGAATTAATTTTTGTGGATGATGTAAGGAAGGGATTAGTTCATTTTTTCCATACAAATATCCAGTCATTCCAATATCTTTTAAAACACTTACCTTTCTCAAATGAATTGCATCAGTGCTTTTATTGAAAATCAGTTGACCAGGGGCACCTGGGTGGCTCAGTGGGTTATAGCCTCTGCCTTCGGCTCAGGTCGTGATCCCAGTGTCCTGGGACTGAGCCTCACATCGGGCTCTCTGCTCAGCAGGGAGCCTGCTTCCTTCTCTCTCTCTGCCTGCTTCTCTGCCTGCTTGTGATCTCCGTCTGTCAAATAAATAAATAAAATCTTAAAAAAAAAATCAGTTGACCATATATATGTGGCTGTTTTGGTTTCTGTTCTATTTCACTGACTTGTCTATCCTATATAAATATAATATTGTCCTTACATAAATACTAAACTTTCTTGATTATTATAGTTGTATAATGTCTTGAAATCATCTACATGAATCCAACTTTGTTTTATTTTTCAGGATTATTTTGCTAGATCTTTTCTATTTTCATAAAAACCATAGATACAAAAAAAATCATAGATACATCTTGGCAATTTAATCATAAGCATCTCCTGAGCTATGGACTGAGAGTTCACTGAGTCAATCTGTCATTTTGAGGAAAATATCCTAACACTATTTATTTATTCAGTCCATCAACATTCTACCTGGACTTTGTTTAAGCCATTTCTATCCATTTAAGGTTTTGTCACTCAGTCAAAAATGACAGATGCTGGCGAAGATGCGGAGAAAGGGGAAGCCTCCTACACTGTTGGTGGGAATGCAAGCTGGTGCAACCACTCTGGAAAACAGCATGGACGTTCCTCAAAATGTTGAAAATAGAACTACCCTATGACCCAGCAATTGCACTACTGGGAATTTACCCTAAAGATACAAACGTAGTGATCCAAAGGGGCACATGCACCCGAATGTTTATAGAAGCAATGTCTACAATAGCCAAACTATGGAAGAACCTAGATGTCCATCAACAGATGAATGGATAAAGAAGATGTGGTATATATACACAATGGAATACTATGCAGCCATCAAAAGAAATGAAATCTTGCCATTTGCGACGACATGGATGGAACTAGAGAGTATCAAGCTTAGCGAAATAAGTCAATCGGAGAAAGACATCTATCATATGATCTCCCTGATATGAGGAAGTGGAGATGCAACATGGGGAGTTAAGGGGGGTAGGAGAAGAATAAATGAAACAAGATAGGATTGGGAGGGAGACAAACCATAAGGGACTCTTAATCTCACAAAACAAACTGAGGGTTGCTCGGGGGAGGGGGTTGGGAGAGGGGCGTGGGGTTATGGACATTGGGGAGGGTATGTGCTATGGTGAGTGCTGTGAAGTGTGTAAACCTGGTGATTCACAGACCTGTGGGGATAAAAATATATGTTTATAAAAAATTAAAAATTAAAAAAAAAACTAACCCTAATTACTACATCAATAAAGGAATATATGTAGAATGTCTAATTTCCAGAAAATAAAGAGCGGAAGATAAAAAAAAATATATTTAATTACTCAATCCAAAGAGAGAAAGAAAGAAAGAAAGAGAATACAGAAGAAATAATCATCTCTGAAAGCATAAGAGAAGATGGTGGAAATATAGCCAAATAATAGCCATTATAATCAATATGAATGGCAGCCAGATGTCAAACTAGAATGTGCTACTGGATCTCTCCACCAAAAACAATTGCAAAGAAGCAAGAGGGGGAAGTGGATTTCAGAAACCAACCACAGAATATGAGAAAATTCTGGAAAGATGGAAGTATGACTTGAGCTTGGTGTCAGAGGGTAGGTGGGAATGTAAGTGGTGTAGCCTGGGGCTGGGAGTAGGCAGAGATAGAAGTATAGATTTACTATGCTTTGTAGTGTGTGTGTGTGTGTGTGTGTGTGTGTGTGTAGGAAGTAGGAAGGTTTTTAAATTCTACGCCTGCCTCTTCCCCACAACTGCCTTGATATATTCTTTTCTTCTCTCTTCTCTGTAGAAATCGATGGAAATGGTCCACACTGCAAGTTCAGTTGTCCAAGAGAGAAAATAAGGGACACATATATATGCTCTGCTAAAGTAAGCAGTTGAGGAAAACAGGCATTAACTGATCATCTACCCTCAGCCTTAATTCTTCCACAGCTTGCCTTCCAAACCCCATAGCTGGTGGATAACAAGCTGTCAGGGCTGCCTTTTTACAATGTGGCATTTCCCTGAAGTTTTAAAGTGAAGTAGTGACCATAGTCGTTGTCTGGTGCCATGACAGCAGAACAGGGGAGGTCAGGAGTGGCTTGCAGAGCTTAGACTCTCCTTACAGACTGTTTCCCTCCCTTCTTTTTAAATTCAAAGACTGGATAGATTGGAGCCCGGCCTTCAGACCCTTTCTAGTACATCCTCCTGGACCCTCAAAAGGTATGTCAAAAAAAATTCAATTAGTTAGGACTATATACTGAAGAAGAATTACTAAACCTAATTTGAGAGAAGCTCAATGAATATATTAAGGAGATAAAGGAAGATATTAGCCACTTGAAATAAGAATATGAATCTATTTTTTAAAAAGGGAATATTATACATAAAAGTATGCAAATTGTAATAGTGAACAAGATAATGAAATAAAACTAGACTTTTGAAACTAAAGAAGGAACTGTGAATATGTAACCTGGAAGTTTATACTGAAGAATTTTCGAGGTGGCAACAGTCAAGATGCAGAGATAAAAACATATAAAACAAGAACTAAGAGATACGGAGGTTAGAAGTACCAATATATAGGTAATAGGAATTTAAAAGAATTACTGCCAGGAAGCAAAGCTTAGCAGGAGAGGAGAGCCAGAGAAGTGACAGGGAAGCTACAGGTTACAACAGATTTGTGAACTCAGCCAATCACAGTTGTGGCAGGGCCTAGCTGCTACAAAGAAGACATGTTTTAGACAATACTCATGGGTATGGGCAAAAAAAACTCAAGGACTGTATTTGTGACTAATTGTATAACAGGTTATTTTAGTTTCTGTTCTGTGGAAAGTGTAAAGCATTCCAACAAAGGGTTTTAATGTAGATTTTTTTTTTTTTGCACCCATGCTGTTGATTGCTAAATGTAATAGTCTGATCATGACGCTGAATAAATGTGTCTTTAAAAAAAAAAGGAAGAATCCAAATAGAAAAGAGAAAACCTTTTAGGAATACTAGAGACAAACTGGCCCAAAGTAACTCAGATTGAAAGAACTCATAGCACAAATGATAGGTGAGATAAGAAAAATTTACATTTTAGAGAAATCTATGCGTATTAAAAAGAAAAAAATAATTCTACAAACTTCTGGGAGGCGGGCCAGTGGGTAGAAGATCACCTCTAAAAAAACAAGAATCAAGTACAATGAGATAGCACCTCATATCTATTAAAATGCCCATCATTTAGAATGAAATCACAAGTGTTGGTGAGGACATGGAGAAAAAGGAACCCTCGTGCACACTTGGTGGGAATGTTAATTAGTACAAGCACCATGGAAAACAGCATGGAGGCTCCTCAAAAAACTAAAAGTTAAACTCCCATATGATCCAACAACCCCATTCTGGGTATTTATCCAAAGGAAATACAAGCAGGATGTGGAAGATATCTGCACTCCCATATTTACTGCAGCATTATTCCCAATAGCCAAGATATGGAAACAACCTAAGTGTCCATCAACAGTTGAACAGATGAAGAAGGCGCACTATGTAATACATAATGAAATAAATTCAGTTATGAGAGAAAAGAAAATCCTGCTTGGATTCCCAACATGGTCCCACATGGATGGATTCTGAGGGCATCATGCGAAGTTAAATAAGTCAGGGAGAGAAATACAAATAGTGTATGATATCACTTATAAATGGAATCTAAATGGGCCAAACTCATAGAAACAGTAGAATGGCGGCTACCAATGGTTGGGGGGCAGGGAGTATGGGGGGAGGAGGGAAATGTCAGTGAATGGTACAAACTTCCAGTTACAAGATGAATAAGTTCTGGGGATCTAGCATCCAGCATGGTGATTACAGTAATAATACCATATTATATACTTGAAAATTGCTAAGAGTATAGATCTTACATGTTCTCACAGCAAAAAAGAATAGTAATTATGTGACGTGATGGAGGTGTTAGGTAAAACTATGGTGGTAATCATTTTGCAATATATAAGTGCACCAAATCAACATATTGCACACCTTAAATTTATACAATGTTATATGTCAATTGTATTTTTTTTCTTTTTTTGCCCAATTATATCTTAAGAAAGCTGGGGAAAAATGAAAGAAACATCAAATTGACATCAGATTTCTCCACCATAATACAAGATGTAAGAAAACGATGAAATAATATTTTAAAGAATTTAAAATATACAGCCAAGTCATTATGTAGCTATGAAGAGGCTAAAAAAAAATTTCTCATGCATCTGTGACCTTACAAGTTTGCTGAACAGAAACCCATATTCAGGGAAAAGTAGTTAAATAGCTGAAGAAAAGATTCTAGGAGATATTGCACCAGATTTGAAAACAAAGAGTCAATATACACCTTCATGATATGTATTGCTGTCTTAAAAAAAAAAAAAAAGAAACAAAAAAAAGGAAAGGTTTATGACCAAAGAAAAGAAGAAGAAATGTATATCCAGTATCTAGAACTAAAATTCTACACAATCTTAACAAGATCAGAGAAAGGAGGTATCAGAGCATGCCCAATACTTGCAGTGTTAAGAAGTTATGGATGTTGGGGGCGCCTGGGTGGCTCAGTGGGTTAAGCCGCTGCCTTCGGCTCAGGTCATGATCTCAGGGTCCTGGGATCGAGTCCTGCATAGGGAGCCTGCTTCCTCCTCTCTCTCTGCCTGCCTCTCTGCCTACTTGTGATCTCTCTCTGTCAAATAAATAAATAAAATCTTTAAAAAAAAAAAAAGAAGTTATGGATGTTAATAAGCTCAAGAGATCAGGAATAAGTAAATAGGAGTTTGAAGTTAAAGGAAGTTACCATGTAAAAAAATAATAATAATATTAAATAATAGACGAAAAGCCAAACCACATGGTGGAAGAAAGAGAGAAGTTTTATTTTTTTAATTTAAAATCAATTAATTAATATACAGTACATTATTAGGTTCAGAGGTAGAGTTTAGTGATTCATCAGTTGCATATAATACCCAGTGCTCATTCCGTCAAGTGCCCGTCTTTAATACCCATCACCCAGTTATCCCTCCAGCAACCCTCAGTTAGGCAAAAAGAAAGTACATGCTATGGAAACATAAAATAATGTGCTAGAAATTAGTTCTAATATCACATTAATTAACATAGACATCACTATGTTAAATTCATTAATTAGATAATACATTTAGATTGGATTTAAAAACAACCTACAATGAAATAAAATGTTGAATAATACAGTCCAAAGTGACATCTAAAAGACTCATGGAAAGGCAGAAAAATAAAGGATTGATGAGACACATGGACAAAAACAGAGCTAAGTAGTTCATAATCTTAGTGTCCAATAATGTACATTATAAAGCAAAAAACATATATGTCATAAATGGCCAAAAAGTGGTAAAATAAACAACAGGAAAAAAAATACATCAATCATGAACCATATCGGCAGCTGACAATACTGTCTCAAAATATATGAGGCAACAACTGATAAAACTGCAAATGAAATAAGCAAATCAATAATCATAGTTGCAGATATAACTTACTCTTCTCAAAACCACAAAGTCAAGAAGTCAAAGGGCATAAAAGATATGAACTAGGCAGCAAATAAGTCTGATCTTAGAGCATTTGCATTATTATAAGCATACATGTAACATTTACAAAATAGCTATGTATTAGGTCAGAGAGGAAAATACAAAACCTCTAAATATCTTAAAACTGGGTAATGTAATTTTAATTGTAATGTAAAATTAAAAATTAATTATAAAGGGTGACTTTAAATAAATCCCATGGGTTTTGAAACTAAATAACATTATTAACAAATAAGTTTTGAATTACAAAAAAAGCAGAAATAAGGGAAATTATAAAATGATAATGAAAACACTACATATCAAGAATGGGGAACAGGGGCGCCTGGGTGGCTCAGTGGATTAAGCCTCTGCCTTCGGCTCAGGTCATGATCTCAGGGTCCTGGGATCAAGCCCCGCATGGGGCTTTCTGCTCAGCAGGGAGCCTGCTTCCCCCTCTCTCTCTGCCTGCCTCTCTGCCTACTTGTGATCTCTCTCTCTCTCTCTCTGTCAAATAAAACATTAAAAAAAAAAAAGAATGGGGAACAGAAGAGGTACTTAGTTTTTTACAGCTTTCAAGTACATGAAGTGATGGAGGTATGGTTGTAATCATTTTGCAATCTATAAGTGTATCCAATTAACACATTGTACACCTTCAACTTATACAATGCTATATGCCAGTTCCATCTCAATAAATCTGGGGAGAAAGAAAATAAGAAAGGTTTAAAATAAACAAGAATTTGGTTGAGGGAAATGAAATAAAAGTGGCATAACAAACCCAAAGAATCAAGAAGAAAGGAAATAATAAAAGCAAAAATCAAAGAAACAGACTGAAAAATGATAGAGAAAAGCTGGTTCATTTAAAAAACTCATAATGTAGGCAAACCTCCAGTAAAACTAGAGAAAGATTTTTTAAATATTCAAATAAAAAGATAGAAGAGAAATAACTGGAGATATTTTTAAAATAAGAGAGTATATCATAAGTAACTGTTAATAAATCTGACAACTTGATAAAATTGTTCCTAAAAAACACGAAATGCAGTGTGTGGTACGAGGGGAAATAGATAATTTGAATGGACAGTAAGCATTAAACACCTGAAGTGTTCAAAGATCTACCCTCTCAAGACAAAATAGAAAGCTAAAGGATTTTATAGGTAAGTTTTACTAAACTTTCAAAGAAACACTGAATTCTAACTTATACAAGCTATTCCAAAGAAAAGACAAAACAGAGCTATTCGGTTCATTTTAGGCAACTATTAAAATCTTGACTCCCAGAGCAGATAAGAATAATAATAAATAAAAGATCATACAGCATTTATTATGAAAATAAATGTAAAAAAATAAGCTAATCTAGCACTACAGTGTATTATAATACATCATCTTCAAGTATGATCTATCCAAGGGATGCAAGAATGATTCAACATCAGGAAAAAAAAATCTATTACTGCAATTTCACACATTAATACACATTTCATCAAAGCAGGGAAAGCCTTTAATAAAAATACAACATCTATTCATAGCTTTTTAAAATCTTAGGATAAAATGAATAGAAAGGAACTTACTTTATTGGGTAAAATTTATATACCAAAACCTATAGTTAATGTTATACTTAATGGAGAAACAATATGAATTCCCTGTAGAGCTGAAAACAATACAAGGACTTCCAGAATCCTGACTTTAACATAGCTCTACTTCTGCCCTAAACTAGAAGGGAGAAAAAGAGGTATGGTTAAGAATTAGAAAGGAAAAGATAAAACATCTGTCATTTGCTGATGATATGATCATCTGTTTAGAAAAGCTAAGAGAATCAAGTTCAACCTATGGAAAGCAATAGCCAAAAATAACCCATTTGCAAATGCAACAAAAATTATAAAGTTCCTTGAATTACATTAATCAAAAATACACAGGAGCTCTACAGTAAAATTTTTAAAGTTCTAATAAAAAGAAATAGAAGAATGCATAAATGAAAAGATGTTCCATGTTTTTGGGTGAGATAATATAATAAAGATGTCAATTTTCCTCTTCCAAATTAATCTATAAATTCAATACTATGTCAAAATTCCATTTGAATTTCCTAAGACACTCAACAAACTAAATCCAAAATTTACGTGAAAAAAACAAATGCTTATACATAGCTAAGCTGACCTCAGACAAGGGGTGGACTATTGGACCTACCATACTTAGGACAATTTTTCTTTTATTGTTATTAAGACTTTTTTTTTTAAAGAGTTTTAGGTTCAGAGCAAAATTGAGAGAAAGATAAATAGATTTCCCATATATCCCTACCCCCACACATGCACAGGCTCCTACCTTCTTTATCAACATCCCCTACCAGAGTGGCACATTCATACAACTGACGAACCTACATTGACCTATCACCTCAAGTTTGTAATTTTTTTTAAAGGTTTTATTTATTTATTTGACAGAGAGAAATCACAAGTAGGCAGAGAGGCAGGCAGAGAGAGAGAGAGAGGGAAGCAGGCTCCCCACCGAGCAGAGAGCCCGATGTGGGACTCAATCCCAGAACCCTGAGATCATAACCCGAGCTGAAGGCAATGGCTTAACCCACTGAGCCACCCAGGCGCGCCTCAAGTTTGTAATTTACATACAGGTTCCCTCTTGGTGTTGTATATTCCATGGGCTTGAATCAATGTATAATGACAGTATCTGTCATTATGGTGTCTTACAGATAAATCACTCAGACTTCTTACTGTGTAAAAATCCTTTGTTCCATCTATTCATTTCTTCCTTCCTTTGACAACCACCAATCACTTTATTGCCTTCATAGTTTTGCCTTTCTTAGAACGTCATATAGTTAGAATCATATGGTATGTAGTGTTTTCAGACTGGCTTCTGTCACTTGGGAATATATATTTAAGGTTATTCCATATATTTTTATGAGCTGATAGTTCAATTCTTTTTAGTGCTGAATAATATTCTATTGTCTGGACATAACACTGTTTATTCCCTCACTAACAGAAGAACACCTTGTTTACCTCCAAGTTTTGGCAATTATGAATAAAGCTACTATAAATATTTCTGTGCAGATTTTTGTGTGGATATAGGTTTTCAGTTTCATTGGATAAATAACAAAGAGCATGATTGTTGAGTTACATAGAAAGAATATGTTTAGTTTTGTAAGAAACTGCTGAACTGTTTTTCGAAGTGGCTCTACCATTTTGTACTCCCACCAGCTACTAATGAGAGTTCCTGCTGTTTCACATCCTTGCCAGCATTTGGTGTTGTGAGTGTTCTGGATTTTGGCTATTTTAATCAGAATGTAATGGCATCTCGTTCATAACCATTTCTTTGTGTATTTTTAGTAACAATCATTTATCACCTGTATCTTTTGCAATATTTTCTCACAGTCTGTAGCTTATCTTCTCATTCTGTTGACATTGTCTTTTGCAGACTAGTTTTTTATTTTAATGAAGGCCAGCTTATCAATTGTTCTATTCACAGATCATGCCTTCAGTGTTGTACCTAAAAAGTCACAGCCATACCCAAAGTTATATAGATGTTCTCTTTTCTATTATTAACATATAATGTATCATTTGTTTCAGGAATACAGGTCTGTGATTCATCAGTCTTACACAATTCACAGCACTCACTATACCCTCCCCAATGTCCATTTCCCCATCCCTCCCACCCTCCTCCACACCAGCAACCCTCAATTTGTTTCCCGAGATTAAGACTCTCTTATTGTTTCTCTCCCCCTCTGGTTTCGTCTTGTTTCATTTTTCCCTCCCTTCCCCTACGATCCTCTGTCTTGTTTCTCAAATCCTTCATATCAGTGAGATCGTATGATAATTGTCTTTCTCTGATTGACTTATTTTGCTTAGCAAAATACCCTCTAGTTCCATTCACATCATTACAAATGGCAAGATTTCAGTTTTGATGGATATATATATGTATATATATACCACATCTTCTTTATCCATTCATCTGTCAATGGACATCTAGGCTCTTTCCATTGTTTTGGCTATTGTGGACATTGTTACTATAAACATTGGGGTGCATATGCCCCTCTGGATCACTACATTTCTATCTTTGGGGTAATACCCAGTTGAGCAATTGCTGGGTCATAGGGTAGCTCTATTTTCAACTTTTTGAGGAACCTCCATACTGTTTTCCAGAATGGCTGCACCAGCTTGCATTCCCACCAACAGAGTAGGAGGGTTTTCCCTTCTCCACAACCTCACCAACATCTGTTGTTTCCTGACTTAATTTTAGCCATTCTGACTGGTGTGAGGTGGTACTTCACTGTAGTTGTTGTTTTTTTTTTTAAGATTTTATTTATTTATTCGACAGATGGAGAGCACAAGTAGGCAGAGAGGCAGGGAGAGAGAGATGTATAAGCAGGCTCCCTGCTGAGCAGAAAGCCCAATGCAGGACTCGATTGGAGGACCCTGGGATCATGACCTGAGTGGAAGGCAGAGGCTTTAACCCACTGAGTCACCCAGGCGCCCCTCACTGTACTTTTGATTTGTATTTCCCTGATGCTGAGTGATATTGAGCACTTTTTCATGTAACTGCTGGCTAGACACATGAAATATCTGTTCATGTCTTCTGCCCATCTCTTGATTGGATTATTTGTTCTTTGGGTGTTGAGTTTGGTAAGTACTTTTAGATTTTGGAAATGTCTTTGCAGAAATGTCTGTTCATGTCTTCTGCCCATCTCTTGATTGGATTATTTATTCTTTGGGTGTTGAGTTTGATAAGTTGTTTATTTTTTTTTAAAGATTTTATTTATTTGACACACAGAGAGAGATCACAAGTAGACAGAGAGGCAGGTAGAGAGAGAGGGGGAAGCAGGCTCCCTGCTGAGCAGATAGCCCTATGCAGGGCTCAATCCCAGGACCCTGAGATCATAAGGCAGAGGCTTAACCCACTGTGCCACCTTGGCGCCCCATGATAAGCTGTTCATAGATTTTGAATACCAGCCCTTTACCTGATATGTCATTTGCAAATATCTTCTCCCATTCTGTTGGTTGGTTGTCTGTCTGTCAGATTTGTTGGCTGTTTCCTTTGCTGTGCAAAAGCTTTTTATCTTGATTAAGTCCCAATAGTTCATTTTTGCCCTTGCTTCCCTTGCCTTTGGCAATGTTTCTAGGAAGAAGTTGCTTTGGCTGAGGTCAAAGAGGTTGTTGCCTGTGTTCTCCTCAAGGATTTTGATGGATTCATGTCTCACATTGAGGTCTTTCATCCCTTTTGAGTCTATTTTTGTGAGTGGTAAAAGGAAATGGTCCAGTTTCATTCACCTGCATGTGGCTGTCCAATTTTCCCAACACCATTTGTTGAAGAAACTGTCTTCTTTCCATTAGACATTCTTTCCTGCATTGTTGAAGATTAGTTGACTATAGAGTTGAGGGTTCATTTCTGGGCTCTCTGTTCTGTTCCGTTGATCTCTGTGACTGCTTTGTACCAGTATCATACTGTCTCAATAGTATTTTGTAATAGAGCTTGAAGTCCAGAATTGTGATGCCACCAGCTTTGGTTTTCTTTTCCCAACATTCCTCTGGCTATTTGGGGTCTTTTCTGACTCCGTGCAAATTTTAGGATTCTTTGTTCCGTTTCTGTGAAAAAAGTTGATGGTATTTTGATAGGAATTGCATTAAATGTGTAGAAGGCTATAGGCAGCATAGACATTTTCACAATATATGTTCTTCCAATCCATGAGCATGGAATGTTTTTCCATTTCTTTTTGTCTTCCTCAATTTCTTTCATGAGTATTCTACAGTTTTCTGAATACAGATTCTTTGCCTCTTTGGTTACATTTATTCCTAGGTATCTTATGGTTTGGGGTGCAATTGTAAAGGGGACTGATTCCTTAATTTCTCTTTCTTCTGTCTTGTTGTTGGTGTATAGAAATGCAACTGATTTCTGTGCATTAATTTTCTATCCTAACACTTTACTGAATTTCTGCATGATTTCTAGCATTTTTGGGGTGGAGTCTTTTGGGTTTTCTGCATAGAGTATCATATCATCTGCAAAGAGTGAGAGTTTGCCTTCTTCTTTGCTGATTTGGATGCCTTTTCTTTCTTTTTGTTGTCTGATTCTTGAGGCTAGGACCTCTAGTACTATGTTGAATAGCAGTGGTGATAGGGGATATCCCTGCCATGTCCTGACCTTAGGGAAAAAGCTCTCAGTCTTTCCCCATTGAGAATTATACTGACTGTGGGTTTTTTGTAGATGGCTTTGATGATATTGAGGTATATACCCTCTATTCCTATACTGTGAAGAGCTTTAATCAAGAAATGATGCTGTACTTTGTCAAATGCCTTTTCAGCATCTATTGAGAGTATCCTATGGTTGTGGTTCTTTCATTAATGTATTGTACCACATTGATTGATTAGCAGATGCTGAACCAAATTTGCAGCCCAAGAAAATCCCACTTGGTTGTGGTGAATACTTCTTTTAATGTACTCTTGGATCCTATTGGCTAGTATTTTGGTGAGAATTTTTGTATCCGTGTTCATCAGGGATATTGGTCTATAATTCTCCTTTTTTTGTTTTTTTTTAAGATTTTATTTATTTATTTGACAGACAGAGATCACAAGTAGGCAGAGAGGCAGGCAGAGAGAGAGGGAGAAGCAGGCTCCCCAACAAGCAAAGAGCCCAAGGCAAGGCTCAATCCCAAGACCATGGGATCATGACCTGAGCCGAAGGCAGAGGCTTTAACCCACTGAGCCATCCAGGCACCCCTGTAATTCTCCTTTTTGATGGGGTCTTTGGTTTTGGTATCAAAGTAATGCTGACTTCATAAAATAAATTTGGAAATTTTCCTTCCATTTCTATTTTTGGAACAGTTTCAGGAGAATAGGTATTAATTCTTATTTAAATGTTTGGTAGAAGTCCCATGGAAAGCCATCTGGCCCAGGGCTCTTTTTTGTTGGGAGATTTTAGATTACTGCCTCAATTTCCTTACCGGTTATGGGTGTGTTCAGGTTTTCTCTTTCTTCCTGGTTCAGTTTCTGTAGTTAATATGTCTCTAGGAATACATCCATTTCTTTCAGATTGTCTTATTTGCTGGTATATAGTTGCTCATAATATGTTCTTATAATTGTTTGTATTTATTTGGTGTTGGCTGTGATCTCTCCTCTTTAATTCGTGATTTTATTTATTTGGGTGCTTTCTCTTTTCTTTTTGATAAGTCTGGCCAGGGATTTATCAAATTCATTACTTCTTTCAAAGAACCACCTCCTAGTTTTGTTGATCTGTTCTACTGTTCTTTTGGTTTGTATTTCATTGATTTCTGCTCTGATCTTTATTATTTCTCTTCTCCTGCTGGGTTTAGGCTTTCTTTGCTGTTCTTTCTCTAGCTTCTTTAGGTGTAGATTTAGGTTGTGTACTTTAGACCTTTCTTGTTTCTTGAGAAAGGCTTATATTGCTATATACTTCCTCTTAAGACCACCTGTGCTGCATCCCAAAGATTTTGAACAGTTATGTTTTCATTGTCATTGGTTTCCATGAACTGTTTTAATTCTTCTTTAATTTCCTGGTTGACCCATTTATTCTTTAGTAGGATGCTCTTTAGCTTCCATGTATTTGAGTTCTTTCCAACTTTCCTCTTGTGCTTGAGTTCTAGTTTCAAAGCATTGTGGCCCAAAAATATGCAGGGAATGATCCCAATCTTCTGACACCAGTTGAGAGTTGATTTGTGACCCAGAAGGTGATCTGTTATGGAGAATGTTCCATGTGCACTAGATGAGAATGTGCATTCTGATGCTTTGGGGTGGAATGTTCTGAATATATGTGTGAAGTCCATCTGGTCCACTGTGTCATTTAAGGACTTTATTTCCTTGTTGATCTTTTGCTTAGATGATCTGTCCATTTCAGTGAAGGGGGTGTTAAAGTCCCCTACTGTTATTGTTTTATTGTCAAAGTGTTTCTTTGATTTTGTTATTAACTGGTTTTAAATAGGGACATAGATATTTTAAATTGTTAGATCTTCTTGTTGGACAGACCCCTTAAGTATGATACAGTGTCCTTCCTCATTTCTTATTATAGTCTTTGGCTTAAAATCTAATTGATCTGATGTAAGGATTGCCACCCCAGCTTTCTTTTGATGTTCATTAGCATGGTAAATAGTTTTCCACCCCTCACTTTAAATCTTGTCTTTGTGTCTTTGGGTCTAAAATGAGTCTCTTGCAGACAGCATATTGATAAGTCTTATTTTTTTTTTTATCTAGTCTGATACCCTGTGTCTTTTGATTGGGACATTTAGCCCATTTACATTCAGAATAACTATTGAAAGATATGGATTTGTGTCATTGTATTTTCTGTAAGGTCACAGTTACTGTATATTGTCTCTATTCCTTTCTGGTGTATGTTCCTTTTAGGCTCTCTCTTTGCTTAGAGAGGACCCATTTCAATATTCCCTGTAGGGCTGGTTTGGTGTTTGCAAATTCTTTAAGTTTTTGTTTATCCTGGAAGCTTTTTATCTCTCCTTCTATTTTCAATGACAACCTAGTTGGATATTGTAATCTCAGCTGCATATTTTTCTCATTTAGTGCTCTGAATATGTCATGCCAGTCCTTTCTAGCCAGCCAGGTCCACTGCCAATTTAATGCTTCTACCATTGTAGATTACAGACCTCTTGTCCTGAACTCCTTTCAGGATTTTCTCTTTGTCTTTGAGACTTGTAATTTTTACTATTAGTTGTTGTGGTGTTGACTTATTTTTATTGATTTTAAGGAGGATCCTCTGTGCCTCCTGGATTTTGATGCCTGTTTACTTCCCCTAATTAGGGACGATCTCTACTATTATTTGCTCCAATATAGGCCCCCCTCTCTCTTTCTTCTTCTGGGATCCCACCTATTCTAAGATTATTCCACCTTATGGTATCACTTTTCTCTCAAATTCTCCCCTCATGATCCAGTAATTGTTTATCTCTCATTTTCTCAGCATCTTTATTCTCCATCATTTGGTCTTCTTTATCACTAATTCTCTTTTCTGCCTCATTTATCCCAGCAGTTAGAGCCTCCATTTTTTATTGAACTTCATTAATAGCCTTTTTTATTTCAACTTGGTTAGGTTTTAGTTCTTTCATTTCTCCAGAAAGGAATTTTCTAGTATCTTCATTGCTTTTATCAAGCCCAGCTAGTATCTATATAATTGTCATTCTGAACTCTAGTTCCAATATCTTACTAACATCCATATTGATTAGGTCCCTGGCAGTTGGTACTGCCTCTTATTCTTTTCTTTTTGAGGTGAGTTTTTCTGTTTTGTCATTGTGTCCAGAGAACAGATGAGTGAAAGAGCAAAACGCTTAAAGGGTAACAATGACCCCAGAAAAATATACACTAAACAAATCAGAAGAGACCTAAAACCAGGTGGGGGGGAAGAATATGATCAGGCCAATATATAGAACAGAGCCACACACTAGATTTTTGGGTGTATTTTGGTCTTTTAGAAAAAACTGCCTCCCAAAATTTAAAAAAAAGAAAAACTTAAATATATATAAAAATAAGGTAAATACAATGAAAGGATGGAATATGGCTGTAAAGATGAAAGTTTTTTAAAAAATTTTAAAGGAATTGATAAGAAGTTGGTTTATAAAAAGAAAGAAAAAAATTAAAAAAAAAAAAAAAGGAGAGAATGTGGTCAGGCAGGAGACTAGAACAAAGCCATACACTTGATTTAGGGTATATTTTGGTCTATCAGAAGAAATTGTATCCCAAAATTTTAAAGAAGAAAAAGTTATATATATACAAAAAATAAGGTTAAATACAATGAAGAGCTAGAACACGACTGTAAAAATGAAAATTTAAGAAGATTTTTAAAAAGGAATTGATAAGATGTCCCAGTGAGGGTTCCACCCCCTGCTGAGCCACTAGAGCAACGTACCTAGTGGAGCAGACTTCTAGAAGTTCTGATTTTGTGCTTCACCGCTCTATCACTTGCTGGTAGCCAGCTGACAGCGGCTCCCAACCCTCACCATCTGTCTTCCCAAATATCGCCTCAGATTCACTTCTCCACATGTCCTGTCCCACCTTCCAGAAAGTTATCACTTTTCTGCTCACAGATCACTGGTATTCCTTTCTTCAATCTCCTGTTGAGTTTGTAGGTGTTCAGAATGGTTTGACAACTATCTAGCTGAACTCCTGGGACCAGATGAAATTTAGGTCTCCTACTCCTCTGCCATCTTGCTCCTCCCACCTATATAGGTGTTCTCTTGTGTTAACTTCTTTTCTTTTTAAGATTTTATTTTTATTTATTTATTTGAGAGAGAGAGAGAGAGTATGAGAGGGGATAGGTCAGAGGGAGAAGCAGGCTCCCCACTGAGGAGGGAGCCCGATGAAGGACTTGATCCCAGGACTTCAGGATCATGACTTGAGCCGAAGGCAGTCATTTTACCAACGGAGCCACCCAGGTGCCCCTCTTGTGTTATGTTCTAGGAGTTTTATAGTTTTGGATTATATATTTATACCTGCAATCTATAGAGTGAATTTTTTGTCTGTGTCTAGATTCATTTTTTTGCATGTAGAGGTCCAGTTGTTTCAGTATCATTTGTTGAAAGGAGTATTTTTGCTCTACTATATTGCTTTTCTTCGTACTAAAGGTCAGTTGACTGTGTTTATGTGGATCTATCTCTGGGCTCTCTATTCTGTTTCACTGAACTGTTTGTCTTTTCTTTCACCAATACCACACTGTCTTGATTACTGTGCCTTTATCTTAAGGTCTCAAAGTTAAGTAGTCTCAGTCCTCTAATTTTATTCTTCTCCTTCAATATTGAGTTGGCTATTGAGTCTTTTGCTTAGGACACTCTTTAAAACTATAGTAATAGTAACAATAATAATATGATTTTGGTTCAAGTAACTCAGAGACAGAATCATAAATATATAGGAATCTATTATGCAATAAATGTGGACATCAAAAACCACAGGGAAAGACAGATGCTTTAGTAAATGATGTTAGGAAAACTGTCTTGTTATATGAAGGAAAACAAGCCAGATTCCTTCCTAAATCTACCTATAAAGTTGAACTCTAGAAGAATTAAAGACATATATATAAAAGATAAAAGGATAAAGTTATTAGAAGAAAAAAAACAGGTTTTCTTTGTAATCTAGTATTGGAAAGAAGTTCTTAAATAAAACTTTAAATGTATACACAATTAGGGAAAAGAACTGATGAGTTTGATTACATCAGACTTAAGGACTTCTATTCAGCAAAATATACCATGGAAAATAATTAATAAACAGCCAACAAAACAGAAGAATATATTTGCAACTTCTAAATCTGACAAAAGACAACTATATAGAATAGCCCGAAAAATGACTTCAAATCAGTGAGCAAAGGACAGACACTATAAAAAAACAGAAGAGGCAAAGCATATGAACAGGCAAGGTACAGAAGAACACCCACAAAAAGGCAACAAGCACATAATAAAATCTACCAAAACACTGGTAATCAGAGAATACAAATTAAAACAAAAATGCTTATCACTTCTTAGAATACTACATCAGAAACTAATGATATACTGTACAGTGGCTAACATAACATAATAATAAAAAATATAATAATAATAAAATATATATAAAATAAATATATATAACAAAATATTATTAAAAACAATAAAATTGCTTATCACTTTATGCCTATTAAAACTGTTAAAATTGGAAAGATGGATGAACTCAAGTATAAGGTGAGGATGTGGGACATAGAAACCCCCAACTATTGCCATTGAAATTATAGATCAATGAGAGAAACCAGCCCTGCCTGGTCAAACTACACATATATATACCCTCTTTCCCAGAAACTCTGGTCCTGAATATACATTCCAGGCAACTGCCCATATAGGTCCAAAAGGAGAGATGTTGAGGATGCACATTATAGCTCTGCTTAGGAAAAGAAGGAATTGGGGCTACCTGGAGTTCATCTTTGGGACAGTCAATGTAATAGAGAATATGAACAAAGCCAAGAATTAGATTTTTGAAAAGAGCAAGAATATTGACAAGACACCAGCAATATTGATCAAGAGAAAAATTGCATAAACATACATTTTTAGGAATACAAAGAAGATACAACTATATGCAGCAGAATTTTTTTTAAAGAATAAAGATACTATGAACAATTCTATGCCAATAAATTTTAAAATTTAAATGAGATGGACAAATTCCTACAAAACTTCTAGAAATAAAAATGTCACATAATCTTAAGTTCCTTTAAAAAAAAAACAAAACTTGAATCAGCAGCTAAAAATCTTTCCATATAGAAACATAAAGGGTTTTGCCAGAAAATTCTATCAAACATCCAAGGAACAAACAATTTTAATCTTAGAGAAATCTACCCAAGAGAAGAATAAAAGAGAGAATACTCACCAGCTCAATCTATGAAGCAGGGAGCAAGGGTTCAGTTCCAAAATCTAGCAAAGACAGTTTGAGGGAAAAAAAACAACAGAATCAATGTCATTTATGAACATAGATCTAAAACTCCTACACAAATATTCTCAAATCAAATTTAGCAATATGTGGGAAAAGATACTCTCATGAACAAACTGGATATATTCCAGGACTGAAAGTTTAGTTTAATATTCGAGAATCAATTTAACATACTTCACCACAGCAAAAGATTAAATAAAAAAAAGTACAGTCATTTCAATAATTGCAAGTAAATGTATTTGATAGAATTCCAAGTATTTTCAGAAGTAGAGTTTCTTAGCCTTTTAAAAGAGATTTTTTTGAAAAGCCTGAAGGACTCATAAATCTCTGTGATCTCAGATTAGGCAAAGTGTTCTTAAAAATGATATCAAAAATGCACATGACAAAAAAGGATAAACTGAACTTCCTTAGAATTAAAAACTTTTGTGTTTCAAAGGTCACCATCAAGAAAATAAAAATACAACCTATATAGGAGAAGATATTTGCAAATTACATACCTGATAAAGGACTTGCATCTAGAATACATAAAGAACTCTAACAACTCAAAAATAAAGACACACAACCTAATTTAAAAATGGGCAAGAGACCTGATAAGCATTTCTCCAAAGAAGATAGATGGTTAATAAGCATTTGTTAAAAATACTCAATGTCTTTAGTCATCAGAGAAATGCAAAACCCCAATGAGATAACACTTAATGCCCTCAAGGATAGCAATGATCAAAAATACATTCAATGACAAGTGTCGGCAAGAATGTGAAGAAACTGGAACTTTGATACCCTGTTGGTTGGAATATAAAATGATGCAGTCATTTTGAAAAAGAGTCCTGTCAGTTCCTCAAAAGATGAAAAAAAAAGAGTTAACATATGACCGAGGAATTTCATTTCTAGACATATACACGAGAGAACAGAAA
Source organism: Neogale vison (assembly GCF_020171115.1). NCBI lineage: Eukaryota > Metazoa > Chordata > Mammalia > Carnivora > Mustelidae > Neogale > Neogale vison. The sequence continues at coordinate 115,049,203 of NC_058095.1, read as the reverse complement.
ACATTTGTCCACACAAAAAGTTGTACATGAGTCCTCACAGTAGCATTATTCAAAATAGCCCAAAAGTGGACATAACCCGAATGTCCTTCAACCAACTGAAATTCAGCTCCATAGGGTTAATGACATGAAACTAGCAGAAGGCTTTTGGGTTTTGTTTTCTGTTTTGTTTTCACTGTTTAGTTTAGTTTTGTTTTGTTTTGTTTTGTTTTGTTTTGTTTTGTTTTTTTGAGAGAGAGAGAAGGCACACAAGTGGGGACAGAGAGGAAAGAGAGAATCCCAAACAGGTTCTGTGCTCAGAACCCCACATGGGGCTCGATCTCAGGACAACAAGATCATGACCTGAGCTGAAACCAAGAGGTGGGCACTTATCTGACTGAGCCTCCCAGGCACCCTGAAACTAGCAGAAAACTTAAAGCTTGGTTTTCAGAAAATAATTTCTCCCTCATCAGCTGTTGTGAATTTTCAAAACTCACTAACAGATCCACTAGCTGTCTCTGCAGAAGTCTGGACTCAAGGTCAACTGATAAGGTTGCAGTCTATGAACAGGGAAGACCCTAAATGCCTTACCCAAGATAACAAGCCCAAGACCCCATCCAGTCTATACAAGCTCTCAGAGCATGCATATAGCCTCTTCTCCTTGTCCTAAGATCACCTCCTGATATCCGGTTCAACTGTCTCATTCTGATATTATGTCTCCACCCCAAAGTGAACATTGGATGTATGTTACATATATATTTGCTCAATGCACATGCACCATCTTTCCTCAAATAAGTTTCCCTGCCCTTTTTATCAATATGATGTAATCTCAACTCCTATAAAAACTTGTTCTCTTCCCCTTCGGGGAGGAGGATTTGAGACTTGTCCTCCCATCTCCTCATCTGGCTGCCTCACAAACAAGCTCTTTGCTTGCTGCATGCCTGATGTCTTGGTGACTAGCTTTGCTGTGCATCAGGAAGAAGAAATGCAGTTCAGTTACAAAATGAATGGATATGCCATACTTAAACGATGGAATATTATTTGACAGTAAAAACAAATTATGTACTGACACATGGCCACAGCATGGATGAAATTTAAAAACATTCTGCTAAGTGGAAGAAGCCAGCCATGAAAGGCCACATCCAGAATAGGCAAATCTATAGAGACAGAAAGATCAGTGCTTGCCTCGGACTGGCTGAGTCAGGGATGGAGATGGGGAGAAGGAGTGGTAGGATGGAGAATGAGTGGCTGCTAAGAGATACAGAGTTTCCTTCTGGAGAATTAAAAACGTTCTAAAATTAAATTGTAGTGATGGTTGCATCGTTTTTTGAATATACTAAAAGCCATTGAATCATACACTTTAAATGGATGAAATGTATGGTAGGTGAATTATGTCTCAATAAAGATGTTTTTAAAAAAGAAGACAAGGTGACTATCATTTCTCCAACATGGCACTGGAGGCCCTAGGTGGTGTAGTAAACCAAGAATGAAGGAAAGGAGAAAAGGAAGTGAAAAAGGAAGAGAAGGAGGGAGAAATGGAAGGAAGGTGCGGAATATGATTGGAAAAAGAGAAACAACATTGACAATACTAACATATGATTCACCTAAAACTAAGCTATTAGAACTAATCATAAAGATAAACAAAGCTGCCAAATACTAAATCAGTATTCAGTATTCAATTGCATTTCTACATAGCACGAATAACATTTAGAAAATATAATTTTTAAAAAAGATATTCATTGTGGTATCCCCCAAACACATGAAGTACAAGAAATAAGATATGCAAAATCTTCACAAAAATTTAGAAAACTTGGGGCACCTGGGTGGTTCAGTCAGCTGAGCATCCCACTCTCTCAGCTCAGGTCTTGATCTCAGGGTTATGAGTTGAAGCCCTGTGTCGGGGCTCTGCACTAGGCCTGGCATCTCCTTAAAAAAAAGAGAGAGATAACTGTATTGAAAGACATTAGTGAAGAGCTAAATAAATGGAGAAATACACCATGATCATGGGATGAAAAACTCAGTATGGCAAAGATGTCAATGTTTCCCAATTTTGCTTAGACATGTGAAAAAATTCTACTGAAAATACTGGTTTATTTATGAATGATGACAAGAGGATTCTAAAATGCATAGAAAAAAACCAAAGGCCCAGGAATAGGGGAGGCATTCCAGAAGAACAGGAATGGGGGGCAGGGAGAGGAATTGAGTTAATTGTATTTAAGCTTGCACCAAAGGGTGGGTCCAAGTTAAGTAGGACCTAAAATGTTTGCAAATGGAATACCCTTCTAAAGAAAATAACCCAAAATTATAAATATTAAATCAGGGATCCAAGCAAAATGAGAGGTACTGAAATGAGGAGATACTCATGCTTAAGCTTCTGGACTTCAAGGTAGATCCACGTCCATCTGCATAGTAATGGTGCTGGGAGAATCAAATATACTAATGGAACAGATTTGGGAGCCCAGAAATAGACCCACCCACATATACAGACAACTGATTTAAGATGGAAGTAGAATTATAGGGCAGTTGGTAAAGAACGGGGTTTTTGATGCTGGAACAATTGATCTTATGTTGAAACCTTCCTCAAGTCATACTCCAAAATCAATGACAGGTGAACTAAAATCTCAAATGTGGGAGGCAAATCCATGAAATATATAAAACAAAATACTGAAAAATATCTTTGTGACTTCAGCATGAGAAAGATTCCTTGAGACATAAAATGTACAAAATATAGAGGAAAGGATTTTAAAATTAGTTTTAATGTAAAATATTAAATTAAGAACTAGTTTGCATTCAAAGACTGTACAAAGAAGATAGAGACAAATATAAACTGGAGAATACAGTTTAAAATACATTTAATTGACAAAGGATTAATATCCAGAGTATATATTTCTTCACTCTGAAATGCTCATTTCTCTCATATTTTAGCGACTTTTAAATCAGATGCATCTTACAATCAACAGGGTGCCCCAATTTGTTAGCATTTTTATTTCTTAGTGATAGTAGTACCTTAGGAGCACCTCTTACAATCAGTGATCTCTTAGATTTGATTAAAAACATTACAAAGAACCACAGATCAACACACAAAGCAAGACAAAAAAAATTAAAAATTGGGCAGAATACTTGAACAGGCACTTCATAGGAAGGAAAATCTGAATAACCTATAAATATGGGGAAAAAATGTTCAACCTCATTAGTAAGTGGGGAAATGCAAATGAAAACTATAATGAATTAACATTTCATACTTACCAATGTGGCAAAAATGAAAAGTTTGACGACATGAAGTGCTAGAGATAATGTAGAACATTCAACACGTATATATTCTGCCACTGGGAGTGTGTAATTGGACAATTTCTTTGGAGAACATTTTGGCTTTATCTAGTTCAAAATACACATAAACCTATGACTTAGAAATTCTAACCCTAGATTCATTCTCAAGAGAAGCTCTTGGACATGTACACAGAGCATGTGTGCAAAGCATATTCAAACACTGCTGTTCGTGAAAGCAAAACCTAGATACAACCAACCAGGATGGATAAAAAATGTTGTCTCCTCTCACATGGGATATCACGTATCATTGAAAATGAACAAAGTATGGCTACACTCCCTCATAAGAAATCTCCTGAACATAATATGGAGCAAAGAGAAATCAAGCTGCAGAGTACGTACAGTATGACTCCATTTATAACCAGAAACATGCAAAATTAAATAACATATTATTCAGTTTGAAAACACACATTTTGAAGTCATAAAAAAGCAAGATGATCATGAACACAAGATTCAGAATAGTGGTTGCACCTAAGGGTAGAGGGAAAGAGAAGGATTGAGAAAGTAACATTTCCAGGTTTCAGGGTTCATTAAAATATTCTATTTTTAAAACAGGTCTGAGGGTATACTTGTATTTCTTATATTGTTTTCCTTTTTATTCCATTCATATTTTATAGGTGGTCTTTTAGCATTCACTCAACATTTGATTTCTAACATTTAAAAAGTCAGTCTTCACATCTAGCCAGTTTTTCTGCTAAGATGCATACAACCCTGTGAAAATCAGTCATAAATCCATTTTACTCTCCAGCATGTCTGGCAATGACTGAGCCACCAAGAAAAAGTCTAAGGCCAGTGCACTCTTCCAAGGATGGGAGAAAGGTCTGTGTGTCTCCTGGGAAAAAAACCTGTTAAAAATAGTACATATAGAAATACTATTGTGCTAAATGGAATAAGCATTAGTTACTTAGAAAATTCACTTAACTGGAAAGATTTGAAGACTCATGATCCCAGATGAAGTATTAAGCCATATTTAAAATAAAATAATTATGAATAGAAGTTCTTTATATTTTCTTTCCATACCAAATGGAAAATACTTCCATTTCAGCAAACAATTCTCCAATAATAATAATAATAACAAAATTACCTGGATTTCTTGATATCTCACTGATCCAGATTTCTTAAGCCTACTCATAGTCCTTCACACAGCCCAAAGTCAACTTTTGACAATTATTTTTAGAAAGGAAACTTCCAGAAGTTTAAACTCGTAGAGGACATATTTTAAAAAATTAAATCATGGGGGAAAGTTTTAATGGTATAATTGAGCACCTGCCATGCACTAAGTTCCACACAGAAAGCCAGGGATGAAACGGAAGACCAAACAGGGCTGCACACTTGGATGCTTACAGTCTAGTGGGGGAGACAGTCATTAATCAAAGAATCGCTGAGGTCAAAGTTCAATTACAATGGAGGGAAGTGCTTCATGAAAGCAGAGTGTCAAATGGAAAGAAACGGCCTGGTGAGTGATGATGGAGGTAAGCTTAGAAGAAAGAGTAGGTGAAATCTAGGCATGTGTGTTGCAGGGGTTGGGGAGGGAGAGGTGATGGGGAAAACATTCCAGGCAGAGGGACCAGACAGTGTGACGCTGAAGTCACTACAGCTGAAACTGCATATGGTTTACAGTCAATAATCACACCAGGAAGACATGGAGGTCATAATAATAAATGCGCAAATAGTAGTTTGCTAGGTGAGCAAACACTGCATTAAATTATTGAATAAATGGCAGCTGTTTCATATCTAGACTTCAGTAATCATAACTAATCTTTTTATGTGATTGATAATACTTTGTGCAGGTTATGTTTGGGAACGTGAATATTTACAAGATGAACTCAAGAGTAAATGTAAAGATGATGAGAAAGTAAATTGGTAGATTCAAAAAATTATATTATCACATTTAACATCTGAAAGTCATTTCCCTCAAGCCCATAAAGCCTAACTTTGTTTGTTCAACAGTCTGTGGAAGTATAGTCACTCAGTCATTCATCAAATATGGAATGAATGCCCAGTACGTGCCCAACAATGGGACAGGTATGAAGAATATACAGATGAAAAGGTATGGTGCCCTCTCAAGGAGCTTGCTGTTTCATGGTGAACTAGTCACTAAAGGGAGAGTTATGTGGGAAATTGAGGCGGAGCATGGAGGGGAGTAACTCAGACATTGGTAGGGATCGACATATTCTTAAAGATTTGGAAGAGCAAAGGATGTAAGAGCGATCAATGCACAGAACAAAGAAAGCCCACTGGAACCATGAAGAAAAACCAACAGCTATTGAAGAAAGAAAATATAATCATGATACTCTACTGGACTCTGAAATGTAAAATAGTCAAATACAATAACATAATCATTCCACTGCTATAACTAAAAAAATCTATTTAAAGAATGGAGGGAGGAGTGAGGAGTAGATTATGAGAGGTATATGATTATCCTAGAAAGAGAGCAAATAATACCTAATGTTAATCAATCAATCAATAACAATAACTATGCAAAGAAACAGCGAAAATAGTTCAAAGCCCTTGCCTCTGTGAGGTAGGCTGAGACTTGGTTCTAAGTGAGACAGCTTCCATTCCTCTCACGATAAGCCACTTTGTAATCCTGGGGCATTTTTTTTTTTTATGTCCATATATTACTTTGATCATTTTCAAGCAAATACTGTTTTTAAAAGAGACTATTACAAAGGAAACACTGCATAACCTTTAAGGCACAGTAAATAAATCAGCAAACGAATAATAAAAGGTGTTCGTGAGGTTATGGAGGGAGATACAATGGGGACTAGAGGGAAGGAAATACGGGTCCATAAAATGCTGCTGCAAAGCTATTCTAGCAGCTAGTCTAGTGGGTCCCTAACTAGAGAAACATGATGGGATTATTTCCATTTTCACCGAGAGCCATGTTTTCCTGTTTCTTTCCTATCTGGTGGGATTTTCATAGGCCCAAGACTCTTGGCATGACTGCTCTGTTGCAAAGCCATAATTGTGTGCCAACTGTGCACTCCGAGGGCATTTTTCTAACGTGAAACACAAGAACAGGCATGGCAGAGAGGCTGACATGTGAAACCTCCTACTTACCTAATCTTTCTGCTCTTCTCCTCATAAGAAATCACTTTAGAGTGCAGTCCCATCTCCCACATTTTGTGGAATGATAAATTCACCATAAAAAGAAAAACACAGGCTTTTTTTGGGAAAGTCACTGCACATGTTCAGTTGTTCTAGAAAGTTCTCTTGGGAGACATTTGTTCTAAGGACATTTTCTTCTTCATAGAAAGGAAGGCAAAAGCAGGCTAATTCTCAAAGTGCTGATGGCCACCTCAGCCCCCTCCAGAGAGCAATGCAGTCACTCACCTGTCTTGGGGAAATGTGTATATTTAGAGTGAATCTTCTCTCCTGAATTCTCTATATGAAATAACCATTTACCTTTGGGTGAATCTGAAGTATCTATCACCCCACTTGCCTTCTCTCGTCTGTTCTGCTTCCTCTGGGTCCAAGAGCATTAATAGAAAGCTATCGATCATGTTGAGGGAAATGCTGAATAGGTTACTGAGAGTCAAGGGGACCATACTATCAAAGGGCACGAAAAAGCAGCCAAGCTTCCAACTCAATCAAGGATTTATCTTCAGAGAAAGGTGCCATATGTATAGGCAAGGGCTACTTTCCGTTCCTTTCCAGGGAAAGTAAGGTGGTGACTAGTTCAACATTGCCTAGTGCTAAAACTTCCCCATGAGGGGACTAACAAGAGTTTGGAAAAACTTTACCTCTTGCTCCATGGCTTTTAAATGACTAGCCAATCAAGGTTTTAATTTGACCCCACTATCTCTTCCACTTCAAGAGTTGTCTTTATCCTATGAAGACATAACAAGGAAGACAGAGAGGGTACAGGTGAGGCTCAGCAGGAGTGAAGGGGTAGTGGCCACAAGCAATCCATATGGGAACAAAAGTCCCTCCAAGAATGGCAGAGTTTTAGGACCCCTGGGTGGCTCAGTTAATCACCTGCCTTCAGCTCAGGTCATGATCCCAGGGTTCTGGGATCGAGTCCCACATCAGGCTCCTTGCTCACAGGAGCCTGCTTCTCCCTCTGCCTCAGCTCCCTCTGCTTGTGCTCTCCCTCTCTGACAAATAAATAAATAAAATCTTAAAAAAAAAAAAAAAAGAAAAGAAAAAAAAGAAGAAGAAGAAGAATGACAGAGTTTTGCCAGGTCTCGGAGGGCAATGAAGGAAACCTGACCCTATGTTTTCTTTGCAATGAATTGTCCGTTCCTCTGCAGTCAAAACATCTACCACTACTGTCAAGGTAAGCCACTAGCAACAGCACAGGATTTAGAAAAAGAGGGCATTAAAGTACATGTATAAGAAAGCAATGATGGGGATAAGGTAGTTAAAAAGCACAAATGTACAGCTATAAAAGAACTAAGTCCCACGGATGGAAGGCATAGCACAGTGACACTGTTAACACCGTACTGCCTTTCCAGCGCTGGCCCCAGATGTAGCAGCCACCGAGATGTTGATGCCCAAGAAGAATCATATCGCCGGTTATGATGTCCTTTTCAAGGAGGGAGTTACGGTGGCCAAGAAGGGTGCCCATAAGCTCAAATACCCTGAACTGGCAGACAAGAATATGCCTCATCTTCACATCAGACCATGAGGCTACATAAAGCAACAGCTTTCCTGGAGGCATTTCCAGTGATAGCTTACCAACCAGTGCATCCAAGATCTCCGTGATTTCCTCCACCTGGCCCCTGAGACATGCCTGCCACTCTGTGCCTCAGCCATCCCGAGAACGGTGGACCCCAGCCCAAAGGTCTGGAAAGCTCCGCAAGCCTCACCAGAGGGAAAGCTGACAGAGACACCTGCAGGCAAAGCACTGTGGCCCCTGCTGCTAACAAGAGAGCTGAGGCTGGGACTGGGTCAGCAACTGAATTCCAGTTTACAGGTGGATTTGGTCATGGACGTGGCCAGACACCTCAGTAAAGCTGGAGGAGATTGTTGTGTGTTGAATAAATCTGTAGCAATAAATAAATAACACTGTATCATATATCTGCAAGTTGCTAAGAGAATAGATCTTGAAGTTTCCCCACAAGAAAAAAAAATTGTAACCGTGTGTTATGGTGATGGATGTGAATTAAACTTATCATGGTGGTCATTTCCCAGTATCCACAAATACAGAATCATTATGTTATATCTCTGAAACTAACATAATAAGTCAATTAAATCTAAATTTAAGAAAGAAAGAAAGAGAGAGAGAGAGAACAGGAGAGGAGACAGAGGGGGAGGGGAGAGGGAAGGGAAGGGAAGGGAAGGGAAGGGAAGGGAAGGGGGACTGAGGGAGAAAATGCTTCATAAAGCACATAGATGTGCCTGAGGTGGCTTTAGCACAGAGCCCTGAGTGCTGGAGATCCTCCTGGCAGAAGGCGACTCTTCCCAGGCTGCCTTCTTCCATCTTCACCTGATTCAGGGAATTAAGGTATGGCCATCAGGAGTGGTATTCCTGTTTCAACTAATAATTTAAGAAGATGCTGGGTCTCAAAAGCTGACCCAAATCTCATTTTGTTCAACAGCTGTTCATGGGATACCTTCTCACAGGTGCTTCCCCTTACCTAGAATCCTTTCTGCCCTTCTGCTGCTACAGACTCAGCTAAGGCTCAGTTTCCCTCGAGAAAGCCAGACCTGCACCCCACAGGTTTGAGATAAGGGTCTCTGAGAGGTGTCCCACAGCATCCCAAACTTCCCCAACTAGCAGTATGGCAACATTTGCTCTTCTCTGCAGGGAAACCATTCCTTCCAGAAGGGCAGTGATCAAGCCTCTCAGTCAAGGCCAGACTCATCGCAGGCATATGATATGTATAGGTGGAATGATGTATATGAACTACTGACCAGTACTATCCCTGGAAGTATGGGGAAAAAAAGATGATGAATTCTCTCTCTGAGCTCAGGGTCTCATCTGGGATGAGAAAGAGTAAAAAATACACACCGATTGCTACACACAGGGCACTGCTGGAAGTGCGCTGTGTGTGTTAACTCATCTATGTACTAACTCGTCTAATCCTCGTGACCTTACAGGTAGGAACTACCATCAGCTGCATTATACAGATAAAGGAACTGAGGCACAGAGTGACTTGCCTAAGCTCCCAAAGCTAGTAAGTCGCTGACACATGGTACAAGCCCAGGCAGCAGGCTCCTGAGCCCAAGCCCTTCCCCACTTAGCTGCGTTGCCTCTCAGGTCCCAGATGAAGACAACATGCAGCGTGAGTCCCACCCACCCTGTGGATAAAGTGAGGCACACAGTGCTCGGGAAGACGGGAAGGATAAAGGTTTCTGATGTCAGACCTTAGCAGCACCCTCTGTCCCCTTCTTCCTCTCTGCCCCCAACTTAATAGATTCTGCAAACAACTGATTTTGGAACCAAGTTCAAAGTTTCAGAACCTATCAACACCTGATCAAACTCACTGCCCCAAATTTAAATGGGAAGCTGAGGTTCTAATTCTAATATATTTCAGCATATGGCCATAAATTGCTTTGTGAGTGGAGCTGGTCAAAAACCCTTTACCTCTCAGATGAGAGAAAATAAGCTTGCTAAATATTACATATGGCACAACCTGACATAAAATATTTTTTAGAAGAGGGCCTCTTGTTCTGACCCCTGTATTTATGGGCTTAAAGATTGAAAAGGTTTAAGATGAGGTTTTTTGTTTGTTTTTTTTTTAAACGTTCAGTTTTCCTTTCTTTCATTGCTGTGAAAATAAAGTGGCAATTCATGGCCATAATGGGTAATTCCACTCTGTGCCTTCCAGAGAATAAGGAAGAAGGAGCCCTCCGTGTTTGGTATTCATATGTTCCTGCAGGGCCAGAGCCCGTGACCTTGTGACCTGCAGCCGTTGATGGGAAATGCCCAAAGGTTCTCATTCTTGTTCAGCAGCTCACCCAGCATTTTAAAAGGACAATGAAAACATTCCTGGGGCTTCTGGGCTTCTTAACCCCATCCCACTAACGATTCATTCTATCTTTGAAGAGGTCAACATTTATTATTGTAATATCATTTTCATACTTCTTGAGAGCAGAGTGACTAAGGGAACTGAAGAAAGGAGATTCTCTGGGGTGGAAAAGCCTCGAGAGGGCCAATTCCATCGTGGACACTCACAGTTTGGGGTATGAAACGGGGGTCTCAGAGAAAGGTAACTGTAGGTGTCTTTATAAACTAGAAATTCTTATCTTGAGATTTTCAGACTTCAGAATTTCAAACGTTTGCTTTTCCTTCCTCGTGCGTTTTAACTGTAGAAAAGACATGAAAGGGTATTTTATTTGTCCCGTCCAGAGAAAAGGATGACGTCCACATAAGTCACATTCATTTCCTCGGTGGAACAAAGACAGCATTTTGATGCAGAGGAAGTCAGGATGGGAAGGGGTCCAGAGAGATGGAGCACGGGGATCTCACTCTAAAAATGCCCTTCTCTTCTCTTTTTCAGGGTAAGTCTCACTCTCTGAGAATATCACTCCTGCTCTCCTACAACCCATGCCAAGAAAACCTCTCCTTTTCAACTTCCCTTTATGCCGTCAAGCCTAATGCATGACTATGTTCCAAGAATTCTAACATCCTCCCTTCGTCCACTGAGGTCATCACGTCCTTCGTGGCCATCAAGTCTTCCCTGTAGGAGTGACTCCTTCCTCAATGCCACTATCATCATCACCAACATCATCAACATGACTCCCATTTGTAGATTGCTAGGGGGCTGGTCAGCATTATTTCCCACCGAAATTCGCTCCTGACAACAGCCTGGTGAGGGAGGCAGTGCCACTCCCACCGGAGCTGAGCCTCAGATTGCTGGGAACTTAAGATCCCGGCTAACAAGGAGCAGAACCAGGATTCACCCCGGAGACCACTGCTTCCGGCACCGTAAAGGCCTGCGGCCGGCCCTCAGCAGTACCCAGAGGGGAGGCTGGCTGTTTAGAACCCAGAGAGAGCGAAGAAGAACCCAAAGAAACTGACCCTGCACTTCTAACAAGCCCCTGGCCGCTAAAGACACGGCTCTTCCAAGGACACCTGGAGCAGCACAACCTCTTGCCTAATGCCTGACTCCCCTGCACAGACCCCCAAAGAATGAAGAAATTTTAAGAGGGGCATGTGTGGGGGGGGGGGGGAACTGATGACCCAGAAGTTCCGAGAAACACCAGACGTTAGCTTCTGAAATGGAATGAATACCTACACCAGCAGATAAGTAAGTTCAAAATTCTGTACAACGGGTTTTCCATGACTGAGAGTCGCCTAGCTGCATCCCAGTTTATGTTCAGTCAATATCAAAACAGGGCTAGAAATAGCCCCCAAACACATTTGGTAATGGAAATATACACAATCCTTAACTTGAGTTGTGACACATGAAGCTTTAATTATTTACCAGCTCTTAATGCCTGATCCATAATTAATACCAGAATGCACTTCTCTCCCTAGCTGCTCCCTGATTGCTGCCGTGGCTGTGGATTAGCATATCAAGATCAAATTCATCTTTTCTTAGGAAACCCATGAATATGTATCCAGCTCGTTGAAGGAGAAGTTTAGAATGCAATTTGCCAAAGCATTAAGGAACTAATAGGAAAGGAAATTGATAATGGTCACCTTCTTAATTTGAATTAATTTCATTAAATTTAAATTAAAAATTAATAAGACTGGAAAGTTTAAATGGGTCGGTTCCACACTGACAAAATAGCAAAATCGTCAGTAAGTTTTAAAAATGTCCCTTGTGAAATGATTAGAAGTAATTCCAGCTTTGTCCATAAGAGCATAATTTGCTAAAACATAAAGACTGTCCCTGAGATGTTACTTTTAGAAACCAGAGTCCTGATAGCTCTGGTGGAAACTTCTTTTCCCAGGATGGGATTCAGCAGCCCTGGCCCCCCCGCCGCTGCCCAGGACAGCGCCCTGCCTTCCTGCCAGAATCCCAGCATATGGACTAAATGCTTCCAGCATCGAAACCCTCCGGGGAGTAAAGCAGATGTTTGCAAGTGTGCCCATGGCATTCTTACAATGACCACCTCTCCTAGAAAGCAGGAGACTTTTCTCAATAAGAAAGAGAGGATGCAGAAAAACAAGGAACACCGATGGAGGCCTCTAGTTTGAAGTGTGAAGGCAAACTCACACTTTGCAGGCCTGGGAGTGTCATGCCCACATTTTTCACGGCTCCCCTTCAAAGACAGATTGTAGAATTCTGCATCTTCTAAGATTTCATCTCAGCAGCATACAAAGTCAACATTCGCAGACAGAGCGCAAACACAGAGCCCAAGTCCGTGCGCGCATGTGTACACACACACACACACACACACACACACACACGGCTGGCTTCCACCGTCCACCTGCCCACATGCCCTCTATCAGATGTGCCCGCTTCCTTCTGTCTCCAGCGCTTTCATCCACGTAGGTGCTCTGTCTGCCTCACCCTCCCTCCGGCCCTCAGTCCCTTCCTCTTCTTTTCCTCACAGTTCTCCTCTCTCAGGACAGGATCCAAATATCTCCTGCCCTTGGGGACATCCACGACCCAACCCCCGGCCCCCATAACTCAAACACCTGAGTTGGTTGCTCTGGGCCCTCCCCCTCCCCAGTGTCCCTTTTCTTTGCCATGGCCACCTCCATGAAGTGCTGAGCTCCTCAAGCACGAGTGAGTGAAGCTCCTGGCATCTAGAAATTCATGAATAGAGGTTAAGCCAAACAAATGAAAGAACAGGGGAATGAAGAACAAAATCCTTAGATGAACTCATTTGGTCCTTCTCTTGCACCAAATGAGCTCCGTGCTGGTCAAATGTCCGACTAGACTGTGAGGCGAGCCCCCGGAGCACAGAGACAGCAGGGCCTTGTATGGCCCACACCAAGCACGTGCCCTACACATCAGAAATGTTCAGCAAACATTTTCAAATGGATGGGGACGTAACAGCCAGCCTCCAGCCTGGTCAGAACTACACATCACTGGGAGAAGCCCTGCAAGGGTTCCTGCTCCCCACAACCCCACCACAGGCATGTCATGTCCCGCTTGCAACCTCTCAGGCCTCCATCGGGACCACGGCTCCCACATTGTCCCTCCACAGCTCAGGCCTTGGAGCCTCCATCTTCTCATGCTTCTCACGAAACAATGTCCCAGCACAAAAGGCAGCCTGGGACCCCACGGCGAATCAGGCCTCCTTTGGTTTCCCTCCCTATTCTTTCATTTTAAATAAAGCTCTTTTAAATAAGCTGGTACCCAGACCATCGGTTCTCAGCAAATCCTGAAGGTGGCATTAGAAATCACCAGACGTAACAGGCATCCAAAGGGAGAGCCACGTTCTAGTTCGGTTTGTTTGTTTTCTAGCTGGTGTCCGTGCACGGTGTTTATCAAGCTGCTGCTGCCACTGGCCACCAGGCATCCCAACAAAGGGATTTGCTGTGCAGTGAGCCGATGACTGCCAGAGAAGGGTAGCTCACTCAGATCTTGGCTCTGACAGATCCCTGACAACAGGCGCACCGGGACTGAGCCTTCTGTCCCCACCACTTGCAGTCTGGATTCAATCTTAAGAGCAGATTTCCCCTTCTTAGCAAGTACCGTTCAGCTTGCCTATGTCACTGCCAGCCGGCCTTGGAAAGTTGCTCGGCCACCCTTGCCCCCTGGGTTCCCAGCTGCCCATCAGCTAGGAGGCTCTTTGTGTGTCTTGGAAATGGGACGGAAGGATCACCCGAACACGCCACTACCTCACCCTGAGCTGCTGGGTCTGTGACAGCCCGGAACGCAGCACTTGCCCTACCAATGCCAACGAGCGTCAATGAAGGCCTCCGTGTGGGCTACTATCTAGGACACTGGAATCAGGGCATCTCTCTGTGGGGCTTCTGGGGGCCCCTCCCTACTGGCGCCAAAGTAAAGGATCATGACTCTGACCAGAGACCTGAGAGCCAATTCAAAGGTCTCCTGCCCTGTGAATCCTTGCATGATCACCTCCCCATTACCAACCTTACAAACAGAGTTGGTTACTCCCTGTTCTGTGCCCTCCTGGTATTCAATTCAGCTTCTCACTATAATCACACTATTTTGTTTAAGGGGCCTCTGAGGGAGCTGAAGACTGAGCTCTGAGAGCCTGATCCCGAGAAACATGTACACACTCCCCCCCATCAGGAAGCAGAGCAGGCAGGACCTTCCGTGCTGTGTGAACTACCCACTGCCTATGGCCTGCCCTTCCCATGCCATAGCCATTTTATCTTACCTTGGTCTATACACAAATTTTAGTGGCGAGAATAAAGGAGGTATGGGGGCAGGGAACAATTCTCTTGTCCTTAAGATTGCTCTTTAGTGAGGAAACAGACCCAGAAATCCACTGGGCTAACCTTACATGTGGGATACACACTATAACTTCCCCAGCCCCGTTCCCTACTGCAGAAATGAGAAGGAGGTTCAGCTCATCTCCTCAATGTGTCAATCAACAAACATTTCTGGAAGCTTATTATGGAGACCACTGTGCGGGCACAGGAGGAAAATGGAGAAAAAAACACAAGACATGGTCTGTATGCACATTAAATTTTGGGACAGATTGTAGATACAGGAGACCAGGGGAGGGAGTAAACTCATAGATGGAAAAACCTCCATGAAGCAGATGGGATTTAATGAGTCTTGAAGAATGAATAAAATTTAGGTAAATGGGTGCCGATGGGAGAGTGAAGGGTGTTCCAAGTGGGTTGAACAGCGTGCACAGAGGTGGGAATGAGTCCAATGTGTGTAAGGAACAGATTCACAGGCTTTGCCTTTATTCTCCCTCCCTTGGTGCAAATTTTCCAGAGCAAGGAGGAGAATATAGGTCTATCTTGCTCAAGGTTCAGTGAAAAATGATACAAAATAGGGAGTCCCAGACACCTGCAGAGTCCTCCTGGTGGACTGAGAAGGAAAAGGAAGCCGCTGTTCTTCAGCAGCTCTGGATGAATGAGCCCAGCCCGCACGGGCAGCTGACTCCCCTCTGGGGAAACATCTTGGTTCTGCGCTAGCAAGGTGTGGGAGCAGCCCGAGGCGTGTGCTTGGAGGGAAACACTCAGCACCTCATGTTTCCTTATCCAATACAGCCAGGTGGCGAGCTGCCAGAACATTCGCTGCCCGTCAAGAAGGATATATATTTTTATTCTCTTTCCTAGTGGGTTTGAGGAGATAGATGAAGGTTCTAGCTGAAGCTGGAACCTCCAGTTCTCCCAGGAGACTCACACTCACACCAATACGGCAAGGTTCACCAGAGCCATTAAAGATTCTGAACCTTCTAGCTGCGCGTTAGAGAAGAATTTTTTTAAAAATCTAAGCAAACATCTTTCCTCCAGTAAAAATGAGCCCTCAGAAATGAATTCTCTCACACAAACCATTTCTCCTGGTTGAACATTACCAGCCTTTGGACCTTTGCTGAAACCAAGTAGTTTCACCGTCAATTCACAAAATACAATTATCCGCTGTCTGGTTTTCTGATAGCAATTCTTTTGTAGGTGAAAAATGCAACTGTTGAGTCTGCTATTGAGAAAACTTGAGGCCAGAAAACAGAGGAGCCAGCAGCAGGCAGCTCATCAAACTCCAAACCTATTTTTCCCGGTGCCTGGGGAGTGAATTATCCATTGGATAATCTTACATGTGAGAAATGCACTTTTGGGTGCAACACTGAGGAAGGGCAGGGAGGAAAGGAAAAAAAATGTGTGTTCTGTCTCTAGCTTTTAAGCACAATTTTCAAAACATTCTTGAGTTGCCACGCAGGAGTGGGATATGGAGCCCAAATCAAGAATCCTGGAAAGATCTGCTGCCTTTCTCTCATCTAAAGAATATCAAAAATCCATTAATTATCTCATTTCCTTGGTTTATGGGTATGTAATTCCCACCTACAGGGCTGGGAATATTGAACACCATTCTGTTGTGAAGAAAAATACTCTCCCTGGGAGCCAAGTGCTCACTTGTGTGAAGTAAACTACCTCTTCTGAGGTGCAAAATGGCTGGGATCCTACCATTTGGGCCCTGGAAAACACCCCTTTGGGAGTGAGTAATCTGCTCAACCACATGTGATAAATTCCACCTATTTTTAGACTATCCTCTGGCGTGCCTGGGTGTGAGCCCAGGTGAAGAGACCTAGCCAACCAAGTCAATCAAGTTAACTTTTTTTGTTGCCTTCTTTCTAAGTAATCCATTTCCCTTACACGTGCACACACCACTTCTCATCCGATTCTTCAGCCTCCATTCCTTTCTCCCTCAACCTGTCCCTCTCCTCCTCTTACCACTTTCCCAAACCCCCTTCCCCTTCACTTCCCATCCGATACCTCCTCCTCATCCCCCAACCTCTCCCTTCCCTCCCACTTGCCTCCCCAGAAAATGAGCCACAGTAAACAGAAAGCTCTGGCTTTGGGTACAAATAAATAGGAAGAAAAATTCATCGGGAAAAAACAAGATCTCTTCCTAATGCACAGTTAAACCTTCCAAAGGCTTAATGAAATTTTGGCACACATATGGCATGTGAAGCTTGCGTCTCAGCATTATAAATCTGACATCAACTCACAGATATAATGATTTTGGCTCTTTGCCTTTCTAAAAGAAGACAAAATGTTTGCAGTCATTATTGGCATTACTGTCTAACAAGAGAAAGGAAGACTCTAATTATGACTAGACAAATCAGGAGCCAGGTTCATTTCATTGCAGTCCTGGGAAAACAGTGCATTGGGGGATATTAATGAGGGCCAGGGATGGATAAAAGAGAAATGTCTTTAATTTGCTGAGTGTCCTCAGCTTCTCTTCCATCCCAGCGACCATGGATTACAGGCTTCCTTGCCCGTGTTAATGTCTCCACACTCTCAGCCCACGTGTTACCTTATACTACCTCAAGGGTTTCCCCTGCTCACTCTGTAGAAAGGTACCTTAAAAAAATGTTGTAAGAAAATTGAGGAACACTGAAAACACTTTAGGAAAGTTACTGGTTTACAGAAATCTGGAAGAATTCCCTTTGTTATGGGACTGACCATGTCCTCATTTCTCAGTTTTATAAATTCTGCTTTCCATGAGGTTTTTCTCAAAATAGGCGTATACTGGTCACCCGGAAAGCCACATCCACCTGGGCAAGTCAGCAGCCTTCCCAAAGTAGACAAGAGGAGCCTTGCTATTCAGGATCCCCGGTGGGATGAAGCAGCGGGAGCCATGGGGAAGCTGTAAGGCAGAGATCTTGCCATGGTCAGGAGCCATAGAAGATCACCAAGCATTTGCATTCCAGCAAAGAGGGGCCTGGTTTTATCCCTAAATCCAGGATTTAGGGATACCTAGAAGTGTCCCTGCATGAGAGGAAAAACTGAGGATGGGATCCCCAACCATGAACAGCCCACCCCAAGTGCTGGCTGGTGATAAGGGATCCCATGCCAGGACGCCAGAGAAGTCAGAAACACATTTCCCAGCCTTCTCTAACTCAGATCGAATTTCTGGTCTCTCAGGAGCCCCACCCTAACACCCCCTGGACCCATTCCCATTCCCCCCACCAGACAGATCTGGAAATTTGGAGGGATTTGGGAGGAGGGAGGCATAGTAAAGACAAAAGCAACAGGCTCTATCCTGGTTTCAGCCAGGGACAGGACCAAAGGAAAGAAAGAAGTTTTACAGAAAGCAAACATTCAATCCAACAGCCTGCGTCACTTAAGCCCTAAAACTGTAGACAAGAGATGGCAAACGTACAAATACACAGTACTGCCTCGGAAGGCCTGGGAAGGCCCAGCATTCCGGCGATCTGCATGCTGCATTATAAATCTGGAAGTTTCTGGCATGATCATGAAGATAAACATACAACAGCTACTTACTAATGGGTGCATTTGCCATATCGCTAACTGCCTGTTCTCTTCTGAGGTACTTTGATGTCCTTTACTGAAAACCCAAATAATGGGTTTTGGTAATGTCGACTACCATAGGTTTGGTTTGTGGGGGGTAGTGGATGGGAGGTAAAATGGTTCAAGATCACCTGTGACCTCAGATCACCTCCCAGTTTCTTCAAGCTGGCTTCACTGTGCTTGAAAGAAGCCTTTAAACTGACAATGGAGCTCATCCGTCTGCATTCCAGTTGACCGTTGCCATGGATAATTAGCCATGGCTGTTTATTTGTGCAACTTCTATTTGCCTGGGGACCCATAAGCTTATTTATTCCAATAAGCATTTGCTGTACACCTGTGTACATGGGAGGAGAAAACGCGTGACATTTTTACTGAAACAGACAGGAAGTTTTGGTTAATAAACCTACCTGTGACAGTAGTAAATTATAATCAGTTTTGGACTTGGTGTTTCAGAACTGCCTTCTATTTGAAAAATAATAAATAACGATATTAATTTGAAACTCCAAGGACCAAGAAAACTTCACAGCTTAACTGGCTTTAAAGTAGCTAATATTTTTGTTCAAGAAACAGTGGAGCATGAGGCAGCAGAGGGAAAGCAGTTGCTTCCAATCAAGCATGATTTTGAATAACCAATATTGATTTAATGAGGTTTTACTCTATATCAGCACTTCAGGCAGCATATTATAGCTGTACAACCTTCCAAGGTCAAGCCCAGAGGTTTACCCCTTACCTGAGGTGGAAAATAATGAAATCCATTTTCCCCTGGGGGAAAAAATACCTATAAATCACATTTTCCATACCTCATGTGGCTGCCTCAAATGGCCCCACTATCCAACGTGTCTATCTGTCACTCCTTCGGCTGCCTCAAGGAGACTCCATCGGGCTCCCGGGAGAGAGTCAGCAGGACGAAAATGACAACTTGGGCATCAGACTGACAGTTTTGAGCATGGGCTGTGCTGCAGTGAGGCTGGGAGTTTAGGGAAAGGTTCTCTCTGTATGTCGGGGTTGCTTCTTTCCCCCCAAAGTAAAATGATCATGAGCCGTGAAAGTCACTCGGCCTAAAAATGGGGGCAGCCTCAGAATACAAAGGTTATTGGCAAGATGACACCTTCCACACTGTGCTTTATTTTCATAAATCAGGACTATCAGCCGCAACGCCACCATTTCAAACTATTATGTGTTCCCTTATACTGTAATTAATGCAAATATGTAACATATTAATACCAATTGGTGGTCTTATCACATAGATTATAAATCACCCCTAGAACTCAGGATCATTATATTCAAGTTGAATTCACACATCTCCCTGATAGAACTACCGAGTCTGTAAGGGACACTGTGCCCTGAAAGAAGGGTGAGGAGTTTGGGGGTTATTGCCAAGATCCTCCAAAATGGATTCAGGCCCTGTCTGAGCCATACAGGGAACAAGAGCTGTGTTCCAGGGAAGAGTAGCTGGAACAGAGTTAATGCTTTGTGATGCTGCAGGATCACACACATTACTGCCCTGTTTCCACTCTGGAAAGCTGCTCCTTTGATGTTGTGCAACATCCTAGTGACCACTAGAGGGTGCAGCAAAGACGATCCGAGAGCTGCCCTCTGTGGGTGGTTCCAGAGACAGGAAGGGAGCTGTCCAGGAACCAGCAGGGAGAGGAGCGGGCTCTAGGAGGCACAGGGTAACGGGGTGTGGGGCCAGGGTGCTGTGCATAGCTGTGGTTCCTGGGTATTGTCATCTTGGGTGAAACAGAAGAAAAAGTCAGCAAATCCCGGCCAGCCAATCACCAGGTGTGGAAGGCCAGAAAGTAGGGACGGGAGTTCTAGCCAGCTAAGATTGCTGGAGAAGGGATTACTGTTGTGGCTTACAGAAAATGACTTTCTTGCTTTTCCTCATATATTGGTGAAGATATTATCAACATGTACAACTACATGTCCAATTCTGTGAATTATCCCTTATTATCTACTTTTATGTCATAGCTTCCACAGATGGGTAGCATTAGGGATAACAGGCATTTTGAGGCACAGACCCGAGGGTATCTCCAGCACACCTCCACCAAAGCCTTCATTCCCCTTCATCTCACGCTCAGCCATTGCCCTTCCACTCATTAAGCACCTGCTATGTGCTAGAGCTATGATTACAGTGGTAGGAGAGAGGAAAGACACAATTCCTGACCACAGGGAAATTACCAAAGTCTCCTTCTCTACTTCCTTTTACTCAGCATGTGGGAAGAAGATTATGGGAAATAAAATTTGGGGAAAATATTTGGGGGCCAGGGAGTGAAAAGCATTAAGTGTCCTGCCACGGACTTTAGATTTCATCCCATTGGAAATGGGAAGCAATACAAGATTTTAAGCAGTTAATTTAGATCCACCTTTGAGTTTTCAAAAAAATCTGGAGTCTAGGAAATGTTTTCCACTTTCTTAGTAATGCAATTAAAACACTGAAATGGCATTTTAACCTGTTGGACTACCAAAGCTATTTTCTAAGACAACAATCACTTTGGGCAAGGATTCCCGAAAATTAACAGTATTACCCCTTACTGACAGAAGTTAAATTTGGCACAATTCTTGAGGTTAATTTGGCATATATATATATATATATATATATATATATATATATATATATATAAAATATACAAAATATTGCATCCCTTTTGATCTAAAATTGCTACTAATTCACATGAGAAATGGTAGAAGCCTAATCTAAAGCACAGACAGGAAAGTAGTAAGGTAAAGAAGAGAAAATTGAAAAAGCTTTATTCCAAAGACAGAAGCCATAAAAGCTGGTAACCAATTATATTGGGAATGATAAATAAGGAGGAATGTGACTCCACGGATTTCAGCCTAGGCAACTAGGTCCGTGTAGATGCTTTTAAATCACAACAATTAGAACAGAAAGGGGGATAAATTACAAGAGGGCAATTAAAAGTTAACTCTTGAACATTTAGGAGAACAGAGTATGTAAGGGGAAGTATCTGTGGGACACCTAAATGAGAAGCCTAATTGGATATAAAGATAGCAGGAGAGGGAATCTGGAAAGCATTTGTGATATTTAAGAAGAGTATTGAGTAGTAAAACCAGAAATCATATTGCAAAGACCTAACGAACAGAAAGCAAGTAAAGATGTTGAAATAGAGGGTAAACCAAAGAGTTGGGGCACGAGCTTGAAGAATAATGGAATCAAGGGAATGATTTCTTTGCGCCTAAAAATTTATCAGTGGAAGTAGCTTGAGAGTTTAAAGCTGAGTGGGAGCACCCAGTGGAAGCAAAAGGAGAGAAGGGGAAATAATTTTAAGAAGGTAGGGGTGGGGTTGCCTGAGTTAACAAAGAAAACTATAAGATATTCAGTGAAACTTAAATTCCAGAACAGTAGTAATAATTTTTCAGCATAAGTATGCCTCGTGAAATATTCGGGACATACTCGTAATAAAAAATTTTGTTGCCTTTTATCTGAAATTCCAGTTTAACTGGGTGCCCTGTATCTCATCAGGCAATCCTAAGCTGAGAGAGGACAAGGAGCCCACGAAGGACAAGTGGAAAGGGGTGTGGACATGTCTGCTTTGACAGGGTTGAGGAGACCACCAGAGGGAAACATATTTCAGAGGAGAGCATGAAGCCACACTAGGGACCTCCAGAAATCACGTTCTGTGTTTTCTCAAAGATGAAGGTCAAGTTATCTGTATAAAGTGAGTGAGTCAGAGGATAACACAGAGATGTGATGGGGGCATGTAGAAGGCGGGATCATCAACTGTGGAGACTGGAAGGGGCAGCCAACTAGGGAAAGGAATGCCAAGAAGCGTGGAGGGCCCACTGGCTCTGGAAATGTCCACCTTTACTGGACAGAGTGAGTAAAATGAAGTTCAAGGGGGAGCCAGGGCCAAATGCAGGACCTCAAAGACCATGTCATGGGGTTTACATTTCATTCTCACCAGCTGTCGGGAAACCAAGTCAGTGAGAGGCTTTGCTGTTGTTTAAGCCCCCTTTGGCTACCTGTGGGGAAAGAATTAAAGGTGAGCAAGAATGTTTGGGGAGATTAGGTTAACGTTCAGGAGAAAGATGGAAGAAGAGAAAGAGACAGACCGCCTGGAGAGAGACAGACAAGAGAGATAGCGACAGATGGAGAGATTGAGAGAGGATACTGAAGACAGAGTAAACAAGACTTGCCAATTGATTGGATTTGGGGAATAGATTAGGAAAAAGAGATAACGGAGAGATGTTTAAGATAATTCCCTAATTTCTGACACAGAACAAATGTGTAAAAGAAAGAACACTAAGATACGGAAAACAGGAAGAGAAACAGGATTAGCAAAAGGGACGCCATACCCAGCCTCGGTCCCTCGCATTCCTTAGAACCCTAAGAAGTAGAGATGGCCTCCGTTGTGGCATACCTACTCTTTGAGAATTTCAATGCTGAGCAATTCACATTCACATCTGAACTCGATAACAATGCTACTAGCTGTTATTATCTACATGTGGCAGGATAATATTTGGAATTATTAATTAGTTTCCTGTTTTTCCCTGACTAGCTCACTTTCTCCAACAATCCTAATTCAAGCAGCTAGACCAGTCAATACTCACTTCATTAAGGGACAGATCATACAGGATAGAACACGGAAGAAAGAAGGGAAGGAAGGGAGGGAGAGAGGGAGGGAGGGAGGGAGGGAAAGGAAAGAATATTCTAGCATTTCGCTCTAAAAATTCAATGTTCTTAACAAGACTCAGGAGGACCTGGGCATAGGTTAAATGTTTGAATGGAATGAAGTTTCAGAGCAGAGCTTTCCCTGGAGACTAGAAAGCTTTTTTTTTTTTTTTTTTTTCCCCTGGCTAGGGAGAGGGAAGACAAAGACAAGCACGACACCCTGGATTTTCCTGGGCCCCGGAGTAGGGGTCCTGCACCTACTGCCCAGCAGAGCCCCGTGGAGACCATAAGGCCTTCAGAGAAATATGTATAATGAGTCAGAACAAGAATACCTTAAGCAGCACGCCAGAGATATCTGCCCTAGTCGTACCTGGAAGGAGCAACATTATTACATGGGTCTCACACAGAAGATGGCATTAAAAGAAAACCACAGGATGTGATAGATCTACATGGAGAGGAGCAAGGGACACCCCAGGGGCAACCTGAGGTCAATGGGTGACCAAGATCCAGATGGGGAAAGATGAGCTCTCCCAAGGGGCTGACCATGTGACAAAGAAAGAAAAGTGAGGATGGTCCCTAATTTAGCTGTGACTAATTTACTGCAGACACCAACAGTACGGAGTCTTCTAATATATATAAAATTGTTACTGGAAATTTTTGAAAGTCCCTTTTTTGTACAACTGACATGGATGAGCTGATGAACGGAGATTCAGCGCTCCCGCTTACCTGCCGTAAGTGGACAAACTCGCTGGGGAGCTGCTGAGTCTTTCCACAAAACTGAGCAAAGGGAGGAGCAGAGTGAAACACCCAGGTCCATCGCTCCAAAGCTCACCTGCTTCCCACCACCATGGCTCGTGACTCCTTATTCAAGGAGAGCAGTTTTCACCCTCCAACCCCTCTTCTTTTTCTGAAGTATTGACTTCCGTTACTGATCAGCCTCCAAAATGGTGGGAGCTCTCAATGCCAACCACCAGGAGAATGCTTCCAGATCTCAAGACCTAAGAAGTCTTCCAAATTAGGAACTTTCTCTGAACAGTCAGTTACTGGGATGTGGTGGCTGTCAGAATCACTAGACCAAGGAATGCAGTAAAAACAACAATTTGCATTCTTAAAGCCCAGATAATGCCACCAGGAGTCAAACTGAGATTTTTATGCTGCCATTAAAGCAAAGTATCAGCAATCCCTCAGGGAAAGGGGAAACCAAGAGTTCAAAGGACACATTAGCAAGTTTCTCAATTAAATGCCAAGCAGTAACACAACTTTGTTTTTTAGCACCCTCTTACTTAGCCATTTAATTTTTCTTGAAAAAGAAAAGCAACCCTCAGGGGTGTGAAACCTAATGCCTGTCTAAGCAGACGGAGCTAATGCTTTCTCAGAGAGGCTACTGAGCAATATATCTGATTATGTCTATTTCTGAACAGGAAAATTGATCAATTAAGGGAAAAGGAGGTTTGCCAAGCCAAACACTGAGGGGAAAAAAAAAAAAATTTTTTTTTAAAGCTTCAGGCGATGCTCCTGCTGGGAGCTAATGAAAGTTCCACATAGATTCCAAATTGGAAGCCATCAGAGTTGTGTTCACTTTAGTCAACCAGAGTGAGGGAACGTGTCCTGGAAAGATGGAATAAGAGCGGTTTTTAAACTCATTCATGGACCTGCAGATGAGCTTACAGTGTGGCCCAGAGCTCTGCTAGCCCTGTAGGGAGTTTCTTTCCAAAACTGTCAGTCCTCGGAGAGCAAGGCAGGATGAGTGTGTTAGCTGGCCTTTGTGGGCCCAGCAGAGCACACCAGAGAGCTCCGCGCTCCAGAAATCACTAGGATGTGTCACCTGAGCAGGTGTCCTGCATCTACCCGCCAACTGCGCCACTGGTGACCAGTTCCTTAAGCATGGAGGGGAAGGACGCCCATGTTGACACAGCATACCATGAAATACTCTGGGCTGTAGAAACGAGGGAGGCTCGTACTTTGATCAGATCAAAGCGTATATCACCTGAATGTGAAGTCAGGGCCTCCGATCTCTACTCACCGTTGCCTTTCGTCAGCACCCACCCTGTGGTTGGCACCCAGTCCGTGCATGAATGGCCACAGAGACATACCGGAGGTCAGTTACTCTAAACCTCCAAGCGCTAATAAACTGGGCGGTGGCATTGCCTTCCAGATAATAAATATTAGCAGAGAAAGACAATGCAGCTGAAAAGGTTGGTGAGGAATCTGTGTCTGTCTGTCCTGGGAGATCTTTGGGAATAGGATAAAATCCTGCCTGTGAGAGTTGGCAAGAACTCCTGTCTAGGGAAGAGGGAAGGAAAGGAATAGACATAATGACTTGTGATCTGTCGGACACATCTCTCCCAGGACATCCAAACTGGCAGAAGGCAAACTTTCTCTCCCAGTTGTCCCTGTGACCTTGTGCGAATGAATTAATAAGACTTAGAGCTCTTCTCAGACCACTCCACTCCCAGCCTCAAAGAGTCGAATAATTAATTATTAGCTGTCTTTCCTCATTGGTGTTTCACACTCAAGGAATTATTTAATTTTCCATATCTGAATTCTTCATATCAAGGCTAAACCTCAGTTAACTTTTGAGAACCTGACCCCTGATCCTCTTCCCACTCCTCAAAACACACAGAGCTGCCTCCCACTATGTTTTTATTGTTCTGGAAAGTCAAGATGCACTAAGCCTCAGAGAGTGGAAGGTGCTGTCCCAAATCTCAAGTTAGGGATGGTTCTGTCTTCAGGGAACTCACAAACCAAGGTCAAGTTGTAGGCCTCACATCTGCTGCTAGTGATCTACAAATTCCTTTAACTTTCCCAATGAAAACTTGAAAATTAGCACCAATCATGACATAGGACTTTGTAATTGCAAAGGACACAGGTTCACCAGAGGGCATATCTCCCTTTTAAATGAATTTGTGGGAACAGCCTCCCAGGGGTAGGGACGGGACTCCTGTCACTGAGCCCCATTGAGGCCTGGTCTGAATGTGCTGCCCACAACCGACCCCCCTCCCCCACAACCTCCCTGCCACCGTCTGACTTCAATGCAACAGTTTGGGAACCATATGGCAAAGGTTGAGGTCAGACAGATAAAAACGTTTCATTGCGCTGCAGAATGGTTAACAAACACTTGAATGTAAATTCTAACACATTGTGAAACTGTGGCAAACTGGGCTGAAAAGAGACTTTAGTTATGGCAGGAAATCTGTTTCTCAGCTCCACCCTACCCCTTCCAGTTCATTACTGGTATTGTGGAGAGAAAATGGGGTTTTGTGTCCTCTCTTGGCAATCTGCACCCTGCTTTTCCGCCAGATTTCTAATGACTTTTCAATGATGATTTAAGAGTTTTTGTGCCTGCAGGTTGTAAAGGGTTCCAGCTCCGCGCTGCCCTCCTCTCGCGCCCCGGAGAGGGAGACGTGCGCGCACGCAGTCCGCTCTCAGCGCGACCAGCTCCTGCCACCGTGCCCCAGTCTCGCTTCACCGCTTGCCTCCACCTCACAATGCCCTCTGGGGTCATGGGATCAATCTAGCGGCAAGAGAGACCCCTCTAGAGCTTAAGGCTTTACGCTGGGATTGGATCCATGGCAATTTGTAAACGTCCTTGGTGGCACAGCCACCCCAACCTTCAAAAATGAAACTTCCCATCCCCACCCCCACCCCTCCGCAACCCCAGGCAGGAATTTGAATTAATTGAAAACCAACTTTCTCTCTCAAGCCAGCAGCTGCCACTCAGAACACATGCGCGCGTGCGCGCGCGCACACACACAATGGGGCAGTCCCGGTTGAAAAATCCTGAAAGCCTCTGCCCTCTCCCTTGAGGCCCAGAGCCGGAAAGCACAGGGGTTTGCGGAAGCTCCCTGGGACATGAAGGCTTTGGGCTGCAGGACCCTCGTAGGATGAGCTGGGAGCACCTAAACTGACTCCAGAGCTCACTGAGAGACCTCTTCCTCAGCCAGACACCCGCCACTGCCCTCTGTCTGGCCGCTATTCTTCCCTGCTTTGCCAGAATGGGGCAGGGGCAGGGCCACCTCTAGCCTTTAAGGGACGCATGTCTAAATCAGAAAGAGCATTTCTCCCCACGCCCACCTAGGCAATCTCACTCCCTACCAGGGCGCATGGTTGGCCAGCAGCACGAACTGGATGTTAGTCCCCACTCATCCCCTTTGCCCTTACCCACCACAGGCACCCATGCAGTGCGCTCCTCCCTTCTCTGCTACCTGCTTGTCTTCTGGAGAACACCTTCTCTCTGGTGCCAGAATGCCTGCTCTCCCGCCCCCTCCAGCGGCTCCTGATACTGCAGGATGTGGAAATGGAGACACCAGTGCTCCACCAAGCCTTTTCATTGGCACCTCAGGCTAACCTGGAGTCACTGGGCCCTAATAGGCCCACAGTCCATATTATACTCCATAGAATGTCTGAAAGAGGAAATTCGAGCCTTGGTTTTTCCAACCAAAAATAGGAACGATAAAAAATCACCATCTTTTTCATTTTTCTCTTGCTCTTCTGGAAATGACACACTTGTACCTGTCATTTTTTCTCTGAGCACACACATCTTGACACCCACCAGTGACAGTTCTCTACATCCCCAGGGCCTGCTACATAACAGTGCATTTACTGATGAATTAAAATAATGGAGGACGGCAAGATAATCGGTATTTATCACTTGCCCATTGTTTACAGCAGTCCACTGGGCATTTGTCTGTTCTTTGTTGAGTTGAATCCCTTTGCTACAATTAACTCATGGGTCTGGTAATTTCTAAAATCAAATTTCTTTCAAAAAATTCCCCACTCAGTGATCTAAAATGTCCTTTAAATATCATGCAAATAGCATACGTTTCTATAAATATAAGATAAGAAAAAGAATAGACTGGCCATGCCCAATGTCGAAAATAAAATGGGTACAATGACTCCATTGAGAAAAGAACCCACACTCTCCTGGGGAAGGATGTGATAATGAATAGGTTTGATGACATCAACATCAAGGTTCCTTTGCCCCAGTCTTTTGGCTCCCTTTAGTCAGGCAAACCTGGTAATTACCTAAAGACATTTTGCTTTCTTTCTATTTCCTACACGCAAAAGGAAGGAGTTCGGTGATAGAAATTGATTGGAGTTGTTTTCTCTTCCCGGGAGCCTTCAAATTCTCTTATATTATCTGGAAGTGAAAAGGGGGGTGGGAATGAATCCTATGAATGCGCAGTCAAAACTGCAAAGTTGAAATCTTCTACCCTCGAAACCTTTAAGATGAGTTCTTTGAAGACCTACATCAGATATCAGCATAAATTGTAGGGATTTCTGAACTTCCCAGCGCATCTTGTGAGCTTCCCAACCAATCATTTTAAATTGGTCAATGAAGAAAAAAAAGAAAAAGAAAGAAAAAAGGAACCTCAGGCTCCTGAGGTTGTAGTGACTAGGCACACAGAGATGGTGAGGCACTGAGTGGTCTGAGTGAGGCTGGGCCAGGCAGAGGAACACAACACACGAAGCTGCATTCAGGGGCCAAATTATTTAAGAGAAATCTTGTGAAATGGCTCTTTTCCATCTTGTTAATAATATTTGAGTAGAAATGGAAACTTTTCAGCTTTTCAAAAAAGCAGCCTGGGACCTTCCTCCACCCCTCCTGGATTCTCCCCCGACTCACCGCCTTACCCCCCCATCAATGATTGATAGCCAAGGAATAGGCGCTGTGACAGTCTCTTTCTTTGCTTTCTCAGCCTCTTTTTCCTCCTTTCTTCCCCACCAGGCAGAAAAAATAGGCAAAAGGCAGTGGGAGGGGGTGACAGGCCTTTCCACTGCAAGCCCTAGAAAGAAAGCTCCCTCAGCAGGGAGTGGGGAATTGAAGCATCCGTCAAGAGCACTTTGGAAGTGTTTGCCCTGGCCCCCCAGGGGGGGCTCCACTGATCTCTGCACCTCGTTCCCCTTGTGTGCCTTGGCTGAGCCCCAAGGTCTTATCCGGTTCTCCTTCCCTGTCCACACACCGCCAGCCTGCTGCCTCCTTCCCACTCTCCATGCTAACTGGAGGAGAGTGAAGCAGGACAGAGGGAGGAAGGCACCGGAGAGGCCGAGCAGGGCTGAGTGTGCTCTGAGGGCTTTCACAGAGAGCTGGGGACTAGAGACAGGCGCCAGCTAGACTGCCACCGCTCCTCGAGGCTGTGCTAATATTATTGCTGCCTGTAATTAAAATACAGGCCTGCTATAAAAAGAACTTTTCATTTAAAGGTTTGATAGAGATGCATTAAAGATCCCTATACATGAATGAATTCATAATGGCCAAATGACATATTTATGCCACGTACTTCGTTATGCCTTAGCTAACTCCATGATTCTAATTTATTTGCTGGTAAAACACCATCCCTGCTGATGTGCTCTGCTGAGTATACTTCTGTCAAATACCTAGTCAATAAACAGACAACATGACATATAAATAACAAAGCCCACTGTGGGCCACAGCTGTGGAGTTCACCTTCCTGGTGACAAAACCCTGAGCTGCTGGACCTTGCCCCACAACTCACTCTGTGGGAACATCTCCTGGAAAGACTGCAGGCTTCTCCCTTCCCCCCATCAGTCTCTTAGCAACCTAATTCAACCATGAGGCCTTGGGCTTCACTTTCGGTTGATCTTTGTGTATCCCTATAACCTGACTTCCTTCAGGTTCAGGGACTCTGAGAACACACTCACCAGAACCACCACTGAGCCTCTATGACGACTGCCTGCAAGATTTCCTCGTGTTTCTGACTCCATACACCGTCGGCAGGCATCTTTTCAGTTCTAAACACCTACCAGCAGAGCTAGTGACCATAGCTACTGCCACCATTCACTGAACACTTACCCTGGGTCAGAGGCTTAGGAGACCTCACTTCTGTGCCTTGGATAAGGCTTTAAATATCCATAGCCCCCTGTGTTGATTAGAAAATGGCGCATGGAGAAACTGGAGTATCTTGCCCAAAGTTGTGCGGCAGGATGGTGGCAGACACAGGACTTGGAACCCAGATCTGTCTCCAAAGCCCACTCCCTTTATGGCACATTATGCTTTCTCTAAGAGTAACGCTCGATGGAGAAGAAGAAGAATGAATACTTTCCTGGGTTCTGTGCAACTTTGAAGTGCTTTATGTATACTTACTAATCTAATTAATGAGGTAGAGTTATCATCCCCATCCTACAGATGAGAAAGAAGCACAAGGATGAGTAATTTTCCTAGCTGAGGCACACAGCTGGTTAATGGTGATAACAGGATTTGAACCCATGCAGTTTCTCCACAGACTGCACTCTGGATCAATATTTTGCTCATCCTGCAGGCTACGAATCAGACCATGAGGGCACTTCTCTTGAGAATCCAGTGGCTTCTTCCAGAATGGTGAATTGGGGCCCAGGGGAGGGGAGGGTGGAAAGAGCAGACAGAGATGCCCAGAGATATATGGGAAAGCATACTCTGCATATGTGTAAAGAGTAGTCCTGGAACCTTCTTAGAATTTCTTCTCTCTACCCACTAGCTCTTTTCCACATCACCTCCTGCTTCTTCCCTTTTCTTTTTCCTACTACCTGGAGTTGAGCCAGATTTCACAGGTTAAAGACACAGTCCTCTGCCCTTACACCAGACACCAGCTAAAGTTCAAAGATCTATAGGCTACACTCACTTCTGACCCACTCGCTACAAACTGGGGCATTCCCACCACTCGCTCAGGTTCAATAATTCACTAGAATGACTCACAGAACTCAGGAAAGTGCCATACTGATTATTACAGTTTGGTTCTAGCAAAAAGATGCAAATTAGAACCAATCAAAGGGGGAGGGCGCCTGGGTGGCTCAGTGGGTTGGGCCTCTGCCTTCAGCTCGGGTCATGATTTCAGGGGCCTGGGATCGAGCCCTGCATTGGGCTCTCTGCTCAGCAGGGAGCCTGGTCCCCCTGCCCCCCCCCCCGCGCCTGCCTCTCTGTCTCCTTGTGATCTCTCTCTCTCTGTCGAATAAATAAATAAAATCTTAAATATGTGTGTGTGTGTGTGTGTGTGTGTGTGTGTGTATACACACACAAAGACCCAATCAAAGGTAGGGACCTATAGTGTGACATCTGGGAGAATCCTGAATATGAAGCTTCCATCCTCCTCAGGGATTGTCTCCCTCCCATCTGCTGTGGCAATATGAAAAAAATATCACAAATATCACCCAAGCTTCAGTATCCAGAGTTTTTATTGGGGTTTCATCACGTTTCAGCACTGATTAACTGAATCATTGATTGAACTCAATTTCCAGCCACCCTTGTCTTCCCAGAGGTTGGGCTGATATCACGGGCCCAAAACCCCAAACCTCTCATCACAAGGTTGGTCTTGCTGCCATAGTCAGCTCACATCCTGAGTGACATCCTGAGTGACCTCATTATCAAAAATTATTAGGTGTAGTTGAAGGAACCCATCAAGAGTAACAAAGACTCCTATCACTTGGGAAACTCCAGTGGTTTAGACACTACCTCCCAGGAACCAGGTAAAGAGCCACCCACATTCTTTATTTCACACCTATAAAGCAAAATTGGGGAAACAAACACCTTTCTACAAATCGTGTGATCACATGCTGGAAACAGAGTCAAAATGAGAAGCCAGCATAGATTCAATTTAATGACTACTAAAGAGTCAATCCAACTTTCTAGGTCATCTTAACGAAATTAGAAGGCTCATGCAGCAATCTAATCAGCTTCTCAGATAGATATTAACCATCAGATGACTGACTCTAATGTGGTTTGATCGAGTTATTTAGCGTGCATACACTTTGTTGGGGTGTGAACCCTGGAGAGACTGTGAGAGATTCTAACCATTAATCTTTGCCAGTGGAATCTTCCCAACTTCTCTGGGGAGGAAATGAGATGACAAAGGAGCTGGAAAGAAGATGTAAGGTCAAGTAATCCAACACCCTCATTTTACAGTTGGAGAAAATGAGGACAAATGTCTCAAGGAGTCCAGCCAACAAATTGTAGGATGCTGGGCAGTTCCTCTCCATTTGAGATTTATTCCTCAGAGTTTCCTCTTCAGCTCCCATCCTTGAAAAAGCCGATATTCCTCAGAGAGTGAACATACTAAGAAAGTGCAGCAAATCAGGCCACCTCTTGGAGCCTCCATTCCCTAATCTTCAAACAGCCTAATCTTCAGAATGGGGGCCCCTGGATCCAGACACACCCACCCCGAGGCAGACAGGTAACAAAACTGATTGAAGCAGGCAGTTGGGAAACAATTAACAGTAGTGGGGCTGGGAAGAACTGGACAATGGAAAGCCTTTATGTCTGAATTGAAGAAATACACCCCAGCCCTTTGGCACAGGGTCCGCAGTCTCTGACCTGGATGACCTCCCAGGTGCCTCCCAGCTTTCTGAATCTATTTTTTCGTATTTTCCTTAGCACAGTGTTTGTCAGACTTATTTCCTCTATGGCAGTCAGTCATGCCCAGAGAATCAAGGGAGTGGGCTCAGGGGGGAAGGAAGGGAAAGTTCTAAACCAGAGCATACAGTCCCAACAGAGCAGCTGCGGGAAAATGAGCGGCCCATTAGGAGAAAGACTGAAGTGAGAGAGGAGAGGAAGACGCGGTTTCTAGATTTCACAGCTGGCCCGAGGTGGTCCGTAAGTGAATTACCTGTGCAAACTCAGGCCACTGTCCAGGAGCCTCACACGCACGGCAGGAATGGGGCCTCTGGAACTACGCGGCTCGCAGCTCGCACAGCGGTAGGCAGCAGCTCCCAGTGGCCTGGCCTTGCAAAAAAGAAGCTCTGGAGACCTCAAGACTCCAGAAGAAATGCTCAGCTGCTCCCAGGCCTATTGCAACGATTAACCCAATTTTGCTGCTTCCTGAACCACCCACTTTTCCTTCTACTAAACCTCTCTGCCCTAGAGGTATTTGACATGTGGGCTATTTTAGCAAGAAAAGGTTTAGAGCAAAAGAAGCCTCACACACACACACACACACACACACGCACACACACCCTCCCGAGCAAGCTTAACACTGAGGATAAAAGCCTCTGTTCTCCTGAGGATTTCTCTTTCCCGCTTCTGAGGTGTCTGGCCCTGGGTATACTGAGTGGGAAGGCATAGGCAGGGGCTGCCCCCTCCTTGAACCCTCCTCAGGCCTGATTTGCATAAGTTCCAGTCTCCTGGCCCAGCTTCTGTCCCTTCTTCAAGATCTGCCATCATCCCCGGAACATCGTGTCCTCCACAGTCCGCTCCCGGGCCCTCAAGCACTGATGGTTTCTCCCCTGAGCAAGGCAGAGTCTGGGAGGAGAGCGACTTTGCAAGGAGTCGCACCTTCCTCTCTCCACGAGGGAGCCCGGCTTCTCCCTCCGAAGCTGCCAACACGCCTAATGTTATTGTGCGAGGGAGGCCCCCAAGACAGCTCCGGCAGGAGTGAATTCATAATCGCTGGCAACGGAGCTCCTGCAGCAACCCCCCCCCGCCCCTTGGGGACTGTTTGCCCTTCTTCAGAGAGTCCTCCGCAACTGCTTTGCAGACGAACTCCGGTGTGAACAAGACGCTTGGAAGCACTGTGTATTCTTAAGACTCCCCTCATTTTCAGCAAAGCTCAGGGCTGGGCGTCAGGACACAGGCGTTCTTGGCTGGCTCAGCCACCAACTGGGAGTTTCTCCTTGAGCAGGTCAGAGGCCCTCTGCTTCTTGCTTCCTTATCCGTACATTTCTAGGTCGAACAACCCAAGATGTTGTGAGCATGACCCTTCACCATGTCCAGACCCCGCTGCTGGAGCCAAAATTTTAGCCGTCCCCCTGCAGCCAAGACACGAGGCTGGGTCATCGCCAGGGGCTCCTGCAGGCTACAACAGCTCCTTTATAGGCAAGCCCCCCTGGGGACACACGAACCAACCAACCAAAAGCCCCATCGCCACACTCGCCTTCCTCTCTTCCTAATTTGCCTCAAGCCACAGGGCCTCGTCTCTGCACGCCACCTGGTCACTTCTCTTTGAGGCATATCTGGGCTCATGCCAAGGCCTTGCTCCTTCCAGGGCCTGAAGCAAGAAAAAGATCTTGGTGCCCACCCACCTGGTTCCATAAATAATTCAAAATAAATTTGCATTTTGGAAAGCGGCCAAAATATATGCTAAAATTCTAATTGTTCTTTTTTTTTTTTCCCCCAAAAGTTTCTGATCACCCTTGTTTAAAACAGCTCATCAAGGCTCCGACTCTCCAGATCCATCTTACGGATCCATGCCCGATCGGCGGTGTCCCACGACCTCGTTGGATGAAAGCATGCCTGAGAACCTCTGCTCTTCGGACCCCTGCACCGCTGCGTGGACCAAACGCAGATGCCTGACCAGCCAAGCCAGTCATAATTTTGACAGAGAAAAAGTCCAAAGTTAGAGACCAAAACCACAACAGCCCAACAGAGTTAGGAGCTTAAGCCATAAGGTCGGAGCCGGAGTGCTTGAGGTGGTAATGACAGGCAAGGGCAAGGCAAGTTACAAGGGCTTGCAGAGGAAGGCAGGCTAGAGAGGAGAGAGCAGATGTGTAGACAAGAGACCATGTGGCTCAGGAGAGAAAAGCCGTCAGTGCTGACAGCTTGTGCGTTCCTGGTTCTGGAAACTCAGCTGCAGTTCCTGGGATTAAATTCCCTGAGATTCTCCTGAATGCTGACAATGAATTCCCCCTCTTGCTAATCTTGCTCCCCCAACATGTGGGCTGTGGAACAGCAGCAACAGGAGCACCTGGGAATTTTTAGAAATGCAGAATCTCTTGGCCAACCCCAGGGGTACCGAATCTGAGCTACTCTAACTGAATGTGAATTTGAAGGAGATCCTGGGTGATCCTGTGATTCCTGCACACAAAGGGCTGCTGTGGTGGGAGTTTTTCTTTCTATTAAGACACCCTGCTCCCTCTGTGCCCCTCCCCGCCAGCCCAGCCAGACCCCTGGGGTGGAGGGGGCGCCCAGAGTCCCTGCTACACAGCCCCCTGCTGTAGCCTCTGAGCCCTGGTGCACCCCACCCTCCCGCCCCAGCTCAGCACCTGCGCCCTGACACCTGACAAATCCAGCAAGGAGTGCATTAATCATTGCTAGCAACGAAGGCCCTACAGCCAAGCAGCTCCTCCTCTCGGGAGGACAATCTGCCCTTCCTCGCAGAGCCTGCCCCAGCTGTCGGCTCACCGACTCCCTGGTGCTGCCTGCCGCCTGCTGCCCCATTTCCAAGCTCCAAGCTGCAGAGAATCTACAGTTACAACTCAGGTGGTGCATCCAGCCTGCTTTGGCTTGCTTGAGGACCCATTTTAGTCCCCGGGCTGGCTTCCCCCACCCCTGTGGCCCAGTGTCCCCCTCGTCAACCCACAGGTCTCAAGACCTGCCTGCAAGTGACCTGCCCCAGTGAGAGCCACAGGATCAGCAACCTCAGCAAAGCAAAGTTTGCCAGCCCCTGACTGGTATCCAAGAAACAAAGACTCAAAGCTCCACCTTCTCTGCCAGCATCACAGGTTCCAAGATTGAGTACGAAAGACTCCAGACTGACACGAACCCTCCTATGTGCAGGGACATCGGAGCACGGTGCCACAAAGTCATGCCCACACAGCAGGCAAAGTGCTTGGGTGGGCCACGGAAGGCTAGGCTGCTCAACAGGTGGGACTTGGTGCTATCTGGAGGCTCAGGGACAGAGACTCCATAATCCTGGTGTTCCACCTGGGACCCCTGCCTCAAACTGGCCCACCAACACATATCCAAGCGTGGTAGGAGTCCTCCTGAAAACCACATCATCATGCTTGCCTGCGTCTTTCACTGCTTTTAGAATCTACGAAGTCTTCCTGTGCCCTTTTTCCAGGAAGCCTCCAGAGAGTTCAAAGTCACTCTAAAGGTGAGTTGTGTGGACATGATCATTCCCCAAATGAGAAAGCAGGGCTTGCAGGGCTAAGTGTTCTACCCAAGGTCACACCAGTCATGGTGGAGTTTGCCCTCAGGGGAAGATTTTCTGCCCTGTTCTAGTGCTCTAGTGACCCAGGAAGTCAAATTTTTTGAAAGAGTTGTCTTTTCTTGCGCTGGCTCTAATTTCCCACCTGTCAATTCCTTCTCAACACGTTCTAGTCGTCTTCTCTCATCTTCCCGCAAAAGTAGCTCTCAAAATTATCGAAGACCTCTGTCGCAGGTTGGTTCGTGTCCCACCCCAAAAGATGTGTTCACTCCCAGTACCTGTGACTCTGCCCTTATCTGGAAATGGGTTCTTTGCAGATGTAATCAAGTTATGATGAGGCCATACTGGATTCGGGTGGGCCCTGCGTCTACTATCCTTATAAGAAGAAGGCCCCTCGTGAAGATGGAGGCAGAGGTTGGGGTGATGAATCTACAAGCCAAGGAAGGCCAGAAACTGTTGCTACTACCAGACACTAGGAAAAGACAAGGAAGCATCCTCCCTTAGAGCCTTCAGAGAGAACCTGGCCCGGCTGATGCCTTGATTTCAGACTCTGAGCCTCAAGTAATGTGAAATGATCCATTTCTGTTGTTTTAAACCCCCCAGTTTGTGGTCTATTAGGGCAGCCCCAGGAGATGAATACCATCTCCATGTTGTTGAATCCCGAGGACAGTCTCTCATGTCATTTGACATCTCAGCTACATACGGCTCTGGTAGTCGGACGTCTCCCACCAGCAGATTCTCTCGTGGACTCTGCCCTCACACTCTCTCAGTTTCCATGCCCTGGTCACTTTCTTCTCAGTCACCTTTCTTTATAGACTTCCCTCCTCTATCCGGCCATTGTGCGTTGGAGCTCATTAGGGCTAGGTCAGTCCCCAGCCCTCCTGCTTTCTTACTCCATACTTTCCCCCAAAGCAATTCCCCCCAGGCCACCAATTCATTCTCCACCTTTTCACCAATGATTTCCGACAATCAGCATCCAGTCCTCCCCTTTGAGCACAAGTTCATGTACAACCGCCTATTTGGTTCTTTCAAAAGCCCATCACACTTAGGAGGCCAAAGGCAGTACTTGTCATTGTCCCCATACATCCGGCTGGGTCTGACAGAAAGCTGAGGGTCGTCCTCAATCGTCTTCCCTCTTACTTCACCCTTGGCCAATTTCTTATGAGCTCTTGATTAACTTCAAAAATATTTTACCTCTCGGGCGCCTGGGTGGCTCAGTGGGTTAAGCCGCTGCCTTCGGCTCAGGTCATGATCTCAGGGTCCTGGGATCGAGTCCCGCATCGGGCTCTCTGCTCAGCAGGGAGCCTGCTTCCCTCTCTCTCTCTCTGCCTGCCTCTCCATCTACTTGTGATTTCTCTCTGTCAAATAAATAAATAAAAATAAAATCTTAAAAAAAAAAATATTTTACCTCTCCAACGAGTCCTTTCCGCCGTTACCACGGCCACCATGCCAGTACAAGCTCGTGGTAGCTCTCACTTGGACCAGCGAGACTGCTTCTGTGGGCTGTCCCCTGCCCCTTTGGCTTCTCTCCTGCCATTCCCAGCCAGTAGCCACAGCAATCTCAAAATACAAATCTTACCATGTCTCTTCCCACAGTTCTTAAGATAAAGAGCAAAATTCCTATAAGGAACTCCACGATGCTGAAGAACACAGCACCTTATCAATTTGAGAAATTAGTTAACTTCTCGATCTCAGTTTCCTCTTCTACGAAATAGATGTAAGAAGAGCACATTATCTCATAGGTTTATGAGAAAGAGTAAATGAATTGATACATATGAAGTACTTAGTCTGATGCTTGGAACATACTAAATTTTAGGTAAAAACATCAATATTGGTTTCACTTATTTGTGGAGCATAACAAATATCATGGAGGACAAGGGGTGTTAGAGAGGAGAAGGGAGTTGGGGTAAATTGGAAGGGGAGGTGAACCACGAGAGACTATGGACTCTGAAAAACAATCTGAGGGGTTTGAAGTGGAGGGGGGTGGGAGGTTGGGGTACCAGGTGGTGGGTATTATAGAGGGCACAGATTGCATGGAGCACTGGGTGTGGTGAAAAAACAATGAATACTATTTTTCTGAAAATAAATAAATTGGAAAAAAAAAGAAAAAAAACATCAATATTGTTATTATTATTAGACAATCATTATCAATATTTCTAACCTTATACTGCAACATGCTTTCCCCCTTGTTCTCTTCATTCAGACACACTGGCCTTCTTCCCTATCCTTGACCATGCTGTGTCTCCACCTGCCACAGGGTCTTAGCATATACTTAGTATATACCTACTATATCTTCCACCTCAATGCCAAGTTACCTCCTACTCAACTTGCAAATTTCATCTGGAACGTCATGGCTTCAAGAAGGCTTCCCTGACCTTCCAGAACAGAACTAGACTCCCCATCATTACCTGTTCTCTTTGTTACATTTACCCTCTTGTGATTATACTTGTATTTAAGCGACCACCTTATTAACCTATGCCTCTTCAGCTAAGCTGAAAGCTTTGGGAGTGCAGGGCTCATATCTAGTTTTCCTACCATTTATCCCTAGTGCCTAGCACAGTGACCCCCATCAATCCTCAAGGAATGTTTGCTGCAAGTATAAATGAATACCATGAATCCAGATCACTAACTCCAGCAAATCTCTCCTTTACGTCTGTCTCCGGTCCATGGTGCTGAAATTACTACAAGGATAAATAGGAAGAACCACTCAGGTGGAGTCTTTGTGAGTGACGCTGCTCTGTTCCAAGCAACAGGAAAGTAAATGTTCTCTGTTCTATTCCTTCTCTCTGGGCAACCCATTCTAGAGGCATTAAAGCCATCTATCATGCTGTTTATCACAACACATCCAGATGCTCTGAGCAATAAAGCCGTTCACAATACACAGTCATCCCATTTCAGGAAGATGCTCCTAGTTGAGTCTTCCCAGGGGATCTTGCAGATGAAGAGAGACACCCATCTGTCTGGGAAGGGGACTGTTGTCTGCAGAGCTCTCTTTCAGCCTGGTGGCATATGTCATGGGACCTGCCTTCAAAGCCTGCAGGTAGCAGACCTTGAAATGGAGCCTTGTCCAATCAAACTGACAGCAAGTTCTGCATTGGTTCAGGGTATTAGAAAATGCCAAGCTCAAGCTGATTTTTGAGGAGAGCTGCCTGTTCAAAATAAAGACGGTTTTGTGGGGGCCTCCCCCTCTGCAGTTGAATAATATTAAACTTTGCAAAGAAAGGTCTCGTCTGAAAACAAAATCAGGATCCAAAAAAGAAAATGAAAAAAAAAAGAGGTTTCAGTCTCCTGGATCAATGAGCCAAGCCTAGCAAGATGAAGTTTAATAGGAATTAGTTTAAAGTTTTCTACTTCGGTCCAGAAAGCCAACTGAAGAACTAAAAGCAGTACAGGGTTCTGGGGATGAGCCTTGGCAGCAGCTGGTGTGACAAAGATTTTAGGGGTTTTAGTTGACTGTCTGCTCAAGAGAAGTCATCAGTGTGATGTGGCTGCCAAAAAGGCTTAAGCAGTGTTAATGGAAGGATGGGACTAGTAAGTCAGAAAGGACTGTCCTACTGTTCTGGTCACAGCACACCCAGAATACTGCTTTCCGTATGGAGCACAGAATGTAAATTTCACAGAATACAGTCGAGCTGAACAGCATCACCAGACAGGTAAGGAGGGGCAATTTCCAGAAGGGTCAAGCACCAAATAACAGTGTGAAGGTCAAGGAACCAGAACCATTTGGCCTAGAGAGCCAGTACCTGGAAAGCAGATACCTAAGAGCATTCAAAAATTTTGGCAGGTGGAGAAAAGACTAGTCATTCTATGCAACCCCTTGTGATGTCCCTAGGACTACAGGGGGAAATATAGAGCGAAACATGTTTGGCTTAGTATTAAGAACATCAGTGTTGGTGTTGCTCTGTCTTTTACTCTTAAATTATACAACGAACACATGTATATTGTTGAAGAAAACTTTAAGCAGTGCAGACATACAGAGAACACAAGGTAACCCTCTTAATTTCCCATATACCCAGATTTTACTCTCTCTCTCCATAAGGAGCCACATGTGCTTTTAGTGTATACCCTTTCAAGCCCAGTGCAAAATGCACTTATACACACACACACACATACAGTTTGTGTTTGGAGTTTCTCCCCATCAATGAGACCATACTTTATCCACTGGGGAAAGCTTGCAGAGCATCGAGTTATCCAGGGAGACGATGGGCTGCCTCCAGAGAGAATAAGAACCGCCTCTAGTAGAGATGTTCAGAGAATGGACAGTTACTAATCAGGGTTCTTACAGAGGGAATTTGAGCACTGGAAGATCCTTAGCTCTCTCAAACTTTAGCTGATGAAGAATCACAGAGGGTGGTTTTTTGAAAATTCAGATTCCCAGTCCCAAATCCAGAGAATCTGACATAGTAAGTCTCTGGGGCCATGAATCGGCATGTTCCTCACAAGCATTCCGGGTCATTCCAATGCAAATGGTCAATGGCTCGCATGTTCGAAAACACTGGAACACACAGACCACTTGACCTTAGGCTCTCAACTTGAACTGGACCACATAGGAAAGTCCTTCCCCTGAGGGCCCGTTTGCAGTCAAGAGAAAACTGTGATGTCCCATAACTAACTAGGTGTCTTTGCCTCCCTTTCCCAGCTCCCCTGAGCCCAGCGCCCTGCCCTTGTCCCCATTCTGGAAAGCGGACAGATTCCTCCAGGGGGACTCAGCATGGAGTAAACATCTAGCTTAGGAAGCAGAATAAGGGACACACCAAATCTATAGTCCACAAAACTCACCCCTACCTCAAGGGCCAGTCTGGAGAAGGACAGAGATTCTGCCCTGCCCCAGGCTCCTCCAGGACAGCAGAGCAGGCTGGGAACCAAGAGAAGACAAGATCCCATGCAGCCATCCATCCATCCCACGTGCTTCTGGGCTCCCTACAAGCCCAGGTGGAGGTGGAGGCCGGGAAGGTGTGGAGGATTTTAAGTCACGATGACTGCGGGCACCCACATTACTCAGTGAGTGGGGCCACAGCTATTTAACACCCTGCAATTCAAGAGAGGAAACTGCACAAAGGAAACGTGTCCCTCTCCTCCAAATGCCAAAATGACTTACCCTTCCTCTCCGTGCACCCTGCCAACTATGCTACTGGTACCAATGTGAGCTGTACTCCTTCCCTTTGTCTCTAGCTAATCACACTGACATATGCGCTAAGACAACTGGAGTTAGAGGATATTGGGGGAGAGAGCACGGATCTCAGCGGAAACATAGGCAAAGTGCACGACCACCAGCAAAGTAAGGTTCCAGACCATCCCCAGCTAATCTGGCCCCAGACATGAGCAATCCCCTCTCACCCAGACAGATATTTTCTACCAAGGTTTCAGCTCCTAATGAGGAACTGCCCTCCGAGCGACACAAAGGCGGCTTGTTTCTGGGCCTTCTCTCC
This sequence comes from Neogale vison, assembly GCF_020171115.1. Taxonomy (NCBI): domain Eukaryota; kingdom Metazoa; phylum Chordata; class Mammalia; order Carnivora; family Mustelidae; genus Neogale; species Neogale vison. The sequence goes on along the minus strand of NC_058095.1, from coordinate 115,008,178 downwards.
AGAGGGCTCACGCACAAAGAGGCTTTTTCTCACCTCAAGGTGCTCTTGGCTGGTTCGACAGAAGTGCTATGCACAACAGGACCATGTCCTCAAATGGCTGAGGCTATTTGCTTTGTCAACTGACAAATGTCATTTATCATTTGAGACAGAGATTGGATATTGGAGCCTCTGGCTGGTGAAAGCTGTTGAATATTTTTTTTCAGGATGGCTTAGCAGAAACTTGGCAAACTGAAATGTTTTCCTGTGCTGTGGATTTAAAGACACAGTCTTCCCCTATAGAAAAATGTCAGCCAGACTTTATGAGATGGCTACAACCTGCAGTTCGTTCAAAAGCATGGAGCACTTACTCATGCCCTCTCTTCTTTGGGTATTTTACAAGTATTTCTTCTCCCTCTTCTGGTGTTTTGTGGATTGCTTCCTCCCAGATGGAAATCAAGCCTCTTCCTTCTGGTCTGACCACAGCACCTAGGACAGCGCTGGGCTCATCCCGCACTGATACAGACGGGACCACGCACTGCTTACCAATTGCCTACCACCACATGCATTTCTGTCTCCTCATCTGTTTTACTCATTCTGATCCAATCGTGCAAATGGTCCTCCCCACCCCTAAACTGAACCACAGGACACAATCCAAGACCTCCCTCAGATGACTTCTCTTGAGTCAATTCTGATCTTTCTCCTATGTGGCATCTCCCCGGGTTTAAATACAGAACAGCTCAGAAGGATGCATTGGCTTCGGTGCTATGTATAGTCAACTAGCCTACTGGTTTCCTGAGACTGGACATGACATCTTCTGCAGCCTCTTTGTCCCCAGTTGAAACCCCCCAGTTCTGGGCTGTGTCCTTCCCCCCATGATCACACAGCTAACAATTAATAGTCCCCGGACCCAAACACAGGTGATCCAATTCCAAATACAATCATCTTCCCACAAAAACCAACCCTCTTAGTGATCCGTGATAATCTCAGAAAAGGCTGATTTCGATATTACTAAATTCATGAGGGTCAAAAATACAACTTTAGCTACTTTGCAGGCTGTGTTTCGTTATTAATAATGCTCTGAGTGACTAATTTAGAACTTATTATTTTGAACCATGAACAACTGCATATATTTCACTATTTAGGAGAGCAAGTTATGCACCTGCCTAATTAGTATTTTAAAATTTGTTTACAACTTTTACAGTAGCAGGCTCTTCAATAGTGAACCTTCCCTAGGGCTTTCCAAGTCTTTGCACATTATGGTTGCTCTACTTGCTCCTGAGGATTTTCAAGCTCTCTAGCCTTTATCTCATTTACATCATCTTCCCGGGACAGGAACAAAATACAGTAACAGCTACCATTTATTGAGCACGTACTGTGTGCCGGGCATTTATCTTATTTAATTTTCCCAAGAACCTGTGTGCAAAGTACTATTAATATTCCCTTTCAAGAAAAGACAACCAAGTCTCCGAGACTGTAAGTAAAATTCTCAAGGTTATCAATTGCAGTAAATTCAGAACTGAAACCCCGGTTTTGTTGGACTCCAAAGCCCTAATCAGTAGCTACGTTCTTGAAATGACTCCAACTGGAAGCTTAGGGATCTAAATTCTACATGAGACGCTGCCAAAGCTGTCTGAGTTCAGGGTATAGAGAAAAGTGGCAGTGGAGCTTGTAAGGTGAGCAGGCATTTGTAGCAGAGGAAAAAACACTGAGCCAACCGGAGAGCATCTTCAAGGCTTGGAGAGGCGTGAAATGTGAAAGTGCTCAGGATGACAAACCACTGAGGCTCTACGAAGGTATAAACTAAGGTGGCAAAGACATTTACAGGGGACCGTCCCCAAATGTTTTCTGGGCATGCCTGGAAAGCATGAAGAAACCAAGATGCAGCAAAAACCCTCAAGATGGACTGAATCTGACAAAGCCCCCGGGTCCCCCGGTAGCACCAGGCTTCAGATGTCCCAGAATTGTGAGCTGGGGACCTGAGTTCCATTGGGCAGAGGCCATGCCAGAAAAGCAAGTCTGTGTCAGTGTCTGACCTGCCTCTGGTAATGGCATCCTCCTTCGTTTGGGGAACTCTCTCTCCTAATGTATTTCTATTTGGTTGCCAGTTACAGGAATCCTCCTCCCGCATACCGGGGTATTTAAGTGTTCCAAGGAAGGCCATCACAGCCCCTCTGTAGGGAATCTGAATCTTTGACAAACAGGGGAGCCAAGAGCCGGTAGCTGCCATCCAACGATCACATTCTGGAGTGTTAGTCCAACTGCTGAGGTACCCAGAAATGCGCGGGCGTTTCTGCCCTGCCTGAGGCCTACTGGTTCAGCTACTACTCTTTGCAAGCTACATTGAAGCCTTCCAAGAATGCATTTTTGCTTGAGTTAGTTCAAGTCTGTTGCTGGTAGCTGAATAATTTTAATACTCACTGACAGAGGAAATGGGGACCTAAGAATGTCCTGTGGGGTCTTCAATGGATCCCACGTCAAGCCCAAGATGACCACCATCTGGAAAGTTGTATCTGGCAGTCTAATAATTGTCTGGACTCTGAGAGAACTCTCTTGGAAATACTTCTATATCCAGCAAAACCTACCACAACATCTAGAACCAGGTACTATCTTCTCCGTAACATTTCACTCAACACTGGTGAAGTAGAAATGGTGACTTCCTCCCCACACACACTGGCAATCTTCACACACTACTGTGTCTTCACTCCCTCCAGCTCCATCCCTGCCACGATCCATGTAATCCAGCCAAATACTATGCCTAAAATTAAGGGGTCAAGATATCTTTCCTCAGGAGTGCCTGGGTGGCTCAGTCATTAAGCATCTGTCTTCAGCTTAGGTCATGATCCCAGGGTTCTGGGATCGAGCCCCACATTAGGCTCCCTGCTCTGCAGGAAGCCTGCTTCTCCCTCTCCACTCCTTCTGCTTGTGTTCCCTCTCTCACTGTGTCTCTCTCTGCCAAATAAATAAATAAATAAATTTTTTAAAGATATCTTTCCTCAAAAGTCAACAGGAAGAGGTCATACACAATGCCAATCCTTACAATTCTGCAAAGTAGATATAATTGCCACCCATTTTCTCTGATGGAACTAAAGCACAAAGAAACATTAATCCAGGGAGTAGTTTGCACAGCTGGTGGCTTCCAAGGTCCATCTGGGCTCTTTCATTACCTGTATCAGACGCATCTCTGTCCCTTTGTACCTCCTCAGCCTCCCCTGTCCCCCAGATCGTCATCCTCTTGCTTCAACTCCACTTCCGCCCATGCCCACCAATTACCCAAAGCCTGATAGGTTCCTTCACATGATGCCATCAGCTACATACACTATGTCAAGGGTATCCAAGACCCCCACCACCCCAAGCTGGGTAACTGTCTAAGACTCTGGCATACAGTTGTACTCATGGCTGTGATTTATTACAGCAAAGGGAAAGGGTATGTGGAGAGATGTTCAGGGGAGACCAGGCACAAGATGCCAAGAGACATCTTCCGGTGGGATCCCAAGGATTCACTCAATTCCTCTAGCAATGGGTTGTGGCAACATGTCTGAAATGTTGCCTACGGGGGAAGTTCATGAGAGATTCAGTGCCCTGTGATTTTTACTGGGTGCTGGCCATGGAGGTAACATCTGCCAGCACATACCAAAACTCCAGACTTGTGGAAGGAAAACAGGTGATCAACATAAATCTGTACATAAAGGTCTAGGCACAATGACGTGAACCCCTCTGAAAGCCAAGTTCCAGATTCCAGTCAAGGTCCAACCTTTCCAGTGGGCCTTTTGGTGAACAGCACTCTCAAGCCTCCAGTATTTACCCTGTCCCACATATATGTGGCTTGGATACATGCCATATCACAGGGCATCAACTCTGACTTCCTCAGTGGCTTTCAAGAGTGTCAGACATAAAAAAAAAAAAAAAACATAAATACAGGGAAGTTCTCTCCCCCCTGGGGCTTAACTTTGACCAATGGAAGTAGAAATGGGAGGATACATCCCCTTCCCTTTTTATTCCCAAGAACAGTTCTGAGGCATGGTTTTTCTGTCTGGTTTGGCCAAAAACATCTTGCGTGGCTGGCCAGGAGCTCCTGCTGAGCAACTAGCTATGATTATTTTGCTTGTTGTCATTGTGTGTGTGTACATGCACATGCTATCACGAATCAGAGGCCATCACAGTGACGTATCACCTTGAGCTGCTTCCCATCGCTTCCACGTCTTTCCTCTTTTCCTTCACTGTCCTAGGATAACACTTCCCACATATGGGACACCACATTAGCACTCAAACTCTGTCTTAAGCTCTGATTTTTAAGGAGCTCTGCCTAACACACCACACTGTGTTGGGAATTTATTGGTACTGAGCCCCTTAATTCCATCTTACTCTGAGAAGGACCACCCAAATAGGGTGAAATGGTCTGGATGTATGCCTTAAAGAAAGGCAAGTTTATTCTCTAGAAGAAGTAGATAGCCATTCATTGATAGAACCAATTACTTAGCAAACACCGAAAAAAGCGAAAGCACTAGAGAAGCCCTGGGAAGCAACAGTGAGTTGGTCGGGCATGGTCCCGGCCCTTGAGGATCCTGCAGACCGGTGGAAGAGACAGTTGACTGAAGTGTTACAAAAACACAGTAACAAGTGCTTTGATGAAGACCAGGGTGCCACAGGAACATGTGTGAAGGGAAACCTAATGTGACTCCAGGAGATGAATAAGCCTCTTGGAGCAAATGGCGCTTATGTGGGAGATGGAAAATGTCTAGGCATTAGCCAAGGCAAGAGCCACAGACAGGGGAAGGATCTGGGCTGGAGACAGGAATTTAGGAGTCTTCTCTCTCTGTAAGTAATGGGAGTCAGGGGAGTGGTTAAAAAGGGACAGAGAGAAGTATAACTGGCATAGCTAATGCACCGAGCCCTCTCTCCCTCCTCTGAACTCCCAAGGAACTCAGAACTGCCGAAACTTCTCAAACGCCCTAACATTTATCTGGCACCTCAACTGTGAGTTAACATTTCATCTGCGTGAGTCTTCCTGTCTGCAACTAGGTTGTGGTGACCTCGAGGACAAAGGGAGTAAGAGCCTTGCCTAGCTCTGGAAACAAGGTAAGTTTGAAAGTCTGACTGTCTAATTGCCCTACAGATTGATTAGAATCCTGGAAGGGGAGGCTATCTTGAGGGTTTACCTTTCTAAACCTCCTCATTTTACCCATTAAAAAAAAAAACAAAAACAGGAAACCCGAGAGATAAAAAATGTTCCCTGTATCCTAAGGTTTATCACACTGTATTGTAATTGTCCAAGGATTGTTCTACCTCTCACACTAAACTCGAAGCCACATGAGGGCACCATCTTTGTCTACCCTGCTTGCCCTTGTATTCCCAGAGCTTCAAATGACTTCCTGCACACAGGAACTGCCCCAGACATGGGTGTTGTTGTTTTTTTGGTTTTGTTTTTGTTTTTGTTTTTGTTTGAGCAAGAGGATTAATAAAATGCTAGTTCAGGCAGAGCCCAAGCACATCCTGGGATCCTACCCCATGTTCACCCACCGGCACCGAGTCTCACTCCGCTGCTGTCGCGGGCAGAACTAGTCCCAGCTTCTAGAGGCTGATAATCCTCTTGCTGGAGCCCCAGACACAGAGTCCGCCCCCTGGCCACTGCTCTGAGTATCAGAAGTGCATTGAGAAAGTATTTTAGTTCAAGCACAACATCCAGCTCAGTCCGAAAACTCCGCTAGTGCTATTGATTTGTGGGGGGTTTTGAAATGGAATGAGTGGCTGATTTTCTCCAAATGGCACATTTCATTCATGATGCATGATTGTAATCATGGCTGCCTGAAGCCTGCAGTCCCCAGCTCGGCAAAAGGAAAAAAAAAAGAAGACGACGAAGAAGAAATGGCTATTTTCTGGAGTGAATACACTGAAAGGGCAAGAAATCCATATTCATTTTCTTGCCTCTCGGCTGGACTCTATATTTCGCAGGCAGGTGGAACAAAAATCTTTAAATATCATGCTGATCCAGGAAATGCTTGGCAATATTTAAAGAGCTCTGCGCGCCTGCCTCGTGCCCCTCCGGTTCTCCGCAGGCAGCCCCCGCGTCACCATTGCGGCAGCTCAAGCGAGCAGGGCTCCAGACCCCGGGTTCAGATTAACTGGCGCATGACCTTTACAAAGTACTGTAGTTTATAGGAATGTTGAATTTTTCAGCAGCTAGGGAGGACGGGCACTCATGGGAAGGGAGGAATGGGAAATGACTCCGGGCTATTTAAGCCTCCAAGGGGAGGAATGAACTGGGCTTCGACTTTAATTATGTCCGCTGCCCTCTGAGGCCCATCAGGAGACAATGGGCTGCTACCATTAATAACGATTCTCCTGCCCTCGCCCGCGATAAATAACTTTAAAGAAGGTCTTCAGAATATCGTTTAGGTCCTTCTCCTCCCCCCTCCGGCACTGACTTGCTTTTTCCTTGGCAGATGGCTGAGATCTGGGGGCTCCAGGCGCCTTGACCTCCTGCAGATGTTGGGCTGCGGGTGAAGGGCCACTGGGGAGAGAGAAGAAAGGGCCTGAATGCGCCAGAGCAGGGCAAGCCCGGGGGGAGGGGTGGGCGGCTAACTGCTTTTCTATGATTGTCACTTAAGGCTCTGAGTGACCCGCCCGCAAAGAATTGTGGCGGCGATTGTCGATTGTCGAGGGCCTTAAAGGGAGACCAACGCAAGGAGAGCAGAGGATTCCTGGGAGCCTGGTCAAATGGGCGATGAAAGGGCGATTATGGGCAGGGGCAAAGTGCCATCCTTAGGCGGCCGCGACAAACTAGACGTTGATATATTGTCCTCTCTGAGATGCTCTAATGGGCCATTATGGCTCCCCTAATGAGACTGTCGTGCATGTCTCTTTACGTGGCTATTAAAGTCTTGTCTACATCTGCTGAAGTTTTCTGGGGAGATGCGTGAGGGGCAACGAGGGGGAAGGTGCTCTGGATGGTCCTCTCTTCTGCAGTCAGCCTTGATGCCCCGGAAAAGGATCAGGCTTAGCCTGACAGCAGCAGGCAACCCTTCTGAGAGAAGCGAAGGGTGGGAAGTGGCCTTGGCTCAGACGTGGGAGAGGAGGGGACAGCAGAAGACTTCACAAAGGCCACTCCCGATCAAAGGGCCTGCTTGGGATGGCCAACAAAGTGGCCCTTGTCCCATCACTTCTCTCTCACTCCAGATGGCAAAATAACACGCTCTGTGGCTCTCAGTCACTCAAAATCCCTGGTCGTCCATGTGTGGGTGGTGACCCAGCCAGTTCCCTTTAATGCTACTTGACTCGGGCACAAATACTGGATTTTTTTTTCTCTATAAGTCTGGAGGAGGAAAGATGGCAAAGAAGAGGCTCTCACACCTCGATGACTCACATCACGTAGGCCATGGGTTTGGGACCACTGCAGGGCCTGTGAGTGTGGGGGGGCAGGGGGAGAGCATGACGCATAGATCTGGACCCCACCGCCACGCAAGGACCTTCAGGAAAACCCTGCCCACCAGCTCACCCTAAACTTGTTTCCTAAGAAGCCAAGACCGAAGGCCCTGCCTGAGACTCTCTGCCATGACCAAGCCGTTGGCCCTCCCTGGTTCAGCTCTGAGATGTATGACATTTGATGTTGGCTTCTCAGCAACAGATCTCAATGTGTACAGCTGGCTCGGTTTAAAATAAAAAGCACTTGTTTTTATGATTTTTTTCCTAGAACAACCACCACCAAAGAACACACTGAAATGTAAGCAGAGTGACTTCGAATTGGTACTAAAACAGCTCAGAAGGAGGCTCTGCAATGAATGTATCAGATGCCTGGAAACTGCTCGGCAAGAGGTGTGCGAAGGAAGCCCCCTCCGCTCTAATGAGAAGACCCGGGATGGGTGAATACATTTGGATACACAATGCTACAGTGTCTGGTTTGTTTTGGGAAAACAGGAGCCCCTTTCCCCTTTTTCAGGCCAAATGCAACACAATAGAGGAAAGCCACATGAATCTATTATGTCTTATAGGGCTTTTAGCAGGAGTATGACTGTTTAACCAGGCAGTGACACGAGAAGAATTACTATTAGACACTCCAGCTGAAAGTAGAGATTTTATTGATTCCCCACACTGGCCTGCCTTTTTATCTTTGATTGAGTGGCTTTCATGAATCCAAAAAGGTAACACTTTTGCATTGAAAGCAGCAGCAGGCAGTCCAGCCCAGACTGAAACCATCTGTCAGTCTAAAAGAAAGATGAAGGGCCTTCCCAAAGTACCGCTCCTTGGGCCCCTCGACCCACAGGACCGTCCACCGCCTACCCCGGCCTGGGACCCAGCCCCCGGCGTGCAGCTCCTCGAGACCGCTAAATCTTGACAGAGGGTTTGCTTGAAGAGATAAGCAAAATACACCTTCGTATAATTAGGACACTAATTGCACTCTGAGACAGAGTAATTATGTCCCCCTTTTTAGGAAAGCAGTTAGTGCTGCACATTCCTACTCTCCAGGTTTTTGTGATCATTATTTTTTATTGTTTCTGAGGTCTCATTTGGAAAACGATTGGATTTGTCTCTCTGTTTACTAAATATCAGACATGATGTACAAACATCTTTCAATTAGGTGTTCTGTGAGGAGCCTGCTCTCCCCGTCTCTATTTTAAACGGGACTCATTTGCATTCATGGGCAAATTAGGATGCAGAAAAGCGTATAAGCAATGTGCAGGTTTACACTTCAGTGAATATTCATAAAGTACTGATTCTCCTTGCCACCATTTCCCCGCAAATGGCCCTCCCACTATGTGCGCGGTGTTTGTCATTCGGGGAACTTTTCATTTATTTTAAAGTGCCAGGTTTGAAGACGACACAAATGTATTCAGGCAGGCCCTGTAAAAGCCAGAGCTGAAAGGAAATGGTGTTTGTGTTTCACGCCACAACAGAGCACGCTGGGGATCCTTGCAGTTGACAACGCCGTCTCCCGTGCAGGTATAAGGGAAATAATCCAGAGTGACACAGGGATCCGGCTGAGGCTGGAGGAGAGACAAGCCCTTGCTCTGCAACACACGGTCGCTTCTCCAGGCCTCTGCAGGGCAGGGTCTCCAAGCACAGTGCTCTAGGGCTGGGGATCTCCTCGCGTGCTTCCCCGGGCCCTGTCTTCTCCAAGGTTAGGCCGATACGGACAGCATCATCTGGATAACCCAGATTTTATAAATAAACCACACTCTGGCCTTTATTGTGCTGCCCAGATGATATGTGAGATAATTGCATAATCCACCTCCAAATCAAGTCAACCCCTCGGTGAAATGCATGGAATCAATATGGAAGGAGAGAGTGGGCAAAATTAAAAACAAGGCTCTATCTGCAACATCTGTACTCTGAGAATGAGGCACATTTTTAAACAGGGGCTCTGCTTCCAGTCCCTCCAGTGAATGCACTTCGCACGGAGTCAGTCAAACGGACAGCAGGACTGGGGCAGGGCCAGCCTGTGGGAGAGGTGGAAGGAGAACCCCATATGCAGGCAGAGCCCTGAATCCTGGGAACAAAGACTGTTGGGCCACTAAGCAGACCTTCCTACTCCCGCTTCCTCCCAGAAGGGGAATGCTGAGTAAAAGCTTCCACAAATATGACCCTGGTTTCGATGCTTACAGCTTAGACCCTGCTCAGAAGGAATTTAAGAATCTAAGCAGAAAAACTATTAAAAATAAAAATCAGAAAAGATAAGAGCTACGGAACCCAAGACCACAGAGGTGGTGAGAGGCCCTGGGCCATCGGCCCCACCGGCTCTTACTGCTCCCAGGCATGTGTAATTCCAGATGATGTAACTAGAAACAGCTTTCATTACGTGAAGTCAGGGACTCCATGTCCTCCGTGGGGGAAACAGAAATCCATACGTTTTATGGACCCATACTGGTCAGTCAGCTAACCAGACTGGCATCTTAGGGCAGGCATATGTAGGCTGCTCATGGACTCCCCAGTGCCCTCGACCAGATACCCGAGGAGGAACCGCAGGCCCAGTGGCCGTCGGCAACAGAGGCCGTCTTCCTTCAGACCATGGTGTTGCATCATGCGGCCTTCCCACACCGGCAACCCCAGGTGTGTGGAGTAGCTCCCAAGGTCCATGGGAGCATGCTTAGAGCTGGCAAATAATGAAAAGAGAAATGGAGGGAAGAACCACCCACAGACACCGAAGGGTGAGCCTACAGAGGGAAGCCCCATGCTCAGAATCCTCCAGATGCAAAAATGGTTGAGGACACGCAGATGAAGATGGGCTGAAACTAATGCTCAGGGATCTCAAATGCCATCAGGGAACAGGGACAGTGAGGCCCTTGGGGAAAAAAGGGGGCACACAGGACATTTTCTGTTAGGCATTGTTTTTTCATTCCAAACCAATCAGGTGGAAGGAAATGGCACGGGTGTAGCTGGAGGCGCTTCGTCAACCCGGTGGGGGAGGGGAACAGGGAGGGAGACTGGACCAATGTCAGAAAGAACTGCTCTGTGACCTCTCAGGAGCTGTGGTCCTCAACTTACATGGTTTTTCCTGGTCTCTTCCTCATTCTGACCTCAGCCCAGCCTGGAAGCCACACTCAGACATCCTGAAAATGTGACTGCTCCCTGCCCCACTCGGCCCCTGCCTTGTCCTTCTGCAGCCCTCCCGCCCAGTCCTGGAACTCCGTCCTTTCCCTGTTCTGCTCCCCTGCTGCTGAACACAACAGGAAAAGCAAGTTCTTACTAGAGCCCATCAAAATTCAAGCAGGGGGGCCTGTGTTTGTTATTCCTTCTTAAAATCCCTGAAGTGGCTGATGCGGATGCCTTGCCTCCTTCCTGTCCCCAGACCCACTCCCAACACAATTTCTCCTTGAATGTGGCCTTGTTTCCTACTTTACCAAGAACCCATTTGATGGTCTTCTGCAGGAAAAAAAAAAAAAAAAAAAATCTCTCTTTTCCTTCCTTTTCGTGGAGCCTCTTCCAGGCAGGAAGTGCCCTTTCTCAAAAAGGCTACCCCTTTCCACCCCCCCACCACCTCCCAGCTCTCCCAGCGACTCCCACTCACACGGGCAATCAGGCTGGGTCACCTGCTTCTCTCTCAGGTCCTATTCTTATACTCCTCCTTTGCCCTCCAAGTGCATCAAAAGAGGCCCTGACCTGTCCACTGCTTCCCCACTCACCCCTCATTGGCCCCTTATCTCCTTCCTCACTAGGCAAGGCAGGAGCGACCTCCTCAACCCCACAGGGCAGGCCTCTCCTCTCTCCTCAGACCCCTGACCTCCATGCAGCACTGACTCTACTGACCTCCCTCCTCTTCAAAGAACCATGGTTTTCCTGCTACTTCACCACCCTGAGTGTCCCACCGCCCCTCTGACTATCCTTCTTGGTCACTTTTCACTGGTTTCTCTCCCTCACTCCCTAAATCTGAGAGCTCCCCAAGGTCCTGCCCTCAGTTCTCTTCTCCAGCCTGGCTCCTTGCATCACTGCTCTGCAGAAAACCCACCCTCTGTCTCTGCATCTCTGACCTCTGACCAGAGCCCCAGATCCATATTTCTAGCTGCCTTGAGGATCTTTCCACCTAGAGGGAGGGAGAAGAAGGAAGAAAGAAAAGACGGAAGGGAGGGGAAAAGGGAGGGAGGGAGGAAAGAAGGAAAAGAAAGGAGAGGAGGCGGGGAGGAGAAGGCAGAGTACAAGGCAGGTGAGTGGGGAGAAGAAAGGGAAGGAAGTGGAGACTGAGGGAGAGAGCATCAAGGGAAGGAGAGACGGGGTGGATTTGGCTTACACTGCTGCTATCACAAACTGTTGGGCTGGCAGAAAGGGCTACTTAAGATGGCGCGAGTTCCTGCCACAAGACCTGAGCTAGGACAGGAGAACAAAGGCCCAAGCAGGAATCTGAGACACTCCCGCCCCGGGCTCCCATGGACAAATAGGACCCTGACAAGCAGGAATCTGAGACCCCCGCCCCAGGCTCCAGTGGACCAATGGAACCCCAAGGAGCAGGCGAAATATCCAAATAAGGGAAACTTGCCAAAAGACCCCTGAGCTCCGCTCAAGACCCCTTAAAAGTCCCCTCCTCCCTGCCTCGGGTGCGACTTCCACCACTTTGCTTTCCAGAGTCGTGGAACCTCGCCCTAGGGTGCCCACTTTCTCCCGGCGCAACTTTCCTGGCTCCCCTTCTCCTGAGCCCTGAAACTTCACCGGAGAGTGTTTTTAATAAATCTTGCCTTGCACCCACTTTGCCTGGTGTTGTGTTTATCTCGCCGGAAAAACTTTACACAAACAACTACATATTTATGGCTAAAACACTAGAGATGTATTGGGGCACCTGGGTGGCTCAGTGGGTTACGCCGCTGCCTTCAGCTCATGTCATGATCTCAGGGTCCTGGGATCGACCCCGCATCAGGCGCTCTGCTTGGCAGGGAGCCTGCCTCCCCCTCTCTCTCTGCCTGCCTCTCTGCCTACTTGTGATCTCTGTCTCTCTGTCAAATAAATAAATGAAACCTTTAAAAAAAGAAAAAAAAAAAAAAAACCACTAGAGATGTATTACTTTAAAGTTCCAGAGATCAGAAGTCCAAAATGGGTCAGCAGGACTATGTCACTTCCAGGAGCTCTAAGGGAAAGAACCTCTTGCTTGCCTTCTCCAGCTTCTGGAGGCTGCCTGCATCCCTCAGTTGACAGCCCCTTCCTCCACCCTCAAAGCCGGCATGCGGTCTCTTCCGATCTGTGTCCACCTCTGACCCTCCAGCCTCCCTCTCACAAAGACTCTCATGATTGCTTTTAAGGCTCACCTGGAGAATCTACTTAACGGCACCTGCCAAGTTTCTTTTGTCATATAAGGTAATATAATCACAGGACCTAGGGACAAGACCTGGACCTTTGGGGGATGGAGTGGGGGTGGGGGTGTGTAATTATTATTCTGTCTACTGCAAGGAAGGAAGGAGGAAAGGGAGGAGGAGGAGAGACAGAAGGCAGAAAAAATCCTTTCCAGACTCCAGCCCTCCTCCATGGCCCTTGTCCTGACTCCAGCTGGCTCTTCTCTTTTCCAACGCGGCCCCCGAGCCGTCCTTGGCTTCTGCTCTCGTGGGGCTCTCAGAGAAGTTAGGATGTAAGTTCCCTGAGGCAGAGACTGTCCCTTTCTCGTCGCCTTCCTGGGCAGCCACTCACAGGGCCTCCCTCGTGCAGAGCACGGGCTCAGTAATATTTGTGGGACTGGATTGAATCGTTGAAAGCACAGCTTCCCTGCCTGGGCCTGCCCTTGTGGCCTCCGCTGACAGCCTGGAGATTAACTGCCTAATGAATAAAGTTGCTGAGCCTGGCCCAGCTGTGCCTTTCAGAGAGCGGCAGGGTTTGCTGTGCCAAGTGGAGATTATTGCCCCTGTCACTCGTTTCTCAAGCCCGGAGCTGGCGAGCCGAGGCGGGCAGGAGCAGCTGACTGCAGCCTCGCAGCCGTGGCGGCAGAGACGCCCAGGGGGCCAGGGCTGGTGCTCACCTGCCCATGAGCGATGTGAAACCTGACGCTGGCCTCCAAAGCTGCCAGCTGCCGGGCCACAGACGCTGTGGTGGGGCCGTCCCCACTCACCTGGATGGTTCCAGATGGCCTCCTCCCACCCCAACTCCCACCACCCACATTTAGCTGGGCTGGTAGGGTTTCAATAAAGATATGGCTATAGGTGCATGAAGGTTGTCGCAGGTTTTTCTTTTTAAAGAGCTGAGAATATACATAAGTGCAAGAACATTAGCTCAAATGTGACATGAACCTTCAGAGGAGGAGGCTCACCCCAGCTCCGAGGCCACAGATGCATGGATCGAGCTGTCCTGGAATGCAGCCCGTAGTGAGTCCCAGGGAGGAGCCCCCAGGCTGGCACTGAGGCCACTGGCCAAGGGGGCTTCCATCCCGGGATGCGGCAATCAGGAGGGCCTCACGGGCAGCCGGGACAACCTGACAAGGCAGCCCAGCACAGCTCCCCTGGCACGGGGCCCACTTCCCATGATAATCACAACCGAGGAAGGAGGGCGCCCTGCCACCGACTTGAGGCATTTCTTGTCCACCCCTCCTTCTGGCTGCCTCACACCTGGTCCCCACAGAGGCCAGGATGCTGTCCCCTGGGGCTCCCTGCTTCGCCGTTTCTCTCTCTCTCTCTCTCTCTGAATTGTCACCCCTTCCAAGGACACCTTCCCCAGACATTGGTGAGAAACCCAAAGTGAAATGAAGAGAGTGAAAAGAGAAACCTGATCTGAGAACAAAAGGAGTGGGGGAAGCTCTTCTGACAGCAAAAAAAAACCCTCCTATGTTTGTGAATTATCCACTCATTTGTTCAGCAAGTAGCCACAAAGGGTCTACAATGAGCCAAAAACTGTTCTGGGTGCTGCGAAACAGCAGGGTAGAAAACAGACCCCAATCGCTGCCCCCGTGGAGTGGGAGACAGATATAAACAAGATAAGTTAGTAAAATGGAGAGCATACAAGACAGCAGGAAGCACTAAAGAAAGACGGTCAGCGCAGAAGGTGGGTGGGAAGTGCGAAGGAGGCTCCCACTCCAGTCGGACATGGTCAGGCACTCGGGAGGCCATGCGGATCGACCTCCGAGAATGCTTCCAGCACTGTCGTGAGTCCACTTCACCTTCCAGATCCCTAAGCCTCCCGGTCTGGAGGTTCTGCCTCTCCTCCCAGTTTTGTGCATTCCTGCACCCATCTAAACTGCAAGAACCGAAATGACCCACAACTACTGCTATTTGTAGAAAAGTGCTCCCACTTGGTCTGGGGATGATTCCCAAACCCAGGGAAGCCAGGTAGCAGCTGGCAACCTCCCCTTGAATGACCCAGTGCAAGCCCGGAGCAAGGCAAGGCTCAAGGCCTGAAGATGCCCCTTGAAACACTGAGACATGGGGGGACAGCTAACGTCCAGCAAAGGGAGCAGTGGCACTTAAGAAAGCTGAACATCCACTCAAAGAACTACACAACCACTGGTCTGCAGTATAATGGGGCTTCTCAACCTCAGCACCACTGACATTTGGCGCCAGAGAATTCCTCCTGGGCACTGCAGGAGGCTTAATAACTTCTGACGGCCTCTATCCACTACATGCAGGTAACACTATCCCTTAGTGGTGACAACCAGAAATGTCCCCAGGCATGGCCAAATATCCCCTGTGGGTGTAAAAAATCACCTCCCAGTTGAGAAACATCACATTGTAAATATGAAAGCTATGTCAAAATATGGGGAAAATGAATAAAAAACTAGAACAGGATGGCAATTTCTTCCTCACACATGAATTTATTCCTACCATCTTACAAAGGTACACAACTAATCACATTTTGTTAGACATTTAATGATTTGCCTTTTTTTAAAAAAAATCAGAAATAAATGAAAGCAAGAGTGTTGCAGAAAATCTGGGGCATATTGTCCCTATAGTAGAGAAACACACACACACACACACACACACACACACTGAAAAAAGACCTCTAAACTGTACCTTCTCTATGATTATTATGACATAAAAACACGAAAATAGTTTGATTTGCTAGGGTAGCAGGACTGTGGGTAAGTTTTTTTTTTCTGCTTCAATGTTTCCATGCGGTTATGAAATTATATAGGAAAGTAATTACATTTTTTAAATCTCTCTCTGCAATAAGGCTCTCTGATGGCAAGAATGATGGAGAGCCTTGTGTTTGGTGGGCATCTATGGGATTTTGTTAATGATGGGAGAAATCAGAGCAGAAAAGTCTGCCCTTAGCTGCAGGGTAGCTCACTCCTTCAAAAGAACAATTTGCCAGGCAGTGGGAGGTGCAGAACGTAGCTGAGAAGGAAGGAAATGATACCACTATCAGCAACATATAGAAGACAAAACTCCTAACCTCCAGGTGTGAATCTAGAGGTGAGTCTTATGAAGGGAGAGCCTATGGGGACACTGGGACCCGATTTAGGAAACTGCACCTTTCTCTAGACTTTCTGCACAGATTTCATGTTTGTTCCAAAAGTACACTGCAGGTCCCACTTTATAACTGACACAAATGTTCAAAAGTCACCTCCTAACAGTGTGGAGATTCCTCAAGAAATTAAAAATAGAGCTTCCCTATGACCCTGCAATTGCACTCCTGGGTATTTACCCCAAAGATACAGATGTCGTGAAAAGAAGGGCCATCTGTACCCCAATGTTTATAGCAGTAATGGCCACGGTCGCCAAACTATGGAAAGAACCAAGATGCCCTTCAACAGATGAATGGATAAGGAAGATGTGGTCCATATACACTATGGAGTATTATTCCTCCATCAGAAAGGATGAATACCCAACTTCTGTAGCAACATGGATGGGACTGGAAGAGATTATGCTGAGTGAAATAAGTCAAGCAGAGAGAGTCAATTATCATATGGTTTCACTTATTTGTGGAGCGTAACAAATAGCATGGAGGACAAGGGGTGTTAGGAGAAGGGAGTTGGGGTAAATTGGAAGGGGAGGTGAACCACGAGAGACTATGGACTCTGAAAAACAATCTGAGGGCTTTGAAGTGGCGGTGGGGTAGGAGGTTGGGGTACCAGGTGGTGGGTATTATAGAGGGCACGGATTGCATGGAGCACTGGGTGTGGTGAAAAAATAATGAATACTGTTTTTCTGAAAATAAATAAATTAATTTAAAAATTTTTTTTAAAAAGTCACCTCCTTCCTTTACACATGGCAGCACAGTCGGCTCTGGGCTGGAACAACCAAAGTTCTTATTAGTGACTGGGGGCAACTAGGAGAGGAAAAAAGCTACCAAATCTCTGGGTCCCCTCTCTCTCTCTCTCAAAACACGACTTACTCCTTTTTAGTTAGCAGAGCACGAGAACACTCACCTCCTTCCTGTCTCTCCATCACCTTAGCATGGCAGCCACCGTCCTCTACCTCCACCAGGCAGGGCATAATCCTAGACATGGTCTTTCTTCAGTCTGGACAAAAATAGAGGGTCGAGTTCTCTCCACTGTCATGGTTTGGCTTCTGATTAAGAACCTCGCTCCAAATTAAGAGATGTCAGGAATGATTTCACAAGATCACGCCCACCCAGATGAGGGCCACCTTAATTTTGTGGGCCCCAAAAGAATAGCCATGTCAGAAAACCACTTCCTACAAGCCCAATATTCACTTAAGAGATGCTCACAGGCAGTAACAGTGCAACTGCTCTGTAATAACCTGGAAAGTGACTTCGTATTATTCCTATATTCCGGGCCCATCAGTTTCTATCCCTTTCTCTGGTACCTTACAGATGCTTGTAACTCTCATCCAACATAGTTCCTGGCAGGGGTAACTTTCTAGGAACTGGCACTGAATTAATGCTAGGAGGCAGGACAAAGCAGGGTAGTGCAAGACAAGAGTTCAGTGTGCCAGGTACGGAGACAGGTAGAGGCCTATGTTCAAAGCCCACCATGTGTCCATCTGTCCATCAGTTATCTAATGTGGAAAAATAGGTTTTCCACTTTTTTGTATATCAGTTTCTTCACCTATAATTTGTGGGTTCAAATTGGTGATGACAATGACAGTGATGATAGTGGTAGCGATGGCAATTAGGATAGTGATGGTAATAGCAGTGATGATGGTGATGATGGTGGTGATGGTGGTCAGGATGGCAATGGTAATAGCAGTGATGATGATGATGACAGTGATGACAGCAGTGGCAATGGCAATTAGGATAGTGATGGTAATAGCGGCGATGATGATGATGATGATGGTGATGATAGTGGTGGTGATGGCGATCAGGATTGTGATGGTAATAGAGGTGATGATGAGGATGATGGTGATGATGGTGGTGATGGCGATCAGGATGGGGATGGTAATAGCGGTGATGATGATGATGATGATGATGATGATGGTGGTGGTGATGGTGGTGGCAATGGCGATCAGGTGGCAATGGCGATTAGGATGGTGATGGTAATTGCAATGATGATGATGATGATGATGGTGATGATGGTGATGATGATGGTGGTGATGGCGATCAGGATGGGGATGGTAATTGCAATGATGATGATGATGATGATGATGATGATGGGATGATGGTGATGATGGTGGTGGTGGTGGTGATGGCGATCAGGATGGGGATGGTAATTGCAATGATGATGATGATGATGATGATGATGGGATGATGGTGATGATGGTGGTGGTGGTGGTGATGGTGATCAGGATGGGGATGGTAATTGCAATGATGATGATGATGACGGTGATGGTGGTGGCAATGGCGATCAGGTGGCGATGGCGATTAGGATGGTGATGGTAATTGCAATGATGATGATGATGATGATGGTGATGATGGTGATGATGGTGATGATGGTGGTGGTGATCAGGATGGGGATGGTAGTAGCGGTGATGATGATGACGGTGGTTATGGTGGTGGTGATGGCGATCAGGATGGGGATGGTAATGGTGGTGATGGTGATAATAGTGGTGCCGGTGGCGATTAGTATGGTGATGGTAATAGCGGTGATGGTGGTGGTGGTGACAGTGATGATAATACAGATATAAGGAGTAGTTCAAATAAACCAAACAAAGCCCCTAGCTTATAGTATGTGCTCAAATGCCAACTGCAACTTCAGAGCCAGTCCCTGCCACTGACTTACTGTGTGATCTCACTACCTGCACCTGCCTTCTCTGCCCCTAGCTTCCTGGCAGAGAAAGAGGTAACTATCCTTATTGCTTTGAGTTGTCATGAAGAAAACTTGATTATAATTATGTTTAGACTCTACAGTGAGTTCCTAAATTATACCAACCTAACTGTCGCTCCAATGACCCCTGTTGGAAAGCCAGAGGTCTAAAAATAATTCATAAATAAATAAAACTTTTTTAAAAAGAAAGCCAACAGTCTGGATCAGCAATAGTGCTCTAGTTAGACACACAAAGCTCAGCTTAACAGAAGAAAAAAATGCAGAAAGGAACATAAACAATACGTTGCTTTGTCTTCTAAGTAAAACGATCCTTCTGATACAAGAGTCAGAATAACCTCCTTACTCAACAGAGGGTCAATACATTTTCCTGCCATGATTGACCATGTCCACACCCACGCATGGCATCTCCGTAACATCACATAGCATGTCCTGCTCCTGTGACCAATGGGCCTTTATGCTTTCCTTCTTTCAGAGAGGAACAAGTTCTGGGTCAGCAAATCCCTGTAGTTACACAGACAGAAATCAGAGTAGAGTTACTCTGGTTGTGGGTGAGCCTCCAGCATTTCTGCCTCCGATCCTTCCATGGCTTTGGTCTTGTTAACAAGTGCTGAGTGGTTTTACTGTAAGCGTCAATGCACACAAAACCCAAGGTGTGCCACTTCTCTTCACTGATCCTCAGTTCTCTTTATTGCTTTGGATGCACTAAATCCTCCCTGTATCATGCACATGACCCTATGAGTGAAGTCAGATCAGGTGGCACCTGCTGAGCTTTAGGATGTGGAAAGTCAGGCCAAAGAGGTGAGCCACACTCCAGCAACACACTTCGCGACTGAAGGACAGAAGAATCTGCTTTGACTTTCCCAGGCAAACAGAAACCCTTGAATAACTTGTAGGGCCAAAAGACAAGACCCCTTCTGCTAGAGGCTCTGTAATCGCAGCAACTCCATTGTGAGTTAACAGAGAATTTCACAGTCCATCATTTCACCTGCTCCTCACAACTTTGGCCTGACTTCTTCTCCATCAAAATATCTGTGTGGATCACCTACTTGTCATCCTTGACCTTTTTCTCAGCTCCACCACCCATCTCCATGGTCACACATGCACTCTGACATCAAAGGAAATTTTCACCTTCAAAACCACTGATTCAAGAATCCTACAGTTGTCATCCAAGATGATGATTTCCTCTCCATCCAACCCACTGTTCACTGACTCCCTCCAGGGTCATTTCAACCTCATTGTGACCTGCAGTTCATGGAGACCTATAGTGCCTTCCTTTCTTCATCTCCTTCCTAATGCACCCAGGTATAGAGCTCTTCATGTCAGCAACCTTCTACTAGACTCCTTAACTCCCTTTTATCATTCCCAGGTTGCAAAATTTCCAGTGTCTCTAAACGAAGCATTATAGGCCACATTTTAGGTAAGACAGCTCTCTGTCATGCAGGGCTGCTATGCATAGCAAGGCAGTTAGCATCCTAGCTCCTGGGTACTAAGTCTCAATAGTATCTCTAATCACCATAACTACCACTAGTCCCAAACACCCCCTACATCCAGTCTAGGGCCCTGGAAGATGGCAAACCCCACTCCACCCCCATTTCCTGGGACACTGCAGCATGGGCAGAGATGGTTCTATTGGTAGAGAAATATACCAGTCAGGACTCCACCAGAGAAACAGAACCAGCAGGAGATCTATATTAAGAGATTTATTGGGGCACCTGGGTGGCTCTGTGGGCTAAAACCTCTGCCTTCGGCTCAGGTCATGATCCCAGGGTCCTGGGATCGAGCTCCGCATCGGGCTCTCTGCTCATCAGGGAGCCTGCTTCCCTTCTTCTCTCTACCTGCCTCTCTGCCTACTTGTGATCTGTCAAATAAATAAATAAATAAAATCTTTAAAAGAAAGATTTATTGCAAGCAATTGGCTTATGTGCTTGTAGGGACTGGCTAGACAAGTCTGAAATTCATAATGCAAGCCATCAGAAAGGATAGCCTGGAACTCGGGCAGGAGCTAATGCTCCTGTTCACAGGCAGAATTTCTTCTTCAGAGAAACCTGAATTCTGCCCCTTAAAGATCTTTCAACTGATTGAATAAGGCCCACCCAGATTATCTGGGATAATCTCCTTAAGGTAAATTGATGATAGACTTTATTCACATCAGCAAAATACCTTCACAATAGCTCCTAGATTAGTGTTTGATTACATAACTGATGACTCTAGCCCAGCCAATTCAACACATAAAACTGACCATCCCAGGAGACCATATAATTTAGCATCCAAACTGGGATACTCTGGAGAGTGAAAGGAAGAGCTATTCATGATTATGTCAGGACAAGCATAAACTGAGATGGTTACAAGCAGATTGGAACATATGGTCACCATATCTATGGAATGCCTAAATCTGCCTTAAAAGTCCCACTGTGTCTTAACAAGGCTCAGAAAACAACCAAATATTTTCCCACATGACAGAAAATATTGAAGCCATTATATATGAGCTAGCAGACCTGGAAGGGTCTCAAGCTCATGACAAGGGAAGCTACAGCAGGAAGCAAAAGTCCAAAGACTCAGGAAGATTACAGATAACTCGGGAGAGTACCAGCTCCTACCTAGCTTCTCCCCAATTCATATCCCTAAATGGTTCTCAACAGAGTTTACAATGACCTCTGCAAACTAGGAGGGAACAGCATTTGGCAGTGGTCAAGGATATGGGATTCTAGAGTCATATTCCCTCATTCAAACTACTTGCTGTGTGACTACGGGCAAGTTATATAAAGCTCTCTGTGCTGGGTTTCCTTATCTGGAAAACAGGGATGATGAGTTACACATAAAGGTGTGAGCGTAGTTGTCAGGTAATGTTAACTATCACCATCATCATATCTAAGAGACACTTTTCACCCTCATCCTATCTCATCTGTCAGCAGCACTTGATCCTGTTAACCACACCCTTCTTCTTGGGAAACACTGTCATTTCCGGGCTTCTGTGAAACAACACTATCCTGACTTTCTTCCTGACTCTCTGGTCACTCCTCAAGACATACTTTCTTCCCAAGCAATCTCATCTGTACCTGCGAATTCAATAACCAATCTCTTGACTCTCAAACACATATCTCCAGGTCAGACCTTGCTTCCAAGCTTCAGATTCACATTCCCACCTACCTACTCAACACTGCCTCCTGGATGCCTCCAAAGTTCTTAAATTTAACATGTCTAAAATTGAACTTACGATCTTCTCCCCTTAAAAAACCAGCTCTCCTCCTTGGTTCTCCCACACCCCCCATCATCCATTTCATCCCACTAATCAGAAACCATGTAAGTGGTCCTCTCCAACACCCCCTCTGTCCAATCAACCTCTGAGTTCAATCAGTTTCATCTCCTAAATGATACACAAGAGATCCAAAGTGTACCCAGTCCTCAGCCTCCCCACTACTACCGACCTAACTGAATATTCATCCATGTTCTGCCTTTCCTATTGTTATGCCCCAACTATTCTCTCCAAATCCCTTCTGCTCCCCTCCAATTCATGCTCATTGGTAGGCCTGACCCATACACACACACTCGCACTCACACCCATGCACAAACAGAGTTTTAAAATCTTATGTTACCTCCCATTGCTGTTGGGACAGGCACAAAAATCCTCACTGTAGCTTTCCAAATCCCTGCCCAGTCTGGCTCCCACCTGCCTTTGCAGCCTCCCTTTATACCATTCTCCCCTTATTCTTAGCTCCAGTCACCTTGGCATTTTTTTCAGTCCTGTGACTGAAATGTACTGTTCACCTCCCACCCCAGGGTCTTTGCACATGCTATTGCTTCTGTCAGGAACACACTTATCCTACTCTTTTTTTTTTCCATTTATTTATTTTCAGAAAAAACATTATTCATTATTTTTTCACCACACCCAGTGCTCCATGCAAGCCGTTCCCTCTATAATACCCACCACCTGGTACCCCAACCTCCCACCCCACTTATCCTACTCTTAACGGTGGTATCTTTCTAATCCAAGCTCGAATTTCTTTTCCTCGGGGACCCCCTCCTTGAACCATTTTCTGACTCCACACTTTCATCTAGATCACTGAGCCCTGCTCTCAGCCCTCAGGGCATGCATTCAGTTTGGACTTACATATTCATTCATGTGATGACTTGTCATGAATAGACATTTTTCCAGAGAAGACATACAAATGACCAACAGGCATATGAAAAGATGCTCAACATCACTTATTATCAGGGAAATGCAAGTCAAAACTACAATGAAAGACCACGTGACACCAGACAGAATGGCTAAAATCAACAACACAAGACATAACAAGTGTTGGTGAGGATGTGGAGAAAAGGGAACCCTTCTGCACTGTTGGTGGGAATGCAAACTGGTGCAGCCACTCTGGAAAACAGTGTGGAGGTTCCTCAAAAATTAAAAATTGAACTACCCCACAATCTAGCAATCACACTAGTAGGTATTTACCCAAAGAACACAAGAACACTAGGAGTGGCTTCAAGATGGTGGAGGAGTACGGTATCCTAGTTCCATCTGGTCTCTAGAAATCACCTAGATAGTTATCAAACCAATCTGAAAACCTGCAAAATCAACTAAATATCTGAGAAAAGAACTGTTACAATTCTACAAAAAGAAAAGCAATGACTTTCTGCAAGGTAAGGAGGTACAGAGAGGTGAATTGGAGGTGATATAAGAGAAGATAAAGCGTGGGTGGAGGGAGCCTTTGCAAGCTGGCTGCCAGATAGTGATATAGCAGTGAAGTACAAAAACAGAACATTGAGTTTACCAGAAAGGCACTCAGGAGGCAAAACAGGGCAGAATCCTGGGTGGTTTCAGGATCCCTGGGGTCACAGAAAGAATGGGGTGCTGGAGTGTAGCAGAGTTCCCATGACTTGGAGTGGGGAGGCCAGCTGCAATCAGCAAGCCCTGAAGTGGCCTCTCAGCTAGGTGTTTCCATAAACCACGAAGCATGGCTGGATCTGGATACCGCTCTCCAAGCAGGGACCCAGCAAGCAGCAGAACTTGGGCAAGGTGCAGCACACGTGCACAACGCAGGAGTCTGCAAAGTTTGGAGACTCCAAACAAGGTAGCATGCCTGAGATAAAAATGCTTGGTCAGAGGCTGGGTGAACACAGATTATGGACAAAGACCAGGGAGACAAGAGTGACTGACTGATTTTCTGTGAGGGTCCACTGAAGAGTAGGGGGCACGAACTTTCAGCTCCCAGGCTATAGATGGGGCACTGCCATTTTCATCCACCCCACTGGCTCCAGAGCCACTTACACCAAGCCTGGCCCCCTGCCAAAGGGGGTGAACTTTCACCCAAGGAAAGACACCTGAGAATCAGTGCAACAGGCCCCTTCCCCAGAAGACCGGCAGGAAAGTCCGCCTAATACCAGGTTTACCAATCATACAGAACTGTAAAACTCCAGCTCTTTGGGAAAGAAGTATATATAGCATTCATGGTTTTTTCTTATTATTCTTTAGTCCTTTAGTTTTGTATTTTATTATATTTTTCAGCTATTTTCTTACTTCATCAATTATGTTTTTAAGTCTTTTTTTATTTTAGTTTTTCACTTAGGTTTATACATATATTTTTCACTTTGGGTTTCCTTTCATTGTATTCAACTTTATATATATATATATTTTTTTTTTTTCTTTCTTTCTTACCTATTTGAGGATATAGTTTCTTCCAGCAAACAGAATAAAATGCACTCAGGATCCAGTTTATTGTTCGGTTTTGCTCTCCTTCTTCTTTGATTTTATTCTTATTTTTTTTTCTTTTTCTTTTCTTTTTGGTTACTGTTCTCTTCTGAGAAATTCAATTAAAGGGGATCTTTTAAGCAAAGAGAGAGACCAAAAGTAACAAAGACCAGAATGGAACAGAGACAATATACAGAAACAGTGACTTTATAGGCAATACAATGTCACTAAATTCATATCTTTCAATAATTACTCTGAATTTAAATGAACTAAATGCTCCAATGAAAAGACATAGTGTATCAGATTAGATTTTAAAAAAAAAGACCTATCAATATGCTACCTACAAGAGACTCATTTTAGACCCAAAGACACCTCCAAATCAAAAGTGAGGAGGTGGAGAACTATTTTTCATGGTAACAGACATCAAAAGGAAGCTGGGGTAGCAATCACTATATAAGACAAGTTGGATTTTAAGCCAAAGGCTGTAATAAGAGATGAACAGTATATCATAATGAAAGGGTCTGTCCAACAAGAAGATCTAACAATTACAAATATTTCTGCCCCTAACTTGGAAGCACCCAATTATGCAAATCAATTAACAATAAAATTAAAGAAACAATTGATAATAAATAATAGTAGGGGACCCTAACACCCTACACACAGCAATGAACAGATCATCTAAGCAGAACATCAATAAGGAAACAAGGGCTTTGAATGACACATTGGACTTCACAGTTACATTCAAAACATTTCATCCTAAAGCAAAGGAATACATAGTCTTCTTGTGTGCATATGGAACATTCTCCAGAAAAAGTCACATACTGGGTCACAAATCAGGTCTCAACTGGTACCAAAAGATAGAGATTTTTCCCTACATATTCTCAGACCATAATGATTTAAAACTTGAACTCTACCCCACCCCCAAAAAAAATGGAAGGAAAACAAATACACAGAGGTTAAAGAGCATCCTACTAAAGAATGAAAAGGTCAACCAGGAAATTAAGAAGAATTTTTTAAAAAGATTTTATTTATCTGAGAGAGAGAGAGACAGGAAGAGAGGGAACACAAGTGGGGGAGTGGGAGAGAAAGAAGCAGGCTTCCCACTGAGCAGGGAGTCAGACACAGGGCTCAGTCCGAGGACTCTGGGATTATGACCTGAGCCGAAGGAAGATGCTTAACAACTGAGCCACCCAGGTGCCCCAAGAAGAATTTTAAAAATTTATGGAAGCAAATGAGAATGAAAACACAACAGTTCAGAACCTTTGGGATGTGGCAAAGGCAGTCCTAAGAAGGAAGTAAATAGCAATATAAGCTTTTCTCAGGAAACAAGAAAGGTCTCAAATACGCAACCTAACCTTACACCTCAAGGAGCTGGAGAAAGAAGAGCAGATAAAGACAAAATTCAGCAAGAGAAGAGAAATAATAAAGATAAGAGCTGAAATCAATGAAATAAAAACCAAAAGAACAGTGGAACAAATCAACCAAACTAGGAGCTGCTTCTTTAAAAGAATTAATAAGAATGATAAACCCCTAGCCAGATTTATCAAAAAGAAGAGAAAGGACCCAAATAAATAAAATCATAAATGAAAGAGGAGAAATGACAACCAACATTGAAGAAATACAAACAATTATAAGAACATATTATGGCAACTATGTGCCAACAATAATGCAATTTGAAAGAAACGGATGCATTCCTAGAAACAAAGACATTACCAATATTGAAACAGGAAGAAATAGAAAACCTGAACAGACCCATAACCAGCAAAAAAATTAAAGCAGTAATCAAGACTCTCCCTGCCAAAAAAGAGTCCAGAACCAGATGGCTTCCCAGGGGAATTCTACCAAACACTTAAAGAAGACTTAATACCTATTCTTCTGAAGCTGTTTCAAAAAATAGAAATAGAAGGAAAACTTCCAAACACATTTTATGAGGCCAGCATTACCTTGATCCAAAACCAGACAAAGATCCCTCCAAAAAGGAGAATTCCAGACCAACATCCCTGATGAACACAGATGCCAAAATTCTCACCAAAATACTAACCAATAGGATCCAACAGCACATTAAAAGGATTATTCACCACAATCAAATGGATTTATTCCTGGACTGCAAGGGTGGCTCAACATCTGTAAAGCAATCAATGGGATACATAACATGAATAAAAGAAGGGACAAGAACAATATGATCCTCTCAATTGATGCAGAAAAAGTATTTGACAAAATACAGCATCCTTTCTTGATTAAAGCTCTCTCCACAGCGTAGTGATAAAGAGAACATAGCTCAATAACATAAAAGCCATATACAGAGAGCCCAGGGCTTTCGTATATCATTCTCAATGGGGAAAAACTGAGAGCTTTTCCCCCAAGGTCAGGAACATGACAGGAATGTCCACTCCCACCACTGTTGTTCAACATAGTACTAGCCCGAACCCTGAGTCAGGCTCCCTGCCCAGCAGTCAGAAAACAAAAAGAAGGGGCGCCTGGGTGGCTCAGTGGGTTAAAGCCTCTGCCTTTGGCTCAGGTCATGATCTCAGGGTCCTGGGATTGAGCCCCACATCGGGCTCTCTGCTCAGCAGGGAGCCTGCTTCCTCCTCTCTCTCATTCTCTCTCTCTGCCTGTCTCTCTGCCTACTTGTGATCTCTGTCAAGTAAATAAATTTAAAAAAAAAAAAAAAAGAAGAAGACAAAAAGAAATAAAAAGGAATCCAAATTGGCAAAGGAGTCAAACTCTCATTCTTTGCAGATGACATGATACTTTATGTGGAAAATCCAAAAGACTCCACCCAAAAGTTGCTAGACTCATAGGAATTCAGCAAGGTGGCAGGATATAAAATCAATACACAGAAATCAATTGCATTTCTATACACTAACAACATGTAAGGAGAAAGAGAAATTAAGAAATCAATTCCATTTACAATTATACCAAAAACCATAAGATACCTAGGAATAAACTATACCAAAAACCATAAGATACCTAGGAATAAACCTAACCAAAGAGGTAAAGGCTTTATACTCTGAAAACTACAGAATACATATGAAAGAAATTGAGGAAGACACAAAGAAATGGAAAAACATTCCATGCACGTGGACTGGAAGAATAAATATTGTTAAAATGGCTATGCTACCTGGAGCAATCTACACATTTAATATAATCCCTATCAAAATACCATCAACATTTTTCACAGAGCTAGAACAAATTATCTTAAAAT
This sequence comes from Neogale vison, assembly GCF_020171115.1. NCBI lineage: Eukaryota > Metazoa > Chordata > Mammalia > Carnivora > Mustelidae > Neogale > Neogale vison. The sequence continues at coordinate 114,980,752 of NC_058095.1, read as the reverse complement.
GTGTGTGGAACCAGAAAAGACCCCAAATAGCCAGAGGAATGCTGTAAAAGAAATCCAAAGCCGGAGACATCACTATTCCAGACTTCAAGTTCTATTACAAAGTTATAATCATCAAGACAGCATGGTACTGGCATAAAAACAGAGACATAAATCAATGGAACAAAATAGAGAGCTTGGAAATAGACCCTTAATTCTATGGTCAACTAATCTTTGGCAAAGCAGGAAAGAATATCTGATGGGAAAAAAACACAGTCTCTTCAACAATTGGTGTTGGGAAAATTGGACAGCACAGGTAGGAGAATGAAACTGGACCATTTCCTTACACCACACAAAAAAATAAACTCAAAATGGATGAAAGGCCTAAATGTGAGACAGGAATCCATCAAAATCCTTGAGGAGAACACAGGCAAGCAACCTCTTCAACGTCAGCTGCAGCAACTTCTTGCTAGACATGTCTCCAAAAGCAAGGGAAACAAAAGCAAAAATGAACTACTGGGACTTCAACAAGATAAAAAGCTTTTGTGCAGCAAAAGAAACCGTCAGCAAAACCAAAAGACAACCTACAGAATAGGAGAAGATATTTTCTAATGTCTTATCAGATAAAGGGTTTGTATCCAAGATCTGTAAAGAACTTAACAAACTCAACACCTAAAAAACAAATAGTCCAGTCAAGAAATGATAGAAGTGGGGCGCCTGAGTGGCTCAGTGGGTTAAAGCCTCTGCCTTCAGCTCAGGTCATGATCTCAGGGTCCTGGGATCAAGTCCCACATCAGGCTCTCTGCTCAGCAAGGAGCCTGCTTCCCTTCCTCTCTCTCTGCCTGCCTCTCTGCCTACTTGTGATCTCTCTCTCTCTCTCTCTCTCTGTCAAATAAATAAATAAATAAATAAAATCTTTAAACAGAACAAGGGCTGCTGATGGTTTTTTAAAAAAAGAAAGAAAGAAATGACAGAAGTCATGAATAGTCATTTCTGCAAAGAAGACCTCCAAATGGCCAACAGACACATGAAAAAGTGCTCAACATCACTAGACATCAGAAAAATACAGATCAAAACCACAATGAGATACCACCTCAATACCAGTGGGAATGGCTTAAATTAAGTCAGGAAACAACAAATGTTGGTGAAGATGCAGAGAAAGAGAAACCCTCTTACACTGCTGGTAGGAATGCAAGCTGGTGCAGCAACTCTGGAAAATCGTTTGGGGGTTCCTGAAAAAGTTAAAAATAGAGCTACCCTGCAACCCAGTAATCGCACTACTAGGGATTTACGCCAAAGACACAAGTGTAGTGATCCAAAGAGGCACCTGCACTGCAATGTTTATAGCAGGAACATCCACAATAACCAAACTATGGAAAGAGACTAGATGTCCATCAACAGATGAATGGATAAAGAAGATATGGTATATACATCAAATGAAATATTACTCAGCCATCAAAAAATGAAATCTTACCATTTGCAATGATGTGGATGGAACTAGAAGGCATTGTGCTAAGTGAAATAAGTCAAGCAGAGAAGACAGTTATCATATGATTTCATTCATTCGTGGAATTTAATAAACAAAACAGAGACTCACAGGGGAAGGGAGGAAAAAATGAAACAAGAGAAATCAGAGAGGGAGACAAACCATAAGAGACTCTTAACTATAGGAAACAAGCTGAGGGCTGCTAAAGGGGAGGTGTGTGGAGGGATGGCGTAACCGGGTATTGGGCATTAAGGAAGGCACGTGATGTAATGACCACTGGGTGTTATATGCAACTGATGAATTACTGAACTCTACCTCTGAAACTAATAATACATTATATATTAAATAATTGAATTTAAATAAAATTAAATTTTAAAAAAACAAAGAACACTAATTCAAAGGGTTACCTGCACCCCAATGTTTATAGCACCATTACCTATAATGCTGGGTGGGACAGCACAAGTGTCCATGCACTGATGAATGGATAAAGATGATGTGGTGTGTGTATATGTACTTATATTACACACACACACACACACACACACACAGAGGAATATTACTCAGCCATCAAAAAGAATGAAATCTTGCCATTTGCAAAGACATGGTTGGAACTAGAGGGTATTATGCTAAGCAAAATAAGTCAGTTAGAGAAGACAAAGACCATATGATTTCACTCACATGTAGAATTTAAGGAACAAAATAAATGATCAGAGGGGAAGAAAAAAAGAAAGACAAACGAAGAATCAGACTCAACTATAGAGAACAAACTGATGGTTACCAGAGGGAAGGGGGGTGGGGGACGGGTTAAACAGGTGATGGGGTTGAAGGAGTGCTCGTTGTGATGGGCACAGGTGTTGTACAGAAGTGTTGCATCACTATATTGTACATCTGAAACTAATGTTACACTAATTACACTAATATTAGTATGATAACTAACTGGAATTTAAATAAAATTTTTTTAAAAATCTGACAACTTGTCTACCTCACTGGACGATAAGCTTCATGAGAAAAGGGACCACAACTCACTTTGTATTCCTAGGACATAACACAGTGTGTGCCATACAGCAGGTAAATAAATGGATGAATAAAAATGAACAGGTGAATGAACAACCCTGAGAAGCAGGTCCCAACCACCGCCATTTGAGACTCAGGAGCCCGAGCCAGATGGGGCGCTAAGTGACCTAAAAGGGATCACACACCTGTAAGTAGCAAAGCTAAGATTTGAACACTGTTCTCCTGATGACAAACCATATAAAAGCCACTATACAGAGTATTACTTTTTCTGAGAGGCTGGTGGTATAGGACTAATAATGGAGAGAGAGAAATTCTGAGAAAGCTTCTTTTCTCTGAGAATGAAATTTCTAGACTCGGGCACTGAACTTGTATCAATACACTCAACATAAAAGTATTTCCTTCTAAGAGGCTATAATAAAGGCTCAAAAGGATTCTTTCACTCAACAGTAATGTCTCCTTTCCTGACTTAAAAATAGCCCCTCTCCTTGGCAGGTCGGGGTCTGTTTCTCTGTAATCCCTCAAAGCTTCCCTGAGAGCAGAGCTCCTCCATTGACTTCAAAAGGAACTTTGAGCTTTCCATTAGCCAGAGGAAGCAGGAACACGATGAGAAATGGGTGGTCAGCCCTGGAAGGAGCAGACTGTCAGGAGAGCTGTGTGGGTGGGACAGATGTTAAGCCGCCTTGGGTAGCTTGGTAACACTGCCTGGGCCTTTCCAGAGTAGAGAATAACATCAGAGTTATTTTATGTCCCATGCAGAAGGCCGTGGGGTGATTTCCCAGCTACCATCTCCTGGGCAGGGGTGGGACTTCTTTGTAGAAACAGCCCATCATCTGGTGGTATAGACAGTTAAGATGTGTAGAAAGAACAAGGGTAAGGAAGTCAGGAGACCATCATCCTAGTCACTGCTCTACCACTAACCCTCTGAGTGGCTTCAGACAGTCCTGCCATGCTCTTAGTATGTGAGTATTCTCTTTGGTAAAACAAGGGAGTTGGATGAAGATTAAGATTGCTATTATTATGAGACCTGAGGTCTGCCCTCATAGAGTGGGTTAGAAATATCATTTCCTTAGGCTTCAGAGTGGCTGTTGACATCAAAATGAACTGCTAAATTATTAAGAACTGAATTATTTCTATCGCTGCTGGATGTATTGGAAATTTTCTAAAATGATCACAGATCTTGATTTTTTACATTCATGGAAAATGGGGAAATATGACATATATATATATATGAGATATATATATATATCAAACCACATTTAGTTATCTCTCCCAACTTTCTTCCCAGAAAAAGAACTTAGAAGAACAAAGAGATGGAAAACAAAAAGAATCACTTTCCCGGTGGGCAGACAACACAAGGAACATGGACACTGATACTGACCAGCCAGTCCTGGACCAGGAAACCATTTGCCTGTGGATAATAAGCCTCTAAGCTTTGCATCCCATTTGCCCACATTTCTGTAGGATGCTCTGCTAGACTGCAAGCTGTCTGACTTTAAGACTATGTCTTATTCCACTTTGCATCTCTGAAAGAGGACAGCATTATAAATGAAGCTGGGGCCCAGGATATTGTTCATACTATCACCAAAGTGTTCTTTTTGAACACAAACCTCAACATGGCCCTGCTTGACATAAAATCCCACAGTGGCCCCACACCTATCTTAATAACCATATATTCTCTTTTCTTTTTCAATTTTTAAAAATTATTTTTTTAAAAAGATTTTATTTATTTATCTGACAGACAGAGAACACAAATAGGCAGAGAGGCAGGCAGAGAGAGAGGAGGAAGCAGGCTCCCTGCTGAGCAGAGAGCCTGATGGGAGGCTCGATCCGAGGACCCTGAGATCATGCCCTGAGCCGAAGGCAGAGGCTTTAACCCACTGAGCCACCCCGGCGCCCTAAAATTATTTATTAAGTAATCTCTACACCAAAGTGGGGCTCGAACTTACGACCCCAAGATCAAGAGTCACATGTTCTTCCAACTGAGCCAGCCTGGCACCCCAGTACCCATATATTCTCTACCCATTTTACAATTTCCCTAATGAAGAGAATCACTTAGGGAACTTGCTGTTCCCCCCCAAAATTACCAGACCCTCTGAGTGAGAATCTCCAGAGAAAAGGCCTGAAGACCTGCTTTTGCTTATTGTTTCCTTATTTGTTTTCTTAATAAAACACTCCACTCTCCAACATGGCTCACTCATCATCAGGAAAAACTGGATACTACTTCCCTAGGGAAATAAGGGTAAGGATGCTGATTGTAATGTCACTTTTGATAGCATAAAACTGGAAACAACCAGTATCCCCACCAACAGGGAAACAGATAAAATGTAGTATTCATAAAATGGAATTCTATGCAACAGTTAAAATGAATGAACTTGATCTATCGACATGGATAGAGTTCAAAAACAAAGCCAAGGGGAGAAAAAAGCATGATGCAGAAAAATGTCTTCAAGTATAGTACTTATGAGTAAAATATGCTTTCAGTGATGTGAAAGGATAAATACCAGATGAATGATCATTGCCTTGGGAAAGGAGTGGAGAGAAAGCAATTAGGCAAAAGGTGTTGGTTAAAGGGGGCTTTAAATATATTTGTAGTACTTTAATTTCTTTTTTAAAAGACTAGGGAAAAAAGTGGCTAGATGCTAACAGGTCTGAGTTTTTTTTTTTAAGATTTTATTTATTTATTTGAGAGAAAGCACTCTTGCATGCACTCTGAGGGGTAGGTGCGTGGGACGTGGAAGGTACAGAGGGAGAGGGGGAGAGAGAATCTTAAGCATGCCCAGCATAGAGCCCAATGCGGGGCTCGATCTCACGACCCTGAGAGCATGTCCTGAGCCAAAGTCAAGAGTCAGATGCTTAACTGATTGAGCCACTTAGGTGCCCCTAAATGCTATCAGTTTTTTTTTTAAAGATTTTTTTAAATCTATTTATTTTCAGCATAACAGTATTCATTATTTTTTCACCACACCCAGTGCTCCATGCTATCAGTTTTTAAATCTCAGCGGTAGGAATATGGATATAGGTGTCTAATGAACGTATTCTTTTTTTTTTTTTTTAAAGATTTTATTTATTTATTTGAGAGAGAGAGAGACAGTGAGAGAGAGCATGAGCGAGGAGAAGGTCAGAGAGCGAAGCAGACTCCCCATGGAGCTGGGAGCCCGATGTGGGACTCGATCCCGGGACTCCAGGATCACGCCCTGAGCCGAAGGCAGTCGTCCAACCAACTGAGCCACCCAGGAGTCCCTAATAAACGTATTCTTTATACTTTTTTTTAATTCTCAAAATTCAAAAAAAGTACAAATTCTTTAACATGAAACAGAAAACTGCCTGTGATCTGACACCCACCCTGAATCATGCCCCGCCCTCTGCCTGTTCCTCAGTCGTACCAAAATACTCCCTTTCCCTGGACACAGTGGCATGGCAGGCTCCCTGACGTCTGCGACCGACGTTCCCTTTGCCTGTCCTGCCTCCCAGAAGCCCCAATGGCTAGCGAGATTCTTCTTCATGCCTCGACGCCCACTTCTACTGCCACCCAGCTGGGGACGCACTCTCCACCCGGCTCTCACAGAGGCAGGCACATCCCTTTTGTACTCTGGCACGGATCTCACTTGAAGGTCCAGCATCGAGCCTAGGGCACAGCATCCAGTCCGTGCCACATTAAATCCCTTGGCCGAATGAAGAAATGAAATGGAACATTCAGCCCGTTTCCTATCAGCAAGATTCATCCACGTGGATACCCATTAAATGCCAATTAAAAGAAACAAAGCTATTTCAGGGACATGAAAACCTCTATTCCTTAGTTCTTTGTGCAACGGGTAAGAAAAACGTAAGAAGTAGCCGAGGTAGCCATCTTCAAACATGTGAAAAGCTCTGAATGGAAAATTGAGAAAAACTACTCCATTTCCACCAAGCACTGAGATAATGAGCTTAAATTATAGCTGGAAAGATGCGGATTAGATATTGAAAAGGACTTAACAAGAACAGCATACTACTAGAGAGGGAAAGAACATGGTTTTGGAGGCAGCCCGTCCTGGCAATAAATCCCAAATCTTCTGCTCAATGGCCTTTAACTCTGGGAACATTACAGGCCCCTGCTCAGGGCCTGTGTCTTCATTTCCGGGATGGACATAATAATACCCACCTTACCTTAATACTACCTCCCAGGAATGAGCATTCAAAGGCATAACATAACATACATAGTAGTTACTATGTTAACATAGTAGTTACTCACCCGACACTATCATAGAACTAAATCGGGAAAATCCCTCTCTCTTGCAATTTCTGAGGCTCAATCAGCAACAGTTGTTTAGTAGAAATCCTCGCTCAAAGCAGGAAGATGGATTCCAGAACACCACGGGACTCTCCGACCCATCGTAGAGCCCCAAGGACCACCCAGGGAAAAGGGTCTTACACTTCTTTTTTTTTTTTTTTTTTTTTTGCTGGGTATTCTCAATGGTGTTTTTCTTTTATCTCTTTAAAAAGACATGTCACTTATGGTCCTGATAACAGCCTAGGCTAAACTGTTTAGCATTTTCATTTTAAAGGGTGATACTTAAATTGTCTTTTTAAACTTTCACTGTAAAAGGTGATAGTTAAACTGTCTTCTTTGGGCCCTAACATCAACACCTCCCCTGCTCCCGCTCTGATAATAGGCTCTGGGATTGTGCTAGAAGCGCATTTCTCCTCTCCTCTTCTCCCGACTGGGGACAGAAATGAAGACTTGCTCAAGACTCTGAGATTCTTTTCTGTTCCAATTCAGTCATACTCAGCCCCTAGAAGAGATTCTGACCTGATTCTAACTGCCTTCATTTATAATGAAATCAGTCTTTACCGTAGCCTACTCTAAGTGGAGAATATGTTTCTTGGAAAACAAGATTAGAATGCACCCCTAATTTGAAAAATGCATAATCTGGGATCAACAGGTCCAGCAAAGTCAGACAGAAAGGCTGGATTTAAATCCCTCAGTGCCATCCCAAACCCCCTCTCCCTCCAGCCCTCCTCTACTCTTCCCTTCCTCCTTCCCGCCTCCCCCCATTCATCCCTAGGGTAATGACAAAAAAAGGGTCTTTCCCAGAACTCCCCAACATGTGTTCCCCTCCCCCATGGAATCATGGCACTCTTTCCACTTGGCTTCTCAAGAAGCGACAGACAAGGCACTTACTTCCTTCATAGACTGTGACAGGGTTCAATACATAATGAATAAAATGTCATAATAGCTTGATAAAGGCACTTTGTAAAACACATGGAACAAGCAATTAAAAGAAACTCTAAATGAAGATTCAATTCCAAAGGGAAGCATGCCTTTGGGTTTTTTGACAAAGCAAAATATTCCAAAATTCAATTGTTTAATAGGGCTTTCCCCAGCAGCCCTGGCACGTATTAATTCTCATTTCAAGGCAGCATGTTTATTTTAGTTCCAACCTACTTTCAATGGTACGTAATTAGGGAAACTAAAAGTGCATATCTTATTGCTTAATTTAGAGTCTACCACTGTGTTTCTAGGCCTTTCTTGGGATGTGTTTTAATGATTCAGAACGATGAAAGATTTTTATTCAACTTTAACTGCTTGAGAAAGGCAGTGAATAAAAGTCAGGTTATAGATTCTGATTTTTAAAAGAAACCTCATCCTATTATTTTAAACACCAGCTTTTGCACACACAAGCTCAGCTCTCGTGTAATAAATTCTACCAGAAGTCCTCAGAGTTCCCGACATCCCTGCACCAGGCATTTCTCCGAGGTCCAGACACTACACAAGATTCCCACCAGTGTCACCAGGATAAATTATCTTGGGTGGCCACTGTGGAAGCCACGAGGGTCTGTGGAGTATCTTTCTATCTAAAGAGAGGTAGGAAGTCACACCAGGAACATGAACAACTGTACAGCGTCACAAATTCTCCATGCTGCCAGGGACCTGGAGCGGTACTACCCAACAGAAACACAATGTCAGGGGGTGGCTGAACTGGGTAAGTCACTGCCATCAGCTCAGGTCAGGATCCCAGAGTCCTGGGATCAAGTCCCCTGCTGGGCTCCCTGCTCAGTGGGGAGACGGCTTCTCCCTCTGCCTGCCACTCTCCCTGCTTGTGCATGCTCTCTCTGACAAACAAATAAAGAAAATCTTAAAAAGAAAAAAGAAATACAACGTCAGCCCCCGTGTAATGTACTTCTACATTCTCTAGTGGCCACATTTTATTAAAGTATACAATACGGTATTATTAAACTGTCAACTTATCATTGAAAGTTTGTACCCTTTGATCAACACCTCCCCATTTCCTCCACTCTCCAGCCCCTACCAATCACCGTTGTACTTTGTAAGTCCTACTTTTCTTCTTTTCTCTTTCTTTCTTTTTTTTTTTTTTTTTAAGATTCCATGCATTAGTGATACCGCACAGCATTTGCCTTTTTCAGTCTGGCTTACCTCACTTAGCATAATGTCTCCAGGTTCATCCATGCTGTCACATGTGGCACCACTTCTTTCTTTTTTATGGCTGAAAAATATTTGATTAACATGTATGTACCACATCTTCTGCATTCACTCTACTGTCCACAAACACTTAGGTCATTGCCATACCGTGGCTAAGGTGAATAACACTATGACGAACATAGGGGTGCAGATACCTCTTCAAGATACTGATTTTGTTTTCCTTCAGATATATACCCTTAGCTAAAATTAAAAATTCAGGGGCGCTTGGGTGGCTCAGTGGGTTAAAGTCTCTGTCTTCAGGTCAGGTCATGATCCCAGGGTCCTGCGATCGAGCCCCACATCCTGCTCTCTGCTCAGCAGGGAGCCTGCTTCCCCCTCCTTGTCTCTGCCTGCCTCTCTGCCTACTTGTGATCTCTGTCAAATAAATAAATAAAATCTTAAATTAAATTAAAAATTCAGTTCCTCAGTTGCACTAAGCACACTTCCAGCACTCAGCGGCCATGTGTGGCTGGCTACTACGTCGGACAGCGCACCCCTAGAGATCTTATAATCCAGGGACACACGGTGCCGGAATCCTGACCCAGGCATCACCAAATCCTGAATCCCACCAACAATGAGACCTCCTCCTCCTCCCACGAAGTCGCCCAGCCGAGTGTTGGCTCAGGTGGTCAGAAGGACTCTGAGAAACAAACTAAGATTTTGGGAGGGGAGGGGGCGGGGGGTTGGGTGAGCCTGGTGGTGAGTATTATGAAGGGCATGTATTGCATGAAGCACTGGGTGTGGCGCAGAAACAATAAATTCTGGAACACTGAAAAATAAAAATTAAATTTTTTAAAAAATTTAAATTAAAAAAAAAAAAAGAAAGCCCCTTCTTCGTAAGTGTTGAGCTGAAAACTGCTGCCTTGTCATTTCCATCTCCAAATCCTAGCTCTGCTTTCCAGAAAGTCTCTCCCCTCCCTGAGGGGTGATGGGAACAACCCTCACAGCCTCCAGAGGCCAGACAGGCCCTGATCGGGTTTCCTGAGGTCTCCTCACTATAGACCCCGTCTGTGTGCCAGAGGGCAACACATCCATTCAAGAGGAATCAGGCTTTTTGAGAAAGCCTCCTTTCCCACCCCTGGCCCCTTGATCAGGACAAAGGGAGGGTGGACAAGCAGAGCAGTTAATAACGGCTTTTCCCTGAGGCAACGCGGCTCTGCTCTTTCTTGGCTCACGCCATAAAATGCCGCAGCAGAGCAGTGACCCTAAATGCTGCAGGAAAAGAGCCCACATAAAACTGAGCACCTCGTACCTGGCAAAGGGAGATTTCTCAGAGAAAGCACTTTTGGAGGAAAGATGAGCAGAGCAAGGCAGTTAAACTTTAATACATATATAAATATTAGTTTTGCATAAACGGGGTCCTACGATCAATGCCATTACCCCGAACGCTGTACCCTACCTGTATCAGTATCAGCAGCTCCCCATTCTCACACACACCCCGTAACACAGTTTAAGAACACAGCATGTGTCCTAGATTTTCCTCGCTACTTACATAACCTAGCATAGTCCTTCATATACATACAGACAGAATTTCAGTGGCTTGTTATCATTTGTTCTACAAAACTGAGATCTAATACACACTTTTCTGCACCTTGCTTTTCTTACCAAACTCCCTTTCAGTTATACAGAAAATACAGCCCTCCCTGTGTCTCATGCTGAGCCCAGATCTGTCTCCCAGTTGGTGGGCTGACTGGTGTGCACCTCCCAGACACACACTTTCTCTCTCTCTCTCTCTCTCACACACACACACACACACATACACACGTGCGTGCACATGCACGTGTGCAAGAATGCCCACACGCTCTGTGGTCCTGCTCAGTTCCAGCAGCCCGAGTAGGAGTGGCTCCCCTGGCCATGCAGAGTTAAGATCACAAGGAAGCCCTGGGCCTCAAGGTGGCTGGAAGTGATTCTTCAGTGTCAGCCTGGCTGCCTGGGCAAAATGGGTAGAAGGAGAGTCCTCTCTCCTATGTCTCAGGCACCCCATACCTTCACCTTCAGTGCCCTCACCTTCAGTGTTCTGTGTTGCCAACATGTACACACCTTCTTTTCATCCCCAAGGTTGGGTAGCATCTAGGAACTTGAAATGTACACCAGTCATTGGAAACTGGACAGGTCTGCAGGTGTGAATGGAGTTCTTTACACCACATGCACCAACTTGAAAGACAATGACGGAGGAGATCCGGGGAGGAGCACTCATCTGTCTTGGGAAGCGTTCAGTCGCTACCCATTACTTTGGTGACTTCCTTCTCCCATCCCAGCCCTCCACGCCAGATACAGATAGCAGCAATGCCCCCCAAAGGACCCAAACCTGTCCTTTAGCACCACTTGACGCAAGGGGCGGAGCAGGAACTATGCTATCCAAAATATTTCATGCATCCGTGCCTATAGTACCCCAAGAAATCATGGGCCAATGTTTCCTTCATCCATTTTTAATTCCTGCAGGTTATAATGACATTCTTTGCAAAATAAATACTTAACCCCCTTTCCTGAGATTTTTCAGGCCCGAGGAGGATAGAGATATAAAGCTTTCAGTTAATAGCTTAGTTTATTCTGGTGTCATTTCTTTTATTTCCTTTCGGCTTGTTATTTATGGTTTAAATTTTTTGCACCCTGGTGCTTGGCCTGCTTTCCTCAGGAGAATAATTAAGAAAAAGAATTTAGATGTTCAGGCATTTTTTACCATCGGGCTGAAGGCTACAGAAGAGTTTAGGAGGAAAGAGGGAAACGTGAAAGAAAGGGGCAAACCCCACTACAGTCAACACCAAAACCCCAAGATCAAACCATCGACCTCCCTAAAGTGTAATAAGGTGTTATTCTTGGCATTTGGGATGGCACAACCTAGTATTCAAACACTCAGCAGATTCTGTTAGGCAAATAGCTAAGTGACAGGACACGTGTGCATGCAGACAAATTACCTTTAAGCTCATCTGTGACCAAACGTTCCTGTAATTGAAATGGGATCGAGATTCTCCGAAGTGCACGTGCCCTACAGCTGACCTGATCTCGTTACATGTCCATGGGCCTGGCAGACCAGACGGATCCAGAACAGAAGCCAAAATCAAAATGGAAAGTATGCTGCTCCTGCCACATAAAGAAGCTAGGGTTTAATTAGACAGGGGTCATGAATCACAGCCTTCAAAATAAAACAGAGGGGGCAAAAATAATAAAACTTTCTCCATGAGTGACTCCTCCACCCCTTGAAGACTGATAATGAAACTGACAAATATACCTTGGGGGCCGGCTTCAAGAATCAAATCGATTTATTTAATAATTTAGGAATCACTTCCAGCCATCTCTCCCATTAAAATCTGAGGAGCCATTGTATTCTCTGTTTCCTCAGTTCCTTTCCCTTCCCTTAGTTATGCCTCACTGAATTTAATAAATAAGTAATACAAAGGGGAAAGAAACACTTATCTGGAGTGCCTTGCCTTCGCCTTCACCCTGCGGGGCTCTCTGATTCTTTTCTACCTGGAAATAAATGGAGTCGAGAACAATCTCTTCTCCCGTCAATGCTGGGGCAGCAGGGTTGGACCCCTAAGTGTGGTCGGGGCAGCCCAGGAGCCCAGAGCACTGCTCGAGCCCAAGAAGAAGTGCAGGATAAATAACACGTTGAGACAAGCTCAGGGAGGCAAGGGCTCATTCCAGAGGCAGAGCGTGTGCGTGCAGGCGACATTCCAGCTAGTAAATGGCAAGAAACCCCAGTGACTAGTAGGGGAATTCCAAAAGCATCAAAGTAAACTGTGATCATTTGTAGTTTATTGCTCAAAAGCGAGGGCTGCTGAACCCAGCCTCGGTTAGAGTTCCTCAGGATGCTTTGAAGAAAATGGGAAAGAGATTGCTAATAGACAGTAGGTCTCTGAAAGCAAACTTGCTGAACTCAGCAATGGCAATGGTTCCTTCTGCTCTCCCCATCTGGGTAGGCATGCCTTCCCCACAGCAAACACCCACCCCTGGCCTTGGGGACCCAGAAGCCCACAAAACCAGTATACACCTGCAGTGTGAAGACCTTGTTCCCTGCAGAGCCACCCCAATAATGGCCCAGGAGCTCCAACCGGCAGCCGGCAGGGCTGTCTCCATCTGCCACTGACGTAGCTAGCCTCCAGGCCAAAACCTAAGCCACTGGCACAACCACCATCCACTTCCCAGCCTCTGCCTGAGCCCCCACAAACTACCTCTGAGGGCCCCTCTTCCTACGCCAGCCATTTCTACTGTTTACGGGTCTCTCTCCCTTTGCAGGCTTACTGCCAATCGCAAAGGCCTGTCGCTCTACACTTGTATCCCGTCTCTGGCTAGAGTAACTCATTTTTGCCCTGGGAGACTTGGCTTAGGCAGGAACCACCACCATCCAGAACCTCCCCATACCACTGAGCCCCGACAGCATTGAGAACATGCATTTCTTGCCACTAATCATCTGGTAATGTAATTATTTACATTGCGTCTTGGTTGTATCCCCATACTCAGCATATGTGCACACACGGTGCTGCTCTAGGAAATGGTGCGTTGCCTAAGTGTTGGGGAACGCTGCGCTGGCTCACTGCCAAGAGTCTGTGCCAGTCTGTGTAACTTGCACTTCCCAGATTTTTCTGCTGGGGGAAAGAGGAGGGAAGAGGGGACTGAAGTGCTTTGTCTCCCCTGGAAACCAGCAACCGAGTCTTCACCCAGCAGCCGATGCGAAGGTAATTTATCCCTGCCGGAAAAGCATGGGCGGCAAGCCACAGAACTGCTTCTCTCCATCCACAAATTAATGATCGTTCCCGGTGTTAATTCCATAAATAATTCATGAAGTCAAATAGAAGGTATCTCTAAGCCCCCACCAGCCATACCGTGCAGCCTCACTCACCGGAGAAATTTAAACACAAACCTGGAAGCCTACCTTTGGTTTGCGGGAAGTTCTGATATGGCTAAACACATGTTAAATTTAGCCACGTGCCCTTTATTACATAAATATTCATTGGGCACCCTGTCTGTGCCAGGTGTGGTGTGGGCCGAGACTGAATAAAGGGCACAGTCTCCACAGTCAAGGGCAAAGTCTCTCCCCTACAGTCGACGGAAAGAAACAAGGAGACATCACAGAGTGCTAGCCCTCAGCAGACGACACCGGGAGGCTGAAGACCATGGAGGTTAAGTGTCTGTTCTCGGGAGTCCAGCAGACCTGGCTTCTAGCCTCAATTCCTGGCCATGTGACCTGGAGCCAGTTCATCTCCCCCTAAGCCTCAGCCTCCTCATCTGTTAAGTGGGTATGATGACAATGATAACATCTACCTCCCAGGGTTGGCCTACAGAAAGAAAGCAAATCATTAAAATGACTAAGTTTATGATATATCACACGCTCTGGGAGATCGGAGAAGGTTTTTTGGAGAAGCTGAGTTCCAAAGGATGCATGGGAGAGGGGAGGGGCGATCGGGAGAAAGACCAGCTACCTAATTCCCAGGGCCCGGTGCAAAATAACAATGCCAGTCCCCTTTTTCAAGAAGCATTGAGACTTGCAAGAGAGGGACAACAGAGCGTTGTCCCTTTAAGCAGCGGGGTCCCTTAAGCAGTGGGTGCCACACTCATGAAGCCAGCCCTAGGAGAAGGCATGTTCCCCACAACCACACAAGTGACACCTACTTGGACAGCAGGGGTGACAGTTCCGGCTTACCCCAGCCTGAGTTTTAAGCCTCAGTGTGAACGGGAGATGCTTCCGACTGAACTACATCCACTCTGGCTGTTGCAACAACATCTATGCACACGTGTGAATGACATCACTGCACCCCACGCTCCTCTGATGATGCTGTCCACAAGCGGGAGAATGCACAAGGCCAGCTTCCCAGGTCCCTTACCTGGCCTGGGATTCCTGAAACAAATCACTGGGAATCCCAGTGTCTGAGATTCAGACGTCCTGGGTACTAGCTCAGGGCCTCACTCAGGGCAAGTCGGCCTCCCATCACTGGACACCAGTTCCTCACTGCAAAGCTGCAGGGAGTAGACTCATTAATCTCTAGGATCCCTTTGGATAGAATATTCTGCGTGTCTGTGCAATAGCAGCAGGAGGAAGAAAATAAAAGTCTGCAAAGCCAGAGTCAAGTAATAATACTTTTAAAACAAGCTATATACCTGCTGACTTTTTAATATACCATTTCTGGTCTGGAAAAAAAAAAACTATATTATGCAAAATAAAATGCTGTTGAAAACTCCCATAATGTCCCTGTATGCATTTCATTCAGCCGGTGTGGTGTATATCATGCCATTAAGACTTTCCATAATAGGGGTTCCAAAGCCCACTCCCTGGTAACAATCTACAACCACTTGGCGTGGGGGGGGGGCACATATTTCCTGTACATCACTGGCAGGTTTTATTGCTTAGAACATTTGTATAAAGTCAAACAATTACCCCCAAGAGATGGATCATTTGCTCCTGCTTTTCCTCACCTGAAGTTGCCATCCTTCAAACCCCCTTCTTGGGATCATCTCCCTCTCAGCTGAAACCATCCATGGAACAACGTGGCCCAGGAACTTGGACAGACCCCAAAGGCAGCCAGGATCCAGGGCTTTCTCCTCTGGAAACTCTTCTCAGCAACTGGACATCTTAACATTGGTTCTCAAACTGGAATGTACATGGCAATTATCTGGAGGGCCTGTTAAATGTGACTACTAGACCCAGCTCCGAGTTTCAGGAGGTCTGGAGGGGGAGTGTCACATTTGCAATGCTAATTTGCAGTGATGCCGATGGTCCCAGAACCACGCTTGAAGAACCATTCTATCTGAGAGGAAACAGTAGCAAGTTCCTAATCCACTCCTAAGTTGACAATTTCTAAAATGTGATCAGATGAAAAGTTTACCTCTGCAGAATGAATGAAGGTCAAAGCAGTCAGAAATTCTCTGAGGCTACACTTACCCTGAAGGGGGCATCAGTTTCTCCCTGCTAGGTGTCAACCTCGGCAGAGACAGATGCATATTTTCCTGGTGGTTGTTCATTTCTGGATACGGGGGCGGGGGGTGCCCACTGGGAAGAAAGTGCTCACAGAAAGTGTTCAGTCTGCTGGGAAGAGGTCCCACTCTCAACCTCAAGTAGAAACACTTTCCTGAGGTTCCACTGGTCCCTAAATCCTGAACAAGCAGCCTCAGTATCTCCAGTGGGCCAGTTAAAAATGCACAGTCTTGGGCCCCACCCCAGATCTCCTGAACCAGATCTGTATGTTCCAGGAGATTCTCAGTGATGTGTATGGACAGTACAGTCTGAGAAATACTTTCCAACACAACATGGAAGGGGGAGAACTACCTCTGGCAAAAGGCAACAGGTTTTCCAAGAGTGCAACTCCTTCTCATGTGAACCTGAGCCTGGCTGGAGTCTAACCTGGAGAGAAGGTGGTGGAAGGGAGAGGACATGCACACAGAATAATACCCGTCTGTCTCCTGGTCCAGACCTAGGGTGGCCTGGTATGTCTGTCACGCCCAGGGCTCAAGAGGAGCTGCACACACAGATGCCAGGAGGGTAGCATGTGATCAATGCATGAATCACGTGATGATGCCTCTGATCTACTGGAGGGGGCACTCCTTCTAGACGCTCGCAGCTTTGGAACTTGGAAAACACTGTGCTAGCCAAACGGAAGTGTTCACAGACTGCCGTTTTCTGACCCTTGTCCTACGGTGTTGGCTAAAACATCCTGGCAACTTACGACACACCAGGCATATTATCATTATTTCCATTAGACACTTGAGAAAACTCAGGCAAAGGCAAAGGCGATAACTTGCCCTCCAATTACATGGCTAATAAGGAGCAGAGTTGGGATTTGGATCGGGCAGTGTGGCCAGAGGACACAAGATCATGCCTGTGGGTAGGGAGTGGCATCCATCCTGAAGGTAGGTAGAAGCAGGTTCTCCTAGAAGAAACCAGAACTTGTCAGGTGCTCTTGGGACAAACCCATCATTTATCATCCAAAATGGGGTGTTTTTGAGAATAAAAAATGGCATTCTTATTCACTACACTGAACAAGAGGTATAAAGGCACAGAGTCCTGTGGGGGGCTCCTCATAGGGCTCTCTGATGGGACTGAGGCTTAAACACAGTCTCTGTCACTCTGAGGACAGACAGAAGCTAAACAGCGAGACACCAGGAGCTGAGAGTGAGGATGAGTAAGCCATGCCCTGGAACCAGATCATTTAGTTCGTAGTGCTGGCTTTCTTTTCTCCATGTCCAGCTGTTTTTCTTTTCTTTTCTTTTCTTTTCTTTTTTTAAGATTGTATTTACTTATTTATTTATTATTTAAGAGAGAGCATGCATATGAGCCAGGGGACGGTCAAGAGGAGAAAGAATCTTGAGCAGACTGTGTGCTGGGAGTGGAGCCCAATGCTGGTCTCCAGCTCAGGACCCTGAGATCATGACCTGAGCTGAAACCAAGAGTCAGACGCTTAACCATCTGAGCCACCCAGGCACCCCTGCCTATTTTTCTCTTATTACCACAAAGTTCCATAAAGACTTGTGAAATGCCTCTCTCCTCATTAGCCCCCTCCCCCCTAGTTAGATAAACTAAGCAGGAGGACAGAGTGGAGTACAGTTTTCCCCTTCTCCCCACGTGGAGACTCGTGCCACTGTTATCATCCTTGGAGGGTGTGGTCTTAGAGGGGAAACGTCATCTAATATTTCAATTCCACCTAACGGCTCTGTAACAAGACCTTCATCCAGGAATCTGACTCTAGACTCAAGCAAATAAGTACCTTGATCATTTTCAAAAGAGATACCCATGTCGTTGTGCCCTCACAACAACAGGGAGAGCCATTATACTATCCCCATGTCATATCCCATGCTCAAACAAGGGCAGAGAAAGCGACCAGTGCTGAAATAGAAGCAATCAAACCTGATGAAAAGCAGGACTGATTGGGCTGGGTCCGTTAACCAAGAATAATTACCGGCTCTTTTTTTTTTTTCCGGAACTCCCACAGAGACTGCTGGGTGGTTCCTCTCCAGTAAATAAAATGAGTGAGGAAGCATTATTGTTTTGTATGGAACTGGCCTGAGGCAGGTCCACACAAGAGAGCAGTGCCTGGGCCATGCCTACTTCTGGTTCATCTTTCTTCTTTAGGCAGCTGCCAGCAGATGTCCTTCCCACAGCAGCCCCAGCCATCCAGATGGCACAGAGAGTCTAATCGCCATTGTTAGCACTGATGGTGCATTCCAAAAGAGGAGAGAAAATCAGCCAGGAGAGAAAATAGCTCTTCTCTCTGAGGAGCCACCTACTGCCTGTGTTTAATACAGATGAGCATCCCGCTATGCCACTCTGCCATCTGTGTCTGAGGGAAAGGTCTAGAAATTCCTTCTTGCTTCGGGAACCATATGGAAGCCATTAAGAAGGATGCCCTTGCCACTCATCAGTCCAACACTGGTGGAAAGACACCAGCCTCAAAAACTAAAAAGTCTGACAAGACCAAGTATTGGCGAACATGTGGCACATCAGTATCTCTTACACTTCGCTGAGGGGCCTGCAGATCGGAGCACCCTCTCTGGAAACCTGTACACTATCCGGTAAAGCTGAAAATATCCGCTTCCTGTGACTGTGCGGTCACACTATGAAGTATGGACCCTGTGGAAATGCACACCTATGCGTGCCAGGATACACAGACTAGAATGTTCATGGTATGTTGCTCACGATTACCACAAATGTGAAACCACCCAATGCCCATCAGCAGAATAGACGACTAAGTTATGGTAAAGGCAATCGATATCCCCGCTATTGTTATTATACAGTAATGAAAATGAGTAAACACAATCTAGAGGGGGGAAAAAACGCAAAAGACAGAAGAATACACCTGTTATGATTCCATTTACATAATGTTCCAAATCATCAAAATACCAGAAACCTCCAACACTACCCCCTATTGCTTTGGGATGCATTGCGTATAGTAAACATTAACATAAAGCAAGGAATGTATTACTGGATGTTAGTATAGCGGGGATCATTCTGGGGGAAGGAAGTATGATGGGGTGGGAAGGTTTGGGAGTGTTGTATGTAAGGTACTGGCAATATCCTATCTCTTGATCTAAGAAAGGTGGCTACACAGGTGTTTGCTTCTGTAAATGTATGCGTTGTGCATTTTTCTGTTGATATATATACTTCATAGCCACACACAACAGAAAATGTTAAGAGAAAAAAAAAAGAAATCTCCCCAGGCCTGATGGCAGCTGCCGCCTACTGGCATGCGAGGAAAGTGCAGGTTCGGACGGCCCATATTTGGTGAGCAGGAGGAGGGGAGAGAGATGAAAGGCACAGGAGAGGTGCAGCCTCAGAAAAGTTGTACCCAGGGCGCCTGTGTGGCTCAGTGGGTTAAAGCCTCTGCCTTCAGCTCAGGTCCCAGGACCCTGGGATCAAGCCCCACATTGGGCTCTCTGCTCAGCATCTCTGCCTGCCTCTCTGCCTACTTGTGATCTCTGTCAAATAAATAAGTAAAATCTTTAAAAAAAAAAAACTATTTAAAAAAACAAAAGTTGTACCCATATCCCTTTCGGAATTTTTTTTTTTTAGAGTTCTATTCATTAGCTGTTAACCATTTTGTTTAGCAAATCAGTTTATCCCAATGACCTCTGTGGAGGTGGCAGATGGCGCTAAAGGAACCCCTACCCCTCCACCAGATCCAGCCCCAGTCTGTTTGCTCACCCTCTGCTCTGGCATGGGCTTGGGTTCCCAGGGCTCAAAGAATGAATGAGTGGGAGGGGGAGGGGAGGGAGCGAGGGGCAGGCTATGTGGGCAGGCGGCAGGCGGGGTCTGTGGGGAGGGGTCTAACCATGGCCTTTACAACAAACTGCAGCCCCAGAACTGACTGAGCTTTGTACTTTGCTGTATAGAGCCTTGCAGATGCACGCGGATGTCGAATATCGAAACCTAGGGAACTGAGCCGCTAAATATAATCACTGGGGCAAGAGCCAGGGGTGCGCAGGGGGAAAAAACAATGGAGAGCATGAGTCTGTATGAAAATCCAGTGAGGAACTAGATGATAGTAAGGAGGAGAGCCAAGAGGCTAGAACTTTCCGCTCCCTGTTGTCATCAATAGCCCCATCTGGGCCCTCCCCTGAGGGAGAGAGTTTGCCAAGCCTGGCCGCTTCTAGGCCCCGCCAGTTCCTCTGTAAAGGAAAAGCCAGGGCAGGCTGGAGTGGGCTGGGTGGGCTGAGCCAGAGACAATGAGATGTAGTTCTGTTCTTTAACACTGGGGAAATGGCATAATGGGACTGTTCATCAATTAGGTTAAAATGTGGTTTTCCTCTGTGTCTAACATTAGTGACAACCCAATTTAATAGAAGAAAAAACTTATAAGAGTCTTTGGGTCTGTGCTCTCAAGTGACGTTTTGAGCTTGTACCTTTTTAAATCTGAAGATGTTTTTAGATTCCCAGATAATCTAACAAAGGCCTCCCCATTTCCTGAAAGACTACATCAAGGACTTTTGAAGCCCTTTCTAATTTGTTGCCTTGAAAGGGTTGCCCCTAAGGGTAATAAGGTTCCCAAGCCTAAGGTTTCAGGAAGCTGCTTGGATCCAAGAATGGCTATAAGAAATAGATTAAACATAACTCTCCATTTATTCGCCAGATATTTATTAAGTGCTGTCTAGATGCCAAGCCTGGAACTGGCCCCTGTGGCTAACGCTGGATGGAGCTTTGGTCTGGTGGGGAAGGAGGGTGACACAGGGTCATAAGACGGTGTGCTCAGGGCTCTGATTCAGGAAGCAGAGAGCACTGTGAGAGCCCATGGAAGGGGTTTCCCAGAGAGATGTTACACAAACTGAGCAGTGGAGAATAAGCAGAAATTGGCCAGGTAAATGACACAGGAGAGCAGTGTTTGGGGTAGAGGGAACATCACATGCAAAGGTCTATAGATGGGCAAAGGGTGGTGTGCTCAAGGTACAAAGCCAGGAACTGGGGAGCAGAGAATTGAGGCCCTAGAAGCAGGAGGCACCAGGTCATCAGGGGGCCTCCAGGGCCATCTGAAATGGTCAAAGTTTGTTCTAAGCACATGGGGGGATGTGAGCAGATTGCCAGATTAGCAAGATTACATTGGCTACTGTGCCTAGCGCAGATTCAAGGAAAACAAGACAAGCATCCGGGAGACAAACTGGGAGGATGTTTCTGTATCCACATGTAAGATGCTGATGAGCTCAAGCAGGAAGTGACAGTGGCACGGAGATATGGGTAGGCTCGAGAGAGAACCAAGGATTCTTGGGGCACTGAAGGGGAAGACCCTCTACCTGTTTTGTAACTTTACTTCACTGCCTTGGTGAAAGGAAATGCTTCGGAATACAAAGCATTCATTTCTAACACAAGTAATCAACCATCTCCTCTTCGATGTGCTTGTGTGCCTACTAGGTTAGGCATGAACCGGGGTTAGTGAACTCAGTGATGCCAGTAAGATGCTCAGCAAGCATGCCGAAACGGCACCACCCCAGCCTAAAGGACAAGGACTCTGAGGTCAGACTGATCTGGGTTCAAGTTCTGACTCCATTAGCTTTCCCTGTGGCCACAGATGAGCCACTTAGCCTCTCTGAACTCATCCTATTATTTGAAAACTGCCTTGTAGGTTTGTTGGGAAAATTGAACTGGCCAGTGCATGGAGAGTCTAGCACAATACCAGGCACAAATAGCCTGTCCATGAATGCCAGCTACTGCTGTTCCCAGGGGGGAGGGCGTGGGGGGGGGTGGCTTTTGGTACTGCTTCCATAGTTCAAGTCTATAAATCCTGTTTTAGGTTAGCTGGTGAATCCTGTGCAGACATATGAATGTTGTTCGCCAGGTTTTTCCGGTGGTTGCTAGGCAGGTGAAAGTCAACACTGCTGTCCCAAGTGCCCAGCTGACAGTGTAGCACATTTCAAAAAGAAATTGATTGATCAGACACTTACAGGCAAGGAGACACGGGGAGATGCCACCGGCATCAGTACGGGTCACCTCAACATGATGGTGATGATGACATCTTTGAAATATAGATAACTCTTTCCTCTCAGATCCCGTACCCAAGAAGATACACAAATGGGTCTGAACAGCTTCACTAAGGCAGCACAAAGCTGTGCCCCGGCAGTGACAAGACTGAGAACCCAGTTCAGATTAAACAGAATGCTCCACGCGCAGCCCTCAAAACACTCTCCAGGAACACTGAGGGCTGAGGGCTGCCCCAAACGCTGTTGCCTAGGCAGCAAAGCATCCAATGACGAACTCTGGAACAAGAAAATAGGAAAACGGATCAAGAGAAGTGGCATGACCTTTGGGAGACTGAAAAGCTGAACGAGGCCAGAGCTGCATTCACCTCCACACTGAACCAATGCTTTATAGACCAGAAGTTGGGTCTGACTTTCTTCTTGGCTTCACTATCTGCTACTTTAATTTTTTTTCTTTCTTTTTTTTTTTTACTTTGCCAACAACAGGTCAAAACAGATCATCCTCAAATGCTCCAACATTGAAGCAAATCAATCTGCAGCTCAGCCCCATAGGGCTGATACTGTACGGAGGAGGGATATAATAACAGCGATGTAGTAGGAAAACATTTTGAGATTTTAACCAAGGTTCTCATGCCTCGCAATACCCTCATTCCCTCTACCCACTCCTCTTTCCCCAGGCAAACTCTTCCGAATCCAGCTCTTAGTGCCTCAGGAAAGGGAAGGCACAGCAGAAATGCTGAGAGAAAGAAAAAGTCTATTCTTGATTTGGGAGTTTCAAATTTGAAACTCACAGCTGAGATTACAGCAAAGACTTTTGCATTCCAAACACTTGAGAGAAACCTATTGTGCTAAGGGGCTCATACAGAAAATGTGTACTCGCAAAGGGGAACTGGAGGTCACTAGACACTGGGGTGTTCCCCGCCACACCCCCAGGCAAGCACGGGTAGGAAGGGCACAATAAAGATCCCACAGTGATTCTATGGATTTAAGAGATTTCCAGGAGAAGGCAACCCACCGGTAAGCTGGTGGCCTGGGATGGCTGAGTGGGAATCGTAGGCAGCCGTGCCTGAAGGAGCCCAGCATGAGGTGGGGGACAGCTAGATCTTCCATGTGTACAAGAGAAGAGCAAAAATATCCAAGTAAAAGATCTGGAAAGGCCTTGTAGGTCAGAGGAGAAAATATGACCTCCACCTTCGCTGACAGAAGCCCAGAAGACTGACGGGAATATAGAAAGGGAAGTGGGCAAGAGGAGACCCTGGCCAGTGGCCAGATCTCCTTCCCAAGGATTCATGGGGCCGAGACTGAAATGATTGAAGTTAAAACTTCCATTATCTGGCAATTTGAATGAAGGGAGGAAAAGAAAAAGGAAGGTGGGAGGGAAGGGGAAGGATATGGGAGCGGGGGAGAAAAGTGAGGGGGAGTAGAGGGATTAAATGTAGGTATATAAAAAAAAACCCAAAAAAATCATTTTACATTTTTTGCACACCTGACTGTGTGGCATCACTGTCATTATTAGGGAGTTAATACCATCCCTTTCTTTGTAAATCACCTTCTGCACACGCCAGTCATTAAGGGCAGCCCACTGTACCAGGCATTTCCTAAAAATTTCCCAGTTTACTCCTCCAAATGACACTCTGAGGCGTATATTATTCTCTCACTTTTTACAAATAAGAACACCAAAGTGGAGATTTGAGTATTTACCCAAAATGTCAGATCCAGGATTTTATCCAGGTCTTTCTCTCCACTGGGGCACAGTGGAGGGGCTTTTGCAGGAGAAAGGGACCTGGAGCAGCCACATGCCACAGGGGTGAGGGAAGGAGGTTCGGAAAGAGCTGTGGGAGGAATTTCTGGCAAGGCTGTGCAGCCACCCTGCACTCCCATCAGTGGGATGGCTTCCCCACGGGCCAGCAGCCCCCGGCACCGCATCAGGGAAATGCACGCTCTTCCTGCATCCAGAAGCCCTCCTGACCATCTGCCCATAAACACTCACACACCAGAAGCCGGGTCTGGGAGGGGCTGAGCTGTAAGCCCCCTGACCGCTCCCCACAAGAGCCCCCGGCTCAGGCACCAGCAAGGACAGAGCTAACAGAGGTTTTGTTTGTATTTTAAGAAATCTCACAAATCCCTGTTCAATATGCATTTAGGGATGATTGATCACTTGCTCATTGGGCTGATGGCTTCCTGTGCTCTTTGATTTTGGGCTTCGCATCCTGCCTAGTGGAACTGATGATGGCAAGGCAGCAGTGCCCCGACGGAGGGAGGGCAGGAGCCACTGCAAATTTGTGAATAAATAATCTTCTAAGCAACAGATCCTAGCTAAAATGGGAGTTTTACCCTAAATAGAGGCATTTCTATATAGTCATGGGCTTCCATAACGCGTGTCCTCTCCACACAAAGAGGAGAACTTGCCTTAGAAGACGGTGGTTCTCACACTGGCGTATTTGAGGGCCATCTGAAGGTTGCAATTCAGACTGCGTGGATTCAATGCTTAATTGTCACTATATCTAACAGTAAATCCCTTATCTTCCAAATTAAATCCTCCCTTCTAAATCCTAAAACCAATATCTTAAGTCCTTTCTATTTTTTTCCATTTGCTACCCCTCAAAATCCATATTACGTTGATTCTTCTTCCTCAGCAATCCCCAGAAGTGTCCCTTCCCTGCTCCCCAGTTAAACCTTGCATTCAAGTGCTAATCTCTCCCTCTCAGGGGCTGTCTGGCCTCTCTCCCTGATTTCTGGTTCTGCCTTGACTTTTCCAGAGGGCTTGCTTTTTCTTCCTCGAGGACTACCAAAGCCCAGATAAGTGACCTCTCTTTTCAAAAAGCCAGACAGAGTTCACCACGTGCTTCTTCTGAATCAAATTCCCTATTGGGACTCACCTTTAGAACTACCCTACTCCCTCCTGCCCCGGACTGTGGATGCCCTGCTGGTAAACGAGATACCTCATCCTCCCTGATAGAGTCCAGTGAGAGCAGAAACATGTATTGAGCTCCTGTTCTATGCCACATGGGGCACGAAGCCAGGACTGATGACGAATTGTCCGTAACTCTTCAGGTTCACGCACAAACACTTACACACTCAGTAAGCCCAGTCAGGGAGGGGTCAGGTCTACAAGCCTCCAGCCGACCCCCCTACGGGCCTGCCTGAATTCACATGGTCTGAACAGCAACCTTCCGAGGGCCCTCAGATACCCGAGCGAGAGAAAAACCACCTCTTAATTGGAGCACGCCTCTTTGTGAGGAAAGGATGTGCATTACAGAAGGCAAAAGCTGCTTACAAATGATTCTGTCAAGGGACAGAAAAATAAAAATTTGGAATATGGGAATGTTCACAACAGCACGTAAATACTGACTCAGCTCTTGGCTCAGGAAGATAATCTTCCTCATACTCCTTACTCCCGTTTGGGCACTTCCTCAGGGTGATGTGTAATTGACAGATAACTTACCCAGTTCCCCACTGGACAATAAGTAAGTTCCTTGAAAGCAAAAAGTGCTTAATTCACTGTCAAATCCCCAGTCTCTGGCCCAGGGCTTTGTAACCTGCCCACAGTGAGTATTTCTTGAATGACTGAATGAACAAATGGTGTGCCCATACAACAAATGAGGCGGATCGGGACAGCCTTCCTGGGGAAGGGAAGGCTGGAGCTCTGCGAAGGTTGGCAAGTGTAAAAAGTCCACCAGGCATCTGGAGAGGGCACAGAAGCGAATGCACAAAGCACTGGGCGGGTCAGGGGCCAAGAACAACACTGGACAGGCAGGTGGAGTCAGGATATGAAGGGCCTCATACGTTGAAGAGGTTGGACACAATCCTGTGCAAGAGACAGAATCTTGGTGCTCTCTCTTCCCAGACTCCTCCGACCTTCTTCCATTGCTCTCTGCTCTGACAAACATATGTACATGTGACAGCATTTTATGAAGGAGAAGAGAGGGGAATGGAAATAAAAGTACCCAAGGTTGCTACTCAACAATAAAACCACAAGCAACCCAATTTAAAAGATGGGCCAAGGGCACCTGGGTGGCTCAGCAGGTAAAGTCTCTGCCTTCAGCTCAGGTCATGATCCCAAGGGTCCTGGGATTGAGGCCCGCATCAGGCTCTCTGCTCAGTGGGGAGCCTGCTTCCCCCACCTCTCTCTCTGCCTGCCTCTCTGCCTATCTGTGATCTCCCTCTCTCTCAAATAAATAAATAAAATCTTTAAAAAATAAAAAATAAAAAAATTAAAGGTGGGCCAAGGACTCAAATGGCTATTTTTCTGAAGAAGACAAACAAATGCCCAATAAACACATGAAACAGCTCAATATTACTGATCATTAGAAAACTGCAAAGCGAAATCATGAGAGAACACTTCACACCCATTACGATGGCCACTCTAAAAATAGTAACAGCAAGTGTTGGCAAGCATATGGAGAGATTGGAACACTTGCAAATCGTTGGTGAGAATATATAATGCTATAGCCATTGTGGAAAACACTATGGTGAATACTTAAATACTTACACATAACATTAAAATACGATCCAAGGATTCTACTTCTGAGTATAGACTCAAAAGAATTGAAAGCAGGGACATGCACAGATATCTGTAACACCATCCTCTCAGCAGCGTTATTCACAAGAGCCAAAAAGTGGCAACTGAAATGCCCATCCCTAAATGAATGGAGAAACAAATGTGACATATGTATACAATGGAATATTGTGTACCCTCAAAAGGAAGGAAATTCTGAGACATGTTTACAATATGGATAAACCCTGAAATATTATGCTCAGTGAAATAAAAAATAAGCCAGACACAAAAGGACAATTATTATATGGTTCCACTTATAGGACATATCTACAAATTCATGTAGACAGAATCTAGAACAGAGGCTATAAGAGGCTGGAGGAAAGAAGGAATGGGGAAGTTGGTTGTTTTTTTTTTTTTTAATTTTATATATATATATATATTTTTTTTTTAAGATTTTATTTATTTGACAGAGAGAGGTCACAAGTAGGCAGAGAGAGAGAGGAGGAAGCAGGCTCCCTGCTGAGCAGAGAGCCCGATGCGGGACTCGATCCCAGGACCCCGAGACCATGACCTGAGCCGAAGGCAGCGGCTCAACCCACTGAGCCACCCAGGCGCCCCTAATTTTTTATATTTTTAAGTAATCTCTACACCCAATGTGGGGCTCAAACTCAAAACCCTGAAATTGAAAGTCATATGCTCTACCAACTGAGCCAGCCTGGCACTCCAAGATGAGAAGTTATTTTTAATGGGTACAGAGTTTCAGTATGAGCTAATGAAAAAGTTCCGGAGATGGATAGTAGGGATGGTTGTACAATACTGTGAATATATTTAATGCTACAGAAATATGCACTTCGGATGGTCAAAGTGATCATTTTTATGGCATGCATATTCTGCCATAATAAAAATAATTAAAATTACAAAGTTCCCAAGGACTTGATTTTCTTTGACATGGCCAATTCAAATGACTGGGGACATCCCACGGCTGCCAAATCCTCTCATATCTTCCCCAGTTATAACACTCGTATGCACTATTTTGGGTACTCCCTCCATTATCCACTAAACCCCTTCCCCTCTTGCAATCTCTTGGTGAATGTGCATCTTTCCATGATACATTTCAATCATCTCTCAGTCAGTCATGAAAGGCTTTCTCAGAATTCACCAGGCTCTGAGAGAAAAACATGGCATTTCTCGGTTTGGTTGACTAGGTTCCCATAAAGTTTTTAACTAAATTATAGCATCCGCCCAAGATGCTAAGTCATTGACCCTGGCTGTTTTCAATACACTGTCAGTAACCCATACATAAGAAGTGTGCTTTCCCTGCCTACGATGCGCAGGGGGCTACTGTGAATCTTTTGAGCAAAGCCTTGTACCAATTTGTGAGAGGAAGAAAATGTCTGCCTCTTGCTTTCAAGAAGTGCCATGTCTGACCAGTCCTCTGAGAGGTACATAAGAGCAAGAGCCAAATGGAGGGATAGGCAGGCAGGAGGGCAAAGAGATACCCTCAGAGACCTTGGCACAGCACTTCCAGTTCTCTTTAAGGAATATCAGTTAATTATAGGTAATCATTTGAAATATTAACAGTATTTCCAATCGCCACACTTTCTATCACCCAAGGTAGATAAGATTTCTATTTTTGTTTCCTCAGGGAAGGCCTGACACAGAAGAAAATGAGAGTGATAGTTGAGAAAAAGGTTTTTAAGTTTCAAAAGTCTAGGACCTGGGACATAAACAAAAGATCTGGAATAAAATAGGGTCAAGTCAGAGCCAGCTTCTCCTGTTCTAGAAAGTCAGATAAGGTTTACCCCATCTGAAGAAAGGGAAAAGGGATGGAAGTTGAGAAGGCCTCTGTCGCCTGTCCCTGCCCAAATCTACGGACACCAGACATCCTAAGGGACCCCAGCGCCCAGCCTGCTGCTGGGAGAGCCCAAAAATCTAGGAAGATCACTGAGTCCCCATAGCCTACAGAGAACAGGAGCAAGAGAAACATGGTATGTGGATGTGAAGGTAGGTCTTGGTCAGCTTTGTAGAGTTTCCTTCAGTCCCCAAGTAACAGAGGAGCAACACTCACACTGGAGTATCAGGGTGGGTGGAGAGAAACTAACAGAGAACCAAACTGGGACAGGATATAGATGGAACAGAGTTCCCAGGAGTGATCTAAGTGGACGAATGACTGGTCACCATGTTCCCATGAGGACATCCTAGCAAGTATGTGGGCAGATGACAACACAGAACCAGGTGCTCCCTCCCACTCCTGTGACATGACACAAAGCCCTCTTACCTGCCAGCGCAAAGTTAGACCCACTCCCAGGCGAAGGAGAGGAGACTCTGAACTAATTTAGATTAAATTTCTACCTCTTGGTCCAACAGGGATTCAAATTAAAAAATTTGCAGAGCACAAATGTTCATAGCAGCAATGTTGTTCATAGCAGCAATGTCCACATGGGCAAACTGTGGAAGGAGCCGAGATGACCTTCAAAAGACGGATGGATAAAGAAGATGTGGTCCATATATATGACAGAATATTACTCAGCCATCAGAAAGGATGACTACCCAACTTTTGCATCAACATGATTGGAACTGGAGGAGATCATGCTAAGTGAAGTAAGTCAAGCAGAAAAAGACAATTATCACTCATATGTGAAACATAAGGAATAGCACAGAGGACCGCAGGGGAAGGAAGGGAAAAATGAAGGGAAAGAAATCAGAGAGGGAGACAAACCATGAGAGACTCTGGGAAACAAACTGAGGGTTGCAGAAGGGAGGAGGGTGGGGGGATGGGGTAGCTGGGTGACAGGTATTGAGGTGGACAGGTACTGTGATGAGCACTGGGTGTTATACACAACTCACAAATCGCTGAACACTACAGCAAAAACTACTGACATACTGGGACCCCTGGGTGGCTCAGTTAGTTAAGCCACTGCCTTCAGCCCAGGTCATGATAGCAGGGTCCTGGATCGAGTCCTGCATCAAGCTCCTTGCTCGGCGGAGAGCCTGCTTCTCTCTCCACCTCTGCCTGCCATTCTGCCTGCTTGGGCACACGCACGTGCTCTCTCTCTCTCTCTGACAAATAAATAAATTCTTTAAAAAAACAAAAATAAAAAAAAACACTGATATACTATGTGTTGGCTAACTGAACATAGTTTAAAAAAAAATTTTTTAGGGACGCCTGGGTGGCGCAGTTGGTTGGACGACTGCCTTCGGCTCAGGGCGTGATCCTGGAGTCCCGGGATCGAGTCCCGCATCAGGCTCCCAGCTCCATGGGGAGTCTGCTTCGCTCTCTGACCTTCTCCTCGCTCGTGCTCTCTCTCACTGTCTCTCTCTCTCTCAAATAAATAAATAAAATCTTTAAAAAAAAAAAATTTTTTTAAAGAATAAAGAAGGGGCACCTGGGTGGCTCAGTGGGTTAAAGCCTCTGCCTTCAGCTCAGGTCATGAACCAGGGTCCTGGGATCGAGCCCCACATCAGGCTCTCTGCTCAGCGGGAGCCTGCTTCCTCCCTCTCTGACTGCCTCTCTGCCTACTTGTAATCTCTGTCTGTCAAATAAATAAATAAAATCTTTAAAAAAAAAAAAAAGTAGAAGAAAGAAAAAAAAAAGAAAATCCGCAGAGGCGCCTGGGTGGCTCAGTTTGCTGAGCATCTAACTCTTGATTTCTGCCCAGGTCATGTCCATCAGGCTTCCGGTTCTCCGGGGAGTCTGTTTCTCTCTCTCTCTGCCTTTCCCTCTGTCCCTCTCCCCACTCATGCACACACACACTCTCTCTCTCTCTCTCTCGTTCGCTCTCCCTCTCCCTCTCAAATAGATAAATAAATCTTTAAAAAAAAGAAAAGAAAAGAAAATCTGCAACTGTGAGGGAAACAAAGTAAACCATATTTCTTAAAGAGGTGAGTTTGTGGTCTATGATTTGTGTCTGCTGGATATCAGTGTGTACACTGCTTGTCCGTTAATAACCAGTGGAGTGACATTTTACTCAACGGTTAAGTTCTAAAGTTGCCCCACGAAGTGAAAACCAAGGATATTCACAACTACTCTTGAAAAAGCTCTTGATTTATTCATCAAGCCTAGTATTGTGACACTATTCAATACATTCAAAGGAGCCAGCTTTTCTTCCAGGTTTGAAACAGATTGCTGGTTTGTATTTTCCAAGCGAGCACCAGATATAGTATTGGCTTTTGTTTACAGGTATGTGATGCCAAAAAGTATTAAAAATAAGGTTTATTTTCTACTGTTAAAAGCACAAGCGTGTTATATTCTAATTCAGTCACACAAAGGAACTAAGACTGAGTAAGGAAAGCATGGAGCTGAGACTCCCCATCTTCCTTCAGGGCATACTCTCACAAGTGGCGTGGAAGGGAAATCTCACCCACAACCTAAATTGCCATTTTCTGCTTCTCAGGGAACCTAACACTGACTTCACAGAGTCCTCTCCACATATGCTCTGTGTGGTCTGTCACCTTTAAGCCTAACACTCAGTGATAGAACCTGTGAGAGACAAACCTTCTGGAAACTCTGTGTCAGCTGTAACTTTATACCATCCCTAAGGCAAAACTTAGTTTTTCTTCACATTCACCGAAAGAGCCTCTCATTCCCAACCACTAGTCAGGCATGTTTTCCGTGAGGTTCCTCAGGTGAATCATAGGAAGGCCTTACATCACACAGTGCAGGACTTCATGCCGAAAATCCCCATGAGACATCCCTTCTCAGGCCTCTCTCCCTAATTTAGAGCAGCGGGTCTCCTTTCTCCCACCACCAGCCCCTCCCTCCCCCACTACCCCTCCCCCACCAGCACCACCTCCCCAGCCCCCACTGGGCCTTCAAGCCTCCCCACCTCCTCAACCCTGCTCTTTCCCTTCCCACATTCTATACACTCTCCACCTCAAATACACAGACTTTTATCAATTCAAATTTGCAGCCTCCTGATTATCAATCCATTCAGCCAAAAGGCCCCTCTCCACCTACCAGATCCCACTCTCTTAAAAGATAAAGGATTGTGCACGACCACTCTCCCTCATTACCTGTCTCTTACCAACGGTTTACTAGGAATACAATCCGGAATACATTCCCCACCAGAGCAGCTACCATCTATTAACAAGCTGAATATGCTCGCATATGCGTTTCGTATGTGTTATCTCAATTCCTTCCTAACAGGAACTCCAGAATGTTCTCCGGTTCCCAAATACAGGAAGGAAGGGTCAGAGAGGTGGAAGTCATCTGCCTGGCCCCACAGTTCAACCTCAAGTCTGTAGGTGTATTCCAACACTAGACTACCTTCCCACAGCCGAAAGTAAAACAATTTCCTTACCTGAACTTCCCTTTGAACTTCCATGAGATTTGTCCAGGCCACTGAATTTTGTAGTCAAATGAGGCTACAACCTCACCACCAGGATCCCAGTGCCAAAGAAAAAATTGTAGCAAAGGCTGTGAGCCAGCAGACCCCACCTCAGTGGAGGACTTTCCAGTTAGGGTTGGCCACATGACACAATTCTGACCAATGAGATGTAAGTGGGGGCGGTTGGCTAAGGCTTCTGGGAAACCGTCCCTAAAGGAACAGCCCTGGCTGACCCCATCCCCTTCTTCCTGCCCAAAGCCCAAATGTGACACTAGGGGTGCAGCAGCTGTCTTATGCCCACGTAATGATAGAGTGTAAAGATGAAAGAACCTTGACATGGGGGCACCTGGGTGACTCAGTCATTTAAGCATCTGCCTTCAGCTCAGGTCATGATCCCAGGGATGAGCCCCACATGGGGCTCCCTGCTCAGCGGTGTCTTGGTGTCTGTTTCTCTCTCTCCCTCTGCCCCTACCCCACCTTGTGCTCTCTCTCTCTCTCTCTCTCTCTCTCATTCATGCGCTTTCTCAAATAAATAAAATCCTTAAAAAAAAAAAAAAAAAAAAAAAGAACCTGGATAATTTGCTTGAGATCCATTTCAGCTGTGGACCGCCTATCTTGGTCTGCTTTTTATGGGAGAAAAATAAACTTATTTACTCATTAACTGTCAGTAAGGCTTTCTGTAACTTATGGTTTAATTCATTCCTAACTAATCCAATCACTTTCTGTGACTACTTGGTAGTTAGTAAAGGGTCCCTTTCCTGCCATAGGACACACCTGGACAGCACTCACTAAACCAAGGACTGACCACTGGGCTGCCCCACTCAAACACACCCTAGAGTCTTCTGTCCTCAGATTTACAGCCATCAAAACTGTCCTACCTGGGGTGCAGAGTGAAACTCATTTAGCAAATATTATATCCAAATGAATCAAAATTAGACAGGCTGTGCCCTTGTGGACTGTATGATTAAAAGGATTAAAATAATGATATGCTCATGGGAAAGTTCTTCTCATAGTTCCATAAATTTTGTTTTTAATGGTCAGTTCCCTCTGGGTAGATGGTGTCTCGCCCCCGTCCCAGGAGGACTCCTGATGCACGATGAGCTCTGAATAGCGGAGTTAAGATCGGAAAGAGAAATTCTGCTATGTCACTTTCAAACCACTAAATGGGCTCCCTAATGATTCTTGGCTAGGAGTTTTGAACATCGAAAAACCAAAGGAGACACCAAGTCTGCCGAAAAGAAACCAGCAGGTTGGCAGGTTAGCAGCAACGGCCCTTGGCGAGTTCAATGTCAGGGACGGCGTTAGGAGCCACACCAGCCAGTCGGAGGGTGCTGGCGGGGGCCGGGTAGGGTTGCTGTATTCACACAGGCCTTGAAGGGCACTGCAGTGCCCTTTGGCCTTTCTGGGCACTCTGCGGCCCAGAAGCCAGGCAGAGTGGCACAGGACTTTGCCGAACCACATTGAGGCTCACACATATCAAAAATTTAGACATTAACCCCTATTTACAACATTTGTTCACAGCATACGGCCGAGAACCTTTTTAGTAAATCACTTGAGATAAGCTGTCTGGCCCCAAATGAAAGATGTTTGCCAATTTCTTGGTAGGCAGAAGAAGAGCTCTTTATCAAAAGCATATTAGCATATTTTACCTCATTAATAACTTCACTGCAGCATTAATTTGCCTAATTATCGCATTTGGAATTCAACATGGTATCTAATTAATTCAAAACTCAAAAAACAAATCCAGAATTGTAAAGCACACCGACATGCTTCTGCTTTATCATTCCTTCCTTCGGCGCGTGTGTTTGCGCACACGAAGGTGTGTGTGCTGGTGTGTCTGCTCAGTGAAGACATATCCTTTATCCTGTCCTATATAATAAACATTCATTATTTTAATAAAATGTTTTCTTCTAATGAGGCAATTCTCTCCTCGACTGAGCAGTTGCGGTTTCTGAGCTAACGTCCGCTCTCCTGCTCCCCATTCCTTTTGCGTTCTTCCTTCTCACAGGACTCTCACGAGGTTTTCAGGAATATATACTTCAGGAGCAAAAAGATTACTTTTTTTTTTTTTTTTTTTTTGGCTTAAAGAACTGTGTCATTTCTTTTCTTTCCCGACCCATGCCTTCAGCACTAAGTAAACTAACAGTATTTGTCCACATTTTCTCCTGCACGCAAAGCCCTCCTAACCAATTCGCAGGATCCCAAAGTAAACATTAGTCGACACTATCAAAAATAAAAATCAGAGCATATTGGCCGAACCTTCCTGAAAGGTTTGAGCTTTCCAAAAATAAAACTGCAGGAAACTTTAGTTCAGGGCTCAAAACAACAGCTTTAGCCTCCACAATAATATCCTCTCTATTCACCCATGGCCTCTTACTTCCCACAAGAATATCTGATTGTAACAATAGGCCATATGCTGCCATTGTAGTGAAAAGATACAGAAAAGACTTAGATCTACATGACATTATAGGCAACACAAAATAGTTGTTGAAGTAAATGCTCTCTCGGCTATGTTGTCTTCCAGGCTATTTTTAAAGTCTTGTTAAGGCTGTGGCTAAGAAGTCAGGTCAGGTCAATGTACTGGGGAAATTCAGATTTTAAAAGGTGCTGTTAACCGTCCAATGGGAAATGCAGGTCTGGCAATCGGAGATGTAAAGTGGAGCCTGCCATCTTCAGGTAATTCATTCTAACTCAAAGAGCAGATATTTATAGATTATGAGGCATCTCCTGCTATAGGTCAGATCCGTACCAACAATAGTCTACTTCCCTTGGCAGATGATTTCCTACACAAATGCATATTTCAAGTACTCAGCAGCTCCATGCCCAGTGTTTTTGTTTCCTCTACACCATGCTCATAACCAAGAAGAGTCCGATCTCGCAGCTCTTCCCGTGAATGTCAGCAATGACGACGAAAAAAATGGAGTTGGTCTGTGAGTTGACTTTTTCCTTCTGGTGTAACTAACTTCAACATGGCCTTGAACCTTCTGGACCACTTCCAATCTGCCCCAAATGAAGAGCTATAATAGCAGGCTAACAAACGTACACCCTGTGTGCTCCTGCGGTAGAAGGAAGACCCATTAAATTCTCACTATCTCACCTTGCTGTCTTAGCATCAGGGTAGACCACAATTTTTTCAGTATTAAAGGACAAAGACCGGGGCACCTGGGTGGCTCAGTCTGTTGAGTGTCTGACTTTGGCTCGGGTCATGATCTGAGAGTCCTGGGCTTGAGGCCCACATCAGGCTCCCTGCTCAGCGGGGCGTCTGCTTCTCTCTCTGCTCCTCACCGCACTCACACTTGCTCTCTCTCACACACTCTCTTTCCTCTCAAATAAATACAATCTTTAAAAATATTAAAAAAAAAAATTTAAAAATGAAGGACAAAGACCTGGGAAAAACACAAGTCAGTAACCCTTCAACAGAAGAATTAATCCATTTCAAGCCAACCTATGAAATAACAACAGAGTCAACCCTTCTTGTCATGGAACCAGAAGACTGATCATCTGAGAGCTGACCACGGCAGCTTCAGGGTCTGCCCTTTCCCAGAGATGGGCTGAACAGGCACAGGCTCTGGCTAAATCACTAGTAAAAGGAGGGAAAATGCATTAAAGGCTCTCTCGTGCTCTTCTGAAAATACGCATGAATCCACATCATAAAGCTGCCACGCCATCAAGGAAGATTTACTATTTATTCAGGAGACACCGAGGCCCAGAGTAACAGGGGTCCGAGGTTAAATAGCACAAACGAGGAATTGTGTGAGCCACTGTGGCCACACCCCACCTCCGCACCTTCACTCCTATGACCCCCGGAGGCAAAGAGGCAGAGAGTAGCTTTTCAAATCTCGAGGATTTTTTAAGAGGAGAAAAAAAAAAAGGCATTTTTGTAAGCCTTCATGCTCAATAAAGACTGTGCAGACATAAAATCCCTCATTTAAATGGCTGCAGTTTTAATATAAAATGTATTATACAGGAAAAAGATTTTATTACCACTAAATGTTTGTTGCAATTCAACAACAGAGGAAACTGACCTTGATTCTCAATCTCCGGCCTTCCCCCCTCCCCCTTTATTCTTCTCACTGTTACTTACTGAACAGGCTTCCACTATTTCCCTTCCTTTCTGGAGAAATAACAATTTTCTCTAGAAGGCTAGTAAATGCACATCATTGTCCCAAGACAATCCAACAGACTGTTTTGCAAAGAAATGCTAATAGAAGAAGGGAGACTCTGGAGACCAAAGAAACTCAATCTTGGAAAATAATCATGGAAACTTGGCTTTCCCTGATCGTGCATACTCAATTTGAAGGGAAAAGAGGAAATCCAGAGGGCAAGTAGTAAGGCAAAAGGAAGGTAAGAGATGAAAAAAAAAAGCCCTTCTGGAAGTTATAAATAGGAAATCCTTGGGAAAAAAAGAGGAGCCCCAACTCATCCCCCTCCTGGTAAAAAGAGTCACTAATGGATGGAACCCCAAAACATTAACACTGGCATCACTGAAGGGACGCATCTCTGTATCGGTAAAGGTGCCAGAAGGTAGCCAATGGCACGCTCAGACTGAGCAATTCGCTTGTCCTGACCCCCTTATTGGGGCTAATTGACAAAAGTGTGGGCAGTGTGGAAGAAAGCACAAGGGACCATGCAGCAGCTGTCACCACCTCCTAAACCCGCAGGGGCAGGGGAGGGGGCACTTAGTCAAACCCACAGAGGGGAGCTGCATGGCGAGGGCCACCTGGCAGGAGTGGTGGCCTTCCAGAGAGAGCCCAACAGAGAGAAAAGCAAGGAAATCAATGCCCCAATCTCATTTCCCATCCATCTGCTGTCCAGTGCCTTGTCTGGGTCTCACCTTGGCCAAGCCCAGCTATGAGCCAAAGAACAAGGGCACCGTGGAAGCAGCCAAGATAGGACCATCTGCCGCATTGCAGGACAGAGTGCAGAAGGAGGAAGGGTGTATCTGGAGAACGAATGGAAGACATCGGTATGTAATGGCCAAGAGTTCAAGCAAACAAGCAAGAAGACAGTAAAGACTGACTCGGACCAGAACATCATAGTAAAAATGGGAAATTCACAAAAACATCTGATGTCAGACAGATCTAGATTCATATCTATAAGCAACTGTGTGATGTCAAGAATCTTATATTGAGCCTCGGTGTCTTGCCCTGTAAAATGGGGATAATGCTGTACCCTTCTTCCATCAGCAATCACAGTTAAGACTGACTGAGGCAAGCATTTAGCAGACTCTCTGGGACTCCTGGTTCCTCCACTGTCCCCACTCATTCTCATCTCCTGTCCCCAGAGACTGCTCACTGAACTTGGGTCACAAAGAACAAAGAGGGAAACTGAGTCGCAAGTCTCTATGGGTGTAGTGGCAGCTTCCCAGTGCCCATTGGAGGAACCGAGGACTCCTACCCAGTTCTTAGTGTCTGGGGTTCTGCCCAGCAACCTGCGACCAGAGTATGAGCCTGGGGTAGCTGAACCCAAAGCTTTGAAAGGCCCTCCCCCACATCATACCCGCTCTGGAGCTCTCCACGGGCCTCCCCGCCAGTTACCATGGGAGATGGAGCTGCGGCGCCCTATCATGTGTCAGGCTACCCTGGCCCGTGGATCATCTCCATCCGTCTGGACCCTATTTTCCTTTGCTTCACTTTGAATCAGAAATAAGAGCACCGCAGCAGGACCCAGGCTAGGCACAAACCCCTCAGAAGAACCTAATGTTGGGCTCTTTATTTTTTTTCTTTAAGAACAATGCCTTCCTGCTTCCTTTTGTCTTCTGAGTCTCTGCATGTCATTCCTCAGGGCCATCCTTCAGCACAAAGATCGCTAGCACTCCCAT
The DNA here is from genome assembly GCF_020171115.1 of Neogale vison. Lineage (NCBI taxonomy): Eukaryota > Metazoa > Chordata > Mammalia > Carnivora > Mustelidae > Neogale > Neogale vison. Next base: position 114,943,282 of record NC_058095.1, on the reverse strand, counting down.
GTTCGGGAGACACGAGGAAAGAAACTTTACAGCTCTTCTGCACTAAAATGTAATAACTTTCTCCACACGGCTGCACAAAGGATTTCTCTGGGAACAAGGGACCACGTTTCACAGTTGCATAAATATAAACTAAAGTAGAAATCCATCTTCGAGTCTGCAGGCACAGTCAACACTCCCATTTTTCAAGAGTCTCAAGGTCATTCTTCACTAGGCGTTCTTACGGCTCGGCTTTAAAGTTAAGCTAGTTTAATAATTCATGACATCATACCCATTAAAATATGAGTATTTTCTACCAAAGGAAACAGCCTTTCTTTCTTTTTTTATCCCCCCCCTTTCATGGTGGAAGAGACCCAGACGAGTCCCTGCATAGGAAAACAGTGACAACCGACCGCCACACCGCCTGATGAAGTGTTTCGGAGGGGGGGGGGGTTTGCAATTTCGTCTGCCGCTGCCCACAGCCCGTGTTATCATGAAAAGCCAGTGCCATATGCCAGAGGAGACAGGTTAAGCCTCTTAAATGTTCCTGACAACAATGAGCTTTCATTTGTGAAAAGTAAACATCTGCCTCATGGGGAAATAATCCCCAAGACAATGGAGACGCTTATTTGTTTGTTTGATTGTGACTGCAGGAGGGCCTGGGGGGCTCCTGACGCCCACCACACGTCCAAAGACAAATAATTTCTTACACATTTTGAAAAAGAGTTGGCAGCCTTCTCCTAAAGACCTCGAAGGGGAGCCCTGGGTGCTGTAGATACTTACAGGGAGAGCTGGTGATCGCAAAGCCTAGGAAAGAGAAGACCAGAATCGGGTCCTGGGCTCTGCGATGGCTAGCTGGGAACCCTGGGCCCCTCACTTACCATCTCCGGGCTGTATTTTCCGCCTCCATAAATGAGGGTCAAAATGAAGTCTCTTCTACCAAGTCGAAGGGTTAGGATGAGACACCCGTGATTTGTGACTTTCTAAAGTACTTTGTAAACTGTACAGCAAAACAATGTTAAGGGGGTGGTTGGTATCAAACAGATAAACTGGGACATTTGCCTTCATGCTTTGAAAAGTCAATAGGCAGAAGACTTTTTACCTATAGGGCAAAAGATGTTTCCTCTTACTCGCAGATATTCCCTGGAAATGGTTGCAGCCCCAAGCTTCTGTTCATATGGCTGAGTGTGCGGGTGACCTTGGTGACCTTGGTGACCTCGGTGAGGGTGCCAGTCACCCTGGGTGTGAATGACTGTCACCTGGGAGAAGCTGGCCGGAGCTCTCACTGGTGTGCCTGAGAATACGGAAAGATCATCATCAACCCAGAGGCCTTGCAAATGTCCTTTTAGACTTTATTGTATTTTTTTTTGTACGTGAGTATATTTAGCCTTATTTTAAAAAAAAAAAAAAAAAACTGGAGATTCAGAGAGAATCGAGGACAGTATTAAAGTGTTACAAGGACAAGGGCACCTCGGTGGCTTAGTGGGTTAAAGCCTCTGCCTTCAGCTCAGGTCATGATTCCAGCGTCCTGGGTTCGAGCCCCACATCAGGCTCTCTGCTCTGTGGGGAGCCTGCTTCCTCCTCTCTCTGCCTGCCTCTCTGCCTACTTGTGATCTCTGTCTGTCAGATAAATAAATAAATAAATAATCCCCCCCAAAATTGTTCAAGTATTGCAAGGACAGTACTAAAACCCAGATCCCTGGGGTGCCTGGGTGGCTCAGTGGGTTAAAGCCTCTGTCTTCAGCTCAGATCATGATCTCAGGATCCTGGGATCAAGCCCCGAATCTGGCTCTCTGCTCAGTGGGGAGCCTGCTTTCCCCTGCCCCTTCGGCCTGCCCCACCTGCCTCTCTGCCTACTTGTGATCTCAATCTCTTTCTCTCTCTCTCTCTCTCTCTCTCTGTCAAATAAATAAATAAAATCTTAAAAAAAAAAAAAATAGTAATGGCCTCCCACTCCTTCCACGTGTCCCACCGGAGTCTGTACAGACATCTCAAATAGCACCTGTGACTGTCACTCTGTGTGTATCTTTTATTCACTGCCAAGCTTGGATCCTTGAGGAAGGACCCGTGTCTTGATCATCTTTGAGCCCCAACCACTCCTTAACATAAAACTTGGCACACAGCCGCATCTAAAAGGAGTTGTTGAATGAATGAAAAAATAAAGTGGAAAGTAGGAGATGAAAATGGTTTCCTCCTTCTCCTCCTCCTGCTCCCTCTCCTCTCCCCTTCTTCTCCTTTTTTTCTCCTCCTTCTTCTCCTTCTTCTTTTTTAATCTAACTTGTAGAAAATCTCTCTACTTCTCCTGAAACTCCTCAGGCTATGGGAACAGTCCCCTCTCTCGAGCTCAATTAGAATCCACACCTAGTCTAAAAGCAGCAGGAGAGAGTAAGCAAGACTCGGGGAGGCTCCAGGCATGAATAGCTGGCCAGGGAGGTGGTGCAGAATGTGGGATACAGCACAATGCCTCCAGAAATTATTCCAGGAACCACTCAGGGACATGTGTGCCAGAGTCTGACCAAACGTGTCCACAGTCAGTAGTCTGGGCCTGGGCCACACAGAGCTTTATCAGCTCACGTGAGCCATCAGCCCTGATGTCAGGGCTTGTCAGGGTCGGACAAGTGAGTGGCGTAGATGCCACAAGCCTCAGTTCAGCAGAGACCGTATGACATGCATCTTTAAGCAAAAAATCAAATACACCTTGCCCTTGATGACACTTGCAAAGGAGCAGAATGAATCAGCTGGAGCAAAGAATTTTTAAAATCATTTTTGCACAAAAGCCTGTTTAGACATTAACAACTGCCACTGCCTTATCCTGTCTTCCTCTACCTCAAAAAAGGGCAGTCTCCCCAACTTCACCAATATTCCAACTCCTAGCTTTATAACACCTCATTTTTGTCTTATTTTGCTTATTTTATTAATCTGAAGATGTCAGATAGATACAAAAGTAGAAAAGTACATCTAATATATTCCCATGGACTCATAACTTAGCTTCAACACTTGTCATCTATGGTCACTCTCATCTCACCTTCACCCCTACCCTTTCCCCATCTTTATCCCTGCATTGGATTATTTTGAATCAATCCCAGACATGATATCATTTCACCCATAAATATTTCAGTATTTACATCCAGAGATAAGAACTCCTTTTTTAAAGCATTTCTGGCACCATTTTAAACCTTCTTCTTCATTCTTCACATCCAGCTTATCATTAACTCAACACTGGTTCTTTCTCCAACATGGTATTTCCCTTTTGTTTGTTTTTATTTCCTCAAACCTCATCCTGATCTTAGTTCTCAGCTTAGAAGAGGAATGCCTCCTACTCAGTGTCTTGACTCTTATGTTCTCCTCTGTACAAGCCACCTTTAACATAGGCCATCAACACCCTTTCATTACACCTTGTTCAAGAACCCACAGCGGGGATTGCAGTCTCCCGTAACTAATACTAGACTACTCTTGCCAAAACAACTTAAAAGCAAATAGGATGAAACTGTTCACAAGTCACATATAAAATCATGAAACAGAAGGGAGATTCACAAGCTGAGCCCCCAGCTCTACACCAAGTAGCTATTTCCCAATAGGGTGATAGTAAGTTGGAGACCAAGCAGACCACAGGAGTCCAGGGTAGGTCGGTAGGCAGAGATCAGAGTGTGGGGCAACGGGAGTGGATTCTGTGGCATGGGGCACAAAGGATAAAGGGTCTATGCAAAGGGAAGAACCCTACGTGTGGATCTCTGCAAGTGCTTAGAACTATACATGTAGAGGGAGAGTTTAGACAAAGTGCACCAGAATTTATCTATTCTGGGGTTGAGAACAGAACAGAAATACCTGAATGTAAGTCATGTTGGGGGAATATTGTCAGCAAGAAGGGAGAGACCTTGAAAACACCTATTCCCCGGGCACCCAGCTGAGACACCAGAAATAGCACTCCTCAGGAGTAAGAATCACACCTCAGAGTAAAGTTTACAGTAGAACTACCCTACCCAAGTCTATAACCAAGCCTTGATAGGATTGACAGAAGAAAATGATAAGAGATTGAGTACCACAAGTTAAAGTTATGCTTTGAAAAAACAATGGAATTTTCACAGGTACTCCCTAAGAAAACATAAAACATAAGTTCAAGGTAATCTACCAATAATCCCACTACCTATGAAAACAACAGTCAACAGAGAAATATCACAAAATTCAATCTCCACACTGATTCACCTACAACAACCATTATACAATCCAAATTACTAGACATGCTCACACATACACAAAGTAAAATGTAATGCATAGTCCAAAAAAAGGGCAGGTAGTAGAAACCAAACTAGAGTTGTTCCATATATGTAATTTATGAGACAACGAAGCTATAATAAATATATTCAAAAAATTAAAGGATGATATGCCAATTTATTAAAAGAAAACATGGTGGTATATATATACAATGGAATATTACTCAGCCATCAAACAGAATGAAATCTTGCAACAATGTGGATGGAACTAGAGTGTATTATGCTAAGCAAAATAGGCCAGCCAAAGAAAGACAAATACTATGATTTCACTCATATGTGGAATTTAAGAAACAAAAACAGATGAACATAGGGGAAGCAGAAAAAAAAAGAGAGAGGGAGGCAAACCATAAGAGACTTGTAACTATAAAGAACAAACTGAGGGTGGCTGGAGGGGAGGTAGGTGTGGAATGAGCTAAACGGGTGATGGGTATTAATGAGGGCACTTGTTGTGTTAAGCTCTGGGTGTTATATGTAAGCAATGAATCACTAAATTCTACACCTGAAACAATAAATCAATTAATCAATCAATTAATTTTTAAAAATTTAAATTTAAAGAAAAGAAAATAAAACATGATTTTAATGAATGAAAAGATATAGAATCTCATCAGAGGAAATGAAACCATTTAAAAAGGAAAATCCAGGAACGAAAAAGTACAATAGCTGAAATGAAAAATTCACTGCACAGAACTCAAGCAAATTGAAAGTAGTAAGCAAAAACTTGATGAACTTGAAAATAAATCAACAAAAATCATGCAATCTGAAGAAAAGAGTAAAAAGAGATGGAATAAAAATGAACTAGGCCCCAATGACTATAAGGACAATATTAAACAGTCTAACACGTGTAACTAGAGTTTCATAAAGAGAAGAAGGTGATAATGGGACAGCAAAATTATTTCAGGAAATGTCAGGAGCTAGGAGAGAAAGACCTAAGCTGTCAGGTGTCCAAATAGCAGATTAAAGCAACAAGCCAAAAATGAAAGAGTTAAGCCTTTAATTACTTATCATGATAGAATAATCAAGAGGCTAAAATTAGAGAAAACACTGAATCTCCTTCATTTCATTTCCCTCCTGAAATGGCACATCAGTCATGGGCCAGGTGAATCAGAGCAGACAAGGGGATTTTCTTACTGTTGAGAGAGCCCCTAACAAAAGACTTCAGCAGGTTTATAGATCTTGGGGTCAAAGGAAGGAAGAAGAGGACTATAAGTGGAAAAGTACCGGGTGCTGAGTCAGGGAGATAAAGTGTCTTCAGGTTTTCTCTCTCTTTCCTCCTATAGGGAGACCTCAGCAGAGGCACCTTAAAAAGACTTGTTCCCAAGGCCTCAGATAAAGATCTAGGAATAAAGGTTCTGAGGCTCAGAATGCAAATATGCAATGATCATGACTCTCCAGTGAGGGCCAAATCCTTCACCAAAATTTTCTCCAGACACTGCAATGCACTGGCTGTGCACCAAGCCTCCCACCATGAGCCTCTCAGGGAAAGCCTCTGCAATTTCCCATGTCAGGCCTGAAAAAACCCAGATGGGTTTTTAATCAGAAGCTGGACTCCTCAGAAATAAGAGCTGAACATTCCCCACATTTGATGTAAGAGTTCAGCTTATACATCCAGGAATCTGAGTGAACTACAAATAAGATAAATACAAAAAATACCTCACCTAGATACTTCACAGTCAAACTATTAAAAACCAATGATAAAGAGAAAGTTTTGAAAAAAGTCAGAAAATAAAAGACCTCACAAACAAGGGAACAGTATAGACGATGGCTGCATTATCATTAAAGAAAGGGAAGAAAGAATAGGAGATGAAGAAAAAGAGGAATGAAGGCCAGAAGACAATGGAATTCCATCTCCAAAATACTGAAACAAACAAACAAACAAAAAAACCTATCAACCCCAAATTTTGTACCCAACAAGACTATCCTTCAAAAACAGAGTGCAGGGGTGCCTGAGTGACTCAGTCGGTTAAGCTTCTGACTCTTGGTTTCGGCTCGGGTCATGATCTCAGGGTCATAGGGTCAAGGTCCTCATCAGTCTCCACACTCAGCAGGGAGTCTGCTTGAGATTCTCTCTCCCTTTCCCCCAGCTCACCCTTTACTCTCTCTCTTTCTAAAATAAGTAAATAAATCTTTAAAGCACAACAAAACAAAAGCAAGTGCAGAAAGACATGTTCAAAGAAACAACACTGAGAAAATTTGTAGCCAGCAGACTTATGCTAAAAAAAATGCCAGAAGATCTTCCCTAGGCTCAGGAAATGATACCAGATAGGAACTTGGACCTGTAAGAAGGAAGGAAGAGCACCAGAATTGGTAAATAAGTGGGTAAGCATGAAGCACTCTTTTGTTTTCTTCTCATAACTTCCTGAAAAAAAAAAAAAAAAAGATTACTGAAAGCATAGCAGTGCTGTAAGGTGGGATTTATAATTTATGTAGAAGCAAAAAAAGATGACAAAATAGAACAAAGGTCAGGAGAAGGTAAATGGGATTATACTGTTCTAAGATTATTAAGTTTGTGATGTGATAAGTAGGAAGCATTAACTGTCAGATTAGGAACAGGAAACGAGGCTTAGAAAGTGGGAGGTGTGTATGAGTGGGAAGTGGGAAGCAATAAAATGCTGATTCCAACACCTGTAACCACAGGGTCACCTACTCAACCCTGAAAGTGTGACCTCTCTCAAGAACGTTTGAATTTTACTAGTGATGCCTAAGAAGACTTGAGACCCAAAAAAGACTGTCTCATGATAAATGACAGGCTATAGAACTTGAATTTCCAACTAGAAATCTCTACCACCACCTCCTCAATCACACATACAGGTGACAGCCTGCTCAGCTGGTGTCCAGGCCTGATTCCAACTTTCAATTTACCACACTCTTCAATTCATTAGAAACTCCTTTTCACCAGACTATCTGTGATAAGTAAAAATATAGTTTTTAAAAAATATTCTACTGTATATTGTCATGTATTCTTTCTTTTAAAAAAAATTCCTTATTTATTCGAGCAAGAGAGAGCATGAGCCAGGGGAGGGGCAAAAGGAGAGGGAGAGGGACAAGCAAACTCCCCACTGAGCAGGAAGCCCAATGCAGGCCTCCATCCCAGGACCCTGAGATCATGATCTGAGCCGAAGGCAGATGCTTTACCAACTGAGCCACCCAGGCGTCCCTATTGTCGTGTATTCAACTGGATATTATTTATATCTTGAATTATGTTTTATTATAAAGTGTTAAAACTATGCATATGACATAGCTTATTCTCTTTTCATCTATTCTATATTATTGTGTCAACTATTGCAAATCACAGCATTCTCCACCACAGGCCTAGGAAGACAGGCCTGTAACAGAGAACAACAGAATGGAGCAGCCCCAGGAGGCAGCGCAGTAACAAGGGACACAGAGGATCTTAATTCTCAGAAGCTAAGTGTAACCTGAAGGGAATACAGACCGTTATCATGATTAACAAACATTCACACAAAACTTGAAGCAAAAATAAAAGCATGTGCTCACCAAACACACAGAAGCAGAGAGGAGAACGGTGGTTTCCAAGGCCTGGAGAGAGGCGGACATGTGGATCAAAGGGCACAAAGTTTCAGCGACACAAGAGGAACAGATTCTGAAGACCTACTGTACAAGTGAGGCAGCAACAACGCACCGTACTGTAAAGTTTGCCAAGGGGACAAATCTTACGTTACATGCTCTTACCACTAAAGGAAAACAATAAAACAAAACAATAGCAAACAAAAGGGGGTGCCAGGAAACTTTTGAAGGGGATGGATGATTATGATTATATAGATTGTAGCCATGTATATAGATTGGTTTCATGGATGTAAACTTGTCTCCAAACACATCAAGTTATATACATTAAATATCTGCAGCTTTTTATGTCAATCAAGAGATTTTGTTAAAAAAAAAGAATTAATAGTAGAAATCAAAGGCAAGGAGAATTGGAAGCAGGGAGGGAAGGAAAGAAGGGAGGAAAGGAGGGGGGAGGTAGGGAGGGAGAATTGCCATGGCCATGTACCTATCCATCAGATTGGCTCCTCTGTCCTCCTGCTTTCTCTTCTCCCCATCAACTTCACACATGTGTTCCCACTCCTTTTCTCACTCGGTTCTTCACCTATTCCACTAGTCTCCCTCACGCCCTCCGCCTGGGTCCCCGAACTCATTTTTCTGAGCTCTGCGTAAACCTTCCTCTCCATCCTCCTTTGGGGCCAGGCATTCCTCCGAGCCTATCAGGCCAGTGTCTAAGATGTGACCTCTCCTCTCGAGACCATTCCACCCCACAAACAGAGATCTGTCGTTACGAAATAAAGATTTTGGTTTTAATCCTGGCATTTTCTTCTCTGTTCCTGACCCATTTATAACTCGGAGCTGGCGGATTCTAATAATGGCATGCCTTGAGTTTGTTGTTCTGGCCGACTAGAAAGCTACAAACATTTTTAAAATTTATTTATTACTATTTTATAAATAGCCCACTTTGCTTTGCTGGCTTTTGAATTCCCCAGATGTCAGGACACCAGTTAAAATAATTTCCGTTGGCTTGAACCTGTTACCACGTCAGGCCTCAAGCCCAGACCTTTGCAAATCAGTCAGCAGGGCAAGAGGGTTTCTATTCTCACATTTTAAAGCTTTCTTCTGTTAATATTTCCTGGCTGGATTTTTTTTTCCTTCCTAGAGAGAGACATCTGACAACAGCTTTTCTTCACCATCCACAGGTGTCTGGGAAATTGACTGGTCAACTCTGCCTGGGTCTGTTCCCTGCTCCCACAGCCTCCTCCCCCTGCCTCCAGTCACTCCTTGTCACCTGCACCAAGGCTGGGGTGGGGAAAGGGCGGGCAAGTATCCTTTCCAATCTATGAGTCTTCTGATTTCTGTCCTGTGCAGTGTGTGTACACCCACTCCTAACTCATTTTTAGCTTTTGGTCAATAATTCCCTCAAATATTTACGGGGTGTCTTCTATGCACGGGCACTAGGCAGCAGCAAATCAGGGCTTACAGTCAAAGGGGAGCTGACATATGATGACCAGTCACTCAGTTAAGGATTTAATTAGACTTGTGAGAAGTGTGAGATGGGCAAGATGCTATGAGAGAGCAGAAGCTATGACTCAACCCTGCCCGGAATGTCAGGGAGGGCCTCTGGGAAGAAGTGGCTTTGAGCTGAGTCTAAATTAAGGAGCAACGTGGCTACAGAAGGAGGTAGAGGGAGTGAGAGGAGAGAGCCAGCAGGTAGAAAGAGGCCTGGCCTTTTGAGGCCCTGAAATAAGGCTCTAGGTGGCTAGGGTGCAGGGAACAAGGGCAGAGGACCACAAGAGGAATATGGCGAAACCGGCAAGGGCTGGGTTCCATGAGGCCAGGGGGCCATCTTCGGGATTTGGGGCTCTACCTGAAGTCATGAAATTTCAAACATTCCCAATCATCCATACCATCAATTTCAAAGTCAGCTCTGTAACCAAAGAAAACAAATCCGCAGACATAGAGACATTTGCCCAGTTCCCACTGACTGGTTTGTCGAGAACTCTAAATCCTCCAGAGCTACAGCTCTAAAGCTTCCCTGTCCTGCCCAGGAATATTCCCGGTTACATTGTATTAACCCAAACATCGGGGCTCACCACCTTCCTGCTGAACAGGTTCAGTCCAGTCCCACCTCGGCCAGGGATGAGCCTCTCTGCCTTCATACCAGCATGCTTCTCTGCAACCCTGGACATCTAAGGTACGACATGATGACACTCTCGTTAGTAATACAGTACTGATACCGGAAATTTGCTTAGAGAACAGATTTCGGGTGCTCCCACCACACACACATACACACACACGTATAAAAGCTAACTATATGAGATGGTATGTTAATTAGCTTCACTGTAGTGATCACTGTACTGTGTGTGTGTACCTCAAATCGTCATATTGTACACCCTAAAATACACAATTTTGTTTTCTAGAACTTAATTTTTTTTAAGATTTTATTTATTTATATGGCAGAGATCACAAGTAGGCAAAGAGGCAGGCAGAGAGAAAGAGGGGGAAGCATGCTCCCTGCTGAGCAGAGAGCCTGATGTGGGGCTCCATCCCAGGACCCTGGGATCATGACCTGAGCTGAAAGCAGAAGCTTAACCCACTGAGCCACCCAGGCACCCCTAGAACTTAATTTTTAAAAAGAGGTCTGAATCCTCCTCCTCCCATCTGCATGTTCAAGGCCCATTCAAGGCTGCTGGTGTTGTTTGTCGATGGACAGATGGGGCACTGGACAGCCTCACTGTGCAGATGAACGCGGCTCCCAACGGAGCACACACGGTGGATAGCAGCCTGACAGCTGACAATGGGTGGTCCCCTTTGGACTTCAGAGAACCCACCTCAGGCCGCTTGGCTCCTGAGCAGCAACCTTCAACGGGCTACCTTGCTTCAGTGGTGTCTCTTTTTCCTTTCTCCTAAGTCCCCTAAGCCCCTCTTCTCTCTAGCCCACAGCATGTGGGTCAGATGGCTTCCACTCGTGCCTTTAGATCTACTCGCCATCCGCTCCACCCAGCTCCCTAACCCGGAAGTCTGACCCATGTGGACTACTTCAACAAGCCCCCTCGTTCTGCAGTTGCCAAGGGAAGTCAGCCCACAGAGAGCACTTAAAGGAGAGAAGAGGATAAGTGTAGGCATTTATTACTTCTGCTCTCTTGTGTATGTCCATGGGTCACCATGGACTGACCTCAAGCAAAGCTCATGGCTCTGCTAGCTGGACCTCCCTGTAGAGTTATCCTCACTGATGCCGATGACTGCTTCCCTCCCTGCTCTCTCCAGCCCAGCAGTGGCATTGGCTTCTGGTGTTGCTAACCACTTGGACATAGCACCATCCCTTCCTCTCCCTATGCTCTATCCACATCTTCATAAATAGTGCCTTTATTAAACTCCCCAAGGCACTTAATTTACGGATGCTACGCTCCTCCCCAGATCTGGACCCATGGAGCCCAAACTCAGAGCTGAGAAATCTCAGCATTCCATCCCCATCTTAGGCCAGTGACTACTTTTTTTTTTCTTTGCTGATACATTTTTTTAAAATTTATTTATTTATTTGAGAGAGAGAGTATGTGTGTGAATGAGAGAGAGAGTGGGAGGGAGAGAGGGAGAATCTGAAGCAGACTCTGCCCTGAGCGCAGAGCCCCCTTCAGGGCTCAATCCCATGACCCCGAGATCATGACCTGAATGGAAACGAAAAATCCAATGCTCCACCAACGAGCCATATAGGCACCCCTCCTTTCTGATACATTTTGATTCCGATTCCCTGGTGACTGACCTGCAGAGGCCCTCAAACAAGCAACTTAGCAAGTGTAGAGAAAGGGCAGACACATGGCTAAGGCTTTGTTCCTCCCTGTCCCTCACAGGCCCCACCTGCTCTGTCTCCCTTTCCCTCCAGCCACACTGGTCTCTTTGCTCCCTGAACACATCAGGCACAAGCCACCGAAGGTTTCACGACACCTGCCCCCTCTGTCTGTAGTACCCCTCCTCCAGAAACCCACCAGCTCAGTCTCCCACTAGCTTTAGAAGTTTTCCTCAAATGTCACCTTTTCAAGATGACTCCCCTGCCCTCTCTATTTAAAATTATCCCCATCCCTGCTCTCATCTCCTTCCCTGCTTCATGCATCTCCCTGCTACTTGTCACATCCTAATACACTCTACGAATATTTCTTCTGTTGGCTGATCACGCACACACCCTCACATGAACACTCCACGAAATGCTCCACGAAGCAGGGGACTGTTCTCTGTTTGGCTCTTAATGATATCCTCAATCACCGGGCCAGAAGTTCACATGCTGTTTGTGAAACAAGTGAAATCCCGGTTCCAGAAACAAATACACAGAAGGGACTCCACACCGGTGACCATTTTGGTCCCCAAACTTTTAATCAGTCTCCAAGCACAGTCGCTTCCTGCCAACTCTCATCTGCGCCAAGGGTCTGTACCTCAACCGTAACTTTGTGCAAACAGAGACCGGAAGCACGGCTAGGTGCGTGTCCAGTCACAGCCAGCTAGGCTGTGTTCGTGGGGAGCCGCTGTGTGGCCCTGTCCCCGCTCCGTTTCAGAAGGCTAAATGATACACTGGAACAGTAAAGCTTCCCTTCCCCTGGGAATATGACCCCACTGGTCCTGGCCAATAAGACAGATGCTTTGAGCAGATATATCCATTCACGCTCTATTCATATTGAAAGCTCCTACTACATGCTTGGCTTTTCGCCAGAAGCTGGGAAAGGAAAGATGAATAAAATATGGTCCTTTCCCTCCGGGCCCTCTGACACACCATGCTGGACTTCTATGAGGTGAAAAGATGAAAGACATTCTCTTCTGTAGTGCAGAATCAACCCACTAGATTCCACCATGGACAGCGTGGTACCACTAAACACGTGGAGAGACTTTCCGTACATAGGAGGGCCAGGCCTTGACTCTGAACCTATAGGCTCTGAGAAGTCAGAGACACGATCCAAGATCTGAGATCTGGAGAGAGAAAGCCCAAGGTTGAGGTGACTTACAGACCCATCCCGGGACCTTCAACTCCCGCCAACTCCCGGAGGCAGGGACATAACCAAAATCATTACTCAGGCCCAGCACCTGTGGAGACCCGGCAAAGAGATATTTGTTGAGTGAATGAATAGATAAATAAAGGAGAAAAAATAAAAGAGCTGGGAGTAATAAGGGATTAAAGTCACAGGTGGGTCCACTAGTCCCTCTTAAACTGCATTCCCAGGACCCATGGGTCTTCTGGATGTCCACGAAAACCGGGGTAAATGTTGGAGCCAAAAGAGGGGTTCAAGGTTAGGAGAATAAGCTCAATGGTAAAGGTTAGAAACAGAACCAAACAGTGACTTCTGCTTGGGATTAGTATTTAGACGCTCAGGTGTCAGCTGAACATTGATCATTCATTAGATAATGCAATTGCATTCCACGAAAGGCATGGCAAGACAGTTTTAAAATAGCAGAATTTGCTATTTGTTCCCTTCAGGTCTGTGTGCTCCATGAGAAACTAAATGTAGTTTCTCAGGAATAATGCCCAGGCACAGCTTTTTAGGCTAGCTATCAAATTGGACCAAAGACATCATTCTTTGCACATGCTTTCTGTTAAATTTCAGAAATTTTTAGGTTAGACTCCAAGAACCAGTTCAGGTTAGACTCTAAAAGCTCAGGTTAGACTCCAAGAACCAGAATCAAGGATGTAGGCTCCAGGGCAGCCAAGGGGTGAGAGGCAGGTCACCAGGAAACCTCATGTGATGGATTAATTCTCTGAATGCTAAGCCTGGGGGACTGGAGAAGACGAGGTGCCACTTAGGGATGCCCACGGGACACCTGCTGGCTGATGTTTCTGATGTTCATATGGGCTGAGGAAGGCTCCTGCTCTGTGGCACCTCAAAGTAGCACCTGCAACCTGGTTCTAAAGCAACTTAGTATGGAAATACCAGTTTTGCGTGCAAAGCAGAGGTGTGTTGCTCCTGCCATTTCTTGGGCATATGCAAAACTTAGAGGGTGTCAAAAGCTCCACACTCCTCCTTAAAGCACACTACCTGTCATCACACTGTCAAACGTCTAAAATGATGGTTGGCCCAGTCTTCATGCCATGGATCCCAGGAAGCTTCTATCAACCCTCTTGCCGATGCTCTCAGTCCTGAACATTTCCAGGAAGAACAGTACTTTTCTTTGACTAGTCTGCCAGCTGGTCTGAGAAACGCAGGTGCAGAACTTTTTAAGTGCCATATGTACTTGTGTATGCTCCCAGCTTCCCTGCCTCCCCTGCCACGGTTTTTTAAGTTTTTTTTTTTTCTTCTACACAATTTTCCCCAAGACTACAGTGGTCAAAAGCAACAGTTATAAAAACAAGGGAAAGTGTTAATACTAGTGATTTTTAACTTCAAAGTGGATTCTCAACACTTTCTACAGGAAATTCTATCTGAGCCTCTGTCTAACGCACAAAGCCCCGCCAAGGCTGCTCGTGGAGAAGGAAAGCGCAAACTTGACTTCTACCTCTTAAGACGAGGCAGCGGAAAGTGGCACGGTTCTATTGCGCTCCTCGGCTGTCCTTAAAATAAAGCAGCACAAGGAGCTGGGTGATCGAGACGTCACCGCCAGCCTGCTATCACGTTAGATTTTTCCAATTTGTGCTAGTATGGAAATCAAATGGCCAAGCCCTAGCTCTCTCTGATACAAGCCTGGAATAGCAACCAGAGCAATGAACAGCTCCCACCCCACTCGTTGCTCTCCCAGGTAGAATTCTATTACATTTAAAAGTGTCCTTTGAGGGGCGCCTCGGTGGCTCAGTGGGTTAAGCCGCTGCCTTCAGCTCAGGTCAGGATCTCAGGGTCCTGGGATCGAGTCCTGCATCGGGTTCTCTGCTCAGCAGGGAGCCTGCTTCCTCCTCTCTCTCTCTGCCTGCCTCTCTGCCTACTCGTGATCTCTCTCTGTCAAATAAATAAATAAAATCTTTAAGAAAAAAAAAAAAGTGTCCTTTGAAATTCTGATCAGCCCTGAGCATATTATGCAATAGCCCCCCTAAAGAAAACTCTCCTCCTATCCGACAGCTCCCCAGCCTTTTGACTCCTCCACCCCCTGGAAGCCTCCAGTCAGCCTCCTGCCTCTACAACCAGATGTTTTGGAGATGACTGAGGCACAAACCCTCCTGATGGGCACATGAAACCAGAAGCAAAGGACAGAACCAGTCGTGTTAGAGAGATAGGTATGTAAACTGATCCGAGAAAACAGAAAGTGCTCATATATACAACCAGAGGGACACAACCTCCATTCATTTATTCATCCTTCAAAGATTTATGAAGCACCTGTTCCATGCCAGGTACTCAGCTGTCTGCTGAGGATACGATGGGGAGAAAAACAGACACAGCCCCTACCCTCCAGAGACTCACAGTCTGGTGGGGACATCAGCTGAAGGATCCCACAAACCACAAACAGCAGCTGCCGAGGCCGATGTGACAAAGCGAGGTCCGTGGGGTCCTGTGAGTGTGTGGTAAGGGCTCCGACCAACGCAGGCTTCCCGGGGATGTTTTGACCTGAGATCCAAGAGATGAAGACGTGAGGAAGGAAACCAAAAAGGTCTTTACGTGGAAGGTGCTGGCCCTCCATACAACTGACCCGGCATAGACAGCAGGTGTTGGTTTAGCTGTTCCACATAGATGGAATGTCTGAACCACAGCACCAATGGGGTCTCATCTGTCATTTCATATTTTCTGAGCATTTGCTGTGGGTAAGACACGGTGGGTAAAGAAAAACATTCTTTATGAATGTTACCACATGCATTCCTGACAGCATCTCTGGCGTGTCAGGGGTACTATTATCTGTTAGGCTAAACAGGTAGAGGATTGGATTTGGCTTGTGGGTGGTAGTTTGCCAGTCCCAGATCTGGGATGCATGTGTGGTGGCTGGATTAAGAGCAGCCATATTGGACAAGGAGGTAAAAGTTTATCTACTGAGGGTAGGAGAGATGTAAGTTAGAAGGAACCTGAGTCCCAGTTATCACAGAGCCACCTTGTGAACAGGGGAACTGAGGCACAAAGAAGTTGAGCAACATTCCCAAAGTCAAGCAGAAAGTGACAGACTGTGCCGGGGTCGAACTAGACTCTGTACGGTTCTAAAGTCTGCACTCCTCACACCAACCGGCTCCGATCAGGGATTTGACACATCAGCTTCCCAGTATGGCAATTGAGCACACTGAAGGCTGAGATTTTCTTCTTTAACCCACTCAGTACCTTGCTTGTTTGAAAGTAGCTCATTCCTCCCCTCTTTCATAAAACACAGGTAACAATTTGCCCACAACTGGCTCATTAAAACACACATACACACACACACACCCTCTTTAAGTGCTTGAAGACAAAGCACAGGCACATTACCACTCCGCTGTCTCCTCTACAGAACTCAGAACCCCACGCCTCCCATACAGCAGAAGTCTGCGCCCAGCAGCCACCGCAGCATCGCTTGGCGCAGAAGAGTGGGCGAGGCTCCGAGCAAGGGGTCAACAGCCCCATTCAGAAGCTGCGGAGAAGGGAACACTCTTGGAGTAAAAGCGAAGTCGCAGGGTATTGCCGCTACTCTTCAGGCTTCTATGCCTCTGTCATTCTCTCAGTGTGCATGAGACTCCCAGATCCTACAAACTGGGCTTTGGGCTCTCCGCAAGGGATTCAGCAGAATCAGGCCCTCGGACACCAGAAAGGATTAGTAAAGGGCGCACCAGGCTTTTCCAATAGTAATGATCCAGGGGAAGCTTCTGACTCACAGCCAAAAAAAAAAAAAAAGGCAGCGCTAAAACTCAGTGCACTTGCCTGTGCACCTCGTAAATCTCATTAGCTTATGTCACAGCTGGGTTCCAGTGTGTGGCGCTGGCAGAGACAGCCTGCCCGCTGGAGTGTCACATCCTGCCAACCTCAGGGCCTGCTGGTGACACAGACCACAAGCCAGTTCCGTCAGCTCTCGGCCCGTGCCCCTCCCCGCCTTGTGGAGTGCACAGAGACCCATCATAGAGCTTTATCTGTGGACTCGGTTAATCGAGATGGGTGGAAAATCCTGGAAGTTAGACCGCGTACAAGACACACTCGTGGAAAACACGTGCGTCGTTCTTAGCTGGAGCTCTGCTTCCACATTCTCCGGCAGTCTCCGACGCTGGTGAGTCAGGCTTAACCACACATGAATGGTGTATTAGTCAGGATTAGGCTCATTTGCAAGTGACAGTAGCTTAAGCAAGACAGAACTTTATTTCTCTCCCATAAATGAAATCCAGAGGACTCCCGGGGTGGCTCTGTGAAAACTGGGGACTCAGGCTCCTCCTGGCCTATTTTTCTGCCATCCTCGATACATGACTTCTGCCTCATGCTTCCCTCTAGCCTCCGTCTATGCATGTTAGACCAGGGACGGGCAAACCACTCCCCCAGAAGCCAAATCCGCTAGTCCACCTGTGTTGCTGAATAGGTCTGACTGGAATACAGCCATACTCGTTTGTGTCTGTACGGTCCACAGTCGCTTTCAAAGTTCAACAGCACAACTGGGTAGTTGGACAGAGATCATACAGCTCACAGAGCTGAAAATACTATCTGGTGTTTTACAGAAGTTCACCTGCTCCTCTTCTAGACCAAAAGAAAGAAAGAAGGGCAAATAAGGTCACGGCACTCCAAGCCATTTCCCAAAACCCACACAGGACATTTCTGCTTAGAAGCTCTTGAAGAATTTAGTCCCACAGCCATATCCGACTTCTGGGAAGCGGAGGGCCCCTACCGACTACAGCGGAGCTGGCCCCCGCAAGGGCTCCTTGCCCCAACACTTGCCCCACCGCTGGTCTCTTCTCCACCTTATCGACTAGCTCCCTTCTGAGGCAGGCCACCCAGAACCACACTGTCACGTCAGCCACACGGGAGGAATGACAAAAACAGAGATGAGAGACAGAGACACAGTGGCAGAGTCAGAAATCCAAGGAAGAGGCCTGGAGAGAGCTTTAAGGCAGGTATAAAACTTTGTTTACAAATACAGGTGTGGAAAAAAATACTCTTTTTGTTAAATTCAACTTGTTTAAATTCTGCATTAAATTCAGCTCTGAAACAACTAGCTTGCCGAACTGGTCAGAAACTCACTGTAGGGGCGCCTGGGTGGCTCAGTGGGTTAAAGCCTCTGCCTTTGGCTCAGGTCATGATCCCAGGGTCCTGGGATCGAGCCCTGCATCAGGCTCTCTGCTCGGCAGGGAGCCTGCTTCCCCCTTTCTCTCTGCCTGCCTCTCCACCTACTTATGATCTCTCTGTCAAATAAATTAATTAATTAAATTTTAAAAAAAAGAAAGAAAGAAACTCACTGTAGTTAACACCGGGGCTCCAGTCCTCAGATTTGAGCAAAAAGGTCCCAGGGGCTTCCACAGTGAGGCCTCCCATCAATGCGTCACAGTGGTTATAACTGGGACACCATATGGTCCCTTCAGGTGAGGCTGAGAGACCCAGAAAGGCAGACTCCCTAGACACACCTCTCCCCACAAGGCCTGGCACCCTCCCCAGGGCACAGCCACCTGCTAATTTCCTCACAGAGGGAAGACTCCAACCATACCCTCATTTACACCTCCCAGAAACATGACCCTTTTCTCCTTCCCTTCTGGCTCTTCAAGCAGCCTTTATTTTCTGCCCAATAAAGAACCTCATGATCAAGGCAACACCAAGAATCTGACTAGCTGTTGGAATGGGAAGCAGTAAGAAAAAGAGTAAAATTTAATACTTGATAGACAGACATATGCGACCAAGTTTAACATCTGTGCTAATATCACTAGGCTTAACATCTGTGTATCTCTCCTACCCTGTAGCCCATTTCCAAGTCTCTGTGGATCCTTTAGGCCGTAGCCCCAGGCTGGGTTTCCTCCTGTTGGGGGGCAGTGGGGAGAAGGAGGGAGTGAAAGATTTGGGAAAGAGGTGGACCTCTTGAGGGCCCCTGGTCTGCAAATAGCCTGAAATTGACTCTGACACTAACCACACCAAAATTTAAACCTATTCTGAAACAACCATTTATGTCAAGATCCTTGTTGTCCGTAGAAGTTGATGACTGCTAAGTGGTAAATACCCAGACGCCATGGATGAATGGAATTGGATCTCCACCTGTGGAGGGTTCCTGAGTGGGACAGGCCGAGTTTAATATCCAGCCCACACACACCAGGAAAGTGGTGCTGCGTGTAAAAAGTACTAAAATACTGCCAGCCTAGTTGGTGAAAACGTACCACCCTGAGCTCTCAAGTGCCACCTTAGCTCTTCCCCAGCAATCTCCCCAACTTCCTGCAATCAAGCAGTAAGAGTCAATGCCTAGCTCAGCAGGAAGCCTGCAGCTCCTGCTCCTAGACTCAGGCTGCCATCCATTCTGATGGGTCAGGGCCCATGCCTTACTGGTTGTTGAATATTTTGAAATCATCCTAGATGAGAACGTTTCGAAGGGGAAGAAACATGAGCGGCAAGGAGAGGACTCTCCCCTGGGGTCACCATGCACAGTTGTGCAGGCTGTTCACTGCGTAAGTTCTCCTGACTGAGGTAGCCACTGGGAACTGAATTCCATCCTGTGCTCTGCTTGCCGAGAGTTGTGCCTGGCACAGGACTGCATCCATCCAGAGAAAAGGAGCCTTTTTCTAATGCACACAAGTTGCTGTGTGTTCCAGCAGCTGGCTCACTTCAGAAGCTATTTTAATCATCCAGGCCCGAGGGGAATACACCTGAGTTAGGGTGGGAGTCATAGCCTGAGAAGTCAGAAGTAAATTTTTCCTTGCCATTAACTAGCCAGGAGCCCTTGCAGACACCATTTAATTTCTCTGAGCCTCAGTTTCTTTAAAAATTGTCATAATATGTATTTTATAGAGCTGTTGAAAAAATTAAGTAAGTGAACTGCCTGACACAGTGTGTGGCAAGAATCAAGGGCTCAACACCCATATCCATGACTAGAAATACTATTGCTATTATTCTCAGCAAAGGCCTATGTTCTAAGTCTTGGAAATATTTCTAGGGCAGGGCAAGACAGAAGGAGAGCCATCTGGAACATATTAAAAGGATGTGTGATAAGTAACAAACGTCCCAAGAAATGTACTAGGACCATGCCCCTTTCTCCTAGAGAGGGAATTTCATACATGAATGTGATTTTGATGAATGACACATAATATGAGCTTATCCCTGAAGGAACTGGAATCGCCTCTGAGCTGGGTCTGGCATCAGGAGAGCTGAAGGCAGGGAAAGAGTGAGGCTATCAAGAGCCTGATGGAGAAGGAAGAGTCCAGGAAGGTCAGGTGGCTGAAGCTGCCATGACCAGCCAGGAGCTGAGCAGAGGTGACTGGGAGGCAGCCAACCCTCCTTAGGGAACTGGAATCAGTCTGGGGGTTCTCAGGGAAAAGGGGCCAGATGTTTCCAGGAATGGAACCCAGAGCAGGAAGAACAGCCTGGAAGTGGGGCATTGCATCTGTGGCATCTTGGCTTTCTAGTTGCGCTGACCAAGTTCTGGCACCACCCACCTTGGCCTCGTGGGTCTTAGGATGCCTGTGTTAGCCTAATCTTGGACACTGAGTCTGCCCCGACCACCTCTCCAGACTCACACTTACTAAATTTAACCAGGCATCTCCTGCGTATGTGCGGAGACAGAGATCAATACCGTGTCCCTGCTACAACAGAAAGAGATGCCGCTGTATTCATTCATTCATTCCAACACATATTTATGGGGTGAGTTCTGTACACCAGGCACTAAGGATAAAACCGTGAACAACCGTCTATCTGATTCATGTCCAGCCTCTAGTCACCACCCCACCCCTGCCGGGCAGAGGACTACCCTAACTCCTTTTACCATGGCCCCCACCTCTTAGGTAAAAGGTGCTGAAAACTTTCCATGGACTTCAGATCTAGCCCCACTCTCATGCCTCAGCTGTTGCTCCAAGCTGTTTTCCCTCCTTCCTCCTCTCCCGCTCTCCACACCTATCTGCAAACTGGCTCTGTGTCCCTTTAGTGCCCATCAGCCCTAAGGCTTACTGTGTTCATGGCTTTACCGCTCCAAGAGGGCTCTGCACCCGCTGAATCATGGAAACCTCCCTTCAACTCTGAGACAGGTTGGGGCAAGAATTAGCCGCGTCATTTAACAAATTTGGAAACAGGCTGTTTAGGATACCTGACCTGCATGGTATATTGCATCTTCTCAAGTTTTCTAAATGCTATATTAAAATATTGCATTATTTTATGTGTTACTTATACCTTGCCTACTTCAAAAGAGAAGTGAATAATATGTTATATTCATCTCTAGTACAAGATACCCTCATCTCCGAGTCTTTTGTACACTGACGGTTATAAATAGAGCCTTGGAAGTACACAATGGCAATTATTCCTGCCCAAAGCTTACTCTCAAGTCCAAGGCTTGGCCTAAAATAGCCCCTTCCTTCTCACAGGGAGTTTGCTGAGCTATCTCCCGCCTTCTTAGGGGAGCTCCCAGAAGCTGAACTTCCCTCCTGAGAAATGATCACTAAATTGATCACTGTTTCTTACTAATCACATTATACTGAAGCCACATGATGGTGTACTGCCTTCCCACTGACCAGAATGCCCTAGGGAGTGACATTGCATACCCAAGTGCCCACACTGTGGACGGCAAACACAATGATGATGAACTAAACTATCCTTCCTAAATACTGGTCCTGACCCCTTCTCAATTCATTACACTGCCTCCCAGATGTCAATATTCCCGTGCGTGTTCTTCTCAGTGTTTGTTCAGCTGCCCTTAGTACTTCCGTCCACATGATTATAAAGTCCTAAAAAGCATAGGGTTTAAGTCCACTGTAAAGCAGTGCATAGTTCCACACTCTGCAAGTTGCTTAGTAAAATGTTTTTGATCCTGGTGGTTGGTTGATGGGAAAAGTAAAAACCATTAGGACTGTGATTAATGAAGATACTTTATGCACGTTTTCCCCCAAGCACAAGCGAGAGGACATGTAATCCCATTACGAACACTCAATCTTTCACTCTTGGGGGATTTCCTCACTAATTAGTCTGAAGCTGTAATTTAGCCTATACTTTAGGAATGTGTCACATGAGGACACTTCTAATTTATTTCTGACCTTCCTTGAATTTAGAGGCGCATATGCCTTTGACCAGCATTTCTCCCAACTGCTATTTTCCTGCTGCCAAAAAAAGTAATAGTTTATCCAAGACCTGAGAGGGGGAGGCAAGCCCAGAGCCCATGCCCTGGCACTTGGCCTGTCTAAGGGTTTGGCCCTGCTCTCCTGCTTTGTTCCCTCAAGCCCGCCTTCCAGTGACAAAGCAGAATGAGCTTTATACTACAATACCAGGACTTTGAAATGGACAAAGAAACGGAAGCAGAAGTGAAGTCTGTCATATGTGGGTGGAAACTTGAAGAGCCAATACACAATGTGCTGCACTCCCGTTTCCTTCTGCCACAACGAGGAGAAAGTTCCAGATGGTGGCTACTCTCTCAGTCTAGGTCCTCAAGTGAGGACAGCACACAGCATTTCCCCAGCCTAATTGTGATGGACATGAAGAGAAAGCAAAAAATACACTTACAGTTGTAAGTCACTAAGAGTTGGGGGTTGTGTGTTATGGAAGCATAACCTGCCCCATCCTGACTGGTATAATTATCCTAAGTCAAGGAACTCCTACCCCAGACTTTGATAAGACATACTTTGTTCTCACCCCTGAATTTCCTCCTGGAGGCCTACCTCCACAGTTGACCTCAATGAGCAGCCTTTCTGACCCCTAGAGAATCCATGAACCCCATATCACTAGACCCACTCTCCAAAATAGTCTACTCACAACATTCCACTCCTGGAAAGAGCCACTCCACGCCTCCTTTTCCAGAAGTCCAGCCAAAGCTTCCACCGGGGTTTGATGGAAAGGTGTGTAATCCATCACACACATCCTGTATTGTTCCCTCCTCCCAGCTCTCAGCCCTGAAGGATACAGGGCTGGCAGGGCCCCCTGGCCACTGAGGGAACAGGAGTCACCCAGTCGCCATGTTCTGACAGCTTGTCACATTATTTTTCCCTGTGGGGGCTCTGCTCCCTCCATCTAACCTTCTTCTCAGTCCCCTGAGACCACGGGCCTCTATACAAGGCTCCCCAGGCAAAGCAAAGCAAGATTGATGCCCCACAAATGGCCTGCCGTGCCCGGGAGGGCTCTCCGTTCAATGAGCAGAGCAGCCCATTCTTCCCCATCTCGGGTTCCCACACCGGACACCAAAGCGGGAGCTTGGAGCCAGGGCCGCAAGAATTCAACCTTTATTCATTCTGGAACACAAATGATCCGCCACACTCCCTTAATCTCCCTGGCCCTCTCACCTCACCCACTCAAAATCTTTCTGAAGGGCCTAGGCCCTCCTGGAATAACATGGGATTCATGCTGCCCTTTGGACAGAGGGACTAGAGCCCAGCAAGGATCGGAAAGTTTGGGGGAAAAATATCCATTTATATATTGACCAGGGAGCCGTGCCCCCGTGATTCCCGCCCTCACCCAGAAACCTCGTCCCTCATTTGGCCCTTATTACCACAAAGTAGCCTTTGAGGACTGTGGGTGGGATCTTGCTACTGAAGAATCATGAATTAGCATTAATGCCCACGGTGATTTGCATCCGCAGTTCCCTGCTTAGCAGGTAAAAGCCTCCTAAGGGTTTGGGCCTTCAGGGACTCCCGGGGGGCTATGGAGCAATACGTATAAAAATGATTTCATCTAAATTCTGGGACTGGTTTCATAGACCAAAGCACCCCTGAAGGACAAAAAGACAACTGTAAAATTACTTGAAAATAAATGCTTCTACAGTGTTCGGAAATAATCCGGGGTGAGGAGAATTGGGAGGCAGATAACTAATCCATCAGCTCTTTTTTTTTTTTTTTTATCCCGCATCTAGACTTTTTTTCTTCCAAGGCCACAGCCTGTCGCCAAGCAGTTTATCAGCCGTCACTCCATCTCGATTCTGGGTGACATGAGATCAATGGCCTAAAACTGCTCTCAGATCTACGGAGAAATTTATAACACCAGGCTCTGCTATGCCCTGGCTGGGCCTGGGTCCCAGGGCTCGGAGGGCGAGGCTGCCATGCAAACTTCATTTCCATTTCAAAAGCGGATTGTGACCCACTTGGAGCAGGCCAGTTCAAGCCATCAGATGCAAAGGCAGGCCCGAGTCAGAAGTCTTCAGCACTTAGGGAACAATGACTTTGAGGAAAGAAAAAAAGAGAGAGAGAGACCTGCTAATGATTAAAATTCTCTCTGCCTTGACAGGACTCTAGCTTCCTGCTTTAATTTCTTTTGAATCATGTGGGATTTATTAATAACAAACCCCCAAATCTGCAACAATATGTTTTAGGCTCTGAAAGCAATTAATCCATCCAATTTATCTAACTACAGAACTCCTGAGCATGGTTTGAGCAGAGATTTGTGGTTCTTTTGATCCTCACTGAGGGCTCCTTTGGTTAACTGCAACCTCCTTTTCTCCACCATGAACTGTGTACTTTTGTCCTAATTCTGTCTCAGAGTGCCCATGAACCATAAACCTGGTCCTAGGAGTCCAGGCCAATCCCATATCCTATATTTTCCAGCCAAAGAGTTCCAAGGAAATTCTTAGTCGCCCTTCCCTGCACACCAAATCCTTGGGTAATAAGGCGAACACTGGCTTTCCGTCCACAACCCTAGGCCATGGGCACCTATGGGATATGCAGGTCCTCACCGCCCCCATGCCCGCCCCCACCATTTGTCTTGGACGGCTCCCCAACAGCAGGCATACTGGGGACTCTGGACTTGCTCCTGGCTGAACACAGAGAAGCCTCAGCTTTCTAAGTAAAAAGAAAACCCTGCCACCTACCCAAATTCTCCTTGGAATAAGACATCCAAGAGGAGGTGCCCAGGAGGAACTGCATTTTCCAAGAGGACTGGCAATGCTGGGGTCCACTAACCAGCTCCTCCTGAAACGCTGGCTTCGGCACCCCCTCCGGTCGGGCTGGCAGGTAAGGCAGTAGTCCTCACACCCCCCCACAGTGGTCCTCAGCACACAGCACCCACAGACACAGCAAGCGCCTCTTCGTCCTGAGTCTCTTGAGATTCGACCAGACCACGAACTAGCTAGTCACTGTTCCCAAACCAGTCACTTTAGAGAGTTGCCCTTCAGCTTCTTCCTAGATCAGAGTCTGCCAGTTTAGCCTTTGTCCCGCTTCCCTGCCCTGTCCCTTCTGTGCCCTGCCTTTGCCCTGGTGCACCTGTGATTTCAGAATGACATCCTTCAACCCCGTTGCCTAGGGGTAGAACTGAAATTTCTTAACGTGATATATGAAGACCAACCTGCTCACATCACTCTGGCTTTCTTCACCCCAATGCCCCTCCCCCAGCCGCCCCTGGCAACCTACACTCCAGCCCTTGGATCTTCCTGCCAGTGGGCTTGCTATTCCTTCAGGAAGGAATGCCCTATTCATCGCCACCCCTGGCTAATGTCTACCCATCCTTCAAAACTCAGCTCAAATGTTGCCTACCGCAGGAAGCCTTCCCTGCATATCTCTGCTCCCTAGCACAGTCGGGCCCCCCTCCTCTGGGTTCAGACAGGCATGCAATGCTTACCTGCACCACTCCTGTTGACATGCCGCCTGTGTTTGGGTCTTCCACTCCTCTAAAGGCTGTGGGCAGCCAACTGGGATGGGCTGCTGGGCGGGCCTCCATCACACCCAATGGTGGGTCTCCTTCCTCTTCTAGATTTCCTGCCTCAGGGCTGGCAGGCAGAGCGTATGATTTCTTTCATTCTTCTTCTTGTTCTTCTTCTTTTGTTCTTGTTGTTCTTGTTGTTGTTGTTCTTCCTCTTCAAGAAAAGCTAGGAGAGACGCATAGAACAGATTCTCCCTCATAGCCCTCAGAAGGACCCCATTGACACCTTGAGATTGGACTGCCAGCCTCCAGAATTATCAATTTCTGTTGTAAACCAGGCAGTTCATGGCAGCCCTAGCAAACAAATGTTGATGGGAAGCACAGGGTCAAACCCTGGCTCCATGTAAGTCACTGGAAATCACCTGGTACTCCTGAACATCCTAGGAGGGAGAGTCTTCTGGAATGTTCCTTCCCCCCCGTCCCCCAAGAATAATGGGTCGTTATCCACTGAATATTTGTCTCTGTAGGTGATTTCAGTCATGATACATGGCTTTTGTGGAAACAAGTGGTGAAAAAGTCCACCAGAAATTCCTTTTTGCCGTCATCTGATCTCAACCAGAGGGTAAGGTACCAAGAGATTTTGAAAAGACATGAGAACATTAAAGTTACTTGAACCCTCACATGACCATTTTTCTCCTTCCTTTGGTACCTATAAACCTACAACTATATCTATTATTTCTAGAAGTGTGGGAGGGAAAAAAAGAATCAGAAGGGTAGGTGTAACTAAAGCAAAGAAGCAGACAGGAAATAGGAGGGTTGTTTTGTTTTGTTTTGTTGTCTTTCTGAGCAAATACCTCACCTGTAAAATATGAGGTTTCGAAGATATGGCCTCTGATATTCCTTCCTCCTGCTTTAAAAGGGAATGCTAATTAACACGTGCTCAGGGCTTCCTAAGCACCTGACACTGTATTATCTTACACAGTCCTCTAGTCTACCTTACAAGGTATTATTAGCCCCATTTACGGAAAGATCTCCCACAACAATTCAATGGTATCAGATTTGAACCCAAGCTGTATGATCCAGAGCCTGTTGTAATCAACAGGCGTGTTTTGTGTCTTGTCAGGTTAAGTGGGTATCCCAGAGCATCCTGACACACAGAACACACCAAAGGATGAGCTGCCCAAGACCTGGACGCGGTCCAGGGTTTGTGAGCATCTGGCACTGGGATCAATCCAAAAATCAATGTTTAAACAACAGTTACCTTCACCCTTAAACTGTCTCACTGTCTGACTGCTGAGTTTGAATCAGGGCTATGGAGGATGTCACTCTGTGGGTATTAAAGTTTACAAGTCACAATGCCAGTATGGACAGCCCCAACGAAGCGGGGGTGGGGGGGCGCATTTAAAAAAACATAAAGCTAGCATTTGGAGGGTAGAAAAGAGCTTGGTTGCGTTTCTAGAGAGCAAACCCCAGCAAAACCCAGCGACTTGGGAATTCTGAGAGCTTTCTACAAAGTATGCTTTCCTTACAAGAATGTATTGGATGTCTCTGAAGAGCTGCCTCTGTTCTCTGCTTGGAGGAGAGCACTTGCTGCGAACTTCCCCGGAAGGTTTATCCGATGGAGTGAGCCTGTTGAAGGAAAAACGATGGGGCCCGGTCTTATCGATTTATTTAAATAGTTAAAAGGTTAAATAATAATAATAATAATAACCCCTCTCCCCATCCATCCTTGGAATTACACTTTCCAGCGAAGTCTAGTTCCCTTTCCTGGTAGATATAATCCTAATTAAAAATAAATTACATGCTGTATAGAACTTGAAATGGAAAAGATAATCCTATTACATATGAGACTATATCCTGATTTTCTTTCCCGCTAAACTGTGGGAGATATCAGATCAGGCTGAGCCCCCCATTGTCGCCGCTTTGAAAACTTTCCTAGAGCCCTAATCCGTCACGTGACGCCCGTGTCAATCTCGGGGTCTGCACGCGAGTTTCACAAAGCAGGCATTAGGCTCGGCAACAGAAACTCAGCTTTGCGGTGCCCGCAACATTTGCATTCCGAGAAAACGCCGGCCATTGTGGGCTGTGTTTGTTCTCAGGATTGCGAGACAGTTGCCTGCGAAGTTGCTAAAACCGAGAGAAAGGGGCTCCTTTGTGCCAGCCTGGGTCTTTGGTATGATAACAAGTCGATTTGAGCTGCTTTTGTGGGGCTGGATCACGCTGGGGGAGGGCGAGCACCCCTCCCTTCCCCCCACTTCTCCCGCCCCACCTCCCCGGACATTTTGCTTCCCCCGGGAGTTGCTGTAGGCGCTGACGCGCTATTTTAAATCGTATTTCCATAATCTGGAGGCCGCAGGCGGCGGGGCCCGGAGCTCGTTCTGCTCGCGTGCCTTCACACCTCTACCGCCGGCTCAGAGGCCGTGTCCGCGGCTCTCCTCTGCTTGCTCTCCGCCCGGGGCTCTGCGCCCTGTGCTTCGTGGCGCCGCCGCTGTCGGGGTCACTTCCCAGCGGCCTAGTTGCTAGCCCAGGATGGACTGCTTCGGACCTGCTGCGAGCCGCCCCACACCCCTCCTCCCGCCTCTGGGTTTCTGGCTGCTCGCCCACTCCCCCACCCCAGCACGCCTCCCCGTATTTCAGTCTTGAGAATGAGCGTGATGACGCGAAGCTCTCTGAGTAAACATATTAGATAGTTCTGATTCTCCAGCAGAGCAAAACAATCAAACAAATTTAAGCAGCGAGCGGCTGCTGGGGTCCTGGGGTCCGGGGGTTCAGGCCAGACCTGAGAGGCGCAGGGACGCAGAAGGAGCAGGCGTGGGGTCAGGCTCCCAGCCACTCGCGACCCTGCTCGAGCCAATTATCTACGCACGGGGACGGCTGAAAACATCCTTTCTCTGCGACTCTGGTCCCACTGCTCTCTTGCCCCCTCCCTGTTCCCCCAGGTTCTCGGCACCGTAGCCGCCGCACCTTGCAGACCTGACCTCCAGGGGTTACAGCAGTGGCAGCGGGGAGGCCACTGTCCGACCGCCGAGGTCTGAATCTGTTCGCGTCTGGGCTGACCAGGAAAAGGTTGTGGGGGAGGTCAGGACCCTGGGAGCGCTGAAGGTCACCAGCAGGCCCCAGGCCCGAGTGGGAGTGCTGCTGGGGCTCGGAGAGAAGACAGAAAGTTCTTTCGCTGTGCAAACCCTCCCCAGTCCCCGCCCCCCCCCATACACTCGAGAAATGTCCCTTGGGCAAGAGCAGAGAGAGCGCGAACTGTTAAAATTGGTAGGTGGGAGGGTGGGAGGGTGGCGCGGGGCGTGTGTGTGGAGGAGAAAGCTGGGAATAGCGCTCCTGTAGGGGGCGTCGCCCTTTCCTCGTCCCTGTGCCGCTGCAGTTTCCTGCCTTCGCTGCTTTTAGCAATACCAGGGCAGCAAGGTGGAGAAGGCGGGGAAAGGAACCCAGAGGAACGATGGCTCTTAGGAAGCCCCCAACTGTCCACTGCTCCTCCCTCTTCCCAATTTCAGAAGAGCTTTTATTTATTGATCGCTGGGGCTGCATTTTTTCCCTCTTTGGCAATTCCAGGGCTCCTACTTCGTTCTCCGCTCCCCCCGCACTCCCACCTCTCTATTTGGTCTCCCTACTCTGGGGTGGTGTGGGGGTGGGGGAAACTCCTGAATGTCTCCTGAAAAGACCCCAGGACACATTCACTTGGGTTTGAGGGAAAGAAAAACACAGATGGATGCTGACAGCAGGACTGAAATCTGGATTCGGAAGAACGTTTACTAAATGCAGTCTGCTTATCAAATCCATCGCCTTAAAAAAAAAAAAAATTCTTCTAGTGCGAGGCTTTTGTTTTTACCTCTCCTCCGTGTGTATTTGCATAACCTGCTCAATAAAGCTCTTTAATAAGAATTCGTCTTGCTCCCACTGGGAGCTCCAACTCCCTGGTCTTCACAGATTCTAGGGGTGGAGAGGGGAATACCTGTGGGGGGCAGCGCCAAGCCTGGCCAGCCCAGGGATCCGCCCAGCCCAGAGTTTGGCAATACCGAAGCTCCACACGTTTGTAGGCAGATGGTTAAGTTCCCCCAGGTTCGTGCCAGGTTTCAACGTCATGCTGTGATTTTGTTCTTCTGGAACGGGATGAGTGTTGCTTCTCGGAGCAGCCCTATTAGAACAGAAAGAAAATCCTCTAAATAGGCGGAACAAGGCATCAGGAGGGAAAGTTCTCTAAATGCACTTTAATACGCGCCGGGTATTGTGTGGAATTCAGCGCCCATCACCGTTTAGCCGGAGAGTTATGGCAGTGATTGGGGATGAATAGAGGAACATAATGGATACATGTGGCGTTTGCTCATTATATTCAAGTTAGCCCAACTCCGCTGTGGAAACTGTTCAACTTTCTCTCCCCTTAGCTTGTCACAGTGAAATAATACAGACATTGGGGCCTCCAATGGGATCGCCTGCCACGCCATTCTACTTCCACTGCTAACGAGGGTTTCATAAGCCTTTGATACAGTCTGATCTTTGAAACCTTTCCAAATCTCCTCAAGCTTATGCTAAATCCTATTTGGAACTACCCCCCCCCCTGGCCAGCTAGTGCCCAGGGCTTAAGAAAGCCATTTGAACAGTGACATGCATACTAACACATCGCAGAGCTCTCTTCTGAAAGGGAAGTGGCAGCCCTGATCGCCCAGGCTCACACGAGCAAAGCACAATTGCATACACAAATTTGAATAAAACCCATTTTTCCTCATCCTTGGGGCTCCTAAATCGCGACGCTATTTCCGCGTGCCTCGAGGAGCTGGGAGAAAACACTAACGAAACCTTACTAAGGTGAACAAGTAGGTGGAGAGAAAAGGGCGAGGTTCGGAAGCTTCCAAGGCGCAAAACGCTGAAAGTGGGTGGGGGGTCCGAAACCACTAAGGCGAAATCCCGGCGTGTTTGTTCTCAATTCAGGTCGCCAGTCCCAGACAGGCACAATTAACAAAACCATCCACTCCTTTTTACTCCCGGCGACCTGTGCCAACTCCTCTGTATTCAGGGCGCTGACAGGAAAGGGGGAAAAAAGGCGAAAGGAGTTAAAGAAACAAAGAAAAGATTCCCTAATTTTCCTTTCTTGTTTTCCCCTCTAAGCCTTTCCACATTAAAGGGATTGTCAGAGGCTGGCGTAGGAGCGGCGAGAGGGCGAAGCTGCCATTGGCTGCCCGGCTCTGGTAATTTGCATATCGGCTGCTATAAAAGCGGAGGCGGCGCGCGGCGCACAGCTCCAGCCGGGAGAAGGAAGGGAGAGGCGTATGTTGTGGGGAGGTCGGTGCGTCCTCAGAGCCCGCCGGAACCTCGAGCTACAGCCCGCAGACCTTCCGCACAGGGCTCACAAAGAGCGTGCTCCTAGGAGCCTGCGACTCACACCCGGACCTGCAAACAAGAGAGGAATTCCTCAGCCTCTTGGAATAGCACTTGGGGCTGGCGGCATGAGTCCAGTGAGGCGCAGGGGCAGCCCCTGCCTTTTCCCTTTACAGCTCTTCAGCCTCTGTTGGGTGCTCTCGGTGGCCCAGAGCAAGACAGTGCGATACAGCACCTTCGAGGAGGATGCCCCTGGTACGGTCATCGGGACCCTGGCTGAGGACCTGCATATGAAAGTATCCGGAGACACGAGCTTCCGCCTGATGAAGCAATTCAACAGCTCGCTTCTCCAGGTGCGCGAGGGCGACGGGCAGCTGACCGTCGGGGATGCGGGCCTGGACCGGGAGCGGTTGTGCGGCCAAGCGCCACAGTGCGTGCTGGCCTTCGATGTGGTCAGCTTCTCACAGGAGCAGTTCCGGCTGGTGCACGTGGAAGTGGAGGTGAGGGACATCAACGACCACGCGCCCCGCTTCCCCCGGGCCCAGATCCCCGTGGAGGTGTCCGAGGGCGCGGCCGTGGGCACGCGTATCCCCTTAGAGGTGCCTGTGGACGAGGACGTGGGGGCCAACGGGCTGCAGAGCGTGCGCCTGGCGGAGCCTCACAGCCCCTTCCGCGTGGAACTGCAGACGCGCGCGGACGGCGCCCAGTGCGCTGACCTGGTGCTGCTACAGGAGCTGGACCGCGAGAGCCAGGCAGCCTATAGCCTGGAGCTAGTGGCCCAGGACGGCGGCCGCCCACCGCGCTCCGCCACGGCCGCCCTCAGCGTGCGAGTGCTGGACGCCAACGACCACAGCCCGGCCTTCCCGCAGGGCGCCGTGGCCGAAGTGGAGCTGGCGGAGGACGCTCCTGTAGGCTCGCTGCTGCTCGACCTGGACGCAGCCGACCCCGACGAGGGCCCCAACGGCGACGTGGTGTTCGCTTTCGGTGCCCGCACCCCGCCCGAGGCGCGCCGCCTCTTCCGCCTAGACCCGCGCTCGGGCCGCCTCACCCTGGCAGGACCAGTGGACTACGAGCGCCAGGACACCTATGAGCTGGACGTGCGGGCCCAGGACCGTGGTCCTGGGCCCCGGGCCTCCACCTGCAAGGTCATCGTGCGCATCCGCGACGTCAATGACAACGCTCCGGACATCACCATCACCCCGCTGGCCGCCCCGGGCGCACCTGCCGCCTCTCCCTTCGCTGCCGTCGCCGCCGCCGCCGCTCTCGGGGGTGCGGACGCGACCTCGCCGACCCGTCCCGGGACGCCCGAGGCCGGCGCGGTCTCCCTGGTGCCAGAGGGGGCGGCGCGCGAGAGCCTGGTGGCGCTGGTCAGCACCTCGGACAGAGACTCGGGTGCCAACGGGCAGGTGCGCTGCGCCCTCTACGGGCACGAGCACTTCAGGCTGCAGCCAGCCTACGCGGGCAGCTACCTGGTGGTGACTGCGGCCTCGCTGGACCGCGAGCGCATTGCCGAGTACAACCTGACGCTGGTGGCCGAGGACCGCGGCGCGCCCCCGCTACGCACCGTGAGGCCCTACACTGTTCGCGTCAGTGACGAGAACGACAACGCACCACTCTTCACACGGCCGGTCTACGAGGTGTCAGTGCGAGAGAACAACCCTCCCGGCGCTTACTTGGCTACGGTGGCCGCCCGGGACCCCGACCTGGGCCGCAACGGGCAGGTCACCTACCGATTGCTGGAGGCAGAAGTGGGCCGAGGTGGGGGCTCCGTGTCCACCTATGTGTCGGTGGACCCGGCCACCGGGGCCATCTATGCGCTGCGCAGCTTCGACTATGAGACTCTGCGCCAGCTCGACGTGCGCATCCAGGCGAGCGATGGTGGCTCCCCTCAGCTCTCCAGCAGCGCCCTGGTGCAAGTGCGAGTACTGGACCAGAACGACCACGCACCGGTCCTGGTGCACCCAGCGCCGGCCAACGGGACCCTAGAAGTGGCGGTGCCCGGGCGCACGGCAAGGGACACTGCCGTGGCGCGCGTGCAGGCCCGGGACGGGGACGATGGCGCCAACGGGGAGCTGGCATTCGAGCTGCTACAGCAGGAGCCGCGAGAAGCCTTCGCCATCGGCCGCCGCACGGGGGAGATCGTGCTCACAGGCGACCTCTCGCAGGAGCCGCCAGGCCGCGTGTTCCGGGCTGTGCTGGTCATATCCGACGGCGGCCGCCCCCCTCTCTCCACCACTGCCACCGTCAGCTTCGTGGTGACAGCAGGCGGCGGGCGCGGGCTGGTGGCGCCCGCCAGTGCGGGGAGCCCGGAGCGTTCCCGCCCGCCAGGCTCTCGGCTGGCGGCGTCGGGGCCGGCGCTACAGTGGGACACGCCGCTGATCGTCATCATCGTGTTGGCGGGGAGCTGCACGCTGCTGCTGGCCGCCATCATCGCCATCGCCACCACCTGCAACCGCCGCAAGAAGGAGGTGCGCAAAGGGGGGGCCCGCCGGGAAGAGCGGCCCGGGGCGGCGGGCGGCGGAGCCTCGGCTCCCGGCTCCCCGGAGGAGGCTGCCCGGGGAGCCGGGCCCAGACCCAACATGTTCGACGTGCTCACCTTCCCTGGCAGCGGCAAAGCGCCCTTTGGCAGCCCCGCGGCCGATCCGCCCCCGCCCGCGGTCGCCGCGGCCGAAGTGCCGGGCTCGGAGGGCGGCAGCGCCACCGGGGAAAGCTCCTGTCACTTCGAGGGGCAGCAGCGGCTCCGCGGCGCGCACGCCGAGGTGAGGCCTTCCTTCGGCTGGGCGCCCCACTCCGTGCTCCGCGGACAGGCTGGGGGAAGGGACTGGAGGGGTCTGGGTGTGTCTGGATGCCTAACCTGTTGCACCTTGTTTCTTGTCCAACCCCGGTCTCACCCCCTCCCCCGCCCGCCCCGCTTCCCCGCTTCCTTGCTGCAGCCCTACGGTGCCTCCCCCGGCTTCGGAAAGGAGCCGGCGCCCCCTGTGGCGGTCTGGAAAGGACACTCTTTCAACACCATCTCCGGCCGAGAAGCGGAGAAGTTCAGCGGCAAAGACAGCGGCAAAGGGGACAGTGATTTCAACGACAGCGATTCCGACATCAGCGGGGACGCTCTGAAAAAGGATCTCATCAACCACATGCAGAGTGGTGAGGACTCTTCTTTCCTGCCAAGTTCTGCGTTCCTCCTTTCCCTACCCTGCTGCCCTCCTGTCAATCTCCGTTCCCAGCCCCCTCCCTCTTCCCCACATTTTTCAGTTCTCCAGTTATAGACCCCTGCCTTCCTCAGACAGCAGATTTCAAAATATCACGTCGAGGCAGCCCCCCAACCCTTGAATAAAGAACACTCCCATCCTGTTAGGTGGAGACAAGGAGTGATGCTAGCTATGGGGGGGTTGGGGGGGAGGAGATGGAGGGGGTGGTTCTGCTCCACAGTTTCTTAACTTGATTCCAGCAAAGGAAGCTGAGCCAATTTCGTATAAAGGTGGCTTTATAGGAAGCAGCATTTCTTTCCAATCTTGAATCACCGTGTTCACTCTCATACCTGCTTTTCTTTTCAGCCGCCCTGACCCTGCCTGACATTCAGAGAGGGAGGCGCAGTTGTGTACAATTTCGGTAATAATCTTCATGCTCTCTCCTCTTTCATGTTAGGACTGTGGGCGTGCACCGCTGAGTGTAAGATCCTGGGCCACTCTGACCGCTGCTGGAGCCCGTCATGTGCGGGGCCCAACACGCATCCCCCGCCTCACCCACCAGCGCAGATGTCTACCTTCTGTAAGAGCACGTCCCTGCCTCGAGATCCTCTCCGCAGGGACAATTACTACCAGGCCCAGCTGCCCAAGACAGTGGGGCTGCAGAGCGTCTATGAGAAAGTGCTCCACAGGGACTATGACAGGACAGTCACCCTGCTCTCTCCTCCTCGTCCAGGGAGGCTCCCAGACTTGCAGGAGATCGGGGTACCCCTCTACCAGTCCCCCCCTGGCAGGTACCTGTCCCCAAAGAAGGAAGCCAATGAAAATGTGTAACCCCATGCTGCATGTGTTCACAACTTATACAGGTCACTCTGAGAAGCCCCTAAGTTATTGACTGGTTTCAGTGTTGTATATATTAAATATGCAAGATGTGCCTTAAAATGAAGCTGTTGGAAGCTCTTTCCAATCACATTGGTACTGTTTGGTATTTGCAAACAAAAATGTAGTTAATGTAATTTTTATGAAATGTGTGCCGTATTTAATTTTTCTTATCATGCTATTGACTTTAATTTCACTTGCAGCTTGCCATTTTCTTAGTGTTTTTAACCTGTACATTGTGTAATGTAATGTTTGTATATAATGAAATTTTGTTATATTTTTATATAATAAAAGCTAAAGTGGAAGTTATTGCCAAAGGAACTGTCTGTAAGACAAAAATAAAAAGTGGGAGTTACTTAATGGAAATTTATCTTTCACCTGAAACAACCTAGTGTTTGAGAATTTTTGCCTTGCCAAGTATACCTTGTATATCTTGAGTCTGTGGTAGATTTCAAGTTCAATGTTATTTAATTACATTTGGTTTTCTGTAAACCAAACCGTGTCACTTATAAGCACAGTAATAAAGGATTTGTCATGTGTTTGAAGAATCTGCTAATTGCTTTTCACAAAGTTGCCTACAGTTAGACATTCACAAATAATCTGAGTGCCAGAATTAAACCTTTCAAGTGCTAATTATTTGGGCATTATTAATATTCACAGCAATATTAAACTTCCAAGTATTGGAAAGTCTCATCTGAGTATTAAAAATACTTTATTTTGTAAATCATGTGCATCTCCATTTACATCAGGCACTCTATAAAATTCTTGTCCTCATTTATTCACTCAACAGATATTTATGGAGCATCTACAAAAAGTAGAGAAAGCTGTTTGGGCTGTTCATTCACTAATTAAACATCTGTTGAGTTTTTACCAACTGCAGTAACTCCCCTAAGAGCTGCAGTTTGAGGTTAAGAAGACATAGTCTCAAGGATCTCTTAGCATATTAAGATGTTAATAGTAAAAACACACTCAAATGTATGGGTGAAATGACATGGTACTTGGGATTTGCTTTCAAATAGTCTAGAAGAAAACACGGGGCTATATGAAACAAGACTGGTAAAATACTGATCCTTGTCAACTGTGGCATGGATATGTGGGCAAGTGGGGGGTTAATTATACCAATCTATTTGTGCGCTTGTATGTACTTAATGTTATGGAAGGTTTTTAAAAAGACACTCAAAAGACCTATGTCTATGTCTTAATACTCTCCTCATTCATTTCATTTGAAATTAAAATAATAACAAGCACAAACATTTACTGAGCAGGCTTTAATATGAGCCAGTTCCTTATAAAGCACTCTTCATGGATTATCTCATTTAATCCTCAAACGACAACCCCCATGAGATTTACAGATAAGGAAACTGGTCAGGTGCCCCAAGTCACAAAGCTGATAAGTGGCCAGCATGAGGCTCAAAACCAGATTATTCGAGGCAAGAAAATAAAATGAAGAAACAAGAAGGATTTTGGTTTTGGTTTTGGTTTTTTGTTTTTTTTTTTTAACTTGAAAGAAACAAAGAGATGGAAAAGTCCCAATGCATTGCCTTTACTGCCTGATTATTGTTTAGCCCTTTATATTTGTGAAGTGCCTGTGTCCCTTCGTTACTAATTATAGAGTGTGAGGCACTGTAATGAATAGAGGAGTCCTCAAAGCTGCCTGTTGAAGTCATAATTGAAACCAGTGGTGGCTCCAAGCTGAACAGCAGGGCGGGCACACAGAAGAGCTTTGCCACCCACGGCCTGCACAAAGTTCAGCCATTTCTCTAGGCACTGAGCTGAGTTGGGCTGCCCAGACCTCGGGCTCTAAAAGAAAATATTGGCTGTGGCTAGGTTACCAGACAGCTCCAGAGCCATGATGACCTGCCCCCAGCAGAGAGACCTCTAGGTAGGATTCCCATTCTAACAACCACCTCTTTATTCTTGAGCTAGTCCTATCAAGTGCAGAGCAGAAGAACGAACAATCCCATGCTGCAGCCTAAAAGCATCCAATCTCTGAATGTGCTTCCTGCCTTTGCCCTTCAAAAGTAAAATAATGTCATTGTCATTACTTCATTTTTGTTTCACGCAAACTATTTCATGACTCCAAAAAAATCAGTTGTCAAAACTTCACTGTCACATTTTTCCCTTAGAAGAATGACCATGAAAAGATCTTATTATTGTTTGGATCTTAAAAAAAAAAAAAAAATCAGACATACAATTCAGTTCTTAAAATTGTTTAAACAAAAAAAGAAAAAAAAGAGGGAGGGAGAGAGAAGGAGGAGAGGAGAGAGAAATGGGAAGAGGAAGGTCTTCTAAGGGCCAACAGCAGGAGCTCTCAGAGAAACGGGAGCTGGATAAAGGAGGCTTTATGCTTTTCTCTAGAAATGTTGACTTTCAAGCACATCTCTAAGAAAATATGCTGCTTTATTAAATTAAATGACCAGAATACTTAGAACAATGCCCAGCCCATGGTTATACTTGCTACATTTCATCCTTCCCTTTCCTTAGCTTACTTGAAAGACAGTCTCTACTGTAACTATCAGTGTGGTCCCACCACTAAGAAAAATGACACAGATTCAGGGTGTCTGGCCTTGTTCCGCCATTGGTTTGCTTTCTTCACTTCTCCCACTTTGTGTAGTCAAGAATTTCGTGTATACTCAACACTCCGCGAACAAGTGTGGCTAAAGTAAACAGCACAAGCTAGTTCACAAAGGGATCTGTGATGGTACCACAAACACCCTTAAGTGGAGGGCCACAACCCTTGGGCACCGTGGCAGTGAGCAGGGGGACATGGGAAAGCCCTTGGGGAAGTAGGGGGTCACCTTGAAAGAGAAAGCTAAAGCCAGACTTTACCTATTTCATAGTTTTATATCTGGCCCCATTGACTTGGATGTCCTACGCTTCCTATAATAAAATATCCATCAAAGAAACCACTTCAGAAAATTAAAATCTAAGTGGTTTCAACATCTATTGAAAAAAGCATTCTGAAATAGAGTGAAAACAGGATGCACCTCTCCAATACAAATATATATGCACGTGGAGAGAAAATATATATATATATATATATTATATATATATATAATATATATATAATCAGGATGTGTTTCGTGCCATAATTAGCTATCTGGCTTATCTCACTTGGCACATATAAGGTTTTACCATCTACAAATTCCATTTTAGAAAACAAGCATATTCACTTTAGTATCAAATGCAGTAACAACAGGATAATTGGAATGCTTTAAGTTTTAAAAGCAAACCGAAGCAACGTAATACAATGCTCGATGGGGCACTGTGCTTTGCAACAACTCAGAAGGGCTTTGAAAATGCTGTCTCGTTTTCAACAGCTATGCAATAACTCAAGGGAGTATCTGTTTTTCCCTTTCTTCAGAGGAAAATAATCTGCAATGGAATTCACCAACAGGTTCAAAGTCGCCTAATAAGTGAACAGCAGGTAGAAAGAGACACCAGCCTGTTTTTAAAGCCATCACTTAAACCGCCAGATTAAATGTGCCTTTTTCCCCGGGCGGGGGTGGAGGGGGGGAGTCTTCACTTGTTATCAGAAAACAGGATTTGCTCCCACAAAACTTGTAAAACAAATTTCAGTACATCAGAATGAAACCCACATAGTTTAATGTGAATTAGGGGGGATTCCATTTGCCAACCCACTGTGACACGTGGCTATATCGTGGACACTTGGGACTCAGCGTGTTCAAATGAAAATCATAATCATCCCTCTTTCCCTGCCACCATTACCCCCCCAAAACTAGCCCCCAGCCATTGTTTTAAGCTCAACGAATAGGACTGCATTTCATAGACCAAACCCAAAATACACGTTGTTTTCAGACTCCACCCTATTACTTTCCTCCAACCAAGATTGGTTGATTCTATTTTCTAAGTATCTTTTTCGGGCTCCCGTAGTGCCCCTGCAGCAGATAGGATCCTCTGCCTAGTCCCCACCCTGAGTCCACCCAAGCTCCAGAGGACACTCCGGGGTGCACTGTGATCGCCTCCACTGCCAACGTCGGTCTCTGCTGCTGAGGACTTCCTGAGGGCTTGGGGCTCCCAGATAGAAGAGGCTTCTGTGGTGGGGCCCCCTGAGCTCATTCAGCCTGTGCGCAGAGCCATATGGAAGAGCAGGGGTTGTAAGATCAGCCAACTTGGGGTTGAGTTTGGTGGCTAAACACCCCAGCTTTCCAATCTCTCGGAGGGACACTTTTGAGTTGTGTTCTCCACAGTGCCCCTAAGATCCCCAGGTGACGCTGAGCCCCGGTTGCCTACAGCAGCAGCCCGCCCAGTGACATCCCCTCATTGGCACTCCTCTCTCCCCACCTCACTTTTCTCAGCCACCTGTGCTTCCTGGGATCCCCTCCCACATCAGTTTCCTGCATCCAAGTCTTTGCTTCAGTACGTTCTTTTAGGGGGACTGTCCAGATCAGGATGGCAGCCTAAGAACAAGAACAAAGATACTTGGGGGGGGGGGTGTCCATTACCATGCTCTAGACACTGCACCAAGCACTTTACATTTAATCCTCACAACTCTGTGACGTCCATCCTCATGAAGCCATCTCGCATATGAAGAAAGTGAGACTCGGAGAGGTAAGGTAAGTAGGAGAGACCTGCCTGAGACCACACAGCTAATATCAGAAGGAGCTGGGATTAAAGTCGACTTCTATCTGATACAGAACAAGAAATATCCACTTACTCAAGCTCCCGTTATGTCTTCCCTGGGTTCCAGTACAAACCTCTCTGCTCTGCCTGTCCCCTTCCACCCTGCCCTCCATACTGCTGCTGCAAAGACCTTCTCTAAACATCTGATCTCCCAGTTTACCATTAATACCTGCATGACTGCCCATCACCTTTAGGATAAAGTTGGCAGTGCCATCCACGGCATCCCAGGCCCTTGGTGCTCTGGCCCCTACCTCCCTCCCCAGACTCAGTCCTGTTGCTGCCCTACTTCCCACCAGCCCACCTGCTATGCACACCTGGCACTTCAGCCACAAGGATCTACTTAGGTTTTCCCACTCCATGCAGGCCCTTCTGCCAGGACTGGCATTCCATTTCCTCTCCCCCTCTCCCCACCTTCGTCTTCTATGGTCCTTTCTTCTTATCCTTCAAAACTGCCCAAGAATCCACCTCTCTCAGCTGCCAGCCAGGCAGGGGGCACCTCCTTCCTTAGCACTTACCAAACTGAAGGTAATTGCTGCTCGGCATCTCTATCTCCCCCGGTGGCCCATGACATCAAGGACTGTCTGTGTCTTTCATCTCTCTCTCCCCAGCACCTGGCTGGTTCATAATCAGGATTCAATAAAAAGGACTTGCTGAATGAAATGATTTACCGAGCCAAGCACAAAAGGTCATGGTCACACACCACAGCCAAGAGACTCTGCATCTGCAAGTTGACATACCCACCCCCCGCCCACA
Source organism: Neogale vison (assembly GCF_020171115.1). Taxonomy (NCBI): domain Eukaryota; kingdom Metazoa; phylum Chordata; class Mammalia; order Carnivora; family Mustelidae; genus Neogale; species Neogale vison. Next base: position 114,903,187 of record NC_058095.1, on the reverse strand, counting down.
AGGGGATGGTGCTAAATATGCCGCCAAATCAGACATGACCAACGGATCCAGCATCTCATCCACCCCCCAGCTGGCCTAGTGACGGGAGCAGTGCTGGAAGGCCACAAAAATCGCACCAGCCACCTTACCGACTGAAGACCAAACCCTCCCCATCTTCCAATCTCGACAAAGCCGCACCTCTGAGACCCAACTCAGCCACTCCCAGAAATGTGTGGACGCCGTGGATCTGGAGATTTGACGCGACCCTGTCCACGCTGGTAACTAAAGCAACAGGGCCCCAATTCAAGTAATTGGCGAATCTTATACCTTGTTCTAGGCCAACACAGCAAACCATCGCTGATGAGGGCATCTAGTTGTTCTCTAAGCTACATGTTGGATATTGGGCTCTGATTTTATGGAGACTTTGTCTAGTTTGCTAATTTTTCTTCCTATCAGTTCTAGGAACGCAGCTGTTGAGGAGGTGAAGGTTTGCTCCTAATGAATGTTCCTAGACCCTCGGAGGAAGAACCACGCTGTCGGCAGTCGTGGTGAGAGGATGGGGTGGACTCTCCATTTTATTCAGCAACTGACTCTCAGCCATCACTTAACCTCCTTGTGATTCACTCCTCTCATCCGCCCAAAGCCCTTAATCACAGGCCTCATTGGAGGCCTGAGAATGAACTAATGAACATGCCGAAACGCAGCAGGAATGCTAAGAGCCAGGTCAGCCATCCCCGCCCACGGAAGAAATTCAATGTCACCATTCTGCCGCTGGAGTTTCTCCCTGTGCCTTTGGTGGGGCAGCTCCATATGAATGTCACTAAAAGCCCACTCTCCCAAAGTATCTAAATTTTTCCAGGTACCCCTGTGAAACTCTTTTTTTTTTTTTTTTAAGATTTTATTTATTTATTTGACAGAGGAAGAGAGATCACAAGTAGGCAGAGCAGCAGGCAGAGAGAGGAGGAGAAGCAGGCTGCCCGCCGAGCAGAGAGCCCGATGCAGGGCTCTATCCCAGGACCCCGAGACCACGACCTGAGCCGAAGGCAGAGGCTTAACCCACTGAGCCACCCAGGGCCGCACCCCTGTGAAACTCTGAAGTATCTTCGTAAGTCCTTCAATTCTCCATGTAACTTCCAGTGTTCCTGAGAAGCACAGCCTGAGATGGGGATCCTTGTGAAAATCACTTATGAAAAACATGCTCTCAGGAGAAGGGGAGGGAATCCAGCATATGGGCAGGAGAAGAAAGCGCTCCCGAGAAGCGAGACTTCATGAGCCTTTGGCTGCTCACAGCGGCTAGGAAGGAGTACGCAGTCTCCATGGATGGGTGTTGGTGGGGCACAAACAGCGTCCACTCTAGCTTCTCAAATTGGAATCACCAGGAGGGCTTGTTGAAACGCAGAGAGCTGGGCCCCAGTCCAGAAGCTTCTGATACAATAGGCTTGGGGTAAGGTCCTATCATTTGTATTTCTGACAGGTTCCCAGGGGATGCTACTGTTGCTGGTCCAAAGATCACCCTTGGAGAACTACTCACTACACTGTGGAGATTATGCAGTGTAGAGCCAAGACATACTTCCTGTGAGTCTACCAGGTTTTACCCGGTAGTATTTCAGCTGTAGAATATAACCTTTAACCGGTGTCGCTCGTGTACTTAACTCTGTGCTTGTCACAGGCACAAAGAACAGAGAGAAAATCTCTGATCAGAGAGCAAGTGAGATCATGAGTGTGAAGCCTGGAGCTCAAAAGGCAGGGCCCACTCCATCTACCAAGACATCAGCAGCCCCATGTCCCCACCTCCCCGCACCTCTCCACTACCACAGCACTCGGGTGAGAGGGGTCAGTAGAGGTTGAAGAGGGCCTGGGAAAGTCTGCTAATGGCCATTCCATGCCCATAGATGGTTAGGCTCCCACTGGAGTGCTGGGCACAGCTCTGAATGGTACACCTCGACAGGGACCTGGACCAACTGGGACATGTCCTGAGCAGAAGGCTTCGTGGATGAGGGGACTCAGTGCAATACCTTTCATGGGGGAGATTTGGTAAACAATCTATAACAATGCACGATACTTGAAACTAAGATGGGCTACCCCAAGAGGTGGTAATTCTCTATCACTGGAAACTTCCAAACCAAGGTAAGACAATCAGCTGATGGAATAAGGAGTGAGGGGATCTGGTTTGGGGGTCAAATAAAGTAGCCTTTAAGTTTCCTCCCAAGCTTATTTGTTATTAGTTTATGCAAATTCTTGGTATGCCCTTTCTTCTACTCTCCAGGCATTCTTAGGGTCCTATCCTGCTCTGATTCTCAAATGTTGGAAAGCTTAGCACTCTAGCTTTTATTCCATTCAGCTTGCAAGAGCCCTTAAATCCCATCCAGTTTTCTAAGAAGAGCCAGAGTAATTCCTGCTTTCCTGGTTGGATGTTTAGGGGATCTGGAAGACTAGGTCTATTATTTTCTCCTTTTATGGCATAAAATCCAACTCTTGTCCCTGTGAAATTGTCTTTGATTTCTTGTAAGGAATTTTTCAAGTAGGTTTTTAAAATACACAGCTCACAATGACAACCCTCTGTCACTGATCATGATGAGTGACCCCATCCTACAGAAAGGAAAACTGAGAGCAAAAGATTATCAGAAGCAGGTACCCTCCCTGTCTTTTCATTAGCCCCACCACCTCACCCCTCTCTCCAGTGCTTATTAGATAGAGATGTTTATTCAACATAAGTCTCCAGGCTTATGTTCATTTTAAATCATTTAAGAATTGAGTCACTGGGGTTGTGCTTTGGCCAACCTCCTGCATTCACTCATCCCAGATCCATGCTCTAGAATACAAAGGGGCTGTGATTCATTTCTGCTCTTCTGCTTCACTAATCAGAGAAGCCTATTGCTCTTGCCATGCGCTGAGTGATATAACGGAATTTTCTAGTCTGAGGGCATTAGATTCAGATGCAGCTAAAAAAAAAAAAAGTCAGGCAATCTGATTTACGGTAGCTGTGGAGAGGTGGGAAGGAAAAAGAGCAAGACTGGGTTGTTTGTGCTCTCTCTTGCTCCTGTCTAAGACACAGACAGCTATGAACATCCTTGACCCAGTCATCTGTGTGGGCTCACATAACTCCGTCCAGGCATGGAGGAATGGACAGACCGAAGCAGTGCACAGACAGCCAGTTTCTAAGAAGCATCATCAAAATCCCCATGGAATTTAACTAGATGCACAACTAGTTTCCAGAACTCTTCTGACAAAGAGAACTGCATGCAGTTGGCAAATTGGGATTAGCAAAGGTGGGGAGAAATCAGCTGCTGACAGCCCACCACTCTAAGGAACAACTGTCCATTAAAGGTGCTGTCTTTAATTTGCTGAATGGGGCAGGCAAGGTTGGAGAACGCTGAACTGCTGGGAGGAAGATAGGATGCTTATCCTCTGCCTTTTCTCACTGCGATTCTTCAGAATAAATGTGCAATGAATATTTAAAGGATATAGGCTTAAGGGACTTAAATCTTGTTTGTAATGTTTTATTTCTTTATTTAAATAGTTCTACAATGAACATGACAAAACCTTCACATTTGTCAATTTCCATTGCTTGGGTACATGAGTGTTTGTTTTTGTTGTTATTGGGTTTTGTTTTGTTTTGTTTTTTCTAACCACAACAAAAGAGTATGGCTTTGAAGGATCACTTCATTTCTTAGCATGTCCCAGGCTTCCGTAAGTCTTTAACCCCCAATATTATTACTGTACCACCCTCCCCCGACCCTCACTTCTTATCCCCAGCTGAACGCTGCTCTGGGCAGAAGAAATAGCAACGTATGAGTGGTGAACATAATCACAGCCTAAAGACATGAGCATATAGGTTCTCAGTCAGAAAGAAGCCAAAAAGGGTCTGGGATACATGGATAATGCCTCTGGCAGCCCATCTCTCCTCCAAAGAGCACCTCAGAGTCAGCGATACCACTTGGCCAATTACATAGAGTGGCAAGAAGAACAAACCTTGGGGCGCCTGGGTGGCTCAGTGGGTTAAGCCGCTGCCTTCGGCTCAGGTCATGATCTCAGAGTCCTGGGATCAAGTCCCGCATCGGGCTCTCTGCTCAGCAGGGAGCCTGCTTCCCCCTCTCTCTCTCTGCCTGCCTCTCTGCCTACTTGTGATTTCTCTCTGTCAAATAAATAAATAAAATCTTTAAAAAAAAAAAAAAAGAAGAAGAACAAACCTTACAGACCAGGGTTTAGGCATTACGACAGATTTGCAAATAGGCCAGGATCTCCGGGGGCTCCGAGAGAGTTCTATTAACAGAGTGCGAGCCATCCCCCTAACACTGTACACAGGCACCTCTATATAAACGTTGACTTTACGATGTTCACACCCAGATTGGTGTGGCCATGCTCCTGGGATTAGACACAGTCGCCTTTTATTCAGAAGGACCTTGTCCTTTCAAGCAGCAAACATCTAGGCAAGAGACAGAAAAGGAGAATTCAGACTGTGGCCTTCTGGTAGACCAGAGCAGGGATGGCTCCCAATCTACTGAGTTGGACATAAAGGATTCTAGATGGGCTGGAGGTGACTTTTAGGACGTAAAGTGTTAAAAGTCGTGATTCTCAAAATATGGTCATTGAACACCTAGGGACCCCTAGAATCTTTTGGAAGGTCCGCAAGGGAGTATCTCTTTTCATAATAACACAAAGATGTTATTTGCCTTTTTCATTGTGTTGACATTTGCACTCATGAAGCAGTGGGGGACAAAATTGCTCGTGCCTTAACATGAATCAAGACAGGGGCACCAGATGATCATTGTATTCCTCACACTTGTGAGAAAAAATGTCCCCAAGGACCACCTTGATGAAGCAGTAATTATTACTTTTATTAAATCTCAACCATCGAGTATGTCTTTTTAATATTCTCTGTGATGAAACGGAAAGTACACATAGAACACCTTTGCTACAAACAGAAGTACGATGGTTGTCTCAAGGAAAAGCCCTAGTGTGACTAAGTCACAGACTGAACCAGCTGCCTGTTTGTGGAACACCACTTCCACCTGAAAGAATGACTGGCCAACAGCTATGGTTATTCAAATGTGAGCATTTGGCGGACATCTTGAAAATTAATCAAGAAAAAAAAAAAAGAATCAAGTAAATCTGTCACTTGAAGGAAGCAATGATAGTGCTTGTTCAATAATGAGATTTAAACTCTCAAGGTAAAGGTAGAATTTTGGGAAAACTGTGGCCTTGACAGTTATGCAATGCTTAAAGTTTTTCGAAATGAGATTGGTAGTTACATTAACAAATATGAATGCTTCAATACGTAGATGATATGCAGAACTCAGTAAGTCAATATTTTCCAAGTGATCCATGCATAATGTTAAAAAGTCATGGGTCAGGGCACCTGGGTGGCTCAGTGGGTTAAGCCTCTGCCTTCAGCTCAGGTCATGATCTCAGGGTCCTGGGATCGAGTCCCGCATCGGGCTCTCTGCTCAGCGGCGAGTCTGCTTCCCCCTCTCTCTCTGCCTGTCTCTCTGCCTATTTGTGATCTCTCTCCCTCTCTCTGTCAAATAAATATGTAAAATATATTTTTTTAAAGTCATAGGTGGGAAAATGGATCCCTTCAAAGCGCCAGATAAACAAGTGGATTTTAGTGTAACAGAGGATGAAACGTTCACTGATATAGTTTCAGATTCCACATTGCAACTAGCCTTTAAGAAACTACCTCTTGTAGAGCTTTGGTACAGTATCAAAGAGGACAATAATTATGAGAAAGTCTAGTAAAATACTCTTTTCTTCTCCAACTACATATCTGTGTAATGCCAGATTTCCCTCATCTACAACCAAAACAACATATTGCACCAGTTTGAATACAACAATTATGAGACGCCAATTCTCTTCTATTAAAGAAAATGGCAAAAATGTAAAATAATGCCTTTCTCAGAAATTGTTTCGAAAATATAGTTATTTTTCATAATTGTCATTTTGTTAATATGGGCTTATTGTATTGGGCTTATTGTTGTTATTTTAAGTTAATTAATATTATCTAAATTTCTGTTTTAATTCCTCATGTGACAATTATAGACAGAGACAACCTAGATAAACAAAAGTTATTTTGGGTTCTCAATAACTCTTAAGAGAGAGACACCTGGGTAGCTCAGTTGGTTAAGCAACTGCCTTCAGCTCAGGTCATGATCCCAGGGTCCTGAAACTGAGCTCCAGGGTCGGGCTCCCTGCTCAGTGGGGAGCCTGCTTCTCCTTCTCCCTCTGCCTGCTACTCCACCTTCTTGTGCTCTCTCTCTCTCCCTAATAAATAAATAAAAATTTTTAAATCAGAACATTATATGAAGATTGAGTATATATAATATATGTAAAATGCCTGGCTTAGAGAAGTGCTCAATTATATTAAAGCCTATTCATATTTATTATACTCATGTACTGTTTTTACAAGAATTCATTTAACTCTTACCTCTATGAGATAAGTACCATTATTTGCTTTTTACAGATGAGGAAAAGGAGGCACAGAGAAGTTAAGTAACATACCCAAAGCGGAACAGTTACTAGATCGTAAAGTGGGATCTAGGCTCCTGATCCCTGTACTATACTGTCAGCACATGTTGGTGCTGATATTGACAAGGACTGTAACTTCGATTGTATAGGTTACTCACCGTAATGATTTTCCTCCTATTATCCCCAAGCCTTTTATAAGGTCTTATTTCATGTTCTCAACTAGTCTCAAATGTGCTATGGGATAGTAAGGGACTAGAATAAAGGGATGGGACTAACAGAGAAAGCAGTACCACATGCCATTTCTGTGACAGAAGCAATATAAACTCACAATGATCTCAGAATGATCGGGGTGGGGAGGGTGGCTCAGTGGGTTAAAGCCTCTGCCTTCCGCTCAGGCCATGATCTCAGGGTCCTGGGATCAAGCCCCGCATGGGGCTCTCTGCTCAGCAGGGAGCCTGCTTCCCCCTCTCTCTCTGCCTGCCTCTCTGCCTACTTGTGATTTCTGTCAAATAAATAAATAAAATCTTAAAAAAAAAAAAAAAGAATGATCAGTGGAAAAGTCCAGCTGTCCCTCCTCCTGCAGAGATTTCGCCCCTTTTAAGTCAATCTTAGAGGACTCCTCTTGCATTTGTTAAGTAAAATGGCCCTTTCCCTGTATGTGGACCCCTGCCCTCGAAGAAGTGGCAGTCTAATTGAAGGGATAGAACAAATATATGACATAACAGTGAGAGCAGATGACAGTGTTTAATTAAGTGTTAAAATTAATAGGAAACCGGACTGAACCTTTTTTAAAACATTTGACTTAGATGATTTAGAAAATACTTTAGGATCTCCCATGCCTCTGGGTCATAATTAAGAACAGTAATTATTATTGTACTCCTGATGTCACAGAACTCTGAGTTAAATTCTTTCACATCTCAATTCAGCAAGATTCTTTCCTCCGCGGCTATTCAGGATGATTCTCGTTTCTTTTCCCTACACCCACAGTTATGAACTCACTTCAGGATAAGCTCCACTGTGTTGCCATCAGCCGCCAGCTCCGCTCTAAGGGACACTCTGCGCACCCTGAGGATGTTGTTGAGGACTTCCACTGCGACACACGGAGCTGTGCCTGTCAGGTTACCAGCCATGCCCGTCATGAACCAGCACCCACAGTGACCAAGCTTCTCAGAGCTACTGGGTTATGTTTCTTTCATGCATATCATGGACTTTGTGTCTGACCAGGTTTCCTTTCTGTTTCGGTGGATAGATGCATAGATATTTATATTTAATATTTATTTATTTATTTATTTTAGACAGAGACAGCCGGAGCGCGAGGGGCAGAGAGAGAAGGGAGAGAATCTCAAGCGAACTCCAAGCTGAGCACGGAGCCCAAGGCAGAGCTCAATCTCACCATCCGGCTCCATCTCACACCGCTGAGATCCAGCCCTGAGCCGGACACCTGACCGACTGCGCCACCCACACGCCCCTAGATTTAGAGCCAAGTGCACGGCTAGCCTGTTGTAGGCAGCCTTTGGGGGATAAATTTCTGTTTTGACCTCATGTTGATCTGCTTTTTAAATTACCTGCTTTCTTCACCTAATTAATTGTAATTTTGCTGTCTTCATTAATTAGTTATCCTCGGAAACTGGCTTAAACCCTTGCAGGAATAAGGTGGGGTATAAACAGCTCTTCTGCTCTGCCACCAACCACCAGAATGGCCTTGAGCAAGTCTTTCAACTCTCTGGGCTTCTCATCTGGAAAATACTCACGCTGGCAGTGCCTTCTGATCCGAATAGTTTATGATTCTTCTTAGTTGCACATAAGGGAGAGTTAGGAATAATGGGCTGTCTTAGGGCAAAGTTTACAAACTGAAATCCGCACAAAGGGTGCATTTGCTGGAGTCCTTACATGTCACTAATCAATAGCTATCTGGAAATAGGCACAAAAAATGCAAGGTGGAAACATTATCGGCACAAAGCTTCCCTCTTGTCCTCACCTGTGGCAAGGACATTTTCTCGACTTACTGAGCACCTACTTTGTTCCAGGCAGGATGCTGGGAGCAGGGATAGAGAACAAAAATAGATAAGATGTGGTTCCTGAATTTCAGAAGCCTGACAAGTAAAGGAGAGAAACTCGGAGGAAAAGAACATGAGGGAGGGAAGGGCAAGCAAGGGGAGGAGGGCTCGGTGAGGAGCAACTAAGGAGCTGCAGAGCGCCCCAGTCAGAAGCAAAGGGCTGGGGGCCAGGGAGCCCCTCTGTGGCTGCTCCGTGGCTGCGGGGGCAGAGGAACCCGGAAGGAAGGAGGCAGCTCACCCTGCCGCAGGTGCCAGGGCGCCTCTCATGTGCATCCATAATCATAATAACTTCACACGTGAGTTAACTTCTCTTCCCAAGCTCTGCCAAGTTTATGTGCCAGATGGTACTTGCCTCCCACATCTGATTTACTGCAGGGCAGACCAGCTGTGCCTCAGCCCAGGGCAGGCCCACATCTGGCAGCCAGTTGGTAAAATTCTCTCCATATGACACCCCTGCCCTCCGATCAGATTCCCCAGAGCAATTATCTTTCTAACTGTCAAGGGTTTGTTTTTTTTTTTAAATATGTTTTTCTCTTTTTGGCTTATTTTTAGGACTATGGTTGAGTATCTATAAGGAACAGAGCTGCTTAAGCACCTTCATGTCAGAGAGAAGGCTCTTGCCATGACACAGAAAAAATGCTACCGCCACACTCTGTGGTAAAAGTACTCACGGATAAAGTAAAGAGGCAGACACAGTTGACCATGTGCCCAAGGGCTATCCTTTCCTTTTTCCTGTGTTCGTAGAACTCTAATTTTATTTGGGGAGGCAACAAGCTTCAGGAAGGACCTTGGCCTCCCAGCCCCAAATGATCACAATGGATTGCTCCAAGGTAACCCTATTCTTCTTTCTAGTAATTGCATGGGGTTATATGAGGGTGACCCATGACTGGCCAATGATACCCAAGTGAAAGTTTGTGGAGAGTGCTTCCAGAAATCATTTTACTCTCTCTAAACCAAAAAGAGAGAGCGAGAATCCAAGAGAAATAAAAACATATGTGCAGGGGTGCCTGGGTGACTCAGTGGGTTAAGCCTCTGCCTTCAGCTCAGGTCATGATCTCAGGGTCCTGGGATCGAGCCCCACATCAGGCTCTCTGCTCAGCAGGGAGCCTGCTTCCCCCCTACCCTCACCCCTGCCTGCCTCTCTGCTTACTTGTGATCTCTCTCTCTCTGTCAAATAAATAAATAAAATCTTAAAACAAAACAAAACAAACAAATAAACAAAACATATGTGCACACCAAGACTTGTGCCTCATTGTTCACAGCAGCTTCGCTCATAGTAGTCAAAACTCGAAACAACCCACCAGGTGAATGGATAAACAAACAGTGCTACATTCAAACAATGGGGTATTAATCAGCAAGAAAAAGGAACGAACCACTAATACGTGCAACAACACGGATGAATCTCAAAATCATTACACAGAACTAGTCTGTCCTGCATGCTCTACTTCTATGAATATCTGGGAAAGATAAATTTAATCTGTAGAGATAGAAAGCAGCTCAGTGGTGGCTGGGAATTGGCAGGAAGGCTGACTAGCAAGAGACTCAAAGGCACTTCCTAGGATGATGAAAATGTTCTGTTATCTACCCATTTGTCAAAAATTCATCTAGCCATACACTCAAAATAGGCACATTTCATAATATGAAATTATTTCTCAATAAACTTGAAAATGTTTACAAGGAAGTAACGAGAAAGAAAGCCTGTACTTCCTTACTTCCATGAACATCGTCGTGTGGAGAAGTACACTTGGAGCTGAGGCCACTGTTTTGCCATCGCAAGATGATAAACCCACAGTTCCCCCTTATACGCTGAGGCACCCCGGAGTGGCACAGCGAATTCACAAAGGCATCGGGGGGTAAATTTTCAAGGTAAACTTTTCTTTTTTGGGAGAGGTAGAGAGAGACAGAGGAAGAGAGGAGGGGCAGAGGGAGACAAAGAGAACCTCACGCAGACTCCCCACTGAGTGTAGAGCCCGATATGGGGTTCCACCCCACCACACCAGGATCACAACCTGACCCCAAATCAAGAGTTGGATGCTTAACCAACTGAGCCATCTAGGTGCCCCCATAAATGTCTTTACTGTCAGCAGAATCAGACCTATAAATACAAACAACAAACCTGGTTACCAGAGGGGAGCATGGTAGGGAAAGGGACAAAATAGGTGAAGGGGAGAGGGAGATACACGGAAATAAAGTCACAGCATAGGGAACACAGTCAATGACACTGTGATCACTCTGTACGGTGACAGATGGGAGCTACGCTGGTGGTGAGCACAGCATAATGTAAAAACTTGTCCAAGCACTACAGTGTGCACCTGAAACTAATGTGCAACACTGTGTGTCAATTGTAAAAAAAATAAATTTTTTAAAATACCACTAATAAGCTTCCATGTGCCATTATTTTTAAAATACCACATAGCTAGATTACTAAGATATTGTTGCTTGCTTTATAAACGGGACAAATAAGGTCAATTTACTTAAAAATTATTAAAAAATCATTTTCTGAAAAAAAAAGTCCTTATAGTTCAAGCTATTATTGCAAGAAAAACAAGCCAAACCAAACTTAATCTACATATTCCACATGCTGACTCTTAGAAGTGAAGCATATATCTTTTGAGTTCCTTTTCTAGGCATTTGTATGCAAATAGTTATAATTTGTATGTGTATTTATAACATAAATGTAGCATTTTTATAATTTGATTTTTTTTTCACTTATATCTTAGAGTTTTTGAAACTGTTGCTGTGTATGGCATTGTGTGAATATACTTCTCACTACTGATGGATATCCAGAGAATATCCAATTTTTAAAATAAGCCTCGTTGAGGTAAATATCCGTGAAAACGTCTCTTATGCAAGTGCCAATATTTCTAAGGCCTAGATGTCTTGGAGGGATGATTCAAAGGACGTGCAAATTTTACATTTTGAAAGATATCAATAGGGGCACCAGACTGGCTCCATTGGTAGAGCTGGCAATTCTTGATCTTAATCTTGATCGTGATTTCCAGCCCCACAGTAGGCACAGAGCTTACATTAAAAAAATTAAAATTAAAAAATAGATAAATAAAATAAAAAGAGGTTTTTTTGTTGGTTTGTTTAGAGAAAGCTATCAACAGGCCACACAAATTTATTCTTCCACCAGCACTGAGCATAGCCATATCCTCATGGCCTCATTAGAAAGGTCAAGTAGCTGGCTTCCCAGGTGATAAGGTCAAGCCCTTCTCCAGAGATGGGTTCAGGGACAGGCATGGGACCCAGGTCCAGGCTACCGAAACTTGAAGGGAAACCTGCCTGAGGGAACTTCTGAAAAGGCTTCTTCCCTCCTAAAAAGGTCACAAGAAATAGAAGATTCGCTTTTCCTTTGAAACTTATCAGGACCAGATGTGATATCTGAGGCCCCCAATCATTGTGTCACATCAGAGACACAACCTGAGGGTAAAGTTCAGCAGAGCAAAGAGAGAAGGAACCTGGGACCCCTCTGTCATTACAAGCCATTGAAGTCACCACATGTGAAGTTGGCCACGCCTCTATAGAGACTTTGGTCATTTCTGGTAACATATCCTCCACTCTGTAAGACCGTTTAAGTCATGCCTTTCTGTTACTTGTAGCCAAAAGCTTTCATGTGCCATTACCAAAAGGTTTCCATTTGTTTTTTTATTACTGTCAAACTTATGGGTAAAAATTGACTGCATGTTTTATTTGCGTTTCCCTTTTATTACTAATGTAAGGGGTGCCTGGGTGGCTCAGTCAGTTAGGCTTCTGACTCTTGATTTCAGCTCAGGTCATGATCTCAGGGCTGTGAGATGGAGCCCCCCTGCCACATCAGGCTCCACACTGGGCATGGAACCTGCTTGAGATTCTCTTTCCCTCTCCCCTTCCAGTCCCACCTAAAAAATAAATGTGAGTATTTTTCGCAAGCATAGTGGCTTTTTGTATTTTCTACTTCTAATTTCTATTGCCTATCCATATTCCTTGTCCATTTTTCTATGGAACTGCCTGTTGACTTAAAAGTTCCTTAAATATTATGTACATTGATCTTTTGTGTATTTATAGCTTGCCAACATTTCCCGTCACAGCCAAGCTTGTTTGGGGTGTTACTCGTTTTTTTTTCCCAAGATAGTCAAATCCATTAGTGTTTCCTTTTTTGACTTTTTGGTCTGTGTCTGACATAAGAAGGTCTTCTCCACTTCAACATGATTTTTTAAATTATATTTTCTTTCAATATACGTAATTTTAAAAATTTAGATTTTATATTTAGATTTCGTGATTACCTTTTTTTTTAATCATTTTTTATTATTATGTTCAGTTAGCCAGCATATAGTACATCATTAGTTTTCAGAGCAGCGGTCAACATTTCACCGTTTGAGCATAACCCCCAGTGCACTTCACCACACCTTTGTGATAGTGTGAGCCCAAAATCTAGTATTATTTTTCAAAAGAAATGTGTAATTTTCTCAACACTTTATTTATTTTATTATTTCTTTATTTTTTAGCAGGAGGGGGCATTGGGGCAGAGGAGGAGGATCTTAATTGGACTACCCACTCAGTGGGGAGTCCCAGGTGGGGCTCCATTTCATGACCCTGGATTCCAAATCCCAGCTAAAACCCAAAATCAAGAATCCAACTCAATGGACTGCACCACACAGGCCCCCACCTCTCTACATACTGTAGAGATAGCTGAAAGGACTTTTTTTTTTTTTACTGTAGGTAGACTCATCTGTTCCTGGATTCTGGATTCTGTGTTGCTCATCTGTCAGTTTTTGCACCAACACTGCACTCGTAATTATGACATTTTTAGGAACATATTTAGATATCTGGTTGGGTAAGCTCTTCCTCTTTTACTTCTTAAAGTGTTTCTTTCTTTTTTAAAGATTTATTTATTTATTTATTTATTTATTTATTTATTTGACAGAGAGGCAGGCGGAGAGAGAGGAGGAAGCACGCTCCCTGCTGAGCAGAGAGTCCCATCCGGGACTCGATCCCAGGACTCTGGGACCATGACCTATTAAAATGTTGCTTATTCTCATGCTTTTTTCTTCCCAGGTTCATGGGGTGTTTATTCAGACTGCACGGAACTTGCCAGCTGACTGGGGGAGAATCATTGTCATCTTTACAGTATTGAGTTGTTGTGCTTAGGAAATGTGTTTCCCCTCTTTTTACGGTCTGTTTTGTTTTATAATGTTCTCAGTATCATTTCAGAAGTTCCTTTTCATTAACAGCTTTGCCCATTTCTTGTTCGGCTTATTATATCAGTATTTGTGGTATATTGCCGTGTTTGTTGCTACTGGGTGATTCACATTTTTTAGCCTTTTCATTTTCTAACGGCTTCTTACTCAGATTTAGACAAGCTATTCATTTGTGTGGGTTGATTTTGTATCTGGCCACCTCGCTGACCTCCCTTATCGGTTCAGTTGATTTGCTTGCAGTTCCTGTCTAAAAGGTCATGCAAAATATTGCTGTTGGTTCCATTTAATGCATTTGGCCTTGAGTTTTGCTTGTGTGTGTGTGTGTGTGTGTGTGTGTGTGTGTGTTTATCTGATACTAATATTACTGTACTTGCCCTTTTTGTCAGCCTCTTCCTGGGAAATAGTTTCCCATCCCTTATTTATAAACTCTGTATGTGTGCATGTTGCGTGTGTCGATGGTTTGATTTAGACCTGGGTTTTATTTATTTGTTTTTTAAGATTTTATTTATTTATTTGACAGACAGAGATCACAAGTAGGCAGAGAGGCAGGCAGAGAGAGAGGAGGAAGCAGGCTCCCCACTGAGTGGAGAGCCTGATGCAGGGCTTGATCCCAGGACCCTGAGACCATGACCTGAGCTGAAGCCAGAGGCCTTAACCCACTGAGCCACCCAGGCGCCCTGACAATTAAATTTTTCTGTCAGTGCCTAGAGTTAGTATCACAGCTTCTTCTGAACCATGTGAGATTCTTGGTGCACTAACAGCATTTCCCGGCCATGACACAGCTATTCACGATTGTGGCTTCCAGCTATTATGGATATTTTTATTAAGGATCAGTATTTGTTTGGATTATTTATACCTTTTACCCAAGACTTTGCTCCACATGATTCACCATATTCCACTTTCCTACTTCTTGCATCTGTTTTTCCTTTTTGCTATACATGTTCCTGAGGAATTCCTTCAGGGACATTTTGTGAATAGAAAGCCTCCTGAATCATTACATGTCCTCACAGTAGAATGCTAGTTTGAATGAATGGAAAATTCTAGATCCAAAATTATCTTCAGCCAGGACTTGGAAGATTTTTTTCTGCCTGATCTTCTAGCACCTGTGCACCTAGGGAGAAGTCTGATGCCAGTCTGACTTTCAATCCCTGGCAGGTGCATATTACAAAAACCTCAACCAAAGCAGCTTCTGCAAAGTAGGGAATTTATCAACTCATACCCGGGAAGCCCAGAGGTGGAGCCGGCTTCAGCGTGGCTGAATCCAATGGCCCTAACAGAACCTTCAGGACTCTTTTCCAGGTCCTGCGGCTCTGTTTGTCTGTTTCTATATGTAAGGCTCATTCTTTCTACTGTGACGAGCTTGCTTCATGCAAGAAAGTAACTACACCCACCTCCAGCCAACATTCCTGCAGCCACATAACCCAAGGGAGACCCACTTCCCCATGAACACATGTGAAAACCTTGAAGAAAACTCTGAGTGAGCCCTTTTGGGTCCTCTGGCCATCCTGACCTAATCACCCTCCCCTGTGGCCTGAGTTGGACACGAGGGGAGATCCTATAATTTCCAGACCCCTCTGAATGCCATGGAAAGAAGGAAACGCAAACAAGAAGGGCAAAACCAAAACTACCACTGCCCACAACAGTAGATAAGATTTCGCTTTTTCTGGGAGCTTTCCAGATTTCACTTTTATCCTAGAATCTGTTCATTTCCCCAGGATTTTCTGGTGTGGATCTTTTGACATTAGTTCCAGTGGCTTTCAGTGACTTCTTTAAAACAGACGATTCTGGCCCCTCTTTAGTGTAAAGAACTATTTCCTCCATGATTTCCTTCTTTCCTTTGTCCCATGTTCTCTGAGCGTGGAATTACTATCCAATTGATATTTGGGGCCTTTCTGCATTAATCCTTTTTGCCTTTTCACTTTTTCCTGAGCCTTATCTTCCAAGTCACTAATGTGGACTCTTCTTTGCTCTGTCGCCTTATTGGATTTTCCATTTCATATTTTTAACTTTCTAGAACTATTCCTTGCTCTCTGGATCTTTCTTTTTCAGAGCAGCCTATTTCTGTTATTGTTTTAATGAGTGCACACCTCCCTCGCATATCTTTTCCAACCTTCTGTTTCCTGACTTGTCCCTCTTTCCTCCAAGATCAGCAGCTCTTCCTGTTAATCTTGGCACTTCTCTTTCACACTGTTGTTCTCCTCAGATGTCTGATACTCATTGGTTATCCCTTCATACCATGATCTGTGTGAGTAGCTGGCAAATCTTCCTCGTGCAGTTGTGTTGACTGGTTTCCCCAAAAGACATTTCTCCTGAAAGGGTTCTTTGTGAAGGAATCATCCCAGCAGAGAAGACAGGGGCAGACCCCGCCCCAGCTGCCAAAGTAAAGGGGGCTTGACTCTAGCAATGAAGAACTTCAGTGATTTCCCTCCTGGGAAGAAGGTCCTTCTTCTCTCCCCTTTGTATCTCTTATGATGTCTGGAACTTCCTCAAGATCATCTGCGTTATTTCACTCCCAGGCCCTCCAATCACCCGAGAAACCTTTCCCACAAGGCACCTTCCCCTCCTCTGCCTTTTATCCACACTTGCTGTTCGGCAAGAGGTTAATGAGAATTGCAACTAGCCCTTCCCATCTGATGCGGCTCTCAATTGAGTCCCTCTCAATTGCCCCAGGACCCTCTTCCTGCTCCTTAACTGTGCTGAAGGTAAGCTCAGAGTTGCCCTCCTTCTTCTATAATACCACAGTTATTTTCTTCTGGGTGGGTTTTGGACTGTCGTCTTCTTGGCTCTTTCCAAAGCCATCCATCTAAAGAATTCCTCTCAATTTCTGGTGCCACTGCATTGAGAAAACTGGAGAGAAAGAAAAGTAGCTTCCTACCCTGGCATCGATCCACTCCCATGTGTGTTCCAAAGTATTCGTTACACAATTGGTTTATATTTTGAACACCCCTAGGAGCACTAAAAAGGAACCGGTTTGCTGGAATTGGATTTATATCCAAGGGAGATGTGAGCAAACTTCTTTGTGTTATCATATTTAGTGAGTGTCAGGTACTATGCTTGTCTTTTTATATGAATTTCCTTATTTAATATACACTAATTCATATACTAATTCTCATAAAAACTCCTGTGGCCTAGAGATGAAGGCTAAGATGGGGGAGATGGGTAATCTCATAACTTACCCACATTCATATAGCTAGCAAGTCACAAAGACAAGCTCCAAACCCAGATGTTTCCAATCTCAGGACCCAGGAGTACCAAACACGGTATGTAATATCTCTAAGCAAGCAAATGGTCATATTGTGTTATGGCGATGTAATTCTGTCAGCTCAAGTGCTGACTGAATTAAGTGAGTCCATCGTTTGGCCCATCTAATGGTCAATCAGAGTTATTTCCTGGGGGATATTGGCATCGGGACCCCGGGACTCTGGATAGATCAGGGAGGAGGCAGATCTGCTTGGTGCATACATGAGCTAAGAAAAACAGTCCGCCAAGGAAAGAAGAGTCAAGCAAGCTGACAAAGGAAAGCAGAGACCCTGAGGCCCCGCAGTGTGGCAGACACAGCTTCTGGTGGCTTTTCAGTTCCTGAACCCAGCCTCCTGGGATCCCTGTTGCCATCTCTACTCGTGCGTTCTGTGAGACAAATTTTCCTTTTGCCTAAGCCAGCCTAAGCAAATTGTGACCAAATGGTCCCTAATGAAGACAAGTGTAAAGCAATTGTTATTCCTCCCCTCCTCTGTGTGTGTGTGTGTTGATAGAGGGGCTATTTAACTTCATTCCAAAGGTCTCCTAGTGATTACAGGGAGATGACAAAATTATTTTTTTTTTCTTTAAGATTTATTTATTTGAGAGAGAGACAGCACAAGAGCAGAGGAGAGGGGCAGGGAGCACAAGAGAGAGAGAGAGCACAAGCAGCGAGAGGGACAAGCAGACTCTCTGTTGAGCAGGGAGCCCGACCTGGGGCTCGGTCCCAGGACCCGGGGATCATGACCTGAGCCAAAGTCAGATGTCTAACCGACTAAGCCACCCCAGTGCCCGAAAATAGTCTCTTGCACTGAGGTCCTGTCAAGCACGAGCAACGTAAGCCCTGCCATATGATTTCTGAGACACCCTGAAGGTCCTTTGCCCTCCCCCAAACTGTTCCTGCTCTGAAAACTGCACCATAACAGCTTGGTTCGTGGGTGTTAGCCTTGCCGCCCTGAAAACCGGCAGCACATCCACAAAACTGTGGGCTCCTCCTAAGCAGAGACGGGCCCCCTTCGCATTTGTGTCTTCACCATCCATAGGACTGTACCGGAGACGACCTGGCACGTACTCCTGCAGGATAAATGAATCCAGTGGAAAAACAAGGGCGGCAGGAGAAGGTGAGGGCACACACTCCGATGTCTGCAACTTCCCCGTTTTGAGCTAGGCTGGTTCCAATCACAGGCGAGCCGTGAGATGACAGTTACAAAGAATTGAACAACCCTGAGCTAGATGACAGACTGCATCCGTCTCTGCAGTTTCCATTTACCTTTACAAGCATTAATGCCACCTGGCCAGATTCATTTAAACGAAGAGGAGCAGAAAGGTTTACATGTTCTCGGGGACTGAAGGGCAAAGAAGAGGGGGAAAAAAAAAAAAAAAGAAAAAGAAAATTGCCAGGCAGAAAGGGAGAGCTGTCTGCATCTCTCCCTCCTGCTTTCTCTTCTTCCCCCACCCCTGCTCTGTTTCATAAATTTTACTGCCATCCTGACACTATCTAAATTATGATTTGAATTTCATTCAAGCAGACTAGTTCGTGGTTGCGTTTGTAAAAATTTGAAAAAACAAATTTAATTTCTTTCTTTGGGAAAAAAAAAACCGACAGTGTTATAAATACAACTAAGGGACTGTTCGTGTGCACTCAGTGACTGGAACAAGCAGATGCATGGTTTTAATATCCATTTTTATAAGCCTGGAGGTTAGCCTCCCAACAGTACCCAACAGGATTCCATATGATCTCTTCAAAGCGCTCCGCTAATGAGTTGCCATCATCTGTGCAAACAGCCCTGTGTGAAGGGGGGAGTCGTAGCCGCCTCTGCAAATGAGAAGACTGAGGTCTGAGCAAGGGAGGGGAGTTTTCCCAGCTGAGCAGCACAGCCCAGGCAAGGCTCGGAAGCTCTGAGTTCCCTGAACTTGATCCCTGAGCCGCATTCCTATTTGAGATGAAACTCCCTCAGGCAATTAATTCATGGATTCGGACATAGCCATGGGGTAGAACGGAGGTAGAAATTCCACCAATGGAGAGAGACTTAAATGTGACTTAAATGTTACACAGCCTCTGTGTGCATTTACAAATTCAAAAGAAAATTTTCACATGGCTCATGGACAAAGTTTTCAGAAAAACCATGGCGGTCTCAGGAAGAGGGTTCTTCCTAATAAACATGACTGGAACATGATTCCACAAGGATGTAGGGCCCAAGGAGTATTTCTGTATGCTATTCTTGGTCTCGCATAGGATGTGAATCTAATTGGAACTGTTTTGATCCACATCTAGAATTTTCCAATGAACAGCCCATTGCCTAATTGGCCCCTTGAGTTAGCAAACGGTTGCTATTTTGATGACTGTTTTCCTATCTCTAACTACTTTTTACTTCATTCAGTTCAACCTACATTTACCAGGCAAGGAACAATGCCGGAAATCAGGCAGGGCAAGGAAGGAGAGCGGAAATGGGAAAGAAAGATAAATAATATGCCATCTGTTGCCTCGAGGAAGATAAAGTCCCTTTGCATAAATAACTGAATTAGAAGGCTAATGGCATTCAATACTACAAAGGAGGTAAAGCTATCAGAAGGCAGAGGAAGAAAAAATGAATGTTGTAACAGAATGGCAAGGGGCAGAAGAGGGAAAATATAAGGCTTCAGGAAGGAAGCAGCATATGGGCTAGACCATGAATGGATAAAATGTCGATAGAAGAAGAGCAGGAGGGCATTCTAGACAGAGGGAACAGCATGGCAAAGACACAGGCAGGAGAAGGACAAAGTGTGAGTAAGTGGGAGGTGTGTGTTGGGATCAGGTTATAAAAGACCTTGAAGTTGGGTCTGCAGGCAGTGGGGAGCTACCAAGGGTTTTCAAGTAAGTAGTCAAGAGGTCCCTGCGGGCCTGAAATAACTCAGTCACATCTGCTGAAGAAATGAATATGTTACTTAAGTCACTGTGTTTGGAGGCATCTTTGTTACAACACTTCAGTCTTAGTCTAATAAAAACACCGTCGGGGCACCAGGGTGGTGCAGTCTGTTGAGACTAGGCCCCTTGGTTTCTGCTCTGGTCCTGATCTCAGGGTCATGAGATCCAGCCCCCTGTGGAACCCTGCATGGGGCTCTGCGCACTCAGCACAGAGTCTGCT
This sequence comes from Neogale vison, assembly GCF_020171115.1. Taxonomy (NCBI): domain Eukaryota; kingdom Metazoa; phylum Chordata; class Mammalia; order Carnivora; family Mustelidae; genus Neogale; species Neogale vison. The sequence goes on along the minus strand of NC_058095.1, from coordinate 114,883,144 downwards.
TAAGACTCTCTTCCTCCGGCCTTCCTCCACCTTGAAAATAAATAAACACAAATCTTTAAAGTTTAAAAAAAAAAAAAAAAAAAGCCCTCATCTTACAAATGAGGTACCTGAAGTTTAGAGAAGACAAGAGCCTTAAACAGCATCATGTGACCAATTTGTGGCAGAAAGAGGGCCAGACAAGACAATTTCAGGGAGGGGAGCATGGGTCGGTCAGTCATTAAGTGTCTGACTCTTGGTTTTGGTTCAGGTCTTGATCTCAGGGTCCTGAGATCAAGCCCGCATTGGGCTCTGCATGGGTGCAGAGTCTGCCAGAGATTTTCTCTCTCCCTCTACCCATTCTGCTCATGCTTGCTCACGCTCTCTCTCTCTCTCAAATAAATAAATAAAATCTTTAAAAAAAGAAAAGAGGGTGCTTGGGTGGTTCAGTGGGTTAAAGCCTCTGCCTTCAGCCCAGGGTCCTGGGATCAAGACCCGCATCCGGCTCTCTGCTCAGCAGGGAGCCTGTGTCCCCCACCTCTCTGCCTCCTTGTGATTTCTGTCTGTCAAATAAATAAATAAAATCTTTAAAAATAAATAAATAAATAAATAAATAAGAAAAGAAATTTTCAGCCAGGAGATTCCACTTCCTCAGAAGATCCAATGGAAATGATGGCGATGATGTTGAAGATATTGGTTGTGATGATGTTGGTGATGCTACTGATGAATGTTATTTGCTTTTGATAAGCTGGTCTTTAGAGGTTTTGTTTTTGTAACTCCTATTCTTTATATTTTTCTATTTGTAAATGTTAAATCACGCCACAGATCATGCATGTAACCACTTGAATCAATTATCTACGGGTGATAACACCCCTGAAACTTAATTAGCAAAGTTGTTTCCCAGACTGACAATATCTTACAGCATAATCTAAGAGTCACCTCGGAAAGACAGAACAATTCATTAAAAATCACTAATGTCTGCAGGGTTTAAAGACGCAAAGCGTTCATTTGGAGAATGAGAAATCAACGCGCATTGGCTCTTGCCGTCCGGGTTTGTCACGCTCTGTGTACGTGGGATGGCGCACGTTCCGAAGCCCGAGTTTAATTAACATGCTTATTCTGTGGTGGTACTTCCATTCTAACAAAATAAATGTTTAAACAGCCAGTGCAAACATTTAGATCTGAGTCAAAATTGTTTGCACTCTGCCAGTTTAGGCATTTAATTTATTATAATCCTTTCCATAATACATGCCTTGAAAGTCATTTTTTTTTGTCCTGAAAAGTATGGTTAGTATGTCAACTGACGATATTGAATCTGAGACCCTCAGAATGTGATGGGAGAACTAATTTGGACAGCAATCCAGGGAAATACATGAGATAGTAAATGACTCTTCATCTGTCCTGACTTCCCCAGTTGGCCAGGGGATGACGATGACAGGTGCCAACTCTGGCCCTGACTTTTGCCCCATAAATCTCTGTTCTTGCAGAAAGATGCTATAGCAAGATGAAACAAGGATCTTGCAAGGCTTTCCAACATTTTATTTTTAAGAAGCCCTTCCCTAGATCGTGACCTCTTCCTCTCTGCAGATATTTTTCCAGAATAAAGAATTTTGCTAGCTCTCAACAATTTCCCCCTTTCCTGGGGCTAAAGAAAGTGAAAATGCACTAGAAAGAAAAATGATAACAGAAGCTCCGTGGAAGCAAAGCTGCCTGAAATGATACAGTTCTCGGGCCAGCCGCCAAAGTAAGAAGCTGCAGACCAGACCATGACCCTCTGGGGCTCCAGGTGACCACAAGGTGGCAGTGAAAGTCTTCTTCGCCCTGCCCATGACGCCCTCTTCCCCAGCTCCCCCTACCAACCCCCAACCCCAGAACCCTTTCTCCTCCCCACCCTCTGCCAGGGAAACAGACAAATGCACCCAGATCTAAAGAGCTGGCACTTTGACATTTTGAATGGATACCTTTCTGTTTTGTTGTGAATAACATGGAAACTGGAAAATGGTTGGAAATTCCCCTCCAGTGGCTCTTGCTTGAAGACAATGGAGCACTGTGTTGCGATCAAGAGGAAAATACCAAAGAGTAATAGATGTTTGTCTACAATAGACATTTGTCACACAAACTCATTAAATCTTGATTTCTTCATCTACCAAATGAGGGTCTGGTTCCCTCTTATCCCTGTGGTTTCTTCAGGGATCCTTCCAGACAGAAAGGAGAGGGACTCCAACTCATCACAGTGTGTCAGAGCACCGCAATCAGGTTGTTGCTGGGTGGGAAGCAAAGTCACCAGAAACTAAAAACCTGAATTTATTCACTCTCTGTCTCTTCAGGCTTCCATTTCCTTCTCAGAAATCTTTCAAGGTCTTTCACCAAACATTCTGGATTATTACTTTTTTTAAAGACTTTATTTTTTATTTATTTGACAGAGAGAGATCACTAGTAGGCAGAGAGAGAGAGTGGGAAGCAGGCTCCTCGCTGAGCAGAGAGCCCAATGCGGGGCTCCATCCCAGGACCCAGAGATCATGACCTGAGCTGAAGGCAGAGGCTTAACCCACTGAGCCACCCAGGCGCCCCAGCATTCCAGATTATTTTTACCCAGAGACTGAATTATCCAGAATCAACCCTTGGTCAAATTTCATAATGAGGCTATTCCTACCCAAAAACTGGCTGGCCGAAGAAGGGAGGAAATAGTCGAATTTAGCCAGTTTGCTATTTTTCTCTTTCTCTTTTTTTTTTAAGTAGGCTCCACACCTAGCATGAAGCCCAAGGCAGGACCTGAACTCAGGACCCTGAGATGAGGCCAAGGGCCAGCTGCTTAACTGACTAGGGTACCCAGGTACCCCACCCAGGTACTCCAGTGTGTTATTTCTAAAAACAATCAACTCAGACCAATCTGGCTTTGTTTTTCCAAATAGTTTGTGTTGTTTAGACACACTAGGCTTTTCACCCAGAGCCAGCTCTAGAACTTTCCATTCAAAAGAGCCCTGTGAAATGAGAAAGGAGGCCTGCCCCCTCACCTCATGTTTACTGTTTAAATGATGGGAGGATTAACAGAAAAATAAAAGACAAAATCCCTTTCTCCTTGAACATTTATACTGAAACACTTTTAAATATTTTTTATCTCTAAGGATTTTAACTAAATGAGGCATTCGTTTTTTAAAACCATTTTAAAAAATGAACCATAATAATAACTAGCATTCCTTACTACGTACCAGGCCGTGTATGTATTACCTCATCGATTCTCAGTACACCCCTATAAAGAAGAAACTAACATTTCCCCCATTTCATAGATGCAGAAACTGGGGTTTGGGGAGATGAGGTCACCTGCCCAAGGTCATACAGCTGGAAAGCACACAGGCATATTTGACACAAAGTCCCAGCTCTTCAGGCCAGTTCATCCAGCTCAAATTCTGTTTTTAATTTTCTCATTAGCCTCATGGATAAGCCCTCTTTCTTCCTGGGACCTGGAGAATTAAATTTACTTCATATTTATAAAATGAGAGCAACTCGTTAAATTTTGCAGTGGGAGGCCCAGACTTATTACAGTAGAAAGGTTAGGAAGGGTCCCTTTGGTTAGCTCCTGGCCTCTGTGCCCTTCACATGAGATGGATACCGGTCGGCTTCAATTTGCCACCGAAGGAGATGCCACACCCTTGGAGTGAAGGAATGCACCCTATCTTAGGCCATTTGGGCAGCTGTAACAAAACATCATAGGCTGGGTTGGATTACAAACAACCAACACTTACTTCTCACCATTCTGGAGGCTAGAAAGGTCAAGATTATAGGGCTGGCAAATTCGGTATCTGGTGAAGGCTCTCTTCCAGGTTGCAGACAGGGCTGCCTCCTCTCTCTGTCCTCATAGGGCAGAAAGTTCTTTGGGGTCTCTTTCATCTGAACACACATCCCATTCCTGAGGGCCCCACCCCTACCCTTGTGACCCACGCTCCTCCCAGAGGCCTAGCCCTCTCAATGCCAACACAAGGGGCCTTAGGATTTCTACATATGAATGTGGGGGGTAGCCACAAACATTTAAGCCAGAGCACACCCCAGGGACCTCAGCTACATTTAGATGCCTTCCCTCTTGTCTTAAAGTTCAACGGACACACAGAGAACCACCAACTACCACAGTCCTTCTTATACTGGACTTGAGGACTACCAAGAAAACACACAATTCTTAACCCAAATACTATGGCAAGAGGTCCTCCCGTCCTATCCTCTGCTTCCAGACAGAGATAGTATAAACGGAAAACAAACGTACAGATCACAGAATACTGATGAAAATCACTAACGCTTCTGAACACCCACTGGAGTGCAAAAGGCTTTACCTGTCTAAACACGCATTTGACAGCGGGGGAGACTGAGGCTTAGGAGAGTGAAATGACTTTCCCAAAGCCACACAAATAGCCAATGAGGCTGGAATTTTCTATGCGCAAGCAGCCCGTTCACCCACTGCACTCTGAATTTCATTTGTCAAGTCCCTGCTCTCTCTCCCCATTCTGGGCTGATGGAGGTAGAACCACGGAGGCACCCGGATGGGCGGAATCCTGGGTAAGGTCTTAAAATGGCAGCCAGCACTGTTCCCTGAGAACACTGGTAGTGTTTCTTTAGGTGAGCCCCCCCACCTTACTGGGCTTAGTTTCCTCATTCTCAGAATTCCCTAAGGACCCTTTTTTAACCCTGAAATTCTAGGACTGGGGTTCAGGTAGCAAGCTGGGAAACCGACGGCCCAGCTGGTGGCCATGGCTTTCCGGTTCCCTCAGCAGGAATCCGGTACCAGCCTGGAACTTCTTCCATCCTCCACATTATGCATTCAGCATTAGACCTCTGTTTTATCTGCAGCATGTTAGTATTACACATTTATATTTTGCCAGTTATCTCTTCTATTAACCCGGGCACTCTGCAAAATGACTTGTCATTAATAACGTGAACTGGCTTTTTCAGTTTAGACAGAAAGGAAGATATGGAGTTGAAGGAACTGTGTTATCTAATGCATTTTCAAAGAGATTTGTTTGGAGAGAGCGCTTGTTAGAAATACCTAAGCAGAGAGCATCAAATCTTTGACAAAATATATATTAGAAAAATTGCTTAGAGGGCTTTCAGGGATTAAAGTCTACCAGCATGCATTGCTTCGAATTTTCTGACAAAATTTTAGCAGCAAGCATATTAGAATCTTACAACCACTTTCCTAAATGCCAACATCCAAATCACAAATGCCACCCCTACTGGATGAGGGCTGGAGGGTATGTTTGTTCGGGGAGGTACACGGGGCTTCGTTGTTTAGTTTGCTCGCTTACCTTTATAAAGACAAGCACAGAATTTTAGAATGGGGGGTGGGACCGGATAGATGTTTCCCATCCCCCTTGTTTTCTAGTTGAGGGAATCGGATCCACATAGAGGAGTGTTCCCAGGTCATACAACAAACACAACGCAAAGCCAGGACTCAGAGCAGCTGCTTGACTCCGAGCCTCTCACTTTCTCCATCATGCCAGCTGTCATATTCCACAAATGGACAGAAAAGGGGCATGAAGAAGACATCAGTAGTCACTCATTGGGGAAGTCATCTCTGAGCCTAGAGATGGAGGTTCCACGATGCTCATCAGAGCCTCAGAAAAAGACAAATAGATGTGGTGCAGGGAATCGGGGAGCCAGACCAGGGGGAGCAGCTGAGGAGGGCTGAGCTGGTATCTGACACCCCAGGGGCCCACGCCAGGCCTGGTGAATTACCTGGGAGCGGAGGCTTATATGGACCTGTCGGCATATTGTGAAGCCGACAGCGCAGCTTCAAAGGGCAGAGAGAATTGGGTGTGGGGTCACGGGAGCCCTGAGAGGGAGCCCCAGCTCTGGTTGCCACTGCTTGTGACCTTGAGCAACTATCTCCCTCCATCCCTCTGGCTCAGAACTCCCCCTGCAAACTGAGACATCTTTGTGTGCTCTACAGCGCTATAAATGTGTAAATTTTACTCTTGTGGCTTAGGTTTGTAAGGTTTATCATGCCCTGAGCAACTGGCCAATCAGCCATGATTTGCCTTTCCTGCAAGGACACAGGCAGAACACTCGGACTGAGAGAAACAGGGCTGGGCTTGGCTTCCTACAACCAGAGGTGGCCCCAAAGGAGGCAGTGTTGGCCTGAACTCCCAGCCCAACCTTTCCGTTCCACCAGCGGGCTGCTCTGCTTATGTTTGTTTAATTCAAATGGTATCCAAGCCAGAGAAATACACTACTGCTTTTGTCAGGGAGGCCTGAGACTGGCAGAAAGAATGCACAGAAGAGCCCTCACGGGTGTCTCCACTTGCGGAGGGCCGTGTGTGTGGAGCCCTCTGCCCGCAGCAGCACACTGGAAGGGGTCTGCCTCGCCCCCTGGGTTTGGGGGCAGGAAAAGACGCCAGCTTTCCTCCCCGCAGGCACGCAGCCCTCCAAGACCCTGCCAAAATGTCAGGTTTCCAGAGAGGCCCTGAGGGGAGGCCAGGGTCTTTCAGGGACACATACATGTGACTGGGTGAGTATACCTACACGGAGAGACCCCCACAGCAGAGGCTCTCAGAAGGCAGGAGATGAGGAGGAAAAAAGGTCCGAGGGATCGTAAAGTCCAGGTGAAGGGCTCAAAGACGTCACAGACAAGGTGACTCCAGATTTGTCGTCATGGGAAGAAAGATCATTTCTCTGATGGTGGAAAACCCGCAGTCCAGTCTCTAAACAAACCAACCTGTTCATCGGTTTACCTCCCTGGGCCTCCGTTTATCTTCCCGGGTCTCGGTTTTTCACCTACATAAAAGGCAAGCCCTCCATTATACAGTGTCTCGGTCATCTTCCAGCTCTAAGAGGGGCTTCGTTCTGACGTGAAGGAGAGGCAGTTCACAGAGGAAGTTGGCTTTAGAAAGAAAGTAGGAGAGGTGAGCGGAGAACAATCCAGCCAGAGCTTTGCATGCAAAGGCCGAAAACCCAACACAAAGCATGACTCACGTCAGGACAGTCAGGACCGAGTGAAGAGCTAAGAAGGTGGGAGGTGGGGGGAAAGGAAGCAGCCTGCATGGCTCCCTCCCTTGCCTACTTCATCCCTGATACTCAGCGCCTGCCTGGGTTGGACACCGGCTTTCCTCTGACTTTGAGAGAATTCCAGTTTGCTCATAAGAATTTTTTTTAAAAGTGACCCATGGCCGAAGACATTCAGAAAACACTACGTGCTTAATTTCTCTTGGAGATTCATTATATAGTTTTGTACATTAAAACCCTATACGGGGGCAGCTGGCTGGCTCAATCAGGGGAGCATGCAACTCTTGATCTCAAGGTTGTGAGTTCAAGCCCCACGCGGGGTGTGGAGCCTACTCTAAAAAACCAAACCAAACCAGAACTCTGCACTGCACCATCCTGCTGGCACGAAACGTGTTGAATTCAGTGTTTGCTAAATTTAGGTAACTAGGGAATCTTGGCATCCAACACCTGCTTCCATCCCATGGAGTGAGTCTGTTAGGGGAATGAATATCAGCTGCTATAACAAAGAAAGCCCAAAATTTCAGCGACGTCCGCGACGCAAGTTTACTCCGTACTCACATGGTAGGACGCAGGTGTTGGTCACCAGCGGGTGCCCTTCCACAAGGTAAGTCACAGCCCTGATTACTTCCATTTCCTGGCTTTTTTCTGGCCAAAGATTCCGAATCCTCAGGATCCCAGTCACCAGAGGGGACCGACAAAGGGGAGAAGCTGGCTCACCTTTTGACCTCCTAGTCACATGGTCCCCTCTGGATGCAAAGGGGCCTGGGAAATGTAGTCCATGGCTGGGCAACCGGTCTGTGGTATTAAAGGCACAGTGCAAATTTTGGTAGGCCATCTCCACAACTAATCTAATAACTAAATACATTCCCTAAACCATCCCTTTTTTCATCATGCCTTTAATCATGCCATTCCTTTTGCCTAGAAAGCCCCTTCCGCTCCCACAAATCCTCTTTCTCCAATTGACAAAATCCTACCCACCTCTGGAGCCCAGCTGAAAGGTTGCTGGCACCCTGAGCCCTTCCCTGACCTTGACCCCATTTCTCCTCTTTGTGTGCCTGTAAGACTTTGGACAGTAGTCTTCAAAACCTTGTGTCTATTTCTGGCCTGAAGAGGAGCCCCAAAGGGTGCCTCAGCCACCTTCATATCCCTGGTGTCCAGAGCTGTGTTTGATATACAATAAGGGTTCAAAAAATAGGAAAGGAGGGAGGGAGGAAGGGGTGAAATGAAGAGCTGTGGCATATGAAGGAACAGAGCAGGAAGAAGCAGCCTTCTCTAACCTGTGACTCCCGTAATTAACAAAGACAAAGGGACTTTAAATAAGCATTTTGCTCCACTTAGGAGCTGAGGAGTTAAACGTATGCCACCGCAGGCAATGAATGCCTTCATTTTTTCCTCTAAGTGATTTGGGGGGGGAGGGTTCTTTGCTTGAAATTCTCTTTCCTTTGCTTTTCTTTTTTTCTCCAAATGAAGTATAATTGAATATAACATTATATTAGTTTCAGGTGTTTAACATAGTGACTTGATATTTGTATATATTGCAAAATGATCTCCACAGTAAGTCTAGTTAACATCCATTACCATACAGAGCTACAAATTGTTTTTCTTGGGATGAGAACTTATAGGATCTACTCTCTTAGCAACTCTCAAGTAGGCAACACAGTATTATTAAGTGTAATCTCTGTGTTTCATAGATGACCTTTAACAGATGACCTTTAATAACATGCAAATTAGCACCCCTTCACACTTTCGACCTCAAGATTCATAGTAATGTAAACAATTATTGACGTTCCATATCTGGAAGATGCTTGGGTTATAGTTTTGGTTTGACTATAGTCAGCCTGAATTCAATGGAATATAGTTTAGAAGAACATAGCTAAAATAGGTATTAAAAAATCTGGACAAAATTGGCTCAGATCATGATCTCAGGGTCCTGGGATTGAGCCCTGCATCAGGCTCCTTGCTCAGCAAGGAGTCTGCTTCTCCTTTTGCTCCTTCCCCTGTTTGCAATCTCTCAATCTCTTTCTCTCTCCCAAATAAGTAAATAAAACCTTGGGGGAAAAAAAAAAAAGAAACTTTCAAAATGCAGTCTTACAATCTCTCTGATGATATATATTCTCAGGATAAAATAGGTTGCCCGGAGAGGCAAGTCAGCCTCACTTCCCTGTAGGAGACACCTGACCTGGGCACAGGCACTGGAGAGGCCTGGCCTGCCTCAGCGTGGGGAACACAGGGCTGGCTGGCCCCACCCCACCCATCCATCAGAAGTCTTGTTGCTGATTCAGAGTTTCGTGTCCACAGCTCAGGCAGGATTCAAACGCAGAATCACAGAGTAAGCCCTTATCGGGTCTTGTACTGAGTCAGAAATGGAAAAAAAAAATGTACAGGTGCTGAGGTCAGGTGGGTGGACAATGGAATTCCTGAGAGTCCACTCCAGCTATTGGGGAGAACAGATCAAGTCCCCCATGCTGGTCCTGACTTGTCTCTCGAAGACCTAAACAAGTTACTTACCTGTCCTCAGCCTTACTTTCCTCATCTTTAAAAAGGAGCTAACTATGTCAGTTCTTCCAGATCAGATCATGTATTCACATTAGACAGGAAAGACCAGGGGGAAAAGGGAAGTATCCAGTTGCTCTTGCCACCCTCTGAGCCCTATGTCGTCCAAACGGGGAGCTGATCTACACTCACTCACCCTAGGATGTCCCCTCTGGCATCTCAGTTACTGTCCAGCCACAAAGAAATGACCCATTCAGAGAGCTGCCATGGGCATGGGCAATGAGATAGAGGTGGAGCCCGAGTTGATTAATGTTCCCACAGCCTTGACAGTGGATATGTGTTTGACCAGGGTGTCATACGGGGTATTGACGATACTCATGACCTTAATGCCTGATCCCTCATTTCACATCTTGACCCAATTTTGAAGAGGGCCATCCCCCTAAGAGTCGATTTGGTCTGATGTCTGATGCCTTATTTTCAGCAGCTTTCCTTCCCAAGACACGCTGGTTTCATTGATAAGTGTTGCTAGCTCTTTATCTACATCATTTTAGAATAGGTTGCCAAGGCAACGGGATTCAGAAATGATTCTCATTACTGTACATTCCCTGACAAATGAGTGTCTGCATTTACATGGTCTCAACCAGTATTCGTTTTCCTCTCTCTGAGATAGAATGCCAACACTTAGAGTTTGCGCACACAATTCAGCGTGTAATTATATATTGTCTCCTAATAATTATACATTGTCTTAGTGAACAATACAGCTGTGGGCACCCATGCCAGCCCACATTAACACCTCCCACATCAACAACCTTCCTCGCTGATGGGCCAGTAACACACACTTTTAGATACCATAAAGAAAAATGAGATATTCATAAGAGTGTATTTGTAAAGCAAAACACTGATTTCTGAACACTGCCTCAGTTTCCCTTCTGTGAAATCCCTTGATTCCTAGTCTTAGAATGGGCCAAATAGTTACCGTTTGTTTTACCCATTGGTTTCCCTAGAAGGAAATATCATTACTCTCAGTGTAGCCAGGATTGGACAAAGACCTAGGAAGCCATTCAAGCTAGGACAGATCTGTATATATTTTCTACAAGTGTGGAATGGGAGTGAAACCACATTGTCAAAACCACACTGTCAAAAAACGCTCCAGTTCCAACATGGATGCTTTATTTGGATCATGTGCCTGAAGTCCACACTAGTCTCTCTGAGATGTCCCACAATCTTTCCTCTCCGCTAGGTGATGAAGGAAATCCATGGTGACAGTAGAGCTGAAAAGGGAAAATAAAAAATAATTTAAAATCTCTATGTGGATTTGACATTAAGCCCTTCCCACCCCACCCCCACATCTCCCTACCTCCCTCCAAAAAGCAAGCTGTGAAGGAGATAACTGGACTATAGAAGGTCTGGGGTTGGGAGCACTGAGCTGCATTTTAAAAGAATTAGTTAGCTCCAGGTCATTTTAATCAAGTTGCATGTCAGCTTGCAAATTTTCCAAATTAGCTATAGCTGGAGGAGAGCAAGATGTTGTTCTTCTTTCCTAAAGAATAAAAACAGATTGTTGTGACACGTTCTCAGTCATAATGACAGATTGGAGCCGTTGTTTTTGGTACACGTCGGAAAACAAAGCAACTTTTTCTCTTCCCCCAAAACTGTAGCTCTTGATTGATTTCTGTTGAGATCTGGGTATCTCCCAGTTTGTCAGTAATGTTGATGAAGTTCACAAAAATCTTCAAAGCCAAATGCAGACACAAAGACTGATTTAAAATGAGACTGATTTTACTGGGAAAGGAAGCTTTTGGGCTTGAGGACAAGTCTTAGGAATGCTCAGTTTGGATACTGTTCAAATGCTGCTCTTTTGAAAAGTGAAGAGGTTGTGAAGATGGGATAGCTGACATTCTCCCATCCCAGACGCCTCTCTGCTTCTGAAAGCAGGAACACGTCTGACAAACAGAAGCTATTTCTACCGTCCTGCATAAGGCTGGCTCTGCACCTCACTGCCCAGACAGGGGGGTGTGTATCCCTCCACCAGTCCTCTGAAAGATCGGTCCGACATCACAGTTAGTCAGAACGGCTGTGGCGCAGACCACTGGTTTCACCAACCAGACAAGAAGGGCTTTAGATCTGTCATTCATCATTAAGTCAACCAGTAAACATCATAGCTTCAGACTACGGTTCCAGAATCCAACAAAATGGAAGGTCTAATCAGTATTTGCATAATGTAAGGAAGGAAAGAGGAAGCCAAGGGGTGAATAATTATGGGATACACTGGAGCAATCCTTTAAGATGCCCAGAAACCCAAAAATAACCAGCTCTTCCCATATTATCATCATCTCTGTTTCCCTTGACCAACTCATTCTTCTTAACCCCACTCATGGTCCCAGTCCAACCCTTTCATACACTTCCATGGGTGTAGAAAGCAAAGATCAAATCTCAGGGGAATCCACAGATTTCTCTCACCCCTTTATATATACTCACAGTGAATGGTGAATCTGATAATCTGATATTCCAAATGGCCAACAAATCTTTATTGACATCATACTGGGAGCAAGACATTATGCTAGGTGCTCTGGGGACACAAAAGAAGGCATGCACAACACTGTCATTACCCTCAAGGAGCTCCCAGTCTGGTTGGGAGGCCTGGCTTCCACTGGCCACACAGTTGTACATGATTAAGTCCATTAACGAAAGACTTGGAGTGTGAACACTGTAGGCATTTGAGTGTTGGTGAGTTCCTAAGGATTTAAAGGAGGGTCTGAAGGGTGAAGGGGGAAATGAGCAGGATGTCTATAGAACACTTAGCCCACCTGGAGCAGAGTGTTTGAGTGGGTGAGAAATGGAAATGAGATAGAGAAAACAGGTCAGATTGAGATGCTGGAAAACTTTCTCCCATAGGAAATGGGAGGAGGCTGTCTGGGTGGCTCAGTTGGTTAGGCGACTGCCTTGGGCTCAGGTCATGATCCTGGAGTCCCAGGATCGAGTCCCACATCGGGCTCCCTGCTCAGCAGGGAGTCTGCTTCTCCAGCTGACCTCTCTCCTCTCATGCTCTCTCTCTCTTTTAATCTCGCTCTCTCTCTCAAATAAATTAATAAAATATTTAATAAAAGAAAAAAGAAATGCTGAGGATATGAGGGGCACATCAGAGTGAGGCTTAAAGCTGCAGAGCAAAAGATGTGATGTGCAGGCTGGATTGAGCAGAAGAACCTGGAAATAAAGTGCTGAGTTCAAAGCCAAACGCACTATCTTAGCCTGGAGCACAGAGAGCATAGAGTGAGGGACAGTGAAGGTCTCTACAAAAGACATGTGGGATGAGGACACAAAAGCAGGGGGAGGGACGCCTGGGTGGCTCAAATGGTTGAGCCACTGCCTTTCACTTAGGTCATGATCCCAGGGTCCTGGGATCGAGTCCCGCATCAGGCTTCTTTCTCGGCAGGGAACCTGCTTCTCTCTGCCTCTGCCTGCCACTCTGCCTGCTTGGGTGCGCTCGCTCTCTCTCTCTGACAAATAAATAAATAAAATCTTTTTAAAGGGGAGGGGGCAGTAAGAAAGAAGAACACATCCAAGAACATGCAGAAGGTCTGAGAATGTATGTTTGGTAACACCTGTCAGGCACCGTTGTAAGAAATTACGTGTATTTTTTCAATGAATCCTCACAACAACCATATGAGGTCAGTTTGGTTATTATCCCCATTTCACAGATGGGAAAACTGAGGCAGAGAGAGGTTCAATCATTTGCCCTCTGTCCCACAGTGATTAAGGGCAAGGGGAGGCCAGGGGAGGCTTTGAGCACAGTGTGGCTTCGGTGTTTTCACACTCAACCACCTCACCAAACAGTTTCGCCAAACTGGGCTTTGCATCAAGAGGCAGAAGCCAGATCAGCTTTGCCCACCCTTCTTGTGAGGTGTTAGAAGCCTACCCAAGGTTCTGGGAGTTGTTTGAGATACAAGTAGAGAACTTGGAAGTCAAGTAGAAACTGGAGACACAGCTCTGAGGACCATCCTCCCATAGGGCTTGCTGCCATGAGTTTTCATGGGAACGGAAGAGTGAGGGAGTTTTCAGAGGAAGAAGAGAAAACAGGAGCATACCACAATGAGCCCTGAAAACTGCGTAGCTCTGGGGTGACAGGTGAAAGAGACATCAGGGGAACATGAGACCACATGGGTCAGAAGGGTGAAGAGAGCTCAGAGTGGAGTGTCATAGGGGCCCACGGAGGAAAGCATTTCGAGGAAGATGGTGGTTAAGACACCCAGGGTTAGGGGGTAAAGAGTGATGAGTACAGGGCAGCTGGACCACGGGCAGGGGTGGGGGGAATACCTCTGACTTTCAGGGGTCTCGTTTGAGTAGCACCCAGGAGCAGTAGGGATTGAGGGTCTGAGGGGTCCCAGGAGGGAGAAAGCGGTGGTGGTAGATGAGGCCAACTAGTTAAGAAGCTCATCAGTGGGGAGAGGGAGACAGTGGGTCAAGTGCATGGATAAAAGCCTAGAAGGGACCAGTGCAAAGGGTGGTTTTTGCCCAGTGGGGAAATGGGGATTTTTTTTTTTTTTTTTTTTTTTTTGTGACGGAAAGAAGTCTTTATTGATAAATAGGTTACAATGAAATAAATAGAGTGACAGCTTTGGGGGGAATAAAAACGCGTAGGATTTCCGTGTCTCCACCCCAGCTCTAGCTTTCAGCCTCCCCCTTCCTACTGGCCAGTTTGGATGATGAGGCCTTGGTGGGCATGCCTGGCCTCCTCGGGCCCTTGGGGGCCTCTATCTTCCTGGCCAGGGGTTCAGGTACCGTCTTAGACCCACCACCCCTGGGACGAGCAGAGGCCTTGGCTTTGGGCCCCTCCTTGGCCACATGGGCAATGACCTCTTTAGGAATGTGGTTTTCCTTCTTTATGGCTGGAGAAGCAACACCATTCTTGCCCTTAGGGACCGTGGATTTTACACTCTGACTCCCAGCTTTTGTCTTCCTGGGGGCCTCACCACCTTGGCTCTTCCTTCTGCCTTTGACCTTTGAGTTCTCACTGAGCCCGGTGGCACTTGGAGGAGCCCATGGGGCCTTGTCTGGCTGTTGAGAGGCCTTCCTGGCCTCACTCACTCTTGCCCCTTGGTCTTCGATCTGGCCACCTTTCTTGGGAGCCTTCTCTTTGGCTGCACCTAGTTGGGAAGAGCCATCCTTGCCTCTCGAGGCTTCTTTGGTCTCCTTTTCACCTCAGCGGGGTTGGAAGGGTCCTTCTTTGCCTCTCTTGGTTTCTTAGGCACCTTCTCCTTGGCCTCACTGGGTTTCCTGGGGGCAGTCTTGGTGGATGTCTTCCTGGGTTGGACTTTCCTTTTATGCTTGGGAACCAATTTGAAGCTGCCAGTGGCGCCCCTGGCCTTGGAGTTGGTGGGCCTGATGTTGGCAGGCCTCGGCGATGGCTGTGGTGTTGCTCAGCATGCACACGGCCCGCTGCACCTTGGCCAGGTCGCCCCCGTGCACCACGAGGAGGAGAAAACTCAGGGTCCAGACACAAAGCATGGTCCAGAGGCCGGATCTGTTGGAGAGAGTGCTCTCCTCGTTTCCTGAGACTGGGAAGTGGAGCGGAGAGGACCAGAGATCACCACAGCGAGTCACCCTCTTCTCTGGAAACCAAAGGCACGGCCATCTGCCCAGTGAGGACAAGATGGGGAGGACCTAAAGAGAAGTGGGCGCGCCTCTGCACGCCGTCATGTTTGGACGGAACAGAGTGAAAGGTGCTGGCGGAAAGTTTTATTATCGGAGGCAGATGATGAGAATTGGGTAAGGAATCAAAGTGAGCTGGGTGGGAAGATCAATGCATTTAAAAACCTGGAAAAGCAGCCGTGGAAACTATTCCCCGGCGCCCCCTCTCCCCTCTCACGCCAGCCTAAAATGAGGCCACAGTCCAATCAGGCCTCCTAATGTCCAATAAGATCAGCCACGCGCTGCCTGCTCCTCGGGGCTCAAGTCCTAGACTCCGGCCTTAATGAGTCACCTGCTCAATAGTTTCCACTTCAGGCCTTTGGCTTTCTGGGACCTCGGTCCACTCAGCTGCAAAATTGACTTACGGGATCATGTCAATCGCCAGATGCTGCAGAGCGGAGCGGGACAGCCCAGCTTCTGCAGGTAAACGAACTGCCTGAAAGGAAATGAGCAGTGATTTCCCAGGGAGTCTCTCCTGCAATGTCGTTATAATGTCAGCTTTTGACAGCAAAACGATTTCAGCGGAAGACTCTAGAGTATCTCGTGGAAGTGCCTGAGCCTTATTAAAATGATGTCAGTGCCGGCTACGTTTCACGTCTCCCGCACATGAAAACCCCGCAGCGGGAGAACTCAGTCCCTCCGACAAACTACCACGCTGCCCAGACCCTGGTGTGCACTTGACCTGTGGGGATTCCCTCCCCCACCCCTCCCTTAATTTCAGGTGGAAGACAATCCATCCTGAGCTCCGCCAGTCAGCCAGCCCCGAGGAGGGTGTTCTCCGCCTTGGCTCCAAATGCCAGCATTTGTGTATCTGTGAGGCTCTTCAATTTCCTCCTCGTTCTTTCCGGACAATCGGCTGTGGAACGCGCACCTCACGGGGTCTGATACCTTTGACTTCGAGCCTTCTCGGTGGCCCCCACTACAAGCTCCACATACATAATCTCGCGTTTTCTTCCCGACCTTTCCACCAAGTAGGCGTTACCGTTGCCATCTTTACTGGTGGACCAACAGGAGCTCAAGGAGGCAGCCGGTGGGTGAAGAGTTGAACCCACATCTACGTGGCTCCAAAGCGCCTGCTTAGGACACACTAAAATCACCAAGACCTGGCAGAGGGGGAACCACACCAAGTGCACACCAGCCAGGTGTGTGCAAGGCCCACGCCGCCTGCCTCAGGAAGCCCTGCGGCCTCATCCTGGTGAGGCATGGTGGGTGGTAGGGGAAGGTCCTGTGTGGTATCTTGTATCCTGGCCAGGTCGGGGAAGAGCCAGCTTGTCCGCACGCCCATCGGCTGGTCACCTCTCACGGTGGCACCAGTGCTATGTGTACCGGCCCCGGGCCCCCAGCGCCATCAGCATCAGCCCTAGGAAGCTGATAAGGTGGAACAGACTCGCAGTCTGAGCAACAGCAGGTGGCTTGATGGGCCCCGAGATGTCAGGAACTTTCCCCGTGTCCCAGGGCTGCTCTCAGCGGCCCCAGCCAGCAGGACCTGGGTTTGCTGCTCCATTTCCCCGGCCCTGGAGCTCCTTCTCAGTTTGTCCTGACAGTGCTCCAGGGATGTGGCTCCAGGGCTCTGCACCTACGTCCCCTGTCTGCAAACCGGGGCTGGAGGACAGAGAAGGAACCAGCATGCAATGACCCCTTCAAACAGCGCCAGGAGCACTTCGGTGGCTCAGTTGGTAAAGCGTCTGCCTTTGGCTCAGGTCATGACTCCGGAGTTCTGGGATTGAGTCCTGCATTGGGCTCCCTGCTCTGCTGGGAGCCTGCTCCTCCCTCTGCCTGCCACTCTCCCTGCTTGTGCTCATTCTCTCTCTAACAAATAAATAAAATCTTTTAAAAAAAATTTTTAAAAACACCGTTGCATCTAATTTTCACAATAAGTGAGGGGCTATTATCCCCCTTGTAATGATGAGGAAAGTGAGGCTCAGAGAGGTGAGATCACTTCCCAAGGTCCCCAGCTGGTCAGTGAGAAAGCTAGCATGTGATTCCTTGATTCTCTGGTTCCAAAGCTTCGGCTCCCAGGCCACCCCCTTCTAATTCCCCCATGGTCCTGCCAGGAAGACAATTCCCCTCAGAGACTCTGTGTTCACCCCAGCCCTGCTCTCAGTCCTGTAGGAAGGAGACCAGCCTGACATTACTTCAATATCTGCATCAACCAGTGTTTTTTCTTGGTTTTTTGTTTTGTTTTGTTTTGTTTTGTTTTGTTTTTTTTAAAACACCTTCCAGGCTGTGAGGGGAACCATAAAGAAATGAGGGTAGAGGGGCTCCTGGTAGCTCAGTCAGTTAAGCGTCCGACCCTGGATTTCGGCTCAGGTCATGAGCTCAGAGCCTGGGATGGAGCCTCACATCGGTACGGTACTCAGCAAGGAGCCGGCTTGAGATTCTTTCTCTCCCTCTCCCTCTGCCCCTCCACCCCCCAAATAAATAAATAAATACATAAGATCTTTAAAAAAAAAGGAAGAAAGAAATTAGGGTGTATGGCTTGCCTCTAAGGAGCTTACAAGCAGGATGGGGAGAAGAGCTGCCACACAGGGAAGAGAAGGAAGCACAGCCAGGCTGGGGCGGGGGGTGGGGTGGGGATGGGGGGCGGGGCTGAGGACACAGGGAGTCAGGCCTTCAGCTGCAGGTGCCCAGGTGAAGGAAGGTGGGCAGGGGATAACCTTCCTTCTCGGGGACGGCATGACCCAAGGACAGAACTGACTGCACAGGGAAGGAAGAAGTTTCAGGGGGACAGTGGGGGACAATGGTGAGGACCTTAAAAATAAAAGAGAAAGTTAACGGGAGGGGCAAAGCATGACTGGAAAAGAGAGAAAGAAAGGGGAGGAGGGAGAGAGGAAAAGCTGCATCGGAAGAGGTCTGGGGCACGGGGGGAACTCCTGTTGCCCAGTTTGTGTGCTGGCCCTCTGGTCGCAACAAGCAAGTAGCCATGGGAGCCTCCCCCTCATCTCACATGCTGCCCCCTCTGACTCTGAGCTTGGAGCAAGCAGCTGTCACGGGGGGACAACTGCGACAAGAGGTGGCAGAGGCGAGCGTGGCCCTGGGTGGTAGACTTCTCAGCAGCCAGCTCCTGGAGGTGCTGGCACCTTTTGGGTGGGGGGAAGGAGTGAATGGGGGTTCTGTTGGCCCAGTCCCTGTGGACAGAGCTTGCTCCAGGGAGCTAAGAGGACCTCCAGAAAACCCAAATTATAGACTACTCCTTGGCTGGCCTGGTGAGCAGGGCGCTTTGAGTACGAGCCAAATTCCACTGTTCCCTTCATCTTTCCTGCGGTAAATCTCAAGGGGGGAATCTGGAAATCTCTCCTGTCCTCCCTAGAGAATCACAGGTGCAGGAGAGGGCCCCTCGATGAGGGGGTGGGAGACAGCCTCCACATGCTATCCTACGTTTGGCATCTTCTCAGCATCTCACTTCTTGGGCATTTGAATGCGATCAAGATGCTCGAAGACAATCATACACTAGTGTGCTCATGGTTGCTGGCCTCCTTCTCTTCTGGGGAAACTCCTCACTGCAAAACTATATCCCCTCCATCAGGCACTTCCCCCTTCCAGGGACTCCAGGGGAAGTAATTCCCCAGGACACGAATGGAGAGCAAGGGGCAGCCGGCTTCACCTACCCAACTGGATGCAAAACTTTCATCAGCGTTGTTCCTGAACGAATGAGGTGTAGACTAAAACCTCCAGATTCACCTAAAGAGCAAGATAGAAAAATGTCATTCTTTTGTTGGAAACTTGCCTAAACTTTAATATACACTGTGTGGTCAAAATGAAAAAAAGAGGGGAGCCTGGGTGGCTCCGTGGGTTAAAGCCTCTGCCTTCAGCTCAGGTCATGAACCCGGGGTCCTGGGATCAAGCCCTGCATCTGGCTTTCTGCTCAGCGGGGAGCCTGCTTCCTCCTCTCTCTGCCTACTTGTAATCTCTGTCTGTCAAATAAATAAATAAAATCTTTTTTTTAAAAAAATGAGAAAAAAAAGAGAGGAGAGGCGCCTTCTTGCTTCAGGAGCTCAGGGCCTGGGGCTTCTCCCTTTGCCTCCATCAGCAAATATACACAGTGAAGGCTCGAGGCTTTGGAGAAGGGGATTAAGTGTAATAATTAGTGCAGCCTGGGTCCTGAGCACTCCAGTCTGAAGCTGGACCTAACCATGGTCTAGCTGAATATTAGCCCTGGCTGAATCTTGTTCACACACACACACACACACGCGCACACACACACACACACACACACACACACGCCACTCGCACCACTCATGCCCGGAAGCTCCTCCCCTCCCTGCTCTTTGCAGAAGGACCAGGGACTGAAGACCAGATGCTTCTCTAGCCTCAATAATGTAGGGCCTCGCGGTTGTCTTGAATTAATACTTTGGAAATGTTCTTCCATCCTGTAGCTTCATTTTCTTAGACACAACTCCCTGACCTTTTTAGATTCTTGCTATAACAATGTGCCTCTTGTTCAAATAATTTGCAATTACCAGACACCAACTGGTTGCAGATAAAGGCTAAATGTAAAAGACCAACAATATCCAACTTCAAAAGGGGGCTTAAGATTGGAGTACTTACTAAAAATAAGGGATCAAGGAGATGGAAAGAAAAGCCCTGGCTTAATTATCTATAAGATGGGGCCATCACAGCCAAAGGACAAGTGGCCCAGTTCTCCGGAGAATCCAGGACCCACCAGCCCTCTGGATAGAAACTCAAATCCGTAGGGAGGCCTACACCACGAGCTTTCTTTGAGAACTATGTTGACGATTACTTATTACACTAATTGGAAATAGCAGAAACTAGGTGACTAACCCATAATTTCTTCCTTCCTTTCCTCCTCTCCTTCCTATCTCCCTCCTCCTCCTTTGTCTCTCCTCTCTCTCTGCCTCTCTTTCTCTCAGTACTTTCCCTGCGTCTTTTAATGGGTCGGACACGGGGCGCCTGGGTGGCTCAGTGGGTTAAAGCCTCTGCCTTCTGCTCAGGTCATGATCTCAGGGTCCTGGGATCGAGCCCCACATCGGGCTCTCCGCTCAGCAGGGAGCCTGCTTCCTCCTCTCTCTCTGCCTGCCTCTCTGCCTACTTGTGATCTCTGTCTGTCAAATAAATAAAATCTTTAAAACAATAAAAATAAAAATAATGGGTCAGACACTATAACAGACACTAGGGATATAAAATGAGAAAGACCGTTCCTGCCCTGAAGGCACTTGCAGCCCCTGGAAGAAGAGGACACATCCGACCTGCGAATACAGCAAAGGGAAGGACAGAGTGCTCTAGGAGCACCCAACAGACTTGCCCCAGTCAGAGGGAGGTCCCGTTCCAACACAAGCAAAAGCCCCTGAAAAAGCTTCCAGTGTGAGCCAGGACAAGCCTGCTCTGAGTGCTCTGAGCACAGGGACCCGGGGGACCTGGGAAGAAGGGATGGGGGCAGGGGCAGCCAGGAAGGTGCTGAGTGCCCTTGGCGGGCAACCTAAAGCAGCAGAGCCTGAGCACCTCCCCATCTCTGCTGACTAGTTCCCCCAGAAAGCGCTGGGTGTCTGAGATAGAAGCCTGGCTCCTCCAGGAAGAGGAAGCAGGTTCCAAGAGACTGCCAAGTGTACCTCCAGACAGCTTCTCTGTCACCTGAAAGGCGAATCTGCCGTTCCACCCCTGGAAATTCATTCTTGAAAATCTAGAAGTCTTGCATCCTTATGAAAGTGCCAAGTTTGGGGGAAGCCCTGCGCTCAGGTTCAGAGAAGATCCCCCCTGAAGAGGTGAGGAGCTGACAGCAGCACCTGTGGGACCCCAGGGAGGTCAAAGATGCCTGGCAGGGTCCTCGGAGGACAACACGAAGAGGGGCAGAGTGGACAGACAGCAGAAATATACCCTTGGAAGCCAAACAAAACCAAGATGGGGGGGAAAAAAAAGACATTTTTTTTCCTCCTATAATTTCAAGAGGAGTGAGTGGTATTTGTAGTTTTCCCCCTTACCTCCCTCTGAAACAAATGCAAACTCACGAATGCAAAAGCCTCCCTGCTTTGGAGCATTTCATTCTTTCATCTCACAGACTTGATGGAGCCCCCACTGGGTGCCAGGCTCTGAGCCAGGGGCTGGTGGCTGGGGCAGCAGCAGGGTTGGGGGGGGTTGTCTGGAGGGTTTCTTCCCATTCTCCCCACTCGCGGTGAGGTTGGAGCCTCACAGGGGCCAAGAATCCAAGGTGCCAGGGCTGCACGTGGCAGATGGGCTCCCTGCAGCTCCCCCTGCGAGTGCCCAGCAAGGAGAGCCGGATGGCCACTGGATGCGACGGCACACAGCATCTTGTCCAAGGGCTTACCTAAAGCCCGGAGCCTGCAGGTTGGAAAAATAAACCCACAGATGAAATGAACATTATAGTAGCAACCTGCAGAGCCTCTTAATCTGTCACTTAAATCTAGGGCTTTTAGCGATAATTGAACACCCTACTGCGACTGTTATAAAGAAGAGGAGGAGGAGGCGTCGAAGTTGTGGTTTCAGAGGGCGGATGGAAATAAATTTCCCTTCAAAACGAGTCAATAACAATGCCTTTGTGTTAAAGGCCTAGAGTGCGGGCCCAGTCACTGCGGAGGAAAACAATACATCCAGGGTGCTGACTCACAGCCCAGCCTGCCATTATTGTGGGAGCGTCTGGGCCATC
This sequence comes from Neogale vison, assembly GCF_020171115.1. NCBI lineage: Eukaryota > Metazoa > Chordata > Mammalia > Carnivora > Mustelidae > Neogale > Neogale vison. Next base: position 114,861,381 of record NC_058095.1, on the reverse strand, counting down.
GCATTTCTACAGAGTTGGAAAGGAGCTGCCTGGTGGATGACTATGTGCCTGTCATCTAAACTGCTCACTCTTCGTAAAGAAAAAAAGGGAGAGAGGAGGGTGGAGAGGGAGGGATGATCCACAGCTCCCTATGAGTCAGGGAAATGCAAATTGAAAGAGGGAGAGGGATGACCCTGGTGGCTCAGTTGGTTGAGCGTCTACCTCTTGGTTTCGGCTCAGGTCATGATCTCAAGGTCGTGAGATCCAACCGGAGTCGGGCATTGTGCTTAGCATGGCGTCTGCTTCAGAGTCTCACTCCCTCTCCCTCTGCTTCTCCCCTGATTCACACTCTTTCTAGAATAAATAAATAAAATCTTTTTTTTTTTAAAGAAATGATGAGATACGTGACGCAATGTTATGCCCCAAAAATGGGTCCATGATTAAAGGAGCGAAACTGATATAAAGCGAAGGTCAAACAAAGCTTTATTTCACGCCAAACATCAAGAGTCTAACCAAACGTTCGGGGACGCACCTCTTACAAGAGAGGGTGACCCTTCTCTGTTTCACAGTCTAGCTTTTAAGGGCAAAGGCCATGCAGTTGGGCCTGGCCACGCACAGGTGACCAATGAGATTTTAACACGCCCAGGAAACTGCACAGTGATGCTAGGTGACCAATTGAGTTACAATTTACCCTAGTAGACATTTGACCCAACCTATTACACCTTGATTAGGATTGGCGCCAAAAAGGCTCCCAAAGGGCGGCGGGGTGGGGGGTGGTGGCCATACTCCTTGGTAGCTAGGGAGACAGTATGCAACCCCCACTGATCGATATCTCCACCTGGCCTGACTCCCCCTTGTATCTGGCTTTGTTACCTGGAGCTGGTTTCCGGGACTTGTTTTTAAGTGAACAGGGACAGTTTAAGGGTTAAACAACAAGGTTTTTGTTTAACCTCAATGAAAGCCTCTTGCTAAAATATAAAAATATAAAATAGGTCCTTACAGCACCTATTACAATAGCCAAAATATGGGTCACTGAAATCCCCAAATGCTGGCAAAAATGTGGAGTAACAGGAGCTCTCATTTGATGCTGGTGGGAATGTAACATGGTTGCAGCCTCTTTGGGAGACAGTCTGGCAGTTTCTTAAAAAACAGCTTTCCTACCATCCAGCAATCGTGCTCCTTGATATTTACCCAAAGGAGCTGTGGGCTTCTGTCCACCCAGAAACCTGCACACAGAGGTTTATAGCAGTTTGATTCATAATTGCCCAGACTTGGAAGCAACCAAGATATCCCTCAATTGGTAGATGGATAAACTGTAGTACATCCAGACAGGGAAATTTTATTCAGTGCTGAAAAGAAATGAGCGATCAAGGTGGGGAGGAATCTTGAGTGGGTATCGCTAAGTGAAAAGAACCCAATCTGAGAAGGCTACATAATAGGACATTCTGGAAAGGGCAAAACTACGGAGACTGTGATAATGTCAGAGGCTGGTAGGAAATGGGAGGGATAAATAGGTGAAACACAGATTTTTTAAGGCAGTGAAAACACTCTGCATGATGGTATAATGATGGGTACATGTCATCACACATTTGTCCAAACCCATAAAATATATACCACCAACAGCAAACCCTCGTGGGAACTATGAACTTCAGGTGACCATGATGTGTCAGTGTAAGTTCATCAGTTATGATAAATGAATCATCTGAGGGTGTCTCCATGACTCAAATGGTTAAATATCTGCCTTTGGCTCAGGTCATGATCCTGGGGTCCTGGGACTGAGCCCCACTTCGGGGGCGGCGGGGGAGGCTCACAGCTCAGTGGGGAGTCTGCTTCTTCTCCCTCTGCTTCTCCCCCAGTTCATGTTCTGTCTCTCTGTGTATCTCTCTGTCTCAAATGATTAAATGAAATCTTTTTAAAAAATAAAAATTAAAAGAAAAAATAGCATCTGTTGGCAGATATTGTTCCATGGGGAAGGTATACCAGCGAGGGGGGCAGAGCGTATATGGAAAATCTCTCCATCTTCCTCTCATTTTGCTGTGAACCTAGAACTGCTCTAAAAAATAAAAGTCTTTAAAAGAAAAAGAAGAGGAAAGAAAGGGTGGAAAGAGGAATTGGGGGAAGGGAGAAAGGGAGAGGAAGAAGGGAGGAAAGGGAAAGAAATCTTCAAATAGAAGATGACATCAAAAGTCCCCTTTATAGGGGGACCTGAGTGGCACAGTTGGTTGAGCAGCTGACTCTTGGTTTCAGCTCAAGGTTGTGATCTCAGGATCATGAGATTGAGCCCTGCGTTGGTGGGGAGTCTGCTTGACCCTCTCCCTCTATTCCTCCCCCATCCCATTGCTCATACTCATGTTCTCTCTTTCTCTCTGAAAAATAAATAATTTTTTTAAAAATTCCCTTTATAGAGCTTTTAGAAGATCACGGTATATGGGAATGATTTTGTGAAGATCAAGTCCTTTCCAGTCAATCATACCAAGCCTCCTGCAAGTTTGAGAGGGGGCGATGGCGCCTTGCCTTCTGGAATGAGAGAGGATCTTCAGAGCGCCTGTCCCTGCAGAAAGGCAGTGTGAATCAAATACAGGAGGCAGTTATGGTGCCCGTATTACTATTATTACTGAACTGAATTGTCTTTGAGAGATTGTTCTAAGAGGGACATGAGCCTGAGGGGTGAATTGCTTCTTCAAATTTCTTCTTCAGAGAAGTCAGGCTTTCGGGATTTGAAGACACAGAGGGAGGGGTCTGGCAGCCACCTCAGCTGGCAGACTCCTTGCATCCTAATCCTCACAGAGAACCCACCTGAGCACTGGGCATCTGACCCTCTGAGACCTTGGGTGGAACCAAATTTACTGGAAGTCTCTTCGGAAAGCATCAAATGAATATTGTACTCTTCACATCAAAGCTTTTCCAAGGAGCACCAAGCAAGAGCCATTTTCATACTCATCCAGAGTCAGTCTTTCATGTGATCAGCACAGACTCTTAAACACCCACCTTCATGAATCATGGTCAGACCCAAGGCGAGAGGAGCGGTGGCTTTCCTTAATCTCACGAAACAAACTGTGGGTTGCTGGGGGGAGGGGGGTTGGGAGAAGGGGGGTAGGGTTATGGACATTGGGGAGGGTATGTGCTTTTGGGTAAATTGGAAGGGGAGATGAACCATGAGAGACTATGGACTCTGAAAAACAATCTGAGGGGTTTGAAGTGGCGGGGGGGTGGGAGGTTGGGGTACCAGGTGGTGGGTATTATAGAGGGCACGGCTTGCATGGAGTACTGGGTGTGGTGAAAAAATAATGAATACTGTTTTTCTGAAAATAAATAAATTGGGAAAAAAAAAAAAAAAAAACTATACCAGTCTGTCCACCTCAGCCCTCCTTTGAATATGTGTCAGTTGCTGAGAACACTCCCTTCACCCATCATTTCCCAACTCCAACTGCACGGGCTTATATCCAGTTTGAATCTAAATTCTCACCCACCAGAATACCCCACTGAACCCTTCGTTGTCAGACAACGAGGCTTTGGAGGAGTCAATGTGCTGTGTGATTTGAGGTTTTACCCCTTTGAGCGCGGAATTGTAAAAAACAAACAGGGAGGCTGGGTGTATTGCATACTTTCCTGCCAAAATGAAGAGAGCACATTTCACACTTGAAAGTTTACGATTCAGGCCATCATCCTGAATGAGAAGTATATCAGAGGACTGTAATTCACATGCTGCACGTAATAAAAGGTTAAAAGTAGTGGTGATTTCTGCCTCTTGGGCTGATGCCCTTAACGTAACTTGATTTCTGGGGCATTACCTGTTATTAAGTTATTTTCTGTGTGTCTGCCCCAGGTTTATCCGGGTTTATGGAGAATTGTTAAAAAGACATGGCACAGGTAACAAGCTTCATTTCAGAAATTAGAAACTGTGTCAGTTATTAGATCCCAGCATAATTCTGACCAAGGAGACCCGAATAAATGTTATCTCTCTCTATCTATATATATATAAAATATATATAATATATATTTATATATATGTATATGTATACCATATATATGACATCATATATATATAACATATATATATTTTTTTATATAATATATGGCCATGAGATCAAAAGATGTTGTATCAGTTAAGATTCTTCGGTGTAAGCCAGAGGAACCACCCTTGAGTTACTCAAGCCAGGAAAGGAATATACTGGAAGAATTCTAAGTAGGGCCCAGAGGTGAAGTTGTTGCTGAGCGCCCAGGCCCTGGACAGGCCTGCATGAGTGCTGCCACGAGTGTGAGGATTCTGGTGTTCGAAGATCCCACAGCAGTCACCTCCGGTGCTGGTGTGTCTCCAATTCAAGAGTCAATTCATAGGAAAGAGATGACCTCTTTGGCTCATCTGGGGTCATGGGTCTACCCCTGAAGCCATGCAGATACAACCCTGTGACAAGCAGCCTCATAGAAACGACAGAGAATGAAGAAGGGGCATTTTCCCCCAAAGAAAGGAATGTTGGGTAGATAAAAACAGAGGTCCACCAAAGACAGCTCCACTAACCCAACCTACACAGGGCATATTCTTTAACCATAGGCTGTTCCTGGTTTTGTATAAATGTGGTTTCCTATCCCAAGAGTTTGCCTGCTCTCCTCTGAGAGGCCACGGTAGGCCTCTTCCCTAGGGAACCTCCATGCCCTAACCCCCAGACTCCATGAATGGAGGCCTTTGCAGATGTGATTAAAGTTATGGACTGTAAATACAGAGATTAGCCTGGCTTATCCAGGCAAGCTAATGGAATCACATGAGTCAGAGGGGCACCACGGAAGAGTCAGACACATTCTTAGCACAAGAGGGACTCATTCCCTGTCACTGGAGGGGAGTCACATGGAAAACACAACGAGGAGTTCAAACAGCTTCTAGCAGGATAGCCTCTGGCTGACAGCCAGCAAGGGCAAAGGACCCCAGTCCTGCTCTTATAGGGGACTTAATTCAGCCAACAACCTGAATGAGCCTATAAGTGGGTTCATATCCAGAACTTCCCGAAAGGAACTCAGACTTGCCAACTCCTTGTGTCAGCTTATGAGACTCGCAGCAGAGGACCCAGTTGAAGTACTCTGTCCCCAGAATTCTGACATACAGAACTGAGTAATAATAAATTTGTGTTATTTTTTGCCACTAAATTTGTGGTAATTTATTACACCACCATACAAAACCAATACAGAGGCCACATAGATGTCTCACCTACTGCAAATTAATACCGGCATCCTGTGATTTTCTTGGTGATTATCTGGGTGGATGAGCTCTCTGGGCTTAGCAACCTGACCATAAATTCTTCCTTTCCATCTTCAGCAATAAGAACTAGACAAAACCAAAAAATATTCATTGAACAACTACTATGTGATAGGTACATTAAAACCATTACAGTATATAATCCTCAGCTCCCCCCCAGAAAAAAAATCCCCAAAAACCTATTATTCAGATTAATTTTTAAAAGATTCTTATTTATTTATTTATTTTTTTATTTGAGAGAGAGAGAAAGAGAGAGAGAGGGAGAGAGAACACAAGCGGGGTGAGGGGCAGAGGGAGAACCAGACTTCTGCTGAGCAGGGAGCTCGACATGGGGTTGGATCCCAGGACCCTAGGATCATGACCTGAGCTGAAGGCTTAACCAACTGAGCCACCAAAGTGCCCCTTTTTAATTTTTTCATTTTAAATTTTTCTTTTTTTTTTTTACTTATTTGAGAGAATGAGAGTGAGGGAAAGAGCTATTTTACAAATTAAAAAGCCCTCCATGTTATGGCATCCTAGAATGTAAGAACAGGAATAATACCTACTTCCCCAGACATTTATAAGGATTGAATAAGATATAAGGATGACAGACAACTCACCCAAATTCACAGGAATAGAAGGGATGGAGCTGGGATTAAAACCCCAGTCCAGGGACGCCTTGTTGGCTCAGTCGGTTAAGCTGCTGCCTTCGCTTCGGCTCAGGTCATGATCCCAGGGTCCTGGGATCTAGCCCCACATCGGGCTCCTTGCTCGGCAGGGAGCCTGCTTCTCTCTCCCCATCTTCCTGCCTCTCTGCCTGCTGTGTCTTCTCTCTCTCTCCCTCTCTGACAAATATATAAATAAATAAAATCTTCAAAAACAAAAACGAAAACCAGTCTGTCTGACCCAACACAAGCTCTACCAGCAGCACCATGAAGAAGCCACCCAAACAACGGGACCAACCTGACAGCCAGGATGCTTCGTGGCCTCAAGATCCTCCAGTGTCTGGGACATATGGGTCCAGTGGGACCAAAGCTGGACCCAGAGTTATTGGCCAGTCTCCTTCTCTCTCCACATAGATGGGTGTGGGGGTTGGAGAACATACTGAGAGCTGCAGCCAGATCTCAGTTCTCCGTGGTTTTCAGTTTTCGCAGGGCTCTCCTGGGTCCGGTCCATGCAGGCACAGTTACCCCAGCTGTCAGGAACACGTGGAGAATTTTTCTCAGCCTTCTGTAGCACTCTTTCATTTTTGCAACTGCCCCATTAGATCTATGGCTCACTCCAAATAAGAGCAAAATCTTGGGCTAGCAAAGTCACACGGTTATGCTCCTTCGTTCTCAACTGAGTCCTCCATGTTTAGCCAGCAAAGCCACAGTTCTAAACACACACACACACACACACACACACACACACACTGCGCCTGTCCTTTCTGGCCACAAACTTGCTCATTTCCAAGGCCAGTCCCCCACATTGAAAGCTACAGTTGTGGCCAGTTGAGCTGACAGAAGGGCGTGGAAGTAGCTCCAGGCAAGGAGGCCACAGACGCCTATGGTTCTTACCTGAAGCTCCAATAGTTTTTCAAGAATAAAAGCTTCTCAATTTGTTGTCTGCTTTGAAACCGTTGTTTTTGACATTTTCCCCCCAATGTTATGCTTGCTTTATGGAGGAGTTACGGGCCTCTCCTGCTGCCATGACCAGAAGCCTCTCCCCACATCCCTCCTGAGGCCCCAGGAGACACCTGCCACCGGGAGCTCCCACTCCCCACTGCTGTCCTTGTCCCCGGACCATAGCAGACCCAACACTGCTCGACAGAAGCCGATGTCTATGCCCTTCAGAGTCATTTCCCAGCTTCTCCTATCTCTTTCTACATTTCCCAGCTCTGGCCCAACATAGCCAAAATGGAGGATTTTACAGTTTGAATCTATTTCTGTCCTATGCATATTATCCAGTAATAGAAAACATACAAGTCTGGGGGCCCGAGCTCTGGCTTCAACTGTCATTCCGTGTTTTTCATTGCAGTTAATGAACCATAACTGCCCCCAAAATACTTTGGCTTTCAGACTAGTGGGGCCAACATTCTTGACTGGGTATTAATTTACCATTGCGTTTCTATGAAAGAACAAGAAGGAACTGTGTGTGTGTTGGGGGGGGTGCTTTATTCCTACGCAAGCCTCATTCCTTGTAGCTGAGAGCTGAGAATGTTTTAGCCTACTCTCCTGTTTATTCTTGCTGCATTACTCCTACATTAATATCTCCTTTTGGAACGCTCAGAAAATAAAGGAAAACAACAGCCCTTCCTGGCAATGCATGTGAACGTCATCTAGTGATGTGATGGAGTTATTGCAAGGTGATTATGAATCTAAATGTCATCCGGTCATATGTAGTCTGAATAAATAACATGCTTACAACGACTTTCAAACACACGCACATCCCTATGGTTTGGTGCTAGTCTTCTCACCATTGGCGGATTATGGGACATTTTTACTAATATTAGATAGGGAGTCTACAGCTTCTGGATCACTCTGGAAGCAGAGAAGGCCTATAACATTTACTGAACGTTAGAAAGTATTCCTCATCCTCAAAAATACTGGGCATCCCTGCACCAGGGAAACCAGATCTTAGCAACACAGCCTCTCCTCCCTTTGACCTAGGGAAGGGACGTTATCAGAGATGGAGGGTTCCTCCGCCACTGCTACTGGCTTATGTCCATGACATTGGCCAGCTGGTGGGTGTGCTCCCCTTGTGAAGTAGGCAAGCTATTGCTCTGTGAGTCTGAAGACTCAGCTTCTACTCCATATGACATTAGCTTGCTGGGAAATCTTGGAAAATCTTCATTTTCTTGGGCCCCTCCTCCTTCATCTATAAAACAATATTACTAAATGATGTCAAAGACTCTTGGCAGCTGAGCCATTCTTGGACTCAACACATTGTGATTATAGGCACCTTGCACACATCTTCCTGTTCATAAACTGCAGGATGGCCACAGGCCTTTTACAGACAATTGGATTTTCCGGCTAAGTGCCAACAGCCTCTCCTGGCTACTGATCAAAAACAAAATGCAGCTCAGGGTACAAGTGGCCGATAGCATCCAGGCTTGGATGGAGGAGCCCACAGAGCCTCTTCTGTCTGAGCAGCAGCCACTGATCACCCAGCACTCGCTATGTGTCAGGCACATGGGAGAAGCACGTTTTGGGCTCTTAAATCAGTTGATGCTCACAATAATCCTATAAGGTATCTTGTTACTCTTCCCCTTTTACGGGTTAGGAAACACAAACTTTCTCTGCATTATCCTTGCACCCTTTAGATCACCTTCCCCTTTCAAAGAAAGGAGGAATGTATTTATTCTTCGGACAGAATTCATACACACATAAGCCATCATCCTGTGGGTCGCCATCATGAAACACAGCAAGATTCAGGGAAGAAAATAAAATGTTCATTTAGCTATTATCGTGTGAGGTTTCCTTCTCTGAGACAACTCTCAAATATCTATGTAATGATCCTTGACTCTCACTGGAAGCTGGGTGATTTGAAGTTTGTCACTCTTCTTCATCAGTCTTAGAGCAGAACGCATCAAACAGTGAGGAGGGCTCACGCTTGACAAAGCACGGCAGCTAAAGGATGGCATTCCAGAGAGAAGTTGTGACTTCTGCAACTGAGTCAATCAGCCCCATCCATTACCCTCTTACTAAGTCTCTCACCAGGACCCAACCCAAAGGAAACTGGGCTTACCCTATGCACACTAAATTAGAACAAAGAAAAGTAAATGATGATGATGCACAGAGTTGGTGACATTATAGTGAAAATCCATCCTTCCTACAGAATATATATATATTTATATAGATATAGATAAAGATATAGAACTTATATATAGATAGATAGATATGACTGCAGATTGGTACAAAACTTTCATGAGGCAACATAACAAAACCTAACAATAAAACTCAGCAACCCCACTCCTGATCATCTACCTCTAGAAAACTTATCAATAAAGACAAGTCATACATGAAAATTGCCCATTGCAGCATTGTCTACAATGGCAAAATATTGGGGCCAACATAAATACACACACACACACACACACACACACACACACACACAGAGTCTTTTGGTATTCACTGAACACCTATTACATGCCAGGCACTAGGCTAGACCCCAAGATGAATGTGAGTCCTTGATGAGTGTGCTGAATATTGAGGTTATTTTGTTTTGGTTTGGTTTGGTCTATTTATTTTCAACAACTGGTATTCACAGTTGGTATTCACAGCTGGACTTCTGGCATTCCTATATATCACGAGGCTGGAAGATTGGAAACTATATAAAAACCTGGATCCTGACTCTGATTTGCATTCTGCCAACACGATGTGTTTGCATGAGATTTGGAAGGCAGAAAGGAGGCAAAAGGACGTATTATTCTTCCTCCAGCACCCATGGTGGTCGCATGGGCCTCATCATGTGCGGCTCTTTGTAGAAACCAGCAAAACTCTTGCCAACCACCCACCTGGGTGCTGGAGGCATCTGGGACCATTAGTAGCATTTTCCTGCTTTCTGACCTCTGCTTTCTGCAGTACTTCCTAATTCTCTGAAAGTCAGTCTTGAACCTGAAAGTTAAGGAGATCCACTCTCCACGCTCACCCCTGCTGCTAATTTTCATTCCTCCACCCTTGGTTTTGTAAGCACCTAATGCCCTGTGTTAAATCCCTCTCTGATCAAGATTCCTAGAGTAATATTTATTTTCCTTGATCCCTAACCTATTGCAAAAAGATAATGATCTAGAGCAGTCCTGTCCGGTAGAAAAATAATGCAAGTCACACATGTGAGCCCCATGGGTAATTTAAATTTTTTAGTAGCCATATTTTAAAAATAAAAATAATCAGGGGCGCTTGGGTGGCTCAGTCAGTTAAGCAGCTGCCTTCACCTCAGGTCACAATCCCAGGCTTCTGGGATCGAGCCCCAGATGGCATGGGGTTCCCTACTCAATAGGGAGTCTACTTCTCCCCCTCTGTCTGCCTCTTCCACTTCCCTTCCCCCTGCTTGTGCTCTCTCTGGCTCACTCTTTCCTTCTCAAATAAATAAAACCTTTTAAAAATGAATAAATAAAAATAAAAATAATCAGGTGAAATTAATTTGTTTTATTTAACCTAATATATCAAAAATATTATCATTCTAATATATAATCAGTATCGAAATCTTAATCAGAGCATTTACTTTTTATACTGTCTTCAAGGGGCAAGGTGTATTTTATCACTAAGTCATTTCTCAATGCAGACTGGCCGAATTTCATGCACTTAATGGCTACACGGGGCTAGTGGCTCTGATACTTCATAACACAGAACTGTACAAGACACTCCTGCTATGATGGCAGATTATTGTGTCACTGTTTAAATGAACTCTGGGGTTTGGCAGGGGACCTTGTTTCTGCTACTGTGCTTGGCTCATCTCTCCACCCGGTCCATTAGGTGTCTGTCAGGTGAGACCTGTTTCTCCCCACGTGAAATCAAAGGCAGCCTCTCCAATGGGAAAGAAGAGAAGCTGTGTAGGCACCCCCAAACTTCATCAAATCCCAACAGGCAAGAAGGGACCAGGTCTGGGGTGCTAGGCGTGGTCTGCCGGGTGCCGGAACGTACTCAGGAGCCGACCCATGTAGCTCTCTGCTGAGACAGCAGACAGGCTGGCGTGAGCTCCTCGGTCATGCCCACAGGGAAGGGGAGGCTGACAGACAGAAGAGAGTCAGTGGGACTTCTTTGCAGAGCTTCCGAGCTGGCAACATCAGCCTAGAACCAGAACCTTACTTCCAGGCATGCCCAACAAGCAGGAGCAAGAGACACCTGGCTCTGGAGACCGAATCTTGCCAATGGTGAATCTGAAACAGATAAAATCAGATGTGAGGCTGGATTCAAGAAAGAGAGCAGTCGCCAAGGTCAGGGCAAGCCAGGATGGACACGTGCTGATCGTGGACTGCAGGAACAGGCTGAGAACGACTGCAGACCCAGCCAGGAGAACGAGGTTAGGAACCAGGGTGAGTGCGGTAAGGCCTGGGTGTGCCTGCCTAAGGTGAGGAGGGCTGGGGTGCTCATCGGTCCCTGCTGGCTGCCTGTCCTCCAGCTTCATCCCCGAAGAGCTGTGTGCAGCTTCCCACGCACCCTCATAACAACCCCCCCGCCACCGCTGATTTGTGAGTTCTCTCCAGTGGGGGAGCAGTGCCAAGAACTTTCCACACATAATCCCAATCTAGTCCTCCCGGAAGCCGGATGAGGAAAGTACTATGATTAGCCCCATTGCATAGATAAGAAAACTGAGAGCCTCGGAACCTCACCTGAGGACTCGTACTTAGGAAATGTCGAAGCTGCGATTCAAACTGCAAAACTTCTGGGACGCCTGGGTGGCTCGGTTGGTTGGACGACTGCCTTCGGCTCAGGGCGTGATCCTGGAGTCCCGGGATCGAGTCCCGCATCGGGCTCCCAGCTCCATGGGGAGTCTGCTTCTCTCTAACCTTCTCCTCGATCAGGTTCTCTCTCACTGTGTCGCTCTCAAATAAATCTTAAAAAAAAAAAAAAAAACTGCAAAACTTCAATCCAGAGCCTCCCACATAATCGTGGGGCTGGGCTGCTCCAGTGAAAGTTTGGGGGCTTGACTGGAACTGGAAAAGGAGCGATGTAAAGGCAGGGGGCAAATGGTCAAACCCCAGTTTGGCCAAACTCGCAAATTGCATGCTGCGGTTGGACCTGGGGGGTGGGGGGACCGTGGGAAGCAACTGGAATGACACTTTGCCCCCCAAGGCTAGTGGCGCCCTCCGTTCACATTCCAGAAATGACCACCAGTGTCCCTGGTGCCCACAGGGACCCCACCTACCAAGCCCTGGGCTGAGGGGCAGGGGGGGTAGCAGATGCTGCCTTACTCTGAGAGAAAGGAATCATTCTTAGGTACAGAAGGTGCTGTTACCATGGCGACCACAAAAATCTTGGCCCAATCCTAGGCCAGTAGCTTGACTTCTAATTCAGAGAGGCTTGTTTTCCAGGCTTAGGGGCGGGCTGTGGGGATGAAATTGAATTTAAAAAGAATCAGAGTGTCTCTCCACACAGCAGCCTTGCACAAAGGGACAGTGTCTCTTCCAGGCTCAAAATCTGAACAGGTACACCACAAATACCCAGAGACCGACGGAAAGCCCCGTGCAGAAGGTGAGGCGTCCTTTCACAGTGGACAGTGTCCCAGCTGGGGCTCAGGGCCGACTTACCAAGGAACCTGCCAGAATAAATACGACTCCTCTGGAACAGGAGCCGCGTGCCCGTTGTGGGCTTCCTGCAGCAGTCTGCGGTTGGGCCCTCACAATGCTGGCTTTTTCCCGACCCGTCAACCCTCGCTGATGGGACCAGAGTCAGCCCTGGCAGCTGTGGGTGCTTTCCTACTCAGCCTCACTCAGCTCTGCCTGCAGCTCCACAGATTCCTAAAAACCTCCCTTTTAAACACAGCCTGGGTCTGTCCTTCCTCTGCAATGGTGGCTCACCCATTCCGTAAGAATTCTGGGCTGGGAGGAGGAATGCAGATGCCACCCAGATGCCACCTGTCCCTGGGGGTATTTGTTCACTGCCCCACCTCCACCACCAGGCAGGCATCCGTATACCATGCACATGCCGGACAGGGCACCCCCAAGTCCTAGGACCAGGAGCCCGGCCACAGGAGCTCCCCTTTCCCATCGATGGACCCACCACCATCGGCCATGCTGTTGCAGGCCATGGGGCTCCCCAGAGATTATACGAACCAGGTCTGGCTTTTTCAATCTTTTATCCCTGCACCAAGGAGCCAACAAAAGTCCTTAAAGATGCCTAGAATGGGAAAAAAACAAAAACACATACATAAAAAACCTTGCCTGAGTCCCAAAGTTTCCTGTACCTAGGAAGGGGTCAAAAATAGTAGAGCCAATTAGTGAGAATCATTCGACAACAGGTTCCATATGCTTGATGTTTCCATTTATATTTCAGTCATGCAAAAATTATTGAAACATTAAACGGAATTCTAAATAGGTGCAAGAAAAGCTTTATCTCATTTTTGGATCCCAGTTCAGTAAACTACTTTCATTTGTCTGCTTTCAGCTGCTGTTGACGTTTTCATCTTTCCGGAGGACGTTTATCATTATATCTCATCTGAAGTTCAACTAAGCACATGAAAAGAGAACAGGCATTATTAACCCCCATTTTATAAAACAAGCCCGGATGACCTAACCCAATGTGACGGGCTCAACCGTTCCCTCAAGGTCAACACCAGAGCACAATCTTAGCAAGTCTAGATCTAGGGCTCTGTCCAACTTTCCAGAATCTCAGATGTATCAGGAGGCTCGTGTCCTGGGTTGAACCCAGTGGATTAGAGAGATAAGTTTTCTTTCATAACCAGTAAGTGTGATTGCCACTGGGAAGGAGAGAAGGTAGCTGAAGCCATGGGTGAGGGGAAGATTTTCCTTTCACAGTAGACCCTTCTGTGCCTTTAGATCGTGTACCATATATGTGACCCAATGACCCAGAAAATAATTAACATTTAATTTGAAATGTTAGTTTAGATGTAACTTAAAATTCAAATGTAATTTTAAATTTCCTATTATAAATCAATGTTCTCTTACCCCAAATTAATGGAGTTGAAACACACCTTGTGATTATTGTGACCCTTAAGACTTGTGAGAGCCACACGTGGGTAGGCCCACAGCCAAGTTCACAAGAAAGAGACTTAGGTGAGAGACACTGGCCGCAGTCACCCCTCTGCGCCCGAAGCTGCATCATTCAGTGGAAATAAAATAGCCAGCTTGCAATGATCTCTTTGGTGAAGGAGAGTCATGGCGTAGGTACTTTAAAATGTGAGTAAAGATTTAAAGTTGCATCTAATTTATAGTTCACATTGGAATGTGTTTGCACACTTTGGAATATGAATCTGTTTTACTCCATGAACTTACAGCACTGTAAACTAAAGAAACCCAAAACACTGAAATATTGGGAAACTGTCCATATTTTCTCTCTGTATCTGTTAGAATGCTTCTGGCTACAGGAAACCAAAATGCTGGCTGAAACTGACCTAGACAATAAGGGAATTTACTGCCGCACAAAATGGACGGACCACAAGTCTGGGTCTCGGGCTTTGTTGATCTAGCTCCTCAGCAGTGGCATCAGGGTCCCAGCTCCTTCCAACCCTCTGTGCTGTGTGTTCTCAGTACCGGCTTCATCCTCGGCAATATGGCGGCAGGGCTCCAGACACTGTCTCCGACATGACAGATTCAAGCAAAAAAAAGGAGCCATTTTGTTTTCTTAGAACAAGGGAACCTCTCAGAATTCTCCCACTGCTACCCCACCCCCAGACATCACTGCCTGCCTTACTTCATCACCTGCCATTCCAGAACCAATCATTAGCCCGGGGGTGGGTGAGGATAATCAATGGGAGAAGAATGGTTGTTGGCCAAACACAATATCCGCTATGTACATCGTCCTTCTCCCAAGAAGCGCCTCCCTACAGTCACTCAGTGAGAAGCTTCACAAGAGAATGGACTGAGGGTTTTGACTAATCGTGAGCCTCTGTTTACATAGAAATGCCTGATTATCACCTCCTTCCTTTTCGGATTTACTCCTGCTGCGAAGTGGTGAGAAACTATGCATTTTAGTTTCAGGTTTCTTCTACCTGTGTGTACTATGTGTTAGAAATAAGTTTAAACAAAGATAATACTCACATCACTAAAAGACAACTTGGACTGAGTAAGTGGGAGTTCAGTAAGCCATTAAAAGCAAGATTCACCATGAGGGAACACCATAATAATAAGCAGCCAGCGCATGTTCAACGTGAATGTGTCTGTTCACATGGGTATCGTGTTCATTATTGTCCTTCCCAGAAATCTACGTGAGCCAAAGGTATTTTTCAAGGCTAATGATCAAATGAAGTATGTAGGATACAGGTGTCAGGGAAGAGTCTCATTGACTCAAATGCTCCTTATGCTGAGGTCTAACCCTTGGCTACTGCACCTGCCCTAGCAGCTCAGAAGTGGATGGACACTCAGGGAGTATTCTCATTAAAGGTATACGAACCCACAGGAGAAAAGATGGATTGATGTCACTAACTTGCTGAGATAATAACCACCTCGGCTGCACAAAGCCTCAGCTGGAGGTTAAGAAGAGAATTGCCTACAAGCAATTTACACAGAGCTGCTAAGAAATAAAACAGTGTCAGATGGGCCACTGAAAACCAGCGTGGGAATCTGTTCCTTTTTTTTTTTTCTGGAAAGAGACAGAAGGTACAGCCACTGGCTACATTTATTTTTGGAGCAGGGAGAAGGGAAAAAAAGATAAGTAGATAGAAAAAGATGTAGACATATGGACTGATCTGATTCAGCCCTGGAGAAAACATCCATCTCAGCATGTCAGGGTTAAGAAGGACCATACACTTGTGACATTGCCATCAGAAATGCACAGTTTAATAGCAGAAAGGGCAAGAATGCCAGGACGGGATCATTCTAGAGCCAAAAATTGAAAAAAGCAAACTCCTGATTCATCTTACAGCTTACACAGCTGCACTATGCTCTACGACAGTGTGGCGCCAGCTTCCTGAATCACCTGCGGTCCGTGTTCAAATGCAGATTCCCACTCAGAAGCTCTGGGGTGAGGTCTAAGATTCTGCACTTCTATCATGCTCCCTGATAATGCCCATACTGGCAGCCTGGGGACCACACTTTGAGTAGCCACTTTCTAAGCTATCTATGACAGGGCATAGCATTCATCTGAGTTCATGGTTGGTATAGTTTTAATGTGGTTTTAATATGTATAACTGTTGGAGTCAGAGGAGTGCGCGACTCTTGATCTCAGGGTCATGAATTTGAGCCCCACATTGGGTGTTGAGATGATTTAAATAAGTAAAACTTTTTTTTAAAAGAAACCAAAAAAAAAATGCATAAATGTTAAGACAGAAAGGAACCTTAAAAAGATAACAAGGGTTGGGGTGCCTGGGTGGCTCAGTTGGTTAAGGCTCTGCCTTCGACACAGGTCATGATCCCAGGGTCCTGGGATGGAGCCCCGCATCGGACTCCCTTTCGGCAGGGAGACTGCTTTTCCCTATCCAGCTCCATTAACTTGTGCTCTCTCTTTCCGTCAAATAAATAAATAAAATTGTAAAAAAAAAAAAAAAAGATAACAAGGGTTAATATCCAGAGCATATAAAGATGTCCTACAACTCAACAACAACAAAGAAACCATTTTATTTTTTTTTAAGATTTTATTTATTTATTTGACAGACAGAGATCATAAGTAGGCAGAGAGGCAGGCAGAGAGAGAGGAGGAAGCAGGCTCCCCGCTGAGCAGAAAGCCCGGTGCAGGGCTCGATCCCAGGACCCTGGGACCATGACCTAAACCGAAGGCAGAGGTTTTAACTCACTGAGCCACCCAGGGACCTCCAAAAAAAATTTTTAAAAGGGGCAAAACATGAGTAGACATTTCTCCAAAGAAGATACATAGATGGCAAATAAGCTTATGAAAAATATTCAACATCCCTAATGATTAAGGAAATGCAAATTAAAACCACGGTGAGATACCACTTCACATCAATCAGGATGGATATTATTAAAAATAAATAAATAAAAAATGTTGACGAGGATATAGAGATTGAAACTCTTGTGCATTGTTGTTGGGAATGTCAAATGATACAGCCTCTATGAAAAACATTATGGCAGTTCCTCAAAAAATTAAACCTAAAGAGAGGATTCCGGGAAGATGGCAGGGTAGAAGGGACCAGGAATTGATCTCCCCAGGTAGACAACAATTGCACTGGCAGAATCTATCTGATGCAACTGTTTTGGAAACTCTAGAGTCTATTGAAGGTTTGCAACTTTAGATTTAGATAACAAATGGATGAATTTCAGTCAATTTCGTCTCTTAGAGCCTAGCAGCTACCCATTCCCCCTTCCTCCCAGGAATGTGCCAAGAAGTTTTGCATGTGTTCCTGGAGTAACTTACACACAGCTTGCTAGAGTCACACTGGGCAACAAGAACCCTGTCCTTCAAATATCAAGGACCTGTTCTCTGATTGCTGATTGCTACTTCTTATCAGAGGGGCCCACAAAGAGGCAGGCAGCCATTGCTGGTGCACCTGTCCGCATTTGCTCCAAGTCACTCCCCCTCCAACTACAGTGACTTTCCAGGGATTTCAAGTGCTGCCATCTTCCCCCCGGCCCCAACCTTTATTTTTCTCTTTTTCCCCTTTTGGGAGTCAGACTTTTAAAACTTTGGAGAAAATTTATGGAATTACCATATGATCCAGCAATTCCACTTATGGGTATAGACCCAAAAGAATTGAAATCAGGGTCTCAAAGAGCTATTTGTACAGCGTTATTCACAGGGGCTAAAACATGGATGCAAACCCAACAGTACATTGACAAATGAAAGGACAAGCAAAATGTGGTTTATACATACAATGAAATATGATTCGGCCTTATAAGGGAAGGGAATTCTGCCATGTATTACAACACGGGTGAACATTGAGCTCATTATGCTAAGTGAAATAAGCCAGTCACTAAAAGACAAAAGCTGCATAATTCTACTCATAGGAAGTACCTGGAGTAGTCAAATTCACAGAATCAGAAAATAAGACGAGGGTTGCCCGGGACTAGAGGAGTCAGGGAACAGGGAGTTTGTGTTTTATGGGTGTGGAGTTTTAGTTTCGGAAGATGGGAAAGATCTGGAGTTAGAGGACAATGATGGTCGCACAACACTGTGAATAGTCTTGATGCCACTGAACCACACCACTAAAAGTAGTCAAAAGGGTGAAGTTTTATGTTGGATGTATTTTACCTCAATGCTTTTCTAAAGTCGGCTAATTTCACCATCTGGTTTCCTAGATGAAGAGGGTAAGGCAAAGGATTACTGTGAGGGAAGAGGAGAAAGGCACAGCTGGTTGGTGACGGAGACCAGAAGGAACCCCTGAAACTGAACTCCCCATTCCACGTTCCGTGACCTTTCGATTCTGACGATGGGCTGATCTGGAATGAGATACAGATGCCAAATGTTGTAGAGAAGAGAGAGAAAGAAAACTAAGTGCTAAGCATGACTCTGGCCTTGTGGCTGTGACGCTTTAGATAAATACTTAACTTCCCTAGGGTTAGACCCCTTGTCATAAAATGCTGAGACGGACAACAGTCTCACCAGGAAAATACAGAAATTGACTCCCCAAATATTTTACTTGCAATACTAGTCTCAAGAGAGATCTGTGGGAGCAGAGGATACAGATTTGTAGGCAATTATTTGGGAACTGCTGCAGACAGAATATCCCTTTTAAGTAGTCACAAAGCGCATTAGCATAGCAAAGGCTCTGGAAAGTTCTATCGTAAAGAAATTCATTCTTTTTTTTTTTTTTTTGTCTTTACCCAGTTATCTTACTTTGGGCTCCTGAAGCAGGATCTGAGATAGGGATTTGAGTGCAAGGAATTGATTTGGGAAATGAAGGGAGAACAGCAAGGAAATCGGGTAGCAAGACAGAGACAGGAAGGTAGCCTTGAAGAATGCATTATTAAGGCAGCCTTGGGGGGGGCAGGGGTTGGGGATGGGCAGCTGGAACAGAGTCCCAATGGGGAAACTGCTGAGCCAGTGTGGAGCACACGCCTCCATCGTCCCACCTGAGGGGCAAGACTGCTGGGATGTTTGTATGCCGACGCTCACGAGTGGGAGTTTAAGGGTTGCTTTGGGTGGGTGTCAAGTTTTTGGAACTCATGGCCCACTATGTGAGGGCAGATGGGCTTCAGGAAGGACCTTAGACATTCAGACAAGAGTTGCTGAAAGTCAGTGTCTTGTGCTGAAGCAGGACACCAACAGCTTCTGCTCCATCCAACATTTCTTAATCTCAAGTGGCTGTGGAACGCCTCCTCCCTCATTTCTGAACACCTAAAAATATCCCGCAGAACTTTGGGAAACAAGACAATTGCTAAGATCCCTTCTGGTTCTAATGATCTAATGTACTCTGATTTTAAGTTACTTAAAAATTACTTATGATGCCTATTCAGAACTAAATGGCCATTCTGTTTCTGAGCCTTGACCTTATGCCTGCAGGCTAAGCAAGGCTGGCCTCCTGTGGAGTGGGGAGGTTGAGGCAGGGGTGTGGGAGTTGTTGTGGGGGCAGACTCTGTCCAGGCCTGGCAGGTGGAAATCCGAGACTGCCATCTCTCAGATCCATAGGTATCTGTTTCTTAAGTTTCTTCCCAAAAAACTGAATGGAGAGTTGGCAGTCTTACTTTAAACACAACCATGCCATGAAAACACAGAGTTCTAGTCTAGGTTCCCAAGTTTGCACATCTGAATTTTTTTTTTTTTCCAATACTAACCTGACCACCTAAAATGTTTTCTTGGGCATGTGGGTAGCTCAGTCAGTTAAGCATCTGCCTTTGACTCAAGTCATGATCTCAGGGTCCTGGGATAGAGCCCCATGTTGGGCTCCCTGCTTAGTGGGGAGTCTGCTTCCTCTCCTTTCTGCCCCTCCCCCCACTTGTGCGCACGCTCTCTCCCTCTCTCTCCAAGTAAATAAAATCTTTTAAAAAATAAAGTACTTTCTTGTGTTCAAAAGGAGAAATCTTGTCTGAACCTGTGGAAAATTTGAGATTGGAGATTAATCACTCAGGTATAATATCATACCAGTTTGTGATGAAGAAAAGAAAGAACACATCTTTAACCAAGAAACTCAGCCAATCCCTCTAGACAGATGGGTTGTCTATAAAGAAGCGCTCTGACGAGCCCTCCCCCCAACCCAGGGCTGCTGTCAGCGTTCTTGCTCATAGCCAGGCAGTCTGAAGGCTTGCGTTGGGTGGAAAAAATTGCCTTGGCCTTGGTTCAAGTCTCTTCGCTCTCTCTCGCTGACAAGTCTTAAAAAGAAATCAAGAACCAGAAAGAATGAAAGGATTGCCCATTTTTCCCGATTTGGAGGGTTTACTGCTTCTAACATGCATCCTGAAGTTCTACTTTCGATCTTTTTCCCCCCGCACAAATCAATAGTTATCCGAACCATATTTACAAAATGAAAATAGTAATACCATTAATACATTAATAATTAGTTTTGGCAAATGATATCAACAGGGTGAACAAGTGTATAAATATATGTGAAAAATATATAAATATAATTTGTCATATGAATATGTGTTCATGTGAAGCAGCAAATCAGCCGATTTACAAATACCAAATGCCAACATGAAATCAATTGAAGTCAGTCCAGCCATGAGCCAGGCTCCATGCTGAGGACAACTAGACCCAACCCAACGGATCCGCCAATTCTGCAGGCAAAATAGGGTCAGATACTGGCATTTGACTATGATTCAACCTCAACAAAAAATGAAAGACATAAACCCAGGGTTCAAGGGGTTTAGGGGTCAGGAGGAATGATTAAGATGTTAAACACACAAGATTGAAACAAGGACTTAAAAAGTACAAGCAATGTGTTAAGGGGCTGATGGAGGAAGCAGAGAGATGTCCCAAGGAAGTAGATTTTCAGCCTTTTATAGAAAATAAAATAAAATAAAACAGGGGTGCCTCAGTTGATTAAACGTCTGACTTGGGCTTACGTCATGATCCCAGGGTCATGGGTTGAAGCCTACGCTGGGCTCCGTGCTTAGCAGGGAGTCTGCTTCTCCTTCTCCCTCTGCCCCTCTCCCTGGGCTCATGCTCTCCCTCAAATAAAGAAATAAAGTCTTTTAAAAAATAAATTAAATATTACACAAGTATCAGAATAATGAAAAAGTCCCTCATAGTGCGACCCTCCAAGGATAATTTACTTTATCAATAGTTTAGTATATTTCTAGACTTTCCCAACGTGTATGTTTCTATTTCTTCTACTTGTTTTTTAAAAAAATTTGTTCATACAACCCATATTGTTTTAGAACCTGTTTTTTTTGTCCATTTAAGTATATATCTGGAACATCTTTCTGTGTTTGATCTATCTCATTCTTTCCAAACTGCTGCACGGTATTCCACTGTGAGGCACTGGAATTTATTTCACTCTTCCTCGTGAATGGACAATCAGGTTGCTTTCACTTTTTGACATTTCAAACATGGTTGCAGTGAATATCCATGAACTTAGATCTTTGACTCCTTAAAATTAGTGTTTTCTAGCTTAAAACCCTAAAAGTAGAATCGTTAAATTGAAAGATACAAACCTTTTACTTCTAACGAACATTGTCAGATTAGAGGAAATGGATTTTAAATTGACCTTGGAGATCAGGAGGAAAAGGGGGCTAGGGTTTCCAGCCTGAAGTCGCTGCCTGGAAAAGGGCGCAGAGCTCTAAGAGTAAGCAGCATGCTGATTCCTGGAAACTATGATTTAGGGCACTGGCAGATGAGGCCAACATGCAGCTTGGGTCCAATTGTGCTTGGAAGGACCAGGCAGCCACAGCATCTCATTAGGTCTTAGTTTCTGTCCCTGTGATTTTTTTTTTTTTTCTCAAATGCCCACCCATCTTTGTTGTCGGTGACCGAGCTGTGATGGTGCTGAGGACAGTGGCTGGACAGTGGCTGTGGCTATGGCCCTGTGTGAAGTAGTGTCTCTCTATTTCTAGGCAAGTCAGTAGGAGGGGGACTTCCCCATCCCTCCACCCGATTCTGAGCCACCTGAGCTCTGGCCCTTGGCTGCCCATCAGGAACCAGATGGTCAGGGCTTGAATCCAGCTCCGGATGCTCATTCCCAGTAGGACCTCAGGTCAACCCGCTACCTCCCATGTCTCAACTGATAAGTGAAGATAATATCAGCCTTACACCCTGTGTTGTTGCCACAAGGACAGCGTGAGATTTTACCTACAAAACCATCGGAAGAGGGCCTGGCATTTACAAGAGCTCCTGGACTGTCAGTTCTTGGGGTGATGATTCAGTGACAGGTAATCTGCAGCCCCTCTCCTCTCCAATGACAGTGATCCAACACCTCTCAGTGTGCGGGGAAGGGAAGAGCAGGGGCTTTAGCAGCCAGTGGCCTCAGATGTAAAAGGGAGAAAACACTCTCGACTTCTACCTTCAGGCTTGTGGCAAGAATCCAGATGAGCTACGTGAGGGACCTTGCGCCCCGCTGGAACTCAGTAGCGCCTAGGTGGAAATATTATTCCTACTGATGTTATCAGAAGCGCCAATACACTGTTGTGTACGTGTCTCCTTCGTCTTCAAGGAGTTATTAATTCCCTGAGCCTCTCCAAGGTGGTAGGCAGAACCAAAGTCCATATGTGATGCTACTGATCAAGCAATAGAGCAGAAAGTGTTTAAGGTGGACAAGAGCTATTTGGAAATCACAGAGACAATGATAGGAACAGAAGCGAGGGGCCGTATTCCGTGATGGTTAATTTTATGTGTCAACTTGACTCAGCCAAGGAATATCCAGATAGCTGGGAAAACAAGGGAGCTGTTTCTGGGTGAGTCTGTAAGGGTATCTCCAGAAGAGATTAGCATTTGAATTTGCACACAGAGTAAAGAGATCACCTTCTCCAATGCAGGTTGGTACCATCCAATCCCAGAGCTTGAACAGAAAGACAAGATGGAAGAGAGATGATTTTGTTCTCTCTGCTTGAGCTGAGACATCCATCTGCTCCTGCCTTTGAACACTGGACATTGGTGCTTCTGGTTCATCAGACCCTTGGACTCAGACCAAGATTCTTGGACTTGGACTTACACCATCAGCTTTCCTGGTTCTCCAGCTCGCACAAGGCAGATTGTGGGACTTCTCAGCCTCCATAATTTCATGAGCTTATTCTTATAGTAAATATCCTTTTATATCTATCTGCCTGTATCTATATCTTTACCATACTGGTGTTCTTTCTCCAGAGAGTCCTGACTAATACAAGAGCGGTAGGCAATAATGATAGAATTAAGAGAGACAAATGGAAGCTTACCTTCCTTTTGCTTGGAGGCTGTGGAAAAGGTCTCCACTTGCATCTGAAGGGAGAGAAGCTGTTGAGGAGGAAGGGAATGCCCTCAGAAGTGGAGAATTTCAGAGACAAAGCATATGTGGAGAGGAGCAATGTTTAAATGAGAGAACCTGAGCCCAGGAGTACACAAAAGCTTTCCAAAGTGTATGTGGGCACAAATGGCTCAGAGAAAATTAAGTTTCACATGCTCCATTTCCTTACAAACTCTCTCCTAGAATTAATATTCCCAAGAACACGTCTGTGTCCCACTCAGGACAGGGACAGAGATTTTCCTGCCCTACCTTTCCCTTAACAAACACCCATTCCCCATTTTTAGCTATTAATTTGTTGTGGTGGTTGACTATTCCCTAAATGCATAGATTTTCTATATTGGGGCATGATTTTGCCCAGAGGGGAGTCTTGTAAGAGTCTCATGGGGAGATCAAGAAAAAGATATGATCAGTCAACATCAGGAAACTGGGAGAGGTGTCCTAACCCCTTGTGTGTGATGGAAGATACCAGATCAGAGCTCTCATTACACTTGGTCCAATCCATGTATCAGAAGGGATCCCGACACATGGTGGGCTGTATTCTGTAACCGATGGGAAATCGTCAAAAGCGATTTTTCCAATAAATTTCTTAGATGACATTGCACTTTGAGAAAAATGACCCTATGTTCAGAAAAAAAAAATCTCATTTTTAAGAGAAGCAATTGCAGTAGCTAAATATTTGAACGTAGTTAAATATTTATAGATTCACAACGTTAAATATTCAGGTTACCTCTGGTAGGCAGATGCTCCCTGGCATCAGTCACGGCCTCACAGATGCGTGTCTCTCTCATTACCTACTTCTTTCGTTATTCTTTTAAGCCCTTTCAAGTCACCTAATTGCTCCAGCAGCCAGGACATTTTTTATCAACCCCTGTTAATTAAAAGGCTTAACTTGCAGTGCTCTGTGCCTAGAGCCAGAATTCGTCTGGAATTCTTCAGCTTGGTCCTCAGCCAAGGACCTACTACCATGACCCTGTACCTCCAGCCCCGTCCCCCACCTGTTCATTCCTAGCCCCCTCTAAAGCGCCTACTTCCCCTGCCCCCGCCATCTGGAAAAGAAAGGGGCAGGCTCTCCCTGTGGGTCTGCTTCCTCTGTAGGAAACAGAGGACAAATTAGGGATTGTCCTGTAAATCTTATGGCTTGGGTCAAAAGTAATAGGACAGAGCTCAGTCATCTACTTAATCATCTTCTGTGACCATAGGTGACTCAAATGATTCTCCCCCTTCATCCCTCCCACTCCTTATCCTCCCCCCTAACCTTATATGTGCTGCTGTAGCGAGTCCTGCTTCCACCTTACCTTAAAGTTAACTCCCAGACAGAAACTAAATGAGATCCAAATAATGCCTACACAACACACAGAGCTGTCGATCTCTGTCTCTGAGGTCCTTGGGACTACCCTGGATAGTTCGTCTTCCTCCTCAGTTCTACAAATGTGTGTCCTTCCAACAAACCCTTTTCTGTCTAAGCTGGCTTGCACTGCGTTTCCTTTCACACACTCATTCATCAATGAACATGCATACAAATATAGAAATTTCTGATTCTTTATCATCACGTTGGTAGAACAAGGGGCCGCAGTTCTATTCTTCCATAAAACGATAAGGCTGCTCTGATAGGCAATACATACCAGGAATGCACAGATGGATACCGTGGCCATTCACCAGAATCAACAGATGTTTTTGAGTTCCAGATAGAAGTCACTGCCCCCATGGATTTGCTATCCAAAGAGGGCACTCACCACTAATTTTGACAACTGTTATAGAAGAAGGGCCAAACTCTTGCCATGATAGTTCAGGACAGGAAGAGTATTACTCCATTTGGGGACAGGGGAAAGCCTTTGTGAAAGAGAAGCCTTCTTTGCTGTGCACTGAAGGACGGTGAGAGTTCCAGCCGGCCAAGATCCCAGAAAGGAACATTCCAGCCAGAGCACTAGACACAAAAGCAGAAGAGCAACTAAAGGCAAGTAGGGAAGCAGCGGCCATGCTGTGCCTGCCTTGTGCGAAGCCAAAACAGCGTTCTCTTAATTTAATAAACAACCAGAAAAAGTCATAAAATGTTTCTGAGCCAAAGAATGACACGATCTGAGCTACACTTTAAGAAGATTAATCCAGTGGAATTATGTGGGATGATCTCAAAGGCAGAGAGAAGGCAGGCAGAGAAAGGAGGAAGAAAGCCAAGGAAATCATCTTAGGCGGCAGATAATGAGGGATTGAATTAGGACAGTGGGAATGGGAAGGAGGGGGTTGATGGACGGAAGGCATACGGCAGAAGTAGCAACTGACAGGCTTTGACAAATGTACGCATGAAATCTTTCACCAAAGTGTATATCGTTCTTATTTGGTGTTACTTAGGGTAGTCGAGATTATAGACCATCTGTCATCGATGCTAAGAAGTGAGACAGATTTGGGGCACCTGCGTGGCTCAGTTGGTTAAGCAACTGCCTTTGGCTCAGGTCATGATCCTGGAGTCCCAGGATCAAGTCCCACATCAGGCCCTCTGCTCATTAGGGAGCCGGCTTCTCCCTCTGCCCCTCACCCCTTTCCTGCTCTCTCCCTCTCTCTCTCAAATAAATAAAATCTTAAAAAAAAAAAAAAAAAGCGAGACAGATTTTATCCCCATCGAAAGCAGGCTGTTGGACACTCAGGGGCCCCTGCTTACAGGGGGTAGAGCTGGGAAATATCACAGGGCAGGGCATTTCCAGGGCCGGCCACCGACTCGGTGTGATGTCAGGGATCACATCAGACTCCTAGGCCCCCAGCACCTCCAGAAGCGGAACAGCCCGTAGGCAGCTGAATTATCACTGAGTTCCTAAGTTGGCTGGGGATCCTGCTGGGCTGCACTGTACTCAGAGACTAGCCTGCTTCCCGGTGCCCCCTGGGAGCAGACCCAGGACTCAGGACAGGGACAGAGTTTATATGTTAGAGGACAGTGAGTGAGGCTGCCTGTCTCTCACTGGCATCCCAAGCACCCAGCACACAGCCAGCAGATACATAGAGACGCCCAATAACTGAACACATTAGGATTTCTAGAATGTCCAACCCTACTATGGAGTCACCCCCACCCCCAGCTGCCACCCCTCTAATTCTGCTAGCATCCTGTCTGCCCCCGCTCCTCTCCTGAAGCACCCCAGAAAAACGGAGCTTCCTATGGCTTCCGCTGCAAGCTGAGAGGGGCCAGAGCATGACCCCCACTGCAGGGAGGGCAGCAGCGGGAGCAGGAGAGAGGGCTGGGAGAGGGCCGGCTTGCAGAGACAGGAATCCAATGCAGCCCCACCCCCGTCAACTGGGAAGGCCGAAACAGTCGCTCTCTCAGGAGCAGACAGAACAACTGAATACATTAAATAATCATTTTTTTAATTTGAGTCAGTAAAGCATTTGGGAATAGCAACAGTGTGAACAACCCTCACAACCCAATAACATTCCAGGCGGACACCGCGGTGACTGCTTGTCTCAACACTTGTTCCCCCCTCTTATCTCTCTATTGCTTCCAGCCACGATTTGATGAATCTCTGTGCCAGGAAAAAAATAAAACTTATTAAAATTATGCTGTCAAACTGTTGTAATTTTCTTTTATCTTGCTCTCAGCTGTTTAAAAAAAAAAAAGAAAAAGAAACAACAAACTGTTCCCTTCCAGGCCCCGGAGCCCTTGGAAACAGTATAGGTTTCAGGTCCTTCTGCTTCTGCCTTGCACAAACAGGGGGGTGTCTCGTGTTCTAATGGGGGTCTACAGAGGTCTAGAGAGAGAAACCCCTTGTGGTTCCCCTCCCCACTGCTGACTCTATATGAGTCGTCATTACATATGTGTGAGGCATTTTGAAATAGAGAAGTTATAATGATCAGAATTCTGCCCCCCGCCCCACACACAAACACACGCATGTTCAGGCAAAAAGCCTCGACCTCTACTGGGCGGCAGTCATGTCCATGATCTTGGTCCTACAGGTGAGGTCAATGGGAGCTACTCAGGAATTGCTGAAGCAATTACCTGGACTGTGGAAGGTAAGGGGCCTGCCAGTCTTCTTTGGGGGACAGGGACCTTCATCAAGGATGCCCTGGAGATCACATGGCCTGATGAGCCTCAGCCTTTCGTGGCCAGTGAAATGAAGACCACAGAGGTGGGACCTGCCTCAAGAACGAGCTGGTGAAAGCACCTCCGGGAAGCACTTTCAGCCACAGGCTGGGAAAGAAAGAATAGGTTTGGGGGCCTGGCAAGTAGCAGCAGCTATACTGGTGGAGCGCTGACCTTTCCTGAAGCTAAGATAAAGAATCAACTCTCTATGGTCACATGCATCGCCTCAACTCTTGTATTTCTGGGTTGTTTGCTTTGGATTCACCGTCCATGCATTTCCTCATAAGATTCTTTGGGGAAAAATCCATCCTCACTGCAGCTGAACAAAGGGAGTAGAGGGTATAGGCTGCTGGACCAATGTACCCATGGGTGGTCAGGCCACTGCTTGGCCACTTGGAGGAGTGGTGGCCAGGGCAGGCACCCAGGTGGAGGCCAGGCAGATGGGTGGGGGAGAAAAATGAAATGTGGGGGCTGGAGGTCAGAGACCCGTCCTCCTGGGGACAGCCCCCTTTCCCCCTTTACCGTCTCTGCCTTCTCACCTCCATTGGCTGTGCAGGAGAGTGTGGCTGGGGACTGGGGAAAGAGAGGTGTTTAGATCAGGGACTTGCATTTGGACAGAAGGGGCGCAGCAACTCACTCTGCCAGGGTTGGCTGAGGGACCTTGGACAGGATACTGAATATCTCGAAGCCTCAGTGTTTTCATTTGTTAAAAGGGAATAATGTTTTTGTTGTTGTTGTTGTTGTTTTTGAAGATTTTATTTATTTATTTGACAGACGGAGATCACAAGTAGGCAGAGAAGCAGGCAGAGAGAGAGAAGAAAGCAGGCTCCCCGCCAAGTAGAGAGCCCAATGTGGGGCTCAATCCCAGGACCCTATCATGACCTGAGCCAAAGGAAGAGGTTTAACCCACTGAGCCACCCAGGCGCCCCCAAAGCGAATAACGTTAATGCCTACCTCAGGGGCAGGTTGGTGCTGGAATTCAGTGACATATTCTATGTAAAAACTGAGCAGGATTTCACTGCCCCGTCAGCACATCACCCCTTCCTCCCCTGAAAAGCACCCTTCCTCTTTCAGGGAACTGCCTTTCCTGACCCCTTCACTCGGGTGGCCACGTGCGAGTTGCTACCTTTAACACGACCTGGACCGCAGTGACTGATGGAGAGGCAATTATCCTTTTTCAGCCATGCCAAAGCTAATAGACACCCTACAACTATAGTCATTAGTCCAGAGAGGGTGTGTGTCCCTAAGCAAGTCATTGGAACTCTTCAAAAGGAACAGGGTGTACAGATGTTCTAGTCCTTGGCTCTAGGCCCCCGCCCTCTGTGATTTAGCTCTATGCTAATTCTGTATTTTTATTATTGTTATTTCCAGTTAGCCACTGAATAGTATGTCGTGAATTTTTGATGCAGCGTTCAATTGTCGTCAGTTGCTTGTAACAACCAGTGCTCATCTCATCCAAATCATGTCAGGAGCAACCAAAGAATCCTACAAAAACCAGAAGTGGGATGTGGAAAGTGGCAGACCCTAAAAAGGGTCACTGGGTAGGTGAAGGTCAGGAGAGTGGTTTTGACATTCCCTTGAAACTGGGCCGGTCTTGGTGACTGTCTCCACAAAGCGAGTGCAACGGAGATGACACTTTGATTTCTGAGTTTGGGATAGAAAGAGCCACGGGGCTCCTGCAGGTTTATCGTGGGACACTCAGCCTGGGAGCCTTCAGTTGCCATGCACAGAGCCCAGAGCCCTAAGGCCACCAGACGGAGACGGCTCAAGGAGAGAGAGTTGCCTGAGGAGCCCAGCCATTGGAGTCTTCCCAGCCAGGCAAGCTTGTGGGATGAAGAAGCCTTTGAGATGACCCCAGGCCCAAGTGCTGTCTGAGGCTGTGGTCGAGAATGACCCGGCTGAGCTCAACCTCCAGAACCAGGAGCAAAATAACTAACTGTTATTGCTGTCACCATTGAAAACTGAGGTGGTTTACTGTGCAGCAACAGATGGCCAGAATAGCAAATGGAAGGCAGTCAGCATCCCTTCACTCTGCTAGAGATCTTACCCGAAGAGTCAGGTAAGCTATTTGTTACCAGATAATCTGCCAGGTCTGGGGACTCAGCCCACTGAGACCAAAGCTCTAGGGGCTTGAGTCAGTTGAGAAAGAGTAATTGTTCATACTGCCTGTAAGTTTCAGAATCACAAGAAGCTACACCTGGGGCACCCAGGTGGCTGAGTTGGTTGAACGTGTGACTCTTGATTTCAGCTCAGGTCATGATCTCAGGGTCCTGAGATAGAGACCCACAGAGGGCTGCCTGCTCAGCAGGGAGTCTCCCTCCCCTTTCTGCCCCTCCTCCTGCTCATGCTCACTCTTTCTCTCCGACTCACTAAAATAAATAAATCTAAAAAAAAAAGAAAGAAAGAAACAGCAGCTACATCTAGAACTAATGAAAAAGAATGATGTATAGGAGTGGACATGACTTTGAAACATTTCAGAACGTGAAGGAAAAAAGCATGTTTGTGGTTTTGCACAGGTGGATGCATTTTGTGGTTTTGCACAGATGGTGCACATGCACACCCAGGTTCCGAAGAGCCAATGGCATAGGATAGCAGACTTCCCTACCATGACCGATCAGGAGATACAAACGTGGCCCCCTTGCGAGCCATCCCAGGGCCTTCCTGGCCGTTGTTCATGCTTGAGCTGGGATGAGACTAGTAGGGCAGAGGGAAAGACCCTTCCTGTCCAGACTCGAATCTATAAAGACAGAGGATCAAATCTGACCGTGGAAGCGGTTCTAGCCTCATGAAGAAGGACGCCAGCACACAGAGAAGAGAACTGGGACAAACCGGGGAAACCCATCTGGGGCTTGAGGACCTGCGTTTTCCACCGTTATTTATGCCGGCCAACAATTCACTGCCAAAGCTGTTTAACTCAATCATCTGCAACCAAAAGAACGTTTAACACCATTCCAGGGACACAGAAAGCCCCAGTAAATGCTTTTCACACGTAGCTGTTGCCCTTTGCTGTGCTTCTAGCAAGAAGGGTAGAAGTCAACTATGTATGAGGAATGTATTCAAAGCCGCACCCCATTGGGGCTCAGTGGCCCATGAAGTCAGCTCACCTCATCCCCCTACTGGGAGCCCGTAAAATACAGGAATGCCCGATCCCGTCTCACACCCCTTAATGAGAATCTTTAGGGATGGGGCCTCGGTGTCTGTATCTTGTTAAAATTCCATTATTGGACTTCTGATTATATAAACACAGGTGTTTATCTCTATTTCCTCCCCAAACCTGATAAAATGACAGCAAAAGAATTAAAGAGCTAAAAATATGCAAACAAACAACAAACAGGAAAAGACTAAACAGATGAGAAATGTCAATAACATTT
This sequence comes from Neogale vison, assembly GCF_020171115.1. Lineage (NCBI taxonomy): Eukaryota > Metazoa > Chordata > Mammalia > Carnivora > Mustelidae > Neogale > Neogale vison. The sequence goes on along the minus strand of NC_058095.1, from coordinate 114,830,819 downwards.
TGTACCATGGAAATTGTATGGGAAAGGCAGCAAAGAAAGCCGAATCCAAGTGCCTGCAGGGGAAGGCAACCAGAGGCAAACCTATTTATACTCCAGGACCCGGGAAAGCTCAGGAATTCATAATACTAGGTTCTCTCCTGAAGGCAGAGAGGCACAAAGCAGGTCCCCATGAGGAGGTCTGTGTCCCAGGGGCCTGCCCCACCTTGGTAGCCAGGCAGGAGCCCTTACTCTGCCAGGAAGAAGATGAGGTTCATTCGGAGAGGATCAAGGAGCCAGGTGCTGGAGTCTGGGCCTTAGGCACACTTGAGGGCAAGAAGAGCTTCATCCAAGAAAAGAAGAATGAAAGGAAACACCGCACAGACTCTTAGATGCAGAGAACCAGCTGGTTTCCAGAGGGGAGGGGGCCCCAGGGAGGGGCAAAGAAGGTGAAGGGGATTAAGGAGTACAGTCTTGCAGTTATAATATAAATAGGACATGGGGATGTAATGCACAATATGGGGAATACAGTCAATAACACTGTAAAACCTATTTCTGGTGACAGATGTTAACTCTGGACTTACCAGGGTGACCGTTTCTATGTTGTACACATGAAACTAAAATAATACCGTGTGTCAATTACACTGCAGTAAAAATTAAAATAGGAGGCCCGAGGGCTCAGTTAGCTGAATGTCCCACTCTTGGTTTCCATTTGGGTCACGATCTCAGGGCCATGGGATCGAGCCCCAGCTCTGTTCCACACTCAGTATGGAGTCTGCTCCAGATTTTCTCTCCCTCTCTTCCTCTGGAGCACGCCCCCCCCCTCAACCCTCTGGCACGTTCTCTCTCTCTAAAAAAAAAAAAATTTTAATAATATTAATTAATTAATTAATTAAAAATAAAGGCAATACTACAGGCTGAATGGAGAAACTTCTGCCCCCTTCTATTCTTGCTCCTCAAACTTAACTGAAACTCTGAAGGCAAGAGTAGAAACAGTGTTCCATTCTGAGAAAACTGCTAGGATCCAGAGAAGGACACACAGAAGAAAACGTTTTTATATCCCCAACAAACAGCCAAGTCCCCATCTGTTGACCATACCAGTTCGCAGTCCTGCCCACGCACACAGAGCTATCACTTCGCTTTGTGGGGGCCTCACACTCCAGTATCGGTGACAGTCAGATAAGTGAGGAAAACCACTGCAGGGGAAGAGAGGCCAGAAGCAATACACAAGACAAGGAAACCTAGAAGAAATAAAGACAATGCAGAGACTAGAAGAAAGCTTCTGTAGTATTTACAAGCATGTGTGTGCACACAGGCACACACATGTGCACACACACACACAGGGATCGTCTCTTCCTCTCACTTCTTCAGTAGCTGCTAACAAGTTTTACTAACTGCTTTTTTGGGGTTGTTATTTTACTTTTCAGAAAGATTTCGTCCTTTCTGCAGCTTCACAGTCTCAGTTTTCAAATAAATTGACCATTTTCTGCTTTTCATTTGGGAGCTTTGCACACAGAAAATGTCAGTCCTGGAGTCTGCCATAACCACTCTTATGGCCCTTTAACCTCCCGTCATTCTTTGGAAGTGAAAATCCCCTGGAAGAGAAATGCCAGCTTTTGTCCATTTGACTAGCTAAGGACCCGCTCGGGAGGGCTCTGCGGGGACACAGACAAGCACAAACGCCGGTACCTCACCTCCTCTGTGAAATGCAGAGACCAGCTTGGGAGCCAATATTGATAGATCTTGGGATAGGAACAAGACTGCCTTTCACCAAGGAATGTTTCATTTGAAATTACGAAGATAATGCCAACAGTGCCTGTCTTTGGACTTTTTCTGAAGAAATGGTATATATTCAGCTGGGCTGAGCCAACCCTCTCCTCATAAAGGCAAGAAACTTTCAAGATGCGTTGGCTGTTAGGCACAACATAACTGTGTTAGAGCACCCATAAAACGCCCCTCAAAGAGTACAATGTTGCTGCACAGCAAGAAGAGGATTTTCTTCAAAAATGCAAATATATGTGATTTCTTAAGTTCTATCTGTCCCTCTACGTGATCTCAACATGTTGGTTTCGACAGTGTCTCGAAGGCCCCCCTCCCGCTCTGCAGAGGTCCTGAGCAGCTCATGCCCAGTTTCTAGCAGAGATCACCTCTTCCAGAGGAGCGATGACGGAATTAGGACTGGCTCCAGGCCGATGTGGCCACCTGTATGTCGCTGAAGCAGACAGTAGAGAGATTAGGAAGCAGGGGGACATAACTACGCAAAGGAGAATTGATGGGTACAGTGATGGGCCAGTGGTCATGAAGCGGTTCTCCTGCGAAGTAGTTAAAAACAACTCTGTGGTAACATGAGAATATTATTTTCCTCAGCCACTAAATTGTATTTATGCCGTAAACCACCTTATAGATTATTAGAATACCGGAAACCACCTGTGGATCAAAAGAAACAAATGGCAACATTCAACAAGCAGTAGAAATCATTAAATCATCCCAAAGTGGATAATATTCAAGGTGTTTCACTTGACTATTTTAAAATTGTTCTCAATTGCTAAAATAACAAAGTCTTTTGCCATACGCCTAGTTTTTTTCCCCATCATTTCATTTTAAGCCTTACAATACTTTTAGGGAATGAATAAGACCTACCATTACTCTCCCCAATTTACGAAGGAAAATAAGGCTCAGGAAAGCTAGGAGGTTGTCAAAGGTTCCGCAATTAGCAGGAATAATACCTAACCTGGTACAGTACTTTGTAAAACGCGAAGCACCTTCGAAAACATCAGAGCCCCTGGAAGCCTCCCAACAGTCCTGTGAGGAAAATGTTACTAGTAGGTTCGTTTCTCAAGCAAACGGAGGCTCTGAGAGGTGAGAATGTTCATGGGGGCCAACACTGTCCACAAAGACCCAGATCCCAAATCCTAATCTCACCCTCTTCCCATTTGAACTCAAACCCAGGTCTATTGCCCACAAGGCAATTGTCCTTTCTGGTAAGTCATCTGCCCTTGAAGAAGATAAAGAAATAAATCCTTCTCCTCCTTGACTGGCAATAGTTTAGCCAAATGCTTTGAAAGCCTTAGCGTTCTTGGGTGCTACGTTGACCCTTTTAGCAACAGTCCACCCAACAGTCCGTGTAAACTGATTTACAAATAGAGGATTCCTGAGAACCTGTAGAAGTCTTAACATGTCCATGGATAGCACAATATTTGGCATTTTAGATCCAGCCAAGAAAGGCTGTGGCTTTAGAAGAGCTAAGTGTGTCTTGGCATGCCATCGCTAAGCCCTGAACCAAGCCTACGTCCTTGAAAAAGCATAGGTGAGGTAATAATAGCAAACCAGGCTATATTAAGTGTCCACCTGCAAAATGTCGAGCTGTCTGTGTGCCCCAGACACCCCCCCCCTTCACGGTAATCTCAGTCAAGGTCCCTGTGGGAGACAAGGCAGTGGGGAGGGGGATGCGTCTACTCACAAAGCCCAAAGGTCATTAGTCTTCACTTGGCATTTTGTTCATTTGGTTACTTCTCTTATTTTTCCATTCAAAGCTAACCTTAATTCGGCACTGATTTGGGTGTCTAACATATTTTCATTTTTCAAGCAAAATTTATTTATTTTTAATATTTTATTTATTTATTTGACAGAGAAGGAGATCACAAGTAGGCAAAGAGGCAGGCAGAGAGAGGGGGGGAAGCAGGATCCCCACTGCGCAGAGAGCCCGATGTGGGGCTCGATCCCAGGACCCTGAGATCATGACCTGAGCCGAAGGCAGAGGCTTAACCCACTGAGCCAACCAGGTGCCCCTCAAGCAAAATTAAAGACTGCCATTTCTACACCCCTTGCCCCCAGTAAGAAGCAACTTCAGTGACAACTTTTTTATGAAAGTTCCTCATGACCCAACAATGGTGCTTCATTCATCTGACTTGAAAGACAGGGTTGTCAGAAAATCTGTAAGCTGTTTCCACAGAAATCCCCGAGTGCTGTGAATAGTATGTCTGTCCGGCTCCAGCTTCAGCACAAAACTTGGCTTGGTGGAGTTCATAAAACCAGTCTTCAGATGCCATAAATGCCCCATGGGTTTTGTGTTGACTCTGGAAATGCCATACTCTGTATTTAATCTTTCCACACGACGTGCTCATGAGTTCAGTTTCCACATTCCTGAAATACCAGAAGTTTCTCATGTGCTTAGTGTGCACTTTTAGGAAATCGAAATGGTTTACTGCTTTTTAAGTTTTGTACAAATATTAACTACTACTTCTCCTTTCAACATTTTTACTTTTCCTAAACAAAGTGAAGGCAAAAAGAAAGAAAAGAACTGAATACTGCTTTGCAAAAGTCCAAAGTTTTTCCGTTTTATTTTATCGAATTCTGATGTCACTAAGAAACTAGTCTTTGAATTAATACTGAGTCTCAATGTCAGTGGAAATCTTGGTCCCAAGAGAATTGCTGGGGCTTTAAAACAGAAAATAGTTCACATGATACATGTAACCGCCATAAATCTGAGAAGGCAGCTTATTAGGGAAGCTTCTCTTTGAATTGCAGCATGAAAGACTGATCTAGTTAAGAGAGAAATCTTGACTTCGAAGAGAGAAGGTAGAGTCGGTGCCTATGGTGATTCTCAGATTATGCATTTGATTTTTTTTTTTTTTGCAATTAAATAAAAATGTAGGAGCCTCTTGATTGCTCATGTTTGCTTCTGTTACAGCTGCTCCCTGGGGAAACGGTATTTTCGCCATCTGTAAATTGGCAGTAACTCCCAGCTTTTCTTTATGTCACAGCATATGTTATCAACAGTTTTCTGTTTCGTCTGCACTGGATCTGCTCCTTTAAATCCTTACTTAAAACTCACTTTTCCTGTGCTTCCCTGTGTTAAGGCCCACCAGCCTCCTTCAGTCTGTCACTACCATGTGTCTCATTCCTTCCCATTTAATTCAGCACCTACTACATGCCTGCTTATCGCCCAGCTCTCCACAACCTGCACAGGTAGGTTCTGATGTCCCAATTTTACAGATGACCGAACTGAGGTCCCGAGAGATGACAAGTAACTCATCTACAGTCACAGAGGTTATTGGTGGGAAAAGTAGGGGGGCTACAGACCACAGAGCCTGGCCCATTCATTCCAATGTGCTCTATGTTAAATGACGTGACACGTCATTCCTGGAACAGGAAACAGCACAAGAACGTCTAAGAACCTCAACACCTTATAGGAAGGTCACACCGAGGGGCGCCTGGGTGGCTCAGTGGGTTAAAGCCTCTGCCTTCGGCTCAGGTCGTGATCCCAGGGTCCTGGGATGGAGCCCCGCATCGGGCTCTCTGCTCAGCAGGGAGCCTGCTTCCTCCTCCCTCTCTCTCTACCTGCCTCTCTGCCTACTTGTGATCTCTATCTGTCAAATAAAATAAATAAAATCTTTAAAAAAAAAAAAAAAAAAGAAAGGTCACACCGATCATGGGTGAGACTCATAGACTCAGCAGGTCCTTGAGATCATCAAGTTCAGACTTCTGATCAGCACTCCAATTAGCAATTCTCTCTGCAACAAGCCAGGTATATGATTTCCCAGCCTGTGCTTGAGCTGTTTTTAAATTAAAAAGAAAAAAAGTGGAGAATCGCTGTGGATTGGATCGCATTTATGTATCAATATCCATCCAGTGGTTGAGTTTCCGCAGCAACGTTGCGCTTGGGAACAATTGTGCAAACGGCCCTGCTCAGGTTGGATCAAAATATTCCCACCAGCAGAGCCAGGCACCCAGGAGAGACCTGGCAAGTGAGTGGACAGCGACACATGTAGCTGTTCATGTGCCTTCCAGGGACCAACGCTCTCGAAAGTGGGCCCCGAAAGAGCTAAACAGCATCCTTTCAAAACGGCACAAACAACGTGATAAACACCAATTCCAGAAGATGAGGAATCCCTCACGATCCCACCAGCCGAACTAATCTGTTTTCATTCTTCTTGCTTCCTGCTAGTCCTTACCCACATGTAAACACGATGTTTAGAGTTGTAATCAAGTATACGTGCAATTTGCTCTTCTGCTTTGCGTGCTTGACATTATATCATAGCCATTTTCTGTTGCTACACAGTCTGCATAATTATAATTTTTAGTGACTGTACAAGAGTCCATCAAATTGGCACAACATAATTTCCTTAACTACTCTTGTTTTAGTTTTTCTTTATTATAAATTACTCCACTATGATCATCTTGATTTTTATTGACTTTTCCCCCTTCTTTTGGATTATCTCCTTGGAGTCAAAAATTAGCATACTCTTTAAAAAACAAAGTCAGTGCAAATGGCCTCTGTTTTGAATTTTGTGACATGCTAAAGATCCCTGTCCTTAGCAGAACTGACATCAGGTGTGGCTGTTCTTTTATGTATTAATACTTAGGTGTCCCACAACTTTGTGTCATAAAGAGATAAAACTTTGCACTCCATGAGCATACTTTCTAAAAGAAAATAAAAAGAGAACTTTTTAAAGAAGAGTAAAATTATTTTCACGTCTTCCCCAAAAGAAAGTTTTTCCAAAAGTTTTTGTTATCTTGGGGTGCCTGGACGGCTCAGCCATTAACATCTACCTTTGGCTCAGGTCATGGTCCAGGGTCCTGGGATCGAGCCCCGCATTGGGCCCCTTGCTTGGTGGGAAGCCTGCTTCTCCCTCTCCCACTCCCCTGCTTGTGTTCCCTGTCTCGCTGTCTCTCTCTCTGTCAAATAAATAAATAAAATCTTTAAAAAAAACTTTTTTTTATCTTTCCCTTTTTAAAATCTGCTACATTCACCTCCTATACTCTTCAAACATGAGTTTTTCAGCAGGAGCTTGAGGTCACTGGATTTGTTATTCAAGGAGATCACTTGGTCCCCAACATGGGAGGTGCCTTAGACAGAGTTGAGGCATAGCTGGGGTCCGGTTGGGAGATCCCAGCAGTAGGTCAGTTAGGATAGCGTGAGTCTCCGAGGTAGGCATGGTAGGTGGAGTGGGGATGGCCAGAAAGGGGCAAATGCTGGTGACACTTCTTAGAATGGTCAGGACTTGAAGATCAATTTGGTGTGTGCATTGGACAAGTGCACCTGTTGGCCAGCTCTCTGGAGATTTTCAGAAGAATGATCCTGTCCCAGGCTCAGGTGAGGAAAGCTAGATCACTGCTAAGTCAGAATCATTTGAAGCACTCCAGAATCTCTGAGCGCACTTGCCCAAAATGTCTCTAGAGAGAGTCATTCATTGAAGGTGACATCCTGCCTCTCTGTGGGCCTTCAATTACAAGGCAACCTGCTCCTGAATGAATGACGCACTGTGACATGTTTCCCAATGTGGTGAGGAGGAAGCACTGGGCTGGGGAGTCAGAGAATGGAGTCCTAGTCCTTCATGTGTGGTCATGGTAAGTCACTTGATCTTGCCAGGCCTCAGTTTACTTAGCTGTAAAGTGGGGATAATGAGGACTGTCCCACCTGTTTCGCAAGCTGTTTTTGAGTATCATGTGAAATGACCTGTGTGAATCTCTTTGTAAACTCTGATGTCGGATGGCCTGGGGAGTAGAAAGAGGCAGGAAGTTGATCACATCACCGGTTGTTGCTGACTGATAGAAAGCAAGGCCTTAAATGAATGGGACATGGGACAAGTAAATTTTGGTGAGTGTGCCTGAAGGGTTATCTCTGTCTGCTTGGGCTGCCATCACAAAATACCACAGACTGGATGGTTTAAACAACAGACATTTATTTCTGAAAGCTCTAGAGGCTGGAAAATGCAAGATCAGTTTGCCGGCAGATTCAGTTCCTGGTGAGGGCCCTTTTCCTCAAGGAGGTGTTCTCCTTGCCAACAAACACCTCTTGCTGTGTCCTCATAAGGTAGAGAGAGTGAGCTTTGATGTCTCTTCCTCTTCTTATAAGGGCATTAATCCCAACATGGGAGCCACACCCTCGAGACTTTATCCAAACCTAATTACCTCCCCAAACCACTACTTCCAAATGTCATCACACTGGGGTGGGGGGGATGGGGATCAAGGCTTCAACCTCTGAATGTGAGGGGGACACAACATTCAGTCCATAACAAGGGAGAACACAGCACTGACAGGAACAGACCCACACCGGAGGCTGATGGAACTTGGAGTACCTAGTACAAGAGGATGCCTGAGGACAGTGAATGAGGGTGTGAATCCCAGCTCTGTCCCTTTCCAGAGCTCCATGACATGGACAAGTTACCTCTTTGTCACACCTCAACTACCTCAACCAAAATGAAGCCTGGTTCCTTCACCAAATATTTTATTGAATAGCTACTATGTGCCTGACAATGCTCTAGGTGCGAAGGATGAAAAGGTAAACGAGACTGGCCACGTCCCTGCCCTTGCGAGGTGCCCATGACCGTGGGGGATAGGGGTGCTCTGAAGTCCTGTGGGGGTCCCGTGGGGGTACTCTGAGGAGTTCCTGGTATAAACTACATGGCACGGTGGTTGTCAGAATAAGTGTCCTAGAACTGTTAGCTTCTATTATCATGTGTCATCATTTTTCCAGGGTTGGTGCTGTGAAGACACTATATGAGTAGAACAAATGAATAGAAATCAGGGGCATTAACCCCGAGATCCATTCATATATTCCGCTCTGTTTGTATTTGCTGTCATGGGTAGAACTTGCGGGGTCACCCCCACACCTCTCCTTCCACTGGGGAGCCAATATCTGCGCTGCTTAACCATTCATTCTCTGGGCTTCCTTCTCCACTGCGTCCAGAAGGGCATTGCTTATTTAGAAAATGACATGTTCCGAGTTATTAATACATTCCAAATATTAAAATTTCAGTGGAAGCACTGGGAAAATCATGGCAGGATCATAATTTAGGAAGGCCAGGTGGCTAATGAATGCTTGGTGCCCAGGAATATCTTGATTCCTCTGCCCCTCTCTCCCAATTAACAAAGGCGCTGATGATCTCGGGGCTGCTTCTGGCCAGCTGGGATAAATCAGCCTGCTGGCAGCTGCCCAAATGATGTATTTTAAGGGCACGGGCCATGTGGCTCTCTATTGCAAAGCAATTGGGGTCACCGTGTTTGCATATGGATTAACTTGCTGTGCAGGGATCCTACGCACTTACTGAGCACGCTGTGGGTTGACATGCGTTAGCGATTCAACAGTGATAAAGAGGAGGCAGACCTAACGACCCTTCAGAATGCCCCCATCTTCATTTCTCTCCAATCCTATTTTTAGAACTTCTAGCAAAGAGAATGCAATTGACTTTCCCTATCTATTTTCTCAGCCCCTATTCTTAGAAAGAATTTCCCACAATTGACAGAAAAAGGTATCTGGATGAGCATGGATGGAATAAAGAAAACCCATAAAGATCCATACAGATGGAACTTGAAAATTATCAGCGTGGCCCATATTCCTAGTGATTCTAAGGCAAGTACGTTAAAGTTATGGTCATGTTGAATACACTGTTAACTGGAGGAGTCATTCTCCAGGGGTCCCCAGGGCTAATCCCAGTGGGCTCAAGTGGTAATTGCTCTGTTGTGAACAGTCTAGAAGTCCCTGAATATTTTGTCTCGATTCCCCTGAGCAATCATGTGTGACACAGGGGAGATGACTAAATTAGTCCTTATTTAGCCATTCAATAAACTTTTATCAATGACCTACTATGTCCAACACACCATACTAAACATTGGAAGGATCCAAAGACATAGGAGGCAGTCCCTAGCAAGCCAGAAACCTGCCATCTTAGAAGAGCAATTAGGAATTCACAAAATAACCACCACACAAGGTCATACAGTTCGCATGCCAACTTTTCTGTGATTCCTGGGACCTGTGATCATAGTTCCCAGATTTTCTGAGCTAGTTCTGACAGTTCATGATCTATGTCATTTTCCCCTCTAAATCTTGGAGGTACTCCCAAAGTCAGAACCCAGCCTCTATTTCTCAGACTATCTCTTTGATGTGGAAGCAAAGCAAAAATCCTCTGATTCTTAGCTAAAAATTGTGGTCACTGAACACACGAGTAGCTTATACCAGAAGGCGACTGACCGTTCATAATTCTGCAACAAGCACTTAATGAGGAGCATGAGCCCTTTCAGCAAGGTTTTCTGAACCATGACTTGGCAAATGTTTTCGATGGCCCTTGCACTGATTTTCTTTTCATTTATTAATTAACTATGCATCTGCAAATGAACAACAGTGAATAAGACACAGTCTTGACCTCGCAGAAGCTTAGGTGACAGTCTAGTGAAGAAAACAGACTCCACCCCCACCAAAAAAAATAGGGAATGATGTTCCTGGGGAAATGGCCAGAGCGTCTTCCGTGCAGTCAAGGACTTTTTTTTTTTTTTTTTACAGATTTTATTTATTGGTTTATTTGAGAAAGAGAGAGAGAGGGCATGAAAGTGGGGGGAGAGACAGAGGGAAAAGCAGACTCCCTGCTGAGCAGGGAGCCTGATGGAGACCTTGATCCTGGGACCCCAGGACCCTGACCAGAGCCCACGGCAGACATTTAACCGACAGAGCCACCCAGATGCCCCTCATTCAAAGAGTTTAGACTTGACTCCGATGGCACCGCCAGCCACTCTGGGTTCCTCCTAAGCGGAGGTGTGAAGCGGTATGAGTTGCACTTTCGAAGAGCGGATCTTCAGAGGGTACCGAGAGAGAAGGGGGCAGGGTCGGAGGGAGGTGTGAGGATGGGGAGGATGGTCGCGTATCCTCCTGGGGATGACGGCCACAGAAAGCTCCATTGAAAGGGACGACAGCTCATAAGAGCGGAAGGCTGAGGTGGAGCCAACCAGCCATGAAAAAGCCCCTGGGCGGGGGGAGGGGGCGGGGGGCGGGCAGGAGCAGCTATCCGTCCAGTTACTCACCCACAGTTCGGTATCACTATGCTCTGAGCGCTTTCCCTACACTTTGGCATTTAGCTGAGGAGAAGGAAGCAGCAGCAGGGGGATGAGTAGTTAAAGATAACTTGAAAATTAACTGATCTATGTGGACGGACACAAATTTGAAAGCCTCAACATTGGCTAAATTGAAGGGAAGGAACCCTGCTTTGATAATCCCCAAAGGCAAACAATCCCTGCTACTTAGCATTGGAAGAGGAAGCTTTTTTTTCCTCCAGTGCATCTACCATCAGTGCAAATGCTTTTTATTATGCCGATACAGGAGTACTTGCTATATTCACTCCAGACTGGCCAGGTAGCAGAAAATGGGAAAGGAGAAGCAAATAGGACCCGTGAGCCAATTAGTTCATGAGTGCAGGGATACAGGGACTCTAGAATAATGCGCTAAAGTTAATTGTCCATGATAGCTTTACGTCAATGTCCTCTTCGTCTCTCTAAGCTGGGGAGTGTCACCATCAGAAATTTCTAGGAAGAATCCTGCCACCTGTGTGGAGTAATTCCATGTTAGTGGCTCTGTGGAACCCCCCTTCTGTCTTCGACGACTTGTCCCTAAACCGCTTGCCTTCTCCTCCTAAATGACCAAGTGTACAGAAGGAAGTCATGGCAGAACTAGTGGGTATGATGCCAAGCATAATAAGTCCGTCAGAGAAAGACAATTATCATATGATCTCACTCATATGTGGAATTTAAGAAACAAAACAGAGGAGCATAGAGGAAAGGAGGGAACGATAAAACAAGATGAAATCAGAGAGGGAGACAAACCATGAGAGGCTCTTAATCATAGGAAACTAACTGAAGGGGAGTGGGGGGACGGGGTAACTGGGTGATGGGCAGTAAGGAGGGCACTGGGCATTATGTAAGACTGATGGATCACTGAACTCTACCTCTGAAACTAATAATACACTATATGTTAATTGATTGAATTTAAATTTAAAAAGAAGAAGAAGAAGAAGTAGTGGCAGAAAGCTGTATGTAAAATCCTGATGTCAGAGCTCTGTGCCCTTTTCCATGCCTCTTCTGGAGGAGGGAGGCTCTGTGGCCTCCATGCCCCAAAGACAAGAGCAGGTTCTGATTGCCCTTGTCCATTCCAGAACTTCGTCTCACCACGTTCTTGCCACAGGCTTTTCTTCTAAAGTTCCCACATCCATTCATACGGCCTTTGTCATGCTCTCGTCAATGGCTGGGGAGTCCGTGGGGAACATTCTCCTGTTTTCCTTAACTACCTCTGCAATTCCTTCACGGTTTTCCTTTGCCACGTCCCTATCGAGCCTAGTTGCAACTTCAAACCCACAGGGACTCTGAAGCCACACTTCAGTAGCCTCAGGTCCTGGAAGCCATCATTCCCACCCTGCCTACACGTGAGACCATGTTCCCACACGGAGCCGGTCTACCTAGAAGATCTCAAAGACTAAGTTCTCCCTCTGTGGTTATCTCTGGAGCTCTCCCTTCTCCTGTCCCTCAGACCACGGCCATCAGGCCAGCTCTCCCCTCTCCTCCCAGTTCACCAGCCCGTCCCTACTTCACAACCTCCCCTCCCAGCCCACAGCCTACAATTACCCGGCCCCCCGACCTTCTGCCCTTCCTAAGACCATCTTCAACACCCAGGGTGATGGCTAATTTTTTTTTCTCAGCTTTACTGAGGTACAGTGGGCATATAAAACCATAGAATATTTAAAGTATACAATGTGAAAATCAAATAAAAATTAAAGTGTACATTGTGGTGATTTGATATACATATACATTGCGAAAGGATCCCCCCACCCCCACTGAGTTCATTAACACACTGTGATGGATAATTTTATGTGTCAGCTTGACTGAGCTTAGGGATGCCCAAAGGGGCCGGTAAACATTTCTGCCTGCATCTGTGAGGACGTTTACATAAGAGATTAGCATTTGAATGGGTAGACTGAGTAATCATTGTGTGAACCCATTCCTCATAAGGATCTCTCTTTCTGTATTCCTATAGGTATCTTATTGGTTCCGTTTCTCTGGAGAACCCTGGCTAATACACCCAATTTCCCCCAACATCATCCGTCATCCTCTCTCTTGCTCTGAGTTTGTTCAGTGCCAGTTGGCCAATAGCCAGTTGGTGCCAATGTCTTGTTCTCCAGCTGCAAAGGATCATTGCTTTTGTAAATTCCGTATTGTAGCTCTCATATGTTATCAATTTCTCCCCTACTTTGTAAGCCCTGCTTGGTCCCCTACCTTTCCATCTCAGCAGATGGCCTTCTCTGCCTCTTTACTGTTACTAGGTATCCCCTTGAATTTTCATAGCTCTCAAACTTAATGGACCCCAAACTTAGCCAATGCTTCCTATATCTACCTAGTTATTTGTGCTTGAAATGTGAGGGTCATCTTGACATCTCCCTCTTCCGTGCACCTCACACTCCTCAATCTCCAGAGTTTGTTGATTCTACCTATTAAACAAACCTCAAGTCTGTTCTTCCCGCCTCCATCACTTATGATTGTTTTAGCCACCATCATCCTACTCGGATGCCCAAATGATGTTTTTAAAATGCAAATCTGGGGCGCCTGGGTGGCGCAGTCAGTTGAGCATCTGACTCTTGGTTTCAGCTTGGGTCATGAGCTCAGGGTTGTGAGATCAAGCTCCCCATGGGGCTCCGCACTCAGCACCGAGTATGCTTAAGATTCTCTCTCCTTGGGGCCTGGTGGCTCAGTCAGTGAAGCATCTCCCTTCAGCTCAGGTCATGGTCCCAGCGTCCTGGGATCAAGTCCCACAGCATTGGACTCCCTACTCAGTGGGGAGCCTGCTTCTCCCTCTCCCTCTGTCTCTTTCTGTCAAGTAAATAAATAAAATCTTTTAAAAAACAAAAACAAAAACAAAACCTCTCTCCCTCTCCCTCCACCCCTCTCAAAATGAATAAATAAATCTTATAAAAAAATGACTTCGATTATTAGGAGGAAAACATTCAGCATCCTTAACATGCCCTAGCAGACCCCATTTGCTCTCTGGAGCCTGCCATTCTTTCCTTCTCTGCAATGCACACTTCTTTCCTTCTTTCTAGTGGCAAACTCTTCACCACCACATGGTAACACTCTGTCTCTCCACTCTTCCCACACCTACACTCATCTCCCCCTGGAAAATTCCTATTTGTCTTTCAGTTCTCTGCTTAAATGTCACTTCCTCAGGTGCCGCCTGCCTTCCTCACCCAGTGGAGTTAGATGTTATTTTGTCTTCAGTACACTGGGCTTTTCTCTCACATTGTTTATCACAAATGTAATGACACCATTATTTTGTGATTACCTGCTTAATGACTGTCTTTTCCACTGCCCTAGAGGCAGCTCAAGAGCTGGGACCCTGTCTCATTTGCTTGTTGCTGCATCCCCAGACCTGACACAGTGCCTGACACAGGGCAGAGTTGGGCTGTCACCTCCAAGGGAAGAGCCTATGAATCAGGTCCATCAGGAGGTGGGGGAGGGGAGCAAGTCTATGAAATGGGCACCCTTTGACCCCCTTCTCCACAGGACTCCCCTGTGCTGCTCCTCCCATCTTCTCATCACTGTTGACCATCTTCATGTAAACATATTCCTTTACAATTGTTGAAAATATGCCACTTCAACAGAATGAGCTCAGAGGGTGCCAGTGGTCTCCCCACCCACTGCTTACCCCCATTTGTTGTAAGAATGAGACAGAAACTTGCATTTCAGCGGAGGAGCAAGATGGCGGAAGAGTAGGAGACCTAAATACCATCGGATCCCAGGAGTTCAGCTAGATAGTTATCAAACAATTCTGAACACCTACAAAGCCAACAGGAGATTGAAGAGAAGAATAGAAGCAGTTCTATGAACAGAAAAGTGACCACTTCCTGGAAGGTTGGACGTGCAGAGAAGTGAATCTGAGGTGATATCAGAAGATGGACCACGGTGGGGGATCAGGGGGAGGTACCTGCTTCCAGTAAGTGGTGGAGACCCAGAGCACAAAATCAGAACTTTTAGAAGTCTGCTCCACTGAGGGACGTCACACTAGGGGCTAAGCGGGGTTGGAGCCCTCACGGGGACAGTGTGGTCTCAGGTCTCCGGGGGTCACAGAGAGACTGGGGGGTGTCTGAGTGCAGCAGAGCAGGGAAGCCAGCTACAGAGACGGAGCCAAGGAGTGAGCTTTCAGCTCGGGGTTACCTTAAACTGTGATCCAAGGCACAGTCAGGCCACTGCTCTTTGGGCAGGGACCCTACAAGCGGCAGAACCAGGGAGACTCACTTTCCTCCTCCAGGGGCAGGGAGCGGCGCATGAGCAGGCTACAGGAACCTGCAGGGGTTGGAGACTCCCAACGGCGCTGTGTGCTTGTGATAGAAATGCTCAGTCACAGGCCAGGGGAGCAGGGATCATGGGCCGCAGACCACAGAGGCAGGAGGGATTGACCACTTTTCTCCAAGGGCGCACTGAGGAGTGGGGCTCCAAGCCCTCAGCTCCTCCAAGCCAGAGATTGGGAGGCCGCCATCTTCATTCCCGTCCTCCGGAACTCCACAGAAAGTGTTCAGGGAACAAAAGCTCCAAGACAGAACCCAAGCATATTACTTAGCCTGGCCCCTGGCAAGGACAGTGCAATTCTGCCTTGGGGAAAGACATCTGAGAAATCACTGCAACAGGCCTCTCCCCAAGAAGATCAGCAAGGACAACCAAAAACCAAGCTCACTCATGAACAAGAACTGCAGAACAGCAGTGTTCGGGGAAAACAACACATAGAATTCATGACTTTTTCCCCATGGTTCTTTAGACTTTCAAATTTAATTTTTTTTTTAAATTTAAATTTTTAAAATTTTATTTTTTTATCCTATCCTTTTTAATCTTTCCTCATTCCTGTTTTAATGTTTTTTAACTATTTTATCTTATCAATACATTTTTAGAAAAATTTTAAAATTTTCATTGTTATAGTCATATTTTATCCTTTCATTGTATTTAACTTTATTTTTCATATACGTATAGGTTTTTCTTTCTTTAAAATTTTGGGATGAATTTCTTCTAATAGACCAAAATATACCATAAATCTAGTGGACGGCTTTATTCTAATCTCCAGCCTAATCACATTCTTTCCTCCTTTTTTTTTCCCCTCTCTTTTTTCAACCAAATTCTTATCTTACCAATTCCTTTTCTGGAATACTTTTTAATTTTCATCTTTACAGTCATATTCCATCCCTTAATCATGTTTGCCTTTATTTTGTGTGTGTGTGTGTATGATGTTTTTCTTTCTTTAAAATTTTGGGAGGTAGTTTCTACTAACAGACCAAAATACACCCCAAATCAAGTGTGTGGCTCTGTTTTAGTCACCAGTCTAAGACACACACACACACACACACACACACACACACACATTTCCCCTCCTCCTTCTTTCTTCTCCCCCAGTTTCGGTCTCTTCTGATTCACTTAGTATCTATTTTTCTGGGGTTGTTGCTACCCTTTTAGTATTTTCTCTCATTCATCTATTCTTATCTGGACAAAATGACAAGGTGGAAAAAGTCACCACAAAAAAAGAACAAGAGCAGTACCGACGGCTAGGGACCTAATCAATACGGACATTAGTAATACATCAGAACTAGAGTTCAGAATTTTGATTATCAAGAGCTGGGCTCAAAAAAAGCATGGAAGATACTAGAGAATGACTTTCTGGAGAAATAAAATCCTTTCCTAGAGAAATAAAAGGACTAAAATCTAATCAAGTTAGATTTCAAAAAAATCAAAATCTTGCCATTTGCAATGATGTGGATGGAACTAGAGGGTATTATGCTAAGCAAAAGAAGTCAATCAGAGAAAAAGTTCTATATGATCTCTCTGGTAAGAGGAATTCGAGAGGCAGGGCAGGGGGTTGCGGCGGGTAGGCAGGGAAAAAATGAAACAAGATGGGATCAGGAGGGAGACAAACCATAAGAGACTCTTAATCTCTGAAAACAAACTGAGGATTGCTGGGGTGTTGGGGGGCAGGGAGAGGGTGGCTGGGTGATGGACATTGGGGAGGTATGTGCTATGGTGAGTGCTGTGAATTATGTGAGACTGACGATTCACAGACCTGTACCCCGAAGCAAATAATACATTACAGTTAATTAAAAAGGGGGGCTCATTAAAAAAAAAAAGAAACCTGCATTTCTCCCCCACCCCTCACCCTTCCCTAGTGCACCTCTCTACAGAGCCCACGTGTCCCCAGAACATCCCTACCATCTCTTACTCCTACCAGTCCCTCTCTCTTCAAGCTTTATCTTCCTGCTTGCTTTGGCCTCACCCCCTCCTTCCCTATCTTTCTGTTCTCTCTTTCCCTGTGGCCCTCAGAGGTCTTTCCAGCTTCAGGGAACCAGTGGGGGTGTGGGAGTGGGTCAGGGAGAACTTTCTTGATCCTACAACTCCCCCTTTTTTTTTTTTTTTAAGATTTATTTATTTATTTGACAGAGAGTGAGAGAGGGAACAAAAGCTGGGGGAGTGAAAGAGGGAGAAGAAGCAGGCTTCTCGCTGAGCAGGGAGCCCCACAAGGGGCTCGATCCCAGGACCCTGGGGTCATGAACTGAGCCAAAGGCAGATGCTTAATGACTGAGGCACCCAGGCACCCCTATCCTCCAACTCCCTTGACCCAGCCCCCTTACTTTATTTTTCCCCAAAGTTCTTGAAAGAACTGACTTCATGTGTTACGTGCACTTCCTCCCCACCTCGCAGTTATTTATTATTTCATTCACTCATTTTTTGAAGTAAGTGAGTGTTCTCAATACAGAATTTGAACATTCCAGAAGACACACGGTGAAGTATCTTCCTTTCATGGTGTCCCCAAGCCACCCAGATCTCCTCAAGGGCAACCCCTGCTGTCAGTATCTTGTGTATCTTTTTAGAGAGCATATACATACATATAATCTTGTTTGCAATCTTTTTGATACAAAAAAGGCATTTATACACATTTCCAACTCTTGTCTTTTTTCACGTAAAATATGTTAGGAAGTGTTTTACATCAGGAAATCCAAAGCTGTTCCCTTCTTTCAAATCGCTGCCAAGAACCCTCTGTGAGGATGCACCATAAATTCTCCACTGTGGACACCCAGGATGTTTCCAGTCCTTTGTTCTAATGAAGATGCTGCAATGAATATCTTTGCATATATAGGATTTTTCCACCCTTGTGAGTGTGTCTGTGGGATGAATCCACAGAAATGAGACTGTATTTTGCATTTTGGAATTAAATTATTTTCCATAAGGGTCGTACCAGTTCACCCACCCACGACATTAGATGGGAGGCCCTCTGTCTCTCCAGCCCAACAGCTGCCAAGTCCTACAGATATCTTCTGTGGGCGCCGGTTCCATTCTTGCCTCCTTTCCTGGCCCCACTGCACCCTGCTTGTCACACGTCCTCCCTCTCCAGCATCCCAGAATGGAACACTTCCTCCTGCTGCCGCCCTGCCCATCCAATCTCCCTTCGGTCAGGACACCTGGGTTCTCCTGGACCCTTGCACCTGGTGACTCAGCCAGCAGAGGCCTCTGCACGAAGCTAGAACTCAATATGAATTAATGAAGCTGGGCTCCAAAATGAGGTGCTTTGTCATCCTAAGACTGGCAGATGGCATTTCCAAAAGTGAAAAATACTTTCACTCTTCTGCTTTTTAAAAAATACATGTTTCAGGTATTCCTTTGGACATAATGTTTTCGAGGTGCATGTGTGTTGCCATTGTTGATTTGTTTAACTCACGAAGTCGACCAAACATTGCACTGTCATTCTGGTCTCCCCAACTCCTTCCCTCCAGCTTCCTCTGCTTGGCTTTTGATTTGGCTAGCGCTCTACCCTCCTCCTAGACCTTCTAGAGACATGGGTGACCAGGGCCATCTCCCAGCCCTGCTCAGTGCTCTAGTCCCAGGGACCCTCCAGCAATGCCAGACTCTCCTCTCCACTCTGTCCTGTTCTACCAGCTTCCAAACCACACACAAAGTCAGGAAAAGCACCTCCAGCACCATGTCACAGCAGGGTCCTCTGACATTTAAAGAGATCTTTGGATGGTAGAAAGAGTCCTGGCACTGTCACATTTTTGGGATTGCAGGACTCGGCATCCTCTACCCAACCCTCCCCATCTCCATCCCCACCGTGACACACTAAGGGCGCTGGGGCGAGGTGGGGTGGGAGGTAGGAGACTCAGGAGAGGGTCGGGAATGCAGAACGAGGTCACACAGCAGCTGGGGCGGGAGAGAGAAGGGAGGAGAGAGGTGAGGCTCTGGAAGGGGTGGGGACCGCTGGGCTGGCCCGGGCGGGACAGGGCACTGTGTGTGCGCCGCGTTGAAATGCCCGGCACGTCGGGGCAGCGGGACAGAGCCCAGGGCGCGCGCGGAGGCTGCCAGGGTCTCGCTCCTCCGGCCAAAGCCATGACAGAAAACTCCGACAAAGTTCCCATCGCCCTGGTGGGGCCTGAGGACGTCGAGTTTTGCAGTCCCCCGGTGAGTAGGGCTCGGGATTTCCAGTCCCACTGCCGGGACAGTGGACACGCAGGGCCCGGCTTTTGCGCGGGGGTCCGAATCTACTGCCCGGAGTCAGGGATTCGCGCCCCCGAATCTGGGAGGCTGGTGCCCAAACCCCCGCGTGTGCAGGCTTCTCGGGTCCCCAGACGGCCGTGAAAGGGAGGGTGGGACCGGACGCAGGAGCGGGCGTCCTGTGGCGGGCGGAGCGTGCACAGCCGCGGGGCCCTGGCCCTCCTCGGGCAAAAGTTTGCTGATCGCACATCCACGCCTGAGTACAAGGGACCTTCGGGACGGAGCGCGGCGAAAGGGGACGCGCCGTTTCCCACCTCCACGGGAGGTGCGGGGTGTGGGGGTGCGGGCGGCGCCGACGTGACCGGTCCCCCCTCCCCGACCTCCCCGGCCCCGGCCCGCAGGCATACGCCACGGTGACCGTGAAGCCCTCCAGCCCCGCGCGGCTGCTCAAGGTCGGAGCTGTGGTCCTCATTTCGGGGGCGGTGCTGCTGCTCTTCGGGGCCATCGGGGCCTTCTACTTCTGGAAGGGGAGCGACAATCACGTAAGTCCAGAGGCGGCGCGCGGGGTGCGGACCCGAGTCTGGGTGCGCGGGGCGGGGAGGCGCGCGGGGCATCGGCGTCCTCACTGTCACCCGCATGTCCCCCCCCACCAGGTGGAGCCAGAGCGCTGGGCCGCGGGGGGTCGCCCGCCGCTGCCCGTGGGCCCTCTCGCCCCTACCCCCGCTTTTCTCTAGGTCCCCCGGGGCACCCTCTCCCTTCTCCATCCAATTCCACCAGCTGCTTTCCGCTCTCGGCAACTTCGTTGAGAAGCAAGTCGGAGTTTTAAGGGAGAATATTAAAACATAGAGTAGCGGGAAAACGCAGGGGACAGATGAAGGAAGGCCTTTTCCCGCGGATCTCAGCCTGACGCTTGCCGCCAGCGGCCCTGAGACTGTCGGTGAGGCCCCTCACCTGTCTGGCCTCGACCTTGGGGAAGAAATGGAGCTAAATCATCTCCAAGGCCCTTCCCAGACGAGAAAGGCTACGAATTTAAGAGCCTAGAACAAAGATGGGCCTGGGGAATAGTCAGAATAGTCTGCAGGGATGAACTTGACCTTTCAAGAGTTTTTCTTTCTTTCTTTCACTGCATGTGACCTGTCCATGAATGCGCCCTTCTCTCTTGCGCTGAGGAAAAGAAATGGGCTAACTTCGTTAAAGGTGGCAAATCTCTTTAAAAATCAATTCTGGCCTAGTCACGTGTGATTTAAGGGTAAATGTTTCACTAACTGCTGTCCTACTTTCTTTGAATGTAACTATTTATTTTAAAGCTCCATTGGCTCTCAAAGCATATACAAAGCGCTTCTAACATGACTGGGCAGAATTCCAGGGTGTTCTCAAAGTACTCTGAATTTTGTTCACCTCTCTAAAGGGGCGGGGGGGGGGCATTTTATCTTGATGACCATTGCCAGGCCTGGTATAAGCTTATTTCCACTAATGGAAAAGAATTCCATCTCCAGGATGCACACAAAGGGCTTTTTCTTAATCACTACCCTCCGAGGATCTGTGACTGCTGTTTGTCACCCCACCCCTCTCTCCCACCATGAAATTCAAAGCATGAACGAATTCCAGTACTTAGAGAAAATGGTGCTGAAAGCAATTCAACCATTTTACACATCACATCTTCTGCAGTCACTGCATAATTTGTATTTTTAACTCAAATGCCTACTGTAGATAATCATGCCATTTAGCACTGAGTCTGTTTGAGAGACTATATCAAATTTACGAGCATCGATTTGTAAGATCAGAACTGCACAGTATTTTGTGTATATTTGAAAAGTGCCTTAATGTATTTGTATTTTAAATATAGAAGTTAGGCCAGATTCTCATGTTTGAAAGCAGCAAATCCGAACAGGAGAACGATTTCAAGATCTCCATCTCCTTTAATAGCAGGGTTGAGATAGTCATCCCTTGGGAAATTGTATGGTATTCCACTGTAAATGCTATCTTTTAGATGACAAAGCCTCAGTGGTATAGGTCATTTGGAGATAAAAATAGCTTTGCTTTTTTGGGGGGGCGGTAGGGATTTTAGACATGCTGTAAATTCAAATGAATACTATTTGGCATTTAATTATTCAAGGCAAATACAACTAACTGACAAGCTTCTAAAAAGAGAGACTGAATGATCGTCCTAAGTGAGGCTCCGTCTTTCATCTCATACTTCACCACAAGAGTCTGGTTCAAGAGAGCGGTATTAAATTCTAAGACTACAGAGGAATAGTGAATCACATTTTATTGCCAACAATCAAAGTTATTTCTATTTCCTGTACAGGCAGAAGAATGCAGAAAATCATGTTTTGTTTTGTTTTGTTTTACTCCCAAAATATTTGGTGCTGCTCTAGATTACTTAAGTCTGAAAAGCAAATCACGAAACATGAAATCGGGTCCATTTGGCACCCTCTCCGCGGAGCACGTGCTCCGGTGTGCTTTCCCTGAAGACGAGTATAAACAGCCCAAACAAAACATAAATCCAAAGAGGTAAGTCTCCATCAGACAAAAGACACCCACCACTAAATGGACTTCCCCAGTCTTCAGGAAGGATCCACGCTCTGCTTTTCTATATTAGTTTTTTTTTTTTTTTTAAGATTTTATTTATTTATTTGACAGACAGAGATCACAAGTAGGCAGAGAGACAGGCAGAGAGAAAGGAGGAAGCAGGCTACCGCTCAGCAGAGAGCCCAAAGAGGGGCTCAAAGAGGGGTTCGAAGAGGGGCTTGATCCCAGGACGCCGGGATCATGACCCAAGCCGAAGGCAGAGGCTTTAACCCACTGAGCCACCCAGGCGCCCCTCTATATTAGTTTATAGAGGAGAACCAGCTGTCATTCCCCTCCTCTCCCTTTCATATGGGCAAATCCCCTCAGGACAGGTTTATGGGAAGTCAGCTGCGGGACTAGGAAGCATGAGAGTGCTCACAATTGGGGGACAAGTGCCTGAGCTCAAATATTGAGGCCATGTCTCAACCAAGTGACTGTACATGGAACAGGCATTGAAATATGAGGAAAGTCCCACCAAGAAGAGAGAGCCAGCAACCCTGCTCTGTGGGAGGAGGGGATGAGATCAGTGCTTGAGACCTTTATTCTCAGACTGATGTTTCTAGAGAGTGTCCCAAACATGATGTCATGAATCTTATAGAACCCAGGCTTCATTATAAACTCATTAGCAAATATTCCTGGCTGCAAAAAGCACTGTATGGAGCAGAATTTGGGCAAATAATAAACTCCCTTGTATTCAGAGAATCTCCTGAGGTGCCAACAGCTCTGTGGGCTCAGCAGACGATGTGACCACTGCTCCACCAGCCCAGCCTCCTGAGCTCAGGGCCCAGGACTTTGGAAAGAGCTTTGGACTGTGGACTCTCCCACCATTCACTTCACCAGGGCACAGGCCTCCCACAAGGCGCCCCCACCCCCGCCCTCCCCCTCCAGCACAGTGCGCTCCTTCTGTAGGATCGGCTGAGCTATGTTACAAAAGATGCAGGTCCTCTGCCTGGTCAGGGAGCTTCTTTCCGGGCAAAGGGGGTGGGAGTGGGGGAAAGGAAAATTAGGACCACAAATCACTCTTCTAGTATTCTAATTTTGTCTCCTTAAGACCTGCTGAGAACTTGGAAATGGTTCATTTGTGAAATTTTGCATTGTCTTATGAGTAAAAGCTTATGTGCAATGTTTTCTCAAACACACACACACACACACACACAGAGCCTCTTATTGTACAAGTGAGGGACGCTTGTTGCAGCAAGAACTCACACACATGTGGTCTGCCATACTCCCTCTGACGGTCATGCTTAGCCCGTGTGAGTGGTGGCTGCCCAGAGAGCCCAGGGACAGAACAGAGCCCGCTTTCTAAAGCTTACCTGCAGAAAGCACTGGCTCAGCCAAAGAAAACAGGTTTCCCAAACTGGGCTGATCACGAGGACCCCCTGAGATGCAGAGGCAAACAGACTGGTGGGCTCTGCTCCAAATTCTGGTAAATCAAAACCACTGGAAGTGGTTCTTGTGATCGGGCAAGCGTTGGGGACAGCATATCGCAGGGATCCCAGTGCAGGGCAGAAGGAAGGGCACTAGAGAGACGGTCGGCTGAAATTGTGTGCCAGGATTTTCTGTGCTGCGGAATAAAGGCCGTTGCCAGAAGGGGACTGCTTTGCAAAGCCATTTCTACATCTCTGCTGGTAAAATAAAACTGTGCTCTGTGGGTCTCGTGATAATGAGTTTTCTACAAGTAATGATCTGGTAATAACAGATACTTCTTCCAGGGTCTGTCCATGTAGCAGTCTTTCTTCATAATGAGGGAGAAAATCAGACTTGAATTGAATCTCAGCTATTTGCAGTTCTGACCTACTGACCTGACACTAAGTAGCAAGTGTCTCTTATCAGTTCTTGATCCTTCCTCTCTAAAGATTTTATCTTCTATGTTACATAAGATATATAGAGATACGCACACATACATTTGCTTCTAAGTTAGAAAAAGAAAGAGGGAAGATGAGGGAAGAGAGGGAAGGTAAGACCCACCTATTACCCCACAATACAGAGAGAGAGTTCAAGCAGGGTAGCCACACACTGAGCAGGAGCAATGGGAGTGTTATTTTGTTAGCGTACTTACACGATGCCTGAACTAAGCCCTTTGGGTGATCTAATTTAGTTGTAAACTAAAAAAATATTTCATGGAGTTATTTTTTTAAAGATTTTATTTATTTATTTGAAAGAGAGACAGTGAGAGAGAACATGAGCGAGGAGAAAGTCAGAGAGAGAAGCACACTCCCCGTGGAGCTGGGAGCCTGATGCGGGACTCGATCCGCGGACTCCGGGATCATGACCTGAGCCGAAGGCAGTCATCCAAGCAACTGAGCCACCCAGGCGTCCCCATGGAGTTATTTTTCTTAAGATTTTACTCAGAAATCCAACACATAACACAGATAGCAAGCAGAGCTGCTCTGCTAAATTGTAGGTCGACGGGAGAGAAAGGACGACCGTCACAGTCCCATCTCGTCTGCCACCGTCGCCTCTGGGCCACCTCTGTGAAGCCTCCAAGTTTGAAGGACAGAAATGAACACCATCTATATGGCCCAGCTTCTTCATTTTACACCCAAGGCACCTCCCAAGACCCAGGGATAAGTGGTGCAGCCCCTCGTTTTTCTGATTCGTGGACCGTTGCTCTTCTCCCATGCCAAGTCTCCCTCCCTTCTGCCCCCACACGTCTCCTAACAATATGCCCTACAACACCATATGCCTGTCCCATAGTCATTAAAATGACTAACTCCCACTTTGAGCTGAAACAGATGTGCACATTGACCTTGATCTCCACAAGCGCTGCTCTACATCCGGCATGTCCCAGCCCTGCCTGTACTCCTCACTCTATACCAGAGGATGTTGTAAAAATCTTTCAACTGAGGTGCCCCTGCAGGCTTGTTCAGTTAACAGCCCAGTTAACCATTTATCCATCCACGGCTCTCAACTTTGCGAAGTAGAACTGATCTAGGAAAAGAAAGATCTACATCCAAGCCCCATCCCCACAGGGTCTGATTCGACTCGTCCAGGCAGGACACGCATGCGCGGTAGCTGGAGCTTCTACCCAGACACCTGTAGGGCGCAGCCAGGATCGCAGATCACTTCGCTATTTGAATAAGTATCCGAGACTACCAGAGCTTTCGGTTTTAAGGCATTTTTAAAGAAATCATTGTATTAAGTGATCGGGTGTACAGATGAAGCCCTTATATGTAAATATATTAATGATGATTCGGTATATCTCTAACAGTTGTGAAAGCCACCTCCTATACTTCAGGTCTGAAGATAAGCCCTGAATTGCTCTAAAAAGGAAGCGTCACTGACTCCTGTGTTCCCTTCCAGATTTACAACGTCCATTATACCATGAGTATCAATGGGAAATTACAAGATGGGTCAATGGAAATAGATACTGGGAACAACCTGGAGACCTTTAAAATGGGAAGTGGAGCTGAAGAAGCAATTGAAGTTAATGATTTCCAGAATGTAAGTATATTTCATGCATTTAGAGAGTTTAACCAGGCAAGCCTGCAAGGCTCTCCTAATCCAGGCAGAAGCAACATCTCTCACACACAACCAAAGGGTAACTGTTCTTTATGGCAGTCATGGCGCCACTAATTCACATACATTAGGCAGCATATTCTCTCTGAGAAAGGACCACTCTTTGTCCTTTATATTTTCTAAATGAAAAAAACAACACCTTGGCACTGAAAAGAACAGGTACTTGGAACTCTATAAAAGTCTTGGCAGAAGGACTCGAAAGAGCTATTTCTTTCCGAGCAGCTTTCACAGTGTATAAAATGCTCAGAGCACCCCCAGAATGTTCCGAGGTCTGAAATGGGAGCCTGCGGAGAGGAGGGAAATTGTAATGACCTGGCGATTTCATCAACAACTGGTGGGATCTACTTACGTACTGCTCTCCGTTCTTCAGATTTCCCATTTAATCCAGAAAATTAGCATGGAGAAATTCCCCTGCCATAATCCTATGTTTTCTGACCATGGCCAATTACAGATAAAACATTCAAGTCTCCTTTGAAAGGGGCAAACACGTTTGTTTTCATAAGTTTAATTTACAGGCAATTTGAGACATCAAGCTCTGTGACCGTGCTTCAGCGTAGGACCTCAACACAGCTGCCCTCGGGGCCCTCTCTCCTCTTGGTCCACGTAAATATTTTATTCTCTTCATGTTCAAAGATGAGGAAAAGGCATCACTGTTTGTGTTCTCCTGTTAAATCTGTAGATGGAGTAGGTGAGACTTGATAATGAAAAAAGGCACTTGAAAATAATGTCTCTTCTGATAGTTTATTGGCCTACGAACATCTCATCGACCCGCCTTGCTCCAATTGATGAGACAAACTAGAGATGCTTTTCATTTGAATGAAAGAACTCCCCTTGCTGTTGCCAAAAGGCATTTCGCAAGTCCCTTTGAATACCAAACAGATGCTAACCTTGGAGCCCGGGGGATGGGTGATGTTAGGTATTCCTTGCTGTGACAAGGACTGGCTATGTTCAGAGTCGGCTCTGGCTGGGGGTTGGGGGGAGGGGTGGGCTTTGCAGCCCTGGATGTGACCATTTAGTCAGAGCTTTGTGAATGGTTCTGGTCAGTACACAAAGATAATTTCTCTGGATGTATTAAAGGGTTTTACTGCTAGACCCAGGACAAGGTAAAAGCATTTTTTCTTTGTACTGCCCAATGAAAGATGACAAAATGTAGCCCCCCCACACACATCATTTAATCCAGAACAGAACTGAATACCTACGATGTGTCACAAGATCAAGATACGCAAAGGGAGCTACACAGATGAATAAGAAAAGATCTATGTCTCTCAAACGTGCATGAATCAGGAATACACTTTTAAAATATTTTAATCCCAAACCTATATTTCTGTTTTATAATCCTTTGGTTCTAATAATGGTATTGATTGTGTTTTGTTCTCGTAGGCCAACAGGACCACAAATATTTTATAAACTGATCAATTCTCTTTGATAGCTTCCACATTTCTCTAAGTCAGAACTGGTGAGTAGGACATTTTTTTGATGGATGGAACCTGTTAGGGGTTTAAACAAGCCTGGACTTTTGAAAACACATGAATCAGACACTTTGGCACATGCACTATTACTTTCTCCTATATTTTAAACCATCCATCAGATTGAAAAGGTGTTTATCGAGGCCTACTGTATGCAAAGGACAGTGCTAAGCACGAGGGATGCTCTGACACTCGGTCCCTCCCTCAAGGACTTTGCAGTCTAGGCCAGGAGGCAGACATGCCACACAGAAGTGACTTCAGGCCCACCTGGGAAATGTGCTATGACAGAGCTGTGAACAGAATGGAACATACCAGTGGTGGGGGGTGAGGGGTTGGGGGACAGCTGTTGGCAACTTGGAGCTGAGGTTTTACAGAGGTGATGACAGCTGCATCAGGTTTTGAAGAATGATGAGGATTTCCACCAACAAAGAAGTAGGGGCAGGGCTTTCCAGATCCAGAGAGGAGTCCTGAATACAAATGCACAGGCCCACTCTTGAGTTCTAAGGAGCCCAGTGTGGTGGAAGGTGCGGAAGGGGAGTAGAGGGGTAGAGCCAAATTAGGAAAGGCTCCAAATTGTGAACAGTGAACAGTCTCCCCTGCTAAGCTAAGACCCCACCTAGGTTTTAGTAGAGCCATTAGGGGAAAAAGCCCTTGCCAAAGAGAATAGCCCTGCACAAAGGGCGCTAGGCTGTATACTGTGAAAGAAAAAATTACCCAGGCCACTTGTTAAAAAGGAGAAGGCAGGCCTATTCAAAGGAAGCTACTACAGTGGGGTTTTACAGTAGAGGAGAGAGAGATTGTGTTCAACTCTGAATTCTGAATATGATAAGGAAATGTGAGCATTTATAACCAAGGAGGAGGGTAGGGGTATTGGTGGATAGAAATTTACTAAGCTATGGAGTAGTTCTTTACTAAACTGAACCAACAGGATTGTTGCTAAAGGCAAGCGAGGGTGATCATGTATCAAGGGTGGTCAGATCTAGGCCAAGTCAGCTGGATTCTCGCTCAAACTGGAATAAACTGACCAAGGCAGAGCCCACAGTTGGGGCCTGGTCAAAAGGAGGACTCAGAGGAGACTGACTTGAGGTGAGTCAAGGAGGGTCTTTGTCAGTACCCTCAAGGAATACAAAGAGGGGTTTGTTCAGAGTGTATGAGTTACATTCTAAAACATTTTACCCTCAGAAGTGTAAATGCTGTGGGCTTAAGCCAACCCTTTCTGGCCTAATGACTCATTTATATAATGTAAACCCTGGTTAGAAATTAAGATAGAAACAGCTAGTGGGTATATAAAAGTGTTCACTCCCCAATTCTTTTAACTCTGTGTATATATGAACATTTGAATTTAAAAAGCCGAAGGAAAGGAAAAAAAAAAATAGCATAACCTACCTGGTAGGTAGGTAGGTTAGTGATTTAAAAAATCAATATAACCTTTCATCAAAAAATTAAAAATGAAAATACCATTTGGTGCAATAATTATAGTACTAGGTATTTACCTAAAGAATATGAAAACATTAATTCAAAAAGATATATACACCCCTATGTTTATTGCAACATTTTTTTACAATAGCCAAGATATGGAAGCAATCCAAGTGTCCATCGATAGATGAATAAAGAAGATATGGGGTGTGTGTGTGTGTGTGTGTGTGTGTAGTGGAATACTACTCAGCCATGAAAAAGATGATCTATTGCTATTTGCAGCAAGGTAGATGGACCTAGACAGATTGATGCTAAGTGAAATAAGTCAAAGAAAGATAAATACTGTATGATTCCACTTACATGTAGAATCTAAAAAACAAATGAGTAAACAGATAACAACAACAACAAAAACCCAAAAAGCAGAATCAGACCTATAAATACAAAGAACAAACTGATGGTTGCCAAAGGGGACAGGGATGAGGGGATAGGCAAAATGGGTGAAGGAGAAAGGGCGATACCGACTTCCAGTTATGAAATGAATACGTCACAGAGGCGAAAGGCCCCCCACAGGGAATATATTGTGCATGTAATAGGTTGTACGGTGACAGATGGCAGCTACACTCGTGAACAACACCACATGAAGACTTGTTGAATCACTATCTTACACGCCTGACACTAAGGGAACATTGTCAGCTATACTAAAAAAAAAAAAAAAAGGTTTACAAAAATCAATATGGCCCCAACTATAACATCAAAGAAACATAAGACAAAAGCAATTCATACTATAACTGGGACTTCCGTGTGCAAACGCTCAGCCTGATGCATTTAGAAACATCATGACGTCATGCGCTTGCTCCAAGAGGTGGGTATCCCTCGCAGTGCCACAGCCGAAACTACGGACTGACTTAAGTGTGTGTTGGCAAATTAAATACCAGGTTATTTTCTCAAATAGTGAACAAACCACCATTTTCTGTCCGTTTTCACGGTAACTGCATTCCTTAGAATGTCCTCATGCATTGAGACTGTGCCGGAAGTCATGTTGTATCGATATGTAAAAGCATTTTAGATTCTAGGCACAGATCCTTCAACCAGGTTTTCCAGCCAGGCCCCAGGGCACTCGGTACTGCAGGACTTCCCTGGGCTCTGTGGGATCCGGCCCCCCTGGACCCTGCCCACAGGAGGCCAGGAGAGCCCCCCACCACCCCGTCATTGTGACAACCAAAAACTCCCTGTAAGATTTCTAAAGTGCCCTCTTGGGGGAAGGACCCCTTCTTGGAAACTTCTAGTTTAGCCTGCAGAATTCCATTAGATCCTCTAGACAGAAAAAAAACGGGCAGCTAAAATGAGATCGCTGACTCTTATTTAAAAAAAAATGCTAGAGCATTGGACTCTGCACTCATCAACTTTGCTACCAAATTTCTTCATTAGCACCAGCTTCTAAGGCCTTGTTTGTTTGCAGAAACAGGGGTTTGCTTGGCTTTCCTGTGCTTTCCCATTCCCTCTGTTTAATCTCTTAATATATCTGGCTGCTTGATATGGATTTGTAGCCAGACAAGTTGGTTAATATGTGTGAATTCCTTCCCACAGGACCCATCCCTGTGGGGTTTCAGTTCTCTTTGCAGCGTGTAGACTGTCAGAACTAGCTCAATACTAGATTCACATTTGGGGCTGAGAATCTTTCAATAGACTCAGCCCCGTCCTTTGGGGATATGGTCGTGGCGATATGGTGTTTCCTCCCTTGCAACTTACCTTCAGAGAATGTGGGGGTTGCAGGTGGAGGGAACATATCAAATGAAAACGGCAGTCACGCCCCCCACCCCCAGCCACCACCTTCTGTTTTTCAAACGGTGAGCCCTAGATTCACATGCAGAATAAGAGCAGCAGGCCTTCAAGGAGAGAGCAGGGAGCAGTGGTTCTCAAAGGTGTTCCCCGGGCCACCAGTGGCAGCAGCACTGAAGAGGGGTGCGTGGCCCCCATTCAGACCTACCACGTGAGAAACTCCGGGGGTGGGGCCCAACGTGGTTTTTATTGATCCGGTCTTCCGGGTGAATTTGATGCCAGGGGCAATTTGTGAGCCGCTGGTACAGAAGAAACTTGGATTCGAAGACTGTGTCTTAGTCTTTTCAAGCTGCTGTAACAAACTCCCGGAGCCTGGGGGATTTCTGAACACCAGAAATCGCTCACAGCTCAGGAGGCTGGGCAGTGCGAGATTAAGACACACCAGCAGGTGAGCATCTCTTGGGGGCCTGCTTGCTGGTTCGTAGTTGGACCATCTTCTCATTGTGTCCTCACAGGGCAGAAGGCGTGAGGGAGTTCTCCGGGGTCCCTTTCAGGAGGGCACTGATCCCATTCTCGAGGGTGCTGCCTTGAGGACACCATCACCTCCCAACGGCCCTCCCTCCAAATCCATCCCACTGCGGGGAGGTTTCAACATAGGAATCTGGGGGAGGGGACAAAAACATTCCGTGTAGAGCAGGCTATTTCAGTCATTTAGCAACTTTGTTATCCGGAGTAAGTTCTTTTCTCCCTGAACTGGTGCTCTGTCACCCTGGCTATACCTTCTAACCATGTGGGGAGCTTGGAAGCTTGGAGCTTGCTGATGGGCCCTGGCCCAGGCCAGTTATGTGGGAATCTCTGTGGAGAGCCCCAGGCATCGACGGTTTTCATATCTCTCCAGGTGGTTTTGGTGCAGGGAGTCCCTCCTCCTGGAGAGAGGGCAAGGATATTGCTACCCCCTCTCTCTGGGTGAGAGGTGATGCTAGGACTCATGTGTCACATATGTGACCAGGGCCCATGAGGCCACAAGGCAGAGCATGAGGGGCTTTAGGAGCAAGGAGCCTTTCTTTCTCTGTGCTCCGGCACATCGCCCCTCAGCCGTAGGGCTGCTGGCTCTCAGAATACATACAGGAGAACTGGCCGTCAATGCCCTCTATTCTTCGTGGAAGAGGGCTGAGTCCTGAGTCAAAACCCCGAGAGATTTCTGAGTACTTTTCTTTCCCCCCACCCCCTGCAGCATTGATGCTGAAACAAGTCCTAAATCTTCTTGACGTTCGTCTCAACTGAACAGAAGATTAACAAATTGAGATGTTTGGATTTCTGTGGGTGTCTGTTGTTAGGGCATAAAATATGGAGGCGTTTACCTCTGTTTTTGGCCACTCACTCATCATGAAAGCCACAGGTTCTCCACCAGGGTGGAAGTAAACACCCTTGGGACAGAACGTGCTGTCAGGCTTTGTGCACCTGCTGTAGATTCGGGCCTGAGCTGTGAGCCAAGCCTGGAGTCCTGCGGCTGATGTGGCCCTGGAGGCTGGTCCCTAGCGTGACAAGCAGGAGACACTGCTTGTGTCTCACAGGGGACAGAAACAAAGCATCCAAGTCCTCCTGTAAGGTCTGGGAACAAAGGTCAGCTCCTGGTGATATAGGGAGCTTTGCTATTTCCCTGCCTCCGTGACTTAGCAAAATCTGAATTCCTGGAATTAATGAATTGGGTGCACATCTTTGGAGAACATTTGTGGGATCACCAAAAAGAAAAAGATTCAGATACTAATGTCAAGAGGCTTATAACTGAGTTGGGACAGAACCTTGATAAGGAGTGGCATGGAGTTCTAAGCGCCAGATTCGGGGGAAGGAAGGCTTGTGGAAGGCAGAGGAGGAGGAGCCCGTCACACCTGGGAGTCCTTTCTGTTCATCTCTATACCCGGTTCCTGGAACAGGGCCCATCTCGCGGTTAAATACATTGAATGAACGAATGAATGCCTAGCAGGATGGACAAACTTTTCTTTCCTAGGGCATCACCGGCATCCGTTTTGCTGGAGGAGAAAAGTGCTACATCAAAGCACAGGTGAAGGCTCGCATTCCTGAGGTGGGCATCGTGACCAAACAGAGCATCGCTTCTGAGCTGGTGGGTACCGGTGGCATGCTTTGACAGACAAAGGGGCTTGGTCTTCACATGGCCCTTGTTTGCCTAATGTTGGGGAGGGAAGTGATTAGTGATGAAAACAATGTAAAGGACTTCTCATTATAGAATCTTCATGAAAGGGGCCTTGGGAGCTTTCTAGCCTCAGTTCCACTCAGTGTGGGAATTCCTCCTGGAAATCTCCAGCAGCCGATCACCACGCCTGTGCTGGAAAACAGCGACAGGCATTTCCCTTCCCTCGGCACCAGGCAACTTTGCGGGGGGGTGGGGGGTTGATTAAACCATTGCGCCTATTCTGAGCCGAGCTGGTTCCCCCTACAGTTTCTTCTCCTTGGTTTGAGTTCATCCCAATGAAGCTCCTTAACATGTATTAATTCCTTTCCTATGGGTCAGACTTGTGAGATTTAAAAAGCATAATTCTTCCATTTATTATTAACAACTTGCCTTTGAGCTTGATTTTATAAAAATTTACTTTAAGAATTGCACAGAATTCTAAAGACACATCTACTACCTTACATTTATTCGATGCTGTAGGGCTTACAACGTGGTCACACACGTCATCGTCCTCTACTTAAGTTGTGGCAGGGTATGGTGGGGAGAAAATCAAAAATCGAAAAATATGGGTTCAAATCCCAGCTCTGACACTATGGATGTGGCTTCAATTCTTTGAACCTCAGTTTTGTCACCTACAAACTAAGGGCCTGCCTCCTGTCCCCAGGGCCTTAGAACCTACTGGATAATGACTACACAGCTGCTGCTATAAATTACTAATTCCATTATGATCAGCTTTGGTCCTCCCTGTATCCCTGAGAGGGAGGTAAAGCCAGCATCAGCTCCCTTAAGGCAAAGGAAGAAAAATAAGAGTAAGCAGAGGTGCCTGGAAACTGCCTAATTGTTTGCTGTCTTAGGAGCAGCAGCAGGTGTCTCAAAACAAAACAAAAGCTACAACAAACCGTGAGTTTTTAAAGCTGGCCGTAATAGGACATACTATAAAAATGACACCCAGACCTCCTTTGTTCTGAGCCTTGAGCTTCTCTTATCACATTACCATTTTGTTAACAGTCCTAGCACTCCGTTTCTGTAACACAGAATCCTTTACATGTTCTCTGTAATCAGCCGTAGAAGCAGTTCTCCTCTCCTGGCTTCCGAAAGGGCCAGCTCTCCAGCCACAGCCGACCAAGATCTAATCCTAAATTTGCAGTACATTTCTGGGGCTTTATAAAAACAAGTACTTTTTGTTTGTTTGTTTGTTTGTTGATTTTTATTTTTTAAGGATTTCATTTATTTCTTTGAGAGAAAGGAAGAGCACAAGCAGGGGAGGGGCAGAGAGAGAGGGAGAAGCAGCAGGCTCTGGGTTGAGGAGGGAGCCCTATGTGCGGCTCAATCCCAGGACACCGGGATCATGACCTGAGCTGAAGGCAGACGCTTAACCGACCGAGCCACCCAGGTGCCCCGTTTTTTTGATTTTTTAAAAACAATACTTGGTCATTACAGAAAATTTGGGACATACATGAAAGAATAGAAAAGAAAATCACCCACAATTGCTTAATCCACAGATGTTCATGTTAATACTAATATTAATGTTTTGGTGAATTATTTTCGTGTGTGTGTGGGTGTGTGTGATACTCTTCATGATTAAAAAAGTTATATTGCTCTGCGTTCTTACTATCTTTAGTTCTAAAATGTAGATTATAATGGATATATCATATGTCATCAAATGGTTATAATTTAAGTCTTTTGTTCTTGAATACTTCAGCCATCTTCTGTTTTTCACTATTTCAAATAGCAATTCAAAATAATTATTTGAATATAGAAATAATTCACGGTGATGAACAGTTTAGTATTTTCAAGCTTTGTCTGCATTTGATTCTTTTCTTTAGACCATAGAAGCGAATTATTTTTCCTGTGTTGTTTCTATTGTGCTTGGTGGGTCCTCTGGTGGACAAAGCCAGATTCAGGCAACATGTTTGTGTGAATTGGGAATATGTCCAGCTGTCAGTAGCAGAAAACTACACTCAGAGTGACTGAAACACAAAAAGACTTGTTTTTCTCCATAGTAGACTATGTTAGGAGGGGGCCAGCATTGCTGATGTTTTTGGGCTTTCCTCCCCAGCTCCAGCCATCAACCACACATCAAGGAAGGAAGTCAGGAAGAGGTTGAGCAGTGCCAACCGTGACTTCCCTTTCATCAGGAACAGAAGGCTTCTCAGCCCCCCAGCATACTTCAGTGTGAACTGCGGGGGTTTAGAACTGGTCACATGGGCAGCCCTAGCCACTGGAGGATCTGAGCAAGGGAGCAGACAGCGTCTCTCCTGGGGGCGGGGACACTGCTGCCTCACACAAAAGCAGGGCTGTGTGGCAGGGGCAGGGAGAGGTGAGGCGGGGTGGGCAGCTGGGACTATGTGCTGCAAGCTGATTGCACATCGCCAGCTTGTAAGATGCCTAGGTCTGAGCACCCCACGCTTTCCCTGCACGCTTTAGCTTATGATGGGGTAGATTTATGCACCACTTGGTCTTATAAATTTTTCATCAGTTTTGTATAACTTTAAAATGCTGCTATACCCAAAGAGCATTCATTTCCTGGATGGAGCCATTTAATTTAAGGTGTGAATAAGTGGATTACCTGAGTGTTAGCCTCCTCCAATAACTTTAAGTTGTTTTAATGCAGCCATAAGCCTGGGGGAGAAGGTATAAATGAAGTGCTGCTTTTAGCTAAAAATAGGGAGAAAACATTTTAATTTCTCCAACCTATTGCAAACTAATAAATACATGAAAGGAACAACCTGGCAAAATAAATTTGTCTTCTGGGTTATCAGACGGTTCTCAGCATCTCGCTGTAGAAGAAAATCCAGGGTTTAGCTTTGAAATCTCAGTGGTGTGGTTGATGCGAGGGACACCTGAAATGTGTTTTGTTATAGCTGGGAAATGTAGAAATGGTTTATGTTAAATAATACTTTGAACTGAAGACATTAAAGAACCAATCACTTGCTTTTTTCCATTGTTGTTCAGAAGCTGCAGAACAAAACCCCAAAGGATTTTCACTTCAAATGAAGGGCTCCTCTGTCCTTTATAGGATTTCAGAGACTATTCAATTGCTTTTCCTCAAAAAATCTTTGATCAAAAACATCAGATTAACCTAAGTCTCAAAGTTGGTATCAAGTAATTTTCACTTCCACTCAGGACACTCAGTATTCACACATTTCAGTTATCCAAAGTCAGGGCGACAAGATAGGCAAAGACAATATTGTGCAGAGAGTTACAAAGACAAGACACATACCACACTACACCCCGACCCCCCTACACACCACATACATAACACATATATACCTCACAACCTCACACATACCCCCTACAGCCACCCTACATATCCCCCATATACACCACACATCCCAAATCCCCACTCATCACACACATACCACATACACACACCACCCCACACATACCCCCTACACATACACACCCCCACACCCATCCCACGCACCCTACATGCCGCCCCATATATACCACACACACACTCCACACCACATACCCCAAATCTCCACACACCACACACACATCCCACCTTACACACACCACATACACACCCCACAACCCCACACACACCCTCTACACTTACATACCTCCAAATCCACCACACAATCCTACATATCCCCCCACATACACAAATGCCCACACATACTACAGACAACACACACACACACACACACCCAACCCCACACATACCCCCTACATGTACATACCCCCACACCCTACATACCCCATACACATACACAACTTCCCGCTATCCCACACACACATGCAGTTCTCATTAAGTTTTTATTAGGTGAAATAATCTACCAGCACGTGACTCTAAATACATAGCATGCTTCATTGTCCTCTTTGTTCAATGCATTTCATTTTTACTTACTTGCAGGAAGGCAAGATCATGCCAGTTAAATATGAAGAAAATTCTCTTATCTGGGTGGCTGTAGACCAGCCTGTGAAGGACAACAGCTTCTTGAGTTCTAAGGT
This sequence comes from Neogale vison, assembly GCF_020171115.1. Classification (NCBI taxonomy): domain Eukaryota; kingdom Metazoa; phylum Chordata; class Mammalia; order Carnivora; family Mustelidae; genus Neogale; species Neogale vison. The sequence continues at coordinate 114,794,672 of NC_058095.1, read as the reverse complement.
CTTAGAACTCTGTGGCGACCTTCCTATTTTCTGGCTTAAGCCAACATATCCAAAAGGTAACATTTTAAATTCTCTTAATGCTGCTGGGAATTTCCCTGTTTGGGTGAGTTTCCTGTGAGCCTTCCACAGGCCTGAGCCTGTAACAAGGAAGATACATCAGGATGCGTGCCGTGCCACGGTGTCTCAGTAATTGGCAAGAAAGATCAAAGAGAAGGAAGGTGACAGCCATGAATGTTTCAAGGAAGGGACTGAGCAGCAGGGTTAACAGGAAGTGGATCACGGAGACAGAATACCACGGCATTATCTGCCATTTTTATTTATGACACCCCCCCTTTTCTGCTCTGCCCCTTAATCTAAGTTGTTTGCGCTTTCCAATTTTACATTTTTTTATTCCTATGGCAGAGAATCAAGGGACTAAGAGGCCGTCATACTGCTGAATCTTTATTATGTTCAAACCTAGAATTATGGGACAGCCAAAAGCTGCTGTGGGTATAGTCTGAGATTCTTTAAGTTCAAGGCTCGAGCATCGGCTTCCAAGTCCCTTGAAAAGTAATGAAGGGCCCCTCGGGTTCAGAGCTAGCTTGGAACACACCTTCGAGCTCTCTGTGGGTGGTGAAGGCCGGGTGAGCCCTGAGGGCCAACTCTGTCGTGAATTTCTCTGTACCCAGGGGTCCTTTCACTCTTCACCACCAGTCGCCCCACTGCCCCCCACCCCACCCCAAAGGCCTACTTTGGAGCTGTGGCTCAAGAGTAGAAGAAAGGCCTTTCTCCCGGCACAGCTGAGATATACTCTGTCTTCTGAAATATTTTATGGGATACAGAAGAGAGCAGCATGATAATAAAATACAGGCACTAAAACCACCAAGTTTAAAAGGGACAAGGGGCAGTGATTACTGAAAGGGAACAGTTACAGTTTCACAAGATGAAAGAACTTATGGAGATAGACAGTTGCACAGCAATGGGAACGCACGTAGCACCCCTCAACATTAAAAATGTTTAAAATAGTAAATTTTATATTTTACCCCAATTAAAAAAAACAAAAAGCAAAAAACAGACAGACAAACAAAAAACCCTCACTAGGCTTAGAGAGTCCAGGCTTCTGATTCTGTCACCCCTAATTTATTCCTACAGGTCACAAGTCTCATTATGTCCCAAAGCTTGGATAAGATGGTTACTTTCTGGCCCAGGCAAAGCCAACAGGATCCAGTTTATAAGCCATTAGCAGTGGCTTCCTGGAAGAGTGAGTTGAGACGGATCCTGAGGCCACATGCAGACTGTCAGGAATGGCATGAGCAGTGGCTGTCACCACTGGAGGGACTGGAGAGGGCGGCCAAACTGAGTCACTTTTGCTGTCCCTGCTTTTGCTCCGGTGGGCGATGCAACTCACAATCCTCTGGTCTTTTGCCAAGTGCTGGCTTTTGATTCCTCACCTGCCCCCACATGCAACACGGCTTGCTTTCCACCTCCCAAGAACTACTCCAATGCCTGTCCCTTGTCCAGTCAAGGACGAAAGCCTCTGACTCTGCTACCATGTAGAGCTCTAATCACTTTCTGTTTGAGGAGAAGCCTCTTACCCAGGAGCTCATTCATTTACTCCGCACACACTTTTCTGAAGGCTTACTCTGTGCCATTTACTAGCTCCGTGGTAGTTGGGATGCATTGGTGCAGAGCAGACAAGAATCCCTGCCCTCAGGGAGTTCATGCTGTAGCAAGGGGAGACAGTAAACAAACACTAAATTAAAATAAGAAAATCATATGGCAGCCTATGCAGTGCTATGGAAAAATAACAGAGCAGCGTATTGGGGGGTGGGGATGTGACTACAGAGTTAGTGTGACTGATGGGATGAGAACCTTCACCCTTCGGCAAAGCAAGCTCTGTACTTCCGAGATGTAGCCTGGCCCCTCACCGCCCAAAGCATTCAGTCCTCACGACACCCACCCCAGAACTACATGTTAAGTCCAACACCAGAAAAGTGGAAACCACCTAAATGGGGTAAATAACTGTTGGGGTCGCTAGAGGGCGAAATATTACACACATTAAAGACGGAGGATATTTTTTTCCCAGTCTTTCATAAATGCAGTCACATTTAACAATAAAATCGAGGAAATGAGACCCGATCTGAGGATGCCTGGTCCCTAACACCTAATTCTATTAAAAGCTCCCCAACTCCAAGGTCCAGCAACACCTGTCTTGGATCCTTAAGCAGGCAGGTCATTAGTGTCACACGGCTGTGTTTTCAGAGACAGTGGCGGCTGGACACGGTCAGGGGGAAGGCTGAGCACTGGCTGGGGGCCAGCTGCCAGCCACTGTGCTACAGCTCAAGGCTTTATCCTCAGTCATTCTTTGCCTACAACTGTCCAGCTAATTACAAATATCCCCATTTTATAGATGAAGAAACCAAGATTCACGGAGATTTAGTAACCTGCCTGAAATCATTCAGTTAGTTAAAAACAGCGCTGAGATTTGAATCCAGGGCTCCATGATGCTTCTCCAACCATGAACTCAGAAACCTAGAAGCTATCTGTGGAAGCTCACGTGGCCGTAAAGCCCATCTAAGTTCTCAGAACTAACACAGCATTATGTAGTCATCACCACCTAACATTTGAGTACTTATATGCCAAATGCTATGCTAAAACCCTTAGACACAGCTCTATTCTTTATCACTACTCTGTGAACTGGATACATTACCTCCATTCTACAGATGAAGAAAGACTCAGACACCAAGGCCAAAGCTGTGTGCGACTTCCCACGTTATTGGGCAGGCATGGGTCATGCCACAGGCCCCCTGTGGTGGTGTGAGGAACTAGAGCACTGGGCTGGGAGCCAGAGAAGTTCACCTTTGGCTCCCGTTTCTGTCACCCATTCTGTGATCTTGGCCAACTGTCTTGGTCTTTCTGAGTCTTGATGCCCTTATGTATAAAAGTATCTGCTTTTTCTATCCTCCTACAGGATTTCAAAAAAAAATTAGCCAAGATAACAAATCTAAAAAGTATAAAGCTTCATACACATACAGTCTACTCAGAATGCACAGGGCTAGGGTGCCTCATTGGCTCAGCTGGTAAAACATGTGACTTTTGATCTCAGGGTTTTGAGTTCAAGCCCCATGTCGGGTGTGGAGCCTACTAAAAAACAACAACGAAAGAAAATGCTCAGGACTGCAAGTAACAGAATACCTGATCATTGGTGGTTTCAATAAATACAGGGTTTAGTCAGAAGTCTGGAGGTCGGTTTCTGACATTAGCAGCTACTCAGCGAGATCACCAAGGCTCTTTCCTAGCTTACTGTTTGCTACCCACAGCCTACTGGTTTATCACCCTTGCGCCTATCCCTTCTGGTCACAGATTGGCTCTCATAATCCAGATATATCTATGTTCAAGAAGACAAGCAGAGAAAGCTGTTTCAGTCCTCTTTTATCAAGAAATCAAAAGCTTTCTCAGAAACTGCACCAACATATTCTGCTTACATCTCACTGGCCAGAAATGTTCCAACTGGTCTCTCTTAATTGGAAGGGAGGCTGCGGAAACAAGTGGTATTTTACTTCCTCAGTCCCTCTAGTAGAAGCATGTAAGGAAACAGAATTGAGAATGGATTTTTGTCAGCTCACAGTGTCTCCCTCAGTTAGGACTATAAAACCAAATCTTGGTTATCTGTATCTTTAAGTATTAACCTAAGACTCTGAAACTATTAAAAATTCCTCAATACAAATTTCAATAATGAAACAAGAATGTGTTTTGATACCTCTTTATGCTTTTACCTTGATAAACATAATACTTCCTCCGTTATCCAAATAAATGAATTAACTTACAGCAAAAAACTTTTTTTTTTTTTAAGAAATCCAGAGAGAAAGAAGAGAATTGGTAAGAAAAACTGTTACAACTACTACAAGAAGACCACACAGCAGACCACAGGGCAACCCAGGCCCTGGAGGACCAAGTAACGGAACCAGACCTAGTGTTCAAGAGGATTCAGAACCCTTTAACCCAGACAACCCTTACCATGTACGTACTGCTGTTTTCATGACTGCTCAGACATATCCCTTGAACAGAACATTGAAGTGGTGGTTATTTCTACTTGAGGTTTCAAATGAGCACTTAATAATCAACTTGGATTTTTATTCAATTATTTAAAAAACACATATGAATTTGTCACAAAGTTTATAAAATGAGGGTAAGGACTTAAGCATGGTCTCTCTAGTGCGAAATCCAGTTCTGTTGTGACCCTTATTCAAAGTTTTTTCTGTGCTCTCCCCTTTATTGAGTTGTAGGCAAATCCATGAAGACAAATTCGTATCAGGAATTTGATTATTCAAAAAATATTTCCAAGAATGTGCCCTGGGGACAGTACATGGAATGAAAATATTCTCTTCCCCCCCTTTTATATCCACTTTATTCATCCATTCAGCAGACATTTGCTGAGAACCTGCTCTTTTCCAGGCCCTGTGCACGCAGAGAGGAGTTAGCTTCTGTCCTCAGGGGCTCTCAGTCCAGGTCGGGGACAGACTCATACACACAGATAAAACACTTCAGACTGAAACGCTGGGCACTGCTATTTATAAGGATGGCACTAACGTGCTAAAGACTTCTCAAATCTTCAAAAAAATTTATTTACCATAAGGGAGCAAAAGAATAGCAAATTTTTGTAACTAGTATTTTAAATGAAAAAATAATTCATGCATTTTTTAAAAGTTTATAAAAGGGTAAAAAATGCGTTACCCTTCCATCTCAGACACCTTCCCTACAGCCCAGTTTTCTTTGCACAAGAGTGTACCGCACTAACACATTTTTAACACCATAGAGCATACAAACTTCTATACCTTGCTTTCTTTCCAGTCACAGTATTTTGGAGATTGCTCTGTCTCCTACATACATATACCTCATTCATTTTAATGGCCACATCATCATATTCCATTGTGTGAATAGATGTACAGAAATTTAATTAGTCTTACTTTGGTGGACACGTAAATTATCACCCTATCTTTTGCTCTTAGAAAATACCATTAATAGTACACAACATTGTATATGCCCCACACGGTCACGGGAAGGAGTAAATGAGGTAATGCAGGCAAAGCTCTTAGACAGTGCTTGGCACACAGTAGGATCACCTTGCTCAGCTTAACTATTAGTCATATATGTATATCTCTTGTACATGTGTGGGAATTTTTTTTTAGCATAAATATAGATGTATGGGTCTACTGAGTCAGAGGAGATGGTAATTTTACATTATTTAATGGAGGACGCTAAATTGTTTCCCAAGGAATTATACCAGCTTCATGTCTTCAACTGTAATGAACGGGTCTCATTTATTATCAAACTTCAAAAAAAAAAATCTTTACCAGTCTCTTGGATGTAAAATTTTATCTTCTCATTGTTTCATCTTGCGGTTTTTAATTATGTGTAAGGTTGAGCATCTTTTCTTAGGCCAATTCATCTATTTTTTCCTGTGTACCCTCTTCCGTTTTATAGTGTTTCACGTGTTGCAAATTTATTTTCCAGTTTTAGACTAACATATTTTAGAAAGATTTAGAACCAAACGTATTTTTTAAAATGACCCAAGCTTATTGGAAAATTCAGGACCACCAGAGTACTTCATTCCCTAAAACTCAAATAGTAAAAAGAGAGAAATATATCTGAATAGGCAAACAGAAAATTTAATAGAGTTTAATCTCCAGGTAGCTGAGCTAGGTAAATCTGGCTCAAGGGAGAGGGCATCAGCCCCTTCACAGGGGCAGGATGTGACTTTGCCTGTCTTGCTTCAAGACTTGAGTGATCCATTTTCCTTGAAAAACTCCAATTCTTTATCAGTTTTTCCTTTATTTTGTGCTCAGCTTTAAGAAACATCTCCCTAGGAGCTCAGTCCTTCACATGTTCCTTTCAGGAGAGATCTTGGGGTAATAACCTAAGATTTCCTCCCAGCTCTCAAATCCTAACAAACCTTTGTTGAACCCTCAGATGAGGAAATGCCTCAACCGACTGACTTTTGACTTCTCCCACCCTGGAAAAATCAGCTATAATCAATTAATGAGGTGGTTTTCTTTTTGCTGTCCCAGATGAACATAGTTCGAGAGATAAAGAGGGGGAAAATGGAAAGAGTCTGAAGAATAAAGAAAAAAATGGTTTAAGAGTAAGGGAAATATTTTGATGATTAAATCTGAACATAAGTTCTATTAGATGGTGTTAAGGAATTGTCAATTTTGTTAGGTATGATAATGGCATTGTAGTTATGTAGGCAAATACTGTTTTAGAGGCACCCCCTAATGTATGTATGTGTGAAATGTCACAATACCTTCAATTCTCTTGAAAGTCACTTCAAAATTTAAAATACTTCAGAAAGGGGCACCTGGGTGGCTCAGTGGGTTAAGCCGCTGCCTTCGGCTCAGGTCATGATCTCAGGGTCCTGGGATTGAGCCCCGCATCGGGCTCTCTGCTCAGCAGGGAGCCTGCTTCCCTCTCTCTCTGCCTGCCTCTCCATCTACTTGTGATTTCTGTCAAATAAATAAATAAAATCTTAATAAAATAAAATAAAATACTTCAGAAAAGATTAAGCAAATTTGACAAAAGGTTAGTGGAACTGTCAAAACTAGATAGATGTTCAGTTCAGTTTTTTCCCCTTTCCAGTATGTTTGAAATTCCCATAATAAAAAGCACCCCCCCCCCACCAAACGGTAAGACTTGTTGATGTACCAGAAAAGGCGATAGCATTCCAAGGTTCACTTTGCTCAAGCCTAATCTATATTTGGTGCTGCATCTCCCCAGGTTTGAGCCCCTCAAGGAGAGATTTCAAGTGAATTAAGAATACACATTAAGGGCTTCTTGGCAATGTAACTCAGTAACAGAGAATTCAGAATCTAAACCCCTGGGAACCTATGAAAAGGAAAACCAGATACACAGATTGGCAGAGGTCAGATTCCTTCCAGTTCTGTGATATCTCCAGCAGTGAAAATGGGGATTGTGTAGGTGATTTTTACTGCATCCATAATTTTATTTAGGTAATAATAATGGCACATAGAAACTAGAAAATAAAGTTTAAGGTCTTGAATTTTTAGACATTATATGGTGCCTTTTCCTGAGTGTTACAGAATCCTTAAGGTTGAAATGAAGGCAGAAATCTAAATGATGCCAGCATTCTCAGCCAGTGCAATTGTAACAGCAATCTATTTGCCTAGATCAATGAATTTCCGAGACCTGGAAGTCATCAGTACAAAATGGCATCAGTGTTCCACTAACTTAAAGTCAGTAGTTACAGAAATGTTACTTTCCAATGTCTCCTTTTTGTTTGGCTAACTTAAAACAAGCTGAGTCACTACTGAGTGGGAATCCTGGCTCATTAAAGGCATGGAGAAACTTTGTAATATTAAAAACAAAAAACAACCTTCTTGCCAGTGACAGATGGAGGTTCCTTGGTATTTTAGAAGGATTCTGAATTATAAGGGTCTAATAAGATTGAAAACCTCTTACAGAAAATTATGCTGATTTCTTATACCAATGAAACATTCAGGATCTTATTTTAGAATAATGTGCATGCTACAGAATTTTTATTATGAAGGAAAAATAATTGCCTTTTATTTCACAGCAGCAGGAGGGGGAAGGCATGACATTTGACCCTAGACTGGATCATGAAGGAATCTGCTGTATAGAATGCAGACGGAGCTACACTCATTGCCAGAAGATCTGTGAGCCCCTGGGGGGCTACTACCCATGGCCGTATAATTATCAAGGTTGCCGTTCGGCCTGCAGAGTTGTCATGCCATGTAGCTGGTGGGTGGCCCGCATCCTGGGCATGGTGTGAAATCACTTCATGTACCTGGGGTTTGTATCATTAAAAACTCAAGAGACAACCAGAGTATGAGGCATCGTGATGCTGAAGGGACCACAAAGTATTTCATACTCAATTTGAGCAATGTTACTCAAGATACCTTTTCCAGAAGCTCTCAACTGTTTTACAAAACTTTATCCAGAATGTGCAAATGTACTGAAAGGGTAGTTTAAAATGTCATAACAATTTTTTTATTACTTGCTATTTTTTATCTGCTTTGCTTTGCGAATAGGCCTACTTAATAACACTAACTTCCCAAGCTACTTTGAAATAAACATGAAAAATCACTTACAACGTCAAAGATCTCAGTTGTACACTTGAGTTCATTTTAATCAAGTCACTGAAGTAATTGTTTTTGGTTGCTATTTATACAGAATTCCTCCATTGTTCTTAACCTTTATTGTTCTTCCCAATCTTGCAAATGTGCTCCAAAGTTCCCACATAAAAATATATACAAAAGAGTAAAACAGGACATATAATGGAATTTACCTGAAAGCAAGCAGTATCAACTTCAAGGTGGAGCTCACAGGAAATCTGTAATTTATAGCTTGTGCAGGCAGGGGATTAACAGGGGGCTGCCCTATGTCAGGCATCACCCCATGGAAAAGAGCATTAGGATAGAGAGGGAAAATGAAGATAAATCTGACTTGTGCATAAGGACTTTCACTAACATTCTGAAAACCAGGTCTTCACACCCTTTTCAATCCGTTCAGTGGTCAATGGCCATGAAGAAGCAGAGTGGTATCTACCTTTATAGTATAAGTCAGGCTGGTGATGTACTCTCATAGGGATAGGACTGACAGTGCTGCCTGGCAGATCTGGCTGAGAGGAATGGCTTATTTATTTATAATGACAGAAAGGCTCTTAGGAACAAGGACTGTCTTTAGAAACTGGAGTATTACATCAGGTAAATGGGCAGGTATTTCGTATATTTGACATTTCAGTTTTGAATCTCAGTTTGAGAGACAGAGAACTTTCTTAAGGAAAAGAAAAGTTTTCTAAATACAATGATTTAGAGGGATGACAGAAAGGTCTTGATATCATGACTCACAGTGCCATATTCTAAATAAACCGCATTACTGTAGGTCTAGTTTGCCAATTTAAGTTGGTAAAATCTTAACAGTTTCTTAAACCTGGTTATCAGATCATCATTCAGATGTCTGCATTTAATGGAATATACAGTTAAGTTGGGTCTCTACATGAAAAAGATATGAAGGAAAGACACATGCAGAATTATATGTCCAACGGTCACACTGTTCTCAGGCAGCGGCGACTTTTGGCATAGATGGGAATTTTCCATGTTTAGTCTTTAAAAACGGTTGTTACTCTATTAACTAAGCAAATGTGTGTCAATGGTTCTGCCTATCATCTCCAACCTCACTGTACAGCAACAGGTACTTGATTCTAGAACAGAAAGGGGAAAAAAAAAAAAAAAACAAAAAACACCACAAAGACTCAGTGATCCCAGCCCACAAGAGCTTGTGGTCTCAGGAGAGACAGAGATAATCAGGACTCACAGTCACAAGCAAGCCTTGGCAAGGATGGGAGCACTGGGCTTCTTGGAGGAGGAGAATGCCTTTGCCAGGTCTTCAAGGATGAGTAGGGAGTAAGCTGGGTAAAGGTGACAGAGGAAGGGCATTCTAGGCAGAGGAAGGAGTTCGGTAAAGTCAGAGGTATGAAGATGCATGATATAATCAGGCAAACAAGCATTCTGGTTGAGGAAGAACATATTAAGGTAGAAATGTAGATAGAAGAAAATTTGCTAGCACAGAGGGAGCTGATAAGGTCTCCATTTTTAGACGGACCAACCTTGGTAGCTTTCCTTGAGAACGGAGCAGGTGCCAGACTTAGTAAGGAGCAAAGTATGTCTTGTGAAGGAAGGCTGTCTCTTGGAAAGGTACTCTCTTCTCTTCAGAGTACCATAATTAAACAGAAGAAATATGGGAAGTGAATAATAATAGAGTTATGTTGTGTTATGAAAAATCACAAAATACCCAAGGAAGTCAACTTAATAGAAAAAAATACTGATGTTTTAAGGACAGAGGGGAGATTCAAGGTTGACTAAGGGTAGAAATGACAGACTCAAATAAAATGAAAGGCCTACTTTGAAGGAGGAGAATGAAGTATACAAATGAAGAGCATTTGGTAAAAGAAGACACACCAGAATATAAACTTTTCACAAACTGGTACTAATCCCCAAATTACCTTTAACCAGGCGAATCTAAAAGCTGTAAATGTAGCCCAGTTTGCTCTGCTGAATCTTTTTTTTTTTTAAGATTTTATTTAATTGACAGAGAGAGAGAGATCACAAGTAGGCAGAGAGGCAGGCAGAGAGAGAGGGGGGAAGCAGACTCCCTGCTGAGCAGAGAGCCCGACATGGAGCTCTCAATCCCACCACCCTGAGATCATGGGCCTGAGCCACCCAGGCACCCCTGCTGTGCTGAATCTTAACTCTGTGTATACTCTGTGTATGTATATATTATATAAATGATATGTGATATTTTATTATTTTACAGGTACTCATTTAATTTTCAGCAATGTTGTAAACCAATCCTATGGACATCACAGGTTAATATTCAAAGTCCTCATTTGACTCAGACTGGAAGGACTACTATAGCCTTAGATGTGATAGCTGCTGCTACATATGCACAAAGAAAATGAAGAATGGTCATGATGGGTTCCAGTAGTTTCTTTCTATGTTACATTAACATATCTCACCAAAATATGCCAACATATGTCCACTGCAATTTTAAAAACTTGTCAAAACTTCATCCTTATGATGTCTAAACCTCCTTCCACCACCACCTCAAATAAATGACAAGAGAAAAGTAAATACATTCAGAATAATCACTTAACCCACTCAACAGTTGTTTCTTACACCAGATTTTATTGCACTCTGATATACAAGCTACATTCTTACAAAATAGAAATTTCTTGTGTGTAGGGGATAAATTTCTGTATAATTAATTTATATAATATAAGCTATATAAGCTGAATATGCTGATGTTTTGTGAAAATTTTATAGAAAGGGTCACAGTATTTTTTAGAGTTAACTGCCTTACTGAGCGGGGGAAGAGGGAGTGGACAAAAGTCTACATGCATAGATAGTATTAGTAGCGTACCTCAAACAGGAAGGTATAAATTTGAGTCAATGATGCAAATGTTAGCAAAAACATTTTACAGGCACAGCTGAATTTTAGTGTTTATAAAAGGAAGGTGAACTCCTTCTGAAGGGCTTCTGTACATATATGCATGCTCGTATCCTATATGCATATACAGATTACACTTTGAAAAAGCCCAATAATAGTATTCAGAATCAAATTTACAAACAGTTTAAGTTAGTGTTGCCTGACTTTTAACAATAAAAGGAATTACTACAGATTTTATTTAAAACTGTTTACATTCAAAAGTAATCAATTTCCATATAGTTTTTAGGTACTTACCCCGTAGAGGTAAGTACATCTAATATATACATTTATTGCATGATTGAGCTAAACCTAGCAAACAGCCAATTTTAGGCTTCCTGACTCTTTTCCTTATCTTAATAGTTTATAAAGTCAAATATATACGAGTCAGTCATTATTGGGGTATATGTTATCATCAAAGTGATAAAAATCAGTAATGGGACCGGAAATAGTATATCCACTAAGCTATAACTAAGTCCTTAGATTAAAACACCAAATTATTAAAAACTATTAAGAGGTATTCCCCACAAAGTTCCTTATATGAGCTTAGTAGTAACTTTACAGCTGTTCTTGTCATAGTCCTATTCTCTCTGTGCCTGCTCCTTTACAAAAATTCTCTTTGCATCAAATTCCTACAATTAGAACCCCAGAAAATTCAACCTTTTTCTCAGATGGCTACAAAAATTTGAGTAACAATGAGACAGATTGAAATAACCTCTATATACTTTTTAAAAACTAGGATTGTATTTGTAAATTCACTTGCAATTACTTAAAAAACAAACAAACAAACCCACAAAAAACTCCAAACATGATTTTGGTGGTTTCCTGCCCTTCAGACTTCCAAGGTGTGGATTATTTCATTGCAAACAGTTCTCTTTTCAACTGTTATATTCCACTAACCTAGATTATTATCCATTTTTTATAATGAATTCACTTTATACTGACATAGCTAAAGACCTTGGAATAAACTAGTTAAGCATAAACTTTCCTTTCAGAACACAATGCTTTTAAATGCCAGTTGTTTCTTTTCAATTAAAACCATATTCCTGCCTGTTACTGAGTTAGCTAGACAACTACACGGTAAAAGAGATCTCCACAGGATATAAGATACTCAACCTAACACACATGATACTCAACCTACTCAACCATCCCCATAATTTTTAATATTCACTTAGCATCTATGCATAATTAGGCAGCATCTGAGAACATTCCAGTTGCTAAAGTAGAAAGTGTCTCATTATACACCAGTACTATGCCATTGCTCTCAATGAATACTGAGTTTTCTAATACTGTCTGCTCAATTTTACTAATATCTCAGCAGTGACAAGTTAGCCTCTTGTCCAAATATTCTCAGTTTGTTTCACTTCGAAACATATTTCCTTTCATCAAGTGTAATACCACACAGTTACATAAATTCAATCAGTTTACCGTAATGACCCTAAGGTTCTAATGACAGAGGAACAAAAATAATCATTCAGCGTCTCTCCTCTGCCTTTACATCCACGTAAGAGGGAAACAAATTCTACAAAGAACAAGCACCCAAGCAGCTGAAATTTGTAGGAAATAAGGCATTAGAGAACATTAAATGCTAACATCATTTCTTTGGTCTCTCCTCTACCCCCCGAAATCGGGTGTTTAAGGGCAGTGCCCTTCACAATTCAAAATTATCGGGTCGTTAAAAACATGGATTTTTCCCAGCCCTATTCCAACCTACAGATTCAAAATCTCAGGAGGGAACCCAAGAAAGGCTATATATTAAAAAACAAGCTTCCCAGGTGAGGGTTATTCACCACTGAGAACTACTATACTATGTATTATACAGAATATCTGACTACTGCTATAATTTTGAGTTGCCTGATAACTTGGGGCAACTGCCAGAAAGTCAGTACATGTTAGGGGAAATAAAATTTTAGGTGAGTTAGATTTGGATTCTGTCACCAACTATGTGTGTGTGCTGTGTTAATGAATTGTTATTAAAAAAAAAAAAACAGTATTATGAGTGCACTCTGGAAAAAAAATGCTCCTGTAAAACCAAAGGTTTGGACTAGACAGTATTTAAGATTCACTCCAGCTCTAAAATTCTGATTTCATTTTTCTTTGCTTTGTCTCCTTGTATTGACAGGGGATGAAATGCAAATACATGTTTAAGGGAGTAATAGGTATCAAAGCTATTTCTAGTCTTGGCAAATGGGCCATAAAAACATGCCCTGCTGATCTGATTTTTACAATTCTATTAAAACATAAAACTACATACCACACTTATTCTTAAGTCCCTGTTCACAACGAGGCATTTTATTTAATTCAATTTTGACTCCGTATCTACTCTGCTATAAACTATACTTATATTCCAGACAAGAAATAGCTTTGCTAAACAAAGATTACATTGAAATGTGATATTACTGTAATTTAACATGTGAGGAGAAAAGGGCAGGTGAGTTCGGAGACTGAAGGATTCCCATATACCCATTAAGTCATATACCAAAACGGAAATTCATTCGCATCAGTACTTCCAGATATTCAGAGTAAAATCCCTATTAGATTTATAAAGTAAATTTAACTGGACTGTATGAACATTGGTAAAAATAAAATTTTCAAAAAGAATGACAACTGACAGAATTCTGAGTGAGGACAACAGGATTTTCAGCTAGAACAAGCTCTGGCTTGGCAACCATCGTCTCACTTGTACTCCCTGCAAGCCCTACCCAATCCCGACCTCCCCTCTCTCCCTTGTGCCCCCAGTCAGGAATCTCAACCCTTTGTTCACTCCTGCATTGGGCCTTCCCATCTGCCATTCCTTCTGTAGGGGGAGGCGCTTTCTCAAGCATCTGCACAGCTCCTTCAAGTCTGTGTTCTAATGTCACCTGCTGAGTTCTTTCTTCATCTATTATCTCAAATTTGTTCTCTTTGAATATTTAGTTTTGTTCCTCAGCACTAACATCACTTAATATACATGTTGATTATTTCTCTCATGATCAAAGATCCATGAAAGGCAGGGGATTCGGGGTTCCTCACCAGTGTGTCCCTACTGCTTAGAACAGTGCCTGGCACATACCTGGCATTCAGTAAATTAATCAACAGGTATATCCTGAATTATGTATTTTTCACTTTCCTGTATTTTTCTAATACCTATATTAAAGTGAAAACCCACTTAAAAAATACACAGCTTTGGGCGCCTGGGTGGCTCAGTGCGTTGAGCCTCTGCCTTTGGCTCAGGTCATGATCCCAGGGTTCTGGGATCGAGCCCCACATACGGCTCTCCACTCAGCGGGGAGCCTGCTTCCCCCTTTCTCTGCCTGCCTCTCTGCATACTTGTGATCTCCCTCTCTGTCAAATAAATAAAAACCTTAAAAAAAAAAAAAAAGAATACATAGCTTTTGACAGAAAGACCTCAAGGGTGTTCACACTGTTAAAAAATAAAGTACACAACCCCCACCAAAGAGGGTCATATGATATTCAATATCTTAAAACTTCTTTGGAGGTTTTGAGGGGAAAAAAAGTACAAATAGTTCAAATTTTTGTATCCAGAAACTGGTATGTTTATAAGTGAAATTGCTTGACTCGCTCTTGGTTTCCAGAGCCTTCCATATGCCCAAACCAATTCCATGCCTGGCTTTATAATCTCTGGCCTCTCTGCCTCTTTAACTCTACCCAAGTTCGCTGGGCTCAAGATTCTTCTAGAAGAATGACTAACCCAGTTAGAAAGTAAACTTCAGTCCCATCTTTAAGAAAACATATAGATTTTGGTTTTCAAACAATCAAAACAAAAGAAAAAGAAATCTGAAAAATCAGTAACAAAATAAAAAACACATGGATATCACCTTGGTTTTGATTACTTACATAAGAACTGCTATTCCCTCTAGTAATATAGGTAAGTCAAAAACAAATTAGATTTAGCTCTCATGGCAATGAGTTAAAAACCTACTGAAAAAATACTATTTTGTCTATATTGATGAATAAGTGATCAATTTTAAGGGAAGAATATAAAAAAGTAAAATTTTTAAAACTAATTAGTTTGGGGAAAATAGCAGTTCCAATACTTGATTATCTACTATGTGAAAGGCACGGAGCTCTGCATCAATGATCCAAAGCTAAGGAAACACCACTCTGAGATCAACACACAAGGTGAAAAAGGTAACTGGCAGCGGATCCTAAAACCAGGGACCATGAGAGGTGCGGTAAAAGGCATCAAGGCACTTCCACATCACGGCTTGAGTGGCAAAGAATTCCTGTAGAGGACATGGAATGGGGCACTTCATAAGAGTACTGACATTCTCACTGGGGACACTTAAAGAATAAATGCGAAAAAATAGGGGCATTCTATGCAGCGTTAAGACCATAAGCAAATGCATCCATCATTCAATAGGTTAACAACATTCCACAAATTCTGAGGGCCTACTTCCTATGTACCAGGTACAGCAGATACAAAGCTGGAAGCCACCACAAACCTCCCCCAAGCAGCTATCACACAGGAAGAAGCAGGTCATGTATAGTGACTTAATAATAAAGAATAGATCTGACTCAAACATATTTGTAAGACAGTCACATAGAGTAAGACTCAGGCCTATACAGAGAAGCCCAATAAACCCATGCATGATTATGACAGCCAGCTCCAAACCATTTATGAAGAGAATTCCAGTCTTCCTTTAAGTCACTGAATCCACCTGGGTTGCCTTTAAGTCTGTTCATTAATGGGCTGAACTAGGATCATCTTCTAGTTAAAAGGAGCAGGATGGAATAGAAAACTATGCCCACTCCAGATTTAGTTAATTTAGCAAGCCAGCTCACTTGCACCTAGATGATTTGACTAAAAGGACGACTACTAAAATCTTTAACTTTCATCTCCAACAAATGGAGGCCCCTTTAAAAAAAAAAGAAAAAAACAACCTTCCTGGTCTCTGCCATTACTATAAAAGGCAAGCAACTGGAGACAGTTGCAAGCTTAAGTGCTCCAGGCACCTGCAGCCCTCTAACCAGCCTTGTCAGTGCCTGGTCAATCCCCAGTGTTAGAACTCCAAGCAACTACAAGGGCTTTTCCCAATCCTTCCCCTTCATCAGCTCAAAGAAACCACTCTCTAGTTAAGCCTGAGTATCTCGGGGCACCTGGGTGGCTCAGTGGGTTAAGCTGCTGCCTTTGGCTCAGGTCATGATCTCAGGGTCCTAGGATTGAGTCCCGCATCGGGCTCTCTGCTCAGCAGGGAGCCTGCTTCCTCCTCTCTCTGCCTGCCTCTCTGCCTACTTGTGATCTCTGTCAAATAAATAAATAAAATCTTAAAAAAAAAAAGACTGAGTATCTCTATCTTTACTGACACTGAAGCTACACTTGGTGCTCAGCTCCAATGTTATTAAATAGCTCCTGCCCTGAAATATTAAAGTAGTTCAAATAGTATGGGTTTCCAATAAAACTCAACAAGTTCCTACCTCTAAACCTATTCCCTTTTGTTTAGGCCAAGAGATATCCACCCTTTACTCCTTAGCTCTTCTGCCCCGCCCCGCCCCGCCCCGCCCCCCGACTGGGGGGATATTTCTTTGAAAATATGCTGGAATTTCTCCTGAAAGGGGGGAAATAATTCTAGAATTTGAAAGCAGCAATCAAAAGAGCCACATAGATTAACAACATGATCTTGCAACATGTTTTATTTATTCTGTCTTGATGGCACTAGAATTAATTATAACACTGATCATTTGTCCCTATTGAACCAGCAACCACTCTCCTTATGGGCAAAACCCTCAACTGTTATCGGCAGAGTGTCACAGTACACCTCCTATTAAGATCCCAATAGATCTCTCAAAGCCTCTCCCTAGAACTAATCAATACCCTATAAATAAGGAGGTTCTCCAGGGTATTAAGCTCACAATGGAGGACTATATAGGCCTGGGGCCTCATTATCCCCTGTACTAGTCCCTCTCTATTTTACCTGTTTAAAAAAAAAAAAAAATGGTTGCAGAATGGAGCTTTTTACAGGACCTCCAAGCCATAAATAGTACGGTGGTCATCCTTCACCACCCAGTTGTTCCCAATCTCCATACTCTCCTTTATTGGCCTCTATCCCTGCTGAAAGCAAGTATTTCACCATGGTTGTCTTCTTTAGCAACTCAGTAGATAACACCAGACAACATCTCTTAGCTTTTACTTGGGAAGGACATTACACCTAGATAGTACTCCCCCCAAATTCTCCTGAAAGTCCTTTGTACTTCTCACAAACCTTAAAAACTGATCTAGAGGGGTGTCTGGGTGGCTCAGTAGGTTAAAGCCTCTGCCTTCAGCTCAGGTCACGATCCCGGGATCCCAGGATCTTGGGGTCAAGCCCGGCATAGCATGGGGCTCTCTGCTCAGCAGGGAGCCTGCTTCCCCGCCCCCCTGCCTGCCTCTCTGCCTACCTGTGATCTCTGTCAAATAAGTAAAATCTTTAAAAAAACAAAACAAAAAAACTGATCCAGATCATATAAAATTTCCTGAAAGCTCTGCCCTATTGCAATATGTAGATTACTTGCTTCTCTGCTTTTCCATCTGTTAAAACTTTTAGCCTTATAGGGACACGAAGTCTCCAAGAAAAACCTGCAATTCGTTCAAATTCTGGTTTGGTATTTAGAGCACCTAATTTTGGAACAGGGGCTACGATTACATCCAAACAGGTGTCATGGCATCCTACACTTCTCAAAAACCAAAACTAAGCACCAATTACAAGGTTTTCTCTTGGCCACTCTCAAAATTCAATTCCAAACTTCTTTCTTATGGACCAACTCCTGTATGTTTACTAAAAAACAATAAACCTGACCCTATTATTTGGTTAAAACCAAGATAACTGACTCTTTAAAAAGTCTTAAACGAAAGGTTAACAAATCCCCCTGTCCTTAGACATCTTGATAATCAATTTCCCATTTTCCTTTTTACATAATGGAGGAATGTCCTTGGGGTACTTGCCCCAAACATGGGAAACACCATTGGCATATAGGTTATTACAGCCAACATCTAGACCCTGTGACTTAAAAGCACACCCCACTCTCTGCCTCAGAGCCATTCCTGACATTGTTCTTTTATTCAAGGTCCCTGAAGAAATAATCGTGCGATCCTTTCTTACTAGTCGTGTTCCCGGTTCAGTAGAAGCCCTTCTAAATTCTTCTCATACTCAATTCCTCTGTTAGTTGCCTCACCTCCCATAAAATCCACTTACTAAGTACTCCTCACACAGCAGTACCCTTTACCTGTGGTTTCACTTTCTAGCAGAGTTGGAGAAGTTGTTTAAGGAGACAAGACAGTATCCAAATCCAGTCTGCAAATGCAATGAAACAGGGCTCTTCTAAAAGAAGATGGCCAACAGAACCTACATTAATAAAAGAGCAAAAGAGGCAGTACAGCATAAAAGAGGGAAGGACAGATTAACTCTGATATCATGTGACACTGCTGCAGGGTATATGATACAGCCAGGTAGAGCATACAGAGGAAAGAACCCATGTGCTTGCAAAAACAAAAGCAAATTATCTGCCTGCCTCCTGGTAACATAATCACAAAGCGTGGGTGACAGCCATTTTATTTATGTGATGGTTCCACAAATGCTTCATCTCAGAAGTGAAAAAATACTCAGAAGAGGAAGAGTTGGAATTTAAAGTCCTATTTATAACAGGATGCACTTGGCTATCCTGAGTCTGTTTGCTATTTAAATGAAAATGCTGAGGCTATAACTCTGACCTCCAAATATAACCTCGCTGATTAAGCCCCCAGACCAAGACATCTTTAGGTTTGTCAAGGCCACATACATCTGCCTTGAATTTGATCACATTCCATGGGCTAATCTGGACATAATGCAATGCTGGAAGTCATTCACTATTGCTGATATAGTAACATTCATAAAAGTTGCAATGAATGAATTAAAACCAGAAACTATATATGACTGCTAGAAGAGCTTATGGAATCAAGTCATGAGTGACTTTAAAGGCTTGCACGGGACTGATAGAGAAGTTAAAAAAATCCTTCACATAGCAAGATAAATAAGTGGATTAGAACTAGCCAATCTATTTGATGAGTAAGTTGAAGCACATACTGAGGAACAACTAGAAGTGTTAGCAAGTGAGGCAATGGAAGAACCTGTTGAGTCATTTACAAAGGAAGACGACGAAGAAACTGAAGCAGAAAATAAAGCAGAACCAGCAATGTGGACATTAGCAAAATTTGCTGAAGTGTTTTGAATTGCACAGACATTAAGTGACAAAATCATGGAATATGATCCTCAAATGGAACAAAGGACTAAATTCACCTGTATGATCCCTGAAGGACTACAGTCTCTGCAGCAACACTCTTAACAGTTAAAAATAAAGAGACAAATTCCAATTACAACGTTCTTCTAAAAGTTTTAGGCAAAAAAACTCTACAACTTTTAAGTACCCCATCTTTGACACTGTCAAGGCTTGATGATCCAGGACCATCTGAAGGAGATGATCATCCTTCTGAATTTATTATTAGAAAGGCTTTAATCTCATATTATTTTATTTATTTATTTTTTAGAAAGATTTACTTATTTGAGAAAGAGAGAGAGAGACAGATGGCATGGGGGGCAGCAGTGGGTGGGAGGGAGAATCTGAAGCAGATCTCATGCTGAGTGTGGAGCCCAAAGAAGGGCTCAATCTCACAACTCTGAGATCATAACCTCAGCCAAAACCAAGAGTCAGGCACTTAACTGACTATGCCACACAGGTGTCCCAACATCATGTATTTTAAACTTTATCACAGGTATGTACATATAGAAAAAACAGCGTGTGTATGTGTATATATATATATGGTTCAGTACTGTCTGCTGTTTCAGGCAACCACTGGTAGTTCTGGAAAAGCATCCCATGAAGGTAAAGGATGTGGGGAAACTACTATATAAATCTTTCTCACTATAACCACCTTCATTCCGCTACTCTTCTCCTCTCCTTTACTGATGAAACTCCTCATGACTGCTTATTATGAATGGACTCCCTCCATGAAGACTTCCAGGAAACTCCTTTGGATAGCACTGATTCCATGCTTTACTGATGGTACTTATTTAAAAGGTGAAAACGGTAAATACTGTGCTGGCTATGCATTTCCAACTCACTCTGAAGTTACTGACTTGGCACTTAGCCTTTGGCCACCTTAGCCCAACACGCTGAACTGTACGGTCTCCCCAGGCCTGCATTGTACCTGAGGGCAACACTGTAAATATGGGTCTACCTTGTTTTACTGGACTTCACAAATACTGTTTTTAAAAATTGAAGGTCTGTGGCAATCCCGCCTCCAAGCAAGCCTACTAGTTCCATTTTTCCCAACAGCATTTACTCACTTTGTGTCTCTAGGTCATATTTTGGGTTTTCACAGTAATTCAGAGTGTTGCATTACCGTTGTATTTGTTACGATAATCTGTAACCAGTGATCTTTTTCATTTTTTTTTTTTTTTTAGAGAGAGGTCCCATGTGGGTTAGCATGAACAGGGGGAGGGGGAGTAGGTGAAAGGGGAAGGGAGAGAATCTTGAGCAGGGTCCATACCCAGCAAAGACCCCCAACGCAGGGCTTCATCTCACAACCAAGATCGTGACCTGAGCCGAAATCAAGAATTGGATGCTTAACCAACTGGGCCACCTAGGTGCCCATGACCAGTTATTTTGATAATACTATTACAGTTTGGGGGTAGCATAAACCACACCCATATAACACACTGAACTGAACTGGTAACTGTGTGTTCTGACTGCTCCACCAACCAACCATTCACCCACATCTTTTTCTTTAGTCCTGCCTGTTCTCTGAGACACAACAACATTGAAATTAGACAAATAACCCTACAATGGCTGCTAAGTGTTCAAGTAAAGAGTCACATGCCTTAATTTAAATGGAAAGCCAGAAATGATTAAACTTAGTGAGGAAGGCATGTTGAAAGCTGAGACAAGTTGAAAGTTAGGACTCCTGTACCAGCCAGCCAAGTTGTGTGAATGCAATGGAAAAGTTATTGAAGGAAATTAGAAGTGCTATTCCAGTGAACACAATGGGAAAGCACAACAGCTTTACTGAGGCTGTGAAGAAAGTTTAGTGGCCTGGATAGAAGATCAAACCAGCCACACAATCCCTTCAGACAAAACCTAATCCAGAGAAAGGCCCCGACTCTCTTTAATTCTATGAATGCTGAGGGTGATTTAAAGTTAACAGGTTGATTCAGGAGATTTAAAGAAATGAGTTATCCCCATAACATCAAGTTACCAGAAGATCTAGCTAAGATAATTAATGAAGGTGGCTACACTAAGCAAACACTTTCAATGTATGGTTGGCCCTTGAACAACACAGGCTTGAACTGTGTGGGCCCACTCACACACATTTTTTTTTTTTTTTAGTACATATACTGGAAAATGTTGGGGGGATTTGCAATAATTTTTTTTTAAAGATTTTATTTATTTATTTGACAGGCAGAGATCACAAGTAGACAGAGAGGCAGGCGGATAGAGAGAGAGGTGGAAGCAGACTCCCTGCTGAGCAGAGAGCCCATGTGGTGCTCGATCCCAGGACACTGGGATCACGACCTGAGCGAAAAGCAGAGGCTTTAACCCACTGAGCCACCCAGGTGCCCCGGATTTGCAATAATTTGAAAAAAATGAACAAACTCCATAGCCTAGAGATACTGAAAAAAATTAAGAACAAGGTATATCTCAAGAATGCATAAAATACACATGATTACTTGCCTATTTTATCATTTACTATTCACAAAATATACACATATCTATTATAAAAAGTTGAAACTTGGGACGCCTGGGTGGCTCAGTTGGTTGGACGACTGCCTTCGGCTCAGGGCGTGATCCTGGAGTCCCGGGATCGAGTCCCGCATCAGGCTCCCAGCTCCATGGGGAGTCTGCTTCGCTCTCTGACCTTCTCCTCGCTCATGCTCTCTCTCACTGTCTCTCTCTCTCAAATAAATAAATAAAATCTTTAAAAAAAAAAAAAAAGTTGAAACTTATCAAAATGTACACAATACACACTAAACAGCATGCTACTAAACAACGAAGGGGTCAACCAAGAAATCACAGACGAAATAAAAAAAAAATAAATGAAGATAAATGAAAATAGTTGGTTGAGCATCCAATTCTTGATTTCGGCTTAGGTCGACCTCAGGGTCTAAAGATCTAGCCCCATGTTGGCTCTGCACTTAGTGCAGTCTGCCTGGATTTCTCTCTCCCTCTACCTCTGCCCTCCCCACCTCCTCCTCTCTCTCTAAAGTAAATAAATCTTTAAAAAAAAAAAAAAAGAAAGAAAAGATAAATGAAAATAAAAACACAAGTCCAAAATATCTAGGACACAGGGAAAGCAGTCTAAAGGAAAAGTTAAGGCAATGCAAGTCTCCCTCAAGAAACAAGAAAAATCTCAAACAATCTAACCTTACCCCTAAAGAACTAGAAAAAGAATAAACAAAGCTCAAAGTTAGTAGAAGGAGGTAAGTAATAAAGATTAGAACAGAAACAAATGAAAAAGAGATTTAAAAAAAAAATAGAAAAGATCGATAAAACCAAGAACTGGTTCTTTGGAAGATAAACAAAATTGACAAGTCTTTAGCTAAACTCTCAAGAAAGAGGACCCAAATAAACAGAATAAAAAATGAAACAGGAAAGGTTAACACCACCACAGGAATACAAAGAACTATAAAATAGCATGAAAAGGGGTGCCTGGGTGGCTCAGTGGGTTAAAGCCTCTGCCTTTGGCTCAGGTCATGATCCCAGAGTCCTGGGATCGAGCCCCGCATCGGGCTCTCTACTCAGCAGGGAGCCTGCTTCCTCCTCCCTCTCTCTCTGCCTACCTCTCTGCCTACTTGTGATATCTATCTGTCAAATAAAATAAATAAAATCTTTAAAAAAAATAGCATGAAAAATTATATGCCAAAAAAAAATTGGACAACCTAGAAGAAATGGATAAATTCCTAGAAACATAAACTCTCCTAAAACTGAATCAAGAAACAGAAAAAATGAACAGACTAATTATTAGTAACAAAACCAAACTGATAACCAAAACTCCCTTCAAATAAAGTCCAGGATTAGACAGATTCACAGGCGAATTCTATTAATATTTAAGGAAAAGTTAATACCTACTCATGCTCTTCCAAAAAAACAGAAAAGGAAAACTTCCAAATTCATCCTATGAGGCTAACATTACCCCAATACCACAATGAAAGACACTAAAAAGAAATTATAGACCATTAACTACGTTGGACACAGATGCAAAATCCTCAACCGTTATTAGCAAACTGAATTCAATACACTAAAAGGATCACAAACCATGATTAAGAAGATTTATTCTAGGGATGCAAGGATGATTCAATATTCACCCATCAATGGGATACACTACATTAACAAAATGAAAAATTAAAATCACATGGTCATTTCAACAGATGCAGAAAAAACATCTGTCAGGACATGTTCATGATAAAAAATTCTCAACAAAATGGGTTTAAAGAGAACATACTTCAACATAATAAAGACCATATGTGGAAAACCCACAGGAAGTATCATATTCAATGGTGAAAAACTGAGAGGTTTTCCTCCAAGATCAGGAATAAGACAGTGATGCCCACTCTGGACACTTTTACTCAACATAGTACTAGAAGTCCCAGTCACACCAATCAGACAAGAAAATGAAATAAAAGGCATCCCAATTGGTAATAAGTTAAACTGACACTATATGTAGATAACATACATAGAAAACTCTAAAGACTCCACCAAGAAACTATTAAAATAATGAATTCGGTAAGGTTGCAGAATATAAAATCAATACCAGAAATTGACTGCACTTCTATAATAATCAGGTAGCAGAAAGAGAAATTAAGGAAGCAACTACATTTGCAATTGTACCAAAAGAGTAAAAATCCTAGGAATAAATCCTAGGAATAAACTTAACCAAGGAGATGAACAACCTGTACACTGAACCATGAAACAATGATGAAAAAACTGAAGAGAAGGGTGCCTAGGTGGCTCAGTCGTTAGGCATCTGCCTTGCGCTTGAGTCATGATCCCAGGGTTCTGGAATCAAACCCTGCATCAGGCTCCCTGCTCATCCAGAAGCCTGCTTCTCCCTTCCCCACTCCCCTTGTTTGTGTTCCCTCTCTCGCTGTATCTCTCTGTCAAATAAATAAATACATAAAATCTTAAAAAAAAAAAAAAACAAAACAAAAAGAAACTGAAGACAACACGAATGAAAAGACATACCATGCTCATGGACTGGAAGACTACTGCTAAATGTCCATACTACTCACAGCAATCTAGAGATTTAACGTGATCCCGTCAAAATACCAACAGCATTTTCCATAGAACTACAACAAACAATACTACAATTTGTATAGACCCACAAAAGACCCTGAGTAGCCAAAGCAATATTGAAAAAGAAGAACAAAGCTTAAGATACCACAATCTCAGATTTCAAGATACCACAAAACTTCAGAAGTAAAAACAGTATGGCACTGGCACAAAAACAAACACACAGATCAATGGAACAAAATACAGAGAGAAATTAACCGATGTTTCTATGCTCAATTAATCTATGAGAAAAGAGGCAAGAATAAACAACAGGGAAAAGACAGTGTCTTCAATAAATGGTACTAAGAAAACTGAAGAGCTAAATGCGAAAGAATAAAACTGGACCACTACTTTCTCAGAGCATACACAAAAATAAACCCGAAGTGGATTAAAAACCTAAATGTGATACCTGAAACCATAAAACTAGAAGAAACAGAGGCAGTACTTTCTTTGATGTCAGCCTTAGCAACATTTTTCTAGATGTCTCCTCAGGGAAGGGAAACAAAAGCAAAAATAAGCTACTGGGAATATATCAAAATAAAAAGCTTTTGAACAGTGAAGGAAACCATCAAGAAAATGAAAAGGCAACCTGGGAGAAGATATCTGCAAATGGTGTATCTGATAAGGGATTAATATCCAAATATATAAAGAACTTATCTGGGGCACCTGGGAGGCTAAGTGGGTTAAATCCTCTGCCTTCAGCTCAGGTCATGATCCCAGGGTCCTGGGATCAAGCCCCACATCAGGCTCTCTGCTCAGCAGGGAGGCTGCTTCCCTTCCTCTCTCTCTGCCTGCCTCTCTGCCTACTTGTGATCTCTGTCAAATAAATAAATAAAATCTTAAAAAAAAAATAAAGAACTTATCCAATACAATATGCATTCTGCATCTTACAGTTCAAGGCATAATTTTAATTTCAAGGCTACAATTGCCATAGATAGGGGTTCCTTTGATGGATCTGGGCAAAGGAAGCTGAAACCTTCTGCGATTTTAGATGCCATTAAGAACACTTGAGATTCATGGGGAGAAGTCAAAACACCACCATTAACAGGAATTTGGGAGAAGTTGATTCCAATTCTCATTGATGACTCTGAGTTGTTCAAAACCTCAGTGCAGAAAAATAACTGCAGACTTAGTGGGAATAACAAGATAGCTAGAACTAGAAGTGGAGCCAGAAAATGTGACAACTACGGCAATCTCATGATGAAAGTTTTAACAGATGAAGAGATATGTCTTATGAATGAGCAAGAAAAGTGGCTTCTTCAGATGAAATCTATTCCTGGTAAAGATGCTGGGTAGACTGTTGGAACAACAACAAAGGACTCACAATATTACATAAATTTAGTTGATAAAGCAGCACCAGTGTTCGAAAGGACTGACTCCAATTCTGAAAGAAGTTCTGTAATATGCTACCTAGCAGCATCACATTACAGAGAAATCGTGTATGAAAGAAAGAGTCAATTTACAGGCAAACTTCACTGTTGTCTCAAGAAACTGCCATAATCACAATCTTCAGCAACAACCACCCCAATCAGTCAGCAGCCGTCAACATCAAGGCAAAACCCTTCTCCCAGAAAAGGACTTGTTGAAAGCTCAGAAGGTGGCTAGCATTTTCAGCAATACAGAACTTTTTTTTTTTTGAAGAGAGAGCACAAGCAGGGGGAGCAGCAGGAGAGGAAGAAGCAAGCAAGCTCCCCATAAAAAGGGAGCCTAATGTGGGGCTCGATCCCAGGAACCTGGGGTTATGACCCAAGCCAAAGGCAGACACCTAATCAACAGAGCCACCCAGGAGCCCTAACAATAAATTACTTTTTAATTAAGATATATATTGTTTCAGACATACTGAATTACACACTTAGCCTACAGTATAGCATAAACAAATTTTACATACACTAGGAATCCTCTGTAATGTCTCTCCCAAGTGATAATGTAGAAAACTTGACTAGCAATGCTCAACAACTGGCCTCAGAAAAGGAAAAATAAAAATTAGAAATCTAGTAACTGTTGTTTCAGTGAGACAACTCTGGTTTGGCCAAACAGTAGAAACCTTAAGGTCTTAAAATGCTCATACCGGGGGGCACGTGGGTGGCTCAGTCGGTTAAGCACCAGACTCATGATTTTGGCTCAAGTCATCATCTCAATGTTGTTAAATAAAATTATAAAAATTTTCATAATATATATGCTTTGAATAATTGGTCTTCTGATGAAATGATAGCTTTTACGAACCAATACTGGTGGGGAATTATCAATAAAAACAAAAAAAGTTCCTACTTTGCTTGCCACTCCTGCTCCAAGGAATATTATCAGTACTGCTCCTGGACACTTTATTTATTTAGCTATCATGCAAGTAAGGGGAAGGGAGGGACAAAGAAGAGGGGGAATCTTTTTTTTTAAAGATTTCATATTTATTTGACAGAGATCACAAGTAGGCAGAGAAAGGAGGAAGCAGGTTCCCCACTGAGCAGAGAGCCTGATGCTGGGCTGATCCCAAGATCCTGGGATCATGACCTGAGCGAAGGCAGAGGCTTTAACACACTGAGCCACCCAGGTGCCCCAGGGGAGAGAATCTTAAGCAAGTTCCACACCCAGTGCACAGTGTGATGCAGGGCTCAATCTCAGGACCCTGAAATCAGGACGTGAGCCAAATCAAGAGGCAGATGCTTAACCGACTGAGCCACCCAGGTGTCCCTGTCCTGGACACTTTAAATTGCCCACTGGACAAAGTTTGGCAAATGAATTTCAGTCATTTCTCCCCTGCTCCAGTCTCATAAATGTGTTTTAGTCATAGTTTGTATGTTTTTCTCGCTGTACTGAAGCTTTTCGTTGTTAGGCTACTGCCTTTCCCATGGCTAAAATACTATTAGAAAAGATCTGTCTTGGGAGTGCCTCTCCCTCTTTCATGGAAGGGTAATGCCTTTGTCAGCATCTCCCAATGCCTTGAAGGTGTAAGCTGCTCAAACTACTGGATTTGTCACCAGAAACCACTATCTGTCCGTGACAGCAGTGACCCCTTAGTTTACCCTATTAAGTTAGTCCTTGGAATCCCAGATGCTACCATAAGCTTGATTTGTCCCAAAGGACCCTTTAATATAAAGGTGGAATACTAAATCCACTACCACCATTCCTTGCCACAATTTAACCCAACCCCGGGGAAAGAAGAATGTGATCCATCAAATATATCTATGTACGATGCTAAAGAGCAGTCAGCGTGAATCAGACCATACGCAGGTTTGCTATCAAACCCATGTATCTTGGTGGTCTTTCAATATGTAATACAGCATTTGTGTCTTGGCTGAATGCTGCAAAGACCTCCATATTGACCAATACGTCCATAAATGCTACGTTTATGAAGTCATATGTACACACCCCAGCTACTCCTTGACATGTGGAGGTTTTGGCAAATTTCCCCTATGCTTAGACAACTTATTATCTTGACTGAACAATGAAAGGCCAATGTACTCTTACTGTACTTAATGGTTCTGTTTTCTCTTCGTAATAAATGAGAAGCCTACTACTAGTCCACCCCATTAAGCCTCCATGGTCCCCTTAAATGGGGACCTGCAGGAAGCAAACAGGACTCCCAGTTTGCCCACATAGACAGCACCTGACTTAGGTCAGAGTAAGCACCAATGACTGCATGATCAGAAATCTCTCCGACATGAGAGTCACCCGAATGTGCTGCCAGGGCAACAGTGCCCACGAGCAATCACTTGATTCTGTGGCTAGAGTAGTTTTGGCTAATCGTATAGCCCTTGATTATATACTTGCTGAATGAGGAGGTGTTTATGTGACTGCCAATACATGTTGTTGCACATGGATAAATTCCTCTGGGGAAGTAGAAATCCAACTGCCTAAAATGAGGGAAGAAGCACATTGACTACAGTAAATTTCACTTAACAATTCTTTGATCTCTTCAGTTGGTTTGGTTACCTTCACGTTTGGGTTTCTGGTTTACAAGCCCTGAACAAACTGGACCTATCATTATTACTTTCAATTCTGCTTTGTATAATTCTTATTAAGCTTTAAACCCATTGCTACCAACCCTTTGTAAAAATGACATGTCCAATAGGGTAATTCTAGCTCAGTGTCTTTGGTGTGGTCTCCCATGCTTACCAAACTTCCAAGATAAAGACTTCAGATTCGAAATGTCTAAGATCTCCCTCCTACCTTTTTTTACTTTTTACTTAAATGTGGCCTAAACAATTTCCCACCTGTGCACTTTCTCTCCACTGTGGGACAGAACAACCAAAAAGATCCTTCCTGGCACAGAGGGACAAAAATCACTAAATGCAGAAAACTTGATTCCTGGTTAGCCAATAAGAAACTGCCACATCTCGGCCAATGAGAAATTACCACAAACCGAAATTCTTCTCCTCCAACAAACTTTTCAAAAACTCCCCCTCCAACTTCCTCCTTTCCTCTATTAAAACTCTTGTTCATTCCTGAACTTGCCTATGGTTTACCATAGTTGGAATGTTCTAAACTGCATTTTTTTTTTTTTTGCTATTCCTGAATAAATTCATTTTGCTGGCAAAATAACTGGCTATTTTAAGGTTGACGTTACCCATTCTTCGGTACGAAAACAGGACTGATGATTTAATGCTTATAAAAACATCACATTCTTGTTTATAGCAGCCATGTCCACAAAAGCCAAACTATGGAAAGAACATAGATGTCCTTCAACAGATGAATGGATAAAGATGATGTTGTGTGTATATATATACAATGGAATACTATGCAGCCATCAGAAAAACCCAAAATCTTGCCGTTTGCAATGCCATGGATATAACTAGAAGGTATTATGCTAAGTGAAATAAGTCAATGAGAGAAAGACAATTATCTTATGATCTCTCTGCTGTGGGGGGTAAGAAGGGAAACAAAATGGGACCGGGGAGGGAGACAGCCATAAGGACTATTAATCTCAGGAAACAAACTGAGGATTGCTGGGGTGGGGGGTGGGGTATGTGGCAGGGAGAGTGATAGGGTGGATGGGTTATGGACACTGGGGAGGGTGTGCTATAGTGAGTGCTGTGAAATGTGTTAAGACTGGACCCACAGGGGCGCCTGGGTGGCTCAGTGGGTTAAGCCTCTGCCTTTGGCTCAGGTCATGATCTCAGGGTCCAGGGATCGAGCCCCACACCAGGTTCTCTGTTCAATGGGGAGCCTGCTTCTCCCTCTGTCTCTGCCAGCCTCTCTGCCTACTTGTGATCTCTCTGTCAAATAAATAAAAAAAAAATCTTTTAAAATTAAAAAAAGACTGACGATTCACAGACCTGTACTCCTGAAGCAAATAATACATTATATGTTAATTCAAAAAACAAACAAAAAAACAAAAAAAAAATCACGTTCTCTACACTGATGGAACAGGACAGAATTCATGGTTTACAAGTGTGTGATTAATGTATCATCAGGGTCTGTGTTAGCATTCTCTAATTAAACATACTAATATTTGTGAGGCAAAATATGACTTCATACTGTAAATTCACATATAAATTTAGTTTTTAGAGCCTTCTGGATTAAAATAAACAACTCATTTAATTCCTAACAGCTCACGAAGTGGAGATTATTATCCTAAGAATTTGATCAGTATGATGTGTCAGTCTTCCTATACCTGTAACAGTTGTTAAGGGTATCTTGTTTCTCTGTGATTACCCAGATTTAAAAACAAAACAAACAACAACAACCATCACCCAGCACCTTCAACATAAATCAAGGTAACTTGCTTATATTACCTTCCATAAGCAAGAGGTTTGGATTCCTAGTAAGTTTTCCCACTTAAAAAACTGGTAATATTCTGACATTTATAAATACACCTTTCTAGGGGTAGCAGGGTGGCTCAGCCGGCTTAGTGTCCAACATTTGATTATGGCTCAGGTCATGATCTTGGGGTCATGGAAACGAGCCCTGCGTTGGGCTTTGTGCTGGGCATGGAGCTGACTTGGGATTCTCTCCCTCTGCCACTCCCATTCCACACTTGCTCTCTCAGAATGAAAGCAAAGAAAGAAAAGACAGAAAGACAAAGAAAGAAAATACATTCCCAGCCCACAAACAAGCAGAATTAAATAATTCAACTTACACATTTTTGGCTTCATTCTCAGGTAGATAATAACAATCACTCATTGTACACCCAACTCATAAACCTCAAGAGGAAGTTAAAGTATGGCACTGGAGTCTGACAGGCCTGGGTTCAAATCCCTGCTGCATTACTTATCAGTGGAGTAAATTTGGGCAAAGAACTTAACTTTGGCCTCATTTTTCTAATCTGTAATAAGATGCTATCACTACTTGACAAGGCTGTTATATATGAGGTAGCGTACACATGGCACTTAGTGACACCTGGCCCATAAAATGTACTAGTACAGAACGGCTACCACTGCTGCCGCCCTAATGGATAAGCAATGTACAGGATTTTAGCTTGATTTGGGGGGCACGTTCACTGAGGTAGGAAGAAAGGCTAAGAGTTAATTTCAGAAGCAGATCATAAGGATGATCCCAAAGAGTAACACCTGTGGGTAAATCTGTATTTCTAATTTGCCCACAAGTTCCCAGACATTTCCTAAATTAAATCTCTTGGTTTAAAATGAACCTACAATAGAGTATGCATAGGTGCATAACCTGATGATCTCTCATTCAGAACTACTTTACTCTTTCCCACACAGACACCACTATTTTGTCCTTTTAAGCTTTTGTTATTTCCTCTCCTTGGTTCCTCCGAGCCAGATAACCAAAATCCATTCTTATGAGACCACACAGTAACAGGTGTGAATGTCTCAAGGTAAACCTCTTTAGAGATGGTTAAAAAAAAAAAAAAAAAGTAGCTCTCTTAACCAACCATTCACCCAGATATTTTCTGAATATTCTTGGAAATGTCAGTAATAGCTACAGGTCAGACACATGCACACTAATCTGGACAAGGAAGATCCCAGTAGAGCTAAAGGGCATTAGGCAAATCAGATGGTAAACTGACGGGCAATACTGCTTTGAACCAGTGAGATCTCAGAAATCAAGGACCTATTCTGATTATGTAGATAATGGGGGAAGGAGAAAAGGAAAGTAAAATGGGTAAGAATAGCCAAATAATATTTTAAGTATTGAACTAATATCTACTTATTTATAGTAATATATTGACATACCCCACTTTAAATATCTGAAATTTATAAAATTTATAAATTTATAAATATATTTAAAAGACAATCCAATTTTCTCCCTTGCTCTATTATAGTTATTAGCCTCAGGGAGACAATAATCATTCGATGTTCTGAAGCTAGCGAATATCACATATCTAAGAGATGAAATATTTTTTTAAATGTAGTTATCAATGCAAACCATCCTTTCTCTCCATTCCATATAAAGATAGAGAAAACCAATTATTTTTTAAAGTGGCCTGTAACTGCCAATGCTGACTCTCTTACAGCTGGCAATCAACTCTGAATGGGTCAGGACAGACAGAAAATTATCAAAATTGACCCTATATAGCCATCTCAAGAGATTATTTGATAGAAGAGTTCAAAAAAGTAGATTACCCTGTTCAAAATTCTTTGAAGGTAAGTGTGAGAATTCTGGGAAGTCATCAAGGTACAGCAGATTACAAAAATCAGAAGAGATGAAAAAGCTAAGATTAAGAAAAAAATATATTCCAGCACTAAACCTTAAAAAGGAAAATAAGAAATACTAAGAGGAAAAAAAATGTACCTTCTTAAGAAATAAAAGGTGAGGGGCACCTGGGTGGCCCAGTGGGTTAAAGCCTCTGCCTTCAGCTCAGGTCATGATCTCAGATCCAGTCCCACATCGGGCTCTCTGCTTAGCAGGGAGCCTGCTTCCACCTCTCTGCCTGCCTGCCTCTCTGCCTACTTGTGATCTCTGTCAAATAAATAAATAAAATCTTTAAAAAAAAAAAAAAAAAGAAATAAAAGGTTAACCAGAACACTAAGAAAACCAAAATTTAAGAACTGAAAATGGAAGTCTAGAAAGAAAAAGAGAGCAATTAATATCCGAGAATATAGAGAATAAGGATAAAGAGGCTCTTAATTGAAATGATTTTTTGTTTTTGGTTTTTTAACTTTCTGGAGGCTTAAAAATTCTCATTATCTAAAAGGGTGAAAGAGAAGCAGTACTTCAGAGTGGTACTTTAAGGCAGCACTCTAATCTACTTCTTGTAAGTCCCTTCTTCACCATAAGTCTGTTGTACTTGGACCAGGTCCATTTATACTCACGTATATTAGGAACTCCATTTGGCTCAGCAAATCCTGAATCCCAAGTATTAAATAAATCTAGCCAACAGATAAACATACTGTGGGTAGGATGCATCCTTGTACATAGTACTAGAATTTTTAAAAAATCAACTTCTATTACAATAGTGTCATTCCTAAGAAAGAAAAAAAGCTGCTCTTAAGCAACAAAAATGTTTATTTAAATCATGGACTTTTAGGGGCACCTGGGTGGCTCAGTGGGTTAAAGCCTCTGCCTTCAGCTCAGGTCATGATCCTGGGGTCCTGGGATCGGGCCCCATGTCAGGCTCCTTGCTCAGCAGGGAGTCTGCTTCTCCCTCTGACCCTCTCCTACTCTCGTGCTGTTTCTCTCACTCTCAAATAAACAAATAAAATGTTAGAAAAAAATAATCATGGACTTTTAATTTTAACTCTAAGGCCCTAAAGATTATTTACAAATAAAGGAACTAAGACATAGAAAGGCTAAACCTGCTGAAGATTATAAAGGTAATTAGCGGCAGAGATTTGTTGAAGCTAGGATTCTTGTCCCTGGTGTAGTGCTGTTGCCCAACTTATGTGTCTGTAGCATTGGCCTCCCTAACCACCCCTGAGAACTAACGGTTCTGAAAAATTGTGCAACACAGAACACTAAAACTATCTAATTTCCTTAAGGAGAAAATTTTAGAAATTCACACAAGCGAAATTAATTTTGCCTTTTCCTTCAGTGCTGAAGAACCAAAAAAGCAGCCTGTAGCCGTAAGTGGGCAGAAGGAGAGGTGAAAACGCCCAGGTGCATTAATAGGTTGTAAGAGGTTTGGGTAGTCAGGTATCACCCCACCACCATTTTCCTCATGAACCCTGCTACATTTCAAGTCAAACGAATAGATGGAAGGGACTGAATTCTCACTCTTTCGGAGGCTGACTCAATGCCTGATTTGCCTCTGATCTACCTTATCCTAAACTAGGAGGATACAGGAATGCCTTAACGCACTGTGAGATCTAATAGACACCAACCTCAACAATTCAACAATTATGGTCAAAAAGCAAAGTCAGACCTATAGGTCATCATTGGCCTATACTTTGTAACAGTTCAGACTGCAAAGAATTTTAATCATAACACACTATTTTTCTGTCTCAAGACTATTTATAATGAGTTCAGCAATCAGTCATTCCATAATTCTTTCATGAATGTTAATATTTTCTCTGCTAGATTATAAGCTCTTTGAAGTTAATGAACGTGTCTTTACTTTTTGTATTCCCACGGTATCTATTTACTCTAGAAATAGAGTACATACTAAATATATACCTATTAATTTATTCTCTCAGCAGCTATCTTAAACCACTGAAACCAAAGTAATCATGGAGATGTGAGATGAGAAATACTCTAATAAAGAAAAAAATATAGAAAAAAAATTCAAAATAACAAAACAAAACAAACCATCAGTAATTTTAAACCTCCTGATGCGGGGAAGGGGGCCAAACCCAACAAAACAAAAAGTCAACAAAAAAACCCCCAGCCAGAAGTAGCATTGGGCTTTCCTAAATAACTCTTAGACCCAATTTCACAGATTATCCTTCAGTATGGATAAATTTGCAGCATGTTAAACTCAGGTGTCTTATGTTTTATACAGGAATTTGGAAGGTAAGGACCACAATCTCAGTGTAATTACAAATATTTCCCATAAAAATAACCAAACAGGAATTCCCTGTGATAATTTCTCAAAGTTCTCATTATAAAACTTAAGAAAAAGGTAAATAAACCAAGCTTCTTCATAGAAAAATTGTATTTACAACTCCATCCAAAAGCATTTTTTAAAAGCAAACAATGTAACATGGAAGTTGAAAAAAATCTGTGCTCACCCAAACTGCCAAATCTAATAAATTATTAACAGAATACTTCATCAAAAATAAGGCAATAACCCAAGATATCCCATTAATGATTTTTCCACTTCCGTAACTAGGTAGAACTAACCTATCCAGTAGCAAATGATACTTCATTCCATTTCGGCATGTCTGAAATCCTTAAGGACAAAAGTGTTAAAATATGATCTTCGTTCTTCATTAGAATCTTTTAACACTTGGAAGGAAAATTATTTTTAAAGCACAAAGAGGTAAAGAGGTATAACCTTTCAGAAAGATACTCAGAGTTCAAAATTCAAGAATGCAATATTAATACACAATGGGCATAGGTGAATATATGCAATACAGTGATAGCAAATTAATTTATTTAGTACTTTTTCCATTCCATATCATCAGGAGGATTGATTTCAACTTTCCTTTTACCTACATCAGACCAGTTGGTACTCAAAACTGTACCACCAGACTCCATCTGTAATAAGAAATAAAAATAGATTAATCCTTGGACCATATAATCAAAACAGAGTATTTTTCTAAAACTGTTTCAAGTATAGTGCTCTAAATATAAGCTATGTTTGGCTCAATATAAACATAAGACAATACTTCGATTTAATTTTAGACTTTCCAGATAAATTAGGCAGAAAGCATCATGTTCATACACAGTCATATAAATAAAAAGCACATCTCCCTCGGCTAACCAGAATTGAGGTAAATGTGGAAAATCTACCTTCTGATGAAAACAAAATTGGCTCCCCAAGAAAATGACTAATCTCTTTTGTTAAAGATAGTAAAGACCAGGCAAAGTAAACGCTTTCTTTACAAGTTGGACAGAGCTTTTAAGATCCCCTTAATGTGGCAAATATATATAAGGGAATGCTGGAAAGTTTTCAAATCAATGTGTATACGCATGAGTACATAAAATGTGTATCTCACTAAAGAATTGATTATCTATTTACCATTAATAGAATTTACCACCTACCAACAACTTTAGCATATTCATAAGTACATTCTAAAAAACTCTGGACATGTTATCTTAATGCAATTAAAAATTAAACTGACTTGGATCACAGCAAAAAACAGTGTGAATTCTCAAAATCTAAACATTTTTACATAATCAGCTGTGCTACTGGCATATGTATATAGTTATAAACCCCACTACTACACTGGAACCTCCATGTAACCCCATGCCTCACACTTCCTGTCAAGCTCCCTTACATGGGTTGCTTTGCATGAGATGTTCTTTGCCACCCATTTATTTTCCATACTCTTTAGCTATCCTCTAAACATGACATATCACCATTTCTCTGTGGCCTCCTTTGACCCTAATCAGGACTCTACTTTTGTAGAATTTGTATTCTTTATGATCATAACTACCATTAATGCAATATGCATCACACTACACTGTTAAGAATTTTATCTGCTTAGTACCCCTGGTTCCTACTAAAGCTGAGAGCTCCAACAAGGCAAGTAACATATTTTTCTAACACTTACATCCTAGATCTAAGCCACAACGGTTTGGCACGTGGTAGACTTCAAATAAAATACTGATATGTATGTTTGTAAATGTAATGTGTAGAAGCATATGAGAACAGACCTATTCTTACCTGAGTCGAAGTATACAGTGTATGTTTTATGTAACGTCTTCTTTCATTCAGATACAAGTGTATGTAAACACGTTAACAGCATATAGCATGAGCCTTGTGCATACCTCACTGAACTACACTGTGTAGAAACTGTCATTCAAGTAACATACTCTCTCATTAATACAAACCCACTAACATCATAAACCCCTAACCTTAACCCTAAACCCTAACCCCAATCCTAATGTCATTGAGTCCTCTGGGGAGTTCTCTAATTTGCAGATACAAGGCATATACCCTTACCTGGGCCCTAACCCTAACTGGCCATAAAAACCTAATCTAATCCTGACCCACATCTGAGAAGAAAAAAAGAAAAAGTGGTATACATACACAATGAATTATTGCCCAGCCACACACACACACACGCTAAAGAATCAAATCTTGCCATTTGCAATGACATGGATGGAGCTAGAGAGTATTATGCTAACTAAAATAAGTCAGTCAGAGAGAGATACCATGTGATTTCACTCATATGTGGAATTTAAGAAACAAACAAACAAAAAAGGCAAATTTAAGAAACCAAAGAATGGATACTTAACTACAGAGAACTGATGGTTACCAGACAGGAGGTGGATGGGGGCATGGGCTAAACAGGGGATAAGGAATAGGGAGTACACTTCTGATGAGTACTGGGTGGTATACGGAAGTGCTGAATCACTGTTCTGTACACCTGAAACTAATATTACACATATAGTAACTAGCTGGAATTTTAAAACTTTGAAAAATTTTAAGAGGTAAATTCTATATAATAAACTACTCCTATGAAGATGAAGAAAGCAAATTTAGCTTATAATCTGATATTATTGATGACATTTATTTCCCCCTCTTTCTTTATGGACTACAGTGCAATTTAGCATTTCCCTCTCATTATTTTGTACATGTTGGTCTTTTTGTCCCGATTAGACTGCAAGATCATAGATGACAAAGTCTACTTTGCTTGTCTTTCCAGAAGTACCTGGTATGTTCTAGACGGCTTGTTTTATGGGTGTACGTGGTTCATTCACTATTAGCAAAGCCTCTGTATGAAAATGGATGCAGATTCTATAATTTATCTTTGAAATTTCACACACTGCTATTCTTTCTAGCATACCCTTAAAAAAGTCAATAAAGAAACTAACTTCCCGGGGTGCCTGGGTGGCTTAGTGGGTTAAGCCACTGCCTTCGGCTCAGGTCGTGATCTCAGGGTCCTGGGATCAAGCCCTGCATCGGGCTCTCTGCTCAGCAGGGAGCCTGCTTCCTCCTCTCTCTCTCTCTCTCTGCCTGCCTCTCTGCCTACTTGTGATCTCTATCTGTCAAATAAATATCTTTAAAAAAAAAAAAGAAAAGAAACTAACTTCCCTCCCTTGGGGACACAGAGTAGATATACTTTATCCTATTCTTTCTACTAAGTACTACTAAAAACCTTGGACATTATATATATGTAAACAAACGTAAGACTCTAAAAGATGAAGGGAAGAAGATCAGCTAAGGACCTTGGGAGCCAAGGAACAGCATAACATGGTGGTGAGTCCCCTGGGTTTTCCTTTTTGCCTCATGTCCTAGAGTTGCTCCTAAAGAAGCTAGAAACACTAAGAGGCACACAAACAAAAAATCTTGAAGAGAAACCTGGTTTCTCTAGCTAAACGATGAAGAAAGACAAAAAGATAGCTTAGGAAGACAGAAAAGTTTTATGTTATAATTGCTCTACTGCACTAGACACCACAGAAAAACCTGTGGTCCCATCCACACTCAAGGCCAGTAAAGGCTGAGTGAGAAGCCCAGACTTCCATCCATGCTAGGCTACAGGTGGCACCTCCTCTGCCACCTGTGGTATCAGTGAAAACCATATAGGTATCTGTATCCCACTCCCAGTAGTAACAAAGAGATGCTCTGGGATGTCTAAGAAGGCTGATTAGCATGCTGGATTTCTACCTCCACCTAGCAATAACGAGGCAGTGCCTTCCTGTCCTCTGACAGAATGACTGGCAGAGAAAGCCAAATAAGATGGGAGGATTTATTATTTTTAAAGACTTTATTTATTTGCCAGAGAGAGAAAGAGCATGCACAAGAATGGAGAGCGGCAGGTAGAGGGAGAAGCAGGCTCCCTGAGGAGCAGAAAGCCTGATGCAGGACTTGATCTCAGGACCCTGGTTCATGACCTGAGCTGAAGGGAGATGCTTAACCAGATGAGCCACCCAGGCATCCCTAAGATAGAGGATTTAAATAAGATGCCGTCGCACTGCAGAACATGAAAACATCCCAGTTTCAACTGAAAAATCACTTACTGCTGGTCAAAAAAAAAAAAAAAGCAGAAGGAAAATTTCAGATTCTATTTTTTCAAGAAAGAAGACAACCAACAGAGGCTAATTTAGAGATATGATAAATGCTAAAATTATCTGACAAAAGATTTTAAAATAGTCATAATAAAAAATACTTTAACTAGAAATCATGAACTTGCTTGAAACAAATGAAAAATAAAAAAATTCAGCAAAGAAAAAAGATATAAAGAACCATCGAATGTTTTAGAATTAAAAACTACAGTTGAAGTAAAAAGGTTAAGTAGACAGGCTAAAGAACAGAAGAGAACGGAGAGAGAAAGAATCAGTGAACCTGAAAACAGGACAATATAAATCATCTCATCAAAACAACAGAGAAAAAAGAGAAATGAAATGAAGAAAGTCCCAGGGATGTGTGAAACTGTGACAAAATATTTATCTTATATCATCAGGTTCTAGGAAGAAGACAAAGAGGGTAGATCTGAAAAAATACTCAATGAAATAATGGCTGAATATTTCCCAAATTTGGAAAGACATATAAACCTATAGATTCAACAAACCCCAATCAGAATAAAACTAAAGAAATCCCTGCTGACAAAGAATCTGTCACAGGCAGA
Organism: Neogale vison; assembly: GCF_020171115.1. Lineage (NCBI taxonomy): Eukaryota > Metazoa > Chordata > Mammalia > Carnivora > Mustelidae > Neogale > Neogale vison. The sequence continues at coordinate 114,755,823 of NC_058095.1, read as the reverse complement.
TCTAAAGAATGCCAGGGGGCACGTGAGTGGCTCAGTTGGTTAAGCATACGACTCAACTTCAGCTCAGGTCTTGAGTTCAAACCCACATGGGGCTCCACTCCAGATATGGAGCCTACTTAAATAATAATAATAATAATAAAATAAAAAGAATGCCTAAAGAAAGTTCTCTAAAATAAGAAAAATCTAATGACAATCTTAGAACATTAGAAATTAAAAAAAGACAATAAAATTGAATTTGCTTTTTTCTCGGACTTTCTAAATTATGTTTGAAAGTTGAATGAAAATATAATGCTGTATAATGTGGTTCTAAAAGTATGTAGAAGAAATACTTGTGAAAATTATAAATGAGAAAGGGTAAAGGGATATAAGGGGGGGGGGTGGTAAGGTTTCTACACTTCACTCAAACTGACAAAAAAAATGACACCAGGTCGGGTGCCTGGGTGGCTCAGTGGGTTGTGCCTCTGCCTTTGGCTCAGGTTATGATCTCAGGGGTCCTGGGATCGAGCCCCATGTTGGGCTCTCTGCTAGGCAGGGAGCCTGCTTCCCCCTCTCTCTCTCTGCCTGCCTCTCTGCCTACTTGTGATCCCTCTCTATCAAATAAATAAATAAAATCTTTTAAAAATAACACCAGTAAACTATGATAAGCTATGTATAATACAGATAGCATACAAAGCAACCACTAAAAATCCTATACAAAGAAGAAACACTAAAAAATATACAAATAAATAAAAATGAAACTAAAAAATATTTACAAGTACTCAGAGGAAGGCAGGAAAAACAAAAACAAAACACAGAACAAAAAAAGAAAATGGCAGAATTAAAGTCCTAATGTATCAATAATTACATTTAATGTAAATTATCTGAATACATCAATTAAAAGACAGAGACTTGCAGAAGAGATGAAAAACAACCCAACTATATGCTATCTCCCAAGACACTCACTTTAAAACAGAAGGAATCAACTTAAATATGATATAGACAGGCTGGAAATAAAAGAATGGAACAACACATCATGCAAAGATTAATCAAAGACAGGAGAATTGGCTACACTAGTATCAGAGCAAAGAAAATTACCAGAGCTAGAGAAATGACATGTATATATGATAAAAAGGTCAATCTACCATGAAGATACAGCAATCCTAAATGCATATGAACCAAACAGAGCTGCAAAATATGTGAAGAAAAAATTGACAGAATAAGACAAAATCAGCAAGGATACAGAGGAATTCAACAACAGTATCAAGCAACAAGATCTAACAGACAACTACAGAACACTCCTTCCAACAACAGAATACAACTTCTTTTCAAGCGAAACATAAACTTGAGATAGACTGAATGCTGGGCAATGAAACAATGTAAATCACATTGTACGTAATCTCAAATCACAATGGAATAAAATCAGAAACCAATAATAAGGTAACAGGAAAATCTCCAAACATTTGGGAACTGAACAACACACTTCTAAACAATCCATGTGATGAAGTCTCAACTGAAATCAAAATACATATTAAACTGAATGACAATATAACATTAGAATTTGTGAGAGACTGCTAAAACCCTGCTAAAAGGGAAATTTATGAAATGAATGAAATTTATAATAAAAAATAGAAGAAAATATATTCTTAAGTCAACAAAGGGCCGATTCTGTGGAAAGAAAAAAATTCACTGACAATGACAAACCTCTGTATCAAGACTGAAAAGATACGAATTACCACCATAGGAATAAAATGGAGTATCACTACAGACCCTGTAGATAGCAAAATAAAAATAGTAAGAAAATACTACCAACATTGACAGGTTAGATAAACTAAATAGAATAAAATGCTCAAAAACACAAACTGCCACAGGTCACTCAATGATATGAAATAGATAACTGGAACAGTCCTACAAAGCTATTAGAATAATTAAGTAATTTATTTTTATTTTTTATTTTATTTGACACAGAGAGAGAGAGAGAGAGCACTAGTAGGCAGAGAGGTGGCAGAGACAGAAGGAGAAGCAATCTCCCCGCCAAGCAGAGAGCCCGATGCGGGGCTCGATCCCAGGACCCTGAGAGCATGACCTAAGCCGAAGGCAGAGGCCTAACCCACTAAGCCACACAGGCACCCCTAGAATAGTTAAGTAATTTAAAATCTTGACAAAAAAGAAATGTCCAGGCCCAGATGATTTTACTAGTTTAAAGAAAAATTAACACCACTTCTACACAATCTCTTCCAAAAAACAGTAGAGTACTTCTCAATTCATTTTATGAAGTTAGTATTACACAGATACCAAAATCAGACAAAGACGTACAAAAAAAAAATGTATCGCTTATGAACATAGATTAAAAAATCCTTAACAAAGTATCTGAAAGTAGAACTAAGCGATATATATAAAAGGAATTATACACCATGACCAGGTGAAGCTTATCCCAAGGATGCAATAAATAAAATATAATTTTTATTATAAATTTCATTCATTTCTGTTCTTTGTTATTTTCTTCCAACTGCTTGCTTTGGGTTTATTTTGCTATCTTCTTAGGTTGTTCAGATGTGAATGATTATTGATTTGACTTTCTGTTTTCTATTGTGTGTGTTTATGGTATAAATTTCCCTCTTAGCAGGGTTTTAGCTGAAATATACTAATCATATAAAATCCCCATTGTAACAGATTAAAGAAGAAAAATCACATAATCATTTTAATCAATGCCAAAAAAGCACAGCTATCTGTGCGGTGTTGGTATAGATGAACCTAACAGCGATCTTCCAAAAAGTCAACAGCCATTCATGATAAAAATCTCACAAGTAATAGAGACCTTCAACCTGATAGAGCATCTGCAAAAAACCTACCACTAACACTGTAATTAATGGTGGAAGACTGGTTTTTCCCTTAAAATCGGAACAAGGCATAAATGTCCACTCTCACCACTCTTATTCAACATAGTGCCAGAAGTTCCAGCCGTTGCAATAAAGCAAAAAAAAGAAGATGAAAGTCACAAATATTAGATTTAAAAGTCCTTACTTGAAAATATGACTATCTACATAGAAACTCACATTTACCAAAAGATTCCCTAGAATAAACGAGTTTAGCAAGGTCACAGAATATAAGATAAACAAAAAACCAACTGTATTTCTAAACACTAGCACAAGGACACCCAAGTTAAATATACAATACGATTTACAATCACTCAAAAAAGAATACTTAGGTATCTCATGCAAAATATTTAGGATTTACATGTAGAAAACTGCACAACGCTGATGAAAGAATCAAAGATCTAAATAAATGAATTGGCAGATTCAACACAGTAAAAATGTCAATCTCTCCAAATTGATACATAGTCCAATGCGATACCTAAGAGGATGTTTTGATATAATACACAAAAATATTCTAAAGTTTATGAGGAAGAGCAAAAGAACTAGCCTATCTAAAACAATTTTGAAAATGATTAACAAAACAGAAGGAATGACTCTTCCTGGATTCAAAACTTACATAACTGAGATAATCAAGACTATAGTATTAACGGAGGGAGACACGTAAGGTCGATGAAAAAGAGAACTCAGAAACTGACAAATATACTCAAGTAACTTTTGAGAAACACAAAAACAATTCAGTATTAGAAAGAGTTTTTCAACAAATAGTTCTGGTGCAAATGAACACAGGCAGGCTAAAAACAAAACATACAAAAAACCTCAACCTACATCTCAACTTCATATAAAAAAAAACTAACTCAAGATGGATCATGGACTTCAACATATTATGTAAAACCATAAAACTTATTGAAAGAAATACGCAGGAGAAAATCTTTCAGATCTAAGACTAGGCAAAGAGTTCCAGACTTGATAATAAAAGCATAATCCATAAAATAAAATATTGATAAATTGAACTTCATCAAAATTGAATACTTTAGCTCTGCAAAAAACTACTAAGAAAATAAAAAGTCAAAGTACAGACTGAGAGAAAATATCTGCAAACTATGTATCTCACAAAGACCTGTCAGATTAGTGGTGCCAGGAATTAAGGAAGGGCAGGGTTGAGGAAGTGTGTATGGCTATAAAATGACTACAGTGTAGGAATCCTGTGGCAGTGGAAATGTTCTTCATCTGAACTGTCAATATCATGGTTGTGATACACTACTGTAGTTCTGCAAGATGATTCCACTAGGGGACACTGCGTAAAGGATACAAGGGATCTCTATCTACATTATTTCCTACAACTGCATATAAATCTATAATTATTTCGACATAAAAAGTTTAATTAGAAACACTTTTTAAAATCAACAGGGAGGGCGCCTGGGTGGCTCAGTGGGTTAAGCCGCTGCCTTCGGCTCAGGTCATGATCTCAGGGTCCTGGGATCGAGTCCCGCATCGGGCTCTCTGCTCGGCAGGGGCCTGCTTCCCTTCCCCTCTCTCTGCCTGCCTCTCTGCCTACTGTGATCTCTCTCTGTCAAATAAATAAATAAATAAAATCTTTAAAAAAAAAAAAAAAATCAACAGGGAAATGCTCAGTCACGAGCAGCTACAACACGGTAACTTCTGTGGAATATCTGAGTCTCCAAGACATTTATTAACTAAATACTAATTTGAATATAAATACCTTAGAAGAGAGTGACATTTCCAAAACTACTGATAAAAGTCAAATGACTACAACTACAGGAAAATCATCAACCTAGTTTTATAGAGATAACTTGTTATTAAAAATCTCAGAACTTGAGGCCTTGAGTTCAGATGGTATTTATGTTGTCCTGGGGCTTATTCCCTTAATCAACAGATAAATCATTAACAAACCAATGAGTAATTAATGTGCACCTTCTACTTGCCAAACACCATTCTGGCAGTTTCCTGTCTATATTCTTCATCTCTGACGCTGAGGCCACTATATATGGTTCTAATGGAGATTCCTTTAGCTATTGTGATAAATCCAACTAGAGTAATTAGAGTATTTCCTTAAGCCTTCCAAGTTCTAACTCAGTAACTAAAAAATATTTGGAATAAACCACTTGCGTCTCAACTCCCCGACAAGTTTCCAACTTCCCCAATTATTACTCTTAGTTTAGAGCAGAAAGAAATGTTCAGATGAAGCCTATTCAAAAAGGCCTCCCAACCACAGTACATGCAATATGGTTTCAAATTGCCTAATTAATCTTTCTGTTAAAATTTCTGGAGTACTACCACAGTATATGTTTTTCAAGCTTATGTTCTTACAAATGATTTGTTCATAGCACGTTTCACTTCATCAGAACCATCTGAATAGATCTGCTGGAATAGTTTGTTTAAAGCTGCATCTCCCTCCAACTTCTCATTTTTTTCTTCTTCTTTGATCTCACCAACCAATTTATCCCAATTTCTCGTATAATGAGATGATGATGGATATAAGTTCTTTACATCTACGGAGTAAAAAAGATAGATGTGATTAATCAACATATGATGATTATGTCAAGAATATGTAAACTTTGTGACCATGACATACAGAACATCGTAGAAAATAGTTTAGGTCACTAAATTTCATAATAAATGTCTTTCTGATATATAAATCAATAATCAGATTTACACTATTACAAACTGAATCAGTGTAATGTAAAATCCAGGAATTTATTTTGAGCAAAATCTAATGAAGTATATGTTTTCGGTACATGTTACAGAATTAGATTAAAAACATTCTTTGTATTAAAAATAAGGGAACTGAGTGAGAAATATATTAGAACTTTTATATTTACAGAAAAGTTGCTGAGATAGTACAATTCTAAAAAGGGTTTTTAAATAATGCTTCATTAAGAAATTTCTAAGTAAATTTTAATAAATGTTAAAAACGTGGCTTTTTTGAGCTGCATCTCTCTTTCACAACGCAGAGTACTAACCACTATACGATCACGGCCTGCATCTCTCTTTCAGAGTAGAGATAAACTGAAAATATAATTATCCATGCCATTAGACAGTGAGTTAAGACTCCATCCTCTCCCCACATTAAATTATTAATTACTTCAATAAGAGATAATAAGCAATTCTTGAATGTTGAAAAATACACCATGTGATCATTTAGAGTTCAATGCTCACTCATGCACACACAGAAAATAATAGTACCTGTAGGGCACACTGAGGTAAACCAAGGCTGCTTAAAACCAGAGAGGCTATTGACTGGCTCAGCAGCTCAGGGCACTGCCAGGGCTATCCCAAAGACTAAGGGAATCAAGATGGTGGCACCCGAGTAATTAAAAAGTAATCTACCTAGTAGCTATAGGAGCAGTTGTGTTCACTCTCCAATGGAAATACTACACAGGCCACAAATGTGAGCCACATACATAATTTAAAAATTTCTAGTAGCCATGTTACTAAAAAGAATCAGGTGAAATGCATTCTAGTAATATGTTTTATTTAACCTACATACACAAAACGGTATCACTTCAACATGGATCAATATTAATATATTAAGAAGACAGTTTATGTTCTTTCAGAGTCTTCAAAATCTGGTATTTTATACTTCCAGCACAACTCAATCCAAACCAGTCATTTTCAAATGTTCAGCAGGTACATGTGGTCACTATACTGGACAGTGTAGCCACAGAGCTTTAAAAAACCTGACTCAAAGTTTTCCTATTAATAAATTAGGACATACAACATGTCCCTCTTTCCTCAAAATAGTTCAAAAATGAGAAACTACCAACTGTTCAGTCTGCTGTTCCATCCCTTCTTTTCACCTGTAAGCCAACTTCTTCCCTGCCTATCTCCCCAGAGAAACAAAACCAAACAGCACCCCACATAGTTTTTTTTAGTGTAAGCATATAGTTTTCTGATCTACCCTTTTCTACCAGTAATCCCCTCTATCTATGTGCATTTTCACTAGTAGCCAAAGAAAGCAAAAAAAAGTATGTCGTATTAAATTAAGAGCCTAAAAATGCATGGGTTTAATTAATCCTAATGCTGACTCCCTAGAAGAAAGGGAACAGATTTCTAACCTCCATTTACAGATAAGAAAACTGGTCCAGAAAGGTTAAACAACTTGCCCTTATCTGCACTCTCCAGCTTGCAAGACATGGGAATCTGACAAGCATATCAATTCCTTACAAAAATATAACAAGACAGAAGGAATAGCATATGAAATATACAAGGCATTGAGTTTAGAAAAACTCTGCAACTACAACACTAAAAAAAATCTCCATATTTAATCTCAGAAAACTTTAACACCAGTAGATGGTGGATAAACTACTTAGGAATGGATGGGTAACCTAACTTCCTTGTTCGTTCATTATAATATCAAATAACTGCAAAGATTCTCAGGTCAGTAGAGACTTTTTTCCATTGTTAAAAGATGCAGCAACAACCAGCATCACATACAGGGTTTATATAAGAACCAGACCAAGACCCTGAAGACCAGGGTTTAGTCCTAGACCACAAAAACTGCTGGGTGATCTTAAGCAAGTTGCTTACTTTTAGACCCTGCAAAACAGGGCTGCCTCCTACAGAGGACTGTTGTTAGAACTGAGTAAGATTTAAAGTTTTTTGTTTTTGTTTTTTAAACGCTTTTTGAGCTCTATATAAACCTCAGCCCCCAAATCTCTGGGAGTCAGACCCAAAAGAATCACATAACATCTTTCCTCTATCTTTCACATAAAACATGAAGCAGAAGCTTAACAGCCTACATACCAACTTCAAATATTTCAATCCTTAAAAAATTATCTGTTGGTGTCAATTTTCTGGTTTTGCTAATTACACAACAGACTAGTTGTGATATTATTATGCAGGGAAGATGGGTGAAGGGCACATGAGAACTTATCATTTCTGCAACTTCTAGGGACATCTAAAATTATTTCAAAATAAAAATATAATGAATAAAAAAATAAAAATAAATTAAAAATATATAATGAATGATTTGTTGGCTAACTCAGTGTTTTCTAAAAGGTGCCATAAGAAATCTGTTTTCTGTTACAGAAAGAGCAGTGAAAAAATCTATAAGTAGCATTTTAGTCATCAAATCAGAACATTAATCAAAAAAATTTTCTCTCCTTTCCTTAATGAGGGCATTGCTATAAAACATACTCTCAGACTGTAATTCTAACAGTATCTAAGCAGATTAATCATTCCATTAGAAAAATAGCTGTCATTTGCGTAGGCTTAAAATTGATCCCAACTAAGTAGTCTGTTCCTTATAGGGTTAAAAACAATCAACCCTAGTTTTCTATTCTTCTGGGCTTTTCTTAGGTTTTCATGACCCGTTTGTGAGCACTTCTTTAAGGGCAATAGAGTGAAATGGGTTAGATATTTTACTCTGTGAAGCCCTGAAAGTCCACGAAATTAGAGTTGACAATATCAGAAGAAACATAAAGGAATAAATAAAAAGGAGAGTGAAGAGGAGAAAATTATTTCAGCAGAATAAACCTCTAATCCACTTACAATCCAAAAAGAAGCAATAGGAAAGGGCAACACACAAAAACAACCCTCAACTAATGTCATCAGCGACTGGGTAAACAATAAAAACGCAACCCAGTCAGGGTTTATGCAGGCATTCACTCTTATTCTCAGCTGAAGAATTGAAGAAGGTAGAAACTTTACATAAAAGGCACTTTGTATTCATTACAGAGCAATCTTACTGCACTCACTGTATCTGTTCTTGGGAACATAAATAATGAAAATAGAAAAAATGCTCATTACTATTTAACTTCAAGTATATAACACAATATGAATTTAAAGCTCATCAAGGCCAGACAACAAACCTGCTATGAACTGTTTTGGTTTAGGCACATCTCCTTGCCCCTCTAGCTTTTCCCATCTCACAGCCTCTGTCTTTTTCATTTTAATTTCAATCTGGAGGAAACACCAAATAAAATTTATTATTTCAGGTAAAATATACAAAACAGTAAAAAACAAATGCAATTTCCTTAAGTCATAAAATTTTTTAAGAATTAATAGTGCCCGAGATGATTTCCTTGAATTATACAAGGTTAAATTTGAAGAACTCTGAAACATTTTATTTCTATTTAAAAGCCACCCTTCAAAAACAACATGTATACACACTATAAGCTATAATTAAGAATCCTGAAATCCATATGCTTTTTTCTTCCAATGAACTGTTCTCAACCAGGGGTGATTTGGCAACTTTTATAGCTATTGTTGGTCCTCACAACTGGGGTGGGGGTTACGGATGCTACTAAACATCCTACAACATTAAGGACAACCCCTCCACAACAAAGAATTATCCAACCCAAAATGTCAACAGCACCCCTCACTGAGAAACCCTGTTCTAAAGGAATTAGTACAGGAGTGCCTGGGTGCCTCAGTCAGGTAGGCTATTTTTTTTTTTTTTTAAAGATTTTATTTATTTATTTGACAGAGAGAGATCACAAGTAGGCAGAGAAGCAGGCAGAGAGAGAGAGAGGAGGAAGCAGGCTCCCTGCTGAGCAGAGAGCCCGATGAGGGACTCGATCCCAGGATCCCGAGATCATGACCTGAGCTGAAGGCAGCGGCTTAACCCACTGAGCCACCCAGGTGCCCCCTAGGCATCTGACTCCTGATGTCAGCTCTGGTTGTCGAGATCAAGCCACTCACCCCCATCTGGGGAGTCTGCTTCCCTTTCTTTCTCTCTGCTCCTCCCCCTGCTCAAGCTCTCTAAAATAAATTTTTAAAAAAAATTTTTTAAGTATTTATTTATTTGAGAGAGAAAAAGATAGTGAGAAAGCACACAAGTGCGGTGGGTGGGAGAGAGAGGGAGAAGCAGACTCCCTGCTAAGCAGGGGCCCAACATGGGGCTCAATGACAGAACCCTGGGACCATGACCTAAGTGGAAGGCAGATGCCCTACCGACTGAACCACTCAGGTGCCCCAATAAATCTTTTTAAAAAATAATGGTATTACCATATTGCTTGTACAATAACCCATTTGAGAGTTGAGACCAATTCCTATCATTGTATAAAAATACTACAAATAATCTAAAATGTTCATAATAATTCACTCAATAATTATTAAACACCGAATATGAGCAAGTTGTAATCTTCAAGGATGTGGTAGATTTTTAAAATATTAAAAACATGTTCTTGTAGGCAGCTCTTGAAGAGCTTTGAGGGGCATAAGTATTTGCAATAGTGAAAGGGGGACGTCTCAAGGGACAAAAGAAACAGCCTAAAAGTGGAGCCCTGAGGTTTCAAAGGACATAGTGCGTCAGGGAGTATGGACAAGACCCATTTGTCTCAAGTCCAGGATTTATGTTAAAACAGTAAAAAATAAAGGTGAAAGACATGTAAGGCAAACTACAAAGATCTTCTAAATGCTGAACTAGCTTCACTTATTAAAATGAAATATTAAAAGCATCTTTAATTCTCTCATCAAGGCTGCACCACCCTAGAGTCTACCCTTAAGTGTAACACACACTCACAGAGCACTTACATATACCTTTTGTTTTCCTTGTTCAAATAATGCTCTCATTCCCATTTTTAGCCTAGCAAAATCAGTATTCATAGCACTAATAAGCCAATTATAATGCAGTTTAAGAACCAAAATAAAATTTTCTTAAAAAGATCTTATATATTTATTTTAGAGAGAGAGGAAGTGCAAGCGCGGGGAGGGAGAGAGGGAGAGCGAAAATTCTAAGCAGGATCCACAGCCAGCACAGAGCCCAATACAGGGCTCCATCTCAAGACCCTGAGAGATCATGACCCCAGCCAAAAGCAAGAGTCAAATGCTTAAAACTAAGCCACCCAGGCGTCCCTCAAAACAGAATTTTATGTTCTAATTTCTTCTAAGAAAAGGATTTACTTTTGTAAATAGGGGAAAAAAAATCAAAAGACAAATGTAACAAAAAGAAAAGCCTATTTACACTGGTTCTTTAACTCTGTGAAATCAGAAAAATTCAGATCTTTCTACCACCTGCATTTAGTGTCAGAATCCCTAAAATTTACATTTTAAAATACCTTAACAAAACATTAACGGAGAAATCTGCCAATAATTTTAATCAGACAGAAGTGATGGTATAGGAAGGGTGCAGTCTTCGAGTATTTGTATTTTCTTTAGCACAGAAATTTAACAAAATACTGTTTTCATAATGAAAACACCATGAAACAAAATGTCACTGGAAAAGTATAGTATTTTTAACATTAAGTTTATATGTATCTCTAGAATTCTCTAAAATGAATGACTAATTTTTATAAAGTAAAACACTACCCATATTTTCTCATACACAGTATTAATAGTAATATGGTTGTAATATGGATAGTAATATGGTTGTTTTAAGTTGTCACTGCTGGAATATTTATCAAAAAGGAGCAAAACTCTAATAGCTGGCAATGACTCAGCAACAGTTACTGAAAGGGGATATTATCCTAAAATTTAAAACTTCATCTTGCTCCTTTTTCAACTCATCTGGAAATGAAGACCTGGCAAGCAGTGTATACATCAACACTACCCTTAGCTAATATCTCTGCCTCAGGGCACCCTCCATTCACATCTCAAATTCCTGCACTTAAGCACAGTCAACAAAAAGTTCCTTATTTCACCTAAGGAGCAGCATACACTGGCACTCACATGTACTGAAAGCCACTATAACCTAAGTAATTGTGCAGTATGAACGGTGCAGTATGAAATGTGCAGAATGAGGACTTTGTAAGGCCAAAGTCAAAGCCCTTAGTAACGACGCGTATCAAGTGAGAAACACTGAACTGAACTTGAAATTGTATTTAATCCATTCATTAAAATAGCTGCACATAATAAAAACATACTTAAAGCAGCTTTCTAAAAAAGTGGGAGAGCTAATTTTCTGTGAATTCCTTTTTACACCCATTTCACTTTCAATGCTTATACATGCTTGTAAAAATGAAGTTTTAAGTCTTAATGACTCTGGCAGGTAATTCCAGAGTTACCACACACCCAATTTCAGATATTTTTTATTACAACTATTATTTAGCTATTCTATTTTCATTTAAGTCAAAATTAATTTATAAGTTAACTTAGAACGTTGGTTTGAATGTTCCTCTCATATGCACGGGGAAGGCTTTCAGTAATATCCCAAAGCAGTATTCACAGGTTACTAAATAAGAATCCCTGCTGTTCCAGATTGTTAAGTTTTCATGATTTTGCATACTATCACCCACTTCTAAATTCTTTATGCACGGACAATTTAATATTTTCCAATGAAAGAACTTCAGATTTAAAGGGAAGCCATTACTCCAAAAGGGTCATGGCATCCAGACACGACCTTCTTAGGAGGAGGCAAAAGCTCCCACTTACTGCCATAGGCTGACAGGAAGGCATCTTTCTCAGCGATTAGAGAGCTATGCCAATTTACTGCTGAACTTTTTTCCTGGCAAAGTTTTGACAACCATCTGTTTCAAGGCTGTAGTCATTAAACAATTGTTTCTGACCTTTAGAATGTAATTTCACAATGTTCTTACTCAGCTCTCAGCACGTTTAACTGCTGTACCTAACCACTTCGTCCAAAAATAGAGCAAACTCAGTCTTCCTAAAACCATACTGCACATCTACCATCTTTATTTTTTCATTCACATCATTTCATAATCTTTTTTTAAAATGCAGAAGACAGTTATTAATGATGAGAAACTGAAAAATCACAAAAGCTCTAATAGTACAATTCAAATATTTAAGGAGTACCTACTGTGGGCCAGGAACTGTGATAGTACATGAAATCACAGTCTCTATTCTTCCTGAAGAAATTAATCAGAAGAGATATTCCCATAAACAAAAAATTCCAGTATATCACTTGTAGTGAAAGATCTAAATGGGGGGGGGGCGCACCTGGGTGGCTCAATCAGTTAAGAGTCTGCCTTCGCCTCAGGTCATGATCTGCGTCCTGGGATGGAGTCCTGCATCTGGTTCCTTGCTCAGCGGGGAGTCGGCTTCTCCCTCTGCCTGCCCCTCCCTCTGCTTGTGTTCTCTTGCTCTCTCCCTCTCTCAAATAAATAAAATCTTTAAAAAGAAAAAAAATCTAAATATAAAAAATACTCGTTTTCTGGAAGTCTGTCAAAATGTCATTAGTAGTGAGACTGATTACTTTCTCAGCTCCTTTATATTTTTCTACATTTTCTATAATATGCATTTATTGCTTTTATAACTGGAATAAAAATCTACATAATCAGGATAAAATAGTAATAGCAGGAATATTTGTTGAGCACTACTATAAAGCCTGTGTGCTTTGCATATGTCATCACTTAATAGGACAACCCTATAAAAGGAGATTACCATCCATACTTTAGAGATGAGGCAACCAAGATAGATAGACAACTTGCTGGAAGTGTCTTTCACTGCTAGAAGTTTTACTTATTTCCTCAGAAATAAGCAGAGGTTGAAAGCAGGACAAAAACTATCAACTGCATAATTTTAGAAAGGAGTCATAAACAGGTACTACTTGTTGGAACTATGACCATGAATAAGTACCTAATCTCACTGAGCCTGTTTCTCCTATAAAAAGTGATTTAATAGGGTCTACCTCATTTTGGGTCCTTATCAGAGTTAAATGAAACCATGTATGAAAACAAGAGAGCACTATGTCTGGCAAATAACTGAATGCTATTATCATTATCTTCATCATTATAATTAGCTAAAAAATCTGGGCAAATTACTTAACATCTCTGGGTTCTGTAAATAGGTGACAAAAATACCTACACCAAGCAGTATTTGTGAGGATCACATGGGATAATACACCGCAATCAAAACAGTTACCTACTGTAATTCTGCACAGGTCAAACAGCAAGGACTGGCTAAGCTACAATAAATGTATAGTGAAATACTTTGCTGTAGAATACTTGCGCGCATCAAAAAATTATCCAAAATGTATGGTTAAATTTAAAGAGATAGCTATAGACAGTCTTTACAGTAAAATCCTTTTCTTTTGGGGTGCCTGGGTGGCTCGGTGGGTTAAAGCCTCTGCCTTTGGCTCAGGTCATGATCCCAGGGTGCTGGGATCAAGCCCCACAATGGGCTTTCTACTCAGCAGGGAGCCTGCTTCCCCATCTGTCTCTGTCTGCCTGCCTCCCTGCCTACCTGTGATCTCTGTCTCTCAAATAAATAAATAAAATCCTTTAAAAAAATCCTTTTCTTTGGAAAATATATGAATATGCATTATAGAAAAGGGGGCAAGAATACACTTCAAAAACAATCTGTGGATTATCAGCAACCAAATACTTATTTTATTTTTATTTTTATTTTTATTTTTTAAAGATTTTTTATTTATTTATTTGAGAGAGAGAGACAGTGAGAGAGAGCATGAGCGAGGAGAAGGTCAGAGAGCGAAGCAGACTTCCCATGGAGCTGGGAGCCCGATGTGGGACTCGATCCCGGGACTCCGGGATCACGCCCTGAGCCGAAGGCAGTCGTCCAACCAACTGAGCCACCCAGGCGTCCCCCAAATACTTATTTTAAAAAAAGCAACAACAAAAACTATTACCACCACCACTGTATCAAAGACGTAAAACATGGGGCCAATGGGTGGCTCAGTTAAGCATCGGACTCTTGACTTCGTCTCAAGTCATGATCTCATGGTTATGGGATTGAAGTCTGCCTCAGGCTCTGCTCTCAGTGCAGAGTCTGGTTGGGATTCTTTCTCCCTCTCCCCAGAACCCCTCCCTTGCTCGTGTGTGCGCTCTCTCTCTCTAAATAAATGCATAAAATTTTAAAAGAGAAAAAGACATAAAACAATCCCCAAACCCCCACACCTTTGTGTTTAAAAAAGCAGAAGCATGCTGTCCAAACATCTCCAACTCTATTACATCATCATTAGGATTCTTCTATGAATATTAAGAAAAGGAGTTCAGGGGCGCCTGGGTGGCTCAGTGGGTTAAAGCCTCTGCCTTTGGCTCAGGTCATGATCCCAGAGTCCTGGGATTGAGCCCCGCATCAGGCTCCATGCTCAGCAGGGAGCCTGCTTCCTCCTCTCTCTCTGCCTGCCTCTCTGCCTACTTGTGATCTCTGTCTGTCAAATAAATAAATAAATCTTTAAAAGAAAAAAAAAGAAAAGGAGTTCACTCTAAAACCTCTCAATATTATTCAGTTAAGAAAGGAGAAGGGAGCAATTATTTGTCTCCAAATAAAGATACTTTACTTCTCACAGTTCCAGGTAAAAGCCTTCATAGTTTATATAGATACAAATACAAAAAGACTGCTTTGACTAGAAACAGGAATAGAAAAACATTTTTCTTTTTTTTCTTTTGAAGATTTTGAAATACTCTACATCCAACATGAGCCTCGAACCCATCACCCCAAGATCAAGAGTTGTATACTCCACCAACTAAGCCAGCCTGGTGCCTGGAAGAACATTTCTTCCAGGGTGAATTAACTTCAAAGGATTTTGAAAATTCTAATTTTTTGGAAGTAGTGACTATCAATCTTTAAAATGAGTATTTCACAGCATAGCTGTCACTGAAGTTATAATCTTGTGATTGTGAGCAAGGGATATTGTCATGAAATTAACAAGATGGAACAAAGAATGCAGTTTCTTTTTTTTTTTTTTTTTTTAAAGATTTTATTTATTTATTTGACAGAGAGAGATCACAAGCAGGCAGAGAGGCAGGCAGAGAAAGAGAGGAGGAAGCAGGCTCCCCGCTGAGCAGAGAGCCCGATGCGGGACTCGATCCCAGGACCCTGAGATCATGACCTGAGCCGAAGGCAGCGGCTTAACCCACTGAGCCACCCAGGCGCCCAAGAATGCAGTTTCTTAATAAAGAAAATGAATAGGCAGTTATGAAGGCTGATATTCAATAAAAAGTAGAAATAACTATCAGAGGTACTGGAAAAAAATATGAATTCCGACTAGATATGCTATTGTAAAATACTGAGCCAAGAAATGCTGCTTGATTAACTTAAGGGTCCTATAGCTCTTATTTTCACTGCAAATTATATTTCACTTGAATTAGTAACAATTAACCAACAATTATACAAGAATATGCAACACTTATTCAGTCTTGAAGGTGGAAAAGAAAGAAACTGGATTCTCAAAGCAAAGAAATAGGCCTTTTAAAGCAGATTTTAAGGAATCCCTAATTTTACCAGATTCTTCTAAACAGAACCATTCTGATTCAAGACAGGATTCAAGACATCTAAATACAAATGAAAATCAAATGACTTATTTTTTTCTTAGTGTCATCATGAAATAAGCCTCAGTAACCCAAAGAAAAATTTTACTTTCAGTATTGAAACAGTCTCCCTTTGCTGTATGGAAAAAAAGATTCAAAACTTTCATTTCCCTTAAGATAAAATTAAGTGCAATTATTTCAATTTGTTTCCCATAAAACACAGCTTAAAAGTTAGCAGTCTTAACAAAACTAATATATATTACTTTGGGTTAAGAGAAGAACAATAATTATCTTCCATTACACTTCTTAAAAATTTTACTTCTTTATTAAAGAACTTAGAAAGACCTAAACAAAGAAGCACCAGCTTTCCAGACAGAGAAGTATTCCTTTTGGGCCAGGATGAACAATTCAGTAACTATGTAAAACTCGGGAAAAGCATTTAAAAGTCCAGGAACCTCAGTTTCTTTTCATCTATTAAAACGAAGAATAAAAATACTCTATCAATCTCAAAGCATTAACATTAGAATCCAACTTAAATTCATTCACTGAACAATTACTGACCAGCACTATGTACAATGCACAGGGCTAGACAAATTTAGCAAATGGATCATACTTATACTAAAGAATTACTCATTTTTTAGTTTGTGGAGTCCACTGGGATATCCTTACCTGCAGGTATGGATATGACTTGCTTCCTATCCTCACAGACTAGATGCAAGAATAATGAAATATATATATGAACTACTATATAAAAAAGAAAAGTAGTCATGTAGCATTTAAAGAAAGAAGGGATCAAAAAAGCAAACTGGGAATAGAGCAGGGGGGTTGCTGATGGTTAGAAACAAGCACTCAAGAATCAAAGGAGAATTAAGGAGAGAATACCGTGCTTTGTTAACATCCTCAATTCTAGCCACACAAACTTGTGTATTCATTACCACACATCCTATTCTTCCATAAATTATATGAGGAGACCCAGTAACACAAGTTTTTAAGTCATTTACCATCTATTATACTTCAAAAGAAATGTGCATTAACAACCTGTTGGTAAAAATATGTACAAAAACGCCAAACCCTTAACTTTCTGATCTCCCAAATCTAGCTACAGTTTTGTGGTTGATTATTTACTCAACTTCTTTTATAAAACAAATTCTACATTGTGTGGATGGGGTAAGACTAAAATCTTGTTAAGATTTCACCCCTTTTTCTCACTTTCTATCATCCAAACAACTGTGTCTTCTCATGTCTACTCATAATTTAACAACTCTGTACTTTGTAATCTTCAAATAAGTGGGAAAATCACTTCTAACTAGATGCAAAAAACTACCAATTCTTTTTTAAATTAATTATTTGACAGAGAGAGAGAGAGAGAGAGAAAGAGATCACAAGTAGGCAGAGAAGCAGGCAGAGAGAAAGTGGGAAGCAGGCTTCCTGCTGAGCAAAGAAACCAATGCATGGCTCCATCCCAGGACCCTGAGCAAAGAACCCAATGCATGGCTCCATCCCAGGACTCTGAGATCATGACCTGAGCTGAAGGCAGAGACTTAACCCACTGAGCCAGCCAGGTGCCCCCAAACTACCAATTCTTAACTCTGCGCTTCTGCTCAAATGTTTTGCAGGTATCCCCTTCTTTCTGCAGGCCCAGTTATCATTTCTCCCAAACGCAGGCCAACCCTGATTCTATTCTAGGATAGGAAAATTCACGTCCTTAGCACTTAAACTCAATAGTTACTAACACAGTTATGTTCTAAGACATATGTATAAAGAAGGTATAGTAATGGAAAAAGTCTACTTAAATCACCTGCTGTCCTAACTCATTATACATCCTCACACAATTTTATAGATGAAAAAAATTTAGTGCTCATTTAGTCCATACCTCTCATTTTTAAAGATGGTGAAAATTTAGTCTTATAATAATTGCATAACTAGTCTAAATTCACAGGACAAGCAAAGAACCAGAGTCAGGTTTTTTTTATTTTTCAGTTCAGTAGTTCAGTACTTGTCTGACTTATACTATCTATATCTTCTGACTGCTGTCTAAAGCATTCTATGAATTTTAATTCTACTGCATATTTTACTTTTTTGAAAATATAAAGAAACCTAAAAATTATATAATTACTGGAACTGTAGTTTAAATCATTCAGTATTCCCTCATAACAAAGTATTTTAATATTCAGCTTAATTAAATAACAAAAAAAAGAGCAGATTCATCTTCATAGTAGTTTGTATTTTTGACTACATTAAGATAGGGTAAGAAAATATTTATACATCAAAAACAGGCCAAGTTTAAGAGAATAGACTTTATCAAATCTTAACGACAGGCTGATAATTTCAACTTTTTTGAACACCTCTTTAAGAAATATACCAATCTTAAGTATACAAACTAAGGTTAAACTAACTTTTAAATTCCATTGTCCTAGAATCTGGGAAGAAGAAAACTGTTACTCGAAATTTGTTTTATTTACCTGTACCTACCTATCTTTTCTTTCTTTCTTTTTTAAAGATTTTATTTACTTGAGAGAGAGAGTGAAAGAGAGAAAGCAGGAGAGAGGGGAAGGTCAGAAGGAAAAAGAGAATCCTCACTAGGTGGGGAGCTCCAGGCGGGACTCCATTTTGGAATTCCAGGATCATGACCTGAGCTGAAGGCAGACACCCAACTGACTGTGCCACCCAGACACCCACTTACCTGTAACTTTTAATCTGAAAATATGTGCTTAAAAGGATCTATAAGCTTATAATCACATTGGCAATTAGTTGACCAATATTTCTTTATTCTGAAAATAATACTGACAACTCTTCTCATTTAAATAATTTATCTCTCAGGAGCCTGGGTGGCTCAGGGGATTAAAGCCTCTGCTTTTGGCTCAGGTCATGATCCCAGGGTGCTGGGATTGAGCCCTGCATGGGACTCTCTGCTCTCTGCTCTGTTTCCCCTCTCTCTCTGCCTGCCTCTCCGCCTACTTGTGATCTCTGTCAAATAAATAAATAAAATCTTCAAATAAAAATAAATAACTAAATAAAAAATCTATCTCTACACCCAACATGGGGTTTGAACTCATGACCCCAAGATCGAGTCACATGCTCTTCTTACTGAGCCAGCCAGATGCCCCCACTACTGACAACTCTTTTAAAATTGTCTTACCTTTGTTGAAAGTACTTTAAATGTGCTCTGTTCTGGTATTATAGGATGAAGAAGTCTCAGTTTCAAATTGTAATCCTCTCCAGAAGGAAGTATCACCAAAGCAGACAACTAATGAAGACAAAATCAGCAGTGCATTTTATAAATTTATATAATGAAAGGTAAAATACTTAGACTGAATATAACAGAACTTCATGCTGCCACTGATTATTTTACACTTTCTATGGAATATCAAATTTAAGAAATTCAAAATATTCTTTTTCTTCCTGGAATCTTTTACATGGATTCTCACATACACAATTAAATAAGCAGAACACAGTATGTTTCATTTAACGTTTAAATCTCTAGAAAACTCAAGATATAAGAGCAAAACAACACAAAATGTAACAAAAGTATTTATATGCAAAATACCTACTTCTGCCACTAACTTAAATATCATTGAAGTTTTCCACTAAACGCTAAGAAATCAAGTTATTACAAGTCACACTAATTTAATGTGGTTAGTAAATTCTAAGACGTATAAATCACACAAAAAATAAGACCTTGTTCGTAAGGTATACAAATGTAACCAAATCACATCTTACTAATGTCTTTTATATGTGTCAGCCAAGTTCTGCTTTGAATTTCAAATCTAAAAAAGAAAAGATAATGCACATCTCGCTATAACCTACAGTATACATTTGTCTCAAAATTTAAAATCATTCAAGCTGAAAAGCAATGCTTCAGATTTTCATCAGCATTTTCCACATTGCAGGAAGAAATATCTGATAAACTGCTATAGATTCTTCTGTGGTATACTATACTTCCAAATAAAAGTATTTAATCTCGAAATAAAAAATGGTTCAAAGACTGTAATAACCTCTTTTTCTGAAAATTCCACATTTACATTATTCTTCTGAACATTCTTGATCATAAGTGTAATGATTACTTGAGATTCTGTTTGATACCAGTCATACCTATTAAAAAAAAAAAAGAAAAACCACCTTAGAACATTTAATTTTCTTAAAGTTGCTGCTGCTTTATGTTTTATCAAGATAAAACTACAATCTGATAAACAACAAGAGCTCCACCTTGAGGAACAAATAAGCAAAGCAGATGGTGATTCACAGAAACAATTTTATGTAACTAATTTTCTTTGATCTGCACTAATGGAAAAGAACATTAGGGTATGATGCCTCAAACCTTTCCAGGATACTTAAATATTTCCATGATTTTCTGGGCTCTGACTCATATCTCTAATATTGTTGTGCTTAAGCTAATGTTAAAGATGAAATTTACTCTTAACAGCAAACCATTATTATATACCATTAACAGCCTTACACTTTCATTTCAACCTAATAGTAAGAAAAAGCACTTCTATCCCTCTTTTACAGATGAAAAATAGGCCCAGATGGGCAAAGCAATCAGCCAGTCAGATGCAGGTGTTAAACTGGATCCATGTCAGCTGGACTCCACACCAAAATCTCTTAACTGAAGCTGGGGCAAACAGCCCTGAACACAGGGAGCAGAAGCAAATGAGCTAAAATTAAAATAACTTAAAATTTAACTCATCCTGCCAGGCACATTAAATACCGGATCTTCCTTCACTTTCAAGGTACATGGGAAAACTAATGTGCCTAGAGATTCTAATTATGTGTCTTTCCCACATAAGCCTCTAGAAATGCAGGGATCCTTACTCTCAAATTAGCCTCCATGAGGCAGAGCAGTTTATCTATCCTGCCACTACCATATTCCTAGAACTAAGCATAGTGCCTGGTACACAGAACCAGTATTAAATCAATGTTTAATACCGGTGGGTTATTGTATGCTCCAAACATAATTATTATTTAAGGTTTCTCTTCTATTCCTGCTGCTGCCATCAAGCTAGTCCAAATTCCTTATCTACTTGGTATTTGGGAGAGTCATCCTAAATCTCCCTAGAAAGAGCAGGAACAAATCTTTTTGTTTTAACATTTCCAAACCATTTTAGGTAATTAAAATGCACCTTGATTAAAGAAACAAACTTTAAGAGTCTCACGATTTCCCTCTGAAATTCAGTGGGGATGCAAAGCTCCAAATCAATGCCTTGTGTTTCTTTCTATTATAGTCCTAAAAATACAAGTTGTACACATGACTAATGAATAATTAAAAATAAATTCAAATACCTGCTAGATGCTTAATTCATTACTGTAACTGTTGCCCTGAGCAACAGTTGTCCCTTTCAACCCATGCAGAATTACTCAATGAAAAATTTACTCTAAAATATAAAAAGCAGGTAGTTACAATTCTGCCAAGCCTAGTACTACTACTAATTTATTTACCTGTGTAGTAACAACTGGAAGAGGCTCTTGTCATTCATGGAAAGGTGACATTATATGGAACCAGATGAAGCAAGTTTAAAGTAGAGAACTGACTTGAATTTAACCTTAACATAAACACTAATATCAATCAGTAAACAGCCTTAGAATTAGTTTACCCAGGCTAAACACAATTTCTAAAAAGCACCAAACAGCACAGGGTAAGGACTGGCTTACTATTAAACAGGATTTTTTCCTTTAGCCATATTTACCATGCATGTTTATGAAAAAGAAACACTTACTTGATTTTTGACTGATGAGTCCTCTGGGATGCAGACTGATTTTGGCAAGTTGCAAGAGAAAGATTTTTACAAATTAGTTTAGCAACTATGTATTAAAAATGCATGTATTATTAATTTACTCAATGCTGTGGTTACTTTGATATGGAATAACAACATCAACATATCCTTCAAAGACAAAGCATAGTATTCTTTTTTTTTTTTTTAAAGATTTTATTTGTTTATTTGACAGACAGAGATCACAAGTAGACAGAGAGGCAGGCAGAGAGAGAGAGAGGGAAGCAGTCTCCCTGCTGAGCAGAGAGCCCGATGCGGGACTCGATCCCAGGACCCTGAGATCATGACCTGAGCCGGAGGCAGTGGCTTAACCCACTGAGCCACTCAGGCGCCCCCAAAGCATAGTATTCTTGTTAAAAATACAAGTTATCACAAAATTTAAGAATATTCAACATTTTTATAATATTATGAGTTGAAATGTCAAAAGAGATTTTTCTTCTAAAATACAACCATAAGGGGAAAGGAAGGAAAAATAAGATGAAAAGAGAGAGGGAGACAAGCTACAGAGACTCTTAACCATAGGAAACAAACTGAGGGTTGCTGGAGGGGCAGTGGGTGAGGGATGGGATAACTGGGTGATGACATTAAGAAGAGCACTTGATGGAATGAGCACTGGGTGTTATATACAACTGAAAAATCACTAAATTCTACCTCTGGAACTAATAATACACTATATGTTAATTAAATTGAGTTTAAGTAAAAAAAAAAATTCAGAATAAAAATAAAAGCATAAAACAAAAAACTTTCTAAAGGTCTAAGTGGAAAAGGTTACATTTAAATGTCCAGTTCCAAGGCTAACTCTCTAATCTGAAAATAACAATGACATTTTAAAAAACCAACACATTTTTTAGTATAATATTCAGGCTTAGCAGTGGCATCAAACACTGCTCTGGAATATATGAAAGAACATTTCCAAGGTGCTTTCCAGCTAACAGCTTACTGTGCTTATGGTATCTCAGTAACAAAAATTCTACAATGCCCATCAAGAAACAAACGAATCATGATTCCAGACCAACCCATACTTTCCTAAACTACATGTGTGCCAGTTAAGACCTCGTAAATCAAAAGAACTTGCTCTGGGTTACAGGTGACCTCTAAGTCATCCCATGATAGGGAAGAGATGGGGTTTAGAGGAACAAAATAAAACCCCTCTACAGATTTAAGTCTAACTCGGAATTTCTCTCCACTATTAACTATTGAGTAATACCTGAGTCTAGGTGATATCAAGTAGAGACAATGACTAGAGCAGATTATTCCCGTTCACCATGGTGCAAAGATAAAACTAAACTAGTGTGAACCACCGCAGTAACAAAATGCACTGTGGCTAAACAGCTGTCTGTTACTAAGTATGATCCGAATGCTACTCTGTTGTTTGCAGGACTTGTTCCAATCCCAAACAGAATACTGTAAGACCTAAACAGAAATACCAGCAGGTGAAGAAACCCAACTTTTGTTTACTTAAAATTTTCATTTATTTATTTAGAGAAATCTAGCAAGAGTGAGCAGGGGGAGGAGCAGAGGGAGAGGGAGAAGCAGACAGCACACTAAGTGCAGAGCCCGACTAGGGGCTGGAGTCCATGACTCTGAGATCATCACCTGAGCCTAAATCAAGAGTCGGACGCTTTGTCAACTGAGCCACCCATGTGCCCTAAAGGAAGCCAAAAATACTTCCCTCATTCATCACCCTTAGGAATATGGAAAAGCCTTTCAGGTGTAGGAATAACCAGACAGGGCTCACTTTTGGTGATGCTCCAAACTCCAGTCACTACATATACACATATCTGGCCTGACGCTCACAAACTGAAGGAGATTAGCTCTATTAGGCCCAGTTTACATATGAAGAAAGCCCAGAGAATAGAAGACTTTCTCAATGTCACAATGTAATTCTGAAAGACAGAGATGTAAATCTTCCTTCAGACATGAAGAGACCCAAGTAGGTGAAGTAACTGCCGACAGAGTTAAGACACACATACATCTCCTGACTCCTTGTCATTTTATTTACTGACTAAACTGCAGATGATCACCGCTAAAAACCACTAGCCAGAATTTAACTGTGTGTGTTATAAATAAACCTAAGTGCATAATGTAACTATGCGTGTTATAAATAAACCTAAGTGGTTAAAAAAAAAAAAAAATCAAGCAACTTCAACTCCACCGTAACTTTTAATGACTGAAAAGACCTGGAAATCTTCATATCCAAAATAATAAATGTGACTGAATTAGACAAACATTTCCAAATTTTACTTAACTTTTGTGTTCTCAGTATACCACAATAAACCCTGAAAGTGCTTTCTAAGCAGCAGCTGTTTAACCTAAATGTGATGACTTTTCAGCAAGGAAAAGAAAAAATTACCACCCTGACCATACTAAAATATGCCAAATCAAGTTGATCACACATTAAACAAGTCCAATAATTATTCATTTCACCAAAAATGGTATTATTTCAGTTACTAAAGGAAAAAATACTTACATGGAATTGCTTAAGATCTAAGTAAAAGAAAGACCATTCAGAGTCCTGTCTCAAATATAGGGCAACATTATAATTAAGTAAGAATATGAAGAATAAAAATTTTGTACTTACCACCTCAGACTGTGATCCTATTAAAAACATAAAAAGAAAACATTTCCATTTAACAGTACATTTAGAAGCTAAGTCACATACACGACTTCTATAGCACAAACATACTGATTATATAAGCCAATTTTCCATACATTCCAAATAAAAAAAAAATGGTTTAATTTTGCATCCCAGACTCATTGTAGACTTTTAATAATTTCTTACCAGTAACACAACTACAAGACCAAATCACCCTTTCAACATAACAAAACCTTGGAAACCCCTATCTAAGGGAAAACACACTATTTAAATTTATGATTTATAAAGTTATAAAGTTAAAAACAAATTTGTTTAAATCCAAAAATGTCAAAAATTTACTTCTTTGTAAACTTTCAGTTTATAAAGACATGGGAAAGCTACATACTTACCATTCTGAGCCTCCTGACACCTTTTAACCCAGACAGTGAAATCAGGATCTGTACCTAGAACAGACAAACTGAGTGTAACATCACTCACTCATCAGCAGCATCTAACATATTCACTCAACAAGTACTTACTGAATATCTCCTATGTTTCAGTGTTTTAAGCAATGGGGATTCAGCAAAAATTCAGACAAAAATACTTGTCCTAGCAGGATTTATAGAAACCCTAACACTAGAGCTATAAATATACTAATACATTTAAAACATAAGACATTCATGCTGAAGAATTTTAATTAAAAAAAAAAAATTGGTTTTAGCCACAGACAACCTTACTGGTTTCCAGATACAAATACAGATACATTTCCCCTCACCCCTCTCCTGTTAAAGGAGATTCCTCTCACACAACAAAATCAGACCTGAATTAAATATCCAACACACCATCAATTAGTGTGGGATGGAAGCCTGGTACCAGACAGCTGGACCAACGTCTAGAAGCCTCTTTGACCCCAGATTTATTTTCTAATGCAGCTATCTACTTCTTCTATCTACTATTCTCTCAGTAGCTTTTCCTGTTACCATGCCATTCCTACCAACACCAAAAAACACCTTTGTACTTTGTGCAGTTCTATCATATCTCCAGATTCCACAGCAGCCCAGAGACCACAGATGGTGAACTATATACTTAGAGATAGCAATGTAAACCTGTACATAAGCAAATCATTAATTTCTAAAGACTCAGAACAATGATAATCCAAACAGTACTAATCTAATATAATGTTAAAAATTATTAAAAGTACGCTCAATAAAAGTTTACAAACTCAAACAAATTGCAGGCAAGATTATTCTGAAAAATAAAAATTTCTTAGAACAGTTAATTTATAAATGAAATTCAACTGTATAGGCCATAACTAACACCTACACACATATACGCACACGCTCCTTCTGGTGGAGTAAAAATTTTATCAAAATCCTAGATTTGAAAAACCTATTACTCAAATTTAATCAGTAAGTAAAACCACGCTTCCTACCATACCAAAAGAAAAAAAGGTAATATTCTGAGTTACAATTTTTTTTTACCCTGTCTGTTAATAAGGGAACCCTAACAGTTTAACATAAATTTTCCTTAGAATTAAAAGACAAATCTTTTTTAAATAAAAATATTCTTAAAAGCAATTTTACCAAAAACAGACCTTCATTTGAAGCAGATTTTGAAATAAGATAAACGTTAATGGCAAAATCAATGGGAGTAAAATATTAATAAAGGAAACAATTTAGGTGATGAACTTTCTATCGCTCAAAAAAAAAAAAGGAACAGGGCTTAGAAATCTACAAGATGGAATGCTTTATGTCTCTTCAGGGTTTTCAAATATGTATTAAGGTACAGGATAACTGGACTCTTCAGAATTTGCAAAGAGTGCAGATATGCTGGCTTGCTTAGTAAACAGCCAAATTACTCATGTACCACTCACAACTCCTTCCTAATCTGTAGGCTCCAATTACGAAGTTGGGCCCACTGTCCTCTCTCAAGCAAGTACATGACAGGAAAGCAAATATTCAAAGCAATACAAGAGTACATTTTTAGAATATAAAAACATACTCATTAATACTTCAGAACAGGGTTTCGAAGCTCAGCACTACTATTTTGGACCAGCTACCTCTCTCCAATGTAGGATGTTTCTGGCCTCTACTCACTAGGTATCCATAGGACATCCCTATTCACCAGTCACGATAATCAAAAATCTCTTCAGACAATGCTAAATGTCCCCCAGGAAGTAAAATCATCCCTACCTAGGAAACATTGCTTTAGAGAACTGTGATAAAACGCTATCATTAGAGTAAGATAATGGTACTACAGTTCTGATTAGGTACTCTACAATTATCTATGAGGTTACTTACAACTTCTTTCCATATTTTGTAGACTCTTTCGCCTTCTGGCTCTCAAAATTTCTACACATGTGCAGAGACATCCATACTGCTAATTTTCATATACTTCTCTGAAGCCGACATTAAAAACTCACAATACTCTCAAAGCTCCAAGTTTCTATCCATCACAATTTACTCAAACTGATGCTTTACTTATTAATAAAAATGTCTGCTGTAAAACTTCCTATCTCAGCCACCTGAATAACCTAAACTGAAAGGACTTCTGAAAATGAGAGCAAATGAAATTTTCACTTCTCCATTAGAAAAACATAAAGTCAGACTAAGTAGAGAAAGCACACTGAGTGTTTATATATCGTTTTTAACCTCTAATTGTAAAGTTTATCTGTGATTTAAATGCTAAAGGCCAATTTAATCAATTTTAAGTAAACTCAAATTTCACAATCAACAGGAAATGTCAGTAAGAAAAAAGATGTTAAGTTTCTACAATGAACTTGGGATCACACTAACAAAATTCAGCCATCATATTTAAAACATAGACATAACGGATTAGTTTATTAACATATAATTCCAATACTTACTATCTAATTTCTGTCCTCCTATAAAAGTTTCTAAAGCAGCAGCATAGTTTTTTTCATGGTATTCACATATCCTGCATAAGCATATTAAAAACAAATACCACACACACATGAGAGCATGCAAAAAAGTTTTCTAAATTAAATATCCTATTATTTTCTATTGGTAAAAAAAAACTAATAATAATTTATATGTTAGTAAGTCAAGAGATTTTCTAATATACTATAACATTAAATTTAATTCTCATTAAAACCGAATTTTGGAACTCATTTCAGAAGGAATTTCTTGATTTAATTGTGTACACATGCCTATTCCAACATATAGTTGTGCTAAGAAATCAAAGAAGTTTCTTAAGAATAAAATTACACTTATCAACAGAAACAAGCTGGGATGTAAAATACAGAGATACAGGGCTTTCACAGCATTAAGTGTAGCCTATCCAGCCTGGCTGACAAACAGATGTTCTCTAGTCAGTTAAATACAATAAATTCCAAATGATGAATGAAGAAAGAATTTGAAATCCATCAGTTTCATCTTTTCCTTGTAATTACTTCAACCACTACTATTTCAAAACACACATACTACAATTAACACAAGTATAAAATTATATTTAAAAATTAATCCTATCTCAGCGATAAAATGTATAAATACAGAATTCACTATTTACATAAAACTTAAAATTCATTCATTCAATGAACTAAACACCTACTATCAGTAGTCCAGACCCAATTAGAAGAGTAGTTATTGCATACCCTTTTCTCAGCACAGCAGTGGAATTATTTGGATTAAGTTCAAGAGATTTCTTTGCATCAGCAACAGCATCTACATACAAAAAAAGGGGGTTTTAGTCAGTAATTTATGGATCCTAACAAGTTACACACAAAATCTGAATCAGCCCTATATTTTTAAGTTTTCAAATTAGTGCAATGGACAAATGCTTTTAAATTAGGAAAAACTAATCCAAGATAAAATTTAAAAAAAAAAATCACTCTCACACCTTATTAGCCTAATATTTAGCTTTCCTTTTAAAGCTATTCAGTCAATGTATAAAGTTCTGTCACAAAATTCATCTAATTTTCTCATTACCATCATTTATGTAATCTGACTCAAAATGTTTAATTTTTCCCTACCTAGGTTCTCTACCCAGAATAATTTAAAAGTTACACAAGTAATATATAAAGACATTCTTTTTTTATAAAAACTACAAATAAGAGCACTTTATTTAAATAGTCTGTAAAATAACACATGTGATGCTATTTTTGTTAATATCTCCAATAACTACAAATGAAAACTATATAAATTCTCTATCCACTGAAGGAAAAAGAAACACCCAGAACATTTGTATGGGTGTTGCTCAACATATTTGTCATGTTTCAGCTACTTCACACCTTGTATGAAAGACCAATTTAAAAATCCTCCAAAATGATCTCTACTGTATTTGATTCCCTGTATCTCAGGTAAAATTTATAACTTATAAAGAAAAAATAATACATTAAGAAAAGTTACCACAGTAATTCCCAAGAAGAATGTGACAATAAGCTCTTTGACAATAATATTGCGCATCATCTGGTTTCTGTTCCAAAGTCTTAGTCAGCTCCTACAAAAAGAAACACGTTGAGTGTCAATAAATGTTCTTTAAATGTATCTGAATTTTATTTTATTTATTTTTTAAATTAATTTATTTATCTGACAGACCAAGATCACATGTAGTCAGAGAGGAAGGCTGAGACAGAGAGTGGGGGAAAGCAGGCTCCCCGCCGAACAGAGAGCCTGATGCAGGGCTCGAGCCCAGAACCCTGGGATCACGACCTGAGCCGAAGGCAGAGGCTTTAACCCACTGAGCCACCCAGGGTCCCTAAATGCATCTGAATTTTCATTAAACATGATTTTTAATCAAATAACCTATTATCATAAGCTTTTTGAAGGTAAGATAACAGAATAATCTTGGGAGTGTTTCTTGGCAAAAAGATCGATATCCCCCCCTTCTCCACTCTCCCCCACAAAATCCACAATCTAATGTAGTATCTTAGCACAATTCCTGGCCTATAGTAGGAACTCACTAAATGGTAATTTCTATCACCTCATTTATTCTGAAGACTTTAGACGATATATATTGACAAACACATTTTCTCCCTCTAACTTGAAGAAAACTCAAAGACCATGTAGATTTTGAGATGCCTAGAAAATATGAAACTGTCCAATAAAAACCAAAAACCTGGAAGTTGAATCTAGAGCTCAAGGAAGTTAACAGAATCAATAAAGACACAACGAAGCCTATCTGTCTCTCTCCCATCTTCTAGCAATAGCAAACAACCCTAAGAAATTACCGCATTCTGCTGACAGCCCAGATACAGCACCTCATAGCTACCATCAACTGATCAAGATTTAACATGAGATTAAAACTCTGTCACCCTGGACAGTCAGAGAATATAAGTGGCAGCTAGAGCAATAATGATGCAAGAAGTGATATAGCATGATCAGTGAGGCCAAGGATAAATGTAGGCGATGCTTTGATTCTCTACCCAGTGTTCACACATCCTACGGATCTGGGTAGTTTTCTTAAAAGGTAAAATTACTTCAGGGGCGCCTGGGTGGCTCAGATGGTTAAGCATCTGCCTTCGGCTTAGGTCATGATCCCAGGGTCGTGGGGTTGAGCCCCGCAATGGGATTCCTGTTGGCAGGGAGCCTGCTTCTCCTTCCCCCTCTACTGTTCCCCCTGCTTGTGCTCTCTTACTCTGTCAAATAAACATATAAAAATTTAAAAAATTTTTAAAAGTAAAATTCAATAATGACACATCACTGATTTCACTTTTATAGCATGATTCCCCAAAAGCAAATTATACTCTTCTTGATAATCATTTACCTAAAATGCAACATACCTAAAATCCAAACCACTTTTTATCTTCACCACCTCTACTATCCTGATCCAAGCAATAATGAAAATCAGATCTTGTTTATGCCAATAGGCATAAAACTCTCCAATGTCTTTTTGGCTGATTCAAAGCAAAAGCCCAAGTTCTTCCAGTGACCTTCAAGGCCCTCCTTGATATAACTCTCTGCTAGCTCTCTGACCTTAACTCTTAATACTCTTCCTCTTGCTCCTCTACTCTAGCCACATGGCCTCCTTTTTGTTCTTCAAACACTTCAGGACTCTGTGTCTGCTGCTCCCTCTCTCTGGAAAGCTCTTCCCCAGATGTGCTCAGAGGATCCATTCCCTCACTTTCTAGTTAGTGACAAGCCTGTAAAATCCAGGTCTGTATGACTCCAAATCTGATTTTTTAAGCACCAAACCAACTGCCTCTTGGTAACCTTTCTTTAATCCAAGTATCTTTCACACACCAATGACATTTGTATTAATGTTTCTTAACACTCTGAAATTCCCAAGTTAAATAATACCATCTTGCACTTAAACTTTCAACAATTTTAAAAACCTGTGATAGCTTATTTATCT
The DNA here is from genome assembly GCF_020171115.1 of Neogale vison. NCBI lineage: Eukaryota > Metazoa > Chordata > Mammalia > Carnivora > Mustelidae > Neogale > Neogale vison. Next base: position 114,725,186 of record NC_058095.1, on the reverse strand, counting down.
ACCCAAATACATATCCAAACCAAATTTCTAGCCTCTCCTCAGCAAGAAAACAGATATACTGTGGGTCAAAAAGCTACTATAAATTGTACAAGGCTCTGGTTCATCAATTTATATGTATTTTTAAACATATACTATGTAACAAACACAGGCCAGACACTGGGGGTACAAAGATAAATAAAATGGAATCAAGTAAAACTGATTTTCAAACAACCAACTTGCAAATGACCTGTAAAAACACAAACCAATTGTTGGTTAAGGAGAACTAGTTTTGTGATTCAGTTAAATAAACTAAGCAATTCACTTATTAGGCCATTATTTTGAAAAGTTATCAAAAAACAGACACAAACTGAACATGACACACAAATACAAGTCTTAAAACACAAAACAGTTTATTTGGAATAAACAATATACAATATAATAAAACCAGGAAAACTGAAATTAAAACAATGATCTGCAGTTGTATTAACTACATCAGACTTGTGGCATGTTTTGAGAGTTCTGTTTCTGTGACAACAGTTGCTCGCTACTAGAGTACAAAGGGACTAAAGAGAGGTATCTCAAAGGCAAGGACTTCAGTGCCAACATTTGATTAACAGCGGCAAAAGGCCATCATTTAATGCAGACCAATGGCAAACATAATGTAAACATGTCTAAAGATAAACTTGTAGTCAAGCGACTTATAGTTCTCAAAAATAAAGAAACTCAGTGAACTATGAAATATAATTACACTGAAATCTTTACCAAAATAATGGTGAAGGAAGTACCTTGACAATCCAAAACGGGGGAAAAACTCCTTTTTAAGGCATTAAAATTGTTTAAAACTTAGATCTTAGACAAGTGAACTTCTGAATCTTTAAAGTTTGAGGCTTTTTAAAACTGCTAGTCAGCAAGTTAACTTGTTACGGTTAAAAGCAAAAGCAGACTGTTCAGACTGACCTAACTGCTGAAGGCATGTAGCTCTGGGTTATCTCAATTTGATTTCACTTCCCATTTTTCTTCTAGCCACAGCTAATCCCCCAATCACAGATGACAAACAAGAGTACCAGGCCTTCTCCCTTCTTAAACCACCTAGCACTGCTAAAGAAAAACCACACAGCCATGCAAAACAGGTAACACTGTATTTATGCTAACCAGCTACATTCTCAATGCTCTGAACAAAGCTATCAATGGTCAGCTATTTCAAAGTCTGCTACCAAACCTTTAATTATATTATACATCCTTAGACCTATACCCTCCTCCAGAGGAAGACCCTTGATGCCTTGAACCCAGAGACTTGTCACTTCTCGACTAACGCTGAGCAAGTGACTCTCTTTGGTCTCAGCTTCCTTGTGAGTAAAATGCAAATACCCACCTCAGTTGTTACAAGAATTATGGTAGAAGTCATTTCACATAACACATCTGAGTGCCTACCTACCACATCACAGGCACTACATGGAGAATGTAGTAAAGAAAAACACACACATACACACACACACACACACACACACAAAACCCCTGCCACCTTGGAGCTTACAATGGGGCTCAATTTAGATAGGGTGGTCCAAGAAAAAAAGTTTCTCTGAGGTGACATGTCAGCTGAAATCACAAGTGATGAGCATCTCCAAGGAAAATGAGACAGTACAAGACAGTACATTTTAGGGGCGCCTGGGTGTCTCAGTTGTTAAGCATCTGCCTTTGGCTCAGTTCAGGATCCCAGGTCCCAGGATCAAGCCCCACATCAGGCTCCCTGCTCGGTGGGACATCTGCATCTTCCTCCCCCACTCCCCCTACCTGTGTTCCCTCTCTCACTGTGTCTCTGTCAAATAAATAAATAAGATCTTAAAAAAAAAAGAGTACATTTTAAGCAAAAGGAGTTCCAAGTCCATAGGCCCTCTACAAGGACTTCTCTTAATACATTCAAGTGACACAAAAAAAAAGACAGCACTGGGGCGCCTGGGTGGCTCAGGTGCCCTCGGCTCAGATCATGATCCTGGGATCAAGTCCCAGATTGGGCTCCCTGCTCAGCAGGTAATCTGCTTCTCCCTCTGCCGCTCACCCTGCTCATGCCTGTATGCTCTCTCTCAAATAAATAAATAAAATCTTTTTAAAAAAGTGTGGCTAGAACCTAGAGAACAAAGAAGCTACAAGATACCTACCTCAAGGACCTCATCTTGTACCTTACATTACTCATCTTCATTGTAGCCCTTTCAAATAGGTCCTGTTAGTCCCACTTCACAAAAAGGAAATCTGATCCAAAGTGACATAAGGAATTTTCCTGAGGCTACAGAATTATTATGAAACCAGGATTTGGACCCTTCAAGCACTCTGATTCCAGAGCTGAGGGGTTTTTGATGCTGTTGTTTTAAAGTAAACTCCACCCACAATGTGGGGCTCAAACTCACAACCCCAAGATCAAGAGTCTCATGTTCCACCACATGAGCCAGCTAGCTGCTCCAAGAGCCTATGCTCTTAACCACTATTCATACTGGACCTCAAAAGATTCTCATAATTCACTCTTCTCTTCCTAGTGAATTGAGACATCTTCTGTGAAGTTGTTCTGATTACCCCGATTAGCCTCTACTCTGCTATGTTCTTAGTGTACTTCATACACTACTCCATTAAAATACTTAGCTTATATTTTAATAATCTGTTGACTTGTCTATCTACTAGACTGCAAACTTCCTCAATGCAGTCTTTTCATCTTTAGATCCCTGGCTCCCAGTGCAAAATTCACTGCTAATATATACTATTAAATGTTTAATGAAAAATGTCAATCGGCTTGATACAAATATTTCCCCTAACATTCATCCTAATTGGATGATCTTATATAAAAATGTAACATTTTAACTGATGTATCAAGTGTTCTGAATTGCAAAATGATTAGCTGACTCTTCAACAATGAAATATATTAGGGGTACTGACCCTCCCAGTCAAAAATCCAATCCAAGTATAACTTGACTCCCCAGAAATTTAACAGCTTTCTATTGACCAGAAGCCTTATCAATGACTAAAGAGTCAACAAATATTTTGTATGCTATATTATATATTATATTCTTACAATAAAGCTAGTGAAGAAAATTAAGAATAAGGAAAACACATTTATAGTACTGCACATATTAGAAAACATCCATATGTAAGTGGGCCAATACAGTTCAAACCAGGTTGTTCAAGGGTCAACTGTGAGGTCACCTCAAGCTTTAAAAAGAACACTTTCTCGGGGGGTCTGGGTGGCCCAGTCAATTAAGTATCTGCCTCTTGATTTTGGCTCAGGTCATAATCTTGAGGGTGGTGGAACCTAGCTCCACGTTGGGCTCTGCGCTGAGCATGGACCCTGCTTAAGATTCTCCCTCTCCCTCTGTCTGCCCCTCCTTCTCCACTCTCTGTTTCTCTCAAATAATTAAAAATAACAAGTACACTTTCTCTTAACACAGCTGATTCTTACCATGATCATTATCTCCACTACCAGTTTCTAATTCAAGTAGGTGGTGGGTCCTGAGAATTTGCATTTCCAACAAGTTCTCAGGTGATGCTGCTGCAGCTGGACTCCAGATGATACTTTGAGAATTACTTTTCTACTGCACCAGACTAAGAGTATGGAAACTTGTGTCCTAAGGGTCTCCTTCTGCTTCTAACTGGCTATACACATCTCTATGACAGATCATTTGGATTTCTTTGGGTTTCAGTTTTCTTCTGTAAAATGAAAGAGTAAGTACTACACCACATGAGCTGTAAGGACTTCCAATAATCTCAGATGCAGTCCAACAATTTGCATTTCTTTTCAAGTTTTTATTTATTTATTTGAGAGAGAGAGAGAAAGAGCGTGAGCACCAGCAGGGGGAACAGCAGGCAGAGGGAGAGAGAGAAGCAGGCTCACAGAACAGGGAACCCAATAGGGGTCTCCATCCCAGGACTCTGGGACCAGGACCTGAGCCAAAGGCAGATGCTTAACAACTGAGCCACCCAGGCACCCCAACAATATGCATTTCTAATAAATTCCCAGGTGGTGCTGGTGCTGTTGGTTCCAAAACCACACTTTTAAGAATCAAGCTACTAGGGCTCCTAGTAGTGCCCCTAGTAAAACCTGCCTCTGCCTTCGGCTCAGGTCATGATCCCAGGGTGGATCCTGGGGATCAAGCCCCACATCGGGCTCTCTGCTCCTCGGAGAGCCTGCTTCCTCCTCTCTCTGCCTGCCTCCCTGCCTACTTGTGATCTCTGTCTGTCAAATAAATAAATAAAATCTTAAAAAAAAAAAAAAAAAGAATCAAGCTACTAAAGCTAAACACATGCCTTTTCTATGCAATTTCATTCCTAGGTATATATACCCCCCGAAAAATAAGGTGTGTGTTCACCAAAATACATATACAAGGAAATTCAGAGTGGCTTTATTCATACTAGCTAATAACTACAAACAGCCCAAAAGTCCATTGTTAAGACTTGTGCTCCATTTTTATACAATGAAATACTATACATCTTTGAAAAAATACCACTTCACACATGGACCTATCTCACATGAAAGTATCAAACTCAACTTAGTGCATTATTCTGTTTATGGGAAGTACAAGAACAAGCGAAACTGATGCTGAAAGAGATCAGAATAAAAGTTACCTGGTGGGTAAGGGGAATTACTGGCTGAGAAGCAGCTTAAGGGAGTTGGGATGATGAAAGTGTTCTCTATCTTGATGGGGGGGATCTACGTACATCTAACTACAACTTCAGTAGTTGCAGACTTAAGATTTATAATATAGCATACACCAAAAAAAAAAAAAAATTTATGGAAAGGGACAACGAAAATCATTACAATAACATCCTTTAAAAGCCACTCATATAAACTGGATTTCCAAAGGCAGCACTGGGGCTAAGAGGACCGTAACAAATGTAGATTCTAAAATTAACAGCTGTCTAGATTACATAATGAATTGTGAAGATGCTCCGTGCCTCCTATAATACTATTCTGATCCCAGAAGTCTCATTAGGAAACATCACAGCACAACTGATGAATCAACCATTTTATTTGAGGGCCTTCATATCTAGATCCAAAAAACATACTCCAACTTAAAAAGCCCTATAGGACAGCCCCTGGTTTCCCTCCCACCTCCTCAGCACTTTGTCCTCTGTTATCCCACTCCAGTTAAACGGGCCTTTTTGCTGCTCCTGGTACAGGCCAACCTACCTCAGGATCTTTGCAATGGCTCTTTTCTTTCCCAGAGCTCACTCCCTCGGGTCTCTGTTCAAGTTATCACCTCTTCAGATGGACTCTACTACCCACGTGGCAAATTTCTTTTAAGGTCCTAGCTTGCAAAAAACTTCTCTTGCCTCAAACTGCTAACCTTACCTATAGTGAATTTTAACACCCCAACAAGGTTTGGTTTCCTTTTTCCCTCCTGCCTCAAAGCAAAAAAAAAAAAAAAAAAAACCCTGCCTAAATTTTGCAATCAACTGCATCATGGATCCTTAGCTTGGGCTCTCTTTATTATTCTAAATTACTTAACTCTTGCTCTTTTGACTTTTCTTTTTGGCTTTACGGTCATTCACTCCACACGAAGTCCCTTGTAAGTCAAATACATAAACAAGACTTTCATCCACAGGATTCAGTGTCTTGCGTAAAGCAACTCCAAGTGGTTTCGAGAAATAAACGAGTGAATAACGAACAGTAACGGGACATCTGGAAATATTCAGAGACATACGGGAAAAGGCTTCTGTTCCAGTAGTCTGCACTTAACACAGCCTCTGGCGTGTAAGAATGGCAAGAATGATTATCAAATGAAAAACCGAATTAACAAATACCATCAAGCCTAGATTTCACTTTTTCTTCTAATCACACATGCCATTAATTAAAAAAAAATTTCCTTCCAGGCCAACGATGAATGTCAACTACGCCCCCCAGAAACAGAGAAGGTAATCCCAAGGAGCTAAGAGGATGCGGCAACGGTCTAGGAGCGGGAGGGGGGCAAGAACAAGGGTCTGGGGTAACTGGGCCACTATGGAACCGAGGAGAGACGGAGGCTGTCAGTCTTAGGGGCCGATCCATTATAAAGAGAGCAACCCCGGTCCCAGGCAGGCAGTGCTGGGAAGAGGCGGAGTCCGCGGGAACCCGTCGTGGCCGCGTCCCTCCGAGAGAAGTGGAGGAAGCTGAGACTGGTTCTCTCACCTCTAACGCCGCCTGGGGGTCCTCCTCGATCAGAGCATCTGAGAAGCTCCGGAAAAACCTGCCGGGGGAAAAACAACGACAGGCTCACTAACCAAGTGATGGTGGGGGTGGGGGGGGCAGATAAAATTAAATAGCAAGGAGAAGGAAAACACGCACTGCTGGGCTGTTGCAGGTCCTGCTGCCATCCCTAAGAATCGCTGTTTCTGTTAGAACTGCTACCACCGAGGTTACGAGCTACGCCGCCGCCGCCCAAGGGGGAAACTTCTGGAGAAGCACCAAGAGAGCTTCCGTCCTAAGTAGCCAACGAGCAGCCACGCAGCGTGTCGCGGGGCGGGGGAGGGGAGACGAAAAGCGTGCGCGGGGCCGGCTGGGACCGTGGAGGACTGAGTCTCCCGGCCCGGCCCCGCCCCGGTCCCGTGACCGGCGCTCTCAGTCCCCGCCCTTCGCAGCCATGGTTACGGAGTCGTCGGCTATTCACGCTGGCCCTGTCTTCCACTACGCCTGCGCACTCCAAAAGAGCCGTCAGCGGTAGTAGCTTCAAAGCCCTTTTGTAGCATACTGTTATTTCACAGGAACGTGGGGGCGTTTGGGAGAGTTTGGACGTCTATTAATAACAAGGCATGTCGGGCTCCATTTTCGCCACCGTTCGCCACCGTTCTCATCATGGCTACCGGGAGCTGCCCAGCCTTTCGGGATCCGTGACGTCATTCGCCGGATTCTCTTCCGGGAGCATAGTTCCGGCTTACGCCTAGATCCCGTGATCTGTGCGCTGGGAATCTTAACCTACGAGGACACGACGGAAATCGTTCTGCCTTTGCAGATGCTACACGGAAGGGAGCCCTTTGGTTCCGGTGCCGTTGAACCCTGCCATTACCCAGAGACTCGGCAGCGCAGGGCTTTTTTCGTAGTTGGTGCTCCGATTGAAAAGAAAACCTGTTACATCCGAAGGCCCCGAAGGGAGGAAGGTGGCCTAAGGTTGTGTCAGTACTGTTCTACTTTTCCAACCTAGTCTTAGTCCCTCTTACCGCCCTTATGACATATGAAAATCAGAAGCTTCCAGCAAGTTCCATGGTGGAGGAGGGAGTGGGAGTGAGTGCTCAGTCAGTAGAGATTAGCAAGTAAGTGGACTTGAGTGTCTACTACATCCAAAATCTACACTAACTGGGATTCAAAGATGTTAATATGCTCTCCAGAAATTTAAGCTAATTGTTTTGGATGCTAAAGTGAAAGAAGGGGAATGACCCTCTATTACGTATAAGGACGGATTCCTCAAAGGTGTGATACCTGAGCCTCAGCCTCAATAGCCAAATTAGAATTAGTGGATGAAGGAAATGGAAAAAACAATTAGGACAGACTAGGACGTGTATGAGAAAAACAGTAAGGGGCTCCTGGGTGGCTTAGTGGGTTAAAGCCTCAGCCTTCAGCTCAGGTCATGATCTCAGGGTCCTGGGATCGAGCCCCACATCAGGCTTTCTCCTCAGCAGGGAGCCTGCTTCCCCCTCTCTCTCTGCCTGCCTCCCTGCCTACTTGTGATCTCTCTCTGTCAAATGAATAAATAAAATCTTAAAAAAAAAAAAAAAAGAAAAACAGTAATACGAGGTCTAAAATTGGTGGAGCCACAATTGAAGTTAGACGCTCACTGGAGGGGCAGGTGAAATGTCAGATCAGAAAGGGCGAGCCTGTGGTCTTCGGAGAAGCTTGGATGTAATATGCGTCCCGGTGCTAGCCCACTACAGAATTTCTAGTTTAAAAAGGCAACTACTGTCAAATTCGCATTTTTAGAAGTGTATTGTTGTGTCTGTGCTATGGAACAATGATTAAAGGAAAAAGAACAGTTGTTGGGACACTGTTGGGGAAGTGTTACAAGCCAAAGTGACTCTCTTAAGTAGGTCAGTGATTGTAGGGATGGACAGAAAGGTGAAAACAAATGGTGAGGTAAAACTCGCTGGGTTTGATGATCTTTAGTGTCCAGTGCTTTTGTGTCCTATTACTACTCCAAGGTCGTGAAGATACTGTGTGTATTCTTCCAGATGCTTTATTTTTTTGACATCTAGGTCCATGATTTATCTCATTATTTTTTTGTGAAAGGTAGGAGACGGAGATCAAGGTTCATTTCCCCCCATGGGGGTATCCAGTTGACCCAGCCCTATTTATTGACAAGACTGTCATTTGTCATTGCTCCCATTAAATTCTCTGGCACTTTTGTTGCAAAGCGGCTGATCACTTTATATGTGAGCCTGTTTCCAGGTTCTCATTCCATTGGTCTGTCTAACCTTGTACCACTACCAGACTGTCATAATTAATGTAGCTTTATACTAAGTCTGGAAGTCCTAAAACTGTTCAAGTTTGCCTTGGCTATTCCAAGTCCTTTGTAATTTCCATTATCTGAGAGATCTTATAAAGTTTATTTCCATTTATTTATAAATTTTATTTATTTATTTTTAAGATTTTATTTATTTATTTGAGAGAGAGACAGTGAGAGAGAGCATGAGGTAGGAGAAGGTCAGAGGGAGGATCTTGGAGCTGGGAGCCCGATGCGGGACTCGATCCCGGGACTCCGGGATCATGATCTGAGCGGAAGGCAGTCGTCCAACCAACTGAGCCACCCAGGCGTCCTATTTATAAATTTTAGAATAAGCTTGTCAACTTAAAAAAAAAAAAAATCCTGCTGGAATTTTAATTGGATTTTCATCAGCTCTAGGGATCTGTTTGGGGAAAACTGACATCTTAATACTGAGTTCTGCAACCCATAAGTATCATTCATACAGGGGCGCCTGGGTGGCTCAGTGGGTTGGGGCCTCTGCCTTTGGCTCAGGTGGTGGTTCCGGGGTCCTAGGATTGGGCTGCATCGTGCTCTCTGTTTGTTAGGGAGCTTGCTTCACCCCCACCCCTTTGCCTGCCTCTCTGCCTACTTGTGATTTCTGTCTGTCAAATAAACAATCATTTTAAAAAAAAAAAGTATCATACACCTTCCATGTATTTAGTAGTCTTTAATTTTACCCAGCATGTTTTGTAAATTGTAGTGTAGAGGTTTCACATATCTTTCATTAAATTTATACTTGGGTATTTGGCTTTTTAATACAATTTTAAATGACACTTGGAAAGTCTTGTATTCTACTTTGTTGCTGGTATATAGAAACAGTATTGATTTCTACATATTAGCCTCATATTCAACCTTCTTACCAAATTCTCTTATTATTTCTAATACCTTGTAGTTTCTTTTAGAATTTCTATGACTATAATTTTGTCATCTGTTAATGAAGATGGTTTAGGGTCCTGTGCAATGATTATACCCTTTATTTCTTTTTGTTGGTCTTTCACTTGCTGGTATGTCTCACTTAGTGTTGACTAGAATAGTAATAATGGGCTTCTTAGCTATAACATCAGAGGGGAGAGGATTCAATAGCAAATGCTTTTTCTGCCTTTATGGAAATGTTCGCATCTATTTTCCTTTAATATGTTAAGTGATTACTTTGATTTTCAAATGTTATTTAAATGGACAGTATGCATATGAAAAGAAATTCTACATCAATAGCTATATTAGGTACATTAAAATCATGCTTCAGTCCTAAACACTAACCAGAATTGTTTTAAACAAAGGAATTCCAATACCAAGCCTTGGTAAAGTGGAACACCTATAACTTGTGTATATTCCTAATGGGAGTATAAATGGTTATAATTACTTTATAAGACTTTCTAAGGGTTTTTGTTTTTGTTTTAATTTTTAAGTAGTCTCTACAGCCAATGTGGGGCTTGAACTTACAACCCAAAGATCAGGAGTGGCATGCTTCACTGACTGAGCCAGCCAGGAATTGCTAGAAAATTTTTTGACCCTATCTACTGAAACTAGTCCTACATATACCTTATTACCTGGTAATTCTATCACTGGGCATATCCCCAAGAGAAAAGAGTACTTATGATTGTGTACAAGAATATTGACCACACGGGCTCCTGAGTGGCTCATTGTGTTCAGCCTCTGCCTTCGGCCCAGATCAGATCTCAGGATCAGGCTCTCTGCTCGGCGGGGAGCCTGCATTCTGCCCCACCTCTCTCTTCCAGCCTCTCTGCCTACTTGTGATCTCTGTCAAATAAATAAATAAAATCTTTTTAAAAAATACCAATCACAGTATTATAGTAGGAAAAACTGGAAATAAATGCCATTTGATAGGAGAAAAATATTATAGAGCACTGATTAAGAATGAACTCCCAATACACACAATAATATGTATGAGCCTCACACATATAATGTTGAGTTAAAGAAGCCAGACAGGGTACATCCTGATCGATTCCAGTTATATGAAGATAAAAATTATTTTGAGGGATACCAGAAGGCGATCTAGCTGGGAAGAGCTGTGATGGAAACTTCTTGGATGTAGGAAATGTTACACATCTGATTTAGGTGGCAGTTACATCAATGTATTCAGATGCAAAATTTTATTGAGTAATACACTTAAGATTTGTGCCTTTCATGCCTTAATAAGTAGGAGGGAGTGATTTAAAACAAAATCAGCAACAAACAGAATTGGAAATTTATGACATTTACAGTAACATCAATAATATTAAATACTAAAAAATAGGATGTGCAAAAAGTATACATTGAGAATTATGGAACACAGCTGACAGAAATTAAAGAACACTTAAGACAAATGGAGAGGCATCTATGGAGACTCAATCTTGTTAAAATGTGGGTTCTTCCATAGTTGATCCATAGAGTCAACATAATCCCAGTCAGAACCCCAAATGCTTTTTCTGTTTTAGAAGTTGAGTCTGCAACTTCTGATTGAGTCTGCAAATTCAAATGGAGATACAAAGTTAGAGTAGTCAAATAAACTTTAAAAAATAACAAAGTTGGAGAACTGACACTACCTTATTTCAACACATCAACCTGGTGTATTGGCACAAAGATAGACAAGTTGATGGAACAGACTCCACAAATACACCTGTATATGCATAGACAACTTATTTTCAACAAAGGCTGAAAGGTAATTCAGAGTAGATAGTGGAAAGGATAGTCTTGGGGTCCCTGGGTGGCTCAGTTCATTAAGTGTCTGCCCTGATTTTAGGTCATAATCCTGGGGTCCTGTGATTGAGCGCCGTGTCAGCCTCCTTGTGCAGTGGGGAATCTGCTTCTCTCTTCCCCCTTCCTCTACACCCTGCTGATGCTCTCTCTCTCAAATAAATAAAATCTTTTTTTTTTTTTTAAATGGCCAGAATGTTAGAGAGGATGTAGAGCAACTGAAAAACTCATACTCTGCTGGTAGGAATGTACAATGGTATAACCATCCTATGACCCAGCCAGACCACTCCTATTTGCTGAAGAGAAGAGAAAATACATGTCCATGTAAAGATTTGTACAGGCATATTCATAGCAGCTTTAATGGTAATAGCTGAAAATAGGAACAACTCAAATGTCTATCCAGAGGTGAGTGGATAAACAAACTGTAGTATATCCCTGCAATGATATATAAGTAATAAAAGGAATGATACATTGGGGTCCCTGGGTGGTACATTTGGTTGAGTGTCTGACTCTTGGTTTCACCTCAGGTCATCATTTCAGGGTCCTGAGATTAAGCCCCAAGTCAGGATCCACACTCAGCCTGGAGTCTGCTTGAGATTTTCTCTCCCTCTCCCTCTGCCCCTCCCAAATCCAGGCTTTCTCTCTAAAATAAGTAAATCTTAAAGAAAAAAAAAAAAAGGAATGATAAATTGATACCACACATGGATAAATCTCAAAATAATTATACTAAGTAAAAGCAGCCAAAGAAAAAAATAGTATATACTCTATGATTCCATTTATATAAAACCCTAGAAAATGCAAATCAATATAATTTATAGTGTCAGAAAGCAGATCAGTGGTCAACTGGGGGTGGAATAGGCCAAGAAGAGCAAGGAGCAATAGCAAGAAGGGAGTAGTTACAAAGAGGCACAAAGTAAATTTTAGGCTAATGGTCACCAAACCTGGGAAGGTTCACTATTCGATTATTGTGATGGTGAGTTTATACTCTTTAAACATGTGCAGTTTATTGTATGTCAATTATAGCTCCATAAAGCTATTTTTGAGGCAAGTTTGGCTCCTTAGATAAGATTTGAGAGTCATCAGCATACAGATGGTAGTTAGCAACATGAGAAAACGAGTGTGAAAACAGGCAAGGAGAACATGTAGTTTAGTCAGTATTTAATATCTAGTATGTACAGCGCATAGCTTATTACACTAGGAACTAGGGTACTAGAGTGACTACAAGTTTGCCTCTTACAGTGTTGGAATCACACCTATCAGCCAGCAATTATTATCATCGTGTTTTCTGTGCCCAAATGGGAGAAATTAAAAGGCTCTATGACAGCAGTGGGAAGCTTCTAAAAGCTCAGAGAAAGCTCTCAAGAGGAAGTAATGTGTAAGCCGAGGTTCAAAGAACAGGTAGAAGTTAGCCTAACAGAATGAGATAAACTGGGGGCACCCGGCTGGCTCAGTTGAAAGAGCATGTGACTCTTGATCTCGGGATCATGAGTTGGAGCCCAACAATGGGTGTAGATATTACTCAATTAAAAAAAAATAAAAAGAATGAGATAAGCTGTGCAAAGCAGAGTGACAGCAAATGCAAGTGGTTGTGTTTCTTCCTAATTATGTCCCCTTCACCCACCCAACCACCAAGTTGTGTAAATTCAAGCGCCACAAAATCTGGATTTTCCCTCATGGAAGACATAGGTCATTCTTTCGGGCAGCTTGTAATCTCAGCCCCCTTATGTTTGGGGGATTCCTTGAGTCTTAATTCCCACTCAGGCAGCCTCCTCTATAGAAGCTGAAAAAAATGCCAAACTAGTCGAAAAGCTGAAAGTGCTTTCTCAGCCTGCCTTGGGGTTCAGGTCCTGGCTGGACACTTGACCTAGGCTCTGCCAGTCACATAAATTGGTAGCTAGTTGACAACAGTGAATCAAGTTCTAGAGGTAGTAGAACTCCTATCAAGATCAAATTCCCAAGGCACTAGAGGTAGTAATACAAAGCTTGGTGTTCAGTGCTTGACAGAGGTGGCTACAATTTCCCCGCTAGACTAGTTGTGCAGATTTTTCCTAGCTGTGTGACTCAGACTGGGCCCGACTCTCTAGTCCTCTCGTATATTCTTTGAGCTATGCAATATTCTTCTGATAACATTTCTTTTATGCTAAAAACCAGTATCCATTTCTGTTGCAAATGACCAAGATCTCACAGTAACAGACAGTTTGGTATTTGGAAATGGAAGGCTCCCCAGCTGACCCTGGTATGCAGAACTGGCCAGGCATGTCGAAGAGGCAGGATGGAAGGCATTGAGGACACAATGCTTTCAGACAGAAGTAGGGGGACCCTGGGACAGTGCATCAAACTCACACCATTATCAAGAAATGTATTCTAAAGCTGAGAAACCCTAGGGAAAAAAAAATCTTTTTCTGAGCGCTCATAGTAGATATGACTGAAGAGGACAAGAAACCCGGGAGCATAGCTGATCTGAAAAAGAAGACTGTGCATCATCCCAAAGATCCCAGTCATAAAACTGGATCAAGTAACTGGGTGAGACTTCGGGTGATCTCTCTTTGGGAAGATACGTTTTATGTAGGCATGAGCACTTTTTAAAGTGTATGTGAAGGAAGGAGGAGGTGTATGGGTGACAGTAGACTGTATCATTCCTCCCTTATTTCGTGGTATGGAACCCTAATTTTGTTTGGCTTTCCATCTCCTCAACATACAACTAAGTCATTTATGGTAATTCTACTTCCTTGGCCAGCAGGTGGTTTTGGAAAGGGGTATATGACCAATCTAGCCAATGAGCTCTGAAGAGATGGCTGCTCAGTGTGTTCTGGGAAAGGTCTTCTTACCGAAAAACAGAAACAGTAGAAACTCCTGTAGTTGTCTTGCAACTATGCAGAAGCCATCCTAGAAATAAAACCAAAATCCTGAAATGGGAAAGCAGAGAAGGAAGAAATCTGGTTGCTCACTATCACCCCTGAGTTCCTGAATTAACTAACCTGGAAACCCGACTCCAGACTTTTTGTTCTGTACTATTAAATAATTTTGAATTAGGCTTTTGTTTGTTTCATGCAACCGAAATCATCTCAATCATTATTGACAGTTACGATTTGGAGAGTAAAATCTAAAGATAAGGCTGGTGTGCCCAAGGAAGGGGTAAGACTATGCAGAACGTCAACTCTGAGGACAGTAAAGAAGGGCTCGACACTGAAGGGTTTGACGTAATTAAACTGGCACTCCCGTTGCACTGGGGAGAAGACTAGAGGGGAACAAGGTGAGGACAATGAAAAGAACAGTGATCGTTGGATAAAACATGGGGAACTCCAACCTTTGCAAAAGTCTCTGAAGCAATACTAAAATATTATTAAAGGCAGGAGGAGAACAGGAGCAAGCTGGGCATGAAAGTGAAGGCAAGAGAATTTAAAAGGTAGTTATAAAGAGGCACCTGGGTGGCTCAGTGGGTTAAAGCCTCTGCTTTCCACTCGGGTCATGATCCTGGGGTCCTGGATCGAGCCCCGCATCGGGTTCTCTGCTCAGCGGGGAGCCTACTTCCTCCTTTCTCTCTCTCTGCCTGCCTCTCTGCCTACTTGTGATCTCTGTCAAATAAATAAATAAAATCTTAAAAAAAAAAGGGAGTTATAAAAGGTTAAATACTAGAAAGGTCAGGGAAAATATGTAAGGATAGAAATTTGGCAATATGGCAATTAATTACTAGTTAGTGACCTTTACAGCAGTTATTTCAGGGTAATAGGGTGAATGCAATACTACAGAGGGTTAAAGAATAAATGGAAAACAAGGAAAGCATCAAGTTTTTAGGTTAAGGACAGTGACCATAACATCACATGAATAAATACATGTTGAATCAATGGTTTGATGTACAAGGCCAGATATCAAATGAACACTATCCTCCTGTTTAGGAGTTCAATACAATGAAATTATATTAGGGGATGCATAGCTAGAGAGAGTTATGGAGGAGAAAGAACTTTTCCATGACTCTTAGGGTCCTTAGCTGAACCTAAAAATCAAACTGACAAAGACAGGTTAAAGGAGGAAAGCATATTTATTTTAATATGCTTTACATGACACGGGAGACTTCAAATGGAAATGAAGACTCAAAGAAATGCTTAAGCCTAGCATTTTTATACTAGGTTTGATAGAGTGGAAAGTCAAGAAAAATGACAGGAAAAAAGGGTATGAGTGAAGGGTAGTATATGGGGAAATTTAGCAAGGCCTATTCATTCAAATTCTTCTCTGCTTCCCTCTGACTTCAGAGATAGAAATGCTCCCACTAAAATCATGTTTTGGAACAGTATTAACTGACAGAAAATGAGTAAGTGTACAGGGATATTGCATTAATATTTAAATTTTCATCTATTTTTCTGTTTCCATGTTTTCCAAGTTTAACAATTAGCTGCTAAATTTCCAATTAGAAAAAAAATTTTTCCAATTAGAAAACTTGGTTTTTAGGGCACCTGGGTGGTTCAGTGGGTTAAAACCTCTGCCTTCAGCTCAGGTCATGATCCTAGGGTCCTGGGATCAAGCCCTGCATGGGGTTCTCTGCTCAGTGGGGAGCCTGTTTCCCCCTTCTCTCTCTGCCTGTCTCTCTGCCTACTTGAGATGGCTGTCTGTCAAATAAATAAATAAATAAAGTCTTTAAACAAACAAACAAACAAAAAACTTGGTTTAAAGAAAAAAACTTGGTTTTTAAAGTGTGTTGAATATTATTGCTGGGAAAATTTTATGGTTTTCTAATTTTCAGAGCTTGATGATCCATTGTGTGCTGTCTGGAAACCACAGTTTGGCACAGCGGCAAGGAAAAATGAGAGGATGACAATTCTGCAATTATAATCTGACCAATGGAGCTTGTTACACGAACATTTAGTAACACTGTAAATGCTAGCAACATTCTCTGTATATTTGTTCTCAAGAGACATTTGTTTGAAAACACAAACATTGAGAATTTTTACATGATTTATTTAATAATAAACCAATTAAAGATACAAAAATGTTTAGAGGATTCCAAAATTTAAATTTTTGTTTAAATACAAATTCACTCCATAATATGAAAACATATAACATTAGACCTCTAAACATAATGATTTTTTCATCTACAAAAATTTCTCCTTTGCTGTACTAGAAAATTTGCAGAAAACATTTTTTCTTGTGAAATTAAATGTACATTATTTACAGTTGAAAAAGTAATCTAAAAACTATTTCATTTCAGAGACTTAGATATAATGTATATTATCTTTGTATGCAACCCCCCCACTCCCGATAAAAAATGATCCAAAATATAAAGCAATTATGCTTTTATAGCAACTCACTACTCAGCCAGATTAGCTCAAGTCTTGGTTGCTTTCTGGGCCCTTAAGAGCGAGCCCTGGATCTTTCAGAATGGCAGTATATTGTTTAGCACTTGGCAACGTAAGTTTACTAATGACCACAGTGCACAGTGGTCTAAAGAGTTAATTAACAAAGTATTTAGGAAGAATTCAGAATCATAACAGATCTTATGGATAAGAGAAGAATGAATTTTGTAGGGCCACTTTTCTGTAATATGTTAGCTGTATCTACATTAAGAAATAAGTGATAATGTTTTAGTTGATTTAACTTTAAAATATAGATGCTAGAAACCTCAAATTTAGAACCAGAAAGCAAACGGGAGATCATCAAGTCTAATCCAAAGCACCCCTTCCTTTTTTCAGAGAACGAGGCCCAGAAAGATCCAGTGGCTTTGCCCAATGTTATACAACTATTCAGCAGGACAGCCACTCTTGAAAGGGCTGATGCTTTTGTACCATTCTGCTTCTGAAGTAAGGTTCAGCCATATCATGGACATTTTCCAATTTTTCATGTTTTTTTTTACATATTCATATTTCCTTATACAGTGCAACCAACTAACGTCAATCTAAGTGAAATCATAATTTTAACAAAATAGAAAATAGGAGTCTTGCATTTGAGAGTCAAGACTTTAACTTACACAAATGGAATGAAAATAGTTCCTACATAAATTTCCTGTTGCCTTATATTGAAGTACTGTATTTACAAAAGAATCAGAAAAGCTAATACCATGTAAAAATTAAAAAAGAAACTTTAAAAATGCTTACGATATAGCAACTGAGAAAAAATCTGAAAAGAAGAACTTCATAGTACAAAATTCCTGTTCCTTCACAATTGAATTCTGAAACATTTGGAGAACAAAGAGGAACACTGGGGTTCCCTCCCTCATCTAACAAAGTCAACATTAACTCTAAATTAATATTTTTAACAATGAGCTAAAAAATCAGGAACATCTGTAGAATTTCTCTTAGAATCAACCAGAGAGTTTGCAGGCAACTGAAAATGTTCAATTAAAAAACAATCATCCACAATTCCTTTGGCGTATGTATTAAAGAGAGTTGGGTTCCAGCAATTCATTTTGTTTCATAGCTACCTGAGAGGTAAATCCACTGGAATTGGATACCACCATCACGTAAGGCTGTGGCTGTTCAGTTTTCTCACTGTCTTCTTTCAAATTATCTTCGGCTTCCTTTTTCTCCGCTTCCTGTGCAAGTGTTTTTGTGTCTTGAGCTTTGATAACTGACGTGATGACCGTGCCGGGTGGGTGGGCAACGAGTTGTGAACTTCTAGGAGAAAAGGTCACCACGGGAGTCGTAGCACTGAAGGACGGAGATGAAGCCACAGTGACGGTGCCATTGCAGATGGACTGGACGTTGCTGGTAAGAACCTGCTGCACATGCGCAGGGCTCAGGACGATGGAAGGAGGGGAGCCCGGCTTCTGGGACTGCAGCATGACATTTTCTTTCAATACTGTCATGGGCTGTGATGATGGAATGGCTTGTAGAATGAACTTCTGAGACCCAGCACCCGAAGATGGATCTGTGCTGGCTATCACTGTTGTGATTGGCACAGTCTGGAGTGTTACTGTATGCAAATGTTGATTCCCAGGAGACACGACCACTGGAACTTGGGCTGGAGCCTGTATAGTCCTATTGAGATGATGAAATTACAGAAAATCAGCACATTCTACATCATTTTAAACTTTAATGTTTGATAAGTCGTTCTGATAAAATAGGAGCCGAACATTTGGAATGCTACTTCCCATATCTTCGACACAGCAGAAACACCATACCAGACTCTGTATTATATGGAATGCCTGACACAAAACTTTCAAGCCATTAAGTGTGATACTATCTGATGAGGGGGGAAAAAGCCTGTGCAAAGTGCCACATTAATGCAAATGGGGAGGCAATTTTGTTGGGGGAAGAGAAGGATATCAAAATGCTGGGAAAAGAAGTTACGTATGAGCCGCGTGAAAGGAAACTAGGAATTTTAAAACAATTGTATTGGATTCACTCTCATTATTTTTAATACTTAAGGGCCAATCCTCGTCCACAATTACCTAGCTTCATAGGATTGTAATTGTTTTCAACCTGTTTTTCTACATATAGAGGAAAAATGTGCAATTGCCTAAAATTAAAAAAAAATCAGTCTTAAATGTATACATGACAGAACTATCAGAAGAAATTTTGTGGGTTTTTTTTTGCAGAAGAGATTTAATAGTTCACAGTTCATGTCATATTACACAAAATAAGTCATGAATATAATTAACTCATGAGGGTTCTTTAGGTTGCCAGAGAGAGCAAAAAATAAGGGCAAGCTCGGCAAAAGTAAATAGAAGCATGTTTTAACAGTTTTCTCAGTTCAAATAATCTTCACAGATTTTAGCCATAAAAATACAATTTAACATAAAATCCTTTAATGTAAGCCTAGTTTATGTAAGGTTGTTCATTTAGGTTATTGAAGAAATTTGTAAATGATATTGTGAGTCAATCCAATTTTAAAAGTTCATTGCTGTGGAAATTATAGTTATGACCATTGTTAGCATAAAACAAATGCAGCTGAAAAAACTCAGCATCTGGATCTCAATTGTGTTTCTTCTGGATTCTGTAAAGCTATTTTACAAAAACAATAGATGACTACTACTTCAAATGATTAACAGCTAGACTGGCCCCCACAGTCCAAATGTTAATCATTGCACATAGATTATTATAGGCAAATTTTAGTAAGTTACAGTTATGTGGCCTGTCACATAGGTGAGAAGTGAAACTCTGGAGAACACAAATGGACTAGGTGGAAATATGAAAAGAAAACTCAGAGCAACTTAAGAGAAACTCAAAGCAAGTGGAAAGACACAGGATGACTACAGCCTGCACACAATGATAGGATTCTGATTTCCAAGTTCAGATTCCA
Organism: Neogale vison; assembly: GCF_020171115.1. Taxonomy (NCBI): domain Eukaryota; kingdom Metazoa; phylum Chordata; class Mammalia; order Carnivora; family Mustelidae; genus Neogale; species Neogale vison. Next base: position 114,705,810 of record NC_058095.1, on the reverse strand, counting down.
ACCAAGTTGTCACTGTGAGGATCAGTCTAGAGAGGGATATTAGCAGCTCTTTCGAAGGACAGAGCCAGAAAAGAGCATGAGTCAGGTAATGAAGATTTAATAGGTGGGCAGGGGATGACTAGAAATAAAGGCCAGATCTGCTGATATTATTGGTCAAGCAAGGAAGAGTTGGTAGAATACAGAATAACTTTGGGAGTCAGGCAGCTTTTCCAAAATATACGGTGCCCCCTTTCTACCCCCTGCCTATGTGCATCAGGACATCTTGGGTAGAATCTGAGCCTGGGTGTGGTAACTGACCCTGCAGCCAGAGATCATTTCTTAAATAAAGGGTTTCTCATGACAAGCATTCATGTACATGTATATACAGATAAAATAGTACACACGGTATATAGTGAGCACAGATTGTATCTAGAAATATGTATAGTCTTGCCACCCGATACGTACCATTATCCCCATTTTATATATAAAATTAAATGCACAAAGAGGGTGAACAGCTAGCATGAGGTGACCAGTTAGATAAGGAAAGAGGCCATCTGACTGCAAGGCCTCTGTGCCTTAGGATAATTACAACACACTGCCACTTCCTCAGTCCTAAATAACTTTAGCTAAAGATGATTATTGCCGATTATATCTTTAAGCTGTGGGCAATTACACACCTTTAATACATGACTCCACCTTCCTTTTTTCCTCCCTCAGGTGTGGTACAATCAAGAATGTACTTGGAAATTTTCCATATTGCTAACCAGGGCTACCACTAGACTTTCAATGCTTTTGTTCAAACTAGAAAAAAGACCTCAAAACAACAGACTGCCATCTTCCAGAAAATACATATACTCATCTATAATATCTACAGTGTAAATATACTGGCTTATTTGAAGAAATTCTAAAATAACTAATTTTCACTAATAAAAAATTCAGAGATTAAAGGTAAAATATTATGCAGCCTTTTCCCTGCTACAGAAATTTTAAATTATTTTTGTCTTAGTTAATGATTAAACAGTCATTTGTGTCTGGTGATGTTATATTATATAACAAAGGTTATAGTAAACTACTTTATACAAATTTCCTAAGCTGCTCGTAACCACTACTGCAATACTAGAAATTTAAAATACCTCAAACTTTCTGAGATGAAAACAGATATACAGTATAACATTTAGTTTTTACTAACTGTTAAACTAGTTAGTAGTTAGTTTACTAGTTAGTAAAAATTAACATTTAGTTTTTACTAATACAGTTTTACTGTATCTACTGTATTTACTAATACAGTTTTACTGTATCTAGATGTCAAGAATGTCATTTAACTGTTACAATCACCTGTAAAGTTAAGTATTATCTTTATTTTACAGATGAGGAAACAGACTCAGAATAGTGAATTAATCCGATTCAATGTTACATCTAATAATCGATAAGGATGGAGGGCTGGAAAGTAATCGAAAGAATATACATTCTTTGTACTCCATTACTTTGTTTTTAAGATAATCTACACATTATACATTTTTAGAGCTAATTTATTCAAAAGACCCTAACACAAACTATTAGTACTTGAAAATACTATACAGAAAGAAGTTATGTTAGGTAGGCATATGGACTTGCAAGTTTACCAAGGGACAATTTCAGGAAAAAATCTGACCAGAGGTTTACTTTTGTTGTAGTTGTCTCTTTAAATAACATGAAGTCAGAGTCAAAATCAAAATTTTTAAAAATCGAGCACATATACCATAAATCAATTAAGAAAAGCTTAATAGATTTCCACATAGATACATGCAATTATGTGAGACAAAAAGACATAAGCAAAGGAAAAATTGAGAAAAGAAAAAACATGTTGCTACTTCATTGTAAATAACTGGTAATTCATGAGAGTTATGTGAATCAGCAGGCAGAGTGACAAATCATTAAAGCTCACTGCTTTGGACTAAACTGCTTGCATTAAAACGCTGTCCCCACCACTTACTAGATGTGACCAGGCTCCTTGGCCTCTCCTTGCCTTGGTTTCCTCATCTGTAAAATAGGAATAATATTACCTATATCTCATTGATCAGTGAGGTTATTAGACATTAATATATGGAAAAGTGTAAGAAATACAGAGAGTGCTTTGAAAGTGTCAGTTCTTGTTGTTATATTAATCACCTAATTTTAAATCATATATATTCCATCTTAGCTACAGAAAAAAATCTTTAACTGGTCTTTGATTTTGTTAATCAGTAGTTATAAAATTAAGAAAAATATAGCCAAAGTATTCTTATCCTTCTTAGGAGTGATAACATGGTTACCTAGGATAATCTCTCTATTCTTAAAAGCAGGATGTTGAAATGTTTGAGAGTGAAATGTCATAAGGCTGTCAACTTACTTGACAAATAGCCCAACAGAAAAAAGGTTATAAATAAATACAGAGTGAAAACAAGGCAAAAACGTTATCAACTGTGAATCAAAAAGGATGTAAATAGGTGTTCATCGTACTATTTCAATCTGTTGATATTTTGAAATTTTTCATAATGAAAATTTGGAGTAATTATAAAAAAGACAAAAAATAAAGTGCTAAGCAAGGAATTAATCTAATGAAAAATGATTCTAATAATACAATAAAATTTCAGAGTAATATGTACAATTTGCATGAAATTTAAGACTTTTCTTTCTTTCTATATAATGGAAAGGAACAATGGCAAAACCCAAGTTACTATATTCAGCAGGTGTCATTCTTCAAAGAGCATTATTATTCATTAACTTTGGCCTTTCCTCATCTAGTTATTTCAGGGAATAAAATGCATCCCATAAAAGGTTTAACTACATTAAAATAAGTAGGATTTGGGGGGAGATATAAATAGAAGGTACACCCAAAAGAAAGAATATTTTTAAAAGTCAAAAGAATGATGAAGAATATGTGTATATACATACACATAAATATAAAATGATTTTTTCAACAAGGAAGTATGTTTTAAAGTCTGACAAGTTAAGTTTTGTTATTTCTTCATTACATAAGCAGTCCACTTAGAGAACTCATTACTCTGAGAGGAGATACAGAATGAATATAGACACTATTTCAAAATAAGTTCTATACATCTGAAGGGATGCTATGTGCCAGACACGAGGCTAAGTGGTAGGAGAAGAGCAATGATTAAAACGTGGCTCCTTTGGTTTAAATGTATGGGAGAAGACAGGCACTGAAGTCAATGGCAATGCCTGGTTCACTGACCAGACTGCGGTGCACCCAAGCAGGCAGCTTTAGCTAGAAGACAAGGAAGGAATCCGAGCAGAGAGTGAGAGCTGGTAGCTGATGCTCCAGAAATTTTACTGCGCTCTGTGTGCAACACAGATCTAACAAAAGCTGCAAGAAGGTAACATAGCAAAGCTGTGACTAAGAGTCTTGCATAGGTTGAACTGAAGAGAAAAAACAGTAGAGGCAGGAAGCAGGCAGGGAGTCCACAGAATAATCCAGAATAATCAGGGACCTTGGACATGAAAATTCTGGAAAGTACACCAAAAGAGTTTGCAAATCATGGATAGGGAGTGTATTATAGTGTTTTAATATCTGGCACTGAGTATCATTCAGAAATTGACATTCAGAGCACTGCATCCAATTCAGTATCACAATTTAATACCTTTCAGAGCTACAGTTATGTGGGATTTTTTTATGGGGGGGTCAGGCATTTATTTTATCCTCAAGGTATAAAAAGCAAACTGATGACAGATGCTTAAAAATAACGAATCACTCTATGAAGGGGATCCCCTCTGAATAGCTGTGGCCATGTACTGTTTCCTATCAACACAAATACAGTGATATGATGACAAAGAGCCTAGCAACCAATGAGAGGAATCACACCAACCAATGGGAGGAATCACACCAAATAGATACTCAGTCATCACACATAACCAATAATTGAAAATGAAACATTAAAAGGCAAATAGAAAAATAAGTACTCCTCTAATAACAGTTTAAGATTATCATTCCTGTCCAGTTAAAATGGGGAAAATGTAATTTTTACACTCCTTGCAAGTCAATTTTCATGATGCCAAAAGTTTAAATGGACCATACAAGGAAGACGGGAATATCTAACTCTGTCTCGATTCCGGGTACTGTTTCTTACTTCAAAATCAACTGAACAAAACGCCGGCATTTATATTTTGGCATATTTGAACGTAAGACTGTGAGACTGAAGTCACTTAATGAAAGTATTCAAGGAATCATTTTTATTGGCTTTGGAAGGGCTCCTATATTTTATTATAATTCATATTCTGGAAATTCATGATAGTAGAAGGAAAAAAATACTGCAAACGTCCATCGAATGTTCTGCCCTCCTCCTCTTCCCCCACCCCATAGCAGTGAGACTACTCCCAAATTCTGCAGAAGACCAGTCTGAAGCTGATGAGGTTTTCTTTGGTCAATTTGTTTTTCCTATCTTTCCTGGGGCTAGGAGGCAAATTTGATTTGATTGCTAAAAAACTATTCTTCCAATTTCTGCCACTCTAAAAGTGTGAAAAAGTGAACCTTAGATTCTTGGCCTCCCTACCTCTTTAAACTTTAGAACTGTTCCATGATAGAATCTTCCCAAAAAATAATGTTATTTCCTGGAACTCACTACAATACAGGTCATGATATGTCCGTTTATGTAGAATTTTTATAGCTTCTGACTTTGAAAAAAAAGAATCTGAAACCATTCTCTGGATTTTCTAATATGTGGATCCCTTCTTGTAGGGATCTATCGAATTATACAGAGGTATAGCGGACAAGATTTAAATGGATAGGACAGCAGCACGTAATGACAAAGTTTAAAAATAAGAAATCAATGATACAATCAGAGGGCTGATGTAATACACACAGCTGCTGAAACCAATCTGCTGAACAAGGCTTCTAGCTTTAAAAATCAATATAATTTTTATTTTCATTTCTGAATCCCAACCCAGAGTCATCAACAAATGATGACTCTGGTCAGAAACATCACATAAACATATGTATCAGTAACTTTAGTTTTCTCACCTAATACTCTGAACAGAGGAATTTAACGTTTCGTCCTGCACACTACTGGTGGTGCTTGCTTCTCCTTCTGGGACAGCCTGTACTGGCTGGACGACATGAATAGTCCGGAAGAGCTGGGTGGGGTACGGAGATGGTGTGGGCTGCACTGTCCTCAGGACTTCTGACGGCTGTGCAACTTCCACAGGATCTTTGGGTTTTGTAGCTTTAGGATTCCCTGGTTTGAGAACTGTAGTGGCTCCCCCCTTTATCCCCGGACTTGAGGATACTCTCGATCTGCTTGCTTGGCTCCTACTTGAAGTGGCTGCTGAAGACAGTGATGGATCCGCAGACTCGATGCTGGAACCTGGGTCCTCATCGTCTATATAAATAAGATCTTTCGGCATCTCCTTAAATTGATACACCAAGCGCTGACCTTCTACTTTTGCTAGGATACCCCTTTGGTAATAGTACCTATTCAAAGCAGACAATTTTAACAATACTTTATTTGGTTAAACATAAATTAAAATTACGTTCAACAAAATTAAAGTTCCTTAATCATAAACAAAGGTTTTAAGTTGGAAACAAGTGGGAGAACAATTTCAAAATGAAGCACAGTTATTTTTTATAAGATAGTATAATTGAACTTTTTTTCTGTATAAATGTAAAACACATATACTCACAGATAAAGAAAAATCCTTATTATCAACTAAACCTAAAACCAATTCTGATGAGGGGATTGTTGATAGAATACATGGATTATCCTAGTCATTCACTATTCTTCCTTTGTCTCCCCTTCTTCCAATTTGCTGGAATAATAAAATCTACTACAAACTTCAAGAGTTTATTTCCCTTCCATCGTTTATTATAATCTCCCTACCAGTTTAAATCTGATTCAGTGAATCTGATTCAGTTTTCCATATAAAATTTAATGATGTACAAACAGAAGTGATTCAAATTTTGTCACTGATTTTAATTAGATCAAGAATCTAAAAAGTGTGTGGGGGCGCCTGGGTGGCTCAGTGGGTTAAAGCCGCTGCCTTCGGCTCAGGTCATGATCCCAGGGTCCTGGGATTGAGCCCCACATCGGGCTCTCTGCTCAGCAGGGAGCCTGCTTCCCTTCCTCTCTCTCTGCCTGCCTCTCTGCCTACTTGTGATCTCTGCCTGTCAAAGAAATAAATAAAATCTTTAAAAAAAAAAAAAAGAATCTAAAAAGTGTGAGTTAAAAAAACAAATACACACAAAGTGTAACTAAGTAGTTCTAGTTTAAGAAGGTTATCTAATAACTCTTTCTCAAACAAATGCATATCTTTAAGAATAGATAACCTGATCACAGAAAAACACACTAAAAGTGAGCTTTGGAATAAAATGATAACCTACCTAGTTCAAAATGTTCACAGTGTCTAATATTATTCTTGAAGCATTTATTCCAACATAATACAGATCATACCTGTTATTTACGTTTAAAAAATGCACCCCCTTATTAAGTACCTGATTACCGCTACTCAATTTTGTGCTGAATTCAAGTTTAAGGGCTCAAAACATATGAGCCCCATGGTCAATTTATAATTCCTGATGATGGTTCACATTCTCTATTCCCTTTACAAGTATAGTATCTGTTGTTTGCATGGATTTTTTTTAAAAAAAACATTTTCCCAGATCAGAACAGGATTACAATTTAAATACGAACTGATTCCTATGAGTAGCATGGTTTTAGCTCTTCAATAATAAAAATTCAACATTTTTGTAATCTTCTACCTTTTTAGAAGTTACCTAGCTTTTTAGTATTTAGGAAACAATATTCTTAACACAATGAATGACAAAAAACTTCACGTACCTAAGAGCTCTTCCCATGGTCTCGTAATTCATGTCGGGTTTGTTTTTGTACTTCCCCCACAACCTGGATACGGCTTTGGAATCTACCAGTTTAAAAATGCCTTTTTCTCGCTGGGTCCATTTGATATATTTAGGACAAGTAGCTTTGTCCTGGAGCAGTGCCAGTAAAAACTCCCAGAGATAAATTGTGTTTCCTGAAACAAAAGCAATTTCTGTTTAACTGACCAAAATCTCACTGGAAAAGAGCAAAAGTAAACACAACTAAAAGTTTTATAAGTTCCCTGTATAATCATAGAAAAATATTACGCAACTTGGTTAGCACCGGTGATAATTTTTAGGGTCTAATATAGGTCTTTTTATTAGTTCCACATCAGATTTCTGGATGGATCAATACTGGCAATTAGATTTATGATGACTTGAGAAGAAAGCACTTTGAGAGGACTTTTTCCCCACCTCTTTAAGAGCTGTCACATAAAAGAACCACTGGAGAAGTGCTGTACAAAACCTTTCAACAGTTGTTCTCTTTGTATCAGAGCCAGTGGATTGGCTTTAACAATCTTCTTCAAATTTGGGCAGCAATTATGAAAATAGCAGAACTCCAAAACAATCTTATAAAGTGTCTATGAACTGAAAAGCTAACCTGGCTGAACTCTTCCAAAAGGCTCAATATTAAAGGACAGATTATTTTGACAGGTATGTAAGGAAAATCTATTAAATGGATTTCTTGGGCTCCATTATTACCAGTCTCTATTTATAGAAAGTACCACCTCTACCTTTTTTTAAAAATTAATTAATTAATTAATTTGTCAGAGAGAGAGAGAACACAAGCAGGGGGAGCTGCAGCCAGAGGCAGAGGAACAAACAGGCTCCCCACCGAGCACAGAGCCCAACATGGGACTCAATCCCAGGACCCTGGGATTATGATCTGATCAGATGCTTAACTGACTGAGCCACTCAGGCATCCCCCAACTATACCTTATAAGCATCTGGAAGCAAGAAGATCCACTTCAAGAAGTCAAGAGAGCTGGCTGATTTTACTTATGATATGTAGGTATTTCAAAGCAATCTAACTGTTATTTGACCTGTAAGTATTGTAAGGGAATTACTGTACTTACCCTTACCATCTTTGTTTTTTTTCTTCACATATATGTTTGGCGTAGTGGCCGGGGAATCTGGTCGTGGAGGTTTTGTTTTTCTCCCTGAAAAGAGAACAGCTCTGTGTAAGGATTTGCCATCAAAAGTGAGATAAAATGGACAATTTAGCTGTTTATAAATGCTATTTGGTCATTTATCCTAAATTTCAAATGCCAAGTACTTTACACAGATACACAATGGTACACATACTGGTTTCCTAAAATGCTGTTTACTCAAAAGGAAAAGAACTTCAGTGAAAATTTATCATTAGTACAGGTAAATCACAAACAATTTTATGTAGGAAATGACACATCAGCTCATATATAAAAATGAGGTTAAGTTTGAAACATTTTGAGGTAATAAAACTGACATGGCTTCCTTAAAATTGGAGGACATATTCTTGATGTTGATAAGACTTGGGCTCAAAAATAAGCCATGCAGTTGTCTCTGTTTGTTGGTTATATATGCATTTTACAGTAGGAAAAGTCAATTTTCAGCTTTTCTCTCATCTGCATACAGGTAGTTCTTAAATACTGGAAACTTTCCAAAATTCTAGAGATACAAAAAATGCATGAGGCAAAATTCTGGTGAACTACATAGTCAACTTTTATTTTCCCCTGTATTTTTTTTTTTTTTTATAAATTTTGTCTTTTTTTTTTTTTTTTAAAGATTTTATTTATTTATTTGACAGAGAGAGAGATCACAAGTAGGCAGAGAGGCAGGCAGAGAGAGAGAGGAGGAAGCAGGCTCCCTGCTGAGCAGACAACCCGATGCGGGACTCGATCCCAGGACCCTGAGATCATGACCTGAGCTGAAGGCAGCGGCTTAACCCACTGAGCCACCCAGGCGCCCCTTTCCCCTGTATTTTAAAACCTCTCATTTTTCTATACTTCTTTTAATTCACAGCAAAACATTATAGTTACGTGCCATTCAATCTCTAACTCCACTTTGACAACGCTATCTGTAGTGTGTTCAGACTTAGTTTGGGTCAGCCAACTATTCTAAAGCTTTGTGATCTTCTTCTGGCCATTTATCTAGAAGCACAACTTGGTGGCAATGTTGCCTGGGATTTATATTAAGATGATCATGCTACCTGGACAGACTAACATTCTGTACCTGAAAAACAATGAAGATTATAAACAGATACCTTAGTGTATTTTATCCCAGCATTCTTTTTTCTTTTTCTTTTTTTTTTAATTAAGTAACCTCTCCACCGAATTCGGTGCTCAAAGTCAAGGCCCAAGATCAACAGTGTCATGTTGTACTGCCTGTGCCAGCCAAGTGCCCCTTTACCCTAACATTCCTGAGGCGGAGTCTATCTGGTCCAGATCACAAGAATGAACTCTGGGTTAGGATAATGTAAGGCAATAACTTGGCAGAACAGAATTCCAGAGCTAAAAATCACAAGGTTAGTAACAACACATCCCCAAACCAAACAGGAAAACCCTTATGAAGTTAGGGTGAATAAGAATCAGCGAGAAGTGGATCAAAAAGATCACTCTTCAGGCCCCTCTTAATGTGTAAATCTAGAACCTAATCAGCCAGGTATCTCCATTTCCATCACTACAGACATCTGCAGAGAACCATTCATGCGGCAGATACTTCTGGGTGACTGTGTCAATGATAACAAATATTAGGAGCAAAGACTTCAGTTAGCTTCCATCCCTCCTACCATCTTATTTTATGCCTTCTATTTACCAACTTTTTCTGATAGATAGCATTTTCTTCTTCCCTCTATTTTCACCACTAATTTTAGTCAAGACAGAGACAGTTGGTAAACCTACCCAATATCCATCCTTTCCATCATCTTCCTTACCAGTCAAGGTGGCATAGCTTCATGTGAGTTCTACGTGAACTGGGTATAGGATTTTTGGGTGACAGTTCTTCCCAATACTTTGAAGATACCCAACACTTCCAGCCTCTACTGGGAGCTTCTAAGCTGCCAATCTAAAAATCAATCCTCTTCAAGTAATGTAGCTTTTCCCTGGTATTTTCTTTTTTTGTTTGTTTGTTTTTGGAGGGGGCTGGGAGGGTGATGTTTTGCATTTTTACTATAATGTATTTAGGCCTGGATTTCTTTGACAGTTATGCTACTCAGGATTCACCATGCTGAGATTTACGTCACTTTGGAGAACTCTCAATCATTATCTTGGAATATGGTCTCTTTCTCACTCTACATATTCTCTCTCTCTCTCTGAAGCTTTGATTAAATATGTAGACCTTTTCATTCAATCCTCACATCTCAAACTCTTTCATACTTTTTATTCTATATCAGATCTATATTAGAGCTCATAAATTATCTTTTAAACAGTGACTAATCTTCTGTTTAACCCATATATTATGTGTTCTATTGGGTTCCTTTCATATCAGTCTTCCTAACTAGAATGTTAGTCCTTCACTTTAAAAATAGATTTACTGAAGTATGACAGACATAAAATGAAATGGCATATGTTGAAAATCTATAGTTTGGTATCTTCCAGTGTAAGTATTGACCTGTGGAACCATCATTATGTTCAAAACAGTGAATATACTCTTCACCCCCAAAAGTACTTTGTACCCCTCTGTAATCCTTATACCCTTCCCACTCTGCCCAATCCAAAGGTAGTCAATTACTCACAGATTTTGTCATTAGAGGTTAGTTTGCAGTTCCCACAACTTTAGATGAAGAGATACATATATATGGTGTGTAAGTAATTCCTTTAGCATAATTATGCTGAGATTCATTGTTTTTGTTGTATGTATCAACAGTACATTCTATTTTATTGCTGAGTGCTATTTCCTTGCATAGATACACCACAAAGCTGTTTATCCAGACAGCAGTTGATAGGCATTTAGGTTGTTTCAAGTTTGGGGCAACTACAAATAAAACTGCTAAGAACATTCATTCACGCAGATGTTTTTCTATAAATGTGTAACTTCATCTCTTTTGGGTAAATACTGAGTAGAAGAATGGCTGGGTCACATGTTAAGTATGCATTAAATGTTTTAAGAAACTGCCAAACTGTTTGTTAAAAAAAAAAAATTCTCCATGCAGTAAGTTGGGGTCATCATACGGCTCACCTCATTTGTTTCCTGTTTCTCAGGGATCACTGGCTTTTGTTGACTGATGTCTTTAGAGGCACTGTTTCATACATCGTTGTCTCTATTTTTAGTTGTTTTAATAGGAGGGTAAATCCAAGTTTTGGGGGTTTCTTTATTAAAATTCTTTTCCAGCATTATTGAGATATGATGACATATAACTGTGTATTTTTAAGGTGTACAATATGATGATTTGATATACTTCTATGATGTAAAATGATTACCACAGTAGGGTTATTTAATATACCATCATCTCACATAATAACTACTTGGTTTTTTGGGTGTGAACATATAAGATCTACTTTCTTAGCAACTTTCAAGTATATAATACAGTACATTAACCAAAGTTACCATCCCGTATATCAGATCCCCAGAACTTACTCATTTTATAACTGTAAGTTTGTACCCGTTGACTGACATCTCCCCATTTCCTTAACTCCCCAGCAATCTCCATCTCTCTTTGCCTCTATGAACTTGGTTATTTCAGATTCTACACGTAAATGATAGCACACAATATTTGTCTTTCTCTTATTTGACTTAACATAATGCCCTCAAGGTCCACCTATTTTTTTTTGTTTTTTTTTCCAATTTATTTATTTTCAGAAAAACAGTATTCATTATTTTTTCACCACACCCAGTGCTCCATGCAAGGTGTGCCCTCTATGATACCCACCACCTGGTACCCCAACCTCCCACCCCCCCGCCACTTCAAACCCCTCAGATTGTTTTTCAGAGTCCATAGTCTCTCATGGTTCATCTCCCCTTCCAATTTACCCAAAAGCACATACCCTCCCCAATGTCCATATCCCTACCCCCCTTCTCCCAACCCCCCTGCCCCCAGCAACCCACAGTTTGTTTCGTGAGATTAAGAGTCACTTATGGTTTGTCTCCCTCCCTATCCCATCTTGTTTCATGGATTCTTCTCCTACCCACTGAAGCCCCCATGTTGCATCACCACTCCCTCATATCAGGGAGATCATATGATAGTTGTCTTTCTCCGCTTGACTTATTTCGCTAAGCATGATACGCTCTAGTTCCATCCATGTTGTCGCAAATGGCAAGATTTCGTTTCTTTTGATGGCTGCATAGTATTCCATTGTGTATATATACCACATCTTCTTTATCCATTCATCTGTTGATGGACATCTAGGTTCTTTCCATAGTTTGGCTGTTGTGGACATTGCTGCTATAAACATTCGGGTGCACGTGCCCCTTTGGATCACTACGTTTGTATCTTTAGGGTAAATTCCCAGTAGTGCAATTCTCCTGAAACTGTTCCAAAAAATAGAAATGGAAGGAAAACTCCCAAACTCATTTTATGAGGCCAGCATCACCTTGATCCCAAAACCAGACAAGGATCCCATCAAAAAAGAGAGCTATAGACCACCTATGTTTTTTTAATGCTGCAATGAACATGAAAGTGCACGCATCTCTTCAATATCTTATTTTGATTTCTTCTGGATATGTAGCCAGGAGTAAGACTGCTAGATCATACGGTGTTTGTAGTTTTAATATTTTGAGGAAACTCCATACTGTTTTCCATAGTGGCTGTACCAATTTACATTCCAACCAACAGTGCACAAGGGTTCCTTTTTTCCACATCCTTGCAAACACTTGTTATCTCCTGCCTTTTTGATGATAGTTATTGTGACAGGTGTGAGGGGATAGCTTACTGTGGTTTCGATTTGCATTTTCCTGACAAGTAGTGATGTTGAGCATATCTTTTCAGGTACCTGTTGGCCATCTGTAGGTCTTCGTTAGAAAAATGTCTTTTCAGGTTCTCTGCCCATTTTTTAATCAGGTTGTTTGGTTTTTTTGCTATTGAGTTGTAGGAGTTCCTTATGTATTTTGGACATTAGCCCCTTATCAGATATACAGCTTACAAATATATTCTCCTGTTCTGTAGGTGGCCTTTTAATTTTGCTAATAGTTTCTTTTCCTAAGCAGAAGCCTTTTAGTTTAATGTAGTCCCACTAATTTTTGGTTTTTGTTGCCATAACCCCAAATCGTTGCCAAATCAGGTTCTGTTATTCCATCTTGTCCAGAAGAGGAAGTTGTATCTGGTATTTTGTAATAGTCTCATTCTTTGACCTTGCTTTTCCTTCTTTTGCCTTAATAATTGTAGTCACAGTTACTCAAAGTTTCTATTTGATAATTCTATTATCTGAAGTTCTTAGAGAATGCTAGAATCTTCTATGTCTTCTGCTCCTCATTCAGGGATTCTCTATCTTTTGTATTCTGTAACATTGCAATGTGAGCTCACCTTCAACAGGGCTTTGTTTGAGGAAATCCTGTCAGCCTGGGTTTAAATGTATGACTTGCCAGAACAGTTTTCTACAAGAGCTTCTGCCTAGTACCCCAACGTTATTGCCAGTCTGGGGTCACTTTTACGTTAATTACTTGGCTGGGAATTTCTTAAGTCAGTGATCATTTAAAATCTAATCATAAACCTGGATTAAAGTAAGCCTAAGATTATGAATTCTCACAGAAAGAATTTTTCCACTCAGAGGCCCAGCTGAGAAATATAAACTTCCATGACACCTTTCTGTGCCAATGGGTAGACTGTTTTTCCCAGGAGGGGAGAGCCTTTCAAGGATCCCGATGACAGGCTAAAGTCTCTGGTAATCTCATCTTGCACTGGACCAAGACACAAGCCTCGGCCTCTGCGTGGACATCAGATTGGCGTGCCCATCTCAGCCCTTCAGAGATGCGGCAGCCTCGGCTCACCGTTTTCATTTTCCTCTTCACTTTGGGCTCCTGGACTTTCCCTTACTTTCATCTGAAGTTAGGCTACTAGGTGGTTGGTGATTAAGCAAGATACTAAATTCAAAATATTACACAAACTGGAGGAGAATCAGAAGGCAATGAAATGGAAAGAATGTCAGACTTTAGAATGCAGACATGGTCCTAAAGAGTGAAGAGTGAAAAAATCCCTTTGAAATTTAAATCTAATTAAAACCTAGTATTTTCCTCTTTAATCACTTACCTACTGATTTCCAACTCATTATTTTCCCCACTGGAATCTTATATTGGAATCTAAGCCAGTGGTTTTCAAACTATGTCCTGTGGAAGGAAGCTAGAAACTAAGTGCCCTTACCCAAGCTCTTTCTGAGTCTGGGCAAAAGGATTTAGGTAAAAGATTGAGGCTTTAAAAAGCTGGAAAACCCCATTTCTGCAGGATACACCAAATAAACTGATTTTTTAAATGAATCTAATGTGAAGATAGATACCTTTTAAATTATGCTTTGTACCCTCATTTTTTCTTATGTAAGTTTTAATTGGTGTAGAAATACCCCTGCATACAAATTATGTTTAGATTCCACATCAAAATTGGACTATTTGCCCTAAACAAATTAACCACTCACCTTTCTTTCTTTTAGGTTGTTCTGGTGATGATGCTCCTGGTGAGTTTGCGTATGTCTCTTGAACCTGCTGAGTCTCCATCACTTCAGGAATCCCATCTAATGTGACGGATACATGGGTGACTGGGGCAACAACAATGTCATCTTCAGATGAACTAAATATATTATTATCTAATGGAAACAAAATCAACTAATTATAATCAAACTTGTATCATAAATCAAACTAATTTCATCAGATAATTTCTTGTTTCTCTGAGGGTTAAAGTAGAAGTAAAATCTTGAAATCTATTTCCTTTTTATTTCCTCTGTCTGAAATTAGGCACCCTAAGTCAGACAGGCTTGACAGGACTAATTCAATGCCCTTCTTTCTTGACTTCCTATTACCAATTTATCTTATTTCTCTTCTCCATTCTTCTCTCATTGCTGCTGAAGTTATTCTCTGAAACCTGTCTGATTTGACCATGTAATTCTTCTATACAAAACGTTATACCCTAAAATTATTAGAAAAATAAAACTGACCTTTTGCATAGTTTATAGAGGAAAAAGATGGTAAGAATAAGCCAAACTCCATAGCCTGCCATCTGAAGCTCATGCAATCTAGATCAAACCTACCTTTCTACTCTCATCTCATACCTACCACAAACCTTATACTTCAGCTATACCAAACCATTTTTATCTCAAACATTTCACTCTTATTTACAGGTCTGTCTCCCTGGCTCAACCCATTCTCTTTATCTCCTCTAACCACTAAAAGCTTATTTGTCTTTTATAGCTCAGGTTAAAACATTCCTTCTATAAAGCCTGTCTCTGAAAGTCTCAGAGTTCTTCCAAAGTTCTCCAGAACACTTTGCTATCCCTCCCATGGCCTTTATTTTTGGCTTTTACATAAACAACTACCTTCAAAATTAATCTGTAAAGTTGAGAGGAAAAAAACAGTTATCTGTTCATTTGTATATCACATTATTGCTTAATGCACTGCTGTGCATAGAGAAAATACTCAACCACATCTTAAATTCATTTAGTAGTAATTAATTTACAAGTTTGACACTTTGTCAGAAAAGCCCAAAGGAAACATGGATTTAAAAGCAGATCAATAATGTGGCAAGGAGTTTTCTGCTATGAGGTGTTAGAAATTTTTTCAATGAATTTTGCCTATTCACTGATGAATACTCATACAGATCATTAAATTATAATAGCTTGGGCCATAAATGCTCTAATACTTTCACCAATGAGGTTACAAGAATAAATTCTGCCTAATCTGCTATTTGACAACTAAATAAATTGTTTTTATTCCTAAAGGTCTCCTTCTTTAATTAAAAAAAAAAGAAGTCTTGTTTAACTGAATACTTTAGCAAAGGTGTCTCAACTAGTATTTTTTCTTAAAGATTTTATTTACTTATTTATCAGAGAGAGAGAGAGAGTACAAGCAGGGGGAGTAGCAGGCAGAGGGAGAGGAGAAGCAGGCTCTCTGCCAAGCAAGGAGCCTGATTTTGGGACTTGATCCCAAGACCCTGGGATTATGACTGGAGCTGAAGGCAGCTGCTTAGCCAACTGAGCCACCTGGGCGTCCCTCAACTAGTATTGTTTCTTAAAATGTGTTTGGGACACAAAACACATCAAACATACTCTCTGGTCTCTTGGAATTTGCCATTTAACAGAGGATGATGGCAAGAGTAACTTTTCCAAGTAAATTAATATGAACAATCATGGCACATGACCACTCACTTATTCGTTTTTCATCCAGCATTGGGCCAGGAGAATCCATATTGAGTAGTGCCTCAGCAGCCTCGATAGTTTCGATTGTTTCATCCCCGTTAGGACAGGATGCTTCAACTACAATACATTTGAAGAAAACACGAGTTAGCTACAAGACCTCTGTTGCTTGAAAACACACAGGTTTTGATCTCTTGAACATCACTTAATACTTGGGTTTATATATATATTTTGTATCAACAGAGAAAATCTAGATTGAATATGACTATTAAATATTTCTCTATTTCTTTTTTCCTAGTAGGCTCTAGGTAGGCTGCCCAGCACAGAGTCCAACTCAGGGCTTGACCTCATGACCCTGAGATCAAGACCTGAGCTAAGATCAAGTGCTAATGCTTAACTGACTGAGATACTCAGGCACCCCACTATTTCTCATTTTTTACTGCTTCTCTTCCTCTCCTCTCTTTCTGCCCCTCCCCCTGCTCATATTCTCTCTCTCTGTAAAATACATAAATAAATCTTTTTTTTTTTAAAGATTTTATTTATTTATTTGACAGAGAGAAATCACAAGTAGACAGAGAGGCAGGCAGAGAGAGAGAGAGAGGGAAGCAGGCTCCCTGCTGAGCAGAGAGCCCGATGCGGGACTCGATCCCAGGACCCTGAGATCATGACCTGAGCCGAAGGCAGCAGCTTAACCCACTGAGCCACCCAGGCGCCCTAAATAAATCTTTTTTAAAAGAGAGGGAGAGGCATCTTGGTGGCTTAGTCAGTTAAACATCCAACTCTTTTTTTTTTTCTTTAAAGTTTTTATTTATTTGATAGAGAGAGACACAGCAATAGAGGGAACACAAGCAGGGGGAGTAGGAGAGAGAGGGGCAGGCTTCCTTCTGAGTAGGGATCCCAATGTGGGGCTCGATCCCAGGACTTTGGGATCATGACCTGAGCCGAGGGTAGAGGCTTAACGACTGAGCCACCCAGGTGCCCCAACATCCAACTTGGTTTTGGCTCAGGTCATAATCTCAGGGTCTTGAGATTGAGCCGATTGAGCCCCATGTTGGGCTCTGCGCTCAGAGCAGAGTCTGCTTGAATTTCTCTCTCCCTCTGCCCCTCCCCCCGTTCTCACTCTAAAATAAATGAGATTTTTAAAAAAAAAATAAGTTAAAACATAAACATATTATATAGACTTCAATCCATTAGTTACTGTCCTTATTAATGTTTAAGTTGTCCCATATTTGGCTAAAAAATATTTTGTTTTTTTAAAGAAGAAAATAGATCATGAGTTCATACTAATATTTTCAATTCAAATTTAGTGTTATAGAATTTATTTCTAGAATTATATATTTTACCATGAATTTACCATAGAATTTATAGAGAATTATAAAATTGTTATTTAACTTTGCAATTTAACATTTGCAGATCTAATCTTACTCTATAAATCTTGGCTCCTTGTGACATTAACTTCATCACTTATTTGATTTTACCCTAACATCTATCTCATATACACACACTCACACAAGCTGCAATTACTGAGAACAATTTAAGATCCCTTAGCAGCTTTTTAAAATTTTTTTGCTTTTTAGGCTATTTCTTGTTAGGAAATACACAGCCTTAAAAAATAACTATAGGGATGCCTGTGTGGCTCAGTCTGACCCCTGATTTTAGCTCAGGTCATGATCTCAGGGTTATGAGATGGAGCCCCACGGTGGACTCCATGTTGGTGGAGCCTGCTTAAGATTCTCTCCCGCTACACCCCTCCCAGCTCACATTCTCCCTAAATAAATATATTAATAAATGAAATCTTCTTAACAATCACTTTAACTTTTTTTTTTAAAGATTTTATTTACTTGAGAGAGAGGGTGCGAGAGAGAAAGACAGACAGACTGAGAGAGCACAGAGGAAGAAGCAGACCCCAGTGAGCAGGGAGCCTGATGCGGGGCTTGAGTCCAGGCTGCAAGGATCATGATCCAAGCTGAAGGCACACAGTTAACTGACTGAGATACCTGAGTATCCCCACACCAAAAAAACCCACTTTAAGTAATTCTTCTCTATATGATTATGCCACACCTCAATAATGAAATTAGTTTCATTTGTTTTAGTGTGCTTCAATTTTTAGATTGCTAATTTTTCCTCCTTTGGACTTAGTGTTGTTTTAACAATTATGTTAAATGTTTACAGGTTTCCAAAGTAAAAATAACAAAACTAAGTACAATTTTAAAAAAAGATTTAATTTATTTATTTGACAGAGGTCACAGTAGGCAAAGAGGCAGGCAGAGAAGAGAGAGAGGGGACAGCAGGCTCCCTGCCAAGCAGAGAGCCCGATGCAGGGCTCGATCCTGGACCCTGAGATCCTGACCTGAGCCAAAGGCAGAGGCTTAACCAACTGAGCCGCCTAGGCACCCCCAAACTAAGTACATTTAGGAAATCTACTTTTTTATCCCCGTCCCTTCCTCTTTCCTGTTAGAAACCATTTTCATTAGTTTTGAGATTTATCTTTCTTTTTTTTAAAAAAGATAAGCAAAGACATATCACTTATATTTTTTTCCTATTACACTATTTTTTCTTTTTACACTATAGTATTACACTATACACTACACACTATATACATAACTATAGTGTTAAAATAGTATTACACTATTTTTTCTTATTACTTTTTCCTAATACACTATTTATGCTACCTGATCCTTGCCTTTTTAACTTACTATACAGCAGAAATCATTCTCCAGCTACATACAGAAATCATGTCACCTTTTGTATTTCAAAACATGAGGAAAGTTAAACATGTTTAGTATCAATGTTAGTTTGTAAACTTTGTTTATTCCATTCAGCTTCAGTGCTTAGATTGAGAAAAGCAAAATAAATGGGTAGGTCCCACAAGAAACAGGAAAGAAAATTTAAAAAAGTGCATCTAGCTTTTAAAAACAAAGAAAATGTCAGCCCTTCAATAAATGGATGACAAAAATTTCTTCTGGCAATAATAAACCCCACGAGCTCTTCATACACACACTTTAAAACTTCTCTAGAACAGATTAGCTGTGATCTAGCAACTGGTTAAAATCTATTTATACCAAGGCCAGAAAGCATTGACACAATAATAACTTAGGGAGTAATTTATTAAATACATTTGATATTATAAATTACTAAAAATTGTGTTTGAACTTATAAAAACAAATACATAGGAAGAGACACATAATAGTAGTATTTAAAAGAGAAGATTTACTAATGAATATAGTCATTATGGTTACCTTCTGTTTGAGAAAATAGCATTTGTATCATCTCTGCTAATAATTTTATTTTTAGATCTTCAAAGACTGGCAATGGATGGAGAATCTCCACATACAAAGAACTCATGGTCAAATGATTTTCAAAAATCGTTAACACCATAACCTTTTCCAAAAGAAACCTTATGTGGAATTCTAACATATAAACAGATAAAAGGGGCATTTTACCATTATACATTTATTTTATAGGTTCAAATATATAACAAACTTGATAGGAGGCCAAGATGATAAAAATAAAAATATTGTGATGACCAGGAAAATTTGAAATCAGGGTACACCAATGATACCTTCAGTCTAATATAAGCCTCAAATCCATAAAAATAGGTCAATCTTTTTATTATTGAAAATTTCAAACAAAAATCAAAATTATGGAACATAGTATAATGAATTCTCACATATCCACTCTCAGCATTAACCATTATCAACACAAGGTTGATCTTCTTTCATTCCTACTCCAATTACTGCCCCCAAGGTCTCCTCACACACACCCCCTTACCCACTCCCCAGATTATTTTGAAGCAATCTATTTCACCTCTAAATATTTTAGCGTATGTATGGTATGTTACTGTCATACCTAAGAATATTAACAATTCCTTAATATCATCTAAAGTGCTACCTAAGACTCAAATGTAGTTTATAAATTCTTCTTTCCCTTTTTTCCCCTCTGTAGTTTCTGAAAAGCACAACATTCTACCCTCTCTTACTCTGAATTTAGGAGGGCTCCAAGGGTTCTTTGCTTTCTTATGTCATTGCTCAAACAAGGATGGAAGAGATAAATAAAGGCTCAGGTTGGAAAATAAGAAAGGGGAGGGAGAAGAAATATGCAAATAGCAAATCTGGTTTTCAAGATATAGCTTGTTTCCTAGACCCCTTCAGTACCAGTTCTATTCTCTAGGAAGGAAGGAGCCTGTCTGTATTTTGCCATCAGCTATCTTCAAGTCCAAGCCCAAGAGAATGGAAACACTAGAAGAAAGAAATAATTCTTTCTTCTAAAGATCTAAGATCTGCTTCTCTAGTTTCAATTTCTTCTCTTTAGTCATCAGACCACCCTGATGACTAAAACCAGGAATAAATACCCCTTCACTGGAGACCCCCATTTCCAATCTACAGAGACAGTGTAGCCTTACGCTAAGGTATCAGAAAGTTAACAACAGAATATACCACAAAAAACCCAAGAGCTACACAGCAGATATATGCACAGAGATGATCATTCTGTTACATAAAACATGGAACTCACTGTCAGTAATGAATGGAAACCTCTCAACCTGAGTAATGTAATTCCCTAACTGGTAGGGAAAAATCTGGTAAGTCTAGATTTATCAGAAAAGCTTTCATTGGGTTCCTCTGAACAAAAATGTGAATATAGGAGAACATAATTTGTAAAAAAACAGAGAACAATATAGAAACTAAGAGTTGTCTGTCAATGTTATCAGTGGAGACTCAGCCACTTGGTGTATGATCTTAAGCAAGTCATTTCATTTAACCTAATTTTTTTCTTTTTCTGTTGTGAGAATTAAATGAGACAATGAAATTTTAAAAATCTGCCTTAAAAAAATAAAATCTACTATGTTAATATGATGCCCTAAGAAGACAATGCCATTTGGTGGTATTCTTGCTCAAAATGCATTATCGCAGTACAATCATGAGAAAACATCACACAAATAAAATTGAGGGACATACCACAATGTTTTTGTTGTTGTTTTGTTTTGTTTTTAATTTTTATTTTTTTATAAACATATAATGTATTATTAGCCCCAGGGGTACAGGTCTGTGATTCGCCAGGTTTACACACTTCACAGCACTCACCATAGCACATACCCTCCGTACTACAATGTTTGACCAGCACTCCTCAAAAGTGTCAAGGTTACTGAGAGACAAAGAAAGACAGAGGAACTGTTATAGACTGGAAGAGACTAAGAAGAAATAACTAAATGTAATATTATAGATAGGATACTGAAATAGAAAAAGGTCATTAGTTTGAAATGGTTGGCAAACAAAGTGTAGGGTTAGTTATTAACACTGTGACTAAGGTTAATTTCCTACTCTTTTTTTACATTTAAGAATAAATATTCAGGGGCACCTAAGTGGCTCAGTTGGTTAAACATCTGCCTTCAGCTTGGGTAGTGATCCCAAGCTGGGATCAAGCCCCATGCCAGGCTCCCTGCTCAGTGGGGGGTGACTGCTTCTCCCTCTCACCCCTGTTCCTGCTCTCTTTTGCTCGCTCTCTCAAATTAAAAAAAATATTCAAATAACCTTTGTTTCCAATAATTCATTTTCTTAAATGCCTCTACCTCTTCTGGCCCATATAAATAAATGTAAGTGTATAAAAATACAAATGTGTGTACCAAATTCTAAAAGGGATGAAAACAGCATTACCACTACCTCACACTTACACTACGAACTTTTCATGTTTCAAATATGCTACTAGTTCTGACTGAACTGGAAGAGAAATCTTCTTTAAACCCTAGTACTTGATCCTACATTTGGGTCATGGCCTCCTATTTTGCTTCCCGTGACAGCAGGAAAAGAAGAACATTCCTATCTTTTCCCCTACGAACAACTTCTCATTGTTATCAAGAATACAGAGCTTGGCATAGAAGCAGCATTCAGTGACTACCTGACAAGTTCAGTTGGTCTGGTCTTTCTCACAGACCTCTAGTCTGTCACATTCATCTCAATATATCTAGGAAAGAAGGAAGGGGAGGAAACACAGATAGATGTGGAAGAAAACAGAGTTTCCTTCTCCCTGCTCCAGCCTCTGTAGGTAATGGAGTTAACTTGACACCAAGTTAGGGACTTCTTACACCCCAAAAAACACAGGGCAAGGAAACTGCCCCAAACTACGCCTAGATAAAGTGCTGGAGGCACACACACCTGTAAGCGTGATGTCATCGTCCTCATCATCTATGATCTCTTCTTCAGCGACATCCAGGGAGCTCTCAGTAATCATGTCATTGGGCTCTTCCACACAGGCTAGACCCGCGTAACCATTGAGAATGTCAGCACCAGGAACATGTTCCACAATTACAGCAGGAAAAATAGCTGGGTCACCAAGCTGGCAGGGGTGAGGGAGAAAAAGGATTAACAAGGTGTTTGTTTTTGTTAAATACAACCAAAAAATATTTTATATTGGACATCACGTAAGTTTTTCTATCATCAGCTACTTAAATCTTGACACTCCTTCTGGGCTCCAGATTTATTATCAATCTTGGGTCTTAACAACCAAGTTTTCATTGGAAAATCCTATAAAAGCATATTTTTAAGGCACATTAAATAAAAAAACCTCTAATATCATTAATTCATAAAAAGTGGCATACAGATGGAATGTACAATTAAATAAAATCTCAACAAAAGTTTGACAGGGAAAAAACACAGAAGTTTAATAAATATTATGTTGTCATTGGCACACAGGTTGTATCTAATCCTAGCTTTTAACTCAAATGGGAAAATTAACTTTCATTTTCTATCTAGTCAGAAGATCGTGAAATTTTTGATCATGTCTATCACTATCCTTCTATATTATTATTTCTATTTTTTCTGATTTGATAGCAGCAGACACTCCTCCTTTAACCCTAAATAATTCAGTGTATACCTTCTAAACACATGAATATTACCTTATATACAGAGTACAATTAAATGTTTGTAGCACTACACACTGAGATTAAATACTACTTCTTCTTTTGTTTGTTTATTTTAGAAGTATTTGTTTTAAGCAAGTGCATATCAACTATAAGTGATTTAACAACTAAATCTTGAGATAATCTTGATACAACAATTGAATCTTGAATAAATGTTACTTCTATTCTAAAAATTTAACTACTTCAACTAAACATTAAGATATCACAGGTGCTAAACATACTATCTATGTCTTCAAGAATGCTGCTCTGAAATTTATAGTTAATAACCCTAGAACATATTTGGATCATTTTGTTTCAAAATGTTTCTTCCTATTTCAGAAAAGAGGAAGTTAGAAATAACTGACTCTCCAAATTTTAAGTTTTAAAACAGAAAGTAGGAGGCTCACACAGTGTGCTGTAAAACACACACACACACACACACACACACACAAACACACACACGAGAGGAAGTCTATAAAATGGCCAAAGCAAAGCATAGTCACTGGGCTTTCCTTTTCTCTTCTTTAAGAGGCGAATGCTACACATGCAATCCTACCTAGCATGAACACATGGCTTGTTGAAACACTACTTCTCTTGTAAAAACTCAAGGTTAAGCTGAAGGTTAGCTCAAGGTTAAGCCTCCTCCTCTAAGGAGGCTGAGACCAGAAAATGACTTAATTTTCACATGATTTCATTTTTATGCTGCAACAACTCTATGTACCAGGTAAAAATAGGGCTTATCCCCTCCATCCATTGACAGAGGAAGAATTAGATTAAGAAATCTACCCAAGGTCACCCACGAAGTCAGAGACAGAGGCATGTCAAAGCAATTCCCAGGGGCAGTCCTCACCCAAATGAAACCAAATCTATTTGGCTCCTGAAACTGGGGGCAGTGAGTGTTAAGAGTATGGGTATTAGAAGGGGTATCTCCAAAATTTTATTTAAATCCACATAGTTCTCGAGTCTCAAATAACTACATATATTTGTTACTACTTTCTTCCTTGTTCAATTCTACTTGCCAATAAGTGAACTGGAGGAAATGGTTACTGTACTCTCCAGAATTTAAAGGTCCCAGGAACATGCTATTTTAACAGTAATCAATGCTGTTTCTCCAAAAGTGCCCCTCCCCAGAGACAACACCTGCTACCAGTTTCTTTGTTCCTTAACAGAGACAGTCTATATATAATGAAGCCTACTTCAATTTACCTTAAATAATACTTTTAATTTCACTTCAAAGATTTTAGTAACTTTTAAACTGTTTAAGAAAAATGTTGAGTGCAACCGTAGAGCAGGAAATTTAGTTTTCTTTGAAGCAAAAAATGCTTTAGAATGAAAAGAAACACATGGTTCTGTGATTTAGAAGATAGCAACATGTAAAAAAGAAAGACTGTGTCAGAGAAAGACAACTATCATATGATCTCCCTGATATGAGGAAGTGGAGATGCAATGTGTGGGGTTTGAGGTGTAAGAAAAGAATAAATGGAACAAGATGGGATCAAGAGGGAGACAAACCATAAGAGACTCTTAATGTCACAAAACAAACTGAGGGGTGCAGGGGGGTGGGTAGGGGAGTAGGGAGAGGGTGGTGGGGTTATGGACATTGGGGAGGGTATGTGCTATGGTGAGTGCTATGAAGTGTGTAAACCTGGTGATTCACAGACTTGTACTCCTGGGGCTAATAATACATTATAAGTTTATAAAAAATTTTTTTTAAATTAAAAAAAAAAAAGAAAGATTGTGAACCATGAGTCCTAGGGTATTCTCTAATCCTACTGTCATTTTACTAACTTTATTTACGTATTTATAAAGATTTTATCTATTTATTTGAGAAAGAGAGAGAACACAGCGGGAGAGGGAGCAGATTCCCTGGTGAGCAGGGAGCTGGATGAGGGACTCGATCCCAGGACCCTGGAATCATGACCTGAGCGAAAGGTAGACACTTAACCGACTTAACAGGCTCCCCCATCTTCCTCACTTTAAATGAAAGAAGAGCATTAGCTGATCCTTAGGGCATTTTCAGGTTTTGTTTTGTTAAAATGTCTTAAGGCATGGATGCTAAAACTAAGGATATAATGTTGCTATAGAAGAGATTTATTCTATGGACTAAATGGGGGAAGGGGGTAGCATGCACAGGGGCCACCTACCTATTACCTCTGCTAGAGCTATTGACTAACATCTACTAGCACCTAACTTGCACTGCTCATTGCTTTATATGAATAACTACCTTATTTAATCATCTCAAGATCCTGTAAGGGAGATACACTGGGTTGTCTGTCTTCTGCATGGGAAAAAACAAGCTCAAGGGGAAGGGAAATAATTTGCCACAAGTCATGTCACTCGTAAGGGGTAGAACCTTAACTGAAATGGACTCCAAGGTCTATGTTCTTTGCGTGCACGCTGTTATGGTCAGCAGTGAACATGGTGCCATTGCTTTACTGGCATATTTACTTGGCTCTGCAGCCAAATGCTCTACCACTAAGCTATAACCCCTTACTTGGCTCTGTTTAAAAAAACCAGAAAAGGTAAGGAGCTGTGTTGTGTTTATGGTATGACCTTCTATATCATTTACAGGGCTTCTCCAATCTGAGTCTATTATGAACTTGGCCATGGGACTTCCCAGGATCACTCCCAACTTAGCCATGCTGTCTTTCTCTAAGGTACTCACTCCTTTCACAAAAAGCACGGACTATTCTCTATTCCACGGAAATGGAGATGTATATTCAAAGCTGTTCATTTCCAACTTCTCCAGGGTGCTATTAAATCATACAACAAAGAGACCAACTCTAAAATCTGTATATAGAAAATACATCTAGGAAACACCTTTCAGGTATGGAAAGAATCTCCCCCTCTCTTAACATAAATGAAAGGAAAATACACACTCCAGAAACTCTGCTCCTGGTCTAGGCTAGTGATAAATTCCTGCCTTTTATACTGATTGACTAGCAACTAACTGGCTCAAGTGTGAGTTACTAGGAACCTAAAACTTTTATAACCACATAGTCTAAAATTCCTGACCAAGAAATGGTTCCTAACCTTTTAAATGAAAGCATGGCAAAATTTCAAATGTTAAATTTTCCTAGATTTACCTTATAAAAATGAATAAAATATTGGGACCTGTATTGGTTCATTAGGGCTGCTGTAACAAAATACCATGGATTGGGCAGCTCAAAACAACAGGAATTTGTTGTCTTTCCATTCTAGAGGCTGGAAATCTGAAATTGAGGTGTTGGCAGGGTTGTTCCTTCGGAGGGCTCTAAGGGAGAGATCTGTTCCAGGCCTCTCTCCTTGGCTTATAAATGACAGTCTTCATGTTCACATGATGCTCTCCCCTGTATGTATCTGGGTCCAAATTTTCTCTTCTCAAAAGGACTCTGATCATATTGGATTAGGGGCCTATGCTACTCCAGTATAACCTCACCTTAACTAATTACATCTGTAGCAACCCTGTCTCCAAATAAAGTCACATTTTGAGATATTAGACGCTAGCATTTCAACACATGAATTTGGGGAGGTGGGGTGCAGAGAGCAATTCAATCCATAACAGCATCCAATTTAATTTAGCTTTAAGTCTATCATTTGATGGTTGGCTCCCTCTACCCAAACAACTTTGCAAACTTGTGGCAATTAAGATGATATATTCTTGTAACTATTTCTAAATTGAAGCTAGATATTATTCTTTAAGTATCTTTGTTGAAGACCACCAAATCTTATCCACCTCACATCTGTTACCTTTTACAAAATGAAAGAGTTGACACTTGGTTGATATCCTAAAAAAATACTATGTCTCATTTGGTCAGTTACTTAAAAAAATAAAAACAAAAAACAAAAAAACTCAAATATCTCCAAAACCTCTCTTTGCTTAAATAATAATCTCTTCAGGATCTTTTAGCTGAATCAGGGAACCCCAGTTAACTCTACCGATGGTTATCAATGCTGACTATATACTGGGAAACACCTAAAAATATCAACACTTGACCCTACATGGGATCAAACAAGTCAGAATATCTGGGGATATGACCAGGGCATGTTATTAAAGTTCCCTGGGTGGTTCTAACATGGAAGCAGGGTTTAGAAACACTACTCTAAAGAATTACAAAATTCACAACTACATTCCCTTAACTGAGTTAACTTGATTCACGCCAATGTCTGAAATACTAGTAATCCAAAAAAAAACAAAGTTACTTTATTATGACATCTTTTGCCACTTTGGAGACCATTTTTCCAGTTGTTTTTGTAAAAGAAACAAAATAAATCCCAAAATGATGGGTGGGAAGAGAGATGGAAGACTTCTTGGGATCACAATCTGTCAAAGACCAGAGTTTTCAAAGCTTCAGTTTCTATAAGCCAATTAAACTGTAGTGATAAGCTTACAAGTATTGTGTAAGTTTACAGAGGGTCTTAACGACTCCAGAGGGGAAAATACATAACAGTTTTCCTTTTTATTAATTTCAGGTAAATTTAACACATGTGTTGAAGGCAAAACTTTATTTTTTTTTTCTTATTTTAGCAGCTATACTAAAAATCAAACCAAGTTCTAGTAGGAAAGAGTTCCCCAAATTTCAACACTGTCGACTATATAGTTGCCATTTGTTGTGGTTGATGACATATGTGGCAATGCCACCAAGTTCAAAAGAGAAGGAAAGTGACCAATCTGTAAACAGCAATGTATGTTGCTACCCTCACTAGGCTTGCTTTTTTCCTCAGTATACAACAATTCATGGCCCTAAGAGCATATTCAAGAAAGTATGGACCATTATTTCAACTATATTTAACAAGTCTTTGGTCATAAAAACAAACAAACAAAAAAACCCAAAAGAACTTGCAAATAAGTTGTTTACCAAGGTTCCCTGACACCAGAGCTCAATCTGGTAACATGGTTGTTGTGAAACATCCTGCCAAGATTCCCTCGGAAACAGACTAAAATGAAATAGCTATCAAAAGTTTTCCTAAGAGAAAGACGAGTTTAAAACAGTCTTCAAACACTTCCCCATGCAGACACTCGTTGTTGTTTTTTTTGTTTGTTTGTTTTTGTTTTTGTTTTTAGGATAGGTGCAAAATGAGCACATTTTCAAGTATTTCCACTATCACTTTGCCACAAGACAAGGCAACAGCGAGGGTGGGGTGGGGCATCCCTCTTCCCACGATCTTCGGGAGCTTCCCCACCCAAAGGCCACTCCAAGAAACACACACACTAAACACAATTCACTTGCTATGAAAATGCATCTTTGAGACCAATGCCTGTGCCTTCTCTTCTGATCAGAATGCTGATCAAAAGTGCTGCTTTCTTTGAAAGTATTTCCTTCACCTTTGATTGAAAAAATAAAAACACAAAACCAAAACCCAACACCTCCGTCTATCAGGACACGATCAGACAATATTTGCCAAGCAGCAAATGCACTAAAAATATAGATGGCAACAAGAGGGCGTCACAGTAATTGCACAAGCTCTAGAGTTAGGACCGCCCTTATTGACAGCTAGCCGAACTGTGCCTGGGGTGTTTGAGCTCCAGCAAAATCTACAGCCTCTCTGGGCTTTTGTGTTCATGTCTATCTAAAATGAGGGTAACTTCTAGGGTAGTAAGAATTCAATGACATGATATGTAATAGAGCACTTATTCTACTGCATGGCATATAGTAACCATTCAATAAAACAATTTGACAATTAAGTGCCTCAAAAGTTGACTTAGATGGAAATACACACTTAAAATTTGGCTTCCTACTTACATACATGTATCAAACCATCACATTGTATACTTAACATTACATACAAATTACATCTCAATAAAGCTGGGGGGAGGGAAGCATATATTAATCCTACATTGATAGGCACGGTTTTTTTGTTTTTATTTTGTTGTTAATTAGAAAGTCCTTCCAGGGGCGCCTGGGTGGCTCAGTGGGTTAAGCCGCTGCCTTCGGCTCAGGTCATGATCTCAGGGTCCTGGGATTGAGTCCCGCATCGGGCTCTCTGCTCAGCAGGGAGCCTGCTTCTCTCTTCTCTCTCTCTCTCTCTCTCTCTCTCTGCCTGCCTCTCCATCTACTTGTGATTTCTCTCTGTCAAATAAATAAATAAAATCTTTAAAAAAAAAAAAAAAAAAGAAAGTCCTTCCAGAAAAGTGGGGAACACAGTCCAGCCATCTAGTCTCTGCTACAACCATCCGCTTGAATGAAAAGCTGAAACATACATGTTCAACTCTGTGACAATTTATCAAACTGTATGCTTATGATTTGTGATAAATATTTGTGTACGTATGCAACGTTTCAATAAAAAAGTCTAAAAAGCAAAAGAGGTCCATCTGATGGGAGAAATGAAACTTGAAAAGGTCTCTAGTTCTCTCAGCTCTGAGCTTTGTTCTGAGGCAGAGGTAAGCAGCAGCAGTCCTGGAAATGCGTCTAATACCATGAATCGATTAATACATGAACACATTTGTATTCCAAGAGTATAAAACATTACTATCCCCTTTCCATAGAGTTCCCCTACCTAAATACTACCATATTATCAATTTTAAAACTACATTTTGAATGATATCCGGATGTGATGGATTACATAAAATAAGCCAGGACTGTGCAATGATCTCTGAGGCTCAGCAGAGTTTTGGTGAAGGCTTCTTCACAGACAAATTCACCGCATCCTTAAAAAAAATCTGTCATTAGGGACGCCTGGGTGGCTCAGTTGGTTAAGCAGCTGCCTTCGGCTCAGGTCATGGTCCCAGGGTCCTGGGATCGAGTCCCGCATCGGGCTCCTTGCTCAGCAGGGAGCCTGCTTCCCCCTCTGCCTCTGCCTGCCATTCTGTCTGCCTGTGCTCTCTCTCTCTCCCTCTCTCTCTCTGATAAATAAATAAAATCTTTAAAAAAAAAAATCTGTCATTAAAACAGCTTCATTATCTGCAAATGAAAATACTTCTGTTGACTGACTCAAGCTCTCTTTACACAAGCTTATCCATCTTTATTTTAAAAGAAAATGAAAAGGAGCTTTAGCAAACAAGCGGAAAGGTCTACGTAGCTGTAGTATGTACTGCCCAGCACGCCTGTCTAACCTCTCAAACACAGGTTTCCTTTGGCCAAAAGTGTAGTGCCTGAATCTAGTTTTTAAACCTTTTAATATGTAAATGTATTTGGGAGAAAGGGAAAATCCTACTTATGTATAATAGCTACAAACTACGATTAAGTTAATATTCTTCCAGATTCACTTTTCCTCCCAGGTTCTCTCCCTCTCTTGCATGTCCCCCAAGCAACATGGACAAGAGCTTGGGCTTTCTCAAATCAAAGACTCCACTCTGGTACAGGTGCTGTCACCATCTACAGCAGTGTTTCTGGGAACTCTTCATCTCCTCGTTCAGCCTCTCAGAGGTTCCTCCTTACAAAGGCTCTCCTTATTCATAAAACGAGGGTAACAAGAGTTGCCACACAGTACAGGGTTCTGGAGAAGATCGAAAGGAAACATGCAAGAGCACTTTGTGAAGACTGTGTACCCTGGGCAGCTGTCCTAACTTGGGTTCGAATAATAAATACTCTCCTCCTTTCTTCTAGAAATTCTAAAAGGTCTGCTCATTTTGTGTCTACACATCTTCTAGAGAAAATATTCTGCACTAGTCAGAATGACTAAAAATAATTCGAAAGAAACCACAAGGAGTAAAACATTTTTAAGTTAACTGCACCCCAGTGTAACACACTTAAACCAAAACCAGCTGAAAAGTTGATCACTTAAAACAGGCTCTTTAAATGTTAAAGGAAAAATATATGTATTTTTGAAAGAAAATCTAGAGAAACAGAGGTTTATTGATCTTGACTTTCTAGTCTGCAGAATCACTTGTTTTTCTTTTATAAATTACAGGTAAAATGTTTTAGTGGATGCTCAGAGTCTCATAGCAAGAAAATCTCAAGATGGCTTTCTATAGACACCACTGTGGGGCCTGCCTCCTCCCAAGTATGTAAAGAAAAGTGTAATTATCAAGCCAGAGAAAAAGAAGGAACCTCACAAACAGAGATAATTCTCATCTTTGGATAAACTTCTATGAATTTTTTTTTTAAACCAACATCATGCAATTTAATAAAATCAATTAAAAAAAAAAAGAAATAAAATGCATATTGCCCACAGGGTCTGGCAAAGGTAAGAGAGGATAAATATTAGCTCTCATATTTAAACAAAATATCCATTTTGGGATTAACCTATTATTAATGTGTGTGCACACCTTCTGCCAGGTTTTGGTATCAGTGATATGTTGACTTTGTAAAAATGAATTAGGAAACTCCCCTCTCTGAACTGAAGCTGTTTAAATGATTCATTAAAGTTTAAAATAACACCCATGAAACTCTTAGGTCCTACCAGTTTTATGCATGTGGAGATTATTCATGGCAATCTCCTCAGTTTTCTTACTAGTGCATTTTCGCTTTAACCAAAACACCAGATATTCATTACTACTATTCTAAAAATTTATAAGTACTTCAATGTGCTAGCTCAAGTGATACACCAAATCCCCATAGAGTTCTGCAATTATCTTTTTTTAAATGTTTTCACTGTTCCAAGATTCATTGTTTCTGCACCACACCCAGTGCTCCATGTGATATATGCTCTCCTTAATACCCACTGCCAGGCTCACCTAACCCCCACCACGCTCTCTTCCCAACCCCTCCCAGTTTGCTTCTCAGAGTCCAATCTCTCATGCAATTATCTCTTAACAGAAATATAAACAAACCAACCAAGTACTGTCAAAATTAATGAGTACAGAAATGAAGAGCTAGGAACAGAAATTATCCACTGATACTCTCAAACAATGTTATCAAATCAGAATTGGGATCCAAATATCTTTAGTGACTAGGGTAGGCTATTTTGAACAGTACCCTGGGTGCCTTTGCAACTCTGCCCTAGGAACTGATTACAAGATTCTAAAATAGTTATTTTAGCTATCCTGGAATAAATGAGATAATATTCTACAACAGGAAATGGGAAGAAGAGTACTTCCATCACAGAATGATTTGTGGGAATCAAAGCGTATGTGGAAAAGACACCATCAACTGTAAAGGGCTCTATGAAAGGTTATGAAATATTTTTATACTTCACTCATGACTAGAGCAGGCAATGTATTCTTTGCATGGAGCTTAACTTACAAAGCAGCATCTGGGCACAACATTGAAATATAAACTTTTATCAGTCCCCTTACTTCCCAGTGGCTCTCCTTCTTCAATACCCCAGGTTTTTTAATGGGTTGTATATTTTTTATAAGCATCATGATGTAGATAAATTTTATGTTATAGCCAGCGGCTTTAGTGTATAAGAGAAAATGGATTCAGATCTCTGGAAATTAACAGTTTGCAAAGTATTTTCTTAACTGGATTTTAAAAACTCACCATAGTGCTGTTTAAAGTGTTGTCCCCCAGTCTCTGTCTATAAGAGTTCAATAAAATGATCAATAAAATTGAAATAACATAGGTATTCCTAACATGGTGGTGGGTGTGAGGCAGTGACTATGTTAAGTACTTTATGTGGCTTATCCCAGTCAGTCCCTATAGCACTGTACTGTTTAACTGACACAGGAAGAGGCAGAGCTGAAACGTGAACCCAGACAATCGGACTCCCAACTCCACAAGATTAATCACTTGGATAGACTACAGGAGTACAGAATCCTATAGATAAATTATGGTCATAATAAAAGTTTCATCTCAGTTATAAAGCTTGGAGATATACATAAATATATATATGAAGTTTATTTCTGTTGGCCACAGCTGAGTTGAGTGTTTCAGAAGAAGCCTAGCTTCTCTCTTGCACAGCACCATGACACATAGAAAGGTCTAAGTAAAATGGTCTGTTCCCCAGAATTCCCCCAGATAATGTTTAAAATTCCACTGTAAATCCCTATGGAGTTGATTTGGCTAAATCTAATCCCAGTTTAGGTCTTTCATGACTATTGGCCGCCTTTAGTCTTTATCCAGATTTTTCTTTTTCCAGCCAGGATAAATTATGACTTGGCCATGCAACTCAAAGAGTACAACAGTCACTGAAAACAATCTTGATTTTCTTATTAGAGCACTCACTTTTAAGTTTAATACATTGATGGGTTAAGAGGGTATGTGTGAGAGTGTGTGTGTGTGGTTAAGTGTGAACAGAATCAGTTATGAGGTTAAAAAAGTATAGTAAATTTTAACCAGGTTTAAATATTCAGTTACAAATCAACTAAATAACAACAAAGCAGTCACTACCAGATTGATGTTTTAAATATGCAGAATTTATACAACAAAATATTTAAGTAAAATCATAATTAAAGAGGCAATTCCTACTTCTAAAAGATGGACTGTGATAAGAATCTTCTATAAATATGTAAGAATCATAGAATAAAATGAGGCAGACATTCCTGAACATAGACAGTTTAGCTACAACAAAGCCTTTTCCAGAATGGAAAAGTTACACTAACCAATCATAGGCAATATCAGAAATTAGAGTCACTCCAAAAAAAACTGAACTCCAGGTCAAACTGTGTCAAAACAAATTTAACATGTTATAATGGAAAGGAGAGTGCTTCCCCAGAATTAATCTGCTGGATTTTCAAAAACCTCAGTGACAAGCTTATTGGCTTATTCTAAAACCAAGCCAGAATAAGAAAAATAAGAAAATATTTTTTAAAAAAAAAAAAGGCTGAATGAATTTGTCTAACTAGTATTCAAATTATAAAAACTGGCTTCATTACCTGATTTATGCCACACAATTGAGTAATATAGAGTACACAGTGGTACACTACAAACTTTAGCACCTTTTCTTTAATTCAGATCATTAATAACGGCAACTGTCACATTTATTGACCACTTCCTTTGTGCTAAACTCTTGTCAAATGCCTTACATAAACATTGAATGTTTGTAACTTTGGAAAGTAATTCTTTTATATTTTGGTGAAGGAAATCAAAGCTCAGTGAAATTTTAAAATTTGTCTGAAGTCACACATTTAGTAAGTGGTGGCTCCCGGTTCCTGAGCTGATACTCTTTAATGCCACATGTCACACACTCTAAATTGACAAGAAATACCAATTTCCAGAATTGAGTATGATGCTGAAGTTGTAGGCAGTTGATCTGAATGCACACAAATCAATCACTTTTTAATAAACCATCTCCCAGGTAAATCTTCAAAACCCAATTGTTTCTGCATGTGCTTACATGCTGGGGCAGGAAAGAAGGGAGGAGCTACCAGTACCAGGAGGAAATTTCCATTCCAGGTAAATGGAAGTTTTTCCTAAATCCTCTTGTTTTTACTTTCCCCATATCAGGAAATAAAGTGGAATGACAGAAGTGCACGTACAAAAACATAAATTATAAAAATTTTTAAATTGTCACCTAAAATATCACCTTTTAGAACAGAAAAATGCTGCTTCCCTCACTCCAGTCCCTACCCTACAACTCCAGGCTGACTTCCCTGTTCCTGACTCACACGCTCAGGGCTCTTTTTCTCAATGTCTCATTAGGTGGGAAGAGATGAAACAGATAACCTCACAAATGTATTACCAATCATTACACTGTAATTCTTCCCAAAAAAGAACTGCCTTAATATTGAGAATTTTGGTTACTGTGTCAAAAAGAAGAAGAAGAAGAAGAAAAAGAAGAAGAAAGAAAACTCTGCCTATATTCTAACTTATTTAACATTATGAACATTATTTGAAGATTATTTGAAGATTTATGAACATTATTGAAGATATCACGTTGTTAAATTCCCACTCTAACAAACCAGTAACAGTTTTCTTTTTACTTTAGTAAACCAAAGGACATTATCTTCACCGTTATTCTTGAGAGAGTGTTGAAGGGGAGTCTGGCTTAGGAGGTAAAAAAAAAAGGCCAGTAACCTAATAACACTATCTGTTCATATAATGACTTACCCTTCCTTTACATGTTATGTGTTAAGTAAAACAGAAAGGAAGCAAAAAGTTTCAAGAGCATGTGGCTGACCTGGGCTACATCACTGAGGTACTAATTTTCTTATCCACCCAGCAAGGTTGCTTTAGGTGACTGAGTACTTTCTGGGAGAACAGAGATGGTCAATTCCATACCTGACAAAAAACTGACCAACACAAGCTTCGTTAAAAAAACAATATTCCTTTGAAAAATATACAGAATGGATAAATACAATGTAGTACACCCAGACAATGGAATATTATTCAGTAATAAAAAGAATGAATTACAGATACATGCTACAAATGATGAACCTTGAAAACTTTCCGTTTAAGTAAAGGACGTCAGCCTCTCGGAAGAGACCATATACTGCATGATTCAATGTATACAAAATGTCCCAGAACAGGCAAATCCACAGAGACAAAAAGGAAAGTAGTTGTTGCCAAGGTGTGGAAATTGGGGAGAAGAGGGTACTGCTAATGGGTACAGGTTTCTTTTTGGGATAACAAAAAACGTTCCAATACTGATAATGGTGATGGGTGCACAACTCTGTTTATATACTAAAAATCACTGGATTGCAGTCTAAATAGTGGACTTAAATGTACGTAAATTATATCTCAATAAAGCTTTTTTTTTAAAGGTATATACAGGCATAACAGGGCATAAAGACTGTCAATTTGTAATTATATGAACGAATTAACTAAAATGTATAACATTTTCTTTTTGCTAAAAATAACAACTGCAAAGAATAATAATTCTCCCACATTTAAGACCACTCTTTTACCACTTGCATGCATTGGTAGCTGGCATTATTCAAATACATTCGTTGAAGGCACAAGGTGGGGGACAGTTCCCAGTTTCTCACATACAAGCCAGTTGCTTTCCTGTTCTAAGCCTCACCTGACTCTTGTGTGTAATGTAGGAATTAAAGTACCTGGTTCCTAAGATTGTTTGAAGAATTAATAGCGTAATCCTTATAAAGCTCATAGCACAGTGCACAGAACAAAATGCTCAGTAAACACTAGTTACTAAAACTTATCACTGAATGTTTCTGGAACTCTTCTGGTCTATGCCCTACCTTCTGCAATGACTTATCCAATATTCACCTTTTCTTTTTTTACTTCTAAACTTTTAATTGGGCTTCTGCTCCTCAAAGGGCACCCTGCTTTTACTGCCTCTACACTTCAGAACTTTGGTGTCATTGGTCTCAGATACTACTCTGTCTCCATAATCCTGTGGCCTGTGGTCTTCTGGACAGTCTGCAAAAAGTTGCTGCTGTCCAGGGCATCACCCCTCTTCCAGCAGGTGACATGTGGAGATCTCAGCTTCCAACCTGACTGAATATTAAGAAAGGCCTTGTGCTCCATCTGCCTCGTGTAAGGGGCCTCCACCTCCCTTAGGCTGTTCTTCAAGCTGGCTTTCAGGTTTTTCACCTAGTCCAGGTGGATCTCCAAGGACTGGGCCATGTATCTCAGCTCCATGAGGGCCATCTCAGCTGCTCCTATTTCAGCGGTCTGTGAGGGGACCACTGTGGTGCTTTCCTCAATCTGCTGGGACCAATACATGTTCAGCTTCTCTCAGTTCTTCTGAGCCAGCTTATCATACCTGGCCCGGATGTCCACCATGATCTTTCCTAGGTCCTGAGACTTGGGGGCATCCAACTCCATGGTCAACCCAGAGCTGGCAAATGGTTTTGTAGACTCTTTACTTCCTCTTCATGGTTCCTATTCATGAAGAGCAGCTCTCTTGAAGGTTCTCATGAAGAGAACATCGATCTCTGTCTCCAGCTGCAGCCGAGTGACAATGGTGTCATCAATGACCTTGTGGAGCCTGTGGAGAGAATGCTCCACGGACTGGCACGTAGCCAGTTCCATCTCATACTTGACTCCAAGTTTATCAGCAGCAAGATGAGCACTGCCAATCTGCAGAATAGCGAGGGTATTGTCCACAGATTTCACAAAGACCTGGGTCCTCAGCTCTTAGATGGTCTTAAAGTAATGCCCCCAGTCTCTGATCTGGGATCCCTTCTTCTTCAGGTAGTCCCAGATTTTGAACTCCAGTCTCTGATTATCAGCCTGCAGGCTCCTTATCCCCCCCAGGGAGGAGGTCAGGTGGTTATTCAGGTCTTCCATGGTCCCCTTTTCACCCTGGATGCCCCTATGCCTGCCAGACCCCCAGCCATCCTAATGGCCAGCCTCTAGATCCCCAGATACCCTGTTAATGGACACAGAGATCCAGGGGCCTGAGTCCCCAGGCACCTGCATAGACACTGGCAGCTGCAC
This sequence comes from Neogale vison, assembly GCF_020171115.1. NCBI lineage: Eukaryota > Metazoa > Chordata > Mammalia > Carnivora > Mustelidae > Neogale > Neogale vison. The sequence continues at coordinate 114,668,700 of NC_058095.1, read as the reverse complement.
TGCTGACTGGTGGGACCCAGTGGTTGGGCAACTACACAGAGCTTAGGGGCCAATAGTTGGAGGAGAGAGTGTAATGGGTAATAAAGTTCATGCTGTTCAGGGACAAAGACAAGAGGCCGGGACTCAGGCTCAGGCCACTCATCTATATTCATTTTAAAGATGCTGTCATGGGGCCAGGTGTCAAGGTGAAGGAGACTTAAAGAAAAACTGTAAAAGAGAATAATAGTAATTTCTTCCTCCTTCATAACAACCATCAGCTTCCTTACTGCCAATAGTTGGCAGCAAGATAAGCCAGGCCAAAGACTAGATTATAGGCAGGGTTGTCAGTCACAAAAGCTGAAGAGGCCTCAGGCCTTCTTTTTTTTTTTTTTTTTTAAGATTTCATTTATTTGTCAGGGAGAGAAAGAGTACATGTACAAGAATGGTTGGCAGAGGGAGAAGCAGGCTCCCTGCTGAGCAAGGAGCCCAATGTAGGACTCAATCCCAGGACTCAAGGATCACAACCTGAGCCAAAAACAGACGCTTAATGACTGAGCCACTGAGGCATCCCAGCCTCAGGCCTATTCAAAGTCAGACTTTTGCCAGGGCACCCAGATAACTCAATAAAGCATCCAACTCTTGACTGCAGCTCAAGTCATGATACGGTTGTCAGGCCCAATGCTTGGCGTGCAGCCTGCTTAAGATTCTTTCTCTCTCTTCTTCTGCCCTTGCCCCCCACCCACCCATCCCACCCCTGGTCTCTCATTCTCTCAAAACAAACAAACAAAACAAAAAACCTCCACAAAAAACTAAAGTCAGACTTTACCCAAATACAAGTAGGTCTGTACTGTGGGCTCAATGGCATAACCCCTTTGATGAAGCTTCCAAATGTACACAATCAAAACAAACAACCTCTATATATTAGTCTTCCAGAAGGCCAAACTTTTAATGGATCTGATAAGTTTGATCTGCCAAGATTAAAAAAGAAGGCAATAGGAACAGGTAGATTGGCCCATATAGCCACAAATTCTATGTAAATAACAGAATTCCCTATGTCCACATACAGGTTACCATCATTATTCCAACTTCCCGTCCTGAACAAGTTATACACAAAACATTTCAACTCATTCCTTCTATTCTAATTTTAAGGTACCACTTAAGTCCCTTGCCTAAGAGAATTGCTAAAAAATGGCCCGTAGGTGTGATCTATATTCTTACATGCATTTTCTCAATCTACAAAATACAACCTCATGAGACAACCATGTCAAAACTCCCTCTGCAACTTGAAGGAATCTCTTGAGAAAAAGAAAAACTCTATGTGGATATTTACTTATTTATAATTTCAATGATTTTTTTAAAAAACATTTTATTTATCAGACAGAAAGAGAGGGTGCATGTGCATTAGAGAGGGCGAGCATGAGCATGGGGAGCAGGAGAGGGAGAAGCAGGCTCCCTGCTGAGCAAGGAGCCTGACACAGAGCCCAATCCCAAGACCCTAGGATCATGACCAAAGCTGAAGGCAGGCACTTCACCGACTGAATCAGCCAGGCGTCCCTCAATGGTAATTTCTGAAAGTTATCTGAGGTGGTACAATACCGCAGTTCTAAATACATAACAGAAAAAAGACTCCATTAAAATTTCTTTCTGGTCTTAGAATTATGGTGATATGGTCGTACTGCCCATGTACTAAGTGAGAACGTGGACAAACACGTCCCAGAAAATCATATACTGTAGTCGAGAGGGTTTGGGGCAGAACATTACCTCTCATTCAAATGTCTTCTGATGTGATAAGGGCCATAACCGAGCATATATATATCCCACGTTGTTTTATCAACAGGATTAACAAAGTCTGTAAGAAGACTCAACCAATAAAGGTATTACAATGTTAAATGCTTTGGAAGATATTAAGGGGAGGGGGAAAAGTAATCCTTTTCTTCATTTATCCAGGAAAATCATTAATGTATGTATGAAAAATTAATGTGGCAAATGTATGACAGTGACAATAAGTGATGAAATAACAGGATAAACTTTGTTAATTCTTGAAGTAATGATTTTAGGATAAATTCCTGGAATTAGGGACACCTGGGTGGCTCAGTTGGTTAAGTGTCTGCCTTCGGTTCGGGTCATGATCCTGGGATTCTGGGATGGAGTCCCACATCGGGCTCCTTGCTCAGAGAGAGCCTCTCTCCTCCTCTGACCCTCCCCCTGCTCATGCTCATGTGTGCTTGGGCATGTATGTGCTCTCTCTCTCTCTGACAAAGAAATAAAATAAATAAAATCTTTCAAAAGAAAGAAAAAGAAGGAAACAAACAAAAAAATTCCTGAATTAGTAGGTCTGGTCCTAAGCTCTTGAAAGAGATTAGAACTTATATAGGAAACAGGTATGAATGTGGGAGACCAAGCAGGAAGGCACTAGGGAAAATTAATGTAGGCTGGCAAAACTAATGTAGTACAAGAAAAAAAAGAGCATGAAACAGTCACACTATGAAAAGCTTCTAACCATAAGTTAAGGTGGTTAGATTGACTATATAGTCAAGAAAAATCCATCAGAAGTTCTGGTACATTCTACTGTTTCAGACACTTCTGCCCCTTCAATCTGTCAGATAAACTGAGCCTTCCTGCAAAATGCAGTTCTTTTTTTTTTTTTTTAAAGATTTTATTTATTTATTTGACAGACGGAGATCACAAGTAGGCAGAGAGGCAGGCAGGCGGGCGGGCAGGCGGGCAGGCGGGCAGGCGGGCAGGCTCCCTGCTGAGCAGAGAGCCTGATGCAGGGGTCGATCCCAGGACCCTGAGATCATGACCCGAGCTGAAGGCAGAGGCTTTAACCCACTGAGCCACCCAGGAGCCCCTATACCTGCAAAATGCAGTTCTAATGTAACTTCCTCACTGAAGCTTTCCCAAAGTTAGAACGCCGTGATTCTCAAACACTGTATGACAATTACTGGTTGTCTTATTAAAAAGCCAGCAAAGCACTGTTTATCCTTTAGCCTCTAGGAATCAACAGTCAGAGCAAACTAATTTATACCCTAAGGAATGTCATAAGACCACCATCTTATATTGATAGGATTCTATAAAAATATTTGTTTTACTTTCCCATGCTTGTCACCAAGCTTCTCCCTAGTGAGCTAAGTCTGTTAAGCATAAATAACTATGATTTGCTAGGTTCTACTTTTAGAACCAACAACTGAAAAACCATATAACATAATATGTCAAAATTACAAAATGCATTAAACTCCCAGTTGTTTTTCATTAAATTAACTTCTGGGCTATATGAGCACATAGTCATGTTTCCTTCTCTTTACAAACTTGTCTCCACAGCCTTCAGATTTCTTCTTCTTATTCTCACTCATTCCCCAGGCAAACATACCTGTTTAATACGGTCAAACCAATGCACCTTCAAATAAAAGTACCTACTGCAATTCAATACTGACGGTGTTGCTCTCCCACAGAAGAACGTCATTGTCAGCTACAAATATTCCCAGTTTTGAACAGACATCAAGGGTAGACTTTTAAAAGTGGCTTGTAAGCTCCAATAATGGTGTTTCCTTTCCAACACTACCATCCTCCCACACCCATCTTTGCCCAAAGGAGTTCTTCCAGCAATTTTGAAAAGAGTACAAATCGATACAAGGGAAGACAATCAAGGCGGTGGCAACCAGACCTTAATGGTGTCAGTTTCTTTAGATGACGTTTATAACCACAGACCGTAACTCAAAACAGGAAATGTATTCTAATCTGGTGTCTTCAGTGATTTGGTAAAGAACCAACCAAACCAATACAGAATCATAAAACAGAATTATTTTTTTACAAGATTTATTTATTTATTGAGAGAGAGGGATAAAGAGAGGGAGCATGTGTGTACCAGTGAAAGGAGGAGCAGAGAGAGAGGGAGTTAAGCGTGGAGGCTGACATGGGGCTAGATGCCAAGACCCTGAGATTATGACCCGAGTCAAAATTAAGAGTTGGTTGCTCAACTGACTGAGCCACCCAGGTGCCCCCAACAGAATGATTTCAAATGACACAAGTATTTTTTAAATTTGAAAAGTTAAAATCCCAAAAGTTTTATGTAACTTAAGAAGCTGATTCTAAAATTCATTCAAAACACTATACTAATTTTTTAATGCAGAGGAGAGAGGATAGCTTATCAGATGTCAAATCTATAAAGTGATACTATTGAAAGCAACGTGATAGTAGCATAAGAAAAACAAGTTAAATGGAATAAAATACACTAGCAAGTTCAAAACTAAAGTACATGTGGTAATTTAGTATAACAGAGATGGCAGTCTTAAGTGTGAAAATCATAAAATACTCCACAAATCATGAAGAGCCAACATCCCCATTGGTGGAAGAAGGCAGTTATCAGATCCCTATACTTCACATTTTATAAAAATATATTCCATATATACTGAGGAGTTAAACGCATAAACCAGAAGAAAATATAAAAATAATATTAGTGTGAGGGAAGCTTTCCTAAGCAGAAACAAACAAAAAAGGAAATACTGGTAGATTTTATGACATATATAATTAAAATGCTAAAGGGTACAAGATATCATATTGTTAAAAGAGGATACCAGATAGGGAAAACATATCTGCACTCTGTGTCACAAAGAAAGCTAACCATTAACCATACAATGAATGAGTTAGAAGACAATGCATTATTCATAAAATATAAAGAATTACTGGGCAAAAGAAGATTAAGAAGTAATTCAAAGGAAATTCAAATGAACAGTAAATAAAGAACAACCCAACAATCTCATTGCTAGCAATCAAGGAAATGCCAATTAAAATAGTAGAATATCATTTTCACCCAAAAGACTTACCAAAAGCGGAAAAAAAAGGTTTTGTTAGTGACACTTTGGGACATATACTGTTAGTGGTAGTAGAAACAGATACGGACTTTTTGAAGAACGATTTGGTAGTATTTTATGCTCAGTACACACTGAGTAAACTCAGTAAATCTACTTTTAGAAATCTTAATGAAATAATCATACAAGTGTACAAAGATACACGTGTGTGTGTACAATAACGAAACAAGAGTACTCAGGCATAGTTCTAAGAACTTTATATAGATCAACTCACCTAATTCTCACAATACAGGGTCTGGTATTATCATTCCCATCTTGCAGATAAGGAAACCAAGGCAGAGAGTGGTTAAGTAATCTGTCCAAAGTCACAGAGGTAATAAGCAACACAAGGAGTGAAACCTAGATGCTCTGACTCCAGCATCTGAGCTCTTAACTACTATAGGTCTCCTGCCTCCCATATGAGGACGTCCACTGCTATCTTGGTTAAAAGAGCAAAATACTGATAAGTCTGTCTTGTCCAAGATTGAAGACTGGTAAACTAATAACGATCAGCCATTATGTATAAAAAATAAATGATGCAGAGCCAACACACACACACACACACACACACACACACATATATTTACAACACGGTAAGTGAAAATAAGTCACAATAAAGGTTTAGCATACTTTCATTTGTATCTTAAAAACAACCTCTTTATGTAGGTTTGTATGTACATACAGTGTTCTTTTTTGGGGGTCTTTGTCTAAAAAGTTAACATCAGATGTTAATAATGGTGTCTTTTGGGGAGAAATGGATTAGGAAGGAAGGGTAAAAACATATTGTTATATTAGGCGCCTTCTTTTGCAATTGGCATGTTATTACTTTTAGATCAAAAAAAATCTAACTGGGGGCCTGAGCCCGTTAAGCCTCTGCATTCGGCTCAGGTCACGATTCCGGAGTCCTGGGATGGAGCAAGGAATCTGCCTCTCCCTCTGCCTCTCCCCCGGCTCCTTCTCTTTCTCTCAAAATAAATAAATAAGTCTTAAAACAACAACCAATCTAACAAGCAAACCAGGAAGTAGAACCATGATGCTAATAGGAAGACTGACGCGACTGGACCTGCCCCACATGATCAGTGAAGTTTGCTGCGCTCATGGCCATAGGCTGGACAACGCTAAACCTGCCGAGTTGTGACACGGATTATAAACCAGTGAATTATATAAACTCAGTGGAAGAGTATCACTAATGAGAGTCAAACTGCTTGGGTTCAAATTGCAACTCCACTACTGACTAGCTTTAGGGTTTCAAGGAAATCGTTTAACCTCTCTCTGTCTCCTTTTCCTCATCATAAAAGGGGGATAATACTATTTGTCTCGGGTCTAATATTTGTAAAGTCCTTTTAATAATACCTGCAGAAAACAAATAGATATAACAATGTATACACTCATTTTGATGAAAATAACAAGAAAAAAGCACGTATGAGCACTCTGATGTTACGCTTAAGCATCATTTCCCTATCCAAAGACGTTAATAACCTCTGTGAGATAAATTAAGTGCATCACACAGATTAAGGGTAAGCGCAAAACTAGTTTTAAGGCTGTGTAGACATGGGACGAGTACTGCACCATGATGCAGAATGTGCTTCTCACTGTCACAAGAGTGTCAAAGCCACTGCACAGAGCACACCAGTGAGTGGCCTCGAGCTCTGTCCTCTGTGGCCACACAGAGAACAAACCTCACCACAGCGAGCCTGGACTCTTTCATCACGAGGGCTGTACAGTAAACACACGGTTTGCAAACCTTAACATGCAGAGAAATATCCTGTTTTAAAGCAAACTCAAAATACTTTCTTTCCTAAAACATCCTTTCTATTGTCTCCAGATTAAATCCATGTACCCATTAATATTTTTAATTGGGACCTAGCAATCCTCCCCCTCAAACTTTTTTCCTTCCCAGCCAAAGCTCATCTTGATTTTAAGGTACCTCAATGCAAATTCTCATCTTTTGTAGGTTTACTTAGAAGTTTTTAATCCTGTCACCTCAACAGACAATACAAACGGCAAAGAAATATAATGCCCTGGCCAAAGTAAGAATCAATTTTATTATCTGTCATAACGATGTTTCTAGAATAAAAGTATGATACATTGTAATTGGCCTATTAATGTTAGATATTTGGGATTAGGCTTATTTCAGTATCTAAATCAATTTATTCAGCATATTTTAAACCTAAACGCCCTCAAAATGTTTTTGCCAGTATACTGAGTCTAACGCAGCATTTCTCCCAATTATGTCTCACATCTTCACATAACCTATCTAAAATGACGTAAATTAGGGGCTCCTGGGTGGCTTAGCTGGTTAAGCGCCAGTGTTTGGCTCAGGTCATGATCCCAGGGTCCTGGGCTACTTGTTCAGCAAGGAACCTGCTTCTCCCCCTTTCTCTGCCTGCTTCTCCCCCACTTATGATCTCTCTCTCTCTGTGCCAAATAAATAAAATCTTTAAAAAATTTTTAAAAATAAAATGAAGTGAATTGTAAAGTCCCAAGAACCTCTAGCATCTCCCCCTTGAAGTGGGGGTGGGGCAGAGGAGCAGGGAGACTAGAATTAACTTAGATCCTTTTTCTCAATGTCTCTGGGATCCTCTTCCCATTCTAGAAACAGTAACTGGAATATCACTGAATGTAAACTCAGTGAAAGCCAATTTAGAAATTCTTCAGTTCAATCCTCCCATTCAACAGATGATGCAATCTAGACCTGGAGAAGTTAAGTGACTTCCTCAGAATCATGTGCTTTGGACTGAAGCAATATATGATTATGGGACTCCATCCACTTGAAAAACTAGCCCAGGATTATAAATACTAATTAACCACATGCATTTAAACTGCAGAACTGCAAGAAACTAATACAACCACAGATCCTGTATTACCAAAAAAATGTACATGTCTTGTTGGTATGTCATATAGAACTTTTCAAATCACTTAAGTACTCTGAAATAATTACTTAAGGTATTTTATTTACTGCTAAGTCTCATTTTACAAAAAAAAAAAAAAAGCTTAACCCTGAAATTATTACTTCCTTTTCCCACATCAAAGCTAAGGATTAAACTCTTTGACAAATTAACTAGTACTTAAAACACAGGATCACAATTATCATCAAATTTTTAGTATCTACATTTTTACATTAATACAGTTTCTCCTACTTTCTTTTAAAGTAAATAATTTTCTGTTGCAAATGGAAGAATAATAATAATAAACTTATAAAAATCCAATTTTCTCTGGGTTTCATACCTGTTGTTCATCCTCCATGACGTTACTAGCAAATTCAAATACTAGGTCGTTCTGTTGGACAACAGCAGCCATAATAAAGCATTCCCCTTAGATCCACATGAGAAAAATTCCAAGCAGGTTCAAGTATGAGGCAGCAGAATCCAGTGACCAATTTGGGTAAAAAACCCTCAGCTAAGTCTGTGAAGTTACTGTAAACCAGGTTTTCTTTAGGGATGGTGCTTCAGAGTTTCTTGATTCACTGATATTTTAGTCAAACAGAGGCAATTTTTCTGAAATTTTTCTTCTCTAGAGTTTCTTGGCCTGAAAAATAGAAGTTTAAGTTAGTTATGAAAAAAGCAATCATACCCATTTAGAATATAACAATAAATATTGAGGACAGTATCTCCAATGTGTTTTTTGTTAATGTTTTTAAACAAAACTAACATGACTGATGAACACGGGCTTTTTCTTTTTAAGTTGGATATATATTTTCTTCGAAAATTTCATTCTTGCTAAGATAAAATCGCTTCTCATTTCTCAAAGTGCAGCCATTCTCTCTTCCCTCACCCCAGTTAAACTATAGTTCAAGTACCAAATACTTAAAAAAAAAAAAAATCCACCCAGCAATAACTAGGTTTGTAATTGCAATAAAGGACATATAAACAATTTCCTTCTTGCCAGTAACTCGGCAAACCGCACAGGAATTGCTACTCCATGAGTAATTTCATCTGTATATTTTTTGCCTTAGGAGAAACACATACAGTACCCTGTTATACCTAATAGACATAAGAATTTAAATCTGTCTAATACTTTAAAGTTTAGTAAGTACTATTTTAAGAGTTTTAAAAAATAAACAGATATTAAAGTCCATTCTTTCTGTTCTTTAAAAAGGTTTCTGATAAGTAGAATGTTTTACCATGCTTAAGCCTGTCTTCAGTGGCTTCTTTTTTAATGCACTGAAATGTATCCTTATCTCTAGCACAGGCTTGCAAGCAACAGGAAGGAAACGGCACTTGACCACGTCATGGCAAATTAAAACATGCAAAGAACTGCACTTTACAATAGTAGAAAAACAGAAACGCAACTTAAGAGTGAAAACAATTTCGCAGTGGAGGGAGAAATGCTTAAAAAGTGCCTGTCAAAGATGTTTCCTATTTAAAAAAAAAAAAGTTACAAAAGTAGAAGGAAAAATTTTTTAATTCATCACAATTTTTAATACTGTGTATGTTTATGGCTATAAATGTGATATGAAATGACAAAGATTACAAAAGTTATCACATTAAATTACATCTACTACTCAGAAACAGCATTTACAATTTTAGTTTCAAAGAGACAAATTAGGGAATGAAGCTGAGCTGGTCAATTAGTTTTCCTGAAAAAAATCCAACTAGCATATGCCAGCTGAATCAAATAGTCAATTTCCTAATTTCAGTAAAGCTGATTCCCTATATACTCTGGACCCTATGGGTCATCATGGATAACTGTAATTTTCCTAACTGGGAATCAAAATAAAATAAGGTTTAAGAATCCAACTCAGGTGCTAGAACTGATTCTAACCCAGCAGTCTCCAACATCTATTCCACCCCACCTCTTTCAAATACGAGTTCAACTCCAGTACTAGAAAAGCATTTTTATTTTTAGTGCATTCAACTAGTTTTTCGGCAATGCACCATAACTGGAGGGAAGAACAATGCATTGACCTAAACTGAACAGGGACAGACATATAAGCATAAAACAAACATTTGGCTTTGGACAAATGTTACTTACAATCTTTCCCCTTAAATTATTACCCAATCTCATTCTTCTGTACGGTACTTGCTTTCTTAAGGTCTCCCCCACTTTTTTAAAAAAGATTTTATTTGTTTGAGAGAGAGAAAACAAAGGCAGGGAGGAGGGGCAGAGAGACCCCTCATTGAGCAGGGAGCCCGATGTGGGGCTCCATCCGAGGACCCTGGGATCATGAACTGAGCCGAAGGCAGACACTTAACTGACTGGCTACCTACGTGTCTCCTTCTTATATTCCTTCACACAGATTGTATTCATTCTTGCTTCTCTTCTTAAATACTACTTATTCCCCATTCCCAGAATACCTCTCCCTCCTCAGCATCCATTCACATCTTTCTCACTCAAGTATCAAGTCCCGTTTCTTTGATAAACCTCCCACATCTCTACACCTCCACCTATTGGAATCACTCCCTTCAGAAATACAGCACTTCCGGTCCGCTAAGTTAGCACTAATTGCAAATTGTTTCACATTTGAAAATTATGTCTCCCTAATTCAACTGAATAAATGTTTGAATGCCTGTTATTTTGAAAACAATATGCCAGGGAGCAAAATAGAGCAAATCTTCTCTGGGGAAGTAACCGCTGTCTAAAAATACCTTCTGTACCTAACAAACCTGTGTGCCCACAGTAATGTAAAAAGGATTATACTGGGGTGCCAGGGGGGCTCTTGGGTCATGATCTCAGGGTCCAGGGATTGAGCCTGTGCCTGGTTCCCTGCTCAGAGGGAAGTCAGCTTGTCCCTCTTCCCTCTGCCCCGCCCCCTGCTTGTGCGCTCTCTCTCTCAAATAAATAGAATCTTTAAAAAGAAAGTATAATCACAATCGAGGGATGTTTCCTGGTAACAAAAGTTTCTCTGTAAAAGGTATAGATTCCAAAAGGCCCATTCCAAATCCATTTATTTGTAAATACAAAGTGACTCTCTACCAGTGACCAATGCGAACACATGTATGTAAAGTTAAGTTTCACTTTCTTTTCCACGGCAATCGTATACTTTTTCTTAGCATTTCCACACTATTATGTGTTAATAAATGCTCAAAAATGTCAAAAATAAGTACAAACAATCAACATACCCACACCCTTCAATACACACTAACACCCAGGTAATAAACCACAATTAAAATGAGTGTTCATGATCACTAATTAGGATAGAAAGAGACACCTTCAGTCTGGTGGGTAGCTTTTGCCCATTTTTATACAGAAGTTCACAAACTGAAAATGTATAAGAAAAGCTTTGGAATTACTTTACTGGCCTAATCAGGTCTCTGATCCTCTTGTCTTCTCTCCTTCCCATGCCTTCTTCTCTCAGTAGTTATAAAACCTATGGCACCAAGAGGGGTCTTGGGAAGAAATTTCCTGATTCTGGATCTAGAGGCATCACCCAAACATATTAGAGATACTTAAAAAACAAAGCTCCAATTGCATCACAATTTTTTCAGTAATAGAAGAGATTGAACATCTAGATCAATGATTCAGTTTTTCATGAATAAATTGAGTCCCTGTGCCCAAGGTCTCACTATCTGAAGGCTTAACACCTCTGCAAAGAGATCCCTCACCTCCCAAATCAGGACTCTGCCCAGGGCAAGATTACACAGCCTAGCCTCTAAAACTACCCAAGTCTTCCGTGCTCTGATAGTTTGAAACACAGATTTCTAAGTAAATACAAATATATATCAAATTGGGGGGGGGGAAATTTCCATCTCAAGTTCAGTCCTCATCTCCAAATCCAGTCACTATATTAGAGAAGTTCACAATGGTGCCCCTCAGAGTCAATGTGTCTAAAACATGTCTCAAATGGAACTTACATTTTATTCCTCAAAGTTGCTCTAGTATGAAAAAAGACGTGAGTACTCAGAATGAAGAGAAAAAGGTGCTTTTTTGCTGTACCCTAACAAATTACAGGGTCTTCAGTTAACTGTAAGTATTATAACCATTAACTATATGTAGGATATTGAGGAACACGCTGCATCATTAGTAATTCTCAAACCTACTTCATTTTCAAAGTGTCACTTAGTCTTTATAAAATAACAAGAAAAAATATAAGTGAACACCGTTTATCCAATACAGACATAAACAGCTACCTTATTTGCTCAACTATGGAAAGTCACCTAGTTGAACAACCATTGAATAGTAAAAACTCCCCAAGTTGGCTCTTGGGTTTTTCAACTAGATCAGATCACATTCTTCTTGTCCCAGGAGACATGCCACAGGAGGGTCTCAACAATAAGGTTCCTACTTTTTTTTATCACCAAAATAAGCTGCAGAGTTATGGTCAAATTATAAAACAGTTAAAACAGCACAAGCTCTGGAGTCAGACCACCTGGATCTTGAATCTTCTGCTCTGTGACCTTGGATAAGATACTTTGTGTCAGTGTCCCCTTTCTGTAAAATAGGTAGAAAATACTACACCAACATCCAGAGTTGCTGTGAAGATGGGATACAAACTCCATGTACAGAATGCCTGGCAGATAACTTCTGTTCCATAAACCTCAGCTTCATTACAGCTTCTGCACAATGCAAGAGACTAGTAACAGGTGTGTGCCACATGACTGATTTGTCCTTAAGTCTCATTTCCAGACTCTCTGGGAATCTCCTTGACCACAGCTAGACTCCAACAGAGAATACTATATAGCCCGTTATCAACAAAAGTATAATTCTATCCCAGCGCCTGAAAATTTGGCACCTACTTGATAAATCCAGCTGCTTCTAGGCTCGGACCTCACCCTGTCTGGCAAGCTTCCCCTAACACAGAGTTCCATTATGCCCCTGTTCCAAACAAAATGAATTTACTAATTGTAAACACAAACCCTCAGCAGCATTGATGGCTCCTACAACCAACTCAAACAGTCTATTTTGTTTAATTTATTATAAAATATTTCAGTTATTATAAAAACATGACAATCAAAATCAGTTTTTAACTTCTCATACCTGCTTTTTTCATCCCTGATTGAACATAATTTAAGTTTCCTTCAAAGGGGCTTTAAACACAAGGGTCTAAAAACCTATTAATTCATAATGATATTTAAAAACAAATCATTGCTACCCATTGGAAGTTACCAGGCCACCAACTCATTACACTCAAAAGGAAAATTAGTAAACAAAAGGTATGATAAAAATGTTTCGAACAATTCTAGCCCCAAGGAGGTAAAAATATACCAGCTTAGAGCAATGGGGTGATTGAAAGATTACCTTTAATAAAGTATGCAGACAATGCTTATATATGCATATTTATAAAGTTGAAAGTAATTAAAGAACTGGAATTCTCTAGTTAGTCCAGACACCAGATGCCAAATATCTGAACAGAAAGTATTTTTATATGAAGTGATAACCTAATAATAAAAGGCCCTTTCAACATACAGACATACACAACATAAGAAAAGCAAGCATATTTGGAAAAACCATTACCTTAGAAGAAACACAGTAGAAATGAAAGGAAATCAAATAAGAAAAGTAAGAGGAAAAAAAAGCTAGGTAAATTAAAATGAGAAGCAAGCAATAAACTCATAAACTGTAACGACTGGGATTCCTGTGTGATATACTACAGTCAAGACTTTTCATGTGTTTTCTAATACAGTAGAATGCTTTACACATTAGCTTCCAGAAGAAATGAAAACAATAAATCAGCGGTACCAAGATATATTCTGTACAATCATCCCAGGGCCTGTCTGTTCTCAATCTAAAAAGTGTGGAATTACACAATTTTAAAGCTGAAAAAACCCCTAAGGATTACATAAATCAACACAGTCACTGACCAGCTAAAGAATTTGGGCCTGGCACTATCTGACTTGTCCAAGGTCACAAAGAAAGTTAGTGGGAAAGAAAGCAAGAGAGGCCCAAATTCCCAGCCCCATTCTCTACTCATGCCCCTTTATTTACATTAATAGAATCTCATCAGTATTGTTCTTTAGCAGAGTATCTGGAAACAAAGAAATCTTCTACACAAGGATCTGTAGCGATCTCTACACTATTCTGTGCAAACTTCTGATACGTAGTAAATCATTTTTAATCATATTTTTACCTGGAACAACTTTAAGTACAGGAGTTTGTAGATTTCTGTTATTATTTTAAAACTTAAAGTTTTACTATTATTATTTTTTCCCAAGCTCTATCATATCATACCATTTGCTTTACCTTCACTCAGCCAAGAGAGTGAAAACCTTAATAAACCTTTTTTTTCAAAGATTATTTGTTTATTTGAGAGAGAGAGAGAGAACACATACACACAGAAGGAGAAGGAGAAGCAGACTCCCCTCTGGGCAGGAAGCTTGACCCAGAGCTAGATCCCTGGACCCTGGGATCATGACCTGAGCTGAAGGCAGACGTTCAAGGGACTGAGCCACCCAGGCGTCCCTTTAGAAACCTTTTCATAAAAGGCTACCACAACTTGATAATTAATGAAAATACTTGAAAACAAATTTTAACTAATATTATTCTTGCTAATTCTTTGAATACAGTATTTCTATCACTTAAATTTTAAAAAATGTGAATATGGAAAAAATGATTTAAAAAACACACCAGAATGTGTGTTACTTTTAAGTTAAGTAACCAGATTTGAACTTCCCCAAACAAGCGTGGTTGGTCTCTCAGTTCCTAGTGAATAAGAAAGAAAGAACAAAAAAGGGCACCAATTGTAAAATAAATCTCACTGTATTAGCACTAACTCATGTACTCTATATACAACACAGAAGTTAAAAAAATACAAGTCAATGTCATAAGAGGAATAAATCATTCCCCAATGCATTGAGGAATTTAGTTCAAAAAGAAAATGTTTCAAAAAATGAAAAAGAAAAACTTTCTATGTCCCTACCTTTTATTTCAAATATTCAAAGGATTTAAGAAAATTTAGAAGTTTAAAAATACGTCCTTGAAACCATACTAGTACCAATATCTTCTAAAGAGCTATTCTGCCTAAAGCACCTTTCCTGCAGTTTGGGGTGGGGGAGAGGGGAAAGGGAAACTGAAGTGCCTAGAACTTTTTGAAAAATATAATTTTACTTTTGTGTGAATGATGCACAAACTGGTGTTTTTGGTCAGGCTTCCAGTGACATAAGCAAAGCTGAAGCAGGCCTTGGAAAACATGAAGAAACTCATCTTACCTCAAGCACCATAAGGTAAAAACAGATACACACACAATCAATATGATTAAGCCAAGAGGCTGACTTCTCTATGCTTGCCTCTTTTTGCTGACACCCAGATGTTCAGTTCCAGGACTCCGAGGGCAGGCTGCAATTACTCACTGCCTAGACCTGAAATTCCGGTTCTTTCACATTGTTCTCCACTTCCATCCTTGGCCACCCTGGCCTACCCGGTGTCAGGTTACACTCAGGCAGCATTTATAGCACCTTGCAAAACAGCCAAACAGATCACATACCTAGACCTGTCAATACCTGCGGTCTCAAGATTAACCCTTTTTCTGTATGTGTTCTGCAAATGAGAGAATTTAAAACCAAATGGAGATATCCAACAGTAATCAGATAGTGTTTTAACCTTGGTCCTTAAAAAAAAAAAAAAAAATTTAACTCCTTTCCCTTCTCAAAAAAAGTTGAAAGTGATAATTATCAAAATGTCATTAATGGGTGCTTTTTATTATATAGATAAACTGAAGGAACTTTATTCCCTCCAGCACCCAAAACCTGAACTCTGACAGAAACACACCTGTCCAAGAAACACAAACATGCTCCAATGGACTTATCAGCAAAGCCAGAAAATCTCTGAAGAGTCAACTTGCAGGGAAATTCTGTTTCGTTTCTGGGGTTGTTTATTCCCCAGTTAATATATTTATCCTCTTAGAAGATGCTAGAACAATGGTTGCCCCACCTGAACACACAGCAGGTTTCCATCAGTAACAGTGTTTCACTCTGGTCCTGACTGCAGGAGAAAAGCCAGGGACATTTAGTTTGAAAGTCCCCCAGGAGATTTTGCTGCATGCCATGCCTCCCCCCACCTCCAACTCCCACACAACACTCTTCCAGAAGAAACTGTATTGTCATAAGAAGTTTGACTCTTAAGGAGAGACGCACTGTCCCTCCAGTTTACCACCTTTACCCTAGCTTCCCTCCAGGCTTTCTTCATCCAGTCAAAGGAACAGTTTAATACAAATAAAAATATCAGCAACTTACTTCTTTACTCAAAACTACCTCACTACTTATAGGAAGAAGTTCAAACCCATGAACAGGGATTAGTGGGGTTCTTCCATGTGTTGTCAAAGACTGGTCAGATTTGTAAAACAGAATAGCTGAACAGAATTAAGGACTGAAAGAGTGAACAAGAATATTCCATGGACTAAGTTTAAGAGAATACCTCTGCCATATTACTACTCTTCACACCCAACTCAGAAAGGGTTATTCCAGGGGCTCCTGGGTGACTCAGTTGGTTAAGCAGCTGCCTTTGGCTCAGGTCATGATCCCAGGGTCCTGGGATTGAGCACCATGTCCGGCTCCCTGCTCAGAGGAGAGCCTGTTTCTCCCTCTCCCCCTGCCTGCCACTCAGCCTATTTATGTTCTCTCTATCTCTCTGTCAAATAAACAAACAGTCTTTAAAAAGAAAAAAGAGGTATTCCAGCATTTCTGCATTTTACCGTCTTCATGGTCCCCTGGCCTCACCCCAATATTAAAGAAGCCAAAATTAGCCCTGCCCCGTCCTCCCATCCCAACCCCGTATGCACTACCCTTTCTCAGACTTCTCCCTGTGCTCACTGCCATGCTCAATACAGATCTCTCCATACATTCTTAGATGATCACGATCATTTATACCTGTGGCATTTTCAAAATCACAGTGGGAACAGACTTACAAGTATAAACTCCAGAGAAGTAAAATGTTTTCACCTTTTCCCAAGTTTCCAAGTTTGATGGAGTTTAAAATTCCTTGTACACAAAACTTCCTGCTCCCCACATGCGAGAAGACCTCTAATGATCTAATGACCTCCGTGTTTCATAGCATTACCCCTTTTCTTCTTTAAATAATAGGGATCTTAAGAAAATCTAGATGTAATCAAACAATTCTGGTGTTCCATGTCAAGATCCTTAAAATGGGATTCTTCCCATTTTATCCTCACAGCTATCTGGCAATCACCTCAGATTCTAAATTCAATGGCACCAAAAAACTAGACGCAACAAAACCACAAATGAGAGATAAAGAAAGTAGATGGACAGGAGCTTAGTACTGTAACAGACATAAAATATAGATACGCAATATTTATAAATTATGCATGTAGCTTTTTATCTTCTTACTGTTAGAAATCTTAGAAGCAAACTTTAAATATTCCTCATAGGAAATATAAAGATTTAAAATACAAAATAATTAAATAAATAAAAATACAAAATAATTAAAAGTTTAGGCTCTTCTATATTTCATAATATAATTGCTCACTCACTTTTTAAATCATATGAATCTGTTTCAGTTAACTGAAGTGCATCAACATCTTACATTAGGTGAGAGGAAACACTTTTTTTAAAAGATTTTATTTGTTCATTTGACAGAGAGAGATCACAAGTAGGCAGAGAGGCAGGCAGAGAGAGAGGAAGGGAAGCAGGCTCCCCGCTGAGCAGAGAGCCCGACGCGGGACTCGATCCCTGGACCCCGAAATTATGACCCGAGCCGAAGGCAGCGGCTCAACCCACTGAGCCACCCAGGTGCCCCGAGAGGAAACACTTTTTGATGCTTATCTGATGTATATCTAGAGCTAATCAGAAGATCCCACAAAATCCATTTAAAAATTTTTTTTTATTTTCTCTTAAGATTTTTTAAATTTATTTGTCAGAGAGTGAGAGAAAGTATAAGCAGGAGGAGCAGCAGGTAGAGAAGGAAGCAGGCTCCCCACTGAGCAAGGACTTGATCCCAGGACTTGATCCCAGGACCCTGGATACATGACCTGAGCCAAAGGAAGCCACTTAACCGACTGAGCAATCCAGACATCCGAACATCCATTCTTTTAAAAGATTTTATTTATTTATTTGAGAGAGAGCATAAGCAGGTGGATTGGGGGGGGGCGGTGGAGAGAAGACAGGAGAGCCACAGGGAGTCTGTTTAGACTCTTTGCTGAGAAGTGAGTCCAATGTGGAACTTGATCCCCCAACCCTGGAATCATGACCTGAGGTGAAAGCAGATGCCTAACCAACTTAGCCACCCAGGCACTCCTACAACTTCCATTTTCTAAAGAAACTATGCTTCTGTTGATTGAATTAGTAGTAACACATTGATGAATATTTACTACACTTTCCCAAACTCAGTATTGTGGTAAATACAAAAAGATAACGCATGGCCTCTTGTCCATGAAAGATATAACCTAGTTCAGAACACCAAAAAGGTAGTAGGAAATTAAATGCTCATAAAGCTGGTCAGTTCTACAGCCATTTCAGAAGAGGGCATGGGCAAACAGGTTAAGGAAACACTCGTAGACAACAAAGGACTAAGTCAATCTGAGAGGAAGGTAGCAGGTCATAGAGAGATTAAGGGAAAAGAATAAAGTATAGCATGTGTGCAAAAGTGCATGTGCACACACGTGAATGCTGAGAATCAAAACTGATCAAATTACCAGCTTCACAAGAGCTAAGAGGTGTCAATGGGAAATGGTGGAAAATGTGGTTAACTAAGCAAAGGAAAACCAAATTATGGAGACTTGAAAGGCAGGGAGTAGTATTTAGGTTTGATTTGGGAAGAGGTAGTAAGTTCCTGAAGGTTTTCAAATCAAGTTGCAACAACAGAGTGTGGTCCCTATGATTACAAAGCTCAATGCAAGTCACATACGTGGGATCTGGTAACTACCATCCAAAAATGATGAGAACAGCTTAAACAGACATTCCACAACTTGATTGCTACATGGATAGCTTCCAGGCACCAATGTGTACACTGCCCTCCTTAAATTCTTCATTAATTATAATAGAGATTCTCAATGATGGTTTTTAAAATGCCTACAGTGCTATAAAATTGTTTAAAAGGAAATTCACTTAACTAATTTACTTCAAGTTTTTGTTTTCACCTAATTGACTTCAAGCTTTTGTTTTTCCTTAGGTGAAAAGAAGAGGGGGAAAACAAGAAAAAAAGATTTTCAAAAAGATATTGACATTAGCACATAACCTTTCTTACAAGTTATTCAACTGAACATCAAAACTGTCCTACATTCATTTGAATAAGAGTGAAACTGAAGCACTGGAAGTAGATGAATATACAGATGATTGTATCTTGTCAGTACCATTTAATCATATTTTGAAAAATGATGCTCATTTAGTTAATCAGTGAAGAAAGGATATTCATGACAGATGCACATTTCTTGGTCACTGAATAGATACTACTATCACCAACACTTAAGGAAGCTTTACTTCCTTCCAGAGAGGATGTCCAGAAGAGCGGTGCTTCTGTGAAAACATGGAGTTGACCAAGGGAGGGTGCATTAATAAAGGTATTTTCTGCTTTATGGGTTTGCCTTACTCTTGGAAAGTTCAAGAATTCAAAGTCACCATCATAGATGAAAAAGGCTCTTACTAGATTTTTTAAAAAATAGATTTTATTTTTAAGTAATCTCTATACCCAACGTGGGGCTCAAACCCATAACCCCAAGATCAAGAGTCACACACTCTGCTGACTGAGCCAGCCAAGTGTACCTCACTTATTAGACTTTTAAATATGCTTTCACATAAAGACACATCCAGAAATTGTAAAAGAGCATAGTAAGGTTTATTTACATTATCATTTGTTAGTTATACCTCACACATCTAAATTTTACAATTTATAGAGCAAAACATACATACTACTTTAATTCTTAAACATTTATAACAATCACTAATTTTTTAATTTTTTTTTAAGATTTCATCTATTTGAGTGAGTGAGAGAGAAAGAGCAGATAAGCAGGAGCGAGAAGGGAAGCAGACTTCCTACTGAGTGGGGTGCCCGATGAGGGCTCTGTCCCATGACCCCAAGATGATGACCTCAGCCAAAGGCAGACACTTAACCAGCTGAGCCACCCAGGAACCCCAACCACTGAGGTTTTTAAAAAAAAACACAAAAAATCATGACACTTATCCTCAAAGAGCTTAAGAAATGATAACAAATTACAAAATAAATATGTGGAAGAAAGTAATCGATCGCTACCATTTCTATGTGCCAGGCCCTCTGCTAAATACTTCGCTATCTGTTATTTATTCGTTCCATTAGTGATACCCACCTCACTTTAGTTACACAAGGATCCAAGGACTGGGGGAACCAACCATGTACGGGCAGGGACCTGGTCATGGTCACCACCATACTCCCCTTATCTTACACAGATGGTTCATGATAAATACCTGCCAGTGAATGCTCAAGGTGTTCAGAGAGTTTGAGCACATGTCTGACTTCAGCTCATGCTTACACCTTTCCACGCAATCAGCAAATACCACTAAGTACCTACAATATGCCAAGATCCTCCCCTAGATGCTATAGATAAAGTGGTAAACAGAACAAATAAAATACAAATAAAGTGGTAAACCAAAACATCTGCCTTCGTGAGGCTTCTCATCCAGTTATCTTTTTTTTCTTCCTATTTCACCCATCATCTCACCCACCTCCCCTCTGGTAACCATCAGGTTGTTCTCTATCAAGTCTGTTTTGTAATTTGTCTTTTTTTTTTTCTTTGTTCACTGTTTTGTTTCTTAAATTCCACATGAGTGAAACATGTGGTATCTGCCTTTCTCTTATTTACTCTGCTTAGATTATCTCTCTAGCTCCATCCATGTCATTGCAAATGGCATGATTTCATTCTTTTTCATGGCTGAGTAGTATTCCATTGTATATATACACCACAACTTCTTTATCCATTCAGCTACTGATGAGCACTTGGGTTGCTTCCATAATTTGGTTATTGTAAATAATGCTATAATAAGCATAGGTCTGCCTGTGTCCCTCTGAACAACTCTGAATTAATGTTTTGTATTTTTTAGGTAAATACTCAGCAGTGTGATTACTGAATCATAGTATACTTCTATTTTTAACGTTTTGAGGAACCTCTTTACTGTCTTCCACAGTGGCTGCACCAGTTTGCATTCCCACCAGTGAGGGTTCCTTTTTCTCTACATCCTCATCGATATTTGTTGCTTCCTGATCTAATCTAATGATCATAATGAAAACATTGTTTCCCCTCAAAATAGTCTGCATTAAAAATGTGAGGTTGGGATGCCTGGGTGGCTCAGTCAGTTAAGCAGCTGCCTCTGGCTCAGGTCATGATCCTGGGGTCCTGGGATGAAGTCCCACATCAGGCTCCCTTCTCGGTGGAGAGCCTGCTTCTCCCTGCCCTCTTTCTGCTGCTCCCCCTATTTGTGCACTTTCTCTCTCTGTCAAATAAATAAATAAAATCTTAAAAATAAATAAAAATGTGAGGTTGTCGGGCAATACAGGTTGTTATCTTATGCCAGGAGTAGAAACTTCTGCCACTCTCCTTCCCTGTCTATCTCCCATTATCTTTCAACCCCTAACAATTAGGCACAGAAAATGTGACCTCTCCTACTCTAAGATAAGAGTTGTGGGAGAAATGCTGCACTTTAAAGACAATCTTTAAGTACACATGAGAGGGAAAAGGAAAACATGGGGTGCGGGTAGAGATGGGGAGAACTACAGCTAAACCTAAAGGCAGGTTTCTTCAGGGCAAAGCGGATTATCCTAGATGGAGATAACCAGAGAGCTTCTGTTTCACTTTAATTTTTATTTTGACTTGAGTTTAAATTTTTTAAGATTTTATTTATTTGACAGAGACAGAGGGAGAGAGAGAGAGAAAGAGAGCACAAGCATTGGGAGCTTAGACACAGGGAGAAGGAGACCCCCCCTACTGAGCAGAGAGCCTATGTGGGACTCGATCCTAGAACCCTGGGATCATGACCTGAGCAGACGCCTAACCCACTGAGCAAGCCAGGCGCCCCAACTTTGAATTGAAATTTAACAAGAGAGTTTATTGGGATTTTTAAAAAAGCATTCTCTTTACAAATATAAACATTTCAAGGAAGAAGAGTAAAGTCTCCCTGTATTGTCATTTCCTATATACTAGATGGTCTACCGAAATCCTATCAGTACTATCTATATTCTTTAATTTACTTAACAGTGCTCATAGAGACCTAGGTGCCAGATTCAGGCAGAAGGGAGAAGGACAAGGAAAGCAAAGTGGCTAACGTGCAGTCTGGCCCGGTGAGCCAGCATAGTCTACCACCTAAGTCAAATGCTAATCACAATAATATACATAACACATCAGGAGGAGACACAAAGCTCATTCTCCCGAGTTATCCTATAATTATTTACTATGTCCCATCTCTCCAGGTTACAAGCTACTTAAGAACAAAAGACTTAGATAAATTATTTCTATGGTCCTTTATTAATATAATTTAAACGCATATTAAAAGTATATTGTGTTACCAGGTGGTGGGTATGGGGGAGGGCACGTATTCCATGCAGCCCTGGGTGTGGTGCAAAAACAATGAATACTGTTATGCTGAAAAGAAATTAAAAAAAAAAAAAAAGTATATTGTGTTGCAAGTCAAATTAGGCCACAAGATCAAAGGACACTGTCTTTTGTTAATAAAAAATATTTACTAACTGTAATTCTTCATTAAAATGATAAAACATTAGTGTTTCACTATGTCTGCTTTAGCCTTTCACAGAATTTTATGTGAGGTTTTCACCTGCCAGAGCCAACTGGTGGTGTTCTGGGCTTTACTATGCTCAAAGCAACATACATACATGTATTTTCTGAATCAAACACAGAGAAACACAAGTGCCACAAACAAATGGGGCAAAAACGGGAAGCCCCACATATAAAAGAACACCCAAAACCCCTATGAACTATTTTCCGAATGTCTAGTCTAAGTCGGTTTTCTTTTTTTAAGACCTGTTTTAATAAACATAAGAACTACTTCACTGGTTCTTTTGAAACTTCTTAAGAAGTGAAATTCATATAGCTTCATAATTTTTCCTTTAAGCTTTAAAAGCAGAGCAGAGCTGAATCCTTAGATTTGCCTTTTTTATTGGATCATTTAAATTTGATTTTTAAAAATAAGATTGTAACCTACATCCATTTTCAGCTGGGAAAACTGTTAATACATGAACTTTTTAAAAACATTCCTAGAATAGACAGGTCTAAATAAAAACCTGCTTGCAAAGAATCTTGTTTTGTTGATAATAGGACTATAATTTATTTATTTTTATTTTGTTTATTTTTTATTTTCTGTATTGACATTGAAAGACAGTACTTTAGAAGCCCAATTTCACTGAGGTACATAAGACTAAGGAATAAAACCAGAAAATACAGGAAGAAGCAAGAAGCAGTAAAGGGAATTATTCCTTTTATTCAGTGGAGAAATCAGAAAAACAATAATGGAGAGCTAGACACTTTCTCCAGATTAATCTGAAGACAAAAGAAAAAGATTTTTGATGTACAGCAATCAATACTAAGGTATTCTCAGCCATATTGTTTAGTGAGCCAATAATCACCACTTCCACTTATGCTGAAAACACTAATAATCTCATTAAGACACTTCATTTCTATAAACAGCAAAAACAAAGAGGGGGAAGGAAGAAGCAGGAAAGAAGTCTTACAATGAAACTGTTTCTTACAAATAAACCATAAAGGAATATTATAGAAAAGAATCATATTATAGTTCTTTAATCAGCTTTTTTGTTTCTAGAACGAAGAAAAGAAATATCAAGCATATATTTATTCCTCTAAGAAGTATTTATAAAATCTATTACATGCTAGGTACTAGGTACCTAAAATAAAAAAGTATAATAAAGAAAAGAAAAATAAAGAAGTAGTTTACTGCCTTAAGCAAGAAAAAAGTATGCAAACAGATAACCAAAGAACAATGTAAATAATTAAGTCAACCAAGTGTTAAAGGAATAATGAGAAAGAGTTAAATACCTGTGAGAACCTGAGAAACTTCACAGGGAAGTGATATGTGGGCCATGTCTTTAGGCATAAGTAGCATTTCTTTTTTTCAAAGCAGAGATAACGTGAGGGAGGTGGTGGGGACGGTGGCAAGGGGCGGGGGCGGGGCTTGGGAGGGTGATATTCCAGGTAGAACAGGCAAAGGTAAATTTAAAAGTCTGAATCACTGAATAATATGACTAATAAGTGTAATAGGAATTTAATAAAAACAAACTTTTTCCTAAAAGGACACAGGACCTACTAATATCAGAAAACACACTTTCAAATCCTAGTTCTTCCATCTACTGTATTTTGAGTAAGTCAAGCTTTCTGACCTTCCTTTTGTCATCTTAAAGTTGTACAATAAAATGCTTTAAATCTGGATATGCCAAAATACAAAAATAAAATTATGCTTAAATACTAAAATTTCAAGATCAAAATATTAGTTTGTCACTTCATATTGAATATACATCATACATATAAATTTGAAAGCCAATCCTTTATGACCTATATAAATTTCACAAAACACATGTTTAATTATATAAAAGTTATATTTTCTATATCAAACATGTAACTGTAATCCATACAATCCATATAATACAAAACAAGCCTACAACATACCTAGAATCAACGAGTGACAGAAGTTTAATGAAACAAGCTTTATATTTAACGGGTCTCCCTAATGGGAAATTAAAGCAGCAATTGTACATCTGTGTCTCTGTTCCTCTCATCGTGGTTTAACTGACAGGAAGCAGAGAACAAGATATGGCATACAAACGTCAAGTACTTCCTGCCTTCTCTGCTACATCTTTATGTCTTGTTTTATAAATAGCCAATAGTTTATGTGAAACTGTATGAAAGTACGGTCAACTATAAAATAGGAATGGTGAAGAGTGTTTATGAAAACAGAGCAAATAAAAAGGTATTCTGAGGCTGGGATCTAAGTTCATTATGCGCACAAAAACTCATTATTACAGTTTTCTGAAAAAGTATCCTTAAGAATAAATGTCTTACAAATTAAGACTGGAAAGACCACAATGACTGAGTAAAAAAATCAAGTGTCTGAACAATAGAATAAGCCCTCAAACTGGTTAGAGAAGTAACACTTGACTACCTAGGTAAGTAAGAGATAAGTACCACCTTAAAAAAAAAAAAAAAAATTAACCTTCCAGCAATTGACACAAAGCAGGGCAGATAACTACTTGCCTCTTTGATTTTTGGTCACCATGGCTTCTTGTCAGTACTCTTCCCAGATTATAATTTAGGTTCTCCTTCAACCAAACTATTTCTACCCCCTTGCCCAGTTCCCTATGTATCCCAAACTTGGCTAACATTATTTACTCATTTATGCTCAATTCATGAATACACACAAATTAAATAAAAATCTGTTCTCAGGAGGTAAATTCTTACTGCTCTAAGTCATTTTAAGCAAACTATCTATCCCAGGACCCTGAGATCAAGACCCGAGTTGAAGGCAGAGGCTTAACCCACTAAGCAACCCAGGCGACCCCAAACTAGTAATTCTTAAGAATCAACTCAATTCATCATTCAAATGCCTCATATTCTATAAAATCTTGGATGCAATGCAAGCATCTTCTCCATTCATCTTGGTCAATTCTTAGCTACGCTGTAAGCTACCACAACTACAATTTCACCAGGATTCAGTGTCATTCCTCTCTAGATCATGTTCAGAATGACTCAGTATTTTATTACACATAAGCCCATATAGAGCTTCCTGTGACCTCTTTTCTAAACAGAACTTAGTATGCATTTAATAGTCAACTTTAAGCAGGGCACCATGCTCCTAAAGTAACTCTGCTTAAATGAGTGGCATGGAAAACGATTTCTTTCTCACCCAGTATTTTTCAGTGGAAGAATCTAGTTCATTCTTTTCAAGAGTCTAAGAGTCATTAGTGTCTTCCTAGCATGTCTTTGGTACACAGCTGCTCTTGTAAAAGTATTACCTCAATTGTCCCCAATATCTAGGAATAAATGATCCCTGAATCTCAAGGGAAGTATCTATTTCCTTACACGTTAGTTCCTTTCGCCTCTGATGTTTGGTCAGTCACCCTAGGTTCTTAGCGTAGGTAAGAATTGACCAAGATGAATGGAAAGTCTCACAGCGTCCAAGAACCTAGTGTCCACCACCTTCTCAAAAATCAAATATGCTAACGATGGTGTGCAGCTGTTTGTTTCTACCAAGGGCAGGTGTACATTACACCTTCCTTTCAGTTTATTCCTAAGACTAACAGGTTGTGAATTATCCTTTAAAAACACATAAATCTGTCTCTGATCCATAGATCAAAAGATCAAATAGAACATCCAATTTAGAAAGTTCTTATCATTAAACATTTTCAATAAGATCATTTACAAAATAAATCATGATTTTAAATGCAAATTATTTCAAACTGACTCTCAGATTATTTATTATTTTTTTTCAGTGTCCCAAGATTCACTGTTTAAGCACCACACCTAGTGCTCCATGCAATACATGCCCTCCTTAATACCTACCACCAGGCTCACCCTTATTATTATTATTTTTTAAAATCTTATTTACTTGAGAGAGAGAGAGTGACAAGAGAGCATGAGAGAGGAGAGGTCAGAGGGAGAGGCAGACTCCCCGCTGGGCAGGGAGCGGGATGTAGGACTCGGTTCCTGGGACTCCAGGATCATGACCTGAGCTGAAGGCAGGCGCTTAACCAACTGAGCCACCCAGGCTCCCCTGACTGTCAAAATAAAACACACATGACATTGGGGTGCCTGAATGGCTCAGTTGGTTAAGCATCCTACTCTTGATTTTGGCTCAGTTCATGATCTCGAGAGTTGTGAGATGGAGTTCATGTAAGTCTCCACACTCAGTGGGGAGACCTGCTTGAAATTCTCTCTCCCTCTACCCCTCCCTCCCTCCCTAGAATAAATTTTTTTGAAAAGTAAAATAAAGGCTTAAAAAAACGTAACATTAATTCTAATTAATTAGTCTAATTTAAATCTAAAATCTTCACATTATTTTTACTTAGGCTCTAATACATAAGAATGTGTTTTGTCTGGTGTATATATATATATATATATATATTTTAATTTTTAACTTTTTTAAGATTTTATTTATTTATTTGACAGACAGAGATCACAAGTAGGCAGAGAGGCAGGCAGAGAGAGAGAGGAGGAAGCAGGCTCCTTGCAGAGCAGAGAGCCCAATGCAGGGCTCCATCCCAAGACCCTGGAATCATGACCTGAGCTGAAGGCAGAGGCTTTAACCCACTGAGCCACCCAGGCACGCCTTGTCTGGTATATTTTAAAATTTATATAAATAGTATCATACTATATATATTCTCCCAGCACACCTTAACAAGACACAAAATTTAGAATAAACACAAAGATTATCTGAAAAGAAATTTTAAACATTAAACATTCTCTAGAACTCAGCGCTTAGAAAAATATTATCACTGAAAATAAGTCATGGTTATTACACTTCCATTATGACAAAGAGACATATCTAAGATCTAGAAAGCAGCCTATCTTCAATGATGCCTCTCATGAAAAGTGTTCTGACTTTCCGCAGAACATGGATGGTTCCCCTTAAGAACAAACATCATGTGTGGAAATCTTAAGAAGAAGCCTGGAGGTCTAACCCTAATGGTCTTTTTCTGACTTGCCTAAAAGGTGTGGGCTACACCGACACACGGGACACAGTGATGGTTCCATCAGCAAGATGTTCTAAACTACAGTGAGAAAATCTCTGGCTGTGCTTGTTATAGAAACTTCTTTAATTCACTCGGAAGCTAAGTAATCTAAAGCAACTCAAAGTTCTCCCAATTAAGAGCAACACAGTAAGAAAATGTAAATCAGAAAATGCCAAATGAGGAAGTGACTCTATAAGGAAGAAGTGAATTTGAAAGCGTATTTCACCTATTTCTATAAAGCATTTAAAAATGATTGATACCACTGCCAATTCCTTTTACACTGAAGATTAAACTCAAAGTCACTACACAGAAATCCCTCAGACTGGAAGGGAAGACAGCAACTGCCTTCTTTGCCTTTTAATCTCTTTCCCTTTCCGTAATTACAAAATCACCAACTAAATGGAAATGTTGAGGGTCAGAATCAACACATAAACTCGAGAAATGCGGATTTCCTCATTACAGAGGCACCCAGTGTAGAAAAATACTGTATTATAAGCTCATATTTCACACAGACTTTCACAAATTTATATTCTTATCATATAATTGTGTAGAAGTATGATCCCTTATTTAACCAAGCCCCATTTCTGGACATTTGGACTATTTCTAAGGTTGCCAAATTACAGCGATCCTCAAAATGTAATCCTCAGACCCACAGAGGATCCAGAACCCCTTTCATCAGAGAGTTCATGAGGTCAAAACTATTTTCATAGTAATACTAGGGTACTATCTACCCTTTGCTCACCATGTTCACATTTACACTAAGAATGCAAAAGCAAAGGCGGGCAGGTATAAATGTTAGCCTTAGCATGAAACAGGCTGTATCACCAAGCCATACCAGTCACTGTATTCTTTACCACAAGGCACTCACATTTAAAAGAAGGCAGTTTCATTTAAGAACGTCCTTGATGGGGACGCGTGGGTGGCTCAGCTGGTTAAACAACTGCCTTTAGCTCAGGCCCTGGTCCTGGAGTCCCCGGATGGAGTTCCGCGTCAAGCTCCCAGCTCCACAGGGAGTCTGCTTCTCCCTTTGACCTTCTCCCCTCTCATACTCTCTCAGTGTCTCTCTCTCTCAAATACATACATAAAATCATAAAAAAAAAAAAAAGAACATCGTTGATGAAGGGATGCCTGGGTGGTTCAGCTGGTTAAGCAACTGCCTTCAGCTCAGGTCATGATCCTGGAGTCCTGGGATCAAGGCCTGCATCAGGCTCCCTTGCTCAGTGGGAAATCTGCTTCTCCCTCTGACTCTACCCTGTCTCATGCTGTCTCTCTCATTCTCTCTTTCAAATAAATAAATAAAATCTTAAAAAAAAAAAGGGGGGGGCGCCTGGGTGGCTCAGTGGGTTAAGCTGCTGCCTTCAGCTCAAGTCATGATCTCAGGGTCCTAGATGGAGTCCTACATCGGGCTCTCTACTCAGCAGGGGGCCTGCTTCCCTTCCCCTCTCTCTGCCTGCCTCTCTGCCTACTTGTGATCTCTCTCTGTCAAATAAATAAATAAAATCTTAAAAAAAAAAAAAGAATGTTCTTGATGAAGAGCAAAACTACTTCTTTTCTTAAATTTCAACCATTAAATATGTGCCTTTTTAGCACTGTGAGTGATAAAATAAGAAGTACACATTCTAAAACAGAATGGTTATCTTGACCAAAAGCACCAATTATTTGTTTTGCTTTTTTGTCTTTTGTTTTTAAAGTAGACTCCATGCCCAATGTGGTGCCTGGGACTTGAACTCATGACCCTGCCGAGAGTCGCACGCTCGACCAATTGAGCCAGCCAGACTCTCCACTAATTACTTTAATTGTGAGCTAAACTAGCTGCTTTTTTCATGGAACACCATTTTTACTTCAAAGAACTATTTATTATTCATAACTGGGTATCTGGTATACAAGTTCCCAAAAATGAATAAAATGACCCTGTTACTTCAGGAAAACAACTAACAGCAATTGTCACCAATGATAAATGTGAGCTTTCAACTGAAAATCAGAATTTTAGAAAATTTATGTACACTACTTTGGGCATATTAGCTTTCTGATACTTAAAAGACTTTTTGATAAGACTAGTATAATATTTAAAAATGTGATTTTTAAAAATATCACATTTGGAATATTCAGATGATCAATGAATGATGTTAAAGAATATTATCTCAGGAAAACATTAATTCATCAAAGTGCAAGACAGACAAATGGATTTTGTCTGTCAAAAGTTCACCGATAGGATTTCAGACTCCCTTTTGCACTAAGCTTTAAGAAATTAGCATTTGTTAAGTTTTGGTGTAGTATCAAAGTAAAAGCCTCTACCTGAAGTGGCTATTAAAATACATCTCCTCACCAGGTGATTCACACACCTGTACCCCTGGGGATACAAATACATTATATGTTTATTAAAAAATTTAAAAATTAATAAAAAGAAAAAAAATACATCTCCTTGGGGGGGGTGGGAGGTTGGGTGAGCCTGGTGGTGGGTATTAAGGAGGGCACATATTGCATGGAGTACTGGGTGTGGTACATAAACAATGAATTTTGTTACATCTAAAAGAAATTTAAAAAATAAATAAAAATTGGGACGCCTGGGTGGCTCAGTTGGTTGGTCGACTGCCTTCGGCTCAGGTCATGATCCCAGAGTCCTGGGATCGAGTCCCGCATCAGGCTCCCAGCTCCACGGGGAGTCTGCTTCTCCCCCTGACCTTCTCCTCGCTCATGCTCTCTCTCACTGTCTCTCTCTCAAATAAATAAATAAAATCTTTAAAAATAAATAAATAAATAAATGAAAATTAAAAAGAAAAAAATACATCCCTTTTCCCAAGTAGAAATCTGTATTAGGCCAAATTTTCTTCACATTCTTCAACAAAAGCAAAATATTGCAACAGAAGCAGATATGAAAATCTAGCTATCTTCTGTTAAGCCGAAGATTAAATAAAGATTTGCACTCCTTTCAATACAGTTTTTGCTTTTGAAAAAACACATGTCAGGGCGCCTGGGTGGCTCAGTGGGTTAAGACCTCTTCCTTCAGCTCAGGTCATAATCCCAGGGTACTGGGATTGAGGCCCGAATCAGGCTCTCTACTCAGTGGGGAGCCTGCTTCCCCCTCTCTGTCCGCCTGCCTCTCTGCCTACTTGCGATCTGTCAAATAAATAAAATCTTTTAAAAAAAAGAAAACACACTTGTCTTTTATAAAAATAACTAAATTAACATGTAATGAGTTTATTATTTTTCAGGATATTAATGTATCAATATTTTTAAGTTTTGCTTTAATTTCTAATATTAGTAAATACGGATAAAGGTAACTCACATGAATAAAAGCTCTTCGGGATCCTCGGTAATTTTTAAGAGTATAAAGAAAACAAAGTGTGAGGAGACAGGGCATAAAATTTATAAACTGCTATGCTATTAAAAACCAGTGGTTCAAGTATTTTCATAGTTTCATCTCTGTTCCCATCCTTAAGTTTTCTTTGAGATAGAGTCCTACAACTGAGATTGTTATGTCAAAAAACAGGTACATTTTCAAAGCATTTAATGTAAGTCAATTGATCTCCAGAAGGCTTTTTGATTAATACTGCTATCAAAAGACTATATGCAGATACATTTAATGGTGTTCTCACCATCCCATAGTACTTTGATTTTTGTCAATATGATGGGCAAAAGTAATTTTATTTAATTTGTATTCCTTTACTAGCAACTTTAATATTTTAACATTAAATATAATTTAAACATAAGTATATTAACTATATATTACATATTTAATAATCACTATAATTAATAATTTACAATGTATTAAATATAAATAATACTCTCCCCAACTTTTTTTTACGATTTTATTTATTTATTTGAGAGAAAGAGAGAGAGAGAGAGAGCGCGCGCGCGCATGAGAGAGGATAGGGTCAGAGGGAGAAGCAGACTCCCTATTGAGCAGGGAGCCCATCATGGGACTCCATCCTGGGACTCCAGGATCATGACCTGAGCCAAAGGCAGTCACTTAGCTAACTGAGCCACCCAGGTGCCTGTCCCCAGCTTTTAGAAAAGATTTTATTTATTTATTTTAGAGAGAAAGAGGGAGAGCAGGAGCAAGGGGAGGGGCAGAGGCCGAGGGAGAAGCAGACTCCCTGCTGAGCAGAGCCCTGCTTGGGGCTCTATCCCAGTACCCTAGGATCATGACCTGAGTCAAAGATAGACACTCAACCAACGTGCCCCACTATGTGCCCCAATACTCTCCCCTATTTTAGTGACTTTTGCTGTTATTTGTGGAAGGGACTTGGAGGGACACAGATAAATATATGGTAAAAGTGATCCACTGTCTTTATTTTTGGGAAAAAACCTCTAAACTAACGGTTTTGTTCTAGCTCTAGTTTAGAACACTTGTGACTTTTTTAAGACTCTGATTTAATTTATTTAATTTATGTAAAGCTCCACTTTATTATCAATAGGAAAAAAGATTAAATCAAATGCTGTAAGTACCAGTAATCTATTAAATTATCCAATCTTAGGCAAGTTATTTAACCATAGTTTCCTAAATAAAACTTACAAATGGAAAAAAAAGGGCACCTGGGTGGCTAAGATGGTTGGGTGTCTGCCTTTGGTTTGGGTCATGCTCTCCAGGTCCTGGGATAGAGCCCCACGTTGAGCTCCACATTAGGTTCCCTGCTCCACAGGGTGTCTGCTCCTCCCTTTGCCTCTGCCTCTCCCCCTGCTTGTGCTTTATCTCTCTCTCTTTCAAATGAATAAATAAAATTAAAAAAAAAAAAAGAATGGAAAAAAATTCTGTAAGAATGATATTTAAAACACTGGT
Source organism: Neogale vison (assembly GCF_020171115.1). Taxonomy (NCBI): domain Eukaryota; kingdom Metazoa; phylum Chordata; class Mammalia; order Carnivora; family Mustelidae; genus Neogale; species Neogale vison. The sequence continues at coordinate 114,636,549 of NC_058095.1, read as the reverse complement.
TTGTAATCATGCAACATTCTTTTGGTGTCAAGACCCATTTATATTCTTAAAAGTTACTGAGGACGACAAAGAGCTTTTGTTTCCATGGTTATATTTGTCAACATATAAATTCTTTATAAGCATGGGCTATTATTATTTATTAAATGCCCTTTACAAGGATCCTTTCTCAGAAGAATGGTATATTGAAAAGAAAATTGTGGGATACACTTTTTACCCCCTTGGTAAAATAAAGCTCTTAAAAATATAAGTTCTAGAATGCTTTCTTCACTTTGAGGATCACTAATCTAATTCATCTGTAACTTTCTCTAATCTTTTAATCTAATTAGAATACATTTTAAGTCGGGACACCTGGGTGGCTCAGTTGGTTAAGCAGCTGCCTTCGGGTCAGGTCATGATCCTAGTGTCCTGGGATCGAGTCCCACATCGGGCTCCTTGCTCGGCAGGAAGCCCGCTTCTCCCTCTGCCTCTCCTCCCATTCTGTCTGCCTGTGCTCGCTCTCTCTGCCTCTCTCTCTCTGACAAATAAATAAAATCTTTAAAAAAAATTAAAAAAAAAGAATACATTTTAAGTGGAAGTCAATTAACAGGATATATATATATATACATATATGTATATATATATATAATTAATTTATGAATTCTGTTTTATTCACTGATATATTCCCCAACATCAAGAATAACGCCTAAGAGATAATACATAATTGTTGAATGAATCAGTAAATTATACAGACTGAAAAAGGAATTTAATTTAAAAAAATTTAAGGAGACTTGAACTACATAACTTATAAGAATCCTTCTTACTATAAAATCGTAGGACTTCTACTTCCATTTGTTCTTCTCTATCCCTGTCATCTCTGCCATGACTTATACATACACTGTGGGGAAAATCCTTTTTTTTTTTAAGACCTCATTTATTTATTTGAGAGAGAAGGAGTGAGGGTGTGAGACGCAGAGTCCCCGTGGAGCTGCGAGCCTGATGCGGGACTCAATCCCAAGACTCCGGGATCATGACCTGAGCCGAAGGCAGTCAGTCACTTAACCAAATGAGCCACCCTAGGCACCCCCACTGTGGGGAAAATCTTATAAAAGAGAGCCAAAAGATTACTATGAAAGCAAAAACATGGATTAAGGTCTCTGTTTTCACTTTTTAATGGCAAATACCCCAATTATATTATTAAATTTTGGAAACCTTACATACAAAGATTCCACACTGAGTTTATAACAACAACAAAAAAATCAACAAAGATAGAGGAATTGCTATCGTTATTGTAAGAATTTTAAGGAAGCAAGTTAAAAACATTGAGGAAGCAAGTTAAAAACATTGATTGTGTCAATAAATCTAATTTGGGGTAAAACAGCTTACTGAAGTTTATCAATAGTGTCAATTAATACTCTTATTAATTTTGTATGTCCTATAAATCTTTTTGTTCTGAAATGTGTTTTTTAAAGGTTTTATGTGAAAGAGAGCAAGCAGGCATGCACGAAAATGGTGGAGGGCGGGACAAAGGGAGAGGCAGACTTCCTGCCAAGCCAGGAGCCAGAGGGAGGGCTCAATCCCCGGATCCTGGGATCATGACCAGAGTCAAAGGTAGATGCCTAACTGACTAAGCCACTCAGGCACACCTGAAATGTGTTTCTGAATAATATTTGAATGTGTGATGATTCTAAATATGGAATTATTTCTAGCAAACTATAACTCCAACTTCTTAATGGATCTCAACTGATAGTTATCCATCAGAAGTAGGTCTAGAGTCATCTTACTAGTTATACGGGACAGTCTTACAACTTCGTTCTGAATTGAGCTAATCTTCAACTGAAGCAGACAGTTAACATATTTTATGATGTAGAATTTATTCAACATTTTAAAAAAATCAACCTTCTGTTCCTCAGCAAATTAACATTATTTCTCAGTTATTTACAAATGTGGGACAAAAATAAACTAGCTCTTACATAGCAAAACTGATTATTAAATAGGTCAATCAAAGAGAAAGAGAATGCATTAATCTAGCCATCATCAGCTTTATTTACACTAATATTTTACCACAGATTTGTTTCAGATTCTTAAGGAAGAAAGTCACATATAGCTAACACCTCCTATATATACCTCTCTAATCTCATTTTATCCCTCCCAACTATTCTAAATTTGATGTTGCCCCTATCTATCCACATTTTTATAGCTTTAATACATATGTATCAATAATCACATTATTTTATGTACATAATTGGGACTATATTATATTTATTCTACTAAGAATTTAACTCAAAATTGTTTGAAATAACTCTAATAAATGACAGGCATGGTAAACTGTTTAGTAGTCAAATATGTTGACGTCTACAACTTACTCTGAAATGCATCAATTGCCCATCTGTTTAGGGTCTTCAAGGATTTTACCCCCCAGGACAATAAACCATGGTAAGATGCTGAATGGGTAATAAGGCATCAATGGCAGGCCTCTGTTCCTAGGAAAAGTAATGAAGAACTCTAAATTATCTTGAACCATCCATTCTCTCCATACTCTTTGTAAACAGCTCTCATACCTCAATATGATGATACTGCCTTAGAGAACTCTGGCACATATGTTCCATGAACCATGTGCAAGAATGTTCCCAAACTGGAAATAATCTAATGTCATCAACAAGAGAGAGTAAATACATTCTGGTCTAGACAGACAATGGACTACAACATTGCAATTAAAATTAATTAAGATAAATCTCACAGAGTTGAATGAAAGAAGCAAGGCACTACAGAATATATATGGTGTGACTGCATTTACATGAAGTTCTAAGGGGTAAAAATTTAATGAAAAGGTTATCACAAAAGTTAAGACAGTAATTATTTTTAAGAAGAAACAAACATGGGGCAGCAGCAGGGGACTTCTAACACAATAAGCCCACTTCTTAACCTCGGTTGTTGTGTAACAGGCAAACACTTTGTAATTATATCCAAACTGCATATGCTTTATATATTCTCCTACATGTAAAATTCAGTTTTGTTTGTTTTTTTAAAGATTTGGGAGCCCAGTGCTGGGCTCGATCCCAGGACCCCGGGATCATGACCTGAGCTGAAGGCAGAGGCTTAACCCACTGAGCCACCCAGGCGCCCCTACAATTCAGTTTTAAAACAAAAAAGAGAATGAACTGCCCCATTACAATACTAAGCCTCCATTTAGTATTTTGATATTTAAAAAAATGCACATAAACAGTTACTAATTCAACACCTCATATTTATAGTTTTAGTTTCATTGTTCATAAGACTGTTTCCTAAAACACACAAAAAAATAAATTTTCCTTGATTTTTTTTTTATACCATACAACTTTGCACAAACACAACGCCCACTATATGACTGGGCATCCATCACACAGACAATGAACTTTACATGACCTTTTATCTTGTAAAGTCATACTAGTTCCTGCTACCTTGAAGAGCTTCTATTATATGGGGGAGAAAATTAGACAAGGATAGATCCAAGAAAACAAATTAAAAAAAAAAAAAAAACACCTTTTCAAAGAAATAGCTGCCTCTGGGCAGCAGGTAAGGGGAAAAGGAGGGAAGCCGCTTTTCATTACAGATTTTAAACATCATGTGCATATCACTTCATTAACTTTTTAATATAAAAATTCCTAAATCAGGCTTCAAACAAACTCTAGAAGGCATTCATATTGCTTACTTTTTTTTTTTTACAGTAGCAATTAATTCAGGCTGTAAAGTACAGAGACAAAAAAGAGCGGACACCTACTACTCAGCAATTGAAGGGCAGATAGAGGGAAAGTTCTGAATTCCTACAGGGGTGAGAGAAGAGAAGTTTAGGAAGAGTTTTCCTGATTCAGATATTTACAGCTGGTAGAGAAGAAATAAAAATGCTTTTGCACAGAAATCTGTACAACCAAAGCTCAGGTGCCTAACAAAGCAAATAGCACCCAAGTTATTTTTTTCATAAAGGGTAAAATGCCTCCACTTGTAGTACAGATCAAGTGCAACTTTTACTCTAGTATACACCATCTGACAAGACACAAAGATAGAGGTGACACAAAAAAACTTTCTCTTCAGTAGATTTTCACAGTAATGGGAGAAAGAGATTGTTCCAACAGTCAAAGCTGCCCTTATCACTTCAGCTGACTCAATGTTATTACTAACTCAATTTCTACCATCCATATGAAGCATCTCCTAAGCAAAAGAACAAAATATCCTGGCCAAACATGGAAACAATAATTATATTCAGACCATTCAACTGATGGACTGTTCTTCCCTTCTCCACAAGAGTCTGTGACAACACCTATGTCCCATTAGATGGGAAGTAATATAAGGTAAAACCTACGAATATGCAATCAGTGATGGAGTTAAATGTCCAAAGAAGCCTCAAAAATCAAATCCAAGCATCACATGTATTTAAAAATGAAACAAAACAAACAACATTTTTCCTAGCCTCAAACAACTGCAAATAATAATAGCGTATTTCCCAGGAGAAAAGGATTTTCAAAGGCTATAAATCCTACCTTAAATCAGGAAAGGAATGTTTTGTCTAAAAACCCAAGGATAAGGGAATGAAGAGAAGTACCAGATGGTACTAAAAAAACTAACACTGGGAGAGCCACGGTTCACTGAGATAAAGAATAGGCTAATTACATTTGGAAAAAAAAATAAGTAGCTTAATTATTTACTGTGGTCAGTATAGTGGTGGGTTTGGGAGTGAGAGGAAAAAAAGCAGAATTAGAGAGGCAGAAAAAGGGAAAGCCACAAAGTTGAATAAAGAAAGGAATAACTAAAGTAGAGGAGGGGTTTTAGTAAGTTCTAATATTGATTATAAACTACTCCAGTCACTTTCTTGACTTACCAGAGGCTACAGGCTTCAAAACATCCCTGTTGCTTAAAAATTCAAATATTAAACCGCGAAGTAAGTGACTGATTGCTCCTACTAAACCTGTACTCTTTTTCTGAAAGTGTGGTCTACAAGGACTTGCACCACAATCATCTAGGGTAATTATTAAAAATGCTGACTGATAAGCCAAACCCTAGGCCTAATGAATCAGAATCTTGGGGCTGGAACCAGGTGACTCGCTGTTACACCAAAGGTTGAAGATTACTGCTTTAAAACTTTTACTACCAGGTAGGTGTTCCATTTTTTCTTTGAATGGTTATAATGTGCAGACATCAGGTAGATGAAGCTGAGGGCCACATGCCTTTTAAAGGTTAGCCACCCCTAATTTTAGCAGAATCAGCCCAACCGAGTAGTAGAGGGTCAGCAAATCACAACTGTATTCGTATGTGCTTGCTACTTCTGTCAAAGTTCCAGAAAGACAGAAAAATAAAATGAAACCTCTCTGACCTCAAAGAGCTTACATACTTATTCTTTTTGGTGAAGACACTCTTCTTAACCTAGGCAAATGCTATTCACTTTTCAATACTAATAATTCCTAAAGCTCCATACTCTGTCCTATTGTAAGTTTCAGTCATGTTTCACCTCTAAGCAAATAGTCTAAACCAAATGAAACTTCTCAGTGATTTGGTTCCATTCTTAGTTAACTGGCTGCTACCATATCCTGTTTTCCCAGTAAGAATCTAAATTTGTGGGGCACCTGGGTGGCTCAGCAGCTCAGTGGTTAAGTGTCTGCTTTTGGCTCAGGTCATGATTCCAATGTCCTGGGATTGAGCTGCATGTCTGGCTCACCACTTAGTGGGGAGTCTGCTTATCCATCTGCCCCTGGCCCTGCCTGTGCTCTCTTGCTCTCTCCCTCTCTCTCCCCATCTCTAATAAATATATAAATAAAATCTTAAAAAAAAAAAATCCAAGTTTGTGAGGAGAGAGCCCATATTTTCTAGCCGCTGCTGTGCTGTCTGTTCTTTAGGACAATGACAACCACATTGTGGGGGGTCTGATAATGAATTGGTTTAGGGGACTTGGGAGATTCAATAGTTACATGCAGAGTGATTTTAAAAAAAACAAATTTCAGGGGCGCCTGGGTGGTTCAGTGGGTTAAAGCCTCTGCCTTCAGCTCGGGTCATGATCCCAGGGTCCTGGGATCTAGCCCCCCATTGGGCTCTCTACTCAGCAGGGAGCCTGCTTCCTCCTCTCTCTCTGCCTGCCTCTCTGCCTGCTTGTGATCTCTCTCCGTCGAATAAATAAATAAAATCCTTAAAAAAAAAAAACAACCCCTCCTAAATTTCAGACTTAAACAAAGAAGATCTAAAGTAAATTTCAACCGCCCCAATAAAACACATCAAAATGTTAACAAAGATATTATATGACCAGAAGATTTTTAAAAAGTGCCTAGTATGTACAGTATACTCTCAAAGAAGGAGAAGATATGACCAAAAAATGAAATGAGATTACTGATTCTGGAAAGTTTCAATTCAAAATGAGTATAATGTCAGAATTTCGAGACGTCTAGATTTTGTAAATTCATATGCAAAGTTTTACACACACACACACACACATACACACACAGAGACTTTAACAGAAAAAGACATCATATTAAAATAGTATTTGCCTTCCTAAAAGAAGAGGAGATAGAACTAAGACAGAAATAAACCTGTCTTTATATCTAGAAGTTCAAAGTAAATTCCCAACTCCTTATATTTCCATCTCCCCTAGACCCATTTTAAACAAGCAATGTCATAAACAACGCTTCAACTATGAAAAAGTTCTAGTAATGAAAACAAGCTGTGGTAGAAATTAAACAAATGCATCATCTTCTCTCTGACGAAAAAGGAAACTTGTTTGAACACATTTTCAGAAGCATTTGGTTGCATCTCACTACCAAAATTATCACCAAGCAACTTAATTAAGGTTTTATTTATTCTTAAGGAAATAGAGCCCATTTCAAACAAAGCATCACTTGTTAGTGTGGGCTAGCATGAGCAGCTCCTGGAGGGGAGCCTTGCCGCTAAGTGCTGCACGACCTTGAGCAAGTCACAAGACCCCTCCAGCCACTATATCTTCATCTATGAAAGTGAGGCCGCTGGGAGATCTTCAGTCTTTTTCAGTGCTCCGGTTCTCTGAATAGGTAATTCTAAGTTTAATTCTGATGACTCAATCTAAACTTATATTCAACCTTATGAAAGGAAAAGAATGGGAAGAAGACTACTAAGTAACTCGTCCTGGCCTTCCCTTGCTTCCATGCTGTTTTTTCCCCTTCCCATCTCCTTGAAGTCCCACTTCAGTCTTTATCACATGGGTAAGAGACTGAAACATATGACCAATTTTATTTAAATTATAACAGTACCTTAATTTTAAGAAACTAAATTCTCTTACTTCTCTCTAAATAAAATCTTAATTTACATAGTTACTTGTGTGTGGCTGGATTTTCCTCTTTTGGCTTTTCACCATTTATTTTCCTTTTTCACTGGCTTTTAAAAAACTTAAAGGAAAAAAAAAAGGCTACAAGGTTTCATTAGATTTTTCACATAGACCACAGTAGAAGTAAATACAGCCTCTACTTACTCAGAGGTTTATTAAACCTGCAAGATGCAAACAAAGATGATAGCCAATGGCTCAGAGCTGAACTGGTAAAATGTCTGCTATGCCTTTCCTGCAAAAACACAAAATTCAGATCTGTTAATAGAATGATCCTTTCCAAGAGAATAAGTAACTGCCTTTATACCTTCCCTTTTATCTCACTGGTCTTCAAGCGCTTAGAAAGTTAAGAACAGCAAATTTCCAAAGAACTAGCTAAATATTGTTATAGTCAATAATATGACTTTTGGTTTCCAAAAATGTTACTCATAATCACTGAACATTCAAATTTTACTTTCATTCAAATTTTAATTTCATAAATAGCTTTCATAAGTAAAATACTACTGCACTCAGCTTCTCAGAGGACCTAGAACTTCAAGGCACACCAGAATATACACTAGCCAGAAAACTTCATAATTTCAATGATGATAAATACTCCAGAAAAAGACTGAGCAACCTTTTCTTTCACACAAAAGGTATTAATTTTTTTCTTCAAAAGAAAAAAATTTTAAGAACAGCAATATAGAAGGCAGGCCAGTACTCTTTTTTACTTTGTCTTTATACACAACTTGAAATGCTACATGTTTCCTCAGAAGCTCATCATGCATCTGCGCTTGTTTCTCAGAGTAAGTTTCCAGTGTGAATTATAAAACTTTACTATTTTTTTCTAACAGTAAATGAACTGTCCCATCTTTCTCCCTCTTTATTTAATAACCACTTTTACTTATTATCTAAATGACTATTCATTTTCCTTACACTTCTACTTAGTTTTGAAAAAGTAAGGTTTAGTGTAGTTTCATTAACTTAAGAAAAGGACACAACAATCAATGAGGAACACCTATGGCGGAGTTGTCCCCAGACTCTCCTTTAACCAAAATGCCAAAATAAAACCAGTGTCTCTGAATTTTTTTAACACCCTTATTATACATGAACTGTACAGCTTACTTAACTCTAACTCTCTATCCCCACAAATACAATTAGATTTTTTAAAATGAAAAATTTGACCGAAGTTTGTTTTGTGGTATGAAAGAGAAAGAAAGAAAAGTCTCCTTTATTCTCAAGTCACACAGGGAAAGAAAGAAAGAAAAATCATATAACACATAAAAAAAATGCTTTTCCAGGAAGATCTAAAACTTTCCAGATTTTGAATGCTTTGTTTCTCCCTCACAGTTAAGTGCAATCAGGCATGTGACTGACTACACACATTTTTTCAGAGTTAAAGAACACATTCAGCCATGTTCTTCGACAGGTAAGAGCCACCCTCTGTTTACCAGCTCAGGAAACAGCCAGAAGCAAACACACGAAATCATAATAAGTTACCTTCAAATATTCCCGTTCTCTTTTTGTCCTTTGGGCTTGAAAATAAAAAGCAATCCGGCAAGTTTTATGCTGTTAAAATGGCTCCTGTAGATTGGGGAAGTGGTGTCTGTGCTTCAGCCTATGAGTCATACATGAAACTAAGTGTTTCTAAGGGAGGCACGCCCATGTTGCTGTGGACCCAATTATTCTGCTAGGTCAAACATGCAAATCTACAGGTAAAAACAGAGGAGAGGTATAGAAAAAGGAGGGACGTGGAGCCAAGGAGCAAGATCTACCTTGATTAAACCATTATTCAGCTCATGTTAATTACCGAAATTTAAAATTAAACAACAACAACAACAACAAAATAGGAATCATCTACAAGGAAAAAAATTAAAACTGTATGTTCTTTTAAAAAATAAAAATCTCAACTTTTAAAAATGATCTTAATATATCAAGTAAGTAAAACTCTGAAAAGAAAAACAACGTGGGAGGGAATGGAAGGGAGAGAGCAAATTTTCTGGCTTTTAATGTAACAATGGGCCGGTGAGTCTAACCAGGCTACTCATTAACCCTTACAAGAAAGAGGTATATTGCTATGTCATCTGGAAAGCTAGCAACCTACAATATGAGACGCAATTCACAACTTCACTAAACATAAAATCTACTTTCTAATTTCTGAATTTAAAGTTCAATGGAAAAGCAAGTATGAATTAATCCGATTTACAAAATTTAAAATAATTCCAGGTTTACTAAGGAACTAAAATATAATACAGCAAAATAACTTTAAGTGGAACTGCAACCTTGATAAAACTCTTATTTTAAACAAATCACCAATGCAATCCCGGTTCATGATTCTACTACTTCCAAGCAATCGTCACAGTTTTCTTTACTTTTGTGGGAAACAAAATTTTCCACAAATAAAAGTCTACCATGTGCCAGGCACCCTGCTGCACCATACATGGTGATCCTAAGACTGCCAAAGAAAGATAGGGATGGTGGAGTTTTACTCTCCCAGTCCTCAGACATCTGACGAGGAGCCCCAGCAGCCGCAGTGTTAGTACAACTACTTAGCCCGTCCCCTGGGTGAATATTTATTAATTTATTCTAAGTAAGAGCTTAAATTGGTGAAAATGGCTTAAAAGCATTAAGCACTTCCAAAAGTGCTTTACATGATGAAGTGCTACTCCCTAACCAGCCTTCATCTTAATATTTTACAAAAAGTAAATAGGATTTGGCAAGGTTTTCTCCTGTTAGTTAATTACTTGGAAGTGATTATTCTTCCTTCCTAGAGGCACAGCTGAGAGGACAAGCTGTCACAGACTCAGACAGGAACTTTATAAACTGCTACAAGACATAATGATAGTGAACTGACTTTCTGCCCATTAAGTGCCTGTTTATTCCATTCTGCTGAACACTGTCTGATTTACCTTTTTACTAAGATAATCCCCACAGTTTTTTCAAATTACTAATAAAAAATTATGCTAAAAAGAAAAACACATGCCACTTTTTCTCTGTCAAATGTCATGTTTAGCTTACTTTAGAGCTCATTTATTTAGAATGACTATTTGGATCCCAAACAAGAAAAAAGTGTCCTTTGAGCAGTCATAAGAGATTTTCACTGGAAAACTCCGAAGTCGCTTCCCAGAGCTGAAATTTATTTTAGACCATATCCATGTAAGCTCAATAATTTGATTATCTTTTAGCTAATTAGAAGTTACAAGGGTGAAAGAGGGACTAGGGATAGGATGATATCAGAACAAACTAATGAGTGGATAATGAGAGAAGCCTAAAATAAAAACCTATAAAACTACAAATAAATATAACTTTAAAAGTCCTAGAACCTGACGCCATCCTATAAGGTCAATAAGTGCTACGTGCTTCCTAAGTATATCACCAAACAGTAAGGGCCCTGAAGTCAGCATTATTATGACAAAGGTCTGTAAAAGACAAAGGGAATAACAAGTGTGGGAAATCTTTTATGAAGTATGGATGCACAAAAAGAGGAGCTTCTGCTAGTGAGAAAATCCATTCATATAAAGTATCTCATTATTCGATAATGGCAGATATTTGGAAGATAATTTAAAAGAAGTACTTTGACTACTAGGGTGTAGAAGTGAAGTAAGAGACATAAAGTGAAAATAATTACCGTTCTTCAACAGCAACAAATACCTTAATTGTTCCTAGGGAGATGATTCCAGAGCTACTATTACAATACACTGCTCCCTTGCTCAGGGGTGTCCCTATAAGCAGTGTTTTAACCACCTATAGAAATTGAATCCTAGGGTGCCTGGGTGGCTCAGTGGGTTAAGCCGCTGCCTTCGGCTCAGGTCATGATCTCAGGGTCCTGGGATCGAGTCCCGCATCAGGCTCTCTGCTCAGCAGGGAGCCTGCTTCCCCCTCTCTCTCTCTCTCTCTCTGCCTGCCTCTCTGTCTACTTGTGATCTCTGTCTGTCAAATAAACAAATAAAATCTTTAAAAAAAAAAAAAAAAAGAAATTGAATCCTAGGGGCACCTGGGTGGCTCAGTGGGTTAAGCCGCTGCCTTCGGCTCAGGTCATGATCCCAGGGTCCTGGAATCGAGCCCCACATCAGGCTCTCTGCTCAGCAGGGAGTCTGCTTCCCCCTTTCTCTGCCTGCTGCTCTGCCTACTTGTGATCTCTGTCAAATAAATAAATAAAATCTTAAAAAGAAAAAAAGAAATTGAATCCTAGTTATAGTTACAGCCCGAAGAAATCAATCTCCACCAAAAAAAAAACCAAAACAAACAAAACCGGCAAACAGCTTAGCACGAGTTCTATAATCAATCTGCTTGAGTGTGAATCCCAGCTCTGATACCTATTAGCTGTGTATTCCTGGGCTATCTTTAACAATCCTGTGGCCTAACTTTTTTTTATCTTTGATTTAGGCTAATAGTACCCACCTCAGAGGAGTACTATGAGCATTAAAACCAGTGCATTTACTACTATGGTTAATAAAGAACTTTCATAACTTAAATATAAGAATACAAACTAGTTTTTAAAACAGTCATACAGGGGCACTGGGTGGCTTAGTGGGTTAAGCCACTGCCTTCCGCTCAGGTCATGGATTCAGGGTCCTGGGATCGAGCCCCACGGGCGCTCTGCTCAGCAGGGAGCCTGCTCCACTCCACCCCGCCTGCCCTCTGCCTCCTTGTGATGTCTCGCTCTGTTAAATAAATGAATAAAATCTATAAATAAATAAATAAGCAAGCCAGTCAAATGATCTGAATAGATACTTCACCAAAAAAGAGATACAGATAGCAGATAAACACAGACAAAAATCTCAACATCGTTACTCAACAGACAGATCCAAATTAAAGTCAGAATACCAGTAGAAAAACTTAAAAAAAAAAAAAAAAAGACAATACCAAATGGTAGGGAGTTTATAGAGCAACTGTAAGTCTCATACAGTGTTGTTAAGAATGCAAAATGGGACAGCGCCTTTGGAAAACAGTTTAATGGTTTCTTATAAGGATAAACATATACATATTAGATGATCCAGCAGTCTCAATCCTAGATATATGCCCAAGAGAAATGGAAATACATGTCTATAAAAAAAACTTCTACTTAAATATTTAGCAGTTTCAGTTTTACTCAGAATCACCAACTGGAGAATGGTTAAACACCCCGTGGTATAGCCATACAATGGGATGCTATTAGCAATACAAAGGTATGAACTTCTGAAATACAGCTACCACATGGATGGATCTAAAAGCATTAGGGAGGGCGCCTGGGTGGCTCAGTGGGTTAAGCCACTGCCTTCGGCTCAGGTCACGATCTCGGGGTCCTGGGATCGAGTCCCGCATCGGGCTCTCTGCTCAGCAGGGAGCCTGCTTCCTCCTCCTCTCTCTCTACCTGCCTCTCTGCCTACTTGTAATCTCTCTCTGTCAAATAAATAAATAAAATCTTTAAAAAAAAATAAAATAAAAGCATTAGGGAGTTGAAATAAGCCGGACTCAAAATATGTACTATATGCTTCTACTTATATGACATTCTGGAAAAAGCAAAACAAAAAGGGTAGAATTCTGATCAGTGGTCGACAGGGGTTAGGAATGAGGGGAGGGGACGGACTATAAAGGAGAACAAGAAAACTGTTTGGGGTGATGGAAGCATTCTGAACAGTGATTGTGGTACTGGTTCTATGACCTACATATGCTCTCAAAAATCACAAAACTATACATCTGACTAGAGCAAACTGTACTGTACATAAACAGTATCTCAATAAACCTGACTTTAAAAGGAAATCTAGTTCATGAGTAATAGTTATTAATATTCTACTGGGCACAATTAAGCACTTTATAAACATTAACTGTTTTTACTATGCTTCACAGAAGCAGCCAGTATCAAATGCTTCAGGATGAGAAAGTTTAAGTAAATCTCTAATTTTCATATAAATAAAATGTGGCATCTTAGGCTTATGAGGCAAATATAATGTACCTGTACATGCTGTGAATGTGGTTATTTGTAAAATCAGGTATGTATCAAGTCAGTATATACCTTAATATAAAGTTTTCATGGCTGCTTGGAAGAATTTTCAGCATTTATATTTTAACTATTAGCTGAGCAAGATTAGTTAATTGAGGGACTTGAATGCTAACTAAAGTTAAGACACTGCTTCTTTCTGGGGCACCTGGGTGGCTCAGTGGGTTAAACCTCTGCCTTCAGCTCAGATCATGATCTCAGGGTCCTGGGATCGTGCCCCGCATCCGGCTCTCTGCTCAGAGGGGAGCCTGCTTCTTCCTCTCTCTCTCTCTGCCTGCCTCTCTGCCTACTTGTGATCTCTGTCTGTCATATAAATGAATAAAAAAGAAAAGTTAATATTCATATCTCTGAGTTTCTGCTGTGTGTTGGATCCTGTCTTACTGATAGGAATATATTAGTAAGCAAAACCAGCCAGTCATGGCCCCTTTCAACTTTGGTATGCATTTTAAAACACTCAGGCACTTCTGGGCGCCTGGGTGGCTCAGTGGGTTAAGCCGCTGCCTTCGGCTCAGGTCATGATCTCAGGGTCCTGGGATCAAGTCCCACATCGGGCTCTCTGCTCAGCAGGGAGCCTGCTTCCTCCTCTCTCTCTCTGCCTGCCTCTTTGCCTACTTGTGATCTCTCTCTGTCAAATAAATAAATAAAATCTTAAAAAAAAAAAACACTCAGGCACTTCTAAGAGGATGTTCCTTATGGATAGGTCCTAGTAATCTGTCTGCAGAAGCAGGGGAGGAGGACTCAGTTTAACCAAGCTAGTAATAGATTAAATAGAGAATTCACTGTTATCTTTTTTTCTTTTTTTTTTTTTGACAGAGAGAGAACACAAGTAGGCAGAGAGGCAGGCAGAGAGAGAGGAGGAAGCAGGCTCCCTGCTTAGCAGAGAGCCCGATGCGGGACTCGATCCCAGGACCCTGAGATCATGACCTGAGCCGAAGGCAGCGGCTTAACCCACTGAGCCACCCAGGTGCCCCGAGAATTCACTGTTATCTGATATCTCAGCTCACATGTGGAAATGCATGTTGTTCAGAACCTGGGATAATACTTTGAGAGATGTTAACATTAATAAAATTCATTCTTTCCAACTGAAGTATTTATAACACTGAATCTCATTCTTTTTAATTTTATTTTTATATTTAAGTAGTAGGGAATGGTGATTTTGGTCATTTATCATTTTAATGGTTTGATCTTTGCTTCTTCCATTTCTAGTAATGACAGCATGTTGGCTGCCGAACGGGGGTGACAGATTCAAAGCAAATGTTTTTTTAAGCCCAGCTTTCCTAGATATGAACATTAGACTGTTCTATATTTTCAGATACTAGGAAGTTTTCAAATTTGAGTTCAAGGAGAAGCAGTCACAATAAAAGCGAAGAAGAGAATCCTCGCTCACATAGTAAATTCCTTTTATAAGTCTATTTTAAAGAAAGAAAGGAACAGTGTGTTTTAAAAAAAAAATATTTTATTTACTTATTTAACAGAGAGATCACAAGTAGGCAGAGAGAGGGGGAAACAGGCTCCCTGCTGAGCAGAGAGCCCAATGTGGGGCTTAAGGTCCTTCTTTGCTGCTGCATCATCCTGTAGAAATATAGTATCACAACAATATCCTAACTGTCCTTTTCCCTATCACCAAGTGCCTACCTTCAAATTCACCTTGCACTCTGCTATCAGAGAAACCTTTCTTACTAAAAAAACTATGTGAACTGATGTGGTTATCACCGGTGGCTGAAAAAGAAACAAACTAATAAATTTTGATTCCCTAGAAACAGAATAAAAATCTGGACTACCTACTATGGTTTTCAAAGTTTTCTGTTAAGGATTGAATTCTTAGAAAAATCTTCAAGGAACCATAATACTACATACATTTAAGTCTTTGTTGTTGTAAGAAAGCTTAAAAATACAGATCCAATTGAAATTCATTTCAAAAATAGGGAAAGGAGATCTAGAGAGAACTGACTTGCCCAATATCAAGTGAATGACTTATCTGAGGTACTCCTAGGTATCCATTCATTTAACAAATGTTTACTGAGCACCTACTATGCGTCAGACACTGTTCTAGGCCTAGACCCTTCCTGTACAGTACAAGACACACTGTTAATACATGATCCCTACCCACGTGGTACTTCTATTCTAGCAAGGGAAAGTGATAAACATTATAAACTAAACATAGAGGAAGTTATTTATAAATAAAAGATACAAATAAAAGATACAGTATGCTAGTGGTAAGGACAAAGAGGGAAAAAACAAGACAGCAAAGAGGAGAGAATGATATTTTGGACAGACTAACTACGGAGGATTACTTTGCCACACTGAGTAAAGACTTCCAGCCATGTAGACCTATCTTAAGGAAGAACATTCTAGACAGAGAAGGCCTGTAAGCCAGAGAAAGACTCTAAGAGTGAGCTTTTTGAAATGTTCAAGAAAAGCAAGGAGGCCAGGGTGGGTCATGTAAAGAAAAATAAGGAGGAGAGTAAGAGAAGGAAGAATACTAGAAACTGTTGGAGAGCCTCACTGTTTAGAGATTTAATAGTTGGAGAGTTTTCATCATATGAGTCATAAGATTTGACTGCTGTGTTGAAAACACACTGCAGCAGGGCAAGGACGGAAGCAAGAAGTAACGCAATAACCCAAAGAAGATGATAATGACTTCGACAAAAGAGGCAGCATAAGAGGAAGATATGATCAAATTATGGCTGTGTTTTTGAGGAATATCCAACAAGAATTCTAAAAAAATGGAGAAGAGTTGGTGGGGAAAGAAAGGTCTCAAAACTCCATTTTTGGCAAATCAGAGACTGCGGTTGCCCAGCCAGACTGAGACAGGAAAGACCACAGATGATGGTGGTTTGGGGTATGGAAATATCAGGAGCTCAGGTTTTGTTTTGTTTAAGATTTCTTTATTTAGAGACACCAGGGTGGCTCAGTCAGTTAAAAACGTCTGCTACTCCTTCTCCCTCTGCCACTACCCCTGCTTGTGCTCTGTCAGATAAAAAATAAAACATTCTGAAAGAAAGATTTATTTATTTCAGAGAGTGTGTGTGTGCATGCATGCTAGTGGGGGAGTATTAGATAGAGAGCAAGAGAGAAAATCTCAGACTCCACACTGAGTGGGGAGCCCGACTCGGGGATCAATTCCACAAGTCTAAGATCGTGACCTGAGCCAAAATCAAGAGAGGCATCCTTAACCAACTGAGCCACCCAGGAGACCTAAGAACTCAGTTTTGAACTCATTAAGTTTTAGATGTTCCAAGTGGAGATGTCAAGTTGGATATATTGTCCTGGAGTTGCAGACATTGTCCCAAAGCCCATGGCGGGAGTATGGGCTGGATATGCAAACTGAAGTCATTAACATATACATGATATTAATGTGTATATGATATTAAAGCTACAGGCAGAAAAGTAACAGTGACAGACCCCTGGGACCCTCCAATATTTAGAGTGGGGGAGCTGAGGTAAAGCTAGCAGAGAAGGCTGAGAAGGAGTACTCAAAAATGTCACAGGAAAACAAGGCAAATATGGTATTACCCTGGAATCTGAGTACCAAAAGGGATTGAGCAATTGTGCCAAATGCTGAGGACAGATCAAATAAAATGAAGTCTGAGGGGGGAAAAAAACACCAAAAAAAACAGCAGAATTTAGCAACATGAACGTCACTATGAATTTTGAAAGAAGAGTTTTCATATTATGGTAGAGGTAAAAAAAAAAAAAAGACAAAACATCTGATTAGAGACAGTTTAACAGAGAATGAAAGGTGAGAAACTAAACAGAAAGTAATTGTGTAGTGAATGAGTCAAGAAAAGACTTGAGGCGGGAGGGGAGGGCTTGTTTAAGAAAAGCAGTGCCTTTTCTGCTGCCAAGAACATTCCACCTCGTATTGCAGTAAATTCTGTACATGTCCATCTCCACACGGATAAACTGGTAACCTGTCTGAGGGCAAGAGCCACACCATGCAGCTGGTATGGCCAATAGTGACCGCAGACGCGCTACACTACCGCTGGGGACTCCGTTTCCTTTTTCTTGAAATACTAGGAGAGCCTAGAGATCTGGTCATATTGAAGACCCATTTCAGTTCTGATGTTTTATGATTTTGTAGCCGCTCCAAGTCCTCTGAGAAGTGTTTGAGGAACAGAGAACAAATACCACACTAAGGCCACATTTAAGAAAGAAGTCTCCCCATCAAAATTTTAGTTTACTGAAAGTAATACATAAAATTACCAGATACTCAGAATAACTGGAAATTTTATGTTTCCCCCAAACCCTATTACACTTATTTCAGTTCACTAATAAAATATCTGTAAAAACACAAGAAACCTTATACTAATATTCTGGGAACACTTTTTTTTAATCCTATGACAGGAGGATAGTTAAGTAAATGGGCTTTTAGTATGAGTGCAAAAAAAACCCAAATACCCCAAACCTCCATGCTCTTTAGAAAGAAAGAAGAAAAAGAAAGAAGACTCCGATAGAAGGCAAATCTCTTATTTTAAACTAGGCTGATTTAAACTATTTAGACAATGTCTATTTTTATATAACATTTATTACTCATCTGTAACACAAATTAGAGATCCTGTTTAGGAGGAGATTAAGAAAAAGCTTAGTATTACAGCAGGGTGCCTGGGTGGCTCAGTGGGTTAAGCCTTTGCCTTCCGCTCAGGTCATGATCTCAGGGTCCTGGAATGGAGTCCCACATTGGGCTCTCTGCTCGGTGGGGAGCCTATTTCTCCTCTCTCTCTGCCTACTTGTGATCTCTCTCCCTCTCTGTCAAATAAATAAATAAAAATCTTTTTAAAAAGAAAAAACTTAGTATTATGGCTTTAATTCTCATAAACAGATGCATTCCATGTTAATTCATAATTGCTTGTGAACTGATTATTTACTTGGCTTGACTTTGTGCTTTAAAACTGAATCACAGAAGGCTTATTAGCCCCAAAGGTTATAAATCAGCAATATGAAAAAAATTACAGTTCTATTATTTTTCTCTTTAGTAAAAAGAACTAAATATAAACAAAAAAGAAGAGGAATTTTATGTTATGTTAAACAAGAACTTCAATTGCTCTTAATTATATTGCTGACGATTAGAAACTAACCACATAGTCCAAAAGCATGGGCTTTAGAGCAGGTGACTTAGGTTTGGGCCCCAGCTCCACTATTAACTAGTTGTATGACCTAAGGCTACTTTAGCTCCATGCCTATGTTTTCACTTCTGTAATGGGGAAAAATGATAATCCCTATTTCACACAAAAAAAATTCATTTAAATTGCTTATTATAGTGCCAGAAGGACATGATATTTCTCAATTACTTATAAAAAAGGAGGAGGGGGAAGAGATAAACATTCTAACAGTACCTTCATACTCAGCAAGAAAATGGAATATCTATTAATTAAACACAACTTAGAGGATTCTCAAAAGCATTATGATGAGTCCAAGAAGCCAGTGTCAAAGGTTATATCTTCTATGATTCCAATTATATGACTTTCTCCAAGACACAAATCTATAATGATGAAGAAATGATCAGTGGTAATAGGGGCACGAATTAGGGGGTAGGGTGTGACAGGAGAACACAACAGTTTTGAGGGGAGACTGAATTGTTCTATATCCTGATTATAGTGGTGGCTACACAAATTTATACATGTGTTAGAACTCATAGAACTATATGCTGAAAAAAAGGCAATTTTATGTTATAATTGTGTTAAAAATCCAAAAGCCCAAAAAGTCATTACTCCAGTTCACAATCATGAGAAAATAGAAGGTAATATCAAATTGAGGGACATTCTACAAAACACCTGAGCAGTACTCTAAAGTGTCAGAGTCAAAAAAGACAAGAAACCATCAGAGAATCTGAAAAGATTCTCTCCCTCTACTCCTCCCCACTGTGCTTGCTTGCATGCACACTCTCTCTTATATAGAATTTTTAATAAAGAAAAAAGTAATGTTTGCAATAATCTCATAAGGCAAAAATATGTTCTTTCTCTTCCCCAAACCAACCAATGCCATCCTGCATTATTTTGATTACCTTAGTGTAAGTTTGATCATCTAGTTTAGGCTATACCTACACTAAGATCATATAGGTAATCTGAAAGTGATAAAACAGATTCTACCATAAATGATATAACCCTTACCTGTAGTACTTACTTCCAGTATGTATGTTTGTAACTTTAAAAATTCTATCAACTTTGGTTTCCTAATTCAAGAATGACTTTGTGTTTTTAAGAATTTCTCATGAATTCTACCTATTCATTTATTCATTCTACCTATTCTTTTAATATTCCTATTTAAAAGAACTTTCAATAGCCTTGTAAATACCCACAGAATAAATTCCAGTACAAGATTTTATTGAAGTAGCTGGGTGTGGAGCCTCATGTAGGGTTTGAACGCACAACCCTGAGATCAAGACCTGAGTGTGATCAAGACTCTGACACTTAACCAACTGAGCCAACCGTGTGCCCCCAATACAAGATACGTCTGCATCTTGATTTTGGTCTACCCTATAGTAGCTTCACTTGTGGCCTTTTTACCTCCCAACACACACCCCACAATCCAACTCTGCTGAACTTATTCAGAGCATGTCATGCTTTCTAACTCCGTATTTGCTGGCCTTTCGACCCACAGAATCTCCTGCGAAGCCCTTCTCTCCATCATTACGAGGAGGAACTGGTCATTTCTCCTTTGTACCTCCATCTGTATTTTGTAAATTATCTAACAGACATATGAATCACATTGCTTATGCATTCACATATACACTTAAGCATTGTTAAAATGTACAAAGCACTCCCAATAGGTTTTGAGAACCTAAAAGTGAACAGATTTCCTTCATAACTCCTCCTGCCTACTCTGTTGGAATATCTGGTGAAGAACACGGCGTTTGGTTGTGTTTTTTTTTTTTTTATCATTTGTTTACATGTCTCTCTGGTCATTTATTTTAGCCTGATAGCATTCCTGACCCCACAATAGTTTGGTAATAAATATTTGCTGAATGAAAATATTTGGAAATTGAACTAAATATTGGCTCAATGATAAATCTGTTTTTTTCTCTTCCACACAAGCCAAACCATTCTCAGGTCATTTCTGTATACGCCTCAATTACACAAAAACTAAGGTCCTTCCGCATTTTCCTGAACGGTCCAGGATCTATGAATGGGTTGGTTAAGCCTTGGTCTGCAGCCCTGTCTGGAGATCGAGGCCGGAGCAGCAAGCTTTACATTTGTTAAGAGAGGACAGTTTCTGGCTTAGTCCCCAGCTTACACCTGGACATTTCATTATGTTAATAGACAATGAAGAAAGTTAAAGGGAGAGAGACAGACACAGAGAGCAAAGGAGTGAACAAAAAAACCTCTCAAAAGAGTACAACAGATTATCTAATCATGGTCCTTTCCCTCAAATTTGATCTTCTGTCCCTTTCAGGTGTTTACTTACGCAGCCGTCTGTCAATAAACTTCCCTAATTAGAAACAAACTGGTAAGTGTTTCAGTAAAAAGGAATATTCAAATAAGATACTTAGCCTACAGGCTTTCATGTTTCATAATACTGTACAGATGGAACAATTAACAACTTCTTTAAACTCTCAGTTTACTGTCATCACCAAGGATATACTTCAGCTCCAGCTAAACTGTTCTGCTTCTCTTCTTCCCTACTTCAAACCATACCCATGGTACAAATGAAACTTTAAAACTTAGAGAAGTATTTCACATTTATAGTCATTAGGAAATACTTTAGGAAATACTTCTTAGACATACACAATGCTCTCAGTATTTCAATGGTCTCAAATTTCCTTTTTTTTTCCCCTCTTTTTTACCAGCTTAGAGCCCAAGGTGGGGCCTGAACTCACAACCTCAAGATCAAGACCTGAGCTGAGACCAAGAATCAGACACTTAACCATCTGAGCCACCTCGGCACCCCCATGTTCTCAAATTTCTATCTCAGGTGTTGCTCCTGAACTCCAGAATCTTAACCCAACCTGACACCTCCAAAAATGTCATAGTCTTCTCAAATTTAACATATCCAAACCTGAACTTCTGGTCTTCTCTCCAACACCTACTCTATCCAGTTTTCTCCAGTCTTGGTAGACAGTGAATACTTCTGGCTGCTCACACCAAAAGCCTTAGCTACTGACTCTTCTTTCTGTCCTACAGTCATATCCCAAAATCCTGTTGGCTCAATCTTCAACACATACATAGAATCCTAGAATCACTCCGCTTCACTGTCATTATCGTGCTGCAAGCCATTGTGTGCTCTTATCTGCAGCAGCCTCAGGAGCCCTCCTGCTTCTGTTCTTCTTTCCCTACAATCTAGTCTCAAAGCAGCAGCCAGCAGTAATCTATTTAAAACACAAGCCAGATAATATCACTCTTCTACCTTAAAATTCCCCTTAGCTCTTTTTTTCACACAAAAAATAAGTCTTCATAACAGCTTACAAGGTCAAGATCCTACCCTGGCTCCAACCTCTATGATTGTATCTCTTCCTACTTTCAGCTCACTCCCTGTCTTCTAGTCCCACTGACCTCTCCTTGCTATCCGAGGAACATCTCAAGCATTATTCCCCTCCAGGTCTGTGCACAGCGTCTTCTCACTACCGGGGAGGCTGTTCTGTTAGATATCCAGGTAGCTAACTCCTTCACTTCCTGTGGTAAACCACTGTACTAATAGGTACTAAGCTGTTCAGACTTCTGAGTTTGAAATATGACTCTGCCTCTTCTCCTATAGAGAAGCACAGTCTATTTCTCCATCCCTTAAATATGCGGTGGTCAATGGAATAAGAATAAGACACAAGCACAGGTCTAAAAAGGATAAGGACACAGGGGCTTACCCTCTCATGCTGCTGGGATCCCTCTTGCCACCACGACGGTATGAGAGCTGCACAGACAGACCCCCAGCCATCTGGGCCACCCTAGAGTATGCATCTCTCCCCTGCTGAGTCAGCTCTGGTCTGAAGGATCACCCAGTCGTAAAAAAGAGGAATAGAGGGGATACACTTAGTTGCTCAAGAATTATGACTTGCTTCTTTAAAGCCAGGATTACAAACCACCCTCACTGTGGAATTCTATGCCATTTTGATAACACCCCAAACTTTAAAAATCTCATAAATATTTTGAACTTTGGAATTTAGTTTGAGCCACCTTAATATACATTTCCCAAATTTAAGGATGCTAAAATAAACATGCATAATCTGCTTTACAGATTAAGAATTCAGACAATTACAAGTCAGAAAAGTCAGTCTCCGGGACTTACCAACCTCTCTCAGCCTGGACTCTTCCTACTGTTTCCCCACTATCCTTTCTCCCCATTCTTCAAGACTCTGCTAGAGGACAGCTGAATGAAACAATATATAAGAGAAGTGATGAAACCTTAAAAAAGAAATAGTGAAAGAGAATGTGCCTGTGGGCAATAAATTATCTCAAGTATCTAAATGTAGGAATAGAGAGATTAAATAGAATAGGATTTTTTTTTTTAAAGACATCTGATACTCTTGGGGTGCCTGGCTGCTTCAGTCGGTGAAGCATCCGACTCCTCATCTCAGCTGAGGTCTTAATCTTGGGGTTGTGAGTTGGAGCCCAGAATGGAGCCCAATTTAAAAAAAAAAATTGATACTCTCAAAAACAGAAAGCAGATACTATTTGCAAACATAGATTATAATAAAAATGACATCAGGGACACTTGGCTGGCTCAGTCAGTGGAGCATGCAACTCTTGATCTTGGGTTGTGAGTTCAAGCCCCATGCTGCGTGTAGAGGTTACTTAAAAATTAAATCTTTACTAAAAAATGGCATCAATAAAACATTAAATTCTATTTTGTTTCAGAAAAAGATATACAGAAGAGAAGACTGTTCATTAGACAGTATTTGCTGATGATCTCAAACCACTGCTAATCTTCTTAAAAAAATCCCTATACCACATTCTTCCTAATAGATATTCAAACATAATAAAAGGAAAAGCACCAGAAGAAAATATAAACACCTGTACATGATTTGGTAAGGAATGTCTTCCTATGTATGACATAAATGGGAGTAAAAATACAAGGAAAATGATGACATCTGACTACGTAAAAATTTAAAACCACTATAACCAAAGCTAAGGCAAAGGAAATACAAGGGGTATATGTGACCAAAAGTCCTATAAAAAAAAAAAAGAAAACAAAAGCTAGTCTCTGGTTTGGCTTCCACAGCCAAATACATACACTGAAATCCAGCAAATACTTTACAAAAAATAAAGTTCATGCTCCTCTTACAAAATCAAAACTAGATTAGGCAACATCTTGTAGGTGCGTATGAAAGACCCTACAATGTGGAGCTGCCTCCATGGGCTCACTGACAGAAGACAGCCTTGGCCTCTTCATCAAAATTTTGAACAGTGGGGCTCCTGGGTGGCTCAGTCCATTTAAGTGTCAAACTTGATTTCAGCTCAGGTCATGATCTCAGGGTTGGGATCCAGCCCTGTCACAGGCTCTACACTCAGCACAGAGTCTGCTTGAGGTTCTTTCCCTCTTCCCCCTCCTCCTCCCCGTGTGTGTGTGTGTGTGTGTGTGTTCATGTGTGTGTTCTCAAATAAAAAAATCTTGATCAATGAACATCCAATTCTGTTTTATTTTCTTTTCAAGATTTTATTTAATTGAGAGAGAGGCAGAAAGCATGAGTAGGGCAAAGAAAGAGGGATAAGCAGACTCCTGGTAGTCCAGGGAGCCCGATTAGGGCTCGATCCCAGGGCCCTGGGATCAAGACCAGAGGCAAAGGCAGACATCCAACTGACTAAGGCAGCCAGGCGCACCTCCCAATTCCATTTTAAATTAAAATAAAACATTTAGGGATGCCTGGGTGGCTTAGTCAGTTAAGCGGCTGCCTTCAGCTCAGGTGATGATCCCAGGGTCTTGGGACTGAGTCCCACATCAGGCTCCTTGCTCAGTGGGGAGCCTGCTTCTCCCTCTGGCTCCCACTTTCCCTGCTGGTGTGCGCTCATGCTCTCTCTTGCTCTGACAAATAAAGTCTTTAAAAAAATAAAACATTTAAAGTAAAAAGATTCGTGCATTTAATTTTATATAAACTTTACATCAAAAGAAAAAAATAACTAAACAAACATGGAATCTATAGTCAATGCCAAGGATGTTAAAGTATTTGGATGGAAAAGTACTAATACCTGCAATTTACTTTTTTTTTTTAAATTTTTATTTATTATTTGACAGAGAGAGATCACAAGTAGGCAGAGAGGCAGGCAGAGAGAGAGAGAGAGAGAAGGAAGCAGGCTCCCTGATGAGCAGAGAGCCCGATGCGGGACTCGATCCCAGGTCCCTGAGATCATGACCCGAGCTGAAGGCAGCAGCTTAACCCACTGAGCCACCCAGGCGCCCCTGCAATTTACTTTTGATAAAAGTGTAAATGTGTGATAAGGCAAATATTAAAAAATGTTAATGATAAAAACTAGACAGCAGATACATGAGCAAAATTCATCTTTGCTGTATATTTAAAAACCTGTGTAGTAAAATACAAGAGAAAAAAACTACTATTATAGAATCAAACACTCTAACAGAAAAATTGGGCACTGAGCATGAATATATATATGCACTTCACAAAAGAAATGTGGCCAAACACAACAGAGAACGTTCAAAGATACTTATTCTTGAACCTTAAAGCAGAAAAACAATACCGTTTTTCACCTATTAAAATAGCAAAGAGTAAAAAAAAATAAAAATAAAAATAAAAATAAATAAAATAAAATAGCAAAGAGTAAAATAATTAGAGGGGGTCCAGGGGAAATAAATCGTCTTATAGGCTATTCATGAGAGTAAAAGAATATCATTCCAGCAGGAAATTTCGCAATCAAAAAGGTTTAATGTATAGATCCTCTCACCCAGCAATTTCAATCATAAGCATTTATTCTAACAAAAAAACACACAAAGATGTAGATAGAAATTCAGCACTATCATTCAAAATTTAAAAAAAAAAAAGGACTGTCAGGCAATCAGATGTTATAGAGACTGTACCTCATCATATTGAACATACCGTATCACTCAGCTGTTAAGAATGATTATCTGTATAAAATAGTGTAGACATGAAAACATCTCCAGAATACACTTAAGTGAAATATACAAGTTACAAACAGTCTATGTCACATACAATCAACATTTATGCATCTGTGGTCCACATTTCAACATCTGAAGTTACGGTTAACTGAAAGTTAACAATATTAATACTGTTAAAGTTTTTATGATCTTTATTATTTGTTTTTCAGTATTTAAGTAGTTTCTACATGCTGTATAGACTCAGGATACAGTTTACCTATAGATTCATGTTAACAATTCAGGCATAGTCCCTGTCCACATATGAAGGAAATCAGCAAAGTGACATAGTGACCAAGAAAACCTACTTTGACAGCCTCTCTGAAAATGTGACAGCTGCTTTGAGACCTGAATGATAGGAACCAGCCATAAACAGCGGAGGCTATGGAATATTATTAGTAGAGGAAGTTATAGGAGCAAACAAAGGCAATTCAGTAGGAGTAAGCACCATGCTTCTTAGAGTGCAAGGAGGGAAGAAACAAGAAAAGCGGAAGTACTGACACTGAACATGTGACCACTTTTACAATCAGGAAAAAGGATCAAGCTAGTTTCATCCTAAAACACTAAAAACTTTTACTACTACCCAATCATACCAGAAGACAAAATTTTGAAAATCTTTCCTTCCTAAGTGCTTGCCCTACATCTCATTTAAGTCATGCTAGAGCTACTAAAAAGCAGAACATTTCAAAGTAAAGGATTCTCAGAGCAACTTTCTCCAAGGCCATTCACAGAAGAGATGCATGAGAATCCTCTAAAGACATGTGCACCGTGCAAACACACATTCCTGAGTCCTACACCTAAGGTTAAAACTGATTAAGTGGGACTCAGGATTCTCTATTTTTTACTTCCCTGATGACCATAAATTAGTACAGTGACAGAGAGACCTCCATACCTCCAGAAGCCTGACTGCCCTGTATATATGTAATTCCATATTACCATATCTAGATTAAATCCATGAGAAGGTCATATTTGCATTTGGTAAATCCTATTTAGGGCAAGATGTGTAATGTGTTTTTCAAACATTTCATAGATCCAAAAAAGATATTCTTTAAATTCAGACTTTTCCATAGAAACAACTCCAATCACTGGACAACCCTAAACTCATCTACCACTTTTCTCACTCCCTTCCCAGCCAAACTTCCTCAAAGATTTGTCTATATTCCATTTCTTCACTTTCCACTCATTTTTTGATTCATTCTAATCGAATCGAATTGAATCAAATCGAATCGAATTATACCCCTATTAAACCACTAAATCTATAAGTCAATGACCACACAGGGTGAAACCCAATTAATGATTTTGGAACTTGTTTTGTTAGACCTAATAAATGCTCTCTCCTGGTTTTCCGTCAATTCGGGAGTACTTTTTCTTAGTCTTCTCTGCCCCACTCCACCACTTCGTCACTGAACACAGAGAAGTTCTAAAGATTCCACCGAAAGCACTTCTCTCCAAACTCTCCCTGGGCAAATCCATCCATTTCTGGGGTTTCAACTACCAAATCAGAGAATAAAGGTGAAAATCACCTCTGCTCAATTGCCCTTGACAATCCCCTTAAATTCGCTCTTGAGGTTTTAGCACATCAACAGGTCACACTGGCAACCAATATATCATCCGAATAAATATGAATGAACCATTTTTTCCCTTTGGCATTCAAGCTCCAGATTAAGTAGGTAATTCATATTTAAAACCTACACTTAAGGGGCACCTGGGTGGCTCAGTGGTTTAAGCCTCTGCCTTCAGCTCAGGTCATGATCTCAGGGTCCTGGGATCGAGCCCCACATCAGGCTCTCTGCTCAGCGGGGAGCCTGCTTCCCTCTCTCTCTGCCTGCCTTCTGCCTACTTGTGATCTCTCTCTGTCTATCAAATAAATAGATAAAAATCTTTAAGAAAAAAAAAAAAACCTAAACTTAAGAGAAGATACAGGATTTTTCTCCTTACTCCCACTCCATATCACCTCCCTACTACCTGGTTTAAGCCATCTACATCTGCCATCTCTGCTTAAGATAACATTCAAATCCTTTCTTTTTTTTTTTTTTTAAGATTTTTTAATTTATTCATTTGAGACAGAGAGATACAGAGAGAGACAGTGCAAAAGTAGGCGGAGAGGCAGAGGGAGAGGGAGAAGCAGCCTCCCCTCTAAGCAGGGAGCTCCACTTCATCCTGGGACCTGGAGATGATGACCTGAGCCAAAGGCGGACGCTCAAGCATCAGAGCCACCCAGGTGCCTCAACAATCAAAATTCTTGTGGTGGCCTACAGTGACTTCTATGATCTGACACATGCCCTGGTCACCTCCCCCAACTTTTCACACATCACAGCCCTTAGGGTCTTCTTTCACCTTCCAAAGAAGACTGTTCCTTTCCCTGCTTTGGAGCTTTTCCAAAATACTACTCCCTCCTGCCTCCCCTCCCTTTCCCTCCTAGCCACTGCTTACTCATCATCCATCACATCTCCATTTAAATGTCATCTTCTTGAGAAGCCTTTTCAATGTAGCCCCTCCCCCTACTCTGTCAAGGGTCTCCCCGGTATGCAACAGTTGTCTCCTGCTCTAAACTGTAAGCTTCATGAGGATCTTGTCTGCATTTTTCATGGTTCTATCCAGGTATTCGGCAACTAATACCTGAATATCCACCAAATAGCCTCAGTCTCATCACAGAGGTTTTTATAATCTTACAACTTTAATATCCAAATATAAATTCAAGTTTTCCTTTAAAAAAACCTGTGGAAAAATATACATAATGTAAAATTTACCATCATAACCATTTTTAAGTGTACAGTTTAGTGGCAATAAGTATAATCATACTGTTGTGCAACCAATCTCCAGAATTCTTTTCATCTTACAAAACTGAAACTCTATATCCACTAAACAAATCCCAATTTCCTCTTCCCCCAACCCCTAGCAGTCATCATTCTAATTTCTGCCTCTATGATTTTGATTATACTTGATACCACAAATAAGTAGAATCACGCAGTATTTATTTTTCTGTGACTATTTTATTTCACTTAGTATGATGTCCCCCAGGTTCACCCATGTTGTAGCAAATTGCAGGATATCCTTCCTTTTTAAGATGAAAAATATTCCACTGTATGTATACACATTTTGTTTATCCATTAATGCACTGAAGAACACTTGGGTTATTTCTACTTTTTGTGTGTTGTGAATAATGTTGCTGTGAAAATGGATGTACAGAACCTCCTTGAGGCTCTCCTTTTAATTCTTTGGGGTATATAGCTAGAAATGGGATTGCTGGATCCTACAGTAATTGTTTCAATTTTTTTTTGAGGAACCACCATAATGCTTTCCATAGTGGCTGTATATACCATGTTACATTCCCATGAATAGTATACAAGGGCTCCAATTTCTCCATATTCTCTCCAACACTTGTTACTTCCTTTTCTTTCTATAGCAGCCATTCTAATGAGTGTGAGGCTTTGCTTTTTTTATAAACTTCATGTGCTTTCTTTTTCCTACAAAGCTGTGGTAACAAGTCCCATTAAAACATGCACCCCTAAACTAACCCAAGACATTCCAGAAGCTAATGAAAATAGAAAAGAGACGGTCTTTGAAAGCAGGATTTTAAAGAACAGTAAAATTGTGGTTCATGTGCGGTGGCAAAAAACCCACAAAAAAAAACAAAAACAAAAACAAAACAAAAAAACAAGGGAAAACAAAGAAATGGCTTCCCTACTCATATCTGAAATTCCCTGATGCCAACTGCCTGCTTGGAACTCAAGGAACTTAACTATGTTCTTCCTTCCATCCTGATACTTCCCTTCACCCTTAGCCACACCTGTGTATCTTCTCAGACTGCTAGGACCCTGTCTGCCCTCTTCCAGTCACATTCTTACATCCTACTTCAGCTCTTACAACCGGGTCAGTGCCCACCCTGCTCAGTGGGAGATTGAGTGGCAGGGCCCTAACCTTCTCAGTTAATAGAGTCATCTGCATGCCTTGGCATAAGGGAGTATCAGTGATAAATTACAGACATCAGGAAAGCTAGGGTAAAACAAATCCCATTACAACCTTGAAAGTTCAAATTAAATGTTTAATTGAATCTGGGAACAGATGAAAAGTTATATACAAAGCAATATATCAACACATCCTAAATCAGAAATGTATCCTAGGTTTGGGATTTTAAATCCAAAAGAAAGTTTAACTAAATTAAGAGATTAAACTACAAAGAAAGATTTAAGATTGTTTAGAAGGATTGTCTGGACACTTCACTAGCGAAGTACCTTCCCAGAGATCTAAAACAAAGCAAAAAAGGTTTTAAATCAAAGTTATTTAATAGTGAGTAGTCTTCATTCAAAAATAAAATTTTAAATTCGCAAACACAGGTGCGCACATAAAACTTATGAAACAGATGTTACTTCTTTAACAAAATTCAAGTCACCTATACTGGAATTACTTTTCAGAGAACAAAATATTTATATTTACGTTTGTGAAAATGAAGCCAGATGTGAAAAGTAAAAGGAAACGCTAGCTACCATTAATCCTAAAGCAATCACCATTCCAGCATAAAAAGGCAAATATTATACAATAACAAACAGCAAACTAAAGATCAAATTAAAATTTTCTTTATGTAAGTACAATGTCATTTACAGTTTTAAAGCCAATACGATAATGAAACCGTTAAAGATTAAAAAACAAATACCTCCCCAACTTTACTGGTTCTTGGTCCCAATACTTAGGAAAGGAGCAAATGAACCATGAAGTATCTCAAAAGTTACTTTCCATACCTAAACAATATCTAAATAATACTGCTTTTTATATAGCAATGTACCTTGTAAACCTAGATAAACATCTGCATTTTCATGATTCATCGTCTACTTCATATAAACTAGAGTATACATCAACTGTAGAATATAAGATATAAATGTTGCAAAAAAATTTATACAAGTCACCCCCAGTCCCATTCCTTTACTTTGGAATAGTTAAATGAAACCATTTAAAGGATATCATGATATATGTCATGCTACACTTTTCAGAAAAACTCAAGGAAATAATGAGTTACTTAAAATCATTACTATTCTATTTGAAAATCTCTTCATTACCAAAATATAAGGTTCCTAAGAGGAAGTATCAGGTAACTGAAGGGCGAGGAGTCCAGTTGATACTTCAACCATTCTCCTCCTCAGTTTAGAAACCACATTCAGAAAGAATGCACCATTGCTGACCTCAGAATGCTGCTTCAGCCCACTTCTGCTTTACTGTTAATACAAATTTCAAGTGCTAAACTGCTACTCCACCCCTCCTGACACCTCAGGGAATATAAGCCATTTACAACATCGAGTTGTAAACAGCTCTTCTGCTGGGAAAGTTTTATTTTCTTGAGTTCTAGACAGAACCATTGCCTGAGTTGCAGAGACCAAGAAAGTCTTTCACAATCACTATTTCATTTTGAGTCAAATTAGTTTACCAGTTTAATTTGTGAGCAGACTGCCCTTCTAAATAACTAACACTGAATAAAATCTAAATTGTTTACATAAATACACTTAAGGCAATTTATCAAAGCCTGGACAATTTCTAACAATAAACTCCAACTCTATAAAAAAAAATAAGAAGGAAGTCACTTTCACTTAGCCAAAGAAAAGAGGGAGGGTGGAGAGTTTTCAAATATTTCTCAAGAGCTACAACGGTCAAAAACAGTACCATATGTATTATAACATAGGATGAAAAAATTAGTACAGGGGCGCCTGGGTGGCTCAGTGGGTTAAGCCTCTGCCTTCGACTCAGGTCATGATCTCCAGGTCCTGGGATGGAGCTCCACATCAGGCTCCCTGCTCAGCACCCCCACCGCCTGCCTCTCCGCCTACTTGTGACCTCTGTCAAATAAATAAAATCTTTAAAAAAAAAAAAAAATTAGTACAATAGAAGGGAAAAAAAGACTATTTTACAACATGCCACTTTTTTTTTTTTTTTTTAAGATTTATTTATTTATCAGAGAGAGAGAGAACAGGCACAAGCAGGGGTAACTGCAGGCAGAGGGAGCTGCAGACTAGCACTTGATCCCAGGACCCTGAGATCATGATCTGAGCTGAAGGAGGATGCTTACCCAACTCAGCCACCCAGGTGTCCCTGCCAACATGTTTTTAAAAACACTTTCTGATAGGAAATTTCTGGAGGTAAGAGGTATCTAAAAAGCATTCTTTTTTTTTTTTAAGTTTTATGTATTTATTTGACAGACAGAGATCACAAGTAGGCAGAGAGGCAGGCAGAGAGAGAGAGAGGAGGAAGCAGGCTCCCCACTGAGCAGAGAGCCTGATGCGGGGCTGGATCCCAGGACCCTGGGATCATGACCTGAGCCAAAGGCAGAGGCTTTAACCCACTGAGCCACCCAGGTGACCCTCTAAAAAGCATTCTTAAATCTCTTTGCAACTTTTTTTTTTTTTTTTTTAAGATTTTATGTATTTGACAGACAGAGATCACAAGTAGGCAGAGAGACTGGCAGAGAGAGAGGCAGAGAGGAGGAAGCAGGCTCCTTGCTGAGCAGAGAGCCGGATGTGGGGCTCAATCCCAGGACCCTGAGATCATGACCTGAGCTGAAGACAGAGGCTTTAACCCACTGAGCCACCCAGGCGCCCCTCTTGGCAACTTTTTTTTAAAAAAATTATTTATTTATTTGACAGAGCAAGAGATCACAAGCGGGCAGAGAGGCAGGCAGAGAGTGCAGAGGAAGCAGGCTTCCTGCTGAGCAGAGAGCCCCATGTGGGACTCGATCCCAGAACCCTGAGATCATGACCTGAGCTGAAGGCAGCGGCTTAACCCACTGAGCCACCCAGGTGCCCATCTCAGCAACTTTTTAAGACTATTGACTGTATTTTAAATTTCCTTTACTTAAAAGCCTCAGAAAAAGTTCAGGAAACAAATTTCAACCTTCCAACCCACATATACCGACAGAGACGAACCATGAGTTCGAAAATAGTGAATTTCAAATGAGTGAGGTTTTATTAGGATTCTTGATGATATTAGGTCGTCTAAGTCCACAGGGTGGCAGTCTCACAGCCTTAAATTTGTCTCTGGATTCAATGTACAGTTTTAGTATTCAAAATGCCACACACACATACACATAAAGGTGGGCAGTAGTAGTTTACTGTCTGACCAACCCTAGCAGTA
This sequence comes from Neogale vison, assembly GCF_020171115.1. Classification (NCBI taxonomy): domain Eukaryota; kingdom Metazoa; phylum Chordata; class Mammalia; order Carnivora; family Mustelidae; genus Neogale; species Neogale vison. Next base: position 114,604,150 of record NC_058095.1, on the reverse strand, counting down.
ACAGTTGCCTGTTCTCTCCGAATAAATAAACAAATAAATACATATCTATGCTTTGTAACCTCCCTGTTTCTTTTAGGAGTATTTACTTCCTGACATCTTCAATTTTTTTCTTCCATTTTACTTTTTTTTTTTTTTTTTTAATCTCATCCTTTGTATTCCACTGCTACCACCTATTTAAGGAGAGAATAGAGACAAGGACAGCTATCAGATTATTTCTGTACTTCCGGAGACACTCCACCTTGTTTAAGGCCCGATGCAAAGGGAGAGTGGGAGCAGAAACAAGAATGGGAAGATGAGAGTGGACACTACAGACACAATCCTTCCATCCTCCGGTTCATCATGCATACTACCACCAAATTAGTTTCATCAAAAACTTATATCACTAGAAATCCCTTTCCCAGCTAAGTAAATTCCTTATCCCCAAATTCAAAGACCTTCACAATCAGAACCTTCCAAAATTTCCTATCTAAGTGCTCTGGAAGAGGTAAGGGGATCTGTAAAATAAACTTTGAATAGACCTTCCAACTTTCTGGTTTGCATTCATTCATTCAAATACATTCTGAATGTTCTCTGAGTGCCAAGCACTGTTCTAGGCGCTGATGGTATAGAAGGGAACAAATCAAAGTCCCTGCTTCAGAGTTATTCTCTTGACTAGAGAGTCTTCAGTGGAGAGTTGTTAAAGGTAAGGGGACAAATCCCCAAGCACTTCCAGCTCTCTGCAGGTAGAAAAGCACCACTGGAGGCATACTACTGGTTGGGGGGTGGGGGGAATGATAAAGACACCAGGGATCTGACAGCACCGACATTGTCTGCTGCAGGCTCTAATCTATTTTTGCAGCCTTATTTCCAATTCCTATCCTACTTGTACCCTCAGCTCAGCCAAAATGTGCTAGTGACTGTTAATCTGCCTCTGCTCTGGCCTGCTTCTTTCTTAATGCCTTGCTTTCCACTATATCATCACCAGCAAATGCCTAACCAGACTTCAAAGCCCATCCCAAATGTTGCCTCCTATAGAAGGCCTTTTCCCATTCACGTCACATGACTCCAGATGTGATATCGTGGAGGCCCCCAAGCCATATAACCCTTGGCTTTGTTCCCTCTGATCATCTGTCACACTATAAATTGCATCATAATTATCTGTATAGATTAACCTCCTTCATCAGCTCTTTACTGAACACTTGCTACATCCCAGGAGCTAGAACTGCAGTGTTAAATTATTCCACTTATATTTTTAAATGCTTACTATCCAAATGATAAAAATAAAATGTAAAGACAAAATATTATGTAAGCTTTTTATTACTTCAATCTTTTAAGTTTTATTGATATGCTCTACATACCATAGTTCACCCAAAGCATAGAATTCAACATTTAGGTTATTTACTGAGTTGTGCAACCATTATCATTATTCTAATTTTAGGACATTTCAAACACTCTAACAAGAAACCTTTATCTCCATTAGCAGTCACTCCAAGCCATGCCCCTGTAACCACTGCCCCTTCACCTCCCAATCCTAGGCAACCATAATCTATCCTCTTTCTCTCCTAGATTTGCCCATTATGTACAGTTCATATAAACGGAATCATACAAAATGTGGTCTTTTGAGTTGGCTTCTTCTGCTTAGCATAACCATCTTGAAACTGATCTATATTATGTTATGTATTGGCTCACTCATTTTTATTGCCAAATAACATTTGATTGTATAGATACATCTTATTCATTCAGTTGATAGGCATTTGCACTTCTACTTTCTGCTTACGAATAATGTTGCTATAAACACGTGTACAAGTTTTTGTGCAGGCAGGTTTTAATTTCTCTTGGGTAGATACCTATGAATGGAAAGGCTGGCTATGGTAAGTCCATGTTTAACATTTTGAGGGAACTGTCATCCTGTTTTCCAGGCTGCACACTATTTTACAGTCTACCAGCATTGCATGAGGGTTCCAACTACTTCACTAGTGTTTGAATCTTAAAGAGCAAGAATGATTTCACTATTCAGTATCCTTACCCTCCAGGAGTTTATACTCTAGTGGGAAAAAAGGTTAAGAAATAAACAGAAACAAGTGAATGTGTTAATTTCAGGTACTAATAAAAAAAGGAGAAAATAAAAGAATAAAATAAACAAAAGAAAAGGGTGATCAGAAAGACCTCACTGATGTTGACTGAAATATGAAGAGCTGGAGGGGAAATATTCTAGGCAGTGGAAACACCAAGAAATAAAAGTGGGAAAACAAGTTTGGCATGTTCAAGGAACAAAAAGGAAGCCAGTGTGGCTGATATATAATGAAGAGGCAGAGAAGAGAGGACGTGAATTTGGGGAGGTAAATAGAGGCCAGATAATATTCAACCATGGCAAAGTCCTTGGATTTTAAATGTCATCATTTTTTAATCCCTTATGTTTCTTTAAATGTAGGTATTCATCTGTGTAAACATTTACTAAATGGTCATATAGCTTCTGATTGTGCCTAAGAGCAGCAAATCTTAGAGACTACTTGGGCAAATACATACCACTAAATTAGTATCCCTTTACTTGGTGGCTCATGAGGGGACACCTAAAACACCTAATGACTATCAGTGCCTTTTTGGTAACAAGGCACAAACCATAGAATGAAGCCTTATAAACTTATCACTGATCCTTAACCAATTTAAGGTATATGCCTTATTGAGAGCAGCTAGCAGCTCAGTCTTAGAATATTAAGGTCATTTTCAATAAAGCATGCTAGTAAGAATATAGTTGTAGATAATGCTCATGATTTAAACCAAGATTTCATTCTTTCAAACTGAATTCTAACTGATTGCTTTTCTCATTCTATTAATTAAAAATTACTATTCAACTGGTGAACATAAAATACGGGCACAAGTCTCTACATTGCTTAAGGTTTTTAACAGAGTGAAGTTTCACATATTACTGCTATATTTGTTTTTTCAAAGGAGAAAATGTTTTGAAAACTCTAGTTACATACATGGTACTTGATAAAAGAACCCGTTATCTAGTCAAAATTTATTAAGGTGAAATTCTCTTCTACCATCCCAGCTTGATCTCCCATGCCTCTTCCTCCAGACACTGTGTTCAGACAGTGTGCCAGCTTCATACTGTTGACTCTGCCTCCTCCTCCAGCCCACCCACCCCTCCACTCCCCTCAGCTTTAAGATACATTCTCCACTTGGAGAAATCCAACCAGTTCTTCAAGGTTCAAGGCAAACACTCTCCCCTCTACCTCTCTTCGCCAGGTCTTAGGAGTAGAAGTGATGTTCTGTAACTCTGAGCATGCCTTACCCTGTTTGGCCTGGTACACAGTATAGGAGTCTGAGAAATACTGTCACCAAACTACTCCCTTCAGCAAACCTTTAAGTATACAAAAAGCAAAGCTATTTGTAATTCCTGGGTGCTCAGTTGAAAATCATATCCATTTTAGCACCTTGGTACTGTATGATACCAAGTCAACACAAAATGCAAGGTCAAGAACAATTAAGCCCTCTCCAGAGACAAGGCAGAGGGGTCTTTCCCTCCTTCCAAATTCCGACTGAGTTTTTTAGTAAATGGTTTCTCAATAGTGACACAATCCTACTCTTCATTTAAATGAAACTTTCCCCACGTAAATAAAACGTTTCCACTTGCATTACCTATTCAAGAATTGCTCAATTCTTGCAACTCTATCCGAAGTTTCTGAAGATAAGTATTATCAAGAGTTTAGACTGTAAACAATGCGCACAGAGAAGGTGGAAGATTCACCCAAGGTCAATCCTGAGCTAATCGCAGGAGCAAAAATACAATTCCATTCAGTACTGTGTCCTCAACCTACTAACATGATCCTGAACATCGGGAACTTTCAAAAGCGTGTGACGGTGCTTGTAAATATTCAAAGATTTCAGCTAACCAAGAGATAAAATATTTTTAATTACGGAAGTTTACTTACAATATAAAAGTGATTAATCCTTAATCATGCGCATCACGTTAACAGATTATTTCAAAACTCACTGTGCGGTTAAAATATAAAAGTTTGGAAATGCGCACACTAACCACCACTTCTGCTCTTGTCAATGGCACTGGCCAGAAACCCATCCACAAGAGCCACTTCTTCCTTCTCCAATTGTTCCCAGAGGCCCAACGGACTAAACATTATAGCTCACCCCATCTTCTAATTTCAGCTTGCATTTAAGATAACGCTTTTGTTTCATTTACAGCTCACATGCTGCTGACACAGCTGCCCCTTCTTTGTAATAAACACAGGGCTTCTATATTTAAAAATACAGTGAAACTTTGTTATAACATCCCCTCCCCAGTCTCCAGCCAATTTTCTCTCTTCCAAGCCCCACCTCCACCCCAAGATTCTTCTATCGGCGGCACTCAAAACGTTAGACCCTTTGGAAAGTTAAATTTCTTCCCTAAAGACATCTCATCATAGTGGTATTTTTCTTCTCCGCAACACGTGCGCGCGCGTCTGTGTGCGCGCTTTAAAGCGGGGCGGGAGGATTGGGGGTGGAGGGGGGGGAATTCCCTGCCCCGGAGGCCTTCCCTGGCAGTGGCACTCAAGTGTGTGGCTCCGGAGTCCGCGGGACTTTTGTGCGCAGAAACCAGCGCCCCCGAGGTCAGGCTGGGCGGAGCTGGCCGGCGGGCTCGGCCGCTGCGGGACAGCCCGGTGGACACGCGGCCGATCGGGCGGCGACGGGCAGCTACGCGGACGGGAAAGCGCGCCCGAAGGCACCGAGGCTCGCCAGACCGCCACGCCGCCGCGCGCCCCGCGACAGGCGGCTTTGTGCCGGGGGCCGGCGGGGGGGGGGGTGTCCCCGTAAACAGCAGGCGGAAAGAAACGAGGACTCCAAACGGGGTGCGGACTCCCGGCGCCGAGGGCAGGGGGTGAACACGCCCCACGTCACTTGGGACGGTCGGAAAACTACGGCCTCGGAGGGTGTGGGCCCGGGGGGGGGGGATGCGGGGGGCGCTGGGAGGAGATAAGACTAGGCCGGAGTTAATCATCACCTCCCGAGCGTCTGGAAAGGACGACTCGGGGCGGAGGGGCAGGAGGGCAGCCCCTGGAAAGTGAAACTCCGCTGGCAGAGGAGGGAGGCGAGGGACCCAAGCGCACTCGCTCCTCTAGTCTGCCCGGCGTAGCACTAATGTTCGTTTTTCACAAACTCATCAGAAGGAGACAAGTAGAGAGTCAGAATATGGGAAACAAAATAAGTTCTCCCATTCGGTTTTTTTTTTTTAAAAAGCATTACTTCGTTCCCATACCGGGAGTCGAACCCGGGCCGCCTGGGTGAAAACCAGGAATCCTAACCGCTAGACCATATGGGAAGTACTGATAGAGGTGCTGCCGTGACTCACCTGACAAGTGCACGCGCCCCCACTGCCTCCGCTCTGTTTCTCCACACCGCTGTTCCCCCCGTCGCCTCTGCGCCACTCGAGCCGCCGAGCCGCCGCGGATGCCCACGCGCTCCGCGAGCGAAGGAACTAGCCGGCCAGTGTGCGCGGGCGTCGCGGGGGCGGGGCGGGGCCACTCCGCCGCCTCCGGAAAGTTCTGAGGCAAAGCCCAGCAACTCGCGGCCCCGACACCAGCTGTTTCACCTTTCTTTTTCTAACTCCGCCAACGGCCCCCAGCCTACAGGTCCGGGTTGCTTCGCTGGTCAAAGTGCGTGCGGACTAGTTGGCAAAGTTGAGGGCGGCGACGTCTCGGGGAACAGCTGTTTGCGTTGGGGCGGAGGCGGCGCGCGAGCTCCTCGGCCACGAGCCAGCGAGCCTAGAAGGGTGGAGGTTCTGGATCCCAGGGGAAGAGAGAGAGTGAAGGCGGGATGATGCGGGACTTGAGTCGTGAAGTTCTTGTCCTTCGGCTCAGGTCCCGTCGCGCTTTCACCCCTTCTGGGTGACCTCAACCCCTTTATACCGACCCCACCTCTCAGGATCCCAGAGTACCGCCCCGTAGGGGGAGGGGAAGAGGAGGAGATTTCGAACGCGGATTGAGTCGCTTGGGCATCCGTAGTTGGGAACCGTGGAACCCTGGTCCCGGGGAAAGAGGGAGGTGTTCGGGTTTGGAGGCTCCGGTGGGCCTCGCGACGGACTGGGTCCCAACTCGCCCCGCGTGGGGAACACGAGCTCGAGCCGGACCCCGGGGCGACGCACGGAGCGGCTGGTGCAGTCATGTGAGTCGGGTCTCAGGCTCTAAACAACGAGGTGTTGTTTCCCAGGGCGGCCCTTTCTCTGCCGGGTCTCTCCCTCCACCACCCACCCCCCTCCCCACCTCTTTTCGGCTGGAGGCGTGACGGAGGTGCTCTTAACTCGCTCGGGACCGGCAGCAGACCGGCAGGGCCGGTTTTCAGGGCGTTTGGAAAGGCTATCCTTCGGGGCGCCCTGGGGGCCCGAAGCTCGGGCTTTGGGAGGGAGGTTGGCGGCCAGTTGAGGTTGGACTGCTGCCCGCGAAGCTGCCGGGAGCTCCCTCACTTGCACAGTTGGGGGGTAGCAAGCACCCTATTCGTTTCTGTAGCGCTTGAATCCTGGGGTATTGTGAAACTTTAGGGTTGGACTTGGGCCACCTCCGCCTTCACAGACTGGTAGAAACGGCGAGTCTTGTTAGCATAACTCCCACTCAACCCCCCCAAGCCTTGCATGCTAAGAGGTCCCTTGGCTTTTCCAACTCTTCTCTTGCCCCAAGTCTCAAGAACAAATTGTATAAACTGATAGTCTCGGAGGAACCAGTCTCCCTCCAAAAGTCTTGTTCTTTGTTCCTTTGATGGAACTAACTTGATTTAAAGCAAACTTTGAGCTTCTTCAGGCCTCCATTACGGCAATCTCCCAAAATGCCAGAAAGGCATAGAGAAGATAAATCTTTTCCAAGATGTATCTTATTTCTTCACACTGTTGATAGTGGCAAATGAGGAAAAAAAAATTTTTTTAAGCACTTTTATTAAAGGAAGTTTTAAATCCGATGCAGACTTCTTTTCTAGTGACAACAGTTTCAGACAACTGCTGCAGTGAGTTAAATACTAAAGGTAATGTGTATAATAAGACAGGATTCAGCAACAGGGTGTTATATTTCAGACTCTAAGAAGATATAAAAACATGCACAATTTTGCCTTTTTAATTATAAATAAGCTTAGACCTGTTTTTCCCTTTTTCAGGGCAGACTACTGGAAGTCGCAACCAAAGAAATTCTGTGATTACTGCAAGTGTTGGATAGCGGACAATAGGCCTGTATGATAATCCCACTATAAGAGAGTTTAATGATATTGTATTCCTGTGTTTCTTTTTGATCTAAACAGTATTTATGAAGCACCTTCAAATACATTGCTCTTGATTTTTCAAAACATTGAAATATTTCTGTTGTCTTTCCATTGGTGAGCCTTCTTCCTTTTCATCGGATTAAATTTGATTATATGTTGACCCAAATTATTTCTCTATGTCCCTTAGTCACATTCAGAAAATGGATGTTGACTGGGTCATCTCATCCATGTTTATCCACATTATGATGTTGTTTAATACTACCATATAAAAAATATTAAAGGGCAAAGCCCTTAATATATAAAAAGGAACATTATTGTAGTTTATCTTGTATCTTTTCAACTCCAGAAAAATAAATTAAACATATTTGCAAAGCTTTGTAGCTATAAATGGTTTCATTTTAAAGAACATCATTACCTCTTTCATGCTATTTTATGAAAATAGCAGCTCTATTAAGCATTTATTACTGTAAACTTTTAAGACATAAAAGCATCACTGATTTTTCCCCCTTATGTGCATGTCATAATAATATATATATAGCACAGAAAGACGGGGTTATCTTTTAAGTATATATTCCTAGCCTTTGTACTTGATAGAGTTGCATGCACAACAGAACAGTAGCCCCGTTTTTAACAATGTTATACTTCTTTGATAGACATTTATTTACTACTGTGCATATTTTTTCCAGGATTTTGTTTTTGGTCTTTTGAATAGTTGCTAAAGATCTCAGCTTGTTTAACTTAGGCCATCCTTACATATAAATGCCATAAATTATGAATTCTGTACAAATGGTTGATAGTTTCTCCTCTCTTGAGGTTCCTAATCAGTTCAATGAATTTTAGGAGTCAAGAAGAGTAAATAATCCCTTCTAGGATAATCTTTGTTCCCTTTGGATTATTGATATACATCAGTTTAAGCTTTAATTAGAAACAAAATTATTTTGTTTTGAAATGGGTCTTTAATATTCTTTGTGTGGTATAATTAACTTTAGGAAACCTGATATATGAAAATTAGAAGGTGAATTTTTTCCATTGTAAAACCTTTGTTTTACAATGTCTCACTTTAAAGAGGAATTCATAGTAGTACTTTAGGATAGCTTAGCTTAGATTTGATTGACAAAATTTATTTTGCAAGGTTTATCAGAAATTGTTTAATTGCGTACAACCAGACATTTGTAATTTAGGGAGCATTCCTGACTGTTTTAAATGAGTAGTAACATTCACTCACTCCTTTGTCCCATCCAGTCACCATCACTTTTTGTAGGTTACCACTTTTTTTCATTTTCTAGTCCATTTCATTGTTTCTGTTTGCACATACAGGTTTTTATTCCAGCGTCATGTAAAACCTAGGATACCATACACATTATCCTTCACCATAGTTTCGTGGTTTTTTGTTTTATTTTTAAAGATTTTATTTATTTACGTACTTGACAGAGAGAAAGAGATCACAGGTAGGCAGAGGGCGGGGTGGGGGAGGGGAGAAGCAGGCTCCCTGATGAGCAGAGAGCCCTATGTGGGGCTCGATCCCTGGACCCTGGGATCATGACCTGAGCTGAAGGAAGAGGCTTAACCCAGGTGCCCCTCGTGTTTGTTTTTTTAATTGAACAGTATCTCCTGGAGCTCTCTCCACATCAGTATGTAGGAACTTTGTTCTCTATTCCAGCAGCCAAAATTTGGTAGATAGTGCCAAATTGTCCTCCATAAGAGTTGTACGTTTTATACCACTACCACAGTGTGTAAAAGTATTTGTTTATAAGTTGGAAGGAATTCCTTGCTGTCTACTTTCCTCTTAGTTTGGAGGAATAAGTTCTAATACTGTTTATTCTCTCTGTTTCCAGAGCAGTACAAATTCTAGAGACTTAGAGGTTTTGACATTTTATGTTGAGAGGTGTTTCTTGAAGTTAAATTTTTTTCCCATTCCTCTTTCTGGCTTCATGTCTTATTTGAGTCCTTGTTACAATCATATTAACTAGATTTGTCATTACGGGTACTTTGTATTTTTCTCCATTGATACGGTTATCATAGTTTATTTTAAGCACCAAAGGAAACCAGTCAGAGGATATGATAACAAATAACACGGTTCAGTTTCCTCATATCATTTGATTAAAAGGACTGATTTGCATTAAAATTATTCTTCTGTCAATCATTCCAATTTTGTTATGTTCCATTCCTCTATTTATTGTTACCTTACTGTGACCATTATGATATTAATGTAACTTTCCTTTGCATTTTCTCTTTTATTAATTTTCAAGAGTGTTGAATTTCACGAAAGAGGAAAGAATCATAAGGAGAATGTTGCGAAGAGGATCAGTGAGGTAATTTAATTAATTTATTTCTTTGCCAGTTTTTCTATGTAAATATCAGTCCTTTATTTGGCTTTCGATTTTATATGTGTCTTACATAGATTAAACAGAAAAGCCTGGATAAGGCAAAGGAAGAAGAAAAGGCATCAAAGGAGTTTGCCGCAATGGAGGCAGCTGCCCTGAAAGCATACCAAGAGGATTTGAAAAGGCTTGGCCTAGAGTCAGGTAAAAAAGCAGCCAGCATGTTTTAAAACTAACATCAGAGGTCATGCTCAGCGAGCTTTTATTGTTTTCATAAAGAGGTGGTACACTCAGGGTCTAGTCTTGGTGCTTTTCCTATGCATCATAGCTGTATTTAGACCATGGGACTTTGCTTATGCACTTTTATTTTACTTTTAAAGCTTCATCTTGTAACACCTCCATTCATAACTGTACTACCTTGGTGGTTAGCTAGTCCTAGTTCTGTCTTGGTTAGTGTTCATTTCAGACACAGCTGAGTTTTTTAGGTACTTGGCTAAAAGGAGCTATTCATTAAAAAATAGGCCTTGCATTATAACCACAGTTTGCTTTATCCATATGGTCAAAAGTATGAATTATGTTTGGTTATATGGTTGAGTTATAGTGAATTAGCCTTTTGTGGACAAGTTTACTGATTTTACCACTAGAAGGCAGATTATTTTTTTAATTGGATAAATTTGACATAAAACATAGTTTATGCAGGTGTTACTTTGATGCATTTATATATCGTAATAAGATCACTACTAAAGCAATATTTACCACATTATCTATTACGGTATTGTCTATATTCGTAATCTCTGTGGCTTAAGTACTACTTATTGCAAGTTTATAACCTTAAGCAGTATCAGCCTTAGCCCCTAAACCCCTATCCTCTGGAAACAACAATTTTACTTTTTGGTCTTATGAGTTTGACTCTTAGATTCCACATCAAGTGATACCATGCAGTATGCTTGTCTTCTCTTTACCTGAGTTACCTCACTTATCATAATATGTTCAGGGTCCATCCATGTTGCTACAGATGGCAAGATATCCTCCTGTCTCATGGCTGAATAGTATTACATTATGCATATATACTATATCTTTTTTATCCATTCATCTCGTTGATGGGCATTAGGGTTGTTTACATATCTTGGCTGTTATGAGTAATGCTGCAGTAGGTATGGGAGTGCATATATCCCTTTGAAATCCTGCTTGTATGTCCATTGAGTGTATAACCATAAGTGAAATTGCTAGGTTATATGGTAGATGTATATTTAACTTTTTGAGGAACCTCCATAAGTTCTAAGTAGTGGTTGGACCAGTTCACATACACCAGCAGGATATGAGGGTCCCCTTTTTCCATGCGGTCACCAGCAAGAAGGTAAATAATTTGGAGGTTTGAAGATAACTCAGTTCCGGATAAAAGGCATTTATTTAGGTAGAGTGTATCAATCTTGTTGATGAACTTGGGCTTTAACTCAGGAGCTTTTCTGTCAGCCTTTCTTCCATGACAAATCCATTATCCTTAAACCAGGCAAATAGTAGTCCCAGTTGTTGATCTTGCAGAATGGTTGAGATAGTCAACATGGAATGATATTCTTTACTCTCCAAAAACTTCTTTCCATTAGTTTTTAAGCAAAATAATAAGTCAATTAGTATTGCCCTCATCAAATAAGGATAGTTGTAACCAGACTTTAAAAATATTATCCTGGACATTTTTAGTTAAAAGGAAGGGATGGGGGGCTGTATTTCCATGAGGATAAAGCTGTATGCTTAAAGGAAAAAAAGGATAGAGGTGTTCCTGCAGGATTAAAAGGGAGTCGTTGAAAATTCATCTCATCAATTATATGGATTGGGAGGTTCCATTATGCTACCCTATAAGCAAATCAGTCTTTGCACTTAAATGTATTTAAATAGGATTTTTTCAAATTATTTTTGATAGCCTCGTTTTCTTTAATAGGATATACATTCCCCTTAAAGTGCAATAATGCAGTACAAAGAAAAGACTTTTAAAAACTAAATGCTGGGACGCCTGGGTGGCGCAGTTGGTTGGACGACTGCCTTCGGCTCAGGGCGTGATCCTGGAGTCCCGGGATCGAGTCCCACATCAGGCTCCCAGCTCCATGGGGAGTCTGCTTCGCTCTCTGACCTTCTCCTCGCTCATGCTCTCTCTCACTGTCTCTCTCAAATAAATAAATAAAATCTTTAAAAAAAAAAAAATAAATAAAAAAAATAAATAAAAACTAAATGCTTTTAAGATTATCCCAGACATCTTTAGAGTTTCCTAAGTTATACGTCACATTATAGTCTATTTGGAGGTGGTTTTATTTTTTCCCTCAATAACCTGTCAAATACTTCCTTTCTTTTAAATAATTAAGGATATACATCGTGTTTAATGGCTACAGAGTGGTTAGGAGCACAGACTTTGGAATCTACCAGAATTGCCACTTGCTAGATATACAACCTCCAATTTTCACAAAAACTAATAACATAATGGTATAAACTGCTTATTACAGTGACCACTTGCAATAAGTGTTTAATAAAGGTTATGAAATGCCATAACAAAATGCCATAAAAGTGTCATAACTTATTTAACTAATCTCTTCCAGACTAACATTTAGGTTGCCTAGAGTTTTCACTGTTAGAATGAATGCTTCAGTGAACCGCTATGCAGGCATGTTTTTTCACATTTATTTCTGTAAATTTAATCTCTATAAAGATGAAATTGCAGAATCAAAGTGTGAATATATTTTATATATCGATAGCTAATACCAAGCTGTCTTATCTTTGTACTTTTTGTCCATCTTTTGTTAGAATGTTGGATTTATTTGTAAGGAATCTTTGTTACAAAATTAACCATGAGCCATATTTGTTGTAAATATTTATTATTTGTCTTTTAATTTTTTTTTAGTTTTTAAAAATCTTAATTCTAGGGGCTTAATTCAGTGGGTTAAGCCGCTGCCTTCGGCTCAGGTCATAATCTCAGGGTCCTGGGATCGAGTCCCGCATCGGGCTCTCTGCTCAGCAGGGAGCCTGCTTCCTCCTCTCTCTCTGCCTGCCTCTCTGCCTACTTGTGATCTCTCTCTGTCAAATAAATAAATAAAATCTTAAAAAAAAAATCTTAATTCTATTATGAATAACATAGCATATTATTTTTGTTGTTTATTTTTTTGTTTTTATTTTTGCTATAATGGAATATTTGGATTTGTATGTAGGTTTAACACTATTTTAGTTTGTGGGTTTTTTTCACATATATCTTTAATCTGAAGTTTATATTTATGTGCAAACATGAGAGGGGCCTTGGAGTGGAGAATAGCTCTACTTTTTTCCAAATAAGTAACCAGTCAATCCAACATCATTTGTTAAGTGATCTCTTTTTCTAATATGCATCAGGAGTCTGCATTTGGGTCTGTTTACTCTTTGTTCTATTTCATTCATATCTTTACCTACTCCAGGATTCGTTTTACTTTTTTTTTTTTTAATATATCAATTGTTTTAGAGTAAGTTTTAACATCTGGTAGAATTAGATTCCCCTTATCATTTCTGTTTTATAATTCTGGATATTTGTGCATATTTAGTTTTCCAAATGAGCTTTAATTATAATTTGTCAAGTTCCCAAAAGAATCTTCTTGTCAGACTTTTAATTGGAATAACATTATTAGTTGTTTCATACCAGGAAAAAAAAAAAAAGTGTTGGTACTTCACCTTTCTTATATCTTTTTTTCTAGAAATTTCAGAGCCAAGCATATCACCAGTAACAAGCACTATCCCACCCACCTCTGCACCAAAGCAGCAGAAGGAAAAGAAGAAAAAGAAAAAAGACCCTTCAAAGGGCAGATGGGTAGAAGGCATAACCTCTGAGGGTTACCATTACTATTATGATCTTATCACGGGAGGTAGGTCAGGCATAGAACTGGTAAGAATGATAACTGACTGTTTATTTTGTTTTAGTTAATATTGGAACATTTAAACAATAGAAGACTATAAATTGACATCTTTGCCACAATGGTAAAAAAATAATATGCCCTTTAAAAAGAATATCCTTCTTAAAAAAAAGAAAAAGATATCCTTCTTATAGTGACTCAATGTTAACACTTAGTTAAGCCCTTAAGAATGGGTTCCTTGGGCACCTGGGTGGCTCAGTGGGTTAAAGCCGCTGCCTTCAGCTCAGGTCATGATCTCAGGGTCCTGGGATCGAGTCCCGCATCGGGCTCTCTGCTCAGCAGGGAGCCTGCTTCCTTCTCTCTCTCTCTGCCCGCTCTCTGCCTACTTGTGATCTGCGTCTGTCAAATAAATAAATAAAATATTAAAAAAAAAAAAAAAAAAAGAATGGGTTCCTTATGAGGCACATGGATGCCTCAGTCAATTAAGCATCTGTCTTTGGCTCAGGTGATGATCTCAGTGTCCTGGGATCGAATCCCTTGGAGTCCCGCGTCTTGCTCCCCGCTCAGGAGAAAGGCTGCTTCTCCCTTTCGCTCTTTCTTTCTTACTCCTGCCTTTATGCTTGTGCTCTCCTGCTTGGGCTCTCATCTGCACTCTCTCTTTCTCAAATTTAAAAAAAAAAAAAAAAATTTTTTTTTAAAGGAATGGGTTCCTTTCAAATTAATTAAAGCATTTTATTGTCTCAAGAATATCTTTTGAAAGTATGAACTACATTAAAATAAAGCAATTTACATGGAAATAAGGCATTTCAGATCCACTTTACAAATTGCAGAGGTTCTTAAAATATTCTGTGGGAGAGATTTTCTATCCAAAACCAGACTGGGAACCAGAACCATTTTATTTTTCGTGTAGCCATCTTGTAGTAAAGAACCCAGCCTCCTATTCATGTTTTGGATATCACTTTCTAATAAAATACACAGTGGTGTTTTCCAGTGGGAATATCAAAAGCAGTTTTGTTTTCCTTTAAAACTAAATGTATTGAGGATTTATTCATTTTAATTCTGAGATAAGTAAATATATTTATGAGGCATCTTACCATCCAGAATTATAAAATTTAAGATTAGAAATAAGCATAATACAAGGAGGAGTTTTAAAGTGCTGTGATACAACAGAGATGTAAAATTGTGTGGGAACTTCAAATTGTGAGGGAGTGTGATTATGTAGATGTGAGAGATTATCACAGAAATTACTTTTGAACTGATTTATAAATTAAAAGGAGAACATCAAGAATGATGTCTTCTTATTCACCATTTGTATCCCTAGCACCAAACACAGTGCCTCGCATGGTATAGACACTTTATAGATATTTTGATTGAAAAAGATTGTAGTAGTTTGTTTTGAGGGTGAAGCAAGCATTCTAAACAGGTAGAACAATATGAAGGTTTAAAAAGTTTGAAAGTAAAAAAAATTGAAAAAATAAAAAGTTTGAAAATTTGGGAAATGTCATTTGGTAGAGGTAAAATATATAGTTCTCTGTGGGATGCTGGGGTGGCTCAGGCAGTTAAGTGGCTGCCCTCAGCTCAGGTAATGATTCCAGGGTCCTGGGATTGAAGCCCACATCGGGCTTCTTGCTCAGCAGAGAGCCTTCTCTGTCTGTGTGCTGCTTCCCCTGCTTATAGTCTCTCCCTCTCTGACAAATAATCTTTAAAAATAAATAAATAAACGCTTACTTTAAAAATGTATATACATACACAGATCTCTGAAGATGTCATAGCAGAAGAAAGAGGCTACAAAAATAGGTTGGCGCTATATCATGGAGGGCTAGGAAGATCGTGCCATTTACTGAAGTATGGAATACAGAAATAGAGTAGGTTAAAGTGGGACAATAATAAATTCAGTTTTTGGAAGGTTGAGGTTGAGGTACCTCCAAAACATTCATGTGGTAGTTTTCAGTGGCCAATTATAGTCTGGAATTTGGGAGATAAATTGAGTCTAGAAATGTAGATAATATCTTTTTTTTTCTTCTTTAAATTATGTTAGTCACCATATAGTACATCATTAGTTTTTGATGCAGTGTTCCAGGATTCATTGTTTACATATAACACCTAATGCTCCCTGCAATACATGCTCTCCTTAATAACCCATCACCGGGCTTACCCATCCCCCCACCACTCAAACTCTCAGTTTGTTTCTCAGAGTCCACAATCTCTCATGGTTCGTCTACCCCTCTGACTTACCCCCCCTTCACTTTTCCTTTCCTTCTAATATACCCCATATTATTCCTTATGTTCCACAAGTAAGTGAAACCATATGGTAATTGACTCTCTCTGCTTGAATTATTTCACTCAGCATAATCTCCTCCAGTCCCATCCATGTTAATGGAAAAGTTGGGTATTCTTCCTTTCTGACGGCTGAGTAATACTCCATTGTGTGTCTGGATCACATCTTTATCCATCCATCTGTTGAAGGGCATCTTGACTCTTTCCACAGTTTGGCTATTGTGAATCTTGTTGCTATGAACATTGGGGTGCATATGGCTCTTCTTTTCACTGCCCCTGTATCTTTGGGGTAAATACCCACTAGTGGAATTGCTGGATCATAGGGTAGCTCTATTTTTAATTTTTTGAAGAACCTCCATACTGTTTTCCAAAGTGGCTGTACCAACTTGAATTCCCCTTTCTCCACAACCTCTCCAACATTTGTTTCTTGCCTTGTCAATTTTTGCCATTCTCACTGGTGTAAGGTGGTATCTCAGTGTGGTTTTGATTTGAATTTCCCTGATGGCTAATGATGATGAACGTTTTTTCATGTATCTGTTAGCCATTTGTATGTCTCTTTTTGAGAAGGTCTTTTCATGTCTTCTGCCCATTTTTTGACTTACCTGTTTTTAGGGTGTTGAGTATGAGAAGTTCTTCATAGATCTTGGGTATCAGCCTTTTGTCTGTAGTGTCATTTGCAGATATCTTCTCCTTTTCCGTGGGTTGCCTCTTTGTTTTGTTGACTGTTTCCTTTGTGGTGCAGAAACTTTTTATCTTAATGAAATCCCAAAAGTTCATTTTCGCTTTTCATTTTCCCTTACTTTTGGAGATGTATCTTGAAAGAAGTTGCTGTGGCTGATGAAGAGGTTACTGCCTATGTTCTCCTCTAGAATTTTGATGGATTCCTGCCTCACGTTGAGGTCTTCCATCCATTTTGAATTTATCTTTGTGTATGGTGTAAGAGAATGGTCAAGTTTCATTTTTCTGTATGTAGCTGTATAATTTTCCCAGCACCATTTATTGAAGAGACTGTCTTTTTCCATTGTATACTTTTTCCTGCTTTGTCGAAAATTAGTTGACCTAGAGTTGAGGGTCCATTTCTGGGTTCTCTGTTCTGTTGCATTGATGTATGTGTCCGTTTTTGTGCCAGAACCATGCTGTCTTGGTGATCACAGCTTTATAACACAGCTTGAAATCAGGGAACATGATGCCAATTTGGGCTTTTCTGGTTCCATAGAAATTTTTGGATTGTATATTCCAGCACTTCGAAAAATGCTATTGCTATTTTGATCAGGATGGCATTGAAACTATAGATTGCTCTGGGCATCATAGTAATTTTAACAGTGTTGATTCTTCCAATCCATGAGCATGGAATGTTTTCCCATCTTTTTATGTCTTCAGTTTCTTTCATGGGCGTCCTTTAGTTCCCAGAGTATAGATCTTTTACCTCTCTAATTAGGTTTATTTCAAGGTATCTTGTGATTTTTGGTGCTATGGTAAATGGAGTCAATTCTCTAATTTCTCTTTCTACAGTTACATTGTTAGTTTATAAGAAAGCAACTGGTTTCTGTGCATTGATTATCCACCATGACCAGGTGGGATTTAACCCTAGGATGTGGGGTGGTTCAACATTCTCAAATCAATCAGTGTGAAAGAACACATAAATAAAAGAAGAGACAAGAACCACATGGTCCTCTCAATTGATGCAGAAAAAGCATTTGACAAATTACAACAGCCTTTCCTGATTAAAACTATTCAGCTTATAGGGATAGAGGGGACATTCCTCAATTTCATAAAATCCATCTATGAAAAACCCACAGTGAATATTCTCAATGGGGAAAAGCTGAGAGCCTTTCCCTTGAGATCAGGAACATGACAAGGATATCCACTCTCGCCACTGTTGTTCAACATAGTACAAGAAGTCCTAGCAACAGCAGTCAGACAACAAAAAGAAATAAAATATATTCACATTGGCAAAGAAGAAGTCAAACTCTCCTTTCTCAGATGACATGATACTTTATGTGGAAAACCCAAAGACTCCACCCCCAAACTACTAGAACTCATACAGCAGTTCAGTAATGTGGCAGGCTAGAAGTGTAAATAATACATGATCTTTTAGGAGTATATGAGATCACAGGGAGAAAGAAGAGAACAAGTACGAAGGGTGGATAGTACATATATTGAAGGAAAGAAGAAAATACAGAAAGAAAAGAATGACCAGAAAGGTAGGAAATGAGATCAGAGTTAATCATGAAAAAAACCTTGTCAGTATTATAATTATTACAATTTTTAGAATCACAGTTTTGGATTACATGGAAATAGTAATAAACCCATTTTCCACTGAGCCTTAAGAGAAGTACATGTTAGTTCAGCAGTGAACCGCAAATGATTGTGTTTGCTAAGGATCACAAGTCTTTCTTAGATTTACATAAAAACTATTAATGGGGTGCCTTGGTGTCTCAGTTGGTTAAGCATCTGACTCTGGATTTCAGTGTCGGTCATGATGTCAGGGTTGTGGGATCGAGCCCTACATCGGGCTCCTGGCTCAGTATGAAGTCAGCTTGAGATTTTCTCTCTCTCACTCACTCGCTCTGTGCCCCCCCCCACCCCCATTCTCTCTCCTTTCTTTCCTCTTTCTTTTTCTTAAGATTTTATTTATGTATTTGAGAGAAAGAGAGCACAAGCCAGGCGGGGTAGAGCAGGCGGAAGGAGAAGCAGACTCCCCGTTGAGCAGGGAACCCCATGTGGGGCTCCATCCCAGGGCTCTGAGACCATGACCTGAGCCAAAGGCAGATGCTTAACCAACTGAGCCACCCAGGTGCCCCTTCCTCCCTCTTTCTAAAATAAATAAGTAAAATCTTTTATGAAAAAGATTTTTAAGAGCTACTAATTATGTGTTTCTCCCTTCTAATTCCTATTGCTTGCTTCCTTTGTTCGCCATCCTACTGTTTATAGTCTTGCTCTCAGCAAAACCCTTGAACAACAGGTGTTAGGGACGCTGACCCTCCCTACCCCATGTGGTAGAAAATCTGCTTATAATTTAAAGTACAGTTGCCATACAGTGTTACATTAGTTTCAGGTATACAATACAGTGATTTGACGTTCCAAACTTTAACCCATGCTCACCCCATTTGCAGTCCCGATACACTTCTATTGCAGCTTTATTGACTATATTCCCTCTGCTGTCCTTTTCTTCATCTCCATGGCTTATTTATTTTATAACTAGAAGTTTGAGCCTGTTCTTCCCCTTCACATATTTCACGTGTTGAGCCATCCACCACCCTCGCTTGCAACCACCAGTTCTCAATATGTAAGAGTCTGGTTTTATTTGGTTTGTTTTTTAGACTATACATGTAAGTGAAATCATATGGTATTTGTCTTTCTTTCTTTGATCTATATCACTTAGTATAATATCCTCTAGGTTCATCCATGCTGTTACATGGCAAGATTTTATTTTTTATGGCTGAGTAATATTTGTGTGTGTGTGTGCATGTCTGTGTGTGAAAGAGGGAGAGAGATGAGTATCTCACATTTTTAATCCACTCATCTATCAATGAGCACTTGGGTTGCTTCTGTATCCTGCCTATATATAATAATAGACATTATTATCATATATAAATAATGCTGCTATAAATATAGAGGTGGCATTTATCTTTTCAAATTAATGTTTTCATTTTCTTCAAGTGTATGCCATAGTAGAATTACTGGATCATATGGTTTTTATAACATTTGACTCTCCAAAAACTTAACTACTAATAGCCTACTATTGACTAGAAGCCTTACAGGTGACATAAACAGTTGACACACACATTTTGTGTGTTATATGTATTATATACTATATAGTAATACCTTTTTCTTAATTTTTTCAGTATTACTAGACTATGTGGTTCATCTGTGAGGTTTTTTTTAACTCTCACAAAATCTCTCAAAAATTTTCCAATATATTTATTGAAAAAAATCTGCTTGTAAGTGGGCCTGCACAGTTCAGACCCATGTTGTTCAAGGGTCAGGTGTACTTGTTTTTAATTCCTGAGTCTTTCATCTTGTTCATATTAAGTCATTCATTGTTTCTCGCTCTCCCCTCGCTAGGATGTCAAACGACCATCTCATTTTTTCAAAACTTATCAAGCCTGGGACACCTGGCTGGCTTAGTCGGAAAAACACATGACTCTTAAATTGGGGGTCATACATTTGAGCCCTGTGTTGAGTGTAAAGATTACTAAAAAAAAAATTAATAAACTTTTAAAAAAGCTTTTCGATCCTTGGGTCGAGCCACCTGGGTGGCTCAGTCAGTTGAGCATCCAACTCTTGGTTTTGGCTCAAGTCATCATCTCATGGGGTGTGGGATCAAGCCCGGCGTCAGGCTCTGTGAGCCCCCAGGTAGTCTGCTTAGGGTTCTCTCCCTCTTCCCAGCCTCCCATGCATACAAGCATGCACACTCACTTGTATGCTCTCTGTCTCTCTCAATAAATAAATCTTTAAAAAAACAAACAGACTTCTGAATTCTGCGAGATCTTACCTGCATCTAAGAATTCTTGTGGAAGTCCCAGTAACTTCCTTTTTTTTTTTTTTTTTTTTTTTTTTAGATTTTATTTATTTATTTATTTATTTGAGAGAGAGCATGAGCAAGGAGAAGGTCAGAGGGAGAAGCAGACTCCCCATGGAGCTGGGAGCCCGATGCGGGACTCGATCCCGGGACTCCGGGATCATGACCCGAGCCGAAGGCAGTCGTCCAACTAACTAAGCCACCCAGGCGTCCTAGTTCCAGTAGCTTCTAATCCTCATTCTGGTTTTCCTTCTTGGTTAAATATCATTCAAATATGTTCTGTATAATACTATTGGGATGTATATTGTTTCTTTTATTTTTCAATTCTATGTTTAACTATAGGCCTGTAGTGTTTTGTACACATTAAATGTCTAATAAATTTTTGCCAAATTAAATTTTTTGAGAAGTTTTTCTTTTAAAGTGAAAAAATTGTATTAATGAAGTATATTTTGCTTTAAGCATCCCAATGGGAGAGACCAGAAGGATTTCAAGGAAACTTAAAAAAGGTAACTGAAGCATATTGTTAGTGTCTTTAAACTGATTGGTTTCTGGGTTTTTTATAAAAGAGTTCTGTTAAGCAAATTTACTTCCAAATAAGGCCCCCTACACACACTTTGTTACTTTCTTCCTATATTCTTTTGTGAGAAGACTGGGTGGAGGTGAAAAATTGATATCTACCTAAAAACTCCATGCAGGGCAAATATCATCAGTTAATTTGTAGTTCATTGCATTCAGATGTCCCTGTCCATCTGCAAAGGATTGTTCCTATCTTTCAGAGGTGCAGTGTTCTCTCTCTGAAAGTTAGTTTATAATTAACACAAACCTGGCCATAGTCAATACTGCCTCTCTAATTCCCAGGTGTTAAGAGGAAAGGGAAAGTAGCTGACTCTATGCCTTAGTTATTTAATATAGTATAACTACATCATTATCTTCCGTTTATGCTGGTTCTTTTCCTCCCATTAGATAGCAGGGAAGACTGTTTGGGTAGAAGGAGTAAGTGAAGATGGTTATACCTACTATTACAATACAGAAACAGGAGGTAAGTATGACCTTTGATTATCCTAACTATATAAAGTTGTACCTGGAACTGCTTATTAGCCTGCTGATGAAGGGAACTTAGGAATTTTAGTATAGCAATCAACATATATCCATAGCATGTGTATATTACTTTTGTAATTTAAAAACAACGCAATGGAAGAACAGGAAGATTTTCATATATAATATACTGTGTTGCTCATAATTCTTACTTGATGTGCCATTCACAAATTTTAAACATCATTTTTACTTTATCATTATTGACTTTTTTTTTTTAAAGATTTTATTTATTTATTTGACAGAGAGAGAGAGAGAGAGATCACAAGTAGGCAGAGAGGCAGGCAGAGAGAGGGGGAAGCCGGCTCACTGCTGAGCAGAGAGCCAGATGTGGGGCTCGATCCCAGGACCCTGAGATCATGACCTGAGCCGAAGGCAGAGGCTTAACCCGCTGAGCCACCCAGGCGCCCCCATTATTGACTTTTTAAATTATTATTGTAGAAATATAATCATTACCTTTAAAGCTACCTTAGAAATCACCTAATTTGACTTTCCTTTTCCTTTCTAAAAAACAAAACAAGTTATGTTAGCAGTGGCTGAGAATGTCAGATTTTCACTTTTACTATCCCAGTAATGTTTCAGTTATATGTAAATATTTATAAAACATGCATAACTGTTGTCAATTATTATCTAAGTTTTTCAAGTTAACATTTTTTCTAATTTAATTTTATAGAATGGGTCAGCAAGTAATTATAGTTAGTTTCTCCTACAAATATGTATAGTATCAGTAGAAGTTTGAGAGTCTTTATTTAATTATTTATTAAATTTCTACTATCCAAACACACAGCATTAAATCTTTTAGGAAGTAAAGGCCCATGTTAGCCTCCAAGTAGATAACGTAGCCTGCCCAACAATAGTAATGGTTCTAGCTTGGTAAAATTGAGATACTGAATCTTTCTGAAGATAAAACAATATAGTGATATAATATAGGTGGAGAGTTGGTTCTGGGCTCAGTGCATAGCTTCTTCCGTTACCAGCTATATGATTCTGGGGCAAGTCTCTGAACCTCTAGCCGCTGTTATGCAAAACTGAGATGATCATGTATACTCTTGGGTCATGAAGGTCGGGTATCTATGAAGTTCCCAGAACAGTACCTGATACATAGTAGGTGCTTAAATTATTTCCTGAAAGTTTGTTACTCATGTGAAATATAGATAAGGAAATAATTATTTTAATGTTGGAAAACACCTTTTTTTTTTTTTTTTAAGGATTTTATTTTTAAGTAATCTTCTACATCCAGTGTAGGTTTCGAGCTTACAGCCCTGAGATCAAGAGTTGCATGCTCTATTGACTGAGCCACCCAGGTGCCCTAGAAAACACCCTCTTTTAATAAGAGGCTATACAAACTGCTTTGCCCTCAAACTGTTTCAGTTTATGTATAGCAAGCGTAATTATTGACACAGCCCCTTTCACTCTTAAAAGTGTCTCAGTTAGACAGTAAATCTTACCATTCCTTTCCCTTTTATTATACTAAAAATGGAGCCTGTTAGATAATTAGAAATGCTGTCTTTTTTTTTTTTTCAGTGTTCCAGGATTCGTTGTTTATGTATAATACCCAGTGCCACACGCAGTATGTGCCTTCCTTAATACCCGCTACCAGGCTGTCATTTTACTAAAAGCCCAGTAAACCACTGGATGGCAGTAGAGTGCAATGGAGATTATTTTTTTCCTAGTATAAAAACGACGAATTATATTCATTCAGGTCTTCACAGTATGATTTCACTCTGTGCGGACCCCAGGAAACCTTTGTGATAAATAAATTACAGGAAATCTAATGTGTACTCATTAGCACATGTTTCCTGATACTGGTGTCAGATAAAGTGTGACAGTCCTTCAAAGGTGTTGCCCAGTTCTTAGGTCTCTTTCCATTAGGGCTATAGTTTATGTGTCTGGAATCCAGATTGAAATCAGTTCTCAAAAGATAAAAGAGCAAGTGCTTTGGGAATTCTTATTTATTATCTTCTTAATCAAGTGATAGTGTAAAATAGATGTAGTGCTATTCTTTAATAATATATTGTGGGGAAAAAAAGTTAAAAAAAATACATTTGTAAATGACAGGGAGTGTTATATTAGGATTTACTTTGGAATAGAATTGGTAACTAAATAACATGACTTTTAAAATGTGTTGAATAGAATCCAGATGGGAAAAACCTGATGATTTCATTCCGTGCTCTGGCGATCTGCTTTCTAGTAAGGTCGATGAAAAATCACTCGGTACCCTAGAAGAGTCTAAATCATCAGATTCTCATAGTGATTCTGATGGAGAAGAGGAAGCAGAAAAAGGAGAGGCCGCTACCGAAACACAAAAGCCAAAAATAAAGTTTAAGGTAGGTTCTTGATTTATTCTTTAGAGAACTTTACCAATTTACTGAAAGCTCACTCAGTTTTCTGGTGGAAGATAGAAGTAAAGCCAAGACGTACATTTTTAGCAAATGGATAAATGGTTGTAGCACTTCTAGTATCTATCTGGTGGCAAGACAGTTCATTTTTAGACCTCTTAAGTTTGAGATACCCCAGGAACATCTAGAGAGCTGTCTGAATATACAAATCTGAGTATCTGTATAGGCTAGAGATGCTAATTTGAGTACCATCAGCCTACTGGTAGTAATTTAAATCTCAGAATGAGTGAGATAACCTAGGAAAATGACTTTGGGCAACATTAAATATTAAAGTGACAGGCAGGGAAAGAGGAACTCATAATGGAAAGAATGGCTAGAAAGTTATGCAGAGAAGCAGAAGAATTTAAGATCCAAGAAGCTAAAGGAATAGAGTGTCAAGTATTAATTAGGTCTAGAACAAGAAAAATGAAGCCCTTCTAGTTTCACCAGGGTTTGAGGTGGCAGAACTCAGATTATATTGTACATCTGAAACTAATATTAGACTATATTAACTAACGGGAATTTGAATAAAAACTTTAAAAAATAAATAAAGGGGCAAATGAGTATCTCAGTTAAGCATCTGCCTTCAGCTCAGGTCATGATCCTGGGGTCCTGGGATCGACCCCCATATCAGGCTCCCTGTTTAGTAGGGAATCTGCTTCTCCCTCTGCCCACCCCACACCCCTGCTTGTACTCTCACTCACTGTCAAGTGAGAAATAAAAAATCTTAAAAAGAGCTCCAATTATAGAGGAATGAAAAGTGGTTCATGGTTTATATGTGGTTTGGATATGAGATGAAACCTAGAAATTGGTTGTCAGGATGATGGCTACACCTTGACTCTTAATCATGAGAGATTTGTGGTAATGATGTTTTCATTTAGAGGGACTCGAAAGGAGGTGGAATGGGAATACCAACAAGGGTAGGTGGATAGGTTGGTCTTGAACGAGGAATAAACTCATTTTCGATAGGGTAAGGTTTTCCTTTTCTGTAAGAAGGTAGGACTATGGATGAGTTGGTATCAGGGAAGAAATTGAAAGAGTCGTGCCCTTTTAGCCTCAGTTTACTCATTTATAAAGAAATCAAGATTACTTACTGAGAGTGAGGAGCTTTGAGTAGCTTGACAACATTAATGAATTGAAACAGTCATTCATCTGGGGTGGGAGAGAAAGTGAACCAAGTAAAAAGATTGCCAGATGCTGCTGAATCCCCAGCCATGGCAGAAAAGTAAAATTAAACATTTTTATAGTATTGCTAGTCCTGCTTTGTGATCTTTCCAGGAATACTCTGGGAGCCTAGGTGGCAAAGCAAAAAAGACACATAGCATTGATCCATAGATGACATTACTGGCCAGAGTAGTGAAGGAAATCTAAGGATGCTGGAGAGAGGGTACTTCCAGGCCACATCTAGAATCTTGTCATTGCCTGGAATTTTTCTACGTACCCCATAATTCTTGGTAGAACTCGGGCTGAGGGCTGTATCCAGTTTATAGAGGAGCAGCCGCAGAGCCCTTATAGTAGCTGTCTCATGATGTTTATATTTCTTTGTTGTTGTTCTTTTTTATTTTCTTTTTATTTCAGTCTGCTTTAATTTCTCTCGACAGTATTTTACAGTTTTCGGTGTCACATATTTTGTCAGATTTATCCCTGGGTAATTGTTTCGTGCTAATATAAGTGGTACAGGTTAAAATTTTTAATTTCCAATTGTTCACTGCTAATATATAGAAAAATCACATAGTAATTATTTCTGACAACTTTATTAAATGTACTGTTAGTTCCAATAGCATTTTCTAGTAGAGTCATTAGGACTTTTCTGCATTCACAATCCCATCATCTTTCACTCAGTGCCCCTTATATTAATGATGTTTCTCCATTTTGGCCATTGGGAACATAAACTATTTCCACCCCTGTATTATTTTCTTTTTGAGATTTTATTTTTAAGTAATATCTCCTTTTTTTTTTTTTTTTTTTTTTTTAAAGTACAACCAACATGGGGTTTGGACTCAACAACCCTGAGGCGCTACCGACTGAGCCAGCCAGGCACCCCCATCTCCCAATGTTTATACCCAGTGTCCAACCTGGACAGACATTATTAATTTCAAGCAAATAAGAAATAAGATATAAAATACAGATAAACAAAGACAGACTACCTATAACCCTGCTACTTCCCAGAGAAATCCCTCCTATAACATTTTGGTGTTTTCTCGGTCTGTAGTTTTTTGTTTTTTTGTTTTTTTTTTTTATTCAGACTCTCATACATTATTTTAAAATATGGAGTCATTCTGGAGGCATCTAGGTGGCTCAGTTGGTTAGGCATCTGCCTTCTGCTCAGAGCATGATCCTAAGGTCTTGGAATTGAGCCCCACGTTAAGCTTCCTGCTCTCTCTCTCCCTCTGCCCCAACCCCCCCGGCTCGTGTGCATGCTGTCTCTCAAATAAATAAAATCTTCAAATTAAAACATGGAGTCATACTATGATAAGGTCTTAATTGCTTTAAAATTTAATCTGTCACAAAGACATCAATAAGTTTTTATCTATCAAAATACTGGATGGATAGTTTTCTGTGGTATGAATACACTATTATTTACTCAGCCGTTTGTAGCTGAATATTTCTTTTTAATAACCACTAAGGACTGGGGAAGAAATACCTAGAGACACATTATTAAGCAGTGTTAAAGTCTCTGCTGACACTGTGTATTGTAAATTCTGAAGTCTTGCCAGTTTGTAGGGTTGTGTGATTTTTTTTTTTTTAATTCCAGTACACTTAACATACAGTGTAATATTAGTTTCAGGTATATTAGTTTAGTGACTCAGCAATTCCACACATCTCCCAGTGCTTATCACAACACAGGCACTTCTTAATACCCATCACCTATTTCTCCCCCTCCCTACCCACCTCCCCTCTGGTAGCCATCAGTTTATTCTCTATACTTAAGGGTCTGTTTCTTGGTTTTTCTCTCCCTCTCTATTTTTTCCCTTTGCTTGTTTGTTTCTTAAATTCCACGCAAGTGAGTTCCTATGGTATTTATCTTTCTCTGACTTACTTCACTTAACACACTCTAGTTCCATTCATGTCATTGGAAATGGCAACCTTGCATTCTTTTTTTTTACAGCTAAATAATAATCCAGTACATATTCATGTATCACATCTTATTCATCTGTCAGTGAGCACTGGGCTACTTCCATAGTTAGTTGTAAATAATGCTGCAGTAAACATAGAGGTTTGGCTTCTGTAGTTTGCTTAGGGATTTGGCTTCCA
Source organism: Neogale vison (assembly GCF_020171115.1). Lineage (NCBI taxonomy): Eukaryota > Metazoa > Chordata > Mammalia > Carnivora > Mustelidae > Neogale > Neogale vison. The sequence continues at coordinate 114,577,227 of NC_058095.1, read as the reverse complement.
TAGTTTTGCTAACATAGTTTGACTGTAGTAAATGATGCTGCAATAAACATTTTTTCCTACAGTTTTGATTTGCATTTCCTTGATGATCAGTGATGCTGAGCATTTTTTCATGTGTTGGCCATCTCTTTGTCTTTAGAGAAATTTCTGTTCGTGTCTTCTGTCCATTTTTAGTTGGATTCTTTGTTGTTTGGATGTTGGTTTGTGTAAGTTCTTTATATATTTTAGATATTAACCCTTTATTGGCTATGTCATTTGCAGAATCTCTTCTCCCATTCAGTAAGTTGCCTTTTAGTTTTGTTGATTGTTTCCTTTGCTGTGGAGAAGGTTTTTGTTTTATTGTAGTCCCAGTAGTTTATTTTTGCTTTTATTTCCCTTCCCTCAGTCATATGTAGAAAAATGCTGCTATAGCCAATGTTAGAGTCCTTACTACCTGTGCTTTCTTAAAGGATTTATGGTTTCAGGTCTTACATTTAGGTTTTGTTTTTTGTTTTTTAGGATTTTATTTATTCATTTGACAGAGAGAGAGAGAGATCACAAGTAGGCAGAGAGGCAGGCAGAGAGAGAGGGAGAAGCAGGCTTCCCACTGAGCAGAGCGCCTGATGCAGGGCTCGATCCCAGGACCCTGAGATCATGACCTGAGCTGAAAGCAGAGGCTTAACCCACTGAGCCACCCAGATGCCCCTCACATTTAGGTCTTTGATCCATTTTGAATTTATTCATGTGTATAGTATAAGAAATTGGTCAGTTTCATTCTTTTGCATTACCTGACCAGTTTTCCCAATACCATTTGGTGAGGATGGTCTTTTTCCTGGTGTATATTCATTCCTGCTTTGTTCAAAGATTAATTGACCATAAAACCGTGGGTTCATTTCTGGGTTTTCTCTTTTGTTCTGTGGATTTGTGTGCCTGTTTTTGTGCCAGTATCATACTGTTTTGATTACTAAGGCTTTGTAATATAACTTGAAGTCTGGTTGTGTGGGAGGCCCCCCCCCCCGCCAACACTTGCCACTTGACAGACCAGTGATTGGATAGGTTGTGTTGGAGGTTTTTAGGCCCCACACAAGAGACAAATAGACAAAGATACTTAAGGGTGCTAGCAAAAAAAAATGTTTATAGAGTGATTCTGTGTGGACGTGGAGCTCTTTAATGAAGGGTGTAAAATCTGTGCTTAACATCACCGATCATCAGGAAAATGGAAATCCAAACTACAAGGAAATAATCACTCATACCTGTCACAATGGCTAAAATCTAAAACAAGAAATAACAGGTGTTGGCAAGGAAGTGGAGAGAAAGGAACCTTCTCATGCACTGTTGGGGGGAATAAAACTGGTGTAGCCACTGTGGAAAACAGGATGGAGGTTCCTCACATAGTTAAAAATAGAACTGCCCTAGGATCCAGCACTACTGGGTATTCACCCCCAAAATACAAAAACAGTGAGTTTTTATTGTTTATGTTTATTACATAACATGTGTGTATTACAGCATTGTCTATAAAAGCCAAACTATGGAAGTAGCCCAGATGCTCACTGACAGATGACTAGATAAAGATGTGGTGTGTGTGTCTGTATATATCACACATATATACAGTGAAATATTACTCAGCCATAAAAAAGGAATGAAATCTTGCCATTTGCAGTGACATGGATGGAGCTAGAGAGTATAATTCTAAGTGAAATAAGTCAGAGAAAGAAAAGTATCATATGATTTCACTTGTGTGGAATTTTAGAAACTAAACAAATAAGCAGTGGGGGAAAAAGAGAGAGAGGGAAAGTTAAAACAAAAAACAGACCTTTAGTATTTAAACCAAGAAACAGACCTTAAACTATAGAGAACAAACTGATGGTTACCAGAGGGAAAGTGGGTGGGGCGGATGGGTAAAATAGGTGATGAGAAATAAAGAGTACACTTACCATGTTGATAAAAAAAAGGATCAAAAATTTAAAAAAAAATGATTCCCTGTAGATGTGAAGCTCTGTAATGATGTAAGATCTAGATGAGGTCAACAAACACAGAACACAAGGAGAAGTTAAGGCATTAGAGATGGTAACGAGGTTGGACAGGAGGTATATTAGAAGTAAGGAAGCCAGAAAGCCCAAAGAAAAACTTACTGTGGTTAAATGTGGGGATGCTTTTGGAATTTTAAATTTCACAGGTAGAGCATTTTTGAGTGATGACGTAGTTCAAACTAAAAGGTACACTGATGTGAGGATTTAATATTTAAATACTACCTATGTGCTATATATGAAGGAAAATATCTTATATAAACATTAAGCAACTAAAATATAGTTGAAGGCCAGCGGCATTGATTGTGAAGCTCACAGAACAGGCTAGGGAATTTTTAAGGTATAGGATGATGGGTTTGAATAGAAAGAACATGGTTAAAGTTATCAGTGAATATGGAGTAGGGGCCAAAAGTCGTTATTGTGTGAGGAAGGTGATATGAACCTCAGGAGAAGGCATTTATTACATTGCATTAGAATCAAAGCATACATTATGATCGCAGTAAAAATCTTTTATTTTAAAAAAGGTCACAGCCTAGAAATTGCCCAGAATGCTAAGAGAGAGTGAATACTGCCTTATAGTTTTTTGATGGAACAGAATGAGGGAATGAGTTAAAATCCATTCAGAGAATTACAGAGCAGTGTCCTAAGACTGCCACCCATGGTTGTGCATCTTGCAGAGAAAGTGAAATCTAGTGTATGGTCCATTTGTTTAACTGAATCATTGAGCTTTGTTTTCCCGGTGAAGGAGTGCCATAAAAATACGAGCCCTACCCAAGGGCTCCCGTGGGATCTCCTTCTAATCAAGGGTGTGTCTTTTTCTCATTTCACATAGTTATGTACCAGTTATAATTCCTTTAAGGCTTTAGCAGTCACCTCAATGTGAAGACAGATTTCAGTTAAGACTGATAGATTATGGGAGTTCTTTAAGTAGATAGTGTAGTAGGGTCTAATGACATGGCATTAAATTCAGAAAAGGCACAATATAAGGGAAGATCACTATTGGATATATAATGAAGGAGAAAAGGCAGAAAAGAGAAGAGAGGATTAAAGAAGGCCAGTATATGCCCTCAACTGGACAACACTGGGGCCTCTGGGTGTCTCAGTCAGTTAAGTGTCTGCCTTCAGTTCAGGTCATGATCCCAGAGTCCTAGGATCCAGCCTTGCATCAGGCTTTCTGCTCAGCAGGAAGCCTGCTTCTTCTCCCTCTGCCTTCTGTTCCCCCTGCTTATGCTCTCTGTCTCTGTGAAATAAGTAAAATTTTTTAAAAATTGTAGAATATTAATTGAATCATACTAGATTATTTTAAAAACCAGCCTTGGCCCATTGTATCTTAACATCTGACATATTAAAAAACCTAATCAAGCATTAAAATTTAAAATTCTTTTATGTGTATTTTTTGTGTAATGTGCAAATTAAAAATATTGAGTTAGTATATTATTATTTATAAATCAGTAAGATTATGTTAATGAAATTGTGTCACTATAGTTTTGCTTGAAGTATGTTATTTCTTGACTTTGACATTTCAGGAAAAAAATAAAAATAGTGATAAAGGAACTGAACCAGAAACACAAAAAGAAAAAAATACCCAAGAACAAAATTCATCAGGTCCAAATGAAGAAAAATCCAAAGCTCATAAAAAGTCAAACCCATATGGAGAATGGCAAGAAATTAAACAACAAGTTGAATCTCAGTAAGTACCTAAAACTTAATCCCACTGTTACAAATTGTATTTTCTATCTCAGTACTTCCATACGTCATAGTAACTAATTTCAAGGATAAGGTGCTCATTAAAAGTGTGGCTCATTTCTTTTATTTCTAGAGTGATTTTATCTCTTCTAATTCAGTATTTTAGAGTATTTGAAACTGTAAAGTATTGGTTATTTTAAAAAGTAAGTTAATGAGGGTTTTTTTGGTAGGAGAGATGCTGTTTGTTTATTTTAGTTGCAGTATAGTTAATATACAGTGTTAGATTTGTTTCAGGTGTATAATACAGTGATTCAGCAATTCTGTATGTTACTTAGTGCAACCTCTAATGATCTCTCTAATTCCTAACCAAATATAACATTTCTTTTGACCACATATTCACATGCTAACTCACACCATGTACACATGTGCATTCTCACACTCAGCATGATTATTCTGTTGGACAAACAAATATCTGCATATTCAATAGAGGCTTCATAGTATATGTCTAAAAGTGAGAAAAAAGCTTTTATTTTGTTACCATCTTAAAAATGTTTTACGACACTTCACTGAAGTTTTAAAGCCAGTATTCAAACGTATCTGGTTAAGTGTCTGCCCTCAGCTCACGTCATGATCCCAGAGTCCTGGGATCACACCCCAAGCCCAGCATTGGGCTCCCCACTTATCAAGCAATCTGCTTCTCCTTCTCCCTCTGCCCTTCCTCCCACTCTTGCCCTCTCTCTCTCTCTCTTCCTCTCTCATAAATAAATGGAATTTTTAAAAAAATAAAGCCAGTAGTCAAGAAACAGAACAATTTTATCAATTAAACAAGATCATGGTAGGGATATTACCTGATTTATATTATTAGATTACATGTTTAAATTAGTTATTGCCTTTGGAGCATTTACACAGTAAAAGGAAGAAGTCATTCCCAGCTCCACAAATTATTGTTTCTTAAATGTTAATAAAATAAATCTTCAGGGGGGGAAGAAGTACATGAGTTAGCAGTTTTTCTCCAAAAACATTAATGCTTTGAATTGGTAATGTAAAATGACTACTCTGTGGATACTTCACAGTGAAATTATTTACTCTTAAAACTGTACATTAATGAGGGACGCCTGGGTGGCTCAGTTGGTTGGACGACTGCCTTCGGCTCAGGGCGTGATCCTGGAGTCCCGGGATCGAGTCCCGCATCGGGCTCCCAGTTCCATGGGGAGTCTGCTTCGCTCTCTGACCTTCTCCTTGCTCGTGGTCTCTCTCACTGTCTCTCTCTCTCTCAAATAAATAAATAAAATCTTTAAAAAAAAAAAAAACAAAAAACTGTACATTAATGAAAAGATCATATTTTTTCATAAGATAGGATAATGGAGGTTTTGGCCAGCTTTATACTGACAGTCTCCAACTTGTAATGGTTTGATGTGGGATTTTTTTGACTTTAAGATGATGGAAAAGCGATATGCATTCAGTAGAAACTATACTTCAGATTTTGAATTTTGATCTTTTCCCCCTGCCTAGCGATACACTCCTATACATTTCTCTCTCATACACTCCCAGGCAGCAGCGTGACCATGAGGGTAAACAGCCAGTATACTTCAAACCATTTTGTTTTTCACTGTCAGTATACTATTCCATAAATTACAGGAGATAGTATTTTATATAAATATAAAATGGGCTTTGTATCAGATGATTTTGCCCAATGTAGCCTAATATACGTGTACTCAGCTTATTTAAGGTAGGCTAGGCTAAGTTATGATGTTAACTAGGTTAAGTGTACTAAATGCATTTTCACCTTAGGATATTTTCAATTTATAGTGGGTTTATTCGGGCATAACCCCATCCTAAGTAAGGAAAGATCTTTATGTTCTAATAAGAATTAATTCTTCAGGGATAACATACCATAGTATAGATTAAAACTGCTGTCAGAATGTTACGATCATTATGATAGTTTAGGTTGTATTTGTTACTTAATGTAATACTAGAAAAAATGCATTTAGTGCAGCAGATTGCCAGGCATCATGATAAGCCATGCTGACTTTGATGTGGAAATTGCAGAAATAATAGGCTGCATTACTAAGAGATGTTTTTTAAGCGACTTACAGTAGGAAAATGGCCCTACTATACCAACATCTCCTATACTTAAAGCTAAGATTTCTTAAAATTCAGGTATTTTGTTTTCTATGTGATAAATATACTATAAAACCATTCTTGTTAAATTTTGTCCTGGTCAGCTAGTTTCACATGTGATGGATTATGTCTGACTTCCTAAGTAGAGAAACCTAATTTTTAAAGGTTCCCCCCTAAAAATATTTTTATATTAAAATATAATAAAAATATTATATTTTTATTATAGAAAATTTTTGGAATTGAAGAAAAACATAAGAATAACTCAGTTACCAAGAGATAATAGTAACATTTTTAAATATTTTCCCTAGTTTTTTCTTTTTCCCTATTTAGGATTATGTTAATATTTTTGTACTTTATTAGAATTTTGTGTTATTTTTAATTGCTATATAATATTTAATCATTTAGATGTACTTTGATTTTACTCAGCCATTCCCTTGCTGTTGGGCAGTTAGGTTATTTCTGCACTTTTGGATTTTATAACATTTTGACTATTACATTGATATATCACTCTGTAACCATTTCTGATTATTTCTAGAAATGGAATACCTGTTTAATGGTTATGAACATATTGAAAATCTTGATATACAGTGCCCAATTACTTTCCAAAAAGAGCATACCAATCTGTACTCCCATCAGCAGTTTCTGAAAGTTTCTGTCCCTTTGGACCTTCTCAGCAATAATTATTCCTGAGCTTTTAAATATTTTCTTTTTTAAAAAATTTCTTATTTGAATTCTGTTTAATTAACACAGTGTATTATCAGTTTCAGAGGTAGAATTTAGTGATTCATCAGGGGCATATAATATTTTCTAATTCAGCAAAAAAACCTTTAGATTTATTTACTGGGTTTTTTTTCATATATTTATCAGTGTTTTGTATTCTTCTATAAATTGTCAATAGTCTTTGCAAGTTTTTCTATTGAACTATTAGTCTTTTCCTTATTTCTACAAGCTCCTTTTATAGTACAGATGCAAACCATTGTTTAGTTGTATTTATGGTGGACTTTCCACGTTTTAGTTTGATTTTTAACTGTGCTTACAATGGTTTTTGATGTGCACAGTTTTGTCAGGCTTAACTAGACCAACTTTTTTCTTTTGTGATCTGTTATCTTACTGATACAATTTCCATCCAAAAGTCAAATATATACTTGTATTTCCTTCTGATTTATATGGTCTGTCTTCTTTTTCACGTAACTATTTAATCTATCCCTAATTATTTTGATGCATCGTATGAGATGAGATTTTTAAGTGACACTTTTTTTTTTTAATCTCAGGTTTAATTCTTGAATTTGCCAGTTTGTTCTAGCTAACTATTCTTTTTTTTTTTTTTAAGATTTTATTTATTTATTTAACAGAAATCACAAATAGGCAGAGAACGGGGGAGTAGGCTCCCCACTGAGCAGAGAACCCGATGTGGGGCTTGATCCCAGGACCCTAAGACCATGACCTGAGCCACACAGGTGCCGCTCTAGCTAACTATTCTGTTCCATTATTAGCCTATCTGTTTTTGTGACAGTACCATAAAGACTTAATTATTATGATTTAATTATACAGTTTTATATGATAATGTTTGACTGTCTGGTGGTATGTCCTGGTTTTTGTTTGTTTGTTTGTTTGTTTCAAAATTTTCTTAAGTAGTTCCTTTCTGTTTGTTTTTCTTTTCATTTTTTTCCCCAAGTAAATTAAATGACTTTGCAAGTGTTCAACAACTATAATGTGATTTTAATCAAAATGATTGAAATTCTGTTTTAGTTGTTGAATTTGGTAAAAATTGATGTTTTCAGTATTTCATATTTTCATCCAAAAATGTTGTTTCTCTCTCTTTTTATTCAAGTCATCATGTATGACTCTCTACACAACCTTTGTAACTGCCTCTCTGTTAAGCTTCATCCTTGCATTTCTTGAATGTAGGCAACTTAGTCTAGTTGGTTCACTTCTGTACCCCAAAATTAAAAACAGTACCTGGCACATAATAAGTGCTTAGTAAATTTAATTACACATATTTTTACATGATTTGCTTCTTTTAAATTGTGAATTAAATCCATGTTTTCTACTGTTTCTTTAACCAGGAGTTATGGTCTCAAAAAGTTTGAATCAAGTTGTATTGCTGAATTATTGTATTATTTATAAAATTTATTATTTTGAGTCTTGGGCTTTTCTTTTTTTTTTTTAAGTTTATTTTTTATTTTTTTAAAGATTTTATCTATGTACTTGATAGACAGAGATCACAAGCAGGCAAAGAGGCAGACAGAGAGAGAAGGGGGAAGCAGGCTCTCCGCTGAGCGGAGAGCGGGGCTCCATCCCGGAACCCTGAGATCATGACCAGAGCTGAAGGCAGAGGCTTAAGCCACTGAGCCACCTAGGCACCCCGAGTCTTGGGTTTTTCATGCAGAAATTTGTCTGCAGATATTTTGTGGTCTTTTTTCTGTTGATTATATTTCCCGTGTATTTCATGTTCTATTTATTTTAGTTAGATTTTCATACCCGATGGTATAGGGTTGAAAGGGGCGTGTATGTTTTGTTTCTGATTTGAGTGCAAATGTCTCTAAAATTTATATTAAGGATTATATTCACTATTGGCTTAAGATAGGTAATCCTTATTATGTTGAAGAAGTATGCTTTATTTCTAGATTTTTCAAGGGTTATTAATAAAAAAATTGGGTAAATTTCAGTAATGATAGCTTTGATGTAGAAAACATTGGGAATGGTGGTCTGTAGTTCAGTTTTGCTTTTGTTTGTTAAATATCTTTATCTTTATCAAATCTTTATCAGATTTTTGTATCCAATTTATGCTAGATAAAGTGAATTAGGTAGTTTTCCTTTTTTTTTTTTTTTTTTAATTTTATTTATTCGGCAGAGACAGAGATCGAAAGCAGGCAGAGAGAGAGAGAAAGGGAGTAGGAAGCAGGCTTCCCATGAGCAGAGAGCCTGATGTGGGGCTTGAGCCCAGGACCCTGGGATCGTGACCTGAGCTGAAGGCAGAGGCTTTAACTTACTGAGCCACCCAGGCATCTCTAATTTCTTTTTATGGTTTTCTTCCCCCTGTAACTTTCTAGTAACTTTTCTTTTTCCAGAAACTTTCCCTTCTTTAATTTTTGATAACTTTTTAGATTCGTGCTTACTATCTACATGACTGTGGGCAAATGGCCTAATCTACCTGAGCTTCAATTTTTTCATTTGTAAAATGGCATAATAATAGTTCCATTTTCTAATTTATGGTGAAGAATAAATTAGAAAAGACAAGTCAACACAGTACCATGTATGTAGTTGGTACCTAGAACACCTAAGCACCCAGTAACTAAACACATTGCAGCTTCAGCTACTTATTCTTTTTTTGTTGTTGTTAAATTAACAAATGATGTATTACTAAGTTCAGGGGTACAGGTCTGTGATTCATCAGTCTTACACAATTCACAGCACTCAGTATAGCACATACCTTCCCCAGTGTCCATCACCCCAACACCCCATCCCTCCCACCTCCCTCCCCTCCAGCAATCTTCAGTATGTTTCCTGAGATTAAGAGTCTCTTATGGTTTGTCCCCCTCTCTGGTTTCATCTTGTTTCATTTTTCCCTCCCTTCCCCTATAATGCTCTGTCTTGTATCTCAAATTCCACCTATCAGTGAAATCATATGATAATTATCTTTCTCTGATTAACTTATTTCACTTTCAGCTACTTATTCTTGAATGCTAGTCAGTTTTGATAATTTATATTTTTCCTAAATCTTGTATTTCATCAAAGTTTTAAATATTAAAATATATACATATATTAAAATATAAACATTGAATTTTCTTTATAATTTAAGTTTTTCAGATGTTAATGCCTCCTTTTAAATTTTTAATTTTTCTTCTTTTGTGATATTTGTTAAATAATTTTTTCTGGCTTTATTGAGACATAATTGACTTGTAACACTATGTAAGTTTAAGATATACAATGTGTTGATTTGATACACTCATGTATTATAAAATGATTACCATAATAGTGTTAGCTAAAACCTCCATCATGTCACATAATTACTATTTTTTTTAATGGTGAGAGCATTTAAGATCTAGTCACTTAGCAACTTTAAAAGTATATAATACAGTTTTATTAACTATAATCATATTATACATTAGATACCCCAAATTGTTAATCATCTTGTTGGAAGTTTGTACCCTTTGACCAGTCTCCCTATTTCCCCAGCCCCCCACACCCTAGTAACCACCACAAGTACTCTATTTCTATGAGTTTGGATGTTTTAGACCACATATAACTGATACCATATTTACCTTTCTTTGTTTAACTCAACTTCAGTTAGCATAATGCCCTAAGGATCCAACCATGTTGTAACAAATGGTAGATGACCTCCTTTCTCGTTGCTAAATAATATTCCATTGTATATATAAAGGTTTTGTCCACTATCCAAAAATAGAGCCTTCCTGTGAAATCTTCTGTAAACTCAAATGGCATAAATCAAAAAAGCAGTTACCATTCATTTATATGGAAGATTTTTTGAGCATTCCCAGACTCAATAAGTGACCTCTTGGCTTTTTTGATACCTAAAACACACAGATCTTGCAAAGAAGGCTGCCCAGAATAAATCGAGGTAAAGCACAAATGCCCACAGGCACAGTTCAAAGCTATGGCAAGGAGCTTGATGCTGAGATCCAAAGTGTAGTTCTCAGGAGAGCTTAGCAGTGACACTCTTGGCTGCTTGGGTACATGCCACCTCTGTGAGGGCTTGCTGTCAAATAAATGCTGAATACTACTTTCACGTTTTGCCTTTTCTTGTAAAAGTAAAAATCCTCTTCAGATTTATTTTGCTTAACAAAAACAGTTGCTAATGTAGGTCTTTCATAAAAGCAAAATGTCTTGTAAACTTTTAAAAAAATACAGTGTACCTGTATGCAACATCTTCTTCATCAGTTCATAATTTGATGTACAGTTTGGCTGTTCTATATCTTGGCTACTAGGAATAATGCTGCAGTGATTGTGGGAATGCAGGTATCCCTTTAAGATTCCGGAAATCAATGTTTTGATCACTATAGTTTGATACTTTAGTGTGAAATCAGTAAATGAGGTACTTCCAGCTTTGATCTTCCTTTTCAGGACTGCTTTGGCGACTCAGGGTCTTTTATGGCTCCATACAAATTCAGGATTTTTTTTTTCTGTTTCTTTGAAAAATGCCATTGGGATTTTGATCAGATAGCCACTGAATCTATTAATGGCTTTGAGCAGTACAGACATTTAACAATATTCATTCCACAAATGTTTGATATCTTTACATTTGTGTCTTCAGTTTTTTTCATCAGTGTCTTGTCCTTTTCAGTGCACAGTTCTTCTACCTCAGTTAAATCTATCACTCAGTATTATTTACTGTGGTAAATAGGATTTTTTTAGATGCTTTATTGTTAATGTATACAAACAACTGATTTCTGGGTGTTGATTTTGTATCGTTCAACTTTACTGAAGTCGTTGATTAGTTCTAACTGTTTTCGGTAGAATCTTTAGGATTTTCTGTGTCTAAGGTGAAATCATATATAAGTAGAGCCAGTTTTACTTCTTCCATTGTACTTTGGATGCCTTTTATTTATGTATTTCTTCTCGCTTGAATGCTCTGGCTAGGACTTCTGGTACTATGTTGAAAAGGGTGATAAGGCTGGGTATCCTTATCTTGTTCTTGATCTTAATTAAAGGAAAAGTTAAGTCTTTCACCATTCAGTATGATGTTGGCTGTGGGTTTGTCATATATGGCCTTTGTGATTTTGAAATACATTTCCTTTATATTCAGTTTGTTGAATGTTTTTATCCTGAAAAGATGTATTTTGTCAAACCATTTTCCTGCCTTTCGAAATGATCATATGACTTTTGTCTTTTACTCTATTAATGTGATATATTACAATTCATTTGGATATTGAACCATCCTTGCGTCCTGGGGATAAATCCCACTTGGTCATGGTATATGATTCTTTTAATATATTGTTGAATTCAGCTTGCAAATATTTTGTTGAAAAATTTCGCATCTATATTCATCAGGGATATTGGTCTGTAACTTTCTTTTAGTGTCCTTCTGTGGCTTTGATAATCAGGGTTATGTATGATTCCTATAATGAATTTGGGAATGTTCTCTTCTCCTCGGTATTTTGGAAGAGTTTGAGGGGAATTGGTGTTAATTATTCTTTAAATGTTTGGTAGATTTCACCATTGAATCTGGTCTTGGGCTCTTTGTGTTGGCAAGTTTTTGATTACTTGTTTAATATCCCAGGGTCCTGGGATCGAGCCCCGCATCAGGCTCTCTGCTCAGTGGGGAGCCTGCTTCCCCTTCTCTCTCTCTCTGCTTGCCTCTCTGCCTCCCTATGATTTCTCTGTCAAATAAATAAATAAAATCTTTTTTAAAAATAATACCCTTACATACTGGTCTATTCAGATTTTTAATTTCATCATGATTCAGTCTTGGTAGGTGATATGTTTCTAGAAATGTACCCATTTCTTCTAGGTTATCCAGTTTGTTGGTGTGCAGTTGTTCATGGTTGTTTCTATGATAGTTTCTAGTTCAGTTGTAATGCTTCCTCTTTCATTTCTGATTTGAATCCTTTTCTTTTTCTTAGTCTAGTAAAGTTTTGTTCTTTTCAATGAACACTCTCTCAGGTTTCTTAATCTTTTCTATTTTGGTCTCTGTTTCTGCTGTGATCTCTTATTTATTCTTTTTTCTAGTTCCTTGAATGTAAAGTTAAATTGTTTGAGATGTTTCTTTTATCTTAATGTAGGCATTTACTGTATAAACATCTTTCTTAGAACCACCTTTGCAACATCCTGTAGGTTTTGATATATTGTTTTCCATTTTTGTTTCAGCATTTTTTTTTAATTTCCATTTTGTTCTTTGACTCATTAGCTGTTGAAGAGTTTGTTTATTTCTACATATTTGTGAATTTTCTAGTTTTCCTCCTGTCAGTGTATAGTTTCTTACCGTTTGGTCAGAGAAGATACTTCATAGGATTTCAGATTTCTTAAATTTGCTAAAATTTGTTTTATGACGTATCATATGATCTGTCCTAGAGAATGTTCTGTGTTTGAGAAGAATGTGTGTTCTGTTGTTGAATAGAATGTTCTTTATAGGACGTTAGATCCATTTGATCTATAAAGTATGGTTTAGGTGTAATGTTTCCATGCTGATTTTCTGTATCCAGGATCTATTCATTGCTGTAAGTGTCATATTGTACTTCCGTGTTTATTGTATTGGAGTCAGTTTTTCCCTTCAGATCTATTAGCATTTGCTTGATTTATGTGGGTGCTCCAGTTTTGGGTGCATACATATTTTTAACTGTTATATCTTCTTGATAAAGTGGCTTCCTTTTCATGATATAATGACTTTTTAAATTGTCTCTTGTTACCATTTTTGGCTTAGAGTCTACTTTGTCTAATGTAACTGTAGCTACCTACTTTTTTTCGGTTTTCACTCTCATGGAATACTTTTTTCTACCCCTTCACTTTGAGCCTGTGTGTGTCCTTAAATCAGATACAAATCTCTTATAGGCAGCATCTGGTTGGTTCTTGCTTTTTATTGGTTTTTTGTTTGTTTGTTTTTAATCTATCTAAGCATTCTATATCTTTTGATTGGAGAATTCAGTGTATAATTGCTTTTTGACTATTTTGTTCCCTTTGTCCTTTTTTTTTCCTCTCTTGCTCCTTTTCTTTGTGAATTGATGGCTTTCCATAGTAATACAGCTTTTGCTTTGTGATAACCATGATGGTTACATAAAAGATTTTATACATACTATAGTTGACACTGATAAAAACTTCGATCACATACAAAAAGTATCCTTTTATTCACCCCTACCTTTTTATGGTTTTCAATGTCCAAATTTATGTCTTTATATATTGTTTATCCATTAAAAAATTGTTTTCACTGTAGCTATTTTTTTATTGCATTTGTCCTTTAACACTTATACTAGAGTTAAGTTTAACACACCACCATATTATAGTGTTAGAGTATTCTGAATCTAACTATATGCTTACTTTTACCATTATCTTGTATGTTTTCATATATTTTCATGTTGTGCTCGCTTCGGCAGCACATATACATATATTTTCATGTTAATAATGCGCAACCTTGCATTTCAGCTTAAAGAACTACTTACAACATTTTTTGTAAGACAGCTTAGTGGTGATAAAAATTCCGAGCTTTTTTTTTTTTTCTTTATTTAACGTAAGTATTTATCTCACCTTTATTTCTGAGGGAGGAAAAAAAGTGTTCTTGTTTTCCAGTTTATTTCTTTTAACACTTTGAATATATCATCCTTTCTCTCCTGGCTTACAAAGTTTCTGCTGAGATCTGATAGCTTTATGGAATTCCCTTGTATGAGAGAAATTATTTTTCTCTTGCTGTTTTTAAACTTCTTTCTTTATTTTTTTTACACAGGTCTTTTTGTATTAAAAGAGAAGATCTTTTTGTATTAAAAGTTTTAGGTGGCCTGTTAGCTTTAACTTGGATGTACAGAGCTTTCCCCACATTTGGGGAGTTTTCACACATTATTTCTTTATATATTTATTTCAGTAATATCCCTTCTTTTTTTTTTTTTTTTTAAGATTTTTATTTATTTATTTGTTAGAGATCACAAGTAGGCAGAGAGGCAGGCAGAGAGAGAGGGGGAAGCAGGCTCCCCGCTGAGCAGAGAACCCGATGTGGGGCTTGATCCCAGGACCCTGAGATCATGACCTGAGCTGAAGGCAGAGGCTTAAACCACTGAGCCACCCAGGCGCCCCTCCCTTTTTTTTTTTTTTTATTTCAGTATAGTTACATACAGAGTTGTATTAGTTTCAGGTTTACAGTATAGTGATTCAGTAATTCTGTACATTATTCAGTGTTCATCATTGTAAGTGTGTTCTTAATCTCCTTCACCTATTTCACCCATCCCCCTACACATCTCTTCTCTGGAAACCATCAATTTGTCCTCTATAGTTAAGAGTCTTTTTTTTTTTTCTTTGCTTCTTTATCTCTTTTATTCATTTGTTTTGTTTCTTAAATTTCACATATGAGTGAAACCATTTGGTATTTGTTTTTTTCTAACTGACTTAATTCATTTATTCCTCTCCCATCCTTACATTTAAGATATATGGTTTCATACTTTACTACTTTTATTTTGTAAGCCCTTGCCTGCTTTATATAGATATACTTAATCTTACTGCTTTTGTGCATTCTCCTTTTTTTACTTCTACTTACAGTCTTTCCCTTCCTAAGAAGTTCCTGTTAACATTTCTTTTTTTTCTTTCTCTTTTTCTTTTAAGTAGTCTTCACATCCACCATGGGGCTCAAATTCATGACCCCCAAGATCAAGAGTTGCATGCTCTACCAACTGAGCCAGCCAGGTATACATTCCCCCTGCCCCCTTAACATTTCTTCTTCTTTTTTGTTTTTTAAAGATTTTATTTATTTATTTATTTATTTGACACAGAGAGAGAGAGAGATTGCAAGCAGGCAGAAAGGCACGCAGAGAGAGGTCGGAAGCCTGAGATCCCAGGACTCTGAGATCATGACCTGAGCCGAAGGCAGTCGTCCAACCAACTGAGCCACCCAGGCATCCCTGATGATGACTTTTAAGTTCTCTGTCAGGCATGTTATCTGTTTTGTTTAGCTCTCTTGCTATGATTTTGTCCTGTCTTTTCATTTGGGATATAGTCATCTGTCTGTTCATTTGCTCTCTCTGTGTCTGGCTTTTTTTCTTTTTTCCTTTATGTCTATTTCTATACATTAGGTAAGTCAGCCACGTCTCCTGCTCTTGAAAGTAATGGACTTAAGAAGAGGTTCCGTAGTGCCCTGCCGTGCAGTGTCCCCCTGTTCACTTGGCACTTCAAGGGGGTCTCTTAAGTGTGTTGTATGCATCCTACTGCTGTGGCTGAGCAGTGTTTGCCTTCAGACCAGTCATCTGCAATGGCTCTCTTTGCCTTTGGGGGCAGGGTTTTGTTTATGTGTTATAAGTGGATCAGTTGGGGGCTGCCTAGGCTTGATTTGAGTCAGACCAGATGTTTGCCAGAGATGCAGTAGCAGCAAAATACAGAGCACCTTCCCTGTGTTGTTGCCTGAAAAATTTTCATTGATGGGCAGGGCCTGTAGCCAAACCCAATGTCTGCCCCCAGCCCACTGCTAGGGCTGCAGTAGGACTGATGTGTCTGGTTTATCTTTCCCTTACCCTAGGACAAAAGTCACTTTGGAGTGATGCTGGTATCTGTCAGGGCTGCTTGCACACTGCCAGGCTTATGGCTTTGCTTCAGATGGGCCCTAGCCAAGGGCATTTTGGAGGAGGCTCAGTCTTCAGGAGAATACAGGGGCAAGGGCATAGCATTAGCAAGGTTTGCGAAGGTCTGTTGTGGGAAGATACCTGGAGCCACTTTAGAAAACTGCCACAGAGCTGGAGGGGACCAGTCCTCAGGAGAAAGAGGTGGTGGGGCATAGTGCCAGCAAGGTCTACACTGGTCTGCTCAGGAGGGGACCTGCTGGGTCAGAGGGGGTAGGTCTGTAGAAGGAGGGGGATGCACTGTTAGCAAGCTAAGTGGACAGTATTAGCACTGCACTGATTCCCATAGTTGTCTATGTGTCTAGGCTAGGAGTGTGGGGGAGGTAAATGATACTTGCCACCTCCTTTGTCCTGGAAAAGTCTCCTAAAGATCCCTCCGCTCCAAAAATCCCTAGTCCTCCAACACATACTCTGAGACTAGTAAGTAAATCCCCTTCCTATATACTCTGGGCATTTTTCCAACTGCTGTTTCTGGGCTTTTTCTCCACACAGGGCTATTTATTGTGCTGTTTCTTTAAGGGTAGGGACTCCGGTTCCTATTGACCTCCAGCTCTCAGACAGCCAAGCCCACTGATTTTTAAAGTTCCAGACGTTGGGGCGCCTGGGTGGCTCAGTGGGTTAAGGCCTCTGCCTTCGGCTCAGGTCATGATCCCAGAGTCCTGGGATTGAGCCCTGCATGGGGCTCTCTGCTCAGCAGGGAGCCTGCTTCCTCCTCTCTCTCTGCCTGCCTCTCAGCCTACTGATCTCTGTCTGTCAAATAAATAAATAAAATCTTTAAAAAATAAAAAAAAAAATAATAAAGTTCCAGATGTTAAGCCCACTGATTGTAAGAACTTGGAAAAAAAAATTGATCCCAGGGTCCTGGGATCGAGCCCCACATCAGGCTCTCTCCTCCATGGGGAGCCTGCTTCCTCCTCTCTCTCTTTCTGCCTGCCTCTCTGCCTACTTGTGATCTCTGTCTGTCAAATAAATAAAATCTTTAAAAAAAATAAAAACAAAAAAAAAAACAAAGAACTTGCAAAATTAGTCCCCTCTGGTTTTCAAAGCAAAGTGTTACAGAGATTCATCTTCCTAGTAGAGGTTCCCTGTGCCTGGAGTGAGTGTCAGTCTCTCTCCCTTCTCTGTGCCCATGGCATCCCTCCTTTCCACAGAAGCCATGTGGCTTTGACTGCATCTCCACTCTTTCTACACACTTTGATGTCACCTGTTCTCTACATTTAACTGTGGAGAGTCTGTTCTGCTAGTCTTTGGTTCATTTTCTGGATTATTTACACTGATGTATTATCCAGTTGTGTGCATGAGATGAGGTGAGCTTGTCTGACTCCACCATCTTCCCAGAAGTCCTCTAGCCATTACTTCTTTAAATAAGTCTTTTCTCCCTCCTTTTTCCTTCTAAGACTATAATGATGCATACATTATTTCTATTTGGTATCCCAAAAGTTCCATAGGCTGCCTTCATTCTTTTAACTTTCTTTCTTCTCCAGTTAGCTAACTTCCAGTGTCTGTCTTCAAGCCCTCGTATTCTTTCTTCTGCTTGGTCTAGTCTGTTGAAGCTCCCTCTCTGTTGAATTTTTCAGTTCTCTCATTTTATTCTTTAGCACCAAAACCTTTTTGGTTCCTTTTTGTTTTCTCTTTGTTGAACTTCTCATTTTGTTCTTTTTGTTTTCCTGATACACTAAATTGCTTATTTCTCTTCTCTTATGGCTGTCAGAGCATCCATAGAGCAATTATTTTGAATTCTTTGTTGGGCAGTTCTTAGTTCCTGATTTTTTTGGCCAGTTCCTAAAGGTTTACTATATTTCTCTGAGGGGGACATTTTTCCTGATTCTTGGTGATCCCTGTAGCCTTCAATAGGTGTCTACACACCTGAAAAAAGAATCACTTCTTCGAGACGTTTTGGACTGACTTCAGTAAGGGAAGACTTATTTGTGGGTGGAACAGCAGTGGAACATGCTGTGATTCCATGTCTGGTGGTGCAGGGCACCAGTCACAGGTGAGTTTGTAGAGCAGGTCACTGTGAACCACAATTACTCCCACCACATGGCTGCTCTGGTAGGTCCCACTTCTCTTCTTTGTTTTTAGCCATCTCTGTACATCTCAGCTTGTCAGTATAAAGTGAAACTAAAATGGGACCTTCTTGCAGTGCCCCAAAAGGCTAGATAAGCTGGTCACTCATCCCATTCTTGTTACCTGGTGAAGGGAACTCTTTTTAGCTGGGAAGTTTCCTCTTGGCTCTGAGCAATGTCACCTTGTGGTAGGTGGAATGATAGAGATGAATGAAGTTGTCTTTCTCTTTTGTAGTTCTCAGGGTTTTCTGTGTCACTCACGTATCTTGAGTGGATTCCAGATCTCTCCCAGAACTGTTTTTCTTCACATACAGCTCTTTAATTGTTGATCATTTTGTGGGGAATGGAGGCTTGGGTCTCCATTAAAGGATTTTTTAAAATCTGTTTTTACTTAATGAATAAATTCTTGATTTCATGTTTTATTGTGCTTCCATTTATTAATGGATTTTGTTTATCCATTTCTACCTTTATTTTCTTAATTTTGTTACCCTGAATTTTCTTAAGTTTCCTTTTTTGTTTGTTCTTTTTTCAGAGGAACACTTAGGCTGTGACAAGACATGAGGAAGGGATATTTTTGTTTGAGTGAAATCGTATGATATTTGTCTTTCTCTGACTATTTCATTTAACATGATGCTGTATAGCACCTGCGTATCATTGCAAATGGCAAGATTTTATTCTTTTTTGTGGCCAGATAATATTCCATTATCTATAACATCTTTATCTGTTCATCTGTCAAAGAGCACTTGAGCTGCTTCCATAGTTTGGCTGTTGTAAATAATGCTGCAGTAAACATAGGGGTGCATGTATCCCTTTAACTTAGTGTACTTGTATTTGGGGGGTAAAAACTCAGTAGTGCAATTACTGGACCCTAGGGCAGTTCTATCTTTAATTTTATAAGGAATCTTCGCACTTTTCCACAGTAGCCGCACCAATTTGCATTCCCACCAACAGTGCACAAGGGTTCCTTTTTGTCCACATCTGCACCAACACCTGTTATTTCTTATATTTTTGATTTTAGCTATTCCAACAGGTGTAAGGTGATTTCTCCTCTTAGGGTTTTGTTTTGTTTTGTTTTCTTTTTAAGATTTTTTGATTTAGGGGCACCTGGGTGGATCAGTCCTTAAGCATATGTCTTCAGCTCAAGTCATGATGCCAGGGTCTTCCTTGTGTTCCCTCTCTTGCTGTCTCTCTCTCTGTCAAATAAATAAAATCTGTTTTTTTAAAAAAAAGGATTTATTGATTTATTTTAGAGAGTGTATGTGCATATGCAAGGGAGGGGCAGAGAGAGAGGGAGAGAGAATCCTCAAACAGATTCCCTGATGAGCAGGGAGCCCAGTGCAACTTGATCCCAAGACCCTGAGATCAAAACCAGAGCTGAAATCAAGAACCGGCCCCTTAACCAACTGAGCTTTCTAGGTGCCCCACTCTCCTCGTAAATTTGATTTTCATTTCTCCAGTGACCAGTGATGTTGAACTTCCTTTCATATGTCTGTTGGCCATTTGTATGTCGTCTTTGGAGAAATGTCTATTCATGTTTTCTGCCCATGGATTACTTGGTTTTGGGTGTTGAGTTGTATCAGTTCTTTTTCTTTTTTTTTTTCTTTTTAAGATTCATTTATTTATTTTAAGAGAGAGAAAGTGTTCACACACATGCAGGGGGAGAGGGAGAGAAGCAGACTCCCTTATGAGCATGGAGCCAGATGCTGGGTTTAATCTCACAACCCTGAGATCATGACCTGAGTGAAATCAAGAGTCAGGTGCTTAACTAACTGAGCCACCCAGGGACCCCAGGTTATTTCAGTTATTTATATATTTTGGATACTAACCCATCATTGGATTAGTCATTTACAGAGATCTTCTTCATTTGGTAGGTTGCCTTTTAGTTCTGCTCATTTTCCTCCGTAGTGAAGAAAATCTTTATTTTGATGAAGTCCCAGTACTTTATTTTTGCTTTTATTTCCCTTGCCTCAGGAGATGTATCTAGAAAGAATTTGCTATGGCTGATGTTGAAGAAATCACTATCTGTGTTATATTCTAGGATTATTATTATTTCAGGTCTCTTATGTAGGTCTTTAATCCATCTAGGGTTTTTTTGTTTGTTTTTGGTTTTATTTATTTACTTATTTATTTTTAAGTAGGCTCCACACCCAGCATGGAGCCCAGTGCAGGACTTGAACTCATGACCCTCGGATCAAAACCTGAGCTGAGATCAAAAGTTGGATACTTAACTGATCATGCCTTCCAGGTTCCCCATTTAATCCATCTTGAATTCATTTTTCTATATGGTGTAAGAAGGTGGTCCTATTTTTGGGTTTTTGTTTTTTACTTTTTTGTTTTTTCATTTTGAATGTAGCTGTCCACTTTTCCCAATACCATTTGTTGAAGAAACTTATCTTTTTCCCATTGCATATTGATTCCTCCTTCATTGAAGATTGACCATGTAGGGGCACCTGGGTGGCTCAGTGGATTGAGCTGCTGCCTTCGGCTCAGGTCGTGATCTCAGTGTCCTGGGATCAAGCCCCGCATCGGGCTCTTTGCTCAGCAGGGAGCCTGCTTCTCTCTCTCTCTGCCTGACTCTCTGCTTACTTGTGATCTCTCTGTCTGTCAAATAAATAAATAAAATCTTCAAAAAAAAAAAAAAAGATTGACCATGTAATTGTGGGTCCATTTCTGGGTTTTCTATATTATTCTATTCTATTGATCTGTGTGTCTGTTTTTATGCCAGTACCATACTGTTTTAATTACTACTGCTTTATAATATAACTTGAAATCTAGAATTGTGATATCTCCAGTTTTATTTTTCATTCTCAGGATCGCTTTGGCTATTTGAGGTCTTCTGCGTTCCATACAATTTTAAGATTGTTCATTTTTCTGTGAAAAATGCTGTCGGTATTTGATCTGTAGATTGCTTTGAGGGATATAGGCATTTTAAGAGTATTTGTTCCTCTAACCCATGACTGTACAATGTCTTTACATTTCTTTCTGTCATCTTGAATTTCTTTCACCAGTGTTTTACAGTTTTCAAAGTACAGGTCTTTCAACTCTTTGGTTAAACTTATTTCTAGATTTTCTTTCTTTCTTTCTTTTTTGTTTTTTTTTGTTTTGGTGCAGTTGTAATTGGGATTGTTATCTTAATTTTACTTTCTGCTGCTTCATTATTAGTATATAGGAATGCAGCAGATTTCTGTACAATGATTTTGTATGCTGTGACTTTACTGACTTCATTTATCAGTTTCAGCAGTTTTTTGGTAGAGTCTTTAGGGTTTGTGTGTGGGTGTTTGTGTGTGGTATACACACACACAATATATAGTATATTATCTGCAGCTACCCTTCCCAGTTTGGAGGCCTTTTTTTTTTTTTTTAAGATTTTATTTAATTATTTGCCAGAGAGAGAGAGAGAGCACAAGCAGACAAAGTGGCAGGCAGAGGCAGAGAGAGAAGCAGGCTCCCCCCTAAGCAAGGAGCCTGATGTGGTCAGGACTGGATCCCAGGACGGTGGGATCATGATCTGAGCGGAAGGCAGCGGCTTAACCAACTGAGCCACCCAGGAGTCTCTGGAGGCCTTTTATTTTTTTATGTTGAAATTGCTGTAGCTAGGACCTCTTTGTTGAATAAAAGTGCTGAGAGTGGACATCCTTGTCATGTTGATGACCTTAGAGGAAAAGTTCTGTTTTTCACTATTTAGTTTGATGTTGGCTGTGGATTTTTCATGTAAGACCTTTATTACATTGGGTGTGTTCCCTCTAAACCTACATTGCAGAGGGTTTTTATATGAATGAATGTTATACTTTATCAAATGCTTTTTCTACATCTGTTGGAATGATCATATATGCTTTTTATTCTTTCTCTTATTGACATGACATATCACATTGTTTTGCAAATATTGAACCACCCTTTCATTCTCAGAATAAGTCCCACTTGATTGTGATGTGATTTTTTTTTTTAAAGATTTTATTTATTTATTTGACAGAGAGAGATCACAAGTAGACGGAGAGGCAGGCAGAGAGATAGAGGGAAGCAGGCTCCCTGCTGAGCAGAGAGCCCGATGCGGGACTCGATCCCAAGACCCTGAGATCATGACCTGAGCCGAAGGCAGCGGCTTAACCCACTGAGCCACCCAGGCGCCCGTGATGTGATTTTTTTAATGTATTCTTGGATTCGATTTGCTGATGTTTTGCTGAGAACTTTTATATTTATGAGAGATGCTGGTCTGTAGTTCACTTTTTTGGGCTGTCTTTATCTGGTTTTGTCTATGAGGCCATAGAGTGGATTTGGAAATTTTCTTTCCTCTTACATTTTTTGGAACGGTTTGAAAAGAATAGGTAGTAACTCTTTTTTAAATGTTTGGTAGAATTCACCTATGAAGCTTCCTGGTGCTGGACTTATGTTTTGGGGGAGTTTTTTGATTACTGATTCAATTTCATTGCTTGTAATCTGTTCAAATTCTCTATTCTTCCTCTTTTAGTTTTGGTTGGTTATATGTTTCTCTGAATTTATCCATTTCTTCTCAGTTGTCCAATATGTTGGCACGTAGACTTTCATGTAGGTTTTCAGGGGTGTTGGTTATTTCTCCTCTTTAATTATTGATTTTGTTTATTTAGTTCCTCTCCACCCCCATGAAAAGGTTTAGCAGGGTTTTTTTTACCCTTTTCAAATAAACAATTCCTGGTTTCAGCAATCTGTTCTCTCTCTCTCTCTCTTTTTATTTCTATGTCATTTATTTTTGTTCTCATCTTTATTATTTCCATTCTTTGCTGGCTTGGGGTTTTGTTCTTCTAGCTCCTTTAGGTGTTTGGTTAGGTTGTTTGAGATATTGAGATATTTCTTGCTTTTTCAGATAGGCCTGTGTTGCTATAAACTTCCCTCTTAGAACAGCTTTTGCTGAATCCCAAAGATTTTGGACCATTGTGTTTTCATTTTCAATTGTTTCCATGTAATTTTTTATGTCTTCTTTGATGTCTTGGTTGACCCATTCACTGTTTAGTAGCATGATATTTAACCTCTGTACATTTATCTTCTTCACAGATTTTTTTTCTTGTGGTTAATTTCTGGTCTCATGGTATTATGTTCAGAAAAGATGCATAGTGTGACTTCAGTCTTTTTCTATTTATTGAAACTTGTTTTATGTTTTCCTGTAGAATGTTCTGTGTACACTTGAAAAGAATGTATACTCTGCTGTTTCAGGATAGAATGTTCTACGTATATATGTGTTAATCCATTTGGTCCAATGTGTCATTCAGAACCACTGTTTACTTGAAAAACAAAACCCTGTTTCCTTGTTGATTTTCTATTTGAATGGTCTATCATCAATGTAAGGGGGGTGTTAAAGTACCCTACTTATGGAGCCTGAGTGGCTCAATCCGTTAAGCATTTGCCTTCAGTTCAGGTCATGATCTTGGGTCCTGGGATCAAGCCCCAGCAGGGAGTCTGCTTCTCCCTCTCCCTTTGCTTGCTTACTCTTACTCTCACTCAAGTAAATAACATACATAAATATATAAATAAAGTGCCCTACTAATATATTACGTTCAGTGATTTCCTTTTTGTTTTTTATTAACTGCTTTATGTTTGGGGGTACATAAATATTTACAGTTGTTATATCTTCCTGTTGGATTGTCTCCTTTGTTATTACATAGCATCATTCTTTGTTGTTACAGTGTTTGTATTAAAGTCTATTTTGTCTGATACAAGTATTGCCATTCTGGCTTTCTTTTGACATCTATTTGCATGATAGATATCCTTATGTACATTATACCCTTATGTACATTCGGCAGGTATCTTGGGCTAAACTGAGTCTCTTGTAAGCAGCATATTGATGGATTTTGTTTTTGGTGTTTTTTTTTTTTTTTAAATCTACCCTGTCACCTTATGTCTTTTGATTGGAGCATTTAGTCCATTTATATTCAGAGTAATTGTTGGTAGGTATGTATTTATTGCCATTTCATTACTTGTGTTGTGGTTGATTTTAAAGAGTTTGATCCTTTTCCTGGTCTCTATCATATTTGTTGGCTTTCTTTAGTAAAGTACCTGAATCCCTTTCTCTGTATTCTTTGCATATCTATTACTGGTTTTTTGTTTTTTTTTTTAAAGATTTTATTTATTTATTTGACAGAGAGAAATCACAAGTAGATGGAGAGGCAGGCAGAGAGAGAGAGGGGAAGCAGGCTCCCTGCTGAGCAGAGAGCCCGATGCGGGACTCGATCCCAGGACCCTGAGATCATGACCTGAGCCGAAGGCAGCGGCTTAACCCACTGAGCCACCCAGGCGCCCCTATTACTGGTTTTTGATGTGTGGTTACTTTCCAGTTTGTATATAACATCTTCTGCATATAGTCTGTATTAAGTTATTGGTCACTTAAATTTGAACCCGTTCTTTATTCCTCTCTCTACATTTAAGTGTATGGTGTCATAGTCATCTCTTTATTTTATTAATCCTTTGACTGATTTTTACAGGAAAAAAAATTTTTTTACACTCTGACTTATGTGGTCTTTCCTTTCCAGCCAGAGAGGCTCCTTGAATACTTCCTGTACGGTTGTTTTAGTGGCCATGAACTTTGTTTTTGACTGAAAAATTGTCTTTCATTCTGTTCTAAACAGTAGCCTTGTTGGATAGAGTATTCTTGACTGCAGGTTTTTCCCTTTTAGCACTTTGAATATATCATATCACTCTCCTCTGACCTGGAAAGTTTCTGTTGAAAATCCACTGATAGCCATACAAGGAGTTTCCCTTGTATGTAACTGTTTTCTTTTCTTTTGCTACTTGCTTTCTTTTTTTTTTTTCCTTATTGCTACTTTTTGCCATTTTAATTACTATGTGTCTTGGTGTGTGGACCTCCTTGGGTTGAATTTTTGGGTAGATCTCTGTTCCTCCTGGATCTGGATGTGTTTCCTTCCCCAGGTTAGGTAATTTTTCAACTATTATTTTTTCAGGTAAATTTTCTGCCCCCTCTTCTGTTTTTCTTCTGAGATACCTATAATGTGAATGTTACTACACTTGATGGAATCTGAGTTCCCTAAAAGACTGTTCTTAATTTGCATGATTTTCTTCCTTCTCCTTTTCTCAGCTTACCTTCTGTTACTCTGTCTTCAGGGTCATTAATTTGTTCCTCTGCTTCATTTAGCCTGCTGTTCATTCCATCAGATGTATTTTTAATTGCATTTATCATGTTCTTGGTCTTTGGTTCTTTTTTATTTTTGTGTTAAGGGTCTCACTGATGTTCTCCACTCTTCTCAAGTCCATTGAGAGTATCTTTGTGATAATTACTTTAAATTCTCTGTCAGGCATATTCTCTCCATTTTGCTCAGCTCTCTTGTTATGGTTTGGCTCTGTTCTTTCATGTGGGAAATATTTTTCTGTCTTCTCATTTTGTCTGACTTTCTGTGTCTATTTCTATGTGTTGGAAGGTCAGCTACTTTGTGCTTTTAACACTAATACTCTTATGAGGAGAAGTCCTATAGGGCCCTGCAGTGCTGTGTCCCCTGTTCCCCAGGGCCTGGAGCTTCGTGAAGTCTCTCCTGCGTATGTGTGTTCTCTGCTGTTGAGGCATGACTTCTTTGGCTTTCAGTCCAGTTGTCTGCAGAGATTCTCTTTGCCTATTGTTTGGTCTGCAACAGGGGTGAGGGGTGCATTTTAACAAAGTGTGCAGTGGTCTGCTTGCAAAATGAGACCTGCCGCCTCACAGGGAATGAGGTTTCACAAAACATGCAGGTTAGGAGATGTGTTGGCAGGGTTTGCGCCATAGTTCTCAGGGAAGGGATCTGCAGCTCTGGTACTGAAGCAACTGTGACTGGGAAGGGAGATCCACAGAAGCATAGGGTTGGGGGGTGGACAGCAGGTCCTGGTGAACGCAACTTAGGTAATGAGTCTTGGCTTCACTCATTCCCACAGGTGGCCATTGTTTATGGGGGCGGGGGGAGCTAGGGAGGGAAATGGCACCTGCCAGTCCTTTGTTCCTGGAGGAGCCCTGTGTCTCCAGGCCACACTCTGAAATGAACAAATCACTCTCCCTTCTGTCTGCTTTTGGTGTTTTTCAAACTGCTGGTTCTGTGCTGTATGTCCTTGTGTTGCTGGTTGTGCTGTCTCTTTAAGGGTGTGAACTCAGCTTCTTAATATTCTCTGCACTCTCCCAGAGCCAAGCCCTCTGATTTTTAAAATTCTAGGCTTTAAGTCTCACAGGGTGTAGGAACTCAAAATTCAACTCCTCTCACTTTCAAAGGCAAATGTGCAGGGATTTGTCCTCCCCATTCATGGGCTGCTTGGTGTGAAAGTCTAGTTTTTTACCCTTCTCCCCATCACAGGCACAATCCATTTCACTCCCATACCACATCTTTGCCCACTTTCTTCATTGTGGCCTCCTCTCTACCTTTAGTTACGGAGTTTGTTCTGCCAGTCTTCAGGATCATTTTCTGGGTTATTTACAGTGAAGTGAGTGGTATACTTGTATCTGTGGGACAAGGTGAGCTTAAGGTCCTACTTCACCATCTTCCTAGCCAACCCTCCACATTTCTCCCTTTTGATGAAGTTTCTTTGAAAGTATTTCTGATGAAGTCAGGTTTTCCATATTTGGTGGTTTTATCCCTCAGTGCCTGGAAGGACCTTTCTTGGTTGTCATATGCAATATCAGAAAAAATGTGCATTGCAGTTAGAAACCACTTAAAGCCGCCTTTGAGTAGCAAGAAAGGTTAAGAGGGAGAAACTCTCAGGTGCTCACACTAATCTTCTTGAGATTGTGTTGGATGGGCCAGCATCATTTTATTAGGTCCATTTTGTTTAAGTGCAGACAAAATATATGTATAAAACTTAAAATAACTTCTGCAAAACAGAAGTAACAATTTCAAATTGTATGATGATTCTAAACCAGATCCCCAAGCGAGGACTCTTAGTCTGAAAGTAGCCAGCTGAAATACTTATTAGCACTTACTCCAACATAGGGGAGAAAAGTTCTCCCTATGAAGGCAAACCTGGAGTCATGTTTGCCTCCTTTCTGAAAGTCCCCACTTAAAGCAACAATGAAAACAGAATAGTAGATACTACAGACACACACTGAAGGAATTAACCGAGTGCATTTTGGAAGATACAGTGCAGGTATAATCATGAAGCAATAGCTGGTGAACTTTTTGCAAAACAGTAATACTTGAAAGATTGTTTTTAAAATAGTATTATCTCAGAAAGAAGTGTTTAGAACCAACTTGTGCTATTAATTATTCAGTCAGGGAGCAGCTGGGTGGCTCAGTTGGTTAATTGTCCCAACTCTTGGTTTTGCCTCAGGTCATGATCTCATGGTTGTGAGATCGAGCCCCATGTCAGGCTTAGTGCAGAGTTTGCTTCAGATCCTCACTCTCTCTCCCACCCCTTCTGGCTCTTGCCCTACTCACGCATGCATGCAGGTGCTCACTTGCTCTAAGATAAACAAAATCTTAAAAAAAAAAAAAAAAAAAAAATACAAAGCTAATACAGCCAGTAAGTTTGCAAAGTCAGAAATTGTTATTTTGGACAAGAATCCAAAGTCCATTAATAGTTCAGATGAAATAAAACTTTTTGTGAATTCTGAATCTTTTTTTGTTTGTTTGTTTTATTCATTTATTTGATCAAGAGAGAGATCACAAGTAGGCAGAGAGGCAGGCAGAGAGAGAGGGGGAAGCAGGCTCCCCACTGAGCAGAGAGCCTGATGCAGGGCTCGATCCCAGAACCCTGGGATCATGACCTGGGCCAAAGGCAGAGGCTTAACCCACTGAGCTGTCCAGGCGCCCCAAATCCTCTAACCCTTCAGAAAAATCAGTGAAAAATTCATTTGTCCTGGGATCATACGGATGGTTCCTAAAGACCATGATCCAAAGAAGAGGGTTTTTTTCCTGAGGGATTGGGAAATGCAGATGAATACTTTGTCTTTCCATGAGAGAGAAGAGTGAGAAAAAAGACATACGGCCTAGTCCAGATATCTTGGGAAAGCATGTCATCAGAGGTTATCTGCTTCAGTTCCAGGAAATCTGTACTTTCAGGTCACTACATGATGTGCAGGTGCAGTCAGGGGTTTTTTTTGTTTTTTTTTTTAAAGATTTTATTTATTTATTTGACAGAGAGAGATCACAAGTAGGTAGAGAGGCAGGCAGAGAGAGAGAGAGAGAGAGGAGGAAGCAGGCTCCCTGCGGAGCAGAGAGCCCATGCAGGACTCGATCCCAGGACCCTGAGATCATGACCTGAGCCGAAGGCAGCGGCTTAACCAACTGAGCCACCCAGGTGCCCCTGCAGTCAGGGTTTTGTGCTTTCTTTAGATATGTTACATGAACCAAGAGTCTTCCCTGAAGTTTGGGAGACACAAGGGTTGGTTTGCAGTTCCTAATAAGAGACTTTCTAGTGAGGTAGTAAGGATTTTGGAGATGCCTTTTCCAACCAAAAAATCCTTGTGTTGCAAGGTGTAATACTTAAGGTCATTTCACCCCCAGAGTGCACTATGAAAAACATGCCACAACATGGTTACTTTTGACAGAAGCAGTTACATCTTTATACTTTTGAAATAGATCTTTTTTTATTACTGTGGGTCAGAGGAGGCAGGGACCAAGTACATTAGGCATCCTGTGACTCTCTCAGAGGGTGAGAGTCTATGAGTTCCAAACCAAGTAAATCTGAGATTTAGGACCAGTGGCAATGCTTCCGGTCAAGGTTTTTGGAGGGTCTCTACCAGTTGTACGAGTTGTGTCCTAATAGTGCCATTACTGCATGTGATTAAGTGCGGATTAAGGACATGTGCAATGAAAGTGTTGTAAAACTGGACAAACAGCATACACTTTTCAAAGCACCTAGCTAGGAAAAAGGGTTCCCCAATCACTGTGAAATTTGAGAGGGTTCCCAGGTAGGGATAATCTTTTCTAACAGTGTTTTAGCCATGAAAGCATTATTGCCCTGTCTGCAAAGGAAGGCTTTAGTCCAGTGAGAAAACATACAAACCATGACTAAAATATTTATCCACGAGAGGGAGAAGTTGTATGAAATCCATTTTTCCAAGCAGGTTTCTGTGGAATATACTTTGGACAAGTGGGACCAGTGAGGTACACACTTTTTGCAGCCTTACTAACTTCCCTCACCAATATCAGTTGATGAATGCTATTATTTTATCAGTAGACCCCAGGTTAAATCATGTACAGAGGTAAGTATTGGGAATCTTAGTATTACTGGTAAGGCCACATTGTTATTTGGTCCAAATCAGAGTTTTCTTTTTATTGAGCCAACAATTACTACATTTCAGATAGTGTTTCTGTTTGCTTGGGGCCAACTATTAGATATGACTTGTCAGTTTTCCCAAATTATATTTGGGAGAACATCTCTGTGGACTTTGACAGAGGTTTGGCTGTTGATCTCCTGAGTGCAGCATTTTTGGCCAAAATATCAGTTAGATGGTTCCCTTTGGCCTCCAGGGTGTTAAGTCTGGAATGCCTAGGAACCTTAATAATAGTTACAGCCACTGGCAAAACTATGACGTCTAATACATTTTGGACATATAAGTCATTTTTATTCTCATTTGAAGTAAGGATACCTTGTTGTTTTCATAATATTCCTAAGTCATGAGCTCTCCCCAAGGTATACCAACTGTCAGTATAAACGTGTGTAGCTTTACCCTTGACTAAAATACAAGCTCAAGTAAGGATGTGTAATTCAGCCTCTTGGGCTCAAATAGTTAAAGGTGACGCCTCAGGGACTTCAAAAGGAGTATGCAATAACATGCTAAGCACATTAGTTACCGTTCTTACCCTTTAAATAAGAACAATCAGTAAACCATGAAAAATCTGCATTGGTTAAAGGAGTTTCTTGTAAATTGTCACAGGGAGTCAAAAGGTGAGCTGTCAACATTAAGCAGTCATGAGAGGTTTCATCCGTGAAGGAGCGGAGAATAGCAGGGTCTAACTGCAGTGAGAGTTACATGAGGAGCGTTAGCATAACGATTTCATAGGAGGTGAGCAAGAGTAAGAGGAGAATCCAGAACGGCTTCTGCATGGGGCACAAGGATTCTTAAAGGGAATCCTCTATTTCTTCAGTGGCCTTAACTAAAAAGGCAGTGGCAGAAATGACTCTGAGGCAAGGGGAGGATATCCCTGTGCCACAGCATCTAGTTGTTGGCTTTGACAGCCTGTGGGTCCATGATGGTTCTCATATTCTGGGATCAGTACTCCAAGGGCATTCTGTTCCTTCTTACTTACAAAGGAAAAAAAAGGAAGTTGATAGCGACGATGTCCAAGAGCAAGGGGAGTTATTATTTATTAGGCTTTAACGTTCTCAAAGGCTGTGTATCCATCTTTCCAAATAACAGGGTTATGTTTGCCATTTTTTTAAATAAGGCATATAAAAGTTGAGCCAGAATAGAGAAGTTTGGAGTTCAGTTTTGACAGTAGCCAGCCAGTCCAAGAAAGCTTTTTACCTGGTACTTACTTTTGTGTTTGGGGAAATTCAGGATGCCTTGAAGTCTTTCTGGATCCAGATGTAGTCCTTGCTCTGAGGTCAGGTACCCTACGTGTCCAACCTGAGTTTGAGCAAACTGCAATTTCTCTTTGGAGATTGTACATCTCTTTTTTATTTTTTATTTTTTAAAAAATATTTTATTTATTTATTTATTTGACAGAGATCACAAGTAGGCAGAAAAGCAGGCAGAGAGAGAGGAGGAGGCAAGCTTCCTGCTGAGCAGAGAGCCAGATGCGGGACTCGATCCCAGGATCCTGGGATCATGACCTGAGCTGAAGGCAGAGGTTTTAAACCACTGAGCCACCCAGGCACCCCCGTACGTCTATTTTTTAAGGCCAAAAGTTTTAACAGGTGGATCTCTATCTTCTTGTGAAGAGATTTGAAAAGGGAAGCAATGAAGCATATCATCTACATTTTAGAAATTAGAATCTACAGAAAACCTGATATCCAGATCAACTTCAAAGGTTTGTGAAAAGGAAGGACTGTCTGAAACCCTGGGGAATTACTGTCCAAGTGTACTTCCATGTACTTCTTTTCTTTCCAAATGAAAACAAAAAGACAGTGGCTCTCCCTATCAACTAGAACACTAAAAATGCACTGCATACATCAATTACAATGAAAAATTTCCTTTCATTGGAAATGGTATCAGTAGCATATGGGGGTTAGGACCAGGAGGGTGCCAAGAGAGGAATAGCAATGTTATTTATTGCTTAGAGATACTGGAAGAACCTCCATCCTCAGCCACTGGGTTTGCTCCCAGGTAAAATACATATTACAGGAACTAGGGAAGGGGGATAGTGAGGCCCTGGGCCCTGTAATCTTATATTATGCGTTTGATACCTGAAAGGGCTTCTTTACTTATAGAGTATTGATTAATTATGGGATGAAGTTTTGAGGACTCTATTTGAATTTTAAAGGAAGGTGCACTGTGGATTCTCCAAGTATCATTTGAGGAGCTGTATAGAGGATGGTAGCTGATTCAGTAGGAACAAATAGAAGACGTCAAAGGTCATGTAATTGCCCTGGTTGACTATTTTGATTACTACTCTCAAATTCTAGAATTATTTCCCTCTTTGGGAGAAAGGAAAGCATCTCATGCCAGAATTTCTAAGAAATTTAGGCCCAATAAATGAATAGAGTGCAATAACTAAGGGAAAAAGAGCCTAAACAAAAGGAAATAGATTCAGAGACAGGAACGTTTTGAGGTTTATTAGAGATCTCCGCTGTCTGAGCCATTTTATTACTCCAAGGCAGGGGCAGCTTGGTAGCTGTGGGCTGGATGACAGAGAGTAGCGCTTGTGTCAATTTGGAGAGAGAGATTTGTTCCCAATCTGGAGAGTGATTTCCCCGAAATGATTAAGAGGAAAGAGCCCCTGCAGTTCCTCAGAGCCCCATCATTGGGAATTAGGAGGTCATTAGAAAGACTGACTAAAGGGCTGAAAGTGCCTGGAGAGCTTACATTTATAACAGCCTCCCTTCTCCACCCCTCTGCCCAACTGCCCGGGCTCTTTGCAGTAATAGCAGAAGCTGGGGTTGTTTTTTTTGGTTTTGTGTTTAGGGGCCTTCATTTGCCAGAGTTGAAAATTGATACTTTTAGCAGTCTGTCTTTTAGGTGACTCATCTAGGATGCAGGCAGGCTGGTTTGCCATAGTAACTAAATCTGGAGTGGGCAATTTGTCCTTTTATCCTGGTCGTTTTAAACTAAAGGAGAAATTTCCCAGTTTGGAACATTAATAAACACAAAGTTGAATGCTACCTGGGTAGATTCAGCGTCTAAAGAAAGATCATAATTTTCTTTAAAGACATTTTGGAGTCCCTTGTAATCAACATGAACAGGCTCATCAAGCTTTTGTGTACAAACCTAAATTTTGTTTCAGACAATGGACTTTAGGAAAAGCAACTGTAATTGCTCAGTGGAGATTTCCAACAAGTGTTCCAGTTAGAGGTTTAATTTTCAGGATGTTCTCTAGCTAGTGTCATGCAGTGTTTGCCCTGTTTCTTAAAGCACATGGAATAACGGATATAGATCTGAGAAACCCAAGTGGTAAGTTTGAATACCTGTGTTAAATTCTTCAGCAGACTTACTGAGAGTCCTCAGTCACTTTAGGGAACTAAAACTATGGCTCATAATTCAGCCTTAGTACACCAAACATAAGAAACTTGAGGTTTATTTAGTCCTTAAAAGACTTAAAGAAGCAGGTTTTAGTCAGTTCAGGACAGGAGGGAGCAGCAGAGAGATTAGTAGAAAAGGCAAGTTCAGAGAGAATAGACAAAAATGGTGCCAGAGTTGGGGACTAAGTACAAGATGCGTGCAGACGAAGGTGGGGAGAAAAAGGCCTCAGAAGCCATTTTGGTGCCTTTCAGTTGTTTGTTTGCCTCAGTTGATTCAGAAATAGGATTTTCCAAAAACGCAAACTCCGAATCCTGAAAACATCAGGAAGCCTCAAGAAACTGTTTAAAATAGGCATCCCAGAGATGAAGAGTTTGCCAGACAAATAAAAGGTAAAGAATTCATGACCACTAAACTAGTCCTACAAGAAATGTTAAAAGGGACTCTTTGAGTGGAAAGACAGATCATAAGTGTAGTAAGAAAAGTAGGAAACACAAAAGCAGTGTATCTATAAAATCGATAACGAGATTCACAAAGTAAAAGGATATAAGTCATGAAACCATATATTTCGAATGTGGGGGGAAGGAGAAGGGTAAAGAATGGGTTCAAATTTAAGTGACCATCAACTTCATATAAACTGCTGTATGCTAAAAATGTTATTTACAAACCTAATGGTAACCACAATTCAAAAACCAGTAACAGATAGTCAAAGAACAAAGAGAAGGGAACCCAAGTATATCACTTAGGCCAACTAATCAGAGAAGAGAAAAAAAGAAGAAAGGAACAAAATGGCAATAAATAAATTGTGGTAATTACTTTGAATGCAAATGGACTGAAACTCCAGTCAAAAGACATAGAATGTCAGAATGGATAAAAAGCAAGACCCATCCATATGCTGCCTACAGGGCGTTCATTTCAGACCTAAAAACACTTTCTAAATGAACATAAGGAGAGGGAAAAACGTCTGTCATGCAAATGGATGTCAAAAGAAAGCCCAGGTGGCAATACTTAGACAAAATATACCTTCTTTTAGAAAAAAAATAGACTGTAGGGGTACCTGAGTGGCTCAGCTGTTAATTGGCTGCCTTTGGCTCAGGTCATGATCCAAGAGTCCTGGGATCGAACCCCGCATCAGTCTCCCTGCTCCATGGGAAGCCTGCTTTTCCCTCTTCTGCTCCCCCTGATTGTGTTCGCTCTCTTGCTGTGTCTCTCCCTGTGAAGAGAAAAATAAATAAATTTTTTTAAAAAGTAACAAGAGACAAAGAAGGATATTATATGATAATAAAGGGGATGATCCAATAAGAAGATAAAGCTGTTGCAAATATTTATGCACCTCCCAAAACTATCAGGAAGTAATAGAAAATTTATTTATTTAGGGCGCCTGGGTGGCTCAGTGGGTTAAGCCACTGCCTTCGGCTCAGGTCATGATCTCAGGGTCCTGGGATCGAGTCCCGCATCGGGCTCTCTGCTCAGCAGAGAGCCTGCTTCCCTCTCTCTCTCTGCCTGCCTCTCCGTCTACTTGTGATTTCTCTCTGTCAAATAAATAAATAAAATCTTTTTAAAAAATTTTAAAAAAATTTTAAAAAAAGAATATTTATTTTTAATAAATGTTATTTTTTATAAACATATATATATATATATTTTTTTTTTTTAGTTTATTTGACAGACAGAGATCACAAGCAGGCAGAGAGGCAGGCAGAGAGAGAGAGAGGAGGAAGCAGGCTCCCCGCTGAGCAGAGAGGCAGACGCGGGACTCGATCCCAGGACCCCGAGATCACGACCCGAGCCGAAGGCAGCGGCCCAACCCACTGAGCCACCCAGGCACCCCTATAAATCCCCAGGGGTACAGATCTGTGAATCGCCAGATTTACACACTTCACAGCACTCACCAAAGCACCTACCCTCCGCAATGTCCATAACCCCACCCCCCTTCTCCCAACCCCCCTCCCCCCAGCAACCCTCAGTTTGTTTTGTGAGATTAAGAGTCACTTATGGTTTGTCTCCCTCCCAATCCCATCTTGTTTCGTTGATTCTTCTCCTACCCACTTAAGCCCCCATGTAGCATCACCACTTCCTCATATCAGGGAGATCATATGATAGTTGTCTTTCTCCGCTTGACTTATTTCGCTAAGCATGATACCCTCTAGTTCCATCCACGTTGTCGCAAATGGCAAGATTTCATTTCTTTTGATGGCTGCATAGTATTCCATTGTGTATATATACCACATCTTCTTGATCCATTCATCTGTGGATGGACATCTAGGTTCTTTCCATAGTTTGGCTATTGTGGACATTGCTGCTATAAACATTCAGGTGCACATGCCCCTTTGGATCACTACGTTTGTATCTTTAGGGTAAATACCCAGTAGTGCAATTGCTGGGTCATAGGACTGTTCTATTTTCAACATTTTGAGGAACCTCCATGCTGTTTTCCAGAGTGGTTGCACCAGCTTGCATTCCCACCAACAGTGTAGGAGGCTTCCCCTTTCTCCGCATCCTCGCCAGCATCTGTCATTTCCTGACTTGTTGATTTTAGACATTCTGACTGGTGTGAGGTGATATCTCATTGTGGTTTTGATTTGTATTTCCCTGATGCCGAGTGATATGGAGCACTTTTTCATGTGTCTGTTGGCCATCTGGATGTCTTCTTTGCAGAAATGTCTATTCATGTCGTCTGCCCATTTCTTGATTGGATTATTTGTTTTTTGGGTGTTGAGTTTGCTAAGTTGGATTATTTGTTTTTTGGGTGTTGAGTTTGCTAAGTTCTTTATAGATTTTGGACACTAGTCCTTTATCTGATGTGTCGTTTGCAAATATCTTCTCCCATTCTGTCAGTTGTCTTTTGATTTTGTTAACTGTTTCCTTTGCTGTGCAAAAGCTTTTGATCTTGATGAAATCCCAATAGTTCATTTTTGCCCTTGCTTCCCTTGCCTTTGGCGATGTTCCTAGGAAGATGTTGCTGCGGCTGACTTCGAAGAGGTTGCTGCCTGTGTTCTCCTCAAGGATTTTGATGGATTCCTTTCTCACATTGAGGTCCTTCATCCATTTTGAGTCTATTTTTGTGTGTGGTGTAAGGAAATGGTCCAATTTCATTTTTCTGCATGTGGCTGTCCAATTTTCCCAGCACCATTTATTGAAGAGGCTGTCTTTTTTCCATTGGACATTCTTTCCTGCTTTGTCGAAGATTAGTTGACCATAGAGTTGAGGGTCTATTTCTGGGCTCTCTATTCTGTTCCATTGATCTATGTGTCTGTTTTTGTGCCAATACCATGCTGTCTTGATGATGACAGCTTTGTAATAGAGCTTGAAGTCCGGAATTGTGATGCCGCCAACTTTGGCTTTCTTTTTCAATATTCCTTTGGCTATTCGAGGTCTTTTCTGGTTCCATATAAATTTTAGGATTATTTGTTCCATTTCTTTGAAAAAGATGGATGGATGGATGGTACTTTGATAGGAATTGCATTAAATGTGTAGATTGCTTTAGGTAGCATAGACATTTTCACAATATTTATTTTTCCAATCCAAGAGTATGGAACATTTTTCCATTTCTTTGTGTCTTCCTCAATTTCTTTCATGAGTACTTTATAGGTTTCTGAGTATAGATTCTGTGCCTCTTTGGTTAGGTTTATTCCTAGGTATCTTATGGTTTGGGGTGCAATTGTAAATGGGATTGCCTCCTTAATTTCTCTTTCTTCTGTCTTGTTGTTGGTGTAGAGAAATGCAACTGATTTCTGTGCATTGATTTTATATCCTGACACTTTACCGAATTCCTGTACAAGTTCTAGCAGTTTTGGAGTGGAGTCTTTTGGGTTTTCCACATAGAGTATCATATCATCTGCGAAGAGTGATAGTTTGACTTCTTCTTTGCCGATTTGGATGCCTTTAATTTCCTTTCATTGTCTGATTGCTGAGGCTAGGACTTCTAGTACTATGTTGAATAGCAGTGGTGATAATGGACATCCCTGCCGTGTTCCTGACCTTAGCGGAAAAGCTTTCAGTTTTTCTCCATTGAGAACGATATTTGCAGTGGGTTTTTCATAGATAGCTTTGATGATATTGAGGTATTTGCCCTGTATCCCTACACTTTGAAGAGTTTTGATCAGGAAGGGATGCTGTACTTTGTCAAATGCTTTTTCAGCATCTATTGAGAGTATCATATGGTTCTTGTTCTTTCTTTTATTGAAGTGTTGTATCACATTGACTGATTTGCTGATGTTGAACCAACCTTGCAGCCCTGGAATAAATCCCACTTGGTCGTGGTGAATAATCCTTTTAATGTACTGTTGAATCCTATTGGCTAGTATTTTGGTGAGAATTTTCCCATCTGTGTTCATCAAGGATATTGGTCTATAGCTCTCTTTTTTGATGGGATCCTTGTCTGGTTTTGGGATCAAGGTAATGCTGACCTCATAAAATGAGTTTGGAAGTTTTCCTTCCATTTCTGTTTTTTGGAACAGTTTCAGGAGAATAGGAATTAGTTCTTCTTTAAATGTTTGGTAGAATTCCCCCGGGAAGCCGTCTGGTCCTGGGCTTTTGTTTGTTTGGAGATTTTTTTTTTTCCAATTTATTTATTTTCAGAAAAACAGTATTCATTATTTTTTCACCACACCCAGTGCTCCATGCAAGCTGTGCCTTCTATTATACCCACCACCTGGTACCCCAACCTCCCACCCCCCCGCCACTTCAAACCCCTCAGATTGTTTTTCAGAGTCCATAGTCTCTCATGGTTCACCTCCCCTTCCAATTTACCCAAAAGCACATACCCTCCCCAATGTCCATAACCGTACCCCCCTTCTCCCAACCCCCCTCCCCCCAGCAACCCTCAGTTTGTTTTGTGAGATTAAGAGTCACTTATGGTTTGTCTCCCTCCCTATCCCATCTTGTTTCATGGATTCTTCTCCTACCCACTTAAGCCCCCATGTTGCATCACCACTTCCTCATATCAGGGAGATCATATGATAGTTGTCTTTCTCCACTTGACTTATGTTTGGAGATTTTTAATGACTGTTTCAATCTCCTTACTGGTTATGGGTCTGTTCAGGTTTTCTGTTTCTCCTTGGTTCAATTTTGGTAGTTTATACTTCTCTAGGAATGCATCCATTTCTTCCAGATTATCTTTTGTGGGTTTTTTTTTTTAAGATTTTTATTTTTTTATTTGACAGAGAGAGAGATCACAAGAAGGCAGAGAGACAGGCGGGGGGGGGGAAGCAGGCTCCCTGCTGAGTAGAGAGCCCAATGCGGGGCTTGATCCCAGGACCCTGAGATAATGGCTTGAGCCGAAGGCGGATGCTTTACTCACTGAACCACCCAGGTGCCCCTCTTCCAGATTATCTAATTTGTTGGCATATAGTTTGCTCATAATATGTTCTTATAATTGTTTGTATTTCTTTGGTGTTAGTTGTGATCTTTCATTCATGATTTTATTTATTTTGGTCCTTGCTCTTTCCTTTTTGATAAGTCTGGTCAGGGGTTTATCAAACTTACTAATTCTTTCAAAGAACCAGCTCCTAGTTCTGTTGTTCTGTTCTACTGTTCTTTTGGTTTTTATTTCATTGATTTCTGTTCTGATCTTTATTATTTTTCTTTTCCTGCTGGATTTAGTCTTTACTTGCTGTTCTTTATCCAGCTCCTTTAGGTGTAGGGTTAGGTTGTGTTTTTGAAACCTTTCTTGTTTCTTGAGAAAGGCTTGTATTGCTGTATACTTTCCTCTTAGGACTGCCTTTGCTGCATCATCAAAGATTTTGAACAGTTGTGTTTTCATTTTCATTTGTTTCCATGAATTTTTAAAATTCTTCTTTAATTTCCTGGTTGACCCATTCATTCTTTAGTAGGATGCTCTTGAGCTTCCATGTATTTGAGTTCTTTCTAACTTTCCCCTTCTGATTGAGTTCTAGCTTCAAAGCATTGTGGTCCAAAAATACGCAGGGAATGATCCCAATCTTTTGGCACCAGTTGGGACCTAATTTATGACTCAGGATGTGATCTGTTCTGGAGAATGTTCCATGTATACTAGAGAAGAATGTGTTTTCTTGCTTTGGGATGGAATGATCTGAATATATCTATGAAGTCCATCTAGTCCAGTGTGTCATTTAAAGCCCTGATTATCTTGTTGCTCTTCTGCGTAGGTGCTCTGTCCATTTTGATGATGGGGATGTTAAAGTCCCCTACTATTATTGTCGATGTGTTTCTTTGATTTTGTTCTTAATCTCTCTTTGCTTAATTGGTTTATATAATTGGCTGCTCCCATGTTAGAGGCATAGATATTTAAAATTGTTAGATCTTCTTGCTGGACAGACCCTTTAAGTATGATATAGTATCCTTCCTCATTTCTTATTATAGTTTTTGGTTTAAAATCTAATTTGTCTGATAATAAGGATTGCCACCCCAGTTTTCTTTTGATGTCTGTTAGCATGGTGAATGGTTTTCCACTCCCTCACTTTAAAATATGGAGGTGTCTTTGGGTCTAAAATGAGTCTCTTGCAGACAGCATATAGATGGGTCTTATTCTTTTTATCCAATTTGATACCCTGTGCCTCTTTGGGGGCATTTAGCCCATTTACATTCAGGATAATTATTGAAAGGTATGAATATAGTGCCATTATATTGTCTATAAGGTGACTGTTACTGTATATTGTCTCTCTACCTTTCTGGTTTACGTTCATTTTAGGCTCTCTCTTTGCTTAGACGACCCCTTTCAATATTTCCTGTAGGGCTGGTTTAGTATTTGCAAATTCTTTCAGTTTTTGTTTGTCCTGGAAGATTTTTATCTCTCCTTCTATTTTCAGTGACAGCCTAGCTGGATATAGTATTCATGCTGCCTGTTTTTCTCGATTAGTGCTCTGAATAGATCGTGCCAGTACTTTCTGGCCTGTTAGGTCTCTGTGGATAGGTCTGCTGCTAGTCTAATGTTTCTAATGTTATAGGTCGGGACCTCTTGTCCCTCGCTGCTTTCAGAATTTTCTCTCTGACCCTGAGACTTGTAAGTTTTAATATTAGATGACGGGTGTTGACCTATTTTTACTGATTTTGGGGGTGGGGATTCATTGTGCCTCCTGGATTTTGATGCCTGTTTCCTTCCCCAAATTAGGGAAGTTCTCCACTGTAATTTGCTCCAATATACCTTCTGCCTCCCTCTCTCTTTCTTCTTCTTCTGGGATCCCAATTATTCTAATATTGTTTCATCTTATGGTATCACTTATCTCTCGAATTCTCCCCTCATGATCCAGTAGTTGTTTGTCTCTCTTTTTCTCGGCTTTTTTATTCTCCATCATTTGGTCTTCTATATCACTAATTCTCTCCTCTGCCTCATTTATCTTAGCAGTTAGAGCCTCCATTTTTTTTTTATTGGAACTCATTAATAGCCTTTTTTATTTCAACTTGGTTAGATTTTAGTTCTTTTATTTCTCCAGAAAGTGATTCTCTAGTATCTTCTTTGCTTTTTTGAAACCCAACTAGTATCTTTATAATTGTCATTCTGAACTCTAGTTCTGAGATCTTACCAATGTCTGTATTGATAGGTCCCTGGCATTCAGTACTGCGTCCTGCTCATTTTTTTTTTTTGAGTTGAGTTTTTCCGTTTTGTCATTTTGTGTTTTCATTTTCATTTGTTTAGTAAGAGTAAGAAAACAAAATGCTAAAATGGTAACAACGGCCCCAGAAAAATATTATCTAAACAAATCAGAAGAGACCTAAAAGCAGGGGAAAATGGGAGAAAAAAAAGAATATGATTAGACTGGTGAATAGAACAGAACCACACACTAGATTTGGGGTATTTTGGTCTGTTAGAAGAAACTGCCTCCCAAAATTTTAAAGAAAGAGAAACATACATATATACAAAAATAAGGGTAAATATGATGGAGGGATGGAATGTGACTGTAAAGATGAAAATTAAAAAAGATTTTTTAAAAGGAACTGATAAGTTGGTTGAAAAAAGACCTTTTAAAAATGTGATTAGGCCAGAATAGAACAAAGCCATACACTAGATTTAGGGTATATTTTAGTCTGTTAGAAGAAACTGTATCCCAAAATTTTAAAGAAAGAAAAATTTATATATATACACACAAAAATGTGGTTAAATAAATGAAAGGATAGAGTATAAAAAATGAAAATTTAAAAAGATTTCTAAATATTAGAAAATAAGAGGTTGGTTGACAAAGGAAGAAAAATTCAAAGAAAAAAATAGAAAAAAAAAGAAAATTAGAAAAATTAACTTTGAAAGACTAAAGAATTATGGGAAAACCATGAATTCTATGTGCTGTATTCACCAGCACTGGAATTATGCAGTTCTCATTGATTGGTAAACTTGGTCTTGGTTGGATGTTCTTGCTGATATTCTGTGGGAGGGGCCTGTTGCAGTGATTTTCAAATGTCTGCCCCAGGTGGAATTGCACCACCCTTGTCTGGGGCCAGGCTAAGTAATCTGCTTGGGTTTGCTTTAGGGAGCTTTTGTTCCCTGGAGGCTTTCCGCACAGCTTTGGAGGACAGGAATGAAAATGACAGCCTCCCAGTCTCTGGCCCCAGAGGAGCTCAGAATTCAAGGTCCCTCTTAGTGAGCCCTCAGAGAAAAGCAGTCAGTTACTCCTGTCTCCCTGGTCTCCAGCCACACTCCATGCTCACCCGGCCTGTGACCGAGCATTTCTGTCTCTGGCACACGACCCCATTTGGAGTTTCCAAAGCCAGCAGATTGCTGTGGTACACTCCCATGCCACTCCTCCCCAGGGAGGAAAGGGAATCTCCCCAGATGTGCCACTTGTGGGGTCCCTGCTTAAAGAGTAGTGGTCCAACTGTGCCACAGATCAGTTTATGGCATCCCGGAGCCAAGAGCCCACTCCTCAGGTCTGTCTTTGCAGCCGGCTTCCTGACTTCAATACTTGGGAGCTCTGGCACACTCAAGTACCCCTGGTCTTTCTGTGACCCTGAGGGTCCTGAGACCACACTGTTCCCCCAAGGGTCCCACCCCTTGCTTAGGCACTGGAGCAGTGTCCACCTGTGGAGCAGACTTCTAAAAGTTCTGATTTTGTCCTCTGCTGCTTTATCACTTGCCGGTAGTTGGCTCACAGAGGCTCCCTCCCACCATGGTCTATCTTCCCAAATATTGCCTCAGATTCACCTCTCCACATGTGCTGCCTTCCAGAGAGTGGTTGATTTTCTGTTCATAGAATTGTTGCTATTCTTTTCTTCAATCTCCTGTTGAGTTTGTAGGTATTCAGAATGGTTCGATAACTATCTAGCTGAATTCCTGGGACCAGACAAAATTAAGGACTCCTACTGCTCCACCATCTTGGTTTTCCCCTTCCCAGTCATAGCCTTCCAATTTAAATTTGAATGAAACAAGTTTGGAGATTTCAGAGTTCCCCATAATGCCACTGAAGTTCAGATTTACTTTTGATTAAGTTGATCTATTTAGTTATAAATATGGATGCATAGGGACGATAGATTTTAAACAAAACATCCCAGAAAGTTGTAGAGGACATTGGGGGTGAGGGAGCACCTTCAAGCATTTTGATGACTGGCCTCCCATTTCTTAGAGACTTTTCCCTAGAGCAGCGAAAATTTCTAAACAGCACAGTTTCAACAGTAACAGTCTGGTTCCAAAAATGAGTCAGACTGAATGCTAGAACTCTTTCAGTAGGCACAGAGTCTGGATCCAGACAGGAGTTGGGCCAAAGACCAGCATCGGAACAGTCCAAGTCCTAATAGGAGTCAGACCGAAGGCCAAAGAAGTTATTGCTAGAGATGTAAAAACAAGAAAAACCCAAGGCCTTAAAACAATCCCAAATGAAGCCTGGGGAGCTTGAACACAAAACATGGCACTCAAAATCCAGGAGAAAACCTACCTTTAAATTCCCAGGTTGGAGAGTAAGCTGCAAATTCACTTGGCTCTGTAGGTACCATCATGTCTTTGCTCACCCAACAAAGTTGCTGAGGATCTTCACTGGATCCCATTTCTGATCACCAAATAGTATTAACCTTAAAAATAAAACTGTCCATTATTTTATCAGCAAAAATGGATTTACTCACGAATAGCAGAGGATTCCAGTCCAGAACAAATAATGTAGGACAAAACCATAGGCTAATCTGCAGAAGGAAGGCGAGGAATGCCCTTTTATAGACAAAAGTGGGATGTTAGGAAAGCTATTACAAACAAAAAAGTCCACTGGAGTAAACTGGCAAGTGGACATATAGTGGCTTTCCATTGGCTGAGTGAGATGTGACCATCTCTCATTGGCTGGATTGTTCCTGGGGGAGGAGGAAAGCCTTTCTTCCTCCTGCTGGGATAGCAAAGTGGTATCTGTGTGTAAGGTCCCTCTTTTCCTGTTGGGTCTGGAATTGAGGAGTAATAGGGTTTGAGAGCTTGCCCTGCTGGCCTCCTGACTCCATTCTAAATGAGGTTTCCTTTTATTAATTTTCACATTTTTAAATCTACACTGGGGAGGGCGTGGGTTGTTTGTTCTACCTTTATTACATTGTGTTCAGATACTATAACCTTTACAGTTCTTGCATTTTGAATTTGGAAATGATTGTGGTTTTGTAGAAGTGCTTATGTAATTATTTTTGTAACTGTCCCAGAATTACTTGAACAGGCGTTTCTCTGGAAGATGTTAACTTGCAGGCTCTTGCCTTTTCTTTCAAATACAAACTTCTTTCTTGTTAATATGTCATAATATATCCTGCCTCACTGCCACTTCTGTTAACCTCCACTGGTTCCTAGAACCATCATTTCACAGAATGGAACCCTTCTCTGTCTTATCTTTCCCATAATCCCACGTAAGAAGCAGTACTTACAGGGGTGACTTGATGGGTCAGTTGGTTAAGTGACTGCCTTTGGCTTGGGTCATGATCCCAGGATCCTGGGACAAGCCCCACATCAGCTCCCTGCTCTGAGGGGCACCTGCTTCTCCCCCTCCCTCTGCCTGCGGCTTCCCCTTCTTTTCTCTTCAAATAAATAAATAAAATCTTTTTTAAAAAAAAAGGAAAAATAAAAAACATTACAGCTTGATCACTCTACCAGAATATAATATAAAGCACTAAGATTCAAGTAAAATACATGACTCTCACATCAAAGTTTCTTGAATACATAGTCATTTTTCCAGTGACCAACTCTACTATTCTTCATTCATCAAGCATCTCTCTCCTGGTTAATAAAATTACTTACTTTCACTTGGAGGCAGATTGGTCTAGGGGAAAGAATATAAATTTTAAGTCTGACACACCTGGATTTTATTCCAAGCTCTGCCACTTCCATAAGTTCGATTGACCAAGTTATTTAATATCTTTAAACCTCAGTTCCTCTCCTCTAATAAAAGAAGAGAAAGCCAAGAGTTAGTACTCCCATCAGCTGCAGGGGC
The DNA here is from genome assembly GCF_020171115.1 of Neogale vison. Taxonomy (NCBI): domain Eukaryota; kingdom Metazoa; phylum Chordata; class Mammalia; order Carnivora; family Mustelidae; genus Neogale; species Neogale vison. Next base: position 114,533,178 of record NC_058095.1, on the reverse strand, counting down.
TACTAGCTACTAGCACCATTGTTGGCAATCTAAGAGAAAATAGGGAAGTAGGCAGAGCAAACAAAAAGGCTTTAACATGCAGTTTTAATACAGTAAATCAAAGTTTTAGAAGGCATATGTTTTCAAAACAAATCAGATTTAAGACCTGTTCCAGTGAGAATCCGTATTTTCTGCATTCCCTTATCAGATTTTGAGGAAATGTCTATCACATTATAATCTACTAAGATAGATTCTTCCTCAAGCAGAAGTTTTGTTTTAGTTTTGAACTGCCTATTACTAGTTTGAAATGTTATTTTTGTACTTAACATTCTCTGTTTTTGTTTTGTTTGCAATCCTGGCGAATTTCTAACTATTTTTACATTTTAAAAAAAAATAGGAGCACACCTGGCTGGCTCAGTTGTTAAAGCATGCGACTCTTGATCTTGGGGTTGTGAGTTCAGTCCCCGCATTAAGTTTAGAGCTGATTTTTTTTTTTTTTTTTTAAGATTTATTTGACAGAGAAATAGAGAAAGCACAAGTAAGCAGAGCTGCAGGCAGAGGGAGAGAGAGGAGCAGGCTCTCCCCTGAGATGCTCTTGGCTGAGCAGGGAGTACGATGTGGGGCTCGACCCCAGAACCCTGGAATCAAGACCTGAGCTGAAGGCAGCCACTCAACCAACTGAGCCACCAAGCACCCCTAGAGCTGACTTTTTACTTAAGATTTTATTTATGTGAGAGAGAGAGAGCACAAGCAGGGTGAGAGGCAGAGGGAGAAGCAGACTCCCTGCTGAGCAGGGAGCTCGACTCAGGGCTTGATCAATATACTTACATCCCTGTAAGTATATTGACCTAAGCTGAAGGGAGATGCTTAACCAACTGAGCCACCCAGGTGCCCCAAGATAACTTTTTTTTAAAAGATTTTATTTTTAAGTAATTACTATGCCTAGAAACCTACTTTTTTAAACCTTTGTATTTATTCATGTATATGTAGGATGGGACATAAAAAAAAATCTTGCAGTACTATTGCTTTAGATCTTTCTAGATAGTCTTTCTGTGAGGGAATCAAATTTGTTATCATGTACTTTTAAGATAATTGGACCAAATAGGCATATATTGTTAAGTCTTAGCCAACACAAACAAATGGAAAGATACTCCATTATCATGGATTGGGAGAAATAATATTGTTAAAATGTCTATACTACCCAGAGCAACCTACTACAGATACAGTGTAATCCCTATCAAAATACCAACAATTATCATATGGTTTCACTTATTTGTGGAGCATAACAAATAACAAGGAGGACATAGGGAGATGGGGAGGAGAAGGAGATGAGTGAAATTGGAAGGGGAGATGAACCATTAGAGACTATGGAAAATAATCTGAGGGTTTTGAAGGGGCGGGGGTGGGAGGTTGGGGGACCCAGGTGGTGGGTATTATGGAGGGCACATATGGCATGGAGCACTGGGTGTGGTGCATAAACAATGAATTCCATTAGGCTGAAAAGAAATTAATTTAAAAAAAAAAAAGACGACTAAAGCTGGAGGTATCACAACCCCAGATTTCAAGACCTACTACAAAGCTATAGTGATCAAAATAGTATGGTACTGGCACAAAAATAGACACAGATCAAGGGAACAGAGTAGAGAACACAGAAATAAACCCACGTTTATATGGTCAGTCTATAACAAATACAATCTTTTGGTTTCAAGTGATAGAAACTTAAATTACTTTAAATAAAAAAGGCTAATAATTCAGAGGTTCTTAGGAAGATTCTACCTACCAAGCTATGGGTACGGCAAGAATTGGGCTGAGTCTCAGGAGTTACTGGAGTAATGAAATATTGACCGTATTCTCTGTCTGTCCCCCGCTTTGCTGCTTTTCTCTGTAAGCCAACTATATTCTCAGTCGTTGCAGAATTCCTTTAAATAGGAGGAGATGTAGTTCCCCACAGATTTTATACTCTTAGCCACTACAGAATTAAACATAATGATCTTTCTTGGCCGTGTCAAAAAGCTAATGGGTAGAACTGATGGGGGTGGCATGAAGTAGTTGCTCTTTCAGGGACCAATTAACTGTGGAGAGGGTGGGGTACTATCATAGATTCATGTTTATAAGGTACCAATGTCTAGACTAGTAAGCTAATTATTTTTACTAACCACGTGGGTGGTTGAAGGACTACTTCTTAGAAAAAGAGTACTAGGCAAAAGGCCTGTAGAGTCACCTACCATAGGATGGTGGTGGGATCCTATGGTTTTCACCATGTGCTATGTAAGCCCCCCAGAGTCCTTGTCAACAGTTTATGGCAAGATTGGCTTCCACAAATAACTTATCCATCTTTGTAACATGTACTGCTGGTCATGAATAAGCACAAACATTGCCTTAGATGATACATGCTCTGTGCAGTAGGAATAAAAAAATAGATGAAACTCCCAGACATGTAGCCACCTAAGTAAGTATTCTTTATCTTAAATAATACTATAAAATGTGTATCTTTAAGTAGTTGCCTACTTTGAAATGATTTTTAACCTCTCACTGTCATTAGAAAGATGATCTTGGGCCTTTAGTAGACTCGGAGGTTATGTAAAAGTTTGTCTTAAGTCTGTCAGATAATGGTTTTATTTTTACTTCTTGTTTCAGTGAGGAGGTAGATTTGGAACTTCCGAGCACCGAAAATGAATATGTGTCAACTTCAGAACCTGATATTGGTGGGCAACCCAAAGTAATATTTAAAGAAAAAACAGTCACTTCTCTTGGAGTCATGGCAGATGGAGTGGCCCCAGTCTTTAAGAAGAGAAGACTTGAAAATGGAAAATCTAGAAATTTAAGGCAACGAGGTGATGATCAATAATTATAAAAGAGCTTTTTGTACTTCCTCTTTGGACAGCATGGAGACTATACATCTTGAAGCTCCTCTGTGTTTGTTTAAATGCTAAAAATTTAGATTTATTCTAAATGTATTTTATGTGAATCTAAAATAAATCTTTTTTCATGTGAAACTTATTTTTGCTCCTAAAATGGAAGCCTACCACATTTCATTGTAATACAGTGTATTATGTTCAGTGTCTAAAAATTGCTAATTATGACATAATATAAGATGCTATGTATCTGTTATTTAAAACATGGAAAAGCAAGGCCTTTATTCCATTCTTACTCAAAAGCACATTCTTACCCTGCACTGAAAATGCATTACTTTTGCACACTGATACTAACTTATCCAAGGCATAAGAATCAGACCGCATAAGAGAAAATTCAGTCACATGATGGTTCAGTTTTGAGGATCCTGTCAGAAGGCTGATGGAGAAAGTGTATGTGTGTTAGCTTAGCATACTCTGTTTAAGGTCAAGGGCCAAAGAACAGGACTGCTACTCAGGTACTTCAAGTGTTAATGCTTAATATGGAATGAAAATTGGACCAAAGTTAGAAGTGTGTATTTTCCCAGTTCAGTTCAAAGCAACAAGCATTGCTTAAACATTACTTTAAGCTAGGCATTACGCTAGAGCTGAAGATACAAAGATGAAAGAGACTTATCTCTGTTCTTTATGACTTCCCATGCTAGCACAGTCAATCCTGCAGTCATGTACTCTGTTTAGCAGCCTTATATGTACTGGAAAATAATTTTTAAGGCTTATTTAAAGCTATATAGATGAAAGCTTAAAAAAAATAGTGTGTCTCTGGCTTCAGTAAAGTTTTTAGTGTTCCCTTAGACAAATGGGAAATGTCTTTCTAGTTAAATTTCTTGAGAAGTAGAATTTTCTTATTTTATGCATTTGAAGTAGGTTTCTTCCCTTTATTACTCCAAATTCTTAAAATTATATTTTTATAAATTGTACAGTATTTAACATTTGGTAGTAAATATTTGTCTTTTTAAGTTTACTAGTGTACATGTAAGAAAATGATAGCTTATTAAAAATGTTATAAAAAATAATATTGGGTTTTTTTCCTTCTGATACTCAATAGAGTCAATATAGCTTTGGTGAAGCAGTATTTAGAGATTTGTCTTTATATTCGGTCGACTTATTTGGATATTTCGTGAATATATAGCATTATGAAGAAATGTTTTAAATTCTGAGTAGCCCATTTGTCATCTACCTAACCAGAGAATTTGGTGCTCAGTTGGAGAAAGCATGAAAACCATAAATGAAATGCTGCTTCATGTTACCCCCATTTAGCTCATACAAAAAGTGCAAAGAACACAACTTATCATCGGGGGCTTGGGAAGATGGTGGCATAGGAGGCCCCTGAGCTCTCCCTATCCCACATTTACAACTAGATATCATCTACATCCAAGTCAATAAACAGGAGAACAATCCAAAGACTGGCAGAACAGACTCCACAACTAACCACAGAGAAGGAACTGCATCTGAAAGATTAGGAAAGTTAGAAAGGCAGAGGGAGGCTGCCATGGGATGGAGGCAGCTGTGCCTCGGGAGAGGGCAGAGAAATGGGCCCTGGCATCAGGGAGCTCGCATGGGGGAAGTTAATCCCCATAAGGTTTGGCTTTAAAAATCAGAGGGGCTGAGTTCTATGAGTTTTGTAAAACCAGTGGGACTTGGAGCCTGGAGCTTTAAAAGTCAACTAACTCAGCCCTGGGCAAGGGATAGCTGGGTTTCCACCCTTGAAGACACAGCAGCCTGCTTGGAGATGCAACATAAAAAACAGCCGTTTAGGGACGCCTGGGTGGCTCAGTTGGTTAAGCAGCTGCCTTCGGCTCAGGTCATGATCCCAGCATCCTGGGATCGAGTCCCACATCGGGCTCCTTGCTTGGCAGGGAGCCTGCTTCTCCCTCTGCCTCTGCCTGCCTCTCTGTCTGCCTGTGCTCGCTCTCTCTCCCTCTCTCTGACAAATTAATAAAATTTAAAAAAAAAAAAAAACAGCCGTTTACGCAATGCTGGGGAAACAGGAGACAGATCTGTTCATACTGATTGCAGATTATGTTAGTGGACTTCAAAAATGAGGGAGCTGGCAGGTGCCGTTTTCCTCCTCCAGCCCCCAGCATGAACACAGGGCCACCTGCAGGAGGTGGGAGGTGGTGCCGCACGGACACTCAGGACCTAACATGCTACCGGCCCCCCCACACACAGTGACTGCCTTTTCTGAGCCCACTAGTTTTCACCCCTGGGCTCAGCACAAGTTTTGTTATATTTTTTTAAAGTAATCTATACCCAGTGTGGGGCTCAAACCCCCAATCCTGAGACCAAGCGCTGCACGCTCCCCTGAGAGCCAGCCAAGCACGCCCTCAGGGCAAATCTTTTTAGACCCTACTCACACCCTGCTGAACCACAAGGTATATAGTTGCTTCTGTGGGACTCGCTCAGCTGCTGCCCCACGCCCAACCTCACACCCTCCTTGGCTCCAGTGCACAGCCCTCAGCTGCCATAACGTTTTGGGGGATCCAGCATAGAACTAGAGCCCCAACAGAAATTTTACTAACACCACTACCCCACCGTCAAGTTCCCTAGCAGACAGTCCCCTCAGAGCTGGCCTGCCTGAGTGCCACAAACAACACAGAGAACAAGCATACCCCCACTACAAGAGTCAGTGCAGATGCCTGCACTAAAAGGAAAAGTGACTCAAACACAGCAGGAGGGTATAAGCAACGCGCATTAGATACCCTTCTAAAATCCCAAGTTCTGATAAACAGGGGATACTGCACTGCCGGGCACTCCAGGACCTCTTCTTTATAAAGTCACTACTTTCAAGAGCAGAAGACCATGGTTCCTGGGTGGCTCAGTTGGGTAAGCGTCTGACTCCTGATCTCAGCACAGGGTTGTGAGTTCAAGCCCCTACTTAGAAATAAAAAAGAAGACCTAGGTGACTTTTTTTAAGATTTTATTTATTTATCTGACAGAAATCACAAGTAGATGGAGAGGCAGGCAGAGAGAGAGAGAGAGGGAAGCAGGCTCCCCGCTGAGCAGAGAGCCCGATGCAGGACTCGATCCCAGGACCCTGAGATCATGACCTGAGCCGAAGGCAGCGGCTTAACCCACTGAGCCACCCAGGCGCCCCTAGGTGACTTTCTTAACACACAGAAACAGACATGGAGAAGCAGACAAAATGAGGAGACAGAAATTTATCCCAAATCAGAGAACAAGACAATCCATGGCCAGAGATCGAAGCAAAACAGATAAAACTAACATGCCTAATAGAGAATTTAAAGAATGATCATAAGGATTCTCAGTGGACTTGAGAAAAGAGTAGAAGTTGAGTGAGACATTTACACAGAGATAAAGGAATAATACAGCAGAGATAAAGGGCTTGATAAACAAAGTGGGAAACATACTTGATGGAATGAATAGTGAGATGGAAGAAGCAGAGGAATGAATTAGTGACCCGGAAGACAGAGTAATGGAACATAATCAAGCTGAACAAAAGAGAAAAGAAGTTACACAAAACAAGGACAGGGAATTCAGTGACTGCATCAAATGTACTAATATTTGCACTGTAGGAGTCTTAAAAGAAGACAGAAAAGGGGGCAAAAAAATTATTTGAAGAAATAATAACGCAAACTGCCCTAATCTGGGGAAGTAAACAGATATCCAGATGCAGGAGGCACAGAGCACTCCCATCAAAATCAACAAAAGCAGATCCACACCAAGACATGTAATTACACTGGACAAGTATGGTGGTAAGGAAAAAAAAAAAACCTTAAAAGCAGCAGTACAAAAGTTGGTATCTTACAAGGGAAAACACATAAGGCTAGTAGATCTTTCATCAGAACTTTGAAAGCCAGAAGGGAGTGGCATGATATATTCAAATTGCTGAATGCAATTTTCTGAATTGCAGAAAAATCTGCAGCCAGGAATACTTTATCCAGCAAGGCTGTCATTCTGAATAGACAGATTCAGGCTTTCCCAGACAGACAAAAACTGAAGGAGTCTGTGACCACTAAACTAGCCCTGCAAGAACTATTAAAGAGGAATCCATGATTAGAAGGAGATACCAGAGGTTCACGGCTGGCTCAATCATTACAGCGTGTAACTCTTTTTTTTTTTTTTTAAAGATTCCATTCATTTCTTGACAGAGATCACAAGTAGGCAGAGAAGCTGGCAGAGAGAGAGGGAGGAAGCAGGCTTCCCGCTGAGCAGAGAGCCGATGCGGGGCTTGATCCCAGGATCCTGGGATCATGACCTGAGCCGAAGGCAGAGGCCCAACCCACTGAGCCACCCAGGTGCCCCACAGCGTGTAACTCTTGATCTTGGGATCATGAGTTTGAGTCCTACGTTGAATACAGAGATTCCTTAATTTTTTAAAAAAAAAAAAGAAAGAAGAGACCAAAAGTTATGTTATAAAGGTAGGAAACACAAAAGCAATAAAAATTAATATTTCTGTATAAAATTAATCAAGGAACTCACACAAAAAAGGATAAAATAATACATACCAAAAATATAGAGAGGAGACGAGAAAAGAATGGATTCAAACTTAACCATCAATTTAATGTAGACTGCTACTGAAGGAGAGTTTACATAGAAACCTAATGATAACCATAACGGGCACACAGGTGGCTCACTTGGTTTAGTGTCCAACTCTTGATTGCAGCTCAGGTCATGATTTCAGGGTTGTGAGACTGAGCCCTGCATTGAGCTCCCTGCTCAGTACACAGTCAGCTGTGGGTTCTCTCTCTTCTTCTTCCTCTGACTCTCCCACCCTGTGTGCATGCTCTTTCTCTCTCATTCTCAAATAATAAATAAATAAATCTTAAAAAAAAAAAAAAAAAAAAACTAAACCAAACTAATAGGGCACATGGGTGGCTCAATCAGTTAAGGATCTGCCTTCAGCTCAGATCATGATCCCAGGGTCCTGGGATCAAGTCCTGCATTGGACTCCCTGCTCGGCAGGGAGTCTGCTACTCCCTCTCACTCTGCTATTGTATCTGTCCCCCTCTCTCCCTCTCTCTCTTTCTCTCTGTCAAATAAATAAAATCTCTTTAGAAATTTTAAAAATAAAAATTTTTAAAAACACTACTAAACATGCAAAAATAAAAAGAAATAAATCCAAATATATCACTAAAGAAAATCAGCAAAACAGAAGAGAGTAATAAGAAAGGATCAGAGAAAATCTTCAGAAATAACCACAAAATAAGTAAGAATATGGTAATAAATACACATCTATTGATAATTACTTTGAATGTAAATGGACCAAATGCTCTAATCAAAAGATACAGGGTAACAGACCCATCCATATGCTGCCTACAAGAGACTTATTTTAGGCCCAAAACACTTGTAGATTGAAAGTAAGGAAATAGAGAAACCTCTGTTATGTAGATGGATGTCAAAAGAAAACCAAGGGGCACTTGGGTGGCTCAGTCAGTTAAATGTCCAACTCTTGGCTTCAGCTCAGGTCATGATCTCAGGGCCATGAAATCGAGCCCTACATCAGGCTTCATGCTGAATGCAGAGTCTGCTGCTAAAGTTTCTCTCTCCCTCACCTTCTGCCCCTCCCTACCTTACTCTCTAATAAATAATAAATTTTAAAAAACGCTGAAGTAGCAATACTTATATCAGACAAAATAGACTTTGAAACAAAGACTATAACAAGAAACAAAGAAGGACACTATATAATAAGAAAGGGGAAATCCAAAAAGAAGCTATAACAAATGTAAATATTTATGCACCTAGCATAGGAGCACCCAAATACATAAAACAATTAATAACAAACATGAAGGAACTAATTTACCAACAAACCAAAATCCAGGGCCAGACGGCTTCATAGGCAAATTCTACCAAACATTTAAAGTGGACTTATTACCTATTCTTTTCAAACTATTCCAAATCTTAGAAAAGGAAGGAAAATTGCCAAATTAATTCTATGAGGTCAACATTCCCCTGATACCCAAACTGGATAAAGACACCACTAAAGGGGCATCTGGGTGGCTCAGTGGGTTAAGCCTCTGCCTTTAGCTTAGGTCATGATCTCAGGGTCCTGGGACCGAGCCCCACTTCGGGCTCTCTGCTCAGCGGGGAGCCTGCTTCCCTCTTTCTCTGCCTGCCTCTGTGCCTGTTTGTGATCTCTGTCTGCCAAATAAATAATTAAAATATTTTTTTTTAAAAAGACACCACTAGAAAAGAGAACTACAGGCCAATATCCCTGATGAACACAGTTACAAACATTCTCATTAAAATACTACCCAACTGAATTCAATAATACATTAAAGAAATCATCCTACCATCATATAGGATTTATTCCTGGGCTCAAAGGGTAGTTCAATATTTGCAAATCAATCAACATGATACATCACATCAATAGGAGGGTAAGAACCATAGGATCATTTCAATAGATGCAAAAAAAGCATTGGACAAAGTACAATATTCATTTTTTATAAAACAACAACAACAAAGTAGGTTTAGAGGGAACACACCCAAACACAATAAAGGCCACATATTAAAAAACCCCTCAGCTAACATCCTTTTTTAAAAGATTTTATTTATTTGAGAGAGACAGAATATGTGTGTGTGCCCAAGCAGAGGGCAGAGGCAGAGGGAGAAGCAGGACTGGATCCCAGGACCCTGGGATCATGAACTGACCCAAAAGCAGACACTTAACCAACTGAGCTGCACAGCCATCTATCACAACTAATGTCCTCAACGGGGAAAAACTGAGAGCTTTTCCCGTAAGGTCAAGAACAAGACAAGGATGGCCACTTTGTTTTTACTCAACATAGTACTAGAAGTCCTAGCCACAGCAATCAAAGAAAAAAAAGAAAGAAAAGTCATCCACACTGGGTAAGGAAGAAGTAAAACTTCCACTATTTGCAGACAACATGATACTATATATAGAAAACCCAAAAGACTCCCCCCAAAAACTGCTGGAACTGAAAAATGAATTCAGTAAAGTTGCAGTTTACCAATCAGTGCATAGAAAGCTGATGCATTTCTATACACCAATAATGAAGCAGCAGAAAGTAAAATTAAGAAAACAACCCCACTGGGGCACCTGGGTGACACAGTCAGTAGGTTAAGCATATGGCTTTTGGTTTTGGCTCAGGTCGTGATCTCAAGGTTTTGAGATGGAGCCCCATGGTGGGCTCTGTGCTCTGATTCTTCTTCAGTTTCTCTCCGTCTGCCCCTCCCCACCATGTGCACACTCTCTCTCTAAAATAAAAACAAATAAATCCCCCCAAAAAAAAACAATCCCATTAACCATTGCACCAAAAATAAGAAACCTAAGAATAAATCTTACCAAAGAGATGAAAGACCTGTAGTCAGAAAACTGTAAAACACCAAAGAAAGAAATTGAAGCTGACACAGAGATATGGCAAGACACCTTCTTACCTTCTTGTCTCTCTCAAGTTCTGTGGTTTCCTCCCAAAGGGCCCTATACATTTCCTGAAAGGTAAGCTTCCTGAGGACAAGGTTTTGGTCTGTTTGGTTCACATGTCTAAGTATGTGGCACATCAGAAGCATTTATTACTCATTGTTTAGAGAATGAATGAGAAACATAATCAGAAGAGAAATAACAAAAGAAATATAGATCATACTCCTACTGTGGGAAAATACATGATCTTATACACTGCTAGTTAAAATACATGCATTAATTTTTTTTCTGTATTTCATGGGTGTTTTGACATCTTAAAAATACTTCCTGGCCCCTCCCAAGTCTAGCCCTTTCTTAGAAATAACAAAGGCCTTGCTCTGAAGCCCATCTTTCACATACAAACTAACCAATCCCAAGTCCACCCTCTGGCCACCTTCTTATCTAATTCTCACACACTGAACCAGCGTTTTCTCTGCCCTAAATCACCCCAGGGCCAGAGAGCAGACAACCAGAGACCGCTTCGATAGCCCAGCACACCCTGGAATTATTCAAACCCACCAATCCTGAACTATGCACTTGGCCCTGCCTTGCCTTGCCTTTCCCACAGAAACCCCAACAAAGACTTTGGCCGACACTTGCCCCTTGTTCCTGTCTTCTGCCAAAACCTAGTGCTCACCCGATGGCCTCGCGTGGCATGCGATGATCTTCTCTGAGACCTGTAACTACAATACACTTTCTCCTTCCAAGCCTCAGTGTTACCTCTTTTTGTGGCCCTACCTCCTTGACCGTGCCAAAGCCAACATGTCCATTTGTACATCACTATAAATCGATATAACATCAACAGAGAAGAATATATCAGAATTTACAGGTATGTATCTGTTAACCCGGCGAGTCCATGTTCAAGGATGTATCCTGTAGGTACTCTCACACCTGCGGGAAGTGAGGAGAGAAAAACTCTCTGAAGGCCTGATATATAAGGGAAAGAAATCATGTGGAGGGAGAAAGAAGAAATCAAGGGAGGCCATTTTAGATTTCTTCCTCATCAACAGGACTATTAACTTTCTTCAGATCACAAGCCTGATGTATGGCCCACCACATAAGCTATTGTCCATCTGCTTTGTGAATGTCTTGGGGTATTGAACAAGGCTCCTATTCCCCACATTCCTTGTGATTCCTGGCATAAAACTCATGATTCCTGCCTATATGCTAATCTATAATCTTTTATTTTTTTTAAGTTTTTATTTATTTATTTATTTGACACACATAGAGAGAGCAAGCACAAGCAGGGGGAGGAGAGGGAGAACCAGGCTCCTCGCTGAGCAGGGAGCTGGACATGGGGCTCGATCCCTAGACCCTGGGATCATGACCCAAGGGGAAGGCAGATGCCCAACCGACTGAGATATCCAGGTGCCCCTAATCTGTAATCTTTTGAGCTTCTACAATATGTAAAAAAGTACATACCTCTGTAAAACCTGTTCATTCTCTGGCGTACTCTCTTCCCTGTGAAGAGCATGTTTCCCGGGCAGCTGTCCTATCTTGGTCTCCAATAAAACTCTCTTTCTTGCTTTAAGAGATTCTAAAAGATTTGTTTATTTTGCATCGACATTTACCAGCAGGGCTGGTAGGGCATCAGAGCAACTTGCCTGAGAACACCGGGGGGTTACCTGGAATTCTGCACTTGGCACCAGCATGGGCCCTTTGTGCCCCCTCCGACTTCTCAGCTCCTTGTGGGTGTACGGGTATGTTCTCCTGATATCCAGACTTTCTCAATTTGAGTAGGTGGTCCTGACTTTTCTTAAAGCTTTTCAGGGTTATCAGAAATGTTCTTTAGGTGGGAATAACCTAGAGGGGTTGGAGTCGACGGGTTGGTATGGAACTACTGAATTACTACACTGCATGCGTGAAACTGATATAACACTGGATGGTAGCGACACCAGGATTAAAAATAAAAACTTGGGCGCCTGGGTGGTTCAGTGGATTAAAGCCTCTGCCTTCGGCTCAGGTCACGATCCCAGGGTCCTAGGATGGAGCGCAGCATCGGACTCCCTGCTCAACAGGGAGCCTGCTTCCTTTCCTCCCTCTCTGCCTCTTTGCCCACTTGTGATCTCCGTCTGTCAAATAAATAAATAAATAATAAATAAAATCTTTTAAAAAAGGAATTAAATTAAAAACTTAATTACAAAAATTTCTGGGGTCTTTCTGAAAATAAATAAATTGAAAAAAAAATTTCTGGGGGTCCTAGCTAGTTCATTCCATGGAACATGTGACTCTAAATGTTAGGGTTGGGAGTTCAAGCCTCATGTTGGTTAAAGAGCTTACTTACACTTTTTTCTGAAAAAAAAAAATTTTTAAATTATATATATATAAATTATATATAACATACACACTATGTTTTCCTTGCAAGAGCAATAATTCATTATTGGTGACATATTTACTGATACGAGGAAAAAATGGTATTCTTACCAAAAATAGTGGAGAATGGGAGAAAAGAATAGTCTTCCTATTTTATTTTGAGTTTTATTCTTTTTCCTAACAAAAAAAGGAAAGAGATTTGGAAATTGCTCTTTTAATGTCAGTGAAAAAAGAGACTAGATTTTGTTTGCACTTTGTGTATATGTGTTTATGTGTGTTATAAATGTAAGATTTTTTTTCTATGTCCAGATGGTATTGCTAAAATTAATTTGTAAAAGCTCTATTTGTTTTAAGGCAAGCATTTATAGGAATTGTGCATTCTAAAATGCACTCAGACTAAGTATCTCTCAGCGTCTAACCCAAACATTTTTCAAATTCACATGATCTTGGGGAAAAATTCAATAATTAAAATTATTGTAAGTTTGTTGTTTAATTAAAATAGGTCTTTAGATTTATCAACATGAAATATAAAACTATTATTCTACCAAGGTTTACTAAAAGTCAAATAAGCTTATTATCTCTGTTCCAAATTGTCAGCAAAAAATGACTGAAAATGATGACTGATTTTTGTCTTTTTTTTTTAAGATTTTATTTATTTTTTGTGTGTGTGAGAGAGAGTACAAGCAGGGGGAGCAGCAGGCTCCCTGCTGAGCAAGAAGCCCAGTGTGGGACTCAAACCCAGGACCCCAGGATCATAACCTAAGCCAAAGGCAAACACTTAACCAACTGAGCTGCTCAGGCGCCCTGATTTTGTCTGTCTTATAAAGTTTTCATGCTGTAACTATTACAAGCAAATAGGTTAAATAAATAAAAAATGTTATAGCTTTCAAGTCTTTGGTAACCTGAAACTTTGAAGTTTTGCTAAGTTAAGTGATGTATTGGGCTGAATTCATTGGCCATCTAAGTCTTTTCCAACTAAGAATACCAAAGTACTGGTAACTGAATGCAGGGTCTGCTTTGTCTTCTTATTGTAGAGAAATTGGAGGATATTTGGTTCTAGTTGGCAAAAATGCTTTTGTATTATTTAAAAAAAAAGTGCTTCTAGAAATTAAAAAATGTATTCACAGATTTCGGATCTAGGGTGCCTGGGTGGCTCAGTTGGTTAAGCGTCTGCCTTCAACTCAGGTGATGATCCCAGGGTCCTCGGATCAAGCCCCACATGAGGCTCCCTGCTCAGCGGGAAGCCTGCTTCTCCCTCTCTCACTTCCCCTGTTTGTGTTACCTTTCTCCCTATCTCTCTCTTTCTCTGTCAAAATCTTAAGTAAAATCTTAAAAACACCACTACCACATTTCAGATCTAATGAGTTCTGGTAACAGGCAGTACACAATGGGTAACTACTTAGTTTTCCCTGGAGAGGAAGATTTCTAAAAGTTAAAATTCTCATAAAGGTAATTAAGACTGATGGAGATGATAAGGGAAGCAACTCTGTACAGAAAGTAAGATGTGTTTTTTGATAAGAAAGGTCTGAGGAATGGGAATGCAATTTTGTTGAGGGAAAAGAAAACAAGTTTGTCTTCAAATGAAACTGGTTATTTAGAGAAGGCTTAGGACAAAATCTGAATGAAAAAGAAAGCTGGAACACTGAAAAGAAATTTTAAAAATAAATGAAAATTAAAAATATATATATACACAAAAATGCTAAAAAAGAAAAAGAAAGCTGTAGGTTTTGTTTTTGTTTTTTTAGAAAGCTGCAGGTTTGTAAAGGGAAATCTTTGGAGAAGAATTTTAAGTGTGCTCAGGACTGAATAAGATTGGAATGAGTGTGTTTCAAATGTACGTTGATGTAAGATTGAGATTTAGTCTTTCTCTCTATTAAAAAGAGAGTTTTCTTGGATTGTCAGTCTGCTCTTTTTTTTTTTCTTTTTAAAGATTTTATCTGTTTATTTGAGAGAGAAAGAACAGAGGTGAGTGAGAGGGAGAGCAGAGAGCCCCTGAGATCGTGACCTGAGCCACAGGCAGATGCTTAACCAACTGAGCCACCCAGGCATCCCTGTTAATCGGTTCTTGATAAGACATTATAAACAGGGGAGCCTGGGTGGCTCAATCGGTTAAGCCAGGTGATGATCCCAGCATCCTGGGATCAAGTCCCACATCCTGCTCCCAGCTCAGTGGGGAGCCTGCTTCTCCCTCTGCCTGCTACTCCCTCTGCTTGTGCTCTTTCTCTCTCTCTTGCTGGCAAATAATAAATAAAATCTTTTAAAAAGAGAGAGAGATTACAACAAAATTTTTCCTTATCTACCTCACAAGGTTTCTATACTTAGTCTTTATCACATCTTTGATTACTTTAGGAAGTTAAAACTCAATATTAAAAGAACCTAAGTTTTGCTAACAAGTAGGTAACTTGCATTTGCCTTTGGAATCTCTTGTTTCCATCTTGGTTAAATAGTTAAATATTAAATTTTATAATGATCTATAATCCTATTTTTTTTTAAAGATTTTATTTATTTATTTGACAGACAGAGATTACAAATAGGCAGAGAGGCAGGCAGAGAGGGAGGAGGAAGCAGGCTCCCTGCTGAGCAGAGAGCCCCATGCGGGGCTCGATCCCAGGACCCTGGGATCATGACCTGAGCTGAAGGCAGAGGCTTTAACCCACTGAGCCACCCAGGCGCCCCTATAATCCTATTTAGGCATGGTGTTTTAAAGGCTTTTTATTTTATTTGAGAGAGACAGCATGAGCTGGAGGTGGGTGGGGAAGGGCAGAGGGAGAGGGAGAAGAAGATTGACACCCCACTGAGCACAGAGCTGATGCTGGGCTCGATCCCCAAACCCCCAGATCAGGACCTAGGCTGAAGTCAGACGCTTAACCAACTGAGCCACTCAGGCATCCCTAGGCACGTTTATTATTTTTTTATTTTATGTTTTTAGGCACGTTCTTTAAAACCCTCTGAGGTTTTCTTGTGGGGTTTTTTTTTCTGTTTCTTTTTTGTTTTTTTTCTTTTGACCTTCTGAGGTTCTTAACAAAATCTCCCAACACTGGAATTCTAAATGAAGTCATTTTGACTAATTAGACGTGTTTATTTGGTGGTGTTACATGGGAAGCATTGCCAAACAAATGATAATAAGCCTTCTTAGGTTATATTTTATAGGTAAATGCTATAACTGTTTTCAGAAATCATATAAAATTCTTGAAGTTTAAATATGTTCTGGTATAAGGTCATCCCTTGACATTCTATTTTTAAAATGTTCTGGTCGCAGCAATCACTGGATTTCCTTGTCAACTGCATGATAATGAGCTGTCGTTGGTCCTTAATCATGGCCATCTTTGAGTCTTGTGTCATTAGTAGTTTTTGTTCTGACGCTCTCACAAAATGTGCTCATCTTCAAGCAGATTCACGAAATGGTTTCTAATATATTGAAAGTAATAACACTAAGCTGAATAAGAATTTGCAAAACTAAAGGAAAAGCTGCATTCAAACAGAACAAGAATTAGTGACGTGAGACCAAATGAATTAAGGAAGATTATGGTTTTGATGACTTTTGTGTGAAACTTTGCTTGTCCTCTTCTGTTTGCTCTTCCAGATTTAAGGAAACTTTTCCTCTGAAGATAACAATGACTTATGGAAATATGATAAAGTAATCCTTTATGAACAAACTGACACATTTATCTTTTCTCCCTACCTGAACCTTCTAGAATTCAGAAACCCTCAGTATTATTTCTTTCATGGCAATTATATTTGCATAAGTTCAGTAAGAATCCGTGCTCCTTGTAATAGGACACCATTGGAAACATTGGTTATTTTACCAAGGATTTGACAGGAACGTAGTTTCTGAGAAAGACACACATAGATTTCAGATACGACCAGACAGCTTTCAGGAGCTAAGACTGACTTTATGGGGGCAACAAAGCCCCTTGGGAGTATCAGCCTGATACCTTGCTTACAGAGTTCCCAGCAGCCTCACCAGGTGAGTGAAGAATGTCACTTCCTGGCAGGTGCAGGAAACTCAGGATATTTTGGATATCTCAAGAAGAATTCACCCAAATCTACAGGTATTGCAGGGAAATCTGACAGCAAGAATTTGGCTTGCCTTCTGATCTTGAGAGGCTATTAAAAGTTCAATCTAGGGCGCCTGGGTGGCTCAGTGGGTTAAGCCGCTGCCTTCGGCTCAGGTCATGATCCCAGAGTCCTGGGATCGAGTCCCGCATCGGGCTCTCTGCTCGGCAGGGAGCCTGCTTCCTTCTCTCTCTCTCTGCCTGCCTCTCTGCCTACTTGTGATCTCTCTCTGTCAAATGGATAAATAAAAATCTTTAAAAAAAAAAAAAGTTCAATCTAGGGGCACCTGGGTGGCTCAGTGGGTTAAAGCCTCTGCCTTCGGCTCAGGTCATGATCCCAGGGTCCTGGGATCAAGCCCCACATCAGGCTCTCTGCTCAGCGGGGAGCCTGCTTCCTCCTGTCTCTCTGCCTGTCTCTCTGCCTACTTGTGATCTCTGTCTGTCAAATAAATAAAATCTTTAAAAAAAAAAGTTCAATCTAAAATTCCTTATGAAAAGTTCCAGCAAAGCAGATTTAAAAGAGCTTATATGGTCAATCACTATTCTTCCTATGCTTACATAAAACATGAAGCCCAGTTTATTAGAACTGGATTATTTTTACAAACAAATTAGTCTTAATTTGGCTATTTTGGGTAAAAAGAACAGTGATTATAGAATGAAAATGTTTCAATAACACATCTTTGTAGATACTAGATTTTAATACTATTCACTGTAAACTGGGCACTAGACCCTGATTTCTTCTCGTGTCCTCCAATGCCTGCCTACAACTCTCCAAACTAACATGCCAATTTTCCCCTATCTTTCTCACTGGGAATCATTTGAGAATGAAAACTTCCCTTTTCCTGGAAGCTCTGCAAATTGAAAATACAAACAGCTTGATGTAAAAAAAAAAAAGAAAAAATCACCACAATAGCTCATGCATCATCAAACTTTGTGCCTATTGTTCAGTGGGCCACTTGAAGATCATAAGAGACATTCAAACCACAAACCAGGATGAGAAGTAATGACATCAGGGTAGACTGCTTTTCCCAGATTTGGGACCAGGTCTATATTTCTACTCGTCTTTTAAAATTGTAATATCAGGAGATAGTAAGCCTATGTATTTGCTTTCACCTCTCTATTACATTCTGATAAAATTTTATGGTTATACACTGATTTAACTAACATAATTTTAGTACTCCCCTAGTGCTTTATTTGATAACTTATATAAAATGTTTATGACCTCTTGGACATACTCTAATGCTCCTTTAGCTTCTGGTGCTTATATGTTACAAAGGGCCTCCATCAGGAAAGACCTTTCAAAAAATACCACCTAACTCATAATTAACCTATATTATATATAACACTCAATAGAATGACCATTGAAATCAATGCACAGAAGACAGTTGCATTTCTATACACCACCACCAAGACAGAAGAAAGAGAAATTAAGGAGTCGATCCCATAGTCGATCGGTGCATTGTCGATCCCCTATGCACCGAAACCATAAGATACCTAGGAATAAAGTTAACCAAAGAGGCAAAGGTGTTTTTTCCTCAGAAAACTATAGAACACTCATGAAAGAAATTAAGGAAGACACAAAGAGATGCAGAAATATTCCATGCTCATGGATTGGAAGAACAAATATTGTGAAAATGTCTATGCTACCTAGAGCAATCTATACATTTAATGCAATCTCCATCAAAATACCATCAACTTTTTTCACAGAAATGGAACAAATAATATAAAATTTGTGTGGAACCATAAAAAATCCCAAATAACCAGAGGAATGTTGAAAAAGAAAACCAAAGCTGATGGCATCACAATTCCAGACTTCAAGCTCTATTACAAACCTGTAATCATCAAGACAGTATGGTACTGGCACAAAAACAGACACACCAGTCAATGGAACAGAATAAAGAGCCCAGAAATAGACCCTCAACTCCATGGTCAACTAATCATTGACAAAGCAGGAAAGCACATCCAATGGAAAAAAGACAATCTCTTCAACAAATGATGTTGGGAATATTGGGCAGCCACATGCAGATGAAGGAAACTGGACCATTTTCTTATACCACACACAAAAATAGACTCAAAATGGATGAAAAACCTGTGAGACAGGATCCATCAAAATCCTAGATGAGAACACAAGCAGCAACCTCTTTGACCATAGCTGCAGCAACTTCTTCCTGGACATATCACCAAAGGAAAGGCCGGGGAAGCAAGGGCAAAAATGAACTATTGGG
Source organism: Neogale vison (assembly GCF_020171115.1). Lineage (NCBI taxonomy): Eukaryota > Metazoa > Chordata > Mammalia > Carnivora > Mustelidae > Neogale > Neogale vison. The sequence goes on along the minus strand of NC_058095.1, from coordinate 114,514,316 downwards.
ACTTGATTGAGATAAAAAACCTTTTGCACAGCAAAGGAAAAAAAATCAAGAAAACCAAAAGACAACCAACAGAATGAGAGAAAATATTTGCAAATGACATATCAGATAAAGGTCTAGTATCCAAAAATTTATAAAGAACTTATCAAACTCAACACCCAAAGAACGAACAAACCAATCAATAAATGGGAAGAAGGCACAAACAGGCATTTCTGCAAGGAAAATATCCAAATGGCCAACAGACACATGAAAAAGTGCTCAACATCACTCGGCATCAGGGAAATACAAATCAATACCACAGTGAGATACCACCTCACACTAGTCAGAATGGCTAAAATTAACAAGTCAGGAAATGACAGATGTTGGCATGGATATGGAGAAAGGGAAACCCTCCTACACTGTTGGTGGGAATGCAAGCTGGTGCAGCCACTTTGGAGAAAAGTATGGAGGTTCCTCAAAAAGTTGAAAATAGACCCTATGACCCAACAATTGCACTACTGCGTATTTACTCCAAAGATACAAATGTTTATAGCAGCAATGTCCACAATAGCCAAACTATGGAGGGAGCCTAGATGTCCACCAGCAGATGAATGGATAAAGAAGATGTGATAAATATATATACAATGGAATATTATGCAGCGATCAAAAACTGAAATCCTCCATTTGCAAAGACATGGATGGAACTAGAGGGTATTATGTTGAATGAAATAAGTCAATGAGAGAAAGGCAATTATCATATGATCTCACTGATTGGAGGAATTTAAAAAACAAGATGGAGGATCATAAGGGAAGGGAATTAAAAATGGAACAAGATGAAACCGGAGAGGGAGACAAACCATAAGAGACTCTTAATCTCAGGAAACAAACACAGATGCTGGAGGGGTGGGGGTGGGAGGGATGGGGTCACTGGATGGACACTGGGGGGGGGTAGGTGCTATAGTGAGCACTGTGAATTATGTAAGACTGATGAATCACAGACCTATACCCCTGAAACAAATAATACATTATATGTTAATTTTTAAAATAGTTAGCTTAAAAAACAGAATGAAATATTGTGTCTCTATAAACTTAAGTGATAATTTATTCTCCCGGTTCAACAATGGGAGAAACTTAGCAGCAGCTTGTCCAACATACCAAAATATCCAATGTACCCACAAACCAAGTTTTGTGGATGGAATGGCCTAAGACAAAGCAACAAAAAACAATGGTTATCCACAAAGATGCTACCTTAGGAACAACTTGGTGGATTCAGCCATCTCTGAAATCTAACTCTGCTATAAAACCCAGAAGGTTCTGAGGTAACTATGGCTCAGTGACCTTCATCATTAACTGCAGAAACCCAAAATGTACAACTCTTCTAACCTGTGGAAAATCGTTAAAGACTCCTTTAATTTATGTAAATGTTCAGTTACTGCCTTAATACTCTAAATTATGGCCAACCAGACTTATTTCAACATCATAATAGGAAAAGAAACTATTATAAATACCATCAGAGTTCTTCCCATTGGAGGAAGATGGGCCTTATTAACCAATGGTTCTTATGGGATTCTAGTATCAAAGGACATCTGTGAATTCAGTAAAATATATGATTATTCCCTGAACAACAAGGGGACTTTGAATTCACTCCAACAGGGTCTATAACACATACATCTATACAGACTGACATATACTATATGGGAAAAAGGAAGATTTTTTGAAAAGGTTTGCAAAACACCACTGTAATACTCCTTGATTTCTTTTGTAACCAGAATACTTTTCATCATAATGTTACTGCTATATAGTGTAATATTAGCTTTGCACCTCAAATAGAATTACCTGATTCTAACAAAAATTATACTAATATTAATGACTAAATGTTTTGGGCAATAGAATTATAGCTACCATAAGCAGTAGTATGTATGGAAACTAATTGACCAGAGAATTTGTTACTTATAATAAGAGAAAATTTAATCCCATTTTAAACCAGTCATCAAACATATCACAAAGTACAAAGAACTATAAATAAAAAAGGCAAAAAGATACTCAAATTAATTTAAGGTTATCAAAAATACTTGGATCTTTTTGGATTCTTGTTATTGTACTTCTGTACCCACTCTCTCCATTAGTTACTTGGAATACTATTAAATGGAGTTTACTTATTATTCTACATTTATGCTATAAGTGTATACCCAAAAATGTAAAAGTTAAAAACTCACCACTAAAGCACACATGTAATGTTTTCACAATTCCCTCATCAGAAAAATCAATTATAATATTCCCTACTAAAAGCCATACAGCTGACCCCCCCACCCAAACACCACCCTGATGGAGACTCCTAGGTGACCTAAATGGGGCCCAACACCAAAGGACATGATGGACCCAGGGCAGATAAGCAATCACCCTAGTATTGAGGGACTAAATAAGGGTCATCAATGCCTTCTGTCAAAAGATTATTGATCGAAAGGAGGAAATGATGAGAGAAAACTCTCTAAAGGCCTGATACATGAGGGAAACCATTTTGGATTTCTTTCTAAGTCAACAGGATTGTATATTAACTTTGTTCAAACCAAAAGCCTGGTGTATGGGCCACCACACATGCATCCTCCATCAGCTTTGTGAATGAGTAGCCTTAAGGAAAACCATCTTGTCCTTGAGATATTGATCAAGGCTCCTCCTCCCTGCATTCCTTTATGATAAAACATCTTCTGAGCTTTTTAAAACTGCTAGTTCTCTGGAGCACTCTCTTCCCTGTGAAGAGCATGAGTCTTGGGTAGCTGTCCTAACTTGGGCTCAAATAAAACTTTCTTTTAGACATCCCAAAAGATCTGTTCATTTTGAATTGACAGTACTGACATAGAAGACCAACGTAGCATTATTTCTAAGTTGCATTAGAAGCAACTTGAAGGTCTAGCAACACAAACTGATTAAATTAAAAGGAACTCTACATGTGTTTTATGAATTGATCTACAAGATACATTTTCATTGGAAAAGAAGCAAGATTCAGAAAAGGAAGAAAAGTGCACTGGTTAAAGACAAACGCTCTAGGGCCAGACTGACTCCTCCAGTCCCTATTTTGTACCTGGTAGACCTTGGTAAATTTTAGGCAAGCTATTTAATCTCTCTGCCTCCATCTTCTTATCTATAAAAGAGGCATATTTTTTAGAGAGGTTTCAGGTTCACAATGAAAGTGAAAAGAAGGTACACAGGTACTTGGTTGGCTCAGTCGGTAGAGCCTATAACTCATGGTCTTGCAGTTGTGAGACTGAACCCCATGTTGGATGTAGAGATTACTTAAAAACACAAAACCTTCAAAAAAAAAAAAAAAGACAAGAAGATACAGAGAGTTCCTACATACCCTCTGTCCCCACACTCACATACCCACCACTATCAAGGTTCCTCAACAGAGTTGTACATTGATTACAACTGACAAACCTACATTGACACATAGTCCCCCAAAGCCCAATGTTTGGGTTTGAGTTTACTCTTGGTAGTGCATACTTCTTGGCTACTTCTTGGAGATTCTGTTCCAGTGTTGTTGGTTTTCATTCTTTTATTTCTTTGCATTTCACACTGGGAGATTTCTATGGAGATACCTGCAAGCTAATTGCTAACTTGTCCATGTCCAGTCTGCTAATGAGCCCATTAAAAGTATTCTTCATTTTTATGATGTTTCTTATTTCTAGAATTTCCTTTTGATTTTTAAGAAAGATTTTATTTATTTATTTGTCAGAGAGAGAAAGAGAGTAAGCGAACAAGCAGGGGGAGCAGCAGGCAGAGGGAGAAGCAGGCTCCCCGCTGAGCAAGGATCCCAATGAGGAACTGATCCCAGGAACCTTGGATCAGGACCTGAGCTGAAGGCAGAGGCTCAACAGATGAGCTTCCAGGCGTCCCTTCTTTTGATTTTTTGAGATTCTCTCTCTCTGAGATTCTGTCTCTCTCTGTTTCCTTCTCTAGGCACATCACTTTTCTGTCCTTGTATGCTGGCCACTTTTTCCATGAAAGCCATTAGCATTTTAATCAGTTATCTTCGGCTTCTGGTAATTTTATAATCTCTGCCATATTTACATCTGTTTGTGATACTTGCTTTGTCTCTTTGGATTGGGGTTTGTAGTTCTTAGCATGCCTTGTAATTTTTGTGTTGAATGCCACTCATGATGTCTTGGAGAAAAGGAACAGAAGTAAATCGGCCTTTACTGTGAGATTTTTATGCTTGTTTTCCTTGGAGCTAGGCAGTGTTTAATGTTTCCTACAGCTGTAGGTGTAGCTGTAGGTGTCAGAAGTTTCAATTTGATCTAATGTTCTTGTTTGTCTCTCCCCAGTTGTCTTGGCCTGGAAATTCCTCCTTAACTAGAGTCTGAGCCTTGCCGTTCATTCTTTCAGCTGTAATCCACCATTTTATATATATGCAGACCCTTATGCAGGATCCCTGGTGATGCGCTGGGAAAGCATAAGGGAAGAGAAGCATCCTAGAATTTGATGATTAAGTCTCCGTGTCCTAGTGGGCTCCTGCCTCTGGGCTGTGACCTCCACAAACACTGGTCAACTTCCCTTCTTTCCCACTTTGGTGATCCTGGGAAACTAGAAGGTACTAGAGTTGGAATTTCCCTTCACCTCAGTTAAGGCTCTGATAAAGCAGTTTCCTTTGATAGTGGGGTTTTGTTATGAAAAACAGAATGCATTTGGGGCCATTTTAAAAAGATTATTTTTCCCCCTAGGCGTATTTCAAAATGGTTAATTTTCCCCTCCCCCTGGGCTACACAGAGGGAACTTTTCCCAGGTCTTTGCTGTAAGAACGGATGGTGCTCCTGGAGGTAAAGCCTCAGAATGAGGGATTTCCCCCTCCCCCCCCCCCCACCGACAGTCTCTCTTAGACGGGGCTCCCAGGAGTTTTTAACTGAGGCTCATGGGCATTCAGCCTCCAGCAGGCTTGTCAGTTACCTTGTAAGTGTCCCTACCAGTCCTGGCTGGGGCTTCTCCTTCAGGTAAGCTAACAAAGTCCTCTGTGTTTACCAGTCTTTCTGGTTTGGGGGATGGTGCTTTGTCAGGTGACCCCAGGTTTCTAAGATGGCTCTAAGAATATTTACTGATTTAAAATTTTTGAAAAAGGGACACCTGTGTGGCTCAGTGGGTTAAAGCCTCTGCCTTCAGCTCAGGTCATGATCCCAGGGTCCTGGGATGGAGCCCTGAATCAGGCTCTCTGCCCAGCGGGAAGCCTGCTTCCTCCTCCTCTCTCTCTCTCTCTCAGCCTGCCTCTGTGCCTGCTTGTGATCTCTGTCTGTCAAATAAATGAATAAAATCTTTTAAAAAATATTTTTTAAGTTTTGAAGGTTTTATCTATTTATTTGACAGAGAGAGTGTGTGAGCATGACCAGAGGAGTGGCAGGCAGAGGGAGAAGCAGGCTTTCCAGTAGCCGGGAGCCAGATGCAGAACTCGATCCCAGAACTCTGGGATCATGACTTCAGCTGAAGGCAGACACTTAACCACTGAGCCAACTAGGCACTGTATTGATTTTAATTTTGGTGACCTTTTTTTTCTTAGAAGGGCTGGAATGATGACTTTCCATGTTAGTTAGCTCTCTACATGTTAGTTAGCACTGTGACTCTATCAATTTTTTAAAAATCTATTTTAAATAGCTATTTTTTGCCAAGCCTCCTCTCTTCACATAACAAAGTCCCTCTGGTTCAGAAACACATTCAGAAAAGCAAATTTGTTTACACTTACCTTCAGATGTTCTACAAAAGTGAGCGAGTCTTGAGCCATTGCCACACTTTTCCCTTTGTACTTTGCAGAGGTCAACTTTAACACATATGCCTCAGTTCCCACACCTGTAAAATAGGTATGCTATTTTATATAACTCATTCTGGTTGACTCGTGCTGTAGAATTGCTTCCAAGCGGTAGAGGGAAGTATTGGCCTGGGTATTTCTAGAAAAGGTAATGGACAGAACTGAAGTAACTTCTGGCACCTGGCAAATGGGGAATCTTAATTTTTTTTTCTCCTGATCAGTTGAGACAAAGTCCTTAGTTCTTTAATTTGCATTGGAAATCGAGCTTTCGGTTTCCCAGGCTTGAAAGGCAATAGGGACCCCTCTAAGTGCTTAGAGATACATCGCTGGCTGGAGTTCTTTTATGTGGAATCTACCTTTCCCTTAAGTTTCTTGCTAGTGATTCACTTCCCTTCCTTGTCTCCCATGTTTTTTGGTCCTCCACTTCTTAGACCAAAAAACCAAAACAAAACACTACAATTATACAAAGGACCGCCAAGGGCTTTGTCATACAGCAAACACTCACAGTGAACTCAGGACAAAGGACCTCACATGGGACCAAAGAGAGATTTTCTCTAATATCTTGAGATCTGAACATCATTCCCATCTTCTTATTTTACAGGTTCAGATTTAAGTTTGAGATGTAGGGTTTAGCTCATCAACTGAGTCCTTATTTGCACTTGATTAATACTTGGGCTCAAGCGTCTCTTTTCCTCTTGGCATTAGGATGATAGTGAAGTCGTCAGAGAGTGCTTGGAAGCTGTTAGCCGCAGTAACAAATGAGCTGGTCCTCTAGGGCCAAGGAGCTAAATGTGAGTTTTTAATAAACCACTATGTGATGTAGAAGAAATTAAATTACATCACTTAAATAATTGGCAAGCTATTAGCAAGCTGTTCCTAAAGCCCAAAGTAGCCAAACATTGTGAATTGTGGCATCACGTGCTGGCTTGAGAAGTTTTTTGTTTTTGTTTTCCATACTACATAAGCTTCATTATATCATGATTTCTGCAGCAGCAATCAGGCATCTGGCCTGTAGACTTCCCTGTCATTGCATTACCTTCTTGGGCATTAATTCATTTGGTTCAGAGATCAGAACGTAATTTTGGTGTTGGCTAGCGGAACTCAGAGTGGAATCAAGAAGACCTGTCCTCGTGTTTCCTAAGTATTTATTACCATACTAATTACAATTTCAGTATTTATCCAGAGACATGAAATAATGAGCCTAGCAGATCTGTGCCACGCACATATTTCCGCAGTGACTGTAAAAAGACCTCACACATCATTCTCCTCTCTGTTCCCAAAATACATTTTTTGACAGAAGGCAAAAATTTGATCATCGCACCGCATGATGCTAGGACTCATCTCTCTCTGAGGGTTTGATTAGATGCCTTTGACTCATGTCGTTGACCCCAGAAAGGAGAAAAATAACATAAATTCTGTGAGTTAGAAGTATACCGTGTAAAGTGGGCTTTTCTGGGAATCTGGTATATTCTGCTACAGGGTCTAGACACCTTTGCTTTACCCTGCCCCCCTACCCCCCTAGTGGAAGGGACTTCCTGGAGCAAGAGAAGAGATGTTACCCTCCCCACTCTGGCGTGGGATGCAAATGGCAGAAAATTAATATGGGATGAAAACACAAAAGGCTATGCAGTAATTGGTAAAATCTGTGACCCATGTAAGTAGGACAAAGGCGTGTCACATCAGCTTCTACCCACAGGATATGAATATATTTTGTAACCAGTTTTCAAATTCACACAGACCATAAAAATGTTCACTGGTTCACAAAATGTTTGTTGACTGCACCTTTGTGTAATAGTACCATTTCCTGCCTTCTGCCATTCCTGAGTCCTCCAAGCTAAACTGTTAGGACCAAGACGCTAAGCATGACCATTGATTTTGAGGAATATTTTCGTCACACTAATAGCACTGTGATTTCCCCATAAAAATTGAACCAAAGAGGAATGAAAAAGATGGATAGACTGTGGTCTCCTCCTTTCCCTCCGGCAATCTTGGATCTCAGAGAGAACAGATTGGTAGCTGCATCTGCTTGTCGCCTTAATCTTGGACTTCTAGCCTCCCTAGCTGTGAGAAAACGTAATTCTGTTGTTGAAACCCCCCGGGCTGTGGGGCTTTGTTAGGGCAGCCCAAGCAAACAAACACAGCCCCGTAGATTCGAGAATTTGAGAACAGTTTTTAAGGCCCTATTTTTTTTTTAATTTAAAACTTAAAAAAGTAGAATATGATCATTATAAAAAATTCCGATGATATTCAAGTATATGAGGGAGAAAGTTAACATGTCCCCCTAACCTTGTCAGTCTGCCTCTCTATCCAGAAGTAACCAGCCACTGTCTAGTTTGTATCCTTCCAGATATTTCTCTAAATACCCATCTGCATGTGTATATAGCTGTTGTTTTGATTTACTCTGGTTTCATAAAAGTATCAATCATTGTATGCATATTATTCCTCAACTTGATTTTACTCTCAAAAATATATCATAGATCATAGATCTCTAGGTCTAGGTTCTTAGTTGCAAACAACAAAAACTTTCTCTGGTTAATTTAAGCAAAAAAAAAAAAAAAAAGGAATGTGTTGGAAAGGCAGAGACATAGCTCAGAAAACATGAAGAAACAAACAAAAAAAGTTAAAAAAAAATTTTTTTAAAGTAGGTTCCATGCCCGTCATAGAGCCTGGGGCGAGGCTCTGACTCACCACCGTGATATCAAGACCTGAGCTGAGATCAAGAGTGGGACACTTAACTGACTGAGTCACCCAAGTGCCCCAAGAAACAAAAATTTCTTAAACAGCCAGAAATAAAGTAAAAATCAAGTTAGAGCAAAGATCAATAATCTAGTAATATCTTTTGGAGGGCAATGTGGGGAAATGGTATCATTACTCATCACAGGTGGGAGCATAAATTGGCTTACCCTTTCCAGAAGGCAATTTTGTAATACCTCATCAAAATTCCAAATGTATATACCCTTTGAAAAGGTTGTCCTACAGAGACTTTGGCAAAGATATGGAAGAACACAAGTATGAGAATAATGACAGCAGCACTGTTAGTAATAGCAAAGGACTACCAAGTCACTGAAATGTCCATCTGTAGAAACTGACTGGATTATGATATATTTGCACAATGTCTACTCTAAAACTATCAAAGAATGAACATGTTCCTGACATATGGATACAGAATGCGCTTCAAGATCAGAAGTTTATATAATATGCTGCTGTTGTAGTAAAAAGAAAAAGAAACAAGAAAAAGGAAAAAAAAAGAGAAAGATAGGCACACTGTCCTGTATGTCCAGAATATAGGCCTAAAAGGAGACACGCAAAATTAATAAGCTTAGAAAAGAAAACTAGGTGTTCAGGATAAGATGGACAGGAGAAAGGTGGGGGGGCTCTCATTATGTCGGTATTGTACTCTTTGAATTTTGAATTAATTGAATGTAATACCAATTTAGAAAAGAAAGTGAAAAGTCACACCAAAAAGTCTTACTGGGCACCTGCGTGGCTCAGTCGGTTTAGCATCTGCCTCAGCTTGGGTGGTGATCTCAGAGTCCTGGGATCGAGTCCTGCTTCCGGATTCCTCCTCAGTGGGGAGCCTGCTTCTCCCTCGGCTTCTGCCTCTCCTCCCTGCTCCTGCTTCTGCTTGCTAGCACTCTCCCTCTCTTTCAAATGGATAAATAAAATCTTTTTTAAAAGGTCTTATTAATATGCTGTTACTCAGCTACTCCAAAAAGTAAAGGTCCTTTCTGCCGCTGTCCCAGAATGAATTCTGAACACTCTGCTCTTTTGTGTCCCTTCTGGAGAGTGGAAGTCCTGGAAAAGACCATCCATGCCCATGACCTTTCCCCTCGGGCTCTCTGCCAGTAGCCTGGGGTGGTATCTGCCTGTGAACTTTCTGGCTTCTGTAGAGAAGCCGTGGTCCCTAGGACACTCACACGACATCAGGTTGTGCAAACATAGGAAAGGGTTTCAGATGTCACGTGGCCCAAACTAACAAATTCTGTGGCATACATCTTCCCATGTCCGTGCACACAGATCCATCTCAGTTTTTCAGAGTCTGCCTATGGCTCTTTAGTATAAATGCTTGCTGAATATTTGGGTATATGCTTAATCTATGAATATTTGTTGATAAGCCTTAATGACCTTTTAACAACACTAAGATGAAATTGCAACAAACATCCTCGTATATATAATTTCTTCATATTAGAGTGTGGGCGTGTGCACATAGCGGCAACTTTAAGAGCGAGAACTTTCTAGGAAATGAGAAAGTGTGACAAAAATCACATAAAATCACAATAAATCTGTAGTATGACCTATATGATCTGTGTGAGAAAACTTGTTTTCCAAAAAATGCCTGGAGAAAGTTTGCCAAAATGTAAAGGGTACTGTAATCCAACCTAGAGCACAAAAGGAACATCCATAAAATCCTGAGTTGTTCCACTTACCAGATGAGGGTGTGGAAGGATCTTGGGTAAGCTTTGCCACACACTATGAGGCCAAAAAAAAAAAAAAAAAAAAAATCTTCAAATCCCAAGAGCAAGCAAGTGAGAGAGGGATCAAGAACAGACTAAAAAACACACGAAAAACTGGCTTTAGGAGGTTAAGTTTTACTGTCTTTGAATATCTCCTTAGTACACATAAGAATAATCATAATCATACCTAAAATTTTGCAGTGTATTATAACTTGTTATTCCAGACAGAATCTGTATAATCTATTTCTAAGCCTAGAAAACTCCCACAAGACCTCTTCGTTCTCCTAAAGGAAATCCATCTTTCCTCAGGCATAGCGTTAAAAAAATAAACCTAGAATTATTATTTAATACTCTTAATTTTTCTAATTTGTTTTGAATTGCAGAATACATTATTTTCACTTCCTTATGGGCACCTGCACTTCACATGGGCCCTGACCTCCAGGCTAAACTGTCACAGATAGCCCACCGTTCTTATCATGTACTTCTTTGCATTCCGGCTTGTAATTGCAAACGATTGTAAAAATCGTTTAAAATAAAGACAGAGGAAGTCTTCAGATCAAAAAGCAGGATCTGATGCAAGGGTTTCATGAAAGCTTTGCTGGGCTTATTTTTACAGGAGACAGAAGAGCTGATACCCGCACAGATGACATTGACTGCATCCCTCACGTAAAACAATGAAAAGGTAATAACCGGGTTGGTGCATCGTTTGAAATTCCACAAGTAACAAGAATCTGCTGATTCTTTCTTCCTCTTCATCTAGCCTGATGTTGAACCCCTCTGTTTAAAAGTGAAACCAAATCGGGATACCCATTTAGCATGAATCCCTTTACAACCCCCTGCTAATTGGCAGTGGTGGGTGGTTCCTGCTTTTATGTTAAAACCCAGGAGGTAAGTTAATTGCAGTATAATTTCATTTAGACCCGGTTATGACTGCTTACTGGTGGGTACTGCAACCTTATTTATGAGAAGAGCATTCGAAACAGCACAGAGGAAGGGCGAAGTAATTACCACAGGATACACCTTGGAAATGGGTGACACCTGACTCTCCCTAGAAGAGAAGGAAAATCTACAGAAGAGAAAATGTCGCATAACTATGTCCATGTAAGATCCCTTCAGTGTATCACCATCAGACTCTGCCTTTTAAAAACTACACTGATGGCTGGCTGAATGGCCCCCAGAAACCCTGTCATATATAAGGGATCCTAATGAGTTTTCTGTGATTTCTAACTCTGCTTAATAAAACCCTTCTCAGCTCCAGCCACTAAAATATGAGCCAAAGGAACAAGGTCGGGTGGGGGGAGGGGGCGGGGGGGGGGAACCTGATTTTGGATCTTTTCAGTGCAAATTTCAATTTTTGTAAGACTATTATTTGTTCACTTCACAGGAGATTTAAGAAACAAGCAAGGAGGAGAAAAAGAGAACGTTAAGCCACAACAGAGCTCTTTAGAGTCTTGGAACAATTAATTTTTTTTAAACTTCCTTGGATAGCTTGGACAGAAAGCCCAGCTGAATTCAAAGGTGGCTGTGGAAAGGTAGAGCACTCAGAGGGAACAGGAAAGGCTTGAGGCTAGAGATGTAGGTTAGGCTGCTTTCTATCCTCTAGCCTTTGCGGTCTGAGCAGACTTGTTTTCTTGCTAATTTTCTGCTATCTTTATAAAAGATAGAGAAAGATACAGTGTGAGGGCTGTGATTTATAATAGCGTCATTATTCCATAATTGAAAATACCGTGCGTTTGGTTGTCGGGTAGAATATGCCCATCAGAAATAACCTGTAGCTCGGGAGGCCAGTGTGTTGCTATGACAACCAGACAAAAGAGTTTAATAATAGCTCTCCCTCAAAGCTGGAAAATTGACAAAAAGATGAGATTTCTAAATGCAAGTGTTTCTCATATAAATGCAAACAAGCACCAAATACGTTTATTTCTTTGTTCAACAAATAATTCATTGAACACTGTGTGCCTGGCTGTGTAGGGAGCTAAGGAAAAGACAGACAGGGTCCCTCCATGGTGGAGTTCACATTCTGGTGCAGGAGGCAGATAAGAAAGAGTCAACACATCAATAAACTGGATAATTGCCGCGTGTGAGGAGGTCTTGCAGGAAAGAAAGTAATGGGGCTGTGACCCTACACAAGAGATACCCAGAGCAGAAAATGCAGAAGAACCCAGTCACTGCACAGATCACAGATCGTGTCTTTGGGCTCAGAGGAAGGAGATTTAGCAATGAAACAGAAAATGGAGTCTTACAATCTTGATTAATGTAGGGCTAGAAACACAGCTACTAACTGGTATATTACTATTCGCTTGCTGGGAGAGGTTGGGGTTCTATGTAAAAATAAGAGGGGGTGTGTTTTCTAAATAAAATGTGGGTATTTGTAATGATAATGATGGTAAAAGCTATATCCCAACGTGACAGAAGCGAGTATTCGCAACATCCTCTGGCAGCTGTTTTTGAAGTTTGCCCCAACGCAGGGAGTGACCCTCCATGTGGACACTGAGTAAAGCATGATGAACTGGAAGTCAGGACAAGAATCCAGCAAGAAATGAAGTTTTGAATAGACTATTGTGGCTGACAGTCACAGTCAACAGCGGGGGGACCCGTAGATTTACATTCACACAGCACTGCAGAGATGATCCAGGCACAGAAAATGCTAGAATGTTGCTAAATAGCTGAGCTTGTTCTAAGAAACTTCCAGTTTTCATCATTACTCTGTATTCTGATAGCTTTTTTTTAAAGCAGAAGTAACATTTGCTGTTTAAGATAATTAATACCGCCATTGATTATACAGAGCCATTGTCCGTGCTCTTTTCTTTCTTTTCAGAAGTGGAAACATTCCGTGATGCAATGCCAAGACTAGACTTTGGCTCATGATCTAGGGTTCAGTACACATCGAGTCTGCGAAGTTTATTTAATCGAAACAGGATGAAGTGACTTTCCTTGCCTTTTCTGTACAGAGCAGCAGCCCAGGGAGCTCCCCCAAGGCTTTCTGGGGGGTGAAGGCCCAGCCCATGTTGCAGGGATTGCAGTCACCCCGCCCCCCCGGATGGTGTTGTGACTTTGGCGGCCATGTGCTAACATCTGGCCTGACAGATGGTGTGATAGAGGTTGCTATTTAACCTCATAGCCTTTCTCCCCCATTCTATGATAAGAAGGAACCCCTGAATTTTAATCTGATACATGTTCTAGAATAAAGACTACCTCTTCCAGGCACTCTTGAAGCCAGGTGTAGTTACATGGTTGAGACCTGGCCAATATTGTGTGCCTGGAAGTGATGTGCACAATTTCTCCTACAGGGGAGGGTCATGCTCTCTCCTTCTTCCTTCCTTTCTTCTTGATGGCTGGAATATCAACATATATATATCAACAATATGTAACCAGTAGATACGAGTATCAACCAGTTTGGGTCGTGTAGACCAGGACAACCCCTAAGGATAACAGATGGGAAAACAGAAAAGCCTGGATCTCAGGGGACTTTCTAGATGAGGGGCAACATAACAGATTGGACTTTATAGGACAGACTGCTTGTTTAAATAACTACTAGGTCTCTGTTACTTACAACCAGATCTACATTCCAACCAATATACAAAGTGAGAGAAAACATTAGCTCACGATATCATCTGAAGACAGACTCTAGATCAGGCTGTAAATTCCAATTGCTGGATTTTTCTGCTACAATAGCTCCCCCCACCCTCCAAAAAAATGTACTTGATTTTCTTAAGACCATCTAGGTTAAGGCAATATTACTTACAATGTAGAGTACTGGCTCTTCCTTTCTTTAAGGCACAGACAGTTCTATTTGGGAGAAAAATTTTACCTGACATTTACATTAAGCCCTGTTTAGCTCATTTCCCTAGAATTAACAAGTAATTTGCCCCCAAATCTATTTGACTGAGATATGTTTGGGTTTTTTTTTAAGATTTTTAAATTATTTATTTGACAGACAGAGATCACAAGTAGGCAGAGAAGCAGGCAGGTGGTGTGGGTGGGGCAGGGGTCGGGAAGCAGGCTCCCTGCCTAGCAGAGAGCCAGATGTGGGGCTCGATCCCGGGATCTGGGGACCATGAACTGAGCCGAAGGCAGAGGCTTTAACCCACTGAGTCACCCAGGCACCCCGAGATACAGTGTTTCTAAGCAGCAATTTTAACTTTGAAAGTGGGAGTGTAAAAGGCTGACTCCATTAGGTGACTCCTGATTAGGCCGCTATAGGAGAAAACAGGTCTCCCATATAAGATGGATGTATTACAACAATATTCATTCCCTACTCTGTGCCTTGCTTGGACGGTGCTGAATCCTCAAGGTTGCACATGTAAGGATGAATCTGATGAATCTGATGAATCAGATCTGCATGACAAATGGCTCAGACTCGAGGAGGTCCTTCTTCCTGTTTTGCACAAAAAGCTACTGCCCCCAGGATACTCTGAGCCTCAGAGGTTTCTGTGAACACTATCTTTTGTTTTTTGGGTTTTTTTTTTAAACTATAATTTTAAAAAATCAATCAGATTCAAATCACATTGAATGCTGTTGTTTAAACAAATACCATTCTCTTACGTTTCTACTGATGGTCACATTTTCTATGAGTGATTTTCTTCCTAAATACTTCCCTGCTTTATCATACTTGCTATAATGAATATCCTTTTAAAGCTAGAGTGATGCAAAGGGTCTTGAAGTTTCTAAGCAGATATGGAAGGAAACGCTGTGACATATACTCTTACCTTAGGTCTGACGAGCAGAAGTGTCATATCACCCTTGACATTATAAAATTACGACAAATTTGCTTTTTTTCTTAAGAATGGACCAATCATGATCCCAGGGTCCTGGAATCCAGCCCCACGCTAGTCTCCCTGCTCAGCAGCAAGTCTGCCTGCTTCTTGATTCCCTCTGCCCCTCCCCACCTTGTGCTCTAATAAATAAAATCTGGGGGGAAAAAAATGGATCATGCTTTCCCCAGATTCTCAAAATATCAAGTACAAAGAACTTTTAAGAAAATCTCTGCTCAACTAAAAGCAATGAAAACAGCTATTATAATTTAATTTCTTTCTTTAATATAGATAATCCAGTTGTGAAAATTAATTTCTAGTTTATCCTTCTGGAAGCCCTAATGACACTCATCGTTTGGACTTAGAAGAACCTGCAAAAATCTGGGTTACGCTTTTCAGACTACAAGAACAGATACAAAAGATAATCAAGGTCATTTAAATCTTACAAAGAGTAGTGTTGCAAAGAGCGTTATATTGAGCATTCACTAAAAGATGTGCTGATTAATTGGAAAACTGAGACAAAAGGTGCTTCCCCGTCAAGAAGGGATTTCAACACTGCTGGCTGTGTCACTCACGGCACAAGCAAGGGTTTTATAAGTTTTGCAGAAACACTGAATTAAAAAGCCAGGAAGTTTAGGTTCTAATACCAGTTTTATTTGCAACTAATCACATACAAATCACTTATCTATAAAATAATGATTAACATCAATTCTCTAATTCACAAATATATCACAAAACCAAAATTCTTCCCAAGAAAACTTCTTTGTAAACCAAGATATTACTGCTTCTTAGCTTTTCCCTAACTCAAAGGTTGAGAATGACAAATTAGAGAATTTGTCACTTGCATACTTTCATTCTGCAGAGAGACAATCTGGTTCAGATCAGCACTGTCCTATTTCAACCTTACAAAACAAAAAGCTATCCACAAGAAGTTACTGGTGAAGAAAAAATTGGCCAAATACACTACTGAGACACAGTTTTGTGTTAAGTACAGTGCTTGTAACAACCCTGCTGTTAAATAGAACAAAACGTAGCCTTAAACAACTAAAAGCATGTTTGCCCTTTTGAAGGAACACATACTGTTAGGACAAGCATCTTAGTTCACTAAAAAACGTTAAAGAGGAATGTTTTGTAGTATCTTCAGATGGCCAATCAAAATGGCTGAGAAAACTTTTTTTTAACCCTTTGTGTCCCTCTCTCTATTTTCATCCTATAGTATTTCATTTAAAAATTCAGTTCCCCACCTGAGAACACAATCCTCTCTATTCAGCCACCGTGTGAGAAATGTTAGCATTCTACCACTAGAGCATAAACATAGAAGAGGAATTAGCGTGTTACTGAATGAGGATTTAGGAAGAAAATTCTAACTGGGTATAGAAAAAACGTATACACTGTAAGCATCTGGTCGTTTTTCACGGGTACGGAGCATGATGACCATAGCCAGTAAACCCTCAAGAGGTAAGCACTTGTATTTAGCAAGGTCAGTTTTGTATGATGTAGTCTCTGTTTCTGAATTCTCCCTTACATAGTGTGACAGAAACAAAGACCGGAGCATGGTTCACAGAGAAACACAGAACAGATACAAATACCCTAATAAAATAACCATGTGTACCACTGTTTAGGGAAATATTTTAGACGAAATATACTTTCACTACTGGCCCCAAATGCCATCATTCACTTATGTTATTTAACTGTAAACTTTTAATACAAAAATACTTTTAAGCTGATAATAACATTTAGTGACTTACAAAACTGACAATATTTCAATGCTACACAAAACAGTTCTATACACAACTTAAAGTTTTAAAGTTCTTTGCTGGCACTTGATTTTATAGTTGATAGACACAATATCTACTGATCTCAATAAAATACTGTTCTTAGCTTACACAGATTTTCAAAACGAATATTATCTCATTAAACAGCAAAGAATAATCACATTTTGCTGACAAATCTAAGATGAACACCAAAACTGTACAGCCAAAGTATTTTAAGAATCACATAAACTTTTTAAGACAATGGATACAAATTTACACAATCGTGTCCAGTGAAAAAGAGGATGATTCCTCTGATTCTGTGAAGCATATATCAAGTATAGATCAAAAACGTGAACCTACAAAGCAAGTTAGTTTCATTTTTTTTGTGTGTGTTTTTTTTTAAGGTTTTTCGATGACTGGTGACCGTACTAGAACAGATGGAACATTGGTCACTGTTTGCAAATACACATTTTACAGTACAAATTGAAAACTGAAGTTTCTTTTTAAACAGTAGAATCTTGTTTTTGTTTGTTTTTACTTTTAGTCAGCTTACAGCCATGTTGTACATCATTACAAATGAAATCACCAGTCACATTAAACATATGCATTTTTTTTCTTCACAAAAGGGGAGGTAACTGAACAAAAACCTGGCAAACTATATTTAAATTAGAACACATTTTGTAATAACCCACTAGTTTAAAGTTTTGGAACTTTCCAAGGTTTTGGAAACTTCTACCCTGTCCTAAAGGAAAAGACAGACTTTCCAAACCCTACCTGGTCATTCCTATCCAATCAGCTTTCTATTGTGAAAATCAAAATTCAAGTCACAGTACTTGTGGCACAAAACAGAAGATAAGATTTAATAACAGAACACTAAATTAGTATAATCAAACATAAACATACCCAACAATCAAATCAATACTGGACTTTTAGAACAGTAAATTATTAAATAGGTTGATTTCTTTGAGTGTACAAATTCCCTAACATTAAATTATGTTAGTATTTCAAACAATACCCTTTCTAAGCCAAACCTGAAATGAATCAACCTGTTGTTGTTGTTGTTTTTTTTCCCCAGCAAAGAGAAAGGGTATCTCTTTAAGACACTTTCCAAAGCAGTGAAAACACCTTAGTGTTTCAACCTATCTACAACAAATTCTGCTGATCCTGTGCATTTCACTGAGGTGCTACCTGAACCCACAAATCATCATCAGATAAAGAACTTGAACTTCCTGACTCAGAGTCCAGCTCACTGAATCCACCTAAATCCCATTCAGTGCTAGATTCACTTGGCACATCTTCTTCCTCAGTGAGGAAACTGTGACCAGGTTCAAGGCAGGAAGGATAAACACGAGCTGAGAGGCAAAAGAAGTTAGAATCAAACTGGAAGAGGCCTAAGGTGGTACCTATGTTAATCCACTGGTCCCCCCTAGTGTCATATTCATACACGGTCACCCGGTTCTTCTTCCACTGCGGGGTGCGCGAGGTGATCAGCAACAGTTTTTGGCCGTGATTGATAATGCGGTAGTTGTTGGTCTCCGACACCAAGGGAATATTATTAATCTGCCTCCATTCTCCTCTGACCGGATTATAGACCTTCATGACTGGGATGTCACAGATGCAGTAGATCTCATCATTGAAGACACAGGCTTCCTGAAAGTCATTGCGCTTGAGAGAAACACACTTGAGCCACATATTGTGGCTAGGATCATAGCAGAACATGCGCTTACTGTTGAGAGCATAGAGATAGTTCTGGATTACCATTAGATCGAAGGATATGAAGGAATGGGGTAGTGGAGCCACCAGTGCCCACTGGTTTCTCTGGACACTGTAGCATTCCACTTCCTTCAGCTTAACACCGGTAATCGGGTCTCGCCCACCCAAGATGTAGATGTAGCCATTGAGGTAGGCCACATCCATGCCCTCCCGGCACAGCAGGCGGTCGGCAAGCTGCTGCCAGCTATTCTGGGCTGGCTTGTACACCCAGAGGTCCTTCCTGGGCTGAGCGGCCAGGTAGATGTCATGGTCTGGAGAGACACAGACAGCTAAGGTGGTGACAGTCCTAGTGTGAGCAAGGCAGGTCAGAGGTGACGGCACTTTGTAAATATCGCCGGTGTATGGGTCACAGCACAGAAAGGGATCTCTAGGATGTCCAAAGAAGATCACCATCTTCTTAGCACACACTCCCAGCCTCTGGGGGGGATTTTCTGCTGTGGGCACAACAGAGGAGCTAGAGCTACCACCACCGCTGCTGCTGCTGCTGCAGCCACCGCCGCCGCCCGCACTGCCGCTGCCGCTGCTGCTGCCGCTGCCGCTGCCACTGCCGCTGCCGCTGCTGCTGCTGCTGCTGCCGCCCCCACTGCCGCCGCCGCTGCTGCCGCCCCCGCTGCCGCCGCCGCTGCCGCCGCCGCTGCCACTGCCGCCCACGCTGCTGCTGCTGCTGCTGCTGCCACTGCTGGTCTCTGGCTTCGGCACCAGAGACTTGCACAACTTGTCACCATAACGCATCTGCAGGGCCCCTTCAATAAGGTCCAGACAGTACTTCTTCACAATGGTGTTGGTCAGCAGCCCTTCCAGGTAATCCTTATTTTCATCTGTGAAGTGCGTCCAGCGGACACACTTGAAGACCTCCGCAGCGCTCGGACCTCGCTCCTTGGGAGCTGCCTCCAACCACTGCACCGCCACATGACACACGGTCTGCTCCAGCTCTATGTTGAGACTATCCAGGCGCAGGATTGACAGCAACTGGGCGAGGGTCAGATCTGCCAGAGTCTCTTCCCGAATGGAGCCCATCTGGCTGAGCTGCTTGAAATTGTGGGCTATAAAGGACTGGGCCTGGGATCGCAGCTTGCGATGGCCGAAGGCGTCAGCAAACTTGAAGATGGCAGTGCAGTTGGCCAGGTCAAGGCGGCGGGCTAGGAAGGAGGCACAGGCTTCCCGCACATATTCGAGCTGCAACATGTCAGAGGCCGCGTAAAGGCGTTCCACGTTGGCTTCACTCAAGGACACTCGACCCGTGTAGCAGTAGTCGACCAGCACCTCGAAGGACTCGGCATCCACATCATGCATGGTCACGTTTGCCTGGTGGCTCTCGTACATGCCACCGGTGAACATGCTCTTGAAGTAGGGACACGCGGCAGCCAGCACGTTACGGTTGCAGGGAAAGAGGCGGCCGGTGCCAGGCCCGCTGCCAGGCGTCACCACCTCGATGGTCACATCGCATAACAGCCGCGCGTCGTAGAAGGACTTCAGCTGTGCCAGGAGGGCTGCAGAATGAGCCGTGTCCTTCAGCTCCTCCGGGCCCGTGAAAAAAGCCGAAACCGTGGGCTTGTGGATTCTCTTGGGCCGCTTGCCGCCGCGGGGACTGGCCAGGCGGCGAGAGCGCGGAGCTTCTTCCCGGGACTGCATGGTGGAGATGGCGGCGGGGTACGAGGGCGAGAATGGGTGCAAGGACCGGGCTCTGGCTCCTCCTCGCCCTCTTCTCGCTAGTGCTAGATCGCGGTGTCTCCGGAGAGACTGCAGCACGGGTCCATTTACCTAATTCAGCCCTGTGCCGCAGTGCCGCCTCCCTTTATAGCGTAGACAGTGTCTGACTCACCCTCCTCCAGTTCCGCGCCCTTTCTCCGCCTCTGCTTGCCTTACAGAACCCGCTGGACGGAACCAAGAGCCGCCACTGCCGCGCTGGCAATACCGGTAGGCGTCCAAGAGAACTACGGCTCCCGAGCTGCCTTTCGCGCCTCAAGGCATGCCGGGGCTCTCCAGACTCAAGGGGATAGGCGGATGGACAGAAGCCGCTGTGCTTGTTGGGAGTAGTAGTTTCGATAATATCGCGAGATTTATCAGCCGTTCATTGTTTCAGCTGACGGAATTAGAAATCGCTAATTTTCTTTCGTTCCGATTTATGGTTTAGAACTTTGGATTTGGAATCCAGATTGGTCCCACATTCTGTATTCGTGGACTATTTGGCTTCGCTCGCAGAACGGTTTTAAAAAACGTGAATAACGACAATATGTCATAGCGCTGTGTGACGACGACACGAATTGCGTAGGTTAAATAGGATGCTCTGAATGAATATTTGCGGATTAGATTAATAAGGCACTTAAGCAGTACCTATGATGTAAAGGTTAGATAAATTTTAGCTTTTCTTCTACCGTTTATGAAAAATCAAGCGACCACTCTGGAGATTATGAGCCTGTAGGAAAAAATTCAAAGCCCTGCAGGTTTCTCTGCAGAGATTCCACCCTTTCCTCGCCCCCGCATTTAGTAACAGATTTTTTTTTCTTTTTCAATTATTAGTTTCAGATGTACAATAAAATGGTACAATAATTCTATACATTACTCGATGTTCATTAAGTGTACTCTTGATTCCCTTTCCTTCTTTCACCCATCTCCCCCCTCCCCCCGCAACCACCAGTTTGTTCTCTATATTTAAATCTGCTTGTTGTTTTTCTTCGTCTCTTTTCTTTATTCGTTAATACTTGATTTTATTTTTACGATCAGTTTTAGGTGCTCCAAAATTGAGCAGAATTTTGTAGGGGACCTCCATATACTCCATCTCCTTATAGTTTCTCCTATTATTAACACCTTGCCTTGGGGTATGTGTTGATACAAGTGATGAACTTACACTAGTACGTTATTATGAATTAAGGTGGATTGTTTCTATTAGATTTCACTCTGTGTTGTACAGTTCTGTGGGTACTGAAAAAGGTATGTCATGTATCCACCATTACAATTAGTTTCACTCTTCTGAAAATCGTCTGTGTTCAATCTATTTAAGCCTCCTTCTCCCTGCCCTCCAACTCCCAGAAACCATTGATTTTCTTGCTGTCTAGGTAGTTCTGACTTATCCAGAGTGCCATATAGTTGGAATCATATGATGTGTAGCCTTTTTAAAAACCTTCTTTCACTTAGCAGTATTCATTTCAGTTTCCTCCATGTATTTTCCTCATTAAAAGCTCTTTTCTTTTATCATTCAATAATATTCCATTGCGATTTACACAATTTCCTTATCCATCATCTACTCCATGACATTTCATTTGCTTTGCATTTTTGCCTTTGTGAATAAAGCTGCTATAAACCTCTTGTGCTGGTTTTTGTGTGGACATGTTTTCAACTCATTTCAGTAAATACCACGGAGAGCGATTGCTGGGTCCTAAGGTTAGATCATGTTTAGCTTGTGTAAGGAATTACCAACATATTTTCCAAAGGGGTGGCTATACAGTTTCTGCATTCCCCTCAGCAATTAATGCACATTCCTGTTGTTCCACATTCTTCCTAGCATTTGGTGTTGTCAGTGTTTTGAATTTTTGACCTTACAGATTTTAAACTTGCCTCTGGAAAAATTCTAAAGTATATGATAGTATTTTAAACATTCACCGGCATCTGTAGGCCTGTTAAATTTTTATCTCAGAGAGCAGTATATATGGATTATGTCAAATTATGTAAATCAGGAATATAAATAAATGCTTCAGTGGTCTCACAAAGTCAGTATTTCATGTTCAGGAAACCGTGCAAAAGTATTTCCATTAACCTCTTTTATTTTTTCCCATTAACCTCTTAATGTAGTCCGATATAGCACCTTACACTCCCACCTCCGAATCAATGGAAGCAACTGGAATTCTGGTTATTGAGGTTAATTTTAAATAGAAATATTCCCACAAAGAGACCCTGTTCTACTCAAGATCCTTAGAGCTTGGCATCATACATACTCAACCATCCCTTGAATTAATCTAGTCTGTGCTTTATCAAAATGTTATAAATTTGTACTTATCAACATTGTTTCAGTATACAGCCCTCAAAATAAATTGTGCTCAGTCACTGAGTTTTAACTTCTTCATGTAAGTGCTTAGCATTATTTGTTTTCATTTGCTTTTCACAAAATGTAAAATATTAGACACTGTGCTCTCAGGCCTACAGGAGCATTGTTCAATAGAATTTTCTGTGATGATGAAAATGTTCTGTATCTGCAAGCCAAAGAGAGAAGCCTAGAACAGATCCTTGCCTCAGAGGCTTCAGAGGTGCTAACCCTGGTAACATCCTCATCTTGGACTTAAAAAGGAGGAGATAATAAATTTAAACGTTACTTGCCTTTGTTTACATCTTTTTCTGTCTCACTAGCACCTCTTACTACAAAGCATGACTTAGTGCTTAGTTCCACAGGTCCACTCATCTTTCTGGGAAGAGATTTTCTCCCCCAAATGCGTCACCCTCGAAGTTCCTTACTCTGTACGTATGTACATTTGCCTTTTTATGACTCATTCAACACTTTTTTTTTCCTCCCATAAAAAGGTCCACATACTTAAATACAAACTGTTAACTATAATACCTGACTCCCTTTGGGGAGCTCACTCCTCTGACCAGGCCAAGTCTAGGAGGCCATACCTTTGGAAATAGAAATACATCCTTCCATGCCACTCCCAAGATTACCAGGAATACTTAAAACTAGAAGCTCTCCAAAAATTTCACCGTAGAACTCAAGGCTTTGTTGACACATCTTGTAATAATAATCCACCCCTACCCGCCGTAAAGAATCTTAATGGTAAGGGATACTGATTAGTTTAACATTTGTGAGCAATAAACTAGTTAAACCCAGTTTCCTCTAGTTCCTAACCCCAATGCCTTCTGGCCTATATACAATCCAACACCACTCACTTCACAGTTATCAACTTCTGTTCTGCTCCCCCTTCACCCCCACCATACCCCTTTACCCTGATTCAAATATCTTTTTGGCCATCAGATGGAAGAGAAAAAAAAATCAACAATACACATGGACTGCCATGCCTCAGGGGTTTCCTGAAGCCAGTAATTATTTCTCTCTGACTCTCTGCAAACCTGAGAAATTTAACCTTTCCCTGTAATTCTCTCCTTATCCATCACGGTGATAACTGTCTTCTGTGCTCATCTGATTTTAACAACCTGTTTATCACAAGCATTTGCCCACAACAGACATAAGGTTTCTAAAAACACAATGCAATGATTCAGCCTCCTCAAGAGCAGTAGCTAGGACACATTACCTCCAGTGAAGGGACGACTCTGTCCCCTGAATGTCTTAACACCATCATTAATTTCCCTTTCCCTGAGACCAAAAGGCAACTCTGAGGATTTCAAGGATTAGCTGGCTAATTGCTAGAACATTCAACTAGGTTTTTTGCTGTTGTCTCTCCCTAGCATGCCATGACTAAGAAAACAATGCCATTCTCCCTAATTGGGACTCTCCTTCCACGTCAGCATTTGAAAACCTCCCTATCTGTTTCTCCCACTTTTAGACTCTCCATTTGCTCATTACCCTTTTCCCTTCTTTTACAACAAAAGAAGGACATTCATTTCCTTGTTTTCAGGATGGTTAGAAGCTTTTCTTTGCAAACAGGCTACTGCCACAACTGTAGCTAAGCTGCCACCGGAAAGAATTTTCCCCACTCTGGAATCCCTTTGTTCCTCTCTAGTGATAGAGAAATGCACTTCAATGGTAAGGTTATTCAGGATATTTGACAAGTACCCACACAGCTACGAAAATTTCTCGCTATTCTCTACCTCTCTCAATCCTCTGGGAAAAGCAAAGCAAAACAAAACCGAGCAAAACAAACACAATGGCTCTCATCAAACAAATTTGTTGTTGTTTTTTAATTCATTTGTTTGAAGGCGCCCTTAATTTGACCAATCCAATGCCTGTCCTTAAACACTGCTAATGTCTTATTAGATACACTCATTCATCATCAGCAGGCCAGGTTGCCTTTGCCATCCCAGCCCTTGCATGATCGTCAAACTGGAGATTTCATCTTCTGCAAAGACACCACCAAAAGACCAATCTTGATTCTACGTGGAAGGGATCTTACACGGTGTCTTACACGCCAAGACCGTTACAAAACTATAAGGGCTATGACACGTACTTCATATCTCACAATTAAAAAATGCAAGACCAGTCTGGTTTCACGTATAAGGAGCTTGGAATCTACCACTCTGCCTAGCAACAAGTAAAAAGGCTGAACAGGCTGAAAATCAACAACTCTTCTTGGATTCAGAAACGAGAGGAAAACACAGGGCAAACAGCTGCTCAAGACTGAAGAGACAGGTGAGTACAGAGAGTCGTGGCTTACCGGAGCAGATACCCAGAGCTGCAACCGCGGCGGGAACCAGGGCCAAGGTGGAAAAACTGGAAATATGCTGGAGGAATTGCTGAGGGTTCAGTGTGGGCAACTCTAGAGTCAATGACTCCAGAGGACCCCATCATGGGGGGGGACCCTTCGGGGGGCACAATATTGTGAGATTTACTTCCAGGACCTTGACCAGTCTTCACAGTGAACATAAGGAAAAAGCCCCTCGTACTTCTGAAGGCAGCCCTTTTAAGATACATCAGAGCCCTCTGTTCCTAATAAGGATTGTTTTCAGGAGAAACTAGTTAGTCAGAGCCTCACCTGCTGGGGTCTTATCAGAGCCTCACTGACCTCAATGAAGAGAACTACCCAACGCCTGCCCACTCCATCCAAATCCTCTCTGACCCGGGGGAGGGAAAACAATTTAAACAACAAGCTCACATTTCAGAGGTATAAGCTCGCTGAAAGACCTAGTCATAGATCCCGTCCCCTTGGCCTACACCTCGCCTCCACGTTACTACAGGCCTCCTTAAAACAGTTCCTTTTACCTAGCACATCGTGTCTGGCTATGAAGAAAGAAAGGTAAAGATTTGAAGCGACAGAGCAAATGTATTATTTGGTTTTGTTTTTAAGATTTTATTTATTTAGGGGCACCTGGGTGGCTCAGTGGGTTAAGCCTCTGCCTTCAGCTCAGGTCATGATCTCAGGGTCCTGGGATCGCGCTCCGCGTCGGGCTCTCTGCTCAGTGGGGAGCCTGCTTCTCCCTCTCTCTCTGCCTACTTGTGATCTCTGTCTGTCAAATAAATAAATAAAATCTTTTAAAATTTTTTTAAAAAAGATTTTATTTATTTATTGGGGGCGGGGAGAGTGAAGGAGGAGGGGCAGAGGGAGAAGCAGACTCCCTGCCTAGATGGGAACCTGATGCAGGACCTGGTCTGAGGACGCTGTGATCATGACCTGAGCTGAAGCAGAGGCTTAACCGACTGAGCCACCCAGGTGCCCAGGTGTATTTTTTTTTTATGTTGAATGTTTTTTTTTTTTTTGCACTTGAGTGTAGTTTACAAAATTGTATTTTCTTAACTTAAAATACTGTTGGCCCATATTGTTAGTTCTAGGTGTCTAGAGCAAACGTATTTAATAAGATAATTTGAAGAGACAAGAGCAAGCACCAGAACCAGACATGGCAGGGCTGTTGGAATGATCAGACTGGCGACTGAAAACAACTATACCAAGTCCTCCAAGGATAAAGTAGACAGCATGCAAAAACTGGGCAGTCTCAGCAGAGAAATGAAATCCTAAGGAAAAAACAGAAAGGAATGATAGAAGTTCCAGCTCAAGATGGTGATATTAGAAGATTCTGAACTCACCTTCTCCCCTGGACAGACTGAATATAGAGCTATATATGGAACAATTTCTTCTGGGAAAAAAATAAAAAATGATGGACTGACCCCTCTATACTGGGCAAATGAGAGGGAAACCACATGGAACTGGTAAGAAAGGCTGAGAACAATCTTGCCATAAATCCCTAAAGGGAGAACTTCACACACAATCTCAAAGGAACTCAGGAACCCAGACCTTCTCCATAGGGAGTGAAGGGTTCATACCCTATAGTGGGCACCCCACTTTTTAAGACTACCAACTGTGGGGCGCCTGGGTGGTTCAGTGGGTTAAAGCCTCTGCCTTCAACTCAGGTCATGATCCCAGAGTCCTGGGATTGAGCCCCACATGGGGCTTTCTGCTCAGCGGGGAGTCTGCTCCCCTCTCCCCACTGCCTGTCTCTTTGCCTACTTGTGACCTCTGTCTGTCAAATAAATAAAATCTTAAAAGAAAGAAAAAAAAAAGACTACCAACTGAGAGATGGGCCCCCAAACATCTGGCTTTGAAGACCATCACGGCTGCCATCCACAAGACCCAAAGGGTTACAGGAACTGAGGAATACTATTTTATTTTTAGATGTATTTATTTATTTATTTATTTGAGAAAGAGCACAAGTACAAGCGGAGGAGAGGGAGGGGGAGAAGCAGACTCCCCGCTGAGCAGGAAGCCCTATCTGGAGTTCCATCCTAGGACCCTGAGATCACGACCTGAGCCAAAGGCAGACAATTAACCGACTGAGCCACCCAGGCACGCCCTGAGGAATGGTTCTTAAAGGGCTCACATGCCATTCACCCTTCCGGGGGCCCAGGGCAGAAGCAGCCCTTTGGAAAACACCGAGACTTTATTGGAAAGAGATTTAGTTGCTGATTTTAAAGCATTGGTCAGAGGGGCAGGAGCCTGATGGGGTACTCTCCAGGGAGGGAGGTTAGTGGGTGCCATCTTCCTGCTCTCCTTCTGCCTTGCTGGAGCCAGCACACACCATTTTTCCCCCTTTCCAGCAGGTGCCATCATTATGGTCCACTAGGTGGAACCTATGGAAATTAATAAAAGGAAAACTCGTTTAGAATGGTGTTAGGAGGCCTGAGGGAGAGGGCTCAGCCCTACCACTCCTAGTCAGTCCCAGGGGATACACTATTTTATTTACTCTCCCAGCAGGAGGAAGGAAGGTTTGGGGGGGCTGGGGGAGCGGGGAGGGTTTCAACAGTCCCGGCAATAAGAGACAATCACAACTTATCCAATGAAAATCCACTATACTTCCAGCTCTTGGTTTATGCCAATGGACTTTTTGTTTATAACAGCCCCTCCCTACTCCTCCCTTTCCTCTAAAGAAGAGTTTCCTCTCCCTTTGTTCTCCTGATTTGCTTATAGTTTTAACCTAGAGGGCTTGTCCTCGATTGCAGTTCTGTGCCATTCCTGGAAAAAACAAAACAAAACAAAAAACCCTGCTATCTTTTGCAGTTAACTTAACTGGCAGTTTTATTGTCAAGGTTAATAGCACCATCTTCTGCGTGCTCACTCCACCTTGCTAAAGCCAGCAGACGCCATCTCTTTTTCCCCTTTTCATTTTTTCCCTCTTCCTCTTTGTTGGTTTGCTTGCCTGATCACCTGGCTGTGGGGGCCAGAGGGGCTTGCATTCCTGGGTCCCAAGGGACTGTAACAACCAAAGAGATGGTTGTCGGCCGACTCCCTCTCCCAGGGCACTGCACAGAGAGCAGACTAAAACACACGCCCAGGCTTTCTGAGAAAGAGGCCTCTTTGCTTGGTCTGGGAGCTGTGACCTAAGGACGCAGCCGGCCGCTGGTCTGGCACACTTAGAGGGACCTATGGAGCTACCCCCAGGGAGCAGAGGCCCAGGGACGCAGTGTTTGTGCTCTCCTTCTGCCCCCGCCCTCTAGCTCACTGGTCTCTTTCAGAAAGATCCTTAAACACTTGTCTGGTGCCCTCATTTTTGCAGCTACAGCCAGGGAGTATCCCCACCCCCCACCCCGCCATTGCCTGGCTCCAGGGGCCAACAGGCCTTACCACTGTGGATCCCACAGGACTGTAACCAACCGAGAAAGAGTTCTTAAACAGCTATGATCCCCACCAAGAGGCAGCAGACTCAGGAGCTCAGTCTTTCAGTGACAGAGGCCTTGCCATAGTTGCAGCCTGAGGGCCAGGCCTCTAATTAAATGTACATCTGAGAGCTGACTGTAAACCTTTCCTGAGCCTACAGACAGCAGGCACTGTCTTTCCGCTCCCTCACCCGCCACCCCCCTTCCCACTCCAGAATGCCAGCACCTCAGAGGGGAGCTCTTACACGTTTCTGGTATCCAGCATTTACTTCAGGTACCTGGCTTTGGAGGCCAGTAGGGTTTGTGGTCCTGGTTTCCAAGGGACTGTAAAAATTGGACAGATGGCTTTTAGCAGCCTACTACCCTCAGGGCACTGCACAGACAGCAGTCTGAAACACTGAAAAAAAAATTAACTAGAAGTAAAATTGATGGGGCACCTGGCTGGCTCAGTTGGTAGAGCCTGTGACTCTTGATCTCAGGGTCATGATGAGTTCAAGCCCCATGTTGGGTGTAGCACTTACTTAAAAAAGAAGAAGAGGAAGAAGAAGAAGAAGAAGAAATAAAGTTGATATGCCAAGAGAAAAGAGTATATAAAATCATATGAAATTCATTTGAGTACCTATTAGTAATTGATAGGTCCAGCGGGCAGAAAATCAGTAAGGACATATAGTAGTACTCTCTTATGCATGGTTTTGTTTTTGATGGTTTCATTTTTTTTTTAAAGATTTTATTTATTTATTTGACAGAGAGAGAGAGATCACAAATAGGCAGAGAGGCAGGCAGAGGTGGAGGGGAAAGCAGACTCCCTGCTGGGCGGAGAGCCTGATGCGGGGCTCGATCCCAGGACCCTGAGATCATGACCTGAGCTGACGGCAGAAGCTCAACCCACTGAGCCACCCAGGCATCCCGATGGTTTAATTTTTTTAAAAAAAAGATTATTTATTTGCCAGAGAGAGAGAGTGCACAAGTAGGCAGAGCAACAGGCAGAGGCAGAGAGAAAACAGGCTCCCTGCTGAGTGGAGAGCAGGATTCGGGGCTCAGTTCTGGGACCCTGGGATCATGACCTGATCTGAAGGCAGAGGCTTAACTGGCGGAGCCACCCAGGCTCCCCTTTCCATGGGTTCAGTTACCTGAAGTTAACTGTGGTCTGGAAGCAGATGAGCTTCCTTCTGACTTACCGTCAGAGGCTCAGTAGGAGCCTTGCATGATACCACAATGCCTATGTTATTCATCTCACATGGTCTCCTCACGTACACATTTTATCATCTCACATCCTGGGAGGAAGGACCAGCACAGTACAGTAAGATCTTTTGAGAGAAAGATCACATTCATATAGCTGTCATTACAGTATATTGTTATAACATTCTAGCTTATTGTTATGAGTCTCTTACTGTGCCAAATATATGAGTTCAGCTTTATCATAGGCAGGGATGTATAGGAAAAACATAGTCTCCATAGGATCGGGAGTATCTACTTGTTCAGGCATCCACCAGGCAGCTCCGAACATACCCACCGTGAATAAGGGAGGACGATTTTAGTTGAACTGAACGGCACCATCCATAGGCTGGATCTAAACTGACATTTGACATTTGAAGAACGCTACATCGGCAACCGCAGAATATACATTCCTCTCAAATTCACAAGGAACATTCACCAAGATAGACCACATTCCGGGCTGTAAAACACACCTTAACACACAGCAAAAAGAATAGAAATCATGTAAAGCATGCTCTCAGACCACATGAAATTAAACTAGACATCAGTAACAAAAAAATAACTGGAGAACACCAAGATGTGTCAGTAAGGATTAAACAACTCACGTCTTTCCTACCACCCCTCAATTTTACTGGAGTATGATTCACAAATAAAAATGACATATATTAAGATTATACAACATGATTTTTTAAGGTGTATAACATGATGATTTCAGATCTTTTGTATAATGATTACCACAATTAAGTTAATTAATCCATTCATCACTTTACATTCTTACCTTTAAAAAAAAATCTTTTTTTGTCATGAGGACATTTAAGACCTACTCTTAGAAGATTTCAAGTACGCAATACAGTGTTATTAACTATAGTCACCATGCTGTATGTTAGACACCTGGGACTGACTCATTTTATAACTGAAATTTCATACCCTTTGACCAACCTCTCCCTGTTTCTTCATCCCTTGTCTCTGACAACCTCCATATATTCTCTGGTTTTATGAGTTTGAGATTTTTACATTCCACATGCAAGTGATCAGCATTTGGCTCTCTGTGCCTGGCTTATTTCACTTAGCCTAATATCCTCCAGGTCCATTCACGTTGTTGCAAAAGGTAGGATTTCCTTCTTTCAATGGCTGAAAAATATTCCATTATACACGTATACCACATTTCCTTTATTCACCCACCAATGGATACCTAGGCTGTAGCCATATCTTGGCTCTTGTGAATAATGCTGTAATGAACATGGGAGTGTGGTTATCTCTTCAAGATATTTATTTCATTTTCATTGGATATATATACCAGAAGTGGGATTATTGGACTATACAGTAGTTCTATTTTTAATTTCTTAAGGAATCTCCATATAGTTTTACATATGGCTATACCAACTTTAATTCCCACCAATAGTGCTGAAAGTTTCTCTTTTCTTCACATTCTTGTTATTTCCAACATTGCTATCTTGCAGAAACCCAGAGTCAGATGCTTAACTGACTGAGCCACCCAGGTTCCCCATCTCTTGTCTTTTTGATACTATCATCCTAATAGGTATGAGGTGATACCTCATTGTGGTTTTGATTCTTTTTTCCTGATGATTAAGTTAATTATGATGACTAGAAGTGGTAATGTAATATAATGTAATGTTAGCTGTGGACTTGTCATATATGGCTTTTATTATATGAGGAGCATTTCTTCTAAGCCAAATCTGTGGAAAGCTTTTATCATGAAATGATCTTCAGTTTTGTTAAATGTTTTTTAGCATCGAGATGATCATGTGATTTTAATCCTTCATTTTGTTAATGTGATGAATCACATTTATTGATTTGCTTATGTTAAGCCAAACTTGAATCACAGGGATAAATCCCTCCTGATTATGGGGTGTTTTTCTAGTCTCTTTTATTTATTTCTTCTACAATCTTCCTTCTTTTCTTCTCCTGTTACTGGATTTTGTTTCCTCTTTTTTTAGTTCCTCGACATGTAAAGTTTGGTTGTTTATTTGAGACTTTCTTTTTTCTTAATGTAGACATTTATTGCTCTAAACTTCCTTGTTAGAATGGCTTTTGCCATATCTCACAAGTTTTGACATGTTATTTCTCTTCTCATTTGTTTCAAAATATTTTGGCTTTTCCTTTGTTCTTCTTTGACCCACTAGTAGTTCAGAAGTATGCTGTTTAATTTTCACATATTTGTGAATTTTCCAGATTAACCTCCTGTTATTGATATCTAGTTTCATAATATTGTGGTAAGGATAGATACTTGATAGCATTTCAATATTTTTTATTTTATTTTATTTTTTAAAGATTTTATTTATTTATTTGACAGAGAGAGAGAGATCACAAATAGGCAGAGAGACAGATGGGATGGGGGGGTGTGGAGAAGCAGGCTCCCCGCTGAGCAGAGAGCCTGATGCAGGACTCAATCCTAGGATCCTGGGATCATGACCTGAGCCAAAGGCAGAGGCTTAAACCACTGAGCCACGCAAGCACCCAATATTTTTTATTTTTAAGAGTTACTTTGTGGCATAGCGTATGATCT
This sequence comes from Neogale vison, assembly GCF_020171115.1. Lineage (NCBI taxonomy): Eukaryota > Metazoa > Chordata > Mammalia > Carnivora > Mustelidae > Neogale > Neogale vison. Next base: position 114,482,333 of record NC_058095.1, on the reverse strand, counting down.
GTCCTAGAGAATGTTCTATGTGCACATGAGAAGAATGTGTATTTTGCTGGTAATAGATGGAACATTTTTGTCTATTTAATCCATTTGGTATAATATTGTTTACACTTGCTATTTTACTTATTTTCTGTCTGGGTGGTCTATCCATTGTTGACAGTGGAGTATTAAAATCCTGTACAATTATTTCATTGCTGTTCTTTTCTTCTTTTATCTGTGTTAGTATTTGCTTTATATATTTAGGTGCTCCTATGTTGAGTGTATAAATATTGATAATTATCATATCCTCTTGATGAACTGATCCTTTTATCCATATAATGACCTTATTTGTCTCTTGTTACCTTCTTTCACAGCGAATCTATTTTGTCTGATGTAAGTGTAGGTATCCCTGCTCACTTTTGGTTGACATTTTCTTGGGATATCTTTCTCCATACCTTCAGTTTTCCCCTATGTGTGTCCTTTTTTTTTTTTAGGTTTTATTTATTTATTTGGTAGACAGGGATCACAAGTAGGCAGGGAAGCAGGCAGAGAGAGAGGAGGAAGCAGGGTCCCCGCTGAGCAGAGAGCCCGACTCAGTGCTCTATCCCAGGATTCTGGGATCATGACCTGAGCGGAAGGCAGAGGCTTTAACCCACTGAGCCACCCAGGCTCCCCTCCCCTATATGTGTCCTTGAAGCTAAAGTGAGTATCCTGCAGGTAGCATATCATTGGAATTTGTTTTATACTGATTCAATCTTTCTATAGTATTTGTTTGGAGCATTTATTTATGTTTAAGTAATTTTTAAAGAAGATTTATTTATATATTTGAGAGAGAGTCAGTGTGTATGAGCAGGGGGAGGGGCAGAGGAAGAGGGAGAAAGAGAATCTCAAGCAGGCTACCTGCTGAACGCAGAGTCCTTTGTGGGTTCAGTCGTGACCTGAACCAAATCAAGAGTCTGACACTTAACCAACTGAGCGCCCCCGGGCACCCCTGGTTAAGTAGTTTTTGGTATGTAAGGACTTAACTACTGCAGTCTTATTGTTTTCTGACTTTTGTATTTCCTTAATTCTTTACATCCACTCTTGCCGTTTTTCTTTGTGATGAATGACTTTTTTCTTAATCGTTTGTGCTATCTACTACATGTTTTTCCTTTGTGGCTACCTATGAGCTTACATAAAATATTTTATAGTTATGACATCCAATTTTAAGCTGATAAAAACTTCAGATGCTTACAAAACTCTGTGCTTTTCCCCATACACCCTCATTTTAGGTTATTGGTATTACAATATACATTTTTAAAATATTGTGTATCCATTATCAAATTATTATGTAGTTATTTTTAATACATTAATTTTTAAAGCTTTTAAACTAGAATTGAAAGTAATTTATGTACCACTACTACAACATTAGAAAATTCTGATTTGGACTACTTATCTTTATCATTGAGTTTTATATATTTAGGTGCTTTTCACTGTTTTTCATTGTTGATTTCATTTCCATTTCACTATAAAGAACTCTACCATTTCTTGTAAGGCAGGTCAGATGGTGACCTGCTTTTGCAGGTCAAGCTTTTGCTTGTTTGGGAGTTCTCTGTTTCTCAGGACAGTTTTCTGGGAATAGTATTCTTATTTAACAAGTTTTTTGCTTCAACATTTTGAATATGTCATCAGACACTCTCATGGGCTGCAAGATTTTTACTGAGAAATCTGCTCATATTTATGGGACTTCTTGTATATAATTAATCAGTTGTTGCTTTCAAAATTCTCTATTTTTGACTTTTAATAATTTAATTATAATGTGTCTTGGTGATCTTTTCAGGGTCATACGATTTGAAGGCATTTGGGACTCATAAGCCCAGATGTCCATTACTCACCCTGAATCTGGGAAGTTTTCAGCCAGTATTTTTCTTAAACTTTTTTTACTAATATATTTTTGTTAAATTTGTCATTTTTTTTTCCTGCAAAACTGGGTGTTGATACCACTGTTGTAGTTTAACTTCAGTCCCAAATTCCATGAAAAAGAAATCAGTAGTAAAGTTTTAGAGGGGAGGGAGGGAGGCAGGCCAAGGAGTAAACAGAGTTTAACTAGAAAAAAAGAAGAGGGTATGTATAGTGGGAATTCCCAGGCAAGGCCATTCCTTGGAAGATGGGGTTGGCAGACAGCTTGCCTCATGAAGGGGTGGGAAGAAAGATCCCCTGTTGGGTCCCCCTCTTCCTAGAGTTTCCTGTCCTTAGAGGAAAGTTATTAACAGGAATCAACCACAACCTCAAACAGGGTTCTCTACCCATCTCTCACCCTGGTTTGACTCTCACCTCTACTCTGCCTGGGAAGTGTGTGAGAGATTGGCTTCCTTTGATGCTTCTTTCTGTCGAAGATGCTGAAGTGATGGGGGAAGGGAGATAACCCACTTAGAGACAACTAAACTTGTCACAGTTTCTGCTCCTCTGTGAGTTCCTGTTATCTAGGTTGGTTGCATTTCCCAGAAATGCCTCCCCCCATCCCCATAACCCAACTACCAGAGTTTTGGAGAGTGGGGTCCTAGCTCAAGTGCCTCTAACCCTGTGCAGTAGGAAGGGCTTCCTTAGGCCCCTTAAATATCTAATCAAAGGCTATAAGTGAGTCCAAACCAACCAAATAAACTTTAGGGGGAGAGAGGAGGATGGGAGAGGTCAGTGGGTAGACATGACTGCATTGGACTTCTTCTTTCCTTCACACATTGCTGTTGAGACAGGCCATTGTTTTTTTTTTAAATAGACTTTCTGTCCTCTGTCTCTCTCTCCACTCTTTCCAGGACCCTTGTGATGAGGAATGCTGTGCTACAGCATGATCATTGCACTGGTTGCTGTGAGCTCTTCCCTTCGTCTTTGTTTCTAGTTGACCCCATTTTGTGTAACTCTGCCAATTCCCCCCAGTGTTCCTTGTGAGGTGGGATAGACGTAAGCATTCCTGATGGAATGCTGGACAAGCTGGGTATCAACCTCAGGCTCTCTTTTCTCCACTGGAGAAACCTTGGACCCAGGGGAACCCTGTCAGTGTGGCAGTGTGCCAGCCTGAAGGAAGGGCAAATTGGTCAGAGTGAATCCACCCCTCTTAGTCTTCTAATCTGGCTTCTCCCAGTTTTTGTTATTCAAGGGGTGCTTCATCCACACCCCTGGATTCTGATTTTTCACACTGATGTTATTTTCTGTGAATAGTTGCTTGTTAGTCTCTTAGTAATGAGGACCAAAATCCAGGACTTCCTTTTCTGCTGTCTTGTTTTCACAGTGGAAGTACTGGCATTGACTCAAATGTGATTTAATAATCTTTCAACTGAGGAAAAAAAAATGAGTAAAAGTAAGTGAATACTTTCTTTACAGAAGAATATCAACTAATAAGCATAGGAAGAAAGATGGAGTTAGAAAGTCACCATTTATCATGTCATTACAAGAGTTGAGTCAGGCAATGATTGTTCGCAGATGCTAAAATCATGAGATAAAAGTTTTGGAGTAATTCTTGATGGAGAATGAGTTACACTCAAATTCATCATCTTTAAGATAAGCAATGTTTATCATCCTGCAGTTGCTGCAGATCAGAAATCCAGGAGGGATTTAGCTGGTGGTTCTGGCTCAACTTCACTCATGACCTATTGACCAGGACTGCATTCATCTCAAAACTCCACTTGTGGTTTAAGATCTGCTTCATTATCAGTCTTCAGGTCCTTAAGAATTGTTGGAATGAGGGCCTCAGATGCTCCCCATGCCATACTACCCCAGCATGAGTGATGAGACCGAGAGATAAGGAGAGAGGTGGAAAATACTTAAGTTTTATTTCATAACCCAAGTTTGGAGGAGACATCCCACCTCCACTGCTTTATCTTGTTGTTAGCAGAGAGGCTGTAAGTTCAGTCCACACTCAAGGGGAGGAGCTTACACAAGTACATAGCATGAGCAGAGAGCATGCTCTGGGGTAACCTCAGAAGCTGCCTATCACATCAAGGAACCAAATATTTATATGATGCCACAGGTTGCATACTAATTATTAATGGAAAATGAATAATTACAATAAAGAGATAGGACTGTTATCTTAGTCTTCCATCCAAGTACTAACCAGGCCTGACCCTGCTTAGCTTCCGAGATCAGATGAGATCAGGCGCGTTCAGGGTGGTATGGCCATAGACATGACTGTTATCTTAGTGATGAAACTTAGCATCACTAATAGTGAGACTTCTTGGATGATGTCCTTACAGATGTGACACAATAGGACCTTCTCAACATTACCTGTGAAAATCTTGTCCAATGCTTTTAACTTGAATCTAATCATTAGACCTAATTTAATTTATAATACATCAAGGGGATGGATGAAATTTACTGGATTATTCAGGATATGGCATAGAAATAAAACCAATAGGATATACATATATATTAAGAGATTTATTAATAAGGAACTGGCTCATGCAAATTTGGGGGCTAGTAAGTCTCAGGATCTTCTCTGTACAAGTCTGAAACCCAGGGTAGCTGGTGGTGTATGTAGTTCCAGTTGGACTCAAGGTATTAGAGAAAAACAGGAGCAACCATTGGTGCAAGTCCTATTATGGGCGCAGAAGACCAATGTCCCAGTTCAGTCAGGGCAGAGTGAATTATTCCTTCCTCTGCCTTTTTACTCTATTCAGGTCCTTGATGGATTGGATAATTCCCACCAGCATGGGAACGGCCATCTGCTTTACTCAGCTACCAACTCAAATGCTAATCTCCTCTGGAAACACCCTCACAGACACACCCAGAAATAATGTTTAATCAAATATCCAGGCACCTTGTGATCCCCTCAAATTGACACGTAAAATTAAACATCACAATTACCAATACCTAAGAAAGGAGCCAGACAAATCCAGAATGTAGACCTACATAAACCATTTTTCTGGATTGTTAAAAAATCAATGCCACGTGGAAAGAAAGTTAGAGGAATTAATCTAGAAAATAAAACCATACAACCAAGTGCAATGCATGAGTCCTAATTAGATTCCAGACTGGACAAAATGAATATATATGTATATATATACAGTAGACCCTTGAACAATGCAGAGCTCAGGGGTGCTGACTTCCCATACAGTTGAAAATCCACATATAACTTTTGACTTCCCCCCAAAACATAAGTACTAATAGCCTACACTGTCCTGAAGCCTTATCAATAACATGGACAGTCAATTAACAAATATTTTGTATGTCATATGTATTATATGCTGTATTATTACAATAAAGTAATCTAGAGAAAATAAGATGTTATTTTTAAAAAGATTTTATCTATTTCTTTGACAGAGAGAGAGATCACAAGTAGGCAGAGAGAGGGGCGGAAGCAGGCTTCCTGCCAAGCAGAGAGCCTGATGCGGGTCTTGATCTGAGGACCCTGAGACCATGACCTGAGCTGAAGGCAGAGGCTTTAATCCACTGAGCCACCCAGGCACCCCAAAACGAAAATGTTATTAAGAAAATCATAAGGAAAATACATGTACAGTACTGTACTTTAAAAAATCCAGGCAAAAGTGGACCCATGCAGTTCAAATCTATGTTGCTTAAAGGTCAACTGTGTTTACACACACACATATGAAAAGGGAAGGAGAAGAGGAGGGAGTATAGGGAAAGAAGAAAAGCAAATGTGGAAAAAAATATTAATAGTAAATCTATGTGTGGCATATGTAATGTTCACTGAAGGATTCTTTAAACTTTTCTGTATGCTTGAAATTGTTCAAAATAAAAATTTGGTAAAAATATCTCTCATCCAAATAATTCCACTAGGCTTAAAATAGTTTCAGCTAGTCTTTTCTGGCATATATTTCCTCTCTGGGAAATGCCTAAAATAATGGTTTCTCTTACTTGCTCAAAATCATTCCTCAGGACAATTACTACATACATAATGCCACATTGTTGTGCAGTTATTTTTATAAGAACTGACTTGGAAGCTCCTGAAGGAAAGAACTGGGTTTTATTTTCACTGCCATTTCTATAAACCAACATAGTAGACTACTCTTATTAGACCATCTGCTGCTGCTCATTCAATTAAGGCAAAGAAAAACAAGAATTAGAAGCTAAGCACAGAAGTAGAGATAACCCAACACTGTAAATATGGTTTATTCATTGCAGAACTCATTCAACTCTCAAAGAATTTTATAGTTTGTTTCCTCCCTATTATTGAGTGGCTCAGATTCTTCATAATTTGTAAATATTCTTTTGAAATAAAAGCGGCCCTCTTCTTCCCAACTTGATCTACAGATTCAAGCAATTCCATCCAACTTAGCCAGCAAGTTGTTTCGTGAATGATTACAAACTGATTTTCCCGGGAGTGACATTCGCATCATGCCAGTGCGGACATCCCCCTTTCAAACAACTAAAAAGACATCCATCCATAAGCAAAAATGCCTCTGTAGGAGGCCCTGTGGGACCCAGCACTGCCTGCTGGGGGATCTTGGGGTACTCTCTCCCTCTGTGCATGCAATAATATCCAGACAGCCCTCAGAAGGAGCTGCAGAAAGAGGAAACACCAGCAAATCTGCCTCAGAGCCTCCAGGCTGCAACTGGGGAAAAACCTGGAGAGTGCTGACTTGGGCAGAAACCCATGGATAACAGAGACCTTGTAGAAGTCCTGCCTTCCGAGGGGAGATTTGAACACTCTGTTGCAGTAGGAATAAATAAATAAATAAAATTATCAGCTTGGACACACTGGAGAGAATAAGAACATTTCCAGTGCCACCAGTCCCCCAAGGTAACACTGCATGGGTGGCAATGACTATCCCCATGGGAAAAGAGAGAGCAGTGAATAAATGCCAGGCTTCTCTTGCTGTGAGGTACACTGCCAGAGAAACCCATTTCTCGCTAGGAGCACCCAGAGTACTAAGGCAGGGCCTCCGTGACTCCAGGGAGGAAGATTGGGAAAGATGCAGATAAGAATATCTAAGGGCATTAAAGGAATACATTTCTTGTTGACTGTACTCGGGATTTCAGCAGGAATTCCACCCTTAAGACTCTGGGAAAAAACCTCACCCTAGGATCCCCTACTGGGTCCACAGGAACCACCAGTGTCTTATGTGCTAAACCTACACTTGCCCCAGATCTGCAGCTGGCTCTTTAGATGTGCTCCTGAGTGTGAGGGTGAGAGTGCTTTCCAGTAAACGGAGTATCTCAGACAAAATAGATAAGTTCTGTGACCAAGGGGAAAAGCACAGTCTTGAGCTGTATGTCCACCCTCTGGAAAAAAAAAAAAAAGAAAGTTTCTAGAAACTAGCCTGGTGAGTTTTAAGAACCAGAGAAGACATAACAGCTTAAGAAATATATCATAAGAGGGAGTAAGAAGTGTGGAGTTGTTGTATCCATACAAGGTCAGAGAAAAACCCAGATAGAACAGGACCAACAAATAACATATCCATCCTAAAGGTAAGTTGCAAAGACTTGAGAATTTCCTGCTGCTTTGAATATGAAAGCAGCAATGCAAAACTACAAGGAATATAAAGAATCAAGGAAACACATCATCAAAATCAATCAAATGAACAAACAAAAAAACAGGCCTCCAATAACCGAACTCAAAGGCACAGAACTTCGTGATCTGATAAAGAATTAAATATAGATATTTTGAGGGATTGTGAATGAGCTACAAGAAAACACAGAAACACAATTCAATAAAAGGAGTAAAATGAAACATGAAAAAAATGAGATATTTAAAAGAGGTAAAAATACTTTTAGAAAGAACGAAACAGACATTTTGGAGCTGAAAAAAAAATCAGTGAATAAAATTTAAAAATGTGATAGAGAATATCTACAGCATAGTAGACCAAATGGAAGAGAAAATAAATGATGTAGAAGATAAGAACTTTGAAGTAAGCTCATCAATGGAAAACAAAGAATAAACAACAAAAGAAATGTAGAAAGCCTATGTGGTAAGCAGGACTCTATCAAATGTAGAAATATTAGAATAATCAAGAGTTCCAGAAGGAGAATAGTGGGGGAAGGTAGGGAAAGAGGACTTCAACTGCCTCCAGTTGTTCTCAGTCTGTACTTTCTAATCGATTAAGTTCTTCTTTCCAGCTTATCTTTTAACTCAGGCAAAAGACCTGGCAGCCACAGCATCCCGTGACAAGTAACAAAATTGCCCCCTCAAGGAATAAACACCCCACATGATTGATCCCAAGACAATGATCAACCTGACCTTTACTAACCAGATGCAAGTCCCCACCAAACTTTATCCCACATTTTTCTTATATAAACCCGGAGGTATTTCCAGCATTCTGGAGACAGCCTTTGAGTTGCTAGTCTGCTTTTTTCCCAGGGTTGGCCTCATCAAAATACATTCCTTTCTTGTTTCACCACCACTGGTCTCTCTGCCTTTGGATGTGTCAGGGGTAAATGGCTAAATGTCGTCTGTTGGGACCCCCAGAGCCAGGTGCTCATACACCCTTTGGCCCTGGTTACAGGGACAGAAAGTTGATTTAAGGAAATAACAGCTGAGTACTTTCCAATTATGGAAAGAGAAGTAGATGTCCAAATACATGATGATAATAGATCATCCCATTACCTCAATACAAAACAAACTGTCCAAGACACACTATACTAAAACTGTCAAAAGTGAAAGATTGGAGGAGCCTGGAAAGACAGAAGAATAGGAGAATCCTAAGCTCACCTTGTCCCACAGATGCACCTAGGTAATAGTCACTTCAGTGCAACACCCCAATGACTGGTAGAACAGACTCCCCATAGTCAATTGTGGAGAAGAGGCTGCATCTAAAAGAGTAGGAGAGGTGGCAGTAGAGATGAACCAAATTCTCCTGTGAGACTAACCACAAATAGGAGGGACACCAGAGGCACAGAGAAGGGAGAGAGATAGACCTTACATCTGCCCCCCCCAATAACAGGGGACCTGCATTGGGAAGTTGAGTCCCCATAATATTTGGCTTTGAAATCCAGTAGGGGTTAACTTTAAGAATTTGTATAATCAGTGAGGCTTAAGTTGGGGTACTTAAGAGATGAACAGGCTCAGCTTGGGTAGAGCCAGAAGATGATAAGAAACTGAGTCCCTGCCCTTAAAGAGGGAACATAAGAAACAACCCCTCCTAGATACAACATAGAAACAGCAGTTTGAAAGGATCTTGGGGTATACAGAAGGAAATTTATTTACTAATCTCAGAACATGTGCAGGATAGTCAGGGATCTTTAGGAGACTTCTCCAAGAACAAAAGAGCTGATGAGTGTCATTTCTTCCCCACTCCCACCACCTAGCCTAAATAGCCAGACACAGCAGGAATCATCTTGAACACTCTCCACCTAGCTTGCTAATACCACGTGCCCCCACTCCCTTATTCTTCTGTAGATCTTCCCACTCCAATGTGCCCACCCAGCAGGAGCTCCTCCAAAGTGCTCCTGATGTGTCTCATTATGCAAGCAGCACTGATAGCCAAGAGCAGGGCTCCAAAGTGACTCCTGCCCTGGGAAGAGGCAACCGCACACACCAGTTCTACCGCAGCTCCAGCAGCTGGCTGGAGCAGACTTCTGGGTAGACCCAACTGCAAACATGAGTTGGCCCCAGCCTGACCTCTGAACAGCACAGGGAATGGATCTTGCTCCCAACAGGCAAAATGGGCCACTGCAGCTTGCTGTACTGAAGACAACTGTAACTCAGCCACAATAGTAGGACACACCAAACACCCATAGGAGAAACCCCTGAAGTGCCTGGTTCTGCTGAGCAGGAGACATTGCACCGCAGGGCTCTACAGGACCTCTTCTTCATAAGGCTACTTCTTTCAAGAGCAGGAAAGGTAGCTAACATGCTGATACATAGAAATAAACACAGAGAATTAAATAAAATGAGACAGAGAAATATGCCCTAAATGAAAGAACAGGAGAAAATCACAGCAAAAGAGCTAAACAAACAGAGATAAACAATATGCCTGATAGATAATTTAAAGTAATGGTCATAAAGGCATTCATTGGACTTGAGAAAAGAGTGGAGGACCTTGGCAAGCCCTTTAATAGAGAAAATGTAAAAGAGAACCAATCAGAGACGAAGAACTCAATAGCTGAAATTAAAAATACACTGGAGGGAATCAGTAGTAAATTACCAGAAGAAGAAGATCAAATCGGCAAGATGGAAAACAGAGTAATAGAAAAGAAAAAAGAAAAAAAAAGAAGAGCAAAAATTAATTAATTAATTAATTAAGAGTAATAAAAATGAGAACAGGTTAAGGGAACTCAATAACATCATCAAGTGTAATAATATTCACATTGTAAGGATCCCAGAAGAAGAGTGAACAAAGGGAGCATACAGTTTTTCTGACAAAGTCATAGCTGGGATTTCCCTAATCTGGAGAAAGAAAGAGATGTCCAGAGGTACAGAGAGCCCCCAACAAAATCAACCCAAGGATGTCCACACCAAGACATATGATAACTAAAATAGCAAAAATTAGTGATAAAAAGAGAATTTTATTTATTTACCTTAAGGATTTTATTTATTTATTTGAGAGAAAGCAAGTGTAAGAGAGCATAGCTGGGGGTGGGGCAGTGAGAGAGGGAGAAGCAGGCTCCCCACTGAGCAAGGAGCCCAATGCGGGACTTGATCCCAGGACTCTGCGATCATGGCCTGAGTTGAAGGCAGACACTTAACCGTCTGAGCCACCCAGGTACCCCTAAAAAGAGAATTTTTTTTAAAGATTTTATTTATTTATTTGACAGAGAGAGATCACAAGTAGGCGGAGAGGCAAGCAGAGAGAGAGAGAGAGAGAGAGGAGGAAGCAGGCTCTCGACCCGATCCCAGGACCCTGAGATCATGACCTGAGCCGAAGGCAGCGGCTTAACCCACTGAGCCACCCAGGCGCCCTAAAAAGAGAATTTTAAAAGCAAGAGAAAAGAAAACAGTTACATACAAAGGAAATCCCATAAGGCTAGCAGCTGATTTTACAGCAGAAAATTTGTGGGCCAGAAGGAAGTGACATGATATATTCAAAGTGCTAAAAGGAAAAAACCTAAAACCAAGAATACTCTATCCATCAAGGCTATCATTCAAAATAGAGGAGAGATGAACAGTTTCCCAGACAAAGTTTAAAAGAGTTCATCACCATTAAACCAGTCTCAAAAGAAATGTTAAAGGGTATTCTTTGAGTGAAAAGAAAAGGCCATAATCAGGAGTAAGGGAATTAGGAAAGAAAAAAACGTCACAGGCAAATACAAACATAACAAAAGTAGTAGATTACTCACTTATAAAACCAGTGTGGAGGTTAAAGCACACAACAGTAAAATCTATTACATCAATAAAAAGCTCTCAAGGTGGAGGTGCCTGGGTAACTCAGTCAGTTAAGTGTGTGACTCTTTTTTTTTTTTTTTTTAAGATTTTATTTATTTATTTGAGATAGAGAGAGAAAGTATGACAGGGGAGAGGGCCAGAGGGAGAAGTAGACTCCCCACAGAGCAGGGAGCCCAATGCAGGACTCAATCCTGGGACTCCAGGATCATGACCTGAGCTGAAGGCAGTTACTTAACCAACTGAGCCACCCAGGCACCCTGCACCTGACTTTTGATTTCAGCTCAGGTCTTGATCTCTGTGTCATGATTTCAAGCCCCATATTGGGCTCCATACTGTCATGGAGCCCACTTAAGAAAAAAGTCTGTCAAGGTATTTACAGAGTAAAACAATGTAATATATGACATCACGTATATAAAATATAGGTGGAGGAATAGCAGTTTAGTGCTTTTAGAATGGATTCAAATTTACACAACCATTGGGGCGCCTGGGTGGCTCAGTGGGTTAAAGCCCCTGCCTTCGGCTCAGGTCATGATCCCAGAGTCCTGGAATCAAGCCCTGCATTGGGCTCTTGCTCAGTGGGGAACCTACTTCCCCCCGTCTCTCTGCCTACCTCTCTGCCTACTTGTGATCTCTGTCTGTCAAATAAACAAATAAAAAAAAAAAAACAAAAAACTTACACAACCATTAACTTAATATAGACTGTTATATACATAAGATGTATATATAGAAACCTAATGGTAATGACAAGTGCAAAACCTGTGATATATATGCAAAAAATAAAGAAAGAGGAATCTAAGCATATTACTAAAGAGAGCCCTCAAACAATAAGGGGGGAGAGCAAGAGATGAAAGGAACAGAAAAGACTTACCAAAAAACCCATAAAACAAGTAAAATGTAAGTACATAGTTATCAATAATTATTTTGAATGCAAATGGACTATATGCTCCAATCAAAAGACAAAGGGTGACTAAATGGATAAAAAGGCAAGACCCAGGACACATGGGTGGTTAAGCAGCTGCCTTCAGCTCAGGTCATGATCCCAGGTCCTGGGATCAAGGGTTCCAGGCTTGGTGGGAGCCGGCTTCTCCTTCTCCCTTTGCCCTTCCCGCCCCCATCCTGCCCCTGTTTGTGCTTGCTCTCTCTCATGCATCCTCTGTTCTCTTTCTTAAATAAACAAATAAAATCTTAAAAAAAAAAAAGCAAGACCCATCTATATGCTGCCTTCAAGAGACACATTTCAGGCCTAATGACACATCCAGTTGGAAAGTAAAAGGATGGAAAAATATTTATCATGCAAATGGAAGTGAAAAGAAAGCTGGGGTAGCACTTCTCTTAACTACAGGAAACAAACTGAGAGTTGCTGGAGAAGAGGTTGGGGGAGGGTTGGGATAACTGGGTGATGGGCATTAAGGAAGGCACTCGGTGTAATGAACACTGGGTGCTATATGAAACCGATGAATCACTAAATTCTATCTCTAAAACTAATAATATATGTTAATTAAATTGAATTTAAATAACATTTTTTAAAGTAATGGAAACAGAAAAAAAATAGGCTTTCATACAAAGACTGTAACAAGAGATAAAGAATGGACACGACCTAATGATAAAGGGAATGACTGAACCAGAAGATGTAACAACTATAAATATTTACCACCCAAAATGGGAGCACCCAAATACATAAAGCAACTAATAACAAACATAAACGTAGTAATTGATAGCAATACAATAATAGTAGAGGACTTCAACATCACACTTACATCAATGAATAGATGATCCAAACAGGAAATCAACCAAGAAGTAGTGGCTTTGAATGACACATTGGACTAGATAGTTCTAACAGATATATTCGGAACACTCCATCCTAAAACAGCAGAACACATATTCTTTTCAAGAGCATATGGAATATTCTCCAGAATAGATCACATGTTAGGCCACAAAACAAGTCTCAACAAATTTAAAAAGGTTGAAATCATATCATGCATTTTTCCAACCAAAATAGTATGAAACTTGAAATCAATCACAAGAAAAAGTCTGGAAAGAGCACAAGTAAATGCAGGTTAAATCACATGATACTGAACAATGAATGGATCAACCATGAAATCAGAAATAAAAAATACACATGGAGATGAATGAAAATGAAAACACAACAGTCCAAAGTCAATGGGATACAGCAAAAAACCTATAGCAATACAGGTTGACCTCAAGATGCAAGAAAAAAATAAATAAATAACCTAATCTTACACCTAAAAGAATGGAAAAGAAGAAGAAACAAAGTCCAAAGTCAGTAGAAAAAAGGAAATAATAAAGATTAGAGTAAAAATAAGTGAAATAGAGACTAGAAAGACAATAGAATAGATCAATGAAATCAGAACTGGTTCTTTGAAAAGATCAACAAAATAGTTAAATCTTTAGCTAGTTCATCAAAATATATAGGAGGTGGAGAAGAAGGGATAGAGAGAGACAGAGAGAGAGAAAGAATTTAAGTAAAATCAGAAATGCAGGAGGTCAGGGGCAACTGAGTGGCACAGTCTGTTAAGCATCTGACTCTCCGCTTCAGATCGTGATCTCAGGGTTGTGATCTCAGGGTCATGAGATCCAGCCCAGCATGGGGCTCTGCACTTGGGGTAGAGTTTGCTTCAGATTCTCTCTCCCTCTGCCCCTTTCTATTCATGCTCTTTCTCTTTCTCTCTTAAATAAATAAATAAGTCTTTAAAAAAAATGAAGGAGTAGAAGTAACAACCAAGACTACAGAACAAATACTACAGAAATACAGAGGATTTTAAGAGAATATTATGAAAAATTTTATGCCAACAAATTGGACAGCCTAGAAGAAATGGATAAATTCCTGGAAATATATAACCATCCAAAACCGAGTCAGGAAAAAGCAGAAAATTTTAACAGACTACTTACCAGCAATGAAATTGAACCACTATTCATAAAATTCCCAATAAACAAAAGTCCGGGATCAGATGACATCACAGGTGAATTCTACAAAACACTTAAAGAAGAGTTAGTATCTATTCCTATTCTTCTCAAACTATTCCCAAAAATAGAAGAGAAAGGAAAGATTCTAAATTCATTCCATGAGGCAAACATCCTGATACCAAAACCAGATAAAGACACAAAAGAAACAGGGGTGGTTGGGGGGTGCTCAGTTGTTTAAGCATCTGACTCCTGATTTTGGCTCAGGTCATGATTTGAGAGTCTGGGATCCAGTCTGGCATCAGGCTCTGTACTCAGCAGGGAGTCTGCTTGAGGCTCTTTCGCCATCTCTCCCTCTGCTCTTCATTGCACTTGTGCACTCTCTCTCTTTCTCTCAAATAAATAAATCTAAAAAAAAATCCCTACAAAAACAGAAAAAAAGAAAGCTACAGGTTAATATCTGTGATGAACATAGATGCACAACTCTTCATCAAAATATTAACAAAAAGAATCCAACAATCTGTTAAAAAATCATTCACCATGATCAAGTGAGATTTATTCCAGTGATACAGGTGTTTCAATATTCACAAATAATTGATGTGATACATCACATTAATAAGAGAAAGGATAAAAACAAGTGATCATTTCAGCAGTTGCAGAGTTGCAGAAAAGCATTTGACAAAGTCGAACATCTTCATGATGAAAACTCAACAAAGTAGATTTAGAGGGAACATACCTCAACATAATAAAGGACATATATGAAAAACCACAGCTAAAATTACAGTGAATAGTAAAAAACTGATAGCTGCTCTTCTAAGGTCAGAAATATGACAAGGATGTTCACTCCTATTACTTTAATTCAACATAGAACTGGAAGTCCTAGCCTCAGCAATCAGACAACAAAAAGTAATAAAAGGCATCCAAATTTATCAGGAAGAAGTAAAACTGCCACTATTTGCAGATGACATGATACTATATATAGAAATCCCTGAAGACTCCACCAAAACAACTTAGAACTGGTAAATAAACTCAGTAAAGTTTCAGGATACAAAATTAATATGCAGAAATGTGTTGCATTTCTATACCCTAAAAATAAAGTAGCAGAAAAAGAAATTAAGAGAATAATACCTTTACAATTATACCCAAAACAATAAAATACATAGAAAATTAACCAAGGATGTGAAAGACCTGTACTCCAAAAACTATAAAACACTGGTGAAAGAAATTGAAGATGACACAAACAATATGAAGATATTCCAATGCTCACGGATTGGGAGAACCAATATTGTTAAAATGTCCATACTACCCAAAGCAATCTACAGATTTGATGCAACCCCTATCAAAATACCAACAGCACTTTTTAAAGAACTAGAATAAATAACCTTTATATTTGTATGAAACCACAAAAGATCCTGCATAGCAAAGAAATTTGAAAAACGAAGAAGAAAACTGAAGGTATCACAGTCCCAGATTTTAAGATATACTACAAAGCTGTAGTAATCAAAACAGTATGGTACTTTCACAAAAATAGACACAGAGATCAATGGAAAACTGAGTAAAGGGTCCAGAAATAAACCCATACTTTTATGATCAATTATTCTGTGACAAAGGAAGCAAGAATACATAATGGGAAAAATATAGTCTCTTCAACAAATGTTGAGAATACTAAACAGCTACATTCAAAAAGATGAAATTGGACACCATACAGCATAATCTATTCTTAGATCATACAAAAAGAAAATTCAAAATAGATCAAAGACCTAAATGTGAGACCTGAAACGATGAAATTCCTATAAGAATTCATAGACAGTAATTTCTTTGACATTAGCTATAGAAACATTTTTCTAGTTGTGTCTCTACTGCCATGGAAACAGAAAGGAAAAATCAAACTATTGGGACTACATCAAAAAGGAAAAAAAGCAACTTTTGCACAGCAAAGGAAACCATCAACAAAACAAAAAGGCAAACTACCAAATGGGAGAAGATAATTGCAAATGATATATCTGTTAAGGGGTTAATATCCAAAATACACAAAGAACTTACACAGCTCAACACCAAGAAATCCAAATGATCCTATAAAAATTGGGGAAAAGACATGAACAGATATTTTCTCAAAGAAGACAAATGGATGACCGACAGACACATGAAAAGATGCTCTTTATCATTAATATCAGGAAAATGCAAATCAAAACAATAATGAGATATTACCTTACACCTGTCAGAATGGCTAAAACAAAAACACAAGAAACAAATGTTGCTGAGGATGTGGACAAAAAGGATCCCTCATGCATGGTTGGTGGGAACGTAAACTGGTTCAGCCATTCTGGAAAACAGTATGGAGGTTCCTCAAAAGTTAAAAATAGAAAACAAATGCACTAATTTAATCTCTATGTTTATTGCAGCATTATTTACAGTAGTCAAGATAGGGGAGCAACTCAAGTGTCCATCAACAGATGAATGTATGAAAAAGACGTACTGTGTATACAATGGAAGATTATTCACCCATCAAAAGAATGCAGTCTTGCCACATGCAACAACAAGAATGGATCTAGATGGCATAATGCTAAGTGAAATGAAAAATTGCTAATTAGTGACATGAGAACATATAAAAGTATCCAACACAGAGGTAAATGGAAATACACAATCAGCTTTAGAGAACTCTAATTTTGTAATAGGATGGTGTGCTAACCACTTAACTCAAGTACAAAGGTTGAAAGAATAAAGTAAAATAAAATAACTGTAGCTACTAGAATTTGTTAATAAGTACACATCTTAAAGAGAGGTAAATTATAATATTAAAAATATAAAGGAGGGGCGCCTGGGTGGCTCAGTGGGTTAAAGCCTCTGCCTTCGGCTCAGTTCATGATCTCAGGGTCCTGGGATCGAGCCCCGCATCAGGCTCTCTGCTCAGCAGGGAGCCTGCTTCCTCCTCTCTCTGTCTCTCTCTCTGCTTGCCTCTCTACCTACTTGTGATCTCTTTCTCTGTCAAATAAATAAATAAAATCTTTTTTAAAAATTAAAAATAAAAATATAAAGGAAAGACATGTGGGTAGAGTTTTTTATGTGATCAAAGTTAAGTTGCAATCAGCTTAAAATGGATTTATTTTACCTTTAAGAGGTTTTATGTAAGACTTGTGGTAACCAGAAAGCAAAACCTTAGAGCAGATGCACAGAAGATAAAGAGGAAACAAAGCATCCAACTATGGAAAACTATGAATTTACAAAGCTAGGCAAAACAGAGAGAGGGAAACAATGGAACAATAAAACCACCAGAAAGCAATTAATAAGATCATATTAGCAAGTCCCTTCTATACCAATAATTAAATATAAATGGACTGTTCACCAATCAAAAGACACAGAATGACTGGGTGGATTAAAAAACCCAAGGACATACCTGCCACCTATAAAAGACTCACTTCAGATTTAAGAATATCCATAAGCTCAAAGCACAGAGATGGAAAAAGATACTCCATACAAGAGAAATCCAAAAGAGATCAGGGATACTTACCTCTGACAAAATAGGCTTTAAGCCAAAAATGGTAACAAGAGATAGAGGAGATATTTATATAATAACGAAGGAGTCAATTCATCAAGAACATATAATAACTGTAAATATGCACACCCCAAATTGGAACATCGAAATATATTAAGCAAATACTAAAAGATCTAAGGGAAAAACTAAATACAATAAGAGTAGGGGACTTCAATCCTATGCTTTCAGCAATCAACAGATCATCCAGACAGAAAATCAACAAGGGAACATAAGATTTTAACCACTTTAGACCAAATGGATCTAACACATACTTATAGAACATTCCATCCAGGTAACAGAATACACATTCTTCTCAAGCTCACATGGAACATCCTCTGGGACAAATCACATTGATAGACCACAAAATAATATTAGCAAATTTAAGAAGATTGAAATCATGCCAAAAATCTTTTTTGACAACAATGGTATGAAACTATAAATTTGGTATTTTATTTCATAAAATGGTATGAAACTATAAAAAAACTATAAATAAATGAAACAGAAGGAAAGCTAGATTTTTCAAGCAATTTAGAAACTAAATAACTAAATAACACATTCCTGAACAACTAAGGGGTTAAAAAAAAAAAGGAAAAACAAATAAAAACATATCTCAAAACAAATGAAGATGGAAACACAACACACTATATGGGCTCTGCAAGAACAGTTCTGACAGGGATGTTTACAGCATTAAATACATATTTTAAGAAAATAGCAAGATCTCAAATACTACCTAACTTCTCAACTCTAGGAACTAGAGAAAGAGGAACAAGCTAAGCCTAAAATTAGCAGAAGGAAGGAAATAACAATGATCTTAGTGGAAATAAAGGAAATAGAGACCAGAAAAACAATAGAAAAAAAGATCAATGAAACTAAGGGCTGCTTTTTCGAAATGATAAATGGGATTCAAAATGATAAATAAATGATAAACATAACCTTAACTAGTTTAAGAAAAAAACAGAAGATTCAAATAAACTTAGAAATGGAAGAGGAGACATTACAAATGATACTAAGAAATTCATACGATTGTTAAGAGACCATTATATGCCAATAAATGGGATCATCTAGAAGAACTGGATAAATCCTAAAAACACAACCCACCAGACTGTATCAGGAAGAAGTACAAAATCTGAACAGATCAATATTGAGCAACAAGATCAAATTAGTAATCAAAAACATTCCGGGACAGAAAAGCCCAGGACCAGATGGCTTCACTGGTGAATTCTAGCAAACATTTAAAGAACAATGAATGCTAATCCATCTTAAAGTTCCAAAAAATTGAAGAGAAAGGAACACTTTCAAACTCATTTTATGAGACCAGTATTACCCTAATATGAAAGCCAGATAAGTACACTACAAAAAAAGAGAACTACAGACCAGTATTTCCAATGAGTAAAGATGCAAAAATGCTCAACGAAATATTAGCAAACTGAATTCAACAGCACATAAAAAGAATCGTACACCATGATCAAGTGGGATTCATCCCCAAATGCAAGGGATGGTTCAACATATGCAAGTCAGTAAATGTGATACACTACATTAATAGAATGAAGGACACAAATTGTATGATCATATCAATAGGTGCAGAAAATGTGTTTGACAAAATACGACACCCTTTCTTGATAAAAATGCTTAACAGATTGGGTATAGAAGGAACATTACCTGGCATGCCTGGGTGGCTCAGTATGTTAAGCCTCTGCTTTCAGCTCAGGTTTTGATCCCAGCGTCCTGGAATTGAGTCCTGCAACCTGCTCCTTACTTAGTGGTGAGCCTGCTTCTCCCTCTGCCTACTGTTTCCCCTGCTTGTGGTCTCTCTCTCTCTGATAAATAAATAAATAAAATCTTAAAAAAAAAAAAAAAGAAGAAGAAGGAACATACCTCAACATAATAAATGCCACATATGACAAACCCATAGTCAATATCAGACTCAGTAGTTGAAGATTAAAAGCTCTACCTCCAAGATCAGGAACAACACAAGAATGCCCACTCTGACACTCTTACCCCACACAGTAGATACTGGAAGTCACAGAGCGGTTAAAAAGACAAAGAAATAAAAGCACTCAATAATAAAAAGTGATAAAGGAATTGCATAGGTCTTTCATACCCCGCTGTCAACAATGGATAGATCGTCCAGACAGAAAGTAAAAAAGAAATCAGCAAATTTGAACAATACCATAAACCAAATAGATGTAACAGACATGTATGAGCATGCTATCCAACAGCAGCAGAATATACATTCTTCTCAAGTGCACAGGAAACATTTTCCAGGATAAGCAGAATGTTAGTGACCACAATAATTTAAAACAAGAAATCAGTAATAGAAGGATAATTTGAAAACTCACCAATATGTGTACATAAAACAGCACACTTCTGAAAAACTAATAGGTCAAAGAATACATCAAAAGGGAAATCCAAAAATATTTAGAAACAAACAAAAATGAAAACACACCAAAATTTGTGGGATGCAGCACAAGAACTTCTCACAGGAAATTTATACAAATAAATGCCTACATTAAAAAAATGAAAGGGGTGCCTGGGTGGCTCAGTGGGTTAAAGCCTCTGCCTTCGGCTCAGGTCATAATCCCGGGGTCCTGGGATCGAGCCCTGCATTAGGCTCTCTGCTTAGCGGGGAGCCTGCTTCCTCCTCTCTCTCTGCCTGCCTCTCTGCCTACTTGTGATCTTTTTTTTTTTTTTTTTTTTAAAGATTTTATTTATTTATTTGACAGAGAGAGATTACAAGTAGGCAGAGAGGCAGGTAGAGAGAGAAGCAGGAGGAAGCAGGCTCCCCGCTGAGCAGAGAGCCCGATGCGGGACTCGATCCCAGGACCCCGAGATCATGACCTGAGCCGAAGGCAGCGGCTTAACCCACTGAGCCACCCAGGCGCCCCCCTACTTGTGATCTTTGTCTGTCAAATAAATAAATAACATCTTCAAAAAAAAAGGAAATATCGCAAATAAACAACGTGACTTTACATCTCCGGAACTAGAAAAAACCAAACTCACCCCCAGGGTAACAAAGTAAGGAACAACAATTATCAGAGAAGAAATAAATGAAATGAAGATGAGAAAAACAATAGAAAAGATCAGTAAAAATAATACTTCAGCTTTAAAAAAGTCTTCAGTAAAAATAAGACTTCAGAATTGATGAACTTTCAGCTAGACTAAGTAGGGAAAAAAAGAAAGATTCAGGTAAATAAAATCAGAAATTAGGGGCACCTGGGTGGCTCAATCAGTTAAGCATCTGCCTTCAGCTCAGGTCATGATCCCAGGGTCCTAAGATTGAGTCCCATATCAGCTCCTTGTCTGCTTTTCCCTCTGCCTGCTGCTCCCCCTGCTTGTGCTCTCTCTCTCCCTCTGTCAAATAAATAAATAAAATCTTAAAAAAAATAAAATCAGGAATTAAAAAGGAGACGATACAGTTAATAATATAGAAAAAAAGGATCATCAGAAACTACGATGAACAATTACAAGTCAGCAAATTAGAGAACCTAGAAGAAATGTACAGATTCCTAGAACATAGGACCTGTGACTGAACCTATGACATAGAACCCATGACTAATCAGGAAGAAAAAGAAAAATTAAACAGAATCAAAACAGGTAAGGAGGCTGAAGCAGTAATCAAAAACCTCCCAACAATAACAAAACAGCCGACATCCAGATGGCTTCACTGGTAAATTCTACAAAACATTTAAAGAATTGATGCTAATCCCTCTTAAACCCTTCCAAGAATTGAAGAGGACAGAACATTTCCAAACTCATTTTATGAGATCAGCTTTACTCTCACACCAAAGCCAGATAAGGATACTATAAGAAAGGAAAATTACAGACCAATATCCCTGATAAACATAGATTCAAAAATCCTCAACGAAATGCTAGCACAGTATAGCATAACATACTGAATTGTGAAATCACTGTGCTGTATGCCTGAAATGAATGTAACATTATGTCAACTATACTTTAAAAAATACTAGCACATTGTATTCAAAGCACATTAAATCGTTGATACAATGTAGTTAGCTGGGAAATATGCTTTGTATATATGCCAATTAAGGTTAGCTTATATACAAATTGATAAATGTGATAGAGCACATTAACAACATGAAGGATTAGAATGATATAATCATTTCAATTGACACAAAAAAATTTGACAAAATCCAATATCCTTTCATGATAAAAATTTTCAACAAATTTGGATAGAGGGAATGCTCCTGAACATAATAAAAGCCATATATTGCAAGCACACAGCTAATATCATATTCAATTGTGAAAAGCTGAATGCTTTTTATTTAAGATCTGGAACAAGACAAGAGTGCCTACATTTATCACTTTTGTTCAACAGTACTGGAAGTCCTAGCCAGAGCAATTAGGCATCCACATCGGATAAGTAAAAGGCATCCATGTCAGAAAGAAAGATATAAAACTGTCTTTGTCTTCAGATGACATGATCTTACATATAGAAAACCCTACAGATTCCACCAAAAACTGTTAAAACTAACCAACAAATTCAATAAAGTTTCAAGACACAAAATCAACATAAAAAATCAGTTGTGAAAAAAATGGTTGTATTTCCATATACTAACAGCAAGCCATTTTAAAATGCAATTAAGAACACAATCTCATTTAAACTAGCATCAAATAGGACACCTGGGTGGCTCAGTTGGTTAAGCATTTGCTTTTGGTTCAGGTCATGACCTTAGCATCCTGGAATGGAGTCCCACATTGGACGCCCTGCTCAGGGGGAGACTCCTTCTCCCTCCCCCTCAGTCTATCTCCCCTTCTTTGTATACTCTCTCTCTGAAATAAATAAAATCTTTAAAAATAAAATAAAATGAAATAAAGTAGTGTCAAAAACAATGAAATACCTAGGAATAGACTTAAACAAGGCGGCAAAAGATTTGTACACTGAAAGTGTGAAAGGTGAAAGGGATAATACACAGATGAAAGAAGTTCAAGTAGGCATAAATAGATGGAAAGATATTCTAATTTCAGGGATTAGAAGCATTAATATTGTTAAAATGTCTACACCACCCAAAGCAATCTATACATTCAAAGCAATCTATATAAAAATTCCAATGGCATTTTTCACAGAAATAGAAAAACAATCATAAAACTTGTATGGGACTACAAAAGATCCCAAATAGCCAAAGCAATCTTGAAAAAGAAAAACAAAGTCACAGGTGTCAAATTTCCAGACTTAAACTACAGTTGGCTCTTGTACAACACTGAGGTTAGGAGTACCCATGCCCTGTGCAGTCAAAATCCAAGTATAAATTTTGGCTCCCCAAAAACTTGACTACTAATAGTCTACTGTTCACTGGAAGCCTTACCAATAACATATAGTCAATTAACACATATTTTATATGTTATGTATATTATATATTGTATTCTTACCATAAGGTAAGCTAGAGTAAGGAAAATGTTATTAAAAATTATAAGGATGAGAAAATATATTTACAGTACTATATTTAAAAATTCTGTGTATAAGTGGAACTGTGAAGCTCAGACCTATGTTGTCCAAGCGTCAACTGTATATTACAAATGGTATGGTACTGGCATAAAGACAGATAAATCAAGGGAACAGAACAGAGATCCCAGAAATGAACCCTTGTATATATGGCCAACTAATCTTTGACAAGTGCAGAATACATAATGGGTAAAGAATAGTTTCCTCAATAATTTGTGTTGTAAAATGGATAACAACAGTCCACAATAGCCAGACTATGGAAAGAGCCCAGATGCCCATCAACAGATGAATGGATGAAGAAGATGTGAGATAGATATATATATATAATGCAGCCATCAAAAAACCCCCAAATCTTGCCATTTGCAACAACATGGATGGAGCTAGAGGGCATAATGCTAAGCAAAATAAATCAATCAAAGACAGACAATTATCCTATGATCTCACTGATATGAGGAATTTGGGAAACAAGACAGAAGCTCATAGGGGAATGGAGGGAAAAATGAAACAAGACAAAACCAGAGAGGGAGACAAACCATAAGAGACTCTTAATCTCAGGAAACAAACTGAGGGTTGCTGGAGGGGAGAGCAGTGGGAGGGATGGGGTGGCTGGATGATGGACATTGGGGAGGGTATGTGCCTTCAAATACCATCAAATCACCATAGCTACATAGTAAGCCTTAAAATCAGAGTAATTTCTCCCATTTTCTTCTTTGTCACAGCTTTTTCTAAGGCCATGTGACTTTCCAAATAAAATTTATTTTATTTTTCCATATAAATTTTAGAATAAGATTGTCTGCATCTACAAAAAACCCTTGCCAAGACTTTGATAGGAATTACATTAAAATGATAGACTGATTAGAGAGAACTGACACCTGTACTACTTTGAATCTTCCAGTCCATGAATACAGTGTGGCTTTCTATTCATATCAGCCTCAATTCTCTTCATCACCACTTTGTAATTTTCAACATACTTTACAGGCTTTGTGTAGTTTATACCTAAGCATTTCACTTTCTTTGGGGTAAAGGTAAATGGCATTATTCTCTCCCTCAGCTTTATAAATGTATAAGTGATAAACTTGTAAATATTTAAGGTGTACAATGTGATGATTGAATATATGTATATATTGTGAGATGTCACCACAATCAAGTTAATTAACACATCCATCACCTCACATATTGACCATGTAAAAAAACAATACTGTGTTTTTAAATTTTGGATCTGCATGTTCATTTTGGTAGGCAGAAATGTCATTGACTTTTGTGTGCAACATTGTTGAACTCATTTGTTCTAGAAAATATTTTTAGATTCCTTGGGATTTTCAATCATTGTTTACAAATATACAGTTTTATTTTTTCCAATCCAAATTGTATACCTTTTCTTTCTTTTTCTAGAATTATTGCAGTGGCTAGAAATTACATTACTATATTGTATAGATGGTGAAGAAAATATTCCTGAATATTTCTTGATATTAGGGGAAGAGCATTTGATCTTTCATCATTATGATGTTAGCTGTAGGGTTTTTTGGATGAGCCTTTTTATCAAGTTTAAGTTGAGTGAATTCCCTTCTATTCCTAGTTTGCTGCGTGTTTTCATTTTTCTTAAACTGAGGCAAATGTCACATAACATAAAATTGAACAATTTTGTGGCATTAAAAATTCATCCATGGTCCCTGCTCCACAAGAAGCCATCTTCCCTCTGCCTGTTGCTCCTCCTGCTTCAGTGTGCTCTCTCTGAGAAATAAATAAAATCTTTAAGGAAAAAAACAAATAGACAAACTTTTTTTGGTTTGTAAAATGGTATTGTAATAAAGTTGTTTATGTATTAAAAAAAATTCATCCATGTTGTGATATATATCAGTGCTTCATTCTCTTTTTTAGCTGCATAATACTCTGTGGTATGTGTATGTGACATTTTGTTTATCTGTTTTTTGTCCATTGATGGACATTCTGGTTATTTCCAATTTTTGGCTATTGCAAATTAGGGTGCTATAAACATTTGTGTACAAATATTTCTTGGAACTTCTGTTGTCAGTTCTTTGGGTTATATACTTAGGGGTGAAGTTGCTGGGTCATGTGGAAATTCTACATGTAACTTACTGAGGAACTTCCAAATTCTTTTCCTCAAGGGCTGAACCATTTTACATTCCTACTAGTAATGCATTAGGATCTCAAGTACTGTACATCTTAACCAACAATTGCTAATTTCCTTTTCTTAAAAAATGTCACTTATGAGTGTAAAGTAGTATCTCATTATAGTTTTGATTTTTCATTTTCCCACTGCCTGTTGATGTGTATCTTTTCATATCCTTTTGGTCCATTTGTTTATCTTTTTTGGAGAAATTTGTATTCAAGTCCCTTTGCCTTTTTTTTAAAAAAAGAGATTTTATTTGTTTATTTGACAGAGAGAGGTAGCAGAAGAGGGAACACAAGCATGGGGGAGCTGGAGAGGGAGAAGCAGGTTTCCCAATGAGCAGGGAGCCTGGTGCCAATGCAGGGCTCAATCCCAGGACACTGGGATCATGACCTGAGTCGAAGGCAGATGCCCAACAACTGAGCCACCCAGGCGCCCCTCCTTTGCCTATTTTCAAAGTGGTTGTCTTTTTGTTATGAAGTTTAGTTATTTATATATTCTAAATACTAGACTTTTATGGTATGAATAATTACAAATATTTTCTCCCATTCTGTAGGTTGTCTTTTCACATTCTTGGTAATGTCCTTTGATGCACAAATGTTCTCCATCATTTTTTTTTAAATATTGCCTTGCCTATTCAGGCTGCTTGTAATTTCATATGAATTAAAAGACTTAACTTTTCATTTCTGTGAAAATGGCAACTGAACTTTTTTTTTTTGCAACTGAACTTTTGATAGGCATTACACTGAATGTGTAGGTCATATTGAGATAATTACCACCTTAACACTATCTTCTAATGCATGAACATAAAATTTATCCATTTATTTAGGTCTTTTTATATTCCTTCAGTAATATCTTACAGGTTTTCAGTGTATAGGTGTTTTATTTCATTGATTAAATTTCATTTTTTATGCTATTGTAAATGAAATTGTTTTCTTAATTTCCTTTTTGGATTTTTATTCCTGGTATATAGAAGTACAACTGATTTTTGTATGTTGATTTCCTATCCTGCAACTTTACTAAGTTTATTTATTTGTGCTAGTAGTTTTTAGATTCTTTGGTTTTTTTTTTTAATATTTTATTTATTTATTTGACAGAGATCACAAGTAGGCAGAGAGGCAGGCAGAGAGGGGGTGGGGGAAGCAGGCTCCCTGCTGAGCAGAGAGCCTGATGTGGGGCTCTATCCCAGGACCCTGGAATCATGACCTGAGAGGAAACAGAGGCTTTTTTTTTTTTTTAAAGATTTTATTTATTTATTTGACAGAGAGAGATCACAAGTAGGCAGAGAGGCAAGCAGAGAGAGAGAGGAGGAAGCAGGCTCCCTGCTGAGCAGAGAGCCCGATGCGGGACTCGATCCCAGGACCCTGAGATCATGACCTGAGCCGAAGGCAGCGGCTTAACCCACTGAGCCACCCAGGCACCCCTGGGGTTTTTAAATATACAATCATTTAATATGCAAAGAGTTAATTTACTTATCCTTTCTAATTTGGATTCTTTCCCCCTCTGCCTAACAGTTCTAACTACAACTTCTAGTAGGGTGTTGAAGTATAGTGATAAAAGACAACATCTTTGTCTTGTTCCTGATTTTTAAAGGGGAAGCTTTTGGGTTTTCACCAAAGACTATGATAATAGCTGTATTAGTCTATTTGACTGCTGTAACAAAACACCATAGACTGGGTGATTTGAAGGGCAGACATTTATTTCTCACAATTTTAGAGGCTTGTAAGTCCAAAATCAAGGAGTCAGCTCATTCAGAGAGCCCTCTTGCTTGTGAGGGCCATAGCTGTGTCCAAACAACGCTCACTCAGTCTCTCTCTTTTCCTCTTATAAAGCTACTAATTCTATTAAGAGAACCACACTCAAGACCTCACTTAGCCTCAGTTACTTCTCCAAAGCCCCATATCCAAATACCATCACATTAAGAGTTAGTTCTTGATCTTACAAACTTTGGGTGACACAATTCTGTCCATAGTACAAACTGCAGAATATTCATAAATGCTTTTTATCACATTGAGAAAATTCTTCTTCTGTGACTAATGTGCTGAGTGTTTATAACATAAAAGGGTGTTGAATTTTCTCAAGTTTTTTTTTTTCTTCTGTTTCTATTAGTATGATAGTGTGGGTTTTTCTCTCTCCTTTGTTCTAGTAATGTGATGCATTGCACTGACTTTCCTAAAATGCATCACCTTGCATTCCTGAGATAAATCCCAGCTGGTCGTGGTGTATAATCCTTTTAACATGCTGTTTGATTTGATTTATTAGTATGTTTTCTGAGGCTTTTCCTACCTATATTCATAAGGTAATTGATCTACAGTTTTCTCTTGTGGTGTCTTTGGCTATAGTATTGGGTAATGCCTGCCTTACAGAATGAGTTAGGAAGTGTTTCTATCTCTTCTGTTATTTGGAAGAATTTGAAAAGGATTGGTGATGATTCTTTAAACATTTGATAGAATTCATCAGTGAAGCCATCTAGTTCTAGATTTTTCTTTTTGGAGATTTTTAAAAATTACATTCAACCCCTTTAGTTGTTACAAGTCTGTTCAGGTTTTCAGTTTCTTCTTGGATCAGTTTGTCCATTTCACCCAGATTATCTAATATGTTGCTGTGCAATTGTTCATAGTATTCCCTTATAATCCTTTTAAATTCTGTAAGGTCAGAAGTGATGTTCTTATTTTTATTGCTTGTTTTAGTTATTTGTGTCTTCTCCCTTTTTTCTTAGTCAGTCTACCTAAAAGATTGTCAATTTTCCTGATCTTTTAAAGAACCAATGTTTGTTTTCTTTAATACTCTCTATTGTTTGCCTATTTCATTTATCTTCACTCTAATCTTTTTTATTTTCTTCATTACTTAATATTTTCTTTTTTTCTTCCTAGTTCCCTAAATTGTAGAGTTGGGTTATTGCTTTGTGATCTTTCCTATTTCTTTTTTCTTTTTAATTTTTAAGATTTTTATTTATTTGACAGAGAGAAAGAACACAAGCAGGGGGAGTGGGAGAGGGAGAAGTAGACTCCCTGCTTAGCAGGGAGGCCAACACTGGGCTCGATTCCAGGACCCTGGGATTGGGACCTGAGTCAAAGTCAGATGTTTAATGACTGAGCCCCCGTGGTGTCCCTGATCTTTCTTATTTCTTAAAGTAGGCAATTGTGACTATAAATGTCACTCTGAGCACTGCTTTTGCTGTATCCCGTGTATTTTAGTTTTAACTCATATCCAAGTATCTTCATATTAACCTTGTTGACTTCTTCTCTGACCCACATTGATTATTTATAAGAGTGTTATTTAATTTCCACAAATTTACAGGGCGCATGGGTGGCTCAGTGGGTTAAGCTGCTGCCTTCGGCTCAGGTCATGATCTCAGGGTCCTGGGATCGAGCCCCAACATCGGGCTCTCTGCTCAGCAGGAAGCCTGCTTCCTCCTCTCTCTCTGCCTGCCTCTCTGCCTACTTGTGATCTCTTTCTCTGTCAAATAAATAAATAAAATCTTAAAAAAAATTTCCACAAATTTACACATTTTCCAGTTTTCCTTCTGTATTTGATTTCTAGCTTTATACCATGGTGTTTAGAGACAATGCTTTGTATAATTTTGGCCTAAAATATCTATTCTGGAGAATGTTCCATGTATATTTGATAACAATGTATATTCTGCTATAGTGAGTAGAGTTTTTTATATGTATGTTAGGTTTAATTGATTTTAGTGTTGTTCAAGACCTCTATTAATTTACTTATTCATTTATTTAAGATTTATTTATTTATTTTAGAGAGGGCGAGAGCATGAGCAGGGAGGGGGATAAAGGAAAAAGAGAGAGAGAGAATCCCAAGCAGACTCCCTCTGAGTGTTGAGTCCAACTTGGGCTTGATCCCACCACCATGAGATCATAACTTGAGCCAAAAATCGAGTCCCTCACTGAAACTGACCCACCCGGGTGCTCCGAGACCTATATTTATTTCTAGACCTTTTATCTAGATGCTTTATCCATTATTAAAAAATGAGTCAATGATTCTGTAGAATTGACTATTTCTCCCCTTAAGTTTCCCTTTTAATGTTTGCTTCATATATTATGGGGCTCTCCTAGTGGTGTGTATATTTTTTAAATTGTTGTATCTTCCTAATGAATTAACCCTTTCCTCAATTTATAATATTCTTCTTTTCCTCCTGCATTAATTTTGGACTTAAAATGTATTTTGTCTGACATTAGTATTGCCACTTCTGCTTGACTTTGGTTACTATTTGCATGGAATATTTTTTCCCTCTCTCTCACTTTCAATGTATTTGTGTCTTTGTATCCAAAATGAGTCTCTTATAGGCATTATATAAATGAATTATTAATTTTTAAAATCTGTTTTCAAATCTGTCTTTTAATGTTGAGTTCAGTCTCTACATTTAAAGTACTGGTAAGGATGTACTTCCTTCTGCCGTTTTGCTATTTTCTGTGAGCTTTTTTGTTCTTCATTTAAATACAGCCTTCTTTTGTGTTTAAGTTTTTTAGCATAGCATAACATTTTTTTCTTCCTCAACGTCTTTTTTCTTTATTTTGTAGTTATTTTCCATATGTTTATCCTAGTGATTACAATTAATGTGCTAAATTTATAACAATCAAGTTTGAATCAATACCAATTTGGTTTCTTTTTTTTTTTTTTAAGATTTTATTTATTTATTTGCCAGAGAGAGAGCGAGCATACTAGAGAGCAAGTGAACACAAGCAGGGGGAGTGGCAGGCAAAGGAGAAGCAGACTACCTGATAAGCAGGGTGCTCAGTGCAGGACTCTGTCCCAGTTTGCCAGAATCATGACCCCAGCCAAAGGCAGGTGCTTAACCAACTGAGCCACCCAAGTGTCCCAACAAATTTGGTTTCAGTAGTATACAGAAATTGTTCCCATATTGCTTTCTCCTCTGTGTTGGTATGGTCTCAAATTACATTTTTACATATTGCATGCCTATTAGCATTGGTTTATAATTATTGTTTTTTTCATGTGCTTTAAATAATATAGGAGTAGGGGTGCCCTGGGTGGCTCAGTTGTTAAGCATCTGCTTTTAGCTCAGGTCATGATCCCAGGGTCCGGAGATCAAGCCCTGCTTGGGCCTCCCTGCTCAGCAGGAAGCCTGCTTCTCTCTCTCTCTCTCTCACTCCTCCTACTTGTGTTCCCTCTCTCACTGTGTGTCTCTTTCAAATAAATAAACAAAATCTTTTTTTAAATAATAAATAAATACATACATACATACATAAATAAATAATACAGGAGGGAAGAAAATGTTATAAACCACTAACAGAATACAATAATACTGGCTTTGTAGTTTCCTCTGTAACTATCTTTACCAGAGTTCTTTATTTTGGGGTATGACTTCAAGTTACCATCTACTGCTCCCTCGGTTCAGCCTGAAGGATTCCCGTTAGCATCTCTTGGAGGGCAGGCATACGAGCAATGAACTCCTTCAGTTGTTGTTGATCTGTGATTGTCTTAATTTATCTCTCATTTTTTTAAAAGATTTTATTTATTTATTTATTTGACAGACAGAGATCACAAGCAGGCAGAGAGAGAGGAGGAAGCAGGCTCGCCACCGAGCAGAGAGCCCGATGCGGAGCTCAATCCCGGGACCCTGGGATCATGACCTGAGCCGAAGGCAGAGGCTTTAACCCACTGAGCCACCCAGGCGCCCCTATCTCTCATTTTTACAAAGATTTATTTATTGTAGAGAGAAAGAGTAGGGGAGGGAGGGGCAGAGGGAGAGAGAAACTGTAAGCAAACTCCACATTGAGCAAGGAGCTGGACACAGCTCAATCCCACCATTCGAGATCACCACCCCAGCAAAACCAAGAGTCAGTTGCTTAACTGAATGCTCCCCCCAGGTGACCCTCTCTCTCATTTTTGAAATTAAGTTTTGCCAGGTAAAGTATTATCAGGTGACAATTATTTTCCCTTTCAGTACTTAAAAAATGTGATATCCTACTGTCTTCCAACCTCCATTGTTTCTGATAATAAATTGCATATTAATTATATTGAGGATCTCTTGTAAGTGACAATTTGCTTCTCTATTGCTACTTTCAAATTTCTCTTTGTCTTTGTCTTTCAAAATTTTGGCTGTGTCTCGGTGTCAGTCTCTTTGAGTGTATCCTATGTGAGGTCTGTTAATCTTCTTGGATGTGTAGATTCAATCTTTAATCAAAGTTGGAAACTTTTAGGCCATTATTTCCTCAAGTATTCTTTCTGTCCTCTTTTCTTTCTCTTTCTTATCTCTGTCTGGGACTCGCAAAGAATGTTGGTATTCTTTATGGTGTTACAGAGATCGTTTAGGTTATATTAATTTTTCTTCTTTTTTCATTTCTTCAGAATATATCATTTCTATAGTCCTATCTTCAAGTTTGCTAATTTTTTTTCTTCTGCCTTCTCAAATCTCCTGTTAAAAACCCCTGGTGAATTAATCATTTCAATTATTTTACTTGTCAGCTCCAGAATTTCTTTTTGGTTTCGTCTTATACTCTCTACATCTTTATTGATATTTTCACTTTATTCATATATTGTTTTCGAGGCTTCCTTTATATCTTTGTCTATGGTTTCCTTTAACTCCCTGAACATACTTAAGATAGTTCCTTCATGTTTTTGTCTATGATATCCAGTGTTTGGATTTCATCAGGGATTGTTTATGTCAGTCATTTTTCATGAAAATAGACCATATTTCCTTTCTCTTTTAATGTCTTATAACTTTTTGTTGAACAGCAAACATTTTGAATATTACAATGTGGTAACTCTGAAAATCAGAATCTCCTCTTCTCTGTGGTTCTCTGTTGTTGACTCTTGAGGTGAGCAGTTGTCTTTCTTGTTTACTGATTTTTCTAAACTGTGTTTGCAAAGACTGTTTGATGTCATGTGTGGTCGCTGAAGTCTCTTTTATTTCAGCAGTCAGCTGAGAAGGCTGACAGATTTCCTTAAACACCTGATGCCAAAGGAAAAAGAAAAACAATATTCACCTCACCTTTGTAGTTTGAATCTAAGCTAGAGCACTCCTTCAACAAGATACCAACTTGCCTTAGCTTTTACTTTTTGTTCACATGGAGCTCAAAAATCAGCCAGAGGTACAAGCCAATGGTCATCTCAAATCTTTTCTGACCAAACAGCTGGCCTTGGGCATGTGTGTTGGTCTTTGTATTCCATGGTGCATACACAGTAGCCCTTCAAAATGCTTATTTCCCCAGATCTTCCTCCACAGCATCTTCCTTTTCAAGCTCTGTATCTTCCCAGGCCTTCTATCTCTGCTTTCTTTTGACTCAGGTGACTATGAGTGGTATATACTTTTAATTTTTTTTTTATGATAAGTCTCCTGGACAGTTGTTCCAGCTCAGTGGGGGTAAAACAAAGGTCAGTCTCTACGCTGATCATCAGGCAGACCAAAATGCATTACTGTAATTTTTTGAGAACAAGGTTCCCATAGCAACCACAAAGCAACCCTTTGGATTTCAAGCTGCCATTCCCATAGCCACCACTTAGCTGGGGAACGGGGATGATAGGTAGGTAAACAAGAATATAATGTTTTTTTACTGAAGTTTATCAGTCTCTCGCTTTTTAAGCATTTTCCTGGTTGCTGTAAGACTTTGCTTATATTCTACAGTTCCAACGAAGTTGATTCAGCCAGTTTTTGTCAGCTTATTCGTTACTTCAGTGGAAGGATGGATTCTTAGATCTTCCCTCTCTGCCATGTCCATGATATCTTTCCTGAGATTGTTTTTTTTTTAAATCATGAATGGGTGTTGGAATTTGTCATCAATTGATATGATCATACATTTTTTTCTTTTTAGCCTGTTGATCTGGTGTATTACATTGATTTTTCAAATTTTGAATCAGACTTGCAAACCTGGAATAAATCCTTCTTGGTCATAGTTCATTCTATACATTGTTTTTCTCTCTTGAGGAGCTATTTAAATAAATTCAATTTTTAACGTTGGTATAAGGCTATTGATATAATATTTCATCTCAGTTGAATTTGATCACCTGTGGTTTTTGAAAAGGAGTCCATTACTTCTAAGCTGTCACATTTATGAATGTAATGTTTTCTGTAATATTCCTTTATTTCTTAGTGGCTGAAGCATATGTAGTGACATCCTTTATTTCAATACTTATATTGGTAATATGTGTTTTCTTCTTTTAGTTTTTGTCAGTCTTACTGAAGTTTATCAATTCTATTGATTTTATTTTATTTTTTTAAAGATTTTATTTATTTATCTGACAGACAGAGATCACAAGTAGGCAGAGAAGCAGGCAGAGAGAGAGGAGGAAGCAGGCTCCCTGCGGAGCAGACAGCCCGACGCACCACCCTGGTATCATGACCTGAGCCGAAGGCAGAGGCTTTAACCCACTGAGCCACACAGGCGCCCCAATTCTATTGATTTTCAAATAAGCCAGTCTCTTATTTCATTGATATGTGCTATTTTTTTTATTTTCAATGTAATTAAATACTGCTCTGATCTCTGCATTAGTTCTTTCTTTATACTTATTCAGATTTCTTTTCTTCTTCTATTGCTAGTGCCTTAAGTAAAAAACTTACTTTATGTATTTAAGTAGTCTCTATACCCAGTGTCAGGCTTGGACTAACAACCCCAAGATCAAGAGTCACAAGCTCTAACTACTGAGCAAGGCAGGCATCCCACCGTTAGTAAAAATTTACATTATTGAGTTGAGTCCCTTTGTCATGTCTAATGTAAGCATTTAGTGCAACTGACTTCATTCTCAACAATGCTTTAGCTGCTTCCAACAAATTTTGGTGTGCTGTGTTTTTATTTTCAGTCAATTCTATTTTTAAATATTCTTTGAGATTTCCTCTGATGCATGGTTATTTTAAATTGTGTTGTTTAATTTCTGGGTGATTAGAGATTGTCTTATTATCATTCTATTATTGATTTTTAGTGTGATTTCAATATGGCCAGAAAATGTTCCCGTGTGATTTCAATTTTACATTTGTCTAGGTTTGTTTCATGGTACAAGATATATATCTTGATAAGTGTTCCTTGGGCAAACAACAAGGCGTGTTTTGTTATTATCCAATGTGTTTAGTCCATAGGTCACTCCATGACTGGTTGTGTTGTTCAAATTTTCTCTACCCTTTTCGGTTTTCTACCTAGTAATTCTATCAGTTGTTGAAAGCTCATGTTGAATTCCCTACTAATAACTGTAGAGTTGCCTACTTTTCCACTCACTTCTATCATTTTTTGCTTCAGGTATTTTAAAGTTCTGGTTTTGGTGAATACACATTTAAAATTATTATTTCTTCCTAGTCTGTAGATATCTTTATTATGTAATATTTCCCTTTATCATCTCCATTCTACTTTAGTAATGTTCTTTGCTCTACCACCTATTTCAGGTGTTAATGTAGCCACTTATGCTTTTTAAAAATTAATATTTGTGTAGTATAAATTTTTACATGCCTTTATTTTAACCTAGCTATGTCCCTGAATTTGAAATGAGTTTCTTATCATGACATATCATGGCAAAACTTACAAAATACACAGATAAAGAGGGAATTCTGAAAGTAGTTAGTGACAAAAGGTCCTTCGCCTAAAAGGGTAGATACATAAGGTTAGCAGCAGACCTGTCCATTGGCAGGCCAGAAAGGAGTGGAAGGAAATATTCAACATGCTAAATGGGAAAAATATACAAACAAGAATACTTTATCCAGCAAGGCTGTCATATGGAATAGAAAGAGAGGTAAAGATTTTCTCAGGTGTGCCTGGGTGGCTCAGATGGTGAAGCATCTGCCTTCAGCTGGGGTCATGATCCCAGGGTCCTGAGATCAAGCCCCCACATTGGGCTCCCTGCTCAGAGGGGAACCTGCTTCTCCCTCTCCCTCTACTGCTCCCTCTGTTTGTATTCTCTCACTCTTTCTGTGGAGTAAATAAATAAATAAATAAAATCTTTTTAAAAAAAGTGTTCCTCAGACAAACAAAAACTAAATGAGTTAATGAACACTAAATCAGCTCTGAAAAAATAGGTAGGGGGACAATTTGAGTGGGAAAGAGAGAGTAAAAGTAACAAAGACTACAAAAGAACAGAGATAATCTACAGGAATATCAACTTTACAGATAATACAATGGCACTAAATTAATTTCTTTCAATAAATAATCTGAATGTAAGTGAACTAAATGTTCCAATTAAAAGACGTAAGGTATAGGAATGCATTAAAAAAAAAAAGACCCACTGAAATGCTGCCTATAAGAGACTCATTTTAGACCCAAACAAACATCCAGAATGAAAGTGAGAAGGTGGAAAACCATTTACTATGCTAATGAACATCAAAAAAAGAAAGCTGGAGTACTTTATCATACATAAATCATATCAAACACACCAGATTTTTAAACCAAAGACTATAATAAGAGCTGAAGGAGGGCACTATATCAATAAAGGGGTCTATCTAACAAGAAGATCTAACAACTATAAATATTTATGCCTCCAACTTGGGAGCACCCAAATATATAAATCAGTAAATATCAAACATAAACTCACTGATAATAATATAGTAGTAGTAGAGACTTTAATACCCCGCTAAAAGCAATGGGAAGATCATCTAAGCAGAAGATAAACAAGGAAAACAAGGGCTTTGAATAACACACTGGACAAGTTGGCCTTAACTGATATATTCAGAACATTCTATCCTAAAGCAACAAAATACACATTCTTTTTGAGTGCACATGGAACATTCTCCAGGATAGATCACATACTGGGTCACAAATCAGGCCTCAACCAGTACAAAAAACTGAGATCATACCATGCATTGTTTCTGACCACGATGCTATGAAACTTGAAGTCAACCACAAGGAAAACTTTAGACAGACCGCAAATACATGTAGGTTAAAGAACATCCTACTAAAGAATGAATGGGTTAACCAGGAAATTTAACAAGAAATTAAAAACAATACATGGAAGCAAATGAAAATGAAAACATGACAGTCCAAAACCTTTGGGATACAACAAAAGTGGTCCTAAGAGGGAAGTATATAGCAATACAGACCTACCCAGAAGCAAGAAAAGTCTCAAATATACAACCTAACCTTACACCTAAAGGAGCTGGAAAAAGAATAGCAAATAAAGCCTAAAGTCAGTAGAAGAAGGGAAATAATAAAGACTAGAACAGAAATTAAAAAACCAATAGAACTGATCAACAAAACTAAGAGTTGGTTCATTGACTCTATTAACGAAATTGATAAACTCCTAGCCAGACTTATTAAAAAGAAAAGAGAAAGAACCTAAATAAATTCAATAATGAAAGAGGAGAAATCACAACCAACACTGTAGAAATACAAGCAGTTATAAGAGAATATTATGAGCTATTATATGTCAACAAATAAGGCAATCTGGAAGAAATGAACAAATTCTTAGAAAAATATAAACTACCAAAACTGAAGAAGCAAGAAATAGAAAATGTGAACAGACTGATAATCAGCAAATATATTAAATGAGAAACCAAAAATCTCCCAATAGAGTCCAGATCCGGATGACTTCCCAGGGGAAGTTTACCAAATATTTAAAGAAGAATTAATACCTATTCTTCTGAAAGTGTTCCAAAAAATAGAAATGGGAGAAAAACTTCCAAACTCATTCTATGAGGCCAGCATTACCTTCATCTCTAAACCAAAGACCCCACTAAAAAGGAGAATTGCAGACCAATATCCCTGATCCCTGAGAATTGCAGACCAACATGGATATAACAATTCTCAACAAGATAGTAGCTAATCCAATCCAACAGTATATTAAAAGGATTATTCACCATGACCAAGTGGGATTTATTCCTGAGCTGCATGGGTGGTTCAATATTGGCAAATCAACCAACATGATACCCCATATTAATAAAAGAAAAGATATGAACTATATGATTCTCTCAATAGATGCAGAAAAAGCAATAGACAAACTCAGCATCCTTTCTTGATAACAACCCTCAACAAAGTAGGGATAGAAGGAACATACCTCAACATCATAAAGGCCACATATGAAAGACCCATAGCTAATATCATCCTCAGTGGGGAAAAACTGAGGGCTTTTTCCCTAAGGTCAGAAACACAACAGGGTTTTCCATTCTCACCACTATTGTTCAACATAGTACTGTTAAGTCCTAGCAATCAGACAACAAAAAGAAATAAAAGGCATCTGAATCGGCAAGGAAGAAGTCAAATTTTCACTCTTCACAGACAACATGATAGTCTATGTAGAAAACTTGAAAGACCTCACCCCCCACCAAAATTGCTAGAACAGATACAGGAATCCAGAAAAGTCACAGGA
Source organism: Neogale vison (assembly GCF_020171115.1). NCBI lineage: Eukaryota > Metazoa > Chordata > Mammalia > Carnivora > Mustelidae > Neogale > Neogale vison. The sequence goes on along the minus strand of NC_058095.1, from coordinate 114,444,802 downwards.
TATAAAATCAATGCACAGAAGTCTGTTGCATTTCTATACACCACTAATGAAGCAGCAGAAAGAGGAATTGATACCATTTACAATTGCGTGAAAAACTGTAAGATACCTAGGAATAAACCTAACCACATAGGTAAAAAATCTGTACTCTGAAAACTATAGAACATTCATGAAAGAAATTAAGGAAGACACAAGGAAGTAGAAAAACATTCCATGCTCATGGATTGGAAGGAAAAATATTGTTAAAATGTCTATACTACCCAAAGCATTCTACACATTCAATGCAATCCTTATCAAAATAATACCAACAGTTTTTACAGAGCTGGAATAAACAATTCTAAAATTTGTGTGGTACCAGAAAACACCCCAGTAGACAAAGTAATGTTGAAGAAAACCAAAGCTGGAGGCATCACAATTCCAGACTTCAAGCTGTATTACAAAGCTGTAATCATCAAGATAATATGGTATTGGCACAAAAACATACACATAGATCAATGAACAGAATAGAGAACCCAGAAATGGACCTTCAACTCTATGGCAACTAATCTCCAACAAAGCAGGAAAATAATATCCAATGGAAAAAAACCTATCTATTCAATAAATGGTGTTGGGAAAATTGGACAGCACATGCAGAATGAAATTGGACCACTCTCTGACACCATACACAAAAATGAATTCAAAATGGATGAACGACCTAAAAGTGAGACAGGAATCCAGAAAAATCCTAGAGAAGAACACAAGCAGCAACCTTTTTGACCTCAGCTGAAGCAAGTTCTTACTAGATATGTCTCTGGAGGCAAGGGAAACAAAAGCAAAAATGAACTATTTGGAATCCATCAAGACAAAAAGCCTATAGCAAAGGAAACAATAAACAAAACTAAAAGGCAACCTAGAGATATTTGCAAATGACATATTAGATAAAGGGCTAGAATCTGAAATCTATAAAGAACTTACCAAAGTCAACAGCACCCCCCCCGCCACCAAACTTTAGTCACAAAATGGGCAGAAGATGTGAACAGATATTCTTCCAAAGAAGACAGAAAAATGGCTAACATCACTTGGCATCAGGGAAATACAAATCAAAACTGCAATGAGATACCACCTCACACCTGTCAGAATGGCTAAAATTAACAACTCGGGAAACAATAGATGTTGGTGAGGATGTGGAGGAAGGGGAACTCTCTTACACTCTTGGTGGGAATGCAAAACTGGGCAGTCACTCTGCGAAACAGACACACACGACAGCATATTGCTCAGCCATCAAAAAGAATGAAGTCTTGCCATTTGCAGTGATGTGGTTGGAACTAGAATGTATTATGCTAAGCTAAATAAGTCAGAGAAAGACAAATTCTATATGGTTTCAATAATAATCGGAATTTAAGAAACAAAGAAGATGAACAATGAAAAAGAAAAGATAAAAGCAGAGGGCTAGGCAAACCATAATAGACTCAACTATAGGGAACAAACAGGTTTGCTGGAGGAAAGTGGGTGGGGGGAAGGGGTAAATGGGTGATGGGCATTAGGGAGGACACTTGTGATGAGCACTGGGTGTTACATGTAACTGATGAATCACTAAATTCTACCCCTGAAACTATTAATACACTATATGTTAATTTACTTGAATTTAAATAAAATCTTTAAAAAAAGGAAAAAATGAAATGAATTTCTTATAAACAATATATTATGATTATGTCATGTTTTCTATTCACTCTGCTTATCTGTCTCTTTTGGTTGGTATATTTAGAACATTTACATTTAAGGTACTATGTTAGCATTTAAGCCTCCCATTTTATTATTTATTTTCTCTGGTTCTTGTTCTTCTTTTTCTCTTTTCTTGCCTTCCTTTGAGTTACTTGAACATTATTGACGACTCATCTGTATTTATTTGTAGAATTTTTGAACGCATATATTTGTATGGTTTTTAGTATTTGCTCTGGTATTAAAATATACATATGTGTTGGGAAGCCTGGGTGGCACAGTCAGTTAAGTGTCTTCCTTGGGCTTGGGTCATGATCCTGGGGTCCTGGGATTGAGTTCCCCATCGGGTTCCTTGCTCAACGGGAAGCCTGCTTCTCCCTTTCTTGCCCCCCAACCCCGCTCATAAATAAATAAATAAATAAATAAATCTAAAAAAAAAAAAGGCTGGGAAAGAAATGATAAAGGAGAGTATCTTTTAGTATTAGGAAGGAAAAAGAAATAGCAGAAAGACCAGAAATATGAATACACACAAAAGTATGTTATTAATTATACAATGGTATATTTTATAAATCATAATGTTTATACAGTGTATTCGATGACTGAAGCGAGAGCAAGCAGAAGCAAGGGGAATGGCAGGCAGAGGGAGAAGCAGGCTCCCCACTGAGCAAGCAGCCCTATGTGGGGCTCCGCCCCAGGATCTGGGGTCATGCCATGAGCTGAAGGCAGACGTTTAACCAACTGAGGCACCCAGGCACCCCCCCCATTATTTCATTTAATGAGACTAAGATATCTGAAGATAAATTTTGCTGAAACTTCAACAATGTGGATAAAAAACACAACCAAATTTGCAGATGCTTGTGGAAAGGTGGAGAACTTGGGAGAAATATGAAAAGGTTAGGAATGGAGATGAAGGTCATACTGTTATTTGTTTCTTTCCTGCATATATTGGATTGAACAGATTTTTTTCCCCTTTCTAGTTCTCTGCCATCTCATAAAAGATAAAGAGAAAAACCTCTCGATGCCTTTTTATAGTATGACAAATGTGATTTATAATAACGTCATTATTTCAAAACTGAAAATGCTGTTTGGTCTTCTGGGAAAATAAATATATCAGAATTAACTTGTAGCTCCGGAGGTCAGTGGGTTGCTATAACAACCAGAAAAAAAAAATGGTGCAGTAATAGCTCTCTCCCTCAAAGACAGGTAATTTACTAAGGATGAGATCTGTAAATGCAGATATTTGTTATATAAATGCAAACAAGCACCAAACACATTCGTTTGTTTCTTCCATAATGAGCACAACTCCATGCATAATGTGATGCCAGGAACAGGTGGGAAAAAACAGACATGGCCTTGCTTATAATGGGGTGCCTATTCTAGTGGAGGAGACAGAAAACAAAGAATATATCTATATCTATATCTATATCTATATCTATATCTATCTATCTATCTATATGTATATCTCAATACACTAAATATTTCCTACATGTGAGAAAAGCCCTATAGGAAATAAAACAATGGAATATGATACTGGACAAAGCAGAGAACTGCTTGCTGTTTTCTCTATATTCTTGTATAGAATATGAATATCATAAATAGTGACTTTATAGATTTAGTAAAGTGAAGAAACAGAGGATGGAGTCTTACAGGCTCTTTATACAAATTATTTAAGAAGCAAAACTGCTGGGGTACCTGGGTAGCTCAGTGGGTTAAGTGCCAGCCTTCATCACAGGGTCCTGGGATCGAGCCCTGCTCCCTCAGCTGCTTCCCCTACTTGTGCTCTCTCCCTGTCCAATAAATTTAAAAATCTTTAAAAAAAGAAAAAAAGAAACAAAACAGCTAACTAAAACATTATTATTATTTTGGCTCAAATTCCCATCAAACTGGGTGGATTCAACATGAGAATAAGAGTTGTTTGTGTATTTCAAAAATGGGCATTTTTTCATATCAAGGATCATTCCATTTTTAGTAATGGGCAAAAATTGGCAACAAATCTAAATGTCTCTGCTGAGCTGGGAGCCCAGTGTCGGCACTGGGCTCAATCCCAGGAACCTGGGATCATGACCTGAGCTGAACGCAGACGCTTAAACAACTGAGCCACCCAAGCACCCATCTTCTGCCCATTTTTAAATTGGATATCTTTTGCTTCTGTGTCATTTGTTTCTGCTCTAATATTTATTATTTACCTTCTTCTGCTAGCTTTAGGCTTTATTTACTCTTCCTTTTCTATGTCCTTTACAGGTAAGGTTAGGTTGTATATTTGAGACTTTTCTTGCTTCTTGGGGTAGGCCTGTATTGCAGTATATTTCCCTCTTAGGACCACTTCTGTTGTATCCCAAAGGTTTTGGACTGTCATGTTTTCATTTTCATTTGCTTTCGTGTATTGTTTTTTAATTTCTTTTTAAAATTTCCTGGTTAACCCATTCATTCTCTAATAGGATGTTCTTTAACCTATATGTATTTGTCGTCTGTCCAAATTTTTCCTTGTGGTTGACTTCAAGTTTCATAGCATTGTGGTCAGAAACGATACATGATATGGTCTCAATCTTTTTGTACTGGTTGAGGCCTGATTTGTGACCCAGTATGTGATCTGTCCTGGAGAATGTTCCATGTGCACTCGAAAAGAATGTGTATTCTGTTGCTTTAGGATAGAATGTTCTGAATATATCTGTTAAGCCCATCTGGTCCACTTAGCATAATCTCCTCCAGTCTGGTGATGGGTATTAAGGAGGGCACGTATTGCATGGAGAACTGAGTGTTATACACAAACAATGAATCATGGAACACTACATCAAAAACTAATGATCTACTGTATGGTAACTAACATAACATAAAAAAGAAAAAAAGTCCCTCTGGTCCAGTGTCATTCAAAGCCCTTGTTTCCTTGTTGATCTTCTGCTTGGATGATCTGCCCATTGTTGTGAGTGGAGTGTTAAAGTCTCCTACTATTATTGTATTATTTTCAATGAGTTTCTTTATGTTTGATGTTTATTGATTTATATATTTGGGTGCTCCCAAGTTGGGGGCATAAATATTTATAGTTGCTAGATCTTCTTGTTGGATAAACCCCTTTATAGATATAGTGCCCTCCTTCAACCCTAGTTACAGTCTTTGGTTTAAACTTTAATTGGTACTCTGGCTTTCTTTTGATGTTCATTAGCATGATAGATGGTTCTCCATCCCCCTCACTTTCAATCTGCAGGTGTCTTTAGGTCTAAAATGAGTCTATTGTGGGGAGCACCTAGGCCAGTTTTGTTTTTTAAACACATTCGTATACTCTCTGTCTTTTGATTGGAATGTTTAGTCCATTTACACTCAGAGTAATTATTGATAGATATGAATTTAGTGCCATTGTAGTACCTGTAAAGTCAGTATTCCTGTAGATTGTCTCTGCTCCTTTCTAGTCTTTGTTGCTTTTCATCTTTCTTTCCCACTCAGAGTCCCCTTAAATATTTTTTTGCAGGTCCGTTTTAGTATTCATGAATTTGTTTCGTTTTTGTACAGAAACTCTTTATCTCTCCTTCTGTTCTGAATGATAGCTTTGTTGGATAAAGTATTCTTGGCTATATATTTTTCCCATTCAGCAGGTTGACTTTATCATGCCACTCTCATCTGGCCTGCGAAATTTCTGTAGATTGATCTAAACTTACTTGTCTTCCCTTCTTTTCCTTTGCAGCTTTCAGGATCTTTTCCTTATCTCTGTATTTTGCAGATTTTACTACAGATTTTTGCAGACTTTGGTGTTGGCTGTCCTTTTGTTGAATTTAATGGGAGTTCTCTGGACCTCCTGGATTTGCATGTCTGTTTCTTTTTCCAGAAAAGGGAAGTTTTCAGTTATTTGCTCAAATAAGCCTTTTGTCCCTTTTTCTCTCTCTTCTTCTTCTGGGACTCCTATAATATGAATGTTATTATACTTTATGAAGTCGATGAGTTCTCCAACTCTATCTTCATGATGAGTGCTTTTCTTTCTTTCTTCTTTTCAGCTTCATTTCCACCCATAATTTTGTGTTCTCTATCACTTATTCATTCCTCTGCTTCTTCCATCCTTGTCGTCATTACATCCAGTTGGTTTCGCATCTTGGCTATAGCATTTTTTACTTCAGCCTGGCAAGTTTTTAGGTCTTTTATCTCTGCAGTAAGGGACTCCCTGGTGTCTTCTATGCTTTTCTCAAACCTTTATGATTGTTGTTTTAAGTTTTTGCTCAGGAATATTATATCTGTTTTAATTAGATTCCTGGGCATGACCTTTTCTTGTTCTTTCTTTTGGGATGAATCCTTCTGTCTTGGCATTTTGTCTAGGTCTCTGTCTTCTGTGCATAAGAAAAGCCTGTTATGTTTCCTGCTTCTGAGAGCGATGGCTATATTCAAAAGAAGTCATATACTGTCCAGGGCCTGGCACTTTGGGAAGTGTTTCTGGTATATCCTGTGTGTACTCTGTTGTATTTTGGCTGCTCTTTCCCTCAGGTCAGTACCCTGCAGAGTTTCTCCTTGCCTGTAGTGGGGAATGTTTGGACCTTGTCCAGTCTGGTGAGTTTTAAATAGGTGTGCTCTGGTCTGCTTGTTAAAAGAGGCTAGATCCTATTTCCACTAGAGCTGAAACTTTGCAGCACTCTCTAGTTAGTAGACTTGGTGCATGTAGGGGGTTTGTGTTGGTCTCTTGGAGGAGGGGGCCCACTGCTGCTCTGGCTGTCAGGCACACATGTCATAGAAAAAAAAGCACCTGCAGAGCGCAGGGGTGGGGCTTGGTGTAAGCAGCTCAAGCCTCCTCCACTGTGGGTCCTCTTCTGCTCACTGAAGTCCCTCTGGGCTGCTGGGCAAGGGGAAAGTGACATCAGCCTGGTTTCTCCCCCTGGAGAGAGGAGTTTGCGCTTGCCATTTTTTCAGGAAGCCCCCACAGAAGAATGAATAATCTCTATTGGAGTGTCCCAGGCATCCCTCAGATCCCTGTCTGGGTCCGAGCTGTCTGCCCACCTGGGGGCGCAGTGCTCCTTTGTTTTACCTCTGGTGCAAAGGTTGAGTTTCAAAACTCCAAACTCCAGACACACAGCTTGGCCTGGACCCACACTTATCCTCTGGGGGAGGGTCTCCCTGCACTGTGGCTGGTGATGGTTTGTCCCAGAAAGGCAATTCCATGAACTTGTGGGGGCTTTGAGTTTATGGGGAAGTGCAGCAAAAAGCTGGCATCTGGGCCTTCGCCTTTCTAGTACCCCTAACAGGTCGACCAGATGGTCCAGCCACAGATGGAGGGAGTTTAGGACAGACTGAGAAATGTGAACCGGTGTTCTTCTCTAAGCTCCTTCTCCACCATCACTTCAACAAACCTGAACCTTTGAGAAGGTTGACTTGGGGAATACCATGAGATGCCTAAATTATAACCATTACCGCTATTTCTGCTTCTGTACCTTCGCTTGCTAAACCATGAAGAGATGGAAAAATACCAGCAGACTTTCTATGGACACTCTGTAACCACACATCCCACACCCAGAATTGAACCTGACAGAATGGCTGCTCCCGGACCCCTCCCCGGGCTCTGGGCCAAGAGGAAACCCCCACCCGGAATTGGACATGACAGAATGACTGCTCCTGGGACACACCCCCCCCCCCAATCCGGCTCTGGGCCGAGAGATAACAACCATCTGGCGCCCCGCGGCTTGACAGGAAGAGCCCGGTCAATCCTGAGGTGACACAAACCCTAGGCGCCAACTCAGCAGTTTGAAGAATGACAGCCCTTTGACCTAGCCAATAATCTGTTCCCAGCCTTTTCCCGCTCTGTAGAGCGCCAGTCATATTACAGAGTTCTTTTTTGATTTTCCCGCGGTATGTGGCAATTTGTTACAAGATACTATGATGTATGCTAAGTCCCTGCCTCCCCAAAAATAGTGTATAAAAGGTGTTGTGATCCCGAGCTCAGAACCTCTTAGCGTCACCGGCAACGAGTGCGCGGAGGTCCGGGTTCGAACTTGTAATAAATGACCCTTGCTGTCTGGCTTTGAAAAGAAAAAAAAAAAAAGCTGGCATCTGGGTTAGCTGCCCTCAGTAGGTGTCTCTGCTTGTATGCTAATGAATGGGGCAGTGCAGTGGCACCCGCTGGCTCTTTTGTCCCTTGAGAAGAGGGCCACCTCTCCTAAATGCACGCTAAGAAGGCAAACTATCTCTCCGCATGTGACCCAGGGCATCCTCAAACCACCCTGTCTACTCCCAGGCCTCTGCTCTCCTTCTACACTGAAGGACTGCTATACCCTCTAGGCTCTGCCCAGCATTGACTTCTATAACTTCAGTCTTTAACTCACTGATTGCAAAACTTGCCATAATCAGCCCTCCTCATTTTCTCCATCAGTGGATTTTGGGGACATGTTTCTTGTGTAATCCCCTGCATACTGCTCTCTCTCTTTCTCTCTCTCATCTCTCTGTGATCATGGCTCCCTCCCCTCTGCAGCATGTGTGATTCTTTTGTCCCCTAAATCATGTCTCTGCCTCTCCTATCTTGCACAATGTGGCCTCTTTTCTTCCTCTAGTTGTGCAGTTTGTTCTCCCTGTCCCCAGATCAAATTTCTTGGCTGTTCAGAATGATTTGGCATTTATCTAGCTGTTTGAGGGGAAAGGTAGGCATAGGGTCCTCCTACTATTCTGCCATCTTAATGCCTCCTCCCCAGGTGGATATTTGTTTGATGTTGAGTGGTATAAGTTCTTTCTTATTTGGATATTAACCATTTATTGGCTATGCCATTGAAAATTCATTAGGCTGTCTTTTAATTTTGTTGGTTGTTTCCTTTGCTGTGTAGAAGCTTTTTATTTTGATATAGCCCCAATGGTTTATTTTTGCTTTTGTTTCCCTTGCCTCAGTGGGCATATCTAGAAAAATGTTGCTAAGGTCGCATCAGAGAAATTACTGCCTGTGCTCTCTTCTAAGATTTTTACAGTTTCAGGTCTCACATTTAGGTCTTTAACTGATTTTGAGTTTATTTTTGTGTGTTCTAAGAAAATAGTCCAGTTTCATTCTTTTGCATGTAGCTGTTCAGTTTTCCTCACTGTTTATTAAAGAGATTTTTTCCCTTTGCATATTCTTGCCTCTTCGGTGAAAGATTAATTGACCATAAAAGTGTGGGTTTATTTCTGAGCTCTGTATTCTGTTCCATTGATCTATGTTGATTTTTATGACAGTACCATACTGTTTTGATTCCTACAGCTTTGTAGTGTATCTTGAAATATGGGATTCTGATGTCTTCATTTTTCTTCTCTTTTTTTCATTTTGCTTTGGTTATTCAGGGTCTTTGTGGTTATACAAATTTTAAGATTATTTGTTCTAGTTCTGTGAAAAATGTTGTTGGTATTTTGATAGTGAGTGCATTAAGTATGTAGATTGATTTGTGTAAAATGGATATTTTAATGATATTTTTTCTCCTGATCTATGCTGGTGGAATATCTTTCCATTTGTTTGTGTCATCTTCAATTTTCTTCATCAGTGTTTTATAGTTTTCAGAACACAAGTTTTTCATGTCCTTGGTTAAGTTTACTCCTATGCATTTTATTATTTTAGGTGCAATTGTAAGTAGGATTGTTATCTTGATATCTCTTTCTGCCACTTCATTATTAGTGTATACAAATGCAATGATTTCTATATATTGGTTATGTATCCTGAGACCTTCCTGAATTCATTTATCAGTTCTAGTGGTATTTTGGTGGAGTCGTCAGTGTTTTCTCTATCTAATCTCATGTCATTGGTAACTTCTTTCTTACCAATTTGTTGTCTGATTGCTGTGCCTAGGACTTCCAATGCTATGGTGAATAAAAGTGGTGATAGTGGGAATCTTTGTCATATTCCTAATCAAAGGGGACAAGCTCTCAGTTTTTCACCATTGAATATGATGTTTGCTTTAGGTTTTTCATATATGGTCTTTATTAGTTTGCAGTATGTTCCCTCTAAATCTACTTTGTTGAGGGTTTTCTTTTTTTATCATGAATGGATGTTGTACTTTGTCAAATGCTACTCTATATCTATTGGAACGGTCATATGCTTTTTATCCTTACCCTTGTTGATGCAAAGTCTTGTGTTGACTGATTTGCAAATATTGAACCATATTTGCAGATCAGAAATAAATCCCACATGATCATGGTGAATTATTTTAAAGGTACTGTTGGATTCATTTTGCTATTTTCTAAAAAATATTTTAGTTATTTATTTGAGAGAGAGAGAGAGAGCATGAGACAGAGAGCATGTTTCATTTAGCTCTCTTGTTATGATTATATCCTGTTCTTTAATTTGGGACACATTCCTCTGGCTCCTCATTTTGTCAAATTATCTGTATCTTCTTCAGTGTTAGGAAAGTCAGCTATGTCTCCTCTTGCAAGTAGTGGCTTTATGAAAAAGAGATCCTGTAGTCCCCTGCACTGCAATGTCCTCTGTTCACCAGAACCTGATGCTTCAGGGGTTTCTCTTGTGTGTGTTACATGCATCATACTGTTGTGGTAGAGCAGCATTTGTCTTAAGTCCAGTCATTTGTAATGGTTTTCTTTGCCTTTTGTGGGCAAGATTTCATCTCTGTGTTGTTAGTGGGCCAGTCTGGGCCTGCCTTGGCCTTGTGTTGAGTCAGATAAGACATTTTCCAGAGCTGGAGTAGCACTGAACTGCAGGGTGCTCTCTCTGTGTTGTCCCCAAGAAGCTTTTGTTGGTGGGTGTGACCTGCAGTCAGACCAGTTGGTGGAGCCTCAGTTAGACTTGTACGTATGATTATCTTCCCCTCTCCTTGAGGCAGGAGTCTCTTTGGAATGGTGCTTGGCCCTAAACACATAGAAGCTGTTGGCACAGTGCCAACAACCTTGGATTGACTCCTGCCAATGGGATGTTAGAAGGGGCAAGTCTGCAAGAGCACACAGGGTCAAGCCACACGTTAACAAGGTCGGTGCTGGTACTTAGAGGGAGGGACCTTGCAGCTACCTGGGATAACTCTTGCCAAAGCTGAGATGGAGTGTGCCTATCTGTAGGAGAACATGGGTGGTGGGGGGGTACACTTTTACAAAGCTAGGTGAAGAGTGTTGGTGATGTGCTGATTCCCACAGGTGTCCATGTAACTAGGCTGGGGCAGGGGGAGGAGCAGAAATGGCACCTGTCCCCCAGTCAGATGTTTTTGGAGATGTCTTCCACAGATCCCTGCCCCTCCAGCACACACTCCGAGATGGGTAAATAAATCTCCCTCATACAGTCCAGACATTTTTCAAATTGCTGCTTCTATGTTGTATGTCAGTAGGGTTGTTTGTTTTGCTTTCTCTTTAAAGATAGGGACTCAAGTTCCTATCACCCTCTGGCTCTCTAGAGCTGAGCTCACTGATATTTAAAGTTCCAGGTGCTAAGCCACACTGATCATAAGAATTTCTGATATTAGGTCCATTTGGTTTTCAGAGCCAAAGGTTTTAGGAATGTCTTTCGAACATGAGTTCCCATGCCTGAGGTTGGGGGTCTAGTGGGGGTCTGCTCCTCTCCCCTCTTTTCACCCAGTGTCATCCCTCCTTCTCAGAGACTGTGGCTCCTGATGACAGAGTCATGATGATGATGTCTCTCTTCCCTTCCTACCTCTTCAATGTGCCCCTTTCTCTCAATTTATCTATGGAGAGACTGTTCTGCCAGCTTGACCCAGTCTTTGGGTCATTTTCTGGGTTATTTACACTGATGGGGGTGTTATTTAGGTATATTCATGGGACAAGGTAAGTCTAGGATCCTCCATTCCATCCTCCTGCTCAGAAGTCTCCATAGAGTTCATCCTTCTAAAGTTTACAATTCACTCATTTTTACTATCGTCATAATAGAAAAACTAGATATCTAAGGGTACCTGTGTGGCTCAGTTGGCTAATTGTTTGACTCTTGATTTCAGCTGAGGTCTTAATCGAAGGGTCATGAGTTTAGTCCCTGCGTAGGGCTTTGTGCTGGCCATGGAGTCTACTTAAAACAAAAACAAAATCAACTAGATATCTAAACTATTTAGATATTGTACAACAATCATCACAAATTTCAAAATATTTTAATTGCTCCCCCAAAACTCCATACCTATTAGCAATGAATATCCATTTCTTCCTGACCTTCCATATGCCCAGCCCCCAAGTCCTCAAAACCACTAATCTCCTTTCTGTCTCTGTGGTTTTGCCTATTCTGGATATTTCATTTAAATGGAATCACATCGGGACACCTGGGTGACTCAGTTGGTTAAACATCTATCTTTGGCTTAGGTCGTGATCCTGGGGTCCTGGGATTGAGCCCCATGTCAGACTCCCTGCTGAGCTTGTCTGTCTTCCTCTGCCCCTCCCCACTGCTTGTGATCTCTTTCTCTCTCTCTCAAATAAATAAGTAAAATTAAAAAAAAATAAATGGACTCATACAATATGTGTCCTCTGTGTTTGGTTTCTTTCACTGAACATATTGCTTTCAGTTCATCCATCTCATAACATGTATCAGAACTCTATTTCTACTTATGGTCAAATAATATTCCATGGTGTTGATTTTGGCATTTTTTTTTAAGATTTTATTTATTTATTTGACAGAGAGATCACAAGCAGATGGAGAGGCAGGCAGAGAGGGAGATAGAGGGAAGCAGGCTCCCTGCTGAGCAGAGAGCCCGATGCGGGACTCGATCCCAGGATCCCGAGATCATGACCTGAGCCGAAGGCAGCGGCTTAACCCACTGAGCCACCCAGGCGCCCATTTATCACCTAATGGGCGTTTGTTTTTTCCTACTTTTTGTTAGTTATGAATAATGCTTCTATGAACATTTGTGTACCAGTTTTTTCTAGATGTATGTTCCCAATTTTCTTGAGTATATACCCAAAAGTGATATTGCTGGGTCATATGGTAACTCTATGTTTAACTTTTTGAGGAACTTCAAATGGTTTTCCAAAGCAACTGTACCTTTTTATTTTTTATTTTTTAAAAATTTGGGGGCTCTTGGGTGGTTCAGTGGGTTACAGCTTCTGTCTTTGGCTCAGGTCATGATCCCAGGGTCCAAGGATCAAACCCCACATTGGGTTCTCTGCTCAGCAGGGAGCCTGCTTCCCTTCCTCTCTCTCTCTGCCAGCCTCTCTGCTAATTGTGATCTCTGTCTGTCAAATTAAAAAAAAATCTTAAACAATTTTTTAATATTTAATTTAAAAATTTTCTTTGTTTTAGAGAGGGAAAGAGAGAACACAAACAGGGGGAGGGGCAGAGGGAGAAGGAGAGAATCTCAAGCAGACTCCACACTGAGCCTGGACATAGGGCTTGGTCTCACAACCCTGAGATTATGACCTGAGCCAGAATCAGGATTTGGATGCTTAACTGAGTCACCCAGGCACCCCCTCAAATGCACCATTTTAGATTCCCACCAGCAGTTATGAGGACTTCTTCATTTTTCCCATGTCCTTCTCAGCTCTTGTATTCAAGGTTTTTTGTTGTTGCTATTTATTTCATTTTGTTCTTTTTTTTTAAAGATCTTATTTTTAAGTAATCTTCACACCCAAAGTGGGGCTTGAACCCACAATCCTGAGATCAAAAGTCAGTCTGAGGGGTTTGAAGTGGCGGGGGGGTGGGAGGTTGGGGTACCAGGTGGTGGGTATTATAGAGGGCATGGCTTGCATGGAGCACTGGGTGTGGTGAAAAAATAATGAATACTGTTTTTCTGAAAATAAATAAATTGGAAAAAAAAAAAAAAGTCCCACATCCCACAGACTGAGCCAGCCAGCTGCCCTTCATTTTGTTTTTGATTCTAGCAATCCATGTGGGTGTGAAATGTTTTTAATTTGCATTTCCTTTAATGACTACTGATGTTGAGCATCTTTTCTTGTGCTTGTTGGCACTTGTATAGCTTCTTTGGAGAGATGTCTATACACATCCTTTCTCTATTTTCAATTGGGTTGTTTGTATTTTTATTATTAAATTGTACAAGTTCTTTACATATAGTAGACGCAAGAATCATATCAGGTATATAATTTGCCAATATTTTCTCCCTTTACATTGTCTTTTCATTTTATTGATGGCATCAGATGAGGCACAAAAGTTTAATTTTTATGGAAACCAATTTATCTATTTTTTCCTATTGTTTTGTCACTGATTTTTTTTTTTTTTTTACAAAAGCCCTGGATGTCAAGCTTTTCTCACAGAATGTGCTCTGAAAAATGTCAAATAAAGACAAGTCCTGATAATGGAGCTTTTAGGTGAGCCACGAGAGAAGCAAATCTCTGGAAATAGGGCTATTAGGGATCTCCAAATCTATTATGTCTCATCCAGTGGCTGTTAAACTGCTATTTTTTACAGACCCTGTAGTTGTGAAGCTGTTGAATTTTAAGGCTCCCATAAAGCTAGATGAGAAGGATGGGATTAGGGCATGTCAAAATGTCACAGGGCTTATTGCTCTTACCAAGATTCATCTATTTCCCTTGAATGACCACTTCTTGGCCTTTAGTTAATTTCCATAGTTCTGATACATTTATTTTAAGAGTTTTTGCTAGAGCTTTCATTGCTTTTATGAAGGGGAAGATTGTGGGGGGAGATTGTTACTACACCATTTGGAATATCTATCTACATCCAGAACTGAATTACCTAATACACAGTAAACTTGGACAAATCTCAAGAGAATTATATTGAATAAAAAAAATTTCAAAAGGTTACATACCATATGATTCCATTTATATGATATTTTTTAAATAAAACAAAACAAGAGATATGGATTACAGACTAGGGTTGGCAAGGGTTAGGGCAGTAAGAAAGGAAAAGGCTGTGGTTATAAAAGAAGAGCAGTTACGAAAGTCCTAGATGACATCTTCTTCCAATAGAAGACTTTAGTCTACACTTAAAATCTGTTGTTCAGTGTAGCCACCTTCATGAATGATCTTAGCCAGATCTGGAAAACTTGCGGCAGCTTCTCTATGAGCACTTGCTGCCTCACCTTGCACTCTCATGTTATGGAGAAGGCTTCTTTCCTTACTTCATGACCCAGCTTCTGCTAGCTTCCAACTTATCTGCAGCTTCTCCACCTCTCTCAGCCTTCCTAGGATTGAAGAGAGTTAGGGCCTTGCTCTGGATTAGCCTTTGCCTTAAGGGAATGTTGTGGCTGGCTTGATCCTCTATCCAGACCACTGGAACTTTCTTCATCTCAGCAATAAGGCTGTTTCAGTTTCTTACCATTCGTGTATTACCTGGAGTAGCACTTTTAATTTTCTTCAGGAAGTTTTCCTTTGCATTCAAAACTTGGTGCAAAATGCCTAGTTTTTGGTCTGTTTTGGGTCTTGACTTGCCTTCCCCACTGCACTTAATGATAATGAGCTTCAGCTTTTCATTTAAAGGGAGAGACATGCAACTCTTCCTTTCACTTTAATACCTAGGGGACACCATAGGATTATTCAATGGCCAAATTTCAATATTGCTGTTATCTCAGGGAATAGGGAAACCCAAAGAGAGGAAGAGAGACAGGGAAACAGCAGATCAGTGGAACAGTCAGAACACATAAAACATTTATTCATTAAGCTTGCCAACTTTTTTTTTTTTTTTGAGAGAGAGAGAGAGCACATGGTAGGAGGGGCAGAAGGTGAGGGAGAGAGAGAATCTTATGCTGGCTCTGTACCCAGCACAGAGTCTGACATGGGGCTTGATTCCATGACCCTGAGATCATGACCTGAGCAGAAATCAAGAGTTGGTGTTTCACTGATTGAGTGAAGTCATCTTATATGGGTATGGTTTGAGGTACCCCAGAATAATTACTATCATAATACAAAAGACCACTGATTAGAGACCACCATAACAAATACAATCATAAAAATTGGGAATTATTGTGAGAACTACCAAAATGTGACACGGAAACACAAAGTGAGCAAATGCTGTTGGAAAAATGATGCCAATAGACTGTCTCGATGCAGGAGGGCTAAGAGCTTTCAGTTTGTTAGAAAAGAAAAAGAAAAGAAAACTAATAATATCTATGAAGTGCAATAAAAGAAAGCACAATAAATAAAGGTGTGTCTATATTACAAAACTATAATAATTATAACAGTATGTCACTGGCATAAATAGAGATGCACAGATCAACAGAACATAATAGAGAGCCCAGAAATAAACTCCTGCATATAAGGTCAGTCAATATTTGACAAGGGACTCAAGAACAGCCAATGAGGGAAGAACAGTCCCCAACAAATGGTGCTGAGAAAACTCGACAACACGTAGAGAAAAATGAACAGGACCCTTAGCTTACAGAGACCTTATTTGAAACACTTGGCTGCACCTCATCTTTCCCCAAATGTTCTGAGTCTCCTAACAAGCAATTCAGTTGGCTGATTCCAGCTCTCCATCCTGTCTCTTCTCTCAAACATTCACAGAGCCAGCAGACAGTCAACATGGGAAAAGAAAGGATCTGAGTTCCTAGAAAATCAGAAATTGACCATATTAAAAGTTCTTGACATTTCAGAGACCTCAAGCATTAAATCACATGGTTATTTTAATTTTGACTCTGGCTGTTTCAGAGACCTCAAGCATTAAATCACATGGTTATTTTAATTTTGACTCTGGCTGTAATTCCAAACTTCGTGATGAGAAATGTGTAGACTTTTTGATATAAATTTATTGCGTTTTAAAATAAAAAGTGACATAATCATATCTTTAAGTCTGAACCTTGATACTGTGCAAATTGATTCAAATTTGGATGGTTTTATTGCTTCTCACAGTTATATTCAAATGGTATTCAGTGAGTACACAGAGGTACTATTTGAGAAAGTATACTTTATCATTACCTTGACATATTTAATATCATAACTGTGAATTTTAATAGAAGAAAATTTTGAAATTTATTAAGTTAGCTCAATGCTCTGATTTGAGATTACTGAGGTATATCTGAACTGAAATGGTCAAAATATAATACTAAAAATATAAATAGTATAAACACCAAATATAAATATAAATATAAAAGCATAATATAACACTAAAAAACAATACTGTGCATTTTATTTTTTAAAGATTATTTATTTATTTATTTATTCATTCATGAGAGAGAGAGAGAGATTGAGAATTAGCAGTGGGACTGGGGGAGCAACAGAGGGAGAAGCAGATTCCCCACTGAGCACGGAACCTGAGCCGAAGGCAGACATTGAACTGACTGGGCCACCCAGGCACCCCTAAAGTTCTTTAGGTTTAAATAAGAAAAGTGGGTTTTAGTATTCTGTGAGTCTCATTGACAAAAAAATCAAGAATCATTTAGTGGTCAAGAATAATATACAGAAATTCAAACTATTTAAGGATTATTCTTAAAATAATTTTAGTAATATATTGTTAAGATCTAGGATAGTCAAAGTCCTATTTTACAGTAACACCTCCAGTCTTGATTTTTCTTTAAACCCTGTTCAAAGCACTTTGATTGCTATTATGAGAGATATAAAGGTGAAATAGGCCCTATCCCTGCAAGAAGGAACCTGTAAAGTTTAACTCACAAAGCTTACCAGTCAATAGGTAAACTCTCAGCTCCAAGCCACTCCCTTTCTTTTAGCAGAAAACCTGGCATCCTAATTCAATGAAAGAATTAAGAAATTCATCTCTATCTCTGTGAGCCTCTCTCCCTCCAACTTTGAAAGGAGGGTCGTGGCTCCCGTTCCAGTATGACCCCGACCCTTGGGCTTTGGTCCATCTCCTCCCTTTCCTTGAGCTTCTGGGCCCAGGGTCCTCATTATTCTCTTAATGGATTTTTGCCTGAGCCTCATAAAGTGTTAAAGACTCAAAGCAACCAAAAACACAACCTGAGGTATTCTCTCTTCCACAGGTACTGTCTCTTCCTTTCCATAGAGTAGGCCACAACTGCCCTTCCACTTCTTCACGTCTTACCATGTAAGGGAAGAGAGAGTCCTGTTGACATCGTGTTAGTTGTCCTGCTGGATAACTCACGTTCTGGATTTGGCTGATTGCTTCTTCATACTGGTTTTACTTCGTCCTTCTGGCCAGGCTCTCCTGTAAACTAGAAGTTTGTTCTGATGCCTTAACTAGATTTAGGCTGAATATTGTTGGTAGAGGCACCTGGGTGGCTCAGTCATTAAGGGTCTGCCTTTGGTTCAGGTCATGATCCCAGGCTCCTGGGATCGAGCCTCGAGCCCCACATCCTGCTCCCTGCTCCACGGAAAGCCTGCTTCTCCCTCTCCCACTGCCCCTGCTATGTCCCCTCTCTCACTGTGTCTCTCTCTGTCAAACAAATAAATAAAATCTTAGGGAAAAGGGCAAGGGGAAATGGAGAGGAGAAGGGAGTTGAGGGAAATTGGAAGGGGAGGTGAACCATGAGAGACTATGGACTCTGGAAAATAATCTGAGGGTTTTGAACGGGCAGGGGGTGGGAAGTTGGGGGAACCAGGTGGTAGGTATTATAGAGGGCATGGATTGCATGGAGCACTGGGTATGGCGCAAAAACAATGAATACTGTTACGCTGAAAAGAAATAAAAAATTAAAAAAAAAATCTTAGGGGGAAAAATTGTTGGCAACACAATTGTTATAAAAACATTAAGTTTTTTGTTCTCATTTTATAAGAAGGGCTGTGAGACTTTAACTCACCTGCGCCCTTTCATGGCTGGGTGAACCCGTATTTGGCAGATGGCTAATTAAAGCTTCATCTCACTTATTCTGATTCATTCTTTCTAGGCTTCTGCCCCCAAGCAAATCTTCAGATTGAAACTTCTTTGCCAAATACCACCCACGGACCTTCTAAGGGCCAAGTCCTTTCTGTGATGTGATCTGGTTGGCCATACCCTGAAAATGACACAGGGAAGAGGTGTTACTGAATTGATTACTGTGGTGGGAGACTGGGGTACAGTCCAGCAAGGGACCCTCTGAGGATCCATACCAAATGCATTTCAGAGATGTCTCTTTCTTAAAGCTGGGATCCTGCAACATACACCTACCAATTCCCAACCTCTGTTGTTTAAGGACTGCCCTGGGGGCATTAACTTCCCCTTGAACTCCTCCTGTGCTGTTGCAAGAGCATTGCCCAAGAGCATGATCTTTCAGAGAAACCTCTAGCCAGAAAAGCAAAGTAAAGTGGACTGTTACCACGGTCTGGGAGTGTGTGCCATCGCTGCAGCTGAAATCGGAGGTTGTTGTGACGTGGGACACCACGTGCGTCTACTCGTGTCTCCAGATGTGATCTGACACCTAAGACTCTTAAACACATTGACAGCGCTAACCACTTGGTCAACCCTGACAGCCTCCGCTAATTGGCCTCTTCATTCTCCTCTTTTTCCTCTTTGTGAGAGCTATTGGGGTGTGGGAAGAATGAGGGGGCTCAGCAGTGGGTTCCCAGAAAAAAAGGGAGTGGAAAAGAGCTCTGACACTATGAAGGTTTAATTTCTGCCTTGAGAAAAATCTTTATTTGGGATTACATGGAATTTAACTTTTGGGTGTGAATTATTGTGGAAGGAGGATTAGGGAGATTTGAAATGACCATCAAAGCAATAAAGCCTGCATGGTGTTGTGAACTGTCTTCATCTGAATACAGGAAGCCTGGACATGTCTCTCTTAAAATATTTTAGTTTATTAGTCTATTTAGTAATAGAACACTGAGTTTTAGCTGGGCACAGAGCTACCCCTCTAATGACTATTTCCCAGTCCACCTTGCAGCTGGATATTGTGGTATGATTAAATTCTCCCCAATGGAAAAATGACACAATTATGTAAAAGTCCATTAAAAAAGGAATTTTTTGCACTTCTTCTCTTTCCCCTTTCTTGCAGGCTGGCAACATAGATATAATTCTGGTGAGTGTGTTTTTGTGTATGGGGATGAGGATGACTCACTTGGATTTGGGGGGAAAATGATGCAGGGACCTGGGCTCATGAAGAATCTTACTGGGCAGACCCTCCCTGCCAGCCTGTGACTGCCCACTTCTGGACTCAGTGGAGAGAAACAAGTTTCCACCTTTTATCTTAGGGCCTCTTTGGTACAGAAGTTTGGCTTGGACGTGAACAAAATATTCAAGCAAGAATCTTGGGAAATAGCCTATAGTCCTTCCTTTCTCATATATCTACAGCTCTCTCATCACCAAACATACAATTATAGGTCCAGCCCAATCCCTTCAACCTCTCATGTCTGCTCCTACCTCACTCACTAAGTCCACAACTACTGTCCCTGCCGAGGACTGCATCCTCTCACTGGACTACAACAATGTCCCTTTAACCATTCTTGCCCCTCAATCTTGGGCGTCAATACATTCAGAAGCTGAATCTTGAGAAGACAAATTCAATTGCGTCAGGTCCCTACTTAAATATTCTCAGTGAATTCACACTATATGCAAAAATAGTCAATTCCCTGGCACGGAATATAAAGTTTCCAAGATCTGATGTTAACCAACATTGCCAGCTTGTTCCCATTCCAAACCTCCCCTCCTATCCTAAGATCTGGTCAAAACAAAATACATTCCATAACTTGAACATTCCCATCATTGGAACTCTGTCTCTGTGGGAACTATAACTCTTTATTGAAGTTATTTCCTTAACGGTCTTCCTCAACATTCCCATCCTCCAACTTCATAGATTACAAGTGACTATCTACAAGTGGCTACCCAGAGTCCCAGGTCCTCCAGGAATTATTAGCCAGAGATATCAGAAAATATTGCCTTTTTCCACTGGGGCTTCCAACCTGGTAGGATGTCGGTCTTGGATGTCCTGGTAATCATTTTGTCTGCCATGTCATAAAATCTAGCCCAACTGATGGTATAGTAGAGATTGCTATTTATACAATATTTTCCCATAGCGTTCTACAAGAAGGAATCTGTAAAGTTAAAGTTTATACTTGTTGACCCAGAGTAAAGACTACCTCTCCCAGGCACTCTTGCAGTAGGTGTGGCTACGTGGTTAAGACCTGGCTAGTGTCATGTGACTGGACAAGATGTACACACTTTCCCTTATAGGGAAGGGTCTTGTCCTCTTCTTACCCTCTTCCTTATAGCTTCTTTCCCTTCCTTCTTTATATAGTCTTAAACATAAGTGTGAACCAGCTTGGACTGTGTGGACCAGAACCCTCTAGGGTTAGCAGAATGGGAAACCAGAAAGCCTGTTCTCAGGTGACTTTCTAGATGAGGGGAGACATAGCAGATTGTGGATTTATATGATAATCTTCTATCTTATTAAAACAACTATAGGGTCTCCACATACATACAAGCACACAGAGATCATAATGTATGAGAGGAAAACATCAATCCCTGATATCTTCTCTACACAAAGAAAGCCATAAGGACTTGGAGACTCTGACCAGACCGTGCCTGGAAGTGAGAGCCATCGCTATTTGTTAGTTACCCAAGAATTAAGGAATAGTTTTCTCCCCCCACTCCAAATATTCCTAATATATGGTGGTTTCAAGCAGCTGTAATTGCTTTGGAGGTGAGACTCTAAAGTTTGATTCTATTGGAGAGGTGACTGTCCAGAGTAGGAATGGTTACTAAGAAAATACACCTCAAATGGGGGAAATGGTATGCAACAATGTCTGTCCCTTACTCTCCCTGTGTCTTAGACCATGGTTAGTCTGTAAGATTAAAGAAGCAAGGAACTGTAGCTGATTGGCTAGATATGAGTGACATAGTGGCCCCAAGTCAGGGAAAGGGCACAAAAACTATTGCCTATCTGGTTTTCTAAGACTTGGCAGCTTCTATGAACACTGTTTTTATTCCTTCATGAAATTAAAAACAAAACAACAAAAACTGGTTTGCACATATTTAACCATCTTGATGGTTCTAAAAATAGCTTATCAATTCTCTTAGGATTTCTAGTCACATTTTCTAAGAATAATTTTCCTTACTACTTTCTTGCTTTATCATATTTGTTATAATGAATATTCTCTTAAAGTTAATTGTAATGATACGGTGTTTAAGTTAAGATGCAGGCGAGATCTGAAGAGAGGACAGAGGCAAAGTAAAACACCTAAGAAGCACGTGACATAAAATGATCCCAATAGTTCAAATGTAAGCAGACTAGGGATGTCTACATTCTGGTTACACGGTTTAGGATTTCAAGGACAAACTTTCTTTAAAAAAAAAGAAAGTGGACTTTCTTAGTGGATTGATACAGAGCTGCAAACTTTTTATACTTCCAACTTACGAATATTCAAACAAATTCAATTAAATGATTTTAGTTTACAACTCATTTGTCATGTTTTATATATTTGCCTTATGTCAGCACGAATTGACAAAAATGATATCAGGCAAAGCACTGGTTCCTAGTTTAATGAGCAGTGAGTAGCAAGTTGATTATATTATATTTTTATTTTTTTAAAAAGATTTTATTTATTTATTTGACAGAGAGAGAGATGACAAGCAGGCAGAGAGAGAGAGGGGGAAGCAGGCTCCCTGCTGAGCAGAGAGCCCGATGCGGGGCTCGATCCCAGGACCCTGAGATCGTGACCTGAGCTGAAGGCAGCGGCTTAATCCACTGAGCCACCCAGGCGCCCTGCAAATTGATTATATTTTAAATAGACTCCTTATGGTTAAATGTCCTTTTCCAACCACCTGTTAACCTGGTCATTATGAGATAAAGAACTCTGGTTACTTAAGTGTATGGCTAATAAGCAGCTGATATGTTGCCAGTTTGAAACATCTGGAACCTATATTTTGCTTTGAATTCTCATTATACAGTCTTCCTAGACAGTAGTCATATACATAACATATATGCATAACTCTTCAAGTCAAAGCTTTCAAATAGATTAACTCATTTGATTAATTTCTTTTGATTCAGAAATCAAATTTAGTTACTTAACTACTCATGTTAACTATTAAATGGAGAAATTTAAACAGCAGAAATGTCAACTCTGTCTCAGTTCTGAGGTACCCCTTCATAGTCACATCCCTTTCAGATGGTAAATGTATATTATTTTGTTAGCTCTATTTTAGGAAAGATGTAATAATGCTCTTCTCCCTCTAACAAATATTTGAGCAATATGCCTTGCGAAAAAAGGTGAATTTCTTTTTGTAGAAGTGTTCTTGGGACTCTGTCACAAGTGTTCTTTTCCTGGGTGTGTGGAATATCTTGTAATTATAAAAACATGAATATATACATTTTTCTGGGGAATGAGTCAATAGCTTCCCTCAGATTCTCAATAAGATCCAGGTACAAAACAGAAGAAAACATTGTAACTACAGAAGAAGGCAACTATAATTTAAATTTAATCCTAAACCCAAATTAAACAAGGTATTTGCTAACTTAGTCTTTTATCCTTCCAAAAATGCCAACAACGCTTACCATTTGAATTGTGTAAGTATTTAAAATAATTTGGGTTTGCTGAGCTTTTCAGACTACTGGCATAAAGATACAAAAAAAAAAATTAAGATCCTTCTAAATCCTACACAGAATAGCCTTACAAACAATATTATACTGAGCATTTGGTAAAAGGTGTGTCAATTAATTGTAAAACTGAGACAAAGTTGCTTTCCTGTCAAGAAGGGATTTCAACACTGCTGGTTGTGTCACTCACTGCACAAGCAAAGGTTTTATACACTTAGCAGAAATGCTAATTAAAAGGTCAGAAGGCCTGGGTTCCAGTGCCATTTTTATTTGTAACTAACCATATACAAATCACTTATCTATAAAATAATGGTTAACATCTATCCCCTAATTCACAAATATATCACGAAACCAGTCTTCCCCCAGAACTTCTTTTTAAACCATGACATTACTGTTCATTAGCTTATACCTAACTAAAGGATAAAAATGACAAATTGTAGGGGCACCTGGGTGGCTCAGTGGGTTAAAGCCTCTGCCTTCAGCTCAGGTCATGATCCCAGGGTCCTGGGATCGAGCTCCACATCGGGCTCTCTGCTCAGTGGTGAGCCTGCTTCCTCCTCTCTCTCTGCCTGCCTCTCTGCCTACTTGTGATCTGTATGTCAAAAAAAAAAAAAAGAAAGAAAAAAAAAAGAAAAACAAATTGTAGAATTTGTCTTTTATCAATCAGTTGCAGACTTCAATTCTGCAAATGGATAATCTGGTTGAGATCAGCACTGTCCTATTTCGACCTTACAAAACAAAAAGCTATCAACAAGAAGTTACTAGTGAAGAAGAGGTGGCCAAAAATAACACTACTAAGAAATCACTAAGTTAAGACCATTTTAACATCCCTGATAGCAAATGGAACGAAAGTTAGGCTTAGGCCACTAAAGAATGTTTGCTGCTTTGAGGGCACACATTCTTTTTTTTTTTTTAAAGATTTTATTTATTTATTTGACAGAGAGAGATCACAAGTAGGCAGAGAGGCAGGCAGAGAGAGAGAGGGAAGCAGGCTCCCTGCTGAGCAGAGAGCCCGATGCGGGACTCGATCCCAGGACTCTGAGATCATGACCTGAGCCGAAGGCAGCGGCTTAACCCACTGAGCCACCCAGGCGGAGGGCACACATTCTTAAGAACACATTACTAGAGCAAGAGTCTTATTTCACTAGAAATAACGTCAAACAGGAATGTCCTATGGACTCTTCGGATGCCCAATCAAAATGGCCAAATAAACATTTGTGTGCTTGGTTTTTGTTGTTGTTGTTGTTGTTTTTGTTTTTTTAATCCTTTTCTCTCTCCCTCTTTTTTATTCAGAATTCGGGTCCCTACCCCAGGCATACTCCTCAGTACTCTGGTGCGGTGTAAGAAATGTTAGCATTCGGTCACTACAGAATAAACACATAAGAGGAATTAACATATTGAAAAAAGAGGCAAAAGGAGGATTCTAAGTCGGTATAGAAAAATTTATAGACTATAGGCGTCTGTATATGTACACCATCTATCATGGATATGTGTTGTGACAGTCATATGTATTCACAGACCCTCAAAAGGTAAGCACCTCTATCTCTCTGTATTTAAAAGTATCAATTTGTGTGATTTAGTTTATAGTTCTGGACTTACCCTTACTTTATGGTGACACAAAAACAAACAAAAAGACAAAAAACAAAGGCTGGAGCATGGTTCACAGAGAAATACAGAACAAATACAAATACCCTAATAAAATAACCATGTACACCATTGCTAGGGAAACATTTTAGACGAAATATCCTTTCACTATCGGCCCCAAATGCCATCACCCACTTACGTTCTTTAACTGTCAACTTTTAATAGAAAAATAACTTTGTGATGATAATCATATACAGTGACTTACAAAACTTGACAGAACATTTCGATGCTACACAAAACAGTTCCATACACAGCTTTGTTTTAAAGTTCTCTGCGGGCACTTGATTTCATGGTTGATAGATGCAGTAGCTACTGATCTCAATAAAACACCCTTTTAGCTTAAATGTATTTTCAAAACCAGTATTACTTCACAAAAAAAGTAAAGAATAAATCACTTCCTGCTGAAGAATCCTCTAAGATGAACACCAAAACTATACAGCCAAGATATTTTAGGAAAGCATATAAACTTTTTAAAACTACGCATGACGAACAGATGAAAATTTACATTACTCAATCATATGTCCAGTGAAAAAAAGGATTGTTTATTTGATTGAATGAAGCACGTATCAGATATAGATGAAATATATGATCTTACAAAGTTACCTTTTTCTTACAAGTTACCTTTTTTTTTGGTTTAGAAGGGTGTTTAAATAATTGGTGATTCTACTAGATTGGATGTTTTTTAAAATAGAAAAATGGTCATTTAGCAACTGTACATTATATTCCAAATTTAAAAGTGAAATTTCTTGAAAGCAGTGGAATCCTGATTTTTTTTTCTTTCTTTTTTTTTTTTAACTTTCTGTGAGCTCTTAAGACCATTCTGCACATTATCAAAATGAAATCCCATTTTATAACATATATCCAAATTTTTTTCTTTGCAGAAGGGTAGAAAACCAAACCAAATTTAACTATACTAACTTATAATACTAAAAACTGGCTAGTTCAAAATTTGGGAAATCTACTATTTTCATTATTCTGAAGGAAAATATAAACCTTCAAAGCCCTACCAACAACTTCTAGTCCAATGTTCTACTTTTCAAAATTAAAAAGTTAAATTCTTCGTGGCACTAAATAGAATTAAAAAGTTAACAGAAGGCTAAAGTAGAAAATCAAAATATAAAGGGCACAACTAACCAAAACAATCCACTGGTGCAACAAATATTTGAACAATGAAAAAACCACCAAGCATTCTAATCAATTAGAATAGTTCATCTTTGCATATTTTAATCTCAACTTTTAGCACAGTAAATTATCATATAGGTTGATTTCATGGACTGTTTAAATTCTGTAACATTACATTAGTAATTCAAACATGACCCTTTCTAAACCAAATCTGCAGTCCTAATCAACATTTTTCTTTTCAAGAAATCTTTTTAAGATACATTCCTTAGTAGTAGAAACATTTTAGTGCTTCAAAATATTTACAAAGAACCCTGCTGATCCTGTGCATTTCGCTGAGGTGCTACCTGCACCCAGACTTCATCATCAGAAAAAGAACTTGAACTTCCTGACTCTGAGTCCAGTTCACTGAATCCATCTAAGTCCCATTCAGTGCTAGACTCACTTCGAGCATCATCTTCCTCAGTGATGAAACTCTGTCCAGGTTCGAGGCAGGAAGGATAAACACGTGCACAGAGGCAAATAAAGCCAGAGTCAAACTGCAAAAGGCCTAACATGGTACCTATATTAATCCATTGGTCTTCCCTAGTATCATATTCATAAACAGTCACCCGGTTTTTTTTCCACTGAGGGGTGGTGGAAGTGATGAGAAGCAACTTTTGGCCATGATTGACAATCTGATAGTTGTGGGTCTCTGAGTCCAAGGGAATATTACTAATCCGCCTCCATTCTCCCCTGGCTGGGTTATAGACCTTCATGACTGGGATGTCACAGATGCAGTAGATCTCATCATTGAAGACACAGGCTTCCTGAAAGTCACTACGTTTAAGTGAAGCACAGTTCAGCCACGTATTGTGGCTAGGATCGTAGTAGAGCATGCGCTTACTGTTCACAGCATAAAGATAGTTCTGAACCACTATTAGTTCAAAGGAATAGAAGGAATGGGGTACAGGAGCCACCAGCGCCCACTGGTTTCTCTGGACACTGTAGCATTCCACTTCCTTCAGTTTGACTCCAGTAATTGGGTCTCGCCCACCCAAGATGTAGATGTAGCCATTGAGGTAGGCCACATCCATGCCCTCCCGGCACAGCAGACGGTCAGCAAGCTGCTGCCAGCTATTCTGGGCTGGCTTATACACCCAGAGGTCCTTCCTGGGCTGAGCGGCCAGGTAGATGTCATGATCTGGAGAGACACAGACAGCTGAGGAGGTGATAGTCTTAGTGTGAGCCAAGCTAGTTAAAGGAGATGGCATTGTGTAAATGTCCCCTGAGTATGGGTCATAGCAGAGAAAGGGATCTCTAGGATGTCCAAAGAAGACCACCATCTCCTTGGCACACATACCCAGTCTCTGGGGGGGATTTTCTGCTGTGGGTACAACAGAGCTGTTGCTGTTATCTGGCTTCGGGACCAGAGACTTGCACAACTTGTCACCATAACGCATCTGCAGGGCCCCTTCAATAAGGTCTAGACAGTACTTTTTCACTATGGGCTTGGTCAGCAGCCCTTCCAAGTAATCCTGATCTTCATCTCTGAAGTGCGTCCAGCGGACACACTTGAAGACCTCCGCAGCGCTGGGGCCTCGCTCCTTGGGAGCCGCCTCCAACCACTGCACGGCCACATGACACACAGTCCGCTCACTCTCGATGTCCAGACTATCCAGACGCAGGACAGCCAGCAGCTGGGCCAAGCTCAGATCTGCCAGACTCTCCTCCCTTACTGAACCCATCCGGCTGAGTTGTTTAAAATTGTGGGCTATAAAGGACTGGGCCTGGGATCGCAGCTTGTGATGGTCGAAGGCGTCGGCAAACTTGAGGATAGCAGTGCAGTTGGCCAGGTCAAGGCGGCGGGCTAGGAAGGAGGCACAGGCTTCCCGCACATATTCGAGCTGCAACATGTCAGAGGCAGCGTAAAGACGTTGCACGTTGGCCTCACTCAGCGACACGCGACCCGTGTAGCAGTAGTCGACCAGCACCTCGAAGGACTCGGCATCCACATCATGCATGGTCACGTTTGCCTGGTGGCTCTCGTACATGCCACCGGTGAACATGCTCTTGAAGTAGGGACACGCGGCAGCCAGCACGTTACGGTTGCAGGAAAAAAGGCGGCCGGTGCCAGGCCCGCTGCCAGGCGTCACCACCTCGATGGTCACATCGCATAACAGCCGCGCGTCGTAGAAGGACTTCAGCTGTGCCAGGAGGGCTGCAGAATGAGCCGTGTCCTTCAGCTCCTCCGGGCCCGTGAAAAAAGCCGAAACAGAAGGCTTGGAAATTCTCTTGGGTCGCCTCCCGCCGCGGGGACTGGCCAGGCGGCGAGAGCGCGGAGCTTCTTCCCGGGACTGCATGGTGGAGATGGCGGCGGGGTATGAGGGCGAGAATGGGTGCAAGGACCGGGCTCTGGCTCCTCCTCGCCCTCTTCTCGAAGGCGCTAGATCGCGGCGTCCCTGAATAGACTGCAGGGGCCGCACTTACTCAACTCAGCCCTGAGCCGCGGTGCCGCCTCCCTTTATCGCGTAGACAGTGCCTGACTCACCCTCTTCCAGTTCCGCGCCCTTTCTCCGCCTCAGTTCGTTTACAGGACCCGCTGGACGGAACCAAGAAAGCCGCCACTGCCGCGCTGGCAATACCGGTAGGCGTCCAAGAGAACTACAGCTCCCAGGCTGCCTTTCGCGCCTCGAGGCATGCCGGGGTCCTCCAGACTCAAGGGGATAAGCGGACGGACAGAAGCCGCTGTGCATCTTGGGAGTAGTAGTTTGAGTAATATCGCGAGGTTTCTTGGGGCGAACTGCTTGGCTAACAGAATTTGAAAGCGTTAATTCTCCTGGATTTGTTGGTTTGTAGGATTGGCTTTGAAGTTCCAGGGTAAAATCTCTGTTTTAGTATTCGTTAATTGTGTGGCATCCCTCTGAGAACTTTTCCCTCTGTGAAGTGGGGATAATAATTTTCATGGGATTGTGTGAGAGTGGAATGAGATAAATTGGAGAGGACATAGGACGCTTCAATAAATACTTGTTGATTAGAATAATTACATGCTTACACCATGCCTAGAATAGGAAGATTCGATCTTTGTTAGCATATTTGGGGGGGGGTGTTAAAAAAAAAATGAGATACCCAGAACATGTGAAACCATGAGCAAATTCTGCAAGAAAACTTTGTTTATAATGTTGATTCTTTTGAAGGGTTCTGAAGGTTATTACAATATTTTCAATACTAAACGATATCCGTAGGTTCATTAGGATGTCTTAGACAAAGATGAGGTCCCAGAGAACACCATTTATAGGTGGCCTCAAAAAGCAGATAAGGCATATTAAACAGGTGGGTCTCAACATCTCACCAAATCAACACTTCCTCTGGGGAGCAAGATTATTTTCATAAGCTCTTAATATGAGTATTTTTTTGAGTCGTCTAATACTTCTCATTTGACTTCCTTTCCGCAAATCAGTCAAAGATTATAGTTGTCTTTATCAAGGAGTTTAAACGGGAGTTTTAAAATATTTAAACACAAGGCCTTGTACAAAAGCACAAGATCCTGAAAGCTCTATATTCATGCATGCCGTAATAGTTTGAATTGATATAGTTCAATCTGTGCTTTACAAACGTGTTTATGTATGTACTGATCAATATTCTTAAATGGTCAAAATCAGGTGCTTAGAGACTGGGTTTTGGGTCATCTTTTTTTAAAAGGAAACTTTTTTTTAAAGATTTATTTATTTTTTTGACAGAGATTACAAGTAGGCAGAGAGGCTGGCTGGGGGTGGGGGGTGGAGCAGGCTCCCCGCTGAGCAGAGAGCCGAATGTGGGGCTCCATCCCAGGACCCTGAGATCATGACTTGAGCTGAAGTCAGAGGCTTAACTCACTGAGCCACCCAGGCACCCTGGGGAGCTTTTACCTTAAAAAGCAGTTTCTCTTGCCACTAGTTTGTCACTCGTTACCATAACTTAACAAAATCTTGGTATTACATTGATAGGTGGATAACACATGGCAGGAGAATAACTCAAATTGTTTTGCTCTTTTGTCCTATTAGCTGGAGATCTTCTACTGGAAATAGATCGTGGGCTCCAGTACCTCCTCTGTAGGGCTGTTGGGTATATCCCTTAGATACACTTGAGAGAATTAGGTCATTAGTAACATTGATTGCTTTCTCACCTGCACTAGAAGAGCTGGGGGAAAAGCAATTCCAATTTTTTCATACTGGTAAAATATACAGTAGTTACCATTTTAATTCTTTAAGAGTACATTTCTCTGGCATTAACTACATTCACATTGTTTTGCAAACATCACCACCGCCCATCTCCAGAGCTCTTTTCATCTTGCAGAACTGAAGCTTTGTACCCATTTACAGTGACTCTCCTCTCCCCCTTCCCCCAACCCCCTAGTAATAATCACCATTCTATGTTGTCTCCGAATTTGACTACCTTAAGTACTGCATATCAATTCAGCAACTGATTTTTAACTTCCTTATATCTGCCCTTTGTTAGTTGGTTTAGATTATCTTTTTACACAATCCAAAGTATTTAGCAGGACAGGAAACAACGTGTGTTGGAGAGGATGTGGAGAAAGGGGAACCCTCTTACACTGTTGGTGGGAATGCAAGTTGGTGCAGGCACTTTGGAGAACAGTGTGGAGATTCCTCAAGAAATTAAAAATAGAGCTTCCCTATGACCCTGCAATTACACTACTGGGTATTTACCCTGAAGATACAGATGTAGTGAAAAGAAGGGCCATCTGTACCCCAATGTTCATAGCAGCAATGGCCACAGTTGCCAAACTGTTGAAAGAACCAAGATGCCTTTCAACAGCTGAATGGATAAGGAAGATGTGGTTCATATACACTATGGAGTATTATGCCTCCATCAGAAAGGATGAATACTCAACTTTTCTATCAATATGGACGGGACTGGAAGAGATTATGCTGAGTGAAATAAGTCACGCAGAGTCAATTATCATATGGTTTCACTTATTTGTGGAACATAAGAAATAACACAGAGGACATGGGGAGAGGGAGAGGAGAAGGGAGTTGATGGGAAATTGGAGGGGAAGATGAACCATAAGAGGGGTCTGGGAGGGGCGGGGGTAGGAGGTTGGCTGAGTATGGAGGGCACGTATTGCATGGAGCACTGGGTGTGGTGCATAAACAATGAATTCTGGTACACTGAAAAGAAATTTAAAAAATTAAAAATTAGGGGTGCCTGGGTGGCTCAGTGGGTTCGGCTCGGGTCATGATCCCAGGGTTCTGGGATCGAACCCCGCATTGGGCTCTTTGCTCAGTGGGAAGTCTGCTTCTTCCTCTCTCTCTGCCTGCCTCTCTGCCTACTTGTGATCTCTGTCTGTCAAATAAATAAAATCTTTAAAAAAAAGAAAAAAGAAAAAACAAAGTATTTAGCAGGCACAGTGCCCTAAGGTCCGAAGGAGTGCTGCCACCGAACTTTGTAACGCTGTAAACGTTTAATACCTTCACTGACTGACAAGGTAGCTGGACGCCACAGGCAGCTTTCGAGTACTTCAGATGGGGCTAGTGCAACTGAGGAATTGAATTTAACATTTTAGAAACCCAGCATTGGTATCACTGCAATTCAATGGGCAGAGGAAAGTCTGTTCAACAAATAATGTTGAATAATCAGTTCACAATGTAAAAAAAAAAAAAAAAAAGAACTTTGGCCCTTAGCTTATACCACACACATAAAATTTTAAATGGATCTTAATATTAAACAGAGACATGAAAACTCTGACACCTCTAAAAGAAAATATAGAAGGCTGTCTCTGACTCTGAAGTAGGCAGACATTTTAGGACACATACACAAAAACACTAATCATAAAAAAAATGATAAGATGAACTTCAACAAAATTACAAGCTTTTGCCTATCAGAAGGCAGTGAAAAAATTAAAAAGACAAGCCATAGTCTGATATATATATATATACACACACACACACACATATACACACATATATACATATCCATATATATACAATTTTTATTTGTAGGGGCGCCTTGCTGGCTTAGTCAGCAGGGCATGTGATTCTTAATCTTGGGAGTTGTGAGTTCAAGTGTCACAGTGTGGAGATTACTTAAATAAAACTTTAAAAAGTTTGTGATACAAAAACCCCAGAGTCAATAAAAACAGAGGAAGCTGCTCTATGTCATTCATCCTCAAATGAATGCAAATTAAATTCATGAGAAAACCCTGCATACCCACGAGAATGGCTAAATTTAAAAAGTTCAAAAGTGCCAGGGTGCCTGGGTGGCTCAGCGGGTTAAAGCCTCTGCCTTCGGCCCAGGTCATGATCCCAGGACCCTGAGATCGAGTCCCGCATTGGGCTCTCTGCTCAGTGCAGAGCCTGCTTCTCTCTCTCTCTCTATCTGCCTGCCTCTCTGCTACTTGTGTTCTCTGTCAAATAAATTAAAAAAATCTTAAAAAAAAAAGTTCAAAAGTGCTAAATGTTGGTGATGATAGGTAGCCTTTGGAACCTTCACATACTAATAATAGGAATATAATTTGGTATACTCATTTTAAAGAACTGGTAGTTCTTTGGATGTTAAGCAGTAATTTCTCCTAAGCATTTATTTGCCTAAGGGAAATTTTTTTTTCTTAAGATTTTATCCATTTTTTTTGACAGAGAGAGAGACAAAACGAGAGGGGTAACATAAGCATGGGGAGTGAGAGAGGGAGAAGCAGGCTTCCCGCAGAGCAGGGAGCCGGTGCAGGGCTTGAGCCCAGGACTCCCGGGGATCATGACCTGAGCCAAAGGCAGATGCTTAATGACTGAGCCACCCAGGCACCCCTGCCCAAGGGAAATTAAAACATATGTCTACAAAAGACTTATGTAAGAATGTTCATAGTACCTTTATCTGTAACAGTCAAAAACTGGAAATAATCCCCGTGGGCATCAATAGGAGAATGAAAAAAATTGTGGTATATTCATACAGTGTAATACTACTTGGAAATAAAAAGATACCACCTTTGATATATGCCATAATGTGAGGTTTCAAAACTTTTATACTGATCTAAAGAAGCCAGATATACAGGAGTACACAGTGTATGTGAAGTTCCCAAATAGTGAAAATAAGTTATGGTGAATATAAATCATGTCGGAAGAAAAACAATCTTATTAGAGGCTGCCACTGTTGGAGGAAGGATTTTGGCAGATTGCTGGGTCAACTGGAAAGGAACGCAAGGGAAATTTCAGGGGTGAAGCAAACGTCCTCTTTTTGCTTGGGCTGGTGGTTACACAGTGTATGCAGTTGCATTTAATTTACCATAAATTATACCCTCTCTGAGGAGAAGCCACTTCATAATTGGTGGCACTAAATAAAGTTGCAGAATTCTTTGCCAGGAAATTGTGAAGATCCTTCCATCATTCAGTAAGAATCTTTTTATCTTGATGCGAATAAGTCAACACTGCTCCAGTTCAGTCAATGTGGCACTCCATGTACGTGGGATAAAGGTGAGGTGACTCAGGGCCATCTTTAAGGAACTGACATACTGGGGTCTTTCAAATTTGTAGCCGAGTAGCTGAGCCCCCAACATTATATTCTGTTTTTTAAAACTCCTGCCAGAACTTCATTAACAGCATAATCCTTATTTTCTGTGTTTCCTCAAGATTTCTTAGAATTTGCATAATCCTTTACAATGGAATCCATATTCTTCTTCACAGTAATATAGAACTGTTTTTGCCTGGAAATTACACCTCAGTCATTAATAATCCATGGATTAATTTTTTTAATTAAATTTTTTTATTTTTAAGATTTTTATTTATTTATTTGAGAGAGAACAAGAGAGATCAGAGGAGAGGGAGAAATAGACTTGCTGTTGAGCATGGAGCCTGATGCGGGGCTTGGTCCCAGGGCCCAGAGATCATGACTTGAGCAGGAGGCAGATGTTTTACCTACAGTGCCACCCAGGTGCCCCAACAATCCATGGTTTTAGTTCTTCAGAAATCTTTTAACTTCAACTCTGTTCATCAGTGTTTCCAACAGCAGGATCTACTCTGGCCCTTTTCTTCTGAGGAGGCTGAGGCATCTCACTGGTACTGACACCAATTCCATTTTGGGGTGACTTCAACATTCTTACAGATCAGACATCCTTCCTGGGGCAACCCCTCTAATCTTCCCCTCTGAATGTCACTCCTGATTGACCTTGTGTGTGTGTGTGTGTGTGTGTGTGTGTGTGTGTGACTGATTCCTGAAGTTCTGTTTCTGCAGACTGGTTTCCATGCATCTTGAGTACTCGGCTTTCAGGAACCCCTTCGTCCCAACCACTGTAATGTATATAATATTTCATTTGTTTGTTCTTTATGGCTTGGTTTCAAAAAAAGAAGCCCATGCAAACACAGCACTCAGCTCCCCAGAATTTAGGCTTCGTGCTATTTATAAGTTAAGTCCCAACTCTGCCACCTCCCACCTCGTGAGCGTTCGGTCCCTTTCTATCCACAACCTCTAATTCAGGTTCTGTGTGCACTCAGGGGTCACTAGTTTGTCATCCTGGGCCCCATCTGTATTGTTTTTCACTCTCATTTTTAAATAGAGTCTACAAACTGTTCACTCTTATTTCCATACCCAAAATAACTTGCACTGCGATTAATCATTGGCTACTGGAAGAGCTTTTGATGGGTCCACTCTTGTTCAATTAGAGAGGGCTTAGTGAGTGAGCAGCCTTGGACATGACTTGGACATGACTTGTGTTCCACATTATTTAGTAGCAAACAACTTGAAGTACAGCACACATCCAGAAAAGAGGAACAAATAAAAATTGTAAATACAATGAATTTTTTAAAAAAGATTTACTTATTTGAGCTGAGCAGGGAGCCCGATATGGGGCTTGATCCCAGGACCCCAGGATCAAAACATGAGCTGAAAGCAGACAACCAGCTGAGTTGCCCAGGCACCCCATAAATGTAATGAATGATCACAAAATGAATACACCTGTGTAATACCACTCAGGTTAAGAAATAAGACACTACCAGAATCTGAGAAGCAGCCCCCTCAACAGCCTCCTAATGACTATTGACCGCTGACACGAAAGTCAGATAATTTTAAAGATAGTTTCTTTTAGGTTTTTTTTTTTTTAAAGATTTTATTTATTTATTTGACAGAGAGAGATCACAAGTAGGCAGAGAGGCAGGTAGAGAGAGAGAGAGGAGGAAGCAGGCTCCCTGCTGAGCAGAGAGCCCGATGCGGGACTCGATCCCAGGACCCTGAGATCATGACTTGAGCCGAAGGCAGCGGCTTAACCCACTGAGCCACCCAGGCGCCCCTCTTTTAGTTTTTTGACTGTAGTAGTTTGTTGATCTTAATCCCTTGACTAAATCTTAATTAGAAATATCTCTAAGTTTGTTTTCTTTTCTTTCTTTTTAAAAAATATTTTATTTATTTATCAGAGAGAGTGAGCACAGGCAGACAGAGTGGCAGGCAGAGGCAGAGGGAGAAGCAGGCTCCCTGCCAAGCAAGGAGCCCGATGTGGGACTCGATCCCAGGACTCCAGGATCACGACCTGAGCCAAAGGCAGCTGCTTAACCAACTGAGCCACCCAGGCGTCCCTCTAAGTTTGTTTTCTAAATAAAGTTTGTTATTCTTTGATATTCTAAAGGTGCTGTGCATATGAGGCAATGAACTTTGGCTTTTCAAATTTTTTACAAGAACCCTGATTTATCACTGGCTTATAAGTTGATTTGTAATATTTTTCTACTAACAGTTAAAAGATGTCAACTTTAGGGGCGCCTGGGTGGCTCAGTGGGTTAAAGCCTCTGCCTTCAGCTCAGGTCATGACCCCAGGATCCTGGGATTGAGCCCAGCATCCGGCTCTCTGCTTGGCAGGGAGCCTGCTCTGCACCGCCCTCCCCTGTCGCCCTGCCCCCGCCCTCTGCCTACTTGTGATCTCTGTCAAATAAATAAATAAAATCTTTAAAAAATTATAAAAATATTTTAAAATGTCAACTTTATCTTCCTAGTTTGGAAGATAAACTGGTCTACCTGAATCAAGTAGGATTACAAGTTTAACTGAAACTCATTGCACAAAAATAATATGTGTAACAATTGAAAGTACACATAAAATATGTGTAACAATTGAATAATAGGTATCCTAGATCTTTGCTACTCTAAGTGTTGTTTGTGAGTCAGAAGTAACCACCATCACCTGGGAGCTTGTGGAAATGAAATGAATTGTGGAAATACAGAACAACAGGCCCCAGATCTTCTGAATTAAAATCTGCATTATGGTAAGATCCCCCAAGTGACCTGTACATATACAGAGGTTTGAGAAAAAAACACCACCCAAGATTTTTCTGGGTTCATAAGTTCCAACTTCTGTTTTGAATTTTTTTTTCCCCTCCATAAAAGTGTGTACTTTAAGGAAAAGCCAGAGCTGGAGAATGAGGGAAGGGCAAAGACCTT
Source organism: Neogale vison (assembly GCF_020171115.1). Classification (NCBI taxonomy): domain Eukaryota; kingdom Metazoa; phylum Chordata; class Mammalia; order Carnivora; family Mustelidae; genus Neogale; species Neogale vison. The sequence continues at coordinate 114,408,716 of NC_058095.1, read as the reverse complement.
GGTGGTGATACGAAGGTCTGAACTTCCTTCTGGAAAGGCGGAGCCTCCCTTTGGCTGAGGAAGCACTTTTCCTTTTGTCCTCATGCCTTCTTAGAGTCTGCTCTTCCTTGCCATGTATAGAATATTAATACTGATTATCGAATGAATAGAACAAATTAATGCCTCTTTCTCTTGCTTCCCTCTTAGAATTTTTCCCACTTTCTTAAATTAATTTTTTTTTTGCAGACATCATGCTTTGAGGCTTATAGTATTTAGTGATTTTTTTCTGAAAATTTTAAAAAATGACATGTGATTTCACATTTGACATCATATAGCAAATTAGACTATCTTCATTTTGCCTTGATTCATGCAATGTTTTAATTTACATTTCCTTGGATAAATGTTTCTTTTATAATTTTTTAAAGTTATTTTTTTTTAAAGTCATCTCTATGCCCAATGTGAGGCTGAAACTCATGACCCCTAGATCAAGAGTCTCATGTTCTTCTGACTAAGCCAGCCAGGTGCCCCAGGATGTTTCTGTGACGTAAACCACCTGACAATAAAAATCAGTTTCTAATGTTTACCCTAAAACTCCCTATTTAATTGAATGTTCTTTCAAATTAAATCAGATTCTCCAGAGACATCGATTACTTTAGAGGGCAATGCTTACCCCTGGGGAAATAATAATGATATTGATCCAAACAGGATTAAATTATCTCTCCACTTAGAGAAAGTGAGAGGAAAAACAAGGAAAGCTTTCTTTAAATAATGTCACCTATTAACGTAGAAAGAACAAGAACATCGCCATTTTTTAAACTCAAGCTGATTTGGGCAAAGCAAGAATCATTAATTGATGTTAAATCAATGAGATGAAAGGGCACTGGGTACATTCATTACAATTTGGTGTAACAAATTACCCTCAAATTTGCAGCAAAAATAATTAATTTACTCAATTTCTTAGAGTCAGGTATCCAGAGCAGCTAGTGATGCGCCTCTGGCTCAAGGGTTCTCTCGTGCAATTACAGTGAAGCTGTTGACCAGAACCGCCAGCGTGTCAAGCCACCACTAGGGTTCAATGATCTGCTTCTAAGCTCACACCTGTGCTAGTTGACTGATCTTAGTTCCTTAAGAACCGTCAGAACAAGGGTTCCAGTTTAGTCACACAATGTGGGCTGTTCCACAGAGCTGCTCACACCATCTAGCTTCCACCAGTGTTGTTAGAGTAGGAAGTTAAGTTTTAACAAGATGCCTGCAGGACAGCAAAGTGGGAGGCAAGGCTAGCCTTGGTCGGCGGGGAGGGGATATGGGGGAAAAATTAGAAACCTGGTAGCATTCCAAAACAAAGCCACAAGAAGCTGGATCAAACCAGACAGGCCCAAGACAAAGGCCAGAAACCCTGACCAAGTAAGGGAGAAAGGCATGAAACCCCCCCCCCCAAATCCCCTCCCCAAGTAACAAATATTCCACCAGCTTCCTCTGAGCTCACCTGCTCTCACATCTTGATGTACTCTTCAATAAACTTTCTTACTTGCACTGCTCAACTGTTGTGTCTGGTCTGTCTTTGAATTCTCTCTTGGGATGAGACCAAGAGCCTCCTCTGACAATTCGGAGACAGGCTGGATGGACGTCTCAGGGCCTGGGGGTCTCCCCAGTCCACCCAGCAATAGTGTGAGTGGCCAGAAAGAGAGGAAGAGCCAGAGGCAAGTCTTTTTATAACCTAATATTGGAAGTGAGAGTCCTACCCCTCCTATCACATTCTATTAGAAGATAGTCAACTAATCCAGCTCCTGTTCAAGGGGAGCAGATTACACAGGTGCATGAATGCCAAGAATGAGATCACTGGGGTCATCTGAGAAGCTGCCCAGCTTCTCAGCTAGGAATCAAATGTTGATATAATGCCAAAGTATTACCCCACAGATTACCTACTAATTATTATAAAGAACATGTGCCATTTTAATGGCGTGATTTGACGGCTTCCAAACTCAGCATTACTGATAGTGGAACATCCTGATCCATACACTGTGAGTTTCACATTATCCAGGAAGTAGTCTTGACAAATGTGTTAACTGAAATTAATTAATTTTTGGGTTTAATATTACTTTACAATACATTGAATGGATGAATAAAAGTTACCAATACCTTGAGGAAGCAGTCAGACAAATTGAATGTGGGTCATTCTATAAAACAACTTTGTGGGACTCTTCAAAATGTCAACATCATGTGGAAAAAAGGTTGAGGGATTAATTCAAACACTGAAGACATACAACCAGATACAATCTGTAAATCTTGGCTGGATCCTGGATTGTACAAAACTAACAAGCAAAAATGCTAAAAAGACATTTGGGGGATAACTGAAGAAATTTTAATATGTGATAGATCACATTATATAATTATTATTTATTATTATACAATTAAGTATAATAATGAGAGTTATGATTTTGTAGGGGAATGTCCTTATTCTTAGGACATGCTGAAATATTTTGGTGTGGTGTTACAAGGTCTGCAACTAACTTTTACATGGTTCAATAACCACCACAGGTATGTGTGTGTGTACACAGAGAGCAAAAAACAACTATACCAAAATGGTTATGGTAGAACTCTGAGTGTATACTGTTCATTGAACAATTTCCTTCCTTCTTTTTTTTGGGGGGGGGTGCTCTATTTCCTTTTTTTTGCTTTTGCCTTTTCAAATTTTTATTTAAATTCTAGTTAGTTAACACACCATGTGATACTGGTTTCAGGGAAAAGAATTCAGTGATTCATCACTTACATTCAGCACCCAGTGCACATCAGAAGTGCCCTCCTTAATGCGCATCCTTCATCCACCTCCCTCCATCAACCCTCAGAAGGTTTTCTTTTGTTAGGAGACTCTTACGGTTTGTTTCCCTCTCTCTTCTCACTCCTTATCCCCTGCTCCCCTATGTTCATCTGTTTTGTTTCTTAAATCCCACATGTGAGTGAGATCACATGGTATTTGTCTTTCTCTGATTTACTTCGCTTAGCATAACACACTCTAGCTCCATCCACATCCCTGCAAATGGCAGGATTTCATCCTTTCTGATGGCTGAGTGATAGTCCATCGTAAGTATTACCGCATCTTCTTTATCAATTCTTTGAACTCTTTCCATAGTTTGGCTATTGTTGATAATGTTACTATAAACACTGGAGGGCATGTACCCTTTTGAATCTGTATTTTTGTATCCTCTGGGTAAATACCCAGCAGTTCATTGCACTGTTTCTTAAAAATTATTTTAAAAACTTCTTCCAGGTGCTTGAAAACTCTCAAAGTAAAGAATTGGGGGGAAAATATGACTTCAATGTTTATCTCCTAATTCCACTGGCCTTAGAACTCTATTTTAGCTAATCTTTCCGGGGCACATAATTTTCTTCTGAAGAATGTCCAAAATAATAACCCCTTTCTTTTTGACTCAAGAAACTTCCAGAGAACAAGTACTAAATACATCACATCACTTGGTATTAAAGTTGGTGGCTTCTATTTTGGCTCTGTCACTCAACTGGAAGCTCTGTGAGGTCAGGACTGGGCTCTATGGACATCACTGCACAGAACGAGGCATAGGGAATTACCCACGTTATACTCCATCTATAGATGCTCTGAAGTTAAGCCAAAGAAAAATGAGAAAGAAAAGCCAAGCAGAGAGTTCACTTTAAATATTGGCTTGTAGTTTACACAGTACAGCATTAGTTCCACTCTCCAAGAGCTCTACAGTCTAGATCCTGGAGATGCTGCTAGTGACTCCCATTCTTCACAATTTTTGTATTTGTTTGTTTAAAAGTAGTAGTTAAAAGCCTAATTTTAATGTGATTTACAATACTTTTCTTGAAATACGGGTTTACAATCAATTTATAATCAATTTTCAAAATTTCCTTTCTCTTTTAAACAGTGCATCCTTGTTTTCTGCTTGAGGAGTTGGACGGTACTTCATAAGCTCTTCAGTCAAGAAACGTGACTTACTCATTAAAAAATATATTTGTACGTCCTGTGTAATTTTAGCTGTGCTTTATAAACAGCTGCTTCTTGATATAGGTCCATTTCCTTTATATAATAATAAATAATAAATCTGCACTTATTCTGATTTAAGGTTTTTGTCCAAAAATTCAATAATGGCTTCTTCATCTGCTGAATGAAGGAGTCTCTGAATTAGCTGATCCAGACACTTCTCCCCACATAAAAATTCCTGGTAAAAGAGTTATTATAAAAACCTGGTTACTAGAAAATAAAGGAAAAACAAAACAAAGAATTAAATGTGTATTTATTTGTTTCTTTGCAGTCACTTTTTTTTTTTTTTTTAGGATTTTATTTATCTGACAGAGAGATCGCAAGTAGGCAGAGGCAGGCAGGGAGAGAAAGGGGGAAAAAGGCTCCCCGCTGAGCAGAGACCCTCCCCTCCATGTGGGGCTCAATCCTAGGACCATGAGATCATGACCTGAGCCGAAGGCAGAGGCTTAACCCACTGAGCCACCCAGGCACCCCTACAGTCACTATTTAATAGCAACAACGGATTACTAAAATGGCTCTGTAACATAATAGGCAACTTTGCTAACTTGGGAGGATCCCCAGTTATATTGGCTTCTCATAAAAAGTGAATCCAAAAGAGTAAATAGAATTCTACTCTTTCTTTGTTTATATTATCATTTTGTTTAAAAATCAATCTTTTGGGAGTTGGATTTTTTCAACAACTCTGGAGACAACAAAACAAAGGAGATCTGAATCTCTCTTTAAAATTCCTTTGCTTGATGTTCCTGACAACAGGGTTCTAGGATCTCAAACCATCTTTGGGATGATATGTTTGCTGAATCCCTTCTCCTTTTGTTCCCTAGAAAAGATAAGGCTTTTTCACTTTTGTCCTGAAAATTCCACCCTTGTCATTCAAACATTATTTCCCAAGGGCAAAAAAACCTGAAATGCCTCACTCAAAGCCCCAGGCACCTTGCTGCCACTTGAACCCGCGCGCCTGAGCCCTGCTAATCTCTGCTCGCCATTCCTGGGACCACTCCTGTTACACTTCTCATCCCAACCTTCACATTTAGATTTTATTTAATCTCTAAGTGGGTTATACTAGTTGTGTTTCTTCTTAAATTGGAAATATGGCAATTTTAAAATCTAGAAGCCCTGTGTGACCAAAAGAAGATACATGCCAAAATATTTAGGGGACAAGCATTTTGAGTGTATACCTTGCTCCCAAATGGTTCACCAACAGCCCAGGAGATAGAAGAAGAAGAGAAGGCAAATGTTAACAACGGCTGCATCTACCTATATAGGGTGTATACTGAACCAGTCTTTGGACATATATATATACTTGAAATTTTCTAAATAAAAAGTTCAGAAAAATAAAAGCTCTTATGTTTACCCCAAATAAGTCCACTGGGTGAAAAGTGTTGTTAGACTTCCCCTTAGTCTTCCCTACAGTTCTTCTCTGCAAGTCACTAAAATAACTTTGAGTACCTTTCCTCTGTCACGGAAGTTCTGAGTAACAGTTGTTGGGAACAGTGAATTAGCACAGTCTCATATTTTAGAAATGTTCAAAATCTAGACATTGGCTTAATGGAAATATTTCCATGTCAGCATCTGGAACACAGAACATTTAAAATTTTAATATAGGCATGAACTTTTTTTTTTTTTTTTTTAAGATTTTATTTTAGAGAGAAAGCAAGGAGGAGGGGCAGAGTGAGAGGGAGAAAGAGTCTTGAGCAGACTCTGTACTCAGTGTGGAGCCTGATGCAAGGCTCCATTCCCAGGACCCTAGGATCCTGATCCAAACGGAAACCAAGAGCCAGGAGCACAACCGACTGCAACACCCAGGTGCCCTCGTGTGAACTAAACATATATATGGTCTTTCTTGAACGGTCTTAAGGTTGAATTTTATTTTATTTTTTTGAAAGATTTTATTTATTCATTTGCCAGAGAGAGAGAGAAACAGAGCACAGAAGCAGGGGGAGCGGCAGAGGGAGAAGGAGAAGCACACTCCCGCTGAGCAAAAAGCTTGACTCGGGGCTCAATCCCAAAACCCTGGGATCATGACCTGAGCAGAAGGTAGACACTTAATGGGCTGAGCCACTGAGGCGCCCTCTTACAGTTGAATTTTAGGTTAAGTATATACATTCATCTTTCAAGTTCAACTGTAGGGGAAAAGATGCCTTACTATCTTTGTATCCTACAAAACACCAGCATATATTAAAACCTCAACTAAACTTTAAAAGTAAGGCAAAAGCCCTATGATGAAGTTTTAAAATTAAAATTTATACCATTTTGAGCATAATATGGGGAATTGCTTATAAAATCAGCATGCCCAGAGCTCAAATTATCATGGTGTTGCCAAGGTGATTTCATCATTTGGAAATTATGTTAAAAGGATTATCACTCTTAACTGACAATCAAACCACATTTAGAGTTTGATTGGAATAATCAGAGTGCCAGAGATACAAAGACCAAAGATGAAGGACTTGGGGAAGCTCATAATCTAGTGACAGAGCTAGGCACCAAAACCAGCACAAGAAATTTAAAAAGAAGCAAGTGGAAGCCTGGGTGGCTCAGTGGGTTAAGCCTCTGCCTTCCGCTCGGGTCATGATCGCAGGGTCCGGGATGGAGGCCCGCATCGGACTCTGCTCAGCGGGGAGCCTGTTTCCCCCTCTCTCTCTGCTTGCCTCTCTGCCTACTTGTGACCTCTCTGTCAAATAAATTACAAAATCTTTAAAAAAAAAAAAAAAAAAAGCAAGTGAGGGCTGCAAGGTTAATTTTAAGAAGGTAGCATCAGGAAAGAGTTTAGGAAGGAAGAACAAGTTTGCATTAGATCTTAAAAACAGAATAGGTTTTTTTTCCCTCCAAATAGAGACAAGCAGAGTATTTCAGTCAAAAGAATGAGGATGAAGCAAGGCACAGAGACAATGTGCAAGCATAAAGGGCAAGGGGAGATTTTCAGTTCAGGGAGGGATAGAGGGCAGGAGATAGGCTGATGTTATGGAATCTGCACAAAGACTTTAAAAAAACAGACTAAAAACATAAAACAATAGATTACAAGGTAGTCTGCACTTACGATCTAGATGAGTAAAAATAAAAATAAAATTACCTACAAGAGAACCCACACTAAGAATATGAGGTGATCTCACAGAACCCAAGGATAGAAATGGAAAGGCTACTGCTACCGCCCTGGGAATGAAGCTGGCCACAGGAATAAATGAATGTGAGGACTGATATCAACAAGATTCTTTCCATTCAGTTCTATTTTTGATCCTTTCAATATCAGCTTCATCTCCCCCTGAACACTGCCTTCTCCTCATGGCTTGGAAATGTGGCTTCTAACCTCTTATCCATTTTACATATTTCAGTTTCAGCCGAGAATGGCTCTCTTTGTCTCCGGTTTAAAAATGCTCGGAAGGAACTAACTCATTGGTGGGGGCTCTTTCAGATTTCCTCCCCAAACAAACCAATTATTGTCTTGAGTCAGGATCATGATCCTGTAAGAGCAGAGCAGCTTCATCGCGAAATATGTAAATGGAGTAGGGAGACCTCAAGCTCTAAGACCTCAGCTGAGCTGAGCGGAGTCCCACAGACCTCCACTTTCTTCCCTGTTTGCTCCTTCCACTCTGACCTGTGGCTGTTGCCTCTGGGGTTAAGGCCCTTATCCCTTTTCCTGCCTCATCTATAACTATTCTGTTCCAAAGTTATTCACTCCAACGAGTCTCTTTATTGTCCTTCATACAGATTTTAATGTTTTACTACATTTTTTTTTTATGACATTACCAAACTTTTCCATTTCACTAATAGGGGATTTTTTTTCCCCTTTCAATGGGCTGCTTAGTCATTATGAGAGCACATGAATATAATTTCCCTAATTATTTCTAAATCTGGCATGTTAGTTTAGTTAGTAATAATATGTTAGCATGCACGCCAAAGTCAGATATTTTATAACTATAAAAGCCACTTAACCTGCCACTGTTTCAAGACTAAATATTAACTCAGGACCTAAGGGCTAGTCTAAAAAATATTACCGGTCATAAGAATGCAGTCGTCTCAGGGAAAACCATCACCACTACCAGAAAAAACAACTGAAAGAATATGGTGTAATCTGAACAATATGGCCAAACATGTTTGGTTATTACTGTGTGTTTCCTGAGGAAAGGGAAGTTAACAAATATTTTCTCCTTTTTGACAAGGCTATTATTTTCCTATTTGAGACAGTCTTAAATTGCTAAAAAGACAGAGGAAGTGGCGTAAGATACACAGAAATTTCTAAACATTTTAAAAACACAACATTGCTCTTATAAATTAGGACTTTACTTTTGAGTACAGAATGGGACAGAATCAACTGAAAGAAGCCCTAGGTATCACATGACATCAAGGTAAAAAAAAAAATCAGAACCTTCTACCTCTTGCCTTTTGTACATAGTCCTTTATGAGAACCAGTTCATTTTCCCCTTCAGGGGAAACAAAAGGGGAATTTTCCTGTACTTCATCATTAATGTATTAATGCCAATGGTCTGGCTAAATGGGATTTAGTTAGGTTAATGTTCAAACCATGTTAACAGGGTCTTTCCCCAACAGCATAATTATAACTCCTGAAACTCATGAACAATTCATCGTGCTAGGCAGAACTCTAAGATGCCCCCTGGTGTACACACCTTGCAGAATTCCCTCCCTTACATGGAAGCAGAAGCTGTGAATATGATGGAATATCACTCCAGGGATATTAATCAGTTGATGTTGAGTCATTCAACATATTACCAGGGTGGGCCTGACCTAAACAGGTGAGCCCTTAAAAAGGCTTATGCCATTCCTGCAAGAGGTTCAAAGTGAGAAAGCATATGGAGGGGCCACTTAGCAAGCAACCTGCTAGTGGTCTTTAGGGCCCGAGGACAGAGAACTCTCCTCTGCCTGCTAACCATAAGATAAGAAATATTACTTTAAGCCAAAAAGTTTGTGGTAATTTGTAACACAGCAATAGGAATCTGATACAGTATATATATGTATACTGAATATACCTTAATACACTGTGATTGCACAGCAAAGAATTTGGAGTTCAAAAAGACCTGTTTCAAACTGACACTAAGACCCCATTTCTGACCAACAAACTAATATGAATGTTTGCCTATTTGGGGATACAACCTTAAACTGGCTTCATGATTTTAAGTTACTTGATAATATTTTAGATAGAACTCTCTAGAATATGAGTACACATTCTTTGAAAAGCAAAGGTACATAAAACACAGTAAGTTGTATTACCTTAATATCACGAACTTCGTATGCTATTCTGTGGTCAGTTACTCTATCCTGGGTGAAATTATATGTCCGAATTCTCTCTGACTGGGCTCTTGTTCCCACCTGTGCCACAACAAAAAAGTAATTCATGTTTTAACTTTATAATTGCCTTTATTACAATGGGAAACATACTTATAAATGCCTTTTCTATTATAACAGCTTCAGTTTTTTAAAAAGATTTTATTTTTTATTAGAGACAGCGAGAGTGCCCTGGGTTGGGAGAGAGACAGAAGGAGAAACAGATATCTTGCTAAGCAGGGAGCCGATGCGGGGCTCGATCCCAGGACCCAGGGACCATGACCTGAGTCGAAGGCAGACCCTTAACTGACTGAACCACCCAGTTTGTTTTTTTTAGGTCATATATACAAAGTGACAAGGCACAAGAATGGGCAGAACTTAAAGACTATAGCTTTGTAAGGTTATGGAATAAGAATGAATTTTTCTTCAGTACTTTAAACTCCAGATATTTAAAACGAAATTATCTTTGCACCCCAATCAGTTCTTCCTCCTGGCTTCTATAAATGGCACCACCACATGTCCTTGGTTCCCAGTGGAAACTCTGACATCCCTCAACTTACGTAACATTTCACAGGCACTTACTACATGCCAAGCTTTGACACAGACACTTGGGGAAGAAACCATTTTCAATTCATCATATTCTCTACCTGCCCATTCCCGCTGATTTTAAGGGTCTCCTGTTATAATCTGCCCTTTTCATTTCTATCATTAAGGGCTCATGATTGTTCACCTTCCTTCCTGTAAAAATCACCTGATGAATCTTCTAAGTCTCTGCCTACAAGTACTGCCCTGCTTAGTCTGCCTAAAACAGCTTTCTGATTAGTTTTCTTCTTTCATTTCTTCCTGTCTACTAAGCAGAGACAATTCAACTCAGCATTCAAGGCACTTCACAATGTAGCCAACTTTTCCCAACATTATTTCTGAAAATTATGTGAACCACTATCATGCCACTTACTATACCATATCAAAATTATGGGCATGCCTGTTTACTCAGCTAAAATATCATCTCAAGGGATGTCCTTCCCACACACTCTATCATCCCCCTTTCCAGCTAGCAACACCTGAGATAGATTAATGTGCTCCTTTGAAACCCCTTACACTTGGAATCTTCTTCAGAGCACACTACAGTCTGCCTTATGCTATGGTTATTTGTATTCCAATCTCCTCATCTCTACTATATTCCCAGCACACCTTCTCTCACTCACTTTCACATAAAAGAAAAAAAAAAGATTTATTTGTTAATTTGTCCGAGAGAGAGAGCATGCACACAAGCAGGGAGAGCAGGAGAGGGAGAAAAGCAGGCTCCCCGCTGAGCAAGGAGCCTGATGTGGGACTCTATCCTGGTACCCTAGGATCCTGACCTGAGCCAAAGGCAGATGCTTAACCAACACACCCACTGAGGCATCCCTCACTTTCACTTCTTAAGACTAAAAAAAGACATTTCTGTAACTTACTTTCTTTGCTCCTCAGGCAAATGACATGACACTAAATTAAATATGGCTGACCATCAGGAGAATTTTTTAAAACTAAAGACTTTAAAGTCTAATCTCAGATATAACAAAGCAGGGATTTATGGATTTTTAGAACATTCTTCAGGCCATCCATTCTGCAACCAGCCAGGTATGGAAACTACTATCCCAAAGTACCATATTAATGCCCAGGCTCCCACCCAAATCAATTATGTCAGACTCTTGGGCACTGGGGCCTGAGGGATATACAAAGCTCTTCAGGAGATAAATGGAACCAGGGTTGAGAACCTGACATAATGCCTTCCTTATAAAAGCTACTATATATATTAGTTGAAGCAAAAACTTCTCTAAGCATTAGGAATACCTACTAAAAAGTTTCACACAGATGGATAAGTTAATTGGGAGGCATGGAGGTCTTTTCTGGTGCTTGAAACCAGAAATTTCTGAAGAGGACATACACACACACACACACAACTTACACCAGGCCAATCCTGAATTACTTATTTTTAAAATTACTGTGTGAAAATCTGGTACTAAAATGCCAAATAGCAAGTGAATTCCAATGTCTTTTATTAATTCAAATGTCACTGACGGGGAATTCTTAGTGTTTATGTTACCACTTATGTGCTAAGAAGCAATGGTTTGTTAATGGGCATTCCTCTCTGCAAATGTATATACTGATGTAGGACAACAATCTAGGATTACCAGAGGATTAATATTCCATTAATCCCATCACTTTTGCTACTTGGAAGTTAGAATGTGGGTAAGGAGAGCCTGAAGGGCAAAAGTGTGCGGGGCGCCTGGGTGGCTCAGTGGGTTAAAGCCTCTGCCTTCGGCTCAGGTCATGATCCCAGCGTCCTGGGATCGAGCCCCGCATCGGGCTCTCTGCTCTGCAGAGAGTCTGCTTCCTCCTCTCTCTGCCTGCCTCCCTGTCTGCTTGTGACCTCTCTCTCTCTGTCCAAAAAAAAAAAAAAAAAAAAAAGTATGAGAGCAGGACATCTTGCCTAAAAGAATAATTAATGGTTAAGTTTATATAATTCATTGTCCTGAAAGGCCACAAAGTCTTCCAAATTTTGTGTAGCATACCCACCAGCGAACAACACAAAAGCAGTTATTCCACTTTCTCTTCCCACCTTTCTCAAAGACCAACTTTACATTTTTTAGGATTTAAAATCCTATAATCTGTTTACTTAAAACAGTGACATTTTTTCATTTTGCTTAGCATGTACCTCCATATTTGAATAAATAATACCACACATTTATGAAGTACAAAATTCAGAAAGTATAAAAGTATATAGCAGACATAAATCTCTCTTCTACCCCTGTCCCCACATCCTATCAGTAACAATCATCATTACCAGCATGGGACTTTTGATCCCATAGGGTTTTAATAAAAGACTATAGGTTTTTAAATAAAAAAATCTCAAAGTCCCTTAATTTCCAGGGAATTATTTTATCTTTTAACCTAACCTCCTCTCAAAACAGGCATGATACAAACATTGGAGGGAAAAGCTGGGAGATAATCCTGAGTTTATGTATATCTCATTGATTCATTTGCAAACTGGCACGTCCAAATTTAGCTATAATCAGTCTACCTGCATGAAATTACTGCTTATTTACAAATAAGTGTGTTTCCCTATGCTATTAGATAGTCCCATTTGATCAAGAACAAATGCTACATTTTCTACAGAAAATGATGACTTTTGTGCAGAGGTATTATTATTTTTATTTTAAGAAATCTCTACACCCAACATGGGACTCGAATTCCCAATCCCGGAACCAAGAGTCACACGGTCTTCTCACTGAACCAGCCAGGTGCCCCACAGAGGTACCACACTGTGTAAGCCTTACCTGCAGTTTTCTAGTACTTTGTTGCTGACACTTGTCTTTCTCAATAATCTGCTGGTAGAGTCTAGCTCTCAACACACGCAAAGCTATTTCTTTATTTTTAATCTGTGATCGTTCTTGTTGGCATTCTACTACAAGCCCTGAAAAAGAACAAGGATCAGAGGTAAACTGAAGCTTCCAGAAGCCAGATTAAGACAGAACTGAGATGTCAATGATATCTCAATAAAACTGGGGAAAAAAAGATAGGCCTCAGGAAAATTTTAAAGGGGGAAAGGCTAATCAGGAAAAGATCACAAAGGATTAAAAACAACTCAGACTTAGCATACTTTAGAAACTATACCTGAACCATGCTGATAAAAGCAGTAGATGGCTATTTCGATTCTGAGATCTGAAGGAGATATTTCAGATGAGAAGAGGGGAAGCAGCTGCATCTACAGATGGTTACACATACTTTCATTTCCACAGCTCTGCCTCTCCCTCTCAGCTCATTCGGACAGACAGCCCAACACAGAGTCTCACCCCCACACAGAGCTGCTCCATTCTCTGTTTTAGTCAAGGAGAATTCAGCTTTGTTCCTTAACCACAAATTCGCACAGAGCTGATGTTTTAAAGATGACTTTCTAAAACCCAAGCGTCCGTCAACAGATGAATGGACAGGGGCGCGTGGGTGGCTCAGTCGGTGAAATGGCTCAGGTCATGATTCCAGGTGCACAGGGTGCCCCGCTCAGAGGGGAGCCTGCCTCACTTTCTCTCACTCTCTCTGCTCTATCTCAAATAAATAAAATCTTTTAAAAACTAGATGAATGGATAAAGAAGATATAGGGTGTGTGTGTGTATAGATATTTATAAATGCATATATTTAGGAGTTAAAATGGTGGAGGAGTAGGGGGGACCCTGAGCTTGCATCATCCCTTGAACACAGCTAGAAAAATATCCGATCATTCTGAGTGCCCAAGAAACTGATCTGAGGACTGAGAGCACAAAATGCACATTTACAGGTAGAAAAACAGCCACTTGACAGAAGGTAAGGGCTGTGGAGAGTTGATTTGGGAGAGAGAAAAGCTGGGGGTGCTGCAGAGGGGAGGAGGGAGCCCTGATCATGGGGAGAGGAGTGAGAGGAAAGAGCAAGAGAAGCAGCAGGCAGGGGACTGCACAAAAAAAACTATTGCCCAAAATCAGTGATTGGGAAAAGGAGAGGGGATGACTATTGCTAGTTTTTACAATCAGCAGAGCGTCAAGTCTGAAGTTTTAGAAGACTGTGCCATGGATGGGGCTGTGCCTGGGGGGGTTAGTGCTGCTCTGGTAGGAAGGGGCTGTGCCTGGGGTGGGGGGTTAGTGCTGCTCTGGTAAGGAAAGGAGGGTGGAGACCTGGGAGTGGGCAGAGTGGTCTGAGCGTCCCCTGGGTCACGTGGGTAGAAAGAACTCCTCTTTTTGGAGTGCATGTGGGAATGGTGGCAGAGCCTTTCTGGAGACAGAAGAAGTACTGTCAGCGATGTGTGTCCCTGTTCCCTAACAGGAACAGAGACACCGGCTGAGGGCAACAAGCCTTGGTGCTGGCTTTTAGCTGCACTTTACCATAAACCACCGTGCGGTGTGTGACTGCTTTTCTGGGACAAACCAGCACCAGCCAGCGAGGTGAGACCTTCCCCAAGAGGATCAGCATGGGTCTGTGCCATGTGGATCCCTAAAATCTGGAGTTCTGAAACAGAGCCGTGTGCCTGAGATAAAACACAGGAGTACTGTGCTGCCCAGTATGCAGACAGCTCAGACACAAATAGGGTGAAGGCAGGGATCTGACAGAAGCGGGGGACACAAGAGGGGTGATGGTTTGCTCATCAAGTGCTCATGAGCACTTCCTCAAGAGTGCTGGTGCGAACTCCCTGCTCCAGGAGAGAGAGCCTGGCACAGTGATTTTCTCTCCTGCCCGTTAGCGCTGACTCACTTCAGTGAGCAACACAGTGCCACCCAGTGGCGACTAAAGCAGCTTACACCATGCTCCCCCACCGCCTCACCCCCCTGCCAGTGCATCTCCACTAGGGCGAGTTGGACTGAGAATCAGCACAATAGGTCCCACTCCAGAAGACCAACATGGACCCCTTACAGGCACCAAGTCTATTCATCACATAGTGCTGCAAAGCTTCAGCTTTAGGGAAAACAGGATCTACCTTTTTTTAAAAAAGATTTATTTATTTAACAGAGTAATAGATATGAATAAAAAAATAAGACCCATCCATATGCTACCTATAAGAGAATCGTTTAATTTATTTATATATTTTTAAAAGATTTTATTTATTTATATAAAAAAGAGAGACAGTTAGTGAGTGAGAGACCACAAGCAGGGAGGAGGGGCAGAGGGAGAAGCAGACTCCCCTGCTGAGCAGGGAGCCTGGTGTGGGATGTGATCCTAAGACCCTGGGATAATGACCTGAACTGAAGGCAGATGCTTAACCAACTGAGCCACCCAGGTGCCCCCCCCTTTTTTAATGATTTTATTTACTTATTTGAGAGAGAGAATGAGTGAGAGAGAGAAGAAACTCATTTTAGACCTAAAGACACTTGCACATTGAAAGTGAGGGGATAGAGAACTATCTACCATGTTAATGGACATCAAAAGAAAGCCAGAGTACAAACTAAAGTTTAAACCAAAGACTGTAACAAAAGTTGAAGGAAGGCACTGTATCAACAAAGATGTCTATCCAACAAGAAGATCTAACAACTATAAATATTTATGCCCCCCACTTGGGAGTACCCAAATATAAATCAGTGAATAACAAACATAAAGAAACTCATTGATAATAATAAGTAATAGTAAGAGACATTTTAACACTCCACTCACGGCAATGGATATATCATCTAAGCAGAAGATCAACAAGGAAACAAGGGCTTTGAATGATTCAAATGACACACTGGACCAGATGGACTTAACAGATACATTCAGAACATTCCATCCTAAAGCAGCAGAATACACATTCTTTTTGAGTGCATATGGAACATTCTCCAAGACAGATCACACACTGGGTCATAAATCAGGCCTCAATCAGTACAAGAAGATTGAGATCATACCATGCATCGTTTCTGACCACAATGTTATGAAACTTGAAGTCAACGACAAGAAAAAATTTGGACCGACCACAAATACATGTAGGTTAAAGAACATCCTACCAAAGAATGAATGGATTAACCAGGAAATTAAAGAAGATATTTTAAAAAATACATGGAAGCAGGGGTGCCTTGGTGGCTTGGTCATCGAGCATCTGCCTTCGGCCCGGGTCATGATCCCAGGGTCCTGGGGTCGAGCGCTGCATTGGGCTCCCTGCTCAGTGGGAAGCCTGCTTCTCCCTCTCCCACTCCCCCTGACTATGTTCCCTCTCTCGCTGTGTCTCTCTCTGTCAAATAAGTAAATGAAATCTTTAAAAAAAAAAAATACATGGAAGCAAATGAAAATGAAAACATGACAGTCCCAAACCTTTGGAATACAGCAAAGAAGGTCCTAAGAGGGAAATATACTGCAATACAGGCCTGTCTCAAAAAGCAAGAAAAGTCTCAAATACACAACCTAACCTTACACCTGAAAGAGCTACAAAAGGAACAGCAAATAAAACCTAAAGCCGGCAGAAGAAAGGAAATAATAAAATTAGAGAATAATCAATATTGAAGCAAACAAACAAATAAACAAAAAAACAGCAGAACAGATGAAGGAAACTGGTTCTTTGAAGAGTTAATAAAATTGATAAGCCCCCACTTAGACTTAACAAAAAGAATAGAGAAAGATCCCAAATAAAATCTTGAATGAAAGAGGAGAGATCACAAACAGTATCACAGAAATACAAACAATAATAGGAGAATATTATGAAAAATTATATGCCAATGAACTGGGCAATCTGGAAGAAATGGACAAATTCCTAGAAACATATAAACTACCAAAACTGAAATAAGAGGAAATAGGATATTTGAACAGATCTATAACCAGTAACTAAACTGAATCAGTAATCAGAACAAGGGGTGCCTGGGTGGCTCAGTCAAGCGTCTGCCTTCAGCTCAGCTGTGATCCCAGCATCCTGGGATCGAGCCCGAAGGGGGCTCCCTGCTCAGTGGGGAGCCTGCCTCTCCCTCTCCTTCTGCCCTTCTCCTCACTCATGCTCTCTCTCTTTCTCTCTCACTCACTCTCAAACAAATAAAAATCTTAAAAAAAAAAAAAAAATCTCCCAAAAAACAAAGAGTCCAGGGACAGATGGCTTCCCAGGGGCTTTCTACGAGGCATTTAAAGAAGAATTAATACCTATTCTTCTGAAAGTGTTCCAAAAAATAGAAATGGAAGGAAAACTTTCAAACTCATTTTATGAGACCAGCACTAGCTTAATCCCAAAACTAGACAGAGTACCACAAAAAATGACAACTATAGGTCAATATCCCTGATGAACAAGGATGAAAATTCTCAACAAGATACTAGCAAATTGAATCCAACAGGACATTAAAAGGCTTATTCACCATGACCAAATGGGATTTATTCCTGGGCTGCAGGGGTGGGTAAATATCCACAAATCATCAATGTGATACACATTAATAAAAGAAAGGATAAGAACCATATGATCCCTTCAACAGATGCAGAAAAGAGGTACGTGACAAATACAGCATCCATTCTTGATAAAAAAACCCTCAACAAAGTAGGTATAGAAGGAACATATACCTCAAAATCGTAAAACCATATATGAAAGACCCACAGCTAGTATCATCCTCAATGGGGAAAAACTGAGAGGTTTTCATCTACGGTCAGAAACAAGACAAGGATGTCCACTCTCACCATTACTATTTAACATAGTACTGGAAATCTTAGCCACCACAATCAGACAACAAAAGGAAATAAAAGGTATCCAAACAGCAAGAAAGAAGTTAAACTTTTACTATTTGCAGACAATGTTATACTTTTATGTAGAAAACCTGAAAGACTATAAAAAATTTAGAACTGATACAGGAAAATTCAGCAAAGTCACAGGAATAAAAATCAATGCAGAGTTCGCTTCATTTCTATACACCAATAATGAAGCATCAGAAAAAGAAACCAAGGAAGATTTCAAAAGAAATCAAAAAGAAATTCACAACTGCACCCAAAACCATAAGATACTAGGAAGAAACCTAACCAAAGAGGTAAAAGATCTGTACTCAGAAAACTACAGAACACTTATGAAAGTAACTGAAAAGGACACAAAGAAATGGGAAAACATTCCATGCTCATGAATTGGAAGAACAAATATCGTTAAATGTCTGTGCTACCCAAAGCAACCCACATATTCAATGCAATCCCTATCAAAATAACACCAACATTTTTTACAGAACCAGAACAATCCTAAAATTTGTATGGAACCAGAAAAACCCTAAATAGCCAAAGCAGTCCTAAAAAGAATAGCAAAGCTGGAGGCATTATGATTCCAGACTTCAAGCTATATTACAAAGCTGTCATCATGAAGACAGTATGGTACTGGCACAAAATCCGACACACAGATCAGTGGAACAGTATATGTAACCCAGAAATGGACCCTCAACTCTGTGGTCAACTAATCTTCGACAAAGCAGGAAAGAACGTCCAATGGAAAAAAGACAGTCTCTTCAAATATGGTGCTGTGAATACTAACATGCAGAAGAATGAAACTGGACCACTTTATTACACCACACACAAAAACAACTTCAAAATGGATGAAAGACCTCAATGTGAGACAGAAAACCATCAACATCCTAGAGAAGAACATAGGCAGCATTCTCTTTGACCTCAGCCACAGCAACCTTTTTTTTTTTAAGATTATTTATTTATTTGTCAGAGAGAGAGAGAGAGAGAAAGAGAGCACATAAGCAGGCAGAGTGGCAGGCGGAAGCGGAGAGAAGCAGGCTCTCTACTGAGGAAGGAGCCCAATGCAGGACTCAATCCCAGGCCCCTTGGATCATGACCAGAGCCAAAGGCAGTGGCTCAAATGACTGAGCCACCCAGGAATCCTGTGCCACAGCAACTTCTTACAGACACATCTCCAAAGGCAAGGGAAACAAAAGCTTAAATGAACTACTGGGACTTCATCAAGATAAAAAGCTTCTGTATGGCAAAAGAAACAGTCAGCAGAACTAAAAGGCAGCCTATGGAATGGGAGAGGATATTTGCAAATGACATATCTGATAAAAGGTTAGTACCCCAAATCTATAAAGAACTTATCAAACTCAACACCCAAAAAACAAATAATCCAGTTAAGAAATGGGCAAAGGACGTGAACAGACATTTCTCCAAAGACATCCAGATGGCCAACAGACACATGAGAAGATGCTCCACATCACTCAGCATCAGGAAAATACTAATAAAAACCATTAGATACCACCTCACACCTGTGAGAATGGCTAAAATTAAACACAGGAAACAACAACGGCTAAAACTAATAACAGGATGTGAAGAAAGGGGAACCCTCTGACACTACTGGGAATGCAAGCTGGTGCAGCCACTCTGGAAAACAGTACCAAGGTTCTTCAAAAAATTAAAAAATGGAACTACCCTAACACCCAGCAATTACACTACTAGATACTTACCCACAGGATACAAAAATACAGTGTGGCAAGGGTTACATGCATCCAATGCTTACAGCAGCAATGTCCACAATAGGCAAACTATGGAAAGAACCCAGATGTCCATCGACCGATGAATGGATAAAGATGTGGCCTTGTGGCATATATGTATCTATCTATATCTACATCTTTATATATCTATATCCATAGATCTATGTAATGGAATATTATTATTCAGCCATCAAAAAGAATGAAATCTTGCCATTTGCAACAATATGGATGGATCTAGAGTATTATGCTAAGCAAAATAAGTCAGAGAAAAACAAACACCAGATGATTTCACTCGTGTGGAGTTTAAGACACAAAAGAGATGAACATACAGGAAGGGAAAAAAAAGAGAGGGATACAAAGCACAAGAAACTCTTAATGACAGAGAACAAACTGAGAGTTGATGAAGGGAAGGTGGGTCGGGGATGGCCCAAATGGGTGATGGGCATTTAGGAAGGCAATTGTGATGAGTGCTGAGTGTTGTATGTAAGTGATGAATCACTGAATTCTACACCTGAAACCAATATTATACAATATGTTAACTAGAATTTAAATACAAATTCGAAAAAGAAAAAAAGATATTTATATATATAATATATCCATAATGGCATATTACTCAGACATAAAAAAGAATTTTAAAAAAGAACAAAATCTTGCCATTTGCAACAACATGGATATAGAGGGCATAATGGTAGTGAAATGTCAGCTAAAGAAAGACAAATACCAATGATTTCATTCATATGTGGAATTTAAAAAACAAAACACACAAAGAAAAATGGAGACAACAAAACAGATCTTAAATATATAGAACAAAATGGGCCGTTACCAGAGGGAGGTAGATGATGGAAATTAAGAGTACATGGGGTGCCTGGGTGGCTCAGTGGGTTAAAGCCTCTGCCTTCGGCTCGGGTCATGGTCCCAGAGTCCTGGGATCGAGCCCGCATCGGGCTCTCTGCTCAGCGGGGAGCCTGCTTCCTCCTCTCTCTCTCTGCCTGCCTCTCTGCCTACTTGTAATCTCTGTCTGTCAAATAAATAAATAAAATCTTAAAAAAAAAAAAAGAGTACAGTTATTGTGACGAGCACTGAATAATGTATAAAATTGTTAAATTATTGCATACATATTATATATATGCTATATATTTGAAACTAACATAACACTGTAAGTTAACTGTAAGAATTAAAAAATTAATAAAGGGAAAAAAATAAAAATGACTTTATATAGTTGATCCTTGAACAACATAGGTTTGAACCACACAAATTCACTTATGCATTCTTTCTTTTTAAATTTTTTTTTTTTAAGATTGATTTTTATTTATTTGACAGAGAGAGATCACAAGTAGGCAGAGAGGCAGGCAGAGAGAGAGAGAGAGGAGGAAGCAGGCTCCCTGCTGAGCAGAGAGCCCGATGCGGGACTTGATCCCAGGACCCTGAGATCATGACCTGAGCCGAAGGCAGTGGCTTAACCCACTGAGCCACCCAGGCGCCCCATGCATTCTTTCTTTTTAAATATAGTATTATAAATGTATTTTTCCTTCCTTTTTATTTTCTTAATAACATTTTCTTTTCTCTGGCCTAATTTATTGTAAGAATGCAGTATATAGGGGCGCCTGGGTGGCTCAGTTGGTTAAGTGCCTGCCTTTGGCTCAGTTCATGATCCCAGTGTCCTGGGATCAAGTCCTGCATTGGGCTCCTTGCTCAGCGGGGAGCCTGCTTCTCTCTCTGCCTGTGTCTCTCTCTTTCTAACAAATAAAAAAAATACTAATGAATACTGTTTTTCTGAAAATAAATAAATTGGGAAAAAAATACTAAAAAAAAATCTTTAAAAAAAAAGAATGTAGTATATGATACATACAGCACAAAACCCGTGTTAATCACTATTTGTGATACTGGTAAGTCTTCCTTCTGGTCAACAGAAGGCTACTAGTAGTTAAGTTTTGAGGTAATCAAAAGTTGTGTGTGTATTTTGGACTGCAAGGGGTTGAGTGGGTTAGTATCCCTAATTTCCATGTTGTTCAAGGGTCAATATATAGATGTTATATATAGAAACCAAAGAAGAAACTAAACTCTTTACAAGGAAGAGTTTAGAGCAAATATTTCTTAGTTGTCCTGGCTCTAAATTCAGCTAATCCCACATCTAATCATACATGTTTTCATTAGCCAACTTCTGGATTTGGGTGGATTTTGCCAATGGAGCCCAGTTACTAGCCCAAATCTCGACCTGAACAGTGACCCTTAAGACTTCAGGCTGTGCTGTGCTTAACTTTGCAGCTACCAGTCTGAAGGCCTGTGTCCAATCCCATTCTCAGGTACATTAGAAGTGAAAGTATTTTTCTTTCTGAACCACAGAACCCAAAAACCATATTAGCTAGGCCAGCTGAACTGAACTGAAAGACTGGCAATTCTTTGGGTGGAGATTTTTAAAATTCCTATAAAATTCTACTGTCCCTAAACAAGACAAAATTCTCCTCTCCCAATTGCGTTTTCCCCTATTTAAATAAGCTACAACATACACCTGCTAACACTTTCAGTAGGAACACCCAGGTTTCACCTCTATTTGTTTATTCTTTGTTTTTAAAATTTTGGTATCTTTTTATTTTAACCCTCCAGGATATAATTAGTGATGTTTTACACAGATCATTATTATTAACATATAACATATTATTAGTTTCAGGGGTACAGTTCTGTGATTCGTGAGTCTGTTACTTTGTTTGTTTTTTTAAGATTTTATTTATTTATCTGACAGAGAGAGAGATCAAAAGTAGGCGGAGTGGCAGGCAGAAAGAGAGGGGAAGCAGGGTCCCCACTGAGCAGAGAGCCCGATGTGGGTCCCGATCCCAGGACCCTGGGATCATGACCTGAGCCAAAGGCAGAGGCTTTAACCCACTGAGGCACCCAAGTGCCCCTGTTAGTTTGTTCTTGACTGCTTTACTGCAGTCACGAGTTTGGGCTGGGGCACCGACTTGCTTTCGTCTTCAGGCATTCGCCTGGAGCTGTCTGGGATCTGCTCTTCTTTTTTCACCACCCAAAAGGATAGGAAAATAGTCATTTCAAGATATTCATAAGCTTTCCTTCAAATTCCTCCTCATCTCAGCTGACCGGCAGTAAGCTTTGCTTACACATCAGCACTATTCCTATCCAGAGGCTCAGGTCAGAATTTTTAGCCTACAACTCTTACTTACCAGCTCAGTAATTCCCAAGGGAATCACCTGATCATGTATTTTACTACACTTTCTGTAGAGGAGTAGTTAATCATAAGTACTCCCTCAGGAATAGAGGATTAGGGTAGAGGGAGGTAAGTTGAATAACAGAAGAGCTGTTAAAGATGCTGGAGTTGTTAAAAAAAACTGTAAAAGGCCTTTGAAAAAAACAAAAAACCATCAAAAAACTCTTGTGTTGTTTCAATACTCTACAGGAGATTCCAAAACTCCAGGCAGCAGTAGTACTAAGTGGGTATCTAATATATATTTGTTAAATAACTACATTTATTATTTAAAATATTTTCAATTATAAGTGAGAACAAATACACCATATTTTATTCTAAACAGCCCACTTAAAAAAATGAACATCTCTGAACTTGAGATGCATCACACTCATTGGCATATGATAGTTTAATTGGCAGTGTTATTTATATTTCTTCATAGTAACAAAATAGTGATATATCTTTCAGTTGATGAGTTCTTAGGTTAGATGAAATAAATTATACATAACCAAAGGTTAAATAAAAATCCTATAATCTTAAAAATACAAAATGAAGTAAAAAATTAAATCTGATTTGGAAGAACTAAGTATTATCCATAATCTATGATGATGAAGGGATACATCATAACATACATCTTACACTAAGAATTACAGAGGCCCACTTTCACTAACTGGTAAGAAACTAAAAAGCTTGCTTTAAAGCACAAAATATTAATGTCTTCATCTTGATTTGATAAATTCTACCAAAAAAAAATTAACTTTTCCCTGAACAATCATTTAACCATACCCCTATGGTACCATTCTTCCAACGGCTGAAAAATGAAATTCTGTAAAAGCAGTAGGTTAGAAAACAATACGAGTCTTCAAAAGTCCATGTGCAAGAGGGAAACAGAAGAATGACCTACAGCTCTCACTTTCAAGTCTAGCATGGACATAGTTCCCATTCTAAGGGTTGTGGAGTGGCCAGAATAGAAGACAGACTGAGTTTTCTTTGCAACAGATGCTGAAATCATAGTAAGCTTCCAAGCATACCATTGACTCAAGAAATCACTTGATCATAACAACATGAACTCAGAAAAGTCAGCAGGCCTTGTGATACACTGCTAAAGGGGAGGCTCAAGGGTAAGCCATAAGGCCTCTTTTAAATCAAAGAACTAGATCTAAGTGGCTAAAATCTAATTTGGCCCAAGGTAAACTTGGAAACAAAAACATCGGTCACTTTTTGTCAAGTCAGTAATTTTTGGCTGCACAAGGATATATGTTTTAAAATATTCTGATTCATTTTTGTCAGAATTTTTATTACATTTACCTGACTTTTTCTCATTTTAATTTTTATTTCAGCTTCAGCTCATTATTATTATTCTGGACAGTTTATAATATAGAACACTATCACACTATCCCGCAATACAAGGTTGAAGTAAACACAATGAGTATCTAAAAGTTTGTGGATTTCTTAGGTAAATTATGGTAAGTTACAAAAATTATCACCTCATTTTGGTAAAAAAAGGATATGGTTTTTTTTGTTTTTTTTTTAAAGATTTTATTTATTTATTTGACAGAGAGAGACCACAAGTAGACAGAGAGGCAGGTAGAGAGAGAGAGAGAGAGAGAGAGGGAAGCAGGCTCCCCGCTGAGCAGACAGCCCAACGCGGGACTCGATCCCAGGACCCCGAGATCATGACCTGAGCCAAAGGCAGCGGCTTAACCCACTGAGCCACCCAGGCGCCCCAAAAAGGATATGTTTCTATATGCATAAAAAAGAATTCAAAAGGATATACACCAAAGAAATATACCAAACAGTGGTTATTGGGAATGGTTATAGATGTTTTCTGTTTTTTTGCTTATGTATATATTCTCAGTTTTTACAGTTTCTTATGGAATAAAAATCAACTTGAGAGAGATTATAAAATTATGCTCTTGCTGGATATTTAGGTTACATTAACTTCTGCTATTATAAAAGTACAAGCAAAAACAATAGGCTGAAAATGAATTTAAAATTTAAAGGTGACATCTGATCTCAAGATGGCCTCCTCTTTCTTTTAAAAAATCCCACTAAAACAACAAGAACAAGAAATGGAAATACAAAATAGAAACAGGTGATGCACATAGCCATAAGCACAATATATAAAGGCAGAAAGGATATGGAAGAATGCTAAGTGACTCAGCAGTGGGGAGAAAGGTGAAACATAACTCCCTCTAGTGGGAGAGCTGGCAAGAAACAAGCCTCTTTGCCGTGCGGAGTACCAGAAGGGCTCAGGAATTGAGGTATCAGGTACTTCAAAAGCTAGGGACTAAAAACAGAAAGTCTTAAAGTAGATCTTTAAGTCCCCTCCCTTGCTCTGTAGGAGGTGGAAGGTACAGTCTTTAGAGAATTAAATAAGGGAAGTCTGCTTTGGGACTTGGTACAAAGGAGAATAAATATGAGACATGGTACTGAAAGTAAGAGGATTTAGTTTGCTTATTGAATGGTGAGACCTTGACCTTACTCTTAAATGTATCTTGGAGGATCCTACTAAGGAGAAAACAAACTTCCCAAGTGAAAAGTTGTATAAACACTGACATTTGGGAATCCCTAATAAAAAAGCTAATTAATAATCTAACTGTCCCACAGTGAAACTTACTAGTGGGGAAGTGACACCCAAACACTCAAGAGTTTTTATGTATAAACGAAGACAACAAAGAATTCCCAGACCTTTCTAAGCAGAAAGTAAGAGCGAAACAGAAAAATTAAACTTGAAGGAAAGAGAGATATTGCAGGTAGCAGAAAAAATTTTCAGGGAAATTAAAATTAATATATATTTGAATAAAAAAGGAAAAATGCATCAATAATAATAAAAGGATGCTATAAAAATGGGACAATTCTGAGAATAAAAGAGCTTGTGAAAATTTTAAAAAAGAACAAAAAATTTTTAAAATTCAGTAAAAGTGTTGGGGAAAAAACCTAAAACACAAAGTGGTAGACAATGTGAAAGGAAAAAAAAAAAAAGAATACAAACAATAAATCCAAGATGTCTAACTTCTGACTCAAAGAAATTCCAGGAAGAAAAAGAAAACAGTAAATAAGAAATTATTGAAGAAAATACTTCAGATACAAATACAATGAATGACAGGGACACGTGGGTGGCTCAGTCAGTTCAATGTCCAACTCTTGATCTCAGTTCAGGGTCATGAGTTTAAGCCCTGTGTTGGGCTCCACGAGCCTACTCACATGAAACAAACAAACAAACAACAACAAAAAAAGGAAGAAATAATGAATGATGAAAGTCTTAAATGTTCTACGTGGAAACGATTTCCAATCAAGTATTCATGGTCAGCGGAGTATGAGCTTAGAATAAAGCTGTTTTCAGAATATGTACATGCATCTTTTCTCAGGAAACCACCTGAAAAAGGACTTCACTAAAATGAAGGGGTACACTAAGAGAGATGAGACAGGATCCAAGATCCAGGAGGATCCAACACACAGTAGGGTTGAAGAGAATTCCCTGTTGGTGTTCAGAACCACCTCTGTGGGGGAGAGGAGTCAAGATGGCAGAGAAGTAGCAGGCTGAGACTACTTCAGCTAGCAGGAGATCAGCTAGAGAGCTTATCTAAAGATTGCAAACACCTGCAGAACCACCTCTGTGTTGTAGCCGTGGCGAGCAACCGTTCTAGAGAGCTCTGCCAGAGGTGTTTCTACCATGCGTTAGCCCTCTAGAAAATCTGGTTAATTTCATTCTACAGAGTTTTTAGAAGATCAAAGAAGACTCAGAGTCAAAGAGAAGCAACTAGAAAAGCAATGAAGTAATCATTAACTCTATGAAATGAAATCACAGTATGTCTCCCCTGCTATCAGAAAGTAGAACAATCCTAGGATATCTTTCATAGGCCGACATGTTGTCAAGTGAAGAGCACTTACCATTAAGTTATATAGAGAATTTTTTGTGCATTCCAACACCCCCCCCCGCAAAATCTGTTATTAAAACACATCTTGCTAATGGACGTGCAAAATAAATTGAGAAAATAAACTGAGATACACAGATGCTCACAGAGTTCATAGCTGTGGTAGCCTGATGCTGAGATGCTGAATATAGTTCTGGGCAAGGAGCTGGCGGGGGCTGCTCTCGCCGCCCAGAGTGTGCAAATCTTCTACAACTGTTAGCTGCAAAAAAATACTGAACACTATTTCTGCTTTTCACCTTGTTTTGTAAAAATGAAAATCTTTTTTAGATTTCTTTTGGTTGGTGAGAACAGGTAGAACGTAGGTCTTTCATAAAAGTAAAGCAGCTTCATGTGAATTTTTGAAAAGCAGGGAGATACCTGTATGCTTCTTGGCTCGGCACTGAACACTATATACTTGTTCTTTACATGAAAGTAGTGAACATTAATTTTGCCAAAATATAAATATTTTAGGAAGAGGAAAATAGGCTATTATGAGAGCCTAATCTTTATCTACTACATTAAGAAGTCAATATGTACGTA
The DNA here is from genome assembly GCF_020171115.1 of Neogale vison. Taxonomy (NCBI): domain Eukaryota; kingdom Metazoa; phylum Chordata; class Mammalia; order Carnivora; family Mustelidae; genus Neogale; species Neogale vison. The sequence goes on along the minus strand of NC_058095.1, from coordinate 114,381,887 downwards.
ATCTTACATCTAATCTATCAGAAGAGCACCATCTGCCTACTATTTAGAATGACGTAATTACCAGGAAAAAGTAACTAAGAGTTTTAAACTGGTTGCCTGCGGTTAATGGGACGTTAGGGTCAAGGCAGGAGGGAGGGGGAGAAAAAAGACATGTTAGGAGCTGCTGGTTTTTGTTAAAGGATTTTCCCACTGGCCTTTAAAACCATTTAACATATAACATAAAAATTAATTTTAAAAAGGAAATTTTAAAAGCTTGAAATTGAAAGAAGTAAAGTGATAGAAGTGGAGAGAAGTAAAAAATCACAGAAATATTTAAAATCACAGTAAGGGCTGCAAAACTACTTCACAGTATACCAAAATTACCAATATTCAAAATAACAGCATTAAGGCAACACAGACTAGCGGAGGTAGTGGTCAGTCTAGAACAAGAGGATGACAAAAGCTCCATTGCAGGGGCATGTCCAGGACCGCTTTTGTGGGTTTTTTCAGGCTGGGACACTTCTGGTTGCTCATCGCCATCTGGTACACCTGGGCAGCTTCTTGGAATAGGAACACTCAGTGTCTGCATCCTTTACAAGAGGTGCCTTTTCCAAACAAAAGTGGGATATGAACACTGGGGACCTAAAACCCATGACCCAGTGTCACCTTTAAAGGGTTTGTGCAAGAAACAAGACACTAACACAAAACTATTTTCTTCTCAATGATGAGTAGTTTTGTAAGACATAAAAACAGTTCAAAAGTACAAAAGCAAACAGACTTGATTACCTGTGGGGATATGGACAAGTCTGACAGCACTATCTGTTGTATTAACATGCTGTCCTCCTGCTCCTTTGGCTCGAAATGTATCTATCCGCAAATCCTTCGGGTCCACCTTCACATCTACCTAGAACAAAAGGGAATACGGAAGTCAATTCTACACTCAACAAACACTTAGCTTTTTTTAAAAATATTTTTAAAATTTATTTGTCAGAGAGAGAGAGAGATGGCACACAAGCAGGGGTGCAGCAGGTAGAGGGAGAAGCAGACCCCCTGCCAAGCAGGGGACCCAACGTGGGGTTCGATCCCAGGACCCTAAGATCATGACCTGAGCCAAAGGCAGACACTTAACTGACTGAACCACCCAGGCGTCCCAACAAATACTTTAATACTAAATTTATCTCAAGATTCTTCAAATAAACTGTGCTGTTGTTCGAAATCACAGCCATTAGACTAAAAAATTGCGTATAACAATGAAAGAACCATAAACTCCCTATATTTGACACTGACTTTTGATGCCATGAGATCACTGAGTTTATGCAAACTTTCAAGTTTCAGCATCCATCATCACACAAAGCCACAGGATAGAAAACATACTCTCTCTCCCTATATACATACATATATGTACGTACATATGTGTGTATGTAAGTGTGATCTTCATTATTCCCTGATTCTGTATTTGCAAATTCTCCTACTTCATTTGTTCCCCCAAATCAATTACTACAGCATTTTCAAAGTCGCGAGAGAACTTCTGCAGGGCAACAAAAAATCCAAGCTGTCCTATACAGGCACATTCCCAACTGATGCCCAACAAAGTGACAGTTTGCTTTCTTTTTTCAGTCTGACCAGAGAATGAAGACAGGAGGGGGCAGAGAAGATAATACAAGAAGCTCTGGGTCTCAGGTCAGTTGGACAGGGTGTGAACCCCAATTCTGGCATCTATCTGGTAGTGAAGTGGCCTCAGGCAAGTCACCTAACACTTCTGAACCTCATTTTCTCTTTGTAAAATAAAGAAAATAGAATCTATTCTAAGTAACCAGGTGGGTTACTTTCCTCGGTTTTAAAATTTCATTTATGTATTGGGGCACCTGGGTGGCTCAGTGGGTTAAGCCACTGCCTTCGGCTCAGGTCACGATCCCAGGGTCCTGGGATCGAGCCCCGCATCGGGCTCTCTGCTCAGCGGGGAGCCTGCTTCCCCCTCTCTCTCTGCCTGCCTCTCTGCCCACTTGTGATCTCTCTCTCTCTCTGTTCAATAAATAAATGAAATCTTTAAAAAAAAAAAATTTCATTTATGTATTTATTTTATTATAATCTTTTAAGATTATAATCAACGTAGACACATAGATATAGAAATCTATATATATGTATATAAACATATGTACACCTGCATGTGCACACATGTGCGCGCACACACGCGCGCACACACACACACACACACACACACACAATTTTCCCCAGGGGAAATGATGGTTCAGTATTTGCTAAATCAGCATTTGCTGAGACTTTACAGAACATAACCACCGTGAACAATGAGAACCAACTGTGTGTGTGCAGTGATTAGTGGACTGAATGGAGGCATCCAAAAAGATATGTTCACATTCTAACACTAGACCCTTACTTGGAAAAAGAGTTTTTGCAGCTGTAATTGAGTTCAAATGAGATCATCCTGGGTTATTCAGACAGGTCCTAAATCCAATGAGAAGTGCCCTCAGACAGGTAAGGAGAAAGGATGAGAGGAACATGTGCATTCAGAGTTATATAGCTTCAAGCCAATGGACACCTGGAGATACCAGAAACTGGGGAAGGCAAGGGAGCATCCCTCCCCCACCCAGAAGCTTTGGAGGGAGCACAGTCCTGGAGATACCTTGAGTTTACACTCCTGGCCTCTAGAACTGTTAAACAATAGATTTTTATTGTTTTAAGCCCCTATTTGTTACACACACACACACACAGAAAAACAGTACAAAATATGCTGTTTTTCATGAGAGAACTAACATCTTATTTCACATTTACCATTTATTTGTATGAATGACAGCAAGTGTGACAATTTGTAAAGCACAGTAGTAACGGGGTCAATTTTACAATCTACTATACAGCGTGGTTATTCTTTTGTTTCCTCTAAAATGAATACTCTACTGTGGGGAAAAAAAAGTATTCAGCTTTTTAAAAATATGCCAGTATTTAAGGCTACCTTAAAATGTCAATAAACACTAAAGAGATGAACAGCAATTTTCCATTTTTTGTGGTTATAGTATATTAAGTAGTTATATGGCAAATATACATATATTATATGTCATATTCTCCCAAGTGTTACAGAAACTACCTAATGACTGTTGGGAAATTCTGAACAAAGAACCAGTGACTTAATAATATACAAAGAATTTTAAATGTCAATTAAGAGAATAAGACTTTGCTCTTTTATGAAAAGCAAACTCCACCACATGGGTTTAATTTCCAAGAATGTGAAAAGAATAAGGGGATGGGTGAGAACAGTGGAAGGAATAAGGAGTTAAGAAAGACAAGTTAAGGGGCACCTGGGTGGCTCAGTGGGTTAAAGCCTCTGCCTTCAGCTCAGGTCATGATCCCAGGGTTCTGGGATCGAGCCCCGCATCGGGCTCTCTGCTCAACGGGGAGCCTGCTTCCTCCTCTGTCTCTCTGCCTGCCTCTCCGCCTACTTGTGACTTCTGTCTGTCAAATAAATAAATAAAATTAAAAAAAAAAAAAAGAATTTAAAAATAAATTAAAAAAAGAAAGATAACTTAAGGGGCACCTGGGTGGCTCAGTGGGTTAAAGCCTCTGCCTTTGGCTCAGGTGATGATCTCAGGGTCCTGGGATTGAGCCCCGCATCAGGTGCTCTGCTCAGCGGGGAGCCTGCTTCCCCCGCACTGCCCCCATCTGCCTGCCTCTCTGCCTACTTGTGATCTCTGTCAAATAAATTTAAAAAAAAAAAATCTTTAAAAAAAAAGAAAGACAACTTAATAGTTTTGATTTCTGAGAGACATAAACGCTTCCATACAACAAAAATTAAACGCCTGGGTGGCTCAGTTGGTTAAGCAGCTGCCTTCGGCTCAGGTCATGATCCCAGAGTCCTGGGATCGAGTCCCACCCACATCGGGCTCCTTGCTCGGCAGGGAGCCTGCTTCTCCCTCTGTCTCTGCCTGCCTCTCTGTCTGCCTGTGCTCGCTCTCTCTCCCTCTCTCTCTGACAAATAAATAAATAAAATCTTTTAAAAAAATTAAATTAGATAAAAGAGGAAGGAAAAATCAAATCCTAATATTCAAAATATTTACCATATTTACCATAATAATATCATACCCAAACAGAAACACATTATTTCTGATGGTCTTTGAACACTGCGTTCTGACTATGCTTTCTTGGTGGACTATATTCTAAGGACAGAAATCTTAAACATTGCTCAGTAGTTTACGAAGTAATTTTTTAGGTTTTTATATATGCTATATAATAAGAAAAAAAGTAAACATATTAAGTGATTAAGAAATAAGTGGGAAGAGATATAAATACAAGATGGCAAGGGGGAAAAACTCCCTGTAATGTTAAATTTGAGTTGGTAATAATAACTTGAACTGGTGTTAAACTCCTATGTATCTCCTAGCTCTGTCCACTGTGAAATCTAAACATAAGCAGACTTTAGTAATAATGAGCATACCTAGTACCTAGACCTTGATTTCTGGGTACATTTCTCACCAAAAAAATGAGATCTGACTCCCAAGTCTGAGGGCAGAAAGGCAGAAGGTGGGCTTAGGATATCTAATGATACCAGAAAGCAAGGGTATGCTTAAAAATTGATGGGGTCATTGCAAAAGGGACTCCCCTAAAAAGGTTACTACTGGCCAAATCAGGGACAAGTTTGAACATCAAAAACCATAGTAATTATAACTCACACAATTTAAAAAACAAATATTTAAGTCTATAATGAAGTCAACAGATGAAATAATATTGAGTTTATGATGAGGTAAAATAAGAGAAAGCAAGCAAGAAGGAAGGAGAGAAGGTAGTAGGGAGGAAAGTTGTTGACAGAAAAGAATGCAAGGTAACAAATACAGAAGAAATGACAGAGTTACAAAATTGCCATCTTCCACTCCAAATGAAATAACTGATTCAGGCAAAAAAGATCACTAATGGATGTTACGATTGTGGAAGAAAAGTTATTGGAAATAGGCTATTATGTATCGCAGGCATTACTCAGTAACTGTGAAGAGAAAAAAATACACTTTTACAATGGAGCTGGTTTTGTGATCATCTTCACTGAAAATCAGACAATTTCAGATTATGTGCCTTCTGATAAGACGCAACATGAATACACACCTGTAAAGTATTCCCGCTCAAAACCTGTGACCTGAATGCAATGGGATAAAAGGACAAGTTGAAGAGTACCAAGAGGAATTAAACAGATCCAGACACCCTACAAGATGAAGGTGGGACACCCTACAAGATGAAGGCTCCAGACTCTTTAAAAAAATAACGGCATTTAAAAAAAAAAGTTGAGGGCGTTGGATGGCTCTGTCGGTTGACTGTCCGACTCTTGATTTTGGCTCAGGTCATGATCTCAGGGTCATGGGAGTGAGCCCCGCACAGAGCTCCATGCTCAGTGGGGAGTCTGAGTTCTAAAAGCTACTCTAGTAAATTACTGAACCCAAAGAAGGGGTTGTGGGAACCTCTCAATTCACAGTGACTTGGTGGAAAGCACAGGTGACAAGGTGGACTTGTGACCGGCCTCTGAAGTAGGAGGGAATAAAGTGTTGTGAGCTCTTAGCTATTCCCCAGTAGACGCTGTCAGAACTGAATTGGCTTGTAGGATACCTAACTTGGTGTCCACACAGAATTGAAGAAATTGCCTGGTGAGAGAAAAAACTTGACACACTTATATTGGAGAAGTATTCTGTGAGGAGACATGCATAGGAGTTTTTCATAGAAATATTATAGACTTGTGTTTGATTTTCATAGCTAATGGTATTTTTTCTAATAACTTAACCAATTTTATTATTGATGTTATACAAAGATCTCCAATCTATTGGTTCCTGGGGACAAGTGGATAACCCTTAGTGTCTCATTTAATCCTACAGAAGAATTATGGGGTTGGGGCGCCTGGGTGGCTTAGCTGGTTAAGTGTCCAATTCCTCATTTCAGCTCAGGTCATGATCTCAGCAACGTGAGATCGAGCCTCGAGTTGGGTTCTGCGCTGGGCATAGAGCCAACTTAAGATTCTCTCTCCCTCTCCGTCTTTCCCCCACCCCAAAAAAGAAAAATTATGGGGTTGAGCTATTATACCTAATTCACTTATTTATTTATTTCTTAAATTTTTAAGTTCCAGTTAAGATACAGTGTAATATTAGTTTCAGAATTTTGGGACTCATCACTTACACATGTTACCCAGTGCTCATCACATAAGTGCCCTCCCTAGTGCTCATCACCCACTTAGCCCACGCTAAGTAGCCCACCTACTTCCCCTCCAACAACCCTCAGTTTGGTTCTCTATAGTTAATAGCCTCTTTTACAGTTTGCCCTCTCTTTCTTCCTATGTTTATGTTTTGTTTCTTAAATTCCACATATAAGTGAAATCACATGGTATTTGTCTTTCTCTGACTGACATATTTCGCTTAGCATAATTCACTCTAGCTCCATTCACGTTGCTGCAAATGGCAAGATTTCATTCTTTTTGATGGCTGAATAATATTCCATTGAGTATATGCACCACAACTTCATCCGTACATCTTCTCCTAAGAACATGTCCTATTCTTAGGAGATGTTAAGTTGAAGATTTGAGGGATGAAGTCTCACAGTGACTGCTATATTCTTCATAGTTATTTTTTAAAAAGTATACATACACACACGTATAGGAATCTAGCAAATGTGGCAAAATATAAATAGGTGTTGACTCCAGGTGAAGGTTATATAAGTTTTTAGAATGGCATTCTTCCAATTTTCTCTATGTTTAAAATTAAATTTTAAAAAGTTAGGAAAAAAGATAGAGGCAATATGGCTGGCTTCAATAAGACACTGACCCCATACAGATATTCTATCACTGATCTCAACATATTACCTGTGGAAATCATATTTTTCTTAAGATAAAACTAGCAAGAAGATCTGAAAAGGTTTGTGAATTCTATTTTATGAAGAGAAACAGCTTCTAATTAAAGAAAACAAAATATCTTGGTCAGGCGTAAGAAGGGCAACTTTACCTGGGGAAGAGTTAAGGATTTCCCAGTAGAGACTGCAAAGTTCAATGTGAAACCCCGAAAATCAGTTTGCTAGAAGCTAAGCTTCCTCAGCACAATACCCACTACATGAGAGTAAGTTTTCTTTTTTTTTTTTTTTAAAGATTTTATTTATTTATTTGAGAGAGACAGTGAGAGAGAGCATGAGCGAGGAGAAGGTCAGAGAGCGAAGCAGACTCCCCATGGAGCTGGGAGCCTGATGTGGGACTCGATCCCGGGACTCCAGGATCACGCCCTGAGCCGAAGGCAGTCGTCCAACCAACTGCGCCACCCAGGCGTCCCGAGAGTAAGTTTTCAACGTGTGCGTGAAGTTACCTCATCTGGCTGAGGGAGGACAATAACAGACATGGTTCCCGTGTGAATGCGCTGCATCCTTGATGACAGGCCCACCTCAGGGATTCGCTGAACTCGGTGGATCCCACCTTCATACTTCAGATGCTTGTAGACACTGTCACCAGAAATTCGGGCAGCTGCGTGATGTAGCCCACCTAGGAACATAAAATCCAAAAATGCCAATGTGTTCTCTTTTGAAAGGGATCTGGATCTTAAATACCTTTAAACTCAGGCCTGAATCCAAGTACAGAGCCAAAGACGAGAACATAAAATAGGTACAAGACGATATTTTCCCAATGTCAATGTAGTCATATAGAAAAGGAAATATACCAAAACATTATTTATGCTTACCTCTGGGTAACAGAATAACAATATATTTTTTTGTTTTACTTTTTATGCTTTGTTTCTAAATTTTCTATAATCAGCCAAGTTTTTTTTAATAAAAGTATTACTAGAAAAAAATACTGGGACATTTTCTGCATTGAATTGCCCTCTGCAACCTTAGGCTGATATGGTATCTATATATAAGAACGCTCAAAAACGTAACAATTTAATAATGATGGAAAATTCTATAGGTCCTCCCAAGTTCTCAAGAGTCTATTGAAATTTAGCTCTTGCTCATCTGTGGTGTGACAATAAGCTCCTCCCCCCACCAAATCTTAATGCCTAAGCTAGTTTCTTATTGGACATTTTTTTTTAAAACTCCTTTATTATAAAATAACTCTTTTATTATAAATATTATATTATAAATTATATTATATATTATATATTATATAGATATTATATATATTTATAATATAAATTATATTATAAATATTATAAAATAACTCTTTTATTATAAAATACAGACATAAAAATATCACATGAATCAAATGGTTTAGTGACCACAAGATCAAGAAAAAGAACTTTGTCAGTCACCCAAAAGCTCTCTCATGTGCCCCTTCCCAGTTACAATCCCCTCCTTTCTCACAAGCAACTATGATCCTGACTTATTCCTGCTACAATTTTATTACCTAAATGTGCTACAGTCTAGTCTTGTCCATTTAAAAAAGTTTCACGTCCTCTTTAAGTTTATTTATTTATTTTTGTGTAGTAATCTCTACATCCAATGTGGGGCTCGAACCCATGACCTCAATATCAAGAGTCAACCAGGTGCCCCCTAGTCTGATGCCTTTTAAAGCTCTTCATCTATACACGCTCATCACCTACTTCTTTTGTTCTTTCCAACTTATCTCCTGAGGAACCTGGACGTTGACCTGTAAAATTTCCCACAGAATGCATTTGCCAACTGCATACTCTTGGTACAATTAATTCACTATCTTCCGCCCTCTGTTCTGGCTACAATTTGGCAGATGGATCCAGAGACCGGATCAGACACCAGCTTGAGCTCCTTGGCAGGACTACAGGAGGCACATAATGACTGTTTTCTTTCTTTTTATGGTCTTGGCAGCATTTGATGTTTAATGTATCATGGGTTATAAAATAGTGATAGTCTAATTCTGTAATTTCTTTGTCAGGTTTTAGTAGCTAAAATACATTGATAAAGGACATTTCCCCTTGTCCACTAGTTGATTACCCTGTGCTAGAGTTATACAGGAAAGGCAGGATAAATGCTTGATTTTGTTCCTTTACCCATTTTACCAGTATCTGTGTTTTGCAATATGAGTTAGGATTAATCATCTGCAGATGACTATTTTTAAAATATCATTATGAATTCAAGGATCTGAATACATCTAGCATGCTTGAACCAATTGCAATTATTATGATTAAAGTTCAACATATCCATCTTTGGCCTGCAGGAGCCTCTTCAAGTTAATTTCTGAGTTCTTTTTGACATACCTCTTATTACGGTATTACTCCAGGATTATCCTGAACTATTCTTGCCCCAGACCTGAAATCAGTGATCTCCCCAAGAAGTCTTGGTTCCTTTCAGAGAGAAATAATACTTATTTCTTTTTCTTTTCTTTTTTCTTTTTTTTCTTCTTTTTTTTTTTTTTTTTGCCTCTTCCCCTGCTCATGTGCTCTCTTTCTTTAAAATAAAAATCTTGAAGAAAAAAAATTTGAGATCACTTAGCTCGGAATTCCTCTTGTATAATGAAACCTACTGCACAGGCAGGTATCATCTGGCCTTCAAGTCACCTTGTAGGACCTGGGGCTCATGGAATCAGCACAAAAATGTTGATATTCTGGTTACTGTTTTGTGAGTAATAAACCATCCTCCACCTCTGACCCATGAAAGTGTGGCATGCTAACTTGTTAGCTTGCAAGTGGGGTAAAATCTCAGACCATTTGGAGTTCTTGACTACTGATATTTCCAGAGTAAATTCAAGATGACAGCCTCTTCTCTATCACTCTTGTCTTCTATTATCAAGAATCTGGTTCTCAACGACAGAGAAGATACTACAATTAGAGTATCTCCTAACTACTCATCTACTTTATTCCACAGTACACATACAACAGTCTCAGAGTAACAATGGGAGTTCTGCCACAACATGATTACTAAAATTATTAAGACTTTTTTGCATATGCTCTTCCTGTTCTTCCCCCATTTTTCAAATGGGTGTACTCGATACTGTCAGATCTTACAGTGGTTATATAGTGTATTCTTCCCTCCTTCTCCTCAAATAGACCTAGGTCTTTTTTTTTTTTTTTTAAAGATTTTGTTTGTACATTAGAGAGAGAGAGCACCTAAGCATGGGTGGAAGGGTGAGGCAGAAGGAGAAGAAACTCTCTGCTGAGCAAGGAGCCCAATGTGGGATTTAATCCCAGGACCCCGGGATCATGACCTGAGCCAAAGTTAGACACTTAACTGCCTAAGCCACCCATGCACCCATACAGACTTAGTTCTACAGGTAGCCACATATTTGATGCTCACCCGATCCCTACGCCAAAACTTCATATTTTAGCTGTCTAAAGTCCTGTTTTCTAACAGATTCCTCAGAAAGGGACCATGGGGAAAGTGTTTCTTGAGTTCTTGCATATTGTTAAGTTTGTACCCTTATACTTGTAAGTTAGTTTCATTGCCTATAAAATCCTTAACTCAAATTTCCTTTCCTTAACTATGCTGCTACTGCTGCTGCCACGTTCCTAATATGCTTCTAATGAAGACTCAGTGCTACAACATCAGATATAACCAACTCAGTTTCTAAAGTCAGCATGGTGGGGCACCAGGATGGCTCAGTCAGTTGGGTGTCTGACTCTTGGTTTCTACTCAGGTTATGATCTCATGGATCATGAGCTCTGGCCCTGAGCTCAGAGGGGAGTCTGCTTCTCTCTCTCTCTCCCTGCCCCACCTCTCACTCACATACACTTGTTCTCTCTCCCTCTCAATAAATCAACCTTTGAGGAAAAAAAAATAAAGTCAGCATGATGGATAAAAATTAGGCATAGTTTTAAATTACTGTACAAAATGCCAAAGGAAGGTACCTTATCAGAGACTGACCTGTCTCTTAGTAAGCACACAGCGGTGCCTGGGTGGCTCAATTGGTTAAGCGTCTGCCTTCAGCTCAGGTCAAGTTCCCAGCGTCCTGGGATCAAGCCCCATGCCAGGCTCCCTGCTCAGTAGAGCTTTATTCTCCCTCTATCTCTACACCTCCCCCCACCCCCACTTGTGCTTTCTCCTCTCTGTCAAATAATAAAATCTTAAAAAAAAGATTAAAGATTAAAGATGGTTTATTAAAAAAAAAAAAAAAAAAAGTAAGTCCAAAATAGCCAGTCTTCCTCCAGTGGTAAAACAGGTTAATGTTTATCTTCTTGAACACCAGATAAAGAAGATGACAAGCATTTAGGGGTCAGGTGATAGGAAAAATGTAATGTTTACCATTCACACTCAGTATGTCAAGATGGTCAATTCTGAAAAATACAACACTGAGAGAGAGCGAGGCCACAACAATTAAAATTTTCCACCTCGAAATCATTCTGTATTTTTCTCTTTTTTTAAGACTTTATTTAGGGGCACCTGAATGGCTCAGTGGGCAAAAACCCTTGCCGTCAGCTCAGGTCATGATCCCAGGGTCCCGGGATTGAGACCCGCATCAGGCTCTCTGCTCAGCAGGAAGCTTGCTTCCCCCTCTCTTTCTCTGCCTGCCTCTCTGCCTACTTGTGATCTATCTCTCTGTGTCAAATAAATAAATAAAGTCTTAAAAAAAAAAAATTCTTTTTAATTTATTTATTTGACACAGAGAGATAGATCACAAGTAGGCAGAGAGGCAGGCAGACAGAGAGGGGGAAGCAGGCTCCCCACTGAGCAGAGAGCCCGATACAGGGCTCGATCCCAGGACCCTGGGACCATGAGACCATGACCTGAGCCAAAAGCAGAGGCCCAACCCACTGAGCCACCCAGGCACCCCTTATTCTGTACTTTTAAAATTATTCCCCTCACCCTCTTTACCTACTTCATGTCCAGGGCACATATTTAAATTTATATGACCTGAAAGGAGAGGGCTGCTTTACTGTACAGATCACCAGAGCTAATCTTGGGTCGCCTAGGTTCAAATTTAAGCTCTTCCTCCTAGTTGTGTGTCCTCAGGCAAGTTACTTCATCTGTTCATGCCTCAGTTTCCTTTTCTGTAAATGGTAATTACAGCTCGCATAACAGTACCACACACCTGAATGAGAGGCCATTCATTCTGCAGATCACGTGAGTCGTGCTTCTAGTCCTGTGTAAGCATATGACACAGCGTGAACTCAACCTCCTTCCCTCGAAGGGGCTGTTGTGAGGAATAACTGAGATAAACACTCACAGCGTACTTAGCAGTGTTGATATTTACCATCAGTAAGTATCAGTAGTGACTGGAACTGTATCACTGGCTCTCCTGGACCAGTTCAAGACAATGTGGGAGAGAATGACAATCAAGATCCCTGTAAATGGAAATTATGATGTAGGGCAGGAGAGTTGATAGACCTCTGAGGTAGAGGACAGCGAGGTGCACTGCTGGCCTTGCCACCTCAGAGAAAACCGCCTTTGGTGGTCCTCATGGATAGGTATGGAGGGAAAAAGCATTTGTCAGATCAACAGCTGCACACCAGGTGCCAGGAGGTATGAATAGCTCAAGCAATGAAATCACATCTGGTACAGCAGCTGTAATGAGAATCACCGGTTGGCTGAGCTAATAGTAACCCACTGTCATTCACTGAGCTCCATCTATTGTCTTTCTAGGCCAAAGAAACAAGCTGAATGGGGATGTGGCAGGAATCACTAACTTTGCATTTTCCAAGTCCTTGATGGTGGCATTTATCTCTGCAACCTCTCTGGAAAGGCAATGTTGCTTCTGATTTACTATTTTCCCAGGTAGAGGCAGTTCTAGTGGCTTCTACTTGGCCTTTACCACCATTAAGTTCTCCTTCTACAGGTCAGGAAAGAAGATGGGAATTCTGCCAGCTGCTCAGTGTATCTGCCAATTATGTACCCAGAACAGGGGAAAACACCACAGGATGGGTTTGCGAGCCTGCTGGGCCCATTGAGAGCGGGACCTGAGCTAAAAGTCTATTCATCACGTGACTCTACAAGCTCCTTCTCTAATGGATGGCCACAGGGATGCTCTGGGTTTCCCGGAATCAGCATCAGTTCAGAGCCAGTGTCCAGTAGTCCCTGCAAAGTCTGGTTATTTCCATTTCTTTAAGGCATAGTTACCCTGGGAAAAGGTGACAGACCCCTTTTGGGAGGAGGCTGGGAGAAGGGTCAACAGCATAAATACTTAGCAATATATGGGGGTCCTTCCTCAAGGGGACCCCGCCCTCTCTTTATTCAAGGGGTTTGGGCCTATCCACTGGCTCAAGTCTGAGAACTGATTGAGGGGCCATGGCTTATTTTTATGATTAAAGTTACATTTTTGGGGCGCCTGGGTGGCTCAGTGGGTTAAAGCCTCTGCCTTCGGCTCAGGTCATGATCCCAGGGTCCTGGGATCGAGGCCTGCATCGGGCTCTCTGCTCAGCAGGGAGCCTGCTTCCTCCTCTCTCTCTGCCTGCCTCTCTGCCTACTTGTGATCTCTGTCTGTCAAATAAATAAATAAAAATCTTTATTAAAAAAAAAGTTACATTTTTGTTCACTTGATCTAAAACTTTTCTGCTCATACAGGTAAGTGAGAATTTACTAGTCTTCCTACCTCTTTTACTTCTAGGGGCACCACGATCAACTAGCAAATGCCACAGGGCTGCACAAGTCAGACAACTCCGATTGCTGCCTTGGCTCTGCCATCCGTGACAGTAACACTCATCTGGCCTTTGGCTGTGGACTGCTACCCTTGACCCCTGCCACCCTAAAATCCAATGACTTCCAGTACACTTAGGTTTCCCAGTTTAGTTATCAGAGCTCCTACTGTCAAGTCTGGTCCACAGAGAAGAGCCATCACAGAGCCCTTCAAGGATGCCAGGGTTTCCCTTACAAATTTATTTCTCACACTCATGGTAAGAAGTACGTCTTCTGGACACGTAGAACTAACCATCATGTTACCTGAAGTACCCTTTCCTGAATTTAACTAGCAAGCAGAGGATAACAAAATGCAATTATAAACATCAATCTGTTGGGAGGGAAGAGATACCAGAGCATTTCATAAAATCCCTTTAACTTGGAAGAGATTTCAATTTGTCAGATGCCAGGTACATAGAATAACAAAGCGTCAGACCTATGCTACATACCCAGAGCTCTCGCCCTCCCCTGCTGCCACAAAAACCATCCTGTAATCATTTAGCTTGGACTATTCATGGAATACTTGAATACTGTCCCTATCTGTACCTCCAACCGCAAAACTACAAGGCTCTAAGTCACCTGATGCATGAATTTTTGCCTGAAAGTATGTTTCTTTTCAACTTTAGCTTTTAGTGCTATATGAATCTGAGTTCTTTTCCATTTCAATTAAACATTAAAATATATACACCTATTAATTAGTAAGCATATTTTATAAGATAGGTGTTTTTCACCTCTTCTCTATGTTAGACCTCTTATTCACATATTTTTCTTCTGATTTCAAACAGATCAATTTTAATATATTACTTTCTAATTTTAATGAGTAGAAGTTTACTCCTAATCTTTCTTTCTTTATTTATCAGAGAGAGAGAGAGAAAGCATGATCACAAATACAAGGAGCAGCAGGTAGAAGGAGAAGCAGGCTCCCCGAAGAGCAGGGACCAGATATGGGACTCAATCCTAGGACCCAGGGATCATTCCTGAGCTCAGGGCCTGAGCCAAAGGCAGATGCTAAACTGACCCAGCCATCCAGGTGTCCCTCCTAGTCTTTAGAGTAAAATATTTAAAGTTTCCCTTCTTTAAAAAAAATAGTCCTTTAGATTTTTTTTTTAATTAAAAAAGGGTTTTTTTATTTTTTTAAGTAGGTTCCATGCCCAGTTTGTATAGCCCAATGCAGGGCTTGAACTCCCAACCCTGAGACCAAGACCTGAGCTGAGACTGAGAGTCGGATGCTCAACCAACCCAGCCATCGGGTGGGTCTCCTGCTCTTTTTACTTCTTAAAGTGCCTTTATTTTATTTTGCCACTAGGCCAGTCTATCTAAAAGAAAGGTTTCCCAACCACTGTCTAGGGATTGTTCAGGCTGCTCTGCATCCCTGGAACCAGAAGCTCTTCCTGTTATTACTGAACCCATCCTTCATTCTTAAAAGCTGGATTCAAAATCCGAGAGAGGTCACTGCTGACATTTGCCACCATTCTCTCTTTCATAATGCTGTATTTCTAAAGACTTTTTTTTTTTTTAAAGTAAGCTCCACACCCAAAGTGGGGCTCAAACCTACAACCCCAAGATGAAAAGTCACATTCTCCATCAGCTGGGCCAGCCAGATGTCCCCAAATGCTGCTGTTCCTGAAAGCTTCCTGAAAGTTGAAACTCTCTCATCTCTAGCTTCCATAATATTCTACTGTACTCATCCTTTTCCTGCTTATCTCACTCCTCTCTTTCCTTTGCCAGGAGTCAATCTTTCTCAATGTGGCCATTACATACAGGTAATTACATGTAGGTAACCTACAATGTAGATTTTGGCGCCCTGAATATTCCTTCTCCCTAGCCTCTCCCTCACATAATCTCTCAGTGTCAGATACCATCTTTGGCTAAGGGCTACTGAATCTCTCTCCTTCATTCTGTTCTCTCACCAAAGCTCTGCTGACACAACTTCAGCCTTTACTGGATATTTCTAAATGGGTGTTCACAATAACCACAGAGTTAGTCATTCAAAAACAACTTATCATTTTTTTCTTCCCGTATGGGCTTTCTCTCCAACTTGAAAGAATATCACAGTCCTTCTGGCTAGGAAGATCAGGATCCCCATGGCTCATCTTGTTTGCGTTAGAACAGACTACTAGGATATAGTGTGGTACTGGATCTAACAAACCTAAGTTCAATCTCAGGACTGCCATTACATACTGTGTGGTCTTAGATCAGTCACTTATTCTCTAAACCCAGCTCCTCATTTGTAAAATGGGACTGATACTACCTATCTCACAGGGCCGTGAGGATCAGATCACCTACACTGTATGCAGGACACAGGAGCAAGCGCTGGCCCGTCTTTTGTCTGCTCTTCCTGTGAAGGTCTGCCAAGGTCTATGCCAGGTCTAAGTCTTAGTCACACCTGGATTGCTCTAGCGACCGCTCTGCACTTTGCCTTAAATCGAACCTCTTGGTCCATCCCGCACAATGCTATCTAATAATCTCCCTAAGATATGTATTTACCAAATCATGCACCTTTTTTTAAAATTAATTAATTAATTAATTTGAGAGAGAGCAAGGGAGCAGGGCGTGGGAAAGCAGAGGGCGAGTCTGAAGCGAACTCCACACTGAGCACAGAGCTGGACATGGAGCTCCAGCTCACAACCTGGAGGTCATGACCTGAGCTGAAACCAAGAGCTGGAGGCTTAATCGACGGCAGCAACCAGGTGCCCCAAGATCATATGCTTACTGATAAAATCTTCAATAGGTCGTTACTCTCTAACAATCAAGGCCTGTTCTAACAGCTTTTAAGGCTGTTCAAACTATACCCCCTGGAACTCATTTCCTAGGTCTTCTCATCACATACTCCGGTTTCTCTTCTGATCATATGTATCTTTCACCTTTTACTATGTCTTCCTGTCACAGATATGCTCTGGGTAGACTGGCTTCCTAACATTGCCCTATACACACCAAGATCTCTCCCATCACCATGTGGTTGCTCTGGTTTTTTCTTCCCTCTTCTCTCAATTCCCTCTTCTTGACCAGTGGCCGTATTTAAAACCTGTACCAAGGGATGCCTGGGTGGCTCTATTGGTTAAGCATCTGCCTTTGGCTCAGGTTGTAATCTCAGGGTCCTGGGATCAAGTCCTACATCAGGCTCTCTGCTCAGTGAGGAGGCTGCTTCTTCCTCTCCCTCTGCCTGCTGCTCCCCCTGCTTGTACTCTGTCAAATAATACATAAAATCTTTAAAAAGATAAAAAATAAAAAAATAAAACCTGTACCAAGCACAAATTACTTATTCTAGATAGTAGCTTTCATTTTTCTCTATTGTTTAACTTACTTTAATCCCCTTTCCCTACTTTATTATTGGGTATCGATGTATAAGCAAGAAGAAACAAACTTTCATATGGCTTAAAAGAATAAGGAACAAAGATACTATCAGATGTTCTGATTTAATATAACTGAGTATTTAAAAGTTTAAGGACTTCAGGTGCGTAGGTGACTCACTTTAGTGTCCTACTCTTGGTTTCAGCTCAGATCATGATACCAAGTTCCTGGGATTGAGTCCCACAATGGGCTGCCTGCTCAGCGGGGAGTTTGCTTCTCCCTCTGCCCGTCCCCAACTCATCTGTGCTCTCTCTCTTGCAAAAATAGATAAATAGAATATTTTTTTAAAAATAGGACAACATAGTTCTAATCAAGATCAGAGATAAAATAATTCTCAGCATCATCTATGGGCTAAACCCTCAAATATTCCTACCATAATCCGCTGGTGTATAATTCAGGAGTTCAAATTTCCAGTTTTTATAGCTTGAATAATTCTGGTACATATCAAATATTTCCCGAGTAAACTGTTGGCAGATATCACCTAAAAAAAATACAAAAAATATTCAGTCAGCACAGATTGTTTTAAAGAGAGCCATTCTTAGGTACAGGCCCCCTGGGAAATAAGGAGTAACTGCTTCCATAGTGAAACATATCTACTGGACTGTTAAAGTTATACAGTATCAAACCAAGGTAAAATTTAAGTGTTTTTTTAGATCATTTAAAATAAAATTATTTAACTGACCTCCAGTAGTTCTTCCAGATGTCACCTCTAAAATAACATCATTTTTGTCATATTTCTCCTTTGGCACTAGACTCTGGAAAAGCTGAAAAAGGAAAAAAAGATCAGCATTTGTATGTATATTTTCTATGATTATACTATTGCTTGATTTTAGACAAAAGACCTCCAAACATTAAACAAACGTCAGTGATTAAAAAAATAATATAGTATCCCAATGAGATCTAGTCATTAAATGCTACAATAAGTAGACTGTATTAGACCTAAAATAAGTGATCAATTCATGCTAACAGTGGAGTTACTTGTCAGGGCATTCTCCACAATGCTATCAGATTATCTTAATTTTCTAAAATGCCCAAGTTTAGATCAAAGTCCGGAGCATTCCATTCAATTTTTTTCAGATTTTGCCTCTTATTAGCTCTAAACAGCAGCTTCTTTCATCTAATGACGATGTGAAGCTTTGAAGAAAGTCTTCACTTGGAGAAAATGAGGCCTCTTTACATATGACTGTGTATTTTCTCCTGCCACAGATGACAGTTGGCCCCAGGTCGTGCCCTCTGTTCTCAGTAGAGCTGTTCTGCTTAAAGAATATATTGAGGACTCCCAGGATAAGGCTGAAATGGTTTCTGAGTTGTGACAAAAAAAACAAGGGGCTTCCTAATAAAGTAACTAGCTTCCTTCTAAAGAAGAAAAGGGATGCAATTTTATTTTTTATTTATTAGTGAAAAGTTTTTCAAATCAAACTACCTACCGGCCATGACTCTCCCTACTGACAATTTTTGAAATACTCCATCTCTGTTAGAAATGGTAATCTGTGAGAGGGAATATCAGACCAAGAAAGACAGTCTTTCTGCCTTTGACTTGCTGGTTATATCAGTGATAACAGTAACTGATACCTCTACCTCATTCCTCTCAACGAGCCCCTGTATGGAGTCCCAGAGTAGGGGGACCGAAGGCAGGACAAGGGCAAACAGGACAGAAGGGAAGAAACTACAGATGCTATACAGCCCTGTGGTTTTCACTGCCTTTTAGACAAATCATCCATTGAACTACAAGGAGCTAAAGACTTGGTATGAACCAACTGTGTCTGTACCTTTGGATTCACTCCACTCTATACATAAAGCAAATTTTCGATCCTTAATTAACACAATCACTATGTACCACTCCCCTTTTCTAAGGCTTAAAAACTCAATTCTTCCTCTTATTAGGTGATTCTTTAGGTGAACTAAATTTCTTTACCAGCATCTGCCGCCTTGGCTGGCAAGTTAACAGCTTTGGAACATAATTGCTCGTGGAGGTGAGGGGGGAGATGATGTTTTATTTTCTGGCATCCCAATCGGTTCAACCTCATTCTGTAGCAAATTACAGTCCTAAACCCAGCTTACTCATTCACCATAAAAAAGGTTTAATAAACTGGTGTTTGGAAAGGACTTTGAACACCAAAGTTTAGCCTCATAAAACAGTATTCTTTTATAGTAACACGATTGAGCAGTTTACCTCCTAAAACATACCTCACTGTATAACATATGGATTTTTTGAGCGATAGTTTCCCTCTCTTCCAATGCAAGTTCTTGTAACTGCTTTTCATCTTGTTTATTAAGACCTACAAACCACCAACAAAAATTGTGTTTTTAAATACAGGAAAACTCTTAAATAGCTAGCTAATTTCTGTTTATAAATTTTATTTCAGTTGTGAAGGAGGGATTATACAAAAAGTCAGAATAGTTGGAGAATATTAATTAATTAATAAGTACTTGTGAAGCACATTTAAAAAAACTCAGTGTGTAAGGAAGTATGATCATTGCCCAAAAGTTTATGATTTGAATATCTAAAACTAATTACAGAAATCAATGATTAATAAAACAAGTCTGAAAAAGGACTGGTTAATTAAATATAGACCCAAATAAGGTAAGTTTTGGAGTAAACTAGAGTGACCACATCTTGTCTTAAAGGTAGCAGCCATTACTCAGCACACCGCGGTGTAATCCAGGAGGGCTGAAGCCTCCATTTTCTTCCCCTCAAAGTCAGAAATAAGAACTCTTAGAATTTTGAAATCTCTTGAAATATTTATACCTAGTGAACCCTTTATAAAAGCACCATGTAAGTCAAATGAAACATCTTTGTAACCTCTGTTTTATGGAAACAATTGTCCTTTTCACATCATTTCAACAGAGAAACTTAAATCCTGGAACTCCCAACAAAAAAGCAAACAATGAGAGATAGTAGATCTTACGAGATTTGACTCCATTGCTCTGGATACCTAGACTTCATTTGTTAGTGGTGATGCTTGCCAGCTGATGTAGAAATGTTTGATTCTTAATAGCAAAGAAGAAAACAGAAATAAAAAGTCCTAATTATAAAACAGGGAAGGCTCTTGAAACTTCTTCCCTGGTCATGGAAGTCATTAACACCTGGTGGGACTCTATTCCTCATTCATACCTTCAACATCTAACACTTATTATGCACCAGATACTCTGCTAGTTGTTGGAGACACAGGGATGAATAAAATGTGGTTCCAGGCCTTAAGTCGCTCAGTCTGGTGGGAAATAGGACATGTACACATGAGAACAGTATGGGATAGGACAGTGCCATGGAGGCACAAAGGAGGGGGGTCTAACCCAGACCTTAGCACTTGAGGAAGGCTTCCTGGATAGATGTCCTCTGAACTAAATTCTAATTACAGATCATCTGTTGCAGAATTGTAATATCACTCGTGGCCCCGTATCATGTACTTATGCCACAAATGGACACTAGGCGGACATTACTCCATATAGGTACCTACTGTGTCAAAGATATCAAAAAAACCTGATATGCAGTCACATAAAATAATTTTTGTGGCCTCTTATTATTTTCTGATGTCTGAAATCTAACCTAATTCAGTTTCATTATATCAAGAAAGATTTGAGAGTCTATTACATCCTATGTTCAGTGTTGCAGGAAATATAAAAATGAGTAAGACACAGGCTCTGTCTTTGAGAAACAGATAATGAGGGAAGTGGCAGAAATTAAGACAATTACATAAAGGGTCAAAATTCAAAACAGAAAAAGATAACATTTTTGTTTTACAGAGGGGACTGAAGCCAAAGTATGACATCCAAGCCATACTTTATAAGTGAAATGAATTTTAACAAGGTAAAATTGGTGGGTAACAATTTGTGCAAAGACATAAATGGGATGATGTGTATATTCAGGGAACAGCAAGTTATTTATTTTTCTTGAAAGGTTTGCATATGCAAAGGGAATTAATACACTATACAGAGAGGCTGGTGTCAGTTTTCAGAAGCTCCTTTTTTTTAAAATATTTTTTTTTTTTTTTTTTTTTTTTATGAGAGAGAAAGAGAGACAGCACAAGTGGGGTTTGGAGAGGAGCACCAGGGAGAGAGCGAACCAGACTCCATCCCAGGACCCTGGGATCATGACCTGATCTGAAGGCAGATGCTTAACTGACTGAGCCACCCAGGGGCCCTTCTGCAAAGGCTCTTAAATACCAAATCGAGAAATTTATATTTATAGGCAACAGGAGCTACTGAAAATTTTGAGCAGGGGAGTAATCTGATTAAGGTTGTCCTTGGACTGGGAAGGCCTGGAAGTGGCACAAAAAGTTAGGAATGTATTGTAATTATCCAGGATGAGCTATAATAAAGATATAAATTAGCAGAAAGAATAGAAGGGGACTCATGAAGGGTACACTACAGAGGCAGAGGCAGACTCTATTGGAACTAGACTCATGCAGTGCATAAGACAGGCTGTGGAATCTCACTAAGTCCAAATCCTTGCTCCTTGCCTGATTGGCTGAGTGACCTCTGACATTTTAAGCTCTCAGTTTCTTCATCTATTCAATAGAGACATTAATAATAATTCCTATCTCATAAATTATTGTAAATACTCAAATGAGATAATATTTTAAATACTTAGCTTAGTGTCTGGCACTAAGGACAGTAGGACAGTAAATGTCACTTTTATCACTGTTATTACAGAATAGCAGGACTTTAGACCTAGGAGAGACTTCGGAAACAATCCAATCCAATCTCAATAATACTGGTGATACAATGTATACACCACTGTATAATGGTGATACAATCAAGGCTGAAAGAGATTATGTCAATTTAATTTATTTTTTTTTAAAGATTTTATTTATTTATTTGACAGAGACAGATCACAAGTAGGCAGAGAGGCAGGCAGAGAGAGAGAGGAGGAAGCAGGCTCCCTGCTGAGCAGAGAGCCTGATGCGGGACTCGATCCCAGGTCCCTGAGATCATGACCTGAGCCGGAGGCAGCGGCTTAACCCACTGAGCCACCCAGGCGCCCTATGTCAATTTAATTTAAAAGCATTTAGTAAACTCCTATTAAATACAAAAAACCTTCCCCAAACTAATGGATTACAAATTTGAGTGGCATAATGCAGAGTAAAAAAAAAATCCTCATAAACATAGTGAGAGACTCATGGTACCACCAAGAGACGGCAGAAAATCCAGGACTTCACAGTTATAACTGTGACTGGCCTTGACATCGTTTAACATCTCTAACACTTAATGGAACAGGATGGAGCACTGAAGTTTAGAAACTAAGTGCCTGTAGTACTATCTGGATAAATGCTGAATCCCAGGTTAGTCCACTGTGCCTTTCTCTCAACTTCAGTACATTTTGATAATTTTTGTATGAGAAAAAAATGTTAAGGCAATACGCAATATTAAGAATACCAAAGGGGCACCTGGGTGGCTCAGTGGGTTAACGCCTCTGCCTTTGGCTCAGCTCAGGGTCCTGGGATCGAGTCCTGCATCAGGCTCTCTGCTCCGCGGGGAGCCTGCTTCCTCCTCTCTCTCTGCCTGCCTCTCTGCCTATTTGTGATCTCTGTCTGTCAAATAAATAAATAAAAAATCTTTAAAAAAAAATACCAAAACTAAAAATAAACATCTCTCACATAGATCAAAAAATTAAAGGTAAAGTTAAAAAATTGAACTCTCAGAAGAAAACACAGATGTACTCTTTATAACCTTGGGTTACACAACAATTTCTTAGCTATGACACCAAAACCACAAGCAACAAGAGAAAAAAAGATAAATTTGACATCATCAAAATTTAAAAATTGTGCCACTTAGGGGTGCCTGGGCGGCTCAGTCAGTTAAGTGTCTGCCTTCGGCTCGGGTCATGATCCCAGGGGTCCTATGATAGAGCCCCGCATCGGGTTCCCTGTTTGGCAGGAAGTCTTGCCTCTCCCCCTCCCACTCCCTCTGCTTGTATTCCCTCTCTCACTGTCTCTCTGTATCAAATAAATGGATAGGATTAAAAAAAAAAAATTATGCTGCTTCAAAAGATAACCCAGAGAATTGAAGAAAAGTTTTGCATATCATATATCTGATAAGGAATTTGTGGCTATAATATAAAGAAGTCTCACAATTCAATAACAGGACAAATAACTCATTTTTAAAATGACAAAGGATCTGAACAGTCATTTATCCAAAGATGAGATACAAAAGGCCAACAGGCATATGAGAAGATGTTCAACATCATTAATCAGGGAAATGCAAATCAAAGCCACAATCAGGTATCATTATACCACTAGGATGGCTAGAATCAAAAAAGTGTGGGGTAAAAATAGTGCAGCCACTTTGGAAAACAGTCTGATAACTTCTCAAAAGGTTGAATGCAGAGTTATGATAGGCAATTGTAGCGCCACTGTTCATTACAACCCACAAGTGGAAACAACTCAATATCCAGTAAGTGATGAATGGATAAATAAAAATAAAAATAAAATAAAATAAAAATAAAAATAAAAATAAAATGTGGTAGATCCATACAATGGAATGCAGTTCCACAATAAAAAGACATTAAGTACAAATACATGCTACAACATAGATGAAACTTGAAAATATTATGCTAAATGAAAGAAGCCAGTCACAAATGACATATTATATGACTCCACTTACAGACAATGCCCGAAATAAGGAAATCTAGAAAATAGATGAGCTCTTGCCACGGGTTGGCAGGGAAGGGGGAATGGGGCAAGTGGCCATAAGGTGCAGGGTTCTTTCTGGGATGATGAAATAATACCTGGACCTTACAAGCCCTTTGCTGGGGTAGGAACTGCATTTTTGTGTCTCTGCTACATTCGCAGGACCGTGCTCAGGGAAGTCCTGCTCGATAAATTAAAGCTTCTGTAAAGGTTAATATTCAGTCGTCTAGACCCTAAAAACTTCTTGGCAAGCACCATGAGGAGCTCAGTCTCCTAATAGTTGATTTTCAGTAGCCAAAACACATCAAACACACAGAGTAGAATTCTGTCTTCTCCAAGGACAGAGTGCAGCTATTCTAGCCTTTTTAAAAGACTGGGTTCAACAAAGGTTTAACCTATAAAATCAATCACATTGTTTACACACACATATTTTTTACCTACTTTTACACATTGAATCTAATTCTTCAATTGCTTGCTCAGCCTCCTGAATTCCTCGGTAAATGGCTGCAAGTGGCGCCAACTCAGCATGCCTTCGATTCAGGGACTTCCGGTCCCCTGCATTCACAGACACACGCTGCAGACAGTCGTCAAGCGTCCTGTACTCCTCATTCAGGTCCTCCATATATTTCTGTAGTGCTTTATGCTTCCACAGCATCTTGGACTGATGACAGTATCTACTGGGACAATTCTTATTTAACAGACGGTGGAGAATGGGGTTCCTGCGTTGTCTAAAAATCCACAGCCTTGTATCAAGATGGATCTGCGTAAACTGATGAGATTGGGAATGGACGTGGTACTGGCGGGGACCAGTAAGAGATGAATGTCTAAAAAGCCAAGCACACAGGTGACGATTCATCTCAGCATCTGAAATATAATAAACACAATCTGAAAAAAAAAATCAGCTCTACAAATACAAAAGCTGGAAGGAGACTCATGAAATCTTGTTCAGTTTATGGGCACAGCCAGCTCTAAACACAATCTGAAAATTCAAGTAACCAATAAAAGCAAAATAATTCTTCATACCTCTGAGTATAACATGTTAAAATAAATGAAGATAACACAGTTTTCTATTCACTCAATGTATATAATTAACGACGGCAAATGAGTAGGAGCATAACTAATAAATACATCAACAGGCTGGGTTAAATCAGCTACTTTCTAGGAGGTATCCAGGATCTGGAATTAAGGATGTGAACAAGCACTTGAAAGGTATGAAATAATCGTGCAAGTTTTAGGTGGTTCACATATACATAGATTTCTAAAGCTCGAAGGAAATATTAACTGTTTTCTTGTCTAATTCTTTAATTTTAGGTATCCAGATGTCCAAGGAAATCAAGTGACTTAATCATGATTATTTACTTAGCCAGACAGAGGCAGAGTTTATACTAGAATGCGGTCTGCCTGTTCAGAGCTCAGTGTTTTCCATTTTCAATTCTGCAGTCGGGTGCTTCCCTTTCAGCTAAGATCCTCAAGGAGGAAAACTTCAGATATTAACCTATAAAGAAAGTAGGTCTGGTTAAGAGGGGACAGTGGAAATATTTGTATTAAGTGAAAAAAGCAGAATGGAAAACAATATAACCTAATCTTATTTAGGTTTTCAAAATTTTCTATGATATATGATATACAAGGAAAGTAAGTGAACAGAATATTTTTTTGGGGGGGGGGAACCTAAAAAAGAAACATATCAAAATGTTAAAAAGATGATCTCTAGTTGTGGATAACTTTTGCTTGCTTTGTTTTTTCTACGTTTCAGCGTTTTTAATTTTTCTATTCACACAGCATGCATTACTGTCACAATCAGGAAAAAATAGTTACTTTAAAAAATGACAACTTAGGGACGGCTGGGTGGCTCAGCTGGTTAAGAGGCTGCCTTCGGCTCAGGTCATGATCCCAGCGTCCTGGGATCGAGTCCCACATTGGGCTCCTTGCTCCGCAGGGAGCCTGCTTCTCCCTCTTCCATTCTGTCTGCCTGTGCGCTCGCTCGCTCTCTCTGTCTCTGACAAATAAATAAATAAAATCTTAAAAAAAAACTACAATTTAGGTGAAACCGGCTGTGTACACTAATTTCCTGATCTTCACCTCTCTAACAGACATAATCAAAAGCTAACAAAAGCAGCTTTATTAAGAAAGGGGGATGATAAAGTATTTTAGTAAAAACACTTGACTCCAAAAATTCTGAGGTTCCAAGTTGAAATGAGGGTCAAAATTTTATGGTAATCAACCTTTATTGTCTCCAGTGTTCCTACTATGCTAGGAGGTGCATTCATGTATCAACTCATTTGATCATTATAAATCAGCTAACTTGAATATTATAATGTCCTAGAAACTAAAATATTCAGTGTGGTCTCCCAAACATTCAGATTTTGCAGGATTCTGCTAATGAACTTCAATATCTGCAGCACATTTGGAAAAAGACTGTGGAAGAATGCGCCAATGCCCAGCAGCCACACGTTACTGTCCTTCAGAAGTTCCCGTGTCTTTACATCAAGTCTCAAGCAGATCAGAGAAGTGTGTCCATTTGAAAAAATGGACAAAAGGATGACAAATTTATGTTACAATATTTTTAGCTAAAATGTCCACCCTCGAAACAGCAGAATGAGTTAACTCTTAAGGTCTTGAACCTCAATGTTATGAGAGAACACACTCCCCTCCCCTTAAACCAAGACGTTTACTCGCTAGGGTTACCTAAGCCTGAGCACGGCCCGTCCCTCCACCACCCACCCCAGAAGCAGCATTACTCGAGTACTCTAGTAACAATTCTCAGGGTCGGCAGGTCAGAAGGGACACTGTTCTTACACGCCAGAACAACACGTGTAAGCCACACTTTGTCACTCAGTATAAGGAGTGATCCTATCGAGACAACATGGGGGGGAAAGGAGGTGGAAAAAATACTTTTGGGGATCAAAAAAGGAGAAAAAAAAATAATTGTGAGTACCTAAGAAAAAGAAGGAAGGACGACAGCTTTCCTTTCTGAAGCCGGAACCTTCTGAGACCTGCTACATTTCAGCCCGACAAACACTGACGCACTTTCACATCCGGGTCACTCCTTCCGGGTTAACGCTTGCTCTCAGCTTCTCTTGAACGGGCGTCCTTGGGCGTGCGTAACAGCGAACAGGGGAATCCCGAGAGAAAAATGACAAATCGAGAAAGAAAAATAAATAAAAAGACAAGGCAATAAAGAAAATCCCAAGAGATGACTACGGGCGGTACTCATCCGGAGCCGGAGCCCAGGGCGTGGGTTCCCACTAGATAGGTAGGGTGGGCGGTAGCGGAAAGTAGAATGAACTACAACTTCCGGGAGCTCCTCCCGGGGAATCCTGGGAGTTGTATTTTGTGCACAGGCTGGCCGCCAAGCTCTGGGACAAAAGCGGACTTCTGGTTTCACAGAGGCAAACACAGGAGAGAGATCTCTACAATTCTGATTAGGAGAATCAAGATTTACAATATAGTAATAGGAAATTACAAGAATTTTTTATATGTAGAAATTATATAACGGAGCCACTAAAGCAGTGGAGTTTGGGTTTTTTTTTTAAATTTTTGTTTTGTTTTTAAAGCAGTGGTTCTTTGATTTTTATTTATTTATTTTTTGAGGACTCCCTTTTCATCATCCCCAGATTTAGGGATTCTACATGGTTTTTTTGTTTGTTTGTTTGTTTCTTTTTCTTTTTCTATTTTTACCCTTTATGGGATTCTGCACGTTAGTAGTTGTACTTTCAGCTTCCACGGTTCGAGAAAATACCTAATAACTAAAGGAGGATATAAACTTATATTTCTAAAAATCATAACAGGATCCAAAAGATAGGAGACTATATATATTCACAAATTAATGGCTTTATAGGTGTTGCATGCATATATTGAATGTAGGGGCTCAAACTAGGTTCATCGGTTGTAAACTACTGATTAAATAATTATAAAAATCCAACTAATAAACAATTCCAGGAAAATGCAAACATACTGCCTTACTTTGAATACCACAAGTCACATCACTGCCGTGTCTCAATATTTCTTCATCAAAAGCCAAGGCAAACATCATCCCATATAACTGACTTCACAGGATATTTTCTTAGGTTGGGACTGCATATAAAAAGAACAATTTACTCTCAATGTAAATACCTAACATTACCCTACTTCAGGGTATTTACTTTTACCTAGGATATATTAAATCCTATATCAAATGGTTTAAACCTATTAATTACTTTACTCCTTACTACAACGACCCTAAAATACCCATTTTGCAGAAGAGAAAACTGAGGCACAGAGAGCTTCAGTAACTTGTCCAGGTAAAAGAACTGGTAAGTAATAGAACTGAGATTCAATCAAGGCAGTCTGTGCTAATGTTCTGTGGCTCCTAAGCTCTGTACTCCCTCTCTCCTGCTCCTCCCACAAAAAAAAAAAAAAAAAGAAGAAGAAGAAGAAGAAAGAAAGAAAGAAAAAGAAAAGAAATAAAGAAAACATTCCATTGTTCATTCAACAATGAGCGCCAGTTATATGCTACTCACTGTGCTCTGGACATAAGAATTTAGCAATGAAAAGAAAAGACACAAATCTTTGCTCACATGGAGTTTATGTTCCAGTAAGGAACAAATTCCAAAGGATCCATAAAAATCATTCTCCTGAATTATCCAATGAAATCATTTAATTCTTTATTTTGGTTTGTGTATGCAGATATATAACTTAAGTAATATAGTATATAAAGCTTTATTCTCCTTTAAAAATAACCTTACTGCTATGGACTGAATTGTGTGCCCCCCCCAACAATTTAAGATGTTGAAGGTAACCCCCAGTGTGACTGCACGGGGGACAGGGCCTTTAAAGTTAAATGAGTCATAAAGGTGAAGGCCTGATCTGGTGATACTTGTGCCCTTATAAGATATCAGAGAGCTTGTGAGTGCAAGCTCTCTCTTCTCTCTTTTTCTCCAAGATAGGCCCCAGGGTGAAACCTACCTTGCTGACACCTTGATCTTGGACTTCCCAGTCCCCCAGCCTCCCAAAGTGTTATTTTATTATGGCAGCCCAAGCACCTAACATTTATGTATGTAAAAATTTATGGGGATATACATGAAACTT
This sequence comes from Neogale vison, assembly GCF_020171115.1. Taxonomy (NCBI): domain Eukaryota; kingdom Metazoa; phylum Chordata; class Mammalia; order Carnivora; family Mustelidae; genus Neogale; species Neogale vison. The sequence goes on along the minus strand of NC_058095.1, from coordinate 114,353,328 downwards.
TATGATATACATGAAACTTCACATATTTTATGTATTTTATTTCTCAATTAAAAAAAAAAAAGTCCCTAAAGGGATGTCTGCCTGGGTGGCTCAGTTGGTTAAGGGTCTGCCTTTGGCTTGGGTGGTGATCCCGGTGTCCTGGGATTGAGTCCTGTGCTGGGCTCCTTGCTCAGGAGGCAGCCTGCTTCTTCCTCTGCCTGCTGGTTTCCCTGTTTGTGCTCTCTCTGACAAATAAATAAAATCTTTAAAAAAAAATCCCTAAAGACATTTATGCTTGGTACTATAAATACTCCTTCATCCTCCATGCTTTTTAAAAAAGAATATAATATGGTATACCTATATTTATGAATATGCAATGATGTCCACAATTCATCATTAAATGAAAGACATTGTTTAAAAAACAACAACACAGCAAACAAACAAAAAAATAAGAAGGGAGGCAGTGGGGGTGGGGGTACAAAACGAAAACAAAAACAAAACCAACAACACCTCAGCAAACTGAGTTCCATTTAGATGCATGGGACACCTGGGTGGCTGAGTTGGCAAAGCATCTGATTCTTGTTCTCAGTCTAGGTCTTGACCTCAGGGTCATGAGCTGAAGCCTCATACTGGGCTCCATGCTGGGTGTGGAGACTATATAAAGACAAAAACAAAAACAAATATATGCGAAGCATATATATTTAAAAGTCCAGTGGAATTACAGGTAATCCTTATTTTCTTCTTTGTAGTAGTCCGGATTTCCTAAAGTTTCATGATGAGTATTATTGTAAATAAGACAGTTATAAAAGGAAAAATATATATTTTATTTATTTATTTGAGAGAGAGAGCGAGAGAGCACAAGGGGAGTGGAGGGAGGGGAGAAGGAGAAAGACAAGCAGACTCCCCACTGGGCATGAGGCCAACACAGGGCTTCATCTCACTGACCCTGAGATCATGACCTGAGCCAAAATCAAGAGTCAGATGCTCAATGGACTGAGCCACCCAGGCACCCCCAGAAGGACATTCTTTAATGTTTGTTTGAAAAAGCCTTATGTGGGGTGCCTGGGTGGGTCAGTGGGTTAAAGCCTCTGCCTTCAGCTCAGGTCATGATCCCAGGGTCCTGGGATCGAGCCCTGCATTGGGCTCTCTGCTCAGCAGGGACCCTACTTCCTCCTCTCTCTCTGCCTGCCTGTCTGCCTACTTGTGATCTCTGTCTGTAAAATAAATAAAATCTTAAAAAAAAAAAAAAAGCCTTATGTGAGTTTTTACCATTGAATCATTTTATGAAGCTAACTTCTACTTCCAAAGAGTCTGATACATTACAGGAAACATTCTTCTAGAGGTGGTAATAAAAAGGTTGATTCCGTGAAAGTTACAGCGTTCGATCAAATTAGCGCCAAGAGCTCCTCTGTCTGAGATACTTCTCACAATAAAGTTGATCTCATAAACCTTTCTATTATGAAAGTATGCGTAATGGGCACCGACAGTTGGGTATTCCTTGAGAAACGAAATGACCTGGGTCCCTTTCCTCTGCCTTGGAACTAACAACAAAATACTTGCAGCTGTTTTTCAGATTCATTTACAGCAAACTTAGCCCAAAGTCCAAAGTGGGGGGAGAATGGGGACTTTGACTTCGCTGCTTCTCAGCGACTTCCAGATCGTTTCAAAGAGGCTGAGGGTACCCTTGTGTCCTTGTGCTCATGACCTGAAGGTTGACTTGCGTCCTGCTGCGGGGATTCCCCATCAGAAAGCGCCCACTTAGGGCTTACCCTGAGAGAAGCAGAGCACCACGCTTCCTCAGCCCTGGACGCTCTTCAGGGAGCTGCACCCGGTTGGCTGGAGAGATTGTTCCAGGCTGAGTTGAAACCTTCGGTCCCACCAGGGAAACTTTCGGAGGCACCGAAACCAGCATGAACCCCCAGGATGCAAGCCATACAACAGGATGGGGCAGAGCGCCCCGTGCAATGCACCTTGGCTTTCGGTTCACCGGAGTTTAGGGTCTTGGTCACATCCTGAGGCATCCCGCAGTGTGAAAGTTGGCGGCCACTTGGGATTCCAATCAGCTGTATTTTATCACAGGAAAACGTGGAAGTGGGAATTTGACAATTTAATACAAAATTCAAGCCCTTGCTAAGGTGGAAAAGAAACAGCAAAACAAAGATGATTCTACTTGTAATTTTTTTTTAATTTTATTTATTCATTTGACAGAGATCACAAGAAGGCAGAGAGGCAGGCAGAGAGAGGGGGGAAGCACATTCTCCTTGTATTCTTGTAAAGTAGTTCCCCTGAGAGAAGCAGAGTACGAAGTATGAAAAGGCAGCGTTTGTTCTTTTCATATATTCATACCGGTTCTCAAATTTCTCAAATTTTTCTTAGCTGGCGGGGCGGGGTGGGGGTGGGGGAAATGCAAAAAATGCGCCACCTGCTGGCGTTACGGAAACTAGAGCACTCATTATTTTCAGAGTGTGAGAGAAGTCAACTTACTTTTTTTTATCAAAAAAAAAAGAAAAGAAAAGAAAGAAAGAGAAAAAGAAAAAAAGCAAAGGCAGGTCAAAGACAAACTGATCCTGAAAACTCCTTTTATTCGACCCCAACTGGTCGTAGCCTCGGCCGAAGTCAGCTTTGACAAGCTCTCCTAAGTCTCTTCCGTGATTTCATCTCTTCCATAGATCATCCTAAATTTCAGGCTAGATATTTTTCTTTAATCATTTACTTTGGTTTCAAACTGCATATTTTCAAATCTTTGTTTCAGTAAATTTTATCTTCCCATCTTTTGCTCCTGACAGTAGTATGTGAATACCCTTTATAAGCATCAAAGTATTTTCTTTTCTTTTTTTTTAATTTTTATTTGTTTGAGAAAGAGAGCAGGTAGGGAGAAGGAATAAGAGTTGCGGTGGGGGGGTGGAGAGACTCCCTGCTAAGCAGGGAGCCTGAGGTGGGGCTCAATCCCCAAACTCCAGGATCATGACATGAGCAGAAGGCAGACACTTCACCGACTCAGCCACCCAGGTGCCCCAAAAATCTTTTCCAACTTAGATCCAAAGTGGTGTGCATGGAGGAAATCTATATATGGTGTGTGTATAGGTAGATATATATCTTTCCATTTCTTCCCTTCTTATTACAATTTTCAAACGTGTTAAAAAATAGAGAGAACCATATAGTGAACCCCCTTACACCAGTCACAAAGCCTTAAAGTTATCGATGCCGGGTTTCACCAGCCCTCCTCCCTCTGCCATCTCCCCATCCTCACCAGATTACCTTGAAGCAAATACAAAACATCGTATCTTTTCATCTGTAAATATTTTAGCTGGTAGCTCCAGAAGATAAAGACTTCTGAGAAATATAATCACCTCCCAAAACTAAAAATAGCTTCCTAATAATATCAAATACCTACTTCATTTTCAAATTTCTCTCACTGTAGCAGATTTTTTTCTTTTTTCCTTGGCAGTTTGTACATATTGATATTCAAATAAGGTCTATATATATCAATTCTTTTTTTTCTTTTAAGATTTTACTTATTTATTTGAGAGAGAGTGAGAGCTAGAGAAAGAGCACACAGAGAAGGAGAAGGAGAGAGAGAGAGAGAGAGAGCAGACCTCCTGCTCAGCAGGGAGCCTGGGAACATGACCTGAGCTGAAGGCAGATACCTAACTGAGCCACCCAGGCGCCCCTATATATTGTAATTTCTTCCTATATTTTTGGTTTGTTTTAATCTAGGTCTCCCCCTGCCCCTTTTAATCCTCCTTGCAACATATTTGTTGAAGAAATCAGATCTTTTGCCTTGAGGAGTGTCACACAGTCTGGATTTTCCTAGTATTGTGTTGAGACGTTTATTCCTTGGTGACCTGTATTTCCTATAACCTGGCTTGATCAGATTCAGATTCAAATTTTGGAGGCAAAAGTGCTTTATAGGTGGGTTAGAAACTTCCAAAGGGAGGTGCAAAATACTTAGTTGTGAGTATTTAAAATGATACTAGAAGCTCTTCATTGCCTAGATCCATTATTTCCCTAGAGGTTGCAAAATGGTGATATTTTATCATCCCTTCTTCATTCATTATAAAGAGAAAATGTTGGCTAGGAGGCAGTGGGCTGTTACTAAAAGCTGAAGGCTGAAAGCCACAAGCAGAAGGGAGGAGGAGGATGGGACAAAAGCAGGGACGGAATGTGTTTCATTTTGCAGAACCAACAGTTTCAGCCAAGGAGATACCCAGTTATTTGTTTCAGCTGACAGCCCCTTACCTGAGCTTGCTAGAGCTGGACCAGGGTTGAGGACCTATGCAGATGACCTTGAGTTGTCCTGAAGGTACATTCAGCTCATTATAATACTAAGATCTCTCATGGGGGTTTGTTGCCATTTTTTGAGCAAAAAAGTATATGCCTTGTGTGTTGACATGCTAGGCATGCGCGACTAAACTAGAGTAGCCCTGCAAGTCCCCTGCCTCCGCCCCCCATATACTGAATCAAAGCTGCCTGTACTAACCCCGTGGGGACACAGGGCTTTGGGAACTATCTCCCTGCCTCCTGACTTGTAACAAGTAATAAAAAGTTCTTTGCTTTTGACCCTTGTTTGGGTGGTGTTCAATTTAATGCTCCTCAAGGGTGAACTCCTTTGAGTTTGGTTACAAAACTTGCCCTTCTCAACTATTGGTCTCCCTTGCTTTGAAAATTTTAAAAGGGAAAATGAAAACTGCCAAAGTGGAGAGGTGATCAAATCAGGTCGTGATTCCAGGGTTCTGGGATCCAGCCCTGCATCAGGCTCCCTGCTCAGCGGGGGAGCCCGCTTCTCCCTCTTCCTCTGCCTGCTGATCGCCTTGCTTGTGCATGCCCGCACTCTCTCTCTGTCTAATAAATAAAATCTTTAAAAATAATTTTTTTTAAAAAGCTTGCATTTTGAATAATTTTCAGGATTTCCAAATCCTATTTCAATTTGGTCTTTTCTTACTTCATGGATGTAACAGTTGTCTGCAATTCCCAAATCCCAAAAGCTCTGAAAACCCTTATTTTCAATTCAAAAATTCCTGAAAACTGCAGTTTTGGTAAATCACTTGATGGGCAAATCTCCTGTAACCTGAACCAATTTGGCAAGCAATCCTGACTTGGACTGCTATGAGGCTATTTATATCTGTGTTTATCTCACTTGGAATAAACATTCATATATTTTACTGAAGAAATATTTATGTACTGGATTACAGGTTGCTACTCCAGATCCCACTGACAGTCTTATGCCACGTACGGTGTACACATTTTCCTTTCTAAATCCAAAATATTCCCAAGTTTGAAAACATGTGCACCCAACTACTTCAGCCAGAGAACTGTAACAATAGTACAGTGGTTAATACTCTCTGAGTACTTATTCTTTACTGGGTAATGCTCTAAATGTTTTTCCTTGAACTAACTCACTCAATCTTCATAACACCCCTAGATAGTAGACTGAGGTGCAAAGCCCAGTTTAGGAAACAGGCACAGCATATGGTTAGATGACTTGCTCTAAGTCGTGCCCAAGGGACAGTATCTTGGCCAAAGGGAGCTGAAGCACATCGGATGGGCTGCACTGTGACCTTGCTTCTGCTCTCGGTTTTCCGTCTCACTTAATCATGCATCATCCTCCCCAGCTCTGCACCATCTGGCCCCCATCTAGCCTTTCTTTCATCGTGATCTCCTCCAAGAACCTCATGTTTTTTTAAAGGTAAGACTATGATCCTTGTAGAGATATGAGATGTACACTTGTTAAGAATTTTAATTAGGTATGAATGAGTGAAGGATGTTATAACTAAAGAAAAATCCCAAGAGAAGACATAAATATGCCATGAGGAGTGCTAACATGAATTTGTTTAAACGATGAAGAGCCAGGGGCCCCTGGCTGGCTTAGTCGGTAGAGCCTATGACTCTTGATCTTGGGGTTGTAAGGTCGAGCTCCACATTAACTGTAGAGATTACTTCAAAATAAAATTTTTTTAATATTTTATTTATTTATTTGATAGAGAGCAAGAAATAGTGAGAGAAAGTGAGGCAGACTTCCCACTAAGCAGGGAGCCCCATGCAGGGCTCCATCCCAGGACCCTAATTTTGTGACCTGAGACAAAGACAGGCGTTTAACCGAATGAGCCGCCCAGGCTCTAAATATAAAATCTAAATCTAAAAAAAAAAAAGAAAAGCTGGTCAATATATATGAGGCAATAATAATTCACATTGCCATTATACAGAATTTGCATCTCTAGGGATAAGAATCATTTGTATTAGCAGTTTTCTACAACTTAAAAGAGTTATAAAATAGCTCAAAGACAAGGGAAAACAGTTCACTCAGCAGGATATTCCCATAAACTTTCTGCCCATTTCAAAGCCTCATGCTTTTTCTTCACCACATATATTTCTGTCTGGTGTGCAATTCAGACTATGTGCTAAGTGCTACGTGTTCAGTGATGAGAATAGATGTCCTTCCTGCTATCACTGTCTTTTATAGATCGGCTCACCAATCTAATCAGCTAGTTCTGCCTCCCTTTGAGCTCCCATGTAATCTCAATTACATCTCTTGCAATGTTGCTAAATCTTTCCTTGTATTATACTTAGCAATGTATTGTTCGCAGTGGCTGTCATAGTTCTAGGGGAACAGGACACAGGTCCCAAATTCTGAATATCTTTTCTGTAGGATAATAAATTATCTCTCTATTCTCGAGGAGGTAAAAGTAACCGCAGTTTATTTTAACTGATATGGTTTTGACTCTCTGCTGTCTGTAAGACGTGATGCTATGTGCTAGAGGAAGATGATTAATTCAACAAAGAAGCTTTTGAGGACCAACTCTGAAACACAGTCAAATAAGACATTGTGTCCAATCCAGAGGCACTTTAGCCTAAAGGAGGAAATGGACAAGTAAGTTAATAAATCAACATGGTGTGAAGAATGCTATATGGGAGGTGAGTAATGAGTATTCTGAGAATGTGGAGGAGGCCCGACAACACTGGAGTTGGGGGGGCAGGGATGGCTTCTGGAGATGATGTTTAATCTGAGTTTTGGTGGACAGGTTGGAGTTAGCTAGGCACGGAGAAGGAGGACAACATAGATATATATTGAGGACTTGAGAAATGGCCAGTGCAGTCTGGCTGAGTGAGACATGAGGTTATAAAATCAGGCAGGTACCAAATCATAAATGGCTTCACATACCTAGAGAAAGAGGTTCCGCTTTCTCCTAAAATCTATGGAAGGATTTTAAGCCATAAGTGTGAGACATCACCTGGTAGGCTGAATGAAGCCCCCCACTTCCTGGCAAAATGTTCATATCCTAATTCCTGGAATCTGGGAATGTGTCACTTTACCTGGCCAAAAGGGACTCTGCCTCTGTGATTAAGTTAAGGATCTCGAGATGGGGAGACTTCCCTGCCTTATCTTGGCGGGTATGATCGCAAGGGTCCTTATGACAGAGGCGGTGGAGTTAGAGTCAGAGGAAAGATGTGCAGAGGAAGCAGAGGACAGAGGAGAGAGAATCTACAGTGCTGGCTCTGAAAACAGAAAAACAGGCCACAGGCCCAGGAGTATAGGTGGCCTTGAGAAGCTGCGAAGGTAAGGAAAGGAATTCTCTGCTAGAGCCTCCAGAAGGAACATAGTCCTGCAGAGACACATTTCAGACATCTGACCTCCAGCCCTTTAAGAGAATAAATCTGTGTTGCTTTAAGCCACTAAATGTGTAGTGATTTCTTATAGCAGCAATAAGGCCTGAATACAGACTCCCTCGGCAGCTATGCAGAAAATGAACTGAAGGAGGCTGGTCGAGGGAAGCAGTTTAGCATAGTAGCTGAGTGCAAGAGCTTCGGCAAGGTGGCCCTTGCTTTGCAGTTTTGTAATATAGTGAAAATTTACTTAAAAAACAACAACAACAACAACTTCAGTTCTCATTTATAAAAGTACAATAATAGTATTTTTGTCATAGGGTTCCCATGAGGATTAAATACAAAACAGCCCGTTACATATAATGCCTGGCACAGGGTAAGTGTTCAATAATAGTTATTATGAAATGATGACAGTAATTTATTTAAGCAATCTCTCCCCCCCATCGTGGGCCTTGAACTCACAATTTCAAACCAAGAGTCACTACCCACTGAGCCAGTCAGGTGTCCCTAAATGATTACAGTCATTAAGAAGAGAAGAGAAGAGAGAACAAGGAGGGAGCAGTAAAATCTCCAAAGAAGGTAAAAATGTATTCTTTTCTAAGCACAGATGGAGGAATTGATTCTGCATAGGCCAGAAGGCACTGTTTTTGCTGAGAAAAGAAGAGAGAAGAAAATAATGGGTGCAGGTGGGTGTTCAACCACTGTGGGCCGATTGAATGAACAGACAGGGAGATCATGGTGAAAATCCAGACACTGGCAAGCGAGATGCCACTGAAGAACAGGTGCATAGAGGACAGAAGATTGAGTGAGTGAATGAGCCTAGACCCCCCCCGCATCTTGAAGAATGGATGGCACTGACAAGGAACCAACAAATGTTTGTTCAAAGAGCAATAGGAGATTGTCCTCAGAACATGGACTGTCCCAAAAAGAATCTGCTTCGAGTCACTATCATCAGAAATTAGAGATGTATATAGAACAACAGTCTGAGGGGTATGGCTCTTGGCTTCATGCTGAAGGCAGGATGCTGGAGTTTCAGTGCAATGGCAGAAAGACTTCTCTCAAGGGGCGCCTGGGTGGCTCAGTCGGTTAAGCACCTGACTTTTGATTTCGGCTCAGTTCATGATCTCAGGGTCCTGGGATCAAGCCCTGCATTGGGCTCCCCACTCAGCACAGAGTCTGCTTGTTCCTCTCTCTCCCAAATAAATAAATAAGTAAATGAAGACTTTTTTCAGTGTCACACTGACAGACTACTAATCCCACAAGCTGGGATCTCATCTCCATTAATAGGAATGTCACGCCTACTGTAGGAAGTCTCCTTAGAGTTAAGCGAACATTGGCAAATCTCTTGTAATTTAAAAATAATTAGAAAAGTAAGAGTTGGTTCCTGTAATTTCTGATTTGAGACGTAGGGCAAGTGCTGCTGATTCAAATTTGGTCAAAACCCTCTAGGTTTTGAAAAATGTATAATGACATGTGTCTATCATTATAGTATCACACAGAATATTTTCACTGCCCTGAAAATTCTCCACATAGGATTTTTTCTATTTATCCCTCCCTCCCCCAACCCTTGGCAATCACAGATCTTTTTACTGTTTCAATAGTTTTGTCTTTTCTGGAATGTCACGTAGTTGGAATAATGTAGTAGATGGCCTTTACAGATTGGCTTCTTTCACTTAGTATTATGTATTTAAGATTCTTCCATGTCTTTCATGGCTTGATGGCTCATTTCTTTTTTTTTTTTTTAAGATTTTATTTATTTATTTGACAGACAGAGATTACAAGTAGCCAGAGAGGCAGGCAGAGAGACAGGAGGGGGAAGCAGGCTCCCTGCTGAGCAGAGAGCCTGAATTGGGTCTCGATCCCAGCACCCTGGGATCATGACCTGAGCTGAAGGCAGAGGCTTTAACCTACTGAGCCACCCAGGTGCCCTCATTTCTTTTTTAGTAAAGAATAATATTCCATTGTCTGGATGTAACATAGTTTATCAAAGGGTAGGATTTTTTTAAAATTTTATTTATTTGGGGTGCCTGGGTGGCTCAGTGGGTTAAAGTCTCTGCCTTTGGCTCAGGTCATGATCTCAGGATCCTGGGATAAGGCCCCGTATTGGGCTCTCTGCTCAGCAGGGAGCCTGCTTCCCCCACTCTCTCTCTCTGCCTGCTTGTGATCTCTGTCTCTCAAATAAATAAATTTAAAAATATTTTAAAAATCTTTTTCTAGGGGTGCCTGGGTGGCTCAGTAGGTTAAAGCCTCTGCCTTCAGCTCAGGTCATGATCCCAGGGTTCTCAGATCAAGCCCCTCGTCAGGCTCTCTGCTCAGCAGGGAGGCTGCTTTCCTTCCTCTCTCTCTGCCTGCCTCTCTGCCTACTTGTGATCTCTGTCTGTCAAGTAAATTTAAAAAAAAAATCTTCTCCTAAAAGATTTTATTTAGGGGCACCTAGATGGCTCAGTGGGTTAAGCCTCTGCTTTCGGCTCAGATCATGGTCTCAGGGTCCTGGGATCGAGCCCTGCACCGGGCTCTCTGCTCAGCAGGGAGCCTGCTTCCCTCTCTCTCTCTGCCTACTTGTGATCTCTGTCTGGCAAATAAATAAATAAATCTTTTAAAAATATTATTTATTTATTTATTTATTTGAGAGAGTATGCAAGAGAGAGAAAGAACATGAGCAGGGGCAGAGGGAGAGACTGAGCCACCCAGGTACCCCCAAAGGCTAGAATTTTGAATCATCCACATGGATATTAGAATCACAGTAGATCGATATTATGAGTGAAGTTGAAAGTAATGTCAGTTGGCAAATGAATAATTGAAGGAAACTGACCAAATGAAAAGGAAAAGAGAATAATAGAGTTGGTGAGTATAACTCAAAATAAATATAGGTGAAGTTTTATGATTTGGGAGAGGCAGTGGGATGGGAAAAAATGCTGATTCTCCCCCACCAACACCTAGGGTATATTAGGACAGGAAGATGCAAAATGAGAGACAAGGTCCTAGGAGAAGGGTTGGGTAGCATTCAAACAAGGAGGAAGAGAGTGTTCAGCAAAGGGTTGAGGATGAAGCCCAGTGGAAAGTATGGCACAGAGAACAGGAGGAAAAGGAGTTTGCAGATAAAGCAGAGAGCCAAACAAACATGCATACAGCAGAAGTGAGATGCCTAGCGGGGTGTAAATCTGATGATTTTTTTTTTAAAGATTTTTTTATTTGTTTATTTGATAGAGAGAGATCACAAGTAGGCAGAGAGAGAGGGGAGGAAGCAGGCTCCCTGCCAAGCAGAGAGCCCGATGCAGGACTCTATTCCAGAACCCTGAGATCATGACCTGAGCCGAAGGCAGAGGCTTAACCCACTGAGCCACCCAGGCGCCCCTGATGATGGTTTTGAGCCTAATGTTTCTGATTTGATCCTGAGACTTTAAATGATGCCAGTTCTAGACCACATCTAACTATTTGTGGGCCTATCCATAATTTGTGGCTTCTACCTAGGGTTCCGAATTGAATTTGTGATGAGGGTTTTTTGCTTGTTTTTGTGCCTTACCTAAATTTAACCTCAAGATGCATGGGAGGCATGTTTAAACCTGGGTTAGGACAGCATGCCTTGAAGCAGTGGTTCTCAACTCTGGTTGTACATTACGATCATCTGGAAAGATTTTTTAAAAACCCAACCGCCACCCCACCCTAACTGAGTCATTATGTCTGGAGGTAGGACTCAGGCATCAGCTTTTGAAACGTCTTTTTTTTTTTTTTAAGAGGTGAAAACTTTTTTTTAAGATTTTATTTATTTACTTGACAGAGAGAGACACAGTGAGAGAGGGAACACAAGCAGGGGGAGTAGGAGAGGGAGAAGCAGACTTCCTGCTTAGCAGGGAGCCCACAATGCGGGGCTCAGCTAGATCCCAGAACCCTGGGGCCTTGTGCTGAACGCGGATGCTTAACAACTGAGCCACCCAGGCACCACCTTTTGAAACTTCTTTTTTTTTTTTTTTAAAGATTTTATTTATTTAACAGACAGAGATCACAAGTAGGCAGAGAGGCAGGCAGAGAGAGAGGAGGAAGCAGGCTCCCCACCAAGCAGAGAGCCCGACGCGGGGCTCGATCCCAGAACCCTGGGATCATGACCGGAGCCGAAGGCAGAGGCTTTAACCCACTGAGCCACCCAGGCGCCCCCCACCTTTTGAAACTTCTTAATGCGATACAAAAGTGCAGCAAAGGTGACAATTGCCTTCAGACAACTTATAATTTATAAAACATAAAATAGTAAGACAAAAGCATGAAAGAAGGACAAAGTGCTACATAAATTCATGGAAAAGCGAGATCAGATCCACTGGAAAGACTTGGAAAGATTTTATGAAAGTCATGACATTTGAGATGAAGGATTTAAAAAAGAAATCAGGCAGTGAAAAAACAGTATCTAGTTATCAGGTTGAGCAAGAGTATGGAGTTTAGAAAATACTGGACCGGTTATAGCCATTGGTTCCCCTCCTACATAAGGTAATTGTAGGAGCAAAGAAAAATCTGGGAATAGACTAGTTCTAGACCATAGGAGCCACTGAAAGTTTTGATAAACTGATGGACCCGTTTAGGTTTTTGGGTAGAAACAACATAGCGACACACCTACAAGCAACGTGCAAAATGAAATGGAGAGAAGATACTGAAAGTGAGGCACTGGTTACGAGGTTTTTGCAGTATTTAGTTCTAAGGTGGAGAGGGACTGGAAAGCAGGGAAGGAAAGGAAGAAACGTGACAGATCTAGCACCTAATGACGAGACAACTGGGTGTGGGGATTAATGAAGAAGAGTCAGAGGTGATCAGAGAATTTTAACTACAGGAGTACGACCATCAACAAAAATAGGGAAGTCAGGACTTGGACTGGTTTGATGGGAAGGTTAAGTTTTTTCTTTACGTCCAAATGGAAAATCCTTGGCAGGCCTTAGATGGAGCTCTTTGACAAACAAGTGGGAATAAAGGCCAGGCCATCAAAAGAAGGCCTGAAGCTAGAGGCAGATTTCAGATCAGCTTGGTGCTAATAATAGAAGCTATGGGAGTGGGAGGATTTATTAATTCTGCTGGTTTTGCTGGTGAGTAGCAAGTGCTCAATGAACCCATTTTATTGCTGATGTTGAAAAAGAAAACAGTGTTGTCTAGACAACCAACATTAAAGAGAAGGAAGAAGAGTTGATGGAGGACCAGCAGAGTAACTGGGAAGAAGAGAAAACCCAGGATTCTTCTCTGACCCACCCAGGCACCCCAGAAACCAAATCTTAAAGAGCAAATAAGAGTTACCACTTAGCCAGAACAAACATCATTATTTTTCTTGTCCATTTCCCATAAGTAGTCAGAATGACTTTCTATTTGTTTTTAATATTTTATTTTTTTTATTTGACAGAGAGAAACAGCGAGAGAGGGAATACAAGCAGGGGGACTGAAGAGGGAGAAGCAGGCTCTCTGCTGAACAGGCAGCCCGATGTGAGGCTCGATCCCAGGACCCTGGCATCATGACCTGGGCTGAAGGCAGACACCTAATGACTGAGCCAGCCAGTTACCTCCAGAATGACTTTTTAATTGTGTGTGGGTTTAAGTAGGTTTTGTGCCCAATTTGGGGCTTGAACTCATGACCCGAAGATCAAGAGTTGCATGTATGGACTGAGCCGTTCAGTCACCCTTTTATTTATTTTATTTTTTTAAATAATATTTTTTAAAGTAACATTTTAATTTAAAAATTAAAAAATTTTTAAATAAATTTATTTATTAATTTTTTTAAAGATGTTATTTGAGAAAGAACATGTGTGTATGAGCCAGGGGGTGGGGGTGGGAGGAAGGGGTAGAGAAAGAGGGAGAGAGAGAATCTCAAGAAGACTCCATGCTGAGCACAGAGCTGGAAATTGGGCTGTATCTCTTGACACTGATATCATGGCATGAGCAGAAACCAAGCGTCAGACACTTAACTGACTATACCACCCAGGTGCCCAAAGAGTGATCTTTTAAAAAAATCAGATCATGCCACTTTCCTGCTTACAGTGCTTCAATGGCTTCCTGCTGAACTTAGGACCAAACCAAACCGCATTGCCTGAGATGGCCATCCCCTTATAAGCTGGTCTACATTTTCAACTGAACTGCTTTTCATCTCACACACCACCCTCCAGTCACCTCCTTGAAACTGAAGTTCTTACCTGTCCCTTTTAGGCCTTGACCATGTTCATCTTGCGCCTGTATTAGGGCACTTGCCTGAGGTTCCCTTCAGCTAGAATATGCTGTCCCAGCTTTTTCCTTGTTAACTCACTTCCCATTCTTTAGGTCTGTTCACATGTTATCACCGCCCCATCCCAAAGATCATCCCTGAGTACTTGGTTTAAAGTAGTCCTTCCCTCAATCCCCTCTGCCCTCACAGGACCTTGCTTTATTCCCTCCCTAGGACTTCCCAGTCTGGGAGGATCTTGTTGATAGTTGTGTTTTCTGTCTGTCTCCTCCCATTAGAATACAGGCTATATATGGAGGCAGAATATGCAAACATTGTGGGGAGCAACTGATGAATAAAAGTTTAGGAAACACCAAGGGCAATGGGATCAAGAGTTCCAGGGGGCCCTGGATGGCTCAGGTGGTGGGTTAAAGCCTCTGCCTTCCACTTGGGTCATGATCTCAGGGTCCTGGGATCCAGCCCCACATTGGGCTCTCTGCTTGGTGGGGAGCCTGCTTCCCACCCCCACCTCCTGCCTGCCTCTCTGCCTGCTTGTGATCTCTGTTAAATAAACAAATAAAATCTTAAAAAAAAAAAAAAAAAAGAGTTCCAGGGAGGAATGAAGTACGCTTGCTTTCTCCAAAACAAGAGCAAGGAAGGAAGACAAGAGTAGACACATTAGGGAATTGAGGGTATAATGCACTACGCAACCTGATGAGATCTTTTCCCATCAGCCTTTAATTACATGGTTCCATTGGTTGTAGGACTAGCAGCTAACCATGTCAGCTAGTTCTGTAAGACATGCTCTGCATATGGGGTGGAGGACATTCTTTTCTAGATTATTTTTCCCTTGGGTCTACTAAGCTTAGCAAGAGAATCACTGGCACATATCATATGCAAAAAGGTCTTCATAGATGTTGTTGCTATTAATGTACCGTGTGCATAATTCTGAAGAAGGTACAACCTGTCTGAAGCACCAGGAAGCGACATCTGGTGGAGGCCAATGATGGTCCTAGCCGGGCTTCAGCATTCTTCCTGAGAGTCAGCAAACTCAGATTTACAATGCGTGTGCTTTTTTTCTTTTCCCCCCTGTGGGCTTAGAAATGATAAAGCATTATATTCACACAACCTTGCTGTGAAAGATTATAATAATGTTATTATAACCTCATTTTCTGTTGAAAGGTAGAAATAAGATTTGCTCCAGACTAAACAGGAAGTTACTAATAAAATTATAACCACTGGCTAATGCAGGTTTTCTGACTGTGCATGCATTATATCCTTTACACACTCTAAGACTTATGCTGACAACAACCAGCAATGCTATTAGCATTCTTTTTTTTTTTTTCTTTAAAGATTTCCTTATTTGAGAGAGTGTGAGTGCACAGTAGGGAGGGGTAGAGGGAGAGGGAGAGAGATACCCAAGCTGACTCCCTATTGAGCATGGAGCCCGATGCAGGGCTCGATCTCACCACCCTGAGATCATAACCTGAGCCAAAATCAAGAGTCAGACACTTAATGGATTGAACCACCCAGGTGCCCACTATTGGCATTCTTTTCAAGTATTCACCTCTCCCCTCACTCCCACCCTAAATGTAGACAATATAGGTATGTGTGTATCACATGCTATGGTGCGTGTAAGGCAGATGAAGAAAATATTAAATATGAGGGTTCATAACTACTCACTTCTCCGTGTTTGGGATTGCAGGTTTCCTTTGCACTGCTGGGAGATGCTGGAGAGGCTATGGGAAGAGAAGTTGGCAATGGGTGGGAAGCTGCTGAATGCAAATGAAGAACCAGTGAGGGGTGCCTGATTTAGGGGTGAGGCCATGGTGAAGATCCAGCAGCTACCACAGAGAATGGGGACAGTTAGTGATTTGTAATGAGTCAGGCTGTACTATGCCCATGGAAACTTTCATAAAAGATAAACATTATGTGCCTCCAAAATATTTACAGTTGGCACAATGCTTTTTTCCACTTTTTTTTTTTTCTTTTCAACTTGGCCTTTTGAAATCGGCCTCGAGGTGTGGCCGAATAGCTTGAGCCGGCTGAATGAGGTACATTCCAGAAAAGCCCATGTCCGGTGAGAGTAAAAGGATGGCCTGACCAGAGTACTGGGTCTTCAGCTCTTGCCACAATTAACCCTTTGCTCCTGAGAATGTAGATAAATTGGGAGCCAAAGAATTATCAGGATTCAGTAAAGCATGCTGAGC
Source organism: Neogale vison (assembly GCF_020171115.1). Classification (NCBI taxonomy): domain Eukaryota; kingdom Metazoa; phylum Chordata; class Mammalia; order Carnivora; family Mustelidae; genus Neogale; species Neogale vison. The sequence goes on along the minus strand of NC_058095.1, from coordinate 114,337,377 downwards.
AAACAGTGGGTAAGGACTATGGAAGTGGTTGGGTATAAGAGTGCTGAGAACACCCTCTGTCCTGCTCCACTGTGTAGAAGACTACCACCAACCAGTTCAGGTACAGCTCAGCTAAATTCCCATGAAGCTCTCCTTGCCAATTCCTCTCTAGTCGCTTGAGGAGCCTAGGATCTGTCCAGAACACTTAGGTCCCTCTGAACCTAACCCCCTTTTAATAACAGTCCTGTCTCTATTTTATTTTTCTAATTTAAATATACATACATATATATTTATTATTATGTAATCTCTGCATCCAATGTGGGGCTCTAACTCACAACCGGGATATCAAGAGCTATACCGTCCACCAACTGAGCCAGCTCTTCACTATTTTAAAAGACCCTTGTGATAGGGGTCTTCCATCTCCAAACAAACTCAGGCTAGAGAGAAATTCAAGGAAGCCCCACCCCAGCTCGGATTACAGCCCATTCGGTGCAATTGCGCCTCAACTGCTTAGCAGTCACACAAACAGGCACAAATGAAGATCCGGAATATGCATAAATAAGTTTATGCACCTAATATTTACATATTTCTTGATAATATACCTATCTTATATGCACGGCTATGCTTGCCATCGATGTATATGCGTGTCTTTCGAGACACACATTTCTATCACCAGGCTGCTTTTTAGGTATGACAGTGTCCCAGAATTGGAAGATCCTGGGTTTGACTATTGTTTCTCTCATTATTATTGGCTTATTAAGCCATGCTATTATATGGCTTGTATGAAGGGGAACCTTCTGAGGAGAAAGGGTAGGTAGACTTGGAGACTCAGTGGTCCCCATGAAACCACCATAGTTTTCACCGCCAAGGTCAGGTGTTCTAAGCTGCTGCCAGTATGTTTTTTCCCCTAACATTTCAAACATGCTTTCCCGTTAGACCATTTCAAGGCCCGTCCAAGGACCTCACCTACGCTGGGCATGTATGTGTTTTGGGTAGTCACCGAAAAGAGAAGGCTTCTCTCAAAGTCTAGGAAGGAAAACAAGTTCGTCCTGAACGGAGAGTTTACTCGGAGCCAGCACCGCTTAAGTTCCCGAGTGCAGAGAAATCAAAAAGGCCTGACTTACATTCCGGTGGCCCGCAAGCCCAGCAATCAGGGCACGGCACTGGCAGTGACCTACGCGGGGCGCCGGGGCGCCGGGGCGCCAGTGGCCGAAGCGACCTAGCCCTGCGCTCACCGCGCCCCCAGCCGTCCGGAGTCCCCCGCCGTCTCCGGCCGCGAGGCGCCTGGCGCAGGCGCACACCGCCCCGCTCGAGGGGACGGGCCCCGGCTGCCATCTTGCTGCGCGCGGGAGCCGCGGCCGCTCGGCGGGCCGCACGGCGGGAGTCGACACGGTCCGGTCCAGGTCTCCTTCCCTTTCCATCGCGAGCCCTGCCCAGCGGCCTGCCCGGCCCCCACTCCAGGTCATGAACTGACCCATCGCCCGCCGCCCGACTCTTCGCAGCGGCCCGCCCCCGCGAAACGCGGCGCCCGGGTGCCGGTCCTCCCCGCCGGCCGCGATGCCGAACGTGCAGCTGCCGCCCAAGGAGAGCAACCTTTTCAAGCGCATCCTGGTGAGTGGCCGAGGCCGCGCTCCCGACCCGGCCCGAAGCGGCGAGCGGTCTGGCGGCGGCGCCTGCGCGCGCTGGGCTGGCCCCGGGCTCTGTTCTTTGTTTATCTCCGCGCCGCGGCGACCTGACTGCCCGCCTTGGCTGGCCGCTGCTCCGCGCGCTTCGTCCCCTGCTGCCGCTCGCCGCGCCCCCGCCGCTCTCCGCAGTCCCTCTGGGCCTGGGCGCGTGGGCCCGGGAGGTGGCCCCCGGGGCCTCCGCGGCCCCCTGCGGCGGACTCGCGACCTCTGCACCCCTCCTTCCCCCGAACTCCCGTGTGTTGCTTTCCCCTCGGCCGGGTGTTCACTCACTGCTTCGTGCTTAACCCATTGCACAGAGCACGCCTGTACCTGCTGAAGATGGGGCGATCCTAGGGCGGAGTGGGGCTCCGGCTTACACCGGGGATGGGAAAAGCAAACCCGGAGAAGCCGAGCCTCCCTTCGCCAGAGTTTGCATGCTTCTGGTGTACGGTACTTACCCTCTTTAGGGAGCGAATAAGCGACTTGAACTGCTTTTCCAAGTTACAAAGTCGAACGCAGATGGCTCTTGGGTCGCTTCGAGCTCGTTCAGGCCCGGACTCGGCAAAGTCGAGCGGGCTGGCTGATTTCACTCTGCAGGGGCGCCTTTACTTTGTCTCCAAGCAGAAACCCGAGTAACGACCTCGTAGAGATGACCAATGCCGGCCTGAAGAGTTTTCTGTAGGTTTCGTGCCACTGTCCCCCGTGCCTTCCCTCGCTTTCTAGGTTTCGTTCTTCCAGGAGGAGGGGCGACATGCCTTCACTTTTCTCAGCACACATGGAGACTGTGGATTTTAAACTGCTGTTGTACATAGTGTATTTTCTAGGGCGTCATTTCATCTGAGTATAAGCGGGAATTCATTATTTAGAGCTTGTGTTGGTTATATGACTATATGCTTACCTTTACTATAAATAAAATAACTAAGTTTAGAATAGTTTTAAGTATTATCAATGGTAGGTAGGAATTCATAGCAGCTCTTCTGTTTCAAGCCAGTAGAAACTTTATGCTTCTTCAAAATGTTAAAAAGATACACAGTAGATGCAGCCCAAAATGCAGGGCTCCATCTCAGAACCCTGAGATCATGACCTAAGCTGAAGGCAGATTCTTTTTTTTTTTTTTTTTAAGGATTTTATGTATTTATTTGACAGAGAGAAATCACAATAACATTTTAAGTTTAATTTTATGTGATACTTAGTGTTGAGCAAATAATGAGAGACAAATGTAAAACACAAAAATTTCAAATTAAAGCATTGTGGCAGATTGCTTCATTGGGCTGTGTGTGTGTGTGTGTGTGTGTGTGTATATATAATTTTTTTTTAAAGATTTTATTTATTTGACAGAAGGAGATCACAAGCAGGCAGAGAGACAGGCAGAGAGAGAGAGGGAAGCAGGCTCCCTGCTGAGCAGAGAACCCGATGCGGGGCTCGATCCCAGGACCCTGAGACCATGACCTGAGCCGAAGGCAGAGACTTTGACCCACTGAGCCACCCAGGCGCCCGTTTTTTGTTTTTTTTTTTGTTATTTTAGTTTTGTTTTTTCCATACCTCTCTTTTTTCACAGGGTGGGTTTGGAGAAGTGAACTTTTTGCCCCTTTCAGGCTCATCTGTAAGTTGTTGGTTGGATTTAAGTACATTTGGCATTATCCCTAAAGGATGACAGAAAACTTATTTTTCACTCTATTTGGGTATTTTCTAATTTAAATCATGTTATCGGTAGATTATTTAAAAAACAATTACATGATTTATTATACTCTAGTTACAGAAATTTACGGCTGCTGCTGAGTTAACTTTATCCCTACATAAATTGGGAAATGCTAAATACGTTTTTCTCTGGTTATGTAATGTTTATCATAAGGGTACATGAATTTAGGAGGGTGCTGCAAAAGTGCATGATCCTAGCATCTCACAGTTGCAACAAATGTGGGTAGAATTTTGCTACCATAATTCCCTGACAGAGCCTCTTCATTAAAATTATTTTTCAAGTTTGGTTGGTGGACCAAAGTGCTCTGCCACCAACAGTAAAAATTTTATTTTATTTTACTTGAGAGAGCTTGCTCTCTCCTGTGCATGAGTGAGGGGAATTGAAGGGTTGTGGGGGAGATGAACAGGGATCCCAAGATGCAGGGCTCCATCCCAGAACCCTGAGATCATGACCTGAGCTGAAGGCAGATTCTTTTTTTTTTTTTTTTTTAAAGATTTTATGTATTTATTTGACAGAGAGAAATCACAAGTAGATGGAGAGGCAGGCAGAGAGAGAGAGGGAAGCAGGCTCCCCGCTGAGCAGAGAGCCCAATGCAGGACTCAATCCCAGGACCCCGAGATCATGACCTGAGCCGAAGGCAGCGGCTTAACCCACTGAGCCACCCAGGCGCCCCCTGAAGGCAGATTCTTTTTTTTTTTTTTAATAAGATTTTATTTATTTATTTGACAGAGAGAAATCACAAGTAGACGGAGAGGCAGGCAGAGAGAGAGAGAGAGAGAGAGAGAAGCAGGCTCCCTGCTGAGCAGAGAGCCCGATGCGGGACTCGATCCCAGGACCCTGAGATCATGACCTGAGCTGAAGGCAGCGGCTTAACCCACTGAGCCACCCAGGCTCCCTGAAGGCAGATTCTTAACTGACTGAGCCACCCAGGCGCTCCCCCAACAGCAGATTTTTCAAAAATGAATTATGAATGTACTTAAACACATCCATACAAATTTAGTAGCTAGCTTATTACATGTTATGGGCTTGTGCATGCCTGTCTTATTCCCCAAACTGGCCATTAGCTTTAGGTTTTTTGAATTTTGGAGTTGCTCTGTGCTTTCTTTTGAGAATGAAACAACCAAACCAGGGAGTGGTAAGTGACTAAGTGTCTAAGGTTCTCTGTCTGGTAAGTAACAAAGTTGAAAGTAGAATCTATCTTTTGTACTTAGTATAACTTAACACTTTTCTTTAACCTGTGTGCTTGGATGTTAGGGACAGACAACATGATTTGAATTATGGCTCTGACACTAGCTCTGTAAACTCAGTAACTGTGTGCCTCACTGTCTCCATCTGAAATGGCAATATCCTGTATTTCATAGGCTTTCCTGGGATTTAAATGAGGATTAAGTGACTGATGCCTGACTCTAGTAAATGCTTCTAAAAAGTATTATTCACTGTTATTGGTAGTATGATTACTAGTATTTCTAGATCACTTGGTAAGTCAGAAAGAAACTATATTTCTCTTCTTTTACTGTTTGCCAGTGGTTCCTTCTGCTTCTGTTTTTCTTCTTGTCATTTGTCAGATGAACTCCTGTAGTCAACACTATTTTTAATTTTTAATTTTATTTTTAAAGATTTTATTTGAGAGAAGGTGAGCAAAAGAGAGAGAGTGTACAAGCAAGGGATGGGGAAGGTGCAGAGGGAGAGGGACAAGCAGACTCCTTATTGACTAGGGAGCAGGACCATGAGGTTATAACCTGAGCTGAAGGCAGATGCTTAACTGACTAAGCCATCCAGGTGCCCATTTATTTTTACCTTTTTTTTTTTTTAATTTAAGATTTTACTTATTTATTTGACAGACAGAAATCACAAGTAGGCAAGCAGAGAGAGAGAGGAGGAAGCAGGCTCCCCGCCGAGCAGAGAGCCCGATGTGGGGCTTGATCCCAGAACCCTGGGATCATGACCCGAGCCGAAGGCAGAGGCTTTAACCCACTGAGCCACCCAGGCGCCCCCATTTATTTTTATCTTAAATATTTTAGAAATAGGTAATATATTCAGATGGTTTGGAATTCAGGTTTCTCTCCCATTGTTGTCTCCCACCTACTAGGCTCCCTTCCTTAGATGCAACCAAGAAGCCCTTTCTTTTTTTTTTTTTTTTTTGGACAGAGAGAGAACACAAGCAGCGGGGCAGGGGGGAGAGTGGGAGAGGGAGAAGCAGGCCTTCTGCTGAGCAGGGATCCCCATGCATGGCTTGGTCCCTGGACCCTGGGATCATGAACTGAGCTGAAGGCAGAGACTTAACCACGGAGCCACCCAGGTGCCCCTAAACATTTTTTTCTATGAACCCTTTTCTAATTCTCCCCTCCCCATCCCACCCCTGCTGCAAAGATTAACCACTTCCTCCTTCTTTGTTGGTACTGTTTTGCTGTGAACCTAGGAGACTATTTTTTTGAGCAGTCCTAATTTGTGTAGACCCTGAGGATGCAGCAATGTTTACAATAGAGCTCATCTCTGTTCTCATGGAGTTCTTACAGTATGGTGAGGAACATAGACACTGAATAAGTAATCAGATATGAATTTCGGAGAATGATAGTGCTGTGCAGAAAATGGAGTGATGTGATAGAGAATATGTGTGTCGGGGTGGGAGGCTGGCAGTACTGGATAGAGTGGTCAGGCAGGTGACACGGGAGATTCTGCTGGTAAGAAGATCTGGGGGAGAACATTTCAAGTAGAAGGAACACGTGTGCCGAGGCCCTGATGTGAGCACAAACTTGGCATGTTGAGTACTAGAAAGAAAACCCACGTCAACGTAAGTGGGAGGGTAGGTGGAAGATGATGAGATGTTCTTGTGACCAATGGCTGTGGTGGGCAGGTGCTGATTACTTAGCCTGGCTGGTGGTGTTTAGGAAGAAAGGTGTTGCTCATACTTGTATTAAACTAGTGTGGAAAGATAGGGTTTTTGGAATCAGACCTGAGTTTGCAAGTAGGCTGAGCTATTTATAAACACATTTTATGAACTCTTAAATTTCACTTTCTACATCTGTAGGGAGGAGATGACGACACCTACCTTGAGGGATACCTATGAGATAGATAACAGGGTTTATCTGGATATGTAGTAGTTGCTGTGTGTGTATGTGTGTGTATGTGTGTGTGTGTGTGTGTGTATATATATACACCTTGGTTTCATTCTTGAAGTAGCAAAAACATAGTGCAGTTTTTAGTGTTTTTCTATGTTGTTATCACTTAATTTTTGATTTTGAATTTTAAAAAGTTGTAGCAATACTGGCTGACAATTAAATTTCCTATTTGTTAAGTGGGTTTTTTCCCTTTTTTCCTATAAACATGAAAATACTCATACTAGAACAACTTGGCAAGAAGTAGGTAATGAAAATACACGTCATGTTATAAGTGATAAAAATTGATATAACACCTTCCCATCACATATGTTTTAGATCTAATTTTGGATCTTGAATTTAGAATTTATACAATGCAAAAAAAAGTTGCACCCTATATATTCATTTTATTAAATAATTTTTGTTCATATTTCTTTACAGAAATGCTATGAACAGAAGCAGTACAAAAATGGCCTCAAGTTTTGCAAGATGATTCTTTCGAATCCAAAATTTGCTGAACATGGAGGTATTGTCTCATCTGTGAGAGACTGCTTATCGGAGTATATTACAGTACTTTTAGAGATCTCATTTCATCTATTACTTTGGGTAGAACTTAAGTTTATGCTTTGATTTCTTATGTATGAAATGAAGACAACATTTGCAGAATAGAAGTAGTATGAAGATACAGTCACATGTATTTTATTCTCTGGTAAATGTCATTCTTACATATTTGCTGACCTTTATAAATAAATTAGGTACTATCGATTTACCATTGGATTGTTTATCTTGAGCTGTTTTCTAGCACTGGTGTTACTCGGTCTATATTTGGTTGTCTCATCCCTTTTCACTGGTGACCGGTGCTTGTTTGAAGGACAGATAAGATCAGACATGCTAGTTGCTGTCCTCCAGTGGAGCACTGCCAGTTAGGGTCTCTGAATGTTAGACATGGGTAATTCTGGAGACCATCTTATCTGGAAAGTAGACTGATCTTGCTCAGCTTTCAACTAACATTTAAAACATTCTTTGAAGGAAATGGAAAGAAGTCTTTGGTTCGTAAAGCTGGAGAAACGTAAGGTTTATTTTCATTTTTTCCCTCTGCGGAACTCTTATCCACATGGCAGCTTGTACGGAAGTTCACTGTGTGAAAACAGATAAATGAAGATGTTTCTAGGGGCCTGAACTGCTGGATCACCATGTTCTGAGAACCAAAGTCCACAGAGATCATTTGAAAACCATTGTTTTTGTCTCATTCTTGTGGACATATTCAGAGAATTATTTCACTGTAAGCCATCTTTCATTAGCTGCCTTAAATATATTTTTGGGTTACCACTCCCTCAGTTCAGTGTTACACTCTTGGAATGCAAACTGATGTTAATTAGCCTAACCAGAGTTAGTTGTAATAAACTTACTGCCAAAAATAAAGTGTGTTTTCCAATATTAAATAAGCTGACTTTTACATTGTGTGCATCTTTTTGCTAAGGTAGATTGTTTTTGTGGGATGTAAATTGGAGGATGATTAGAATTGACCTTGGATGAAAGCTCTGGAGCTACTGCCATAGGTTTAACACAGCAGAACTTGGGGGCCCACCGTATTATGTTTTTTCAGCTGAATCATCTCAGACCCTCTGTATAGTCTTATAAAGGGCAGAAGGTATTTGAGGAACTCAGTCCCAGCCTCAGGGATTTCAGAAAAGGACCCAGGCTACGCTTTAATAAATACTTAAATATAGTTTTACTTTCTGTGTTTGGACAGAAGTTTTAACTATGTGATTAAAAAGACAAATAGGACAAGCATTGGCAGATATATTAAAATAGTAGTAAGAGCTTAAAAAAAAATAGTGCTAAGAGAGTAATTTGAAATTTTCGTGTGTAAACAGAGGTTAAAAAATATCTTTCAGAGACTTTGGCTATGAAAGGATTGACATTGAACTGTTTAGGAAAAAAAGAAGAAGCGTATGAATTTGTTCGTAAAGGACTTCGTAATGATGTCAAGAGCCATGTCTGTATCCTTTTGCAATAATTGAAATTTATTATTTCATTTGTTTTCCACTTAGTAGGTTTTTCTAATTCAGGAAAAAAACAGACCTTTACTATGGAAAATTTTGTATAGAAGAGAAAATTTAATGAACACTGTGTACCATTACTCAGCTTCCATAATTATCAACATTTTGTAGTAGTTTCTTCTGTTCCCTACCCCTTGTTTATTTATTGCAGTAGTTGAAAGAGAATTCTTGCACTTTTTTACTTCAGCTCCGCTTTGTGTGAGGGAAAAGTAACTGATCTGCGACTTGAAACCCATTTTTTTCCTCACATATCCATAAACCGATAACTTTCCTGTCCTTCCAGATGAATTACTTGTATAGTGAATTTAAGTTCCTTAAACTTTGTTGTATACCAGAAAAATTCAGGAAAAAGAAACCCGTTTTAAAGCAGATATGATAATTGGTTCTTTAGTGGGGTTTCTGGTGCACAGGGACATAGCTGTTACTCTACTAGATACTTAACCATTTTTTTTTCATTGACTGGTGACTCAGTTTGTGAGAAAACAAAAATACTTTTTCGAAGATAGGTCATCGGAATTGATTTCCATTTCCGTTTTGCCTATCTGTATGCTTGTTTGCCGTCTTTTCACATGTTGCCCTTATCTTAATTTTTTACATTTTATTCATCTAGCTGTTGGCCAGTATTGAACATCAATAGTCTAGATAGTGTTTTCACATATTTGGCTTAGGATTCTCTTGGAATACTAAATACGGATTTATCTCAGCGTTTACCCCAGAAAGAGGAGAGAGGGCATGTAAATATGATAGTTTTTTTGGCTCCAAGATAATGCTGAGACCTTAATTTACAATAGATAAAAACTTAATCTTTGTGCTTTTTAGTATCACTAGTAAATTAACTGATGATTACATGTTTTAGAATTGATTGAATATAAACTAGTTTGAAGAGATAATTATAATTTTTGTATAAATAGAAATGAAGAATAAGTGATTGAGGTGCTGGGGTGGGAAAGTGAGGGGGTGAAGGGTAGGGAGTGTGAAGAATTTTTCCAAGAATTTTCTGAGGTTATGTAAACACAACAGAAAATTCCAAACATATGTATGTAGAGAGCGTAGAATGATGCACCCACTTCTCCATGTGCCCGTCACTGAACTTCATATAACAGCTGTAAGTCAGGGCTAATCTGGTTTCATCTTTTACCACCCCCTTGCTGTCCCCCTTTCTCTGACCCCAGATTATTCTGAAGTAAGTCCCAGACAACATAACATGTCATTAAGGTAAGCTTTATGTTAGCTATGTAGTATAATATATTCTAGTGGCCTTGAATGTCTCTATTTCCTTAACTTAGTAGGTTGGCATGTGTATGGACTCTTGCAGCGTTCTGATAAGAAGTATGATGAAGCTATTAAGTGTTATCGAAATGCCCTCAAATTAGATAAAGATAATCTGCAAATTTTGAGGGATCTCTCCCTGTTGCAGATCCAAATGAGGGACCTTGAAGGCTATCGAGTAAGTACTTAGTCTTAAGTGTTGTTTTTACAATAGGCATAATTTTAAAATGAGGACGTTCAGAATGAGGTGAGCATAGGCTGAAATTATGTAGATTTGATTGTTCATTATAGTCTGGAGTAGAAGGGGAAAGTCACCTGAGACCTTCTTCCCCAATAATAGTTTTAAGAAATGCATCCTTGGGGGTGCCTGGGTGGCTCAGTGGGTTAAAGCCTCTGCCTTCAGCTCAGGTCATGATCCCAGGGTCCTGGGATCCAGCCCCGCTTTGGGCTCTCTGCTCAGCAGGGAGCCTGCTTCCCTCCTCTCTCTCTGCCTGCTTCTCTGCCTACTTGTGATCTCTGTCTGTCAAATAAATAAATAAAATCTTTAAAAAAATGCATCCTTGATCATTAAAAAACAGGGAAACTGTGTGTTCATTTAATGCTTTTTTAAAAACTAGATTATCTCCTATGTGTAAATACTGTACTAGATTCTTTGTGGGCTTGACATTTACAGATTTGGTAAAAAGAACTTTATTTTTTTATTTTTTAAAGAGTTTATTTATTCATTTGACAGACAGGGATCACAAGTAGGCAGAGAAGCAGGCAGAGAGAGAGGAAGAGAAGCAGGTTCCCTGCTGAGCAGAGAGCCTGAAGCAGGGCTGAATCCCAGGACCCTGAGATCATGACCCGAGCCAAAGGCAGAGGCTTTAACCCACTGAGCCACCCAGGCGCCCCATAAATAGAACTTTTATAATTGAAATCTAAATGTAGGGATTAATTAGTTTTCTCTGTTATGGGTTAGTAAATATAAAATACTGTGGGAAGGATTGTTGAAGAGCAGTCTTTCTATGGTCCAGATCTCTTCGCACTGGCATCTTCAACTCTGCTGGGTTATCTCCATGTGCTTACTCTACTAACTACCCTAACTTCAGTATGTCCACAGTGGAATTCTCTCCCTTTCTCATGTGAAGGAGCCCACAAACTCTTAACACTTCTCTTTAAATAAGTTAAGTTCTTTCATCTGTAGTTTACTTTTGTCTTTATTGCCATGTAAATCCTTATGCCTGGTGCCTAGATTTTTGCAGAGGTGTCAAGCATGCTGCTGAGCTTAATAATGGTGTCATTCTTCCAGATCTTGTGGTTTTTCTTTTAGCCCAAGTGTGGTGGGAGTTAAAATCAGTTATCTGTAGGAATGAGGCAAGGAAATTAAGAATGTTGGCAAGACAGTGCTTGCCTAAAGGGGTAGTGAAATAAACGAAGATGTAAGAGCTGGTGGTTAGAGGCCAAGGTTCCAGGGAGCCAGAGGCACTAGTGGTAGCTCAGAACCAGGGTAGGGATGTCACTGAGTAAGAGCATTGGCCAGAGAATGAGCTGTCTGAATTTATGATTTCTGCATGGCAGTAAGGTCTAGGGTGTGGTTGTGGGAGGGGGTGCCGCATGATGGAGATCATTAAAGATAAAGAAGCCCTGATTCTAAAACACTAAGTTGTTGATGGGTGCTCCGCAGTGTTGCACTTGTAACAGGATCGTGGTGGGATTTGGCAGAGAAAAAGCAACTGACGCAGACTTCAGTGAAGGAGAGAAGTAACAGAAAAGCAGTGGTGTCAAGGAGAGTGTGTCAAGGAGAGAGATATATTAATGTCATATGCCTGAAGGAACCAGGCATATAAAGGCAGAGGTGTGAGACTGTCTAAGCTGTTTTCTCAAAGATCTTTTTGCCAAAGATCTGATCATGTTACTGCTTATGGCATATAGTGCAGAAGGACTCCCTTGGCCCCTAGTTCCACAGCAGAAGCAAAATGGCACATTTGCAGAACTTGGTTGCAGCTAGTGTTCTTCCTGAGACCTTGCTCCTCCAAGCAGATGTGCATGCCTAAAACTTGGAGGCAAATACGAGCTATCAAGAGGTGGGGGCCGTGTAGGGAGGGGACATTTTCTGCTGGTGAAGATATTTGGATTCTTCTGGGACAGCCGTGGTGGAATTTCTGGTGTTTTCTCCCTTGTGTCATAGATACAAAGCTGTTTTAGAGTGGCAGCCTGGTGTTCTGTTTGAGTGTTTGCCTTGGCTGCAGCTGCGCTGTTTCTGGGGCCTGCTGTAACAATGTAATAAAGATGTTATAATTTCATACAGTGATTTTATAAACAGAAGAATTTATTTGAATAAAAGGTATCTTAGTCTCTCTTCTAAGATGTTTAGTTACCAAAAGACAGCTTTACAGGGACCATTACAGAGTATTCTAGAATTTAAGTAATTTAACATAAAAAATATTTCTGTTTTATTCAGGAGCTGTTATTTGTTTATGGAATTCATTAGAAAGGAATTAAAGGCATTAAATTATTTTCATAAAGCTCTGTGGTGAAATATAAAAATTTTGGAAAGTTAAAGTAAAAAGAGAAAAAGACAATTTTTAATTTAATTTTATTATTTTTTAATTTTTTTTTAGGAGACAAGGTATCAGCTTCTTCAGTTGCGCCCAACACAGCGTGCTTCCTGGATTGGATATGCTATTGCATACCATTTGCTAAAAGATTATGATATGGCACTAAAACTTTTGGAAGAATTTAGACAAACTCAGCAAGTAAGAACTTTATTCTGTTTCTCCTACCGCACAAACTAAAGTAGTTGACTTCTATATTGCCCTGATTCCCAGTTGTGCATTCAAGTCTTTGGAACCTGTGGGAGCACTTGGGTGGCTCAGTTGCATAAGCGTCTTGACTCTCGATTTCAGCTCAGGTGGTGATCTCAGGGTCATGGGATTGACCCATGGGTTCTGTGCTCAGTATGGAATCTGCTTCAGATTCTCTCTCCCCTTCCCTCCTGCTCACTTACTCTCTCTCAAATAAATAAATAAAATCTTTAAAAAAATAAAGTCTTTGGGACCTATGGAAAAACTTGAAAATTTTCACGATTAGAATAATTAAAACAGTTCTTGATACAAAATAAATAATATGAACATTTTTATACGCTTATTGTTTTGATGATATGCAAATGACTAAAGAAAGAAAAAATACATAAAAAATAATTTTGTGATTATGGGAATTATTTCTCGCATATATTGCTTATGTTATATAAACACGTTAATACATTTTAATATATATGCAAAATAGAAAAATACAAAAAAATATACTGTGCATCATGAGATAAACAGATGTTAACATTTTGCCACAATTTCTCCACATTTTATTATTGTTATTTTTTTTTCCAATTTATTTATTTTCAGAAAAACATTATTCATTATTTTTTCACCACACCCAGTGCTCCATGCAAGCCATGCCCTCTATAATACCCACCACCTGGTACCCCTACCTCCCACCCCCCCCCGCCACTTCAAACCCCTCAGATTGTTTTTCAGAGTCCATAGTCTCTTATGGTTCACCTCCCCTTCCAATTTACCCAAATTCCCTACTCCTCTCTAATGCCCCTTGTCCTCCATGCTATTTGTTATGCTCCACAAATAAGTGAAACCATATGATAATTGACTCTCTCTGCTCGACTTATTTCACTCAGCATAATCTCTTCCAGTCCCGTCCATGTTGCTACAAAAGTTGGGTATTCATCCTTTCTGATGGAGGCATAATACTCCATAGTGTATATGGACCACATCTTCCTTATCCATTCATCCGTTGAAGGGCACCTTGGTTCTTTCCATAGTTTGGCGACCGTGGCCATTGCTGCTATAAACATTGGGGTACAGATGGCCCTTCTTTTCACTACATCTGTGTCTTTGGGGTAAATACCCAGGAGTGCAATTGCAGGGTCATAGGGAAGCTCTATTTTTAATTTCTTGAGGAATCTCCACACTGTTCTCCAAAGAGGCTGCACCAACTTGCATTCCCACCAACAGTGTAAGAGGGTTCCCCTTTCTCCACATCCTCTCCGACACATGTTGTTTCCTGTTTTGTTAATTTTGGCCATTCTAACTGGTGTAAGGTGATATCTCAATGTGGTTTTAATTTGAATCTCCCTGAGGGCTAATGATGATGAGCATTTTTTCATGTGTCTGATAGCCATTTGTATGTCTTCATTGGAGAAGTGTCTGTTCATATCTTCTGCCCATTTTTTGATGTGTTTGTCTGTTTCGTGTTTATTATTCGTGTTTATTATTTTTTAAAGAAATATTACAGAAGTAGCTATAAAGGTCTCTCACGTCCCTAGGGGTAGCCACTGTTCTGAAATAGGTATAGATTGTTCCTACTCATGTTTACATTATGTTTAAGTCCATAAAAGATACAGACTATTATTTTGTGTATTTAAAAATTGACATGAACAATATGCAGTTTTTTCCTTCAACATGTCTTGCTATATACATGTGTTGATACATGTAGGAATAGTTTATCTATTTTTTTTAAGATTTGGTTTATTTATTTGACAGAGAATGAGAGTGAGAGAGCATGAGCAAGTGCACGAGAAAGGAGAGTTGCATGCAGAGGCAGGGGGAGAAGCAGGCTCCCCACTGAGGAGAGCAGAGGGAGAGGGAAAAGCAGTTTCCCCCTGGGAGCAGAGAGCCTGACATGGGGCTGGATCTCAAGACCCTGGGATCATGACCTGAGCCAAAGGTAGACGTCTGGTTTAACCTACTAAGCCACCCAGGCGTCCCTATCCTTTTCTTCTTTTTTTTTTAAAGATTTTATTTATTTATTTGAGAGAGACAGAAAGAGCATGAGCAGTGTGAGAGGTAAAGTGGGGTAGAGAGAGGAGAAGCAGACTCCCCACTGAGCAGGGAACCTGATAGGGGTTTTGAGCCCAGGACTTCTGAGATCATGACCTGAGCTGAGGGCAGCTACTTAACTGACTGAGCCACCCAGGTATCCCAGTATATCCATTTTTAACTTTTGCCTGGTATTTCATTATATAAATAAGCTGTAGTTTATTAATTCCACTTTTTCCTTGTGCCAATACCACACTCTCTTGATTGCTGTTACTTTATAGTAAGTTTGGAATTTGAAATGCATGTCCTCCTACTTTGTTCTTTTTCAAAACTCTTTGGCTATGCAGGGTTTCTTTTATTTCCATTTGAATTTTAGATTTAGCTTGTCAATTTCTGCAAAAAAAGCATGCTGAGAGTTTGATAGTGATTGTATTGAATTTGTAGATCAGTTTGGAGAAAATCACTGTCAAAACAATATTGTTCTGATCCATGAACATGATTTGAAATGTCTCTCCATTTCCATAGGTCTTTAATCTCCCAGCATGCTTTCAGTCTTCAATGTATAGGTCTTACTTCCTAGATTTATTCCTAAATATTTTTTTTCTTTTAGGCGTTATTGTGAATGGAATTATTTTAGGTTTATTTTTGGGTTGTTGGTTGCTAGTATATGGAAGTATAATTGGCTTTTGTATTTTGATCATGTATTCTGTTACCTTGCTAAACTTTTTTATTAGTAGTTTTTTACATACTTTTCTATGGGTATAGGATTTGCTGACCTGAATCTTTACTTTGCCATAGGCAGAAATGCCACCTTTTTGTTTATTTTAAAGAATGTGTTATTCAGTCTTCTATTTGTAATTGCTTCTTTTAGCCTGTGTGAATGACTTTTCTGAGATAGCAGTTAAAGATCTATAATTGTTTTGTGTAATTATATAAATAAAATAATTCAATTTTTTTCAGGTTCCTCCCAACAAAATAGACTACGAATATAGTGAACTAATATTATACCAGAATCAAGTGATGAGAGAGGCAGATCTATTTCAGGAATCTTTGGAACATATAGAAACATATGAGAAACAAATATGTGATAAACTTTTGGTGGAAGAAATTAAAGGTAGGTTGACCTGCTTTTTCTTTTTTAGTGGCCTCAATTAAAGAACAAAAACTATATACTTCATTCTTTCCTAACATTTAAATAAGACTTGCTATATAATAAAAATTTTTATTAAGTCATTATTTATTAAGTTGATCCTCATAACAATACTATGTATGGTTGTTACATCCATTTTAGAGTTGAAGGGCTAAGGAATAAAGAGGTTAAGTGACTTGCCCAAAGTCATATAGCCATGTAAGCTCAGTAGTACTAGATTTGAGTCTAGGGGTTTTGACTCCAGATTCCATTTTCTTAGGCAGTGTTATACTCCTTCATATCCTTCATATCCTCTCCCCTCCCCCAAAATGGGTCCATGAAACAAATAAATAAATTACGATGAGAATAGTAAATGATAACACTGAGGTCACCATAAAAGCAAGATTCCTTTATTTTCAATATGGGCTAAGTATGAAGGCAGGATCCTGATAAATAGCTTGTTAAAAATGGGTCAAACAGGGTGCCTGGGTGGCTCAGTGGGTTAGGCTGCTGCCTTCGGCTCAGGTCATGATCTCAGGGTCCTGGGATCGAGTCCCATATCGGGCTCTCTGCTCGGCGGGGAGCCTGCTTCCCTCTCTCTCTCTCTGCCTGCCTCTCCATCTACTTGTGATTTCTCTCTGTCAAATAAATAAATAAAATCTTAAAAAAAAAAAAATGAGTCAAATACTTTTTTTTTTTTAAACAAAGTTTTGCTCATCAGTTACCATTCTCTGAGCAATACTATAATAAAATATCCAACTAAAGTAATAATGATTTTAAAACTAAAGCTTCATATAGTTGCAGGACTTCTGAAGCTTAAGAAAAATAATAGCTAATGTTTATTTACTTTTCCTTTGTCTCAGAGTATGGTAATTGTTTAAACTGTTCTATTTCATTTGATTTTTTAGCACTTCTAACATAGGTAGATTATCCCCATTTTATAGTTTAAACTGTTCTATTTTATTTAATTTTTTAGCACTTCTAACATGGGTAGATTATCCCCATTTTATAGTTGAGGAAACTAAAATTTAAAGAGGTTAAGGACTTTCCCAAAGTTACCCTGCCTTTTAGGTGGTAGAGTTAATTTCTAAACACATGTTCCTGACTTCAGAGTTCTTACTTTCTTTTTTTTTTTTTTAAGATTTTATTTATTTTTATTTGAAAGACAGAGTTCACAAGCACGCAGAGAAACAGGCCGAGAGAGAGGAAGGGAAGCAGGCTCCCTGCTGAGCAGAAAGCCTGATGCGGGGCTCGATCCCAGGACCCTGGGATCACGACCCGAGCTGAAGGCAGAGGCTTTAACCCTCTGAGCCACCCAGGCACCCCCCCTTTTTTTTTAAAATTTTATATTTTATTTTATCTTTTAAAGGTTTTATTTATTTATTTATTTGTCGGAAAGAGAGAGAAAAAGAGAGAGAGAGAGCGTCGCACAAGCAGGGGAAGCAGCAGGCCGAGGGAGAAGCAGGCCCCCCACTGAGCAGGGAGCCCGATGCGGGACTTGATCTTAGGACCCTAGGATCATGACCTGAGCCGAAGGCAGATTCTTAACCCACTGAGCCACCCAGATGTCCCTATTATTTATTTTTTAAAGTAAACTCTGCACCCAACATGGGGTCTGAACTCATGACCCCAAGATCAAGAGTCACATACTGTACTGACTGAGCCAGTCAGTCCCCATACTTTTTTTTAATCTAAAATAGTCTTCATTTTTATAGAGCAATTTTAGGTTCACAACAAAATTGAGTGGAGATATAGAGATTTCACATATACCCTCTGTTGCCACACATGTAAGGCTTGGGCCATCCCCTGCCCCTGCCATATCAACATCCCCTACGAGAATAGTATATTTGTTACAATTAGTGAGCCCCCACATTGACAGGTAATTACCACCCAGAGTCTACAGTTTACATTAAGGTTCACTCTTGTCTAGGTTTTGAGAAATATCTCCACCATTGTAAAGTCATATAGAGTAGTCTCACTGCCCTAAAAATCCTCTGTGCTGTCTGTTTCTTTCTCCTTGCCCCCAGCTCCTGGCTACCACTGATCCTTTTACTGTCTCCATAGATGTGCCTTTTCCAGAATGTCATATAGTTGGAATCATGGAGTATGTAGGTTTTTTAGATTAGCTTTCACTGAGTAATTCAAGATTTCTTCATGTCTTTTTATGAATCCTTACTTTCTCTTTCCCTTTCATGAGTCCTTTCTAACTGCTGTTCTCTGCTCTTCCAATTAATGTACTGATTTAATTTTTGTGAATAATACGAATATTGACAACACTTTTAATTTTTATTTTATGTGTTTATTTTTTTTTTTTAAAGATTTTTTTTTTTTTAATTTTATTTATTTGAGAGAGAGAGACAGTGAGAGAGAGAATGAGCGAGGAGAAGGTCAGAGAGCGAAGCAGACTCCCCATGGAGCTGGGAGCCTGATGTGGGACTCGATCCTAGGACTCCAGGATCACGCCCTGAGCCGGAGGCAGTCGTCCAACCAACTGCGCCACCCAGGCATCCCTTATGTGTTTATTTTTATTTATTTTTCCCCAGTTTTTATTTAAATTCCAGTTAGTTAACATACAGTGTAATATTAGTTTCATGTGTAGAATTTAGTGATTCAGCAGTCAGTGCTCATCACAAGTGCCCTCCTTAATACCCATCACCCATTTAACCCATCCCCACTCACCTCCTCTCCAGCAACCCTCAGTTTGTTCTCGATTGTTAAGAGTGGGCTTTGTGTTTGCCTGTCTTTTTCCCCCCGTGTCATCTGTGTTTTTTTTCAAGTTCCACATATATGTGAAATGGTACAGTATTTCTTTCTCTGACTAATTTTGCTTAACATAATCATCTTTAGCTCCATCCGTCTCATTGCAGCTGGCAAGGTTTCATTCTTTTTCATGGCTGAGTAATATCATTGTATATATAATATACTACATCTTCTTTATCCATTCTTGAGGCAGTGGATGTTTGGACTCTTTCCATAATTTGGCTATCGAACAACACTATTTTTCAAACTGTTGGTAAAATGGGGATAAATAATTTAATATTCTGGTTTCTTTTTTCTATCACTTATAATTGATAAGAGCAAAGAAAAATGACAATTATTTTCACATTCTGATGTATTATTGCTGTTTCCTGATTAAATATTAGCTTAGGTTGCTTTTTGTCTCTTGTGGCATCAATCCAGAATGCAGTGATTAAGAAGTAGATATGACGTATGAGATCAATTCTAGTTAAAAAGTCTGCAAATTGTCATGTAATCACATTCATCCATATGTTGCTAGTGAGGGTAATTTGGGAGTCTTCATTTTGAATATAAAGCCAGTGCTTTATACTGTTTATAGAGATAAGTTACGGTATTTTAATTTTTTCAGTGAACTGTCAGGCTCAGAGACCTTTGGTATTTACAGATTTATGTCTTTTGTAGTCCTTAGCTTATTAAGATCTTTTTATAAACTTAAAAAATGTTGTTAGAGATTTTCAGTAACTTATGCATATGCAGTTGTGCTTACTTATTCTGTATTCCTTCAGTAATAGCTTTTGCCTGTGGTGGAAACAGAATTGAAAAATATGTTTTTGTCTATTTACCAAGGGTAAGCAGGGTAAAAATGGGACTAGCCAGCAATTAGTTTTGGAGGAGTGGGACATGTTTATAGTTTTAAATAGCAAACATTTATGTATATTCGTTTTTACCAAACACTATGCTAACCCCTTTCAGTTAATTCATTTATCACAAAAGCAAACTGAGGTAGTTGATATTTTATAGGTAAGTGGACATAGGAATTTTGTGTGAGAAAGTGGTAAAACTGGAAATTGCATTTGATTAGCCTTCCTCTAGAGTTTGAGTAATATATATATGTAAATAGTGAAATAATAGTACTACTTCAACATATTGTCTCCTCCAAGATGATGAAACCTGAAATAAAACATCTGAAGGACATATTAAAAGGGTTATTTCTTTGAGATAGATTGGGGAAGGGGAAGTCTTAGCAATAGAAGTTGAGATATATCCTTTTTTGAGAATCTCCCTTTTATCTTGAGTTAAATGTGCTTTCCTTTATATCGGATTAGTTTAGATACTCATTTCCGGTACCTGCTTTTTTTTTTAAGGTTTATTTGTTTATTTGAGAGAGAGAGTGAGAGAACGCGCGTGTGCATGCATTAGCAGGGTGAGGGGCAGTGGGAGAGGGAGAGAGAGAGAATCTTCAGCAAATTCCCTGTGGGGAGTCAGGTCAGCCACTCAACCAACTGAACCCCTCAAACGCCCCTCCCATGCCTACTTTCAATTAGTGTGGTTTAGTAAAAGGATTTGAACCTTAGGAGCAACCCACATGTGAACCTGGTTTGTGTGGTTTCTTGCTGTGAAGTGGTACTTAGTGTTTTAAGTGAGTTAAACTTCTCCAATTTTAGTGACATCGAAAGGGAGCTAAGAGAACTGAATGGAGAATTGTTTAATAAATGATTTGATCAGGTAGAGTACATTCAAATCTAGCAGTAGGAATGTAGGGATGTTTCATTAGAATTATTTACCAGTCTATAGAGGGAGTCTTTAATTATCTTAAAGGGTATATAAAAATGTGCACAATACAAATATTTTTACTAAGAATTTAAATATCCCATGTGTATTTTTGGGATGTAGAGGGGAGCCAGAAATGAATGTTAGTATAATAGAATGTTATATAGAATGAAGGTTCATTTCTGAAGTCAAGCTGTGAATTAATCTGTGTTGAGTTGGATAAACTGCAGCATGCCCCAAAGGGAAGCACGTGCGGTTGTTTTTCATAAACATCTATTATGCTAATAATGCTTAGTGAAGTCTCTGAGATCAGAAGGGTATTTAATGTTTAAGTAAAATGAATGTGAATTTAAACTTAATTTTAGGGGAAATGCTGTTGAAATTGGGAAGATTAAAAGAAGCCAGTGAAGTATTCAAAAACTTGATTGATCGGAATGCAGAAAATTGGTGTTATTATGAAGGCTTGGAAAAAGCTCTGCAACTTAGTATGTAATGATTTTTCTCCTCTACGTAATCTTAACTAGTGTTTGAAATAAATGTACAGTTGTAATAATATTTGAAGACAAATATTTTTAGCCTTAGCATTTATTTTTCCATTTAGGAAAATTATAGGTTAAACATGGCAGAGAAGAAGAATTTAGATGTTTATTTATATGTAAGTGATAAATGCTCACAGATAATTTTAAGTTCCTTAACCCATTAAAATGTGACCAATTTAGACTAACCAGAAAACCGGGGAAGAAAACAAGCATTCCCTTTCTGGGAAGTTTAATATTTTTTAAAGAATTAGAGATTTGTTACCCTCAGCCTCTAAGCGTGAGAATTAGGCCAAAGAAATTTTGCTGAGGGTACGTACTGTACAGCATCAATATGAAAATTATTTTCTTAATTTCAAATTAGCTTAATTTGTGTAGAGCAAAATTTTACATATTTTCTTTTCAAATTAGGTGACCTATCCTTTTTAGAAATCTATAGTATTTTTCCAAATCTTCCTTAATATTCTCATAATTAAATGTTAAGAGCAGTTAATACACCTAGTAGATTTACTCATGGATAAATACATGGTTGAAATAACTATGAAAATATGGCTCAAGGGGGTTGAAACAGCAGAACTTTTAAATTAAAAAAATATGGTAAAAATAGGTAGCTATTCATAATCATTTATAGAAAATTTGTTTTACCCTAATCACTTTACAAATTAATCCAGGTTTTCTGTGTGTGTTTAAAATTTAATATCACGAATAATTAATTTTCTTCCTTAAATTGTTTTTACAAAAAGGATGAAAATTAAAATATTAATTAGATCATTAATTTGTGTCTTTAAAAATCAGGACAAAAGTCATAATATATTTGAAGGTTGGAAAGGTGAGATAACTGTGATGTTTTTCTTTATCAGTTACTGACATGTAGTTAATATTAGAGATATTTAAATGTTTAGTATAATGAATATATGTTCCATGTCAAGATCCATGCTTACTCTAAAATGTATTGATTACAAAACTAATTACATTACTTTATCTTTTTAGGTTCCTCCTTAGGACCTTCTCTCCCCCATGGTAAGTTCTGGAGCTCCAACTTGTGACTTCAAGTAGGGCATTGAAATGGTTTGGTTTTGTCTTAATTTTACTACAGTTATAAGACTTATTATATCTGGGATAGTGGAAAAAATATTTTTAATACTCTTTAGGCATAAATATGAGACCTGCTTTTTAAAAATAATGCAGCAAATAGACTTCATGTAAATTTTAGAATAAGGGTTCTTGATATTTCTTGAAGTCTCCAAGTTGTTAACAGAATATGAAGATTATCTTTCTTATATCTTAGGTTTTGAATCCCAGCACATTGGAGCTCCAAAACATACTATTGGGGGAAGGAAAGAGTCTAAACAAATCAAACATTACTTTTTAAAGTATCGTTATTTATAATCTTGATAGTGAACACTACATTTAGTACAGAGATACCTTGATCGCTAGTACTAGGGGTTCTTCTTAAAATAATATTTCTGTTTTCTGAATGAAAATCAATTAAAAACCTTACAGTTTAAAATCAGGTTTGTTTGCTTTTTCTTTAAATTCTCCTGTAAATTTTGCTTATATGAAATAAAATCTGTCTTTGAAAATTATGCAGGATATTATTTTCAAATAACAAAGTAGACCCAGATCCTACTTTGCAGATTGTTGCTGCAGAGTAACATGTAGTTTATATTGAGTACTATAAAATTAGGTTTGTCGTGGGAGGGAAGACCACTTAATGTTAGAAGTATTTTTTATATCATTGTATTTACAGGGAGAAATAATTGCCACTTTAAACAGTGTATACTAATGGGATTCTTTTTAATGGATTTTCATTGAAGATTTTAAATGTCAAAACTACCTTAAAAATTTAGTTCATCTTTTAAACTCTAAAACATTTACACTCATGATGCTGAAATGGTTGCTTTTTAAAGCCTAATCACTCAGTAGTGCTCGCTTCAGCAGCACATTGTTAAAGCCTAACCAGTAAGCAGTTACAGCCTTTTTTGGCGTGTGTGTAGGCCTCACTGAGTTAGAGAATTTGTGTGAGAAAAGTTAGAAAGGAGCACTTTGTTTTTCACGGGTTGTGCGCTAAGGAATATAAGAGAAGCGCTATGTACCTTGAGTCTGTGTGTCTTGTATGCGTCTGATTTGAGTTGGATGTAGAATCTGTTGTGATGAAGTTTTGGATTACTCTGGAGATTGGGTTTAAAATGTGTTTTACTGATCCTATTATTTCACCAACAGAGTTTTTTAATATTAACAATGCCATCTTTCTTTATTACAGTTTTTAAAGTTTATTAGCATTTTATCATAGATAAAAGTTCTGATGCTTTGAATCTCACACGTATTTACTGATAATAGGCACTTTAGAAGAGAGGCTTCAAATTTATGAAGAAATTAGTAAGCAGCACCCCAGAGCAATTTCACCTAGAAGATTACCTTTGAATCTTGCCCCAGGTAATATTAGGATATGTTTTGTAACACTAATAATTATTTGTTATTCAACATCATTCACATTAAAAAAAAAATTTGTTTCTGGTACAGAATTTATTTTACATCTACACATGTCTTGGGAGTGGGACTGATCAGTTATAAACTTATTCATATGATAATAAGTGTGTGTAGCATATAGCTATATGTTGCTTTCAAGTATCAGAAGTTATCTTTATAAGATTGTTTTTCTTATGTGACTTTAAATATTAAACACCAGATTTAGAAGATAAATTAAGTTCTCTAGAATTGATAACAAATTGTATGTGAGGTATTGTGATTTAAGTGGTAGAAGTTTTGAAGTTTTAGGTTTTCTTTTTGAGCATACATTCAGAGAAAGCGTGGTGAGCCCTTTGTGCCCACCACAGTGTTGAAGAACATCGCCATTCGCTGTGAAGGCCCTCTCTCCTCAAAGTTGTCCACTTTCCTGAAATTTGCCTGTGTCACGCTGTTGTTTTTAGAGAGCTCTGTGTATTTTGTACCTCTAGAAAACAGAGATACCCCCCACTTTTGTACTTGTGTAAATCAGAGCACCGTGGTATATATTGTGACTTGGATTTATCGAACAGCAGTATGTTCACGACCTTGATCCAAGTCCTGCGTGCAGTTGAACTCCTTCGCTTCGGGGCTGTAGAGGAGGTAAAAGTGTATTAGTTCTTCGGATAATTAATATCTTTGTTGAAGATTTTATAGAAAATTGTGTCTTTTTCTTAGAGTTATCTCTATTTTTACTTGAAAATGCTATAGATCACTATTTATTGGGACTTCTTACATGTCTTTTGACATAAGTCAGACCCTGGAAAACTAAACAACTTTAATAAATGAAAAGATCGGGAGGGAGACAAACTATAGTGACTCTTAACCTCACAAAACAAACTGAGGGTTGCTGGGGGTAGGGGGGTAGGGAGAGGGGGGTAGGGTTATGGACCTTGGAGAGGGTATGTGCTGTGGTGAGTGCTGTGAAGTGTGTAAACCTGGCGATTCACAGACCTGTACCCCTGGGGATAAAAATACATTATATGTTTATTAAAAAAATAATAAATTAAAAAATTTAAAAAAAATCTATTCTAGGCATGGGGTGAGGAGGTGGTTTATTTTCTAATGAGTTTTCATTTATAGTGGAAATATTTGTTTAAATAATTGGGTTATAATTTTCTTTATCAAAAGATACATGGAAATTAAAAAGTTTTTTAGTTGACTGACTTTAAAAATATATCAAGTACCTGTTAGAAGTGTATTTTATTAGACAGTCGGTACGAGTTCATTGTAAACAGTTTATTTTCCACTAGTACATCTCAGATGATAAATAGTATTCTTCTGATGCTCCCATTTTTGTTGTGGCTTTATGGAATATTGAAAGCAGATTTCCCTGAGGTTTTTCAGGGAACATTAAGCTCAAGTGGGCAGTATCAGTCTCAGTGGGGAGGGTGACTTACTTGCTGAGATATTCTTTAGGCAGGTGAGTTGGGGAAGCTGGGTTGAACCCATCAATCAGGTTTCTGTGGGACTTGTCAGAACTTTCATACATGCATTGTGAATTTCTGAGATGCGAGGAGGAGCATTCCCATAGTAAAAGTGTTGTTGAAGATGCTTGGCCCCATATTTCTGTATGTCTTTTTTTAAGTAACAGCATTTGAAATATAATTCACATACCATAAAATTCACTTTTTAAAGTATGCAGCTCAGTGTTTTAGTTTATTCATGGAATTGTGCAACCATTATCACTATCTGGTTTCAGAAAATTTTCACCATTCCCAAAAGAAACCTCATATTCACTAGTGGTTACTCCCTGACCTCCTAGTACCAGGCAGCCACTAATCTACTTCCTTTGCCTGCATTTGCCTCTTGGGGACATTTCATATAAGTGGAATCATACCATATGTGGCCTTTGGTGTCTGGCTTCTTTGTTTTAATAAGTCTCAATGTGTGTCTTATGTCACATTGTGAGTGGGGATATTCTTTTAGTTTGGAACTTTCTTTTTTTTTGACAGAGAGAGATTACAAGTAGGCAGAGAGGCAGGCAGAGAGAGGCGGAAGCAGGCTTCCTGCTGAGCAGAGAGGCCGACGCGGGACTCGATCCCAGGACCCTGAGATCATGACCTGAGCCGAAGGCAGTGGCCCAAACCACTGAGCCACCCAGGCGCCCTAGTTTGGAACTTTCAAATGCATTCATTGGCCTCTTAGAAAAGAAAGAAGACTCACTTCACTTTAAGATTATTATTATTATTATTTTTAAAGGTTTTATTAATCCATTTGACAGAGAAAAAGAGATCACAAGTAGGCAGAGAGGCAGGCAGAAAGGGGAAGCAAGCTCCTTGCTGAGTAGAGAGCCTGATACGAGGCTCGATGCAGGCCTCTATCCCAGGTCCCGAGATCATGACCTGAGCCGAAGGCAGAGGCTTAACCCACTGAGCCATCCAGGTGCCCCTCTAAGATGATTGCTAACAAGATATCTTAGGCCTGTTTTTCCTTTATGGAACATGGGGCTTCAACTTTACAGTTCCTTAATTCTTTTCACAGTTCATAAATTTTGCCAAAAGCTCTTAGTGCATGATAGGGAATACATTTTTACTGAAAGGCAGCTTGGAACCAACTGTGGATTGTAAAGTGTGATTTAGGTTTTTGTGGCCATATTTTGGACTCTCTGGGATTCTGTCTTTGAAATGCTAAAGGAGTCTTTATACAAGATGGGGCTCAGTTGAAGGGTCTTAGGGCATGGGCTTCAAAGTCAACGTCACTGTGAGGTTCTAACACGTATGGATTTACAAATCTCCAGTGAGCATAAATAAAATCCTACAGATACCTCATTGTACCTGTGCAGAAATTGAATCCTTCGTGGTGTTCTGCCTGTCTAGAAATACTTTTATGTCTAATAAGAAGGGTATTTTGACATTATCAAAAGCAGTAAGATTTTTGTTTAAGAAACATCATGGAACTTGAGAATGTAAGGTGAAAGTTTTGAAAAGAGTTTTCAGTTTTGAGGTAAAAAGGCTTAAAACTGGGATGCCTCGGTGGCTCAGTTAAGTAACTGCCTTTGGCTCAGGTCATGATCCCAGGGTCCTGGGATCGAGCCCCCAATCAGGCTCCCTGCTCAGTGGGGAGCCTGTTTATCCCTCTCCCTCTGCTGCTCTGCCTGCTTGTGTCTCTCACTCTCTCTGTCCAATAAATAAAATCTAAAAAAAAGGGGGGGGCTTAAAACTATCGGGTAGCGAACACAGAAGTCCTAGGTAGATTTTCCAACAGCCTAAAATATTAAGCACTGTGAAAATAATGCAGGAATATAGCTACTTTTCCAAAGAAGTAGTTTTAATTCATCAATTTCTATTCTGTTATACAGATGAGAGGGAAGGAGATGATTCCAGACTATTAAATAAAAAGTTTTCATCAAATTTTGCTCCATTCTTTATTGGGTTATTTATTATTGAAGTGTAATTACACATAATATTATATAAATTTAAGGTGTTCAACTGTTGATTTGATACATTATAATATTATCATTGTGGTATCATAGTATGTTAGCTTACACCTCCACTAGGTCACATACTTATCATTTCTTTTTTATCATGAGAACATTCTCCATTATTTAGAATAAATTCCCAGTGAATCAGCTAGTCTTATCTTGCTGATTGTGTTAATTATTTCAGCAGTGGATTTTGAGACAGCAGATTTTATTTGAATCCACACTTATCATCCAGAGAAGAATTAGCATAGCATCTGTGTAGACAGATGACCTGTTTGGTAAGCTGTAATGCTAACAGGCACCATTAGTGATGGTCTTTTTTTTCCCCCTAAAGGAAAGTCTGGCAGGGTTGGGAGTTACTAAAAATTATTTTTAAATAACTAAGAAGAAGAGAGATAGATTGTTTTTGTGGAAGGGTTTTTCTTATGCCTAAAGAAAGTGTTTAGGAGATGGATAATGGTAACTAATTTTGGAATAGAGCATGTGATGGAGCATTTGAGTAGCTGTCTGTGGGCCTCTTGTTTAGATAATGCATTATTATAGTTTCAGATAAAAGATTATAAAAATGTGTTGTTGTTGTTGTTGTTTTTAAAGATTTTTATTTATTTATTTGACAGACAGAGATCACAGGTAGGCAGAGAGGCAGGCAGAGGGAGAAGAGGAAGCAGGGTCCCTGCTGAGCAGAGAGCCCAACGCGGGGCTATATCATAAGATCCTGGGATCATGACCTGAGCCAAAGGCAGAGGCTTAACCCACTGAACCACACACATGCCCCTATATAAAGGTTTTTAAGTGCAAAGTTTTTTTCCTGTTTATCCCCTACCTACTAAGTTTACTTCTCTAGAGGCTCCCATTGTTACCAATAGGTAGTGTATTCTTGCGTAAATATACTGTGCATATAGAAGCAAAAATGTACGAGGTAGGGGTTCGTGTATAGCTTTCCTTTTTTCTCGCTCTTCTGTACAAAAGTGGTAATAGCATAGATTGCTGTGCACTTGGTTTTGTCTTCTATATCTGTGCTTAAATTCACACAGAAAGAGCTCCCTCCTTCTTTCTCATAGCTGCTCAGTCTAAATAACAGTTTAATGGGAGATGAGGCTTTCAATATTATGGATAATCAAGAGTTGAGTATATTGTCTTTTAACTCCAATCTGCCAGGGTGGTCTGAATTGATTGAGAAAGTTAACCAAGAAGAGGAGTTGAGAATAGCCTCTGACATGAAGATAAAATGCTTTTTTTTCTCAGTGGATATCAGCAAATTTTGGAAAAGACTCTTTTGGTTTTTTTTAAGATTTAATTTAATTTTATTTATTTGAGAGAGAGTGAGAGAGCAAGCACGAGCAGAGGGGAGGAGCAGAGGGAGAAGCAGACTCCCCACTGAGCAGAGAGCTCAATCCCGAGATCATGACCTGAGCTGAAGGCAGATACTAAACCACCTGAGTCACCCAGGCTCCCCTGGAAAAGATTATTAACTACAGAAATATAGTAGCTGTTGGGATATCAAGGCCTATAATGGTAGACAACATTTACTGAGTGGTTGCTGTATGCCGGATACTCTGTTTACTGCTATATATTTACCTGTTGGAGCCATCCGGGAGCATCTTGAGACTGCTAGCATTGTTGCCTTCACCTGCAGGGGGGAAAGTGAGGACTTCAGTGGACAGGTTATTTGCTCAAGGTCACACACAGAGGAGGTGGAAGAATGCACATTTCTCTAAGTACCTGCATCTTACTGTCCACCACAATATTGTTAACTTTTGCGTTATATCATGGAAAGACATGATCTCTGAAACTACTTTTGAGTTTTAAAGAAGTAATGATGTGTCTTTAACCCAGAGTGAAATTTTGTGTTGTTTTGGTAATCTGATTTTGAAAACACTTACACTTTGTATATGATCTAATAAAAAAGATTAGAGATTATCTGAAAATGAAAACAGTCTGTATAGTGACTTGAGTTAACAAATGTCAAACATGTTTTTATATTTGATAAATGTTCCTTTTCCTCAATAAAATTTAAATATCTCTTTCAAATTTTTGTGACATATAATTATATTGAGTACGGATGTTTTGTTCAATATAGTCAGTCATAACAAATAAAAATAAACACTTTGGGTGGTTGGTTTTTTTTTGTCAAGTGTTGATTCATAATGAAACCATAGAGGTAGTTTCAGTAGTTTTACTTTAGATTAAGCCATTTATGACATGTATATCTTATTTTTTTTAAAATTTTAAATGAGTGAGCAAATCCATGTCCCTGTATATTAACTCTTCCAGTCAAAAAAGTTAAAGCTTTAAGTGAGTTAAAGGCTTTGTGTTGTATTTTTTTTTTTAAGATTTTATTTATTTATTTGACAGACAGAGATCACAGATGGGCAGAGAGGCAGGCAGAGAGAGAGGGGGAAGCAGGCTCCCTGCTGAGCAGAGAGCCCAGTGTGGGGATTGATCCCAGGACCATGAGATCTTCACCTGAGCTGAAGGCAGAGACTTAACCCATTGAGCCACCCAGGCACGCCTCATGTTGTATTTAAAATGAAAATTTTTCTAATTTTTTCTGCTTCCAGAAAGTGATGATGAGGTTTTTTTGTTAGGGTTTAACCATAATAGAATTATTTACTTGATGTTGCAAATAGGGTATTTAATTCTAATGTTAAAATGCTCTGGGGCTCAGTCTAATGTCTAACAAAAGTTTATTTTGCTTATTATCCATCTTGCCCACTCGAATGTTAAGTTCCATGAGAGCAGAATTTTTTTTTTAAATTGTTTTAATCTCAGCTATATCCCTAATACCTAGAACAGTGCCTGGCACATGGTGGGTACTTGAAAGATGATTGTGGAATGAATGTTGAAGTAAAGCACTTGTCCATTTGGAAAACATATTCAAATTCTGCTTTAGTGTTTAAAAAGGTATTTTGGCTGCTAATTGAATATAGGGCTGGTTACAGTAGGATCTTTTTATAGTCTGCAGAGTACTTTCTGAGGTTTCTGCAGATGAGGACCGAGTCTGCTGGTTAGTCACATTAGGAAAGAGACTTGCTATAGGAACTGTATTCAGGATGGTTAGTAACTTTTTTCACTCTACTTAAAGCTGCACAATGATTTTCTTTACTTACCTTTTGAAGTGTTCTTTGAAGATATTTCAAACAGGATCTAGGGAAAAGTATAGTTGCCAACTAAGATAACTTAGTGTTATCCTTTTTTGGTGGTTAAGAGTCAAGCAACAATGCTGACAGACTTTGAGGTTTAAAAATAGGATGGGGGTCATTGTTTTTGAGGGAGCTATATTTTAATTTGTAAAATCATTTTGAGAACTGTTTGCCTCAATTGAAGTATAACAAAGTACACTTTTGTTTCTAGGTGAGAAATTTAGAGAACTAATGGATAAGTTCCTGAGGGTTAACTTCAGTAAAGGCTGTCCACCCTTGTTTACTACTTTGAAATCTTTATATTACAATACAGAAAAGGTAAAATTTGGTCTTTATTCAGTTTTGCTATAATCTTTTTACTAACTTATTATAGAAAGATTTCCATGTAAATAATGTGCTATGATTTAATAATTTTCTCTATTCTAGTATTCACCTTAGTTTAATAACAGATGAACTGAAATTATATGTATGTAGGATAGATACTATCAAAGGTATCGTCAGCCTGTGAAATTTACAGAATAAAGGCTTTATAAAAGCACTAAGATTATAAAGGTTGTTTTGAATGGGTGTACTTTTCTTGTAGAATTTTTAATTTGATATTGACACCAGAAGTCTGTATATAAGTATTTTATGATTATTATTTCATAGTTTATAGATTTTTTTAAAGTTTGTTATGCATTATGCATGCTTTTAACATTAGAGCATGAACAGTCAAGTTAGTGCAGCAGTAAAATGCCATTTGGTCTACAGAGTATTATTACTTTTAACTAGTAGGCAACATTTTAATAAGTAAGAATAGTTTTGGCTCTTTCTTGAATTGAAAGAATAGTATTTGTCTACCTTTAAAATTAGAAAACAGGCACTTGGTCTTAAATTAGGTATTTGGAAAATTAAAAATGAATAGAAAACAAGTTATATTTCTGTTTCCGGGCATTGCTTTTTCTTTCTTAAGGTGTAAAGTCTTGTGTTCTTTTCTATAGTCAGAATTCCTGAAAGTTACTAGAGGATAAAGGAAAGATTTTATTAGACGTGGTAAAGTATTTATAGTGAAATCTATCACCTATGAGTTTAGGTTTGACCCATAATTTGTAAACTAGCAGTAGTTGTGAATATAATATATGGAAAACAAGGTCAATGATAGGTAGTATAACTGAAGATACTTTCTTTTCTGGGGAAGCAGTTTTCATAAATAAAATGGAACAACTGGTAATATCTAGTGCTCCATAAGTAAAAGGTGTCATTTACATTTTTTAAAAAGTTAATGGTTCCTTAATGTCTGTACTATCCTTTATTTGATTTTAGTGGTGCTACTGTCACTTTTTGATAAATAGTGTTTGATTCATGGGAAAACATGGAACAGTGCCTACCAATAATTTCTGTAGGTTATTTAAAATAATGTTTGCCAAAATTTCTCCGTTACTCTTTTGGGCAGTGGTAAGAGAAAAAAGGTGAGACGAGACGTCAGAAATAATAAAGAACTTATATGTGTGAGTTCAAATACAGGTTCCTGCAACCTGAAAGTAGAGCCTTCCTGTGAAATTTCTTTTGCTGAAGTGGTATAAAGTTTGAAGAGCATTTAGCATTAATTTCTATGGAAAATCTCTTGAACACTAATTTATATTTGAAAATTTTTTGAAATCCCCAGGCCCCAAAAGTACCTCTCTTGGCATTTTTGATGTCTTAGGACACATCTTACTGACAGATACACAAACCAAATTGAGACAAAGCACAGATGCTCACGGACAAAGTTCACATCTAGCGTGACTTGATGCTGAATGTCCTTCCTGGGGGACTGAGCTTGGTGGTGTCCCTCAATGCTCAGAGTGCGCGATGCCTCAGTAAGGGCTTACTGCAAAACAAATGCTGAGCACTGCTTTCACTTTCTGCCTTTTTCTGGGGAACTGAAGGTACCAGTGTTTGTCTTTGGTAAAAATGAAGTGGTGTCATGTGAGGAGCAAACTTTCGACAAGCCTGAGACACTGGTACTGCTTTTGTAATAGTATCTTGTGGCAGCTGCTGAATACAGTGGTCTTTAAAGGATTTGTTCCTTGTAAGCCAGTGAGCGTTCACGGGCTCTCTCAGTTGTCACAAGGGGCACAGGCTTTTCTTCTTCCTCTTCTTTTTTTTTTTTTTTTTTTTGAAAGATTTTGTTTATCTGTTTGACAGAGAGCACAGAAGCAGGGGGAGCGGGAGAGGGAGGAGCAAACTCCTCGCTGAGCAGGGAGCCAGATGTGGGGCTCAATCCCAGGACCCCAGGATCACGACCCCAAGGCAGATGCTTTAATGACTGAACCACCCAGGTGCCCCAGACTTTTCTTTTTTCTAAATCCCCCCCCCACCACCATACGGTGGTGACCCCAAATGACCATCCTAAAGATGTAAAACATTTGTTGGTATTTAATACAGCATGCAAATTACATTTTTTTTAAAAGATTTTATTTATTTATTTGACAGAGAGAAATCACAAGTAGTCGGAGAGGCAGTCAGAGAAAGAGAGAGGGAAGCAGGCTCCCTGCTGAGCAGAGAGCCCGATGCGGGACTCGATCCCAGGACCCTGAGATCATGACCTGAGCTGAAGGCAGTGGCTTAACCCACTGAGCCACCCAAGCGCCCCGCAAATTACATTTTTAAAGAAGGAACTGAGAATATATTAATTTATATAGGAACCTTTGACATCTCTTTAGTGTTATCTTTAAGCATGGAATAGGAATGTTTATCAAGTGCTTTTGAGAACTGAATTAAACCACAGAAAATTGAGTTCAGGTTATCAGAACTTAGTATTGTAAGAAAAAAAAATACAAGCATGGGGAGTACTTTTCAAATAATTACGGCCATGTATATTTGTGACTTCTCCTAATAAGGCTGTTTTAAAATTGACTTCTAACCAGTAATAAATCTTGTAGCTAAACACTGCATTTTTTAAAAGATTTTATTTTATTTGATAGAGATCACAAGTAGACAGAGAGGCAGGCAGAGAGAGAGAGAGAGGGAGAAGCAGGCTCCCCGCTGAGCAGAGAGCCCTATGTGGAGCTCTATCCCAGGACTCTAGGATCATGACCTGAGCCGAAGGCAGAGGCTTTAACCCACTGAGCCACCCAGGCGTCCCTAAACACTGCATTTTAACTCTGGAGGAAGTATTTAGAAGAGGTAAAGGCTGATAAACAGTTATAGTTTAATAAACTTCTGAGTCTTAAAGAATGATCCATGTTAGGGATCATTTTATGAAAATAAAATAATATTTTGAAGTTAGACCAGGATATAGTACAACTGTAAAAAAGTATTTTAAAAATGTCTGCAGCATTTTAAATTGTGAATATGCAATTTAGAAGCATGGAGAGCATTTTTTGGATAATTCCTGTCAAGGTTTTTTCCCCCTGTGAATTTATTTGTGGTGTCTGTATGTAACTGTAATAATTTTGGCCAT
The DNA here is from genome assembly GCF_020171115.1 of Neogale vison. Lineage (NCBI taxonomy): Eukaryota > Metazoa > Chordata > Mammalia > Carnivora > Mustelidae > Neogale > Neogale vison. Next base: position 114,304,130 of record NC_058095.1, on the reverse strand, counting down.
AAAGTTTTGTTTTTCCCTTTCTCTCCTTGCAAGTTTGTAAGTATTTTATGTGTTATTTTATAGTCTTCCTTACCTTCCTTTTTGATGACTGCCTGCTCTTTTATCGGTCATACCTCCATTGTTGAACTTTGGTTTTCCAAACTGTCACTGTTTAAAAAAACATTATAAATATTTTTGATCACGTACCTTTACTCGGGATTATTCACGTCTTACAAATTCTTAGGATAAATTAACGGGTAAAAGGTATGTACATTTTGTGATTCTCAGTAAACACAGGTACTTTGGTTTCTATGAGGCTGTAGACACCAGTTTGTATCAATACTAGCAGTGTATGTATGTGAAAGGTTCACTGTTCCCTCACCAGCATTAGATACTCCTGAATGTATTCCCTTGTGTTTGCTTTTCCATGGATACAGTTTGTTTGTTTTTTAACATAAAATGGTTAAAAATGTAATATAACTAGGTTTGTTGATCTTTGTATTATGGAAGTTCATCTGTTGTTTTAGAAACAGTTTGGAAGGTCCTCTTCCTCTAGGACACTATTTCTCAAGTTGCAGTAAGGGAGGGGATTTTGACATTTTGCAACATCTTGAGACATTTTTGATTATCACCACTGTGGGAGCATGCTACTGATACCAAACGGTAGAGGCCAGGGATGCTGCTAAACATTCTACATACTCAGGACAGCTCCCCACAGCAAAGAATTCCATATTGACCTGTTGGGTTAGATAATTTGTTATAGGGACTGTCCCTGGCATTATAGCACAATAGACAGTGTCCTTGGCCTCTACCAACTAGATACCAGTAGTTTCCCTTCCCCAATATTTTTGTTGTTGTAATGAAATAATAAAATATGTGACATTTCATTCTCTAGTTTTTTTTTTACTTAGCATGATATTTTCATCCATGTGGTAGTGTGAATGATTACTTCATTCTCTTTTGTCACCAAGCACTATCCCATTGTATGGTTATACCACACTGTAGCAGTTGATGGACACTTTGGTTGTTTCTCCCTTTTAGTTATTATGACTAATGCTGCTGTGCATATTTATGTGCTAATTTTTATGTGTACTTTTTTTAAAGATTTTATTTATTAGAGAGAGAGAGAGAGCACACATGAGCAGGGGGTTGCGGCGGGCAGAGGGAGAGGGACAAGGAGACTCGCTGCTAAGCAGAGCCCAATACGGGACTCATCCCAGAACCCTGAGATCATGATCTCAGCTGAAGTCAGGTGCTTAGCTGACTGAGCCACCCAGGTTCCCCTATGTGTACATTCTCATTTTTCTCTTGGGTATATAAACCCAGGAATGGAATTGCTAGTTCAAATGGTAACTCTGTGTTTACACTTTAAAAAGACTGCCAGATTATTTTCCAAAGTAACTGCGCCATTTTACATTCCCACAATCCGAATATATGAGGATTCTGATTTCCACATATCCTTACCAATAATCCACTTGTTATTACTTGGCATTTGATTATAGCCATCCTAGTGAGTGTAAAGTTGCTCTCATGGTTTGGTTAGCATTTTCCTGATGACCAATGATATTGAATAGCTTTTCGTGTGCTTGTGGGCCATTGGTAAATCATCTTTGGAGACATGTCCATTCAGATCCTTTGGGTTAGTTGTCTTTTTATTAAGTTGTCCCTTATCAGATAAATGATTTGGAAATATCTTCTATCATTCTGTGGGTTGTCTTTTCACTTTCTTGAAAATATCCTTTGATGATAAAACTTTTAATTTTTATGAAGTCCAGTTTATCTTTTTTCCCTTTTGTTGCTTGTGTTTTTGTGTCATAACTAAGAAAGCATTTCAAATCTAGGGTCATGAGGATTTAAACATATTTACTGGGAGTTTTACATTTTTTGTTCATTCATTGAGATCTTTGGTCCATTGAGTTCATTTTTATTTATCGTGTGAGGGGGTTCTACTTTTGCAGATTACTGTTTAGTTTCCCAGCACCATTTGTTGCAAAGATTCTTCTTTCTCCATTGAAAGGTCTTGGTGGTTTTGTTGAAAATAAATGGACTATAATGAGTGTTCATCCCTGGACTCTCAATTTTATTCCACTAATCTATTTGTGTGTCCTTGTGTTAGTACCACACTATCTTGATTGCAATAGCTTTGGGATAAGTTGAAATTAGGAACTGAAGTATGAACCTTTCTAGTTTGCTCTTTCTCAAGATTCTTTTGATGCTTCCGGATTCCTTTTAATTTGAATTTTAGAATCAGGTTTTCAGTTTCTATAAGGAAACCGGCTGGAATTTTATAGGAATTGCTTTGAATCTGTAGATCACTTTAACTATATTAAGTTTTTCAGTCTATGAACTTTGGATGTCTTTTCATTTATTCATTATCTTCTTTAATTCTTTCAACAATATTTTATAGATTTCAATATACAAGTCTTGTATATAGCATTCTTTTTAATGCTATTCTAGTGGAATTATTTTCTTCATTTTATTTTCAGACTATAATTGCTAGTATATAAAATACAGCTGATTTTTATATATTGATCTAGTATTCTGCAGACATGCTGAACTTGCTTATTTATTGCTTATAGTTGGTGTAATGGATTTTTTTTTTTAAGATTTATGTATTTATTTTAGAGAGAGAGCGTGAATGCACACAAATGGGGAAGGGGCAGAGGGACAGAGTCTTCAAGCAGATTCCATGCTGAGCATGGAGCACGATCTCACAACTAATGAGATCTGAGCCGAAACCAAGAGTCAGATGCTCAGCTGACTGAGCCACCCCGTCACCTCTGCCCTTACTTTTCCTTAGGATTTTATGTGCAAGATCATGTCATCTACAAATAGGAAGTTGTATTCTTCCTTTCCATTTTGTATTCTTTTAGTTTCATTTTCTTGACTAATTGCCCTGACTGGAGCCTCCAGTACACCATTGAATAGAAGTGATTAGAGTGGAATCTATGTCTTGTCCCTGATCTTAGGAGAAAAAAATGTAGTCTTTCGCCATAAAATATTATGTTAACCATGGGTTGGTTTTTTTTTTTTTTTAATTTTAATTTTTTTTTATTTGACAGAGATCAAAGCAGGCAGAGAGGCAGGCAGAGAGAGAGGAGGAAGCAGGCTCCCCGCTGAGCAGAGAGCCCGATGGGGGCTCGATCTCAGGACCCTGGGATCATGACCTGAGCCAAAGGCAGAGGCTTTAACCCACTGAGCCACCCAGGCACCCCAACCGTAGATTTTTTACAGATGCCCTTTATAATGTTGAAGAAATTCCCTTCTCTTCCTAGTTCATGAAGCATTTTTATCAGGAAAGGGTGTTGGATTTTGTCAAATGTTTTTTCTTTGTCTATTGAGGTGATTTTGTGTTATTCTCTTGCTATGTTGTATTACATGAATTGATTTTCAGATGTTAAAGCAATCTTGCATTGCTGGGATAAAACCCACTTGCTCTTGGTCTGTAATTCTTTTTATATATATTGCTGGGTTCAATTGGCTAGTATTTTGTTGAGGATTTTTTTTTTTTTTTAACCTATTCCACAGAGGTGCTGACCTGTAGTTTTCTTGTGAGGTTTTTGTCTATTTTTGATATCAGGGAAATAAAGGCCTTATGATGAGTTGGAAAGTGTTCTCTTTTCTTCTTTTTGAAAAGTCTGTGAAAAATTGGTGATACTATTAAATATTTGGCAGAATTTACCAGTGAAGTTATCTGGGCCTGGACTCTCCTTTTTGGGTAGTTTCTGATTACTTATTAGAATTCTTTACTTGTTATTGGTTTAGTCATATTTTCTACTTCTTCCTGACTTGGTTTCTGAAATTTGTGTTTCTAGAAATTTGTCATTTTCCTCTCAGTTATCCAGTATTGGCATACAGTTAGTTGTTCCTCCTATTCTTTTATCATCATTTTATATCTATTATGTCGGTAGTAATGTCCCCTCTTTCGTTTTCAGTTTTAATAACTTGAGGTTTTTTTTTGGTCAGTCTGCTAAAGATTTGCCAATTTTGTTGATCTTTTCAGAGGGCCAAGTTGGGTTTGTTGACCCTTTTCTACTTTGTTAATTTTCACTCTCATCTTTTTTATGTCCTTACTTCTGCTTGTTTTAAGTTTATTTTGCTTGCCTTTTTCCAGTGTCTTTTTCCTAACATGTCTTAGTGTTCTATACGTTTGTCTTTTACCTAGCTGATTTAATGACTGAAAAAAAAATGGATTTTCTCTAACAGTAAAAATCTGTATTTTTAGAAAAAAATTAATTAATGCAATCAGTTATTATTTAATTTTAGTTCAACTGTCAAGGCTAAATAGTCTGGCTGATTCTGTGTGTTTTTAGTGTCCTAAAGGAACCAAAACAACGACGAAGTTCAAATTAATTTTGGACTTCCTTTTTACCTATAATGGAAAGTTTTTTCTCGTTTTCTTATCTAGCCATTCACTATGTCAGACTCTTGAGAGAAGATAGTGAACCATCATTAAGGTTTGTATAGGTTATGATAAGTCTGTTTGATTCCACTGAAGCTGGACATCAGTGCCTAGAAGCACTGAATCTGAGTCACTTCAAACAGCATGGAAAGTGAGGACTTGATGAGATTCTGCCAGGATGAGGCATCAGAGCTCTCAACCAAAGCTATAGGCATATCCATACACAGGAAGGGAAGGTAGGCTCTTTCCCAGAAGACCCATCTTTCATCTTAAATCCGCCCATACTATGAAAATATCCCAAGATCCTTACTCATTTAGTAAGGAAACTGGAGACAGTGGCACAAAGAGAAAACTGGGCCTCTTGTTCAGTGAAAAAAGAGAATCCTCATGAACTTCACTGGAAGATTTTTATGAGAAGTAGTGAATTGGCTGGGAAATATCTGTAATTGGTTGGTATACTGGGTATACCAGTGGGTATACTGGATTTTAATCCTGGTATGCATTATCTGTAAGGTATCTGTGGTTCTTTCTTTATTCTTAAGTAACTCAGGCAGGTGTAAAATTGAGTTAACATCTATTGTCTATCTAACTTCAGCTGGGAAGAGAAATTAGAAAAAAATGAAGCTGGATAGCATTATAAAAATAATTGAATTCTGTCATCAGTATAATAATGGCTTTTACAGTTACAGTTCAGTAGTGGGTTGAGCCGCTGCCTTCGGCTCAGGTCATGATCTCAGGGTCCTGGGATCGAGTCCCGCATCGGGCTCTCTGCTCAGCAGGGAGCCTGCTTCCTCTTCTCTCTCTGCCTGCCTCTCTGCCTACTTGTAATCTCTCTCTGTCAAATAAATACATAAAATCTTAAAAAAAAAAATTCTAAAATTCTAAATTAAAACACTTTATTTCATATTTACTTTTGGAAAAGTGGAAGATTTTTAGAAGGTGATTTGGGGCATAATTACCAAGGAAAGCAAGTTTGATTTGTATCAGGGCAATATGAAGGAATTTTTTCCTTAGATGCTCTAAGTATTAGAAGAGCTACATTAAGAATATATGCATCTGGGATGCCTGGGTGGCTCAGTTGGTTGAGCAGCTGCCTTCGGCTCAGGTCATGGTCCCGGCGTCCTGGGCTCGAGTCCCACATCGGGCTCCTTGCTCGGTGGGGAGCCTGCTTCTCCCTCTGCCTCTGCCTGCCTCTCTGTCTGCCTGTGCTCGCTCTCTCTCTGACAAATAAATAAATAAAATCTTAAAAAAAAAAAAAAAAGAATATATGTGTCTTTGGGCACAGTGGGTTAAGCCACTGCCTTCGGGTCAGGTCATGATCTCAGGGGCCTGGAATCAAGTCCCGCATCGGGCTCTCTGCTCAGCGGGGAGCCTGCTTCCCTCTCTCTCTCTCTCTGCCTGCCTCTCTGCCTACTTGTGAGCTCTCTCTGTCAAATAAATAAATAAAATCTTAAAAAAAAAAAAAAGAATATATGTGTCTTTGTGAGAATGACAGATTTCTCACTAAAAGGAAAAAAAGGGAGTCAACAATCCCTATCTTTTTTTTTTTTAACTTAAGATTTTATTTACTTATTTGTCAGAGAGAGAGAGAGAGCACAAGCAGTGGGGAGGGGCAGAGGGAGAGGGAGAAAGAGACTCCGTGCTGAGCAGCGAGCCAGATGCAGGACTTGGTCCCAAGACCCTAGGATCATGACCTGAGCTGAAGGAAGACCCTTAACTGACTGAGCCCCCAGGCATCCCAGCAATCCCTATCTTCAAAAATTCCAAAAGGCATTATTTGCAGTGGTAACAGTATCCGAGAACTCCCCAGCTAATATTTTTGAGACATTCCGATCAGCAGTTAATGATAATTACAATTATGTGCACGAATGAGTTTTTTGTTTGTTTAAAAAGAGTTTTAAATCTGGCGAGAGGAAAATAAAAGCAAGTGCTTTTCCTACCTAGGAAGACATCACAGTTTAGTATAATGTCTGCTGACATGCAATTAAAGTCCCTCATGATTTTTGCCAAATCAAGGTAACACTGATAGTGTTATTTATTTACTTCATATTTTTCGTTAAATTTGATTGCTTTTTTGTTTTTCATAAAACCATGGGTTTGTGCTAATATATTTTTATAACACACAGAAAGTAAAAATAAAACTTAAATTACAGTTGTTGAATTAATTGTAATCATCTTGTATTCTACCATGTGCACCACACTTTGGGAAATACTGGTTTAGGGAAGAGAGCATTGTTTTGGACTCAGGCCTGGTTTGGAATGCTGATTCCATCACTCTTGGCTCAAGCACTTATCTGAATCTGTTTCTGATCTTAAAGTTGAGAAAAGACAATACTTGAAGATTGATATGCGTTTTAATTAAATGATAAAATTTGTAAAGTGCTTATTGATGAGCTGGTCTTTCTTCTACCACTCCATCCTCACACCTCATCTCTGTGGGAAATTACTTAATTTTAATGTTGTGGTTCTTTGACAACTTATCTCTGGGGCTAGAGAAACCAAAATTGTTACTACCAATCACATATTTATTGGACATTAATCTAGCAGTTTTGGTCTTTGTTGATAAGCTGTTGTGCTTAGTTTTTTAATTTGGGTAAAATCCAAAAAACTTCTGTAGCTTTTGTGTTGCAGTAACTATTTTAGACACATGGTTTGTATGTGTATATAAAAAAACTGTATTGTGCAAAACTGTGTATCGGATATGGCATTACAGAACTTTGTCTTTAAGGTTAGTAATTTTTTTTTTTTAAGGGTTAGTAATTCTTTTAACACACACATAAAAAAGGCAGGTCAAGGGCCATATTTTAGGAAATTACAGTAGTCACAGTATTTGCTAGCAAAAATAAAGCTGCTTCAATCCTGATCAGATATTTAAATCAAGAGAAGGTGATTGAACTTTGAAATTTTTCCGCTCATAAAAAATTTTGGCCTTGTAATTTAAGATGTCTGTTTTGAGGCTTTAAGTTTTAATTGTGATCTTACATAACAAACTCAAGTGGATTGGATTTCTTGATTTTAAATGGCAGTGACAAAACATTTTCAAGAAAAATATCTGTTACATATTAAGTTTTATAAAAAAGGAGTTTAGTTTACTTTGTCATTGAGATATAAAGGATAAGTAAACAAAATGAAATGGGTCCTTATATCTGAATAAAATTCTTAGTCTAAAGATAAATTTGGAAAAATAATTGTCTACTTAATTACTAAGTTAGTGATTAAAATACAAATTTTTTAGATTAAAGAAGTATGCCTAATGAAGTAGGATTGCTGGTGTTCTTCATACTTTTTACTTAGATTTCATGTGGACTTTCCATTATCTTGATTCTTTTTCTTTACTCAGATTTTATTGTGAGTCCTGAAGCTGGAAATCTGTTTCATTCAGCAGTTTTTAGATTACTTTATGAAGAATTATGTGTAGCATCAGTATATATTGTATTTTATATTTTAAATTATTGAAACAAGTAATTTTTACCCTAGAAATTCAGATACACCTTTACATAAAATCTGCTCTTGCTGTAGTTTTTGTGACTACCAGTAGATGGCATTGTAAGTTCATGAAAAAAAAAAAAAATTTGCCTCCGTAAATTAAACAACTTGAATACTGAATTCTCAGCCTGGAAACTTTCAAAGTTACAGATATTCTAAGTGACATTGATGGGGTGCGATTGGTTATGGTGGGTTAAAAATGTCTGTTACTTTTAATTTTGTCTTACAACAATAGTTGGTAGGGATTTGCGGGTAACATTTATATCAGTTTGCAATCTTTAGTGTGTATCAGAATTAACAGGAAGCCTTCCTAAAAAGAGATTGCTGGGCCCAGAATGTGGTTCCTGTGAATCTGGGGTCTGGTGCCAAAATTTGTATCTCTAACAAATTACCAGGTGATGCTAATGCTCACATGAGTGATGTTGATAGTCTGCGGAGCACACTCTAAGAACCCCAGGTTTGGTTTGTTTTTTTATTGTGGTAAAGTACAGGTACCATAAAGCTAACTACCTTATTATTTCAAGTGCACAGTTCATCGATATTGAATACATTCACATTATTATGCAGCCATCCATCCCCAACATCCATCCCCAGAACTTTCTTCATCTTCTAGAACTAAAACTGTATACTCACTAAACAATAACTTTCCATTTTCCCCTTCTCTCAGCCCCTGGAAACCATCATTATACTTCTGTTGCTATGATTTTGAGTACTCTGAATACCTCATACAGGTGGAATCCTGGCATTTGTCTTTTTGTCACTGGCTTATTTCATGTGGCACAATGTGCTCCAGGCTCTTCCGTGTTGCGGCATATTACAGAATTGCCTTCCCTCTAAGGCTGAATAATACTGCATTGTGTGTATAGACCACGTACTGTTGATCCCTTCATCCATCGGCGGACATTTAGGTTGCTTTCACATTCTGGCTGTTGTGACTGGTGTTGCTGTGAATGCAAGTGTACAAATATCTCTTCAAGACCCTGCTTTGACTTCTTTTGGGTATACACCCAGAAGTGGAATTGCTGGATCATTTGGTGATTCTGTTTATAGTTTTTTGAGGAACTAACCATACTGTTTTCCAGAGTGGCTGTACCATTTTGTGTTCCCATCAAAATAGTTTTCTGATTTTTGATAGTAGCCATTTTCCTCTGTGTGAAGTGGTATCTCCTTTTAGTTTTGGTTTGCATTTCATGATGATTAGTGGTGGAGGGCATCTTTTCACATGCTGATTGGACATTCTTACCTCTTCTTTTGAGAAATTCTATTCAAGTACAGTTGCTCATTTTTGAAGTCTGCTGTGTCTTTCTTTGTTCCTGGCTTTTAGGATTTCTCTGTGTATTCTGGATATTAGTCCCTTATCTAATTTGCACATATTTTCTCCCATTCTGTGGGTTTCTTTTCTTTTTTACTCTGTATAATGCCTTTTGATGCACAAAATTTTAAATTTTCATTAAGTCCAATTTGTCTTTTATTTCTTTTGTAACATGACTTTGGTAATGTCTCTTAAGAAATCATTGTATCCAATGTCATCAAGCTTCTGTCCTATGTTTTCTCTAAGTGTTATTGTTTTAGGTCCTTCCTTTAGGTTCTTGATCCATTTTGAGTTAATTTTTATATGTGGTATTATTTGAGAGTCCAGCTGCCTTCTGTTGCATATGGATATCCAGTTTTTCTAGCACCATCTGGGAAAAAACTGTCCATTCCCCATTGAGTGGCACCTATGTCAAAAATCATCTGACCATATATGTGAAAGTTTATTTCTGGGCTCTTTGTTATACCCCAGTAATCCCTATGTCAGTCTTTATGCCATTATCACACTGTTTTGATTATTGTACTTTAACTTACTGTAGGAGGTTTTGAGATCTGTGGTGTGAGTCCTCTAGTTTTGTTCTTTTACAAATTATTCTGGCTGTTTTGGACCCTTGAGGGTCCATGTGAATTTAAGGATGTGCTTTTCTATTTCTGAAAAAAAACAAAACAAAACCTCCCAAAACAAAACAAAACAAAACAAAAAACACACACACAAGAAGCCTTACTGGAATTTTGATAGTGATCACATTGAATCTGTACATCTCTTTGGGTAGTATTAACATTAGAAAAAAAATTTTTTTTTGAAGATTTTATTCATTTGACAGAAAGAGATCACGAGTAGAGAGAGAGAGGAGGAAGCAGGCTCCCTGCCTAGCAGAGAGCCCGATGCGGGACTCGATCCCAGGACCCTGAGATCATGACCTGAGCTGAAGGCAGAGGCTTAATTAATTCACTGAGCCACCCAGGCAGCCCCAACATTAGAAAATGTTTTTACTGAAGTATAGTTGAGAAGAATTGACATTTTAATAATATTAAATGTTCCAGTCCATGGACATGTAATGCATTTCCATTTATTTGTGACTTCTTTCAGTCATAGTTTGTAGTTTTCATTATACAAGTCTTTCACTTCCTTGGTTGAATTCCTAAGTATTTTATTCTTTTTGATGCTATTGTGAATTGAATCATTTTTGTAGGTTTTTTTTTTTTTAGGTTGTTCATTATTCCATATAGAAATACAACTAGTTTTTGTGTGTTGACTTTGTATCCTTTTACTTTGCTGAATTCATTTTTTTGGTTTTAATAGTTTTGTTGTTATTGGATTCTTAGGGGCTTTTTGTTTGGTTGGGTTTTTTTGAGGTAGGGGAGGGGCAGAGAGAGAGAGACTCTTAAGCAGGCTCTACACTCAGAACTCTGTGCCTTGATCCAGGACCCTGAGGTTTTGACCTGAGCAGAGACCAAAAGTTGGACACTTAACTGACTGAGCCACCCAGGTACCCCAGAGATTATTAGGGGTTTTATAAGTAAGGTCATATTATTTGCAGAACAGAGATCATTTTCCATTTTCCATGCTCTGGCTGTTTTAATGGGAACCACTTGGTGTTTTGTGCACTAAACCTGATCAGGGAAAGTTTCCTGTCCTGCTCTTAGTCTCTAGTCTTAATGTATCCCTGTGAATCCAGAAGAATTGTCCATCAGTACTAAATGTGCCGTGTCCCATCCACTCATTGATACACCAAGTAGTTAGAAAATACTTTCTGGAGCCTTGTTGCTTGGGTTAAACAACTCCATGGTTCACCATGGTACACTTTCAGCTTATTTTTATTTTCCTTTTACCTATAAGATCAAGTTAGTAATAGTGCACACCTCATAGGGTTCTTTTGAGGATAAGTGAGTTAATACAAGTAAAGTATCTAAAACAGTGCTATGTAGGGGGTTGACTATCAGTATAATTATTATTTTAATACATGTAAAGCACTTGTAATAGTTACTGACTTCTTGTTGTTCCTGTCTGCTATGTTCTTTTTGTCTGGTAGTATTAGTGGCATCCCATGTTTTAAAACTTTAGAAAACTTTAAAAATTATCGCTATTAAAATAATACCATGTTGGTCAGATACTATTAAAAGTTTTAATGGATTTCCTTCACTTTTAAATCTTTACTCTTTTTTTTTTTTTAAAGATTTTTATTTATTTGACAGAAAAGAGATAGAGGGAATACAAGCAGGGGGAGTGGGAGAGGGAGAAGCAGACTTCCCACTGAGCAGGGAGCCTAATGTGGGGCTTGATTCCAGGACCCTGGCATCGTGACCTGAGCAAAAGGCAGACGTTTAACGATTGAGCCACCCAGGCACCCCTACTCTTTATTTTTTAATTTTTAAAATTTTTATTCTTTTAAAAGGTTTTTATTTATTTTTTGACACAGAGCAAGCAAGAGAGCGAGAAAGAGAGCAAACACAAGCAGAGGAAGCAACAGGCAGGGGAGAAGCAGGGTCCCCGCTGAAGAAGGAGCCCAACATGGGGCTTGATCCCAGGATCCTGGGATCATGAACTGAGCCACCCAGGCGCCTGTCTTTGTTTGTTTGTTTTAACAAAAAACGATTTTATTTATTTGAGAGAGAAAGAGTGAATGAGACAGAGCTCAAGAGGGCAGAGGGTCAGAGGGAGAAGCAGACTTCTGCTCAGCGCTAGAGCTAGACACGGGACTTAATCCAGGGACTCGGATATCAGGACCGGAGCCCAAGACAGCCACTTAACCAGGATTCCTAAACCTTTACCCTTTTGAATATCACAAATAAGGTAGTTATATTTTTCAACTCATTCTGAACAGTTAACATCAATAGGCATTTAAAGCCAATTATATATATAAGCTGTTTTTTCCTCTTGGGCTTCTAATTCATGTCACTTTTTGTTTGCCACTTTCAGGGCAGAGCACGTTACCAGTGAGGCTTATTGTATTTCAGTCCTACTTGAGGGGGACATTGAGATGTAAATCTGTTTATCAGAATGATCACTGAAAGTAAAGGGAGTGTAAATATCTAGTTTGGAGTTTACTTAACCTTTTCCATTGAATCACTGTGTCATTTGGATCATTTCATTTGTCTTTTTTGTTATGAGTAGCTTTAGAAAATCCGAATATATAATTGTTTACAACTACCCACTCTAACAGTGAGAAGCAAAAGGTAGATAAACTGTTAGCCAAAAAAAAGGTTTTGTAGTAATTATTGATAATTTGTCCTTTAAAAACTCAAACCTACTTATTGAGATGACAAATTAATGAGATTCTGTTTTACTATTAATAAAGAGAACAGTATATTTTCTGTGTTTTTCTTGCTTTCCCCTTACACAGTGAGGAAGCAGGGGGAACAGACATCCTAGTAGTTTAGTTAATATGTAGTCCTGAAATAACCACTACATTGTTTCCAAATCTAATGTACTCCACAGTAAATATGAATACCATTAATAAAATATTTTTAAATTTTAAAACTATGTTTCTTTAACAGATTTCTATAATCCAGGAGCTTGTTACGGATTATGAAACCTCTCTTAAAACGTGTGACTTTTTTAGCCCTTATGGTAAGTTTAAATTAGATTGAATTGGAATTTGATTACTCACTTCAATCCATTTTTAATAACTTAGAGTAAAACTAGCCTGTATTTTATGTATGTGCTACCTGATACCTATTTACTAAATAGTTTTTGAATTTGTGAAGGAAATTAGAAGAGCACTTTCAGTCTTACATAATTTAAATTTTCCATAATCTTGTGAGATGGGAGTTAACTGTGTTTTAACAGGGGTAAACAGACTTAAGAGGGAGTGGCTTGCTAAGATCATACAGTTAGTTTATATTGAAACCTATTTTTCCCAAATTCCTGCTTCTCTGTTCTTTCTACTCTTTTTTTACTTTAAATTCTGTATGATTTAGTCTTTTGTTTCTCTCTTTATCAGGACATATGTAAATTAAGGCATCTTAGTTTAAAAAACATTCTAGAATGCTTTCAAGTCATGCAGATGCTAACTTTAGTCTGAGTTATTCCTGTGTCTTTTACATGTTATTGCCCTTTTGTTTTTGTTAGTTTAAAACAAACTTCATAATGAAATAACAGCACAGAAGTAGATGGGAGAATGAACCCTTATGTCCCTATCACCCAGCCTCAGTGGCCAACATCTTGCCAGTCCTGTCTGGCAAGATGTTGTCTTGTGTCTCTTTTCTGGGGTATTTTTTTTTTTTAAAGATTTTTATTTATTTGACAGAGATCACAAGCAGGCAGAGAGGCAGACAGAGAGAGAGAGAGGGAAGCAGGCTCCCCGCTGAGCAGAGAGCCCTATGCGGGGCTCGATCCCAGGACCCTGAGATCATGTCCTGAGCCGAAGGCAGAGGCTTTAACCCACTGAGCCATCCAGGCGCCCCTTCTGGAGTATTTTTAAAGCAAACATCCTGTTTTACCTGTTAGTACCTTACACTCATCTCTAATGGTTTAAAACACTTACACAGAAGATGCAGCCGGGGTGCAAGCTCACACAAGTTAATGCTTGTATTGTAATATTGAACACCCAGTCCACGTGCAAGTTTCCCCAGTTACCTCAAAAAAATGTCTCTGTGTAATTGACTTATTTCGCTCTGAAAAAAGTCTACATTTGGTTATGTCTCTGATAGTCTTTTAATCTTGAACAGTAACCTCCCCTCCCATTAAAAACAGAAAAACAAAAACAAAAAAATCCCCGTTTGTTGAAAGGTCATTTGTCTTTTGGAATGTTCATGTTATGGATTTGGCTGATTGCTTTTTCCTGGTATCATTTAATATATTTTGCTCTTCATATTTCCTGTAAACCTGTAGTTAGATTTACAGGCTTGATTAAATCCAGGTTTCTTGTGAATACTTATGTGTTGCTTTGTCTCACATCTGGAGCCAGGAGACATTCTGCTTTTCTCTTTGTGATGTGATGATGGATCCGGGTTTAGACGTGGTCAGCCTGATCTGCTGATTAAAAAGTTCCTCTTACCTGGTGATTTTGGCAGCCCCTGAGGACCATTGCCTCAGTCCCTTATTTCATTCGAATCATTTTTCTCCTTGCATTTAATAGCTAGAATTTTTCTTATAAAGAACTTGCCCTTGGGGCACCTGGGTGTCTCAGTGGGTTAAAGCCTCTGCCTTTGGCTCAGTTCATGATCCCAGAGTCATGGGATGCATCGGGCTCTCTGCTCAACAGGGAGCCTGCTTCCTCCTCTTTATCTCTGCCTATCTCTCCGCCTACTGTGATCTCTGTCAGTCAAATAAATAAATAAAATCTTAAAAAAAAAAAAAAAAGAACTTGTCCTCATCAAATATCTGGTTCCCCTGAAATATGGTTTATATATCGTTCCAATTTTAGTATATGTGCTGCCGAAGTGAGCACTGAAATATGGTTTATATAAAAGGAACAAGATAAATGCTTGTCTCGTTCCCTTATTTATTACTTGTTTTAATTTATGCTAATTTTTGTGTTTACATTGTTCTTTCATTTGATTAGCTAGTCTAGGAAACCTTTTTTTTTTCCTGTGGTGTGGGTGAATTCTCCTCTCTCCTCCTTCTACCTAATTTCAGACCTGTATGACTTCCCTGCTGAAATCCATTTGGAGAGCTTGGTATTTCTTTATCAACTCTCCTGTAGTTCGAGGTTCAGAATGGGGATAGAACTCAGCTGACTGTCACTGCTTTTGTCACATTGTAGGGTTCATTCCACCTTGTCAGGAAGGCCTCTTCATACCTTCAGCTTTGGCTTCCCCCTGATGTAGGGTTGAGACCTGGGAAATGCAAAACCCTAGCAGGTCCTGTTTGTGTGGAGTAGTTAGGGACTTCTCTTAACCCAGCTGTTTCCCCTGACTTTTCCTGGTCTGCTGCCTTACATTCTCAGCCAGAAAATTCATAGAGTTAGACTGATTTACCTCTTTCCCCAGGATGGTTTCTTTTGGGTGAGATAGGTGTTAGAAGCCTATGAAACCAGCATCTTGTTTCTCTCCTGGCTGCTACTATTTGAACTTTATGGCATAAAGTCCTACCTTTCTCTTTTGAAATTGGTTATTTTTCTGTGCTTTTACCCTTACTTTTGTAGTAATTATTAATTTCATCATGCATTAAGAGAGAAAGTATGTGATTTGCTTTACTTTGCCTTCTCTATAGTAATTTTATATTTGTTTGATTACAGAGAATGGAGAGAAGGAACCCCCAACAACACTGCTCTGGGTTCAGTATTTCCTGGCACAGCACTTTGATAAACTTGGGCAGTATTCTTTGGCTTTGGATTATATCAATGCTGCAATTGCTAGTACTCCCACTCTAATAGAATTATTCTATATGAAAGCAAAAATTTACAAGGTAAAATCTTAGTTGTGTTTTTTGATGAATTTGACACTTTAAGAACCCTTGGAGTTTTTCTACATAAAATATAAAAATTACTTCTAGGGTACACTGATAATCTGTTTCTAACACTCTAATAATCTTAGGGCGTTTTATGTTACATAGTGGTATAAACAGTATATAATCCTTGGTAATTCCTTGATACATCTCTTAGTAAATGCGAATTGTAATTTATCCAAAGAGTTCTAGATAAATTTCCTAGAAATGGTACCAAATTTCTAGTTTTTTATTGACTTTTTCTATTTATATTCACCCATAATTTTTTAATCATAAATACTGTGGTTTCTTTAATACTTTTGTTTCTTAAAGCACATGGGTAATCTCAAAGAAGCTGCAAAGTGGATGGCTGAAGCACAGTCTTTGGACACAGCCGATAGATTCATCAACTCCAAATGTGCGAAGTACATGCTTCGAGCAAATATGATTAAAGAAGCAGAGGAAATGTGCTCCAAGTTCACAAGGGTAGGAAATACCATACATGAGCATGTACTTTTCTGAATTAGTAAAATGAAACTCCAGTTCTCTGATGATTTGTGAAGTTTGCCACTAAAGTTCAAAAGAGTTCATTTTTTGTTACTATTTGTAGGAGTCCCGTCTAACTCGTGTCCTAAGTACGGTTTCTTTGGTGGAGTGTGTGTGCACATGTGCTTCTGGTGGCAGATGGTTGAAAGACAGTAATAGGAACACAGTACCTTTATACACAAATAAGCAATACGCCAGACTTCAGTGCTTATGTGTAGTATTCAGTTTACAACTTTTTTGTCTCATTAGTAATTTGTGGCTCCTTTTAAATTTCTCTTTTACAGTTGTTTTGGATCTGCTCATAGAGTTCTTTCTATATAGAACTAATATTTGTGGGGGTGCTCTGGGTGGCTCAGTCGGTTATGCATTTGACTCTTGGTTTTACCTCACATCATGATCTCCAGGTCATAAGATCAAGTCCCATGTCAGGCTCCACTCAGTGTGAAGTCTGCTTGAAATTCTCTCTCTCTCTGCCCCTACCCCCCATCAGGTGTGTGCTTGCACGTGTGCTCTCTCTCAAAGAAATAAATCTTTTAAAAAAAAGAAAAAAGGACTAACATTTGTGGACTCTAGTCTCTGGCATTTTAGAATTTAAGTTCTCCGAAATTGTTGGGCTTAACATCTATTCTTTCCTTTCCCTCCTTCACCCTCTTTATGTATATTTTACCATGTGGACTTTCAATCTTATTATAAAAATAGTAAGTTTATGGTTAAAAATATATGTAGACTAATGGAACAGGTAAGGTCAGAAACAGATGCACACATATTTGGAAACTTGGCATATAGCCAAGGTGCTTTCAGAATCAGAGATGAAAAGACATTGCTGACACAATTAGTTATTTGTATAGACAGACATAAAATGACATTCTTCTGCTGTACAGAAATCAGTAGCAACTTGATTAAAGAAAGTCTTGTAATCTAGCTTTAGACTTTGAGGTAGGAAGCATTTCTTAAGGCACTGAAGACCTTAAGTATGAGAGTAAAGTGAATATATTTGGGGCACCTGGGTGGGTCAGTGAGTTAAAGCCTCTGCCTTCGGCTCAGGTCATGATCCCAGGGTCCTGGGATCGAGCCCTGCATTGGGTTCTCTGCTCAGCAGGGAGCTTGCTTCCCCCCCTTTCTCTGCCCGCCTCTCTGCCTACTTGTGATTTCTGTCTGTCAAATTAAAAAAAAAATTTTTTTGTAAATCTTTAAAAAAAAAGTGAAGTGAATATATTTGACCATATTAAAATTAAGGTTTACCTATAACAAAAATAACTATAATCAAAGTGAGAAGGTAGACCATGGAATTGGAGAAGGTATTTCCAATCCATATGATGGAATAAGAATTTATAAAGAACTCCACAAAGAAATAGTTACTTACACACATTGAATATGACTTTGAGGCATAATGTGCAGACCATGTTCCCAAGTTTAATTTCCAACTTTTGTAGAAAATACTTGGGAAGAGAAGGTATTTCCAATCCATATGATGGAATAAGAATTTATAAAGAACTCCACAAAGAAATAGTTACTTACACACATTGAATATGACTTTGAGGCATAATGTGCAGACCATGTTCCCAAGTTTAATTTCCAACTTTTGTGGAAAATACTTGGGAATAAAAAATTTTTACCTCCGAGTGCACATGACATACACATTGGAGGGCTTTAGTGCTGGTGTTTGTGATTTTAGATGAAAGTAAGTTAGCTCTGTGCCCTGTGATACTAGGATATTCCTACTGCAGCCCCAGAGTACCACCTTCCTTAAATGTTAATCAGATTCTGGTTGTGTCGGGGTGTTTATCATAACCTCCTATAATTTAGAAGTCACAGAATAGCTTGAGCTTTTATTGTGAAAACTTAACTACTTAGAAGAATGTCATAGAAACAAAAATACACACACACACTAAACCTCGTAAGCAAAAGACAAGACAAGAGAAACATGGGCAAAGGATGCGAATAGTTAGTTCACAGAAGTGGAAAGTGGAATGGCCAGAAAAGATGCTTTCATTAGTAATCAGGGAAATAGTAAGATCTCGTTTTGTACTATCTAAGTAGCATAAATTTTAGTCTGGTGTTAGTAGGTATTGGTAAGTAATCTGTCATATATACAGATATATATATACACAAATATATATCATATATGAAATGTATGTTATATTAGTAAGAGATAAATGGTGTACAGGTGTAGGCTTTCATGAAAATTGAAATGTGTGATATATGTGAGTGTGTATGTATGTATGTTTATCTCACACATTTAAATTTTCGTGAAAGGCTACCACCTAGAGACCATTTGTTGTCTCTCATCATAAAAATGGCTTTTTCATCTGAACCTTCCTGAATTCTACTTTCTCATATTTAGAGTAATGCAAATAATTTGTGTACCATTTGTAAGGGGAAATATAAAGTGGCTTTAAAAATTATTAAGCCCTGAGCTAAGTACATTATATACATAATCTCACTTAATCCTACCAGTCCTCTGATAGCATTACTCCCGTGTTATAGTCAAGAAAATATTTAGAGTGATCAGCTGTGCCAGCTGGAGATCACCCAGCTAGTCATTCATTTTGGAGCCAGGATTCTAGCTTAGGGGGTCTCTGACACTAAAACTAAAACACATGTTTTAGAATTGTAATAGGAGCAGAAACTGCAGTGACTAATGTTTCCAAAATTCACATGCTGCAGGATCAACAGATGCAAAATGGTAGGTATATTGTTGGGGGGGAAGCATTAGCAAGAATGCTGGCTAACAGGTAAGGAGAAGGAAAAATAAAATAAGGAAAATCATGATAATGTTTATGTTCACGTAGCACTGAACCATGTGTCTGGCACTTGGCGACAAAGTGGTCGAGACTCTGAAGGGTCACGTAGTACATAGTGCTGGAGCTCAGACTCTTCCATGCCCTTCGCAGTGCAGCACAGTTTTGGAGATGGCAAGATGGTAAAAGAATAGATGTAAAGGCAGCAGTGTTTGTGCAGGAGACAACCCTCTGAAAGGCCAGAGTGGGGATAAATAGGAAAGTGCCAGTAAAACGAGTATATACAACTTTTTTTTTTTTTTTTTAAAGGAAGTTAGGTTTTATTTATTTATTTGACAGAGAGAGAGAGCACAAGCAGGCAGGAGCAGCAGGCAGAGGGAGAAGCAGGCTTGATCCCAGGACTCCGGGATCATGATCCAGGCTGAGGCAGATGCTTAACGACTGAGCTACCCAGGCGCCCCTGTACAAAACTTCTTAAGTTGATAAGTCCAGTGATATTATTATTATTATTTTTTAAGATTTTACTTACTTATTTGAGAGAGAGAACTCGAGAAGGGGAAGGTCAGAGGGAGACCAGACTCCCTACTGAGCAGGGAGCCCAATGTGGGTCTCGATCCCAGGACTCCGGGATCATAACCTGAGCCGAAGGCAGTTGCTTAACCAACTGAGCCACCCAGGCGCCCCAAGTCCAGTGGTTTTAAAAATCAACATGCACATATGCATACCAAGCCACAGTCAGCCACGATGTGTCTGAAAAGGCACCACAGAACGTGGAAGAGTGGGAAGGGCTGGCTGGTTGAGGAGAGGAGTCCCCGAAGTCTGTGGTCCAGCTGGCTTGTCAGACTTGCATCTGGTCATCCACACTTGACAAGTTTTCCTGTCGGATGGACAGCTGCTTCTGTTTGGCCACTCTTGTTCTTTGGCCAGGCATGTCCATAATGGTGGTAGCCCACTGAACCAGGGGAGGAAGACTGCTAACCTTTGGAAGTCACTTTATGTGTGATGATAAGTGATTCTAGCTGATGCTAATAAGTCCGTGAAGTGGCACATTTCCTTCTTGCAGAATTTTCACAGTTTTTTAGAGTTTTTGTATAGAGTTGTTGATGCAAGCTGGACAGTTTTAGTTAGTAAAGATTTTCAAATGAAAAAGAATGTAGATTTCTTACAAAAATATGTAATTATCAAAAAATGGAAAATAAATACAACCATAAGGAAGAAATAGCATATACCTATAATTCCATTCACTTGAGAGATAACCAGTTTTTTTTTTTTTTTTTTTTTAAGATTTTATTTATTTGACAGACAGAGATCACAGATAGGCAGAGAGGCAGGTGGGGGTTGGGGGGGACACATGCTCCCTGCTGAGCAGAGTTCCTGATGTGGGGCTGGATCCCAGGACCCTGAGATCATGACCTGAGGCTTAACCCACTGAGCCACCCAGGTGTCCCGAGATAATCAGTTTTTATACTTTTAATGAGAATGTTGAAAATTGAACTAGTCACCCAAAATGAGTGTGAAAAAGAACTGAAGGCTAAAGTTATTTATGTACGTATACCTTTACCATTTTCCCTGGTGGGTCACATAAAATATATTTGAAATAACTCCTCTAAATTGTGACAAAGCTTCAGTGTCCCTCCATTGAAAGTCGGTGCTTTAAGTCTTACACTCTGCTCAGAATTCTCATTGAACCCAAGTTAACAGCTGTTCTTCCCAAATACCATTATTTGGTTTTGTCAGCCCACTGCAAATGAGAGGAGTTGGCAAGGAACAGGAAACAGACACATGGACATGAAGAAAGTATCAACCAATGGCCGAAGATGAAGGGAAGAGACTGGGAACCTGGAAAGCAGTCTTAGTACTATTCCTAACAGATTCAGCAATAATGGGTGTACATCAATCATAGTGACCCTGAGCCAACAGGGAGAGGTTAAACAGCGTTTGCTTAAAAAGAAGAAAATAGGCAGTGGTTCGTAGGATTACTGTCTTAAATGGTTCATTCATTCATTAAGGAGGCTTCCCGCTCCCAGCATGGAGCCCAGCAAAGGGCTTGAGCTCACAATCCTGTACTATCAAGAGTCAGACACTCCACCAACTGAGCCACCAGGCAGCCCTGTGGTGTTCAAAACTTAGCTTCACCAGTTTGGTGCCTTTCCCAGATAGAGTGTTGAATACTCAGTCAGAGCTGGGTAAATAAGACGTGTGATTTTGAATCAGCAGGAGAATTTGGAAGCACCACGAGGTAGTTGTTTATTGCTATTTATTGTCATAATAATACTTGTAGCCATCATTGTAAAAGAGAAAATGAGGTTTTTATAAGATCTCTTTTATTGTTTGCTTCCTATATTTGTGAATGCTTCCCTTGCAGGAAGGAACATCTGCCATGGAAAATCTAAATGAAATGCAGTGTATGTGGTTTCAGACCGAATGCATTTCAGCTTACCAGCGTTTGGGGAGGTACGGGGATGCCTTGAAAAAATGCCACGAAGTAGAAAGGGTAAGTTGTAGAATTTTGACTCTATTTTTCTCCTGTAAGGTGACGGAAAAAGCAGGTTGATTTCTACATGGGATCCTCTACCTGTTCTGACTACTTTGGAAACTTCGTTGTGGAAAGAAATCTGGATGGTTAGCCTTTCAGACATTCAGAAGTTGTGAACAGATGTCTGCTTTTTTGATCCTCAATTGGTTATGATTGTGACGTGTCTGCATAATTTGGTCTGTGGGAAGAAGGAAAAGATTGATCTATCGAGCCACTATTGCTATTATTAACAAACATTCAGAATTTCTATTTCGTAATCGGGCCATTGTTTGATTTCATCACTCGCCCAGCAGGACACACAAGCCGATGGCCACCTCTTTCCCCTTTACATCAGGATCTGCTCTGTAGTCAGCCTCTCTCCAGTTTGTCTTCCCAGGATATTGTTCTGTGTGAACAGCAGTCTGCAGCTGGTTTGCAGGCTTATTGTATTACTTGCTTTTAGGATTATGTGTGATGTGCCTTAGCAAGGGGACTTTTCTTTTCCTTTGTGTGAATTTTGTTTTCCTGTTCTTTGTCATCTCTGAAGCACTCTCCTTCCAAATGGACAACAGGAGGAAAAGAGCCACAAAAGCGCGCCTGAGGCAGTCCTCAGCAGCCCTCAGTTGGGGGCTCAATCGGCACCCCCCTGCTCCCATGCTGACGCAGTATAAAGCCACAGGCGGCGTAGTCAGGTGAGCCTGCTGTCTGCACTGGGCAGTCACTTTGGCTGTTTTCCTGTGTGAAACTTCTGAGGTGACCCAGAAGAAAGAGAAATTTGCACATCCTCAGGATCATTATAATCATATCTCCAGCTTCAGCCCCAGTCCTCCTAACATTAATGACCACGTATTTCTTTGTGATATTTATTGAGGATTGTTAGACTATGATGACTTGCAGTTCCTTTACTAAGTTTCATTTAGATTATGCTCTCCCTTGAATTTATAGTGATGTTGGCTCAGGAACATGAAATAGAATTCTATAATGTCAGATCAGCTATATCTACTTTAAGAAATATGATTTGACTGGTAGAAAGCATTTTTGAAGAAAAAAGATTACAGGAAATCACTGGCTATCAGAGATTAATAAAATATGGCAGACATTGTCACCCTCTGTTCCTGTTACATAATTATTGCTAGAAACTTTACTGTTTTGATTTTGGATTTGTTAGTCCTTGAGGACAGAACGAATTAAACACAGATTTAAAAAAAGAGTGGGGGGCGGCGGTGCCTGAGTGGCTCAGTCAATTAAGCATCTGCCTTTGGCTCAGGTCATGGTCCCAGGGTCCTGGGATCCAGTCCTATATTGGGCTCCCCGCACCGCGAGGAGCCTGCTTTTCCCTCTGCCCCTGCCCCTTCCTGCTGCTTGTTTTCTCTCTCTCTCATGCTTACTGTCTCTCAAATAAATAAATGATATCTTTTTAAAAAAAGCCTATTTGTAGACCACTTGTAAGCTTAGTCTTTTATAGTAAAAGTAAGGCTTAACTCTTGTAGTGGTTGTATGTTCAAGTGTGAATGCTTAGTACAAATAGGGAGATTAAATATTTATTGACTGATTAATGCTAAAATTCATTTCTAATAAAATTAACAATCTAAAATAATTCTTAATGATATATTTTGTGAAGATTTAAGAGTAATTGCAGAATTTACAGATTTATTATAAGTATCTGCATGAATTGCTTTTGTGCCTGGATTTTAACTATTTTTGTAAAGAAATGAGCACCTTTCAAAAATACAACTTTGCAGTTTACATTCACCTTCAATGAATACAGTAGAAGTTCAAATAAGGGCTAGACCTTTCTTTTGCCTTCAAAAATTCATTCAAGAATTCTCTCTTCAAGGTTAGTTTCAGCTATGACACATATTGCTGTGAGCTTTTAGTAATTGGATTTAAAATGTTAGAATTCTGGAATGGTCCAGTGTAATACTTTCTCTGCTTTCATCTTGCCACCCTCAAAGGATTTTAGGACTATATGTAACAGTTATAAAGTCCAGCCCAATCTGTTTAGAACTTGAGTTTTATTAAAAACAAAAACAAAACAACCATCTTCAGAATATTAGATATAAACTTGTGTTCAGAATAACTTTAAACTATTTTCTTTTAAGAATTCCCTTCTTTTCCTGTTTTTCCAGGTGATTAGTTTCTCATTATTTTAGTGTGCTTTATATCTGAAACACAACAGTAACACATATTTCTAAAACTTTATGATAAGGTCTAGGATTTCCAATAGATCACAGCCATAGGCAGTTCATAACTTGATCTTCTAGTGCATCTTAATCCTGATCCAGTTGATGCCTGCTTTATAATGACAGATTTTCTATAAAGGGCACAGAGTCATGTATTACGCTATTTGGTCTGGTTATTATTTTTTGAGTCAGAGGTTTTTGTTGCCTTTCTGTATGTGAGCTTTTGTTGGTTTTCTCCAGGAACTCTGAGAAGTAGCGGAGTGGGAGAATCTGGGTGAGAAGAGAGGGACAAGTAGGGAATTCTTAAAGGAAACCACACTCTTAAGCTGTCACTAGCATTTCTCAGTTCTTCGCTGACTTGACTTAATGTTGATTCCAGCCTAATTTTGACAAGTTAAGCAATTCCTACCAACATTACCTTCCCCTGGCCCCAAAAGAACTAGTAGTTTATATTGAGAAAATTGAGTTAAAAGCCTGAGCTATATGTTAAAATTTGGGTACCTAGTTTCTGTAGGAAGCTGCTAGGTGACCATACTGTGTTATTGTTTAGCTAAAGTATGGGGAGACTAACTTCACCTGTTTGTGTCAGCTAGTAGATTTTTATGTTTTATAAATCTGGAGACTTAAATCACCTCAAGGTAGTGTTAGGTAGATCTTTGTGGTGATGGACTAGTTCTGTGTCTTGATTGTGGTTGTATTTGCATAAATTTACACATGTGATAAAATCATATGGAACTATATACCCACATTGTTCCGGTGTCAGTTTTTTTATTTTGTTCTCATACTGTCGTTGCGTAGGATATTACTTCTGGGGGAACACTGAGAGAAGAGTGTACAGGGTATCTCTATACTAACTTTGTAACTTCCTCTGAATCTATAATTATTCCAAAAATAAAGAATTTTTTTAAAAGAAAATCAAGCTAAGATTATTTAGTTGTTTATAAGTAGGATTCTGCAATATAGTATTTCTTCCCAAAGCAAAATTATTTTGTTAGTATCCTACTTTTCCTAATGTACTCTAGCCTTATGCTGTCCAGCACTGTTAGCTTACTATAGAGTAACCAACATCCTGGTTTGCCTAGGGCAGAGCAGGTTCTTAAGACACAGGGCTTTCATTAGAAAAACCGAGAAAGCCCCAGACAAGCTGGGACAAGTTGGTTACCCTATGTGTGGAAGACTGACTGGAGAGAGGCAGTCTGTGGGCTGTTAACTGGTAAAGAGGCGGCTTAAATGTTTGTGGTTCCCTACGGCTCCCTCTAAGACTTGACTCAGATCGTGTCTACAAAAGCTGCTAGAGTATCTCCGGAAACTTGCATCTGCCTTTTTACACATAAATGTTTCTCAACTTTAAAATAAAGTCCTGTAATCTCGTAGATGTTATCATCTCATTTTGTATTCCTTGATTATTGGCACTGCCATTTTTCCTGAGTTGTATTGGATTTTAAGATCTTATGGTCTAGAATAACTTGATTTACATTAACCACAAAGATAATTTTATGGGGTTTTTTTTTAAAGCATTTATGAAATATGTAACCCTTTGATTAAAAAAAAACAGGTTCATGTTAATTCTTACGAGTTGGTTTGTCTTATTGATGAGAGGAATGCAGTTTTCTAACATAACCTGTTAAAGCATGATTCTTAAAGTTATCAACTAATGTTAAATGTTCATTTTTTCTCCCTCTACACTGTGTACTCTTATTCTTTTTATCTTAGAATTCTTCCCTTAAAATCTCAGGTACTTAAAGTAATTCTGTGTGTAGCGTATTTCTAATCACCAGCACAACTAAAATTATGAAATGTGGACAATTACTAATGTGTCTTCTGCACAGTGAGTTACTTTGGCCCCCAGGACAGAGGGCAGATGAAGTAGGAGAAGAGCTTAATCTGGTTTTGTGTATTGAATCATTCGTTTTTCTTTGTATTTTTAGAGAAGCTAAAATAGGGGAGAAGAAAGAAGATAGAGGTAGAGGTGCACATAGGAAAGAAAATAAAAGTTTACATTGTTTTGAAGTAGCGATGTTAATTGTCTTCTTGCCATGTAAGGAATTAGCTTTTTAACTTCTGGGCCATGGACCCTTTGAGAATTGAATGAAAGCCTTGAACTCTCTCCTTGGGAAAATGTTATTATGCTCATTTATACATAGACTACATATTAAGAACCATTGCTAAAATGGAATGTTGGTAGATTAGTGGGAGTTTATTGAATGAGAAAAAATCATAATGCTCTGTGTCCAATAAAATTTAAAGTATCTTATTTGATTCCTTAACAACTTCGTGAAATTGGCTGTATACATTTCTTCATTCCTAACTGAGATTAAATATTTGAGGCTGTAGGAAATTAAGAGGTCACACATGCCTGATAAGCAGCTCCTCTCTTGAGTTGGCAAAAATTATGCTTTTGAATGTTCCGCCCTATGCCAGATAGTGGCGATAGAGATGACAGGGCTTACCCTCAAAGAACTTACAGTTGAGTAGAATAGTCTGATTTGTAAACATTTAATATGAACCTATATATATTTGACCTTCATTCAGAGTTCTGTTTAACTTTGTCATGTTGATTTTGGGAGAATACTAAGGAGAAATATTTCCTTAGAGTGAAAAATTAATATATACTGATTTCAGTTTAAAAAAATCTGATCTAACTTATTACACAGACATTGAATATCATCACAAAACATGATTTATAAGGAATGGTCAAGGATTGTTATAACAAAAACTTCAGTTGAATACAAAGAAGAGTTTGATGTCCTTTGTAGTGTTAAGGACTGCCCAGTAGAGAGGGCAACTAAGTGGAATTGTGACTGCTTACACTGTATTTGGGGCTTTTTATGATTTTCTTTATAAAAATAGACATTGTTGACATATATGTAAGGAATAATTTTGTGGTTTTTTTTTTTAAAGCATTTTTTTGAGATAACCGATGATCAATTTGATTTCCATACATACTGCATGAGAAAGATGACCCTTCGTGCCTATGTTGACCTTTTGAGATTAGAAGATATACTCAGAAGACATGCTTTCTATTTCAAGGCTGCCAGATCAGCGATTGAAATATACTTGAAATTGTATGATAACCCCTTAACCAATGAGAGCAAACAACAAGAAATACATTCAGGTAACTGGAAAAGAACTTGTGTTAAAAGGATTGAAAAGAAAACTACATTTCAGAATGTCATTAGCATTAACAATATATAGAAAAGCATGTTGTCAAATGGATGTGAAGACCAAATCAGGTCACTTATATGCTAAAAAAATGGCGGATGGGGAGAGGGAGGTGCTTGGAAGAAGTCAGTGGGATCCTGTTCTGTAGTTGATACTTATAAATAGCCCTAATGGATGACTTATAATCGTATTTATTTATTTTATTATTAAAGATTTTTTTTTTTAAAGTAATCTCTACACCCAACATGGTGCTCAAACTCACAACCCCGAGATCAAGAGTACCACATTCCACCAACTGAGCCATCCAGGCTCCCCACAATCATTTTTATTTTTATCTTCAGTAAGGCCAATTGGGAAAAATAGAAATGTCTGGGCTCTTTTTCTTTCTTTCTTTCCTTTTTAATAGCTTTGAGCCCTTTTGGGAAATACACATATTCTTACAACTTCCGCTGCCTAGTTGGTTGAAGATAATAGTGCCAATGAGAAGACATGTACAGCTTTTTATTCACTAAAATGTTAGTGTCTACAGATATTTGAGAGATAGTAGCATGGAGGCAAATTTCTGAAGAGATCACAAGTACATGTAAATGTCTGACTTACCCTTGATATATTCCAAGAGGATCAGTGTCATCACACCCCTGTACGCAGATTGGGACTTGAGGCTCAGCGAGATGAAGTGATTTGCCTAAAGTCATGTATTGTGTGCAAGGTGGAACTGGGCCAAAATTGATTAATTTTGTTTTATTATTAATTTATTTTTAAAATTGATTAAATTTAGTCACAGTATTTGCCAGTTGCCTTCTGTGTGCTGGTGTGTGTGCTGGGCTGTGGGAATATACTTTCTGAGAAACCTCTGTGTCCTTGCCTTTTCCCCCTTTCCCCTCTTAAAGCTGTATTGCTTTAATGCAGCACTGTGTATTGCTGAAGAATGTGAGGTAAATGGAAACTTTGGTTTAGAATTCGTGTTCACTTGGATATTTATAGAAAACCTGTCAGCCAAAGAATTGAAGAAAATGCTCAGCAAGCAAAGAAGAGCTCAGAAAAAGGCTAAACTGGAAGAAGAGAGAAAGCATGCAGAACGGGAACGTCAACAAAAAAATCAAAAGAAGAAAAGGGATGAAGAAGAAGAAGAAGCCAGTGGTCTCAAAGAAGAACTTATACCTGAAAAGTTAGAAAGGGTGAGATGAATTTACTGTGCTTCTTTGTAGGATTTAGGTTATTTGGTTCTCTTCTGGTCATGAACATGTTTTAATTAAATCTAGAGACAGAGCTGTTTTATAATATTTCAAGGTCATTATGATAGTTAATTATTTTTGAGTGATAATATGCAAATTTTGGTTAATGCAAATGATACATAGAATTGTAGTTGTGGTGGGCAGCACAGTGGTCCCTGAAATCCAGCCACATTCCAAAACCTGGAATTTGTAAATATGTTGTATTACACAGCAATGTGGAATTCATGTGGCAGATGGCCTTAAAATAAGGAAGTTAGCCTGGATGATCTGGGTGAGCCCAGGAGAATCACAGTGGGTCTTCAAAGGAGAGGGGGTTGGAGTAGCTGAGGAGACTCAGTCCTCTGTTATCTGGTTCTGAAGAGGGAATGAGGGAATGGCAAATGGAGATCGTGGGCAACCTTGAGAAGCCGAAAAGGGCATTGAAACACACTCTCCCTTAGAGCCTCCGAAAGGGACATGGTCCTGCTGACTTCTTGATTTTTGAACCTGGCGCGACCCATGTCGGACTTTAGACCTACAGAACTGCCAAGATAATAACTCTGTGTTGCTTTATTGACACTGAATCTTTGGTAATTTGTTAGAGCAGCCAATTACCTGTTACATCTGGAAACATTTTGTATTTCTTGATAGGTTTTAGTTACAAAGATAAAGCACTTCATCTCTGGGATTTTCTCAGTGTCCTAATTATTTGGGGATCAGATTTAGGGAAATAATTTAACTTTCAGGTTTATTTACTTTGGAATCTAGCATAAGGATTTTAAACTGGTGATTTTTTTTCTACTTTTACAATGCAATTGTATTTGTCTCCTTACTTTGAATGTTTCAAGATTAAGGGCTATCAGTATTTGGTGGAATAATTTCCTGGACATTTTGGAGTTTTATGAGATTATATTGATTTTATAATCAGAAAAAATAATAGAGCTATTTTCATTTTGAAATTATTGACTATTTTGAATTTGTTTACAGATAGTTTTAAAATGTTTTCTTGCTTATTTGGTCATATAAAGAGACTGTAAATTACTTTAGATATGTATTAATATGAGATTTGGGGGGAATTTAACTTGTGTAGCTGTTTTTAAATGTAGTAATTTTCCTTTCTCTTTCAAAATAGATAGAAAATCCATTAGAAGAAGCTATCAAGTTCCTTATACCTCTTAAGAACCTTGTTGCTGATAACATTGACACTCATCTGTTAGCATTTGAAATATATTTTAGAAAAGGTAATCGTTTGAATTCAGTTGTTAATCCTTACTTATATTGGTGACCATATTCAGTGTGATCTTTATTAGTTAGATAGTTAGAGTTCCATTTCAGCCTTCCACAAAGTCTCCTGATCCCTTTTTCCTTTGCTACTCAAAACTTTATGGGGCAATCAGAATATTATGATCAAATCCATTTTGAGAATAGTTTGAACAGTCATACAAATTGTTTACCTGAAGCATTCAATTCTACATGATTTCAAGCTTTTCTTTAGAAAATAAAAATTGTCTTTGATAACCAAAGTCAGCTGTGAATTTTGCTTATGAATGTTACAGGAAAGGTAACATTTTGTCACTGGAATTTAAGTGAGGCTAAAATAAAGTGACTAAAACAGCATACATAAATATTCATGCTGTTACTTTTATATTTTCTTTTCTGACACAGGGAAGTTTCTGTTAATGCTGCAGTCTGTCAAACGAGCTTTTGCCATCAACAGTAATCACCCATGGTTACATGAATGTTTAATTAAATTTTCTAAGTCTGGTGAGTATACAAAAGGTAATGTTAATGTAAAAGTGAATATGACAGTTCAGCAGCCTTCTGTTACGTTGGACATTAAAAAGATTTGCAATAATATAAAGCAAAAAAAGATAATATTTGTAGTGTATCTATAAATTAAACATGCTAATAAGGATATGCTAAAAATTAGTACATTTTTAAGCTAGAATATATTTATATTCCAAAGGAGCAATATTTTACTATGTAAAATGTATCAAGCTTAATAGTAAATGTAAATGTCTTTAAAAATGCTGATTTTGTTTCAGAGAACAGATGAAAAAATTTTTAATTCCAAATATTTTGTTTTTATAGTGTCTAATCATAGTAATCTTCCAGACATTGTGAGCAAAGTTCTATCTCAAGAAATGCAGAAAATATTTGTCAACAAAGATTTGGAAAGTTTTAATGAGGATTTTCTCAAGCACAATGCTACCTCTCTTCAGCATCTGCTATCAGGTCAGTGTCTGACTCTCCGGGTTAAAACATTTATGGAAGAGGTTAGAATGTGATGAAAGTGAAAGTTTGTAAAGATGTTCAGCCTTATAAATTATCATAGAAAAAGAAATTAACACAATACAAGTTTTGATCTTTCAAAATAAGGAAGGTTTTTTTTGTTGGTTTGGAAAAAGGAGATGAAAGTATGGTAAAGACATGGTGAATAAGCACTCGGTATTTTGCTTCTGAGAGTGTAAAGTGGCGGTGCCATTTAGGAAAGCAGTCTGTCATTCTGAGTAAGAGCTTCACATTGGGGCGCCTGGGGGGCTCAGTCGTTTGAGTGTCTGACTCTTACTTTCAGCTCATTATGATCTCAGGGTCCTGGTGTTAGGTCCATGATCAAAGGAGCGAGACTGATACAAAGTGAAGGTCAAGCAAAGCTTTATTTTGCGCCAAGCATCAAGAATCAAACCGACTGTTCGGGGCCACCTCTTACAGAGAGGGCGACCCCTCCCTGCCTTACAGACTAACTTTTATAGAGCAAAGGCCATGTGATTGAGCCTGGCCACACACAGGTGGCCAATGAGATTGCAACACTCAGAGAAAGCTGCACAGTCATGCTAGGTCACACAGGGGTGGCCAATTGAATTACAATTCACCCCATAGTAGCTATTTGAACTAGCCTATCACCTTGGTCAGAATTGGTGCCCAAAAGGCGGGGCCCACACTCCTTGGTAGCTACAGAAACAGTATACACACTCTACTGATTGGATGTCTCCACCTGACCTGATGACCCCCCCCCCCCCCCCCCCCGTGTATTTGGACTCTGTTATCACGGACTGGTCGACCACTTTCTACTGGTTTCCCAGACTTGCTTTTAAGTAAGCTTCTCTTGCAGGGGGAGGGGGCAGGGTCAGTTGAAGTTTTACTGCATAAACAACAAAATCACTGTTTAACCGAGATGAAATCGCTCTGGCTAAATAGGCCCTTACACTGGATTGAGTCCAACATGGGGCTGTGTGCTGAGTGGTAATCTGCTTGAGACTCTCTCCCCTGCCCCTTCGTGTGTGTGCACTCAAATAAATTAAATAAATCTTTTTTTTTTTTTTTTAAGATTTTATTTATTTATTTGACAGACCGAGATCACATGTAGGCAGAGAGGCAGGCAGAGAGAGATGGGGAAGCAGGCTCCCCACTGAGCAGAGAACCTGATGCAGGGCTCGATCCCAGGACCCTAAGATCATGACCAGAGCTGAAGGCAGAGGCTTTAACCCACTGAGCTACCCAGGTGCCCCTAAATTAAATAAATCTTTAAAAAAAAAAAAAAAAAGAGCTTCACATTATCTGTGATTTCTTGGCTGTGGTCATACTTTTGCAAATAATTTTAAAGAATTAATCCAAAGCAAAGATAGGGCTTTAAGTGTAAAGATGGTAACTGAAATGTTGTGTGTAAGTGTAGTGAAAAGAACAGAAACAAATTTAATGTATGTCTAGTATGAGGGGAAATGGTAGTAAGTTTGTAATGAGATAGAAAACTAGGCAGTCCTATAATATTTATTCAAAAAATTTGTAATAATAGTGGTAAGTAATTTTATAATATGTACACAGAATTAACATATAATAAAATCTCAACTATGTTAAAAAAAAATGCCTACATGGGATAAAGGCTAAAAAGAAATACATATGAAAGCTTTAGTTGTTTCCGTTCACATTTTGTGGTTATGAATGATCTTTTTTTTCTTGTATTTTTATTACTTCATATGTTTTATTTATATCCTGCCAGTTACAGGAAGGATTATAGGCAGTTTATATAAATTCACAAAACAACAAAATGGCATGGATAGACAAGATGGTAAACTGGACAAAAGACTGTATAATTATGCAAGAAGTGTATAATTATGCTCCTTCAGTAAGCCATATATTTAAATATTTCAACCTAAGTTTTCTTGTTCTAAAGGAAAACTTTTTGATTCTGGTGTCTATGGAAAATTATTTCCTATGAAAAATGACAGCTTCATGGTAGTAAGGACAGATAATTTCTCTTCAAGAATACAGGATAATGAGGGGCACCTGGTTGGCTCAGTGGGTTAAGCCGCTGCCTTCGGCTCAGGTCATGATCTCAGGGTCCTGGGATCGAGCCCCGCATCGGGCTCTCTGCTCAGCAGGGAGCCTGCTTCCCTCTCTCTCTCTCTGCCTGCCTCTCTGTCTACTGTGATCTCTCTCTGTCAAATAAATAAATAAAATCTTTTAAAAAAAAAAAGAATACAGGATAATGAAAGAAAACATTTCTTTATTACTATTATGGGAAATGCCTTCCCAAATATGTGAAATTCTAAGAAAAAGGTAATTTTTGCCACATAAAAATAAAAACACCATGAAGAAAGTCAGAAGGCTGGGGCACCCTCTGTCAAGTAGAGCATGTGACTCTTGATCTCAGGGTTGTGAGCTCAAGCCCTATGTTAGGGGAAGAGATTACTTAATAAATAAAAATTTAGAAGAAAAGTTAAAAGGCCAATTGAAAAAAAAATTTACAAATCTGCAACTAATTAAAAGCTAATAATATATGTAGAGCTCTTATAAATTAACAGTAAACAGTATAAATTGGTAAAAGTCCAAGAAAAAAAATGAGCATAGAGTATGGACCAGGAGATATATGAGATACAGACATGGAGAAAGAGGTTATTAAAATACCTGTTGTCTCCATTGTGAAAGGGAAGGCTTCACGGGTGAACTCTACCAAACATTTAAAGAGGAGTTAATACCTATTCTTCTCAAACTATTCCCCAAAAAAGAAGAGGAAGAAAAACTTCCAGATTCATTCTGTGAGGTCAGCCTTATCCTGATACCAAAACCAGATATAGACAGTACAGAAGGAGAGCTACAGGCCAGTATCCCTGATGAACATAGGTGCAGAAATCCTCAACAAAGTATTAACAAACTGAATCCAACAATTCATTAAAAAATCGTTCACCACAATCAAGTGGGATTTCCTCCTGGGTTACAAGGGTTCAGTATTTGCAGATCAATCAGTGTGAAACATCGCATCAATGAGAGAGAAAGGGTAAACACCATATGATCATTTTAGTGGATGCAGAAAAAATAACACCCAGGAACAGGGATTAAAAAAAAACCTTTAAGAATTACTTATTTTCTTTGTGAACATGAAAGCGTTTTCCTTTTGTCCCTCTGTCACACTTCTCTGTGACGGTAATTTGTTCCTTAGTTGTTTTATTTGAAGGTATCATCTTTAAAAACTAATTTTAGCTACAGGGTAGCCCATATTTATAATTTGAGCTTTAGCATTTCCAGGGTCAAGGTGGTTGTTAAATCTGGTCTCCTGGTAAATGTTTGACAACCATCTCTTTTTGACAGAAGAAGCCCTGATTTGCAGCATTTTGCCATAATATAAACACTCCCATTGTGGCCCTAGTCTGTCAGTAGGATGTCATTGATTGGGAGTTGGGTAGAGACTTTGCATCTGGCTCCCAAGTTCTGAGTAGGAGTCAGCTCCAACCCACTGCTGATTAAACGCTTGGAACCCTATTTGAAGTCACTGGTTGATGTTAGTTGAATCAATTGTAAGATCTTGGAGTTCACTCATTTTGTAGTATCTTGGTATTTCAGGGGCTAAAATGATGTATTTTCTGGATAAGTCAAGGCAAGAGAAAGCAATTGCTATTGCCACTAGATTGGATGAAACTATAAAAGATAAAAATGTAAAGGTAAGATTTTTCAGATTGATTTCTGCAAATTTGTGGATATGGAATGCTCTGACAGAACATGGGTCTTTACAACATAATTCTTGAGTGGGCCTTCAGAGTTATGTCTGGATTTGGATCTAAGCTCTACCAGTTATGATCTGTGTCACACACATTAGGCAGATTTCCACTTCTTGGCTTCCTCTTCCTCATTTATAAGATGAGGATGAAAACAGAGGCATACCTGGGAGATACTGTGGATTTGGCTCCAGACTACTACTGATAAAGTGAATAGCACAACAAAATGAGTCTGGTGAATTTTTTGTTTTCCCAGTGCATATAAAAGTTACGTTTATACTGTACTGTAGTCCATCAAGTGTGTAATAGTGTTATGTCTAAAAAAAAAAACAATCTAAATGCAAATGCCTTAGTTAAAATAAAAAGTTCATTACTGAGAAATGCTAACCATCATCTGAGATTTCAGCAAGTTGTAATCACTGATGACAGATCATAATAACAAACATAATAGTGACTAAGTTTGAAATATTTGCAAGAATCACCAAAATATGACACAGGGACACAAAGTGAGCAAATACCGTTGGGAAAATGGTGACAGTAGAATTGCAGACACCAGGTTGCCATAGCCGTCAATTTGTAAGAAACACAGTATCTGTGAGGCACAGTAACACCGGCTGTGTCTGTACCACTTACCTGTCCTGCAAAGGCCTTACTCCCTGCCGGCACATAGTAAGCCCTCAGGAAATGGGAACTACTGTGGTTAATAAAGGACATTTTCATTGTAGTGACTAGTTTCAGAGAGTCGCTTTTTCAAGCAGTAGAATTTTGCCATTTTTTAAGACTTTGCAGAATTGATTTCTAAAGTGTTCCTGTTCTAAACTGAGGGTTGTTGGAGGGGAGGTAGGTGGGGGGATGGGATTACTGGTGATGGGCCTTGGGGAGGATACAGGATACAATGAGCACTAGGTGTTGCGTGCAGCTGATGAATCCCTGAACTCTACCTATGAAACTAATAATACACCGTATATTAAGTAATTGAATTTAAATTAAAATAAAAAATAAAATGTTCCTGTTGTGAGGGGATTACTAACTGTGAGTAGCAAGAAGTTATCTTACACTGAGGCCTTGCCAGTTTTCTTTTGCTTAATTAACACCTTGCAACTTTTGGTTATTAAAATGATTAGTAACCCAGGCTTTTTTCTTAAAAATTATTTTTATTCTTGCCTTTTTAAATAGACTTTACTAAAGGTTTCCGAGGCACTGCTTGATGGCAGCTTTGGGAACTGTAATTCCCAGTATGAAGAATACAGAGTGGCCTGTCATAACCTGCTTCCTTTCACTTCCGCTTTCCTGCCCGGTGCAAACGAAGCTGACGGTCCCGGTGTGGCACTCAACCACACAGCCAACTATGATGTCTTGGCAAACGAAATTTGAAATCCCATAGAAAGTCGACTCCTAGAAGACTCAGAGCTGAATTCAGATCAGGGTTTCCTTTTCAGGGTATATTTTAATATAGGTATGAAATGAAATAATTGGATAGAATTTGGCAGTATTGTGTAAACTTACTTTATCCTTTATCTGACCCTGCCAATTTACATAAACTCTTTTGAAAATTACCTGTTTATACCTGTACAGTTTTCTTAAACTTTCAGATCATCAGCATTGTGATGGGTGCTGTCACTTCTGTATTATGACTATATTTTTATTGTGCTCAGTTGTGTACAGCCCCACTGTAGTATTTTGTTTAGATCCTGGTTTCAGAATCTGTGTTTTGATCTGTTATTGTTTGTTGTATTATTGTTTATTTGGTTGCTTTTTGATTAAAGCACATCAGTTTTAAAGCGTAAACTATATTTTAAAAACAACATGAAACTTTTGTTTGGCAACGAAGAGGTTTATTTTTAAATTTATTTCAGTTTGCCCTTTTTTCCACCTTAATTTTTTCATGACTTGCCATTTCCTCCTTAATATCCATGAAAATGACACTTTCTGTTGAATATGGGTACTCCAGTTTTATGTAGATGATTCAGAATGTGGGGACTGGTTTGCCTCTTAATCATAAAAATTCACTGGTAAATTTGTTGCATATCCTTAGATCAGTCTTTTAAGGACCTATATGTAAGAATTACGCTATCTTGATTAAGTTGCTTCAGGTGTTAACAAGTAGTTTATATCTAAGTGGTGTGCTTCAAGGGAGCATAATAGGGAAGAATACAAATTATAAGGAAACATTGTTACTCTTATAGCCATGCATTGACTCTTAAATATGTTTTTGTATCAGCAAAATGAGAATTTAAACTATTGTTAGTTTATTAAAACATTGTTGAGCAATATTTTGGGGCGGGAGTATAGGTTTTTGTTTTATCTTGTACAGAAAACAATATTGGAATCATTCAGTATATTTCTTTCAGAACTGTGTAAATATGTCTAATATTAATACTTCCCTTTAAGGCAAATATGAATTCAAAAAGGGAGATTTTATTTTAGAGAATCCATTCTAATTAAAATGGTTTTCCTTCACTCTAAGCTGTTTAGATTCATAATTGTTAAGAGAAAAAAAACTCACTGTAAAATAAGGCCAACCTATATAATGCTGTAATAAATTATTTTGTACACAGTTGCTTATTTGTATTTGTGTTATTATTTCACATAAAATATTTTTGCAAAATGTTTTTTCTTCAAAGGAATAAAAACTTAATCATTTAATTTTTAAGTTTATAAAAAAGAAAGTTGGTTATTAAAAAATAAACACCTACCAATAAATTCTGATGCCATAGCAGCTTGGTTTCTTTTTAGTGTTTTAATAATTTTTGAACTTGGCAGTCTTTGTCACAAAGTGATCCTGGCAGGCATGTAATTCATTATATTACTTTCAGCAAGATGCCACTTGCATAAATGATTCCCATTAATCATGATGTGGAAATCATGCTGGCAGCAGCAGTGTTTTATTTTTTATTTTTTTCAGTGCCAGTCTTCTAAAAGGCATCTCACTGGGATCACTTAAGAATTTCTGAGAGTTACAGGGTGGATGCACTTGAAATGTGATGAGCTGGGTTCAAGGTGTGGAAGGCAGGATAAAGGGTGAAATCCAGTAGTGTCTGAGCCAGTGGATGGAGGTTGAATCTGTTCTCCTCCCTAACTCCCATCATACTTTGAATATAAGCATCTTATAAACCTGGTATGGGGGCACTTGGGTGGCTCAGTGGGTTAAGCCTCTGCCTTCCACTCAGGCCATGATCTCAGGGTCCTGGGATCAAGTCCCACATCGGGCTCTCTGCACAGCGAGGAGCCTGCTTCCTTCTCCGTCTCTGCCTGCCTATCTGCCTACTTGTGATCTCTGTCTGTTGAATAAATAAAGAAAAATCTTTAAAAGCAAAAAAAAAAAAAACCTGGGATAGGGACAGGGATCTTTTTAGTTAAGGGGGTTGGGGGTGTGTTTTGTTCCCCCACTCCCTACCTGCTGTCTCCAGCTTGGCAGAGGCCCTTTACCTTTCAGAAAGCTTAAGAAGAAGCATCTGAGAACCAAGTACTTACAGAAGTCTCTAGTCTCAAAAGAAAATTGGGAAGTCCTTTGTCCTGGGAGATCTGCCAAGATTATCAGAACAGATAGGAAAAGACACAAAGATTCAAAGCATAGTGTGGTCATTTAAGAATTTGGCTTCCGGTTTCTTGTGATTTCTTGAGGGAACGGAATGAATTTAGTGGGCAAAGCCTAGAGGGTAAAGAACCATAATTCAGTCTGTATTGTGCACCTATTATGTTTCAGACACTAGTCTAGGTATGACATGTACAGTAGTGGGCAGAATTAAGTGCTCTTCTCATGGAGTTTATATGCTAGTGAAAGGAGGGAGAAACAAATATAGGATATATTATTCGGTAGTGATAATTGCCATGAAGAAAAACCAAGCACAGTGTGAAGACAGTAGTGTTGATTATAGTGAAATTTTTGACAAGCAAAGAAAGAATAGTCAAAAAACTTAACAGAGGAAAAAAGATTATTCTCAAAGGAAAGAGAATCAGATTTATCGAAAGCATCATTGAATATAAGAAGAAGGAGGGTTTTTTCCAAGTAGTGAAGAAAAATTCCTTTGAGTTTAAAATTTTGTATCCAGCCAAATTAGCCTAGATTGTCATAGTATCTAAAAATATCTTCAAGTGGGGCCCCTGGGTGGCTCAGTCCCTTGATCCCCTTTGCTTCAGTGATTTTCATCTTCATCCTGATCAAACTAACCAGTCCCTTGGCCACATCCCCTCCTTGTCATGGGTAGGAACTTTCACTTCTGAAATAACTTACACAAGTCATGCTGACTCTGGTCTCCTGTTCCTCTTACCCTGTTCATTTGGTTATTCCTTCCATAGCTGTTTCAGCTCACCACAGCCTCCCACGATTCTCCCGAAGAGTTTGAACCACCCATCTCTATCTTTGCTTTATAGTTCCATCAGTTCAGAACTCTTGTCAACGACTTTGTCATTCCACTGGGCTTCATTTCTGTGCCAAGAAAAAGTCCCAAGCTTGGTTGAATTCAATAACAAGGATCCTCCAGCCTCTTGGACTGATGCCACTAGATAAGTGGGCTTAGTGGGCTCCAATCTTACAAGGGTTCGTACTTGGTTTCCCAGTATGCTGTCTCTTAGCTACTTAAAAAATTCTCCACTCGCTCCTCTGGGTGCCCTTTCTGCCTCGCTCTCAGGTGTGGCCTTGCTCTCAGGTGTGGTAGGCGGATCATGTGATAGGCCCTCCTCCTGCCCAAAGACCTCCATGTCCTAAACCTGGAAACCTGGGAATATGTTACTTTCTATGGCAAAAGGACTCCATAGGCGTGATTAAAGATCATGAGATGGGAAGATAATTCTGGATATCTAGAGTGGGCCCTGAATGTAATCACAAGGGTCCTTTATCTTTTTGTCATCTGTCTACAGCTTTTAAGGAATTGGTCCATTTCATCTAGTTTATCAGACTTTGGGCATGGAGTTGTTCACAATATTCCTTTATTTCTTTTTAATATCCATGAGGCCAGTAGTGATGGCCTCTCTTTTATTTCTGTTAGTAATATTGTGTCTTCTCTCTTTCTTGGATAGCCAGCTTAGAGGTTTGCTTTTTTTTTCAAAGAACTAGCTTTTGGTTTCATTGATTTCCTATTTTCAACGACATTGATTTCTGCTCAAATTTTTATTATGTCTCATTTTTGGTTTTTTCCCTTTGGATTTTTTTTTCTTTTTTGCTCTTTTTCTAGCTTTCCCAGAAGCTTAGATTATTGCTTTAGATCTTTCTTCTCTAATATATGCATTTAATGCTATAAATTTCACTCTAAGCACTGCTTTGCTGCATTCCACAAACTTTAATAAGTTCTATTTTCATTTAGCTCAAAATACTTTTAAATCTCTCTTCATATTTCCTCTTTGACTCATGTGTTATTTATAAGTGTTTTGTTAATCTCCAAATACTTGGAGATTGTTCAACTATTTCTATTATTGATTTCTAATTTAATTCCATTGTCATCTGAGAGCATGTTTTGTGTGAATTTCATTCTTTTATGTTTATTAAAGTGTGTTTTATGACCCAGAATGTGGTCTAATTGGTGAATAGTCCATGTCAGCTTGAGAAGAACGTGTATTTTGCTGTTGCTGGATGAAGTGATCTATAAATGTCACAACCAGTGGGCTGATGAAGCTTTGGATTCAACTATATCCTGATATTCTGGCTGCTGTATCTGTCAATTACGGATGGAGAGGTGTTGAAGTCTCCAACTATAATCATGGATTTGTCTCTCTCTCTTGGTAGTTCTATCAGTTCTTGCTTCACTTATATTGGTGCTCTGTTGTTAGGCACATACAAAAGGATTGTTAAATCTTCTTGGGGAATTCACCCCTTTATTATGTGATGGTTCTTTTATCCCTAATAATTTTTCTTGTTGTGAAGTTGTTTTGTCTGAAATTAATGTAGCTACTCCAGCTTTTTTTAAAAATTAATGTTAGCATGGTATATCTTTCTCTATCCCTTAACTTTAAATCTGTGTATTTACGTTTAGAGTAGTGGACTTCTTAGACACAGTGTAAAATAAGGTCTTGTTTTTTAAAATCCATTCTGATAGTTTGTTTTTAATTGGTATTTTAAAATCATTCACATTTCAAGTAATTATTGATATTGTTGGATTAAAACCTACCATATTAGTAACTTCCCATTACCCTTGTTCTTTGTTTTAAGAATTTTCCAAAATTAATTACAGACAATGAACAGATCCAGGAAGCTCAGAGAATACCAATTCGGATAATTACCAAAAAACTACACCTAACCAAACTATATTCAAACTGCAGAAAATAAAAGAAAAATAAAAAAATAAATAGAAAATAAAAGGGGAAATCTTATAAAAAGAGAAAAACAAACCTCACTTTATCTTTAAAACGACATAGATAAAAATTACATCAGACAGCTCTGTAGAAACCAAGCAAGCAGAAGAGAATAGAGTGAAATATTTCAAATGATAAAAGGAAAAACCCACCAGCCAAGAACTCTATACAACAAAATTATCCTTCAAAAGTGGAGGAGACCAAAAAAAATTCATTTCAAGACAAAAATTGAGGGAATTTGTCAGCAGGAGACTGGTCTCATATGCAATGTTCTTCAGAGAAGGAAAAAATTATATAAGTTAGAGACTTAGATGAGGTAAAGAGTGTTAGAGATGGACTAAAGGTAAAATAGTGTCTTATTTTTCTTATTTTGAATGATTTTGATTAATTCTTAATTCTTATTTTTAATTGATCTAGCACATAACAGTTTTTCAAAATAATAAGAGCAGCAGCATATTGGATGATTATAGCTTATGGATAAGTGGTATGAATGACAACAGTGTCATATGAGACAGGAGGGAGGAATTGGGAATACCTTTATTTTTTTTAAGGATTTTATTTATTTATTTGACAGAGAGAGATCACAAGTAGGCAGAGAGGCAGGCAGATAGAGAGAGAGGAGGAAGCAGGCTCCCTGCTGAGCAGAAAGCCTGATGCGGGACTCGATCCCAGGACCCTGAGATCATGATCTGAGCCAAAGGCAGTGGCTTAACCCACTGAGCCACCCAGGCGCCCCAAATTGGGAATACTTTCTTAGAAGGTACCTGCACTACCCAAGATAGTGATATAATATTACTTGAAAATTAGATTAGTTGTCCCAAAGAATCCAAAATTGCTAATTCAAAGGGATATATGCATCCTGTGTTTATAGCAGCATTACTTAAAATAGCCAAGATACAGAAGCAGCCCAGATATCCATTCATTGATGAACAGATAAAGAAGATGTGGTACACACACACAATGGAATATTACTCAGCCATAAAAAGAATGAAATCTCGCCATTTGCAACAACATAGATGGAGCTAGAGAGTATGATGCTAAGCAAAATAAGTCAGGGAAAGGCAAACACCATATGATTTCACTTATATGTAGAATTTAAGAAACAAAACAAAAGGAAAAAAGAGAGAGACCAAGAAACAGACTCTTAACTACAGAGAAAAACCTGATGTTACCAGAGGGGAGGTGGGTAGTGAGGATGGGAAACGGGTGATGGGGATGAAGGAGGACACTTGGGATGAGCACTGGGTGATGTACGGAAGTGCTGAATCACTGTATTATATACATGAAACTAATATAACTCTACAGTAACAAGAATTAAAAACTGTAATAAGACTAAATTAGTTGTCAATGTATATTACAAACACTAGGGCAACCGCTCAGGAAATTATAAGAGAAGTATAATTATTATGCCGAGAAAGGAGGGAATATGAAACCATAGAAACGGTTCAGTTGAAACCAGAGAAGGCAGAAAAAGAGCAGATCAAAAAACAAAAACAAAAAATGAACGACTCCCCCTGAAACTCCCAAACAAAAAACAAAACAGGGGCAAAGAATTAAAAAACGTTTCTTTCTATTCTCTGTTTGTCTGTCTCTTCATCTGTTGTCTATTTATCTGACCTGCTATGTCTAGTTAGCTAGGCTTAGCCTCATGTAGCTTTTGAGCACTTGAACTATGGCTAATGCATCCGAGGAACTGGATTGTAAATTCTATTTAATTTCAATTTAAATAGCCACAGATGGCCAGTGGCTACCATACCAGTGACATCTGTCTAATAGTTCTTCCCACAGGAGCGTCCTTTAGCAAGTCAGCCCCCAGAGGGATGCCTTTTTCTTTTCAAGACTTTATTTATTTATTTGACAGAGACAGAGACACAACAAGAGAGGGAACCCAAGCAGGGGGAGCAGGAGAGGGAGAACAGGCTTCCTGCAGAGCAGAGAGCCCAATGCAAGGCTCCATCCTAGACCCTGGGATCAAGACCTGAGCTGAAAGCAGACATTTAACGGGTGAGCCACCCAGGTGCCCCAAGGGATGGCTTTTTCAAATTGCTTTGTAAGGCAGCTCTGCGTGCAAACAGCGAGGGACTTCTCTGGGTTCTCCTTTCCCTGAGCTTGATTGTAAGCTCCTTAAGGTCCCCCATCTGGTCTGTTGGTCTAGTAAGTAAAACCCAGAGCTCAGCACAAAGTATCCATTATGCTTCCAGACACAAAGCGCTGTCACGAATCTTATTTGACTGTCGCAGTGAGAGAGAGGAATTAGCACTTTCATTTTCCAGGACACTAAAGCCAGTAGAAAAAACAAGCTTTGCCCAGGGTCATACAGCTTTTCAGGAGCAGAGCTGATTCAAACCTACTCCTCCCACCTCGGCACCTCGGCACCTCGGCACCGTGTTCCCTCCTCTGTGTCACGGCGCTCCGTAATCACGTTTCTCACTGGCTGGTCTGGCTCTGTTTGTGTTGAAAGTCTCCTGGTGTGAACAAGAGAGCTGGTTCCCTGAGGGCCGGGCCCACGCTGAGACCACCGTGGGGGCTCCTGTTTGTCCCCCGACAGATCTATTTCCCCGTGAGCGCGCTTAAAGTGTGATTTCTGGGCTGTCACTGTGCTTGCCGGAACCATTTGAAGCATGTGGTTAGCTCACTGTTTCCCCACCGGAGGGCACACTTTTCCAGTTTTATTTACTTTTCTGGTTTCTTAAGAATTCCAAGAACCACTGTTCTGAAGGGCCTTGATTGTATTCTATGTTTTCATTGTTTCAGGGGAATTAGATGGTTTCCATGTGTGGGAAGTTGGGTGATATATACATTTCTGAGTCCATATACCCTGATAGGAGCCCTCTGTAGAGCCTACAAATTCCAGATGCGGCCCCTGTTTCGTGGAAAGCCTCCCCATTGGCCGATGGCTTCCTGGGGCGGTGAAGTCTTGTGCACCAAAGCGTCCTGCTCTGAGTGGAAGGACCCGCTCTCAGGCAGGTCACACCTGGCCTTCTCCTTCTTTGCCGGGAGGAGAGTTATCAAGGCGAGCGGAACCCCATGGTTCAAGATTCTCAAGTGGGAAGGCCCTCAGAGTCAAGGATTGCGTCAAAGCCATTTTGGTGACCCTCCCTTGGCACAGAGGAAGTCCCCCGGAGCCCAGGGGACGTTATGCTCTGCAGCCTTTCTCCTAATGAGAGGATAGAAGCAGCCACGGTTCTGTGCACCATTTAGTGAACTTGGCTCTCTTCCTGGGCTCAAAAATCTAGACATTGAGAGTTTTGAATGTGGGACAAGTGAACCAAGTTTTGTTTTTTCTTTCCTTTTTTTTTTTTTTTTTTTTTTTTGAGATCGTGGGTGTGAGTCGGGGTGGGGAGCAGAGGGAGAGGGAGAATCCACAAGCACACTCCTCCCAGGACCCTGAGATCATGACCTGAGCCCAAACCAAGAAACGGCCACTTAACCAACGGAGCCCCCCACCCCCAGGCGCCCAAAAGTGAACCATGAAGGCTTTTCACGCACGTGTCCAGCTTGTTCCATGTGTAAGAATAACATGGCAACTCTTCTAGGCAAATCTAGCTGCCTGTGGTCCTGCCCCAGAAGGTTCCAGGTTGGCTCTGTGCACCCACAGGTCTGCCTTTAAGCCTCACCACAAACTGTCTGTCTGAGTCAGTGTCACAGCCCAGCCGCCGGTGTTCTCCTGTGGTCCCCTCGGCGTCGGAGAGTCGTGTGCCTCTCACACAGCCTCTTCCCAGCATGACGTCCCATCGGCCGCCATCACTGGGGTCACGGA
Organism: Neogale vison; assembly: GCF_020171115.1. Classification (NCBI taxonomy): domain Eukaryota; kingdom Metazoa; phylum Chordata; class Mammalia; order Carnivora; family Mustelidae; genus Neogale; species Neogale vison. The sequence goes on along the minus strand of NC_058095.1, from coordinate 114,260,183 downwards.
GTCACCTGTGTTCCCTGGGTTCTCAGATGCTCTCCTCTCGTCTTCGTCTGTCTTTGTCTTTGTGGTGGCAAAGAAGTTGGTCAGCAGCGCGTGGCCCTAATCGGGGGAGGGTCTCCCCTCAGTCAGGGAGGGGCACCCGGGGGCAGAATACGTTGAGAGCCCTGTAATAACCTCCTCTGTTTAATTCCACACCGAACAGAAGGAATCGCTGTATTAGCAGACGTGACAGCGGTCTTATCTACATAACAGGAAATGGCAACCGTGGAGAACCCACAGACAAAACAAGCGAGAACGGGAGATTGACTGGGACTTCCATGATTATTTATCTGGGGCATATTCTTTTTATTTCTTTTCACTTATGAGCACATGCATGTTCACGGGGATCAAAGCCTCAAGAAAGTTTGTGATGGGAAAACTTGAAATGGGAAAAACATCATTAGCCGCCTCATTTTCTCACCAGCGGTCTGAAGCTGCCAGTCTTCCATCTTTGGGGCAAAACACTCGTATGGAGCTGAAGATGTGTCCCGACTGCTCAGGAGCAGAGTCTGAGGACCGCCGAGCTTTCAAGGCTCTGCTGGGGAGCCACCATTTCCCCAAATGCTTCTCTGATTCCTCTGATGAAGTTCATCTGCCCCAAATAACACTGCCAGCCCCTTCACAGCACCTGACATGCCTCATTTATCATGCTTTATATCTTGGGGGGGGCCTTATCTGGATACGTGTCCCCTCAGCACTACCAAACTGTAAGATCCTTGAGCCCAGGGGTGCGCGTCACCGTCTGGGTTCGAGTCCCAACTCCGCCACTTAGCAGCGGTATGATCTGGGGAAAGTTAGTTAACTTCTCCATGACTTTGTTTTCTTATCTATATATTGGAGCAATAGTAGCTTCTTTGTAGGGCTGTAGTGAGGAAGAAGCCCTGTCCGTGCGTGCTATTAAGACCACTATCTTTGTATCTCCCCTCCCGCAACACCTTACCCAGGGCTTCCCACCGGGACCTGAGCTCCTGAGGGATTTTGCAGAGAAATGGGTTTTCACTGGGCCTTGAGGAATTTATTTTTAGACAAGAGGAACTTCTGACCAGCGCCCCATCCCTCCTGAGAGCCCTGACGCCTCCCATCTTCTATCACCCTCAAGAAAACGGAGTGCTGTCCTCAGGATCTCCCCATGGCCATCCTCTGCAGAACTTAACAAACCCACGCAGGTGTCCTCACACAGATTCTTTGTTTTAATTATCAGTGTAATATAATGACCTAATTATATCCCACAGGTCAACGCAGGCAAACAGATTTACGAAGTATGACAATTCTAACAATACCTACATTAGACATAGAGTGACCTTGTCTAAAAGACCAGACTCAGAGATACGGATTGACTGGCCTGGGCTGGAAGCTGGGAAATACTTGTTTTAAGAACCTGTGCATTCTGGGCAGAGAACCACCATGTTTGACTCTGGGACAACCCTCGGCTGCTCATCACTTGAGAGTTTATAAAACACACTTGGGAGCCTCCCTCTGGATATTTCAGTTCCATTGATCTGGGTAGGGTCTGAGCACTGGCACTTTTTTAAAAGCCCCCTTCGGAAGAAAGCAACCTAATTTTTGATGTTGAGTCCCTCTGCGCTGGATGATGGTGGGATAGGAGAGGACGAGGCTGCGGGAGGGAAGTAGCGAGATGATCTGGGGTGACCATTTGCTGCTTAATATGACAGCGAGATCTCCCTGGGTCTTCACAGCTCTCTTCCCAGCCCGTGATCGGAGAATAGTGCATTGAGGGAAGGACCCAGCTTTGGGAGGAAGACAGGCATGGTGATACGCCCAAAGTCAGGTGACTCGGGACAAGTCATTTATCCACTGTGTCTCGTCAGAGCGGAGATGGGGGCCTGATGTGATTGTAACCTGCTGGTAACACTCTGCAAATGAGAGATGTTATCTTCAGCCTAGTAAATGTTTGACTATTTGTCTGCACGGTAGCTTCTGAGCCCAAAGAGGCAATTGCTTCTACAAAGCCCTTTGCATGTGAGGTGAGGGAGCAACCCTCCCATACCCCCAGTGCCAGGGATCAAGACGGTCCCTGACACAGTGACCATGTGTCCTGAACCAAAGAGTCAGACTAAACCTTATAAAGCCCATTAAAAGTTGTGAGTGTTGGGGCGCCTCGGTGGCTCAGTGGGTTAAAGCCTCTGACTTCGGCTCAGGTCATGATCCCAGAGTCTTGGGATCGAGCCCCGCATCGGGCTCTCTGCTCTGCAGGGAAGCCTGCTTCCTCCTCTCTCTCTCTCTCTGCCTGCCTGTCTGCCTACTTGGGGTCTCTGTCTGTCAAATAAATAAATAAAATCTTTAAAAAAAAAAAAGTTGTGAGTGTTTATATGAAGAAGATTACAAGAGGATAAAAATTCAATATCTTTAGGTAATAGTTCATATTTTTAAAATGCAAGTATGTATAGATTTCTGGGTTTTATACAGTATGTGATTATTTAAACCTGGAGTCACTCTGGAAAATTCAAGTCATGGGTTCTAACCTTGCATCCTGATTTTTCTCACAGCACCTGGGTGCTCAGAAAATGAAAACAAGAAAGAAACCAAATTCAGAGATATGGGGAGATGGGTAAAGAGCTCAAGCCTCTCAGTTTCTGGTCTGTTGCTCTCTTATCCATGGCTGTTTGACATATAAACAGTCTGTTGCTAATAATTCTGTTTTCACTTCCAGTTTCCTAGTGGTCTTGAGAGTTGCCACTGACATTGCCCAAAGCATATTATGAAACACTTAAGACTAGTTTGTGAAGGTCCTAATTAACCATGGAGCCCATTACAGGTGCTGCTCTACCGGCTGTATGCTAGCCTGAGGGCAGGGTGCTTTCCTTCTCACCAACATCACATGCACGTGTGTGTGTGTGTGTGTGTGTGTGTGTGTGTGAGAGAGAGAGAGAGAGAGAGAGAGAAAGAGACAGAGAGACAGAGAGAGTAACAGTAACAGATGTTGGGTTGTGTTTCTGGCCTATCATCTCTCCAAGATGGACAGACTTGGATTCCTCTCTTTCAGTAGAGGAATACCCTCCCACCAACTTTTTTTTTTTTAATTTTATTTGTTTATTTGACAGACAGAGATCATAAGTAGGCAGAGAGGCAGGCAGAGAGAGAGAGCTGGAAGGAGGCTCCCTGCTGAGCAGAGAGCCCGATGCGGGGCTCGATCCCAGGACCCTGAGATCATGACCTGAGCCGAAGGCAGAGGCTTTAACCCACTGAGCCACCCAGGCGCCCCCCACCAACTATTTTTACTCTTGTGTAAAATGATCTTGTGACATAAATGCTCATGAACCTGACTCCCAGGAATGTATCGTGAATAACTAATTAGAAACAAAGACAGCTGTTTAAACTTTTTTTTTGTAAAATCGAAAAAAGAAAAGCCGTCTAAATACTGGTCAATAAGGAATTGGTAGGGCAACTGTGGTCGGAGCAGTGGAACATTACGCAGGCATTAAAAATGACAGGTACAGGGGCACCTGGGTGACTCAGTCAGTTAAGCGTCTGCCTTCAGCTCAGGTCATGATCCTGGGGTCCTGGGATCAAGCCCCTGCATTGGGTTCCCTGCTCAGTGGGGAAGCTGCTTCTCCCTCTCCCACTCCTCCTGCTTGTGTTCCCTCTTTCCCTATGTCTCTGTCAAGTAAATAAATAAAACCTTTAAAATAAAAAAGGCCCTTGGCATAAGAAAAAACATTTTTTAAAAAATGACAGGGATAATCATACGGATGAGAGAGGAGTTCCACCGCATATTGTTGAGGGAAATAAGCTGGCTACATAACAGCATATATAACAATCCTCTTATCTCATATTGTGTATATATGTGTGCCTTGCACGCATGTCTATGTATATATTATTAGCATGGGGCCATGTTGACTGTCTTTGTGTTTTCCCAGATTGTTTTGTTTCCAGTGACCATGGACTACTATTATTATAAAATAGTTATTCTACAGAAACTGCATTCATAAAGATACTTGCTATAACATTCTCAATAATAGAAAAGGTAGATAGACAGAAGTAGAGATTTAGTCTTGAAAAGGGCTCAACTGGCTAGGGAAGCTGAGAGGTCTCCCAGCTTGCTGTCTGCACACTTGGTGAGGGAAGTCAGTGGTGTAATTCAGTGTGAGGCTGAAGGCCTGTGACCCCGAGGGCCGCTGGTGTCTGTCCTGGAGTTGAAAAGCCCAGGTTCTGGGAATTCTGACGTCTGGGGCAGGAGAAGATGGATACCCCCATTCAAGAGGAAAAGAAGGGAATTCCTCCTTCCTTCCCCTTTTTGTTCTAGTTGGGCCGTCAGTGGACGGGGGGATGCACACCCACACTGGCGAGGGCAGATCTCATCACTCAGACTAGTGAAGCAAATGTCAGTCTCCTACCCAGAAATAAGGCTTCACCAGCCATATGGGTATCCCTTGGCCCAGTCAAGCTGTCGCCTAAAATGAACTCTCCCAAGGACTATATGCCAGGCACGGGGCTAAATGTTTTTCATACTTTATCTCTAGAATTAGCCAAAATAACAAAACCCAAAACCAAACCTGAAGACAACCTAAAACATTTAACAGTAGAAAAATTGCTTAAAAAGTAGAATGGGAGGCCCTCATTATAATTCCAATTTTCAAGGCTGTATTGAATCATTGGAACACGCTTAGCATAACGTTCAAAGGGCAAAGATGCTGATTGCTGCCATGTAAATTATGTCTACATTGGGTCGAAATCTGGAACGTGCCAGCAGAAAATGGAGCGATTATGGTGGGGAACTTTTTTTTCCTTTTAAAAACTGCCCATGGTGTTATATCATCTTACAATTTAGAACATCAAGGTATTCTTGCAAACGTATAAAATCTAAACAATTCAGCCTGACTTCCACATTCTCCCTGAACCTTCCCTATTGTACCTCACCCCTCCTGCTCCACTTTCTGGTTCTCTGCTCCAAGATGTTACAGATGAAATGGTCTCTCAACTCATTGCTTCAAACAGAGAATGTAGCAGAGTAATAAGTTTATTAATTTTCTTTGGCTAAGAGGACAGGATGAAGTTTTAAGGGTCTTCTGTTGAACAACATAATGTAGACTTGAAATACTTTAGGAGTAACAAATGTAACAAATGTCCCTTAAATACGATAGGTGATTTAAAAAATTATTATGGCAATTTTCAGCCTGGGGGACTCAGTCATTGAAGCATCATCGGTTTCAGCTGAGGTCATGATCAGGGTGGTGAGATTGAGGCCTTCCACCCGCCTCTGCACCGGGCTCCCGGTTCAGCAGGGAGCCTGCCGGAAGATTCTCTCCCTCTGCCTCTCCTCCCACTCACAAGTGGGCACACTCTTTCTCTTTCTAAAACAAACAAATCTTTAAAAACTTACTATGGAATAAAAAAGGAAGACCACGTGTCCAAAAAACCCAAAACCAAAACAAAAAAATTATTATGGAAAATTTCAAATACACGCACAAGGAGAGAGAATAGGCTAACAAGTCTCCTGTACCAGCTCCCCGGCTTCGAGAGAAATGAATTGAGGAAATGGGGTCCACATCCATCGGACGGGCGCCAGCGGCTGCCAATCTGATTTTACCTGTTCCCTCCTCTCCCCATCCCTTTTTCCCCTTTTCCCCTGGAACGTGTAAAGGAAATTCCAGACATCCAGCCTTTCAACCCGGCTTTCCCCCCCTCTCTAAACACCATACCCTGGTCACCCCCGCATGTAATGTTTTGGGATTGAAGTTCACACAGGATAGAAGAAAGTGGCAAACTTGAAAGGCCACCCGCTTCCAAGGAGACTTGTCACAGGCAGTCCTGTACGGATCCCTTCGTGGGTACAAAATACACACCAGTGCAGGTCTGAATATGCATTTTTCAGGCAAGCTGCTGCAGGAGGACGAGCTGGTAGGAGTTTTTCTTCCAAATATTTTCAGTCCCCAGCTTTGTGTGGTCAGTTTTAAATGGCTCTGATTAGAATTTTGTCTATTCCTCCTGCTTCCGTCACCTGTTTCTCTTCTGTCAGTAGCTTCTAATATATATATATATATATATATATATATATATATAATTTATTCATATATATTCATATATATATAATTCATATATATATATAATTTACTTGACAGAGAGAGAGAGCACAAGCAGGGGGAGCAGAGGCGGAGGGAGAGGCAGGTTCCCCAATGAGAAGGGAGCCAGAGGCGGGATTTGATCCTAGGACCCTGGGATCATGACCCAAGCTGACAGCAGCCTCTTAACCAACTGAGGCACCCAGGCGCCCCCTTCAGTAGCTTTCTTAATGAACGAATGCCAACCAGGAGACCATGTAGCCTCAGGGCTGCTGTCAGGATTCCATCTGCCAACCGGAATCCAAAAGACAGGACCCAAAGGAGGACAAAGGAATTAGTTGATTTTTTTTTGATTTTTTTTTTTTTTTTAGAAAACACCCAAGTTTATAATGCTCTGCTTCCGTTCTGCCTTCTCCCTCCTAGTGCCCACCCTCCATCCTGCCGTGACCCTTAGTTGTCCAGCCTCCCCACCCATTCCTTGTCTGTTCCCTCTTCTCCTTCATTAGCGCCCCAGCCACTCTTCCCTTCCTTATCCTTCCCCTGAACTCAGACCAGAGGTCGCATCTTGGAACTTCTTCTGTGCAGATATGACAGGCAGTTCGTGTCCCCACAGGGGCAGAGAGGTTTCTCACGTGGGGTTCCTGCCTCGCCTCGTGCATCTGTACCCCACAGTGCCTGCCATGGTCACGGTCTCGGTCTCAGAAGGGGCTCAGCAGCCTTCCTACCTGAATCAGCTTGTGGTTTTCAGAGGCTGATTAGTCTTAATTGGGCTTTTCCATCCCGGCCTCCCTTGTCACCTTTCTGCAACCCACCAACGGTCTTTGCATCTCATTTCTGCTTCTTAGTATCTGCCACCAGAGGTTGGGAAGGGGAGGGGAACGGGGCAGAGGAAAAGTTGAACTTGGGCAGTGTGTTTGGATTCTCTGGTCTTTTAGCTTCTTTCCCCTGTCATTCATTAAGACAAATTCCCCGAATCTTACGATGACCTTGGGAATGGTTGTCAGAGGCTGTGTCTTCCTATATGGGTTGGATTCAGATTCAGCTGGGAAAATTCACTAAGGCCAGTCTGTCAGAGCAGAAGTGTCCAGACCCAAGGCAGGTCTGTGGGAGAGATCCCCAAACTGTGCGCAGTGGAGTCACTGAGTTTGGGGGTGGCTCCTCTTCCGGGGGATTCGGGCCACATTTTGGGACACACTGCGTGGGTACTGGATTCTCTGTGTTTCTGGAAGTGGCAAGAATGCCAAGAGGACGCTCCCAAGAGGTATGCCCACTCTGTGTTGGACTGCCTTCCATATACTGTAGTACTGAATCCTCACACCACCCCTGGGAAAGAGATTATCTATACTTTAGCAACAAAATACGACAGGCTGAGTACCTGGCTGAGACTCAGGTCAAATCCCTGGGATCAAATCCCGGCTCTCTCCCTAACACAGGTTCTTTCCATTCCTGTTGATGCTAGTGGTGCAGAGAAGTGCTTCCCCTAGGATAGGATCCAAGCTGAGGGTGCTCAGGAATAACTACTCACCTGTTCATTCACAGGGAGGCACTAATTCACCTCAAATCACTCAGTGAGACGAGTGTTTCCTTTTTAATTCCTTTTATTAGTCCTTCTTACAGGGAACATCTCGGTTTGGTGTTAGTGTATTTCTACTACTTCCCTAACACTTGCTTGTCCCCATTTTTAATGAGAAAGGAGGGCTTCATTAGTCACCTGTGTCTCTAAAATTTTAAAGGTTTTCAAAAAACTTTATTATTTTTTTCTTAGTATTTTTGTACTTTTTTTTCCTGAGTATTTATTCTTATGTTCTCTTCTTTTTATAATTATTTTTCACTTATGCTAGTGCTGTTGCATGTTCTTTTTAAAATAATTTGTTTAAAAAAAATTTTAGGGGATTTTAGGCAAAATTAAGTAAATAAATGTGTAAGTTCAGGTTTTGGGTTGACCCGACAGCCACATGCAAAAGAATGAAGTTGGATCCCTTCCTTACACCACATGTGAAAATTAAAGTTAACTCAAAATTAAACACAGGTATATGAGCTAAAACTATAAAACTCTTGAAAGAAAACATAAAAGTAGATTTTGAGACCTTCAGTTAGGCAGTCACTTCTCAGATATGAAGCCAAAAGAATAAGCAACAAAGAGAAAAATGAATAAATGGGATTTCATCAAAAGTAAAAACTTCAGTGCTCCAAACTATACCATTAAGAAAATGAAAAAAATAACCCACAGAATGGGAGAACATATTTGCAAATTAGCTATCAGATATAGGACCTGTATTCTTTTTTTTTTTTTTAAGTAGGGAGGGGTTGGTTTATTTTTTTAAAAGATTTTATTTATTTACTTGACAGTGAGAGAAAGATCACAAGTAGTTAGAGAGGCAGGCAGAGAAAGAGGAGGAAGCAGACTCCCCGCTGAGCAGAGAGCCCTATGTAGGGCTCGATCCCAGGATCCTGAGATCATGACCTGAGCTCAGGGCAGAGGCTTAACCCACTGAGCCACCCAGGTGACCCTAGGACCTGTATTCTGAATCTATAAAGAACTCTTACAACTTAATAATAAAAAGAGAAATAACCCAATTAACAAATGGGCAAAGAATCTGAATGGTCGTTTCTTTCTGAAGAAGATATGCAAAAGGCTAATCAATCAATAAATGAAAAGACACTTGATATCATCAGTCATAAGGGAAATGGAAATGAGATACCACTTCACACCTATTAGAATGGTTATAATAAAAAAGATAATGACAAGTATTAGCAAACTTATGGAGAAATTGGAACCCTCACACAGTGCTGGGGGGAATGCAAAATGACACAACTATTTTGGGAAAGAGTTTGGCAGGTCCTCAAAATGTAAAGCATGAAGTTGCCACTTGACCTAGCAATTTCACTGCTGGATAAATGAAAACACATGTCCACACAAACATATGTACCTGAGAAAAAGTAGAAACAACACAAATTTCCCATTACCTGCTGCATAGATAAATAAAATGTGGTTGCAGTGGTTAATCTGATGTGTCAACATGGCTGGGAAGTGGTGCCTAGATATTTGGTCAAACATTATTAGGGATGTTTCTGTGTAGGTATTTTTTGGATGTGATTAACATTTATTTTTTGCTTCTTTATTTTTAAATTTTAAAAGATTTTATTTTTTATTTTAGAGAGACAGAAAGAGCAGGGGAAAGAGCAGAGGGAGAGTGACAAGCAGACTTGATGCTCAGCTGGAACTTGATGCAGAGCTTGATCCCACAACCCTGAGATCATAATCTAAACTGAAACCAAGAGTCAGGCACTCAAATGACTAAGCCACCCAGGTGCCCCTGGATGCAATAACATTTAAATTGGTCCCTCTGCCTGCCACCCCCGCTTGCTCCTTCTCTCTCTGACAAATACATACATACATACATACATACATACATACATAAATGGTGGATTCTGAGTAAAGCAGGTTACCCCCAAATGTTGGTGGGCCTCATCCAATCAGTTGAAGGTCTAAATAAGACCAAAGATTGACTTGCCCTGAGCAAGAAGGGATACTGCCAGCAGAATGCCTTTGGACTCCAACTCCAACTCTTCCCTGGATCTCCAGACAGTCAGCCTACTCCATCAGATTTTGGACTCATCAAGCCTCCACAAACATGAGCCAATTCCTTAAGAATAAATCTTGGGTTCTCTCTCTATGTATATATTCTGTCGGTTCTGTTTCTCTGGGGGGACTCTGACTAATACAGTGGAATATACATTTAATGAGATATTATTTGGCCATAAAAAGGGTTGAGGTACTAATTCATGCTAATACATGGATGAACCTTGAGATCAGCCAGTCACAAATTTTACGAATTATGAAAAGTAAGAACAGGCAAATCCACAGAGGCATAAAGTAGATTAATGGTTCTTTAGGGCTGGGGAGTAGGTGCGTGGGAGGAATGGGGGAGCTACTGCTAATGGATATGGGCTTTCTTCTGTAGGGGATGAAAATGTTCTAAAATTAGATTATGGTGATGGTTGCACAACTCTGCATATACTAAAAATATGGAATTGTATACTTTAAAGAGGTGAATTATATCTCCATTCTGCTGGGGTTTTTTCTTTCTTTTTTTTTTTTTAAGCACAGGTAGTAAGTGGATATAATAAAATTCATGAAGAGAGTACAAAAATGTCTGCAATTCTGGGAAACACCGCACTGGAGCCCGATGTGCCTCAGAGAATCTCGTGAACCTCTCCGGAGACACACTGTCTGTACACGTTTCCTTTTTCTTCCCTGTTGCGTTATTCATAGTCACAGCAAATCAATCCAGTTTTGTCCTAGAATGGTAGCTGCATTACTCAACCTGATTAAAAATATAAGAGCAGAATGTAGGTTGGCTTATGAAATAAGAGGTAGAGACGCTGACAGACGCTCAAGAAGGAATCTAAAATACACATTGGCCTGCTGCCTGGAAGAAGGATGGAAATTTATTACATGAGGGAGGTTTATGTGATACTTCATGTGCTGAGCGTTTCCCTCTGCGAACAAAGAGCTGACCTGCTTCTCAGCCTAAGCAGAGACGGAGGTAATGGGGGCGGGCCGCATATCCAGCGTCCTCCATTGTCTCTGAAAGTCAGTACGCCTCAGAGATTTTGGGGGAGAGTTGGTCCCGATATATTTCTGAGTGGCCGCAGTCCATTCCCTCAAAAAAATTGGTTTAAAAGAGTGGATTAGGGGTGCCCTTGTGGCTCAGTAGGTTAAGCCCCTGTCTTTGGCTTAGCTCATGATCTTCGGGTCCTGAAATCGAATCCCTCATGGGGCTCTCTGCTCAGCGGGGAGCCTACTTCCCCTCTCTCTGTCTGCCTCTCTGCCTACTTGTGATCTCTCTCTCTGTCAAATAAATAAATAAATTCTTAAAAAAAATAAAAAGAATGGATTAAGCAGAAAATTCAGTTCACTGGGGTCTATGTATAAAAAAACACTTTCATATTAAATAAAAACCTTCCTTAGGTAGGCAAGCTTTTTTAACATACCACCCTCTTCTCTGAAAACTATTGATGGTGGTGAGTGCCCAGCAAGAGTTGTGATCCCATGTCACTGGCCACAGTCGATTCCACCAGGGGAAGTTATCTGCCCCACACAGGGTTATCTCTTTCCTGGAAGTTAGGGATTTGGATATTGAGGTTAGCTTATATGTTTCCAAAAAGAATTTTAGAGGGGTTTATGAAAGTTTTCATTGTGTCTATATGGAATTGCAAAGGAGGGTATTTCCTGGGTTTTATAAATTCTTGTATTTTAAAATAAAACAACAATATCACTCTTTTACCCTTATCCAGTGAAATCTAAATTCATCCATAAAAAAAGAAAAAGTACTTTATTAAGAGCAAGACACTATACATCATTTTTTCCTCTTTAAACCTATGTTTGCTTTCCAAATTAAGATTTTTTATCACAATATCTTAAATCTCCAGAACAAAAATACTTACATAAATTCAAATTAGAAATTAAAAAATCTGCAGTGACCCTAAGGCTCTGTGTTAAAAACAAGTAAATATGCTACATATTTTCAGAAGTATTCAATGTAAAGTAAAATATTATTGGTCTTTTAAAATCTTGGCTCATGTATTCAGTGATAAACACTTCATACTGATAAATATCACATATCCCTACTTATCCCCATTTTCAAGATCATATCTTTAACTCTACATATCTATAATCATTATATATAATAATTGATTTTGTCCAAATAAATGTGCGAAGGAGAATGGAAGTAGTTTGCATGCTAATGTCACTCAATTGTTTGACATTCTTCTCAGCTTAGTGCCCCAGATGCCTTAGTGATAGTCTTCTTAAAAAAAAAAATAAAAATAAAAAAAGATTTAATTTATTTATTTGACAGGGAGAGACAGTGAGAGAGGGAACACAAGCAGGGGGAATAGGAGAGGAAGAAGCAGGCTTCCTGCTGAACAGGGAGCCTGATGTGGGGCTCGATGCCAGGACCCCTGAGCCAAAAGCAGACACTTAATGTCTGAGCCATCCAGGCACCCCTTACCTTTAGTGATATTCCATCAAATATTCTTTTAATGATCTATCAGTGGACAACTCTAGTAGCTCCTTCTTCAATCTTGATATAAGCAATAAAGTGGAAACTTCCTGACTTGCCTCCTGGCAGATACTATCCATGCCCCACTCACTCCTGGGAGGCACTAGCATTTTAGGATGTGACCATGGTGTCCTATTGCAAATATGTATCACTGTCTCCAAGAGCTTTCCCTTAGCCTGAGTGTGAGGGAGACAAGTGTCAGGGAGTTGATGTCCCTGGGGACAGCCTTTAGTCAGTGACGAGAGATTCTGAGCATCTTTGTTTTGTAGGTGGGGTAGTCCTGAGGTGTGTTCAATGCCATCTCCCCAGGGTTCCCTATGGAAGTGAGTGCTACTCCTTTCTCAGTACTGATGTATTAGGGCATTCCATATTGGCTTCCTTCTCTTCCCTGCCACTTCCCGCTCTCCTGTTGGTGCTTCCTGAGATCAGTTTCCTCATATGGCATTTGCTTCTAGGGTAACCCAGCGGCAGTGGGTTGAATTGTGACCCCCAGAAAGACAGGTCCATGTCCCAACACTCAGAACCTGGGAATATGACCTATTTGGAGAAAGAGTCTTTGCAAAATTAATTTAAAATATCAAGATGAGATTATCCTAGATTACCCAGAGGAGGGTCCCTAAATCCAAAGACTAGATGTCCTTATAAGAGAAAGAAAAGAAGGCCCATGATCAGAGAAGATCATAGGAGGACAGAGGCAGAAACAGGAATGATAAAGCCATGAGCCAATGAAGGCCTGGGGCCACCGAAAGCAGGCAGAGACAGGAAGGATGTTCCTCTACAGTCTTTGGAGGTAGCATGTTCTGCTGACACCCTGATTTTGGACTCCTGGCCCCTGGAACTGTGAGCAAATAAACTTCTGTTGTTGCAAGCCACCACATTTGTGGTAATGTTTGTTATAGCAGTCATAGGAAACCGAGTTCTGGGAATGGAGGGTTGCGCAACAATGTGAATGTACTTAACCGCCACTGAACCGGGCCCTTGAAAATGGTCAAGATGTTATATTATGTGTGTTTTACTGCCACCACTATCATGACAAAAAAGAAATAAAAAATAACGGCAGTTAGAGATTAATAAGAGAATTAGATTTGGTTTGGTCAGTGCTCAAGGGATCGCATGGACTGTGAGGGAGCCCAGGAGGCATTCTGTTATGTGATATGGGGTGCGGGGTGGGGTCCGGAGGAGTTGGATTTCTTGTCTTATCTCACATTGCCCAGCTGTATCCCTCAGTGGGCTTGGAAAAACAAACCAGAAAGCATCCTTCCATACAAAAACCAACCAACCAAATGAACATGGCATGCTTTTATCTGGAATATAGCAAGCTTTTGCATCCTCTCGGCTTGGAAAGCTTTTGCAAAGCTCTTTCTCCTCTGGCTCTATGCCTCTAGATGTGATGACTGCTGTCAGTGAAACCAGGCTGAGTTTGCTAGTCATAGCCTTTACACCAGGGGGAGTTCTTGAATTTTCTTGGTTTGCGATTCCTTTGAGCATCTTTGATACTCAAAGCAATACTCCGATGACAGGTATTACTTTTTCACCCCCAAAATCTGCATATACATGTCCTCTCCTGGAACTTCCTGGGAGTTTGTGCACCTAGGGTTACATGCACCTGTTCTAGAAGCTGAGCACGTTCATCCAGGTATTATGCATGCTGTGTGAGCAGGGTCAACGTGGCGCCCATTAAGCCTTACCCATAGCTCCTCCATCATCTAACAAGCTTAAGTTAGAAGTCAACATATTTGGTTCTTTTAATTGGAAATTTCCAGGATGTGGGCTTCAGACACCACTGGATTCAGGCTTCAAGTGTAGCATCAGAATTAAGTCTTTGTTCATCCTGGAACTCTGCTCTCCAATGGGTTCTTAGATTCTCCTACAGAGCCAAAGTTCTAGGTGTCTGTGATATTAGCACTAGTAATTTGAGGAAGAGAGATGAATTCTTTCTCTTCCAAGGTCCAAATCAAGCTTCCAGAGAGAGGCGTGGGCCACAGATCCACCCCGATGTGTGGTCAGTCTGTGTCAGTTGCCTCCCCTGTGTGTGGGAGAGGTGGGGGCCATGTAACTGACAGCCCTAAAAAGTGGAGAAAGGAGTTTCTGAGAAGAAAAGATCCTGGCCAGAACAAAGGTAACAAGCGTCTGCTATAGACACGTCTACAAATAACTGCAAGTCAGCAGGATGGATACTCTAAAGGAAACACGGCAAGGTCCACTGGGGACATAGAAGTGCTTATTGACTTCACTGGATGTGTTCCAGGTAACACCAAATAAAGCCTTGTAGATGATACCACACATGATACATTTTTTTTTTAAGATTTTATTTATTTATTTGACAGACAGAGATTACAAGTAGGCAGAGAGGCAGGCAGAGAGAGAGGAAGGGAAGCAGGCTCTCTGCTGAGCAGAGAGAGCCCGATGTGGGACTTGATCCCAGGACCCTGAGATCATGACCTGAGCTGAAGGCAGAGGCTTAACCCACTGAGCCACCCAGGTGCCCCAACACATGATACATTTTTTAAAAATTAAAATAGAAATATATTAATTATATTCAACACGTTTCTCTACAGCTCCATGGTTACTGTCCTCCTTGTTCATTTTTTATTTCTGGATCCAAGCACAGTCCCTGCATATTTTAGCCACTCAACAAATATTTGTTGAATTGGAATTTTAGAACAGCAGTAAGATAACCTCCTGTTGAGATGAAGACTTAAAGAAGTTGAAGCACAAGAAGATCACGCTGAAATTTACATCCCACTTTTTGGGATGCCTTTAGTTAACTTTTATCCAGAGACTAGGTTTTGAAGTAACATCAGAAGTCAGTTTTACTTTTATTGTTACTTTTTTGTCACAAACATCTGACAGCCTCGATTTTTTATAAGTTCTCAGGCTTCTTGCCCCATGATCAAATGAAGCATTATATGAGAACACTACGTAAACTGTAAAATTATGGGAAAATGTAAGCCGCTTTTATGATTTAAAGTTTGGAAACTCAATCTTTAACTTACTCTTGTGCTCTAATGGCAGTCCATAAAGAATCTGGAGTGTTCTTAGTCAGCTTGCTTCTCTTTCAATCCAGCAGCTACTTGGAGAATTGATTTATAGACTTTTTTTTTTCCCCACTCTGGTCTGAATAGGCCCCCAAACACATAGAATTTAGCCAGACTGCATAGTTATTAACTAGCAGCTAATCAGGATCTGGTGGAAAAAATTACTAGGGTGAGGAATTTTGATCTGTTCATACCAGTTACTCATCCCCAACACTTTTGATCATTGTGTTTAAGCACCATGGCCTCCCACGTTACCCCAGCTCCTTTCACAAAGGGTCTGTGCGGATTTTCTCCCCCGACTGTATTTTCAATGGATCTCAGGCACTAAGTTGAACTCTTTACCCTTGGTTTACCTCCCACTCATCTCTGGTCCATGCTCAGCCCTCTTTTATTTTATCTACTTGGATGTTTATTCATTGATCATATAATGAACACCCATGAGCTCACTATCCAGTTAGAGAAGAAACACACCGACCATCATCTTCCATCTTTCGAGTGCTCCTGACCTCACCCACTTACCTCCTCCACTCCCGGGCCTCCTCCCACTAGATGTAACCACAGTTCAAAATTTTGTATTTTTATTTTTATTCATTCTTGATTTAAAATATATTTTTAAATCACATATACATGTGTGCAAACCATATAATGATTAGTTTTAATTGTTTGTAACTCTTTTGGAGAAGATATCATGCCCTATTTAATCTTCTGGGATGTTGTTCCCATTTAGTTTTCTATTACCAAGAGTCATTCATACTGTTGTGGCTGCTGTGATTCATTCATCTTCAGCGCCCTGTAGTGTTTCATGCGGAGAATACACCAGCCTTTATTTATCTGGCCTGCTGGACACTGGAGTTCAGGCTTTCACATTTCTTGCTGTGATCAAGAGAGCTGCAGTGGAGATTTTCATAGGTGGTTCTCTCTCCTGGTGCATACCTGGAACCATCTTCGGTTTATAACCAGGAATGGAATGTGGGTTGGTGATAGGGTGTGGGAACGTTCAACGTTGCAAGACAATGCCAGACCGGTTTCCAAAGCGGTCGTGGCAGCTTATGCTCTCACCAGCGACACGTTAAGACATCCTATTGATCTGTCCTCTTCAGAACTTGGTATCACCAGATGTTTTAATTATTCCCCATCGAATGGACATAAATTCATATCTCTTTATGGTCTTCATTTGCATTTCCTAGATTATTTATGAGGGATTCAAGAAATGGGACAGGGAAACATGATTATCCATACGAAAAGAAAATCAGATTCCTATCTCACATCAGACATGCAAATCAACTCCAGATGGATTAAGGGTTCAAATGTCAAAAGAAAAACTTTAAAATTTTTAGAAGAAAACATGGGAAAATACCTTTAGGTCTTGAGGGTAGGGGAGGATTTCCTAAACACCAGACACAAAAAAGCTCACTATAAAATGGAAATGTGATGGATTTAACTATAATGAAATTAAAAACCTGTATTCATCAAAAGACATGTTAAAGAATATAAAAAGATGAACTGCAAACTGACAGAAGATGTCTCACATACAATGAAGAATCTTTATCAAAAATATTTTAAGAATTCCTACAAATCAGTAAGGAAAGGACAACACCTGAATAGAAAAATAGGCAAAAGAGGAGACACATAAAGGCGATACCCATATGGCAAACTCCATTTTCCTTAATTTTGGAAAGCATCTTTGGCTAAAAACAGGTAAGTTTAAAAGCTACCATGGTTTTCCTCCAGGCTAAGAAAAAAAGAAGCATCTAGAAGAACACAATGCAAACTTAAACATTCCTCTAATAGTCCAGGAAAAGCAACTAAAACTAAAGGAAAGTAGAATATTTACCAATGTATTTTAAGTTTACTCTCTGATTTTGTTATTCCTGTTGCCTTACGCATTGTTGGCAGTCAACAATGGTTAATTAATTGATTGATTCACTGTGCCTGATTTCTGTAAGCCTAACTTTGATTTCTTTCAGACTCAGAACAGATGGGCACAAGTTTTAAGACATTAATAAACATTATAAAACAGGATCTCCTTTCTCTGAACTCTACACCCTGCTTGCTATAAGAATAAAGTATCCACTTGAAGGAAGAAATCAGATTTAATCTAAAAGGCATGGTATAACTATGCAGAGCCCAGACCCTGTGGTTGAAAACAAAGTGCTTAGTCGGCATTGTTAGGGAGAATCAGAGCACAAAAGAGGATGAGAATGCCCCCGGGCCCCCTGCACAGTCAGACCTCAAAAGCAAACAAATGTGCTTTTATAAAACAGGCACTACATTGTAAGGGGGCCTCAAAGAGCACTAGTTTGATAAAGGTGACATTTCAGAAACTAGGTACTTGTTTTGTATCTGATTGTTAACATGTGAGCTCATCCTATTTTATTTCCAAATTTTTATTTAGGAAAACAGTTCAGAATGTTTCCATTCCCAACGATTGGTTGGTAGGAGAGTATCAGAAAAAAACTGATTGATGTGCTAATATTGTCTTGTATTTTCTGCAGAAGCTATGTCCTAATTAATATAATCTTTGTGTTGATTGGTTGGTTGGTTGGAAATTACATACTGAAAGACTTAGCATTTTGTATTTTCTTTGACCCAGCAATTTATGAATTTAGTCTAAGGAAAAAATAATGAAAGAGCCTAAGTATAAGTTACTAAAATGTTGATCAAAGTGTCATCTATAAAAGTGAAAAACTGAGAACAATCTAAATGTGGAAAGTGGGGAACTGATTAAATTTTTAATCGATGCACTAGCCATTAAAATGATGAAAAGCAATATTCAAAGACATAGAAACTGATCTTCTGGTCCCAGGTTATCAACCCAGATTATAATCATGAGGCACGATTCTCCTCAAAGCATATACACCAATGTGTGCCTAAAGAAAACATACTGGAGAGCTAGCCACCAAGCAGAAGAGAAAAGGCAGTACAAATGAATAGAGGGCCACTGGACAGCCACAGAGCACAGACAGATGAGCAGAGATAGAAAGGCTAGGAGTAAAAACACAAACACAGAAATAAACAAAAAAAAAGTAGGAAAATATTTGTTTGAAGGAATTAAAAAACAAACAAACATATGCTTGAATCAACTCTCAAAATAAGAAAATCATTGAAGACTGTGTCTAGTTGCTGGTGTAACAGATTACCACAAACTTAACTGCCTAAGACCACAGAAGTTTATTATCTTACAGGTTTGCGTGTTACAAGTCCAGTAAGTGTTCTCAGTGGGTCAAAGGCAAGGTGTTGGCCAAGCTTTGTTCCTTTGTGGAGTCTCTAGGGAAGTCTCTTTCCTTGCCTTTTTTTAGCCTCTAGAGACCACCCATATTCCTTGGCTTGGTTGTCCCTTCCACCATCTTCAAAGTCAACAATGTTGTGTCTTTGACTGTTCATCCATTGTCACATCTTCCTCTGACCACAGCCAGAAGGGCTTCTCTGCTTTTAAGGACTCGAGTGATCCAGAGTTATCTCCCCATCTCAAGGTCCTCAACCTTCATCACATGATGGTCATTTTGCCACGTGATTATGGGGATTTGGACCTGGACATCTTTGAGGGGCTGTTATTTTGCCAACTGCAGGACCCTTGTAAGCACAATATTTCCAAGATTCCTCTATGTTGTTGTGGGTCAGTAGTTCTTTCTACTGCTGAGCAGTATTCTGTTGTATAAGCACATCACAGTTGTACATCTATCCTGTTGATGGATCTTTGCGATATTACCAGTCTTTGGCTACTATGAATAAAAATGCATTTTTAGAGTATTTTTAGAGTGTTTTCTGTTTCTTTTGGGTAAAGATGTAGGAGAATTGCTAGATTACAGGGTAATACTGTATTTGACTTTTCACATGTTAACAGGTCATTCATAGAACTTCTGTCAGGTGTCCGTTCAAGTGTTTTGCCCAGGTTTTGCTTTTATGGGGCTGCTTGCCTTTTTATTATTAGTTTGTAGATGGCTTTTCTATGTTCTAAAAACAAATCCTTTGTCAAATATATGTATTGCAATATTTTCTTTCAGTCTGTGTCTTGTTTTTTTCTTTTCATAATGGTCTCTCTGATGAACAGAAGTTTTATATTTTGATGAAGTCTGGTTTCTCAAAAGAAGGTCAAGGAGAGCCCTGTAGGGAGGTCAGAGTTTAATTTCACAGAGGAGGATTCCATAGGACCCTGAGGAGAAATGGTGAGGTGGTTAAGGTAGATATTCAGAACAAATCTTCAGGAGAAAGTGGTCAATGGAATGCAGAAGAGATGCCAATTAAGATAAAGAACTAGTGTTAAAAATGTGAGAAGTTGGGGCACCTGGGTGGCTCAATGGGTTAAAGCCTCTGCCTTCAGCTCAGGTCATGATCTCAGGGTCCTGGGATGGACCCTGCATCGGGCTCTCTGCTCAGCAGGGAGCCTGCTTCCTTCCCTCTCTCTCTCTGCCTGCCTCTCTGCCTACTCGTGATCTCTCTGTCTGTCAAATAAATAAATAAAATCCAAAAAAAAAAAAAGGAAAAAAAAAAGTGAGAAGTCGCCCTGTTTCAAAATCATAAGCTGCCTCAAGGAGACCACGCAGTTCTCCTTCACAGAAGGACCAAGTGACCTTCTGGAAGCAGAAATTTGTGTAAATCCCATTGTGAGGCTGTATGGTTAAATTCAGGGTCAGGGCTGGTGAAACATAGGGTTCCCCACCCCTCCTCAGTAAAGGACAAGGTCACACTTGAACCGTGAGGTCACTTATCATCTTTGTCAGTATGGCCATGTGGTTGGGACCATAGGGGCCCCTGGAATAGAAAATGGAACAAGTCAAAAGCTCAATGGATTATAGGGTTAACCTTTGCCTTTTGTCTGGTTCTACAGTAGGAAACACACTACAGTGGACTCATATAAGCAATAAGAGGTAGGTAGGAGCACGTTAACTGAAGCATTGTTTGTGACAGAGACTGAGAACAATCCAAGTGTCCAAATGTCCATCAACTGGAGTGTCCATCAACTGGAAAGTGGCTAAATAAAGCCTTCTGTAGTCACTCAATGGAGTTCAATTTGGCAGATTCAGTGAATAAACTAGATCTGTGTGTATCAGCATATGTAAAGACAATGTTGAGTGAAAACAAAACATGTTGCAGCACAAGTTATGTAAATTTTAAAACCACATAAAGTATTACTATACACTTTTTTTACATAAATATACACATATAGTTTCAGTACTAAAACACAGACTGGGAGGGTACTTACCAATTCCTTGTAGTGGTTGACTCTGGGGAGGGAGAGGGCTAGGGCTGGGAAAGGAAAACCAAGGGGATCTTGACCTGGTCTGTATTGTTCTATTTCTTTTATTAAAAGTATTTGAGGGGCGCCTGGGTGGCTCAGTGGGTTAAAGCCTCTGCCTTGGGCTCAGGTCATGATCCCAGGGTCCTGGGATTGAGCCCCGCATCGGGCCTTCTGCTCAGCAGGGAACCTGCTTCCCTCTATTTCTTTCTGCCTGCCTCTCTGCCTACATGTGATCTCTGTCTGTCAAATAAATAAATAAATAAATCTTAAAAAAAAAAGTATTTGACGCACATGAAAAGGTGGTCATTTAATTACTTATTAGGAAAATGTAAATTAAAGCCAGAAGAAGAAGGAAGAGAACGAGGAGGAGGAGGAGGGAGGAGGGGTGGGAGAGAGGAAGGTAAAGGGGGACGTGGGGGAGAAAGAGAAGACGATGAAGAATTGCAGTCAGGTACCAGACTCAGTCGCCAGAGTGGCTACACTTAACAAGTCTAACAACATCATATGTTGACACAAATATGGAGCAACTGGAATGCTTATACATTGCTGGGAACGTAGATTTATTCAACCACTGTTGACTTGAAAACAGTTTGGCAGTATCTTTGAAAGCTAAGCGGGATATGTCTATCCCATGATTCTGAAATGCCACTCCTAGGTATAAACCCAAGAGAAGTGATTTTGTGCCCCAAAAGAAACATACAAGGCTGTTCATAGTGGCTCTGTTTGTATTAGGCAATGACAAGAGATAATCAAACCCATTTTGTTACTCTACTTCTAGATACATATCCTAGAGACTATTATGTAGACAAGGGGACAGGCCCACGAATACTTATTACAGAGCCACTTACCATAGCAACAGTGACAAGAGCAAAATAACAGCCCAAATGTCCACCAGCAGGAAGATGGCTTAATATTGCAGCAATAAAGATGAATCTCGAAGACATTATGTCAAGCAAAAGAAGCCAGATATAAAAGAACATATACAGTGTGATTTTGTGAAGGAGTTTTCAAATTAGCAAAGCTAATTCCTTGTGACAGAATACAGAATAGGGGTTACCATTACGGTTGCTAATGGGGTGTTATTGACTAGAACACGGCATAGGGATCCTTCTGGGATGAAGTCAAAATACTGCATCTTGATCAGGTTGGTAATCACCCAGGTGTATACATAGGTAAAAATTTACCAAACTGTACATTCAAGATTTGTGTACTTTATCATATGCTAGCTTTGTCTCAAAAAATATCCAAGGCAAAAATAACGATATTAACATGTGTTAATTCTCAGTTTGGATACAGAGTACTATTACCTAATTTTCTCTTAAAATTTATAATTAGTAAAGAGAGAGAGCAGTAGTCCTCCATAGCCAAAGGGACACCCATCCTGGAGGGGCCTTTTGCCCAGCCATTCTCCCTGATGTCTGGGTGAGTTCTTTTACAAAGGGGTAGAGATGACAATAGCCAACCAATCTCTGCTAGAAGAGACAAGGTTATCTTCTTTGTCACTCAGGAAACTGACACAGCTGCTAAAAAGTAGGGCTGTTTCTAGGCTCTTCGGAAGATCAACTTGGCTGATTCTTTGGCTGACGGGGACTCAGAGTCTTCCTGCAGGAGGCGGGCAGGCGTGTCCACCACCCTGCACCCCAGCCCCGGATAAGAAGGCAGAACTGCGTTTGGAAAGCAGCTCCCTGGCCTCAGTTTCCAGATTGGACGCTGCTGAGTTAGCCCAGGGTATCATCACTGGGTGCGATGCAAGTTAAAGAGCATGAGGGAGAAAAGGAGAGAAAAAAAAAATTTAAAAAGGAGGTGGGAAAAATAAGAAAAGGAGGTAAAATGAAAGATGCCTGTCGCTTTAAGGGCCTGGGATCCGCTCTGCCACTCGGAGCCTTTTCCTCCTGGGGGCTCCGTTCTTCATTGTACACACGGAGGAAGAGAAAGTGCGGTGAAACCCAAAGTGACTCCGAAACCAGGGAGACCTGCCTTTCCATCACTACCTGACTGGCAACCTACTTAATCTCTGGTGCCTCAGTTTCCTCACCTGTGAAACTAGCAATAATTCCACTTCTCAGGATTGCTGTATGGGCTGGAAATGGTGCATGACAGAATCTGACCCAGGAGGCTCTTGATAACCGGGTAAGAGGCGTCTCTACCCTCCCGGGCCAGTTTTGTGGGTCAGAGACCCTGGCAGCCTTGACCAATAGGACTTTCTGTGATGCTGGCCCTTGAGTGCTTAATATGGGTCTGGTGAGCCTGAGAGACTGGAGGTTTTTATTGTAGTCTATTTTAGCTGCCTTACATTTACATAGCCACCTGTGGCTAGTGGCTGCCTCCTGGGGCAGTGCAGGGAGAGTTATTCTTGACCATGACTGGTCCCCAGCAAGATGGCTGGGTAGGGTCGCCCATTGGAGCAGACGCTGAAAGGCACCGGGTATGCGCTACATCTAAGCAGTAATTTCTTTCCCTGACAAAAACTCCTCCTGAATAAAGTCAGGGCTAGCGTCAAAGGCCAGGACAAGGTCAGACTCCGGGCTCTCAGATGGGAGCAATTAAGGCTTGTAACCGCGTGCACTCCACGCCTTCTGCCCCTCTTGTCCTCTATCTCTGCACTCGGTTTGCCCACAACGCTTAAGTCCCCTGGGGAAATGGGGTGGGGACGCGGGAGCCTCCCTCAGCGTGTGTGACCCCCGTCTGGGCCTCCTAGGGCTACTTTATTCTTCGCAGCAAACCCCAGCGGCTCAGCACATCCATTTCACAGATGAGGAAACTAAGACTGGAGGAGGTAAAGGGTACGCGGCAGGAAGAGCAGGGGGAGTGCTCCAGCCCAGTGCTCTTTGGGGCTCGGGTGGCGACAGAGACACTTCAGTGAGGCAGGTTGTCAGGGCGCGCGGGCGAAGTGGCGAGTAAATATTTGGGGCTGTAACCCGGGCTCCGGCAACTCGCCGTCACTGCGGTTCCGCGGTGGGCGCGTGGCGAGGGCGGTGCCTGGGGGACAGGAGCGTCCCCCGCGCGGCTGCTGGGACACACCCGCCGGCCCCGCCCCGGCCCGCCTCCGCCCGCGGCTATAAGAACGCGGGGGAAGGAGGGTGGCGGCGGCGGGAGAAAGAGCGGGCGAGTGCGCGGAGCCGGGGGAGACGCAGCAGGAGCGCGGCCAGGCGAGCCAGACCCGCGGGGCGCGAGCGCGGACAGAAGCCCGGGTAGCGGCACAGGCCTCGGCGCGAGCGGTCGCAGTCTCCGGGCTCAGCATCCCGCAGGACCCTCCGCCGCGCGCGCGGGGCCGAGCCCGCCCATGAAGCCGCCCGCCGCGCAGAGCAGCCCCGCGGCCGCCGCGGCGGCAGGTGAGTGTGGGACCCCTAAAGCCCCGGCCCTTCGAAAGAAAGGGCGTCCCGCGGCGTCCGTCTCCATCCTCACCCGCGGGACCCTGCTGCTGGCGGGTTCGGCCGTCCTCCGGCGCCGGGCTGGGGGACCCTTGACGGGCGCATCCCCACCCAATCTTCCCACCGCCCCCGGTTCGCGCTCGCCCCCGGGGGACGCGAGTGGCGGCGAGTCCCCGACCGCGCGTGGGAAGAGTTCCGCTGCGTCGATTAGCTGGGTGACCTTTGGTCGGCACCCCCACGCGGCGGAGGCTCAGTTTCCGCGTCCGTGGAATGGGCAGGGAGTAGAACCGCTTCAGGGGCTGGTTGAGAGCCGCAAAGATGAGCGACGGGCAGCGCCAGCGTGGCTGTCACGCGGCACGCGCGCCGTGAATGCCGGCTCTCTTCGGGAATGGTGGCGGCCCCCTCGGGGCCCCGGGACGGGACGGCCGCGCCGCGCCAGCACCTGAGCCCGCCCTCCCCGTCCCCAGCCCCGGCCTTGGACTCGGCGGCCGCCGGGGACCTGACGGATGCGCTGTGCGAGTTTGACGCGGTGCTGGCCGACTTCGCGTCGCCCTTCCACGAGCGCCACTTCCACTACGAGGAGCACCTGGAGCGCATGAAGCGGCGGAGCAGCGCCAGCGTGAGCGACAGCAGCGGCTTCAGCGACTCCGAGAGTAAGTGTGGCAGTCGGGAAAGAGGGGGAGCCCGGGGAAGTCCCTCTAAGGAGCGCGGGGGGGCTCGGGTCTCAGTTTGCCGATCTTAGACCGAGGGATGGCGTCCAGCGCAGTGAGCCCCCTGCACCGCGCGGTCCTAGGACGCCCGCAGCGGGGGCAAGACCCCGGGGGCTGTCTTTCGGAGGCTCTCGGAGGGCCAGCTGGGCTACCTGCCACCTGTAGGTGTCCGGAGGCCTGAGGGTTTTAATAAAGCAGCTTGTCCTTTCTAGCCAGACGGGACTCTTGGGACCCCAGCCAGGCTTTCTTTCAGCTACCTCTCCTCCCTTCCCCTGCCTTTCTCTCTTTCTGCAGTTTTTGTTTTTTTGTTTTTTTTCAGATTGTGTGGGTCAAGTGCCACAGGAATGGGGGTGGAGGAAGATAGGGCAGGGCACAATACTGAAAAAATTTGTGACACCAGGCAAGATTTCATAAGCTGCTGTTCTTGGGATTTTTGAAATAACTTCTTGCGTTTTCTTCTGGCTCTGAGCTCCCAGACTTGCTGCTGTACTGCCCGTAGTTTTGAAAGACTCTGGCGCTACAGAGTTCAAGTATCCCTTTTCCTTCAGGCGGGTCCACCGCGGGGACTGCGGGCTTGCACACCTCCTCCCACCCACTCAGGTTGGAGAGGGAGCCAGAGCACATGGGCATAGAGGTGCCTCCTGGCACCTTTCTCATAAGCAAGACTAACCCTGGGTCTCTTTGTCTTAAACAACCTTGCAAGGAGTGAGACAGCTTTTTTCCGAAGACCAAGTAGTCTGTAAGGATTATAGATACCTGTTTCGGTCTCAAACAGCAAATTTGGTGGAAGCCCTGGTGGCTCAGTTGGTTAAGGGTCTGCTCTCTGCTCAGGTCATGCATGATCTCAGGGTCCTGGAATGGAGCCCTGTGATGGCTTCTCCCTCTCCATCTGCTGCTCCCCACTGCTTGTGCTCTTTCTCTCTCTGTCAAATAAATAAAATCTTAAGAAAGTTTTTTTTTTTAAAGATTTTATTTATTTATTTATTTGACAGATAGAGATCACAAGTAGGCAGAGAGAGGAGGAAGCAGGCTCCCAGCTGAGCAGAGAGCCTGATGCGGGGCTCCATCCCAGGACCCTGGGAACATGACCTGAGCTGAAGGCAGAGGCTTTAACCCACTTTAACCCAGGCGCCCCAAATAAATAAAATCTTAAAACAAAAAAACAAAAAAAACAAAAAAAACCCTAACCAGCAAATTTGGTGACTTTTCAGTATTATGTAATTGTTAGTTTTCAAATTTTGGATGACTTATTATTTCTCAAAGTGAACTTTTCTGAATAATTCTTGAGACTTCATTCCCTAGACCGGTTACCATCATGAATATCACTCCCTTTGCTGCCCTTGACTCTGGAAGTGAAAGCATGACACAGTGACCTTTCCTTGTGATTCTCTTCTTTTGAAATCTGAAGCTCTTCCTTGTTCCAGGGCAAAGACACAGTTCCAGACCTCAACATGAGCTGTCTTCCTGAAAAGGAATAAAGGCACTCATCACCCTGTCCAGGGTTTGAGTCAGAAACCTGAGGTCCCTCTTGACTTTCCTTGGCAGCCCCGCCCAAGGGTTAGATTTAATTGCAGCTTTTGAGGTGAAGGGGAATGGAATAGTGTGCTGTTAATTTTCTGTTTGTATTTCTGGACTTTATGAGTAATGATGGGATCAATTATTTTTGAATTTCAAAGGGAAATCTAAAAACTTTTGAAATTTGTCTCACTATCTGGGGCCAAACTTAAATATGTCTCCTGGGGCATGGAGCGAGTTACTCATCAAGTACCAATTCTCTCCCCCACAGGAAAGAAAGCTGGGACAGTCTGTCCAGCGCTGTGCTCTTGCAAAGAACAACTTTCTAAACCACAGCAGCGTTTGGCTGGGATATGGTCTGAGCTGGCCCATCAGGGGAGATTGCAACTCCCTGGGAGTAGGATTTCAGAGTTGGTTTTCAGGGGCCTCAAAGACAAGGCACTCAGAAACACATTCTTAACGATTTGGGGGGAGACATTTGGAGTTGTCTACAGTTTCTCTTGAGGGGGGGCATGCCCTTGCACGCATGTGTGTATTTTGTTTTCTGTTTTTGTTGTTAACGGTTTCGCTGACCCTTAGTTTGGTGGCTAGAGGCAAAGTAGGGATGGTCTAAAGAAGGCTCCGATGACACTTGTGTTCCTTATAAATGTGTAGTTTGTCCCCCATAAGACTGGTTAGAAATAGTGTTGGCAGAAGCAGTGTCAAATAATAATTTCTTGAGGAAGCATAATGTTTGTCTCTTAACTACCACCAAGAACTGAGCACAGACATTTACTTATTTGATGTGTTTACCTGTTCACTGCTTTTCTGAGGAGGAGAATGAGAGAGGTAGATCCTACTGAGATTTAAGCCACCAAAAGGAGGACCTACCAGGATAAAAATCATAAGAGCAACTCACTTTTACGAAGCCTTTATTAGGATTATTATTATTATTTATTAGCTCTTACTAGTAGTGGTCCATTTACTGTGCTTTACATGTGTTATCTCATAGGATCTCTACCACAGTCCTAAAGACTGCTCTGGTCACCATGGATCGTTAGCCGGTCCTACTGGACCTGGGTCACGTGCCTCTTTATAGTGGTTGTGCCTGAAGGTGTCTCTTCAAGGCAGTGGTCATCTGCCTGGGTCAGTGGGGCCCAGGCTGAGTTCTGTGGGCGCCCTGGGCAGTAGGTGGGTCTCAGTTTCTCTAGCTGCGAAATTGAAAGGATACCGTTTAGTAGTGCTAGTGGAAACATCCATAGGCTCAACAATTTAGGAGAAAAAATTTGCTCTGTTTCTTGCTTTCAGGAAAACCTTAAAATGTATACACCAGGCTCTGTTCTATAGATCAGATACAATTGTGCAAGTGTCTTAAATGGAAATGTTACAAATGAGCTATCAGCCAGTGGTCCTTGATTCTCACTCAGCCTCATCTAGGACTCTATCACTCAAGAAAGGTAGCCACCTTACACAGTAGCTCAAAGCAGCAATTCTGTTTTTTGAAGAACCCTTCCTTAGGGGCGCCTGGGTGGTTCAGTTCGTTAAGCATCAGCCTGATTGTAGCTTAGGTCATGATCTCAGGGTCTTGAGATTGAGCTCCGTGTGTGGGCGCCATACAGAACCCGCGTAAGATTCTCTTTCTCCTCTGTCTCCCTCTGCCCCTACCCAAAAAAAAGAAAAGGGGAAAAAAAAAGAAAAGAACCCTTCCTTTTCTTACTAAAATAAAAAAAGGGTTGCTTGCATCCAAAGAAGAAACAGACTATTCCTTCCATCCAAAGAAGCAAATTACTTAGATAGAAGAATGTACATTTAATAAGTACTCCCTGTTCCCACTTACAGGGGGTCCTTTAGAGACATGAAGAGGACCAAAATGAAAAGTGCAAGATCACGCCACATTCGGATGGCATTCAAATGGGGGTTGATCAGAACAGGCTGGTTCCTTTCCCCTAGACTTGGGTCCAACAGACACTTTGGTGGGAGCTGTCTTAATGTCAGCAGTAAAAGGGCAGTGTAATTAGGAGCTCGGGCAATGTTGTTCAAACTTGATCCTTAGAGGTGCCCCAGAGGCTATAAATTTCTTGGGTTTAAACTTATTTTAAAAAATATACTGCTTTTTAGTATTTTTTAAACAAAATATTATTTATTTCTGTGACAGAGAAACAGTGAGAGCAGGAAGAGGAGCAGGGAGAGTGGGAGAGGAAGCAGGCTTCCTGGTGAGCAGCAGGGAGCCCACGAAGGGTGTCTGCCACCTGCCGCTGTCTGCCGTGGGGGTGGGGCTTGATCCCAGGACCCTGGGAGAGGGCAGACTCCTAACCACTGAGCCACCCAGGTGCTTTGAGTTTTTCAATATTTTCAAAACTGTAAATGCACACCATGATTCCTCAAATATGTTCAAAGAAATTTTCACTCAGGATTACCAAGTTTTAACCAATGTGTTAATTTATATTTTCATCGAATGATTTTACATGAAGTTTATATTAACTTGAACTTTGGAAGGTGGTAGGAACTTCCGTCTTTGCTGTGTTGGGGTTTCACACACCTTTTTCCTTTGAACGGGGGTGGGGAAGTATTTTGCTACTTAACAGGAAGGATCCAAAGGCTCCTGTGTATGCAAGGGCTATTGTGATATTGTAGAACCGTCTTAGGGAATGAGGAACTGGCTCCTTTAGCATGCGCAAGACCAGAGCATTTGTATATCTTTGCCTAGACTCTTTCAGCGTGTGCACCTGCTGGACGCTGGGTGCCAGCTTGATAGTGTATTGGCAGATCCAGGATAGGAGCTCCAGAGGCTAGAATCTGAACTTGTTGAAGCCAGGAGAGAATGGAAGCTTAGGAGATCCTCAGGTGGTCCTGGCATGATGGTAGGGGTTCCAGGTGGGGGAATGGGGCTCACTTTGGCAGAGAACTGGAGAGGTGTCGAGAGGGAAGCTGGGGCTCTAGTGTTGAAGGGAGATTCACCCCCATTCCCTGTGGCAAAAGGGAAACAGATCCAAGGCTTTTTTCCCCCAGTTAATTACTATAGTTTGCTTGTCTTCAACGTGTGGGATTGTTCTATATTTACAGGAGCTCTGGGCAAGGTTTACCGTCTGTGGCTTTCCTTCCCTCTGGAGTAGCACATGTCGGCACTAACCCTAAATTACCTTTCTCCCCTGCCCCCACGCTCCAAAAGCTCAACTACATTTTAAACAAGCATCTGTTTTGACAGCCGAGTTCCTGAAGCTCTGTTGGTGAGCACTAAAGCGGGCTGTTTGTATATCGAATATGCTGACGTTTCTTCAGCTGGGGTCTTGGAAAACTTGGTCCCTGAGTGTGAGGTCTCGGCTTCAGCTCACCAAAGTTGCCTTGCCAAGGTCATTTCTAGTGGGACTTGGAGATGCCTGTGAGATGGGGCTTTAGAGCTGATTGAAGTCGATGCTGTGGAGCCTTGAAATATCTAGTCTTATCAGCTACCAATGTTCCCCAAATCATCACTGTGTGTGTCTCTCAGACCCCTGTTAATAGCAGCATCTGACACTGGGGTGAGGCGGTCACACGTTAATATGCTGTCTGTGAGCAGCACATTGGTATCATTTTATCAGACTGGCTGTTTGCGCGGGATGAAGTTCCAGAGGAGTGAAATGATCAAGAAGTCAGACTTTCCTTACCTTTTCATCGACCACAATGCCTTCCATGAGATCTTCATGGAGGGTGCTTCGTAAAAGTCTGTGGAGTGAAATTTTATTGGATAAAAGGAAGCAAGTTCTAGAGGTTGGGCTCCTTCTGTGTTGATGGTTTGTTTTACGGAGGTTTATTCTCAAGGGCCTCCGAAGGTAAGCTTCTCTTAAGAATTTTGTTACTCTTGGGACGCCTGGGTGGCTCAGTTGGTTGGACGACTGCCTTCGGCTCAGGGCGTGATCCTGGAGTCCCGGGATCGAGTCCCACATCAGGCTCCCAGCTCCATGGGGAGTCTGCTTCGCTCTCTGACCTTCTCCTTGCTCATGCTCTCTCTCACTGTCTCTCTCTCTCAAATAAATAAATACAATCTTTTAAAAAAAAAAAAAAAGAATTTTGTTACTCTTGGGATGCCTGGGTGGCTCAGTTGTTAAGCATCTCCCATGGGCTCAGGTCATGATCCCAGGGGCCTGGGATCCAGCCCCGCATTGGGCTCCCTGCTTAGCGGGAAGCCTGCTTTTCCCACTCCTTCTCCACCTGCTTGTGTTCTCTCTCTCACTGTGTCGCTCAGTCAAATAAATAAATAAAATCTTTTAAAAAAGAAGAAGAAGAATTTTGTTACTCTCTGAATAGGAGGAGGAAGCCGGGCCATAGTCTTGATGGTTACTGTTCTCTGTGGTGACCTCTCCTCTCCTGAACATGTCATCCTCCATTTTGCCGGGAACTTTAGAATAAAATAACGAACACCATAGGAATCATACCTAGAACACCTAGTTATCATTCCCCTTTTGCTGAAGAAGAAGAAACTGAAACTCAGATGTGAAGTGATCTGCACAGGGTCTCACAGCTGTCATGGCCTCCCATCCCAGCTGTCTCTACTGTGGCAGCTTCTGCTGGGCTTCTTAGCAGCTTTGGGCTTCCTGAAGTTGCTGTTTTTGTGAATGACGTGTGTACAGTATTACCACAGGGTGGAACTAAACTGTGGGCAGGTTTGGCTCAAGGAAGCTGGGGGTCATTTCCTGTTGACGGTTGAATATTTTGGAGCCTGGAATCAGGTCTGGCTCAGATTGTGCCCTGAAACTCATGGGAAGAGAGAGGAATCAGGTGTGGCAATGTGCTGGTGTATGAGCCTGTGTGTGGGGCGGGGTGGGGGCGGTTGGGAGGTATAAGGGGTGAGGGGGAGTGGGGAAGTGAGCACATGCTGTGTTGACATGCCTGCATGTGTGTGTGTGTGTGTGTGTTTATATATAGATATTGGAACCTAGTATTTTTTTCTCTCCCTCATTGGGGGAATAGCTTGAGTTCATTAGCAGTAAGAGGAATTTCTGATTATTTTAAGTTTGGTTTGCAGCCGACTTTATTAGGCAAGTAAGAGCCACTTTGTCTATATATTTTCTAAGTTTGAGGAAAATATTTGGCTCAAAAAGGCATTTTCACACCGGACTTTAAAAGACCAAGAGGTCCACTGTGGCAAGGTCCTGGTACTATGACTCATTCTCTACAGAGTCTCAAAATCACCTGAGTGACCCAGAATTTTTCCTGAATCCTCACTGGATTCTTTTTTTTCCCTACCATTTTGCAATGGCCTTTTCCATGTTGAGATCATTCCTTCCCCGAAAACGCAATGACACGGGTCTACTTGCTGTGAGGAAAAACAAATTGTGTGTGTGTGTGTGTGTGTGTGTGTGTCCCCCTCCCTCACCCCCATTTCCCCCCAAGAATGAGTATATGTGGCTGGAAAATTGTCGAGTTGGAGCAGAAAAGAGGTGAAGTCCAAAGTCAGGGCAAGGGCTGGTGGTGCAGGGTGGGGTGGACTGAGGTGTGGTGAAACTGGCTCTCAAAGACCAGCTGCTTCTAGGAGATAGAGACCAGAGGTGTGGCCACTGAAGTCTGGGCCCCAAGTCTCTGGGCTGGGCCTCTGGGCCAGGGATGGGGGCGATGCTCGCTGTGTCCCTCAGAACCACAGATTACGTGCCAGATGCCTCATATTCCTTCTTCTGGCTCAGGGGTCTGGGCATGAGGCTGGGCTCCCCGGGCCCTCTGTGGTTTTCCTGACCCTATGTCTTAACGTCATCTTTTCCCTACAAGTTTCTCAGGTTCTGCCTGTGGTAGTTCCCCTCCCTGTTGCGGGGTGTCTCACAGTAATGCTCTGCTGTCAATCAGACGTGACCACTTTCTTGTATGTAAGGGAAAGCCTTTCCCTTGGGGAAATCCAGACTGCTCTAGAGCTGGGCTCAGCTGACAAAGGCAGAAAGGCCTCCCCAGTTGAGTTCCATGGAGTGCAAGTGTCCTGAGAAATATTAAGGCGCTGCCATGAAAAATGCGCCCTGTAGTTCAATTTGAGAAGTAAGGATAAGCTGGTTTGTCCTGAGACCTCTTAGGGACGTTAAAGTGGGAAGACACAGTAGGAATCTCCAGGGGTGCTCCGTGTTTCTCAGACTTAGTTGATCGCACGGTTCTTCTTTCCAAAGGACCAATGTTCTGAGGAATATATTTTTGGGGAAATAATAAGTGTGAGATTTGGTATTTTGGATCTCAGTAGGTGTTCTTCATCAAGCCCTGAAAAGTGACTATGGTCCTTTTAGGTAATGTGGGCTGGAGCTCTGAAGGGAGTAAAATTGGGAAGGTTGGGCATATTTGGAAGAGTGGACAAGATGGGTGTGTAGGTCAGGAAGACAGATGGTGCTGGGACCACTGGGTCAGAGGAGGCTGGGGAGAAAGGGAGCCCGGTGTAGTGCCTTCTTTCACCTGAAGAGCCTTCCCGGGGCTCATCTCTGCTACAACCATGGCTGGCTCTGTGTTTGGTTTTAACCAGGAAGGTTGTTACTTTGTGACCTCAGAGGCCACATCCTGCTTCCGTTCGTTGGCTGCTCTGCCTTTGAGCCCTTCAAGCGGGGGCAGCTCAGCCACTAGCTCCCTTCTCGTGTCACAGCCACGTGGCTGGGCTGGCCGTGGGTTCGTCTCCCCCTTCTTGGCAGGGCCTAGAGAAGCAGACTCTCAGAACTTAAGAGCTGGAAGGGACTGGAAGGGTTAGGAAGCCTTCCCATTTTCTTGGTGGCTAAGCTGAGACTCAGAGATACTGTCTTGCTCAAGGGCAAGTCCCGAAGTAGCTGAGCGGGTTCCCTTGACTCCCAGCACAACCCTGCTTCTTGGACTTGCCTGGCTCTTGCTCTGGTCTTTAGGGGTCTGACAACAGAGGGAGCCACCAAATCACTCAAAGTGTCTATAATTGACAATCTCTAGAAGAACTATTTATCTCTGACCCTCTAGCTTCTCTCAGAGTGTGGGTTCTCAGAAGAACCACGGCAGAGACTCTTGAACAGGCAGGGAGGATTATTATTATTATTATTTAAACATTTCTTCAAAAGATTTATTTATTTATTTGAGAGACGGGGTGTCGGGCGGGGGAAGAGGGGAGGGGCAGAAGAAGAGGGAGAGAACATCTCAAGCAGGTTCCCCGCTGAGCATGGAGCCGGCACAGGGGCTGGATCTCATAGTTCTGAGATCGTGACCTGAGCCAAAATCAAGAATCAGACTCTTAACCGACTGAGCCACCCAGGCACTCCCAGAAGGGAGGATTATTAGCTAATGGGATCCAACCTTGTATTTGTATTATAGGAAATACAGAGGGCAGAAGGAACCTTTTTTAGGAAAGATGATCCATTAGGTCTAAAATCCGAACCCTGCCGCCCCACCCCCACCCCGTCAGCCAAGCATTGGCTGGATTGTCAGACATCTGGGCAGTGGGCTCCTATGTGCTGCAAAGGAGTCTGGTCCGGTCATGATAATCCTATCCTACTCTCCATTCTTTTTTTTTTTGTCTTCTAAAAAAAAAAAAATATATATATATATATATTTTTTTTCAATTTATTTATTTTCAGAAAAACAGTATTCATTATTTTTTCACCACACCCAGTGCTCCATGCAAGCTGTGCCCTCTATAATACCCACCACCTGGTACCCCAACCTCCCATCTACTCTCCATTCTGCAGGGAGGCAAGGACCTTGGTGTGCATGACACATTCACACACACACACACACACAGGCACAGTCCCCTGTCTCAGATCATTTTGGGGGCATCAATATAAAATCTGGAAATGAGCTTGTTTTCTTGACCACTTCGCTCTTTTTGGAGAGGAGCTCTTGGTTACCAATAGACTGTGGCCTGAAAACCACCTTGAGTGAGCTATGTTTTCTTTCCTGAAAGGTGCAGATTCGCTCTACAGGAACAGCTTCAGCTTCAGTGATGAAAAACTGAATTCTCCAACAGACTCCGCTCCGGCTCTGCTCTCCCCGGCTGGCAGTCCTCGGAAAGGTAAGCTGGTTAGCTGCGGTGTGAGTGTTTGCTTTAGCTTCTTACTGCCTTCCCCTCCTTCAGTCTTCTCCTCTCCTCCCCCTTAGCCCTGATCAATCTTCCCCAAATGTGCAAAACAAATAGAACTAACAGCCTCCTAGGGGACGGTGTGAAGGGCAGTTCGTTCTTTCTCAGGATTCTGATCAGTGTGAAAATGAATCAGATAAATGGAAGAAGCCAAATTCGCAGGGAGAGAGAAAACCTGTATTCCCCAGACTCTGCTTTCTCTCTCACATGGTGTGATCAAGGCTGCCAAATGACAGAG
This sequence comes from Neogale vison, assembly GCF_020171115.1. NCBI lineage: Eukaryota > Metazoa > Chordata > Mammalia > Carnivora > Mustelidae > Neogale > Neogale vison. Next base: position 114,225,937 of record NC_058095.1, on the reverse strand, counting down.
CTCTCTCCCCGACTGGTTGGTTCTAGAATTGAAAACTTAGAAGCAGTTGGGGTTTGCAGAAAGTGGGTTTCTTTCCATTGGCATTAACTAGTTGACCAATGCTTTCAGATTACTAATTTAACAAGTCAGTAAATTAGGGTCATCCTCACGAGACAAGCGATGATCTGACATGATTTAAAATAGCAGGCCCCAGCCCGGCTCTCCTGTGATATTAATAGACCTAAAAAAGTTTTTAAAGATGCATGAGCAGTTTCTTATTTTTTGGCACTTGTCAAGTGTCTCCAGCTAGAGAGCTGAATGTTCTGCTATATTGGACAAGTGCCCTTTTGAAAACAAAAGGAGTTTTTTTCCTCAAGAAACATTATACTTACTGAAAATAGTTGCAGAATGCTATAAAAATGGAGCAGAGTTAAAAAAAGAAATATGAAGATCCTATTAATGTTCTCACTCTTGGCATTAAGGAGGAATTTCCCTCTTTTTCAAAAGAATGATTTTTAAATTCTCCTCTCAACGGAGCAGTGTTAGCATCAGCCCCCCCGGGACTCTGCAATTGTCCAGCTCCCTGAGGGTAAAACAGAGCTATTGAATTCAGAGTGAAGGAGCAGTCTAGGAAGTGGCTTCAGCGGTGCCCAGATTGCTACCGGATCCTCCTGGAGATAGGAATTAAAGAGGGAGAGAAAGCTCTAGAGGGAGAGAAAGCTCTAGTGGCAGATTGACTTTAAAAGCTAAGAACAATGAGCTGTTTGTAGCCAGCAAGGGTTAATTAATAAAGCTCTCCAGGAATGCATTTTGGAGAAGGCATGAATAATGAGCTCTACAGGAAAGCCTATATATCTCAGGATCCAGAGATAAGAACCTGTTGACTTGTGCGGCCACCAGGATGGGACCAGGCTGTCCTGGACCCGGAAGCCTCCCGGCACCTTCCCCGCACCATTTTGACAAAGCTCGGTGTCTTTCCATTCCGTTGCTACTGGAGGGACTCTGAGGGCTGCACTGTCGCCCTGGGGTGGCAGCAGGAACAAGAATGGGGCAGAGGTGAGGCGGAGCGGGAATACTGACTCGGGGTGTCTGCTCTGCACAGTGCCATGCTTACCGAGTATTTTTTGACAGATTAATCCTCCATAGTCAAAAAATCAAAACATTTTTAAGAAAACTATTTTTTTAAAGATCTTTAAAAATTTTTTTATTTATTTGAGAGAGAGAGAGAGCGCGCGCAAGTGGGTGGGAGGGGCAGAGAGAGAGAGAGGGAAAACCAGACTCCCGCTAAGCACGGAGCCTGATGTGGGACTCGATACCAGGACGTTGGGATCACGACCTGAGCGGATGGCAGACGCTTAACCTACTGAGCCACACAGGTGACCCCAAATCAGAACTTTTTGTCTTCCCCTGCAGCCCCTCACTCCTCCTGCCCTTTTAAGGCAGTGAAGGGAGATTTTCCTTCCAGGTTGTTGGGATGGGGGAGGCGTGAGGGCTGATGAACAGAAAAACACAAGGAGACATTTTGGCAGGTCTTCAGAGTCAGCGTCTGAGTTGACTGTAAGTAAATGTGGAGCAGACACCGAGCACTGAGGGTTGGTACAGGACGCTTGAAAATCAGGTCCCTGTAGATGAGTGAGGCAAAAGGGGCCATATAACCCTGGGAGCCGAGGGCGCCATGAGCTGTTGTTGATAATGGAAACTGAAGGTCGACTCTTGTTTTTCAGCCAAACTAGGAGACACGAAAGAGCTAGAAGACTTTATTGCTGATCTGGACAGAACATTAGCAAGTGAGTACATGCCTGGTATTAAAAAAAAAAAAAAAAAATCAAACGGAAAACCAACCACCGCTGCTGATAAAGTGCCATAATATTTACCAGCTTGCCTGGGGGCAGGAAGTTACATCATCGGGCTTCTTTAGGTTCTGAAACCTAAGAACTCTAGTGGTTCAGAAAGAAGTTCTGAGGATAATCCTGTGTTCATGTGTATCTTGGCCCTTTCCAAACGCTGAGAACAGGCCACCGGCAAACAATGACATTTTGTTTGAGAAATGCAGAGTAGGGGTGAGAGGAAGATGGGAGCTTTACCACCACGAGAGCCTGGCAGGCTTTTCAGGGGAGAAATGAGCCGACTGACTGCAAAAGCATTGTGCTAACATGACAGATGGTTCCATCCCATGGACCGGGGAGGTCCTCTCAGGTTAGATCCAGGAACTTGGAGAGGTCTGACTTCTACGGGGTTGGGTCCCAAAGGAAAGAATTGGCCCGGGAAGACCCCGTAACGAAAGGGCCACGCCAACTGGTGAAAGACTTAAGTACACACTACCTTGTTTCCCATTTGGCAGTTACAGTAATGATACCCTTTTTGTGTGATTAAAAATGTGGGGAACTGAAGATAGCAGATCATAACTACAATGGGGGCAGAAGATGGATCCCTCAGAATTAATCTACCTACTTGGTTTTATAAAGAAAGGATCGTGGGGCCCTGGATGGCTCGGTGGGTTAAAGCCTCTGCCTTCAGCTCAGGTCATGATCCCAGGGTCCTGGGATGGAGCCCCGCATCAGGCTTTCTGCTCAGCAGGGAGCCTGCTTCCTTTCCTCTCTGCCTGCCTCTCTGCCTACTTAGGATCTCTGTCTGTCAAGTAAATAAATAAAATTTTTAAAACAAACAAACAAAAAACCCCATTGTGGGTTAAAAAGAAAGGATCTCAAGAGCCAGAAGGATCAACTAGAGCTTCTGGGATAAAAATCTGACCGGCTGTACTCTTGGCGGGCCTTAGGCAGTCATAGAGCAGAAGAATTTTGTCCCAGCCTCTTAATTTTTCAATGAAAGTGTTGATTTTCCCTAAGAAATATTTTTTTGCTGTACTCTGCTAAACGGCCAGGTCAAACCTGAAAAATTAGATCCGAAGTTTGTTAATTAAAAATGACTCTGTTTCTGACACTGAGACCTAACTGTGGGTAGGGAAGTCCTGGTGTTTTTCCTATTCATTGGAGAATTTTATGGCTCATTCTCTTCCATGCTGTACCATCCAGCCCACATCAGAAGACTAAGGCCTGTTTTGACAGAGATTATGGTAATTACAGCGCAGTTCAGGTGAGACCCAGGTAACAAGCCTGCCTACTTCATGGAAACTGCAGCCGGCTGCCCAGTTGTACCAGTTAATCCGACATACATCACGTGGGAAGCCCGCCATGACTTGTGGTGGTGCCTTTATGCCTGTCTGTGATGGTGTGATTTGGTTAAGCATAGGAATCGGAAACCTTTGTGAGTGGATAACTTATTTCTTCCCTCTTCACAGGCATGTGAAACCGGGAGAAGGTCTGGGTCCTTCCATCATAAGGAGAAGCTTTGGAAATCTCCAAGGACCTGGTAAAATCAGCGACGGAATTTGCCGCCAAAGCAGAGATGAACACTCACCTACCCCCGGGCCATGCTCCGGCTTGTCCTAACACCAGCCTTTAAGGTCATCTCTGGGCAATTTAGACAGTGACACTGACTTGGTTTACCAGCTTGCAGCATATTAGAACGGATGATCCACGCTAATATTCTGTTTTCTCTCGGAACCTAGCTTTCCCGTAATTTAAAGTGCTTTTATGAACATATTTGTAATTAATTATATATAGTTGGAAACAGTAATATGCTTTTCCCAGTATAATATATTTTTGTATGCAAATAAAATTTGAACTAGAGTCTGTATTTTTGTAAACTTTTTTTTTCCTTTCTTTCTTTCAATATATTCCCATTTAAATAATACTCTGGTGGGAATAACACACCTCTTGATGTCAAACAAGGGCCTTGGGTGCTGCCAGGTTGCTCTAGACAATAGGCTGGGGAACTTAGGGATCTCTTTGGAGCTCCATCAGTACTCCAGAGGGAAATGCTGGCATATGATTCGTGGGAAATTTTAATTTGAGGATTGGGGGCTTTTTTATTGAGGTATAGTTGACATACAATGTTACATTAGTTCCAGGTATCCAACGTAGTGATCTGACAATTCTATGCATTACTGGACGCTCTTGGTGATAAGTCGGTCACCGTACAAAGTATTAGGATATTACTGGCTATATTCCCTACACTATACTTTTCATCTTTGACTGAGGGTGGTGGTTTTAATGGAAGTTGGGTTTTTCCTCCATCTCTATTCTCCTGATATCTTACCACCTTTTCAGGGGCCATGGTCTCTTTCCTTCAATTAAGGGAAACAGTTGTTGCACTCAAAATCCAGGACTGAAATATGAAGGAACTTTGGGGCAGCTGGAGGACTTGAAAATGATGGCGCTCTTATCAGATCTGTGTGCTGAGGAAGATGTGATGGTGCTGGCCTTGATGCGTGTGTTCAGGTGGCTTCTGTGGAGCCAGAGGGTCCTGATGACAGGTCCTCCACAGTCGTGGGCTTTGCATGTGGAAGCCAGTTACCTCCTGCACTCCCTGCCACCTGCCTTTTGGGGAGGATGGAGAGAGTACAAAATCAGGAAAGTTCCTAATTTTTTAAAATTTGTGCTTTTCTATCTTTAAAACCCTGAAGTAGGGGTGCCTGAATGGTTCAGTTGGTTGGGCAACAAAGTCTTGGTTTTGGCTGAAGTCATGATCCTGGGATTGTGAGATCGAGCCCCATCCCGTGTCAGGCTCTTTCTCTGTGGTCTCCTGGAACTGGAATTCCTAAAGTTAGAAGTGTAACGTGTGGCTTTGTGGACTTTTGTGAGGAGAAGGTCAGTGGTTTGGGGAAAAGAAGTGCATTTCTTTAGGGCATTATTGGGGGGTAAGGGTAGTTTGTATTTTATAAACAATTGTATTTGTATTTTATAAACAATCTTATAATCTTATAATAATCTTGTATTTTATAAACAATTTAGATGCACATTTGGGGACAAGCAGGCTGTGGGCCATATCATAGGTTGAAGTTCTGGGTATGTTAAAAAGAGTGTTTTCTGTATTTCCCAAGATGCATTTTGAGGAGCACATTCCTAACCTGTTTTGAAAAATAGGTATAAGATCATAGGTACTTGAAAAATGTATGATCCACTTTGAGATTTCTTATGCACATTAGTACATAAAATACTTAGGGTTCAGTCTAAATTGATGGGTCAGAGAACCCAAATACAGTGGCTTAAACAATATAGAAGTTTTTTTCTCAGAGAACCCAAATACAGTGGCTTAAACAATATACAAGTTTTTTTCTCACTAACAAGTGAGCAGTACAGGGTTGTGTGCCTCACTGGTCCAAAGTGGCTGCTCCTGCTCTTGTCATCACATTTACATTCTGTCCAGCACAAAGGAGAAAAAGCTAGACAAGCACAGGCTTATTTCTTTCAATGACATGGCTAGAGGGGATGCAGATTCCTCAGCTCATATAACCTTGTCCAGATCTTAATTATATAGTCATTCCCAGTTATAAGGGAGGCTGGGGAAAAAAGTCTCTTACTGGGCTAAAATTTGAGAGTTCTATATTTAAATAAAGACCAAGTGGATGGTGCTAGAGGACAGCTGGTCATTTCTGCCACAGAATGTCAAAGGTTTTGAGAAATCCTATAGCCAAAAGACATTAAAAAAAAAAAAAAACCTACCAATAATCCATAGCATATAAGGGAAATGCCATTGTACTTGATCTTGCTTCAGTGAATCTATTGCAGCCCACCACCACCAAGACCTGAGAGCCAACAGCGAGGCCCTTGCAAACTGCAGAATTGTTATGCAGAATAAGTGTCAGCCAGTGGGCTTTTCTGGAACAGACCAAGACCAGATACTGAGCATGCAGAGCTCGTAGGAAGTGAATAGTCTGTTTTTGAGCTTGGGAAATTTGCACTCTAACTTCTGGGAGGAACAGCTAGAGAAAAACAAAACAAAAAATGTGACACCGAAGTAAGAGCACAGCGTGCCAGCCCCAGTACTCACACACCAGCCATCCTCTGGGATGGGACAGAGGAACCAATAGATACCTCTTCTTGGGGAATTATGATGGAGGCTGGCCACATAGCACATCCGTCTATGGTGTGAGACAGCACATCTGAGCTAGGGTGAGTGATATGGGGAGCAGTTGGTGGGGATGGGTGGCCTACTGGCAATCAGCCAAGACTGGGGATGCTGACATGTTGCCGCAGAAATATCCTTCTGGGTATGGATGGGGAAAAAGAGAAGCTATGGGGTTTCAGACTAGACCAGGTTAAAATCTCTTGGTGCCATGTTGCATCTGGGCAACCTTGGGCAAGTGTATCCTCCTTTCAGAGGCTCTGTTTCCTTATTTATAAAATGGCGGTGTGAGTCGTGTCTCCCTGGGGTCACTGTGAAGAACAAATATAGAAGATGTAAAGCCTCTAGCAGTCTTCCTACCCCTCCTCCTGATACCACAAGGATATTGGGCTCCTGTACTGAGGACAAAATTAAGCTCCACCTCTAGGGGTCATAGAGGGCAGTTCCAACTCCACTGTTCCTCATCTGATCGAAGAAAGCCAGATGCTCTGGTCTCATGGGGCCAGCGGGAGCGAGGCAGGAGAGAACACAGGACTGAGGGAAAGGAGAGAGGCTTTAAGCCACTGCCTTGCAACGTACCAGATTTGGGCCTCTCTCTGTGCCTCAGTTTCCTCCTTCTATACCAGTCTTTTCTGGTAGAAGGGTTGTTGAAGCCCCTATAATCGAGTGGGCTCTGGCTCGACCTCAGACTGGCAGCTCTTCTCTGAGAGGCAGATGGGGTATTTTTCTTGTTTTTTTTTTTTTTTTTTAGTATGTGTTTCCTCCACACCCTTCTTCTCCAAAATGTTTTCCTTTTGCTAATTTATTTGGCTAAGAAGGTTTGTGGTGACAGACACCAAACAGGAAATGGCTGTCATAGCTGCTGTCTGCAACTCTGTTTTTTTTTTTTTTTTTTTTTTTTAGGCTTTCTCCTGCATAGCTCACCTTCTCGGTGTTGCTTGGTATTGATTTAAATGCAGGGCTAAGTGGAAGGGGAAAGGGAAAGGGAAACATATTTTTAGAAAGGAACATTTTCCTTGAAGTTCAAAGTTTATTAAAGGTTAAGGATTATACACAATGACAGTGTTAGTTGGCTTCCTTCCACCACAGGGCCTTTGCACTTACGGTTCCCTCTGCCTCCGAGGCTCACTCTTCTTTGTTTTTCTAGTTAATTCTACTTCTTTACAATTACCTCGAGCGTCATGTCCTCAGAAAATCTTCCTGCCTGCCCTCCCTTCCCCCAGTCTAGGCTGGTTCCTTGCTGTTCTTCTGATAGAGCCCTTTTTGAGTACACTCATCCTGGTTTCAATGAAATGGTCATTAGTGTGATTTTCAGGGATTACTTTCTCTCTACCCTACTGCAAGTGGACCAGAAGCTCCACCAAGGCAGGGACCATCTCTGGTTTGGCTTGCCACAGTATCTGCCAGTGCTTGACACGGCTCCTAGTACCTATTCAGTCTGTACCTATTCAAGGAATGAGTGAAACTTCTCATTTTTTCCACAGCCCAGGAAGGTTGGGCATAAGGCATTGTTGGCGGGGTGCTTGTTTGCCTCGTCTGTGCTGTCCCCTCGCTCCCCTTGCAGGTTTTTTCTGTTTCCCTTCCCAGGGTCTTGCTCCCACCCTACAAAGCATCTGAAGGATTGATCCAGACAAAGAATGCATTAAAGGGCCCATACCAGTCTTTTCCCAGGTACTTCTCATTTATAGGGTGAGAAGGGGTTGTTGAAGACAGAAAGACCTTTGAGGCCCAAAGGAACAAATCTTTACTGGTAGAATTTCAGACACTCTAACTGGTACTACATGGAAAGAGCCAGAGTTCCTAGTCACTAGGGAGATGTCTGATGTTAGGCAGACCCAGACACTGACATAGCATTTTTTTTTCAAGATTTTATTCATTTATTTGAGAGAAAGAGAGAGAGAGCATGAGCAGGGGGAAGAGTAGAAGCAGAGAGAGAAGCAGAGTCCCCACTGAGCAGGGAGCCTGATGTGGGGCTTGATCCCAGGATCATGACCTGAGCCGAAGGCATATGCTTAACCGACTGAGTCATTCAGGGGCCCCTGACACAATCCCATTTCCTAGAACTCCAAAATTCTAAAGTCAATAAAATCTGCCCCATTGTGGAGAGAAAATGATGAATACACTGAGTGTATGAGAATGTGTCCGTGTGTGTATATGTGTGTATATGCTTGTGTGTACTTGCTTGGATGTGCATGTGTATGTGTGTGTGTATGCGTGTGGGCATGTGTGTGTTATGGATTGGTTATAAGGAAGGAGAAGACATAGGCTCTGGTTTGGAAGACCCACGGGAAAACGCAGGGCTGTGGGAGGGTCTGGGTTGAACTGCTCCCTAGACAGTTAGGCTTTCTGGGCCTAGGCTGGCCCTCCCTCCCTCTGATGGGCTTGTCCTTGCTGATCAACATTGCAAAATAGGATTGCTTTTGTAATTGAGTTTTCAGGCCTCACATGGGAAGGGCCCATTCACTTGTACTCCTGGGAGACGTGTGACCTGTCGTCCTAGGCTCCCGGCCAAAGCCTATTCTGGAACCAGAAGATCAAGACTTGGTTTTAGATTGTAAGGGGGAAGCCCCTACCCAGCCCAGAACAGGTCTGGGAGGGGCAGGACCAGAGGGTGGCCCATCACCAGTCAAGTGTATCTGGAGGGCAAGGCCTTGAGCTGCAGGAAGGAGGTCCTGGGAGCCGTGGGTGAGGGGGGGAGTGGCAGAGTCCTCAAGGAAGGGATTCTAAGTGGGAAGCCTGCCCCTGCTTAGGAAAGCAGGAGTGTGGAGTAAGTTCCTAGGGTAACTCAGGCAGCTGACGTGAGTTCAGGATCATTCTGGAAGGTGGGTCGGCTGCACAACTTTCAATCCAAACAAGGGCTGCCGTCTGATCACTTGTCCCAGTCCTGCCCCTGACCGGCTGTATCTCCTTGGGCTGATACACAGAAAGCTCATCTAGTCAAACTGTCTCATTTTAAGCACCAGAAAATGGACACAGGGCCAAATGGTTAAGTGACTCTTAGACAAAAGTCTCAGACAAAGGAGGTTCAGGAAGGGGAAATCAGAGACGTAAATGCACCAGGGAGAAAATGAGCTCCCCAAATCCAAATTACAATTAACTGTCACTATCTCAAGATCTGGGCCAGATAGAGAGATTAACCCTGCCCAGAAAGACCTTGGTTTACCAATTGCTTGAGCACAGATAAGAGAAGTTGCATAAGGCCAGCAGGCTAGAGAGTCAGGGAGCACAGAGACCCGGAAAACACTGTGGGAGGGAGATCACCTTGATCTGAGGAAGCCCATTGTGCTAAGATTAGAGTCTGCGCTCCAAGAGGCTCTGACACTGGTGAGGGCCATGGCTGGTGAAGCCCAGGGCACACGGGAAAATGAGATTTTGATCCTTCTCTGATTTTTATTTTATTTTTTAAATTAAAAATTTTTTATTATTAACATATAATGTGCTATTTGTTTCAGGGGTACAGGTCTGTGATTCATCAGTCTTACACAATTCACGGAGCTCACCATAGTACCTATCCTCCCAATGTCCATAACCCAGACACCCTATCCCTATCCCCCACCCCCCAGCAACCCTCAGTTTGTTTCATGAGATTAAGAGTCTGTTATGGTTTGTCTCCCTCTCTGGCTTTGTCTTGTTTCATTTTTCCCCTCCCTTCCCCTATGATTCTCTGCCTTATTTCTCAAATTCCTCATATCAGTGAGATCATAGGATAATTGCTTTTCTCTTATTGACTTATTCTGCTTAGCATAATAGCCTCTAGTTCCATTTGCGCTGTTGCAAATGGCAAGATTTCGTTTTTTGGTGACTGTGTAATGTTGTGTGTGTGTGTGTGTGTGTGTACCACATCTTCTCTGCAGTCAAATGTTCTACCACTGAGCTATATCCCCACCACATCTTCTCTGATTTTTAAATCTTGACTGAGACAGTGAAGACTACTTCTCCTGAGTGGGCTGCTGAACGGTGTTTTTCAGACTGCGCACACTGTTCTAATTTGTGATCTGAGACACCAAAGAAGAAAAGTTTTCCTTGTGTGAATCCTGCCTTTTCAATTCCCACATCCTGGGGCTCAGAATGCCCTTCATGTTGTAGTCAGTCCTGTTTTAGAAGGCAAATGGTTTCCTCACTGGAAATGAAAAAAGAGACAGATGTGCTATCATTATCCAAAAGGTCGGATTAACATTTTCTCCTGATAATGAAGACTCTGTGCGGAGAATCGCTTCTTTATTTCTCTTAAGATGATCAACCCCTGGCTTGTGTTTCTTGGCCTGTGTAGAGAGACTCTTTTTCTGAGTGTCATATCGGCCGCATGGTTGGAGAGAGACACGGGAAACCTCGAGATGATCTGAAGGGAGTTATGAGGCATCAGGAAATAAAACCGCTCATTTCAGAGGGCTGGGCTTACATGGTCCTGCTTTCCTGAAAGACTGACTGGAAATTTAATGCCACTTAAGAGAGGTTGCCATGCTTTTTGTATCACCAAAGAGGGAAAAGGGATTTGGAGCTATGTTGGATACACTAATCTGGTAGTGAGTACATATAGGAGGGTCAGGGTTTGCTTTTTCCTGAGGCTTTATCATTTGTAAAGGATAGATGTTCATTGGTCTGAAAGGATGAAGGGAAGAACCCTTCCGAAAGGAGAGGGGTGTCCTTGACCACCAGGTTTTCCCAGCCCTGTGGGAAAGGGCTTTCTAGGTCTCCGACCCTCAGAGTGCAGGCCTCTTGAGCTGTTTCTACATTAGAACTCGGAATTCCACTTTGACGGCGCCTCGGTGCACACAGCCCGCAGGGCAGGCTAAAAATGAGAATCTGGTGTGAGGCCCACCTAATGTCACAATTTCAGCTACATCCCGTTGGGCCATGGGATACAGGCACAGTCAGGCGAAGTGATCCCTTTCCAGGGTAGCTTGACAGCCTCAGAGGTCACGACAGGGTTTCCAAAGGCAAGGACATCCTGTTCTGGGTTTTAAATAGATAAGTCTGGCATTCAAGGAGTGTGAAGTAATCCTCAAAGATGGCCTCTTAAGGAGGGATGTTTACGTGAAGGCAATGCTGAGTGAAGCCGCTCTAGAGCTTTTCAAGAGGAGCTCTGTGAGATCTCGTGGCGGGCATTCAGTGCCAATTACAACAGAACCATGTATGGGGGCTTGGACAGAGGTGGCCTCATCTCTTTCCCAGGGCAGCCCGGTGAGGCAGGCCTTACCGTCCCCAGCGCACAGACAAGGAAAACGAGGCTTAGGCCACTGTGGTGCCGAGAAGGATGGGCCCAGCCGGGTTGATCTGCTTTTTTTGTGTGTTTTTTTAATCATACCAGCCAGCCCTTAAAGAAAGTTCTGGGTTAATTGGTTTCTTGACACTTAAGTCTCAGAGGCTGGCCTCCTGGGGACTTTGGTCAGGCAGAACTTTTGGAGACTTTGCCCCTTGTCAATGAAACTTAGTGTTTGACTCATCTTCCAGCCAACGGCTGACACTCTCAGAACCAAAGTCAGTCTCACTGTGGGTAACAGATGACTTCCAGAGAAGGGGCTGATGAGTGGGGCTCTGCTGCCCATGCCAGGCCCTAGGGCAAACGTGGAAAAGCAGGAACACAGAAATTACCTGAAGAGTGCAGAGAACCAGCTTCTTCAGGAGCCAAGCAATGCTGACAGCTAACGGGGCAGCCAGCCAGCTTGGTTCTCAGGTAGCCAAAGTTACTGGGATGAGATTCGTGCCAACCTTGAACCATGGCTACCTCCTTAGCCTCATGACCCCCTTTGTGTCCCTAGCACGGGACCTGTTTCACACTCTGCTTCAGCCACGCCCAGGCTTGTACAACTGTCTCCTCTAGGACCCCATGAGCTGTTTGCAGGTGAGAGTGGTGTCCCCCAACTGGGTTCCACCGGGAGCTGGTTTGGGCCCGGCACATGGTATGTCGAAGCTTGGCTGAACTGAGGGAAAAAAGTTCATGTCCAAAGCAGCCAAGAGATGCTTCTTGGGCCTACTTGACACACACACAGCGTTTGGAAGATGAGATTAATAGCTCCCCTTTTTTAAAACTAACTGGGACTAAGGAGAATATGGCTGAACTACAGGCTAGGAAAACTGATTCGAATTTGGGCTCTGCTACTCTTTCTAGTTGGATGATTCTGGACAAGTTGTTTGATCCACATGAGTTTGAGTTTCTGGCATAAAACATGAGTCCTGGAATGCCTGGGTGGCTCGGTCGGTTAGGCATCTGGCTTCAGCTCAGGTCATGGTCCCAGGGTTTTGGGATAGAGCCCCCTGTCAGGCTGCCTGCTCTGTGGGGAGCCTGCTTCTCCCTCTCCCTCTGCCTGGTTTGAGCATCAGGGACTGTGAGACCATAAAGGGTGGCAGCTTCATGAGATGGAAGGAGCCTGGGTGCTGGAATCGCCATATGGACGGAAGCCATAGGCTGACCCAGAACGCCCCCGCCCCCGGGGCTGATATAGGAGTGAGAAATCAACTTCTGTTGTCTTAGGCCACTGAAATGGCCTTGTTTTCCTTACACAAAGCATTAGTATTTTCCCTTTGACCCCCTTCCTCCTAGTCACTCAAATAATCTTACTCTGAACCCGCCCTCTTTAAACAAAGTCAAGCAGGGTTGAGAGATACCCATGAAGTTATCAAAGCAAGAACTAAAAAAAAAAAAAAAAAAAAAAAAATTTTTTTTTTCTTTCTTCCCTTAAACACCCACAATGTTGCCACAGTCTTTACTGAATGGAATCAAGGGTGCTAAGAAGTATACCAAATTGACTAAAAGGGGGCACAATTTATTTTGAAAGGCAAGTTGCGCTGACTAGTATCTTAACCAGAAGCACAGAAAAGATTGTTGACCCACCCAGTGATGCAGAAGGTAGGAGCTGGTTTGTGCCACATGGTGGGAGCTGACAGATACCAACAGGTGTTCCTGGCTTATCGCTGGCTAATGGCTGATAGCTGTTTCAAGTCTCAGGTCACTGGCCACAGACACCTGCGTTTTTGCATGTTGTTGGCTAGACCCCAAAAGTGCACTGAGGGGTTAAGCAATTTGCCTAATGTCACATGGTAGGTGAGAGGGGGAGACGGGTTTCCATTTGGGTCTGTCTGGCCCCAAAGCCCAGTGCTCTGCACCAGCATGTTTCACAGCAGAAGGTGCAACCCCTGACTTGTGTGAGTGATACAAGTATGGGGCTGAGATAGAGATCATGACGAGGGCACACCCCTGGGCCCCAGGCTGTGTGGCTGGACTGACTCAGGGTCTTTGCTGGAGGTTGAGGTCAGCTTGGAAGCAGGCTTGGAGAGGAGAAGAAGAAGGAAAGGGAGAAGGAGAAAGTGTGCGGTGGGGTGGGGGGAGACAATTTCAGGCTGCTTTAAGCGTATTATGGTGTCATTAATGCATGTTCTTTTTGTTTCTGATGAATGGCAGTCCCCGTATGATGACAGAATCCCCAAACCAAATCTTCAATTGAGGGAACCTGGTAGCAGGTACCTTAGGCTTCAGACTTCAGCCTCTAGAAAAGATTAAAGTGGGCTTTGGGATGTAGGGAAGACTGATGGGCATCGAGGCTGGCTTGGACAGCTCCAAGAGGCTTCAGCCCCTGGTATATGCCCAGGATAGAGAAAAGCCACGACTTCTTTTTCTTCCCTAGGCTGATGTCCATTACTCTGCTGATCCACCTAGGCTCGGTTTCTGGCTCAAGTCTCTCATCGGGAGGGGAAGGGTATGAGAAATGCTGCTCAAGGACTGAATGTGAGGACTTTAGGGGTGGGGTTTCAATAGGGGCATTGAGAAAGTAACTGGGAATAGGAGCTGTCCACTATTAGATTTTGCTTAAGGCATTTACTCATCGTAAATTAATTTCAACCTTCCACATTTGCATTTTTAAATTTTTTCCTTCTCTACTGGTAATGGTAGATTGGTTAACTAGCTCAGATTCTTCACGTCTCCCAGGTATTCATTCATGCCCTTTCCTGTGCGATTCTGCAGGTTCTTCCACTAGGGAGAATTTATTTGTTCTTGTCACATGACTTGTTTTGGCCAATGGACTCTTAACAGACATACAAGCAGGGACTTGACATGTATTTGCATGGTTCGGCTTATTTTTTCATGCATTTGCTACATCATGAAAACATGCCAAGCTAGCCCACTGGTCTAAGGAGGATAAGAGACACAGAGAGCAGATCTGGTCCCAGTTTGAAGCTTAGAGCCACCCAGTCAAGCTCAGTTTGTATCAGACCGGCTCCAGCCAATACACAAATGCATAAGTGAAATGCATGTTTATTATTGTGTAATCTTGACATCCTATATTTACTTATTATACAGTAACAGCTGATTGATACGTTAATAGAATTCCTTTTAATGTACTCTAACATTTTCTTTGCTGAATTTATGAATAAAATCATTTTACAAACCTTGGTCAGGATGCCTCCTAGATCTAGATGTTCCCAAGTTTAGAAAGCTTCCTCTAAATTCTGGGGAGGACTGGGGCAAGTCTGGAAATGAAAGAGTTGGGAGATGCTAATCATTCTAGAATAAGAATCTGTTATTACACCTTGAATAAACAGTTCATTGTAAATGAAATACTCATTTTATCTTTAGGTTAAAGTTTTAGAGTGTTCAACTCTGCTGAGGTAAAATAGATGGCTTGGGAGGGAGTTTTTGAATGTGCTTGGAATTTGCACAATATGAGATGCCAGACTGTGTAGACTCTATGTGAATCCCAGGACTAGGAAGAACCCCAGTGCCTTCGAGTCCATTCAGCTACCTGCTTTCAGGAAGGATCATATTTTTAAACATTGTATTTTTGTTCTGATTTGACAGAAATACACACCCATTTTGGAAAATACAGAAAGCAATAATGAAGAAAATGAAAATCATCTGTAATGCTGCTACCCAAAGATAATTACAACCAATATTTTGGAAGTTTCCTGGTGACTTTTAAAAAATGTATTTTAGGGACGCCTGGGTGGCGCAGTTGGTTGGACGACTGCCTCCGGCTCAGGGCGTGATCCTGGAGTCCCGGGATCGAGTCCCACATCAGGCTCCCAACTCCATGGGGAGTCTGCTTCGCTCTCTGACCTTCTCCTCGCTCATTCTCTCTCTCACTGTCTCTCTCTCTCAAATCAATAAAATAAAATCTTTAAAAAATAAAAAAAAATAAATAAAAATAAAAAATGTATTTTATCCTGGGGCGCCTGGGTGGTTCAGTCAATTAGGTGTCTGACCTTTGATTTTGGCTCAGGTCATGATCTCAGGATCATGAGAGCCCTGAGTGTGGATCCTTGCTCAGCAGGGGGTCTGCTTGAGATTCTTTATTTCCCTCTTCCTCTGCCCCTCCCCACCCTGTGCACACACTCTCTCTCTAAAATAGATAAGTCTTTTTAAAAAATATATTTTATCCAACTTATTTTTAGTACATAACTTTTTATTTCGAGGATTTTTTCACGTTGTGAAAGACTTTGTAAATATTAGTTTCAATAAACACTATTTCTTTGTACACTGTTATCTTGTTATTTATTTATTTATTTTAAAAAGATTTTATTTATTTGACAGAGAGAGATCACAAGCAGAGAAGCAGGCAGAGAGAGAGAGAGGAGGAAGCAGGCTCCCTGCCAAGCAGAGAGCCCGCTGTGGGGCTCGATCCCAGGACCCTGGTGGGATCATGACCTGAGCTGAAGGCAGAGGCTTTAACCCACTGAGTCACCCAGATGCCCCTATCTTGTTATTTTTGTTACCAATCCCTTAATATTAGTAATATAGTAATTTCCAATTTTTCACAAGTGTAAATAATACTTACATAAATATTTTTGTGTAATTTTTCTTCATTTTTATGATCTTCTTAGAAGAGATTCCTAGAAGTGCAAAATTAATATTTTTAAGACTCAGGAATTAATTTCTGAAGTTAATTTCAGCAATTTACACTCTTACTAGACACATGTGAGAGTTTCTATTTCGCTTTTCCTTCTATACTTTGAGATGCTTTAAACATCTTTGCTGTTAAAATGAATTAAAACAAAACAAAGCAAAACCCTATTTTGTCTCAATTCCTTGACATCTGTTGTCTATTCCATGCCTGCTTTGGGTTCACTGACTTGGCTGGAGAAACAACCATATGGGTTGGTTTCACTTAACTCCATAACTAGTGACCTCAAGTGGGCTTATGTTTTTGCCTGACAACCTGCCTCTGTTCTTCACTCTCCGAAACTATTTCACAGCTTCTCCTTTTCTCCTCCCTCCTTCCTCCTCACTCTCTGCTGATGACCCCAATCCATATTTCATTGAGAAAATGAACAGATGATTCCCCCACCATCCTGCCTGTATTGACCCCCATTTATGCTGCCCCTAAGTAGACCATGGTCTGGGATCAGCCTCTGATAGTCTCCAGATTTAATCCTTTCTTTTCACTTAAGCACTTCACTCTGGTGGTTCTCTTCTCTTCTGCATCATTCTAGTTATCAGACCAATATGCTCTAAAGTCTCCTGTCTTAAGAACAAAACACCCCCAAACCTCCATTGACTTCACATCTCCCTCCAGCTGCTGCTTCTGTTTTCTCCTTGATAGCAAAGGCCTCAAAAGGTATTTCACTCTCTCTGCTTCTTCTCCCATTCTCATTTGGTGACAATTAATCGTCCTCATTTGGCTCAAACCGCCATTGTCAAGGTCATCAATGACCCATGTTGCCAATGGTCAAAGCATCTTCTTGACCCCTGCAACATTTGACACAGTTGGTAATTCCTGAAGACTTACTTCATATTGGCTTCTGAGATACTGCTGATTCTCTTGTCTCCTGGTTGCTTTGCTCAGTGTCGTTGAAGTGTCTTTGTATCTCTGTATCTTAAGGTTGGAGGGCCCAAGGTATAGCCCTTAGAGCTCCTCTCCTCTTTCTTTATTATGATTGCCTTTTGATCAACTCAATCTCATGACTTTAAGTGACATCTACATGCTGTTGACTCCAGAATTGCTACCTCCAGACTGATCTTCTCCCTGACCCCCCATTCATGCATCCAACTGCCCATTTGACTTTGCAACTGGGATGTAACATCTCAAAATTAATGTGTCCAAACAATCTCCTGATTCCATCCTTATCGTCAGTATGCAGTCTTGTTCAGTCAAACACTCTCCCTCCAAAAACTTTGGACTTAACATTGATTCCTGTTTTGTTGTTGTTGTTGTTGTTTAAGATTTTATTTATTTATTTGACAGAGATCACAAGTAGGCAGAGAGGCAGGCAGAGAGAGAGAGAGCTGGGAGGAGGCTCCCTGATGAGCAGAGAGCTCGATGTGGGGCTCCATCCCAGGACCCTGGGATCATGACCACAGCTGAAGGCAGAGGCTTTAACCCACTGAGACACCTCGGTGCTCCTGGTTCCTGGTTTTTTGTGACAAAACTTATTGCCCTGAACCCAGGGCACCTTGTCTTGCCACCTCCCCACCATTGATCATACTTTGTTTAAAAAAAGGTGAATAAGTTTTGGGGCCCAATGGCTTCTTCAGGCCTTTATTTTCCTTTTGAAGGAAAAATATCACATAAAATGTGTACCCTTTTCTCCTGTTGATCTGTCTCATCAATTTAATTCTTTGCTCCACCCTCAGAGGGCTAAAGGAAGTTACTCCTTCTCTAACCCTCTGAGGGCCCTCACCGGGGCGGCAGCAGGACCTAACGTGCTAATCATCCCTGAGCCTTAGGAGAGTTGACAGACAGCAGCAACCTGCCCTGGGCTGTCTTGTGGGGGAATGGGGCGTCCTGTCCCTGCACTTGGGCCCTCCCCTTTGAGCCGGTGGGTGATGACCGTGGTCATTACAGAGAGGTTCCCAAGGGGCAGGAGTTCTGGAGGACATGAGGCTAGGCCTTCCAGTCGAGTCTACTCACAATGGGCTTTTTACTCCTCTGCCACCTTGGGATGATCCAGGGGCTATTTTGTCAAGGGACGTAGCAGATTTGCTGAAATACTTTGACGGGGTTTGGATGATCCTTCGTTTCAGTCCTCAGGAATGGGATGGAGACTACTCTGTGGAGTGGTGTTGCAGCCGGAAGTTCATTGCAGAGCGTCCCAGAGCACACTTCCGGTGGGGGTGGGGCGGGGCTCTCAGAGGCTGGAAAAGCCAGAGGAGATCAGGGCCCTCTGTCAAACTGGGCTGACAGTAAGGAGAGACCGGACCGGCAATGTGGGAGTTACGATGGGGTTTGGAGGCAGTTTGGCCCGGGGCTAGCCCTGATGAAATAACTATAACTAAGGCTTATTAAGTGTTTATATGCCAGAATCATCCCAAAGTGCTTCACAGAGGGGGCGGATCCATTATTACGTTCCCATGGTTCCCTGGGGAAACCGAGGCACGAGAGAGTTAAGTAACTCACTTAGCACGCAGCTCATTAGCCGCGGAGCCTGGGTTTGAACTCCAGCCCGCTGACCATACCTGCCTGTGGTGATACTGGAGATAATGACTACGACGTGAACGTGCACACGGTACGGCTTCTGCTCTGGCCTTGTTCTAGGTTCTCAGAGTCAGCCCTGAGCCGGAGAACAAAGCTCCTGCTCTACGGGGCTTACATTCTAGTGCAGACAGGAAAAAACAAAACCAAAACCACAACACATCGATGACAAAATAACTTCAGAGAGCGGCCAATGCCATGGAAAGTTCAGGCAGGGGGCTGTGACCCAGGAGGACAGGAGAGGAGCTCAGGAAACTCACTGCAGGGATGACTGTGTGAATGAGCAGTTGGGGCGCAGGAGGGTGGGGGGCCAGGAGGTACCTCAGGAATTGAGACAATCCTGAGCTAGGCGCTTCCCCTCACCGTCTGCAGCCTGAGGTCCCTGCCCCCACTCCCCCATGCTGTGAAGGGAGCTCCCTTGAAGTCACCTCACCCAAGTGTTTATTCCTTACACACCTGAGCAGTCGCCCCACGCTTGTGGCAGTCTTAGCGTTGAATGTTGAAGGCATATAAAAGTGTTTCGTAGAAAATCTTTTCCCCATTTGTCCAGCGACGGCAGACTTTTAGTGCGGGTATTCACTATGCATGTTATTCTAACATTAAATGATACCACTTCTACTTGAAAAGAGGTCCCTTGGAAACAAAGAATCATATAACTTTTGAATCACAATATTCCCTCTGCTAAGCATCCCCAAGATACGGATCTTTCTTCAGAAAAGTTTATTGTTAGTTTATTTATTTTGTCATTCTGAGACTCAGTGTGAATGGAAAGGGAAAACATCCCAATTTTCATGCAATTGGAAGTAAATACCAGAGAAAGGTCAGTGCTTTTGCACGATACCTCCCTCTGCAAAGTAAACATAAGGAGCATAAAAGCATTTCAAGAGTTCTATGGGCACAGTGCCACTGGCTTATAGACTGTGGAGTGTCGCATCAGCCTCACACCCACCAACCCCCTGAGCTTTAACATCTGCAAGACAGCGTCCTGTCCTATCTCCTGGTCAACAGCTGGGTTGCTTGAAGGAGAGCAGCAAATAAGGAGGGTTCTGTGCCCTGTGCAGTGATGAGAGCAGGGATCTGGGTTCTTAGCATCCCTTTACTGTCCCCTGGGACCATCACAGGTGCCTAGCAGTGAGGATCGCTGTGTTCTGCACCTTCCCCCTCCCTTCTGTCCCCTGTCCTCTCTCTGGTCATCGTCCGGTTGGGGAAAGGGCAGGGTAACAGGAGCCAGGGACTCCTGCCCTCCCCTACCTTCCTGGGTGGTGGAGCTGGGACTCTCGGGTCAGCAGGTGTGGGAGCAGGAAGGACAGGGCAGGGAGCAGCTGGCAGCGGGCAAAACCACCAAGTTACAGCGAGTCCTGGCCGGTGTGTGGATAGCAGAATGGCAGGGGCGAGTCCAGTGATACATGTTCTGCAGGGGTTCCGCAGGGAGCAGGTGTCCAAGGAGAGTGACAGGTGGGTAAGGCATAGCCTTCCTTATCAGGGGACCTTGGTGAGCTTGGCAAGTTAGTTCATTTCTCTGGGCCTCCGTTTTGTCCACAAAAGGATGGCTATGTCCTTGGCGGGTTTGGACTTCCCACTGAAATGAGGGAGTTAAGGTGACGGTGGGCGGGGGCTCTGGGCGGCTGCTCTTGCGGCACGGTGCAGACCCAGCTCTGGGGCGGAGGCGCCAGCGTGGCCTGGGTCCAGAAGGCAGGGCTAAGGTCAGCGCTGGGCCTCGGGGTGGGGCCAGCATGATGCTAGTCACCTGCCCCCCTCTTCCCCACAGGACCAGGCTGGAACCGGGCCTCCTACAGAGGTGGTGAGACTGGTTCCACAAGGTGGCCAAGGGAAGGAAGGGTCATTGTTAAATAATTTGGGGGAGGGGAAATGTCTCATGAAGCAGCGCCTCCCTGAAGAGTTCTAAAACCCGGGAACCTACCAGTGGCTTTCAGAGTCCTGCATTTGGAAGCGTTTTTCAGCTGCTTGTCCTAACCCACCTCCCCGCCTTTTCCTGAGTAATTAACACCCCTAGGAACTATAGATGCCAAAGCCTTTTCAGTTTTATTTATTTGTTTTTAAAGAGTTTATTTATTTATTTGTCAGGGAGAGAGAGACCACAAGCAGGGGGAGCAGCAGGGAGAGGGAGAAACAGACTCCCCGCTGAGCAAGGAGCCCGATGATGTAGGGCTCAATCCCAGCGCCCCGGGATCACGACCTGAGCCCAAGGCAGATGGTTACCGACTGAGCCACCCAGGGGCCCCTGCCATTTCAGTTTTAAAATTCTCTAAATTCCTGCTTCCTCTGGAGAGCATTGGTCTTAGGCCTGGGCTGGCACAGCGGGATTTGGAGCAGCCCAGCCACAGGGGAATGCTGCAGGAGCGTCGTAGGAATGTGGCAGGGCCTGACACTATTTTGTTTCTTTTTTTAAAAAAGAACCTTAAAAATAAAAGAACCTTTTTATTTTGGGATGACTGTAGATTTATAGGGAAGTTGCAAAGATGGTCCAGACAGTTTCCATCGCCCTTTCACTCAGCTTCCGTTAATGTTAACGCCTTACATACACCCCACAGTACCTTCGTCAGAGCTGGGAAAGGAACACCGGGACAATACAATTCACCATCCGCAGACTTCATTCAGTTTGCGCCTGGTTTTTTTTTTTTTTTCTTTTTTAAAATGATTTTATTTATTTGACACAGAGAGAGAGAGAACAAGAGTAGGAATACAAGAAGGGGGAGTGGGAGAGGGAGAAGTGGGCTTCCCACTGAGCAGGGAGCCTGAGGTAGGACTTGATACCAGGACCCTGGGATCATGACCTGAGCAGAAGGCAGATGCCTAACTGACAACGCCACCCAGGCAGACCCCACCTGTGTTTCTACCATGTCTTCTTTTTGTTCCGGGACCCAGTTTGGAGCACCACATTACACTGAGCTTGTCCTTTTTCCTTCCTTCTCTCTCACCCCAAGTTCATTTGTGTGTGTACCTCCTATTCTCCCCCCTTATGGTAGGTGAGGGGGACAGCGAAGTGAGTGCGAGAGTCCTCTCTATTGGGCACAAGTCACTGTGATGCCTTTTGTGAGTTGAGCTGTGGCTTCGAGGAAGAGAAGCCCACAGTGCGGCCAGATGGGGACCTTGGGGACCTGATGGCCCATCACGAGCAGGGAGAGGAGCCTGGAGCCCGGCAGGCTGAGAGAGCAACTGTGTGCATCCGGGGAATAACAAGACAGACGGAGAAAACCCAGGAAGCTTAAGGAGCCACTTTCTGAGGACAGTAGCCCCAGGACTCCCTCTCAGCCATGGTAGCAGGTGGAGTGTGCTCGGGAAGAGGCAGAACGCATCAGCCCTGCTTCCTGAGACCCTGGTGGTTTGATCAGGTGCCACAGTGTCAGGCAAGGCAGCGGGCCAGGTTAGGGAGAGCTGGAGCACTGAGGTGGCTTGGCAGGACTGCTGCTCAGAGAGGGTGACTGAGACAAGCTGACCAGCCCTTCCCCTGCATAGACGAAGGATACATGCTAGGTGAACACAGCACAGGCTCTATGAGCTCCAGAGCTGTGTGGGGGAATGGGGAGAGACACCTCTGGGTTTCTGTGAAGCCTGTGGAGCAGACACTTCTGGACACCTGCCCAGCATGGCTCGATTCCCTTCCTCCTTGCTGATTTAGTTGAGGTTTCCTCTCCCTGCCTAAAGGTCTAAAAGGCAAATGCTTCACGAAGGCTGGCTTCTGGCTGCTTGGTCTATACCCATCAAAGTGCTCCCATACTGCTGGCCAGGGATTGGGTTAAGTGAGGGCATGTGGTACAATTCTGGCCAACAAGATAGATGGGAGGGGAAGTCCTCTAAATTAAGGTTGTGGATGTTCAGAAAAAGCTTTCCTCACTCTCAAAGAGACTCAAAGGTGAAAGAGCTTTCTTTCCTGAAACTTGGCAATGGTGTGCCTTGGATGCAACATCTAGAATTTTGGCAGCCATCTTGTGACTGAGAGCAGTGAGCCTACAAGAACGGACTGATGGGTGGATTCGGTTGGTATAGCATGCAACTCTTGATCTCAGGGTCTTGAGTTCGAGCCTCACGTTTGGTGAAGAGCTCACTTCAAACCAACCAACCAACCAACCAACAAACAAACAGACTGATAGGAAGAACCAAGGTCCTCCATAACATCACTGAGTCACCAAACCAGCCCAGCTTGGTTGGGGCCACCTGCCTTTGGCCTTCCCCTTGTCTGTAAGCCAGGTGAGTTGGATTTTTATATTATCTGCTGTCACTGAATCACCCATACTAGGAGATCTATGACCTGGTGGGGCAACTCCTAGCTCTCCCTCCTGCTCCTATGAATCCTTATCCTAAATCTCTGTATTTGTTTCCTATTGTTGTTACAATAATTCCACCAAGTATAGTGGCTTGAACCGAAACAAAAGTATTTTCTTACCTTTTCTGGAGGTCCGAAGTTTAAAATCAAGGTTTTGCCAGGGCTGTATTCTTTATGGAAGTTTCTGGAGAATCTCGTTCCTTGCCCTTTCAACTATGTGAGGCCCCCTGTATCCCTTCACTTGTGGTCCCAGCGTCCCATCACTCTGACTTTTGTCTCCCTCCTGTAAGGATCTTTGTGATTTAGTTGGGCCCAGATATCCAGGATAGTCACGCCATCTCAGGATCCTTAGCTTAATCACATCTTCAGAGTCTCTTTTGCCATGTAAGGTGGCATGTTCTCAGGTTCTGCAGATTAGGCCATGGACATCTTTGGGAGGGTGTTTTTCAGCCTAACGCTCTCTCTCACCGAAGGTGATCCTTGCATCTTCTCCTGGTTCTACATATGATGGTGGTTCCTGTGATGTCCCCTTCAGGGCATGGCTTGCATAGACACCACCCAGCCTGACATGGTTTACCTGATATTTCCCACCACCAACTAGGGAAACTCTACTCAAATCTAGCGTCTGCTCTTGGTGGGAGGGGAGAGCTTGGGTCAGAGAGAGACAGGAATTGTGGATACAGAATAAACTTTAGTTACTTCAAAGTGGAGAGAAATAGGGACCTTGGGTGTTCTCAAGCTAAAAAAGATGTTTTTAGAGGTCTACCAGATGTTGGTAGAGGCTCAGATTTTCCTTACAAACTCACTGCCCCCCCTTTAATGATTTATGTATTTGACAGAGAGAGAGAGAGAGAGATCGATCTCAAGTCGGGAGAGAAGCAGGCAGAGAGAGAGAGGGGGAAGCAGGTTCCCTGCTGAACAGAGAGTCTGAAGTGGGGCTCCATCCCAGGACCCCGAGATCATCATCTGAGCCAAAGGCAGAGGCTTAACCCTGAGCCACACAGGCGCCCCCAAAACTCACTGCTTTTGAGGACCCCCATAGACATCAGAGTCTCAGAAACTCTGAGGTCAGAGTGCATGGGTATCTCATAGGGAGTATGAACATCATAGTTGGACTCTGGCACCAAAGGGCCACCGATCTGTTTCTCATCCATTTTGCACATTTGGCTAGGTTTGTGGTGGGGAGAATTCGGAAGAACTGCAGGGTCAGCTCTGGGGAGCTTTCCAGCCATTCTTCTCCTTTATGCCACATGCTGGGCTTTTGGCTGGGCCAAGGGGCACCATGTATGAATCCCAAGTGTATTTTCCACATTGCAGCCCGGAACACGCCTTTGCCGTCTGCCTTTGCAACACGTCTGGAGCAAAGGTCACCTTTGACTATAAAATGAAGGGTTGGGAACAGTCTCAAAGATTTACAGCTTTCAAATGCCATGGCTTGTGGTTGGGAAAGGGACTTGGAAGAGAAATTTTTGGAGCCAGAAACAATGAGGCCAGAGTATTTTCAGGCCTCTTATGCTTAGCTCAACCCTAAGGAAGGACGCGAAAGGAGGATGGGTGAAGTTGGCCTCAGGCAACACCTCTCACAGACTGGGGAGGGTGGTATCTTCTAGCCTCATGGGTGACTCCACTTCCCCACCTCTACCTTCTGGCTAGCCTCCTGTAGCTCTGTGGGTGGGAAGATGCACCAGGTTTGGTGTAGACCAGTCCCACTAAGAGAAGCAGATCAATGACCCAGGAGATGACAAACAGATTTCGTTTGGAGAACAAGCCACTTCTTAGAGGGCAAAGCTACAATATCCTTTTGTGGGTCTTGATTCTAGTGATCATACCTTTGCCTTGGTGAATCTTCAGGGAACTATGCACTTCCAAAAAAGGCTTTATTTACTGGCTGAAAGAGGAAGAACAGAAGGGAGGAAATGGGAGCCTTTATCCACCAAAAGGTGAGCACAGTGGACGATGTCATCAATGGCTGATGTGGACGGATCCCCAGAACTGGCCGCAGCGGCCCTTAGCTGGCGAGGTTCTGCTACACTGAAGTCCTTCTTGCCTTCTCTAGGTCTCACTCTGCCCAGCTGGCTTCTGAAATCTCTGCACTTTCCCACTCCAGAGGACGTTGTGGTACATCAATGGATAAGGCATGTGGTAAAAGAATTCTTTGGAGAAGAGAATGTTGACCTGGCAATCTTGTGCTCATGGGAGCAGAACAAGCACGGTGTCTCTTGCTGTCTATGCTGAGCGCCTCCAAGCCCCACGGTCAGTGTGAACTTCCCTCAGAGACCACACATATAATCAGTGCAGGGAGGGCGTCAGGTTTTCAGACACAGTCACATATGAGGGAAAAGTTTCACAATGAGGACACTCAGTGGATTGAGGAGGTGGCTCTCATGCATGGTTTTTGGCATTTGTCAATGTCATGGTTAGAAATCCATCGTGGTCTGTTCATTTGCTTTGGGTTCTGTGCCAAGTGTGGTTGGGGAGACCTCTGAGGGTCCAGATCTGCAGAGTCTGATTCATCCGACTCCAGACCAGGGTGATGACAGACATAGTCTGATTTCAGGCAGGGAATAGCAAACCCGTGTTAATAAGAGACAATCCTACTAGATGCTTCTGGAAGCATTTCAGCTTTGTGCTCTTCCCTTATCTCCTTTCCCACACTCAGCAGCAAAACAGCTAGAAAACCACAGGCTCCAAAGAGTCTCTGGAGAAGGGGTGGTGGTGGTGGTGGTGGTTAGAGCTTGTTTTGTAGAAAGCCAATATAAAGTGGGGGAGCATGCATCCCATCTACATGGGGACATTTCGCTTCCATGATGGTTAGAAAGGTGGCCAGTGACTTGAGATCAGGGGAGATGAAAATGGAGGTATCAGGTATAGTGCTGAGGGATATCCTTAAGAATGGGACCACAGGGAGGCCATTCTGTCCACACTGTCCATTGGCTAAGGACCCTGGATACTTGACATACCCTTGAGAGGCAGAATTTGGGAAGATGGCGTAAAGGAATTTCCTCTTCAGCCAAGAAAATGCAAAGTCCTCTTTCAGTCAGGGTTCATAGTTGCAATCAAAAGCAACTGACCCTGGGTGATTACACTGGGGCAGAACTTATTAACAAGACACCGAGCAACTCACAGCATCTCCGGGAGCTCTGGGATTCTGGTTTGGAAGCCACACCCCGGGTATAACACTCCAACTCCTGCCATAGGACCTGGATGGTGAAGAAACACTTGCTCTGCTGTAGGGCCCACTGCCAACACCCCAACACTAGACCCTGGGTGCTGGCTGGTAACAGAGCCCCTGCTGCCTCTAGAAACTAGAGGTCCTGCCCCCCATGACCACCACTACCCCTTGCCAGAATAAATTCTGAGCTCTTCCAGGTTCTCCTTGTAGGTGACAGAGCCTAGGCCACTTTCCTGTCTACCTGTCAGGGAGCTGGAAAACCCAGTGTCTGGCCCCTTAGCTTTTCATAGTGAAATGTGGGCTTTGCCTCACATGTGGGAGAGGGGGAGGGCACAAGCACAGAGGAAGGTGCAGAACCTTAGTGACCAAACAGATGACAGTTGTCCCCTTTAAGGTTTGAAATTATAGGAGCTGACTGCAGGTATTTCTGGTGCTACTGTACTTGTTCACCTTGTGTTGACTCTGGGAACCACGATATTCTGGCTTCTTTCACTGACACTGTTCTCATGACGGTCTCCCGTGATCGTTATCTTGCTAAATTCCGTGGTCATATCTCTGTCCACATCTTGAGCAACCTCTTAGCAACATTTGCCAGTTAGTTAGTCACTCCTTGAAACACTGGCTTCTCATGATTTCCATGATATCTCAGCCCACTGGTTCCCCTCCACCACCTCCTTCTCTGCCATCTTGGCTGGCTCTGCTTGCTCTGCCTGATCTTTGAACATCAGTGTTCCCTAGACATGGTCCTGGCTCCTTCTCTTTATCTTTGATGTCTCTCCTCCATTACTCATCAGTTCTCAGGACTTCATTTTTTTCAAAGAAGATTCTATTTATTTATTTGAGTGAGAGAGAGAGAGAGAGCATGAGCAGGGGGAAGGGCGGAGGGAGAAGCAATTCCTCACTGAGTAGGCAGCCCAACAAATAGGCTCCCAAAAATATGGAGCCTATTTTTGTTAAATAGAACACTCCTCATTTTGGGTTTGTCTGATGTTTTCTCATGATTAGGGTCAGGTTTCTTACGCTCTTCTGGAATACTACCTGGGTTAGGTTGTGTTGTTCTCAGAGGATCGCATCTGGAAGCACAATGTCCCTCATGGGTGATGTTAATTTTGATCATCTTGTCAAGGTGCTGTCTTATTTCTCCACTATGCAATTTCTCTCTCTCTTTTTTTTCTTTTCCTCATAACTAACACATGGTCTGTGGGGAGACACTTTAAAACCATTCAAACATCCTGTTGCTCATCAAAACTCACCTCAGATTTAATATCCATTGCTGATTCTTGTTTGATCCATCCATTACTGGAATGGTTGGAAAATGATGTGTTTCTAATTCTGGCACTATCTACACATTGGCCTCTCAACCCTTGACATGCTACTATAAGTAAGAGCCCTCTATTTCCCCCATCCTTCCCTTCCTTCTTCTCCACCTTCCTTTCTTTTTAAAAATTTATAAGTTTATTTCTTTATTTAAGTAATCTCTACACCTAACATGGGGCTCAGACTCATGACCCCAAGATCAAGATCCCATGCTCTTCCAACTGAGCCAGCCAGTCACCCCTCCTACCCTCCCTCCATATTAATTTATGATTGGAATGGACTTCTCAAATTTTCAATGGATTATCACTCATTAATGCCCTTCATTATTTACATGCTCAGATTATATTTTTGACATCTTCACTCAGCTGTCTCGCAGAAAGTTCAAACTCAACATATCCAAAATGGAACTCTTAATTTCCCACCGCAGATGAACGAACACCCCACTTCATCTTAGTCTTCTCGTCCTAGGAAATGTCACCATCCTCTCCCCAGTTGTTCAAGCCAGAAACCTAGATGTCACCCTCTGTTCTTCTCTGGTCCCCAGCCTGTACACCACCTAATTCATACGCAAGTTCTGTTGGGTCTAGCCCCAAAAGTACATCTTGAGTCCTCCTCCTGTCTCCATTTCTACCCCATGGCTCGCATTTTCACCATCCTCATTGCACACCGGAAGCATGGCGATATCTCTCCTTGCCTCCAAGTACTTCCCACTCACTAGCCAGTGTGACTGTTTAAAAAAAATTTGTAATCAGATCATGTGTTTCCCCTACTTCAAACCCTCCAACGGCTTTTCATTGCACAGCCTCCGGAAGTCTGCAGCCTGTTTGACTGCATCTCCACTACTCCCCCTACCCTGTCCCCATGCATGTCTCTCCCCCTTATATCCCCCGCCCTGCCGGTGTTGCAAGGGGACATGCAAACACCTACATCCCAGGTACATGACTGACTTCCGCCAGCCAGCCTTGCCACATGACCCTCCCCAGAGCACTTGCTTAACAGGAACCTAGATTCTGGGGAGAGTTTTCCACTCGATGGTCTCACTATTGCGCAATTGCTGCTGTTCAAGGGGTCATCCTCCCAGCCCTTGGATTTGAAAGTGGTTTGTGGAGATGACTCATTTGCGGCTTCATGTTCAAGAAAGCCATGGTTTATGGTTTGGTTTCGTTTGTCAAGGAAAGTGGGAGATTATGAGAAATAGGAAAAAGTTCTCACTGAAATCAATGAAGGACAGCAGGCTGAGGCCCCTCTCTGAACCTCTCTTCTCAGCTTGGAGGAGGGGTTCCCCCAGCAGCCACAAGTCCACGCAGTGCCTCTTGGGTCTCCCCAGGTGCCCGGGAAGGAGCTGAGGACTAGTGACAGTGCCGGCACCCTGATACCTTTTCTGGTCCCTGCAGACTTCCAGTTTTTATAGGTATGGACCTTGGTTGATATGTTGGACTTGGGTGTTTGGTTCCGTCTCTGGACTGTTGCTTTTTGGAGATGCTGGGCAACTCTCTCCTAATCTCACTGGTCTAACAAATAAAACCAAAGGGAGACCTTCTCCTCTGGGTTCAAATGGGACTTCTGTTCAATTCTCACTTGACCCTGCGCTACCCAGTCCTGCTTATCTCCTGTGCTCCAGCCTCCCTGCCTGTCTAACACCCGCCCAGAGACTTGACCTCCCCTCCGAAATGTGACTCCCTGCCCAAGCTCCCGTGCTCTTAAGCTGGGACCTAGGGTGTTGGCCATGAACACCTGGCAGCCCCACCTTGTCTCTTCTCGAAGCACCTGGTTGGAACCCGTCCTTTCCGGCCAGCAGACCTTGAGTCTGGATCCCTGGGGCCCTGCCTTGGCAAGACTGAGGCAGTGGGAGGGCAGAATCCAGTCAGCAGTGTTTGCCTCTCCTTAAGCCAGACGTAAACTCTTAGGAGGACAAGACTTTGCTCCTAAAGAACAGGGCAATGCTGTGCAAACAGCCTGACCCCCGGAGGGTCTCCTGGGTCTCCACTGTGGGCTTCTCAGCTTTTGAGTATCACCCACAGCTGACCACAGCTGACACCCCTGGGCTTCTGGAAGCAGCAGGTTGTTTTGGGGGGAGGAGTCTTTGCGCATTTCTGAGGTTGTCCCCTGAGCTCTGCCCCTGACCAACCCTGTGCCCTTGGCCAAATTACTTTGCCCTTTCTGTCGTGTTGGGATGGTACGAGTCCTCTGACCTGGAATCGGGAGGCTAAGCAAGCCCCTCAACTACCAGTTCTTCATAGTTAGTGGTTGTTACTGTTGGTGCGACCACTGACCCCTCCCGTTTGTAATTATTTCTCTACTTTCTGTCTTCCCCAGTAGCTCCTCGCTCTGTATCTGCCCCTTCCTCCTCTCTGACCCCAGAGACTGACTGTCAATACATATTGTTTGATGAATGAATGAAGGAAGGAAGGAATGAACTTGTCATGACAGTTAAATGAGGTGCTGGGAAAGCTCTTGGCACAGAGAGGCTCTTCATCTGGGAGGTGGACGGACCCTTAGCAGCTCGGCGGGGGCAGGCCCAGCTCTGAGCATCGGGTGCACAGTGGGAGAGCTGTGGTGCTTCTTCCAGGTGCTTCTCACACCAGGTGGTACCACCCCGGCAGGCGGCTTCTCACTTCTGACCCGTGTGTGAAGTTTTGGCCCCACTCTACATGTGGCCTCCTGGGTCTCCTCAGAGGAGGAGGAGAACTGGCTGCACCATCTTGCTGGCACCTCAGATCCTCTCAGGGGCCTGGGCCTGATCTGTGGGTGATGGCTGCCGCGGGTCCCCAGAGAAAAGGCCATCTCTTTCCCTCAGTGTGAACTCTCACATTTACATTGTTGCCAAGTTGGAAAATACAATAACATAAACTCCCCTCCCCTGTGAGGCCCTGAGGAGAGAAGAGAAAAAAGCCCAGCCCCGTCCAGGAAACAAAGTCCTCTCTGTTGGAAGACATGGGCTTCTGTTTAAGTCCCCAGGGTCCCCGTGGCGGCAATGGATTGAGCTGGGCCCAGCACGTGGGGTTTACTGTGTGGTCTGGGGCAGCCCCCCAAGGCCTTGTTTCTCACCATGGGAGAGGGGCAGCTCCCAGCCTCGCTGAGGCACCCGTCAAGGGGCTGATCCCTCCAGGCCTGTGGGATCCCAGGGGCCTGAATGCCTCTCCTGTCCCCGGGGGTCAGTGCCTTCCACCCCTGGCCCTGGGAGCCCTGATCAAGGGCACATCATGTCCCTTGCCAGACTGAAGCCCAGTGTGTGCCCAGAGTCCCTCTCCTTCAGAACAGTCTTCC
This sequence comes from Neogale vison, assembly GCF_020171115.1. NCBI lineage: Eukaryota > Metazoa > Chordata > Mammalia > Carnivora > Mustelidae > Neogale > Neogale vison. The sequence continues at coordinate 114,195,546 of NC_058095.1, read as the reverse complement.
TTTTCACCGCCCTGCTCAGGAAGCAGAAAAGGTTAAAATTTCCATCTTCTGCCTTAATTCCTGCTGTGACTCAGTCTCTGACAGGAGTCCTTTTTTTTTTTTTTTCCACCTTCCAGGGCGGAGTCTGAGCTGGAGGCTCAAGGCAGAGAAGCTGACAACATGGAGCATTCTGGATGTGCCTCTGGAGAAGGCCGTTTTGCCACCTCCACCCCAGTGCTGCCATGGGGACAGGCAGCCGTGGGCCCAGGGCCTGAGGGAGGCTCAATCTCACACAGATCTGAGAAGCAGGTGAGCGTGAAGGCTTCTCCATCCTGGCCTCTCTGCCTCCCCTCAAAGCCATAGACACTCACCTTCCTTTGCTCTATTTCGGCCTCAGCCCTGCCTGTTATCAGCTCACTGCCTCCCCTCATTACCTGAGGACATTTTCCCCAGCCAGGTGCTCAGGTGAAATTTTCCAGCTGCCGGCAGTTGGGTGCTGACCCTGAAGTGGCCGAGCAGGGGGCCTCGGGGTTACAAGGCCCTCGAGGTTTGGGGAAACAACGTGTTTGCTGAGCTGACTACAGAGCATCTGGGATGCCATGGTGAGTGTTTCTGTGGTGACTCAGGCCAGCCTGCCCGCGGCCTGAAGATCTGTTAACTTGGGAACCTTCTCTGGTGCTAGTGTCTGTGGCTTCAAATAAGACAGGTTAACTTTCCGGTGGTAGAGTAGCGAGCGAAATCGTAACTGGAGTCGTCCATGGAAGTGAGACAAACGTCTGACCCGTAGCTCCGGGAAATGCTAAAATTTTCAGCCAGGTGTAAATCATTCCACAGCTATTACAGTTTTTGCTGAGGCGGGAACATCCGGAAGGGTGTTTTGCCGCATTTAGGAATGCAAAGAAAGAAAAATAAAACAAGAAGGTGATTGGAAACTCTAGTCAAGCTTATAGAATCAAGACCCAAGTTCTCAGAGTACACAGGAAAAATGTCATGATATGCTGACTTATTCCTATCCCTAACCCCAGAGATGGTCTCTTGTTGTTTTTGTAATGGTAAAAGTAAATACTGGAGAAACAAACAAACAAAAAATTTACGCAGAATCCTGTCACTTAACATGCCATGATTATTTGCTTGGATGGCTTGGTTTTAATTTACTTGAGCCGCTTCTGGTTTAAATATCACTTACATATTTGAAATCTAAATAACTGTTATGATTGCCAATCAACTGGCAAGTTTGACCAAAACGCTTACAACAGACAGACCGGAGGCTTCTCAAGAGAATTTCCCCAGTTATTCGCTCCTCTCTCATTTATCTAATAGTAAATTGATGACTCTTTGAGAAGGGATTTAAGATGAATTAGAGGAATAAAGATACCAATGAACAAACTGGCTACCCACTATTGTATAGGTCAGAGGGTCTCAACTTCAGGGCAGGTTTTTAAAAAAGGTTTTATTTATTTGAGAGGGAGAGAGAGCACAAGTGGAGAAAGGGGCAGAGGGAGAGGGAGAAGCAGGCTCATAGAGCAGGGAGCCGATGCAGGTCTCCATCCCGGGACCCTGGGATTATGACCCCAGCTGAAGGCAGATGCTTAACTAACTGAGCCACCCAGGTGCCCCTTGAAGGCAGTTTTGTTTCCCAGGGAACTTGTGGCACTGCCTGCAGCCATCTTGGTTGTCCCACCCAGGAGGAAGGCTGCTGCCAGCACTCCGCGGGTAGAGGCTGGGCATGCGGGTCAGCGTGCTCCCGTGCTCAGACTACTCTTCCTGGAGCCCCTGCAACAGAGAATTATCTGGTTTAAAATCCAGTAGTGCCAAGGTTGAGCATCTGTGGCATAGAAACTATGAGAGATTTTAAAAAGCACGAGGCACAATTAGCATTTTTTAGACATTCACAAGGTAAATCATTTTTTTAAAATGTTGCGTGATGGAAACAGACTGTCCTCTCCCACATGTCTTGTTCTGGCCCATGTTTCGGATTTATGGGAAGGACAGGAGTCCTGGCCCGCTCCTGAGTAAGGCATTGTGGGTAAGAACGAAGCGGCAGAGCCGGCGGCTGAGGCGATGGGTGTGACTGGTCTTGGGGGGCTGTTCCCAGGATCTGCACTCTCCTCAGGGTGCCAGTGAACGACTGGACCCGTTTTTACCTTTAGGGGGTCCACAGCTCTGAACCCACCCAGGAGGGCAAGGGCCCTGAGCTACAGCTCCGATGGAAGAAGATGAGGAGAGGGGTGTGGCTGCCTCCGAGTCCAGTCAGCTCTGGGGAGTCTTCTGTTTGTCTGTGGTTCTCCTGCTGTCCTCCGGCTCCCGGGCTGCCCGTGTTCCATCCAGCATCCAGAACCGGAGCTTACCCCCTGGGGCCATCCCAGCACTCTGTCCTCTCTCTGCCACATTCCACAGGTGGGCCTTAGTTTCGGGGAGGCCTTCCTGGGCCGGGTGTGGCCCAGATTAGACTCCTTGAAACCTATGCGCTGTGCATGGCACTGTGGTTGGGAAGGGTAGTCCTAGCTTCTAGAGATGAAACAATATGAGGTCTGTGATTTGGATGAGAATAATCTGCAGGTGGGCACTGGGGAGAGCTGGTGAGGTGACAGAAAATGAGATTTGCTGTGAGCCCTGGGTGATGGTCCATGCGGGTTTACTGTGACTATCTCTCAGCTTTTGTATATGTTTGGAATTTTCCATAAAATATCTCTAAGCCATGCTTGACCCTCAGAGCTGGGCAGGGCATGGGGTAAGTGCCAAGTCTGTGGAGGGATGGAATGAAGGGACCTCCCAGTTCTCTTTCAGAGTGTTATTTGATTTCATTTCGACTGCAGGCCTGGGTGTGGAATGACAGTTTTTAATGCCGTCCTGCTGATGTGGAAGATTAGGACTCCTGTCCAGTGGGTGTGTTTGGGGGGCAGTGCGCGTGGAATGGGAGAGGAGGGAGGGTGGAGGATGGGTCTGTCAGGCCATGATGATGGGGCTGGAGTCCACCCCTTAGAGCTGCCCTAGAGGCGGGAGGGTCTGGAGGAATGGAGGAGGACGTGTTGGCCTTCGGGGTTACGAGGATGGGACCTAGAAGCACCCCCCGGGCAGAGAGCGTGAACAGATGGTGACTCAGGATCAGGATCACAGATGACTCCTGTGATTTAAACTTGCCTACAGTAACCAAGAAACAGGCAGCCCATCAGTACTTGATGTCCCGTCCCCTAGGGTCCCCTGCACTTATGCTTCATGTGGAAGTGGTGCGGATTTGATTGGAGGGTCTGTCTGTCTGTCTCTCTCTTTTTAAAGATGTTATTTATTTATTTGAGAGAGAGAGAGCAGGAGAGCATATGAACAGGGGAGAGGGGCAGAGGGAGAGAGAGAAACAGACTCCTTGCTCAGCAGGGAGCCGGACGTTGGATTTCATCCCTTCAATCCCCGGACCCTGAGATCATGACCTGAGCTGAAGGTGGATACTTAGCCAACTGGGCCTCCCAGGTCCCCATGGGTTTATCCCTTAGATGGGGGAAGTAGGGCATTACTTAAGAACAGCACAGGGCAGGGGTGGGGTGTGCCTGGGTGGCTCAGTGGGTTAAGTCTCTGCCTTTGGCTCAGGTCATGATCACAGGGTCCTGGGATGGAGCCCCACATCAGGTTCTCTGCTCAACAGGGAGCCTGCTTCCCTTCCTCTCTCTCTGCCTGCCTCTCTGCCTACTTGTGATCTCTCTGTGTCAAATAAATAAATAAATAATCTTTAAAAAAAAACACACAAAACAGCCGTGTGTGTGTGTGAGGGGGGCGTGCTTGGGTGGCACAATTGGGTAAGCATCTGACTCTTAGTTTCCACCCAGGTCATGATCTCAGGGTCCTGGGATTGAGCCCTGCATTTTACTCTGTGCTCAGCCTGGAGTCTGCTTACGATCCTCTCCTTTTCCCTCTGCCCCTCTTTCTCTTGCTGTCTCTCTCTCTAAAATAAATAAAATCTTAAAAAAAAAAAAAGAAAAAGAACAGCATTGGGGACTTTTTCAGTTATCTATGGCTCTGTAACCAATCTCCTCCAAACTTAGTGGCTTAAAACAGCAAGCATCTTCTTGCTTCAGGCTCAGTGGGGCAGTTCTTGGGCTGGTCTCCCATATGGCTGTAGTTGGGTGACTCTGGGGCTGATGCCACCCGGAGTCTCTGTGGGCCTGAGGACAGCTGGCCTCTCCTTGTCACCTCAAGGCATCTGCTTCCCATATTGCCTCTTCATGACATCTCCACGGGGCCTCTCTGGCAGAGGAGTGGGCTTTCTAAATGAAGGTCCAGGTCTCCCCAAAGTGCCACTGCAGAAGCCTTTTCAGGGCTTAGCATGACACTGGCCCAGCTTGGTTTGCTTCTACCACCTTCTGATGCTTATGGAGTCTGGGGCCAACTCAGGCTCCAGTGAAGGGAAATGAACTCCAGCTCTGGGCAAGGAAATGACAAAGAATGGTGGCCATCTTTAGTCCACCACAGGGAACCTATTTGGAGTCTGCTTGGAAGGACAGAGTTGCAGTCATATTATGTAGGGCCACCTTGTAAAGAGGGCGATCCCAGCTTTCCTGTCCCTTGCTCCTTTCCCATTTTGTCTCTGACTTGGGCAGGCATAGGGATGATGCTTCTCTAGACCTCACGTCATCATCTGTCAAAGGGTGTCACAATGATCTGTCTCTGGGGCCAGTCCTGGGCCAACCATTTCACTGTGTCCTGGTCTTGAAAGTCATTCACCCAGCCTGACTCTGAAGCCTGATCTGTCCCTCCATGCTGGGGGCCTCCTCCACGAGGTCAGGCTTTGGCCACATCCTGGCCTATCCTAGCCTGTTTGGGCTGCTATAACAAAAATGCCATTGACTGGGAGCGTGGAGGAAAATCACGTACTTCCCTCAGTTCTGGAGGCTGGCAAGTCCAAGCTCAAGGCCAACAGAGCCTGTGTCTGGCAAGGTCCTGCCTTCCAGTTCACTGGTGTCTGTCATCTTGCTGTGTCCTCACATGGCAGGAGTGAAGGAGCTTTCTGGGATCTCTTTCTAAGGGCACCCATCACCCAATCATCTCCCAAAGGTCCTACCTCCAAATGCCATCACACTGGGGATAGCCTTTCAACATAGGAATTTTGGGGGAACAAAAACATTTAGCCTATTACCTGGTCCTCTCATTCTCCTCCTTCTGGACCCACAGAAAGGAGGTCTTTGGGGATGTGGGAATGAGACCCTGACTCAGCTGTAACTGCATCTTTCAAATTATGGGTCTAGTGGGCAGCTGAAGGGAGCCTGGGGGAGAGATGATAACAGAACGCCTTCACATGTTAGCATCTGCTTAATCTTCCCGAGAGCCTGAAGCTGAGAAGTTAGTATTGACCTTAAGAGTCTCCAAGTGTGGGCGCCTGGGTGGCTCAGTGGGTTAAGCCTCTGCCTTCAGCTCAGGTCATGATCTCAGGGTCCTGGGATCGAGCCCCACATCGGGCTCTCTGCTCAGCGGGGAGCCTGCTTCCCCCTCTCTCTCTGCCTGCCTCTCTGCCTACTTGTGATCTCTCTCTATCAAATAAATAAAAATCTTAAAAAAAAAAAATCTTAAAAAAAAAATCCCTTAAAAAAAAAAAAAAAAGAGTCTCCAAGTGGTCATGGTGGAGTCAAGGGTCAAGGCCAGGTTGCCAGGCCACTGCACCCAACCTCTCCCCATAGCCCCAGTCACAGTCCCCATGGCCTGCCTTTGGGTGGGCGGGGAGGTGAGCGTAGAGGGCGTCGGCCCTGCTGTCATGCCCAGATTCTTTGGGGATTCCCTTTCCTTAGTTACAAAGAGCCTTCTCTTTGGTTTGCTACCTGGGACAGATGTTCTCAATTTTCAAGGAGCAAATGTTTCTCGTTTTATCTTACCTTAATCAGATTACCTGGGTTCTGTCCACAAAGTGTCTGGGGAGCTGGATAAATGGCAGGGGGTCCCAGCCATCCGCAGATCTGGAGGGGAGAGTGTGTGCCATGAATGGCTTCTCTGTCTGCTGGCCGTGGACCGGCTGACCCAGGGGCTTCACCAGGGGAGCAGAGGGGAGCAGGTTGCTCTGGATCCTGGGCCTGTAATTGAGATTTGACCTGTTTCCAAGTCCATATGCCTTGAAGGAATCCTTCATTCTCTCACTCTTCTCTGGTTCTTGGCCACCCCCCCCCCCCAATCTGTCCCAGTGCTCATGTGGAAAATGAACACTCTAACACCGCGGGCTCAGGCCCAGGCTCTCTCCCTTCTCTGCCACATTCCACACACAGTTGGGGTCTGCCGGGAGACACTCCCGCGTAGAGTGTGACTGAATAGTGGGTTTTTTTTTTAAGATTTTATTTATTTATTTGACAGACAGATCACAGGTAGGCAGAGAGAGCAGAAGGGAAGCGGGCTCCCCGCTGAGCAGAGCCTGACTCGGGGCTGATCCCAGGACACCGGGACCATGACCTGAGCCAAAGGCAGAGACTTTAACCCACTGAGCCACTGAGGCGCCCCCTGGATAGTGTTTTTTAAAAAGTCTTTGAAATACACTCATATTCAAAGCAGGACTGGAGGTGGAGGCGTGGAGTGAGCTCAGGTAGACTTGCAATGCGTTCTTGGAGAGACCCATTTGCTTTCAGTTCTGAGCAAAAGAATCCTCGGCAGCCCTTGTGTGGTTCCTCTTACTTTAAAAGGACAGGGGTGTTTCCCCGTCCGCCTCCCTCATTTAGCCCCTTGCTAATCACAACTGGAATCAGCAAACACCAGGAGGTACCAATAAGAGCTCTTTTTGATTCAAGGTCATGGCTCCCAACCTTGGCTGAATGTTAGAATCTTCTGGGAATCTGCAAAACACGGAAGCCAGACTCCCTCCCATAGAGATTCTGAGGAACTGGCCTGGAGTGCCAACTGGATGAAGGCGCCCCACGTGATGCCAGCGTGCAGACAAGGTGACAAGCTCCCACTCCAACGTCCTTTCCTTCTCCTTTGCCAGCCCTGCTTGAGCCTGTCCGTGCCTCGGCTTGGTAGCTGTTTATGTGGGTGTCCATGGCATTGCCTCTCGTCAACCCATGGGACCTGGTCAGACTCTGCCAGTTCCCAGTTTATTCACATGGTGTGACCTGCAGAAAGAGGATCTTAGCTGGAGATGTCCAAAGTGCCTTCAGTCCACAACTGTGGAGAGTCAAAGGATACAACTTGCAGGTGCCTGTAGATGGCTAGAGAAGCCACCGCAGACAGTCTCTGTGCTGTTAGTGGAGGAGGCCTTGGAGGTAGAAGGTGCAGGGCAAGGCTCACCCTTTCTCCTTTACATGCTTGGCTTCCTCAACCCAGTAAATGGCAGCTTATGCTTTCAGTTTCACAGGCCAAACGCCTCGGACTCATCTTCGATTCCTGGCCTCCTCTCACATTCCACATCTAATCCATCAGCAAATCCCGTTGGCTCCACCTTCAGAATATCTTCAGATTTTGACCACTTCTCACCAAATCCACTGCTCACCCAGGTCCCTGCACCAAGTTGCCATGGTGCAGCAAGCTCTTCACCTGGTCCTTCTGGTTTCCACCTGGACCGTCTATGGTCTATTCTCAATATGGCAGCCCAAGGGCTCCTTTCAAAATGCAGTTCAGAGTATGTCACTCTTGTGCTCAGAATGCTCCATTGGCTTCCAGACTCACATCCTGTAAAATCCAAAATTCTTCCCATGATCTGTAAGGCCCAGTATAGTGTGGGGCCCGATATCTCTTTGGCCTCATTGTCTGACACTCTCCCCTTGCTCACGCCAACCCAGACATACCCATCTCCTTGCTGTTCTTTCGGCTTGTGAAATCTGCTTCCACCTCAGGGCCTTTGTACATGCTATGCTATTCTCTCTGGCTGGAATGCTCTTATCTTTGATATTTGTGCAGCCCAGGTCCTTACTTCTTTCCGGTTTCTTCTCAATTGTCATCTTATCAGACTCAGGCTTCCCTGAGTACCTTATTTGAAATAATGCTCCCCAACCCAACCCTAACCTTCTTTTATTTGTATTCTCAGAGCTTATTACTACCTGCATATTTTCTGTTTATTTTTGGCCTTGCCACTAGATTGTAAGTTCCATAGAGCAAGTCCATTGTTGTAGCCCAGACCAGGGTATTGCCTGAAACAGCAGGTTCTTAGCAAATATTTGTTGGATGGGTGAATAAATGATGAGGTGAAGTGGTAGCAAAGAAGATTCTTGGGAAATCCTCCTCTCAGGAGGACCTGTGACTAGGCTTTGAAGGGTGGAGGGGCGGGCAGGTGGGTGATGATGTGGGAAGGTGTTTCCAGCAAAGGGGAGGACAGACATGGTCCATCCGAGCTGTGCCAGACTTCGGAGCAGGGCATGGATGGAGTATCTGGAGAGAAGGCTGGAGGAGCCCTGGGTTGTCCAGGGGCTCATTGCCTTGTTACCTAACTACCCTGCCGGGCTGCCATGATGTGGGGATGATGGGAGTGTGCCCACTGGCCCGTACGGCCCGGAAAAGGCGCTGCACAAAGTCAAGGTTGACTGCCATTACTTAGCTGCTGTTCCTGGTTGATACAACAGACCACATAATCCCCAAGTTTAGTCTTCTTAGAATCATTCACGAACTACAAACGTCTCCCTCCCCAGGGCTGGCCTGAGGTGAAGGGGGAGTGGAGCTGGGGTGGTTGGAGAGGAGCAGGGTTTTTCTGCCTCCTCCAAGTTGCTGTGGCACAAGTCATCTGTGGCTATGTTTGGGCTTGGGACCCGTGACCTTAACTGGGTTAGACCCTTGGTTCCCTGGAGATGTGGCCTTTGGGGAATCAGCACCTCACCAGCCAGCAGAGATCAGACAGCTGAAGGAGCAGAGCCTGGGAAAAGTAAGCTCCAACAGGGAGGTGGGAAGAAAGGAGGCGGTTTGTTTTAGGAGGAATGGAATGGAAGCCCAGATGGGGCTGGCCAGAGGGCTCCTTAGGTGTAAACTGAGTCAATAGAGGATTGCACTGTGTGTTTGAGAACAAGGTTAGGGAGCACCGGCACGTTCCCTGCCAGTTCCTCTTTCCCTGGTGATCATGACTTTCTGGAATAACTACTAGCACCAGGCAGTTTTAGGGGAATTACAATTACCTTATTAATCATCCCCCACGAATGATGGAAAGATAATAATACAGTTGAGGAAATGGAGGTATGAGAAACTTCTCAAGGTGGGTAATGTGAATGAAAATGGTGGGGTCAGGACCCGAAAATCTTCCCCTCCATAAAACCAATGAGAATACTGGCAATCAATCAATTAATCAATCAATCCAAACATACATACATACATACATAGGTCAGAATCAACTGTTTCAAAATTCTGCAAAATCGGGCGCCTGAGTGGCTCAGGGGTTAAGCCTCTGCCTTCAGCTCAGGTCATGATCTCAGGGTCCCGGGATCGAGTCCCGCATCGGGCTCTCTGCTCAGCAGGGAGACTGCTTCCTCCTCTCTCTCTCTGCCTGCCTCTCTGCCTACTTGTGATCTCTGTCAAATAAATAAATAAAATCTTTAAAAAAAAATTCTGCGAAATAACCAAAGACTGCAAAAATCAAGAGCATATATTTAAGAAAAGTGGCAGAATCTTAGTAAGAATGGTGAGCTTCATGGTGTGTTGACTTGCTCTATCACCGCTAGTAAACAAGTTTGGCGAGAGACAAGCTCAATATACAAAACTCAGTTATATTTCTTTTCTTTCCTTCCTTCCTTCCTTTCTTTTAAAAGATAGATTTATTTATTTATTTGACAGAGAGAGAGAGAGAAAGAGAGAGTGAGCACAATCAGGGGGAGCAGCAGAGGGAGAGGGAGAAGCAGGGAGCTGAGCAGGGAGCCCGATGTGGGACTCGATCCCGGGACCCTGGGATCACGACCTCAACCGAAGGCAGACACTTAACTGACGGAGCCATCCAGGCATCCTCATTTGTATTTCTATACTTGAGCAATGACCAATATGAAAATGAAATGAGGAAAATAATCTCATGTACAAAAGCATTGACAAGAACAAAATCCTTAGGAATAAATACACACACATACATACTTAGGAACAAAAATGAAAGAAGTGCTAGCATTATACACCTGAAAACTATAAAATATTGTTGAGTGAAATTAAAGAGGTCCTCAAGAAATAGAAACCCGGGGCACTGGGTGGCTCAGTGGGTTAAGCCGCTGCCTTCGGCTCTAGTCATGATCCCTCGGTCCTGGACTCGAGCCCCATGTCGGGCTCTCTGCTCAGCAGGGAGCCTGCTTCCCCCTCTCTATCTGTGCCTGCCTCTCTGCCTACTTTTGATCTCTGTCTGTCAAATAAATAAATAAAATCTTTAAAAAAATAGAAACTCATCTTGTGTTCACGGATTGGACAACTTAATATGATTAGATGGCAATATTCCCCAAAGTGATCGGGAGAGTGAATGCAATCCCTATTAAAATCCCAGCTGGCTTTTTTTTTTTTTTTTTTTTAATGACAAGCTGATTCTAAAATTCATACGGAAACATAAAGGACCTAAGACAGCAAAAATAGTCTTGAAAAAGAACAAAGTTGGAAGATTCATATTTTTCACATTCAGAAAACTTACTGCAAAACTCTATCAGACAAGAGTTCATGGTAGTAAAATAGGGATAATCATATAGATCATTAGAATAGAATTAATAGTCCGGGAATAAACCCATATGTTCATGGTCACTGACTTTTTGACAAGGATGCCAAGATGACTCAATTGAGAAAGAACTGTCTCTTCAACAAGCCGAGCTGGGAAAACTGGACATCCGCATGCAGATGAGAAGTCATACCTTGATCTCACACAAAAATTAACTCAAACAGGATCAAAGGTAAGAGCTTAAACTGTTAAACTCTTAGAAGAAGATGAAAGCATAAATTTTCATGACTTTGGATTAGGCAAATTTTTTTTTTTAAGATTTAAAAATTTATTATTATTTATTTATTTTTAAAAGGATTATTTATTTATTTATTTATTTGACAGAGAGAGAAATCACAAGTAGGCAGAAGTAGGCAGAGAAGCAGGCAGAGAGAGAGGGAGAAGCAGGCTCCCTGTCAGAGAGCATGATGTGGGGCTCGATCCCAGGACCCTGGGATCATGACTGGAGTGGAAGATAGAGGATTAACCCACTGAGCCACCCGGGCGTCCCTAAATTTTTATTTTTAAATAATCTCCATACCCAACATGAGGTTTGAATTTATAACCTTGAGATCAAGAGTTGTGTGCCAGACCTGCTGATCTAGCCAGGCACCCCAGCAATGTTTTTTTAGATATAACACCCAAGGCATGAGCAAGCAAAGGAAAAGCGGACATATTGGACTTCATTGAAATTAAAAACTTTTGTGCTTTGAAGGGCATTGGTTGAGAAAATAAAGGCAACCCTCAGAATGGGGGAAATAATTACCAATCATATATCTGAAAGTGGTCTAATATCCAAAATCCATAAAGAATTCCTACAGCTCAGCCATGCACAGACAAATAGGCAATTTAAAAAAATGGGCAAAGGATTCAAATAGACATTTCTCCAAATAAGATATACAAATAGCTTATAAGCACATGAAAAGATGCTCAATATCATTAGTCATTAGGAAAATGCAAATCCTACCACAATGAGATGCCATTTTACATTCGCTAACATTGCTGTAACAAAAAAGATGGAAAATAGCAAGTGTGTGGAGCAGTTGGAGTCCTCATATGGCTGGTGATGATTTAATGGTCTAGCCATTTTGGAAAATAGTTGGCCAACTCCTCGAAAAGGTAAACACAGAGTTACAATATGACCTAGCAATTCCACTCCTAGAGAACTGGAAACATACGTCCCCTCAAAAGCTTGTATGTGAAAGTCAGAGCAGCATTATTCATATCAGACAAAAAGTGGAAACAGCCAAAATATCGGTCAGCTTCTAAATGACAGTTTATAAAAACAAAACGCAGTGTGTTGCTACAACTAAATATTATTTGGCCATTAAAAAAAAGAGTGAAGTAGTGATCTATGGTGCAAGGATGAATCCTGAAAATACGGTAAATGAAAGAAACAAAAAAAGGTCCCATGTTATATGAATCCATTTATATGAAATATCCAGCACAGACCAATCCGTTGAGATGGAAAGTAGATTGAAGTTGCCAGACGTTGGGGAGGAGCAATGGACAATGACTACTAGTGAGCATGAGATTTCTGCCCGGGGTGATGAGAATATTCTGGAATTAGATGGTGGTGATATTTGCACAACTTTCTGAACATACTTCAAACCACGGAACTGTGTGCTTCTCAAAGGGTGACTTTTATGGTATATGAATTGTATTTCAAAAAAAACAATGTTTAGAAAACTTCCTATGACTGAAGACTAGTTAGTATGAAAGTCATGATTTGAGTCCAGTGCCCAGTGAGCTTAAGGACCTTTGTTGCCACGTCCTTTGTACCTCGCTAAGCAGCATGTGGTCCCTTGGTGCTGACTTAGTTACCCATAGAAAAATGTTTTTTCCATAGAAAAATGGTTTCTGTTGGGTGTCACTGTGTCTCCTGGGCACAGCTGTCTGGATGTCTGCTTGTCACCAGTGGCTGACCTGGACACAAATTTACATTCAATACCATGCAGCATCCTTGCCCCTCCCCCTACTAAGATTCTGTTACAGGGTCAATTCTATGACATCTCCCTGTGGCTCCTCATCTCTTATGTAAATGGATTAGGGGTAAATCTACACTCTCACTCTAGCAGATGCCATGGAATTCCTGCTTAGGCTGAAGCTGGTACTAATCTCCTTTCCTTGAGGTATTTTATTTTATTTTTAAAATGATTTTATTTATTTATTTGTCAGAGAGTGGGATAGCGAGAGAGGGAACACAAGCAGGGGGAGTGGGAGAAGGAGAAGCAGGTTCTCCACTGAGCGGGGAGCCCAATGTGGGGCTCAATCCCAGGACCCTGGGATCGTGACCTGAGCCAAAGGCAGGTATTTAACCCACTGAGCCACCCAGGCACTGGTCCTTGACATATTTTAAATAGGTAACATTTCTCCTCTTCAACCCATCCACCACCTCATTCAGCCAGGCATCCAGGCATCCAGTTTGAACAATCCATGTTGCGCGAGGCTCTTTGCAAAGCTACCCGCTGAAGCGGTTTTATCTGGGTTTGGGAACATGGGCCAACTGATTTTTTTTAAAGTCTTGTAGAGATTTAGGAGTTTAGGGAGGCAGAGTCTAAGGAGGGTTGTGTGTAGGGTTGAAGTCCTTGGCAGTCATGGTGATCAGCCAGGGGTCTCAGGCAGCCTCACAAAGGTAGAAATGATTCTGATCCTCCTGCTAATTTCTTTTTCTTTTCTTCTTTTTGTCCCATCCTTTCTTCCTTCCTGCCTTCCTCCTTTTCTCCCTTCCTGCCTTCCTTCCTTCTCTCTTTGCCTTCTCTTCCCTCCCCTTTCCTTTTCTTTCCTTTCCCACAGAGTGAGCCGTTCTCAACAAAAGGGCTTGCAAATGTACAAGCTCCTCCCTGAGGCTGCCTTCTGCATGGCACAGACCTTTCATCACCAACCCAACTTGTAATCTTGGGTAAAAGAAGGTTCTCCACTCATCTTCAAAGAGGGAAAAAAAAGAAAAAAAGCAAAGCAAAACAAAACAGCCACATCATGAAGCCGCTCCATGTAATGAGACTTGCTCTGTGGAGCTGTCATTACTCTGGGCTCCGGGAGGGTCTGGACTGCCCACTGGCCTCCCACCTCGCCCTGGCCAGTCAGGGCTGGAGTCAGCAGCCGGACAGCCCGGAAGGCCACCCTGGAGCCTTGGAGGAGGAGAGGCTGTTTTTTGGGCCTCACTTAGAAATTCCTGGCTGGTCAGTGGCAGCCAAAGACAGGAGAACAATCCTGTCAGGCCTGTCACTTCACCTAGGCTTTTGCTCAAATCACTCTTACCCCTACCTTCCCCCGGGATTCCCTGACCGGTGCTCTTGGCTCACAGAACCTTGCTCATCCTTGAGAGCCAGTGTAAGTTCTGCTTCCCAGGACCAGGGAGCCTCTGCATCCCACAACTATTCATTCGACAACAGTTTATCGAGCCCCTTCCCAGGGCCCGGCTAAAGACGGGCAAGCCTGGAAGCCTGCCCTTGCCCGCACAGAGGAATGGAGACAGGGAAGCAGTGCTGGGCCGGCGTGCTGCGTGCCCAGAGCTACTCCCACTGACCTTCACGGTGCCCGAGGCGCTCCCCTCTCCCTCAGTCAGCCAGTCGGCCTCTTTGCTCTCTCAGGGTAGACTTTGCTTTTGAAATAAAATGGGAATAGGATGAGTCCCATGAAGTCGTTGTGAGGACTTAATGAGTTTGTTTAGGCAAAGTGCTTAGAAATGCCTGGCATGTGGGAAATGCGCGATAACAGCTGGTATTCTTTTGTGTTGTAATAATACTGATGATAATATTTTATTATTCTCCCTGCATATGACAGAACATGGCGGCTCAGGCTTAGTTTTCCAAGACTCCTCAGTCACCCTCCCAGAAGGGACCAGTTAAAGGCACCGATTCTGTCAAGGGCTCTCTGAATGCTTAGCGGGGTCAGGCGTTCTCCCCAGGTTTGAAGAAGGGGCACAGGCCGGGGAGACATCCAGATGGACTCTGCTTATAGTCTTGACTTTGACAGCAGTTCTGGCACTAACAGCCTCCTGCAGGGAAAGCCATGGTTGCAGGACACATGGCTTGGGTCACTCCTAAGAAAGGCCATTGTCCCTCACCCAAGGCAGGCTGTAGTGAAGCCTGAGAAATGAGGTTCTGACCACGGGACAAACTGCAGCCATGTCTGCAAACAGAGCGCTCGGGCTCTGTCTGTCCTGGAGGGACAAAAGCCCTGGAGCTGAGTGGCCTCCCGCCTGCCCCAGGAACCCCACCCTTCAGCCAGTGTCTTTCTTTCTTTGGTCCCCACGACATTCACCCTGATGGAGCGGCTGCCCTGCGCTCCGCATCCATTCTGAGGTGTCTGACCAGGCCAAAGGACGTCCTAACTGCCACCAAAATTGGTCAGAGTCCCTCACCTCCCAAGGGGTCACTTCCCTCTTGGGGACATGCCTGAACTGGCTGACACTTTCTGCTTATGAGATGCCTTTCTTATTTGATTTGTCTTCCTAAACCCTGAGACATCCTCATCTCAGAGGCGAGAAGACAGCCATCTGAGAGGCCGGAAGCACGCCTGAAGTCACGGGGCTTGTGAGCAGGGGCCGCTAGGCTTCCGCCCTGACTCATGCGGAGGGGTGTTTGGAGGTTCTCGGGTGCATCTGACTAACGGAAGCCAGGGAGGCCTTCTCATCACAGACGCCGGCTTCTGTCTGTCTTCTGCTCATCCCTTGGCTCATGTGACTTATGTGCTATTCTCATGATGCCAGCTGTGTGGCTTTGCAATCGGACCTTGTTGGGAGAGTCTGATTTAATGATGTTCAAGTGACAGGACCAGTGAGACCGTCACAGGGCGGAGCTGATGTGGTTTTCAGAGAGAAGCTGATGTCATGGTTTTTATAAGCAGCTGGGGAATGGCAAGTCATGAAGAGAGGGGGCCAACAGTGGGCTCAGGAAATGCAAAGCTGGCTCTCTTTAATGTGTGATGACGGATGGGAATGAGCTGTACTGTGGCGACCATTTCACAAGATCTACATATATTGAATCAGTATGTCATACACCTGAAACTAATATAATGTCGTATGTCCATTATACCTTAATTAAAAAAAAAACCCCAAAACTTGTTCTCTTTGGAAAGGGAGAAAAGAGAACCGACTCAAAGAGAAACAAAGAAATTTTTTTTAAGAAGCCACACTCATTTTTCAAAGGTCTTTGATTTTTTAATGCTAATAATATGTGAGTGTTTTTAGGAACTGTTATAAAAACAGCTTCTTCCTAAAGTCTGAATTACAGATGCTGCTACAGACTTCTTTAGATGCTTCCTAGAGGTAACCTTAATACTCCCATCGTACAGGAGGAACATTCTGGGTTTAAGAGGCTCCCGCTGATCTCATTCCAGTCCTCACCAGGATGGAACTCGGGAATTCCACAGCTCCTTCTTCTGGAACCTCCCCATGGCTTGTTCTACCTGTGTCCTATGGAGTGTGGATCAGCCCTACTTCTGCAGGGCAAGAAAGTGGCTTCCAAGCAGGATTGTGGCCTCTCAGGGGTGTAAATTCTCTTTGGAAAAACCCACAGCATAGGGTAAAAGTTCTCTTGGCAAAATGAAAAAAGAAAAAACCCAATTGGTTGGCTTCCCCAGAGATAGGGCCCAGGTATTGTGGGGCGGGGCCCCAAGTTCAAGTTCCTTGTCCTTGCTAGGGAATCAGCTCCCTATTATGCACGCTGCTGTGCCTACCTCTGTAACCCAGATTCCAGAAAGGTGGAGCTTCCCTAAGCAGAAGCACAAAATTCAAGTGCAAAACTGGGTGTCTCCAAAAAAGCAGGAGGACAGAGAAGCAAGCCTCTGCCCTGACAAAGCCTTCTCCGTGCCCTCTCGAGAGGATAGAGAGACCACATATGTAGCCTCAGGCAAGATCAGCACACCCCACCCCACCCCACCCCACCATGCGCCCGTCTCATGCCTGCATGCAGTGTCCCAGGCCCAAGCTGCAAGCCCCTCACTCCCTTCTACTTCATGCCTGGTCACAGTCCCTCTCTGGAACCTTCCTCTCAGCTGGGGCCTGGAAGAAAGCGTGTGAATGAAGGAATTCAAACCAAGACGAGCATGATGGATAGCCTCTCAGGGCTATTTGTATTTTAAAAGAGAAGCCCCTCTCTCTGGGAAATGCAGCTCCAAAGATAGACCTCAGATGTTAGGGGCGAGGAGCCAGGCCAGCTGCATGGAGCTGTGTTCTAGCCAAGTGACTGACTGTCTGCTCTCAGGCCGTCTTGTGGAACTGCCACAAACTCCCAGCTCTGCAGAGAGCCTTCCCATTTCTTCCAGTCCACACTGAGAGTCAGAGAGGAAAAGAGATCCTGTGGTTTGGGCCCTGCATGCTGAATCGTAGATCTCTATGCTTGAGCTGGCACTGTATGGACATGCATAGTCTATCAGTGTTGAAAATAGTCGTTCAAAGACATCTGAGTCCCCAAAGGACACTTTTCAGGTAAAAATCCTTTCTTTGTCAACTGCAAAATAAATGCGTGGGTTTCCCAGGCCATGTATTAGTTAACTAAGTCTCAAACCTTCCCGGGTATCCCTTGTCCTATGCCCTCTTTATTTTTTGTGTGTAATACCCTGGAATCCGAGCATCCTGGCTGGCATCCTGCAGAAGCCCGTGGGTTCCTCACCAGCCCTGGGCTCTGTGAGAAACCCCTCACCCCACTCCCTAAACCCCCCAGGAGCCAAGGCCAAGGCTGGTCAACAGGCTGCTTCCCCAGTGCCGTTACTTGCTTTCCACTGGGCCTGCACGGGCCCCTTTCTGGGCCAGTGTTTTCGGGGCTGAATTTTACATGGGCCAGAAAATATTTGGTAAGAGGAAATGGACCTACTAGCTTTGCTAAGACTCAGTCCATTCCTGGAGCCCCAATGATTAAAAATAAAAAAGTCTTAATTAGTGTGGGAATGAAGAAATGTTCTGTCTTGTTAAATTAGCATCAGGATTTATTAATATAAATATATTGCACTTAAAAACCCAACTTTAATGTCCTGAATAAACATACTTTTTTTTTCTTCAACTAATAAGGCCTCACATATGGCATCAGGAGACCAATTACACAGAGGAGTCCTGACAGCCTCATTATTTGCTTGCACCATTCTGGCCAGCATGAAGGGGCAGACCTGCTCTGGGATGTTTGGACTGACATCTCCCCCTTCCCTTTCCAGGTCAAACTTGGCCACTGATTCTAAGGCTTCAGAGTTGCCCGGAATTTTAAGAAATCCCGATATTATCCTGAAACTCTTCTGGGCTTACACCCACCATCTCCAGAGTCAGAGTTGATCGGCAAACACGGATTGCCTTTTCGGGGAAAGAGTGGGCAGCCCCAAAGCTCTTTGACAAAGCCAGTGAGAAGAGAGGAGACTTGAGGTAAGCAGGACCATGCCTGGGGGGGTGGGCGATACCCCGCAGAGCTGATGTGTCACCTGATGACATTTCTTTGATCCGAACGAACAGCACGTTCCCGCCACGGTCTGGATCCGAACCACCTCAGGACAGAGTTCTCCTTTGCTCTGAGTGGCCAAATACCACAAGCGCCATTCGACTTTGAGATTATGTAATGCTGACATTCCAAAGTTGACGTGTGGCTCCGAGGACAGACACGGTGTCTATTCGAAGGTGTCAGCCCCAGACGGGCACTCGGTGTCTAAAGAGAGTGTCAAATCCTTTTCAGCTGGAGAGGATTGCCTGGCAAAGCATTTTTTTTCCCCTCCAGAGATTTTTGTTTATAGGATTTAACAATGAAAAAAGGAAAAAACCACACACACACACACACACACACACACAATTGCTCATTGTTCGGCTTGCGGCACAAAGGTCAGCTCGGGGCACTCAGTAGTTTTCCAATTTCTGACCCTTTTTGATCCCACTGTGCAGATCAGCAGATAAGGAGTTTTATTTTAAGGCAGCAAAATGCAAAGTAAGAGACAATGGGTAGAAATGTTGTGAATGACTGTCCAACAGAAGTATCTGTCCAGCTGATGGGGGAAAGCCCTGCTTGTCCAAATTGAATGACATTTTTTTATAGCTTTTAGAAAGCATATTTTGTTAGGGACACTGCATTGCTGGGGCAATGGGTGTCGGTGTCCAAATCCTCTGTTCGTGGGGTTCCGGAGGCAAAAACACACTGACATGATGTGGTTCTTGTAAGATGTGTGATGCACAGTCAACTCAGTGGCTCTGTGAGATCTAGAAGCAGGGACTAGAGTGTTAGAGATAATTTGGTTCAGCTGTTCAAGTTTAAATTCATTTTAAATAGATGAAGCAACTGAGACCCAGAAGTGACAAGTCCAAGTTCACACATCACAGCAGCATCTAGAACTTCCTTTCCACTGACTAATCCTACTTGGAGTTTATAAACTCTTCCACCACAAGATCAAACAGTGGAATTCCTTTCCATGACCTAGAGTACTTTTGCCACAGCAAATCTGCGAAAGAAAAGTAAAGGAGAGGCAATGGTTAAGACCCTTATGCTAACACCCTGGCCAGAAAGTGGGAGCAGATTAGGTTCTCCATCGAAGCATTTTAAAAAGCCAGATATGCTACTGGTTGGAAGAATTTTTGTGGAAGTGGACATTTTATTTCCTAAGATGAAAAAAAGTAAGGCACAATTCATTAAATACAAAGGGACATGTGACTATTCTTTGATGCAATTCCAGAAAAAAGTTTGTCCAGGCAGGAGTTGTTGGCTTAGCATTTGTGGAATCTCTCTCCTAACTGCAATTGTTGGGCCATAACGGCAACAGGACACACAGGAGACCACCCTGGTATTGCCCCCAGTCCCATACCTCTCTGCTCCCTTCTCGGGGGAGTTTAATTCTGGCTGAGCTGACAGGTGCAGGAAGGAGCCAGGTGGAGGGAGGGTTGAGGCCTCTGGAGCTGGCCGTTCGGGAACACTGACCGTGTTGTCCACGGAGAACTGCTTCTAAATGGCTTTCAAAGCCCTCGGGTTTGTTCAGAGAAAATCCCGCTGGCATTGATGGATCTCTCCTCCTCTGATGGTTCACAGGAAAGAATGAAATGATTCATGCTGAACATGGGACAGGCTCAAGTACTCCGGCTCGGATCCACTCCTGGCTGGAGGTGCCCCATGTGTGATGAGGTCATCTTGCTGGGGCACACAAAAGGTTCTGGGCGGGGGGGGGGGGGGGGGGAGGAGGGGGAGGGGGTACACACTAGACAGCGGCCATTCATAGCCTTCATTCCTCCTGGTGCTTACGGGTCACAATGAACCTTCTCAGCATTACACGGGCACTACAAGACCGAGCTGGTTCAGAAGGTTTTCAATGGAACCCCCCCTGAGGCCAACAATGCATTTATTATAATGTCTTGGCCCTAAGAAGGGCCTGGGAACAGCTTGGAGTGGCCTATAATTAAGTACATTTAATAATAAAGACACAAACTTCTTAGGTATTCCAAGAAGTGAAAATTATACTCTTCTCAGCTCCTCTCTCTCTACTCCCCTCCCCCACCATCTTTCCCTTTTACAAATAAGTCAGGAGTCACATGTTTTTCTTTGTTTGTTTGTTTTAAATGACAATTGCAAGGATGTCTGGCCAGTGGGGTAAGGGAAATTGAATTACAGGAGAACATTCTTCCCATGTTTAAAAAAATGGCCTCTGCTAATTCAGGTAGTTAGGGCACAGGCAGGATTTGTTAAAAGGCCGTTCTGTTATGGACTTGCGGATTCTGGGCAAAGCATTTTGGGGCTGTGGCCCTCTCGCAGAGGGGACACCCCCAAGGAGTTCAAGTTGTTGCTTAGCCTAGGAAGGCCCAGTGGGAGGTGTCCCTCCAGCAGTGGGTCCCCACGCGCACTCCTCTGAGTGCCTGAATGGGTTCACGGAGAGTCCCAGGGAGAGAAGAGAGCTCTCTGAACCGTGGTCAGGCTGCAAGAAAAGGAGCAAAATCTGCAAGAGCTCATCTTTGAGGTGGGAAGCAAGCATGAAGGGGGCCAGGCCAGCCCTGAGCTGCCCCGCCTGACTGTGAGGAGAAGTAAGACGAGCCATGCGAACTCACTGAACGGGACTGCAATGGGAATCTGATCGTTTTTATTTCTTTGACAGCTGATCGGGAGTTGGGGTGGAGAAACAAACCGGTGTTTTCTTTCCTATGACTGACTAAAATGAAATGAGCCTGTACAATTTCATGCTATATGGGCAAATAAGGTAATATTATTAACAAGACTGATTTTTCCAACTTGCGACAAGAAAGTACCCATCCACTGGTGCTCCCCGCCATTTTGCCTGCATCGCTGGTGGAGAGGAACTTCTTTTATGGTTGAACAGAGCCTGACTCTGGCTGTAGCATTTGATTTTAAACAAAATGACATCAGGCCTGTTGATAAATAAAGGTCAGCCTAAGGTAGGTGGAAATAAGGTACACTTGGAAAGAAAAAAGAACGAATCTTGAAAAAAAGGTATTTGTGTGTGTGTGTGCGTTTTTTTTTTTTTTAACAGCTAAAGAAACCTCCAGTTCCCATTAATTCAAACATACTGCCTTGTTTTTACTCTGCTTTAAGTAAAACCATGAGCGTTTGTTATTTCAAGCATTACGTTTTTGACACCAAAGTATGTGAAACTTGTGAGAAGCACTGGAAGAACAAGGAGATACAGGAAGTTCGAAGCAAGACAGCCTTTAGCATTCCATGATGGCAGCATGGAAATAGGACATTTGCTCTTCATTATTTAAAGAGTCTTTTAAAAAGTCAAATGGGAAAGGAAGCAATGCAGGGATCTTTTGATTCCTTTTGGCTTTGGCCAAGAAAATGGAATTATTGAAAAAAATCTAAACTTTTTTTTAAAAGAACTGCTGTTAGGAGGCTTTGTAGTAGGTTAAATACTATAAAAATCATGGAGGAGAAAATAAAATTAATTATTGGACAGGAGCAAGTTGGGGGAGTTTACAGATTTTTATCTCAATGGCAGAACATGGCATCAGAAATCACTTCTGTTACCTCAGGTGACCAGTCATTGTGTTAAGGCAAAAGCAAGGAATTCTCTTCCCCTCTGGTTTCTGGATACAAACCAAGCACCATAGTTCTCAAATTGTCTTTGTTGACTCCTGACCTTTTTTATAAAACTCAGCTCAACTCGCTTTCCCCAAGAACCCATCCCCGGTGGTAGATTTCCATGCACAAGCTCTCCTCCCGCTGCTTCCCTGCATTCTGATTCCTGAGCGAGCCCAGGAAGAGCCAGGAGTGCCAGAGTCCTCCAGGCAACGCGCAGGGTCACAGCTGTCGTCTTTTCTTTGGCGGGCTCTTTATTCCTATCTTATTTTAAGTCCCGGGGTCATCAGGGTGATGAAGGGCCTGCCCTAAACAGTGGACAGCATGGTGGAGGTGAAGATCTGTTGTAAAATCTGGGGGATGTCCTTGGTATCCATGGCAATGAAGGACCGGCCAGCTGGTAAAGTTCTCTGAAGCCTGCCCGGATAGAAAGGGAAAGAAAAATTACCATTGCAAATGGGGGCTCCCCTTCTACTTCCTGCCTGTAACCACAGCATTCAAAGGAAGTTTTTACTTTCTAATACCTTGCCCCTGCCTACCACGGAATGGTTTGTCAGCAGGCAATGAATGGCTGGGAAGGGCCACAGAACAGAGGGATGGAGGCACACTGAAAGCAGTGAACCAAAAGAAAGCTCTCTTCAGTGAGAAAATCAGTTAATTTGAAAAGAAGTTTCCTTCCTTTTATTACTGTCATTTCCCGGTATTCCCTTGGCAGAACAGAGCCCGAGGGACGAATCTGGGATTAGCTCACCTGGGTCCAGCAAATACATGGACCTCACCCTGTGCTTCTAAGTGCTTTCCCTGCCTTAGAACACAGGCCCGGAAAACGCTGCCCAGCCAAGCCCAGGTGGTTCTTTCTTTCCTTCTCTCTCTCTCTCTTTTTTTTTGAGGGGGGGGGCTCACATCATGCAGTGTGAAGGGCAATCTGGCTTGCGCAGTTGCAGCTCTGATGACACCAAGGTTATATAGGCTTATGATAATTCTTTTAAATGGCGATTTATCATCTGGAACAAAGGGCCATTTCTGAAAGCAATGAAAGTACAAGACACAGTTCTATCCAAAAGAACGCCTCCTTTCACTGTGCCAACAAAGTTTGGTTTTGGAATGACATTTCATAAAAGTCAACCATCCTGTGTCATATCATACATTTGGCATGCCTGGGAGACCAGCTAATTCTGCAACATATCTTTTGCCAGTGGATGTTGGACCATTTCCCTAGGAAACCACAAGGGTATTATTGTACTTTCTTAAGTATTCAAACAGGATCTGTTCACTAGAAAGACAAAATAGCTATTTCAGCTTAACCAGTATTTGCTGAACTTGCTGTCTGCTTAATACTGGGCTGGTCCTGAAAGAAATCTGGGTGGAAAGGGCATGGCTTGCATTCGAGAACATGAACATTCTAGAAGATGCTAAAATATAAACCTGAGAAAAATGCAGTCAGTTGTAATAAACTGACAGTAATGACATGAAACTAAGGCAGTTCTTAAGCTTATTCTGCAATCCTGCAGCGGCAAAGGGAAAAGAAAAGATGCCAGCTCTTTGGAAGCTAAAACGTGTCCTAGTCTATACAGGACTCTGTATCTCAGAGTGTGACAGGTAAAAGACAGGAAGAACGAAAAGCTATGTGTTCTGGGCAGGAATGTTATTTTTGGGGGGTGGGGGAGCTCTACTTTCATTTGTGTTTTCTGCTTCATATAACTATTTCAAATGGAGAAAAATCACAAGTTCTTTCTGCTTATAATTCAAAAAGATAAATGTTGGTGTGTTTGAGAATATTCAACACGTTCAGTGTAGCGTCTTACTATATATTCTTTCCTTTTTAAAATTATTTTTATTAACATAGAATGTATTATTTGCCCCAGGGGTACAGGCCTGTGAATCCTCAGGCTTATACATTTCACAGCACTCACCATAGCCTACTTATTCTGTCTTACATTGTCTCCCAGTGCTTCACCTCCCTGTCTCCTCAGTGAGAAGGGACAAATACACATATAAGGGGGGGATAGCTAAGATAGATAAATATCTATGTATTATCCATGCATGTGTACCCATGCATATTTATGTGTATGTCTCTCCATGTCTATATATAGATAAATACTATAAATATATACATATATACACACACACACATTTTCTATATCATTTATATACACATTTTATAGACACACATACATATATACCATCTCTCCTACTGGGAAAAGGTTGTTACTTGGATATGATGTTTGCGACTTTGAATATGATTTGAACATGAAATCATATTTGGAGTAACTGAACTGATTAGAACTGAGTTGAGACCTCAATGTTCAGGGCCAAATATATAAAACATTGTCTAATTTATCAGCGGACAACTCAGTTTGTTAATTATTCTATGGTTGGTTTAAATAGAAGATGGAAAATAATTAATTTAAGATTATTATTGCTCATCCAAACATAAGAGAGGGCGCTCTGTCCTCTCAACTGGACCACCAGCCCCTCGAGGGTAGCAGCCCTACGGGGTACTCTTCCCTCTGCCCCCCTCCCTCCGCCACTGCCCCTCATGACACGGATCCCATGAGACAGCATGTGTCAGGCAGGTATTCAAGCGTCTCTCTGTTTGTCCTTTGCCGTATCCCGAGGTGGCCCTTACCTGGTTGCTTGATCGCCTAAAGATCCAATGAAAATGGCAAAAGCATTTACTTGAGGGTTGCTTGTCAGGATCTGGGCAAACCTGGCAGGATGTATTCCGTATCGTGACAGGTTTGCATCACTTAAGATGATGACGAAGTACTCATCGGCTTCTTCTTTGACAATCTCCTTGATGGCATGTTCTGTCCCCTCTAATGTGTGGTCCCCACTCATGCAGAACTGAGCATGGGCGTGCATGGTCTGGGAGGAAGAGATGGGGCACAGAAGCCACACGTAAGAAACTTTGTAAGCAAACATCATGAGATTTCCATTAATCAGGAGAATGCACAAATACCCATTATTACACTCGAACAGGAAATATCTAATTGAGCGCTATTTGATTTGCACCTTAGAGTGACAACAGTACACAGTGATATTCGTATGTGGTTAAGACTTTTGTTAGAAACAGGAAATGTTCCCAGACTCCCCCAGCAGCACTGACTCTTGAAACTCAAGCTGCCACTTAAAGCAAAAAAATCTAAGAAAACATCAAACTTGGCATCTCTCTCTCTCTCTCACAGACACACACACAGACACACAGACACACAGACACACACCCACACACCCACACAGTGGTAGGCAGAATTCCACGATGGTCTCTAAGATTCCCACCCCCTGATATATACAGCCTGCATAGTCCTCTCCCCTTAAAGGTGGGCAAGATCTGTAAGCAGACATGACACAGGAGAAAAATGAGGAATGGGTTGAATTCCTAATAAAGTTGTAACACTAAGCACCGCACTTACAACAGCTATGGAGGAAATTTACTTTAAGCTCGCGGTGTGTATGTGTTTCTACTGTAGCTCTAGGTATGTGAAATTGAATTTATCATCAGAAGATACTAAGGACATAAAATTGGGCTTGGAGAGTTCTCTAAACATGGTCATTCTTTTTCTTTAACTGAAATGTGTAGGGGCTGAGCAGAACTGCAGAGGGTATAGGAGGGGACCCAGGCTGTAGAATACAGATACAATCCCAAGTACACTGAGAATCTGTAGGGAATAAAGTTGAAAATTTATAGGGTGGAGAAAAGGATTTTAGGCGTGATGAATGTTTTCCCAGTTTAATGCCTAATATGATGAGTGTTTTCCCAGTTTAATGCATGAATATGCCTGTAAAACAGGAAGTCTTTTTCTTTCCTGTAACTCCTGCTGCCTCGTGAATCTTTTCAGTGATCAGCAGATACTTTACCTAATCTGGTAGAAGTTTTCACAACAGAGAGGTGACTTAATGCATTTACCTTCAGAATTTCTAGTCTTTGTTTATTGTCCTTGGGCATTTTGTTAAGTGGAACTAGACCAATGTTGTAGCCATCTCCGGAGTGTCCAACGATGTCATACTACAGACGAGAGAATCAGAGAGTTAACAGAAGAACTGTCACCAGACCTGTAAGCCTCCGACTCTCTGGGCGGCCACTAGACATAAGGGCTCCACGGACGGCCCCGGATGGGTCCAGAGAGACAGATGTGTGTTTATCCACAAAGGCAGACAAACTCCAGGCTCCTTCACTTCTGGTCCATCCTCTTCTTGATTTCTGCCCCAACAGGAGGTAGAAAGTATGACAAGGGCTTTGGGTGCTACCAAGAATTCCATTCTTAACTCTCAGGGGAGAGTTCAAAAAAATCACACACACACACACACACACACACACATGCACAGTGGTAGGCAGAATTCCAAGGTAGCACCCAGGATTCCTGCCCCCCAGTGTACAAGGTCTGCATAATCCTTTCCCCTTAAGTGTTAAGTGAGGGCAGCACCTATGAATATGATAGGATGTTGCTTGTGATTATTTATTTTATGCGGCAAAGAGGATTCTGCAGATGTAATTAAGCCTGCTAACCAATCAATTTTGAGTTCATCAAAAAGGGAGATTATCGGGGTGGGCCCAACTTAATCATATAAGCCCTAAAAAGCAGAACGTTTATTCCAGCTGGTAGCAGAAGGGAAAGACAGAGAGACTTGAAGCATGGGGGGATGGGACATGTGAGAATTATCTGTGGCTGAGATGGGGCGGGGGAAGATGGGGATCTAGGAATGACCCTGGCTAACAGCCAGCAAGGAAACTGGGACCTCAATCCTACAATGACAAGGAACTGAACTCTGCCAACAATCCAATGGGCTTGACAGCAGAGCCTCTAGGTCGGAAGCCCAGTCTGACTGACATCCTGATTCCAGCCTTAGGAGATCCTGAGCCGAGAACCCAGCTGAGTCTTCCCAGACTCCCAAACTCCAGAACCAGGGCCTGATAAATGGGTGTTGCTTTCAGACGCTATGTTTGCAGTTAATCTGTCACACAGCGATAGAAAACACGTAGCTTTTTTTCCCTGAAGGCAAAAGTGAAATGTATTCACCACAGAAATCACAGAAAAGCACAAAAAGGAAGATAAAAATTATTCAAGATCACATTAGTCAGAGATAACATCTGTTAATGTTTTGTTGTGTAAGTTTTGAGGCTTTTATTTCCTTTCAATGTATGTGTAAGAGGTTGTACACTCACACACACACACACACATTCACATCTACAGCAACAGAACTTTCAACTGAAATGGATAACGTTCACCATGTGGGTTTTATAATCTGCTTTTGTACTCTAGTGTATGACATATATTTTTTGAATTTAGGAAATACCTTCTTAATTCTCTGTCTCACAATGCATATGAGAAAAGGCCAGAGCTGAGTGGGGTGCAGCATTTTTATGGAATCTGGAAAGAAGTTTGGGACCTTGAAGCAACTCTAACTGGAGCAAGGTGGTTTCTAACTGTTGACTCTGCTCCCAAATTCCCCTCTCCTCTGCCATCTCCCTCTAAGAATGTTCATAATGCTGATGTGAAAGTTAGAAGAGACGTCAGGGTATCTGGGCTAACTGCGCATATGCAAAGAAAATCTCGAGTGTGGGCAAAGATTTTTGGGAGTATTGGGAATCCCATAGAGGGACAAAATTCCTAAGATTCACTGTTTTCTATTGCCGAACTGACCGCCCACCAACAGCTGTCTTCTGAACACCTAGCATGTGCAAAACACGACTCTAGGTGCTGTAGGGGAATGCAGTAGTTTCCTTTCATGTCTATTCCTTTTTAACTGCTTGAGTTCTTTGAGGCCATGCCTTATTCATCTCCGAATTTTAGTATCTGTACGAATGCCTGGTGTGTTTATTGCAAAGATGCAATCATATTGGGGCAATAAGAAGTCTTCCTTTCCCATGTGGGCTACATTCTTTTACAAATAATCTGTTTGGAAGCTGGAATGCATTTTCCCCACCGTGTGATAAATGGTGGTTAGTCCAAGCTAGCTGACAAAAAACCCTGTACTGGAACCGAAACCATTGTACTTCAAATACAAGAAGTAGAAAAATTCCCATTGAAATAATTTTGTGCAAAAAAGAGGGAGTCAGAAGGCAAGCTGAGTTCGTTGTGGAGCGTGCTGGAGTTATGCATTTGGGGAGGCATGAGAGTGGAAGTCAAGTTCATGGAGTCAGAGATGTGGCTGTCCTCCCCAGGAGGCAGACATGTCTGTCAAGGGCAAATGCACAGAGAGAGGAGGGCAAAGGACCCCTTTGACTGAACCCTGGGGAGTATCCTCCTCAGTGGGTGGAAGAAGGATACTGAGCTGAGTGGAGAAGACAGGGAAAGCAGCACTTGGTGAAGTGGGATAAGGAGACAGCCGTGGAGAGACTGTATGTAGGGTCTCAGGGAGGGGTTTGCAACTGTGCTGAATTATGGTAACCACAGCCTTCCCAGAGAATGGTGACTAGTGACCTCTGGGCCTAGAATCAACAGCGACCTCTGTGGGGAAAAGATCAGTGAAAAGTTTGTGGGATAAGAAAGAATAAGGAAACAGCATCTAGAGGGAGTGTTGGGGGACAGCTATCGGTGCATTTTATGGGCGGCAGAAAGGGTGTCATGGGGAAGGAGCTCAGGGTCACAGTAGGGCTCTAGTTTAGACAAGGAGGGAGGACACTCCCTTTTCTGAGACCGAAAAGGGAGAAAGAATGGGAATGGACAGAGATCAGTGTATAATTGGAAGGGGCAGGTATACGAATGAAAGCCCACGTAAGATATCTAAATATTTAAAAATTATCAGGCTACAGATCATTAAATAAGATCATTCTATTCTCCTTCTTTGATCGATAAATACAGATTATAATGACCTGGAGAGCCAGGACTCCTTAAATTCTGTGCAAGAACAGGGGGGTGTGGGCGGCATGGCCCCTGGCTCACAGCCCAGGCCCTTCCCTTGCTGGACTTGGCTCTGTCCCATTCTGTGAGGTGCCTCCTCAGCACACGTGTGCATACCTAGCTCTCTCGCAGCCACACGCCATCATCGCCCTCTACACAGTCAGAGCTGGGCCCAGGTCTTCACAATATTGGCTAGTCTGCCCTAAGAAGACAGACCTACGAAAGGGACCCGCATAGGCCCTGGAAGCAGGCTTGGGCTCATCTGAGTTTTCTTGGGGAATCCCCAAAACCAGGAGCAGGATTGGAAAACTGGCTCTAACTGAACATACCCCACGGGCCCCACAGACTCTCTTCACTTCATGGGAAGGGTATGGTCAGAGAAGAGCCAGAGTAGGGTCTTGTGGAGGGGCTGGGACAATATTCTAGGCTTGGTTTTAATATTTTTTTAAATTAATACTAAAGATGATACAAAAGAATTGAAGAGAAACTGACCAGTACCTTAAAAAAGCTTGATAGCAAATGCTTTTTAGGGATGTAATAAATTCCACATGTGAAAAAGTATCTCCTTAGGATAGTTTGCTATCAGTCTTTGAAAAGGTAACAGAATTTGAACCCTAAAAGCTGCACAGCTCTTGACAGTGGCTAACTGCTGTACTGGCTTCAGTAGGCGCCTAAGGTCCCTGCCTTCAGCACCGGCATTGGCCCGGATGTGGAGGAAGCCTGCCGGATTCCTCCATGGACACATGCTCGAGGCCCTATCAAGTCTGACGGGACAATGGTCATGGCAGGAACTGTCTCAAGCCAAGAATAAAGTTGTCCTGAGAAGGTGCCAGACAGACTGGCTTTTGTTAGGAGCCTGGTGAAGTCATCTGTTCGGCGGGATCTTACATAGGAGGGGAGAAGATCGGTTCCTCGAAACTGAAGTGGGTTTCTCTTATTTGGCTGAGGCAAAGGGCTATAAATGTATTAGACTTTCCCCTCCCTATTAACTGAAGGTTGAAATTCTTCCTAATCAGATGACTGTGGATGAACCTCTACGAATATGTATTTGACCGTGTGGTCTGCTCACGGGGCTGATGTAACTGGTTACCACGAGGAAAAGAGCTGGTTATTAAACAAAGAGCAGCCAAAGTTGCTTCTGGAGGGTCTTTATCAAAAACAGATACTGGTTGATTAAATACTTCAGAAACATTTTAGTAACTATCCATCTATCATTTGACTGACTGATCTACCTACCTACCATTTAATTATTTGCCCGGGAGAAGAAAGCATACTATACTTTTTCACACAAGTGAGATAAAGATAGGTGAATTACCCATCTCTCTTTATTTCTTCCTCCCTCCCTTCTTCCCTTTCTTCCTTCTTCCCGCCCCCTCCTTCCTTTCTTTCTTTATGGTAAGGAAAGTGCTATTTGCAGAAGGATCTGCCCTTGTCTGTGCTGGGTTAGCACTGCAAAGGCAGAAAAGACACACCTAAAGAATAGGATGAGGCTTATAAAATGGTTTGCAGGCTCTGGTTCTCATTTTCCAGACAGGCTTGGGGATTATTCTGCGCCCAAAGTAAATAAAATGCTTGAGAGGAATCCAAAGTATGTCCAAATGTGGACCATTCCCTGGTGTTACTGTAGATCATTTTAAGCTTTCATTAAGACCAATACTTCTATGTCGTAATTATCTAGTATCTGCTCTCCAAGGACCCCAGCGCGTTTCACAGAGAGAAATTTGCTAATCCTCAAAACTGTCTAGGCTAAAGGAAAGAAGTACAGTAACTCATTCATTTCCCTTCTCTAACCCCTGATCCTGCCATTCCCCCTCCACACCCCCGTCTGGTTCCTGCTGTGATCACGGCTGAATCAGACTTGCCAGGATCTCAAGCACACTCTGCATGTGGAAGATCATGGAGTCATTAAATAAGAGCCTCACGGTCATTATCAACCCCCCTAATGTTTAGATCATAACCTTTTTTGAGCAGCTAAAAATTTATATCGTCATGATTTCTCTACTTCTCAAGGTCTCCCCTGAGTCCTTGTAAAGTCTTGCTTTTAGCATACACACATAAATAATAAACCACAGTAGTAAGGGACAGCCTCAATGAGAGAAGGCCAATTTTAATACTTATTTGCTTTAGAAGCCTGCTTAAATGCCCTTTTGCTGTATTTTCTTTTGAAAATCTCATTCATTTAGAGAAAGGTGTAACAAATGAAAACAAATGCTGAGTTTCAGTCAAAAGTCACATTTATCACCAAGTAATAAGGCGGATTTATGATACGGAGATTGCAAAGAGATCTCAGCTTAGAATCAAGATCTATTAGCGTCTTTAAAAAAGATTTTATTTGAGAGAGAGAGAGAGTAAGAGAGAGAATGTGCACGAGAGACGAGAGGGTCAGAAGGAGAAGAAAACTCCCCACTGATACACTGCTTGATCCCAGTACTCCCAGGATCAGGAACAGTGACCTGAGCTGAAGGCAGATGCTTAACTGACTGAGCCACCTAGACATCCCTAGCATTTTTTTTTTTTTTTAATGAGTAAGATTTATGTTTAGGTTTCTATGGAGAAGGATAATCATCTGCTAACTTTAGGAAAGGTTATGCTTTATTACACATCCACATTATAACTAGGTATGAGACAGCGTCTGAGGCTATTTCCGAAGACTGACGATGTGTGAAATTCTCATCTCCTTCTAGAAATCCAAATTACCATTCTAAGATGGCACCACTGACAGTGGTTAGCAAAGGCTTAGGAGATGAATATGTGATTTCAAAAGTCAAGAGAAGTGCCAACAGAATCCTAAGGTGTTAGCTAGCCAATAAGCTACAGTAGCTAGTTAACCTTCCATTGTATCATAGAAGTCAACGTAAAAACAGTGATGACTTGAAGGTCAAGGATTCTAGACTTAGCTCTGATGTTAATAAGCTTTCTGACCTAGGGCAAGTCACTTTTCTAAATTTATAAATGATGCTGGTAGAGATGACCTCTAACATTATATGCTTTTAAGTCACTTAACCTCTCTGACAAATAGGAATAATCTCTGTTTTATCTAACCTCACAGGGTCACTGCAAGTATAGAGCAATACATTTAATGAGTAGAAGGTCAATGTATACTTCTTCATAGTTTATAAACTGCTTCTATATATCTCATTTCATCTGGATTCTCTTCACAACCTTTGGGGTGGGTATTCTTTACCTCATTTCACAGATGAAGAAATGAATGCCTGGAGAGATGAACAGCATTTCCTAAGGTCAGAAATTGAGTGTTGGCAGAGGTGGGAGCCGAACCCAGGTGCCCTGACTCTAAATCCAAAGTCTTTACCATAGAGAAATAAATAATCATTCCCCAGCTGTTCCCTTCCCTATCATCCCCCCTACCCCCAACCTCTTTGGTCAATATTTCTACCACAACAGTGGAGTCCATTCTGAATTCCTTCACGTTGAACTGACCCAGGGAACTCTGCACACCCTTCTTTGGTCTTATCTCCAAGTTGCAGTAAGAATTTATTCAAAGCCTAAGCATGATAAGATGACCAGCTTCTATTTCTAAATGTGTGAAACATTCCCGAGGCATCGGAAGAAGGTTCATTATGGACACTGAGCTAAGTTGTTGATACAAGGAATTTTCTCAGCAGGTGCCAGTTTGTGAGTCGTATCTTTCCATATCCTTCTGAGAATTAGCCCAGCCTTTTTGACCACGATATCTTTGAGAAGTCATGCCTATTACACCTCACATGAATGATGAGGTGCTAAGGGGAGGAAAAGACAGAGTCTTTTATGTAAACGGTACATTTGCTCCTGAATCACAGCTTTGTCAAAATACTGACTGGGCAGAAATAAAATGGCTGCAAAAAACCAGGGATAAAACATCCACCAAAGGCCCTGAAGTGGCAGTCTGAAGTCCTGGTTTTTTACCATGGAGCTGTGTGACCCTGGGCAAAGGACTTAACCTCTCTGGATCTTGATTTTCTCTTACGTAAAACAAAGTGGTTAGTGAAAATGATTGCCAACACCCCTCCCGCTCCCAAGGTTCTATAAAGATACAATGGTTTAGTCTAGAAGCGGAATGAAAAAAGTCTGCTTCACTTACTCATAGGAAAATCTGTGCCTTGCTTTCTCTTGTCAAAGGAATGAGTCACCTAAATGCACCTGAGGATTGAAGTCTTTTCTAAAAAGAAAGGTCTCAGAGTCTTACAAGAAATAACCATCCGATATTGGCTCTAGAAGAACAGTTTTCTAACTGTTTAAAAATTTTTAAATAGTGGAAGTCTTTCTCAAAATGAAATATTGCACAAAAGCCCAGATTATGAAACATCCTGCAAAATCAATGTAAGTGGAATTGCTGGGATGGAAGGGGAAGGGATAAAAAGTCCCGTCCACCCACCATTGCTCCCCAGCACCCTCTGAGGGTTCCTTGTTACTCTTTAGGAAACCGTGGCCTTAGAGTATGATTTATTTTCCACAAAAACGATAAATCTGAGGACTTGTTTTCAAAGTGCAACTTCTCGGTAACTAAACAAATCCGTTTTCCAGGGTGTTGCTACTTGAGTGCTCTGAGGAGAAACAGTAATCTAACTTTTGATGAGGTAGAGTACATTGAAGGAAAAAAAAAAGGCATTAAGAGCTTTTAGAAAAGGAAGTCTACTTTAAGGTTCCAGTGAAAACATTCTCAGGGGCTTGCAAAAGTCCCAAGGAACAAACTGGAATGAAGATAAAGGCAAAGAATGCTTCTGGACTTCAATAAAGTGGTTCACACAACTGTTACTATTGCTCTGTTCGCTTTGGTGTTTCAGTGCTCTGTGAACATTAACAATTTTGTTGATTATAAGATTAGAGGAGTTTATAATGATTATTAGCAAATAATGCTATTCTTGTCTGAAGAGACTGACCGTAAATGCTGTCCCTGAGAATAACTGAATGCAGTTGGTAGACCAATTATGAGAAACTTAAATCTCCAGATGGCTCTGAAATGTGTCCTGCCACGGCATTACCTTTTCTTCTCGGTGATTCTTACTTGAGGATCCTTGTGGTTTGGCACGGACCATGCTAAGATGGAACAGAAAGTGGAGGCGGCCTCCCAGGGAGCCTCCTGGACCTGGACTATAATGACCCAGGGCTGTGGAGCTGAGCCTGAGCCAAACAAGACACACAGAGACGCCAAGAGAGAGGTTTTGGGGAAGAGCCCAGATCATCAGGCCAGGCCGGTGGCTTCTGAAGGTTTCAAAGCAAATACAGACTGGACACCTTGACAAAGGAGGGAAAACTGGAGGCAGCCCACATTGAGAGCCATCTGGAACTGAGGAAGGGGGAGTCTCAAAGCACACTGCTAATTCTTTAAGATACCACATGCGATGGCCTCCTGGGCTACAGAATATAAAGTTTTCACGAGGAACTCCTGAAACTGTCATTTGCCTGTGCATCATTTTATATTTGCTGAGAAAGTTACATGCTTTCATTTGCTATTCCTAGACCTCATGTTTTTCTTACAAATGAGAATGTGAACGCACAGAGGAAGGGAGCTGAAGGTGATCATGGGCGCACAGATACAGAAGCGGGGGAATGGGGCATGCTGGATGTACATGCATCAAATATCTCTGAGAAGATACCACAAAAAAGTCCACTCACAGTGGTCACCACTGCAGGGGGCCGCGGGAGCTGAGGTCTCACTCTCACTCTTCTACGCATGTTTAATTACATGTTTAGTTACAAAAAACGCTCTCATAGAATGCCAGTAGGCTCCATCCCACCACCTTCTCACCAAGGACACCGGGGAGCCCCAGCAGAGACTGGGGAGCCAGTGGGCACTCAAAATCACAGACGTGTTGGCAGGGGTGGTGAGATTATTATATGAAGTCTCCAGGGCACCCGGCGTCAGGGGAGGGGGCGGGGCAAAGCCTGTCGGGGGTTCTGAAAACACAGGGAATAGTGGCACAAGGTAAAAGGCACTGTGAGGAAACAGCTCGATGAATCCAGGATGAAGGACGTGCCACAAGACAACCAATCTGAACTCTCATGAGAGCCACCATCTGGAGAAGCCAAGAGGGCAGTGGCAGGCGAGGTGGGCAACCAAGACACTGCAACCAAGAAACAAGTGTGGGCTTTCACTGGATCCTCGATTGTGTGTGTGTGTGTGTGTGTGTGTGTGTTGCGGGGAGACCAACTGGAAAAGACAGTTCTGGGAAACACGTATGGTGGTGAGCACAGAGTAATGTAAGGAACTGCTGAATATTTTCCGTGCTGGAATATAACCCTGCGGGTTCACTATGCTTCCAGAAAAAAGACACCCCTGAGATAGCTGGGGAAAGTGAATTTGGATTGGATGCTATAAGTATTACAAAATCACTGGTAATTTTCTTAGGTGTGAAAATGGTATTGGGGTTGTGTTGGAGAACGTCCTCACTGTTAGGAGAAACATAATCAAAGATTTGGAGGTAAAGCATTATAACATTTAGGGTTTCCTTTCAAATTATTCAGAAGAAGGAAGAGCATATATTTAGAGAGAAACATAAAGCAAATGAGGGAAAATACCAACAATTGGCGAATCTAGCAAAGGCACATGGGTGTTCATATTACTGTTCTTTCAACTTTTCTGTAGGTACACGTGTCTTCCAAAATAAAAAAGTTGGGAAGTAAAGGGGAAATTTTAAAAACAAAATAAAAAGTACCAGAAAGGGAAAACAAACAGAAGGGGAGTCCCGGCCCTATCCTACTGTCTCCAACCAGCCTTCTGACTTTGGGAAAACTCCTTTATGTTCCTGGTTCTTGGTTTCCTGTGTGAGGAACGAGGCAACTGAGTAAACGACCTGGGAAAGCTGTCCCCTTCTGAAGTCCATGGACACACTGAGGAATTTGCAGGAAGGCGACTCCTGTGCCTTTCCTCTCCCCGGGCCTCCATGTCCTTGCCCAAAAACTGCTTTTCCTCAAAGAGTTTGTTTTGTCAAGTCTTAATGTCTTTTCCTTTTGTTGGAAAGATTTGAATGCACTGGAGACTTTCTGTGCTCTTACAAAAGTTCTAAAGGAACTGTAGTGAATGTAAGGGGTATGTCTGTAAGTATGAGAAAATGCACAAACCCCAAACAATTACAGTGCTGTCTATTAAGAATCTAATAGCATAAAAAAAAAACCCCAAAGATATTTCAAACTTTGAAGACGTTTATCTTATCTTGGTGTCTTGCTAAAATTTCTTGCTCTAAATAGTGACTGGATTTGGTAATAATTTATTTTACCACAGTTACTTATGGTTATCTTCTCAGTGTATCTGTGGTTTTACTGATAAAGACTGAGGAAATGCTTGTACTGTGGTGGGAATCAAAGACTATCAGCAAAATACTACTTTGGGGGTGATACCCCGAGAGGGGGGATGTCTGGAGAGGAGGGAGCTCTGCTCACGCCTCTGTGACCACATGCCTCTCTCGAATCTTCGATTTCTGTGTCCCCCTCATTAGGCTCTCAGCTCACAGATGGCAGGAAACTCGGCACCTGGCAGAGTACTCTGCTTTTAGCAAGTGCAAAATCTAGGTTAGTCATTTTATGGAAATCCAGTACGTCATACGGCAGCAACTTGTAATTGTCAATTAGAAACAAAGCAAAACAACATCTGGGACATGTTCATTTCCGTATGTGTGTGTGTGTGTGTGTGTGTTTGTAGTTTTGGTGCAGTATGTCCAGTCTCATTAATAGTTGTTTCAAACAACAGACTTTTCATAGTGAGAACTGGACAAATCTCGATCTCTCTGTACACTCCGCCGTGTGAGATGGAAGGAAATATTCAGCGTGTCCCGTGATAATCATGCCATCTCCCTGCAGGCTGTGGGAATGACTCTCTGAACCCCCGATTAGCTTTGCCACCTTCTGCCTTCTAATTCTTTACCCAGTCCTGGGGAGCTGTGTCCATCGATCTCCTGGCGAACTCCTAAAAAAAAATCTTTCTAAAAACTTAGAAGAAGTAATTTTACCTGTCAGAGCAGTCCTGTTCTCAAAGGCACAGAAATCCTTTTTCTAACTGGAAATTTTATTCTGGATAATATGAACACGTCTGCCAATTTTATCATTTTTATTTATTTATTTTTTAAAAAAGATTTTATTTATTTATTTGATAGAGAGAGAGAAACACAGACCGAGAGAGGGAATACAAGCAGGCAAAGTGGGAGAGGGAAAAGTGGGCTTCCAGCTGGGCAGGAAGCCTGATGTGGGGCTTGATCCCAGGACCCTGAGATCATGACCTGAGACAAAGGCAGATGCCTAACAACTGAGCCATCCAGGTGCCCCAGGTATGGCAATTTTAATAGTGATGTGTTCGCTACCATCTATAATGGAGCAACATCTCCATATAACTCAGAGGAAGCTGAGGAACACAGACCTTCATGATTCACACAAGAGGCAGTTGGGCTGATGCCAATATTAGCAGAACCCAAGGGTTTTAAAGCATTTATTGAGATTCATGCGGTTGTGATGGATGGATGCTTAACCATCCCCTCTCTGGTCGTCCATGGTCCAAGAGATTTAGGAATTATACTCAACCTCCTACTAGAAAGGATCTAAAATATTTTCAAGAAAACCATAAAAAATAAAAAAGTAAAAAATCAAAATAAAGAGAAACTTACATCTGAAGGGAGAGAGGGTCAAGGGAAGGAAAAGCCTGAATACCAGGGCACAAGCCACAGGCCGTAAAGCTGTCACCACTGGTCTTTGAGTTTGGCTCTGAGTTTCTGGCAACTAAAACCACGTGGGATAGTTCAATGGTTTTCAGGAATCACAGGGGAAAACGGAAACGCAACCCTGTTCTTCGAGGGAAGCAAAGCTGCTCCCTACATGGAAAGTCCATGTTCTATCTGTATTTGCATTCTGCCCCTGTACAGAGTCTGGTAACCCACTCCCTGGGCAAAGCCTCCTTTTCCTACCACTTTATTTGAAGAGGAATCTCTCATGCAGAGCTTCATACAAGGGACCCCTGGAGGCCTGGAGCTCTAAAACAGGCTCCCAGTAAATGATGTGATAGGTTCCATCAATCTGTTTCTATCATAACATGCAGGCATGTCTCAGGACATCGATCGTACGGGTGGGATGCTGAGCTAAATAATGATCTACAACTGCCTATGTCTGCAGGACACAGGTGATTCTGAACACAATCTAGACCCATGGCTAGACCATGTACCTGCTACATGTGTCAGCACATACACCATTTTTCTCGGCCGCACTTTTGATATTAACCACATAGCATGTGATATGTCATCTGCTCTGGTAAAGGCCAGAGGCAGGTAGTTAAGAGGGGACTGCTGGGCTCACCTTGGGTGGCCACCTGGTTATGGGGCATCCTTCTCCACATTCTGACCTCTGAAGGAGGACGCCGAGCGAACCGACCAACCACAGAAGGACGTGGTTTAAATGGGAGACTGTATTTCTCCCAGGGTTGCTGTCTTCATTGTTGAGGGTCCTCTATTGCTGTGTAATCCTTGCCCACATGGAAAGGCACAGCATGGCTGAGAATAATGCTCTTTGAGGGTGTCCTCAAACCTTGGGATGCTGTCTGCTTGGCGATGGGGCAAGAATGGGGTGTGGCGGGAACTGTGATGAGGAGGGAGGCTCTGAGAAATTTGGGGAAGAGACTTGTGGTGTCTCTCTATGCCCCCCCCTTTTAAAAAGATTTTATTTATCTGACAGAGAGAAAGATCACAAGTAGCAGAGAGGCAGCCAGAGAGAGAGGGGGAAGCAGGCTCCCTGCTGCACAGACAGCCCTATGAGGGGCTCGATCCTAGATCCTGAGATCATGACCCGAGCGAAGGCAGAGGCTTCACCCACTGAGCCATGCAGGTACCCCTCTATGCCTATTTTTTATGACTAACATCACACGTATAGTGCAGTGCTCTCTTCTGGAGTCATCAGTCCTTTAAATTGTATTGGTCCTTTAAATCATTTTCCTGATAATTACGGCAGATAAAATAAAAGGTTCTCTTTCGCTATGCTGATAAGTGAGCTGATGAGAAGAGGATTTTTGTGTACTCATCATGCCCTACCTTGGGGGGACTCTTGGGCAGATGTGGTCAGTGATGCCTCTCATCAGTCTTGGTTCATGCCATACCTTGAACTTCTCCTCATAGTTTTCGAAGGCTTCCATGACCATACACACGGCCTCCATCGAGCGCTCCAGCCGTCCATCCACCCCGTTAAAGCGGTACATGCTGCCAGACACATCGACCACCAGGCGCAGGCGCTTGGGTTTCTGTTGGGGGCTGCCCAGCTGAGCGGGGGAACAACAGAACAGGCTTGTGAAAACCACCCCTGGTTGCTGTTGCAAGGGGCCCATAAAGGCCCCAGAGTGCCAGCCGTGGGGCAGACCGATCGGCTGGGGGCTCGGCGGGGCGCAAGGCTGACCTGGCAGGTGGAAAGGATTGTATTTCAGTAAACGGGATTGCAAACTCAGGCTGGTAGTTGGGGCCATATGGGAAAGATTTTCCTTTCGAATGTGGTCCTTTCAAGGCCTAACCTCAGCTAGTAAAACCGCCTTACTGAGGCTATTATCCTTAAAAATAATAATCTGGAAAGACAGAAAGCCCAACATGTCATTTTCATGTCATGCCTCGGAGTCAGTTACACTAGCAAGATTGAGTTATTCTGGAAGGCCACATCGATTTTACTCCTACCTGTTATGTAGTAACCTGCAAATCATTTTTCCACAAAGCCCGCCAGTAATGTCAGATTTCTAAAACAAGCCTATGGGAGAGGGGGGTCTGGAGAAGAACTGAGGGAATATGTTTCCACAGTATCTTCTGTTATTAGTAAGCTTTCATGTTTCTCTTTCTTCCAGATCCTGCATTACTACTCCTCGTTACTCTTCTTGGCCGTTAAAGCACAAAAGTGGCATCCAACCACACTTGAGTGACAAATGTCAATTAAAATGTGAAAATCTTCTGGGTTTCAGTTTGATTCTGGACTCATGCCTGCCAGTTTGCAGAATTAAAAACAAAAATATGTTTGTCAGCTTTACTTACAGGAAAAAAGGAAGAAGAAAATTTCCAGATTATTCTGCCATTATACACTCACTGACATGCATGAAAGCTAATGAGCATGGTCAGTAATTTTCAAAACACAGAGTGGGTATTGGAGGGCAAAATTCAATATATTTCTTTAAAAACTTGTTGAGTCTGTCTAAAACGAAAAATAGTGCCACATATGCTTCCGTGACCACTCGCAATTCAGATATATCTGAACACGGCTGTTGACCGCGATGAGTCAGTAAAGAACATAGTTGTTGACTCATGCCAATGACACAGAAGTGAGTACAGCCCAAATTACCAAAAGATCCTTTCTGAATAAACATCTAAATGGAGCGAGTGACTGCCATTCTCCACCAGTCACCGCACCCCCAGCTCTCAGCAGATGCTTGGCAATTCTGGTTATTCTGGGACACAGAAGATCATAGAGCCCTCCAAGAGGAGAGATGCAATATTTCACCTACTGCCATTTTATGTTTGCCCCTCTGTAGCAGATATTTTAATATCAGGGCTGTCTAAAGCTTTACATACTGTGGTCGGAACTACTGAAGGGAGAGTTTCTTATTTTCTAAAATTTTCTTCAGGTATAGGATGAACAGACCTTTCAAGTCACAGGACAGTAGAAGGCCACCAAGATTGCTCTAGAGCACTGGGTGTCTTCCATTTCCCTTCCAGGGGCAGACCTGCTCTGTGTCCTAGGAGCTGAACTGCAAGGACAACATCAGCCTCTCTCTCAGCTGTTAGCTTCTGGTGGAGTCTGTGGATGGGAGGCCCTGTCAGGAGATCAGGTTGCCATAATCAGGGTTTATGGCGTTTTGACAAAGATGGCAACTCAAGAAAGCATTTGTCTGTAGCGAGGGCTGGACTCTGCAGACCGGAGGCTACTCGTGCACCATTACTTACTTGTGGCTCCAGCTCGCCCCGGCGTTTGTAGATGGCTTTTTCTCCAGTCAGCCCATCAATGATCTTGGCATCGTCTAGTTCTCCTGTAGCTTGGTGTCTTAGCCACTGTCTTTCTTTACCTTTAGCCTACAATGACACACACACACATATACACAAATTCTTATTTTAATGACTTCTGGAGGGTACCTGACACACTCTCTGCATGAAAAATAGGAAACACACCCAGGATCTTTTCAAGTAAGTGATGTTTCTGCAGGAACACAGTTTCATTGACCGACTGGTTTCTGCTCTGCCGATAAAGAATGCCCTTTGGGTAGATTTCATCTGTTTTAATCATTTTAACACAGGGAATGATAAAATGAGCCCATTTAAAGCACACGAAATGGGAAAGCAGTATGCAAATGAGCCCTTGAGAGATGTGCACAGCCTGGAAATGCAGTGGTGATACATTTCTTACGCATATTCTGTCACAGTACTTCTGGCAAATTCCTTAGGTAACAAAACAATCAGCTTGAACTTGTTAACATTGTCTGCAGGCACAGAGAAAATGCTATCTTCAGAACTCTTCCTTTTGGAAAAAGAATTTGTTATTTGAGTTCTCTGTGATTTATGGTGCAATTGGAAACAGTTGAAAGTAATAGTTCATGAACGTGTTGCGTCCCCCATGACCCTCTGATGAGATATTGTCTGAATTACTTTCCCAAAGGTATTGCCACATGATACAATGACTTATAACTATGCCAGGTGGACCAAGATGGTAGTTAAGAACAGTGGAGAAGGACAATATCCCAAATCAAGGCATGAGTCTGTTATAGCCAACGACTATATTTACATTAAGAAGTAGGAGGAGTAGCTAAAATATTTTCATGTGTGCAAACGAGAGTGGTAGTTAAGATCAGAGAGCCTGGTTCCCATCCTCTCTTCACCATGATCAGATATATGACCTCAAGCAAGTTACTTAATCTGTCTGCATTTCAGTGTCCTCAATTTTAAAATAAGGGTAACACTAGTTCCAACTTTGAGTTTTTGTGACGAGTAAATGAGATACTACATTAGCTGAAGAAGAGCCTGGAAATCCATGTCAGCTGTTACCATAATCGTTGTCATCATCATCATCAACAAGTGAGACACATTATGGACAACTAAGCCCAGATTAATTTAAGCACACTTCCATCACCATTTCAGGTAGAGTTTAAGTTTAAGGAGGTAGCTTAATGACAGTACTGTTATTGAAAATACGAAGCCAAACTTTAGGCAGCCGGGACCAACCACTACACAAAGAAGCTCCAGACACTCTAACTCTAGGCAGGACTACCTACATTAATTTCTTATTCCTGATACCCTTGCTGCAAACAGATGCAAAATCCCCTCATTTGAATACAAATATATTAATGTGAGCATGAAACAGAGACACTCCTAAACCACTAGCATAAAGAGCTTACATTTGGTGGGCGGTTAATTCCAGGAATTAGTTTAGGTGTGCCCCCTAGATCTATGTTCTTCCCTAATATGTGTTTTTGGTGAGCACACCATAACCTTATAGGAAAATGGGATTCATTGGCGCATAGCGCAATGAACTCATGAAACTCTATGAGATAGGTATACAGCTTCAGGTGGTAGGAGGAAGGGGTGAGCAGAGTCTTCTAGAATCCTATACTACTGGACTATGGATCAGACAGACAAGCCTGACAACACAATG
Source organism: Neogale vison (assembly GCF_020171115.1). Taxonomy (NCBI): domain Eukaryota; kingdom Metazoa; phylum Chordata; class Mammalia; order Carnivora; family Mustelidae; genus Neogale; species Neogale vison. The sequence goes on along the minus strand of NC_058095.1, from coordinate 114,153,562 downwards.
CTGGCCTTCTCAGGCTCCCTCCCCTGCGACTGGGACCTGGCTCCTCTTTCCTCTTCCCCATTATGCCTGAGGTCTAGAGTGGCTCATTCTTCATGTTTTCAGGATGCTTTATGCAAGGAGATGCATTTGGGGGCGAACACTGAGGTACCTTTCCATCCTGAGATTCTGTGATCCTTGGAGATACCAAACCGCAGAGCACTGGCTTCTAGTGCCTTTCATAGATGAGGACAGACCCTCACAGACCAGTCTAGACTGGGAAAATAAGGACCACAGAAAGTACAAGAGAATGTGGTAGCAATAGTTAGCTGTCATCAAAGTGGCACTTAGAGCTGGGTTTAAGAGGAAGATGGGATTACAACAGAAACAAGATTACGTGACATGTCACAGAACAGCTGTGCCACTGTTACCATTAAGCCTCAATTTCTGAAGTTTCATCAATGCGTTGACAAGGCAATGACATTGAAGAAGTTCAATGTAAACTGTTCAGTTTCCAGTGATATGTAATTCAACTAAGTATAATATGGAACTTTCGGTTCAACAAAATAGGAAATGGAGAGTGCATCACAGTTTCCAATAAGGCTAGAAAGTACACATCAGTCCTAAAGGATTCGAAGAGGTCTGAATCATGAGCAACGGTTATTAAAAAAGGAAAAAAAAAAAAAAGCAATGTGTCACTTTGTAGCTCCTCCCGGTTTACTTTCTTTATTCTTATCACTGTTTACAAATGTCTGATTTACCTCTTTGTCTCTATTATCTATCAGTTCCATTAGAAAGTCAGACTTACGCGGTAAGAGCCCTTCCTGCAGCATCTAGAACAGTGCTTCATACGAAGTTGGTGTTTGATAAAAATTACTGAAACTCAATTGCTACTATAAAACATTACGTGATAATCATATAAAAGCATGTCCATACAGTATTATCTCAATGTATATGTATCTATATTATATACATGCAAGGAAAAATATGTGGGAGAAAATGAAAGTATTAATAGCCATGGTTATTTTGGGGTTGTGATTTATGGGCGATATTGTTTTCTTCCCTTAATTTCTGTATTTTCCAATTTCCTCCCTCCCTTCTTCCCTCCCTCCCTCCCTCCCTCCCTCCCTTCTTCCCTTCCTCTCTTCTGTTCCAGAGAGTAGGAGAGCACATGCATATGCACGAGCTGGGGATGGGGGGAGGGAAAGAGAGAGAGAGGGAGAGAATCTCAAGCAGACTCCCATGTTGAGTGCGGATCCCAACAAGGGGCTCAATCCCATGACCCTGAGATGATCATGACTTGAGCTGAAATCAAGAGTTGGACCATTAACCAACTGAACCACCCAGGTATCCCTTCAGTTTTAATATAATGAACTCATGACTTTTTAGAACCTGAAACAAAAATAAGTTTTTTTCTCAAAAGGACTTGAAAATATCCTTTTGTATTTTTATGAAATATGCCTTTGAGACTAGCTTAGAGAGCAAGTCTTCTCAAACTTCAATGTGCATACAAATACCTTAGGGATCTTGATAAAATGCAGTGTTTGATTTGGCCGTTTTTGTTCAGTAGGTTTGTTAACAACTGGTCCAAGAGCACTGTGGAATTCTTTTGCTAATAATTAGTGAAAATGGTCCCCTTTTAGAGGGCCTTCTTTTTAGGAGACCTATTATTGCCCACGGTAGGGAGGCTGCAGAATTGTAAAATGCTTACTTTTCCTTTAGAATATTATATTTGTCTGCTGTCTCTGGATTCACCATCATGGAAGAAACTAGGGATTTTAGGTCTTGATTTTCTTATGCCAATGTTGCTCCTTTTCCTAGATATAATTATCATTCCTTAAGGTGCTCTCTAGATTGAAGACGATTTCCATTATGTGTGCCAACTGAAGGAAAAGAATTTAGTAAAATTTAGGATGAGAGTGAGGGAAGGAATCTGCTTTTTCCAATGAATCTGCTCTGCCTTTCTTCCTTTTTTTGGATGAACTTTTAAAATTGAAGTACAACATACTTGTAAGTCAAGTGCATACCTCTGAAGTGCAGAGCTCAGTGACCTTTAGGAGTGAACACCCCAATGTAACCACCTATACCTCCACAGCGCCCCCAGGGCTCCTTCTGGAATTTCCCACTTCTGCCAGCAGGGCTTAGGTTCTCCTGGCTCTGGACTTCATAAAAATGGTGTCACGCAGCGTGTGCTCTTCTGTGTCTGGCTTGTCTGGCTGCACATGGCTGCTGTCAGGTTACCTGTGCTGCTATGTGCGGCAGGTCTTTAATTCTCGCTCGCTGCTGTCGTGATAGCTAATCCTACGATTTGGTCACAATTTATCCACTCTACAACGGCACTGTTTCCGGTCTGGGGCTATGAAGAAGAATGGCACCAGGAGTGGTCCTGAGCGTGTCTCTTGGAGCAGATGTGTGGCTACTTCTGTTGGACAGGAACCCTGGATATGTTCAGCTTTAGGAGATACTGCTAAACAGCTTTCCAAAGTGTTTTTTCCAACTTATATTCCCATGAGCAGTAGGAAGGCTTCATCTGCTCATACCCTCACCCACACTTGGTATTGATGGCTTAAAAAAAAAAATTGTTAGCCATTCTGGTGGGTGTATAACCTGTTCCCTTCCTTTTTATTTTTATCTGTGGAAAAATGAATTTTGGTTCTGAGGGTCACTGATATTTTTAGGAACATGAGCCATTAGTTTTTGTTTTTGAGAAGTGTAAAGTATGTACTAGTCTTTTGATCCAGAGCTACTGGGCACAAAGTCATTTTATCATAGTAGCACTATTCATTAGTTTTCAAGTCTAGAACTTGCAGATAAATATGGCCAGATAATTTGTTATCTGCCATCTAGCCAGCCCACCAATTTTTAGAAACTCAAAACAGGAAGAGGCCTGTCAGAATGGATACTCTTGGAGGCAAGGGGCTGGAGGGGGAGTGCTTTAAAAACTTACTGTGGGCTGGAAAAGAAATATTTATTATTATGGACTGTGTATTTTATGGGACTCACTGAGATACTTCCTTATCTAGTAAGTTCCTACTGGATTTAAAGATATGCTTTTATGTACAACAAAGGTCCAAACATGAGCTTTATAGTATATTCATTACATGAAGGTAAGTATTCTTATAAATATGTCCATCTGTTTTGGCTTGTACAGTAAGTTCATACTAATGAGAATTTATTACATATAAAGCTAGGTTTCACTAGTAAAAATCTACATTACAGACTTTCTAGAAAAGAAACACGGTTTTATTATGTTCATGTAAAGAACACCTATACTAATTGAAATGCTCAGAGGATGACATATTCTGGTTAACTTATTTTCTGGGAAATAACTGGTTAACCAGAAAGGACATCCATACTTACCTGTGGCAGTGGGGACCTTAGGAGGAAGACACTTGACAATAACCAATTATCTTGTGGTTTGTGACACCTGATCTTGTGATTTCAGCACTGAAAGTATTCTGATTAATCTTAAGTCTTTGTTTATCTGGGTTGTGGTTAATCAGGACTTCCTTTAACTGCAAACTCTACAAGTAAGCCGATTTTCTATTATGCCTTCACAATTTATTTAATGAGGAAATTAGAAAGATTTAAGTGGCAATTTTTATAGAAAGCACATGCATTCTACAGAATAAAACTTATAGATGATCATCACTAAATACTTCTTGTGTGAAAGAAGAAATGTAAACGGATGTTTGAGGATATCTGGGAGCAGTGATTCTTTTATTAAACATTAACTCCTGTTATCTGCAACATTTCTCCATGTTCAACCAATGTATACTTCTTATACTATTAATCTGAACTTTAAAAAAAATAAGATGCTGGATTAAGGTAAACTTTTGCACAGTATTTGTAACATAACAAATTATAAATTAGTGGAAATAATAACATTTTCTTTATAGTTCTCAGTATGCTGACATAGCAAAAATATATTTTTTAGATACCTATTAGGTCGCTAGCTGCTCTAAATGCTGAAACAGGGTTGCCCAGGAAAGAGAAGATACAGACCTTCCTATTTTAAGGGATTCCTTATTTCTTGAAGTGCCATCTCACGGCAAAGTTAAATACTGATTCGTGTACTTCACAAAGACGACCCTCCTTAGAAGAGTTTGTTCTCCTGCTTGCTAATGTGAAACTAAACTATTACTTTCAGTTATAAGGTAATGACATGTTAGAATTGGTGTCTATGAATAAAGGCAGTTTTATGCCTGTTTTTCAAGAATTCAGTATTTTGGGAGTGCCTGGGTGGCTCAGTGGGTCAAAGCCTCGGCCTTCAGCTCGGGTCATGATCCCCGGGTTCTGGGATCGAGCCCCTCATCGGGCTCTCTGCTTAGCGGGGAGCCTGCTTCCCCCTCTCTCTCTGCCTGCCTCTCTGCCTACTTGTGGTCTCTCTCTGTCAAATAAATAAGTAAAATCTTAAAAAAAAAAAAAAAAAAGTGTTTCCTCTCCCTTGAAGATTTCCTTTAAAAAAAGAAAGAAAAAAAAAGAATCTTAATTGGGGCAGCTGGGTGGCTCAGTCAGTTTTAAGCTCAGCTTTCAGCTCAGGTCGTGATCCCAGGTTCCTAGGATCAAGTCCCGCATTGGGCTCCTTGCTCAGTGGGGAGCCTGCTTCTCTCTCTGCCTGCTTGTGCACCACTCTGCCTGCTTGTGCTTTCTCTCTCTCTGAGAAATAAATAAATAATATCTTAAAAAAAAAAAAGGAATTCTAATTCCCTTTTTCATTGGCTGCATATTTAAACATATGTGCTTATTTTATATATATGTATGTGTGCGTCTACATATTTACCTCACAATTATTTTCAAAGACAGTACTTAAGTGACATATATTTAAAGTCTCTGAATATCTGAAAGTGTCCTTCTGATCTCCTTGTACTTTGGTGAGTACAGAATTCTCAGCTCACATCCCCAACCCCCCGCCCCAGTGCCCCAAATCCTGCACATGTTTTTCACTATCTGGTGTTCAACATTTCAGAGACAACTAATATAAGATTACATTTTGTCTAACGATAGCTTGTTTTCTGTCTGCCGGGCTGCTTTTAGGATATTTTCTTTGTTTTGGAAATGTTAGCGTTCTGTGAGGCTGCGGTGAGGCACTCTCTCTTTGGATTACTTTCGCCAGGTCCTCAGCGAAATGTTTTTCGTCCACAGAGCTGGGACTGTCTTTAGCCCAGTACAGTTTGTTGTTGTTGTTGTTGTTGTTACTCTGATTACTGTTTATGAGTTCTTTTAGGTCCTCTCTGGGAATATCACTGGCTTATTCGGCGTGCATTTACTGAACGTGCACGGTGTGCCAAGGTTCCTGCTTCTCCGGAGGGCTCCTGGTGCGGTGTGTTAGCTCCCCACTCTGTTTTCATTGATCAGCTTTCTTTTGGTTTTTATCTCTTTACTGCCTCTACAGTCTGGAGTTAACAACTCAAGTTTCCACTTACGTTAGTACTTAGCCTGAAGACTGGACTGAGTCTGTTCCTTCTACTTTGAATGTAAATTTCAGTTTTGGGACTGTATTTTTAGTTTTTTTTTTCTTTTTTTAAATAATCTTTCCTTATTGCATTCAGCTCCCTTATTATTCCTGCTTGCTTCTTAGCCAGACTTAAAAAAAAAAAAAAATCCATGCCTTATTTCACATACTTCAGGTTTCTTGGACTTGTGAGAGCACAAAGCAGATGTTTTCGAGAACTCTGGTGTTTTCTGAAGAAAATACTCTAGCCCAGCAGCATCACTTTCCCCTATATCTTGGATGCATGTCACTCTACCTCACTGCAGAATCCTCTCTTAGATCCCATGTTACGTTGTTCGTGGGTATCCCTACTCTTGAATGATGAGACGGCTTTATAAAAACCATTTGGGAACAGACTGGGATCTGACTCTCCTTGCTCGCACTGACTTGCCAATTCGTTATAACCAGAGCTCTCCTTCAAGATTTTAACTGGCATTCTTACCTGAATTAAATCTACACTACTTAACTCAGGAATTCAGTAGGGAAAAGAGCTGGAACTGTGGACTGTCCCAGAATGAGAACGTCATCTCCATATCATTTCTTACTTTCGTTTGGAAAAGCCATCACAAGGGGCCCACTTGGCATTTGTCTGATCTCATCTTCAAGCCAAGTATAAAGTTAACACTGGTCTGGCCCCTTCCCCAGTGTTCCTCCCTCTCCAGCCTTCTGCCTGTTGTAGCCACAGCCTAAAATCGAGACCTCCCCACCCCTACTGCTCCTGGTGTTGCTGCCTTCAAATTGCTGCTGCTTGGCCATGACCACACGGAGGTCAAGTGATCTGCTCCTCACCAGCTTGAGGGCTCTGGCTTCCATTCCCTGCCTCTCTGTGTAAGGGAGACCGATGTGATTCTACTGGGTTTCATATACTTCCTGGCTAGTAATGCTATTTCTTCGGGAGGTTTCTGAGTTGTCACTAGTACTGTCATTCATAGGGTCTCATCACACTCCCTTTAGCAAAAATTCCTCAAAGCTTCTTGCATGTCACATGCACTCTTCCCTAATTTCTCCTGTCATATGGGTTTTCACCATTTACAACATTTTGCTATTTTAACATGTTCATAGTCATCTGGTGAAGACTGAGCTCAAGCAGCCTGGAAGTCAGGACTGTATTTTTAGGCTGCACTTGGTTGAGGTTGTCCCTCAGGGGCCACTAAGGCCATGTACTGAGTGATGAGCCATTTGCGGGCTAAGAAGAGTAACTGGCATTTTCCTGTTCTCCCTGAAATGCAGATGTGCCCTGATGTGGCCGTTTCCACCTTTCCTCTCCATTTGCTCTGTACTCTCACATTAGCCAACACACCTTTTCTCTTGGCTTGGGTTGTTGCCCCATACAGATGACCTTAAAAACGTAGACATAGATATATATACAGATACGCAACCTCTCTGGTCCTAACCTTGCCCCTGAACTCCAGATTCACGTCTTAAAATCTTTCAATATCACGCTTGACATTTTAACGTAGGTGTCCCAGGAGTGAGAAAACAGGACATCCAGACCAAACATCTGCTTTCGCCTCTTCCTGACTTCCCTAACGCTGTTCTCTAGGGCTTGAAAACCTCACCATTCCCCTCACCTCACATTCAATCAGTCACTGTCTTCCCATCCTACCTCCAAACTGTCCTATCCTTTCCATTTTCACTTCCATTACTCTGGCTCAGGTTCTTATCACTTCTTACCTGGATACTGAAAGTAATTTTAATGATTTCATTTCAGGGTTTCCCCACTTCTCTCTTCTACGATACTTTCTCTCTCCATGGTTAAGAAGCCTCCTAAAGAAGGTGCAACTTTGCAACTCCCTTTCTCAGGCATGGTCACACTCCTTACTAATTATGGAATACAGTCTGAACGATGCTCAAGGCCCTTGGGGGTTCAGCTTCCCCTTGTTTTTTTCTCCTGCTCTCCACTGCCCCCAGCTCCATCCCCAAACTCTGAACTCTAGTCCTTCTGGACTGTTGTCGTTCCCTAAACAGACCTGTATTCAAGGCTTCTTCCTCTGCTCATAGGTTCCTTCCATCTAGACCAGAGCTATGCAGACTGCCCTTGGTGAGTACTGATCCATGATGAAATAAGTTACAGAAGTGAACAGCAAGCATTTAAAAATGGCATGGCGATTTGACAGAGTGCTTTTATGTTTGCTGAATTTAATATTAAATAATACGGGTTTGTATCTTGTATGTTTATTTTTGTATCTTTTTTTCAGGAGTTCATTTCTATTTTATTTTATAAAAGCATTAGTTCAAGGTCAATGAACAAAACCTGGCCTCTCTCCAAGGAAGGTTTGAGAAGCTCTGGTCAAGACTGTTCCTCCATCCCCATCCTGAGAAGAGCTGCCAATCGAAACCATGCTCATCCTTCGTGGCCCAGCTCAAAAGGCATTTCCTCTTTTTCCCTAACTGCACAGCCTAGAAATTGATCACACATTTATCTACATAACATGGCACTTTATTTAAAAGACCGCTGTGCCATTTACCATATTGTGTCTTCTATTACAACTACACATGTATTTTCTTTCCTTAGTCATTGAAGGCAAGAAATCTTAGGCAAAAGAGATATTCAACAAATGTCTACTGGATGAAATACAGTTATTATTAATTAAATAAAGGGAATGGGGAAATGCTTTCCATTCTTTACATATGAATAAAGTGGGTGCTCAGAATGAAGTCTAAATTCTTTGCCTGGCACGGACCTGCCTCTTAGCTCCAAGTCCTTGGGTGCATTTTACACTAAGTGGAATCTTTTTTTTTTTTCCCAAGATTTTATTTATTTGACAGAGATCACAAGTACGCAGAGAGGCAGGCAGAGAGTGAGGGGGAGAAGGAGGCACCCTGCTGAGCAGAGAGCCCGACTCGGGGCTTGATCCCAGGACCCTGAGATCATGACCTGAGCTGAAGACAGAGGCTTAATCCACTGAGCCACCCAGGCGCCCCACTGAGTGGAATCTTGCTCCCACTTGAGATCAGCCATTGGCTCACACCTCAGACCTCAGTGTCATGCCCTTGTCCGTACCATGTTCTCTGTTGGGGCACTGTTTACTCTTTCCTTTAACTGATGAATACTCATGTACCCTTCAAGAGCCAGCTCATGTATCTTTTCCTGGAAAATCTCTCCTAGAACCCCTCTCCTTTGGTTCCACTGCCTTCTCTGCATCTGTCTACCTAGACACCTACCATACTCAACTGAAATGATCTGTTTGGGTGCCCGTCTTTCCTACTCCCCAGAAATATAGCCTTCTTGAGGACAGGGACGGTATCCCGTGAATCTCTGGGGCTCCAGTGCCCTAGCACAGTGCACATCACACATATCAATGTTCAAAAACACTGTTTATCTCAGCCTAAGCTCATTTCGAACTGCTCAAGGAAAAAAAAAAAGAACATAATTGCTCCGTTCATGGAGATATCATGCTAGCCAAAGCAATCAGAGAAAGGCTAATTTCGTTTAGCCTGAGAATGAAATTACTGATTGTAGATCAGCAAAATGCTAGAGAGAAGAAATGATTACAATCAGTGGCTTTTTGTGGAATGGATATTTTCTTTTGTCAGGGATTGCTGGCATCAGACATTCAGATTCTGAACCAAGCACAACTGAAGTTAAGACAGACTCTGTTCTAATAAGACAATTTTTGCTATTGATTCCTAAAATGGCCAATTCCCCAGACCCTCTGATATCCCATATAGAATCCAGTCAAGAAGCAACGGGAGGTCACCGGTGACGGCGATCTTAATCGAGAAAGCCAGGAGTTGCAATAGACACACGTGTTGGAGCAGGCATTGTAACAGGAGTGACAACAACACTCCTTTTCCTCACATCTCAGCCCTGCTGTCCGGAGCCCGCGCGTAGGCTTGAAGCCATACTTTGAGAAGTCATCTCAAATGATGATTTGCTAGTTCCTGGCTAGACGTTCTGCTGTTCACCAAGGAAACACCCATGGTTACCGGGATTCCACAGCAACCTCAGCACAGCTGGGAGCTATTAGTCAATCAGAGCCACACAGGACTGGCAGACGGTGGCAAAAGGGGAACCAAACAAAGCCTTCTTGTTTTGGTTACAATCTAAAGACTCATATTCCACTGAGGCCCTGTCTACCCTTGGCCAGTAGCTGTGTTTTGAAGTAGCACTATCTGTCTACGTGGAAGACTAGAAGACCCCCAAGAATAACATATCTGTGGATTAAAAAAAAAAAAAAAAAAAAAAAATATATATATATATATATATATATGGAAACACTTGAAAATGCAATGTTGGTATCTGGATAATGATGCAAAATGCTTTATGAGTATATGTGAGAATGATTCTTTTCATGGAATTGCATAGTTGGCAGCGGATAACAGAGGCCTAAGAGATAACAGGGACCTAAGCTTCGGACTCAGATACCCGCTTCACAGGCCACATAATCCAGGCCGAGTCTCATCATCTTTCTACTCTTCAGTTCCCTCAGTACAAAGTGGGAACAAAGTAGCTACATTCCAGAAGACTGTGAGAATAGACGGGTTACATGCCTCAGCTTCTGTATCTATCCAATGTAGAAAATAGCTCTTATTGATTGTCGTAAGGACTCACCAACACAAGAAATGGATGTAAAGGAGGTGACTGGGTGTCTGGCTTGCAGCCCAGGCTGATGAAGAAGAGCAAAAACTAGGGAAGTAAGGATGAGACAAATTCTTCTGCAGAGAGCGCTGCATGCTAGGCATTGTTTTAAACGGTCTGCGTGTATCATCTGAGGCAATCTGCATACCTGCCCTATTATCTGTCGTTGCATCTTCCAGAACCTGGGCTGTCAGGGCCCAGAGCTGGCGCTCTTAGTCACTAAGAGACAACGATGACGACGATGATGGAAGAGATTGTGAGAATGCTGTGGTAGCGTAAGGCATTCAGCATAATGTCTGGCACATGGGAATTGCTCAGTAAATGCTTGCTAGTATTAACATGCTTGTATTACTTGTGAAGATTTGGAAAGATGGTAGTTCTACAACAATTTTAGGTTCTCCTCTGAGGATTACATCATTTTTATTCCCTTTCTTCTATCTTAAAACTCTTTCTTGCTATTATTTAAGCCTAGTTTCTCTTTTTCAGATTTCCATGGAAGAAGAGAACAAAAATATCCTTGAAATAATTAAGTTACTCTATTTGAGGTATCTAGAAAGTTATTAACCCCAAGCCCCTTATGTTTTTTTTTTTTTTAATAGGTGTCTATTTCTTGTTTTCTATCCCTTTAATTGTATTTGTTGCTTTTCTTTGAGCCCTTTGCAATTTTCTTGCACATCTCTCTTTGAAGTTGGGAAGCAAAACTGGATACTGTTTCTGAAACTGGTCTCATCACTGTGGGCTTTAGCAGAAGTCATTCCTTAATGGCAACCCTAACTCTAACCTAGGCTTGACGGGTGGCCTTCTTGAAGAAGTCACAGTAGTAGGTCTACCTTTTCTTCCTTTGGCTGACTTGGTGAACATAGTATCATTTATCTTAAAGGGCTGCTATGAGAATTAAATGTGGTGGTGCTTGTAGAAGTAACTAGAGCCTGGTGCCCAGTGAATACCAATCAAGACATGAACTAATACCAGATAAGGATTCTCATTCTTTCAGTTAAAATTTTATTCTTGTGGGGCACCTGGGTGGCTCAGTGGGTTAAAGACTCTGCCTTCGGCTCAGGTCATGATCTCAGTCCTGGGATTGAGCCCTGTGTTGGGAGGGGTCTCTGCTCAGCAGGGAGCCTGCTTCCCCATCTCTCTCTGCCTGCCTCTCTGCCTACTTGTGATCTTTCTCTCTCTGTCAAATAAATAAATAAATAATCTTAAAAAAAATGTATTCTCGTATTCCTCTCTGATGCTATGAATCATTGGATGGCCCATTTGTACACAGGGTAACACTCCGTGTTGTCTGCATGTAATCATGGAATCCATGGCCAGACTGTGATCTGGCTCTGTGATTTTTTTCAAAAGATCAATTAATTAATTAATTAATTAAAGAGAGAGAGAGAGAGAGAGAGAGGACAGAGGCAGAGCGGAGGGAGAGAGAAAGAATCCCAAGCAGACTCCCTGCTGTGTGTGGAGCCAGACACAGGGCTTGACCTCAAGACCCTGAGATCATGACCTGAGTTGAAATCAAGAGCCGGACGCTCAACAGACTGAGCTCAACTTACCCAGGCACCCTAAGGTTTTGATAGCCTTCTCCTTTGACACCGTCTCCTACCATACACAGGCTCTTCTCAGTCCCACTGAACAGCCTGGACTTGTACATCCTGTGTCCTATGTCTGGAGCGCCCTGACTCCTCAACCATCTAGAAAATCCTTAGCATCTTTCAAGTGTGAACTCAAGCATCACATTCGCCACGAAGCCCTCCTTCGTGCCTTCCATAGCATTGTGCACATACTTCTCTATAGAAAGTAAGAAACCATTTGCCTCTTTGTCTTTGAGTTCCTTCTTTGAGAGGAGGGACTGCATTTTATTTTTCTATCCCTAATGTTAAGAACTTCAGAAATGAGGGGCACCTGGGTGGCTCAGTGGGTTAAGCCGCTGCCTTCGGCTCAGGTCATGATCTCAGGGTCCTGGGATCGAGTCCCGCATCGGGCTCTCTGCTCAGCAGGGGGCCTGCTTCCCTTCCCCTCTCTCTGCCTGCCTCTCTGTCTACTGTGATCTCTCTCTGTCAAACAAATAAATAAAATCTTTAAAAAAAAAAAAAAGAACTTCAGAAATGAATGACTGACTCAGGCACTCATTGTTCAGTCTTAGCATGAACACAGCCTCTCACCAACCTCATCTCCTGTGAACCACTCATTTTGGCTTTTTTTTTTCACCTCTTGCCTTGCCCTTGAGATTACCCAGAAGCTGCTTCAATGCCTAGGGTGATAAGAACTGGTACAGTGAGAGTCTTTGCTGGGAAAAAAAAAATCCAATCATTCCATGTTAACTTTGTCCACGGATTTTTTTTAAAGCAAATTCTTCAAATAACAAATCTTTGTTTGGGAAATCCTGAAGCATCTTAATTCGCATTTTAAGGGGGGCAAGAGCAGTATTAACTGATTCTGAGACAGCACAGTCTAAAACTGAAAAAATAGCAGGCAAAACAGGGGTAGGGGGAACGCAGGAGGAGATACCAGGAGACACAGAGAGTGCATGGTCTGGATGACCCAAAATGCTCCTCTGTCTCTCTAGTCCATGACAGTAAAATGATTTGTAGGACAAGAATTCTATCTATGACTTTCTTGTTAAGGTGGGATGCTCACAGATCTTCTAGGAGGGGAATCAGGGAAGTCCAGTGTCTTCTAGAGTTGTTTATCAAGTTATTCTGGACAGGACAGGTGGGGTCAAATATTCTTCCTTGGAGAACTCACCTGAGAAGGCCATGGGATTACTCACAGTCTCACTCAAACATTTTGGCATTAGTATTTTCTGACTGGCTGATCAGGATTTGGATAACTTTCTCGAGTAGTTTTGGGATGGGTCCAGCTTTGGACGTAGATTATTTTCTTAGTCCACTGTGGGAGGATTACCTGTAAATTATCCAGGATGATTCGGAGGGAGTGCACCTGCCGTCGGACAGCACCCGAGAACCTTTCATACGTTGTGGCATCATACTCACTCATTTGGATCTCCTTTAACCTGAAACCAGAGGGAGAAGAAAAGATAACAGCTGAAATCATGTGCATGTGGTCTTTTACTTCCATTTATCTGCTGCCAGAACTGTAGCATGGTCCTTGGACACTGAGGGTGCCCTGGAGGAGAAAAGGCGAGAAGGAATGTCTCCAGCTAGGAGTTTCAAAGAAAGAAAAAGTCCAGCGGTGGGCTGGTACATGGTGAACTGGGAGCCTTCTAGAACAAACAAAACAAAGTGAACCAAACAACCAGACAGCCCTGATGTACAGTATTTGCTGATTTATGTGGTGTAGATACTCTCCTCCTGATCAATTCCAAGCTACTAATAGTAAGATCGCTAAGCACTGACTTGGAAAGAAAGGCACACAATTGGCTCTCATGAACCAGTGAGTCAGCTCTAGAGCAAACCACTGCCGGATCCCAAAGACGTGTCATGGTGCTGGCAGCTGGTCAGTTCATGTGGCAGGTTCCTAGAAGAGCTCCGTGGGTTGCCTTTAGAGACCAAGGGCAGATATTTGGTTGACCAAGATAACAGTTCAGGTCCAGAGAATGTAATTTAATGTGTTGCTATGGAGAATACAAGAGTCTTCTGAAGTTGCTGTGTGCTTTTAACAGGATAATTGTGTTTTCATGTGACTGTGGCTCTGAAGTCCTATCCTGCTAGCGCAGTGCTCCTTCTCTTCACTCTTCCTCATTAGCTTCCACTGCAGCCCCTGCCAGTGCACTTAGAGACCCCTGAACGTGGCACACTCACCTCCTGGCTCCTGCCTGGGCTGCTCCCCCACTGGGTACTTCCTTTCTCTGCCTCTTTGCCTGTAACTCCCACTTTCTCTTCGAGAGTCAGATCAATGAGGACCACCTCGAGGAAGCCTGCACTGATCCCAGGTCTGTCTTCTGAGGTCTAACAGCCCTTTATGCTTCTCGCTATCAGAGCATTTCCTCCCCCTGCTATACCCATCGGCTGCCTGTCTTCCCAGTAAGGCTCCTTTATGAGAAGGACTGAGTCTTATTGTTAGCGTATAGCACCCAGCACGGTACCTAGCACTTAACAGGTGATCAAAATGGAATTAAATGAATGACTGAAATAAAAATAAGACTCAGGAATATTTAAAATGCAGCATCTTAAACCAATCATAAAAAGAAGGTTCTTTCACCGAGTGAGGCTCTCTTGGGTTTTACAGGGTCGTAGCCATAATACACTAATTCGATCACGTGTTTCTGTCAGTTTCCATACATGTAAAGGTGCTGATCCTCAGATAGGCACTAATGAACGTACATCGACAGAAGCACAGTCTTCTAAACTGCTGTGTGTGTATGCGTGCATGCCGTGTTGGAAGGTATGAATCCCAGGTCCATACCCGAAACTCTTATCTCAAATGCAGATCTATCTTCTTGGGCTGGTACAGAAACCCCAAATGCTGAATGGCAGCGAATGGTCTCTACTCCTCTGTGTCAGGCCAGGCGCCGGGAAGAATCCAGCCAATACAGGGCAGGGGGCTAGCCGCTTGTTAGCATCGCATGATGTTAGATCCACACCGCCATGGGCAGATCTGCAATTCCTGCCCTACCACCTGGAGGGGTCGGCTAATACCAACTCAGCTTGCACAATTCCACCTGAAGTCCTGCTCGACCCCTCCAGTAAAACTGACCATTTCCATTTATGACTCTTCCGTAGATACCCAGTGCGAAACCTCCACACATGACAGCTTTCGCTAGATATGTCTATTTCCCTCTATCACAGTGTTTTTCAAACTTTATTTTCCACAGAGGGTTGTATGTTTTATATTAAGATCCGGATCTACACATACGCATGTGCGTGTGTGTAGAACTAAACAAAAAATTTAACGAAAAATACGTTTACTACATATGATTCACTACATGGATATTTTCTCTTCTATCCCTCTGGGAGAAGAAATAGTCTCACTTTTTCTTTGAATCTCCAGTTCCTAGCACAATGCCTAAATGCTGTTAGATAGCACTTTGAAAACTCTGACTATCAAAAGGTAAATAATAGCTGAATGGTGTTTCCCAAGGTGACCCGCCAAGGGGCCCTTCTAAATCTAATTTACTCTCTGTTCTGAAGAACAGCTAGGAATACGTGCACAGGACTTGACCTCCTAAAAATACCTCTTATGTTTGGCTTAGGCAATCTCCTAAACCTCTCTATAAATTTTCATTAGATTAAGTTATGTCTTAAGTATCAAGGCTGACAGAAGCTGGGCACCATGAACATTGCAGGATATGCTACTTCCCCACCCCGTCAAACACAGGAAGCTAATATGCTCTTTCCCAAAGAAGGAAGATTAGTACTTTTCCAAAGGGAGGTTAGAAAAAAAATGTGGATATAGCTTGTCCTTAGCAGGGGTGGGGGAAATACACACACACATGCGTGCATCAGGAAAGGAGTCAGGTCACTGGTAGGTCACCTTGGGCAGACCGGCCTTTGTAGTGAGATCAGAATCAGCCCCATTTATAAGGTGACTTCTGGCGCGATCATGTTGCACCCCAAAACACACCACATGCTGTTTTAATTATGAAGAAATCTGGAAATCATATTCCAGGTTGTGTCAGCTTTCAGAAAGATCACCTACAAGGTGTTTGAAGCTGATAAATTCTGAGAGATGAAGACTGACGTGGGGAACGGGGAAAGAAAATAGGAAATTTTAGCCCCTGGATCAGATAAGCTTCCTGGTGCTAATACTCGCAAAGCCCACAAGACTAGCTGGAAATATGTCTTTCTGCTGCCTTAACCTCGATCAAAACTACAGGGCACAGCTGCTTCACATCCCAGTAATCTATGTGGACTAACTGCATTTTGTTGGCACAGTATATTTTTAAAGGGTATATTTATTGTTACGTAAGAGTCTGGGAATTTTCGTTCTCATTTTACTTTTCTTATAGGTCAGACTTAAATACTATAATTTTGGATCAGTTATGAGGAAAACAAACCTAAGCTGAGACCTAATGGGTAGGACTGATTCGTTTCACAAATGGTAATAGGTACACCTTCCATGAGCTGGCGCCCACCTCCAACACCCTTTGAGGCATGGAAAATACCTCACCATCAATTTCCTTCATGTTTTGTTGGTTTAATGTTTCTGTCCTGCTTTCTGCCTGTCTTACGCATGTCTACCTCTGTGGGTCTTCCTGAATTAATCCTTTTTTTTCCTCCCAAAGTTTTAATTTAAATTCCAGTTAATTAATAGTGCAATATTAGTTTTGGGTGTGTGGTTTCAGTCAATTCTTGATGTATGGGAAGTGGTATGGACTGGAATCCAGACACAAACGAATGCTAACTAGAGGCTATTCTGATGATGACAAGAGCCTATCAGTAGTATTAAGCTCTTTAAGGCAATATGGGGGACCTCGAGACTGATGGATGGGTCTGGCTGTCACTCTGGTTTCAGCCAGTTTTTTTTTTTTTCTTCAAGTTTTATTTTAATTCCAGTTAGTTATATTGGTTCCGGGTGTACAATACATAGTGATTCAGCACTTCCATACATCACCTGGTGCTCATCAGAGCAAGAGCCCTCCTTCATCCCCATCACTCATGTCAGCCATCCCCCACCCAGCCTGGTTTTAGCCAGTTTCTGAATTAAGTATCCTCCAGGCTCTGAACAAAGCATCGGTATTCAGGTGTGCATTATTCATTCCACATGTGTGCATGGGTGTTTGCCGTGCACTGGGTTCAAGGTATAGGTGCTGGGGATGTATCAGAGAACAAAATCCCCTGCCCTCAAGGGACTAAAAGTCAGTGGAGATGCAATCAAGTCTTCATACAAATAATAATATGGTGTGAAACAGTGACAAGGAGCGTGGAGAAAGAGGACACAAAAGGAGGGACCTGACCTCATTCTACATATGCTGAGAGTTGCAAAAGAGCTTTAATACAGACTCTTTGATGATAGTGAAGAATTCTTACTTTTTAAAGATATGATAGATGAATTGTATGTTTTTATTTTTTTAGAGAGTTCTTATCTTTCAGAGATATACTCTAAGATATTTACAGTGAAAAGACAGGATATCTTGGATTAGCTTCAAAACAACCCAGGGGTAGGGACTGGGAGTGGAGCCAGATTTTTCTTCTTGAAGCTAGAAGAACAGGTCCATAGGGTTCTCCATATGTTTCTCTTTCCTTTTATTTATGTTTGAAAAGTTTCCTTCAGCTCAGCTGATGATCCCAGAGTCCTGGGATAGAGTCCCGCATTGGGCTCCCTGCTCAGCAGGGAGCCTGTTTCTCCCTCTCCTTCTACTGCTGCTCCTCCTGCTTGCTCTCTCTTTTATAAATAAAATAAAATAAAATAAAATAAAAAGTTTCATAATAAAAAGCTAAAGAGATTCTTCAGCAGTACTAAACTGGATACTTATCACACAGGAGTATTTATTCCATGAAAGTAGAAAGCACCCTCTTTGCTCTCTGTGTTTTGCTATGCCCTGAGCTTCTCAGGATTTCCATGTGTTTTTATTTCTTCCCCCCTTTTTCATACTCCTGCTTATCTCCTGTCTTTCAACCACCTTATGGTCTTCTCTTTTACTTGGACTAGATTCTTCTCTGCAGTAATTAGAAGACGTGTTTGGTTTTCTTACTCCCCTCCCCATTTCTCCCCTTTCCTCTCCCACAGCCACTAAATTTAGTCGCCTTATTATCAGAAATGCTCCTTGACTTCTTCCCCACTGCAGGGCGGTGGTGCATAGAACCAGGTCCCTTATCCCTACTGTGGAAATCAGAGGAGGGGTTGTACGCTCGTGCCTAAGCACTACTGAAAGGTCTTTCTGTCTCCCTGTGAACTATGTGTGTCAAAGCACTGTATCTGTCCACTTGTGCAAAAACTGAAACCACTCTGAGCCTGGCAACCCTAGGAACTCAGTCGGGGATGGGAGAATGAGGCATAGCTCATGTTTTACTTCTTTCCCTAAACGGATGTATCACTGCTTATAAGGAATGTTGAGCAGTCTCTGAACTCTAACAAGATCTTTCGTATACCTCGTACTTTTTTTTGAGAATTTTAAACTGCTTTCATTTCTAACATAGGTATTTGCGCCCTAACTTCTTTGGGAGGAGGAGAGAGGAAAGTCACCCATCTCCGCGAGAGCCAACTCAGGCACACTGAGGGTAAATACATTGTTTCAGGGCTCCTGGGAAGCCAGCAGAATGGCTGGGAGGGACCCTTTTGCCTTATTTACCTGCTGGAGACATGAGGTTCCCACTGCTCCCTGGCTTTCCTGAGGGTGTGGCAGGAGGGGCCTGCATTCTTGTCCCTATTGTTCTATGTTGTTTACTTGCAGGATGTGTAAGCACAGTGTGTAATGTAATACCAGATGTTGTACGTGGGAGGAACTTCATAACACACACACACACACACACACACACCACACACGCAAGCATGCTTTTTTCCTAAGGGCACCCAGCCCCTTCCATTGAGCACAATTTAAAGCTGCCTCCCAAACCACTACCAATTCCCTCACCCCTGCAGGAGGTATTGTTGGGCCTTCGGTATTTTTGGCTTTTAGCTAAAGAACACATGTGAATGTCTAGTGAAAGCACCATGTGGATTCTTATTTTTTAGATGGTTCCAATCCAAGTGGCCCAGATGGGTTCTGGATCATCTAAAAGCCACAGGCTCATGGTTCTGCATTTCAAGGCCTCCACCCATCGACAGGGACTCCACGTTCAACCTCGCTCCCCACCCCCCAGCTGGAACCCTTTCTCTTGGATAGGCAAGCTGGCTCTCTCCGCCACAGACCCTGTGCTTATTATCCTGCTCATTTAGGATTCCCTTCCTGGAAGATCCAAAGCCTGGCTGAGCTTAGGCCTCAGCTCACGGACTTAACCCTGTCTACACCGGCAGGGGGCGCGGCCTCCCTACCACGTGACTGTGGCCCTTAAAGAGTGTGCATGTTTTTGAGTCCTGCTCCCTACACACATCTACAGGATTTCTGAGGGCAGTAAGGGAACTGTGCCTAGAGTTTTCTAAATTCCCTTTGGGGCTTAGGAATGGATGTGGATGGAGGGATCTGAACTTTAATTTCTCTGAAGAGCGGTCTCTTTGGGTTTCCTTTCTCGTGGGCTCCGCTCCTTTTCCCACTCAGTGATGCGTGATCAATGAACTGAACTGATTACGTCAAACAAAGAGAACGAGGCATTATGTTCACTGTCTCTGCTGGGGAGGTGGGCTCTATGGGTCTCAGTTCGTGCTGTGCAAGGTAAAGAACCCGAGGGCTCGGGGCTGCTCGGGGTCGGCTGCCTCTCAGCACCACCAGGACCACTTTGCCTGAGCGGCGGCAGCCACTCACCGCTGCTGAAAGGCTTTCTGGCCCATCTCTCTGGCGGCTCTCTTCACCTCCTCGGGAACCGCGTCCTTCTCAGCCTCTGACACCTGGTACACAGTATGGCCTGCGTCCAGCCGGTATGGACCTCCTTTGCCACCCAGACCTGCGGTGTCTCTTCCCCCTGGAAGGAAACCAGGAAAATCCAGGTGGTAAGTCTCATCCACGGCACAAGACAAAAGTCAGATCGTGGTTTGAAAGCAGTTTCATGAAGCATGTTAACTATACCTAGTGAGTAATTATTCAAATGACCTTCTTCTGGAAACAAAGGGTACACCCCTGTTCAGGTGCCTTTTCTCTTCTCCATCCAGCCAAAGTTTATCCATATTTCAAGGGTCAGTTCACATTCCAGGACACCTCACCGGATGACTTCACATCACAGTGATTATTGCTGGCCACTATTTATTACCTTTAATATTTATTTTATTCTTTTCTCACTAACCCTATGTGGGTGGGATTATATCTTATCTATTCCTATAAGAGCAGCTTGAACACCACAGACAACTTGTGATGCATTTTTTTTTTCCAATTTATTTATTTTCAGAAAAACAGTATTCATTATTTTTTCACCACACCCAGTGCTCCATGCAAGCCGTGCCCTCTATAATACCCACCACCTGGTACCCCAACCTTCCACCCCCCCCCGCCACTTCAAACCCCTCAGACTGTTTTTCAGAGTCCATAGTCTCTCATGGTTCACCTCCCCTTCCAATTTACCCAAATTCCCTACTCCTCTCTAACGCCCCTTGTCCTCCATGCTATTTGTTATGCTCCACAAATAAGTGAAACCATATGATAATTGACTCTCTCTGCTTGACTTATTTCACTCAGCATAATCTCTTCCAGTCCCGTCCATGTTGCTACAAAAGTTGGGTATTCATCCTTTCTGATGGAGGCATAATACTCCATAGTGTATATGGACCACATCTTCCTTATCCATTCATGTGATGCATTTGTTAATTTAGTGAGCAAAACTCCACATCCCTCACATATTACCTTACTTTTCCCTAAAATAAGAGATAGACGCTCAGATAGAGGATATAGTTAGCTTTCCGTACTGTCAGTTTCAGAACAGATTTTCCAATATAAACTCAAGTCTACATGCTGGTAAGTGTATATTGTATAACATTGTATAAACTGTTTACATTGTAAATATAAGTTAAATGCCTGGAAGACCAGGTAGGCAATACTCTAAGAAGTGGGGAGGACTCTGGCTGGCTAGACAAAGCTTGCCTTGTCTCAATATTTTCAAATTCAACTTATTTTAAAGTACTGTGCTGACCCCCAAAATACAAATATTGGCTAGATTTGGCCTCTGGGATACCAGTTTATTATCTCTGCTTTATAATGATTAAAATACTAGCAGTCAGTTTCTTTTGTTTATTCACACACAACGTGGGCACTGAGAGGAGAACTCAACGTTGGAGGGACAGTAGTGTATCATAGCATATCATTGTATACTACTGTTACATGGCAGAACATTGTACAGTTAAACTGGACTGCCTGAATTTGAATCCTGTTCCCATCCATTAGTTGTCTGCCCTTGAAGTTAGTTCCTTAACTTTTTTGTGTCTCAGTCTCCTCAGCTGTAAAATGGAGATACTAACATGATTTACGTCTTGGCATTGCCATGGGGCTACGATGCTTAGAACAGTATCTGGAGCAAAATGAGAACTATGCAAGTGGTTGCTCTTACTATTATTATTTAGACAACTTCTGGTCACAGAGAATGAGGTCATTTCTGAGTTGCATAAAGTGGAAATTTTGAAAGCTTTTAGGCTTTTGGTTAAATGATGTTACATTTATCTTTTCTCTCTTGGAGCCTTCATCGGTGTGATAAATTAAAAGTAAAACTCAGTAAGCACTGGTCCCTTACCAGGGTCAGGCAGGTCACTTCCTTCTGGGAAATACCACGAGAACAGCCCATTAATGATCATATGTTTACCCTTCGATTTGAGCACATCTGATTTCATTCTTCTTTAGAAATTAGGGGTGGAAAATTCCTTCTTAGGTGTCTGTGATTCCTGGCTCTCACTCATTGACAGCCTGGAGGCAGAGGGGACCAGAAACTGGACAATGACAATGAGCTCCAGAGATAGAAAAGCTGTTTCTGTGACTTGGTTCCCTTCCTATAGGAAGTTCCTCTTAGGCATGGGTGGGTCACAGATTAGCACTTAACATTTCCTGGGTGCTGAGATGACATCAGTTTTGGTGAAGAGGAAAGTACCCACAACTGTTCAGAGTCTGGTATGAGTGATATTCAGCATGAGTCATGGGAACCTTCAGACGGTCCCTCCTACCAGTGGGCAGAGAGGGCATGAGTGGGGAGCTCTTCATGACCTCTGCTTCTCAGAGCCTTTAATTTGTACTACTTAAATGAAAATGCTGGTCAGGGGTTCTAGACTTCAAGGCATAGTCTTGAAGCTAATCTTGAACACCCTAAATCAGCTCCAAAGATATGGGAGAATATAAGCAAGGGAGGTGCTCTGATGATGAAAGAGGGATCAGGTGACTTGGGTCAGAGCTAAGCTCCACATAGAAAATTCTGAGAGGGAATGGCAGACCGAAAAAGAATTTGAAGCAAAAAAGATTCGATAGAAAAATAAAGGCCGAGGGAAACAAATGCAGGATCTTCAATCTGGACCGAGGTGAGTTAATAGATTCAAATGGAATAAAAAGCGAGAACCTCCGCTCCAGAGTAGTCTACCACTGGGAAAAAACCTACATCTGGCCAACTCGTTCCACAATGCATTCCATATGGATTAAGTCCTGCCGGCTTGACACTAATTTCAAGATCAAAGGACATTTCTAAAAATATGCTTTCTTTAAAGCTGATGCTTGATGAATAAACAGAATAGGCAAGAAGTCTCCAGGCCTTTTTGATAGCGCATTGTCTCAGCACAGAGACCCATTTCCTCCCAAGGCTGTCAAGGCCAAGAGGCACACAGCATCCTCAGGGAAGGTGAACTCAGGAGCTCAGGCCAACACGGCTCCCAGCCGAGATAAGATCAGACAGTGCACACACAGTCTGGCCCTATTCCTGCAGCCCAGCAGATGTGTCTGTCTGTCCCAGCTGCCGCAGAGGAAAGAGGAAGACAGCAGGCATGGAACAATGCTCCCGCCAGGCAGCCAAGAGGAAGGAATGGGCCACAGCCGTTGGCTCAAACTGCAGCCCACTCTCTTATCTCAAAACCCTGCATCCTCAACATACTCACTTCTGAGATGTGGAAGGCAAGGCCCATTTCTTTTCCAAGTCAGCTGCTCAAGAAAGAATTTACTATAGACTGCTGGCGTGATCCCAAGGGCATGGAATTTAAAAGAAGGGCTTAACATTTTTAACGAACACATTCTCCAGACCAGGTCCCATGCTCAGCACTTTATGATCATAATTTTGTGTAATCCTCACTACAACCTTGTCAGGCAGCTATCATTTTCCCCTTTTCCTGATGTGGCAATGATGGGAGGATCAGAACAGTCTTGGGTACAGCGTGGCAGAGTCTATAGGACTCCAAAGGCCAGAGTTTTTCCATGCCTTGATATCATGCCCGGATGCAGGGCAAAGGCACAGTCCAGCTGACTAAGCGGGGAGGCAGGGAAGGCAAGTGGTCCTTGAGCCTTCTCAGAGGTGATGTGCAGTGTCCTTGGGCCTGGGAAGTCTCAGGACACTCGACCCCAAGGATGCCCATGCTACCAACCTGTTCCTCCAGCCCACGTATTGCCGCCCACGTGGGGCATGTTGTCTGGGTCCTCCTTCCCGTGTTTGGGGGAGCTCACATCTTCACCGCTGTCTCTGTTGATTGTTATCTACAAATGAAGGATTGAGACATTATTACTCTCTCATGTCCAACACCAGAAACTGCAAGGATAGAAAGAAGATTTCTTTTCTCCTAAACCCTTAAGGTATCTTCTAACTTCAGGCCACAGAACACAGCAGATGCTTTTGGTGTCTGGCCAAAGACTTCTTTTTTTTTTTTTTTTAAAGATTTTATTTATTTATTTGACAGACAGAGATCACAAGTAGGCAGAGAGGCAGGCAGAGAGAGAGGAGGAAGCAAGCTCCCTGCTGAGCAGAGAGCCTGAGGCGGGCCTCCATCCCAGGACCCTGAGGCCATGACCTGAGCTGAAGGCAGAGACTTAACCCTCTGAGCCACCCAGGCGCCCCTGGCCAAAGACTTTTATCAGGTTTAACATCCATTTAGTTGGGAAGAAGACATTTAATTTTTTAAAAAATTCCTTAAAAAGAGAAGAAACTGGACTGAGTTACAGTTTCAGAATTTTCCTGGTGCAGAACATGCCTCCAGGATCTATACAAGGAACAATACCTACCAGAAGCAGGGACAGTGGATCTCACCAGAGACCGACACCCTCCAGATGGTTTAAAAGGATCACTGCCCAGCTGTTCCAGACAAGTAAGAGGATATATGTTTACCTATTTAATTTTTGAAGAAATCCCACTCTTCTGAGAAATACTTTGTATAAAATATATGGAAAAGAAAAATAGAAAATGTATCTATGTATGCTTCAGTGACATAGCTATACATAGAGACACGAAAGATTGCTTATTTATTTTCCAGACCCTCTGTAATTTTATTATGGTATTTTGTAGCTTTTCTAATTCAGCTTTACTTTAGAACTGGATTTACTGTTCTGTAATGGCAAACAGAATAAACTGCATTTTAGTCCTCCTCTGGCTCACTGGTCATTAATTGCATTCGGCAGAGACTCACCAAAAGGACTGGTAATCACCCAAGAATTCTAACCCAACTAAGTGACTCCAGTAGATGTCATTTGACAATAAAAAGAACTCAAAGCAATCCCACTTCATGAATCCTAAGAGCCGGCTGCCAACTGTAATGATTTTCAGGGCAGACCAGATCAAATATTCCTTTATTTGTCCAATAACACTTAGAGAAGACGCACTGACAGGACATCATGCGAAGTACCACGAGGCCTACAAAAGCCACTGGGGATTGATTGGTCACTGTTCTCTAACTGTGAAGGGCATAGCCGGAGGCTTGCAAATGGACCCAAAGCCTGATGCCAGATCGCTCTTAGAGCTGACCCACTCCTTGTTCGTGCCTGGACTTTCATTCTAGGTGTTGGATTAATGAAGGTAGGCAAGTAATTTGGAGTCTTTGCAAATAAATGGTTATTAAGAATGAATTCAACATAACTTCCTTTGTCTCTGTCCAGACTAGTTAATTTCAAAAGTTACAACATCCTAAAGAGATCTCTGCCAATAGCTTTGGCAACACTAACAAGAGTTTTGGCCACAATTTTAGCATACTTCAAGAAAAGTTAGCTATCATATCACAACTGATATGAATTCCACACACATAATCATGGCTAAAAATGGGTCAAAATAAGTATTTTCTCCTTTTTAAAATTAAACTATTCAGAATAGCTAGAAACATCTAGAGAAGAAATAAATATTTTAAAAAAACTTTCCCAGAACTTGTCCTCACTTTCTAACTTGTCCAGAGGTAATATAACAGATAAGCAGTAAATTAAAATACGTATATTGGCTGTAAGAATTCTAGACCAGCACTAACCGATAAAACTCTCTGTGTTGATGGAAATGTTTACATCTGCAGTGTCTAATATGGCGCTATTAGTCCAATGTGGCTACTGAGTACTTGAGGATCTGAATTTTAAATTTTAATTAAAATTAAATTTTATATATAAATTTAAATTTAAAATTTAAATAACCACATGTGGGTAGTGGTTATTTCACTGGACAGCCCAGCACAAGGACAAGCTTGTTTCAGCCCAGTAGATACTGTTTGGAGCTCTCTGTATCATCTTACAGATGTTCTCCATGAGAAATGACAAAAACAAGGAACATTTAAGAACTGGGGTAGGCTTTTATTCTGTTGCTAATTTAAGAAATTTATATAAAAGTTTAGTCAGTCCAACCGTTTTTTAAAAACAAATATAGTGGAAGTTACATATAGAGATATATTTACTATAATAAGAATATAAGCTTTTTAAAAGAAGCATTTATTACAACAATATCATCACTGCTCAAAACACTTCTAGACTGCTTCTGGAAGGATCTACAGAGTCCTGTAGACAGTGAAAGATTCTTTAATATCTTTAATGGTGGGCAACTATATATTAAAACTAAATTTGATTTTTAATAAACAGCCAGAGGATAGGGTTGATGTCTGGTGTAAAATATCTGCTAACTTGTTATGTACTCTTTAGCAAGTTAATTAACTTTTCTAGCCCTCAACTTTCTCATCAGGAACTAAGGGAGCTGGACTAAATGATTTCTGCCATCCCACCTAGTGTTAGGATGCCCTGATTCCAAATCTGCTGTATACCATGATCAAGCTACCGTTTTAGTCAAAACCAGGTATGCTTATATAATAATGAGACTAGTTTACTTATAAGAGCTGTGACTCTTCTTTAGGCCAGTTCTAAAAGATGAAGTTCCAAAAATGGTCTGAGCAATGACAGCATTATTTCAATAACCGTTCTAAGCATCATTCCTCACCTTGGGGTGCGAGTGTGTGTGTGTGCGCACGTGCATGTGCGTGTGTATGTGTGTGTGCATGTGTGTGTATATTCAGGTACATTGCTCAAAAATAAATAAAAGAACTTCAGAAGAAAAACAGAAAGTAAATTCTATGTGTCTAGTCACTTTATTTTAATCGAAAATGAGTTATCTTCTTTAGACATTTCCTACAATCCAGATATTCTGGTGTAAGCAAAGAGCCTTTTAAGAACAAATACTAAGGGGCGCCTGGGTTGCTCAGTCGATAAGCGTCCGCCTTCGGCTCAGGTCATGATCCCAGGGTCCTGGGATCGAGCCCCACATCGGGCTCCCTGCTTGGCGGGAAGCCTGCTTCTCCCTCTCCCACTCCCCCTGCTTGTATTCCCTCTCTTGCTGTGTCTCTATCTATCAAATTAAACAAACAAACAAACAAACAAACACGAACAAATACTAAAAATGATGGCATAAGACAAAAGAAAAAGCCTCTCAAATTGCCGCTTTCAGTGACTTCTGAAATCGTGCTCTTGGAGCTACGAAGACAGCTATAATGGGCTAACAGGGAGGCAGAAAATTGGCTATGAAACCTCTGGGCAGAAAGGAATTGGAATGTTCTTTGCCGCCTGTGTCTTCACAGGCCATCTGCTGGGAAAGGGCGTTGGTTACATTGCCAACAACAAGGCAGCCATGGACTAATCCCAAGTGGGAATCTAGAGGTGTTTCAAAATTGACAAATTCTTGACAAAAACAATCATCAGCTCAAACCTGATTTATTCCAGAGAAATATATACCACAAAATCCCAGGACTCTTACTTAAAAAAAAAAAAAAAAAAAAGGCATTTTGGAGGTTTATCTAATTTTGTGTCATTTTATGAATGCCATTATACTCACAGGAATATATTTTTTCTAGCGCATCTGCCAAAGGGTTTTCAAAGGCATTTTGGGGAATCTCCTACATGAACTAATAACAGTTCATAAAAGGTCCAATTCAGGAAGTCTAAGACAGTCCAAACCAGGAGAGAAACTGAAACAGATATTAGGGAAGGCCTATCATTCCAGGAAGCTTGTTTCCTGGGGACAGACAGACATGAGCCACTGGTCATTCTGAAAGTTGATAAACTGCTGAATACTTTGAAGTATGTGTTGAGGATTTGGAATGCATTTCCTTTGAGGGTTGGTTTCACCTAAAAAGAATTTAAGTGAATCATTCCAATTATTGAAATCGACACTACTATATTCATTTAAACAGATCAAAATTTTCCCCATGCCACAACTATCATGAACCCTTACAAAAAAATTTTTTTTTAAAGATTTTATCTACTTATTTGACAGAGAGAGAGAGAGAGAGAGATCACAAGTAGGCAGAGAGAGGGGGGAGGCAGGCTCCCTGCTGAGCAGAGAGCCTGGGATCAAGACCTGAGCTGAAGGCAGAAGCTTAACCCCTTGAGCCACCCAGATGCCCCCCCCTTACAAAATTTCTTTAAAGATTTTTAAATTTATTTTGGGAGGCAGGAGTAGAGGAAGAATCTTAAGCAGACTCTAGGCTGTGTGATGCCTGACAAGGGGCTCAATCCCACAACCCTGAGATCAGGACCCTGAAATCACCACCTAGGCCAAAACCAGGAGCTGGACACATAACCGAATGAACCATCCAGGCACCTCAGATCCTTACAACTTTTGGTGCAAATTGATGTATGTGCTGAGACCTTGATGTGTTTCTCATAGCTGACACTTCTACTTCCTTTTAGGTAAGGGTACTGAAATCCTAAGAACCGTAATCCTAAGAACCACAATCCCAGAAATCCTCTTACATATGAATTAAAATGGAAAAAATCATGGAACTTGTAAAATATAACTCATAAAAATGTTCCGGAGTAAAGCAACCCAAAGTCAGAGTTGGGAAGGGACATGACTCACTAAAACCTTGTAATTCTGGGCAAGGCTTATGTATTTTAGGCTCCACCTCAAGTTCAGGATTTTTAAAAACCATCAGTAAAATGATATAAATAGCCAGAATATAATCCTGGAAGAAAAGTTAGCTCTTGGAGGTAGTACAGGACAACAGAGCTGATTCTCATTTTCCAGCTGGAGACTAGGTGTGGTCCAGCAGATATTTCTAGCTGCCTACCCAACATCCACGCCCTCTTTCTTCTTCTTCTTTTTTTTTTTTAAAGGATTTTATTTATTTGAGAGAGAGAGAGAGAAAGAGAAAGGGAGAAAGTGCACAAGGGAGGGGAGGAACATTGGGAGAGGAAGAAGCAGGTTCCCAGTGAGCAGGGAGCCTGATGGGGGGCTCGATCCCAGGACCCTGGGATTGTGACCTGAGACAAAGGCAGACGCTTCACTGACAGCCACCCAAGCACCCCTGCCTCTTTTTTCTTCCTAAACAGAAGTCAGATGCATCATTGTTGAGTGGAATTAAGCACAGCAATCTCACTGCTCTCTGCCCGTGACTAGTTTAGGGAACGGGGATGTGACCTGAGATGGGAGAGAAGGGCCGTGAGGAGGATTCTGGGAAGAGAAGAGCTCTCTTGCTGCTCTGGAAGGACCGCCCTACTCTCCCCTGCGACACACATACACTCACTGCCTTGGGAAACACGGGGATGTGATGCACGGAGCTACGGCCTACATCTGGTAACCCTGTGGCAATGAGACAAAGGTGGCGGATGGAAGGATGGAGGAGCTTATCTCCCGGACGGCACAGTGGAGCTGTTGAACCAGCCCCAGAGTCGCTTCACTCTGATCTTCCACACAAGCAAATAATAAATATCCAGATAGTTCAAGCTACCATCAGTTTCTGCTACCTGGAGCCAACTGCATGCGGACTAATGACAGGCAGCAGGGCAGAAGCTACTGTCCTGACCTTTTGGAGCAGGTCCTATTTCTAACAAGAAGACATTCTTTGCATTTTTGGACATCAAAATTGTTATAATAATACCAGCAAAGAAATCCTAT
The DNA here is from genome assembly GCF_020171115.1 of Neogale vison. NCBI lineage: Eukaryota > Metazoa > Chordata > Mammalia > Carnivora > Mustelidae > Neogale > Neogale vison. The sequence continues at coordinate 114,124,728 of NC_058095.1, read as the reverse complement.
TTATTATGTTTGCCTACAATTTTCTTGATTGGTTAGAGGGCAATGGAATGGATTTATTCATTCTCTTACCCAAACATTTCTGCATATGGTTATGGCACATCTGCTACTCACTGGGAAACAGAGATACATAAAACAGGATCTTTGCTTCTAGAAAGATACCATATAAAGGGGAACAAAGTCACAGTATAGGGTGACAGAGGCCATAATAAGTTACTGAACATAACTGCCTCAAACATATTACTGTCTGAGGTCACTCTAACTCACAGATTAGAAATGTCTTTCCTAGATACAATGGAAGTCACGTCAAAATGTCCCTAGGAATGATGGTCTTTCATATGAAGACCGCTGTGTATAAAAAAAAAAAAAGCTGACTCTCACCCAGTTTTCATAAATAACACGTAGCTTCTATAATGAGATGCATGACAAAAATGCCTTTGTCCTTGGGTTCCTTCTATGTGTTCCGATTTCAATTTTTGGCAAACTGTCAAGTGAGCAACTCATCTTCAGGTCTTCCCTGGCTGATGGCAACATCGGCTTTCAAATACTCCATGGCCTCCTGCCCTCTTTATTTATTTATTTTTTAAAATATTTTATTTATTTATTTGACAGAGAGAGAGAGATCACAAGTAGGCAGAGAGGCAGGCAGAAAGAGGAAGAAGCAGGCTCCCCGCTGAGCAGAGAGCCCCATGCGGGGCTCGATCCCAGGACCCTGGGATCATGACCTGAGCCAAAAGCAGAGGCTTTAACCCACTGAGCCACCCAGGCACCCCCTCCTGCCCTCTTTAATCCCTCTTCATTTTTACAAAGCAGGGAAGGATCTGATTTGTGATCATGAATATTAAAATATTACACCATAGTGGATATTCATTGACACTAAATAATTAACCCCAAAGGGCATTCACATTCTAAGTGCCTTTCACACAAACCGAGAAATCAGGTCTTTCCTTTGTTTGAAAGTCTAGGAATGAGCAAGCTGGCAGAGGCGGCAGCTGGAGTGGATGGGACAGGGGATGGGGGGTGTACTAGGTCTTATCCCTGGTCCTGAAGACAAATGCCTGTTGGGGTGATTGTCATATTACATGTAAGAAGCAGAACAGTGGTAAGAGCTCTTGCTCTGATGGAGTGGATGGACTCTTCTTGCATAGAAAACATTCCTATTCTTTCTCGTGGGCTTCTCTTCACGTCAACCAGCACTCTCTCTTCTCCTGACTTTGGGCTAGACTCTTTGCCCACCTCCCCAGACTCAACCAATTCTGTCTCACCTTCCTCCTTTCTGCTTGAATACTCCTAGAAATGTACATGTATTTTGCTTCCTGGCACAGCGATGTGCTTGGTAAGTATTTTTTTTTTAATTTTATTTATTTACTTGACAGAGACAGAGAGATCACAAGTAGGCAGAGAGGCAGGCAGAGAGAGGAGGAAGCAGGCTCCCTGCCTCACAGAGAGCCTGATGCGGGGCTCGATCCCAGGACCCTGAGATCATGACCTGAGCCGAAGGCAGAGGCTTTAACCCACTGAGCCACCCAGGTGCCCCTTGGTAAGTATTTTTAAAACATCTGAAATGATAAATCTAAAACACCTCCCTTCCTCCATCTGATAGGACGTTCTGGAACACATACCTATATACATCCTCTGTTATTTTTTTATTTGAGTTTACAGCTTCTGACAAAGAACTTTCTCACTGAAATGACTCTCTTCCGAAGTCTACTATTATGCAACAAAAATACCCCACTAGATTAAAAGAAAGGACATTTTAAAGATTTCACCGATGTGGGCTAAAATGGGGGGCAAAGTATCAGTTTTGTTACTTTGCATTTTGTTATCTGACAGTAGTAGCTGGCACAGTGCCCGAGACATATATCCTTAAACATCATAGATGCTTAATAAATATGTTAAATGAACATGTGGGAGACTGCTCGCAACAGAATCTGAGTTGAGCTCTCCGTGTACAAACCTGTCCACAATAAGCGGTCGGGTGTGTGTCTGCTAGACTCTTCCTGGCTCTCTCAGGCCGGCCCACGCTGCTGTGGCAACCAGCACAGTAGGGCCCAGCCGCTGGGCAGCAGAGGCCGTCTCCTAACAGAGGCAGGGAACCCATGGCCCTCTTGGCTCTGCGTGCTCCTACATCCTGACCCTGTTCCTCCCTCCGCTTGACTCTGATCCCTGCGAGGCCTCAGCTCAGTTTCTGGCTGGACCTTTCACGGGGCCTGGGAGGACTCCCTCCCGTGGCCTCTGAGTCTGTGGTAGTGGCCTCCTTGCTCTCCCACCCAGAGAGAGCTCTTGGAATGGCTGTCCATTCCAATGACGAGGCTGCAGAGTCCGTCCAGAACAACCTGTTACTTTCCCTAGAGTATTTATTCCTCTCTTTCTTCTGCTTCAGTTGAAACAGAAACAAAAGATGGAGGAGACTTCTGGAAAACGTGAGACTATGGAAGAGAGAGGATGGGATCAAGGGGATAAAGGCTGCAATTACAAACAAATCTTTCCGGGAAACCAAATGTTACCACCGTTGTGTAGGTGAGTGTCAAAAACACATGTTAAGAAACCACAAATAATTGGCATGGCCACAGCTGACTGGCACGGAAACACGTCCTTCTGCTGCCACTTGCGAGCACATTCTACAGCGTTCCCCCAGAAACAGCTGCTAATTAAATTCAGGTCGTGGGGTGTGTGTGTGGGGGGCAAACCGGCAGGTTTTTATATATTCTCTCCTTTCTATTTTTGCCTCTTTAATCTTCAGGAGCTCTCAAGTGGTTAACATCCAACAACACTAGAGTCCGCTGAAGCCTGGCCATCAGGCTTCCACAGTCAAGGAAAAGGTTACCTCAACTACAGCAAAGTGTGTGCACATGCTTCGGTTCTGGTCTATATGAGGGAGCCCCGGGGAGAGATAGCTACCACTATGTACTTTTATCATTATTGCCACGAAACCATCTCGCGTGATGTTTCCTGGCCAGGGGATTTCAGTCTTAGACTGAACATTTGTGTTCTAAGACACCAAACCTATTTGGTGATTTTTAAAGCTATTGTGCTTTCCGGGTCAACAGAATTCTCCAAGGGGTTGTGTAGCTAAGGAAAAGGAAGGAAGGTACAAAAGCTAGCCAGGCTACTAGAGTGGGTGGAAGCAATACATGCTTTTAGTATGACCCAGGTTCTAAAAATTCTCAGAAACACGGATTGCGATCCCACGCAAATGTCCTTTCTTCCGGTTATCCATACAGAGGTTGGGTCCTCCTCTGTGGCTATAATAATGTTTATAACACATCACCTACTGATGTTTACCCTGCGCTTCCTGAACCGTTTCCTCAGGCACACGGAGTTCGGGTAGAACCCGAGCTGTAACATCCGGCAGCGCAGTCTTCCTTTGCTTCCAACAGGACCCATTGTTTTCACACAGTTATGACAGCTACTCTGGGTCAAAGGTAGTAATCAGAGAATGCAAAATTATGGCATAAAGAGAGGTCAGGGAGAGAGATGCTAGATGCCCTATGCATGCACGCGCATGCGCGCGCGCGCGCACACACACACACACACACACACACACAGCTGAGGATAGAGCGGTGTGTTGCTTACAGCTGAACACTTAGGGTTTGGTGCTCCCAGGCTCACGGCGTCAAGGGGTTCTCCCAGCTGCTATGCTGGCTCAAGTGGGCTGAGAGCGTACGTGGGCAAAACACACATGCTAAGTGACTGTGATGGACATTTTATTATAGTACATTCATGTATGTGTACATGTTTAAAAGAAAATGTTTCTTTGTGTGATAAACAGCATTGCATTGAACGCGTGAATCCCCACAGGGGGCGTGTTGAAATATGTGGCCAGAGAGGCGCACTGTATGGATTCTAGGCTGCGAACACCCAGAGGGCAGGGCTAGGTCTCAGCATCTTCGTGCCACCTTCATGCACGCATGAAATGACCATAGACGCTCATTTCAAAGCAGCAGGATGGCTCCAGGGGTATATACGGCACAAGGATATCTAGGAACCAGGTAACTGCTCTCCTGGGACTTTAGGAGGCATGTGGCAAAGCAGGAACTCTGGGGCAGGAGAAAAGAATACTACTGGATCTTGTTTTGCAAAACATCCTTTTAACTTGTGCCTACTATGTGAGCAATATTAAGACCACTAAACACCAATGGGTAAAACTTTCTAGTGAAATTTGGGCAGAGCTGTATGACACAAATTATGTCCTGTATCATGGATACTAAGCTACATAGTAATTACATACAAACAAATGATTCCTAATAATGACTATAATTAATTACAGGCTTATCTAACCAGACCTAAGTGAGTTTGTCATCTTCTCCTTTGTGTTAGTTTTCTTGTTTTTTTTTCAGTGGTTTCCATTTACACCCCAAAACTCATACTCCCCCAAAGACAAAAGCCTCGGATGCAGTTCCAGCAAGTTCCCTCTGTGCTTGCCTCCTGAGGTTCCCTCTCTCCCTATACCTCGTTCTGCGGCTGGGATCTGAGGATTCCCCCAGCAGCTCCAGTTCTTGTGAAGCCTGGAGGTCAAGGGCAAGAGGCAGCATGAAGTTGTGTGTTTCCAAGAGTGACATGACAGGGTCACAGGCAATGAAAGGGATCGCCCGGAAGGGGAGAGGAGAGACCACACTCCACAGGGACTCTGACCCGGGGCTTTGGGGGTGAACTGGGGTGAGTGTGAGGGGGCAGCCAGTCCTTCCTGCCTGCCCTCCCGGGGCTGGTACTGTCTTCTCTTCAAGACACTAATTCTTCTTGACACTTAGGAATGTTTTCCTGTCGCTCTCCTTCTGCTGACATCACTGTATTCCTGGTCCCCACACAGCATGGAGTCCTATGTGCAGTCATGTGAGGTTGCTTAACAGAACCCTGGTTTTAAGAAGTGTATTTATACCCTGCTTTTGACTTACTTTGACAGGTTTTAACGTCATTTCTGGGGGATGAGTCAGTTTAATGTAGAGAGTAAGTTTAAAGCTGAGGCATGCCTAAGAGAGATTTTATAAAAGGAAGGTGCCTTCGAGGAGGTGAATGTGTCTTAGGGGATGGGGGTGCACTACCAAGGGAGAGCAGGCTCCGAGGTGAACTGGAATTTCAGCCCCGTGGGGCTCCAAACTCACTGTGTGACACTGCACAAGTCATTTTAACCTTTCCGGGCATTAGGCCTCTCATCTTCAAAACGAACAGATAAAATTCTTTCTACCTCTACGTTTTTTACTTGGGCCCTTATCTACATTTATCTCGGTTCTAGTTGACGAGAAATATGAGCTGTCACGAGAGATCAATTTGACTAAAACCAGAGTTAAGTGTAAAGAATATTTTGATAGAGTCACATAGACGCTTGGCTTTTCTTCAGATGGATTCGCTAAGATTTTTTAAATTGAAAAAGAAATGTTTTTTGAGAGGCAGCTTGATGTCATGGAAAAACCATTTTACTGGGAATTAGGAGGGTGGTTTTTGACCCTGGTTCTGGCTCTAACGGGCAAAATGGTTTTGGCTAAAGTTATTTATTTTCTCTTCGCTTTCTTCACCCAGAAAATGAGGGGGTGACTGGCAGAAATGTAATTCAAGTACACGACGTGGTTCTTTTGGTTGATAACATTTTACAGAGTGTCATATGGAACCTGAATGCTGGTCTAACCAGAATGCCAGCACAAATTTGTGGGGGCCTGGGGGGGGGAGCATGTATCATAAAACAGGAATAGAGAGGTACAGACTGGGTCACAGAGCAGGGATGGGAAATGTAAGGGTGTTACCCTTGAACTCTCATGGTTGAAGTGAAGAGATAATACTTAGAATGGAAAATAAAGAAGAAACAGAAATACGTAATTGAGAGATAAGGGGGGCAAAAAAATAAATTGGCAAAAGGAGTTGAAAGTGTTTGTCCAAGCTATTTTTTGTAACAAGTCTTTTGAAATTAAAAAAAAAAAAAAATTACTCGTTAGAGAAAGAGAGAGAGTGGGCAATGGATAGAGGGGCAGAGGGAGAGGGAGAGACAGTCCCAGGCAGACTCCCTCTTGAGTGCAAAGCCCAACACAGGGCTTGATCTCACAACTCTAAGATCACCGCCTAAGCTGAAACCAAGAGTTGGACATGTAATGGCACCACCGTGATGCCCCAAAAGTCTTTTGAATTTAAATTTAAAACCATATATAACTTAGATGAACCTTCAATTGCCTCCCTTTCATCCTTTCCTGTCAGACTGCATCCTTGCCTCCAGTAGTTTTCAGCAAGCACAGACTGTGAGCTGGGCCTTCCGCAAGAAGCTAAGGATGCAAAGACTCATGACACAGTGCTGTACCTTGGGGAGCTTTCATCGGCTTGTAGGAGGAGGTAGGTCTGTTTTTACTAGTCAGTGCAGAGTGGGTGGAGTACCAGGCCAGGGGTAAGCATAGTGTGTCAGTGGGATATACTAGAATGGCTCCTGAGGCTGGGGGTCAAGATAGCCTGGGAAAGTTTCAGGGAAGGTTTCTTGGATGAGGAAATGCCCAAGAAGAATCCCAAAGGAAGCCTAAGCGTTGCTCAGTACAGAAGGCTGGAGATTTCAGGCAGAAAAGATAGCAGTTGGGGTGCTGAATTGAAAATAAGGGAGTTAAGTGATAGTTGACATGGGGAACTCTTTGTCTGTGCTCACACAGCTCCTGCTACAACACCCGGAACAATCTACCTGTGTAAATACATATTCACTGAGGCTTGTGACGATGGAAACACCCCATCCTAGAGCCCACCCCTGCTGCCAGGTCGAAGCAGAATACACTAATCACTGGCCCATCTGGAAGAGCTGCATTCTGGAAGCTTCTATCTTATTTCAGAAACACGAGATTAGAATATATTGTCTGAGAATATGGGAGTAGCCTGAAGTTGAAGAAAAATAGAAGCTGTATGAAAGTCATTCTGGAGAGAGGCTGAAAAGACTTTTTTTTCATCTCAAAAGAATTTTAAAATTTCCAAACATGTTCCTTTAAATGGAAGCTTTGTGAGTATAACCATCTGTGTGGAGATTAAATATTAGAAATGTCAGTTGTGGACGAAAAGATAAGGAGGCTGGATTAGTGAAATCTCCAGCTTTAATTTGGGACAAACTGCAAGTTATCTGCACAGGAAGGGAGCCATCCTAAAATGCTACCTTCTAGAAGTTGCTCCTGAATTTCCCAAAGGGTGCTTCTATTCCTCTGGACTCTCACAGTCCTTCTCCACACTGTTCTCTGTGCCCTAACAGTCCCACAACCCGTGTATGCCTATCCGCCTGTCGACCTCCTTGGGCACCATACAGGCAAAAGCCCACAGCCTGTAGCGTCATTGTATAGTCTGTCTTTCAATATGTTTTGCAACCTTTGAAATGGTTCTATAATCAAGAGGAAATATTATCTGAGTTCTATAAATTGGCCTGATACATGCTGAGGCACCCTCTCATGGCAGGACGTGAGGTATCTCTGTAAGAACAAAGGCTTTCCAGAAACAGCAACATAACAAATGGGTGGGCCATGGCTTGGGAAGCGACCTGCTCTTTACGTGGGCCACACTGCAGCTCTGTTTTACAATTTCAAGAGTCTGAGGTAGTCTAGTAAAGAAAATTCAAGGAAATCTAACAACTCCCTCCCCCATGCTCCTATTCTTCTGAGATACAAAAGACAGATAATTATCTAAATTGTTTCTCAATATGAACAAAATGGAGAAGTGACCTTTGCGTCTGTGACAGAGTCTATTCACGTCACGGTGTTTAGCAAAAGCAAAGCCATGTCCAGGCTTGGAGAATGCTAACAGGAGCCAACTTCCGTTCTCCCTCATGTTACACAGACCATAAATAAATAGGCACAGTTTAACAGGCAGCCAGACCCAAACGGCTCATACTCACCCTTGGGGAGTGATAAAATTCTCCTGCTGGTAGACTTACATAAACTAAGATGCAGTGAAAATTTTAAGGATACTCCCTTTGCTCAATAAACCTGAATTTTTAAACTTGAAAGATGGCTTGACTATGAGGGAAAAATAAATCAATCCGGCAAGAAAAAGCAATCATTCTACGTGTTGGTAGATTAACTGAAACATAGGAGAGATCAAATTCAGTGATTTAAAAATCATATGCTTGCTAGTGAAACTCTCCATTTCTAGTTTTCTGCCTTTTTTTTTTTTAACGGTTTTATTTATTTATTTATTTATTTGACAGACAGAGATCACAAGTAGGCTGAGAGGCAGGCAGAGAGGCCCCCCGCTGAACAGAGAGCCCAATTCAGGACTTGATCCCAGGACCTTGGGATCACAACCTGAGCTGAAGGCAGAGGCTTCAATCCACTGAGTCACCCAGGTGCACTCCTCCCCCTCCCCCGCTTTTTAAAGATTTTATTTAATTTTCTGCCTATTTTAAAACACATTAGTGGAGCTTTAGCTAGTGATCTGGCTACTTCATGCTAAAACTGGACCTTCCATCTTGTTTATATTTAAAATAGAAAGTACAGTGAATTTCAGGTCTGAGGCTTCTTACAGATTTATCTATTGGTTGGTGGCAATTATTACCAGATAATAAATTAATCTAGTGAATCATTCTGATGATGTTGACAATCTTAGATTTTTGAGGAAAGTGACATTTCTAATTTATTGAAGCAAAGTATCCAAATAGTTAATTGTTTCATTTTGTTTAAAAAGAAAAAGACATATGTTGACTATACTGGAATTAAAATGAAAACCTTAATAACAAAACAAGAAAAAAACCCGAAGAAATCCCACAAAAACAAAGAGGACAAGATATACATCAACAGGTTGGAGGAAGCAGCAGGGGAAAGATTCTGAGAAGTCCTCCTGTCCAGTCCCCGTTTCCGATAACCCCTGGATTTATATGCAATTTGTGAGACTGAAGGGCAGCTACCCCTCTGCTCTTAAGAACCCTCGTTCCTTCTTCCGAGTGACATGTGCATATTTTAAAAGACCTTCAAGCACCAGCTTGAATAAAGACAAGGGATAAGAAGGGAGGGCAGGAGAGTTATATTGTTTGTGGACAAGATAAGGATAGAAGGTGGGGGGAATTTTCTGGAGGAAAGTACATACCAGAGTGTACAAGTAAAGTAAGCATTATAGTCCTTCCAGAAAAAAAGGTAATATTAAATATCTGTAAAACAAAACCAATTCAAACTAAAATAGTAATTCTATGATGAACAATTAGGTTTCAAGGCAGTTAGAAATTACAGGTTTTTGAGAGAACCACAATGCCAGTCAAAGTTAGGTAGATTATTTCACTTTGAAATCTCCTCAGAAATTTAATGTTTGCGGGACCACAGAAGGTCATATTTGTCTGGAATTCTGAATCCCTTTATGTGTACTGGCTCAGCTTTTTAGAAAAGAGTTATTAAAACATCTGTTTACTGGCAAGGGGCCAGTAATGCTCTGTTGCTGATTATTAGTTTTAAGATGGCTGTTACGCTCTCTTAGTACTAAAAGAAAGCAATTTCCATCAGTCTTGGGAGATTCTGACCATGGGAATGATGTTTCCCCTGGCAACTCCAGGATCTTAGGTAATGAGTCAGCTATGCTAATTTGTATTCATACTGTGTGGTGTTCTAGAATGTATTATAAGTTTATAATGCCAAGAAGACTTTCATTAAAAAACTCCTTAGGCGGGAGGAGTGGGCAAAACCTTTTCTTGGTACGCAAATATGTTTTATATTATCATATGTTCTGGATTTATATTTCCAAAATACCAGAGTCGTCCTACAAAACTGCATTCTAAATAAAATATAACAAATGAGAATAAGATGACTAATAACCAGTTTAGCAAATGTCCTGCTGTGCTGGGACAGTCCCCAGTTAACGCCTGTTGTCCCAGGGTAATTATTTATGGTATCATTTCAGTCTCATAAGTGGAATTATACCATCATCCTGTAATAACTGCTCATTGTAATGTAACCGAGCCCCTTGGAGGAGTTTATGACTCCACTTGGGTATTGAATTAAACTCTATTTCTCTGGGCAGCAATTGCCAAGGGCAACGCTGGGCTATACCCATCTTGTCATCTGATAGGAGAACACATATGTGATTGTCGATACTTGTCTATAAAAATTTGTTTATTCCATGTCCATATTAATAGCAATTTTGTAGAATGCAGAAGTTTTTGAATTTTGAAATAAAAAATTTGAAGTTTTGTATTTGTCTTCAAAATTCACAGGTAAGTGTTCTGGTATGTTTCTTCTAGGGCCTCTTTATGAAAATTTAATAGACAAACCAGCCTTTTAAGGTAATTCTATAGGCTCTGGACTAAGGCAGTTTGACAGCTCTGGTCACTTAGCCTCTGATGCCACTCAGCCTCAGGTCAGTCCTGCTGTGTCCCCTCTTTTTTGCACTTTACATCTTAACTGACCTTCTGGCTTTTCCCTTGAGAACAAGTCCCTACCTTGAATCCCTTTTCTTGTAACCAGGTCCCAATTCAGTTTTGTGTTATATGAATCTGTGCTTTGGTTCCCCGGCTTGTCCTTTCTCTGGAGTTTTAGGGATCTCTTTGCCTGATCCTGAACCTTTCTTCCCGGGCTCCCCACCATTGTCTCGTGTCACACTCCTGATTCTCTCCTTTGCTCTTGCTGTTGACAGTAAGGCTAGACATTCAGGACTTATCATCTTTGAATAGCTGGCACCTGGTACAGTGCCCGGAGGTAGGATATTCTCCACAAACAGCTGTTGAGTGAATGAATGATGAGTGAACCCTGTAGCTTTCTTCTCACTGACTGGAACTGGGTTTCCTCCCAAGTACCACTTCCACCTCGGCTCTCTTCATTGTTGACAGGGCTCAGGGAGCGAATGTTGTCTGCATATATTACTGTTGGGTGAGACACAACAGGCATGGAGTTTAAAGAATGCTGAGGTGGTTGGCATGTCCCTCACCAGGCAGCCACTCTCTCGGCTGAGGTGGTGTGAATGGGGCTGAAGTTCATCCAGAGAGGGCCCCTTGGCAATCCATTCTCTCTGGGGAAAAGCCCTTTTTTCCACTAGTGTCTGGTGGCCCCATGTGCTCGAGGAGGCACTGGTAGGACCGTCACTCCCAGGGAGAAAGGTTTTCCGTGAGTTTTGGCAAGTACAGCTATTAAAGAATAAGCACCTGTGAAGGAGTGAACCTACTATCTCCTTTTCTCGCTTCTTATTGTAGGCAAAACCCAGTCACTTTGCTAGAAAGTTCACAGAGATAGATGTCATCAGAAACTTAGATGTTTTGATTGTGCCATTATATTAAAGCGTATTTTCCCCAGGAAAGTGACCCTTAGCTTTGGGAGAACCCTGGGAGGGCTTTTTGGTAGGATGGCCTTAGAGCAGCCTCTAAGCCACATGTGAAAGCCAGGCATGCTGCTCATGAAGAAAAGCAGAGTGTAGGGCGGTGGTCTGCCTTGCCCTTGTATACTTTTCTAGAATGGTCAAACAGAAACGAATCTTAATAGAGATATGTATTACTGCTACTCAAAAATGGCTTCTACTGCAGTGGGTAAGAGCAAAGACATGAACCAGACTGCTTGGATTCTGACCCTGGCTGTTGACACTTACTTCATCTGTAAGATGTGGGCAACCACGCTACCCACCTCATAGGGTCACTGTGGGGGTTAAAAAGTACACCTCCTAATCGCTTACTTAGAACAGAGCCTGGCCACAGTAAGTGTTGTACAGGTTAGTTGTAATTACCACTGCTTTATTTTTTGAGAGTGCAAATGGTATTGCTTAGTATAAAATATTCCTTTTTCAGCAGAGATGTGCCAGATATGTATCAAGTTAATATCAGCATCAGGGAAAAGTAACTCAGGATTATAATCAGGGATATCTTCTGAAATTTAAGTTGAATGAGAATTCAACACCCTGTCCAATTCTTATACTAACACTCATGATCTGCTGTTCATTCATGACCTCACACAGGAAGTTCAATGTTGCTGCAAGTATTACAGATACCAAACTGATGTTTCCTAGTGTTGCGCTCTGCCCAGAATGGAGCAGGCCTCTTTTATGGTCCTGGCAGCTGGAATGAAAACTTGATTACTTCTGAGCTCCTGAAAACATGTTTGCTCTCAGCTGCAAGAGATGTGACGTGAAGGGAACTCAAAACATTTTCAGCCATGTAGCTGCTCCAAGCAAAACTTGAGAGAAATGGATACCTTAAAAAATGAGAGTAAAATGGGGGGGCGGGGTGCCAAGGAAAAGACCATTCTTTGCCTACAAATTTCAAGTTAGGATTTGCACTTTATTATTATTATTATTATTATTGAAGTAGGCTCTAAGCCTAGTGTAGAGCCCAGTGTGGGGCTTGAACTCACAACCCTGAACAAGACCTGAGCTGATATCAAGAGTCAGATGCCCAGCTGACTGAGCCATCCAGGCACCCTAGGATTTGCACTTAAATGCACTTGGCTTATTCACTTGTTAGAGTAAAAATTTTTCTTTTAAAATCAGGTAATATGAAATATGAGTTTTGCATTTACCTCATATTCTTTTGGTTGCATTTGTAAGAAAGGCATTTCCAAAAATGCAAAGATAAAAATGTGTACCATATTTCTTTCTGCTAAAACGTCTCATAGAATTTTCCTAATTTATACATGTGAAATTGAATGATGGAAACTACTTAAGCTGGTTGCTTAAGAGAATTCATGCATTCAGTCTTTCATTCACTCAGTGGATACCGGTGACAAGAACCCCATGAGCCTGTCCAAGCATTAGGAGGATGATGTGGACGACAGGTCCATGATCCCTGCCCTCATGCTGTTCACTCTCTAAGTACTTTACACATAGTATGTTTAATATTCAATTTTCCATGGGAGGCACTGTTGTTTCTACTTTGTAGGCCAGCAATCCAAGGCCAGGAGATGTAACACAACTTACTGTCACACAGCTTGTAGGTGGTAGACCTAGGATTCAGGTCCCCAGTCCATCTCATTACAAAAGTTTAGGTTCGTTAGATTCTTTTTACCGTATCACACTGGCTTCAAATAATAGACGTGTTCTTGAAAGTCACAGAATTCAATGTTTTCTAAAGCATATCATAGTTGAAGAAAGCAAGGAGTATTTCTGCAAAGCAACTGCTTTTTCCTTTTTACTATACATCAGATTTACAGAACAATGAGTACCAGTAAGTGGGACACTGGATGGGCTAGCACAGTTTTCAGCAGGCTGGTAAAAGACAGCACTCATACAGGATATATGGTCTGGACTGGTTTTATACCAGACGATCCTGAACCTAACTGGCAAACTCAGTGCCTGTTCTGGTGGACACAGACCTGACAGTGTCACTTACTGGCCCCAGGACACTGGGTGTCCTAATGAGCTTCTGTTTCTTCATCTGTAAAAATCGCCACCTAGCTTACAGAGAGCTACAAAGAGTAAGTGCAGGAAAGTATATAAAGTGCTTATTAACAGTGGGGGGCATGCTCCAGCCTCTCCCCTTCCCCCCACACAACGCCCCAGTGTCTCTAACAACAACAGTAAAGCCAATCTCTGGCGTTTGCAGACAAAAAATATCTTCCGTGGAGATGTGCCAGAGCATGAAGATCACGGACTCCAACGCCCTGCTTATGGCAAAACCCTGGACATAAAGGAGGATTAGAAGCTTCTGGGATACATTTCCAGATGACTCAGGTTTAGGGTGACTGAAGAAGGGCTTGAATAACTAATCCCTAAACCACAAGTAATCTCCCACTTATGCAGATGAAGTATGTTTACAGAAACACTAACACAGAGAGTATACCTACACACTAGTAAGAGTAAAACAAAAAACAAAAAACAAACACATATTCACGTAAAAGACTTATTTGAAATTGCTATCCTGGAAGGGCATGTATTTATTTCATTCATTCATCTAGCAAATGTTTTCAAGGTGTCCCGTAAGCTCAGGTCACTGTGTTGGCATGGGTTGTATGGGGATGAATGAAACAGCAATGTTTTGTCCCTTCAAAATCAGTTCACAGGGTCTGGATGGCTCAGTTGTTTAGGTGATTGCCTTTGATTTGGGTCATGATCCTGGGGTCCTGGGATGGAGTCCCTCATGGGCTCCCTCTTCTCTGTGGGGAGCCTGCTTCTCCCTCTGCCTGCCATTCCCCCTGCTTGTGCTCTCACTCTGTCAAATAAATAAATAAAATCTTTAAAAAAAAATCAGTTCACATATGGAGTCAGTCACAGTATTTGTTGTTAAATAAGTAATGCTAGAGAATTCAGATCGAAGTTGTCTAAGCCTGAATTTATCGTAAAACTAGTTCTGGATCCCACCAAGTGGGAGCAAACATTAAACTACACATATCTTAGAGCATCTGTACGGTTAGCAGTAGAGCTCTTTCCCAACACAATAGAAAAGGGCTTTTGGACTCTGTCTATAGCCCCAAGAGAGTGGTCTCCTATTTCCTGAGCCTGATCACTGTTAATTATGATGACAAAAAAAGAATCCCTTTTTTTAGCCTTGGAAAAAATCCTACCCAAATAGCTTTTTTGAAGCTTGAGATGACATTATTTATCTCTTTTGGGTTTTAAAAATGTTTCTGACTTTTTCTGCCAATAACCAAGCCTTCTTTCCCCCCAGAGAAGAGCCCTGATTCCTGAAGCTGCTCTTCCCTTGACAGTACTTGGGAGGTGGGCATTATTTCCCCTGAAAAGCAAACAAGGGAATAAAAACAAGGTGACTCAAAGGATGAGGAAGTATGTTTTTCTAGAGAACAAAAGAGCCTTTCACAGTATGTCAAAGACTTAACTGTGAACTTTCCTGAATGTAAACACTGTTCAAATGGCAAGAGGAATTTCATCTATGTCTATAAAAGGTCCCGCACAATGCTTCTTGCTGGAAGCGGCATCTGGCAGGCAAGGAAAATAATCTTTTCTTCAGATACTTTGCATACAGACCTACAAAAAAAATTTTTTTTTAAATCGTCTCAGGAATGATACAATTCTAATGACCTCCACAGTAGCAGTGTTAAGGCACAGATCACAGTACTGCTAAAGACAATAATGCTATAAGTTACAAGTTGTATCGTTTGTGCTTAGGCTCTACAGGAATAAAGAAATGCTTTAGAAGAAAGTTTAAAATAATAGGCTGATGTTTTGCATTTGGCATAAGAGTTTAAAACTTACAGGGGACTAGATTTTTAAAACAGATTTTGTTACGATCATAGAAAAGAACTGTTAATATTTTAAGCTGCAGGAATTACAAGACAGCGATTAATATAAATGTTCAACTTTTCCCACATTGAAGTTTTATTCTTCACAAACTTCCTTGTTCTTAATAAATTTAAAACTGATCCTGGTAATGATGTTTATAATATTTAACAGAGCTATACACTATAACCAAATTACGTAATTGTTATGGACCTTACCCATCCACAGATTTTCTTTTTTCAGGTTATTTAAACTAAACAGGTTGTTATTATTATCAATCCAAACCCTACCGCAGCCTACTGCTGGGGTTCTATCTCCCACCATTACAGAAGGATTGCCCAAGTTCTAGTGAATGATCTCTAAGGGGTAAAACCTGAGTCAGAGGACGTTGAGATTTTATTTCTGATTCTCTATTTTCAAACAAGGAGTATAAAATTGCAGTAAGTTGTTCTCCAGGACGTTCTGGTGGTGGGGGGTGAGGGTGTGGGGGACAGAGGCAAGGTTTCTGTGCCGCAGAGATCGGCCTCTGTGTGACAGTCCCTCTGTACCTCTACTTCCATGGGTCTGTGCATGGTCAGTTCTTACCAGGAATGTGGAAGGAACGTGTCATTTAGTCAAATCTTTGAGAAAGGGACTTGGTGCTTTCTCAGAGTCTCTGGGAGAGTAGGGGGCACTGAGGAGCTCCTGAAAGATTTACTCCATGTGGAAGAAAGAGATTATGATGTCTAAAGCGGGTGATGACACTTCCTGGAAGTCACCCCTGGCCAGAGTGGGTCTGGCAGTTCTCTTGGGGGAGGAGCATGTAATTTCAGTTTCCTGGAACTGACTCAAATGGGCAGAGGAATCACCAAGTTCAAGTTCTAAAAACAGTAAGAAAGAACCATCATCCCTCCAATTCCCTCTTCCTCAATTCCCTTTTCTTAAGGAAAGGAAGAGTCCTAAAAGTACAGAACCATCTTTTCAACTTCTGCCATGAAATAAATGTATCATTTCAGGTAAGTCACTTCTGGGACTCAGTTTACTCATCAGGAATGCCTTGTGATCCCTGAGATTCCTAAAGTTAGTAACAATATCAAATATTTACTAAGCAATTTATTTGCCATATAGTGAAATATACTCTATGCCCGGATTATCTCATGTCTTTATAGCTCCTCTTTCACATATTATCATTCCCATTTAGTATGGGGAAACTGAGGCTTAGAGAAGTAGTGTAAGTTGCTCACTGTCACATAGCTAGTATGGAGTGGAGCCCGCATTCAAAGTCTAGACTGTCTGATTCCTTTTCGGAGTTAGGCCAGATTGCCCCATTCCATGATTTTCACAATCATGAATGGGTGTGAGTCATTTGTTACAAAAAAGGAACCATGAGTTTTCTACAGTTAGAATAAACTAGGCATAATCTACAGCTTTGCTCCTTGTAAGAGCAGAGCTTCCCTCAGCTTTTGTCTGCCAGTATCTCCCTTCCTAGCAATTGGCAGGGAAGAACTGCCAATCTGACTTGTCAAAGACTAGGACATCTATTGGGTTAGATTTTTTTTTTTTTTTTTTTTTTTTGAGCGTGCAGAGTCATTGTTCATTCAATGTGTAATAGACTCCCTGGTATTTACTACTTTGATGAAGTGAGCAGACCGGTATATGACTTCTCTCCAATATGGGGACCCAGCTCTAGCCCCGTGTTAGGCTCCCAAGCAAGCAGATGCCTCAATGGGACATGAATTCTGCTTTCTTCAGGGAGCTTGCCGTTCTGACACCAGCATGTTGTTAGAGATCAGGCCAGGGCGCATGGACATCAAGGAAGGAGAGATGAATTCAGCTGGGGGTGCTCAGTCTTGAAGGGTGAGACACAGAAGTGGATGGTGGGCATTCCAGTCAGAGAGGACAGTGTGAGGGAAGGTCATGAAGATGCGTGTAGAAGAGCGTGTGGAAGTGTTCTAGCTTCATCATTCTCCTTGTTAAGAGCAGAGAATTTTGCTTTGTCATTCATAAAATGCATTAAACAAAATCACTCTGGGACCAATTAGATTCCTCTGCTTACAATTAAGAACTACATTGTTTCTTATTATAACTTACACAGCATACAAATTAAAAAAAAATTTAAAACATTTGATATACTATGACTTTTCTTAGAGGATAGGCATATAACTTTGGAAGAAGAAACATAATTTTTGTCTCTTTATGCCTGGATAATATTTTGAGGTGTTTATGTTTATTTTTCTCATTTTCCCCTTTTCCTTTCCTCAGATTTAGGTAGATTCCATTTTTAAATCTCAGGGTAGGAATATAACAGGGCAGAAAACAGAAGTAGATTGTCCATCATTTTGGCTTATTCTAAACCAGGGGTTGGCAAACATTTTCTGTAAAGAGCCAGGTAATACATTTTTTAGGCTTTGCAGGCTATGATCTATATTGCAACTACCCAATTCTGCTCTTGTGCAAAGCAGCCATAGACAGTGAATGAATGTAGCTATGTTCTAATGAAAACTTTTTCTTAAGGACACTGAAATTTCAATTTCATATTATTTTTACATGTCAGTAGATATTATTCTTTGATTTTTTTCAACCATTAAAAACCTAAAAACCATTCTTAGCTTGTGGCCATACGAAAACAGGTGGTGTAATTTGTCAATTTTGCTTAATTCCATTAGGAGAACGTAAACATTTTGCAGAGCAAGGGAACTGACCAACAGAGGTAAGTTACCTGAAAAAGCTTGTAAGGGAATAGGGTTTCATTTCCTGACACAGCCCCTCCCTGGTGAGAAGAAAGAGAGATCTGTGGGTCCCAGAGTATTCTGTCATCCCTCCACCCACAAAAAATTCTGAATTTGTTGCCATATTTTTAAATTAATGAGATTTCACTTAAAAATCTGGATTTGGGTCTTCTCTTGAAAATGGCCAAACTGACCCTACATTCTCATATGGAAATAGCCAAGTTGAGCCTTCTTTCTTAGTTGGGGGCATGACTTCCTGTTTACCTCAGACCTTCCTGGCATGTGCCCCCATCCAGCACCTGTAAGCACTTGATCTCCAGGGCAGAGAAGGAATGATTTTCTTCTCTAAGTGTACAATCTCCACCGAAACCAGTCTTTTGGCCCTAAGGAAGCCATGTGATGAAGAGGAATAAAAACATGGCCTCCTGGGTTGGAGAGATCAAGGCTCAAATGTCAGTTTTGTTCATTGTTTAGGAGAGTGACCTTGGGCAAATTATTTTACCCAACCTCAGAATAAAACAATAAAATTGCAGTTGTAATGATTGTTCGAGAGAAAGTATTGATAGTGGCTGGCACATCCTAGGCAGTCAATTAAAAAAGAATCACTACTATGGAGAAGTTCTCTGATGTTTCTCTGAATTTTAGGTTTTATCTTCATTCCTGCCTTTCACAGAAAGGCCTAAAGGATCAGCTTACAATCTATCTCATTTTATAGATCAAGGGATTAAGGCCCAGAGAGACAGTGTGACCGCCTAAAGCCACACATGAGTGGTAGAACCAGGAAGAGGATCTGGATCTCTTAATTTTTGACGTGAGAAAATACCTCAGTGTACGCAACTTCACTAAAAGCGCTGAATTCTTCCCATAAAAGCCTTCATTTAATAATCAAAAGATCTTCAAATGCAAAGAACATTAACTCAAATCTTCTGGTTACCCTGACTACACTTTTTAATTACAACTTCCAAATATAGAGAAATGACAACAGTTATTAGTTACTGAAGTTCTGAAAATTATCTGAAATTAGTCACCTGAAATTATCTGAAATATTCCTGTTCTAAGCTCACAGACACCCTCATGTGGTCAGCAGAAATACCAATTTCAGCCAAATGAACAAGAAAAATTTGAAGCCTACTTAATGATCAACTATAGCAAGATGGTTGGATTGCCATCATATAAGAGTAACAGTCATTATAATAATATTATTTTAGGCCCTGGCCAATGGCCAGAGGAAAAATTATTTCTCTGTCTCTGACCAAATCTCTAACAAGACTTAAAGATTCTAATGGTTGATTTCTTAGACCTTGTTCGCAAGACAAGTTTGTTACAATGAAGAAAAATATTCAACACATATAGTAGCTATAGTAGCCTACATCTTTGTAGATTTTCCTCTGTTATATATGACTATGAACGACAGAGCACTCTGGGACTCTCGGAGTGTAACTGGTATGCATACATAGTTGATCCTGAAGGTTCTACTAAAACGTCTCCTGTCAAACTCAACTAGAAGGTACAACTCAACTAGTAGGAGTAGAAGGGCTAGGGTTTATCAGAGGAAGCTGATGAACTGTAAACATTCAAGCTACTCTGGAGAACCGTTCAAGAGGGTAGGTTAATTTGGCGAGTTGGTTAAATGGAAGTAGTTTAGAATGCTTCTTTTCTATTAACAGGTTGATCTAAGTCAATAGGCAGTCACCAAAGTAACTGCCCAAAGAAATCATATTTCTACCAGGACATAGAATCAGAGACAAAAGTAACTGGATCTATTTTTTGGTGCCACATATTAAAAAAGTAGGAAAAAAATGAGGCATGTCAAAAGGATAAAGAAGCTGGCTTGAAAAGGTTCCCATTGGCTAAATCTGGAACAATCTGAACATCCAAATAAATAAGAATGGCAATAGACTATAACCTGTTAAATAAGATAGAAACCCATGAGGTAATACTAATAAAAAACAAAGGGGGTGGGGGTCCTTTCTTAGCATAAAATGCCAACTGATAAATGTAGGAGGACTGACTGACTGGCAACCATAGTGGTAATGATTGATTCAAATAAGAATCACTGATGGATGGTAAAATTAGAGAAAGCAAGTTTGAGGAGAAATAAAGAGATTTATATAGTCTCAAAACAATGGCCACAGAAGACATGTATTAATTATGAAAGGAATACTATTAGCTTCACAGTGGAGAAACACAGAGGAGATAACACTGTACCCAGATGTTCAAAGTTAACATCACCAGTAACAGGACACACGGAGAAAAACATGGCATCACTTCTGTGATAGTCCTGCCACAGGTGCATAAACCGAATCTAAAATGAGGAAACGTTAGCTACACTCAAATTGAGGGATGTTTTAAAATTTTTTTAATGTTTTTTATTAACATATAATATATTATTAGCTCCAGAGGTACAGGTCTGTGAATGGCCAGGTTTATACACTTCACAGCACTCACCATAGCACATATCTTCCCCATTGTCCATAACCCCACTACCCTCTCCTTCCCTTCTCCCCTGGCAACCCTCAGTTTGTTTTGTGAGATTAAGAGTTTGAGGGATGTTTTTACACAAGAATTTGCCTATGCTCTTCAAAAATGTCAAGGTCAAGAAAGCCATGGAAAGATGAATAAACTGTTCTGGATTGAAAGCGAACACTGAAAGTGACCCTGGACTGCGTCTTTGTGCTAAAAAGGATGCTAATTTGATTAAGATCTGTGGACTAGACATGATGATGTCTGGTCACCGACTTCCTGATTTTGAGGTCGGTACTGTGGTTATGTAGGAGAGTGCTTTTGTTTTGAGGAAATACTCACTGACATGTTTAGAGGTAACGGGGTATCATGTCTACAGCTTACTTTCAAGCGGTTCATGAAGAAATATACATGGAAAGAAAGAAGAAGTTTTCAAACGTATAATTAGATACGGTGAGGAAAAATTAAAAAAATTATTTGTTGACGCTTGAAGACAGAAATTACAAATAGGCTTGAGTTTAAGGCTCTGAGGGGGAAATGCTTTCCCTTTCTATTGCTTTTATCAGCAGTTGTCCTGGGTGAACAATATGCTCTTTCAAACTGACCAAAATTCAGAAGTAACAGTGAAAAACTCAGAGTGGGAGAGTCAATGCATATTTTGTAAAAAATACTCTACTGCAACTTTAGAAAGGTTATATATATAAAGACATATATTAATTATATGTCTCACATATATTCATAAACATAAAAATAAGTAAGTATAAAATACTTCCTACCTATCTAAATATTTCCTGAGCTGGGCTTGAGTGAGAAGGAGAATTATATTCAGAATCTTGAAGTCTGTTTAATTGTGAGAGCAGTCAGAAGCTTATCCTTATCATCAAACCAGAGAGATGTACAGATAATTTTTTTTTCAGAATTTATTTATTTATTTGAGAGAGAGCAGGAGAGAGTGAGTGAGAGCTCACAAGCAAAGGGGAGAGGCAAAGGGAGAGGGAGACGCGGACTTCCCACTAGAGCAGGGGACTCATGACCTGAGCTGAAGGCCACCCAGGCACCAGTGCAGCTAATTTTTTTAAACTTCTAAGTAAGTATAGGCTATATGATAGGAAAAAACATTGTACTTTAATATTAAGAGAGCCACAGTAACAATAATAGCTTCTACTTATTGCTGTGAAACAGTCCTTACATATTTGTTTGGAACTCTACGGGTTAACTCAAACCAGATTTAGAACACATGAATTTGTTTCTTGTATTTTGACAGGGTTTTCCCTTTCTGGGCAATGACTTATATATGTAAATATGATGGTAGAGTGGCTGAGGTAATGACTCACAGCCAAATGCGGCACTTTCCCCTTTGGTTCGCACAAAACGTAGTTATGTTTTAGACTTCCCTACCGGGGCTCTAGGGATGTCATTGCTCTTTATGGAAAGGATTATTCAATCCATACCAGCATTGCGAAATGTAGGGCCTTTAACAGCATTGCGTTCACTTCTTAGAACAGAAATGTCTAAAAGAAAAAAATAATGAAAATGCTCCAATATCACGAAGTTCTTTTCGCTGGGAGAAAGACCCCCAGTAATGGCATCAGAGCACTGTCAAAAAAGACTTGACAATTTCATTCAAAACCCTCGCAACTGGAAAGTCTCATAAGACACTTGTAACTAGAGTGTTTATTTCTGTCCTACACGTGCTTAGAACACCAAGCATATATGTCTGAGGTATTTGCTCTAGGAATTAAATGAAAGATGAAATTAAGGAATGCTATAGATCAATCATTGGCCTAATTATCTTCAGATTGCATTTGCTAAGACTCATGTTTCATGAATGTCATGCTGAGTGCAAAACACAGTAAATCTGACAATAGTTCTAGCCTTCAGGAAGCCCTGGCCTAGAAAGATCATTAGTTGTCACTTGTAAGAGGGTGGCTCTAGCTGTCAAAACTACCAGAAAAAAAAAAAAGAAATCACATGATCATGGTTTTGCTTATTCAGCATTTCTTTTGGGGTATTTCCCTTATTCTTAATTCCTAATTTTGTGGTTCAGATGGGAGCGATAGGGTCCTCACTCATTCCAAACTCTTAAGAGTAAAGACATGATCTAGGTCTGGCCAATTAAGATTATCTGACCCCTTTGGTCACAGTGATTGGTTCAGGATAGGCAGGTGACCTCACAGGCCTACTGGAGTATCCCTCAAGACTTCTGCTGAAATTACTGGCAAAGATGTGCCCCTTTTTCTGGGATTGTCAGCTACAAGAACCATGTATTGCTAGCACTACTGGGGCTAACTTTGTGACCAAATGGAGAAAGGCTTTGTAAGAATGAAGCCACTCCAGAAAAAAGTAGAGCCAGGAGGGGAGAGACTAGGTCACATGAGCCAATAAATTCCCTTTTGTAGTTTATGTTAATGTGAGCTGAATTTCTGTCACTTTTAGTGCTCTATGTAAGCATCATTTTTCATACTTTTTCCATAATAAATCTGGAATCAAATGCAGGTCCTCTCTTCAGAGATCCGGGATAAATTATTCTTTTTTTTTTTTTTTTCCAATTTATTTTCAGAAAAACAGTATTCATTATTTTTTCACCACACCCAGTGCTCCATGCAAGCTGTGCCCTCTATAATACCCACCACCTGGTACCCCAACCTCCCACCCCCCCGCCACTTCAAACCCCTCAGATTGTTTTTCAGAGTCCATAGTCTCTCATGGTTCATCTCCCCTTCCAATTTACCCAAAAGCACATACCCTCCCCAATGTCCATAACCCTACCCCCCTTCTCCCAACCCCCCTCCCCCCAGCAACCCACAGTTTGTTTCGTGAGATTAAGAGTCACTTATGGTTTGTCTCCCTCCCTATCCCATCTTGTTTCATGGATTCTTCTCCTAACCACTTAAGCCCCCATGTTGCATCACCACTCCCTCATATCAGGGAGATCATATGATAGTTGTCTTTCTCCGCTTGACTTATTTCGCTAAGCATGATACGCTCTAGTTCCATCCATGTTGTCGCAAATGGCAAGATTTCGTTTCTTTTGATGGCTGCATAGTATTCCATTGTGTATATATACCACATCTTCTTGATCCATTCATCTGTTGATGGACATCTAGGTTCTTTCCATAGTTTGGCTATTGTGGACATTGCTGCTATAAACATTCCGGTGCACGTGCCCCTTTGGATCACTACGTTTGTATCTTTAGGGTAAATTCCCAGTAGTGCAATTGCTGGATCATAGGGCAGTTCTATTTTCAACATTTTGAGGAACCTCCATGCTGTTTTCCAGAGTGGTTGCACCAGCTTGCATTCCCACCAACAGTGTAGGAGGGTTCCCCTTTCTCCGCATCCTCGCCAGCATCTGTCATTTCCTGACTTGTTGATTTTAGCCATTCTGACTGGTGTGAGGTGATATCTCATTGTGGTTTTGATTTGTATTTCCCTGATTCCGAGGGATATGGAGCACTTTTTCATGTGTCTGTTGGCCATCTGGATGTCTTCTTTGCAGAAACGTCTGTTCATGTCCTCTGCCCATTTCTTGATTGGATTATTTGTTCTTTGGGTGTTGAGTTTGTTAAGTTCTTTATAGATTTTGGACACTAGTCCTTTATCTGATATGTCGTTTGCAAATATCTTCTCCCATTCTGTCAGTTGTTTTTTGGTTTTGTTAACTATTTCCTTTGCTGTGCAAAAGCTTTTGATCTTGATGAAATCCCAACAGTTCATTTTTGCCTTTGCTTCCCTTGCTTTTGGCGATGTTCCTAGGAAGATGTTGCTGTGGCTGAGGTCGAAGAGGTTGCTGCCTGTGTTCTCCTCAAGGATTTTGATGGATTCCTTTCTCACATTGAGGTCCTTAATCCATTTTGAGTTTATTTTTGTCTGTGGTGTAAGGAAATGGTCCAATTTCATTTTTCTGCACGTGGCTGTCCAATTTTCCCAACACCATTTATTGAAGAGGCTGTCTTTTTTCCATTGGACATTCTTTCCTGCTTTGTTGAAGATTAGTTGACCATAGAGTTGAGGGTCTATTTCTGGGCTCTCTATTCTGTTCCATTGGTCTATGTGTCTGTTTTTGTGCCAGTACCATGCTGTCTTGATGATGACAGCTTTGTAATAGAGCTTGAAGTCCGGAATTGTGATGCCACCAACTTTGGCTTTGTTTTTCAATATCCCTTTGGCTATTCGAGGTCTTTTCTGGTTCCATATAAATTTTAAAATTATTTGTTCCATTTCTTTGAAAAAGATGGATGGTACTTTGATAGGAATTGCATTAAATGTGTAGATTGCTTTAGGTAGCATAGACATTTTCACAATATTTATTCTTCCAATCCAGGAGCATGGAACATTTTTCCATTTCTTTGTGTCTTCCTCAATTTCTTTCATGAGTACTTTATAGTTTTCTGAGTATAGATTCTTAGCCTCTTTGGTTAGGTTTATTCCTAGGTATCTTATGGTCTGGGGTGCAATTGTAAATGGGATTGACTCCTTTATTTCTCTTTCTTCTGTCTTGTTGTTGGTGTAGAGAAATGCAACTGATTTCTGTGCATTGATCTTATATCCTGACACTTTACTGAATTCCTGTATAAGTTCTAGCAGTTTTGGAGTGGAGTCTTTTGGGTTTTCCACATAGAGTATCATATCATCTGCGAAGAGTGATAATTTGACTTCTTCTTTGCCGATTTGGATGCCTTTAATTTCCTTTTGTTGTCTGATTGCTGAGGCTAGGACTTCTAGTACTATGTTGAATAGCAGTGGTGATAATGGACATCCCTGCCGTGTTCCTGACCTTAGTGGAAAAGCTTTCAGTTTTTCTCCATTGAGAATGATATTTGCAGTGGGTTTTTCATAGATGGCTTTGATGATATTGAGGTATGTGCCCTCTATCCCTACACTTTGAAGGGTTTTGATCAGGAAGGGATGCTGTACTTTGTCAAATGCTTTTTCAGCATCTATTGAGAGTATCATATGGTTCTTGTTCTTTCTTTTATTGATGTGTTGTATCACATTGACTGATTTGCGGATGTTGAACCAACCTTGCAGCCCTGGGATAAATCCCACTTGGTCGTGGTGAATAATCCTTTTAATGTACTGTTGAATCCTATTGGCTAGAATTTAACTGTCAACCCTAGCATTGCAGATTTATTTCCTGAAGTCATACATGCCATGCAATGTGGCTGTATCCTAACCTGAGTCAGGTTCAGAATTAGCATTAAGGTCTTGTCGTAAGAGATCTACTACACAAAGTCCATGATGAAGTGAGTGAAGGAAACCAGGAATATAAAGACTGGCAAATGGAGTACCCAGGTGGCCCAGCTGATTGAGCATCCAACTCTTGATTTTGGCTCAGGTCTTGGGGTCATGGGATTGGATCCCATGCTCTCTCTCTCAAATAAATAAGTAAGTAAGTAAGTAAATAAATAAATCATTAAAGACTGGTAACCTGCTGAAGTATTCAAAAGACTTTGAACAGATCTGGAGACTACTGGGTTAAACAAATTAAAGAGGTTTCTTTACTGGGACTTCTCAAAGCCGTATATTTCCTAATTGTCATTTCATTTCTAAGAGGCAGCTAAATTATACAGTGTCTTCCAACAGCTTGAACATGGATTTGTTATTAAAGAGGGTTCTGAGAATATGCTTTTGGAAATATCGGTAGTTTTTCTAAATACAAAGCTCAGTTGCTATGATCATTTTCTCTCTACTCTTCTTAGTATCTAACCATTTTCATGGTTACAGCTAAAACCTCAATAGTGTGCTAAAGATCGTTTTAACTCTCACTAACTGGTCCAGTGATCTATTTCTATTACCAAATGTATACTGTCAGTGAAGGATCTCACCATTACTTCGGACAAAGCATACTCAAAATGCTTGAATCCTATCTCCTCTCCAACTTTCCTGGTTCCTACAATGATCTGCCATTTTGCCAGGTATCCAAATTAGAAATGTCCATAATGTCTGGCTCCATGTCCCATATGCAGCCTTTCTCCATCAGATCATACCCATGTTCATAGTTGCCCTAGTTTACTTGGGGTTCTTTCCCAGACTGCACATCACTAGCAAGTCCATCTTCCTAATACAGCCTTCAATCTTCTATTTTTCCTATTCAATACCCTTCAGCAGCTCCGAGGCAAAGAAACCTAGAAGCCTCATTGTACCTTCACGAAGCCTTCAAGTGACTCCTGATTGCACCAATCCCCAAAAGATATCCTTTGCTTTTTAGTTAGGTTTGTCTTATAATTTGCTACAGATACGCATAAACAGACTAACATCCTTTCTACTGCCTTTAAAAATGTCCTGCACCAGCAAGACAGGGCTGAAACTAAATCACACCCAGTCTTCTGAAATCCCCCCAGCCTGTACATTTCTGGTGGCCGCAGACCCAGCTCTTACTTCTGCCCCTGCTCTGGTATACCCTCCACTGTCTCTCTCTCTCTCTTTTTTTTTTTTTAAGATTTTATTCATTTATTTGACAGACAGAGATCACAAGTAGGCAGAGAGGCAGGCAGAGAGAGAGAGAGAGAGGAGGAAGCAGGCTCCCCACCAAGCAGAGAGCCCGATGCGGGACTCGATCCCAGGACCCCGAGATCATGACCTGAGCTGAAGGCAGCGGCTTAACCCACTGAGCCACCCAGGCGCCCCTCCACTGTCTCTTTGGCATAGGTGGTGTTCAACCTGGATTTGCCCTCTGGGCTTTGAGCTTGCATCACACTGGCTGTGATGTTTGCTTACTGTTCCTTTGCTATCTGCACCAGGTCACTCCTGGATTTGGTATGATCCAAGCCTATGGCAAAATTCATCTTATTAAAGAAACACACAGTGCTCATTTGTATCTATGCCTGTGGTCATGAATTTCAGAATGCCTGGAATGCATTCTCCTTTTGAACTATCTAAAGATAAAATAAAATAAAGTAAAATAAAAGTGCAGCCCAAGCCCCATTTCCTTCACTTATAAATTCTGTCTGCACACCTACTTCTCTCCTGGACTATTATGGCACAGGGCCCCAACCCCCCGATTTTGATACTACTTCCTGCTGTCTCATGACGATCAGCCTCATCTCTCCAATCACATAGCACAAACTCCCTGAGGAGAAAATCCATGCTCTATATTTCGCTATTTCCACCATCTCCCCACAGGTCCTATGTTGGTGGGTACAGAGCAAGTGCTCCACTGGAACATTCTGGATGGCTGGGTCCCAGGGGACTCGCATATCTATTGTTTGTCCATAATTTCCATAATTCAACAGACGACCACCAGCCCATCTCACAAAGAGACTCTACAGCTAGGATCACCACCATCTCTCTGGGAGATTATGGATTGTTGACTTTCCTGAAGCCAGGTCTAGAGTATATGCACTGTTATATGAAAATTAACTAGAAATATGGGGTGTGGTGGGGGGGAACCAACAGAGCTTTTAAAGAACTGAGATTCAATTAACAGAGCCATTAGATTGTAGATTGACATGACAGGAAAACTTCTTTCTCACCAAAAAAAGTATTTATGATGGCAAATATGTAATCATATTTGGATCTATAGGTGTCAATTTTTGCTGGAAATTTGTTGCTGGAGAGCCATTCATTAGTACATATTGAGATTATACTTAAAAAAGTCTTCATTATATTTATATGCAGACAATTATTGATGAATCAATTAATTTAAAAAGCGCAGGGACAGTTTTTTTTGTTTGTTTTTGTTTTTGTTTTTTGGGTACACAAACATGGCTGAGATAAGATTGATTCTTGACTGGTTAATTAAATAAAATCACGAGAACACAGCAGCTTGGAAAAGAAAAGCAACTTCTAAGTGAATAAAAGGCCAGCTTCCTCTGGGACAGACCGGTGAGTCCAGTTCCTCTGGCTTGTAAGCTTCACACTCCTGCTCCAGAAATACTATGCGTTTCTCTAGGGGATCCAATGCTTTTAGCAGTTTTCTGATGGAAGCGGAGAATACTGACAGCCTTGCTAGGCTGTAGATCATGGGGGAAATACACGGGCTGTGCTCTGCCTGCGAAGTGACCAGAAGTCCGTGAGAGAGACCCATTTTCCTACCTCTGTCTTCCTATCAGCAAGTCCTAGAGGGGTTCATATGAAACACACTCTAGAAAATCGTTTTAACCCCCTACAAGGCCTTGTGTCTTTTAACTTTTAAATATGTTATAGAAATTGGAGACTACTAGCAAATGAATGGCCAACCCCTTCTATAGAATTTATTTTTGCTACTACTTTTTTCCTCCATGTAGCATTTATTTGTTTGGTTATTTAATTCCAGGAGAGTTAATATGCAGCATTACATTAGTTTCAGGCATAGGATATAGTGATTCAGTACTTCTGTACTTGACTCTGCTCAATTTCCAAGACATCTTTCCTGTTCTTTGAAGGGTCCTATGTTAAAACAGCACCATGTTTTTGTTTTATGACCATGATATTTTCTTCTTTCTCTGACAATATCAACTGTCACTTTGTGAAATATTCTTCTTTCTGCATCCTCTCTATTTTCTCTGTTCATTTGTTTTGATTTCCATTTTTCTTTCTTTCTTTCTTTCTTTCTTTTTTTTTTTTAGAAGATGCTATCCATTAATATTTAAGAATAAGGGGCTGAAAACTTTTTGCACAAGGTAGGTCTTGACAACAAGTGGGTCTTCTTGTAAGGTAACTAGGAAGAAACTTTCAAATATTAGTAGCAGAAAGGCTTTTCTCTTGGACATATCAGTTTCCAGAAAGGGTTTTTCTACTCTTCTGCTCAAAGTATATAAATGTGGATGCCACCTTCATGGGATCCAAATAAGAAAAGCAGACTTTCACTTTATTTTCTTGTTTTCTATATGGTCACACTCTTGTCCTAAATTGTATAGATCTCCATGACAGTTCCTGTTTCTGATCAGCCTAGAGAAGAGCCAGTGGCCCAGGTGCATAAGATAGAGGAGAAAATTTGGCTCTCTAAATTGTCTCTACATAGCTTTCAATTAATCTTCCAATTTCTGGTGCCACTCTGCACTCTCTAACCTTCAGAGGTCCATGGTGTCTTCAAATCCTGATGTCCTGATGCTTCGCGGGCTTCTGCAGAGTACAGCATCTTGGGTCTTACTGGCTTCCCCTTCTGGAGGAATGGGTTTTAGCTCTCTCCAGATGATAACTCATTACCACCCACCCATTTATTTTCCATCCTCCTGCAACAACGCATGCTGTTGTTACATCTCTAGTTCTCTTTGTCTGGGTGGGGTTTGTACTTCTTTTTGATCCTTCACTGTTCTTTTACTGGGATTTTGGCAAGAGACAAAACTAATCACATGCATTGGATTTATCAGGAGTCCCTTCCCTCTTCCAGAAAAACTGGGTTTGGGGATTATTTCATCTTGGAACTCCTTCCGAAGATAGAGTCAAATTTTTCTGCACTGTCTTCTGAGCCTTTGATCATTCTCCCATCAGTTTATTTACCACCTTGCACTACAATTTACTTGGTTGTAGCTCTACGTGACTGTAAGTTCCCTGTAAGTTCCTTTCTTTCTTTCTCCTAGCAATTCTGGGTGCTCAACAAATGTTAATGAAATAAACAAAAGAATAGTTGGAATTATTCAAAGAAGAAATGCTGTCTGTGACCTGACCTTGAGAGAAAATTGAAAATAAAAAGAGAGACATTTTTTTGAATGTTGTAAGGAAAGACAAGAGTATGGCATATGGAAAAACTAAGAAAGACAACTTCAAATTTGACTTGCTCTTTTTACTGTTTTCAGGACTCAGGCTAAAGATGATGTATATTTTACTGTGTATTTTTTAGTCCTGTCCTAATTTGTCTTTTGAATAAGGCTAAACACCATAATTCATTGCTGAGAATTTTTTTATCATTGATTTCCTGCTTTTTTTCAAGTTGACAGGTTTCGGCACAGACCCTTTTTAATTCCTTTTTTGGGCCTGACAAAACTTTTCTTAAACAGGATTATAAATAAACCACACATCTTATAACACTAAGATGGTGAATTATGTAACTCATTGGGTCATGATTTAATATTAGTTGTTTGAGGAACAGAAAACCTCTTTTTAATTTGGCTTTGTTTCCATATAAGCATAAAAGAATTCTATGGCCCAATATTACCTAAATTCCAAGTTTCTAATTTTTATTTGTTTATAGAGTATCTCTGTGTTAGGTACTAATGCATTTCATTCTTAAAACAACTTTGGAAGGTACAGTGCATTGTACTGTCTTTATATTATAACTGGAAAGTGGAGCCAACAGGTTGTACTGTTTATGAATAAAATTACAATTTTATTTATGAATATAACAGCAAAGTTTTATTTCTAGAGTCATTGTGATTGCACAAAACACATAGATAATGAGCTCAGAATCAAAAATTCTAGACCCATTGCTTGTCAACATATTCGTTGCATTCGACATCTCAATTTATAACTGATATATTACAGAATTAATTTATTTTCCTCATATACTTGAAATATTGCTAGGATCACTTCTTTACTTGTTGATCATGTTGTTAAATAACATGCACTGGAGCGGGGGGTGCCTGGGTGGCTCAGTGGGTTGGGCCTCTGCCTTTGGCTCAGGTCATGACCTCAGGGTCCTAGGATGGAGCCCCACATTGGGCTCTCTGCTTAGCGGGGAGTCTGCTTCCCCCTCTCTCTGCCTGCCTCTCTGCCTACTTGTGATCTCGCTTTCTGTCAAATAAATAAATCTTAAAAAAATATATGCACTGGGGTATAGTAACATATAGAATAATGATATTAAGGTTCGCCATGAAAGAAAGGAGTTAGAATACTTCTTTTGCTGATGATTTAAAAAGCAATTTCCTAAGATTAGGTCTTTTCTACAATGAGGAGGCAAGATGATATTTCTGTTTTTTTTTTTTTCCCCAATTTATTTATTTTCAGAAAAACAGTATTCATTATTTTTTCACCACACCCAGTGCTCCTTGCAAGCTGTGCCCTCTATAATACCCACCACCTGGTACCCCAACCTCCCACCCCCCCGCCACTTCAAACCCCTCAGATTGTTTTTCAGAGTCCATAGTCTCTCATGGTTCATCTCCCCTTCCAATTTACCCAAAGATATTTCTGTTTTTAATGTTAGTTTAAGGCACCATAATGCCCACAGTTACTGTGATTTAGAGGATTATGGTTTTTGTCAGATAGATATGCGCAAAAAGTTAATGAAAACTCATGACCTCCCTGAAAGTCATAGGCTTGTTGATTTGCTTGTCTCGGGGAGGTGGTTGCTCATTTAATTTTAGTTATATTTAGCAATTACCAACAAAGTTGTGATCTAATGGAAGTACTGCTTCTGGATGAATGTCAAAACCAGCTGATGATTTCCTTCGGAAATGGTGTTTCTAAAAAAAGGCGGCTTGTGCTCATGAACCCACAAGCGTCATCGTACTTGAGCGCAGACTTCTTCCCAATTCCTTGTTCACACTGAATTCCTGGTTCAGAAGGAGCATTGCCAATCTATGACTGGGACAACGGCAGGCTTCAACATTTCCCAGGGATAATGCGACACCAACTTACCCGTGTTCTTAGTACTTCTTTCCTTTTCCTGTTGCCTCTCTCTCTCACCTACATTTCTGTTGCCTGATTTCTGAAAGACCTTGCAGATAGGTAACTGTGATAATTTTCCTAGTGGGGCGGGGGGGGGTTAAAGGTTTAATCAAGACAGCGGCACACTGGAACCTGACTGTACCACTTTGTGAGAGATAGCTGCTAAATACTCAGGCATTTAGCAACTAGACTGTTAATCTTTGGTGGCTTGAAATCAGCCACCGAGGGAGTATTTACACCATGGAAATTGGCAAATATTATAAACGGCCCTCCCTTTCCCTCCCCAAAGAGCTGGTCTATCAGCACACAACGGGGTACTCCTCCTCTGCCATCTTGCATTTTCATTAGAGACCTTATTCAAATCTTTAAGTCTTATTCCGAATCTAGATTCAAAATGAATTTCTATGGCTGGGAAATTCTCTAACAGGAACATGGGAAAATCATGAGAGATCTTGTTCAAATGCTACCGCATAGGCAAGTGGCTAGAACATCTTGCTGAAAACCAGCTCTACTCATATTGCTAGGAGATATGGTGGGAAATTATAAAAATTTAAAAAAAAAAAGCATTACCTTTTTGAGCCAAGGAAGATTTCCAAAGATACATGTACATATAATAATCCTATAAAATATGGGTTGCTCTGAAATAATGACCCACTGAATTAGACTATTAAGTATTTTCAGAGTTACTGGCCAAAGTGAAGAATGAAGTATAAGAGTGAACTATGAACTGCAAGCCCCGTCACATGTGGAGAGAACAGTCTGCATACTGCAAAACTAAATGTGCTATTAGAGGTCCAGTGAAATGATCTAGTGGTTTCTAAAACCGGAAGCAGGACTTACTATCTTACCGTGATCTTAAAAAAAAAATCCTGTTGAGCTAGTAGTTAAAGAAAAGGACAGGATTATTTACCAAAGTGCAGCAATTCACCTTTACTCATATTGCTAGAATGTCTTCTTTAAAAGGGGTAAAGAATTAATGGTGCTTAATATAAGTTAGTTATCTTTTCTATGTATTTGTTTCATGCCTGTACTAAGCATCTACTGTGTACTGGGCACTATCTTCACTGTACAAATGAGTAAGTTCTAGTCCCACAGTGTATTCCAAAGATTCTATCCATTTTACAAATATACAGTATTCAAAGGTCTCAGAGAGGTTTTACCAGTAATATATAGATGATTTACTTTCTAATTAGTTTACTGTAATTAGACAATAACATTTGGCAGCTATAACCTTTTAGCTTTTGTGCTCCCACAAGAACAGTCACCAGGAGCTTTTTAGAGAAGAGGATCTGAGTTTTGAAGAAAAGTGGGGTGTAGCTTGAATAGCCTTCTTGGGACAAATCCAAATGTAGCTAAACAAAAATGGAAAAATATACTTTATAGAGAACACTTTGAAGCATGGTCAGAAAAATTCTGACTTATAATTAACACATGCTTCTGAAAATATGGAGTCTAAAAATAACAAATAGGAATTCTTTTTAAAAAAAAAATATTTTATTTGAGAGAAAGAGAGCATGAGCGGGAGGAGGGGCAAAGGGCTAGGGATAAGCAGACTCCCCACTGAGCAGAAAGCCCCATGTAGGGCTCCATTCCAGGACCCTGAGATCATGACCTGAGCCAGAAGTAGATGATTAACCAACTGAGCCACCCAGGCGTCCCATAAATATGAATTCTTAATTATGGGCTTTTAGAACTACAGTTATGCTGACACTTTGAGTT
This sequence comes from Neogale vison, assembly GCF_020171115.1. Lineage (NCBI taxonomy): Eukaryota > Metazoa > Chordata > Mammalia > Carnivora > Mustelidae > Neogale > Neogale vison. The sequence continues at coordinate 114,091,237 of NC_058095.1, read as the reverse complement.
TGTTGTTTGCTGTGAGAAAAACACATGTTCCCATCAAAACATGTAAAATTAATGAGCACATTTTATATGCAGAGCTCAATAAATACTCTCTTTCAAACTGTGCTCATGAAAGAAAACTATCAATGAATTCATTCGGCAAAAATAAAAATTCAAAGCAACAATGGCTATAAGAACTAATAACTCTAGAAGGCTGAAATGTAGCAAGATGTAAAGGAGAGTGATAAAGCGTGTAGCTGATGTTTATCTAAGTATCAACAGTTCTGATCCCATGCAGAAGAATCAGGGAAAAAAGTGGGTCAATAAGTGGGGCATGGCTTGCCAGGCTGTTTGCCTGCCTTCACTGCTGACCTTAAGGAACATCTCGTGACCAACAGGAACCACTCAAGGCAGGCGTGTGTACACCCCCCCATGCAAGCAGGCCTGGGCTGCCTTAAAGGATTGAAGTGCCAAGCAGGCCTTTCAAATTTCCAGGATGTAAAGTAAATCCATTTCGCCACTAGGTGGAGATCGGGTTACTCTGCCAGGAGCAGGGAAGGGGTGGGCATTCAGCCAGCATTAAGGACAGTCCCGAGAACATACACTCTTTTCTCAATATTTCCAAGAAAGGCATTTTTCAAGGTCCAAAACCAGGAGTAGACATATGCTGAATAAAGGGACCATTAATGAGGAATAGCCTGAGGGATCACACGGTACGGGAATTGAAAAAAGCACATTGCTGCTTTTTAGAACCATTGCTCCGTCATGGTTCCTATCTGGATTTGGTTGTGTAAACTACTCGTAAATAATCACACCAACTGGTCTAAATAAGAGCAATTAAATATACAGTCTCATTATTTACCAAGCAGGGAGAAGAGGAGAGATGTGACCCAAGACTAAAACAATGGCAGACCATTTGGACAATTAATCCTGTCTGTTTACACATAAAGATGCAAGATCACAGTGTGTTTCTCGGTTTGAGTACATATATAAATATATATTTCAATATCGACCAAAATGGATTCAGGAACACAGAAATGGAAGGAGAAAGTTGGATAACATCTACCCTAAGTTTCTAAGGGAAACTAATTTCCAATTCTCAAACATGTAACTTTATTTCTAAGTACGTCTTATTTCTGCTACAGCAGAACTGTGAACTGGAGACATAAAGTTATACATTTCCTGGAAAAAGTTTGGTTTGGGAAGGATCAGATGTTGCCTTGAAAACCACAGCCAAGCATTTTGATTATTTTTGGGATATTAGAGAATATATTTCTGTTCATTTCTAGCTTATTAGCTATAGATATTAATTCACTAAATACTTATTCGGTTACATTAAAAACAAATGAATCACTTGTGACAGTTTAAAAGAACAATTCCATTTTCATCAAATAGCTTCAGTGGCCAGTGCAATTTAGTATATACGAGTGTGACATACACAAACATATTAACTGCCTACTGTGTATCAATCACTATGCTAGGAGCTGGGAAAAGGAAGATGAACAACAGAGTTGGGGAAGTCAGGGAAGAGAAGAGTATATGGCTCAAATGCAAATAGGGGTTAACTTTTGTAGCAGTCAAGACCAGTTATGAAAATCATGAATAAAATTCCTTTTTTAAAGTTCTATTGTGGAAGAAGCCACAATCTTGACCCTTGGAAAAATAGGACCTTTCATCTCTATGACATATGAGAGATTGAAATAAAATATAAGAAATACAAACACAAGAGTATTTACTCTTAGGCCTAAAGCACTGTAATGAAAAGAGGAGATTAATTCACAAGAAAAAGAAACTAATGCTTAGAATAATAAGAGAATCAGAACCACAGTTAATTAATTTTCTAATTATTGTTATGGATAGTGACCAACAGTCAGTCTGTTGCTATGATAGCATCACTGTACTTAATCACATGTTTATTTTAGAGCAATACATTTGTTTTAGCTTAATTAAATTAATATATTGATACCCTTTCAAAAAGTTGAGGTTGCTTGCCAATCTTGACCATGTTCCTATAAACTTTTAAGAATCTGAGAAAAATATGTATTATTCATTCACAAATCTAAACCTCTCTCCTTTAAGGGAAATCGCAAAAATAACCACATAAAGGAGTAATTATTAATCAGATATCAGTGGAAGAGTTGGTGGAAATTTTTTATCTTGCTAATTGGTTCTTTACAGAGCAACACAGCTGGCAGGAATCTATTTTTCCTTCCTACCTTGCTGGATAAAAATGAAATGTAAACAGCGAAGTTTTCTTCTAAAGATTAAAATAAATCAATTACAAATAAATCCTTTAATGATATGCTTCAGTACTTATGGGCACACAGCTCTCCTCGTTGTTCATGGGAGTTCCAGACAGCAACTAGATTAGCTGGGGCCTGAGCCATTTCTGGAGCTTCCTCTCACTTTGGTGCACTGTTGCCATGTTTCTTTTCAGTGCAGGGTTGGGGCAACTTTGGACCACTGCTAAGTCAAGATGCATCTCTACCGGATGTGCCATTTACTTATCTTCTCTAGGTTATAGGTTTTGGCCCTACGGTAATGGGCTATATTTTACATCAGTATCTCTGCTTCCTTAGTAGCATGAGGACATGCTGAAGATGACGGCAGTAACGGTCAGAACAGATGTGAAGGTGGTGCTGGAAACTGACTACTACTGGAGGTTAGACAACAAAAGTTGATTGTATTTTCATGCTGTGATGTGAGGGACCTGACTATTTAGGCACTGACCATAAAAGGGGCACATTTTTAACTTTTTCACTCTCTAGAGGGATAGGTTTGTCTTTCTCTATCATGAGAAATTATTTTAGCTATTAAGCAACCATATTTAAGTTTTGGGGCCAGAAGTTTCCACAACTGTGGCAGCTGCAACTAAAAGATATACTTGAATATGCACCTGCATATAAGAGGGGAGGTCAATTTGAGTGGTACCTGCATATGTCTGTCACCTTCTCGTCCAATCATGTTTCTCCATTCCATGAGGGATCGCTGCAGATGTTCCAGTCCAGTTTCCCAGAGCCTGATATGACCTCCCATGTCAACGGTAACAACGCCACCTTTGCCCCACTCAGCTAGCAGAGCATCTGTGTCCGAAATAGTAGAGAGCCATGTGGTATATGGCGAGAGATATTCTGATCTGATAAGGAAATTACAGTAGTCAGTAGCTAGTTTGCCTAATTTTGGTTCATTAAACTTGCCATAAAATACTCTAGTAGCAAGCACATTAAAAGACAGCAAGAGAGTCATCTGTAAGAAAAAAAAATACACAGTTATCTATTGGTTATTTACATGCTTTCTGTATTTGTGGATTCCCGATGATGCTAGCATTCACTGTCAGAAGGAAAAGAACGCTAAACCGTCTCAGATCTCATGCGTCTGCAATGCTGGGCTCACTCCTTAGGGCTCTAAGTTTCAGTGTAAGTGCTGAAACTGAAAACTGATATCTTGTCTATGGGCTTTAATTGCATTTGTATTTAATATTTTGCATTTTCTAACTTAGGGAGTTACAGGAATTTATAACAAGGAATTTATGTATTTCTCATATTACATATTTCATACATATACATATTTCCTTTGTTATATATTCATTTCTAGTGATGCAGCTTTTGCCTATAAGTCAACTGCACACTTCCTTTTTCTGAATATAGCTCTCACTGTGCAAAAGAAACAGATTAGAAATTCTAATTACCAGTGTTGGTAATTACCAATTACCAGATGTCTAAATACATCTGATATTTTCTATATGAAATAAATGGACTAAAGGGATAGTCTGATCAGATAATAAAAACATAATAAACCATCAGTGTAGACCTGGGAAAACCACTATATGTTGGATAAAATCTTCTAATATTCTAAAGAATAAACCAAGACTACTTTGACCTTTCTTCCCAGTCTGCCTTAGACAGAGTGACCGAGCTAGCTACTCTGGGACACAGAAGTTTTAGAAAATGTTAATATGAAGAGGATGATAACAGTAGTATGGGTCCCAGGGTTTCAGAACTACTTTACAGGGCTAGAAGGACTCAAAGAAGGTGACATTTGATATAATACAGGATTTACCTCATGGTGCTCTCCCCAAAAACATGTGCCTTAGTAAAAAAATTAATAGGTACAGATGGTGAAGTAAAGGGCTATCCCAGAACAATGAAATTTATCTACATGAAACAATAATGTTTGAGAGTCTTCCAAGAGCACTCAAGAAGTAAGACTGTGGAATACTGTATTTACTGGCTAAATGTTTAACTCTTTTTACCATGAAACTTGAAAAGTCTATGGGCAATTTCTTCAATATGTCAAAAAACAGTGCTGAAAAAAAGTCACGTATTTACCACAATTTGCTCCCCAACTCTAGAATCTCTTCTTTACCTTGTTTTAAATGTATCTTCTCCTTACTACATTATAGCAAGGTCATTGAAGAATGCATAGAATTATAGTAGAGTGAGGCCCAGATTTCCAGACACCCACAGATGAGAGCTAGGCAGTATCATTTTACAGATGTTAGGCAGTATCATTTTACAGATGTAAATAATACAAAAACTCGAGGAAAAAGACTCAAGCTTTACTGGGGGCAAAAGTGATGTATTCATTTTGGCCCTGTAGTTACAGTGTTACTGTATCTTCTGTTATTTGAAGTTAGCCATCAGATGGAAAATTCCAGCTATCTAGCGGAATGCTAAATTTAAGCAACTAGCAGGAAAACTGAAATCCAGATGGGTTGTTCTCTTGGATTGCATATATGCCAAAAATGGCAATAGCTAATCTCAAGAGAAATTCAGGATATACTGATAATGAACAGACTCCAAATCACATGGCACTTGAAATATGGCAAGTCCAAACGGAGATGTTCCAAAAGTGTAAAATACATAACTGATTTCAAAGACTAAGGAGAAAAAAGGAATATAAAATATCTCATTAAAATTTTTATATTGAATATGTGTCAAAATGATAACATTTTATGTTTTTAAATTTTTTCAAAAAATATTTATTTTAAGGAGAGAGTGTGCATGATAAAATGATAACATTTTAAATACACTGGGTCAATAAAATGTGATTAAAGTCAATTTCACCTATCTTGTTTTCCTTTGGAAAATATGGCTAATAAGGAATTGACAATGACACATCTGGCTTGCATTCTGTCTCTGGTGGGCAGTATGGAGGCTCTGAAGGACTGCCTTGTGGTGTCCAGCTGGCCTGGGCTCTTTACACAGCTGCTCTGCCAGATGTTCCTTGCACGGCAGGTATCACGTACGGTTCACACAGAAAGTTAAAAGAGAAGAGCAATGAAATAAAAGCCAGGGCTAATGAGAGAGCAATTAAGAGAAATACTGGGAAAAAGTTATTAATGCTTTTAGAAATGTAAAAAACACAAAGCTGTTCTTTGCTTTTGTTGCTTGAATTCATAGTGTATTTTAATAAGCATATACTTCATATGGAACGAGGAATTTCCCCAAATGACTAAAAGCCATTTTCTATTAAACTGACACATTAAGGTGCTCTAAGAAGGCATATTTATATATGCTGGAACAAGTAAAGCTATTTTTTGAGTAATGCTTTGATTACTTATATTTATTGAACCTGATTAAGGGTCCTAAGAAATGAAACTGTGTTTCTGAGTTACTGTGTACTATCACGCTGGGCTGGTTCTTCTAGGGGGTTGGAGGAGTGGCTGGAAAGCGGCCTGGTGATGCTAAGGGTGACTTTCTCTCATGCTGGAAGGTTCTCTAGGCTCCTCTGCTAGAGAGTTCAGGTGAGGTTTTCTCCCTGTGTTGTGAGGGCTCAGTCGCCTATAAGGAAGTATATGTTATGAGGGGATGTGGTGTCAAACTAGGCCAAAGCAGAGGAAAAGATTCAAAGAAGGAGGCGCTGATTGGGGAGCAAAGTAAGGAAGAATGAGGAAGCTGGGCCAAATAGACCAGAGCAGGTGTGTGGTTCAAGTAAGAGAGGGAGATTAGGAACAGACGCATCCAGAAAGGGACGGGCTACTAGTGAGGACACTGTGATCCTCAAGGGTAGAAACCAAGAACGTAGTTTTCCTTCTGTGTCCTCAGTCTGGTGGGTTTACGTACCTTGCTTTCATCACTGGACAATAACAGAAGCAGTAATTGGTCATGAGTTCCATTCAGAATCTCTGGAAGCCTTTAGCTACTGAAGAGCCTTCACAGCATTTTTAAAAACCGTTTTAAAAAATGCTATTTAAATTTATTGACATTTTGAACACATTCACCTCTGAAAACTAATATATAAAGTTAAAAAATACAGTGGATGCAGCTCGAGAGTATTATGCTAAGCAAAATAAGTCAGAGAAGATAATTACCATATGATTTCACTCATATGTGGAGTTTAAGAAACAAAACAAACAAGCAAAGGGAAAAAAAAGAGAGAGAGGGAGAGAAACCAGAAACAGACTCTTAACTGTAGAGAACAAATGGATGGTTACCAGAGGGAGGTGGGCAGGGGGATGGGTGATGCAGGTGATGGGGATTAAGGAGGGCACTTGTCGGGATGAGCGCAGGGTGGTGTATGGAAGTGCTGAATCACTGTCCTGTGTACCTGATATTACACTGTATGGTAACTAACGGAAATTCAAATGAGAACTTAGAAAAAAATAAAGTTAATAAGATGAAAATTTTCTCCAATACTGAAAACACTGTTTCAAGTACAGAAAAATTTATCATTGGGGATCAGTCAATGACTAGATCAAAGATAGAGAAATGAAGCCCTCAAAGGCTGTTAGACTTATACCTATATAACGTTTGAACATTTTTCCCAAATGAAAATAAAAATAGCAGTAAAGCATGCAGAACAGCAGCAAGATACAAGCTAACTGCAAGTGGGGTGGGGGGAAGAGCTTTGTTCTTTCAGTAGACAAAAGCACAGATTTATTTGGAATGCACAGTAAGACTTGACTTGCTCTTGATCTGACATTCGAAATGAGAATAAAGGTGAACATGGCTTACCTGGGAACAGGGATATATCGGAGTTTCTTTGATTGAAGGTCAGTGATTTCTATATAACCAGCTGTTTGCGGAGGGGTCACATCTGCAAACAAGTCATGGTATGAGATGAGTATTAAATTACTGCATGATACCAACGTAACACCAGCAGAAAGCATGAATGTTGCTAGAAGTTGAATGAAATTACCAGTAGCCTAGGACAGAGCTTTGAGACCCACCTGACAAGGTCCTGGACCAAATCTAGTCTGTAGGGTTATGTTTCGGTCAAGAAAACACAAAGACTGTCAAATACATGCACATCAGACCATGGTTCTTTACTGTCCAGAAATGACCTGAGTTCTTTTCTTTGTCTTTGCTAGCTTTCCAAGATGAGCCATTTTAGCACTTACAGTTTATTTAAAAAGATTTTTTCACCTGAATTCTGTCTTTCCTTCCTAGGAAGTCAAAATGACAGTACAAGCAGCCACTTCGTAACTGGACTGGCTGGGTATAAAATCCCGATTCTGATATTTCCGAACCGTGTTTTATGCTGGTCAGGTTAGGTACCTCACTTCTTCTGTCATTTGTAAAATGGGGATCACATCAGCATCTGAGCACCACAGACATTATTTTGAGGATTAGATGCAGTTAGTGATTGGAAAGCACTTAATTAGTAGGTGCTCAACACGTGGTACCTGTAATCATTGGCCCCACCAAGACAGGAGAGGTGAGGTGAAGGTAGGTCTGTGCAATGAAGACTCTAGACCATGGAAATGAAAGGTTCAGATGGGGAGAGGGACAGGGTCTGATATACGGAGGCTAGGCCCCCCTCCCTCTGATCTTGGAGTTGTTTCCCAGCCAATTCCAGGGGTCTGCTGACTTCTCTTCCAAAGCCCTGAGAACCACCACTGACCATCATGTGCTGCCCCTACTGTGTGCCAGAAACTCTGCTCCGTCTTTCTAGGCAGTGTTTTGAATCCTGACCACAAAGACTCGTGATTCCCGCTTGAGTGAGGAGGAAACTGAAGCTAACAGAAGTGTGAGGGTAACGTGACCTGCTTGAGGTGACATGGCTGGAGAGTGACAGAGATGGCATTCAAATCCAGGCCTTCTTGGCTTTGCAATCTCTGCTCTGTCCGCCCCTCCAGATGACTCCTGCCTAAGCTGACCCAAGGGCTATGATTTTGAAAATAGCCTCATTTTAGAAGATATGGGCCATTAGTGTCTCTTAAAAAAAAAAAAAATCTCCCCTACACAGAACCCATACTTTTTTTTTCTTTTTCTTTTTTTTTTCAATTTATTTATTTTCAGAAAAACATTATTCATTATTTTTTCACCACACCCAGTGCTCCATGCAAGCCGTGCCCTCTATAATACCCACCACCTGGTACCCCTACCTCCCACCCCCCCCGCCACTTCAAACCCCTCAGACTGTTTTTCAGAGTCCATAGTCTCTTATGGTTCACCTCCCCTTCCAATTTACCCAAATTCCCTACTCCTCTCTAATGCCCCTTGTCCTCCATGCTATTTGTTATGTTCCACAAATAAGTGAAACCATATGATAATTGACTCTCTCTGCTTGACTTATTTCACTCAGCATAATCTCTTCCAGTCCCGTCCATGTTGCTACAAAAGTTGGGTATTCATCCTTTCTGATGGAGGCATAATACTCCATAGTGTATATGGACCACATCTTCCTTATCCATTCATCCGTTTAAGGGCATCTTGGTTCTTTCCATAGTTTGGCGACTGTGGCCATTGCTGCTATAAACATTGGGGTACAGATGGCCCTTCTTTTCACGACATCTGTGTCTTTAGAACCCATACTTTTTAAAGATTTTTTGTCTGTTGTCCATCTCTTATTACAACTTCAGGTTTGAATGAGATGTCCAGGACGTTCACATTGAATTTATCCAATGTAGTTTACAAAAAAAAAAAAAAGAAAGTAAGAAACTTCGTATTTTTATTTCATGTTTGTAGACAGAGGTTTTTGAGTAGACCCTCTAAAAAATTCAAAACTCAAAATATGTCTTATTTATTCAAAAAACATGGTTAGGTTTACTTTGTACCAGACACTATACAAAGTACTGAGGAGAAAGAAGGAGATGGGATTCCTGCCTCATCTGAGGAGCCCACAGCAGAAACAGGAAAGTTCCTTACAAAACAAAAACAAACCCCACACAACAAAACAAAACCCACCAAGTGGGCCTCTGGAAACCCATAGGCCTGGGGGTTAGGTATGAGCTGCAGAGCAAGGCAGGCAGGAGTGCCAGAGGTCAGAGGGTTAGGAGGCAAGGAAGGTAATGTCCAGGGCAGCAGAGGGTAAGAAAAGAGAGTTCCTATGGTAACCTGACCACCCGGCTGAATTGGCCATCCCTAGATGGCCATTTATATAAAACAAGCATGCTTATCGTCAGTCACACACAGCCTGCATTGGAAACGCTGCCTGGGACGGGAGGTCAGTCTTGGATAAAGTTTGGCACCATATATCACTTTTGACAGTTCCTGCTGCTAAGACCCAGCCGAAGTGGGTTGAATTATTTATAGACCCAGGTTCTTTGCCAAAAATGACCAGTTATTGAAGCGGCTGCCTCATTAACTGACTTACATGTTGGCTTGTCACTCACGGGTGCTTTTTCTTCGTAAGTAGTAGTGAGAAGCTGAGCTGGGGCTGTGGCCACCAGAGCTTTCAGACGGCCCGTGAAAGCAAAGTAAGCCAACTTATTTTAAAATATCTTTTCTTTCACTGTGCAAATTAATTCCATGGCATAAAGAGGGTGAGAAAATGCAGTAATGGCTGTGTCTATTTCAAGAAAGGGAAAGTAAGAATTTTACTCCTGGTGCTAAAAAATATTTTCACGTATCAGAAAAGGCACTTTGTGGCTATAAAGCACTTTTGAAAGCAGTATTAAGGGAGTGGTGGTGGAAATGGTAATGGGGAGCAGTTGAAAAATAATCAGCATTGATGTTTACTGATTTGAAAACGAATCGGCTCAGAATGCATGACTGAATTAAGGAGGCGAACACCGTGGCCAGATTTCCCTCCAAACTTGGCCAAATCCTTGTCTATCCATTTTAAATGTTTCAACACTGGAGAGAGGACAGAGGCTCAGTAAATTTCCATTACATTTATAATCCAGGTGGATTTCAAGGACAGGTATAAGCTATGCATGAGCATGAGTTCATTAACGTCAAAAGGGAAGTCACGGCTGCATATTTACCGCACCGTTCCCGCAAACGGTGGGGACAGCTATGTGCACAGCGCCAAGGTTAGGAGGAGGTATCAAAGTTGTCAGGCAAAACAACCCAGAACACATTCAAAGGGAAGATGAAATTATATTAAAAAATTCACTACTTTTAGCAATGAAATTCTATGTACATCTGTTAACTACCAAGTTTAATGCATTTCTGTGTTCACAGATTAAGAGTGATGTGTGCCCTGCAATCGTGCCAATGCCAAATCTTTGAATTTACTCAGTTCAAAACACAGATTATCACTTTTAATCCAGAGTTGTTATTTTGTGTTTGAAGAGCTGAGGTCTGTGATTAGAAAGAAAGAAAGAAAGAAAGAAGAAAAGAAAAAAAGAAAAAAAGAAAAAAAGAAAAAAAGAAAAAAAAAGCAGCTAACAATTAACTAGGAAAAAAAAGAAAAAGACTGGAAGAAAGCAGTAAATCTCTCCCTGTCTGCATTAAATAAAAATTATGCCATCTTTGTGAAAGCCACCAGGAGAATAACCTCTATAGTTTCCATTGATTTCTTTAATAAAAGGCTGATCTGCGCTAGTTCCTGACTAATCAGACTGTTGGACTCTATTTACTTAAAAAAAAGGCCAAACTATTTTTTATACCCATGTCAGCTCAATGACTGCTTCTTAACCAGGGCAAAGATTTCTTATGCCATTATCTTTCCTCTACTACTCTGGAAGTTATATACTCTACTCCTAACTTACTGACACACAAACTTAACATCGTTATCCTTCCTCCTGAACAAAGTAAGGCACTTAGAACACTTTAACATTAGTCACTCCTCTCCCTAAGTCGTGGATTATAATTGTCTCATAGTTTTGATATATGCTTTTAAAAATTTCACGAACTTTTATTATTTTTGTTTCTTATAATTGATGTTTATTAGCCACAAATTTACTACTTTCTCATGTGTCCTCATCTGAACTGTTGATTCCTAGGCCTGTGCACAGCTATCCTCCTGGCATCTCCCTTGGTCATTCTCCTAGGAATTTTTTTTTCAACAGCCCACATTTATAAAATTCTTCCTGTGTACCAGATACCATGCTAAGCACTTCATGTACATTTGAAATACTTAAGGAGTATTACTTAAACAAATGAGGGGAAATAAAATTCCTAGCAACCAAGAGAAAAATCGTAAAAGATATAAACAGGCAATTCTCAGAAGAGTAAATCACAACATATGAAAAGATTCTCGGAGTTATTAAAAATTAGGGAAAGATAAACTGAAACCATAATGAAAGGTCTGATCCCTTCAAGAATACATAAGGATGGGGAGCATCAGGACCTCTTTAAGGCAACTGGAACAACATTGGGAGACAATCTGGTAATTCTAGTCTTAGACATGTACCCTGTGAACTCTCAGCATGTACACAAGGAGAAGGGTACAAGGATACTTGTTGCCCATTATCTGTAACAGCAAAAACTGGAAAGTGTGTGTAACAGAGACTAGATGAGTCAACTGTAGTGTTCTCCAGTGAAAGTATGAAGAAGCTATCAATAAAGATGATGACAAAGACCATCTCCTTTGAACTCTCGTGAGCTCCTTTGGATCCTCTTCCAACTTTTGGGCTTCTGTGTTCATCTCCATACTCTTACTTTCAGCAAGAGTCCTTCTAAGTCATTTTTAACCAGAACCCCCCACCCTCCACACGTGATCAGGTTCCTCACCCTCCACCCTCCATAATCACCCTGGCCTGCCTTCAGCAAGTATCCTCCGGGGTCAATTTAGCCGTAAGTCTTCCTTTTCCCTGATTTCCTTTCAGTAGTTTTCTATCTATTGATCCCTACCAACAGTTAGAAGATCTATGCACTCACTATCAAGTGGTGTCAAAGCTAGAAAGGAATCCAGTGTGCTAGTAGTGGAGGGATGGACACAGAGATCAATGGAACACAACTGAAGATACAGAAATAGACGCAAACATATGTGGTCAGTTGATTTTCAGCAGAGGTCCAACAGCTGAAATTCAATGGAGAAAGGACAGATCTTCCAGCAAATGGTGCTGGAACAAGTGAATATCCGCATACAAAACAATGAGTCTCAATTCACACCATGCACCGTATTTTAAAAATTACCTCAAAATGGAGCCTTAAATGTAAAATCTAAAACTATAAAATTTCTAGACGGGAAGTTTTCCTTTCATCAAAATGGGAGAAGATATTTGAAAAGAATATATTGGATAGTGGACATGTACCCTGAATATATCGGGAACATACAAAACTCTTAAAAAAAGCAAAAACACCCAAATAACCCAAGGGCAAAAATCTGAGACATTTCACTAAGGGAGGTGTATACGACAAGATGCTCAACATCATTAGGCATGGGGAAAATGCAAATTAAAATCATAATGAGATATTGCTGCACACCCACTAGAATGGCAAAACAGACTATACTGGCAAGGAGACAGCAGAACTTCTTTGCTGACAGGAATGCAAAAGGTATTGTCACTTTCTAAAACAGTTTGGCACTTCTGTCATATAATGTAAAAATGCCATTCCTATATTATTGTCAAAAAGTAGAAAAGATCCAACTATCCACCAACTTGTGAGTGAACAGACAAAGTGTGCACATCCACACACGAGACTACTACTTGGCAATAAAATGAACTACTGGCACACACAACGATAGAAATGATTCTCAAAGACATGATATTCGGTGAAAGAAACCAGAGTTGAGAGACCATATACTGTATGATGTCGCTTATATGAACATTCTGGAAAAGGTAAATCCATAAGGACAGAAATCAGATTGGTCAGGGGACAGGGAGTAGGTGGAGAGGCTGACTGCAAGTAGCCTGGGGGAGATTTTCGGGGAGATGGGACTGTTCTCTGTCAGTTCTGGTGATGGTAACAGAACTGTATGTGTTTGTCAAACTCACAGAACTATCCACAAGCTGAACAATATATAAACTGAACCTTAATAAGAACAAAGGCATACTTCAAAAATATCACTGTGTCTGATGCGTGGAGAATGGGAAAGAGTGGAAGAGGAAACATCAGAGGCTGTTGCAATATTCTAGTTTAAGATGGCAGTGATTTGGACATTGGTAGTAAAACTTTAGTCAAGTGGGTGGAATCAAAATATATTAGTAAGGTTGTATCAAAAGGACAGGGTAATTTATGATGGGGTTAGATAGAGAGGATGAGGGAGAAGAGCTATCAAGGAAGCCTCCCAGGTGTGCTGAGTTCTAGAACAGAATTTCTTGTATTTCCTGGAGTGGTGTCATGCCCCTGTACCTTTCACACAGGGTACCTCTTCCTGAAACGATTCCTTCATTTGATTCACTCCCATTCATCTTTTCAAGGGCCAGCTCATAATCACCAGTCTGGACCATAAGCTTCTCCTTTTATAGATCACCTTCTGAATATTCCTATCACAGCACTGTACTGAGATTGTCATTTTATTCACCTGCCTCTTCTACCTTAAGAAACATTTTGAGGAAATGGTGATTTCTTTGGAAGGAACTAATTCTAAATATTATGATATAACCAGGACTTGTCAAACCCAGTAGCAGATTATAATATCATACATTTAGCATTATATTTATTAAGCCCACAGTGATAATAACGAATGTAAACATAGGACAACATGTTACTACCAGGGGCTCAATGAGCAAATATTTTCATAATTATCCTTGATGATGAAAGCCTGTGTAGTTCAGTGAGAAGAGCCCTAGGCTTGGGACTGGAAGATGTGATGCAGATCTGGGCTCTGCTGGCCACTGGTGGGGCAGCCCTTGGCATGCCTTCTTATCTCCCTTCGTCAGCTTCCCTGCATACAAGTTCAAGAGTACACTGATGACAGAATGGAGATTTGAAGATTAAATAAGAGTAAGGAAAAGGGATCGGCACAGGACCTGGCCTATGTTTTGCAGTAATAAATGTAAGATGACTCTTGGGAGCACTGCTTAGGGGATCAGTCTGCATGACTCCCCGGCCTTTCATCATGGGAGCTTAAGACAAAAGTCAGCCCCATTTTCTGTGCCTTCTGGTCTAATAATTTTTAAAAGTCTCTTTGAAAGTATCTTCTTCTTTTTTTTTTGGAAAAAGATTTTAGTTACTTATTTGACACAGAGATAGGTAGAGAGAGAGAGCAAGCATAAGCAGGGGGAGTGGGAGAGGGAGAAGCAGACTTCCTGCTGAGCAGGGAGCCCAATGCGGGACTCGATCCCAAGACTCCTGGGATCATGGCCTGAGCTGAAGGCAGATGATTAATGACTGAGCCACCCAGAAGCCCCTGAAAGCATCTTCTAAGTAAAGTTACTGTGTAGAGTGTAAGGCAAAGGAAGAAGAGTTTTAACAGCGGTGCCTTCTACCACACTGTGAGAAACTGAGTGAAAACTTTCTGAGTACGCACAGAGGTCTTTTTAGCTACCAGATGCTGGTAAAATTATTCACATTTATACATACAGAATGATAATAATTAAATATCCCTACCCAGAGCAAACTACCCTTACTACCTCGGCAAATTAGGAATTGGTAAATTTCTTACCTTTTGGGTAGATATCTTTTAGAGGGACTTCTCCTGGGGGCAGGATCCTGACTATTTGATTAGTATCTAAAAGAGTCACACAATTGCTCTGTTTTGGAGTTTCACTTTTCTTCTTTCCTCCATAGAATGTTCTGTCAGTGACACTTGGTTTATGCAAAGATGACGGCCTTTTCCAAGAATAGACTTCACTGGGTGACTGAAAAGAAAGAAAAGATCAGAGTACTGAAATATAGGGGTGCCGGGCTCAGTCGGCTCAGTGTCGGACACCTGATCTCAGCTCACATCGTGATCAAGCCCCACGCTGGGCTCCAAAAAGAAGTACTGAAATACAGTTGACCCTTGAAGAACACAGGTTTGAACCGTGCCAGTCCACTTACACATGGATTTTTTACAGTACAGTAAATGTGTTTTATCTTCCTTATGATTTTCTTAATGGCATTTTCTTTTCTCCAGCTTACTTTACTGTACATACATAATGTACGTAACATACAAAATGTGTACTCGACTGTATATGTTATCAACAAGGTTGTCAGTCAACTGTAGGCTATTAGTAAAGTTTTGAGAACTCAAAAGTTATTCATGGAGTTCTGACTGTGTGAAGGGGTTCAGTGTCCCTAACTCCCATGTCGTTCACGTGCCAACTGTACTATAAATTACATTCACCACTTCTGGAACAATGCAGCCCTTTAAGTGGATACCAGAGGTAAACTTATATTTCACAAGTGTAAGAAAATCAAATTACTTCTTAACCTTCTTGAATTTCATATAGAAAATAGCTATTTCACCAATAATCATATTTCTCAGGCAAATGTGAAATATACAACATACTTTTTATGTTGAAATGAACTATAACTAATAGAGGGAATATAACAATATAGTTTAAAAATGAAATAAATATCTGATACATCTACTTTCTGGCATTACCAGCATTCTGAAGTCCCTGAGTGTGTCTTTCCATTCACATTTCCTTCAGTCTGTCCTAGATGTTTAGAAATCTTCTGGAATTTTGTGTATTTATTCCCTTTTGCGTCACTTAAAATATATATATATATATATTTTACCACATATGTATTTATCCTTCCCTACCCCAAGATCATAGATATTTTCCTATGTATTCTCTAAACATTTTAAAGTTTTGTCTTTCACATTTAAGTCTTTAACCCATTTGGGATTTATTTTTGTGAATGGCATGAGACACAGATTCATATTCATCCTTTTTCCACATGGATAGCTAAGTGTCCAAATACTGTCAAATACCGAACAGCACTGATCAACACTGCTATTATAAAATACAGTTCTGAGTATGTATGCATCCGCTGCTCGGCACTTCATTCCACCCTCTTTTTTTATTTTTTATTTTTTTATTAACATATAATGTATTATTAGCCCCAAGGGTCATTCCATTCTCTTATTTATTTTTCTACCCCTATGTCCATACCATTGTCTTAGTTACTGAAGCTTTACAGTAAGCCTTGAAATTTAGTAGGGCAAATACCACTGCTTCTACTTGGTTCTTCTTCAGGAACATCTTGGTTATTGTCTTTGCTCTTTCATAAAATTTTATGAGAGTTGGATTTGCTCTGCATACTTGTTAGTATTTGATATTTGTCAGTATTTTTTTATGTTAGCCATGTAGTTGTGTCTCATTGTGATTTTAATTTGCATTTCCTGAATGACTAATGATGTTGAAATTCTTTTCATGTACTTAATCTCTGGATCCTCTTAAATTATGTGTTCAAGTCTTTTGCCTCCCCCCCCCCATATTTACCTTGTTACTTCTGTATCTATCTAAATATATTGAAAACTGTGAATTCACACAAATAGATTCAATTCCAATGCTGACTATAGGATTCATTCTAGTGCTCTTCCTTTCTCTATCTGTAACTCCCTTTTCCAATAGTGAGAAACTAGACTTCATGATCTTTAAAATATTTACTTTCTTGCTGAGTTCCACCAAATGTGACTCATATCCCATCCCACTACCACCCTTCCCTCTCAGGCAAATGCCTTCCTTACTCTGCTTGGTCCTGACAGTCAACACTGGCCTTGCTCCTGAATGGACTCCCTCCTCACCTTACTTGGGCTCCTAAATCCTACACCCTACCTCCACCTCCTCAGGGGCACCACCTGCATCCTACCTGGAGTTCATTCCCATCACTGGTGGTTACACCTTCCCCTATCTGGGGTGTCCTCACCTCCTCAGCCTCCGACCTCTGACACCTTACACTGTTTGCCTATTTTCTATATTGGATGATTTGTTTTCTTGCTCTCGAGTTTTAAGCAATCTTTGTGTGTTTCAGATACAAGTCCTTTGTTGGAAACATGATTTGCCAACATTTTTTCCCAGCCATATCTTTTCATTCTCTTAATAGTGTCTTTTATAGAGCTGAAGTTTTAGATTTTGATGAAATTCAATTTATCAAAATTTTGTTATGGATCATATCTGAGATGCTCAATAGAGTGTTTGATAGAAGTGATGATGGTATCTTGTCTTATTCTTTTTTTTTTTTAAAGATTTTATTTATTTATTTGACAGACAGAGATCTTAAGTAGGCAGAGAGGCAGGTAGAGAGAGAGGAGGAAGCAGGCTCCCTGCTGAGCCACTCAAGCACCCCTTGTCTTATTCTTAATATTAAAAAAAATGCTTTTAATTTTTCACTACTAAGGATGATATTTGCTATATGTTTTTTATAGATATTTGGCATTAGGTTAAGGAAGTGATAAAAAGTTTATAATAATTTAGGTGCCTCTGATAATGTTATAAAAAGTTAATAGGTGACATATCCCTTTATTGTTAGCTTTATGAAGAGTCAAAAGAAATTCACATCAAAGCAGAAATGCACTGTGGTACAGGAGAAAGGATACAGGTTTAAGGGTAAGTCACCCTTGACCTCAAATCCCAGCTCCTTTACTCATAATTTTTGTGGCCTAGGAGATATATCTTCTCTGTTTCTATTTCTTCATCTATAAAACCTTATAAAATTGTTTTAAAAATTAACTGTCATGTATGAAAAGGTTTAGAATAGTGCAATGCCTGATTTTTGTATTAGGGTCTAAAAAATACAACTGTTATCATAAAATGTTGAAAGGCTACCTAACTGACCCTAGTTTTTCATTTAACAAATATTCAATAACACCTCCTTTGTATTGGTTACCATACTAAGTAGGGGGGATAAAACTTTTAATTTAGTAAGGTCACGAGTCCTACTGGTTATAAAGGATTTCTATAGGGTTAATTACAAACTGTTTTATACTCAGTGCCAAATACTTTTAATTTATAACCATTTTTTTTACAGTAACAGTATATTTCTATACTAATTTCTTCAATCAGAAGATCAGTATTTTAAATGACTCCACCTTCAGAAACACAACTCTAATATTTTCCCTACTGATCGCAGCAATCATTAAGAAATCATATTAAACATAACTCTCATTCAGTCAAGACTGCCGTAGATACTGTATTTCAACAACATGTTTCATTTTCAGTTATATAATACCATAGCAAATGCTTTTTAGTTGATAATTAGGAAGACATATGGCAAAATCCTAAGCCACAGGGTTTTGGATTTTAGATGTCTTATACCCTGAAATAGTCACCATTCATTAATTACATTAAAAATCTGAGATTATGTGAGACTGGTATACCATCAAGCAGAGCTGCTATTTTTATCTTTAAATGATTCTATTAAAAAAATAAAAGCCACAAAGGAAATTATGAAAATTAAATGTTAAAATACACAGAGCTACATCTAAGTTTATTAGATGACATCTTGGACTTAAATAACCTTTATATTTAATTTTCCCTCATTTCCATCAGGGGAAGATGGTGCCTCGTTTCACCAAAGTCAATTACAAATAGCCCCTTCTTTACAGATAACAGTACATAATAGCAGAAAGGACAACCTAAGAACAAATTAAGCTGAAATTATCACCATAATCTGGATACTGCAAACATATGATAAAGCAGAGCAAAACTCAATGGAAAGTGAACTGATGTTCATGAGTGTTGAAAACATTTAATCTATAGTAATGAGACCCCCCAACTAATTAAACTTTAAAAAACTCTAGAAGACATGTTATTTTGTTAGTCTCAAATGTTCCTCTTGACAGATTACATGAGCACACATTAAGACAACATGATGTAAAATTACCATCAGTAGGTTAAACATTTCACTGTGTCACAGGGACTCCCATGTATAGAGAATACTGGTTTCCCCTTACTAAGTTACATAATTACATTACCCTTTGAATGTCAATTTTAAAAAAGCAGTGAAACTCTATAGGCAGAATGCACTTTCTAATGACTGATTTGGAATACAGACTTGATCTAAAATGTATACCAGAATATCATTACATTTTTAACTAACCCTCAAACAGTCTTACACATCATAGCCTAAACTGGAGAGAAGAAATATTTATTCAATAATTGAAAAAAAAAAACTGGTGCTTACCATGAGATCTGGGAAGCCAATAACAATAGTAGCATAACTATTCTCATCTGAGAGAATTCGGTTAGGAGAGGCAATCTTTTGTCCCACAGCTGAACTTAAATTTTCAGATGATAGTTGATCACTTGAAATTTTATGAGGTATGCTGAGATCTGCTTCTGAAGTGTCAAAGAAACATTAGATACCATATGCCCCTAAAATACTTCAGGAATTAATTTTTGCAAGATTTCATTCTCACCAACTCAAACAGAAAAGCACAAGTTAAAAAAAGAGAAAACACTTTAAATTATATTCATGGCCTTTTGTTTGAGAAAAGTCAGTTTTTACAATCAAGGCATCTCCTCTAAGTGAATGCAAGTTTTATTGAATTCAAAATTTGATTAGCAATATATATATTACCATTAATAGCACCCTGCAATAAAGACGTGAAACTGACCCACCCCACTGGTAATGGTATGTTTTAGGTTTTTTCTAAGTACTATTCACCGCCCCCCCACAACAAAATGGTGATGAATTAAGTAGAAATCCTGAGGACCTGTGTAAAAAAAAAGAAAAGATGCTACGCTAGAAGACTAATGGACTTGGAACCTAAATGCATAGAGAAATTATGATTTCTCAGTTCAAAAAATTCAAAGAAGTGAAAAGATAGTATATTCTTATTTACTAATTCTAATGTAATTACTAAGTTCTTTCTTTTGGGCATAAATTTAACATATGTTGATGTTATTGTTCTTAAATGATTCTGGAGGACTCTAAGGGCACACCACACAGCCCTAAGCACAAAGAAAAGAGAATTTACCTTGTATAACTCCAAATCCTGTGCTAGGCGGCTCCTCTTTCAACACGTACAGCTGGCAAACCCCACTATCCTCAGAGTCAATGTGTGCAGGCTTACTTAAAAGATATTTCCTGAAAATAAACAAAACATCTATGTGAAAAGTTTTTCCTCTTTAATAATTGTGAGTCCAGACTATGAAAGATCAGAATTCCACACCCCCTCCCCTAACTCCAAAGCTTTGTTTTTATATTCTGAGTATAATTTGCAGTTTCAGAGTTCTGTTGTGTATTAACACATAACTTCTCAACACTGTCGACAGGGAGCAGTGCATGATAGCAATGCAGTAATAAATAGGAACTAAAATCCAGTACTTCATTTAAGAGGAAGGGCTTGCGGGGGTTGGGGGGAACAACCCTAAAGTGACACATCCTCATTATCATGGAACCTGCTCTTGATATGATTTTGATCAGCCAGCATAACGAGTGAGAATCTGGCCTCTTACTTGTGACTAGCTGAGGGACAGAAGCCCTCAGCACTGTAATCCCCTTGATCTACTTATTTTTAAGAATTCTATAATAGGGATGTATAAATAGCCAGAAATCTTTTGCAGCAGGATATTTCTGCTTGTCACCCTAGGGGCAGAGAGAATCTGTATTTAGTCAGTAGAGGTAATGAATGAGGCAGGGGGACTCAAAATTCTCTGTGCACCCTACTTATGCCAAGTGCAGCTAATGTCCCTTTCCTCAAGACATATATAGTCCAGTGTGGGGAAGCAGCACAAACGAATGTAACTAAGAGCCACCAACATAAAATGAAGAAGAAACTTCTAAGAGGTGAATTCTGGGAAGCTCCAAAAGGCAACAGCTCTAGGACAGAGACTAAGGCCCTCTGAAGAGAGAATAAATCAAAAATCTATTTTGAACTATCTCTAGTTTGGCAAGAATACTGCGGATTCCCAATGTACTAATAGGAAAAAAGTCTGAAGAATATGGATCATATATAAAAGTCATTATGATTTTACTATTAATTTCCATGTCATTCTCTGAAACACTTTCATAATTACTCTGTGAAGTAATATTTATTTTAATTTTTCCCCGCCCTTTCTTCTTTCTCCTACAGAGATGCCAAATTCAGAAACTGTTAAAAGATGGACACTGGAAGTCAGAACAGTAAGGATTCTGGATAACTGATAAGTATGGCTGAGCTACGGTACATTCCATGAGATTCTGTGTAGATCTACCCACTGGTTTGTTTTGTCTTCCACCAGAAGCCACTTGTCCTCTGCTACAAGAAAAACTGTCTTGATGTTGATGGGAAGTGAGATGGTGTGTGTTCGCCCTTCTAGGACATCCAGCACAGTCAGGCTGTTCCTGAAAGAGGAGAAGAAAACTATCTGAAAGGAAATGGTGAGGATAATGGTTGAGTAATGATGGCACAGTCATTTCATGATCTATCATGCAAATGCTAAGATGAAGGTGTTCAAAACTAAATAATGACAAAGAAAAATGGTAATTGAGACAACTGGGGAGGGGAGTCAGGGGGAGAGAGAGAGAATCTTAAGCACCCAGCACAGAGCTGGACATGGGGTTCAATCTCACGACCCTGGGGTCATGACCTGAGCCGAAATCAAGAGTTGAAAGCTTAACCAACTGAGCCACCCACGCACCCCCAGCACTGTCTGTTCTTAGGTCTGTTTTTAAATGTTCTACAGTGTGGGAAGAGTTGCTTTTACAATAAAATATTTGCAATTTAGTTACATTGGTTTTATAGTAAGTATAATTAAATGAGGAAAGAGAGTGGGCAAAATAAGGATTCCAGTTTAAATCTTCTATAACAAAGAGCTCACCCATTTTCTTTGTAGAATACTAGCCAGTTTTTGTGTGAAAATTCTTTACACATTTTATAAGTTTCCTAAAGAAAAAACAAAATATTCACATTAAATGTGTGAGATGCAGTCATGTCTCTTCAGCTCTTTTCCCTTAAATAAAGTTCTTTGACATATAAACATGTAATTCCTTGAGAAGCTACCTCTTTATTTACTTTGAGACTCTTATGGTAATGTGGATCAAAATATATTTTGAAAATTTATTTCATCTTTAGGATAAAGATTTTAAAAATAATGCCAAATACGGGTTAGAAATAAACCTGCTATCTGGTGATTAACTATGGAATTTATACCATGACATAAACACACAAGAAATGCTGGTTTTTTTTTTTGTAGATTTGGATACATTTATAGGATTTAAATTATCTTTTTTTTTTCATGGTCTTTTAAGACTTAATTATGTTCTTTTGCAGGGCAAAAAGTAAGTCTTACTTTTTCTAATAAATTTTCTTGGACTGGCCTAGTACTTACTTACTAGTTTAATTTAGTTAATGTATTCAAACGTTTATTCATCTAGTAGGTGCAATCAGGTATCTCAGACATCTGTTTATTACATAAATCCAAAATATAAACATATAACTTGAAAACTGTTTCAGTGTCTACATGGTCAGGAACTTGTCACGAATATCATGTTTTAGAAAGTTCATGATGTTCTATTATTATTATAGTTCAGTCCTGAGAAGTCTTCATGTACATATGACGTCTACAAACAAGAAGTTATTGGTTACTTAATTATATGTGTATCTATGTCTATTTATAGGACATGAACATCTATACGTGCATAGTAAGAGAATTCTCTTGTACGGTGTAGTAGTAAACCAAAGGTATGGAGAGGGATGGGCAGGCATGTATCTTTAAGGTAGAAAGCTCCAGAAATCCTTGGCAATTTGCTGGGCAAGTTGGGTGTAGCTTACCGTCTCCTCCTTGTTCCACCAGGAAGGTTTCTTAGATGGACTCTCTTCTGAAGGGAGGACGAGACGTCGAAGGGCTTGGCCAGTGGTATCCAATAATAGGATGACATTACTCTGGAAATAAAGAGTTAGAAGCTCAAGATTTGTTTCTTTTCTTTTTTTTAAAGCAGCAGCCTCTTGGCAACCTGGTAATAAAAGATACAGTGGTAAATCAAAGGAAAGATGACAATACTGAGTGAATAAAGACACTGAATGGTTTTCCTTAATATAGAATGTAAAGTATGAGATGGTTATAGGAAGGTATTTCAAATTATATAATGCAGAATGTATTATCTTTGAAGATTTTATCTTAAAACCATCTCCTTCTAAATATAGACTACTTGAACCATGATTCTGTTTTATTGTATTCTTGAGGAAACTAAGAGGATCGATAATTTTTAAAGTCCATTTACTTTTATTGAAACTACACTTAAAGAATATTTTGTTGAAAACTGTCTTATGTTGTACATATTAAATCTCACTTTAGCTTCTCACATCCAGGTTTACTTCAGAAGAGACGTACATGATAAAAAAGATGGGTTAGCAAGAAAAGATAAAGGATCCTAAGAACCTAGCTCATAATGAGTGTTTCTTCATTTTAAAATTCGCTAAGCTTTAAAAACTCAGAGTTGGTACCGCAATAATATATAAAGAGATTTCTCCAGTAGTATTAATCACAGTTTTGCAAACGAAGTAATAATCTCAGCAATTAGCATTTTTTCAAGAAAATTTTTAAAAAATAAACCTTAACCACACCCAGTGCTCCATGCAAGCTGTGCCCTCTATAATACCCACCACCTGGTGAAAAAATAATGAATACTGTTTTTCTGAAAATAAATAAATTGGGGAAAAAAAAAACCCTTAAGCATTAAAATCAATGAACAGAAACATATGAATAAGAACTTAAAATTGAGAAAGTCAGAAAAGATGAAATATTTTATTTTATTATTTATTATCATTATTTAAAAGACTATTTATTTGAGACAGAGAGAGAGAGAACACGAAGGGCAGTGGGAGGAGGGGCAGAGACAGAGGGAGAAGCGGGCTCCCTGCTGAGCAAGGACACCCCCCCAACCATATGGGACTCAATTCCAGGACACTGGCATCATGATCTGAGCCCAAGGCAGCCGTTTAGGTGAATGAGCCACCTACGTGTTCTATAAGATGAAATATTTTAAAGAGATGCAATGAACTTGGCTTTCTTTGGTGAAAATTTAAAGACCCTTGAAGATTAAACAAAAAGGTTTACAAAAGGGGCACCTTTAAATTGTCAGGCCTCATTGTTCTGCAACTGTCTTCTTTGTTTTGTTTTGTTTAAATTTGAGGCTCCTCCAGTTATCCTAACCCCTATGAACTTTTCATTTCAAAAACTTTCTTTGGGGGGCACCTGGGTGGTTCAGTGGGTTAAAGGCTTTGCCTTCAGCTCAGGTCATGATTCCAGGGTCCTGGAATTGAGCCCCACATCCCGCTCTCTGCTCAGCAGGGAGTCTGCTTCCCTTCCTTTCTCTCTGCCTGTTTCTCTGCCTACTTGTGATCTCTGTCTGCCAAAAAAAACAAAAAAAAAGAAAAAAAAAACTTTCTTTGGGGAAAATGAAGTACCCATGAATTAATATATAGTCTTTCAAATATAGGAAACAAGTAAGAAGTGTCTGTTTCCTTGTCCTTTAATAGTTACTGGGCAGCTTATGTTTAAAGCACAGAGGAGAACACAATGATGAATTAACCATGACCCTTACTCTGACTTATATAGTTCAGTTGGAAATAAAAACAAATGCAAAGAATCTGATGATTCATCTGCAAATCTGCGACCTCATCGTGTGGTTTCAAGTTTATTTGATGAGCTAATTTTATTGAACTGCTCAAGCATTAAAGTCGTATTTGTACCACATAGATTCCTTCACTCCGAATCTTGGGTGTAGTAAAAAATCCCACTAAGCATGTTGACAGAGCCTAAGCTTCTCTGCAAACATCACTCTTTGAGTGCATCATTGGTATAATATGCAATTCCCCATTCAGAATGTGTTAGGGATATTATTAAAATCATCACTTCCTATAAGAAGTATTATTTCTGGCCTCTGAAAGTTTGGAAATGATGGCAATACCTTAAAAGTTTTACTTAAGAAAATGTATAAAGTTAAAAAATTTACAGCCTCCATTCTAGGTTAAATCTTTTTTTTTAGCAAGTACTTTTTAAAGGAGAAAATCTTTCTCGTATGATAAATATGAACATTAACATGAATTCTTAGCACTTTAGCAATTCGGGATAATATTAACTCTTCTAAGCAAAAGAAAGTCCTAAAAATAATGTTTGATTCCAAAACATGATTAAGCAGAAGAATAAGCAGATGATTAAACAGATACGATTAAGCAGAAAAAATAAGTATGCTTTTGCATTTTTCTTCCTTCTTAGGGTCTAATACTCATATGTGCATAATTTGGCAAAAGTGGCCTGAAAAACCGTATCTTTCTAAGTGACAGAAAATATATATATTTCTAGCCATTGTTGTATTTAGACTGTTTTAGAAGCAATCGGCAACATGAAGGAGTTCTGTTGCTCCGTCCTTTTAGATGTTAATGGTTTCCTTCTGTAAGTGACTAATAATATATTCTGTCTGAGTTTAAAAATAGAATTTTGCGTCACATCTGAGTACATGTAACTGTGGCTTTGGTGCTCCTTCAAGGGGGGAGGGAGGAGAAGCAAGGGAGCAATTTCGTTATGTTTGTATCTGACTGGGAGAAATGTAACCTCTGGATGACCTCAGTGTCCTAAAGTCTGAAATTCTAAACTTTATACAGATGAAATAAGTAATCTCATGGCAGGGGAGGGGGAAGGGAGGAAGGTCTTTATTTTTAGGCATGGCAAAGTTTCCCTTTCCTCACTTATGATTTTATTTTAGCAAGGAAGTTTTGAGCAACTTTTTAAGCCAGGGAAATGCATCCACAGCAAAGCTTTATAAAGACAAGGCACAGAAGAATTAATGGGAGTATTTCTCTACAATAGTTTAGCTCTGCTTTCAGGGAGGGCAGAATGGGGAAAAAGGAATTGAGGGCAGTGGACTCATTTGTTAGTTGATCAAAATTATTTACCATTTGTTAAATTTTACAGATGCATGCTGTTCATTTGGAATCAAAGAGGTCTTACCTCCTAAACAGGGCTATAATATAGAATAGGCAGCTAAGATACCCTCTCTGGGAAAAGAGGCAGTTCAGAGTCCAGTGAAGTATTCTCATAAGCTGTGCATGCTTGCTCAAGGGTGCTGAGGTAGTTTTCTAGAAAACGGTTCAGACTGTAGTCAAAGGGCCAAGTCAGGTGGTAGAATGCAAGAATGCCAGGAGGCCAAGGGCTGCTATGGAAGTTAGGCACCTCTTTGCACTCAAGAGAGTATTAATTAGCAATGTTGCCAAATAGTTGGCTCTTTTGAGAAAATATAATACTTGCTAGCAACCTAGAAACCTAGTACTTAACAAAGAATTGGTATATGTAGATTTGACAGTTAATTTGAGAGCTGAAAATTAGGCAGGGTTGTTTGAATAAATACTCCAATTTAGATTCTTACTGAAATGCAACTGGCTTACTGAATTAAAAATTGCCAAGATATCTTGTGCTTTTTATGACAGATTCTTCTCGTTGTGGAATTCAATTCAATGGCATTGATATTTTATTAGACACCTATAAAGTAAAACCCATATTCCATGTGCTGGACACAAATTTTTATAAGCAATATATGGATATTTATAAACTTTGCCTGGAGGAGAAAGTGAAAAATTTTTTTAAAGTGATAATCAGAAAAAAATTTAACTCAGAATTTATGATAATTATGAGAAGCCCAAAGTTAAAGTTGACTTACTGACTCAGTGAAACACCAACATGTTATTTATGCAATATTTCCTCTTGATTAGACATGGTCTAAAAGTATTGTTTCTTGGTAACACTTTGCTCTCCTGGTGACTTTAAATACTTGTAAATAACAATACTGCATTTCTTTAATATCTTCCTATTGTCAATACTTTTTAACTATTCAGGCTATTCTTTTCCCCAAGTGGCTGCTGAGTGGGAGGGTGGAAGAAATTTAATTCTGGTGGGGCCAATCCAATTAGGTTTGAATCTTAGTTTTCCCATGTGTTTACTGGGCAGGTTATCTGAACTCTCTGAGCCTCCACTTTCTCCCATGTAAATAAGGGTAAGGGAGGCCTAAATGTGCTGCTGGAAGAATAACATGAAATAAAGTATGTCAACTTCATTTAGTACATTGCCAGCGTTAGTAATCCTTGAGAGGTTCATCATTTGCTTTCTGGGACACCACACCCCTGGTCCATCCGTCTACTTCGCTGGGCACTCATCTTTAATACCCTTGTCTGATTTTCCCTGTGTCTCCCTGATTTCTTAGTATTTCACTGCCCCAGAGCTTAGACTTCTCTCCTCACCATCACTCCCTTGGTGACTTATTCAGTCTCATAGTTTTTAATAACAATTGTCTGCGAAGGACCACAGATTTATATTTCCTATTCTGAGTTCCACCGAACTCCAGACTCATCTACTGGATGTCTGACAGGCATCTCAGATTTAACCCAAGGTCTAATCCCTGCCAAATCAACTCCTCATCTCAACTGATGGTGACTCCATCCTTTCAGTTGCTCAGGCCCTAAACCTTGAAGTTGCCCTTAATTAACTCTACCCTCTTTCACCCCCTGCATTTGATCTGGTAGGAAATCCTATTGGCTCTACCTTCAATATACATCCAAAATCCATTATTACTGACAACCTTCCTTCTCTAAACTGCAATGATCTCTTGCTGGATCATAGCAAAAATTTCTTAACTAGTCTCCTTCATTCTGCCTCAGCACCTAAAGATTATTCACTGTGGAGAAGCCAGAGAAATTCTTAAAAATATAAGTCAAGTCATGCTACTCCTCCGCTGGAAACGCTCTAACACGTTCCTCCTCCTCTCCTAGGCAGGGCCCAGGACATTACAATGGTTGAGGAGGCTCTGCACCATCTGCTTCTCCATCCCTGGCACCATGCCCCTTCCCCAGCCAGCTGAGGAACCTCTGTGACCTCACCTCCCTATACTCTCCCCCTCACACTATCTTCCCCACCATATTTCTTTAAAGATGGAACAAAACCATGCTCCAGCCACTGGGCCTTTGAACTTACATTCCCTTTGCCTAGAACTCTCTTATTTCAGATATCTGTTCTCCCCCTCACTTCCCTTAAGTCTTTGCTTAAGCATCCCCTCCTCATTTAGGCAAACCCTGCTCATCCACCCTATTTTAAATGTCGATCTTCCTGCCAGCCTTCTATTTTACTCTCCCTTGCTTCTCATCTTCTAACTTGAGATACTATTTAATGATTTCTTTTGCTTATTTAATGATTCCTACCTTCCTGCATCAGAATATAAGCTTTTCAGGCCAAAGATTTTTGTGTTCTGTTTGCTGCAGCATCTCCAGTAACAGGCACGTGATATATATTTGCCGAATGAATAATATGCTCGGTATGGCGGATACTAGGTGATCACAAGTATGCAAAAACCTTACACGAGCCTTACCTGCTGCTCATGGAGAATCACTTGACCCTTGAGGGGATTTCCCAGCGGTGCCACTGTCACAAATGGGTGCCAAACCCTACCGGCTATTCTTGGGAAGATGTCAGAGAAGTCCGCCAAGTAGCCACTTTTCCCGGTCATGTTCATGAAGTATAAGGTGATGGGATTGCATGCAACTACGTAGAGGGTATTTTCCTCGTTTTCTGGAATGACAAAAGGTGTTAATTTTGTGGTCTGCACAAGGTTTTCTGACTGGTCAACATGTCCAGTGCAATCTGAATCACGAGACAGAGCACACAGTTGGAACTCAGCTGATGATCTGTAGATGGACTGATTAGGAGACAGATATCTACAAATTAACTCTGATTCTAAGCTTTTCTCTCACAAATACAGAAGAGGGAAAAAACCAAAGGAAAAAAGCAACAAAAACTCTAATTTGCATAAGTGGACAATACTGAAAGAGAGAGTTAAGTGATAGGAAGGACAGCATCTGGGTTTTGTTTTTAAGAGCTAACTCTGACTGACAGCAGCTGCCTGGAAGGATGTTTGGAAACGGTCAAGGTCAGGACAAAGTCTAACCAGAAAAGCGCTCCTGATTAGCGAAGCCTCTCACAGGTGTGGGGTGGAGGTTCATGGCGTACTCATTTCCAATCCCAAGAGATGCAACAAAGGGCCAAAGTTCAAACTTTAATAGCAAAATCCATATATAGTCCCTACTAGTGAATGTAAGATATCTTCACAAGAGCACCAGTCTGTTAACAAAAAAACTCTGTTTTTTTTTTTAAAAGATTTTATTTATTTATTTGACAGAAAGAGATTACAAGTAGGCAGAGAGGCAGGCAGAGAGAGAGAGGAGGAAGCAGGCTCCCTGCTGAGCAGAGAGCCCGATGCGGGACTCTATCCCAGGACCCTGAGATCATGACCTGAGCTGAAGGCAGCGGCTTAACCCACTGAGCCACCCAGGCGCCCTGTATTTTTTTTTTTTAAATTGACTCAGAGAGAGAGAGGGAGAGAGATCACAAGTAGGCAGAGAGGCGGGGGGTGGGGGAGCAGGCTCCCCGCCAAGAGGAGAGCCCAATGCGGGGCTCGATCAGGACCTGAGCTGAAGGCAGAGGCTTAACCCACCCAGGGACCCCATCTCTGTATATTTTTAAAACACATATTTTTATTTAACAAAGCTGATTTTAGGAATAAACAATACTCATAGAACTGATATGAGCAAAAACTTGCTTCTGCATTTTTGCCTCAGCAATCCCCATTTTAGGCAAGTGAGTCTCTCCCTTTCTCCTGTCATCATCTCTGATGATGGACCTTAGTAACTTAGGTCTGATGAAGGACCTTAGTAACTGCCATCAATTGAAAACTTCTGCCAAAACGTAGCCAGGGCACGCTGCATGAATCAGGAGGTAATGGCAACAGTCCAGAAATGCAGATGCCAAAAATTCACATCCTTTATTTGCCATTCTTTACAATAACTTTAATGACTGCAAATCACTCCAGCTCTTTCATATTTCATGTAATCATCAAACTGGAATCCCTGCCCCCATATCCAATGTTTCTCTTTTTCTTTTCCCCTTCTATTTTTAGCACATGTCTGGGTATGTTTAACTTTGTGCTACAATTGTAATGAGAAACAGATATATGCTCACAAACTTAGCACGGTTTAAGTGGATTCCACAATAGTATTTTGTTAGGTTATTATAGGAAATTAGTTCTAAATTACATACAATTACTATCTAATCCAAAAATGACACAGTTCCTGAGTCTATCATAGACTTCTTGATGTTTAGAGGTTCTTTTAATCCCTCTTTAAAAAAAAAAAATCAATGCAGGAAGGAAAAATCAAAAGAGTAAATTGACATACCATGTGATGTAGCAATGTCACAGACTAAGTTAATTTCATCCAATGGTAACTTCCAGGAGGCACATTCTTCAGTAAAGGTTTGGGCTCTTTCTTCATATCTTTCTATTGGATATTCCTGTATGTTTATAAAGGCTGGGCCCTATAATAAAGTAGTTGTCTGGGTTAAGGAATTTAGGTAGTTACCAAAATGTAGAAAGGCTAAAGTTTTTCTAAAATATAGAGTTTAAATTCAAATACTCAACATATTAAATTACCTTGTCTAATTTTATTGACTGCTATGGTGCCTATAACAATAGTAATATCACATACTTGCATTTATAAATGCTTTCATTTGCACTATCTTATTTAATTTCTCACTTTCTTTTCTGTTTACTGACAAAATATACCCGATGTAAAATCCCATAGGTTTCTCATGACTGTATCCCTTCCTAAGTCAAGAGCAAGTTTTGAACTGTAAGTCTTAGGACCCAGGGTTGGCCAAACCAGGAGAATAATCTGTAACTGTATGAATCAGGGCTTGATACCGTTCCATTGTAAAGAATGATTATTATATCATTATATAGAAAGTAAGGGCTGAATCTGGGTCCTTGAAATAAAATATACATAAAAAGTGACATTCTAAATTTTAAAAAAAGCTTCCTGATAACCACTACCATTATTTACAAAAGGCAGACCATAACACACTTAATGAACATTAATCAATATAAACAGAAGGAGAGGAACTAATTTAATAATGTTACTGATATTAAGGCTGGGTCCTTCGAGATGAACACATATAAACATAATCACACTTTCAATATCTGCATGCTGTACAGTTCTTAATTAATCAAAGATGTCTGGGTTAGATAGTGACCTTTGTGGCATCCCTGCCACCCTTGACCCTGCCCCTTTTGATCTAGTCCGAGTCTCAGGAGCCGAAAGTCTAAAAACTATGTTCCTCATCCTCTCTGGTAGTAAGGGTTCCAGGTATTGAGGTTCTGCCAATGAAATGCACTTGAATGGTCCACAGGTCAAGTCTGAGCCACCACCTGCTTTTGTAAATAAGATTTTATGAGGACACAGCCACATTTCTCTGCTAACATACTGTCTACGGCTCTGCCACCCCCAGCAAAGGCGAGTAGCTGCAGCAGCAGAATCTGTGTGGCCTAGAACAGATACTGTGTGGCCCCTTCCAGAAAAAGCTCGTTGATCTTGCCTGGCTATGTGGCTGCCAGCCACAGGGGTGGTGGGAGAAGCAGAAGCACTCATCCTGAGACTGAAAATCCAGTGGTGACCTGTTGACTTCTGTTTCTTCTGTCCCTTCTAATGAGCATCCAATTCCCCACAGTAAATCCCTTTCTGCTTCAAATATCTAAAGGAGCTACTGTTACAACTAATGACTGATACTCTTTCCCTTTGTCTATTTACATGGAAGCAAATATCATGGAGTCAGTGTTCTAGGATAACACACAACATACCTGACTCTAATTCAGGTTAGCTTTTAGGAATTCTATTAGCCATTAGCAATGATCTACATTGAACTCCTTGGAGGCCAGACTGGCTTGAGATGGGAGCAGAAGCTAAATCTAAAATTACCTCAGAACAAGTCATTTCTGAGATTATATGGGTTTTTCCAGGGAAGACAGAGAAAAAAATCTGTAACATTTAATATTTTAATGAAGAAATAATGATATCAACCTTTATGTCTATATGATGAGTTTCTGCTGGACACAACAGTTTTTGTATTCCATTTCTTGACTGGCCAACTGTCCAGTAGCCCACGAACGTCTGCTCTGGCAGAGGCAACCTGGCAAGGATGGTTTGAAAAGTCAACATTTCTTCTTGTTTCCAAGTCATAGAAAAAAAAAAAAATGAGCCGTCTATTATCAACCACATGAATAAATTTGGAGAATGCTTCACTTAGGAATGAGTTATATTTTATTTCATTAAAAGATAGTCTATAGTACGACACTTAGAATATACTTTAAGAATTAGATTATACTCCTGCTGTTTGCAATGACAGTCAGAGACAGACTGAATACCATATGATTTCACTCATATGTGGAATTTAAGAAACAAAACAAGCAAAGAAGGAAGAGAGAGAGAGGGAGAAATCAAGAAACAGACTCTTAACTATAGAGAACAAAAGTGATGGTTACCAGAAGGGAGGGGTGTGGAGGGATGGGGGAAATAGGTGATGGGGATTAAGGAGTCCACTTGTTCTGATGAGCACTGGGTCGTGTGTAGAATTCCTGAATCACTATATCGTACAACTGAAACTAATATCACACTGTGTGTTAACTAACTGGAATTAAAATAAAAACTCAAAAAAAATTTCACATTTCTAAAACTCAGAAGGTAAAGTCCTGTTCTGTTTTTCACTTGATGACAATAATTAAGTTTTACATATTTTTTCCTTGAATTGGTAAAATACTTCGTGATTTAATACCTCAATTCCTAATAAACTATAGAAAGGATTTAGAGAAAAAAAATGAAACATTCTAATCATTTTTAGTCTATTTTTAAAAATTTGGAATCAAATAATATTATAAAATATATAATAATATATAAAAATATATATAAAATATAAAAAATAATAAAATCAAATAATAAATAGTACACAATACTACAAGTCCTATATTTGTAAGTTTTACAGGGCAAGTTTCATAGAGTGTATTTTAGCACTTTAACCTTTTCTTCTTCTTTTTTTTATACTTTGAATTAAGTATGATATACATACAGAAATATTCACACCAATGTATCACTTAGCCCTGAATGCACCTCTGTATCCAAGTCATTATTTCCACTAAGGGAGCTACTGTCCTGACTTCAATGGAATTACTGTGTTTACATTCTTTTTTATTTAAAGTTATTTTTAGATAAAGCGATTTGTCAAAATACAGCAATCCTAGAAAACCACAAATTTTTGAGAATAAAGCCTTTTCGTTTTAATCATATTATCTATTCTTCGAATCTTTTTTTAAAAAAAAAGAACCATTAATTTGTCATTTAATTTATTATAAATTTCTTATTCCATGGCAAAAACAATTTAAAAAAATGATTCAGAGTTAAAAAGTTGTTTAAAAATAATGCATGTGGAAAAAAAAATGCATGTGGGACTATCAACTGAAATACATGCTTGGAATGAGTTTGATGATCATTAAAAGAGTGTATATTTATATTTAGAAATTCTTTTATTTTCACGAACAGGAGTACACAGTATTTCCATATGCTTAATAAGACCATGTAAGGCTCAGACAGTTTTTACATAAAATAATGGAACCAAGCATTCTGGTGGAATATGCTTCTTGTCCCTTTGAAATGCTAATGTCTGCCATACACACAAAAGAATTTTACAGAGAAATTCTTCTAATTCATATGACATAAGTCTCTCAAAAGGAGTTTTTTGCTTTTTTAATCTATCATCTAAAACACATTTTAAGTGTCTGGACAATTATCCTGATTGGTCAGCCACTTCCCTGTTTACTAGAAATGAGGTGGGAAGGGCACCAAATCAGGGGATTTACAGTTATTGTGTTTCCTCTTTTAAATGTAATAAAAACACATTTCAGTGTCAAAAGGGCAGATCTTGAAAACGTGTTGCAGACTAGAATCTCTCCTTGTTAGGGAAAGAGCAGCATTCTTCACTTGGTTTCAGCAGTTCACTAAAGGAGAATTAGATCTCTAAAAAGAGAAGGAGAAAACGAAGGAAGGACACACCTTATCTCCCTCAAGCCTAGAAGACTTAGTGTAACAAGATGCAGGAGGCCTGGGTTCTAGTTCTAGTTCTTCTATTAACTAGCTCTGCAAACACGGGAAGGAGAAAGTCTGCTAACTGCTCCGAGCGTTATCTTCTTCCTTTGTGAAATGAAAGGGATGATATGTGCAAGGTTCCTTATAGATTTAGGAGTCTCTGATGATGGATCACTGGAGTGGGTAGAGGGAAGCGTCCGTGCTAAATTCAACAGCCTTCCAGTACCTTCACGCTCCAAAGTGAAAATAGAATGAAAATACCTATACCTGCCAACAGAATCAGTGCCCTGACAGACAAGTATGCTTTATTAAAGCTTATAAAAAGAGGGTCTAAATACATCCCAAACTAGCTCTTTGAAGACAACAGAAACAGTTACACATCTTGAAGTCTAATTAGAAGTGGACAATTGCTTTAAAAAAATGATCCCTGTGCACCTGGGTGGCTCAGTCATTAAACATCTGCCTTTGGCTCAGTCATGATCGCAGGGTGCTGGGATAGAGCCCCACATCTCTCTCTCTCTCTCTCTGTTAAATAAATAAATAAATAAATAAATAAAATCTTAAAAAAAAAAAAAAAGATCCTTGGTTGACAGGTTGATATCTACCCTAAAAAATGGATTTAATAGCCTTTAATAATCTCACAAAAATATACAGATGCTTAAAAAAACCCTACAAACCTTCGTCCACTTGAGAAAAATTAACTTTATTCAACTTCTAGTTTTTATGCACGGTTTCTGGGATGCTCATGAAATCTGGTTTGAACTTGCAAACTCATTCAACATAATACTCACGGAAATTACGGGGTGCCCGGTTCCAACAAAAATTAGCACTAGCTGTTTGGTTGGCAGCATATGGGAAGGACGTTCAGGTACCCCATATAGAAACTATCTGGAACCATGTAACAAGAGTTCTATTGGGAATAATGGCTAAAACCAAAAGACACACATGGGGTGTTCTGGAGTTATACAACAAACTGACTCCATCTCGCTTCTTGGTAACACAAAGTGTTGTCCTAAGACTTTTGCTGTGGGCTCCAGACTAGCCACCTGAGGTAAACCAAAGCCCCTCATTAATTTTTCACTACTAAGTCCTCCCAATAACCTGTGGAAAAATCTATTACTAACTGTTTCCCCTTCAATAAGTCAGTAGTCAGGGGAAGGGGAAGCAGTGTATTGGGTGCATGAGCAAGCTTTGGTATTGGAAACATAATCAACACTAATTCAGGGCTAACTCTAAAGGAATAACCAGTTAACAAAATGCCCTATATTCCATTACTGAAATCTGTCATCCAATTTTAACTACACTTAAATTGTTTACACCTGATTTCACGGAAATGACAGTGGCATTTTCCATGATTTTTGGATCCTGACACTTGTCAGGATTAAAGTCTTAGCTGGAATGATGTCTGGATTTGATTTTAAGGAGGAGGAGGATGAACTTAAGGCCTATAAATAGCACTACTTTTTATCTTCAATGTCATTCATGAATTTAAGTTTTTTAAAACAATGAAGTATTTCAATTCATATGTTGTGATGTTTCTTAATCCCTTTTGGAAGTATTAATAAAGATCTGGAAGTAAAAGTTTGAACTGAAAGAAAGGTGAATACCAAAATTATGACTCAGATCAAATTATACAGAAGGCAAACCAAAGTTTTTTTCTAAGCATGCACACAATTCATAACATGATGGATATGGACCCCAAAGCCGAGTAATAGAGTCTGAATGACATGCAAGAGATTTGTCTAAGATTGTTTCCATAAAGAGGTTATCTGGGGTTTTAAAGAGTAAGTTCTGGTGAATTTCTGCCTTCTCTGAACATTTGCCAGTACTATTTCTGGAGTCTGAAAGAAACACATGAAAAAGATTTGTATCTTTCTAGGGGCATTATGCAATTGGAAGTTGTTGATGTACCTATTAGCAACAATTCCTAAAACATCTCCTTACCACAAGAACTACTAATTTTCATGGGAATAGTGGAACCCCTTGGGGTAGTTCCACCAACTCTCAAAACTTCATCAATAACTACCATCTTGAAGAAGAAAAAGATCAACTCTGATTTTAGCAGTCCTCACACACCTGATGTTTTAAATCTAACCTCTCACAAAAATTAGTTTGGATTGTCCCACTGAGTTTACCAGAGCCTTTCGTGGAATAACCCTGACAAATATTACCACTTTTGGCTCTTCTGCCTTCCTCTCACTCTCCAGCCAATTTAGGCCTTTGCCACTTTGAACTGCTACTTGCTCTTCCTGAACAAGCTATGCATTTTCATGCCTCCATGAGGCTATTACCTCTTCCCAGAATTCCTCTCTGCTATTGCCTCTTTGGTGAAATCCTTCTCATTCTTAAGGCCCAATTCAAACATCACTTCTCCTTGCATCTTTTGCCCATATTTCTTTCTGAGAAGAATGAATCTCTTGCTCTTCTGGGTTTCCATGGAACTTTGCACATTTGGAGCTCTTATAAACTCTTAGGATACAGTTCTGTAGAATTTGCTATTTTCAAATTTAAGGCCTGATAGAGAATAAAGTTTTTGAAAGCAAAGTCAGAAGTGAATCCTTCCAAAAATTTGTGTTTACTAAAAGAAAAAGTCAGCATACTTAAAAAAAGGAAATCGAAAAGCCCCTTAAAACACTTTGTTATGATGGATCTTACTATTTCCCAGTTACACTCCCTTACTTGCTAGAAACTTCTGAATCTCCCTGCCCTATAAAGTCTTGTGTTGCTGTTAAGTTAATTTTGTTTTGCTGCATATGCTGCACGCACAAGGAGTATGTGTAGGTGTGTTTCCCGTCTCTGCCTGGCTCTGCATTAGACACGATGGCTTTCACTTTCTAACTTAGACTCATGTTCCTCTGCTGCCTAGGTCCTGCTGACGTCACAGAAATGAAGAGTAATTCAGATGCATGAGATGGAAAAAGATCGGGGGAAACTTGCTATTCTTGGCTGACGGTTCTCAAATATGCGCCCCAATATCCAGAATGACTATGTGGTCTTAGTGCTGGTGCCTTGAGTCACTCCGTGCCAGAACGGACACTGTCAGCTTGCTCAGCACATCTCTGGCTTCCTTCCTCCTGGAAGAAGGTGCCAAAGTACGGTTCTGGGGCCTGGGACTCCTTTCTCTCCTCTTTCTTAAAGTTTTACTGCAAAAACTTCTCTTTGTCTGCCATCTGCTTTACCAACCACACCTTAGTATTTTCTCATCTTCAGTTCTTCCCTTTTCTAATTATCCACATCAAGAATGACAGGGATTGAATTTTCCCCAGTTGGAAGTTCCCCACCCTTCTAACCCTCCCCACAGAAAACCTCTGTTATTTGCCACTAGAAGGACTAATAGGATGAGATAAACCAAACACGAATATAGCACTTTGAATACAACACTGCATAGCAAGGTTGGTACTTTACCTATTTTCCCAATGAGATGAATTCATCAAGGGTAAGGCTTACATTTTACTTGAATCCTTGACTCTCTGCTACTCGGAATCCATCCCCTCTGCCACTGAAATCTCTCTTGCTCTTGGGCCTCCTTTCCTTCCCACTGCCAGAGGCCAGCCCTCACTGATCATCACCCAGATGAAGGCAGCTGCTTCCAGGCAGGTCTTCCTGTTGTCACTTTCATTGGCTTTGAGTTTGTTGTTGTTGTTGTTGTTTTTAAAGGAAAAAAAAAAAAGCAACCAAAGGAATCCTTCTAAATTACACATTTGCCCATGCTACTTTTGGCATCAAATTCTTCAGGGATTCCCTCTGACTCTTCTCTCCCTTTTAGCCCCACCACAAGGCATGCCCTTACTCCACCCTTTGAGTCACCAAACTACCGCAGTTTCCAAAGTGTACCCTGGCCTCTTAAAACGGTCTCTGCTTGAAGTGTTTTCTTCTTTTTTTGCGTGGAGAAGGCCTAGTCATCCTTTAAGCATTCAGCCTGGTTAATCCTCCCTGACTCTCCCCCAGGGCAGAAGGCAGCAATCCTACCTCTCTGATTCTCTCTAGTGTGGCTTTAACAGAACACAAGTCACTCTTTACTTGAGTGCTTCCCCAATTAACCCTGAGCTCCCTGAAGGCAGATATGAACACTTCATCACCTTTGTATTTCTGACTCCCTACCTAGTGTGTATTGATGTGAGAAACAAAGGCAAAAGAAAAAATTAAATCTCCTTACTGCTGACAGCCCACTGACAAGTCTTTGAAACAGGTAGTGTGACCTTCCTCTGGGAGCTCAGCTGCCTGGATGTTGACACTTTGCTAAGGGCAAAAGGCAATCTTAGCCTGATCCCCAGGATCCTCTTTAACAGATAAAAATTCCTTTGGAAACTTCCTTTATCTCTTCCCTCTAATATACATGTTGGCAATATGGCCCACTGATAGACATCTGAGGGGTCTCCTGACTGAGGGTTTACTAAACAGTAATAAATGACCTTTTCCTAACAATAGCTAGCCCCCTCAGGATCCTGGAAACCTTGTTTCCAAAACACACTGGAGGCTTGTGCTGTCCCTAACCCCTCCGCACTTGAAAGTATATAATGGGCTACTTCTCGTGACCTCAGTGCAGCTCTTTGCTGCCCACGGGTGTTGTCCCTGTGCTTTAATAAGACCACTTTTTACACCAAAGACATCTCAAGAATTTGGTCTCAGCCATCGGCTCCAAACCCCACCACTTTAAACAGCATCATTTCCCAAATAAATGCTCAAGTGTTTCTTAAATAAATGAACGCTTGGTTACATCAGAACTGCCAACATCTTCACCTGCTTGTTTCTCATCTCAATGGCAAGTTGCAAACCATTACAGCTTTCTTCCCCCATGGCACCCTGATTACATGACTGAATAAATGATGCGATCTACTGTGTATTTGGAAGAACCAGCTATAGGTGGAGACCGGGAATTTCTGTGCAGGTAGGTGACATATTATCACCTGCAAATGCTCAAGGGAATCCAAGGATATTCTGTGAGACTATTTAAGATGGGTATGAAAGAAGATTCATAGACCTTAATGATTTCTATGTAGACTGGTTATATTTTAATTTTTTTCTGCATCTTCATAAAGGAGTGGAAAGCAAATAAAATGGTTGTAAAGCTACTTTATCATATACCAAGAGAATATGGGGCAAAGTCTATGAAACTATAAAACCCAATACCACCCTTCTGCTCCTAATAGTTCTGGGATATCATTATGTAAATCTTATTACTTTTGAAAACTAAGAGCTCTTTTATGAAATGAAAGTAAATCATCATGTAGAGTGGACTTGTACAACTTAGAACTCCATGATCAGCATTGTGAGCTTATTTGTAAAAACAAAGACTACAAAAAGAAAATTATAGCATATAAGAGTTCAGAAAAATGGAAGGAGAAGCACAAAACTTTAAGAAGAGACTCTTACTGTGATAAATAGTAATAAATAGTAAACCAATCATTATTCCTATTTTCAAAAATAAAATGAATGAAATTACTCCAAAGAGATGTCCCTGTTGGAATGTTCTCTTGGATGCCTGTGGTATGCCAAAGTTGGTTTTGGTGAGGAATGCAGCTGCTATTGATGTTCCAATTAATTACACAGGATAAGTCTTTAACATAGAAAACCAATCCAGGCAGATACCCTTTCAAAGACATTCAGTCTAGATGAAGCTCTCCTATCCACACATATGCACAACTATTTTTATTTTTGTTGCTTTAAAAGTGTTGTCTTCCCTCACTTGAGAGGTTTATGTTGATGTCAACCAATGCATAAATTTACTGATATTGTGTTGAAATGCAATAGAAATGTCTGGTTAATGTGATTTCTCCTTTGCCATTGGTCAGGGTGCAAATGTTCCACCCTGAGGGCAGGTATTGCAATTGGTGTACCAGAGGCAAAGATCCCCAGATACAGCGATTTCAGAATAGACCTTTACTTCATCATTTTTATTTTATTTAAATAAGAAAATGAAAAGAATAATTCCAGTGCCTAGATAGTTGGTGGACATTTAAATAAGAAAATATAAAAAATAATACATATGTTAGAATAGTCAAACAGTACGGAAAGTGGGGCTTCCTGTCTCTAATCTGGGGGCCTCTCTCAAAGGCAACTCTCAACAGCTACCGTTGCATTTTTAAGTTTAAAATGTGAACCCATTTAAGAAGTTCAGTAAAAATATTGGCTGGGGTGCCAGTCGGTTAAGCATCTGACTCTTGATCTCGGGTCAGGTCTTGATCTCAGGGTTGTGAGTTCAAGCCCTGTGCTGGGCTTATTTAAAAATAAATAAATAAATAAATGGGACATGATTCTTCATTTAGCAAATATACATCATAAGGGAACACATATAAAACCTTTTTAATTTCCTCAAACTTGTATTCCCTTTGGCTACTACAAATTAATGATTGGTAGATAATAGGTAGTCAGTGACAAACAGGCAAGTGCTTAAGGGGCAACTAGATGGCTCAGCTGGTTAAGCATCCAACTCATGATTCTGGCTCAGGTCATGCCTCAGGATTGTGAGATCGAGCCCCGCAGAGGGCTCTGCACTGTTGGGGGGGAGCCTGCTTAAGCATCTTTCTCTCTACCTCTGCAACTCCTGCACCTATGCTCTCTCTTTCAAAACAACAACAACAACAAACAAACAAACAAAAAACAAAACACCACAAGACAAACAAGCCAACACACAAAAAGAAACTAGCTTAAGAATAAACTGTGAAATTTAAGAAACAAGGCAGAGGATCATAGTGGAAGAGAGGAAAAAACAAAGCAAGGTGAAACCAGAGAGGGAGACAAACCATAAGAGACTCTTCATCTCAGGAAACAAACTGAAGGCTGCTGGATGGGAAGGGGGTAAGGGGATGGGGTAACTGGGTGATGGACATTGGGGAGGGTATGTGTTATAATGAGCACTGGGTATTATATAAGACTGATGAATCACAGGCCTGTACCTCTGAAACCAATAATACACTATATGTTAATTTTAAAAAGAATAAACTAAGCAGCACTTAAAAAAAGAGATCAACAGAGTTCAGGACAAAGAATTTTAATATTTAAATATTTTATAGACATGTATGTCTCCTAGGAGCAGGGAGAGAAAAACGCATGATGCTAACTTCACAGGGTAGAGATAATTTCTCTGAATGTTTGCTTTATTTAAAAATGACCATA
Source organism: Neogale vison (assembly GCF_020171115.1). Classification (NCBI taxonomy): domain Eukaryota; kingdom Metazoa; phylum Chordata; class Mammalia; order Carnivora; family Mustelidae; genus Neogale; species Neogale vison. The sequence continues at coordinate 114,050,278 of NC_058095.1, read as the reverse complement.
ACCTTTGAGAAGATTCCATAAATTAGTTTTGTGTTACAAATCAGGAAGGAATAATGGCCAGTATGTTTTTTATGTATGGCAGCCAAATAAAGTTTTCTAGTTTGTTTTTATTTTCTAAATGAATTACCTTGTATTTTATTTCATGATCCTTCACTATGTCAGAAAAAAAAAAAAGAAAACTTAACTGGGAATGAAGAGGTCTCTCAAATGATCTTTATTATGCCAAAGTCTATGTTGATCCACTTTCTGACTTACTTTTCATTGTGAAATATCACTGGGGGCTACACCCCCCCTCAAAATCTGAATCTATCATCATTGTGAAATATCACTGGGGGCTACACTCCCCTCAAAATCTGAATCTATCAAAACTCTGTGAAGAGTTACACATGTATGACATCATAGACAGTGATGTTTCCAAGTTGTTTAACTAAGATCTCAGGGCACTTTTAAAACAATTTCAGTTAATTTTCAATATCCAAAGAGTAACTTTGAGTTGTAATTTGCATATCAGTCTGCCTTCATTTGTCCTTAGAATTGGAATTAAAATTATGTATATGTATACTGCCTAGAGCAATCTATACCTTTAATGCCATTCCGATCAAAATTCCACCAGTATTTTTCAAAGAGCTGGAGCAAATAATCCTAAAATTTGTATGGAATCAGAAGAGACCCCGAATTGCTAAGGAAATGTTGAAAAAGAAAAACAAAACTTGGGGCATCACGTTACCTGATTTCAAGCTTTACTACAAAGCTGTGATCACCAAGACAGCATGGTACTGGCATAAAAACAGACACATAGACCAGTGGAACAGAGAGCCCAGATATGGACGCTCAACTCTGTGGTCAAATAATCTTCGACAAAGCAGGAAAAAATATACAGTGGAATAAAGACAGTCTCTTCAACAAATGGTGCTGGGAAAATTGGACAGCTATATGTAGAAGAATGAAACTCGACCATTCTCTTACACCATACACAAAGATAAACTTGAAATGGATAAAAGACCTCAACGTGAGACAGGAATCCATCAGAATCCTAGAGGAGAACATAGGCAGTAACCTCTTTGATATTAGCCACAGCAACTTCTTTCAAGATATGTCTCCAAAGGCAAAGGAAACAAAAGTGAAGATGAACTTTTGGGACTTCATCAAAATCAAAAGCTTCTGCACAGCAAAGGAAACAGTCAAGAAAACAAAGAGGCAACCCACAGAATGGGAGAAGATATGTGCAAATGACAGTACAGACAAAAGGTTGATATCCAGGATCTATAAAGAACTTCTCAAACTCAACACACACAAAACAGATAATCATGTCAAAAAATGGGCAGAAGACATGAACAGACACTTCTTCAAGGAAGACATACAAATGGCTATCAGACACATGAAAAAATGTTCATCATCACTAGCCATCAGGGAGATTCAAATTAAAACCACATTGAGATACCACCTTACACCAGTTAGAATGGCCAAAATTAGCAAGACAGGAAACAATGTATGTTGGAGAGGATGTGGAGAAAGGGGAACCCTCTTACACTGTTGGTGGGAATGCAAGTTGGTGCAGCCACTTTGGAGAACAGTGTGGAGATTCCTCAAGAAATTAAAAATAGAGCTTCCCTATGACCCTGCAATTGCACTACTGGGTATTTACCCCAAAGATACAGATGTAGTGAGAAGAAGGGCCATCTGTACCCCAATGTTTATAGCAGCAATGGCCACAGTTGCCAAACTGTGGAAAGAACCAAGATGCCCTTCAACGGACGAATGGATAAGGAAAATGTGATCCATATACACTATGGAGTATTATGCCTCCATCAAAAAGAATGAATACCCAACTTTTGTATCAACATGGATGGGACTGGAAGTGATTATGCTGAGTGAAATAAGTCAAGCAGAGAGAGTCAATTATCATATGGTTTCACTTATTTGTGGAGCATAACAAATAACATGGAGGACATGGGGAGATGGAGAGGAGAAGGAAGTTGAGGGAAATTGGAAGGGGAGATGAGCCATGAGAGACTATGGACTCTGAAAAACAACCTGAGGGTTTTGAAGGGGCGGGGCGTGGGAGGTTGGGGGAGCCAGGTGGTGGGTATTATGGAGGGCACGTATTGCGTGGAGCACTGGGTGTGGTGCATAAACAATGAATTCTGTTATGCTGAAAATAAATAAATTAATTTAAAAAATTATGTATATGTATAGTATTTGCCCCCATTAGCCTTCTAACCTTAAGCAATTGACGTAACTTCTCTGTGTCTCAAATTCTTCATCTACAAAATGTAATACTAATACTATATGTGTGCATCTGTATTTGTGTATATATATATATACATATGCATATATATACATATTTATGTATATATACACACATATATATATATATACATATATACATAATATTATATATGATAGGTTTTTTATGAGGATTATCTAAATTCATGTAAACGAGTGCCTGGAAATGCGCTGGGCACATACTTATCTATAAGTTGTTTACATTATCATCATCACATTATCATCAACATTATTGTTGTTAATTAATGTTTAGAGTATTCATACTCCATTATAAATCTATGAAATGATAATTCTCTCAAGAAATGTGAAGTTGAGGGCGCCTGGGTGGCTCAGTGGGTTAAGCCTCTGCCTTCGGCTCAGGTCATGATCCTGAGGTCCTGGGATCAAGCCCCGCGTCAGGCTCTCTGCTCGGCGGGGAGCCTGCTTCCCCCTCTCTCTCTGCCTGCCTCTCTGCCTACTTGTGATCTCTCTCTCTGTGTCAAATAAATAAAATCTTAAAAAAAAAAAAGTGAAGTTGAGAGTGGCATATAAATGTAAGATTTAAAATATTGTATAAGTCACTTAATATTATGTTAAAAAAAACAAGATTTTTTCTTTTAAAACAAATGCTTCCCCCCAACATGTTAGAGATCATAAATAACTCTGAAAAACACTTTTAGATTTAGAAGAACCACTGTGCTAATAGTATCTTTATTCCTAAATAAAAGATACTATTTTTGAAGTAAAAAATAAAAACTCATTTTAAGGAAAAACAAGAAAACTTTGTTTTGAAATTTATTATCTATCCCTACCATAGCAGATAACTGATATGCTTTTAGTTGGGTCTTTAGACCTAGTTGTGTGTGCACTCATTTTTCCCTCCAACAATGGCATTTGAAACTCAATAGATCAGATTATTTTTTTTAAGAGATCAGAGTTTTTTTTAATTTTTTTATTTTTTTTAATTTTTTATTTTTTTTAAAGATTTTATTTATTTATTTGACAGAGAGAAATCACAAGTAGATGGAGAGGCAGGCAGAGAGAGAGAGGGGAAGCAGGCTCCCTGCTGAGCAGAGAGCCCGATGCGGGACTCGATCCCAGGACCCTGAGATCATGACCTGAGCCGAAGGCAGCGGTTTAACCCACTGAGCCACCCAGGCGCCCCAAGAGATCAGAATTTAAGCCAAATCTTTCTATCTCTGCCTAAATTTCTCCCAGTGTGACTCCTTATTTGGCTAGGTCTGCCATCTCTTTGGCCTATCCTATCTCATGTACTAGAAACTTGAAAGGAAACAATAAACAAAACAAACAAAAAACCTCAGGAAGTACTGGTAGGAAGAGGCCAGTGTAATGAGGGGGTCAAGGTGGCCAGTTCTGATCTCAGTACTAAGAACTGGCAATATATTGCATATCAGTAAGAGCTGTGTTACACCTGACAAGCATGGTAAAATAGCCACCTAGGATGACTCAGTCTAAAAGTACCAGGTTCAGCAAAGGTTTAATAAAGAAGATAAGTCATATTCACCTCATAATAGGATACTGGGCCTTTTAAAAATGTGCAGAAACCTATGGGATAGGCACCATCCTGCACTCTTCAGGAGAACAAAAGGAGATGTGACAGCATCTCTTCTGGGAATTCACCAAAGAGCAGGAATGGGAACATCACTGAACAGTCAAAATACAGTCTGATTGCAGCTGAGGAAGAAGGTGCTGTAGAAAATGGTACCAACAGTGCTCTACCATCATCTGTGCCCATGTGAAAACTTCCTTCTTCTACGATGTCTGCCTTATATCCCTTCTTAGTTATACACAGTGGGTGCCAATTATTTTTCCATCCCCATCTTGAGCGTGAATGTGAACACCTTATTCTGGCTCAATGTAATTTTGTTCCCATCCAATAAACACTATGGTTGGTTTAGAGAACAAGATGAAGAGGCTGTAGCATGGATTCTTCATTCAGGGCAAAGTGGTAGTAACAATAATTAAAATATTTTGTCTTTCTTTTTTAGGAACAGAAGCTCAATGAAGACCTTTTTCACTGGCATATATATGCAGAGGTGGGCAGAAGCGGCCTGGAAGAACTGGGTTAGCAAAAGGTCTAGTGAAGTACAAGGTTTAGCAAAAGGCTTAGAAAAGTCAAAGCAAATTAGAAGACCACATGGGGACAACTTTAAAACTTCAGAGGTCTATGTGATTACTATTAATGATGTGCTACTCTAGGGAGAAACAAGAAAATGTCAGTATCACTCCTTTCTTATTTGTTTTTGTAAGGGGAGAAAATTAAGATTACATTAACATGCAAAGGATGTTAGAATAGGAAGGAATCTTATCAATAAAGTTAACCTTATTAACTTTATGAAAATGACCCTATATTCTGGCTTCACTAGGAAAGTCTTATTTTACATCTCTTTTTACAGTCATTATTACATGCATCCCCTTCCATTGTTAAACATGTACTAATTAGATGTTGTCGACTATAATTATGGTATTTAAAATGCCCTCATTTTGTCAACAGGCTAAGATGTGTTTCTCCATCACTGACCAGGCACATAGGTTCAATATGTGACTAATTGTTGAATTCCCAGGCCATTACTTTGTCACTTACCATGCTATCCTACCCAAAGTAGATGACCGATTGTTCAACAGTAATAGACGCATGGAACCTGTGGATCTCACTTCAAGGGCAACAAAATGGCATCACAACTCTCGAGCTGCCCCAGTCATTGTAATTTACCAGCATGGAAACAATGCTGTGAATGTGCAAACTGTAGTCTACTATTATCTCCAACCCAAGGGAAAATTCACTCGTCTATGAGTCTATTTTTAGCTATAAGCAGTGGGTGGACAACTAGCTGTTTCCATCCCCATCAGAGGCATGAGTGTGACCATCTTGTTTCTAGGCTCAATGTACTGTTTCCATAGATAAGTACTAGAATTGGCATTAACTTAGAGCTGAGGACTGAAATGAATAAGTTAAACCATTTTATCTGTCTTCCTTAGAAACTTAAAATGCCAACCATTTTCTTTTGATTGATCTTACCAACTGATATATATTTTAATTTTTATTTCAAGTTGTTCAAGCGTCCAAAAAAAAGTTATTTTTAAGTCATAAGTCTGGTTTCCATGAAGCCAAGACTCTATAGAAATTTGTTAACAGTAATAAAAACCATCTTACTTTCAATTGAAAATAAAGATATAGTTCATAAAAAAGAAGTAAAAAACATGAGCACTTATAGAAGTTTGCACATTAAAGATAGTATCTTGAACTCTCCAATATAAAAGGTATGCTATTAATAAGTTAGCAAACTAGTTTCAAAATGCCTACAAACATTGCTAATCAATCAGTAAAACCATAGAGAAAATCGTATGTCTTAACAACAGACACCAAATGACTCTTTTCAAAAAATTTACTCATTCATTAATAATATAAACCAATTCACTGATGATTTCAAACATAACTCCATCTTGTGCTTTTACCACAAAAGGGAAATATTTGTTTCTCTTTAAGAATCTTTGAAAAAACTGTTAAAGCTTTAACAATTTATATTTATTTTTATTTGTATATATTCTGACAAATTTTTATAATAATGCTAAAGAATAAATAAATAAGGGTAATATATCCACTCAGGATATATATGTATATGTATGTATGTGTGTGTGTGTGTATAGTTGGACTAGTCATTAATTTGTACTTAACAATTTTTTTTTCTTTTTAAAAGTTTTTTCTTTTTAGGGGGAAGCAGGCTCCCTGCTGAGCAGAGAGCTCGACACGGGTCTCAATCCCAACACCCTGAGATCACGACCAGAGCCAAAGGCAGAGGCTTAACCACTGAGCCACCCAGGTGTCCCAACAACTTTTTTTCTACAGAAGGTAGAGAGTGCCTCCTATATGAGACTAAATTTAAGTAATAATTTAAAAGTAATTATTGTCCCTTGAGAATTACGGTAATTGACTATTTTTTAATAGAAAAGATAGCATTAGATGCATTATCACTTGAGTGACAAATATCTAAAACTGTGTTCTAGTGAATTTGCACTGAACTTACTTACAAACTACATCAGCTATCTTTCTGGTAAACAACGTATTTGCAGATTCTTTACTAAGGTTAAGTACGTAGCCCGTAATTACAAAATAAAAGGCAGGCAATTGGCCTCCGTGAAACAAACCCACTTGTTTTCACTACCTCTTTCAATCTGTCGAGCTGAAATAAGAAACCAACATTCTCTTAAGTTAATATGATTATAATTTAGAAAATGATCACAACAGAAAAATATATGATAACATAAACAAGATCTTAATGAAATACATATTACCCCTTTAGCTTTCATGTTTGTACCATGATTTTGCACTAGATTAGGAAATGAGAGTCATAGTAATTCAACAAAAGGACAGAGACTGTTAAAGAAACAAATATTTCCCTTTATTTGATAATTACATCTACTCATAGGACAGTCAAAATAATTAAAATTCTCAATTTACAGGCCTATAAATAATGCTACTTGACTGAAATCCAGCCAGCAAATAGCAACAAACACGTGAAAAGCTTACTCATGGAATTTCCACCCCATGCCAGTTTAGCAGCATGTAACAGTAGTTCAGAATTATCACCATTTAAGAATCAGAATAGTAACCCCCAAGAGTATTTGACAATAATGAGTTTGCCTTACTCCTTCGCCAGCTGCACACTGGTTGGTTTTGCTCCGATAGGTATTCCATATTTGTGCAAAGTGTTAATCAAAATCTCCCTCATGTCGTTGTTGTAGGAATCGAAGTCAAACACATTCCTAACCACGCTGGAGAGACCTTCAGTGGGAAATTTCTGTATTAATAAAAAAAAAAAAATCCTTAGGACACATGTGATTTATAAAACTGATAGAACAATAATGATTGAATCAACTTTAGCAAATATTTACAAGCCTTGTCAGGTAACAAGATAGGAGGATATACACATTTTTCTTTTAATGTTTGCTCTGATAACTTAATATTTTCTTTTTCAAATAAATACTAGAATTTGAGGGGGCATAGCTCCTTCTCTCAAATGCTAAATCAGTGCTTAGATCCTGTTTGGTGACTTCCATTGCCTTTAAAATGAGTAGTAGATTGACAAAATAAAAAAAAAATTGCTATTTATACAGATAGAGGAGTGTTGAATATCTATACAGAAGTAATTAGAGAAATCATAAGTCTATGAATAAATGAAAGAAAGGTAAAGGAGTAAGAAAGAAGTAAAGAAGAACATAGTAAGTACAGTGAATAGACAAATAGGAAATAGAGGGAAAGAAAAATATTACTAACAGCAAGATTCATACTGGCTGGATACTCTGGGTCCTCTGGTGGCTCTGTCTTGATTTTCTTTAGGCTCTGGGAAATGAACTGGTCTTTTCAAGGCTTAATATGCAGAATGAAGCTTTCTATTTTTCTTTCTAGATTTTCCTTAAAGGGTTGGGGACAGGTCAGAGGTCATGAGTCATTAGGTTGTGACTTTCTGCTCAGAGACCATTATTTATTATACAAGTAGAACTGACCTCAGTTTTTTTTGTTTTCTTTACCATGGTGGACTATACATTTTATTTGTCTACAAAGAACTGCATTTTCCAGTCCATTTATTCTATCTAATAGAACCTTCTTGCAGAATTTACAGGCATATCATAAATACTGTTAGTTCCTAATAAGTTTTCTATCTTCACGTCTTTTGTTTTCAAAATGGAAATACTTTTTGCTAGGATACCACAAGCTTGTTGTATAAAGTTGAACAGTGGTAAAGTTTCACTGCATCTCACTCTCTTGTCTTCTCTCACCCCTCAAAAAACCCCACCAAATTTCCCAGCTCCTTGGTAATGGCCATGGCATAGAACCTTGCCTAAGTCAACTCAAAGGCTAAACGTCAACTGCTCATCAGTCTTCCAGACTTAAAATTTAGATTACAAACACTTCATATTTTATCTGAATCAGTACTATATCTTAGAAACGGAAAGACCTGGTATACATTAAGCAGTCTAAAAAAACACCAAGATTGATGGTTTCTTTTAAACCTTTATGCACAGGCATATGCCGTACCTGTAAATGTTTCACTATGTTGACAACTTCTCTGGTAGAATAAGGATAGTTAATAATCCCCTGGTCAGCTAAACTCCTCAGCTCTCCAAAGGCAGCCACAAGTTTCTGAAGGATGGGCTCAGGCACATTTGGTCCATATTGCCTGAGCATTTTGAGCTCTGAATGGGGTTTGGGATTATCAACTGCATGGCAGCTAAAAATATCACCTATAGGAGAAAAGAGATTCACATTCAGCATGCAAGTAATCCATTATAATGCCATAGGAAATACGGAATTACCATTTAAAGAGTCAGTGGTTGTTCACCAAAGCACTTCCATTTTTAAATGTGTAAAACTGTACAGAAAGCCTGTCCAACAATAGGATGGTATAGAGAAGAAAGCAAATGACTGAAGCATAAGAAAAGGAAATGGAGTGACGTGTGGTTTATTCTTCACGGATTTTTCTGTTAAAAAATTATGTAATATCTGAATACAATCCCACTGGGAGATACTCAAATAAAAAAGCCAAAAAAGGGAAGTCTCCCTATAGCTCTGCCAATCCCACTCCCTCCCCTACAGGCACCCAGGATTAACAGTTCAGTGTATTTATTCTTCCACCCTTGCATTAGTCTTTGTAAAAATGCACACATACAAACTCATAGTTTTAGTGATTAATTTTTTTTCATTGGAAAATACTCTTCATATTGTTCTGAGACTGTGCTTTAAACTTTAACACATGTTGAATATTTTCAAGTATTATATACATCTATCTCATACACATGTTTCTTTACGTACACCAAAAAGGGAGAGTTGGTATCATCACTCCATACACAATTTATATCTTATGCAGATTGCTAAATACACTTTGGAAGTTTGTTTTGGAAAAGTAAGCCTTCAGAGACAATGTCTAAACTAAAATTAAGAAAAAGGAATGTAGAAACACAAAGTATTTCAACTATAGTTTAGGCAACTGAGATAATCCTAGAAAGCATAATCTATGCTCAAGAGAGATGGATTTCTCATTTAAAAGTTCATGTAATTTTACTGATTCACAATCCAAGAGACCAGGGGCCAAAGGAAGTTAAAGTAAATAGGTTTGCATTATTTAATATGTTCATTTCAGAAAGAACTTCCTAGTTCTTAACAATCATTTAAATCATACAGGTACCTGGTTGGCTCAGCTGGTTAAGTGTCTGACTTTTTTTAAAGACTATTTATTTATGGGGCACCTGGGTGCCTCAGTGGGTTAAGGCCTCTGCCTTTGGCTCAGGTCATGATCTCAGACTCCTGGGATTGAGCCCTGCATCGGGCTCTCCGCTTAGCAGAGAGCCTGCTTCCTCCTCTCTCTCTGCCTGCTTCTCTGACTACGTGTGACCTCTCTCTCTCTCTCTGTCAAATAAATAAAAAATATCTTTAAAAATTTTTTAAAAAAAGACTATTTATTTGACAGAAAGAGTGAGAGAGCACAGCAGGGGTAACAGCAGAGGGAGAGGGAGAAGCAGACTCCCTGCTGAGCAGGGAGCCCAATGCAGGTTCAATCCTAGGATGCTGGGATCGTGACCTGAGCAGCCGCTTAACCAAATGAGCCACCAGGCATCCTGAGTGTCTTGCCTCGTTTTTGCTTTTTTTTTTTTTTTTAAATTAACATAAAATGTATTATTTGTTTCAGGGGTACAGGTCTGTCAATCATCAGGTTTACACAATTCACAGCACTCACCATAGCACATACCCTCCCCAATGTCCATCACCTAATCTCTTGACTTTTGATCTCAGCTCAGGTCATGATCTCAGGGATGGACATTGGGTTCTTTCCATTGTTTGGCTATGTAAACAATGCTCTATCACCTATCTTTATACTTAAATCGTTGCACGGGTAATTCTCTTGAATGAATTTGTTGATATGGAATTGCTAGGTCAAGAATCCTACTAGGAGTCTGTGCCTGCTTCATACTGAGTATGAGAATTATTGTTATTCAGAATTACCTCCCTGCTATACAGAAGAGAAGTCCTTCTAAAAGGCTCCTGACGATGAAGCTTATCTCAGGACCATTCTGATCCATGCGAATCAGTCTTCTCAGAGCTGGTCTCAAACTCTCAGGGGGATGTGACAAAAACAAAAGACTACAAACCATTCCTTATTTTGTGTTTTATTCTAAGAGGCCCTGAACAACAATGTATAATGTAGTTGTTTGAGAAAATAGGCTCTGGCCTGGAATCAGAGAGACTTCAGTATGAAGCCAAACTCTAATACTCTTACCTAAGTGATGCCAGAAAAAAAAGGATCCCTCTGAATATCCAATATTCTCCTTCTCTATAGTGGGGATAACAAATATTCTCACAAGGTAGTTGTGATGATGACACAGTACACAGCAGCATTCAGTGACAGCCACTTCAGCATTGTTACTAAGATTATTATTGTTATTAATATTTTTGTTATTGTTTTCATTATTGTTTTTACCTAAAGTACCGAAGAAATCATTGCCTAAGAAAGGGAATCCAGGTCTGTTGGCCAAGACAATCATTCTAAAGTCAGGATGAATCACAATAACATTTTCTCTTCCATTAGCATTAGCAGAATCTGAAAAACAGAATTTCTATTTAGTCTTTATTGATATTTCATAATCTTAAGAATATCAAGTTATAGCCTTTAAAATAATGTAAGGAATCCTGCTGCTCCATCATAAAAAACTCTAAGAATCTGGTTGTCACAATTTGGTTACAGGAAAAAAAAAACTTTCTTGAGAACGTTTGCTTAAGAACAGAATATTGATAAAACATATACTGAATTTTACAGGGACTTGTATTTTTATGTAAATTCAGTGTACATCTAAAAGGCAAACTTGTCTGAATATTATCTTGCAGTATTGAAACCTGACTTGTGATGCTATTATCCCTTTAAAAAAAAATAAGAATCCATAATGAAGGATAATCCAAAGGACACTCAAAGGATGACCCAAACATCCTTTAGATTTCATGAGATCAGCAGCTGCATCACTTTGCCTGTCGTTATGCAGCTAAGGAGTGACTTCTGGTTTAGATTACCTACCCTGAAACTTAACACAGAATAAAGGCCTTAAGCACCTAGTCAGCTCACAATGTTAATTTATTTCCAATTAAAGGATTCTACTTCAGTTCTTAAAATAAGTAATTGCAAGTTCATGGAAGCTTCCTTTGTGTAAATGTCAAAAAGGTAGTAAAGAAGTTGAGTATTATGTTTTACTGGCTGATGTACATTTCAGATAGAACTGCTAGTCTAGACGATAATTTCAGTTGGTAAAAACTTTACTGTGGTTATTTTCAGAAGGAGCACTTGTCATCTGGTTTTATTTAAATTCCAGCCTTAGGCTGTCCATCTTTTAAAAAGGATAGCTGTGAAGCACCTGTAATTTTACTTGCGATGAGTCTATAAGAACCTACATTTATCCTTTTTAATATAATCTTTCAAATATGCCATATATTCATATGCTAAATATAATTAATATCCTTAATGTTTGATCCCTGTTAATTTTAGTTGTGGTAAATAAAGGGTATGCCTCACAGGCAAAATTTAATTAGTTAACTAAAATAAAAATAACAATAAAAAATGAAAACTTGAAAAGGAAAGAAAATGGAAAACAAGGCCCTAGAAGTGATGCTTTAAGAAACCATGTTTAGAAAGCCTTAGGGGATCTTGTGTTTAAAATACTGTATACAATTAAATTGGAGTTTAAAAATTAGGATGACTCCTTTTCTTCTAGATTACTCTTCTAAAATGTATTAGAAAATGTAGACAGTCATCAAGAGATAATCACTCTTTAACTACAGTTTTGTTTCAGCAGTTCTTTCTTGTTTTCCAGTCACTATCCTCAAAACGTATCTAAAAAGGGCAGGCAGAATAATCCTGAGAGACTGAATGATCTAAGAGGTAGCATTCAGGCTATCTAGCTCAAATTCTCATTTTTCGTATAAATTCACTGTGAAGCTGGCATGTTGGAATATTTTTATTATTTACTTATGTTTATATTATTTATGTTTTATGCTAATTTCCTAGGCTTTGAAATTGCCATCTTCCAATGATAATGTTGAAGAAGAACCTCTCTCGTGATGTACCCGTGTATTTCTAATGGGTTTTCTTTATATATTCTCTTTGACTATTGAAGATTTTAGCTATTTGTCTCAATTTTTTATGGTTACCCTGCTATTGGCTATATATATTTTCAATGGCTAGTTACAGATGTTCAAGTCTTTTCATCACACAAAAACATTAAATTAGAAACTAGAAAATATTCTCATGTCACGTCAGACAATTTGTCTTTAGGTTAAACAGACTGATGAGACTCATGGATCTACAGTTTTCCTAACAACAAGAAAAAAAAGTAAATAAATAAATAAAAGGAAGAAGATAGTCCAAAGTGAGGATGGGGGTGTGTGTGTGTATGTGCAAGTGCATGTGTGTGTGTATATACATTTTATATGGATTCACCCATATAAAATCCCTGGTAATTTTTTCTAATTGAGTAATAATAAAATTAATTTTAATACTATAAGTCATAGAAACATGCTAGAGCTTTTAAAAAATCCAGATAACAACAAAAGAAAATAAATTGCACACAATAATGGAAAAATGAGTATAATAAGGATTATAGTTGGTATTCTCAGAGTAGAAAAATATAAAGCTGATTTGTCTTAAAACTACTATGAAAATTTCCAAAGGTGCACTCCGGCAATAAAAATGTCAAACAGACAAAGATAGATTCCCATGTACTGACTTTTATAAATGACGGTCAATACAGACAACTTCAATTCTAATGACCTTATGCTTGTTACTTGCAGATAAGTGGCCAGCTAAGTGTGCGATTTGATACCAAAGATGTGAACTTTGCATGTAATAAAAGCTTTGTTATACTCACTTGCAACAATGCGTCTTCCATCTGCTAGAATCATCTCTCCATTTTCCACTAGAGTTTTTAAAATACAGGTGACATTTGTTGGGGCTTTGTCGGCCTCATCGACTACCAGAACATGACCCAACTTTACTGCTTTAACCTTTAAAGACAGGACATTTATCATAAACAAACAAAATGAAAGCAAATGTTTAAACATTTTTATCACTCATTGCTTTGGGTTTATAATAGTAGCTAGTTTTATTTAAGTTATGGATGTACTACCACAAAAAAAAGTGTGTAGCAGAGCTGGAAACAAAATTTGTGAATCTCCACCAAAAGCTTCATCTTGTTACTAAACTGTTAACTCTGCGGTAATCACTTTAGTTCCCTTTAGCACCATAATTATTCCTACGTTTGTGATGTCTGCATTTTACACCCCAGAGTAGGGGAGATTTAAAACAAGTATAACAAATACAGAAATTAAAGTGCCTTGGGAGTTAAGAAGACCGAGACATCACAATCAAGAGTGGATATTAGACCACTGCATTTGTTAGGGCTCTAAAAGAGTGTAGGATTTTAATAGAGCAGAACGGATGGTGAGGTGGGCATTCAAAATAAAAGGGAATCAATGGTGAAACTCAAGAAATCCTAGACATACTTAGGGAAGAGTGAGTATGAGTAGTCTATCTTCGCTGAGGCAGAAATTAAATGTGAGAAAAGAGAGAACAAGGTCTGAAAGGGTAGGTAAGGTCTCTGCTACTAAAAACTTGATTGCCAGACTGAGAAACACGTACTTTATCTCATTAAATAATAAATTCATAAACACTTATGAGTTCAGGCATGATAGAAATGAAGCTTGGAACTACACTTTAAGATGTTCTATCTGGCAGCAATATGCAAATGGACTAAAAGGGGATTACTCTAATAATTTGGTAAAAAAGTGGTTTGAGGGACCTGATTTTAGAAAAGGCATGGAAATGTGGAAATCAAAAGCATTAAACTGATCTGAAGAGTTTTTTGGAGGTATAAGCTATAGTCTTGGCAACTGATTAGATGAGAAGTAGGGAAAGGAAAAATAGGAAGGAGTTCTAGGTCTTAGGTGTCTGATTAATGGTGACGTTATGAAGAGAAAGAAGGTAGGAAGGGGGAATGTTCAATGAATTTAAATGTAAACCTAAAGCTTATTTTTTTAATAGTAAGAAATTTCTCATAACATAAAATAAACCATACAATAAAATTTTCTCATTATATAGTTTTGGCAAATAATTTTAAGGAAATACAGATTGAGAAATAGTTGATTCCCTCTACCACAAATATTTTATTCATATTCTTAAAAAAAAAAAGCTGATAAGGGTTTTTCTTTCTAATTTTACGGCAAAAGTAAACCAATTTAAAAAGAGGGAGAAAATAAATAACTTTCTAACAATAATCCAACTTCAGCCTTCACATCTCTATTCAGGGAAAGTCAGGCCCAACCTGGGGGAATTCAGGAAGGAGATTCTAAAGACTTCAAGCACTTCGAAAACCTCTGACCACAGAGGTTCTCATGTTGGTGTATTTGTGCCTTTGATACAAAGGCACACAGAGGGACACACCTGGAAGGCCAGCATTTCTTTGGGTCTTATGTGGGAAAGTGAGGAATGGGTCTTTCCAGCTACCCAAAACATGGGGCTAATATTTTATTGATTAAAATCTTAAAAAAATTCCAAAAGTGTTATCTAATTTCAAACTCTACATATTTGAAAAGAGCAAATTAAAAAAAAAATTCTGGAATTATAAAGAAATCATTAGAGGATTTCTATCATTCCCTGTATCACTCCAAAGAGGGAACAGAATAAGAAAACATTTTATTTTCTCAATTATCTGTATTTAAATGTCCACTCCTCAAGTGACATATGAATGTTTTCCTGTTAAGACTGAAATCTATCAAAATACAGGGGAAATTCACAAATCGCCCTCTCAAAGGCTGAAATACAACTACCATTCAGAAAAATACAGTCGAGAATATTCATAAAGTTGGATTACTAACCAAAGGTGAGTCTTCATACACAATTAGTCCATCTTTAACAGAAGGCTGAAGAGTAAGGGTTTGTACTGTGGTGTCCCTAAAGTTAAAACAAAACATTTTATAGTTAGTAAGAAAATATACTGACATGAGTAAAAATATAGCACAGGAGGACTTCTTTTTAAGTTTCTGTTCACCATCCTACTTTTCTCAAAATGAATAATAAAAAATGCAATCTCATTCAGCAACACTATTTTGTAGGTGTGAATATAAATTACAAGGGTTTAGGAATCCATTCAAGTTTTACAGATTACTCAGGTTCTTTACTTCTCTTTTTCCTTCTAGGAATTTCCCTTGTGACCATTTCACTCCTCAAAATTACCTTCTGAGGGTGAAGAGGAGAGGTTAAAAAGATATATTTGCATTAAAGAAACAGAGAATCTTGATATATTTGCATTAAAGAAACAGAGAATCTTGCATTAAAGAAATAATATTTATATTATTTGAAAAGAATTTTTATGGCGAGTTTGGTGATGACTGGTCAGCTCATGTGGCCAATTAAAAGCAATTCTGTGAATTACACATTCTGGCCCAAACTGCCATCATTGTGTGCAAAAGCCAGACTGTCTCACCCCAATCCCAGAACCATAGATTTTTGAACATTTCTCCTAGGATTAACGCAACCCTTTTCATTTTCTTAAATCTCTTTGCTAGTATGTACCAGACCTTCCGTAGATCAGGATATTCAAATTATTAATAGTGAGCTATGACTTCCTCACATGATGAGATATGAAGTTCATATCACCTAATAATATTTTTGCCAAAAATATGTACATAAGCTACAGGTGATAGGAAGATCTATACATGTTCAAGGGGACCAATTTTTTATCTTCATCTTCTACATATACTCTTTAAAATAAAAAATCCTAGCCATCTTGATCATGTCACACGGAGAATTAAATTACTTTAAAAATGTGAATAGCACCTTTCTTTATAAGAATTCAAAGTCTTCTTTTCAAACTACCCTACCACTTATTCAAGTAATGAATGGAGTTACAGTTGTGTTCTTTTGAGTACCTACTATGTGTGAGACTTGGGTTGTAAACCTCAGACCTTAGAGGTATAACGTGCTTCTGAAATGTCTCCCCAAATGCTACCATTTATCACATGTGTATCTCTTAAAAAAAAAACAATAAATACCATACAACATTCACAAATAAAGCAAACTTGAGACATCATTCTAGCGAGTTTTTGGTTTAGCAAGACAAATTTAATCAAAATCAGTCAACTGCCTTGAAAAGCAGTTGTGGGGTACTAGAAAGATGATTTTGGAGTCTGACCAATCAGGGTTGAAATTCTAGTTCTTGTCATTTATTAGCCATCTGATCTCGGTTAGTAATACAACCCCCACCAGGAGGCTTGATGATGGACCACTGTGAAAGTCGCTGGCACAGCGTATGGAGGACAGAAAGAGTCTATTTACATGTCAGCTTTGGCAATTTGTTAATCTCATTCTTGCTTTTGTTGTGACTGAAAGTTCTTGCCTGTCTAACTTCCACCTATCTTCAGGTTTTAGCATAGTTGGTTCTAGGCAATGCCTTCCTTGACCTTTTTTAGACAGGTTAGGTGACCCTACTCTATGTCCCCTTTGAGCGCTGGATCTCCCTTATTCCACTAACACACTGTATTGTAATTACTTATTTTAATATCTTTCTACACAGACTATAAGATTTAAGACTGTGGACCACATCTATCTGTCCTCCTGTTCCTAGCATCTAATGGATGTCTGGCTCACAGGATGTATTTAGTAAATATTCATTGAATAAATGAATGCATGAACAAAATGACAAAAATGCTAAAAGTTAAAAATTGACACTGTAGCTTATAATACAATATACAGAATGTGGATTTATAAATTTATTGGATCATGGAACTCCCTCCCCTTTTTAACAAAGAATCTTGAATATAGAGCCTACTTTAGTAAATGTTGGATTAGATTAAGACTTACTCACCTAAATGTTAGGAACCTTTATTTATAATATTTTATTATTTTATTAATATTATAATAAAATATAACAATATATTAATACAGAATATTTTATTATATATTTAATATATATTATATATATTTTATTAATTTATAAGTACACATTAGAAATAAAAGTCATCTCAAGACGGACACTTGGGGTTGACTAGTAAAGGGATTACTGAAAATACAGTTTATGTCCATCATAGACTCCAACTGAGTTGAATTTAGACTTACTAAATTACTAAATTATGAGTAACTCTGAGTAACTCCTCCACTAGAGTCCTCATTTACCAGGGCCTGAGCAGGTATATTGGCAACACAATTATCGGCATTTACAATTTCTAGACTATCCAGCTTCTTTGTGCCTAGCTTGAAAGGCTTCTCCCTCGAATTTGACTAACTGGCGACTGGCTTCTTCAGTGAATTCCCTGGAGATCTGGCCTATTGCCCTTCTTGACCTCTATTCCAAGCTCCCATTCTCAAGATTCTGGATCCTATGGGTCTGATGCCTGTCCCATGATAGCCCAAGCACTATACTTTACAAAGAAATCCATGTTTTTCTTTCATATTGGCTAAAAATAAAATTAAAATGTGTTTGAAATAAATCCTTGAAGATGTTAAGAAAGTGAAAGCATATTGTGACACTTTCTTGGTACTTATCAACTTTTAGTAGGAATAATATATATTGTAATGGTAACCAGTCATACACTCATTTTCCATATTCCTGCGTCTTATAAGTCTCCTGTAGGACATACTTTATGCTATCTTCTACTAAAAAGTTAATTTTTAGAGTTTTAAACAAATAAGAACATAGTTTAACTAATTTCACTTGAATTTGCTGTTAATATTCTAGCAATACAGAAGGGGGGGTGAGGACGAGAAAGAGATGTGTTCACACAGATTTTTATAGCAATAAAATGAATTTCTCACCTCATTCGTCACATATTTAATGGGCAACAACATGACACCTTCCAGCACCAAAATGGAAAAAGGAACTCTTATATCATTGTCAGTGGGAAGGAAATTCAAGCTGAATACCAATTTAAAAAAGGCAAATATAATTGTTCTCTAACACTTGAATTCAGATAGGATACAACTTGCCAAATTAGATTTATCAAAAGACTTCTGTGCTAGAAATAAAAACCATAGTTTGATGGAACATGCACAAATCAGATGATTTCCAAAAGGGACTACAAATGAGAATGAATACAAATGGAAAACATTGCTTTTAGTGGAACACTCTGTGAGAAAGAGGAATTTATAGAAAAAAAAGTAGTTTTGTTCTATTCTTTTAATTGATCCTCCATCCAATACATCAAAGGAAAAGCAAAGGTTAATAAAATATGTCAAATGATATGCAATCAGAAAAAATGTTCAGCTTATATGACAGTAAGTTTCACTAGTTACATAAGAGTGGAAAATACCCTACTATCTACTGTAGAGTACTAATACAACAAGAAAAAAGCTTGTTTTTTCAAGGTACCTTACAATATTATAAAGTTCAACTTAGTTAAGTGATAAGGTAATCATTACTGTCACAAGTAGCATATGAACGAATTCTTAAAGTCAATATAATGATTCTTTTGCAGAAACATTGACTAAAATCATTGCTCTGTATATAGGAACATCTTGGATCAAAAGATTTTAGTTCTCCATACAAATAGGCAATAGACCTAAGAAAATATTTTATTTGCTACAATTTTAATTCTATTACGATTTTTTCCTCTCAAGAACAGCCTTGAAGTAAAAGCTCATAAAAGTTTAAATGCTTTCAACAATATTGGGGAGAAGGAAATTTAAAACACACCTAAATCACATTTCCTTAGCCTAAGGTTTAATTGAAAGATGGTTTTCCAGTATATAACTGCTATCTGTAATACTGAATTAATTAGACTGTTCAGCTAATTGCTGACATAAATGTTCTCACTTCTCCCTATCCTGCAGACCAAAGCTGTCTATCAATTAAGGCCTGTGTAGATAAAGGGGTTACTCAAAGAAATATAGTGCTAAACTCTAGTCTTTTAACTCTTTATTTAAGAGTTTTTTAAAAAATTAGAGTTATTAATGTTTCGATAGAAATTTAATTTTATTCCTGAGGCAATGAAATTAATTATATAAAGACCAGGTTTTTGTCAAAATAAGGAAAAAGAAAACTGGCTTCTGGAGAGCAAGCCCAATCTGTTCTTGGAATGTTGCTTGTAAAGGTACATTAAGCTAATACCTGCTAATTTACAGAGAGCAAGTGATCTCAAAATAGTGACGTTTATTTTGAAAACGGTATTTTAGTAAGTTACGTTTAAATTGGTTATGGTCAGCTTTCTTTTAGGAAAACAACAGTAGTTAAGCATAGGACTGAAGGAAGAAAGCAGACACCTGAGAGTTTCCAACAGCTAATAAAAATTATCTCTAATTTCATAGTTCATTAAATAAAATTGGCTATAGGAACAGACTGCTTGTTAATATAAGCCAAACATGAGAAAGGAAAGAGAGAATATGGCACACAGGAGGCACTTAACAAATATGTGTCGAATATTTTTAAAAGAGGGATGATCATGAAGATAGAAATAAAGAGTAATTTTTGCCAAAAATAGATAAGCATAACACCACTGATTGAAAAGTAAATGATGCTGAAAGATACTTTCAAGTGAAAAAGAGTTCATGGCATCATCAAGAATATCATTTCCACAGGCTTATTTTAAATAATCAATGAAATAAAGGTAAGGGACACAAATAGTAATTTTCACCAATAAAACAGAGAGTGGTATTTAGACATAGCTAATGGCAACAAATTTAAGATTTAAACAATGTTTACAAACATTCTGGGCTCTCCTGAATAGCAACACACCATTTCCTACCCTTGCCTATAAAAGGCAAAAACATTTTGTCATGTTAAGAAACTTCCCAAGGCCCTCAAACAGAAATAGCCACTAATATAGCAACCCAGCATAAAATACAAAAAAAAAAAGAAAGACACAAATTAGCTGTGATTACTGTGATTACCAGCACTGGCCTAAATCTGAGTCTTCCAACGTTGGTCAATCACTTAATCTCTCAAAGCCCAGGATTACTCATTTATACAGAGGGAATTAAAACAGAATATATGAGGAATGTAGTAGAGTAGAAAGCAAGGAAGCTCAAAATGGAGAGAGAAATAGTATTATTGTTTGTGCTTTGAATGCTTTGAGGGAAAAGTCTTTTTAATAAGATAAGCAAAATATTATTTCTGCCAAAGTGACTGAAAAGACTCCAGCTCTTAAAATAGCTGTTTGGGAGGACAAACAGTTTATTTAGTAGTCAATCACTCATCACTAATGTGTCCAGATGCAAAAAATCCTAACAAACCATAAAAGAAAGGAAGACATTAGGGCGATAATATTTATGGAAGGAAGTCCACTGTGATGCAACACTCCACCCTTCAGGGGTAAGTTCTCACTGGGAACAGCAGGTAGAAAACAGCCACAGCAAAGCAGTCATCCAATGGAAGCTAAACATTTCAAAATATGCCTCATTTTCAAAATCTGCTTCCCTCCTCACATCTCCTAGCACTATATTAACACTTCTTTAAAAAGAAATTCCTCCAACACGCAAAGCCATGCTGATAATCAAATCTTTTAACTAAATCTGAAAGTTCTGAGCTGTCCAGCCTTTAAAAATAAATCTACTAAAATGATATACTTAAAGACTGGATCTTCTGTCTCTTCTCTGAAAACTAACTCCCCGACTTGGTAAATTTTAGGAACTCAACATGATCTAATTTCTCTGTGGGAACTTCATTTCCCCTTTTCCAGCAAAAAAAGAAAAATGGTTATAGCGGTCCCTTATTTCCCTTTCCCCCTGACATTAAACAATGCATTTGCTAATGTTTTTAAAAAAGAATAGAAGAACAAAATGCAGATTCAGCTGCAAAGCTGAGTGAGTGGGCAAAGATACACACACAGATAAAAATGTGTAAGGCTGGGGAACACAGTGTCCACTGGGTAAATCTTTATCAGAAAATATAGTAATGAGTAATTTATATTTTTTAAAAGCCTCAGTAATTGGGTAATAACATAAAAGTGTGATAGAGCCAAAATTTAATAAGTGCATACCCTTCTATATCAGGATGTTACCGAATCCTTCCCTCAGTAAGTATGTATTGAACATTTACTAACGGGCATCACTGTAGATGTTGGAGAAGTATCTGTGAACAAAACAGGTAGAAATTCCTTCCCCCGATGAACTTAAATTCATAATATATTTAAGTGAACTTAAGTCGCCACACTAATAATGTGGCATCTTTGGTATGGTATGAACTAGACCTTGCGTGAGATTAAATATCAAAATATCTTTTACCAGATATTTTATCATTTACCAGATATTTTCTCATTTTATTCAAAATGAAAATGAAATATCTATTTTATTTATTTATTTATTTAACAGAGAGAGAGAGAGACAGTGAGAGAGGAAACACAAGCACGGAAGCAGCAGAGTAAAAGGGAGAAGCAGACTTCCTGCCAAGCAGGGAACCAAATGCAGGGCTCGATCCCAGAACCCTGGGATCATAACCTGAGCCAAAGGCAGACGCTTAATGACTGAGCCACCCAGGCACCCTGAAATACCTATTTTTGATCTCTTAAGACAAATGAGAAACAGACTGCTGCTACTGAAGTCCATCAGAAGACTTATGTCTGCCAGCCCTCCATGATGCTGGCTCAGCACGTGTCTTCTGGTTAATAATCTGGAATACATTTTCTATGAAATACTTATTGCCTAAAACTCACTACGTAAGTTGCATTTTGTATATGTCATAATATTATTCGGTATACTATAATCTTGAATTATCTTACCCTCATTTCTGACTGTTCATCAACTTAAAAAACTCACAATGCTTAGTGTTAAATTTATCACACTTCAAGTACTCAGGTCAAGTAGAAAAATAGGATGTAAATAAGCATTGTAGCTGGAGAACTCTTAAAGGAAATCCATGTTTAAGTTTTCTGTAATATTCCTACTATTTTATTAAGCTTTTATCAAAACAAGATATATCACATTTATTTATTTATTTATAAGCTATTTGCTTTTTTTTTTATTATGTTCAATTAGCCTACATATACTACATCATTAGTTTTTGATGTAGTGGGTGGAGATGAGCACTGGGTGTTATAAGCTATATTGCTTTTAGAAGCAAAAGTTGAAGAGTTCATTTCAGCCTCAGCCATTTTCCAGTGCCATTTATTTTATTTATTTTTTATTATTATGTTCAGCAAGCCAACTTATAGTACTTACTTTATTTTTTTAAGATTTTATTTATTTATTTGAGAGAGAGAGAGGGTGCACACATGCAAGTTGGGGGGGAGAAGCAGACTTCCAGCTGAGCAGGGAGCCTGATGCAGCGCTCGATCCCGAGACCCTGAGGTCATGACCTCAGCCCAAGATAGAGGCTTAAATCACTGAGCCACCCAGGCACTCCCATTTTATTATTATTTTTTAAAGATTTACTTATTGATTATTTGAGAGGGGGAGAGAGAGAGAGGGTACAAGTGGGAGGGGTAGAGGGAGAAGGAGAATCCCAAGCAGACTCCATGCTGAGTGTGGAGCTCAACACGAGGCTGCATGTCATGACCTGAGATCATGACCTGAGTCAAAACCCAGAGTCAGATGCTTAACGGACTGTACCCCCCAGGAGCTCCTCTAGTGTCATTTTAATGGCAGAGAAGGAACACATACCTCCAAGGACTTAGAGGTCAGAGGATGGGAGCAGAGCTCTAAGTACATTTCTTTGTCATCTTAAGTTTTATCTTAAAATTTGATGGGGATTTTGAAGGCTATTCTATAACATACCCAGTTGTTTCAATACAAAGACAGTTCAGTCACCATGAGAGAAGCGGCCATGAGAAGTTGAGCCAATACCTGTAGGAAACTGGGCTGAGCTGAAGAGAGCTGGCACAGCAGAGCCAGGCCAGCCTCTAGCCACCTTTGCTCGCCCGTTTGCTATCTTATTTCTCGAGTCCAAATTAAGTAAATGAGAGGTTATAAGTGGCCATCATGTTTCCACTGCTTTATGAACTCTTCAGGCTAATCACCATGGAGGGCCTCCAGAATGACACTGCAAAGGCCGTCACAGCGCTCTCTGACTCGTGCTGGTGGGCCTTCCATTAGCTCACCTTTTTCAGATATCAAGCAGCCTGTGTCCCGCTGGGACTTGAAAAGTTCTCTCACCTGTTGGGCGATCTCTTCTACTCTTATAGGATGAACAGGAGGCTGTGGTTCATTTGTCCTGTTCTCTCATTTGAGTTTAGGGATTATTGGTGTTTACTTATGGTTGTTAGTCAGGAGAGCTAGAACCATACCAAAAAAGGAAAAGAGTACTGAGTACTCTTTAGTAAAGAGTACTGAGCACTCTTTAGTAAAGAGTACTGAGTACTCAGTACTCTTAGTAAAGAATACTAAGGTGAAACTTACAAAAATAAAAGGGGTGTTTATAAGAGGCAAAAGATTAGACAGGCTACTCCATCAGTGCTACTCAAATGTCAGCTTCTCAGTGAGGCCTTCCCTGGTCAGCTTATTAAAAACTATAAGCCCTCGTCCAGCTCCCTCCTCTGCTTTATTTTTCCCCACAGCACTTTCTACCTGATACACTATGCATTTTAATTATCTTGTTCTCACTCTCTCCATGCCTCTCCCTTTCGCGAGCAACTAGAATGTAAACATAAAGGCTGGGGTTCTTTTTTTTTTTTTTTTAAGGCTGGGGTTCTTAACTCTTTTGTTCCTGACATAATCACTCAAGCTAGAGAAATGACCAGGATATAACAGGTGTTCCATAATGTTTGTTGAAACGTATGCCTTTCACTCAACTATTTCAGTCACACATTCTAAGGCTGTAATGAATTATTCGGAGTTTCTTAAGCACTGTGCAAATTGTGTATATTTTTTCTGATAAGTTTCTCTTCGCTTTTTCTCACTTTGCCTGGCAAACTATTCAGGCCATCCCTTAAAGGTTCAGCTCAAATGCTGTCTCCTCTTTGAAGCATTACTTGTTTCTCACTTCTATCCTCCTGGTTGAACTAACTGATAGAAAGTACTTTACACTGAAGAACTCTTTAGTTGCTCATATGCCTTTCCTAGACTGTGAAGACAAAGCATACCATCTATACACAGGGGGTATCATCTATATATTTAGTGCCTCTCACCGTGCCTCATACCTTCTAGGCAGGCAATAAATGTTTGTTCAAAGAATGAATGAATGCATGAGTATATTAAACAAGTATGATCTACTTCCAACACAGAAGGCAGATTATTAGGTATGATGGATTCTAAAAGATCAGAGATGCTGTTCTCAAGAAGCACACAGGACGGAGAGGAATAAAACAAATAAAATTCATGTCAGAGTGTGAGAAAGGCAGCAACAGAAATTAAAACAAAGTTCAGAGGAAAAGGCAGGGAACAGAGGAAAAGGCAATTAGTTCTGACTAAAAAGAACAGTCTTTTTTTTTTCTTTTTTTAAATATTTGTATTTATTTATTTGACTGAGACACAGCAAGAGAAGAAATAAAAGCAGGGGGAGTGGGAGAGGGAGAAGCAGGCTTCCCACTGAGCAGGGAGCCCAATGCAGGGCTCTATCCCAGGACCCTAGGGATCATGACCTGAGCCGAAGGCAGATGCTTAATGACTAAGCCACGCAGGTGCCCTGAGAACAGTCTTGATGATTAAATATTATTTTAACTGGCAGGTATAGGGAGAAAATGCTTCCAGGCAGAGAACAGACAAACGTGTAGAAGTTCAATGATACAAGAGAAATTTGGGGGAACACTGTCTAGAATATACTTGCAGGGAGGAGAGTAGAGCTGGCCAGGAGAGGTGAGCTAGAGTGTTCAGTTTTCTTAAATGTCATGCTCAAGGTTTGGTTTTCATCTCATAGAAATGAAGCACCAATCACCTGTTCATTTCAGAGAGAGGACTCTAACCGGATGTCTGAAAGATGGATGGGAAGGAGGAGACATTGCATTTATTCATTTGTTTAACAAATATTTACCAAACATCCACCACATTGTCCAGACATCATGCTTGAAGGAAGCAGTTCAAAGACACATCCTTGCCCTTAGGGAGACCTCTATGATCAGCAGAGGAGACAGAGGTGGGAACATGGAAATGTGATAATAAATGACATGCACAATAGCAAAGACTGTTCTAGGTCAGTGGCTCTAAATATACTATCAGTGAAAGTTTTTTCTGATAAGATACACTCTAAAATATATAAAAACAGGGGGCGCCTGGGTGGCTCAGTGGGTTAAGCTGCTGCCTTCGGCTCAGGTCATGATCTCAGGGTCCTGGGATCGAGTCCTGCATTGGGCTCTCTGCTCAGCAGGGAGCCTGCTTCCCTCTCTCTCTCTCTCTGCCTGCCTCTCCATCTACTTGTGATTTCTCTCTGTCAAATAAATACATAAAATCTTTAAAAAAAATATATATATATATATAAACAGTAACAAAATCTGAGCTAAGATGAAAAACAATACCTTAAAATGCTTTTAGATTTTGTTAATAATACAAAAAACTTGTTCTCATTAAAAATTAAAGGATATTGCACAGAGAAGGAAACAGTTAACAAAACCAAAAGACAACTGACAGAATGGGAAAAGATATTTGTAAAGGATATATCAGATAAAGGGCTAGTATCCAAAATCTATAAAGAGCTTATCAAACTCAACACCCAAAGAACAAATAATCTAATCAAGAAATGGTCAGAGGACATGAACAGACATTTCTGCAAAGACATCCAGATGGCCAAGAGACACATGTAAAAGTGCTCCACATCACTCAGCATCAGGGAAATACAAATTAAAAACACAGTGAGATACCACCTCACACCAGTCAGAATGGCTAAAATTAACAAGTCAGGAAATGACGGATGCTGGTGAGGATGCGGAGAAAGGGGAACCCTCCTACACTGTTGGTGGGAATGCAAGCTGGTGCAACCACTCTGCAAAACAGCATGGAGGTTCCTCAAAAAGTTGAAAATAGAGCTACCCTATGACCCAGCAATTGCACTACTGGGTATTTACCCTACAGATACAAATGTAGTGATCCAAAGGGGCACCTGTACCCGAATGTTTATAGCAGTAATGTCCACAATAGCCAAACTATGGAAAGAACCTAGATGTCCATCAACAGATGAATGGATAAAGAAGATGTGGTGTATATATATATACAATGGAATACTATGCAGCCATCAAAAGAAATGAAATCTTGCCATTTGCGATGACGTGGATGGAACTAGAGGGTACAATGCTTGGCAAAATAAGACAATCGGAGAAAGACAACTATCATATGATCTCCCTGATATGAGGAAGTGGAGATGCAGTGTGGGGGGTCTGGGGAGTAGGAAAAGAATAAATGAAACAAGATGGGATCGGGAGGGAGACAAACCACAAGAGACTCTTAATCTCAAAAAACAAACTGAGGGGGCACCTGGGTGGCTCAGTGGGTTAAAGCCTCTGCCTTCGGCTCGGGTCGTGGTCCCAGGGTCCTGGGATCGAGCCCCACATCGGGCTCTCTGATCAGCAGGGAGTCTGCTTCCTCCTCTCTCTCTGCCTGCCTCTCTGCCTACTTGAGATCTCTGTCTTTCAAATAAATAAATAAAATCTTTAAAAAAAAAAACAAACTGAGGGTTGCTGGGGGGAGGTGGGTAGGGAGAGGGTGGTTGGGTTATGGACATTGGGGAAGTTATGTGCTATGCTGAGTGCTGTGAAGTGTGTAAACCTGGCAATTCACAGACCAGTACCCCTGGGGCTAATAACACATTATATGTCAATAAAAAATATATTAATAAAAAATTAAAGAAGGATATTTTCCAGAAGAACAAGATGACTGATACACTTTAGTATTTGTGTGATGTAAAGGTCTAATCCTAAATTCAGTTCATTTTGAGACCCGTTAATGGCTACTATAGCTGAAAAAGCACTCACAAAGACATGGAGATCTGAATAGAAGAGCAACATTGACTGTACTCCCTATAGCACAACATGCATCTTTCATTCTCATTTATCAGACATATAAACAATTTTGTTACTCAAGCTTGGGAATTTCCATCTCTCCTGATGTCTATCAATGGTTCTGCAAACTAATCAATGCCACATTTTATATTTTGAACAAATGGGTTCAAAACTCATGGCAACTCTTCATTTGTAAGACTTTTAAACATATCAGGAAATTGTATTTCAAATTGTTTTAGTGTATAGATGAGACACTTGGGGAATATATGATCTATTTCTACATTTCCCACCTTCTGATACCACATGTGTGGGATTTCCATACCCAACAATTCTCTAATTCTCTGCAGAAACCAACTGGGTGTCTACAGGGTAATTCAATTCTTCCACTAACTGTGGGGTTAGCACAGACTCCACTGGTCCGGCGCTCAGTATTGCGAGACTGCCCCCACTTCAGACACCAATGGCAAGTCCCAGGCCTTCTATACTTTGTACAGAACAGCTCTAAATCAGGGGTTTCCAGGACCCACTTTTCAGGTTCTACAATTTGCTAGAATAGCTCACAGAGTTTAGGAAGTCACTGTACTTACTACTCCTGATTTATTACAAAGGATACAACTTAGGAATAGACAAATGGAAGAGAGATATAAGGCAAGTTAAGGAAAGAAAGGGGAATGTGCATAGAGGTTCCACGCCCTCTTTAGGTATACCACCTTCCCCAACATGTCCGTGTGTTCACTAACCCAGAAGCTTGCCAAACTCCACTGCTCAGGATTTTTATAGGGGTCCCATTAAGTAGACATGATTGATTAAATCGTTGGCCATAGGTAACGAACTTCATCTGCAGTGCCCCTCTTCTCCTCTCCCAGAGGTAGGCGGGTGGAACTAAAGTTCCAACCCTCTAAATCAATAGGCTTGGTTCCTCTGGCAACCAGCCACCCAGATGGAAGCTATCCAGGAGCCCAATAGTTACCTTCTTTGCATACAAAAAGACACAGTCTCACTCCAGAGATTACAAGGGTCTTAAAACTGGGGAAGAAGATCCATGTTATAAAAGAATGATACTTTTATTACTCAGGAACTTACAGGGTTTTAGAAGCTCCTACGCCAGGAATGGGAATGAAGACCAAACATATTTCTCACTCTATCACAATATCACAGGGAGAAATACATTATTTTCAGCAACAAAAAAGTCTAACCATTGAAACAGTTATAAACACCTGATTTAAAAATGCTCTCTGAAAAGAATTTTGTTTTGTTTTGTTTTATTTTGCTTTGAGAGACAGAGGAAGCAGGGGAAGGAGAGGCAGAGAGAGAATACCAAGAAAGCTCCACACTTAGCCCAGAGCTCAAAGCGGGGCTTAATTTCGTGACCCTGGGTACAGGACCTGAGCTAAAATCAAGAGGCAGACACTTAACCAACTGAGCCACCCAGATGCCCCGAAGATATTTTTTAAGTAGTTATTTCCTACTTTACTGCTAAAGCATGACTTTACCTTGAAGGATCAAATTAAAGGTTTTTTAAATTTTTAAAATATTTGTTATGGGGCATCTCTCTGACAGTCTCTGAATACACATCAACACATTGTGACCTCCTGACACTCTAGAAGACAAATGTGTAGTTAGTTTCAACAGATCTTTTAAATACTTCACAATAAGACTGCAAGTGAGACAGCAGTGTAAAAATTTTTCATGGTTAGTTTCTATCTCCTTACAAAACACTGAAATAATTCTGGCTTTATTTTAAAAGTCTTGGTTTTATATGCAGTATCAAAGTGGAGACTCCTGTAGCACTTTGCGCAAATCTGCTTTCAATCTCTTTGTAGCCATCTTTGTTCTGAAACACTATGAAGAGAACACTACTCGTGTGTGATGTCCTCTGTAACCTTACTCCAGAGACTTTTCTCTTTTCAATCAGATCAGACGTACTATCTGATGGTGTTACTTACATAATTTTCTGCCAATTTTGTTTATACATCAATACTCTTTTCAAACCAGAGTTATTTTTCAAGCATCTTTTAAACCACTGTCCATTCTGCAAGGGTAAGACTTTTCCAGGCCGAGTTGATGAGAAAGGGCATTCCAGGCTATACGAGCTGCATGTGGCAAGTTATGGAGTCATGAATATGGATGTGATACTTGGGAATCACAAGCAGTTCATATGGCTTACGCGTAAGTATGTGGGAGAGAAAGGGTGGAAGACCAGTGAAGGAGCAGATGGGGCTCAAACTGAGGAGTATGGACTGGGTGCTGTTGGCAGTGGGAGTTATCAGAGGGTTCTGAGTAAGACAGTAAGTGATCGAATTTATTAGTTGGAACAACATGAAACATGAGAAAGATATACTGGAGGCTGAGTTCTTAGCCAGGGGACTACTGTGATAATCTAGGCAAAAGATGAGGAATAGAATTATGGCCCAGAGGAGAAGGGAGGGAGATACTAATCTCATAGAAGGGTGGAATTGAAAGGACTTGGTCACAGCTCTGGAGTGCTGGAAAAGAAACTAATGCAATAATCCAGGTATTACCAGTGACCTTGGGAAAGGACAAGAGGATGATTTTACCAATTCCCAATCACGTAATTAACGCACCTTTACTGACACTTGCCATTAACCAGGTAGAAAGGGAGTTGGAGGACACTGACAAAAGAAACTTGGTATGAAAAGATGGCTATTTTAGATTTGAAATGTCCCAGAGATACCTATGTTGGTATTTTAAAAAGAAGAATGCAGATACAAAGCCAAGAAAAGAAGGGGCAGAAGATGTGGCACTCACCTATATATGGATAGATGATAACACAGACTTATAGAGAGGAGATTTAATTTTAACTGGCTCCCTACCACATGCCAGGCGCTGTCCTAGTTACATGTGACATATGTCATTTAATCTTTATAATAACTCCCTAATAAAATTTGGCCTCAAAGAGGTTACCCAAACTCATGCTTTCTTTCTTTTAACAATGTGAGGCTTCCAGGACACCTGGGTGGTGCAGTCAGTTGAGTATCCGACTCTTGGTTTTGGCTAAGATTGTGATCTCATGATTGTGAGATCAAGCCCCGAGTTGGGCTCCATAGTCAGCGTGACGTCTGCTTGAGATCCTCTTTCCCTCTCCGGCTGCCCCTCCTGTTCGTGCTCTCTCTTTCAAATAAGTATTTTTTTTTTTTTAAATGTGAGGCTTCCATTTTCTTTTAGCTCAGTTTTATAATAAATGGTTTTATAATAAACCATTTATAATAAATGGTTTATGATTTTTTGACAGCACATTCCTGAAATCCGTATCTTAAAACATATTAATAGGGTTGACTACAGCATTATTGCCATCTAACCAGTTATGATCAGAAACCAGTAAAAAGTATTAGTAACACTGTTTTAAGTAATGCACAAGCAGAATAAGAGTCCTTGGTGGAAAAATGATAGGCAATTGTATACCACTGTCACGGAGAGTTGGTTAAAAAACCCTTACATTCAGAATGTGTGTGCGCATGTAATATAAAGGACACCTTTGTTGGTACAGTGTGCAAAACTCATAGTCCTATCCCTTGCTTTAATCAGTTTCATTTGGCGGCAGGCTCACCCTGCTCTGTTCCTGATTTCCCGTTCTAATCAGGGAATGAGATACATGACTCACTGGTCTTGCTCAAAGAGGTTATAAATCTCATATCTGGGGATTTATAACAAGTCGCGTATACTTCTGCCTCTGTGTCCCCCATTTTCCGGTTATCACACCAATATTCCCCCACAGTACCCTAATTCCCTCTAATTCTACTCCCCTGGATCAGACCCTAGCTAGGCCCAGTACCTTGAGAGGTTTGCTGGAGTCTTATTTCAACCTATCACTAGCCTAAGTTCTCACCACCCTCTCTCTAGTCACTGTCACCTGTAATCTTTTATGGATGCATCTTGCATTGGGCCAATTTATCCATGGAGTCTCCAGAACACACAGAGCTACTAAAATGCTAGTCTGTCTTGCTGCAAATCCCACCACAATTATGAAGATGGTCATTGCTGGCAAATGTATCCATTGTATCCTTATCACATTAGCCTTTAAAACATTTTCACATAATTTCCATCCTAGCATCAATACTTCTGTTTATTGTATTATTTATTTATTGCATATTTCCTCTTCACCAGCAGAAACAAAGCTTCATGACAGCAACGACCTTGTCTGTCTTGTTCACTGCTGTATTTTTCAAGGCCTAGAACAATGCTAGGGACTGCACTGTCCCTCCATAAAGGTTTCTTGTAGTATATGGTGTCGGTGCCCTCCACAGATTGCCTTTACCACCAAATGCACCTAGCCCCCGGCTATTGCAGCAATAATTTCTGAAAGCTCATAGCTGTACCCTTCTCCAAAGAACTGCCCTCCACCAGTGGGGAGCTACTGTGCCTGGAAATGCCTGGGAGATCACATGTTCCCCTGAGGGGGAGGCCCATAACCAATGACTTACTGATACGGGGGCAAAAAAGGCTGAACCTCTTGCTTCCAGATGGATAACCGGGTAGTGTCATTCATGCTCCAGAGCTCTGTGTGAGGAGGCTGAGGTCAGACTTCAACTAAAACCATTTCTTTTCCACAGCTGCATCCTAACTCCTTCACTTCTCTGCAAGTTTTACCTCAAGACACTCCCTCTAAAATTACTTACACAAACACTTCCATCTTAGGCTCTGCTTCTAGATATTTGTTGACTGACTGAATGAATGAATGATGTAAAAAGCGGAAACAATTTTTTAGCAATGTGCTGAATTCTTCCTGTACAAAATACTACAGACACATTGCAGTTACCAGAAAATACTTAACGGAGTTGTGAACTGAGCAATCCTATTAAAACACAAATGTACTTAATTAATATAGGCACCTCATGCCATCCCTTTTTGCTGTTGTCATTGCTGCCAGCATCTGAAGAGTCTGGCCGACAGCAGAATCTGCCTCACCAATAAGGAGCAGCACTTAATAAAGCATTTTAGACTTTAATAAATAGAAAGACTCCTGAGAAGTAGAGGGCACTGGCCCAAGATACTTCGTTAGTCTCTCTGCTTACCTAAGGGTGCTGTGAGAAAGCGGCCACTCAAGCTTACTGGAGAGGCCGAGAGAGAGAAAAGAGCAGGTACGTGGTTAGGATGTGATGTTAAGTCTGTTCAGATAATCTGATATGGAAACAACTGTAAACTTGAGTTTGTTTTTATTTTTGTTACAACTAAGGACCGAAACCTTTTTTAATCATTCCCCCATCAGGGTAATCCTAATTTTATAATGGAAGTCATGTGAGAAAATAATTCTCTTAGCAAAAATGTGTTTTACAAGTTAAAAAAAAATACCCACAAAGGATTGGAAGGTTATAAATTAAATTGACATTAGTGACTGACTTGAAGAGGGAGAGATGAGATTGGGGTGGTGGCTGAAGGGGACTTGAGCTATAATTACAGCATTTTATTTCTGTAAAAGGAAGAGCAGAATCCAATTTGAGAAAAATATTAACAGTTGTTAAATCTCAGTGATAAATCTGGGTAGGTGTTATATAGTTCTATTTACATTTTCTGGATTTTTAAAAGTTTTCCTCAATCTAAAAAAGTACGTAACACTTGACAGGAATGTGGCTATTCTCTAGGGGCAAGAGATAGAGCAAAACTAAGACAAAATGCATCGGGGATTGGTGGTTCTCAAACTTGTTTAGCTTGTGACTTAGGAAATAAAAATGAAAGATCTTCCTTGTTTCCAGTCTTCTCTTCTGAAACAGCCTGCGGCATGCTGATGGCTGGGACTTCTAGATTCAGGGGTTTGTGTGCAACTCTAATTGAGCAACCTCTCTAACCCTCGGCCTGTGGCTGGAGCACCGAGAGAGCTGACGCGGCATCGGCCTGCAGGGGGCATCGGCCTGCAGGGGACATCGCATACAAGGCCACAGGAATTCATTCAGTTCTTATGAATTCCCAGGGTGACAGCTGATGAGCTTACTCAGGGGAGGCAAAATAAGGTTTGAAGTGGCGGGAGGGTGGGAGGTCGGGGTACCAGGTAGTGGGTATTATAGAGGGCACGGCTTGCATGGAGCACTGGGTGTGGTGAAAAAATAATGAATAATGTTTTTCTGAAAATAAATAAATTGAAAAAAAAATTTTTTTTCATTAAAAAAAAATAATAATACGTTAAAAAAAATAAGTTGGATAACCAGGAAAACTGGTCAAGAAAACAGAAAATGAAATTTCATAAGATGTTACTACTGAAAAAATGGAAAAATATGGAATAAGTGGCCAAAGGAAAGACCCTGGGGTCAAGATGAGCAAGGGTTAGAAATACCATGCTAGAATTTAAAAAAATTAAGCTATTATCCATGGATTGAAGTCTAGAAAGTAAAACTTATTTTACTGACAATCTTACCACATGGCTGGTACTTTAGTGAGGAATTGTCTCAAGTTGTTTTTTTTTTTTTTTCTTTTTTTAAGATTTGTTTTTTATTTATTTGTTTTTTTAAAAAAGATTTTATTTATTTATTTGACAGACAGAGGTCACAAGTAGGCAGAAAGGCAGGAAGGGAAGCAGGCCTCCTACTGAGCAGGGAGCCTGATGTAGGGCTCCATCCTAGGACCCTGAGATCATGACCTGAGCTGAAGGCAGAGGTTTAACCCACTGAGCCACTCAGGCACCCCTAAAGATTTATTTCTTTTAGTGAGAGAGAGAGAGAGAATGCAGGGACAGAGGGAGAGAGAGTCTCAGGCAGAGACTGCACCAAGTGCAGAGCCTGACGCAGGGCTAGATCTCACAACCCCGAGATCATGACCTGAGCTAAAACCAAGAGTCAGAAACTTAACCAGGTGCCCCACGAATTGACTGAAGTTCTAGCACCACGGAAATACTATTCAATCAACACAACAAAGTCAAGAAGCAACATGGTGCATGGTTAGAGCATAGGGCTGATGCCAGGTCATAAGAAGCCTGCTCTGTAACCTCAGCCAAGTTATTTAACTCTTCTGTGCCTCAGCGTCCTCATCTGCAAAACAGAGAGGGAAACCATACTGATCTCAGAGAATAGTAGCAACAATGAGTTACAATTTGAAAACAGTTTAGAACAGTGCCAAGTTCAGAGCAGTGGCTGTGTACATGTTTGTTAAAGAAACAAAAATAATACGGAAATTTAAATGGATTTGAAGATTATCCAGAAAGGAGTAAAAAATTATTACAAACCTGAACATCTATGTGGAAAGGTTGGAGGGACTGGCATAATTCCTTTAGTGAAAAAGAGGCAGTAGAAGACATTCTTAGTGGGAAAACTACTGTCCAATGACTGATAAAATTGGTTCTAAAATAGCTTTTCAAGCTCAGAGTGGGTAAGATGAGCCAGGAGTATTTCAGAGGTTTTGCAGAGCAGCTGACCTGTGGCGTGTCTCCAGCCCTCTAATGCTCTTATCAGTGCTAAGAATGTCCTGATGGCTCAATACTAGTTTTTTTTCTGTGAGACTTAGAAAAGCTCTTAGTTTTTCTATTTTCTGTCAATACATCCATTTTTCCTCTGGGACTTTGTGAATTTCTAAATTTAGACTGTCACATTCAGTTTTCCTCAGCCTGAGGACAGTCTTGTATGTTGAATTATGCTGTGCCCGCATCTTCCTCTTGGCAACAACCCTTGCCTCTATGCACACACAGCCCACGTTATACCAAGCTGCCTCTCATGTCCTGGTTTTTAGATCGTACGTTTTCAATAACCATAATGCTCTGTTCTCTCTTCTGTACTTAGAAAACTCCTGCTGATCCCTTAACACTCCATCTGAGTACCACCTTCTTCAGACACCTTCACTATATCACACGTGTATACTCAGAGCTGGGCACCTCTCCCCAACGTTCCCACAGAAGCTGCACATGCTTCTTTCCTAGCTCAGATCCAGCATCGTACTGTAATGTTGCAGTCTCACCCACCGACAAGCAAGCTCCTCTATCTAGGTCAAGATCGATATCATCATCTATACAACATCAGTGCCTTAAAAGCCACTGACAAACAAGAATTCAGTAAGTACAAATTAGATAAATGAATTAATACATTGTGAATAAACCAGACTCTTGCCCTCAAAAAGTGTCCTATTTAGATGGTGGGGAGGCATGGCTGGGGAAAGTGGAGGGGATGCAAATAAGATGGAGAAATTAAATATAATGCAAATCTGAGTGAGAAAAGAAAGTGGGTTATGTGGCAAGAAACTAATGTTTATTAGTTTGCCTAAATACTTAAGTGCCCAAATTATGTCAGACACTGATTGGTCCTTTCCACACAGTCTCTCATTTAATTTTTACAAGCAGCCTGGCAGATATTATTATTTCAATTTGATAAATAAGGAAATTAGGACTCAAGAAGTTCAAAGTCATGAAAAAGTTAATGGCACAGATAGGACCTGATCTCGAAAACTCTTATTCTTTCTTTCACAATGGTACAAATTTAGTTCTGTGCAGTTTCAGAGGATGGAAAAGTTACATTCATAATAACAAATCAGAAAAGTTCCATGTAGAGGTAGAAATGACCCAAATCTTGAAAGATAAGAAGAGAAACAGTAAATTTTAGATGGAAGAATAAAGACAGGCATGGATACAAGCTCAAAACTTGTGAGTGGGACACAGAATGGTCCAGTCTGGAATAAGCTGAGCAGACATGAAGGAAATCCCACTAAAGAAAAAGTCTGAACTGTACTGGGAACCTGGGAACTCTATATTCACAACGGGCATCACTATTAGAAAAATAATCAACCAAGAGCATATGGGAATGCTAATGATTGATCTGTGCTGTCATCTTCATATATGAAGGGGAGCAAATGAAAAAGAACCCTGGTAAATTAAATATTTCAAAGCCTTATGCTAGTTCTTAATATAGAATTATACTTTTAGAGGAAATACAGCTACAGAAGGTGACATATCAAGTGTCCTCTTATTTGTCAAAGTAACATAACATTGTGGAAAAACAAATAAAAAGACACTTCACAAATATGAGACATGGGGTCTCTTCCGTTTGTAATACATACCATAAAAGTAATCATATCCATTAATCTTTTAAATTAAATCATATACAGGAAAATATCTTGATTTTAATTAAAGAATGAATTAAGTTGCCCAGCTTGCTCATTTATATTCAAATATAAGATGGTAATACTTAAAAAATACACTGGTTGTATGTTTTATTCATGTATGTCTGGTGATGG
This sequence comes from Neogale vison, assembly GCF_020171115.1. NCBI lineage: Eukaryota > Metazoa > Chordata > Mammalia > Carnivora > Mustelidae > Neogale > Neogale vison. Next base: position 114,013,944 of record NC_058095.1, on the reverse strand, counting down.
TTTTACTTATCAAGAGAATGTGCTGAGTGTCCCATAAATAATTTTGTTGGAATGACATCTATAAACTAAACTGAATGTGACTGATTATTTAGATGGTGACATCACAAATCCATGAAAAGGAATCTAAAATAAAGTAAAGACGTTAAGTAGGTCACCCATAGATCAGAGAAGTCCAGAACATTTTTCTGGACTGCTGTTTTTAGGTCCTTTAAAACATGTTTTTCTTAAAGGAATTTTATGACCTTATATTTTATGGCAAATATAGCCCTAAAGTTGAATATAATGAAAAACTCCCCATATTGAAATTAAATTTAATTAATGAAAATCCTTTAATATTTTATATTTTCAATAGAAACAGAGAGTTTTTACTTCCAACTTTATATAACATATTAAATATCAAATATTGCCAAACAGAGATACCTGGGTCTGTGTTAAAATGAGTAGATATTTTATTTGTAATAAATCATCAATCATATATGTAGCAATGGGTGCTATAAACAAAAATAATACAAATATTAGGCTCTGAAGTTTATTATACTTTGAATTTAGAAAGTTTTTTCATAGATAACATATCTGTATAGTTGTGTAGGCAATGTCAAAATTACCACAGAACATAAATAAGCAGCCCATAATTTTTTACTATTTACGGATCATTTGTTACCTTACGACAAAAGGCTGGTATAAAAGACACTGTAGGCAGAAAGTACGGTGTGGTATCTCTAATCTTCTAAACTATTAAAGCACCTTGAATACCATCTTCTTCTTGCCTAAAGATATTAAAATATAGAGCTAAAAGATACTAGAAATGACCTTGTCTACCTTTCTTAATCAGAGATTAAAGAACTGAGACCCAAAGGGAAACCCCAAGAAACACAGTTCCAGATACATAAATTAAAAAGTGAAAATCAATTATATAAGCATTCAATAAAAAAGCTTAAAAAAGAAAAGCACATTAAACCCAAAGAAAATAAAAGAAAGGGTATAATAAGATAAAATCAGAAATTATTGAATAGAAAAGAAACATACAAAAGCCAAAAGGTGGTTGCTTGAACACAGCAATAATGTTGATAACCTCTTGGCAAAACTGATCAAGAATAAAAGAAAAAGAAGACAAATAATCAATACCAGGAATAAAAATGAAGATATCATTACTGAGCCTAAGGACAGTAAAATATCATATGATATTATAAACAAGTTTAAACCAACAATTAGAGAAAAACAATTCCTAGAAAAATAAGACATCAAAACTTCTTATAACTATTAAAGATGATGAATTATAAGCAAAAGGCCTGTTTACAATCAGTGTGACGGTGACATACACCCAGGAATAATTACTAAGTACCTGTTTTATTTCTTTGCCTCCTTTTTTTCTGATTGTGTTCCATAATTTACAATCAGAATTGACTGATGCAATTTAGCCTAATACATCTTTCTTTAAAAATATTTTGGTGTTCAATATATACAAATGGAAAAACTGCCCCATCATACAAAGGGACTCTCACATAAAGTGACTACTTTCTTTCTGGGGCATAAATGTGTGATCTAATTTCAACCTCTGATGTCATCTTTAAGAGAAGTTGGTTTTTTGCTTGACTATTTTAAAATCTAAAATTTAAATTCATTTGTTATTGCTCTAAGTTAACATTACATGCTTAAGTGGCATCAGAATACATACTAATTAAAAGTTTTTAATTAAAAGTAATTACGTATTTTTAATGGTACCACTGTATGGTAGAAACTAAACACATGCAACCAAAATAAAACAGCTCAAATTCTCCTAAGAACGAACAACTGAAATGTTCACTGTATCATACTTAAAATGTAAAATATGGGTCTTTCCATGTGCCTTGTGGCTCAAAAACTAGAACTGTGATGTGATCAACAGAAGTTACTTGGGTGAGGGGCACCTGGGTAGCTCAGTGGGTTAAAGCCTCTGCCTTCGGCTCAGGTCATGATCCCAGGGTCCTGGGATCGAGCCCCACATCGGGCTCTCTACTTGGCAGGGAGCCTGCTTCTCCCTCTCTCTCTGCCTGCCACTCTGCTTACTAGTGATCGCTCTCTGTGTCAAATAAATAAATAAAAATCTTTAAAAAAAAAAAAAAAGTTACTCGGGTGAGAAATAACAAATGAGTCAAACTTCATGATTCTTTCATTATTTTCCTCAAACTTGGACCATAAGGTCGAAAAACTAATTTTAAAGCTTAAAGGTAAAGGGTAAAAATAGTCAGCTTTTCAGATTCAGGGGAACATAAAATATTGAAATAATTGTAAGTAAGAATAGTATTATAGCTTCTTAAAGATAGAAATTATGTTTCTTATCTCTTTTGGTATCACCTAAAACACCTAGTCCTATAGTCTGACATAGTAAATTCCTAAAAAAAGAAAAAAAGGGAGTTGAAATTCTTAAGGCATCATTCATTCATACAAAGAATATCATGAGAAGTTGTGGAAATAGGCTGGAAATTTCCTGGAATTATGTAGGTGACCTATAAAAGTTATAGAGTTGGGTTGGCCTTGCCATGTTAATTTACAATAGCAAATTAAAATTCACATATATTCTCTTAAATTTATTCCTAAGTATTTCATGTTCTTATGCTATTATAAATAATCTTTTAAAATTTTTTATTCAAATTCATTTAGCCAATGTATACTACATTATTAGTTTTTGATATAATATTCAATGATTCATTAGTTGAATAAAACATCCAGTGCTTGTCATATCATGTGCCCTCTTTAACTTAAAACTAAAAAAAACCCAAAAAAACCTATTTCGCCACTGCCCACTGCTATTATATAAATATACAACTGCTGGTGTACATTGACCTTGTATCCTGTGATCTTTCTTAATTCACTTATTCTGATGGTTTTTTTTTTCCCCATTGATTTCCTAGGATTTTCTATATATACAATCGTGTCATCTTTAAACAAAGACAATTTTACTTCTTCCATTTAAACATGTATTTCAGGGGTACCTGGATGGCTCAGTGGGTTAAAGTCTCTGCCTTCGGCTCAGGTCATGGTCTCAGGGTCCTGGGATCAAGCCCTGCATCAGGCTCTCCACTCAGTGGGGAGCCTGCTTCCTCTTCTCTCTCTGCCTGCCTCTCTGCCTACTTGTGATCACTATCAAATAAATAAATAAAATCTTTTAAAAAAAATAAACATTTATTTTGGTTTTGGTTTTTTCTTGTCTTATTGCACTGGCTAGAGCCTCCAGCATAATGCTGAATAGTGAATATCCTAGCCTTTTCCCCATCACAGAAAGAAAGCATTTAGCTTTTCACCATTAAATATAAGTTAGCTGCAGGCTTTTCATAAATGCCTCTTAACAAGGGGCACTTGGGTAGCACAGCTGGTTAAGCACCTGCCTTTAGCACAGGTCATGATCTCAGAGTCCTGAGACTGAGCCCCTCATTGGGCACCCTGTTCAGCAGGGAGCCTGCTTCTCCCTCTCCTGCTCCCTCTGCTTCTGTTTTTTCTCTCTCACATAAACAAACAAACAAACAATTTTTTTTAAAAAAAGGCCTCTTTTCAAGTGAAGAAGTTTCCTATTTTTAATTTGCTGCCATGTTTTATTATGAATGGGTATTAAATCTTCTCAAGTGTTTTTTTTGCAATGATTGAGACAATCACATGGTTTTCCCCTTATGTTGTAAATTAAATGAACTACATTATTTAATTTCAAATATTAAGTCAATCTTAAATTCCTGGGATAAAACTCACTTGGTTATGATGTATTATCCTTTTTATATATTCTTGACTTTGTTTTGTTAATACTCATTAAAGGTTTTTGTATCTATGTTCATGGAAAATGCTGAACTATAAATAATGCGGGTCTGTTGCTGAAAGAATATTCTCAGTTTTTGTTTTTCTGAAATTGTCTTTATTTTTAAAGAATTTTTGGCCAAATACATTATTCTACATTCACTTTTTTTCTTCTTTTGGCACTTTCAAAACAATCATTTCATTGAATTGTGGTATTTATTTCACATGAAAAATCAGCAGTTGTTTTTATCATTTTCCCCTATATGTAATTCGTCTTTTTTTCCTCTGGCAGTTTTAAAGATTTTTACCTTTTAATTTATTATTATTATTTCTAAAGATTTTATTTATTTATTTGGCAGACAGAGATCACAAGTAGGCAGAGAGGCAGGTAGAGAGAGAGGGGGAAGCGGGGGAAGCAGGCTCCATGCTGAGCAGAGAGCCTGATTTGGGGCTCAATCCCAGGACCCTGGGATCATAGCCTGAGCCGAAGGCAGAGGCTTTAACCCACTGAGCCACCCAGGTGCCCCTATTTTACCTTTCAATTTAACAATGATTTGAGTATAATGTATTTTTTTGTGATTTCTTATTTATCCCACTTGAGAGTCACTGAGTTTCCTGGGTTGGTGATTTTATACTTTCAGACAAATTTGGGAATTTTTCACCATTGTATCTTCAAGTATTGGTCTGCCCTATTCTTTCTCCTTTCTTTTGAGACTCCAATTGCTTATATGTGAAACTGTTTTTTAGGGTTGCCATTCCTTATTGAGAATTCCTAATTATTCCCTTATTATGTTCATTTTTCCCTCTTTAAATGTCTAAATATATTTATGGCAACTGTTTTATAGTCTCTATCTGCTAATTCCACCATCTGTCATTTTTGGGTTTATTTCTATTGACCAATATTCTTGCTTCTTTGTATGTCTAGTAATTTTCTATTGAATGCTTGACATTTTGAATGCTATGTGTTGTTGTTGTTGAATGGATTTTGTAGTCTTCATTTCATGTAAATTATGTTTGGCTAAGAAGTTAACATACTGTTGAATAAGATTGATCTTTTAAAGACATTTCCCCTCTAACATCTGTCCCCTCTAACATCTGTTTTTAAAGTCATTCTGTTTGAGAAAAACTTCTAAAATACTACTAAACAGCAAGGATTCTTAATTTCTCAAGGCTTATGTTTTAACTTATTAAGGATGGGCATAGAGTAGCTTTTACTCTAGGGGCAGATTGGTTCTACTTCTAATGCACAGACTTTATAGAGTATCTTCTGAATACCAGGAGTGTTTAATGAAAGCTCCTAACCACCTGGAGCTCTGACAGTTGTTTAGCTCACAGATCCCTGTAGTTGTAAACCTCCTAGTATTTGTGAGTCTTGTTTTATAACCCTTTATTATGGTAGGACTAATCAGATACCACTTACTCGTAACAGCCAGAGGTGTAAATCCCAAGAGGGAACTTTTGACCACCTCTCAGCTTTATAGTAGTTCTCTTCTCTTTTTCCTATGCCACATTAGTTCTGTCTTCTTTTCTCCTACATTTTTCTTCTAAGAACATATCATTATTCAATCAAAGGACCCAAATGAGAAATTAATTCTTTCAAATCAACCCAATGTTTTTTTACACTACACAATATTTTTTATCTCCTGGAATTAAAATAATTCAATCTAGTTTTAAGTGGTTACTACTTGGTATATTCTTTGATTTCTCTATTTCTTTCTCTTTCTCCCCATCTTTCTCTCTCTCTCTTTCTTTCTCTCTCTCTTTTGGTGATCTGCTACTTATTTTTACTTTAGAAAGATTTAGAACAGGTTAACTGAGAAAGCTAAAAACAGGTCATGTCAAGAATATCTATCTGATTAGAAGGTGTCCCTGAACCAGCATTCTGACCACACAAAACTAAATGATCCACAAAGTGTTTATAAGGAAGGCAAGGAGACTAATAACTTATTTCTTCTACATTTTTGATTCCTTGCCTCATATCTTAGATCATATAGTTTATTGTTTCTCCCTGTGAGCTATTTTAGCTTCCTTTTAGCGAAGGGTTTAGTCTCTACATATTTTTATTCTAATTTAAGAGCCTTTATGTTGACGGAATCTGCTCCTAGAATGTAATGTTCAACACTCTCTGTCCACAAAATATCTATTAATTCATGTTTATAAAGCATTAGTCACTAAAAAAAACAAATTTTGCAATGTTTTATTGCCTTTTAAGGAAAAGAGAGATAAGGACAGGAGGAACAGAAATGAAACTGGTTTATAAAACGGGCTTTTAAGAAAGTATTTTTAAATTGTGCTGGGAGAAAAATAAATGATTAAACTAGATCTCAAGAGGTTTGGGTCTTCTACTCTTACCTGTGCAGCTGGATGTATTCTCGGGGTCTGTTGAGCAGGTGAAGGAATCTGTCAACAATCTTATTTTTTCCGACACCCTGTAATTACAAAGAGAACATTAAGTAAAAAGAGACTTTTGTGGAGGTAAAACAAGTCAGAAGATCTTTTGCCAAAAACTACTTTATCAAAGTTTGCACTGTTTCTGCTTATTATTAATGAAAATATGCACATATACATATATATATACATACATGTTTACATATAGCAAACAAATACAACTTCTCTTACACAAAGATTTTCTTACAAATTTACTTCTAAATACACTAGCTTTGTTTACATCAAATACACTAAACATGCTCTTCTTATTTAAAAGGAACTTCATAATTATTTTTACCCTTCTATAGCCTGTTTTTTTCTGTTTCACAATTTTACACTTACGTTTAGACATTACAATATTAACCACTTCAGATTTGAAGAAAGGCATCAAAAGGAATAAAGGAAGTATAAAAACAATGAATTTTCTTATCAGATCTTTGGAAGTATGGTTTTCAGTTACAGGCAGATAAATATAATACTATACTTCTGTTTTAATCAAACACTCCTTTCTTCTCTTTCTATCCTACTTTCCAGTCCTTCAAAACAGTAGAAACCTAAATTATAACCAGTGTTTATTAATAAGTCTCAACCATACCTACTCTTGCCAGGAATGTCCTCATTTCCTTACCACTTATTGATGCTGAGAGTTGCTGTCCTTTTGTGGAAGACAGACTATTAAAAATGGAAACTGCTCCCATGACAGTTCCCCATTTTCAAGTTTTCAAGTAGAGGGGGACTCTGTTAACAAGTGGGTTGTATGAGAAGAGCAGAAGTGGTTTAAAAGCTAAATTCCATATATTATATGTTCTAGCAATAAATAACTTATTAATTTCTTATACCGTGCCAGACTCTATCCTAAGTATTTGCATGTGTTCTTTCATTTAATCATCATAACAGTTCCGTGAGGTAGGTAGTATGATTACTCCAACCTCACAAATCAAGATACCAAGACTCAGAAAAGCTAAACAACATGTTCATGGTCATACAGCTAATCACAGGGGAACCAGGATTCAAATCCAGGTCTGTCCAGCTCTGATGCTCATGCTTTTAGTCCCAACATAATGGATTATATTTCTTTCAGTCTGAAATTTATTTAGGTAAACTAGACCTTGAATTTTCTCTTTCCCCACTTCCAGGAATCCATCCTAAAGAAATAGACAGATTAGGGAAAGGCATGGTGCTGAGCAGTGAGGACAGAAGAAGCCCAATAGAAGGAAACAGGCATTAAAATTGGTATTTCTGCCATATCCTCAAATATCTTATAAAGAAAAGCATTCTAATAAGCACTAAGGATAGAAATTCAAATCAACCAAATGAGTATTTATTGAGCATCATCAAAGTCCTAGAACTGTGACAATTCCTCTAAGATAAACAAATTCTCAAAGAAATTATTAGAATTTGACCTTCACAATTCTCAAAAGGAGGCAAGACACATATACACATGTGGAGCACAGAAGACAAGCCACCAGGGTAGATAAATAATTGTTAATTTATATGATACAGGTTCTTTTTTCCCTTTCTTTTTTTTTTAAGTACCCAATGGAACTCACAACCTTGAGATCAAGAGTCACATGCTCTACCAACTGAGCCAGCTAGAAGGCCCCTATGATACAGGTTCTCACAGCCTTAGAATCTTTCTCTCTTCTCTTCTCTTTGACTAAATATATCATAAGATGATAGATGTAAGAGAGGTTAAGGGGACTGGACTGATTACCAACTACTTAATAAATAAGACAGAGGTATATAGCACACATAGACAGTAGCAAGCAATTAAGATCCATTGTACATCCTCAATTCAGAGAGAAACACAATGAAATCAATGTTTAAAGAAGGCCAATATGACAATAATATGCAAAATATACTGACTGACAAAAGGAGAAACTGGCTCCAGGAGACGGGCTGTTTATTTATTCAACATGGAAACAAACATTTATTGAGTGCTGGTATGTGTCAGGAGAGAAAGCAGTGAATAAGGCAGATAAGGTTTCTGCTCCTATGGAGCTTCCATTTCAAGAGCGTGGAGACAGACTGGAAGGTAGATTAGAAAAGTAGGTAGAAAGGCAGCAAGATATAATTAGACAACTAAATAAATAAATGAGACAATGATCAAATAGTGATATTCTCTATATACAATTAAGATAGGGTGAGGCAATACCAACTGGGTGTCATTAATATTGATTTAGAAGTGAAGACTTTTCCTTAGGTAACTGAAAGCTAAGATCTAAGTGACAAGGAGCCAGTTCTAGGATGATTACAGACAGGGCATTCCAGGAGAAGAGTGGCTACAGCTGATCCCCTAAAGTGGAAATAAGCTCAGGATATCTGAGGAACAGCCAGTGTGTTCAAGTGTTGTGGGCAAGAAAAGAATACACAAGATAACTAAAAGTTAGTAGGGCTGTGGAGCACCTGGGTGGCTCAGCTGGTTAAGCATCCTACTCTTTTTTGGCTCAGGTCATGATCTTAGGGTGGTGAGATGGGGCTCTGTGTCAGGTTCTGCACTCAGCAGGAAGTCTGTTGGAGATTCCCTCTCCCTCTGCCCCTACACCCTGCTTTCTGTCTTTCTCTCTCTAAAATCAATAAATCTTTCTTTTTTTTTTAAAGTAAGTAGAGTCTAATCAACTAAGTTTTACAAGCCAAGGTGAAGAAGCGGCATTTTATTCTATGAGATTGGGGGGGAGCATTTTTAGCAGAGAAGTGACATGAACTAATATAGATTATTAAAAAATCACTTTGGTTAGGTACAGAGAGTGAATTATAAAGGAGGAAGGAAGGAAACTGGGAAGCCAGTTGGAATGCTACTGTAAGAGTCCAGGTGAGAGATGGGGATGGCTTAGATTAGGGGGGTATAAATGAAGAAGGACGGATTCCAGGTGTTTTGCAAGTAAAGGTGACAAAACTGGTTGATGAACTGGATACAGGAGGATAAAGGAGAAGAACCACCAGAGATTAATTCTAGATCGTTCCTTGACCAAAAAGATGGGAAAGACTAGGGGAGGAAGACTTTTCTCCCAAAGGAAAATCAATAGCTAACGCAACCTTTTTCCAAAGCACTTATTATCATTTACAATTCTAACAACGTAGATACATTCAGATGAGTAAAATGTGTTCGTTAATATATCAACTGTAAACGTTAACTCCTCGAGAGGCTTGTTTGGTTCACTATCGTATTGCTAGTGTCTAGAATAGCGCTGGCACAGAGTAGGCACTCAGCTATTGGTCAGATGAATTAATGATATCTCCTTCTCTATAGCTGTTTATGACAGCAACCCCTGTCGTCCTCAGTACTTCTCATTCCACCTCTCAATTTGTAACCAATTCCTCTCATTTCTGCCTCCAAAATATATCTTAAGTCTGCCAAATTTCTCTGGAATCGTTTTAAACCAAAGGAATGTCATATCTTGTCTAGAACAGCCCTTTTCAACCTTTGATTAGCAAATGAGTCAGCTTTGTGATCTTGTTAAAATGCAGACTGATTCAGTAGGTCTGGGGTGGGGTCAGAGACAATGTATTTCTAAGACATTTCCCAGTTGGCACCAATGCTGCAGACCATCCTTTGTGCAGCAAGAATACACACCTGCAATGGTCTTAGAATGAGCTCCCTACATTCATTCATGTATTTTCAATGTATTTTCCAAACCGCTGCTGGAATATTCTTCTTAATGGATAAATTAGATCATGTCTTAGATCAAGAGTTAGATAAGCTCAACCCATCTGATAGCTTCTCATTGCATTTAGAATAATTCTGAAAATCCTTCCTTTGGCTTGCAAATTCCTATGCTCTACCCATCCCTCCAACTCTCCTGTGTCACCCTTTTCCTCCCAAATACTGTTCTAGTCACACTCAACTTCCTTCAGTTCTTAAAAGAATCCAAGCTCTTCCTACCTCAAGAAGGGTATGCACAAGCATACCCTTCTCCTTAGGGAGCTTTTCTCTCACTAACCATCCTAGCCATTCTCATTCATTATCTTAATTCCCTTCCTCACAAAAGCAAACTTTACTACCTTCTCATGTAAGTCAGGTCCTTCCTCATCTCCCATACTTACCTATAATTTTCCTTCTTAAGCGCAAATAGATTTATATATGCGACAACTTGTTTAAAGTCTCTCTTCTCCACTGTTCTGTGAACTGAAAGTGCCATGCAGGCAGAGGCCAGGCCTATTTACTGCTCTATTCCCAGAGCCCCGCACAGAATCTGACACAAAAAAATGTACTCAATAAATATGTGTCCAATGATTGAATGAATACAGAGAATTTGGAAAGTACCAGAAAAAGGAATAAATCTCAGTAAGATAAATACTATGACCAAGTTTAGAAAGATAATGAATACTGGAAACTGTGACGAGTTATAGACCTGTAAAAACTGAACAAGGTTTGTAAATGATCCAATTTATACATTTCACCTACAAAAGAGTCAGTTACCAGAGCTGACTGTCAGACTGGCAAACACATGAAAGTAAGAACAATGGATCATTTCACCCTCTAGCAATCTTTTTGGTATCTAACTGGATATCTCCCAAAATAGTTATAAGCCTAACATGGAAACAAAGAGAAGGAAAATATTTTCACATTTGCATGTCTACTACAAAGCTCTATAAGCTTTAAATGGCGTGCTACAACAAACATAAAATTTTAAGTAGATACATTCAGATGAGTAAAATGTGTTCGTTAATATATCACGTCTGTTAACTTCAATGACTCCAGAGAAAAACAAGTATCATAAATGCACTGTAATGTCAGAAATATAAAGGATTTCCTGAAAGAAACAAATCATGAAAAGCTACTATCAGGAGTTCCTGCTCCCTTCCCGCCTCCAAAGTTACTGAACCAGCCAGGCTTTTTCAGAATGCTCTTGAGCAACACACTGTTATAGGGCCTTACAAGGACCATAAATGTAGGACGTGACATGATGTCCCCAGCTGCCACTAGGGAGCTCTTCTGCTGTTTTCTTTATATTAGGGTCTTCGGAATGTCAACCTCAGCTGTCTTCTTGCTCCATATACTCTCTCTGGGCAATCTCACTCACTCCCATGACTAGAGTCATCACACATGGCTCACACTTCTTTCTAAGCTCCAGCTGAGATCCCCTGTCCCAAACTGCCGATTGAACTTCTGCAGATGTTCATATTGGACTCATTATGTTGCCACCGAAACCTATTCCTTTTGCTTTTTAATCCCAGTAAACAAGCATATTGCCATGTACCCAGATGCTCAGTAAATGAATCTTGGAATGCTTTTGACTACTCTGTTTTTTCCCATGACCCTATTAAAAATGTCACTTGAACCTGTGTGGTCTCTACCTGCAAAATGTTTTTATTCTTACTTCTCACTCCTTTCTCTCCTTCCTATCTTCTCTCCCTCCCTTTCCTAATTCATCAACTATTTTAACATATAATTTATAGGTGCTGTACTAGCTGAGCAAGATATGAAGGTAAACAGAACAGCAACAACCCATGGCCACACTCACAGCTTACAATCTAGTAGGAAACACAGACAAGTAAGCAACTATAATAGATAAATACCCATAGCAAATGTTACAATATGGGACACCCAAGATGCCTGAAGATTTTATTTAGCAAAGGGCTCAGGAAGGCCCACTACCCACCGTGATGTCTACTGGGGGACATCAAGGACTTAAAGAGGTAAAGGGGAGGAGGAGAAGGAGGAGTGTTCCAGGTGGAGAGAACAGTATATGTGAAGACTTGAGGGTAACTGTGAGCTGGAGCACTGGACAGGTCTTAGAGAAGTCAAAGGTTAAACCAGGAATGAGAGAAGAGAGTGGTAAGAAACAAAACAAAAATGGCAGGTAGGGTCTAGCCTTGGAAGCCACTTAAAAGACCCAGGACTATTTCCTAAAAGTACCGAGAAGCCACTGCAGTACAGGAGTCATCGGATTAAATGCTGATTTTTGGAAATCACTCTGGTATCATGATCTGGAAGAATGAAAGCACAAAAAAGCAGTTTGGAAACTCCTTCAACCAATAGGAGATGATGGTGGCTTCAACTAAGGAGCAGAAGAAATGGAGGGATTTAAGAGATATTTAGGGAAAAGAATAGGATTTGGTAATGGACTGGATGTGGAGATGAGACAGAAGTCAAAGTTTCTATCTTGGGCAACCGGGCGGGGGGGGGGGGCGGGGGGGCGCGGCTATTTACTGACAAATGAAACAGGGCAGGAGAAGTACATTTGCTGGGTGGGGGAGGGAAGTCTAGTTTTAAAAAAGACAGTTTAATTTTGGCTTTGTTTACTTTGAAGTGCCTGCTTCCCATATCTGCTCCTTCCTCTCCAATGCACTGTCCCTACTCAAGGGCAACCCATCTTCTTGCTCCAACTCTCAGAAAAGATCCTACTTGGTGTCCCTCTTCTGGACTCACACCAGGCCAGCCCACAAGTTGTTTAGTTATTTTTCTAAAACAGAGATCTCATCAGGTCATTCCTGACTTCATTTAAAAGCTCTGATAGCTCCTTCGAAGAAATGCTAAAAGCATAACCTCAGAAGGGATTTCTGTAAATATTCTGAGCAAATAGGAACAATTACAGCAATTTGCTCTTTCTCCCATCCAAGGAGTAACCAGGCCTGACCTTGCTTAGCTCAATTTGTTCTTTCTAATCGTAGTTTTCGCCTAGAACAGAAAATCCCAGGATTACTGTAATTGAATAAATACATAAATAATATCTTATTTTTCCATCATAAAAGTTATACATACTCATTTTCCTCACTGGGAAATGGAAAAAAACAAAACATTACCCAGTGTGCAACTGCCAAAACAAATCTGCTACCATTTTCATTTTGTTCCTGTGAATATTTCTCTTTACTTGTCATTATTCTGTATGTAAAAATGTGTGTTCTTTCATAGAAATTAGCATGAAATAAACAAGTTTTTACATCATTATTAACTCTTACTGAGGATGATACTTACTGAGTGAAAATTTAAACAGAGAAAAGGAAACTGTGAATGAGAGATCCAAAATAATACACATTGTCTTGGGACACCTGGGTGGCTCAGTTGGTTAAGCTGCCTTCAACTCAAGTCATGATCTCAGGGTCCTGGGATCGAGTCCCACATCAGGCTCCTTGCTGAGCAGGGAGCCTGCTTCTCTCTCTGCCTGCTGTTCCCCCTGCTTGTACTCTCTCTCTCTCTCTGACAAATAAATAAAATCTTTAAAAATACAAACTGTCTCATGAGAAAGGCCTTTCTTTTACATTATTGTTCTCACTGTGTTCTTTCTGACAATCTACTAGAGAGAAGGACCTTCGAAGAGGTAGGAATCTGATGTCCCTTTAACTATAGAATTAAGACAAGTAGGGAATATATTATGTCCCACAGATAGGAATCAAACCAAGGATAGGAAGTAAACAAGCTTCCAGTTTCTGTGAGAGAAAATACCAGGGGCCATGACTTTAAGAACTTTGCAAGATTCTGGGATTCTTTCAAATTCCTCAGGTTTATTATTTTAGTTATCCTGTTTCCTCAGAGAGATTAGCAGTGAAATCTTTTAAAGGAAAAGGCTGTAGTAGACTTGTCTTCCTGGACAAGAAGACCCTCAGAACTTGGAAAATACCATCTGTATCTCATCAAGGAGGAGGAGGAGAAAGAAGTAGAGCAGGGGAAAAAACCTAAAGAGGAATGGAGAGCAGGCAAGAGAAGATGAGTCTGGGGATGAGATTTGGGGTAAGAGTAAATGTCCGGAATTTAATGCTGAAGGATCCCTGCGTTAGCAGGTAAACTAGCAAGCTTCTATGTCAGCCCTCTGTAAACACATTCAAACATGCACTTTTTTTTATTTTTAAAGATTTTATTTATTTTTTTATTTATTTGAGAGAGCGAGCATGAGCAGGAGGAGGGGCAGAGGGAGAAGGAGAAGCAAACTCCCTGCTGAACAGCGAGCCCCATTTGGGGCTCAATCCCAGGATTCTGACCTGAGTTGAAGGCACACGCTCTACAGACTGAGCACCCAGGCACCCCCTCACTCAAGCATGTCCCTAATCAGTTCCTAATCAGCCTCCAGAACTTTTGTGCTTCCACATCTTTGCTTATGCTGTTTGTTCTGACTAGAACAGCCCATCCTTCTGCCACCCAGCCATCTTCATCCACTCACTCCTTAGAGTTCTGATGAAATGTCTCCCTTCCCAGAAGTGCCTGACTCTCCCATTCACTTCTCCCCTTCTGCTCTGAGTACCAGAATGGTTTTCTCCTTTGGGTTCCTAAACCACTGTCTGACAGCATTCAGCACACTGTACTCTAGTAATACGTCAGGTGCCTGGGCAAGAGAACTGGCTCCATGAGGCCAGGATCAGCCCCCAGTCCATGTGCCCCCCACGGGCGCCTCACATATAACCTGCAGAGAGTAACTACTAAAATTTGAGAAAAGAAAGTAAGAAAGGAAAGGGAAGTCATGCGATGTGCTCCTGTTAAAGGAGGTAGAAAGCTGTTCCAGGAAGCTTCTGCTCCCTTTGTGCAAACAAAGAGGAGGAAGCTAACGTTTATGGAGCCCTCTGCTATACACATACACACCCCTTCAGTGCTTAATCACTTGAATCCTCACACCAGCCCATGTGAGTCGAAGGTAAAGTACCTGTTTTGGAAAGACGCAAACTTAATTCTAAGTAGTTAAGAACCCTGCACATGGTGGGATTTGAAGGCGCATCCATTCTGACTGAACGGACTGGGCTGTTTTCTGTTTTGCCATACTGCAAAAGAGAATGTCAGGAGGTTGCCTTCTTGAACTGATGTGCATGGGAGTTTAGATCTTGATGTCACAGAGTCAATTTCAGTTACTCCAAGGTTATAATAGCCTAGAACATGCGTCCAGGAACTCCCTGTATGAAATCCAAGGTTCAAGAGGGAGAGCAGTGAGAAAGTCAAGTTGGATCTTTCCTTCTGCAGTAATTTCTAAAACAGACTCCAAGCGAGTGTTTACCACTGCTAGTGTTCACTTCCCTCACGTGTTTCCCTGAACTTAGGGCATTCCTTCCAGTTCGCCCTATCCTTTAATAACATTCGTGGAGTCAGATCAGTCTATATAATATGTATAGATGATTTCTGCAGTGTCCTAATATCCTTTTTTAGAAAGCTACTATATTATTACCATTAACAACTACCAACAGCAGTAAAAAATAACAAACTAAAGAGACTAGTATTACAGTAAAACCAGGAGAAATAAATTACAGCTGCTTTTTTTAAACCTTAAAATGTCCATCAAATGTTGAACTTTCTAATTCCTTGCTTCCACCTGAAAACCTTAATATACTCGCAGTTAAGAGACTTGGATTATGCTCTCTGCTTCATCTGTCCCCAGATGAAGGTCTTTACCACCATCTAAGCCTAGATTTGCTCATTTGAATATAGAGGGCTTAGACAAACTGATCTCTAAACACTATTTTTATTCTAATATTCTGTAATCCCATAATAAAATATGAAATTACTGCTCTATGAATCTCTGGAAGTCTATTTTTCAAATTCTCTCAGTGAACATACATTACTTAGGTAATCAAAAAAAATTTATTAAAACTGAATAGTGAATGATCGTACACATTTGCACAAATGTCTTCCCTGTCACAGAGCCAAGGAACAGTACCCAGAAGTCAGACGAGAAGACATACATTTCTACTACACTAAAAGTTTGCGTGGCTCACCAAATACACTGCCTTATAAAGCTCTCTGTCAAAGTCATAACCTCTTTTTCAAATAGGAATAACACAAGCCACATCGCTGCAATTTCTCTTTGAAATACTGTGTTGCTCTAAATGGCTAAGGTATATACTCTTAGGTAGTTAGTTGGTCATTAGGTCTGACCAAAGGAGCCATGACAAATGCTGTGGGGGGAAAAGAATCAATGTATGTGCAAGAAAAAAATACAGATTCAGAGTAAGTGCAGGAAAAAAATTCACTACGAAACACTGGATCGACAGACTAAATGTTAGAGAGAAGGTGGTAGAATGGTAAAAAAATTCCAGATTGCAATTCAAGCAACTTCACTAAGCAAAGGGTTGGAGAAGGGACACAACACAATATAACATAAAATAAAATTGAATGTCACTGTATTTGATAAACCCAAGTATTTCGTGGGCTCGGGACTCCCAGGCTGCTGGGGCTACTAGAAGCACAGCATACTTTGTTATCAAATTCCCTGCTGCCACTAACCAGCTGGGTACTACAGGCAAGAAGATTTCAGGACAAAGTGTTCAGTCCCTTCCAAGACAGGAGACAATTATGCTGGCATGGCAACATGGTGTATTTCTGATACATGGTTCTAACCTGCCAGGGCTCAGTTCAAATGATTAATTAGCAAAATTCTCACATTCTTTCATTTTGGCAATAGAATACTCACAGTCTCTCAATATTAAATAATTCAACAAACATGACTTTACCAGAAGAAAAACTAAGTCCATGGTCACAGTAAGCCTATGACTAACAGGTAGAATGAGATACAAAGAATTATATGGAGTTATATAGAAACAATGTGCATAGAGTTCTGCTTAGTTGGCACTAAATATATGTTTGCTGATTTTCATTGTGTATAAATATCTTAAAGTCAAAGGCTATGAAGATCAGAAAAAAAAAGCAGTTATTTCTAGCCTGGAGAAAAATGGATACGGCTTGACGTCACTGTACAAATTAATCAGGAACTTAAATTGGCTTCACAAAATATACTCTACACAATATTTCCTCAGAAGTTTATCAATATTGGTATAATTCTGAATAAAATGTTTATATTCATGAACATTTTTAAGCACCTCTCAGGATAAAGAGAATAGGAGGGTGTAGCTTTCCTTTTTCAAAGAGATTATATATTTTCTTTTGCAGCTAAATACAATTACCAGCCTTTGTTTAAATGCTGATTAGAATAAACCAACTGTAAAAATGACACTTTGGAGATAACGGAAGAAAACTGAAAATAGGGTATCAGAGTATATTCAGGGACTATTATCAATTTGCTAGGTGTAATAATGAATTGTGGGCATATTAGAAATAAATATTGAGATATCTGTGAGAAAAATACATTATGTAAAAGAATAATGTATGAAAAGACAACATAAAAAGTGTCAGGGGAATAGATAAAACAAGTTGGATAAAATCTGTTAACTTTTGAGGCTACATAACAAGTACAAAGGGGTTTTATATACTCTACTTTTTGTAGAAAGTTAAAAAATGCCCTATACACTGTATGTGAAGCATAGTCTTGGCCTACTATAAGCATTCAACCAAAGTTAGCAATTACATAGTATTATTTTTGTTGCTGTTGTTATTACTGTTACTAGTGTAAGCATTAGTGTGCTAGGGTGAAGAATAAGTTTGAGCTTGGGAGCCCTACCTCTGCCATTAACTAGCTAATACAATTTTGAGCAAATATTTTAACCTTTCTGAGGTTTAGAAGGCTAATTTGTAAAATGTGGAACGTAAAAATATTTACCCAAAAAGGCTGTTGTAGAACTAAATAAGATTTTTTAAAAAAGGAAATTGGAAATTATAAAATGTACAAATATTACCATTTTTAACCCTTACTCATAAGAAACTTCTAATTCAATTGTACATGAAATCAAATATATATCAGAAAAACTTTAAAAGAGTGACAAATACTATAAAATTTCAGGAAAAATCAAGATTATTTCTATTTGAGGAAGACTTAAGAAAGCCTTCACTGAGGAAGAAACATCTGAGCTTTTGAAAACTGGCAGGATTTTCCTTGGCAAAGACAAGGGGAAGCTCTGTATGAAGCAAACAATATGAAAAATGGCAGGGGGGAGGGGAGAGAAAAAGGCCTGGTTTACTCTGGGTGGGTAAAAAACTCAAATTTGGAAGAACTAAAATTAAAAAGAAATTATAAAGGAGTTTGGAGCCAGGTCACAGTTTGTTTTGTGTGTCTGTCTATGAAAAAGATTTTATCTGATAGGCAAGGAGGAGCCACTTATAACTTTAAACAGGAAAATAAAATTAAAAGTTAGTTACTTTTTTTTTTTTAAAGATTTTATTTATTTATTTGACAGAGAGAGATCACAAGTAGACCGAGAGGCAGGCAGAGAGAAAGGAAGGGAAGCAGGTCCCCTGCTGAGCAGAGAGCCCGATGCGGGACTCGATCCCAGGACCCTGAGATCATGACCTGAGCCGAAGTCAGCGGCTTAACCCACTGAGCCACTCAGGCGCCCCTACTTTCTAATGATGGAATTGAAAAGAATACCTAAAGAATCAGCACTGTAAAAACATGAAGCACATCAAAGTCAGAGACAGAGAAGATATCCTACATGAAAGTGAGCCAGAGCTGAGTTTTCATTTGATAATGAAAACATAATGCAATAGAATTTTGTTAAGAGCAAATATGAACTGTGGAATCCAAGGAGAACCTAAGTGTGAAAATTTCACCAGACCGCTATCATGGGTAAAATGATACAAAGGGCTGCTCAAAAATGAAGAAAGAAACAAAACCAAAACCAAAACAAAACAAAACAAAAAAAAAGGAAGGAAGGAAGACAGGAAGAAACAAAACAAATATGGCAAATTTCTAGATTATATTCATTTAGAAGTCATTGTGAATTATTATGTCTCATTAATACAAATTAAAATTTGATGACTTGCTTTGTAATTTTATCTAACATTATATATAGATTCTTAGATTTTTATCCCTAAAATATCACATATTAGAAAAATAAGTCTTATGTAAGGGGATACCTGAGCATTTTTGGAACACTATATTGCTGGAAGAGTTCTTACTTCAAATATCTGATAAAATGCAATGTCTCTCAAAAGTCAAGCGTTCTTACATAAAATTGTAAGTTTATTCTTAGGGATTTTTTAAACAACATCAAAAAGTATTCACCTGTAGGTTGATTCTTATAACCCCAAACATTCACAAGCAATATTTTGTGTACCAAACAGAATATAACCCTTCTATAAATCAAAAGAAAAGAAAATATGGGAAGAAAAGAGTTGGGACAGAAGAAGCATCACTGAGTCAAAAATAAATAAGCATTTCTCTTTTTCCATCTCAGTAAAAATAAAATAAATAGAAACTTATGCTATGATTAAAAAAAAAAAAAAGCCAGCCTGCGAACTCCTAATTGCCAAAAGGCACATGCGATGTTATAATTATAGTCGTGGAAAATAATGCACGTAGCAGCACACGTAAGTCATGCTACAGTATGCAGCATTAGTCCTAAGGGGCCGTGTGTAATTTCCGGCACCTATCCCTTCTGGCTGACAGGAAGCAATTCTGCTTCTCCTACTGGAAAGTTGCCGCACTGTGCCATAAAATCTGACACAGAAAATTGAAAGGATAAAAAAAAAAAATCAATTTACTTCACCAAAACAAGATGTGGGCTACTTCATTTTGCAATGTAAGTAATGTTTATGGAACTGTTTTCAGCTTCCCAACAGTTATAAAACCTTGTCTAATATCAGGTTTCTTCAAAAGGATAGTATTATACAGAAAGAAAAGGTGTGATTAGGCTTTTGAAAATGATAAACCTTGAGACACTTCAAGATCACCACTTACTCTTGAATTTGCTCATAGCAAAAGCTGCTCCTGGTAACAGAGCCATCTTTCGAGACATCTCTAAAGGTATAACTTCAACTATGAAAATGTTTCTTTCCTGGACTTCGGCCAGTTTCTAATTTGCAAACAGAAGGCTAGGTAGACTGTATGTATCTATAAGAAGTTTGTATTAAGAACATTCATCACACTTTATTGTGGAATTATACCAGCCCGCTACTGGCTTCTCTGCCAATACTGAATTGGCAAATCTATACTTTCCATCCCCAAAGCTATACTTCTGATATCTATCTATCTATCTATCTATCTATATATATATATTTGAGTAGTCATCACTCATTTCTAATGTTTTAGAAAGAGAAATAAAGGAGCCTGATCAACTGCTAAAAACAATTTATGCAGGTTCAAAATAAATCATGTGCAGGTGTCTGGGTGGCTCAGTCGGTTAAAGGGCTACCCAGGTCATATCCCAGGGTCTTGGGATGGAGCCCCGCATGAGCTCCCTGCTCAGTGGAAAGTCAGCTTCTCCTACTCCTTCTGCCCCTCTTGCTGCTTATATATTCTCTCTCTCTCTCACATAAGTAAATGAAATCTTTAAAAAAAAATAAAAATCAAGCAAAGCAAATCATATGATTAAAGGAGGCATTTCCTCACTTGTCACTTTGCATTTGAGTGAAAACACCAGTGACATCGCCCCACCAGATTCAGCAGTCCTCATTCTGCTTCTCTGCCTTTTTCCTGTATTTGTTATTTTCTTTCACAAGATAGAAATAAGGGGGCAGATGAGAAGGTACACAGATTATTGAGAGGTGCTGAAATGTCACTAATAAACAAAGCAAGGCATTTTCAAAGCTGCTGATGAGTTACTATGGCCTGAGTTACTATGGCTGCAAAAGCACACACTACTGAAAAAGAAATCTAGATGATCAGAACTCTGAGGCAAGCGCAGGCAAAGAGAATGCAAAACTCCATTCCATCCTCAGCAAAACACATCTCTGTGGGGTTCTTGCTCTGCATTTGCCAACAAATACTGCAGGCGGCTTCACACTGCTTTGTACGTATGAAATGGAAGCAGTCAAGAGTCTAACTTTAATGAACCTGGAGGGCATCATGCAAAGTGAAATAAGGCAGAGAGAGAAAGGCAAACACTATGTGGTATCATTTATATGTGGAATTGGGGGGAAAAAAAAGTCAAACTCAGAAACAGACTAGAGAAATGGCTTGGGGGTAGGGTAACAGAAAGAGGTGGGTGAAAGGTACCAAATTTCATCTATAAGATGAACAGGCTCTGATTTATTCAGCAAACATTTGTTGAATGTCTCCTGCATGCTACTCAAAAATAACTAAAGCTTTTCTCAAGGGGTTCTCTCTCTGTGTAGTAGAGATGGCAGATAGATCCATAAGTCTAAGGCAAGTCAAAAGAAATCAGTAAGTGGGCTGCTATCACAGCTCAGGGAATGGGGCCAAAGCTTCAGGCCTGTGTTCAGGAAAACTTTATTAAAGAAGCATATTATAGAATATTATAGCCAGAGGCACCTTACAAAATACCAATTCCAATCCCATCATTTTACAGATATGGGAAAAAAGAGAGAGAGGGAGAAGAAAAAAGACAAAGCCCACTGAAGAGTAGTAACAATGTAGCTAATATCACCTAGAGAGTTGAAGAGCCTGGATGAGAAGGTAGTTCTCTGGATTCCCAACTTTGTGCTTTTTTGATCCTGTCGGTATATAAACCTATCCAGTTGAATGGACCACTTAACTATTTACTCTCTTCAGTAGGCCCTCCCTAGATTCTATCTAACTTATTTGTTTCCTTCACTGGCAGTTGTAACTTTATAAAATAAGGAATTCAGTCAATGAGAGCACATCACCACTCTGGGGTTGGAAGGATTTCAAAAGGCAAAGATGAGGAAAGAAGAGAGAGTGCTGGTAAAGGCCAATGGCTGGGATATGACACTGATAAGAAGATCCATTTTGGAAAACAGTGTTAAATATATCTGAGGACAGGAGTTTGAGGGGAGGGCTGAGACAGGTTGTAAACACAGTGGGATTAGACAATGGAGGACATCAAAAGGCAGGAGGACAGCCTAAAAGAGTTAGTCTTGTCCACGAGATAATTCAATGAACACATGAGCAGAATTTACTTAGTAAATCTGTAAGTTCCTTCAACACTGGTACTATTACATGACACTGATGGTCTCAGAGGTTTCTAAAGAATGAACAAAAGACCCTTCTGATATGAAAAAGCCAGTTAAATGTAGCCCAAGTTATACTGAATACAAACTCCCTCTGTCAATTTTTCTTTCTCCAAAGCTGAGGTGACAGAACAAGGACAAAAGAAGGCAAGACACTATGATCTCCTGATGAAAGGTACAGTCTGTGCCAGCAGCGACTGAGAGTTGTTTGTGGGGCCCCATGCCTCCAGCCTTGCTCCTCCTGAGAATCCTCAACCTGCCAGCTCTACCCGCTGGCTGTGGAGCCAACATGAGGCAAGCCTGAAAATCAGTGGGATCTCCTATCCTCACCAGGCGCTGGGGTCCAGGCATGAACCTGCAGAGTGGCAGCTGCTCTTCACTCCGCCCCACTGCCTAGCACTTTGTCCTGCTGCCTTGTTCTCTTCTTTGGGACCGGAAATAGACTAGTGGTAGCACACCGGATTTCCTGTCAACATCTGTACAGTGCTCTAGAGTAATTTCAAAGCACACTGCCCCTTTTCCATTTATCATGAAGTAGAAGCAAACCACTGCTCCACCTCACCCTCATCCTGCATAGCTCTCCTCAGTCCTCAGAGTCACGTGGCTCTTAGCTGAGTGTGTGCTATTTTTATGTCCAGGTTAGATACCAGGGAATCCAGCCTTGTAAGATAAGCAATTCGCCCACAGTCACAGCGAGCCGGGAGAGGGTTCCTACTGCACCTCTAGCCAGCTAACATACAAACCTGTGCTTTCAATCAGTAAGCCATTCAATTGGCCCATTTAAAAAATAAAAAAAATCAACACTTTAAATTGTAAGTTTAAGGAACTAAATATATAAAAAATATGTATTTTTTATAAGTTTAAATAAAAGGAAAAATTAGGACCAAACACCTTCGGAAAATTTATTAAATCTGATAATTCAACTGGGGAATATTATCAGAAGATAATGATATCTATCTATCTATCTATCTATATCTATCTATCTATAGATAGATAAATAGAAAATGTCCAAACATTATCAGAAGCTTCTAAATAGAAAATGTCCATTCTCCATAAACACATGCTGAATATCTACTATGTAGCAGACACTGTTCTAGGAACTGAGGATACAGAGATAAGCAAGAGAACTATGGTCCCTGCCCTTGAGGATCACATAGGTAATTTGAAAAGACAATCACTCTGTATATAAACAGAGTAACATGACTAGTGATGTTGTGATAGTGTGAAGACAGGGAGATAGAAGGGTGTAAAAGTAGGGGAACCTAACGTGGCTAGGAACAAGGGAAGACCCCTTAGGAGTTAGGGGAAGTGGGTGGAGAAGGAGACTGGGAGTGCTCTGTGTAGAGAAGAGCATGCACCAAGGACCAGGGCAGAGATAAGAAACTGAGGGAAGTTCACAGTGGCTCAAGCTACCACTGAGTGAGACAAAGGAGGGAGGGAGCCAAGCCTCAGGCCTAGAAAGGCGGGCAGAGGCCAGATCCTGCAGAACACCATTAGCCATACTGAAGACTATACCTAAGATCAGTAGGAAGCCAATTTAAGCAAAAAAGAGAGACTCAGTCAGATTTTAGTTCCTCAAGTATCAGCTGGCTGCAGAGTTAAGGGCAGATCAGAGTGGGAGCTAAAAAGCACTGCCATAGTCCAGGGGACAGGCGATGGTGAGCTGGGCTAGGGTGACAGATGTGTGAAAGAAGAGTCGATGTCTGTGAGGCAGAATGGTCAGAACTCGATAGGTGACTGAATGGTGATTTCAGCTATGAGATAATTCTAAATTTTAGAAGGTGGAAGATAATCTGTGCTTAATTAAAGCAGTCATTTAGTAGAAAACGAAGAATCACCTCTAAAAACATATCCCAACAAGGAGAAGAAACTTACTGCTTTTAAGCTCGCTATCATTTATACATTAATACCTGAGTTCCAGCCACACATAACTCACCTGGTTACCAACCAATAATAGGTGCTCTCCAAGAAGAAAGTCTTTCAGCATGTCTTCCATCACTACCATGTGCTAGAAAAAAAGAACTAGAAGTTAATTGTGTTTTGTATAATCAAGATGGAATAATAAAGTTAACAACAAAGGTATCGTCGTGCTAAGTAAAGCATCAAGAGTTTCAGTTCAAGATGGCAGTGTGAGATCCTGAACTCACCTCCTCCCATGGACATGCAGATTGTACAGCAATATATGAAATCATTTAATTAAACATGCATCTTGGGGCCTAGTTGTAACCCTTTCTAGAGGATGTGTGCTCACCCTCTATGACACTCCAAAGCACTAGTGTATCCTGGCGGGGAGATTTACATGCATCTGGTGTCCTGGTTTGTATGTCTGGTGCCCTGGTTTCTGCAGCTGTCACCCCACAGATACTCCTTAATCACAAGGTGGCTGAGTGGGGGGAGTCTTGTATTTCTGGGTCCCATGGGACTATGGCAATTGTAAAGATGGTTCTAGGCAGGCTACCAGCCCACTGCATAGACAGTGGACTGAGGCACAATCCTTAGTCTTCTGTGAAGGAGGCCTTTGCTTGTCCTGGAGCTTCAGCCTGAGGAGCAAGCTTCGGGTCTGGCATACATTTAGAGGCCAATGGATCACTCTCAAGGAACACAGGCTATGGGTGCCATCTTGGCTCTCTTTCTTTCTTGACCTTGCCTGAGTTCATCAGTATCACCCAGGAAAGGGCCTATACACTTGTCTGGAACCCCAAACTCTATGGTTGTCACCCAATGGACACCTCCAGATCACCTGGCTTTTGTGGTCAGTGAGGCTTCCAGTCGTAATACACAGGACTATATATATTTGCATACTTTTAAGAGCTAACACCCAAGGATGTGGTTTCCAGTCAGTCTGAATCTAAGTGCTAAGATACTCCCATGTGGGATACAGAGATCTTCACATATCCTCAATTACTGGGAACTATTAAAAATATAATGGGCAGCTTGGACAAACACAAAGATTTAAGAGCCAATCAAGAGCTAAGGCAGGGTTGAATGACAAGGTTCATCTGCACGAGGCCACTCCTTTGAAAGACTGGGAAAAGTAGTCACCTCACATACTGTATAGAAATCAATAAAGCCAAGCAAAATGCAATAACAGAGGATATGTTACAAATGGAAGAACAAGATAAAACCTCAGAAATAAAAACTTTAATGAAATGACATAAGTAATTTACCTGACAAAGAGTTCAAGTGATGGTCATTAAGATGCTCACCAAACTGAGAAGAATGGATGGATGCAGTAAGAACTTCAATAAAGAGATAGAAAATATTTTTTAAAAAAGTGTCAAACAGAAGTCACAATGTTGAAGAATACAATAACTGAACTGAAAAGGTTCAAGAGCAGACAAGATGAAGCAAGAGAAAGGATCAGTCAACTCAAAGACAAGGCAGTGGAATTAACCCAATCAAAGCATCAAAAAGAAAAAAAGAATTACAAAAAATAAAGATACTTTAAATGACTTAAGAGACAACATTTCATGGACTAACATTTGCACCACAGGGCCCCAGGAAGAAGAGAGAGAAGAGGCTGAAATTTTATTTGAAAATATAAAGGCTGAAAACTTCTCTAATACAGGGAAGGAAACAGACTTCTAGATACAGGAATCCCAGCAAGTTCCAAATAAGAGGAACCTAAGGACACCTACACCATGACACACTGTAATAAAAATGTCAAAAGTAAAAGACGAGAGGAGAATACTAAAAGCAGCAAGAGAAAAAAAAGTGTTACATATAAGGGAACTCCCATAAGGCAATCAGCAGATTTTTCAGCAGTAATATTGCATGCCAGAAGAGAGTGGCATGATATATTCCAAGGTCTGAAAAAAACCTTGCCAACCAAAAAGATTCTACCTGGCAAAGTTATCACTCAGAAGTGAAAAACAGATAAAAAATTTCCCAGCTAAGCCAAAGCTAAATGAGTCATCATCACTAACTCAGCCTTACAAGAAATGTTAAAAGGACTTAAGCTGAAAAGAAAGTGTGCTAATTAGTATTAAGAACACATATGAAGGGGGGCAACTGGGTGGCTCAGTGGGTTAAGCCTCTACTTTAGTCTCAGGTCATGATCTCAGGATCCTGGGATCGAGCCCCACATCAGGCTCTTTGCTTAACAGGGAGCCTGCTTCCTCCTCTCTCTCTCTGCCTGCCTCTCTGCCTACTTGTGATCTCTCTCTCTCTGTGTCAAATAAATAAAATCTTTAAAAAAAAAAAAGAACACATATGAAAATAAATCTCACTGGAAAGTAAATATATATAATGATAGATTAATCACTTATAAAGATAGTATGAAGGTTAAAGTCAAAAGTAGTAAAAATAGCTATAAATATGATAATTAGTTAAGGGATATGCAAGATAAAAAGTGCAAAATGTGACAGCAAAAACATAAAACATGGAAGGGAGCAATTACATTGAGATTTACAATGGGATTAAACTTAAATTGTTATCAGTTTAAAATAGGCTGTTGTAGATAAATTATATGTAAGCATCATGGTAACTACAAAGAAATAACCTATAGTAAATTCACAAAAAGTAGAGAAAGAATATAAATATAACAAAGCATCTGACAAAATTCAACATCCATTTATGATTAAAAAAAAAACCCTCTCAACAAAGCAGTATAGAGGGAATATATCTCATAATAAAAGTCATGTATGACAAGCCCACAGCCAACAACATACTCAATAGTAAAAAGCTCAAAGCTTTTCCTCTAAGATCAGGAACAAGACAAGGATGCCAATTCTCGCCACTTTTATTCAACACAGTACCAGAGAAATTAGGCAAGGAAAAAAAAAAGAAAAAAGGAAATAGGAAAGGAAGAAGTAAACCTGTCACTATTTGCAGGTGGTGGTATTAACATACAGAAAATCCTAGAGACCCTAACACAAAGCTGTTAGAATAAACAAATTCAGCAAAGCTGAAAGATACAAAATCAATACCAAAAAAATCTGTTATTTTTCAATACACTAATAATGAACCATCAGAAAGAGATTGCATCAAACAATTGCATCAACAAGAATAAAACACCTATGAATAAATTTAACCAAGGAGGTGAAAGACCTGCATATTGAAAACTACAAGACATTAATGAAAGAAACTGAAGAGCCAAATAAATGGAAAGATACTCCATGTTCATGGATTAGAAAAATTAATGTTGTTCAAATGTCATACTACCCAGAATAATCTATATGTTCGGTGCAATCTCTATCAAAATCTTAATGGCATTTTTCACAGAAACAAACAATCCTGAAATTTATTTGGAATCATAAAAGATCCTAAAAAGTCAAAAAGTCATAAGAAAGAAGACCAAAGTTGAAAGCATCACACTTTCAGATTTCAAACTATATTACATTATAGTAATTTAAAAAGTTATAGTAGTCAGTAAAAAAAAGCTGTAGTAATAAAAAAACTGTAGTAGTCAATCAAATTATAATATTTTCAGAAAGAGACACATAAATCAATGGAACATAGTGCTCGCTTCGGCAGCACATATACTAAATCAATGAAACATAATAGAGAGCCTAGAAATAAACCCATATGCATCAATGGTCAATTAACTTACTAAAAAGGAGTCAAGAAGGAAGAAAGCAATGGAGAAAGGACAGTTTCTTTGATAAATGGTGTTAGGAAAATGGGAAGTCGCATGCAAAAGAATGAAACTGGATCACTATCTTCCACCATACACAAATATTAACAAAAATATATTAAAGACGTGAATGTTAGGCTCTGAAACCATAAAACTCCTAGAAGAAAACAAAGATGGTAATAAGCTCTGTGATATAGGTCTTAGTGATGATTTTAGAATCTGTCACCAAAAGCACAAGGAATGAAAGCAAAATTAAACAAGTGGGACTCCATCCAACTAAGCAGCTTCTGCGGAGTGAAAGAAGCCATCAACAGAATGAAAAGGCAACCTAGTGAGTGGCAAAAAATATTTGCAGATCATGTATCTGATAAGGGGCTAATATCCAAAATATGGAAAGAACTCATATATCTCAACAGTAAAAAAACAACCAGTCCAAGTAAAAAATGGGCAGAGGATCTGATTAGAGACATCTCCTAGGAAGACTTACAGAAGACCAATGGGTATATGGAAAAATGCTCTATATCACAGTCATTGAGAAATATAAATCAAAACCATAAAAAGATGTCACCTCACATCTATTAGAATGGCTATTATCAAAAGACTAGAGATAAGTGTTGGTGAGGATGTGAAGATAAGGGAAACTGTGTATTGCTGATGTAGCCACTAAGAAAATCAGTATAGAGGTTCCTCAAAAAATTAAAAATGGAACTATCATATGATCCAGCAATTCTACTTCCTCGGTATTTTTTTGAAGAAAATGAAAACAATTTTTTTGTTTGAATTTGAAAAGAGATTTGCACCGCCACAATCACTGCACCATTATTTATAACAGCCAAGGTATGGAAACACCTACATGTCTATTGATGGATGAATGGATAAAAAAGATGCGGCATATATATTATATATAAAATTCAATATTATTCAGTCATAAAAAGAATGAAATCTTGCAATTTGTAACAACATGGCTGGTCCTTGAGGGCATTATGCAAAGTGAAAAAAATCAGAGAAAGACAAATACTATATGATCTCTTATATATGGAATGTAAAAAATACATATGTGTGTAACATGTAAATAACACATATATGTACATATACACACACATATAACATATATGTACTAAAAAAAATACCCAAGCTCATAGATAATAGAAAATATACTGGAGGTTGCTAGAGGCTAGAGGTAGGGTGGGAGAAATGGGTGAATTGTTTGTTTGTTTGCTTTTAGTTTAAATACACTGAATAAAAAAGAAAGTAAAACATCTATAATAACAGACCATACTCAAAACAATTTGATTTTTTAAAAAACCAAAAATTAATTCAGTGATTATAAGTTATATAACCAGTTAGGTCACTGGTATTTAAAACTTGAAGTAGTCCACTTAAGCAAGAATAAGCCACTCACCATTATTTCAAAGAGTTTTCATAATTTAACTCAAATATATTTTAACTACTGCTCTATGCGGGGTTGGCTTATAATTTACTATTTAAATTAGTAGTTGCTAATAATGTAAATATACATAGGCTTTCCAAAATAACTGGAGATTTCCATGGAACATTTTACACTAACTTGGTCTTAACCATTACCTTCAAAGGATGTGCAATTTTAGAATTAGAAATGTAGTATTTAGCTTCTACATTTTGTTATTTGAATTAAAACACAATATAATAAAAGAACAAGATTAAAGTTGTTCACAATAGCCACAAAGGAAATTACATTGCTCTTTTATATCTGGAAAAATAGGACAACCGTAAGTAGGTCACAAAGGCTCATTGTGGGGGATGGGGAGTGTTGGAGGAAGAAATATATCCCAGAACAATTAATATCCCTATTTCTTTCTCTTGCTTTTCTGTATCAAAACAGTTACAGCCTCATAAAGACTGAAGTTATTGAACCTCCCTAATTATGGAAAAGGCAAATCAACTGTTTGTATTTAATACATGCTGCAGATATTTTCTAGCTTGTTACTTGCTTTTCTTTTTTTGACTTGCTTTATGGATTTTTTTTTTTGACATCTCAAACATTTTCCTTTTAACTTGTCAAATTAAGCTTACTTTCTTTCAGTTTCTTTCTTAGAAAAACAAAGTTTTTTTTTCTTTCCTTCAAAAGCGGATGAGTATTTCCTAAATGTTTATCTTTGTAGTTTTTATTTTTCTGAAATGCTTGCAGATAACACCATTGACCTAGAGCTTTAAAAAGCTTGTCAATTTACTGTCCACTCTGGAACACTTTTTTAGACTCCAAAGAGACACTATTAATAATAATGAACAACAAATGCAAACAGAAACTATTTTAGGGACTATCTTCAGCAAGCCTGTATTGTTACCCTACTTAAAAGGGAGTCCTAGAATACCCCTTTATTCTGGGTTCTAATGAGAATGTGGTCTGGAGACCTCTTCATTTTAACTAAGATGAAAAGTCAGGGCCAATTTCCAGACATTTAAGTCTTCCAGTAACAAAGGGGCTAATCTGCAGGAGAAACACAGAAAAGTTGGAACAAGCACCTATATAGCCAGATAAAAAAGCAGTGTAAATACTGAAAAATAATTCAAACTATAGTTGTATTCTTCTGTATTGTACTCATGTTCTCCCTACTTCACACCCTCATTCCATCTAACTAGATTATTCAAATCAACAAACATTAGCTAAGGCTAAGGTCACCGTCACTGCCTATGTAATTCTTCCCTTAACCTCTTGACCCACTTAAATGCCACAGAGAATTTCTTTCTTTTTCTCTTTCTTTCTTTCTTTCTTTCAAGATTTTATTTATTTGAGAGAGTGAGTGAATGAGAAAGAGAGAGATAGAGGGAGAGAGAGGGAGAAGGAGCAGGGGAAGGGGCAGAGGGAGAAGCAGACTTCCTGCTGAGCAAGGAGCCCGGAGGTTGGGGGGGTGGGCATGGTGCAGTGTTCCGTTCCATCCCAGGACTCCAGGATCACGACCTGAGCTGAAGGCAGACACTTGATCAACTGAGTCACCCGGGCACCCCAACCACAGACAATTTCTAATAAGTTTCCTCTTCCAGTTAATTGCCCACCTCTCCTGAATCCCTCCTTCCTCTCTAACAATTTCTCTCCATAATCTTTTAGGTTGGATCTTCCAACCTAATTGTTGTAGCAATTCCTTCCATTCTGATTTCCCCCACGTTCCTTCATTTGCTCTCTGTTAGTGCCTTTTTACATGCTCTCCCCAGGGGTCAAGGTTTAGGGCTGAGTAGCTTGTGCCTACTTGTACACAAGGACGAGGGTGGGCTGTGTGAGACTTGAGTATCCACTTCTGTGCTTGAAGAGCTCCTTCAGACCACTCTTCCTAAGTCCTCTCCTCCGTTCCACTGCTTCAGGCACTAATTCTATGCTGATCTTCAAGAGTAAAACTTTCCTCCTCAACTCCAGCCTCATATTCTGAGCGACTATCAAACTATGTACTATTATTTCCCAGTCTCTTCAACCTCCACATATCCAAAACTTGTCTTTATTTTTTTCTCAACTTCATTCTTGATCTTGTATCTTTTATCCTCATTAATAGCATCATTTCCTATCACCTGACCAAACCGCTACCATCATCTTCCTGCACACTTCACTCCTCCCTTGCCAAGAGTAAGCTATTAAGCCACCCTAACGTCAAGGGTATCTATCCCTTCCTTTCTACCCCAGTTTTCATTTAGTATTTTATATCTCTGGCCTAGATTTTTATCAGACAGTTTGGCTTCTCTGACTTCAGTGTCTGTTTGAGGCAATGTGTTCTTCATGTAACTGACAGTTACCTCTTCGTTCAAAATCATGTCACTTCTTTAGGTGCACCTGGGTGGCTCAGTGGGTTAAAGCCTCTACCTTTGGCTCAGGTCATGATTCCAGGGTCCTGGAATCAAGTCCAGTATCAGGCTCTCTGCTCAGCAGGGAGCCTGCTTCCTCCTCTCTCTCTGCCTACTTGTGATCTCTCTGTCAAATAAATAAATAAAAATCTTTTTAAAAAATCATGTCACTTATTTTTTTCAAAATTCCTTAAATGACTCTTAATACCTTTGAAACACAGGTTCATCTTTTTTATTTTTTTTTTGGCTAAAGGCTACTTATTTATTTATTTATTTATTTAAAGATTTTATTTATTTATTTGACACAGAGAGAGAGATCACAAGTAGGCAGAGAGGCAGGCAGAAAGAGAGGGGGAAGCAGGCTCCCTGCCAAGCAGAGAGGCCAATGCGGGGCTCGATCCCAAGACCCTGAGATCATGACCTGAGCTGAAGGCAGAGGTTCAACCCACTGAGCTACCCAGGCACCCCATAAAGGATACTTATTTATTGATTGAGGTATAATTGACATTATAAAGTTAAATTAGTTTCAGGTTGTACCATATGATTCAACATTTATAAACACTGTGAAATGATCACCACCATTTGCCACCTTGCAAAGTTGATATCATTTTATTGATTATATTCCCCATGCTGTACATTACAACCCCATGACTTCTTTAATTTATAACTGGAAATCTATACTTCTTAACTCTCTTCACAAATTTAGCCTGCCCCCAGGACTCTCCTCCCCTTCATATATCCTTGATTTAGTCTTGGCTTCATCTCCTGTCACTCTCCTCCAACACTGTATTCAGTCAAAAATTCAGAATAATTTCTCTGCTCTCTTCTGTTTGCTTTTCCAGCAGACTATGAGCTCCCTGAGGGCGAATCTTGGCTTTCATCTTACACACAGCTCCACTGACTCCACCCACCGCCTAAGCAGCCCTGCCAGGTGTCTTCTCCACTCTATCCCCACGGTCACACCCTTCATTCAGATCCTTCATAACTTGTACTTAGACTACTGCAATGGCCCCCTAACGAGTCTCTCTTTACCTTGGTTCCAACTCATAGACAACATTAAAGAGCAAATGCAAAGTTAGCAAGTGAAAATGTGCTTAAAATCTTTCAGTGGCTTCCTCACTTCTGAATCACATCCAGATTCCTTAATTAGCAAGGCCAAGATGTTCTGACCCTTTCCTAACCTACTGGCCTCATCTCTTGTTACTCTTGCATTTGCAACCTCAGCTCTGTGTCAGTGACAATTAATTATATGTAGCCTCCTAAATGAACTACTCTGTCACATAGCCAAGTCTCTGCAAATGCTAGTCCGTCTGCCTGAGAGAGTCAGCTTTGCCTGGTTAACTTATTTTCCACAATCATTCCAACCTGGGACCATCATCTCCTCAGTGCTACCATAGTAACCTGTGTGTACTTCCATCCCACTGTCCAGGAATCATGTGTACTTTGCTGTCTTTCTCCCTCAGAGTCCTGGAGCTACACAAGTATATGTGTGTATGTATGTGTACACTAATCTCTTTATCCAAATACCTCAGGACAAGGTTTGATACATGGTAGATATTTTAAATATTTAAAATATTTAAAGGTCTGTGGGGGTTAAGAGGCTATTGCTCTTTCCTCCAATTTCTCCTTACTACTGTAAGTAGAACATTCTTTAATGACAGATTTAATAATAGTCCTCATTATGAACATTCAAAATCTTACTCCTTCTTTATTAACCCACTCACCGCATACTTGCTCAGCATTCATGATATGCCAAGCACATGCTATTTGCTGAAGGCTCTAAAGAAAAACAGACTTGACTTCAGTGGTGTGGAAAACACATTTAAAAAATCAATCTCAATACCATGTGGAAAGGGGACCACAGGACATGGAAGAGGATGGTACAGAAGCTCCTACATATTCAAGAGACACTGAAGACTACTGCTTCAAAAGGAAGTACAGACTAAAAGGAAACCATAACATACGCAACAAAAGCAAATGTAATCCAAAGCCACAGTTCCTTGAATTGGTACAGCTCAAATTTTTCCTTAGTGGTTAAGTCATAATGCTTTATGAAGCAAAGGTACATCTGGAGACAGGCTACAGCAAGTCCCTCAGGGCTGCTGTGTAAAGTTCACAGCAGCCCTGCGGTCCTCAGTGGCTATGTCACAGACACCATGGCAACAGACACTGTGTTCAAGGGCACAATGGCCCTCCCTGCTACTGAATTTCCTACATTCTCATATGCTGGGAGGTCTTTTCAACCTTTGGTGCCATGGAGTTTTTCAAATTGTCACTTATAATAAAGTTTTCTGGCTCTTTTTTCTTTATACCTTTGTCTTTCCACTACATGGGCAGAATGTGATAGCATCAGTACTCAGAAACAGTCTATTTTCCTTACAATTATGTTTTTGTCTTTGATAGGCAAGATTGTTTTCCCTCTTTGTGTCTTTTTCTTTTTTTTTTTAATTTTATTTATTTATTTGACAGAGAGAGATCACAAGTAGGCAGAGAGGTAGGCAGAGAGAGAGGGGGAAACAGGCTGAGCAGAGAGCTGGATGCGGGGCTCGATCCCAAGACCCTGAGATTATGACCTGAGCTGAAGGCAGAGGCTTTAACCCACTGAGCCACCCAGATGCCCCCCTTCTTTGTGTCTTAAAGGTAACTTCATTGTCTGCTTATTTGTCCACTGTTTGCGTAAGAGCATTAATGCTCTGAAAGAGAAGTAAAACCTACATTAACTAATGGGCTATAGAATAAATACAAAACCTATCCAGGTTATGTCTTTGCATATGTCAGAGGTAGTAATTACAGTTTTGACAGATTTCAAAATACCGGATCAAGATTTTTACTGAGAGAGAAGGATTTTCCCAGATGCCTTCTGTATTGTTAATATAATAAAGGGAAAAGAATTATGGTACTCACTGAATAAGAAATATGATTGGGAAATGGCAGGCAAAAAGCTTAAGTTTTCCTAACTCCTTAATATAGTAAAAATAGCAAGTGGGGCACCTGGGTGGTGCAGTCAGTTAAGTGTCTGACTCTTGGTTTCAGCTCAGGTCATGATCTCAGGATCATGAGATTGAGCCCCAAGTGGGGCTCCGCACTCAGTGATGAGTCAGCTTGGGACTCTCTCTCCCTCTTCCTCTGCCCCTCTGCTCATGTCTTTTCTCTCTCTCTAAGTAAATAAATAAATCTTTTAAAAAAATAGTAAGTAAAAATTCTTCTAACATAATGTAAGGTTATTATTTCTGTTCAGATTAGGGACCAAATATTAAAGAAAAATTAAGTATGTTTCTTTTTATAAAATAAATATATAACAACAGAAAATTTGGGAAAAAAAACTCCTACATTACGGGTAATTTTCTCTGAAAAAATTCTTATTAAGGTGAACATCTATAGTAAAGCTTTCTGGGTATACACTATTTCTGTGTCTTAGCAGGTCCATAATTACTGGTTAGTTTACACTGAGAAATTATCTACCTTCCTCTCTTAAAAAGGAAAAAAAAAAAAAAAGGAAAAGTAAAGAACAGTAAAATACTAGGAATTTTCAGGAAAAGGAAAGGAAGATCAAGAAGAGAATGCACAGGACACATCCTCTTTGAACCAGTGAAATAATTTTACAGGAAAGCAAAAGAGAGGATAAGGAATAGTTCATTTTGTTTTTAATTTAATGATATATTCATTTTATTTACATGGAATCTAGTGCACATATAAAATATATTATCCTAATCATCGTAGCAACTCTTCAATTTTCAGGTGTCTTGGGAAAGAATTTTAAAGTTTATAATGCCTTAATAAAAGAATTTTAAAGTTTATAATGCCTTAATAAAAGTTTTTAATTTTACTCTAAAAAAGTCATCTCATTTCTTTAACACATTCCTGTCTCAGTGTAGTCCCAACTATTAAAAACATTTAGTGCATTTGGCATCATCTGAATTGAATTAGCAAATTAGAAAAATAATTAAACATTAGTTTCACTGCAGAGTTAATTACCACAATGTAAGAAGAGATTTATCCAGAAAGGCAAAGCAGTGATCTTACCTGAATGTTGTCATAGAACAGAACATCGGGCACTTTCATTTTCTCGTGGGCATTATAGATTGGTGCACTAACAGCCCCAATCCTCAGAGATCCAGATGCTATTTCACCTAAGCATTTCACACAGGATAGAGAATTACTTGTAGTTCTGTACTGAGAGAAGCCAAGTCCAATGTGAACATAAAGCAACACAGCATCTTTAATTTAATATCTCATTAAGGGATTTCAATTTAACATCTAAAAGAAGTAAGGTTGAACGTGGAAATAAAACATCATAGCCTTACATAAAATGTTTAAAATGTTCCAAAAGATAACGAATTCTATGTAAAATATTGCATGTTAGCAAACAGCATAGAGATAAAATTAAAGAACCACTCCCCACCCAGAACTCCATGAAACCACCTTCCTAAACTTGTTTTGTCAGAGACTTTAACACATAAAACAAACCAAATATACATTCAGAAGTTCTGAAATATTCTGAATATCATTTTTGGAAATCCACCCATTGAAAAACTCCAAGTGAGAACTCCCTAGAATTCTAGTAAAAAATACTGATTAATCAACTCCCCGCACAGAACTCTGAAATTACTATTTCCAGGGATGGTCGAGGAGATCTGTGTTTTCAAATAAGCATGCCAGGTGCTATATAGTTATTCCATGATGATTATTACTATTGTGTTATCTCCTATTTGCTTTAAATAGTTGATCTAGAACAGAATATGAGCTCCTTACAGTCAGCAAACCCAATAATAATAAATTTGAAGTCAGGGAGTACATCTCATATGCATTCTCTCCATAGTTAATAATCATAACATTAATGGTGGTAGTTGTTACAGTAGTACTGATGGTCACAACAAAAGCTATCATTTATTGAGGAACTTCTATGGGCCACATCTCAAACCAGAAGCTTCACTGTTTTTTCATATAATTTCATGTAATTCTCTTAACAATGAAACAAGACCTATGAGGAAGCTTAGGACATAAATTAAGTAATTTGCTTAAAACCACCCAGCTAACATGGGCAGAACTAAAAATAGAACTTAGTATAGTCTAATGTTCTTTCTGCCAAGTGGGGAATATTTAATCCTTTGACTCCAAATAACATTCCATCCTGTGGAAATACCCATGCAAGCAGAGAGATTATCACAATGCCTTCAACAACTGACCCATCCACCACCCCTGTACCTCTCCACCCTTCAAATAAGAAAACTGCCCTTTTGTATTAAAACATTTTGAAACACAAGTGGAGAAGAGCAATGCTTGCGTTCTGTAATGCCATTAACGATTTTGAGCTAAAAATAATTAAACTGTCACCCTGTTTAATCATGCTACACATTTGCCAAAGCACAGGAGACCTCTCTCTCCAATAGATCCTTGCCATTTCCCTATTTATTTACAAGTTCTACAAGGAAGAAAACCTATAAGCTGTCACACAGAGAATCTACTGTTTATTTACTACCAGCAGGGGCTCTGAAACAGACCCAATATAAAACTGTACAGACAAAGACCAGGATTGTGGCAGGGACTTCACTATATGCTTGTATGTTAAGATGACAAACGTAATTTCAGATTCAAGTAGCATCTGATATCATCTGTGGTTTATGGAACACATCTGTTCAGTAGATTTAGGGCTTCAGGACAATTAAATTCACTCATCTAATGTTTATTGTCAAAACTTCAAGCTTGAAAAGAGAAATGCCCTCAGAGGATGGTGATGCTTGTACTTCCCTGGGAGAAACCGGCTACCTGTCTGCTAAGAAATCTCATAGGATGGCATTATTTTAGTCCATCTGTCAAGGTCCTTAGTCCAGTAGATTCAAAACCTAATTTTGTCACGTCTATTGACCATAAATGTGACTCTCAGGAGAATATTAAAGACATATATTCTGATCTATACATAAATTCTGCTATAGAAACAAAAATTAAAAATACTACAGTGTAATGAAAGCTACAACTTTCATATGGACCCCATGATACACACTGATGGCCATATCAGCATATTATTTGGAGGCAGAACTATACAGAAAGCCAAATCCTCATCAGAAGGTTATTTGGTGAACCTTGTTCTCGAACAAGGAGAGTGCATTAAATGAATCCTCCTCAAGAGAGATGACATTAGGGCGCCTGGGTGGCTCAGTGGGTTGAGCCACTGCCTTTGGCTCAGGTCATGATCTCAGGGTCCTGGGATCGAGTCCCGCATCGGGCTCTCTGCTGAGCAGGAAGCCTGCTTCCTCCTCCTCTCTCTCTGCCTGCCTCTCTGCCTACTTGTGATCTCTCTCTGTCAAATAAATAAATAAAATCTTTAAAAAAAAAAAAAGAGAGATGACATTAAAGATAAATGGAACCAGATGAGTCAACAGTCTCTTAGATTCCTTACTCCCTACACAAGGCTTAGATGGGAACTGCTGACACTGGCCCGTTACCAAGACTGAACAGTCTACAGTCAGAATAATTCGGTCCATCGCTAGATATGTATTAAGAGATTCAGTCAAGTAACTCTACGATTCAACAGATCCCAGAGTGGTTCTACCTCTTCGCGCTGGCTCTGCATATGTGTACCCAGATCCATCAGTAGGTGGAGTTTTTAATTTTACTCTAAAAAAGTCATCTCATTTCTTTAACACATTCCTGTCTCAGTGTAGTCCCAACTATTAAAAACAGCTACTACAAAGATAGCCACAATAAGTCCTCATTAGAGAGGGGTCCCACGTTGGATTTTTGATAGAATAGGTATTAATCTCAAACAGTAGAGAACCTATTGTTGGGATCTAATTGAAAAATAGGGAACTTGTATAGAAGAGCTAAACCTTCCCCCAATTCAAAGTACTTATGGTTATCCATAAAAAAGTACCACAAAAGACAATATGAGTGGAAATGGGAGAGTAAGAAGGCATGAAGTGGTACTCTAAATATTACTGTAGTTTAAATGAACCTAGAACAGTTTCCTGAACATATCCCACAGGACTAGTGGTCCTCAAAATGTAAATGTTATGTAAAGGAAGGAGAAGTCTAGATCCTATGGTGAAATATATTTGGGGGGAAGAAAAGGTAAAACCAAATCATGGCGGTTTCTTTACAGTAGGGATTCTCAGAGCCGTGAATATGTTTGTGTCAACTGCGACTCTTTGAAGGAGGACCTGTATCTGGTATGCACTGAAATAAAGAAAATATTCTTTTTATAAAAGTTTTTATTTATTTGAGAGAGAGCATATGCACATGCATGAGTAGGGGGCAGGGGTAGTGGAAGAGGGGAAGCAGACTCCCCACTAAGTAGGGATGATCCCAGGACCCAGAGTTCATGACCTGAGCCGAAAGCAGATGGTTAACCAACTGAGCCACCCAGGTGCTCTGAAATTAAGCAAATATTCTAAGATTTAATTGGTAAATGGGTAAATAAAGATCGATTTCTTCAACCAAGTACATAAAACAAAGTAGATGGAAACAAAACCAATTTTTATTTAAATTAAAATAATAAATAACACAAATGTTTGATAATTATTATTAAAAATTTTTAATTTATTTAAATTAAAATAAATAACACAAATGTTTGATAATTATTATTAAAAATTTTAATTTATTTAAATTAAAATAATAAATAATACAAATGTTTGATAATTATTACTAAAAAAGAAACAAGTCAAATACTTACATTTGTAATCCTCCAGTTCTGGTTCCTGATTATTATCAGTACTTATTTCTATCGCAGCATCTGCCAAGTTTTTTTCTAACGCTGACCTTGCAAGGCTTGGTAAGAACCTGGTGGGGCAGGAAGGACAGAATGATAAAGTCAAAGCTTTCTGTGGTTCCTAAAGAGCTTTTGGCATGTGCACACACAAACTCTCTCTTTCTCTTCTTCTTCCTCTCTCTCTATCTCAAGATAACCAATTAAGGAAGCTTAGTTTTGAGCTGTGAAGTCCAAATAGTAAAAAATTTTGCAATAAATATAAACTTCAAGTACCTGTGAAGAAGAGTATCTGTTGATCTCCTTTAACAAAACTTACATGTAATTAGCAGTATTCATGTACATACAACATCTTACAGAATAAGACTTAAAATGATTTTCTTTTCAAAATGGATTTAATAGACCTCATAAATCTTGTTTAATTGTTTAACTGGATTATCAAATTTTCTTAAATAGATAAAACAACATTTGAATTGGCTCCAACTGGGCAATCACAAATTCAAATTAGTGGAAGTGAATTAATGAGGTTTACTTCTTAACACAAATTATTCAATTTAGGATTATACAGCCTGTCTATTCTATATGTATGTTGTCAAAGCAACAATCTGGTGAGTGACAGAGGCATTCTTCATCTACAAATAGATGGTATGAACATCATGGGCTTATTAGATCATGAAAATGGAGTTTCCCACCCACACAAATAAAACTGTATCTGGAATTTATGATCCCAAGGGAGCTTGCAAAAATGATTTTTAACCTATTACCTGTGCTATACTACCATAAACTAACCATTACATGCCACGATATCCCAAGAAAACATACTAAGAACACCACATTTCTAACAGGTTTTCCACAGCTCAAAATCCTTTGTGGTGATGCCCACAGCCCTGAGTATAAGCTCTAATAAAAGAGATGCCCTGTGAGCGAGAAGGCAAAAAAATGAGTGTGTGAGGAACTGATGGATTTCCTGTCTGTGTGATAGAATCGACATAGCTGACCCTATCTCCCAGCTACCTCCTCGTTCTGGCTCCAGGCTATGATGGGAGGATTTCTATCACTCTGGGTCAGTAGCTCATCAATACAGCATCAAGTAAGACTTACTAATGTGCATTTCTGGCCCTTCATCAAATTGTTGCCTTGTTTAAAACCAATGCCTTACTTTATCTCTCAGACCCAATAAGTGGGCTTTTATCTTGTTTCCTGAGCCCTTATCTTGGTACTTTGCCCACCTGACCTGCCTCTCCCCACTAGACCATAAACTTGAGTCTGGCCTGCTGACATTAGGCTCTGCAGCTCTATCTGTTACTTCCTGTCAAACTACCTTGAGTGACAATTACACATTCAAGCTTGGACTGTGCGCTAGTCCCAGAAACCTCTTACATCCATATAGTCTGCTCTCAACACACCCTCACTTGTCCCCACACTGGAGCCTTTCTAGATTGCCCTCCAAAGCCTATAGAGAGCAGCAAAAAAGACACGTATGCCTCCCTTCCAACTTCAGTGACATACTTTGCTTGCCAATATGATACTCTTTCCTACTGACATTGAACATGTTTCAGAGTTATTTTCAATCTCACACCCAGACAGCACTAACAAATAATCAGAGGTAGTATGGAAGCTGAAGTATGTTTACCTCTAGAATTTACATTTTAAAAGATACTGACTCACCCCACAAATGACAAGGAAGTATGTCAGGTAATATGAGGTCAACCTTTATTTTTCTAGCTTTCAATTTTTTCTAGTTAATGGCTTCTTTTTCCATTGCTCACTGATATTTTCTGCTTGCTTTTTCCTCCCCTTGTGGCCTTTTGTAAAATAAGGGAGTAAATGAATATCATTCATCTATCCTACTTTCCCAGAACAAAAGCAAATACATATCCTACTGTAAAGTTTTCAAGGGTATTTATCATCATGAGCATCACAGTGCCTTTTAAAAGTCATTATCATCATTATATTCATTTACTACAGCAAAAATACAATCGGAAGAGCTCCAGTCTCTATGATCTTGGTTGTAACAACAAAAAAAAAAACTATAGAAAGATTCAACCACATTATGGGAAACACAAGAACAGAAGATGTTCCCTGAGGTTAACTCAGGCTAACTATGTCATTGTCAGAGAAGTGAGAAGTATGAAATTATAGCTGTAATTTCCTGTATTTTTTCAAATATTTCAAATATTTTTTTGGTCATCTGAATTAACTTCTATGCATGCGTACTCATCCTCTGCCCATTTAGGGTTGAGTCTTTCATCTCAATAATTTGAATACTTTATAGTCCCTGAATACTAATCCTTTTGTGATTCCAAATCTTATCAAACATCTCTTAGTCTGTGGCTTATAATTTGTAGAGTGGCTTACAGTGTTTCTGTCATATATCTGGATTTTACTTTTTTGTATGGCATAAAATGGATATTTTTTAATAATTTATTGACAAGTCCATCCATTCCCACACTGATTTATATAATGTTACTTTTGATATATGCTAGCTTCCTACAGATGTGGGAGCCTGTTTCTGGTCTCTGTAGTCTATTCTAATAGTCTATTTGTCATTCTTTGCACCAATATCGTACTGTAACAATGAATACAGCTTTATGATGAATCCTGATATCAGAAAGAAAAAGTACAACACCTTAATCTTCCTCAAAATTTCTTTTGCTATTATTTCCTGGCCAATTTTGAGATCAGCCTGTCAAATTCTGTATAACCTTAGTAGTATTTGACTAGGTCATAGCTATCTATATAAAATTTGGAGTAAAATAGCTTTATAATACTGAAGATTCCCTTCCATGAACATGGTATAGCTTCCCTTTTATCTAAGTCCTTTACAGCTTTCAATGAAGACTTATGCTTTTCTTCATAAAAATATTACATGTAATTTGATTTGCTCTTGGTGCTCAAAGCTTTCTACTATTATTACGAATGGGGTGATTTTAAAAAAAATCAGATCTCCTCAATTGATTGTTAGTGGAATATAGCAATGTCACTGATTTGGATTTATAAGTAATCTCACTAAACTCTATTTTTCTAATGACTTATATATGGTTTCTCTTGAATTTTTAATCTAGCCAATCAGATAACTTTGGGCAAATGCACTGGTTGAAAGTACAAAAAGGTGACATTCTTGTTCTGTTCCTAACTCTAAAGGAAATATAATATTTTATCATAAAGATGTTTGCTCTAAATTTTTGGTATATACTCCTTATCAGATTATAGAAGTATCCCTCTTTTCATGACTTACTAAGAATATTCCTGGTTTACTAAGAATTTGGTTTGTTTTTAGGTTTGGTTGTTAGGTTTTATCAAATCCTTTTTATTCATTTTTTAAAATAATATTTTTTCTAATTCTAGTTCACTAATATAGTGAACTAAAAAATATTAAACTTTCTTCACATTCTTGAAATAATTTAAAATTGCTCATGATTTAAAATATTTCATGGTTTATGATTTTCCTTTCATACATTATTCTTGTCTGGTTCAGGTATCAAAATTATGCTAGACTCAAAGTGAATTGCTGTTTTCACTGTCTATTCTTTGGAACAGTTTGTAGAATCCTTTGGGTATGATTATTTCATTCTGATATCTAAAATATTATTTCCCCTTAGGCTCCAAGACTGTTTACATTGGTTAGTATTGAATATTTATTACTATTAACACACACGAATACCCATTCTGACTAAGAGTATTTAGTGACCCTTAGTCAGACTAAGATTCTGACTAAGAAAATACTGGGTAGGTAATGAATCTATCTCTCTGTCTATATATTTTTTTTCAGATCATGATGCTGAAAAATAAGCAACTGAAGTGCTTTTTTTCTAATTTTCATTTGGAAGCCTAATATTTTTCTACTTAAAAGAAAAGAAGAACCAATTCCATTATTTCTCATAATTATTAGTTAAAAAAAATTACTCAGACACTAGAAAGGAGCCTTATTTTACCTGAATACACCACAGAGAGAACAAATT
This sequence comes from Neogale vison, assembly GCF_020171115.1. Classification (NCBI taxonomy): domain Eukaryota; kingdom Metazoa; phylum Chordata; class Mammalia; order Carnivora; family Mustelidae; genus Neogale; species Neogale vison. The sequence goes on along the minus strand of NC_058095.1, from coordinate 113,971,027 downwards.
TAAGTTGCAACACAGGAAGCATACTTTCACTATAAGAAAAATAGTCAGCTAAACTGGAAATTGATAGAGGGCAATTTCAGATTCTCCTAAGCTGAGAATAGGTTCTTTTAATTCCTGTTTTTTTTTTTTAAATCAAGGAATAAATGGACAATAGTCATAACCACCACAAAAATAATTGGCAGATCATATGAAAAGAGTCTAAAAGAAATCTGAGCTTCTGGGGCATTGTTATTAATCCTTATTATTCTTTGTTTTTAAAAAGATTTTTTAATTTATTCATTTGAGAGAGAGAGAGAGAGAGAGAGATCACAAGCATGAGCACTAGCAGTGGTGGTGGGGGTGCCAAGGGAGAGGGAGAAGCAGACTCCCCACTGAGCAGGGAGCCTGATGCAGGGCTCCATGCCAGGGCCCTGGGATCATGACCTGAGCTGAAGGCAGAGGCTTAACTGACTGAGCCACCCAGATACCAGATACCTCTGCTGTCTTTATTACCCTTTTAAAATAGTTTCATGTAAGAGTGATTTTGTAAGAAAATTCTATCAGCCAATATTTTAAAATAATTTCCAAACAAGTATAAGAAATATTAGTGTAGACTGAAAAGATATTAGCTTTGATAAATTTAGGCAACAGGAGAGTAGGGAGTAGGGTCAAGCATGGAAAGTTCCAATGCCAAATTGGGAGGTGCTCAGTGTAATGTTGAAGAGCACTAGCTCAGAAGACATAAAGCAGAGCTCAAATCCCGAACCCAGTTTTACTTACTTACTACTCTCTAACTTAAGCAAGTGACTTAAATAGTTTTCTCATCTACAAAATCCCTCTTAAATGATATTTTTAAGGGGCACCTGGGTGGCTCAGTCCTTAGCATCTGCCTTTGGGGCACCTGGGTGGCTCATTTGTTAAGCATCTGCCTTTGGCTCAGGTCATGGTCCCAGGGTCCTGGGATCGAGTCCTACATTGGGCTCATTATTCAGTAGTGAGCCTGATTCTCCCTCTCCTGCCTGCTACTCCCTGGCTTATGCTCTCTCTCTCTGTAAAATAAGTAATATCTTTTAAAAAAATTGTTGTGATGCCTAAATATGAGGTTGAAATATTCAGGCAATACTTTCTTCAGATGTGTGGGTACTATTAATTAAACTTACATTACTCTTTTAGCAAAGACCCAGAAACTTGAATACACTGAGAAAGGAGAACACAGTTACCTGGAAAGGCAGGCTTTAGTAACTGCACTGTGAAGATTTTCATTAGGGTACTGTGACAGCCGACGAGAAATCCGCAACAGCTGTCTGGTAGAAAGTGATGCTGCCAATGACTGTGCCTATCAAAAGGCAAAGACAGCCTGTTAAGAGTCTTGTTTCAACTTGGCTGAGAGTCCCTTTAGATGGGTGTGAGAGCAGAATTCATTATTCCTGAAGGACAAGGCCAAGCATCCCAATACATACGTACCGTTAATGAATTACAAATAAAAATAAATGAAAACCAATTTACACTTAAGGTAGCCTTACAGATAGTTTCTTTTTTAGATCTATAAACATGTTTATCAGTGATATAAAAGTGCTTTCATTATACTAAGTGCTGTTTATACATGTTTTTTGGGTTGGGGGTGGAGAAGAGGATGAATGAAGGAAAGATGTTACACAATACAGGCCATACCTGACTTATAAATAGCTTTTATGAACCATTAACTAATTATTCTTTTTTCTCCTGCCTACACACAGCTGAACTGTTCAGACAGTCTGAAAATGCTCAGAGTTTTAGGTAAATCTATGGCTTCTAAAATGGAGACAAGGAATTGTGGACAGTTTAGTTTGCTAACCACAGAGGTGTGAACCAGTTTGCCCCGTGGGTGGCAGCTTGCAGTCTGAACTCCTTCCCTTACACTGCCAGAAGAATTTCACTTTGTTTTCTTATTCTTCAAAAAATAAGAAATCCCATGAATAGAGTTGCTAGTACACAACAACTCAGGATATGTGAGTACCAGTAAATATTTATCGATGTGATTTTGAAGTTATCTTGGTGGGCAGCGTAATGTAATGACAAAGTTTATCAGCTTTGGAATTAGACAAACCAGTCTCCCATGCATTAGCTTGATGGATTATTCAACATCTTCAAGCCTCAGTTTTCTGATCTTTAAATTGGTGACAAAAACGCCTTTACCTTTAAGGTTGTTATGTGGTTTAGTATCCACAATCTATAGAACTTACCAAACTCAACCCCTAAAAAATATATAATCCAGTTAAAAAATGGGCAGAAGACATCAATAGACAGTTTTCCAAAGAAGACATACAGATGGCTAATAGACACATGAAAAAAAGCTCAGTATCAGTCAACACCAAGGAAATACAAATCAAAATCATGGTGAGAAAGCACCCTACACCTGTCAGAACGGCTAAAATTAACAACACAGAAAACAAAAATTGTTAGTGGGTAGGCAGAGAAAGGGGAACCCTCTTATACTATTGGTGGGAATGCAAACTGGCGCAGCCACTGTGGAAAACAGTACAGAGGTTCCTCAAAAAGTTAAAAGTAGATCTACTCTCCAATCCATCAATTGCACTGCTAGGTATTTAACCAAAGGATACAAAAATCCCAATTTGAAGGGATACGTGCACACCAATGTTTATAGCATCATTATCAACAATAGTCATATTATGGAAAGAGCCCAAACATCCACTGACTAATGAATGAATAAAGAAGATATGGGGTGTGTGTGTGTGTATGGAGTATTACTGAGCCATAGAAAAGAATGAAAGCTTGCCATTTGCAGTGACATGGATGGAGCTAGAGAATATTATGCAAAGTCAGTCAGTCAGAGAAAGACAACACATGATTTCACTCACATGTGGAATGTAAGAAACAAAACAGATGAACATAGGAGGAGAAGAAGAGGCAAACCAGAAAACAGACTCTTAACTATAGAGAACAAACTGAGAGTTGCAGGAGGGGAGGTGGCTGGAGGATGGATAAATAGGGGACGGGGATTAAGGAGGGCACTTGTGATGAGCACTGGGCATTGTATGTAAGTGATGAATCACTAAATTCTATACCTGAAACTAATATTACACTGTATGTTAACAAATAGGAATTAAAATAAAAAACTTGAAACTAAAAAAAGAAAAAGAGAGAGAAAAGAAAATTGTTCTAAAGCACTTAGCAGAGGTCAGATGCAGGGGTGCTCAACAAATGTCAGCAATTATTGTTAAAAGTCAGCCTCTTCTGGGGGGGTGGGAGGTTGGGGTACCAGGTGGTGGGTATTATAGAGGGCACGGCTTGCATGGAGCACTGGGTGTGGTGAAAAAATAATGAATAATGTTTTTCTGAAAATAAATAAATTGAAAAAAAAAAAGTCAGCCTCTTCAAAATGAAAAAAAAAAAAATCTAACATAGGAAGGGGATGTGACCTGTATTTTAGTATGAATTTAATGCATCAGATTATTATTGGATTAATTCCCAATTTAGATCAGCAGCCTTGGGAGACAGCAGCTTTCATTAAAAACCAGAAGAGAGAAGAACTTTCAAAGCAACAAGCCCTTTAGGAGGGCAGAAGAGGCCAGGGTGAAATGTCACGGGAGTGATGGGGGTAGTACGGTGGCCCTGAGCCCCTAAGGGAATGCAGAAGAGGACTCCGTGAAGTTAGCAGAGGGTTCACGATGGATGGTGGGAGGGTGCCAAGATGCTGGAGACACACTGCATACTGGCTTGTTTCAGCATTTCAATTAAGGTGATCTCAGTAGGTCCCAAGGAAGAACAAAGGGAGGGATCTCTCCTCCTGTGTGTATTTTGCAGCTCCATGAGGTGCTGGTGTGCTGTGGTTAATATTCTATCTCAGCTACAACAGAGAATAAATGGTCCTCTGGGGACTAGGTTGGGAGCAGGATCACCATTTATGATATATCCCTTTTTCTATTAAAAAACACATTCTATGTCTCAAAGAACCCATTTATAAGCAAACATTTGGTTCATCCTTGTTTTCAAGAAATTTGCATTCTAGACATGGAGACAATATTTAAATATAAGAAAGCATAAATTGTAATTCAAAATAGCATACAATTTAATGCCAAAATAAGTGAAGCACTTGACAACTGCTAGAGGGGCTTAAAATGAAAATGTTCAAGCGGGGCACAAGAAATGCTACGAACAAAGGCATGAGAGCAAAAGGAACAGGAATAGATGCAGAAATGTGAGGAAACCAGCCCAACTTTACTAGAGGGTCTTGTTGGAAAACTTGCTCCTAAGTAGCAAAGACCTGGGACTGACCCTTAGAGGAGTTTGGTCTTACTCCTAAAAGCAACAGGACTTAGTCATGTGCGAAGTGGTAATAGGAATTTAGAACAATTAATCTGGTGGTAGCAAGCAAAGTAGCTGAAGGACAGAGAGAACTGAGATAGGAAACAGAAAGCTACCGCAATGATCTGTCTATAAAATGATAAGATGCAGTAAGGTTACTGGCAAAAAGGAGTGGAGAGAAGGAATCAACAAACGTTTCAGAGATTTGGCGCTTGATAGATATGAGAAAGAAGGATAAGGTTATTTGAGCCAGTATGATTTAAAGTATCAGAAGTGAAATATGACTCAGCAATTCCCATTCTGAATACGTGGACCCACAAAAAATTCCTACTTTAATCATGGAAAATATTTGATAAATCACTCCAACCTGAGGATTCTCATGACAAGAGTCCCAACAAGCCACACAGTAACTTCCTCATGTAACGTACACTATTCTAGCCTCACCCAAGAAGGACACTGAATACAGCCTTCATGTTTCATTCCAGTGATCAGTAAGGACGTCTCACGAATTTGAAAAATACCAGCGTTCTCAGTTACTAACACTGAAATGCTTTACAATAACACCCAGTGTTAAAAAAAAAACAAAAAAACATAGCAAAGCTTTATGTCAAGCCATGTAAGGTGTTGAATAAAGGGTTTGCTTATTTCTGCTCTCACATTACCAATTAAAAATTGAGAATGAACTTTATTAGAAAATCCCTCATGTGTTTAACGTTTATAGCATTAAATTTCTAATTGCAGTTTTACCTTGAAAAAAGAGAGTGTGAGGATATGAGCACATTTCCCTTAGTTACCATGGTTATGGAGTTTAAGAGCACACCTCAAAGGTTTTTTGTATTAGCATGATGAGTTACAGTAATTCAGCTTAAAAATATGAAGGATCTGATCGGAAATTTTTTTCAATAAATTTTCTCTTCTTCCTCTTCAAAAATTATTCCTTTTATGAAAATATACTGTTCTCAGGGAGAGAAAACTCTAGGGACAATGCACTAATAAATCAGCAATTATTTAATCACTTTATTCATTCATCCACTAAACACTTGTTATGTGTCTCTTAAGGACCTGGCACCAGGTTGGAAAATGAGAAAGAAGAATAAATGACACTGTGTTCAGGGAGTTCAAGTACTAATTGAGGAGAGGAAAATAAACCCGTGCTACGACTACCACAGGTCGGTAACAGAGTCCTAAGTCAAGTGTTAGGAGAGCACACTGGAGAGAGAGGTTACTTCTGTCTGAGTGGCTGAGACAGACCTGACAGGGGACAGGGAGAAAGCGCGTTCTGGCGTCCCTGGCAACGGAGGCATCTGGGTATAGGCCAGGCTTGGCAAGCAGGGAGAAGGGAAGTGCAGGAGGGCTGAGGGTGCTTCAGGAGACGCTGTAGGAAGGGAAGCTAGAAAGGCAGCATGCAGTGTGATGGAACTGGGTGAGCATGCTTATTCAGCAGGCAGTCCTTCATCCCTTAACAGTTTAATGAGGGGGGAGAACTTAGGAGCTGGATCTGGGAACGGCCCCTCCCAGAGATACTATGGCTGAGCCATTCATTCATTTACTTAACAGACACTTGTTGACCAGCTACTACACAGCAGGCGAAATTCCAGATGCTGCGGATACAGCAGGGACCAAAAAAACCCCTGCTTTCTTGGAACTTAAATTGGAGTGAGGGGAAATAGGCAATTAAAAAAAGTGAGTAAAGCATATATTACGTCAAAGGGTAATAAGCCTTATGAAGAACTTTCAAGAGGAAAAAGAGAGAGGAATGAAATAGGGGGCAGGGAAAGGTGATTCTAAATGGAGTACGTCAGGCAGGCCTCGATGAAAAGGTGACATCGGAGCAAATTCAAACCTGGAGTTATCTGGGAAAGAACACTCTAGGCATAGGAAACACTGAGTGCCAAGGGCCCTGAGGCAGACATGAGTGGGTTCAAGGAACAAGAGAGAGAATGGTGTAGCTGAGAAAGAACAAGTAACGGACAAACTGGAGATGAAGTTATCAATCCCAGGGGCTATCAACAAGGGGCCTGTGAAAACTGGAAAATGGTCCCCTCCCCAAAGATATCCACATCCTAATCCTTGGAACGTGCAAGTTTTACCTCATATGGCAAAGTTAACTTTGCAGACCACATTAAATTAAAAGTTTTGAGATGAAGAAATTGCCCTGGATTATCTGGGTGGCCCCTAAATGTAATCGCAAGAACCCTTGTAAAAGGGAGGCAGACAGAGGTCTGAACTGACACATCGGAGGGAAGGTGAACTGAAGATAGAGGCAGAGATTAAGATAATGAGGCCCCAAGTCAAGGAATGCTGACCGCCACTGGGACCTGAAAATGTAAAGGACAGATTCTCCCCTTAAGCCCCTGAGGGCGTGCTGCTGATACCTCGACTTTAACTCAGTAATACACATTCCAAACTTCTGGCACCTAGAATGGTGAGAAAATAAATTTCTCACTGCTGGTAAATAAACCAGCAGTTTATGGTAATTTGTTATAACAGGCCCAGGAAAGTAATCGAAGGCCACATGAGGAATGAACTGTTGGTGGTGACGGCAGTCAAAAGGAAAGGTCAGTATTTCAGGAGAAAGATTATGAAACCAAATAGTAGGACAATTACCGGCAATAGGTAAGAGAATGGATGAGACATCATGATGCTAAACTGATGAGATCTGCTATGAGGTTAAGTGGAGATCATGGGAAAGCAAGGAGACAGAGTATTAAGACAGCCAGAAAATTAAATAAGAAATACAAATAGATTTAAAGGGGGGAAAGACAAGGTATGTTGGATTTATAGTGATCTCAGAATATCCAGTTGGGAAGTGAAAAAAACCACCACTTATTAAGCAGCTACTAAGAAAGAGATTCTTCACACACATTTTCATGTTTAAACATCACAACCTTCTTATGAAGTGAAGTATATGGCACTTGAATTTTAGAGATGAGAACACTGAGATTCACAGTTGGTGACAGCCCTTGATCCTTCCAACAGATGCAGTGGTTTCCAACTTTTTAAACACCAAGTCCCTCTTTTTTATTCCCCATGTGCCCTGTGTTTTAAAAGACTTTGCTTATCAAACTGTCCTTGTTAAAGAAGAATTAGTTCTTCATCTCTTGCTATCCAAATGCACATATAATCACAAACCATGCTTTAGATGGCATGATATAACCAGGCTTCAGTATTAAAATTTCAGCCCAAAGCAAATAATATTTCCTTAGTCCTTTTATTCCTTTGTGCACAAATACATAATTTGCCTTGGTCTATTTAAAATATTACTTATTGCTTAAAAACCTCAGATTGAAAACCTTTTCATTTCACCCCAATACGGTATGAATTATATTGAGGGTATTGGATTTTTGACAGCAGGGGGAAATTTTGGTTATAGTGCAAAAGCGTTTTCAACTGTGAACACTAAAATAAAAGTTAGGCAAAAAATTTTCAAAGGGGTGGAGGGGCAGGATATGCCACCCCAAAATGTGCCATTTTGACGTATTTGTTAGTTTCAATTAACGTTATATAAGAAGCAGCTATTAAAAGAAGGATATTCTAACCCTCCTCTGCCCCGCAAAAGCAGGAAATAAATCTCCCCTATGAAAGGAACCCTTTCTGTCCCAGGCGGGTAGGAGGCATCCTTATCACCAGCAATAAGGAACACAGGGCCAAGATGGCAATATAAACAAACTTTGTTACCTCGTCCCTAATTTACTACCTCAAGGCCAAACTTCCTGGTCTTGTTAATTCTTTACAAACTTCTTGTCTGTCTAAAGTATAAAAGCTGTCTGCTTTGATCACTGCTGTAAGTCTAATATTTTTATGGGGCCCTGTACATATGGAATTAAATTGGGTTTTCTCCTATAGGTCTGTCTCGTGTGAATGTAATCATTAGGCCAGCCAAAGAATATAGAAGAAAAGAAGGGAAATGTTTTCTACCCTTACACCATCCCAGAAAGGAAACACAATTACAAACATAGAATCGATGAGAAAAGAGAAGTTAGACGCTGAAGAGAAAGAGGTCACCGTTAACAGAAGAGGTCACACTTGAAGCCATAAGACTAGATGAGATTGCTCAGTACAGGAGATCAGGGGCCAGAACCGAACCCCTAGGATCACTGAGCTCTAAAGCTAGTTTTCTTCTACGAGGCCAACCATGAGTAGCTGAAGTCAGCGTTCAAACCACTGAAAGGGTAAAATATATGCATAGGGCAAAGCACAGCATAAGAGATAAAAATACCAGTTTGAAAAATAGATTTTAAAGCATTAAACTCTGAGAACATAAAGCAGCAGCATGTCAACAACAAAAAATCCTATGGGAAAAAGCCCAGACTTACCGTGGGATCCTGTGTCTCTCTGAGTTTGTGTGTAAATGTTAACAATCTGTCCAAAGCTTCCTGAGGTATATTTGGGACCTATGTTATGAGAGAATTGAGAAAAGACAGAAAGACTAAGTGGGGATATCTGATCAATCAACCAGAAATTCTGGCTACCTGGAAACAACATTAGAATTATATTTTTAAGAAAGTCCTGGTGCGGGGCACCTGGGTGGCTCAGTGGTTAAGTGTCTGCCTTCAGCTCAGGTCATGATCCCAGGGTCCTGGGATTGAGCCCCACATCGGGCTTCCTGCTTGGTGGGAAGCCTGCTTCTCCCCCTCCCACTGCCCCTGTTTGTGTTCCCTCTCTCACTGTCTCTCAGTCAAACAAATAAATAAAATCTTTTTTTTTTTAATTTTATTTATTTGACAGAGAGAGAGATCACAAGTAGGCAAAGAGGCAGGCAGAGAGAGAGGGAGGAAACAGGCTCCCTGCTGAGCAGAGAGCCCAATGCGGGGCTCGATCCCAGGACCCTGAGATCATGACCTGAGCCGAGGGCAGAGGCTTAACCCACTGAGCCACCCAGGTGCCCCTAAATTAAAAAAAAAAAAAAAAAAAATTCCCTGGTAATGGGTAACATGTTTAACTCCTGGATAAATCTGCCTATTCATTTTCCCAGGAAACACTTATGACTCTTCTTTCTCTTTAACAATCAGGTAGTTGAAACCAAGCCACTCTTTATTTATAATTCCATCACCAGGATAAAACTGAAAGGAGCCTCTAACTCAATTAAAAACTGGCATAAAGTGTACCCATAAAAAACATTTTATAATTATTTCCCTGTTCGTTAGCTTGGTAAGATTTTCTAAACTCTAATTTAAGCATTTTTCTTACTAAAACCAAACTCCTTCCTTCACTTAGTAGTAATCTTTTATCTCCCAAGTGACATAGGTATTCTGCAACAAAGAATGGATGCCCACGCTGTTCATTTTTTCAAGGACTTTTAAACCACATAACTAAGGGAATAATCAGTTTATCAGTGAATTCTGGAGAACAGCTGCCTAACTAATACAGGCTAGTTGCTTGAACTGTGACAACTTTAATTAAATATTTAACTGAATTAAATTATGAGAAATTAAGCTGAAACAATGACATGTTTTATAATTTTAATTTAAAAAGGTCAGAGAGATATCAGAATAATGACTGGTATAATGTAACCACTTCAGAAGGAAACTGCTCAGGGTTTCTTTGGTCATATAAGTGACAGGCACTTGAAAATTCTACATTCTTTTCAGTACATATTTTATCTTTTTCGTTCTTTAAATCCTGCGTACAAGCAGCAGTATTATCTCCAACTTCAGAAGAAACATAGAAGAAACTATAGTTGAGTAATTCACTCAAGATCTGGAAGCTGATAAGGAATGATTTTGGCATTTATTTGTTTATTTATTTTTAAAAGATTTTATCTATTTATTTGACACAGAGAGAGAGAGACAGAGAGAGAGAGGGAACACAAGCAGGGTAAGCGGAAGAGGGAGAAGCAGGCTCCCCACTGAGCAGGGATTTCCACTGCAGGGCTCAATCCCAGGACCCAGGGATCATAACCTGAGCAGAAGGCAGACACTTAACGACTAAGCCACCCAGGAACAGTTTGGCATTTGGCATTTGAAAGTAAGCTGTTTGACTCTTTAAAGCCTATGCCCTTATCCACCACCAAGCTCACAAGACCTAAAATTAATCCGCTTGTTCTGGTATTTCAAAGGGAATGAGTACATTTATGCAAAAGGTTAATTATTTGTGATCGAGAACGACATTGCCCAATAGAACTTTCTGCGATGATGGAAATGTTCTTTACCTATGCTGTCTGATATGGTAGTCGAAAGCCCTCAGGTGTTTACTGACCACTTGAAATATGACTGAGAAGCTGAACTTTGAAAATTTATTGAATGTGGGGGTGCCTGGGTGGCTCAGTAGGTTAAAGCCTCTGCCTTTGGCTCAGGTCATGATCCCAGGATCCTGGGATCAAGCCCTGCATCAGGCTCTCTGCTCTGCGGGGAGTCTGCTTCCTCCTCTCTCTCCGCCTGCCTCTCTACCTACTTGTGATCTCTGTCAAATAAATAAATAAAATATTTTTTAAAATGTATTGAATGTGGCTGGTGCTACTTTAAACAATGCAGTTCTAGAACTCCAGAAGTGTGAAGCACTTACGGCAGACACTGAAATAATGCATTGCGCACACTGCACGCCACCAGATTACTAGTAAGTACAGGATACCCTACAGTACTGAGGGGAACAGGGCGACTTCGTATTTTCTAAAATCAAAGGAACTAAAATATATTTGGCCTCCCTTTGGATTAGGAACTGAAAATAGTCATCTCTGGCTGAATAGAGAAGGAAAATGAATCCAAAAACTGCCTCCACATGAGGAAAGTGGAGAGACAGCTTACATCCACAGTTTTCAAAATGTGGTCTCCAGATCAGCAGCAAGGGCATCACCTAAGAACTTTAGAAAAGCAAATTATCATATACTGCCCCAGACCTAGTGACTCAGCAACTTGCATTTTAACAGGCCCTCCAAGCGATTCTGAAAAATGCTTAAGTGTGAGAACCATTATATCAGGAAATTTGGGAGTATACGGGAAGAAGCAGCCAGAAATGTCCACCTCTGCTCTGACAGCTGAAGGCAACAGCCTAGAGCTAGCCTTACTCTTACCATTTCCTTTATCACTTGAATTTCTTCACTTCTGACAAGTGGTTTCATATAATGGAAAAAGAACATGGTTAAGAATTCTGGTCCCAGCCATTGCTGTGTTGTGCTTCCAATAACGGGGGGCTCTGCCAAGGCGATGATTCTGAAGGAAGGGTGAACAGGAAAAATGGATCTAAAAGAGAAAAATAATAAAACAAACAAACATAAACTTTCTTATTAGAAATTAGGTCATGGTAGCTAAAGCCTAGGTAACAATAAGCCTACTGCTGTTAAGATAGTCAGAGCCATTATCCACAGAATAAAATCAGGATAAAAAAAATCAGGATGTCCTAGGAACTTATTAAAACAGAAAAAGAAAGGTGCCTGGGTAGCTCAGTCAGTTAAAAGTCCGACTTTTGATTTTACCCTCAGGTCATCATCTCAGGGTCATGAGATCGAGTCCCACACTGGACTCTGTGCTGAGTGTGGAACCTGCTTGAAATTCTCTTTCTCCCTCTGCAACTCCTCCACTCACTCCTCTCTCTTAAATAAATAAATAAATCTTTAAAAAAAAAAAAAAAAAGGAAAAAAGAATCATCTACTGCTAAAACATGATGTTGTTTGCACAGATGATCTCTATCCCTGCACAAACCACTATCTGGATATGTTGTTATGTCTCCAGTAAATTTTCTCCATTGTCCCTTGAGACAAAATTCCATCCAGTTCATATTCATTACCTAGGTTCCTTCTCTTTATTCAAAATATCTCCTGTCTTGCAAGGAACCCACTCTATGTCAATCAGAGAAAGACCAAGGAGTAAGATCCAGGATGAAAACATTTTTCACAACACAGAAAAATTTGAGCAGCATAAGGGGCTAGGTTAAATTTAAAATCTGGATTGACAATAAGAATACTTAGGTCTTCAAAAGATAGAAAAAAATTAAACTTTTATATAATTCACTCTTTTGTCATTTTATAGGAAATATTGTGATTTTTTTTAAAAAAGATGTTACTTATTCATTTCAGATAGGGTGAGCAAGGGAGAGAGTGAGCATAAGCAGGGGGAACAGCTGGCAGAGAGAGAGGCAGGCTCCCCCCTGAGCAAGGAGCCCCATGTGGAGCTCAGTCCCAGGACCCTGGGATCATGACCTGAGCCGAAGGCAGACACTTAACCGACTGAGCCACCCAGGCACCCCAGAAATACTGTTTTTAAAGTGACCTCTTTTATAAATCCCTGCTAGGGACTTTGAGGATGTGAATATTCTAGGACATATAGAAGAATAAGGTTAAGACTTTCCATCATTTGCAAAATGACTTGAGTATGTTTTGGAGACAAACTAGACACTCCTTATGATATAATCATGTGGGTGATATTGTCAGTTCTTATTAATTGTCCTCTAAACCCCAGTGGAAATATAACTTTAAAGGGGAATATCATCCTTGCTATGAGAAACAAAAGATAAAATGCAAACACCCACCAAGATCTTCACAAAAATAAAAATTCAGGTACATAACTGGCATTCCTTCAGAAATGGACTATTCATTGCCATTAATTATTATAACAGAACCCAACAGTTAAGTGATTAAGCAGCTAGACTATCAGGAGGTACGATATGTGTGGAGAAAATCAGATAAGTACTCTGAAGATTTAAGATAAGAAATGCCCTCCCAATACAACAGGTAAGTAAACTGAGTCCCTGACTATATGATCTGTAATTTTAGAGGCCATACCATAATTTGCAAACCAGGGAGAAGCAGTTTTTAGGAATGGTCATATGAGAGGTCTAGAAGTATTCATAAAAGCTACCAGATACCAATTCATTTTGCTAGGTAGGAAAAAAAAAATCCTTATTTACAGATATTCAAGCAGGGCATGGGAATGATCTGTCCAAAGGAGTTGTTCTGGGAAAACAGGAAAGAAAAACAACATGAGGAGAATCTGAAAGTCCTGAGGATAGCATGATCACTGACTGAGGACTGCCAGCAATTAGACAGTCACACAAGAGAATCTAGAAACAGAAAATTCTGTGATCTAAAAGCTAAAAGGGAAGGTTTTTCCATTTTCCACTTCTGCCAAGTGGTTTGCCATATTCCCGAAAACTCAGCTCTGTGGCCCAAAAACAGATGTTGGATTCATCCTTGATCCTCCTCTTTCCTAGCTGGGACAAAAGAAGATGGGAGAGACAGAGCTGCCTTTTTTGTGTGATCTGACTGCACAAAATTAAATCTGCAGATGTAGTTTCTTAATCAAGATAATGAGGGATACTAAACCAGGGAATAAACAAAGCCAAAATCCAACACATAAGCCAAAGGAGGAAGTCCAATTTATGTCCTTAAAAGATCAGGAAGCAGGTACCACAGCTGAACTGTGAATTTAGGACTAGAAGAGCAATTAACATAAGAACAAGCCACAGGACAGCAAGCTAGGTGGTCTGAATTAAAATAGGTGATGATCATTGCTTAGAACATACACTGTCCCTGGCTTGCTTTTGGACACTGACTCTAGCAGGGTACATGAGTAAGCTGGCCCAATTTAAAGTGGTCAGTTGATGTGTCAGGCAGAGCAGTGTACACTGACTATAAAAACAACCAGCAAACTACTGAATAACAGGATAAGGACCGTTGTGTTGCTAGGTCTCCCCCAAAGGCTTCCTTACATATAAATAGGTCATATGGAAAGTCATTTCCTGATAATGATAGGATCTCCACGTCTGAAAGCTGGAGAGCAGAGTACTCTTGAGGATCTGCCATGTACTTTCAGGTGATTTAACTTACTGCATGTAATATGATGGCTGGGTAAGCGGTAAATTTGAGAATTAGGAAACAAGCACAGTCAAAAGTTAAAACCGAGGTTAACTTTAATTTCACTAGAATTTAACAACGAATAACAAATGAAACCAAAGCTATGGCTTAGCTTCAGATAAGTAAATATTTCATAAAGATTAAAGACTGAAAAAGCAAAATGCTCTTTTTTAAAAAACGATTTCTAAAGTGAAAATATGGAGGTCAATATGTTTGTCTGGGGGCGTAAATGTAACTTTTAGAGAGTAAAGCACTTTCCACTGCTTCCATTGCTCCAGTGCAATAAAACGGAGTAACTTACTGATATACATAACAACAGGAACGATCTCAAAATAATTATGCTGAGTGAAAGAAGCCAGATAAAAAAAAGTATATACTGTGTGATCCCATTTATATAAAGTTCTAGAAAATATAAGATTTATCAAGTAATTGGAACCAGATTCCTAGAAGTGGGACAGGAGGGTGACACAGGTCAAGGGAGAGGGATTTCCCAGGAGTCTGATGACATTTTTTGGGGGGGTGTCATAGACATATTCATTATCTTGACTGTGGTGATAGTTTCATAAGTATCTATGAATATCAAAAGTTATGAAACTGAAAACTTTAAATATTCAGTTTATTACATGTTATTATAGCTCAAAAAAGCTATCAATAAAAGAAGAAAGATTCTAACATAGTCTACTCTTCTGAAGGAAATTAAAGGGTAATTTTTGTCAAATGTGTAGGAATTTGAAAGAATGGCACAGAAAGTTTTTATAAAGACATTAATCATAAGCCAGAAGAGGATTTTGTAACTGGCCTTCTACACTATTACTAGTGTTCCCATTCTGAACCTACAGGCTATGCAGCCTGTATTTCACCTTTATTTCCTATGCAATGTAGCAAACTGCATAGACACATTCCTTACTCATCCTTATACCACACAAGGTCTAGGGTGATACTTGGAAGAGAGCAGATGCTGAATAAACAAATAAATGTTATTGCTGTTGTTAGGAGACATCACTACAAGAAGCTTTTTGAAGACCTTTGATGGCAAGGACAAAAGAAAGGTAACTGATAAGAACTGGGAATAATGGTTTTTCACCCAAAAGCAGAGCAGCTAATCTAAATGTGGTCTTGAATGAGTATGTTAGAGAAGGTGCATCCTCTCTATCAAAAACACCAAACCAAAACACATAATAATGATCAGACTCTTCACAGACATGGAGTTTGGAAAAAATGGTTCTTTTTCAAAATCAGAATTTGCTTAAGGCTCTTTATTTTGAGAATCAAACACAAAGACTTGGGCATAAAATCCTGGATCTACCTTGAATTTTGTTAAAAACTTACATGGCCTAATTTGCTAGCAATAAGATGCTGAGGTTTCTGGGAAGGGAAGAGAGAATGCTCAGATCCTACCTGTTTTCAAGCATAGGAGTAAGAAATAAAAGGGTCCAGAGAAGCTAATCAATCAAGGATTACACCTGATGTCCAATTATGATTCATCACTGGTCAAGAAAAAGTAGGAGATTATAAACTGTTTTTAGTGTTTAATCACAATCAATACAAATAAAATATATAATAAAAATGTAAAAACATTAGAACATATATAATTATAACTGAGACTAGGCCACTAATCTTTATTGCTTCCCTGAGACAACCATAAGTCCTTTCTTGGCAAAATAAACAAGGGGTAATGCACAGGCTCTTGGCCCCCTCATCTATGGTCTGACCAACGGCAGGAAGGGACATATTTAGCAGCCTATAATATTTGTACTCCCCCTTTCCCCAAAGAAGTTTTTCTCATCAAAGGAAGTGGTTCTATTTTGGTCCTTACTTCCTGTGAGAAATGCAGGCATAGTGTCTGGTGTGCATGGCCATCATGCTATTTCTAACCACCGAACCCACTTGATTCTTGGTGTCTTGCAACAAGAGAAGGAAAGTTGCTAACATTTCTGATGCCATATCTAAGGGCATATTAGCTTTGTAATTACCTGCAAAGAATGCCTGCAGAGGGTTCTGATCAAGACAGATGATCTTGGTGAAGAATTAGAATAGGTCAGCAAAGGAGTCAAAAACAACTGTTTAGAAACTGGGTTTCACACTATAAAGCTGAAAGGCACCATAGCCCACTGACAGTAGCTGTTAATTATGAGACCCTGTGGTATCAGACTTGTAATAAAGGCAAAGTATTCCTGTTAGTAGGTTCATAAAAGAAAGCACTACTAGCTCAGAAGGTCATCTAAAACCAGATTAATAGAAATACCTTTACCTCGAGTTTCCCAGAATTTCTGCAAGTTAAGATTTATTCACTTGTTCAAACACATTTACTAAGTGGTCTACTATGTGTCAGGTACTGCGACATTCGAGACAAAGAGATGAAGGATAGAGTAACAACGTCCTGGGACATTAAAGTCCTAAGTTCCAGTCTATCCTGAGGCCCAACTGCATCCATGCCTCTCCTCTGACCATGTGAAATGCCCATAAATTCCTTTTGCAACAATTCAACTTTTTTTGGTTACTTGTAACTAAAGGAGTCCTGCTAGATATAAATATAAAAACCGGTCCTATCTGAAAACAAATAGGTATGGAAATTTACCAAACTGGGTCTAGAGACAAAGAAGCTCTTAAATCTGCTTTCCCTTCATTTTAACTTTGACTTTTTCCGCTATCTCACAATTCTCCAAGGAAAAAAGCATTAATAGCTGAGTTTGTTTAAAGACTATCAGAAATAATTATTTCGCTGAACTTCATTTCTGTGCTTAGGTCAGAAAAATGAAAGGAAGATGATTCAGATGATGAGTTTCTAACTTCTGGTTCGAATGCTAATGCCAGGAGTGGCATATTAGGTACGCACAGCATATAGGATCAACCCTTGTTAGATAATGGGTCACATTACTTATAAGAGCAACTCATGAAAAACTAACTTCCTCAGTGAGTACAAAGACCCCACTTTATGCTATGCTATGTCCTTTTGGTCAACCTGTCAGCTCTCTACCTAGTAAACACAGCCCTGAAAGAAATACTGTCAACTAGCATAAACTTTACTGTATTCCACCCTATTGGAATCTATTGTAATCCTAAAAGAGAACACATTTATTCTCAGAAAGTCAAAAATGGGCCACAAAATTAATCAAGCTTAGCCAAAAAAGAAAGAAATTTACTAACCATCTCATCAGAGTGAAACAGATTCTGTAACATGACTACTTACCAATGAAATGGTTACAATCATAAGAAAATAGTGTGTTTTTCAGGCAAAAAGAGGAGGAATACTGATAAGAAAGGAATTAGACTTTCAACTGGTGGAAATACCTCAGACAGAGGAAAATCAAGTGTTAGACATCTTGTGTCTGAAAGTCAGTGAAGACCTGACAAACTGACAGATCATTAAGAAAGAACAGGAAATCAGAAGGTCAGAATAGGAGGTTCAACATCTAACTGATGAAAGTTGTGAAAAGAAGAGACCAGAGGAAATGGGAAAGTGGGAGTGGACAGAGATCTAGCATGACCTGTGAGCTACAAGTACGAAGGGCAGCAGGTCCAGATCAGGGCTGGTAGGAAAGCGCTATGGAACAAAGATGAAACTGATAAAAGCCTCTTGTGCCTCAACATGCTGAGAGATTTATTTAAGAGGGAAAGGGTCTAGGATGAAAAAGGGATAAATTCACAGGAAACAGGTCAACTTCCTCTTCTGTGTTCCCATAACATTACTGCAGAGATCTCAATCTAACATTTAAAAGCTGCATTGTAATTATTTATCTCTGTATCTGCCTCTCTTCATATGTATGCAATCGTTAACTTTAGGAAAAATAAAACGTATGCAAGAAAGGAAAAACAACTGTAGTTTACCAAACGACTCAGCTGTTGTACAGCCCTTATCCTTGTGATAATCATGCAGACATTGAGTAAAGTTCTAAAGAAAATTATTCCACAACTACTCAGGAAGAATGAGAGATGGGAAGTATATATATGTACTGGGAGGAGGAGCTAAAATGAGCTAAACCTTAATTTTCCATAGGAAGAAATAAATCAGTAAGGCCTAACACTGAAAAATAAATCAAGAAATATCAATGAAAGCATATTACGATATTGCAGTAGTAATGACTACTGATGTATGGGGATGGGGTAGCTACACGTGTGGTGAGCATAGCAGAATGTATAAACTTGCTGAATCACTATATTGTACACCTGAAGCTAATGTAGCATTGTATGTCAACTATTCTAAAAAAAAAAAAAAGTATATTATTTAATGATACAGAGGTAAGTACATGAAAAAACAAACACCTCAAAGATAAAAGGAGTAGTCTCTGGGCTATAGGAAATGGGAAAGTGTCTGAGGGCAGATGATAGAGGACTGGTATTTTTCATAAAAAGCCCTGAAAAAGCTATCTGGCTCAACTTTCATGCATGTTCAACAAGGATACAAAATTAAAACAAAAATAAAAATAAAAACCAATTATTGTTCTTATGGCTTGTTTCTATCTACTCAGAGTGGCCTCTAGAAGCAGAACTGAGCCTGGTTTGTATTCACAGGAGTGATGAAAATCAACAGTGATGAAGATGAGACGCTTCAAGAAGGAAGTACTTCTAACCGATGTGAGCCAAAACCTCAACACGATGCTCAGGGCCACTTTGTTGCCGAAACTGTTCTCATCTGTAAAACCTCTTGCAACCATTAGGGAGAACCTGGGTACTTCTCAGGGAAGAGAGCTGTCATTTTCTGGCCATCAGACTACAGATACAGTGCTGCCAAAGTCCTAAGGGAGCCTGACAAGCAGACTTGCTGAGAGCCACTGCCCAGCTGCTTTGATTCAGCTCCCTGAAAATATAAACTCTTCCCTGATGTGTGGTTCACACTCACATAATATACAAAAGCTAACTGTTAAAAGTAAAGGTATAAAATGAGAAGGATCTTTATAACTTCCCTCCCTAGACACTCCACCAAACTGTTTACTGGGCTAGAGGAATCTGATGATGTGTATCCCAGAAGCATTAATAGCTATGTATAATCAAGTGAATTTTTTAAATAACTTATACAGAGGTCGTAAGGAATTTAATATAACCTCCCTACAGAAAATGTCCAAGGAAATTTTTAAACAAAACTCTCCTTAAAAGAGAAACACAATAAAAAATACACTTAATTATCATTTGTAAAATTTTAATGTGTTAAATATGTCATCAAGCCCTTTGTGGGAGGGGGAAGCTTCAATTGAGTGAGATTCAATCACATGACTAGGTATTTGTCAAGGTAACAAGTGACTAGGTATTTGCCAAGGTAACAATCTCTAATTACGTCAAAATATCCATGGAAATGTAAGGAGACAGAAAACTTGTATTTGCCAAACCTTCTCTAAAGGAAAGTAGTATTTAGCTAGAAGAAATATTCTGCCATTTTTCAAACACATTGAAAATTTGAAAGAATAGAATATGAACACCTATTTTCTCCTTCACCTAGATTTCACCAACTATGAAGATTTTACCACCTTCTGTTCTCATTCCCACTTGCTCTTTCTGTGTGTTGTGTACATGTACACACATGTACATGTCCTTTTTTTCCCCCTGAAACATCTGGAAGGGAGTCACTGACCTCTTTTTATATTATCCCTTAAATAGCTCTGTGTGCATCTCCCAAGAAGAGGAATATTCTCCTTCAAAACCAGAATACCATTATGACACCTAGGAATATTAATATTAACTCAATATCAGGTGGTATATATATTCCATATTTAAACTTTTCCAATTGTTCCAAAGTATCTTTTCTAGCTGTCTCCATTTTATTTCTTGATCCAGGATCCAGTCAAGACTCATATGTAGCATTTGGTTTGGACATTTTTGAAAGGAATGTGTAAGTAAGCCACAAAGGGTAATCCTGCATCAGGTGGCATACCTCCATAATAACTGATCGCTTCTTAGAAGGTAGGGCCCAATAAATTATGAGGCTTTTTTTTTTTTTTCCTGAAGGGATACAAAGTATGGGGCCAAAACTGAGTTGTTAGGACAAGGCGGGGTGGGAGATTACCTTCTTAGAGCTACTGTTCTTACACACATGTGAAAGTAAGGCTTAGATTGCAGAACACATCTTGGGTAGGAAACCCAAGTTGTAAGAAATGCCAGATTAGGAGCCTGCTCAAGACACCAAATAATTAAATGATTCGAAGTTAGCTTGGCTTGACCCTAGGTTCCGAAGAAGAATAAAAAGAAGGCCCATCTGACCACGAGAATTAGAGCTGGGCCCCCAACATTACCTCTGCCGTAGCTGCTCATCAGATAGGTGCAGCTCCTCCTTCAAACGCATGTACCTGTCTTCTCTCAGCAGCCTGGAGCCATCGTAGAGGCTTAGCTCCCGATCGTGGATCAGCCTAAGGGAGAGGGGAAAGTCAGGGAACAAATTCATCGGTTTCGAACACTGAAGTCACTAGAGGTGGAATCAGTTAACATTTTTTCCCCCAAGAGTTTATTTATTTGTATGACAGAAAGAGAGACATCGAGAGAAGGAACACAAGCAGGGAGAGTGGGAGAGGGAGAAGCAGGCTTCCCTCCGAGCAGGGAGCCGCAGTTCGGGGCTCGATCCCAGGACCCTGAGATCATGACCTGAGCTGAAGGCAGACGCTTAACCATCTGAGCCACCCAGGCACCCCAGAATCAGTTAACATTTTAATCGTGGCTATTATTGTGGGCAATTGAGTCTAACAATTTTGTTAGATGCACCTTTTGAAATATCAAGTTGGCTAGTGCTGTTATACTTGGCAAAATTACTGGTTTCTGTACCAGAGAGCAGTAGTCATGGTTACTAGATGTGGACAGTGGGGAGGAGAAGGATGAGGAGGAGCTGGAAAGGGGATGGAGGAAGAAGATGAAAAGCAGCAGCTAAAGTGGAGACTCAGGATAACCAGGAGGTGTGTACTGATGAACAAGGCTGGTGGTACACACCCGGAGACTAACGTAACTCTCGAAGGGATAGTATAGTATGATCAACATATTTCTGTCTTTGGACTTACAGGATTGAAAACATCAAAAATCTTTAAAATGAAATAAGTGGTGCTATTTCATATGCCAACTCTGATGGTGACCTAACCGTCCACAGCACAAATAGCACTATATTCCAGATGTTGCAGAGGCTGAAAAGCACTACTGCTAGATTGCACACCAACCACTGAAGTCTCCTGACGGCTACGTTACAGTTGCCCCACACGAGCCCCACTTGGTAAGCACTGAGGGGGAGGGGGGGACTGCCTAATGCAGGGGTTAGGAGCATGGGCGGTGGAACGGTCAGATCTGTGTTCAATTCCAGCTCTGTACCTTGTTAGCGGAGTGCCTGGGGAGGGGGAGCACTACTACTCCATGTCTCTAAACGTTTCTCTTTTATAGAATCAGGGCTGTCATACCAACCTCATAGTACTGCTGTGAAAATTAAACATCTAGAGTAAGGCAGACGCTTACTATAATTGTTCTCAGTCTTGGCAGCACATGAGAATCTTCTGGGAAGGGATTGAAAATGCCAGTGCTCAGACCTCACTTGTATGGATCACTTCTATCTGAACTTCGAGAGGTGAAGCTCAGGCTTCAGTAATTTCTAAGCTGCATCGCCACAAGGTGATTCCATGGCAAGAGCCTGACAGGCACTGGCCTAGCACAACGCCCAGCAGAGAGTAAGGACTCAGTTAACGATAGCTGCTCCTTTTTCTAAGTGCTTGGCCTAATAGGCAACAGATAACCAACAAAAGGGGAGGAATAAGTATTATTTTTGTTTGTGTCTGTATTTATCTGTTTAGGAGAAAAAAAAACTACTGTAAATCTGTGGAATATTTATGGCAAATCACTAAAAGTTTGTGATTATCACTTACAAATGCTCTCAGGTTTAATCAGGAGTAACACAATGTTTTTGGATTTTTTTTTTTTAAGATTTGACTTATTTACTTGTCAGAGAAAAGGAACACGCACAAGCAGGCAGAGTGGCAGGCAGAGGCAGAGAGAGAAGCAGGCTTCCTGCCGAGCAAGAAGCCCGATGCAGGACTCAATCCCAGGACCCTAGGATCATGACCTGAGCTGAAGGCAGCAGCTTAACCCACTGAGCCACTCAGGCATCCCTGTTTTGGGAATTTTAAAATATACTCAGTATCTGCATCTTGTCAAGGACTAGAAACTCTGAATAGTTGGTTGGGGAAACGGATTATTCCCATAGTTAAAAATCAAAAGTGTAGAAGTGACAGAATCAAAACAGATCAAATAAAAAATTGGTATCATTAATCTTTCAAAATGAGAAAGGATAGAAACACTTCCCATGAAAGTTATACATAAAAGTCTTCTCTTAACATTACATTCTAGAGAAGTTAATTGGGAATTCTTCTCCACCCAAACTGAAATAAGGAAACGACAGATACACAATGTTCAAGTTTATAAACACAAAGTGAGTTTAGTCTATATAAAAATATCATCAAACATCCATCACACATTTTATTTTTTTAATTTATTTATTAGAGAGAGAGAGAGCACAAGCTGGAGAGAGGCAGAGGGAGGGGAGAAGCAGGCTCCCTGCTGAGCAGGGAGCCCAAGGTGGGGTTCAATCCCAGGACCCTGAGATCATGACCTGAACCCAAGGCAGACACTTAACTGACTGAGCTGCCCAGGTGCCCCTCCCTTACACATTTTATATAAGGAACTATACTTTTTCTCTCAAAAAAAAAAATTCCAACAGGATTAACCAATAATTTAGATCTATGATTCACAAGGTGTTTGTAAACAGTGACACTGGGACTAACAAATTGCAAGAAACGTGAGCTGCGGGACTTACTGTTAAGTATCAATCAGTATATATGAAGTTTTTCAAAATTATTACCTAAAAGTTTTCTTTTTTCAATTCTAACTCAGAGAACTTTGCCACAGCAGTGTTTTTTTCCCCCCAAATCTTCAGTATTGGAAGTTTTACTGTACTGTGTTTACAACGAATAAAAGCCTCTGCTGTTCTGGTTGGATACATAAGTAAGTTTCTCGTGATCTACGTGACCCAGCTTAAAAAAAATGATGACAGGGTTCCATGTCTACTGTTTACATGGGGAGTTTTCTGTGTGTGACTCATACAAACCTTTGCAATACGGCAAGTGTGCCTGCGTTGACCCGGTGGATGCCATCCAGGAGGACAAGATTTCCTTCCAGGGCAGCGTTCACAAGGGGCGAGGACCGCCATGCAGTGTCTCCATTGGGAAGAGTATATCTCTGCTGGAGCAGGTCACGTGCGGTCATGTCCTAAACCCGAGTCCCAGCACCCACCAAAGAAAATGCAGGGTGAATTCAAAAGAGATGGACGGTAGCTTATTTAGCTTTACAGTCACCACTATGACCAAAACATTCCATATAACAACTGGGAATCACCTTCTCTAATCCACTAAAAAAAAAAAAATTCAAAAGCTTTTCTTGGTCATTCGAAGTTCTTCCTGTTACTCATCCACATATTACAGTAAGAGTGAGGACCCCCTCCAGCACTCTTTTTTAATTTAGCTTTCCCCTCCCTCCTTTAAAATGTTCATTTGACATCTACACAGATGACGGCAGTCATTGCCACTTGACTGCAATGAAATTTAATTCAATCATCTTTATTTTTGTACGGGTTCCTTTTTAAGAATGAGAGGCCACACAAACTCAATTGGAGCCCTTTTCTTGCAGTGAGTCCTCCTGAAAGGCCATGCATGCTAGGAACTCCATATATTTAAAGAGGTTTGAAAATGCAGGACACTGAGGAGGACAGTCATCAGAAGAGGTACAGGAATCAACAAACAATAACATGGCAGTTATAAGCAATTTTTTTTAAAGGTTTTATTTCTTTCTTTGACACAGAGAGAGAGAGAGAGATGACACAAGCAGGGAGAGCAGCAGGCAGAGGCAGAAGCAGGCTCTCTGCTAAGCAAGGAGCCTGATATGGGACTTGATCCCAGGGACATGGGATCATAACCTGAACCAGAGGCAGAGCTTAATCAACTGAGCTACCCAGGCATTTCCATAAGCAATTTTTAAAAGCACACACACACAATGCACTAACACTAAAACAGTGTGACGGATTCAAGCAAACTATTAATAGCAGTGGCATAAAAATGTTCATTTTTTAAAAATTTGGCGTGCCATGTAATTGCAACAATTTTTTCTTACATGTATTAATGATGACAAACTAGTTTGTTTTCTGTTATCAGCTTCAGATAACTGTTGTGTAACTTATATTAAACAAAATTTCAACTTCTACCATCAATTTTATTGAAAAATTCAGTCTTTATTGTTATTTTTTTTAAGATTTTATTTATTTATTTGATATATATAGAGAGAGATAACAAGTAGGCAGGAGGTGGTGGTGGTAAGCAGGCTCCCTGCTGAGCAGAGATTCTGATGCGGGACTCAATCCCAGCACCCCAAGATCACGACCCGAGCGGAAGACAGAGGCTCAACCTACTGAGCCACCCAGGCGCCCAATATCCAACTCCAGTTTAAAGAAGACAGAAAACTAGGGGCACCTGGGTGGCTCAGTGGGTTGAGCCTCTGCTTTTGGCTCAGGTCATGATCTTAGGGTCCTGGGATCGAGTCCCATATCAGGCTCTCTGCTGGGCGGGGAGCGTGCTTCCTCCTCTCTCTCTCTCTGCCTGCCTCTCTGCCTACTTGTGATCTCTGTCAAATAAATAAATAAAATCTTAAAAGAAAAAAGAAAATTAAAAAATTTGCTTATATTCACAATGGCAACAGATCTACACTGAAACCAAGATTAAAACTCTAAGTCTTAATTATTTCAATTCTGTCACTATTAAAAAAGTACTGACTTAGGAAGTTTGAATAGGTTTACATTGAATCACAAAGACACTTGAGAATAATAACATTCAAACTCACCAAATCCCCCAGCCCTAAAGGTCTGGCTTTGACACATTATCAAAATTTGGCTTAACTCGTTAATTTTATTTAACTTTTTAAATGAACTTTAAACTCTATGCAAACTATATGAGCATGGCACTCTAAGCTGCCAATGATATCTGAATACTAAATTCAGCGCTATCATCAGCGTTTAATGAAATGGTTTATCGTAAGAATGAGCTCATTTCTATTCATGGGTATGCCACATAAGAACAGGAAAGGTGGAGCACCTGCATGGCTTAGTTGGTTAAGCATCTGCCTTCGGCCTAGGTCATGATCTTGGGGTCCCAGGACCATCCCCTACCTCAGGCTCCCTGGTGAGCGGGATGTCTAATTCTTCCTTGCTTTATGTCCACTTTCTCCTCGTCCCCCACTTGTGCTCTCTCTCTCTCTCTCTCAAATAAATAAATAAAATCTTGTAAGGTTAAAAAAAACCAAAAAGCAAAAAAACAAAAAACAAAACAAAACAAAAAACCAGGAAAGGAATTCCTGTGCAAGAAAAATAGGACAAATCAAAATAAATGTTTGCAGATTATTCTCATAATCAAATTATGAAAACAACCAAATACACACACAAATCTTTTTAAAATTAATATAAAAACAGGTAAATTTAAAGAAAACTCTTGGTAGTAATTATTTCAGAAAAATATTCACTATAGAGTTACATCATATATTGTTCTAGGGAATAAAGCAGATAGAAAACATGCTTTAACACAGTAGTTCTAAATCAAAGATACATCAGAAATAGTAGGGGAAACTTTTGGAAAATACATAAGCATACGCCCCATCACCCCAACACCTGGGTTCAGTAGATCCACGGTGGGGCTTATCACCTGGATTTTACTAGACATTAATTACACAGATGATTAAATTAAATGTCCCCCAGGTGGGAAACATGACTTTAAAGCAGAAATATGAACTCAGTGTGAAATTGGGTCTCATCCTACTTATTTACACTCCTCTCTTATTCTAGTAAGAATTATGAGATTACACGAGGACATTATGAAGTCTATAACAAAACAGTATAAATTAAAAGGTAAAAAAAATGAAGATAGAAGAGGAAAGAGTAAGTCTTGTTTACTTCAAATATTCCTACTGGTGTTCAGAGAAGGGGTAACATGAAGAAAGAATCCCACTGATACTGTATTTTTAAAGAAATGAATGGGCGTTAATTTTGAAAATGCCAGCTTCACACTGAAAATTATGGTATCCTGACCCATTTTAGCTCTTGAGTCTTTTGCATGGGCCCAGGAAAAGATGAGGACTATGACTCTAGCATGAGAGGTTCAGACCCATATGGAGCTGAGGCTAGCAACTGGTAACATTTTTTAAAGTTTCAACAGAGAAAACGCCTTAATCTCATAACAAGACATCCTGCTTCATCGTTCTACACACACTATGAAAAAGTACTAATTCATCGGCTGATGATGCCAAAATCCTTTCATATCTTGTTAATTCACACACTGGCCACAATAGCTGCCTCATTCAAATGAGTAAATATTTACCAGTAAAGATGATGAGAAAGACAACCAGTACACAGGACTCTTCTTTTACAACCCGGCAGTTAGAGACTCCATTATTCCGAACATAGTATGATTATTTTTTGCAACACACCAAGGACTAACAGATCAACAGAGCTCAGCACTGCTAATGCCAACCACAACCACAGACCAGAAATATTCTCCCTTTGTTCAATCCTCACAGGAGTAAAACATGGAAAACACTTGGCATTTCCTACAAGACTAGCTCAGTCCAGTTTTACCACCTAAACTCTTTCATATTCTCGTGGTAAAAAAGAGTCATTCTTCACTTCCAGTATGTCTTCACATTAAAATAAAAACTTCTGCGAGAAAGAAAAAAGCATTCCTTTTAAATACAAGCTGCTAGGTTTCGTAATTAAATTCCTGTATAGAGAGGAAAGATGAAGATTCCTGCTTTGCCTTAAAGAGATAGTGGCCGCCTCTTTCCATAATATAAATTAAAATCAGAAATTATTTTTGATTGTGTGATAGTGCAAGAACACGAAAATAAAACAGAACTTCTGTGCAACTGAACCTAATCAAACCTAACTATTGACAGAATTTTTTAGCATAGTGTGAATGAGTCAGCGATATGAATTAATTTCAATAATAAACTACCTTTAACATAGAGTAACAGCATCTCCGTCTTATAGAGTATTTGGATTTTAGTACTGTGAAATTGTTGTAATATCCATATCTATTTTAATATATACTGTATCATGAAATTGTTAAAAATATATCATTTCTTTATTCTTCCTGGAGCAAAATTTAAAAGAGTGTGCTTACTCCTAATAAAAATTAAAAAAGATGAATGTCCCAATTTTTGCATATATTTTTCTTATCTCTGAAACTCTTGAACTTAAGAGAATAAAAATAGTACTAATGATATCATAGAGCCTGAACCATTTCCTCTTTCTGTATTTCCTTAAAAATTTTAAAACAACAGGACATGAAATTCAGTTCCTTTAGCACTACCATTGTCTAACCTTGAACACCTCACCTTCTCATTCAGATCCCTGGAAAATATCCACATATTTCTTAATTCAGTGTCATTTGGAATTTTTTATTTTTATTTTTCATAATTTTGCTCTTTTGATTTGTAATGGAGAAACCCTACTGAAAAAAAGTCCTACTAAAATGAGAAGCATGGCTGTGTGAAATGTATCAGAAAACATAGATCTGAACCCTAAAGTAATTATATACCTTATATGTTTTTAGTACCTTCTAACGATATATGTTAATTTTTCTGACATTTCCTTGAGAAACCTGGATATAAGTCATTGGTTTGATGAAACAAATTCAATAAGCATCTTGTGTGTCAAGAGGCTAAAATAAGACTAGAATTAGTCTTATTCTGGGGGCACTCTCCAAAATGCCCCCAAATACAGCTAGTCTCCACTGCTGTTTAAAAACACCTTTGTATGGAGCACTGGGTGTTCCACGCAAACAATGAACCATGGAACACTACATCAAAAACTAGCGCTGAAATAAATTGGAAAAAAAAAAAACAACAACAACAAACTAGCGCTGTACTGTATGGTGACTAACATAACACAACAACAAAAAAATAGTAATAAATAAACAAATAATACCTTTGTATACAAGTGTAAAAGATTAAAATAAAGATGTTTTAGCTAACAATAATTATAGCTCTAGGTGGATATGATTTTTCACTTTCTTCTTTCTGAATTCTTTCTGAATCAAAAATATACACTGTGGGCATTCAAATTTTTTTGACTGGGCTAAGTATTATCAATTTTTTTTTTCACCCAAAAGATACTAGCTGAAATTCTATGGGCTTTCCAGGTCTGGCTCAAATAAGTTTCACTCAAATAAGCAAAAATATCCTGCCCGTAGAGTATAAACATTAAGATGATCTCAGATTTAAGTGAAACAAAGAATACACCAAGGCTAGCTGATGTAAGCCATCAATTTTGCAATAAGGTATTAATTATGTCCATACCTACTAGTGGCAGAATATTACATAAACATTGTATAAACATAAAATGTTAATAATTTTTAGGTCCCAGAATAGAAATGAAGCCATTCTTTAGAGTCTAAGCATGCTCAGTGAACAGAATGCAAGGCATGCTGCCAACATTCCTCAGTGTCATTTATGTATGATCTTAAAGAAGCCTCTCATTTTATATATTGTAAAATTATCTATAAACTTTTCCATGCTTCTCCCCCAAGTTCCTCTCTTAAAGACCTATTTTTAACTCATCACATGTATAATAAATGCTTCCTTTATGTATACCGTGAAGTATACATAAGCCTGCCATGATTGTTTTAAGTGACTCTGCTATGGATGGGAAGAAGCTGCTTTTGGATCACTTGTAGCTCTCTTCATTATAACCAGTGGGATCTAGTCAAGATGATCTCCTCTGCTTAAACACTTATTCTATGAGCACTTATTCTAAGAATTCTAAGAACAAAATTCTTCTTACCAAAGCTAACCAGAAGTCAAACCCATTGTCTCACCAACATCTTAATAAAGTTGCAAAATAAAACATAAGTCAAGGTCAGTGTATGTACAGAAAATGTCCTATGTATTCAGTGAAGATACACAACCAAACACCCCTCTAACCTTCCTATACTACAGAGGCTAGAAAATAAGAAACATTATTTCTTAGATGCTTTGCAACTAAAATTCTGTGGATAACCCAGGTTCTACCAAGCACTCGCACATGCACACATCTGGGAACTGAAAAAAAAGTGGCAATGAGCAATGAGAGGGAGGTGGCAGCCAGCTCTAGGGAACCTGTTCTAGGACAGCCATGGCTTCATGGCTGAAGCTCTCTCACTCTGTCATTCCTAACTGGGTAAAATCTAAACATTGCTCCCTGTCTCTCCCAGAAATTCTGAAAGCTACCTAATACCCAGTGCTAAGTCCCTCTCAGTACTAGATAGCCAGGATGGACTCTATTGCCCACAACAAAAACCACAACCTAAGGATAATATTATTTTAATAAGCCAACTTATTAAAGCTTGTGCAGAAATGTTCATGAACAACGAAGTCTATGAAAGAGGGTGAAAAGACTTTCCAAAAGAAAGGGAAAAAGCAGAGATGCTACTGAGCAGAGCCCCAGGAATACATAAACTGAAGAACCACATTTTATTCAGATGGTACAGCAAACTTGGCTGCATTTTATCACAAGGGTATGATTCTATTAGAACACGTGGGAAAGTTGCCATCAATTCTAGCTTAAATATTTGGAATGATATTTGCCTTACATTAAATTAGTTTTTACAAGCAAGTAACAAGGGGCGCCTAGGTGGCTCAGAGGGTTAAGCCTCTGCCTTCGGCTTGGGTCATGGTCTCAGGGTCCTGGGATCAAGCCCCGCATTGGGCTATCTGCTCAGCAGGGAGCTTGCTTCCCCCTCTCTCTCTGCCTGCCTCTCTGTCTACTTGTGATCTCTCTCTGTATCAAATAAATAAATAAAATCTTAAAACAAATTTTTAAGAAGCAAGTAACAAGATATAAAAATCAAGGTTGTCATAAGTACTAATAACCAGTTCAAAATTCAGTAAAGACACCTGAAACAGATACAGCATTTGGCTTATTTAGTCACACTAAAACCCCTTCTGGTGGGCCAATGTGGGAGTAGCAGGTACAGTATGAGGAAAGCAGTGTTTCGATCCAAATCTGCCACTTCCTTGTAATAGATAAATGGATCATGTGAGGAAAATAACTTTAGAATTAAATGAGATGTCTGGCACTTAGTGGGTATTTGATAAATAACAGCTAAATCAAAACCGAATGAAGAAAAAAAATACAAATACATTGAAATTGAAATTTAACAATAAGTCTAAGTTAACAATCCAAGATATTAAAAGAAGACAAGTGACAATGCTCTACAACAAGGAATTCTTATTTCAGGATTTAAAGTAAAGATAATATGGAAACAGGTAGGGATTGGTAAAGAAAAGTTGGCAAAGGTCAGATTTTAGCTGGTCCTTTAAAAATAATGTATATATTTCAGAATTATTTATCCACTCCTTCATATACTGACTGCTTATTGCATTCAAGTAACTCTTCCAGGTGCTGAGGATACAACAGTCGAACAGATAAACATGGTGCAGAAGCACTAAATGAAATCAGCCAAAGAATACCTTTCCCTTTGCTGTCCTTTTTCTTTAAAAAAAAAAAAAAAAAGATTTTATTTATTTTTGAGAGAGAGAGAGAGAGCATGTACACAAGTAAGGGAGAGGGGCAGAGGCAGAAGTAGACTCCTAAGCAGGAGTTCAATGCAGAACTCAATCTCAGGACCCTGAGATCATGACCTGAGTTGAAGGCAGATGCTTAACCAATTGAGCCACCCAGGTGCCCTGCTGTCCTTTTTGACTGTCTCTATGATTTTGTTAAATACCTCAGAAAGTCCTATTTCTCCTACAAGATGGCTTGTAAATCAGCAATAAAGTTCTATACATTCAGAAAGTGGTTTGGATCCTGAGTAGTTGTATTTTTTTAACAGGGTAAAAATAGAAAACCAAAGCATTTCAGAATCACCAAAGGCAACTAGACAATAAAGCTGAGAGATGTATTTACTTTTTATTTCCAAAAATAAAATGTTTGCAAAATACACTGTACATACAAAAACTGTGAATTTCAAAATCAAATCTAAATTATATCCTTCTTTCTTTTGTTTTTTGACATACTCCTCATAAAAAGAATATAGATATATAACATCACCACTAATCTCATTAATCTCTAGCAAATTCATTCTTGCCATGATCTTCGAGAACTACAAAATCCTGAGGACCCTTAAAAGATTGCTCTAAGGACTTAAAGGTGTAAAATAAGTGGCCATAATTAATTTTCATAAGAATATTATGAATAAAAGATATAAAGTATAACAGCAAATACATGAAACATGGAGGAAGGAATAAAAAAGGGGTTTTTAAAATGTATTTGAGCTTAAGTGTCTATCTACTTAACATAGACTGCTATATATTTAGGATGTTATAAATGAACCTCATGGTAACCATAAACCCAAAAGTATAATATATACCAAAATAAATAAATAAGTAAATAAGAAATCCAAACACCATACTATAGAAATTCATCAATCACAAAGAAAGAGTGTAAGAAAGGAAGAGAGAACTACAAAAATGACCAGAAAACTATGGAAATAAGTACACATTTATCAATAACTACTTTAAACATAAATGGCCTAAATGCTCCAATCAAAAGACACAGTGTAACATAACAGATTAAAAAAAAAAAAAGACCTATCTATACACTGTCTATAGGAAACTCACCTCAGACATGAAGAAACATACAAAATGAAAGTGAAGGAATAGAAAACATTTACCATGCAAATGGACATGAAAGAAAATAAAAATAAAGCCAGGGTAGCAATACTTAGACAAAACAGATTTTAAAACAAAGACTGTAACAAGAGATAAAGAAGGGCATTACAAAATGATAAAGGGATCACTCCAACAAGAGGATATAACAATTGTAAATATCTCTGCACCCAACACTGGAGGACCTGAATACATCAAACAAATATTACTGAATACAGAGGGAGAAATTAATGGCAATACAATAATAATAGGGGACTTGACACCCAACTTACATCAATGGATGTAAGGAAAGTCAATAAGGAAACAGTGTCTTTGAATGACACATTAGACCAAATGAGCTTAACAGATACAGACAGAATGTTCCACCTAAAACAACAGATGACACATTCCTTTCAAGAACACATGTGACATTCTCCAGAAGAGATCACATGTTAGGCCACAAAACAAGTCTCAATAAATGTAGGAATAATGAAACCATACCATGCATCTTTTCTGACCACAATGGTAGGAGACCAAAAATCAATCACAAGAAAAAAACTGAAAAAAACACAAACATGTGGAGGCTAGAAAATATTAAATAACCAATGGATCAATGAAGAAATCAAAAAAGAGCTAAAAAAATACATGGAGACAAATGACATACATACAATGGTCCAAAATTGCAAAAACAGCCCTAAGAGGGAAATATATAGCAATATGGACTTATCTCAAGGAACAAGAAAAAGTTCAAATAAACAATCTAACTTTTCACACCTAAATGAACTAGAAAAAGAAGAACAAACCAACCCATGGTGAGTAGAAGGAAAAAGATAATAATGATCAGATCAGAAACAAATGACACAGAGACCAAAAATAAATAAATAAAAATAGAAAAAAAAATCAATGAAACCCTTAGCCATACTCAACAAGAAAAAAAAGAGAAAGAACCCAAAGAAAAAGAGAAGTAATAACTGACACCACAGAAAGGATTATAGTAGAATATTATGAAAAATTATATGTCAACAAATTGGACAACACAGAAGAAATGAATAAATTCTTAGAAACACAATCTTGCAAAACTGAATCAGGAAGAAGTAGAAAATCTGAACAGACCAATTACTAGTAACAAAATTGAACTTGTAATCAAAGAGCTACCAAAAAGTAATAATCTAGGACTAGATGTATTTATAGCTGAATTTTACCAAACGTTTGAAGAAGAGTTAGTACCCATCCTTCTCAAACTATTCTGAAAAATGGAAGAGGAAGGAAAGCTTCTAAATACATTCTATGATGCGAAAATTACCCTGATACCAAAACCAGACAAAGATACCACAAAAGGGAAAACCACAGGCCAATATCCAACAATACATTCAATGGATCACTTACTGTGATCAAGTGGAATTTATTCCAAGGATGCAAGGATAATTTAATATTTACAAATCAATCCACATGATACACCACATTAACAAAATGAAGGATAAAAATTATGATCATCTCAATAGATGCAGAAAAAGCATTTGACAAAATTCAACCTTTGTTCATGATAAAAAAAAACTCTCAAAAAAGTAGGCTTAGAGGGAATATACCTCAATGTAATAAAGACCATATATGAAAAACTCACCACAAACATTGTGCTCAATGGTGAAAAACTGAGAGCTTTCCTCTAAGATTGGGAACGAGACAAAGATTCCCACTCTCACCATTTTCATTCAGCATAGTACTGGAAGTTGAAGCCATAGATAGCACTCGGACAAGAAAAAGAAGAGGCATCCATATTGATAAAGAAGTTAAACTGTCATTATCTGCAGATAAAATGATCCTCTATATAGAAAACCCAAAAGACTTCACCAGAAAACTATTAGAAGTGATAAATGAATTCAGTAAAGTTGCAGGATACAAAATGAATACCCAGAAATTAGTAGTACCATAGGGAATATAGTCAGTGATGTTGTAATAGTATTGTAGGGTGACAGATGGCAATTATACTTGTGGTGAACATAGCATAACACATAGAAAAGTTGAATCACTATGTTGTACACCTGAAACTATGTAACATTGTGTCAACTATACTCAAATAAAAAAATTAAAAAGGAAAAAAATTGCCCCAGAACCCTAATCAAAATTACTGCAAAGTACATTTAAAACAAAAATACTAACAGAGATGATCAAGTGTAACGACGTGTTCTTACCAACAGTGCTGGATTTCATTACACAGTGTCCTTAAATTCGGAGGTACTCCACAGAGAATCCCCAAATTTGCAAATCCTTCCCTCAAGCTTACAGATGCCATGTTTTTGGATCACCAAGGATGGTAAATGAAATACCTTTCAGGCTAGAGTTCCTTATTTGGTAGGATTCCTTGGTCACTTGTTTTCTTCCCTGGACTAATGGATTTGGTTTTATTGTAATGTTTATTTTTATACACATTCCTAGAGGCCTCCTACTGTGTTTTTAGAAATCTAATAAATACCTCATGATAACTAAATTTGTTAAGATAACACAAAAGATTTTGTCTACTACTTAAGAAGTACACAGTTTCAATTAAAGAAGGAGTCCAGTGCATAGTTCAAAAAAATTATAAAAGATGGAATATCAAATTTTGATATTTGTTTAAAAAGCAAATATAAAATCTATGGCCTTTTAAATGGCAAATTTGTGTAACATAAGACTCTTCCTTCTAAATGAACCTCTACAATTGCACAGTTAAACTTTAAGGCGTACTTTGCATTTTTTACAATATATAAGTTGAAAGGACTATCGAGTTAAACCAGCTAATATCTTGCCTTTTCAATACATAACTTTGTGCTGTGTCCTGTCATATACACACTCCAAGTAGTTTTAGTTGTGAGCTTAACATAAAATACCGCAAGTGTCATTACATACAACTTTTGACTGTGTCTCTGTCAAAATGAGAACCCAAGATGCATTTTACAAAGTTTTGGTTATAAAAATAACACAAGGTTGACATGGTATTCTATAAGCTGAAGACAACCATTGATTTTTTGAAATTCCTCCATTCCATTATGTTGTTTTTAAAAAGCTAGCAAGTAGAAAAACAGACCAATACTGAAAAACAAACTGATGTGACAACACTGGCATGCCAAAGCAAATCAAGCTAATGTGAGGGAAAGCATTCCAAATAAAAACAGATGGTAGTGTAGGGCCTCAACCCAGTTCCCTCTTATCTCAGAGTGAGCCTCATTGTCTGCTGCTTATTGTTTTTAAAGATGTACAAGCTAGAAGAAAAAAAAAAAAAAGGCTTGAAAATGAATAAGCTAGAAACCATTGTACAAGCTTTGGGTAATTTGAGGTATAAACTCTAGCACTTAACCTTTCTCATCCTTAAATTTGAAAGTCAGGAAATTCCACTTTACTGGAATATTTTAGAGTAACTACTTGGTTAACTTTTGGTAAATCACTTTGATCACTTCAAAGAGGCTACAGAAAGAGATTATTATATCATCACAAAACTTTATTTTGGAAAAACACAGAAATACATAGAAAATTATAATTCTAGAACTGAAATGAATTTGTCTCAAAATAGATTCTCCTGCTTTATTCTATAAGAACTTGTTCTCAGAAATCAGCTTGATCTAAATAATTATCTCACTTTTTCTACATTATAGAACACTATAAATAGAAAAGCTCTTAAATGTTTTTATGGGGAGAATGAGAACAATGTCTGAAAAATCACACCTATCCCTGACATACATAAAAATAAAAGCCATTCCACTTAAAATATTTTTAGGTTTCCTAAGCCGCTAAGATGCTGCATATTTCTGCGAATATCTACTTCTTGCCAAGCATGGTGCTGTGGTCTAGCCCACTGGTTCTCAATTCTGTTGGGCCTAATATCCCTATTTTACAAACAATACCTTCAAACATTTGCTTTATAAGCTTGAAAAAATCCACAGGCAATACAATGCACCTCCACACATAATTTCAAATAAAAATACAGGACAATGCCTAACCTTTAGTACAAGGAAAATAACTTGTTATAAAATACTACATAACTTCAACCAATAAACGGTCACAACTACACCAAAAAATATAATGTTGAAGTTGGGTGCTTACAGCTAGAGAGAATCACTATGGATATGAAAACTCTATCGGCTGATGTAGGTGTGCTATATTCGTAACTCCAATACCATGAATGGCAATACCTTCAGTGATGCGATCTTCTAAAATGGTCAGGGTGGTAGGCAGAATAATGTCCCTACACAAAGATGTCTGAGAGTCTGTGAATATGTTAGTCCACATGACAAATGGAACTTTGCAGATATGACTAAATGAAGCGCCTTGAGGAGAGGAGATCATCCTTGATTACGCATGTGGGTCCAGTCTTATGACATGAGTCTGTGAAGCTGCAGGACCTTTCCCAGCTGGGATTAGAGGGAGAGAGGGCAGCCTGAGAAGGACTCAGTGCTCTGCTGCTGGCTCTAAAACAGAAGGCATTATGTGCAAGGACTGGAGAGAGTCTAATCTAGAAGTTGAAAAAGACATGGATGAATTCCTTCATAACCTGGGTATAAGGAAAGACTTTCTACCCATGACTCAAAACCTAGATGCAATAGAACAAAATATTAATAAATCTATTATGAGGCAAAGAAAAATAAAGCCAAAGAGCAAGTGACACTGAGAGAAAATACATGTAGCATATATCACAGGCAAAAAGCAAAATGGCTAACACATTAATAATTCAAAAACAGAAAGGAAAAAAGGCCACTCAATAGAAAAATGGGCAAAAAAAAAAAAAAGAATAGGTAATTTAGTAAGAAAAGACATGATATAATGTCCCTTAAAATTAGAAATGATTTTCAGAGATACATTGGGTGGTTTAGTCGGTTAAGTGTCTGCCTTCGGCTCAGGTCATGATCCCAGGGTCTGGGGATCGAGTCCCACATCAGGCTCCCTGCTCAGCAGGGAGCCTGCTTCTCCCTCTGCCTGCTGCTCCCCCTGCTTGTGTGCTCTCTCTCTCTCTCTCTCTGACAAATAAATAAAGTAAGTCTAAAAATAAAAAGAAAGAAAAATGATTTTCAATTCTCTCCTAATATAAGAAATACAAACTAAAACTACTCCTTAATACCATTTTGAAGTATCAGACTTGCAACTATTAAAAAGCTTGGTAGCCCTGTCTGTCGGCATTGTTGATGGGAAAGCAAAATGGTATCATATTTATAGAGGCAGATTTGGCAATTCCTAACAAAACTACCCATGCATTTATCTATTAACCTCACAATTCCACTTACAGGAATTAATCCTGAAGATACACTTCTAGGGATACCTGGGTGGCTCAGTTGGTTAAGTGACTGCCTTTGACTCAGGTCATGATCCTGGAGTCCTGGGATCAAGTCCAGCATCAGGCTCCCTGCTCAGCAGGGAGTCTGCTTCTCCCTCGACCCTCGCACTTCTCATGCTCTCTCTCTCTCATTCTCTCCCTCTCAAATTAATAAATAAAAATCTTTTAAAAAAAAAGATACACTTCTAATAACAAAAAAACACATATGCACAAGGTTATTAACTGCAACTTCATCCTTGATTATGCATGTGGGTCCACACTGCGTGTGATTATAAAATATTGGGAATAAAACCAATTATCTGTATATAGGGCATTGGTTAGATATGAGGGAATAATATGCAAATACAATGAGGAAGAATGAGAAAGATCGCTTTTGAAAAGGTATCTGCCCTTAGTTAGTTTACACTTTCTATTACAAAATTCACAGATGATACAGAATTTTTAAGTTTTACTTTTTCATCTTGACTTCTACTATATGCACACGAAAGGAACATATTGTCAAACAGCACATTGTCCTACCCCCAAGGAGTTTGCAAATGATAGGAGAGACAAATAGCTAAATTCCATCAATTTCAAGATACACACTTTTTAAATCAGGATGCACCTTCAACGGACAGAATCTTAATACAGCTGCTGGTCAGCTAATTATTCTCTGTCCATGTCTGAACCTGGTTTTGTATATCTACTTGTGGTGAAAAGGGGAAACTATAATCCATTCATGTTTTGGTCAACAAATTAAAGACCACTTGGGAAAAGAATATGAGTCATAGCTATTGCCTTAAAACATTTTGGTCAATCCCTTCTGTTAAAGTTAAGACCAATATCAAAATCCAAACGGCTAGCAGCAACTTGGAAGAATATCCTGGAAATCATGGAAGAGCACTTTGTTCTTGACAAAGCATGGAAGATGCAGAGAATAGTATGTGAAACACATATACCACCTTTATAGCTGAACCAAAAAGTGCTTTAGAAAAGTCAGACTGAAGGTAAAGAAGTTTTAAAAATGTTTCCACCATTTCCTGCATTTATATTTTCCTTTTTCTGCATGCACAAGAGATACATGACCTAAATTAAGTCTAAAAGAGTTCTTTCAGTAAGAATAAAATAAAAATGCTAATTGATAAAGTCATGTCCTAATTTTATTTGCTGCATGACTTTCTTAGCAGAACACAAAATAATGGCATGTCTTACGACTGATGGCATACTGGCCTGCATGAAATACAGTATTATTACAGTACAGAACCATCGATTTAAGAGCCAGTAAAACACACAGGAAGTACATATAAATCAAACTGGGGACTTACCAGAAAATGCAGAGATAGCAGCAGTGGAGCTAAACTGTGAAGAGTAAGCAAACTGGCCTACGGAAGGAGGTTCATACAGCATGAACAAAGCAAGAAAGTATGGCTGCCTCACACAGCCAGTCACGATCAGGAGACCATAAACCATTCTGTATGGCTGGAGTTAAAAGGTGAATGTTAGCTGCACAGGCTGAAGCCTCAAACCCAGCGAAGGAAGGTTTGCAGGGGCTGGGGGAAAAAAAAGCAGTGTGCTAAGCAACAGAATTTGAATACTAGCTTCCAAATTATTAGAAGTGATTCAAAGGCTTAAAGCAGGGGGAAAATTAGAAAGAACAAAATTCAGTATTGGAACGATAGATTGAGAAAAACCCAGACTTGACACGGGTGGAAAGCCGAGAAAGTTAGAGTTGATAACAGAGGTGAGAAGGGCTGAGCCCCAGAAGTAAAGCTACGGCAGCAGAACACACAGAAGTACTGACACAAACACCAATAAAAATGTTATAAGGGGGGCACCTGGGTGGCTCAGTCGGTTAAGCCTCTACCTTCAGCTCAGGTCATGATCCCAAGGTCCTGGGATCTGCAGTCAAATGCTCTACCACTGAGCTATACCCCCCAAGGTCCTGGGATCTGGTCCCACGATGGGCATCCTGCTCCGTGGAGAGTCTGCTTCTCCCCCTACCCCTCCCCCTACTCATTCTCTCAATCTTTATCTCTCTCTCAAATAAATAAATAAGTAAAATCATTAGAAAAATGTGATAGGGTTCTCAGCAATTAAAGAGAACAAACTACTGAAACATGCAGCAGTGCTGATGAATCTCAAATGCATTATGTAAGTGAAAGAAACCAGACTCAAAAGGCTGTTTAAATCCATTTATATGCCACTCTAGAAAAGGCGAAATAGAGAGAGAATACCAATCAGTGGTTACCCATGTCAGGGAGGAGTGGCTACAAAGAGGCACAAGGGAATTTTTTAAGCTTATGTAATTGTCCCATTATCTCAATTGTGGTAGTGGTTATACAACCAAATGTGTCTGTCATTTGCGACATACACAAATTTTACTGTATGATTTTGCTATATGTGAACTGCACCTCAATTAAAAAACAAAAACCAAAACCTGAATTAAAAACAAAAACACCAAAGGGGTGCCTGGGTAGCTCAGTCTGTTAAGCATCCATCCACCTTCCTTCAGGTCATGATCTCAGGGTCCCATGATCAAGCCGTGTATCCCTCCTCAGTGGGAAGTCTGCTCATCTCTCTCCCTCTGCCTCTCCCCCCACTCATGTTTGCTCTCTCTCTCAAATAAATAAATAAAAATTTAATATATTTTTAAAAGATTTTATTCATTCATTTGTCAGAGAAAGAGAGAATGAGAGAGAGCACGCACAAGCAAGCAGAAGTGGAGAGAGAAGCAGGCTCCCTGCTGAGCAAGGAGTCTGATGTGGTACTCCATCCCAGGACCCTGGGATCATGACCTGAGCCAAAGGCAGCGGCTTAACCGACTAAGTCACCCAGGTGTCCCTAATTTAATATTTAAAAACAAAAACAAAAACACCAAAACTGTGATAAGGTAGAGCATAGATACATTAGTCACGGATTGCCTGTGGCTCCTTTACTACTGCAAGAGCAGAGTTGAGTTGTTTCAAGAGGGTCCACTTGGTCCACAAAGTCCAAATATTTATGATCCAGCCCGTTAAAGAGAGAGTTCATCAACCCTGATATAGAGTAATATCACCCCTTTATTTGGCTCTCCTTAAAAAAAAGCCCTTAATTGCCCATAAAAGGAATAGGAAGACAGTAACAGAATGTGCATAAACATGCTGTTCAGGCTAACTAGAGGAGAGAAATGAGTTGTTTTCTAAATACATCCTGAATTAAATCTCCAGAAGAAGACAGTATATATTCAGTTCTAAATAACAGCCACAGATTGTTTTTAGAAATGTTCACAGAACCCTCCCATTATATTACCACATCTTCTGATTCAACCTATTGTTTAAATTATATGTTTGATGGATATTTTTTCTTGTTAAAGTGACAAGAGACTGGCTTTTTATTGAAGTAATTAGCTAGCACTCTAAAACTGCTTCTTTATATAACTTCTGCATGAAACAACTAGCTTTCCTGTGTGTTTGAGGTATGAAGTGTGCATTCAAATAATTAGAGACGTTATTACTTCATTTCTTTGAAGCTGCAAAACATGGATAATAAAGCTTGTGGCATTTTTACATAAAAATAAAGCACAAGCACTATGTGAAAATCTTAAAAACGAGTTAAGGAAAGAAATTATACCTGTGCCTAAAAACAATTTTGATGTATATGAGTTGTATTCATTATTCATTTCTAAAATGAAGAAATGTAATAAATAAACACAGGAAATAAACACAATGGCCACATTGAAATTAGCTGAGCATAATCTTGAGTTGCCTTTTCCAATAATGGTGATATCTGACACCTGTCATTTATGACAAATGATATCTGTCATTTATACTCTGTTTCCAATAAAATATATTTCTGAAGTAACTTGTGGAGTACAGCTGTAGTTTGTGGCTTTACAATTTGACTTGTAAAATTCCCTGTGTGAGCAACTGCCTCCTGCTTATTAGTACCCTGATGAAATTTACTGAGGTAACTATTCCGTACGATGTATAATACTTATAATTTTGTAATTATAAATAGCATAATGCACAATAACTTATCTATGAAATTATGCAAACAACATTTAGTTATTGGTCCTTGTAGCATGACTCGGACATTACAGGCAAGAAATATGGAATCATATTGAATAAAAACATCCCTTCAAATTAGAAGGGAAATTTTATTCTGTTAATCTTTAAATGTTTACATGCACTAAATTTTATACCTTGATGGACTGCAATAAATTTCAAAGCACATTCTATTCAAAGGAGGTAGGAGACAAAGCCACATCATTAAAAAGAAGAATCTGAAGAAGACATGGGACAGGAGCCTTAGTAATCCTGGGAGTTAAAAAGGATTACTCAAGTCAACCATTTTAAAGTTCATATGTGATGATGACATATGTTGTTCTTTAAAAATAAATTTTATAATAGAAGAAATTTGAAGGAGCTGAGGTAAGTAAAATCTCTGATAGCCTTATGAAGGTTAGTAGGTGGGAAAAGAAAAAATACAAAGAAGACAGAAAGGATGACAGATGGTAGCAAAATAAGGAATCAAGAAAACAAGATGAGCTACACGGAATCATGTAGAAAGTCAGCCTCAAGGTTAAATATTAATCATTTAAGTGAATACAGCTATCTTAAAATCTTGATGAGAGAAAAGTACAAAGTCAAGGCAAAGACAAGAAGTGAGTAAATAAATCCAAGACATGGAGCAGTAACAACAAAGGATAGAGAATGAAAGGAGGATACTTTCCACTGTATTTGGATAAACAGGAAGAAGTAGAGATTGTAGATTAGATGGAAGACAGAAGAAGGATTTGGTTTGAGTTTAGCTATAGGAAGAAAAACTTAGCTAAAAATTAAAAATGACTCTAACATTTCAGTATGTTTTAGATAGTGATTATTTTCATTAAAAGTGCCATGAACTTATTTGTTCTTAAAATTTTTATTGGAGTTGACTTGGCTTTTATCCAACTAGTACTTTAACAAAAGAAAGATATCTCAGATCTGGTGCTGTTTATGATGGTGTGGAAAGAAATCTGGAAACACGCCCTTATCTGTTGTGAAGGAAAAGAATAATAACTTGGATTTCTTCAGTACTATGAAATCACTGGCTTCAACACTAAAAAAAGAATAACCAGTTAAAAGAATCTGACCTAACACTTGAGCCAAGTGATTTAAGATTTTTATAACCTATTATAAAACTTATTTTATGTACTGCCACAAATTTGTGTTAAGGCTCTGTTTTTCTTTTTCTTCATATGAAATCCAGTTCTAAAAATAGCCAAGTCTAAAAATAAAGCAAAACCCACAGATTAAGTGTAGCTTTATACATGTACAAATAACAGCGAAATCTTCACATCTTCTAGGAAAACAGATGTTGGATTACTTATTCCCACTAAATTCTCTATGTTGGCTCAAATGTTCAGAAATTTTTCATTAATATAGATTATGTTATTATAAAATCCAAACCCATCTTTAATTCTATTAAATTCATTCCTCTCTCCCATAGAGATCAATGAGCTCTACTAATACATATGAAAATGTGAACAAAAAAGGGTCTTATATTTGATCTCAGGAGCTTGGCTTCTATCATGAAAACCAACTGATTAACAGTTTACAAAACTGCAGATGACCATACAGTGCCTAATTTATGCTTTGATGCAGTTCAGGAAAGAATCTATATGGAGAGGGAGGGAAACAAACCTCACCTACATTTTTATATTTCTTTATCCTTTTCTGAAGTCTATGCTTTCAGAAACCACTTTTCTTCTAGATATTTCTAGAAGAAAAGCAAAATTGGAAAAGGGGTTTCCAGAATATGCAATTAATTTGCATAATTATCTCTGTGCCAGTTTCCCCAATCTTTAATGGTAGAATTTTCCTACCTTTGTTCATGCATCAATCAACAAACTGAACAAGAAAGTAAAAAACAAACAACGCCCCCCAAAAAAGCCATTAAAATAGTATTTTTATTAGCTTGCTGTCACTCTCCAAAAATATATAAGAAATCTGTTCTTGGCCTCTTAAAGTAATTCTTTCACATATAAAGAAAACATTCTCGCTGGCAGGATACTTTGGGTAGTTTTCCAGCAGAGCTGAGATTTGAATTGGTGGATACATATATACTCTCTTGCTTGGTTCTTCTTTTTAATGAATAGCAGAATGAGGTGACCATAGTTTTCACAGTTCAAGCATATAATCTTAGGATAATTAAGCACTACCAAATCACCATAAACTGACTACAGAAACCTAATACAGAAACAGTATTATCTGGAAACATTTATAAAGCTAAATTATTTTCAGCTTTCAGTAGAATGGCAGTTTTTTTTTTAATGTGGAGAAAATAATAATGTGTCTAATTTTAGAAATATAGTAAAAATAAATTAGAATAGTAATAATAAATTAGGTTGGAATTATAGAGAAAAGAAGTATCATCCTCAAAAGGTCTTCTCCATATGAGTTGAATGCAGTAGCACCTGGGAAATAAATTAGGCTTGTATTTATCCTTGACTTTAAGTGGAATTTAAAACAGAGAGTAAAATGTAACTAATGTGACAAATATATTAATGATTTGGGCCCCACCCATTATTTTGTAGAAAAGTATTTGCATTGGAAATTAGAAAGGTGATAGTTAAGCATTTGGTGAGGTGATAAAATGCCATCTTCAGATCACTTCTAACATGAGCTATGTAAGGGCAGAGACATATGAACTAGCACACTGAGCTAACCATCTGCTTTCTGATCTCTGCAAAGACATCAAGAGGAGTGATTCCATATGACAGCAGGGTATTCTTCATGGCATCTTCCATACAT
Source organism: Neogale vison (assembly GCF_020171115.1). NCBI lineage: Eukaryota > Metazoa > Chordata > Mammalia > Carnivora > Mustelidae > Neogale > Neogale vison. The sequence continues at coordinate 113,927,232 of NC_058095.1, read as the reverse complement.
TAAAGTTTAAGATAAACTCCCTCTCCCAATTTCCTTAATTCTCTTTAAAAAGCCAGTAGGTCTACAGTCAATTTATAGAAACTCATTTCAAAATATATTTTCAGTGGGTTCCAAGACTTGCCATCTCCTGTACAGTGTAGAAATTTATTTTCTTTTCTCTACATGTTTATATCTAAAAATCAAGGCTACTATTTTAATCTCATCACCTTTATTTTCTTCATGATTTCATAAACTTGGATCATATGCTTCTTCATAGATTTTATTTAAATTCTGGCCAATTCAACCAATAGGCACAAAGTAACCTAAAGCAGCACAGAAAGTAATCTTCTCAACACTCTAAAATATGAACTGCCAATATTTTCTATAACCCAAAGTCACAATAAGTAACTGGTTTAAATGTCATTTCTCAAAAATAAAAACAATCTTAATGTTCAGTATATTTAGTGTCAGTAACAATAAGAAAGCTTAATTAAAGAATAAGCAAAAAATGCAAAATACAACCTAAAATGTAAGTTAATAATATCACATCCACTTCAAAAATTGTTCAAAGAATAGAAACAGAGACTCTACTAGAAGTAAAAAGATATCATAACCACCCAAAGACTAAAATATAGAATCAATAAATTAGCAGGATAAAAATGTCTTAGGAGGTATCATTACAAACAAATACATGCGAGAAAATTCTACTCTGTAAAATTACCAACTGTAAGTTCGCTTTTTTCATACTGTATACAACATGTACATTCACAAAAATAATCTATTCAAAAATACTTAGGAATAAATTTAACCAAGAAGATAAAAGACTCATGGACTGAAAACTATAAAACATTACTGAAATTAAAGAAGACAAATATCTGAGAAGACATTCATGTTCACAAATTGAAAGACTTAATATTAAGATGACAATATTATCCAAAGTGATCTATAGATTCAGCACAATCTCTCTCAAAATCTCAATAGCACTTTTCTTCATAAATAGAAAAACTTATCCTAAGATTCAAATAGAAACTCAAGGAACCCTGAATATCCAAAACAACCCTGGAAAAGAAAACAAAGTTGGGGTTGCATACTTCCTGACTTTAAAACTTACCACAAAGCTATAGCAATCAAAACAGGGTGGAACTGACATAAGGACAGACAGACAAAGGGAATAGAAGAGAAAACCCAGAAATAAACTCTGGCATATATGGTCAATTGATTTTTGACAAGGATGCCAAGACTATCCCATGAGGAAAAGACTTTTCAACATACGGTGCTGGAAAAATTGGATATTCACATGCAAATAATTTGAAGTTGGACCCTTACTTTTCACTGTATACAAAAATTAATTCAAAATGGACCAAGGGATCAAAGACCTAAACGTAAGACCTAAAACTATAACATTAGAACAAAACAGAGAGAAAATTCATGATGTTGGACTTGGCAAAGATTTATGGTATATAACACCAAAAACATAGGCAACAATAACAAAAAGATAAATCAGACTTTCAAAATTAAAAACTTCTGTGCATCAATGGATAGTATGAAGAGTGAAAAGACACCTACAGAATAGGAGAAAATATCTGCAAATCATGACTGAAAATCGGTTATTATCCAGAAAAAATATATATATATATATATTTTTTTTTTAAAGATTTTATTTGTTTATTTGACAGACAGAGATCACAAGTAGACAGAGAGGCAGGGAGAGAGAGAGGGAAGCAGGCTCCCCGCTGAGCAGAGAGCCCGATGCGGGACTCGATCCCAGGACCCTGAGATTATGACCTGAGCTGAAGGCAGCAGCCCAACCCACTGAGCCATCCCGGCGCCCATATCCAGAATATTTAAAGAACTCCTACAACTCAGCAACAAAAAGTCAACCCAATTGAAACACAAGCAAGAACTTGAATAGGCATTTCTCCAAATAAGACATACAACAGCCAATAAACACATCAAAAGATACCTAATCTCATTAGTCATCAGGGAAATGCAAATCAAAAGTACAAGGAGTTACCACTCCACGCACTGCTGGTGGGAATACAAAACGGTGCTGTTTCTATGGAAAACAGTTTAACAGCTCCTCAAAAAGTTAAACACAGAATTATAATATGGTTCAGCAATGCCGCTTCTAGGTATATACCTAAAAGAACTAAAAGCAGGGACTCAAATAGGTACTCATACACCAATGTTTACAGTAGCACTATTCACAATAATCAAAAGGTGGAAACAACCAGAGCTTTCATCAACATCTGAATAAACAAAAAGTAGTATATCCATACAACAGAACAGTATCAAGCCATGAAAAGAAATAAAATTCTGATATGTGCTATAACATGAATGAACCTTGAAAACATCATTCTAAGTAAAATAGAGACAAAATGACAAAAAGTGTATGGTATTATTTAAAAAGAGATAACTAGAATAGGCAAACTCATAAGGACTGAAAGTAATACAGACATTACCAGAGTCTGGGGTGGGGGTGGGGGGTGGGGTAGAAAGTTATTGTTTAATGAATATAGAACTTGGAATACAAGAGTTCTGGAAATAAGTCAGACAAAGAAAGACAAATACCATATGATTTCACTTACATGTGGAATCTAAAAAACAAAATAAATAAACAAACAAAAAGCAGAAACAGACCTGTAAACACAGAGAACAAACTGGTGGTTGCCGGAGGGGCGGGGGTAGAGGGAAGGACAAAATGGGTGAAAGGGAGAGGGAGATACAGGAAAGAAAATAATAAGTTCTGAAAATAGATAGTGGTGATGGTTACATAACACCTAATTCCAGTGAACTATATACTTAAAAATGATTAAAATGGTAAATTTTATGTATTTTTCCATAATAAAAAATAGTCTATTCAATGAATACCTAATTATCTGCCATTTTGTTTAGATTTCCAAATTACTACTAAATGTGTTCTGTGTTTGTGTGCACACGCAGATAAATTACATCTCTCTTGAAAAGCAGACCCCGATATGTTGTGCACATGAGATCTCCTAAAATGCACTTTCAAAAGTTCCAAATAATTATCATTGTATCCCAATTTGATTGTTGTTATTTATATACATCAAAATTAACAGCTCATAACTCAAGGAAGAATACTCATTAAGTTCTACTGATGGCCCACATATGTATGTTCATAATCCAAGTGCTAACAATGAATCTCATACCTGATAGAGCATGATGGGTTCTATGTTGTATCCTAAGTTATCTGCAAAGTTCTTAGCAATGACCGTTTTTCCACAACCCTACAAATGGAAATACAATCATTCAAGGGATAAGTCAAAACATCCAAAAGCCAGCAAAGAGAAATCTACAGTGAAACTTCTATTCTTACTTTTCCTCCAATTAAACATATGTCCTTAACCATGTGAGACTGCATCATCTCAGCCAGTAGTTGTTTATGGCTTAAAGTTTGTATAAAATGTTCTGATGTACAAGGCTGATTTACTGGCCTGGTCCCAGCTGGCACCTATAATTAAAGAGAAGTAAATATAATATGCATATGTTTTTCTCAAAGCATTAGTAAAAGGAAGCACATAACTGCCATTTAGAAGCCCCTAATAATTCCCTGCTCAATTCAATTCTATACTGGTTTTGATATTTCAATAGAGCTACAACTACTTTCTCATTCACAGATGTGATCATTACCATCAGCCCTCCAAATCAATCATCTCTCTAAAATTAAAGCCCAGTGCTGTCAAATATTTTCATAAGAATCATGTCATTTTCAGGCTATTTATAACTTATAATAATAATATCACTACTTGAGAATGAAGGTTTTTGTCCAAATTCCAGTGCTAAGTACTGAATTTTAGAGTCAGTCTACTGGGACTCTCCAAAGTCACCAATGATCTCCTGATTTCTAAAATCCATGTCTACAAATCCTTTTCCACTTTGAGTTTACCACTCAGAAGCACCTGTTCTTAGAATCTCTCTTCCTATCCCTCACACCTACTTCTTTTGTTTCCCAACTACTCCTTATTAGTCTCCTGGGGACCCTACAGTGAGAAGATTTCCTTGTTCTGCTGAGGACTCGATCATACTGTACACAACATGAACCCTACAGAACTGTAAGTTTGAAAACGACAAGATCAGATTTGAGTTTAGGAAAGATCATTCTGGTGGTAACATAGAAGGTGGACTGGAAGAGCCTGAAGGCAATGAGGTCAGAAAGCCATTACCAAAGGGAAGTAAATAATGAAAGCTTGCTCATATCTCATGCCTCTGGACATAAAGTGTCCTATCACCTTTCTACTCCTGAGTCACTAGAGAATTCCTACGTCATCCCTCAAGACTCAGGTCATTCTATATCTCCACAGACATTCCAATGCAGTCCTTACTCATCTGTCTCTATTGAGACCACCAGCCTAGAAAGGTCATTCATCTGAAGGAGACAGAAGAGTGTAATGAAAGTGATCATGTTTAGAAATCTCATCTATGACATTTCTTACCTGGTGACCATGAGTGAACTGATTACCCTCTTTACATCTCAGTTTCTAATCTATAAAAGGGACCTAATAAAACTTGCCTCCAGGGTTATTGGAGGATTTAGTGGCATAATATATGCAAAGAGGTAAATACAGTGACTAATACAGAGTGGGCACTAATAATTCTTAATACAGACCCTGGCTTATAGTAGACATAATCAACGTTCAATTTGATGAATGAATAAATACAGCAACATTAATAAATATTAATAATATCCCATTAAAGCACATAGAAAGTTTATAATTAAAGTGTACGCTGGCACATAAGGCAAGCATTTTTCTTTCCTACATTCACTTACAATTCATTTAAGTCTATGTTTTTCATGCTGTTTTCTAGGGACAGTATCTCATCACTTCTTGGGGTTCTCAGGGCCCTCAAAGGGTTACAAGAAAGGGAGGCAGAGCAAGCAGATGGAGTTCTGTGACCAAATATCCTTCCCTTCTTCTAAACACTGCACACCTAGAATAGCTCCTCTTTTAAATAGTGCATGTAGCTAAGAAGGATTTTATTTGAAAAGAATGTTCCTTAGCTCCTAAAATATGTTTGAAAACACTATTTCTTACCAAGGGCTTGGAATACACAATGTTTTATTCAGTACTTGATTTGATTTTCCCAGAAGTCAACTTTGGTTTTCGATGAAAGGTTATCCCTATGTTTTTCCTGAACTTTTCCAATTTACAAACATACATGACTGTGGAGACACAGATAGATAAAGATACAGATACACAGATGTGACCCTACAGAACCAGAGGCTTACAAGGAGATCAAAAACCAAATTAGGTCATAAAAATGGGCAGAACAAAGCACATCTTAGAAAGTATCAAGCTCAACCCATTACCTGAATGGTCACCTCTTTGTCTGCTATCCGGACAGTGACCATAGCTTGGGGGGCAGGGCTTTCCGTCAGCCTCTCCACTCTCACCACCTCTTTAGGAAGCACAGAGCTTTCTGAATCTTGGAGTTCAAAGCGCTACAAAATTACAAGAAAATTGTGTGATTTACTTTTTATTTTAGTGTTAGTGCTGGATATCCAGTTTTCTGGATACCATTTAGAACTGAAACTCACTCTACAGTATAAAAGTAGAGGTAAAAAATTAATGACAACTTTCTTCCTGTTTTTACAAATGCCATTCTCCTTAAGCCAATTACTCAGGTGATATGCAAATAGTTCCTAAAATTTACTAAATGACAGGAAAGGGAGTCGCTGAACTCCTGAGCTGGTAACAGTCTGCAGCCTACACTTCTTGTTAATCAAAGGTTCCAGTTTCCTGGAAAGGACGATGAGACTCTTGACAACATGTTAAAGTAAAATAAGACTTATTTTGGTTGACTTCTTAAATAAACTTACGTTAATGTTGCCTGAAATTCATGAAGCCAGAACTTCCTGGACACCATTCCGCTGTTTGCTTGTGTGGTTAGACTAACTGATTACAATAAATTCTAACAGTCTTCCACAGTATCTGGCACAGTGCCTGCTTTGGTGTATGTTCTCAGTATTTGTCAAACTGGATGTAAAACACCAAGACCACTGATTCTTTCTCCATGTGGACCAATTATCAATGCTCTAATGCTTGGTTATAGTTCTCATTCCAGCTGGTTATATAAAGAATGCACACAAAGAATACAAATTTATGGAAAATGAGAATAGTAATTGAAAATTAATTAAATCCTATGCCCTAGAATAACAGCATGTTAGATATGAAAAGATTAACTCATTTTTAGTATTTAACAGGCAGAAATGGTCCCCACCCCTGTCAAAATCCCACCTTAGTTTTAGAACATTAGCACTATAGTGAAAGAACTGACCCTCAAAGCAAGAACAGATCACTGCTTACTCAACAGAATGACCCAAATCCAGAAAATAGATTTAGGGGAAGAAATTATCTTCAAGCTCAATGTTCTAAGTCAAACAACCCAATTCAAGTCTTTTTGATGTCAGAAGTACTTAGGACAATACTTATTCCTTTACCCAAACCTAAGAAAAATTGTCTATTTGTGCGATCATTAAAAAATGTAAGTCTTATGTAGTATGCCTTTTATACATGCAAATTCTCAGAGTATCACATAATTCGGTAGGGGCTCCTTTTGTGCTATAGACAATAACAATTACTGACAATTTAATTTCATGCAAAAAAAAAGTTAACATTGTATTTAAAGGGAGGTTCAATGGAGTAAGGCCTTAGTCAAGTAATTAAAGTAATTAAATTCATTAGAATTTAGAACCTAGAACTGTTAAATTCTAAGAAAACAAGTATGTTAGCTAAAGGCATGTTTTTAACCCCACCTATAATAATGTCAGCCTAACTTCATAAAGGACTGACTGCAGAGCACTTGTATTCCAAAAAGGAACACTAATGCCTTGAACCACGTGCTATAACTGGTTATGTCCTTATAAATAATTCAAGCTAAAATATTTCAGTAGAATCAAAATAGTAGGCTAGAATACCCTAAGATAGTAAAAGAACTCAAGTTGCAAGATGAATTACCATCTGCTGGCATAGGAAATTTAAAGGACTGTTAATCAAAAAGGTAACTGAGGAATAAAATACATATATAATTCTCACAGACTACATGTTAGCAAGAAGTAGAACATCAAATAAACCAAAGTTCATTTACTTTACCATTTTACATTAATGAGTAGATCCTATTCTGGAATGTCAATTAAACAAACAATTCTCATGTATTTTTTTAAACACTTTCTTTCATATTATGTTATTTGAACTATGAAATATAATTTAATAAAAGGAAATATTAATTATATGTTGATCTGCAAAGCCTCCATACTCTCCCTCACAATTCCCAATCCTGTCCCTCCAAAGTATTCATTTTCTTTATACCTTTTTCTAGGCTGTGGAGCACTAAAAAAGAAATTCTCCATACCTTATATCCTGGCTACCAAACAAGTATGTAGCCCTTGGTTTCTGCTAGGCTCCTTCCCAAAGCCAATCAGCAACTAATACAAACTAACGCTACTCTCCCTTAGGAGTCATCTGAACCAATTCATTCCTGTGTCAGCAGGTCATCTACAGGTCTCCAACCAACCACAGAGCCTTCAGGCACATACTCCTCCATTCTTTGCTAGAATATAAACTCCACCAGCAAAATTAAAATGTATCTATTTGGTTTACTCCAAGCCTCCAGAACCTAGAATCATACATGGGACACAGTGAGTGATCAATAAACGTTTGTTATATGAACAATCAAATGAAATCCTTTCCCTTTAATCCTCAAAATCATCTATATTTTCTTTTCTTTTTTTTTTTAATTTAAAAATCATCTATATTTCCATCAATCCTCACTTCTTTTCCCGCCATCTCTGTAGAAAGGACTTCTGCTTTAATTATGAGTGAATGAAAAGCCACTGAAAGTCTGCTTTCTACATCTCATTTAACGGTAATTACATCATTCCAGATGCTGGATAGAAAAATATGTTCTTCGATCTTTCCAAACCAAGGCACAGTGGTGCTCTGGAAACGTCTTTCCTGTCTCTCCCAGACCATATTTCCATAGATATTTTCCATGTATTCCACAGATTACATCCCTTCTTCCTATGAAGATGTTTGTCTTCCCATTTCAAGAAACAAACAAAATGTCATTTCTTGATTCTACATAATCCTTGAGTGACCCAGCTTCTCACCACCAAACTTATTTTACAAGTAGTAGATCATCACTGTCTCCTTTCCTCATCTCTGATTTACTATTCAGCCCACTGATTTTTCTTGGCTGGCATTCCCACCACTCCATGAGCACTGTTCCTGCTAAGTTCACCAGTAATACCCTATTTGCCAAACTAACTGACTAAATAAACAAGTTTTCCTCCTATTCTATTGCTCCTTCCTTCTCAGTCTTTCCGGCAGGTTCTTCTTTTTCTTCATTTACCTGACCAGTACACATCAGGGTACTTCAGGAGTGGAACTTTTGTATTTTCTATGCTCACTTTTTAAATAATCTAATCCAGTTTGAGACTACAAACCATCTGTATGCTCTGAGTGCTCTTCCTCTGCCTTATTTGAAGGTTCTTGGCACACTGTCTAATCCTTAAACATTGGCTCTTCTAGTGTTCAATCTTCAGGCAGGATTTCTTCTCACCATGTATGCTCCTCTTTTGTTCTTCCATCCATGTGACCAATTCAACTAACACTTGTACTTTACAAACTCTCAAGCATTATCTTTAATATCAAAACACCTCCAGATCTATACCCATGTTTTCAAGTCTATTAGACAGACCCACTCAGTCTTACCTAAGAAGGACTGAGAGCCAAGACATGGTACTAGAAGACAAATGTACTTGTTACTACACTGTAAGAAAAGTATACCATTCTCAAAGGACAGCAGATTCAGAGGAAGAGTATTTTCTTTAAGATGTCAACTAAAATCTAGGAGTAATTTTATGACTACAGAAACATGTTTTCAGAGTATCAACATCATATGATGAGTACTATCCAAGGAATGAAAGACATTTTAGCTATTTTTATAGCTTGCTTAGGGAAAAAAAAAGGTTTTCCTAATTTTAGCTGACTGCATTTTCAGTAATAATTTTTCCTGAATCCAAATGGATATCTAATTCATATTCAACTATCCATTAATTTCTATAACAATGCAGGTCAGAAAATGAGTATCAAGGAAAAGTTATTATATGTACATATGTACATTCTTGGTTTGCTATTACAACAGATATTTCTAATTCTTAGTTCAGTATTTTTTTTTCCAATTCAAGAATATTGCCTTAATTTTCACCTCTAAATTCAAAATTATTTGAGGACATATAAAGTTTTGTTCTTCTGTGAATATTAGCTTGAGAAAATAGAGAAACTTAGAATAACAAATGGGCCACATGGACTGTCCAGGACAGATAACAAAAATTACACCAATCACTAGACTGCTACCATTTTTAAGGAGAGTGATTTAACATTCTGATCTAGTTGCATGTATCAGTGTGTAATGATAGTATAAAAGGAAAGTTCTTTAGGTTCAGATGAATGAATTTAAGCTCTCCACCCACCCTTATTTATCTACTAAGAAGTTGGAAAAAGTAGTACTGTTCCTTAACTAGCTATATACATTATTAAGGCAAAAAAAGATAACCACTTTTTCTAATCTTATCTAAGTAATACCATTCCCTTTTCATTTTTAAGACTCTGAAATGAAATTTAGATGGTTTTTGTTTGTAATATAGACCTTCAGTCATTTTTCTCTATTCCCCATAATTATAAAGGTCAAAATAAAGATAAAACAAAATGAAGGAGTATTAGCTACTTTCTTTAGAAAACTCAACTCCTTAAAGGTATTCTATAACTTTAACTCATTTGTATGACTAGCTGATTTTTTTTAATTCCAGTAGAGTTAACATACAGTGTTATATTAGTTTCAGGTGTGCAATATAGTGATTCAACACCTCTATACACCACTCAGTGCTCATCATGGTAAGTGTACCCTCAATCCCCTTCACCTATTCCACCCACTCCCCTCTGGTAATCATCAGTTTATGCTCTATAGGTAAGAGTCAGGTTTTTGGTTATTAGTCTTTCTTTTCCCTTTGTTCATTTGTTTTGTTTCTTAAACCCCAAATATAAGTGAAATCATATGGTATTTGTCTTTCTCTGACTTGCTTCTCTTATTACATTATCCTCTCTAGCTTCACCCACGGTCAACATCTTTCTCTTTCATGGCCAAGTAATAAATATTCCACTGTATATATAACCACACCAGTCTGCAGTCCTACCAACACTGTGTAAGTGTTCGTTTTTCTCCAAATCCTTCCCAACACTTGCTGTTCCTTGGGTATTTGATTTTAGCCATGTTCACAGGTGTGAAGTGATATCTCACTGTGGTTTTGATTTCCATTTCTCCGATGATGAATGATGCCATGCATCTTTTCAGATGTCTATTGGCCATCTGTATGTCTTCTTTGCAGAAATGTCTGTTCATGTCTTCTGCTCATTTTTTAATTGGTTTGTTTGGGGTTTTGGTGTTGTTTGGGGGAGTTGTATAAACTGTTTATTTATCTTGGATACTAACCCTTTATTGAATATGTCATTTGCAAATATCTTATCCCATTTAAGTAGTTTGTTTTTTGGTTTTCTTGACTGTGTCCTTTGCTTTGCAGCAGCTTTTTATTTTGATGAGGTCCCAATAGTTTATTTTTGCTTTTGTTTCCCTTGTCTCAGGAGACATATCTAGAAAAATGTTGTTATGGCTGATGTCAGAGAAATTACTCCCTGTGATCTTTTCCAAGATTTTTACGGTTTCAGATCTCACATTTAGGTCCTTAATCCATTTTGCGTTTGTTTTTAAATATGTAAGAAAGTGATCCAGTTTCATTCTTTTGCATGTAGCTTCCAGTTTTCCCAACACCATTTGTTGAAGAGACTGTCTTTCTCCCGCTGCCTATTGCCTCCTTTGTTGAAGATTAATTGATCATATAATTGCGGGTTTATTTCTGGGTTCTCTATTTCATTCTTTAGATCTATGTGTCTATTTCTGTGCCAGTACCATAATGCTTTGATTACTATGACTTTGTAATGTATCTTGAAATCTGGGATTGTGAGCCCAGTTTTGTTCTTTTTTAAGATTGCTTTGGCTACTCAGAGTCTTTTGTGATTCCATACAAACTTTAGGATCACTTGTTCTAAATACTGTTGGTATTTTGATAGGAACTGCATTAGATCTGTAGATTACTTTGAGTTGTATGACCATTTTAACAATATTTTTTCTCCTAATCCATGAACATGGAACAGGTTTTCCATTTGTTTGTGTCATCTTCAATTTCTTTTATTAATGTTTTATAGTTTTCAGAGTACAGGTGTTTTTGCCTCCTTGGTTATGTTTATTCCTAGGCATTTTATAATTTGGGGTGCAATTGTAAATGGGATTTTTTTTTTTTGAGATTTTATTTACTTATTTGTCAGAGAGAGGAGCTAGAGCGAGCACAGGCAGACAGAGTGGCAGGCAGAGGCAGAGGGGGGAAAACAGGCTCTCAGGCAAGCAAGAGTCCAATGTGGGACTCAATCCCAGGATGCTGGGATCATGACCTGAGCTAAGGCAGCTGCTTAACCAACTGAGCCACCCAGGCGTCCCAGTAAATGCAGTTTTCTTAATTTCTACTTCTGCTTCTTTATTCTTAGTGTACAGATATGCAAAGGATATTTGTATATTGATTTTGTATCCTGTGAGTTTACTGAATTCATTCATCACTTCTAGTAGTTTTTGGTAGAGTCTTTCGGGTTTTCTCTATATAATATCATGTCATCTGCAAATAGTGAAAGTTTTACTTCTTCCTTACCAATATAATGCCTTTTACTTCTTTTTGTTGTGTGAGTGCTGTGGTTGGGACTTCCAGCACTATGTTGAATTAACGTTGCAAGAGTGGATATCCTTGTTGCATTCCTGATCTAAGGGGAAAAGCACTCCATTTTTCACAATTGAGTATGATGTTAGCTGTGGGTTTTTCATTTATGGCCTTTATTATGCTCAGGCATGTTCCCTCTAAACCTACTTTGTTAAGGGTTTTTATTATGAACAGATTTGTACTTTGTCAAATGCTTTTTCTGTATCTATTGAAATGATCCTGTTTTTATCCTTTGTCTTATTGATGTTGATATATCATGTTGATTGATTTATATTGAATCACCCTTGCATCCCAGGAATGAATCCCACTTGATTGTGGTGATTTTTTTTTTTTTTAAATATTGTTGGGTGCTCTCTGTGCCTCCTGATCTGAATTTCTGTTTTCTCCCCAGATTCAAGAAATTCTCAGCTATTATTTCTTCAAAATAAATTTTCTGCCCCCTTTTCTCTCTTCTCTTTCTGGGATCCCTATGACACAAACGTTATTATGCCTGACGGTGTTGCTCAGTTCCCCATTTTCATTTTCTATTATTTTTTTCTCTCTCCTGTTCAACTTGATTGCCTTCTATTACTCTGTCCTCCAGGCCGCTGATCCATTCTTCTGCTTCCTCTAATCTACTGTTTAGTCCACCTAATGTATTTTTAATTTCAGTTACTGAATTCTTCATCTCTGGTTGGTTTTTGTTTTCTATCTCTTTCTTAAAGGTCTTGCTGAGGTCCTCCACTCTTTTCTCCACTCTTTAGTCCAGGGAGTAGCTTTATGACCATTAGTTTAAATTCTCTATTACTTATTTTCATTTCATTTACCTCTTTTGCTGTGAATTTGTCTTGTTCTTTCATTGGAGAAATACTCCTCTGTCTCTTCATTTTGTCTAACTCTTTGCATCTGTTTCCATGTGTCAGGAAAGTCAGTTACATCTCCAGCTCTTAGAAGCAGTGGCCTTACAAAGAAGAGCCCCCATAGTGCACTGTGGTGCAAAGTCCCCTGTTCACCAGAACCTGGCACTCCAGGGGCATCTTCTACGTGTACTGTGTGCACTCTACTGTTGTGGCGGAGCCACTTTTGCCTCCAATCCAGTCATCTGCAGTGGCTCTCCTTCCCTGTTGAAGGCAAGGTTTGATTCCTGTGCTGTTAGTGGACCAGGCTGGAGCCATCTGGGGCAGTTCAGGGCAAGAGTCACTTTGTTGTGGTGCTCACACCTCTTGGAGCTGCTTGCATACTGCCAGACTTGTGGCACTACTTTGGGTGTGCTATGGCCAAGATGTATTGGAGGAGCTGTGTCCACAGAACACAGGGCAGGGCGCACTGTTACCAAGTTAGGTAGGGTGTGTTGGTGTTCGAAGGTGTCCATGTATCTAGGCTGGGAAGTGGGGGGAAGAAATGATACCTGCCAGCAATTTTGCTCTTGGAGAGGTCTTCCAAGCACCCCTATTTCTCCAGCACATGCTCTGAAATTAGTAAACAAATCTCCCTCCCATATACCCCAGTATTTTTCAAACTGCTCTTTCAATGCTGCATCTCTGTGGAACTATTTGGTATACTGTCTCTTTAAGAGTGAGTGCTCAGATTCCTATCACCCTCCCAGAGCTGAGCCCACAGATCTTCCAAGTTCCAGGTGTTAAGCCCTGCTAATTTTAAGAACTCACAAAATCAGCCCCTATGGTTTTCAAAGCCAAATGTCCCTGTGCAGGTCTCTGGTGCCTGGGGAACCTCATGTGATGGCCTATTCTTTTCCCCTCTCTGAGCCCAAGGTGTCCCTCTCTGCCACAGAGAGTCTCCCAGGTCCATTTAACCTCTGCCACATATCTGCCCCCCTACCCACTTCGATGTGGCTTCTTCCCCACATTTAGCTGCGGGCAGAGAGTGTGTTCTACCAGTCTTCAGATTGTTTTCTGGGTTATTTACACTGATGTGGGTGTTATCCAGTTGTATCCACTGAACAAAGTGAGCTTAGGATCTTCCTACTCTGCCATCTTCATTAGAAGTCTAATTTATAGGACTAGTTTTGAAATCAGAGATCGGAAACACATCCAAGTGGCTTCTTTATAAAAATAAATACCTTTGTTCATAACTGACTCTTCTAGGCACTGAATATCTTCTCTCAGTTGTGTCACAAAAAAGTTTACATTGCTTCATTTTATCAGACCTCCCCATGACACTTTCTTTATCCCTGACTATTTACCCTTGTTCCGTGGGAATTGGGCACTGTGCTGATGGGCATCAAGGGAGCACATCAGGAATCACCACTTTTTTCTTAAACATTAGGTGCTCTATTTCAATGACCAATGCCAGATTAGTTCAGATGTTGATTAAATCAAAGATGAATTCTAGTTCTTTTTTTCAGTGCTGAGAATAAATCTTAAAGTGAACTAGTTATATTTTTCTCCTTGCTTCTTTATGTTTTTCATTTAGATTCTGTCCCCAACTACAGTTCTCAGCATCTATGAGGAAGAGCTTTTTATAAGTTTTATTTATTACTATTATTATTATTATATTGTTATTGACACCAATGATCAATAAAAATAATATTTCTTTGGCTAGCTGATATGTGGAGAAAAACCTGCTAAAGCACCTAGAATCTACTTCTGAGTTCTCACTATTACTACCCACATAAAGAATACTTCTTTCTGTACCCCCTTTGTAGATTCTGGGATAGACGAGAAACAAACACCACTCTATTTGCCCAAGGTGGTAAAATCCTGGCCTCCAGAAAATGAAGGGCCTATACACAGAAAAAAACCTAGTGTTCACATTCTATCTACTCCTTAGAAATCTGCTCAGTAAGCCAAACTGTAAAAGAAAAATAAAAACTGTCTTTCATAAAAAGGAATTAATTTTCGTAAGTCAATCTGCCAAGAGTCAACATGCTCAAATATATAGTTATAAGATATCATATATTGTGACCGGCCCTTTAGAAAAACACTATTTTAAACAATATGATAAGAAAATTATGCTATGCATACTTCAAAAGAAAATCATGCTCCATATTATGAACCACTTAAGATAAAAATAAGAACTTCATTAGCCACTTCCATAGTTTTATATAAAGCGCTTACTTGCAAGTTAATAATTTATTAGTTATATTTGTTTTTAATTTTTTTTGAAACACATTATAGCAGATATTCAAGTTTAACTAACTGTGTCAACAATGTCACTTTTTCCCATGTGGTCCAGGATCCAACGTAGGAGCACACGTTGCATTTAGCTATCATATCTCTTTAGTCAGGTTCAAACTGAAGTAGTTTCCGCAGTTTTTTTCTCTTTTATGGAGTGGATAATTCTAAAAAATACAGGACTTTCATTATAAACCTCAGCCTAGGTCTATACCATACTTTCTAATGGCCAAATTCACATGATGAATCCTTATCCAGAACATCCCTGAAATGAGGCTGAGCTCTTCTCACCTCAACACTCAGGAGGGACACAATATCTGTCCCACCTGGTCAAGTTGGCATTTACCATAAAAGTTATCATTTTCTTGTTTTGTAGTCAACTGAGTATTTTGGTAGGAGATATTCTTCCATTATATCAATATCCTATACTTTTTTGGGAAGATATTTATTTATTTATTATTTGAAGAGAGGGAGAGAGAATATGAGTGTGTGCGTGCATGTGTGCGCATGGTGGTCAGGGAGAGAATCTTAAGCAGACGCCTGCTGAGTGTGGAGCCCCAATCAAGACTCAGATGTTTAACTGACTACGCCACCCAGGCACCCCAATATCCTATCCTTCACAGAACCTCCACCCACTAGCTTTAAAACCTTTGATGACCTTCTGCCTAAATCAACTACCATACTGATGGTTGCCAAATGGTGATTTTTCTGTTTATATAATTCCTTCTGCATTTATTCAAGAGACTTTCTTCTTCCCCTTATATTTATATATTCATTTATATCAATATGAACTTAGAGATTCCTATTCTGTTCAATGGCTTATAATCAACAGTTATCATTGTTTATTTTGATACTTATGGGAGCCACTTCAAGCTGGTTCCTCTGTAACTTTGGCACATCAGCATCATTTAGTAGGCATTTCCTTACTTTCTGGCACAGTAAGATGATCCCAGTTCATTTCATTGTATACTTCCTCTGTGCTGATGCTGAACCAGCCCTACTTCTTAGGAGTCCTGATTACTTTTAGTTTAGAAAGTGTGGTATTTAGAAACCAATGTCTCGGCAATTGGCATGATTACTGCCACTGGATCGTCAGTTTTTAGGCCTTTGTAGAGGAGAGAACTAGAAAGTATGGGTTTGCATTCACATATACACACACTATCTGTATCTATTACTCTGTTTATATATATTGAAAAAAAATGAGTTCATTCTGATTTCTCCAATTCCAATCTAACACCACAGCAGTCTTTCTTTCCTTCTCCCTTTCTATGTTTATTATTTTTCCAACAGTGAGTAACACAGCTCTCATAATCCTCAATATACTGACCCATCTGCTCAATTGATTTACTTTTTTGTTCAATGTAGTCAACATCCCAACCATACCAGTCACCTCTGTACATGCTTCACTATCACTGGCCTGCCAGTGCCTCCATGCCTAGAAAAAAAAGAGAGGGAAAAGCAAGGGAAAGGAAGAAAGATGGAAAGAAAAAAGCAGGAAAGAGGGGGAAGCGAGAAATGGGAAGACGGGAACTGAAGGGATAAAAGAGACATGGAAAAGGAAAGGAAAGCGAAGATTTTATTTATTTGTTTGTCAGAGAGAGACACAGAGAGCATGCATAAGCAGGGGGAGCTGTAGGCAGAGGGAGAAACAGGCTCCCTGCCAAGCAAGCAGCCTGATGTAGGACTAAATCCCAGGACCCTGGGATCATGACCTGAACCGAAGGCTGACACTTAACTAACTGAGCCACCCAGGTGTCCCAAGATACTTACTTTTAAAACACCTTCCACAGCCATCTTCCCTTCGTGTCCTAGTAAAATAGTGTATGGGTAAAGCCACTGGATTGCATGTTTGATTGACATCATAGGAAAGGAATCCTATTAGGAGCAAAAATACATAAGAATGAGGAACATCTAAAAGAATCACAGAAAATTCATCTGAAATGCATATGACATTGAAATTGCCTTATAAATAATAACAATAGGTTTCTCATATTTTCTAGAGGTCTATAAAAGTAAAATTCATTACTTCCTCTTCTCTTCCTGTTCTACACCCTTTCCCCGGGTAAGCTCATCCACTCCTACCTTGCACTTGCCATCTATCTGTTAATGGCTCTCATGTCTCTGTCTCTGATCCTGACTACTTTCCTGAGCTATAGACTTGAACTCTCAATTACCCAGACAGGAATCTAGATATCCCATTGACCCCCATTCAGCATATCTGAAACTTAATGTCTGAACACATTTCCCTACCATACTCATCCCAAAGTACCTTCTCCTTCACTTTTAATCCTAATCTGAGTTACTCTCATACACAAATGTGCTTACCTTCACAGTTATAAATTACAAGCTAGAAGGTTTTTATTACTCTCAAAACTTTCTCCCAAATCAAACTGCTTTCTCAATTCTGTTCACTCTGCTTTCAGAAATCTACTAAAAGGGACAACTAGAGAAATTTTGGTATAAGTTGTCTATCAGATGATATTATAGAATTACTGTTAACATGTTGAGGGGTATGATTAATGGTTCTGGTTATGCAGAATGTCCTACTTCTTATAAGGTGCACGCTGAAGTATATAAGAATACTGACCACGGTTTCCTTTATAATGGTTCAGAAAAAAAGAGAGATGGCAATTAAATGTGGCAATATGCTAAAAACTAGTGACTCTAGTTGAAGGGATTATGGGTATTCATTTTACTATTTGTGAACTTTTTTTTTAGATTTGGGAATTGTCAAAGTAAAAAGTTCCAAGCAAAAACAAAAAGAACAAAATGTAGGAGATATGATAAATAGGAGGAGAAAACCTGTTCTAAATATATAGAGCAGTGTAAACAATACTTGTGAAACCTACTCAGTTTCAGGATATATAAACAAATAGCAACAATAGTTTAGAAATAAATCTCTTGGATTTATTTTTATTTTATTTTATTACTATATATTATTATATATTATTTATTTTATTTTATTTTATTTTATTTTTATTTTAGGATCCCTACTACCTGGGATTATGCTCTCCTTAGCAAAATCTCTCACTGATGGTTACGGTTTCCCCCTTATGCCACCGTGCTCTCCCCATCCCTCCTCCCTGCCAGCAAGAGGTATCTTCCTCCAATATATAACTGATTACTATACACCTCACCTACTTCATAATACCTAGTGGGCCCCTTCGTCCCCACTACAAAATCCAGACAACTGCACTCACCATGAAAACACTTCACAGGAAAGCTCTAACCTCTCTCTTCACCATACATACCTATTCTAGCAATATGACTCAGCATTCTTCAAAAGTAACAAGCCCTTTTGTGATTCAACAGCTTTGTACGAGCTGTGCCCCCTGTATGGAGGGCATTTCCACCACTCCTGACACTACTGTCATGATCTCTCCGAAATCGTAGTGGACAATGTCTCCACCAAAGCCCTCAGATCCATTTTTATCCTTTCTAAGCCTCTCACCCTTCCCTTCCAACAGCCAGCAGAGGCAGGGCTATTAAAGAAGACTACCCTTGAAGTCCTGAAGCCAGCTCTGCTCCAGGCCAAAAGAGCAGCTAGTGCCTGGGAATCAGTGTCCCTTGCGACGAGCAATGACTGCTGGTGCCCAAGTGTGAACGCCCCAGCTCCCTGCCTCAGTGGGCCAGGTGGAGGCAAAGCTTACCTGCAACATGCCTCTCCCAGCTCTTCATGTCTCTTCAGGCTGAGTCCTCCTTCCGTCTGTGGACTTTTCCCTGAGCTGCACATCTGCCTGCCTCCCCTCGATCCCCCTGATAAAGCTAGAAGTTCTTCAAGGGCTCAAAATATGCAGCTGGGCTCTGTACAGTTTACTGCGCTGCAGCCAAGTAAGCTCAGGTCTTGTAATATTTATAAAATACAACAAGACAAACTGAAGTGGTCAATCCCCAAGGATTAACTTTTAAATGTACTTTTTGCCACAAAATATACACATCATTAATTTGGGTATACATATCATTAATTTATTTTATACATACCAGGATTTGAACTGCAGCTGGTAAACTATCTAAAGGAAAATCTGGAAGTCCAAGAGTAGAAGATTCTTGGGAACAGAGAGTGGTAGCAAAGGACAGGAGCTGAGAAATTCTAGGGGAGAAAAATTAAGTGATGTTAGGGGCACCTGGGTGGCTCAGTGGGTTAAATCCTCTGTCTTTGGCTCAGGTCATGATCCCAGGTCCTGGGATTGAGCCCTACATTGGGCTCTCTGCTCAGCAGGGAGCCTGTTTTTCACATCCCTCCCTCTGCCTGCCTCTCTGCCTACTTGAGATCTCTGCCTCTCAAATAAATAAATAAAATCTTTAAAGAAAAAAAAAATTAAGTGATGTTAAATGTTATCCTAATAGCTTGAATGTATAAAATGTATTCATTTTTAAAATATGAAACAGCTGGGGGCGCCTGGGTGGTTCAGTGGGTTAAGCCGCTGCCTTCGCTCGGGGCATGATCTCAGGGTCCTGGGATCAAGTCCCGCATCGGGCTCTCTGCTCAGCGGGGAGCCTGCTTCCTCCTCTCTCTCTCTGCCTGCCTCTCTGCCCACCTGTGGTCTCTCTCTGTCAAATAAATAAATAAAAATCTTTAAAAAAAAAAATGAAACAGCTGAACCAACTTATTTAATCTAAAAGATGATACTTACTATTAAATTCTCAAGAAACAACAGCTTCATATTATAATATTCCATTTAAAACTCAGAAGCTGGGTGCCTGCATGGCTCAGCCAGTTGAGTGCCTGCCTTCAGCTTGGGTCACAGAGCCCGGTCTCAAATCTGCTTCTCCCTCTCCAACTCTGCCACTCTCTCGGTCTCTCTCAAATAAATAAATAAAATCTTTTTAAAAATAAATAAATAAAACTCAGAAGCTGATTAAATATACAGATATATTTCTTTTTTTAAAAGATTTTTTAAAAAATTTATTTATTTGAGAGAGAGAGCAAGTGAGCACAAGTGGGGGCAAGAGGCAAAGGGAGAGGGAAAAGCAGACACCCCACTGAGCAGGGAGCCCAACATGGGGCTTGATCCCAGGACCCTGAGATCATGACCTGAGCCAAAGGCAGATGCTAAACTGGCTGGGCCACCCAGGAGTCCCCAGATATATTTCTTTTTTTTTTTTTTTCCCAGATATATTTCTAAAATATGACAATATGTGAGACTTTCCACAACCTGGCCCGCATTTATCCTGCCAGCCTCCCTTCCCACCCTTCTCAATTTAAACGTGAATTCCAGCCACAAGGAGCTTTCTATAGCCTCAAGAACAAGGCATACACTTTCATACCCCATGCTTTAAAAATAACTTCTCAGAATTCCTTAATTCCAATCTTTATGGCAAAAAGTGTACTTATTCTTAATTCCAATCTTTATCTGGCAAAAGTGTATTTATTCATCTCAAATGCTGATGCCTTTTTGAAATTATGACCCCCACTATACAATATTAAACTAATACATTCCCATATCTTTTTTTTTAAGATTTTATTTGTTTATCTGACAGACAGAGATCACAAGTAGACAGAGAGGCAGGCAGAGAGAGAGAGAGAGAGAGAGGGAAGCAGACTGCCCGCTGAGCAGAGAGCCCGACGCGGGACTCGATCCCAGGACCCTGAGATCATGACCCGAGCCGAAGGCAGCAGCTTAACCCACCGAGCTACCCAGGTGCCCAATACATTCCCATATCTTTAAACTCTACCATATCTTGAATTTCTTGCCTTCAAGGATCATGTCTTATTAACTTTATCATTAGCATTTACTGCAACTACTAAAAAATTCTTCAAAGAATATTTATTGAATGGATGAATTAATGAATTCATCAATGGACAAAATAAATAAATAAATAAATTTGATGTGAAGTGTCCAGATATTTATATAAATGTGTGTGTGCACATGTATGTATATCTGTATATGTGTGTATGTGTAGCTAAAATACTTACTTCTCAGCAGAAACATTGGCTCCAACTGAATACAGCAGTTTAAGTTGGTCCTAAAATAACATAGAAACATACCAAATCAATAAGGAATGTAACAGACTAAAGGGAAACTTTTATAGGCACACTTCAAACTTTAAGTAGACACTAAGTAATAGTAAAAAAAATAATTTTTGATATATGTCTTAAAGTTAGCCTTTTTTAACCCATCAGATAGATAACGCCACAATAATTTTTCTCCCTAGTTTCCAGAGATTTTCTTTACTCTCTTTTTCTCTCCAGTAACTACTGAGAGAGACATAAAAACATAGTAACATTTTTATAGTAACCAAATAGAAATAGAAAATCTGTTTAAGAAATAAATTATCCTTGTTCATACTTACCTTAAAGGGTAGATAATAAATATCTCTGGCCTGAAATCGAGAACGGAGAGGGGGGTCTAATGGATTCCCAGAGTACTTAGGCACTGGCAAGCCCAAAGCTATGACGCGGAAGTTTTCACTAACCCGAACAATCTTCCAAGCATCCAATTCTGTTTTGGTATGATCCTGAAAGAAGATCCAAACTTATAACATAAATGATGCAGATTACAACTGCAAGAACTGCCAGGCTTAGGAATTTAGGCCCTGATTGCTGAGTAAATTGTACTTGGGAACCAAATACAAGTTTCAAAACCAAACCTTCAAGGAAGGAAGCAAAGTGAAATCAGGATCAGGGTGCCAGGAAGGCTCATACCATGAAGACTGGCGTTGAACAGAGAAGCAGCTAACAGTCAAGGAACAAAAGGCAACGTGGGTCGTCAGATCTCCAAGCTGTGGTCATTAACTCGGAGAAACTGAGTGAAGATTCTAAGGAATATAATACTGATTCAGACCAGAGAACATAAAAGGTAGTCCTAAAGGGACTGACCACTCACTGGTTGAGAAGAGAGCGCACATGGACCTCAAAGAGACAACCATGTTTATGGGTCTATTTCTGCCAAGATATCAATACATAGTAACTATGAATACATAGTAACAACTACCACATATTGAAAACTCATTATGTGTAAGTACTTTCAATGAATTTTGCTCACTTAACTTTTATCAGAATGCAAATAAACATTTAATTCATTTTTAAGGAGGAACAAACTAGGGGCGCCTGGGTGGCTCAGAGGGTTAAAGCCTCTGCCTTCGGCTCAGGTCATGATCCCAGGGTCCTGGAATCGAGCCCCGCATCAGGCTCTCTGCTCAGCGGGAAGCCTGCTTCCTCCTCTCTCTCTCTCTGCCTGCCTCTCTGCCTACTTGTGATCTCTGTCTGTCAAATAAATAAATAAAATATTTAAAAAAAAAAAAAGGAGGAACAAACTAATGTTCAAAGGAATTCTATAACTTGCCCATGGTCCTACAACTTGCATCTGGTAGAGTTGAGACTGGAAACAGTACAGGGTCTGGGGTTACAAACCCTGGCTCTAGCACTTGGTGTAAACATGACCAAGGGCATGTTATTATGCCCTCTGACCCTCAGCTTTGTCATCAATAATTACTGTGCCTAATGGGAAAACTAAATACAACAGTGCGAAAGCAACTGGTCCAAGTAGGTACCTGTTATCTCATTCCTTCTCTCTCTGCTTGACCCTAACAATGGCTCTTCACTGTCCTCAGCTGTATAGCTTACAAAGCTTATATGAACGTGTACGCCCTCAGCTTTCAGCATATCCTCAGGGGATGCGACCCATATAACTGTGTAGAAGCTCTTTACGCGACACTCAAGGACTTTCCTGGCTCAAGTCATGTCCTATTCTCTCAGTCCCAGCAAGCACTGCACACCCAGCCTGCCTTCCCTGACCCCGTGCTCCGCCACATCTCACAACTGTGGCTCTCCAGACACATCATGCTGCTTGACCAATGCTCCTCCACTTGCCTGAAACACCCTTTCCACTTTGCACAGCATAAACACAGGCATCATTTCAAGCTTAGCACAAACAACATCACTCTCTAATCCCTCCCTCCATCAGAACCAGTTTTGTACCCCTCCACTGTATCCTATGCAAGGATCTGACTTCTGTCCATTACCACTTCATGCTGCAGCCAAGCTCTCGAGAGGACTTATTATCTCTTAAACATAATAGGACAAATGTCTGTTGATTGACTGCATGAAATCATTTAAAAATATAATGAATGATTATTTCAAGCATAAACAAAATTATGACCCCACTTTCATCAACAGATACAGAGATACTATATCACCATGCACCGGAGGACAAGAGTCAGCATCTAGCCCTACCTGAGAAACCAAGAGCATCATCTTCAGACAGCTGAATATTTTTCTTTCCCACTTACCCGAAAAAGATCATCAGGATATAAATAGAATTTATACAAAATGATTGTATCTGTTTCCACAATAACAAAATCCTGCTACAATCAACTCTCTGAAACCATTAAAATTTTGGAGTATTCAAATTGAGTATATTGAATCTAACTAGAAATAAACAGGACTTAAATTATGGTACCGAAATCCTCTTATAGTAGAAATTGTCTTAAGGTGGAGGTGTTTTGTGAAGGGATCTTGCCTATCTTCTCTGAGGTTCTTAGGAGACAGATTCTATGAATATAGAAACGATATTTACCAATGAAAATTAAGCATGTATACTGATACTTACATTGGGAAAAAACAATGTAGTACATCCTTCTCAATAACAAACACTCCTTGTATACTAAAACTCTTCAATTAGCAATAATCTTGCCTCAGATAAACCTCAATCGCTACGATATTGCCACTGTGCAAAGCTTAAAACTCTTTTGACCCCATATTTCAAATTCTTAACCAAAGTAATAGATTCAATAACTTTGCATAAAATTCTAACACAAATAAAAAATATATCAAACTTCTAATTGTGAAGTAAACACCACACTTTAAAAAATGATCCCATATCTGAGCATTCTTTTCCAAATCATTTACGAACAATGCCAAATAACTAAGTAATGATATAGGAGCCAATAATAGTTCTTTTGTAATTTGAAAGTATCTAATGAGAAAATGTTCTGCATAACACTGACCTACTTTAAAAATAATAAATATAAATTACATTCTTACATTTATTTAAATTTGTATTTTATAATATTAATTAAAATTTAAAGTAAATGTAAATAAATGAATAATAAACATATCTTTCATTTCAGTAAATTAACTCTAACAATATGAATGAATGAATTTTTTTCTTACTGATTAAACCCTCAATTATCCTCTTCTAATTACATTAGTATGATGTCATCTTCAGATAGTTCCAAAACAAGACAACTATATCTTATGGTGAAAACACCATCTAGAGACTCCTATAAACAATAAAGAAACAGACTGCTAAAAGGGTAGCAGGACAGGTTTCTGGGAAAAGACTCACACAGCGGGAATCAGAAAGAGCTATTTCTGGTCCTACCAGCCATGGAGCATCAGTTCAATCAGACCCTCTGGTGTCAACAACTCTTATTTAGTACCTAGTGTGTCCTGGGCTTTCATCAGCTGTATTGAGAAGAAAGTAGACACAGATTCTGCTTTTGAGCAATTTGTAACCTACTTGGGGCAGTAAAATTCCCATCCATGTATCTCTACCGCACAAGTGTCAGAGAGACGGAATCCTAGAATGCAGAGGCAGAGCCATCAACACCTGAACTCCGGAGCCCGAGAGCTCCAGTACAGCACAGACAGCACTGAATGGGCAAGGGTTGTCTTCTCCTCCTTTTGTGACATTACATGAACAACTTCCCCAAAGTCTCCAAAGGGCCCCACACTTTCTTCCTATCAACTTGCATCACAGCATGTAAAGATTTTATTGCACTGATTCATTCATTCAACAAATAGTTATTGAACAGCCACTAAGTGCCAGGCACTGCTCTAAGAGCTTGAGATAACACTGGTGACAAAAATCCCTGGTAGCAGAAGTTGTAATCTAGCAGAGGGAGGCAGCGAATAAACTAAAAACACAGCGGGGCGCCTGGGTGGCTCAGTGGGTTAAAGCCTCTGCCTTCAGCTCAGGTCATGATCCCAGAGTCCTAGGAGCCCCAGAATCTCATCAGGCTCTCTGCTCAGCGGGGAGCCTGCTTCCTCCTCTCTCTCTGCCTGCCTTTCTGCCTGTGATCTCTGTCAAATTAAAAAAAAAAAAAAAACTAAAAAAAAAAAACCAAATAAAAACCAAACAAAACCCTAAAAACACAGCAAGGAAATAATTCCTGTAGGATGTTAGAAGACTAAGGAAAAAATAGAGCAGAATCAGGGAGTGTGAGGGCAGAGGGGACACTGCAATGTCAAATTGGTGGGTGAGAGCAGGCTTCATTGAGAACGTAACACTAGACCAAAAACTTGAAGGGGTATAGAAGGAAGCCAGGTATTGGGAGAAAATCATTCTGAAGAGCAAAGTGACTTGCAAAGCACTAGGAGAATGCCTTCCCGGTGGGTTTAAGGTACAGTAAAGACAATACTATCAGCTGGAGCGAATAAACAAGGACAGCAGGAGATAAGGCTAAAGAGGCAGGAAGGGCCCAGATCAGACAAGATCTATTTTGCACTGGAAGGCCTTTGGGTTTTCCAGTGAGGAGAGGGTTTAGAACAGTTTTAATCTGCCCCATGTTTTAAAGTGATCCTGGACCACTGCAGGGCAGCCGGAATAGAAATGAGAGTTGTTAGGGGTTTCTTACAACAACTCAGGCATCAGATCCAGGCAGCTTGGAACGTCATGGTATCTCTTAAATATCTTTCATTTCTGTCAATATCTACTGGATTTTGAGCTTCTGGAGGCCAGGAACTATACTCAGTTCAGCTTTATCTTTCCCACCATCTAGAAGCCATTAGACTTCTGGTACATGGTTGTTGGGAGACAGAGAAGAGGATAGGAAAGGAGGGAGAAAAAGAAGAATTAAAAGGAGGGGGGAAAAAGAGAAACAAATAGTTATTACATAGGCAAAAAAAAAAAAAAAAGTAAAAAAATCTGGGAGGTCTTCTAATAGGATCTGCCAACGGAAAAACTTGTCAAACTGCAAACTCATGAGCTAAGCAGTGTGCCACAGATGTGAGCCACCTGAACGCTGTCCTCGTGCCCACACAAGCATGTCTCACCACAAATGGCACCTCCTACATCTCAGGAGCCAAGACAAAGGAGCTACATTTTTCTGTTCTTACTTGGAGAAGTTTGTCGTAACGCTCTGAAGACATCAGGAAGCGTCCATCCTCAAGTTGCATCTCCCTATTTTCCAGCAAGTTGTTCAAAACGGGCAGAACGTTCCTCTCTGCCTTTTCCAGGCCTTCCAAAACAAGGGTTCTGCCTTCTGTGGCTGCACGGACTGCACACTATTTCCAAGAGATAAAAGCAATATGAGAATATGGAAGATGCCAGAGCGTGGCTTAATTTTACTTGTAATGCAAGTAAGAAAAGAAGTAAGAGATAAGCGATTAATGCAGCCACAGATGATCAGTACCTTCACAGTCTAGTTTTACTAGGCAGTAGAATTTGTTGTATGCCTGTTCAGGAAAAGAATGTTTGCAACATACATAACAAAGACCAAGTAAATACACTTAATATAAAAAGAATTTTTCAGATTAAGAAAATAATATCACTATGATATGCAAATGAGCATAATAAAATATTTTCCATTTCACTGGTTAACAAAGAGCTACAAGGTAAAACAATATATTTTTAGAACTTCAAATTAGTACAGATTAAAAAGAATAGTAATACTCAGTGTTGGTAAGGTTAAGACGAAACTGGCGCTTTTCATTCCCGATTGGTCTATGTGCAAAATGACAATGTTATGGAGAATAAATGGCAAGGTATTTTCTAAAAATTTAAATGGTTATGTTCATTAATCCAGCAATTCTATTTCAAGGAATTTTTCTTTTTTTTTCTTTTTTTTTTTTTTAAAGATTTTATTTATTTATTTGACAGAGAGAAATCACAAGTAGATGGAGAGACAGGCAGAGAGAGAGAGAGGGAAGCAGGCTCCCTGCTGAGCAGAGAGCCCGATATGGGACTCGATCCCAGGACCCTGAGATCATGACCTGAGCCGAAGGCAGCGGCTTAACCCACTGAGCCACCCAGGCGCCCTCAAGGAATTTTTCTTAAGGGAATAGTCAGGAAAACATAGATGGAAAGATTTATAATTTAAAAAAAAAACAAAAAACAAAAACAAAAATAAAAAAACCCCAAATGCCAATCTAGAAGACTGGCAAAATAGACCATAATAAATCAGTGTGATGGACTACTACACAGCTATCAGAAATAATGTTACAGCTCTATCTGTACTAGGACTATGCCATCACTTACCTGATTACTAAACCCTAAGTAAATATGCTTCTTGTTTTAAGAACCTTGTTATAAAAAGTATTTAATTCATGAGTCCATGGGATGGATTGAGGAAGACAATGACAATGCTCTAGAGATGGGACATTTGCTTCTTCCAGCAGTTGTATTACAAATCTGTGATAAAACATGAGGAAAAGCCACTACAAATTGACATTGGTCAACCTCAGCTGAATCATCACTATTACTTAGAAAATACTTTCTTCATTTCTTATAGAAGTTATTGCCAAGCCAAGCTTCCAGTCCTTTTCATTTCTTTCTATGATGTACTTTACCATGATGATTAAAGTCATCAGAATTGCGATTCCATGGCTTTCCTTAACTCTATCACACAATCCCTCTGTGTCTTCCCTACTCTTATTTCTGTCTTTGACAATCTCACCAAAGATTGAGCTTAGAGGCATCCACTCTCACCTTTTCCAAAATCTTCCATCAACCATCTCTTAACTGAACTTTTTTTTTTTAAAGATTTTATTTATTTATTTGATAGAGATCACAAGTAGGCAGAGAGGCAGGCAGAGAGAGAGGAGGAGGAAGCAGGCTCCCTGCTGAGCAGAGAGCCCAATGTGGGGCTTGATCCCAAGATCCTGAGATCATGACCTGAGCCGAAGGCAGAGGCTTAACCCTCTGAGCCACCCAGGCGCCCCACTTAACTGAACTTTTAACTTCCTTCTATTCTACAAACATGTCTGCACTTTAAGAAAACCTATAGTCTCCTAATACCTCTCAACACCATCTATTTACCTTCAAGCCCCATGAGGAATAGTTCCATACACACTGCCTCTACTAAGCCTCCATCACTCTTATTTTACTAAAACTGCTCACTCGCAAGCACCAAAAAAAGAAGGCATTTTCTTAATCGTCATGTTCTCCTTTCCTCCCACCCTCTTCCCTTGATCCTCTCTTGTGCTTCATGTTCTGTCTTAAGATATTTACCAAGTAGGTTTTCCCTCTGGCTTTCCTCAACCCTTCCTCTGACTCCCACCCTCTTAAAAAAAAAAAAAAAATCAAGAGCAAGCATTCCCTAAGGCTCTGCCCTTACCCTTTCCCTTCCTCTTCCCTCATTTGTTATTTCATTAGCAAAGCTGTATGTAACATGCTCCCATAAATCCTCACTGGTTCACTGAGTAGCCATTATATGACAGGTGCTATGTTATATGCTACATTAAGTAAACAGCAATAACAATAGATAACATTTTAAAAATTTTCTTTATCTACTCTTTCTTGAGAAACATAGTATGTGATCCCAACCTTCCTCCTGATCGCCAATGCTCTCATTTCCAAATATCTTTTAAACATCTCCATAGACGTGTTCAAACTCAACATTCTGAATCAAATATGACTTCTTTCTAAACCAGGCCCTCTTCCTGGTGGCAATTTCGATTAAAGTCTCATTGAGGGTGCCTGGGTGGCTCAGTTGGTTAAGTGTCTGCCTTCAGCTCAGGTCATGATCCCAGGGACCTGGGCTCCCTGGAGTGGGGAGCCTGCTCTTCCCTCTCCCACTCCCCTCTCTTGCACTCTCTTTCTTGCACTCACTCACCCTGTCAAATAAATACATAAAAATCTTTAAAATAAATAAATAAATAAATAAATAAATAAAATCTCATTGATTCTCCTGCCACCCGAAATTCAGTACTTCTAATTCCTTAGACAATGCAAGTGTAACCTCTAAATAGTTCATGTGTTCATCTGCACTGCACCTTCTCAATGTGAGCCTTCACACTGAGGCACATTGAAGGCTCAAAGTGAGCCTTCCTTCACTCCCTGTTCATTTTACTGAAAGAGTCAATTGGAACAGGCACCATATCTCCGTATCTCTGGTTCTCTGTTGTGCTCAAGATAATCCTATTTTACCTGCTGGAAGTTAGAGACTGAATCATGCCATCTGAAAACTCTATGAGATCTGTGATTATACAACTTACCTTAACTTTATTATTTTTTAAAATCCCCCTAAACTTTTTTATTAATTATTTATTTACACACCATTTGAGTGGCAATGAGTGGATGCTTTATAGTGCAAATAGATCCAAATATGATAAAAAGAGGATTATAAATTTATGAGTGGTATTTTTTTTTATATGAAAAAGACTGAAAAGAAAACAATCACACACAAAGGATCACCCAAGATTTTTAACTTTCTTCCTGACTTGCCCTTTGGATATGTGGTTATAGACTCGGTACATACACGTAAATTAAAAATTCTAAATGCAGGCAAGAGTACTGGCTAAAAGGAGAAAACCTTAAAAAGATACTTTATAGTAACTAAATCCGAATCACTGAGTTTATAGAAATAATACTAGTTACTAATCCGCATAATCTTGTTTCCTGATTGTTCCTTAGTCTACAAAAGTATGAAACTATAAAGTATGAAAATACTTTAATCAGTACTGTCAAACTTTAGTAATGCAATCTCATCATCTTTGTATAGAAGAACGTTAAAAAAAAAAACAAAACTACATACCAAATCCATTAAGTACTCAAATATATCAACATATTGTACCATGTGGTGAGTCTCAGACTTAATTGGACATGCTGGAGAAAAATTGTTACAGGTGTTACAGGTTTTGTGCCCAACAGAGGCTCAAACAGCCCACCCTGTCTGCATCAATGCCCTCTTTGCCCTCTGTCTGCCCAGCACATGAGTGTAGAGCCACAAGGCTCAAGTTCTCCTTTTTCTTCCATGTGCCTGTTTCATCTCCCCAGCAAGATTCTCAGGTTCAAGGGGTGAGAACCCTGCCTTTTATGTCATCCTGGTGCAAAACTGGCTCACAGAAGGCCTTTGGTGTTTATGAAATAAAAATGTAACCTCTCAGTTAAAAGATGCTGTTATGTAAGTTTAGGAAGGATTTTTATATGAAGGATAATAGCTATGTATGCCCACACTTGTTAGGAGAACAGAACAAATTTAACCGTCAGCATGAATGACTTAAGCTACATAGTTCAAAAATTTTCTTTTTTCCTTTTTTTAAAAATTTATTTATTCGACAGAGAGAGAGATCACAAATAGGTAAAGAGGCAGGCAGAGAGAGGGGGAGAAGCAGGCTCCCCACCAAGCAGAGACCCCGATATGGGGCTCGATCCCAGGACCTGATCACGACCTGAGCCAACGGCAGAGGCTCAACCCAGGTGCCCCTAGTTCAAAAATTTTCTATACGGATTTTTGAATAAAGGAATGGTGGTATACTTTTTCTCCTGAAATCTTAAAAAAAAGGAAGGGGGCAATGCATACATATTTTATGTAGAATGAATACTTGTGATAGTTACTCAAAGCAGAAACTACATCAACCATAAGGATCCTTTCCTGCCCTTCAAGCTATAGAATTACCAGAGACCTAATTTTCTCAAATAGAAATCAGAAAAAATACAGCAAGATCTTTCTGGACAAACCATATCAGTTTTAACAATCCAACATGTAGGCATGAAGGGTTTCAAGATAAAGGAGGCTGCATGACCTAAAAATCAAAAACCATCTAAGCCTCTGTTCTAGATTTGCTTCTGATTTGATAAAAGACCTTAGGCAAACAATTAATCTGGAGGTCTGTGTCCTCATTTACTAAATGAGAATATCCTCAAGGGGTATTGTACACTGTCACTATCTAGGAAAGAAAGCAGTACGAGAAATTAAATTTAAAGTTATCAGACCTAATTAAAATAGAAATTATTACTGATATAACCACAATTTAATGAAAACAGATTGCAAAAAGCTTCAAGTGACTCGGAATGGCTACAGTTTAACAACACTGAGGAAGCCAAACAAAAACAAAAATAATTAAATTTTAAGTTCTTTATTTTAAAATATCAGAATAGGATCAGATGGATTGTTCAGTGCTCTACCACTTACCTGCGATGGGCAATTTAGACTAGTCACTTTACCTCTCTGAGCTTCCATTTCTTTCTTAAGCCACACCATTTATGGTGCTTAACTCACAGATTATGGTGAAGATTAACGAAGATAACATCTGGCTCAAGTAAACCTGTACAAAATGATTAGCTGTTGTATTGTCAATACTCTCATCCTTTTAGTCATGGTGGCCGTCATCATCATCATCATAATCATCGTTGTCATTCTTTCAGGGAAATAGATATGATACAAAGAATACAAACTTTGGAACTGGACAGATCCTGGTTCAAATCCCACGTCTCCTGTTTAGCAGTTGTATGACCATGGCCCTCTAAGACTCAAGTTACTTTACCTATAAGATGGGGAAGTCATCGCCATCCTAAGGATGTTTTGAGGATTAGATGCACTCATATAAGGCACCTAGCACAACAGAGGTCTCAATAAAAGTTGTTACTATGTCTTGATTTTTAAATTAATTTCAGTATAGTTAACCTACAGTGTTATATTATGTGCCCTGATTTTTCAAACAAATTATATAAATCTGTCAAACATTTAAAAATTATGAGTACACAAGAGTTGGCCTAAGCAAGATGGCAATATGGTAAGGAGCCAAGGCTTGAGTTCCGACTAACACAGAGGCCAGAATAAACAGAGAGCCCTTCTCCAACTGTCCAAGTGACAATTAGAACGTATTACAACAATACGGCTGTAAAGAGTCTGGTGCAAGTAACAAGTAATTTAGCCACTCTCAACAGACTTGTATCTAGGTGATGCTTTCCAAATTCCAAATACTTAATTTAGCAACGAACTTCTGAAATACAACTTTGTTATTTTAACAGTGGTTACATGTAGAAAGTAGCTTCAGCATCCACAAATAGGATTAAGTTTACAAGTAACTGTTTTTCCCTATTTTGACAAAATAAAAATCTTATTTTCTTATCAACAGCACTGTTATTCAACTTATTAGTTGTTGTTTTTGATGACCTCTACTATTTAAGCAGCACATTAAAAAAAAAACTAATCCTTATTTTTTTCTATTAATAAGAGAGAATCAAGAATAATCCCAAACAGGGGCATCTGGGTGGCTCACGGAATTAAACATCAGCCCTTGGCTCAGGTCATAATCTCAGAGTCCTGGGAACCAGTCACACCTCAGGGTCCCTGCTCAGCAGGGAGTCTGCTTCTCTCTCTCCCTCCTTTTCCACCCCAGCTTGCATGCACTCTTTCTCTCTCTCAAGTAAATAAATAAAATCTTAAAAAAAAAAAAAGAATAACCCCAAACAGAAAAGAAGACATTAAAATACTATATAATTGTTTACTAAAGTGCATTTTTATGCTTAACATTAAATATGTACCTCATACATTATGGAACTGGAGAGAATTGTGTCAAATGTATCAATAAGATTCTAAGGTGAAAAGAGTTCCTGGCTTAGGAAAAGTTAAAGAAAATCATTTTACTTTCCCCATCCTGGCTTTCTACTCTCCAAATTATCTTCAGTGTCTCCTTTCAGTAAGATATTAAAACCGAAATGTAATTTATTTGTAGCTTAGTTAATTTATATTGGCTCATACTTGAGTAATGCAAGCAATTTTCTATTGATTTAAAGTCTTCCACTCCAGCTCTTTGGAGTCACATGGCAATAAACAGAATTAATAAAGAGAATATCAACAAATAAGGGGGGGAAAGTACATTAATAGGATTTTAAAGGGTTAAAATAACAATGATTTAGATTTTTTTCAGGTTATTTTATCTTCTGAGGCAAAGGACAGGTCATGTGGTAGCAAAATATCTTTAACTCTCCTTATGTCTCCATGGGTGTCAAAATACCAATCATATAAATTTTCTTATTTCTCTTCTTTAACCAATTCTTTTTTAAAAGATTAATCTGTAATCCGCTTAGCAAGGTAATTATATAAAAAGTACTTAAAATACTTAAATTAACTTTACATGAACAAATGGATAAGTTTTGGCAAATATTTACATATAAAGCATAGTATAAAATTCAACTTTTTCTTTTTTTTTTTTTTTAAAGATTTTATTTATTTATTTGACAGAGAGAAATCACAAGTGGATGGAGAGGCAGGCAGAGAGAGAGAGAAAGGGAAGCAGGCTCCCTGCTGAGCAGAGAGCCCGATTCAGGACTTGATCCCAGGACCCTGAGATCATGACCTGAGCCGAAGGCATCGGCTTAACACACTGAGCCACCCAGGCGCCCCGAAAATTCAACTTTTTCTTAACAGACTAAAACTTACTTCATCGGTACCCTTCTCCTTTTCTATATCCACTCAATTCATTGACATCTATATAGGAATGATAGCCAATAAATGTATTAGAAACACTCAGCCTGCTTAGTAATTTTTAATGCAAATTAAAGCCTATTAATTTGGCAAAGTACATACAAATAAATACCCAGTGCTGACAAGAATCCATGAGGCAATCACACATAGTGCACTGACTTATGTGTGAGTTGGAACACCCTTTCTGAAAAGCAATTTGGCAATACACATAATTCTTGAATTATTCTTGAAAATGTCTAGACTTCTCCAAAAATGAACAATATTTAAAAAAAAAAAAAAACCTCTATGATGACAGGAATTTGTTTCTTTTGCTGTCATTCTAGAGAGGGCCTGACACGTAACAGTCATTTTGGCGAACATTTAAGAAATTCTCTCTATATAGTCTATGTATATACACACATATACCCATAAAAGCATTTATGAAATCAATAGACATATATCTATAAAGAGCATTTATAATATTATTAATCAGAAAGAAAATACAAATTCCCTACTATAGAATTACTAACCTAATTCTAACCTTCAGGAGTACAGTTCAGTTTAACCTCTGACTTTATGATCAATCATCCTTAATCTCGTGTGAATGAAGATAAGTGAAAAGGTTGATAGTCATGACCCTCAACTTGGAATTGGGGGTTTTGCCAAGGTTTCCAGCTGAACAGTCAATTAGTAATTACTTGAACATTAGTCACATATGCATGCATCAGGCACAATGAACAACCCAAACTTTCTCTCCCAGGACCCACCAGATGGCCACAGGCATTTTTTCACCCATCTTGGACTACCTAGGTTAGAGCCATCAACTACTGGTTAATGAAGATACTGCCTCTCCCTTGATCTCAGACACCAAATTAAGAATGTTTATTGTTCTTATTGTTCTGTTATTATCGTTAAGAATATTAAACAAGTTAAAGAAATTTCCAAATAAAATGAAGACCTTTCAGTCTAACAACATATGACCAGCTGGTAATTACTGGGCAACTTCATCTATCTAGAACTCAGATGGGATTGATTCCTTCTGATCACTCAAAATAGATGTCAAAAAGATAAATACCTTTTCCATTGATGTGCCCCCTCGTCTTATCCAGAACCTTTTTATTGTTAATTTACTTAAAATTTTAACAAGACTGATTATCCAAAGGAGAAACCTATCATCAAATAAAAGAGCCAATTATCTTCCAGACAGTTTTTAGGTGCCAGAGATAAACAAGAAAGTTACATTCTGGTAGGAAATGCAGACAATAAACAGAAACACAGAAATATTAGGTAAATTTACATAGTGAAAGGTACTCTGAGGATCACATTGTGTAATATGACAGCACTGTATTGTGTATGGAGTGCGGGCATCATCAGTGTTTACTAAAATGTTCTGAGAATTCATAATCTGAATGATGAAGAAGCAGGAATGTATAGATCTGCGAGAAGATTATACCAGGCAGAGGAAATATTAAACACAAAGGTTCTGAGGCTAGAAAGCATTCAATCTATTTTTTTTTTTTTTATCTTGTAAGAAGTTTAATTAAGTTTTCAAAATTAAGAGTTATTTTACACTGAGTTTTTTTTCCCCAATTTATTTATTTTCAGAAAAACAGTATTCATTATTTTTTCACCACACCCAGTGCTCCATGCAAGCTGTGCCCTCTATAATACCCACCACCTGGTACCCCA
Organism: Neogale vison; assembly: GCF_020171115.1. Classification (NCBI taxonomy): domain Eukaryota; kingdom Metazoa; phylum Chordata; class Mammalia; order Carnivora; family Mustelidae; genus Neogale; species Neogale vison. The sequence continues at coordinate 113,892,252 of NC_058095.1, read as the reverse complement.
ACCTCCCACCCCCCCCCGCCATTCAATCTATTTTTAAGAAAACAAGGCCATGAAGCAGGAGCCTAGAAAGCAAGGGAAAGAGGGAAAGGAGCTAAGGTAGACAAGAGTAGGTCCTGCAAAGTACTGTGGCCATATTAAAGGGTTCAGACTTTATTTTGGGTGTAATAGGATTGCATGGGTATAAGCAAGGAACTGTTAGATCTGATTATGATCAAATAATAAAGAATAGTAAGAGACAGAAGAAAAAATATGAAACTCAGATATAATCTCAACAAATAGTCTGAAGTATCTTAGGAAAAGGACCAATGTTCCTATGCCACAATTACAGGCTTGGAAGATGTCTGTAGATTACATCCCAAATAGCGGATGTTCATCATAAAAAGTAGGAGTTGCCAAGAAAACATAAAGTGTAAGATATTACCATACACTTATAATAGCACTTTAAATATTTTATGAACTATAAAACAGATATCACCCAGAACTATGCTTTTTAAAATGGCAGGCACAGTATAATATTACACAGTGTTATCTAAATAATTTATGTTTCAAGAAATAAAAGGTTTTAAGGTTCCTTTAAACAATAAACATATAAAAGTTCATTTTCTCTTCTTCACTATTTGCATTACAACAATCAATCCAGATATAAAATTCATTCAAAATATGTTTTTAAATCCACACTCTACCAAACACCCAGTTCTCTCAGTGTCATTAAATCTGTTCCCATCTGGGCGCCTGTGTCATTCAGCCCATTAAGTGTCTGCCCTCAGCTCAGGTCATGATCCCAAGGTCCTTGCCCTGGGCTCCTTGCTCAGAAGGGAGCCTGCTTCTCCCTCTCCCTCTTCCCCTTCCCCTTTGTGCTCTCTCTCTCTGTCTCTCAAATAAATAATTAAAATATTTTAAATAAACAAATGAATAGATAAATCAATCAATCTGTTCCCATATTCCCTCTCCACTACTTCGGATGTAGTCTCGGTTTTCTATGCTCTCTCCAGCTCCTTACTCTTGGCCTCCCTAGATTCAGAAAAGAAGCAGGCACTGTAAAAGTGTATTTTTTTCCACATGTAATTAAAAATAATGTACAAAGTGAACCATGGCACTAGGTGAATAAAACAGATTTCTTTAAAATGTACTTCTGGGCTTCATCCACAAAGGATTACTTTTTAATTGGAAATGTGGACTCAGATTTTCTCACTACATGATGCTAAGTATGATCACCATCCTTTAAGGGGAAGACTGCCAAATCTCCCCATCTTAAGTATATTTTTGCTTTTTGTAACTAATAAAGTAATCTATAAGACAATGTGAATATCCAGGTCTCCAGAAATTCTTTCACTCCGTGGTTTTTTTACACTTATAGTAACTTGAACCTTGTATAACACATTTGAACTGAATCTGATCCACTTAAATGTAGATTTGCAGATTCAATTTGATGAATTGAAATTGATCCACTTATATGCAGATTTTTTCATTATAGTATAGTATTATAAATGTTTTCTTTGTGATGCTCTTAATAACGTTTTCTTTTTTTCTAACTTAGTTTATTGTAAGAATAGAATATATAATACATATAATATCCAAAATCCATTTATCAACTGTTTGTTATTGGTAAGGCTTCCAGTCAACAGTAGGGTATTAAGTTTTGGGGGAACCAAAATTTATATGCAGGTTATTGACTGCTCAGGGGTCAGCAACCCTAACCCACTTACTGTTCAAGTGTTAAATGTATACTCTTTTAATTATAAAAAGTGTGCTCATGAGTGTGAAGAAATGTTCAACAAGCTTCATTATAATATTGAGAAAATATCATCTTAGTTGGTAATCTGCACCTAGGAACCTACCTCTCCCCCAGAAAAGGATGTAGTACCTGGAAGTATATACTTAATTTCACTATGCTTAATACACCTTTACCTACCTGACTTTTAGATGGAGAATACTTTCTAAATGTGCTGGACAATTTCCTATATTAAAATCTCCTTAATTCCTTTTTAAAAATTGAAATTTCTATGTGCAAGTACTAGGAAGCAATTAAAAATTAAGAAATCAGCATATTGATCTTTAGGTAACATTTTAGAACCATTAATTTCATCTACACTTTCTACTTAGTGCTAAACCAAGAAGGCATTTCCAAGAACAGGAAAACCAAAATTCTAAATTAAATCTGTCTAGAGAAGGCACAGTACATTATCTTCACTATCACATGAGCTAGCTCTATTCTACTTTAAAAATCAATTTTGCATAGACCTGGACTAAACAGTCATGTGTTGCAGTGTGATAAGAACTTGCCTGATCAATGTAAAAAGCTGTGCCTCCTCGGATCTCTCGACGCTGTTTGAGATCGGTTTCAGTGGTGTCCCTGGACAAGGCAATATATTCAACTTCCCGTCTGGTCAGCTCCTATAGAGCAGAGAGTGAAATTGTCCCCAAATTAAATCCAATTCCCAACATATGCTTTGAAGCCAGTTATACGACAATGTTACTGCCCTAGAGAAGAGCATTCTAAATGTAATTCTGAATTAAATCCTTCTGAGTCTTAGCTTTGAGAAAAATGCAAAACATTGAACGTTAATGAAAAACATGCACGTACCTCTCCTCAGAGCTCTACTTTTGCTGCATCTAATAGTTCACTACTTAATAATTATTTACTTCTTAAGCAATAATAATCATAGTCAGGTCTTGTAAATCTTAGTATTTTTTATAGAATTCTTTTCAAATACCACAACTAATAACTTGCTTAGTTTTTTCACAAATGATAGTCATTTCAGTAAGTAATGTTCACCTTTTTCTTAAAGGGCATCTACATTAATTAAGTCCATTAACCAGTTTACCAACCGTATGTGATATGTTGGGTTCACACTTAACCAAGTGTGAAAATAAGGTAAATACTAATACAAAGATCAACAGAAGAGGGAAAGAAAACAAACACAGCTCTTCAGGAAGGACAAGAAGAAGGATGAAAGGAGGAGAGGAAGGAGAGGGAAAATAGAATTCTTTCACAGAAAACAAACATTTTGGTTTGAAGGGGAAACCATCCAGAATTCATTTCTTTTGGAATAATTTATGCATCCCTAATGTCATTTTGCCCTGCATGTGACAATTATGTACAAAAAGTTTTTAACATTATCCTTGGTTTTACAATATTGAATTAAAAACAATGCTGCTCTCCAGTTAAATAAGGCATACAATATGTTGTTATTAAACAGGAAGAACAAATTAATTACTGACGTATAAAGAAGAAAATTGAATGAGCATGCCATTCATGGTAAAAGAGGATAAGTCCATACAATAGTATTTTTTCCCCTCTGCCTTATCTCCATGTAATGCTGATAAAAATTTAGTGTCATTTTCATTTTGTTTTTATAATATACACCTGTTTCCATATACCCATAAATTCAAGTACATATGAAAAGAAGAAAACATTTTAAATAGAGAAAACACACATATAATGATGAAGATATGGTGATACCAAACAATATTTTTCTAAATAAGAATGAACTGCCGGTGAAAGCACACTTTTGGATTAAAGCAGCAACTCCTCTTCTTAGTGGATACCTCCTTCTTGCTTCTGGAACACATCGCTGGCACCATCATGTCGGGTTCACTGACTGGCTGAATGTGGTCACTGGAAAACCCTGTCAAAACTGGTTGACAAAGTCATACATACCTCTTATTGTTAATTTGTACCAGAGTAACACCCTGAACTGCCACACTGACAGCTCAGAACAGACAAGCACCAGCTGCTGCTTCCCAGGGTTGGTCTGAGCAACTTCACCAACAGTACCAGGAGCAGCAGATGGAGGAGGCAGCAGGGGTCTGTTGAGTTTTTTGGAAGCTATCATAAAATTCCTTCTACATGCATTAAATATAAAAGAGACACAGCTATCAAATTATTTCTACTTCATTTCTTATTGGTTCAGCAGGCTTGCCCCAAAATCTCTGCCTGTAAAGTCTTCATCTACTCTGGATATTACTAAGCGTAGGATCTGATATCTAATGGCAACAGTACCCACTTGCAGAGTTTGCAAGGAAGCTTAGGCTAGTAAGCTTTCTTATGTGTATTTCCACATCCTAAATCTGCCTCAGCTCTGTTTCATAATTTAAAGTTTGTGGGGTTTTTTTTTTTTTTTGGAAATACAGGTTTCACACTTACAGACTTATATTGCATTTTTGAACCAACAAGACTCCTGTAATCTCCCAGCCTTTCTCATTCCACATTCCTAACAAGCTTCAGGGTCTTACCAGAAACAAAACCAAAGTAAGGTACTGTGGTCATTGTAATGAACCAGGTAGAATGGATTCTCAGCAGCTGACTCAGCATTCCTAGATAAACCACTTTGCCTTGTCTAGCCTAATAAAATAAGGCTAATACTACAATGACCCATTATATCTCACAAGCTGGTTCTAGTAACACATATAAAATATGAAAAGTATGCGCTCAAAGAAGTTAGGTTCTGATTTGCCCATTGTATTTTTATCATCCTCACCCTATATGATATTAGAAGTACCAAAATAAATCTACTACTAAAATAAAAGAGTACAGAAAGCATATTTCAATAACACAGAAATCAATTCTTTAATAATCAAGTAACACAAGGAAGCTGAAAACAAAGTTCTTCTCTTCATCCTAAAAAGTATCTTCAGAACAACTTCATCTGATAGCATTCTTCCTCCCATCAATAGAACAATGCGTATTAAACCTGACAAAGTAGAAATATAGTCCTATACATTTTTTTTAAACTGTGTTGAGATTCTAATATTTCAATTCACTTTATAACTATGCTCAGAGAACTACAAACATTTAAGAGAATAACAGGTCAGAGAAAGGATTTGAAGTCTAGCTCCATCATTTACTAGCTGGATAAAGCTCAGTAAGCTAGTTTAATAAAGTAAGCAAGTTTTAATAAACTCGTTTTCTCTATCTAAAGGGAAAAAAGCATGTAACACATAAGAGCTATTTTACAAACTTGTGGCTTCCTTTGAAGACTACAACATCAAAAGGTCAAGAGAGTTATTTGGCATTTTAGAATGTGGATCTAAGATAAATATTCCTTGAATAATATAAAACTGAGTTTTGTTTTGTAATTTCAGAATTTATGATCCAATCTGCCACTCATTGCCTGAATTTGAATTTCTTTTTTACCAGAAGTTGAGAACTTTCTAGTTGCAGCCAAAATTTCCTAAAGCTATGAAAGATAAATGTACATTTGCTTCCCAGAATACTTATTCCAAAATCTTTATTAAACAGTTTATCAACCTGAAAATTTTTTTGAGTAATAGATAATCCTTATATTTTTATAAATTATTAATTTATTTTAGAAAATAATTAATCCAAGTTCCCTTAGGAATCCATAAGAATCGACTGCTCACCAGGTATTGCATTGCAATAGAACGTCGAAGAGGCCCAGGAGGTCCTATTAGAAAGACATCTTGCCCCAAAAGATCCTTCTGCATTATCCATCTTAGATGCTGAATTACAGATTGAGCCACAGAGTCTGAAACTTCAAGAGGAAAAAAAAAATAAAATGAAATGCAAACCAGACTACTACTTATAATATAAATCTCCAAGCAATCAATATATTTAGTATATTATATTTTTAAAAGCATATCTATGTGTACACACATACATACTCATTGATAGATACATCTGGCAAATTCTCACACTGCTTTATAGTAAAACCATTGTTATCAAGGTTAAAATAGAACAAAGTTTATGATCTCATAAACAGGCACATAATCCCACATTTAACAGTTTTTAAGAACATTTGAATGATCATCTGTAAGTGTCACTAAAGAAATAAAAGCAATTTTCAAGGGCGATATAAGGCACTGGAATTGTTACTTTATCACAGTTTTACAGTCCAGTGCTTTTGTTCTAATAAGGGACCATGATCAAATCATCCCAGACAATTAATGATTATCACAGTCTTGAAAAATTGAAGAAAACTATTAACTTAAATTGTCAATAGGTTGTGAGATCTACCAAACTTCACAGTGAGAAGGTTAAGTGACTTGACATCTTCAGATGTCTATTATTTAAGTCTATTCTTATACACCAACTTTGGGAATAGTAGACTACTTCATTCCAATGCCCTTCTAAGTCTACTATTAAATCACCCATTAATCTGCTCATCTTCTGCCTACCCATTTTATAAATGTTTGAATTAATATAATTAATTTGTATTTGCTCATTTGTAAATCACCCAGTGACCTAGGAAGTGCATTTCTAGGTATCTAAGAAACACTCTTGCCCTTATACATCAGGAGACAGATGGAATACTCATAGAATGTCATTCAAGATAAAACCGAATACAGCAAAGAAAAGGAAAACATACTCATTCTTAAAAAAAATAAAAATACAACTGGAGACTGGAAATGGGTAAAACGCACATAAAGGAATACTACATAATGACAAAAACAGAATGAACTACCACTACTTCCAATATGTTTAACTCTTTAAAAATATTCAGTGAAAAAAATTAAGTCACAGAATAAATCTCATATGATATTGTTTTGATAATACTCAATAAACTAGCAAACTGAATTCATTAGAAATCCATACATATTAATAAAGTAGTGCTTGAGAAGCAAAAAAGCAAGAGAATGATAAATTCAGGATAATGGATACCTAGGCAGAGAATCATAGAAATTCTCAGGGAGAATAATATTCTCAGGGAGAATATTACCAAAAACCGGGAGAATTTCAATGGTTTTTGGTAATATTCTAGTTCCTAAATTGGATGTGGGTTATAGTGTCTCCTTTATTATTGTGTTCCATTTTACACATAAACACACATATATATCCTAGATAAGTCCTTTATATGTACTGGATATATTCCACATTTTTTACACTTTGTTTAATCACCCAGTGAGGTCATGAAAGAATTCAAAGATCAAACTAAGAACACTTGCCAAGGCTAAAGCTGTGCTTCCCCCACCAACCTCAACAGCACAACTTTACAAGTGTAGTCTACCTCCCACCCCACCCACAAAGCTAACATTTAACCATTGGAAAAAATAAAGAGAAATTTCTGATTTCCTTTATCCTGGTAAAATGATCAAGAACAAGGTTTGGGGGGCAGCCTGGTTGGTTTGTCATGTCACTGGGATCACACTAAAGCATCTCATAACTTCCCCGAACCAAGTGCCTCTATGTCTGAAAATCAGGAGATTCATCACTTAAGTGGACGTACGTGGCTTCTCTCCTGTCCTCTGAATCCTCTACAACATGCACAGGGAGCTTATCATCCTCGAGGGGGCAAACACTGGTCCTTGGAAAAGGGGTTGAAAAAAATTGTTAGATGTTACAATGGTCTGCTGTCCACTAAAGGGATACTGTACATAAAAGATATGTAGTAGATCTGTGGTATTAACATTTCATGAGATTGGGGAAAGACAAGTTGGGGTTTAAACGTCCTTGGATGAGCAATAATGAAAAACAGATTGAGAAACATTGCTCTAAGACCTAGACCTCTGAGAATCTACCAAGCAGTTTCAGGATGCTGTGGAAGCAATTCACCTGAGACTGGAGACTCGACCTCATTTATAACTATCAAATGTCCACTTAAACTATTTTCTTTTCCACTTCAGGCCTAAATCCATCTTTGTGATATATAGTTTACTCTTTCTTATTTCAAGATGAGTTAGTCAGCTTGCTGTATAAGGATGACACAAGATAAAAGAGTTAAGAAGCTTTAACTTCTCCGTCATAAAATTACACAATGTTCCCTATCCCACGGATCTACTACCTTTTCTTATGCCAATATCAAATATATAATTAAAAACATGAACACTTTTGGGATTCTTTTTGCTTATGTTTTTACAAACCTCAGCTTACTTTGGCCACAGGCCCTCTCAGCACTGTTCTTACAGTTTGGTGTCACTTTGTATTTAGCTTTGGCAATGTGCCTGACCTTCCATTACCTGGACTTGACTATTTAAAACACGACCATTTCCAAAGTTCTAAAAGGTAGAGCCAAGTAGGTCTCTTCTGCTTCCTCCCACTGTTTATTATTTATAACTACTTTTAACTGTTCATAATTACAGTCTCCATTAAGTTCTATATAGTTCTATTCCATTTTGAATGCCTTGACCTTGGAACTATAGACATTTTTAAGACCTTTTTTAGAGTTGAAGGCAGCAGTTCCTAATCAAATGAGAGGTCTGGACCTCACAAATTGTCAGTATCAATTAAGTGCTGAGGTACAGGAATAATTTTTTTTTTTTTTTTTTAGCAAACTCATGAAGAGTCAATTATATCTATAATTACAGAGCCCTTTATATGCCATGTACTTTCTCAAGCAGGAGAGAAAGGCACAGAGTTATGTGAAGTGGGAACTGAGTATAATCCCAAGTATGTTCACAGGAGTGAATCCACTGAGCATGATCCTCATGTGTTGAGAACTACTGGCCTAAGGAACATCTGACAATTCTCAGCAATCCTTTCCTTTACTCTTGCCACTCAACAGCGGTTCCCACCTAACCACAATACTGCCACCACTCTATGCCTGCCAGAAGGCATCTGGAAATGTCTGGGGGTACTTTCAGTTGTTGAAAAGCTTTGGGGGATGAGGGATAATTTGGTACACTACTGACATTTAGTGATGCTTAATACAATGTCCAAGGTAGTCCCATTGCCCAGTATGTCAGTGGCACCCTTGCTGAGAAATACAATGTCTGAGTTTGGGTTTTTTTCAAGGTTTCTGTTGCTTGCATACCACTACCAAATTATTTCTAACTAGTCACAATTAAGTCTGGAGGAAGAGTTCCTCTTCGTTTCCCCTAGCTTCTGAAAGATGAAATTGTCAGGAAGGCAAATCAGTAGTGAAGAAATTCTACCTTTAGTTTGATCTGCTAGATGTCAAGATATCCAAGGCTCTCATCACCACATTTCAATTCTACCTAAGTTTCTTAATACACATAAGCAGCTTCCGAATCCTGTAGCTGGCCCTGTAGTCTATGCTATACCTTCAGTAAGAATTCTTTTCCCGTATTTTGTCCTTCTCCAATAAACAGTCATAATAACAGCAATAATTTATTACATCTTTTTCATGTGCTGGGTAAAAATACAAATGATTTTTCATACAGGATCTCTTTTGGAACTCACACCAACCCTGGGACACAGCAGACTCTACTGTGTCAGAATACAGAACTGGGCCAAACTGTTCAAATCCCAACTCTGCTGTCTACTAGCTATGTAAACTTCAACAGTTATTTCAATTCTCTGTGCTCAGTTTCTCCATCTGTATAACAGATATAACAAAGGTACTTATTCATAAGGCCATTATGAGGATTAAATTGGGCACTAGAACAGTGTCTGGTAATAGTAAGTGCCATATAAGCATTCTTTAAATATTCATTACCTAAGTTTCATGAAAAGAAAATTGAAGTTCTTATTCACAGTTGCTCTGTGCATGAACCAGGACTTTGACCTAAGCTTCTGAGTTCAAAGCTTGCACTCTAGCCTTTATGTCCTACTACCCCTCCAAAATCTTTTTAACAGGCTCTATCTTCAGATCCAAGATTTCCCCTACAAGTGTGCACCTCATGGGGCTCCAACAAGTTTAATGGACTTGCTTTTCTGGACATCAATACTATTTCTTCATTTTTGAGAATGCCAATGATATCATGTTTTACTCCTTTTCTTGAAAATTCCAATTTTTACACTATGATACGAGAGGACCTGTTTCTCTAAAAAAAAAAAAAAAAAAAAAAACACCTCCCATTTTTACTTACTTATTTTTTAGTTTAGTCTATTATGTCAAAGAAAATATTTAATTTGTCCAAAAATTGTATTAAACTACTGAGAGAAAGCACCACATACTGCTGTGTGGTGTCTGTGGTGTATTTTACGTTAATGTTTGAAACTAGCTGTATTTTTAGGATGGCCTCAAGAAAACATGAGTCATACTTAAAAGCATTCCAGAAATAGAAACAAGATGTAAGACTGTACATTACGAACATCTGCAAAACAAACCGCCAAACTGCCATGCATAACCTCATATAAACACAGCCCTGTGTGCACGAGGAAACCCTGACTTCCATGTTTTCAGGCACAAGATGCTACCTTCCGGGAGGCCACATAATGATAAACTGATGTCAAAATAATACCAGAGAGCCTAATCCTATATTCTACCATTTCCCTCTCTAGGTAAAAATAAAACATCTGGTTCATGTTGGGCTACATTCCTTATTCAATCCCCAGCCAATACTTGTTTTACCAAAAAAAAAAAAAAAAAAGTGTACTATTTTTACCCAGGCATATTCAAGGGCTTTAAAATAAGTTTATTAAAGGAATCCAAATTATAATTTTCTCCCTCTGCAGACTTAAACTTGTCATACATGTAAAGATTAAAATTAAAATTTCAGAAAATTATACATAGTTCTCATTTCATTATAGTAAGTCCTTGAAAACTAGTGATGCTTTGTAAGCATCCCAAGGGGCAACATAATATAATGGAGGGGAAAAACATGCCTTTGAAGCCAAACAGACCTAGCTGTGATTTCTCATCCTGTCTTTTATCAGTGTCCTTGGACAAGAATTCTGAATCTTCCGGGCTTAAGTTTTCTTATTTTCAAGAGAGCATTAATAATACTTATCAAGTATGACTATTATGAAGATTACAGGTAAAGCGTCATGCCAAACCCCTCAGCCAGTGACAACCACGAATGGAAGAACATTAAAGCCTTATCCTCACCTGCAAAATCCTCTACCTGGTGTGCGTCCTAGACAGCGGGCTGCACAGTGTGGACTCGGTGGTAATGAATGGGCTTCTGGGTTTATACTCAAATGGCCATCTGGACCTAGAGCCCACCCTGAAGAAATAAAGGAGAAAGGAACCCAATATTTACCACATCCCTGACTACTAGAGCTTATGTTAGGTACTTCCTCATGGCATTTCACTGTATTCACCATAGTCATCCCACAAAATAGTTCAGGAAGAATCTGAACCCAGTTTTGCCACACTACCCTGCATTCCCTCCTACCACAGCACAGTGAGAGATTTCAAAAGAATCACACCTAATCTCAGTGCAAGTGCATGTTCATTTACTAAACTGTCACCTATCACATATCATTCTGTACTTGACTATGATGGATGTCAAGGAAAAAAACATACAGTATATTTAGAACTGAAACCTACATCATTTACCACATGGGCTAACCAAACTAAGAAATTAAATCATTTACACAGCTACATTTGTTAAGGACCTACTCTATGGGCTTAGCACCAAAATGAATACAATAAGGTCCTCTGAAGGTGTCAAAGGAAAACACTGCATATATTTAAAGCCTCAGTTTATATAAAGCCACTCATCTATAATGTAGACTGATGAGTCTGATCCAATATAGCTGTAATCCAAATTAAATAAGAAGACAATACTGGCCAGCACAGTCCTCAGAATAGAGAAGCCATTTAGTTTTTCTTAAAACTGGAAAAACACATCAATATACCTTAAATAAATGGAAGCATATTCACATACAATGATTAAGGGTCAAGCTGCTTATTTTTTGTGTAGAGATACTGGAACAAGAGTATATATATGCATGTTTTTTCTTGTATTTGCATAGAGAAATACAGAAAAGATACCCCTGCAACTAATAATGTTGCAAATAATGTAAATAGAAACAGGTGAAACTATGATTTCTCAGGGTGCGTTTTTTTATATTGTTTCAGTTTCTGAAACACATAAATGTACTATTCCTACAAAAAAAAAAACTAAGTTACTTTTTTTAAAATCAAGTTTTAGAAAACCCTTGAGACAGGAAAATTTTTATAATATAATGCTTTGTGAAAATGGTCACAAAATAGTACATAGCGAATATTTTCTTGAATGATGCAGGTAAGTACAGTCATTTTTAAAAACACTGGGTACATTTCTAAGATTTGACTCACACAAAGTATATTCTCCGACCAAAATTAAATTGTATTGCAAATTAATAATAAAAAGATCTTTGGGGGCAACTGGGTGGTTCAGTGGTTTGGGCCTCTGTCTTTGGCTCAGGTCATGATCTCAGGGTCCTAGGATCGAGCCCTGCATCAGGCTCTCTGCTCAGCGAGGAGCCTGCTTCCCCCCTCTCTCTCTCTGCCTGCCTCTCTGCCTACTTGTGATCTCTGTCTGTCAAATAAATAAATAAATAATCTTTTAAAAAATTTAAAAAAAAATCTTTGGAAAATCTCCAAATACTCAGAAACTAAACAGTACACTTGTAAATACCACATGGGTCAAAGATGAAATCAAAAGGGAAATTGCCAAGCACACTGGAACAAATGAAAATAAAAATATAATGTAGCCAAATTTATGGCATGCCACTAAGGGAGTACTTAGGGGAAATTTTATAGCACTAAAGGCCAGTGTGGAGAAAAAGGAAGGATTTCAAATTAATGGCCTCAGCTTCTGCCTTAAGATACTAAAGAAGGAAGAGCAAGTGAAACCCAGAGAAATGAAATCTATACTGATCAGAGCTTAAATCAACTTTTGTAGCAACATGGACGGGACTGGAAGAGATTATGCTGAGTGAAATCAGTCAAGCAGAGAGAGTCAATTATCATATGGTTTCACTCATTTGTGGAGCATAACCAATAGCATGGAGGACAAGGGGCGTTAGAGAGTAGTAGGGAATTTGGGTAAATTGGAAGGGGAGGTGAACCATGAGAGACTATGGACTCTGAAAAACAGTCTGAGGGGTTTGAAGTGGCGGGGGGGTGGGAGGATGGGGTACCAGGTGGTGGGTATTATAGAGGGCACAGCTTGCATGGAGCACTGGGTGTGGTGAAAAAATAATGAATACTGTTTTTCTGAAAATAAATAAATTGGGGAAAAAAAAAATAAATCAATGAAATTGAAAACAAAATAATTTTTAAAAATTAATGAAACCAAAAGTTTATTTTTTGAGAAATCAATAAAGTTGACAAATCAGGAAAGACTGATTAGGAAAGAGAAAAGAAAAAACAGTTTGGAGGTTCCTCAAAAAGTTGAAAATAGAACTAACTTACAGCCCAGCATTGCACTACTTGGTATTTATCCTAAAGATACAAATGTAATGATCCGAAGGGGCACGTGTACCCCAATGTTTAGAGAAGCAATGCCCAAAATAGCCAAGCTATGGAAAGAGCCTAGAAATCCAACAACAGAAGAATCGATAAAGAAGATGTGATACACACACACACACACACAATATTATGCTCCATCAAAGAAATGAAATCGTGCCATTTGCAATGACGTGGATGGAACTAGAGGGTATTATGCTAAGCAAAATAAGTCAATCAGAGAAAGACAATTACCATATGATTTCACTGATATGAGTAATTTGAGAAACGAGAGAGAGGATCATAGAGGAAGGGAGGGGAAAAGGAAATGAGATGAAACCAGAGAGAGAGATAAATCATAATAACAGACTCAACCTCAGGAAACAAACTGATGGTTGCCAGAGAGGAGGTGGGGTGAGAAGGAGAGGGTGGCTGGGTGATGCACATTGGGGAGGGTAAGTGCTATGGTGAGTGCTGTGAATTGTGTAAGACTGATAATTCACAGACCTGTACCCCTGAAGCAAATACAGTATATGTTAATAAAGAAAAAAAAAAAGAGAGAGAGAAGACACAGATTACCAAAGTCAGGTCAGGAATATGAGATAGGGGTTGACATGAAGTACAGATACTTCAGATATTAAAAGGAGAATTAGTATGAAAATTTTTATGACAACACATTCCACAACTTGGAAAAAATGGACAAATTCCTTGAATGATGAATTCCTTTAAAAAGTCAGCTGTTCTTGGGGCACCTGGTGGTTCAGTCAGTTAAGCATCTAACTCTTGGTTTCAGCTCAGGTCATGGTCTTACAGTCATGGGATCTAGCCCCACTCAAGCTCAGCACTGAGCATGGAGCCGGCCTGAGATTCTCTCTCTTCTCTCCCTCTGTCCCTCCCCTTCTCCCACCCACTCACACTCAATCTCTCTTTAGAAAAAAAAAAAAAAGTCAGCTGTTCCTTAGCTAACACAAGAAAAGGTAACTTCAATAACTATATCTAACAAAGAAATTGACTTAATTAAAAACCTTTCCATGAAGAAAACTCCAGGCCAAGATACTTTGGCCTTGAAGTCTACCAACATTTAAGGAAAAAAAGCTAATTTTATACAAATTCATTCAGAAAACTGGAAAGGAAGAAATCCTCCCCAATTCATTCTATGAGACCAGCACTGCCTGAAAACGAAAATCTGACAAAGACATCACAAGGAAAGTGCTATAGACTGATTATGTTCCTCTAAAATGCACATGTTGAAATCCTAACTCCCAATGTGATGGTATTAGGAGGTGGGGCCTTTGGGAGGTGATTAGGAGCACTCACGAATAGGATTAGAACCCTTAGAAGAAAAGACACCGGAGCTTGCTCTGTCTCTCCACTCTTTCTGCCATGTATGGATGCAAGAAGTCAGCAATCCACAACCCAGGAGAGGGCCTTGTCAGAACCCGATCATACTGGTGCCCTCATCCCAGACTTCCTGCTCCCAGAATTGTGGGAAATATGTTTCAGGTTTTTCATAAGCCACCCAAGCTATGATGCTTTGTTATAGCACCTGGATCTAGGACCAAAAGAAAACTACAGATCAATATCCTTCATAAATATAGACACAAAAATTCTAAACAAAATTCTCTCAAACTGAAACCAATAATATGTAAAAACAACAACACATTATAACCAAGTAGGATTTATTCCAGAAATGCAAAGTTAGCTTAACATTTAAAAATCAATTAATTCCTGGCAATTCACAGACTTGTACCCCTGGGGCTAATAATACATTATATGTTAATTTTTAAAAATCGATTAATTCACCATGTTAACAAGCTAAAAAAGAAAAACCACATTATCATGTCAAAGAACACCTGACAAAATGGAATATCACTTCCTGATTGCAATCCACAAATGGGAGAAAACTTCCTCAACTTGATAAATAACATATATGAAAAATCTATGCCTAACATACTTCAGGGTGAAAGGTAGAAGAACGCTTGCCCCCAAAATCAGAAATAAGACAAATTCTCTCTTCTCATCACTGATATTCAACATTTACTGGAGGTACTAGCAAAAACAGTAAGGGAAAAACAAACAAAGAAAAGGCCCCACCCAATTAAAAAGAAGCAGTATTACCTTTATTTATATATAACAAGACTGTTTATACCAGAACTGTGATAAAATCTACAAAACAAGCTCTAGAATTAATAAGCGAGTTTAGCAAGGTGCCAAAATACAACGTCAATATACAAAAATCAATTGTATTTCTATGTTGAAATTAAAAACCAACACCATTTATAGTAATAACATCAAAAATATGAAATACTTGAATGATGACTGACAATGTACACAAAACCTATACACTGAAAAAAACAAAAGGGGTACCTCTAGGTGGATCAGTTGTTTAAGCACCCAACTCTTGATTTCAGCTCAGGTCATGATCTCAGGGTCCTGGGATAGAGCCCTGACTCTGGCTCTGTCCTGGGCTTGGAGCCTGCTTAAGGTTCTCTCTCTCCCTCTGCCCCCCTCCCCAACCCACCCCCATCCCTCTCTCTCAAAGAGGAAAAAAAAAAAAACACTGAGAGAAATTAAAGATCTAAATGAATGGAGAGATACACCTTGTTTATGGGTTGCAAAACTCAATACTATTAAGATATCAAATCTACAGATTCAATGCAATCCCAATCAAAATCCCAGTAGGCTTTTTTTGTGGAAACTGATAAGCTGATTCTAAAATCATAAAGGTCCAATGGACCCAGAATAATCAAAACATCTTTGTAAAAGAACAAAGATGGAAAACTAATTAACATTACCTGATTTCAAGATTTACTGTAATACTTTAGCAATCAAGATAGTGAGACTATGGTGTTAAGATAGAGATCACTAGAACAGTCTAGAAACAGACTCACAATTTCTGACAAAGGTATAAAGGCAAGTCAGTGGAGAAAGGATAGTCTTTTCAGCAAACAGTACTGAAACAATTAGATATCCATATGCAAAACATGAACTTTGACCCATACCCTATATAAAATGACCTCTGACTCACGCCATTGTGTAAAAATTAACTTAACATGGATAATAGACCTAAATATAAACTATGTATACAACTGTGAAAAGATTGGGGAGAAAAACAAGAAAAAAATCTCTGTAATCTTCCATCAGACAAAGATTTCTTAGGTATGACACAAAAAACCACAATCCATAAAAGTAAAAACTGATAAATTGGATTTCACTAAAATTCAAAATGGCTGCTCTTCAAAAGTCACAATTTAAAAAATTAAAGGACAAGTTGCCAACTGAAAGAAAATATTTGTAACTCTTATATCTGGTAAATTTCTTATATCCAGAACGTATGAAGAAATCTCAAAACTTGGGTGCGTGAGTGGCTCGGTCAGTTAAGCATCTGCCTTCAGCTCAGGTCATGACCCCAGAGTCCTGGGATCAAGCCCCAGGTCGAACCTCCTTCTCCCTCTCCCTTGGCAGCTTGTGCTTCCTTGCTCTCTCTCTCTGTCAAATAACTAAATCCAAAAAAACAAAACAAAACAAAACAAAACCCTCAAGACTCAAAAGAACACAAACGCTCTAATAAAAAAGTGGGCAAAAGATGTGGACACTTCATCAAAGATATACAGAATGGCAAATAAGCACATAAATAAATGTTCACCATCATTAGTCACTAGGAAATGCAAATTAAAATCACTAGGAAATACCACTATATACCTATTAGAATGGCTGAAATTAAAAACACTGACCATACCAAGAGCTAGCAAGAAGGCAGAGGAACTGGAACTCTTATACACTGCTGGTAGAAATGGAAAATGACGCAACTACTTTGGAAAAGAGAATGGCAGTTTCCTGAAAAGTTAAATATCTACTATGTGATATACCATTCCACTCAGGCATTTACACACGAAAAAAGAAAGTATTATGTCCATATAAAGACTTACATATGAATGTTCAGAGCACCTTCATTTAAAGAGCCTCAAAACAGTAACAGTGATGTCCACCAACAGATGAATGAATGAATAGGCAAACTAATTACTCAGCAATAAAAACTGATGAACTATTGAGACATGCAACATGAAAGAATCTCAAAATTATGCTAAGTGACAGAAATCATGTAATATAAAATGCCTGTAAGAAAAAAATATATAATATATATAATAATACATATTAATATATAAATAAAATTGAACATACAAATATATATTTATAGATAATAAATATATTTTAATATATATGATTCCATTTATATAAAATCCAGAAAATACATACATACAAAGCAGATCAGTGATTCCCAGAAAATGGAGGAACCAGGGGACATTTATAAAGGGGCTTGAGTACACTTTTGGTGGTGATGAATTTATTTGACCAATACTTGACTAATGATGTTTCAACTTTCATAAGTTTTGATATATCAAAACTTATGAAACTGAAAAGAAAAACAACTTATGAAACTGTACATTGAAATATGTGAAAATCATTATATGTAAATTATACTTGGCAACATTTTTCTTAAAAGATTTGAATAACACATTAAGATGTTAACAGTGGTTATAATTAGACTTATATATGATTTCAGTTTTATCCTTTTGTTTTTCAGTATTTCAGTATCCCAAGTTTTTTATATTCATCATGTTTTATTTTTGTAATAGGAACAAAAAGTTATACAGTTTGAAAAACCACAATGCAAAGTAACAACAGCCTTTCTGGAAGTAGAGAATAACTGGTACACAGGGAAAGCAGTAATATGACAGGTAATATCTATTAGAATATTTGACAAATCAATTTATCACAATTTAACATCCAAAATTCAATTTGCAACTCAGCTTCTTATAAAGTTCTTATCATTCATAACATACTGTTACATTGTGATAATCTACTGAAGATATTTTTGTTGGCCTTAGGGTAGCTGGTCATATTCATGACAAGACTATACCAACCAAAACCACAAAATTAAACCAAAGGAATGACTTTTAGTTATGAACACATCTCAGAAGAACCAAGAATTTTTAGGTCCTGTCAGATGAATCTGAGTTCTTTAAACACAAAGCATGAACATTTTATTTTTATAACTCAGGTTCACAGAGAAAGCAGTTATAATAGATGTATTCTTTAGTAAGTTTCACTTTAAACATAAGGGTTTTATCAGCTATTTTTAGAGTTATAATCTAACACATGCTTACTGTAACAAAGGAAAAAAATCCAAAAATGTAAAAAGAAAAATGATCTCTCTTGACCCCTTCCATTCGCAGCCTCACTCCTAACCCAATGCCCTCAAAAAAACTTAAAATTAAAAACCTGGAGTTTAGCCTTCCATACTTTTCTGTGTACAGAAAGACATCTGACATACCTGTGAAAGTATTCAAGTTGCTAAAAAAAAAAAAAAAAAGTATCAGACTGTATACACTACCCCAAAGTCCGAAACCTTTTTTTTTTTAGTCTGCAATTTTTGCTTAACAATATGGCATGGACACCCTCAAGATCCACAGATATAAATCTAACATTATTTTTTAGCAGTGCAGAAGTCCATAACATGGGTAAACAATTATTTATTCAACTATTCCTCTACTGATACATTCATTGCTTCTTGTTTTTGTCACTATGTAACACCAAAATGCTAGAATACATATTGTGTACAAATATCTTTTACAAACTGATTTTTTCCTTAATGAACATAACTGACAAAGAAACTGCTAAATCAAAGATATATATATATATTTTTTTTATTTTCTTAAAGATTTTATTTATTTATTTGAGAGACAGCATGAGTGGGAGGAAGGGGCAGAGGGAGAAGGAGAAGCCGACTCCCCACTGAGCAGGAAGCCTGACGTGGGGCTGGAGCCCAGGACCCTGAGATCATGACCTGAGCTGAAGACACTTAAGACTGTCACCCAGGTGCCCCTATTTTCTTAATTTTAATAGCTACTACATTATTACTTTCCAAAGAAGCTATATCGACTCACACTTCCACCAGCAATGTCTGACAATACCTTTTCCCTGCAATCTTGTAGGTACTGGACATTATTATACTTTCTGGTTTTTTAGATTTATTTATTTATTTATTTGAGAGAGAGAGAATGCACACATGCATGTGTGGGCAGAGGGAGAGAATCTTCAAACAGACTCCCCTATTGAGCATGGAGCCCCACATAGGGCTTGATCCCACAGCCCGTGAGATCGTGACCTGAGCCAAAACCAAGAGTCTCACACAACCGACTGAGCCATCCAGGCACCCTACTATACTTTTAAATTTTGGCTCTTATATAATTAGTAACTCTCTAACTATTAAAGAGTTTTAGAACATACCCATTTGGATTCCCTCTCCTGTGGCATGGCTATTTAAAACCTTTGCCTATTTTCTACCAGATGATACAGTGTTTCTTAGCAATTTCTGAGATATATTTGTATATTAAGGGTATTAATCCTCTATCATATGTGTCAGATATCCATTAAAATGTGACTTTTAACTTAGGAGTTTACTACTTCGATTCATTTTCTCATTCAAATAATGTCATCAATAGTGGTTAAATGACCACACAGATCCAAAGAAGCCTATTTATATATTACATAGTTCAAAAATTGTACATCTGCAATGAAAGCTGCAGAAAGCATCAACGGAAAATAAAAAGCAACAAAATGATCCAAGAAACGTTAAGTTGTCTTTAGCATGGTGCCTGGGAGAAAGAACACTAAAAAAAATTTAGGCACTGAATAAAGATTGCTGTGAGACTCTGGAGGAGACTTCAGGCCAAGTCACAGGGCTTTAAAGGTTGATGGGACTCTTCCCTTTGAGGGCTCTATTCTAGCTTAAGAAATCTTAAATGAAATCCTTTTCTCCAAGTAAGTTCTCATGTAATGAGTAGCAATTAGTTAACTATTGAAGATATGGGAAATCTTCAGGATGGGAGGCTTTGCTCCTCAGATTATTGAAGCTCTGTCTCTATTCTGTAAGTGGATCTTAGATAACACCTTCCTGGAGGACTTTTGTGTAAGCTTTGCCACTCATTCATTGAAACTGCCAAGTAGCTGCAGTGATTGTTCGACATAATCCACAGACAAAAAAAAAAATGACAGTTTTCCATGCTATTCTGTCATTTACATGTTGATGAATTTCTCAAACCTCTTGAAATTATTTACAAACACCCCCTCCTCCCCCCTCAAAACCTTCCACACTATTTCACACTTTTTATGCCAAAAATCACCACTTTTAAAGCACAATGTTGTAATACTTACAGAAAACATTTGTGGGACCTAATTGCTTGGATATGAGCTCCATGTGTCCAGCAAACCTTAAATGACCTCACATATAATTGGTTCACAGACTGCAACAAGGAAATTATGTAAGGAAGCAGAAATATAACTCTGAAGTCGACTTTAAAGTCATCTATTGAAACCTGCTACCCTGGAGCATCACCTCGTAAGGCAAACGCTGGAAGAAATATCAGCTTGATATAATATAGTTTAACTCCAAGAACAAAAACATGAAGGAACCCCTTTTCACCAGGTGACAATTTCATCTAAGCCTTGAGATGCGCTTTTCATACAAAAAAGCAAAAATCTTCAATTACTCACTTCAACACTAGCAGGGGAGAGACTAGGGACTAAGATGATAAGTGGGAGTTAACAATGGTTAAGGCAGGAGGTGACAAGACCTAGATAATAAAAAACTGAAGAACAGTCCAACTCCTCTGTTATGTGGCCAGCACTGGGGTAAATGCTGCATCAAACACTATTCAAATGAGAAACTGACAACCGACTATAAGATTCAAGCATTCATTATCTTAGTCAAATGGTCAAAGAATTAAGAAATTTTATTTTCATGACATAATACCACTTTCATGTGGTTTTAAACTGAATTTTGGACTTCCACTTGAGAATATTCCCAGTCTATAGCATCTCTGTTGGCTAACAGGATTTCTACCACTTCCATTAAATTAGGTGTTAAATATGAGGGTTCATGTCTCAACACTGTGATTTTTATTTCCTAATTACTAAAAGACAGCAATTGATTTTCAGTGCTCTGAATAACCTTGGAAAGGACAGAAATAAAACAGCACCACCATGCCTCAACTATTTCAATATTTTCAATATTTACCACGCTCTTAAGTTCCAAAAGAGTTCTCTAACATACCAGTCTTCTTTTCATTCCCAGACTTACTCTAAAGTAGCCAGAAATACTGGGACAGTCTATTAAAAAAAAAAATCAAACTGAAGTCAGGAAATCTGGGCTTTGCTACTAATTAATTAGTCTTCTGACCTCTTTCTTATGGTCCTACTTTCCTGGTTATGAAATGAGTTTCAGAGAGAATGGTAATTGCTAAAATTCCTTTCCTTAACAAAAATCTGTCATTTATGTTTCATTTTAAAATGTTAAATATGCAAAAGCAAAGAGCTAAACTGAAGCATAAATATGGGTGGGAAAGCAACAGGGTATCAAAACTTCAATCAACAAAACACTATTTTCAAAATATTTTAAAATATTTTAAAAAGTAACTCCAAAAGAGGAGGGGATAACTATCTAGTTTCTCTAGTTTCTCTCGAAACCAAAACCCAAAACCCATAATCAGTCATGTAATAGCAAGAGTAAAGCCAAACAACTATGATTTTTCCATCTTGGAAACAGTCCCTGAGAGAGGGAGAAGTAGTTGAAAGAATACAATATTTGACCCTAATATAGGAAGTAGATGCTCCAAAACATGTTTTACTAATAAATAAATATATCTACCCCAATTAATAAATAGCAACCATGTAATAATTATGTGGCTATGTGAGATTTTGGTTTACTTATTAGCTCAGCCACTTTTCCTATTTCAGGTTAACCAAACTCCCAAAAGTCTTTCCCCTACAAAAGGGTGCAGCTCCTCATACAAAAGACTAGTAGAGACAATGTTAATTTACTACTGGGTATAACACGGCACTATTATTTTGATATACAAACAATAATATACCTAAGGATACTTATATTATTATGAATATGGTGGGAATAATGATGAATGGATGACAAGCACAGAAAAAGCAAACCAAAGCCTATACACCATCCAACTGCTTTCAGTATAAACTCTTTTCTGATAAATTACAAAGGGTAAGCTACTAACACCTAAACATAAAAGAAATGAAAATTTTTAATTGCATAAAAGATTTCTGAAAACAGCAACAGAAATTCAAAGTATGTTAAAACAGAAAATGTTGGGGCACCTGGGTGGCTCAGTGGGTTAAGCCTCTGCCTTCAGTTCAGGTCATGGTCTCAGGGTCCTGGGATCAAGCCACACATCAGGCTCTCTGCTCGGTGGGGAGCCTGCTTCCCCCTCTCCCTCTGCCTGCCTCGCTGCCCATTTGTGAGCACTCTCTCTTTCTCTCTTTCTTTGTGTCAAAAAAATAAATTAAAAAAAAATTCTTTGAAAACAGAATATGTTGAGGGTTTTTCTTTGTTTGCTTTTCTGGGGTTTTTTGGTGACAAAATATTTGGGTCTTTCTATATTTAAAAACAGATACCTTTTACACATGGAACTTCATGATCTAAGCCAACTACTGCTACATTGCCTCCCTGCCAGTCATTTGCAAAATATGAAAATATATTCATTCAAAGCATATGTTTGTAAGTCTTAAAATTGATATTGTTACTAGGATCCCTTGAATCCTTAAAGCTGGTATAGGCTTATTATACATTCTCTCACTTAATAAGATCCCCAGTTCCCAAATGATTAAGCATCTATAGCTATGATAAAATATTTAAGCAGACCCTCAATAGGAGAGAGACAGTGCCATCTTAGTTGTTAAAAGGGAGGAATAGTGCTATCCCCTGCTGGCAACAGCCAAGCAATGACCATGATTCATGTCTAGGTAAAGCTTGAAAGGCCAACATTCCTTCCACACTATAAACACATAGTGTATTTTTAACACATTATGTTTTTAACACTATATAAAAACTATATATAAAACGATATTAAAAATATATAATAGTATAAAAAAACTACAGTGTTTTTAACACTATAAAAACATATTGTTTCAAAGTTTTATCTTTGAAAGAAGATTGAAGCTTTTTTGAAGAGCCTACTGCCACCATGTGTGATCCTAGAAACAACCTAACTATGGACAAATTCAAAATCAAATCTAGAGAAGATTCCAGATTCATTCTTTATTTTTTAGAGAGACAGAAAGCAGGAGAAAGGGAGAGGAACACTGCCAAGTAGGCTGTATGTCCAACATGGAGCCTGATGTGGGGCTCAGTCTCACAACCCTGAGATCACGACCTGAGCCAAAATCAAAAGTTGGTTGCTTAACCAACTGAGCCACCCAAGTGCCCCTCCAGATTCATTTTTTAAAAGTAAAACTGAATGAAGACGAAATGTTTTTAACCTATCTTTTAAGCGGAATCATAGCAGCCCTCAGTATTAACCATGTTCAACAGTGTTATAAGGATGGGACAATGGGAAGTAAGAAGGAACAGAATCAGGAGACTGAGGAAATGGTTGTGTCAGGGACTCTTATTTATTGAGCACTACATCCCAGGCATTATCCTATTCATTTTACACAGGCTATCTGATTCAATCCTTAAAATATATCCATAAGGTTGAAATGATTGTTTCTACACTGGCAAGAAAATCAGAGCAGTTAAATGACTACAGAAATAGAAGAAGGCCGAGGAGGAGGAAGATGAGGAGAAGGAAGGAAGAAACTTAAATCTCAAACATATTCTTTTCCTTCCAAATAGATGCTTCCATACAGAACACAAACTATGTATAATGGTTTTCCTACTGTCTATCAAGAGTGGATATTATTCCTCACTTCCAAAGTTCATTATAAAAGTTAGCTACATTCGTAATAAAAAAATAAAGTCCAGAAATCAGAAAAAAATGAGTGTTTTCAATCATCATGTAAGGTGTTCTAAATCTACTTTGTTAAGTTTCTCTAGGTAAATATAACAACTTATTAAAGATTTAAGTCCCTAGTTTCACCCCCAGAAAATATTACCTATCAATTACAATAATATGATTAGGCATAACCATTAAATAGTGAACACTAGAAATAAATGCTCCTGAATCCCACTTCTAGTTAGGAAGAAGAGAATTGAAGAGAATTTTACTTTCAACCTGACAATGAGAACAAGGCAGTTAATCTGTAAAAATCACAGTTTCTTAAAACCTACCATACAGCTAAGAATTCAAAGAAACCTGAATGAACTAAATTCTAGAGAGTAATGAGCATTTTCAAGGAGAGAAGAGATGCACAGCATGTACATCCCAGGCAGAATGGTAGGAGGAGGAAGAAATCCGCCATAGGTGTATCAGGAGAAGCAAGCTGAACTTCCAACAACCTAAAATGGCCACACATGAGCTGAGATGATGAACTCATCTACTGAAAAGTCTCAGTCACAGAGGAATTGGCACTTACCCATTAACTCTTCCCCCCTGGCCTTCACTGAGTACACAGGGGTACACACTAAAAACCAGACAAAGGGCAAGAACTGAGACAGATTCTTTCTGAAGCATACTGCACCTTTTGTTAATACAAGGCAACAACCCAGTGAAGCCTGGGGGTGGGACAGAAAAAGCAACAGAAAGCAACAGAAATCCCTTCACGTCTTTATACCGCATAAAGCAGCAGCTCTCATGAACCATGTTCGGGTAGAAGAGCTGAGATAAATTCCTCTGTGGCACACTTGGCCTTCATTGATATGGCCTTTGGCTGGAGAAGGGCAACAGCATAAAAAGAAATCTGGGTTGGAGAAAGGAGAATGCAGGACTAAAGGGCAAAGCTCCCGAGCAACCAAAAACACAGCCATAAAGCAAAGAGAGATGAGCCATGGTTTGTAGCGCTGGAAATTCAGCTATAAAGCATAAAGAAAGCTCTGGAATCTCACCAGAATTCACATGACAGACATTACTAAAGAGAAAGTCCTGATCTCTTCCTCAGTACCTCTGAAGGTAGAGATAAGTGGAATCTAACTAATCTACAACAAAGCCCAGTCAGAGCTCAAGCATATACTGGTTTGACTCTGCATTCCTCCTCCAGTGCCCACCTCCACAAACATGGGACTCAGCAGACGAAGAGGCATGTCCTTTTCTGGGGTAAATACCATTTACTTCAGTCTCTACCATTCTTTTATATACAATGCCTGGCATACAATAAAATATTATGAGACAAACAGAGAAGCAAGAAAATGTGATCCACTACTGGGTATTTACCCTAAAGATACAAACGTAGTGATCCAAAGGGATATGTGCACCCAAATGTTTATAGCAGCAATGTCCACAATAGCCAAACTATGGAAAGAACCTAGATGTCCATCAACAGATGAATGGATAAAGAAGATGTGATATATATATATATATATACACACACACAATGGAATACTATGCAGCCATCAAAAGAAATGAAATCTTGCCATTTGCGACGACGTGGATGGAACTAGAGGGTATTATGCTTAGTAAAATAAGTCAATCAGAGAAAGACAACTATCATGTGATCTCCCTGATATGAAAAAGTGGAGATGCAACGTGGGGGATTTGGGGGGCAGGAAAAGAATAAATGAAACAAGATGGGATTGGGAGGGAGGGAGACAAACCACAAGAGATTCTTAATCTCACAAAACAAACTGAGGGTTCCTGGGAGGAGGGGGTTTGGGAGAGGGGGGTGGGGTTATGGACATTAGGGAGGGTATGTGCTATGGTGAGTGCTGTGAAGTGTGTAAACCTGGCGATTCACAGACCTCTACCCCTAGGGCTAATAATACATTATATGTTTATTAAAAAATTAAAAATTTTTTAAAAAAGTGATCCATACTCAAAAATCAATAAAAGCAGTTCTAAAAGTGGCCTAGATGCTGGAATTATCAGACCATGAAAAATATGTTAAAATATCTATTGCAAAAGGAGGACAACATGAATGTATTCAAGCATGTGAGATGGAAAATATAAAGAAAATGTGAATGGAGGTAAAAATGAAAAATGTATTAATAGAAATGAATGACTCGTCCGACAGGATGAAACTAAGACTGCACAAAGCTGAAAAGAAAAACAGGCCAAGAATTATTAATTATGGCCAAGAATTTTCCAAATTAACTTCCAATTAATTTTCCAAATTAATTTCCAAATTAACCCAGAGACTTAAGAACTCAGAGAAAGCAAAGAAAATAAATTCAAAGAACACATCTATGTACATCAAAGCCAAACTTTTCGTTAAAAAATAAGAGATAAAAAGAAGAATTTTTAATGTAGATAGAGAAAAAGGACAAATAACAACTATGGGCACAACAAAAATGATAGCAGAATTTTTATTAGAAACAATAGAAACCAGAAGACAATAAAATGATATCTTTAAAGGACAAAAAACAAAACAAAACAAAAAAAAAACATAAAAAAAAAGTGGCATTCCATTTCCAGTGAGAGGGGGGAGGTGAAATAAAAACACACGTCAAGATAGAAAACAGATGAGGGGCCCCTGGCTGGTTCAGTCAAGAGGGCATGCAACTCTTCTTATCTCAGGGTTGTGGGTTTGAGCCCCACATTAGGTGTGGAGCTTACTTAAAAAAAAAAAAAAAAAAAGAGGGGTGCCTGGCTGGCTCAGTTGGCTAAACAACTGACTGTTGATTTCACCTTTGCTCCTGATGGCAGGGTCCTAAGACATAGGCCCCTTTCCAGCTCTGTGTCCAGTGGGGAGTCTGCTGAGATTCTCTTTCCCTTTTTCTCTGCCCAACCCCCTGCTCATGCTCTCTCTCTCTCTCAAAATAAATGAGTGAAATATTAAAAAAAAAGGAAAAAAAGACAACACATGAGAGAATTCCTATCACAAGCCTACTAAAAAGAAGTGCTAGAAGAAACTCTTCTGGCTGAAGGGAAATGCTTTCAGATGAATGTCTGAATCTGCAGGAAGAAATGAAAAGCAGCATAAAACACGGGTAGATATTAAAAATTTTAAAAATCATCTCTGGGACGCCTGGGTGGCTCAGTAGGTTAAAGCCTCTGCCTTCGGCTCAGGTCATGATCCCAGGGTCTTGGGATCAAGCCTCGTATCGGGATCTCTGCTTAGCAGGGGGCCTGCTTTCTCCTCCTCTCTCTCTCTCTCTGCCTACTTGTGATCTCTGTCTGTCAAATAAATAAATAAAATCTTTTAAAAAAACCCTCTATTTTATACATATATATTTAATTTAAAATTCCACTAATTGCCTAAAGTAAAAAATAACAATATTGTGGTGTTTTAGCATTTATGGAATTAAAATATATGATAGCAAGACTACCAAGCAAGGTTATGAGAGGTAAATGAACGGATAGTGTTGAAAAGTTATCACATTGTCCCTAAAACAGACCTATTACTTGAAAGTAGACTATGGTAAGTTGAAGATGTATATTATAATCCCTAGAGAATCACTGTTCAATAGAGTACCCACTGTTCAATAGAGTACCCACGACACACATCACTATTTAAATTTGTTTAAATTAACAAAAATTAAATAAAATCTAAAATTATTTTCCTTGTTGACTGTAATGGTCATGCTCTGAATGGTTAATAACCATATGTGGCTAGATCCTGCTATACTGGACAGCACAAATATAGAACATATCCATCACTTCAAGAAGTTCTATTGGACAAACCACACTAGAAAAAGAGGCATAACTAGAGAGCCAATGGAAGAGACAAAATGGAAAAATTATCTCTGAAAAGAAGATAATAAAAAATGTATATAAAAATATAAAGAAAACAAAAAGGCAAAAAAATCAAGATGGTCGACATAAGCACATCTACATCAATAATTATATTAAATATAAATGAGTTGAACATTCCATTCAAAGAAAGATCTTGTAAGAATGGATAAATAAGCTGTTCATAAGACACACTTGAAATATAAAGGCACAAACTAGCTCAAAGTAAAAGAGTGAGAGAGCATACCATACAAACACTTGGCACAAGAAAGATGGTGTGGTTTACATTACTATCAGACAAAATAAACTTTAAGAAGAAAAACTGTTACCAGACAATGACAGCATTAGATAATAGAATGGGCCATTCATAAAGAGGACATAACAATTATAAGTGTGTACATACCTATAGAGAGTTCTGAGATACACAAAATAAAAACTAGTAGAATAAAGAGCAACAAATCTACCATCAACAATCATAATAGAATGTTTTAGCACCACTTTATCAGCCACTGATTGAAGAGGTAGATAAAATCAGTAAAAACATAAAGGACTTGGGGCGCCTGGGTGGCTCAGTGGGTTAAAGCGTCTGCCTTCGGCTCAGGTCGTGATTCCAGGTTCCTGGGATCGAGCCCCACATCGGGCTCTCTGCTCCTCGGGGAGCCTACTTTCTCCTCTCTCTCTCTGCCTACTTGTGATCTCTGTCAAATAAGTGAATAAAATCTTGAAAAAAAGAAAAAACTTAAAGTACTTGAACAATATTGTCAATACTGACCTAATTAATATTTACAGACAACAATGCCCAACATCAGCAGAATACTAATTCTTTTCAAAGATGACATGAAACACTCACCAACAGAGCCCTTAATGCTGATCATTAAGTCTCAATAATTTCAATTTCAAAGAACTGGAACTCTAGAGAATATGTTCCCTGACCATAATAGTATTAAATTAGATACTCTGACCTTAATATTTAATTAGAAATCAGTAACTGTAAGATAAAGGAAAACAAACCAAATACTGAAAATGAAGCAAACATACCTCTAAATAAAGAAAAAATCTGTGACCCTTAGAAATGTCTTGAATGGAATAATGAAAACTTAAGATATCAATATTTGTGAGGCAGACCTAAAGCATAGTTTAGATGGAAATTTACAGCTTTGGACAATTAAATCAGAAAAAAAAGGGACAGAAACAATAATCTGAATGTCTACCTTAAATAGTCAGACAAAGAATAGGAATCAAAGTAAATAAAAGAAAGGAAGTATTAAAGAATGGACATCAGTGAATGGATAAACAGAAATGGATAAACAATAGAGAAAAATCAATAATGAAAAGCTATTTTTATCACTGATAAATCCCTAGTAAGACTAATTAAGAAGAGAAAGAAAAAACCCAAACATTTCCAATATTAGGACTAAAAGAAGGACTGGCAATACAGACTCTACAGATATTTAAAGCATAATAAAGGCTACATTATGAAAAAAAAAGTCAAAAATTTTTCAAGCTAAAATTGGACCTACCCCTTTAAAATAAAACAGAACTATAAAGTTCTTAGGGGAAAAAAAAGACTATCTTCACAACCTTGAGGTAGGCAAAGATTTCTAAGACATAATAAGTACTAACCATAACAAAAAAATAAACTCTATGTAATCAAAACCTCTGACAACTAAAAGATAACTCTGAGAAAATGATTAGGCGAGGGAGAGACTGAAAAAAGTATTCATAATACATATATATGACAAAGAACTTGTATCTTGAGTATACGAAGAAATTTTACAAGTCAACAATAAATAAGCAAAATCTGCTTTTTTAAATAGGCAAAGTATTTTAACAGACACATCACAAAAGATATATAAATAATCAATAAACACTGGAAAATAAATTGAACATCATACTCATCAGGGACATGTAAACTAAACGTGCACTACTGGTACAGCAAGGTAAGGACCACTTAAAATCCACTCCTTCATAAAAGCAATAGCAACACTGGCAAAAATTGTCAAAATTCATTTTTTCAGAACTCTAGAAATTAACAAGAGGTTGTCAACAATCTAACAAGCATTTATCCAAGAAAAATGTGTGAACCTTGTATGAACTGTATGTTTTGTGGTCTTTTAACTTGTCCTGTTCCCACCTCTCTCCCCAGCTCTGGAGTAATCTTGATACCAACCACCCACAATATTGGTGTGAACCAGCAGGCTGGCAACCACTGAAGGGGGCAGAACAGGGTTGCACCTTCCTAATCCTCCTGGCCCTAGAAAACTATCCCTACTTGACTCCTCTAACAGCTCTCTGAAAAGCTCCTTTTTTAGAATTTGACTTCATTTGACCCACTCAGAGCTCCCAGTGTGTAAACAACACTACCACAGGGTGTTTGCCCAAAAAAAAAAAAAAAAAATTAACATCACAGCTGCCTGAGGCACTAAAACCAGTTGGAGCTAACAAAAGGATGACCAAAAAACAAACAAACAACTTAAAAGGAAAAACTGGGAATAAGATGTCCAAAAGAAGGCCTGAAAAACTACAGTGTATGTCTAGGAATCTAGAAGGCCATGAACATGTCTGTGAAAGTTCTGAGAAGGGCCTAATGGCTCACCTCTGGCTGACACTGAAGCTTTGCACAAGGAGGAAGACAGACTTATAAGCTGCCTCTGGAGCTTTGCTGGAAATCATGTCCAACATGCACACACAGGCCATGGTCAAAATCGGGAGAAGAGATTTGTTTGAGGCATGTAAGAAATCTCTGTACCATCACTGGTGGGCCAGTAAGCTAACTGAGCAGAAACTTCAGTGGCTGCATATGACGAAGAGTACAGATTTCAGAGAAACAGTCTACATACGTCATTAAACAAACAACTAGAGCGAAATCAAACCCTAGGCAAGGGAGGGAAGTTGATGCCCAGAGCTGTCAAATTATATTATTTAATAGGTCTTCTTTTCAAAAAAAAAAAAAAAGGTTCGAAACACAAAGAAATAGGAAATTATAGCGTACACAGAAGAAAAAAGCAGTCAATAAACTATCTTTGAGGAAGCCAGACACTGAACTCAGTAGAAAATACTTTAAATTAGCCTTAAATTAGCTTTTGTTCAAAGAACCCCCCCCAAAGTCTAACAACTTAAAGTATGACAATATCTCACCAGAAAATATCAATAAAGAAATAGAAATTATAAAAAAGATTCAAAGAGAAATTCTAAAATCAAAAACTACAATAAATGAATTGAACAAAAAAAAAAAATCACCAAAGTGGCTCAACAACAGACTTGAGAGGACTGAGTAATCAGCAAACTTGAATAGGTTAACTGACATTATCCAGTCTAAGAAACAGAAACAAAAATGAATGAAGAAAAATCAACAGGACCTCAGAAACTCCAGGACACCGTCTAGCGTATTAACGCACACATAATGAGAGTCCCAGAAAGACAGAAAGAAGGGAGGAACTGGGACACCTGGGTGGCTCAGTCGGTTAAGCTGCTGCCTTCAGATCAGGTCATGATCCAAAGATCCTGGGATGGAGTCCCACGTCAGGCTCCTTGCTCGGTGGGGAGCCTGCTTCTCTCTCTGCCTCTGCCTGTCACTCTGCCTGCTTGGGCACACGCTCTCTCTCACTCTGACAAATTAATTAATTAATTAATTAAAAAAAAAAAGAAGGGAAGAACTAAGAATGAAGAATGATTACAAAAGAACTCCCTCAAATTAATGGAAAACATTAGTATGCACATTCAAGAAGCTCAATGGACTCCAAATAAGTCTAACTCAAAGAGACCACACTTAGCCACATCACAGTCAAACTATCAATAGACAAAGATAAATGGACTATCTTGAGAGTGAAGACAAGTGGCTCATCATTAGAAGGAATTCTTGATAAAATTAATAACTGATTTATCAGCTTATCATCAAAAACTATGGTGGTCAGCACTGCATAATAAAATGGGCCATTCATAAAGAGGACCTAACAGGGCCAATAAGATGACATATTCAAAGTGCTGGAAACAAAAACCTATTAGCCAAGAAAGGTAAAATTAAGAATAATAATAAAATTATTATTTTACCAATAAAGGTAAAATCAAGAAATTTCTAGGGGTGCCTGCATGGCTCAGATGGTTAAGTGTCTGCCTTCAACTCAGTTCATGATCCCAGGGTCCTGAGATCGAGCCCCACTTTGGGCTCCCTGCTCAGCAGGGAGATTGCTTCTCCCTGCCCTTCTGCTGTTCTTCCTGCTCTTGTGCTCTCTAGCTCTGACAAATAAATAAATAAAATCTTACAAAAAAAAGAAAGAATGAAAGAAAGAAATTTCCAGATAACCAAAACTGAGAGAATTCATCACTAATAGATCTGCTCTACAAGAAATACTAAAAGAATTCCATCCTTCAAGCTGAAATGAATGCAAACTAGATAGTAACTCAAATGTACACAAAGAAACAAAGAATACTAGTAAAGGTCATTACATATGTAAATATAAAGACAGGATAATCATATTTTTATTTGTAATTCTTTCCTGCTGATTTAAAAGACAACTTCATATAGTGGTAATTATACAAAATTGTGATGATAGATTTTAACATATAAAGATATAGTTTGGATGACAATAATAGCAAAAAGGAAGTAAAAGGGAAGAGAGCTATTTTAGAGCAAAGTTTTTATACACAATTGAAATTAAGTTATTATTAATAGGAACAAGTTTGTTTCAAGGTAAGTTGTCAACTGTAGTCTCTAGAGTGACTACTGAGAAAATAACTTAAAAAAAACACAGTAAAAGAAAAGTGAGACAGAGTGGAGAGGACAGATGGCAGAGTCATTTAGGAGAGTCACTGGAAACTTACATTAGATGTAAGTGTGATATTTTCCTTCAAGGAGCACATAGTCTAGTGGAAGAATCTGAAGAGTGAACAAAAAATTATCTATTTTGTGTCCAGTGACTGGAAATAAGGAAGGAGAGTAACAGGAGATGAGGCTAAGACTAGATCAAGAAAGGTAAGGAGTAAAAAAAAAAAAAAAAAGAAAGGTAAGGAGTGACCTTGGTTCGTAAGGTATGAAGTCATTTAAGGAATTCTGAGGAAAGAAGTGACATGATTTTGAGCAAACAAGTGACTGTGAGTCATTAGGGAGATGCAAATCACAACAAGATAACCACTTCATACTGGTGAAGATGGCTATCATAAAAAGGCAGTAGTAAGTGTCGGTAAAAATGTGGATAAACTGGAAGCCTCAGACATCCAGGTGGGGAATGTAAAACCAGGCGGCCTCTGTGGAGAACAGTTTGATAATTCCACAAAATGTTAAACATAGAGTTACTGTCTGACCTAGCAATTCCACTACTAGGCATATAACCAAAAAACCTGAAAACAGATGTCTGTTCAAAAACTTTTATGAAAACTTTTATGGGCATAACAGTATCATTTGTAACAACCTAAAAGTAGAAACGAACCAAATGTCTATCAACTGATGAATGGATAAGCAAAAAGTGGTAGAGCCATACCATGGAATATTATTTAGTCATAAGAGGAATCCAGTACTGATACACGCTACAACACAGATGAACCTTGAAACATAATAAGTGAAAAAAGTGAGATGCAAAGGCCACATATAGTATGATTTCATCTATATGAACTACTAAGAGTAGGCAAATCTACAGAAACAGAAAATATATTAGTGACTGCCAAAGGCTGGGGTGGGGGGGAGTGGTGTATACAGTTGCTGGAGGTCCAAACAAGGAGTGACTGTTAATGGGTACAAGGCTTCTTTTGGGTGTGATGAAAATGTTCTAAAGT
This sequence comes from Neogale vison, assembly GCF_020171115.1. Lineage (NCBI taxonomy): Eukaryota > Metazoa > Chordata > Mammalia > Carnivora > Mustelidae > Neogale > Neogale vison. Next base: position 113,858,837 of record NC_058095.1, on the reverse strand, counting down.
TAGATGGGGCACGGTTGCACAACTCTGTGAATATATTAAAAACCTCTGAGTTCTACACTTTAAAAGGTAAATTTTTTTAAAAAGTTAAATTTTATGGTATATTAATTATATCTCAATAAAGCTGGTATAAAACAAAAACCACAAGTTACTATTTTATACCTAGTAGAATGAGTAAAAGGAAAGACTAGAAATTCCAATGTTGGCAAGGATATAGAACATCACTGTTGGTCAAAGGGTAAAACAGCATGACTATCTTGGAGAATTGTTTGGCAGTGTCTTATAAAGTTAAACAGCCATCCATCCTATGACACATCAATTCAATTCCTAGTTATTTATTCAAGAGAGGTGAAAAGTTATAACTACAAGACTTATACAGGAATGTTCATACCACCTTATTCATAACAGTCTTAAAATGGAAAACCTCCGAATGTCTATCAACAGAACAGGTAAACAAATTGTAGTATATTTATACAATGCAATACTACCCAGCAATTAAAAAAAACTGATAAGTATGGGAATATGGGTGAATTTCAAAATCATTATCTTGGTAGAAAGAAGCCAAATACACACCCAGAAAAACTCTATCATATGATCCTATTTCTAGACAGCTAAAGAACAGGTAAAGCTAATCCATCATGGTAGAAAACAAGAACACTGGCATCCAGGGCAGAGCAGATGGAAAGGAGCACAGAATATTTAGGGAAGATGAAAGTAAATCTTGGCAGTTACACAATTTTACAGAATTGTCAAAACTAATCAAAATGTATATCTAAGAACTGTGCATTTTATTATATGCAAATTTTATCCCAATTTAAAAAATGAAAGAATAGTACACAAAAAATGTTTTACTGAAATATTCAAGGGTGAGGTGACAGGATGTCTGGGATAGGTTTTAAATACTCCAGAAGAAAAAACGGGAGTCAGTTAAAAGATTGATATACGTGGATAAATGTTCAAAATAAATGATAAATACATCATGTTTATATACTTTTTTCTAGTTTTGCATATGTTTGAAAATCCCCATAATGAAAAGTTAAAATCTATTCATTCATAAATAAATGACTATTCCTTACTGTAGTTCTGCGGCACAAGTTCTGGGCTCTTTGGAGTTTTCAATCTGTAGGATACATCTCCAATATTAACTGTATCACCTAAAAAAGAGAATAAGGAAACACACCATTACAAGAGACAAGAAAACTACACACTATGCCCTTCCCAATGATGATTGCCCTGACCTACAGAGAAGGACTCTATAGAAATGTACCCACCTCTGCCTGTGTTCAGCCCCATAGACACACCGGCCTATGTCAACCACTATGCTCTAAAACTTGTATCCAAAGTTTAAGTTGTATAAAGGAAAAGGGAAACACGGGTAAAATTCACATTTTAAACCCTACATTAGAAAAAAAAAAACAAAAAACAAACAACAACAACAACAAAAACCTGAAGTACAATAGAATTTCATTAACTAGCCTTATTTTCTCATTAAGAATAATACTAATAAAGTCAACAATACAGAAGAATACATTTTGCTTAAGATCATCCAAAGCATTCATAACGTGGCATCTTTTAACACAAATTGTAACCTTTTAACATCCTTATAGATTCTTATTTTTACTATATACAACTTCAAGTTTTCTAGCAACGTAACCCAAAAATGCAATATTTCCAGGAAAGCCCCAGCCTATATATGCCAAGATTTCCTACCTGAAACAAGCAAAAGAGGCAAAAGTTCTCACTTCTACTTGGTGCTAATTTTGTTTAAGTAACATTAATTTCTAGCCGGTCTTCCAAAGTGCAGGACTAAACCAAACCCTCTCTGCTTTGCTCTCTCCCACAGTAAAATAAATATAGAGATCCCATCTGCACCTGGGACTTCACTTAGAAAGGGCTCAATGACACTTAGAAAAAGTAGCTGCATAAAACACAACTTTCAACATTGCCAGCTGGGAGCTAGTTAGGTAACATGGACAGACTAAGGCCTTAAATCACTGTAATAGTAACAAAAGCAGCCAACATTTTTTGAATGATTACTATCTTCTAAGTACTTTATACATTCCCAGAATAATCATGTGAGACAGAGGCTTCACAAGTGAGGAAATCTGTAACCCTGTTGAAAAATATATACATATTTTATAGATAAAGAAATGTATTACAGCTATGTGGCAAGTTGAGAGAAAACATTGTGTAAAACACAGGTATACTTATACTTTCCAATACAGAAAACATGTATTTTTAGAGTATAAATCAAAGGACTTTTCCTCTAAATTAGTCTAGACATCAGCTAATACTTATTGAATACCAGTTACTTGGCAAATATTGTTATAGACACATTCTTTATGTTACTTCATTTCATCTTGACTCTAAGTAACTTGTGGTTCCCCCAAGTTATTTCATATAACTTCTCTAGCAGAAACCCCATCTCAAACTAGCTTAGTCATTGGAGTTGCGGTGACAGCGCTTATGTGAGGGAGCTCACAGGAAGCGAGGGTGACTGAGAAGACCTCGGCTTAGTAACTATTCCACAGCATGGCAGGGAAGGCAATGGAGAAACACAGCAGTCACACAAAGTCACACTCCAGGACAGGCTCACTGAGACACCACCCCAGGCACCACTAGATCCACACCAGGGATGCCACGACCAGAGGACAACATTTTCCCCCATTTCATTTTGATATTTTTCAGACCTGTAGAAAAGTTGGGAAAACACTATTTTAAGTTCCAGAAATCATGACTCATCTTTAGTCTAGAGATCCATCTTCTAGTAAGGACCCTGCCACAGGTAAACTGTGCTAAACTCTGCATCATTCCCTTATGACTCAAAGTCCTGGGCCAGGCACTTCATTGGCCAAGCCTAGGTTACTACCCACAGCCTGGCTGCCCAGACTTGGCAGGGAAAAACCGGGGCCCTGCCTCCTTTCAACACTTACACCACAGAGGATTCCGCCTCTTTCTCCCTTTCTCTCCCTCTCCCAGCTTCTCTCCTCCTCTGTTTCCTTCCTACCTCACCATGATTCCAGGTCTTCCTTGCTTGCTCCTCCTCTCCTCAACATCCTCCTTTCCGGCCTCTTTTCTATTCCACCTATCACCTCTTCTGGATAAGCTCATCTAGTCTTACACCTTTCAGGCAACTAACATATACCTGGCTCTCAAATTTATTCCACTAACCCAGACCACAGAATTCCAAACATGGATACCAACAGACAATGAGATGCCTAAAATATGTTAAACCTGACATACTCAAAACTTTTACACCAAAATACGCTCTACCCACAGTATTCCCCAGTTCTGCCAACGGCAGCTTAATCCCTCCAGGGGTTCAGACCAGAAATCTTACAGCCATTCTTAACTTTTCTCTCTAGTCTCCTCAGAAAAATCCACGGACTCTGTCTTTAAGATGTATCTATTATCATCCACCTCTCACCATATTCTCTATCACCACAATGTTGACCCAAGCCAGTTAAAGGTCTGTGGTTACTTAGACTTATTTTCTCATTCAAACAGCATTAACTCCTACCCACTTGACAGATCTGTCTCAACCCTTGCACCCTGAAGCTAATTCTCAACAGAGCAGCCACAGTGATCAAAATAAAATAGGAGTCAAGTAATGAAAGTTCTCACTCCATCTTCATTGTTGCAATGGCCCAAGGGCTATACTGATCTGGCTCCTCCATTTCCTCTCTTACTTCATCTCCTGCCAGTGTCCTCCCGAATTATTCTACTCCAGCCACCTGGTCTCCTAACTATTCCTTGAACATGTCAGACACATACTCATTTCAGGTTTTTGCACTGGATTTTCCTACTGACTGAAGTGTTTTTCCTAAACATATCCATTTATCAATCAGGAGCCCAACAAAAAGACAGTACAGTCAAGCTGAGTAACTGAGGAGAGCAGAATAAAAGAACCATTTGTGAAGGTGGGGCAGAGTTTACGAAAACCAGCAAGGATAGCTCAGTGTCCCGGGACCAGCAGTAACAGAAAGCCACTACCACCACAGGCCTCAAGGGGCCTAGTGCAAGCAGAGGGAGTAAGTAGAAAGCTTCCTAAAAAGGACTGTGACCCTTTGTGGAGGAACACAGCAAATCTATGATGGTGACCCAGCAAAGAGTAAGCTGGGGGATAAATATGAAACAAAACTGCAGAACTAAAAGTAGAACGAGATAAATCCACCACCATACTTTGATATTTCAATATATCTCAGTAGCTGATGGAAGAGCAAGAAAAAGAAATAGAAGGAGAGAAAAGTAAGAATAATCACTTCTTAGCCTCTGGCTAAGATCAATTGGAAAAGGGGATAGGAAGATCTGAGAACACTATTAACCACTAAATATAAATGACCTTTACTGAACACTATACCCAACAAAAAAAGAATACATATTCTTTTTAAACGCATATGAAACATGCACCAACTAGATCTTACGCTGAATCAAAAAGCAAATCTTAACAAATTTCAAAGGACTGAAATCATACAAAGTATGTTTTCTGATCAAAATGGAATTAAAAATGAGTAACAAAAAGATAACTGGGAAGTTTTTGAACATTTGGAAATCAAGCAAAAGGCTTCTAAAAAATTCAAAGAAGCAATCACAATGGAAATTGGACTTTTTAAGAAATAGGACAGGGATCGATTAGTCATGTTGGCTGCAGGCAAAGAGAAAAATGACATTTGTCTTTCCTGCCTCCATGTTGATATTTCTAGCCACCTTCTGTTGCCATGCTATGCTTTTCCTGAACCATCTTATCCATGTCAATGTCCCAACCCGACTTCTGTACAACTAAGTCTTAAATGTCTTCTTTGGCTCAGATTTCTCTCCCAAGTTCCATACCTACCAGTAAGCTACTGGACACGATATTTATATATTCCAGAGATAACTTTAATACCAGAAAAACAGAACTCCAGATTTTCTGTTGTATGTTGTCCAACCAACTCCAACCAGGTCTACCCCGTATATTCCTATCTCAGTAACTGATGCTTTATCCCCGGCCTGAAAGGTCTTCCACATCTCTGTCATACCCATCTTGCTTCAGACAACTACTCCTCAAATATCCTCATCTCCCCATTGAACTTTCCCTAACTTTTCCTTCTACATGCTCTCTACCTCCATCAAGAATCCCATTCCTGGGGCACCTGGGTGGCTCAGTGGGTTAAGCCTCTGCCTTCAGCTCAGGTCATGATCTCAGGGTCCTGGGATCGAGCCCCACATTGGGCTCTCTGCTCTGCAGGGAGCCTGCTTCCTCCTCTCTCTCTCTCTGCCTGCCTGTCTGTCTACTTGTAATCCCTGTCTGTCAAATAAATAAATAAATACAATCTTTTAAAAAAAAAGAATCCCATTCCGGTCTTTCTGCTAGCATAGTTTCTGGTTCATGTTTCTCACACTGTATTACAATTATTGACTACTATTCCACTACGATAATTGTCTTTAAATTAGGGTACATGATTTCTAAGGGTACAGAGCACGGAAGTCTCAAGGAGATCAGTTTTCCAGATCCTCACTTCAGGGTGTTCTCCTGAACACAGATTTAACTGAGGACTGGACCTGCAGGTTCTCCATTCCCACAGGCCCTTTCAGGAGCCCTCCCACTTATTTCTCTCTGGTGGATGTTGCATTGCTCCAGGGGACTAAATAAATGAGGCATATTACATTATGGTTTAGGAGAGGTCTCTTTTAAAAATTATTCAAATTAACATACACCTACCTGGGAATAGTTACTCCATGTCTTACAAATTCCTACTAAAAGTGAAGAGTAGCTTTAGAAATGACTGGTCTGTTTTGGCCTGTGTCAGATATAATACATAGCAGGGTGGGGAAGTGAGGGTTTATATGGTCAAAAAGTCCAAGATGAGAGAGCTCAGACTGCAAAGCAGAGAAAACTTCAAAAACTGGCTTTTCACATATGTAAAGGTAAGCTGTTTTTCAGCTTTTCTCAACATTTATCTTGAGAACACATTCTTCATATGAACACACACACAAAGGCACCTCTGAACATTTGAAGCAGTACATATATTGATGCTGATCCATTTCCATATAACTGAAATAGTTTTCAACACTATTGAACTGTTCACAATATACTGGATAAAAACCACAGAAAAAACTTTTACATGTTTCCTTCAGATCAGATGTTTATCTTTCAAAAAGGTAGTTAAAAATTTATTCTCAAATGTCATCATGAAATATTCATTCTGATGACAGTCATTCCTTATCTTATATAACGGTTATTTTCTAACCCTTACTATGAAAATGTTCTACACTAGCTTCTGAACCAGTTAGTTTTCATGTCACTAAATACAATGTCAAAAGTTTGATCATGAAGTCTAAAACTGATTAATTTATTTCCGATTTTATACATGACTTTAACTGTTCTCTAAAGCCCATAAACAAAGTTCACTACACATTTAAGAGAACAATACCATGCCTTCTACCATAGTCCTCATTATGTAAATAACTTATTTTAATACTTATTATAAATTATATTAAAGAACAAAATTATACAACCATATATTATGAAATAGGTAATTTTAAAATATAACTACTAGATTGCTTTATTCTTGTCTTTATTGTATCTAGTAATCCAGCCTATAAAATGTGGCAATTCATCTTTCAGTGGCTTTTAAAACATTCCTTAAAATATATATTAAGAGTCATTTGAACTAAAAGGAAAAATACCTTTTTTCTGTGAGAAACTCTAATTTAGCTGACTGAATTGATAGTTACAGATTATCTTTTTAAATTATAAAAACTAAAATTTGATGAAAAAGTATTTAAACATGTGAGAGAAGCATTTTCTCAAAAAAAAAAAAAAACAAAAAACCCAACTGTATTGGCAAAGGTCTGATGAATGAAGGGTTAATTTTATCAACTCTTTCTGAGCACATTAGACTAAACAAGCAGCCTCTTTGGGAGAAAATAACCATAGCCATTTGATAAATTTTGGTAAAGTCTTCTTAGTGAACCTCCCAGAAATGGAGGCAGGAGTGATTCTACTGGCTAGGTCAGCAACTCTACATGCAAGTCATGTGGTTTCCAATTCTTTGCTATGAACAAAGCTGAAAAGGCTATAATCAAGTTGTCAGTTGATAGATAACTAAAAATAACATTTTTGATAGTTAATCAACATACTATTTTTGGCTCATAAGTAAAAAGTCTACAAAGAATTGAGCAATAGTGATATATCAAAACTTATATATCAAAGTTCATACTGCAGCAATAATTAATATACAATTAGGGACTATTAATTATGCTAATTAATATTTAACTGGGAGAAAGCACTACTCATGTTATTAACAGGTATGTTTCCATAAAATTTTATGTTTTTTAGAAATTTGAAACATTGATATTCTTTTGAACAACTGTGCTTTAATAATTGTAATGACGTGTTTTAACATTAGATTTTTTTTTGTTGCAGAAAAATACAATAAAGACAAAACATTTCAAGAAAAAACATTAAGATAAAATTATGAGTAAATGTAATTGAAATACAAATTCAAGAAGATAAAAATAATGTAAACTTTCTGACAGTTAAGTAAGAGCTCTTTATTTTTCAAAAACAGAGATCGTGGCTAACAAATTACTAGGGTATTCTGATTCCATTTAAAAGATACACTTTGACTGTTAGCAATTTTTGTTTTAAATGTCAATATTTACAACACACTGAAAACACCATACTCTGGAACTATTTATTCTTATCAGGAAAATTTCTAGATATCAACTTCAAAATATACAAAGGGATACATATTTGCAAAATCCTTTTAAGAGAGAAGTGAGAAAAATGTTTGAAGATCACTGTTCAGTCTGTAAGACCATAGCATTTTGTGGGCAGGGCCCAGGTTTTAATCACCTTTGTACTCATAGTGCCAAAAATAATATCTTTAACCAAGCAGGTGTTCAATAAATGTTTGATAAATGAATATGTGAATGAATGATTATAGCTTTTAATTACTGTTTTCTTGAGTATTGTTTTAAGCCTTAGTTCACCCATTTTCTGTATTCTTTGAGAACAGCCTATCTTTCAAAATGCTCAGAAATCAAGTCATTTGTAAAGAATTCATTTGAATGAAGTAGTATAAGTACTAATCTAAAGAGAATTGAAGATACTTATAACACAATAGGTAACACAACTTATGCAGAGGAGACTAATGTATACCATTCCTCAAATACACTATTTTGGTTAAATGCAATCATTTTTTAAAAAGATTTTAGTTAATAAGATAATGGAAAATATTAGAATAACAAGAAGGAATCAACAAGTACAGATTGTTATAAAATATGCTGTATAACATTTAATTACATTTATTATTACAAATAATGTAAAAAAATAACCACACATAACTCAGATTAGCCTAAATCCTGTATAGCACAAACTATCACATAAATACTACTACCAATAAAGTGATATATATTTTATTCAGGCATAGAAAGTATGGACTTGAAAATTAAAAGCCCTGAAAAGAATCCAGAAGATAAAAGCTCCCAAATGAAATTAAATTTAAGGCTCATTTAGAGTAATAAGGCTTGCTTTTATCACTTGCAATGATACTAATTTAAAGGAATTTCCCAACGGTATTTCAGAAAATAATTTCTATATTCAAACAATAATCAATAGTATCTTTTAAATAATACTATTCTTATACTAACCCCTTTGGATATTATGTACTTGATTTTTATCAGACAGCTGTTTTGTTTTACCTGCTCAATATTCTTTCTCCTTTTGACAATGGAATCCCTCTCTCCAGTGGGGAAACCCAACCCATTTGGTTTGGGTAGAGTACCACTCATCCCACCCTTTACCCCTGCACCAAAACCTCCAGAAATAAGTAACACGCACAACCGTTACCAGAACATTCCACTGGCCACAATGACTGGTTTAGGCACAGGATCCAAGATTGGCCAACAGTTGTTCTCACAAGGATTTTTGTCAGAGCTCACAGGAAAAGATGTTCTCTCCTCTTCTAACAATGTAAATTGTAAGGACAATCAAAATCTGGGGCTCTCACTCCTACTACTTGAAGAAATCCTGGCAGACACTGAAACCAATACAGCAAAAAGTAAATCTAACAAATGGAGAGTGGAAAGTGGGGGAACCACGGGGAAAGGCAGAGAGAACCCTAAAAATATTTGAACATCCTGAATCTAGCCTACAACCATTGGACCTCCCGCCCATGTAAACCACGTTTTTCTATACACGTTTTCCCCTGAGTAAAGGGAATCACTCTCGGTTAAAAACCACTAATTTAGTGTCACCATTTTTTTTTAATACAGAAATTAGACCCAAAAGAAAACCAAATACATCAGCAAATTCCAGGTTAGTCTGCATGTTCCTACAACACAGATCTTCGTAACAATTTATTAGGTAACATCTGTTTCAGGATTTTACTGCTAAATTATTTAATATACAAGGGTCACAGTGTCCTCAGAGTCACAATAACCTGTAGCAGGTTGAGGGTAGTTAATAATTTTCCCAAAGTTCAATACCTACTAAATACAGAGCTAAGACTGAAACATAGTGGAGTTTTTCCCTGTATACTGTATTTCTCAGTTAAAGCAGAAGTTCCCTATTCCCCTCCCTAAAGTCATTAATTCTATTGAAGCCCAAGAATCAAATTTTAAAGTCACACACACAAAAAAATGCATTATGGATGGATAGATGTCTTTTGTATTTTTTATATATTTAAAAATAGATTACCTACAGCACCTGGCTGGCTCAACGGTAGAGCATCTGGCTCTTGATCTCAGGGCCTTGAGTTTAAGCCCCACACTGGGTGTAGAGATTACTTTAAAAAACAAATAAATAAATAAAAGTAGACAACCTGGATGTCTAAGAATGGGAAACTGGTAAAATAATATAATTACATGAGCTTAATATATACTTAATCATGTATAGCAGTATTTATCACTTTGTTAATATGTTCACAATAATGGTTACGAATAAATTATAAGACATACATGATCCCATTTTTTAAAAGGAAATCTATATTTATATAAATAAATATTATATGTATTTTTACAAAATCTGCTAATATTAACACCAAAAAGTTGACAACTATGACTTTGCATGAGAGAATTAGGTCTTAGGGGATTTGTATCTCACTTTCCTATAATGAGCACAAATTTCTTATACAAAAAGCATTTTTAAATATTTCTTTAAGCAAATGTATTTCATACATAAAGTCATAATGATAAAATAGTGAATTCTTTTAATAATAATGGTATTAAATGACAGTATTAAACATGTCATGGTAGATTTATACAATTATGTTTCCAAGTTTATCATTTGATTTTGCTTTATGGGTTTATATCTAAACCCATTTAATGTCAGAGTCGTACTGAACCAACTCATTTGGCTCCATCTGTGAAAACACCAATAATCTTTACTGAAAAACTCTTGTCCATCAGGCTCCTTGCTTCGCTGGGAGCCTGCTTCTCCCTCTCCCTCTGCCTGCCTCTCCCCCTGCTTGTGTTCTCTCTCTGACCAATAAATGTTAAAAAAAAAAAAAAAAGAAAAAGGAAAAGAAATCTTAGCAGTAGCTAACCGCCTTATAAATCTCTTTGTTTCCTAAACTAAGAGAAATACTATTTATTGAAGTATAAAGAGATATAAAGAATTTACAAATTACAGATTCTTAAACTATCCAACAGCAAAAGATAAAAGCTGTAGGTATGGGGATTTTTTTTTTTTAACATAAATGACTTTCTCCTTCTGTTTACAAGGCTTTATAAAGCTCCTATCTTGAAAGCAAACAAGGCAATTCCTGCCTCTCCTGCTCCTTCTCTGTATGAATTTTAGCATTAAAAGCCACTGGGTGCTTATTACATACAAAATGTTGACAGGTACCAAAAGGAAAATAAAGACAAATAAGACATACATACAATCCAGGAGAGACAATAACAGTAGATAACATGAATCTACTATTTATGTACCTATTGCCCTTTTTCCAAACCACTAGCAAGCAAGGTCAACTACATGCAGAGAGATGAATTACTGGTCACGTGTGTATGCAGCTGGGAGGATCTTTCCAACCTAAACTGTAAATGATTGCAGCATAGTGCTATTTGTGGTTTTATCTGTGTATGACCTCTGGTTCAAACTGACACATGCCAACCTTGATGGTCAACATTATGTACCGGGATAGCCAAGCACTTGCCTCCTGTTTACTTGGCCCTCAATTGTTCTTAACAGAGTTCGTATCTCTGGTGAGGTCCCAACTGCATCCATCCATAGTCCTCCTATCTTCAACCTTGCAACAGCAAGGCAAGTAGGTTTAGCACAATTTATTCCTCCTGGTATGATCCTGCTAGGATCAGTGACTGAGTCTAAAAAGTTAGTATGTTGTCTGTAATGTGATCATGAGTCTCATATTTGAAGCAAACCTTGTACTTTGACTTGTTTTGGGACATAATTTTGAGGACATTTTTAATGTTTTTATAATCAACATATATTATTCATGTACAAGGAACAATTTTTTAAGTTCATATCAATTAACTTTTTTCCACATGTCCACCCAGCTAGCTGTGACAGTTCTAGACCTAAAGTAACGGGTTTCATTTCATCTAAAGCCAAAAAAACAAAACAACTCCCGTATAGCTGAATATACAGAGATATAAAGAATTATAAAGAAGTTAACTTTTACTGAACATTAATATGTGGCAGGAATTACATGAAATAAGTAAATCCTCATAACAATCCTATCAAATATACTCTCCTTATCCTCATTTTACAGTTAAGAAAACTGGGACACAACACCTGCTGTGTGATGAACACGGGGTGTTGTTATACGCAACTAATGAATTGTTGAACACTATATCAAAAACTAATGATGTACTATATGTTGGCTAACTGAACATAATTTTAAAAAGCAAAGAAAAGAAAACTGGGCCACAAAACTGAGTAGCCCACCGACCCTCAAGTGTCCATATCCAGACAATGCAAAAATGGACTCCAACCCATTTTTTTAATGCTGACCTGTGTGTTTCACTCCAAAACCCAAGTTAGAGATTACACTGCACTTCTACCCTTGTCCTCTCTGATTTCTAGAACAAAGAAGCAACAAACAAACAAAAACCTCTAACAAATAAATAAACATCACAGAAGTCACAATAACAGATAAAGGGGCAAAATTTGAAATCACAACTCCACATAGGAGAAAGAAAAAAACCATTGGTTGAATGAATGAACGAACGATGGAAGAAAGAATGAACGAAATGTATGGGACCTAAACTTCCTGGTAAGGAAAATTATTGGGGCAGAGTTGCAAGAGGAACAATGCAAGAGGAACATACACCTTCCTAGTAAAAAAGCTCCATTATCCTAAGCAACAATGACACTGATATCTTGCTTAGAATCACTCTACCATTCAAGAGCTGCAACAACATACATCCCTCCTCTTAACCAGCACAAATGCTCTAATTCCAACATACAACAACAAAAGATTCCTAAAACCAGCTCTGGTAGATCCAAACAAACAAGCAAAACAAAAACAAAGCAAAGCAAGACAAACCAAAAAAAAACAAAAAACAAACAAAGAAACAAAAACCAAAAAACTGAGCTTAGGAATCAGAGCACATGATTCTAAAGCAGTCACTTGTTAGCTGTGTAGTCTTAAGTCACTTTTCCCTTCTGGATCTCAATGACTCAATTGTACAGTCGTGAGTTTTAAAATTAAGTTGTGATGTTCAGCTCCAATAAGATGTGAGCGCTGTGAGAAAGGAAAACCCCTGGAAAAGTCAGAAAGGCTTGTGTATACGTTTAGAACACTGTAACGATGGGATCCTTGGCGAGAATGCACACTTCCATGTCATCACTAGCCCTGGCTGGAACAGGACACAGCCCGGCTTCCAGGCCCTTGAGACTCAGAGGGCAAGGTCAAGCCCAGGTTTCAACAACTCCTGAGGGCTGCTGCGTTAACCCCAAGAGTACTGTAATCCAAATCAGCATCCTGGGAGTAAAAGCAGTGAAGGAAGGGGAATGCACTATTCCAGGTCATCAGAAACCTTAGCGCGGCTCCCTCGGGCTACAGAAGAGGCCCAGAGAGTGCAAGCGCCTGGCCTCGCACTACACAGCAGTCAGCCCCGAGACCGACCGGGACTTAAACCTCTTTCTCTCTCTCTGGGCTCCCCCCCGCAGCGCTTCTTCCCAGCGGCGCAGCAGGGAGTGGGGTACAGAGGAGCGCAGAGGCCCCCCCAGCACAGACCGTAGGGGCGTCCCTGGGTTACCTGTGTCGGCTCCCGCCCCGGCATGCAGCAGTCTGACTTCTGACCACCGCCTGTCGCCGCCGGGCCTGCCCCGCACCACCTGTCGCAGGAGCAACCGCACGCGCCGCGCGGCGGGGGTTCCGCGGCCGCCAGGCGCCCGGAGGAGCAAAAGCCGGGATTGCATGGCACCGGGCGTGTCGCCGGGGCCGGGGAGCGGGTCCCACGCGAGCCGCGTCCGGGACGGGCAGCGTGAGGCGGCGCGGCGAGAGGGACAGGAAGCGGCACCGCGCCGAGTCCGCCGGAAACTCCTTCCCCCTGGCGCGGCCGGCTCAGGCGTGTCGGGCCGGCCGGGCCCACGCGGGCGGATGGATCCTGCGGAGCGCGAGTCGCAGGAGCCCGCACTGGCCGCTGGGGGCCCGCACCCGCCGCCGGGGGCCCAGGACGAGCCCGCGCGGCGGAGTGCTGAGCCCGGCCCGCCACCCGGGTGGCGGTGCGGCGGAGCTGCGGGGCCTGTCTCCAGGGCTGGGCTGGCCCGCACCTGCGTCGGTTCACCTAGGTTCCCCAGGCCGGCCTCCAGTCGTTGCCCTGCAGTCGCGTAAACTCTGAGTTCGGGGAGTGCCGAAGGGTTTTAGGAACGTTGAATGGTGTGACTCTTAAGAGGCAAGTCTTGTTTCTTGGGTAATGGCCCAGACTTACTATATTGCGCTCCCCGGTACGTTGCTTCAAGTCCCTTTCAGAAATTGCGTCCCTCTTCTCCAGATTGTGGGAACTTTCACCGATTTCGATTCACTGTAACCTTACCTGTCCTTCTCTGAGGTGTTTGAAAGCCTTTATTTTTTGTTTGTTGGTTTGTTTTCTAGATTTGTATTTCTGTATCTATTTCATCATGCATTCATGTTTTCATCTTACATTTCTTATTATAGTATATATATTCTTACATTAAATATATTTCATCTTATATTCTAAATGCAAAAGTGACATCTTAGTGATATATACAAATTGCCTGGGGCGCCTGGGAGGCTCAGTGGGTTAAGCCTCTGCCTTTGGCTCAGGTCATGGTCCCAGGGTCCTGGGATGGAACCCCACATTGGGCTCTCTGCTCAGCAGGCAGTCTACTTCTGCCTCTCTCTCTGCCTGCCTCTCTGCCTACTTGTGATCTCTGTCTGTCAAATAAATAAATAAATAATCTTTTTTAAAAAATTGCCAAAATGTCAGAAAGGACCCCAATCAAGCACTTGTTCAGTCATTCTGCAGTGGAAGAGTTCTATAAATATAACTTGGGTCTTTAATAAGAGGAAAAAAGTAGGACACTGTCTAAAGCTGCCTCCCTGTCACACATGCCCAAAGGCGGAAGAGGTCCTACCACAAAGCAAACTAAACCTAATATAACTATACATATCCAAAATGTCAGGAGTGAACTGACTAAGGCAAAGTGTTTTAATCAAGTAATACAAAACAAACAGCAAACAAAAAGAATGCAGAGGGCTTCCCGGGCAGCTAGAGACCTTGGTAATTCTGGATCTGACACTGTCTTTATATGGAGCACCTACTATGTCAACCCTGTGACAGGTGCTGAGAGGTGATAGGAGGATGTAAAAGAAAAGCTGAGTTAGCTAAGGCTTTGTGCATCTTGCTGAGGAAGTACGAGGTGAAGGCTGAAACCGGCTTCTAGCCTAGTGAGGACGCAGTGAAAGTAAAAGTCAATGTTTGCATAATGCATGACAACAGAGTTTCATGCATATGCTCTCATATCTTCACTACAGCCCTATGTGCCTGCTGGGGGAAATGATGGGAATGCAAGGTGTAATGCTGTTTGAAATGTTTGTCCCAGTTGGTGTTCATACTGTGTGCCAGGCCTTGTGCTAAATGCAATACTTCATTTCAAACTTTGATTGAGGTACTGTTATTGTCCTCTATTTTACACGTGAAGACACTGAGGCTGGAAAAGTGAAGTCCTAATCAGGACACCTGTATGTAATCTTGCTGGAATCTGGCACACATCTGAGAGAGTAGAAGAACAATGTGAGGCAATTGAGCAAAATGACTGATGTAAGCACTAAGAGCTCTTGGAGTTGAGACAATGGGGAAATCAAGACAGGTTACAGCATTCAGTCATTCAGCAACATTTTTCAAGAAACTGTTGGATAAACAGTACCCTCCTAGGTACTGTGTACAACCATCCAGTACTGAAGACAAAGCTATAAATGAAGAATTGTGATACAATGAGATCCATGTTTAGGATACTGAGACTCAAGATACTCTGGGGTAACGTACTTCACCAGGAAGAGGTCAGTGAGGTTTCACAGAGAATTTAATGTTTAAAATGGGTCTTGGAGGATATTTGAGAGTTTCTCAAGTGGAGAAAAGGGTAAATGGTATCTGGCAGAGGAAAGAGATAATGCCTGAGCTTTACTTGGAATGCTACTTTAGAGTTGGCTAACCAAAGAAGTAGGTACAGAGCTTGAGCAAAGGCTTAAAGTCCTGACAAGCAAGTCCTGACAGGGACAATAAGACCAGCCAGGTGAGAAAGGCATAATCTCAGGAGAACGTCAGAAGGAAGAAAACATTATACAATGAAGAATCTAACTGGCTGGATGCAGTTGGAAAGTTGGACCTCCTCAAATGGGCAGATTGCATAGCCACTGGATGTTTCCATCATGTTTTAGGTGTGAAATGAATTACAAATTGAGTAAGGAACAAAGGAAGCATCAAATTCTGGCTATGTGGTAGTAAGAATATAATCTCTGCTTGCAGTAATGGGCCCCTGTGGGTGGTAATGAGTCTGAATTAGAGAAAGTCAACCTCAGCAATGTTTGAAAGATTAACCAGAAGTCTTTGGTTTTAAAAGATGTCTCTCACAACCTCTGTAATTTCAGATTCTCACTGAAATAACTAGTCATCTACTTTTTTAAAACCACACTACCAAAAACTAGTATCGATTATTAATCTTTTTTCCAGAGTCGAGAAGGACTATTTTTCCTACCATATTAATGTGACTGGATGGGAAATTCAACAATAATCCATCCCTGCCATGTGCTGTTTTAAAAAGGTAGGTGCTTCGGGCGCCTGGGTGGTTCAGTGGATTAAGCCGCTGCCTTCAGCTCAGATCATGATCTCAGGGTTCTGGGATCAAGTCCTGCATTGGGCTCTCTGCTCAGCAGAAAGCCTGCTTTTCTTTCTCTCTCTCTCTCTCTCTCTCTCTCTGCCTACTTGTGATCTCTCTCTAATAAATAAATAAAATCTTTTAAAAAAAAATGTAGGTGCTTCGTCCCCCTTTACTATTCACCCTCCTGAGAAATCATAGATCCACACCAGTGGTTCCCAGAATTCAGGGTACATCCCAGTCATCTACAGAATTGTTAAAATGTGGATTCTCAGGCTTCACTCCCCATCCCCACCCTGAGATTCTGACTCAGAAGGTCTGAAAAAGCCCAAGAATATGCATTTTCGCAATACCTATAGGAGATCACCTGCATGCCGCATATTTTAGTCACAAAACTGGGTAATAGTTCTCTCCATTGTTCTGTTTTGTAGTTAAAGCTGCCCTCCTATTTATCCTCTACAGCACTGCTTCTAAAACAATTTGTAAGTACTCTCCCCTTATCTACAAGCAATCGAAATAAAATAAAATAAAACAAAATAAAATAAAATAAAAACTGAGCAGGGAATTGGAGAAAAGAATAAAGAAGAGAACAGATAACGGCTCCTTTATATCATGAAATGTTGTTAGACAAGGACATGGCAGGGATAGCAGCCCTGACAATACTTTGAACTGTAGGTTTTCGTGAACTCCTTCTATTCAGAGTATGGGAAGGAGCCCTAAGGAACCACAAGAGCCAAAGCCAGCTAGATCTTAAGATCTGTGAAGGGGATTTGGCTAGCACACGAGTGGACAGACAAGAGGGCCGAAGACAATTCGACCAGTCTGTCTGTTGGCAAAGACCAGGTCAGGCTCAATGGAATATTCTATATCCAAAAATAAGTAAAAAGGAGGAAAATGGAATCCATTTTAAAGACACTGTGAGACAAAGGAAATAAAATAGCATGTCAATTCAGAAGGCAGGTAAATCAGTGAAAACTGATTACAGTAATGAGGAGGAAAAGTGCTGTTTGCATGGTTAAGGATGTAAGAGTACGTAGCCTTTATGAAATAAGAGTGAGCAAGAACATGAGAAGCTGAGAAAGAGAGAGATGAGTGAGGTAAGAAATATATATTGGAAGAACACCAGCACACACACAAAGTACTCCATAATGCCGGAAAAAAATGTTTTAAAACAGCATTTAAAGTGAATTAGTAAGCTTATAAGAAAGTGAGAAAATTCTCTAAATCCAAGAATAAAGCTAGAGAAAGAGCCTGGGAGGTTGAGGAATCACCAAAGGTGCTGGATGCCCTGAAAACTTCTATTCTCCCAGGTGCCTATAGCTGTAGGTGACACACAGAACAGGGAGTGAGTAGTTTTGAAGACCCCAGCATAAAGCCAGAGTGCGAAAAGGGCTACACAATTAGCTAAATGGTAGACTAAGTGAAAAAATTGCTGAGGTAGACAATAAGACATCACTCCTATCTGCTTGATTCTAGGTAGAACTTTTTTTTCTTTAGGAATTTGTGGCTTCAGGGTCCCTGGGTGGCTCAGTCCTTAAGCATCTGCCTCCGGCTCAGGTCATGATCCCAGGGTACTGGGATCCAGCCCCATATCAGCCTCCTTGCTCAGTGGGAAGCCTCCTTCTCCCTGTCCCACTCCCCCTGCTTGTGTTCCCTCTCTTGCTGTCTCTCTCTTTCTGTGTCAAAAAAATAAATAAAATATTTTTTAAAAAAAAGAATTTGTGGTTTCTACCTGAAACTCAGATGGATTTGATGCCTGAGTATACAGTATTTGCTTGTTATTAAGAAAATATAAGCAAATAATTTTAATTTAAGTTGACTCAGTAAATATATAGGATATTTGCAGAGCGCAGTTAACAAGTTTTATTTGATTAACATACAAAAAAAATAGAAAGCATGATTGGAAATTGCACCTTATCTGCAAGAACAAATAGAACATCAGAAATGAGTAATGTTAAAGGCCATAAAGCAAGTTTCAACAAATATCAAAGAACAGAGAACACAATTTTATATCCTAATGCAATTAAGCAAGAAATCAATTTTATGACTTTTTAAAAAAATAGATATGCTTCTGTGTACTAATGGATCAAAGAAGAAAATAAAATTAGAAAGCACTTGGAACTGAACATTAATGAAAATGCCTCCAATTAAATCCTGTGATGTGGATCTAAAGCTTTACAGTGCTTAGAGGCTAAAAATTAATGGACTGATCTTTCAGCTTAAGTATAAAAAAAGAATAACAGATTAAATCCAAAGAAAGTTGGAAGAAGAAATACTAAAGACCAACAAAAATTAATGACTTGAAAAACAAAATTAAGAAAATCAACAAAAAATTTAGCTATATGTAAAGACTAATTTTTGTAGCAGAAATAAAATAAGCTCAAGAGGAAGACTGAAAAATAAAGCTGCATTAGTCCCCCAGAAAAAGGAAGAAAAATATTAACAAAAGGAAAAGAAAAAGTCTAAAAATTAAAGAACCAGTCCGGAAGTTCTAATGAATGAGTTCCAGAGTTCAAGAGTTTCTGAAGTAGAGAACACAATGAACAGGGAAGGAAATCAACAATATTGAAGCAAAGCAAGTGTTTAGATTTAAAGGCTTAGCCAAAGGAAGCTGTTTGTGAAATTCCAGTAAACTGACAACAAAGAAAGACATTTGGTAGCTTTCAGAGAGAAAATCAAGCTTTACATCAAGAATTAAGAATCAGAATAGCATTGGACTTCCAAAGTCCTAGCCGAGGGAAAAGAGAGAGACACTATAACCCCACATGCCTGTTTATCAAAACATAACAAAGATGCCAATAAGAAAACTTTTTATTTTACTTTTGTACTGCGTTACAATATTTAAGTTTGTTGAATGCATAATTGGCATATTTTTTATTTTGGGTTACATTAGGGCAAGAAGTATATTCTCTATACATTACATTTGCCCCTGGGGATAATTTTGCCTGCTACAGCTATAGTGGAAGCCAGAAGACAATGAAGCAGTGCCTTCAAAGTTCTGGAAGAAAATTATTTTCAAGAATTACATACCCAGCCAAACTATCAATTAAGATTGAAGGTAGAAGAGACATTTTCAGACATGTAAAAATCTCAAAAACAATGTATTTTGATGCACCTTTTCTCAGGAAGAGAGAGAAGCCAAGAAAGAGGAAGACATTTGATGCAGGGAGATAAAAATGTGGCACAGGAGAAAGGAAAAGGAAATTCCTAATTGTTGAAGAGAGAGCCAAAAGAGACAGCTGTGTAGCAGGCCAAAAAGCTCCCAGTCTCCAGAGGATCTGATCAGAAGGTTCAGAGACTTCAAGAAAAGCAGAGTCACTACATATTGTCAAGAAAATGGAAAGCAACACTAGTTAATGAGTTAATAATGAGCCCGTGAAAAAACAAAACCCATAAACAAACAAAAGATAATTATTAAATTCAAGAAAAACAATGTACAGGAAAGGTAAAGTACAGTGTAGTATATAGGTCAACTGTAACTGGCATTTATGTAGTCATAATAACATAAACATGGAATGTTAAGCTAGCCAAATTATGATATAGCTGAATTAGAAGGATAGGAAGATAGTGACTAGTGAGGACAGAGCTAAACTCCCCTCTTCCAAAGTCGAAAATCAATAGATAATGCCTAAAACTGAAAACTCAAGAAAACACCTAAAATTGAAAACTCACAAAATATTATATGTTTATATATATAATTATATATTTATATATAATTAAACAATAAGCATGCTGTTAGAGATATTAAGAATAGGGACAAATACCAAGAATCAGCTAAAAACTTGAAAACAGTTGTGGGAAATGGATTGATGGGGAGAGGGCATCAGGGTACTGCTGTTTTCTCATAATTTAAGAAGCTAGATTTGGGGAAAATAAAGGGATTGTACTAGTATTTCCTCTCACCAGTTTGTATGAGGGTCTCTGCTTCCCTGATCCCTTCCTTACACAATTAAAAGAAGGGAGAAAGGAATGAAAGAGGGAGGGAGTGTAGGAGGGAAGGAAGAGAAAGAAAACCATTATTCATTTGGTACCCCCAAACTGACATTGTTATTTTAATTTTTATGCCTTTGATTACACTTACACATTTAAAAGTCATTTGCACTTTTGTCACTAATTGGTCTAATACTCCAAGTAGTTTTTGAAATATTGTTCTGATTTTTTAAAATATTGTCCTGATTTTAAGTGCTTTCTCCATATTAAGAATATTAACACTTTTTCAGTAGGTTGTCAATACTCTTACATAGTTATTTCCCCGCAGTGCACTTATCTAGCTCTATCCTCAAGTCCCTGTGAACAGGTAAGTTGAACTAAGGAATAAGCATGAAATAGTAAAACTATAGGCTTTGGAACCAGGCCAATCTGGGCTCTGATCACATTTCATTTCTAGTTGTGTGATGTTGAGCACCTGTGACTTAGCCTTTCTGAGCCTCAATATCCTCATCTGTAAAATGTAAATAATACTTAATAGAATATTGTGAGGATTCAATAATAAATGGAGAGTGTCTAGCAGATCACACAATAAATATTCGGGAAATGTTAACAATTTGAGTAAACAAGCTTTGGACATTAGGCAACTTGATAATTTAAAGGATTTTAAGTGGATATTAAATGTAAATTCAGTATGGGGGAGGTCTAGAAGTCTTGATTACTATGATAAATAGCTTTTGTTATATTTGAGAAAAAAAATTTTCTAAAAGAGTACAACAGTCTTCTGTGCCTTTTCCTCCAAAAGAGCAATTTCTTGGTTTCTTTCTCTGCTAGATAGTCTCTTATATACATGCCTGCCAGAACTCCCCTTCTACTTTTTCTAATGAGAGTAACCATTTTTCCTTTTTCCTGCATCTCCCAGGCCTGGTCCCACCTCCCCAGGCAGAGGGCTAGGTGTAGGACTCAGACCCACAAAGCTTGACCCAGCACCAGACAGAGAATTTCATCAAGGATGGCTGTGGGTGCAGGGCAGGGACTCTTCCTTCTTCAGATTTCAGGTGCTTACAAGCCCCATGTAATTCAAGAACTGCTGAGGCTATATCTGCTATAATTCAGGAAGAGCCTGCCTGTGACAAGAGGAAAGCAAAACAAATGATTAAGACAAAGAGAACAGAATACTTTGAACTCTGAATCAGCAAAATCGGAACCATCTCCTTGGACATCGGCAAGCAAATAAATATTTATTTAATATAAGTTTGACTTAGCTTTTGTTACTTGTAATTTCAAGAGTCTGACTGATGCCAGCTTTTCCCCAGAAGCCTTGCAGGAGTGGCTGGGCTGAGACATGTGGCTGTCCTTGGTATCCATCTCTTTGCAGTACCTGTCTATATACACGAAAACATGATGAGCTGTAGATTATAAATGCAAGTCACAGCAAGCTCCTAACTTATTAACAAAGGAAAAAGATCTTGGTGGAAGCAAGATGGCCACACGTGTGTGTTTCCTTTGTCCCCCAAAAATCCCTAGTGGAGGCACATCCTTCCAGCACAACTGCTCGCTTAAGGTAGGGTGTGGCCAGGTATGGAAAGCTCGGTTGTTCTAACAACATAATTTTCATTACATTCAAGTCCTATTCAGGAAAAATGTAATCAATCTATGTACTTTGAGCTAAGGAAATATTTATGTCAAGCTCTTTCGATCCCTGAATCTCAAAGGCCAGCAAGGGAAAGCAGAGTGAGCCCATGGGTCTCCGCCCCACCCTTTCCAGCGTTTTGGAGACCAATTTTCCCAACACCACCCTTTGACTCTGAATTAATACCTGCTATGTCAATTGTTCCAACACTGAATTTGGTCTGAGCACCACAACCACAAATCCATTTCACCATATATGACCTTATTAAGAAGCTAAATTAGAGACCAATTTTCACCGCTTAAAAGGACTGTCTATAAGATTCCTCTAAAACTGGGGTGCCTGGGTGGCTCAGTGGGTTAAAGCTTCTGCCCTTGGCTCAGATCATGATCCCAGGGTCCTGGGATCGAGACCAGCATCAGTCTCTCTGCTCAGCAGGGAGCCTGCTTCCTCCTCTACCTCTGCCTGCTTCTCTGCCTACTTTTGATCTGTTTGTCAAATAAATAAATAAAATCTTTTAAAAAAAAAGATTCCTCTAAAATTGTCAGTCAATAGTGTATACAATTAATTGATAAAAAGCAACATGTCCCATTTTTTTCAAAAACTATTCTATTTATTTCAGAGATTTTTTTTTCTTTTCTTTCTTTTTTTTTTTTAAAGGTTTATTTATTTATTTATTTGACAGAGAGAGATCACAAGTAGGCAGAGAAGCAGGCAGAGAGAGAGGAAGGGAAGCAGGCTCCCTGCTGAGCAGAGAGCCCGATGCGGGGCTCAATCCCAGGACCCCGGGACCATGACCTGAGCTGAAGGCAGAGGCTTAACCCACTGAGCCACCAGGCACCCCGATTTTTTTCTTTTGTATATGATTTCTCCTTAAAATAGTTCTTCAAAAGCATCTAGTTATCACAGAATATGAACCTCTTATTTTATAGCTGAAAAGCTTCATATCTCCTGTGTCATTAATCCGTACTCTTATGGCAATCCCCTTCATTTAGCACCATTCAGTGTGCAACCATGTCTAAGTACCACTTTTCTCAGTAGTTCAGGAATTATCAAGCTTTTACTCTTGCTGTTCCCTCCACCCAGAATTCTCTTCCCATAGCTTGTTCTTTCTGTTTCAGGTCTCAGCTTAAAATGCTACTTCTCAGAGAAGCTTCCTGATTCCGTATCAAAGTAGCCACTCCTTTCCTACTTTGAATCTCTTTGCCCTTATCACAACTCATAAGTGCTATTTTGCACCTTTCATTGTCTCTCTCCTTCACATGGTCTTAAGCGGCAGGGGGCTGTCTCGTTGAGCATCTTCTCCCAAGTGCCTAGCACATGCCTTGGCAAGTAAGTGCTCATTAAGCATTTCGTAAAAGTCTCAGAAATTAGTAAAGGTTGGTAATAGCTGCCTTTACAACCACCAATACTAGATCCCATAATACAAACCACGGATAATGAGTTTAGGAAATAACAGTCACATGACTACATTTGGTGGTCGTCATCACAGCTAACTTTGGTATGTTTAATAGTTAAGACCATTAGTTGTTGCTGTTTTTTAACATTTAAAAATTTTTAAAAAACCGTGGCAAAATGCACATAACAAAACTTACCATCTTTTTAAAAAGATTTTTATTTATTTATTTGACAGAGAGAGAGATCACAAGTAAGCAGAGAGGCAGGCAGAGAGAGAGAGAGAGGGGAAGCAGGCTCCCTGCTGAGCAGAGAGCCCAATGTGGGGCTCGATCCCAGGACCCTGAGATCATAACCTAAGCCGAAGACAGAAGCTTAACACACTGAGCCACCCAGGCAGCCCTAAAACTTACCATCTTAGCCATGTTTAAATATGCAGTTCAGGGGCATTAAGTACATTCACATTATTGTGTGACCATCACCACCATCCATCCCCAGAAGCCATTTCATCATGCACAATCGGAAGTCTGTACCCATTAAACAATGACTCCCCATTCTTCCGGCTCCCAGCCTCTACCCACTATGGTTCTACCTTCTGTCTCTATGAATGTGACTACTCTAGGTACCTTACATGTGTTAGGGTTCTCTAGAGAAACAGAACAGATTATATAAATATATACATAGACATAGATTTAGATACAAAGAGATTTATTATAAGGAATGGGCTCACACCGTTATGCAAGCGAAGAAGTCCCAAGACCCACAGTCAGCAAGCTAAAGATCCAAGAGAGCTGATGATGTGGTTCCACTCTAAAAGCTGGCAGGCTTACAACCCAAGAGGAGCTGATGTTTCCATTGGAGTCCAAATGCAGGGGCCAAATGAAGTCCCCGCTTAAAGAGTCAGACAGTAGGAGTTCGCTCTTCCTTTTTATTCTATTTAGACCATCAATATCAACAGAATGGATGAAGGTTGCTCACATCAGGGGAGACAACTTGCTTTTCTTAGTCTGCCAATTCAAATATTAATCTCATTTGAAATCACCTTGACAGATGCACCCACTTGCCCAGAATGTTTAAGCAAATAACTTGCCACAGTTATCTGTCTTATTTCTTATTACTTAGCATAATGTCCTTAAAGTTCATCCATCTTGTAACATATGTCAGAATTTCCTTCTGTGATTTTTTATTTTTTGCAAGACAACAATAACAACAATAGTACAGTTTGTTTTTTTATAAATTTTTTAAAAATTGATTTATAGTTGACACACACCATTCCATTAGTTTTAGGTGTATAATATAGGGATTGGACATCTCTATGTCTATCTAATACTCTGATTTATTTTATTAGTTTAATACACTCCAGGTCCATACATATCGTTGCAAATGGCAGGATCTCATTCATTTTTTTGGCTGAGTAATATACCATTGTATATACATACCACATCTTCCTTATATGTGGTATATACATACCACACCTTCCTTATCCATTCATCTATTGATGGACACTTGTGTTGCGGAACTTCCTTCCTTTTTAAGTTCGAAAAGAATTCCATTTATATGTATCCACCACATTTTGTTTATCCACCTGTCTCCTGATGGACATCTGGATTCCTTCCATCTTTTGGCTGTTACAAGCAATACTGCTGTAAACATATGTATATGACAATCTCTTCCAGTCCCTGCTTTCAATTCTTTTGAGATATACCCAGGAGTGGAATTTCTGAATCACATGGTAATTGTATTTTTAATTTTTAATTTTCCACAGTGGCTGCACCATGTTACATTCTGACCAACAGTGTACAACAGTATACACAACAGTGAACAAGGTTCCAGTTTCTCCACATCCTTCCAACACTTGTTATTGTCTTTAAAAAAAAATGTATTTATTTATTTATTTGAGAGAGAGAGAGAGAGACAGAGTACACAGGGGGAGGAGCAGACTTGACTCTGAGCAGAGAGTCCAACACGGGGCTCAATCCCATAGCTCTGAGATTACAACCTGAGCAGAAACCTCCAACTACACCACCCAGGCGCCCCTCTTTGTTTTGTTTTTGATAGCAGCCTTCTTAAAAGGTATGAAGTGATTATTAATTTTTTATACTTAATTTTAGTCACTTTGTGTCAATTTTTATCAATTTTGCTAGATTCTTTGGCATTACCTTTTTTTTCCCCAATTTATTTATTTTCAGAAAAACAGTATTCATTATTTTTTCACCACACCCAGTGCTCCATGCAAGCCGTGCCCTCTATAATACCCACCACCTGGTACCCCAACCTCCCACCCCCCTGCCACTTTGGCATTACCTTTTTAAGACTGAAGGACCAGAAGTCAGAGATGATACCTGATACAGTGGATGACTAATGAGTACTATTTAGTGGTGATTTTAGAAGACAACATGGTAAACAGAGGCTAGAAAAGAAATGGAAGTGGTTAGACTTGGGCAAAACAGTCCATGTAGGTAGCAAAGAGGAAATAGGCATATATGTGAGCAGTATGTTATGAAAAAATCATTTTTCTTAGAACCAAATGGACTTAATAAACAGTAATTTGTATTTATAGCTGAAGTAGGAGGCAAGAATGGAAGAGAGCGTAGTTCGTCATCTTAGGATGACTCCATACCAAATACACTGACCATCCCTGGAATGATAGAAATATTAGCAAGTATATCTACTAATAAAATATAAATTTTATAACAGCTTCAAAAATTATCTCTCAGGAATAAAAAAGTCATTGCCAGGTGATGTGATTTTGGAATATAGGTGAGATTTGGTGGGGTGAGGTCCGGAGCCAATGACCAAGAAAGAATTCTTGAGACATCTTTGGTTCAAAGTGGTGGTTTGTTAAGGCATGGGGATAGGACCCCTGGGCGGAAAGAGCTGCTGCCTGGGGGTTTTGAGGAGTGGTGATTATATACTCTGGAGTTGGGGGAAGTAAGGAAACGGGAGGTTTCAAAAGAACTTTCATATACTAAAGAGGACCAAAGTACAAGCCATCTACAAGATACTAGAGGCCTTGCCATTGTCAGGTTAAGGCTGTTTTCCCTCTAGCAAGGTATTAACATTAAGCTAGTTGGGAGATCCCTGGAAGAATGTCTGCCTGTTCAATGTCTATCCTGTTTATTAAGACCCTTTTACAAACTCAGTGAGATACTGTGATTAGAGCAGAAATATCACAGTGTGCTTAAGACCCCCTAGCTAGAAGTTAGGATAGTTGGAGAGGGGTCCTGTTAAATCACAACCCATAATCACTGCATAATAAAATTCACTATATATTAAAACATTGTAAAAAATCTTTGTTTTTGCATTTAATATTTCTACAGTTATATAAACAGTAAAATAATATAAAAATATTTATATTTAAAACATAGTTAGGTCCTAGGCTCAGATAGTCTGAATAGGTTTCTGACATGAATGAGCAGAACACTGGGTTGTTAGGGAGATAGTAAGATGGCATTTGTGCACTATAGATCGTCTAGCATACCTAGTCCCTGACAACAGGGCCAGGAATGGTTTCTTGTCATTGTGACAACTCCAAAAACCACCTCCACAAGATGCTACTAGTCCAAGTGAGAGCTATTGCCCAAGACTAGAAAGACGACGTCTAGGGCAAAGAACGTCTCTTTATTTACGTGGTACAATTATAATCCTCTCCTTGTTGCTTATCAGTTGGTCTAGCTTAATTGTGCTCATCACTGCTGTGTGGCCATTGCCCAAATGTGGGCACTTCAAGGGCTGCAGGCCCATCTTCTTCAGAAGCCCCTCTCTGCCACACAGTGTCCCGAGGAGACCAGTCAGCTCTTGCCAGCTCAGCTCCTGCCCTCATGCCACATGCCACAACCTGTGCAGCTGGGATTCCCCTCAGGGGGTGGGGAGGCCATATGGGTCTCATTCAGCTGCATGCAAGAGTGTCCCTGATTCACAGGAAAGTTCCAGCAACCTCGCTGAGTAGAGCCATGGGGAAATGGCCATGCCACTGCCGGCTCCAGTCACTGCCCTTCCCTTGGGCCCTTCCCTCTTCACTTGGCGCTGGGGGTGGGAGGAGTAGTATGTACCAGAGCACTGCCTTTCTCTCCCAGAAGGCCCCGAATGATGGTGAGGTTCTCATTTCCTCTCACCTCCCCTGCCCTCCTCCTCCATGCTAGGCAGTTAGGCCAATGCCTGCTGGGAGTGCTAAGTGCTCTGGGGAAGGTGTCCATCTCCAAATGTTGCTAGGACTCTATAGAATGTGGAGTCATGTTGCCTCTGTCCTTAGCTCTGGGTCCTGCTTGCCACCTCCAGAGAGAAAGGAAAAACCCTTCTTAATGTCCTGTTGTTATACACAGTTGTTGCCTCTGGGGAAGAAGACTGAGTTGTCTGGGGTGGGAGGCAGACAAACTTTTCACTGTATCCATTTGTACTGTTTGAACTTTGTACCATGTGCATCTATTACTTCATTCAGTTAGAAGCTATTTATTTTTAGAAATTAGAAATGGACCCACAACTCTATGGTCAACTAATCCTCGACAAAGCAGGAGAGAATATCCAATGAGAAAAAAGACAGTCTCTTCAACAAATGGTGTTGGGAAAACAGGACAGCCACTTGCAGAAGAATGAAACTGAACCACTTTCTTTTTCTTTTTTTTTTCCAATTTATTTATTTTCAGAAAAACAGTATTCATTATTTTTTCACCATACCCAGTGCTCCATGCAAGCCGTGCCCTCTATAATACCCACCACCTGGTACCCCAACCTCCCACCCCCCCGCCACTTCAAACCCCTCAGATTGTTTTTCAGAGTCCATAGTCTCTCATGGTTCACCTCCCCTTCCAATTTACCCCAAAGCACATACCCTCCCCAATGTCCATAACCCTACCCCACTTCTCCCAACGCCCCTCCCCCCAGCAACCCACAGTTTGCTTCGTGAGATTAAGAGTCACTTATGCTGAACCACTTTCTTACACCACACACAAAAATAAATTCAACATGGATGAGAGACCTGAATGTGAGATAGCAAACCATCAAAATCTGAAAAGAGAACACAAGTAGCATCCTTTTTTCCCTCCGCCAGAGCAACTTCTAGACACATTGCTACTAGACACATTGCTCAAGACCAGTGAAAACAAAAGCAAAAATGAACTATTGGGACTTCCTTGAGATAAAAAGCTTCTGCACAAATGACAGAAATGATCAACAATACTAAAATGCTGCCTATGTAATGAGAGAAGATATTGGAAAACAACAACATATCTGACAAAGGGTTAGTATCCAAAATCTATAAAGAAGTTATCAAAATCAACACCCAAAAAACAAATAACCCAATTAAGAAATGGGCAGAAGACATGAATAGACATTTCTCCAAAGAAGAAATCCAGATGACTAAAAGACATGTGAAAAAATGCTCAACATCACTCATCATCAGGGAAATACAAGTCAAAACCACAATGAGAGATCACCTCACATCTGTAAGAATGGCTAAAATTAACAAGTTAGGAAACAACAAATGTTTGCAAGGATGCAGAGAAGGGGGAACCCTCTTACACTGTTGGTGGGAATGCAAGCTGGGGCAGCCACTCTGGAAAACAGTATGGAGGCGCCTCAAAAAGTTAAAAATAGAACTACCCTACAACCCAGCAACTGCAATACTAGGTATTTAACTAAAGGTTATAAAAATACAGATTTGAAGAGGCTCATACAACACGATGTTTATAGCTGCACTATCAATAGCCAAACTGTGGAGAGAGCCCAAATATCCATCAACTAATGAATTGATAAAGAAGATGTGGTATATATATATATATATATGGTATATATATGGTATATATATATATATATATACCACATCTTCTTTATCAATACGTATATATATATTACTCAGCCATCAAAAAATGAAATCTTGCCATTTGCAACAACGTGGCTGGGGGATGGGCTAGACGGGTGATGGGTAGTACGAAGGGCACTTGTAATGAGCACTGGGTATTGTATGTAAGTGATGAATCACTGAATTCTACTTCAGAAACCAGTATTGCCCTGCATGTTAACTAAAATTTAAATTTAAAAAATTGAAAGCGATATTTAAAAGGGAGGAGGAATAAATTAGTCTATATGCATTGACTTGAAATGATACACATGACATACTGTTCAGTCAACAAAGCAAGCTGCAGAGAAATGGGCATAATAGCAATAATAG
The DNA here is from genome assembly GCF_020171115.1 of Neogale vison. Lineage (NCBI taxonomy): Eukaryota > Metazoa > Chordata > Mammalia > Carnivora > Mustelidae > Neogale > Neogale vison. The sequence continues at coordinate 113,829,428 of NC_058095.1, read as the reverse complement.
CAATAGACATGATAGTGAAAAGAAATGAACAGCCCCCCCCCCCCGCCCCATGCTCGCGTTGGTACGTGTCTTGTGAGTGCAGGGAGAGGTGTGGAGGGTCACATACCAGTCTGTTAACATAATTACCTCAGAGGCATGGAGGAAGGGATAAGAGAAAAACTTGTGCTATTTCCTTTGTATTATTTTAAATAACAAAAACAACACATGCTTGTTGTAACAAATGCAGCTTCAAGCAAGCATGTGTTGTTTTTGTAATTTGACGAAGGAAGGAAGGGAGAGAAGGTGAAAGAAAAGAAGGGATATCTCACAGCATGCCTGAAATCCCAAACCCAAAGAGCAACAACAGAACAAAGGAGATCTCTCATCTACAGGTTTACCTGTCCCGGTTGGCGGGGGCTGGGGAGTGGTGGGCAGACTTAATAAATCCCTCCATTTGATCTGACGCTTGGTCAGACAGGTTTCAGGAATAGCTACTTAACATTACAGGCATTGATCTCACTCTCTCGGGATCAGCTCAGTCTTTCAGGAACGGGGACCTTCTCTTAAGCCCTCTAAGGCTTGATAAGATCTACCGTCTTTCTCAAGGGTAGAAGGAACAGATCACTGTGCTTATAAGTAAAAGAAATAAAACCAAAATTTAAATACCCATCAGGGGGAATGGCTCGGTGACTCAGTCATTTAAGCATCTGCCTTCAGCTCCAGTCATGACCCCAGGATCCTTGGATGAGTCCCTCATGCGACTCCTTACTCAGCTCCCCCACGCACTCTCTCTCCCTTTTTCTCTCTCTCTGACAATGAATAAAATCTTTTAAAAAATAAAAAATACCCATCAATGGTTAAGAAATGTAGCCTTCCCCTAATATCAATTAATTCCTTTTAAGAGCAACATTTGAGAGGAAAACAGCATAAAAATGCTGGATGCCCCTAAGACAGGGGAGGTTGTAAGAGGAAACTGTGCATATCGGAGTTTAGGGGTGTAAATTCACTGCGCATCCCTCCTCCCGGTGACCTGGCCTGGGCTCTCCAGGCAACAGATGAGCCTGAACACTTTTCCTTTCCCACTTTAACAACGGGTGTTGTACCCCTTAGGAAATGACTAGTAACTCAAATCTTATTGCCTAATTTAAGGTGGAAAAAAGTGATTATGCACATCTGATAGGCAAAGATTTTTGTTAAAGCCTTGATAATAAAGATGAGAATAGGGTAAGAGACTCACCTCACACATTGTGTGTGTGTGTGTGTGTGTGTGTAAAGCGGTACAGTTGTTCCGGGATGCAAACTGACAACAAGAATCAGGGACCTAGAAACATTTTATACCCCTCTAGGACTCCAGCTTGAGGAGATAACACAGGGATGTTATCAGAGAGGTGGTTTAAGAATGTTTTGTATGGTGTTATTTATAATCCGGAAATATGGAGAGCTAATTGTTCAGGAGGAATAACTAACTGTAGTATAGTTATAAAATCTTCATAGTATAATGTTTAAAAAGCTAGAAAGTAAAACCATCTATCTGACATGATTCCAATTTCTTAAAAATGTATAATAAGGATATAAAATCTAGAATATGAGTGGGCAGTTCATGAATAATTATAAGTTTTTTAATCCTTTTGATGTTTTAAACATTTCTACAATAAGTATATATTCTTTGTATCGCTGGAGAAGATAATAAAATGAAGGGAAAGAATCAGCTCCAGTCCCACAGAGAATTCATTCTCCTTGACACATTTAAACCCATGAATTTAGGCCAACCCTATTATCAGGTCAGTGTCAGGTGATGGAATAGTCTGTTTCGGAATTCATAGATTTCCCCAAGGTCCTGAAAAGCCCACCTATTTAACTATTAAGGAGCCATTGCTCCCAGGAAAAAAGAGGGCTTGAGAATAAATTTTTTTTTTTCCTCTCTCATTTACTCTTTTTCTTGAGAGAAATTTCTCTATACAGACAAAAATTTGACAACAGTTTGTGCCCCTTATGCGTTTTAAAGAACTGGCACCCTGAACGGGATTCTGGATAGAATTTGTGCAGATGGAATGTAAATACCATCCTGAACTGAATGGGGCCCTCATCCTGCCCAGCCAATCTGGAAATGTCTAGTAAGCTGTTTATTGTGTGAGTCTAGAACTCAGGAGAAGGTGTGGGCAGAGATGCAAATATGAGTACATTAGCATATGCAAGGCAGTGGAAACCCTGGGAACAACCTCCACCTAAACCAGAGATTCTCAACAGAGACAAATTTGTACCCCAGGGAGTACTTGGCAATGTCCAGAGACATTTTTTAATTTTCAGGTCTGGGGATAGGGGGGGTCCTGGCATCCAGTGGGTCTCAGGCTAGGGATACTGCTAAACATCCTACAGTGAACAGGACAATGGCTAAAATGCCAGTGTTCCCTAAATCGGATAATCTTAATCTAAAGGACTCACGTGTATGTTAGACTCAAACCTGAACTCATCCTGTCTCCCTCAAAACTTGCTTCTCCTCCTCTGTCCCTATCGTAGTCAGTAGTAACCCACTTTAATCTTTTAATAAGATTAGAAGCCTTAGGTACCCCTTCAACCTTTTCATACCTGTACTTCTTACATCCAAATGATAAGCAAATCCTGACAAATTTCTCTGTCATAGCCATCTACTCTTCCTTCTCCATCCCTCTGCCATTGCCCTGGTTTAGACCTTAATGCTAACTTTTCTGTTTGCTGCAGAAACCGCCTAAATTTTCTTCATCCTAATCTTGTCACTCTCTCATCTCTTCTCCACAGCCTTTCCAGTATGATCTTTCTAAAGTGCAAATAGAATCATGTCATTTTGTTGTATGATATCTTTAACTGATTTTTTTACTCTCTCTGTGTGTGTATCCTATTCACTATTCCAATCCCAGACCAATTTCCAATTTCATAAGGAAGTTTTCCCTAACTTTTTTGGACAAAGTCAATTTCCTGATTATATTCTTTTATACTACCATGTATCTCTCTTTTATAGCATTAAGCACCACGGCAACTTTACATTTGTTTGTGATTCTTTGATTAATACCTGTCTTCCCACTAAGTCTGGGCCCTGTGGGAGTAGAAACTATGTGTTCTGTGGTTGTTGTGTGTTATTAGATTCCCAGCACCTATTATGGTGGCTGGCACATGACAGGGCTCAATAAATGTTTGTTGAATGAGTGACTGCCTGAATGAAATAAATGAGATTATACTTTGAAAGCTCACCATAGGCCTGCTTTGTAGAAAGCCAACAGCAAATCTTAGCTTTTAAAAATTGCCAAATGCATTTACCCTGGAATTGCTTTTTAATACCATGGGACTAGTATTCCTTGGATGCTTTGGAAGATGCTGGCATAGAATGTCTCTTGAAGATTTGGGCTGTGAAAGAAAAGTGGTGGGAAGGTGGTAGACAAGGATTTAGGGTCAGTGAAGAGTTTTGGTTTCTTGATGGAAAAAGCCTGGAGTATCAGGACAGGGCTGCTCAGAAATATTTTGCCAAATTATTTCCTTTTCACAGAAATTATTCTAATAAGCAAGTTACATGTTATATCATCTTAAAGGCAAATCAAGGCCCCACTGAGTTGAGGAGTATTATAATAGTTTCTGTCAAAATTCCCTCCCCATTGCAGCAAGGTGGGCGGGTGGTTGATGGGGAGCTGCAGGGCCAGCTAAGACCTGCTGCTCCACAATGGGAGCCAGGCAAGGTAGGGTATGTTTGGTGCTCAAGTAATCCCTGTGAGCATCTCTTGGTTCTCAGTTGCCCCGTTTTAATAGGAAATCAACAAATACAGAAGCTGCAGGGTCATGGTGAGATCTGGGTCACTGTCCTAGGCGGGCCACCGCAGCCAGCATAGCTCCTGGCTGGGGTTAAGGGGAAGCTAGAATGGACAAAGGAAGAGGTCGGTCTCAAATATCAGTACATTCTCCAGATTCACTGCAGAAGTAGGAGCTTTTTGTTCTTCCCATTGACCTTTTTTTGATAAATTCTGAAAGAAATGAGACCAACGAAAATCCTGGGTAAGCTATTTCCAGACAAAGGAATTTACTATGAAAATGCATGTGGCTTAAAAAATGGACTGTAGGGGCGCCTGGGTGGCTCAGTCATTAAGCGTCTGCCTTAGGCTCAGGTCATGATCTCAGGGTTCTTGCTCAGTGGGGAGTCTGCTTCTCCCTCTCCCACTCCCCTTGCTGTGTTCCCTCTCTTGCTATGTCTCTCTCTGTCAAATAAATAAATAAAATCTTTTTAAAAAAATGGACTGTAGTGGATACTGTAGTATTCTGCTTAGAAACCCTCTTTGTGGGGCGCCTGGGTGGCTCAGTGGGTTAAAGCCTCTGCCTTCGGCTCGGCTAGGGCTTTCTGCATAGCGGGGAGCCTGCTTCCTCCTCTCTCTCTGCCTGCCTCTCTGCCTACTTGTGATCTCTCTCTGTCAAATAAATAAATAAAATCTTTTTTTAAAAAAAAAAGAAACCCTCTTTGGGCCCTAAACACCCCTACCTCAGATGCTGCGACTATCATTTCCTGATGTTTCACAGCTTCTACAACTCCTAAGCAATTGTATGACTGATAGAGAAAACTTCCTGAAGAGATTTAAGTTGTCTAGAAAATATCTTTGCTTACCACAAAACATGTCAAATAGGCTCGCGTCACCATGAAAACGTGGATCTTTTACCAAGCAGGTTTGTATTTGTAAGTGTGTTAACAAGATCTTCATCTAGAAGGATCTGAACTACAAGGATAAGCATAATTTCCTCAACTCAATGTTTTTGAGGAAAAAAAATGCAGGGTCTCAATAAGTGGTCTTAGTTTTATTTCAAAAGAACTATTTAAACTCTTGAAAATTCATGTAAATAAAAATTATGTTGTGAAAATTTTCTTTGTTCTAATATGTTAATTTAAAACTACCTGGTTTCTTGGAAAATATTATTATTGGAAATTGCAGTTGTATAAAAGAAATAGTGACGTAAATAAATAGGTCCTCTTCAAAACAAAAATACTCTCCACCACAGGAAATGGTTCGCTCTCCTGGAGAGCAGCCCCTGGCCAGTGACTGACATCTACAGATATACAAAGGCCCAGCTGGGCTTGCCTCAATACAGAACAACACTGAGGGCACCCCCACCCCCACTTGAGATTTGGCCATAGGATTAGCTAAATTCTCGGCCTCTCCATCGCTCTATCTGCCTTCCTTACTTCTTTACCTGTGTGTCATCTGAGAGCACTCCCAAAACACGTGTACGACACAACTCTCCATCTCAAGTCTGGTTCCAGGAAACCCACCCTAAGTTAGGGAGGCTCAGAAGACAGCACCCCTTCCTGTGGACTTGCCATTCTTGGTATGGTCAGCATAAATTGTGATACTGATGAGGGAGCAGGAGGCTGGCTGAGGACAGAGTAGAAGCTGGCGCCTTGTACCCCCTCTTCACCCGCTCCCCTCATATGTGTAGCATTCCTCAGGCACCCCTGACTGCCATAAAACGATAAATAGTTAACTTGCAGGGATCGCAATCATGCAGAACAGGAATCTCCCTTGCTCTACAGATGTCCTGGAGATCTAAACAGGGAGGTTACCTTATCAATAGCACAAATTTCCAGAGGCAAATAACTCTCATTTCCTGAAGCCCTAATGTCCCCCTCCCCACTATAAACTGGAGGAGACTGAGGTAGAAGGGAATGTAAATGACAGCAGGGTCATAATACCCCACTAAGAATCTCCCAACTATGTTGATGTTAATGCCTGACCTAAAAACGACATTGATCAAGCCATAAGGGCAAGGACTCCCCCCGGCACCTTGTAGGCCCACCTTAGCACATGAGAGCTCTGTTGAAATCTCCCATCCCTTCACCACCTCCCCCCAACCACAAGGTATATAACACGCCTACCCTCACAACCCGGGGCAGCAGCATCTCTGCCTGCCCACGGGTCCTGTCCCCGTGCTCTAATAAACCACCATTTTGCACCAAAGATGTCTCAAGAATTCTTTCTTGGTCATCGGCTCCGGACCTCAGCCCACCGAGCCTCACCTAGGTTCTAGAACTTCATCAATACTAGGAGTCTCCAAGTGGTTTTGCAACTACAGGAAGCAAAAAGATGTGAAATAGCCCTTGTAGATGCTGAGAAATATCTGAAGAATCTCTATTGAGGAGACAGATGTCCCAAATGAATGGTGGACTTAAGGAAAGAAAAAAATTTAACTCTTCAAGCTAGGGAGACCTCATTTGCTGGAAGACAATGGTGAAGTACCAGGGAGATTTGGATTATACTTCTAAGGAAACAGTCCAGTTACTATATGTGTGTCTCTTTTGAAATCAGATGGTATCGTGCTGTATTCTGATAACAGTATTTTTAGAAGAGAGATGCTCAGAATGTGTTTTGTGAACCAACTGCATCAAACTGCCTAGGGGCTTGTTAAAGATGCAGATTCTAGAGCCTCACCCCATCCTTACCAGGTCAGAGTCTTGGGAACTTGTGAATCTGCATGTTGAACAAGCTTCTAAAATAAATATTTCCAGACTGCTTCGTGGGTATGGGGTTTCTTTTGTGGGTGATGAAAATTTCCTGGAATTAGGCAGCGGTGATAGTTGCACAACATTGTGAATATACTAAAACCCACTGAATCATGCACTTTAAAATGGTCTCAGAGGTCAATTTTAAGTTTTAGAATTTCATTTCAATTAAAAAAAAATACTGTAGGGACAGAAATCCACATCAGGTTGCCAGGCACCACAGCTAGAGGAAGAGGATGGACTACAAAAGACCATGAGATTTGGGGCACCTGGGTGGCTCAGTGGGTTAAAGCCTCTGCCTTCAGCTCAGGTCATGACCCCAGGGTCCTGGGATTGAGCCCTGCATCGGGTTATCCGCTCAGAGGGGAGCCTGCTTCCTCCTCTCTCTCTCTGCCTCTCTCTCTACCTCTCTCTCTGCCTAAGTGTGTTCTCCGTCTGTCAAATAAATAAATAAATTCTTAAAAAAAAAAAAAATCACGAGATCTGGGAGGAATGATAGAAATTTTCCACATCTTGACTGGTGGTGGTGGTTACATACCACCAAATAGGTAAATTTCATTACAGGTAAACTATTTCTCAATGAACTCACTAAGTAAATGAATAAATAACCTTCAGAAGATTCTTAGACACTCTAAAGTATGAGCACTGTTGCTCTGAAGCAGTCATCTCCAAAGTGGGGACACACCCCTCCTGGGGTTTTGGAAGACAAACTACCAGGCTACAGGAAGAAAATAATAGAAATTCTATCTATATACTTTTAAATCTACAGAAAAGAAGGAGGTCATGCTTCCCTAACATTTTGGAAGTCACTTTAAAGGCTTTACTAATATTTGTATACAGAATGACATTGTTGTCCCCACTGGATGTGTGTCATGTCAGGTACACAGAATGTTCCGGGGAAGAGTGGAACATCTTGCATAATGAGGAAGTTGACCTTTGTGTTCTCATTCATTCACTTGCTTTCAGCATACTGCCACAAACTGCTGCTTGCATGGATTTATGGATTGTAATATCTACCTTCATTCTCTTTTAATAATACCCACCTTTGAACAAATCCTCAAAAAATGGACAAGTGGTTTTAAAAAATCCCTGCAAAGAAGCTGCTGATTGAAGAGAGTACTGATATTGTGAGCCCAGGGAACATGAAATGGCAGAGTTGACCTTTTGGGTAAGTGTTCTTTCATCAGCCACATTGGGGAGGGAAACAATCGAGATATAATCAGATCTGAAAGAGTGAGCTAAAGAATGAGAAATTAATTACTTTTCAAAAGGAACTTGTGTTATGGAGAGAGCATATTGAAAACAATTTTGGCCAAGTCTCCATCACGAAGTGAATCTGTTGCTTCATCAGTGTAAACACGACACCTACTGAAACTGTCATGTCCGTACATCTAAAGTATTTGGGAAAAAACTTGGAGATATAATTTTCTAACCAATTTGAACATTGACCCAATGAAGAGTTTCAGCAAGCTTTCAACCTACTGGTTAAAAATTTTAAAATATGGGGTGCCTGGGTGGCTGAGTGGGTTAAAGCCTCTGCCTTTGGCTCAGGTCATGATCCTAGGGTCCTGGGATCAAGCCCCATGTCAGAATCTCTGCTCCGCAGGGAGCCTGCTTCCTACTCTCTTTCTCTCTGCCTGCCTCTCTGCCTACTTGTGATTTCTTTCTCTCTGTCAAATAAATAAAATCTTTAAAAAAATTTTTTTAAAATACACTTTTCAATTACTTTGCAAAAACAACCACTTGATATCAGGGAAGACAGAAATCGACCATCTAGAGCTGAACAAAAACTTCTGCATAATTAATGTATAGGAGAGAAAAATGAGTATCATTATTTAGCAAGTGCTGCCAATGATGCACTTCTTCCCTTTGGTTCCGTGTGTATCTGGGAGACACTTTGCCATTAAAACAAAGTATAGCTATCCATCAGATTAGAAATAGGCATTGAGATCAATATACCACAAACTGTCAAACCCCAGTGTTGCAAAATAACGCAGGGTGTTCAACCACACGGATTTCACCGGATAAAGCTAGTACAAGCGTGTAATGAAGTCATTCTGTAGCATTCACGGTGGACCTCTTCCTCCTTCACTCTTCACCTAGCGCTTTCTTCCTTCTGCTTTCACACCACTGGTCTCTGAAAGAAAGAACTCCCCATTCAAGTCCCTTGCTCTGAGTCTTGTCATTCCAGCTCCTGAAATACAATCTCCACCTGACTCTGGGGCAGGTCCTTCAAACAGTATGTCTGGAAGAGAGTTTAGCCTTCCTCCTCACCCCTCCAGGCTTCTCCTCTTGATCTTCCTCATCTCGGTTAGTGGTGCAACCTTCTACGGACATTTGAAACCTCAGTGTCCTTCTCTTTTTACACCTTGCATTCAGCTGATGACCAAAACTCAATTCTTCTACCTATATGGTTTGGCTTTTGTCTTTTAGCTTTCCGCTCATATCTTGAGTTCTCTGTGCTTATCAGTCTTTCATCTTTTCCTCTCATTTTATTTCTAATTCTGTTCCTTTCCTCGTCCTTCCTTATCCTCTGCCTACCCAGTCACCCAAAGAAAATACAAAAGCATTTTTTTGTTTGCTGTATTTATTAAATATTTATTGTACTAAAGCATGAAATGGAACATTCACTATTTCTCTTTTTAAACTCTAGATTTATGTATGCCTTGACTGATTTTTATTGTTGTTGTTGTGGGTCAGTAGGTTTGGATAGAGGAGAAAAAAAATGGAAGAAAAATTCTTAGGTAAATGTTCTTGTTACCAGGAATCTGGCGTTACTCTGGTCAAAAGTGCTATTTTTAAAAACAAGATTTGCCTGGGAGAAGAAGCCTTGTAGATTGAAGGAGGGCCTTGCCTTCTAAGCAAAAAAGGGTCTTAACTAATACTCCTTAGTAATAATGCTTATTAAGCACTATTCAAAACAGTTTGTTTCAGAAGGTATATTATTTATGTATATGTTATTGTGTACATTTTTCAGAATATATATGCTTTAGGAATGTATTCTGGGAATTTTTTTTCACAAAAATTACTGCATTTTGAAGAATTTTTAAAACAAGGTATATATTTAACATTTGCTTTCAATGGGGCATTTGAGCCGTGATACTGATTTTTAACATTGGCTTCTGTTGATGCTGTGATACATTAAAACAAGAATACAGGGATTTCCTGAGTTGCCGGTGCCCAGTTGAGCCCAAGTTCCTTGTCTGTGCTCCAGCTGCCTGCTCTCTCTTATATCTTGTGCTGAGAATTTCCCTCCTTCAGTAGTATCCCTTTCCCTCCTGCTACAGCAGACCCTTAAACCTCATCATTCCTGGTCACTCTTATCTGTCCAGAGCCTCACTCCTCTTGTCCTTGTGCCCAAAATCGGTAGTAGAATGGATTCAATTCTTTAACACTGCACTCCTGACATAAGGGTTAGTGTCCACCCTCAAAGTGCTCACCATCTCGTAGCAGAAACAGAAGGAAGCAACTACAAATGCTAAGTGAGAGGTATACCCCCAAAGAAGGCTCACAGGGGTCTGCCCAAGCCAGTCTGAGGGGACAGGAAGGACTCAGATGAAAAGAGTGGATGTGTGATAAGGAGATGAAGCACAAAGGAAGGCAGGAGCCAGCGATGAGTCTAGATTTGATCTCCAAAGTATTGGGGTCCTTAAGCAGGAGAGCAACATGATGAAATTTGTCTTACATCCAGGATGGAGAATGGATGGGGTACATGAGGAGAGACAGGGACAACCATGCGGGTTGCCAGGGAGAAATGGTAAGAGCCTGATCCACACAGTGCCATGGATGCAAAAGGGAGATAAACTAGAGAGGAATTTAAAGGTGGAAATGAGACAACATAAGGCATGATGGGGCATGTGGCTCAGGGAGGAAAAAGAAAAGAGAAGGCTTTTGAGAAAAGGAGAGAGCGGAGAAGGGAAAATGGAAGTGAGAGGTAGAATCCAGAGAAAGAGGGATAGGGGAGAGTGAAAGAGAAAGACTTCCCATCACGGCCCTCACACCACCCCTAGAAGCACAGGTTTATGTTTGTAAGGTGATGGAGGGGCTGGTGGACATAGGAAGTGGTCCCCCAGGACAAATTGAGAGGCATGGAGGAGGGGGGAAAACTCACCTAGCTTTCCTCTCCAAAGCCTTGTCCCTTCTTCCTTTTTGAGTTGCTGCTCCCATGTTTTGAGTCTCCTTTACATTGGAAGTTGCCATGTTGAATTGTATTGTGAAGGAGGTGAGCGATCTTTTAAAAAAATGTTTTGCTATGCATAATATCCCTACGAATATATTATAACCAGGGCACCTGGGTGACTCAGTCGGTTCAGCATCAGGCTGTTCATATCAGTTTAGGTCATGATCTCAGGTCGTGAGTTCAAGCCCCATGTGACCTCCGCACTGGACATGGAGCCTGCTTAAGATTCTCTCTCTCCTTGTCTCTCTGCCCCTCCCACCTTCTTCTCAAAAAAAAAAAAAAAAAGAATATTTTATAACTGAAGAAGAGGTAAATTTTTACCTGTACTCTGTCTTTTGGGTTAACCCAGGAAAGTAAATGCCATTTATGGCATTGTTTTGATGGGAAGTGTGTTCTGAGTTCCAAACAAACGTCTTACAATTAACTTTAACTTTTGAAAAAAAATCTGTGTTTGAGCTCGAGACTAACCATATTAAGTACATGCTATGAAGAGGAAAATCAGAAAATGCTTTAAACTCTCTCTTCTTAAAAGTTTGGCATGTTTCTGCTGGTTACTCACTATTTGAAAGTGCATGATAGCTATATTTAGAAGGAAAGTGAGAAATTCAGTCAGGAATGTTTTCATACATCCATAAATATTTGGCACTATATAGATAATTTCCTGCATTTACACAGAAAATGAGTCTCAAAGCACTTTTTTACATGTATTATTTTTTAAAATAAGGTGCCTCTGGATGCAACTGGATTCCAAGATTGTGGTACCCATGAAGAGAAAAGACTGTTAAGGATCTTTACTGAGGTTGGCAGACTGCCATTTGGATTAGCTGTTGAAATGCCACATGTGGTACTTTTCAAGAGGCAATAATCCATATTTGGGGAATATTCTACTATTAGACATTTGTGTGATTGTCTTATTAAACCAGCCACGCTCTTTTTTTCTTTTTTTAAGATTTCATTTATTTATTTGACAGAGAGTGCATGAGAGGGAACAAAAGCAGGGGGAGTGGGAGAGGGAGAAGCAGGCTTCCCTCTGAGCAGGAAGCCCAATGTGTGGCTTGATCCCGGGACTCTGGGATCATGACCTGAGCCCAAGGCAGGCATCTAGTGATTTCGCCCTAAACGAGCCACACTCTTATGGATGGCAGTAGGGTTTCTGTGAGTTGAATGGACTTTCCCATTGTCAGTCATGTGAGGGAGAGGTCTGTGGGACATGAAGCAAGACAAAAGGAGGTAGGTATCAACCTCGGACTTTCATTTTGGGGGTCAGCAGTCAGTTTGGCTAGCACGGGAGGCCAAGTGATGCAGAGGCATTTCTGATGATTTAGAGTGGATACCTAGAGGTTGAGCTGTGTGCAGACACAGGAAGGTACAGTGCTCAGAGACCCCTTCAAGAAAGACTCCTGCCCAGCTGTAAGTAGTATGGTTAGGTGACAGCCTTCCGCTGTTAACTTCTCCAAGCCCACCTTCACAAAGATTCTTTGCTCTGGAGATCCTATTGGACAAGAAAGGCTTTGTCAGATCTGCAGCTCAGTCTGGTGGCCCTCCCACCCAATTTCAGTCCCTCCTTTTTCTTCCAGCAGGTCTTATTCCCCAGTAAACCTTTTGCAGTGCAAGCCCACATCTGCTTTTCCAAAGGGTCTAACTGACACACGCCACAACAAGGAAGCAGCCAGCGCACAGTTGGGCATGGTCACTGTAAGCAGGCCTGGAGTGACTCTGGACCCGCACAGAAGGTATTCTCTGTGTCATACTTTCTTTCTAATGTTCTTTAAATGTCAGAACATCTCATTAAAAGTTACATGCTGATATCCACCATGTTGTGGGGATGGGGAAGTGTCTGCCCCTTGGGAAAGCAGAGACAGCCCACTCAGGAGAGCCTTGATCAAAGCAGCAGCAATATGACAGCTTGACAAAGAGGTTGGAACAGAGCACCCCAGAGTTCAGATCCAGAGCTCACCTAGGCAAACCCCTTGGGGCCCCTCCAAGACATCTAGGATCACTCTGAGTTTCCTTGTTCCTGGTAGTAAGTCCAGGACTGATTTACACCATTAATCCTGGGTTGCAGTCTACCAAAGTTGCACCATGAGAACCCAAAAGATAGATTTTTTTATCCCTGGTTTACAGATGAAAAAATGAAGACACCATTCGAGAAGTTAATAGTGTCTTAACTTAAGTCACTATCCCATGTCTGTCCCCCATCCCCCACCCAACCTTTTCGACACAGTGCAGCTCCTGGGTCACCATTTCCTATTAAATAATTGAGCCTAATGTCAAAGGGAATCTTAATGATCTGAAACAATTCAGTGCTTTAGGTGTGGGAGTCAGTCGTCTACAGAGCAGTGCCATAGTCCTTTCATCACTAGATGCCTTTAGTGTTACCAGGACGCTCATTTACTTGTTTAAACAAGACCGCAGGAAGTTTGATGGGAGAATACGAGAGTCTGTAACAGTAAAGTTTAAAAAAAGGGGGCGCCTGGGTGGCTCAGTGGGTTAAAGCCTCTGCCTTCGGCTCAGGTCATGATCTCAGGGTCCTGGGATCGAGTCCCGCATCAGGCTCTCTGCACAGCGGGGAGCCTGCTTCCTCCTCTCTCTCTGCCTGTCTCTCTGCCTACTTGTGATCTCTCTCTGTCAAATAAATAAATAAAAATCTTAAAAAAATATTTGCCCCGACTTTATTTCTGACTCTCTCACCCATCTTATGACAGGACTTCTTGTTGAAAGACTTAAATAAGCAAGTATTTTCTGATCTTATTTAAAAGAAATTTAAGGTTAAAATCCTCTTTCCTCCTAATTCTAAACATTTTTGAGTCCAGTTGTGTGATCCCCTTTGATCCCTGTAATTCCTCCCGCTGTCTAGGCTTCCCCTCAGTTATTTCCTACAAGTATTTCCTTACAGGTAAGGAATGCTTGATCCTTTTCCCTTCTGGTGAACTTGTTAGGAGTAATACCTGCTCTTGTCACTCAGCTAACTTTTCTTTACTGTCCCTATTTTTTGTTGCTGTTGCTGCATTTTAATTTGTAGCGAAGCTTCTTTGTTTAAACCCTGGAAATGGTCTGTGCCCTATTAGTTCCCACTGAGTTCTCTGGTTTTTAAAAAGTTGTATCTTCTTTTCTTTCTTCCGGTCCTCTGAGGATTTTATTTTTTCTGCCCTCACATATTTCTTATATAAAAATGAACATAAATGTAAAATATTCACCAATTTCTGATTTTGTTTCGGCTACTCAAGCCTTCCCATAAGAGTAAAGTAGTCGGAATTCTTTATTATGTCTTCATCTGGTATAAATTCCCAGCCGCCCTGGGCAAACAACTGAGTGGTTATTGCTAAGCCTGCTTTATAGGAGTAAAAATAATTATCCTTGGATTTCTTTTTTTTCATGCTCAATTTTCCCCTGGACTTTATTTCTGGGCTTTGCATGTTTTCCAAGCAAGATGAACAATGATTTTACTGACCTTTATTGTGCTTCAAGCTCTTTACCCAACTTTTCATCTAAAGGAATTTTTCTTTTATTCTCCGGGGCATGGTCCAGGAAATATTTTAACCAACGTTTTTTGGAACTTTTATTCCCTGGTGGTTATGCTTTGTGGACAGTTTAGCAATTTCCTTCTACCTGTCATGACCACAGAAGCAGAATAGAGTAGTATTGCTCAATAAAGATACTTTGACCTGACCTCTGCAACTGAGAGGTGGAAAAAAAAAAAAGTTAAATGGGAAAGATTCATGTTTACTGTTGTCTGAGTGATTTAACACCAGACAGGCACTATTGTACTATGAAATAATCCTTTATTAATTATATAACACTATTTTCACTGGGATGCTGAACCCTACAAACATTTTAAGGTTGGAGCCGGGTTTCTAGTACGGTTTCTACTGGATGACTTTTGGCTGGGGTGGGGGTGGGCAATGGTTACTTCTAAAAATAACTTCAACCTGACTATTAAAGATTCTCACATACCTTGATTGAGAAAAACTTTTATGTTGACAAATATTATCTTTTATAATTTGAAAATGTGTATTTTAAAAGAATCATAGGGGGATGCCTGGGTGGCTCAGGCATTAAGCATCTGCCTTTGGCTAGGGTCATGATCCCAGGATCTTAGGATTCAGCCTGGCCTGGGGCTCCCTGCTCCATGGGGAGCCTGCTTCTCCCTCTCCCACTCCCCCTGCTTGTGTTCTCTCTCTTTCTCTCTGTCAAATAAATAAATGATGTTTAAAAAAATAAAAAAATAAAAGAATCATAGAATTTAGACAGGAGGTCTAAACCAAGAGATTATCTAGTTTAACTTCCCATAGAATGTTCAATTCTCTCTCCACTACTAGATCACTGAGATGTACCCATTAAGTTCTTGCTTGGATGCCTCCATTGCAGAGAACTCCTCCGAAAGCCCATTTTTGTTGAACAAGTTCTACGATTTAAAATCTTTGACCCTGAATCTGCTCTAGTTCTTCCACCTTTGGCACCAGTTTTTCCTTGGGGAGTAACTCCCATCATGTCTGCTCTCTGTTTTTCATGGAATCCCTCTATATATTTAAAAATTGAGGGTGCCTGGGTGGCTCAGTCATTAGGCAGCTGCCTTCAGCTCAAGCCATGATCCTAGGGTCCTGAGATCAAGCCCCACATTGTGTTCTCTGCTCTGCAGGAAGCCTGCTTCTCCCGCTTCTGCTTCCCATGCTTGTGTTCCCTCTCTCTCTGTTGAATAAATAAATAAAATCTTTAAAATAAAATGAAATAAAAATTGAGGTACATGTCTCCTTACCTTCTTTCCAGATTCAGCACTTTCACCCATTCTTTCACCCACTCTTTATGGTTTGCAATTCCGTCTCTACCTTATTTAATTCATGAACGATACTCTTAAATGGTATGTGTAAAGTTTATCTCAATTCTTTTTTTGTTTCTGTTTTTATTATTTAATTATTTATTGAAGCATAATTGACATACATTATACTAGTTTCAAGTGTACAACATGATTCCATAAATGTATATATTGCAAAATGATTCCTGCAATATGTCTAGTTAACTCCTATTGCCACAAATAATTATACCTTTTTTTCTTGTGATGAGAACTTTTAAGATCTATTCTCTTAGCAAGCTTCAAATACACAACACAGTATTACAGGCTACAGTCACCACACTGTACATTGCTTTCTCACGACTTATTTATTTTACAAATGAAAGTTTGTACCTTTTGACCACCTTTACCCATTTGCCCCCCACACTCCACCTACCTTCCCACCCACCTACCCTTCCTACCCCAGCTGCTACCTATCTGTTCTCTGTGTCTTTGAGTTTTGCTTTGTTTTTAGATACCACATGGGTTAATATGGTATTTGTCTTTCTCTGCCTGGCATATTTCACTTAGCATAATCTCTTCAAAGTCAGAAATGGCAAGATTTCCTTCTTTTTATGGCTGAATAATATTCCACTATATATGTATATACCATGTCTTCTTTACCCATTTACCTAGATGGACACTGACATTGTTTTCATGTCTTGCCTATTTTATATAATGCTGCAATAACCATGGGGGCACATATATCTTTTCAACTTAGTGCTTCTGTTTTTGAGTATTTGAATAAATACTCAGAAATGGAATTATGGGATTGTATGGTGGTTCTACTTTTATCTTTTAAAGAAACCTACATATTGTTTTTCCATAGTGGCTATACCAATGTACATTCCCACCAACAGATCACAAGAGTTCCCCCTTTCTCATGGGGCACTTGGATAGTTCAGTCAGTTAAGCATCTGACTCTTGATCTCAGCTCGGTCTTGATTTCAGGGTTATGAGTTCAAGCCCCATGCTGGGCTCCATGCTGGTTGTGGAGCCTACTTAAAAAAGGGGTGGGTTCCCTTTCCTCCACATCCTTGCCAACATTTGTTATCTCTTGTCTTTTTTATAATAGCCATTCCAGCAGGTAATATCTCGTTGCGGTTTTGATTTGCATTTTCCTAATGATTAGTGATGTTGAGTACATTTTCATGTACTAATTGGCCATTTCTATGTCTTCTTTGGAAAGATGTCTATTCAACTTTTCTGCCCATTTTTAAATCAGGTTTTTTTTTCTTATTGAGCTGTATGAGTTCTTTATATATTTTGGTGATTAATCCCTTATCAGATATATGATTTGCAAATACTTTCTTCCAATGAGTAGGTTGCCTTTTAATTTTATGTATGGTTATACTCAATTTTAACTTTTAACTTTGCTATTATACTCAATTCTTGCTTCAAAAGACACTTTCCAGAAAGTGAAAACATAGGCCACAAAGAAGGGAGAATATATATTTGCAAAGCATATAACTGATAAGATACTTGTATCCAGAATGTTTGAAGAACTCTTACAACCTATCAATAAAAAACAAACAATCCAATTTAAAAATAGGCAAAGGATTTGAATATACATTTCTCCAAAAAGACATAAAGGTCCAATAAAGCTATGAAACCATAGTCCACACATCATGCACAGACACTATGCAGCCTCAAAAAGATGACCAATCTTCCCATCCCCAGCTAATGTGAGTGACTACTGCTTCTCCAACGACAGCTCTAGCCCTGCTCCTAGATCAAAATTATTAAGCTAATTACTGAATTGCCCCTGCTCTCTGATAGCACCTGAACAGACCCTAGTTTCCTTGGATCCTCCCCCAAATCACATAACAGAAGCTCATATACTATAATAAGCTCTCCCTAGCATCCACATCCTGAGTCTCCCCATGGTTCCCCATCATGTGAGGTCTCCCTCATGATAGCAGCTAATAACCCTTCATTGTTTGTCCATAACTATGTCTGGGTAGTCTTTGGTGGGCATCACCGTATGAATAAATTCATATTTCATGGGGAAAAAAAAAAGATTGGGAGGATTTGAATATATGTTTCTACTAAAAAGACATTAAAAGTCCAATGAAGCCATGAAAACATACTCAACATCATTAGTCATTTAGGGAAATGCAAATAAAACCACCAAGAGATACCACTTCACATTACTAGGATGGCTGTAAGAAAAAAGACAATCACGATAACTCTTGGCAAGGATGTGGAGAAATTAAGGCTTTCTTACATTGCAGATAGGAATGTAGAAAACTTTGGAAAATAGGTTGGCCATTCTTCAGAAATTCAACAGAGCCACCCCCAGTGACTGAGCAGCTCCCAGGACAATATTGGGAGAAATAGGACTCTTTTCAGTTTTTCTATTTGGCAAGTCAAGTGTGTCTTACAAAATATGTGTTCATATGTGACCTCTAGAGATGGAAATCAGTTAAAGAAAAAAGGAACGCTATCATTTAGTGGACCAGAGAGAGATCAAAAACCCAGATTTCATTTTATTTCTGGGAGGAAAAATTAAAACAAAACAAAACAAAACAAAAAAACCCACAAAGACTTCTGAATTCATTTCCATTTCCTGGCTTGAGTTCTCATCAGCTCTAGTTGCCTTCCTGAAGCAGAAAAAGGATTTTGTGACCTACAGGTGTTTTCAGAGAAGACTGAAATCCAACAGAGTGGCACCACCCACCTGGCAGGGCTGCTATCTTAGCGGAGCTGGGGAACTGTCAAATGTGTGAGCATCCTCTGTGTGTCAACAAATAGAATCCAAGGCAAGAAATGCACACACTCTGGAGGAGGGAGGAATGAAACATATCAGCCTTGCCTCTCCATTCAGTTTCTGGGTATATAGTAATGAGCTTCCCCACTGCGATGAACCTCAGTCCTGCCTATTGCCTATTGCTGTGCTATGATTTACAAGAAATGAAATACAAGGAATTATTGCAGCCTGAGCACATTCTCCTAGATTCCCCCCGCCCCCCGCATCTCTGTCTGCCTATCCTATTGAACTAGTTGGAGAAGACACCTACCTGAAACGCAGTGGATCCTCTTCCTGAGCCTGTGGCCAGTTCTAAGCGGCCAACTTGTGCATTCTACTGTTCGGCCTTACCTGGTTTCCTCTTAAAATTCCAGAATCAAAGATAATACCTAAGATGGCACCGACAGCCTGTGTGCCTTATTCTACAAGAGAGAAAGCATCTGCAGGTGAGAAAGGGAGAGAAAGATGACCTTTGTAATCCATTGCTCTTCCTATCGCTAAGTGCTGTAGCCTTCCACCTTGAGGAGACCCTCCCTGAGGAGGCTCTGATGACAGGGTAAAGCTGCGTGTGTGCCTGGCACTTCCGCACATTCTGTGACAGAAATTGCTTTGGGCTTCACCAGGCTATATGTACAGATAAGGTTATGTTAATAGCATTTACCAAACTTCTTTGGGTGAATAGACTTTTGGCCCTTCCACCTTACCTCTAAGTCCTTCTGCAAAGACTCCCCCAAATACGTCTGGGAGTCTCCAGACAATGTCTTACAGGCTTTGCACACAAATTTCCTCTCATACCTGGCCTGCCAGCTTCCCAAAACAGCTGAGGACATACCAGGGCTTTAGAGATGCTAAAGCTTCTAGAATTGTGTTCCAAAGCCCGAGGGCGCCTCTCCCCCTGTTACACTCTCAAAGGGGGTGAGAAGCTGAAGCTTGTGCTGTGAGCTTCTCTGCTTTAACTTTTCTTTTACGGTTCCCCTCCTCCTAATAACCCAGTATAACTCCAATGAGTTTTGGGTCAGGAAACAGATTTCATTATCAGTATTGAATATTTGAGATTGATATTTGAATATTAGTGCTGTTTCCATAATGTTCCCTCCTCCTCCACCAACAAAAGCGTCAGGCTTTTACAATGCCTCGCATCTGCTTTCTGCAGGACAAGTTTCCCCCACGAAGCTTTTCAGAGCTCAGGAAACTGTGCTTCTGGAAGACTCATCCCACTGTTTTGTCAACTATGCTCAAACACATCTGATTTTCAGTTTCTCTATGATACAGATGTATTATTTCCACAGTAGCCCTTTCTCAGCCAAGATGGAGCATTGGTTTGGTTAAGAAGGTGTTCCCAGTGCAGATAACATGAAGCCTGACTCATAGTAGCTTAAACTAATAGAGTTTTATTTGTGTCTCATTACAAAACATTCAAATATAGCAGTCTAGGGCCAGTGCAGTCGTTCAAGGAGACTGTCAGGGACCCACGCTCGTTCGCTCTCTCCTTGCCCTTGCCATCCTTAGCTCATCAGCTGTTCTTCTGTCTCTCACAATCACTGTGTGGCTGCTGCATCTCCCAGCCTCTGGTCAGCATTGTGTGCAGAGGAAGAAGGAGAAAAGGCACACCTGTGGACTTATCCTTCTGTCCCTTCCACCCGAGCTCCCTGCAGTCAGGAACTGGTGTGGGGTGGAGAGGGCGCTCTCCGTATAGTCCACGCTGTACAAGCTGAAAACAGATTCTCCATTAGGTATCACAAGGATATCTACTGTGTGGAAACCTTAAACATTCTGGCCACGCTAGACTGCTGTCCACTCACTTTGTGTCCCACCCTCAAACTGGGCCACACATTTCCATGTCTTACCTATCTTTGTGTAAATAATATGAAGCAAACTAATGAAATGGTCAATCTAAGACCTTAAGATTTTTTCTGAGGTTTTTCAGTGGCTCCTAGAAAGCCACTAAAATGTGTTCAGGACATTTCTTCACTAACTGTGTAACATGCCAGACTCTTCTCTAGATCGAGAATTCATCTGATATTCCAAAATTTCTCAAAGTGTGTTTTATAGAACACCAGTCCTATTGGATGAAACAGATACAAAGGCACATTAGAAATGCTGCATGTTGTGGTGTCTGGGTGGCTCAGTCGTTAAGCCTCTGCCTTCAACTCAGGTCACGATCCCAGGATCTTGGGATCGAGCCCCGCATTGGGCTCCCTGCTCTGTGGAAAGCCTGCTTCTCCCTCTCCCACTCGCCCTGCTTATGTTTCCTTTCTCACTGTCCCTCTCTCTCTGTCAAATAAATGAATAAAATCTTCTTAAAAAGAAATACTTGCATGTTATATCTGACTCTGAGAGCTATATACTGCAGATTGATATTTTAAATGTTCCTTAAAGGCACACTGTAAAAAAAAGCTTGTTTAACCCATTGCTTCCCAAATTTTCTGGATAAAAGAAACTTTTGAGGGGTGCCTGGGTGGCTTAGTTGGTTAAGTATCTGCCTTCGGCTCAGGTCATGGTCCAAGGGTCCTGGGCTCCTCGCCAGTGTAGAGTCTGCTTCTCCCTCTCCCTCAGTGCGTGTTCTTGCTCTTGCTCTTGCTCTCTCTCAAATAAATAAATAAAATCTTTTTAAAAAAAAAAATGTTTTAGTTTTAATATAAAAGTTTTTTAAAATTAAAAAACAGCTTGATTTCTTTAAAAAGGGAAAAATAACTGCATATATTCAAGGAAAGAAAATAATATAACAAAAAAAGTTAAACTTAGAAACACATAGAGGTACTATAGAGAAGAAGATGTATGCCACAATTAGGTAGGAAATAACCAGCTTCTGATATTGTACGCTACCAATGTGAACTCAAAAGAAATCAGTAGCTTAGGCATAGAGCCAAAAATAAGGCAGGGAGGGGGGAATACGAGGGGGTAAATAAGAAAACAAGGGGAGAAAATAAGACAGAAATAACTGATGGATTGTAACTACTGACAGGTTTCCACAAAGGTAAGTAATTTTGAGGAATCAAATAATTGAACAGAGCCCAAGTTCAGATTATATGTTTCATTAAAACATTTGGTCAGTGAGCAGAGCCTTCTCCAGCCCTTAAGCCCGTAGTAATTTTGTATCATGTACACAGAGTCACATGCAGAGTCACAGTGATGAAGCCCCACCAAGGGCCAGAGCCAAATACGGCTGGCCTCCTGGTGCTCCTGGACAAGCAATAGAGGTCGTGGCCTGGGAGCCATGGTGCGGATTTGTGGCTGCCAACAGATCGGGCGTTAGAAGAGAGTGCCTTCTGTGAAGGCTGGAACATGTTGCAGTTAACCACGACGTCGTATTTAACTCCCAGACGGCCGTCTTTCTGACTTCAGGGTGGAGAATAAGTACCTTCTACAACAGAGTCCAGCAGAAGCCAAAACGACTAATCAGAAAATATGGAACTCTCAATCCCTGCCACAGAAACAAACACATATGGACATCATCATTTACAGAAATGATTTCATGTAAATATTAAATTGGCTTTAAGTAGCTACTTTACATCCCATTTCACTTGTGAAGGCTAAAATTTTACTTATTCTCCAGGTCAGATCTATTCATCAGCTGCAACAAAATACTAGTGCTGTTTGGTTACTCATAAAAAACAGAGGCTTTTATGGATAACGGAATCCAGTGAAATGAGGTTCTTCGCTGAAAAATCTTTCCGAGTGTTGGAAAGATGAGCATGGGAAGCAGGGAAAATGAATTTTGGTATGTCTAATCATATATTTGGTGGCTTCTGAAAGAATGAAGCCTCAAATACTATGCCAGTGTCAAATTTAGTAATTGTTTCAGGGTAGAAATTTAAAAATCTAATGTTACATATGAAAATTTAAGGAAGGGCGCCTTGGTGGCTCAGTGGGTTAAGCCTCTGCCTTCAGCTCAGGTCATGATCTCAGGGTCCTGGAATTGAGTCCTGCATTGGGCTGTCTGCTGAGCAGAGAGCTTCCCCCCTCTCTCTCTGCCTGTCTCTCTGCCTACTCGTGATTTCTCTTTTTTTTTTTTTTTTTTTTTTTGTGATTTCTCTCTGTGTGTTTCAAATAAATAAATAAAATCTCTTAAAAAAAAAGAAAAAAAATTTAAGGAAGAATGGATTTTTTAAGTGGGGGAGGGGCAGAGAGAGGGGAAAAGACTCTAAGGCAGGCTCCATGCACAAAGCAGAACCCAACATGGGGCTTAATTTCACAAGCCTGAGATCATGACCTGAACCCAAACTAAGGATTGCTGCTCAACTGACAGTGTCACCCAGGCACCCCAGGATTTTTTTTTTTTTTAAGGGATTAACCGTAGTTTGGAAATAGACTGTAAAATAAGAGTTCTCTTGAAAACATAATGATTAGCATTACAAGTACAACAGCTTTTGTTTCAAGGTAGGACTTGATCATGTTGGGCATCTCTCTGGTTGTAATTAGAACAAGACAAACCCAGCACCTACACACAAATATGGAGATAGGTAGAATTTGGAACTCTAATCTTTGTATATTTGAACATTTATTTCGGAGGAGGAAGAGGTCCAGAGTGCCACCCACTCTCACACTGAAGACTTGCCTGTTGAAAGCAAGTCGTGGCATTTGTGCTTCCCTTTCTACACCACAGTCTAATCAAGAGCTTGTTAAACATTCTATACCACACAACAAAGAAGAATAAACAAATTTGTTAAAATTTGCTATGTTCAAAGAGCTATGTTCCAACACATGGCCAACCTGTGACTGAAGCTCTGGGTTCTTAAAAGCATAAATCGAGTGGGAAATTTTTTTCTGTCAAAGTGTTTTCGTTCTATAAGGATACGGCAGGACTTCCCAGGAAAAGAAGCTTGCTAAGGAACTCTCATCACTTCTCCTTAATATGGTCTCCTTAAAACATTTTTTAAATTATAGTAAAATATACACAACCTAAAATTCACCAACTTAAACATGTTGAAGGGCACAATTCTGTGGCAGTAAGCACATTCAGATGGTTGTGAATCACCACCGTCCATTCCCAGAAGTCTTTTCATCTTGCACCACTGAAACCCTGCCCCCATTACAGCTGAAACTCTTTTTCCCCTCCCCCCAGTCCCATTCTGCTTTCTGTCTCTATGATTTTGACTGCTCTAGGTACTTCATGTAAAAGGAATCATACAGTATGTGTCCTTTTGTATCAGGCTCAATTCACTCCCCATCGTGTCCTCAAGGTTCATCCATGAGGTAGCATGTGTCTACAAGCTCCCAATTTGGTGGCTGAGCAAAAAGCAGCAGCCCCAGGCCCTGAGTCTTTTTATATCCATACAATATTTCATATCCATTTTCTTCAAAGGTGTGATTTGGGGTGTGATTTGAGTTCCTTTTAAAAGAAAGCCAATAGAACAGTGGAGCATTGGGAGGTGGCTGGCCAAGCGTAGAGAGAGGCATGAAAAGAAGAAGCAATTTCGACCCTTGGTTACAGTCATCTGCTCTGCTCTCAGAGATTCTGGAATCCACAGATTTGGGTAAGTTCTCACAATCAATATGTTTCGAGAGCCTTTTTGAAAAATAGAAAGAAGGCAGGAAATACAGATTCTTCTTTGTCCTGCACAGCGCTCGTGCGACCTGTGACTTCCACCCACCGCCGCTTGCTGCAGAGGTAAAGCCCGTCCATCCTCTGTGACAGCCTTTTAAAATTTGACTTGAGGCAAAACACTTCAGTTTTGCTGAGGCAACAGACTTTATTTTATGTGGTTTCCTGGTCTTTTAACTTCCACTGTGCTTTCCTTTAGATGCCTCAAAATGAGGCACCCCAACTGCTGCTTGTTTGGCAGCATTCCCGAAGATTCTGCCCTTGAAGACAGCAGATGGGATTAAGGTTATTAATCACTGAGCAGTAAGATAGGAAGATCGTCCAGGCTAGTCTAAACGAATCACATGAGCCCTTTAAAAGCAGAGAGATTTCTCCTTCTTGTGGCAGAACAAGTCAGAGAGATTCAGAGTGAGAGGGATCCCCCATGAGGCAGGATCTCCATGGCTGCAATAGAGGGGGCACAGGGTGAGGACCTGAGACTGAGCGGCCTCCAGGAGCTGACAGCGGCCTTCAGCAGAGATACGGCAAGGTATCCCGGACCTCTGTCCTGCGACTGCCAGCAGCTTGAGATCTTTCCCTAGTCCAGCCTCTAGGTTCAGCAGGCAAAACCTTGATTTTAGCCTCAAGAAACCCTAAAAGGGGGACCCAGCTAGAATGTGCCAGATTCCTGACTAACAGAAACTGAGCTAACAGGTGGGTGTTGTTTTAAGCCACTGAGTTTGAACCAGTTTGTAAGGCAGCAATAGGTAAGAAACACACCGCCCTTTATGTTCCAACAACCCTTCTCTCCTTGCACTTCCTGAGCAGAGCTTGCTGTCAGGCTTGCAGACTTCTGTTCATGAAATTTCCTGGCCTAGGCTACCCCCTCTTACCTGTTCAGATGGACAAACTATGTGCAAGGCACATCACAGGCATTACTCCCACCAGAAAATGCCACTGTCTTCCTTAGGTAGACTTACTGTGAATTTGTCCCTCTGGACTGTAGGCATTGAAGGACCATTGGAAAAAAAACCCACTGGAAGAATTTTCAGTTAGCCATTTTATGATTTTATGGAAAAAAAAAAGATTATGAAGGCTGAAATTGTGAGAATAAGTGTACAAGAGTACTCGCAAATGTTTTATAGTTCTTAAAATAACACAAGTAATTTACCAAATAAAGGTAGTTAACAGTGATATTCCACACACAGTATTGGCAATGGTTAATGACTGGCCTTCTGCTTTCTGTATTTACCACGCTTTGCTAAACAGAAATTTTGAGGGACTTCCTTCCTCTGCAGTTTTAGTGAGATGCTTGTAAATTTCTCCCATTTTTATTCCCGGGGGTTGTGCGTGTGTGCATGTGTGTGTGCATGTGTATGTGTGTGTGTGTGTGTGGTCTCACTTAAATAGCCCATGATTTTTTTTATAACTTTTAACTCTTCTGTGGAATGTGTCACTTGGGTTTCTGGCACAGGGAATGGTGGGAGCAGAGTAGGTGTTTCTCAAACCACTCCCAGTCCCAAGAGGTTACATGACCTTCCTGATCACTTCATACCAAACTGCCAGACACTTTTAGGCTCCCTCCCCACAACCATCTGAGCTCTGCCTTTCCTTTGACTGTAGTACTAAAATCCAAGAACACCATCAGTTTCATTTCTCTGGCCCCCAAGGATTGCAAAAATTCTATTTCAACAGTCCTCTCCACTTCCTAAACGCATCTTTCTAATGATGGTATATCCTTTGCACTCACAAGCACTGGATCCTCTAATCTTTGATAATCCTCAGATTCGCAAGTACATCACGGCATCCAACAAGGCCCTAGCATGAGACAGGTCCCCGAGGCTACAAAAGGATAATGTGTAATTTTATAGTTTTCAAGAAGTTCATTTGAAGATACAAACCATCCAGTTCAGCAGATAAAGCAGTGTACAGAAATTAAAGCAAAAACTGGTAGTCAGTGTAAATGATATCCATGGGATACAACAGGTATCCCAATGGGCAGACAAAGCATGGGGGAAAATGTAAGTATGGAAAGTATTTCAAGATTCAAGTAGGCATCAGAGAACTCTGTTAGGAAGTGGCAAGATGGCAAGATGCCTAGAGGTTCAGATACAGGATTTGAGTCTCCAGTAGGGCACTAACAAAAGCAGAGTAGGATCTTGGTGCTTTAGGGATTAGAGTGCTGGTAAAAGAAAGGCAAGACTCCCGAGTGGAAAATCAAATCTGTGACTCAATTACCGGAAGTAGGCCACAAGGCAGAGGTTGGATCTTGAATGCAGTTTTAAAAAATGGAGCAAACCCCAAATTCTATGTCATTCTACACATCTACTTACAGAAGCATGCAAATATATATATATAAGGCTGTTAGTTGCAATCATTGTTAACAGTGAAAAACTTAGAAACAACCAAATGCGGTGCCTGCCTGGGTGGCTTAGCCAATTGTGCATGTGACCCTTGAATTTGGCTCAGGTCATGATTTCAGAGTCCTGAGATCGAGCCCTGCATCAGGCTCTGTGCTCAGCAGGGAATCTGTTTGGGATTCTCTCTCTCTCTCTCTCTCTCTCTCCGAAATAAATAAATGAATCTTAAAACGGGTTGGGGGGGGCACCTGGGTGGCTCAGTCATTAAGCATCGGCCTTCAGCTCAGGTTGTGATCCCAGGGTCCTGGGTCCCCAGTCAGGCTACTTCTTTCACAGGAAGCCTGCTTCTCCCTCTCCCACTCCCCCTGCTTGTATTCCCTCTCTTGCTCTCTTGCTGTGTCTCTCTCTGTCAAATAAATAAATAAAAGCTTAAAAAAAAGAAAAAGAAACAACTGAATGCTCACGAGTAGGGTCCTGGTTATTTAAATGATGGTATATCCAACTAAGGGAATATTTTACAGCTCTTAAAATCAATGTGGTAGCTAGCACACATGAGCTAATATGGAAAGATTTCCAAATGTATTAATTGAAAACATTGAAATAGAGGACAATATGAACAGTTTGATATTACCAGTACAAATAAAGGGAAATATCTTAACCAAATGCACACATACACACACACCTGTGTATGTCTATTAGTGTCCCTTTAGGAGGTTAAAAAAAAAGACCATTTGAGGTATTCAAACTGAGGAGACTTAATCTAGGGGGTGTTAAAAATTACACAGCCTAATGGGGAAAGTGAGTTTACTGAAAACCAACTTTAGGAAACCACTAACACCTGGTGGAACAAAAGAAAAAGTTATTTAAACAAGAGTCCGCAGTTGCTGTGGTGTTAAGGCTGCTAGAGAATCTGTCTAGGATAAATCCTAAATACTGTGCGTCCTACCATGGTATCTCTTTCACGTGCTTTCTTTGGGTTCCCATTAGGCTGAGGAATGTCCTTAAAATGACAGTCTGCCCGTGTTTTTATTATACATTTAATGGGGTTAGTAAATTGTGTCAAGGGGAGGGATCTTAATGTCACTCCTTTGTTTGGTTGGTTTGTTTTTAGATATACTTTCTGTTTGGTAAATGTTTAATGACAACAAGAAAGACCTAACTTTGTATAACTAGTTAGGGTAGTGGGGGTGAGGAGAATGCGGGAAGAGCCTTATATATTAAGGATATATTATTAAAGATAAAATAATTTGCAATGATAATCTGCCAATGGTTATATTTTAACCTATCAGAAAAAGAATATCTATTTACAACTGCATAAGGAATGTGTTGGGCTTTTTAGGTTTCCAAATAGAGATGTATAGCATAACTTTAAGAGACAAGTGTGTTACTTCTTTATAATAGTTGAATCCATCTCATTATGAGGATAGAAGTTCTTTGTATCTGATGCTTCTTGGGCCCTACTTCAGTTCTCTTGGCCTCACCTATCTCTTATTCCAGCTCCCAGTGTGTGGCACGACGAGTTCGAGGCATGCTCCATTTTCCTGCAAACACAAGCAGACAGGCACAGGGTCCCCACCCTAGGCTCCACTGCTGATGCAGAGGTGGAGACATAGTGGGAACCCACAGCATGCACCAGCCTGCAAATGCAGGGGCAAACCTCGGATGAATTGGAGCCTATCAATAAGTGATTTTCCTGCCTTTTCCCCTGGCTGGGCAGCCCTGAGTTTCACGAGGCAAATCACCAGCTGGGAATGCATCTTTCTATTGGCTCTCCCCACTTCCCTGCTTTGCTCCCCTGTCCTGCACTCTTGCTTTCTAAATCCCACTCCTCCGTGACTTTTTTTTTTAAAGATTTTATTTATTTATTTGACAGACAGAGATCACAGTAGGTGGAGAGATAGGCAGAGAGAAAGAGGAGGAAGCAGGCTCCCCGTTGAGCAGAGAGCCCGATGTGGGGCTCCATCCCAGGACTCTGGTATCATGACCTGAGCCAAAGGCAGAGGCTTTAACCCACTGAGCCACCCAGGTGCCCCCTTTGTGACTTTTTGAGCTGCATTTGCTTGAGGCTTTGCTTTATGGGCAGCCCAGGCCAATATGCAATACTGTGGTTCCAGATACGGTCCAATTCAGTGACTGCTGAGAGAAAAATGCATGGAGGATACCTATTACAGCCAAATGAACAAGACCATGACCCGAGTTGGAGGACATTGTTAGGATTTTCGCGGAATACAGAGAAATGGAAAAATCCACAAGTAAGAGGAACAGCTGAAACCGGAGACTCAAATGCTCTCAGGACTCTCTCCACATATCTCATCTGCTTTGTTGCTGTCTCTGTCTCTCTCAGACAGCTTCATTAGCTTCTCTGATTCACCTGGAAAGAACAGGCCCAGGTTGGTGCCAGGAGAAGTGGGGCACTCTCACTCCGTTTCCTGCTTCCTCTCTCCCTGCCTTTCCCTGCAGCCTAACTCTCCAGGGTCTCCCCAGAAAAATGTAGGATTTATTTGATTTGTGAGCTTGGGGAGAGGGATTGAATCTATGTGACTCAGCCACATCCTTCCTCCTTTCTTTTTGCGATCACTCAGCCTGTAGGGAGCACACGTTTTCCACTCCTCCAAGCAATAAGTTTTAAAAGGATTAGACACCCATGGAGGGAGCCAGCTCGCATGCAGCTGCGCCTATGACTGGGTGGGTAATTCTCTTTAATTTAGGGATGGAACATAAGCAGACCCATGTATCACATACTCTGCTAGGATCTGCAGGCTGGCTTTGATCAGTAATCAATATGATATCTTGATCTCTAAGTGTCTGAGTCTGTATCTATTTCCCAAATGGTTCTGAGCTTGGATGGATATATTTTATGTATTGATTCTCTTGAAAACCCAAAACCACCAACATCCCTCAGGCTTTTATGTTTTATTATATTTATGATCAAAGAGAGATGGTTTCAGAAGGTTAAGTCAAATTGAGACATGGCGTCTCCATCCCAGCACACTGCACCACCATTGTGGACATAGCCATGTAGACTCTACCGAGTGTCACCAAGGTTCTGGGCAGGACTGGCTAGCAGGGACAGGGTATACAGGTGGGCGTGGAATTCACAGATGACATGACTGCTCCATCATCTGCATGATGCATCGCCCAGTGTGTGGGGGCAACTGCTCTTCCTATCAGAGTCACAGCATTGAATCTGATGCTGGATCCCAAATAGCTTAACCCATCAGCCTAAGGGGATGACCTGTGACTATTAAGGGAGTTAGGTTGTATAGGGTAAAAATCATAACATGGCTGATCCCACGGTAGCTGGAAAGATGGTATGGGAGACAAGATAGTTCTCAAAAACAGAAGGGCTTTGAAGTCCCAGATTTGGAGATGTCTGCTCCTTCCTCAATGAGTTATCCCAAAGTTTTGTCTCTGTCCTGTCTCCCCATGATATCTTCATATGTTGACCTTCTTTGCTCAGGACATCTTAAGAGAAAGAATGGAGACTGATGTGAATTACAAAAGCTTACTTTACTTCCACACAACAAACATCTGCTTCTACCTATCCCTTACCTTCCTCCCTCCTGTCTCCATGGGAAAGGTATCCTTTCTTCAGATTATGCCATCTAGGGGGTGTGACAGTGTAATGCTGGTCTTGGGAATCGGATGTCCTACATGTCAGTCTTGGCTCTACCATTTCCTAGCCTTGTGATATTATCTTTCTATGCCCCCCACACACCTCATCTGTCAAATTCAGGCAAAAATTGTAGTATAGGAGAGAATGGACACAGAGCACCTTCTCCTGAGCCTGGTGTGAAATAAGAATAGCAGTTGTTCACCACGTTATGACCCCTGACAACTTCCCTGTCACTAATTCAAAGACTACGTTTCACCTTTATCTTCTTTGGCCTGCCTAAAGTGTCTGACATTGTTGCCCTCTCTCTTTTGAACTGCCTCTCTTCTATTGACAACCACTTTACCACTTTCTCATGGCTTCCATTCTATACCTCTAGCCATAGGCTCTCAATATCCACCATAGAGTTCTCTCTCTATGCCTTCCTGTCATTTAAACACCAAGCCTCTGCCCATGACCCTCTTCTCTTGTTATTTCCCATGCTATGGCTTCATGATCTTACTTATACCCACATTCTTGGGTAAACCCTGAGGGTGAGTTTATGTAAATCTGTATTCCTAATCCTTACCTCTCCCCTGAGCTCAGAGATATTTAACACATGGCAGATGTACCCAGAGCTTAAATAGACTCAAAAGT
This sequence comes from Neogale vison, assembly GCF_020171115.1. NCBI lineage: Eukaryota > Metazoa > Chordata > Mammalia > Carnivora > Mustelidae > Neogale > Neogale vison. Next base: position 113,799,054 of record NC_058095.1, on the reverse strand, counting down.
GTTTTTATAAATGCAAAAAAGGAAAGAATCTAATGGACTCATATTTTTTTAAAATTTTTAATTTTTTAATGAACATATAGTGTATTGTTAGCCTCAAGGGTATAGGTCTGTGAATCGCTGGGTTTACACACTCCACAGCACTCACCATAGCACATACCCTCCCCAATGTCCATAACCCAACCACCATCTCCCTACACCTCTCCCCCCGACCCCCCTGTTTCTTTCGTGACATTAAGAGTCTCTTTTGGTTTTGGACTCATATTTTTAAACATCCAGCTCCCTGCCTGTATGTTCTACAGCCACCTTAGACATTTCATGTACAAAGCAAATTTATCATATTCCTCACCATACAAGTGGGTTCTCTATCTCTCCCCTTATACCACCTACTTTGTCATCCTAACCAGAAATTTCTTTCTCTTTTTTACTTCTGTTAAAACACTATTTGCCCCTAACAAGTCTTGTCAGTCTACTGCCTAAAACGCATTGAATGTTTGTTTGTTTGTTTCTTTCTTTCTCAAAGATTTATTTATTTATTTATTTGACAGACAGAGAGAGAGCACAAGCAGCAGGGGGAGCAGCAGGGAGAGAGAGAAGCAGACTCCCCGCTGAGCAGGGGGCCCCAATGCAGGGCTCGATCCCAGGCATGACCTCAGCCAAAGGCAGACGCTTAACCGACTGAGCCTCCCAGGTGCCCCTTGGATTTATGTCTTTCTATTCCTTCATATTAGCCAACCAATCAAAGCACATGCACTTCTCCACATGCGCTGTCTCCCTCTTTTGTTCAAGCTCCCTTAATTCTTTTCTCCTTTGCTTGCTCCTACTCTTTCTTTGAGATTTAGCTGAGACCTCATTTCCAGTAGGTAGCCTCCTATTTCCTCCCCCAAGATCAAATTAGGAGCCCCTTGATGCTCTCTGTGGCAGGTGACCTATGGCACGCTGGCCTCCCTGGGGATGGCTCCATGGGCTGTGTCTGCTCCTCTCGGAAGTGTCTCTGCACTTCACTGCCTCAGAGCTTTCTCTGAATCCACAGGAAACTGCCTAGCCTGGTTGCAGGAGCAACGTGGAAGTGTGGCAGAGGCTAGTACCTGTGGAGTCAGCTCCCAATTAACACGATGGAAATCGGTAGTTCCTCCAAGGGGGTGATCTGAGGTCCTTTCTACATAGTTCTTCAGAGGCTCTGCAGTGGTGCTGTAGCCTGAGTTATCATGGCTCACTGATGGGCTTTACCAGCTTTTCTCCTTCTTGCTCACTCTCCACACTTCCTCAGCCCTGCTTCCTGGCGAGACCACCAAATACATGACCTGTCCCAAATATTTCTCTCAGGCTCTGATTTAGGAGGGTGGGGTACCCAAGTGCAGATGTGCTCTAAGAGTAGCCAGTCTATACCTCTGCTGTTGCATTTATTATACTAAATGATCATTGTTGCTTTACCTTAATCATCTTTGCATCTTTAACACAGTGCGCCAACATAGGGCTTGGATTAACATAGGGGTGCCTGGGTGGCTCAGTGGGTTAAAGCCTCTGCCTTCGGCTCAGGTCATGATCCCAGGGTCCTGGGATCCAGTCCTGTATCGGGCTTTCTGCTCAGTGGGGAGCCTGCTTCCCTTCTCTCTCTGCCTGCCTCTCTGCCTATCTGTGATCTCTGTCAGATAAATAAATAAAATCTTAAAAAAAAAAAAAACCAGACATTACATAAAATATGTAAAAGCAGATCGAGTCGGGGACAATTGGGTGGCTCAGTCAGTTAAGCGTCTGCCTTTGGCTCAGGTCATGATCTCAGGGTCTTGGGATCAAGTCCTGCATCCAGCTCCCTGCTCAGTGGGGAGCCTGCTTCTCCCTTTGCCTGCTTCTCCCCCTGCTTGTGCTCTCTCTCTCTCTCTGTCTCTGACATATAAATAAATAAAAATCTTAAAAAAAAAAGCGGTTGGGGTGAAAGGTAGAGGAGAGAGGGGAGAGAGAGAAACAAAGGAGAAAGAACTATGGAAAAAAGGGAGGAAGACAGACCTTTGGCCTCCGTATCCTTTCTTAGTGCTGGTTTTTCCTACTGTTACACATTTCATTTTGAGAAAATATAAAATTTGAAGAGCACATTGAATATGTAGAATATTATTGAAAAAATCATCTGCAAAGTAAAACACAGACCTAGGGTGGGCTTTTGGCTTGATCTTTCCATTCCTATTGAGGTGATGATGAGACTAAGCCCCTCCTGGGCACTGGGAGCTACTATCTCAGACTTGAACAAAAGAGAACAATGGTTCTTGGGGGGGTTGCAATTAGAATAAATTACCTGTGAGACAGTGATAAAAAGATGGAATACACAGAGGGGCCACCACTGAAGGGTCTTCAACTTCCTCAGGACGCTTGTGAGCAAGATGGCATACGCATGATTGGTGACGGGAGCCCAAGTTGGCTGGGTTCAGGAGTATTAAAAAACCCCCAGTGAATCTTTCACTGACTTTTCACAGATGATTTCTTCAAAACAACTTTAAAGAGAGCAAGCTTCGCTACTGAATAATGTGATAACCTAGCATATAATTATTTACGAAGCTCTCACAGTGGCACCTAGGCACTTCAGACTGGATACATCCAGAGCTCTCTTAGACTCAGGGTGCATTCACAAATGGAATAAACGCAGATGTTTAATGGATTCACATTGAAAAAAAAAAAACAACCCACTGCCAAGGCATTTGCAAATGTTCATTAGTTTCCTGCTACCCAAATAACAATCTCAGGAGGAATAATAGTAACAGAGCATAAATCAGTGAGCTTTGCGTTCTTGGTCTCCGCAGGGGATTAGTGCCAGGAAACAAAATGGTAATTTAGGAGAAGTAAGAATCAGTCATAGCACATGCTTATATTTCTCTTTTGATTTGTTTCCTTTAGCCTTTTAATTTTTAATAATTTGCAGCTTAATTTTCCTTCCTTCCGTTTTAATGTTTTTCATTTCACTCTTCTTTCTCCGGAATTTTTTTTTATTTCTTTTCACAAAATCTAGATAGTCAGGGCTCTTTGGCACAAAGCATTTTCTTTTAAACCCATCTGCACGGTTAACAGATACCCCTTTCCTTGCCGATTTCATGGAAGCAGACAATCTGTAGAAAAGGGTTTTTGCACCAAATGAATGTTTTAAAAACTTAAAATGCATCTGTATTTGGATCTGTGATCTGTAAACAGCAGGAAACCTGCAAGGCTCGAAAACCTGCCATATCCCCCCTATTATCTCTGTTTTACAAAGCTTTGTGTGGCCCATCTTCGGAAGCATCTCAATTCTTCCCCTTCAAGCAAATGTACCTTCACAGAGTATGCAGTCTTTGGATTTTTCTGACTTTACCCACAGATGTCACCCCAGAAATGATGCATACCACTCAGCTCAATTTGCATCATTACACAAAAGGGACTCTCCTTGGAAACCTTTTATGTGCTTCTAAAACATAATAGCATTTCAAAAGACTGTGTTCTTTTTAAGATAATAACTGCTGTTAACTCCTCCACCAGATCTTGCTGAAGTATTTGACAATTAACCCAGCTTACCACTGGCTTGAAATGATTTGACAGTGATTTAACTCTTTGGTGAAATGGTTCTCTTTCACTTACTACTAAGCATTTCTTTCTTTCTTTTTTGCTTGCTTTGCTTTTGAATGTATCTTAGCGCATTTGAATTTCATCTCTGTTCTATGCTTATCCTTTGGAGTACAAATGCATTTTTAGTTGTGTGTGTTTGTGGTTCTTAAAAATCATATAGAATCGTTGCATTATGGGCTGAATTGTGTGATGGGTCACTTGCCCACCCCACCCCACCCCCACTGCCACCTGCCCCAGACAGACAATTCTTAAGTCCAAGCTGTAACCTCCAGTACCTCAGAAGGTGACTGTACTTAGAGGTAGGGTCTTTGAAGAGGTGGTTAAGGTTATCTGAGGTCATACAGGTGGGCCCTAATCCAATCTGACTGGTGCCCTTACAAAAAGAGAAAATGCGGACCCATAGGGAGCCATGAGAAATGCACCCACCCAGATAAAAGACCACGTGAGGACACAGCAGGAAGGCAGCCATCTCTCTGCAAGCCCAGCAGAGAGGCCTCAGCGGAAACCAAACCTGCCAATCCTGGGATCGTGGACTTCCAACCTCCATAACTGTGAGAAAATACATTTCTATTGTTTAAGCTGCCTGGCTAGGGTATTCCGTTATGGCGGTTTGGGTAGGCAAACAGGCATGGATTCCCAGTGGTTGTAGCTTTGGCTTGAAGTTCTTCAGGGTCAGAGAACATATCACTCCTCACTACTTACTCTATTTAGGGCAACCCTTGGGGACAGTCTTTCCTCCTCTTCTGAGTAACTATGATTTCCTACAGTAATTCCACTGCCTGAAACAACATCATGATGTACAAAGGGCAATCCCCAAATCTCCACCGAAACCCAGTGCTTTCAGAATACAATTATAATAAATTGATTTAAAATGGCGTTAAGTGTTTGAATTCTCAGGGAGTGCCTCTGAACTCCTTTAACTATCTGCACAGACTTAGTGAACCCAGACTCCTCTGTCTCCACTGTATCCTTGAAGGCTGTCTGGTCCCTTCCTAGTTCTCTCATTCTATGCTGTGTTGACCACCATCTTGCTGGTCTTCCTGCCTGTAGCTTTCAGTCATAACTGCAAGACGTTATTTTATGAAAATTAGAGGGGTAAAAGATGATAGGCTAATAACCCACTTACTATCCTCTTGACCATTTTTATTTGGTGAGATTAAATGATGATCAATAATGAAGCCTGCTTTAAAGAGAAAAATAAGACACCTGGAGACAGTTTAGGAGCACCAGATAGGAAAGACAAATACTTTGCCCAGCCCAGAATTTGCGTGTTCTGCTAACCACTAAAAGATGGTTTTTGCCCCTGCCACCAACAGTCCACTCAGATCCTAGCAGCCTGGTGATGATTTTAAATTCTAACTTGTATTTGCACAGCCCTCTCTCCTCATCTCGCTCAGGGTAAAACCTGAGTCGGTGAAATGGCGCCCTCCTGCCTGGCTCCCTGTGAGCTCTGTGACCAGTGCAGCCTCCCACTCTCCTCAGATGCCTCAGGCTCCCACATTGTGGCTTCTGTTCTTCTTATTCCCTCAGCTTGGAATTCATTTCTCCCAAGAATCTGTCTGAATTTTGCTCAGATGATATTTTTCATTTCTTCACCCTCCCCAGTCCCACGATTAAGAAGAATATTAATGATAATAGCAATAGAAATAGTAATAAAAACAGAGTCTTTCCTGCCATTGTTTAAAGTTTTCAAATGGTATCTCCACTCAGCCCTCTTGGGAAGAGGCACAATTTAAACTATGTAAGTGCAGGATGCCTGGGTGGCTCAGTCGTTTGAGCGTCTGACTTATGATTTCAGCTCAGGTCATGGTCTCAGGGTTCTGAGATTGATCAACACCTCCAACTCCATACTTAATGGGGGATCTGCTTGAGATTCTTTCTCTGTCTCCCCCAACCCCCTGCCACCACCCCTTTCCTGCTCCTCCCTCTCTCTCTCAAATAAATAACATCTTTTAAACTATGAAGTGCAGTAGTTAAGGGCACATATTCTCCACTCTCTCATGTATACAACCCTGGGGATCTCACATGATGTAAACAATCTCAAGGCTACAGATCAATTGTGGGGGGCACTTATTTGCAAAACTGGGTCCAATCAGATATATCTTTTTATTTATTTTTTTTTATGAAAGATTTTATTTATTTATTTGACAGAGAGAAATCACAAGTAGATGGAGAGGCAGGCAGAGAGAGAGAGGGAAGCAGGCTCCCTGCTGAGCAAGAGCCCGATGCGGGACCCGATCCCAGGACCCTGAGATCATGACCTGAGCCGAAGGCAGCGGCTTAACCCACTGAGCCACCCAGGCGCCCCAGATATATCTTTTTAAAAATTACATTTGGTGGATGCCTGGGTGGCTCAGTCAGTTAACCGTCTGCCTTTGGCCCAGGTCATGATCCCAGGGTTCTGGCACTGAGTTCTGCACTGGGCTCCTCTTCTCACAGGCCAGGTCTTCAGGGAACACCTGAAATAGTCCTAATGGAGGTTGTTTTCATTGGATGCTGTACCTACGACATGTCTTGGGATCCCTGAGATTCCTCTGAACCTTGCATAGTTACTTCTAAGGAACATGTATCCTATCTCATTTGTGTTTCTGTGGGTGTTGCAATGGAGCATGTATCATGCTTCAGTGCAAGTATGTCTTTATCTGTCTGCTTGACATCATATACTCTGAACACTTTACAGATGGGGTCTTTTAAGATTTATTATAGAATTAATACATGCTAAGAAATTGAAATAGTGCAGAATTGAAAAGTCCCTGATGTCCCCATCCCTTCACGTCTACTCCCCAGAGGCATCCCCCGTTACATTTCTGGGATACCTTCCTGGATTTATAAACAAGCAGATATTTATACACAACAGGCGTGATTATTTTCAGGACACCACATTTAGGAGTGCAAAAATATGACTTTAAAAAAAACTCTTAAACAACAACAAAGACAACAACAAAAAAATAACATCTTAATCTTTGTTTTGAGTCCCAGTTCTGTCAAGTGGCAGAAAATATTTGTCAATGCAAGGGAAACGCAGGCATTTCAAGGTTTTCTGAGTTAAGTGAAGAGCTTCCTCTCTGCATATCTGCCCTGGATTATTGTGCTAGGTTCCAGGGGGATCGAAGGAGGCTTTGCAGATGAGATGGCCAGCCATCAGCCAGCTCTGAACACGCAGGGATCGATCATGGTGCCCACCACTACACCTGGCCCCGGGCTGCTGATGCCTGTCGATCCTCCATGTTGACATCTGGAACGAGCCGGGTTGCTAAGCTACGTCTGCGGTTGGGGTTGTCTTTTGCTGGCCCAGAGGTCTCAACTGGCTGTTGATTATTTATGAAAAAACCAGAGGCTGCTCACTGGGCAAAGCCAGTGAGTGAGGCTGTCCCAGGCCCATCTGCCTGGCACAACTTATTCTTGTCTCTCCTCTCTCCAGGGCCCAGACAGCAAAGAAAATTCTGTGGGAGCCCTAGACAGGAAACTGGACCCCCACGCTCTGGGGCTCAGCCCAAGATGTGTGGCAGTGTGCTGACTGACCCTCATCCCTGTATGGTTCCTACCAGCTCTCCTCTCTGCTTCTCCTTTCTCTCTTGTAATATTTTATCCAGTTTCAAGCAGGAAAACTGGCTCTTATATCAACGTTCATTTTTTCAAAGCTATTGTTTAACCTATTGTCTCTGCCAAGAGTTTCAGAAGGTCTATTTTGAAACTAAAAAGCTGAGAATTGATTCTTTTGTTCTCTGTTCCATGTGGCCTTGCTCCCCTGAGGCATGGGACTGCCCCAGTGCTAGAGTCATGGGTGGAGGGAAATGGTCCTGCTGGGGTTGGTGGGACAGGAGACAAATCATAAATACTTTAAAGCATTACCCCACCATATCTATAGATAGTCCTTTTTTTGCCCACAAGTGCAATCCGTCCATTCTCACTGTTCTCTAACTTGCTTTTCCCAGTCAGTGAAATTTCAGGGATATTTTTTCCAAATTGAGATATGTATATTTACCTCATATGTTTTCACATTTGCATAATATGTCATTGTCTCAATATATCCTATTGTTTATTTAATTAGTCCACTGTTGATGGATATTTAAGTAGTTCCAAGTTTCAGCTTTTCAAACAAAGCAACAATGAGAATACTTATAAGTACATATTTGATGATTTATATGAGATACCCATAGTGTACTTTGCTAGAAATAGAATTGCTATATCACAGAGCATATCCATTTTACAGTTTGGTTCTTATTGCCACACTGTCTCTAAAAATGTGTGCCAATTTACACTCCCACCAAAAGCATTTAAGAACATCAATTTCCTACAACATTCAGCAGCACTAGGCATTTGTCAAGCTAGAAATTGGTTTCTTTTTGGGTTCTTTTTTGTGTAAATTGCTCATTAATTTCCTGAGACTATCTAATTTCCACTAAACATTCTTTTTTCTTATTTATTTGTACAAGATCTTTACATGTGAAAGAAATTAGGCTCTTGAATAGTTTTCTTGATTTGCTTTGTTTTTAACTCTGCTTATGTCTTTTTTCTGTAAATAAGCTTATGTTTATTGGAGTAAAATCTATGAAATCTCTCAAATTTGCACATTTCTACATTTTATGACATCAAAGAACAGTGTACTCCCCTCTAATAATAAATGAATATTAATTTCTGTGTCATTATATTCCTTTTTGTTTTTCTATTTTAGACTTTATTGGAATTTATTCAGGTGTAAGGTATAAGGTGGGGATATAATGTCATCTTTTTTCAAATGTTTCAGTACCATTTGTTATATATGATATATCTTCTATCGTGTACTTTTCAGGAAGAAGTACTAAATTTGGTTATATAATCTAGTCTTAATAATTTTTGGATTATCTATAATAATCAGGGTCAGGGTCTTCTCTTCTTCCTCTTTCCCAATATTCCTGATTATAAATTCTTCCAGAGAGTAGGCAGAAGTAGTATTTGCTTTTATGTGTGTCTGGCAAGGAGAGGAGACCAAAGCAAATGACACCGCTTGCCTCGCCTTCCTCCCAAAGGACCGGAGTTCCTGTGAATAGATACAGACGGATGCTCTCCAGAGAGGGAGGTCCTGCTTATTAAGGGCTCACAATTTGTATTAGCAGTGTCAGGGTTGTTGCTAAAGGTGTTCCTAGTCTGTTCTGTTGGAAGGTTGTGAGACTTCCACGGTGCCACAATGCCGAGCAAATTACAGCCAAAAATGCTTACTCTGAAAATCCAGAAAATCCACCCCTTTGGAAGATTGGAGTCCTGAGCCTGACGCATCTTCCTTCCTCCTTGGCTGACACTTTCTGAGCAGAATAAGCAGGTGGTGATACCTTCTCACCTTTCTCGAGAGTGGGAGTGAGCCTCGAGCTCACTCCAAATTCCTGTACAATGACCGTGAAACCCACGAAATTAGCATGAACGTAAATGTTACATGGAATGTATGAAAATGACAAGTGCTGTGGAAAAAAGCAAAGCAGAATAGGGTATGTGGGAGATCCCACGTGCCCAGGGAGGGAGGAGCAGGTTGCAATTCTAAATAGGGCAGTCAGAGTAGGCTTCCTTGAAAAGTGACATTTGAGCAAAGGTTTATAAGAGGCAAGGTTGTGAGTCATAAGGGCTTTTGAGTAACGAACATTCCAGATAGAGGGAGCAGCCCTCGTGAAAGTCCTCCAGTGGGACATGCCTGGGCACTGAAGGTATAGGAATGGAAAAGCAGCATGAGTGAGGGGAAGGCTCAGGAAGAAAAGGTCAGAGAGGTAAGTTGGTGGGGGTGGACGCAGATCACGTGGGCCCCGAAGGCTATTTTCAAATTATGGAGCCATCACACCTCATTTTTATTATTTTTTTCATAGTCCAAAAGACTTAAAAACCCATCCATCTAGCACTAAAATAATTCAAGTAATGTATGGGCAGTCAATTAAATTGGGAATTCATGTTTTCCAATACAAAATAAGATGGGTATTTACAGTGAACAAGTGTTCACTGTAATGTTATATTATACTGTATGTATATACTATACTATATAACACTGTATGTTACACTATAAAATAAGTAAGTATACTATTGAGTGAGCTGAAGACGTTCAGGTGAGTAAGTGTGTTTTATTATAACCTCACTAAATTAAACCTATTTAAATGAAAACTACTCTTCAAAACTTAAAGTATTATTAGGGGTGGAGGAGAAAAAGAAATGGGCAAGCTAGACCTATGCATGTTGTGTATGGCTTTTTCTTAATTTCTCTCTCACTGAACAGACAAACAAATAGGCAAATTAAAACAGAAAGAAGGAAATGATGAGAAAAAAAAATCTGATGGCATTTTGTCACTTCCTTGGGAACATTTATTTGCTTATTATTTGAAGAGGCACCATTGTCTTGAACCAGAGCTCAGAACCAGGCATCAGTCTTGTGTAAGACCTTCTGGGTCACTTGGTAGATATTAGCACATGACTTTCCTTCCAAGTCTGGGTTTCCTCTTCAGCAAAGTAAAATAGCTAACTGATTAACTAACTACCTAACTAACTAAATAAATAACTCTCTGAGACACAGTGCTTAAGCATTGATAGCCTAAAATTTTCTTGCTGAAAGATATGAAAAAATTAAGAAAACTGTTTGTTTCTATCAGATTATAAAACTTTCTGATGATCAATGTGGATTTAATTTATTCAGCTGATAGTTATCAAGCGATAAGGTAGGTAGAAGTAGAAGACCTGATGAAGAGCCTGAGAGAGTGGTTGGACAGGTAAGGGAACAGAGCAGTATCAGAGAAACAAAGCAAGGGGAGGGTTTCAGGAGGAAGCAGATGTCCAGCACCTATCAAGTGTGTTCATGCTAGAAACTTCTGATGGATTGGCATTTAAGGTTCATTGGTGGAAGAGTTCGTTTGTTAAGAATGGTTCTGCTGAATGTGGTTTTTATAAACACTCTGACATGCATTTTATCATTGTACTAAGCTTTGCACGTTGAAATACCTAGAGTGGGTTCTGTGTTCCTGACTGGGCCCTCATGATACGCAGAGCATGTGAGCTAGGTCCTGGCTGAAGTTTGAATCACTGGGTGGGTGGAGATTAGTGGTACTTCCTATCCCTTCTCACCTCTACATGCGTCACTGACTTGTATGGAAGCCAGGAGACTCCTGGGCAGAAATGAATTCTTGCTGAGTTGTAGACACAGATGTCAACACGTGGAGAACTGACACGTGTGAGTCATGATGGTAAGGGCTGTGATGAGAGGTGATAAGTGACTAGAAAAACATGGACCCTGGGGCAGAGAGCCCACCATAAAAGGAGTCAGGTGTCATGAGGAAGAGAGTTTGAGAGTCAAAAGAGAGTAGTGTCCACAACATGAATGAGTCTCATTGAGTTGGAGAGTTTGTCCCTTGAAGGAAGAGAGCCAAAAGACGGACTGTAACAAACTCTGGATTACCTCTACCCCCAGATAATTTACTGGAGGATCCCTCATCAGACTTCACTCTTGAACTGCCATTCACTCAAATATGCCAATTTCTCCTAATACCATCTTTGAGAAGATCTGTACCTTGAAAGGGCAAGGGCAATGTCATCAGTGGAGCCTGACAATAAGCAAGGTGAGAACTTGGACTGATCACACCTGCTTAGAAGTACCTTCTGGGGACCCCCCAAAACTTTGGGAAAACCAAGCAATATCTTACAGGAAGACAGAATCAATGTAATTTTGTTTACAAAGGGAAAACAATGTAATTGACTATATCTCAAACTTTTAAGGAGGCGAAGATTTTTGAGACCCGAGACATTGGAATAATTCTCTATTTTATATCATGGAAGTTTTATATTTGGAATTTTCACCTAGATTTAAAAATTAGTGTACAAATTGCAGATAATAGTCTCCTAATCACTTTTCACATGAGTTATTGTAGCTCTTTCCTTATTTTAGATTTTTAAATTTGGTTTCTCTCTCATTTGGCTGAGTCATGCCTGTGGTTGAATAATTTTAGTAACACACACAAAAAAACAACTCTTGCTTCAGTTTATCAATAAAATTGCTTTCCGAATTTCCCAATAAGTTTTGTCTTTATTTTTTTTAATAAAAATCAAGCTCCCCCCCATCTCTCCTGTGTTTCTCTGTGTTTTCCCAAATTCTGTTGGTATAAGAAAAGAAGGAATTTAACATTTATTGAGCTCCCTATGTATGAAGTTTTAGTATAGATCAAGATTATGTTTATCTTTTAGTAGTATTTTCAAACTTTAAATTTGATTCAGAAGCAATTTTCACACTGTTCTCTTTTTGTGTCTTAGATTTTGTAACAATAATACTTTACTTAAGATACTTAATTACTGGGCGCCTGGGTGGCTCAGTGGGTTAAAGCCTCTGCCTTTGGCTCAGGTCTTGTGGGATCAAGCCTTGCGTTGGGCTCTCTGCTTGGTAGGGAGCCTGCCTCCTCCCTCCCTACCTGCTTCTCTGCCTACTTGTGATTTCTATCTGTCAAATAAGTAAATAAAATCTTTAAATATATATATATATATAAAATTAATTAATTACTGTTCCTGTGATCGTCATCTAAATCACTCAAGTTTATTGTCCCTTCCTATAGGCTTAATCTTTTGTAGATGCAATTCTGTTAAAATAGTCCTTCAGGCTCTATATTTGCAAAAAGACTTCTGCCTTAAACAAAAATGAACAACAACCAAAGCCCAAACTAAGCAACTAATATAAAAAAAAAAATAGCATATTGACATTATGATGGGTTTGTAGTGAGAATCAAATGTTTTTTAAGAGATCTATGGTAATTTTATTCTTAGGACCCACTTATGTTTTCATATAAATTTAAACATCTTTTACTCTGAATCTTTGAATGATAACTCTATCTCCTCTTTATTTCCATTAAATATCACATGTCTCTATAGTTCAAGAATTTATCAGGTAGATACCCAGGAATAATTCTTCAGATACTCTTGTTCTTGTTCTTTCATAACTGAGGACAAGTTAGTTTCAGTGATTTCTTTCAGTATGATCTCTGTGATGATTTTCTTCGGCATCACTGTTCACAGATTAAATTGGAGAGATGTTTCTTTGGGTCAATAGGTTTCTTTTGAATTGCTTTAAATTTTAAATCAACTCTTTTAGGATTTGATTTTGTATTACTGCTGAACTTCTAAAGATACCAACTGGTCTCTTAGTGGGCTTAGGCTGGTGGAGGGCCCTGTGTTCATTTTTTCCTTGCAGGTTAATTCCGTGGAACTCCCAATGGCCAGGTGACAGTCTCAACTTCCAATTCAATTAAAAAAAAAGTTGTTGCAGGTTTTGAAGGAGGTATTACTTCCTTGAGAACAATGATCTTAATCCAGCAGAACCTTAAGTTGCAGGGATGGGAAACAAACATTTGTGAAAGGATAGATCCCCATCCCTTGATTCCTGGACTGGGCATTCTGGCTATGGGAGAAACACCACTATATGTTGGTCACTTTGATCATGGGTTTGAAGCATGCATTCCATCCTTTAAGGCAGGTCTCCAACCTTGTACCATGTCAGCATTCCCTAGAGGCCTCTAGATGATGGGCACTTGGGAAGACCAGTGAATTCCATGGGCATGACGACATTGCACCACTCTTTTTGCTATGAAATTAGTTCTTGGGTCAGAAACAATTGCTAAATTGATTATTTTCATTCAACTCCCTAATCAATCCAAGTTCATTTTGGCATATGTCATGAAGTATCACTCTGATTGCTCATTTATAGTTTATCAGAGAAAATGACTTCATTTATACTCAGTCTTTGTTTCCTCTTGGTCATCACGTCAAAAAAACAAAATAGAAAAGACAAAGGAGATGACAAAGAAATGTGAAATGCTCTGATTGATTTCATAATTATGAGAGCATTGGTCCTTTTTCCAATTAGTAGTTCAAAATCTACTTGTTTGCCTAAAATATGTTAAGTAAATTTGCTAAGTAATCCTCAAAGCATTCAAAGGAAAAAAACCTTAAAACAAACAAACAAAAAATCTTAAAAGGAGCTTCAACTTTTTGGTATATTATGAAATGGATATTCAATAAATATAAAATTTTAGTACATGATTTATTGGGTAAATTGATATTATTATACTGATTGATTACATGTGACATAACATGTAAGTCTTATAGATTTTATATATATATAGGTTATATTAATTGGTTGTATAGATGTTGATATTTAGAATTTTTTTTCAATTAATAAAACCCTGTGAATAGTTTACTGTGCAGCCTCCCAAGCTCCTTTTTATGCATGTATATATGGACACACACAGTTCTTTTGTGTTTGTCCTAAATGTGGCATCATACTGTATATATTGTTCTATAAGTTGTTTCTGAATGTATTAGACATATTTTTGCATGTTAATGTCTATGGATGGCTGTAACCAAATGGTTTTAGGAATTGATTATAGTAAATCAACTTAGGGAGAATTAACATTATATGTAATATTTATATAAATAATCTATAATAACATAAACATTTAAATATATAATGTTTAAGCCTTGCCATACAAGAGTAAGATTCAGTCATATCTTCTTAAATGCCCTTTAGATAAACTTTATAGTTTTCTCCATATGAATCTTATACATTTCCATTTATCCCAGGTATTTTATATATTTTGTTACCATTATGAATAGGATTTTTTTTTAAAGATTTATTTATTTATTTATTTATTTGACAGAGAGAGATCACGAGCAGGCAGAGAGGCAGGCAGAGAGAGAGAGGAGGAAGCAGGCTCCCCACTGAGCAGATGAACCCGATGCGGGACTCGATCCCAGGACCCTGAGATCCTGACCTGAGCTGAAGGCAGCGGCTTCACCCACTGAGCCACCCAGGCGCCCCATGAATAGGATTTTTAAAGAGAACAATGGATGATTACTATATATTTTTGTACAAAAAAAGTTTATAACAGTAATAGTGAACATTTTTGTCTTGCTTTCTTGGTTTTAATGGATAAATGTTAAGTGTGACATTTACCATTATTTCTGATTGATGCCCTTTTACAAGCTAGAGTGTTTCCCTCTTTTCTTAGTTTATACAGAGTGTTGCTGGGAATGGGTGTTGAATTTTATCAAGTGGTTTTTAAGGGCATCTGTTTTGAGATGATTTTTAAAAATATTTCCCTCAAGAAATTTGATTGTGAAATTCTAACACCCAATTCAGTCATTATCTTTTGGATCTTTATATTGGTGTGCAATTGTCGGTTGTAAAATTGTTATATTTATTTAAGAAGATGTTTCAAATCATTTTGATAAATCTTAAGATTAGAGCTAGTTATGTACTAGTAACACCTGATTTGTAAACTGCACTTTCTTATTTGAATTAATTCTATTGGACTGATGTATAGAAGTCAATTGAGTCTTACAGAAGTCAAGTTTAGAATAGAAAGCAAGTAATATAGAATTATGAGAGATTGTTTTTGTCTCTTCCAACAAATGGTAAAGCCATTTATAAATGCATGCACAAACTAAGAACAGCGTTATGATCTTTACAGAGCATCTGCCAAAGTAAATTATAAATACCTCAGTTAAACTTTGAAATTATATTGGAAAATATCATAGTTATGCACTATGGCTGGCGAAGATGAAAAAAAAATCACTTAACATGTTTAAAACTTCTGCACTACATTGGAACAAATTACAAGCTCCTAACTCAACGCCCAGGGAAAATGGAGTGAAAGGAGCATATGTAGGGAATAGTTAGTGGGACTGAATAAGGTGATCCTCAAACGCTTGTTCCATACTAATGCTGACTCATCCCTTTGTCTCCTGGCCCACAGCATCCCTCTGAGATGGATTTCTGACTGTTTGGGGCCATGGGAAACTTGAGCTGGGCAGCCCCAGGCAGACAGTCTTCTGCAGCATTTTTCTTTCAGCCCTGGCCAGCGAGACACCTGGCTTGATGCTCTGAGGACAAGACAGGTGCAGCAGTAAAATTGTGGGGATGGTTGTTCCATAGCTTTTCTCAGTTCATCCAGAATATTTTTGGATCATGTGAGACTATGGCATCCATTCAATCAAAATCCTTTGGTAAATCTGTTAAAAACCACACTACTAAAACAAGGTGAATATTGAGCTCTTCTTCCTTCTTGCAGTGTCCAATAAAATACCAAAATCAACAAACTTGTATCAAAAAATTTGCATAAAATTTTATGTTTTAAATCAAGGTATGATTTTTCTACATTTGAAAATGTATTTCTGTTCTCAAAATAAGGTTGTCTCTTTCTATTATTATATAGAAAGACCTTCCTGTTATGAAGTGATGGCTATAGTAGAGAGTGTCTTTCTGCACAATTAGTTATTTATTTAAAGGTAATGATCAGTACTAAAATGAAGACATATACAGTGCTGTGAGAGCTTGTAAAGAGGATCAACTCGAGTTAAGAGGTCAGGTAAGGCAACCTCAAGGAAATGGCACCTCCATTAGCTTCATTCTGGTGGGATCTGTGAAGTCAGTCTATTTATCACCTAAATGATGGCTATTAGAACTAAGTATTTCAAAATAGTAACCCATGAGCAGTATTTTTGCTAGTTGCCCTTCCTAGGTAGTGAACGGAGGGTCTAATCCCCCAGAAGCTGGAGGCAAACATGAAAATATGTTTGTTCTGCAAAGAGAAAGGAGAATTTGGTCTGGGATGTTTCCTAGACTTGAAATATGTTCTTGCCTTCTCTTTCTTGGTGTTCTTCTCTACTTACCTCCCTAGTTCTATCTTCTTATGACCTCTCTGCTTCTTTCTAATTTTTTCTTGTTCTACACAAGACAAGGATCTCAAAAGAAAAGACATTAATAGGAAATAAATTTCCACAACATCAAGGCTAATGAATTCCGAATCTTGTAGCGATGAACTACTTTTGGTGTAGACACTTGGTGGTGACAACTTATCTGAAGATAACTTCACTTTTTCATGGAGTTCTTTCCTTTGGGAGCCCAGCTACAGAAATCAGGCTGGGTATTGTTCAGAGGATAGCAGTAAGGGAAAGATAGAGGAAATGAGATGGCTGTGCTATTTGCCTTTATTGAACCTATCTAGAGGAATCTAGTACTGTTCTCTGGTTCCACTGTCCATGTTCATGACTCTCCCTGGACTGATATGGGACCACATCTCACTTCACTGCATCCTCCAATTTACATATTTCTGAATAATAATTCCCATCTGGCCTTTTTGTCCCCAGAGAAGAAAAGTTGTAAGCAGGCATGAATCTATGATGCCATCTGAATGGAAGGGAAATCAGTTTGTTCTTAAAATACTTTCATTTGTCAAACTAAAGTAATAAGCATCTGTCTTGGACACGTCCTTGGCTGCAAACAAAAATACGTACTCTAGTCTAAGTGTAAAGGGACTTATTAAGTTATACAGATAGCTTGTCCTAAAGGCTAAAGTGTTGAACTCTAGGTAGAACTCCCAGAACCACATTGCAAAACTTGGCTCCCAAGTGAGCTGCTGCTTTTCTCAGGATCAAGAATCCAGTTAGAAGCCAACACACAAGCTACTAACGTGGACCACACTGCCTGTGGCTGGATCCACCCCTTGGCACGAGCTTGGATCAAAATCTCCCATGGATATGTCTTACTGGCTCATCCTCAGTTCCAGGTCTGAAGCCTAGAGAGCAGAGAGGTTGGGAAATTGAGCTTTATGGACTTTGGGAATGAAGGTATGTTATATGGAGAATTCTCACACTGTGGAAAAATTATTCAAAAGATTTGGGGCAGCTATGAATGATTGCTCTTCACTTTCGCATCCTCCTCTTGGTCTAGCAATTAAAAATTTCTCTCCTTTAGGAAATTCTGAAGTCTGGGAACTCTAGTGAGCAAATAATAATCTAAAAAGGGGGCATAAGTGAAGCTTAATTACTGAAGATCTTGGACACCACATGAAAGAGTTTGAACTTGATTTGGTAGGCATTCCTTCTTCACTGTGTCACTGAAGGAGAAGAGGAATGTCACTCGAAGATATATGTATGCCTAGAACCCTTCCCTTTTGAAGATTTTTTGCATTTCCATGGACAAAATTAAAGTTCTGTCTTGTAGTCAGTTTTTTTCCTTTAGCTAATTTTGTCTGTCTCGCTTGCATGTTACCTACTGCTGGTCATCTGTAATAGTAGTATGGTCACTGTTGGTCACCCTCAGATAAACAAAGTCTTGGTGTATGAGAATTTTGACCTCTTGATTGTTATTCCAAATGCTTCTGGATTGGTTCGTCTGGGTCATAACTCCTTGTTATAAATACTTCCTACTGTTTTCCTATATTTGCCAATATCTTAGGGCCAATCCAGGATCGAGGAAGGTGCCAAGGTAGGATCCAACTATGGGAATACCTAGGGCTTATCACTGGTCTCTCTGAACCTATAAGCTCTCAGGTGGTCCTAGTTACAGACCTCTGCTCTCTATAATTATATGGGGAGACAGGCAGAGAAGTAAGCAACAAGGTCAGTCTTGGTTGGTCATATGATTTGACGTCAGGACTCACGAGATTCCCCCATGGATATTAGATAAGCCTAGATGGAGGGTATGGATTTCAGGGTCCCAAGGTGATAAAAAGTTAATCAGTGATCAGATACAAAAGAATAGGAAGACTTGCCACATAGCAAAAGTAATTTCTTCTTGGGGAGAGGCAAGACTAAATTAGACCATGAAAAAACAAACCATCAACAGTATTACTAAAAAAACTCCCTGTATTTGAAAGTCTTGGCTTTGGGGAACCAGGTTGGTAGAGCAACAGTGGGCTGTCTTTGGCAGAGTAGCACTGGGTGTTACAAACACACAGAGAGCTGTTGCCCAGGAAACAGTCTTAGCTTTAGACATGACCGCAAGAGTCAAAGGAGACAAAGATCCAGAGAGGTGATGACTCAAGAACTTAGTGGTCAGGCTGTCCCCCTATGAAAGGGGGATGAAGAATGCCTATCTCGTTCTAACTGCTTTTTGGGATTAGATCTGGAAGAAGCATGGGCATTTAACTGTTCTGCAGTTAGGGCTGGCATCTGGACTCAACATGATTTATAGAGGCAGAGGGAAGATCTCAGACAGGAAACTGGAATCTCTACTGAAGAAGCATCTCAGGTCCTTCTGAGGATGAAAGGCGCCCTCTGAGCGCTGTGGCTAGAGAGTATAGTAAGATCATGAGGGGGCCTCAGGAAGCTGAGTTCCCCCATTTCATGGATCCTGAGTGGATAACTCATAGGCGGTAGCTTCTTGAGGTTATAAAAAGGTTTCTTCCACAGTTGTTCTGTTCTCCTTCCATCTGAGTTGACAAAAATCAGAGGAATGTTGGCCCTTGTTTTCTTTTTCCCCCATGTGTGGTAGGGGTGAAGACCTCTACCCATATACACCTGCACATTGTATCAAAGCACAGAGTGGTTGGAGCATTTCCACTCTGAAAAGAAAAGGCATAAAGTTCAAGCCCGGGGAGGCATGTTTTTTGTTGAACACAGTGCTCAGATCTTACTGCTTTCTCTTAGGATTCTCTCCTGTTAGCGATGTTAGCGTTGACAGGCTGGAGGGTCATTTCCTCACCTGGGAAGACCACAGGTGGGCAACCTAAGCCAAGCAATGTCATATAGTATCAACAAGCATGGACTGTGGAATGAAGCTTCTTGGGTGAAATCCCAGCTCTGTTCCTTACTAGGTGTGTGACCTCTCGGTGCTGCATGTTCCTTATCTGGAAAGTACAGAAATAGTAGTACCTAGCTCTGGTGTTGCTCTGGGATGGAAATGAGGGCATATGTGTAAAACTTTTATAACAGTCTCTGGCTCATAGCAGCTGTTACACCATGTTGGCTTGTAGACATTGTGATAAAGTATTCATTCAATAATCATTTATTGAGCATCGACTATGTGTCAGACACTTATATGCTGGGAATAAAGAAGTGACCAAGACAGGTATGTGCTCATATGATGCTTACATTTTGGAAGGGAGGCAGTTAGTAAATAAATAAACAAACAAATAACATATTTGGCAATGATAAGTGCTATGAAGACTATAAAACAGGGGAAATGATTGAGAGAGACTGAGAAACTACTTTAGTTTGAGTGGCAGGGATAGCCTCTTAGGGGAGATGACACTAAATGGTAAGAAACCAACCATGTGAAAATTGGGGAAGGAGCACCACTAAAGGAAGAGCTTGTGCAAAGTCTCCAATACCCCCAATAGTGGGTTAATATCCAAAATATATAAAGAATTTATGCAACTTGATATTTAAAAGAGCAACCCTATTAAAAATGGGCAAAGGATTTGAATAGAAATTTTTCCCAAAGAAGACATACAAATGGCCATTAGGCACATGAAAAGATGCTCTACATACTGATTATCAAGAAAACACAAATAAAAACTGCAATGAGTTATCAACCTCATCTGTCAGATTGGTTATTACCAAAAAAGACAACAACAACAACAACAAAATACACAGATGTGAGAAAAGGAAACCCTTATGCACTTCATGGGAATGTAAATTGGTGTAGCCCCTGTGGGTAAGGAGGTCCCTCAAAAAAATTAAAATAAAATTATCATATGATCCAGTAATTCCACTTTGGGGTATTTATCCAAAGAAGACAAAAATATCAATTCAAAGATATATATATACCCTTATACTCATTGCAGCATTATTTACAAGAGCCAAGATATGGAAATACCCTAAGTGTCCATGGATAGATGAATGGAAAAAGAAAATGTGAGATATGTATAATGGAATATTACTCAGCTGTAAA
The DNA here is from genome assembly GCF_020171115.1 of Neogale vison. NCBI lineage: Eukaryota > Metazoa > Chordata > Mammalia > Carnivora > Mustelidae > Neogale > Neogale vison. Next base: position 113,778,809 of record NC_058095.1, on the reverse strand, counting down.
AAAAAGAATGCAATCTTGCCATTTGCAACAATATGAATGCACCTAAAGTATATTATGCTAAGTGAAATAAGTCAGACAGAGAAAGACAAATACCACATGATTTCACTTATATGTGAAATTTAAAAGATGAAACAAATGAACCAATAAAACATAGCAGACTTATAGGTACAGGGAGCAAATTATCAGTTACCAGATATGGGAGATTTTGGGGGTATGGAGAAATAGGTGAAGGGGATTGAGAGATATAAACTTCCAGTTGTTTAAAATATGATTCATGGGTGCCTGGATGGCTCAGTGGGTTAAGCCTCTGCCTTCAGCTCAGGTCCTAGTCTCAGGGTCCTGGGATGGAGCCCCACATTGGGCTTTCTGCTTAACAGGGAACCCGCTTCCCCCTCTCTGGGGGAAAGCCTCTCTGCCTACTTGTGATCTCTCTCTCCCTGTCAAATAAATAAATAAATAATTTTTAAAAAGAAATGATTCATGGGGATGTAATGTACAGCAGAGGGAATATAGTCAATAATACTGTAATAACTTTGTGTGGTGACAGATGGCAACTAGACTTATTGTGGGGATGTTCATAATATATAAAATATCAAGCCCTATGGTATAAACCTCAAACTAAAAGGATATTGTATGTCAATTATACTTCAATTAAAAAAAATGACCAAAAGGTACATGTTTGGGTGGACAGTGTAGCTGGAATACAGAGAATTAACAGAGAGTGGTATGATATGAGATCAGAGATGTAGGCAGGAGACAGTAAAAGGACCTTAAGAATTTCAGAATTTTAAATATTTTCAGAATAGTGTTCATACAATGTATTTGATATCCTAATGTGGTAAGAAATGTGGGAGAGGACTAAAACAGTCTCTACCTTCCAGAAATTTATCTTCTGGGTGTAGGAAATCAAGGACATGATCATTTGGATTGCTCAGGAGAGGTTTTGTAGAGGGAGGAATGTTACTTCAGACAGCCTACTAAGAACGCATTTGGGATACATAGAGAGGAGGGAGAGGCATTGCAGGTTATGACAACTAAAAGTTCAAAGACCCCTTTAGGGGTCTTAGGAATCTAAAGCCTGACATCAAAATATTTCTTTCATTTAAATTACACATTTGTTGGGGGTGGGTACAGTCCACTGAAAAGAGATTATGTAAAAAGGAATGAGGCATTTCATTTTTATGTAACTCCCTATCAAATAAATTGTAAGCAGATAACTGACATGATTTGATCTATGCCTTTAAAAAAATATTTACTTATTTATCTATTTTTAGCTGGTGGTGGGTGGGGAGGCAGGGAGCAGGGGCAGAGAAAGAGAAAGAATCTCAAGCAGAGTCCACATGAAGCCTGGAGCCTGACATGGGGTTAAATTTCATGACCTTGATATCACAACCTGAGCCAAAACCAAGAGTCAGAGGCTTAACTGACTTTGCTACCCAGGTGCCCTGATTTATGCTTTTACAAAAGCATTCTGTCTCTCTGCCACGTAGAACATGGATTGTACAGAAGGGGCAATAGTGGAAGCAAGGAGACCAGTTAGGAGACCAGTGTGATAATCCGTAAGAGATCATGGCGGCTCATACAAAGGGAAAGTAGGGAGAGCTAGAAATTGGATAGATTCATTTTGGAGGAAAAGTTGACAGAACTTGTGGGGGAAAGGACTCATTTTCGGTCTTTCCCTTGAGCTTCTGTGTGAATATTGATTTTTTCTTATTGGTATGGGGGAACTGAAAGGGAAGCAGGTTATAGGTGAAAACGATTTTGGATATGTTATGGTTAATATGCGTATTAAATATCTAGTTGGAGATGTCAAGTGTGAAGGTGGGTGTATGAGAATGGAGCTTGGGGGAGAGTCAGGGTTGGAAATATAAATGTAGATGTTCTCTCCATATAATTGAAATGGAAAGGCATGAGACCCAACAAGAGCACCTGGAAAGAAGGTGTAGATAGAGAAGAGAAAGGGCCTAAAACTGAGCGTTGGGACTCATCAACATTCAGAGTTTGAGCCAAAAAGGAGGAGCCAGCGAAAAAGATGGAGAAGGAGTACCCAGTTGGTGGGGAAAAAACTAAATGAGAATAATATCATGGTTCTTTGTAAACATAGAAGTCAAAAGAAGGAAGTATTTTAAAAAGTAGGGAGTAATCAAGTGTGTTGAAAGGTCAAGTATGGTTGAAAAGCTAGGTTAGGTGAGGACTGAAAAGTGCCATTTGTTTTTGGCAACATGGGGGATGCCGGTGAGGTTGACAAGACTAGCTTCTGTGGTAGAGATAAATGAGTTAAGGAGAGGTTGGAAAATGGGAACTATTTTCTATGCACGGCTCTTTCCTCACCTTGAGCATAGTAAGGAAAGAAGGCTTTTGACTCTAGACCAACCTTAGCCCACCTCAGCTCCGCAAGGGACTGCGTCACGGTTTGGGAAAAAGCTTCTTAGTAATTTGGAGGCACACCATCCCTTTCCACACTTCATTTCTGAAGAAACTTTAGGGGGACTGGCCATGTGGGGAGGACAGGAAAATCGGTTTGTTTTTCCTTCTATTTACTGAGAAACCCAATCTGCGGTTATCTTTAATATCAACAAGAAAACATTAGAATATTAATTTCATAAATCGCCACTTCATTTTTTGGAGTCTATGTGTTTAATGCTAATAACCTTTTACCTTCAATCCCCGCTCTTGGAAAGCTTTTAATCTTGTTAATGGTATGCTTAAACAAATTAAACAACATGACTAATTCTGTGGCCTAGTCACTGACTGATTCCAACAGGAAATTTCTCTTTAGGAAAATTCATTCTGAAGGTACATTCATCTGATGTCTAGTCATAGAAAGGGTGTTTTTCAGACCGTGAGACAAGAATATCATATTCTAATAATAGGCCCATTGAACCTGAGATTGTTTATTCACTTTGATTTCTTTATTCAAAGCGGTGCTTTAAAAAACGAAATTGTAAGAATCTTGTGTTTGAAATAGGTTTCCAACCTCATCCTCCGCCTGCTCTCCAAAGGGTAAAGCCTGTCCCAGCTTGTATTTCTTACTCCACCCTGGAGGAAACTGTTAATTTTTAGATCTTTCAAGATGCCAGACAGGTTAGTCAGATGACTTCTAAGCCTGTTCAACATGGCTCCCTCCCCCTTCAATCATCATTCCTGTGATTCTCGGCTCCTTCAGCCTCTATTTTAAAAAAAAAAAAAAATAGAAAAGAGAAGTAGATATTTTTTAAAATGGTCCCTGTGCTCTCTAGTTTTGAAGACATAATATCAGGGTATTCAAGATGGAAGATAGTAAGTTGTTAAAATTGAAACTCATTGCCTTCTAGGAGTTATAAGGATTAATTAATCAATCAAATGTTGTGCTCACTGCTTGCTATTATTATTATGTTAAAGATGTGAACATGGAAAGTCTTTGCTGCTGTTCTAAGCCCTTCATAATCCATGATCTGTTCGCATCCTCAGTCTCATCTCACGCTCAGCACCTCACGCCGCAGTTAACCATATTATTGCCATTCTTTTCAGAACTGGAAAGAACCAGCAGAGCTCCCTTGTACCTCTTGACTTTTATAAAGAATTCATTTTTTCCCCTAGGACTGCTTTCCTTCCTCCCAGCCCCTCCCTACCCAACTGGGTCTAGCTAATTCATGAGAGTTGAGTCTCACTGTAGATGTCACTGCCTCCAGGATGCCTCCCTTAATGACCCAAGATCCTTTGAGGCATCACTTCCATGTGCTCTGGTTATCCCTGCATCTTGGCACTTAACAGACTCTTTTATAAAGGTACAGATGTCTCCCTGGGCCCAAGTCTCAAGGGTAGTAAGTGCCCAACACATATGCGTCGAATGAATGAATGACCTGAATAACTATGACTTTATGAGTAAATACATTTTGAAAAATATTTTCCTTTAACACATTCAAAAACATTAAAATGATAAATACGGCATTAAATGAACTACTAATTTAACTTGTTAAGTAAAGTTAATAGCCTAACAGATTGTAAAGTTTTAAAAGTTCCACACCTGTGACCAGAGACACTTAGCTAATGAGAACTGTTTAATATGATTCCCGAACAAGCCAATTTTAATGAGTTGCACAAGGTTGGTGTCCAATAAACTCTCACTGGCAGAGAAATTAAAACATAAGGTATTGATACACTTTCTTGGTGACACAAAAAGCAGAGGTATCATTTGATGATTTTCACATCGAGGTTAGTGGCCCTATGATATCCTCTCTGACTTGCTACATGGCACACACAACCCCCCACACCCATAAATACTAAACCCAAACAGCTCCATTTCCCAAAGGCTTCCCTTCCCCATCCTCTTTGACCACCATCCTTGTGATCCCCAGGCTGCCACTAGCCTGACTAAGAGCACTACTGGGAGTGTCCTTAGGAGCGGGGATATGTAAGGGAGAGAAGCAAGATAGGACTAATAAAATAGCGTGTACTTTGCTCTGGGCTTGGGCACAACTGGGACCCGCTTGCGACGGGCATGAGGCAACACCAGCAGGGTCAGGAAAGGCTCTTGAGGTCCTGTCCCATTCTCTGCTTGTGATCCTCCAGATCCCTAGCTGGGCTAATAAAGCTACAGTAGGGAAAGTGGAGGAGAGGAAGAGGCTCCTAGGTGGACTGGCCCAGGCCCCTGGTTGGGTGGGAAGGTGGTAGAGCCGGAAGCAGAGTCCAAGGAAAGCAAACAAAGGAAAGTGTCCAGGAAAGTAGGCATCATGTGCAAGAGTCTGGAAAAAGGGAGGACCAAGAATGACCTCGGCCAGTCTATGACCTTTTTACTGAGTGCGTTGCTGTATCCTGGGGTAACATGAAAGAAAACACACTTTAGACCTAGCTGCCAGTCAGGTCATAGCGACAGTTAACCTATAAGATGTGTTTCTCTTCCTTGACTCTTTTACTCTTGACTCTGAAGAAACAGAGTTCTATGAGCCTTATTCTTCGACCTGTGCCGGGTCGATTTAGTCTCTCTCTCTTTGGCATTCCATCATGTCCCCCTCAACTAGTTCCCTCCCACTTGCCTAAACACACATTTTCTTCCCTTTGCTATGAAACAACACTAACTTCCTCCCCCACCAGCAAAAGTCTTGAAGTGTATGTGGTCCATTTTCCTTACTGGTCTCTTGATTTCCTGATTCTTCTTCCATTTCTTCGATGGGACTCTTATGTGGTGAGAACCCCACGCAAACTGGCTCTCTCTCTCTCTCTGACAAATTTTGTGACTGCAGGCAAATTGTTTAATCCCTGAACCATAGTCTCCTCATATGTAAAATGCAGATAATAATAATTATCTCATAGGGATTTTGTGATGATTAAAACCTAAGTGTCACTTATCTAAAAAGGACTTTTAAAAACCTGTGATGTTGAAGCTTTTAAAAAATGTATGGTTTTCTAATTCCAGTAGCTGCTAGTTTCAAAGATTATAGGACATCTCCAATGAGGGGATGAGGGGGGATGGTCCTTGTCTAATTTGCGGGACATAAAAGTCATATTCCCTTCATTTCTTTTCCTTTTTAGTTATGTTTGTAAAAAACACCTATATTATGCCAGACATTTAAAAAAAAGATTTTATTTATTTATTTGACAGACAGAGATCACAAGTAGGGAGAGAGGTAGGCAGAGAGAGAAGAGGAAGCAGGCTCCCTGCTGAGCAGAGAGCCCAATGTAGGGCTTGAACCCAGGACCCTGGGATCATTACCGGAGTGGAAGGCAGAAGCTTTAACCCACTGAGTCACCCAGGCACTCTCCCCTCCGCCGGTGCTGTTCTTAAGTAACACCCTGCTTCCCCCATCTAAGGGACAAGCCAGACATTTTTAGTACAGTATTTCACTTATCCCTCACATACTACTGAGAAATGGGTATCGTTATGCTGCTTTTACAATGGAGGAAATGATTTGCCCAAGGTCTCAAGGAATAAGTAGAAGAGCAAGAGTTTGAGCACAGTTCGCTTTTACAGCAAATCCCGTCCGTGTGCTTTCCATTCAATGGGAGTGTTGACAGGGTGCCAAATGGGTGCCAAACGTCATCCTTCTTGCCCTCATCTCTTCCTTGCAGTTTTCCAAAAGAAAATACCTTTAACCTACTCTGAGAAAACCACTGTAAAAACATTAGTCTCTTAATCTGGGATTGTTTTATTCAAATTCACTGCCCCATCACCCAATGTTGAAGGCTACCACTGACCACTGGCTCCCATTGCCCTCTCTGGCCTGTTGGCCCCTGCTCCCATCTCCCTGAGGACCACTGAACTGGGTCCTGCGCCACCTGGTCGGCACTCCCTTCATGTCCCTTGTCCCAGTTGCCGGCATTTTGCTTTGGCTTGATTTCTGCCACTTGGCTCTTGACAGCCCTCTTCCTGAGATCTAGAACTCTAACTCTGAATCCAAAGTAGCTGGACACCTGCCACCACCCAGATGAAGTCCATTGACTGTATTCTCAGGGATCGCAAAAGCCCTATCCTTGGCTTTGCTCAGTTGGTGGGAACCTCACAATTTCCCAGTTTGAATCACAGTGAAATTTGTCACATTTTATTTTAACTCTAGACCCAATTCTTCACCCTCATCTGGCCTAGAAGACATAGCCCTAGGCCCCAATTATTTTCACTTTTTCTTATTTCCCAGTCCCTATGTATCTCTTTTTTATGCATTTAGGGATTTATATTTCCCTAAATATGATGATTTTTATTAGTTTAATTATGACCAATTGTTCATAATTTTCTCTCAAAAGCAATAAATACTTACTGTGGGAAGATAAGAAAATCAAAGAACGTGCACAATCTTACCAGACATCAAACAAAACAAGAAAGGACAAATACAAGAGATTGCGGAATCTACCCGCCCACCAGTAGTAACTAACCACATTGAGGTATATCCTGCCAAACTTCTTAATACATCATTACATAATATTTACATATTTTATATGTTGTGTTTTAAAACCTGCCTTTCCCCTTAATGGTATTTTTAGTTAACTATATTCATAGTCAACAAATGTTTGATTTTTTAAGTGTATTTCTCATGAAATTGTGTGGGATGAGGGCAGAAGAGTGAGATAAAATCATTTGTAGAATTCGTATGCCTAAGTTGTGGTCTATAATAAGTAGAAAACACCCACAGCACCCTGCTACCTGAAAAACCATGAAGGGTCTCTTTATTAAGGCAGCAGGAATAACGGCCAATGTGAGCCGCAAAGAGTTGGATTTGCTATCGCTCTTCTTTGTGTGTGTGTGTGCCCCACATTACTTTGATAAAGTGGACCAAAGGCTATGATTTCTATTTTCTGCTTCAGGTAGTGCATTATTACTAAGATGTAATCTGTAAACTTGCTTCAAGTACAAGCCTTAAGCAGAGAGTCTCTGTCAGATGATTTCTATGGGAGGTTTTGTTAGACTCCAATAGGCTCCAAAAAAGATCCATCTGGGGCAGTGAGATGTGGCAGCCCTGTGCTTCTTCACTGTGGAGAAGGCTCTATGCCCGCATTTTAGCTGGCTGGATTCTCCATGGGTGCTAACTCATGCTTTCCAGGTCCCGGGTTAGAGAGAAGGAATATCCCTCTACGAATATAATCTAATCTGAGAATGAACCTCTGGTTGCCCAGACATGTAACACTGAAATTCACTAAGATATATCACTGTGGTAGATCAGATGTTCCAAAGAGCACTGCACGAGTAGATATACCTCATCCCAAAGTTCCTCTTATAATATTTTGGATACTCCTCCCACTGATGAGTTTGAGGTCCATATGTTCCATACCCTTGAAACTGGGCAGGGTTTTGTGACAACTCCATTCAATTCACTTGGTGAAAGTTGATGCTGTATGATTTCTGAAGTGAGTTCGTAATAGAATACACCACCATCTGGCTTGTTCTTTTTTTTTTTTTTTTAAGATTTTATTTATTTATTTGACAGAGAGAGATCACAAGTAGGCAGAGAGGCAGGCAGAGAGAGAAAGAGAGGAGGAAGCAGGCTCCCTGCTGAGCAAAGAGCCTGATGCGGGGCTCGATCCCAGGACCCAGGACCCTGAGATCATGACCTGAGCTGAAGGCAGCGGCTTAACCCACTGAGCCACCCAGGCGCCCCATGGCTTGTTCTTTTTTGACATACACCTTACGAACCCTGATCCTATTTATGTAAGAAGTCAATCCAGATATCCAGAAGCCACCGTAGTGAGAAGAATCACAGAGAAGCCTCTTAGAAATGAAGAAACCTAAGGAATCCCTTCATTTGCTTGAGCCTTCCAGCATCCACTGCCAGACACGTAAGTGAGCCAGGAAAACTTGAAGGTCCCTGGGTCAAATGTAATACCTCACAGAGGCTGCACACACTTGTGGAAAACAAATCCCATTGAAGAGAAGCTCACAGTAAAACACTAGAAAGCACACAAGGAAACATACCACCACAATTCTGACTTAGCTAGTGCAACAAATGGGAGAATTTATACTCTGCTAACTACAGATATTAGAACAATTTTTAAAAGTTAAATTTTTAATTTTAATTCTAGTATAGTCAACATAGTGTTATGTTAGTTTCAGGTGTACAATATAGTGATTCAGTGATTTATACATTACTCAGTGTGTGTCATAGTAAGAGTGATATATTAGAGCAATTTGAAGGACTTTTAAGTAAAGGTGTTTAAAATGTCCAAAGGAATAAAGGAAAGAATAGACTCTAGGACAAAAGTAAGATATTATGAAAAAAAAGAGCAGGCAGATTTTAAAAGAAAAGAAATGAAGATTTTAGAAATGTAAATAAATTAAAATTCAATGTCCATATTAAAGAGTATATAATTCAGCTGCAAAGAGAATCTGAGAGAGAGAATCAAAGGGATCTGGGAAAATTACCCAAGAGCAGCACAGAGAAAAAAGAGCAGAAACGTGGAAGAAAAATTAAGACACGAGAAAAGGGGAAACTCAAACTCTTACCTAATAGGAGTTCCAGAAACATAAAATAGAGGAAAAAAAACAAAACAGAAAAAAGCAACGCTTGGGGTGGGAGTGGGGGGAAGGAATATTTGAAGTACCTAAGTGCTGAAAATTGTCCAAAACTAAAGAAGGACCTGAGTTTTCAGGCTGAAGATGCATATTGAGTCCTGAACAAGCTATCTAAAAAACAAAATCACCGAGACAGAAATCACTAATGTAAACATCAACTGGGAAAAAAAAAAGAAAGGAAAAAAGAAAAATGTTACTATGGTGAAAAAAGAGTCTATAAAGGAATAATAATGAGACTGACCAGCCTTTTCTATTTTCCTCTAATAGTAGATGCCAGAAGGTAATGAAACAGTTACATCGAGATATTGAAGTCAATAGTTTCCAGCTTAGAATTCCTTAGCTGACGAAATTCTGATTCAAGAATGTGAGAGAAAATAAAATGAGAGTGAGAGACAAAACAGAGAATTTTACTCGCAGATCTGATGAAGAACAATACTGAAGAACATACTTCACCAGACATAAATTGAGCCCAGAAGGAAAGGATGGGATACAAAAAGCAAATAGTAAGAAAAATCACTGATAAAATATGTTGGGAAAATTAATCGAATAATTATAAAAGTAGTAATGGTGATGACTAATTTAGTGAAGAGCTAAAAGATACATGGGGAATAAAAAAATACTAGATAGAATGAATTGAACACTACATCAAATACTAATGATATGGTGGCTAACTGAACATAATTTAAAAAAAAAAGAAATAAATATGCAAGACCAAAAAAAGATACTATATAGCAATACATAGTTTATAGGAATTGTGAGCTAAGGTGTTTTACTTATTTTTGTTTAAGATCATCTTTAAAGGAAGGGGTTGAAGCTATTTATAGAATCTTGGATGATAAGTATAAATGTTCATATTTTAAGGGTAACCACTAAACATTGAAATAAAAGGTAAAAATTCCAAAACAGTAGGAATAGAAGGCAAGAAAGATGCAAAAAAGAAGCAAAGAGAAAGAAAGTTAAATAAATACAAAATGAGAAGGTGGTAATAAATCCAAAGATGGTATTCCTGGTTTAACAAAGAATGCTAGTTTTCACCATGGTCTGTTCTCTGTCTTCCATGGTCATAGAGTTCTGGTTGGAACATGGCCACCCAGCTAATGGCTTCATTTTCCTGCTTCTTTCATGCTAGGTGTAACCATGTAACTAAGTTCTAGCCAGTGTCACATGAGCAGATGAGAAGTGTGTCATTTCTGGATTTAGGCTTAAGAAATCAGGCTTATGCTCCTTTTTACTCTTTTCTTTCCTTGAGCTAGAACTAACTCCTTTAACCGGTTTCTCCCAGGTAGATAAAGGCAATGCCCTAAGGGAAAGAATAGCAATCCAGAGCAAAGGGGCCACCCTAACAAACTGGACCACTTATCCTAAGACTGTTTCAGGAAAGAGAAATAAACATTGTGATTGGGAGAAGCCAGAGAGGAAGGATCTCTTTCTTACAATCACCTTTTACCCTAATTGATAAACATGATAAATGAAAACTGATTAAAATAGACGACTAAAAGGCTGACTCTCAGAATGAGTTTACACTACCGAAATTCAAATACCGTTATTTACAAGATACACATAAAACATAATGACTCAGAATGGTTGGAAATAAAGAGATGAAAAGATATATACCAGGCAACCACTAACAAAAAGAAAACTATGGTAGCGGGCAAAATAAGATTTAAGGCGAAAAAATGATGGGCAGATAAACATGCAGCGAATTTACCTAGGCAACTGGATTATAGTCCTGGCTTTGCACTTTATACAATGGCACCTTGGGCAAATTGCTTTATTCTTACCTAGTTTCAATTTCCATCAGTATAAAAGATGATAATATTTTATTTGCAGAATTGTGAGAATTAAATGAAATAATACACAGAAAACTGTTTTCCCATAGCCATAAAAATATGGTAACTCCAATTCTATCACATAATTCATTCATTCAACCTTTACTGAGTACCTATGATACACCAGAAACTGTACTGTGAACTAGGAAAACGGAGATAAGTCAGTCATAATACTTTTCATCAGGGATACTATATGTTAAAAAATGAGTTAAAAAATGAGTTTAATAAAGTCTTCCAAGGCCTTGTGATGGGGGTAGAAGGGTGTGCATTTCATCCAGAGTGAGGGGCTAGTTCTAACCTGCAGCAGGGTCAAAAGATTTCATAACAAAGTGATTCTTACATTGAATCCTGATGAGCAGGTGTTTGGATACGCTGAGTAAGAGGAAGGGTATCCCATGAGACAGCACAGCATAAAATTAAGTGGCCTTACGGGGAACTGCATGTGAGGAGCTCAGAGTTGTTTGATGAGACTGGAGAAATAGATACTGGCTAAGATACTGGGACTTCATCCTACAGGTAACAAGTGGGGAGCTATAAGAAGGGCTTATTCAGGGAATGACTCACTCCATTTTGCATTCTAGAAGGCTTACTTTGACCACAGTGTTGAGAGATGGTGGTGGTGGAGGTCCCACCAGCTTTCAGACAGTGAGATTATTAAGGAAAGAAATGCAGTATTTCTGGGCTTGAAACAAAGGACCTGAAACCAGGCAAGAACAGTGAAATGGAGGGAGACAGATAGGAGGGTGACAGGAATGTTCTGTTGTGTGGGACAATTTTCAGATTTTTCCTTTGGGTGACTAGGTGGATTATGAAGACTTTTACTGAGAACATGAGAGAAAAACCAGCTGGCAGGAAATTTACCTTCTGTTTTAATCAAGCTGAGTTTAAGGTCCATGGGACGTCAGGGTAGAAATTTCTGGTAAGAAATCGGCTTTAGGGAACTGGAGATCTGGGGTAGAGATGGCCATTTATGAGTTATCAGCACATGGTTGGTAGTTGAATTCATTCAGGGGTGGGTGTGCACAGACCAGCAGCATTAGAAACAGAGCAAGGGCCGACTATTTTGGCACTCCAACAGGCAAGAGGTGGCAAGAGGGCTGAACAGGAAATGGTTGGAGAACTTGGAGACAGAAGTGTCAAAGGAGCCAGTGGAAGAGAGAGTTTCAAGGACAAAAGTCAGGTCTCCAATGACAAATGCCACAGATGGGTTAAGTAAGAAGAGAACTGAAAATAAAAACCACAACAATCTCATTGTTTAGGGTATTTTTAAAGCCACACATGGCCTTTGTCCGCCTTGGTGGAAGAACGTCTGCAGGGAAAAATGAGTAGTAGATTAAGATATGTGTGTGAGAATAATGGGAACCGGCCTTTATCTCCCAAAAAGCTTAGGTGGGAGGAGGTGGGGACTGGAGGCAGACTGGATCCAGTAAGTGTTCTTAATTTTCAGTTTATTTTAAAAACGTGTGAATGTGTTTGACATGATTAAGAGCCCTGGGAAGATGCTGATAGAAGGAGCCTGGAAGTCCAGGAGAGGGGATAACTCGTGAAAAGCCATTCTTGGCTTGGAACTGGATGGAAACCGATTTCCACGCCAGAAAGATGATCGGAAACGCCATTTGTAACGTTTTCAAAGGGCCGGAGGAGGTGACTTGCCATTTCTTGAGCACTCACTGGGAACCAGTCCCTTTCTCTAATATGAATGTACTGCTGGAACTGGAAGGCGTATCGACTCCGTGGCCGGATTTCTTTTCACGAAACCGTTAATCATTAAAAAGGAATAAAAGGCAGCACTCTCTCCAGCCCAAACCCTACCGCAGAGGCTAACCCATCTGCAATCTTTTTAACATCACAAAGAACACGGCGCCGCTGGTTCGCGAGCGGCTCTGGAGTGCAGCTACCTCCCCTCTCAGTGGACGTCGGTAACTGTCCAGTGCGGTTTCCTTCGAGCCTCCGCGCCCGCAGGAGGGGAGGTGCCCGCGGCCCCGGCAGCCGGCGTTCGGAGGGCGGCAGGCGCGGGCTGCGGGCACCGGGAGGGGAGAGAGGGAGAGAGGTGCCGGGGGCGTCTCGCGGGACTCTCGGCCACCGCCGCTCGGGTGGCCAGCGCGCCGACCCGCTCAGCCCGAGCTTTCCCCGCTGCTCCCGGAGCGCCCGGCAGCCCGTCCCCGGGAACGGCTGCTCGCGTCCGCCGGGCCGCCCGGTGCCCGTGACCACCCGGCGGCCGCTTTCGGTTCCGCGCCTTATAAGGCCTGACAGGGGGGTCACGTGCGTCCCGGGCCGCCCGCTGGGAGGTGGGGGCGGCGGGGGGAGGGGCGGGAAGCGGGGAGGAAAAGGGGAGGGAGCCGGGGGCGGAGGAAGGAGCGAGGGGCGGATTCTGTGGCCGTGGGAGGCGGTGGCAGCGGCGGCGGGGAGCGGACCGCTCGGAGCTGGACCGAGGACTAGGAGGTGGAGGAGGAGGAGGAGGAGGAGGAGGAAGGGACCGGCGCGGGGGCGGGAGAGCTCAGCGCGGCGGAAGCCGGAGACGGCGGGAGGGCCGGTGGCTGGCCCCGGGCAGGAGCCGGGGCGGCGGCGGCGGCGGCGGCCGAGAGGACCGCGGCGAGGGAAGCGCATCCAGCGGCCCCGGCTGCGGCGGCGGGGGCTCGGGTCCCCGCGCCCGGGCGGCCGGCGGGCGCGGGCGGCGCGATGGAGCCGCAGCACGTGCGCCCCGCGCCCGGCGCCCGCAGCCCGGCCTGGGAGGAACCGGTGGGTACAGCGCCCGCGCCCACCCCCTCCCACTTCTCCTCTGCTCCCCCCCGCCCGGGCCGGGTTCCGTTCAGGAAATGGCCCGGGATGAGGTCCCCAGCTGCTTCCCAGCCGGGGCAGCGCTTCCTCCGCCGCCCGGGCTCCTCCTCGCGCGCCGCCCGGAGCGCCTTTGTCCGGCCAGCCGAGGCGCTCCCGGAGGGGCCGCTGGCGAACCGCTGACGACGGCCCTCGGAGGACCGTTTCCTTTGCTTCATCGACTCCTCAACTTTTGACTTGATTTTAGAGCACGGAGGGTAGGAGGAGGGAGAGGAGAATCCCTGACTCTGAGGGCAGCGTGCGGGCTAGGAGGAGACCGCTCTTGCCTCCCGAGACCGCGCCCTGGCAGGCACCTGGGCGCACAGGTTCCCAAGGACCGCGGCGACCGCAGGCTGCTGGCGGCTGGGACCCTGGAGCCACGCCTCCTGCTAGCGGCTACGGCCCCGGGGTTCAAGGGTTTTGCCCAGGATGAAGCGGGGAGCTAACCTCGATCTCCTGCACATGCCACCCAGAGGCTGGGTCATTTCAGGGACCGAGAGGAGCGTGTGCGTGTGTTTTGTGTGTGTGAGGATAAGGAGGAAGAGATCGGGGGGGCTTTGGATTTGTTCCCTCAAACTCCTCCAACTTCCTTCTCTCTTCCAACTCAGACTGTCAGAACCATCTCACATCCCTCCAGGGATTCTACCCCGGAATCCCCGTCTCACTCAGAGCTCTGTAATCCTGTGTGGGCTGCCTTTTCCTTGGCATCGAATTTTGGCTCTCCACTCCCTGCCTCGATGTTTGCTACTCCGTCCTGGTTGAAATTCTTGAACCTGTCTGGAAACCCTCGTCTGAAATTTCTGGCCTCACCCGTGTTCTGTTCAACGTGTTCGGATGTTCTTTTCCCAGGGACTCTGCGTGTCTGCTCAGACTGGCCCTCTGCCTGTTAAGAGTTTCTAGGTCAGGTGTCAGGCTTGGTTCTCCTTTTTCTTTTCTAGTAGGTACACTCTAGGTTCCTTTGCCCAAATGCATTTCTCTGCTTCTTGTTTCCCGACCTTTCAAAAGTGTCCTTGGACTCTGACCCATCTGTATCTGCAGCTGTCTTTGCTTTTGCAAATTTGAACATGTTGTTAGGTTGCCCATCTGCTCCTATTTCTTCTATTGTGGTTGTCACTGGGGATTAAATTGTTCTTGAAACTAAAACTACAATTCTGTTTTGAAGTTTAAATCAAAGATCACTGAGAACTAAATTCATTGACCTGGTTTTGTTACCTTTTTTTTTTTTGTTGGTTTGTTTAAGCTTTAAACGTTCCTATATGAAGTCCCTTTTGAACCCAGATGCTTTAAGCCAACACCAATCACAGTGAAAAATGCCCTGTTATATAGTATTTTGCTTTAGGGGACCGATGGCAGAACTACTTCATGCCTAGAAAAATAGAGAAAAAGTTTAATGTTGCTTACTTCAGGTGACAAAAATGAAAGTGCTCCTTTATTTGCCTTTAAAACTAGAGCCCTAACAGAAATGTGTGTGAATGAACTGTGATGCTTTCTCCAGACTGCAGAACTCTCCTTAAAAAAAATTGGTTTTATTTTCTTTAAACACTGAAGGCCTTTTTATTCACTCAAAAGAGATTTTATCCCTCACCTCCTGTGTTCCAGGACTTTTGGATATAGCCGTTAACACAAACATGAATCCTTGCATCCTCACAGAGCATACATTCTTAACAGAATGTCTTGTTTCGTGTATGTTAAGAGTTGAAATTCAGACAGTTAAAAAAAAAAAATCTTCAGAGGTCTCATGTATGTGGCACAAAATGATACTTTGACAAAGTGATTTTATTTGCCAACCTGTGGTCATACGGGTATGTCTAATTCTAAGAATTCTCATTTAAGTTCCTTAAAAAAATGTTACCCAAGTTACTGAAAAGTGGCATAGACAAGAAACAGGGTGATAAATTGGGGGGGGGAAGAATGCTTAAATGTTAATTTAAGTATTTGAATCGGAGGGAGGAAAATCAGCTTTGTATAAACATGTTTTGAAAGGACACAAAATCCATCAAAATCAGGAATTCTGAACTTATCTTGGGTCAATGAGCCCTTTAAGAGTCTAACCAGAGTTGGGGCACCTGGGTGGCTCAGTGGGTTAAAGAATCTAACCAAAGCTATGGCGTCTTTCCCCACAATGTATCTATGCAACACGCATATAAGAATAATAATAAAATTTCAGGCGGGTCAGAATTCCTGAAGCCCAGTTGGTGGACCCTCAAAGACCATGGGCTAAGAACATCTGCTTTGACTAGGAGTTCATTTGGCAGTTATTGAAAATCTACTGTCTGATTTCAAATATCAACAATTTTAATACTTTACCATAAAAGTATACTCCTTTATATTTATAATAAGAATATTTAATATTGAATAGGAAATATTCACAACACATAGACCCTGAATTATTCCTTATTGTGTATAAAGACGTACCTATAAGGATTTATTCTCTTTGTTCTTTTTTGATGAAACCTAAAACATGATGATACGATTCTGCCTAGAACTGTTCAGACAGATGAGTAAACATAATCTCAGGAACTGATGCTGAATAGTAGTAAAGAGAACAGAACTTCTGGCTTGCAATGTACCCATGTCTGGAGCTGAGGGTCAGCTACTGGGCTTTATGACATTCTTTGTATTTGGAGATAAAATGAAGTTATTGAGTTAAGTGAGGGCATTTAAATAAACAGTTAGCCTTATCATTATTCCAGCTAGGGCATCAGGCCTAAAAGAAGATAAATGTTAGCATTTGGGCTTCTGTGTATTTTCCTTAATACTAGCTTTGGGATGTAATCAAATCCATGGGCAGAGAGAGGCATTACCTAAATTCCTAATCAATACAAAAATATTTTGGTGGTGGGAGGGAAAACATTTAGGGAAATAACCCTTACTCATAGATGATGTCCTAGGGTAGGAGTGGGGAGATGGGTAGCTTGAATTCCAGCCAAAACTCAGAAACTGTGGGAGTATTTACAAAGCAGACCTCAGACAGTGACACTAGGACATTAGGGTACTAAAATTTGTTTTTTATTTCCATATGGTTTTAATCTACTTGGCTTTGATGGAATGATTCAAAACTAATAGAAAATTAGCAAGGGAGGAGTTTCAAAGGAAAAGGGGCCAAAATATAAATAAGAAGTTACAAGCATATTTGTACATTAGGCCTAGATGACAAAAGGTTTTTTGCCTCAGGTACAGGGATGCCCCTAGGTACATGTAGCTGCTATCATGATGAATCTAAAATATCTTATCCAAGTAACAACCCAGAGAAAATTTTGATGGAGTAAAGTTTTGAATGTTGAATTTCAAATATATAACAGATAGTATATTGTGGCAGGCGAGAATTCTACCACTGAACCACCAATGCTAGATAGTATATTGTGGAAGTAGTTATAAAGTTTGAATGAAAGCAGACCTGTACTTATTCAGCCTGCAGTGTTCTTTGCATGGTTCCCATTGACTAGGAGTATGAGTCCTAGAATGTTACTGTTTGAAAGTCCAACTTGGGTTCTTCAGTACACAAGTGTAGAGTTCTACACATTTGTGATACAGTGTTTAACATAAAAGCATAGACCATAAGGGACTTAAAGGTTGCAAATGGATATTAAACTTTTTTGTTATAGGTAAGGATCAATAATAAGACTATAATTTAAAATATCTATCCGTGTGAATATGTGAATGCTAATATTCACAAAGTTGGTATCAGAATGAGAATTGGCTGTGATTTATACATCTTCAGAGTAATAATTTTTCCTTCTTTAAATGGGGCAGAAAGCCCTATAAAGTAGAAACCTAATTTAGTGCTAGCTCCTATTTCCATTTCATCCCAAATGCAGTGTCTGCATGGCTTATGTCAAAGTTTTTAATAGCATGTTTGTGATATAATATGTACCAAACAAAGATTTCAGAGTAACAATAATAAATATGTAAGACTCATCTAAGAAATTATTTGAATAAAGTCTAAAAACACCAAGTAAGGTAAAAGTCAAGGGAATCTTGTAAATTGAAGAAATAATGTAATATGCCACATATTTGAAATTTGTTTCAGTTGCCATTCTGAGCTACATTAAAATGGTTGAAAATATGGCGCTCTTGACATTGCTATTATATTTTTAGCAGAAATGAAGTGCATTACAGGTATACGATATACAGATTGGATATTCATTCTGGAAGCTTCTAATTTACGGATAAGAACTGAAAAGAATCTAATGGATCAGGTACTTTACATTAGGTATTACTTGAAACAGTCTCCTTAGAAGAGGTAATTAAAGAAAAGAGGGTTTTCATGAACTGCCTTTTGAGGGAAATGAAGTGACATTCCTTCATTTGCCTACACACTGTTTTCACTCTGAGCATTCTATGTGCTAGGGAAACTGTAGAGCAGGGATAATTTATTTAGCATGAGTAGGCTAAGACTGGCTGTGCCTTCAAAGTCACAACCAAGTTTTAGAACTCGTTACAGGAGTCTTTGAAGAGCAGGTACAACTGAGGTTAAGTTTTTAATGGAGTATAAATACCTTCACTTTGAGGTATTAATTGCCCAGCTCTTGCACATGAAACACTTCTAAGGTATCTTTCAGCAGTCAGTGTCTGAATCAGAATAAGAAATGTATTCAGCCCTTTTCTTCAGATCTCAGGATGGGCATGGGTGTTCAACAATGTATTTCAGTTTAATCACTCTATCTGGACTCAGGAACATGTTACTATATAAAATTTGAAAGCCTAAAATGTGAATACAAACATAATAATTGACAAACTAACTTTTGTTACATGGTGTGCTGAAGTGAATAGAATATTAGCATAGTGATCACCTGATTTTGACTTTGGTCCTAACTCATGATTAGGGCCTCACCGTCATTAAAGGAGAGGTCTGAACTAGGTTTATTCTTTCAAAAGGCCCTTTGCTAAGTGTTCTTATCTACACTGACAAACCATTGGACTCATCAGTGACCAGACAGCTAGGTTGGGCTGAAGGCCGTTACTTTGGTTATTTTTCTCTTAAAGAATTCCCGTCACAACAATATGTTCTGTGTAGATCTAGAATCACATATTTACAAAACTATAAGGGCTCTTAAAAGTTCAATTTGCCTAGCTCCTTCCCTTCCTAAAGAGGACAACAGAAGCTGGAGAAGTAGCTTCCATCAGTTAGTATTTCAAGGCAGCAATCTCCTGTCTTTGAAGATTCAAACAGGCACATTTTACATTTTAATCAGCAATGTGGATATATAGTATTGGGATTGAATATTGTTTCGTCTAACCTCTTCGAACTGTTAATTTTGACATAGCAATCAAATTAGTGTTGAGGGTAAGGTTACAACTGAAAAGAAACAAAACTCCAATAGAATGCTAGTTTGGAGGACCCTTAAAGGTCATGTCAGCTGAAAAAGTAGAAGGTCATATCAACTGAAAACTAGGAACAGGGACTGAAGGACACGAACACGCTGAAGAGATTAAGTGCTTTACTGAAGTGTGAAGAGTCTCCACAGTCTGGCGGGGACTTTTTGCCCTACTTAAAAACACAGCTAAGTTTAGAGTTCTCCGTGGATGACAAGAGGAATCTGTCATCTTAGTATCTTCTCCCCCAAGCCCTCCCACACCTACATGGGTTCTTTGACGCTCAGCGTGCACACCCCGCTGCGAGGCTGCTGTTTCCAAGTGCCGGCTTAGCCCCCTCGCTTGGGACGAGTTGTGAGCGGTCGCCGCAGCCTGTTGATCCCATTTCCTCCCGCTCTGGTCCGGGTTAGGGAGTGGCTCTCCCAGGACCTCCAGTGTTTTCGTGCTCGGGCAAGGGTGTTCACATGGTCTCGGTGCATTGTTTTCTTCCAGGCAGTCTCGGCTGGCGCTTCAGTTTAGACATTTATTTTGCATTCTGTGGTCTTGGGCCGTGTGTACTCTCTTGTTTCTGCGCTCTCTCCACGCCCTTCCCAGTTTCCTGTTAGCCAAAGGGATCGCTCTTTCTGAACGAAAAGTTCTCAGAGCGGAGTGGAACCTCCCGGAAAATGCTCTTCTCTTCCGTGTGCGCCGGATGGAGGTGGGGGTGGGCCAGAAACTAAGCGCCGCGGTCGGGATTGCTGAGAGGACCCAAACCCCGAGGCAGAGGCGGGAGAGGTACGGTTCAGCAGAGATGCGCTGAGGGGTCGTGAGACGGACGAGGGGCAGCGCCCAGCCATCTGGGGAGGCGGAACTGCTTTGATTCAGTGGGAACTGTGCGGCGAGGCCCAAGGTTCTGGAGAGATTCTAGGTCTGGGGGTGGCAGGGTGTACCCAAGGGAGTCGGGAGGAAGCTGTAGGTTCCCTTTCTACTCCAGGGGCCGTCCTTGCCCTGTGAGCCAAGGCAGGGAGCTTAGCCGCTGCCCGACTCGCGGGGCTGGGCTGCGAAGGTTTCCTGCCCACCCCCTATCCCCCGGTCCATCCTAGGGACCCCAGGCTCCTGGGGGAAGTAGTAGGTCGCCCCGGTCCCTCTGTCACTCCCATCCTCTGTACCCGTGCAGGTCGTATTCTGGGTCAGGAACCCCGTAACATCCCGAGGCTGGGTACACAGGGGTCCCAAGCGGGCAGGGGTCCGCGTCTCCTGTGCCCCACCGCCCTCGCCGCTCTGGAGCCGGGTAGAGGGGCTTGGAGGGCCGCGGCTCGGAGGGCGTCTGATCCCCCGCGCCCCTTCGCCTGCGGGGGCGGCTGGGGGAGCGGAAGATGGCGGCTGCGGCCCGGCGCGGGGCTCTGGGCCCGGCTCGGACCGAGCGCACGCACTGACCGCCGCTGCCGCCCCCGCCGGGCGGTGCTGTGTCCCCACAGGAGTCGGAAAGGATGGCCGGGGCCAGCAGCCAGCACCACCCTCCGGGCGCCGCGGGAGGAGCGGCCGCCGGAGCCGGCGCTGCGGTCACCCCCGCCGCTGCGTCGGCGGGGCCCGGAGACGATTCCTCTGACAGCGAAGCGGAGCAAGAGGGACCCCAGAAACTGATCCGCAAAGTGTCCACCTCGGGGCAGATCCGGACCAAGGTGAGGCGAGCCCTCGGGCAGCGCGGAAGGCGGGAGGCTTCGGGGCGGGGAAGAGGAGCGAGGGCGCCTGGGGTGCTCGGAGCGCGCGCCGGAGATCCCGGGAACGTGGGGCGCAAGGTGAGGGCGGGGCCTGACCCGGGGGCGGGGCCGGGGGAGCTGGACCGCCGCGCGGCCGGAAGGGATTCCCGGCCCCGCACCGGAGGCCGCCAGGGTGGGCTCCCGGGGGCTGGCGGCTGCGTTGGAGGAGCTGGGAACGAGCGGCTCGGCGGGAGCGTGGGAAAATGTTGAAGCGCTCTAGAGAGTTCCCACCCAGGGAACTTAAAAGGACTGTTTTATTTTTTTGTCCTCCCTGAGTGCGGTGCTTGGGTGGAGTATGTGCCTAGCCTAGGGAGCCCGGCGCAGGCCGACCAGCCAGAGATGCAAAACGCACCGCCCCCGCCCCCCCAGTTCCCTTCCCGCGAGCAGCAGCCGTCTCCTCCCCAGGACCACTCTGAAAGGATGGGTGGGGAGGTGACAGCAGACAGCCGCCTTACCTCCCGCTGCCATTTGGAAGGCAGAAGTCCAGGCGCGACGCCTGGGTAAATGATGCTGGCGGTAGAACACCCTGCGTGACACATCAGCAAGCGAGGCTTTTGAGTAGTGGGTTCCTGCTCAGCACGGTGTTCGGATCTTAACAGCCACGGTTATCTTAATGAAGATTAACCGCCTTGTGTAATATGTGCTGTTACTCGTGTGTCTGTAGCAGATGCTTTTGAGAGCTCAAAGTTGAAGAGTTTTAAATAGATCTTGAGCATATACGTAGGAAATGCTTACCACACTGAAGGGTTATTTATATTTTAAAGTTTTCATCGTACTTTAAAACACATCGTACTTTTGAAGTCTGTTATCACTGGGGTACTTTAAGGAAGTTATTTGAAGAGAACCAATGAAATTACTGGGCTTGTGTGCTCTCATTAAAAGTAAATTTGTAAAAGTTAATTTTATACTTAGTTTTATGAGAATTCGTTTTTTAAGATCAATGGACTCCTATGAGAGTAGAACTTTTATTACATGTTTATGAAATCATGTTTTCTTTAGCCTGTATCCTTATTTTCTAGAATGATTAGGGGTAAGCACATGCAAGTGGTAACAAGATGCCCTTAGCAAAGAGTCAAAGATTGCTTCTGTCATTTTTTTAACTGCCCACTGTAACGAATTTTAATAGTGACATTTCTTCATTTAATAAAAACTGTGATAACTTAAGGATTTGGATTTAATATGTTTTTAGAAGATTAAGGCTAAACAAGATAGTGACTTTCTAACAGTGCCTTTAACATCTGAAATCTCAATTTTAAAAAAGTTCATGAAACTGTGTTACTAGTGAACAAAATGGCAGGTTTAAAAAGTGGCATATTTTTTAGATTCTTATGCAATGGTTAAAATTCCATGCAAAACGTATCAAAAATTACCAGTACATTTATAATGCTTGAAAGAAAATTTAGAGATGGCTCTAATTTGAGTTAAGTTAAACGACAAATTTGAGGGGGTACAATTAAAATTTGTAGGTCTCATGAATTCATGGTAATAGCTAAGTTTATATATTTTAAATTTTATATTATCTATGGTTTGGGGTAAGCCATGTTTTTAAGACTAAGAATAATTTTTAAAAGTTCATTTATTATTGGTTTTCCATTTAACTTTCTAATAAAAATATTTAGCACAGGTTTTTTTTCCCCATGATTAGAGATAGTGATCATTAAATGAAATATTTCTTAAATTTCACAAGATATATTAAATTTCAGAAGTCCTGCATTTTATACTAACTCATACAAGTGCATGTAACTTCATCAGCATTTTCATACATGAACAGCTGAGATCCAGGCCTAAAACTTCTGAGTCGGGTGAGCCTCAGCCTTTCTGCGTGCCCCTCCCACCTCCATCCAGACTGTATATATATGCTACAGGTTTCATCAGTTACATCTCTTTATCACACATATTGATTCTCAGGGAAGAAAGCTAGTGCAGTAAGAGGATTAATAAAGTGAGAACTGCTAAATTTAATACTGGTTCCTAGCCTGTATTAAATTTCCTAAATTTAATACCGGTTCAATTATGGTCCAGGTAAGAGTTAAGGGAAAAGATCTTTTAGAAAAAGACTGTGCTTGCTTGATCATCTCCACAGATATGTAAGATGGGAGAGTCTAGAGGAGAATGAGACCAGGACTAGCCTAAGAGCTAGTGGGTTTTGAGACAGAAAGCAGTTCTGGGACGCTTAGGTGGCTCAGTTGGTTAAGCCTCTGGCTCTTGATTTGCACTCAATGTGGATGTGATCTCAGGGTCATGAGATGTGATGTGATCTCAGGGTCATGAGATCCAGCCCTCTGTAGGGCTCAGCACTCAGTATGGAGTCTGCTGGAGATTCTCTCTCTCCTTCTTCCTTTGCTCCTACCCTGCTCATGCGTGCGCACGCTCTCTCTCTCTCTCTCTAAATAAATCTTTAAAAAAGAAATAAAAATATTTATTAAATGAATAATGTATATATTTTACAGTTATATATAATGCTTCATATATATAGGTATTATTATTAAAACATGTTATTTATTTTGGTTTCCTTTAAGAGCCTTATGATCATGAAGTTGTCTGGTTAGCTTAGGTTTGGGATAAAAAAGGCCACCAAAGTAATTGCCTTATTTAAAGTGTTCTTTGTTGTAAATGCTGATTTGTGTTTTAAATAATTTGAATTATCTTAAATTAATTGTGGCATGTGGAGAGTATCCAGGTACTTCTTAACTGAAATAAGTATCGTGCGCCCGTAATAAGATATTGAACAGTGTGAGAGGCTATTCAGTGATGGGAGGGAATTCTGTGAAAAGTCAAATCTCCCTCTCACTCCAGACCTTCTAGTCTCCATCGCAGAGGCAATTGTTGGCATTTTTCTTGGTATACTTCCAGAAAATGTCTATGAATGTACATATGTTTCTTTAAAAAGTACAAGTGGGAACATTCTGTGCACAATGCTGTGTCTTGTTTGGAGTTTGAATATCATCATTTCCCTAATGGTGTGTACACATCTACCTCATTCTTTTTAATGGTGGGGAAGTATTCCATTATGGTAGGTTGAACTACATGAATTTGTGAGGTCAGTAGGTCAGAAATGGTCAAGAGTAGGTCAAAAATGGCCAAGGGCCTGGGAGGTCTGGGAACTGGGAAGACGCTGTTGAAAAGGTACAGACGTTCAGTTCTAGAATGAATAAGTTCTGGGAATCTAATGGGCAGCATAGTGACTATAGCTAACAATACTGTATTGTATCCTTGAAATTTGCTGAGAATAGATCTTAAGCATTCCTACTTTTTAAAGAAGATTTTGTTTATTTATTTATTAGAAAGAGAGAGAGAGGAAAGAGAGAGAGAGCAGGGGGAGGGGCAGAGGGCGAAGGAGAGAGAATCTGGAGCAGAATCGCCACTGGGCGCAGAGCCCGACTTGGGGCTTGATCTCATGACCCTAAAATCACGACCTGAGTCAAAATCAAGAGTCAGATGCTTAACTGACTGAGCCTCCCAGGCACTCCTAGATTTTAAGCATCCTTAAACACGAGCACAGACACACACACATTAATTAAGTGAGGTGCGTGCTGGTTATGTTAATTAACCTAATTGTGGTAATTATTTCACAATATGTATGTCTATCAAATTATTACATTGTATACTTTAAATATAATTTTGTTTGTCAATTATATCTCCACGGAGCTGGGAAGAAGTGGTTGAATGTGGGAAATTTCATATGGTTCGGCCTAACCTGATAGATCATCATTTAATTACCTCGTTCTCTATGGACCTTCTCTGTGGAAGTTCTCTATGGTTATTTTAGGACAACACTAATCTCAGTTTTGTTTATTTGTTTTGCAGTGGATATGATGACTTTTATTTATTTATTTATTGACAGAAAGTTGGATTTATTGGTGGGCATGAATATGACGGGAGGGGGTAGTGCCAAGGTTCTCATGAGTGCAGAGCCTTCCATTTGTCCAAGGGATCATGGTTAGGGATGTATTTGACCCCACAGCCATCTGGGATAAGCCGCTTTTCAGCCATGTCTTCAAATTCATCCACATTGAACTTAGTAAAGCCCCACTTCTTAGAGATGTGGCTCTTCTGGCGGCCAGGGAACTTGAACTTGGCCCTGTGTAAGGCCTCAATCACATGCTCCTTGTTCTGCAGCTTGGTACGGATGGACATGATGACTTGGCCAATGTGGACCCTGGCTATTGTGCCCTGGGGCTTTCCAAAGGTACCCTGCATACCTATCTGCAGCCTAAATTGGAAATAGCCATGAGGTCAGACCCTGCATCCACCCAAAGGGCTGTCTCTAAGGTCCCTTAGGGCAACCCATATAATAAACAGGCTGCATACACTACCAAGAAGGCTACTTATGATGACTTTTAAAGTAAAAAATAAGACTGGCATGCTTTTTTTTTTTTTTCAAAAGATTTTATTTATTTATTTGACAGAGATATACAGAGCGAGAGAGGGAATACAAGAGGGGGGTGGGAGAGGGAGAAGCAGGCTTCCTGCCGAATAGGGAGCCCAATATGGGGCTCGATCCCAGGATGCTGGGATCATGACCTGAGCTGAAGGCAGAGGCTTAACCCACTGAGCCACCCAGGAGCCCCAAGACTGGCATGCTTTTAAAATTAGTCTGATTTAATAATGAAATTCTCCCATACATTTTAGTATCCTCCTCACATTCCCCACTTTGTATACTCTTTGTTCTCCTTTTCATTTTTTTCTTGTTCTTTGCCCTTGCTGTGTACTATTTTTCTCTTCTCTGTTTTTCACTTTTTCCTTTCTCTGTATCAGCTAAGTAGAATTTCGGGTAGTCTCAGCTAGCTACTCGGGTGTTAAACAGTAGATAATTTTATGGCTGCCTCTGTTTCCCCAAAGGAAAAAAAAAATCCTTTACTTAAAAAAGTGGAAATGGTGCCGATGTGAGAAAGCCAATGGGAGCTATAATTCATCCCATCTCTTCCTCTCTCCTTATTGTTAGCTCTTATTCCTAATTCTTAGTTCTATCTTAAGGAGGAGGTTCATTTTACATTCAGATTTACCATTAGAGAAAATTTTGCAGATATTTATTAAGGACGAGACTTTCTGAAGCAGCGTTAATATAAACTCAGACCACCTTGGTTTTGAACATGAATGTGAAAGAAGCTTTGTTTGCTCTTTTTTGCCCGATGGATACTGTTGGCCCATGAATACTGGGACTGGCTGGAGGAATCTCGGTCAGATTTGCAGACTGAGATTGTTCAACCATCGTAAGCCACGTGGTATCAACAAAGGAGCCATCTCTGACTTTTTCTGACAATGACTCATCTCCGCCAAGGTCTTGAAGCTTCATGTGTCAAAAATATCTCCTAATTAGGTTTACTGTGCTCTCATTGATCTGGCATTTCTATGTATTCTTACAGTTAATTTGGAATATTAATGGGTCTTTCTTTTTATGGGTCTTTAAATTTAGGTAACACATACCTAAACCCCTAAATGATATTCAGAACTTTGCAACATTATATCTGGGTTAAGACATCTCTTTAAGCACAGTAACAAAATAGTCATCACAATCTTCAGTTTGTACCTCGGTTTTACTTTAACATGAAAGTTGTATAAATAAATTCTAGTGCCTTGTAAGGCACTATATGGAAATATTGATTTGTATTTTCCCCTGCTTAATGAGATGCAGTTGGTGCAACTAAAACATTATCTTTCACCGTAACTGTAGTTAGAGTAGTCTAGGGAAGAAATGCTCAGCATTTTTCAAATTGTAGGTGGGAGCCCATTAGTGGGCCATGATAGTTTACATCTAACATCTGAAACAGACAGAATAGATTAGAAACTATTACTCAAAACTTTTAACCACAATTCTGAATGGAATTTTTGGATGGGGTAGTGATCCAAATATGAGGAGAAGCAGAAACATGGCCAGAAGATTGTTAAGAAATGAGAATAAAATAATATTGATAGGTTTTTTGTTCAGAAGCTCAATATGATATAAGAGGTGAGTAGGAATTTTAGTATTTTGCCAGGTGGTGAGCAGGAAGGTATTTTGAATAAAAAGAATAATTAACATTCATCTAGGGCAGAACTTGATGAACTTTTTCTGTAGAGGTTCAGAGAGTAAAGTCTTAAGCTTTGTGGGACATAAAGTCTATGTCAAAATTACTCAGCTCTACCGTTGTCATGTGAAAGCAGCCATAGATAATCCTTTTTTTTTTTTCTGAAGATTTTATTTATTTATTTGACAGATCACAAGTAGGCAGGGAGGCAGGCAGAGAGAGAGGGAGAAGCAGGCTCCCTGCTGAGAAGAGAGCCCGATGGAGGGCTTGATCCCAGGACTCTGGGATCATGACCCAAGCTGAAGGCAGAGGCTTAACCCACTGAGCCACCCCGGCGCCCCATCCATTGACAATCCTTAAGTGAATAAGTGGTGTGGTAATACTTTAAGGACATGAAATTTGAATTTCATATTGTTTTCAGGTATTAAGAAATACTCTTTATCTCTTCTTTTTTTTTAAAAAAAGCCATTTGAACTTGTGAAAACCTTCGTAACTGATGGGCTATACAAAATCAGGTAGCCAGAAGAAAATGGCCCATACTTTGGCTGGTGGGCTGTAGTTTTCTGACCCCTGTTTTAGATGATGGAAAACGGTACAGTTTGGTTTGCAACGCACTGCAAAGTTAAGGTGCTGCTCAATGCTTTCAGCATTTAAGGGACCAAATAAAGCTAGATTTCAATCCATTTAAAAATCTCATCTTTGTAGAACATTTTATTTTTAGCTTGGTTTGCGTCTTTGCTTCCATTTTAATGTGAACTAAATATAGACTGGAAACTCTGAGTCCTGGTACAGTTAATACATGGTATAACAGCTTTCTTTCCATTTTGATTACAAGTTAAACATGATATTCCATTATTAAAGATAAGAGACATAATAAATAATTTACTAAACCTTTACATCTAACTGAAGATGCCTAATTTGAAAGTATCTAAATTTAGAAAGCTCTTGCTTAGTTTAAGGTTGCACGTTTGCTGTTGTGGTAGGAGTGACAAAAGGTTATATGACACGACCATTGTCAACCACCCGGGCTCCTTTCTGTTTCCAGGGGACAGGGTTTCACTCCTATTGGATGTGTTAGGCTTTCTTTACTCAGGAAATGTGTTTATAAGCAAAGGTTTTAATTAAAGAGAGTTTGTTTTATATCTAAGAACAGACCTTCGAAAAAGGCCGTAACATGTTAGTACATTATTTTCCCTTGGCAAATTTGTGTGATTTTGCTGGGTATCGCGTATATTTCTCCATGAATATTTAGTCACTTGGAACACTTTTATATTTTTGATTTGGTTAAGTGGCTTAAAATGACCAGTAACCGTTATTGAAAACAGCCTTAATTTAGGATTCAGTGCTCGTTGTTTTTGCTTCAGGTAGTCATTTTTTTTTTTTCAAATGAACGTATATGATAATAATCTCCCCTCCCCTTGCTCTTTGTTATGAGGATATTTGGAAGACTATTAGGCTCTTGTTTTATACCAAAAAAATATGATTAACTTTATCATGCATGGAGTTGGAATTTCTAACCTTCTCCCTGTGCCGTTTGAGTCCCATGACTTTTTCAGACCACCAACATGTGATTTACTATAATAAATCTTTATGTATAGTCTTGGGGCATTTATGTCAGAAATTTTAAAATACATTTCTACTTAGCATTTTATTGTTTACAGAGCAGTTTTTGTAACTGAATGAACTGAATAAACAGGAGCTTATGTAACAGTTCTGCAAAATTACCTAAATTTTATAAATCATAAATCCAAGACTCCGTTTAGTATCTGCTGAGTAAATGGCAGGCTGGAACTCAAAAGCGAGACTTGTTACCATTATTCCCTGGCACAGTGGACCCAATGGTAGGTTCCAGATTCCTTTTTTCAGGAGTTCCATCAGCTTTTTGGTTTGAAGCCTTACCTCTACAGCGTACAGGCACAGATGGGGACTGGCTGTCTCCACTTCCCTTCCCCACTCCACGCTTCCCCTGTCCCTGTCCTTCTCCTCTCTCTACCCCTTCCTCCTCCTTCCTGCCCTGCCCTTCATCAGTCTTTTTAGTCTGTAAGTATATCTCTCACCAATGTTATGGATTTTATAATGTCTTTTTGCATCTGAACCCCACATTTTTTTGTGACACGTTTAAGAGTGTGTGTTTGCAAAGTAAATTTCTGAATAAAAAATTTCAGCTGAAATTTCTCCTGATTTTAATTACTGTTAGCAAAATCGTGGAATCACTTTGAAAAACATCTTTAGAAGGACTAAGTGAGAAGAAATGCTTTTAGGTAGCCAACTCTTTAAGTAGGTTTTCAAAGAAAACTGTTAGTTTCACTTCCATAAGGTAAGATGCTATTTTTAAAAGGTCATGATATAGTGTTAAAAAGAATTATATAAGGTAATTTTTCATGTGGCCCATTAAAACATAGTTGAGGAAAAAGTATACATAGAATTTATTTTTAACTAGTTAAGAGATGAAAATGACATTTGGGGTGCCATTTTCTCCATCTACCTATTTTATTTAAATGAGAAATTTTGCCAAGCTGTATACCTGAGCAGGCATACTGTTTTGATTTGGATTATTTATGTAAACTCATATAGTACCTTAAAGTTACAACAGAGGTACGTGGATGACTCAGTCAGTTAAGTTACTGATTCAGGTCATAGTCTCAGGGTCATGAGTTTGAGCCCTGCTTTGGGCTCAGCACTGAGTGTGGAGCCTGCTTCAGATTCTCTCTCTCCCTCTCCCTTCACCATGTTCGTTCTTGCTCTCTCTCTAAAAAAAAAAATTATAATATTAAAGTAATGTTATAATATAATGTTAGATATCATTAATATATAATAAATATAAATTTATATATGCTTACATATGTAAATACATATAATGTGTATTATAGATGCTATAGGAACATAGTATATAATTATAATGTTCTATGAACATGTTATATGCATGTTACATATATGAACATATCTCTGTAATTTGTGAAGCAGAATGGTAAAACAAGCAGCCCTGAATCCAGCATAAGAACCAGG
The DNA here is from genome assembly GCF_020171115.1 of Neogale vison. NCBI lineage: Eukaryota > Metazoa > Chordata > Mammalia > Carnivora > Mustelidae > Neogale > Neogale vison. Next base: position 113,749,120 of record NC_058095.1, on the reverse strand, counting down.
ATATTTCCAGGCCCCTATATCGACCCGGGTGCTCCTTCTCTTTTTTATTCCTTTGTTGCCCCTCAGTTCATTCAAAAAGATATGTATGGTGTTTCCAAGCACCTTCATAGGTGCTGGGGATTGAACAATAAACAAAATAGACAAAAACCTCTGCCTTCTTGGAGTTCACATTGTAATGCAGGCAGAAGTTATAAACTCATAAATATGTAAACTGTGTCACATATTAGGAGGTGGGAAGTGCTGTAGAGAAAAAACATGAGTGGGGGTGGGGTTGGAAGGGGAAAGATCTTCCTGAGAAGGTGACATCTGAGCAAAGATCTTGAGGGAACGGATCACGGACTTCTGAGGGAAAAGCAATGTAGGCAAAAGGAACAGCAGATGCAAAGACCGAGAGACAGAAGCTATGATAAGGAGAGGGATCAGTGCGATGAAGTTGGGGGTGGTGGGAGTCAGGGGAAGCAGGTAGAAAATTGGAAGTAGGTAAACAGTGTCAATAGTAAAGTGGTACTCGAGAGAAGAGTTCTTAGCTTGGGGTTCATGCATTCCATAGCATGGATGGGCTTTGGAGGGCTCCCCGCATTTTATATCTGTGTATACATCCCTCAGAAGACTGAAACCATTGATTTGTAAAAGGGAATTGCAGGACGGACCATAAATGATGGATGAAAAAAAATACACATAACACTGTAACCAACAGTTGTTGTGGCCGTTTGAAGACATGCTACAGTGGGGGGTGGGTTCAGTGAAATGAATCATCTTGAGTGGGATAGGATAGCAAGGTTCCTTTCAGGAGTTAGTAGTATTGGGTTTGTATCTTGGCTCTTTCGGGTCCTACTAGGTGACCTTAGTCATGTTACTTAACGTGACAGAGAATGCTGTGCCCATCAGGTTCTATTTCTACTGTTCTTCCTGGCCCTCTGTTGGACTTCATTTCCCCCTGCAGATAGGTGAGGTTATGTGACTGAGTTCAGGCCAGGGGAATATGGATGGGAGTGACGTTTGTTGTTTGGCTTCTGAAGCGTTTTATGGGACTCTGTGTTTTGTCTCTTCTCTCACCTGCCAGCTAGATGTAGAGTATCTAGCGAGAGGAGCTTGGATCCTTGAATGACTTCATGGAGCACAGCCTCTTTGCTCCTGTCCCTAAACCTCACTGGTCCCATTGGATGGTGACACTAGAAGGAAATAGACCTTTACTGTGTTAAGCCTCTGAGATTTGGGCATTGTGTGCTGTATCAGCATACTGTGACCAATACAGTTCATTTCTGTGAAGGCCAGGGTTCTCATTTACGGAACGGATATAGTGATTTTTGCCTCATAGGGTAGGTAGATAATGAAAGATAAAGAAATACACCATATGCTTCTATATCCTTGATTTTTATAAATATTTTTTAAAATTAAAAAAAATTATTTTTGGAAATTGATATAAAATCTGGATAACTCAATTATTCACAATACATGTATTTCCTAAATAACTTAATCAGTAGGGTATATAGACTGCTGTGCTTTGTTGACTTTTTAAAAGTCTTGATAAAACTATTATGTTCTATAGCCATTATTTTATCATTAAAAATAAAATGTCTTTTGGGCGTCTGGGTTCTCAGTGGGTTAAAGCCTCTGCCTTAAGCTCAGGTCATGATCTCAGGGTCCTGGGATCAAGCCCCCCATCAGGCTCTCTGCTCAGCAGGGAGCCTGCTTCCTCCTCTCTCTCTCCGCCTGCTTTTCTGCCAACGTGTGATCTCTGTCTGTCAAATAAATAAATAAAATCTTAAAATAAAATAAAATGTCTTTGCTACCATGAAGGGCCTTATGGATGTGTGAAAACTCACATTGCAGGAGCAATGAGGATAAGCTTACCCTATGTGATGATTTTAGCTAGGGTTAGTCTTGTTTCTAGAGTAATGTATGTTAAACATGTCTTATGAAAAAATACTGTAATAGGAATGAGTGACCACTTAGAATTGGTAGTGGAAATAATTGGCCTGCTAGGCTTTTAGGTGCTTTTGTGGCCAAGTCTACTTTACCCTGGAATGTTCTTCCTGACATCCTCCCTGTCTCCTTAAGTCCTATTTACTCCTCAGTCCACACAATCTGGCTTTTGCCCCAACCATTTTATGAAAACATCTTTTGCAAAGGTCACTACCACCTAATTGCTAAAAAATCCAGTGGTCTCCTTTTAGTTTTCACTCAACTGTATTTTGTGCCAATTTTGATGCTGTTGACCATTTTTCTCACATCTTTCCCTTTTGTTTTCAAGGTTTGAATTTGTCTTATCTTTCTTATTAGCTTTTTACTGCCTGTCTGTCTCTAGCCCTGACTCCTTTGGCTAATGCTAAATGTTTTTGTTTCCTAGGATTCTTACTCTAAGTCTGTTTGCCTCTGTCTTAGTTAATGTGATCGATTCGATTAGACTTGTCCTACCAGCTGTACCAGTCTTTGCCTAGCCTGTGTTCTTTCCTGAGACCTGGACCTGTATCTCCTTTGCCCACCAGTGCTGACTCTAGTTAGAGACCTCTAGCCATCTCAGTCTTGACATTCTCAAACCCAACAGGTATGTTCACGGTCACCGCACCTACGAGGCACATTTTGCTTCACTACTTTTATATCTTAAAGGATTTGCCTTGTAGTTAACTTTGACTGTTTATCTTGCTGATCATCTTCATTAACTCATTTGCTGTCAATAAAAATGCATTCAGAGTCTACTGCGGCTGGCAGGGCTCCATATGAGGCAACACAGCCCCCTTCCTCATGGAGCTCGGTCAGCAGTCACCAAGTGTAGTCAGTTCTGTTTTGTTATTATGTTACCTCATTTAATCTTCATAACAAAGCTGTTAAGTAGGTAGGTATAACTATTATATTCGTTTTAGAAATGAGGAATCCAAGGATTAGAAAGTAACTTGGAGGTTGCACAGCTCTCCAGGGACTGGTCTGATGCCTGGTTTCAATCTATGATGATATACTGTCCCTTTGTCTACTGGGTGTGTTTGTTGTGAATTCATCCATTTCCTTTTATTTCTATTGCTATTTACCCTAACTTCATTAGACCTGCAAAATTTATCACTTCGATGTTTGCGGTGGATTTCCTCTTTGGTCCACTGCCAGAGTTCTCTCTAAGAGAGGGACATATGATCATAACACATTTTGTGTGAATCTTAGACATTGCCCATTGCTAGTGGAATAAAGTCTAAATTTCTTAGCATAGCTTAGTAGGTCTTTCTCAGTTTGATAGTAAAATAACGTAAAAAATCCTACCTATTAGATCTTACATTCTATCAAAGGAGTAGTTAATACCCATATAAACAAATGTATGTCAGATGTTCCTAAGCATAATGAAGGAAAATAAGACCGAGTAAAGGGGGAGGGAGTGATGGGGTGTGGTATATGTGTGTGAGGAAAGTATTTGGGTTGAGTAGGTCCAGGAAGGACTCTCTTTGGTGAAGTGATTTTGAACAGAGATCTGAATGAAGTGACATGAACCATGCAGATATCTGGTGTTGGAACGTACCAGGCTGAGTCAGGGCCCTGGTATTCCAGTTGTGTTTTCTGTCACTGTCAAACTCTTCTCTGTTCCCAAAGTAAGGCAGGTACTGTTGTATCTCCACATGTTTTCATGTCATATTCCATCAACCTGAAATGCTCCTTTTCCCCCCCTATTTCTCTGCCTGATTTATTTATCTATTTATTTAATTTTTAAAAAATATTTTATTTATTTATTTGAGAGAGAGAGAGAGAGAAAGCAGGAGCATGGAGAGGGGCAGAGGGAGAAGCAGGCTCCCCGCTGAGCAGGGAGATTATGACGTGAGATTATGACCTGAGCCAAAGGCAGACGCTTAACCAACTGAACTACCCAAGTGCCCTGCCTGATTTATTTCTATGTACTATTATTTCCCAACATTTCTGAAGACATTTGAAGTGATTTATGTTCAATATGGTGTATCAAGCTTAGGTAAAATATAGATAGGACTATGAGACCAAGAATGTTAGTAGGTTAGTCTATAAAGCAGAATGTCTATGTCCTTCCTATCTATCTTTCTATCTATCATCTATCTATTGTTAAAGATGACTTATTAATTTGTCCCCAAGCTTCCTGGTAGCTAAAACAACAAGATCATTTACAAAATTTTATTGTCCGAGAAAAAAATCTTTTTCTAGGTCCCAAGGAAATGTGTCTGTTAGTCGTCCATGTTGGAGGGGTGGTCACTGAGGGATGAAGTTGATGCTTCTATCACCAATATGTGTGGCAGGATGGGATCTCGTGCAGACCTGATCTGGAAGCAGAATCATTTACCTGGAGGGTGCAGTAGATTCAGAAGGAGGTGCTTTTGGGAAGTTCTTTTCTGATTATTTCAGTTTTCTTCATGGAATAAGAAGCTAGATCATCCCCTGAGAATAAGATGGGGGAGAGGATCTTAGAGATCTGGGAGAGAGGAAAAGGTGTGTAATAGGAGAATTAAATAGAATAGGAGAATGGAGTAGACATGCAGGGTAAATATCAGGAGGCATTTTAGGCACACGTGAGGGAGGTGACCATGAATTGAAGATAAGCACTGTCACCCTGGCTGTGGGACCATGTTCAACTACATGGCTGTAGGCACAGAATAAATAGAGAACTGGGTTAAATCAGGGTTATGATTTGGTTAAATAAGTATGGCAGAGCAAAAGGGGATAGGGAGATTGAGGGTTGACACAGGGGAGGGTTTACAATGACAAGCTCTGGGATTTATGTTGTGTAAAGAATGAGCACTCGAGGTGTCTTCAGAAGTGACTATGGGACCAAATAGCTAAGGAAGGGTAGAAGAGAAAATCATCGCAAAGAATTAAATTTTAGCCACTCAAACTAAAGAGGAAGAGATAAAGAAAAGAAAGTCTACTAAAAAACTGTAGAGTTCTAATTATTTTATTTAAAAATTTTTAAGAGAGGGAGGCGGAAGGGGTAGAGGGAGAAGGAGAGAGAGAATCTTAAGCAGGCTCCATGCCCGGTGCAGAGCTGGACTAGGGGCTCAGTTTCACAACCCTGAGATCATGACCTGAGCCAAAATCAAAGTCAGACACTTAACTGACTGAGCCACCCAGGTAGCCCCAGTTTTAATTATTTTAAGTATGCTTTACAGATGCATTAATAATAGATTTTGCTGGGGGAAATCTCTGGATCATGTATGTATAGCTGAGGTCTCTTCATTAGTAAAACACAAAGAATATCTTACTCAGAACTTGAGAATAGTTCCTCAAAGAAATAAATGGATCTGGGTTGGAATTTAAAACAACAACAATATACAAATGAAAACTTAACGTGCATTAAGTAACACATGAGTCCTAATATTAACCTTACTGGTTAAGTCAGGAACCTCTCCAAGTTTGAGTTTTCTCATATTTAAATTCTCATACGGTTCTTGTGAGGATTGAAGAGATACAGTCCTTAGCTCAGTGCCTGGCACACAGTAAGTGGCAATAAATGTTAGCCACATAGTCAAGAATCTTGAGGGGCACCTGGGTGGCTCAGTCAGTTAAGTGTCTGCCTTGGGCTCAGGTTGTGATCCCAGGGTCCTGGGATTGAGCAGGGAGCCTGCTTCTCCTCTGCTCATGATCTCTCGCTCTCTCTTTCTTGCTTTCAAATAAATATATAAATAAATTAAATCTTAAAAAAGAATCTTGAGGTGAAGGGCACTCTTTCTAAAAGGTGCTTTTGCACTTAGAAGTATGCAAGGGAGCGAGTTGCCAGTGAAGTCTTTAGTCATAGTGAAAATCCCTGTGCGTAGCCTGCCTTTGGCAGGCCCAGAGTCTAAGCTGTGTAATTGTAAACCTTTTTGAAGGTTGATAAGGGGATGGAGACGTTCTCATAGATCTAGCTAAGATTCTACAGTAGAAAGGGAAGAATGTTGAAAGAGATTCAACTTTCCCCTGGTAACACTGTTATCTCAACATCATCTATATATATCATGATAATTCTAAATTATTACTTTTCAAGCATTCATGGTCCTTCCCCTCCTCCTCCTCCTCCTCTTCTTCTTTTTTAAGATTTTATTTTTATATAATCTCTACACACAACATGGGACTTGAACTCACAACCCCAAGATCAAGAGTTGCATGCTCTACCAACGGAACCAGCCAGAATCCCTTCCCCTTCTCTTCTTAAAGAGGAAGCATTCTAACGCATTTTGTCAGCTCCTTCATTCTCCTTTGTTATGGAATATGATGGTGGATCTAATGAGGGGGCAGGAAAATGCTCATTCTGTGACATTATTCCCTTCAGGATCCCAGTATGTGTGGTATAATTGAGAAGCTGGAATGAACAGGGGAAGTCACATGCTCTGACTTTCCTGTCAAGGCAAACTGTGAACATGCATGAGACATTCCCTGGGAAATATTTAGATGAAGGGGAAGGACTTGCTCCCACATGAGCAAGTAAGAGAAACAGATGTTCAATATGGATTATGGTCATTACTGTGACCCCATGTATACCTATAGGCTGATAAGGCCTAGGAGCTTGAGGTGTAGTTTAATTAACCATCTATATAGTACGAGCACATGATATATAAAACATTTAACTTATAAAGCAGTTGGACACTCATGTTCATAGCAGCATTATTCACAAGAGCCAAAAAGTAGAAGCAACTCCAATGTCTGTTGACCGTCGAATAAAAACAAAACAAAACATGGGATATACATGCGATTGGCTCAAAAAAGGAAAGAATTCTGACACCTGCTACAACATGGTGAGGACATTATGCTAAGTGAAATAAACCAGCTACAAAAGAACATGTGATCTTGCTTAGATGAGGTACTGAAAGTAGTCTATTTCAGAAATACAGAAAGCAGGATGGTGGTTGCCAGAGGCTTGAGGGGGATCAGGGAAGGGGGAGTTAGTGTTTAATGGGTACAGAGCTTCAGTTTTGCAAGCTGAAAACAGTTCTGTGGTTGGGTAGTGGCTATGGTTGCACAGCCATGGGAATGTACTTAATGCTAGTGACCTGCATACTTATTTTTTTTTATTTTTTAATTTTTTATTATTATTATTTTTTAAGATTTTATTTATTTATTTGACAGAGAGAGATTACAAGTAGGCAGAGAGGCAGGCAGAGAGAGAGAGAGGAGGAAGCAGGCTCCCTGCTGAGCAGAGAGCCCGATGCGGGACTCGATCCCAGGACCCTGAGATCATGACCTGAGCCGAAGGTAGCGGCTTAACCCACTGAGCCACCCAGGCGCCCAGTGACCCGCATACTTAAACATGGTTAAGATGGTAAGCTTTATGTTAAGGGCATTCTACCATAGTTAAAAGCAATGATAAAGTAGTCTTCATAGGAATGGCCCACTGTAAACACAAATAGTATTACAAGATTTTTTTAGTGAGATAAAGATGAAAAATAAGTTTAAGACGTGCAGAATATCAGGAAAACAATGGAAACATCAAGAAAACTGAAACTTTGCTGAGATGCAGAAAGAATCTGGATGAATGCTCCAAGTTTTATCAAGTTTACTTTTCAATTTTACACAATTACAAATACATTTGCTATTTGAATTTGGGCTAACTCACTAAAATGATCTAAAAGGTGTTAAAATAATATATGTCGAAAAGGAAGAGTAACAAGGGGTACCTAGCCAAGCAGACGTCATTAAAGTAACAAAGCTACAAAAATAATGAATGTGGCTTTGATATGGGAATAAATTGAAAGATAAATGGAACAGAATAAAATGTTCAGAAACTTACCTATAAATATATAAGAATATAGTTTATAATAATGATAATATTTCAAGTGGGGGGATAAATGTATTACTCAATAATTCCTCTTAAGGCAACTGGCTCACCATTTAGTCAAAAAAATTGGAAGCCCGATTCTTACCTCACATTATGGGCTAATACTTTCTAGATAGGATAAAGATCAAATTTACAATAAACAAATCGTAAAAGTACTGGAATAAGTATAGGTAAGTAATTGCATAGTTTCAGGCTTGGAAAGAATTTTAAAATGTGACACTAAAGAAGAGAATATAAAGTGAGAGCTTGTGGAATTCTGACATATTGAAACTCACCATAAACTAAGTGACAAGGCAGGGCACCTGGGTGGCTTAGTTGGTTGGGCATCTGCCTTTGGCTTGGGTCTTGGTCCCCGGGTCCTGGGATTGGGCCCCACGTCTGGCTCCCTGCTCGTCGGGAAGCCTGCTTCCCCTCTCCCTATCCCTCTCCCACTGCTTGTGTTCCCTCTCTCTCTGTGTCTCTCTCTGTCAAATTAATAAAATCTTAAAAAAAAAAAAAAAACAGCTAAGTGACAAGGCAAATAATTTCTCAAACCTCTTCAGTGTTTAGCCAGAAAGATTATTTCTCATTTTTTGTTTATGATACAAATGTCCAATAATAAGGAACTGGTTAAATTAATTATGCTGTATCTATATAAAAAATTCCATCAGATATGTGGCACCTTTCGGGCAGTTGACGTTCAGTAGATACTAAGAGAGTAGATAGGTGAACAAATTAACTATTAGCATCATCTTGACATGGAAGGTACTCCCATATATGGGGCAGAAGAGGAGATTGTAGTATGTATAGACTCTGGGCCTCAGGAAAGGACATATCAGAGACATAGTGGTTTCTCACTGTATTATAGAATTATGGGTATTTGCTCTTTTCTTATTTCTTTATTTTTATTTTAATTCCAGTTAATTACCGTACAGTGTTATATTAATTTCAGGTGTACAGTACAGTGACTCAGCACTTCCATACAATACCCTGTGCTCATCTCAACAAGTACACTCCTTAATCCCCATCACTTATTTAACTCATCAGTTTGTTCTCTGTAATTAAGTCTGTTTCTTGATTTTTCTCTTTCTCTCTTATTTTTTCCCTTTGCTTGCTTGCTTTGTTTCTTAAATTCCACATATGAGTGAAATCATGTAGTATATATCTTTCTGAGATTTTGCTTAGCGTTGTTCTCTCTAGTTTCACCCATGTCATTGCAAATGGAAAGATTCTAATCTTTTTTATGGTTGAATAATAACATATATATATAACATAATATATAACATATATAAAATAACATAAAATATAAGTAAAATAAATATATAATATTTATATTAAAATAAAATGTAAATAATAAAATAAAAAATAAAATAAAAATAAATAATAAAAATAATAATAAAATATAAACCATAACATAATATATAACATATATAAAATATTATATATATACATCACATCTTTATCCATTCATTTATCCATTATTTATCCATTATAAAATATTATACATATATATATATCTCACATCTTCTTTATCCATTTACCAATCAATGGACACTTGGGCTACTTACATTTCTTGGCTATATTATAAATGATGCCCCTAATAAACATAGGGGTGCATATATCCTTTCAAGTTAGTGTTCTTGTATTCTTCGAGTAAATACTCTGTGATTGTTGGATCATGAGGCACTTCTATTTTAACTTTTTGAGGAACCACTGTGCTGTTTTCCACATTGGCTGCACCAGTTTGCATTCCCACCAACAGTGCGTGAGGGTTCCTTTTTCTCCTTTTTCTCTGCATTCTCACCAACACCTGTTGCTTCTAGTATTATTGACTCTAACCATTCTGACAGGTATGGGGTGATATCTCATTGTAGTTTTGATTTGCATTTCCCTGATGATGAGTGCTGATGAGCATCTTTGCATGTGTCTGTTGGCCATCTGGATGTCTTCTTTGCAGAAATGACTATTCATGTCTTCTGCCTATTTTTAAGTTGGATTATTTGGTTTTTTTGGTGTTGAGTTGCATAACTTTTTTATTGGATGCTAACCCTTTATCAGATATATCATTTGCAAACATCTCCTCCCATTCCATAGGTTTTCTTTTAGTTTTATTGATTGTTTCCTTTGCTGTGCAGAAGATTTTTATTTTCATGTAGTCCCAATAGTTTATTTTTGTTTTTGTTTCCTTTGCCTCAGGAGACATACCTAGAAAGAAGTTGCTATGGCCAATGTCAAAGAAGTTACTGCCCATGTTCTCTTCTAAGATTTTTATGGTTTCAGGTCTCACACTTAGGTCTTTAATGCATTTTGAATTTATTTTAGTGTATGGTGTAAAAAAAAGTCCATTTTCATTCTTTTGTAGGTTGGTGTCCAGTTTCCCAGCACCACGTGTTGAAGAAACCGTCTTTTTCTTATTGGGTATTAATTGACCGTGTAGTTGTAGGTTCATCTCTGGGTTTTCTATTCTGTTCTATTGATCTAGGTGTCTATTTTTGTACCAGTACCATACTGTTTTGATGACTGTAGCTTTGTAGTGTAACTTTAAGTCCAGAATTGTGAGGCCTCCAGCTTTGCTTTTGTTTTTCAAGATTGATTTGGCTATTTGGGGTTTTTTGTGGTTCCATACAAATTTTAGGATTGCCTGTTCTAAATCTGTGAAAAGTGCTGTTGGTATTTTGGTAGGGATTGCATTTAATGTATAGATTGCTTTGGTTACTATAGACATTTTATCAGTATTTGTTCTTCCAATCCATGAGCATGGAATGTCTTTCTATTTCTTTATGTTGTCTTCAGATCCTTTCATCAATGTTTTATAGATTTCAGCGTACTGGTCTTTTACCTCATTGGTCAGGTTTATTCCTATATATCTTATTATTTTTGGTGGTATTGTAAATGGGATTGTTTCCTTAATTTCTCTTTCTGCTGCTTCATTATTGGTGTGTAGAAATGCAACAGATTGTTGGATGTTGATTTTGTATCCTGTGAATCTACTGAATTAATCAGTTCTAGCCTTTTTTTGGTAAAGTCTCTTAGATTTTCATGATATAGACTATCATGTCATTGGTAGATGGTGCAAGTTTTACTCCTTCCTTGACAATATGGATGCCTTTCATTTCTTTCTGCTGTCTGATCGGTATGGCTAGGACTTCAGTGCTTTGTTGAATAGAAGTAGTGGGAGTGTACATCCTTCTTATTCCTGACTTAGGGTGAAAGCTCTCAGTTTTTCCTCATTAAGGATGCAAGCTGTAGATTTTTCATAGATGGCCTTTATGATGTCGACGTATGCTCCCTCTAAACCTACTTTGTTGAGGGTTTTTCTTGTTTATTTCTATTTTCAGTTCTGTTTTACAGGTTACCTGTTTGCTTTTGCAGTAAGAAAAACCTTTAGTTTTTAAATTTGGATTTATCTCATTACAGAAAAATGCAAAGAGAAATTTTGAATTTTTTACACCAAAGGAATTCAAATACCAATGTCTTTGTATTAATAAAACATCTGATAATTAGGTGGTATACTTCATATTTATAGAGGTGGATTAAACATTTCTGTAGGAATAGTCCAAGATAGATGGTATCACCCACCTAGACTATGCATTAATTTTTCTGATTCCATATAAAGGAATAATCAAATAATAATTCAATAATTTATCATTTGTATAAAGGCAAAAACAAAAAATACTCCCTACTGGTATGATCTGTATTTATTGATATGATTATTATTAGGATGTTATTGAGATGTTAGAAGCTGAAAGTCTACATAACCTAATTTTTCTAAAAAGTAAAAGGTTAAATATTGATAATAAAACCAGTAGCCTCTAAGATAGATTGTTGAAATTTGCCAGATTTGTAAATAGAATAATATGGCTTATAAGCTGAACTTACCTTCAGACTGACTTTGGTTTTTAATTTGTTTCTTTAAAAAATTAAATATTAATGTACTTTATAGTACTTTATATACTTTATAATGAAAAGCCTTGGCTCTTGGTAACATTTCTAAAACTTAACTGGATAAAAGTTTTTAGTAAACTGGAATGTATTACTACTACTATTACTGTATGTAATAGTATGTAATACTATTACTATTAGTAATGTATTGATGGAATACTAATAGGAACTAGTTTGATAAAATGTATCTCTTCTGTGATAAATTCTGTCTTTCAGCCCCTGGAACTGTATCAGCGCATCTACTAGAAATTTTTTTGTATGCAAAAAACCATTGGAATGTATTTTGACACAATAGGATAAGATACATGACCCCAGCCAGTGATGATATATGTCCCCTGACCAATAGTGAAATGCTGCTTTTGCTTCACTGTGAGGTTAGAAGTCATACCTTCTGATGTCCAGCATTCTTTAGTGCAGCTTGCTGGTGCTATTGTGTGACACAACACAACATTTAATACAGTTCTTCACACAAGAAACAACACTACATGCATATGCTTAACATTGTTTTGGGTGGATCCTCCTTATTCACAGATTCTGTATTTGCTAATTCACCTACTCACTAAAACCTATTTGTAACTCCAAAATCAATACTTGCCATGCTTTTGTGGTCACTGGTGGACATGTGTAGAGTGGGGAAAAATCTGAGTTGCTGCATGAACTTGTCACCAGCTGAGGTTGATCCAGGTGACTGTCTGTCTTCCCCCATAGTAGATAAGTGACCTTTTTGTGGTCTGTTTATGGAGACGGTTTTCACATTTTTATGCTCTCTGGTGGTGATGGTGCTTTTTTAAAACTGACCCCAAGCCTAGTCCTGAAATGCTGTCTAGAGTTTGTAAAATTAAGAAGGTCATACGTGCCTTAAGGAATAAATTGTTATCTAAGCTTTCTTGAAATGTGAGTTCAAGTGCTATTGGCATGGGTTCAATGTTAGTGGATCAACAACAGATACTAAACAGGGTGTAAAACAGGGCTAGGTATTGATCAGTTGATGGAAAGGTTCACAAGAACTTAGCCCTGCATTTCCCCTAGGAGTTTTGGTTCAGTACTCACTAATTCAGTATTCACAGAGACTTTTTTTAGTTTCTTGAGTTTTGAGGATCTTTTTATTATTTTTCTATTCAGGTTTTTGTTTTTTTTTTTAAAGATTTTATTTCTTTTTTTGACAGAGAGAGACTCAGTGAGATTGGGAACACAAGCAGGGGAAGTGGGGGAGGAAGAAGCAGACTTCCGGGTGAGCAGGGAGCCCAATGCAGGGCTTGATCCCAGGACCCTGGTATCATGACCTGAGCCAAAGGTAGATGCTTAATGACTGAGCCATCCAGGTGCCCTCAGTTTTGTTTTATTTAAATAATTATATTGAATCTCCCTGATGACTTGTGATAATGAACATTTTTTCATGTGTCTGATAGCCATTTGTGTGTCTTCATTGGAGAAGTGTCTGTTCATATCTTCTGCCCATTTTTTAATATGATTGTCTGTTTTGTGTGTGTTGAGTTTGAGGAGTTCTTTATAGATACTGGATATCAACCTTTTGTCTGTACTGTCATTTACAAATATCTTCTCCCATTCCGTGGGTTGCCTCTTTGTTTTGTTGACTGTTTCCTTTGCTGTGCAGGAGATTTTGGTCTTGATGAAGTCCCAAAAGTTCATTTTTGCTTTTGTTTCCTTTGCCTTTGGAGACATATCTTGAAAGAAGTTGCTGTGGCTGATATCGAAGAGATTATGGCCTATGTTCTCCTCTAGGATTTTGATGGATTCCTGTCTCACATTGAGGTCTTTTATCCATTTTGAGTTTATCTTTGTGTACGGTGTAAGAGAATGGTCGAGTTTCGTTCTTTTACATATAGCTGCCCAGTTTTCTCAGCACCATTTATTGAAGAGACTGTCTTTTTTCCTCTGTATATTTTTTCCAATTTTGTCGAAAATTATTTGACATAGAGTTGAGGGTCCATATCTGGGCTCTCTACTCTGTTCCACTGGTCTATGTGTCTGTTTTTATGCCAGTACCATGCTGTCTTGGTGATCATAGCTTTGTAGTAAAGCTTGAAATCAGGTAACGTGATGCCCCCAGTTTTGTTTTGAGATATAATGGCATAAAATACTATGTTAACTTTAGATATGCAAAATAATGGTTCAATATCTATAGATATTGCAAAATGATCACAGTAAGTGTGGTTGGTGTCCATCACCATACATAGTTACAAATACTTTATTCTTGTGATGAGGACTTTTAAGATTTACTCTACTAGCAACTTTCAAATATGCAATTTAGTATTATTAACTACAATCATTCTGCTGTATATTATATGCCCATGACTTATTTATTTTATAGCTGGATGTTTGTACCTTTTGACCCCTTTTACCTATTTTATAACCACCCCCCGCAACCCTACCCCAGCCTTTGGCACCTGTCTGTTTCTTGTATCTACATGTCTGGGGATTTTGTTACTGTATTTTTTAGTTTCCACATATAAATGGGATCATATGGTATTTGTTGTTTTTCTCTGTCTGACCTTTCACTTAGCATAAGGCCCTCAAGTTCCATCCATGTTGTCACAAATGGCAAGATTTCTTTCATTTTTTAATGGCTGAGTAATATTGCATTGTATGTACATATACCACATCTTCTTTATCTCTACATCCACTGATGGACATCTAGGTTGTTTCCATGTTTTGGCTATTGTAAGTCATGCTGCAGTGAACATGGAGGTGTGTGTATCTTTTTGAGTTAGTGTTTTCATTTTCTTCAGATTAAATACCAAGAAGTGAAATTGCTGGATCATATGGTAGTTCTATTTTTATTTTTTTGAGGAACCTCTGTGTTTTACGTAGTGACTGCACCATGTTATATTCCCATCACAACTTCACCAAAAAAGGTTATTGGGCTTTTTTTTTTTTCCTTTTTAATAATAGCTGTTCTAACAGATAGGAGATGATATCTCATTGTGCTTTTGATTTGCATTTTCCTGATGTTTGTGATGTTGCACACCTTTTCACATACTTGCTGGCCATGTGTAGGTCTTCTTTGAAAAAATGTCTGTTTTGTTTGTTTGTTTTGCTATTGAGTTTCTTGAGTTCTTTATATATTTTGGACATGAACCCCATATCAAATGTATGATTTGCAACTGTTTTTCATTTTTCATTTTTCTGCCTTTTCATTTTGTTAATGATTTCCTTGACTCTACAGATAGTTTTTAGTTCGATCTAGTCCCATTTGGTTCTTTTTGCTCCTGTTGCATTTGTTTTTGGTGTCAGACTCCCAAAAATCATCGCCAAGACCAATATCAAGGAACTGACCATCAGGGAGTTTTCTTTGAAGAGTTTTATGGTTTTAGGTCTTACATTCAAGTCTTTAATCCATTTTGAGTTAATTTTTATGTATGTCGTAAGGAAATGGTCCAGTTTCATTTTTTTTACATGTGGTTGTTCAGTTTTTTCAACAACATTTACTGAAGAGACTGTCCTCTCCTCAGCGGATATTCATGGCTCCTTTGTTGTAAATCAATTGACCAAATGTGTGTGGGTTTACTTCTGGGCTCTCTATTCTGTTCCATTGATCTGTGTTTCAGTTTTTATGCCAGTGCCATACTGTTTTGCTTGCTATAGTTTTGTAATATAGTTTTGAAGCAGGGAGCATGATGCCTCCAGCTTTGTTCTTTCTCTAGGTTGCCTTGGCTTTTTGGTATCCCTTGTTGCTCCCCCAACAAGTTTATAGAGCATAGCTACTGAGAATAACAGCAATCGGCTATATATGAAACTATTTCAAAGGAAAAATAACATTCATTTCTAAGTTTTTCTTTTCAAAGAAGATTAAAACGGTCTGTAAAATCCAATTTAGGAAATGATTCTATAAGAAAACATCTATTAAAAGACTTAACTTCGTTGAGTTTCTGCTTTTTATTCCTCAGGAGAAAAGAGTTATCAAAGACTTTTAAATATTTTTTATTATTCATGAAAGTAGAGTCAATATTTGAGTTGAAACCAATCACTTCAGAGCCCATCAAATCAGAATAGTATACCCCAAAATCTGTTCTGTCAGAAGAGAAACTAGTTTAAGTTTAGATTTCAAATCACTTAAAAAAAAAAGAATTTTGATGGTAGAACACAGAATTAATCATTTCATTAAGATGACCCATTTTTCCCTACACCAAACACATATTTGACTTTAAGATAATCTGTTCATGTGATAGAAAAATGGCTTTTATTCCAGAAAGACCATAAAAGCTTGAAATGACAAATAGATTCCATTTTGTGTTTGTGAGCACCAACAATTTACATTAGTTCTTAATCTTTCGGTTTAATTATTAATTATTACTACAATTGATCCAACTATTAATAATACATTTCTTGCTTCTGTGTTTATTTAATTTAAAAGGAACAACTCTGAGATGAGAGATAGTCTTAGAGACAGAAGGATGTGGTTTACTTTTGTTTTTATCAGTTACATTTATTTCCTTTTCCCTGTTGTAAACACTCTTCTGGGATCACCATTCACTGAGTTTATGAAATAGATTCCCAAAATGGCCTTTAAAAATAGGGACTGTATTTTGCTTCTAGGCATTCATATTGCTTAATGTCTGAATTATTTAAAAAAAAACAACACCTTATTATGAGGTCTCTTTCCATATGAAGTTTATATTTGAAGAATTAATAAGCAGGTATGTTGAAATGCTGATATAATACAATTGCTCTTACCTTTGAGGCAGTAAAGTGTTGTGGTTAAGAACATGGGCTTTGGTTTTTGAGAAAGACCTAGTCTTAAATTCCATTTGTCTAACTACTGTCTAGGTGACAGAGTGGGAATTTACTTAATCTCTCTAAAGCAGACTGACCTGTAGAATTGGGAAAATAGTACTCCCTACCTTACAGAGTTTTGAGGATTTAAATGAGATAATATGAGTATTAGAGAATGGTTGGAACATAACTGATACTCAGTAGAGGTCAGTTATTATATTAATATTAAAACAGATAATATACCATAGCAAGTTTGATGATTAAAATAAAATCAGCATCTAAAAAAAATTTTACTCTGTGATGGTCAAAGGAAAAACGTTTACCTTGCAAGGAAACATAGATTTGCTCATTGTCATCAGATAATGGCAACTCATTAGTTCTGCTTAAAGTAATTTCTAAATTTACTGGATTGTGAAATCTCATTTTGAAAGCATTGATAGGGCAGTGTCTTTTTGGAGTTTTGTTTATTTCAACAACTTACAGAACACAGTGTTTTTAACCAATGACTTTTTAAACAAAGGAAAAGGTCTCTTTAACTAATAAGATTCCCTTCCTTTCCTCAGATGTCCCTTCAGTGAGACCTGCCCCGGGAAGGCTTTCCAAAATTGCAGATCCCCACCCAAGGCTGGCATGCTTCAGTTTCTTTCCTTTTTCCCTTTCCCCTCATCACTGGTCACCATCCTATACCTATATAGTATATTTACTTCTCTATTGTCCTTCTTCTAACACTAGAATAAAAACTCCCTGGGGGCAGGGATATTTGTTTTTTCCCCTGCTCTATCTCCAGTACCTAGAACACTGCCTGTTAGAAAGTTATTGCCTAAAAAGTCCTTGTTGAATGAATAAGGGAACAGTTCTAGTTTTGAGAAATTCTTTTATATATTTTAGTTGTGGTAGTAATATTCATCCTTCCCTTCAAAATCTCTGTGGTAGGAATAACTCAGTTTTAGACTAGTATCCTGCCCAATAGATACTCAGTATTTTATGTAGTAAGGTATGCAGCTTGCTAATACTTTTTTTCTTTGCCACTTATTAAGGATTCATTCTGTGCTGGGGATATAAGATTAGTAGAAAACAGTCCCTTCTTGTAGGGGATGGATGGGCAGACACCTTGTATACAAATATATGTGGTAATGGTTGCAGGCTGTAAGAGGCAAGCATAGAGGGCGCTCTTTGCTTGTGGGCAGATGGGAAGACTTCCGGGGAAGGCCATATTGAACTGAGCCTTGAAGAATGAATGAGTAAAGGAAGTCAGGCCCCAGGGAAGAAATGCATCCAGGCAAGCTTCAACTGCACAATAGCTTTTTCTTCTGGTCCTCTGCTATATGAGTACTTTGCTACCCTCACTTTAAAACATACTTTTCTCTGTGTGTCCACTGGATTCAGTGAACTTTTTTTCAGGTGTTCTTATAGAAATTACCACGACACTTTGATTGACTGTCTACAACAGGAGAGACTAATCAGAAAATTTAGAAAGTTCTGTTTATACTTTTATTATGGCCTAATACATGTTTTGGAAGTAATGATTTTTCTTTTCATTATAGTCATTATGGTCTTAAGGTACATAGAAAACAATCACAGTTGAAGGGTGCTGATTTATCTTCCTTTTTTGTGTTTTGGACATAGGAGATTATTACTGAGTTAAGTGTGTTCTCTAAGGAGTAACGAAGCCATATTAAGTAATTCTTCAGAATCTGATTTTTGCCATGATTACACCCTATTATTCTTAGTTTCATGTCTTCGATAAGGTCACCACATTTACCAAGACTTCATCCTGAGGATGGTTAAAGTTCAGGTATCTCACTCAAAAATCAGCTGTGAAAAGCACTAGGTTTTATCTGCCCTTTCTTCTTTTCATAAATTAAACAAAGGAGATATTGGTAAACTCTTTATTTATTGTGACATATTAAAATAAGTATTAAGATGACCCTGGAAGCAATCCACATTATGAAAAGGGGGGGAAAAAAGGCATCTCTGCCCTACCTTGGCATATGAACCATAACGTATCTGTGTATCCACTAACTCAGGTCATGTTCCAAACAGGCTGTCTCCACTACCCATCCATCCACTGTCCCCCTAACACCCTGAAAATAGGTACTATTTATGCACCAGAATTACAAAGATTAATAAAACACATCAATGTATTAACTATTCACTAACTGGTATAGTTTTCTCATGTTGAATAATACCATAAAAGTTCTAATAAATGCATGGTTTGATTTAACAGAACAAGTTGTGAAAAACGAAATAGCACATTGGATAGTAGATGCCACGCTGG
Organism: Neogale vison; assembly: GCF_020171115.1. Taxonomy (NCBI): domain Eukaryota; kingdom Metazoa; phylum Chordata; class Mammalia; order Carnivora; family Mustelidae; genus Neogale; species Neogale vison. The sequence continues at coordinate 113,730,437 of NC_058095.1, read as the reverse complement.
AAAGGAGTAGTAGCTGGTATTCTGTTTCATATCCAGCAGTAGAGCAATAGTGCGTCCTAATGGATCTTGCCTGGGTTTTTAAGGCATAGAGACCCTTCTGCCTCTTACATGTACTGGTTGTATGCCAGTAGGTGATTTAATGAATATCTTCAAGCCTCAATTTTCTCATTTTCAAATTAAAATGAGTAGATCACTCCATGGAGTTGTTACAAGGATTAAATGGAATAAGACGGGGAAGTGAGCTTCAGCTCGCATTGTCTCTTTTGAACTCTTTCCTGCATTAGATCCTATTTCTGCACTTGGTTACACTGATGTTACATTTACTAGTGGTGTTCGAAAGTGTAATAATCCCTCCAGTTTGGCAACACATCTAGAATATTCATTTTCAGGCTGGCAAGTTTGTAGTGGTTATGCTGTGACATTGTTTCTCACTGTTCTAAAGCAAAAGAACTTTATAACTAAAATATTTACTTGATCATGGAAGTGTATCTCTTGGGGCTGAGGACATCAATGAACATCGTGAGATCTAAGTGTAAAAGTGCACTAAGTACTTGGCTGACCTTCCACGCTCATTCTTTTTGCACCCTTGTTAATCTGTAAATAAGATCCTGTCATTCTTGTCCCTTAATTTGCAAATCTTGCAGAAGTCCCTTTGAAATTGGGCCCGCAACACATCTGTCAACTAGTCCCCATTGCTTCTGCCTGCTGTTTAGACTACCTGCATGTTATTTATTAATGTCTGTGGGTTGCTGGAGCCACTCACTGAAATTTAGGGAGGGGCGATGCGAAGGTGGGGACTCTTTTGGTCCTCTTGCAGTGCTGGCTGTTCATTTGATCGCTGTGGTTACCCCAAGAGTACCTGCTGCTACTGTCTCTGAAGCTTCTTTCTATTGTTTTCTATTTTCGGGCTGCTGTCTACATTTTTTACTCACTGTCACCTCGGATCCACCGGCGGTAGCTATTTTTGTCCTTGGATTTGTATGCTCCTAATTGAAGCTCCCTCTTTTTCTTTTTGAAGGTTCTCCATCCCTTGAACAATTTTAGACAACGTACAATACAGCCAGCTTTGAATCTTCTAACATAATAGCTTTTCCTTTTAACATGAGCCCACGTTCAGTGGGATTCCATTTTTCACCTTGGATCATCACACGTAATCCTCTTATAACCTTTCTCTGGAAATTGCAGATGGTGTTTGTAAATATTGCATGCATGTTTTTTTTAATAAATAAACTTCTCAAAATTTAGTCTGTGATTTAAAAACAAAACAAAACAAGTCTCTAGCCTCCAAGACATAACTTAAAAAAAAATTGCTTGACTGGTAAAATTATTATTCATGCTCTTGAGAGGAAGATAGTTCAATCTTTCATTGACCCGTAGAATAAAAGCATTACTGCTGTAGATTATGTGTCTCCCCCAAGTTCATATGTTGAAACCTGATTCTCAGTGTGATGGTATTTGGAGATGGGGCCTTTGGGAGGGGCTTAGGTAGGAAGGGTGGAGCCCTCATGAATGAGATTAGCGCCTTTATAAAAGAGGCTCCAGAGAGCTCCCTCACTGCTGCCCCTCTGCCGTGTGAGAACTTGGTAAAAATATATCCATTATGAACCGGGAAGCCTGCCATCACTAGACACCGAATCTGCCAGTGCTCTGATGTTAGACTTCCCAGCCTCTGTTGTTTATAAGCTCCCCCAGTTTATGGTATTTTGTTAGAGTAGCATGAACGGAATAAGACAATTACTATACAGCAAAAAGAATTCCATGCGTATATTTGGATGTATAATCTGTGCTAATGTAGTAGTTTATTTTCTGTTCCCTGTCATGGAAACTTTCTGCACTGGCCTTTTGGACAATGACCAGCTGGAGAAAGAAGAGGAATATCAACCTCCAACATAAAGCTGGAAGGGGAAAGACATAATATTTATATCAGTAAAGTGTTTTGTAAGAAAACATGATGACTTTTTTTACTGCTCATTTTCTAGAAATCTTACTGCTATTCATGCTGAGCGTACCCAGGCTTTCTCTGATGGTGACTCTATTTCTGTTTCCTGTGACCATAACATTTTAACATATAATGTTGAGAATTTGATTATCTTTTCACAAGTAAGTTATATCTCTTTTCTAAGAATCTGTAAGCAACAGAATATTGGTTTAAAGTATGTGCCATTTGGGGGCGCCTGGGTGGCTCAGTGGGTTAAGCAACTCTGCCTTTGGCTCAGGTCATGATCTCAGGGTCCTGGGATGGAGCCATGCATCAGGCTTTCTGCTCAGTGGGGAGCCTGCTTTCTCCCCCTCTCTGCCTTCTTCTCTGCCTTCCTTTCTTCCTGCCTCTCTGCCAACTTGTGATCTCTCTCTCTCTCTCTCTCTGTCAAATAAATAAATAAAATCTTAAAAAAAAATAAAGTATGTGCCATTTGGATGTGACAGTATGGTTCCTCCAAGGGAAACAGCTAAGTCCTGCTAATTAAAGGAAGTTGAGGGGCACCTGGTTGGCTCAGTCGGTTAAGCAGCTGCCTTCAGCTCAGGTCATGTATCCAGGGTCCTGGGATCGAGTCCTGCGTTGGGCTTCTTGCTCAGTGGGGAGCCTGCTGCTCTCCCTGCTTGTGCTTTTTCTCTCACTCTCTGACAAATAAATAAAATCTTAAAAAAAAAGTTGATAATAGCTCTAATTTCTGTAGTATTGGCAAAGAAGCTATTGGTATTAGATTGTTTTCTGTGTATGTTTGTATGTGTAGTTTTTTTGTTTTTTGTTTTTTGTTTTTTTTGGTGGCTTCTAGCTTAAGACTTTTATTCTGGGGCACCTGGGTTGCTCAGTGGGTTAAAGCTTCTGCCTTCGGCTCCAGTCATGATCCCAGGGTCCTGGGATTGAGCCCTGCACTGGGCTCTCTGCTCAGCAGGGAGCCTTCTTCTCCCCTTCTCTCTCTGCCTGTCTCTCTGCCTAATTCTGATCTCTGTCTGTCAAATAAATAAATAAAATCTTAAAAAAAAAAAAAAGAATGTTGCCTCCTCTGTAAGCTTTGCAGTTTTTTTTCAAAAAAGGAAAAGACTTTTTTCTGTTAAAAGTTCTTAAAGTGTTTTCTTCCTTTTATACAATATAGAATTATGTACCACTTTCTCTTTCTCCAAAGTGTTTATTCCCTCCCTTTGGCAACTCAGTTCAGATCCTCTTGGTGCTTTTAAATTGCTTATATTTGCAATAATCCCTCCACTGGACCATTTAATAAATTCAGTAACATAGCCATTGAGAAACTGAACAGGGTATAGACAGACTTCAGTATTTTGCCCATATTATGAATTGAACATGTCTAAAAATAATAGACTATTTTTTTCTGACATAGTTTAACTTACCATTTTATTAATACTTAAAAAGATGATGTTACAGACTTCAGCTTAGGGAAAGTCTATGGTTAGGGCCTTTAAAAGCTTGCATGGATCTTTACTATTGATTATTACTCATGGCACTTGGCTTTATGTTTCAATACTAAAAGAATGAAATCATTTACTCAAGAAATAAAAAGGTATTTTAATATTCATACAAGGAATGATATATGAGTTTCTGAAAATTGTTTATTTGAAACAATTGAAATTGGAAAGCAACTTTTCACTGTCCTTGGCCCTGTCCTTGAACTTTTATCTGACTAATGGAAATGTTATGGTGGTTTAGGTCATCCTATTTAGAAATATCTTAGGGTACTTTGACTTTTGCTTCAAGGCACTCATCTGCTGTTATGGCTAAAGGAAATAGAAAGTCCTGCTAACTGTCCAGATTTAAATGTTATTTACTTCTATTTCAACCAGATACGATTAGGATAAAAATATCTAGCTATAGTATGGGCTACAAGGGTAGTTTGGGATTATTGCGTCTGGATCCTAAGTGGTTTTCCTGATTTCAGCCTTGGTTCCCTATAATCCTATTTCTACTCTACAGCTAAAATGAGATACTTATTTCTTTAAAGGAGAAATATTTTGGGGGAAAGGAATTTAGAAAGTAAAAGGGAATAGCCTTTCATATGCTACCATCCGGAATGCAACACCATAAACGTTTTCTTGTGTTTGCTTCCATATTTTTTATTTGCTTGAACGAAAACCACTGAATTGTTTTTGCAAAAATAAATATAATAACTGCTATTGTAAAGAATCAAAAAAGTGCTGTATCCTCAAGGTTTCAATGCAGTAAACAAAACATTCTGGGTATTTTAAATAGAGAGGGATTTAGTTCTAGGAATTGGAGCCTCACCAAGTCCCCCAGAGGTTGGGGGAGTACAAATCAGAGGCCACCAGTAGACTGTCCATGTTCTGGTGCCATCCAGGGGTCAGGAGGCTGACTCTCTTCCTGGAAACACATCTTTTGCTGTCACAGCTGTCTCTTACCTGCAAATACTTTCAAGAATGGCTCATGGATATATATTTTTTCATTCTTTTGGTTTGAGAATGTCTGTCTCTTGTCAATATACACAAATAATTTGGTTGAATATCATATTCTTGAGTCCCGTTTTCCTTCCCTCCAAATTTTGTTCCATTGTCTTCTGACTTTTTTATTACAGAAAAATCTGAGAACAGCCTGATTTTTCCACATTGCCTTTTCTAGTGATTCTTTCTTTATCCTTGAAGTTAAATAATGGCTTAGTTTTCCCTATACCTAAATAGAACAACTATTATTTAATCATGTAATTTAGATTTCTTTATCCTCACCTATTGGTGCCCTCTGTCTTTATGTTTTTTGACATAGCACATCCCATATAGTAGCTAATGTTTCTCAGATCAAATATAAGAAGATTAAGGAAGACTTTTAACTTTTCAGTTCCACATTTATTTTAGACCTTATGAGATGCTGGGTTTCCCACCGTATTGGTGGATGAGCAGTTTTTGAATGACATGAGTTTCTGTCCTCTAGAATAGAAGGTTGGAATGGGTGACCCTTAAGTTCTTTCCTAGCCTGGATAGTCCTTAATTAGTACTTTGTGACTTCCAGTATTAGCCCATACCTGGCAGTTTCATCATATTCTGGTGAAATCCTTTGGTAATTATGTTTGATGTAATAAAAATGAATGAACTAATTCCAGTTCTTGAAAATCTTTTAAAAATGAATTTCTGGATCAACTCATCTTTCAGAAATTTCCTTTGAGAGTTTTAGATTCTGGGAAGACTCCTAAACTTGATGATTGTTGTTCATGTCGGATCTGCAGTACTAAGTTGTAACAGAATCTTATATGGCTATTTTTTCCCACCCTACATTGTTTTTTTGAAGTCTGAAAGCCCCAGATAGGTGAGCATTTTCTATTAAGTAGACCCATTTTGGTTATTACTTAAATTTTCCTCAGAAAATTTTATTCCCAATTTATCTTAATTTTATATATTATAGCTTTATGTAAGATTTTACTTGGGGGAAAAAATGGCTTTCTTGAATTGAACAGCTTAGAACCATGAATCTGGTTCATATCCCTTTACAATGAGCAAACTAAGAATCAGTGAAGTAGCCAAGATTAGGAACAGCCTGTTCCTAATTGTTATGCTTCTTAAGCCACACAGTGCTGGGAAACAAAAGTTCAAATCATTCTTCATTAAAAATTTGTCATTTTATATACATATCTTTAAATTCTAGACATATATATTTTTTAAATATTGACTATGGTATTTGCCAAATGGATTTTCTAATTTAATCATTCTTTCTGTATTTATTAGTTGCCATTCTACTAAGGAGATACTTTCTCTTGTTTCCATCTGTTTTTAAATTTATTTTGTGTATGTCAGTATGGACTCAAGACTTCCTATTGTGCTTGATGGGTCTGTGCCATTACTGTTACTTATTTCCATGCCTGAATTCTTAGATCATCCAATAGGAGCTCTCTCGGGTTAGTTTCTCTATTCTTCTGATATGTCCACATCATTCTTAAGCACTTCTCTACTTTCTGGCATAATGAAATATCCTAGAGTTATGTTCTTTCCTTTCTCTAGCCTTGACATAAGCCCTTTCTGCAAGAAGGCCTAAGTTCCTTTAAAAGGAGCATAGAATTTAGAAATCAAGATCTGAGTATTAGTGGCAGTTTACATCGTACTTATTTCTGTATCTCTTCCTATTGAAAACCATAGTGTCACTCTGGTATTCTTAATTTCAGTCCAACACCACAAGTTTTGTTCAGGTTTTCTCCCTTTTCGGAGAATGGGAAACCTGGCTCCCATTATCCTAAGGATATTTACTTAATAGATCAGTGACATTTTTAACTCTTTCACTTTGCAGATGATACTTTATATGGAGAACCCAAAAGACTCCACCCCCATACTACTAGAACTCATACAGCAATTCAGTAATGTGGTAGGATACAAAATCAATGTACAGAAATCAGTTGCTTTCTTATACATTAACAGTGAAAATACAGAAAGGGAAATTAGAGAATCGATTCCATTTACTATAGCACCAAGAACATAAGATACCTTGGAATAAACTTAATCAAAGAGGTGAAGGATCTGTACTCGAGGAACTACAGAACACTCATGAAAGAAATTGAAGAAGACACAAAAAGATTGGAAGACCATTCCATGCTCATGGATCGGAAGAATAAACATTGTTAAAATGTCTATACTGCCTAGAGCAATCTATACTTTCAGTGCCATCCTGATCAAAATTTCACCAGCATTTTTCAAAGAGCTGGAACAAACAATTCTAAAATTTGTATGGAACAGGAAGAGACCCCTAATTGCTAAGGAAATGTTGAAAAAGAAAAACAAAACTGGAGGCATCATGTTGCCTGATTTCAAGCTTTACTACAAAGCAGTGATAACCAAGACAGCATGATACTGGCACAAAAACAGACACATAGACCAGTGGAACAGAGTAGAGAGCCCAGATATGGACCTGCAACTCTATGGTCAACTAATCTTCAACAAAGCAGAAAAAAATATATACAGTGGAAAAAAGAGAGTCTCTTCAAAAAATGGTGCTGGGAAAATTGGACAGCTATGTGTAGTAGAATGAAACTCGACCATTCTCTTATACCATACACAAAGCTAGACTTGAAATAAAATACCTCAACATGAGGCAGGACTCCATCAAAATCCTAGAGAGAACATAGGCTGTAACCTCTTCACCATCGGCCACAGCAACTTCTTTCAAGATGCATCTCCAAAGGCAAAGGAAACAAAAGCGAAAATGAACTTTTGGGACTTTATCAAGATCAAAGCTTCTGCACGGCAAAGGAAACGGTCAACAAAACAAAGAGGCAACCCACAGAATGGGTAAAGATACTCACAAATGACAGTAAGTACAAAGGGCTGATATCTAAGATTTATAAAGAACTCCTCAAACTCAACACACACAAAACAGATAATCACATCAGAAAATGGGCAGAAGACATGAACAAATACTTCTCCAAAGAAGACATACAAATGGCTAACGACACATGAAAAAATGTTCATCATCATTAGCCATCAGGGAGAGTCAAATCAAAATCACATTGAGATACCACCTTACACCAGTTAGAATAGCCAAAATTAACAAGACAGTAAACGACAAGTGTTGGAGAGGATGTGGAAAAATGGGAACCCTCTTACACTGTTGGTGGGAATGCAAGTTGGTGCAGCCATGTTGGAAAACAGTGTGGAGATTCCTTAAGAAATTAAAAATAGAGTTACCCCATTACTCTGCAATTGCACTACTGGGTATTTACCCCAAAGATACAGATATAGTGAAAAGAAGGGCCATCTGTACCCTAATGTTCAGTCGCCAACTTTGGGAAGAACCAAGATGCCCTTAAACAGATGAATGGATAAAGAAGATATGGTCCATATATACAATGGAATATTATGCCTCCATCAGAAGGGATGAATACTCAACTTTTGTATTAACATGGACAGGACTGGAAGAGATTATGCTGAGTGAAATAAGTCAAGCGGAGAGAGTCAGTTATCATAAGGTTTCACTTACTTGTGGAGCATAAGAAATAACACAGAGGACACTAGGAGATGGAGAGGAGAAGGGAGTTGGGGGAAATTGGAGGGGGAGACAAACCATGAGAGACTGTGGACTCTGAGAAACAAACTGAGGGTTTTGGAGGGGAGGGAGGTGAGGGGATGGGTGAGCCTGGTGGTGGTTATTATGGAGGGTGCGAATTGCATGGAGCACTGGGTATGGTGCATAAACAATGAATTTTGGAACACTGGAAAAAAAAAAAAAGACACTGGTTTCCCTGGATTCACAGTACCATCTCAACTAGTGTTTTTGCTGCTGCCCGCAGGGGGCACCCTCTGGGAGGGGTTTGGGAATGGGCCTTGCCCCGCTCAGGGACTCCCCAGTAGAGGGTAGGCAGGGTGGTTAGCGCACTCGCCTGCAGTGGCCAGGGTACAGATAGTGCCCAGCGCTCTCCCCTATAGGGTATTTTGTGGTCTCTATGGCTGCCCAGAGCAAGATTGAGAATTCATGCCTGGCACATGAACCCACCCTCTTCTTTTTGCAGACCCCATTTCCTTTCCTCACTTAATCCTTTACTCTTGCTGCGTTGGACTCGTTGTTTTCTAGGGTGTCTGAGCTAGGTAGGTAAGATAGACAGCTTTCTGTGTCTTTAAAGGCTAAGGAAAATATTGAAAACAAAACAAGAAAAAAAAAAGGAGAGAACCAGAGAGTGAGAGAAATTAAAAACAAACCAGAAACCTGTTATGTTTTCTCAAGAATTATACCAAGTAAGAAAAAAAGCCGGAGTTAAGTGTTACACCCAGCTTTAAGGAGCATCAAGGACACAGAGGGAAACAGCCTGGGCACTCCAGATAAATGCAGTGACCACAGCAGAGGACCAAATACAAGAGCAGATTAAGGTGAAGCCATTTTAGGAACTGATACCCAAATTATAACAATGATCTTTACATAGTGATAGATCTCCTTGACACCCATACTTATGTATATATATTAATATAAAAAAGGCATTTATACATATGTGAACTTTATATGTTTATAAATGTTTGCACCAAAATGATTTAAGAAGTAAGAAAAAAATTTTGTATTATTTATTCACAGGTATATCTTAAAGTTCTTTGCTGTTTTATTGCTGTCCAAACAGAAACAGTACAATCTGTTCTTTTTTTCTTTGCTACCACATTGTAGGAAATGATCCCATCTGCTATTCAGTGTTGTATATAAGAGTGCTTGCGTGTTTTTAGTTTAGGTGTAAATATTTAAAACTACCAGGATTTTTTCAGGAAGTTATTCACAATAGCCTCATTCATCTTAAAGAGTTTTACTATTTAAAAAAAGTTGATACTAATGTTAGCTTTATATGATCATAAGAAGATGTAGTTACCTTGAAAAATATATGTTACTGTACTTGAGTTTTAACATAGTAGTGCATTGCCTATATTCTTTTCACTTTGAGCAAACATTAAAATAACCTTTATGGTTATATTTGACCCAACCAATATATTCTTAGAATAAATTTTACAGTTAACAATATCCTGTGTAGGCTCTGGAGAGATAGCTAAGGATTCAATTTGTTTATTTCTCAAACTAGTAGTTTAAACATGCTAGATTTCTGTTTCCTGCAATATACCTATAATAATTTGGGTTGGTAGTGTGCTGGCAAAGTGATGGGACTTTATATTTGCTTAGGTTCTGAGTATAACAGAGAAGTATCGCAAATTTGGAAAACAGATGTTTGTGGTCAAAGTAATCCTGTATTCTTAACCCAGTGAAAATTTTCATAATGCTTGCATTTTGTTAATATAAAATAACCTTTAATCCCATAAATGGATATTGTGTAAGCACTCTGGACTTCTGTTTACTATTTTTGCTCATGGTACTTTATGCTGCTATTTTTATCCCTACTTTTAAATATCCAGTAGTCATCCATTTTGAGCTAGTGATCCATTTTATGAATTTTACATATGATGCAACATAAGGGAAAAAATACAAATTTAGGTTCTATTAGTGGATGTGGTAGGCTGAAATGATGAAAGTGTTAGCTGAGACAGGCTCTGTCACAAACTGAAAAATAGCTGGGGTGTACTGACCAACATTATATTTATAAAGCATATGGAACCTTCGAGACTATAACAACTATTTGTAAATCAGTATTACATTTCATATTTGTAAAACATATATGAACAAAATAGTCTCAAAAATTCTCTTCTTACATCCTCTACTCCCTCAAAATAATGGACATCCTTCCTCCATAACCTTCCCAGGATGGCCATGGCTCCATGGAACACACTTCGAGATGTATTGATATAGGGCAAAGTACAGTGATTGTGATCTGGAGCTTGTGGCAATAGATAGTTTGAAAGTTCTGACTGTTCTCAAAATAGAAGCAATGAGGCTGTTAGGATACAGCGAACATCTTGAAATGTTAAAAGAAATGATCAAAGATGGAAGTTTTGCAGCAGAGCTGTCTTTTATATGTATGGAATGGATGTTTTGGGGAAAAATGTAAAGTAAAACCAACATTTTCAAAGAAATAAAACAGTGCCAGGGTTTAAGATTGTGAAACAGAGTTGTATGCTTTTTTTGTTTTTTTTCTTGAGGCTAGCGAAGGCAGAGTTTTTAAATTGTTTCTGCTCTTGAAAAATCCAGATATCTGGTTACTAGATATATCTAAAGTCCATAGTTTGAGTTATGCCTTTCCTATATAAATTTCTGTGACACTTAAGAAATACCTTTCCAAAGACATTGACTACACACTGTGTGTATGTGTGACATCTGTATCTTTATCTCACCCATTAGACTTTCAGCTTGTTATAAGAACAATAAGAACAATGACAGTTTATGCATCTTTGTATCAACCTTAGTGCCTAAAACATTGCCCTAGATATAGTCAGATAGTCAATAAATGTTTATTAATGGATGAATAAGTGGAAGAATCTCTCCTGCCATTTCTCTTACTTTGCAGTCTCCACAGTATTGAAATACAAAGATAGGCCTGAAAACTACAATAATTTTGTTGTTACACAGTCAACCAGAAGATTGTTGTTTTACTTTTTTTTTTTTTAAAGATTTTATTTATTTATTTGACAGACAGAGATCACAAGTAGGCAGAGAGGCAGGCAGAGAGAGCGGAGGGGAAGCAGGCTCCCTGCTGAGCAATTAGCCCGACACAGAGCTTGAACCCAGGACCCTGGGATCACGACCTGAGCTGAAAGCAGAGGCTTTAACCCACTGAGCCACACAGGTGCCCCTGTTGTTTTACTTTTCAATGTTTGTATCCACTGAGGAAAAAGTTGTTCTAATATATATTCTCCCAACTATAATTTTCTACCTTAAGCAACCATTAGTTATAGTATGTTCCTTTTTTTTTTCTTAAGATATATTTATTTGAAAGAGAGAGACAGAGCAAGCAGGGGTAGAGGGAGAGGGAGACAGAAAGACTCCCACTGAGCATGGAGCCTGATATGGGGCTCCATCCCAGGACCCTGAGACCATGACCTGAGCCAAAATCAAGAGTCAGATGCTTTACTGACTGAGTCACCCAGGCTCCCCTATAGTAGGTTCTTTTAAAATTGGTTTGATACAAACAAATGTTTAAAGAGATGAAAAATTAGACAACAATGAGAAAATAGCTTGCCTTCTGCCATGATGGAGTAACAGAGACTATCTGCCTTAAATAACCATACTAAACAGTGGTTTTCAGATAATAGATAGCACATGTCAGTGATTCCTTAGAGAAAGGGGGAGGACAGGCTGTGTGGAAATCAAGATGTGAGCCCTATGATTGCCCCAACTTAATGCCTAAAGAGAGTTTCCAGACCACAGTGCTGGGGGGGGGGGCCCAAAGAATGTTCTTTATTCTTGCTAAGTTGATGAAGTAGAATTCAGAGTTTGGGGAGGAGTTAGAATTTGTGTGGAAAAATACTGAAGAGGTGAGAGCTGCACAGAGAGAAAGCTGTAGAGATCTGTTGAATCCTCTTGAGTTTTTGGTGCAGAACTAGTCATTGCCTGTATAGGAGAATACTATCTGAGGAAAGAAATACCAGAAAGGAGTAGGCAAAACAATTTTCAGAGCTCATACAGAGCTGAGTAGCTCTGTATAAACTACTCATACACAGTAGTTATTTTCTCACTGGAGAGAGTGAATGATGTGAACATCAGATGTTCTGAACATACAGAACATCAGGTAGAATCCTCAGAAGGATATTGCCTCAGTAATGGAGACTAACCCTAAGCTTTAGGTTATCCTGGTCGTGCCATAATAAAGCTAACAAGTCAGGCTCAAATTAATTTAGTTGTGTTCTACTATAAAGCCCAATGATAGTTAAAGGAATACAATGAATTCCAGATCTCAGTGACACAATTTATAATCTCCAACATCTAATAAAAAATTATGAGGCATACAAAAGCTGGAAAATTGGACCTTTAAACAGGAGAAAAAGTAATAGAAACTAAATTACATATGGAAGAAAGCCAATAATCATTAAAACAATTATTATAAGTATACTCCATTTGTTTAAGGAGGTACAGGAAAACATGAACATGATGAGAAGAGGAATGGAAAATACAAAAAAGGACTCACATGCAACTTCTGGTATGAGAAATACAGTATCTTAAATGAAAAAGATACCAAGTGGGCTTAACAACAGATTAGATACTGTAGAAGAAAAGATTAGTGAATTTGAAGATACGGCCTTAAATATCTCATATAAATCAAAGTAAAAAATTGATGCTTTGCTCATTTTTTTTTTTTCAATGAGCTGTGGGATAACATCACACCTAAAACACATATATAATTGGAATCCCAATAGGAAAGCAAGAAAGAAGAGAAACAGAGAATGTATTTGAAGAAACAATGGCCACAATTTTTCCAAATTTGATGAAAACTAAATGTACAGATCCAGGAAGCTCAATCAACCCCAAGCAGAAGAATCATAAAGAAAATGGCACCAAGACACATTAAGATAAATTTGCTAAAAACCAGTGGCATGGAGAAAATCCTAAAAGCAGCCAGAGAAAAAAGGCAAATTATATGTGGAACAAAGAAAAGTGTCACAGCAGACCTCAACAGAAACCGTGGTAGCCAGAAGACAATGGAGTGACATCTTTAAATTGCTGAAAGGAAAAACCTGTTAATCTAGAATTATATGCCCAGGAAAAATATTTTTCAAAACTGATGGTAAAAGGAAGACTTTCAGACAAATAAATACTGAGAAAATTCATTACCAAGACACCTACAGTGAAAGAAATATTAAAGGAAGCTCTCAGAGTGCCTGGGTGGCTCAGTCAGTAAAGCAGCTGCCTTCAGCTCAGGTCATGACCCCAGAGCCCTGGAATGGAGCCATGCATCAGGCTCCCTTCTTGACAGGGAGTCTACTTCTCCCTCAGCCCCTTTTATCCCTGCTCATTCTCACTTGCACTCTTCTGTCTCTCAAATAAATAAATAAAATCTTAAAAAAAAATAAATAAAGGAAGCTTTCCAAGCAAAAGAAAAATAGGATCAGAAAAAACTAATAGTGTGTTGTGGAGCTTATAACATATGTGGAAAAAAAAAGAAATGTAAGATAACAGAAACGAGAGGGGATTGGAGGGACCTGGATGCTTACCATTATGAGATTCTTTTTTTTTTTAATTGAAGATTTTTATTTCTTTATTTTAGAGACAGAGAGATAGTCAGGGGTTGGGGGAGGTGCACAGGGAAGGGAAAAAAGCAGAGTCCCTGCTGAGTAGAGAGCCCACCACAGGCCTCATCCCAAGACCCTGAGATAATGATCTGAGCTGAAATCAAGAGTTGAATGCTCAGCTGACTTGACCCACCCCGGAATCCCAAACCATTGTGGGATTTTTACACTGAACATGAAAAGAAATTGAGTGTGCACTGATAAAGATGTATATGGTAAACAATAGAGAAGCCACTTTAAAAAATACAAAACACTAAGCAACAGACACATAGGGACTCCTGGGTGGCTCAGTTGGTTAAGCTGCTGCCTTCAGCTCAGGTAATGATCCCAGGGTCCTGGGATCGAGTCCCACATGGGGCTCCTTGCTCAGTGGGGAGTCAGCTTCTCCTTCTACCTCTGCCTGCCACTCTGCCTGCTTGTACTCTCTCTCTCTGACAAATAAATAAGTAAGATCTTTTTAAAAAGATCTTAAAAAAAAAAGTAACAGACACATAACCAATAAGCCAATAACAGAGATTAAATTGAATGCTAAAAAAGATATTCATTTAATTTAAAAGAAGGCAAGAAAAAAGGAAGAAAAGTGGCAAAGGACAGGCGAGACCAATTAAAACAAACAGGAAGATGGTAGATTTAAACCTAATCATATTGATAATGACATTAAATGTAAATGTTCTAAATACTCTCTTTTGGTTACTAGATAAATAAGCACAGTCCAATAATTCACTGTCTGTTAGAAACCTGCTTTAAATATAAAGATACAAATATGTGAAATGTAAAAGAACGGGAGAAGATATACCATGCAAATATTAATCAAAAGATGGCTAGAGGTGTTAGATTAATATCAGACAAAATAAACTTAAGAACAAGGGCTGTTATAAGGGGTAAAAGGTACTTATAATAAAGTGGTCCATTCATTAAGAAGATCGAAAAATCCTAAATGTGTATGGAGCTAATAACAGGTTTAAAATAGATGAAACAAAAACTAATCTGATTGGAGAAATGGCCAAATTTACAAATCTATTTAGAAATGTCAACACCTCTTTCCCAGTAACTGCTGGAACAAGTAGAAAACCATTAAGGATATTGTGACTTGACTTCCACTGTTCATCAACCTGATCTAACAGAAATTTGTAGAGCACTCAATCCAACAACAGTAGAATACCCATTCTTTTCAGATATATTTCCCAAGATAGACCATAGTCTGTGTAATAGTCAAGTCACAATAAATGTAATATCTTGGGTTTTGACTGCTGTAACAAATTACAAAAAATGTAGTAGCTTAAAACAACACAATTTTATTCCCTTACAGTTCTGGAGGTCTTAAGTCCAGAATGGGTTTCACTGGGTTAAAATTAAAACTGTTGGCAAGGCTCTGCTCCTTCTGGAGGCTCTAAGGGAGAATCTGTTTCCTTGCCTTTTCTAGCTTCTAGAGGCCATCCACAATGGCTGTAATGTTTGGGAGAGTTTTTACTCATAGTGCGATCTCTTTGATTCTGTTTTCTACTACCCTCTTCCACTTAGAAGGATGCTTGTGATTATATAAGGCCTACCTTGATAATCTGGGATACTCTCTCCAGCTTAAGGTCAGCTGCTAAATAAATTTAATTCCATTTGAAATCTTAATTCCCCTTTGCCATGTAAGGTAACATATTTCCAGGTTCTGGCTGGTAATTAAATGTGAAACTTATTAAAGGGGAGCATTATTCCACCTACTACATTTAAAATGATTGAGATCATGTTAAGTATATTTTCTGGCCATAAGGTAATTAAATTAGAAAAAAATATCAACACATTTGCGGGTCCACACTGTATCTTGGAAGCTAGGGCCATTGCTGGCACATAGCTAGAGTTGAACATGTATTTGTTACGTGAATGAATATTAAGTATTTAGTGAGATAATACATGTTTCCTGAACCCAATACATTGAACAGATACCTTTGTGTGCTTTAGAAAGAAAGCTGTTTTATTTTTTTAAAGATTTTATTTATTTATTTATTTGAGAGAGAGAGAGAGAGCATGAGGTAGGGAGAGGAGCAAAGGGAGAGGAACAGCAGGCACTGCTCTGAGTGTGGAGCCCAAGGCAGGGTTCAGTCATGACCTGAGCCTCAGTGTGGAGGCCAACAAGGGGTTCAGTCATGACCTGAGCCAAAATCAAGAGTCGGATGCTTAACCCACTGAGTCACAGGTGCCCCTTAAAAAAAAAAAAAAAATCTGTTTTAAATCATATGACTAAGTTAAAGGAAAAGAAAAAAATGCTATCTCTGTAAATACAAAAGAAATATTAAAAAAAATTCAGAGCAGTCTTTAAAGATTTTATAAACAAATACACTTTATTTGCAAACATGGTATAGAAAAAGATGAACATTTTCAGAAAGAAGTTCCTTGTACATTGCTGAACTTTAGCATATGTGCCGTTAAGCAAAACGCCCAGCATTAAGTCCTTAATATCCATTTCAGGAAAATATGAGCAGCACAGATTCAATAAATTAAGGTCACCTGACTCAGCCGTTCCTCTTACATTTAGAAAAAAACTGCCAGATTGTTACATTCTTGTATAACCTTCTTTGTCTTCCCACATTTCCGCGTGTGGTTCATGATGTTGCAAAATGCTGTGAAACTGCAGTTCTAGTGTCTTCTGATGAGTGTCAGTTTTTCTCTGCTTCTTTCCATAGACAGTAAGGCACAGTGGGAAGAGAGCAGGCTTGTCTTTGAGTTCCGTCACTTCGTACTGCGCACGTCCCTTCAATGGTCAGACTTCATTTAGCTTATTTGTAAAATAGGCCAGTAATGCCTGGTTTGTTGTGTGGTCAGTAAAGGAAGGTACGGGAAAGCACCACAAAGACATGGTAGGATATTGGTAAATTTCTTCAGTCATAATGATAAATCAATGTTTTTTTGGTGAAAAAGCACTGTAGTTGAAATTTTGCCTTGTCCAGTTATCAGTTGTTTGATTGTGGGCAGGAGCCTTCACTCTTCTGAAGTGAGTAAGTAATACCTGCCCCATAAAGAATTATACCTACCTCATAAATTTTAAGAATTAAAGGTGACACGTAGGAAATGTTCAGTAAACTTCAATTATAAAATGATTTTTTTAAGTACCTATAGATATGAAATCAACTCAAAATGGAATAAAGACTTGAACGTAAGATGTGAAACCATAAAACTTCTAGAAGAAAACATAGGTAGTAAACTCCTTGATGTTAGTCTTGGCTGTAATTTTTTTTCTTTATTTAATGCTGAAAGCAAGGCAACAAAAGCAAAAATAAATAAGTGGAAATATATCACACTTGAAAAGCTCTGTACAGCAAAGGAAACCATCAACATAATGAAAAGGCATCCTACTGAGTGGGAAAGAACATTTGCAAATCATATATCTGATAAGGGGTTAATATCCAAGACATATATAGAACTTGTACAACTCCGTAGGAAAAAAGCCCAAACAATCTGATTGAAAAATGGCCAGAGGGAGGGCGCCTGGGTGGCTCAGTAGGTTGAGCATCTGACTCCTGGTTTTGTCTCAGGACATGATCTCAGGGCCATGAGTGGAGCTTTGGGTCCACTTGTGCACTCAGCAGGGAGTCTGCTTCTCTTCTTCTCCTTCTGCCCCACCCTTGTTCTCTCTCTCTCTCTCTCTCTCTATCTATCTCTCTCTCTCACACACACACACACACTCTCTCTCTCTCTCTCTCTCTGTCTCCCTAAAATCAATCAATCAATCAGTATTTTAAAAAGATGGGCAGAGGAATTGAATAGACATTTTCCCAAAAAATACATAGGAATGGCCAATAGGTGCATGAATAGGTACTCAAATCACTCATCAACAGGGGAATGCAAACGAAAAGCACAGTGAAATATCGCCTCACACCTGTTAGGAGGATGATTATAAAAAAGATAAGAGATAAGGAGCATTGGTGAGGATGTGCCGAAATTGGAATTCTTGTGCACTGCTGATGGGAATGTAAGATGGCGCAGCCATTACGGGAAACAGTATATAGTTCCTCAAGAAATTAAAATAGAATTACCACATGATCCAGCAATTTCACTTCTGGGTCTATACCCCAAAGAATTGAAAGCAGGGTCTCAAGCATATTCATAGAAGTATTATTCACAGTAGCCAAAAGATGGAAACCCTCCAAATGTCAGTCAAGGAAGGAAATTCTAACACATGTGATAACATGGATAAACCCTGAAGACAGTATGTTCAGTGAAGTAAGCCAATCAGAAAAAGAAAAAAAATTTTACGATTTCGCTTACATGAGCTGCCTGGAGTCGGTACATTTCTAGATACAGAAAGTAAAGTGGTCGCCAGGGGCTGGGTGTTAGAAGAGATTGGGGGATTGTTTAAAGGATGTAGAGTTTCAGTTTTGCAAGCTTGAAAAGAAGTCTGGAGATCGGCTGTACCACAATGTGAGCGTAACTCTCCTGACCAAACTGTGCACTTAAAAATGGCTAAGACGTGGGGTGGGAGGGTACCTGGGTAGCTCAGTTGGTTACCCAACTGCCTTCAGCTCAGATCATGATCCTGGAGTCCCTGGATTGAGTCCCACATCGGGCTCCCTGCTCGGCGGGGATTCTGCTTCTCCCTCTGACTCCTCCCCTCTCATTCCCTCTCTCTCTCTCTCAACTATATAAATAAAATCTTTTTAAAAAAATGGCTAAGATGGTCAGTTCTGTGGTATGTGTATTTGACCCAAATGGTTTTAGAAAAACTTACAAAAATTGCATAAAGGTGCTTGTTAAAATAGTGCTCAGAAACAATTGCTCTGATTTGGTTGTACTTCTAGATTTCAGGCAGCTTTAGAAATCAAAAATTGAGTCAGAAATGCTCAAAAGATGAATACCGTATTCTTCTTTAAATATACATTTCCAAATCATAGGGTAGAGTTGGGTTTGGAGATGTGGAATTTAGTGTGGGTCTGTGAAAAGCATCACAAAGTTCATAGGGATTTGTCCTGATCTCTCTCTAGTAGGGGTTCTTTCCATTTTCATGGTTCATAAAGGGTTTGTATTTTTCCTTCCTGTTTCTCATAGGCCCGAATCTTGAGGGTCATGAGTCATGAGCTGAGTGCTTTCAGCTGGATAGAGTTAAGGGATGCATATACAATGTTGTACCATGTCAGAATTTCTGGAAAAAGGAGATTTAAATTTTTGCACAAATGGCTGCCAGATTTCACGTTCAGAATTAACTTTGTTTTATGCAAAGCCCATATGTTGTGTTACGCAGTGTCAGAAAGACAGACTGATGGACAGATTCCCACCCCTGTATGTCATGCATCAGAGCTACCACTCCTTTGTTTCCTTATGGGTTTTTAGCAGTTGTGTTTTAACAGAAAACCGTAGAAAGGTAGCAGAAAGCAAAGAGGTAGTGTGAAGTGTGCCAGTTGGCTCCCTGACTTGCAAAAGCCCTTGACATATAGGTAGAACACAGGGCAAAGTGGGGAGAAGGAGGGAAGGCTGGGGAGCAGGACATCGCTGAAGGATGGGAAGGGGGTATGGAAGGACAAGCTGCTTTCCTAAGACACATCGCCTGCTTCACAGTTGTTCTCTCTTTCAACTGTGAAAGTTGTTAGTACAGTACTTTCTTACATACAGCAGCTGCTCAATAAACGCTGACTACTTTTACTGAGTGCTTCATAACTATGGGAGGAGCAGATTCAATGTTGGAGTTAGGAATTATGTTTTTCACTTGCATTATTAGAACACTGATGATTAGTCATTTTTTTATTACCTCCAATTTTCTTCTGTAGTCTCTCATTTCAGAGAAAAAGTTAAAGACACTTATTCTAGGTATCTGGGTGGCTCGGTCAGTTAAGCGTCTGCCTTCGGCTCAGGTCATGATCTCAGAGTCCTGGGATGGAGCCCCGCATCGGGCTCCCTGCTCAGCGGGACGCCTGCTTCTCCCTCTCCTACTCCCCCTGCTTGTGTTCTCTCTCATGCTGTCTCTCTCTGTCAAATAAATAAATAAAAATCTTTAAAAATAAAAAAAAAAACATTCTGTTTTTCTTAGACCGAATTTAAAATTTTACTGTATTTCTGATGATCTACATATGAAAGTATTTATATCTATATATTGAACTTCCATAAAACAGTATTTGATTTGATTCCTGTGAATAACCATTGACCTAAATATTGTCGTAATTAACACAGTTTAGTTAATTGATAGGTAACTATGCGTGGTTGGTAATCTGGTTTAAAAAATGTTATGTTTGCTTTACCCAAATTTCTGTCTAAATTTAGAGAGCAGAGCATTTGCAAATGTCCATTTGAATTTATGTCATGTCCCTGTTGCATTTTCTTAATAGAGTTTTAAATTTTTATTTTATGAATAATTTTGTTTTAGCTTATGTAAATCTAGTAGTTTTAGGTCAGAAGCAATTTTTGAGAGACTTCAAATTCAACTTTGATTCCATTTATGTGGTAAACGTTTTACGATCATTCCAGACTGGCCTAGTTTATTCCATCAATGACTTTGAATAGTTTTTTATTCAAAAAGTAATGCATTGCACATTCTGTGGTGCTTGCGTGGATTTGCAGGATACATAAAATTGCTGCCCAGCTGGGAGACAGTGTTCCTGGTACCTGCCCGAGGACTGTTTGAAAGGGGAGGTGTCATTTGAGGTGGGGTGGAGGGAACCACATGGAAAAGAAGAATGTGCAATGATTATTCAAGGACTCATGATGAGTCTGAGTACATAGGAGGAGAGGCTCCTGGGCAGGTGGGTTTCCATGTCTGAAGATGGTTCTGTTTTTCTATCACATAGGTTGGTGGTTTGGCTGAGTTTCGAATTCTACTTTGGAAGCCATTTTCCCCTCAGAACACTGAAGACATGGTTCCCCTATCTTGTAGTTTCCAGAAATGAGAAATTCTTTACAACTTGGATCTTTGATGCTTTGTGTGCCTTTCATCTCCTTTATTTTTGGAAGCTTCTGGGAAGTTCACTTTTCCTCAGGAATCTGAAACTTCACAGCAATATTCACATGAGTTTATTTTCATCCATTGTGTGGGCTTTTTGTATGCCCTTTCAGTTCTGAGAAATTGGCTTGAATTACCTCTTCTCTTTTGTTTTCTCTGTTCTTTTTTGGGGGGGGGAGTTTTTATGAACTTGATGCTAGACCTTCTCCACTTATCCCTCATCCCATTTTCCTCTTCCCCTAACCTACCCCATTTCCCAGCTTTTCATCCTTTCGTCCTGCTTTCTGGAAAATTTTCTCAACTCCATTTTCCATCTCTTCCACCAAATTTTCTGTCTCCTTAGATAGCTAGATAGACAGACAGACACATATACACATAATTCAATGCCACATTTTATAATAGACTTAAATGCTATGAAAGGTCCCAGTAGAGGGAAATCCATCTTGGCCGACACCCAACAAAGAGATGCTTCATCTCTGGACATCCTTTTGTAACAAAGGCTTATTTAAAACTCACCTTCTCATCCATACTGATTTACATAACCATGGAGTTGTGAGTAACCGTAAAGATGCCGAGTTCACCAGTTCTTTCTCGGCTGATTCCAACCCACAGCTTCCCACTAAGTACTTGCCCTGTTTCTGCTTGCATATCACAGTGCTGTGTCTTCTTGAGCTAATGGCACTGCCGATTGTTCCATTCTCCTCTCTCTCTGCTTCACATTATCAAGCCTCATTGATTCTTCCTTTGCCATATGTCTCCAGTTCATCTATTCGATTCTAGCATCTCAATATGTTTATTTAAGCACCTAAAATGTGCCTTGGCATGTGCAAAGTGTTGGGGCTGCATAAAGGTCCCTCAGGGAGCTGCTACCCCGTCATGGGCACAGTAGACATGGATTGAAGATTTCAGGAGAAAAGCAGACATGTTAGCAAAGTGTTTTGCAGAAGATCCTATGGATGGCATGGGGGTTGATGCCAAATCCACAGGGGGAGAAAGGCCTGATGCCATATAGGCATTGGGTGTAGGGTAGTGTTGCTGGTGTAGAAGGTGTTCTGACTGCGATTTTCACTGCACGTGAAGCAGAGCTATAAACAAGGATGAAGGCTTGAAAGATACTTTACTCAGGGGCGCTGGGTGGCTCAATCCGTTAAGTGTCTGACTCTCAATCTTGGCTCAGGTCATGATCTCCGGGTCATGAGATCGAGCCCTGCATTGGACTCTGCACAGAGCATGAAGCCTGCTTAAGATTCTCTCTCTCAAAACAGTATGGATTCCTCAAAAAATTAAAAATAGAGCTACTCTATGACCCTGCAATTACACTAATAGGTATTTACCCCAAAAGATACAGATATAGTGAAAAGAAGGGCCATATGTACCCCAATGTTCATAGCAGCAGTGGCCACAATAGTAAAACTGTGGAAAGAGCCGAAATACCCCTTCAACAGATAAATGGACAGAGAAGATATGGTCCATACATACAATGGAGTATTACTCAGCCATCATAAAGGATGAATACCCAACTTTTGCATCAACATGGATGGGACTGAAGGAGATTATGCTGAATGAAATAAGTCAAGCAGAGAAAATTATCAAAAGTATCAATTATCATATGATTTCACTTACTTGTGGAACACAAGGAATAACATGGAGGACATTAGGAGAAGGAAAGGAAAAGCTAAGGGGAGGGGAGATTGGAGGCAGAGAAGAACCATGAGAGACTGTGGACTCTGAGAAACAAACTGAGGGTTTTAGAGGGGAGGGCCTTGGGGAGATGGGAGAGCCTAGTGATGGGTATTAAGGAAGGCATATGTTGCACCAAGCACAGGGTGTTATATGCAAACAATGAATCTTGAAACACTACATCAAAAACTAATGATGTATCATATGGGGACTAACAAAATGCAATAACAAAAGAAAGATTCTCTCCCTCTGTGTACAACCCCCACCAAAAAGATATTTTGCTCATTCATTCAACAGATATTTTTTGAGCACCAACCATGTGCCGAGTAATTGTTTTGCCACTGGATGCAGCAGTGAACCAAACATACAAAAATCAGATAGGAATAAGAATTGTATAATCCTATAAAATAGAAGTATAATAACTAAATCGCATAGTCTATTTGAAGGGGATAGCTGTGATGGAAGCCAGCAAAGCAGGATGATGGGGATGGGGATCTTGAACCCTGACCTGTGGTTGAGTAATTTTCACACTGTAGTTCAGAGAAGCCTGAAGGCTTCTTTCAGGGGGTGGTGAGCATTGACATTAACTACAAAACCACCAGCACATACACTTACACCACTGTGGTAACTCCTGCTTGGAAAAATCCTTGACTTTCAAACAGTTCCGTTCCGATTAATTGTCTTAGTAGCATATAATTTTATCCACTTAAACCTAAAGATGAATTGACTTTAGTAAAGCATCTCACCTATGTATTTGATACATTGAGAACCGATTGCTAATACAATTTGAAAACCACCTTGTAGACATTCAGTGTGACTTATTCTTGCATTATCCTAGCTGCCTTCCGCACCTTTAGATTTTCTCTTTCTAATCACTCTTGCATACCATTGCCAGAATTAGTTTTCTTAGAATGAAGTTCTTAATTAAATGCTTGAAACTAAACCCTGTCGAGGGGGAAAGCAAACCCAGATGTTACCTGTAGCCCTGCCACAAGATGCTCTGTGACCTTAAGCAAATCTTTGTGTTCTCATCTGTAAGTATCTTCTCTGCTCTAAATATTACCCCCATGATTCATTTCCCCCAGCTGTTAGTGGTCTTTATGATCTATCCCTAGTTTATGCACCCAGTCCCCATGCTGCCCTCATCCTCTCTGCTCTACCATGTTTTTTCTTTTCACTCCTGTCTTTTCCCTTCCCCAATGTATACACCATTTGCTGATTAATTACTCTCTGTGTATGTCCATGCTATTTCCCCAAGCCAGACTGGGCTCTTTCCTTAGCCCACTGAATTTAAATTCTTTAAAAATTGTCATCTAGTACTGATGGTCAAAGCAAAGTTCCTGGAAGAACACTGATGGTACCAAATGATGCAACTTTAACATAGATTGAGAATTGGGAACAAACAATTTGATTTGTCTAGAACAGTGCTGTCGGGTACAATAGCCACTATCCATGTGTGGCTCCTTTAGTTAAAATCAACTAAAATTAAATACAAGAAGAAATTTTGTCTTTCAGTGCATTTCAAAGTGCTAAGTAGCCTTCTGTGGCTCATGGATGGACAATGTGGATTTAGAACATTTTCTATCACTGCAGAAAGTTCTATGGGGCAGCACTGGTCTAAAGGTGACTTGAAAATTGTTTCAGGGACTTCTGGAGGAAGTGGTCAGAGGAAATGCTTGGTGAAGAAATAAAAGCGATGCGTTCAGACACTTGGTTCTAGAGATTTGACAGTGGCAAGAGGGAGAGACATAGGGGAAAAGGTAATGGCCAAGTAAAAGGAGGTGGGTGGAAAAACATGTAGAAACAGAAGGACTGAATCTGTTACAGACATTGGAGGAAGAGTAAGTAGGAAGAGGCAGATATATTGGATAGTATGAAAAACAGTCGAAACTTATGTTAACATAAGTTTCACTGTGTTTTGATTTTGGCTGAAGCCCCAAAAGGTTGCATAGGAAACTGTAGGTGGCAATGATAGCCACATTCCTAAGGAAGGTTTACACCCTTTTGCCCAATACCTTGAAGGTGTGCCTGAGGCAGAAGAGGCCAAGATGGACTGAGAGGGCTGGAAGGAAAGGAATCCCTGCATTGCCCCTCTAGCTAAGTGAATGGGTTGGAAGGAGACAACTTGGCTCTTGTGACTTGATTTGTGCTCTCCTGGGGCTGTGAGGACCAGAACATGGACCAGAGACGTTTAGAGGTCAATGCTGGGACTATACCTGCCTGGCCTCAGAACAGGGGGAAGGCTACACTGGGAGCCTGCTGTGCCTTCACTAATCACAAGGTAGAGGGTCTGTCTTCCATGGACCAGGAGAGGCCCTGTGGTCTTTTTTAAAGAGTAGCTCCAGCCAAGGGCCTTTCCTGCCAGATGCGGAGGCTGGAGGGCGTGTAAGCATTCGGAGTGATCAGGGCTAACCATGAGCCTTGGGAGCTGCAGAAGAATGTTTCCAGAGGGAAAGTCTCTGCAGAACCCACAAAGAGGCCCCATTTGAGGAGTCAGACAGTGTGCGTAGGGCATTGGAGAAAGGAGCGGGCAGAGTCAAGAGAAGCCTGCAGTGTCTACAATAGCCTGGGCTGAGGTCAAGGAGAAACTTTAACTTTGAATAAAGTTTGGAGTTTGGGCTGGACATTCTACTCACTGAAATACAGTTCTTTGGGGACTAAAGGTTACCAGAGGACGTTTAATTTTTGTACATGACTGGGATGGCTTTGGAATAGGTTTCACCATGACAATTAACAGGCTTCTGAATGGATTAAAGGGACTGAGGAAAAAGAATGTGGTTCCTGCTCTTGCTCTCAATAGAGCCCTGCCTGTATGGGGCAATGGCTGAACTAATTTGGAGTTTGATGAGAGTACAGAATGTTTAGAAGAGCTTTTAGGAGATTGTGTTGAGAATTAATAAGGACTAAGTGTCCGAATGATAACCTGCAAAATGACCAGTTGAAGAGAGACAACAGGAATTTACTGCGTCAGGCAAATGAAACTTTTGGTTCTGCTTCTGGGAGCAACTCCTTAGTTTGGGATAAGGGGGAGATTGTTAAATATTTATCTGGGGTTTATAGTCTTGATAATTTTAAGCCTCATGATTTTGTGGATTGTCATTTTGAAATCAGAGGAAAGTAAATGGAGAAAGCTATTTACCCTAGCTGAGCTTCCTGCTGTTTGTGGTGGTTCCTGTGTCCTTTGATGCTCTTAGCGTGAGGGTAATTAAATATGTTTTTTTCAGTTCATGATTGGGCTGGAGTGGTGTATTATCTCTACTTTATTTTTAGGATTGGTTCATTTATTATGTATATTCAATGGGGACTCTTGCTATACTTTACCAGCCAGGACGCCATCAGCTGTAGGGAACAAAAAACCCTAAACCATGCTGGCCTAAACATGGAAAAGGGGCGGGCTCAGACCCCCTTCTCTCTGTGATACTCCAGGTCTTGTCCTCCTCTTTGTGCTAGCTGTATCCTTAATACATGCCGGAATCAATTCCAGGTGTCAACAGAATTTCTCTTCAAGTATACCAAAGGCTGCCCCCCCCACCCCTCAGGAGACCCCCGCTCACATCTCATTGGCCAGAATTGAGTCACAGCTTACCTCTGAACTAATTACTGCTGATAAGGGAAATGGAATCCTCCTAGCAATTTATTAAACTATTCCGTAGGTACTTGCTAAAACGAGGAATAGCGTCAGTATCCCCTGGACATATGACTTGCAGAGAAAGAGTGGATGTCTGAACCAAATCAGGGATCTGTTAGGAAGGAGAAAAAGAGAAATGAATGTTACGTAGAGTTTTGTATCTATTCCTAGAATTATATATAATGACTAATTATAGATTAGATGGTAGGAACAGGGTGTATGTAGACTAGCAAATCTGCTGTGACAAAAGCCCCAAATTTTCTCTCACCATGAACAGTACAGAGGCATGTGGTCCAGAGCTGGTGGGGTAGTTCTAACGTAGTTTGAATATTACAGCTATCATGTTGTGATGGCTAAGAAACCCCCCAAATTCAGAGGTAAGGAAAACAAAGAGGTTTCACTCTTACATCACAGTGTGAGGTAATCTTGTGAGGTGAGGAGATATCTCTGCTACACTGGGCCATTCGGGATCCTTGTTCCTTCCATGTTGTTTCTTGGATGTCTCCCCAGGTTCATTGCCTGCATGGTTAAAGCTATGTCACCATTTCCAGGTTCTGGCCAGAAAATGGCAAAGAGAACATAGAGGAGGTAGGCCCTGTATAGAGGCCTGGACCAGTGACACCCGGGTGGCTCAGTTGGTTGAGCGACTGCCTTCAGCTCAGGTCATGATCCTAGAGTCCTGGGATTGAGTCCCGCTTCAGGCTCCCTCCTCAGCAAGGGGTCTGCTTATCCCTCTGACCTCCCCCCTCTCATGCTCTCTCTCTCTCTCAAATAAATAAATCTTTTTGAAAAAGTAAGTAAAGGCCAAAATAAATAAATAAATAAGTAAACAAAGGTCATTACTTTCGCGCACATTCTGTCACAAGTTCTTAACTATAGGGGGACATGGAGTTGCAAAAAGCCTTGTGTCTGTGTGCCTTTGAACTGCTCTAACAAAGTATTAGAGACTAGATGGTGTATTTACACCTTTATTTCTCATAGTTCTGGAGGTTGGGAAGCCCAGGGTCAGGGCACTGGCAGATTCACTGTCTGGTGAGGGCCGGTTTCCTAGTTCACAGCTGGCCATCTTCTCCCTGTGTCCTAACATGGCAAAGGGGGTGAGGGAGCTCTTTGGAGTCCCTTTCACCAGGACACTCTTCCCATTCATGAGGGCTCTGCCTTCATGACCCAGTCACCTCCCAAAGTCTCCACCTTCAAATACCATCCCACTGGGATCGGGTTTCAACATAGGGATTTGGGGGGAACACAAATATTCATCCTGTCACACTCGAAAACTGTGGTTTCACCAGGCAGCTCCAAGGTTGCTCATGGCATCACCATTGCCAGCCAGCAGAAAGTGAGTGCAAACCCAGGTGAAGTGTCTTTAAGGAGATGACAAGTTGCACCCATTGCTTCTATTCACACGCTCTTAGCCTAAACTCAGTCACATGGCCACATGCAAGGGAGGCCAGGAAATGGAGGGGTGCTAGAAGGCCAAGTATCAGGACAGGGGAATAATTGGTTACAGTGAGCTAACTACTAGTGGCTTCTCTCACACAAAGGTTTCTCTCTGTTCTGCATAGGATCTTTCCATCTGGAGACTGTTTATTTACAAAGCAAAGTTCTGTTTAGTGCCTGAGGCCAACAGTCACCCATCATAACATTTCTGAGGTTGGTTACTTGCCATTCTTCCACTATAGGAAAAATCAATATTGGTTGTGAACCAGTATTAGCACAGCCATTGCGAATAGAAAAATTTCCAGAGGTGATTTTAATTAAAAAATATGCATGATCTTGGCCTTCTAAAACAATTTGTGTGGCTGTGTATGAGTGTATGCGTATGCATATAGTTTTAAACTCAATAACCTAAGATTGTACATTTGTACAAAATTTAAAAATGTACAAATTGTACATTTGTATAAAATAAAAAAAGAAAACAACAGGCATTTCCTTGGAAGTAAGTGGTAAAAAAAATTTTTTTGAAGCTCATTTGTACTTTTGTTTATGCCCCCCTGAGGTGGCTACTTGCTTTTTCATGTAGAAAACTATTCTTTGACAGTTCTTTGGCTATTGTCCTAAACTTTTATATTCACCCTCTTACATGTTATTTTCAGATTTTTGGGGGTCATACTTACGAACTAGTTTAGTAAGGTTTATAAGTTGATGAATAGATTATACACACCTTTTAGATATAGACAAATTAAAATGAAATTAGTTGTTAAAATCCTTCATAGAATCAATATGAAGCATGTTATTCAATATATTATTAGTTCCTAGAAGGCAGGTATTGTTATCTTTTTTTTTACTGTTCTAGCTCCAGTGCCTAGACTAGTTCCTGGCTTGCAACAGACAATAAATATATGTTAATGAATGAAAAGATATAGAAAATACAGTATATTCCGTCGAACCTGATTTTTGCTTCTGCACTTCAGGAATTTGTATTTCTTAGGCATCTGGGTGAAGTAGTCTTTATTTGCCTCAAATAACAGAAAAAGGGCAGCAAGCGGTGAGTCTCCCCTGACTCTCTATGACCTCAGCAGAAGGATTCTCTGTGTATTCAGAGACTTGTATATAATAAAGATATGTAATATGACCTAACAGGCATCCAAGACATCGGGATAGGTGAATTAGAGTGAAGGAAAGGAAGTGTTTCCTTCCATCCCAGCAGCAACAAAAGCATTCACTTTTTTCCAATAGTTTTCTCAAGTGAATTGGAGAATGAGTAGGATGAGGAAAGAAACAAAATAATCTGGATCCTAGATGGACTTTTGAGGGTTAGGGAGGTAGGGTTAAACAGTGTGGGTAACTGGACCTGTTTTATGATTTATTTTCTTTTCATACTGTAATATATTTTTCAGAATTCATGTGTCACTGACAGTATTGAAAATGGGAGAGAGAAGCTTTTTAGAGTAAACATCATCTTAGCACATTGCTCTCCTCTGTGAATCCATTACCTTTTACAAATAGGGCTCTGTGAGGACTGAGCCCGTGGTATTGCCAAGGAGTGAACTGCTTGGGTGACACGTTTGGAAAGTGGAGTGTGAAGCCCTACATTTAAGGTGAGTCAATGAGAGGCAAGATCCTGGGTCTCTGGAAAGACTGACGTGGAGTACCCAAGATAGGAGGATGTGTGTTTTGTTCAGGTGGTGGTAGGTAGACCAATGTGCCCAGACCGGAAGCTACAGAGCTATAAGGAGAGAAATTGCACCAAGATAGGAGGATACACAAGCAGAAAAGGTGTGGACAGTCAAGGGCCCTAAAAGCAAAGTTTTTGTTTTACTCTGTGGTTTAGGAGCAACCGACAAAGACTTTGGACAGGGAAGTAATAGGATGAGAGCTGTATCTTAAGAAAGCAATCCTACACAGAAGGAGTATGGATAATTAATTAGGAGGGAACCGTTTATATCCATATGATTTTCTTTTATGAACAATAGGACACATGGGTTGGATTGCAGTGTCCAGTGGGGGCCGGCCCCAGTTGACTAGCATCCCTTATTCCTCTACTCAGAGGAGCATGAACTGTGAGGATGCGCCCCGGCCAGGCCAGCAGGAGGGTTCGGCTTCTTGGTTTGGGTTTGGAGATCTTGAGTGTGGTGTTTCTCTAAGCCTCTTGTCCTTGATGATAGGGGAATACCTGGTCTGCACTGGCTGGGGGAGTCAAGACAGAAAGGTCCTGAGGTCCCTGTTTGGGCTTACAGACCTGGAGAACAAGAGGTATTTTGTTCATACCATATACCATGGTCCTTGGTGTTTTGTCCCTTTGGTTCCTACCAACCTTCAGCAAAGACTTGTTTGAGAGATCTGCCTTGCCTCTTTAATGAGTTGTTAAGAGTAGAGTTCTTTCCCACATCTGGACCAAACTCACACTGGATCAGCAGGATCTTCTTAAAGAAGGGTTAGTGCTGGCAGTGGTCTGCCTCTTGTCTCCTCCAGTGCTAGTCCTGGTCACTTCGTAGGTGATCAGCGTTCATGTCTGGCTGAGAAATCGCAAAGTTACTACGATTGGGGCAGAGGTGGTAGGAGCAGAAAAGAAGACCAGGTTTTGCAAGCGTGCTGATGGCACTCTGAAGGATTCAGGAGGAAGGGAGAAGAGATGAGAGTTTGGCGGTTTGGGGATTGTGTGCTTAGGGAAATAATACCGCTGCTAACAGATGGGGTCACAGGAAGAGGAACAGAGTTGCCGTGGGAAGGTGCTGCATTCAGTTTGAATTCTGGATGGGTGACTTTTACCCAGTGTTGTGTAGTTATTACCTGGAAGTTTCAGAATTAGAATCTAGGTTTCCGGAACCCAAGCAATGTTTTTTCCATTATACTAAGATGTATGTTACATGAAATGAAATGTACTTGTTGAGTTTCCAATGGTGGTAGCGTCTCCATGTGTGGATGTCAATAGGCAGCTGTAAAAGGAGTTGGAGTGAAAAACTGAGAATAAATGCAGACATTTGTTTTGGGAGTTATGCTATATTTAGAGGACATAATTGGAGCTATGCAAAGGGTAAGTTCACCCAGAGAGAGTTGGTATGTGGCGTATTATTGGAAATAGCCATAAGGATGTTTCCTTGAAGAAAAAAGGAAATTATCTAGTAAGGCTGAGGAAAAGGAAAGAGGCAGTAAGGAGATATGCTTTTTTTCTTTTTTTTTAAGGAAGTTTTGTAGTAATAGAGAAGAAGGCATAGATCATGAGCTAGGATGTAATGAACAGGTGAAAAAAGTTTACTTTTTAAGATCAGACTTGCCCAGGGAACAATGGATGGAGAGGGAACAATTAGATATGAAGACAGAGAATAGTTGAGTTTGGATCAATAAACTGATCATGAATGAGTAGCACTAGGGTGATGGGCGTGGTGCTGGCTGCTAGCCATACAAAGAAGTAAATGTGGTCTTGCCTTTGGGAAGTCTACTGCTACTAGAGGACAGGAGCAAGAATGACACAAGAAAAACTGATCTCCTGAGCGCTACGTGTCAGGAAATGTACTTTACATGCATTCAGTCATGTAGTCCAAGCGACACCCCTGTGAGGTATCTATCGTCATCTTCATCTGCCTTGTGAAGGAGAGAAAGCTCAGGTGCAGTAACTTGCCCAACATCTTTTAACAACCAGTCAGCCAAGGAGCCGCGATTTACACCCAGGCCATAGTACTGCACCTCTACACATCATGTAGAGATTATGTGAAGATTATTACATGTGATGATTATTACAGTACAATATAAAGAGAGACAGAAGAACAATGTACTAAAGTAGCACAGAGGAAGGGGGAGTTGAAGTTTTCTGGCAAGGGATGAAGTAGGGCAGGGAAGATCTCAGAGGGGGATGGGTCCCGATGAAGGAACTCACTGTCATGACCAAAATGTAGAACCCATGGTGGTATGAGGTGTGTATGTATGTGTTATTGTTTCACCTGGTAATTTACACAGCCTTCATCTCTCATCTTTTTCTTTCCCATCCTAATCACAGAGGACACTCACGTTTGATTTTATCCATTTCTGTGAACCTTAAGATTTTTTTTAAAAAAATCTGATAGGATGAAGGGGTACCAGGGTAGCTGGGTTGAGTGTCAGATTTTTGGTTTTGGCTCAGGTCATGATCTCAGGGTTGGGAGATCAATCCCTGCCTCAGGCTCCATGTCAATGAGGAGTTTGCTTGAGAGTCCCTCTCTCTCTGCCTGCCCCTCCCCTACTCCTGCTCTCTCTCTCTCTCTCTCAAATAAATAAATAAGTCTTTACAGAAGATATGAGGAACTGGGTTATTCTTTGAGCAGTTATCATTCCTGTCCACCTGGGTGGCTCAGTGGGTTAAGCCGCTGCCTTCGGCTCGGGTCATGATCTCAGGGTCCTGGGATCGAGTCCCGCGTCGGGCTCTCTGCTCAGCAGGGAGCCTGCTTCCTCCTCTCTCTCTCTGCCTCCCTCTCTGCCTACTTGTGATCTCTCTCTGTCAAATAAATAAATAAATAAAATCTTTAAAAAAAAACCATCATTAAAATAATTTATGATTTGAATATAACATATACATATCTCTCTGCCTACCCACCTATCTGTTTATCTATGAGTTCAAAGAACTGGAAAAAAATTAAAAACAAAACAAAACACAAAGAATTGGCAAAAATCTGAGAATTTCCTGCACATTGGGAACCCAAATTATCTCTGGAGAAGAACCAGAGAATTTGAGAGGCCGATTATTGAAGATATAATTGAGACTCTAGAAAATAAGCAGATATTTTGCAGAGAATGGCTAATAGCCTTTTTTTTTTTTAAGGTTTTATTTATTTGACAGAGAGACATCACAAGTAGGCAGAAGCAGGCAGAGAGAGAGGGGGAAGCAGGCTCCCTGCTGAGCAGAGAGCCCAATGCGGGACTCAATCCCAGGGCTCTAGGATCATGACCTGAGCAGAAGGCAGAGACTTTAACCCACTGAGCCACGCAGGCACCCCAATAACCCTTTCTGAGATAAGTTTATGTAGTAAATAGACTCCTGGCTATATGTGGCTAGTTTACTTGACTTGAGCTTCACCCCATTTCCCATCCCATTGTTGGCCATCCCACTGACCCCCAGCTTCTACCTCAGCCTAACGGCAGTCTTAAGACTGGGAACACCAGGGAGAGCACCAGTTTTGTCAGACTCAGGCCTGGCATGAGGTTGCCTGTTCTAGTTTAACAAATTAGCATAGTGTTTAGTGGTTTATTTTAGGCCATATCAAAATGCCTGTACATCCAAATAGTTGTGTCATTGTGGCCTTGTGGGAAAGTGGTTACATCAGGCAAAGAGATTATTCTTGGAAGTGAGGAGGGGTGTTTGATAAGGGAAGAACTAAATTCAGAAGTGGAAAAGTAGTTTTTTTTTCTTAATCCCTTTTACAACACAGTGTTGCTATGTGCCAGTCACAGGTATAGGCAAGGACCCATCCAACTGCCAAGAGGCCTATTAGTGTTTTCGGTCTCTGAAAGAAAACCAGAGCATTAGGCATGACACCACTGCCACCCAGTGGTAATATGTTGTAATTCACTGTATTTTATGAAGAAGGTTTGTTTGTTGTTGATAGGGCATGAGCATGTTGTATGTTCTCCTTTAAATAAAAGTGTAATAGCACTTTATAAAATCAGATATTTTAATTTCTTTAATAGTATTTAAAAAGTACATTTTTAAACTCCTTAAGAAGGAACATCTTAAAAGTAGAGATAGCACTTCATTTTAGGAAAGAACAAATACAATGTCACAAAATGACTATGGTCTCAGGAAGGTTATTTATGTCTATAGATCTTCTCAAGAAAATTACGAACCAGTATAAGGGACAAAGTACTTTAGCAAGAACTGGATGGTTCATTGGCAAATAGGGTAATTATTTTTTAAAAAGGTTTACTTATTTATTTATTAGAGAGAGAGAGCGCGCGCGAGAGAGCAGAGTGAGAGAGAGCACAAGAAGGGGAGGCAGCAGGTGAGACAAGGGGAGGAGACTCCGCTCTGACCAGGGAGCCCAATGTGGGACTCGATCCCAGGACCCCGGGATCATGACCCGAGCCAAAGACAGATGCTTAACTGACGGGGCCACCCAAGTGCCCCTAAAGAGGGTGATTAGGATATGTTGGATAACCTCCATGATTTTGCTTTAGAATGCATTAATTTACATTTAAATATAAGTGTCCAAAATATTAGCGTTTATAATATTTCAAATAAAATAATGAAGATATTGTGAATATATTTTAAGTTTTCAGGAGGCTCAGTGGGAACGAGGACACTACAGCTTTGCCCTTGTGCTTCCCGTTGCGTGTGTTCCCTCAGTGTCTTGAGGAGCAGAGCTTGTCACTTCTCAGGGTCTGTGCATGCTGCAGCGTAACTGACTTTTATTCGCCATTTTGGATTTTTTCCTTTTTAGGCAGGAGCTGTGATGGAAAGCCTTTTCCATCATTGGATTGAACGCAGCAGAATGAAAAACTGCGATGCCAGAGACCCATTCTAGTGTTTTATGCCTCACTTGACTTGACAGCCACTTGTACGCCCAGCGCTGGCGTCTGTAAGCTCCCCGTGTCGGACGGATGACCACACTACATTTTCCTCTCAACCTGTACATCTCAGACAGCCTGAATCAGAACGTGTGTGCATGTGTGTTACATTTAAAAGTAACTATTCTGGTAATAATTAAAAGACACCAATGGAGGTTGCATATTTTTCTGAGAATACAAATAGATGAACAGATTTCACAAACTTCTAGAATCTTAAATGTCAAGGTTTTGTTGTATGGATACTTAATAGTCTGTTTAAACACACGTAATCATCTTGCCTCACCATTTTTAAACTGGATTTCAGGGAGCTGCGGGTTCCCTCTGAGGGATCCCTCTTCAAACCCAGAATGAGGAGGCTGAGCTGGTCCGGTTCTGGGTTACTTCTTCAAAGTACCTGGTGATGTATCCTCAGATTATTCTGGTACCCCAAAACTGCTTGAGAACAACTGTTCCAGGTGGCAACTTATAAAAAGGTGTTGTTTCAACCGATTCCATTATCATTAAACACTGGTTCCAGAAGCCCACCTTGTGTCCATTCTTCTGTAAGCTGGGGTACCTCTCGCTAACTGCATTATCCTCTGGGTCCCGACTGAAACAGCCCCTCATTGTAACACTACAGTTCCTCCGCCAGCATTTGCTTTCTTGGCAGGGTCAGGCTGAGGCCAGCATGGGTTTTGGGTGGTGGTGCAAGCTGGAGACATAGTAGGGAAAGGGGAGGGTAGGCAGCTGAAGGACTCCTCTCTCTCCCCATTACCCAGCCCTTGGTAGTGTCCAGTGCAAATCCCAGCTTTTTATTCCTTACCATTCAATGCATATCAAATCTGTTTTGCCTCTGAATGATAGTTGAACAGAAACTGGTTTCTTGTGGGCAGCTAGCTCTCAGGAGGAGGAAGGGGAGAGCTGGAATGGGCATGCTCTGTTATTAAACCCACATTGCTCCCCTCACCTCCGCTGGAGCACAGCCAGTAGGGGTGCGGGGAGGGCCCCATGTGAATGGGGCTCCACACACAGAGAAAGACACATTTTAAGTGTAGAGTGTATATACATTATTACTTAAATACTGTTTATGTGAGTGTTTATTAAGCTGACTGATGATGACAGTCACCAAGAGAGCTTTTGATATGTGTAGGGTTCTATGCCCTATGCCAGAATGATTGAATGAACAGATGACAGAGGTTCTGAATGTCTGTAAAATTTTCCATGTTGTTCAGATGACCAGCCAGATTTTAGAACAACTGGTATATTTAATAGAATATAAGTATAATATATATATGTATAATATATGTATATTTTAAAGATTTTATTTTATATGTATATTTTATGTAATATACATATATTACATATACACACACATATAAAATACATATGTATTATATATATATGTTTATAATATATGTGGTTTTTTAGATTTTTTTTTTTTTTTAATTTGAGAGAGAGAGAGAGAGCATGAGTGGGTGGGTCAGAGGGAGAGGGAGAGAGACTCTGAAGTAGGCTTCTACTGGGTGGAGTGGTTGGTCCGAGAACCCTGACATCACAACCTGAGCAGAAACCAAACATTGGATGCTTAATGAACTCTGTCACCCGGCACCCCATATATAGTCCTTTTCATAAAGAGGCTCAAATTTGTTCTTAAGGGAGTCAGAAATCTCTGGTTGGATAAAATTCAGAAGGGAAAAGGACGCAAGGCATGAAACCCAAAAAGGCCCAGAATCAGGATGAACTGAGGGATATTTTGGAAGCTGAGAGAAAAGCCAGGCTTGAAGCATTTTAACCTGTGACTGACAAAAAGAGGTAGACTGACTGAACAGAGTGAGAGCTAATGGCCAACCTTCCAAAGCTGTGAGGAGAGAGGCTGCAGTCATTCAGTATAGCTTCTGGCATGTTTGTGGAGAAAACAGTTCTTATTTTATAATCACACAGGGAATATTTAGAAGGGCTAACAAAAGAAAAAAACAATGTTACAGTAGGAGAGACCCAATTCAGTGAGACTTGTGATAAAGATAGATTTGTAGTTTCAGAGACATTGGATCAAAAGAGTGATGGATTTGACCACCTTTCAAGCCAAATTATGTAAGTTCAGCTGTTGGGTAAAATATGGCAGGATAGAAAGTCTCTTTTAAACAGTAGCCGGTTTATACACCCTCCAGGTGTATCTGCCTTGTCTGCCACCCAGAGACAATGTTAACGTAGATAAGAGAGATGGCATCCCTTAAGAATGATGAAAACATATTTTTGTGGATAAAAACAGAATGGCTTTCAATTTAGGAAAAAATAATAAAAAGTAGAGTAGTCCATAACTAAAGGCTTATATTTGCTTCAAGGACATTTTCCAAGGAGAAAGTGATGGCCACAAAAGCTCCTCTGGTTCCAGCGGGAACAATGCTGGCAAGGCTCCTGCCCAGGCTCTCCCTTAAGAGCTCTCAAGCTAATGTACCATTCAGGTTTCCTTGCTCCATTCACTCCTGTGTTCCGTGAATAAGGGTTAGGGGTGATTCTCCATGCAAGGAACTGTGATAAGTCACTCACAGGCTAGTTGGAAGATAGATACATCAGTTCAATTAGTTCAGCTAATGAATTTTGGGGTTCTAGTGACTCCAAGGCACTTTCTAGCTGTAACTGGCTCTTCTTAGATGGACATTCTAAGTTGTAAAATAGTAATTTATAGTAGCTATAAATTCTGCTCCATTATTAAATACTAGCTCATGATTGCGCTATGTTCTTAGGATTAATGTTGAGAAAACTTTATACATTTTGGGACCATACACCTTATGGGATGAAACACGGTCTTCATGGAAGTGGTTCCAAATCCATCACTTGCCAGATACGTCACCAAGGTGATACTACATTTGCTTCTTTTTTTTTTTTTTTTTTTTTTACATTTGCTTCTAAAAAATGACTCAGGTAAAGGTTAGGAGTACAGGATAGATGTGGAACCCTTAAAACAGTGATTTTCAGGGGAGGTGTTTTGGAAATTGTGTGTGTGTGTGTGTGTGTGTGTGTTTTAAATCATCCCAGCGCTTTTGGCATAGTGAGCCCTCCTAGCCAACAATCCTACAACATACCAGGCAGGTCAAAATCTCAAAGAATTGTCCTCTATCATTTATGACTTTCAGATGTCCTCCAGGATATTATTATGGGCAAACATGATTTATAAACACCTGAGCTTAAAACCTAACTTCATGTAACACAAAATCTTAAAGCATTATTATAAGATATTTTCCAGGTTTATAACTACTGTGTGTAAAAAAGGGAGATTATAGTGTGTGTGTTTGTTTTGAGAAGGGGCAGAGGGAGAGGGAGAGAGAGAATCTTAAGCAGGCTCCATGCCCAGTGTGGAGCCCAATGTGGGGCTCCATCTCGCGAGCCTGAGATCATAACCCAAGCCAAAATCAAGATTTGGATGCTTAACACTGAGCCACCCAGATGCCTCTATAGTTTGGCTTTTGATCAGAAATATCAATCAGGAGCTATTTACAACTTCAGAAGATATGTCACTAGTGGCCACACTATTTACTCCGATATCATCTGGCATTTGAGGTTGGTGCATTAATGGAGGTTTTATGATAGATTCAGTCATCTCTTTCCTCTGTTATGTCCACTATTGTAGTCATTTGCATATGGAAGTACACATTATCTATTATATATTACATTATATACATGATATATACACATTATATATTACTCTTTTAAAATGTCTCATTTATATTACACTTAGAATAATATATTAATTTTTTTACTATTTTTAGGATTCATTTCATTAAGATTTTCACAAAATACAAAACTTAAACATAATTGTCTGTCTACCACAAAATAAAATAGAGTAAGTGGTTAGTGCGCGCGCGCACACACACACACACACACACACAGAGTCTTTGATAACTTCTCTTTATATAGGCATCAGGCCTTAGCTCAAGAGTGTTATCTCTTTATTTAACTGGTGTCAGTCC
Source organism: Neogale vison (assembly GCF_020171115.1). Lineage (NCBI taxonomy): Eukaryota > Metazoa > Chordata > Mammalia > Carnivora > Mustelidae > Neogale > Neogale vison. Next base: position 113,692,714 of record NC_058095.1, on the reverse strand, counting down.
CACTTAAAACACCTTTTCCCACAAGTATGACCTGCTAAAATAGTACCTTACTTACAATACTTCATATGTATATAGCATTTGGGAGTTTATGAAAGATATTTACACGTCATTCTGTTTCATCCCCAGAACTCTGAGGAATACGGGGCAGGTGATTTTATCCTCACTTTAGAGATGGGGAACTTAGGTTCATAGGTGTTGTTACTTTCATTTCTTCCTCGTTGTTTCCTGATTACTCAGTAAATTGATTCACATGTATTAATGATTTTCTTAATGTCAGGTTCTAGGACTATATTATAGCTCTACGGAGAATGGAAAAATAAAAAAGATACAAATTTTTAAAAATCCCCTTACCACATGATTCATGCTATAAATGACGTATGAGCAAAGTGCTGTGAGTGTGGGTCGGCTGTGATCGCGGTCTGAGCCTTGAAGGATGATAGGATGGGGCGGGAGTTATAAGAAGAAGCAGAAGACAACATTATGAGTAGAAGGAAGAGCTCTTGAAAGAGGCCAGACATGGGGAGGGATAGAGGGTTTGAGGAGTAGCAAATGCTTCTCTTCTACTCTGCTGTTAGGTGGATTCAGGAGGACTCCTGAAGGTTTAGTTGTAAAAGAAGGTGGGTCACTTGAGGAAGGAGGAGTCTGTGTGCTCAGCTCACAAGACTGGAATTATACTATGGGTGATAGGAAACCACTGACTATATTAAACCAGAGTTTGGCAGGATCCTGGCTGTTTTTCAGGGATAATTCTGTCCATAGTGGGAAGAATGGACCAATGGTGGGAAAAATTGATAGCATGAAGCATGAAGGACGTTTAAGGAATTGTTGAGTTGAAGGGAGTTAAAGGAGTTTGAACTAAGGCAATGGCAGGAAGAGTGGAAAGGGATGGACTGAGGAAGGGAAACCTTTCTGTAATAAATAATACTTATGATGGGGGCTAATGATAGTCAAGATAATATCTTGCCATGCTACATTTAAACTTTTTTTTTCATATTACATTTTTAAAGAATTGTGTATTTTTTCATACCTAATGTCTCATGGGTCAATGTAGCACATGGTGATATACAGGTATTATTTCCAACTCAGAGATTGAAATCCATAAAACTAAAGAGGCTTACCATTAAAGAAAGTCAAATAGACTCACGATGTTATAGGTTCTGTACAGACACCCAGGAAGGCATAGACAGCTTTCTGGGAGCTTATATAACAAAATGGATAAGGAAATATATGCCTCAAAGAAAGATTTTCTATTTGCGGGGTAGAGTTGACAGAAGTTAAGAGAGATGCAGCGGGGGTCTTGGGCCACCTGGCTGGCTCAGTCAGTGGAGTCCATGACTCTTGGTCTCAGGGTTGTAGGTTCGTGTCCCATTTTGGGTGTAGAGATTACTTCAAAATAAAATCTTTAAAAAAGAGAGAGAGATGAGAACGATGGTATGAAGAATCTCTTGACCCATGTCTTAGTCTGTTCAGGATCCTATAAGAAAAACACCATACATTTGTTTAAACAACAAATTTATTTCTCACAATTCTGGAGGCTGGGAAGTCCCAGTCAGGGCACCTGCTGATCTCGTGTAGTATGAGGTCTTGCTTCCTGGCTTATCGATGGCGGTCATCTTGCTGTGTCCTTATGTGGCAGAAGGAACTCTCTGAGGTTTGTCTTATAAGGGCACATCCTGAAGGCCCTACCTCCTCATACCAACAAATTGGAGGTTAGGATTTCAATTTCGGGAAGATACGCCAACATTCAGTCCACAACAACAAATTTCATTCCCATTCCTTAGAAGAGAAGTTAAGGGGGTCATGTTAGGACAAGAGGAGGAAAAGCTAGAGATTCTTCTGGAATTTTTGAAGACATCTGTAAAAGATGAGTCATCACTGACATTTCCATTTCACTATATCAAGCTTTTCACCACACCTATTTCGATGGCCAAAAAAAGTCAGCATGCGAAAATGTACATTTATCAGATAAATCAGGCAGTGACTGATTTTTCAGAAATTCTTAGCTTTGCAAAATGGCTCACTGAGTGACTATTAAAATTGTGTACTCCTTGGGATGCTAAAGTAGTATCCCATCCAATAGCTTCAACCTGTGGCACACAAGTGCTTCTGAAATTGTAGGTGAAATCTTAGAGCACTCTGTGTGCGTGTGTGTGTGTGTGTGTGTGTGTGTGTGATTATAAAAGAGAAATGACTTTTGTTTGAGCTACACAAGGAACATGAAATGAACAACTCTACAGCCTTAAGACATTAGATTATAGACCTCCTTTAAAAGCCAACTAGATAAGAGATTTTTCAACTTAAAGTTTATTTTATTGAAATAATTTTTTTCCAAAGCCAAGTTTTTCATTGAACTTTGTGTTTTTAACACCTAGAAAATGGGTTATTGGATTACAGTTAAGTCTTTATGGCTTTACTGACTTTTCATGAGTGTTGGGTAGTACTAACCCAATAGGCCAGTTAAATGTAAACATTTCTAAGCCTTTTCTTGATAGAGGGGAGAGTTTATCCCTTAGCCAAGAGATTGTGAAGAAAATAAAATTAAATTTTTGTACTTAATTTTAACAGGTTCTTAATCATAACTCTCTTATCATAACTTTCTTATATTAGTTCCTAACTTCAAATTGTTATTCTACTTGAACATCAACATTGAACATAGTAAATATTATGATTTTAAAGAATGATTGCTTGTTTATTCACATAGTATACACAGTATTTGGAGATTTTTTTGGACCCACACATGTTTTTCTCTGAACCACACTTTGATAATTTGATTATATTTTCTAGAGCTGTTGCAAATTAATCATTTTTTTGTTATGCTCCTTCTTTTATAAGAAGTGTTGTTTAACTAGCCATATATAAACAAGTTTATTTTGAAGATTTACTTTGATGTGAATAACTGCCTTCTAGTTAAATGTTTTAAATCCCATCTCTTAGAAGAAAGTAGCCTCAGAATGTTTTTTCTTTTTTCTTTTTTTTTAAGACTTTAAAATTAACCGTGTAACATAAAAAAGTTTGTAAATGCATGAAGATAAGGACTATATCTTACACATCTTTGTATCCCCCACAGCCTCACACATTGGAGATTAATTCATGCTTATGCAAGATTTAAAGAACATAAAGTGATATAGAAAAAAAAAAAAAGATGAACTATTTGCTTTGAAAGTGACTATGTAAGGATCATCTCTAAATTAGCAATCGAGATAGTTAGACGTTTTCCTTTCCTCTTCCCATCTCTCTCCAACCTCTCACCCAAGGAGTGCACCCAAGGGCACATACCCCTTTGTGCCTCGTATCTGCTGTTTTTATATTCATGAGAAGAAACAGGCTCAGACCTGCTGAAGGCTGGAAAATTTAAGGTCATATCCAGCCACTGGGTCCTGTTTTCTCATTCTTTCATTCTTTTAAAATACAAAGTTATCTGACATACTATTTTACGTTTAGCTAAAAGTTGCTCAGTAACATTTACAGAGGCCCTAAGGTGTTGGCCGGTGTGTTAGATGGTGTAGGATATTGTCTTTGCTCTGAGGAAGCGCAAAGCATGGCTGGACCATGTACATGGGACCCGATGCTCTCTGATGTCATAGATGCTGTTATACAGAGAGGATAAGGCACCTCAGAGGGACAAAGGTGGGGTGAGTGACTTCTTCTTCAGGGTCAGGGACGCCAGGGGCAAGGGCGCTGGATCCGAGCTGAGATGAAGAGGAGTTTTCAAGATGGGCCAGTTGACGAGGGGCCGTTTAGGGCTGAGGGAGGAGCATGGGGAGAGGGGCAGGTGACGAGGTTGGAGATATGATGCAGGGTCCTCTGTGGTACCTGTGGAAGTCTGGACTTCCTGCTGCAGGGGGAAGAGAATTAAGCTGTGGTATGACATAATCAGGTTTTCATTTTGGAAAATCACTCTGATAACCGGGTGGGGGATGAAGGGGGTTATTTGATGCTTCCCTTAGTGCTGATAGAACATAAATAGACCAAACATGAAGTTGTCTTCCTCATCGCCTTAAAAAAACTGTACAAAATCCCAATACTTTTAAGAACAAATGGTTTGTTCTTTGGGTAAGATATATTTTTATAGTATTTTATAGTATTTTAGTACTTTGTGTTTATAGTATTTTAATATTTTATAGTATTTCAGTACTTTGTGTTTAAGAATGACACCTCTCTCCCCGGGGTGACACCAGATATAACGCCACTCCCCCGTCCCCCTTTTCTCGGTCTCTCACGTCTAGTTGCCCAAGCCAACAGCTTAGACTTTCCCTTGGTCCTTCTCCTCCCTCTTTCCCTTGATCCCTGCCAGGAAGTCCAGTGGATTCTGCCTCCAAAATAACATCTCAAATTGCTCTACTTCTCTCTAACTCAGTGACGCCACAGCCTACACTCGAGTCCTTGGGGTGTCCCTCCCCTGGACATTTCCCCATTTTCACTCTCTGCTTCAAACATTTCACTAGCTTTTTGCACTTAAAAAGCGAGCTCCCCATCGTGGCTGCCTCTCCTGGCTCTTTTCTCCCTTGACCTCATCTCTTGACGCTCTCCTTCTGCCCCAGCTGTTACTTGCCCTGACAGTGGCCTGCAAACACTTACTCTTTTCTTCCAAGAAGCTCTTAGAGTTTGGTGCCGGGCAATTACTCCGCAAACTTAATAGCATAATGATACCATAATAATGACACTTTCTCCCATTTATTGAATGTTTTCTGTAACCCAGACAGTGTGCTAAGTGCTCTCCAGCCATTACCGTATAATTAAATTAGATGCAACAAGCTTGTGAAGTTGGTATTATTATTCCTGTATTTCAGGAGAGGAAACTGGGACAGATTGCTGAAGCAACTCGCCCTATTTTCAGTGTGTGGTGGAGTCTGGCTTGAAGTCTGTCTGTCTGACTCCAAATCGAGCTCTTCGGTATGAAGTTGCAAAAATATTTTGTTAGCGTTAAAAATTTACAGTTCCTGGAAGACAGTCTCAGAGCAACCTATGGAGAAACTCTCATTGACATTGAAAGTAAACGTTAATATAATTTGACTACCTTATTGGTGACAACACATTTTTTCCCAAGATTTAAGTCTTGTTCATAATAGAAGATGGCATAATGTAGAAATTGGGAATAAACTCTGGAGTCAATCAGACATGAGTTTTAGTACCTGCTCTTCATTCATACAGATCTGAATTTCATGTATGCTTGATAATGCTTTTGGCACTTGAGATCATCAGTGGGCAATCCAGTGGGATAGATTTAAAATTTTGGTTCTGTGAGCCATTTTTGTCCTGGAAGCTCACCATCGCATTACTGCTCCTTTAGGAATTCGAAGTATAAATGTGACCCCTCTTGGACCCCATTCCAGGGGGATCCGTTTGAGTCAGTCCCGTGACATGTCTCTTAAGGACCATCTCAGAGGAAGACTGTACATTTAGTTTGCCATAAGTGTAGTTGCCTTCTTCCTTCCTTTCTTCTTTCCTTCCAATTAAAATGAAAAGTTGAATTTAATTTTATTAGACATAATAAACCCAGGTAAAGTCTATTCTAATAGGGATGGCACAATACATAATAAATGGCATAAACATAATAAACATGCATATTACATTATACATTGGAAGAGGAAAGTAAGACTTTTGTGTGAGGGAGTAAATAAGATGAGGGGAAACTTGGAGATGACATTGTGGTATTGAATAAGAAGTCAGGGAGGTGCACCGAGAAGGTCAAAGACTTGAAGGAGGTGAAGGAGTTGGTCAGTCGGGTATCCAAGGGAAGAGCAGCCCAGGAAGAGAGAGTGGGTGGCGTCCAGACCTACATGTAGGGCCACTTGAAAGCAAAGTACCATGTGGACAGTCAGGACAAAGGGAGGGAGAGATGCTGCATGAGAGAAGGGGGTTCTACGTATCTTGTTCATAATGAAATGAACTTCATACATGAAGCACTCAGCAGAGGGTCTGGCCCAGAATCACAGAGTGCCTGCCTCCCTTCCCCAGTCACATCTCCTGCCACTCCCTCACTGCAAACCATACCCTACATTTATAACTGGAAGTTCTTTGGAGAGTCCCTAAATATGCATGCTGTTTTAAACCTTTCTACTTTTGCACACACCTAAAATAGGCTTCTCCCTCCCTTGTCATTCTGATAAATGCCTTGTAGACCCACCCCAGGGGAGTCCCCTCTGGGAAGACTTCTTTGCCTCCCTGTGACAGAGCTGATGCTTCCTTCTCTGGACCACCATGCTTAGTGCTTTGACTATGTTTGTTACAATAACACATAGCTAAGGTTAACATTTAATGAGCACTTACTGTATGCCAGGCAATATGTCTTTTCTATGCTTTTGATGTATTCCTCATAATAAACCTATAAGGTATGTCACAGAGTCATCCCCATTTTCCAGATGAAAAATAAAGCCATGAAGAAGTTCAATAACTTGCCTAAGATCATCTAGCCACTAAGTGGTGGCATCAAGAGGTCAACAGAAGGTTTCTGGCTCCAGAGCCCATGATCTTAATCATTATATTATATTGCCTCTCTATGTTTTCCACCGTTTTTGAATACTTCCTATATACAAGGTGGGGTACACATCATGTGGAATCGTATTAGTTTGGTGCACATGCCTCCTGTATTACTTGTGACTACTTGAAGGGTAGAGAACCATGTCAGATTTACCTTTGTTCATGAGGCTTTGCACATGTGCTCCCTTGGTTGGACAGAAAGAAGACAATTTCTTATGTAATTTCTAGGACCTGGGAAATGATATATAAAATATCGCTGGGATTGTGTCATTAATTCTGAATTTTATTTGGTTCTGAATTTCATTTTAATCGTGTTGTTGGCCTTCTGTTTCTCCCCAGACCAGTATTAAAGAGGGACAGCTGTTGAAGCAAACCAGTTCCTTCCAAAGGTGGAAAAAGCGTTACTTCAAACTTCGAGGCCGTACACTTTATTATGCAAAGGACTCAAAGGTAATTTGGAAGAATATGACTCACAAGCGCTTGAGGTTATGGATGGATTAAAAGTTCTAGTTCTATGAGCTTTTCATCTTGGTGCGCGGTAGAGGTTTACTGTTCTGCGCATTCGGTATGCCTGTGATCCAGCTTGGACCAAATCCCAAGGGAACCTATTTAAGTCCATTTCATGGGGTCTATGGAGGATGATCCTCTGGGAAAGTTCTAGCATAGATTCTTTCTTCCCTTCCTCTTTCCTTACAATTAAAGTAAAACATTAAATGTAACTTTATTAAATGTAATAAGCTGAAAATTTTGAGTTTCCCCTCTCTACCTTTTGCCTTCTACATCTTTCCCTGACCATGACAGAGAGTGATTTGCTAGAGTTGCTAAGAAGCTGTCCTCTGGTTTCAGATGAGGGATTGTATCTTACTTCCAGCACATTTCCCTGGAGCGGCTGCAGGCAGCTTGTGTTGTACAGAGTAGGCTTCAGTGAGATAACACACATGGTACCTGACACAAAACAATCACTCAGTTATGCTAGTAGTTAAGAATAAAAACCATAGTGAAGTAAAATCAAGGCTTTAAATAATTTTTATGTAACAGTTGAAGAAACTAAGAATGATGTGGTTTGGGAAGAAAACAATTAATAATGATGAGCTTCCATTTAAGACTGTTATCTTAGTGTTCCTTCAAAAGTAAACATGAAGATTTCTGTCTACTGTATCAGTTGAATAATTGATAATTTCCCTATTTTAAAAAAATGTATGTTCCTGATATAATTAGTAGAGTTATATGCTCGGAGGTAAAATCAAATATGCAAACAAACGTAATTCTTAGTTTATGCTGCCGTACAAGTAATAACCAAATAAAGTAATCTCATTTGAAAAGTCGTTATGGTCAAGGTTGTCCCTGATCTGGCTCCATGCTGCCTTTCTGCATTTGTCTCTCGGCAGCACCAAACACTTGATAGCCTTGGCCTTGCCCCATGATTACCATCTGCAAATGACCTTTCCCTCCATCTCTACTTGATGAAATTCCCTATTTTCCTTAAGATCCCCTCAAAAAGTCTTTATTCCATCATAAACAAGAGCAAGCGTTTGAATGTTTTCTGCAGGGGAAATGATCCGTGACCTTCCATAGCATTCTGTAGTATTTCTTCCCTTGCATTTTCAATAGACCATCTTATATTACCATTAGTCGTTATCTGTTTCTTCTCCTGCGCTAAATTAAATGCCTGGGTGGCTCAGTTGGTTGGGCCGTTGCCTTCGGCTCAGGTCATGATCCCGGCGTCCTGGGATCGAGTCCCACATCGGGCTCCTTGCTCGGCGGGAGCCTGCTTCTCCCTCTGACTCTGCCTGCCACTCTGTCTGCCTGTGCTCACTCTGACAAATAAATAAATAAAATCTTTAAAAAAAAAAATTCTTTCTGGTTCGGGAGCAAGTCTGATAGTCATATTGGTTGGAGTGAAGTGGGCTTACATACCCCTCAACCCCACCAGGGATCTTGGGGGTGGTATGGAAGTTATCAAAGGACCCATTTTCTTTCTTTTTTTTTTTTTTTGGTAAATTTATTTTTATTTAAATTCAATTTAGTTAGTGTATGCTATGTTATCAGTTTCAGAGGTAGAATTTAGTGATTCATCAGTTGCATATAACATCCAATGGTCATTATACGTGCTCTTCTTAACGTCCATCACTCAATTAACCCATCCTGCCACCCACCTCCCCGGTAGCAACCCTCAGGTTGTTTCCTATAGTTAAGAGTCTCTTATGGTTTGTCTTCCTTTCTGATTTCGTCTTATTTTATTTTTCCTTCCCTTCCCCTATGTTCATTTGTTTGGTTTCTTAATTTCCACATATAAATAAAATCATGTGGTATTTGTCTTTCTTTGACTTATTTCACTTAGCGTAATACCCTCTAATTCCATCCACGTCATTGCAAAAGGTAAGATATCATTCTTTTTGATGGCTGAGTAACATTCCATGGTATGTGTGTATATACACAGCACATCTTCTTTTAACATTCATCTGTCACTGGACATCTGCACTCTTTGCATAGTTTGGCTGTTGTGGACATTGCTGCTGTAAACATTAGGATGCATGTGGAAGGGGCCCCTTTTCTGGAGTTTCTAAGGTGCTTTGTTACGCCTGCCTTGCTGCAAGAACATCGAATGAGTGTGAACAAGGACCAAATGACTGACAGTGGGAAGGATACATTTATTTAGTAGAATTTTCTAATCCCTAAATCGAATATTAATAAAGATTCCCTTTCTGTGGAGTTTTTATCATGGAAACTTTTTGATTGAAACCACTTTTAAGAGTATGAACGAAACATCATTTTATATTTGCAGAGCACATTCACCTTCTCATTCAAACTCATTTATGGATGAGGAAAATAAGTCTCAGCAAGTTTAGTAACTCACCACGATCCGAGCCAGGACTAGTTCTCATTTCTCACTTAGCAGATGTGGGAGTGATGACGTTGCCTCTGCCTTCCTGGCAAAGTTGTTCTAGGCTGTTGCCTGTCAAACGGTATAACTCTGTGTGTGTGTGAGTGTGTGCACGTACGTGTGTGTGTGCACGCATGTGTACGCACGCGCATGTGCACAACACACTGAGGAGGCTCCCGTAGATTATGCTTCTAGAGAGCAGGGAGCATTTTGCATTGAAACTCTGTGCCGTGTGGATCTTTGAAGACCTTGAAAGTTTGGGATTTATGGTTAGTTGTACTTTGTGGTTTTACTCTTCCTAAGAAGATGTTGCAGAGGGCTCACTAACAACTTTTTCTTCATTTTCTATTCCTAATTCCTGACGTGGCTTCAGAGTCATGCCCTGATGGGGGGAAAAATTATTGATGAGCATTGAGTTAGGTTTTCATTTAATGTGTTTGTGTTCTTTTTCATTAACAGTCTCTGATATTCGATGAAGTGGACCTCTCAGATGCCAGTGTAGCTGAAGCAAGCACAAAAAATGCAAACAACAGTTTTACGGTATGGTTATATTCCGCTGAATTCCTTCTCAAAAGTTACAGAAGGATCTTTCCTAAGTGCGTATGGAGTGTCCTCTTCAGTTACCAACCCTGTGTCGACTTACCCATGTTGGAGTTCCTGCCGACACAATAAACTTGACAAGTATGTTGTATACCCAGTACTGTTCATGATTGTTTGGGTCAAGAAGCCAACATATTAAATGTATTCTCTAAAAATATTTACAACATTTTCCCCTTTAGGCCTTTTAATTTTAGTGCTTTAAAATTGTCACCCCTTTTAAATTTAATACTTCAACAAATTCCATTGTTTTGGAATATTCAAGAAGTCTGTTTCTTACCTTCAATATTAAAAATAATGTTTTTCCTTCTCTTCTACTTTTCTCTGTTGCTGTGGTTCAGGTCTTCATTTAGTCTCATATAAGTGATTCATTTGATGGTTACTTAAGAGGTATCCTCTGTTCCAGCTGATTCTTTTCCAATTACAAATCACACTGCTGGAAAGACCTAACTGGCTCACTCTTGCCTGTCAAGTTAACAGCTGCAGCTCCGTCCTTGAGTCTTGTGACATCATACCTCAGCATTCTAGTGTTACTGAGACCGTTCGTCCTCTTGTACCCCACCAGTCTGGCATTTCTGTCCGGGCCTGGGCTTTTCCCATTCCCCCTGGCTTGACTCATTTCTCCTCCTTCTCTGGCTGTTGAAATTCTACCAGTTCTTCAAAGCCAGTCTCAGATATCTCATTCTTCTCCTACTTCTTTCATTCAAAAAATACGATTTGAATCCCCACCATGGGCTAGGCACTTGCGCTAAGCACAAGAGATTCGGAGATGAAGAAACAGATTGTTATTTCTCTCAGAATATTCAGAGTTCAGTGAAGTTCCTCTGGGGTAGTTTTTATAACCATATTCCTGGGTCCTCTAAGATGACTTGCTCCTGCTATGTTGTTGTCCCCATCCACACTCCCAACCCCTGTTCGAAAAGCCAGCACTGCTGACAGTGGTGCTCTGTGTCCCATCTCCCAGGCTTGCCAGGGCGGGGAAGACAGACAGCTAAACAAACACAGAGCAGTGCCATGATAGAGGTAAGCGCTGGTGGGGGGTAGAGGGTGGAGTGGGGGAGGAAGCAAATGCATTCGGATTTAGCCATATGGATTTACTGGCACGTGGGATAATCCTTGGTATCCCTCCCACCTCCCCAGGGAGCTTTTTGTTTGAGGAGAGGAAAACCAAGAATAGAATCCTGGGAAAATGTTAAAATTTAAAGTTTGACCAATCAAGACAGAGCATTCTGAAGTATAGAAGGAGTCTTGGGAGGCGATGATGTTAGGAAAAGCCTGTGGAAGATAGTTTTAGGACGGAAGTTGTTAAACATCAAATACTGTAGAGAGATCAAGTCAAAGAAGAAATGAGAAGTGTCTGTGGAATTTGTTAACTTGGAGGTCATTGGGTCACATTGACCGGAGTAACTTGGCGGGGAGTGGGCAGGGGTTGGCGTGCATTAGACTTCCCTGAAGATCAGGTGGGAAGGCAGAGTAGCCCAGATGGATTGCTTCTTTGAAAAGCTTGGCTGTTAGGAGAAGGAGAACAAGTATGATATTCAGGCTTCAAGAGAGTTTTGTTGTTATTGTTGTTCTTTGGATCTGTTTTTAAAACTGGTTTTGAGTGTGTCTGTATGAAGAGAGGAAAAAAGTTGTTGGACTCAAAAGTTGAAGTGTCAGGAGAGAGAGAGGAGAATGGATGGAGCATGGGAGCCAGAGAGCATTTAGAGATAAGCACTGACCAGGAGACAGAAAGTTGATGGAGGTAGGTGTGCACAGGAGCCCTGTTTATTCCAAACCCAAATACTACTGTTCTCTCAGTGAAATTGAAGCTGAGGTCATCTGCTACGAGTCAGAGTTTATTTGGGTTTGGAGTAGCTTCTATGGAAAATGAGAATTGAAACTGGACAGGGACCTGGAGTAGATTATGAGGTAGTAATCTAGCAAAGACGGAGATCAGGTTTACTAATGTACCTAATTCCTATGCCTTTCACATTTTTTTTTTTTTTTAAGATGGGAAGAGAGAACAACAGCTAAATTGATCCAGGGTTGATGGTTTATAGGGCTTATTGGACAGAAAGACAAAGGCATTGTTGGATATTTGAGGGATCAATAAGTCATCCATCTTCCCCTCTGTATTAAAGTTCTTGAGATAAAATGTAAGGAGTGAGGGACAGCTTATTTTTTGCTGAACAAGATCCAACAACCTCTAAATTCAGAGCTTCTGATAAATTGTTGGAGGCCTAATCAGAGTTTCTGATCAATTGTTGCTTCTTTTTCCTTCCTTACAAATGAAGGTGGGGTAGGCTGATGAACCACTTGCCTTCCCCCTGGGAGTGATCCATAGTCCTCTCCCCTCTGTGGAGACTTATGAAGAAGTGGGCAATAAGGGTTTCCCCCTGACAGGGACCTAGAATTAGTCTGATAGAGAGTTCCAAAATTGAAGATTTGAAGGATAGAACAATTTCAGATGAAGACCAGGTCTAAGGTATTGGTGTAGATAAAGGTAAAAGGAAGTGAAAAGCTTGGATTTGAGAGAAGTTATTCAAATCTTTTGAAGAATTCTTTCTTGGACCTCCATGTACATTCAGTCTCTCCTGTAGTGCCTTTCTTATTATAAAACTCACTATGTTCTGGGGCACCTAGGTGGCTCAGAGGGTTAAAGCCTCTGCCTTCAGCTCAGGTCATGATCTCAGGGTCCTGGGATCAGAGCCCCACATGGGCTCTCTGCTCAGCAGGGAGCCTGCTTCCTCCTCTCTCTCTCTGCCTGCTTCTCTTCCTACTTGTGCTGGCAAATAAATAAATAAAATCTTAAAAAAAAAAAAAAAAGAACTCACTATGTTCTGCCTTGTACTTAATTAGGTACTTACATTTATTATAATCTCCTTGAGGACAGAAGACTCTGTCATATCATTTTACCTCAGAGTACCTTATCCGTATTTGTTGATTTAATTAATAAGATGAAAGTTTATTTTACACATGAGAAGACTTCTTGTTGAAATATTTTCAAGAGATTTATCCACTCAACCAGATATTATTTCTGAGGTTTGTTGGACTAGAAATGTGGAGACTAAAATATTAGGCAGACTGCTTAGAGTTTTATAGCAAATGAGTTTGGTAGAACTTTCTAGGGCATACAATAGAAGAAGGGATAGGTTTTCAACCAGTAATTGACAATCTTCCCTATCTTTAAATATTTAAATATCCTACCTTTCTGGATTGCATTGACTACTATTGATACTGTTATTTTGGCTAGTTCATGTCAAAGGTTAATGGTATAGTTTAGTGATATTATGACTGGAAAATACGGGAATGGCCATATTCAACTTTGCTACAGCCATGCCTTCATGTCCCTGAAGGTGATATGTTGACAGGGGACAATAGCAAATGGAAAATAGAAAAGCTAGACTTTGCCTGAAGACCCAGTCCCAAACTCTCTAGTAAAATGGTTTCAGGAGAGCTCAGCAGAAACTGACTTCACATGGGATGTTACTTTGCATTGTTTCCACCGCATTTTGTCAGAATGAGTGAGTAACACAGGTTGGCTGAGCTTCAAGGAAGGGGATAGGGACACCATGAGGGTCGCATCAAAGGATCTGTGGACATGGTTCAGACCTACCTACTCAGTGGTTACTTTTCCTTCCTTGCACAGTCCTGTGCTCCCATCCCTGGAGTTAGTAATTATCTTGTTGTTTTGATTGTCAAAAATCACCTTGGGTACATATTTGTTTTCTATTGCTTTGTGGCAAATTACCACAAACTTAGTGACTTAAAAACAACACCCATTTGTTATCTGACTGTTTCTGTTGGTCAAACAGCATGACTGGGTTCTTCTTCTCCAGATCTCACAATGTTGAAATAAACAGATTTTTAAATATAGATAGATATGTATACACCCCCCCCACATCCATGCATATTTAATTACCTTGCAAGGGGTGAATTTTGACCTCTGTTGGAGTTTTGGGTTTTACAGGTGTCTTCTACAACAGGCACCCCTGATGGCACCAACAAGACACTGAAAGCATTTTCCGTGCATTAGGTGTCAGTGGTGTGATCAGGGAATGGAAAAGGACAACTTCTGACAGCCTAGTTGGTATTTTATAAGCCTTCAGGATTCATTAATATTCATCCCTAATTTATGAGTGGTTTATGCTCTCCCATAGCCATGTCTATGATTGTGGCATCTATAATACATTCCTAATTTTTTCCTTCGTTTTTTGAATTATGCATTTCCTTTTTTATTTTACTGATTTCTGCATGATGTTCTGGAGTTCTGTTTTTCACATCAACATTTTTATCTTTAACACACCTCTGTGCTTGTAGGCAAATGTGTTCTTCTATTAGACTGGAGAAAAGAATTGATTTTTTTTCCCCTTGGTCACACTGATGCGCCCTTTGGAAGGGTCCCAGCCCTCCTGATGCTTAATCCAGGGCTCTTCCTTTTCACACAGTGTTCTTTCCATCTGGTTAGTCTTTGCCTCTGTTCTGTCTCTCTTCTCACATCCACTTGGTCTCTTTGTCTCATTCTCACTCATCGTGATGTGTACATCCCAGCTTTTTGTGACTTAGTCAGTTGCAGACCTTAGACCATGAAGTGAAGTCAAATAGCATGGGTTTGTGTGCTGGCTTGGCCCTCTCTAGCTACATGCCTTTGGACTAATTCATTAACCCCTGTGAATCCGTGTCCTCTGTAACTGAGGATTGTAGTGGAACCTGTCCCATGGGGTTGTGAGGATTTTAGTGCACTCCAATTCCCTAGCATCATGATGGGCACATAGAGTTTAGTAAGTGCTAATGGCTGTTATTATCCTGAGGTTATCACCCCATCCCTTCACAGGTGATAGTCTATTGTCAATTCCTAATAAGTTGGGGAATTTTAAGGAAGAATATAGGTGAACTTCATCTCGACTGTTCACCCTGCCTCTCTTTCAGAGGTGTGGTGAAGATTTATTTCCACTTTTATCTCATATTAATAGATGTTATGGGAAAAAGCCACCCTTCTGCGTTGAATGAAATGTCGATTGTAACTGGTTAGCCATTTGCATAGGCTAACGAAGATCTTTTTTGGGGGGTGGGGGAAAAGAGGGGAGGGTCAAGCCCTGCAGCCCGGGCTCTGCCCTGGCCCCTCCTGCCGGCCCGCTCTCGGGCCTTTTTTTTTTTTTTAACTAAGAGTTTTTTTATTGAATGGAGAGTCATCACAATCGCCATGGCATACGTTAGATTTTCAAAATGTGCTGTTCAAATAATTGTTTTCTTTAAATTTTAATGACAAGTAGGCTCAATCTTAAGTACATAGTCATCGTTTTTTTTTTTAAAGATTTTATTTATTTATTTGACAGATCGAGATTACAAGTAGGCAGAGAAGTAGGCAGAGAGAGAGGAAGGGAAGCAGACCCCCTGCTGAGCAGAGAACCCGATGTGGGACTCAATCTCAGGACCCTGAGATCATGACCTGAGCCGAAGGCAGCGGCTTAACCCACTGAGCCACCCAGACGCCCCATAGTCATCATTTTTAAAGAAAGTATTGTATTGACACTGTCAGAACTTTTTATGGAAGTTTGTAAAGAAAGCAATTTTTATTTTTAACTAGAAAGAAATATAGAGATAATTTACTTGGCTTATTTAACTACCCTTCACTTTTGTTTTTTTAAGATTTTATTTATTTGACAGAGAGAGAGATCACAAGTAGGCAAAGAGGCAGGCAGAGAGAGAGGGAAGCTGAGCAGAGAGCCCGATGTGAGCTCGATCTCAGGATCCTGGGGTCATGACCTGAACCAAAGGCAGAGGCTCAACCCACTGAGCCACCCAGGTGCCCCCTACCCTTCACATTTTTAATGAGTGATCTACGAGTGTACTTGGAATCTCACAGTGACTGCACACCCACGCTGGCTTACTCGACTGTGTGAAACATGGATACCACGTGGTTGCACTTATTTTTAGGGC
Source organism: Neogale vison (assembly GCF_020171115.1). Taxonomy (NCBI): domain Eukaryota; kingdom Metazoa; phylum Chordata; class Mammalia; order Carnivora; family Mustelidae; genus Neogale; species Neogale vison. Next base: position 113,676,831 of record NC_058095.1, on the reverse strand, counting down.
TCGCCAAGCACTGGAACAGAGTCATTTTAGTTCAGGGTCACTTGCCGCAGCAGACACGACTGAAAGTTGATTAGCATTCGAGTTAATTCCTCCAGTGAAGTTTCAAAAAATAGGCATAAAAACAAGAAAATAAAGAGAACATCCAGCACCTGAAATGCTGAAAATTATACATTCATAGTGCAGTTGAAATGAATGGGCTGTGTTTTAATGGGAGGGGGAAAATGTTCTTTTTTTTTTTTAAGATTTTATTTATTTATTTGACAGACAGAGGTCATAAGTAGGCAGAGAGGTAGGCAGAGAGAGAGGGGGAAGCAGGCTCCCCACTAAGCAGAGAGTCCGATGTGGGGCTCAATCCCAGGACCCCAAGATCATGACCTGAGCCAAAGGCAGAGGCTTAGCCCACTGAGCCACCCAGGCATCCCGGGGGAAAATGTTCTTAAAGAACTCCTTTCTTTAATGTGTACTTTCTGTTTATTTTGTTTTTTTCCTTAGCTTCTCCTCTCTGTTATTATAATTCAGTTCATCTTCTCTCTTAAGAGAAATACCACATCCTTTGAACCTAAGTGTCAGTTTACTTATATCCATTAGTATTTCAATCTTTAGTTACAAAGAAAGGGGCGAGATGTTATTGTCTCCTCATTTGTCAAAGCACATCACAAAAGAGGTGTTTAGATACTCATCTAAATGAATAATCCCTTAGATAAATAAGTTGCCTATTCTGATGGTAATATTTATTGTAACTATTATGTACCTCTTCTAAATGCTGATCATTCATTCTTTTTTTTTTCCAACAGTATATATATATATATATATATATATATATATTTTTTTTTTTTTTTAGATTTTTTTTTATTTATTTATTTGAGAGAGAGAGACAGTGAGAGAGAGCATGAGCGAGGAGAAGGTCAGAGAGCGAAGCAGACTCCCCATGGAGCTGGGAGCCTGATGCGGGACTCGATCCCGGGACTCCAGGATCACGCCCTGAGCCGGAGGCAGTCGTCCAACCAACTGCGCCACCCAGGCGTCCCTGATCATTCATTCTTTATATCAGTCCTATAAAATAGGAACTAGAGCGTATCATGCTTAGCGAAATAAGTCAAGCGGAGAAAGACAACTATCATATGATCTCCCTGATATGAGGAAGTGGTGATGCAACATGGGGGATTAAGTGGGTAGGAGAAGAATCCATGAAACAAGATGGGATAGGGAGGGAGACCAACCATAAGTGACTCAATCTCACGAAACAAACTGTGGGTTGCTGGGGGGAGGGGGGTTGGGAGAAGGGGGGTAGGGTTATGGACATTGGGGAGGGTATGTGCTTTTGGGTAAATTGGAAGGGGAGGTGAACCATGAGAGACTATGGACTCTGAAAAACAATCTGAGGGGTTTGAAGGGGCGGGGGGTGGGAGGTTGGGGTACCAGGTGGTGTGTATTATAGAGGGCACGGCTTGCATGGAGCACTGGGTGTGGTGAAAAAATAATGAATACTGTTTTTCTGAAAATAAATAAATTGGAAAAAAAAAGATAGGTACTATCATGCTCTCCGTTTTGTAGATGAGAGATCTTAAACAGAGAAGTTAACACCTAACACATGTACAAACTAGAATCTGAACCCATCTGGGTCATCTGACAGCAGTCTGTACTCGACCTCTCCGCTATCCTACCTCTTTATTGTGGACCTTTAAGTGAATATGGCCCACATAGTTTTCCTCTAATTGTTCGTTATATTTCAGTTATCTTTTCTCCCCCCAAGTCCATCACAGAATCTTGTCATATTACCAGGTACATAGTTAGCCCTGCTGGTCCTACTGCCAATTTAGAATACTACATTTTATTTGGAGTCCTTTATTTTTAATTGAAATGTTGATAAAGAGCTCACAGAGGACGGTAACCAATATTATATAAAGATCTGCGAAGTCATGGGATTGATACCAGAGACCACTTTTTTATCTTCAAGATTTGGGGAAATCTGACATCTTTTTAATATTTGAGGGATTGTCAGGCATAAGAGGTGGTTTACAGGTTCTGTGTTACTTCAGGGTGCAGGACAAGATTCACAGTTGAATTCACAGAGGGACAATTTTAGCTCTGCGTAAAAGAGAGCTTTCTAACTTGAGTCATCTGATAGAACAGGCCTTTTGTGATGTAATAGCTCTGTCCATTATTAGAAATCTCAAATTCTCTCATTCCCTATGAACTGGAAAAGGCTTTCAAGAACAGCGTTCTCAGAGCAGACTCAGGCTCCCAATGCTGAAATGAATTTCTCAAGGTTGGATGGCTAATAGCTATGCATAGCTAGTGTGGAATTTGGGGCTCCCAGCTCTTGGGCTTTACTAAGAGTAGGTGAGGAATAGTGGATTTAGAGATTCCCTGGCCCTTTCCACACACTCTGTCATTCTACCATACAGCAAGAGCTAAGTGACCATCCTTTGAGATGCTGTTGGAGAGATCTTTGCATGGTGTGTGTGTATGTGGGAGGGAGTAAGGGGAGGTGGCAGAGACTGAAATTTCCTTGCAGACGCAGACTATCTTCCTCACCATTGGATCCCCAGGGCTAACACAAGACCTGGTACAGAGGGGAAAGCAATAAATATTTGTCAAACGCATGAAAGAATATGTCTTGTTGAATGAATGAATGTAAACTCTAGTGTTCCTTTGGGAGAAATTTGTCATTTCAAGATTTAGCTAGAAAGCATGGTTTCCTAATTTCCCCCAGTGAGGTTGGATTATAACATACCCATAAATACTTGTATTCTAGTTGAACTCTACGTCGTGACTCAGGGGGATTTTTTAATCAATGACAAGTCTTACAAACATGATTCTTGCTGTGATTAATGGTTGTGGTGGTCTTCTAATTATTCCATGCCTGATCTTGGCAGACCACAGATTTTTTTATATCTATGTTGGCTTAACTATTTTATGGCACTCGAAAATCATACCACATTAATGCAATTTGAGGGGCTGTTTTGCTTCTTAAAATTGACTTATATGCAGTTCAGATGGCTTTATTCGATGAAAGCTAATAATTTATAAGTGGAGTTTGAAATTCACATTCCTTTTTTTTCTAACTTGGACATCAGGCTTTTAGAAATGAAATAGCTGATCATTGTTTCCATAGGTATATCATGTTTATCTTTTCATTGATAAGATTTCATTGAAAACTCTTTTCATTGAAAAGAGTTCATTGTACTCTTTTCCAAGAGTACACTTCTTAATGTTATGATAAGCTTCCTCAGACCAAAGTCCTAGGAAACAAACCATTGGTCCTTTTGTGGTTAGACTAAAATCTTGAGGTGCTCTATTTGCTGGGCTCATAATGTAAGAAAAACCGTCAAGACAAATTGGCTAATCCTTCTCCCTTTGGGGACCTTTGTAGAAATATAGAGTTGTTGTTTTGTACAAGCGAAGTGTTGCTCATCAAAAATATCTTAGGTTGTACATGCCTTTTCAGGATGGATAAAAGCATGCACACCAGTAAGGATTGACAGAGATGGACTTCAACGTGCTGCTGAAAAAGAAAGATTTTAACCTGAGGTTAAATACAGTATGACCAAGATAGGCACTTCACAGGTTAGGTTGTAAAAAGAGGTTTTTTTTTTTAAGACTTGGGTTCATCAGTGCCTTCACTGCCCACATTATCCAGCGTTCCCAGAGGTGGTGAAAAGTACTGTTTATGTGTGCCAAAACATATGTACAAGGCTACTTACCCATTGTAATAGCATGAGATTGGAAATAACCTAAATGTGCAAGTTAGAGACTGGGTGAAATGAATTATGAACTATTTCACATAGTACAATGTTACACCACTATGAAAAAGAAGGAATCAGCTCCATATATAATAATACACACTGAACTCCAAATTGTATTCAGTGTGAAAAGCCAGATGTGGAACAGTGTGCATGTATAAAATGTTACTCACTGTTTTTTACTCTGTGTGGGGGTGGGGGTGGGGTGTTGTGTGTATGGGCCCACAGTCACGCATTTAAACCCTGAAAGATCACATGTTTGTTGTATATGCAGAGACTATCTCTGAAGAGATACAGATAAGCTGATAGATATTTGCCTTTAGGAGGGAGCCTTGGGAGCTGGGGGGCAGCCTTGGGAGGGAGATGTACTTTTCATTCTAAATACATTTAAAATTTTTTTGTTTGTGTCACAAATGCTCATTCCTTATTCAAAGAAAATTCTAAATGCTAAATGGGAGCCCTTTCTGGCAACTTCCTATCAGATGCATTTGACAAGAGTGATGGACTTAGCAGGAAGCCCAAGTTGGACACTGCTACAGTCCAAGGGAACCATTATAAGGGTATATCAGACCATCTGTAATGGGAGGGAAGGAAGTAATACATGAGGGATCTTGTGGGAAAGACTGGAAAGGTGTGGCTAACAGGAAGGGAGAAGAGAGAGGAGGAAGCTAATGTAGAGTTGTTGAATTTGGGAAGATTGCTATATAAATGATGCCTTTAATTAAGGGTAGAAAATGAGAATACAAGTAGGCTTATTGGTAGTGAAAAAAAAACATTGTGAACTAGACACTATGAATTTGAAATGATAGTAAGATACCCTGGTAATGTCTAGTAGGCAATTGAGAGATGCTTTAAAAACCTATTAAAATGGCTTAAAGAATTCCTTTAGTGTCATTTCATGGCTCTTTTTTAAGTTTCTAGCATATTCAGATGTCTTCTGTATTCCTTAAGTATGATCATGGTGTAATGGAAAATTTAGGTTTTAGAAATGTTTTAGTTTTGTGGTGACTGGTATAAACAAGATAATTGTTTTGTTTTGAACTTTCCCGTTACATATGTGTTCTGTACAAAGCAATTTACGGTTATAAACCAATAGAGCTTGTGCCAAGGGAATGAGGCTAATGCTTTGTTCCAATCTCTGGTACATTCTGAAAATATTAAATGAGTGGTAAAACTTCTGCTGTGTCCATTAACTAATACTCACCGCTAATTTACAGTAAGAGTGTATGTGGCAGCCTACATAAATCATTTCTAAAATCACTGTGATCCTTGTGATCCTTACAATTAATACTAAAAATACCCCTCTCATTATCCTGTGTACAATGTACAAATAAGATACTATATATAATTATGCATATGACATGTGTATATATATCATACTATATATGATAATATATATGATTATATATATCCTGTCAATATTTTGTTTTCTAAAGGTTCCTGGTTTGCAGAGACCCGAGTTAGCACATTTATTATTGTTGTTGTTTTTATTATTAATTTACTAGCACCTTTTCTTGCTCATCTTTAAAGTATATACAAGTATATGTAGGATTTAAATACAACTATACAGTTGCCCTGATTCTTTTTAAGAGGAAAAAAAGTAAGCAGCATGTGAAGGCTTTTCTGCCTATTCTTGTAGGGTAATGTCAGTAAATTCTTTACTATGCCTTCATTCTCTGGTAGATGGCTAGGAATGCAGGCAGAATTTAGTTTCAAATCCTACATGTGCTTTGTGACCTCTGGCAAATGACAAACATTTCTGAGCCTTAGGTTCCTCAAGTGTAAAATGGGTTGCTACATTTGAGGTTGTGTAGACACCGTAAGATCTTGTGCCTTCTATAAATCTTACTTATCTTCTATAAATAATATACTTTATGTTTAGCACACACAGGTCCTGGCGTGTTAAAATTACTCCGTAAGTGGTAATTCTTACTATTTTGGACTTGGAAGCTATTTCCATTCCAGATGTGAAAGCTGGAGTTGTCCAGACTTCTCCCTCATTGTCACACCTTACAACCACATAGTCAAAGTCTCATTAATTCTGTCTCTAAAAAACTATTGACTTTTTTTTGTGTGTCCTCTCTGCCCACATCTTCGTGTCATGGTCTCATACACAGCAGCCCACTGCTGCCGTAACCTCATGGCCTGTCAGGTCGTTTCCAAAGGTTCATGAATCTTCCTCTGGGTATCAGTTAGTTAAGTGTCAGACTCTTGATTTCAGTCCAGGCCATGATCTCTGGGCCTGGGATCAAGCCCCTCAACGGGCTTAGCGGGGAGTCTGCCTGGGGATTCTGTCCCTCTCCGTCTGCCCCTCCTTATTCTCTCTCTGTCTCTCTCTCAAATAAATAAATAAATCTTAAAAAAAAAAAAAAAAAAAGCATCTTCTCCCTTGGGACCCGACCACCAAGCTGATCCTCTGTACAACTGCCAGCCTCTGTCTAGAACATGTGATTCCTGGCTCTTCCTGGCTGAAAACCCGTTAATGTGTGCTCTGTTGCTGTAAGCTTCAGATCCATTCCTCTTAGCATGATAAAAGGTTTTCTGTGATTACCTCTCTGACTTTCCCTTGTTCTTCCACCGGTGGTGGCAGCGATGGTGGCCATCTAATGCTACTCACAATACCCAGCTCTTATCTTGACCTTCCCTCCTTATGGGTTTGTATGCCCCTTTGTTTGCAGGATCCCTTCCTCCTCTCCCTTCTCCCTGGCTCCTTCCCCACAGAAATTTCCCTCCCCAAATCTCACTTGCCTCTCACCCTTACTTGCTTGAATATCACTTCCTGGAAAGCTTTCCCTGACTTTTGACCTTGCTTGGCTTCCTTTCACTGCATTCTAGGAGCTCCCTGGGTGCTGACAAGTAAATACAGGTTCCTATTTTGAAGGAGCTTGGAAGCTAAGCCGAGTGGGTTTGGAAGATGGCAGTAATCTACTGTACTGGAATTAGGTTTACTTATTTGTGTTCCTCATTGAACTGCAGGCTCCATGAGTACAAGGACTGGGTCTTTCCTCTCTGCGTCCCTGAGTTGCCACGTTGCTTGGCATAAAATAAGGCACTCTGTGCTTTCTAGTGAATGAATGAAAATTTGGTGCTGGAGTCAAAGAGTGTCAGTTTTAAACTATCACAGTAGGTATCACGATGTTGTAGCTCATTTACCCCGTTGCGTTGCCCATCACTTAAGATTAATATGCTCTGCGCTAGAATTATGTTTGGCCTTTGCAGTACAGTGGTGAAGCAGACACGAAGTGGGCAGACTCCGGAAAGGATCAAGTGCTGATATGTAAGTGCACAGAAGTGCTGTTGAGATAAGAATAGCAGGTTGTGGTGGAAAGTCAAAGTGGAAAACTTCTTACCCGAGGTTGTCAGAGAAAGCGAACTGCTTTTCAAACACTTGGGCGCTGAACTTGAAGAGAAGCTTGGAAACTTCCCAGGTGAACTGAGTAGAATAACACAGCTGATTTGTGTAGACTGCCTTTCAGTTCTGAATTCTTCTGTGTACTTTCGGTGGTTGTGAAATACGCTTGCTTTATATTGGCAGTCTAAATATTCATAAATTTTGGTCTGCTGTTAAAAGTCCTGATTAGTAATTTTTAGGTTTTTTTAAAATACCAGTTTGGGGGGCGTGCCTGGGTGGCTCAGTTGGTTAAGCATCTGCCTTCAGCTCAGGTCATGATCCCAGCATCCTGGGATTGAGCCCTGCATTGGGCTTCCTGCTCAGTGGGGAGTCTGCTTCTCTTTCCCCTGTTTTTTTGCTCTTGTCCCCTTTCTCTCTCTTTCCCTCTCAAGTAAGTAAATAAAATCTTTAAAAAAAAATACCAATTTTAGTGAACCAAGTATGTTTTTAGTCATAGGGCATAGGTATAGCTATTATTACATATATAGTGAATTGAAGTTATAGCTTAATTATTTTAAAAATTTTTACATACTTTGTTATTTACTTTGTTATTGCTAATCTGCAACATTCTATATCTTAATGCTTTTGTTTCATCTTGACAAAATTGTTTTTGCTGGCAGTTGATTTCTTAGAGCTACACATGGTATGTGTAAGGTTCTGTGGTCCACATAAAGGCAGCTGAGAAACAGGCCCAACTTGTCTGGTGTAACAGGAAAAAGAAGTGTGATTTGAAACCAGAAGACCTGACTATGTACTCTGATTCTCCTACTTATGGAGTTTGCTTTTACCTATCAAGTGGGCCAGTTATATGGAAGATTAAATGAGATAATATATGTGATCCTACTGACAGCAAAGCACTTTGAAAGTGTGAGATACTGCAGGAGTAATCATTCTGCTTAATTATCAATATTAGAGGCCCCTAAGTATCTTGTTTTTTCAAGATCTTCACTACTAATTATTTGGAAGAAATGCCATTGGTATCCATGGATAGTCATTAAGATATGAATATAGTAAGAAAATAAAGGACCATGTCATCGATTTACCAGTTCATTTTACAATATCAAAAGTTATAATTTTGTATTATATCTATGATATGGGGGTGATAGGCTGAATGATGGACCATAAAGATATTTACATTCTAATGTCTGTAACTGTGAATGTCACTTTATATGGCAAAAGGGACCTTGTAGTTTTGATTGTGTTAAGGATCTTGAGATAAGATTATCTGGGGCTATCGAGTCCACCTGGTATAATCACAGGGGCCCTTATAAGGAAGAGGCAGGAGGAATCAGGGAAGATTTGACCAAGGAACTAGGAGGTTGACTTGATGCAAGGAAAGGAGCTTGAGCCCCAAGGAATACAGGCTGCATCTAGAAGGGAAAAAAGCAAGCAAACAGATTCTCTCCTATAGCCTCCAAAAGCAATGCACCCCTTTGGACACCTTGACCCTAAACTTCTGACTGCCACAACTGTAAGAGGAATAATTTGTTACAGCAGCAATAGGAAACTAGTATGTTAGGGGCTGACCAAACATTGATAGCTACAGTTTGCTTGAATTCTTTTTTTTTTTTTTTTTAAGATTTATTTATTCATTATTTGACAGACCAATATTACAAGTAGGCAGAGAGGCAGGCAGAGACAGAGGAGGAAGCTGTCTCCCCGCCAAGCAGAGAGTCCGATGCGGGGCTCGATCCCAGGATCCTGGGATCATGACCTGAGCCGAAGGCAGAGGCTTTAACCCACTGAGCCACCCAGGTGCCCCATTTGTTTGAATTCTAAGAATCTTTTTTTTTTTTTTCCTAAGAAACTTTTAATACTGACTTGAATCTAAACCTAATTAGTCTTTGAAGAAATGGTGGTTTATTGTTATACATGGAATTTATCTATACAAATAATAGAATAGGATACCACAGTAAGCAACACAGAAAGCTTTTCTTGGTGGACTCCCTGAGGCTTTTGCCCCAGGTCCCTTTTCCAGGGAGAGCAGGATTGGGGAGCACAGCCTACAGAAAGGCTGTCTTTATCTTCTATGATTTCACTATATCTTTCTACCTTTGGTTCTTCAGTGAATCAGAGACTCTGAGAAGTCACAGTTAGACCCATTACTCTGAAACAAAGTCTTAAAGACAAGATAGTCCCAGAAGATATTAAATAATTGCTTTCTTTAACACTTTTCATGTAGATTCTAGGACTATATAAATTACACAGTGTTGAATTCAGTTGCTTATTTGAAAACTGGATTTTGCCAGCTTACATGCCTCTATTTTATTGTGTTAATGTTTTATTAAATGCTTTTCAGTAAAATTTTGATTTTAGAGTATATTGGATTTTTATATTGAAATAAAGGGAAAAATCACTTTTTAGATTTTGAGATCCTATGAAAATATGTATGTAGTGAGAACATTGGTACTTGACCTCATTGAAATCTGTGGTTCCTTTTTTCATGAAAACATATCAGAATTTATGTTTTATTTATATTTAATACTCTAAGGTAGTAAAAAACCAACATTAGGTTATAGAGGGAAATCAAGTTAACATGGAAAATGACTTTTGTTATGAAGCCATTATTCCTTAGTCAAGAAGTGGGTTTCGTGGCCTGCAAACCTAATCTTAAGCAGAATCATCGAAGCTCAAGAATTATGGAAGTGAGATTTGCATGGCTGTCTTCTGCTCTGACCATCCCACCCCATCTCACTCAGTGATCAGAAGACTCACGTCATTAGCTTCTGTGGACATTTGAGGTCATTTGGGCAAGGAGACCACATTACTCTCTTAATGTGAATTTGATACAGGAAAGGGCAGTTAAAGTTCAGAAATTTGGGTCCTGATGGGTGTGGTCTGTAAGCTGAGTTCAGGTTAAAAAGGGTCTACCTAAGAGAAGACTAAGACACCCAAATCCCTCAACTCTGTTCTTGTCCTTAGTTCCTTGAAGGGTTTTGCTTGTTCTCCAATACTTGGGTACATTTTTTTTTTTTTTAATTGTGAAAAAGCCCACGTCCCCATTGCCCAGCTCCTACTACTATCTTGATGTTGCCAACACTTGCTTCATCTAGTCTGTCTTTCCCCTGTTATATCTAGAGTGTTTTAAAGCAGATCTTTCACATCATTCTACTTGACCCCTCATTCTTCAGGAGCCATCCCTAAAAATATCATTGTCAGGTTTTTTTTTTTTTAAGATTTTATTTATTCATTTGACAGAGAGAGATCACAAGTAGGCAGAGAGGCAGGCAGAGAGAGAGAGAGGAGGAAGGAGGCTCCCCGCTGAGCAGAGAGCCTGATGCGGGACTCGATCCCAGGACCCTGAGATCATGACCCGAGCTGAAGGCAGCGGCTTAACCCACTGAGCCACCCCGGTGCCCTCATTGCCAGTTTTTAACTCTACTTCTTTTTCATTGTTCTCAAAGTCTGTGAAAGAGCTTTATGGAATTTCCTATAGCTTCTCAATTCAGTATTTTACAGTAAAGGAATAATCCTTTGTTTTTATTTTTATTTTATTTTACTTGCTATAACAGTGCTGTAACTGTTTTTTCTTTTTTCTTTATCTTTTAAAAAAGATTTTATTTATTTATTTGACAGATAGAGGTCACAAGTAGGCAGAGAGGCAGGCAGAGAGAGGAGGAAGCAGGCTCCCCGTTGAGCAGAGAGCCTGATACAGGGCTCGATTCCAGGACCCTGGGATCATGACCTGAGCTGAAGGCAGAGGCTTTAACCCACTGAGCCACCCAGGCGCCCCTGTTACTGTTTTTTATTAATTCTTCATAACAGAAGCATATTAACGTATGGTAGACAACTCATTTCACTTTTACATTTGTTTTTCCCCTTTAATATGTTGTAACAAAATTAATCCCATGCTTAATGTACAGAGATGATTGAAGAATCTATGAGATATGGCCTTTTTGCCATAAGTCTGTAGTCAAGTATTCCTGTAGATAAGAAGACAGACATTTTCTTGGTAAAGATGTTCTGCTTTTGCCCAAAGGTTTTTTTCCTTTCTATAATTAGTACATTTCTCAGAATAGTAGTTATACATATTTACAAAAAAAAAAAAAATTCCATCAGAATCTATTTTGTCAATACTTAACACTTTTTTGGGAATCTTTTCACAAGTGAGTAATGTTTCATATGATGCTATAGAACTCTCCATCAATTATTTATTCCAGAGTTTAGGTAATTACTTGATTTATAGTTTGATTTTTGAAATTAATATTATATATGATGATATATAAAATATATAAAATAAGCAGCATTGGGGTAGACTTCCTTGTGTCCTGACTAAATGCCTCCCTCTTTATTCTGAGAGTTGATGCACATGTTTGATACCCCCAAGTCTACATTCCAGACATGCCCACAATGATCAGTAAGTTGTCTTCAGCTAGAATGACTCATCCATTGGAAAGATGACCAGTCCGTCAAAACCAGAAGGATGGAATGACTTGCAAAGATCCTCTTTAACTCTCAGTGAAGGGTGTGTATGTGCATTTGTGTATAAATCTAAACATGGCTCGAAACAGATGTCTGAAAAGATTTGTAGATCTTTCTGAAAGGGACTAGGAAGACCTTAGTTCAACTTTCAAGCAATATGATTTAGAATCCTGTTGACATCGAACACTGCCTGCATAGCAGAATTTCTTTATAAATTCCAGCAGTAGATTAATAATGAGGCTCTCGAGTGTATATGAATTACCTGTCAACCTCAGTCTTATTGTTTAGCCCATTACATCGTTATATGTTATTTGACATCATTTGAGATATTGTCAGGTTTGTGCTCCAAGATGTTGTGGAACTACTCTCTGCATGAGCACAGAATGCAGGTTCCACAGTGTTCACAGCTCTATGAAGAATGTTTAGGGTATTACATCAGTACAGTAAGGTCTCTTTTTATTTTTTTATTTTATTTTTTTAAAGATTTTATTTATTTATTTGACAGACAGAGATCACAAGTTGGCAGAGAGACAGGCAGAGAGAGGAAGGGAAGCAGGCTTCCTGCTGAGCAGAGAGCCCGATGTGGGGCTCGATCCCTGGACCCTGGGATCATGATCCGAGCCAAAGGCAGAGGCTTTAACCCACTGAGCCACCAGGCACCCTCACTTTTTAATCTAAAATTCTGTTATTCAGTTGATTTGAATTCTATCTGGCTCTTTCTTTGGTCTTGGTGCCAAAACCACATTTGTTGTGACACGGTACTTTTCTTAGTCTTCCATTAAAATTCAAACACCACTGGGACTAAATAGGCACTGAACCTTTATCATCTATAACACCTCAGAAAAAAATCACTTTTAGATCCGCAGTTGTCATTTTTGGAAATAGATGAGACTTGAGGCGACTGGATGATAAAATAGGAAAGTATTGACCCCAGCGGGAAAAGGAGTCAGTCTGTGCAGGACTTGCAACCTCAGATGCCTCCAGGGGCCCCTTAGTGACCAAAGTGTATGAAATAGCCAGCAGAAGAAAATAGGTTTAAGAGCAAAGTACATGTCTAAAATGATGGATTTTAACTTCTTGTCATTGTTGTGGTTTTACAACACAGCACTGCAGGGTTCCAACAGGATGGCCAAACAAAAACATCAGAGATGATCATTTTGGGGCCTCTGTTATACACATGCGGTGGGGTAGGTGGTAGACTCGTTCCAGTGGATCCCTCACTGAATACTGAATACTGTTAGGGACAGTTGAGGGCACTGGAAATTTGGGAGCACAAGGGTGCTGGAAAAGGAGATAAGGAGCTATGAAGATTAAGAGCACTTTCATTCCATTCCTGAGACCAGATCCTGACTTGACTAATGGCAAAGTTGGATGCTTCTAGTACCTTCCATGATTAACACAGAGGCGTGCATCAGAATCACCTGTGTGGCTTTGCCAGACTACAGAGTAAATGAAATTATCCATGCCTCCCTCCAAACTAAGATTTCGATGTCCGCATCTGGTTTGGAGCATGGTTGGCTGTATTTTGGATAAATCCTTGACTTGATTTAGGTGCACACACATAGCTGAGGTCCTCTGCTCTTGGATGTTGAGGTTCCCTGGTTACCATTTGAAATATGGGAGTAAGTATCTCTACTCTCAAAATAGTCACTTAAGGGACTGCATTACAATTTGGCACATTTAAGTTGTCAGAGTGAATTATTTCGTTTCATAAAATAAGAATAAAAAAATGCAATATATACATAATTTAAGAGCTGGTTGTAGATATATGAGGGAGGATGAAGAAGTAGGTACTTTAAAACTGAGCTGTTGGCAACTTCAGACGTTGCAAACCTAGTGCTAAAGACACATAATTACACCTGAATTGGCTTTGACAAAAGTCAAATTATATCCCACAAGTTATAATAAACACAGGCAGTAAAAAATTGTTATGATGACAACTAAACTTTCTTTTTGTTCTGCTGTCCAAGAAAGGCTTCTTACTGCATATGAATTTTTATTTCAATCAAATAGTTCAGGTTTAATCACTAAAGATAAAAAAAATGTTGCATTTCATAGAAATGGAATCACACAATATGTGGTCTTTTGTAACTGGCTGCTTTCACTTAGCATGTTTTCAAAGTTGCAATGTTGTCAGTCTCTCTCTTTTTTAATTTCCTGTATTTATTTAAATTTTTCCTTTTTTACTTTTGCAATTACATCTCTGGAAAGCAATACTTTTGAATTTCAAGTTTGGATATCAGGTTAACGTTGTAAATGCATTTGGATTAAAGAACTGATTTGATTTAAATAGATGAATTATGTAGTTGTTATCAACATGGCATCAATTTTTTTATGTCAAACCTCGTTTTATTTTTTTAATTAGAAAATTGTTTCCATTAATTTTTTTTTTTATCTGGGTGTGGGTGTGGTTGAAACACAATGTTGCAGTAGTTTCAGGTGCACATTGTAGTGATTGGACAAGTTTTTATATTATGCTGTGCTCACCACCAATGTCGCTCCCATCTGTCACCGTACAGCGCTATTACGGTGTCATTGACTGTCCTATGCTGTGCCTGTTATTCCCATGATTTACTCATTGCATAATCAGAGACAAAGTAGATTCATTGTTGCCAATGGCTGGGGGTGGGGCCAGGTTTGGAGGAAATTGGGGAGTTACTGTTAAGGGGGTTCATTTTTGGGGTTGTGAAAATGTTCTGAAACAGATGATGGTGATGGTTGTATAATGCTGTAAATACACCAGAACCATCGAATTGTATAATTTAAGCAGATGAATCAAATTAGTATTGTGCCTTACATCTCAATAAAGCTGATCTTAAAAAATAAAAAAATAAAAAAGTATATAGTTTACTTTTTAAAAGATTTTTATATATTTATTAGGGGGGGGGGAGAAAAGAGAGGGAGAAGCAGACACTCCAAGCAGGAAGCCTGACATGGAGCTTGATCCCAGGACACCAAGATCATGACCTGAGCCAAAGGCAGACGCTTAACTGCCTGAGGCACCCAGGAGCTCCTGAAATATATATATAGTTCCCAAAAAAGGACTGCCATTGGGCAAATATGATTAGTTTGTTGTAAAGAGCTTTAGATCAGAAATAAGAATTTTCTAATGGAAAAAGTTGTTGGCCATTTCAGATTACCACAGAAGTTTTCAGAGTTTCCTTCATTGCAGAATCAAAAATCTGAGTTAAAAGAAGGAACTGTCTGTTGGAATAGTTAAAGCGTGGTACCCTACTAGAGATGGCATGCCCAGCTCTTCAGTATTGTGCAGGGATCTGATGTGTTTCGTTTTGGTAAGCCTTCTACCATCTTATATTCCCGCTATGGGTGAGATGAGATGCTGTGCAGTTAAGGGAGGGATGGTTTTTTTCCTCATGTTTGTTGACATTTTCCCAGTACCTTCTAAGGAGCAGCTGATTATCATTATTCCCCTTTTGGTGTGTTCTAGTCAGTGACTATTTTGTTGGCAAAATGGCTCCAGTTCATGTTTTGTTTTGTTTTGTTTTTAAAGATTTTATTTATGTATTTGATGGAGAGAGACACCAAGAGCAGGAACACAAGCAGGGCGAATGGAAGAGGGAGAAGCAGGCTTTCCCGCTGAGCAGGAAGCCCCATGCAGGGTTCGATCCCAGGACCCCGGGATCATAATCTGAGCCAAAGGCAGATGCCTAATGTCCCAGGCATCCCAAATTCATGTTATTTTGACTATGGACACACTTTTAAAAGATATATATAAATCTGTACATGTATACACAATTTCTGTCAGCACCAAGAACTGGGATGCTAATATTTACGGAGCTTTGGCTTTCTTACAGACACTGTCCTGAATGTGTTCCATGGATTGTCTCACTCACCCATACACACTCCATAGAGCTGGGAGTTAGTGCCTTCTTCTCACTTAGCAGGTACCACACCAAGGCTCATAGAGTGGAGGGAACATTGTTCATAGCCACACAAGTGAGAAAGGCTGCTGTTGGTCCTCATTCAAAGTGGGCTTAAATCCAGAGTGGAGGCACTGAATCTCTTTCCTGTTGCATTAGTGGCTTCTAATTGAGAATTTGCAGATTAGCAATTCCTGTAATTCACTGGGTTCTAGAAACATCCATCATTTTTTAAGTTCTAACTGTGTTGTGGGGAACAGCAAAATATCTTTAGGGCACTGGTTCGCAAGCGTACCTGAACTTTGCAATTATCTGGAAGTTAGAAAAAATAAAACTGGTGCCTGGGTCCCACCCTCCTCTGTTCTGAGTTAATCAGTGTGATTGTGGCCCAGACATTGGGATTTTAAAAATTCTCCCAGGTGATTCTAATGGACAGCCAACTTTAAGAATTCCTGCTTTGAAACAACGCAGAGTTTTAAGTTCTGAATTCCCATCCTTTTGTTAGTTAAAAAATAAAAAATAAATAATTATGTTTCATTACAATAGTACAACAAATTTGCTTTAGAAACCATAGACAAACTAAAAACATTATAATTATCTGTAATCCCTTCACTAAAAGATGACCAGTTCAGTATTTGTGTTTTTTCCCTGTGCATGTTTATGTACTTAAAGTCTTCACTATAATGTTACTCATCTATAGAATTTTATATATTTAATGCCAGATTGTCTCCTGTTTTATGTATCTGTATGCTTTACCAGACTGAGAAATTCTCAATTCTTATACACATGTATTAGTGTTGTTGGATTAATACTTACAGACCAGTAACTCTCCAAATGGGTCAATATGTCTATTAATGGAGTGTTTGGATATTATTTGAGTCAGCATTTAGGAAACTGATTTACATGTCTCTCCTTTGTGCTCATCTTATACAGCTCTTTTTCGGACAAGCAAACTTTGGTTTACTTCCCTGTCTCTCTTCTAGATTACTGAGACAAAGCCCCTGTGGTTTGTGGCCCCGGGCTCTAGCATACCGTAAATGCTCAGGAAACGCTGGAGTTTTCAGAATCTGAGGTCGAAGTGGTGGTTATAGTCTGAAAACTAATGACTGAAATAAGTTCAGATGTGCGTGAAAAAAATTTGGGGGGGATGTTGGGGTGGTGGAGAGAGAGGGTGAGAGTAAGGGACAGGGGCTAGAGGACACTTGAAGATAGGTAAGCTGCAGATCCTTCAAGAAAGGTAAAAAGTAAATAAAATAAAACAAAACAAAATAAAATAAAATAAAATAAAAAGAAGGCAAAAAGTCCTCTAGACTTCCTGGCCTTGGTTCCACTACCCACCCCCCAGCCCCTGCCCCTGCTGAGTCTCAGAGAGCTCTCCCTGGGACTAGCCCCCTCCCCACACCTCTTATCTTTCCACTCCCCACCGTACTCGGCTGTCATAATAAAAAGGCTGAGTATATTGATACTTTCAGAATAAGAGCCAAATAATTTCCAGAGTTTGCTGCTTCCCAAATATTTTCCTAGTAAAGATTTGGATGAGAAACCCCTGTAGTGTGATGGGGTTCAGTTAGGGTACAACCAAAGCTTATCAGCTAACAACTGTGACTGTCCCATTTTTTCCTACAAAGGTGGAGTTTGAGGGAGAATTTAAATAAAAGGTGGGGAGAGGGCTCAGAGCTCTGGTAGGCTGGTTTGAGATTACCCCAGAAGAAAGGGCCAAACTGGGAGACCTTACAGGTTTACTTGGTGAACAGCTTTGTCATCAGCTGGGCCCAGACAACTTCAGGCTGCTGGAGGAGGTATTTTTGAAGATTTTATTTATTTATTTGACAGAGAGAGAGAGAGAGATCATGAGTGGGCAGAGCAGCAGGCAGAGAAAGAGGGGGGAAGCAGGCTCCCTGCTGAGCAGAGAGACTGTTGTGGGGCTTGATGTGGGGCTCCATCCCAGGACTCTGAGATCATGACCTGAGCCAAAGGCAGAGGCTTAATCCAGTGAGCCACCCAGGTGCTCCTGGAGGATGTATTTTTTATAGTGAAGGCACAAAGCCAGACATCTCTGCATCACATGATTTACAAAGGATTTTCTTTTTCATACAGACTTCTTATAATATAACTATAATCAGTAGATTTCTTAATCATACTCAATCACAAGACCGGTAAATCAAAATTACTTATAAGTTCTTTTTGGCTCTTAAAACACCTTTTGTGTTATGATCTTTATTTGCTTATTATTGACCACTTTTTAAAGCATGTTTTTGTTAAAAAGGAGAAATTACAAAAGTACACCTTTTACTTCCTTAGCAAATAAGATGCATGCATGATTTAAGTTGCTGAATTTTTTTAGGATTGAGGCATTTATATAGTTACAAAAGCTATAAGAAAAATTCAAAGCTATTTCCCTATTCTTCTTTCTCCCTTTTTTATTGAATTCACGGTGACTTTTAAAGAACATAAAGGCATTAAACATCTTGCTTTACTTTGAATTCAATGATAAACAAAATCAAAGAATAAAATAACAAGCCTGATTTATTTATCTGAATAATGTGTGTCTCACTATAAGGTTACAACGAAAGCAGGGGAATCCTTAGAGTTACATCATGTAGTATAGCAAATTAAAAATAAATAAATAAATAAATAAAATATGCTAGCGGTGATATTTATTCAGATAAGTATCAGATTTATTCAGTCAGTCCAGTGAAACTGGGAGGTTTCTGGAGTGCCCGGCTGGTTGTCAGAGCCAGGAGAGTATTATGATTTAATGCTGTCTTTTCTGCTGCATTTGATGAGCTGTCCTAGAAAAACATTTTGAAGCAATAAAGCATCCATTTGGCTCCTAAGTAATGAGGGAGGCAGTGCTCTTTCATTAACTATTTATTCAGGAAGAAAAGTGACCAACTGCTAATAAGCTTTATCCAAAGAGGGTGGTGAAAAACAGGAGAAAATGCAGAAGTGAGGTTCTGTTCAATTTCATATGCAATTAACAAACACCCAAAGCTAAGCGGTTGGTGCTCCTCCTCCATGTGACTTCTGGCTGGCTGTATTTAAGTGCAAGTGCCTGTCAGATGCATGAAAGGCCCCTGGGTTTAAGGAAGGATTGTGCCGTCTACACCAAAGACAAAAAGAAAGGAGGCAATGAGCGGTGAGTAAGCTAAGAGGAGGCTGATCTCTGTAGTTCTGAATAATGGGCTTATTTCCTAAGACGAACAGCAGTGATTGAGGCTTGCAGGGTTGCTCCTTTTGTTTTTAGATGATAACTGCTTTTTTAGGACTTCAGACATCTGCTCCATAATGCAGTATGTAGACGGTCACTTGATCGAATGGCTTCTAATTTCAGAAAATTTCTTATTGGCTATGTAAGTTGAGTATATGACTTGTTATTTAGAGAGAGTTTCGAGGTAGGCATGTGAAGTTTGCTCGTCTTCCACAGGTAAATATAGGGCCCCTTCTTTGCAGTGAATGCGAAGGATTTAGCAACTTCAGGATTACACCGAGAATACTGTATTCCCACATAAATAGAGGCTCCTTTCAAGTCATTTCAGAATCTCACTTTTGAAGCACAATCTTCATTTCACTTGCTTAAGCCTTTTAATACAATTAATTTACATTCTTTAGTGACATGATGAAAAGATGAAAGTCACAGTTCTTTTCTTCCCTTAACGCCAACTGAAGGACTTTGACGTTAATTCTTCTGCCCTGCTCTCACTAAAAAGTAGTAGTAGTTCTATTCAATGGGGGAAATACCCTTCCTGTTTAAATCATATTAAAATAGACAACGGAAAGGATATGTAAATCCAGCATTATTTAATAACAGAATATTCCTGACATTATCACAAACTGATTATGAATTATTCAATATTGCATTCCTTTGGTTTTCAGTTTTTTGAATTTCCATATTGAAAACTGTGTCTGAATTCTAAATTTACTATGAATTATTCTGAAGTATATTTAAAAATCAGTTTTCAATATACATTCCATGAGATAGGAGTACATTGTTTATTCGTGTTCATAACCTTTGGTACTGGGCGAAAAAAGCCTAAGTAAGGAGCAATGATACTAAAGACAAGAAACGCCTCCTTGGCATTTTTCTTTCCTAGACCCCATTGTGTCGTACTTAGAGAACTAAAACTCTTTTATGTTACAGAGACTCTTACTGTCTTCATCAAGGAAATGAGGACTACAAGATTAGAAATGGAATTTCCTCGTACGATTGATTGCTAGGTTTTACAATAATCTGTCTTGTTAGTTACTAACAATCATTAGATCGAATTACCCCTTTCAGATAATCACTCCATTCAGAAGACTGATGCTGTGTGCTGAGAACAGGAAGGAGATGGAGGACTGGATGAGCTCACTGAAGTCTGTACAGACCAGAGAACCTTACGAGGTAAAGTAGCATCTTTTCCTGGCACCTTCTCTTCTTGGAGAAGGAAAGTCATTCGAAGAGCTAAAGCTATATTCCGCAAAGAAAAGTATGTGCAGATTCATTAAGCAACATGCTTACATCTGATGTTGACCTTTTTAAATTTTTAACTTAAAGTGTTTCCATTTTAAAAAGTACACATTTGAAATGTTAATCCTAACTAAGTGCATCCCTGAGGTTCACTGTCTGTCGTCTTGTTCTCTTGGTTGGCAAATCTGTGCTCACGTCTCGTTTCTAGGTGGCCCAGTTTAACGTGGAACATTTCTCAGGGATGCATAACTGGTACGCCTGCTCCCACGCGCGACCCACTTTCTGTAACGTGTGCAGAGAGAGTCTTTCTGGAGTCACCTCCCATGGCCTGTCCTGTGAAGGTACTGTAGCCCGGGACCCGCCTTCTCCCTCACCACTGACCACACTGGGAACACGCTGCCAGCCTAGCAGAGAAATGTGCCCCCTGGAAGCCAATTCCCGTGGGTGGAAGCAGGAGCTGGGAGCACCTCAGTGGGAACGTAGCATTAAGATTTTACCGTAGCTTCAAGTGGAGCTCGACGCACATAGGACCAGCTTGGGAAATGTTTTTGCTGAGGGAAAGATGAATACAAATCACTGGGAAGGAAGTATAAATCAAAATGTAGTATTGCATGTCTGAGGAACTAGCGCCTGCTGCTTAAAAATCGTCTTTAGACTGTATCCGTCTTTCTGGTTTTCTGGTCTTCTTTTTCTGTTCCGACTGATTATGAGGACAAAACTTTCAGTGAGGACAGTACAGGCTCTTTGACAGAATTTCCCATTGTTATTTCTGTTTCATTGTTTTAAATGTTTTCTTTTATTTCACTTAATGTTTAATTGAATGGATGCCATCCTTTTTAATTTCTTGAAAGTTTTTTGAAAATAAGCCCAGGGCTGTTGTTTTCATTATAGTATTTGTGGGTGGTGGTGGTGGTGGTGGTTTTTTTTTTAATAAAAAAGCAGTGACCAGCAGAAGCAAATATACTAATACTTACCAAGAGAAACCTCATAACGTCTTCGACTTATTTAATTCCATACCTCAGTGATCACACTACTGTGTACTACTTTCTGAACTAGATCTAATACTAATATTAGCTTTTTTCTCTAATATAAAAAAATCTGAATTTTGAACATAACTTTATTAGACTCCATAATGAAATAGTAATAGAGTCCCAGCTTCCGTTCACTTTAAGGTAGCTCCACGTTTTGACTTTCGTTTCCTGATCTGCAAAACAGGGATAATAGTCATTTATATTCACAAATGCTATGAAAATTAAATAGGAGGATATATCTGCAAGGAAACTACTTTTCTAGTCAAATAAATTGTGGAAGGTTGTAACTGTGCTCTGTAAGAAATCCGTCAAGTAAATAACTACGGATTGTGTCATGACCCAAGGCATTAAAATTTGTGAAAATGAACATTTGGAAGGGACATTACGCATTGGTTTTGTATTTTTAAGATTTAAAGAGTGGTTGCAAACGAGATGTAATTGCCCTTTATGACTTTAATAATCTACCAGGGTTCCTGTGGCTCTGAGTTACTCTTACCAAGTGTAATACTCTGAGGTGTTACTTTGAAGGTCTTTTTAGTTGCCTCCTAGTCTCCCATTCCAAAAATCCTAAAAAATATATCAGATCTGAGATACTCTCTGGTACCCTACTGATTTGATTTATGCATAAATTAGATATATTTAGTTGTTTGTATATTGAGTTTAAACTGGGATGACTAAGTATTTTTCCAAATCTTTTAAAAGAAAAATGAAAATTGTATTAACCGATGAGAATAAGAAACTTAAGGTCTTTCAATAAATTTATCATTATTCTGTTAATAATGAAGTCTTCCTGACTGTTTAATGTCTCAGTTACTGTATTTTTGAATTATAGTTTCAGAAGAATATATGTTAGTCCTCATTTTCTCTGCTGATAAAAATTTTAAATACATGGTGTCTTGCCCATTGGTATTGTTAGAACTGTAGCAAAAGGTTTTAAAAATCCTAAGGGTTTTATGAATGTATAAAGAAGTTTTTTTTTTTTAAATTTTACGACAATGTGATTATTTAGGATCATTTTCTTATAATTCAAGTCATACTTAAGCTTTAGACACTCCCCCCAAATCTGAATAAACTCCTTGCTTGACAAAAACAAAAGACATAGGATGCAAGAGGCTTTAGAAAAAACAGAGATGCAAATACAAGAAAAATTCGTTCCACAGTGAAGTGAGTAACTTTGTATTGGAATGGAATTCAGTTTCTAGTGTGTGAAGCCATCACTAAATTTACTTAATCCTTCTGCCCTTGTTTTTCACAGGAAAACAAGCCTATACTGATTTGTCTTCTGAGTTTGTGTTGATTAATTACTAAAACTGTTATTTTAAAGCCTTGTATATGTAAAATATAGGAGTGAAAAATAGACAGAAAATACTTTTCATAAATGATTCCCTAAATCAAGAATGTCAGTAATAATTTCAGAGCCTATTTGTTTTTCACAGTTATTTAAACAGTAACTGAACAAAAAAGTTAAATGGTGATTTTTTTTCTTTTTGATTCAATAGCATCAAATATGTTAACGTAGGTACCTATGAATTTTTATCTTAGCCGCAATTGAACACTTAAAAAGATTCAATGTGGTAGACTGAAAATTGCAATTAAAAAATCATAATTTTGTGACATGTCAGCATATTTTTTTTAAGTTCTGTGTTTTTAAGTAATAGCTTTGTAGGTCAGGGGAAAGTGCTTTATTTCAGAATAACTTCAGAATGGCCACCTAACAAAATTAAGGTGACTATTAATTATTTCCATTCCTTAGTGACTGTAATCACAGTATAGTTTATTTTATTTTATTGTACGCTACATTAAGCACCTTTGCAATTTTCAAGACTCATTGCACGAAGCACTTTATTATTACAAGTGTGATTTTTATTTTTAATGAGCTATTTGATTTTTAATGGCAAAATTTTCAAAAAAGCCATGAAATCATTCCCTGTTGCTCTCTTTTATTTCCTCCTTTTCCTCTTAAAAAAAAAAAAAAAACCCTTATTGACTATTAATATCAAAGACTTTGATGTACCTGGGAATTAATTGCAGATAAAACTAAAACTAGGACCACACTTTTGAGAAATACCGTAAGAGATGAAAGACCTAGAGTTCCTAATTATCCTCAGTTTTAAAATAGTCACTTGCATGGGAGCAAAAGGGAGAAGGTCATGCTAAAATTGTTTTTCAGACCAAGCTTACTTCCTTCGGTGCTCGCTCTTACACATTTGTCTATCAGCAATGAGATTCCATTGAAAAACCGGTTTATTGTCTATGAAGTCTGTGCTCGAGTCCCCAAGTCATTTATCACAAAAATAGTAGGATTTCCAGGAAAGAATTTGTCAAGGTACACAAAGACTAGTTAAATGAAACATTTCCAATGTCTAGACTAATATTTTTCAAGGAAAAACCGACTCCACTTAAGTGACCTTTTGCATATCAGCTCCCCATGACATCATGAAGCATTTCGAACATTTGGCTATAGACACTCAGGGATTTTACCCTTTCATTTGTGTGCTACAGTAAATTGGGACTTTTTTTTTTTTTTAAAGATTTTATTTATTTATTTGACAGAGAGACCTCAAGAGAGGGAACACAAGCAGGGAGAGTGGGAGAGGGAGAAGCAGGCTTCCCGCTGAGCAGGGAGCCCTGTGGGACTTGACCCCAAGACCCTGAGATCATGACCTGAGCTGAAGGCAGACATTTAAGGACTGAGCCACCCACATGGCTATAAATTAGGACTATAATATCAGAGTTTTTATAATTAGGACTTTTTAAAACAATGGCATGCATTCTATCATTTTAAACCTGTTAAGGGTTTACAGTTAGAAGTGCAAAAATCATGTGAAAAAGAGCCACCTTCCATTAGCATTTAGGAGCAGTTACTTTTTCTATTTCCACTGACGCGATCTCTGCTTTTAAGTATCTGCGAAGTCAGAAACTGGTATAACATCCTTATCGACCAGTGCTTGGATAATTTGTATCCTTAAAAGGATGAAGTTTAGTAGTAGTAAAGTTCTGATTTTCATAAGTAAGGGTCCTTTTCTCAGATAACCTGTGGCTTACTTGTTTTTCATATGTGAGCTGCTGCTTTCCTGGTTGTTTCCTCTTATTTCTCTCTTTTGTGTTTTTGATTTGATATTTGTACAGATTGTAAACTGATTATCCAAATAGGTCTACTGAACGTCTGTCACCTTCCATAGTTACAGAATTTTTTCCTTAGGATGAGAACTTTGAAGACTTACTCTTATAACAACTTTCAAATATTCGAAGGAGTGTCATTAACTATACTCACCATGCTGTGCATTACATGCCCATGGCTTATTTTACAACCGGAAGTTTGTACCTTTTGATGCCCTTCACCCATTTGGCCCACCTCCCTACCCCTGCCTGGGAAGCCACCAAGGTGTTCTCTGTTTCTATGAGCTTGGTGTTTTTGTGGGTTTGTTGCTTTTACTTCAACTTAGCAAAATATCCTCTAGATGCATTCATGTTGTCTCAAATGATTCATTTATATAGCTGAATAATAGTCCATTGTGTAGATACACATATGGATATCACATTTTCTTTTTTTTTTAAATTAATTTATTTTTTTCAGCGTAACGGTATTCATCATTCAGCGTAACGGTATTTTTGCACCATACCCAGTGCTCCATGCAATCCGTGCCCTCTCTAATACCCACCACCTGGTTCCCCCAACCTCCCACCCCCAACCCCTTCAAAACCCTCAGATTGTTTTTTAGAGTCCATAGTCTCTCATGATTCACCTCCCCTTCCAATTTCCCTCAACTCCCTTCTCCTCTCTAACACCCCTTGTCCTTCATGCTATTTGTTATGCTCCACAAATAAGTGAAACATATGATAATTGACTCTCTCTGCTTGACTTATTTCACTCAGCATAATCTCTTCCAGTCCTGTCCATGTTGCTACAAAAGTTGGGTATTCATCCTTTCTGATGGAGGCATAATACTCCATAGTGTATATGGACCACATCTTCCTTATCCATTCATCCGTTGAAGGGCATCTTGGTTCTTTCCACAGTTTGGTGACCATGGCCATTGCTGCTATAAACATTGGGGTACATATGGCCCTTCTTTTCACTATGTCTGTATCTTTGGGGTAAATACCCAGTAGGATATCACATTTTCTTTATCTGTTTATCCACTGAGGGACACTTAGGTTGTTTCTGTATCTTGGGTGTTACGGATAATGCAATAATAACATGAGTGTACAAATGTCTTTTCGAATTAATGATTTCATTTTCTTCAGATTAATACCCAGAAGTGGAATTTCTGGAATTGATAGTTCTGTTTTTAATTTCTTGAGGCTCTGTACTGTTTTCCAGAGTGGCTGCACCAATTTGCATTCTCACCAATAGTGCACACCAGTTTCCTTGTCTTCAAATCCTTGCCCACACTTGTAATTTCTTGTCTTTTTGATAATGGCCATCCTAACAGGTGTAAGGTGATATCTCATTGTGGTTTTGATTTGCATTTCCCTGATAATTAATGATATTGAGCATCTTGTCATGTGTCTGTTGTCCATCTATATGTCTTATTTAGAAAGATGTCTATTTAAATCCACTGCCCAATTTTTAAGTGGATTGTTTGGTTTTTGCTATTGACTTGTATGAGTTCTTTGTAAAATTTGAATGTTAACTCATTACCACATACATATTTGCAAATATTTCTCCTGTTCAGTATGTTGACTTCCATTTTGTTGATGACATTCTTTGTTGTGTCATAACTTTTAATTTAATGTAGTCCTGTTTGTTTATTTTTGTTTTGTTGTCTTTGCTTTTGGTGTCAGACCCAAAAAGATCATCACCAAGACTGATGTCAAGGAGCTAGCTGTTGGGGAGTTTTCTTCTAAGAGTTTTATGGTTTCAGGTCATATATTCAACTCTTTAATCCATTGTGAGTTAACTCTTGTATATGGTATAAGATAGGGCTTGGTTTTATCTTTTTGCACATAACTGTTCAATTTTCCCAGCACAATTTAATGAAGAGACTGTTCTGTCTTCATTATATGTTCTTGGCCTCTTTGTCATAAATTAATTGGCTGTATATATATGGATTTAATTCTGGGCTCTCTCTTCTGTTCTATTGATCTATGTGTCTTTTTTTTTTTTTAAGATTTATTTATTTATCTGACAGAAGGAGAGAGATCTCAAGTAGACAGAGCAGCAGGCAGAGGGAGGTGGGGGAAGCAGGTTCCCTGCTGAGCAGAGAGCCTGATGTGGGGCTCCATCCCAGGTCCCTGAGATCATGACCTGAGCCGAAGGCAGAGACTTAAGCCACTGAGCCACTCAGGCACCACTATGTGTCTGTTTTCATGCCAGTACCATACTGTTTTGATTACTATGGCTTTGTCATATAGTTTCAAATTAGTGAGTATGATACCTTCCACTTTGTTCTTCTTTCTCAAGACTGCTTTGGCTGGCTATTCAGTCTTTTGTAGTTCCATAAAAATTTTTGAATTATTTGTTTTAGTTCTTTGAAAAATGCCATTGGAATTTTGATGGGGATTGCATTGAATAAGTATATTGCTTTGGGTACTATGGACATTTTCATAATATTAATTCTTCCAGTTCATGAGCATGGGATATTTCCCATTCATTTGTGTCTTCAATTATTTTTCCTTCATGTCTTGTAAGTTTAGTGTCTCTTTTTTAGGCTCCCTTTTGATAATATGGCTGGGCAGAATTAGTGATGGGTATAATGTATTATCTCTTCATTATTTTCTTCTACATTATAATGTAATGATCTCAAACAGCGATACCTTTAAAAAACAATGCCATCTTTGTGACCTTTATCAACCTATTCCCCGTGACCGGTTGTTTTCTTGACATAATTGCATTTTAAATCTCCTCCAGGTTATCCTGTTCTTTATCTTACTGATATGTTCAAACTTTTTATCTTAAATACGTGTACTGAAAAATACAAATATTAGAGGAGTACAACTGGTGGGATTTTTTCACAAATTAATGGCATTTATGTAATCAACACCCAGATTAAGAAAAAGGTTGTTCCCAGCACCTCTGTATTACTGAATTTTATTTAATTCTGTTTGTGTGTGTGTGTTTTCTCCTTTCTCCTAAAGAACTAGTTCTTTTGTATTTATTTCCTTTCTGTTTTATTTGTGAGTGGAATCTAAGTAGCAATCTATAGATTGATAAAAGTGCTTCATAAATACATAACCACATGTATCATAAATACATGAATATCTTCTGAAAAGATATTTTCAGAATACGTTTAGTATTGTTGAAGAGTAACTAAACTTTTTTAATTATTGTTTTTCTTCTTCCCCCACCCTTGAAATTCCATGCTGTGATTTCCTCTAATCATTGTTCCAAAAGTATATATTTATTTAGAAATGGTTAACTTTTTTTTTTTTTTTTAGTGTGTAAATTCAAAGCTCACAAAAGATGTGCAGTGAGGGCAACAAATAATTGCAAATGGACGACTCTAGCCTCCATAGGGAAGGACATCATAGAGGACGAGGATGGAGTAAGCTCAGTTCTGTCTTTGGTTTCTTCCCAGTACCTCCCTCTTATTGTTTGCCCTGTGGAAAATGACAGAGTTAAGTGGGAGTATTTACTAGTAGGACTAAATGGAAGGCTTTGGTTAGTTAGGAGTTTCTATTTCCAGGTAGATCCTCCGTAGTTTTCTTTAGCTCTTAAATTTTGAGGGAAATGCGAAGAGGGCTTGGCGATGATTGCTGCACTGGGCTGGTGTTGGAGACCCTTACAGTAAAATATTCTTTAAGGCTGATCTCAGGTGTCTGTTCAGATATTCGCTCCTAAGACATTGGGGCCTCCTTTCCGCAGTGTGCCCTCCACCTTTAAAACCTTGTCTCCACGGCAACTTGCATCCGCATCTCTGATAGCACTTTGTAATCACTTCATGATAATGCCTTGACCTTCACTGCTCCTCAGTTAGACTACAAATCCTGAAGGTCAGGGATATGGTCTTGCTTATTTTTGTATCCCTGTGGTGCTCAGGTCATAATAGAGGGTCAATAAAAGTGGACTAAATGAATGGGTGCCACAAGTGATACTATCTTGATTCCGTAGAATGAGAAATAATTGTAGACCCTCCCTAGGGTAAGAATGGTGTCCTACTGTCTTTAATTTGCCTGCTGTTTATTCTCGCTGCGCAGGTAGCTATGCCTCACCAATGGCTCGAGGGTAACTTGCCCGTGAGTGCCAAGTGTGCTGTCTGTGACAAAACGTGTGGGAGTGTTCTGCGTCTACAAGATTGGAAATGCCTTTGGTGTAAAACAATGGTGAGAATCTTTTCTAATTCCTTCATAATTTTTTTTAAATCTATGTAAGTTAGGAGTAAAGAATTTACGGTCAAACAGAGCATGGTAGCATACATACCCACTGTAACATTCAACTTTTTCTGAACTATATTCCTTCCAGTCTGGTTACTTTTTAAATATCCTTTTTGTAATGCCCTTGTCATCTGTTTTTTTTTTTTTGTTTTTTTGTTTGTTTGTTTGTTTTTGTCTGAAGAACTTCTCCCCACAGTTTTGTTGTTTTTCATTATTATTATTGCCACATTTAATGGTTTACTATTTTTAGCCCTGTTTTACCACCTTGTCACACACAGAAAGCCACCAAATTTTGATTGACATGTGAAGTATAATTTCAGTACAACCCTGCGCATGTTCTCTGACGGAACACCAAGTTCATTCAGCCATGCATAGGTATAATTGAAATTAGATTTTTTTTAAAGATTTTATTTATTTATTTGAGAGAGAGAGAACATGAGAGGTGAGGGTCAGAGGGAGAGGCAGACTCCCTGTTGAACAGGGAGCCTGAGTGGGACTCGATCCCAGGACTCTGAGATCATAACCCGAGCCGAAGACAGTCGTTTAACCAACTGATCCACCTAGGCGCTCTGAAATTGGATTTTTATATTACATATATATTATATAGATACATGTTTTAAAACTTTCTCACATGTGTAAGAAAGCAGTGAGTAGTATGCATGGCATAACATGGAGCCAACGGCAAGGCATGGTCCTGTCTGTGCCAGACCGCCCAAGGACTGGGCCCGAGGCTTCATGAGGGCAGTCAGAGAAGAAACTCCAAGGGTGGACTCAGACCACTCAGAGGCTAGCGTGGTGCTCACCATAATAGGGTGGGGAGGCAACAGCTGTGGGTGCTCATCACACTAGGCGATGCCGTCCAACCGTAGCAGCGATTGCCTTGCTTTGGGCTGATTTGTTTGGTCTTGTGTTGAGTCTTGGAAGTCACTTCCCACCCACCCCCTCCAAAAAAGGGTGGAAAACTAATTTCTTTCAGTAAGTATGATGTAGATCCTCAAAGGAGAATGATGTGAGGTCGCTGGGTTGATTTCATAATCGGTGAGATTAATTCCATTTTTTTCCATGGGAAAAAGTAAGTCCTGCAGTTTTTCAGTTGGGCCTGATAGGTGATCTGTTTCCTTCTTTTTTTTTTTTTTTTTTTTTAAAAAAAAGATTATTTATTTATTTATTTGACAGACAGAGATCACAAGTAGGCAGAGAGGCAGGCAGAGAGAGAGGAGGAAGCAGGCTCCTTGCTGAGCAGAGAGCCCGATGCCAGGCTCAATCCCAGGACCCTGGAATCATGACCTGAGCTGAAGGCAAAGGGCTGAGCCACCCCCACCCACACTGAGCCACCCAGGCACTCCTCCTTCTTATTTTTAAATCAAACTTGATTCTATCCTCATGCTTTTATTATTCTTTATCAGTTACCCCTTTTGTCAGCTACCGGTGTTACTTCTAATTTCTCTGATGCCCTATAATATAATATATAGACTGTCTTAGGTATGTCTTCGGAGTTTTGGTGACACTCTAACCCCTAAAACCTTCTTGTGGCACAACCCCAGGGTCAAGAATCACACGCTTCCCAACTGAGCCAGCCAGGCACCCCAACATTCCTTATTTTATTTTATTTATTTATTTTTAAAGATTTTATTTATTTTTTTATTTAGAGAGAGTGTGTGAGTGAGTTGGGGGGAGGGGCAGAAGGAGAGGAAGAGAGAGATGCTCAAGTAGACTCCCCACTGAGTGTGGGTCCCAACATGGGGTTCGATTTCTGGACTCCCGAGATCGTGACCTGAGCTGAAATCAAGAGTCGATGGACTGAGCCACCCAGGAGCCCTCCTGGCATTACCTTGTTTTAAGAGTGCTTGCAGAAGGCCTGTAAGATAAAAATATTATAAATAAATAAGAAAAATAAGTAAGTAAGTAAGTAAAGTGCTCCCATAAATGACATTTTAAAACTTCATCCCACCTAAGATTTCTCTTCGGGGATGGGGGCAGCCTCTGATGTGTGTGCCTACTGCTAATTTCATTAGTCTGTACATCAGTTTCTCTGCTTCTGGATCTTCCGCTGTTCTCTTTTTGAAAAGAAAGCCGATTATGTATGTGATCAGTTACTTGAGAAAGGTTTTATAGAAATTGTCTCCACCTGCTGTGTGTAGGTCTCTACTTGTATTTTCTCAGTGGCTTTTCAACTTCGCTAACATTCACAGGAGGAGTTCATTAGCTCTTTTACTTGCTCACTCTACTCGCCCTTTTAAAAATTTCATGAACAGTGTAGAAGGGTGGATACAGAACGTGGAAGGGGGCATTCTGGAATGTCTTCTCCCTCTTTTTTCTGGCAGAGTTAGATATCACCTTATCATGAAGTCGTTCCTGCCCTGTGCTGTGTCCGTCGGACATTCAGGCCACTGTCTGAATGGGCCACTGTCCCCTTGTCACCTCCTTCTCAGTCTTGTACTTCCTATACAATATCACTTACCTCTTCATACATTATTTTGTCTTTAAAATAATGAGTTTCTGACAGAATATCTAGTTTGTAAACCAGTCATGTCGTTTATTTTTTTTTAAAGATTTTATTTATTTACTTGACAGAGAGATAGCACAAGTAGGCAGAGAGGCAGGCAGAGGGAGAGGGAGAAGCAGACTCTCTGCTGAGCAGGGAGCCCAATGTGGGACTCGATCCCAGGACCCTGGGATCATGACCTGAGCTGAAGGCAGCTGCTTAACCCACTGAGCCATCCAGGCGCCCCCAGTCATGTAGTTTAAACAGAGTAAAGTAAGACCATAGTTCCACAACTCTAACGAGTCTGTTTTTCCAGTCGTTGTCCAGTCTCTGAGTACACTTTTACCTTTTTATAAAAAGAGTGAAGATACGATTTTATCTTCTGCTTTTTTTATTTAACTTTCGTATCAATATTTTTGTTTTGCTCTGTAATTCTCATACTTTATTTTAAAGATTTTACTTATTTCTATTTGAGAGAGACCATGAGAGAGAGCATGAGAGGGGAGAAGGTCAGAAGGAGAAGCAGATTCCCCGTGGAGCTGGGGGCCCAATGAGGGACTTGATCCTGGGACTTCGAGATCATGACCTGAGCTGAAGGCAGTCGCTTAGCCAACTGAGACATCCAGGCGCCCAATTCTCATACTTTTAAAAAACTTCCTTTTAAACCTATCTGTGCATGCTTTTTTATTTTTAATCTACTTAAGATGTTAATTATTATAAATAACATTAGGGAACTATCCAAAATTAGGTCACCACATAAACAAGAATCACTATTTAATTTCAGTTATTTTCTCAAAAGTTTTGATAAATAGGTATTTAATTAAATATTTTATTAATTTTCTAAAAGGACTGATGAAATAAAGCTACATTAAATTTAAGTGCTTTATGAAATGTCTGCTTTTACTGCTTAAAACATTTCCAGGCCCTTTAGGTAAGTACTTAAAGTATTGTAAGCTCCCTGGGTTCTACTTAGCAAGTTAGCCCTGCTCCCATTCACAATAGTATCTTGACTCACCTTGAAACTTTGTTTCTATGAAGTTCACACATTTACTGAATGCCTATGATATATACCACTTTCCAGGATAAGTTTCCAATAATAAGACCTTTTCCTTTTCTTTACAGAGCCAGACGAGAAAATAAGCATTCATGTATTTAAACCTATAATAACATGAAAATGTTATTATTATATAAAAAAAGGTGTGAATAGAAAGTTATAAGACCACTGCAGAAAGAGCAGACACATTACAAATTTTATTTTCACTAAGTTCTATAAGAACATTACAAGGTAGAGGTCATCAGTTTCTTTATGGATGATGATATTAACAAGTACTAGTGAACTTCCCTCCTTTCTCTTCCTCTCCCTTCCTCCTTCCATTCATTCCTGCCTTCCTCTCCCCTCTCCCCTTTCTTCCTCTGCACTCTGTTCTTCTCTCTTCCTCTCTCCTCATCTTCACTAGGCATATCTTTTCTTTTTTTTTTTTTTTTAAGTAATATCTACACCCAGTGTGGGGCTCTAACTTCCAACCCCAGGGTCAAGAGGCTCATGCTCTACCAACTGAGACAGCCTGATTCCACTCACCAGGCATTTCTCGATATACCCTACTTGCCTGTGATAATTATAAAAGTAGGCTATACAGACCAAATCAAACTCCCATCTCTACGATAATCAGCCCATTCTTTAGCATTGTAAGTATTATGCCATGAATTACTGAATATTTTGTGATATAGTTGATCTTCAATGATCACTTCCTTAGATGCAATTTATGCCATAATAAAACATTGATGTGTTTTTATGATTCTTTAAAGTTTGTTTGTTTCTTATTAGGTACACACTGCCTGCAAAGATTTATACCATCCTGTGTGTCCCCTTGGCCAATGTAAAGTATCTGTCATACCTCCAATTGCACTGAATAGCACTGATTCTGATGGTATGTATCAGTAGTGTAAATATGTATTTTCCTGGTGTATTAAATGTTGATTTGTACATTTACTTTCCTAGAATCAATTGAACTGTAATTGGTTATTCTGGTCAGTTTTTATATAAATCCATTTAAATTGCTGAACAGTACATTTAACTTCTAAAAGAACATTGTAGAATTAAAACTTAACATGGCTATTAATACACTGGTGAAATTACTAAACATAAGCCTTACAGATTTTACATTTCATCAAGTAAAATAAGATCATTATTCTATAACAAAATGCAATCCAAAAGGTTAATTTTTGTGTATTCTTTTTTCCTTCTGTAATTGAAATTACCCATCAACATAGCTCTTTTTTTTTTTTTAAGATTTTATTTATTTATTTGACAGAGAGAGATCACAAGTAGACAGAGAGGCAGGCAGAGAGAGAGAGGAGGGATGCACGCTCCCCACTGAGCAGAGAGCCTGATGTGGGGCTTGATCCCAGGACCCTGGGATCATGACCTGAGCCGAAAGCAGAGGCTTTAACCCACTGAGCCACCCAGGTGCCCCCCATTAGTATAGATCTTATTAAAATCTGTTTTCCTATAATTTCCTTGGAGGAACTTATATTTCTATAAATTCCATCACTTTTTCCAGAATCTTACAACTTGGTTAAAGTGCTAAAGAGCCCTGCCTTCCTTCTAAGCAAACCATATTACAAAAGGCTTTTACCATATGCTATTATTAAAGTTTTACATTAATAAAGTGCTTTATGATTTTCAGACTTTTTATGTTAATTATGCCGATAGATACTATAAATATAAGGATATAGGCTGCAAAAGATGTGGTTTTTTAAACCTGTGCTATTAACAGCCCTCCCCGTAAGCCCTGATAAATCAAGCTTCTATTATTTATGATAAATTTTAAAGTATTTTCTAAAGCCTCATGAAGGAGAAGTTAAAACATTTTATAATACTGAGTATGAACATAAATTCTTTGACAAATGTGAACTTGGAGACTCATTGGTGTTAAGGTAGATGGTGTCTCTTCAATATTCTATGATTAATACTTTTACCCTCTTTGGTAGGATTTTTCATTATAGAGCATATTTTAAAAGATAAGTTCTATGGTCTTAGTATGTAAATAAAACTTCTCTCCATTTGGGGGGCTAATTTTAATTTATTGTTCAAGCAATAAACAAGGTTCTTTATGAATTTATATTATTTTCTCTGAAGTTTTGTCAGTATTAGTTTAAAACAGGCAGCCGTTCATACTGATCCTGTGTTGTGTTTTTTTTTTTACAGGTTTCTGTAGAGCGACAT
The DNA here is from genome assembly GCF_020171115.1 of Neogale vison. Lineage (NCBI taxonomy): Eukaryota > Metazoa > Chordata > Mammalia > Carnivora > Mustelidae > Neogale > Neogale vison. The sequence continues at coordinate 113,642,882 of NC_058095.1, read as the reverse complement.
TTTCATTCTGTGTTAGTCCTCTACTGGTTTTTGTCAATTCTAAGAGTGGAGATAATCAGGGAGTAAAGTTCCTTCGTCGATTTAAACAGTTGCTAAATCCGGCTCAGGTGTTTGATTTAATGAACGGAGGTCCTCATTTAGGGTAATGATTATTGATAAATCTCACTGGAATGAAATAGCACTAAGCATGAAATATGTTTGATTTTTCAGTTTGTGAAGATTCTCGATTCATCGAGACATCTCTGTATTGAACTTCCCACTCTTCCCTTTTTTAAAGCTCTAATTCTAAATTTTAACTTCACCTTTTGATATTTATATAACTTCCTTATGTGCTGAAAACTCCAAAATTTGTTCAGAAAATGTTTTAGAATATATCCTGCCTCAAACAACACTAATGGTTTGCCCAGCTCTAAGAAAGATCAACTTGTGTAAATATAGAAATGCCCAGTAACTTTAGAAAATGATCTGCCTGGAAGGCTAGCAGCAGATTTTTATGTAATACAAATAATCAATTATTTAACCAAAGCCCAGACACCGCTGTGGGTCTCAAGGATAGCTCCTCAAGGACTTGAGACTCAATTCCTAGATGAATGACAAAAAACACTGGTGTTGATTGTTCTTTTCAGTTTTCTGGAATGTCCTCTAACTTACAATCTGAAAAAAAATTAAACGATTTTCAGTGAGGGAAAATATGCTTTATGGTACTTTTAATACATTTTTGGTGTGTGTATATGACTTTGTTGAGGAGGTGATATTGGATCACCTGAACCTGGGTTCTTGCAACCTCTTTATGATTTACTTCTGCCAACTCCACTTTTCTCTTGGGTTCCACTGTCACCTTAAAGCAGGAACACAGATGTAAAAATGGAGATTTTAGATACACTGAAAAGGCGCTGGGTTGTTAATTTAATACTTTCCTGTCTTTTCTCTCACCTGCCCTCAGTCTGGCTGTGTGCCTCTGTTCACTTCTCTTCGGGTTTGTTTCTTCTTGTTTCTGTTGCCTTCTTGCCAAGTCTCAGGCCCTCTGGTCCTGTTAATGTTGGTCTTCATCCTTTCCCAATGCTCCCCCCACCCCGCACCCCACCCCATGTCTCCTTGTACATGTCTTCCCCTTGTTTGGGTCTGGCATTTCCTCACTTGGCCTCACCTCTCAAGTGTGTCTCTTGCATTGCTGGTTAGCTGTGTCTCCCTTTCTAGCACATCTGTTTCATAATCCTTCACAGTTCCTATATCTTATTTTATATACGTGTACTTTTCCCACCCATTCGTTATGATTCCAAGGAAGGTCCTTTGTGAAACGTCTTGAGATTGTCTCGACAGCATATTTTATAGGGTTTCCACAGTACTCGAGGTGTACAAAGGTACATTCAGGAGATGGGATATGCCCAAAGTTAAGATGAAGGAAGCACAGAGGTAAAAGACTGACCCAGACTAGGGGACGAGGGGAAGGAAAAGCAAGTGGGTGTCCGAAAAGTGGTATGTCGGCAAGGTTTGGTGGATCCCTTTAGGAACTGACTTGAGTGTCAATAGTATCAGTGCCCTAGATTCTCCACCCCCAGTTTGTAATATGCCATTCTTAAGGAAATCACATATCCTTGTAATGAGAAGGAAAAAAGTCACTACTTTTGCCATGTCTTATCACTTACCTTTCATTTTCCTTTTTATTTCTTAAGATTTTATTTTATTTATTTGACACGGAGAGAGAGAGAGATCACAAGCAGGCAGAGAAGCAGGCAGAGAGAGAGAGAGAGAGGAAACGGGCTCCCTACTGAACAGAGAGCCTGATGCGGGGATTGATCCCAGGACCCTGAGATCATGACCTGAGCCTAAGGCAGAGGCTTAACCCACTGAGCCACCCAGGCGCCCCACCTTTCATTTTCTTTCCTGGGTTCTACTTCTTTGTTTTCTCATTCCTCACTCCCCTTCCCTCCTAATCCTATCTCCATTTCTACTTATAATCCCCTTTCCTCTTAATGAGTAAGAAGTTTTCTCAAGTTAAAAATTGCACTTCCATCTTTATAGTATCATTAATGTGTATGTAAGCATTCTTATATTTGATCTGAACACAAATACCAATATATACAGAATAACAAAGAATTGGGGAAGATGATTTTTATTTATTTATATTAAAATAAAATACTTTTTGCTTTCAGTTTAAGATTATTCCAGAAGTTTGACAATTTCCGAATTCTTGTTTGTGGAGGAGATGGAAGTGTAGGTTGGGTCTTGTCAGAAATTGATAAGCTCAACTTGAATAAACAGGCAAGTACTAAATCTTTTCATGACTTGTTAACATGAATGTATACTAACCTGCTGACCAGAGGAGAGCAGAAGCATCATGGCTCCTGTTTCTCATCTTGCCTGAGCTCTCCTTGTTGTGCTCTCTTCCAGTGTCAGCTGGGAGTATTGCCTTTGGGTACAGGAAATGACCTTGCCCGGGTTCTAGGCTGGGGTGGTTCCTACGATGATGACACCCAACTTCCTCAAATTCTAGAGAAGCTGGAACGTGCCAGTACCAAAATGCTAGACAGGTAAAAGTGAATTTTCTTCTAACACTAGCCTGAAAATGGCCTACTGACATCATTTTTGGTAGTTGAAATTTTACGATCTATAAGCTCGATGAGGACGGAGACTTCCTGGTCTTACACACTCTTTTCACTCCTGAGGTCTACTAACTTGCGTAGTGTAAACACTCAATAAATATATTTTTGGGGTGGATGGATAAATTGTAACAAAAACTGAGAAAACTAGTCTAATGAACGCACTGTTTTAAAAAATAGAACGTCCTGCTGATAGAGCACTTACTTTTCATTGTTGTTCCAGTCAGAAGACTTAAGCAGTTCATTTTGTGTGGGGGCTTTTGATGACTGTAATGGTTATGGCCCCATTGTCCTGTGGCTTCATTAAAGCTAAGGAAGATGTATAAACTTGAGATGTGTTAGACTATCTCTTCTTGATTATGCATATTAAAAATGAATTGAACCAACAAAGAACTAAATACTAAAAAGGACAATCCTTTCCCAGTGACTGGGAAATACTAAGAACACCATATCAAGGAATTACTACTGTGTTTGTGGTATCCTTGATCACATCTCAACTTTTTTCTCTCTAAATGCTCCATGTATAAAAAAGGAAATCACAGTATGTGTACCCTGAGTATTATAAAGAAGGTGGGTAGGATTGGGACCCAGTGAGTAGTAACCTGCCCTTCCCCCACCATAGGTAGAAGACAACTGTCAGAATATCATTATAAACTTTAGCTAGCATGAATCAAAACAACGTTGATAGGATTAGCCATCGTGGAACTGTTCCCGAAAATAACAAAATCTCATCAGGGAGCCACCAATGTAAAATGTAATTACTCTAAAATGAGCTATAACCTAATTAATTGTAACCTTGCCCATCATAAGGTAATGTATAATGGTTGATTCCTTTGTTGACAGGATATTTAAAAAGAGCTGGGCTATAGAGCTTCTGTCTGTGGTTATCCAAAACTATTCATGAGAGGGATATCCCCCTAGCTAGGGTGTGTAAAGTGGATTCTGTCTCCAGGCTTTAAAACAACCTGGAGGTGATTTCCAAATTCTGTGCTTACCAAAGCACACACACAAAAAAATGGCTTTTTTTGCACAAATTTAAACACCATTCTCGCTGCATCCCAGGAAATACTGCTAGACACTTCCTCCACACTGGGTGTGTGCTTTTCCTTTGTATGTTAGAAAAATTAACTTCTCCAGGTGGTCCACAGAGGAACAGTGCCCCCATGGTGAGAGTCTTTGATACAGACCTGCACACAACAAAAGAAGAGAAACATCAAAAGAGGCTGGAGAACCTGCGACCATTATTAGAAACATAAGACTATTTCGTTCTGGTGTTATCTTCACGAAGAATACTGTTGGGAAAGAACAGGTGGCAGAAGTCCCTGTTTAATATTATTCGAATTATAGAAGCTTTTTGTTTTTATCAGTTGATTTGATCCTCAAAACAACACTGTCAGGCAGCTAAGAACAACATTATTATGACGATTTTACAGAGATAAAAGTTGAGGCTTGTGGACTCAGTGAGAAGAATATTTTTTCGTCTGGTATTTTTACTTGCTTTACTTAATTCATTTAATCAGCCCAACACATCTAACGCTGACTGGAATTATAATCTCCATCTTATAGGTAAAACGGCTGAAGAGAGTCACATAGCTAGCAAGTGGTAGAACTAACTGGCACTCTCTTCTGGAATCCTGACTCTAGTTCTCAAGCTCTTTCCTCAGCACCGCACACTGTGTCCTCCTTAACATACACATGCGTCAGATAGGGCCCTACCTTCTGGCCTCTGACTTGGTTAGCTGGTCCCAGTATGCATCCTTTCTTCATTTGTCCCGCCACTTTCTCCTCTGTCTTTGGCTCCAGCCATTTTCTAACAAGGGAGGAGGTACAACATGGAAGGTACAGCAAACTTAAGACATTTGGATTTCTTTCCCATTTTTTTCACTGTCCTTCGACCAGAGGAGTATTTCAGCTATAAGGAACTTCACTTTCATGTTTCTCGTGGTGGTCTTCCCTCTTGGTTGTCTACAGAGTTTCATTATTTTATGTGTTTTCTGCACCAGGATATAAACTTCATTTGGAAAGTCTTAATCAGCATTCTGTTTCCAGACCATGGAACACTGTCTGTCATTTTGAGATGTTCAATAGGTGTCCGTTGCATGAATGAATGAATGGCTTTTGGTGCCCTAATATCTATTCCTTGATAGTATATTCATGTCAAGAGTTGAGGAGTAGCTATAGATATTCAGTTTTAATATCCTAACATACAACCTATGGCTTTGGGGGAGATTTTCTGGCAATTTGGATTTTTATGTAAAGACTTAATAGTTTGAATGATACACTCAGCTCTGTTTAAATACTGAGGCTAATCTTGGGATTTTCCCCTAGGTTCTATTACTGGCTTCAGCTGTGATACTTTTTTGTATTTTAAGCTTTTCTTAAAATTCATATGTTACGGTACTGCTTTTATTATGCTTTGTGTCTTTATAAAATCGTAATTTCACATCCTGTTACTAACAACAGTAATGTCCCTACCCACTGTTCTTCCCAAATTGTGAAATTATTTTAGATGAAGACTGGATTTATCTGGAGTTGATTGCTTTTAACACCAAGTGATTCAGTCTTTTGTTTGAAATTAATATTTACAGCTAATTGAAATAAGTTTGCTTCAAGTGTTAAGAAGTTAATTATTATTTCTGTTTATTTTTTCTTCTCAACCCCATGCTTACTTTCTTACTTGTTTTAAGAAGGGGTAGTTAGTTAATTTTCATTTCATGTGTGTATAGCTGACTGGACAAGACTGGTTGGCACACAGAGAATGATTTATCTTTCATTGGCACTATGCATTTGCTTAATCTGGGACATTGTTTTAGAACTTTGGGATGCGATCCATTAGTAACCTGTGAATCTAGTTAGTTACTTGCAGTTAACATTATTTAAGAAGTAAAAGAAAAAAGAAAAGTTAAAATGCATTGCACTAGTAAAGAAGAGGAAGTTTTGTTATATATGTGTATTTCTTACTGTGGGTCATGGCCTTTAAAAAGTTTGGGAGTCCCTAATCAGAAGATTGGTAAGATAGGGACTTGTAAAGTATGACTTCAGAATTTTATGAGATTACCAAAATTCCATTTCTTTCCTAATGTTTGGTTGTTTTAGGTACAATAAACCACAATTCATGCATATATGTGCACATGTATCTACATGAGGTAAGAAAAAAGTCAGTTTATTAAATTTTAAAGGAATTTTAGACCAAAGATTTTTCTTCCTTCAGGTGGAGTATAATGACCTATGAACTCAAATTGCCACCAAAGGCTTCTCTACTCCCAGAACCTCCAGAAGCATCGGAAGAATTTTATGTAAGACTTTAACCCTTTGCCTCTTTATCATTTGGAAATAGGGGTGAATATCTTGAACAAATAAGAAAACTTTATAAGATATGGTAGCATGTTTGCTTAATTTTATGTTTTATTGTGTTGGGTATGGGCTCCTTGACTACTTCTAGTCCTCTGCCCCAGAAGAAAGAATCCTTACAATTTAGGTTAGAGTCCTTCTAGGACCACTGTCCTGAGAGTGTGGCCATATCACTCACTGCCACTGGCCTCCATTACTTTATCTGTAGAGCAAGTTCCTGATGTCGGGAGGAGTAAACACAGGACCCAATGTGTATAACGCACCAGGCATGCGAGTTCCCTTCCCCACCCTGAGAGTTCTCCCTCACCATTCCACCTGCCTGCTTCCGTTGACCAGCAGGGCTCCAGAGAAGGTCCGCAAAGGAGAGGTTCCTGTTAGCTTTTACTCATCTTCTGCTTTGGCCACAGACATCTGACTGACCAGTAGGTATTAGCTCAGCAATTTCCAAACACACCAGTGCTTGTGGGCAGAGTATTATATAATTTCTCTCTTCCTACTTTGCCTCTTCGTTGAGGAGTCACCATTACAAGTTGCCCTGTGAAGCCTGTTGGTCATGAGAAAACGGTGGAGGAAAGAGCGCTCACTTCATTCCATCCCTGCTACAGACTGGCCATCATTCTAGTTCTTAGATGTTAAAGGTTGAGTGTTCTGACTAAACCTTAAAGCACTGGAGAATTGAAACAGATCCTAATTTTCAAAGGATTATCCTTTGACTGACAAACTGTGTGATCTATGGTAACTTATTTTTCCCTCTAGGAAAATTCATCTATTTACAGTTGAAATCTCTGTTTTGTCATTAAGGAAATTATGAACATGTCAAAACCAAGGAAAGGAATGATAACTAGAAACGGGGCTATTCCTTAAAGAAACTAGTTGTAATTGAACACTTTCTTTAATCTAAAAGTAACAAAAACTGCTTCTAAAAAATATGGAAAATACAAAAATAATTGAAAAAATAATCTTATCTATAGCCCCAACAAAGATAATTCCTATTAAAGATTAATATGTTTATTACTTTATTTTCAACAGTATTTTTATTTATAGTATTATTTTATCCAACTATAAATATAATACTTGTTCTTATAGAAACCAGTCTTTTTTCTTAATAGTATCTTTGTAAATGATATTAATTTTCTCCCCAGAGGGATGAAAGTGGGAATTCTTTTGTTCTATTTACTTTAGAGAGGTCTATTTCCTAGACCCAGGTCTTTTACCTTTACAATAATAAAGGTAAACAATTTACTTTTATTACATATGTATAGTTGTTAAATATGAGATACAGTTGTAACTACATGGAAAAAAATCTTTTTTTTTAGTATAAAAAGGTTTTGAATAAGACTTAATTTACTTTGTTTTTTTGTTAAAATATTGTATAACAAAGGGACGGCATGCCTTAAGTTTACAAGTTAAATGAATGTTGCATATCACTCCAACTAGTGGCCATGTGTCCTTTTTGCCTTTAAAACTATAATAAAAGCAAATTGAACCTTCCTTCTTAGGCTCAACCTAGTTCCCCAGCTTACATTTTTTTAAGTATTCATTTTAAATTCCCTTGTGCATGATTGTGAAATTATTATTTTTCCAGTTTTCCTTAAAAGGGCACAAATGTGGTTGAACTTCCTAATTATCTTATTAACTTAGTATTCCACTGGCAGTGTAGAGTCACAGAGCTTAAAGAATTATGACAGTTTTATTAAATCCTTATGGCCATAATTAAGTAATTCTGTTTGCTGTTATACTTTTTAAACCTAGGAAAAACAAGGATTCCAGGATTCCTTTCAGTAACAAATGGTTCTGTTAATACTCAATATTAGGAAACACGTTGCTTACATTTAACATGAAATCCCCTGGCCGTCATGTACTTTTCTCTTCTATCCCTTTGTGAATGAATATGTGTCCCCCCAGTGACATCATGCTCTGTTCATACCTGTCCTTACCTCAGGTATCACCTGCTCCAAGAAAACATCCTTCATCCCCCAAGCCCTAGTACCCTTTCCTGCTTCATGAGTTCAATGGCCCCTTCCCTTATCTTGGTGCTATTGTACTGCCAAGACCAGGCAATGTGTTATTCATTCACCATTGCGTTGTCATCGCTGTTGGGACTGGCACAAGGTGGACAATTAGTAAACAATTCATAACGTCATTTTTTGGTCTAAATACCAAACACTTTTGGAACTACGGGCATCTTGTCATCCAAGCCCTGTGGCCTTGTGTATTTCTTGGAAGCCCAATTCCCATCACATTCAGATTAGATTAAAAGCTTTTTGAGGCAAGAGTCATCGTTTTCGTCTCTTTTGTATCATACCCCTGTCACACCGGTCTAGTGAGTCAGTAGCTGCTTATTTATTAAGGGTAAGGTCATTGAAAAGAAGGTGTGAGCTGCTGTCTCTTCACCAACTCCCTGAAAATGGGAGAGAATGACTTCAAATCTCTGGAAATGAAATTCTTCCTATTCATGTGTTTTTAAATTTACTCTTATTGAAAGCTTCTCTCCCCTCAGTTCTTTCTGTTTCCTAGCTGTTTGGTTACAGCATGCTAAGATGTTATAACTTTATTTGTAAATTATATTTATTATTTCTTTCAAAGGGCTTTTAAGTTGTTAGGACATAAGTACTAATTAAGTTGTTTGTACTTAACTACCGTTAGGGATTCCTTTTGGCCTCGGGGTACTGTGACAAAATCGTTCAGACATTAAGGATGCAGTGAGGCCAGAAAGTTGGAGAATCTCTGTTCTCAGGGGAGGGGCAGACAGTAAATGATCAGCTATGTTTAGGTTCTCTCCAGGGCGTAATGGTTGCTCAGAAGAGAGGATGTTTCGTCTAGCAAGCTCAGTGACGTCTTTACAGAGGAGGTTGTATGTGAACTGGGTTTTTAGCACAAAAAAGAGAAGTTGGAATTAGCCAGTTGAGAAAGAGCATGACGTAGAACCTCATAGTAAGGACCTTGGTACATTTGGGGCCCTGCAGGTAATACTGTCAGGTCAGAGTGGGTGGTGTAAGGCAAGAGCATCAAAACACATGACAAGGAGAGAAGGAGGTTTCAAATCATGGAGAATCCTGGGAATTATGGAAGGTCTTGCATGTTAGCTGAAGACTTTTGGCTTTATCTGAAATTAAGTGGGGGAGATCCCCTCAGACATGGGAGAGATAGTGTGATCATATTTGTGTTTTAGGAAAAAAAAAAATCAGTGTACCATGAAGTGGAGAATGGTTTGGAAGGAAGAGGAGAGACATAGGGATCCCAACTACCAGGCTATTATAATGATACACTTGAGAAATGTCAAAATTTATATTTGACAAATACTGTTAACCAAAGACCAAGACTTGCTTGTGGGGGAAGGCAGCATGATGGGAAAAGTCACAGACCCGGCCCCTTAGTTTGTCTTTTCTTCATCAGCTGTGGGTCTTGGGAAAATCTCTCAACTCACCTGAGCCTAAGGCTCCCTATTTAATGGGATAAATACATACAGAATATTTCATCACAGTGCCTGATACACAATTTAAAATAATCATTGTTACCTTAACTCCCTGACTCTAAGGGACTACGTAATAAGTGACATCAATTATTTTATCTTCAGACAAAGAGGTTATTTATTTTTCCTCTGGGAGAGGTTGTATTCTTTGCCTTTGGTTATTCTGAATGGACAAAAAGCTGGATTTTTACATGTACATTCAAATGGAATTAATGAGAGTTTAAAATATTTTCCCCTATCTTCTTAGGCTTTATGACCATGTATCCTGTAGGGAAAAGAAATAAAACTAATCTTTTTGAAAAGTATTTTCCTTCATTGCTTTCTAAAAAGGTAATTTTCATTTTTCTGATCTTGACTGTAAAGAGGCAGCTTTTAATGTTTAGACTAGAAAATGAGCAAAATGGATTTACGAGTGAACGCAATGTTGTGTGAGGCTTGAGGATCCTTCCCTCCTGTCTTTCCCCATGAAGAAAGTAAGATCAAAATTCAAAAGACAGACATACTGATTAGCCACCGGTGGAACTGGATGGAAGTCGGGAATGAGATCTTTTGGGAAGATGCTAGTCAGGAAAGCTTTAAGGAGTGGAGGGTGTCACTGGACTTCATTTCAATTTGAATAAACTGGTGTCAGTGGGTAAGAAGCAATGAAAGGACATCTGAGTAGGCCAGCAGAGCATAGGAGGCCAACTTGAATAGAGCAGGTGGTTTACACTGGAAATTTCTGAACTATAGGACATGGTATATATTTGAGGCAAACATTTGATGGAAGGCTCTGACTTGAGGCTGTTTAAATATTGTGCACATTTTTACTTATTAGGAAGATATGTTCTTTCAACAGAACATTAAATTTTGAGTCAAACAGAAAAGGGAACAGAGGACTTCCCGAGCATTTTGATTCCTTCCTTCTCCAATCTGTTTATTCACATGGTTGTAGGACAACGCATTCAGCATTCTAAAACTCTTCTTACTGAATTATACAAACAGAAAAGTGCACAGATCATACATATGCTATTGGTAAGTTTCCACAAGCTAAATGGACCCATGTCGTCAACACCCAGATCACGAGGCAGCATTACCTGTGCCCCACGAGCCCCCTGAAACCCCCTTCCATTCACCATCCCCAACTCCCACCCCAGAACCACTCTCTCAGCTTCTAAAAGCACAGATTATTTTTGTCTGTTTCTGTATTTATAAAAGGAATGCTTTTGTTAGCAGCCCTTCTCTGAATCCTTTCCATTCAACTTGACGTCTGTGGGATTCCTCCATCTTGTGGCGTAGTTGTAAATCACGCATTCTCATTGCTCCACGATACTCATTGCACAGATGTGCTACATTCTGTTATCCATGCTACTGTTGAAGGAATGCTGCTGGGAGTGTTTTCTAGCACGTGTCCTCTGGTGAACGCACATCGCGTGTGTTAGCGGTATATATGTATGTAGAAATGGAATTGCTGGGTCCTATGCTGTATGCCCATGTTCAGCTTTGATAGACACTTAGCAGTGTTCTGGAGTGTTTTTATCAGCTCCTGCCTCCCACCGGCAGTGAGTGAGTGTTCTGTTGCTCCAGAACCTCGCCAGGGTTTCACACTTCCCAGGCATAGTACTTCTTTGCTTTCATTGTAGCTTTTCTGGTGAATACAGTGGAACTCCATTGTGGTTACAGCTTGTGTTTGTGGAAACAAACCCAAGCTGATGGCTGATGAGGCTGATCACCTGTCATCGGTTGTGGCCCCTTGGTATTATCTTCTTCTTTAAATTTCTAGTTCTTTTGCCCATTTTTCATTGGCCATCTGGTGCCTTTTTGTGCAGGTGCAGATGGGTTCTTTAGCTATTAAACTATTCGACATTTTTTTTAATTTAATGGAGTTTATGGATTTTTTTAAGACTCTAGATTAAGGAATTTCAGAAGCAAAAAGCTTTTATAGAAAGGAAATTTTATTTATTTCGTATGATGACTCTTTTGTATATTTCATTATAATAATTGCCCTGTGTCGTTTGTGTCCTGAATGGTCCCAGTTTAAAAGCAGTAATAACTGAGCGGTATAAATGCCAGAAACAATGATACAGTATAGGTTTGTTTTGTTTTGTTTTCAGATGACAATTTATGAGGACTCCGTTGCAGCTCATCTTACAAAAATTCTCAATTCTGATGAACATGCTGTGGTCATATCATCTGCCAAGTGAGTGACAAAGTTGAAGCCATGAAACAGTTACACGGTGAAAATGCTCACTTCTACCATTTATGTCAGTTTTTTGTAATTTTTTTCCCTCCCCAAAAATCCATGAAGTAGTTTACAGAGTTAGATGTACTAAACTTGCATTTTTTTTAAATCACTTTACCATCTTATTTGCAGTGGAGTATATATTTAGAGGGTTTTTTTTGGATGCTTAATCTGAAATATTTTTATCAGAATAGTGTGATGTTTAGAGTTTAATCTAGGCTCCTATTTAAAGATGCATTCATATATTAACTAAATTGAATTTAAATTAAAAAATTAAAAATAAATAATAAATAAAATAAAGAAGCATTTATAATTAATTATAGTATGAAAAACACATTTCACTATAATTTATTATTTCCATAAACACTACTCTTTAGGAATTATTTACATCAGGAAGGGGAAAATATTGAAGAGATTTTTCAAGATGACATCAGCATGTTTAAATCACATCATTATGTTTTAATTCAAAGTTGTCAGATTTTGGTTAAATTGATTCTGTACATGGAGCCAGAGCTACTTGATTTTATTATCCCAAATGTTGCATGCCTGGAACTTAGAATTTTGTTTTGAAGCATCCTACACTGATGTCCTGAGACCTAGAAAGCCAACTAGAGGCAAGGGCGAAACCCACTGCAATTTTCAGCTGATAAGCAACGGTAAAAGCATGCTTTACAATTCTCACTTAGCAAGAAAATATTACTCTTCTACAGAAAGAGGAGAAAAAGAAGAAGTAAAGAAAGAGTGAGGGATTCGGGAAGCGGTGGGGACAAAAATACACCGACTTTAGTATATTATATACTTACTTTGCAAAGGATCAAGGGAAGACAAGATAAATCATTATAAACAGATTTGCTTGTGACAGTGTAAATGTCGTGACAATTGCTTTTGATGCCATAAGCCCGAGGAATAGGAAACAGGGCTGGGCAATAGGAGGAGTTGAGCAGTTTAAGGCAGGGGTGCATCCTGGTTGTCCAGAGAGGTGGGGGGCAGACACGGTGTTCAATGCATACATAGAGCTGCTGCTGGTTTTCTGTTGCTATTGTCTGGTTGGGTGTTTTCTGACGAATTGTGTTGCCTTGTGGCGAAATGTAGAAATCTCCAGTTTGTCCCAGGCCTCAGTACTCCCTGTTGTCTTCCTCATCTTGGGCCAAATTTATATACCAAAGTTATTCCTTAGGTACTTCCTAAATTACTTCTACGAAGAAGACATTTGCATTTACCGCCCTTGCCCTGTGAGTCAGATGCTTTTTTTATACGGCATTTAGAAGATCTTGCTAGAAAAGATGGAAAGCTGAAATGGAAACTTTTAAAAAGTATAACGAGTTATAAAAGAATTGTTCTTTGATGCAGTTAAGTAAATATTTTATCTGGCCCCCTTTCATAGTTTGGATGTTAGCAAATCCATAATATTGGCCTTCATGTGTTTGATGTGTTTGATTACTGCCTTCTATGCATCTAACATATTTTTAATTGAGAGATAATTGACTTTTAACATTGTCTTTTGTGAAATAAGATCTTAGAGTTGCAATATTCTAAAAATTAAAATTGTATTTTGTCATCATTAATAAATTGGACAGGTTTAAATTATTAGTCATTTGTGAGAAAAATTAAGCTACGATTATAGATGACACCTACTATTTTGTATTTGATACAGCTTCTAGTTATTTCTGTATCTTATTTCAACTCTTGAAGACAACTTCCTTACTGCCATGTAACTGAAATAAAATACAGAAATAAATGAAAACTGCATCAAATATAGTCTAAGATTTGCACCAAAAAAATGTGAATTCTAAAGTAGAAGCTGTCATATTATTTGTCTCTAATATCTCTAATGATTATTTGAACATGTAAAAAAATATATCCTACATTTCTAAATGAAATTTGAATCAAGTATTTGCAGAATCTTTGACGTATTTCTGGAAAACAGCTTGAACACCACTGGAGTAAATCACAACGTTGGACCAAGTAGAAGTCATTCTGAGGTCCTAGCTGAGATTCAGCCATTTGCTAGCTTTGTGGCCTGTGTCTGTTTTATGAAGTGTAAGAGAGGAAAGCGTGCCTTTCCTGTCTCCCTCATGGAACTGTTAGGAGAATTAAGTTGAGTAATGAAATAAATGCAGAGTTTATAAACTACAGAATGCTATATTAAATTATGGTATCATCATCTCGTGCTTTAATCAATTACATTCAAATTTTTTGTTTGACCTTGGCCTGGCTCTTTATCTAGGCTCTACTATTAGCTTTAGCTTTGGATTTCTCTTTGACTTGCTCATTTGCCTTGAAACAGATTCTATTCCACCCCTGGCCCCCTCTTGTCACTCATCTGTGCACCCAGACTGCTCAGCTGTCCTGCCTTTATAACCACAGATTAAAATTTTAGGGGTTTTGCCATAAAGAGGTACAAGAGAGAAAAAAGGACAAAATGTAGTAAATTTGTACTAGTAATATGGTATATTTTTAAGTTTAATTTTTGTTATGAACACTTTCAAACATTCATAAAAGTAGAAAGACTGATATAATGGTTTCCCACCATACCTATCACATGGCTTCAGTATTTATCGAAGTTTTGTCATCCACTCCCACTTTCTTCTGCTATAGTAACTCTAAGCAAACCCCAGAAATCATTTTATTCTATTTTCCGTGTATATACCTAATAATCTTGTTAAAAAGTCTAATATAATTAGTCTAATACAATTAGTAATTCTCTATCTATATACTCCATCCATATCCATTGTCCCTAGTTATCTCAAAGTTTGTTTTAAACAGTTGATTTTTTCAAATCAAAATCCAAACAAGAGGGCGCCTGGGTGGCTCAGTGGGTTAAGCCTCTGCCTTCGGCACAGGTCATGATCCCAGGGTCCTGGGATCAAGCCCCACGTTGGGCTCTCTGCTCTGCGGGGAGCCTGCTTCCCCCTTTCTCTCTCTCTGCCTGCCTCTCTGCCTACTTGTGATCTCTGTCTGTCAAATAAATAAAATCTTAAAAAAAAAAAATCCAAACAAGGTTCAGATATTGCATTTGGGTTATATGTCCCTTTAAGACTTGTAAAGTCTGTAATAGTTCTCCATGCTTAAAAAAAATTTTTTATTAAGGCATGATAACATGAAAATTCTCAGTAGCTTAAGCTGTATTAATTTTAAAATGCTGAAAATACTGATGGAAAAGCTATATTCCATTATCATAACTGATATGTAGGTTAACTAATGTAGTTACTACGGGTTAACCAACATCATGTCAACAGTTCTTTGATTTTGAAATTTTGTCAGTTTGGTATGGTAGCATGAGTTAACCTTCTGAAAATCAGAAGCATTAGTTAGCAGTTATAGATCTCATTTACTAATAAAAATACAAAGCAAAGTTATTAAGTAAATGCAATTTGTTTTGTAGACAAGACTTCTTAGAAAATGGGATCATTGGCCAGAAAAAATAATAAGATTGAAATGATTTCCATAGGATCACAGAATTTCAGACTTGTTATCTATCATAGCGATAATGTAGGCAAACTCCCCCCCCGACTTCCTCACTGAATAAATGAGGTAAGATAATGTAGTTGTTAGAATGTTTCCTCAGAGCATAGAGATAGCTAAGAGTTTTTCTAGATTATGCATTGATACTTGTAAATCATCTTAAATTTCTGATTGTAGCTTTTTTACATCATTTCAGATTCTCATAGGATGACCCCTGCCTGCCCATATGTGCATCTGTTTGGGCACCATTGCCATATTTTCTTAGTATAGTGTTTGCATATTTTACTGTCATTTGCCCCTATTTAAAAATAAGTGGGGGAAAACTGATAAATGAAGATACTGCTGCTATTGATAAAAAGTATAGATCTCATGAATACAGTATAATTGCGATGATAGAGGAAATCATTAAGCTTACTAAATATGGACTTTTGTTAGCTTCAACAGAATATTTGGTGCAGTATCAACTGCATATTTGTGCTCAGCTTGTAAGGAAGAGAACAAAACTAAAGATATAAAATGCTTGGAAATATCTAGTCAAAATTATGGCTAATGTTGATTTAAGATGTAATTAGGGATTATGGGGCGCCTGGGTGGCTCAGTGGGTTAAGCCGCTGCCTTCAGCTCAGGTCATGATCTCAGGGTCGTGGGATCGAGTCCCGCATCGGGCTCTCTGCTCAGCAGGGAGCCTGCTTCCCTCTCTCTCTCTCTCTGCCTGCCTCTCTGCCTACTTGTGATTTCTCTCTGTCAAATAAATAAATAAAATCTTTAAAAAAAAAAGATATAATTAGGGATTAAAAAATTTTATAGCCCTGTGGGAAAATCCACATTCCACTTTCATTTATTTGATTTTTGCACATCTTTTCCAGATGTCTTTATGCACTAAATTAGAGCACTGTATCAGTTGGAGAATATCTTCCATGTTACCATAGCAAATACATCTTAAAATTGTTTTTCTGCAATTTGCAAGTTCCCAGGTGGTATGACTTTGAAATCATGCTATTTTTAGGTAGACATTTTATCTCAACTTCAAGAAATCTACATTCACTATTTAGGTATAGTAAAAAGTTCATTTCTCCAGAGTTTAATATTTTACGTCTTCTAGAATTTAAAACTTATTGGATCCTAAGGTAAACCATTTCTTCTGATCCTTCTCACAACTTACATGGCAAGTCTTCTCTAACACAGAATCATACTCTGTTTCTTCAGTCTCCATCTGTCTGAGCAACATGGCACCTTTGTTGCCCCTTTCATTCCTAGGCTGATTGACCTATAGGCTCTGTCCCTAGGAGTTAGTAAAATACCAGAAAAAGTAGCTATGGTAATGTTATGGCATATGCAATTTTACAAATTTTACAGGAGAAAATCATGTCAAGACGTGTTATATTAATAGCAAGGAAAACATATCTTAGGGTTACATAAAGAGGGAGGACAGTATCTCCTCTCCTTAGAGGTGGGACATCCGAAAGAGACTTTTAGTAAAGCTCATGGAAAAAACTTAGTGACAGCTTGCCTTAATATTTCAAGAAGTTTTGTAAAAGTAGTATACATGAACAACGAAGACAAAACTTGAGGTAAAGCACATGACTTCATCTCTAATAGTAAGCTGGAGTCTCTGGAGAAATGTGAATTAAAAAGCCAGCAAAGAGGTTGAAGGTTAGGAAATATTACTTTTTGTCCAAGCAAAAATCTAGAAATGGTTGCCAAAAAATAGCAAAGAAAGCAAAATTTATTAGGAATAATTCATAATTTATTTTTTAGATGATAAATGGGAAGGTTTGGATTGTGTGTGTGTGTGTGTGTATTGTACCTAATGAATGGCTTAATGTCATAATACTTAAATATCTGGAAACATAATCAGTATGTCCCTCACATGCCAGAGAAAATTGCAAGTTTAATAGAAAAAATAATTGCTGGAATCTGCTTTTTTTTTTCCTTCAAATTTCTCAATCTGTATCCATAATAAAGAGAAATACTTTTATTTTAAAATCATCTGATTTTGTTTTCAAACTCGCTACAAAAAGCTGATCACATGTCATTCTGTTGGGTGGTTTGTAATCCAACCCCAGTCCCTAAGGCTTTTGAAAGACAGATTTTAATTAGTGTTTAGGGTTTCAGATAATTTTTTCTTTTGATCTGTTTCTCTTACAAAGAAACCAAATGTAATTAAAAGCAACAAACAAGTAAAACCATATATTGTTGACACTAACAAGATCTAAATTAAGTTAGTCTTGCGTATGACTGTACTGGTTACCTTAAGGAAAAAAACAAATGGATTTACGGAGAATGTAACTCAATTCAAGTGGCAGCTTGTTTACACAATCCCTCTCCTCTTCAGGAACAGTACACTTTCAAGATACCTGGATCATGAGCAGTAGAGTGACAGTGACAACATTAAGTGACAAATTTATCCTTTTTTTTTTTTTTAACATTGCAAGTCCTGTTATGAAAATATATAAGAGGCTGGAGATAATGCTTTTTTTAATTTTTAGTGATATAATGTATGGCTTTTAAATTTTAAAAAAAATTTTTAATGAGCACCGGGTGTTAAATACACAACTAAGAAATTGTTACTACATCACAACCCAGTGAAATACTATATGTTGGCTAACGGTACATAATGCCTTTTTTTTTTAAAAGATTTTATTTATTTATTTGACAGAGATCACAAGTAGGCAGAGAGGCAGGCAGAGAGAGGGAAGCAGGCTCCCTGCTGAGCAGAGAGCTCCATGTCGGGCTGGATCCCAGGACCCTGAGATCATGACCTGAGCCGAAGGCAAAGGCTTAACCCACTGAGCCACCCAGGCACCCCAATGCTTATATTTTTAATGAGATTTACAAATACTTTCCTCAAGAATTTAATTTAAATATTTGAGTAAGGCTTATTTTGACCTTAAAATGATAATCAGTTAAATTACACAGAACAGAGGTTTTTGGGTTTCTTTTTTTCATTTTATTTTATTTCTCTTCAGTGTTTCAGAATTCATTGTTTATGCACCACACCCAGTAGAGCAGAGTTTATTTATGTGCATTTCCATTTATCACTCAGAATGTCTGGAACTTACTAGTAGTATGTGTAACACAGCACATAGAAGTGTGGGTTTTTTATACAAATGGTACATATATACCTATGCTTTGACAGTTTGCCTAATTGTGCTTGTTTTTAAAATATATTTGTAAATCAAACCAAACCAGTCCACGGGGTTTACTGAATTGCACTTTTTTTTCCTCAAAGGGTACTATGTGAAACTGTAAAGGACTTTGTTGCCAAAGTAGAGAAGGCCTATGAAAAAACGATGGAAAACACCGTTGCCGCAGACGCCATGGCCAGTAAAGTAAGCGGGTCACCTTTAGGGCACACAAGTTTTTTACTGACAACATTGACACTGCCTTGTGTTTCACAGCTAAATTGATCAAATGCCTTTCTTGCCAAAACATCTTAAATCAAGTGAAAAACTACTTTTGAATCAGATGTGAGGGATTAAAATATATTCTATTTTACGGTTACCCTTGCATGTGTAAGAAAACTGTACCACTGATACTGTCCGAAAGCCTGAATTTTATAAACCAACTTGCTTTTCCCATGGATTGACATCCCCAAGGAGAGATGCTCAGCAGCGGGGTCACATGGGGGAAAATGCTGGGCGGCTGGTGTTCCAATGGGGAGAGGAATGGCTTTCCACTTCCAGGCAAACTAGTCATCAGGCTCCTACCTAGTGTGGTTCTTCAGGTTCCCCAGGCATTATGGTCCTTGGCCCCTCTCAGGATACTGTTTCTTGCTTTGTCTTTTTCTTTATAGATTTTTCCCCCCCTTTATGAGCTTTTGGAGGCCAAAGTAAGAACCTTAAAAGCTACTTTCTTTACTTTCATTTATTCTTTGCCAGACATTCTTATAAAAGATTTGGCTTTCTTGGGCTTGCAAAGGAATGCTCTCATATGCTATGGATGGTGGCTTCATTGAGTGAAAGGAAAAGGAAATAGAAATGAACATACATTTGATGTTTTCAGCCTCTTTTTTTCTTATTTTTTTCTGTGGAGAGCTTCAGAAAACAGAAGACCTCTCTAGCCATATTTTTTTTTTCTCCGAACTATTTCTGGAGGAGGAAAGGACAGGAATTGGAGTGGCAATCACAGGTGTATTAGGACATTTGTAGCATCAGTGTCAGCCTCCGTGTTTCTTTACCCTTAGTCATTCGAGAGAAGCAGACAGAAATAAGGGCGGAGTGCATGTGTTTCTTTCTGCATCTTCTTCTTCTTCTTTACCCTTGTGCATTTTCCTTTTTGCTCTTTTTTTGAGCCAGTAAGCCTGTAGGCACCGTTCACCCCTTTCACAACCAAAGCTTTGAAGGAGAGCTTACCAAGAACTCAGACAGACCTGCAGTTTATGATGCTCAAAACGGTACCTTACGTCGATTACTTTAAAAAAAAGTTTACACAATGTTTTATATAAGTATTGCCTAAGTTTTTTGTGGAATGTGTCACTTTGAAGTGAAGTGTTTGTTCTTTTAAGGAAAAATACCTATATAAAGATAATAGAGATTTTGTTTTATGGAAAAATAATTATATAAAGATGGGAGAGTTGGAATATTCTGGAAGCACACATAAAATTTACATAATTGTGCTTTTTTAAAAAAATGATAAATTATTTTGTCTATAGGCTATCAAAAAGTATCCTTTATAATGGATAGCCAATTAATTGGTAAACATTAATATAGGCATCTTTCCTCTAACATCAGAAGTGATTCGCTCAAACTGTCCTTTTCCATTTCCACCCCGTGGAGATTCATTGCTGTATTTTTGTTTTCTTAGTGTTCGGTCCTAAATGAAAAGCTTGAACAGTTGCTTCAAGCTTTGCACACAGATTCCCAGGCTGCCCCCGTTCTCCCAGGCATTCACTCTCTCATCGTAGAAGAAGATACCGTGGAATCTTCCAGTGAAGAATCCTTGTGTGAAAGCAAAGAACAGCTCGTAGATGACCCTGCAAAACCTCCCTCCCAGAAAGCTGTCAAGCCAAAGGAAATAATGCTGCGGGCAAACAGTTTAAAGAAAGCTGTGCGACAAGTCATTGAAGAAGCTGGCAAGGGTACCCGTGAACAAAGTTGGCCTTTGAAGAAGTTAGCTGCGTCCCCATCTTGTAAGCACAGTGGAATTTTCATATTGGTCAGACTGGACACACACACAAAATTTTCAGGCAGGACAGAAGATGAGGCCATTAGAATGAAATTTGAACTAAGTCCTATTTGCTGTTTAAGTAGGATTCACATACGATGTTAATGTGAGGAATGACGTATCAATGATACATAAAATAATATCTCAAAGATAAAAATACACTGGAAACATGGAAAATTAAGTTACAATTCTAAAATTTTAAATATCTTTTACCTAATGGGAATCTGTTGAGTTCTTAAAGAACATCAAACCTGCAAACTACTTTGAAAATACTCTCTTAAATTCATTTCCTAAATGTTTATGTTGCTTTTTAAAGAGTTATAAAGGTTCCACCTGTATTTTAATTTTTTGTATGAATATAATGGATATACTTCTCTTCGAATTTTAGTAGTGGCCTAAAAGTTACCTTTAACATAAAAAATTAATATGCAAGAACACCTTATTCAGGTTGTAACTTATAGATGGACTTGTGTTTCATTCCCGAATTCTTTTATTTTTTTTCTTCTGATAAAAAAGTAATGTTTACAATTTCAAGTATTCAGTTTGATAATCTCTAGTCCTTATGGTTATCACCCCCAAATTTGTTATGTTAGTATTTGTGAATCCGGAATTTCTTTTGCTTTAGGTTTCATTTTTTTTTAAGCATATATTAATATTTATGGATTTTATTTTTACTTGTCCAAACACATTTCTCAGTTATGGATGACCAGAGTGTCCATCCCTGTGAGCCAGTGAGCCAGTCGTTCGATAATGACAGTACAGAAACAGACGAATCTAAAGAAGAGTCCAAAGACGATGACACAAGAGAGTCATCCACTGGTAAGAAAACTGTAACCCTTTTGGAATTAGATAGAATACAATTCTGCTTTTCGTTCGCAAAAGGCTTATCAGTTTGAAGTAAACTTTTTTTTTTTTTTTCCAATTTATTTATTTTCAGAAAAACAGTATTCATTATTTTTTCACCACACCCAGTGCTCCATGCAAGCTGTGCCCTCTATAATACCCACCACCTGGTACCCCAACCTCCCACCCCCCCACCACTTCAAACCCCTCAGATTGTTTTTCAGAGTCCATAGTCTCTCATGGTTCATCTCCTCTTCCAATTTACCCCAAAGCACATACCCTCCCCAATGTCCATAACCCTACCCCCCTTCTCCCAAACCCCCTCCCCCCAGCAACCCACAGTTTGTTTCGTGAGATTAAGAGTCACTTATGGTTTGTCTCCCTCCCTATCCCATCTTGTTTCATGGATTCTTCTCCTACCCACTTAAGCCCCCATGTTGCATCACCACTCCCTCATATCAGGGAGATCATATGATAGTTGTCTTTCTCCGCTTGACTTATTTCGCTAAGCATGATACGCTCTAGTTCCATCCATGTTGTCGCAAATGGCAAGATTTCGTTTCTTTTGATGGCTGCATAGTATTCCATTGTGTATATATACCACATCTTCTTTATCCATTCATCTAGGCTTTTCAGAAGGTAAAGCTTAGATAGTTATGAATACTAAAATAATAACGGTAACATTTAGGTGATTGTCAAATACTCCCACATCCCGCTTTATCATATAATCTGGAGAGTATCATAATAAACTAAGGCTTTTGGAACCAAACATGGCTAAGTATCTTAATTTTCCTGAGGAAAAGGGAAGAAACATCTAAATCAGCAGATTTTAATGTGTTTTTAGCTCATAGATGCCTTAGAGAATTATGGGAAAACTGCACATTGAAGTGAAGTTTTGGGCACATTGTACATGCCCAAAGTTTGCCTTTTAAATCATTGAGCAGTCCCCTGGATTCCATTGATCAACCTGGATGGTTTGCTAATTCTTACTGCTAAATTAATCTTCAAAATCACTGGACATCTAATTACAACCCTATCTCTACTGAAATTACGTTTGCCAGGAAATTAATATGTAGTCACTTGGAGAACATTAATTATTCCTCTGCCTCTTAAGTTTGAAGATGAATTTATACTTTTAATAGTTCAGATTGTATAAGGGAATAATTATTAATTTGCTAGAATAAAGAAAAGCAGAAATTAAAGGATAATGAGGCTGAGAAGATAATATGAAAATAATTGCATGGTACTAATGAAAAGTCAACACTGTTAACTCAGAACTGCAGTGGTTAGGTTTCTGCTTCACTTTCATTACACGTGCACTTGAGTGGATTACTTAATTTCTCAACAGTTTCCTCATTTGTAACAAGGGGATAATGACGTGCCTACTGGTTGTGAAGGTTAGAGTAGTTGATATATATGTGGAGTGCCTAGAATAGTGTCTGGTGCCTTAGTGCTGGAAAGGAGCATTTGCTGTCATTCTCACTATTATCAGTGCTATTCCTCCCACTGCTGCTACTACTAATTATGTCAGCTTCGAAAGACTATCCCTTATTGTATGTAAAACTCTTAGAAACTTTGAATGTAGCCCTTACAGTCTTCACACGTCTGGCATACAACCAGTGTGTACTTATTGGACACCCATAGCCCTTTTAGACTTGAAATGTACTTATGCCAATAGACAGCTCAACTCTCTAACTTTATACCCTGTAGACCTTAAAGGTCAGCCTGTAATCCTATACAGGCATATACTTTATAACCCTCTTGACAGATGGCCGTTTAGCCTTTGGACCACTCGCTTTCCTTTTTGGTTTGTCTTAGATATTTTATTTTATGTGTTTAAGTAATCTCTACATCCAGCATGGAGCTTGAACTCATGACCCCAGGATCAAGAGTCGCAAGCTCTACGGACTGAGCCAGCCGGGCGGCCCCCCATTGACTCTCACTACATCCCATTCTTCAAATCAGCGTTTATTGTCAGAAAGTTTTTCTTTACATTTAGCTTTGTATTTTCCTCCTTCCATTTCTGCGTGTGAGCACACTAATTAATAAAGCTTCATGTATGATCATGGTAACAGTCACAACTGCTGACTTTTGTGTGGTGCTATGTGAGTACCTTAAAAGCAGGCTCGTGTGGCATCCTGTCTTCTTCCCATAACTTAGTATCTTCTTTTCTACATTATCTCCTCAATTCTTTCACCAATTATTAACTCAATTCCAAACTTTGTAGTTTTCCTGGTTGCATTTAATTGGTGAATATCATGTCCCATTTTGAATGCATTCCCCCTGGTATTTCATACTCTAACACACCACACTGATAGCCATACACTACTTATTCTGGACATTTTTTCATGTTAGAAGGACCACTGAAGATTTCTTCTTGGCATGAAGTAATATCTCCTCCTATTTTGTGCAAGTGATTTTTTAAACCTAATTAGAGCAGTACATGCTCATCCCTATGAACTTTTATCTTTTCGATTTGGAGCTGTCATTGCATCCTGTCAAAATCTTTTGAAGCTTGACTGTATCATCTCAAATCGACTTCATCTAGAATTTCATAAGCGGGACTTGTATGTCTTCACCCATTATAAAGCTGACTTAAGTAGGGCTGACAATGGGATTCTTACAGTATGCTGCTTGATCATTTCTATTAAGACAAGGCATGGTTTCTTTGGAGGATTGGTTTTCCAGCACTCATTGCTAATGGTTTTTCAGCTGGCTACCATCCCATCTTACTATTGTCTCATGAACTGAACACTTCCATTGTAGTCTACAAAGAAAGCTAAAAAATAAAGGTAGGCAACTCTAGATACTGAAGTTGAAATAGTCATAAATTTACACACATTGCAACATTTGGTACCTTAATGTTGCAATATTTGTTCTTGTTTTCTAGCTAATAATTCGGTTTAGTGGGAATCAGTAGTAATAGAAGTATTTCTGTATTAAATAATCATTACTTTTTGAAGAGGAGTCATTATATGATTAAATTATGCAATAATTCATATGTCTGAGATGTACAGTGAGGTATATTAATATGATCGATGAGATGTTATGTTTAAGAAGAAACATGAAACATTAATTTAGTTACCATCAATGTTACATCAATCTCAGTCACTAGGACGCTCTCTGGTTTTTATAGGAGATGAATATCAAAAGGTTGTTTTTATTAGAAATTAGCTCTGGGTCTCTCATCTGTCAAAAAAAGGTGGCTGTCTGCTACTTTTCTTTAGTGCAACTGGACTGC
Organism: Neogale vison; assembly: GCF_020171115.1. Classification (NCBI taxonomy): domain Eukaryota; kingdom Metazoa; phylum Chordata; class Mammalia; order Carnivora; family Mustelidae; genus Neogale; species Neogale vison. The sequence goes on along the minus strand of NC_058095.1, from coordinate 113,618,523 downwards.
TTTTGAAGAAAGAGAAGAGAGTGTAAGATTAATGTGGTTAGTTTGTAATTAGCCTTAGGGAGAGTGAAGGTAATTAAATTTTTAAGTATTTTTAAATTGAATTTGAGGAATACTGTTTTTTTATTTAAACACCTGCCAATAGCTCCTAAATTAGTTAAAGATACTATTTGCTCTCCATTACGTTGCTGTAGTTTAGACAGAATTAAATCTTTTTTGTTGACTTTGAGAGTAATACTCCTTAGGAATAATCTTTTAAATGTATTGAACATTTTAACGAATATGATAGACCTATCTGGGGCAAATTTTTGTTTTGAATATATAGTTAATTGAGAAGTTCAGGAAACATATTGGTTTCATTAAAAAATACTATTTTTCCTTTTATGTATGGAAGACAATGTTAACTCACATTTCACGTATTAGCTCTGGGAATTAATTAATTACATTTGATCGTTCACCCAACATTATGGCAAAAGGATTACACTGGTGGTGTACATTTTAACACATATGTACCATTTTTTAAAATCATCAGGCTTCAGAATTTCTTTTTGTCTTTAAATATGGGTTGGACACATTCAAATTGTGAGTATTACTGACCTTTAGTTATACTATACTTTTTACTAATTTCTGTCTGTTTGAAATGATCTATCTGGATATCTACCTGTGGCTGAATCCCTCCGAACAGTAAATCTCAAAGAAAAAACAATGGTAAAAGAATAGGTAAACACAATGTAATATCTTCAGTTCTGCTCATTGATTTAAATACACATTAAATTATTTTTATGTCCTGAATATATTAGGGCTTGCTTATTCTTATAACTTTATCATTACCTTTTTTTTTTCTTTTTTAATTCATCGGGACTTTTCGCCAATAGTTAAAGCTGCACCTGCACCTCGGTCTCCAGATGGCCGGGCAAGTCGTTCCCCGGCTGACTCTGGCTCTGGTCCCGCTGTGGCAGCTGGCAAAGAGAACCTCCCTGTGCTCAACACCAGAATAATCTGCCCAGGTAGTATAGATTCTGAAATATGGGGTATTTGTAAACATTTCTGTGAAAATGTATTAAGTACTCATTTCTACACACTATAGAAATGTCTTCTTAGAGATAAATGTCCCTTTGGGAGAATGTTCTTGTCACTCTTACAACCAGATTCCAGATCCTTAGACTTGTGTGTGTGTGTGTGTGTGTGTGTGTGTGTGTGTTTAAGAGTTATAACAAGAAGGAAAGAAAGGGGGGTGCCTGGGTGGCTCAGTGGGTTAGGCCGCTGCCTTCGGCTCAGGTCATGATCTCGGGGTCCTGGGATTGAGTCCCGCATTGGGCTCTCTGCTCAGCAGGGGGCCTGCTTCCTCCTCTCTCTCTGCCTGCCTCTCTGCCTACTTGTGATCACTCTCTGTCAAATAAATAAATAAAATCTTAAAAAAAAAAAAAAGAAGGAAAGAAAGGAAGTACTAAAATACATGTTTTGGGGCACTGCCCTGAGAAGTTTTAATTGAGTTATACTAGAATACAGCCCAGGATTCTGCATTTACTAAGCACCCAGGGTAAATCTTATCTTATATTCTACTACCTCTTTGGTATCTCCATAGCTGTCCTCTTTGTTGTGAGCCACAAGACGCTCCGTCATTTTTAGACTAGTAACACTGCTTCCTTTTGGAATATCTGAGACATCCATTCCAGCTCCAATGAGATGAATTGACCTTGAGATTGGGTTAATACTAGTGGAAAGCAAACAACATGTGCAGCTAGGGAGAAGAAAAATAGGAGATGTCTCCGATGTCTCCTTAAACACCAGTTGTTTGACTTAGTGAAAACTCTCCAGATTTATTCCAGAGTTGATTGGACCCAAGTTACACCCTGAAAAGCAGTCTGTCCTACAAGTTCTTTTTAAAGGTGAATCACAATTCAGTAATGATAGTTGGAGACTTCATTATCATACTTTCAGTAGTTGATAGAAGCAAGTAGGTAAAAATCAACAGGGAAATAGAAGACCTGAAAAACATATGAAACAAGCAGACCTACAGAACCCTCCAGCCAACAACAGCAGAATATTCATTCTCAGTCTCATACACATGGAACATTTTCCAGTATGGATCATAAATTAGGCCATCAAACAATTCTCAGTAAATTTAAAAGGATTGAAATTATCAAAGGACGATTTTTGACCACAGTGGAATGAATTTAGAAATCCATAACAGAAGGAAAGTTTGGAAATGTACAAATATGTAGAACTATGTAGGTCAAAGAAAAAAAAAGTCATGAGAGAAATCTTTAAATCCTTTGATGTGAATGAAAACAAAAATACAACACACCAGAACTTACTTGATGCAGCCAAGGAAGTGCTTACAGTGAAATTTAAAGCTGTAAATGCATATATTAAAAAGGTAGAAAGATCTCATAATCTACCTCTGTACCTTAATAAACCGGAAAAGGAAGAACAAGGATGCCCAAAGCAATTAGCAGGAAGGAAATAATCATATTGGTGTGGAAATAAATGACATAGAGAATAGAAATCAATACAGAAAATCAGTGAAACCAAAAGCTGATTCTGTGAACAGATTGACAAATTGACAAGCCTTTACTAGAGTGACCAAGGAATGAAAGAGAAGATTTAAATTACTGAAATCAGGAATGATAGAGGAGAGATGTCACTAACGGCCTTACAGAAATAAGAAGGATTATCAGGGAAAACTATCAAATATTACATGCCAACAAATTAGGTAAGTTCAATGAAATGGACCAACTCCTGGAGACATGCAGACTACCAAAACTGATTCAAAAATGGAAGATCCACTAAACGTATAACAAAATTTCCTGCAAAAAATAGGGCCAGCATGCATAAAGTTTTAGTTAAGGAAGGTGAATAACTCTAGAGATCTGCCATGTCCAACATTGTACTTACAATACTGCCTTGTACACTTAAAAATTTGTTAAGAGGATAGAGCTCATGTTAAGTGTTCTTAAGTGTTCGCAATAGAATAAAAAGTCAAAACAAACAAAATAAATAAATAAAGGAAAGGAAAGAAAGAAATCTATCCCTAAGTCCTGGGCTCACCTAACTCATTTTTCTTTTCTAATGGTTAACTGGTAAGCTCTCATCATTGGTCTACCTCTTAATGATCTTCAAATGAATTCATTTTACATTTTGGTCAGCTTTCCTATTTGCCCTAATAGTAAGGAGGAGTAGTTGGTCTAATCAACTGATAATCTGCCATCATCAAAATAGTGTGTTTACTTTTAGTTTTTGCAAATTCTGGGTTGTTGTGGCTTCCAATGAAACTTTGTTCTCTCGGGATACCTAGGTGGCTCAGTCAGTTAAGTGTCTGATGCTTGATTTTAGCTTGAGTCATGAACTCAGTGTTGTGAGATTGAGCCCTGCATTGGTCTCCATGCCCAACATGGATTCTCTCTTCTCTCCCTCTCTGTCTACCCCTCCCTACTGCACTCTCTGTCTCTAAAAACAAATAAAAACAATGAAAAAACAAAAACTATTTTCTCTCATAAGTCAAAAAGAACAAATGAATGCATAAAAGAAGGAAGGAAAGGAAGGGAGGAAGAAGGAAGGAAGGAAACATTGCTGGTCAAAATATGAAATTTAGAAAATCATTTTGGCAGTTCCTCAAAGAATTAAACACAGAGTTAACATATAATCCAGTAAACTCCTAGTTATAAACCTATGAGAATTAAAATACATGTCTACATAAAAACTTGCACATAACTGTTTATAGCAACATTACTCATAATAGCCACATAGAAGACAACCCAAGTAATTGTCAGTTGATGGAGAAACAAAATGTGCAATATGCAGACAGTGGACTATTATTCAGCCTTTAAAAAGAACAAAGCACTGATAAATGCCACATGAGTGCCTCCTAGCATGTTATGCTAAGAGAGAGAATCTTGACATAAAAAGCCACACATTATGTGATTACGTTTATATGAGATGTCCAGAATAGTCAAATCCATAGGGAAAGAAAGTAGGTTGGTGGTTTCCAGGCTCTGGGGATGTGGGAATGGGTGGAAAGGTAAATGACTACCAACAGGTATGGAGTTTGTTTTGAGAGTAATAAAAAAATGTTCTAGGGACGCCTGGGTGGCTTATTTGGTTAAGTGTCTGCCTTTGGCTCAGGTCATGATCCCAGAGTCCTGGGATTGAGTCCCCCATCGGGCTCCCAGCTCAGTGAGGAGTCTGCTTTTCCTTCTTCCTCTGCCTCTCCCCACCACTTGTGCATGCTCACTCTTTCTCTGTCAAATAAATAAATAAAATCTTAAAAAATATATTCTAAGGTCATACTGATCATTGCACAACTTTGTATATATATACAAATAGCTGAATTATACACTTACTTAGAAGGTGAATTTTATGGTATGTATATAATATCTCAATGAAATATTAAAATAAAAAAGATAAGGAAAGAAAGATAAGGAGCATGTTTGGTTCTGGAAAGGCCTCCATGTCTAGAGGTTATATCTATTTAAACCTGGAACCGTGGGATGACTTTCTGGGCTAAAGCTGTGAATATGGCTAACCTTAAAATATTATACTGTTGGGGGTGCCTGGGCAGTGAAGTCAGTTAGGTCTCCCACTCTTGGTTTGGCTCAGGGCATGACCTCAGGGTCGTGGGATGGAGCCCTGCAACGGGCTCCGCACTTAGGACAGAAAGTCCCTCTCCCTCTACCCCTTCCCCCATCCCCTGTGCTTGTTCTTGCTCCCTCTTCTTCTAAAATAAATGAAAAATAAAGGTTAAAAAAATGAAAATATTATACTTTTCTTTAGGGCAGCCGGAGTCTGGTTCTTCACATATCCAAACTGTTCTTTTTTTCCTTACCAGAACATTTTTTTTTCATTTATTCACTTATTTAGAGATAAAAGAAACTGGCATGACTAAATATGCCATAGCCCATTCAAGACTATGAAATTAAGCTATGAAGTAAAATTCATCTTGATTATTTGATAATCAGCTAAACTTTGAGGCCAAAATAAATAATAATCTTCTAAAAGAGCACACAGTTGAGGAAAGCAGTGTTTGCTCAAGGACTTTTTTCCTACTTTCCTATTGTTTCTCAATTACATATTTTTCCTCATTCTTCTTTTCTTTTTATTGTTCACTTAGGCCCATATTACTCTATCTTCTTTCCAGAGTTTAATTCTTTTGGAGTCAGTAATTAGTTGGGTAGATGATAGCTTTGAACATTGTAACTACTCAGTAGAAAACTAACTAGTTGTTGAAATAAGCTTGAAGTTTTACATATTTAGAGGTAAGATAAATGCTTCATTTTTTATGTTCAAACACTGTGTTTTTCTAAAACTCATAAATATCTGTGTTTAAAATTTTGGATTTACTCTTGACACCAACAGAGTTTTGTGTATGTCAGTTAATTTTTTTTCCAATGATTTGATTTATTGAAAAGAGAGACAGAGAAAGAATGGGGTAAGGGGTGGGTAGGGGCAGAGAGAGAGGGAAAAGGACAAGCAGACTCCCCACTGAGCAGGGAGCCCAGTGCAGGGCTTGAACCCAGAACCCTGAGATCATGACCTGAGCCAAAGGCAGATGCTTAACCGACTGACCCACGCAGGCACCCCTCTGTTAATATTTTTTTGTTGTTGTTGTTTTTGTTTTTTTTTTCCCAATTTATTTATTTTCAGAAAAACAGTATTCATTATTTTTTCACCACACCCAGTGCTCCATGCAAGCTGTGCCCTCTATAATACCCACCACCTGGTACCCCAACCTCCCACCCCCCCGCCACTTCAAACCCCTCAGACTGTTTTTCAGAGTCCATAGTCTCTCATGGTTCACCTCCCCTTCCAATTTACCCAAATTCCCTACTACTCAATATTTTTAATTGAAACTATTATTATTTATGCTTTGAGAGTATGGACATGGTAACTCTGTGACATTCTTGGTAATTCACTCTTTATTGTAAATTCCTTATAGACTACCACTTCATTTGCTATAACAAAGGAAGTAATATTTATTTGTTGAAGTTCTAGAATCACTAGAATGGTAAATGAGAAGCTGTTGCAAAGAGACTCTTATTTGGGTCTTCATCTGCTGCATTTTTATGACAACATATAGATCCTAAGAAGGCTCAAAAATCTGAAAATTACCAGTGTCATAGTTCTTACTTTTGGCTAATGAGAAGAGCAGACACTGAAAAACCATGCTTTGGGGGCAAGGTGCCTGAGACCAGGCCTGAAAACAATGCATTGGCTCTTTCTCTGTCTTTTTCTTAACATGTGATCCTGTATGTATTTATTTTTCTGGCCAGGTTTAAGAGCAGGACTAGCTGCCTCCATTGCTGGGAGTTCTATAATCAACAAAATGTTACTAGCAAATATTGATCCTTTCGGTGCAACGCCATTTATCGACCCCGATCCAGATTCAGTGTAAGAAAATAGTTTTGTAAATATCTTGTTTTGGCTTTTCTTGTTTCTGCTTTATACTAATGGTAACATTGTCAGTGCATTACAAGAAGTTTGGCTCCCCATACAAAAAGGGTCATCAGAAAATTCCAAAAGTTGATATAATGATGAGTACATTGATGCATTGGAAACACAGTGGTTTTCATGATCTGTTCCGGAGGTAGGTCCTGTCCAGCCCCTTGTCTCGGATAACAACACTATGGCAAAGAGACACAGCTGTATTCACTTTTCCCTAGAATAGCATATTCATCGGCACCTTCATAACCATATTTTTGCTATTCCTTTTTCCTCCTTTCTTCTTGGTCTTGCCAAATCGCTCATCTTTCCCCAACCAGCTTGTATTTTTATTTACTTCAAGAAGCTTCTTGGTCCACATGGATCTCTTCCCTTCTTAAAACTACCATTTTTTTTTTGTAAGTTCAATATGAACTTTTACTTCCGTACTTAATTATGCTTTTGTTATATCTCATTTCTCTAATGACAGTCTTCAAAGACAGTAAACATCTTTGTACTTTCCAAAGAAGCCTGAAGAGTGGACTGGACCTGGTCATTTTACCACTCAGTGAATATTTGTCCATTGATAAGAGTACAAGTGGAGAGAAATTTCCTTGCACCTGACTGCAAGGCCCTCCCATTTGTATGTGTGGTGAGGGGCTTACAAAGGAAGCAGAACGAAGGTTTTATTACAATTAATAGAAAAGCATTACCATGACTCTGTCTCTGCTTTGCCTTGCTTACTATCCCTTTATATCATATGTACGAAAAATGACATATATGTACTGGGCTTGTACACATGGCATACGAATAGGAAATAATTCCTGCTAAGTTTTAGTCTCATCTATAAGGCATGGAAGCTTAAATGCTTTTAAGTGCTATTTTGTGTGCAAATTGTAATTGTTGTAATGAATCTGAAGTTGACTTTTATGTACTTTTACTTATTATCACAGAGATGGATATTCAGAAAAATGTGTCATGAACAATTACTTTGGGATTGGATTAGATGCAAAAATTTCATTAGAATTTAATAATAAGAGAGAGGAGCACCCTGAAAAATGCAGGTAATTTTGGTAATAGTAATAATGTTATTACATGGAGGTAATTCCACTTTAATTTCATTTATTAGCTATTTTGCTTGCTCTGCCTTTAAAGAGTAAATCAGTAATAGCCATTGAATTGTCTGCCAATATTTATTTCAGGAGCCGAACTAAAAACTTGATGTGGTATGGAGTCCTTGGAACCCGGGAGTTGTTACAGAGATCATACAAGAATTTAGAACAGAGGGTTCAACTTGAGGTAGGTTCATCTTGAAGTAAAGATAGTTCAGATTATCTTACTTAGAAAAATAATGACATTTGAGGAGCTGATTTGGTCTCAGTGACTCTTCAAGTATTTAAACACCCATTGGAGGTGATTATCGACTTTATACTAAAGGATGTGGAGACACTGGCTGTGGATGACATATGAGTTATCATTATCATTAGCTCCTGAAATGTGGATGGTTCTATAGCATCATGGTGCTCCCTGAGAAGGTGGAGCTATGAGAGAACGTTTAGAGGAGAGCATTTCTAATGAATTTTCACAGATTTTCTCATTTACGTTTACAAATTCGGACCCAATTCTATAATGCCTGACATTTCACAAATCCCTGAGAAAAACATTCATAGCATATAGACTCTTTTGATTGAACTGTGTATTTGTTCCAATTCTTACAATAGTAAAATAAAAAGAGATTTTGAGCATTTAAATTTTTTAGTAGTTTTTACTAATGTAAGGAGGAAATTAAGGATGGCAAAAGTTTTTAAATCTCCTTCACTAATAGGAGAAACAAGATTGGGGGCATGGCTCTGAAAAGTCTAATTTCTGTGAATTTTATTTTCTTTCCCTCTTGGTCCCGTATTCACAGTTGATGCTGATACACGTCTTTCCTATCTTGTATCTTTTTATAACCAGATATCTTTAATTTAAGGAAAAGCCTATGTACAGAAAAGTATGCAAATCTTAAGTCTACAGCTCATTAAATTAAACAGAGCGTTATTATTTTAGGTGTTACCTAGACTACAGAATTGTCTAACTCATTCATTATCAACTAAATGTCCAAGTAAAGATAAACTCATTATACCTTCCACTCTGGAGCACATGCACATGATCAGCTGGTTTGGTTTATCCTCGCTGAGAAATTAAGATGGATGTTACTGGTGTATCTTCCATTTCCTTTAAGTTAGTTATATGTTTTAAACTGCTTGTTCTAAAGCACACAAAGAGGGCGCCTGGGTGACTCAGTGGGTTAAAGCCTCTGCCTTCGGCTCAGGTCATGATCCCAGGGTCCTGGGATCAAGCCCCGCATTGGGCTCTCTGTTCAGCAGGGAGCCTGCTTCCTCCTCGACTGCCTCTCTGCCTACTTGTAATCTCTGTCTGTCAAATAAATTTAAAAAAAAAAAAGCACACAAAGATACAGATTCAGAAAAAGTTTATTAATCTCAATATTTAATGTTTGTTCATTTTAATAAATACACAGTGAGCCTTAGCTGTGTGCCAGGAATGGCCCTAGGTGCTAGGATAGAGTATAGACCTTCGAATGTATTTTCATGAAAAAGAAAAGAAAAGAAAATATAAAAAATGCATGAGGGAATATAATCAAGTGTAAAATATTCTGTTATCTAAAATGGTTGAAAATTGGATTTTCATTTGTTCTACAGTTTAGAGATCATTTCAATCAGGCATTAAAATGCAAGTTTTATAAAGTTATGTTAATTACTTTTTATTGTAAGAATTAATGAAACGATAGCATCTGTTGTATGTATGACCTCTGCAAGCTCTCCTCTTTTAAAATGAAGGAGTAAACCTCCTACTCAGGAAGAATTTGCTTACATGTCATGTATAATTACTCACCAGCCAGAGGACATTTTTTTCCCTATCTAATTGGTAATTTTTATTTTCATTGAAGTTGATTAATGAAAAGACACGGAGTATAAGATACTTCCCGACATTCATGGTTTTTCTTTTTCTTTTTTTTTTTTATGTTTTATAAACATATAATATATTTTTATCCCCAGTGGTACAGATCTGTGAATCGCCAGGTTTATACACTTCACAGCACTCACCATAGCACATACCCTCCCCAATGTCTATAACCCCACCCCCCTTCTCCAAACCCCCCTCCTCCCAGCAACCCTCAGTTTGTTTTGTGAGATTAAGAGTCAATTATGGTTTGTCTCCCTCCCAAACCCATCTTGTTTCATTTATCCTTCTCCTACCCCCTAAACCCCCTATGTTGCATCTCCACTTCCTCATATCAGGGAGATCATATGATAGTTGTCTTTCTCCACTTGACTTACTTCGCTAAGCATGATACCCTCTAGTTCCATCCACGTCGTCGCAAATGGCAAGATTTCATTTCTTTTGATGGCTGCATAGTATTCCATTTGTATATATATACACCACATCTTCTTTATCCATTCATCTGTTGGTGGGCATCTAGGTTCTTTCCATAGTTTGTCTATTGTGGACATTGCTGCTATAAACATTCGGGTGCACGTGCCCCTTCGGATCACTACGTTTGTATCTTTAGGGTAAATACCCAGTAGTGCAATTGCTGGGTCATTCATGGTTTTTCTTTCCTTAGTTTTGGTTCTGACTACTTGAGAAACCCAGCTTTGAGTTTGGCCAGCCAACAGTTAGTTACAGAGCAGGAGTTCAGTTCCAGGAGTTGAGAGACCAGCTAGATGAGGTGGTTAGGACCCAGAAGCCCTCCCTGAACCTGCTTGCAAAAGGACACTTGACGTGAGCACAAAGGTGACCGTGATGCAAGTGAGAATATTGTAAGTGATCTGAAAAAAACTCCAGAAAAGTACGGCCTGATTTTGACAGAAAGAAGAGGTAAAATGTTATTTTAAGTCGGTTTTCTATAATGACTTCTGCCATAGGAATGTATATGCTTCAGAATTTTTAAATTAGAAAAACAAGAGAAAGGTAATGTTTAGGAATATATTTGCAGGAAAAGCAAACATTGCCAATACACTTCCCACTGTCATCCTTTGTTTGGGTATTCGAGTGGCTTCCCAACTAGCAGTTTTGCTCTCTTTATCTAACCTCTAAGATTTTTACCTTACAGTGTGATGGGCAGTATATTCCTCTCCCCAGTCTGCAAGGAATAGCAGTGTTGAACATTCCCAGCTATGCAGGAGGCACTAACTTTTGGGGTGGAACTAAAGAGGATGATGTAAGTATTTTCTTTTACCTTCCAGATGCTAGAGACTGCCTACATTCCTTGGCCCATGGCCCCTTCCTCCATCTCCAAGGCCCACAAAGGAAGCCTGAATCTCCCATTGCATCATTCTGATATCCCCAACTGCCCTTCTCTTCCACTTTCAGTGTCTTTTGTGGTTACATTGGGCCCAGTATGTCATCCAGGATAATCTCTCCTTCTTAAGGTCCCTCCTGTAATGACATCGGCAAAGTCTGTTTTGTCACGTAAAGTAACATTCATAACCTCAGCAGATTAGGACATGGACATTTTGGGAGTGGGAAGGGGAATTGATATTATTATGCTTACCAAAATACCTTCTGTACTTTTTAACTTTCTAAGTTTGTGTCTGTTACTATTATTTTTATCTTTAGAAATGTTAAGAGGGCTCATTTGGCCTTTGAAATTTAGTGCTGTGTTTTGACAGGAAAGTCGAAAAAAGGAAAAGCACAACCTAGCAAATGTAATAAATGTTTTAAAAATAATAAAATGAAAGAGAAGGAACAATTGTTAAGATCTACATAACAATAAAAAAAAGGATTATCACAGTCTTTGAAGAATCACATGTAAGGAAAGATAGCCCCATTTATTTCAGGCTTATAATGCAACAGCTCCCACTGGCCCATTTTTTCAGAGTCCTTGAATGAGCAGACAGAGTTTAGAGTATAATATAAATTGGAATATATTTGTGATTTTCATTATATGAATGTATTTCAATCTTACTGAACTATAAAACTTAGTTAGCAGCTAATTTTTTTCTCAGCCTGTAACTACTCTTAAATATTTTAAAGGGAAGAAATCAGTGAGATAAAGATAAATAAAGCTAACAGGATCTACTAGGTAATCAGATAGTGTTCTCAGAACTTCACATTCATTACTAACAACCACAATTTTAATCTAAATTTTACCAGTGAAGAAACTGACACTAAGTTCACACAGGAAGTAGCAGAGATGGGATTTTATACCATGCACTCTGCTTACAGAGATGATAAGAAATCATCAATGTTTGCAAATTCATGTCCTGATATTTTCAATGAAAATTTTAATTGGAATATTACTTGATACTGAACAATTTTTTTCAGAGGCATAAATGTTTATCATTATAGTCAAAGAGCGAATAAAAGGAACAAAGTGATAAAAGGAACAAAGTGATACAGCTGGAATTTAATTTGTTTGATTCAATTAATTTTGTGAAAAATGCATTTAACATCAAGACGGAATAAGCCTGCATGGTTTTTATTCTCTGAGGTATCTGTTGCCGTCTTCTCAAATGCCTTAAAAAGTTGTTGTATTAAGATATTAAGCACATTTTACATAGCTATTGCTTGTAACACATTGAAAGACTTGCCTTAGAACATACCAAGGGAACTGGGTATTTTAGGATTCCTAAAATCATATGCACCATTTTATCAAGACATCTGAGTTATGTGTGAACAGATATTTAATACATTTTTATGCAAAGGTGGATTATTTTGTCCTTGGATTATCATTTCCTGGTAATGTTCACTTACTTTTCTGCTTACTATTTTCCTAAATTTTTGTTTTAATATGTATATTACAGAGTTTACATTGCTGATATGCCACTTCATGTAAACCTTAACCTCATCAGGGGAAATGTAATGCAGTGTTTCCTTTCAGATATTTGCTGCACCATCATTTGATGACAAGATCCTGGAAGTCGTTGCAATATTTGATAGCATGCAAATGGCAGTTTCAAGGGTCATTAAACTGCAGCATCATCGAATAGCCCAGGTTTGTTTTCTCTGATCAAACCTAACTTTGCAGATTAGGGGACTGGGGAAGATATTCCAAAGGACTCCTGCGCTGTCTATTCATCTATAAAATGTTAACTTTCTTGTCATGTCAGTTGTTACTATGTCATGATAATTGGAAAAAGATATATTCCATTCCACCGAAATGGACTAAACATCAGGCTTGAATGCAGATTGTCAGTTTCTCAGGATGATTTGTTTTCTAAAATGGATCATTTTATTTCAGTGCCGAACGGTAAAAATCACTATATTTGGCGATGAGGGAGTCCCAGTGCAGGTGGATGGTGAAGCATGGGTTCAGCCTCCAGGAATTATCAAAATTGTGCATAAAAACAGAGCTCAGATGCTAACAAGGGACAGGGTATGTAAAAACATATACACATATTCTTCTAGATTTTTATCAAGACTCTTAAAAATACTAAACTGTGGGGGCACCTGGGTGGCTTGGTCGGTTAAGTGTCTGACTCTTGATCTCAGCTCAAGTCTTGATCTCAGGGTTGTAAGTTTAAGCCTGCATTGGACTCCACGCTGGGTATGGAGCTTACTAAAAAAAATTCAGTTGTTATGGAAAATAGAAACCAAGGAAAAATACTTAAATTGCCTCGTAAATCTAACGTTTAGGTCATTGTGGTTTTAAATATGAACAAGTATTTAGTTTTTTAAAAATTTAATAGACTAGGGACACCTGGGTGGCTCGGACGGTTAAGTAACCAACTCTCAGTTTCTGCTCATGTCATGATCTCAGGATTGTGAGATTGAGGCCCACATAGGGATCCACACTGAGCATGGAGCCTGCTTGGGATTCTCTCTCCTTTCCCCACTTTCCCCAACCTGGCTCATATGTGCACATGCGTGCACTCTCTCTCTCTCTCTCTTAAAAAGAAAAAAAAAAAGTTAATAGTCTATATTTTTATTATTTTTTAGGTTTACAGAGAATTTGACCAGAAAATACAGAGAATTCTAATTCTATTCCCACATATCTCCTTACCTCACTAATATCCAATCCCTTATTATTAACATCTTATATTAGTGTGGTATATTTATTATAGTTGATGAGCCAGTATTGATAATTATTGATTAATTAATGTCATAGGTTACTCTTCATGTTGTACATGTTATAGTTTTTAAGAAATATGTAATCACTTACAGCCACCATGATAGTATCCTACAGGCTAGTTTCACTACCCTCAAAATTCCTTCTGTCCTACCTAGCCATCACTCCGTCTCTTACCTCAACACCTGTCTCCATAGTTTTGCCTTTTCCAGTATATGTTTTAATTAAGATCAAAGACTGCCACTATCCATCTTGATCTTGTCTATTATACCTTTCAAGTACAGATTGAAGCCTAAATTGAAGCTTTTTTTTTTGCATTTCTTAATTTTTTTAATTTTTATAAACATATATTTTTATCCCCAGGGGTACAGTATGTGAATCGCCAGGTTTACACACTTCACAGCACTCACCAAAGCACATACCCTCCCCAATGTCCATAACCCCACCCCCCTTCTCCCAACCCCCCTCCCCCTGGCAACCCTCAGTTTGTTTTGTGAGATTAAGAGTCACTTATGGTTTGTCTCCCTCCCAATCCCATCTTGAAGCTGTCTTTTAAAAAACTTTTCAGTGATACCCTCCTCATCACTGATTACATTACTTATTTGTTATGATAACACTGGAAAACTTTAAAAATAGCTTTCCTGTATCTTAAGATTTCTTTAATGAAGCTTCAGATTAGGAAAAAAAAAAAAAAAAGCAGTCATTTCTTGTAACATTTAAATACACTCTTATGTATGGGTCTCTGGAGTTCCAAACTAACAGTTCCTTGCAACATTGTTGTTAAATAGGCGTTTGAAAGCACGCTGAAATCTTGGGAGGATAAACAGAAGTGTGATTCTGGTAAACCAGTTCTTCGAACCCATTTGTACATCCAGCATGCTGTTGACTTGGCAACAGAAGAAGTGTCCCAGATGCAGCTCTGCTCCCAGGCCGCAGAGGAGCTCATTACTAGGTAGGGTGGTTCTGCTTGCTGCAGGCGAGAACAACTCTGGTCTTGACCAGGTTTGTTTTTTAGTTTTGATCAGTAATCTCCGTCGTTGGGACTATCTAAAAGAGATGCATTTACTCTCCTACCTCATTTGTTGCCTCATTTATGCCTCAGTTAAACCCTCTCCAACACACACACACACACACACACTCCTGTGTTCTCTGCAGAACAGACTTTGGACTTCCTGAAAGCCGGTGGAGAGCTTGGCTAACTTACCCTACCACACGGTGCTCTTTTCTGTTACTGTTTATTTTCCCAGTTTTACACGGTCTTTGTGCTCTATTACTTATGTGTATGTTACCTTATCATTATTAATTAAATGCTTCTGGAATGTAGAAGGAAATATAAATATTAAGCCCTGCTCCCAAGGAAATTTAGGTGGGAAAAGTCTGAGAACCAGTTTCCAAAGACATATCTAGAGATTGGGAGACCCACCACATAGGAGTTCATTCTAGTAGACAGAAAGGGAAGAAATGAAAACGCAAGTTCCAGGAGCGTGGAACAGATAAAAATCACGATGACCCAGGAGTCAACTTTGTTGGGGGAAGGGAGGCCAACCATGGACAAGTTTCTTATCCCTTCTTCACCTAAATCTTCTCTACCAAATGGAGATAGTAAGAGCTACTCTGTAGGTCATTGTGAAAGCTAAATGAGACCCACCACATAAAGAACTTAATAGCACATCACAACTGGCATATATAGTGTTCTGTGAATGGTAGCTATTATATTCTTTCCACTTTCATCTGGTCACTGATAAAGATGTTGAAAAAGAAAAGAAGGAAAACAAAGCTCTTTAAATATTTGTTGGAGGGCACCTGGGTGGCTGAGTTGGTTAAGGGACTGTCTTCGGCTCAGGTCATGATCCTGGAGTCCCAGGATCCAGTTCCACATCGGGCTCCCTGCTCAGTGGGGAGTCTGCTTCTCCCTCTGTCTGTCCCCCCTTCATGCTCTCTCTCACATTCTCTCTCAAATAAATAAATAAAATCTTAAATAAATACATAAATATTTGTTGGAAACCTAAAATGTCCTAGATGTTAAAGATATGAGAGAAAAGATTTGAACTTCCTACTGCTAGAGACCCCAACATTAAGAATTAGAATAAAGTATGATAACTCAAGATACTGAGTGGCTTAGAAGCAAGGTAAGAGAATATGAATACTTAGTTAAATGCACAAAACTGCATTATTGTACATCTCAGCCTTTCATCACAGAGAGATCCGTTTTAGGGTAATATAATCAACTTCTGTGGACTCCCAATTTGCAGGGTTTTGGGTTTGTTTTTTTTTTTTTTTTTTTTGCTTTTCCAGCTTTATTGAAGAATAATTGACAAAATCACATATATATGTATATAAGGTCTACAAATGATAATATGATATATGTATATATTATAAAACAATTACCATAATCAATCTAACTAATAACCTATGGAGAATAGCATGGAAGATTTTTCAAAAAATTAAAAATAGAACTGCAGCATTTTCTTGAAATCAAAATATACTATCTGTATTATCTCCCTTGAAATCAAATATACTTCCTAAATTAACTTCCTGTCAACTAACCAAATAACCTTATCAAGAAAAGGGAAGTGAAAGTTGGCCAGACCTGCTTTTGGTCAACCTAATTTGGTTCCCCATATGTGTTGTTGTTGTTGTTTTTAATTTGCAAGAGATGAAAATCAGGCTTACTCCTCTACTTTCAGAACTTACTCATTCAGTATTCAACAAATAATTTTGAATCTCTTCTGCATGCCAACCACCATATTCAGCAGTGGGGGGCACCAAAATGGCTGGGTTGTAGTCCTCTTCTTAATTTGTGGACAGGATGGTAAGAGAGAAAGTGTGGCTAGAGTGCCATCACAGGGCTCAGTAGGGCGCTGTGGATACACACAGGAGGCCAAGAATGCAAAGGAGGGCTGCCTGAAAAAAGTGATCCTAGCCAAGCCCTGATGGGAGAGTAAGAGAAGGAACATTCTCAACATGGGAACAAGCTTGGGCAGAGGTCCAGAGGAGTGTGAATGGAGTACTTTTAGGAAATCTCAGGGAACTGGGGATGGCTTGGTATATGTGAGAGAGTAGGAAATGTGGTTGGAGAAGGGAAGAGGGGCCAGGTCTTATCCAGATGTTTCTGGAAGCAATGTGTAGCATTGTTTGCAAGATAACAAAGCAAGGGCAGGGTAAATGCTCTTAGAATGGTCCTGATAGGAAATGATGGACTGAGGTAGTAGAGATGGGAAGAAGAGAGACTTGAGATTGATTATGATCTAAAATTGCTGAATGGCCTGAATTAGGAGACAGGATGACCCTCAGGTTCTAGTGAATGGATGGATAGACTGTGGAACCATTGATGGAACCATAGGATTCAGGAGGGAAAGTAGAGTTGAGAGAGAAAATGAAAGGGTCCATGTTGAACTTCCAGAATTTAACCTACATTAGAAATATTTAGGAGGAGGGGCACCTGGGTGGCTCAGTCAATTAAGCATCCGACTCTTGGTTTCTGTTCACGTTATGACATCAGGGTTATGAAAAAGAGGCTTACGTTAGGCTCTGCACTCAGCAGGAGTCTACCGCTGCACCATCCCCTCCCCTGACTCATGAACACATGTTCTCTCTTTCTCTCAAATAAATGAATAAATCTTGAACAAAAAAAGAGAGAGAGAGACCTGGGAGGAAATTTTAGTGGGCAATTGGAAATGTTGTTCTGAAATTGATTTACTTCTTTTCCTTTTTTTGAAAATTAGAATAACATTTACCCACCTGCATTCTTCTGATAAGTAACACATTCTTTATGATTTCTCAAGGTTATCAGTAGAAATATTTGAGATGACATTTGCAAATGTCTTTGTGGCTCGGATACCAATTGTATGATCTTGAGGAATTAAGCACTCTCGTACTTTCCTGTTGATTCAACAATACAGGCCTAGTCTCTTTTCTTGTTTTACTCTTTCTAGTGCAAAGATCATTCTCCTTATAGATGTTAGAAACAAAAAGGATTTGCATAGTTTTGCCTTCTTGCTCATCCTCCAACTTTCCATCATTTTCCAACAATTGGTGGAACTTGTCCTCTTTTTTTTCTTCTTTGGCCTTAGTGTCCTCCAGGATCCTGTCTGTTCAGTACAACAGACTTTGGAATTGTAATAGAC
Source organism: Neogale vison (assembly GCF_020171115.1). NCBI lineage: Eukaryota > Metazoa > Chordata > Mammalia > Carnivora > Mustelidae > Neogale > Neogale vison. The sequence goes on along the minus strand of NC_058095.1, from coordinate 113,600,907 downwards.
ATAGATTCAAACCCTGGCTCCATGACTTCTTAGCTTTGCATATTTACCGAATCCCTCAAGGTCTTCATCTATAAAGTGGAGAAAATTAATCACAGCTAACTTTTAAGTTGTGAATATTAAATTAGATAATGTTTGTAAAGCACTTAGCGTACAGATGATAAATATGGCCATGTTCTTCCCCTACTTTGTTTTATTTGTTCCTGGTTGAAGTTGCAATGAATAAAAGATGAGAAAAAAAAAAAAAGATGAAGTTTCTGCTCTGCCCCATCTCACTTGCCAGTGATACTTTAAAATGAAGTGTTGCTGTATTTTTTTCTTCCAAATTGTACCTCAGTGTGTTTCTCTGTGATTCTAAGCCTAACTTTTCCTATAAAGATTTTGGGTTTTACATTCTTTGTTGCAGCAGGGTCTGAATTTTATAAACCTGTGCTTCGTTATTCATAATTGAGCTGAACCCATTTTAAAATATTCCCTATTTTTTTTTTTTAACGACTTGTCTCATTCTCCCATTTCTACACTTGCGGAAAATCAGCAATGCTCAAATTTTTTTTTGTTCACCTGCCTCATTTTTGCTTTCAGGATCTGTGACGCAGCCACAATCCATTGTCTCTTGGAACAAGAGCTGGCCCATGCTGTGAATGCATGCTCCCACGCCCTAAATAAAGCCAACCCACGCTTCCCAGAGGTGAGGCGCTCGTGGTAAATTCTCATTCCACAGATTGTTATGTATTACATGGATATTTCGATGCGATAACATGGGCCATGCCCTTTGAAACAGCTCTGGACAGTCTATAGGAGTGTCTGCCAGAAGCTTGTGAAAACTTTGTGGCCATGTTTTTATTTTTCTTTTCCTGCCATTTTCCCATTCCATTCCTTTAAAGTCTCTTCATTGTTTCCCCATTTCTCTTTCAATCACTTGATGCCTTGCCATCTTCCTTGCACTCCTTCTCCTTCGAGCTACCTCCATCCCTCCTTGTTCTTTCTGTCACCTTCTCCCCTGAACCTTGATGTAGGGCAAACTATATACCACGTGTTTTATTAGAGATGCTCATTCATTATCGAGGCTGTGTGCAGAAGTTATTCTCACTTCATTTTGTTCTATGAAACTGGTAAAGTAGGTAAACTTCTTAATGTAGATGCTGCAATTTTGTAACTTCTATAATTTTTTTAAGGTTGGTGTTAAAAAAAAAAAAAAGGAAAGAATACAATTCTTTTGAAATGCGATACATGGTACAAGGCTGTGCCTTAGAAAAACCTGGTGATAACGTTATACACCCAGTGCTCTATGCAATACATGCCCTCCTTAATACCCACCACCTGGCTCCCCCAACCTCCCACCCCTCGCCCTTTCAAAACCCTCAGATTGTTTTTCAGAGTCCATAGTCTCTCATGGTTCACCTCCCCTTCCAGTTGTGGGATTCCTCAAGAAATTAAAAATAGAGCTTCCCTATGACCTTGGAATTGTACTACTGGGTATTTACCCCAAAGATACAGACATAGTGAAAAGAAGGGCCATCTGTACCCCAATGTTCATAGCAGCAATGGCTACAGTCACCAAACTGTGGAAAGAACCAAGATGCCCTTCAACGGACGATTGGATAAGGAAGATGTGGTCCATATACACTATGGAATATTATGCCTCCATCAGAAAGGATGAATACCCAACTTTTGTAGCAACATGGACGGGACTGGAAGAGATTATACTGAGTGAAATAAGTCAAGCAGAGAGAGTCAAGTATCATATGGTTTCACTTATTCTTTTAATTATTCAATGGAAGTTACCTAAATTAATTCATAAGTGCTAGTCCTCAAGGTGAAAGTCTAAAAAACACACTGGCTGGAACTTCTGAGAATGAAAGTCAGTGGATAGAACTGAGTGTGATCTGAAAATACCCCATTATCTGATACGGCATCATTTTCTTTGACTGAACAGTTTTGTGGGGACATGTGTATGTGGTTGCGAGTATCCACACGTTTGTGTGTGGGAGATAGGGGCCTAAGTGTGTAACCACAGTCAGAGCACTACTTTGGTTCTGAGATGTAAGGATTCGAAGAAATAACCCTGTGAACAAATACGAGTGTGAAATCGTTCAGTTATAATAGTATTGGAGCTGAGTTGTAAAAATACATGTGATGTGAATTTATGGGAAGAATGAAATGTTAAGTATTTGCTGATGATTGAATCCCAACCTAATCCAGAACTACTTGTCTTTGATGTGTTGTTTTTTTTTCTAGAGTCTTACGAGAGACACTGCCATGGAAATAGCCATCAATGTGAAGGCACTTTATAATGAAACAGAATCTTTGCTAGTGGGCAGGGTCCCTTTGGTAAGGAAGAGATGACTGGTAACACAATGGTGACCCGTGTGTGGGCCTCGGCTTTGTTCATACATTCATTCCTCGGATTCTAATGCAGAGCAGCCTCCTGGCCTCCATCCTTGAGGCTTCCCTTTTACCTGGCTTTTGCCTTCCAGAAAATGCCTGGCTACCCCAGGAAGTTATGATTTGGGTTAACGGGGGTAGAAGTCTCCTCGCACAGATGCCACCAGGTTGTCATGCAGTCCTGTTCTCCCCAGTCAGCTTCGAGAGACTTGAATCTTCTGCAGTGTAGCAGGCATTCCTTGGGAGCTCATTACTTCCTGGTGGCAGAGAAGTGGAGGAAATCATCGGCTTGTTCCCAAAATTAACATTTGAAATATGATTGATGCAGTGCTTAGCTTTACTGAAAGGGCAAGGCTTTCTAGACTCCATGTTTCAAGAACTACATTCTCAAGAGCTAGCCTTATCTCTAGATTAACTCAGATCGGTGCTGGAAATGACGCTTTGGGCAGGTCTGAATCTGACCCCGTTCTGTGGACCTCAAGTGCTAGAAGTCCACAGATGTCCAGTTTGCTTTGCCCAGAGTCTGCCTTGTCAGCCTTTTATTCTCACTGGTTTCAAAAGTTCTAGGATATGGGGTCCTCTCGCCACCTAGCGTTCAACTGTGGGTTTTTCACATGCGCTGCTGTCCCTGTGTAGAAAGCCTGATGCTTTATGATGCATTTAGCTATTTTCCTCTTCCTTGTCACGATTCTGATGAACTGGTCCGTGATGATCTTACAACATTCCTCTTGACTGTAGTTTTCTCTCTGGCTTTGGAAAATAGACGCCTAAATTAAAGTGGTAGTAAAAGTCATAGTATCTGGCCTAGTGGGAAAATGGGAGGTGTGTCACAGTCTAGTGAACGAAGTAACTGTGCTGGGAGTTTCTGTTCGATTGGAGTCAAGAAGGGCACCATCCTTGGAGCATCTTTCATCATCTGAAAAGAGAAGCTTCAGGGATGAATGACATCCCTGGCTCTTACCCATCTCCAGAGGAAGCTGAAGAACAACTTCCTCAGGGCAGGACGTGGCTGCCTCTGCTATGGTCAGGAAGAAAACTTTCAGGAAGACACTTTGGTTATATTTTTGATAAAACCAGTGGAATATTTTGCCAATTCTTGGCACTTCTGTTATTAACCAAAATCTTCTTGTTGCTCTTCTAAAATTGGTCCAGTGAAATCCAGTGAGCTGTGACTTTAATCCCTTTTTTTAGGTGAAGGACATGTATATTTTGTCTTATTTGAAATATAAAAGATATGTTTTACATATCTGACAACAACTAGAAACATAACTTGTTCTATATTTTAGTTCTCTCCACTGAAATCACCTACTGAGTGTTAGTTGATTAATATTTACTAATTATATTATGTTCTTATAGAAGGACCACGTGCACACTCTTAGTCATTTTGATCTACTTCTGTCATTGTCAAATATGAGTGTTTAGTTTAAAATGTATACAAGTGAATTTTTTCAAAACCTTTGACCATATTGACATCATAATACAGTGTCAATCATATCTGAGATCAACTGAGCTTTACACTTTATTTTGCTTCTAGAATGAATATGCAATACCATGCTATCAATTTTGTAAGATATATATTCTTAGACTCAAAGGAAAGTGGTAAATTTCACATGACAAGGTGGAGAATCTCCATATTTTTCTTAACTACTAGAAATGGTAAATACCTTGAATAACCGAGGAGAAAAAAAGAACGACCATAATAAATAACAGTGACGATTTCACTGAACGTTCATTTTAAAGTTCTATGAACCCATATGTAGATGCTCGACAATCTTAAAGTAATTTTTGAAAGGATTGGTTTGCTGGAATAGACCATAGAAATAATCTAGTCACTCTACTGTTTGTTAAGGAAGAAACTAAGACTCCTATCATTGGTCAGCCTTCCCTTGGTTGCTGGCTTAGTGACAAAGCCAGGACCAGAAGGCAGTCACCTCCCTTCCTGTTCTACACGTAACAGTGTTTATTTCACCTTTACTATTGAATTTCTAAGTGCTTTTTAATAGCCGCCTCAAATAAGTGGATAGTTCTTATGAGTGACCGGTTAAATTCCCTTTAAAGTTTCCAAACCCTCTTTCAGATTGCAAACCATTGGGCATTTTGCTCTTGCCCTGATTTTTACAACAGCTTTTTTGTTTGTTTGAGATTTGTGGGGTTTTTTTCCCCTTAAACTTATTATTTTAATTCTCTGGGAGATTTCTGTGCCAAGCATTTCTTATGATGTGACATGTTTTTGACCGTTTTTTAAAAATAGTATTATTTGCTTACATAGCGACCTATGGAAATTGGAAGGATTTTTGCCACAAAGAAGTAGAATAGTGAGATTACTTACTAACAAGCAGGCAGAGTGGGTGGATGGATGCATGGATTGGAAGGGAGGAAGAGAGGAAAGAATTTACAAAAAAAGAAAGAAAGAAAACCACCAAAAGCAATACTTTTTTTCTGTGACATTATTGAAGTCACACTACCAACTTGTATTATCTTTGAAAAGTATGGATAAATCTATCCAGATTTTTAAAAAGTGAGCTCAATATAAAATAATCTGTTCTTTCTTTCCCATATTCCTTTTTTCTTTTTTTTTAAAGATTTTATATATTTATTTGACAGAGAGAGAGAGCGCACAAGTAGGCAGAGCAGCAGACAGAGGGAGAGGGAGAAACAGACTCCCCCCTGAGCAGGGAGCCCCATGCAGGGCTAGATCACAGAACCCTGGGATCATGACCTAAGCTGAAGGCAGTTGCTTAACCTACTGAGCCACCCAGGCACCCCTCTATATTCCTTTATCTTACTAACAATAACCTAGACTAGCCTCATAAGAGATGAGGATGTTCGTTGTCAAAGTAAAACGAATTTCTTCTGTTTGAGATTGGTCACTGAGCCTTGTTTTATTTTGTTTTTGAAATCTGCTGGTAAACAGCAGTTAGAATCCCCACATGAGGAGCGCGTTTCTAATGCCTTACATTCCGTGGAGGTGGAGCTGCAGAAGTTAACGGAGATTCCGTGGCTTTACTATATCTTACACCCAAACGAAGACGCGGTACGTAAAATGTGGCCCACTTCTCTATTAAATGCAGACTTTGTGACAATAGAATTTGCAAAAGAGATATTCAAGGGAGAATAAATTTCAAGCACCACTTTCAAATGTGCTGCTCTTGAACAGGCGAGCAAAGGCTTTTCTATGAACAAAAGTGTCTCACAGGCTTCAGTCCATTTTCAGGAGTATGTAGCATCATGGTCTCTAATTTTTAACAAGTCACCACTCCAACAGTGTGTTGTGTTCATAACCTATTCCTGTGCTGGCTTTAAGATCGGAGTGAGGTTTCCTTCTCTTCACGTCCTGAGCAAATCCCTTTCTTGCCCCCCTCGAACAGGAGCCCCCCATGGATTGCACCAAGAGAAACAGCAGAAGCACAGTCTTTCGGATCGTGCCAAAGTTTAAAAAGGAAAAGGTTCAGAAGCAGAAGACAAGTTCACAGCCTGGTAGGTGATCCGCACTGGAAAGGAAAGTATAACCCCGTGCAAAAGATAACTTATTAAAGCCATGTCACCGAGGCGATAAAAACGTTCTGGAATTATTTGTGGCAACCCCTGCACTTTATGGAGGTACTAAATGCCACTGGATTGTACACCATAGGATGGTTAGAATGGTGAATTTTATTTTATGTTCATTTTACCACAATAAAGCAAATCCTGTCACACCTAAAGTAATCCACCCAAACGGTAGGGGTCTATAGCAATGAAGTACACAAGAAAACAAGGTGGGCGCTGGTTTGCTTCTATCTGTTTAGTGGACATCCATGCATCTATTGAGACGGTCCTTTGTCTTTGGTAACATCGGTGTATAATTTCCTTTTCTCCTTCAGAGTTTGAAGTCTACATCCCTTTGATAAAAGGAATGTAGAAACTTTCAGTTACTCCTTTAACTTGCTAAATAGACTTTTCCACCTAAAGTTACACATTGCCTTTCTCCTGTTCCAAGGACTTACTGCACCATTTCCACCCCTAAGTCATCACAGTCTACAATGACACTAGCATTCTCAAGCAAAGATTAAACTGCCTTTGGTGTTTTTTGTCTGGTTCCCTTTCCCCCTTGCCCTAGAAATTACTTTTAATGCGACAGTGTTGCCGAGGCCCCTGCAAGTTCTGTGTACATGGCGACAGGTGCCTTTCACAATCCAGTCACTTTATTATCCTTCCAAGTGAGCTAGCTCCTTTGAAAAAGTGATCTATGACCTAATTTTTGACAATTGTAGAGCAGCTGTTGAAGGGCATTTTAAAATCAAATATGGCACTTTATTATTATTTTTTAAAGATTTTACTTATTTATTTGTCAGAGAGAGAGAGAGAGAGAGAGCGCACAAGCAGGGGGAGTGGCAGGCAGAGGGAGAAGCAGGCTCCCTGCTGAGCAAGGAGCCCAGTGTGGGACTGAATGCCAGGACCCTGAGATCATGACCTGAGCTGAAGGCAGAGGCTTAACCGACTAAGCCACCCAGGCGCCCCCAAATACAGCATTTTACGACCAAATAAATTTGAATTAAGCTAATCAATGTTGAATAAAATGTATAAAACAATGATACATATTGAAAAATAACAGTGCAACTCCTCTTAGCAGTATTGACAGTTTCCAGAGGACCCTAAAGTGAGCTAGCAACCCATTTAGTGCTATCCTTGTTAATCATTAAAATCAGTGAAGTCATTGCTTGAATTCAGCCGCACCTGGAGTAAAATTCAGAAGCCCGTGTCAGATTTTCAATTTTCATTAGCACTTGTAGCTAATTCAGTTTATAACCGATTTCATATGCGGTCTTAAGGAAATCATCAGAGTGTATTTGGATCGTGGACTGTTGATCCTAATCACGAGAAGTCCATATTTTATTTGGATTGTGTGGTGTGGGTGGCTTGGAGAGGAAATTGAGCTGAAGGTAAAGGCACCCGTGCACATCAGTGAATGTCTCTGCATAGTCGGATCTCTGTGTGGATGGAGAGTCTGTAACCTGCATGGGGGAGAAAGGGAAATTGGGGTTTTGTGGAAATGACACCTTTAACCTTTCCCTCTGCTGGCCCTGCCGCTGTACTCTGTTTTGCATCTTCTTTGGCCAACCTTTGCTTTGTAATGCATTGAGCATGTAGAAATTATGGGGGTTTTGCTCTTAACTTTGGTAGTTCAAAAATGGGGCACAGAGGAAGTTGCTGCTTGGCTGGAGCTGCTCAATTTGGGAGAGTACAGAGAAATCTTCATCCGTCATGACATCAGAGGGGCTGAACTTTTGCATCTGGAAAGGCGAGATCTTAAGGTATTTCCTTTGTGCTACTCTTCTGCTTTTGAAAATTTCCCAGCAAAACAGAATGCTCTCTCCTGCTCCTCTTTTGTTATATGCTTATAGCTTGGCTTATGTCCTGTGTCCTGCAAACGGGCAGTAATCTAATATGCATTGTCCTGTGGTCGGAGTTCTTTGTGTGCTTTTTAAACAAGAATGTCAGCAGTGTTGCCCGATCAAGTATCATTCTCTGATTATTACAGCTAAAGCTTAGCATGAAGTTAATAATTTTTTTTCTCTGCATCCATTGTATGGCTATCCCTGTGCTAATATTTCCAAATAACCCATGTTTCCATCAGCTCATTTTATTAGATCAGCATGAAAGGTGATCACTGTTGCTGAAAATGACCAAAAAAACTAATAAAAGGTTAACCACTAAAAATTAATTCAAAATACCAAGAACAAAGTTTTCCTAATATGTGGAACTGGGTAAGAAACTCACAGCAGTGGCAATTGAGAGTCCTGTGATTTTGTTGTGTTTCTGACTGCCCTTTCAGAGCTCACGTGAAAAACGAGACCAATAAGTTCAAATACATTCCCTGTGAGTTACTGTTATGATTGTATTATTCTCAAAAAGAAATGTATTATTTTCTTTAGTAAATGAAGTAAAAAATCACGCTTCACTTTTGCTAGAAGGTGGCAGAGAGCCTATATGTCATTTACTGCAGAGAAAGAAAATAATTAATTCACGGTCTGCAGCAGTTCCCTTTTGTTTTCTTGGGTGGACACACAACATGGCCAAAGTAGACTATTCTATCCCAAGGTTCCGAGTAGAATTTTGTTATGTTGAGTTTTCTTACCAAACAGTGCCATTTTTAAAATTCCAAGATTGAGTAATAAGCAAGTTACAAAGTCTTTAACCTATGTTGGAGTGATTCCTTTCCTGTAGGCCAAGTTCTGAACTGCACAGGATTAGGATACAGTGATTTCCTAACAAATTCATGAACTGTTGGTGCCTTTATCTACAAATATGCTAGCAGAGATCTTGGAGCAATTAATGAGTAATATATAGGATTTTATAAAACAGAATCATACAGTCTTAGCACATTAAAAGCGGACACCACATCTACCTAAACATTTTTAACCAGAATAATAAAATGATAGATTAATTAATTACCCCAGTTGAGAATCCCAAATCTGGAAAATAGAAAAATATACAGGGCTAGATTTCCTAGAGTAGAGGTTGACTTCGAAACTTGGAATAAGTGCACACACAAAAAAAGGAAATGTAAGGGGTCGTTACATCTAACATATTATGTAATGTCTTATATCCTTGTCAGGCAGCTACTGAATAGCTATCTTAAATTTATTGCATAACGTAATATATTACGCCAGACTCTCTAGGAGCTTACATTTAATTTGCCACAAATAAGCATAAATTCCAGGGAAAGACTGAATGTGTGTGAGAATAAATAATTATATATGTATATATTACATATGTTCACACAACCACAAACATACACATAACACACACACATACACAACAAGTAAGGCAGTAAGGCAGATATTCGCAGGTTGGGAAAACAAAGCTCATACACATAGGAGGTCAAAGTTGGAGTGATAGGACTTGGCTGGAGGAAAGAGTATGAGTAAAAAGGAAATGGGTAAGAATTATTTTTGTAAACTTTCTCTTTAGCTTTATCATGGGACTTCTTGTTCTGCTTTATTTTTACTTTTAATGCAAATTACATCCCTTACCTTAAAACTTTTCTTTCAGAAATTTGCATTGACATAATCCTTTTTAACTCTTTTCCTTCCAAAATGGGGCTTGGAAGAATCAAAAACAAAATTATCTGGAAAGAGCCTGCTTTAGAGCAAAGCCATGAGGGGAGCAAATGAGCTTCCCCTTGACCTCTGGCTGTAGCTGTGAGATGGAGCAGACTCTTCGGAATGAACTCTTTAAGTCTTGTTAGAGGATCTCCTACTCCCTGTGTAACCTTATCCACTCCCATTGCTGCAAATATGGTCCATGAATACGTCTGTGGTTCACAGGTTTGTACCCCCAGCCCCGACCTCAATTTGGAAACTTTAGGATTTTATCACCAACCCCACTTGATAGTTGCCTGTCACACAGGGAGGGTTCTGCGGATGTCTTAGTAAAATCACCCCTCTCTCCCTCCAGGCTCTCGAGCCAGAGAAGCCCACGGTCATACTCAGCCCCTTCCTCTTCCTTATCCTTGTCCCCTAACTCAGTAAGCCTAGCACCGAGCCAGGTTTCTAGACTGCATCTGTTTCTCTCTCGGCTTTCCACACACCTACTGCATGCCAGGGCACCGCTTGCCTGTGTGAGGCCAGGGTTCCTAACTGGACTTTCCACTGCTACCCGTGCTCTCTCTAGCCCATTACCCACATGGCAGTCAGTGTGATCTCTTAACATCAGAACACCTTTCCCACTTCTACTGGAATAAAGACTTGCATCTTTGGGAGGTCTACACGAGACTGCCCATTTATGGAAACTGCTGTGGAATCACTGGCCCCTTGCTGGGCTGTACCCCATCCACACTGGCCATGTTCCATTTGCCCGAAATACTAGACTCTTCCTCACCTTTAGAGGTGCCCCTGCTATAGCATGTGTCTCCCACTACCCGTCACGTGGCTATCTCCTGCTCACATCTTAGCTGTTACTTTCTTATCAGCAAGACAACTAGATGTAGCAATGTGACAGTGTAAAGGTGGGAAAGGAAAAATATTTCTAAGGTGCTTTAGGAAATAAAGAAACTTCTTGTATTATTCTCCCTCCAGGAAGTCAGTAGCTAAAAGTGAGGAGCACCAAAGACAATGGCAAAGATGCAATGGTTTTGTTTGTGTGGTTGGTTTTTGTTTTTCTTTCCATTTGGGAAAGTTGCATATCTGTGCCTAGAAAGGTAACTGAATATCTACAAAGCATGTTTCTGCAAAATTAGACCTGTTCATCCAAAGAAAGAAAAGGCACATAATAAAGAATCTGATAAAAATAAATTTAAAAAACGATAACAGATGTCACGGCCGTAATTTTATCACACCCTAACTCCTAGAAGTCATGAAGGTATTGAACTCAAAATAAAAAAAATATAGCTAGATGTTAGTGTAATTCTGTGGAAAACATTCATCTTATTACACCAAAATGGTAATTCTGAGTAGAGTCTACTTCCAGCAAAGAAGTTTTTTATTCTTGAAAATAAAACATGCATATGGCCTGAAGTAGAATATTTAGTATTAAATGTATTTCTTCATCAGATAATTGTTATCACAAAGCAGAAAGAGTATTAAAATATCCCACTCAAATAAATGCAACCGCAAATGCATTTATATTTCAGAGTTAAATAGCAGGCCGCCGGCTCACTTTCTTTAGGATTTGGCCTTGCTTTTAAGTTCGCTACGTTAGCATAACTCAGGAAACACACAGTTCCTTGCCTTCAGACTGATTATGAATGACCTGGTGTCCTATGAGAAAATACTTTTTCAGGGTCAGTTGCATATTGTAAAAATGTGACCCAGAAATTATCTCCAGCTTGACAGGAGCACTTGCTATATAGAAAGAGTATTTTTCAGAAAGATTCAGAATTGTCAGTAGAAAAAAAAGAATTGTCAGTAGCTTCGCTACTATAGAATCAGAGCCCATAAAGTATATGGAAGAGAGAGAGAATGGGGGTGTGCACATGCTTACAGTCATCTCATCTATTTCATGTAAAGCTTAAAAATAAATAATGCTTGGGGCGCCTGGGTGGCTCAGTGGGTTAAGCCTCTGCCTTTGGCTCAGGTCGTGGTAGGGTCCTGGGATCGAGACCCGCATCGGGCTCTCTGCTTGGCAGGGAGCCTGCTTCCTCCTCTCTCTCTGCCTGCCTCTCTACCTACTTGTGATCTCTCTCTGTCAAATAAATAAATAAAATCCTTTAAAAAAAAACAATGCTCTTCGCTTATGGAGTAGGACGGATATTTGGAGTATCATCTCAGACACATAATTTTGTGGTACCTCATAATCTTGTTTTTGAGGCTGCTTTGGAAGCCATCTTTTTGCTAATTTTTTTTTTTTTTTAAGAATTTATTTGAGAGAGAGAGAACATGAGAGGGGAGAGGTCAAAAGGAGAAGCGGACTCCCCGCTGAGCAGAGATTCCCGAAGCGGAACTCGATCCTGGGACTCCAGGATCATGACCTGAGCTGAAGTCAGTTGCTTAACCAAATAAGCCACCCATGTGTCCCTTTTTGCTAATTTTCAAATATTTCAAGCCCTCTGTTTTTTATACCAAATTGGTTTGACTTCACATATTAGCCAATCAGTTGTGCCTGTTAACCTTAAAGAAACTTTAGGGCTCGGGGGCCTTCACCCTTTTCGGGTTATGAATATCATCACCACTGTCTTGTATACATCTCCTTCATTCCTGCAGCAAGGATTTATTTGCCAAGAGCCTGCTGTGCGCTGTACATTCTGGAATCATCCTCCCTCTCTGAAAACTAACTATTGAATTCTTGGCCTTTTAAAGGAAGACAGTTCTGTAAGAACAAGGAGGGTTCTGAGGGAAAGGAGCCACAAATGTTCTGAGGAAAAGCATCAACCCACAGTTAGCCAGGTTGAAGTAATTTCTTATACTTTTGTCTCGCAAAGTAGAAAGAATATTTAAACAGTCCACTCAAATCAAAGACTCTAAATATAACCATAGATGCACTGACGTTCCAAATTTAGGTGATGGCCACTGATCTCTGTCTTTAGGATTAGGCTTTACTTTTAAGTACTATTGTAGGAAGAAAGTATGTGGTTGCCGTAAGACTAGTTGCAGCGGCCCTGATGTCTTCTGTCACTGTTCTCTGAGATCCCAAAAGGACCTGTGTTTTGAAAAAGAAGCAGCAGAAGAAAAAGGTTCTTCATGACTCTGAAGAACCACCATTGTGTATAATTTCTGAGACTGTTACATTTCAGGGTTAGTGTAGGATGTGATTTCTTTTTTTTTAAACTTGTTGATAATTTTTCAATGTCAGGTTAGTTTCGCTTTATAAATGATTTTCATAGCTTATACTTCCTAAGTCATTGAATATAAACAATGCTAATTACGCTATTTGCTAATGAAATATTTAATCCCCAGTTTTCTCTTGTCAGTAAACGTCTTTCTTTTCCTTCTCCTTCTGTTTTTTTTTTTTACCTTTTCTTTTTTTTCTTTTTCTTTTCTTTTTTAGGACCTGGGGATAACGAAAGTGGGTCATATGAAGCGAATTCTCCAGGGAATTAAAGAACTTGGAAGGAGCCCTCCCCAGGCTGAGTTGTAATCATATTGGTGCTATTCCTTGGAAGGGAAGTTATTGCTACTTAATACAAAGCTCTTAGAAGCAATGGTCTGTTTCTGTACTTTTCTGCCTAGAAAGCAAGTACCAGGGAAGCACCTCTATGGCTTGATATCTTGCTGTGGGTGAAAATTTTCATTTGAGGTATTAGGAAATATTTTTGTGCCAAAAAAATATACATTCCACAAAGCCATTTACTTATTGTGCAAACTTGACGTGTTCAGATATGCTCATATTAGTAAGAAGGTGGGAAGAATCCGAGATAATTGCGTGGTCTGAAGGGTGGAAACGTTTACTTACATTGTACTTTCCTGAAACTTGTTCAGATGGAATGTTCTTACCATATGACTGCATAACAATATGTGGCTAAAACTTCTAGTTTTCATTATTGGAGGCATTGGCTTCTTCCTTAAAAATCACTGGTTAGGAGACTAAGATATACATTAGTTTGTGTTTTGAATGCTAGATTGGGTGTCAACTGAGATTTCTAGCATTCAGTGGTCAGGGAACATGATTGAAACCCCTCAAATATTATGAATGAATGCAGATCTTAATGCACGGCATTCCTGCCTGACTGGTCTTTCTTTTTCTTGCATGTCACATGTAGTATCGTAGAACTTAGCTTTAATGTCAGCTTTAATGGAATTTAATTTATTATTACCGAAGTTACCTTTTTGTTGGTTCAAGGCACTTTTCTGTTCTTTGATGGGGGCTTTTGGATAAATATTCTGTATTTAAGAATTTGTGAACATGTGTCTGTGCCATAATCAACAAATGATACACATTTTATGCAGGCCAATTCAATGTCACTCTATCATCAACAGTAGACATGCGCATTAAGAAACTCTCTGGATATTTTTATAAAATTACATGTTTTGTTGCTGAACTAAAAGCTTATTATAGCTTCCTAAACCAAAATTCCCACATTTTGTTATTTTTTTGTTTTAATTTAGTATTTATTTAATACTCTGTTTGCATTTATAATATAGTGAGCTATTGACACCCAGGAGTTTCCCCGAGGCCTCAACTGGGATTCATATACTGATTGGTCACCCAGACTTACCTGCTAGCTAGAGTAACTACTGATAAAACTTCTCAATGAGAGATTTAAATTTTTAAATTTTTTCTTAAGGGCTTTATATTATTATTATTACTATTATTATATTATTATTATTATCTCACTTAATTCTTATATCAAGTAGATAGCATTTTCCTTTTCCTAAACCACTATACTTCAGTGTAAGCTTATTAGGAGTCAACCTTACAATTACCAAATCTTTGAAAGCCAAAGGCATACATGTCAAAAAGTCATAAAAATATCCTTAAACAATCTTTCTTTAAACATTATATACCAAAAATTAATTGTAATATTTAAAAATCTTCTATATAAGAGAAGAAAACAGGGTATTGACCCGGTGGTGACAATTTTCATGAAGTAGCCTTCTAAGTAGGTGCTCAATAGAAAAACATACACACCCATGTACATACACGTTTCTACGTGTCTATACACACATGCGTGTACATTCACACTTACGTATGCATCATCTTGAAATATACTCTCATTGATATTTTCTAGATAATTATTTGTCAAATGCCTAATGAGAAATATTATTGAGAAAGCATTTAAAAATGAATACTGTCAGACATAGAATTTCATTAAAGCAAAGGAGTTTAAATATTTGACACTTTAGTCTTATTTATAAATTGGGCATTTAAGTACCAGTAAAATCACAAAATTTTGATATCTTAAAAATAAATGAGCCTGGTGGGTTCCTGACCAAATGTGTCTGACTATATGTTTTACCTAAGTTGTGAATAAATGGAAATTTCCCAAAGGGAATTACATCAAGTAGTGTGAAAGAGTCAGAAACTACTCATTTAATATTATAATGTTACCCACACTTAGGAAATCAAAGGGCTTCTTTTATAGTCCTCACCTCTCCAGCCCCTGAAGGTATCCTGCTTTTCTAGGCATTTCCCTATGAAATTAAAATGGAGATGCCAGCTGTCAGATCACAGATCCCTATCCAGCTCTACCAAAAAAAGAAAGGTAGGGGCAAAGAGGCAAGGAACTCTAGAGAAGAATTAATTAATAGAAAAATCTTTACTGATTTTCATTCACGCAAAATACCCCTTTGCCACTAGAAAAGATTTAAGCTATTACACGTTCAGAATTTGAGAGTAAGATGAAGATAATTAAATTTTTTGTTTGATGCTGATCTTTTTACTCATAGGTAATAACTCTTATCTATGCTATAAAACCTCAATTATTGGACTCTTTAACTAGAATTTTCTTGCAGATGGCTTTTGGATGAGGGAAATCCTTTAAAATGACAATTTTGATATCTTTTTTGTTGTTGTTAAAGAAGAGAAATTTTTCCTGTATGCTTTGTCTGTGCATGATGGATGTAGGACCCAGATTCACACCTTATTCACATCTGTTGGCCAAGATGGTGTCCTCAGAGCCTCCCTAGGTGCCCATTAGCATCAAAGAGGAGCCAGCTTATAGTAGATGTGGCTAAGAATAAAAAGTAGGAAGAACTGCTCTCTGGAATCTGATCACAGCTAAGGGGAGTGCAGGTGGGGCCTCTTACCTTGATCCATTCGTAAGCTGAGCTGAAAAGCTTAGCCCTGCTCCTAGTTGCCAGCTGTAACTGCCATTCTGCTGCTAGGCTCTCCCACACCTGGATAATTTGGAAGGGATGAAGGGGAATCACAGCCCAGCCAACATCCACTCCCTTACAGTCTTATTTTCCTGAGGAAGAATTTGAGACAGATGTGTGTGTGTGTGTGTGTGTGTGTGTATACATATATATGTGTATATGTGTGTGTGTGTGTGTATTTTTTTTTTTAAGATTTTTTTTTTTAAGTAATCTCCACACCCAACGTGGGGCTTGAGCTCACAACCCCAAGACCAAGAGTCCCGTGTTCTACTGACTGAGCCAGTCAGTAAAGCATGGGACTTCCAAGAAGGAAAAGGACAGGGTCAGGCCTAAGTAAAATTTCAAAGTGCGCCCCCCACCCCCGCACTTTTTTTCCCCTTCAGTGTTACTCCACTTCCCTTCCCACCTCCTGGCTTCCCGTCTCCCACATGCCCGTACTGTGATGGTTGCTCAAATCCTCACTGCCATGTGCTACCCTTTCTTCATCAACTCCCCAGCCAGAAAATGACCCCTTTCATCTCTCCCCACTCAAGTGCCCATTATGGGTCATCTGAGCAAAGTGTTAGGAAGAGAACAATTTAAAGAAACGAACTTTCCAGTTTGCGTTTCATAAAAGGAAACCTGGTAATCTAAATAAATTGGTGGGTTGGATAATTTGGAGACTGTGATATAGATCGCTCTGGCTGAGATGAGATGATCTGTGAATGTCCCAGACCTGTGTTGTCCGATCTTGTAGGGACTAGCCACATGTGGCAGTTTCAGTTTACATTGATTTAATTAGAAAGTTAGTTTCTCAAGTGCACCAGCCACATTTCAAGTGCTCAGTCACTATAATAGACAGTACAGATGTTGAACATTTCCATCACTGCAAAAATTCTACTGACAGCACTGATCGAGATCATTGCTACTCAGATGTGGTCCATGGACCAGCAGCATCCATACCACCTGGGAGCTTAGAGATATGCACTCTCAGGTCCATTCTGGACCTACCATATATCAATCTTCTTTTAAACAAGATTTGTCAGTGATCAGCATGGGCCTAGCCACATTTTAACTCTCCCAGCTATTAAGGATTTGAGTTCTTCAAAAAGCCCGTAGAATAGCTCATTCCCCAACCCACCACTTCCTAGAAATGCCAGAAATGAGTTTTAACTCCTTCATCACCCTCACTGAGTTTTCTTCTCAATGCTTTTTCCTGATTCTGGTTCTAGATAAACCCTGCCTACCCATGGGTTTTATTTTGGTAGCTAAGGTAAAATGGGAGATTGGCTGACCAACAGAGCTGGCCCCTCTCCAGCTCCCCGCGTCACAGCTGAGTCACTAACAATCCACTTCTGCTCAGTTTCTTGCTCATGTGGCATTCTCATTTGTTCACAACTTAAGTCACAGGGAACATTTCAGAAGAATATGTACCGAGATAAGTGAAGACCGGGTCAGTCTCCTACAACTTGTACATTTCACTTTCTCTTATCACTAGATTATCTTGTTGACATAGTTCATACTTGAGGATACAGATAGCACATGCACACAAAATGAATAACGAGGCGTGGGAAAAAAAAAAAAAAAAAAGAAAGAGCCAAAATGAGTACAAGTAAACTGAACATGTCATCAAAGCCCTCAAAGAGGGCACATTTTGCTGGACTTTTTTTTCTTATTATGCCAAGTTATCTTGATTTTTCAGACAGTTAATTCTGTAAAGTAGGGCCTACGATATATCATATTTTTGATCCTTAAAATACAAATTATTTAATTCTCTAATAAGATCTTTCCCAGTGATTTATTGTCAATACTTAATCATTTTTACATACTGATATCATTTACCAGAACATTACTGCCTAGAGATTCTTTAGCTAATCTTAAGGAATAAAGAGGACAATACTTTAGTCCTAATAGGAGTTATTTTTAATAGGATTCAAGAAAGAATATATTCATGCAAAGCTATGACTTAGAAAATTACAGTGGAAATCTCTATATACATCATTTATGAAGTAAATTATCTATTCTGTCAGACTGGGCTGAAATACAGTGGACTTTCACATTATACAGATGTGAATTCTTAAAGGATAGAGTTTTTTGCTGAGCTCCATAAACATTACATCTCTCAGCCTTGACCTTTAGGATCTCTCCTTCCCTCTCCTGGCAGGATGAACTCACCCTGCATTTTTCAGATGCAAACTAGGTAAATTGGTTCAGTGTGTGATAATAATCCAAGTGGCAGTTTTAAAACACCAAGTTTTTATAATCAGCTGGAAAGAGTGAACCGTGAAGATTCTTCACATACTAACTACTGGTCAATGGCATAACCTCCCTGGCAGTTCCCACGGTGCTTGGCAGCCACGTTCCTCCCTGTCTGGCTTGCCCCCACCCAGTATCATGGGGCCTGGGACCTGTTTGTCTCTGCTAGGCATCTCTCCCAGTGACTTTTGTATAATGATCTCTCTGTCAAATGGTAATATGATGCCTTCGCAGTAGGATGCCTTCCTAAAGAAACAACCAAAACTTCAAAAAGGCAACGACTATTAGTTTTTTAATACCCAAAGCATTCTTTACCTTTATTATTGCTTCTTTTTATTATTGTCTCCAAATTTCGTTTAGAGACATTTCTGTGGGCAGAAAAAACTATAAAGGTTTATCATTACAGAGAACAGAGAGACAAAAGACAGCTGGACTGTACGGATTTGTATACTTCTTTTGTTATTTTCAGGAAAATAAGTTTGATAGTAACTGAAACTGCACTAAACTCAGTAACAGTGTTTTAGAGAAAAACCCATATTGCTACTGTAGATGAACAGACTGATTCCCCTTATGTAACTAAGCTATTCTGTTTACACACCTTTATATTTTATCTCTTAATTTTTGATACACACCCAAGCTTATATTGGAAAAACGGATACCAAGCCACTACTTAAAAGCTATAAAAGCTCCACATAAAATATTTCATTTTAGCTACAAGTTATTCATTGCATAGGAATTTATAAATAGTCTGGGTATTTCATAGGAACTGCATTTCAAGAGTAAAATAATCTTATCTAAAAACATAGGGATACTTTTAAAATGCATTAAGATAAGTTCCATATTAAGTTGATGATACCACCGAAGTAGGATAATGCAGTTAGATAAACAAGCTAAAAAGAAAAAAGAATATATTTTGTGGTCCTTACTGTTTGCACTATTGTTTACCACAGCTTAGCCATATCTGTTTGTATATTCTAAGTATTAAGCTGATATGTAGCTGAAGATTTCTTACAGTTCTGGCAACTGGTAACTAGTGCTGTGAAAGATTTTGGTATTGTAACCTTCCCAGTTTTGTGAGTTATATATTGTATATTGAAGATGACTAATAAATTGGAGTAATATATTTATCTAGAGCTGGGAAAATATGATAATTATTTTCAAGTCTTCAAGTAAGTTGTATGGAATTTGTTTCTTCCTCTCAAGTGAGATACAAGTCTCACTTTTATGTTAAAATGTCTATTTATACAACAGGTTTCTCCTTTTACTGGTTTTATTAATTTTCATATTAAAATTTTTCTTATCTTTTGATACCACAATAATTACCATGCTGGTTATTCAGACTGCCAAGATGTATTTTAGTTTGCGGGAATTTTGGCAGACAAAATATTTAATAACAAACCAGCTTTGTATATTTTGTGGCTTTGGGGGCAAGAATTTTACCTTCGAAACTCTATATGAGGCAGTGCTGATATTAACAAAGTCCATGATAAGACAGTATTACTTGTGATCATCAGTAGAAGGTTTTCTCAAGTTGTATAAATCAGTGCATTTATTTATTTATTATGTTGTGAAATTTAATCTTTATGCAAAATGCATATTCTAGCTCTTTTCTTTGTTACTGCTGTTGCTTAGAGTGTAATAGGTCTGTTAATGATTTACTTACGTACTTGAAGTACTCATTTCTGTCAAACAGATGCCCAGTTTTTTTCCTTGTTAAAAAAAAAGGTATCTTTTTTACCATCATCCATAACCAAATAGTAATAGGGATTTGTTAAAAAATAACTTGCCTATTTAAAATAAATACAGAAAAGGGCATAATGCCAAAATGAAATCAGCAGTATTAAGAATTTAATATAACCAAGGGATTCACTGTGCCATATTTTCTCAATATATATTTTATCTTCAAGTCAGAACTTTTTTTTGTGATAAACTTTGTTTTTCTTGTAAAAGAGATCTCAGCAATTGTATGCTATTCTAACACTGACTATTCTAACACTGACCCCTGAGATTCTTGAACCCCAAAATATCGACTTCTAGGGCCCAGCTTTAGATTCCAGGGTGTGCATTTTTAAGGCATGTTTGCATTTGACTGGTCTGCTTTACAAATAGTAACCTTGATGGATAATGCTTTATTTGTTTCTGTCAGTTAAGTCTGTGGGACTTGAATTTGAGTTTTGAGTTACTTTTGTTTTAAAAAGTATTCTTTGTTCAACTCTTTAAAAAACTAGAGCCTGCTTCCTCCTCTCTCTCTCTGCCTGCCTCTCTGCCTACTTGTGATCTCTGTCTGTCAAATAAATAAATAAAAATCTTAAAAAAAAAAAAACAAAAAACACAAGGGCATAACCTCCCACAGGGGATAAAATCAGGTGTTTTTTAGGAAGAAAAAAAATGTCCTGACGTAATGTGAGGCAATGTTGTACACGAAAAGAACCGATTTAACAGGTCGCAAATTCAACCATTTATGGTTTTACGGTGTGAGCAATGGGTGAACTGTGAACTGCTTAAGATCTATAGTAGGAGATTAAGAATTAATTTGCTATAGTTTTAAAGAGAGTTTTGTGTTAATTTTACTGTTGCACAAGCAATTATTGAAGGCAGGAAAAATGTAAGAGAAACATCATATTGAAATATGGAAACACCATAAAGTAAAGGGAGCTTGAGCTGGTAATTTGGCCAAGATTTGGAATGGGTAGTTTGAACATAGATATTTTCCACCTTATTTCATAGAAACGCAGAACATGTGTGAGATGAAGGGTAGGCACAATACCACAAAACCCAAAAAAGTCACACTAGTCCAGTCTGAGACTGGACCTGTGTGGTATCAAAATAGCCAGTGAATTCAGAGAGCTCATTCTATGGTGGCAGGTTAGAAGTCTGTGAAGAAGGCAGTTTGGATGACCTCATCATTTGTGTTTATCACATGATGCAAATTTCTGTGCTTTGTCAACTTCGTGATTGACAAAAATTAATTGTCAAAATTAATGGTATTGTAAATAGCTGAATCACATGATTCTGGAGTCGGAAATGTGGTTTAGATTTATTCGGTTCTATAACTGACTGTGGCACTGGCTCCCTGTGTCTTTTTTACGAACTGTTTATGTTTTGGTGTTTCAACATTCCCAATTAGAAACGGCACACAATATTATGAATTTTAAGTACTTGATAATTTTTCTTTTACAGCAGAAGTTATGTATGTGAGAATCATGTTTAAATTTGCCAATTCTTTCCAGCTGTCGTTTGATATACAAAGGACTTCCAAAGCTATAATATGAAAATTTAAAGTCCAAACTAAATTCCTGATGTTCAGTTTGCAAGGAGAGTGAAGTTACATTAATACTGTCCATACCAGAGTAAGTTATGGGAATTTTCATCTCTGTACTATAGGTTCATATTATTCATTCACTCCCACTTCTAAAATCTTCTGAAATTAAGAGAAATTTTGTTTTTTCTACACTCAACCCAAACAACTATTTTATAGTAGCATATACTTTTTTTTTTTTTTTCCAAATGAGATCTTCATGTCTTATCTTAGATTAATACCTGAAAGAGGAAAGTGTCTCCTTATATCAGTGGTTACAAAAGTGAAGTACAGGACTTTCTTGTTTTACCCTGTGATGTCACTTACTCTCTGTACTAAGTGAATCCTGAATGTTTCCCCTGCTGTTTGGTCTTCCATTCTTTGGCTGCCCAATGGAGCTCCCTTATGCAAATTACCTTTCCAACTTCCTGTAAGGAGACTAGAGATTGTTTTCATTGTTACCATTATGGAAATCTGAGTACAGTTAAAGGGGAAAAATCAGAATAGTTTTGTTAAAATTATTAAACATGGGATGAATATTGACTTTTTTTTTTTTTTTACCTGACATTTGAATTCAGTCACTGACTGATACTGAAAAATTTTGTTCCTAAATCTGGTATTTATTATGGCATACTATGATAACTCGAAGCTCCTGTTACATCCCCTCCCCCTAAAAACATTGAAACGATGAGAGGGTGTTAGCTGCACAATAGAGGGAAAAACCAGAATCAGAACTCGTCTGCAAGGGATTTTGATCTGTCTTCATGCTACAACCTAGTTTTCAAGAAGACAGGTCTCTAAATGGTGACTCCAGAATGATTTGGTACAGTGACAGGAAGAAATTATTTTCTGGGTATTTGGTTCTCATGATGACCTGGTATGCAGATGACTCTAGTATAATTCAAGTAATTGTAACTTTTATTCGATCCTACCGTGTTTACAAATCTCAGTCCTGCAAGAGGTTTCTAATATACATGATGATAGGGAGGCAAGAATTGCAAACCTAAAGCTTTTTTTGTTTCCTCACCTTCCTTTACTTGAAAAGCTTTCAGAAAGCTTGTGAGAGGGGACAGTTTTCATAGCAACGTGACGTGATTATGTGTCTCTGCCAAGAAACTCATAAACCAAAATATGGAACAAAACTATGGCTTAACCCCAGTCTCGGTTTTGGATGGTATAAGCAAAAGCATTTCATATATGAAAGTTTTCTCAGTGTTTATGCAGTGGCATAATTCATGGTCTGTCCATTTCAAAAGTAGAATTGGCATTTTATGTTCTATTTCTAATTGTTAAGTGAAGCAATAGTCCCGGTGCTTCAGTCAGCCCTCGGTCAGTGATTTTTCTCTCCAGTGCTTTTGCCAGAGTTTTTAGCAACCAGTTTTCCTAACTACATTGTCTGCTACCTCTAGTTCATGTTGCACGTGGTCCGTGGAGTGGTCGTTCTAAAACACATGTCGCTTTGTCATTCCTTTGCTAAAAATTCTTACATAGGTTCTCCTGTTTATAGAGGAACCTAAGTCCTTAGCGTGACAGATAAGGGGCTCTCTGGCTTTGCCTCATCCTACGCTTTTAGCATCCTCAGCTACCATTTCCTCTAGAGACCTTTGGTAATTCAGGAATTTGAAGCTACTCCCAATTCATTGCCTTGGCATAATCACTTGCCAGAGATCGATGCTTTCAAAACTCCGTTCAGATTTAACTTTCTCTGAAGTTCTACCTGACAACTCGTCCCCAGCCAGAGTTAAGTATTCCGTTCATGCTCCGTAGCACCTTGAAACTTTCCTCTGTTAAAATAACATCACATTTCAATAATCTGTCTATGCCTGCCTTTCTACCCTGCTCTCTGAATTTCTCTTTGTAGTTTCAGTGAGGAGTTAGCATGTCATAGGACTTCAGTCAATGTTTTTGAAGGACTGAAGGTAGGAGAGCACCCGAACTTCTTTGTATTTTTATACTTTTACAAATGCAAGCTTAAACTACCGTGAGTCACGCGAGGAGGTGTGTATTCACGAGCAGGTCGGCATGCACACACTCTGGGCAAGCCAGCAGAGGATGAATGTCAAGGGAGAGGGATTGTTTGGAAAAGGAGTATCATTCATTTGCTTTAAATTAGAAATATTTACCAAATCTGAATTCTTGTTTCTACAAATGAGACTTAGAAAATTTCCACATTACTGTGAAATTCTTGTTTATAATGCACAAATACGCCCTAAAGATTACCTTTCTCCTTTGCAGACACATTCAGGGTTCACAGTTATTTAAAACACATACATTGGTCACCTATACAAAATAAGATTTAAGAAAGAATCAAAACCAATAATGGTGAAATTTTCTCAAAAGTAATAGTTAGCCAGAGATACAGGCTGAATTTGTATGATTGCAGGTCATTTGTAGCTAATGATTATTTCATTTTTTTATGATGCAATGTTAGATAGCTTGTCTGTACTGTTATCAACCCTTATAGAACATAAAGACTAAAATCTAATACCTAACAGTTTGTTTTTCTATCACGATTCTATGAAATCTTTCCCCCGGTCCCAAATCATGATAAAGTTCAACACAAAAAGTTCTTCATAGTTAACAATGTCTAAAAATGAAATAAATAGTAATAAAAAGTGCATGTCATTAAATTAAATGCCCTCTTCCTTTGCTCACTTGAGAGACATTTTTCTACCTGCTCTATACTTGGCACTTAATTAGATGCTGGAAAAACAATAAAGTTTGTCTTCAGAATTATTTTCTACAGGCTAGGAAATTAGGTGGGGACAGATTTTAAACCAAATATTTCTCCGGTGACTTCAGAGTAGCCTTGTTCCACCCAAAAAATTAATCAAATTCTATGTCATAAAGAATTGTTCCCATTTTTATGTCCAGTTTTTACACAAACACAATGTTTGACCATCACTTTGTCAAGTACATTTCTTCATCATTCTGTAGAACCCCGTTTCCACAACCATATGTGCTATGTGTGGTCCAAGAGACTAACAGACTTGTCAAACTAGGGTTAAATTTCAAGTCCATTTTAGGAAGGTGCATATCCCTATTAATGCCACATACACCAAAATATATGAGGTATGCGTTGTAAACCCACAGTAGAGGGGAAAAATTACAAAGTTATGCTTTCTGGTATACTTCAAAGACTCTGCTTGAAGTTATGGATTGGTATTTCCACGTCATTTATTTTTAATGGGGAGTGGGGAGTACTAATATTTAGCAGGTAGCATACTTATCTGAGAATATAGTAAATACACAACTAGTGTTTGTATGCCTTGGTGTCCTGATATAGATGAAAGAAAACAAAAACATTTGAGTCATAAAAAATTAATTTCTCTGAATATCTATTGATGGTTAGGCAATAGGGTTCCTTTATGCAAATGGAAAAATTCTTTATCTTTATTTTCGGTAAGTGTGGAAAAAACCTGACTTGTGTGTGTATTTACATTTTGATGGGCATATTTTGAAGTCATTCTTTTCATCAGTATCAAGTATCAACCATTTCTTTGTTCTCTAGCAAAAGGGAATTCTTACTTTGATACAACTTTACTCTTTGTTCGATATTATAAAAGGTCCACAAAAGAAGGTGGCTCAGAAGGCTGAGCATTTAATTTCACCTTTCAATGAAGATAATCAGTAATTTTTTGCCTCTTATTTACCATCATGTTGAAAACCTAACAGTAGAGCTCCTTTTGTCCCTTACATTTCAAAAGATAATTTTAATCTAGCCTTTGCCCTATTATTTATCATTAAGAATTTACTACATTTTGGTAGTTGGTTTTGAAACTTTTACTTGTATCTGAAAGATGCAGATCATATCTATTTATTACACAATGGGCTCTGTTTGCTGCAGAAAAGAGTGAAACTTTTAACTGCTTAGCACACTTGCCAGTGAAATATACCTGACAGAGCAGAGGTTATAACTTTGGCTCTAATTACTTTTAATAATGGTAAGAAAATGTGTTTTGTTTGTTTACATGCTGTTTACAATGGCATAATTTTTTAAATATATACAATTGAGATATTTATTGCATACTATTTTAAAGATGTTTTATGTGTTTTCACCTTTGGAATATATTGTTACAGTTACTTATACAGATAATTTGGGTGGCTTTGTTAATGTAGCTAGTAATTTTTATGACTACTAAGTGACCAGTTTTCCGTGCCTTTTATTGTGGGATGCATGATTATGTATTTATTGTACGGAAGTCACTGATGTGTGTATTTTTGTACTTTGCTGAGAGTAATGGTTGATCTCGATGTACATGATGATGAGAGATGCCTTTCCCATAGGGCACTGCCTTGAGATCGTCCTTCTCAAATAAAAAAAGAATGCATTTGGAAAATGTGTGAAGCCTACTTTTTTGTGGCAGGAAACCTTAGTTTTTTAATTACACTTTTTATTTTGAGATCATTGTAGATTCACATACAGTTGTATGAAAAAAAATACAGAGAGGGATTGTGTGTCCCTTTTACACATTTCCTCCCCATGATAACATCCGGCAAACCGAGAGCACAATATCACAACCAGGATGTTGACATTGACAGAGTCCAGATGCTGGACAGTTCTCTCACTCCAAAGCCACACCAGGATCCCTTGGGTTGCCCTTTATAGCCACACCCACTTCCCTTCTGCCTTCGTCCTCTCCTTAACCCTAGCAACCACTCATCTCTCTCCACTTCTGTAATTTTGTCATTTCATTTTGTATTAGTGGAATCATACAGTATATGACTTTTTTTTTTTCTACTCAGCCTAATTCCCTGGAGATGAGTCCGAACTATTGCATGGAACAATAGTACAGTTCTTTTGTTGCTGCGTAATACCCATGTGGTGGGGGAATTCTTAACGGTAAAACATAATTTAATTTACTCTTATAGCAAATGAGTCCTTGATGTTCACCAATAAGCCCTTGTTAACCAAATGGATGGCAGGTGCTGTCTCCAGTGGTAAGGATCTATGACCAGCCCTTTGAGATTGCTGTCTTGTGAGGAAAAAAGATTATTGGAACAGAGTGATGTGCACCGGTAAAAGAAAAATACATCGGGGTGCCTGGGTGGCTCAGTGGGTTAAGCCGCTGCCTTTGGCTCGGGTCATGATCTCAGGGTCCTGGGATCGAGTCCCGCATCGGGCTCTCTGCTCAGCAGGGAGCCTGCTTCCCCTCTCTCTCTCTGCCTGCCTCTCCATCTACTTGTGATTTCTCTCTGTCAAATAAATAAATAAAATCTTTAAAAAAAAAATACATCACCAAGTATGTGGGGAGCACGGAGGAAGGGAATGTGTAATGGAGGCTTTGGGGCATCTTCCTGAATAGGGGACATTGAGTTGGATTTTAAAGCTGTTAGCGAAATACGTGTGTAAGAAAGGCAGAGGTAACAACACAAGGGACAGCAAAATGGGATGGCAGGTCCAGCCTGGTGTTGCTGAAGCATGAAGGGAGAGCAGCAAGAGACAAGATGGAACTTGAGCAGTGATTTGCATTTGAGACATGAACAGATCAGTGGCCTCTGTGGGGTAGGATTGACCTGCCAAGGGCTGAAGACGGAGATCAGCTTGAGGCTATAGAAAAGGTCTAGGCGAGAGGCGGTGAGGGTCTTCTCTAGGGTGGTTTTAGTGGAGCTGGAAAGGAGGGAACAGATCTGACAAATACTAATGCATAAATGGCCTTCACAGGCAGACTGGCTGTGGATGAAGGAGGAAGAAGGAAGGAACCCAGGTTTCTACCAACTGGAAGGGAAAACAGCAAGGTCAAATTCAGATTCAAACTTCATGGGTTTGAGATGACCGGAGGATGTCTATTAAGATCTAGGACAATATTAGAGAGAGGTGTGGGAAGGAAATAGAGATCTGGGAGCCCTTGTCAGGTGGGTTGAAGCCATTAGAGAAGATGAAAGTGTCCTTAAAGATACTCAGGAAGTCAGAACAAAGACCTGTGGTGTGGGACTCAGACCTCTGAGGAGGGAGCAAGATCCATCAGATGTGCCTCTCGAAGATGGGTTTGGTGGGATTGGCTCTGGGGGTTCCAGAAGAAGAAGCTGGAGAATAGAACCAGCCGCCTCTGCCAGGGAGATGGGTGGCGTCCAGGACACATCAGCAGCAACGGTGAGTAAAACAAGAAAAGTGAGTCCTTCCTCCTGCCTTCTGTTTCCCCGCTTGTGCCCCCATTGGCAGAATGGGTGGGAAATAAGCTGACAGATGTGGAGCGCCGTTTGTACTGTGGATCCGGAAACCCAGCGTCCCAGAGCATAGCATCGAAGGGTATATTTGGAGCCAAGACCTACCAGTCCAGTAAGTGGCCTCTAAAGCTGGTGAAGCACTCTTCTTTAAGGACAACACTCGTGGAGCACCGGAGGCGGGGCTCAGCGGTTTAAGCATCTGCCTTCAGCTCAGGTCATGATCCCGGGGTCCTGGAGTGGAGCCCTGCCTGGGGCTTCCTGCTCCGTGAGGCGTCTGCTTCTCTTTCTTCCTCTGCCCTTCTACCTGCTCGTGCTCTCCCTCTCCCTCTCTTTCAAATAAATTAATAAAATCTTTAAAAAAAAAATACTCATCACTTTCAGTGAAAAGTGGGGCAAGAAGCTGAAAGATTCTTAGTTTGAAAAAGAAAATTTAAAATAAATAAAATCGTAAAAAAAAAAGTTAGAAAAAGAAAATTCAGGGATGGGGAGTGGGGGTAGATGTAGGAAGATAAGAGCTTGTACGTAAGAACTGTCTTCAAATCTTTGAAGGACTCTCCAGAAAGACTGGGTTTGCACTCATCCTAAGTAGGAAAAGGGAGATTGACAAGAAAAATGCCACATCTAGAGATGCGCTGAACTGTCTCACGGAATGTGTTCCCTTTTGAGAGAAGAGTTCAAACACAGGCTGCAGGAATGTAAACTCCACTTGGGAAGACAATTTGTTCATCAGTGTGACCCAGTGCATGGAACAGTACTCAGCACATGGTGTGCGCACAGTATCTATTTGTTGACTAGGTCATAAGTAATTCAGACAACAGATCAGAAGACCAGAACACCTCAGGGTCCCTTTCAATCTTGCAACTGCTTATACATAAAGGAAAAATATGCAGGGTCCTAACCAAATTAGGAAACAAAGGAACCAGAGTTTAAAAAAAAAGCTCTGCAAAAGCTTGTCATCCAGCGTTCGGTTTCAGAGCAACCGAAATTTTATGCATCTCCATGGTGACCTGAGGCACAGCTTGATTCTGAAGGGCTTTCTGAATCATCGTATTAAATTACTTTCACTTTAAAATGCAAATTATATTTTACTTTACACTAACTCTTTTTAAAGAAGTAATGTGTTATATAACTATCCTTCTTGATTAATCAGAAAGCCCCTTTCCTAATCTTGGCAGCCAGTGGTTCATAGGCCATCTTAGTCCCTTTGGGGCTGTTATAACAATGCACAGATTTTGAACAACAGACATTTATTTCTTACTGTTCTGGAGGTTAGGAAGTCCCAGGATTGGGACAGGGCACTGTGAAATTCGGCTTCTGGTAAAAACCCACTTTCTGGCCAGAAATTACCATCTTCTGTGTCCTCACTTGGCAAGAAGGTCCAGTGAGCTCTCTGGTGTCTCCTAATCCCATTCCTGAGGGCTGCACTCTCATGACCTAGTCACCTCCCAAAGTCCCCACTGCCTAATACATTGGGGGTTAGGATTTCCACCAACATTCAGACCATAGCATAGTGCTAGCAAATTAGAATTTTCACCAGGAAATCTAAACACAGATTATTATTATTATTATTATATATAATATTAGTATAATATAATAATATGTCTTATTATTATTCATTATTTATTTTAGAAATCAGAGTTGTCCCAGTAGTCCAAGAAGTTGAATCTCACCTTTCCTCCCCTTGCCCTGGCCCCAGTGTGTGTCTCCCTTGGTCCCTGTGCCCCCAGTGGTGCATTCGCAAAATGTGACCACCAGTGCTATGGTTGGTAATGTTCAGGAGCTAGTCTTATGGTGGGGATGGGAGTACCAACCACAAAAATGAGAGGCGGCAGATAAAAAAGAGTAGCATCCTAGCCCCGTATAGTACCTCTTAGTTTGAGGGACTACATATACTCCTCATAACAAC
Source organism: Neogale vison (assembly GCF_020171115.1). Lineage (NCBI taxonomy): Eukaryota > Metazoa > Chordata > Mammalia > Carnivora > Mustelidae > Neogale > Neogale vison. The sequence goes on along the minus strand of NC_058095.1, from coordinate 113,571,686 downwards.
CCCATATATTTAGTATTCACCCCATTTCAACGTCTTCACATGCTGCACACAACTTCGTTGGTTCTCCTTCTAGCAATGAGTGACATTTTGGACAAATATGGATATTGAGCACTACCCTTCCTTAAAGGAGTGACACTGATTTGCCAAGTAGGAAGCAGCTCCAAGAAGCATAGTGAGTAAGAAAAGCATGTTTGCTGCAAATCTCCTGTCCGCCCAGACCTCCCTCCCACCCACATTCATGTTGCACAAGCACCATGGAAACTGAAAGTCCACAAATGAAAGGAACCTCAGATAATACAGTTTAAATTTTTCAGAATTTTTGGGCTGCTACCCACAGTAAGAAATACATATTCCCCATTATGCATCAATATATGTAAACATACACACACATACATACAAACATATGTATATACCTTAGTAGATTTACTATAACAGCACTTATTTACCTGCAATGTATTTTAATATATTTTTTTAAGATTTTATTTATTTATTTGACAGAGATCACAAGTAGGCAGAGAGGCGGGCAGAGAGAGAGGAAGGGAAGCAGGCCCCCTGCTGAGCAGAGAGCCCGATGCGGGACTCGATCCCAGGACCCTGGGATCATGACTCGAGCCGAAGGCAGTGGCCCAACCCACTGAGCCACCCAGGCGCCCTTTTAATATATTTTTTTTAAATACTGATTGCTACCTGTTGAAATGATGTTGGAGCTCATTAATGAGAGGATAAGCAAACTTTTTCTGTAAAGGGTCACACTAAGTAGTTTTGACTTCGTGAGCCATATGGCCTCTCTGTCAGGTGCACTCAAATCTGCCTCTGTAGGGGGAAAGCAGAGATGGTTAGCACAGCTGTGTTCCAATAAAATGTTCTTTACAGAAACAGTAGCCCAACCCCTGCTCTAATAGAGCAGAGCCCACAGTTCCAAAAATGCAGCACTAGTTCAACAACATCCAATGCTCAGCTGACTGCTTGAGAATCATCTGGAAAGCATGTTAAACAATGTCCAGGACCTACCCCAGTCCTACAGACCTACAGTCTGAGGAGTCAGGGTATCCCTCTGATCACCCTCCCTTGCAGACTCTTACCTGCGGCCAGGTTGGGAATCACTGAGCTGATCCAACCTCTCTGTTCACCATCTAACAAAAATAAAGGCAAGCTTGAAAGGCTGAGTTCTAGGCTCCAAGCAAATTGCCAACGAGTTTCAAGAACCCAGGCCCTATGAAATGGGGACTCACCATGTGCAGTTAAGTTGGAAATTAATAAGAAATCTGAAACAGGACATGAAATTTATCTCTTGTAATTTGTTCAATACATATGCCTGCAGAAATTCAACCACTGATAACCAATTAGAGAAAGAAGCCAATGCCCATTAAACTGATGATAAGAATATTAGACATCTCGGGGGCACCTGGGTGACTCAGTGGGTTAAAGCCTCTGCCTTCGGCTTGGGTCATGATCCCAGGTCCTGGGATGGAGCCCTGCATAGGGCTCTCTGCTCAGCAGGGAGCCTGCTTCCCCCCTCTCTCTCTGCCTGTCTCTCTGTCTACTTGTGATCTCTCTCTCTCTCTGTCAAATAAATAAATAAAATCATTTAAAAAAGTAATTGTGAACTTAAAAAAAAAAAAGAATATTATACATCTCAGGCACCTGGGTGGCTCAGTGGGTTGGGCCTCTGCCTTCAGCTCAGGTCATGATCTCAGGGTCCTGGGATTGAGCCCCACCTCGGACTCTCTGCACAGCAGGGAGCCTGCTTCCCCTCTCTCTCTGTGCCTGCCTCTCTGCCTACTTGTGATCTCTGTCTGTCAAATAAATAAATAAAATCTTGAAAAAAAAAAAAGAATATTAGACATCTCAAGCCTCCTCTAAAAGTTTGTTCAGCCCAAAGGCATAAATGACTAAAAGCTCATTACTCCACGATGACAATTTTTCAACCAATAAGAAACACTAATATGTAACACTCAAATTAGCCTAATTATAATTTGATGAGCTATGCAATTTCAACTGGAAATCAAATTACTAAAGCACATCAGCTGAGTTGAAAGTGATTATAGCATGTTGGCAATATGTTTTACTTTTTTTTTTGGCCTGAAGTAATTTTTAAATTTAAAAGTAAAATTCAGTTTCTATTTTCATCAGGATAAATTATCTTGACATACACTTACCATGTGGACTTAAATTACTGAAACAATATGAGTAAAAACAAAATGAGTACAAATAAGCACAAGCAAAAATTTAAAGTTAAATGCTAATATTAGTGGATTAATTCACAGTAGACTCTGTGAACCCTGACCTATATTCATATTTATAGCTGCTTCTGTTTGTTCTGCAATCTCTGATAACTTTAATTACAGAATATTTTAGTTATTAACTAAAGTCTTGTCTTTCTGCTATATATTGAGTATGAATGAAAGGAAAGCTTTCAAACCCTCCCCTCCATTGCTGGGGTTTTTTTCATCATTTTCCATTCCATTCTTTCCTGTCTGCACATACAATACACACACACACACACACACACACACAAACTATACTCTAAATTACATCCTTACTCTCCTACCCACCTTTACTACCAACACCACGTCTTCTCTACCTGTCAAGCTCCTACTTATCTGTCAAGTCTCAGCTCAAGAAATCTCCCAGTGGAACCTTCTAAAATCTGCCAAGCCAACTTAGACATTCTGGTCTCTGTTCCTATTACATTTTGTTCCTATTGCATACCTTGACAAGAGCCATTATATTGCATCATAATTATTAATGCAGCTCTCTTCTCTCTAAATTATCTATTTCTTAAGAACAAGAGAATATATATTATTCATCTAGTCTCCATTGCATTGCCCAAAGCTTGGCTCCTAGCTGGTCTTCAAAAAAACGTCTGTTGAATGAGTGAAGAGAGGATCTTACTCGCAATATTTTGTTAAAAAACACTTATGTCTATATATTTTTTAAGATTCTATTTATTTATTTGGCAGAGAGAGACACAGAGAGAGAGGGAACACAAGCAGGGGGAGAGCGAGAGGAAGAAGCAGCCTTCCCGCTGAGTAGGGAGCCCAATGTGCGCCTCGATCCCAGGACCCTGGGATCATGACCTGAGCCAAAGGCAGCCACTTAATGACTGAGCCACCCAGGTGCCTGTCTTATGTCTATGTTCTTAACTGACATTTCACTGTCCTTGTTTAGTTTGGGATTCAGTTTAACAGTAACTCATGAGTTGAGGGAGTATTTCCTCTTTTCTATTCTGTGAAGGAATTTGTGTAAGAGCAGAGTAGTCTGTTCTTTGAATGTATGATGGAATTATCTATAAAACTGTCTAGGCACAGCTTTATTACTTCCTCCTATTTTGGGGGAGGGGTTTGTTCTGTTTTCATTTTCTGACTTCTTGGGTTTGATGCTTAGTATATCCTCTTTATTTTTAATAAAATCATGTAAAATTATCAGTTTTCCTCTAAGTACTACTTTAGCTACATTCCACAAAGAATTTTTCTTCCCTCCCTCCTCTCCTCCTCCTCCTCCTTCTTTTCTTCTTCTTCTTCTTCTAAAAAAGGGATCTTGTATGGGTTTAAGATGATCATCTATTTGTCTAGAAATCCAGGGGATAAGTTCAATCACATCAGGGAAGTCAGTGTGCTGGAACTCAGGACAGGATTCCAACCCACATTAGGAAACAGAGGCAAAATCCCATTCAGACCACCAACCCAGCATGGTAGAAATGACAGAGCTGGAGTTCAGTGGAGAAATCCTGTGCATGCTCAGACTAGAGAGCAAATGCCCCAAACAGTCGACTTGCAATTGCATACTAATTCCATGTGATAAGCCTTCCAGTGGGCAGAGATCCATGTCCTGCTCAGGATTGAATGGGCAAGACTGGGCTTGCTGGAGAAGGTCTCATGCATCCCACGACTTTTATTTATTTATTTATTTATTTATTTATTTATTTATTTATTTATAAGATTTTTATTTATTTGACAGACAGAGATCACAAGCAGGCAGAGAGGCAGGCAGAGAGAGAGGAAGGGAAGCTGGCTCCCTGCTGAACAGAGAGCCCCACGTGGGGCTCGATCCTAGGACCCCCATGGGATCATGACCTGGCCTAAGGCAGAGGCTTTAACCCACTGAGCCACCCAGGCGCCCCTCCCACAACTTTTTTTTTTTTTTTAAGATTTTTATTTATTTATTTGACAGAGAGAGATCACAAGTAGACAGAGAAGCAGGCAGAGAGAGAGAGGAAGGGAAGCAGGCTCCCCGCCGAGCAGAGAGCCCGATGTGGGACTCGATCCCAAGACCCTGAGATCATGACCTGAGCGGAAGGCAGCAGCTTAATCCACTGAGCCACCCAGGCGCCCCCCCCACAACTTTTAATATGTAGTTTCATTATTACCCAATTTCAAGCATTTAATAGTTTGCTTTAGGATCTTTTTTTATTTGATTCACAAGATTTTAGTAAGTGTTTTAAAGGCAGCTTTCTACCCTGGAGGTGGTCTAGTCATAACACATGGTATGGATTCATTTTTGATTCACTCTTACAGTGATTCACTCCTACATTCTCCCTGCCCCACCCCCGTAAGCCAAAAATGCCTTTTGGCATTTAGCTTAATGGAGGAGTGAGGATTTCCTATTAGACTCCCTACATGGGGTGGGTTCGAGTTTGACTGTCTTGCTCCAAGATCCATATGAGCCATGAAAATAACAGCTCAGTTTAGCCATTTTGGCAAATGGCCTCAAATAAAATCTGAGTCAATGGAAGGCTTAACTCTCTAGGTTCTTGCCTTCATTTTATTTCTTTTTTCTTGCCTTCATTTAAATTTTATGCAGAACTTTCAGTTATTTACAAAGGGAAGGTTGAACCAAATCTGCACTACCCAACACGGTGGCCACTAGCTATGTGTAGCTATAGAACACTTGAAATGGGGCTCGTCTGAATTTAGATATACACATCAGATTTTGCAACTTAATACAAAAAAATAATGAGAATGTCTCTATAATAGTTCTTACTTTAGTTAAATATTGAAATGATAATACTTTGATTATGTTGGGTTAAAGAAAATATATTGTGGAGTTAATTTTGCAGGTTCCTCCTGACTCTTAATATTGTTACCACAAAATTTTAAAATTATGTACATAGCTTGCATGAGATTTCTTCAAACTGTTGTTGAATGAAAGAATAAGCAAGTTGCTAAATATACCACATGATACCATTTATCTAAAAATTTCAAACACTCAAATAGTTTGTATTGTTTATAGATTCAGACATATATAGCAGAAGTATAAAAACATTAATGATAACAACATGCATCAGTTTCAGGATGGTGGTTTCCTGTGGAGAGAAAGGAAGAAGAAAAGAGAGTGAGAATAAAGCTTTAGATGGAACATTTTGCTTCTTCAAATACAATCTGTTATATTATTTTCAGTTTGCTTTAAATGTTTCACAGTTTAAAACTAGCATTCACATTGTGATCCCATCTTCTCTCTGCAAAACAACCCTGAACGAGGCTTTAGGATTTATCCTTACTTCAAAACTTCTTTAGGACACACAAAATATCCTAGTTTTGACTCTGATCTTATGCCCCAAGTCTAATAACTTAGTTGTAATTAAGTTGTCATAGGTTGTAATTCTTCTCATTTGATTGAACTTGAGGTCCGTGGTAACTGAGGTATTAACAGGGGATTGGAGGCCTCCCTTGTTTTGACCATTTTTCTTCCCCAACTCATGTCCCACTCTTACACCCATATGGCTAGAGGCCATTTCACTTCTTGATATACTTTCTTAGTGCTTGCCAGTTGTCAGCCTGGATTGTTGAGTGTCTCTTGAGCCTAGATTCCCCAATGTTGTATTCTGTCTGCCTTTGGATCACCTCTTATACTTGGTATTGGATTTTTTTGACACCTGCTGCATTCATGAACTATTTTTTGGATATGAAATTCTGAGCTCCAGGCTGGATTTCCTCCCAGCTCTGTAGCCCAAAACCTGTCCCAACCTAGTGGATGAGTGTAATAGATAGCCCCACTAAGAGTGATGAAATTTTACAGCTCTCAGCACTTGCTAAGCTTTCAGACTTCCTTCCTAACCTGTGTCAGACTGATCAAATTAAACACTCGAGATCCAGACCCTCAAAATAGAAGCCCATTTATTAGAACGCAGCTGTCTCTCTTTACTTTCCCTCACTCCTCAGCTTAGAGATAAAGTACTCCTTAGAAATACAAACCTCTGTCTTAGAGATGACCAGGGCATCATGAGTCCTTTAAACGTGCACCAAGGCATATTCCCAAACTACTTGCCTTGTGAAATACAACATCTGTAAGCAATGCTTTGCCTTAGGTCTCCTGAATAGTTCTGCCTTGGAACAGCTTGGCTCTTCTGCTATCTGAGGATTCCTCTCTGACTCTACTTAGATGGGCTTCTTGCTTCTTCCTAGGATTCATCATTCATTGTCCTTTTAGAGACTTCTACAGCTCATGTCCGATTTAGCTTCTTCAGCAAATGGACCACACCCAACCTGAAGCCCCATTATCTTCAAATCTATGGACTCTGACCCCAGACCCTCACTGCTATTTTGTGCTCATTCCTCAGGCAGGCAAATGAGAAGAGAGAATTAAAAGATAGAGCTGAGCAATAGAGATGTGTTCGTGGCCAGATTCTGTCACAGACAGGAAAAAGCAAATAGTCCTTGCCTGCCTTCAAGGGGCACAGCTGTCAAATCAGTTGTATAGAAGCCAAAGTGATAGGTGAAGGAGGAGCCAGGCAGACTCAGCCTAGAGAAAAGTATCCCATGAAGGTTTCCTGCCACATGGTTTTTCAAGAATTCTCAGGGTGTCAGATCCTTGGGGATAGAAGGTGATGCCACCTCCTTTAAGGGGACTGATCTTTTCTAGGGGCCAGGTGGTGATAGAAATCCCAGTGTTACAGGTCTCTGCCTCATCTCTGCAGGGTGGTGGCCATGGTCTCCAGATGGCAGGCGGAGATGAGGTGAAAGCCTCTTTTGCTCTTATTTCATTTTTTAAAGTACTGTTGCTGATTTTTTTTCCCCAGTGCATCCATGAATTTAGTATGACATGAACTATATATTTCTAAATATCCTTTGTTAGTATGAAGGGTAGGAGCTGAATTGGGCAAAATGGAGAGGCTAATGAATTTGAGAGCTGTAGAATCTGAGAGCATTTGGAAGCTAGAGTTCTAGGTCACCAATATGATAGCTATAATGCTGAGACAGTAAAAAGGGTGCTCTGCAGCTCAGTGAAAGTCTTCAGAGAGAGAAGTTATAAAGATGTGATTGAGACTAGTAGCAGACAGTAGGGATGTCCTGGGGTCCACTGCTGACATATCCTTTTGAGGTCACTATGGCTTCCTTGAGAAAGCCTGTCAGCTATCCATTGTGGCTTAGAATTTCTCCACATATTCTACAACCACAAACACTAATGAAGAGAAGAAAGCTCAAGAAGTTCCTTAGTTAGAAAATGTAGCTCATGCACATTTGGTATTCTGAGATAACAGTGGATGACATGAGTTAGATGTTGGAAAGGAGAAACAACCAGTTGGTTATCTTGGTAGTGGGGAGAGTGGGGCTGAAGATAATAGCTTTAGGGTTTGGCTGGTTATTTCTGTCCAGTTAGCCATCTGGGTAGTATCCTGGCCCTGGCCCATTTTGACCTGGCCAGGTAAAGAAGAGACCCTGTCTATGGCAGGGTATAAATGTCATTATAATTTATTTTCTAAACAGATATTTTTGATAAAGAGGTTCTAACAATAGGTAAAAACTGTGAGTGTACCAGGATTGTATGTGATTGTACCAGATAAAAATAGGATATAAAGCTGCCCTGAATATAAATACAGGGGAGTCTCCAGACCAGATTAATCTTGTTGATGCCTTTGTGGAGGCAAAAGATGACCAACATGAGTATCCCAGTGGCTTCTGGCATAGGTGGAAGTGAGCCAGCCACTTGTTGGAACCGCCATGAAGTTGGTTTAATATTACTGAAAGGCAGAGAGCTTAGTGAGGAAATCCATTATGAAAGTGGCCCAGGGGAACTGAATGCTTGGCAGGGGTGCAGGGAGCCTTTGGCTTCTCCCAGCAGGTATTTGTTCTTGCGTATAGTTGTACATCATAACATTCCATCACTTTCAATTTTGACCTGCAGTCATCAAAAGTCATGAGTCAAGGAATGGTGCACCTGGGTGGCTCAGTCGGCTGAACTTCTGACTCTTGATTTCAGCTTAGGCTGTGGTCTTGGGTTGTAAGATCATGCCCCATGTAGGGCTCTGTGCTCAGTGTGGAGTCTGCTTGGGATTCTCTCCCACCCTCTGCCTCTTCCTCCACCCATGCTCCCTCGCTTGCACACTCTCTCTCTCAATATAAAATAAATAAATAAATCTTAAAAAAAAAAAAAAGTCACGAGTCAAGGAAAAAAATAGACCCTTAAGTTGGCCAAAGTGAACAAGTGAACAGAGGACAAAATTCATGGTAATCTTCTATGACATGCAGGTGATTTGAGAGAAACCTCTCTTTGAGGGCAAGAGGAGGTTCTACCTGGCCTTTTCATATGCTACTTGCCATTTCCGGATGAGGGACAAGAAGTCCAATACAAACTGGAACAGAGGATGGAACATTGTGGTGTCACAAAACCCTGTTCCCAAGGGAGATGGTGAATCAGATTATTGAAAACAAGGAGAGGACACATTTGCCATGTTCTGGCAGGAGGGACTGATGGATTCTGTACAGTATCTAAGAAACAAGTGTTATTTCTGGAGAAAGAGTTGTCTCTTTGCAAAATGGCATTGTCCAGTCACGTTTCAATGAGAGGATGTTCTAGCAGAAAACAGCACTGACTTTACTGAGACCAGGTAAAATGCAAGCACTTCAGTGTATCTGGTGTGGAGAGGTAATAATGATTAAGAATCAAATGGGATGGGGTGCCTGGCTGGCTCAGTTAGAAGAGCATGCAACTCTTGATCTTGAGGTCATGAGTTTGAGTTCCACATTTGATATAGAGATTACTAAATAATAATGATAATAATAAACTGTTTAAAAATTGGTAACACAATGGACATTTCAGCAGCCTTCAACTGAGGACTTCGGTTCCTCCTGGAACTTAGTTGAGAATTCTTAAAATTACATAAAGAGTACAGCAGAAGAAGAACTGTTCATGATAATTTTAAAAGTTATGAAAAAAGGCAGGCAAATATTAAAGTTTGAATGGCACAGGATTTGAAACCAAAACCCAAGCAGCACCTTATAAAATGTTGACTTCTGTTTCCCATAAAAGAATGACATTTCCTCAAGCCAGACACAAAGATTTATCAGACTTTATTTTATGGCACACCTATTTTCATCAGGAGTTTTTATGGCAATTTCAAAATAGCTACTGAGCAGCTAAAAGAGAGAGAGAAAATTATAGCCCATTAAACTGTTAAATAGAAGTTCTGTAGGAATCTTGTTACACCTATTATACTCTGTCTATAGGTGTGATGTTTCAAGATAACAAGATCTTTGTAAGAATCTTATTACAGCAACTGATAAGGATAGCAACCTGTATCATCAAATGTGAGATAAGGACACACTTTCACAAGAAGAATTTTAAAATCTATTTAGAGGTAGGAGTAGAATATGAAAAAGAGATTAGGACCTTAAATATTTGGGCTCTCAAAGGGTATTTTAAAAATAAATTATATAGATGCTAAGAAATCTGATACCCACTGTTCATAAAGATAACCTTTTTCATTTTAAGCCAATGCTGATTATTTCCCCCTTGGATAGTTGAACCCAAATTCACATCCTTTCCTCTGGAAGAACAAAAGCCTAAGATGTTTTTTGTAGCCTTTCAACTGGAGTTTATTCTATCCCTGTGAGCTTTCCCTTCTCCTGGTGAAATCCACACAGTTCAGTTTAACCTATTTGTATTTTCTAGTCCCCTCCCCTCTGGTCACATTTCAGATGGTGAATGCAAATGTGGACTGAACAAGCTTAAGGAGGGCCACCTCTTTTGTTCTGCAAGCATCCTGGCTTTCATGTGGCCTAAGGTTGCACTTCTTGCTGTGCTTTGGCAGCCACATACTACAGAGGAAGGAGATCGTCCTAACCATGAAATGACGTAGGCCAGTGAAGCAGAAACCAGAGGTAGTCAGCTATTTGAGAGCTCATGAGGACTGGCTCAGAGGAAACCAACTCTGTCCTGCACAAGGTTGCCAGCTGACATCACAAGTTCCATTGTGGGGAATGGGAGCCAATTTGTTCCAGGATGTTCCAATTTGTATCCCAGGAAATATACATATAAATACAAATAAGAATCAACATTAGCATGGGGCTACACTACACCTCTCTAACATAGTTTAAGGGCTTAAAACATCAAGTAGAAGACAGATTTCCTAAAGCCCAGGAAAGGATACAAGGTATCTTAAAAGTTCTGCTACTTTATAGCCTAGATTCTTATCACAGCGTTTAATGCTTCCTGACCCATAAGTAGGCATGCAATATTTATGCTCTGCATGAGTTGAGTATTACCTACTTTTAAAGATCTAATCACAAAAGGACATTTCTGTTGAATTTCATGTGAGTTAACTAATAAATAAAGACATTCTTATCTGCATGTTAATGTTTCATTTGAAAAGCAAAGCAGCCAAACAATGAGGAATGAGAGACCTGGGAACAGCTTGTTCTAGGATCTGTGTTATCTTGTCATAAGTTTAAGACAATATTCAAAGGACTTCCCTTGCTTTTTGGATACCTAATCCAGGGGAAGTTATCTAATATCTTTTTTTAAGTAGTAAGCATGTATGCCATTGGCTTACACGAAAAGGAAGTGTATTTCACCTTTGCAAAGACATTTCTCTGAAGTTGTGTATAATATTTTTTGTCAATTAAAGCAGTTACAATTTACTTATATTAAAGGCTTTTGAAATGTTCAATTACATTTCTGCTTCTTTGAATTAGAAATGTAACATGAGATTAAGAGTCACTTATGGTTTGTCTCCCTCCCTATCCCATCCTGTGGGTTGCTGGGGGGAGGGGGGTTGGGAGAAGGGGGGTAGGGTTATGGACATTGGGGAGGGTATGTGCTTTTGGGTAAATTGGAAGGGGAGATGAACCATGAGAGACTATGGACTCTGAAAAACAATCTGAGGGGTTTGAAGTGGCGGGGGGGTGGGAGGTTGGGGTACCAGGTGGTGGGTATCATAGAGGGCACAGCTTGCATGGAGCACTGGGTGTGGTGAAAAAATAATGAATACTGTTTTTCTGAAAATAAATAAATTGGAAAAAAAAAAAGAAATGTCTGTAACATAAGTTTGTTTTTTTAAAATTTATTTAAGTGATCTCTACACCCAATGTAGGACTTGAACTCAGGACTTCTGGGTCATGAGTGAAAGAGTCACATGCTCCTCCAACTATAGGTCACAGGCACCCTATAACATAGGCTTTTTTATAAAACTTTGTGCTGCTTCTTATTTTTTTTTTGTTTTGTTTTTTTTAGATTTTATTTATTTATTTGACACAGAGAGACAGCAAGAGAGGGAATACAAGCAGGGGGAATGGGAGAAGGAGAAGATTCCCCACTGTGCAGGGAACCGAACGCAGGGCTCGATCCTAGGACCCTCAAATCATGACCTGAGCTGAAGGCAGATACTTAACGACTGAGCCATCCAGGCGCCTGTGCTTCTATTTTATAACTAACTCTGTACCACCAATTTGAAGTCAGTAGGGCAGTGATATCATTAGGACTCTTTTATGAAGTAATTACATTTATGCATGATTGTTTCTGAATTTCAGACAATAATATATTTCATTTTCTTAAAATACAGCACATCTGTATTTTACTTATTGGAAGTTAAGTCAGTAATTTTAGCTATGACTATGATGATTTAAATCAGAAGACTTGTTCTATTTGAGCATGAATTTGAACAGCATTCAAATTTATTTTGCTAATTCAGAAGTCTTTAATTTGGAGTGGCACTTCTGAATTATCATCTGTACTATTTGCTAATAACTATAGTTGTTATTTTAGAAGTCACTGGGCATTTAATGAAGACCTGCGATATATGAAACCATCACTTCATATCATGTTATAATGGTTGAGATATGCTTCTGTCCTTCAAGAGATTCACTACAAAAGAATTTGGTAAAGTATGTTAGGAAGTTAGGAAGAATACCAGACCCCGCTATAATATACATACTTTTAAGACAAAGGCATGATGAGATAACTTATCTTTTACATTTAAAAAGCATTTTTACATGATTAAATGGCTAATGAAATTATAACGTCCACATTTTTCCACTTTCAGAATGTTTTACATTAGCTTATTAAATAATGTAAGCATCCTCCAAAAAAGGTGGACTGCCCCATTATCTTTTCCTGTATTGCCCCTCATTCTGCAGCAGGAGTGTGTATAGATTTATCATCACAAAAGAAAAAACCAAAATCCAAAAACTGAGCATTGTGACAAAAAGACTCCACTTCCCTCTCTTACAAGAACTGCCAGCTGGGGCCATCACTCAGGCAGGAAACAGGAATTCAGCGAGTGGGCCAAAGGGAGACTCAAGTTTTCCAACAGGAAGCGACATGGAATCTGCTTCTGGCTGTCAGAGATTGCTTGTGTAAAGCTCCTGGGGAAAGATGATGCCTGCCTTTGTAGTTGAAAGGTCATTAGGGAGGATTAAGCCGAAAGGCTAGCTTTGTGTAGCATGCTTAGTTCCACTGATAGGTAGAACCAGACAACTAGCTAATTTTAGTCTGAACTATGGCATTTAGTGCTCCAACATGATCTAGAACAAATCATGCAAACTTGCTGTTCAAACAGAACATTCATAATTCCTTCATGGGCATATATCCCAAGTGTCTTGGCTCCATTAGACTATATAAACAAATGAAAGTAGCATTTCTATTAAATAGCAAAATTACTTTGGAGGAGACACTACCAACTTGATGACTAGAAATTAGCTCACTAAAATGTTCCCTGGGGACATGTGAGATGTTCCCCAGCACAATTTTAGGTGCACTTAGACAGAGCCTGTGTTCTCTGACTTGTCACACTGGTGCCTTGGCTCCCTAGTATACCACTGTTTTTTCTCTCTCCACACACCCTTCTATAGAGAGCACGGGCTCCTACACCATCCCAGGCATAGAACAGGACTTCCATTAAAACCCCTTGCCACAGAGCAGATTTGATTTATAAGATTTATCAAGACGTTACTGAAGATTCCTAAGGTTAGAAAATGATTAAAGGAAACAATTTAGGTGATATAAAGAAACTTTCTTTCCCACTTCATTAAGTGGACAGTCTCCAGAGCTGCGAAGTGGGGCAGAAATCAGGAAGCTTTTCTAGAATGAAGGGAAACAAACAAACAAACAGACAAACAAAAAACAAAAAAACAAGGACAAGAACAAGAAAAATAGAAAATATCTTACTGGCTGGGGCCACATAGTCAACTTTGTTCGGAGCTGAGAAAGAACAAAGAAATAAGGATAGAGCCCAGAGTTGGCTTCGTCTGGGGAGATTGGCTGACCAGATATACTGTCATTTTGGTCTTGTGGAACATTTACATAGAGAGGAAAGTTATTTAAGTTTTGGTTTGCCGAGGTGGTACCCTGGGCATGAGCAGTGCCATCTTGGGCCTAGAAATTTATTTGAACCGCCTAGCAAGGGAGAGAAAAATAGAACATGGAATAAGCCATGAGGATACCTCCCTTCCTCTTTTCTTTTTTTCCTTTCCTTCCCTTCTTCCTTCCTCCCTTTCTTCTTTCCTTCCTTCCAACGAACAGCTATTAAGTAACTAATAACACTATGTGCCAGGCATGTGTAAGTAAAAACAGATGTGGTTCCTGCTCATGGATTCTATGAGGGAAAAGAATAGGGAAAGACCAAATAATCAATCAAATAAAGATCATTATAAGCTGATAAACGCATTGAAGAAAAAGTAGAGTCCAGATGGGGAAGAGCTTACCTAGTCTGGGGATTTAGGACAAGAGTTCTTAAGGAAAAGAGAATACAGCTGAATGCTGAAGGAGACACAGGCATCCAGAGGCTCAGGAGGTAGACAGAGGAAGACACTGATGCTGAAGGAAAACCTCCTGGGAAGGCTCCAAAGCAGAGAGGGTCTGGCCCTATTTTGAGAAAGTGAAAGAAAGACTTTCTGAGAGGGAGAACTAATAGCAGAATAGAGTAATGTAGATCACGGCTGGAATCATAAGACACCACCGAAGTTTTTTAAACTGGAATGACACTGTCAGATAGGAGCTTCCCAAGGAGAAATGCCAGCCCTGTGGGGAGAGAGCACGTACTTCAAATAGCAGGCACGAAAGACAAAGCTAGGAGCGAAGTAACTGTGCTGGGAAAGGAAATATGGATTTTGTAAACTAGATAAATTTTATTTACAAGTATTAAAAAAGAATGATCAACATCCCCACAAAGCTTGTATACAAATGCTCAAAGCAGCATTATTCATAATAGCCAAAAAGTGGAAACAATCCACAGGTCTATTAATGGATAAAAGGATAAATGAAATGCACTTTACCTATACAATGGAATCATCATTTGGCAATAAGAAGAAATGAAATACTGACATAAGCTATATGCATGACCCTTGAAAACATTATGTGAAGTGAATGGAGACACCAATGACTACATGTTGTGTAATTCCATATATATGAAATGTCCAGAATAAGCAAATGTATAGACATAAAGTAGATTAGTGGTTGCTCAGGGCTGGGTGTGAGGTGGGGGATTGACTGCTAATAGGTATGGTGTTTCTTTTAGGGGAAACAAAACTATTCTAAAATTAAATTTTTGTGATGATTGCACAACTCCAGGAATATACCAAAACATATCGAATTGCCCACTTTAAAAAGGGTGAATTATATGGTATGTGGATTATATCTCAATAAAGCAGAAAGTAATTTTAAAGGGAATCCAGGCACTAGGGACATCTGTAGAAATGCATCTCAATCCTAAGTTTCTCTTGCTTCATATTCATTGTACTCCAAATAATTGTAGTTAGCAAAAGACACCACAATGACTGTCTTGCTAGGGTGAGTTGGGAGGATTTATGGCTCTATTAATACATGTTAGAATGATAGAATTGAGCCCATTGTTCATCTAAATTAGCAGTACCAAGCAGCTGTTTCGGTTAATCATTATGAGGACTGCAAACAGAACTGAAAAGAGCACTCCATTTTTTTCAGCATTTAAAAAAAAGGTCTTAATTTGCTAAAATAATGCCTTTTCTCTTTTTAGCATTTTTCCTTTTGAAAAGTAACCCGAAAATGTTTCTTGAAATCTTATTTTCATTAGAATTAAAATGTTAGCTTAACTTTAAAATGTTACCTCCGATCCTTGAATTATTTTCTATTTCTTCAATCTCGATGGGGAATATGTGAACCATTATTTATTAAATACTACTTAGATTCAAAATAGCTACAGGGAATATGAGGTTGAGCAGGTGGCAATGCTTCCGTTTTCACACTCTGAAAAGGCCAAGGTTTCTTAGGGAAGCATTCCTGGTATCTGTATTAACCAGTCTCATAGTTCCTCAGCTGGTGTGTGTGTGTGTGTGTGTGTGTATGTGTGTGTGTTCAAGTGCAGGCACATCCAATTTCATTTGGCTTGTGCTGCTGACTCTCAGATTTTACAAAAATTTCATTTCCCTTTCCAGCTTCCGTCTTACTGGTGCCTGCATGCCAAAGTGTAATTCAAGCTTAACCACTCCGTGTGTAGGCTAGTTAAATTGTCTTGTTTTATGTATGAGGAATCTGACACTCAGGAATGATAAAGAACCTTGATTTGGTTGCTTTACCAGTTAATGAGAGGTCTTCCAGTTGGAATTTGTCCCCTGATTTCTGTTTCTTGTAGGGAAACATTTTCAGTTTTCTAGCCTTCAACCTCTGTCTTTTAAAGTTTTATACTTAGAAATAAATATCTGCACTGAACATCACTTTATGTTGTTTTTTTTTCCTCTAGAACCAACTTTGGGAATAGACAGAAGAGGTGGTTATCTGAGTGGTGTATGTGGAGGGAAAAAAATCAAAGGTGACTTTCCTTTTGGGAAGTTCATTCTCCCAAGTAACAAAAAAATTTCCATTTATCTCTCTTACTGTAATTAAATAGCAATTAAATACAACTGAAGATGTATCCAGATGTTTTTAACAAAAGGGAGCAAACAGCACCAGGGCTCTGACCTAATGGATTCTAGAAAAGCAATGTCAAGGTCATTGGAAATTAAGCCTTGCAGGATTTTGGCTCTCTTGGACTACAAGTCTTAATCTCCTTGCTTCCTCTGTGACCTTCTTAAAATCAATTTTTCTGCAGGGAAGAGCTTTAAACACAAAAGGGTAAAGCGTACGTGTCTCTTCCCTCTTCAGAATTTTCCGAAGATTTCCCCTGCATTTAAATTCCCAACTATTACTTTCTTAGCTTACAAAGTCTTGCAGGCTGTGGCCCATGTTTGTTTTCTTCTCCAAGTTTATTTCTTCTTAACTTTCTGATATTTTCCCCCTCCAAGCCAATTTAAGGCCTCTGACTTAGCTGTTTCCTTTGCCTGGGATGCCCTTCCCTCTGAGGTTTGCAAGCCTGTTATGCAAATCACTCCCTAAGTGTCTCCCCCAAAGTTCCGCCCCTCAAGCAGCCACCCAATCACAGTCACTATCACATCATTTACTGTATTTTCCTCGCATTGAGCTTGACGCCAACAAACATTTCTTCTTTCACCCCTCCTCCCCATAAGCACTCTAGAACCTAGACTCACTTGTCATCATCACTGCTCAATCGACGGCCTGGAGTAGTGTCTAACATTTGTAGTAGCTCAACAAAAATTTGTTGAATGAAGACGTGAACGTAAGAATGCACCCGTTGTTCCCTGCCCCCCCCACCCCGCCCCCAAACAGTACAAAACTCATAATGAGGATAAACTTCAAAAGGTCTTTTTCATCTATCGGGTATTTCCACCCTTGACTAGATGTCCATGGGGAGACTGTACACATTGACTGGTTAGGCCTTACGATTCTAAATGTAAATAATCACACATTAGCTTATCGTCTGGGGCTTGGTTTCTCCGTGACCAATACTTTACTTCCTGATTGCAATACCGCGTGAATTGGTAAGGGTGAGCACTAGGGCCCGGAGATCCCTTGATGCTAATTGTTGAGGTTTGGATGGGGCGGTCGGCCTGGTGCGCTGTGAGTGGTCCTCCCTAGAGATGCTGGGGAGAAGGGGCGGAGTTACCCCAAAGGATGAGCCTTCCTTGGGCCGTCAGATCTGACGGGGCTGCCGCTTTGGAAAGAGCCCTGGCAGTCGGAAGACAGCAAAGCTAGCCTGTGGCGAAGAAGCCCAGCAGACCCCCAGGCGGTAAGACCAAGGGGTCCAAAGAAAGGAGGAAGGGCCTGAAACCAAACCTGCAGGGCCAGCCAACGCTTGGGTATTTTGCCAGAGGAAAGGGTTAAACCGTTTCCAAGGTAACGGATCAGGAAGCGCGCAAGACGTTCGCCGCAGGTTCGTAGGTCAGCCAGGCGTTTAAAGCTCCCACGGCTGAGCAGATTCTGGCCAATAGAGAGGCCGGCTTCCCGTCACGTGACGCGCGGGGCCGATCCGCTAGCTGCCCCAGAGCACGTGGGAAGGTTTTTCCTGCTCCTTTCATTTTTTAAAAGCCCACCCACTTTTGCGCGGGCTTGGTCACAGTTCTTCTCGCGAGAGGTGCCGCACTCTCTCGCGAGAGTGAGTGGGAGGCGTGGGGACTAGGTGGTGTTGCCGACTGGAACTGCGGCGGCGGAAGCCGGGGGTGGGCAGTCCGGGGGCGGGCCGCGGGGAGGGGAGGGGGGGAGGGCCGGGGGCCGGTGCGGGAGGGGGCGTCCGCCTGCTCAGCGGCTCGCGCGACTGGTCGTTGCGGGCCGGTGACATGCCTGTGAGCTGCGGAGCCTGCGGCCCCCAGGTGAGGCGGCTGCGGATCCGCCCCGCGCGTTGGCCGGGGTGGCGGCGTGGTGCGGGGCCGCGGTCGGTGGAGCGTTCCGTTCCCTGGTGCCCCAGCCTCTCCGCCGGCCCGCAGTCCCTGCCCCGATTTGCCCAGAGCTGCGCCTTGGCTCGGGGGTGGGAGGAGGGCGGCAGGAGCTGGACGGTGGAAGGAAGCCCGCAGCACCGGGCCGGGGGGAGGCGGTTGTCCTCGGGCTCGAGACGGGTCCCTTGGGGTCCAGAGTGTGGTGGCGAAGTTGCGGCCCCTTTGAATGACAAGCTCAGTTCCCATCCCCAGGACGGTCTTCAGAGCCGGGTATCTTCGGTGCGTCGCGGAGCGTGTGCTTAGTTTGTGTTGGTGTTGCGCGCACCGGAGCTTATGCCCGAGGAGGACGTTGCACTTTGTCCCAGAGCAGCATCCTTCGCTGTCAGAACCCCAGAGCCGTGGAACCAGGCGCAACCCAAATCTTGAGACAGAAACGGAAGGCGTCAACCAGCTCCTCGGAATGTTGGTGTTTGGATTTGCTGTCACATTTTCTCTGGGGCTGTTTGTTGTTAATGGTTAAATGCTGGCCATCCATATCCTGAATGGATTGGGTATACTTTTATTATATCAGGCACCTACTCTGCTTTGCACGAAAATAGTGGATGTGACCGAAGTATTAAACACGTTCGTAAAATGGCAATGGTAGTGGAGTCTAAACCATGGCAGTGGTATAGCTTGGTAGCAATTCTGCTTTCCGTCTCTTCCAAAATCTTACTAAACTGGAGGTGGTTTAGGCTTAAGATGTTAAGAAAATTTCAGGCCAAGAAATAGAGTTGACACGTACCTAATGGCTTTAGTGCAAATCAGAGTTAAAAATTCTAGTTCTCTTTTCAGCCTTGTAATTATTCAGTCCCTCGCAAAACATGTAAGGTTTCCTTGGCTTCTTCCCACCGTGTGAGGGATGTTATAGTTATATTGACTGACACTGATTTTGGCATGTCTGGAAATACTCAGAAAATACAGAGTACTCAAAATATAAGGTACTCAGTAATGCAAGGATTGTTTTAAAGTCTTGTTTATGATTTTAGAGTAATTGGCAACACAGTTCCTGGCATGAATAGTGTCAGGTAAAATAGTGCATTTTAATGAACCCTTTTAAACATCTAGTTACCTTTTTTGAGTAGTACCATGGTTTTTCTTACTTTCTTGTGTTCCTTCTAGCAGAAATACCCAGGGTTGACAGTGAAATTCACTGTTAGTTGTGGCTGTGAGTAGCAGAGCAATTTATGAGAGATCAAAGAATTTAAGGCAGTCAGAACAAATGGATTCCCAGGCTGAATTGATAACTAGTGATAAGTGGATGTGCCCCGATAACTGCAGTATTTCTAAGGGCCTAGAAGTATACTCCTAGGCAAGTGATATTAATGAGTTGTTGAGGATAGGGGACTTGCCAAAGACCCTGAACCCACAGTAAGAGCTTCTTTAGTTTCTAAATTCTGGGATAAATCTAGAATCTTAAAAAAAAAAAAAAAAAAAAAAAAAAAATCCTCCTTTACCTTTAGAGGCTAGCAGAAGGATAGTACATTAAAAAAATTTTTTTTAATTCCAGAAATTTACTATCTTGTAAAAGAAATCAAGCCAGATGTTACACTATAGGTCATTTTTAGGGAAATTTTCACTTATTTAAATAGGCAGTGGAGTTCTGTTACATTCTAGAAGAAAATGTGGAAATCTTAGGGTATATCTTTTTGAGAATGGACAAAAGAGACTGGTCTAGATTTTAAAAGTTCCCTATCATTCCATCTTGGCAAACTGATTTTCAGGGAGAGAAAAATAGAATTTTTTGCTAGTCTTTATAGCCTTTTGGTAAGGATTTCAAGCTTTTAGCATGTAGATATTTGTTGGTTTTGTCTTGCTTTTGAAAAATAATTGGAGGGGGGGGTGCCTCACTGGCTCAGTTGGTGGAGCATATGACTCTTGATTTCGGGATTGTAAGTTTGAGCCCCACATTGGGTGTAGAAATTCCTTAAAAATAAAATCTTTAAACAAGAATAAAAGTAATGAAGTAGTTTTAGGTAGGATAATTATTTAGCTAAGCCGAATGTATTCTTTTTCTGTTAGGTGGCCTGCACTTTAGTAATAACGTCAACCACTTGGAGGGAGGGAAGGTGGGACAGGTCAGGAAAAGAGATACACTTAGTTTGGGCTTGACTTAAGGGTGTATCAACTGGTAAGGTAGGGAAAGGAAAGAAAAATACTCTATCAGTTTCGAAACAGACCAAAAGGATCTGAATATCTTTATTCTGCTGCTCATATTTACATATACAACGTCATTTTATTGTTAAATACTTACCAGATAGAGTAAAGGTGGTTGAAGTGTATAGAGGCTGAACAAGTTAAAAGGTGAAAAGTTAACATTTTTGGATTATTCTGAGAATGTTTCATGAGAAAAAAATTAAGTGGCATGGTCGTCTGGAATAGATGGGATGTAACTTGAATGAAAATGAGGCAAAATATAGAGTTTGGGCTTTGGAGTAAGGCAGACTACTACTTAATATAGATGAGCCTCATTTCCTCACCCCTGATGGTGAAGAGTCAAAATACCTTAAAGTTATTTTGAAGCACATAGTGGCTGCTTATTCAGTCTTTTTCCTTTGACCTCTTTTAAT
This sequence comes from Neogale vison, assembly GCF_020171115.1. Lineage (NCBI taxonomy): Eukaryota > Metazoa > Chordata > Mammalia > Carnivora > Mustelidae > Neogale > Neogale vison. Next base: position 113,551,120 of record NC_058095.1, on the reverse strand, counting down.
GGCTTTAAGATTATTTGGCTGCAAGAGTCAGAAATCCATTTGAATGAACTTAGTTTAAAAAAAGCATTTGTGGGAGGTTGGGGTACCAGGTGGTGGGTATTATAGAGGGCACGGCTTGCATGGAGCACTGGGTGTGGTGAAAAAATAATGAATACTGTTTTTCTGAAAATAAATAAATTGGAAAAAAAAAAAAAAAAGCATTTGTCATAACAGTCAGAGGACTGCCTCTGAAGTCCATTGCATGAAGTCCAGCTCAGGATCCTGGGAACTAGAAAAATCTCTAGGCAGTTAGTTACTGTTCCAGTTTTTCTCTGGGAGCCCATGGTCTTGTCTCTGCCACTCTGGACTCTATTTGTTCCAATTTCTTTTAAATTGGCTCTCTTTAAAGCTCTTGGTTCCTGCTTCCCTCTGACTTCGGTTTGCATGAAACTTTGCTTTGCTGTGGTGGCAGCTCACTTTGTGTTTGCAGCATGCTTCTCAACAGGTGTCTCCATATCTTCATTCTGAATTTCTGAAAAGATAGTCCTGTGGCCCAGGTATCAACTTGTCTGGTCCCTGTGGCTGAGAATGGAGGAAGATGGGAATGGGAAAATGGATGAGAAAGAGGTGTAGGTGTGCCTCAGTTTGTACTTTTCTTTTAAGATTAAAAAGAAGTTATTTATTTGAGAGAGAAAGCAGAGTGAGTGAGAGAACGCCAGTGGGGTGGAAGGACAGAGGGAGAAGCCGACTCCCTGCTTAACAGGGAGCCCAGCATCTTGACCTGAGCGGAAGGTAGGCACTTAACCACTTAACTGACTGAGCCACCCAGGTGCCCCCAGTTTGTACTTTTTTAGACTGGGAACTTACTGCAAGTTCCTAACAGAGGGGACAGACAGGGAGGAAATGTACTTTGTACTCTAATGTACTCTGGTGTACTTTAACATCCTGCCGTTTGAGTCCCCTCCCCCCTAGTATTGCACTCTCGGTAATGATCTCCTTCAAGACAGAATCTTCTAGGTTTGTAAGTTAAGGTGAATTATGTAAGCATTTTGTGCCTCAGTCTCTTTATATGTAAGATGGGTGTAACAACACCAACTTCTGTTGTGAGAAATGTGAATTCTGGGGGTGCCTGGGTGGCTCAGTGGGTTAAGCCTCTGTCTTCAATTCAGGTCATGATCTCAGGGTCCTGGGATTGAGCCCCGCATCAGGCTCTCTGCTCAGCGGGGAGCCTGCTTCTCTGCCTACTTGTGATGTCTCTCTCTCTGTCAAATAAATTAAAAAAATCTTAAAGAAAATGTGAATTCTGTTTAACAGCAATTAAGCAGTGCCTGACTGGCACAGTGTAATGATGTGGTGTTACTTCTACTGACTGTGTCCTGTGATTGAGATTCCTGCAACATTCAGAGATGGAAGAATATCATCTCTACCCTCAGGAGTTTGGAAGTTTAATACTGACCATTCCAGACATAAAACTATTTCTTGTTTCCAGTGATACTAAATCTTTTAAATCTCTACTTCTCCTGCTTTTCCAACTGCCCCATATTTGTGGTATTTGCTTACCTGCCCAGCAACCCTTTATCATGGTTGTCCTCTTACATTCTTTCTTGATCTTCTGTTCTTTCCTAGTCTGTAGGATCAGCGTTCAAGTTCTGTATGTATAGATGGTTCCTAGAATAACAACTGTAGCTCTGACCACATCCAACTAAATGTATGTATTTTAGGTGCCTTTTGATACTACGTTAACATAAAACACTATCTTCCAGTTACCCTGTAATTGGCAAAGGCTCCACTTTTCTTCCAGCTCCCCAAGCTTGAAACCTCAAAATTATCTTTCACACTCTTCTTTCTTTTTTATGCTTTATATATCCCATCAGTTAATAGGTTTTGCATAGGCTTTTAGGAATGCCTCATAGGTACCAAGCACTGGACCACTGGCAAAGCAGACTCATTCACTCATTCCTGCTGCTGGCAGAGTAGTATTACTTTTTGCAGGAGCTACTTAAATGTCTTTTCAACAGTATATTCTTTGATTCATAGTGTCATAGATGCCACTGATAAAGAGATGTTTTCCTGGGTTAAAATTCTGAACATATTTTTTGTTAAAATACTCTTGTACTTGGGGATTTTATGAAGATTTTAGGGTTTTTTCTTTTTTTTAAAGCTGTATTTATTGTTGATATATATGAAATAGAGAAGCAAGGATCTTGATAGGTAATCATTTAGGTCATAAACAAATTAGTCTTTTTTTATGATTGATTATTGTTTTGAGAGAAAACTAGTAACTGATAGCTGTGGTATTTTTAGGTTTTATGTCAAACGGCAAGTCTCTTCCTAAGGAAGAAGCAAACATTTGAATTCCTGCTGTATCAATTCCTGCTTTATCAGGTCCTGTTTGTACATATATTATGTAATTGCATTCTTATAGCAGTCTGTGAAGATGAGCCTTGCTTCCTGATTTTGCAGAAACGGGAGATAGCATCACCTTTGTGCCACTGTTTTCCTATGAGGTATTATTCTGGTTTTGTTTTTTTTTTTCAATGGTTGCTCTAGGGTTTATGAGATAACTTTAACTTATCAATATCATTTTTTTGTATACTGTAGGAACAGCATTTTTTAAAACTCTAGCCCACCACACTGTGTGCTTTATTTTGTCATGCCTTTTACTTGTGTATGTTGTAAACCCCATTATATGCTGTTATTATTTTGGTTTAAATAGTTATTTTTTAAAGGGATAAATAAGGAGAAAATATCTCTATAAAATATCTTTTGTATTACCCTCATATTTACCCTTTCAAGCATTCTAAATTCCTTGTTTAGGTTCAGACAGCCATCTGGTGTTGTTTTTCTCTTGCCTATTATTCTAGTGGTGGTTGGCTGATGATGAATTCTCACAGCTTTTTTCGTTCAAATAAACTTATTTTTCTTTGATTTTTGAAAGATATTTTCATTGGGTATGGATATCTCAGATGACACTTTTTAAAAAAAATATTTACTTATTTGAGAGAGAGAGAGAAAGAGAACACATGCACGAGTGAGGGGAGGGATAGAAGGAGAGGGAGAGAGAAAGCCTCAAGCAGACTCCCTGCTGAGCACAGAGCCCTACGTGGGGCTCTATCCCAGCACCCTAGATGAAATCTAACCCATGACCTGAGCCGAAATCAAGAGCGGGACACTCAACTGACTGAGCCACCCAGACACCCCATTAAGTTGACACTTTTTTGAGATGTTGCTCAATTATTTATGGCCCAGCATAGTTTCTGCCAAGAAGTCTGCTGTCTTTCTTTGTTCCTTTGTATGTGATGTCTACTTTTCTCTCTTGTTTCTTTTAAGGTTTTTCTGTCACTAGTTTGCAGAAACTGTGTTATGATGTATCTTGGTGTGGTTTTCTTTTTGTTTACTTTTCTTGGGGTTTGTTGATGTCCCTTGCATCTGTCAGTTTACGGTTTTCATCAACTTCTGGAAATTCTGAGCCATTTTGTCTTCATGCAGTGCTCCTCTCCCCCTCATTTTTGGGGATTCCAGTTACTTTTCACAATCACTGCTTTGTTTGTGGGTTTCTTCTCTCTGTGCTTCATTCTGGATAGCTTCTATTGTTACATCTTTAAGTTCACATTTTCTTGCTGCTGTCTGATCTGCTGTTGATTGTACCCAGTATGTATTTTATTTTAGATTTATTTTTATCTCTAGAAGTTTGGTTTGGCTCTTTATATTTTCTGTTTCTCTCCTTATGACTGTGTTTTCTTCTTGCTTGAGTATACGGAACATATTTGTAATATAGTTTTAACATCTTTTCTGATCATTCCATCATCTTTGTCATTTCTGGATCTGTACTTAATGATGTTTTTCTTCCTGGTTATGGGTCGTATTTTTCTCCTCCACTGGTAATTTTTGGCTGTGTGCTAGCCATTGAGTTTTATGCTGTTGCTTGCTTGATTTTGTTGTTGTTTTTTCTTTTTTTAAGAGTGTTGAATACAGTAGGGGTTCATAGGTTATTTGGAACCTGTTGGATTGTGTTGAGGCTTGCCTTTAAGCTTTGTTAGGGTGACTACAGAACAGCCTCTGGTGTAGTGCTGGCTTAGTCCCCCAACTAAGATGATTTCGTGCTATGGAGACCATCCTTTGCCTGACATACTACAAGGTTTTTCCCACTCAGGTTGGTGGAAGTGCAGATTATTCCAAGCCCTGTCTGGCTCCAGGTATTGTTTGGCCTGCTGCTCTTTGGTAGGTAATTATTCCCCCAACCTCTGTTATTTGGCACAGATCAGTATCTGACCAAGGGCCCTAGAATTCTCTGATGCTTTCAGTCTTTGTGAGCTCTCTCTCCAGTGAACTGCCCTGCAAATTCTAGCCTTCGTGGCCTTCCCAGACTCTGATCTCTCTCTGTCTCTGCAACTTGGTGAGACTGCTTGGCTTTCTTCTCTCTGTGCTGTGACCTGGAAATAACCAGGAGCTAGTGTTACCCTTCTTTTAGCTGTCATAGGCCTGGGTTACCTGTTGTCTGATATCTGAAAACTCATGTTTCATGTATTTTTCCCTACTTTGTTCTGTTTATATATAACAGAATATTAATTTTTAACACTTGACCATTTGGAATTTGGCCAACATGTTTTTGGAGCATTTATTATAAATATGTTATCAAATATTATAGAATTAGAAATTCTTGGAAACTTTTATATTTTCACAAATAATTCATTAAATGTAGAAATATGTGTGTAAGCATTTAAAGGTATACTTTCTTTTTAAAAGACTTTTTATTTTATTAATTCAGTAGATGATTGACTGCCTTCCATGTTAGAATACAAATACAATAAAACATTTTTGTCCTCAAGGAATTCACAAAAGGAAGGAAGCATGCAAACAATGGCACCAAAGGAATAAAGGAAAAACCACTCTGGGACCATAAAGGATGTGGCTACTGTTTGGGCAAAGAGGGATAGATGAGATGTGCCAGGTCTTCCTCAAGAAGGGAAGTCCTTGAACTGATCTATGAAGAGTAAGTAGCAGTTCAGCTGGTGAAAGAGAGGGGAGATTGGCAGGAAGTTTAGGAGGGATTGGGGATTGACTATATGTGGTAATCTGTAGGCATTGAGGGAAAAGCCAGTTTCCAGCTTGGCTTGATGGCTCAGTTGGTTTACTGGCTCTTACTAACGGAATATAGAAGAAGATTGTTTAGAGAGAAGGTTTTATTCAATTTTTGGACATTCTGATTTAGGAGTAACTGGGATATTTAGTCAGAAATATCTGGTAGAAAATTGGACCAAACGGGGGGCGCCTGGATGGCTCATGTCATAATTATGGAGTCCCAGGATTGAGTCTGGGACTCATATCTGGCTTCTTGCTCAGCAAGGGGTCTGCTTCTCCCTCGGACCTTTCCCCTCTCATGTTTGTTCTCTCTTATTCTTTCTCTCTCTTTCAAATAAATAAATAAAATCTTAAAAAAAAAAAAAAGAAAGAAAAAAGAGAATTGGACCAAGGAACTGAAACTTAGGTGCAGGAACTGAACTAGAGATAGGTATGAGGGAGTTATTTGCACAGTTAAAACCAAAGGTAGAGATTAACTATCCTTGGAAAACTAGGTAGAATGAGTTCCACAAAGGACAAGGATGGTGAGTAGAAATGTTAGCATTTGAGTAACAACTTGTGAAAAAATTTAGGGAAAGAGACTAATGTAGTGGCTAGAGAGATAAGGTGTTTCTCAATCAGAAACTAGAGAGGGTACTCGTTAAAGATGGAGATTTCAGGGTTCCATGTAGACCTTAATCTAAATCGTTGGGGGTGAGAGGGGTATTAGAAATAAGCTGATCCACATGTGTACTGAAGTTTGAGAACCAGTGCCATAGGAAGAGAGTCAAGATAGGTTAAGAGTGTTGGTAGAAGACAAGGAAGGTGTTTCAGAGACTCCTTGGCTTGGTTAACTCATGCTATAAAAAGGTCAGGAAATAGATGTCAACTTGAAAATTTCTTAGGCCAGAAGAGAGTGGCAAAGACTTGTATTTGTTTTCTGATTATGAAAGAACTTATGCACATCCAGAAAAATAAAACTCTTTTAATTGTGTTTACCCAGGTAAATAAACAATGTTTATACCCATTTCATAGATGTTTGTTTTTACATTGCTTACATAAATACACACTTGTAGTCATACAGATTTTATACAAAAATGGGATACTCTGAACATGTGGAAACTTGTCTTCTTTTACTTAACAATGTATCATCTTCCCATACTATAGTATATGACATTTCATAATATTAAAAAAGTCCCAGCATGCATGACCACTGTCATAAGTTTAGTCTATATCCACTATAGGATCTCCTAGACATGTACAAATATACACACAGGGTTGCATGTGCATGTAATTATTTTTTAAAGCCATGCAGGGAGCACATACTATGTGCACTGTTCTGCAACTTGCTTCTTACCTTAATATTTTATGGAAATGCTGTCACATCACTGTGTATTGATCTAAATCCAACAGCTAGTAATAATCAGTCATACAAATGTAGTATAATTTATTTGAATCGATGGACTTCTAGATTATTTTTAGGTTTTTTTTGTTTGTTTGTTTTGTTTTAGTGAACATTCTTTCACATATATCTTCATGAATTTTGTGCAAGTATATATGTGAGATAAATTTTAGGAAAGGAAATCACAGGATCCAAGATAAGTGTAATTTATTCAAAGTGTCCCATATGTCTGTTTTCTATACTCTCTATAATTGTTTCTCTAATGCTTTCATCTGTTTTTATCCTGTGATGTTTCTTAAGACTTCATTGGCATTTCAGTATTTTAAGCAATATCCATTCTGCTTTTTGGTTGCTTCTAAGGGGATTTCATTTATTTCATGGTATTTTTATTTTTTAATTTATTATTTATTTGTTTAGTTTTAAGGATTTTATTTGTTTATTTGAGGGAGGGAGAGAGAGTGCATGCACACACAAGCAGGGGAAGAGGCAGAGGGAGAGGGACAAGCACACTTCCCACTGAGCAGGAGTTCAACATCGGATTCAATTCCAGGACCCTGAGATCATGACCTGAGCCGAAGTCAGATGCTTAACTGACAGAGCCACCCAAGGGCCCCTATTTCATGGTGTTGTTTTTATATGCTGTATTTTTTTAAAAAAAGATTTTATTTATTTATTTGACAGACAGAGATCACAAGTAGGCAGAGAGGCAGGCAGAGAGAGAGGAGGAAGCAGGCTCCCTGCTGAGCAGAGAGCCCGATGCGGGGCTCGATCCCAGGACCCTGAGATCATGACTGGAGCTGAAGTCAGAGGCTTTAACCCACTGAGCCACCCAGGTGCCCCTATATGCTGTACTTTTACTGAGCTCCTCTACCAGCTTTCTTTTCAGTTGTTTGCCTTGTCTATCTGTACTTCTGTCTCTGATCTTTCAAAAGAATGATCTAGTTTCATTTTAATTTTCTTGACTGTAAAGAAACACACTTAGTTATTCCCATAACAAGAGAATCTTGTTTGTTTACCCATAACAGGGCACAAATCAAAAAAGCATTTAGTGGGAAGTTTATTATCATAACACAGAGGTGTTTAGGGGAAAATACTGTAGTTTTGCCCCTCTTGTGAAGTCTGTTTGAAACTACATTCTCTCTCATTATGTAAGATGGTGAAGTAACCCTGCTCTGTTTGTCTTTCTCCCCCATTTGTCTTTGCTTCATTTCCAATGATCCGCTTTACCTGAGTATGAGTCATACCATCTCAGGTTGGATTCACTTGAATGTACTGTCGCAAAGATTATTCTCTGATAGATTTTTCCCTTTGTGAGATAGTATTTTACTTATGTGTTAAAGAAGAAGGGATGGAGTAGGACTCAAAATGAGTGAAGATATGGAACTAAATATAGTTTCTTTCTTATTAATATAAATTCTGATGTACCATTCTGAAAATAGGAAATAGGAGTTTTGGGTGACATAATATTCATCTGGATTTTTTCTTTCTTTCTTTAGTGTATATGTATTTTGTGTGTGTGTGTGTGTGTGTGTGTGTGTGTGTTTAGTGTTCCTTCATAGGTCTATTGAACGTTGAGTTCCATTTGCATTAGCACTCAACTGTGAAGAGAGTGTTCTCTCTAGGTCTGCTGTTCAGGAGTATTGTCGGTAGAGCACTGGGGTAACTAGAAGCGTAAAATCCAGACAGGATGTTGTCTCCGAGCACCCTGGCCGCCCCCAGCCTTCTTGTCATTCTTGTGCTTCAGGGGCATGGCTTGTCACAGCAGCTTCCTGTGACCGGCTCATCTAGATAATTGGCCCGCTTCTCTTCTGAGTCAGTGTGTAATCTTTCCTCCTGTGGACTTTAGTTAGCAGCTGCAAAGGCGATTGCTGTTTCCCATCTCTTTCCCCGATTTCACCCTTACAGTACTCAGAAAGTGAAGATGCTTTGTGTGTGCTGCTTCTCCGTCCTTCAGTGTTGTTTTGAATGCGATTGCATCATGGGGAACCCCATCCGGGTTATTCAGTCACTCTCCTGTTTCTGGCACCTAGAAGGCTGCTCATTTCTATTATAAAGTGTGATGAACCGCTTTTCAAACCTTTACACACTCCAGAGGAGCCATTAGAAGCCTGGGTGTTAGAGTTTGGTTTGGATTTGAATCTCAGCTCTACTGCTCACTGTGTGGGTCTGGGCGAATCGCCTAACTTCCCCCGGCCTCAGTTTGTCTCGTAAATCTGGAGTACAATTCTTCCCGTCCTGAGGATTACATGAGATGTTTGCATAAATCCCTTAGCAAAGCACTTGGTGCTTTATAAGCTCTCGTTTGGATCCTAGATGCTTCGGGATCATTACTTTCTTTGATGAATTCCCAGAAGGAGAATTACTGTTTTATAGCAAAGGAAGATTTTCGAGGTTTGGATCTGTATTACACAGTTGCCCACATGGAAGGTGCCGTTTGATTCAGCTGCTGTGTTAGAGAATTCTGCATTTCTGGAACCCTTGTGTTGGCTTTTGTATTTTATACGCTTTCTGTAATGTTTAAGGCAAGTCCCTTTGCCTCTCAGGGTTTCTGACAGTTGAAGAGAACTCTGTGGGGAAAAAGGAGAGAGTTGGCCTGGGAAAAATAAAAAGATTACTGTCTTTCTTTGGCCACATAAACTTTTATATTTATACCTTGTTTTGAGAATTTGACCCCTTGATCACCTTGATCCATAAGTAAATATTTTAGCTTTTCTTTTACTTAGGATGTATAGTTTCTGAAGTACCTCCCGTAAATTATTTTCCATTTGATTCTTACAGTAAACATCTCCAGAAAGTAAGTTATCTACTTTGAGGAAAGAGATCCAGAGATACTGCAATTTACCTAGAGGAAACAAAGCTAATGAGAGGTAGAATAGGGACACAAATGGTACTCTTCTGAGAACTGGTATATTGTTCTTTATCTTGTGCTGTTGGAGCCTCCCTTGCCTTTTTCACAAGCCTGCTAAATCCTAGTCAATCACATTTTATTGTTAAGGAGACAACTAGAATTAATTCTGGTTCAGAATAGGATATCATCATAATTCTTTGTTAAAAATTACATTCTAGAAATCTCTAGAGGGAGGTGCGTGTGTGTGGGTGCGTGTATATACACTTCAGTTTTCTCTCTATGGTGAAAGAATATAAAATTAGAACTCCACCAACATTTAATTGGTTTGCCTTCCTGATGGAAAGTAGGTTCACGTTTGGTTTTGCATATGTATCTCTTCATAGTGTAAATTTATATTAATCAGATGTTTTAAAAACCTCAACTGGGTTATTCTTGGTAAGGCCAATTTGATGGAAACCCGTTCTTAAATTTTATTCATTCAGATTTTTGAGTTATTTAGTGATTTCGAATTCAGTTCCTATTCTCATTCTTTACTATAATGAAATACTTCCCTTCCAAGTCTCTGAGCCCAAGAGGGCTGTATTGCTTTGTTCTCCTTGTATCCATAGCATGAGCACAAGTAGATTTTGAATGGGCAAGGTACTGTGATTAGATGTGAATACTGGGTACTTAATGCCCAAGTTGATTTAAACTTTCAAAGGTACTTTTTAAAGACATTGATAAAAAGTTTAAGTTCTTAATTTTAGAGTTTCTTTCAAGGTCTCTGTGTATATGTTTGTCTCTGTATCTGTGTGTGTGCATGCGCGTGTACGTGTGCATGTGTTTTAAGTACTCTTAATCATTTAACTTGGATGTTTTTTGAACTCTAGTCATTGGTGCTCTTAAGATTCCTAAATAAGGAGTTTGTTATTGTTTATGGGATTTTATTTGATAAATACAGATTTCGCAGTCTCCTTTGCATATTATCAAATCTTTCTGCCCAGGAAATAAGGAGTGGAGCATTCACACATTCACAGTGGCTCTAGGGTTCGAGTGCCTTTTGGGAGGCAAGAAGGCTGGGATTCTTTTGTGATATTCATTATTTTAGATTTTAAAAGGATTTCCAAAGATTTCTTATTAAGACATTCATGTACTTTCTTATTTGTAAAAAGCGAGACAAAACAAAACACAAAGGCAGTGAGATTCAATAAATAAGGGCAAATTGCTTAAAATAATTTTTTATGTCTCAGAATTTTAAGGTTTTTATTTTTAAATGACTGAATTTAAAGAAGTTATTTTAGGAAAGAATGTCTGCCTGAATCACTAAAATCAGTAAATTAGTTGTTTTCTTTTAATATGTTTTCCTTAGGTATTTTATGGATTAATTCTTCATTGATTACATACAACAGCAATAGAGTTATGGCGACCTTCCAGACTTTGAGAAACAGTCACATGAAGACTAGAACATCTGTCAGAAGAGTAAGTTCACTGTATTAGATTCCTTTCAGTGATAGTTTTAATAAAAATGTGGATCATTTTTTAAAATCTTGTTAAGCAGCTGTATGATATTCTTATTTTCAAATGAATCTTAATATCGTAATTAATAATATTAGTAAGATTGGCATATATGAAAATAAGGATATGAAGTAAATCTACTTTATTTCCCAAAGATCACAGTGCCTCCCTATTTCTCTGCTCAGCAGATAGTTTACTGTCATCTCAAAATCTCCCCCTCTTTTAACAATAGAAGCAGCAGGTATGAATTTTCTTATGTACCTTTACCTTTACCCCCAGATATTGCCATTTATTCATTTATTCATTTAGCAAATAAAAATTTGAGTGTTTATTTTATGCTAGGCCCTGTGCTAGGTGCTGGTTCTGTGCTAGGTACTGGATAATTAGCAAATTAAATATGCTTTCTGATCCTCTTTCTAGTCTGAGGAAGAACCCTCTCTTAAGAGAATTTGGTTACCCTTCCATTTCTTGACCTCTTTTTTCTAACATTTTATTATGAAAAATTTCAAGCATACAGACAGTTAAAATCATAGCACTCCTAAACATAAACTTGCATACCAGCCACACATATTCAAAGGTTACTAATACAGCGACCCTTGAGTAATGGGGGGTTAAGGGTGCCAATCCCCTGTGCAGCTGAAGATCCATGTGTAAGTTTTGGCTCCCCAAAAGCTTTACCACTAATAGCCTATAGTTGACCGGAAGCCTTACCAATAACTTAAATAGCCAATTGACACATATTTTATATGTTATATGTATAATATCCCTATTCTTAACAGTAAATTCTAGAGAAAAGGAAATGTTATTAGAAAATCATAAGGAAGAGAAAATACATTTATAGCAGTAAACTGTTCACTGAAAAAAACTACGTGTAAGTGCACCCATGCAATTAAAACCCATATTGTTCAAAGGTCGACTGTACTTTGTTTTATTTGCTCTATGTGTGCACGCACACGTGTTTACTTTCTGGCAGAACTACTTGAAAGTTACAGTCTTAATGTCTCTTTACTCCTGAATACTTGAGCGTACTTCTCCCAAGGATTACCATATCCTCCCACATAACAATAATTCACTTATCACATAAAAATAATACAGTTATCACATTCAAGAAAATTATAATTCCCTAATTCCCAATACCCAGATGTACTCAGGCTTCCTTTATTACCCATAAAAAGTCTTTTGCAGTCTTCCCCACCTCTAACCACACTCCCACTTCGGATTCAGTCTAGACTCCTAAGCCTTAAGTTGCCTTTGATGCTTATGACTGATTTATGTTATTTTTGGTCCGAGAGTTTCTTCTGTTTATTTATTCATTCATTCATTCAAGATTGACTTCCTGAACAGGCCAGGCCATGTCTGGTGCAATGTCTTGTGCAATGTCCCACATGCTAGATCTGTATTTAACTTACTCCTCTCTCTTCTACATTTCACAGACTCTAGAAGTTAGGTGTCAAAGCTTGATTAGATTCAGGTTAAACATTTTTAGCAAGAATACTCTATAGGATGATGTTAGGATAGAATTTCAGGTTTTCCTGTGATCAGTGATGCAAGAACTGCTCAGTTGATGAGAGTAGTAATGCTGCCAGAAATGTCCATATTAAAATGTGTTTTCCGGGGCGCCTGGGTGGCTCAGTGAGTTAAAGCCTCTGCCTTCGGCTCAGGTCATGATCCCGGGGTCCCGGGATTGAGCCCTGTGTCTGGCTCTCTGCTCAGCAGGGAGCCTGCTTCCTCCCCTCTCTCTCTCTGCCTGCCTCTCTGCCTACTTGTGATCTCTCTCTCTCTCTCTCTGTCAAATAAATAAAATCTTTAAGAAAAAAAAAAGTGTGTTTTCCATTATCTAGTTATTAAATAATTTATGAAATGATACTTGCTGTGTGTAAATACCTTGTTTTTTTCCGGCAACTTTTTTTTTTTTTTTAAAGATTTTATTTATTTATTTGACAGAGAGAGATCACAAGTAGGCAGAGAGGCAGGCAAAGAGAGAGAGGAGGGAGCAGCCTCCCTGCTTGAGCAGAAAGACCGATGCGGGGCTCGATCCCAGGACTCTGGGATCATGACCTTGAGCCGAGGGCAGAGGCTTTAACCCACTGAGCCACCCAGGCACCCCTTCCAGCAACTTTTTATCTAATATTTTTGGTATCCTTGTTGACCCTTTCCTGAATCTGTTATTTCCTAAAAGCTGTGAAATGAAGATTTTCCTAATGCTATCATTCTTTTTACATTTATTAGCTAGAATTCTTAAAAGCCTTCCCTCATTAATCTTAATGAGCTACGGTATCTCCCATAAAGCCTGGATAAATGCCTTTGAATTACCAATTTTCAGATTAATAATTTGGTGGAATAAACAAGTGAGTTTATTTCTATTCATTTGCTCATTTGTATTGTTCTGGATTCATGGATTTTAAAAATTCTATGTTTTATAATCTTTTATTTATTTATAGTTATTTATTCACTTACTTAAGTTACTCAAGGGGTCTCAGACATCGTCCCTCTAAGCTGGTGCCTATATCCTTTTGTATTAGGTTCTTAATTCTTTGATTGCTTCCCTACTTTCTAGTATAACAGATTAACCCAGTTTCACCTTCTACTTTCCCTTTCTCAGACTTGGAATTGGCTTTTCTCCAAAGAACCCCTTCTAGTATTTAGAAACCAGGTACTTTGGGTACTAGGAGTGCCCATTGCTCCTTCAGTGTCGTGAATTTATATTAATAGTTTAGGTTCAGATTTCATATTTTTTTATTTCTTTTTGAGTTGTTTGTATCTCAGCCTAAAAACCTCCACTCATTAATGAAAACAGAATCATTTAAAATTTAGAATATTTTTAAGCCTGCAGAGAAGTTGAGAAAAGAAATCAGTTCAATGAACACTATACATACCCCTCACTTAGGTTCACCGTCAGTTAACATTTTGCCATTACCATGCTATTTGTGTGTGTATACAAACACATGTGTGCACGTGTACACACACGCACGCATCTACATAAACACTTCCCTTTTGAGACCACGTGAGAATTGGCTGCAGACATCTCTTAAGAACATCAGCATCGTTACTGCTCCTCAGAAAAATTGTTAGTTCAGTAACATCATCTAACATGCATTTCATATACAAATTTCCCTAATTGTCTCAAATATCTTTGTTATTTTTACCTTGCTCTTCATTTAGGATCTAGTCAAGATTCATGCTTTATTTGGGTATTGTGTTTCTTTCATCTCCACCCAGTATCACCAAATATCGCCAACATAAAGACATGTATCCTTTATAATTGGTACAATTAATAAGTAATCTGTAGAGTGATGCCTGGAGAGAGTGAGCATCCTGTTGCCCAGTAGCTTTGAACCCGGTGATATGGATACATTGATAATCTTTCCCTAAATCAGTAATAACATTGGGATTTACAAATGGCATTTATAAATTTTGTCATCCTGTCCATATTTGTCATTCAGCATTCTTATGTAAACAAGTGGTCTTCCCCCATCCTTTTATCTGTCTCTTTAATGGATTCGTAGGTTTAAAAAAAATCCAGTTATTATAATTCATTACCATTTTTATTCTTTTGATGCCTAAATTCCAGTGGGGATTCCTTCAGGTTGGCCTCTATTTTCTTTTCTTTTTTTTTTTTAATTTTAATTCTAGTACAGTTAATGTACAGTGGTGTATTAGTTTCAGCCATACAATACAGTGATTCAGCACTTCTATACATTACTCAGTGTTCATCACAGTAAATGTGCCCTTAATCCCCTTTACCTGTTCCTGCTGTGTTCTTTTGAAATGACCCATTTAGTTCCTGAGCACTTCCTTGCTTTGTCACAATTAAGATGCCCCACCCATATGGCATACTTTCTCTGCCTCCAGCCTGGAACCAACCATTTTCCCAGGAGCTCTAATTCGTTTTATTGGCAAAATGGTATTTAGAAACCAAAATCTGGGTGCATTACTACTGAGGGTCATTGCTTCTGTGATGTTTCAGTGGAAAAATGTAGTAGTTTAAAGAATGTTTTTAATGTGTTTAAGGAATCACGAGTTCATATTGATAATTCATATTCAAATTTAATATTATATTTTTTTCTTTACTGCTTTGGTTTCTTATGTAGCTTGTCTTTTAAACCAAAGAGTTTCACTGACTTCTTTTTAAATTAGCAAACATTTGTTGAGTTCATATCCTACAGTTTGTGAGGTACTGAAATCTAAGGAAACAAACTGAATCAAATATAGTCTCTGGCTCAATAATTTGGTTTAATGGTAGGAAAGACCAATATATACAAAAACATAAATGGTAGTATGTTGTGATGTGGATTAAATGATCTCAGTGTATAGATAGTACAGTAGAAACTTTGATTTATTATGACTGAGGGGTGGGAAAATCTTCACAGGTCTTGGGCTTGGTAGAGTTTCTACCGGGAAAGATTAGGAAATCAGGACATTTCTAATAGAAGAGCAGATCAGTAGATCAGTAGAAGGAGAATAAGGTAGAATGAAATTAATGTTTTCTTTATGTCTGTCTGTAATACTTATTATTTTCTTTATATAATTTTTTTCCTCCCTCTATTCCTTTGTGTTTGTGACCTCTCCCCTACCAAGTTCTGAAAACCTTCCCTCATTTTATCATATAGCTGCCTCAGGACACCTGAAAAGTCTTAGCTCAGGTTGTTATCTCTTTTTTCCATCTCCACCTACGTTATGAGAGTAATCACTTTTGTTAGCATGCTTTATTACAGCGTCTACATCACCTTCCTCCTTATATAGTTGCTGCTTCTGTTCTGCTAGTGACTTGGAAATCAGGTATGCAGTCTGTTGGGTTTTAGTGTGGAGTAAGAGTAAATGAACCCAGAGTGAGGGCCTCATGAGCTTCTGATAGGTCGAATGCCTGGGCTGTGATGTGTGTGTTTTGAGCAGGTGGAATTCTACATGATTAAGCCCTTTGCTGGTTCTTTCTCTCAGCTCATTTGAGGTCTGTATATATTCACAGGTGCCAAATGAATATTAATTGGAGATTTAGTGACTCTGCATTTAAAAATAGAATATCTCCAAGATCTTTCACCTTGTCTTAGAATTAAATAAATTAAGAATATCTTTTATTTTTAGAGCTTCAGTGAAGATGTGTTCCAGTCTGTCAAGTCTTTATTACAGAGTGAGAAGGAACTATGCAGTATATCAGCAGAGGATTGCTTAAAGCAGGATGAACATGCCAATCTGACTGAGGTTTGACATAATACTTTCAATATCTCTTCCTACTGAAACAGTGTATTTTCATGCTTCTTTGTAAAGCTGCGCCATCTGTTTTTAAATTGCCTAAAATCTGTATGTATTAATACATGTATGAGAAGTACTTGTTTTAAATATTGGCTAACATAGTTGTCTTAGTGTATTATAGTGAGCATGTTTAATTTAGTGGATAAGCATTGTTGGTCACAGTCATGGACATACAGCACTGTATTAGATGATTCCTGCTATAGTCAGTAAATTGATACTTTAATACTAAAATTTTTACTCTTAAACATGAAATGTATCTATATATTTTTAAAGATTTTGTTTATTTGACAGAGATGGCAAGAGAGGGAATACAAGCAGGGGGAGTGGGAGAGAGAGAAGTAGGATTCCTGCTGAGCAGGAAGCCCCATGCGGGTCTTGATCTCAGGACCCTGAGATCATGACCTGAGCCCACGGCAGATGCTTAACAACTGAGCCACGGAGATGTCATATACTTTTTTCTTTATGCTTTTTTTTGGTTCTTATTTTCTTGATTATTTAAATTCAGTACTTTGATACAAAATGAAAAAGTAGTGATAAAAGTACTTTGAAATTAACATATTTACTACTCAGGATATAGTACTTGCTCAACTATTTCTGTGCGACATCAGTGTTTCCAGTCTTTGGACTTACTACTGTGAAAAGAAGTACATTTTTTCCTGTAATATAGCCACAGTCCCATCAATACATTCATGTCAGCAAATAAGAGAAGTAAGGTATTAGGCTGTTCAAGCTCAAAAGTGCTAAGTATATTAGTTGAAAAAATAAATTTTTTTTTTGAAACCAAGGATCTAATTTAAAAAAATATCAAGTATTCTTATTTTGATGAAGGATTTTCTTTCATCTTTCTTGTGAAACTATATTTGAAGTAGTTCCAGAGGTATGGTGAGCAGACCCTTCAGGCTACAGTGTTCTCTGACCTGAGCCTTTTCCTTTTGTGTCAGCTGATTTCAGTGGCTCTTGACTATTATCTTCTCTGTTATCCCTTCTGCTTTACTTTAGTAAAGCTGAGCCTCTCTTAATCTCCTCTGTTGTTGCCAAGTATGACAGGTCTCCTGTGTCCTTCTGCCCTCAAACAGTTTTCCAGCCTGTATATCTCCAGCTGCTTACGTAGTGCCTTTCCGAGCCCACATTCTTTGGTGAGGCCTTCCTCGATCAATGGGAAATATAAAACTACTGGCATCTTCAAAACTGCATGTCAGCTTATTTTCTCTTTTGTATTCAGTAAAAGGAAACTTGAAAGAATAGAAGGAATTTCTGTCTCACTTGAGGGTATGCATATCTCTAAGTGTTTTGTGAAGAAAAGAAAGAAGTTTGTTTTTGAGCTTCTTTGTCATTGACTGTCTATGATATGCAAGGCACTTTCCTCCACGTTTTCCGATTAACCCTTACAATGTGGAAGAGGAGTTGTATTGCTCCAAGGATTACAGATGAGGAGACTGGCTCCTAGAGCCCAACAGTTTACCTAGAGACCTGGAAATTAATTGTAGCACTTTGGGGAAGTGATAAACATAATTAGAATAACAATCCTGGGTTAATGTAATATTCTGACTTGTTTGTGAGTCATCAGAAAGAGATCAAAAGTATAGTCAGTGTTTCTTTATATTTTAACTATGCTGCTTTCCCTTAATTCTTGAGAATTGATTTTCCATATTGCTATAATTTAAGTATTTCGTATTTTTAGTCACAGTACTTGCTTAGTTGACAGTTTACCATTCTGTCTTCAAATGGAAGATTTTTCTTCCTATGATGTCAAAGACATAAAGGGAATATAAATTTTAAAAATAATACTTTTGGGGGGTTACAAAAGTAGTACATGATGCTTGTAGAAAAAGAAGAAATACCGCAAGTATCAAAAAGAAAATGCCTATCAGGTGCCTGGGTAGTTCCGTAGGTTAAGCTCAGGGGTCCTGGGATTGGGCTCCTTGCTCAGCAGGGAGCCGGCTCCCCCTGCTTGTGTGTGCTTGCGCGCTGTGTCACATTCTCTCTCCCTCCCTCTCTCTGACAAATAAATAAACAAAACCTTTAAAAAAAAAAAAAAGAACATGTCTATCATTAATCTTATGAATTAGGGGCAAGAAACATGAAAAGAAGAAACATGAATTAGGGGGAAGAAACATGAAAAAAGTAGGAAAAAATAACATCACTTATAATTCCATCATCTAGAATTAATCGCTGCTTATAGCTTGGTGTATTGCCTTCCAGTACTATTTTTCATGCATATGTTTTTAAAAATAAGGTTGAAATTGTGTGCATATCTTGTATCATTTTTGTCTGTAACTTGTCCTTTTTACTATTTTATTTTAAAATGTGACTTTTTTTTCATGCCGTTAGATATTCTTTTAGAAACTTAATTTATATAAACTCCTGTAGAGAAATCCCTATATAAGGATGTTGAAGGAAATAAGTGATAATATCATAGGAAGTCAATAAGGAGTCTTGGGGACATACCCCAGAAAGCCTTCCTGAGGAGGTGACATTAAGTTGGATCTTGTATGAGGAGGAGCAAGGTGTGTAAGCATCCAAGGTCTAGAGACACAGGTTGTGGGGGCGTTACTGCATAACAGTAACAAACTGGGCATGTTCTAGACCCAGAAAGGGGGCCCATGTGTATGAATAAATGTGAGGGAAGATTGAAATTCTGGCTAACCCAGAGCCTGGGGGCCTTGGTTAGGACTTCATAGTGGGAAGCATGGAAAGGTTTTGACAGGGGAGTGCCATGATTATTACTGAGACCAGGTGGAACAGGACCATCATGCAGATGAGAAGTGGGGGCAGGGGGTGTGGAGAGAGGGAGTTATTACAGGAGATAGGTTTGTGGAGTAGAATTGATTGAACTTGTTAATGAAGTGGATGTGGGGGAGGTTGAAGAGCTGCATTATGGAACCAAATCTTTGGTGAAAAACCTTTGTGATGATTTTGAAGAAATGAATCATTTTGTCCAAGACAGCCAGCATTTAAAAAATGTATTTATTTTTAATTGAGGTATAATTGACATGTAACCTATTGGTTTCAGCTACACTACATGATGCTTCAACATTTGTATGTAACAGTCAGCATTTAATGTTTTCTGTGCTTTTTTCTGTATCTCCGCTCTGTCAATAATCTAATTGTGATAAGACTTAAAAAACTCAAATTAATGGAGCTTTATTCCTTATTCAGGTCACATTTCTAGGTTTTAATGAAGAAACAGATGCTGCTCATATTCAGGTATGGTCAATTTATTGAACTGGAAAAGACCATGGGAGATTATTTGGAACAGATTTTGAGATAATGAAATTTGCCTGATTAGCCCAAAATTTACACTAAACTCTTCTGTTAAATCATTCCTATTTAAAGCTAAAAAATGACTCTTGAGTGTGCTTTGGACATTTTCACTTTTAGCATTTTCAGAGTATTCTTGTTACAGAAAGTAGTTTTAGGTTAGGAGACCACAGAAGTAATTTATCTGAGAAGGTTGCCAACCACAAGCTAACTTTCCTCCATTCTGTGCATAATGTAGAAAAGGAGACTTTTTTTTATTTTTTTTTTCAATTTGGATGGTCTTCCTAATCTGACTTCATCAAATCATTATATTTTTAACTGAGATAGAGTTCAATTTAAAAGGTGAAATTTGTAAGGAATAATGATTGACCAGTACAAAAATTTTAGCCTGATTTAGGCAGGTGTTTACACAGAAACTGGTAGTTGAGATTATGATCAGCAAAGGAGAGCTTCACAGTTATATAAAGAAGGTTGTAGCTTGTGTAGATGTGGTAGGCATCTTTTTTTTCCCCCCTACCTTGTGCTGCTGCTTAATATTTGTGATTGCCGTGTTTTTTTCCTTTTATGGCAGTTAAGTGTCTCCCAAAAGAAAAAGTAATACTGTTCATTTCTTTATGAATAATACCTGTCAGGTGATAATGAAAATTGCTGTGTCTTGATTGTGCCCTTGCCTGAAGGAAACTATTTAGACAGAAGGCACAAGAGAAGATATACTCCTGAGAACATAAGGCTGCAAAGAGAAGTGTTCCAATGTATTTCTCTTAGTCTACTTCCTCTTTAAGAGTTATTGATAAAGTCATATTTATAAAGGAAAGTACTCTAGGTGGGGTCAAAGACATTAATTCTTTCACTGGGTAAAGTCTTTACATAAAAAGGGCAAATGAGAAAAAAAAATGATTCCTTAATATCTTCACAAAATATTCAGCCAGAGTTTAGTATAATACTTCGGTGAGGAAAGGCAGAAAAATAGATATGTACAAGAAGCACATTCCACTGGGGAGAATCCCTATATGTGGGAAATATTCCATGATTAACTTGAAGATTGCAGGTTGACATTTGCAGCTAAAAACTGTTAAAAGGCTAGTTGTCATGAATGTATGAGGTACCATGTAAAAATACATTAAGAGTTTGATGTCAGTATTTTAAAAGGCTATAGAAATAGCAGGTATTAAAATATTTTAGTACATTTTATTTTTGAGTTAAAAAATTACTCACGATAAACTACATATGTTAACCATTTTGAACTGAAAGTATATTAACCAGTAGACCTTATGGTTTTTGAATAAGGCTCACATTATAGGAATCTAAACAAAAGTGTTATTTATTGTATTTCTTTTTTAAATTAGGATTTAGCTGCAGTTTCTTTGGAACTTCCAGATCTTCTGAATTCACTGCACTTCTGCAGTCTAAATGAAAATGAAATTATTTGTATGAAGGATATAAGTAAATCATCAGATACAAACAGTGGTCCTCTAAGTCAGGTAACTTTTATATATCATTTCTATATATCAATGTGTTTTTCAGGGCAAATTTTACAGTGACATTTGACAAAGAATGTTAAACTCTTAAATGCTTGAAGTTTTTATCTCAAGGAAATATGATTTGTGAAAAACAGAACTCAGGAAGCTTTGAAATCACTGAAAGATAGAGTAATTTTGACCATAGCTTTAAATTAGATTTTTTTCATGTGTGAAGTTCCCTAAATGATATGCAAGTGCATATTAATGAATCTTTTTCCTGAAAATTCATTTATGGATTTCTTGAATTTCTTCTACCTTTGGTTAAACTATAGAATCTTTCCCCCCTTTATGGTTAGTTCTAAATTTATATGAATATTGCATTCAGTGTTTTAGAGGACATAGTTTAACTTGTTTTCTGTTAAAAAACAATTCATTATAAAGTTGACTTCTCCCCATTTCAGACAGGTAATTAGTTTTAAAAACTCAGCCTTTAGTTCTTTAGTAAGTATTATTTTGTTGATAATGCGTCAAAGAAAAGTGCTTTGCATGTTTTACCTCCTAAAAATTGAATCAGTAAGTTTAAAGTTTGGTTTACTTATTCCAAGTATAAAAGACTACTGTGTTCATTATGAGGTCTACAGGTAAAAGTAGAACTGCTTACCTCATTTTCTTCATTATGCTTTTCATTTATATTTACTTTGATTTGTTTGCTAGGATTACAAGACGTGATTCACTATTATATTTGATTTCCACCTTTTTTCACTAAGTCATTTGTCAGTATTTGCATTTTTAAAGGTAATATGTATGGCAAAAAACCTGACGATTTCTATTTTTAATCAGAGCTCTAAACATTATTATAAAATTGTAATACTAGGGACATTTAGGTGAAAGGAGGGGAAGATTCTTTTATGATAGAAGGGAATGTGGTGTCCTGCTGGAAGCTACTGGAAAATGGGATACAAAAATAGAATAGAACCTGCTTCCTACCCTCTAGCAGTTTACAGTGTAGTTGGTGAGCTCAGTTAATGAACAAGGAAACTCAAGAGGCTGTATCATAATATTGGAAGACATGCCAGAGATATGGATTGTAAGTTCTGTAACATTTTGGGAGATAGGACAGGTGGAATTTGAGTAGCAATGAGAAAAAGATTGGGAGAAAGAGAATGGGAGGTGAGAAATGTTGTAGAGAATCAATGAAGAAAAGAATTTAACAATACAAAATCAGGGAGCCTCTTGGGATGCATGCATTTCTTTTTTTTCCCCTCAGATTGTGTTATTTCTAGGCTTCACTTCCAGATAATATGCTTTAAATGTATAATATGTTTTGAAAGTTGAATTATGTTTATCATCTTTCATCTTCCCCAAGAGTCAGCATTCTGGAATGCTCTGTGTCATGAGAGTGTCACCTACATTGCCAAGACTCAGAATTGATTTCATCTTTAGTCTCCTAAGTAAATATGCTACTGGTATAAGATATACCCTGGACACGTACTTGCATCAGAAGCGCCAACTTGAGACTGCTAAGGAAGATGATGATGACACCAATCAGTCCGTGTCTTCCATAGAGGATGATTTTGTCACTGCTTTTGAGCACTTAGAGGAAGAAGAGATCTCAAAGCCATGCAATGATGGTTTGTTCTTTTCTAAACTTTTTCTTGAAAAGGGAAATTAAAGTTTAGCGTTCAATTTTAAAAGTTTTCAGGCTGAGCTGTTCAATTAGAAATTAGATGCAATTTAAACATTTTAACTTTTTTTTTTGATTATGCAAGGAATTCATTCTCTTGTGATTTTTAAGTTCATTGTTATCTGGTTCTTGGTTTTGCTATTTCTGTTCTTATTTTGGTTGTCCTGTTCAAGCACTGTTCACCTCAGTACATTAAGTATTTGGACCGTCCTGGGTTCAAATTTGAGAAGAGTTACCTGGTAGAGAGACCGCATTAGTGTTTCTAACACATAGGACAAGAAGCTAACCATTTCATATACCAGGTATTCCTAGATGTCAGGTAAAATGAAATTATTTTAATAAAAGGTATATTTGCTCTCAAGTATGATTTGGGGTGAATCTGGTAAACCACATAGTGTAGAAGACATGTTACAAATAAATATTTCATGCTTAAAGTCTACTTATTCCCACTGATATAACTTAATTTTTAAAAGATTCTGCTCACGAATAATTTGATCATTTTATTCTTTTTTCTACAGGAATAAATATTACCGCACTAAAGAGCCAGTGTGATGCTGCTTCTCAGACTTCTTCTGGTCACCAGGTAGAAACCCATGATTTAAGGATTCTCGTCAGCTCTGGGAGGCAGAAGTCATTGGCTAAACCTTCAACTTCCTTAATAAATATTCTGGGACATAAAGAACTACCTTCTGTGAAAACTTCAGTGACTACATTAATTACTGAGCCCTGGATCCAAAAGAGTTTCTATAGGTCATGTAATGCTTCAGATAAAGGTGGTAATGCACAGAAAACATTTTTTTCTTCTTCGCCTGCCTACTCCTCTGAATCTGAATGCTCCAGTCCAAGTCCTGTTATTTTCTTGGATGAAGAGGGTTATCAGAAAAGTTTAAAAGCAAAACTTGAGTTACCTAAAATTCCTGTGATGAAAGATGATATAGAGGATTCGGACTCAGAAGTGAGTGAATTTTTTGATAGTTTTGATCAGTTTGATGAACTTGAGCCAACTTTAGAGACTTCCTGTCCTTTTCCAAAAGATCCTGTCCTAGGAAAGACATCACAAAAGAAAGGACACAAACATGAAAAATCTTGCTCTGTAACCACTGCAATGAATCCTCAAAAATTCAAGTTTGATCGTCCAGTCCTCCCGGCTAATGTTAGAAAGCCAACTCCTCGTAAGCCAGAATCCCCTTACAGCAACCTGTGTGATGCTCCAGATTCACCACGCCCAGTGAAGGCATCAGGGGAGGACAGCGGCTTGTTTAGCCCTGTTCGATCCTCGGCCTTTAGTCCTCTTGGAGGCTGTCCTCCTGCTGAGTGTTTTTGCCAAACAGGTATCAGTGGAGCTCGGCTTCATGAGAGTCATGATTCTCTTTATTACACCTATGAGGATTATGCCCATAGCATTTCATGTGAGGTGCTGAGCTCTGTTCTTCATACCCAGCACCCTGACATAACCCCAGACACGAAGAGTATTAAAAAAGGAGAAAATAAAACCATAGCTCTGAAGAGCGAAAGCCTTGAGCCAAAAAGTAAATCTAACAATAAATCCTTGATGATTAAAGATAGCATTCAGAAATTTGCATCTGATCTTGTGGAAAAAAGTTTGGGCAGTGCATTTAAAGACTTACAGAAGGGAGTCTCTTCATGTACCAACGCGTTGTGTCACTTAGCCATCAAATTGACGTCCTCCATTTTTCAGGTGGCATTTAATGAACTGAGAAGGCAGTGTGCGTTTTCACTGAGAGAACGTGCCATCAGCGGGCTGGCTAATTTTTTGGTGAGTGAAGCTTTAGCAAGTGCTTTACAGGATTTACAATACGTAAAAAAGCAGATATTCACTAACACGGTTGCTAGGTTTGCTGCAGATCTTGCCGAAGAGCTTGTTTTTGAAGGCATCATGGAAGTGTGTCAGTTTTCCTATCCTCCAACACCCGCATCTCCACAGTGGTGGTCATCAGACTGTGAGGACAGAGTAGTGAAGTCCTATGCAAAAGACTTATCTGAGTCTGTTATACAGGAAGCATTTATTGAGCTTTCGCAAGTTGATGTGACCTTCACGACCAAGGCAGCAGTTAGTGTTTCTACAGATAACATAAAATGTGTGAGCACAGAAAATTTAATGCCATCGACACAGACTTCCATGTTTTCCCCTGCTTGGAACAATCAGACCGTAACAGCGACAAGACCCATGCAGGACTATAAAAAGGAGTACACAGTACAGCAGGCCTTGTTTTGTACATCTGGAGTTGTTACTTCTATACCAGTGCCCTTGGCAGGAAGTGCCCTTCTCCCATACCATATTTCATCTAACATTTATCAGGCGAAGTCTCTTCGGTCATCTGATGATAGTAATTTGAATGGCGATTTTACCCAGACACACGTTACCACAAAAAGCAAAGAAGAGGAAGTAGCATGTCTCAGAAATATTTGTTTACCCTCAGACTACAATCCAGGTAACCAGAAAGAATTTAAACCAACTAATGATGATATCGAAATGCAGAGCTCTTCAAAATTAACAAGTGATCCTGTGATTATTAGCAACTTTTCCACCTCAGTAGTGCACACGATTGTAAATGAAACATTAGAGTCAATGACATCCTTCAAAGATACAAAAACCATTGATGAACACACAGATTGTGTAACTCTAGCAGTAAAGGGAAAACCCCTTCCCTTCCACTCTGATCAAGCAACACTGCAACAGAGCGAAGCTAGCAATGAGGACATGTTTGCCGATCAGTTATCTAAAACTATTATTAAACATTCCATAGATAAAAGCCAATCAACCATCCCAAGTGTAGATAAAAATGCCGGACCCAAAGAAAGCTTGCTTGTTTCCAGAGAAGAGTCACAGTTGACCTTGGAAAAGTTCCCCAAATTTCTTGACGCTCAAGATCACTTAACCCACTGTTCACTTTCAGCAGGAAAGGATTGTGCTCCCAAATGTAAATGTTCTTCGGCTCATGGCTCTTCTGTAGAGACACTCCCACCATGTCCAATAACTGCTGGTCAGAAACCCGATGTGAAGGAAGCTGCTAAAGACAAACCTGTGACAAAGCATAATGTGAATAATACAGCACTTGAGCCCTTGTCTTTTGGGCAAGAGCACCCTTTTCCTCATTCACATACTTTCTCATCCACAGTGCTTCCATGTGTAGATGGTTTGCATGTAGAAGACAAACAGAAAATTAGAGATAGAAATGTAATACCTGATACTCCTCCCTCCACTCCTCTCGTACCATCCCGGGCTGGTTCTGAATGGGACATCAAGAAGTTAACGAAAAAACTCAAGGGGGAATTAGCAAAAGAATTTGCACCTGCTACACCTCCCTCTACACCACACAACTCATCTGTGGGCAGTTTGTCTGAAAATGAACAAAATACCATAGAAAAAGAAGAGTTCATGTTGAAACTCATGCGATCTCTTTCAGAAGAAGTTGAAAGTAGTGAAGATGAAGGGCATCCGGAAGTGGATGTGAAGCCTGAGCACTCAGGGAAGAAAGTTCAGTTTGCAGAATTGTTAGCTACCCACATTGTGTCTCTTGCCACGGAAATGGCGGCTTCCCACCTGGATAATAAAGTCATTCAAGAACCCAGGGTGAAAAGCCCTTGCTTAAATGCACAAAGTCAAAGCAGTGTGTCACCTACTGTTTTCAATCGCTCGGATTTACAAACATTACGCAATTTTGCAGGTGATCTGGCCGCGGAAGTCATTACGGAAGCTGAGAAGATAGCAAAAGTTAGAAGTTGTGTGCTTTTCAGGCAAAGAAAGAATAGTTGTTACATTGACGGGGGCCGAGATGATCGATCAGAAGAGAAGCTGGATAGAGAGGCTGTAGCCCACTCAAGAGAAGTGGAACCATTCATTCTTTCGTTACCACCAGGCTCCTGTATGTCCGGTCTGACCTACAAGTATCCCAGCTGTGAAAGCGTGACAGACGAATATGCGGGTCACATTATCCAAGTGCTGAAACAGGAAGGCGGCAATAGTGAGTTGTTAATGGACCAGTATGCCAACAGACTTGCTTATCGGTCTGTTAAGTCAGGATTGCAAGAAGCCGCTAAGACAGCCAAAATGAAGTGCAGCTCAAGAATGTTCCCCATGCAGAGCTCACAGGTGAAGACCAAGAATGAACTGTTCATATTCTTGAATAAAGAACACCACCGAGAAGCAGATAAAGAACGGCCAAGTAAAAGAAACGGAGGTTACCTTTGTAAAAATCAAACTGGTGAGTGGACGCAGGACACACATAAAAATGAGTGCTCTGAACTGTATAGTTTTTCAGCTTCTCTTGCTCACAGCATAACAAGAGATGTTACAAAAGAGCTGACAGCATCTGCAGGTGGCTTGCCAAAATCCTTAACAGATTCTTGCCTTTATGAAAAGTCTGGACGTGATGAAGACACCAAGTCTCACATCGAGCCAGAATTTCTTCAGTCTCTTCAGCCTTCCTCACAAAGTCACAGATTTTATCACAGTACAGGCAGCTTAAGTGGGTCTGGTTATGGAGAGAGTGTTGTTCAAGCTATAGAGCAGTATGCCAAGAAGGTAGTGGATGACACTTTAGGGCTCAGTTTAGGATCCAAAGTTTTCCATGGGTCTGAGTCCACAAAAGCAGCCGATAGGGTCACTTATGCAGAAAAGTTGTCACCTCTTATAAACCAAGCTTGCAGATACTGTGACCGTAAAGAACTACACGATTGCACTGGAAATTCATCTCTGCACACTTCCAGACAGGATTCACTTGCTAGTAGTAAGCCAGTTTCTAATTCAAAACTTAGCAATATCTGTCAGGAATCTAGAATTTTCCATCTTGATGTCCCACAAATTCATGTTGGTCTTGATAAGAAGACAGTGCTTGCTGAGAAGATCGTTGCGGAAGCTATTGAGAAAGCAGAGAGAGAGCTGAGCAATACCAGCTTGGCGGCTGATAGCGGAATTGGACAAGATGGCGTTAGCTTTGCTGAGAGCCTTACCACAGAAATAATGACGTCAGCAATGACAAATGTTGGACGTGCGGTCAGCAGGTGAGTTTCAGATTCCTTCTGGGTTTTTACGATAAAAGTTAAACTCGATCATATGTGCTTAGGTCCTGTTAAGAAAGGTGTAATTATTTTTAACCCCAGGTTAACAAAAACATTTTCCCTACTACATTTGTGTGGGGTTTCATATCCCATACGTTACTCTCCATCTCCGTTGTCTCATTATCCCCCCAACAGCCCTTTGAGGGAAGGCGGTAACCATTTCTTGAACTAGAAGAGGAGGCTTAGGGAGGATAGTCGTATTGCCCCCATTCGCAGAGCTGGGAAGTAAGTAAAGCTGGATTGAAGAAACACCAGAGAGTTTTAGATGGCAAATGTAGAGTGTTACCGTGATCATTAACTGCTCTGAGATTAAAATTTTTTTGTTATGGTGTTTTCTTTCCCTTCACAAAGGTAAGTTTTCTTATAAAGAGCATAATTTAACCAAACTGCTGTGAGGAGGAAAGCTTTAAAAATTCTCCAAAGATTTCCATGACTGCTGTCACTTCTCTTGATGCGTTCCAGTCCAAGTTCTTTCTGATGGTCTCACAATGTCCTGTGCTTCAGTAGCTGTGTCTTGCGCTCAGGGATTCCAACCAACACCTTAGTTTAACTGTTTTTTTCCCCCTGGAAAGCATCAGAACCAACTTGTGTTATTAGTTTGTAGGATTTTGTTAGTTCCACTGGACAGAGAAAGTTCCTAGAGTTGAGGTGGAATTTAACAGAGTCACAGGATTCCTCAGATTTTTTAGTAGCTTTTGTCAAAGCTGTGGCAAGGATTGCCTCTCTTCTTAGCCATCTTAAAATAAGGAGATGGTGTTTGGCCAGGACTCTGGAGGCCAGTTGTTCCATGGTATCCTCTTGTAATGTTTCTGGTGAACCAAAGGAGGGCTCTTTTTGCTCTAATTGTGTAGCCTTTCTCCTAGAGCAGGGGTTGGCAGACTATAACCCACAGGCCAAATCTGGCCTCTGTTGGTTTGTTTTTTATTGTCCATGAGCTAAGAATGGTTTTTACATTTCCTCAGTGGTTGATAAATCAAAAGAATACTATTTTGTGACATGTGAAAATTATATGAAATTCAAATATTAATGTTCATAAATAAAGTTATATTGGAACACAGCTGTGCTCATTCATTTGTGTATTGTCTATGGCTGCTTTTATGCTTTAATGGCAGAGGTGAGTTGCTAAAGTAGAGATATGGCCAACAATGCCGAAGTGTTTTCTCTTTGCCCCCCCCCTTTTTTTAAAGATTTTATTTATTTGACAGAGAGTGAGAGAGAGCATGAGAGGGAAGAGACACAGAGAAAGAAGCAGACTCCCCATTGAGCAAGGAGCCCAATGCAGGACTCGATCCTAGGACTCTGGGATCATGACCTGAGCCAAAAGCAGCTGCTTAACCAACTGAGCCACCCAGGCACCCCTGTTTGACCCTTTGTACAGTAAACATTTGCAGACCTGCATTTTCTTTGTCACAACTACCTGTCAGTTCTTAATACGATGGCAGACATATAATAAGTGGTTAGTAAATACATGAATGAATAAGTGCTAGTAAACTAGGCCTTTCCATAGCTGAAGCAACCTTCCTCAAGTAGAACTGGCCTCAGGCTATTTTAACTTTTTCTCCCTGTGCCTCCCCTAAGGCCCTGGGAGGAAAAGAGACTCTCCCCTGGATTAGACTCTCTAAGATATCCCTCCCAGGGCCTGGCTCATGCCGGTGCTATTGATGCTCCATATTTTCACTTTTCCTTCTTAATCCCTTGGGTGAGTAAGTAGGCCTCTGGAGTATTCCTATAAGCTAGTGCTGTTCTGGTCCAACTTTCTACCAAGGCCAGTAGAATATTACTTTGTAGTTCTCTTCCCATTTCTCTTCTTAACAATTGTGTAGGGTTCTGTAAATGCTGATTATGAAGAGCTGGCTCTAGTTCGCGCAGGGTCCTGTTTCCCATTTTCTATTTCTGAAGTTTAAATGGTTTGCCTTTCAGGCTTTAGAGGGATTTGTTCAGATGGATTATTTTTAAGGGTATCATTTGGCGTCCCCTTTCTTGTAAATGTTTGATTCATGAAAATAACCATAAATATTTTACAAAGTGTAATGTACAGAAGGGTGGTATGTGGGTGGTATGTGAGTGTCAAATGGGGAATTATATGGGAGTTTATTTTTAGCAGAGCAAACATCTGAACTGTATTCTGAGCTATTCTTTCTGAGCCAGAATAACCCAGCAGTCATTAAAACTCTTCTCTGGACCTCATCTAGTGGGTCATTTCAGCCAAAAAACCATTAGATTTCAGCACATTCCAGAAAGTGATAAAAATTTTTAAAAGAACAAAGTTGAGCTCTGTTACGGCTCAAAACTATAATGTGCCTGTCCAGGATAATTCTGGTTGCTGTATCTTAAATATAAAATGAGGATAGCCCCAGAGAGGGATGGGGCAGTTCAGGACTTATTCTGGGCACTGGGGATACAGAAATAAGTAAAATAATAAAAAATATATGTTCTCTGGAGCTTATGGTAGAATAAGACAAGTAAAATAGCCGTGTGTGCCACCACACAGTGCTTTGGAGGAAAACTGAAGCAAGTAAGGGAGGTGTGGGGGGAGGGTGAGGATAGGGGGGAGCTGGTGGGGATGGTTTACAGTTTTGAATAGGTAGAGGGGGAAGCAACACTGACAAAATAATGTTTGAGCGAAAAGCCAAAGATGAATAAGTCACATGGGAATTGGGGAGGAGAGTTCCAGGCAAAGGGGTAGGATCGTGTGTGTTGGGGAAGGCGCACAGTGGCAGGCGTGGCTGCAATGAGTAGACCGGGTAGGGTAATAGGTGGGACACGATGGAGACGAGGAGAAGGTATACATAACATATCAGCAAATTATGTTATAAGGATTTGAACCCTCACTCTGATTGGTGTGAGCCGCTAGAAGATTTTGATCACAAGGCTAACATTTTTACTCTTCATCTTTGAAAGTTTTTTAAACTGCAATGTCGAGAATTAAATATAGAGGGACAGTTATAGTAATTGAATAGTGACTGGCCTTTCTTGTGAAGATGGAATAAAAATATAAATGTCTCTTTTTCATTGAGAAAAAAATAAGGGTTATAATCCTATGCTCAAAATCTTAAAGAGGTTTTGGCTAGTTTGACTCTAGGCCTGATTGACAGTACTAGAATTCTTTGAACTACTGATTTTGTTCTTAAAGCCAGAAGGAGCTTCCTCTCAGTACAGATTAAAGTACTATCTTACAAAGTAGGTGATAAACAGGAATTTGTGCTCTTCTGTAGTGGTCCCAGCTGAAACTATGAATTGCTTTAAGAGAATTTAGAAAATAGAGCATTTGGGATGGATCTATAATTGATACAGCTCAGTTGACTTTGAAAGTAGTATACTTTCCTTCAAAGTCTCATTATTAGCAGACACGAAGGGTTGGATGGGCCACTGGTGTGGCTGTGAATGTCAATTCTTGTTTTTGTAATCTTTATCATCAAAGTGATAGTCTTAGAATTCAGAATCTGATGACTTTGGATTGATTTTTTTTTTTTCCTTTTTGCTCTCCCTCCTTCTCTTCCTTCTTTTTTTTTTCCTTCTTTTCAGTCCAAAAGAAATAGAAGAGTTTCAGTCAACTGAGTCTTTTGGCAGCCAGCAGATGAATCTCAGCATTGGTGAAGACAGCACTGGCAGCTGGTCCAATTTAAGTTTCGAAGATGAGCATCAGGATGAAAGTAGCAGTTTTCATCACCTAAGTGAAAGGTAACTAAAATTGTGCCTGTGATTGCATAGTTCAGGTCCTCAGACCTCAGAAGTAAATTTAGACTGGGTGTTTAAAAATCATGAATCTGGAAATCTTTCATTATTTGTGGAATGTATTTTATTCTCCATAATGTGGTTCTAATGGTTTTTCACATTTATTAGGTACAATAATTAACCAAGCTAAGCTTCTTCAGGTGTGCCAGTAGTTGATATGAAAAATATTGCATACATTTGATTTTATACTCTTAGGATTTTCCTGGACTTTTGTATTTCTCACTTTTTAAAGAGGGTACCTTTTTTCTTTAGAGGCTGAGAAAAAAGATAGTGATCTATAAAAGGTATCTAAATGATCCTGTAATTTTTTTGTTATTAGTGAAAGTAATATCTTTTTGGGAAGGATTTCTCACTCACCCTGCTATTCAGGAACAAAATGACCTGGAGCATTTATATTTGAATGACTGAAAATATATAAATTCCTTATAAAGATATGGTTTGGTACAGCAGAAGGCACTTACCTCATATATAACTTGTCTTAGTTTATTTTGTTTATAATACCAGCCTCCGCATATTTTATTCTGATATATTTGTCTCCTATTCTTAACTCTCTAAAGGCATTCCTGACTAAATTATAAAATGCCATAAATTTTTATCCACATTAATTGATAATTGGAAATAATAAATGCCATCCAGGGCTGAGTCTAGGGAGAGGAAAGGCTTCTTAGTTTCAGGCTCTGGAAAGGACCCTGTGAGGCTTCAGTAGAACAGAACCCTTGGAATTGACTTACCAAGAGGAGGATGTAAAAAAATGGGTTTTCACCTGTTGGAGCACATCATCTCAGAGCATTTTGTCTGATGTTTAGATTAACTAGTAGTATTAATGTTTTATAAAACATCTATTTTGTCATAGTTTCTTAAAATACTATATGTAAACCATCAAAGCATCTTAAAATCTGGGTCCAAAGACCGTCTTTAAAACTGGTAGTGGGAAGTAGGGGTGATATCACAAACATCTTTTGGCCCTTTCCATAAATCTATCTGGAATAGAATGTTAACACTTAAATTCTTCTCTCGTCTTGGAGAAACACAGGTTTCTAGAATTTCAGTAAGGGTTGACATTGCTGTTTAGGAAATCCTGATGTTAAAATGGGTGAACTAGGGTTCATGGTGGGTGGCATTAAGGGGCCTGTAGCCAGTTGAACAGCTCTGTGGAAAATGTTGTTTGATTGGATGGCTGTGTCCTTGGTTCTGTCCTCTTTAGCATTTTATTAGTAACGGAGAAGAAGTAATCCCCCTGCCCCGCCCATCCCATCTGCGGTTTTGCTTTCTGTGGTTTCAGTTACCCATGGTCAGTCGAGGTCCAGAAGCAGATGACCCTCCTTCTGACGTGTTGTCAGAAGGGCACTTGTTGCCCAGCACTATGTCACTGGGCCTGTGTCATTCCCCTCACTTCATCTCATCATATAGGCATTTTATCTCTCACATCATCACAAGGATGGTAAGTACATACAAGAAGATACTTTGAGAGAGACCGACCACATTCACATAACTTGTATTATAGTATAATGTTATAATTGCTCTTTTATTATTCGTTTTTATTGTTAACCTCTTACTAGTGCCTAATTTATAAATTAAACTTCATCATAGGTATGTATGTAAAGAGAAAAACATAGTATATGTAGGTTTCGGTGCTATCCATGGTTTCCAGGCATCCACTGTGGGCCTTGGAATGCATCCTCTGCAGATAAGTAGGGGCTGCTGTGCTCTTTATTGTGAAGGACTTAAAACAGAGATGAAAAGATCATCTCATTAACAGAACTAAGTTTCAAAAAGACCAAATCAGGCGGAGACTAAAAGAATTATGTTTAACCTTAGTGGAAAAGCTTTCAGTTTTTCTCCATTGAGAATGATATTTGCAGTGGGTTTTTCATACATGGCTTTGATGATATTGAGGTATGTGCCCTCTATCCCTACACTTTGAAGGGTTTTGATCAGGAAGGGATGCTGTACTTTGTCAAATGCTTTTTCAGCATCTATTGAGAGTATCATATGGTTCTTGTTCTTTCTTTTATTGATGTGTTGTATCACATTGACTGATTTGCGGATGTTGAACCAACCTTGCAGCCCTGGGATAAATTCCACTTGGTCGTGGTGAATAATCCTTTTAATGTACTGTTGAATCCTATTGGCTAGTATTTTGGTGAGAATTTTTGCATCTGTGTTCATCAAGGATATTGGTCTATAGCTCTCTTTTTTGATGGAATCCTTGTCTGGTTTTGGGATCAAGGTGATGCTGGCCTCATAAAATGAGTTTTGGAGTTTTCCTTCCATTTCTATTTTTTGGAACAGTTTCAGGAGAATAGGAATTAGTTCTTCTTTAAATGTTTGGTAGAATTCCCCCGGGAAGCCATCTGGCCCTGGGCTTTTGTTTGTTTGGAGATTTTTAATGACTGTTTCAATCTCCTTACTGGTTATGGGTCTGTTCAGGCTTTCTATTTCTTCCTGGTTCAATTTTGGTAGTTTATATGTTTCTAGGAATGCATCCATTTCTTCCAGATTGTCAAATTTGTTGGCGTAGAGTTGCTCATAGTATGTTCTTATAATAGTTTGTATTTCTTTGGTGTTAGTTGTGATCTCTCCTCTTTCATTCATGATTTTATTTATTTGGGTCCTTTCTCTTTTCTTTTTGATAAGTCTGGCCAAGGGTTTATCAATTTTATTAATTCTTTCAAAGAACCAGCTCCTAGTTTGGTTGATTTGTTCTATTGTTTTTTTGGTTTCTATTTCATTGATTTCTGCTCTGATCTTTATGATTTCTCTTCTCCTGCTGGGCTTAGGGTTTCTTTCTTGTTCTTTCTCCAGCTCCTTTAGGTGTAGGGTTAGGTTGTGTACCTGAGACCTTTCTTGTTTCTTGAGAAAAGCTTGTACCGCTATATATTTTCCTCTCAGGACTGCCTTTGTTGTGTCCCACAGATTTTGAACCTTTGTATTTTCATTATCATTTGTTTCCATGATTTTTTTCAATTCTTCTTTAATTTCCCGGTTGACCCATTCATTCTTTAGGAGGATGCTGTTTAGTCTCCATGTATTTGTGTTCTTTCCAAACTTCCTCTTGTGGTTGAGTTCTAGCTTCAGAGTATTGTGGTCTGAAAATATGCAGGGAATGATCCCAATCTTTTGATACCGGTTGAGTCCTGATTTAGGACCGAGGATGTGATCTATTCTGGAGAATGTTCCATGTGCAGTAGAGAAGAATGTGTATTCTGTTGCTTTGGGATGAAATGTTCTGAATATATCTGTGATGTCCATCTCATCCAGTGTATCATTTAAGGCCTTTATTTCCCTGTTGATCTTTTGCTTGGATGATCTCTCCATTTCAGTGAGGGGAGTGTTAAAGTCCCCTACTATTATTGTATTATTGTTGATGTGTTTCTTTGATTTTGTTATTAATTGGTTTATATAGTTTGCGCCCACGTTGGGGGCATAGATATTTAAAATTGTTAGATCTTCTTGTTGGACAGACCCTTTGAGTATGATATAGTGTCCTTCCTCATCTCTTATTATAGTCTTTGGCTTAAAATCTAATTGATCTGATATAAGGATTGCCACTCCTGCTTTTTTCTGATGTCCATTAGCATGGTAAATTCTTTTCCACCCCCTCACTTTAAGTCTGGAGGTGTCTTCGGGTTTAAAATGAGTTTCTTGGAGGCAACATATAGATGGGTTTTGTTTTTTTATCCATTCTGATACCCTGTGTCTTTTGATTGGGGCATTTAGCCCATTAACATTCAGGGTAACTATTGAGAGATATGATTTTAGTGCCATTGTATTGCCTGTAAGGTGACTGTTACTGTATATTGTCTCTGTTCCTTTCTGATCTACCACTTGTAGGCTCTCTCTTTGCTTAGAGGACCCCTTTCAGTATTTCCTGTAGAGCTGGTTTGGTATCATGCTTAGCGAAATAAGTCAAGCAGAGAAAGACAAATATCATATGATCTCCCTGATATGAGGAAGTGGTGATGCAACATGGGGGCTTAAGTGGGTAGGAGAAGAATCCATGAAACAAGATGGGATAGGGAGGGAGACAAACCATAAGTGACTCTTAATCTCACGAAACAAACTGTGGGTTGCTGGGGGGAGGGGGGTTGGGAGAAGGGGGTTAGGGTTATGGACATTGGGGAGGGTATGTGCTTTTGGGTAAATTGGAAGGGGAGATGAACCATGAGAGACTATGGACTCTGAAAAACAATCTGAGGGGTTTGCAGTGGCGGGGGGGGGTGGGAGGTTGGGGTACCAGGTGGTGGGTATTATAGAGGGCACAGCTTGCATGGAGCACTGGGTGTGGTGAAAAAATAATGAATACTGTTTTTCTGAAAATAAATAAAATGGAAAAAAAAAAGAATTATGTTTAACATGTTTAACATGGATAAATGCATTTGGTTCAGAAAATTAACTGAATTCAGGTTGGGGAATAACTTGGCTTCACAGCATTTTGTCAGAAAAACACCTGTAGTTCTAATTGAACACAGTAATTAATAAGAATGATTATGCTATGTGGTTATGGAGGTTCAAGCACAAGGAAAAAGAGTAGGGTTTATCCAAGGTTGGTGGTATGTTTGTTGAA
The DNA here is from genome assembly GCF_020171115.1 of Neogale vison. Lineage (NCBI taxonomy): Eukaryota > Metazoa > Chordata > Mammalia > Carnivora > Mustelidae > Neogale > Neogale vison. The sequence continues at coordinate 113,515,297 of NC_058095.1, read as the reverse complement.
CATACAGTTTCTAGAGGGATTAAGATTAAGAGAGATTAAGATTCAGTAGGTCACTGGAGGTCCCAAGAATCTCAGATGATTTTAATGCAGGTGCTTCAGCAACCACACGAAAGATACGTGGCTGCACATGTTTTGTCTTTTGATGACATCTGCTGTAGGAACTGGAATTTTCTGGTACAGAGCTCAGATAAGAGATAAAGGACTTCAGTGGTTTGGACACTTCATGTGTTTTTAACTCCCAAGTGGGAAGTTTAGTAGAGGGCAGCAGTTAAAAAAGAAATAATAATTTCAGAGTTTCACAGGTGTTTATGAGGAGTGTATAGTTATTTGATCTGAAAGAGACTTGGTCTGTGTATGCGTGTCTCAAGTATTTCAAGCAGTCTGTGAATTTTTTAGAAGTTATGTAGTAGATTAGGTAAGAGATGAGACCAGGTTTACAGAATTTTTGAGATAATATTTATGAGATATGTCAGAATCGATAGTAGTCTTCATGTGACTGAAAACCATGATAAAGAGTCTTAGCCCTTGGGATGCCTGGGTGGCTCAGTGGGTTAAGCCTCTGTCTTCGGCTCAGGTCATGATCTCAGGGTCCTGGGATTGAGCCCCACATCAGGCTCTCTGCTCAGCAGGGAGCTTACTTCCCCCTCTCTCCCTGCCTGCCTCTCTGCCTACTTATAATCTCTCTCTCTCTCTGTCAAATAAATAGATAAAATCTTAAAAAAAAAAAAAAAAAGATTCCTAGCCTTTGACCCCCACTGGCTTGAGGTACACCTGCTCTGGACCTGGGAAATACAAAAAGGTGGAAAATACACAGATAGGAATAGATAGGTAGGAAATAGGAAAAGATTTAAAAGAAAATGATGGAAGCAAGGCAGTGTTCAAGAATGAAATAGGAAAAAAATAAAAAGAATAAAATAGGAACACTGGTAAGTGAAGAAATTAAGTTATTTTATGTCTGGTTAATGGAGGATGGTTGTACTTCCCAGTTTGCCTGGAACAGTCTGGATTTGCTTCTGCTGTTCTGGTGTAATTAATGGTGACTTTTTTCATTTCCGAAAGTGTCCTGGCTAAATGAGGAATTATATGGGCACCCTAGTTAGTGATGACTTTTTATAAATAAATGACTTGAAATCTGACCCATTTTGAGGGACAAAAGGAAGTGGGGGGGATGAAGTTAAATGGAGGGAGTTTGAATCTTTTGTCTTCATGTTTTTTAGGCGTTATTTCTTTGCATGTTCACCTAAACTTGATGGATTTTGATGATTAATTAAAAGGAATCATTATTGTTGTCAGCGTATGGATTAGAATTTTAATTTTGTAATATTTTTCTCTGCTTAGAAAATCTATTTTATTAATAGGGGTTCTGTTAATAAAGATAAATGCAATGTTTGAGAGCCTCGGTTTTTCCTTTCTGTTGGGCTTACAGCTGTCTGACCATTCCGTATTTCTATGTTTTCCCATCTTTGATCCGTCTGACAGCAGGCTATATAGGCAAAACTCTGGCTGTTTTCATGGTTTTATAATAGAGCTCTATTTGTGGGAATGTAGTTTGAAAAGTCACTGCTCAGTTTTAATTTTTCTAACCAAGTGTAGTTTGTGACAGCTTGCTAGTGTCAGAGGAAATACAGATATGTAAATTATTGAAATTGCTTGGAAACTCCAGAACTTTTAAAATAATCATCCTTTTTTTGTAACCCTGTCAACATTTACTGATGCACAGAAGATGATTTTGTCTTAATTCAGTTTTTAGAACCAGAATTTTGGTTTATGTACATATTAATTTTTATAATTGCCTAGCCTAATGTGGGGGAAATATAAGCTGCTTATCACTGCAAACTAATGTGCCTACTAATTATTTTAATGACTAGAATTTAAAATTGCATGTTTAGGTTTTAGTCTGGAAAATTTAAGTTTAGTTTTGTTTCCAAATATAGTCACTTTTTGTTTCTTCCTGCTTTGCGCAGTTTTAGAATATAGTTGCTTTCTTCTTTTGATTCGGTACTTTAAGAAGGTATCTGTGTGGCATTAGTGACTGGCCCACCAGACAGGTATGTTAAGCCTTGGTTACTCAATATTCTGAAGAAAATGTATGTTATTTGCCATCTACTGAATTATACATAATGTATGAAATGAAAGTAATTGACATAATAAGAGTATTTTGAAATCATAAAACATCTTTTCTCCAAGTAGTTAGAAAAGGTCTATTTCGGACTATGTTTTGCTGCCTGTCATTTCATTCCCACCCCCAAACCCATCAGTGTTTGCATTGTCTAAAGAGCTGAGAGAAATGTTAACCTGTGGTCTTTTTAAAAATTTTACCCAAACTGAAGAATATTGCCTTTTTACAAATGATATCCCAAGATTTGCCATAGATGTTAATCATTGAAACTTCTTACTTCACGCATTCATTTGCTGTCCTAAAAGTCATTCTGTTGTGTTCATATGTAAAATAAATATAAATTGAGAATAGTTTTCCTGATCTATGGGACAAGTAAGAAAACTCCCAAATGTTCGAAGCCGCCAGTAGCAGTGACAGTCTCTCTACCTCTGCGGATGCCCCACTCTGTTGGGCAGCTTCCCAGCCTCCCACTTATCACCAACAGAAGCTGTTCCAAGGATAAACCGAGGACTTCTTTACTATTCATTTTCTGGTTCAGCTCTGTTCTTTTCTTCTTCTGGCAGTAATGGTAACAGCAGTAGCTGGAGCAGTCTTGGTTTAGAAGGAGATTTGTATGAGGACAATTTATCCTTTCCAACATCAGACAGGTTGGTCCAGTCCAGAAACTTACAAACTGATGAGTTTTTCACACTAATGCATGATGTCATATTCTTAAAAGAATGTGGGTTACAGTGCCAATATGTATCAATCTGCTTTTCTCCTATGTTTGGACATGATTCCGCTCGATAATTTACATCTAATCAAAAACTTCAATTATGCTGAGATAAGACTGACCTCTAATTGCAAAATATGTTCCATCTATGCATGTATTGCTCTGCTTGCTATTTTTCATCCTACCAATTATTATCTCATTAAAAAGAGCTTGCTTCCTACAGGATTTCTGGTTTTTGTTGTTTTTATATGTAATTTTATTTCATATATAAGGAGAGTAGGAAAAATGTATTTTTACTGCATTAAAAATATGTGCATGGCATCAGTAGAGGAATTAATAAATAATTATTTGTGGCATTCTATGATAATTCACATGCTGTGTTATCCAAAACTAAACTAGTAGAATATTTTAGCTTTCAATTATTTGAAAATAAATTTTATCATGAAATTACTTGGCGTTCTCTATCACGGTAAGGTAGAACTTCTTGGTTATTGATGACCTGTCTAGGCATCATTTACAATTCAGATTTTAACATGAAATGGTGTGAGAAGCAAAGCTTCCTTTTTTTTATTGTCATCTCTTCCCTTTTTAAATATCATATATCATATTGTAACATTCATTCTTTTCCCCATTTTAAGAATTGGTTTTAATACCATTATTAATTAAAGCTTTTCTTTTTTTAACTGCTTCTGCTCTTTATTCAAAAAGTGATGGGCCAGATGATAAAGACGAAGATCATGAGGATGATGGAGAAGGTAATTGACAGTTTGTTTTTCAAAGTGTTTGCATGTTCTTTTGTTCAGTTTCCTAGAAGGGTCTTCCCCTTGTATGTTTTCATCACTGAGGCTCCAGGTTATTACAAATCAGGGTATTCACATTACAAATCAGGAAATTGTTGAACTAGTAAATCCAGCGGCAGGTCCTTTGTTGAACTATTTGTACCATTTGATTGCTAAACAATGAAGTGCCCATTGGTGTAAAGACTGAATCATTCAGTGATTTGAGAGGGAAATTTATGATCATCTCTCTATAATTATCTTTTTCTAAACATAAAACCCTTACATTATAAGATATAATTTATTATAATTATGGCGTGTGCTCTAGTTTTTTTCTTCCAAACTTATAACCTCTCAAATGAGTGTTTAATGTTGATCTTATATAAATTAGTAAGTAAAAATTAAAAGATACTTAAAAATTGGTTCTTCCCTCTCTCATTTCTATTCCTAAACTCATAAATATACATATTTGAAGAAAATATATAATCCTTCTTTTGACGAACATAATTCCAAATATATAAATACTAGATGCCTTTGGTCAGAGTGTTCTGGACCATGCTTTGTAATCCTTAATTCAAATATTAGAAGGTCTGCATGAATGTAGAAATTTTCTCTATTGAAGCTGAATTTTCATTGTATTTAGATGGCTTATTTTTTATTATGTAAATACCAATAATGTACTTCTATAGAGTGGCATCTAAAAATATTCATACTGTTTGAGATTTTGTTTTTGAGCTAGTGCTTTTTTCCCCCCATCATTTCTTTGAAGTGGACAAACAGAAAATTGCCCAAATGAATTTCTCAAAATGTACTTTATAACACCTGAGTGACCGATGAGTTTTATCGCCAATTATGCCTTTCTTATTTAGGGAAATCAAGTACTGGTTTCTGAGTTAAAATCCTCAGACTTAAGGTGATAATTTTTTAGTTCCAATATTTCTGCTAAGTAGACTTTCTTTTTTTTTTTTTTTTTAAGTAAACATTCTTCATATAGGACTTCTAGAAGTAGTTTTTTGTCATCAGATATGAAGTAGGGGTAGGGCAATATTCTTAGAGTGACAGATAAGCTAGTATTTATTTTCTTTTTGTCGACTAAAAGAGTGTTGACTTTGTCTAGGAAAGTTGTGTCCCTTTTCCAAATAATACCTGTGAGCAAAGTTGTTCCAAAGACTGTACATGGTGTAAATGCATGTGGTGAGTATTTTCTCCAGTGGACTAGTCATTACTTAACTGACTTTACTGAGGGACGATTAAAAGAAAAGAAAATAAAAGTTTATATACATATGAATTGATTTTAAAATTTATTTTTGGCACTAGCAGACTCTTTAGGATTTCTTTTGTGAGTAGATAGAAATCAGATGAACTGTATGAAGATACATGTCACTTCCCCACTTTCAAGATCATAGTCCTCTCTTGTTATATAGAAAATTGGCCAGCTTTGAAATTTGTTAAATTAGGAATTGGTAAAGTAGGAGAGATTGATAAGAGGTTTATGGAAAGATTTAGAGATATGGAAATCCTAAGGCAATAAGCCTCATTTCATTGTATTTTCAGTTGCAGGAGGTCAGCCACTTGCCTTTTCCCTGGTGTTGAGTGACCTCTCCTAGGCCAGGCAGCCAGGAGCCCTCCGAACTGAGAAACCCAGTAATTCAGAGAAGTCTCGGGTGACTTGGCTTCCAACCCTGTGACCGCTGCAGGATTTACAAGATGGCCCAGAGACCATGTTTGGTTTCATAGTGCACCAGACCCATTTTTGATTGAGAGTCAGTGGGGAGTGAGGGGGGAGAAGGCAGTACATTTATCTGAAGAGAATGACGTGGATCTGCTTTTTAAGCGAAAAAACTAGGGACCAACACAGATCCTAAAAATGATTAGTAGTGGTCTAGAATGCCCTGCAAATTGTAAAAAAAGAATCAGGGACATTGGCCAACAAATTTCCATGACTGGTACAAATTGGCATGATGTCTGCCAGCGGGCCGGCTGCTCACCTCTTGTGTGTCAGAGCTCTTCCTTGTCTCAGCTCTGCCTTTTGCTCAGCCATTATTAAGCAGAAATGTTAAACACATGATATCGGTCCACGTCATTAGTTTTATAGTCAACAGGGATTCATCCTTCTTTATGTTGAGAACAGAATGTTCATAAAAAAAGAAATGAAACTCGAGAGCAGTGTCTTATTTATAAAGCGGTATACCAGAAAATTCCCCGGTCTGGCTTTTGGGTTGTGGGTAGCTGCATGTGACATTTTTACCCCTCTCTTGCCTCAAGAATGAAGTGATTAAGAGAGTGGAGCCAGACCGTGTGTTCATAACCTGGCTCAGCCATTTCCCCATTGTAAGACTCTGGATCTCTCTCTGCCTCACGTCCCTCACCTATGACACAGAAATGATGGTAGTTCTGGCTTCACAGGATGGGTGTGAGGGTTCTAGGAGTTTGTATATAGGAAGAGCTTAGAACAATACTTACGATGTAATATGCCTTTACAGTGTTTGTGGAGTCTGTTACTTCTCTTAGTTCAAGAAGCTTCAAGTCCATTTAATGTATTTATTTATTTGAGATTTTTATATGAGATTTATATTTGGATTGTAGTCATAGCCTTACAGTTTTGTTTTCTCTTTCTTTACCTGTGGACCGTATTTGACACAAATCATGCTTTTATAGTACTTGATATTCAGTGCCTCAAAATAGAGTTTTGTATTTGTGCTCTTGGTAGATGATCAATGTTATTCCTGTGTTGTAGAGTTATTGTGCCCTTTCAAATAAATCTTTCACTTGATGTTAAGTTGATAAGAAAAGACAGATTTATTTCCCCCCAGCTTTGATTGGAATCTTAAGAAATGGAAAATATTTCTCTATCCTTGGAAACCAGAGTATTGAGAGTTCAGTTGCTGAGTTTCACTGTATATTGTTTAAATGTAAATATTAGGTTTGGGGCAAGACAGAAAGATCCTGCTCATTACAAATATCGACATGGAGCCGTGTGCAGTAGACCCCCAGCTGAGGGTTATTCTTCAGTGGCTTGTTGCTTCAGAGGCCGAAGTGGCAGAACTTTACCTTCATGACTCTGCAAAGAAGGAATTCATACAAGTAAGTACCTGCCTTATGGGGTGGTTGTAAGGACACATTTAACCATAATGATGGTGTTCTGTGTCGCATGGTTGATCTAGTAAGATGCGCCCTGATAGCAGAGTGGGTAAGTGCTTATGCGGTAAAGTCTCATAGTGGGTCTGGACGTCAGCTCCGTCACTCTAGTAGTCGAAGCTTGGGTGGGCTCGCTAGTCAGTTTCCTCATCTGCACTGTGAAAATGAGTAGAGCAGGTCAAAGGTTTGTGAGGAGCAAACATAATACTGTAAGAAAAAAGCTTGATCTAGTGCCTGGCACATCCCAAGTACTCAGAGTTAGATGCCATGACTAGGCACGTGTGCATATGAAAGGATTAAGTTAATCTTTTTAAAACTTGATTCATAAAAAAAAACAAACAAACAAACAAAAAAAACTTGATTCATAATTATGCCTGGTAATTAGTATGCCTCTTTGTTAATCCAGTCTTATCAATGGGAGAAACTAGCATACTCAAAAGCCAGTGAGGCTTTGAGCATCTTATAAGGGACCATGGACTACTTTGAATATTTTGAAGGATTCTAACAATAGAACATTCAGATTCGATGCACTAATAGGGTGTTTTTATTGAGAACTTAACTGTGTGCCAAGCACCTTATGTTGGTCAAGGTTTGTATTTTATAGGGGCGCCTGGGTGGCTTAATTGGTTAAGCAACTACTTTCAGCTTAGGTCATGATCCCGGAGTTCCAGGATCGAGTCCCACATTGGGCTCCCTGCTCAGCGGGGCGTCTGCTTCTCTCTCTGACCCTCACCACTCTCACACTCTCTCTCTCTCAAATAAATAAGGTCTTAAAAAAAAAAGATTTGCATTTTATAGTCTTAAGGTTTTTGTCCCAGAATCTTCCTTATCAGAATTTTGATTAATTTTATTATAAGACATAAAATAGTTCAATGAATAACCAGTATAAATTGATCTATAACAGAAAAGGAATAGTCCAGTTTCTTGAGTCCTGGTTCAGAGTTTACAAAGATATTGTTGAAAGAAGTATGTGAAAAAGATATTCAGTAAAAATAACTTTTTTTTTTTAATTTGTTGTTTGTATTTCCTTGGATTTTTTGGATTTTTCTGGTTTATGTTTCTGTTTGGGGGCAAAAGGAGAAAATAAGACAAAGTGATCCTCAAGAAATGAGCTGTCAAAGAGAAGGAGGTGGTAGGAAAGGTGTTAGCACTCACTGGAGGGAGGCTGACGTTTTCGTCGTTTAGTCTTGAATAAACTGAGGGCTAAGGGAGAGCTCAGAGGTGCACATGAGCGTAATGGTGCTTGGTACCACCACTGGAGATCCACATCCCCAAGTAAAGTAGGAAAACATTTTGGAAATTCCTCAACCAGTTAAACCTAGCATCATCATGTAAGCTAGCAATTCCACTCCTAGGTATATACCCAAGAGCAATGAAAACGTTATGTCCACAGCAACATTCCTCATAGTAGGCCAGAAGTAGAAACATCCTAGATTGGATAAATAGAATGTGGTTTTATCTTTGCACTGGAGTACTATTAGTCACTGAAAAGGAAGGAAGTGCATACATGCTACACTGTGGAGGAATCTTGAAGTCACATTAGGAGAAAGAAATGTCACCAGAGACCATACGTTTTATGTTGACATTTATATGAAATGGCCCAAATGGGCAAACCTCCAGAGACTGTAGTAGATTAGTAATTGCCTAGAGTTGAGGGGTTTGGGAAAATGAGGAGTGTTTACTAACAGATAGAGCTTTCCTTTTGGCATGGCAAATATGCTCTAACAGTGATGATAGTGATGGTTGCATTCAGCTCAGTGACTATTACTAAAAACCATTGACTAAGGACACTTCAGATGGATGAATTGTATGGTCTGTGAGTTGTATCTCTTTAAGGCTGTATTTAACAAGGCTAAGCATATTTATATTACAAAATTAAAGTAGTTTTTATAGAACTAAATGGAAAAAAAACGAATGAAGACATGTTCTGATTCTGGTGACAATGGAGCTTATTTAAACCTTTGTTTATTTAATTTTTTTAAATTGAGGTGTTACTGAAATAATAACATTATATTAGTTTCAGGTATACAACATGATTTGATTATTGGATATATTGTGAAATGATCACTACAATATTTATTTACTCTTTTGGTGGCTTTTTGTTGAAACATTAACATTTCTTAACTTAGCTGTATTTCCAATTGAGGCCAGAATGTGTATTTCAGAAAAAAGCTACATTGCATATAGTGGAAGGAAAAATCCACATCCTTTGGTCAAGATGGACATTTGTCTTTATTATTTGATGTTCCTAATTGAGGGTGTGACAGATGGATTTAGGTCAAGAATTTTGTGCAGAAATGGAGGCTGTACTCCCACACAGACTCTTAGGTGGGGGAGGTTTGTGCAATTCTGTTTTCAACAATCCCAAGGGTCATTCTCTGGAGGAGAGCTGTATTTGTTAGGGGCAAGAAGGAAAAATGCTTAATTTGCTCAGAGGGATGGTAATTTAGGGGAGAAGACCTTGTTATACAACTGGAAAAGAATATTTTACTGCAGACAACGAGAGAATTACAGTTCTCTGATATTAAAAATAAGCATGGAACTTTGTGGTCGGGCGATTGTTTTTGGTTAACGTGGAACATGCCTTTCCTTCTCCCCAGCTCTCCCGACGATTACAAGAGAAGGGATGGAAGGTGGGGGACGTCCTGCAGGCCGTGTTGCGGTACTACGAAGTGCGGGAGAAGCCGGGCACCCAGGAGAGCTGCCAGTCCCTGTTTGACTGGCTCTTGGAAAACGCGTAGTACAGCCCTGCAGCTGGTACAGTCTACCGTCTGGGGAGAGGAAGAAGCAGTGACAGATGCAGAGGGTAAACTTTGAATATGAACACTGATAGTGAACTGGGAGGGAAATAGAGCTTTTTCTGCGCATTCAGCCATCCCACGTTGTATATAGTTCATACTTTTGTAATCTTTGTCAGATATTACCTTCATCACTATTCTCTACACCTGTGTAGTGTGTTAAGACCCTAAGAACATTGATTTGAATGAAGGAAGTTGTGACCCTGAGGTTTTCAGGAACATTGACTGACAGCATTCTTTTTTGCATCCAAATAGTGCTGCTACAGACCACACTGAGGTGGCTGAGGGGAGGCTCCAGGGACAGACTTCTCATTTTGCTCCTTTGCAAAACATGCTATTCTGTTGAGAACTAACCTGACAAAAGAGCTTTGAGGTCAATGGGTTCCCCACCCCCGCCATAGAATTTCTCTCTTATATTTAGAAGTCAATTTTATTTTCATAGCTCAGCTATCAGTAGCTTTTTGAATCCCCCAAAATATTTAATTTCCTAGAAACATATTAGTATTTTAGGTTTCTATAGATACCATCAATGATAGTTTCCCCAGCCTTTCAGCAAATGACATTATTTGCTAATGTTGCCAATCTATCTGGCATGAAATTTGTGTGTGTGTATGTGTGTGTAAGGGAGTACTTTAACCTTGCCTAGTGGGTTTTTGTGCCCTTTTTTATTTTACTGTTTTCTTGGTTAGAAACCCACTGTTGACGTCTAAAAGGTGCTTTAAAATAAAATGTCTATAAAGATTGTGCAGTAAGAATTTTTATTTCTTTTTTGACTATTTTGGGTCCCTAATTTATCCTATAAATGAAAAAAAGAAAAGGTGCAAAACTTTAAATTTTAAAAATTAATATTAATACGGAAATACATTTAAAGAAGCCCAGTAATGATTTTCATTGTCAGATTTTTGAAGGAAAAAAAAAACACACACAAAACTCTCTGCTTAACAAGGATAAGCTTTTTCTAGGAAACAGGGATTCCCAGCTCTCCTTTTCACCCCAATAAAATGGTATCTGCTCTATTTTGTAAAGTCGCCTGACATATGAGTTTTTTGGGCTCCATGTTTTTTTTTTTTTTCCAATTTATTTATTTTCAGAAAAACAGTATTCATTATTTTTTCACCACACCCAGTGCTCCATGCAAGCCGTGCCCTCTACAATACCCACCACCTGGTACCCCAACCTCCCACCCCCCCGCCACTTCAAACCCCTCAGATTGTTTTTCAGAGTCCATAGTCTCTCATGGTTCATCTCCCCTTCCAATTTACCCAAAATGGGCTCCATGTTTTCTACTGCTTTGTCTTTAGAAACCACAAGTTGACTTCAATAGAGGACCAAGACTCTGTCTTGGTTTTACATGTGAGGGTATGCCCATGTGAATTTTTGGTTCTTCCATTAGCATAAATCTAGAGTAAAGTCACTTTTTGTTGGGGACTTTGGTTTTGCTCCATTCATTTTCTTTTTTCCTGAGCACTGACTGTTATTGAAGCTGCACAAAGTGTAGAAGACCTAGCATCCAGCTAGGGGCAAGGAATAAGGCTCTTACATTAATTTGAATTAATCATTATTGTAGAGAAATGTATTTTATAATGAGAGAGTAAAATTTGCCTTTTAGGAAAAATGCCAAAAGTACATAAATAGTTTAAGGTTTTAGCATAAACTTTGGTTTTTCTCAATTTAAAATAAAGAAATAGAGCAAGCCTTAAACATAAATTTTCCCAAAGTTTCTTCAAGTATTTTTTAAGGTGGAGAAATGCAGGAGATCTATTTAGCCAGAATGGTTTCTGTCTTTAGCTTCTCAGAACTTGAGATGCAGCAGCACTGGACTGGGTTTGTACATGCTAGGAACTGGGTTTTTGATTAGAACATGGATTATTAAGTTTAGATTGAATTTTCACAAGTATATAACTATCAAGTTGTGTTTAGTAACTTCGATACATGTATGGATTTGATTAACAACAAATTGAGTTCTGAATTTCTTTTAAACTAAAGTGAAAATATATTCATTTTGTAAAACTTTCTGCGCTTGAAAATGTTTTGTTTCTATCTCTTATGTTAATAATCATTTTGAAGTAAGATTTTCCTCCTATCCTTGTTTTCCCTGCATTTACCTGGAGCTGTGCGGGACTCAGAGTTCCTTTATGTAGCCACGATGTAATGACAGACCAGTATTTAGGTGTTAGCATGTGTGTGAGAATTCTAATGGAACTCTACCCTTGTATCACTTTAGGGGCGTAGAGGAAAATATTAAGTATTGGCACATGTGAAAAGAAGCGTGAGTAAAGCTCCTTATATGGAGAGAAGTATCTTAATCAAGGACAGTCTAAACTTACTTTCTTCAGAGGCACTTTGTGATTATTCCAAAGACATCTTATGTCTGTTTGGTTGCTCGGTTTGTTGAGAGGACCACCCTCCCCCACCCCCGTCTCATTTTATTACAAATCTCCTTGACATATTTATATTATAACATTGTAATCTTGCCGTTCTGTGCATTTTGGCCCTTATTGAAAGTACCATGTTGTGATGTGTTATGCATTGAGTTGAATTCTCTGTTTACCAATTTCAGAACCTTTGAAGTATCTTGGGAAAGAAAGTGAATGAGGCCTCTGATAAGGGTTTTTTTTTTTTAGAACATTATTTTCGACTGAAATGTAGCAATTCTTTCATATTCTTCTTTTCCCAAGCCAAGTTTAAATACATTTATATTTTGGAGATTATTAATGTTGATTTTGAAAGTATTTCCTGATTTATACAAAATGAATGATTCATTTATAAATCACAGATGAAAATTAAAATCTCTATTGGGATGGTTGATAGAATTTAATGGAGTAATAAAACCTTTAAGAGTATTCACTCAGTGAATACGTGTGATAACATCTTTATACTTTGAAAAATGTTCCACTTACCCTTTCAGATATTTGATGTGAGTTAATTCAGTTCACAATACTTCCATTTTGCTTAAATAAGGGTTTTGTGTTGCTGGTAGGAGACTTTAATTACCTATTAAATGTACCGTGTATAAAGTGAAAGATCATTTATCCACATGGCTTTGACATCAGTGCACATTTCCTAAATGCAAATCTTAACCCTGACTCATCATTGCAGTCCAGACTCAAGATGTCTTCTTAGTTAATTATTTAGCTAATAATATTCTTTCATGGTTAACTATCAATTTCCCATCAGTATGTTGCTTTAAATTCTGTATTTCTCAAAAGAAACTTTCCACAGTTTAAAAAATATACACATCCACACTCAGGGTATAGGAAAAATACATTTCCATTTAAAACCCTGCCCATCTGTCACCAGCATAAGACAGTTAGAGCTTCAGTGGGAATTCTGTGATTATACTAAAGTGGAATGCATTTTTTTTCCATTTTTAGCAAAAGACCCCCACTTGCATTTACTCACTTACTGTATCTCTGCTCTGAAGATGCAGGTGCAGTGTTGGTCACTCTTGTCACTTTATTTATTTATTATTATTATTTTTTTTACCATCCATGTACATTCCTTTCACATGGGTAGAATTATAGCTCTAGAAGTTCATTGTTTTGTTTTTGTTGTAATGTCTGAATACTATTTAATACCAGGTTTTAATATTACTGGATTTGCTAACTTTTGTTACTTGTGCAGTGTTTAAAGTAATTTCACATTCTTGTTTAATATATATATATAGCCAAAGCAGCTTTGAGTAATTGCAGCTGTTTATTTGTGCAGAATTACTACATTAAGATATTGTATAACAGTAACTTTTTTTGGCTTTTCTGTCCTTTGATATGTTCATTTACCAAAATACAAACTCCAGGATGCACTATACTTTTGTTTTTGCAGTGGCTCAAAATAAACATTTCAGAAATTACCTTTGTAATCATTTGCAATTAATTGTTCTTTTATCTTTTATGAGTTGTTTGTCTGTGATCTTTCCTCTCCCAAACTAAGAATTCTCCAATAAAAGTAAGAGATGCCTGGCCTCAGTTTCCTTCTCTAGTATCTTTTAACTACTTTGTCCTGAACTAAACAAAGGCATAGAAACGGAACTGATGATCTCTGTGCTTCTAAAGTGGTTTCCGTGAACTAGGGAAGCTAGGTATTTTTAACCGAACGCTGGATTCTAGCTATATATTTAGGTGCCTCTCAATGCTGAATGCTGATGGGAGTGACCTGAAAGGCCGTCTGCCCAGTCTGTTTTGCATTTGAGTGCCAGGTAGAATATTATGGTTGCATGTTGGGAAATTGTTCTGGTCTGGATGCAGCACTCCCTGCAGAGGCTGTAGAGAGCATTTGTACCTCCGTCGTGCCACGTAGCATCGGGCACTTAACAGTTAGGTGCTGACTGTTTATTGCTGATGGAATATGACTTGTCTTAAGTAGATAAACCCCAGTAATTAGGCAATGATATTCTAGCTTTTGTAAATTTTCTAAAATACTAGGAAATAATGAAAGGAAAAGTGGCTTGGGTATGGTGGATCCCAGTCCACCAAGAAAACAATTCAAAAATGCTGAGAAAAGGTAAGCAAGATGCCTTAGCCTGGAATTCCACAAGGAAAAAGGACTCAAAAGGAACATGAAGTTGTGACAAATGGCCTTTGAACAATTTTGCACATTGGGATCATTTGCCATCTGTGTCTCAGCTGGGATAGCAAGGAGGATGAGGGACGGGGCTTGAAGAGTCAGCTTAGATTTTTCAAAGTGTGAAAGATGGAGAAAAGTCACATACCCAAGGAGGAATATGCTGTTGGTGCTATTGTGCAAAAAGGGGAAGAGTAAAAAAAAAAAAAAAAAATTAAGCTTTTGTAGCATTGTGTTTATAGTGAGAACAATGAATGTGTGAAGCTCACTCATTGGGAATGGCTATAGCATTCTTTTCTCCTTCCTTGTAGGTTTTATAATCACCTGGTTTTGTGCTTCAGGGTAAAGAGGATACTATTGTAGATTGGAAAGAGATTTAAAAAAACAGATATTTTCAGAGCCAACCAAAGCCCCACATTTGACTCTTTAGGGCACCCCTATTTTAAAAGGACACCTGCATAGACTTCTGAGCCATGAAGATGATCCCTGGGTGCTAAATCCTGCCCATTGAAATGCTTTGGCCCAACATGAGGTCATTATCAACACTTGAAGGAGATTTCACATTTGAATACATTTTGAATTTCAACCTCTCTTGAAAAATCAGAAGCTCTAGAACACTGTCGTCCTGTGTGGCAACATTTTGGCAGGAGCTGAATAATGATGGCCCCTTCAGTCTGGGCTTAGGGGTTTTTTTGCCTCTGGCGTGACCGGTTCCATCCTCTTCATCCCATTTCTGTTGCCTGCTGGGGCCCTAGCAGTTTCTGTCATGCAGTCTCTGACTGAAAGCAGATGAGATCATTAATGTGCTTAGAAAAAATGTGAACAGTATTCTAGCAACACTTCCATCCTCCAGGATTACTCAAAGAGGAGAGGAAGGTTCTAGAAATTATAAACTTGAGTTTATTGCTCTTGCACAAGACACATCATAGTTGTTAAAGGCACAACCTTTTGTGTATATAAACAATAAAGGAGAGACAGCGTAGGTTGACCGAGAGCAGATTCTCAGAACTGCATTTCCTTTTTCTTTCTCTTTTTCCTATTTATTTATTTATTAACACATAGTGTATTATTAGCCCCAGGGGTACAGGTCTGTGAATCATCAGTCTTACACAATTCACAGCACTCACCATAGCACATACCTCCCCAGTATTCATCACCCAGCCACCCTATCCCTGCTCCCCATTCCCCCAGCAACCCTCAGTTTCCTGAAGTTAAGAGTCTTTTATGGTTTGTCTCCCTCCCTGGTCCCATCTTATTTCATTTTTTTCCCTCCCTACCTCCCATGACCCCCTGCCCTGCCTCTCAAATTCCTCATGTCAGAGAGATCATATGATAATTGTCTTTCTCTCATTGACTTATTTCACTTAGCATAATACCCTCTAGTTCCATTCATGTCATTGCAAATGGCAGAATTTGGGGGTTTTTTTGATGGTGGCATAGTATTCCGCTGTATATATATATACCACATCTTCTTTATCCATTCATCTGTTGATGGACATCTAGGTTCTTTCCATAGTTTGGCTATTGTGGACATTGCTGCTATAAACATTTGGGTGCACGTGCCCCTTCGGATCACTACATTTGTATTTTTAGGGTAAATACCCAGTTGGGTGATAGCTTGGTCATAGGGTAGCTCTATTTTCAACTTGAGGAACCTCCATGCTGTTTTCCAGAATGGCTGCACCAGCTTGCTTTCCCACCAACAGTGTAGGAGGGTGGAGGGTTCCCCTTTCTCTGCATCCTTACCAACACCTGTTGTTTCCTGACTTGTTAATTTTAGCCATTTTGACTGGTGTGAGGTGGTATCTCACTGTGGTTTTGATTTGTATTTCCCTGATGGTGAGTGATGTTGAGCACTTTTTCATGTATCTGTTGGCCATTTGGATGTCTTCTTTGCAGAAATGTCTGTTCATGTCTTCTGCTTATTTTCTTTTTAAGATTTTATTTATTTATTTGACAGATCACAGGTAGGCAGAGAGGCAGGCAGAGAGAGAAGGAGAAGCAGGTTCCCTGCTGAGCAGAGAGCTCAATGCAGGGCTTGATCCCAGGACCCTGAGAGCATGACCCAAGCTGAAAGCAGAGGCTTAACCCACTGATCCACCCAGGCGCCCCTGTCTTCTGCCCATTTCTTGATTGGATTATTTGTTCTTTGAGTGTTGAGTATGATAAGTTCTTTATAGATTTTGGATACTAGCCCTTTATCTGATATGTCATTTGCAAATATCTTCTCCCATTTGTTGGCTGTCTTTTGGTTTTGTTGATTGTTTCTTTTGCTGTGCAAAGCTTTTGAGCTTGATGAAGTCCCAGTAGTTCTATTTTTGCTTGCTTCCCTTGCCTTTGGGGATGTTTCTAGGAAGAAGTTGCTGTGGCTGAGGTCGAAGAGGTTGCTTGCCTGTGTTCTCCACAAGGATTTTGATGGATTCCTTTCTCACATTGAGGACTTTCATCCATTTGGAGTCTTATTTTTGTGTGTGGTGTAAGGAAATGGTCCAGTTTCATTCTTCTGCATGTAGCTATCCAGTTTTCCCAACACCATTTGTTGAAGAGACACTCTTTTTTCCACTGGACATTCTTTCCTGCTTTGTCGAAGATTAGTTGACCATAGAGTTGAGGGTCTATTTCTGGGCTCTCTATTCTTTTTTTTAAAGATTTTTATTTATTTATTTGACAAACAGAGATCACAAGTATGCAGAGAGGCAGGCAGAGAGAGAGAGGAGGAAAGCAGGCTCCCCGCTGAGCAGAGAGCCCGATGCGGGGCTCGATCCCAGGACCCTGGGATCATGACCTGAGCTGAAGGCAGAGGCTTAACCCACTGAGCCACCCAGGCGCCCTGGGCTCTCTATTCTGTTCCATTGATCAATGTATCTGTTTTTGTGCCAGTACCATACTGTCTTGATGATTACAGCTTAGTAATAGAGCTTGAAGTCAGGAATTATGATGCCGCCAACTTTGTTTTTCTTTTTTAACATTCCTCTGGCTATTTGAGGTCTTTCCTGGTTCCATATAAATTTTAGAATAATATTTGTTTCATTTTTTTGAAAAAAATTGATGCTATTTTGATAGGGATTGCATTAAATGTGTAGCTTGCTTCAAGTAGCATAGACATTTTCACAGTATTTGTTCTTCCAATTCATGAGCATGGAACGTTTTTCCATTTCTTTGGGTCTTCCTTCATGAGTACTTTATAGTTTTCTGAGTACAGATATTTTTGCCTCTTTGGTTAGGTTTATTCCTACATATCTTATGGTTTTGGGTGCAATTGTAAATTGGATCGACTCCTTAGTTTCTCTTTCTTCTGTCTTGCTGTTGGTATATAGAAATGCAACTGATTTCTGTGCATTGATTTTATATCCTGACACTTTACTGAATTCCTGTATGAGTTCTGGAAGTTTTGGAGTGGAGTCTTTTGGGTTTTCCACATAAAGTATCATATATGCAAAGAATGAGAGTCTGACTTATTCTTTGTTGATTTGGATGCCTTTAATTACTTTTTGTTGTCTGGTTGCTAGGACTTGCAGAACTATGTTGAATAGCAGTGGTGATAGTGGACATCCCTGCTGTGTTCCTGACCTTAGGGGAAAAGCTCCCAGTTTTTACCTATTGAGCATGTTATTTACCATGGGTTTTTCATAGATGGCTTTTATGATATTGAGGTATGTACCCTCTATCCCTACACTGTGGAGAGTTTTGATCAGGAAAGGATGCTGTACTTTGTCAAATGTTTTTTCAGCATCTATTGACAGTATCATATGGTTCTTGTTCTTTCTTTTATTAAGGTATTGTATCACATTGATTTGTGGATGTTGAACCAAACTTGCAGCCCAGGAATAAATCCCACTTGGTTGTGGCGAATAATCCTTTTAATGTACTGTGGGATCCTACTGGTTAGTATTTTTGTGAGAATTTTTGCATCCATGTTCATCAAGGATATTGCTCTGTAATTCTCCTTTTTGATGGGATCTTTGTCTGGTTTTGGGTCAAGGTAACACTGGCCACATAAAATGAGTTTGGAAGTTTTCCTTCCATTTCTATTTTTTGGAACAGTTTCAAGAGAATCGATATTAATTCTTCTTTAAATGTTTGGTAGAATTTCCCTGAGAAGCCATCTGGCCCTGGGCTCTTGTTTTTTGGGAGATTTTTGATGACTGCTTCAATCTCCTTACTGGTTATGGGTCTGTTCACGTTTTCTATTTCTTTCTGGTTCAGTTTTGGTAGTTTATATGTCTCTAAGAATGCATCCATTTCTTCCATATTGTTAAATTTGCTGGTATATAGTTTCTCATAATTTGCTCTTATAATTGTTTATATTTCTTTGGTGTTGGTTGTGATCTCCTCTTTCATTGATGATTTTATTAATTTGGGTCCTTTCCCTCTCTCTCTCTCTCTCTCGATAAGTCTGGCCCAGGATTTATCAATCATATTAATTCTTTCAAAGAACCAGCTCCTACTTTTGTTGATCTGTTCTACTGTTCTTTTGGTTTCTATTTCATTGGTTTCTGCTCTGATCTTTATTTCTCTTCTCCTGCTGGGTTTAGGGCTTTTTTTTTTTTTTTTTTTTTGGTTTGTTTTCTGTTCTTTCCCCAGGTCCTTTAGGTGTAGGGTTAGGTTGTGTACTTGAGATTTTCTTGTTTCTTGAGAAAGGCTTGTATTGCTATATGCTTTCCTCTCAGGACCACCTTTGCTGTGTCCCAAAGATTTTGAACAGTTGTGTTTTCATTGTCATTTGTTTCCATGAATTTTTTAAATTCTTCTTTAATTTCCTGGTTGGCCCATTCATTCTTTAGTAGGGTGCTCTTTAGCCTCCATGTATTTGAGTTCTTTCCAACTTTCCTCTTGTGGTTGAGTTCTAGTTTCAAAGCATTGTGGACTGAAAATAAGCAGGGAATGATCCCAGTCTTTGGGTGCTAGTTGAAACCTGATTTGTGACCCAGGATGTCATCTATTCTGGAGAATGTTCCATATGCACTGGAGAAGAATGTGCATTCTATTGCCTTGCGATGGAATGTTCTGAATATATCTATGATGTCCATCTTGTTCAGTGTGTCATTTACAGCCTTTATTTCCTTTTTGAGCTTTTGCTTAGATGATCTGTCCATTTCAGTGAGGGGTGCATGTTAAAATCCCCTATTATTACTGTATTATTGTCAATGAGTTAATTGTTTTATATAATTGGCTACTCTCATGTTAGGGGCAAAAATATTTAAAATTGTTAGATCTTTTTGGGGGACAGATCCTTTAAGTATGATATAATGTCCTTCCTCATCTCTTATTATAGTCTTTTGCTTAAAATCTAATTGATCTGGTATAAGGATTACCACCCCACTTTCTTTTGATGTCCATTAGCATGGTAAATTTTTGTCCACCCCCTCACTTTAAATCTGGAGGTGTTTTTGGTCTAAAATGAGTTTTTTGCAGACAGCATATCACTGGATCTTGTTTTTTAATCCATTCTGAACCCTGTGTCATCTACGGCCATACAAGCCTGAACACACCCGATCTTATCTGACACCCTTTGTCTTTTGATTGGGGCATTTAGCCCATTTACATTCTGGGTAACTATTGAAAGATATGAATTTAGTGCCATTGTATTGCTTATGAGATGACTGTTACTGTATATTGTCTCTGTTCCTTTCGGTCTTTTACTTTTAGGCTCTCTCTTTGCTTAGAGGACACCTTTCGATATTTCCTGTAGAGCTGGTTTGGAGTTTGCAAATTCTTTTAGTTTTCGTTTGTCCTGGAAGCTTTTTATCTCTCCTTCTATTTTCAATGACAGCCTAGCTGGATATAATATTCTTGGCTGCATAGTTTTCTCATTTAGTCCTCTGAATATATCATGCCAGGTCTCTGTGGATACGTCTGCTGCCAATCTAATATTTTTACCATTGTATGTTACAGACTTCTTTTCTCAGGCTGCTTTCAGGATTTTCTCTTTGTCGCTAAGACTTGTAAATTTTACTATTAGGTGACGGGGTGTGGACCTATTCTTGTTGATTTTGAGGGGGTTCTCTGTGCCTCCTGGATTTTTATGCTTGTTCCCTTTGCCAAATTAGGGAAGTTCTCTGCTATAATTTGTTGCCATTTGCCTTCTGCCCCCCTCTCTCGTCTTCTTCTGGGATCCCAATTATTCTAATATTGTTTCATCTTATGGTATCACTTATCTCTTGAATTCTCCCCTTGTGGTCCAGTAGCTGTTTGTCTCTCTTTTTCTCAGCCTCTTTATTCTCCATCATTTGGTCTTCTATATCACTAATTCTGTGTATATATATATACATATATATATATATGTGTATATATATGTATATATTAGACTGGTGAAGAGAACAGAGCCACACATTTGATTTGGGGTGTATTTTGGTCTGTTAGAGGAAACTGCCTCCCAAAATTTTTAAGAAAGAAAAACTTATATGTATACAAAATAAGGGCAAACACAATGAAGGGATGGAATATGACTATAAAAATGTAAATTTAAAAAGATTCTAAAAAAGGAATTGATAATATAAGAAGCTGGTTGAAAAAAGAAAAAAAAGAATGTGATCGGGCTGGAGGCTAGAACAAAGCTATTTGCTAGATTTACGGTATATTTTGATCTATTAGAAGAAACTGTATCCCAATAATTTAAGGAAAGAAAAACCTATATGTATACAAAAAATAAGGTCAAATACAATGAAGGGATAGAATATGACTATAACAATGAAAATTAAAAATCTTTTAAAAAGGTATTGATAAGATATAATAGTTTAAAAATGCTAAAATAAGAAAGAGAAAAATTTTTAAAAATAGAATAAAAAAATATCAAAAATTTAACATTGAAAGACTAAAGAATCATGGGGAAAAAGCCATGAATTCCTGTAGCTCTGAAGTTTTGCAGTTCTCATTGATTGGTGAACTTGGTCTTGGCTGGATGCTCTTATTGATCTTCTGAGGGAGGGGCCTATTGCAGTGATTCTTGAATGTCTTTGCCCAAGGCAGAATTGCACAACCCTTGCCAGGGACCAGGCTAAGTACCTGCTCAGTTGGCTCTCAGGAGCTTCTGTTTCCTGAACGGTTTCCGTAGAGCTTTGGAGGATGGGAATGAAAATTGTGGCCTCCCAATCTCCGGCTGGAGGACCTGAGAGCTCAGGGGCTCCACTCCTCAGTGCACCCTCAGAGAAAAGCAGTGAATCCCTCCCGCCTCCCTGGTCTCTGACCGCGCTCCGTGCTCATCCAGCCTGTGACCGAGTGTTTCTATCTCTGACACACGGCCCCATTTGGAGTCTTCAAACCCAGCAGGTTCCTGCAGCCTGCTCCCGCTACACTCCTCCCAGAGAAGGAAGGGGAGTCTTTCCAGATATGCTGCTTTTGGGGTCTCTGCTCAAAGAGCAGTGGCTGACTGCCGTAGATCACAGTTAAAGGTAACCCTGGGCTGAGAGCACACTCCTCGGCTCTGTCTCTGTAGCCGGCTTCCCCGCTCTAATACCTGGGATCTCTACCACATTCAGAGACCCCTGATCTTTCTGTGACCCCAAGAGTCCTGAGACCACACTGTTCCCATGAGGGCTCCACCCCCCGCTTAGCCTCTGGAGTGATGTCCCTCCATGGAGCAGACTTCTGAAAGTTCCGATTTTGTGCTACGCTGCTCCACTGCTTGCCTGGAGCTGGCCCCAGCCCCCATGGTCTATCTTCCCATTTGTTGCCTTGGATTCACTTCTTCACATGTCCTACCTTCTGGAAAGTTGTTGATTTTCTGTTCCTAGAATTGCTGCTCTTTTTCTCTTTCATCTCCTGTTGAGTTTGTAGGTGTTCAGAATGGTTTGATAACTATCTAGCTGAATTCCTGGGACCTGATGATATTTAAGCCTCCTACTCCTCCACCATCTTGCTCCAGTTTCTGCATTTCCTTTTTCAATAGAATTGTTAGATAGAATTGTTGCCAGTAGGGCTGGTATATTAGAATACCAGATACCTAGTATCTGGGTTTTAACGAGGCATTTTCTCTGGAGAAAGGAATGAACAATTGCAGCTTCTTGGCTTTCTGAGAATGGGTTCCCAAAGATTTGTAATGAATAGGTCAGTGTCTACCTACAGGATTGGCCTAGGTCATCTGATAGGTAGCTGATTTATACTGCCTTGGGTGAAGATTGTGTTGGAGTATACTGACCAGGGGAGCTTGTTGAAGAGCACTGGGAGCATTACCTGGTAACCATTTTGAAGGATAATATTCAAACAATTGCAAATAAACTAGGACAAGGAACTTCTGTATGTGGTTTGTTTGTTTGTTTGTTTATTTTGTTTTTTTTGGCCCTTCGGTCCTTGTGACTGAACCATGACTTGACATTTTCCTCCAAAGGTGGGAAGGTTCTATGTTTACACAGTTTCACAAATTGAATATTTTGAGCTCAAATATTTTCCTCCAAATACTATATTTTAATGACTTGCTAGATATAAACTTAGTTCTTATGTAAACTTAGTTCTTATGTAAACCAGTTACATAAATTCTATGAACCAGGAACTGAGGCTTAGAGAACCCATAAGGGCTTATAAGGATGGTGGACTTGTACAGAGTCAGAACAAGGCTGCCAGGAAAAAAAAAAAAGAGAGAGAGAGAGAAGCTGCTAGAATTACATCTGAAATTAACCTCATCTCCTTTTCTGTTTATAATAATATGGGTAGTTGTGGGACGAGGTGGCATGGATTTTGGGGAGATTGAAATGTTCTGACTATTGCTTTTCCAACTTCTTCTTCTTTTTTTTTTTTTTAAAGACTTTTAAAATTTATTCATTTGACAGAGATCACGAGTAGGCTGAGAGTCAGGCAGAGAGAGAGGAAGGGAAGCAGGCTCCCCGCTGAGCAGAGAGCCCAATGGGGCTCAATTCCAGGACACTGAGCTCATGACCTGAGCTGAAGGCAGAGGCTTTAACCCACTGAGCCACCCAGGCACCCAGCTTTTCCAACTTCTAAGTCTATGTCTTTGAGTCATCTCAGAAGCCATGGCTTCCAGGAGGGGTCCCTGGTTAAATGGCAGAGTCTGCAGTTTTCACAGAGCTAGGGAGATAACAGACAGTATGTTGAATGAGTCCGATCCCCCCAAGACCTCAGTAGGCCCAAATGGCTAAGTGCTCTGGTAAGGCAAGAGGTGAATACTAGGTCTGTGTAAGTACAGGGTAGTGGCAGATGGGAGACCCTCAAGGCTTCCCTCAGAGTGCTCAGAGGCTGCAGGGAAAGTAAGCCATTGCCAGCACCCTTTGAGAGAGGAATGTGTTTGAATCGAGAAAAAACCCTATAATATTAGTCCCTGCCTTTATGGGGCTTATTATTTAAAAGAAGAGTCTAAATGAGTAATTATAAAGATAACTCTTTAGCTACTGTTTTAAGGGTGGTGGGAGCCTAAAACAGGAGCCTCATTGGGCTTCCATAAGGATGTGCCACCAAAGCCATCAGCTAGGTTTAGGGAATCTGATGGCTGGGGGAACCAGGCAGGCAAAGGGAGTCGGGTGGCTGGGGGAGGCGGAGAGCTTCTTTGGTAGAACAAACAAACAGCTTGAGGAGAGAAGTCCTGTGGTGTATCTGAAGAACCAAAGACCAGTTTGGCTAGAGCCTGAGGAGTTGTGACGTATCTTGAAAACTACATAGAACTCTTAGCTAGCTCTCACTCAGATGCTTAAAGAATGTTTGTAGTTTTGTGTATTGCAACAATGGGGTTTTTTTCTACTGTAGCAGTTGGGTTGAAATCCATGTTATGGTGGGCGATAGTCTTGCTTGACCCTGTGCTTTTTAGTCTGTGCCTGGAGTATTAGGTTGAGTCCCTATCTTACAAAGTCCCAATCTTACAAAGGACAGAGATCAAGTGAACCATCCACATCTATGACTATCGAATGCTGAAGCAGCTAAGGAAGGATTCATTTGAGTTTCCACTGAAAGAAAAGAGGCTACTTGGCTTGGAGAAGGAAAGTGGGGTGTGGGGTGACCTCAAAAGCATTTTTAATCATACAGAGGGCTGTCAGTGGACACAGATTGAAACTTGCGACCCTCGAAGACCAGGTAAGGATGCATGGGGGTAGAAATTAGCAGATTTCCTCTTGCTCTCCAAAAATTAAAGCTGTGTAACAATGGACTAGACCCTTTCCATGAAAAAGAGTGCACTTGTCCTTGGAGATGTCTGCTGTGCTGGCTGGTCATTTTTTCAAGTTTTGATAAGAAATCCAAACAGCTCCTAATTTTGGAGTAGGTGACCTGCTTTCCCATACATGCCTTAATTTTTCCCATGGCAGTTTAGGGAAGTTTGGGAAGTCAGCTCTAGGGTTAAAAGAGCTTGATTTAAAAATCACAGTTCTGCCACTTTTAACTTCTCTGTTTGATCTAGAGGAAAGTCTTGGGATGGTGGGATTTTCCTCCAGAGGGGATTTTCATTTGCTTCTGACAGGTGCCTGGGGCACAGCTAGTCTTGGAGCTCCTGAATTTAAATTCAAGCCTTGACGTTTTCTGACTAAATCAGGTGGCTGGAAATTGTGCTGCACCTGCAGGCCAGGGCCTCTGTGTGAAGCGTGCAGCCTACCAGGATTCCAACTTAGAGAAGGGGGTGAGTTTTTGAGAATCACTTCGTTGGACAGGGAAGAGAGAATTGACTTTTGCCTTTCTAAAGCCCCACAAGGCTGCCAAAATATTACTCTGTATCACAATTTTTCTTCAGGTTTGGCAAATAGTCCTAGGACAGAAAAGTGATTTTGGGGGCTGAGTTTATTGCTGGGGTTCTTTGCTTTTGCTAGATTTTGACCCATTGATTCCTCAAAATCCTGTGAGCTCTTTGATGCCTTCAAGAGCCTGTTTTGATATTTTATCCAATTCCTTCTTTCAGGTAAACTGCTCATAATATTTTAATTTACATGTAGTACTTGAATTTTTTTTTTTTTTTTGCTATTCCCATGTGCTTGACCTTTGACACCTTTTATTTTTGCCAGTACTTTTATTTATCTTTTTTCAAAGGGTCATAAATACAAATGACATTAAATTCCAAAAGGTATAAGGATATAAAGTGACAAGTCCTTCTTACAGCTCCAGCCACCAAGCAGCCTTCCTGGAGACATCTACCTTACCAGTTTCTGTTGGGCAGCAATTGTGCTAAATAGAATGTTTCAGCGCTTGGATTGGCTGTTGTAACCTGTTGTTGGATGTTAATTGGAAAGTGTCAGAAACCAGGAAATGGTTACCATAAAAGTCAAGTTAGAAGTTACTCCTGGGGCAGAGGGATATCTACAGGAGGCTAATGTGTCAATAATACTCTAGTTCTTGCCTTGAATTCTGGTTAAACTGTTCCTATAAATATGTGCAATTCTGTGTACACATTTCATTTAACATGTATGTGTGTGTGCATGCACACATATACATTTAAAAAAAAAACTGCAGGGGTGCTTGGGTGGCTCAGTCTGTTAAGCATCTGACTCTTGATTTTGGCTCAGGTCATGATCTCAGGTTCATTAGATCGAGCCTGGCCGTGGGCTCCATGCTGGAAGTGGATCCTGCTTCAGACTCTCTCTCTCCTGTCCCTTCACCATCCCCCCCAACACCCTCTTGCTCACTCTCCAAAAAAATTTTAATTAATTAATTAAAAAAATAATTAATTAAAAATTAAAAAGCTGCAAAAAGAGCTAGAGAACACAGGGATTAACCTGCAAAACAGCAGCTTGATTCACAGCAAGTCAACGGTTCTAGGAGAAGCCGAAAGATAATAGAATGATATCTTCAAGTGCTGGTTAAAGTCAGATCTAGAATTTCACATACTTCTCAACTATTTTCCAAGAGTGAGCATAAAATTAAGGTAATTTCTGATAGCCCAAAAGAACTTACAGGTAACTTATGTGTGCTGAGAAAAACTACTGCTGAATACACCACTTCCGTAAGAAGGATGTTGGATGCTATGGAAACAGTGAAGAAGCAATGTTTCAAATAATTAAAATTTAAAAATGAAAGCAGGAAGGAGCAACCGCCCAAATGCAATACTCTTCTTATAATAATTTCCACTTATTCTCTATGGTCAGCTCTTCATGTCATTGAATCCAGATATCCACGTTGTCATTATTATTCCTATTTTGTGTGTGAGGAAAGTCAGGCTCAGAGGAGTTAAGTGTCTCCCCAGCAGGCACAGTGCTAATGCCCAGGTCTGCCAGGCTCTGGTTCTACTTGTTACATTACACTGTGTCACCATATTTAAAAACCAAAATGTAGACAGTGACAAAATCACCTGTAATAACACCTAGAAACAACAACTATTTACATTGGCCTATTTTCTTCCGGTTTTTCTCCCATACATCTATTTTATACAATTGGGATTTCTTTCATTTCATAAATACTTGCCAAAACCTTATTATTTTTTTTCTTTTTTAAATTCCACATTCACCTTTGGGCTTTTCAAGTTTGGTGGTCGATGAATCTTTCCACTCTGTTGTCTAGAAATAACTTAACCAGAACTCTTTGGTCTGACTGATACATATAATGTTGTATTTTCTTTATGTTGCTATTATATGGTGCTGCTTTGAGCCAAAGTTAGGACAACTGACAATCTTTACAATGTAAGTACTGTAGATCTTTTGAGAAGGACAGTATGCAAAAAGGATCTTGGTTGGCTTCCAGAAACCAGGTAGAAGTATCTGTTATCTTGGCTTGACTGATTTTCCCCTTTCCAGCCTTCACTTTTTTTTTTTAAGATTATTTATTTAGTTTTTTGAGAGAGAGAGAGAGAGCATGAACTGGGGGAGTGGCAGGCAGAGGGAAAAGACAGGGTCTCCACTGAGCAGGGAACAGATTGCAGAACTCGATCCCAGGACCCTGGGATCATGACCTGAACCTAAGGCAGACTCTTAACTGACTGAGCACGTAGGTCCCCCTCCCACCTTCACTCTTACTTCACCCATCAGCATTGACAGCAATAAAGGGTATTCCATGCATGGTTTCATGTCCCTTAGAACATGAGAAGAAAGAGTTATAGAAAAGACAGATGTCCTTTCCCAGGTCTAGGCCCCTTTCTTCAATTGGCTGGTGGCTTTTCCCTTTTGCCCCCGTATCATTTCATACAAAGTGCTTCATAGGTCCTGCCCTATAATAAGCACCTAATAGATGTTATCAGTTTTAAAAATCATTCTGATTTTACAACTTCTGAGTTCCGCTAGAAATGCCAGATGGCTGGGTGGAGATTGCTTGTAAGGGTGAGAAGGAGAGGCTTAGGAAAGCTGTTTCCCAGTGTGAGTTCATTGTGCAAAAACATATATTAAATATAACCAAGTGATAAGCGAGAAAGATGGACAGATTTCTTAGAACAAAGGCATAGATGATGATGCAGCCATGGAAGAGACAGAGCACACAACCAGGGAACCTAGAAGAAGGAGGCAAAGGATTTATCCAGTACAAACAATGTAGGGCATTTAGGGAAACAAAGTGTAAGAATAAGAGGTAGAGGTTGAATTTTTCCTTTTTGCAATTCAATATTCAATTCTTGTTCAAGGGCATGTCTACCATCTTTAAGGAGGTCTACACAGGCTCCTAACTGAAAGTATACAGGCCTATTTAGGGAGGTTATACTTTAAGTTATCACCCCAATTTATGATTTTTTGTAATGATATTATTTCTGCCAACTCTTGTGTAAGGCAATGGGGGAACACATGTGATGAAAACTTCCATCTTTTTCTAGATAAGGAGACGTCAGTGTTTAATGTAATCAAACTCTGGGATATTAAGAGAAGTAAGAACATGAAATATACATATGATAATAGTATGTGTGGTGGAAAGAGGTGGTGGAGAGAAGAAAATGTGCCAAGAGTACCCCCTTGTACTTTCATTTTCACCCATATTTAGTATTATTGCCTTTACTTTCCCCCAAATTCAGTATTTTAAATATCTTCCCTCTTGGGATGGTGGTATAGTGGTTTTGGGTTTTGGCAGAATGGAATGGAGAAAATCTAAGTTTCTTGCTGCTCCAGAGAATTGTGAGTGTGAATATAGAACTTTGTTCCCAAGAAGGGTGAATGGAACAGTATCGCAGCGGGGGCCAAACTGGCTGGAGATGAGGTGGGAATGTGTGCACCTCAGAGCATGCTGGGGGGACAACTGAGAAGAGCTGAGCAGAAGACAGATCCCACCACATCAAAGTAATGGTTGTCTCCAGTTACCATTATTTGCAAGCAATTCCATACCTTCCTCGAAATTACTGCAGATGCTGCCTACAGCTAGAGACTATGCTGGATATCTAGGAAGTGGAAGAAAAACACCTGCATTCAAATCTAAATATCTTCAGAATACTTAGAATTGACCATGATTCAGTTTTCTGCCATCATACAGATGGAGCTAGAATTAGAAACTAAGGTATCAACAAGAAAGCAATTCTATTTTTTAGGCCCCTGAATTGGAGGATTTAAAATTTCATACAACCAATACCTCCTTCAGAAATGATGTTTCAGGGGCACCTGGGCAGCTCACTTGGTTAAGCGTCTTTTCGGTTTTGGCTCAGGTCACCATCTCAGGGTCCTGAGATTGAGCCCCAGTGTCTGGCTCTCTGCTCAGCAGGGAGCCTGCATTTCCATCTCCCACTGCCCCTCCCCCTGCTTATGTTCTCTCTCTAAAGTAAATAAATCCTTTTTTTTTTTTTTTTTTTAAAGAATTGGCTCACATGTTATGAAGGCTGGCAAATTCAAAATATGTAGGTTAGGCAACAGGCTGGAGACCCAGGGAAGAGCCAATGACATAACTTGTATCTGAAGGCAGTCTGCTAGACAAATTCCCTCTTTCTTGGGGGTCTTTGGTCTGTTTTCTCTTAAAACTTTTTAACTGAGGGGCGCCTGGGTGGCTCAGTGGGTTAAGCCACTGCCTTCGGCTCGGGTCATGATCTCAGGGTCCTGGGATCAAGCCCCACATCAGGCTCTCTGCTCAGCAGGGAGCCTGCTTCCCCCTCTCTCTCTGCCTGCCTCTCTGCCTACTTGTGATCTCTCTCTCTGTAAAAAAAAAAAAAAAAAAAAAAACCACCAAAAATCCCCCCCCTTTAACTGATTAGGTGAGGCCCACCCATGCCACGAGAATAATCTTTATTCGCCATCTACTGATTTAAAATGTTAATCTCATCTGAAAAATACCTTTATAGTAACCCCCAGATGGTTCCAACCATATATCAGACACTGTGGCCTAGCCACTTCGGCACATAAAATTAACCATCACACCTAGCTTTCGGACCTGGTCAAAGTAAAGACCTCACAGGCTTATTCCCACAGTATAAAAGTGAAGTTGGGAGAGTGGAAAAGAATCACAGCTCTTCGGAGCACCCTGGGGATTAGAAGAAAACTAACCTGTTCAAGATGTTAGTATTATCAAGCACAGAATATAAAGTAGTTTTGTTAGATACATAGGGGGAAGCTTAAGTATGAACAGGGAATGTCTCCACAGCCACTAGGATGGTATAATTAACAAAGGTGGACAATATCCAGTGTGGGCAAAGATGTGGAGAAATTGGGGCTTTTAAACTGCTGGTGGAAATTGAAAATGATGCAGCCACTTGAAAAACAGTTTGGCAGTTCCTCAAAAAAAGTAAAATAGTTACCATATGAGCCAATAATTCCACTCCTAAAGATATACCTAAGACACCTGAAAACACATCTGCAGAAAATCTTGTACATGAATGTTCATAACATTATTCATAATGGCCTCGAAGTGGAAGGGACCCAGATGTCAATCAACTGATAGATACAGAGAATGTGGTCTGTCCACATCGTGGAGGACTATTTAGCCATTAAAAGGAATGAAGTAGGGATATAAGCCACAACATGGATGAACCTTTAAAGCAGAGTGCTGTGTAAGCAGACACAAGAGGCCACGTGTTACAGGATTCCATTTATACGTAATATCCAGAATAAGCACATCAACAGTGACAAAATAGAGTAGTGATCGCCAGGGACTGGGGGCTGGAGAAAAGGAGAGTGACTGCTTATGGGTACTAGGTTCCTTTGGTGTGATGAATGTGTTCATGGTCGTACAACTCTCTGAAGATCTTAAAGTCCAGTGAATTGCACCTTTTAAAAAGGATGAATTTTGTGCTAGGAAATTATATTTCAATAAGTCTTATGAAAAATGAGCAGAGAACCAAGAAATATATTATACATATTCATATATAGATATATATTTTGTAAGTAGGCTCCATGCCTAGTGTGAGGCTTGAACTCACGATCCCAAGATCAGGACATGAACTGAGATCAAGAATCAGATGCTTAACGGGCTGAGCCACCCAGGCACCCTGAGAAATTATTTCAAAAGCAAACTTCTAAAAATGATAACTTGAAATGAGAAAACAGTGGTTGAGTTTAATGGCTGATTAGACATAGCTGAGAAAGAATTAGTGAATTGGAAAAAATTCTTCAGAATACAGTATAGAAAAACAAAGACAGGATGCATGAGAGAAAGTTTAGTGCCACTGAAGCAAAGGAGAACTAGCACATGTAATAATTGCAGAAGGGGAAGAGGGAGAAAATAGGGTAGAATTAATATCTGAAAAGAAATTTGCTGGGTATTTTCTAGAAATGACAGAAGAACCATCTACAGATTTAAGAAACATAACAACTCTGAAGCAGAAACAACACACAGTAAGTTTTCTAGGAAGAGCTGTACACATATTTGTTTACTTTTCAAGATTATTGAATAATCAAGCTAAAATGTCCAGAACAATCAGCAAGAGAATATATAAATTACATATATTCAGACCAGCAGAGAAAAAAATAGAAGTCAATATAAATTACATATATTCAGACCAGCAGAGAAAAAAATAGAAGTCAAGAAAAGATAGAAGAAGAAACAGAAGCAGACCAAAAATTAGCACAAAATAAGATGGTAGATCTAATGCCTGCTTTCCTCTTCCCTTATAGGAGTTCCTAGGACCAGGCCCCCCACCATGAATTTCCTACACAGGAATATTCGAATCTGTTACCAGAGCAACCTGATTTGTGAAACTGGTACAATTGCTCTGGAAAAGGACTGAGTATTACCTAGTTAAGTTGGACTTGTGTGCATCCTATATTACAATTTTACCATTAGGAAAAAACCTCTAGAGATAATCTTGCGTACATAGGCCAAGGGATATGCGCAATGGTCAACAGTAGACTGGATGAATAAATCATGTTATGGGCATCCTATGGAATCTTTAAAAAAAGATTTTATTTATTTATTTGACAGAGAGGGAGCAAGAAGGCAGAGCGGCAGGCAGAGGGAGAGGGAGAAGCAAACTCCTCACTGAGCAAGGAACCCAACGCAGGGCTTGATCCCAGGACCCTGAGATCATGACTTGAGCTGAAGGCAGATGCTTAACTGACTGAGCCACCCAGGGGCCTCGTATCCAGTAGAATTTTATAAAACATCAGCAAAAGGTCACAGCTATATGCATCAATATGGGTGCATTGCAAAAACGTTAACAGCAACAAAAGCAAGTCACAGAAGAATACAAGAAAGTGAATCTATTTAGATAAAGTTCAAAAACAGACAAAATCATATACTATGTCATTTTATATATACATATATATATGCACACATATATATACACACACATATATATA
The DNA here is from genome assembly GCF_020171115.1 of Neogale vison. NCBI lineage: Eukaryota > Metazoa > Chordata > Mammalia > Carnivora > Mustelidae > Neogale > Neogale vison. The sequence continues at coordinate 113,483,642 of NC_058095.1, read as the reverse complement.
CACACACGTATACACATATCCCTTTGGAGTCATACATAACTATAAAAATACAAAGGAAAAATTAATACAAAATTCAGAACAAGGATTTGCATGTGGCAATTGGGAAAGGGAAGAGCACACAAGAGAGGTTTCCAAAAGCACCAGTCATATTCCATTTATGAGAGGTGAGTCCCTGGATGTTCAAACTTATTTCCTTCAAATTATACACATCCTTGATATAATATTAATGTGTGGTATGTTCCACAATGATAAAAATTCACTTAAAATAAATTACTCAACAAAATTCATTCAGAGGCGGCTCTGGGGTACCTTAAAGATAGTTTCTAAAAATGTTGAAAAAAAACTTTGAAGAAAAATGATATGTGAGCACAAACTGAGGATTAAGGAAAAAAACAACACTTTTCTGTGCTTCCTGAAATGACCACCTTCCTGCCTCCTCACCCCGAGAAGGTATACAACCTGGGTTTTCTGTCTGCCCGCCTTTGAAAGTTGGGGTGGGTTGGGGTGAGGGAGGAGACCGCTGTCTATGGAGGCAGTCAAAAGGAAGCTATTACCATTGCCTGTCTCATCTCTGGGTCTGTCTTGGATCTCCCAGGTTGTATTCCTACATGTGGATTCCCAGCCCATCTCCTAACAGAAGCTTCATTATCCACACTTGCAGAGGGACTGGATCAGAGGAAGATGCTGGAGGGAGGTGGGCAGAGGAGGCAAGGATGCTTTAAACCAGAGTCTTCAGCAGGAGTCCATCCCCAGGGGAAAGGGAAGGACGCCGGTTAGCCAGGGGGATGTTGCAAAGGGTAGAGCTGCAGCACGGCCGGCCATTGTGGTCCCCAGCCATGAATGGGAAAATACTAGCCTCCTGGGACACTGCCCTGTGATTCAGGCTGAAGAAATAGGACCTGCAACACTTGAAACAGGACCACAGCACTGCAGTGGTCTAAGGCGGTCATCCTTGGTCCCCAGGCACCCCACAAGCCAACTGGACTGGTCAGGGAGCTGCAGGGCTGGACGCAGTGCCCTTCCACAGAGGATAACATAACACAGCCTCTCCCACCGGGTTCACAACAGTCAGTGCTCAAAACCAGCCAGGGGCATACAGTGTTGTATGACAATGAGAGGGAGCCTTTGCAAAGGGAACTCAGAAGCTCAGACTCAGATGATCCGCTCTGCTCTCTTAAAGCTGCAGTGTTCCTTTGAGCCTCAAGGTGGTACAGCAGCACAGTCTAAGGCAGGCGAAAATCTGAAGTTAAGCTTTGCGAAAAGCTTCCTTGGGCACAGTTAGCCTGACTGCTTGAACCATCTCTCAGTCTTGCAGGCATTCCTTGTTCCAGCTGGCCTGGCTCCTAATCTAGCCTCACTCGCAAGGTCTTTTCTTGCTGGTCCATCCTCTTCGAGCCCCAGCCAGAACCTGGATCATTTTCTCAATTCTTAGGTCACTTCTGCCCAGGTTTGCCCCCCAGTTTCAGGTCAGAATGGCTACGCTGTGATCCTGGGGCCTGGCCTCCCAACCCAGAGTGTGCCGGGCACATAGGAGACATGCGCCCATGGGGCTCGCCAGACAGTCATATCTGGCTGGGCAGACTGCAGACGCTCCCCACCAGCGGTCCTTGTGTGCCCAGGCCACCCCCTTCCTTCTTATCTTACCGATTCCCACCCACCTCGGTCACTCCTCATGAGCTTTTAGAGAACTTTCTATTAGCATTTCATCATGTCTACGCCATTTAAAATTAGCGTTCATTCTAGGTGTACTCTAAAAACCACTCCCGATACTGTCTCTGTTCAAAATGGCGCCTTACCAATACGGTCTGCACCTGTCATCACTTCTTTTTTTTTTTTTTCTTTTTAAAGATTTTTTTTTTTTTTTTTAATTTGTCAGAGAGAGAGAAGGAGAGAGAGCGAACACAGGCAGACAGAATGGCAGGCAGAGGCAGAGGGAGAAGCAGACTCCCTGCCGAGCAAGGAGCCCGATGTGGGACTCAATCCCACGATGCTGGGATCATGACCTGAGCTGAAGGCAGCTGCTTAACCAACTGAGCCACCCAGGCGTTCCCTGCCATCACTTCTTATCCCCTTACATTCTATTATTGAAGTATCACTCGATTTTTCTTCTCAGCCTTTTTTCCATCTGAGAGAAGCAAGTGTTTATCACCTGTTGGGCCCCCAGAGTGTAAGCTCCCTTAGAGCTGGGACTTCACCAGTTTTGTCTTCTCCTGTGTCCTCAGCCCTAGAACTATATCTGGCCTGCAGTGGGCACTCAGCCAACGTTTGCTGAATGAAGGGGTGGATGGGTGGACGGATGGGCAGGGGTTGGCCCTTCCCAATAAGTCAGTGGCAAAAGCGGTGTATTGGGAGTTTACAGTCTAGAGTTGAGTCACATGTCACTTGCAGGACTTGGAGCAAGTTGCTTGATCTCCCAGTGTGGCCTGTTTCCTAATCTGTAAAAGGACTTCATGATCAGACGTGCTCTCTGGCCTTGATGGTTTTGGTTTTATGAAAACGCTTCCAAAGGAGCCAAGTCCATAAACTAGGTGGCAAGCGTCATGCATTCTCAGTAGGAAACTACTGCAAATACTAACCTAGCATCAAAAGATGCACTTATATATGTGCATAAACACATAATTGTTTCATAATCTTAAAGTCTTTAAAAGATAATTTTCCTAAGAAAATCTTGTATGTATTGGTCTTTGCCTGTATTCCCATTTTGGTCTCTGGCTCCACATATTAAGGATTCTGATATTTCTGACAAAGCTTCTTTTTCCAAATTTTCATTCCCCATTTGGCATTTTACTATGTTATTTCTTCTCATTAGTAATTTCCAATTATCTAGAGTTGAGAGTATCCTATGGTAGACACACCTATAGTTTCCTGATTTTGGAAAATTAGTAACATTACTTTGGGAAGGATGGCATGTTCTTAGTGTGCTTCCAACACGGTAAGTAGGTTTTTAATAATAATATTATTATTATTAATAAATAAGAATAAATAATATTGATACTAATAATATTATTAAGAGCCCTTTGGAAAAAGAACTATCACCTTATACCACGATTTTCCTCTTAATACTTGGCTGTGGTTGTTTGGTAGAATTGCCACATCTAGAATACCTTAAAATACTTTTTGAATGAGTGGTCAGTGACATGTGAGAGAAAATATTCATATCTTGAGGGTAGAACTTCATGAAAGTGGTTCTTTCTTATTCAAGGGAGGAACTCAAAATGAGCTGCAGGACAAAAGGCAGTGCCTTTCCAGTACCTTGATGGATTCTCCAAGTTCCCAACTTTCAATGTCTATTCTTCTCTCTTTATAATAAAAAACAAACACAAAAACAAAAAAAGTGATAAACAAAATAGGCAAAACAATGACCCTCCCAAATATGTCCAAGTCCCTATCCTCAGAACCTGAGAATTTTTTACTTTACATGGCAAAAAGTGACTTTGTAGATATGATAAAGTCAAGGACCTGGAGATAGGGAGATTACCTTGAATTATCCAGGTGGGTCCAATCTAATCTTCTGAAGGTGGGAGACTCTTTTCTAGCTGTAATCAGAGGAAGATGTGAGTGGAGAGGAAGAGTCAGAGAAGGGCCACATAGCTGGCTTTGAGGATGGAAGAAGGGGCCAAGAGCCCACAAGAGAGTAGGCAGCCTCCAGAAGCTGGAAAAGGTGAGGAAATGGATTCTCCCTTGGCGTCTTCCAAAGGGACGTGGTCCTGAAGACACTGAGGTTAGCCCAGTGAGACCCATGTCAGACTTCCGATCTAAAGAGCAGTAAGATTATGAAATCTGTGTTGTGTTATACCACTAAACATGTAATAATTTGTTATAGCAGCAATAGGAAACCAATACGTTACCTTCTTGTTTGAACGAAAACTTTGAGCTCCCCGGAGGAAAAGAAGAGAGGCCAGGCCTGGTGTCTAGAGCTGAGCCACCACCACATGGGGCCATGGAGCACTTGAAATGAGACTAGTTCAAGTTGAGGTGTACTCTAAGTATAGAGTCACATAGATTTCAAAGATGTAGCATGGGAAAAAAAAAAAACAACCCTCATTAACAATTTATTCATTCAATTACATGTTGGAATGCATGATTTTAGGTATATTTATTTAAATGAAATATTATTCACCTGTTCTTTTTTAACTTCTAAAAATATGACCAATCAAAAATTTCAACTACATTACATGTATCTGTGGCCCACGTTATACTCCGATTGGCCAGCGCTGCTATGAAACGTCACTGAAGGGCAGAGGGGGCTGATTTCAGGGCAGAGAGTTCTCCAGCCAAGTGGGGAGCTGTGATGAGAATCACCAGGGAGAGGCTTCCAAAAGGAAAGGTCAAGTTTTCTTGTGTCTTCCTTCCTGTCCTGGACTGAAAGAGAGGCTGTCCTATGGGTCTTTATATACTCGGCACCAAGCAGAGTGACCGGCAGAGGCTCCATATTTGTTTGCTGAGCACACATTTGATGTTGCTGACCTTAGGAGGTGTTCCGATGAGGCACAGCAAGACGATATGCTTGTCCTGAACAATAGTCCTGACAGAACTAGAAACTATGGTCTCACAGAAAACAGGATGCAATGAACAGCTTTTTCCCATTTTGACCAGTCTTTGTTGCCCAGCCTTACCTCTGGACAGAGCTAGTTAACATCTGCAGGGCAGAAAGACATCAAAATGACTTAGAAACCAAACGGCAGGCTCAGCATCTGAGCCCAAAAATCAAGAAGCATTCCATGGAGTGATTTCTGTCCAAACTATTTCTTATCTCAGTGGCAATTTCTCAGTAATGCAGAGATAAATGGCCTAAGCTTAGAATCAGGAGACAAATTCTTCATCTGAACTTCTGGGTCTTCTTTGATTTGCCTCATGATCAACTTAGCTGCCCTGTGGTTTCCTCCAACGTGCCTGCGTGAAGAGGTACGTGCTTGTATTTATCAGTACAGAGCCCTGGAAGGATAATTTAGTGGCTCTAGTTAGAAGTAATTTTTTAAAAAAATATCACGAATAATTTGCCTCAGAGACAAATGACTCTGGCACAGGATTTGGGTCACTGATCTGTTGCTTGGCTGCAGCCCTGACTTTGACATTTGCGGGATCATTCGTGGTTCAACAGTTATCACGGGCCCCACCTACCATATTTTGAGTGTCCAGCATGGTTATATGCAGTAAATGTTGCGGGTTATTTTTCCCTGTATGATGTCATTCGCTTAACTGAAATGAACTTCATGCCATTAAAAATGGGGAAATACAATTGATTTCAATGCCATTTGAGTCTGTTTTGAGGTATTGTGGACGGAAATATCCTGGTTACTGGGTTGGGATGATTCATGTAGCAGAACAGTCTGGGGAATAAACTTTATCTTGTCCTTGTCTTTATTTTTGTTTTCTATATGGAAACTAATAATTTGAGGTTGGCAACGTGGATTTGGGCTGAATTTCCTCAATGAATTATTTTCCATGGTTCTCTACTTCAGACCAACAATCTCCATCCCTACGCTGTTCTCCAAAGGCAGGCCTACACATGGGCCGTCTGCAGGGCGACAAGCCCGTCAGCCACCACAGTCAGCCCTTCTCCGAGGTGGGTGAGGCTCAAAATTCACTGCATTTTCTTCAAAAACAGAGGGTCACAATTTATTTCCAGGAGCCCGAATGCGAGATAGTAATGACAGTGTTGTCAGTAGAGACTGTTGCCTGGTACACAGGCCGAGCTCATTAGCCTGACCCCCATGCTGGGCCATGGGGTGTGTGACCAGCGAGAAAGTACCGACAGTCTGGCAATTGAAGACAGACTGTGCTCATGTTCATAGCCCCGCTCTCAGAGCTGTCTTCAGCAGACTGCAGGGCTGGTTGGTTGCACACATGCACACACACACACACACACAGACGCAGAATTATGTTTTTCCTGATGCTTCAAGAAAGTCTGTAAGTTAAGACAAATGATATCGCCTGGCAGTGACTGACCATCCCGTTACTGGGAAAATGCACAGGCATAGGAAATGAATAACATGGCGGCCAAAAAACCAGCCTATGTTCACGAAGAGGTCAAGGCTTGGAGAAAATAATAAAGACACAATCCAACTATTTCCTAATAACCTCTAACCACCTATTCTAATGCGATGGGTAAGATTTATAATACCCATCTATGTTTATACTCTTCAACTAAACCATTTTAATGGTCCCAAGTCTCTGGTTTGAAACTGAAGACCACTCATTAGTTACAATTATGTTTCTTTTAGTTTACAGACTAAATGTCTTAGAGTTCTGGAGAATACCAGTAGCCCATGTACTATGACTAAGCACGGTTGGATCCAGCTTTGAGGATGTGCATATCACATCCCCTCCCCTGCTCCCCACGTGATGAGTGAATAGCTTTTGTCCATGTAATGTCATGTTCCGTTGAAGAGCCGCTGGAAGCCCTGTCTTTATTTCCCTTTTATTTCTTTTATTTTGCTAGCTTGCAGAGGCCGTGGCACAGTCTGTTATCATGATCACTGTTTAAAGCTTATCTTTGTGGATGCGATTGTACTTGGGGGTTGTCAAAACCTGAGAAAATGTGGCCTTTGGTGAATGGCCACAGAATAATATGACATTTTCAGATCGGCCCAGCACCGGGAATGCTCCTCACGGGCCGGGCAGATACGAAGCAGTTCTTTTTGTCCTGGAAGCCACCGACATTCCAGTGTAGAGAGAGGTAGACAGTTCAGGGGCCATCCGTTTTTCTGCTTAAACAGATGTCTCTGGATTGTAGCGTTTCAACAAACCGTGAGGCACCTGCAGTGGAATCATCTGCTTCGCCTGCTATCCCGGTCGATGAGTCTCACACTAGACATGCTGGATCACAGCCTCTGGGGATGGGGCAGCCAGCAATCCCAGCTGCTTTATTTTTTGTTTGTTTGTTATTGTAGTTGTTATTTTCAGAGAGAGAGCACAAAAGAGTGATAACAGGGGAAGAAGGGCAGAGAGAGAGAGAGAATCTTAAGCAAGCTCCACGCCCAGCAGGGAGCGTGGGCTCTATCTCATGACCCTGAGATCATGACCTGACCCAAAATCAAGAGTCGGACACTTAACCAACTGCGCCACCAGGCACCCTGCCCCCTGGCCTCCTCCAATTGCTTTTTTTTTTTTTCTTTCTTTTTTTAAAAAAAGGATTTTATTTATTATTTGATACAGAGAGAGAGATCACAAGTAGGCAGAGAGGCAGACGGGGGTGTGGGGGAAGCAGGCTCCCAGCTGAGCAGAGAGCCCGATGCAGGGCTCAATCCCAGGACCCTGAGACCATGACCTGAGCCAAAGGCAGAGGCTTAACCCACTGAACCACCCAGGCGCCCCTCCAATTGCTTTAAATGCCCTTTTCATTTTAAAACTATTTCAGAATAGTTTTAGATTTACAAAAAAGTTGCAAAGATAATACAGAGAGGTTCCATTCATAACACACCCAGTTTTCTTCATCAGTATCTTGTAGGAGTGTGGTACATTTGTTGTAATTATGAACCAGCACCGACACATTATGAACTAAAGTCCACACTTTATTCACATTGTGCCCTTTTTCTATTACAAGGTCCTATCCAGGGTCCCACATTATGTTGAATTGTCATATAGATATCACCTCAGATCCTTGTTTTTTATGACCTTTGAGGGTTTTGAGGAGTTCAAGAGAGGTTTGTGTGTGTGTGTGTGTGGTTTTTTTTTTTTTTTTTTAGAATGTTTCTCAATTGGGATTTGTTTGATGTTTTTCTCCCGGTGAGACTAGGGTTCTGGGTTTCTGGAAGGAAGACCACAGAGGTAAATTGCTCTTCTTGTCACATCACCTCATGGGTTTGTGCTATCAACATGACTCACTGTTGATGGTAACCTTGAGCCCCTGACAGAGATGGTTTTGACAGATTTGTCCACCGTGAAGTTGCTCTCCTTTCCCTTCTTTGTGCACTGTACTCTTTGCAAGGAAGTCATTGTGGGTAACCCACACTAAAGGTGTGGGGAATTATTGTCCACCTTGATGGGGAGAGGAGCTGCAGAACCGTTTGGAATTCTTCCACATGGGAGATTTGTCAATTCAATCATTTGTTTACCTCAGTATGGACTCAAGGATACTGCGTTATAAACCAATACTACTTTTTATCAAATTACACCAGCTTAGTCCATGGGGAACTCTTTCAGTTGGCTCCTGTATCCCTTAGTACTCACTGTATCCCTTTGTTATATCCCCATTGTTGTGGGTTTTTTTTCCGGCATTCTGGGACTTTCTGCCCCTGAAAGATGCACCAAGAATTTACATCTTCACCAGGCTCCAACACATTCTAAAATTCAAGATTTATTGTTTTCAGCCATCAAAACCAGAAGTTTCCAAGTGGCCTGGTTATTGGTGGATGTGGGACAAAGTCATTTTAAAAAAACTAATAGGATTACTTGTATCCTTAACATCTCTCTCAATTTATTTTATAACATCTATAACCAAGGCATGTACAAAGAAGCCGTTATTCAAGCCCAGGCAAGAGTCAAGGACTTATCTGGGGAGAATCATCCCTAAAGAAAGTTTCCAGGGAGATGCAAGGCTCCTCAGCTACAGGCACAAATCTGGGTGAGGGCAGCCGTTGCCCTGAGCTAGCCAGTCCCTGTAAGAGAGGATCTAGAACCATCTTGGCTGCGTCTTTGGGACTTTCTGGTGACTTCCATGAGAGGGAAGGTCAGAACAGACCTGCGGACAGCAAACCCAGTGGCTGGCTGTAGACTGGGGCAGAGTCATCCTTCAGGGAGGGGTTGTGTGAGGGAACAGTGGGACTATGGGTGAGTCCGTGCTGTGGGAATGGGAAGGGAGGGACTCTGTGTTTGCCTAAGACATCAAAAGTGTGTGTGTGTGTGTGTGTCCATGTGGACTTGCACACATGTAGGGAAACATTTCTTCCACCTACCTTCGTCACTGTCATTTGACCTTTTATCCCTGGATTAGACTGAGAGCCAGTTGCTGCAGAATGGGTACACTGTGTGGACTCATCGAATCTTTGGGTGTACCTCTAGTATTCACCTATTTTTTTTTAAAAGATTTTGTTTGTTTGAGAGAGAGAGAATGAGCACAAGCAGGAGGAGGGGCAGAGGGAGAGAGAGAATGATCGACCAGACTCCCCACTGAGCGAGGAGCCCAATGTTGGGCTCCATCTCAGGACCGACCTGAGCTGAAGGCAGATGCTTCATGGACTGAGCCACCCAGGTGCCCTGAGTACTCACTTCAGATTTTTTTTTTTTTAAAGATTTTACTTTTTATCTGACAGAGAGAGACAGTGAGAGGGAGAATACAAATGGGGAGAGGGAGAAGCAGGCCCCCCGTCAAGCAGGGAGCTAGATGCGGGACTTGATCTCAGGACCCTGGGATCATGACCTGAACCAAAGGCAGACGCTCAACAAACTGAGCCACCTTTGCTTCAAATTCTTGTTAATCTGCCACAGTGATGACGAAAACGCAACCTAAGCACACAGAACCATCGCAGCAGGAAAGTAACCAGCCCCTGCTTTTCTTGGCTCTTCTTTGGTTTCCATATTTGCCTTGGCTCCTCTGCAGTGGCTGAACATCTGTTCACCTTCTCAGAATGCTGCTGGTAGTGTTTTTAATCAGCGGTAACAACACATGACATGGAGTCCTTGACAGGAGGGCATTCTAAACGGCTGAATGCATGATGTCACGGCTGGGAGTTGCTGACCTGTTGCTATTACACATACCCCCATATTGTCCATTTTGATTCTTCTTTTCCCTCTTTACCCAAATGCCACTCCTCCTGCCCCCCTCCTCCTACGCACATCTTCCTCCCCGTGCTGTGGAGGACAAGTCAGGACTTCCTGCGGCTGATCCTCCTCTGGCAGGCTACACCGCCGGCAACAGCCACCCTTCAGGTATGATTCTTGGCACACTTCTACTGCATTCTGGAAACACTGGCGGGCATTAGCGCTGCCGCCGCTATTGATTATTTTTATTGGACATGGGGGATGTTGTATATTGTCTCGCAGGGCTTTTTCCCCCATCTGTTGCTGGGCTCCAGTTTTTGGCAGAGATTCACTGGAAATGGGATTGCGGTCTTTTATTTTTTTTCCCATTTGAGGCAGGAATGCAGATGCAGATGCGCTGTCCTTTTAATTCTTTTGCTGCCCCCTGGGAGGAATGTGTCATTTCATTCCTGAAGTGAAGAGGAAAAAGAACCACATCTGAAATGATCTAACGCAAGTGCGTGCCCACACACTTCAGCTACTCCCTATAACCTGGCGGCTCTAGTGACACCCATAATGTGTGTGATTCTCTGTGCCTTAGGCTCTGCTGGTGGGAAGCTTTCCCTTTGAGCTTCTACTCAGGGTCTGGAACAATGATGATATAAGTCATGACAACCACAGCAGTAAGGTGACTTACATCAGTTGAATGGGGTCTAGCTGCAAAAAAATCTTTCCACATAACTCAGTTTTCACAATGACACGACGGGGTAGACGTACATCCCCACTGTACAGCCGAGGAAACTGATGATAAGGGTTTTCTTGTTTTTCTCCTTCAAACTCATGAAACTCCTAATGGTGTCCCACGATTCTTTCACTGGAGAAGCCACGTGAATAAACCAACAGTCGAATTACAAGAGGGCTAGTATCCCCAAAAAAGATCTTGGTGTGTCTTTGCGGATTTGCAAAGCACTAGGTGGAGCTCGGGGTCTTGCCTCTAGGATGGCGACCCAGGGTTCCTGCCTGGGATCTGCCTCCCCACCTCTTTCTCCTGGGCCCTCTCTTCTGGCCCCAGGCTCTGCTGCACTTCCCCTAGCCAGTTCCTCTCCAGGCCTGTCCCCCACTGAGAAGGTACTTTCCTGTCTGTTCCCCACGGATTCTCATCTGGGCTCCCAGCCACCCAGCACTGACCTTGCAGTGACCTCCTTCATTGCCTTCCTCTGGGAGGTCTCAGTGGGATTCTGGGCTAACCCCTTCCCCATTTCTTCTTCCCAAACTATTAGAGAGCATCTAGAATGCTACTGAATACTAAGGCAGGTTCTAGTCTTCCCTGAAGCCTGGCTTTTAAGCAATGAAATGCTGAGAACTGGCTATTGGGTCCTACCCCTCGATGACTGTCACAGCTCACAGGCTGGCGTGGTCCATCATCAAAAGGGTCCCATCTTCCTCGTGACCAACTGGAAGCACACCCAGAGGCTGCAGGTGGTTCAGGCATGTCTCTGGGGCTCATCTTGGGTTTCTAAGGACAAGGGAAGCTGACCCTGCACAGGCTTCCAGAAGTTCCGCTTCCTCTTGGCATTTTGTCCATTTTCCCTTTCCATCTCTCCCTTCAGGGTTCTGCCTCCTCCTGCAATGGGGATAGTTTCTCTTCTTGTTTGAGTGTGGACAACCTCCATTAACTCTGGATCCCTGAGATTCTTCCAAGCCAAAGTATACACGAGATTTAAACCTCGCTAATATCAAAGTTGATGCGTCTTATGCCACTACCTTCCCACCCTAAACCCACACAACACACAAACTAGGGGTGAGGTTGGGAGAGTGAGTGTGAGCAGAGGCTCATCTTCTTCCATTGGCAATTCCTCAGTGGCCTTGAGGCTTCCCAGCTCTCTCTAGTTTTGGAGCCAGCGTTATGTAGGTTTCCCTAAAGCAGGATGCCTGTGTCCTCGGTTTCTTTCAAAACATGCCCTTTTTTTGGCAGCAAGTTCCTGCTTATCATGAGAGGGACACCTTCATCTCATTAGAGAGAGCAGGAGTAACTAACACACAGTGGTGACTGCTCAGACTTCCCGCGTTTCCATCTGCCCGGTTTTTCTTGATGACTCATGCCATTCCCTGTGTTCATTTCTTGCAAACCTTCATTGAACAGTTAGTTAAATATTGTGCCAGACAGTGTGAGGGCGGTAGTGCAAATAATGGAAAGATTTAGTTCTTGCTCTCTCCCGAGACCCACAGTGCAAGGGGCAGGTATCTGCTGGATAGACTTTTTCATAATTTACATTTCCTTTGCATTATTTATCTGTGCCTGTATTTCCTATAAGTGGAGCATTAAGACAGGTCCAGACGAAGGAGAGGTGGGCTTTCAGGGAGGGGATCAGGAGAGTCTTCTCGCGGGAGGTGGATTTGATCGTGACCTTGGAAGATGTCTAGGTGTCTAGCTGGTAGGAATATACATTGAAAGAACGGCTCAGGCAGAACAGAGCACAGGCATAGGGCATATCCCCGGGGCCCCTCGCATAACTAGGTGGCACTTGGGGAGAAATGTGGGAGGAGGAATCGGAGGGGATATGGGAGTGAGGCTGTTGGGGGCTTCCACAGTGAAGGAGCGTTTTTCCATTATTCTGTGATAATAATACAAAATGTACTTGCTATGTACATTAAAGATATCCGGCATAATTCTCTGCAGGGGGAAGGCAGCTATACCCACCAGCACACTCTTGCCTCTGATTTTGAGCTTTTTAGAAGAGGTGGAAAACAGTATGTACCAGTATTTTTGTACCTGTGTGTGGAATTTTTTTTGCCCCCACGTGAATAATTTACTTGTTTGAACCTGTTTTGACTTTGTAAATGGCTTTATGCCTTTTATTTTTGTTTTGTGCTCATTGCCTGTATCTTTTGGGGCCAAAGAAGGCAGGCTGGGGGGCCTGATCTGGGTTTCGATCTCAGCCCTGCTGCTTCCCAGAGGTTTGATGGCGGGCCAGGTACTTGACTCCCCTGTTTCTTCATTTCTTTTTCCATAAAATGGAGATAAAAGTATGCACCTTTCAGGGTTATTGTAAGGAATCAAAGAATTATACCGGAAAAGCCCTCACTGCCTGGCACAGAGTACATAATAAGTTTTTGCTGTTGTTATTATGCTTTTAGAAATTAAACCAGTTATTCACATGGTTAGGGAAAGAACTGAAAGCGTAATACATAGCCACGGTGAAGCAACAACCACTACCACTGCTCTCTGTGAGCACAAGTGAGCAGTAACTGAAACTCCCCCATCTCCAGGTTCCAGCCACTCCCCAGCCTGAGGCTGTCCCTGTTGTATCCTTCTAGAATCTTTTGGAGTTTCTAGAATATAATATGTGTTTGTGCCTCCCTCTCTTTCTGAATCTGAAATATGTGTGTGCATGCATCTTTACACATACACTTACATGTATCCCTTTATACCTTATAGTTTCGCTTTATAATGTATCCTTGTGATTGTTTCATACCTACAACACGGACTACATAACTGTTTTAAATGACAGAAGAGTATTTCATTTCATCTATATAAACCCAGCTTTTTTTGTTGTTGTTGTTAAGATTTTATTTATTTATTTGACACATAAAGAGAGAGATCACAAGCAAGCAGAATAGCAGGCAGAGAGAGAGGTGAAAGCAGGCTCCTTGCTGAGCAGAGAGCCCAATGCAGGGCTCTACCCCGGGACCCTGAGATCATGACCTGAGTCGAAGGCAGAGGCTTAACCCACTGAGCCACCCAGGTGCCCCTAAACCCAGACTTTTATAAATGGAATAGTGCATTGTCTGTGTTACAGACAAGGTACTAATGGTCATTTGAATACATTTCCATTTTGGTGGATAGTAACTCAGGAAGTACATTCTTCCCTTCTTTCCAGAAACTCTTCAGTGTGGTATGTTCTCCGCTTATGGTTTGTGAGACGGATTCATTTCGGGGCACGTGATATGAAGTGTTGTATGCACCTTGCAGTTGGTAGAGAAAAACCAGAGGTGGCTCAGATGTGAGGTGTAAGGAGAATTTTTTTTTTCATTAAAAGAAATAACTCTGATGGAGTATTTTTACCTCTAAAATGTTTCTTTTGAAAGAATTTTTTTATATGTAGCACAAAAAACAGAATATACCTACACTGTTTATCAGTTCTTATGGCATCTGTTGCTTCCTCAATACACCTTAAAACAAATCCACAAGTTTAAAAAAAAGGACAAGAAAGGGACATCTGTGTATGAGTCAGTGACTATTTTAAATTTTCCATAAATTTGAAGAAATTTTCATAGTTCTTTAAGTTTTATAGATTGAGTCTGTGTTATTTTCATAACTGAAAATAGGAAATAAGGCATACTTCCATTTTTTTATGAGACTGAAGCGCTACCAACTGCGCTAACGAGTCACCTCATACTTCCATTTTTTTAAAAAAAGATTTATTTATTTGAGAGAGGGAGAGAGAGAGAGAGAGAGAGCATGAGTGGGAGGGGCAGAAGAAGGGAGAGGGAGAATCTCAAGCAGACTCCACACTGAGCCTGGGGCCCAATGCAGCACTTGAGCTCACGACCCTGAAATTAAGACCTGAGCTGAAAACAAGTGTTGGACAATTGGACAACTGTACCACCCAGGCACCCAGGGAGGTAGAAAATCTTAAAAAAAATTTTTTTTTCATTAACAATAATGTATTATTTGGCCTAGGGGTACAGGTCTGTGAATGATTTGCAGTCTTACACAATTCATGGCACTCACCATAGCACATACCATCCCCAACGTCCATAACCCAGCCACCCTAGCCCTCTCCCTCCAGCAACGCTTGTTTTGTTTCCTAGGATTAAGTCTCTTGTGGTTTGCCTCCCTCCCCCCGTCCCATCTTGTTTCATTTTTTTCTGGGAGGTAGAAAGTCTTCAGCAGGCTCCATACCGAGCACGGAGCATGATGAGGGGCTGATCCTGAGATCATGACCTGAGCCAAAATCAAGAGTCGGAGGCTTACCCGACTTAGTCTCCTAGGTGCTCCAAGACATATTTTTTAAGGTATCAAATTAAAAGGGGAAAAGACTGCTGGAAGAAGGCATACTGATAATTGTGAGAAAAGCGGACCAGCAGTGAAGAGGGTCGCGTAAGAATTAAGAAAGCATAACAGCTGGGTCTCCAGAAGAAACCTAGGGACTCCAGTCAATCCTGTGGACTCATTGTATTACCCAAGAAATGTTTAACATTTGAAGTTCTTGAGTCATTGAATACAAGGGCTTAGGAAAGGCATAATAGACTGGCACAAGTAATCTAGCGAGGAAGTGCGTAGTACATATTAAAATAATCTTCATCAAGGGGAAATCAGCTGCTATTTGGAAAATGCACGTATACTGGCAAACTCATCGCTTAGCAATGCTGGATGAATGAGGCCTTGCTGTATTTAGTCTGCTTAAATGCTTTAAAAAATTCTATCTTAAGACAAATCTGTTTGCTTAGTGCTCCGTTAACTGTCTTGGATTAGATCGTTCCCTCTTCATTCAAGTTGTTTAAGAAAGCTTCATTGTAAAATACTGACAGTGGCCATAGCAAGACTCAGATAAACGACCCACAGGTCTGATTCTTTTCCAAAGAATTCAAGGGACTTTCCAAATTAATTTATTTGAATTCCACAGGGAATTTGCAGTTCAGAAAGGGGCTGATAGAAGCTCATGTTTTTACCATGTTTAAGATAAGGTTTACAAAGTGAATGATTTAGGTTGAATTTTCTGGAAACAAACCTCTGAAGAGGCACTGAGTTTTGGTACAGGTGTCCGCCCACAAACAAATGGTGGGTGGTATCCAACATTAGTGATTCAGCTAATCTTTTTATTTAACGTCCAAGGGCTTTACTTGACAACAGTCTATTAGTCTACTTGAAATGGTCGCATTTGCTTTGTTTTTCAAAGTCAGATTTTTTAACTTCCTTAAGTTAGAACTTAAATGGATCTGGATTATTGAGGTTAATACCTTATTTTAAGACTTTATTTTCTGAATTTATTGTAGCAAATATTCTCGAAATGATGGGTCTTGACTTTCAGTCCTTTCTTTTTTTTTTTTTTTTAATGTGGGAACTTTGTCACAATAGTTCCACCTTTGATCTAGATGGAGTAAGTAACCATTTTGTCCATATTTCCAGCATGTTTTTATCCCCAGTGTTAGTGAGTGTTCTGCAAAGCCTTACCATACTGCTGTTTTCCCCATTTTTTCTAACACCAAGTGCATAAACTACTCAAGAAAAGAAATTATGGTTTGTCTCTCATAGCCATATGATGATATTCTTCTTACCACCTTCCAGGGAATGCCCAGCAATGCCACCAGGCTCTGGCCCTTATGATTCCAGGGGTTCTTTCAGATTAGGGCAGTCCATTTCTGCCCGACCTGGCTGACCAGTCCATCCCAGAGCTTCCAGAGCCTTCTCTGCTAGATGACTCCATTCCCGACTTTAAGCTGAGCTGGATATTGGAACTCCTGGATATTTTTCCAGCTCTTGTCCCTGGAAGATCATCTTACCTCTCTGGTCTTCCAATCTGCCATCTTTGGTATAAGAGGGTGATAATTCAGAAGATCTTTTCTGGCTCTGAAATTCTATGATTTTTTTTTTTCCCAAGAAAAACAGAAAGAAGATCACAGCATAAGTTGGCATATATTTTTAAGCCTTGTTCTTACTTACCGTGACTTCCCAGATCTCTCTTTTGCTTCCTCCATCTTCCAGGGTTCACCTCGCCTTCCACTGTGTTCCCACACTGCTTTGTCCTTAAGGCTCCCCACTGAGAGTTTGTCATGGGATAGTATAACTATTTATTTATAGTACCTGTCTCCTTCATGGGACCATGGCTCCCTAGGGGGCAGAAACTATCTACCTCATCTTTATAAATCTCTAGCTCCACACTCAGAATCTGTCACATCAGGTACCCAGGTTGAGATGGTTGAGTAACCATCCATCGCTCAGAGTCAAAAGCAACAACTTTGAGATCCTGAGAGCATTTTCCTTATAAAAGTGCTAGATAGTCACTCAAGAACCCCTGGTGTGGCAACAGAGGAGCACTAGGCCCTTGGATTCCTCGCTTAACCTATTATTTGCCAAAATCACTGGGTTGTTTTAAGGATCAAACGATATTATGCACAAGAAAATACCTTGAAGAATAAAGTATTATTAATAGTCACCATTTCTTGAATCCATGCTAGACCCATTATTACCAGATCCATTTTATTGGTGAGGAAATAAGACTCAGAGAGGACCTGTGTCAAACACTAGAGTTGGCAGGTGGATGGTTTGGGATTTGAGGCTCACCCTCTTTCCTCTACACCATACAGTGTCTTACCATGCAGTGCATATTTCTAAGGTGATGGATGTATCTGGAGAAGACAGACTGTGTGCAAGGTGCTGTGTGCATGTGCATTATTGGTGGTGATGAGTCTCTCATACTTAGAAGCCACATTTATAACCAATGGGGGATTGTTAGCCCTCATCCTATTTAATTTCTTACAGCCAGATGACCCTGATGAGCACTTCCTTCTTAAAACATACTCTTCCCTTGCCCTTGGTAATGCAGCCTGCTCTTTGTGGCTACTCCTTCTAGGCTTAAAAAAAAAAAAAAAAAAAAAAAATTCCCCTTTTATCCAGCCATTCAGTGTTGGTGTTTCTTCCTTCTTTCTTTCTTTAAAAAGATTTTATTTATTTATTTGACAGACAGAGATCAAAAGTAGGCAGAGAGGCAGGCAGAGAGAGAGGGGGAAGCAGGCTCCCTGCTGAGCAGCGAGCCCCATGCAGGGCTCAATCCCAGGACCCTGAGATCATGACCAGAGCGGAAGGCAGAGGCTTTAACCCACTGAGCCACCCAGGCACCCCAGTGTTGGTGTTTCTTAAGGTTTGGTCCTAGACTCCCTGTCGGGAGATTATCCCAGATTATCTGGATGAGCCCTAACTGTAATCACTGGAGGAAGGCTTAGAGGGATTTGACACAAACAGCAGAAGACAACGTGGTGACGGAAGCAGGGACTGGTTTGAACATGCTATGATCTGGCCATGAAGATGGAGGAAGGTGGCCACAGACAGGGAATGCAGCACCAGAAGCTGGGAAAGGTGAACAAACAGATTCTCCTCTAGAGCCCCTGGAGGGAGATGGCCCTGCCTCTACCTTTGTTTCAGCCCAGTGGAGCCCATTATAGACTTCTGGCTTCCAGAACTATAAAATAAGATTCTATTCATTTTCAGTCACTAGCTTTATGGTAATTTGCACAAAAGCACTACTAAACTAATACAAAGCTTGCTTATTTAAGCAAATGCTTTGAGCTCCCCAGAGTAAAAGAGAGGTCAGACCAGGAGTCTAAACATTGTTGTCCATGGAAGCCAGGGTTACAGGTGGCTACTGAGCCCCTGAAGGTTGCACTTGGGCAAGGGCAACTGAGGTGGGGCTGTGAGAGATTGGGTCCTTTTCCTGAAGCAGTGCAAATCCATTGGGGGTGGGGAAAAGAATGCATCTGAATTTGATGGTGCTGCCAACCTTTGCCCCAGCTATAGAAATGGGTACGTGACCCAGATCTGGCCATCAGGTACCTATCCCCAAGACCAAGGTAATGGGCCGATGGTCTAATACTTGAGTCAAAGCAATCAGGGGCTTCTCCAGGGATTTTACATGAACATGGAAATCATAAACTCTCTGTGTCCTCCAGAGTTGCTGAGCTGAGATTGTGCAAGATTGGAACTATCTGTGATCCGGAATGGCCCTTCTCCCTCCGCCAGGGAGAAGAGCACCTATAGCACACTGACACACAGGGAGAGGCAGAGCTGGGATTAGTGGCATGGGTACAGAGCAATGGAATGACCTGATCACATTTTTGGAGTCCTCAGTGTCTCTAAGGCTGGTTTTATTCCTGACATCAGAGGGGTAAAAAATCGCAAAGAGCTGGGTTTGCAGGAGGCCATCTTTGCCACTCTGTGAAGTGAGCTTGCCAAGAATGAAGCCAGCAGGGAGGAAGGCAGAGCTGAAAGATGGGGAAAAGGAGCTGGCAGCCTAAAGGCAGCTCGTGAACTTTGGGGATCCAACCTGCGTGACGCTAGTGTGACCCCCTAGATGTCCCAATCATGCAAGCAAATGCATTCCCCTTTCCTCCCTAAATATTTTGAGTTAAGGTTTTTTCACTTGACCATTAGAGTATGATTCATGCAGTAAGATTAATTACTGTGCATTATTTGAAATAGATTTTTAAAAATTTATATTTATACAGTGCAGAGAAAAAGAACTTATGCAGAGGTTCTTGAAGGAGGATTAGGCAATAGGAGCAGTAACCTGTTTTACAAAGCCTTGTAAAGGCTGCAGTAGATCACCTGCCTCCCTGTTAAGTTTCCTTCCACCCGGACCCCCCCAGCCCTAGCCCCTTTCCCCAACCCCTAGCCTCCAGGCCCCGCCCATCTTCCCCAGCACCCACCCCCCCACCCAGCCATTTGGTGGGAAGAGTTGTGAGGCCAAAGGAGGCAGAGTCCATGGTCCCAGAGCTTTCATCTCTGTGTTGTTGGTGGTGAATTGGAAAATATTAAAATATAAGACGTACAAGGCAAGGATTTGGGGCTCTTTTGTACTCTGTTGTGTCTTCAGTGCTAAAGCAGTGTCTTGCTTATAAGGGCTGAAAAAATATTTTTGAGTGAATAAGTGAATGACAGTACATTTACCTCATACCTATTAGGTTAAGTACATTAAGAAAAGCATGCCAATTGCAGTTTGGAATGATTTCCTGCCCTCATAGAGGGCACAAATTAGTTTTTATTCTAATTCTTTCTTAATTTACTGTAAGCCCATGGACTAAAAAAATCGAATTTGCTTTCTTACAATTTGAAAAATAGGCTTAAAAAAAATCAGCCTTCTTAGAGATTCTCACATTATCTGGTCCCAGCATTTCCTTGGATGCTACAAACGTATCCAGATCAAACGCTCGAGAATTACGGACTCCTTGAAAGCTCCAGGCTTATCTGATGAGATACAACCAACTTTTTGTTTTTAAAGTTAGGAAATAGATAGTTGAAAGAGTAGGATGATTTATTTCCACATCTGGGGTAAACACATGGCAGTGCATTCTGTGTTACTCACGGAGCAAATATAACCCATTCAAGCAAGCCACGGAAATTGTGAATAGATGACCGTAACAACTTCGCGATGGTGGTTTTCTGAATGCCACCAGTCAGTCCACAATGGGAGATCTGCCAGAGTCCCCTCCTCCGTAGCCGTGCTTCTGAACGGGGCTTGAATCCCAGCCAATGTGCTGTCATTCCCTGACCCGCCTGCCAGCTCTTTTTAGGGTAATCCACGTGGCCCCCCGGGCCCTGGTCGGCCAATGCCCTAAGCACATGCACGGAGCAAGGGTAGCCTCGCGTTATGTCCCCCTCAGTGAATACTGCCCATAGGTCTAGGTAGGGGTGTAGCGGATATTTCACTACCGTCACCCCGTGCACAAAGTCAACGGTCTATAAAGCAGCCCACGGGGTCAGTCTGCCAGGGTCCTCCCAGGGAGGGGGTGTTCACACGCGCTTAGCTTCAGGCAGTAGGTGCTGTTTATTTCTGTCAAGTTAAGGAATGATTATTAGCCAGAAAGGAACTATGACGTGAGTTTGGTCTTTGTGGATTTCCTGATTCAGTGTTTACGGAGGAGACACACTCTCTATGGTCTTGGATATCGGGTGATGTATCTGGCCCAATCTGTATCATATCACAGTCATTTTTTAATTTTCCCCTGCTTGGGCGATTTGAATGAGCTCTCCTCTGTCTTGCTGTGGAAATAATACTGTGGAGGAGGATGGAGGGAGGTGGTGCTTTTTTCAGTCTCTCTTTCCAGTGGAGCGACAGGGTGGGGTTAAAAAAAAAAAAAAGCCCTCGGGGAGAGTCCGCTTGGAGAATCCTTATTGCCTTCAGATCCTGCCTGATAACAATGAAAGCTATAGTTTAAGTGTCCTCTGTGATGTGGCGGCACCCAGCCCCGAGGCAGGTGCGTTTTGGGGTCTGAGTACTGGGCAGCTCTGGGAAGGGCCTGCACAGGAGGTCTGGGGTCCCGCTGGCCCCCTTTCCCAGCCGTGAGGGAAGATCAGAGCCCTGAGCCCCAGCGATGATCAAGGGGCCTAATAGCACCTGGGAGGCTCTTGGGCCTTTGAAGGCAGGTGCTGTGAGAATGTGAGATAAAAGTTTCTGGAGATGAAATGATGGTCAGGAGGCCGTTTGAAGGCTGACAGCATCAGTACACCTGATCTTCCTGCATCTTGCCAAGCCCTCAGGCATTCGGTGTGTTGTAACGTAAGGAGTTAGCTGGGGGTGGTGGGGAAGGTACTATCATCACCTGTAACGTCTCCGGGAGAGAAGAAGGGACGGAAAAGAGGGAAGGTCAGAGGGGGCGGCCAAGGGATGGTTTTGATACTGATCTCTTCTTCAGAGCCCAGAAGGCGGGGAGAGCTCTGAGAGGGCGCAGACCACCTGGCGGCTCACACTTTGCAGGATGCTTCTGCTCCTTCGAGCCTCGCTGCAGTTGCGGTTCTCCCAGCAGGGCCTCCCTTATCTCCTTCCTCATCCGGGAACCCCTGGAGCTTTCGTTGGTCCTGGGGCCTGGTGGTTAGCCAGCTCTCCCTGACCCTTGCAGACAACATTGCTCCGGCGCTCGGTGTTACTCTCCACCATTTGTTCTGTCTCTCTCACTAGCCCGAATGGCTTTTCAGGCCAGGAGCCCAGCTTTACCCATTGGACACCGCCAAGTGCTCGGAATCTGCCCAATAATGAAGACTGATGCAAGAAGAGGGCGTCCGCCTCATGTGAAGTCCAGGGGAGTACCCATCCTCTAGAATCTGAACGTCCTTCTCACATGGCCATGCCACCAAGAGAGCTGAAATGTGGCAATTTTGAAATATGAAGCAGGTTGATTGCCTATGCAGCCCACACCCTATTTTTCCATATGTGTGTCTTCTGTACCACATCTGTACCATGAACAGGGAGACACGCAATCTCATGCGTATGTATAAGTTTTGTGCTTCCCAACACCTCTCTCCTGTGTAGCATAACACTCTGTACTTAGTAGGTGTTTCAAAATGTTTCTGTAATCTAAGTTCCTTCAGCTTAAATAAACCTGGGTAGTTGAGGTAGGTGGATTGATGGCTCCCCGACATGTTCACATTCTAATCCCTGGAATTTGTAAATAGCACATCTATATGCCAAGAGGAGCTGGCAGATGTGACTGAGTTAAGAATCTTGAGGTAAGCTGGGGCAGCCGGGTGGATCTTGATTCGGCTCCTGATCTCAAGGCTGTGAGATAGAGCCCTATCAGGCTCCATGCTGGGTGTGGAACCTGCTTAAGATTCTCTCTCCCCCAGGGAGACAAACCATAAGGGACTTTTTTTTTTTTTTTTTTTTTTTAAGATTTTATTTATTTGACAGAGAGAGAGAGAGACAGCGAGAGAGGGAACACAAGCAGTGGAGTGTGAGAGGAGAAGCAGCCTTCCCGCCTAGCAGGGAGCCCAGTGCGGGGCTGGATCCCAGGACCCTGGGATTAGGACCTGAGCCCAAGGCAGATGCTTAATAATTGAGCCACCCAGGCGTTGTTTCAACCCAGGTTGCTTCATAGGAAACAACTGCAGGTTGCTGGAGGGAAGGGAGGTGGGGGGTTGTGGTAACTGGGTGACAGGCATTAAGGAGGGCATGGGATGTAATGAGCACTGGGTGTTATATAGGATTGATGAATTACTGAATTCCACCTCTGAAATTAATAACACACTATATGTTAATTAATTGAATTAAGAACCCCCCCCCTCAAAAAAAGAATCTGGAGATGAGGAGATTATTCTGGATTATCTAGCGGCCTGATGGAATCACAACAGTCCCTATAACAAGGACACAGGAGGATTCTCAGAGGAGGAGGTGATGTAGCCACAGAGGCAGAGGTCAAATGTACTCTGAAGAAAGAAGGGGGAGCAAGAAGCTGAAAAAGTCAAGGAAATGGATTCTCCCTTGGAGTCCCCAAAAAGGAACTAAACCTACTGACACCTTGACCTGTTAGCCTGGTGAAACTAGTTTAGGATTTCTGACCTCTCTCCAGAACTATAAGAGAATTTCTGTTCTTGTAAGGCATGAAGTTTGTGGTAAGCTGTGGCAGCAGCAATTGTAAACTAGAAAGTGGTATACCTCGCCCCCGTGTGACCTCAGGGCAATGCAGAAGCCACGGGACTGAGGAGTCAGGAAACAGGTGCAGACCCACGTGTTGACTTCCAGCTTTCCCTCTCAGCTTTGTGCCTCCCGAAGGATTTCAATGTCAAATTCTGACTAGAGTAGTTGCGTGGTGAAGCAGCAGCAAATGGGAGAGACCAGCCATGCTTCTACGGTGTCTGGGGCTCCCTGCGGGGGCCCCATCCCTCTTCCCCTTAAATTCACCCACAGTGACACAAACTAGGGCTTTTGGCTCTTCCCCAAAACACATTCCTTGAAAAAGGACCTCCTGCCCCCAGGGAAATGAGCGCTTCGTCACTGTGACTGCCTTAAAGACCAGTCAGATAGCATCCGCCATCCTGAACTCTCACTGACACATTGGCATGTAATTAAATGCACCTGGAGAGAGACGGGGGCACTGCAAAACAAGACCACAGAGTAAAAAAGAACAAAATGGAAACAGGTATGAAAAACTGACTAGTTGAGATGAACAACATCGTGAAGGGATAGGCACTGGGAAGAGTAGAGCCGAGATTGTTCATGAGTTCGAATGTCAGATGAGGAGCTCTCCTTGAAGGAGAGGGTCAAGAGACAGAAAATTTAAAAGAAAAGCCAAACCCAAGGACCCAGAAGATAAAAGCATAAGTGTCATTATTCATCTGATAGGAATCTCTTCAAGAGAAAAATGTCAAAAAAAGGAAAGAGAAGAAGAAATGTTTGGAGAAACCAGGGAGATTAACTTCCTAGAATTACAGATGAAAAAAATGGGTTAAAAAGACCCATATCAAAATATAGAGAGACCCATACATAGACACATTAGAAGAGGGACACCAGAGAAGTTCCACAAAGACAACAGACCATTTATGAAGCCATCAAGAAAGCTGTGAGAAATACTGAAGGATGGGTAACGTACAGACTGTGTTCTACATTTATGAAATGATAGGAGCCTGTTTTTTTTATGTGAAACAATCATCTTCATATTTTATTTGTTTATTTACTTTTATTTCAAGTTTTTATTTAAATTCCTTAGGTAACATACGATGTAATGTTAGTTTCTGGTCATCTGTTACAGTGGAGGTAAGAAACAAAGACACCCACCCATACCCTTGGAGTAGGATTCAAACTTCATTTTTTATCTACATCTAATTTAGTTGGGAGGCTCTGAGTAAGTTGTATAACCATCTGGACTGTTTCCTCAGCTATAAAATGGGAGGGTTTGGCTACCTGCTCCCCATGTTCCCCTAAATCTACTTGTCCAGCCCAATTATCGATCCCCGTCTTCATTGGTAAATATATCCTCAGAGTTTGGGTCATTTGGTCCATTGGTTATTTCGTGTCCAGGCTACCAGTCCTGGATGGCTGTGGGAAAAAGAGATACGCATAATTTAAACCTTATAGACATTTTAGGTGTTTTTGCAGAATTTATCTCTTCTAAATATATAGCAATCCTTTCCGGTTTGTTTCACTTAGTCTTGTCTCTTGTGACAACACTGAGTTTTGGCTAATCCAACACCATTCCTAACCTTTCTCCCTTGGGCACCTCCACTGACAGATGGTAAAAGGTAAATACTCGCCTTCCTAGCCAGCCCTCTCTTGTTTGCTATTGTTGCGGGGGGGGAGACAATGTACTCAAAGGAAGTACTCAAACGGAAGTCAGGGGGCCTGGCAGAATGGCAGAATTTTTGCTTTTTCTGATACAAGTACAAACGTTGTGCCCATGCACACTGAAGGATCCTTCTCTAAAATTTTAAAGAGAAAGGAAAGGGTTTTATTCCAACCCAAATTAGGACAACTGCCCTGGTTAAACAGTCTTGCAAAAGAGAGTGCTCAGGAGAAGCAATGTTTGGTGCAAGGCTATCTATACTTTTTATATAAAAAATTACAGACCAACATGATGAAGGACATCCCAGAAAGCTACAGACTTTATCTTATGTTTATAGTATGTACAAGGGTGTATGACTTTTACCTTATGGGAACCAGAGGGGTTTATTTTCATATCTTTATGTTTGGAATGCTCCTCTTTGGGTATTTATTTATTTTTTTAATGAAGCAGGCATACAGTGTGTGCTTGGGCAGAAATAGAGCCCATGCTTTGAGGTTTTGCTGAGTCATTCTGACCTTGGTAAATGTTAAGGCACAGCTTCCCTGGGAGCCCAGGAGTGGGGCCCACAAACATTAACAGTTGAACATTTCCTTTCTTGATTTCTAGAACACTTCTCCCACTCCTTTCCCCTTCGAATTTGGACATGGTGCTGCTGTAGGGGTTTTTTCATCTGTTGTTCATGTATACAACAATTATTTATTGAGCACCTACTAGTAGCTATGACCAAAACAGTCCCTACTTTATGGAATTTTCATTATGAAGTGGGGGAAGGGAAGACAGAAACTTTAAAAAGTATATATATATATATGTATGTGTGTGTGTGTCTGTCTGTGTCTGTGTCTATGTCTATAAAACGTATCTGATCTTGTTGCTAAGTTCTGGGAGGAAAATTAGCCAGGATAAGGGGATAGGGAGGGGCGGAAGGAGATTTGTATGTGCGCACATGCTATTTTAGGGACAGTGGTCTTGGTGGGCTTTCTGATAAGAAGACATTTCTGCCCACACTGGAGGAAGGAAAGAAGCTGGCTCTGTGTGTATGTTGGGAAGAAGATTCCATACAGGGGAAGAGGAAGTATGAAGACCCCAGGCAGGAGTGTGGCTGGCACGGTCTGGGAATAGCAAGGGAGTAATCACGTCTGGAGCAGAGGGACTGAGCGGTAGGTGGGAGGAGGTGAGGTCTGGAGGTGAGTTCTGGTGCTTCTCCACCGGACCTACACCGCTATGTCAGCCGTGTAACTTCTAACATGTAGTGATGCCTACACCTGATGGCTAGAGGTTTGGATTCAGGGGTTAGGGTGAGATTTTACGGGCATGGAGAAGCCCATTGAGATGGAATTTATTTGCTTACCTGTTGGTTTCTCTCCACAGTGGTGTGGAACCAATGTTCTGGTGAAGATCTCCTCTGTTTGAATCCCGGCTCTGCCATGGGGCTGCGGAGTCCTCTGAAGTAAATCTCTCCACCTTATCTGTGGAACAGATAATAATAGCACTTAGCTGACAAGTTGCAATGATTAGATAAGTAATATATGTAAAGCCCTTAGTACAACGCCTAGGAAGTACTCAATCCGTGTGAACTATTATTTCTTTTAACAAAAGTGTCCTGGGATCGAGTCCCGCATCGGGCTCTCTGCTCTGCAGGGAGCCTGCTTCCTCCTCTCTCTCTGCCTGCCTCTCTGCCTACTTGTAATCTCTCTCTGTCAAATAAATAAATAAAATCTTAAAAAAAAAAAAAGTGTAGAACAGGGACTAAGTTGTTTATTTTTAGAATTCCGAAGCATAGTGACTTCGCCGGCCTTATTTAGTAAATATTTGAGGAATTGAACTGAAAATTAGAATCTACATGAGAAGAATATTGACAGACAGGATGGGAGTAACTTTAGGCCCCTAACTTCCTGCTTTATCAGAAAGACTTAGCGGAATAATAAGTCCGCAGCCCATCCAGCTGTTGTCAAATGTGAGCACCAGCGGATGGACATGGTGTGAAAACAGCTCAGGTACAGAAAATGGGTAGGGATCTTGCTATGTTTTTCTTCCCACTTGAAATGGTTTTCTAGTTTTCCAGTATCTTTCTTAAATAGATCATCTTTCCTTATTGATTATATTTTTTACTTATTTTTAAAAAAGATTTTATTTATTGATTTGAGAGAGAGAGCATGAGAGGGGAGAAGGTCAGAGGGAGAAGCAAACTCCCTGTGGAGCAGGGAGCCCCACGTGGGACTCGATCCTGGGACTCCAGGATCATGACCTGAGCTGAAGGCAGCCGGTTAACCAACTGAGCCACCCAGACATCCTTCCCTATTGATTTTAAAAGTGATCTTTATTTTCTGTACATATCTGGAGTTATTAGATTGTTTAATGTTTCCATTCTATTTATCTGTTTATCCATTCCTGTGATAGTGACTCACATAAACTTACTATTATATATGTATTTATTTATTTATTTTCTTATCAGAGAGAGAGAGTGTGCACAAGCAGGCAGAGGTGGAGAGAGAAGCAGGCTCCCTGACGAGCAAGGAGCCCAATGTGGGACTGGATCCCAGGACCCTGGGATCACGACCTGAGCTGAAGGCAGCGGCTTAACTGACTGAGCTACCCAGGAGTCCCTATAAGTGTTTTTTAAAATTTACTATTATATATGTTATTATATGTGTTTTTACTATTATATGCGCTTTTAAATAGTGGGGACAAACTCTGTATTGTCAATCCCACCTCTAATTTCTCTTATTTTTCAGATTTGATATTTTTTTGTCTATCTATTAGATAGTCTTTTAGAAGCATTCTTGAACGACTATAATTTTGATTTGGATTGCACAAAATTTCTAGATTAATTTAGAGCTGATGTCTTCATAATATTGGTTCTTTTTGTCCATCAATACCTCTTATTTATTTATTTTTTCTTTTATATCTTTCAATAATGTTTTATGTTTCAGATTTTTTACATATAAATCCAATGTATTGGTGATGGGGTTTATTTCTGGTCGTTCGGCAAACTGTAGCATTTTGTTCTCTCTCAGGTAGCTAATTAAGTCCTAAGTTTTTGAGAATTCTTTCCCCTGTTGACCCAGGTTAGGATTGGCCACAGGAGAAGTCTGCATGAGGTTTGGGAGTCAGAGATGAATCAGCGGCTATTATGTTCCAAAAGTCATCTTTGGTGAGAGACCAAGGTGCTGGTGGGTTCCACTTTGTCCTTGCTTCTCCCAACACCACATGGTGTTTCTCATTGCTGACAACTGACTAACGGTAACTCCACGTGCACCACCAGATTCCTTGTTGCAACTCACACAAATGGCAGCCACGAGGAGCCACCGACCTTCCATGAATGTCTCCACTGGTCCCAGCCTTCCAGCAGCTGGGTGTGTCTAACTTCCTGCCGGCGCTGACTCAGTTACCCACTCCCGGGCTAGTTAGTGACTTTTCTCCGATCCTTTCCAGAACTTTACTTTCCTAGTTCACCTCACAACTATCCAAGGTCTAATCAGAGTAATAAGTTCCTTATCTTTAACATTCACAGAGGTTCTGCTTCTGTGATCTGGGATCTGGGATCTAGGATTCTGATCAAATCCTAACCAGTACATAAAGGGCCTGGAGAAGGACATCGGGACAGGCTCCCATGAATCTGTGAGGAAGTCTTCGGACGCGGGACTGGTGGGATGTCCATAGATCCACAGACAAGAGCAGGATGTACTGGAGTTTGAGCACCAGGAGAGGGACCCCCATCTTCCACTGCATTCCTTGTTCATAGAGGAGTTAGGAAGAGCAGGATCCTTTGGTCAAGCAGCAAAACCTGATTTTTTTTTTTTTGACAGATATCACAAGTAGATGGAGAGGCAGGCAGAGAGAGAGAGAGAGAGTGAGAGAGGCAGGCTCCCTGCTGAGCAGAGAGCCCCATGCGGGACTCGATCCCAGGACCCTGAGATCATGACCTGAGCCGAAGGCAGCGGCTTAACTCACTGAGCCAGAAAAATTACAGCCTTGCTGGTGTGAGAAATATTAACTAGATTGTTCAATATTAAATATAAATGTTGATCAAGGACACCTTTCTAGTTCCCGATTTAGGATATGTGTAGATTACACAAACACACACAGGGTAGGGTGGTATGGGATGAGAGATAAGCATTACGATAATGAATGTCCATCTAGTTCTACTTCATTGATTATTTTGATCAATAAATAGTTATCAAAAGTCTTTGGAATTTATAGAAATGTTCATTATATACATAATATATATGTTGTATATATATAACATGTATAATAGAATATAAAGTATAATGACCATTTCTAACAATGGACTGAATGTTTATGTTCCTCCAAAATTCATATGTTGAATCCTAACCCCCAAGGTGGTGGTATTTGGAGGTGGGGCCTTTGGGAGATGATGAGGTCAGGAGGATGGATCTCTCACAAATGGGATTAGTGCCTTTATAAAAGAGACCCCGGAGAACCTCTTCACCTCTGCCCTGCCTCTTCTGTCAAGTGAGGACACAGCGAAAAGAAAGCCATATGGCAGGAAGTGGACCCTTACCAAACACCGAACCTCCTGGCACTTAATCTTGGAGTTCCCAGCCTCCAGAATTGTGAGGATTGAATTTCTGTTGTTTATGAACCACCCACTTTCTGGTATTTTGTTAGAGCAGCCCGAGAAAGGTCTAAGACATTTTTGTAAATAGATTTCCTCAGTCAGTTCTCTTTGTAGTGCTGGTTAGATTTTGGGATCAAGCCCATGCAAGTCCAGAGAAATGGAAATCTTCCAGACTTTTTGTTTGTTTGGAACCAATAGGTACCAGAGGTATTACTTGTTCCTTGAAGGCTTGCTGTAACTTATCTATAAAACTAATCAGGTCTTATCTACTTTCTAGAGATACATCTTTAACTGTTTCCAATTAAAAAATATTTTTTTGCGGGGGGAAATAAATTCTGTTAATTTCAGTTTCTCTAGAAAACAGTTATGGCAATTATAAATTATTACAGTGTTTCTGGACAAAAATTTTGATCTGTACTTATGATTTGTAAACTCGTAAAATTTTTTTGCTAGTATTACAGAGTTGTGCTTTCTCTCTCATAGGTTAGTTTTCTTTGCATCTGTTCACAGATAAATCTTATTCATACTGATGCTTTTATTTTCTTTCCAAATCACATCTTTTTTTTTTTTTTTAAAGATTTTATTTATTTATATGTCAGAGTGAGAGCGCACAAGCATGGGGAGCAGTAGGCAAAGGGAGAAGCAGGCTTCTCACTAAGCAGCTAGCCCAGTGCGGGACTCCATCACAGGGTTCTGGGATCATGATCTGAGCCGAAGACAGAAGCTTAACCAACTGAGCCACCCAAGCATCCCAAATCTCTTATTTCTGATTTAATACTTGTCCCTTCTCTACTCTTACTATTTTTGATTTGTTATGCTTTTTTAAACTTCTTAAGTTGAATTGTTTTTTCATTTAATTGAAATTTTTCTTATGAATTAGTAATAATGTCTAAGGTTATGGATTTTCTATTGAAAATGACATTGGCTGTATTTCTTGAGTTTTCTATGGAGTATATATATTGTCACTAATTCTTTTTTTTTTAAGTGGATGAATCAATCTTAGATTTAATACAAATTAGATTGTAATGAAACTCCATGCCAGTTTTCAGAATAAAAGATGTCTGACAGAACTATTTCAGAAATTACTTCATGTTTCACTTTTTTGGCAAGATCATAGACTTTTTTTATTCCCCACATACTTTTTAAAATTAATATTTGAATTTCATCAGTTTTCCAGGGGTCTTTCTTAATCTTGAATTTATTTATTTATTTATGTATTTATGTACTTATTTATTTATGTATTTATTTCTAGTTTTTATTTTAATTCCAGTTAGTTAACATATAGTGTTATATTACTTTCAGGTGTACAATATAGTGATTCAACACTTAATAGGATGGACAGCCTGTGCTCATCAAAGCAGGTGCACTCCTAATCCCCATCACCTATTTCTCCCATCACCCTTCCCACCCAGGCCCATCTCCCCTCCGGTAACCATCAGTTTGTTCTTTTTTTTTTTTTTTCAATTTATTTATTTTCAGAAAAACATTATTCATTATTTTTTCACCACACCCAGTGCTCCATGCAAGCCGTGCCCTCTATAATACCCACCACCTGGTACCACAACCTCCCACCCACCCACCCCTCCCCGGCCACTTCAAACCCCTCAGATTGTTTTTCAGAGTCCATAGTCTCTCATGGTTCACCTCCCCTTCCAATTTACCCAAATTCCCTACTCCTCTCTAAGGCCCCTTGTCCTCCATGCTATTTGTTATGCTCCACAAATAAGTGAAACCATATGATAATTGACTCTCTCTGCTTGACTTATTTCACTCTGCATAATCTCTTCCAGTCCCGTCCATGTTGCTACAAAAGTTGGGTATTCATCCTTTCTGATGGAGGCATAATACTCCATAGTGTATATGGACCACATCTTCCTTATCCATTCATCCGTTGAAGGGCATCTTGGTTCTTTCCATAGTTTGGCGACTGTGGCCATTGCTGCTATAAACATTGGGGTATAGATGGCCCTTCTTTTCAGTACATCTGTATCTTTGGGGTAAATACCCAGGAGTGCAATTGCAGGGTCATAGGGAAGCTCTATGTTTAATTTCTTGAGGAATCTCCACACTGTTCTCCAAGGAGGCTGCACCAACTTGCATTCCCACCAACAGTGTAAGAGGGTTCCCCTTTCTCCACATCCTCTCCAACACATGTTGTTTCCTGTTTTGTTAATTTTGGCCATTCTAACTGGTGTAAGGTGATATCTCAATGTGGTTTTAATTTGAATCTCCCTGAGGGCTAATGATGATGAACATTTTTTCATGTGTCTGATAGCCATTTGTATGTCTTCATTGGAGAAGTGTCTGTTCATATCATCTGCCCATTTTTTGATGTGTTTGCCTGTTTCGTGTGTGTTGAGTTTGAGGAGTTCATTATAGATCCTGGATATCAACCTTTTGTCTGTACTGTCATTTGCAAATATCTTCTCCCATTCCGTGGGTTGCCTCTTTGTTTTTTTGACTGTTTCCTTTGTTGTGCAGAAGCTTTTGATTTTGATGAAGTCCCAGAAGTTTATTTTCGCTTTTGTTTCCTTTGCCTTTGGAGACATATCTTGAAAGAAGTTGCTGTGGCTGATATCAAAGAGATTACTTCCTGTGTTCTCCTCTAGGATTCTGATGGATTCCTGTCTCACGTTGAGGTCTTTTATCCATTTTGAGTTTATCTTTGTGTATGGTGTAAGAGAATAGTCGAGTTTCATTCTTCTACATATAGCTGTCCAGTTTTCCCAGCACCATTTATTGAAGAGACTGTCTTTTTTCCACTGTATATTTTTTCCTGTTTTGTCAAAAATTAATTGACCATAGAGTTGAGGGTCCATATCTGGGCTCTCTACTCTGTTCCACTGGTCTATGTGTCTGTTTTTATGCCAGTACCATGCTGTCTCGGTGATCACAGCTTTGTAATAAAGCTTGAAATCAGGTAAGGTGATGCCGCCAGCTTTATTTTTGTTTTTCAACATTTCCTTAGCGATTCGGGGTCTCTTCTGATTCCATACAAATTTTAGGATTATTTGCTTCAGCTCTTTGAAGAATGCCGGTGGAATTTTGATCGGAATGGCATTA
The DNA here is from genome assembly GCF_020171115.1 of Neogale vison. Taxonomy (NCBI): domain Eukaryota; kingdom Metazoa; phylum Chordata; class Mammalia; order Carnivora; family Mustelidae; genus Neogale; species Neogale vison. The sequence goes on along the minus strand of NC_058095.1, from coordinate 113,451,547 downwards.
AAAGTATAGATTGATCTAGGCAGTATAGACATTTTAACAATGTTTATTCTTCCGATCCAAGAGCATGGAATGGTCTTCCATCTATTTGTGTCTTCTTCAATTTCTTTCATGAGTGTTCTGTAGTTCCTCAAGTACAGATCCTTTACCTCTTTGGTTAGGTTTATTCCCAGGTATCTTATGGTTCTTGGTGCTATAGTAAATGGAATTGATTCTCTAATTTCCCTTTCTGTATTTTCATTGTTAGTATATAAGAAAGCCACTGATGTCTGCACATTGACTTTGTATCCTGCCACGTTGCTGAATTGCTGTATGAGTTCTAGTAGTTTGGGGGTGGAGCCCAAATTCATAAAATTATGAATGAAAAGGGAGAGATCACAACTAACACCAAGAAAGTAGAAACAATCATCAGAAGTTATTACGAACAGTTATATGCCAATAAGCTTAGCAACCTTGATGAAATGGATGCATTCCTGGAAAAATATAAACTACCAAAATTGAACCAGGAAGAAATCGACAACCTGAATAGACCGATATCTAATAACGAGATTGAATCAATGATCAAAAACCTCCCAAAAAACAAGAGCCCAGGACCTGACAGATTCCCTGGGGAATTCTACCAAACCTTCAAAGAAGAAATAACACCTATTCTCCTGAAGCTGTTTCAAAAAATTGAAGCAGAAGGAAAACTTCCAGACTCTTTCTATGAAGCCAGCATTACCCTGATCCCCAAACCAGGCAAGGACCCTACCAAAAAGGAGAATTTCAGACCAATATCACTGATGAATATGGATGCTAAGATTCTCAACAAGATCCTAGCCAACAGGATCCAACAGCACATTAAAAAGATTATCCACCATGATCAGGTGGGATTCATCCCTGGGCTACAAGGATGGTTCAACATTCGCAAATCAATCAATGTGATACAACAAATTAATATAAGAAGAGAGAAGAACCACATGGTCCTCTCAATTGATGCAGAAAAAGCATTTGACAAAATCCAACATCCGTTCCTGATTAAAACGCTTCAAAGTATAGGGATAGAGGGAACATTCCTGAACCTCATCAAATCTATCTATGAAAGACCCACAGCAAATATCATCCTCAATGGGAAAAAGCTTGCAGCCTTCCCATTGAGATCAGGAACAAGACAAGGATGCCCACTTTCACCACTCTTGTTCAACATAGTATTAGAAGTCCTAGCAACAGCAATCAGACAACAGAGAGAAATAAAAGGTATCCAAATTGGTAATGAAGAAGTCAAACTCTCTCTCTTCGCAGATGACATGATTCTTTATATGGAAAACCCAAAAGACTCCACCCCCAAACTACTAGAACTCATACAGCAATTCAGCAACATGGCAGGATACAAAGTCAATGTGCAGTTTGTTCTTTATAGTGAAGAGTCTGTGTCTTGTTTCATCTCTCTCTCTCTTTTCCTTTTGCTTGTTTCTTTTGCATTTCTATTGTCATCAATCCTTAAATAATGTGTAATACAAGTTTCAGTTCCCTTTGACCGAAGAATTATTTAAATAGATCAAGTTTTCCTTTTCAAGAAGATATTTTTTAGATCTTATTTTATAGTCAGTTTATGCTATTGTGTTGCAGTCAGAAAATTACCAGGTGTCTCCTTGGTAGGTGAAAAGAAAGTATACCATTTGCTTTGATGTGTGTTGTCAGGGGTTGAAGGGGGAGGGTGATCAGGTGAAGAAGAGGGGATTTTCCGGTGGTGAAAGTATTCTGTATGACACTATAGCGATGGATACAAGACATTAGGCATGGGTCAAAACCCATAGAACTATATGACACCTAGAGCAGACCTTAATGTAAACTCTGAACTTAGATAATTACAACACATCAATACTGGATCATTAATTGTAACAACTGTACCACACCAGTGCAAGATGTTTGTAATGGGAGAAGCTGTGTGTGTGGCAGGGTGGGGGTGGGGGGGCGCATGGCGGGTGATGGGCAGTATAGGAGAATTCTCTATGTTATCTGCTCAGGTTTTCTGGAAATCTGAAACTGTTCTAAGAAATGTAAAACCTATTAATTTGGCCCACTCATTTTTTTGACCAAATGTTGCTTTTCTATAGAGGGAACAGGGTGCGGGAAGATACAGACTGGGCTGAACTGGCAGTAGACAAGATGAACTCTCTTATCTTGCTATGACCTAGACCCCTTTTATAGCCTTTCCTCTAAGCTAACCCTTAGCATATATTGTTCCAGGTTTTGTCTTTACAATGAGAATGCTCAAGCCTTTTTATTCCTATGCAATAAAATATTTGGCAATAGTGTAACCTATCTTTTTTATATAAAATGTTCAAAAATACTTATTGCATTGGGCATATTTTGCCATATAAAGAAAAAGGTAACAGGGCTAAAAACCAAGTCAGAGTCTCCTTCTGGCATTGCTATAATTCTCTGACCTATTTTCAAACACTCTCGCTTTTAAATTAATCTGTGGCAAGCACATGGGCCTACTTGATAAAAGGTTTTGAAAAAAAGCTTTGAATTGCTGGGGCTCTAGACCTTTTGATCTTAGTAAGCGGGGTTGGTGACATGTAACCCTCTTCTTCCCTCTTGATTGCCTTTGTGGAGCTTGCTGAAATCAGATAGGCTAACTCATCTCTCTAGCCATCCACCAGAGGTAATCTGGAGAAAGAAGGTCAGAAAATGCTTTTACCTTTAAGGACCAAACAAAATTGGTTATGGGATTTTTTTCCCCTAACAGTAGCTGCCGTGACCACTTACAAAAGATACTTCTGTGATATTATTTATCTATCTATTTATTTACTTACTTATTTATTATTTTTGTTTTATCTTTTAATTCCAGTTAGTGAACATACAGTGTTGTATTAGTTTCAGGTATACAATGTAGTGATTCAATAATTCCATACATCACCTGGTGCCGAAACCTCTATGATCTTCATGGTACAGAAGGCTGGCTCTGTAATCAGGACATATTAAATACTTCACTGTATATACTTCAGCTCATAGTCACTCGTGCAGCTAATTGAAGTCAAGAGACATTAAAACCCTAAATCTGGGGTGTGTGGGTGGTTCAGTGGGTTAAAGCTTCTGCCTTCGGCTCAAGTCATGATCCCAGAGTCCTGGGATCGAGCCCCTCATAGGCTCCCTGCTAGGAGGGAGCCTGCTTCTCCCCCTTCCTCTGATCCTCTCTGCTTGTGCTCACGCTCTCTCTCTCTGTCTCAAATAAATAAATAAAATCTTAAAACAACAACAACAAACCCTAAATCTTCCACCTAGGTTGGGTATGCTTGCGTCTTCCCTCAACAGTTTTTTTGTATGTGTGTGTGGGTGTGGGGGGATGTCCTGATACCCTTTCGGTTGGAGAGCAAGGGAAAAGCCATTTTCATAATATTTTAAGAACACCATTTGCCCATTTCACTAGATTGATGTTTGCACTGATGGTGGATAAAATTGGTCAAGCCTTAGGACCAGTCTGGGCAGTGACACCGAGCTGTACCAGTAGTCATGGTGTTCTTCCTTATCAGGCACTGGCAGGGTAATTCTGATTACCATTGTGTCCTGTCCTGACCCACCTGTCACCGCCTTTCCCCAGTTACTAAAAAATTGTTTTACAAACCAGAAATTCACATTTTAGATGAATAAATGTAGGCTTTTGAGGAACTGGAGCACTTTTTCGACCGAGTTGCTAGCAACTAGCAACACCAGATTTCTCAGAGAGAGCGATCCACAGCCTGATGTCCTCGGCTGCCACTTTTCTCAAAAATAAGGAACTTGAGTCTGACCCTTCAAGGGAAACAACTGGCAGTACTTATTGCCGATGATAAAATTTGAGCTTTTAAATGAAAATTAGTTCAACAATTAATGAGTTCAATGGCTTCTAAGTACTTAAAGGCTTTCCCAGTGAGATCAGTAGCGATATGAGCAAATGTTCGAGTTTTTGCTTTGTATAACTGAAGTGTTGACATTTCAAAGATTTGCTGCTATTTTTCAAAAGACCAATTCACGGTGTTAACAAAATTTGAATTGCAAGAAAGACTGATGGGCTTTCACGGCATGGTTTTAGATTTCACATTGAAGTGAACTTTTGAGAAACTGTCACTTGTTAACGTTTGATGTAGTAGCAAAGAACAGCCACAGTGATCTAAAATGGCCATTAAAATTCTTCCCCTTTTGCTATTACACATCTCTGAGAGGCTGAGTTTTCTTTATATACTTCAACCGAAAGCACTGGAACAAATTGAATACACAGGTGGGTCTGACAACCCAACTCTTCTCTGTGAAGCCATACATAAAAGAGGTGTGCAAAAAATGTGAAACAAAGACACTTCTTTCCCTACTGATGTTTTTTCCTTGAAAAATCGTTATATTTCTTAAGAACATGTTATTTATATTAATATGCAATGGGGTTGTTTTATTATTTTAAAAGAATTCACATATATTAAAGAATTTTTTAGTTTTTATTTTCTTAAAGATTTTTATTTATTTATTTGACAGACAGAGATGACAAGGAGGCAGAGAGGCAGGCAGAGGTGGCGGGGGGGGGGGGAGGCAGGCTCCCTGCTGAGCAGAGAGCCCAATGCAGGGCTCAATCCCAGGACCCTGGGATCATGACTCGAGCCAAACGCAGACACTTTAACCCACTGAGCCACCCAGGTGCCCAATTTTTTAGTTTTTAATTCCTAATTTGGTATTAACTGATAGATGAAGATTTTTGGAATCCTCAATAATTTTCAAGAGTGTAAAAGGGTCCTAAGTTGAAAAGTTAGAAAGCCACACAAAGCAAGACTATATACACGATTAATTTGGGGACTGATTACCTTGAATTGTTAGTAACCATTTCTTCATAGAATTTTATTTTCTTTTTTTCTCTCTTTGTTCTAGTGCCCAAGGTAGTGCTGGGGTTAGTGGGTGTTCAGTAAGTACGAATAATGTCTGTGCGCACTTCTTCACCTGCTTCATAAGCTGCACATGGCCAAAGTGGACCCTAAATATAGGGGCACAAATCCCTGATTCAGGAGATGTAGTCTTCAAAATCTGTGTGTGATTGGAAATATAAAACATCTAAATACTTGCCTTTGTTAGTATTTTATTGCTTCAAATCATGTTCAGTTTGCTTATCAATTCAGGTGATGACTACAATGTTTGCTTTGGTTTCTGTTTCTTTTTATCAAAGTTAGTGATCAAACATCCAATCTGAAAAAGAAGCTTCATAGTCACTGCTAGGAAAAAAAAAAACGAAGTCCTTCCCTTCAAGGAATTGACACATTAAGTTGATTATTCTTTTTAGAAAGATTTGTGGGCATTTACAGGGGCTGTGTCTTATAAGACACAGTGTCTTGGGGCGCCTGGGTGGCTCAGTAGGTTAAGAGTCTGCCTTCAGCTCAGGTCATGTTTGCAGGGACCTGGGATCAAGCCTGGCTACAGGCTCCTTGCCTGGCAGGGAGCCTGCTTCTCTCTCTTCCTCTGCCTCCTACTCTGCTTGGTTAGGCTCTCTCTCTCTCTGTCAAATAAATAAATATAAAATCTATTAAAAACAAAAAAAAGACACAGTGTCTTATAAGATGGAGACCCTACCCTCCAAAGTCCCCTTGTGTGGGTGGAGATTGACCGTATGTCATTTGTCATATGACGAATGAACGTTGAAGCATGAACTTTTAGAGGCAGATCCTGTCCAAGGCACTATTATTTGGTTAGTGCCTGTTATTGGGGTGAGCTCCTGTAGGAGGGGAACAAAACTGTAACAGCCATTTCAACAAATAAAAACTTCTTTGGGTTGGGGCGCCTGGGTGGCTCAGTGGGTTAAAGCCTCTGCCTTCGGCTCAGGTCCTGATCCCAGGGTCCTGGGATTGAGACCCGCATTGGGCTCTCTGCTTGGCAGGGAGCCTGCTTCCACCTCTCTCTCTCTGCCTGCCTCTCTGCCTACTTGTGACCTCTATGTGATAAATAAATAAATAAACTCTTTAAAAAAAATTCTGTGGGTTTAAAAAAAATTTTTTTTTACAATAAAGACATGGAGTGACAGGATTCAGATAAATAACAACCACTACCACTAATAGTAATAAAGACTAACAAAACTGGACAAGTTTATTTTTAATTCAGCTCTATCCAAAATGATTAACAATAAGTATAACTTGTGACTATATTATGTCTTCACCTGGCCATGTGTCGTGATTTTCTAAAAACTATTAAAACACAGTTTATAGGCAGAAGCTTACGTTTTAGTTGACTGAATGCAATAAAAACAATTTTTCAGCAAGAAAGTCTTTATTTCTATTTAATGGAAGTCAGAAGAAGGCAGAAAAATCTCCTACCTTTGTAGGCACCATCATCTCAGTTTTTCAATCAGCCAAGCAAATTTCTTTGCTAAATTTACTAGTTTTAAATCTAATTGTTTCAAATCCAGGAAGCTGGGGTGTCTGGGTGGCTCATTCGGTTAAGAATCTGCCTACTTGTAATCTCTCTGTCAAATAAATAAATAAAATCTTAAAAAAAAAAAAAAAAAAAGAATCTGCCCTTGCTCAGCTCATGGTCCCTTGAGTCCGGGGAAAGAGTCCGGCATCAGACTCCCTGCTTGTGTTCCCTCTCTAGCTGTCTTTTGCTCTCTGTCAAATAAATAAATAAATAAATAAATAAAACCTTTAAAAAAATAGAAATAAAAATAATAAAATCGAGGAAGCAGAGAAAGACTCTCAAGTGACCTGCCTGGTCAAGGTCGTCTCCTGCTTATGAGCCAATCACAACTATTTATCAGGCTTTACTGAGCACTAGTCACAGAAGATGCACTGTGCTGGGTATAGAAGGAATCCGGAAATGACACAGAATCTCTCTTCATGGCAAATTTGATTCAAATTTGATTCAAATTTTCCTCCTTTAAATGTTTCTCTCTCTCTATCTCTCTCTCTCTCTCTTTTTTTTTTTTTTCACTTTTGAGTATTTGAGGACACAAGGACAGACCATTCTGATGAAAATCATGATTCTCTACTTCGGATGAACTTGGGGGATCTGAATTAAAGGTCAGCTGCTGATAGCCATACATGCCATCCCAGCATTTCTGCCCAGCCTGACTGCCGCCCACATCTACCACGTGTGATGTGTTGCATCACCATAAATGGTCAGATTTATTATAGAGAGCCACAGCACTGGTGGACTTGTTAGTATGCCCAGAAGCTACGCTTTCCGAGACAATGTGAGTAGCTGCATACAGCAAACTGAAGCTATGGCTGGGACTCACTGCCTTCTGTCTGATAATAGAAATCTCCTTCTGCGAGGTCCCACTCAAGGATGCCATGGGGATGAATTCTGCTTCCCTGTGTTTAGAACGTGGTCTGCCACAGAAGAAGCACCCAAGCTATGTTAGTTATTACCTTCAGCATCACAAGCACAGGCTGAGCTAACTAAGAATATTGCCTATTGGATTTACTTTGCAATATTATTGCAGCAATTGTTAAGAGAGAGAGTACATTAAGAGTAATTAGCATAGGGGCGCCTGGGTGGCTCAGTCGGTTGAGTGACCAACTCTCGATTTCAGATCACGTCATGATCTCAGGCTGGTGAGATCGAGTCCTGATGGGGCTCTGTGCTCAGTGGGGAGGCTGCTTGAGATTTGTTCTCTCCTTCTCCCTGTGCCCTTTCCCCTCTCCCCCAATTCACATACACTCTCTTGAAAATAAATAAATAAACAAACAAACAAAGAAATAAAATCTTTTAAAAAGTAATTAATAGACTGGCCAATAAGTAGCAGAACTAAAGAAATCATAGCTACTATCACTGTTGTTATTATTGTTTGTGTTATTATTACTTTTGAGGCTGGAAGGGTATTGCCTTCTGATAAGCCATCCACTAAGTAGGAGACATCATTGCCAATGGACCAGAGCAGTTACTGCCCCCAGGCATTGACATTTTCTGAACAGATAAGACATCTTATCAACTATCAGCTACTGCCTTGATAATTTGGCATTGACATCATTATATATTTATTACATAGACACCCCAAACATCTTTTATTTTCCTTTACTTGGTCAAAGTTTTCTCTGCCAACAATGAGTCATGAATTCATCAAAAACAATGAACTACTTAAAGGAATATTGACATTCTACAGAAAATCATCCTCCTTGTATTTTCATAATTGTCATGGAAAATTAGGATCCAATCAGAGACACAGTCTACGACATAGGAAACATATGATTCAGAAAACAGTACAGGATATTTTTCTTGTTGTCACCAGATACTCTGAACCATAGCTACTCACCAAGCATTGCAGAATGGCTTTGGACTTGAAAGGACTCTTGGGCCAATGATTTCTTCACTTTATGATCACCAGAGTCACTGAAAGTGAATTTGATTGTGCTACAGGAAAATAACAAAGACATTATGTGGTACCATTCTCTTGTGTTTGACAGAAAATGTCATGCTTTTAATTGATTCAATTAAAGATCAATTTAATTGATCTTTGGAAAAACGGAAGTGATAGGCAAAACAAAAAAAACAAAAACAAACCAGCAACAGAGGAGGATGCCAGAGATGGATATTGCCACACAAAATCTTGGCTTTGTTGATGAGTTGTAAACTGTGTTCTACTCCACCATCCTCTTTTGTTAAAAGGTATTGGAAAATAACCCAATTCTTTAGTTTCATTAAGATTTGATGCATGGCACAGTCCCCTAATTATATTAATTTCCCCTTCGTCCTGTCAGTAATAGACTCTCCCATGTTCTGCTGGGCATGCAGACCCCATTGCCTTGGCTCCCTGGAAGCTAGGTATGTCATTAAATTCTAGTCGGTGGGACGTGAGCTGCCCTCTAGAAAGAAGCTGCGGTCTGCCCTCTTTTTTGCTTTCCTATTGCAGATGAGAGCAATGCTTTGGGAACAGTGGCCCCTTAAGGTAGGAAGGGTACACTTAAAAACTGAATTGGAGGGACGCCTGGGTGGCGCAGTTGGTTGGACGACTGCCTCTGGCTCAGGGCGTGATCCTAGAGTCCCGGGATCGAGTCCCACATCAGGCTCCCAGCTCCATGGGGAGTCTGCTTCGCTCTCTGACCTTCTCCTCGCTCATTCTCTCTCTCACTGTCTCTCTCTCTCAAATAAATAAAATAAAATCTTTAAAAAAAAAAACTGAATTGGACTCTCGGTAAATTAGGCCTTCATAGAAAAAAAAAAAAAAATAGAAAAGACCCAGAAGAGCTTGGATTCCTGAAAGATCCCATGGAGCAGAGTCAGTTTCCTGCCCTGCCCGGCCCACAACCTCCGCACTCCTCCATGAGAAGGAAACACGCTTGTGTTCAGCTCAAGGGGCCTCTTGGTTCTAGAAGTGGCTGATCTTCAGAAGCTTGGGCTATGCCTTCTTTAGGAGGGGTGTTCTAAATTTTCCACGCCCAGCTATTTTCCGATTGGATGAAAGCTGTGAGACAGAGCAGGCGTTAAAAGGGAAAAAAGAAGAGTCCTTTAACGCTCTTTCCCCTCTTTTCCGAGGTGGCGGGTGAAGCTCCACCTCCTCTCACCAGTGCTTGTCGCCTATTGGGTGTCCTCAACATCTGCAACAACCTTCATTTCTTTTCATTTTTTTCCTGTTGTTTGTGGAAAGAAATGAAAATGACTGTGCCATGGCTTTGATAACCTAGCCCAGAAGGGGTAAATGTACATTAAGCACCTAGTAAAATGGCCATCATTGACCTCTCTTTCTAGCCAAGTTGGACCATAGGAAATAACTCCACGGGAAGAACGACTTTTGCATTGGGAATTCAGCACGCCCTGGAAATTGGCATCTGGTACGATGCACACTGTAGAGGTAAATACGCGTGACTTGTACTAAGACTATGGTTGATGGCAAGCTGGGCTTACCCTTCCCTAAAGAGATGTGTACTCCCTTGTGTTTATCCAGCCCCGCAGCTGCATCCCCCAGACAGACCCCTGTGCATCAGGCTCCTAACTGAAAGGGAATGGAGGAGCTGTGCGGATGCCTCTGAAATTCCTTCTGACTTATTTAGCCTGTGGGCTGTGGGTATTCACTCAAACTCCAGATATATGGGCGCCCTTTATTCAAATCAGAAGATTTGCATCTATCACCCAGGGTGGGGTGGAGGGAAAGGGAGCAGGTGCGATAGACCACAGTAAGAATTCAAGACGGACTTCCTTTTAAGTCAACTGCAGGTTCGTTTTTGTCTCAACCATCCCCTTGGTACACCTGAGATGGTAAACAGCTCAGGGAGTCATTCAGAAAGTGGAAATAGAAAATGTTACTGGGTTTGCTATTGGGATTCGTATTAAAAATTGCTTCCTTGCTTTCTTCTTCTCTCCAGGTAGCTTTTTACTGTCTCATGGTATAGTTATTTAAATAAGTGTATTGCTGGGAATTCTAGTAGCACAGGGATTGCAGGGACTTCCTGTGCTCTGAGTTAACCATGTCTTAAATACCATCCGTGGTTCACCTAGAGATATAAAACAAAATGGCGATGATTCCAGAAATAATGTAAATTCCTTCATTTTGGCACAAGAGTCCTTTAATAGTCTCCAAGGCTGCCTTGTTTCCAGCCTCTGCCCTCTGCTGCCCTGGGATGTGATCTCAGATGGTAAAGGTCCTGGAACCATCCGGGTAGGTTTTGGAGCATGACCCATTGTTCCTTCAGATTCTTAATAAATAAGACGGATCTCGTGACCCTCCCCACCAAAATTTTATTTTTATACTCAGGAGAGCCTCCAATGGGGTCCAGAGGACAATGCTGAGACACTGAGATGGTTCTCCAGGAAGGAGGTGATTTAGGAAGTAAGAGACGGAGCTCTCTGCTCACTTCCCGCTGCAGCCCCCTCGTGCCAGGCCAGCTTCAGAGGAGAGACCGCATTCTGGGGCCCCAGCCCTTTTAGCTGCCGCCTTCTTTCCTAAGCTCGTTAACAAGCATGCTGATTAGTGGCAATTTCTCTGGTGGTTGTTGTGATGTGGGGATTTGTCCACTAAGAGATGGCCTGGAACCACAAGTTCATTTAAAATAGTCAATCCTACTGCAGATAGAAATAACTCCCTGTCTATGTTGATCCTAGCTAGTGACCAGCGACCAGGAGGTAACATCTTGGGAATGGAGGGCTGGGCTTTTGACTCAGCAAAAACCACCATCTGACATTTTTAGCCTCTTCTTTGGTCCTGTCCTACTGCAGGGACTGTTCTTCCTACAGGCCGAATCTAACAAAACATCTCTACCAGCCCATATTCTGAGATGCGCCAGCTGTCCCCTGTTGCTCTTCCCGCCCTCCCCCCCATCTACCAATAAGCTTGGCCCCATTTCTTGTTATCCTTCTGATTCATGGCATGTTTCTCTAGGGAATTCCAAGATTTGGATAGTACAACAAAATACCCAGAAAGAGGAGAAAGATAGTTTCACAATAGATCTATAGTTGTCAGCCAGGAGTGTTTTGAATCCTAGGGGACATTTGACAATATCTGGAGACATTTTTGGTTGTCACAACATGGGAGGCATGTGTGCCACCAGCATCTAGTGGGTAGAGACCAGGGATCCTGCTGAAGACTCACAGAGCATAGGACAGTACTCCAAGGCTAAGAATCATCTAGTCCCGGGGCGCCTGGGTGGCTCAGTGGGTTAAGCCGCTGCCTTCGGCTCAGGTCATGATCTCAGGGTCCTGGGATCGAGTCCCGCATCAGGCTCCCTGCTGTCTGCTCAGCGGGGAGCCTGCTTCCTCTTCTCTCTCTCTCTCTGCCTGCCTCTCTGCCTACTTGTGATCTCTCTCTGTCAAATAAATAAATAAAATCTTTAAAAAAAAAAAAAAAAAAAAGAATCATCTAGTCCCAAATGTCAGTAAGGCTGAAGTTGAAAACACTGGGAACAGATGAAGACAAAGAAATCTCCTCATATATTCTGTGGTTGAGGAAATGGCTTCTAGATTTTTGCTGACCATCGATTACATATAGAAATGGCGCTAGGTTCTATAGAGAGTCTGAGAATAAAAGTCATATTCATTGACATCAAGTCTCCAATTTACTTGGAAATAGTACATACACAGTGAAAAGTTGTGTTATTTATTAGTGCAATAGTTCACTTGCAAGGGAGATTGTACTTATATTAGTTTGCTAAGCCTGTTGTAACAAAATGCCACAGACTGGGTAACTTAAACAACAGAGATTTATTTTCTCACAGTTCTGGAGGGAAGAAGTTCAAGATCAAATTGTTGGCAAGGTTGACTTCTTCTGAGGCCTCTCTCTTTGTCTTGTAGATGGATGTCTTCTCCTTGTGCTCTCAAATGCTCTTCCTTTTGAGTCTTTGCCTTAACCTCCTGTTTTTATAAGGACACCACTCATGTTGAATTAGGGCTCACCCTATTGACCTCACTTAAATGGAATGACCTCTTTAAAGATACTGTCTCCGTATACAGTCATGTTCTGATGTACTGGGAGTTAGGACTTCAGCATACGAATTTGGGAGAGGACATAATTTAGTCCTAACAGTACTCTTTTGTTATAACTTGGTAAGTAGAAATAGAAGAAACATGAAAAGTCATTCCAAGGCATTATATAAGGGCTATCAGACTAAAAAAAAATTATTGAAATGCTAACTAAAATAGAGGAAAATGAACCCAAGACACATTAAATTGTTTTTCAGTAAGAAGTAAGAAAGGTGGTTGATCTGAACAGGGGTGATATTTTAGGAACTTCTCCAGGAAAAAGGCCAGGTTACTTCCTATCCCAACATATTTATTAAATACAGATTTATTGAGCTCCTGGTACATTTTTGGGCTTTGCTAGTCTTGATAAAGAGTGATTCCTTCCTTTTGGAAGCTCACAGGTACATTTGTGTGTGTTTGTGGGTATGCAGTAGGGAGTGTGGTATTGGTATCGTGTAAGGCAGGAGTCTCCTCTATGGAAAAGATAAAGGACATCGATATTTGTGTGGAACAAGTGCCAAAGAGCCCCACAGACAGGGTGACTAACTCTGACCAGGGTTGTGGCAGGGCAGAAATTTAGCTTGGACATATGGTAGACTGGTAGCTCACAGCTGGTGCCCATTATGATTACTAAACTAGTTGCCAAGTATTTTGAATGTCACCCCTGGGGACTTGTGGAGGGTGGAAGAAGAGGTAAGACTGTGAACCGGATCTCGTGGGTTGGTAGGAGTTTGCCTGGCTGGGAATAGGTTGGGGAGGAAGAGCGGGGAATTACGGATATAGGGCATTCCTTTGAGATAATATGGGTTTGGTTCCAGAACTACTGCGAAGGATGGTCCCACGAATTTTTTTGTTCACTAGTGCATATGAAAATTATGTTTACACGATACCATAGTCTATTAAGTGCAATAGCATTATGTCTAAAAAACAAATTGCATACCTTGATTAAAAAATACCTTTTTGTTAAAAAGTGCTAACCATCATCTGAGCTTTCAGTCAGTTGCAATCTTCTTGCTGGTGGAGGTTCTTGCCTTGTTGATGGCTGCTGACTGCTTCAGCTAGTGCTCACTGAAGGCTGGGGTGGTTGTGGGAGTTTCCTAAAATAAGACAACAATGAAATTGGCTGTGTTGACTGACTCCTCCTTTTACTTAAACACTTAGAGGACATTGTAGGGTTACTCACTGGCTTAATTTCAATATTTTTGTGTCTCAGGGACTAGGGATGCCCAAGGAGAGGGGGAGATACAGGGGAAAAGCTGGTCAGTGGAGCAGTCAGAACACATGCAATGCTTAAGTTTGCTATTAAATATGGGTGTGGTTGGTGAAGCCCCCAAATAATCACAATAGTAACATCAAAGATCTTTGATCACAGAGCATCATAACAAATATAATAGTAGTAAAAATGTTAGAAATACTGCTAGAATCACCAAAGCATGGCACAGAAACAAGAAGTGAGCAAAGGTGTGGGGAAAATAGCATCAACGGACTTACTTGGTGCAGAATTGCCACAAACCTTCACTTCATTAAAAAATGCAATATTTGCAAAGTGCAAGAAACCAAAGTACAATAAAATGTTCTTATGGAGGGGACTGCATAGAGTCATGACAAGGACGAGACTGTGGGTTAACATGAGGCAAGGACTGCATCTGTCTTGTTAATTCAGTGCTACCAGCTGACACATAGTAGGTTTTTGATAAATGTTAATTGAATAAGTAAATAAATGAAAGGGCACAGCAAGGAGAAAGGAGAAAGGGGTATGAGGAGGGTTTGGAGAAGAAATCTGGGCCATGTACCCAGGGCTACCTAGAAGTCAAGAGACACAGGGTTTCCCAAATCTAGCATCCCAGGAAGCTCTCCAGGGAGGGATATCTCCAGGGAGATGTGAGAGAAGAGATATTTGGGGATGAGATAAGAAGGAGAGGCCTCCAGCTGCCCCCCACACAGTCACTCAGAAAGGGTAGTTTTATGGGTTAGATAGCTCTGTATCTCGTTCCATGAGACATAATCTCTGACTATATGGTTTGGTCATTGTAAGTGACCAAGTGTCAGTTTTCTCATCTATAAAACTGGAACAACTATCATCTCACTGATTGAGAATTAAGTTAGTAAATGCATCCCAAGCATCTCAGGAGTGCCATGTAGTAAGGGCTCAACAAAACGCAAATTATTTTTAGTTCAGGATGTCCACCAATAGAATAGATCACTTTCAGGGTAGGCTTATAAATAATTTATTAACTCTACTGATGTTTGAAATTTTTTAAAGGTGAAGAAAGCTGTCTACATATACAGTTAAGTGACTTCAAGTACAGATAATAATGGCTTCAAAGATGAACATCTGGCTGAGGTCTCCAGCGAGTGTGACCAAACATCGGTCAAGGTGTAAGTAGACAACCAGCAGTGTGAATGAGTAGCTACAATATCTTGATGGTCTGGTAGGATGATGGAGGAAGCTTCTGGACATGTACCAGGAAAGTGGACGTGGGAAGCTGAGAAGGGAAATGATTCAGGAAAGAAGCTGGGACCAGAGGCAAACAGTTGATTTCAGGTCGTTGACTTAGTCTTTGGGTCCTACAGGACATGGAATGCAGTTGCAGGTGGAGATCTGCTACCCCGGGGATTCAGGAACAGAATCTTTTCCAACAGAGCTGGTGAACCACAGGAGTTCCCAAAGATCCAGTGAGCACTCAGAAGTGGGAGAAAGCCCAGGGGCTGGAGTGGTTAGGGAAACCTTCCTGAAGAAGTGGATGGCAACAGGATCTGGAAGACTAGGGGTGTTTGGGTGGGGAAAGGTTTGGGTGTTGGAAGAGTTCTTAGGGTTTGTGTCGTATTTGATGGTCTTGGCTCAAGGGACCAAGAGTCATGACTCTTGTCTGGATGCTACACTCTTCCTCCTGATGAGGTTTCTGATAGAAATATATGCTCAGGGAAAAGTGACAAATGGAAATTAAAACAAGACAAAAACCTTAAAATCACTGAGTGCTAACTATGTGTCAGTCAGTCTTCTAAGCTATTTACACACATGTCATTTAATTCTCTTTTTACAGCTCTGTGAAGTAGTATGTAGTAGGCATGTTATAACCCTCACTCTGAAGCAAGGTGTGGTCTGAGAGCTTAAGCAATTTTTCCAGAATGTGTATAGCAAGTCAGTGAAGGAACTTCTTCTAGTTGATTTCATCCTTTCCTCAATGAATTGACTAGAATTCAACTATTTGGTAAAAGAAAACAGAGAAAGGGAGATGGAGGGAGAGGGGGGTGGAGAGAAAGAGAGAGAGAGAAAGAGCTTCACCTGTTCTGCTGAATATGATAGGTCCTGAGCATCAAGCCTAAAACAGTCAAGAGTTGCTGGAAAATCCAAAGAAATAATGTGTATTTAAAAAATAAAGGAACACACACACACACACTGAAGTATAATATGTACATAGAAAAGTGCACCAATCACAAGGTTTCAGGTTGATTAATTATGATACAATGAACACACCTGAGAACCTCAGAGGCTTCCCATGTGCCCTGATCTCCCCCACCCTACTCTAATTTTCCCTTTTCCTTCTTAAAATGCTTTTTTAATGATTTTCCAGCCCCCGACCAAGAAAGGAAGCACTTTGCTCAGGAGGATTGGCTGAGGGTGATGACAGAGGGTTTGGCACCCTCAGTGAATAAATTGGAGGATTAATTAAAGGTCATCAAGAAGCAGGGACCAACAAAGGATTAGGAGGATGGACACAGGATTGTATACAGAGCCTCCTATTCCAGGCATTACTCTAGCAACAGTTTAAGTAAGCTTCAAGGGTAATTTTGACTATTTGTAATTCTTGTTGTAGTGCTGACCTAAGCTTTACAATCACTCCCTGTCATCTGAAATCAGGCTGTTTTGATTATCTGCGGGTGTTCTCTGGTCCTCCGAGCAGCGGACCTGCTTTGGCTCACAGCCTAAATGAAATTGACCCTTCTCCTACACAGGAGAGAGGACAGAGGAAGGAGAGATGGTTGGGTTGGCCTAGCTCCGTTTACCCTTGCTGTCTCAGAGGTGAGAGATGAACGAAGCCCTTGGCCTGCAAGTTTGGGACTTAGCTGCCCCGGAGAAGCAGCTCCAGATACTGTAAATGGTTTCAGCCAATGGGAAGCCACAGCACCAGAGACCAGGCCCAGGACCACAGACCACACGCCCCTAGATCAGGCATCGCAAATATAACCCAATCAGCTCAGCAGCCCCACCTCTTGGCGGGGAGCTAAGTGGGGTTTTTGTCCCAGTTGAAGACAGGGTTAGAAGTCACCGGGGAAGCACTGTTTGCTCTTGCTTCAGGGCTGGTGGTGGGTTGGTTTGGTCGGTTTGGGCTGAACTGGGGAATAGGGGTGCTGGGCAGGGAGGGGAGGTGGGATTGAGTTCATGTTGAGAAGTGGTGGGAGCTAATGGTGGAAAAGAGGTTGCAGCCCATAGCTGAAGGCTTTGCATCTTGGGAAGAGAATGTTAATGGTATTGGGTGGGTTATGAGAAAACCGTTGTTGGATTTTGAGCAGAGCAGTGATGCGGTTGTGTTAGATGACGATCGATCGTAGAGTCAGTCGGTGGGTGCTAGGGGCCGAGGAGGATTGCAGGGAGAGAATGTTGCGGCATGAGGACAGGAGACCACTGAAGGACCCTGGTGATGCTCGGTGGGACTAGGGTGTGGGAGCGGGCAGTGGGAAGGTGGCTGGTGATGGATTCTAGAGACACTGGAGGAAACTGGTTTGGGACCGAGAGAAATACAGTCCTAGAGTCAATCTCCAGAGAAAAGCTGATAGGAAAGGCTGACAGGAAAAGCCCTGGGAAAACCTTTGTCCTCCTGAACTCAGTGAGTAGAGTGACTCCTTCTCTTCTGTTTATAAGCTGCCGTCGTCACTGGTTCTGGTGGTGCCCTCCTTCACTTTGTGACTTGTTTACTCACAGTCCCCCACCCCCAGCTTTACTGGGATTTAGTTGACAGAAAACACTGAGTAGGTTTAAGGTATACAAGTGATGATTTGATACATGTAGGTATTGTGCAGTGTTACAATGAGGTTAGTTAACAGTCCATCTCCTCACATAATTTTTTGTTGCTTTGTTGTTCTGTGTGCATGTGTGTGGGAGTGTGTAGTAGGAAGTTTTAAGAACTACTGTCTTAGCAACTTTCAAGGATATAATAAGATATTGTTAACTATAGTCACCATGCTGTACATTGGATTCTCCAGATCTTTTTCATTTTTTAACTGGGAATTTGTACTCTTTGACCAACTTTCTCCCCCTCTTTCCCCACCCCCCAACCCATGGTAATCACCGGTCTACTCTCTGTTTCTATGAGTTTGTCTTTTTTAGATTCCACATATAAGTGAGAATGTACAGTATGTTTTCTTTTCTTTTTTTTTAAATATTTTATTTATTTATTTGACAGAGAAAGACAGAGTGAGAGAGGGAACAGAAGCAGGGGGAGAGGGAGAAGCAGGCTTCCTGCCAAGCAGGGAGCCCGATGTGGGGCTCAATCCCAGGACTTCAGGATCATGACCCGAGCCAAAGGCAGACACTTAACTAACTGAGCCACCCAGGTGTCCCTACAGTATATTTTCTTTACTGTCTGACTTATCACTTAGCATAATGCTTCAAGGTTCATCCATTTTGTCACAAGTGGTGGGAGGTCTTTCTTTTTTATGGCTGAATAATGTTGGATTGTATATACTACCACACCTTCTTTATCCATTCATCCATCAATGATGCTTCCGTATCTTTGCTTTTGTCAGTAATGCTGCCATGAACATGGGGGTGCCGGTATGGCTTTTAAATCTCAATTTCATTTCCTTCTGATATTTACTGAAGAGTAGGGTTGCTTTACTCTTTTCTTTTTATCCCCATTTGCCAATCTTCTTTCCTTCTTTCTATGAAACCAGTCTAATTCTATATCCCTTTGCTTGCAAGTATTCTTACAAAATGTTTGTTTTCTTGTCTGCATGTAATTTTTTAAAATAAAGATTTTATTTATTTGGGATAGAGAGAGAGGGTGCATGAGTGGGGGACAGAGGCAGAGGGAGAAGCCGACTCCCCACTGAGCAGGGAGCCCAATGCAGGATTTGATCCCAGGACTCTGGGATCGCGATGTGATCTGAAGATAAATGCTTAACCGACTGAGACACCGAGCATGTAATTTTAAAAACTTTTTATTTATGGGGAATTTGAGGTGAAAGAGTAAAATAAACTTTCTGAGCCCATTATTCATCTTCAGCCACCATCAGTCCATGGCCAGTCTGTCCCTTTCCACACCCCATCCACCTCCCTCCTTCCAGGCATCAGATCATTTCATCTATAGATACTTCTGTGCGTATTTCTGCAAGGTAATAGAACCACAATATTCTTATCAATAACTTACAAAAAAATCTCATTTCATTAATCTCATTGACGAACCAGTGCTCAAATTTTAATCTCTTATAAATTTTATTTGTTTTCAGTTTATTTATATGATTAAGATTCAAATAAGTGAACACATAAGTATACCTACATAGTGATTGATCATTATTCCTTTAAGTTTTTTTAATCAATAGGTTTCCCACTGAAGTGGGTTTTTCCCCTTGTAATTTATTTGTTGACAATCCCAGGTTGTTTGTCCATAGGATTTGCCATAGTGTGATTCTGCTGATGGCTTCATTGTGGTGGTGTGACTTCTGTTTTCTGTAGTCTCTTTGATCTGGTAGCTGAATTGAAGGACTTCATCAGATGTTTAATTTTTTGGACCAGACTGTTTCATGGTTTCTCTTGTGTCCTTCCATCAGGATGCCCATAATATATGGTTGTCTCTTTTTTGTGTGTGATATTAGCGGCCATTGATGACCCAAGCCTCGGATCCTGTCAGCTTCTTAGTATATTAGTCAGCTATCGGGGGCTGACAATACTGACACACACATTCTCTTAGAAATCCAGGCACGAGGGACGCCTGGGTGGCTCAGTTGGTTGAGCAGCTGCCTTCGGCTCGGGTCATGATTTCAGCGTCCTGGGATCGAGTCCCACATCGGGCTCCTTGCTCAGCAGGGAGCCTGCTTCTCCCTCTGCCTCTGCCTGCCATTCTGTCTGCCTGTGCTCGCTCTCTCCCTCTCACTCTGATAAATAAATAAAATCTTTAAAAAAAAAAAAAGAAATCCAGGCACGAGTTAGCTGTGGCCTTACATTCAGGGTCTCTCAGAAGTCTGAAAACAAGGGGTTGGTTAGGGTTGATATCATTTCAGGCTCGACTGGGAAAAGATCTACTTCTAAGCACATGTGGTTATAGAGCAGCTCGGGTCCTTGAGCTTGTCTGACAGGGTCTCTGTTCCTTGCTGATTGTTGGTTGGAGGCCATCCTCAGTTCCTGGGCACCTGGGTCTCTCCATATAGCAGCTTACGTCCTGGAAACCAGCAAGAGAGACAGTCAGTCGTGGGTCTGCTGGCAAAACGGAAGTACAGTTTTATGTGTAATGTAATCATGGAGGAGACAGCCCATCACTGTACTGCATTTCATGGATTAGAAGCGAGTCCCAGGTCCCACCTAGCATCCAGAGGAGGGGATTACCCAAGGGCATGAATACCAGGGATAAATGGGCTGCCTTAGAGTCAGCCACAATTCGATGTTGCAAAATGGTGATGTTCTAATTCTAGCATTCCTTCTTTGTTTGCTAGCCAGAACACTCCTAGAACAAGAAACTACCCTGGATATATTATTTGGTTATCCATGGTATAATTCATAGAGGAAAGTCAGACTACATGCTTGATTCTTTCCTCTCATCTACCAGTTTTCAAAATGAACGTGTTGATTTCCTTGAATTATTCAATGGCGACCAATTCTGTGGGCAGGTATTGTTAATTATGTAAATGGTAGTGTGCTGAGTATTGCATTCTGTTTATTCCTTTTTCGGTGCTGTTTTTCAGATCTCTTAATGCTGCTGCATGCACATCTAGCCCTTATCTTCTCTTGTTACATAGTATACCAGGAATGTGTACCGTCTATTTTATCGATCTCTTCACCCAGTGGATACCAAGACTGCTTTCAAATCTCTGTCACGGTGACCATTCTCATACTTAACACCCTTGTACCTGCCCTGAGCTGCTGGATGATAGAGTATAATGAGTCACTTTGCTTAAGTGCTGTCAATTGCTTTCCAGATGGCTGAACAAACTTACTTTCTCATGGAAATTATTTATTAACATATGTAGCTCAGTTTAATGAGAGAGGGAACACCTCAGTATCGTCATTAATTTTATGCCTTTCACTAAGCTGCATTTCTTTTTGAAAAAGATTTTATTTATTTATTTGAGAGAGGGAGAGAGTACAAGCTTAGAGATAGAAACTTCTACTAGATTTTTCCAGCCTGAACTGTTGTAATCTGGTAAATTAGCCAAATTCTGTTCCAGAAATGAGGGAGAAGTGGGAGGGGAGAAGAACGAGAGGACAAGGGGACAACTGGGGAAGAGGCAGGGGAAATTACTTCACATATTTAGGAAGGGGCAAGAGGGAAACTTGCCTTATCCTTCACCCACTCAGCATCTCATTTTATAGACATGGAGCCTGGGACCCAGGGGTGAAGCCATTTCTCCAAGGGTGACTCTGTGCATGTAAGATGCTAGGCTAGTCTGTTGGATCCCAGGTGAGGTCTGGGAGGGTCGGGGTGAGGGGCAGAGACCAAGGGTAGAGGGATGAGCAGGCAGCTGAAGACTGAGGCGGCTTGGGGGAAATCATTACTTAGGAGCCAGCAAAGGAGACACAATTGGGAGGTGGGGAACATTGGCCTTTTGTCATCTCATGGAGACGTGCTCCTTTGCAAACACTTTACAAGCAGCTGATGTAATCTTCATCACCACTCCTATGAAGGAGTGATTTTCATCCCTCCTTCAGAGATGTAGGAACAGAGACTCACAGTTATTAAGTAACTTCCTCAATGTCTGGCAGTTAGAAAGTGCCAGATGGCAACTCACAATCAATCTAATTTGTTGATGCAAAACCTTTGCTCTTACACAGGCACACAAAGAGAGTGTTTCAAGGAAGGTGTGATTAATGGAGCCTCATGCCGAAGAAAGGTCAAGGAGAGTGAGGAGAGGAAGTGGTTTCAGAGCTTGTGGTCTTAGGTGGAAAAAGCCTTTCCCCAGTTTCCTTCGGCTGCTGCTGTGGGGCAGTGGGAGGTCATATCTACTGATTTGGGGAGCCTTGAAGATGAGGAGAAACACTGAAATCATTTTGGACCACAGGCAAGTGGAAATACATGGTTGGATCTTGAAGCCTTAAATTATAGGCAGCTTCAAACCGAATTTTTCTGGCTTAATCACAAAGTTAAGAAAGCCATAAGTAACCAGTATGAAAATGGCTTTTGCTTAAGCCCGTAAAATTAGAGTAGACAATAAAATAGAAAATATTCAAATGGTGTTGATGACAGAACTGCCAGGAGCCAGGGCAGAGAGATTCCGTGAAAGTGTCCTTTGTGAGTGCCTCTGTCAGCAGAACCTAACAGAGTGGGAAGTTTGTCTGACTTGCAAGTCCGCTGAAAAATTAACGTGTTGGGTAACAAGGAGAAATTGATGATCTATGAGCTTCTCTACCTGCATTCTCTTCTTTGGAGAAGAGATTTCAATTTGGGCATCCTAACCAAGAAAGAGGTTTTTTTTTTTTTCTTTCTCAAACAGCATGTTAATTAGTGGGGCAGAAATAAATCCATTGCTTCCAAAAAATACA
Organism: Neogale vison; assembly: GCF_020171115.1. Taxonomy (NCBI): domain Eukaryota; kingdom Metazoa; phylum Chordata; class Mammalia; order Carnivora; family Mustelidae; genus Neogale; species Neogale vison. Next base: position 113,429,478 of record NC_058095.1, on the reverse strand, counting down.
GAAATTGTAGTTCAAGTGGCAGAGTGCCAGGCAAGTTGCATTTTGGGTTTTAAAAAACCCAGCATTTCATGACCATGGCAAAGACGGAGACAGGGTTGATAGGAGGGGCTCTTTATTAAAGCCAGGTGTGAGCTGTCTCCTCTTCCTGGCCCGGATGCTGCCTGGGCTCCGGGGATAATTTCCTGTGGTGGTTGTGCCTTCTTGGCCTAAGTCCCTGGTGCACCAGAATCTTTTCTGTTGCTCCCACGATCTCTTTTTTCTTTTTTGTCCCTTTCTCCCCTTTCTTTTCCTTCCTTCCTTCCTCCCTCCCTCCCTTCCTTCCTTCCACCCTTCCTTCCTTCTTTCTTTTCTTCCTTCCTTCCTTCTTTTCTTTTTTTCCTTTCTTTCTTCCTCTTTTCTTCCTGCTATAGACTGCGTGTTTGTATTCTGCCTCAATTCCTGTGTTGAGGCCCTGACCCCCATGGGGTGATGGTTTGGAGATGGAGTCTTTGGGAGGTAATTAGATTTGGATAAGTTCATGGGGACAGAACGGCCATGATGACATGGGTGTCCATAGAAGGTGGTGAAGAGACCAGAGCTCTCTCTTGGCCATCTGAGGACACAGTAAGAAGATGGCTGTCTACAAGCTAGGAACTGGATCCTTACTGGAACTGGACCAGGCTGGCATCCTGATCTTGGACTCTCATTCTCCAGGACTGTGACCAATGTTTGTTGGTTAAGCCCCCCAGGCTATGGTATTTTGTTACAGCAGCCTGAGCAGATTAGATACCTCTCTTCCAAAGCCTACTTCCTTGAGCAGTTTCACTACCATCGCTAATATCAAAGATGTTTAAAAATTACTCATAATTCCCACATTTGGCTCATGGCATTGGACCAATAGGATGTTATCTGTGTTCAACATGACAGTAGTAGAACTTCTTTGACCCAGGAATGAGCATTCCTGTTTACCCTTAGCTAAGAAGAGCAGCATTTATACCTTTTGCTGGATAACTTCTTCTGCAAAATAAGGTGATACGACTTGCCTCACCACAGGCCTGTCGGAAGTGAATTAAAAATGTGAAAGTGCCTAGCTCAGTGCCTGGCGTGCAGAAGTTACTTGGTAAATTCTGGTTGCCCTGAATATAAAAGAAGGATGGCTGATCCATTCCACCTTCCAAAGGAAGGCAGATCTGTCCCTTCCTTGAAGGAAAAGAAGTGAGAAAATCCTGAAAAGGGAAGAGAGAAGTCAGGGAATGGAACTTGAAGATCTGTGCTCTGAGCCAGCTGCTTGTAGGAGATGGAAGGTAGGTATTGGGAAACTTGTAGAATTTGAAGAAGCCTGGAGAGAAGACAGCATCATCCTGGGTACTGGATGGTGACATTTTATTATGGGCATTAAACTGGTTAACACCTGAGGTCACCTAGAGAAACCCTGTGGAGGGACCTGCAGGGATCACTGTTCATGTTCACGCTGATGCTTCCTTCCAACCCACGAGGTTAATGAGGGCAAAGCTCTCAAGCGATCTCCATGGTGTCAAATCCAACATGTGTTTTTTGGTTCTGGCTTTCTTCGACCGCAAGAAAGTATCTGATATTGGGGACATCCCCCTCCAAAGTCTTCTTTTCCAGTGGCTATGTGACAAAATCGATCTAATCTGTCTTAGGATCCTTCTTTGGGTTCTCTTCCTCTGTGTGTCCTTCAAGAACAAGAACTGGTGTTGCCAAGGTTTCGATGCTTATCTTTCTCCCATCCTTTTAGGTAATTTGATTTCTTCACTTTTAACCCCCACCTACATATAGATGACACCCAGCATACAATTGCTGATCTTCCTCATGAAGTCCTTCTAATTCAGCCTGCTCTAGCCAGCTGCCACACCCATCAGATCTCTCTCTAGCTTGTCCCTGTACCTCCTCAGTCCCATCCCAGAGCTGCTTTAGGCGAGACCCCTGCTTCTCGTCTGGAAGAGCTATGACTTTCTACATCTGGTTTTGCTCTCTCATCCCTTTTGGCAGGAAAGTGAACTTTCTAAAACACCTAGGCTTTTAAAAAAAAAATTCAACCTGATAGTTTGTCTTCTTGTCTTTGTTCTCCCATACTTGTCCCATAGCAGGCAATCCCCAAATTTTGATGGTTGGCCGCTACTGAGATGTGGACCTCCTGGAGACACAGAAGCCAGAGGGTAAGAAAACTCAAGTCAGGGAAAGTTCTGCATGTTGAACTGGGCTTCACATATTCCACTGGGCATTTGAAATCTTCCTTTTCTGAACAGAAAGTCTACTTCAGAAATCCTGACTTCCTGGTGGACCATCAGAGTGTTCAAGTGTCCTCAATACCGGAGAGAGTCCTGATCCTCTTACTGTAGAGAAGCCGTCCTCACCCACTTAAGAGACTGTCAGTGTTTAAAGAGTGATGTCTTGTAAGATGACTTGTCCTTCATCAGATGATTCGTAGCCTTAAATTGGAGTCTGGATCCGCGGGTCAGTGTTTATCTTCAGCGGGCAACTCAGCGGTGGGGATGGGAGTTGATGATGGCTGATGGGATAGCAGCTTGTGTGAAAAGCTGATCACAGATAATCCATAGAGCAGATAATCTGCTTTAGGCTAATCAGGTACCTTCTGTGGAGAAAAATAAGTCAGTAATATACTCTCAGCAGGAAATTTTGTCAGTGGGTTGTCAGAACTCAAGGGTGTGATTACAATCTAACTTCAGTGTAACTTTGACTCCTCTGTGTATTTTTCTCATTTATCTTGTGAGTCATAGAAATATTTTGATGATGGCAGCAAAGCCGATGGATATTTGTATTTGACTTTCCCCAAGCTGGAAGAGTCTTATCCAACTACAGGAAAAAAAAAAAAAAAGAGTGCCACATTGTTATGGTTCTATATTTCTAGCACATGACCTCAGCTCTTCACCCTTATTGGAAATATATAAAGTTTAGAAGACTGAGCCCTGGGTGCACTAGGCATCCTGGTTTGCTGCAAGTTTCTGCAGTCTGGGCTCCTAGCCGGTTGCAGGCAGTACAGGAAACATAGCCTGTTTTTGCTTGTCCAACATCCATTTCTATCCTTCTAGGAACTGAATGCATTTCTCTTATGGAGAACATATTCCATAACCTGAGACAGGTCTCCCCTGCCACAGAAGAAGCCACATGATCCAAGAATAATTTGGGAGTGGATATGTGACCCAAACAGGACATTTTTGCTGGAATAATTGGAAAATACTCTCATTCCACGAGCTCTGTGCTGGTAACCATCTTCAACCTTTTGGAGAACACTTGTCCAACAGGTGGAGATAGGCACTGCTCTCTCTAGAGACATCTATATTTTGGGGTGTCTGGGTTGCTCAGACTGTTAAGCATCGGACTCTTGGTTTTGGCTCAAGTCATGATCTTGGGGTTGTGAGATTGAGTCCCATGTCAAGCTCCATGGGATGTCTGCTTGAGGGTTCACTCTCTCTCTCCCTATGCCCCCCCGCATGCTCTCTCACTTTCTAAAAAAAAAAAAAAAAAAAAAAAACTTTAAAAAAGACATTTACATTTTTATTTCAAATTTATTTATAATAAAATTTGAATATATTTAAGATGTACAACATACAATGTGATGACTTGATACATATAGTAAAATGACTACTACAGTCAAGCTAATTAACATGTCATCTCCTTATATAGTTACGTTCCTCTTCCTTCTTCTTCTTCTTCTTTTTCTTCTTCTTTTTTGTGGTGAGAGTACTTGAAATCCATTTTTTTTGCAAATTTCCAATATTTAATACAGTATTGTTAACCCATAAATATACTGCATATTAGATCTCTAGAATTTTTCATTCTACATAAATGCAACTTCATACTCTTTGACAAAAATCCCGCCACCCCACAATCCCTGTTCTACTCTCTGCTTCTACGTATTTGTCATTTTTAGATTCCACATGTAAATAATATCATGCAGTACTTTTTTATTGTGGTTGGCTTGTTTCACTTAGGTAATGTCCTCTAAGTTCATCCATGTGGTTGTGAATAACAGGATCTCTTTTTTCTCAGGCTAAATAATATTCCACTGTATGTTTGTGTGTGTGTGTGCGTGCATGTGTATGACACACATTTCTTTATCCATTCATCTGTTGATGGATACTTAGTTCATTTCTATGTCCCGGCTATTGTGAATAATGCTGCAATGAACATGAAGGTGTGGGTATATTTTGGAGGTATTGATTTCATTTCTTCTGGGTATACACCAGAATAGGGATTGCTGGATCCCCTGGTACCTCTATTTTTAATTTGGGGAGTGGGGATGACTTCCATATTGTTTTCCATAGTAGCTGCACCAATCTACCTTCCTACCAACACCTCATCCAACCACATTCCTGTATCCCAACCACATCCTCACCAACAGCTGTAATTGTTTACCTTTTGGGATAACAACCTCTGATGACATTATTGCAGACATTATATACAGCTTTGCCTGATATATTTGCCTCAAATGCACCCAAGTCTGTAAACTCCTGGATTTCTTTCTTGGCTCTCGCTAATTTGTCCCGTGAGATGGAAAGTGTCCTCATCCTTATCCATAGAAGTTGGGAGTGGAAGTCACTCATCAGAAATCTTGATGGGAAGCTTATGTATGCATTTCACCCATTCTGGGCCCAAGCTATTGATGCCGTGTGCTTCATTACGGGGCCCACCCAGGGTGTCAGTTCATGAGGTTTACTGGGCAAATGTTGATTTGCCCAAGAAGTCAACTTATTTGATCAAGGGAAGCAGGAAGAGCCAAAGTCAAAACTGGGGACAGGGAGAAGAGGAATAGGACCATGTAATAGGGCATCTGCTTGTCCTTGGAACCAGACAGAGACCAGAAGTATTGTGTGCCTACCTGCAGGAAGGGCCAGCAACTGAGGATGTCCCTCTCTGGACACTCGAGCTGCTTTCTGTCCACTCACCCAAGGCTGATGAGCCACTCACCAAGGCTCAGTTTATCCAGAGAGTCAAAGTCATTTTCCCCAGTCTGCAGGGTCTCCCAATTTCTAGGGAACTTCTCCAGTCATCAGACCACACTTTCTCCCTGCCTTGGGGAAAAGATAAGCAGCAGTTAGAATGAGTCAGTGGGCACAAGATTGTACAAACAACAAGAGAAAATGTCTCATAGATGAATGAGACAATGTGTGTGCTCTGTGTAACTGGAAGCCTCTGCAGAACAGGTAGATGTTCTAGAAATTCAAGGTGAGGAGGACAGGACAGGGAACGTCAGAGCTTGCCACCTCCTGACAGAAGCTGCGGAGCTTCTGACTCAGGCCCACACAATTCAACCGTAGTGAGTCTCTGTGGGGTAGGAGGGGTGGCAGGGGAAGAAGGAACAGAAATGAGTGTGTAAGGCAAAGCAGATGTGAGGAGGAGGGCTGATTTGAGATTAGAATCTTGTTCTTTCCTTCTGTGCGTCATGTTATGAAGGGACCCCTGAATCTTAATATGGACTGGAACAGAAGCACTGAAACTGTCTTTGGGGGCAAAGTACGGGGGTGGTTTGGGAGGATGGAACAGGAAAGGAAGTGGTTTTGTAGGAGGATGAAAAAGAGGTGAGTGAAGACTGTTTCTTAACCAGAAGCTGCCCTCGAGGTATGCATGGAAGGCAAGGAATCCTGGACTTCTAGGGAGACCCCAGACCTCAGGTCCTGACCCATGTAGAGCATAGAGGGCTGGGATCAGAAGAAGCCTGCTGAGGAAGTGGGTTTTGCTGCCTCAGGAAGGTCTCCTGCACTGACCAGTCCTAGCCACGACTGACATTTAAGCAGGAAAGCGGGCACACAGAACAAGGGAACATGCTCTCCCCCGTCTGTCTAGACACCTTGGGTTGGGAGACTGGTCCCTTCTGTCAGTCTCCTCATGGTATACAATCTGTTACCTCAACCGTCCTGGCCTTTCCTCCACATCCGCTGTGTATCATTCATTCAGTGCCTACGTGCCACATGACACGTCCTGTCAGTGCCAGGACAAAAGAGTGAGGGGACACATGTGGTTTCTGCCTTCACCTTTCTGCCTTCTCCGTGTCTGTCAAACCCCTCCATCCAATTGCCCTTTTCAAGGGCTGATGACTGAGGTGTGCACACAGTCTGTGTTCCTAACCAAGGAAAAAACCTCCGAGCTGTCTGTGGTGCGTCAGCATCCTCCCCCTGTCTCCTGTTCCCAGCCTCTGCCCTGCCAGTTGTGGTTCCTCAGGCTGACCGTGGGCAGGAAGCCTCGGCTGGCCTCCATGCCATCAAGGTCTTCCCTCTGCTTCTCTGGCCCTGCCCCCAAACAGGGAGACTCTGGGGAGGCCAAAATCTAATCATTCACTCCACTGATTTAGTGTGTAACAAGAATGGGAGATATTGCCCTAGGAAAGAGCTTCCTAACACATCTGAAATCCTTGCAGCAGTGTCAGAAATGGAACTAGGTAGACAGCACACATTAGGCATTATTATTTCTGTTCCATTCATTCCCATTTAACAGTGGGTTCCTCACATGAAACCCAGCTCAGAAATAGTCAAACGACCTGTCACAGTCACCATCGAGGACTCCCTCCATCACTTAACTGATAGTGTGTCCTAAAGATAATTAAAAATACATGGAGAAAAGCTTGTCGATTCAGTTGCTGTCTAGAAACCTTGAGCCCGAGTCTGTCCTGAGCCTCTTCCAGGGTTCTAGAACACACACTGACATTAGATGGGAGCTTTCAACTCTGGGCGCTCAGGCATTGACAGGATGTGACTTGCTCATGTGGGTTCATGGTGGGAGTGTGAAGTGTGTGAAGGCAGGTGACCAAAACTGGATGCGGGCCAAGGGATGAGAGCTTTACCTGAGGTAGGAGTGTTTTACCGGTTGCTTTACTTGGTACTAGAACAAATCTGACAAATTCTAGTCCACACACAAACCTCTTGCAGAGCACCCCGGTCTTGTCAGCAACTCTCCCTACATGGTGCTATCCCCAGCTTGGGTTCGCCATGGAGAGACTTCCTTTCGGATACCTGGGGCAGACGTGGCCACAACCACAGGAGTCCTGGGCTGAGTCTTCCTTGTGGTGAGGAGACAGGGCTGGCTGACATGATGGAGCCAGTACTCCAGGATCATGCTGGTTGACCAAGTTGGTCAGTTGAAAAATTCCTTAAAATACCCCAGGGGCATGTTTTTATTTTGTATTGTTTTTTAAGGACTAAATATTCCAAGACCCTGATGCCAGAAAAGAGAGCTCTATGACTCTTATACAACTGGCCATGTTGCAAGTTTAAAAAAAAATTAGTTAAAAGACTAGAAATTATGGTTACAAAAATATCTCTGCTAATAGTTTACTGTCTGGCTTGAGTGAGTTTGACTTTAAGGTGTGGTGGCGCTGGAAATTTATCGTGAGTCACTCCATAATAACAGGCTGCACTATCAGGCATCAGCCCACACACAATTTTCCAGCCCTGAACTTTGAATGTTTCTTACAAAATGAAAATAATACAGTCTTATGCTTTATTCTAGGGATGAGGTGGTTGATACCACTTTAGACTTTGCTGAAGACTTGTGAATTTGATGTTTCCTATGAAATCAAAATGTTTGGAGGAAGCCTCTTGTTTTCCATTGGCAGACACAAATCTTTAAGAGAAAAACCATGCACCATGCAGTTTGTTGTCTATAAGTTGATTGTCTCCTTGTGCGTTATTTGCTTGACCTGGATTATCTTCTCTCCAAGTGGCTATCTCAGCCCCTGGAATCATAATTACACATTTGAAGGAAGACTAAACTAGCAAACACAGATGGTTATCTCTCCACTTGCTTTATTTTCTCCTGTCTTTTTCTTGTCTCTGTTCTCTTCCTGGATTTGGAAAACCATAGATATGCTTTCTCCTGTAGTGAATCAGCCTCATGGAGGAGACAGTAAGTAGATACCTTTTTTTCTTTAATACGTGGGGCTTGGTCTAGAGTTTTAATGGTTATTCCAGTGCAACTGGGCTCTTGGAAGACCAACTTTTATTGTGTCAACTCATGAAAGCCTGAAAGCCTTTCTCCATCTGGGACCTCTTCTTGACTCATCGAAGTCTTCCTCAGCATTCATGGTGATGCTAAAATCCTTCTTTCTGCAGGTTTCCTGCTTGTCCTTGTCTCTTCTTCAAGATTCCCATGGCAAACACCACATACATCCATTTTGAATGCTTGGTCGCTGTGTTTAACTCATCTTTGCCTACTCATATCCTCAACTGGTCTGTAATTTCCTTGAGGGGAAAAAATGCTTTGTCCGTTTCTGTCATCCTCATTGTTTAGTGCACGGAACGTACCCCAGACATGCTGATTCATTTGTAAGGGTAGTTTGTATGTACATTAACTCTCATTTAGGGCAAAACTGTGTGATAGGTGCCCCAAGAGGCTTTTTCACCTCCACTGTCTTGTTGAATCTTCCCAAGGACCCAAGGAGATAAATATCATCGTAATTTCTTAGGTGGTGAAACTAAGACACTAAGAGCATCCGTGGTGTCTCCCAAGCCAGGAAATGGCATTACATCTGTAGAGCGAGAATAGGATTATCAAGGCTAAGTGGCAGGGATGCTTTCTTGTCCAGAGAGGAAAGCCTGCTTAGGAAGTTGGCTCGAGGAGCCATGGAACCTGCTGGATGTGCTTCAGGGCATAACTGTGCAAGCTGCTGGCCCGCTCCCACCCTCTGGCCCGGACCCATGGCCCCAGCTGGGGCTGGAGACCTGCCACTCGAGTGTCTCTCTAAAGTCCTCCTTTCATTCTTCCGATTATATCCTTATTATACTAGCTGACATCACAGGATCCTGATGACCGTGGGCAGGGAGACCGCCTCTGCAAACTCTGTCTTTTATTTTCCCTGGATTGTGCTATTTTTTTTCCCTCTATTTGATGGACTTCTGTCCTTTGCACCATCTCCCAGACCGCTTCCTTGGCAAGTTTTCTTTCAGAGCCTGCTCCGGGAAGAAAGGATAAAGGAGAGCATTTGGCCCAGAGGATAAGGAAGCTACTCTGTAGGGACTGAGTGGGGCTCTAAAGTCCCTTGAACCTATGGTGGGTGAGGGGGCTCGTTGCAATCTGCGTGTTTGTGCTCACAGAGCAACATGGCGGCACCGTGCACTGGGCTGCTCACCCGCCACGCAGTGAACTCAAACCAGCTTGCCTGGATGAGAGTCTGCGTGACTGTAGTGAGGAACGATCCCACTGCCTAGCAAAAGAGCATTACAACAAAAAGAGAAGCCTTGGCCAACGTACTCCGGTGGTTTTATATGATTTTCTTATGTTAGTCAATAAACCAGTCTTGGGGGGGGAGGTGCTGTGAAAAGTTTCACCCGTACACGGCAGTTTCTCAGTGTCAAATGTCTGTCACAAATTTTGCTTGTGGTCACCTCCGAAGCCTACAATTTAAAAAAAAAAAAAAAAACACAGCAATTATCTCAACCAAAGTGCTATTGAGTGCACTTTCCAGTGGTTGGTCCTCAGGCTCCTTTCCCAACAATGTTTTCCTCGTGCAAAAAAGCCCAAAGGAGCGTGTGCGTGGCTCCTGAAGCCGAGAAGTCAACTCTGCGGAAAATTTGCATGCCGTAATTGAGTTGCCGGGAATACTCAAGACATAATTCTTCAGGCTTGCAATGATGATCACGGGTCCCTGCAACCTTCCAGGCTGGCAGTGGAAATGGCCGCCAGACTCTTCCAGTCCCCCGTCATCTGGGTCTTAGATAGAAACTTCATAACCCAGCTCAGATCCCCTGGTTTTTAGGAGGTGATAGCTGGTGAACCCTCAGCTTCCCTCACCCTTAAGCTCCTGCAGGAGGTTAGGATTTTATAACTCCTTTGCCAAGTATTATGTTGGACTGAACAATTTAATACAGAGACATTTCGCGACCCTGGCTACAGGGTGCGTTTTTGGAGGGAAAGCCTGTAGTAGATGTGGAGTACTTTTGAATGAATGAACCAAGAGATGAATTTTGCACTTTTTGAAATTAGGGAAGTGATTTGACCCCGTGCACATACATGACATGGAAGTGTGCCTGGGCTTGAGGAAGTCCCTGGGCTGAAGTTGAGGAAGAAGCCCCAGTAGAATCCCTTTGGATAATTTTCAAGAAAATTACTTGGTCAATCATTCCTGGATGCTGGGCTGAATTTAACATAGGGATTACGAATCTGCAGAAATTCCTTGTCTGCCCTAATGCGCACACATACAATATGAGATGAGTAGGAGTATTTTTTGTGTTTGCGTATGTGTGTGTGTGTGTGGGGGGGTGATAAATTGGATCCTGTCACTATTCTGCAATGAAGCAGCAGACACAACTGACTTAAAGGAAGCTTCCCTCACTCCATCATTCTGCCAGGTTATACCCTGGGATCACCTCTTTTGTGTGTGTTCGGGCACCCTTTTCTGTGAGTCTGGATCTTGAATCATAAAATGCTTCCATGGTGGAACCTTTAGACATCCAGAATCCCAGAAAGCTCAGACAGTAAACCTTAATGTGCAGATATGGAAAAGTGTTGGGAGGATGTTTCTTGGTATTATCTAGGTTGAAGGCAGGTGAAAACTTTCTTCTGGAGGTTTTGGATGGCTGTCTCTATGGTCCTGAATTCCCAGGGCCAAACAGAGGCAAAACTGCCACATGAAAGCTACCTCTGGAAGTTTCTCATCTCCCTTCCCCTCTATTGTCTGCTCTTTCCCAAGATAATGGTGCATTTCTGAAACGTAATGAGTTTGCAGTGGTGTCCAAACCTGTGGCACAGATGGCCTTTTTCCTTGGCCTCTTATCAAATTCTGGGTCCAAGATGATACTTCTTTGGATACTTGAGATGACACTGAGTTCAACTGGAACCTCCAGTGCTGGCTAGTGCTAATAATGACATGTGCTCTGCTGGGCAGCATTGACATAAGTGAGTACTGATTGAAGAGGTAATGGTTCTAGGGTGTTCTGCACTGGTCAGATCATGTGTATTCTGTTCTCGGGGCCGTCCTTTAAGAGGAACACTGGCAAATAGGGACACATTCAGAAAAGGGTGTGAAAATAAGAGGACATGTGGGAGGAATGAGGGAAGATTTGGGTATTTGCAACCTGACTAAAAAGGCCAGAAAGATCCTAAAATCTGACCTAGTTTGAACACCTGTTTGGTGTTTGCATTCATCTTCTATGTATCTCTACCAGATTATTGACTACACTTGGTCTGAATATCTATTATGACTTAAAACTAGAACAAAAAGTTCCATTCCCTGCTGCTGTGGACTCTGGGCAGCCAGGGTTGGTGAAGGATCTCAAGACGGCTGGGTGAAAACTTGCTCTAAAAATCATTGACTGGGTAGCTTTTGGGGAGATCATACCCTGAAACCAGAAGGTCATTGCTAACTACCTGAAATCTTGGAATGAGATACTTACTTCCAAGTTGGCTACTCTCCCTGAGAAACCTCCTGTTACCTACTGGGCTTACTACAAGGCCAATGTGGTGAAGGCTGGCTTGGTAGATGACCTTGAGAAGAAGTTCAATGCCCTAAAGATTCCTGTGCCAGAGGATAAATACACTGTTCAGGTGGATGCTGAAGGAAAAGAAGATGTGAAAAGTTGTGCTGAGTTTTTGTCTGTCTCAAAGGCCAGGATTGTGGAATACGCAAAACAGCTGGAGAAGCTAAGGAACATAATTCCGTTTGATCAGATGACCATTGAGGACATGAGTGAAGCCTTCCCAGAAACCAAATTAGACAAGAAGTAGTATCTCTATTGGCCTCACAAGCCAACCGAAAACTTATAAACTTGAGGTGGGGAGAGAGAGCTGGCCCTTGTATTATAAACGCTGGACATTAAAAATAATGGATACAGTAAAAAAAAAAAATACTAGAACAAAAAACCTAAAACTCCAGAACATGGCAGCCTCCTTTAAATATTTTAAGCAGAATGGTGTAAAACCTCTTGAAGGCAGGACCTTTGCCAGTGTGAAGAAATGAGAGGAAGGCATTCTTCTCCTTCAGTATGGCCTGAAGATCCTTGGGGGAAGTGTGAGGATTTAAGAGGAGGCATTGGCACTAGATGTAAGTTCCCCACCAGTGTCAAGATCTGCTACATTTATTTATACCTAGTTAAGTTTCTTTGGTGACAAGGAATATAAAACCCCAGGAGTCAAACTTAAGTAAAAAGAAGCTGTAGGATGGGGCACTGGGATGGCTCAGGCAGTTAAGCATCCCACTCCTGAGTTCAACTCAGCTCAAGTCTTGATCTCAGGGTCGTGAGTTCAAGTCCCACTTTGGGCTCCATGCTGGGCATGGAGCCTACTTTAAAAAAAAAAGTGTAGGGAAGAATTCATTGGTCCATCTCATCAACCAGAAACAAAGTATTGGCCAATCACTGAAGCTAAGCCTGTAAATTCCAGCACTATAATTATTAGGGCACATGATCTTTTCCTCTACTTGTCTTTATTGCTCTACTCTTTCTCAGATGGCTCCCCCTCTACCCTACTTACAACTTCTCCTCCATAGTTTTGGCCTGGTTATATCCCCATCTCTCACCACCTGGGAATCTCTGACCACTAGAGAATCCTGGTTCTGTCTGAATTTATCTCTCAACTCCCTCCTGAAGAATTAGCTTCTCTGTGCTTCTTAGTCCTATAAGTCTAGAGAAAAAGATTCAGTTTGGCTCAACTCAGCCTTTGGATCCACTCTCCTTGGATCACGTGTACAGCCCTGCTCCAGTCAGCTACAGTTTAGGCACACAGTCACACGAGTAGGTAGAGATGGGTCCTTTAAGAAGTACGTGAGGAATGGCAAAGATCAGAATACCTTCTAGAGGCATATAGCTTGAAGCCGAAGAAAGCAATAATATCTAGGTGAGATATTAGTTCTACAGAAAGGCAAGGGTCCTTTAAATCTAACCTCGTAGATTCCTATCTGCTGTCCTTAGTTTTGCTCTGGAATTATTCTCTTTTTTTGTTGTTGTCATATAGAGCCCTTCCCTTTTTTCATCTGATTTTGCTTTGCTTGAACAAACTTGTATTCTTTTTGTCCATGAAATTTGGCGGTGGTCTTTCTTCTCTTTATACTTGTTTGTCCTCAGAATGTTGAGTAGGAGGACTTCAAAAAACTGCCCCCAATAGCCTCTGTCTTCTGCAATATATATATGTGTATTTTTTAAACAGGAAAAATCAAAATTAGTTTCCAGTGTCATATCCTATCTTTGAGGCTGCCTCTTCTTTCAACACAGAGTACAGAGCATGATGACAAATGAGAAACAATCATTTCACACATTCTGGTAAAATACATCTTCCCTGTCAGAACAGCAGGTGATTAGATCTTCATTTTGATGTAGACTGCAGCGTCTTCAGAAATGAATCAGTAAGGCCTGATATGAAAGAGAATGCAAATTTCCAGCCAAGGAATCTGTTGAAGAGACTATATGCCTGTGTAAGGGAGTGTAGAAGTGAATCCATTTGGTCAGGTGGTCTCACACTGGTGCATTCTGTAGCCTAGACCCGAGGCTACACCCACGCTGTAGACCATGGTTGTGGGGGAAGCACTTGGTACCTTATTTAATTTGATCTCTACTCATTGTGGCGTTATTATTAGCTATGAAGTTTGTTGAAGCATCAATATGCCTGAGTCATTTCCCAGGTGGAGCTGAGGCTTGAGTCCTATAAATTATTAATCTTGGGGAAGAATAGCTTTATTCAAAAATTAATTTGAGTGAACGTTGTTCATTCATGGAGTAACTTATGTAAATGGAGCATCAAGTTATCATCTGATGTGAATGAGAATTAACATAAATTGCCTCTCTGGAAAGTGTTTCCCTCTGTCTCTCTCAGCACAGTGTTCCTTTCTGGGAGGAGGGGCAGAATCTTCCGGGCTAAGAGCACGGCGCCGGGAGCCAGGTGGCTTCTGGTTTGAAACAAAGCCTGCATTCACCTGCACTGTGGCTTTGGGCAAAGAACTCAACCAACCACTTTGTGCCTCAGCTTCCTAATCTGTAAAATGGGTATGATGATAACAGTGCCTAATTTGTAGGATCACTATCAGGCATAACTATATTTTTATTTGTATAGGTGAGAAAACCAAGACTCACAGAGTTATGTATCTCTTCCGAGTTCACAGAGCTGGTGAGTGGACAAGTTGGGATCTAAGCTTTAGCCTGTAAGTCCTTAGTTCATACCCTTCTCCACTAATCCCTCCCCAATTTGTCTATCATAAGGAACACCTGGGGATGCTTCTTAAAAACACAGATTTCCAGCCTTCAATGTAGAGACTGGGAGTTCATAGCATTAAGAAGTGTCCCATGTGGTAAGGCTTAGAAATGATAACACCAGAGCACCCCCATCTCCCATGGACCTTCTGAGCTTTTGCAGCTAGATGAACGGCTTTGTGTGTGGAGCTGTTTTGTCTTCCTCTTCTCTCCCAGGCTCCCCTTTCACTAGACTTTTCTCTCCCCACAACCCTGCCTGTCTCCTCCACTGGGACTCTGAGAGTGCTGGTTACTTAAATCATCTTCTCTCTGAGATTTCCCAGGCTCTCGGTGTGCCTGGTCATTTCACGCAAGCTTTCTTCCCGGTGACCCAGACTTCACCTTTGAATTCCTTTATATCCCTGTTCCTTGTTCATTCCTTTTTATCATTTTTCCTTTCCTTTATGTTTCTCAGGACCACTGAGAAGAGCCCAGATGGCCTATCTACATGCCATATTGTAACAAAAACTGAACTATAGTATGAATTGCTTTCAGGGTGTGTCATAATAAAACCCAATATTATATTAAATATATACAGATATATTACAGATAAAATAATGAATGCTATGTATCTGACTGAAAATGATTGTATTTTCATCTAGAGAGCCAAAGTGAGTGCAGTGAGCCTTATTAATAGCTGGCCATGCCTATGTAATTTGTAAAGGGTCACCTCATTGACATTCTGCTTCGGGGCCTACATTGTCTTCTTTGGGCGATGCCTAAATTTGGAGCTCTGGGTCATGGCATAACTCTAGATCCCAGTCAATCTCCTCCAAGGCCAAATGACGGTTCAAGAAGCACTATTTCACTGGAAAAAGCCCTCGATTTCTGCAATTGTGTAGGTCAAAGTCAAATGCACTCATATCTGATGTGACGATAAATTGATTCAAGGACTTTGGCCCACATGCTGCCACTCGAGGAGCCAAGCCTAAATTAGATGCAAAAATGAGCAGTTGCGTGTGCTATTGTGGTCTGAATAAATGGCACTTAGGAGCACCAAACTGATCGCGTACTCAGGAGAGGAGAAAGAATTGAACAAATGAAATTTGTAGCTGCTTATTTACACAGCACTGTGGATTTTCAGTTGAGAAGCACATGATTATTCCAGGTCCAGTGGAGACTTTCTTGGAGGGTAGGAATTATACACGTTAGTAAACAATCATATTGGCCTTTTATTCCATGATGGTTGAACATTTCTTGCATTTATCATAATTCTGGAAGTGTATATGAGCAAACCCTGCCGCTCTCAGGTAGGTGTGGTTTTTTGGTACTTGGAGAATGTGTTATCTTAACACTTTTTTAAATGGGTCCTAGACATTTTGAGGAGAAAGTCAACTCAAAATGGTATTGTTAGAATGTCTGATGAGACATAGTTCAAATAGGAAGGTTTACCCTCATTAACTAAGTGTGTGACTTTGAACAACGAGGTCCTTCTCTCCGTCTTAGCTCCAATTTTCTCACTTATAAAATGAATACCACTTATTTCATTGGGTTGTTCAAATAATGATATATTGCAGTATATGGGAGAGTGTAAGAGATGATCATCGTTTTTATGTTTGGTGCAAAGGAAGAATTGGTAGACTTCTCTGGACCGGACCTGTCCTGGGAGGCAACAGGTGTCCGTCAGGACTTGGTAAATTGTGATATGATTAAATTGTGGGATGACATTCCAACATATAGAGAACAGAAGGCATCCTGTTCTTGTCACTGGGTGATGACTGATGCCTTTCATGGCTATTTAGAATGTTAAAGCTAGGGGGCACCTGGGTGGCTCAGTCGTTAAGCATCTGCCTTCGGCCTAGGTCATGATCCCAGGGTCCTGGGATGGAGATCCCCGAGGGGCACCCTGCTCAGCAGGAAGCCTGCTTGTATGCCCACTCTCGCTGTCTCTCTCTGTGTCAAATAAATAAATTTAAAAAAAAAAAGGAATGTCAAAGCTAAAGTGCTCTCTGGGGTTTCAATCACTCAGCAAGCTGGCTCATAAAACAGTATTTCCCAAATAACGTGGCAAGGAATTCCCGCTCTCTGAAAACGGAGTTCTGTGGCTTAACAAGTATGGGAAATGCTGTATGCATTACCTCCCCCTTAGGGTTAACATTGCAAATGTGTGTGTTTAAGCTATTACTGTCTCACACACATATAGTAGCCCCAAGTGGCTATTCAACTAGAAATTAATTTTTAATAAAATAAAAAATTCAGTTCCACAGTCACACTAGCTACATCTCAAGTGCCTTACAGCCGCATGAGGCTAGTTGCTCCATATTGGGAACTGCATATACAGAATATTTCCATCATTGCAGAAAGTTCTATTAAGTAGCACAGGAAGCATTCTGAGGCAACCTGCAGTAAAAGAACTTATTGAACTTTGTTCATTTAGCAAATCTTTTAATATCCAGCTGAGCCTTTGTCTGGCCAGATGCTGTTTAGAGAATACAGTTTGGCACTCTTGGTGAGGGAGAAGACCCCACATCTGGATGTGGGGTTCCAGGACCTGCTCCTGGTTGTTTACGGTTCTTCAAATCCTTCTTGTTTTTGTTGAAAGATTAATTTTTAAAAAAGATTTTATTTATTTACTTGACAGAGAGAGAGAGAGAGACAGTGAGAAAGGGAACACAAGCAGGGGGAGTGGGAGAGGGAGAAGCAAGCCTCCTGTGGAGCAGGGAGCCTGATGCGGAGCTTGATCCCAGGACCCCAGATTCATGACCTGAGCTGAAGGCAGCTGCCTAATGACTGAGCCATCCAGGTGCCCCAAAAGATTAATTATTTTTGAAGCAAATAATACATTATATGTTAATTTAAAGAAGATTAATTATTTTGATATTTTAAGACATAACCTCACCACGCCTCATGGCTTTGTGAAACTCATTGATAACCAATGTTTGCTGTTACAGACTCCTGATAATTTCAGAGGTAGAAGGGGCCTTGGGGGTGATGTAAGTTCATCTCCTTGTTTTCCTTACGAGGCAATGGAAGCCCAGAAATGTTATGTAACTTTCCCAAGGTCACTCAGTCAACAGTACAATACCTACTTCTCATTAGGGCTGTTGTTTTGTCTTCTCTTCACAAATTGAAGGGGAAAACAACCCAATTATTAACGGACTAGAATAATATCAATCGTAACCTGGGGTTTATCTCTAGTTTGAGATTTTACCTATCTTTGTAAGAGTGGGTTTTGAGTAAATTTATTCTGCATTTTGTAGTGTAACGTGTTTTTACGAGCACCGATGAGATAGGGCCTATCAGTGAAAAAAATCACCCACCACTCAATTTCTTCCCTCTCCTTTATAATAAAGTCCTTGATGATCTCCAGCAACTGACCAGTAATAACTGCATGAGTTTGCACATGTTTTGTACCCCAGTAGAACTCCTTTGAATGACTAGAATTCTAGCTAGACCCTCTCTGCCTTTAATTTTTGTGGCCATGGGATAAAAAAAGGAGTGACAATTGGAACCTGCATAGTAGAAGAGAAACTGCACTATTCCCTGTTTATAGAAAGATTGACATTCGCTATGTAGGAAGGGGCCAGTTCAGAGGCATAGGTCAGATATGCATTTCTGGGCCCACCACCGCGGACGGGTCAGTAGCACAGGTGGGTAGAAGGTAGGCCATAAAAGGAAGACAGGTCATGAGTCAGGGTAATGTCCTAGGAGGAACTGCCCTCTGAGGGCTGTAATCTGGAAACAATATTCTTCTGGCACCTTGACTAGGATGTCAGTGGGAAAGCCCCATTAGTCATCTCTGCCAGATGGGGGCTTCTGGAAATCTCTGTGCTGCTGTACATGTCTCTATTGATGAAACACTGAAGCCACAGGGGTTGTGACCACAAATGTCTCATCCTACAGACCCTCTGGCCTTACAAGGATCACAAAGAGAGAAATGAGTTGTGGATTCTGACCTTTGAAACCTTTGTGTTTTAACATGTGGAAAATATCATGTTTGCCATTTCTCTTGGCATAAATTTCTGGAGAATTGTACACTTTAATGGCCAAGCCAATTTAGGCTACCCCTGACCCTCTGAAGACGGGACCTCCCCAGGTAATTCTGGAGTGCTCTGATGTTTAAGAAACACTACCCTTGAGAAATGACTCTCGTTTTCTCAGGATGTCATCAGCTGTGTGAACACTAATAGAACTTAATTATCATGAAAGAGAATGATGTCTGTACTTGGTTTTCACTTCACTGAATTCAGTTTGCTCTCTACGTATAGAATCTGGTATCAGCTTCCTGTTATCACAGCAGAGAAGTTGGCTTTGTTTTTCTTCCACATGCTTGCGGTCTCTCTTCCTGTCTTGTTATAAGGAAGGAGAGTTAGAGAAAATTCTGGCTCAAGATATGACCCAGAGATCCAAGTCCTGTGCATCTTTTTTTTTTTTTTTTATGGGGAAGCTCCATGGTCAATATCCAGATATTAGAGCAAGCTCCCTGTCTGACTCCAGACTGTTTGCTCTGTTCTCTCTAGTTTTCTTCTGCTGCTCTGTGGAGTGATGTGGCACTGTAAGTGGAGTTCATTTTTTATGGGTGGATTTGAGCCTGTCTGAGGTTGCTTGGAATCCAGAGGTTTATTAGCAGGGAGCAGAACCCTCCGTCGAGAGGGAAAGCTCAGTGTGAAAGAAACTATCCCGGGACAAGAGTCCGAAGACCAGAGTCCTGCCTCTGACTAGCCCATTAGCCACATGTTGGCCTTGCCCTTGTCGGTTCAAGTCTCCAGGCCTCCTGAGAGTGCTGCAAATTAAAGTAGATGGACTAAATCCAGGGACCCTTGGTTCTAAAATGATCAACTGTTAACATTTGGTTTTACTGACTTTTTCCTCCTTCTTAAAATGTTCACCCTTTTTGGCTTTTGAGCCGCCATTTCCATGTTCACTCAACTAAAACGACTGGGCTAAGCATGGGCCCTGGGGACTCAGAGTAGGAACAAGACAGCTTTTGTCTTTGATGAGCTCACAAGATATATAAATGTCAGCTAACCATCTCTTCTCCCTCTGAATTCTCCTTCTTACTTCTAGTCCCTTCTTCCATTTTGTTTCTATCACCAACTCTCCTCAAATGTTTTGAATACAGTAGTTCTCCCTTAATTGTGGTTTTGCTTTCCGTGGTTTCAGCACCCCATGGTGGACTCAGTTGGAAGCTGGTGATCCTCCTCTTGGCGTGTCTCGACTTGGTAGTCACTAAGCCCGACGTCACTGTGCCTGTGTCATCCACTTCACTTCATCTCATAACGTAGGCATTTTCTCACCTCACACCATCACAAGAAGGATGAGCACCTAGAGACACCTTCACATATCTTTTCTTATAGTTACAATTGTCCCATTTTATTATTAGTTATTGTTGTTAATCTACCATATCTAGGTTGTAATTTAAACTTTACCCTAAGTGTGTCTGTATAGGAAAGAACATAGTATGTATGCATAGGGTTTGGGACTATCTGTGGTTTCAGGCATCCACCGAGGGTCTTGGAATGTATCCCTGTGGGTAAGGGGACATTATTGTTCTCTCCTTGGAAAATAGTACCCACTCCCGTGGTTTCAACTACCATTGGCATGCTATTGATTAAAAATGATATGTCTCTAACGATGACCCCTTTCCTCCCAGCCCCCACTATCCTGAGTTATAGATTGGTATTCACATATATCCCCCGGTCATTTCTACCTGGATATCTCCCAGAACCTCCAACTCAAAAAGTTGAAACTAAATTTATTTTGCTCTCACCTGCTTCTTCCCTTCTTCTCTTAAAACCCACTCCCTTTATTGAATTTCTTACCTTGGTTGAAGGTATGCCATCCATTTAGTTACTCAGATTAGAAAATTCAGAGTCATTGGCCTCTCCCCAACATCGACATAATTGGTCATGTTCCTTTAGAATCTAATCTGTCTCTGGAGTCTTGCTAGTCTCTGCCCCCTCCTTCCTATCATTCCTGCTACTTCCCTCATTCAGGCCTTGGGAAGCCATCAATTTTAAAATCACTATCTTCCATGTTTAATCTTTCCCAAATGAGGATGCATTTCCGAGTTTCTGTGGCCAGGCAGCAGTCATGAGGTGAACAACACCATGTGAGCACAGGTATCCAAACTTGCAGAATGGGCTTCAGTCACTTGGAGACCCTAGAGACAAGAGCGGAACATTCTTAAAAGAAACAATGCACCATCAACACTCCACATGGCTCGAGTGGAGCAGTGTTTCCGAAGAGTCAGACTCTGAATGGGAAAACGTGCTAGCAATATCTTAACCAAATGATTGTGTTTATATTTCCCTTTTTATGTATGTGTAGGGGTGATAGATGATAAAAATTTGTCAGCGGAAGTCTAAAAGAGCCCTTTCTGTAAGTATAAATTAAAAATTCCAAGTGATAAGGAACATTGTGTTCTCATTTAATTGGTAGATTTTTCCTTTTTAGAGGCAAATAAAATAATACTGTGACTAGTTATTGATTATATCTTAGACTTGCAAAAATATAGGAAAGAATCACATGCAAATCTCCCTAATGAACCAATACCTTCACTGTTTTCTTCAGGCCTCCCTGACTTCAGTTTCTTCCCCTCTGGCCCATTGTTCACACTGCCACCAGCATGCCCAGATCGGATCCTGTCATTCAAGTACTTAGAAACTTCCAAACTGCAGAGATTCTCAAACTCAGGGGGCATCAGAGTCATCTGGAGGGCTTGTGAAAACAGATTACTATGGCCCAGCACTAGAGTTTCTGATTCAGTAGGTCTGGCAGGGGCTGAAACTTTGCATTTCTAATAAGCTCCCAAGCGATATGGATGCTGTCGGTTCTCAGGGGTCACAGTTGGAGAAACATTACCCTGTGGCACAAATTCTGAACTCCTCATCTGGCATTCAAGGCTCTTGCCCAAGGGCTCCCATGACACAGCTGCAGCATTATTTGCTGCCTGCCTGTTCCCTTCCCCATCACGCCTGGAACTCTCTATTCCCAGGCACGGGAGGCCCTTCTTGATTCTGTGATTTTTCTCTTTATACGCTGCTTGAGAACGCCTGAAAATTATCTGGTTTTAAAGATATAGTCCAGTGAACAAATTCTTCAACAGAAACTATTTCTTGTATTTATCTTCTCCAAAGAGGTAAATTTCAGGATGTTTATCTATTAAGATCAGTTTCTAAGACAGTTAAATTCAATGCTCAGCTCTTCCAGTAATTAGAAAGTTATTCTTTTGGGACCAACAGGTCACCAAGCTTGACGGGGTTTTCCAATTTTCTAGATTATCAACTTGGCAATCATTCCTGTGCAAAATACAGAATTTATTTTGAGTCAGCGGGGCCATTGTCATGATAATTTTAAATATTTATAAGATGTTGTAAATATATATGATACTGAAAAGCAATCTAAATCACATCAAACCAATGAATGTTCCCCATTTCAGTGTATTTACGGTTTGGGCTCATAAATGATACAAGATAAAAACTCTGGGAAGTGGGAGCACAGGCAGAGGAGGAACATGGGAAGGTGATTGTAAGATATGCTATGAGGCAGGAAAACTGTGGATGAGAGTCTGTGTGATATGATGGCTTTTCTAGACTTGTGGACTCAGATAAATGGATCTAAGTTTGAAGTCAAGTAAGGATTTAGGCTGTATTTTAAAGGGGCAGTTGTTACTTTGTCGAACTATTTCAGTCACGGGCTATTTCTTGAGTAGGATCTTGACCAGTTTTACATGTCGTCCCCACATGTTCTGTCTCTCTCTCTCTCTCTCTCTCTCTCTCACACACACACACACACACACACACATATTCCTAGTATGGAATAGCTCAGAAGTGCAGAATTAGTGGAGTTGGGACATAGTGTTCCTTGCTCAAGTCTCATGGATAAACGTTTCATTTTTTCATTTACTTATTCAATGAATAGGGGAGTGTATGTATAGTGTCAGCAAACCTTACCCTGACCCTTGAAATGCAATAAGGAATGAGTTGACACACTAAGTAACTAATGAATGAAAGCCCTGTAGAACTTAGAATAAAATTATAACAAGTTGGAATACAGTTACTATAACAGTCTATCTTTTCAGCATTTCCAGAACCCTTTCCAGGCCCCGGCCGGAGTTTGCATGCATTCTATCTTGACACAACTTCCTCAAATTAAGTACAATTATTATTCCTCATGAAATGGAAGCTTAGAAATTTGAGGTTAAGCGGCGCCTGGGTGGCTCAGTCAGTTAAGTGTCCAACCTCTGATTTTGGCTCGGGTCATGAGCTCAGGGCCGTGAGATTAAGCCCTGTGTCCGATTCAGTGCTGGGCATGGAGCCTCCTTTAGATTCTCTCTCTCCTCTCCCTCTCTAGCCCCTACCTCCACCCAAAAAAAAAGGAAAAAAAAAAAAAAGAAATTTTAGGTTAAAAACCTCATCCAATATTACATAGGTGATCAAGTATAGAGTCAGAATTAAAATCAGCTTAACCTTAAGCTATGTGCCTATTTTTTGGTCTGCAGCGCTCTCGTCCAATCAGGGAGGTGACTTAGTAGGCAATTACGGTTCTGTGTAATACATGGTCTGGGAAGGGAAAGGCAGGAGAGGTTAGGAACACATTAGAGGGGAAAGAAAACACTTTCTGGAAGAATTAAGGCCTGCCTAGCAGTTAGCCAGGATTGGGGGAATAGTATCTGCGAAGGTCTGGAGGTGTGGAGGTCTGAGGGAGGCTGGTGGTGGGAGGTACTGGGGAAGGTCAGCAGGACAGGAGGCTGAATGCCTTTCTGACCATGATCAGCAATTCACACTGGGATTTCAATAGTCCACCATACATGTACATGGATGGTTCCCAATACATACTCTGAAATTTACTCATAGATTGGTTTGGGTTATAATGTAAATGTTTCAGCCCCCAGCAGGTTGCACACATCTTATGCTCCAGACCTATGTCTCGTCATTCCTCTGCTCTTGAATGTAGCCAGCAGGGTTCTCTGCGTCTGGCAGCCACGGAGGAAACTGGCAGAAGACAGTGTTCTATTAGATGGTGTGAAAGGTTGGCCACCTAGTGATTCTGTGTGTCCCTCCGAACAGAACGAAGTGGGAGCGTTTGCTGGCTGCTGCTGGTCCCGGGAGCAGCTCCCCAGATTCCCCTGCGTGCTCCAGCGTGGGGCTGCTGTCTGTCCAGAGCTGACGGCCTGTCTGCCTCGCCTTGCCAGCTAAGCTTGGGAGGAGCCGGAGTGTGCTCCTGAAGAAAAGGAGAGCGAAGGAAACCCCTAGAGGGAACATAGTCTCTCCCATCTCTTTTATTCTGTCAGGGCCACAGTTATTCTCGGGATGCTGAATGTCTGGTCCTCTCAGATGCTTTTATTTTTATTATTTATTTGTATTCAGTTAGCCACTGTATAAGTATATCATTAGTTTTGGACGTCATGTTCAATATTTACATTAAGGTCTTTTTCCCTCCTATTTTGGTGGTAGTTTACTTATTTATTTTAAAAAAAGATTTTATGTATTTATTTGAGAGAGAGTGAAAGCGAGACAGATCACAGAGCTCTGGAGAAGGAGAAGCAGACTCACCACTGATCAAACATCCTGACATGGGGCTCGATCCCAGGACACTGGGGTCATGACCTGAACCAGAGGCAGTCACTTAACTGACTGAGCCACCTGGGCACCCCTTGGTGGTAATTTAAATGAGCTTTTTCTTAACATATGTAACCATCTAACAAAATACATTTTTCTTTTTTCTTTCTACTGGCTTCCAGAAACCGGCTCAGTCCACTAACTGGAGAATCTGAGTGCCTTTGTCAAAGTGAAATTGACCTAGATAAGTTCTGTAAGTTTAATTTAAATCTGTGTGAAATCTATTGAGTATATGTAGATTTTATTCCAATACCTTTTGGAGTCCAGGGTTAAGAAATAAAGGTCTGGTCTGGGTGAGTATGAACCCACGACTTTCAGAGTCCTTTCAAATTCTTTCTTTAAAAATCTACATTTCTCCCTTGTATAAATCCTTTTAAAAGGGGCTTAATAACAGGATCTTACTTCCTTGCCATATTCATTGTGAAATATCTCCATTCCTAACCACATTCTCCAACTGTAAAGCAGTAGGGGTGTGATCAATGTAATGAGCTCAATTTTCTCTAGCAGCTCTTTGCGCTGCCAGAAGGAAGAAGGAGCCTATTTTCTTGCAGCAAGAAATAGCCCCCTTTCATCTCAGAGCTGCACAAGGCAGCTCTCCACTGATTTCCTCAGAACGGTGAAAAGAACAGCCCAAGAGCCTTAGCATGAACTGTAAAGTCAGGCATTAACAATGCAGTTATGAGATCAGGTTTTGGAGTCAGACAGAGCTGGGCTCAAGTCCCAACTCTGGGTCTTCTTAGCTGTATGTTATGGGATAAGTTGCTTGACTCTTCAAAGCTTTAGTTTCCTTATTTGGGGTTATTTAGGAGTACCTGTGCCATTTTGAAAATTAAATGAGTTAATGAATGAAATGCATTGAGCAAGGAGCTTTATCACAATACTCGATATTCAATTAATGTTGCTGTAATATATGGCAGGTGTTATTTACACAAATTTGAGAGGCTTTTTGGATTATTAATCTTCTCTGTATGCTAAAACTCCAAACCTTCCTCCTCCCTCCCTGCCTTAATGTCTGAACTTTCATTCCATTAGGAAGTAGTTCTAGTGTAAAGGAGCTTCCTTCTAATGGATGTTCTCTGATAACTTGAGTCTCTCTGGAATTGAAATTTAGCTAGAAAGGGTGATGAGGGCTTAACTGATTGTTCAACCCTTGCCTTAGAATCCATGTACTATTTCTATGGAAATCCCCCATAAGCCTACGAAACCTCCATATATCAAAAGTTCTTTCCATCTGCATTCCTTCCTGCCTCTCCTCTTATCCTTCTGACCCCCTTCTGGGACAAGAACTTCATTATCTCTTTTTCCCATGTTCACTCAGGAGGCTTTTGTCTTTGATAAGCTGGGTGCCTGGACCCTCTACCAGCTTTTGAAAGTGAAGGATAATTCCATAGTGGGGTCATTGATTCCTGCCCCAACTCATGCCTATCTGGGATTCAGCTCTTAGGACCTGATTGGGCTTAGTTTTTGTTCAGTGCTTTAAACAGGCCCCTTTCTGTCATGGCTCTCCATACGCCTTTACCACCACTGCCAACAGATGCTTCGGGCCCATTAGTTCACCCTTCGATCAGCCCTGTACCATTTAATAAGGTATCTAAAAGTTTTTTTTGCAGTAGAAGCTTGTGCAGAAGAAATCATTTTGGTGATTCCAATACATCCTATCCATCGTTCCCCCTCACCCTCCTACTCTTATGTTCCTTGGATCAGTGCGTGAACCAATAAATAGATATCTGGGCAGCATCCATGGTTCCCCTCTTTCCCTATACCTGCCCAATCTCCAAGTTCTGTTGCATCACTCTCCACAATACTCCTTGACTTTATCTTTTCTCTTTCCACGCAGGCGTTGTCCTAGTTTAGGCCCCCTCATCTGTTGCCTGATCTCTGTGATGCTCCTGGATTGGCCTCTCTGTCTCCAGTCTTCCCCCATATATTGCAATTGAAGTCATCTTTTGGAAGGACACATCTGATAATCAATGACCTCTTGTTATCTTCAGGATATACTCCATGCTCTTCAGTGGGACCTACATTGGTAGTGGGTCACAGAGAAGACCCTGGAGTCAAGCACTTGGGTTCAAAAGGTGACTCTTGTCATCGTCGCTGTGTTACCTTGAGTAAGTTGCTTTACCTTTGTTGGCCTCAGTGATCTCATCTGCAAAATGGGGATAATGATGGTGCCACACAAGTTTGCTATAAAGATTAAGTGTGAGGATACATGTGGTGCACTTTGGACAGAGTCTGACACATGATAAGCTTGCAGAACTATTAACTACTGTGACTGCT
Source organism: Neogale vison (assembly GCF_020171115.1). Taxonomy (NCBI): domain Eukaryota; kingdom Metazoa; phylum Chordata; class Mammalia; order Carnivora; family Mustelidae; genus Neogale; species Neogale vison. The sequence continues at coordinate 113,403,467 of NC_058095.1, read as the reverse complement.
ATGCAGTGAATTCTGATAACAACAGCCGGCTGCAGACCCAGTTGGGGAATGTGTGTCAGAAGGAAAGGAAGAGGTGAGGAAGAGATCTGATGTATCATTTTGGCTAGAGATGGGAAGTAGAGGTTTCTTCCAGAACTAAAACCAAGAGTGAAAGGTGAATTGAATGGGTTTTAGAGCAATCCAAACCACTCTAGCTCTCAAGGAAGCCCAGCACGAGCCAGGGGCACCAAGCCTGTAAAAATTGACAGTGATGGGGCGCCTGGGTGGCTCAGTGGGTTGGGCTGCTGCCTTCAGCTCAGGTCATGATCTCAGGGTCCTGGGATCGAGCCCCGCATCAGGCTCTCTGCTCAGCAGGGAGCCTGCTTCCTCCTCTCTCTATGCCTGCCTCTCTGCCTACTTGTGATCTCTCTCTCTGTCCAATAAATAAATAAAATCTTAAAAAAAATTGACAGTGTTTCTGAGCTACATAGATACTAATATTTTACACGTTTATAGGTGTTATCTTATTGCATCAAAACTTTATTATTTGGACTCTGCTGCTGTAAGCAAAGATAGCATGGCTTTTTAAAAAACTTCCAATATATAAATTAAGTATAAGGAAAACAGTTGTGTTTCAAAGGATAGCTCTATTAGAGTCTTTGTTATGCTTTCCATGCCCAAACTGTTTGAGACCTCAATAAACTGCCTCTCTGCCTGTCAAATAAATAAATAAAATTGAAAAAAAAAAAAAAACTGCTTTGGGCTCCTAAGGGGTGCCCATTGTTCTAAAGGCCTAGGCTGAGATTTCTGGAAAGCAAAATAGAACTAAGAATAGAATCTATCAAGCCCAACTTACTCTCCCAGGTTTAGTATATAAATTAATTAGATATGGCCATTTCTATAGCCCTCCCTTATCTCTTTATATGGGTGGAACCATTCATTGAAGACTGAGGGTCCCATAATAGCTCACTGAAGATAGAGGAGGCATACGCAGCAAAGGACGCCTCTGTACCCAACTCCTTCAACGATACCAACATTGGTTATAAGCTCACCCAATTAGTTTCAGATAGGATGGACTATTGTGTTTTTCATGCCAAGATTTCTTGGATTTCTCTTCCAGGAGGTTCCTGTCTTTGGTATGGTTCTAAATCAGTGGTTCTCAATCAAGGGTCTCCCAGGGGACATCTGGCCATATCTGAAGACACTTTTAGTTTCCACAGTTGGAGAGGTGGTACTGGCATTCACGGGAGGGGGCCCAGGATGTTGCTAACCCTTGTACACTGCACAGGATAGCCCCTCACTACAGAGAATTGTCTGGCAAAATGTCAAGGGTCCTGGGGTTGATAAACCCTAGAATAGATGCTCTTGGCCTGACAGGGATAGTCTGGGCAAAAGTCCTCCTGATGTTCACCCTGAATATCTATCTGGAATATTTCTATATAAGACTCAGAGCACAGAGGCCTCCAGTGGGTTCTAGGAGCTACGAACAGACGCTTTTCAGGCCTTCCCCTAAATCCTCCCTCACTTGTTCATTGAGGCCCCAGATGATCCCATCAGGTCCCTTTCCACAATTTGAAATGAAATTTAAGTTGTTAATACACTTGGAAAGGACAACAAATTGACTTCAACTTTCAAACACTAAGTGAGGTAGTTAAAATTTTCTTTTTAATTTTTTATATTTTTTATAATTTTCTTGACAACAAAAATTTTTGATGAGGTAGAGAGAACACAAATCCTCTGGGTAGAGTTGGCAGATTTAGCAAATAAAAATACAGAAAAAATGTAAGTGTAAGTATGTCCCAAGTATTGTATGAGATATATTGGTACTGAAAGGTTATTTGCTATTTATCTGAACTTCAAATTTAACTGAGTGTCCTGTATTTTATCTGTTAGCCTTTCCTCTGGGTGATTGGAAGAGCAAAAGATAGTTCTTGAAGGAGAGAAAAGAGGCAGAACAGTTTGAGATCTCTAAGATATATTGTATCCACGATAAATTTATAATCTTTCTGTTCCTGAGTTTTATCTTATGTAAAATGAGGATAATAATAATAGTAACTTACCTTATAGGGAGGATATGAAGATTAACTAATTAATATATGTAAAGTACTCAGAACAATTCCTGGCACCTAAAAATGCAGTTCATGTTAATTATTATTATTAGGACTGTTAGTATTAGTCCAAGGCAACTGGGTGCATCTTGGGTCTGCTGTGTTTGTTGTTTTGTTTTGTTTTGTTTTTTGTTATTTAATCCTTTGGACTTTAACTTTACTTTCATGATTTGGAAGGGTAGAAAAGGAGGAACTGGGTACTACTTTTGCCAAGAGAGTGATGCATGTGACTATTATTTGGCAGCAGTATTGGGTAGCAGAGTTTTCCAAGCCAGAGTGCTCATCTTGCCTCAGATACCTGCTTTGCCAAGAAAAGCATCTGCCTTTCAGAACAGTTCTATGCCTAATTTCTGCCAAGAGCTATTGTGACAACATTTGCATTCCTGCATGTCTGATCCCAAGGTGAATCAGAGTTGCTACGGAGAGAGAATTTACAACAAATTATCAGTACAAGATAATTCATGGGGCTAATTCTGCAGTGGAGAAGAATGGTTAGGACTCTGGGAAGAGCAGCAGTTTTCCTCTGCTTATTGTTTTCTCCCCCCATATATATATATGCATGAAATACACACATACTGACATAAATGCAGCAAAGAGCTTCTTCTATACAGGTTTTTAAAAAATCCATTTTACATAGGTGTCTGAAATATTCTATTCTTTTTAGAAATCTCTGATAACTTCTTGTCGATAGAATGATAGAATTATGTGGCATCAACCAGCATTTGAAGGGAGAACCAGGGCAAGAGGGACCTAAAGGAAGCTGAGAAGGAAGGGAAGAGGAGGAGGAGGGTTTTTTTCAAACAAATAAGTTTTACTGGCATCTAAAAACTAACCACACTTTGAAACGTACTTTAATATTTATGCTATTGTTTTCTTTTTTCTTTTTTACTCACTGCAGAATGAGGAACAAATCATAAGCACTTACTTTGGGGGAGACAGAGACCATCGTGTAGATCTTACAAAATGACTTCTTAAAATCTCTGTATTATGTTCCTCAAATATCTAGAGCCAGTCTTTGCATAAAATATCACAGCTTTGTCTATTACCTTCAATTCTGCAGCAGCCCAGAGAGATAGATAAGATATGCCACCACGTGCTGTTGTGGGAACGTGCCTATTACCATATTACCTCATGGTAGTATCTAAAAAATTCTTTCTTCCATTGGAATCTCTGACAAGCTGTTATTCATTTCCTTCATGTTAAATGAATCTGTGGGGGGAAGAGGAGGAGGGAGCACTGCCGCTGAGAATGAAGAGAAGGGGAGGGGGAGGAGGAGGGTGACTACAGGGAGGGAGCATTGACATTGAAGCCAAGGGAAAAGACAGTTTCAAAATAGAAGGCTTGGTAAACAGTGCAGAATTCTGGGAGTGAGACCCCTATTGGGAGCAACTAGAAGAGGGACTAGAAGTCATCTTGATTAAGATGACTACATGAAGTGTTATTTTGACACACATTTTTCTGCTTTCAACACATAGCCATGGCAGAGAAAAGAGAAAAGAAGAAAATTCAGAAGACCTAGCCAGGTTCAGAAACAGTTAAGACTAAAAGAAATACTTTAATAGATACAGTAAATTGCAGTCTGAGTAGAATTAAATAGAGTTCTAGAACACAGGTAGATAGTAAGGAAGAATTCACCCAGGAAATAGAACAAAAAGATAAAGAGATTTAAAAAGATGAAAAAGTTTTAAAAGACACCACTGCTAGACTAACAGTTTTCAATATTGTGCTAAGAGGATTTCCAGAGGAAAAGATGATAAAATGTTAGAGGCACAATATTTTAAGAGATAATATCTGAGAATTGTCCAGAATTCAAGAAAGACACAATTCAATAGCAAAAACAAAAGCAAACACCCCAAAACCAACCACACATACACAAAACTAAAAAAAAAACCGGATTAAAAATGGTCAGAGAAGGATGCCTGAGTGGTCCAGTCTGTTAAGCAACTGCCTTTGGCTCGGATCATGATCTCAGGGTTCTAGGATCAAGTCCCGTATCAGGCCACCTGCTCAGCAGGAGCCTGCTTCTCCCTCTCCTCCCTTCTTGTGCTCTCTCTCTCTCTACCTCTACTCTCTCTCTCAAATAAATAAGTAAAGTCTTTAAAAAAAAATGGTCAGAGGAACTGAATAGACATTTTTCCAAAGATGACATACAAACGTCCAATAGGTACATGAAAAGATGCTCAACATCACTTATCATGAAGGAAATGAAAATCAAAACCATAATGAGCCACCATATTACACCTATTAGAATTGTTGAAAAAAAAAAGACAAAAGGTAAATGTTAGTGAAGATGCAGAGAAAGGGGAATGTTTGTACACTGTTGGTGGGAATGGAAATTGGTGCAGCCATTATGGAAAACAGGATAGAGTTTCAGCCAAAAATTAAAATTGAAATACCATCTGATCCAGCCAGACCACTTCTGGGGTATATATTCAAAGGAAATGGAAACAGGATATTGAAGAGATTATTTATATTCTCATGTTCATTGCACCATTATTCACAATAGCCAAGGTGTGGAAACAACCTAAGCGTCCATTAGTAGATGAATAGATAAGATGGGAGATATATGTGCATATATGTATACATACATACATATATGCATATCTATGTATACACACACACACACACACACACATGCGAAAAAGAAGGAAGTCCTGCTGTTTCCAAAACATGGATGGACTTTGAAGGCATTATGCTAAGTGAGATAAATGAAACAGAGGAAAGACAAATATTGTATGCTATCACTTATATGTAGAATCTTCAAAAAAGTCAAACCCTTAGAAACAGAGAGTAGAAAAGTGATTACCAGGTAGTGAGGAAGTAAGGAGTGGGGAAGTAGGGAATATTGCAAATATTTCCTATTCCTAAAAATATTTATCTATATCTGACAAAGGACTTGTATTTGCAATATAGAAAGAAGTCTCACAACTTGAAAAGAAAATTACCAAGACAACAAAAAATATTTTATGAAAGGCCTGTAAACCCATGCAAAACTACCCAATATCATTAGATATTAAGGAAATAAAACAAATGAGGAGAGACCACTTTGCAAGAAAATACCACTTCATACCAAGAGTAATAACTGAAATTAAAAAGCCTGACAATACCAAATGTAAGCAAAGATGTAGAACAGTAATTCTCACATGTTGCTGTTGGGAAAATAATACCATGTCTGTAGGTATTTTGCAAAACTGATGGTTTCTTACTAATTTTCATAAAAAATTAAACATACACCTATCCTATGATTTCTCAGTATTTACCCAAGAGAAAGAAACACATATGTCCATAAAAACCTTTATGAGAACATTTATATTTTTTGTTTATAAAAACCCAGACATGAAAAAAATCCAAATGTCCTTCAAAGAAGGGATAAGTAAATCATAAATTTATAACTATAAATATACTTATAAGTTTACTTATAAGTAAATCATTCTATCTCATCTTAAGGAATCCTGAGCAGCCACGATTTTGCAAAAAAAGAACATTTGGAGAACCTACACTTCTTTTTCAAAAATTATTAGAAAGCTATGGTAATCAAAAGAACTCTTACAGGTGGACTTTTTTCAATAAATACAGTACCATAAATGTATTTTCTCTTTTTTATGCTTTTTAAATAACATTTTCTTTTCTCTAGCTTATCTTATTATAAAAATACAGTATATAATACATCTAACGTATGAAGTATGTGTTAATTGGCTGTTTTTAAAAGTAAGGTTTCCAGTCAACAGTAAACTGTTAGTTTAGTTTCAAGAGAATCAAAATTTGTACATGGATTTTGCACTAAGTGGGGTGTTGGTGCTCCTATCCCCCATGTTTTTCAATGTTTAACTGTATTTTGTTGAGAATTTTCACATATTCATCAGGGATATTGATTTGTAATATCTTTGCCTGGTTTGGTATCAGGTTACTGATGGCTTCACAGAATAAGTGTGGAAGTATTCTTTCCTTTTCAATTTTTTGAAAGAGTTTGAGAATTTGTTGTTAATTCTTCTTTAAACATTTGGTAGAATTCTCTAGTGCGACCATCCAGTCCTGGGAATTTTCTCTGTTAGGTTTTGGATTACTGATTGAATTTTCTTACTAATTATCAGTGTGTTCAGATTATCTCTTTCTTCATGAATAAGTTTTGGCAGATTCTGTGCTCTAGAAATGTATATATTTCTTCTAGGTTATTCAAATTGTGGGCATACAATTGTTCATATTCTCTTATAATTCTATTTCTGTGACATTTCTGATTTCAGTTATTTGAGACATCTCTCTTTTTTTCTTAGTGAATCTAGCTAGGGGCTTGTCAACTTTGTTGATCTTTTCAAGAAAACCAAGTCTTAGTTTTTGTTTCATTTCTGTTGTTCTATTGTTTGTTTGTTTCTATATTCTATTTCATTATCTCTGCTTTAATCTTCATTATTTTCCTCCTGTTAACTTTAGGGCTAGTGGTTCTTCTTGTTCTAATTTGTTGAAGTGTATTTAGTTTGTTACTTTAAGATCTTAGATCTTACTTTGTTTGTAGCTTATGTTTTTATTGCTATAAAATTCCCTCTTGGCACTGCTTTTGCTGCATCTTGTAAGTTTCATTTTTATTTGCCTAAAGATATTTTCTAATTTCCCTTGTGACTTTTTCTTTGACGTACTTGTTGTTTAAAAGTGTGTTGTTTAATTCTGTATGTTTTTGTGGATTTCCCAGTTTTCCTTCTGCTATTGGTTGCTAGTTTCACTTTACTGTGATTGGATAAGACATTTTTTATGATTTCAACCTTTACAAAAATTTATTGAGATTTATTTTGTGGCTGGAATTATTTTAAAAGAAGGACCACTAAGTTGCTTTTAGGGATTGCAAATGTAATTCAACTTATAGCAGAGTGGTATTCATAGAAATAGTCATTTTTGTTTCATCTCTAAGTGGTGAATCCGGAAAGTATTACATAATCATGAATCACAAACACAAATCCCAAGTTAGGTCATCTATTTTACAACTTTTTACTCAATGAAAATCACGTATAAGGGCTATACTCATAGCCTCATAAGGTAATGTATTGGTCAGAGTGGCCTTAGTGGTCATTTAATGTGACCCCTTATGTTGCAGATGAAGAAACAGGGAACCCTGCCTATTCCAAAGGAGTCCCAAATGAATGTGAATAAACGATGGTTATAGCCTGTGTTACAACACACTGCTGATGGCTTTGAGGTCATCCCACTGACATCATCACCCATTTAGTTGGCACGTAAAATGAAATCTTTCTCAAAGTATTGTCAGATGTTTACCATATTTACATAGTGGAGAATTCAGAACTAAAGATAAAAACTCATTAAGCTTTTTAGAGCAGTTCCAGGTTTACAGAAAAATTGATTATAGAGAGTTTCCATATATGCCCTTGTCCCCTCTAAACCTCTCCCTACTATCAAAATCCCCCTCCAGAGTAGTACACGTGTTAAAATTGATGAACCTACACTGACATGTGACCAGCACCCAAAGTCCTTAGTTTACATTAGGGTTCACACTTGGTGTTATACATTCTGTGCTTTTGGGGTTTTCTTCTTTCAATTGTGGTAAAAACATATGACTTTTATTTATTAAACCATTTTTTAAGTGTACAGTCCAGTAGCATTATGTATATTCACATTGCTGTGAAGGAGAACTCTAGTAATTTTTCATCTTGCAAAATAAAAACTCTATGCCCATTGGATGACAACTCTCCTTTGTCCCTTCCCTAAGGCCACTGACAACCACTATTCTACTTTCTATTTCTATGAATTTGACTACTTTAGATAACTCCTATAAGTGGAGTCATCCAGCATGTGTCTTTTTGTGACTGGCTTATTTTGTTTAACGTAATTTTCTCAAAGTTCATCCATGTTGTAACATATGTCAGGATTTTCTTCCTTTTTAAGCCTGAAAGATATTCCACTGTACGTGTGTACCACATTTTGTTTTTCCAGTCATCCTCAATCAATATTTGAGTTCCTTCCACCTCTTGGCAATTGTGAATAGTGCTGCCATGGACATGGGTATGCAAATATCTCTTTGAGTCATTGCTTTCAAGTCTTTTGTATATTCACCCCAAAATGGGATTGTTGGGTCACATGATAGTTCTATTTTTAATTTTTTAAAGTACTTTCAAACTGTTTTCCATAGTGGTTGCACCATTTTATAATCTCATTAATAGTGCACAAGGTTTCCAATTTCTCCATATCTTCATCAACATTTGTTATTTTCTGTTATTGTTATGTTGTTGTTGATGATGATTTCGTAGTATTCATCCTAATGGGTGTAAGTTTTAGAACTTAAAACCTTTGATTTTCTCTATCACAGACTTCTTTCTTGTGATTGAACTTCCATGAATTTTGGCTATCTATTATGTTAGGGTTAACTGACAACTTCCTACTTAGTGTTTGAACAAAAATTCTACAGACAAAATATTGGGAAACACCGAAAAGCTATCTAAGCAAGAGAAAGAGGTTTGCAATATACTGTGTATCAATGAATTATGCCGAAAAAGCAACAATGAAACTAGGCTTGTATAAAAGTGAGTATGCAATGCAAAATGTAAAATTTAAGGGAAACTGTTGGTGTTTCAGTGCAGATCATTATTAGATTGTGGAATGAATTACTTTATAGAAACATTTCTACTTTATAGAAAATATTTTCATAGCAAAAATTTCTAAACCACACATATTTCAAACAATAAAAATAAACAAAATAAAAAGAATAGGGGTCTTTGATCTACAGATCTGTATCTATATTAGATGCAATTTAGCACCAAAGGAATTGCAAAAGGTATAAAATAAAAACAAGGAAAATGATTTTAGGTAGAAAAATAATAGTAACTAAAACTTGTGGAGCACTTACTGGATCCTAGTCACCCAGTGTTTGTATGCATTTAATTATCACAGATCTCTATAAAATAGGTTCACTATGTTTCTGTATTACAAATGAATTTTACAGAATTGAAGTGATACAGTACTAGACAGCTCTGAAGAAGGGTCCAGCAGTCACACTCAGTCCAAACCCTGAGCCCTCACTTCCAACCACAGTGGGATCCTATGTCCCCATGAGGAAATAGTAAACAAGTACGTTCCTCCATCAGGAGAAAAGACTAAAAGCTAACTCAAAAATAATTGTCTTTATGCACATAAAGGGTTACGAAAATTTTCTTTAAAAAGACAGGACAGATTATTTCGAGGTGGGAGGAAGACACATATAAACTCATGTTTTCTGGAGAAGAGTCCTGCAGGTGAGTAGTCCAGGATTTGCGATTTCCTTCCATATGTCTTCCTGCCACAGAGATGCCCGGTGTTCCTTAATTCCCTGTACTGATGCTGGGCTCTACGCATTCACAAATAAACATACAGACACATCTCAGAGGTAATACTGGGTATAATGGCAAAAGCCTGGAAAAGCCTGGAACCCTTTCTAATCTGCTTCTTTCCTGAGCAGAACTCAGTGGTTTAACATTTAAAATTAGTACTGATTTGGCAGGACAGTAGAGTGTAAGTATGGTGGTCCTGAAGCCAGACAACTTGGGCTGAGTCTGGATTTTCCACCCCGGGAAAGCTCTGTACCCACATATGCCTCAGAGCGCTTATCTATAAGGTGGGGATAATTAATAACAGTGTTTTTCATGGGGTAGTTGGAGGATTAAATGAGTCAATAGATGTAACACCCGTCGCACGGTGCCCGGAATACGGTTAGTGCTGTTTCAATTTATCTGATGACTCAGATGGCAAAATTGAGAGCCATGGAGATTTGATTTCCAAGCACTGAAACCCAAAGGGGTTTGTCTGCCTGGTTTGGACTACTGATTATTTTTTACCTTTTCTTTTCTCCATTGTGAACAGAAATGCCTTTAACCTTTACCTTATGCTTGTCCTGTCTTTGTCTGTTGGGAGCAGATAACTTGTGTCACTAGTTTCATGGGTTCACAGATGGAGGATTGTACCCCAGGAGTTGTCCTTAGTGGAGTCTATCCAGGGCCTTTTGTGTCCCTGAGTTAAACGACCGAGAGAGTGAGAGGTGGGGTTTTGAAGCGGTAATAGACCGAAACTGTAATGGAACCCCCAAGTTCATCTGCTCGATGCCCACAGAGTCAATCACTGAGCCATGGAGGAGGCTGCAAGGGAAGGGTTTATTCCAGAGGCAGGTAAATGAGGATTCAGGAACAAGCCTCAGACTGCCTCTCAAAAGGAGGAGAGTCAGGGAAATTTAATGGCAAGTGGGAAAAAACAGCCCGAGTAAAAAGTTGTGGCTGCATGTGTTTGTCCCTTAATGGGGACAAACTTTGGTTACTGGTCTGCCTCTGGTCTTAGGTCTGTGGTTACAAAGCAGGAGGGACTTTGCAGATGTAATTAAAGTTACTAATCAGCTGACCTTAAAGTAGGGCAATTATCCTGGATTGCACACAGGAACCCAACGTCATCCCACAAATCCTTGAAATGAGAAGAGGAAGGCAGAGAGATTCAAAGTATGAGAAAAAACTCAACTCACCATTACTGGCTTGAAACTAGAGGGGGCCATTTGGGGACCGTGAGAAGGAAATAAATTCTGCCAACAGCCCAAATGATCCTGGAAGCAGATTCTCTTCCTAGAGCCTCCAGGCAAGAGCCCAGGCCAACTGACACTCTGACTTTGACCTCCTGAGACCCTAAGCAGCTCTATCTCCTGAGCTTCTGACCTGTAGAACTGTAAGGTGACAAATTAGTGTTGTTTTAAGCTGCTAGGTTTGTGTTCATTTATCGCGGTAGCAATAGGAAACCAATACCAGGTATTAATTATGTAGGTTAAAAGCAGTAGACCATTTTCTTCAAAAGAAATATTTGGATCACCACAGAGCTCCTTTGGTCAAACGTAGGGTATGGTTGCAAGGCGCCTTCCTTTGAGGTAACTCCTGAAGGCACTTGCACGGCTTCAGATGTAGATGCCCCACGACTGAACCTTGCTGTCCGTCCCAACACTTACTCCAACATGCTCATGTGCTGTTTCACGTCTCCAGCATTCCCACTTAACTCAACGAGGGCCGAAGCTAATTCTCCTTCGAAACACAGTGTTAGTGGAAGATAGGCACTCGATGAATATATATATATTTTTTTGAATGAATGCTAAATGTGTTTGACAACAAAGGTCTCTAGAGGATGATATTGACCATGGGGAGAGGCAGAGCAAAGAGCCAGGGGCAGGTCAGAGGCTGAGATAGGGGAAAACAACAATTTGCAAGGACAAAGGAATGCAGAGTTTAATACTCAGATAATTACTGTTGGTTTAGAAAATTTTCCTTGATAGATTTTTCCTACCCGCACCACTAGCAATATAAGTTTCGGGAAGTAGGCTGACCATTGCATAAGTGGCTTGTGAAATATCACTTAGTAGCTTACATTCCCAACAAGTTGAATAAATATGTTTGTGTGTAGTTAACCGCCTCCCCCACCACCACCAGGATGCTTCTCCTGGCTCCCCCATGCTGGGCTCAGAACTGGTGTTTAGTAATCGCGTGGCGACTGACTCCTCTGGGAATGGAATGCCCCGCTGCTGATGCTCTCCATGAGAAGACGAGCTGGAAGACAGACAGGGTGCAGCCTGCAGGAGCGTGGTCCCAGGACCTCAGTGCCAAAGCCAAGAGCCTTGAGATGGTGGGTGAGGCTCTGGCAGGAGAATGTGGGCAGCTTCATTGCACAAAGGCAAGGCAGAGGCATGGGTTTTGCAGACGTCATCCAGGAAAGCAAGCCTAGAGGAGTAACAAGCAACTGGGGGAAATCATTAAAAACAAAACAAAACAAAACAAAAAAAACCCAGAACTAAACTAACCAATTTTTTTATGAAAACTGACTCGGTCTTGCAAACCAATTAAATAAGTGGCAGCGCGTTCTCTAGTGCCAGCGCTGGAGTTGCTATTTTGGTCACTGTAATTGAGAGTAAAAATAATCTCGGCCGTGCCTGAAACACAGCCACCAGAGACTCTGTTTTAAATGATGTAGAAAAACACGAGGTGCCCGTGAACGCCGAAGAGCCGGCCTTCTAGGGATAGACTGGCTCGGTCCAGTCCCACCGGCCGTTCCATGCGGTTTGCAATTTCTTGTTAGTAAATTCGATTGACCCTGTGCTTCGGGGTTCTGGGGGCCTCCACGACGAGGGAGGGCCCAGAACAGCACCCTGTCATCAGGAATGCAGTTAATGATCTGGGTTTAGTTTGCAAATTTGGGTCAGCCATTTTGCTGTTCGGGGTCAGAGCTTCTTGCTGGAAAAACAGCAGAAGAGCCCAAGAGGAGATGACAAATAGAGAAACTTGGCAGTGGTTGCCTTTTTAAACCAGCTTCTGGACTCATATGGGGACTTGATGATTTTGTCTACTTTCCATGCACTCTGTATTTTATTGCTGGGTTTGGCAAGAAATACAGAGGCAGAGACAGATTTTGTGGAGCTCGAACCTTAAGCCGTGGTCGAGGTCCTCTTTAAGAAAAGGAATATGAGGGGCGTCTGGGTGGCTCAGTCATGAAGCGTCTGACTTCGACTCAGGTCCTGATCCTAGGGTTCTGGGATGGAGCCGCACATCGGGCTCCCTGCTTAGCAGGAAGCCTGCTTCTCCTTCTCCCACTTCCCCTGTTTGTGTTCCCTCTCTCACTGTGTCTCTCTCTGTCAAATGAATAAATAAAATCTTTAAGAAAAAAAATAAAATTTTTATAAATAAATAAATAAATAAAAAGAAAAGGAATATGAAAATATCTAGTTGGGCGAATTTGCAAAAAGATACACACTGCCCCTCACAGAGGCCAGGGAGGGCCTTGCGCAGGAGAGGGGCCCTAAATCTTAAGCTTCCCCACTTCCCCTGTAAATCCACTTCTGTGTCTGTAGAAGGGGGGATTCGTATGGCTTCTCTGGGAAGAAAGGGAAGCGGCAGGAACCACAGGAAGTGTTGGTCGAAAAAGACCTTAAAATCTGAAGTAAGGCTCAGAGAGGGTAAATCACCCTCAATGTCACACAGAATTAGCATTTGAATTAGCTTCTGGTAACTGCAGGTTTCTGGCTGATGTTTCTGTACCCTATCTCAGAACACCTTGTAAAACCAGAGAAACAGTAGGAGTAAATGTATTGCAGTTTATTTGACCATCTAGAGGTATACAGAAGGCCACCAGGAGGCACCAGTCGTGACTCCACGACTCAGTAAGGTCTCTGAGAGAGGGAGAGCAGGGGGTTTTACATCATTCCACCTTTCCGCCCTTCTGTTTCCAGAAGCTTACAAGGTGTGAGCGCACACCTTTAAAAAAAAAAAAAAATCCAAAGTACAAAGTGACATTCATACCCCATAATGTTGTCCTCTTGTCCCTTTCAAAATAGGTTCGTACTCCAAATGGCAGCTACTGCTGTAGCCATTTTTAGAAACATGATTTTGGGGTAAGATTTTGTCAGTTTGAGTCACCCAAAAAAGTCTGTGCCTCAGGGTGATTTTTTGTCTTCTTCCCTTCTTCTCTTTTCCCCTACCTTCTCCCTTCCTTCCTTTTTTCCTTCCATCTATATTTTTAAACTTTAAAAAATATATATAGTTTTTCTACCTGCTTTGGTGCTTAGTGATTTTTGGATGTTTCTCCCAATCAAGGCCATGATTAAAAATTTAAGATTTGGGGGGCGGGTGCCTGGGTGACTCAGTGGGTTAAATATCTGCTTTTGGCTCAGATCATGATCCCATTCCACTCACTTTCCAGCGGGGAGCCTGCTTCTCCTTCTCCCTCTGCCTGCAGCTCCCCCTGCTTGTGCTCTAGCTCTCCCTCTGTCAAATAAATAAAACAAATAAATAAAATCCTTAAAAAAAAGATTCAAGATTTGGGTACCATAAAAATATTAAAAATTTTATACAGAGTTTGAAGAAGACTACTCCCCCACACACACATAAATCCTATGGGGGGAGATTAAACAATGAGTCATAATTTAAAGCTGAGGTAGGGCTAACTGATGTGTTCTTATACTGAAAGGCACCAGGTAAGGGGGAAGGACGGAAATGGCCAGGTTTTGTGTGGGACGGTTTGGTGCACATTCTTGCATTTACTCCTCCAACCTTGCGACAGACCCCGAAAGCCCCTGTTACTGTCAGGCAGAGTGGGGCCCTGAGAAGCTGAACTCTAAGTGTTAGAGTTGAGTTCTGAACCGAGAGTCTGCTGGTCCGGGAATCAATACTCATTCCCGGACCACCACCCTTTACCGCATGCGGTCATTCAGCCATTGCTACCAATGTCTGTGTAGAATTGGAGGAGGGTCAGTCTGCCTTTGCGCCCCAGCCTCATTACAGTGGGGGGTCATGGAATCACCACCAGGGAGGTGTGGACCAATGCCACCCAGCATCCTCTGAGGATTGTTGAGAACCAGCAGCCACCCACGAACTGCTCTGGAGAGACAGGTAAGGGGTGTTCTTTTCCCCACCACGGAATGGCTAGAAGGCTGTTTGCGTCTCTTATCAGTTTCTTCCTCTCTTCCCCAACGCCCCGCGTTTGGCTCTTTTCTCAATCATCCACATCCCTCTCACCTCCACCCACTTTTGCCTCCTGAATAATCTGTGTGAGCACCCAGACACACCGCTTTTCACTTCATCTCAACATCGGCTGTACTCCCATTGCTGCCCTCGGCACTCCGGCAACATAATTTCATCCGAATAAGCAACATAAGCAGTTACCGGTAGCAAATATATCCGGAGCCTCCCCTCAACAACCAAGTTCTTCCTCCTCTTACACAGAAGTATGATGATGATAATTTTGAGGAGACATTTGGACATTGCTGTACTAATATTCCCAGAGATTAGACCCCAGAACATTTAGGTCAATTTTATTTTAAGGACTGGTCCTTGGGCTTTCTGTACATATATATATTTTTAAAATTTTCACCCACATTACTTATCTTGGAGTTGTCATGTACTTCAACAAAGGTCTTTGGGAGGACATGGGGATCCCCACCATGTGGACACCACGCATGGATCTCAGTTGGGAGCAGGAGGTGTAGCTCTTGTCAATGTCATCTAATCAGAAGATTTAGCAGGTAGGGAGCTTGGGGGCTTTATCCTTAGGTAGAGTTGGGCTTGAAGGAGCGAGGTCTATCAGCTGATTGGCTCTGAAGTCTAGAGAAAACCACTTAACTTCGCTGAGTCTCTGTTTCCTTATCTGAAAAATGGAACCAGGAGCACTGGGTGTTCTATGCAAACAACGAATCATGGAACACTACATCAAAAACTAATGAGGTACTATATGGTGACTAACCTAACTAACATAATAAAAAAAATGAACAATGGAACCATAATAGCTATCTTACAGGTCTGTGTTAGTTGGATCAAAGTTTTGACTCTTGTTCTGCCATTTACTAACTCCATGGTTCTGGACAAGTGGACTTCTCTCAGATTACTTCCTGGCTTTTATGGTATTTTATATATTTCTATAATACTTATATAGTGTTTAGGAGAATATTGGACTTATTATGGATTATTGAGAGGATTCAAGTAAGGGACATATTTGAGACTCTTAGTCTAGGTATGGCACAAAACAAGCACATAAAAAATGATTGGTATTCTTAGGATTCTTGAAATCATACCTATGCTGTTCCTAGGACCATGGTTAGCCCATGACTGAGGTTCAATAAATGTTCATTGCATTTCTCTCCTCCCCCAGAAGCAGTAAATTGTATACTTAGTGATGACCTCCCACTCCTGCGTAAGAATGACACTCCCCAGTTCCCCTCACTTTGCATCTGGTGACACTTCTTACAAGGACATATGTGCCTTAGAAGGAGCTTTACCCTTAAGAATAATAAAGAACCACTTACAGCCTATGATTTCAGAAGTGTAAAAACTCTGTTTGCTTCAGACACCTGTCCTGCAGCCCTCTTCATAATTGGAAAATTTCTCCTTCACAGGCTTTCTTCTGGGTGATGACATTAGCTCCAGAAGGTTCTGTCAAGGTATGATGATCTTTACTATGTCCATCCCTTTTCATTCACGCATTAGCACGGATCAGTCAGGTAAACACCCTGCAGGACAAGACTATGGGAGCAGTACATTTTCAGAAGGGAGAGCAGTAAAATCTTAGAGTGTCCGGAGGAGCAGTGATGGGCTTCAACGGCTGGGAGCTACCCAAGTGGGTCCAGGATTCACTCTGTCTGTTTTCTCAATTTGCCCGGGGACCTGTTCTGTGGGAAGGAGCAGAGCTAGGGCAGGCCCAGCCAGCCTTTCCAGAATCGGGGGGAGCACAGTGGAGAGCGGATCCCCACCATGTGGACACCACGCATGGATCTCAGTTGGGAGCAGGGGGTGTAGCTCTTGCCAATGTCATCTAATCAGAAGCAAAGTGAAGAGTATCAAGTTTAGGGTGAGCTCTGTGTGAAGTGGATCCCAGAAAGAATGAAGAGCATGAGAGAAACAGGAGGAGAAGCTAGGGAGGGTCGAGTATTTAAATAACCGGTAGCCCAGAGAAGTTCGCATCCACATGGGGAAGTTGAAAAACAAAGATAGCAATGAAACTTGTAAGTGAAGCGAGAATTGGGATGTCTGTGGGTAGAATGATAGCAAATAAAGAAGAAAAAGAAATATGAATGATTTAAAAAAAAAAGATTTTATTTATTTATTTGTCAGAAATCACAAGCAGGCAGAGAGGCAGGCAGAGAGAGAGAGGGAGGCAGACTCCCTGCTGAGCAGAGAGCCCGATGCAAGGCTAGATCCCAGGACCCTAAGATCATGACCTGAGCTGAAGGCAGAGGCTTAATCCACTGAGCCACCCAGACGCCCCTGAATGATTTTTTTTTTTTTAATATAAAGAAAGACAAGGTTTCAGAAGTGGCAAACTATGCAGACAGTTCTCTTTGTATTTATTTATTATTATTCTTTAAAGATTTTATTTATTTGTCAGAGAGAGGGAGAGAGAAAGAGAGGAGAGAGCAAGAGAGCAGGGGGAGAAGCAGGCACCCTGCTGAACAAGGAGCCCAATGCAGGACTCGATCCCAGAACCCTCGGATCATGACTTGAGCCAAAGGCAGACTCTTAACAGGCTGAGTCACCCAGATGTCTCCCTTTTTGTATTTAAACGGTACTCTCTAAATATTGTAGTGTCAAAACCAGACCTATGTGAATAAGTGAGGGCCATGTACTAGAGTCCTTCTGTCTGAGCTTACTCACTAGAGCTTAATTACTATTATTTCAATATTTCTAACGTTGTTGTGTAAACAGAGATATCACAAATTCTTTGTAATTCCCGGGTCATAGTGAGATAATGAGGACACAGCCAGATTATGACTTGTGTAATAGAGGTACATATTCCTTGTACCTTTGTAAATCTGAAACCAAGTTTACTGTTCAGATGTGCAAATACAACATGCATATCATTACGATTAATGGTCCACAGAAGGGACCTGGTGAGGCAGCAAAAAGGTTGTTTTCTTAACCGTAATTAGAGTGGCTGGGGAGGGATATTGTGATGCATGAAATATACATGTAGAGGAACTGACAGCGATAGAATGGAGACATTGGCAGTCTTATAGGAATTACACAGAACAGAAATTGATTCCTTCTTGCCAAAAGCTAGGAGAGGCTTTAAAACTCTCCTACCACAGTGAGACGTTGTAGAGCAGTCTTTCTGTGGGCTCACAGGAGAGCTGTGTTTAGAGTAATTGTATAGATGGCAATAACCAATAATACTTATGGAATAATTACCGTGTGCCGTGTGGAGCCCTCCATAGAGCTTACGCCATCGTATAATTAGAATTTACGGAGTAACAAATAAACACAGACATGGTTAGAACCAATGAAGGAATAAAGATTCTGTGTTATAGAAAATAGCAACATTTTTGTTTGTTTGTTTATTTTTAATTTAATTTAATTTTTTCAGTGTTCCAAGACTCATTGTTTACACACCACACCCAGTGCTCCATGCAATTGATGCCCTCCTTAGTACCCACCACCAGGCTCTTTGAGTACTTGCAGAAAGGCTAGAAATTCTTTGAAATTTGTAGGTAAATTCTGATACCATCCGATAATGTTTGGTGTGGTTTGTAGGAACAGATGGAGTGCAACAAGGATTGGCAGATGACCCCAAAACAGGGCAACAAAAAACCAGGGCCAGAGAAGAGACTGGTTCTCGGCTGCATCTCTTATTAGGGAGATATGACTAGGTAGGAAGAGAGCAGCGTTGTAACTCAATGAGTGTTTGGGGTGTGGGTTGTTTCATGTACATTCCTACTTAAGTTCATCTGATAATAAACCATACTTAATTTATCATACAATTCTATGTTCTTTTATGGTCTTGATGAAGTCTCAGCTTGAAGGAACTTTGAGCATTCCTAGCTCCTGGATGCAGCCGTGGATGAGGGCCCGTGGTTGTAGATCATATTCACCAACTTAGATGCTTACAATGTACTGTGAGTGACATAAGCAGAATAGAAAACACCGTGTGTGACATGATTCCATTTTGTAAAACAGTGTTGTTTATTAGTATTAAAAAATAGGAAACAGGGGTGCCTGGGTGGCTCAATCAGTTAAGCACCTGACTCTTGATTTTGGCTCAGGTCATGATCTCAGGGTCATGAGATCGAGCCCTGTGTCTGGGCTCTGTGCTCAGCATGGAGTCTGCTTAAGACTCTCTCTCTTTCTGCCCATCCCTCCTCTCCCTACCTCCTACCCCCTGCAGTCTCTCTCTCTCTAAAAATTTAAAAAAAAAAAAAAAAGGAAACAACTAAAAGTCTAACGGTGAAGCAGTAGTTAAATAAATTCAGTCATATGCATATGCAACCACTAAAAATGTGGTTGCAGAAAAATATTGCTCACACAGTGTTCATCATCTATTGTTAAAAAGAATAAAACATAGTCCCAAATAATTGATCCCTTTTTTTTTAATAAAAGGAAATTTATGCATTGCCAAAACATTTCTCAGTACAGATATTAATACATTAACATTTATGCTCTGGGTGGTGAGGTCGCAGCTGATTCTTTAAATAAAATTTAAAGACTCTTTTTTCTGAACAGTTTGAGATTTGCAGACAATTGAGAGAACTCCTCAATGTTATTTAATTTACCTTTGGACTCTTCTATCTTGTTTCTTTCTTTCTTTCTTTTTTTTTTTTTAAGATTTTATTTATTTATTTGACAAACAGAGATCCCAAGCAGGCAGACAGGCAAGCAGAGAGAGAGAGAGGGAAGCAGGCTCCCTGCTGAGCAGAGAGCCCGATGTGGGACTCAATCTCAGGACTCTGAGATCATGACCTGAGCCGATGGCAGAGGCTTAACCCACTGAGCCACCCACGTGCCCCCTTCTATCTTGTTTCTTATCTGAAAAATAAAGACAACCAGTTAAAGACCTAGTCACACTCTTTACATAGTCTCCTGTAGCTTATACAGCATGTAGTCTCATCATCTCCAGCAGTGATATAGTCAAATTCAGAATGCACTAAAATATTGAACACATTGAGAATAGTCTCTGTGATTAGCATATAGCTTCAGCTTTGTGACTTAAAAAATCCTTGCTGCATCTTAAGCAAGCCTGCTAACCAGCAGGGACCTTTTTCTTGCTCCAGCAATTTCCTAACTATTGGGAAATTCTCCTGGTCAGTTACCATGCCAGCAGCCCCAACTCGACCTTCCCGGTTTCCAAGTATCATTTGCCTTTTCTACCAAATCCCAATCTCTCAGCCATCGTGAAACAAATTCAACAGAGTGGCACAGTATGCGTTGCCCCAGAACAAATGGAAAGGTGAGGAAAGTGCCTCTACCAAGTGATCTCTTTACTTAGAGATCAGATAGGGTAGGGGTTGACTGTTTGGACATCTGACAGCCACTTAAAAAACTCGGTCTCAGTCCGACTCTGCCACCTACTTACTGTCAGATTCTGGAGAGCTTGTTAAAACCCCTGGGACTCAGTTCCTTCATCTGAGAAACGAGAAGAATAACAGAATAAGAACCTAATAGACTAGATAATACAATACGATACAGAATAATAGGGCTGGTGTGAGGTGGCAAGATCAGGTCTGTAAAGCACTGAACAGGATGTTTGGTACCGAGAAGGCATGCTGTGGGTAGACCAGGTGCCTATTTACATACATAGCTGTGATCACATCTGAAAGTCCCCAGATGCTTAAAATGGATACTTTGTACGAAGCCTGTGTATGAGAGGCATCTTAAAGTGTGGAAAAGTATCAAGCTGACTGGTCTTTTGAGAATATTAGATATTCCAGGGGAAAGGCAATAAAGAGCTAATTCGGATAAATTATCTTCTGTTTTGCTTGTCACGAAATTATGACAAGGAGTGTTAATAAAAGAATTAAACTATAAGTGACCCTCAGAAATATCGTTAAAAACTTTGACCTCCATGATTATGTCTATTAAAATGACTTCCTGAATACCTTTGGATGTTGCGTGGGGCATGGCTGTTAATTTTTCTATTGTACTCAAGTTAAATTTAAAATAGATAATATCAGGGTGCCAGGCTGGCTCAGTCAGGACAGCTGGAGACTCTTGATCTCAGGGTTGTGAGTTCGAACCCCATGGTGGGTGTAGAGATTACTTTAAAAAAAAAAATAGAAATAAAACAGATATTATCAAAACTATTTTTCTTTGTGAATCTATATCAGAAAATGGTTTTCAAAACACATGCTATCACATGTGACTCTTCTGAACACGAGTCACTGAAAATTGTATCAGCATTGAAACTGTGGGAGCATTTCTTACAGTTTATTTTGAGGAGGGGGCCAGCCTACCATTCCAAATGTTCTCTGTAGTTGTGTGATTGAAGAGGGTGTTGGGATTCAAAGTGTTGGGATTCAAAGGTTCAGTCATAAGGACTCTCTAAAGATTTCTTTCATCTGAGTGATATAGTGGTACCACGAACGGTATTTGACCTTCAAATCTTGAAGCCATTGTTTCTGATTCCCTTCTTTTAAGCAAGTATGTAAGAATAAGGAGACTTTGCCATAAATGCTGCTGTGGGATCATTAGCAGCGAGAAACGGAAGCTGAAGTCCTTGCTAATTGTGACCGTAGTCACTTTGTGGACCATGGAAAGAGCTGCCGAAATTGCGAAGTGACTGATTGCAAGTCCAAGTCCTACGGTGGGGGAGAGACTATTTACAAGCTGGGTAGAATCGAGGCTCATTCACTTACATTCAGCATTTCCAAAGATTCACACTGTGAATCATGAAACTGACACTGGCATCACATGGATGCTGAATGTCACCACATCAAACGCCCGGCTGGCGTCAGGGAAGGAGGCCTGATGTCATTGTATGTTTGGCCTATATGTTTTCTTAACCCAACAGCTGGCTTCCTGTGAAACTTAGTCAATCTGAGTGGAATGTCTCCATCAAGGACATGGAGATCTTTCAGGATAATTCTTCCATCTTAGTTCTGCTTGTGACCATCATTCTGCCAAATGCCCATCCTGAACACAGTTTCTGAATTACACAACTGAGAGAACAGGGAGAAACGTTTGCTGAGTGGCATACTACAGAGCTCATACCGAGCTGGGGGGGAAATTAGAACAAAAGTTACCTTAGCCAAGTCAAATCCCACTTTGTGTTTCCATCACAATTACACGGTACCGGTTCCAAGTGTTACATTCGCCTCAACCAACTTGGCAAGCTAGGACTTGCCTTGGGCTTGGCACCTTATGCCGGGAGTGTTATTAGTATGCAGTACTCTTTTTGGGGGGAACTTTAAAAGTTTTAAATACCCAGTAAGTAAAAGCCTCTATTGTATGGGGAGAGTGAACACTTTTAAGCTTTAAGAATGTATATGTAGCCTGACCTAAGGCGAGTGATTAAAATAGAACAAATTAGACTTGCGTTATTCAGATCAGTGCTTTTGCTGAGTTCCTCAAGGCAAATGCTGGGCTTTCTTGGAAGCTAGCGTGGTCATCAGGTCGGCCCTCCTGCCTCTAGACGTCACCAGATTAGAGTTTCTATACCGTCTCCATCTTTGGAATTCTTAGCTTGGATGGATCAAGCAACTTCTGCCAAGACTGTAAGATTTCTGGAAGGTGGTGCAGGCTTTTATCCAGCATTGTAGCCCCAGGGCCGACCACAGTGCCTGCTCTGGACAGAAAGGTTGTGTCCTCTCAGAATTCATAGGTTGAAACCTAATTCTCAGTGTAATGGTATCCGAAGTGGGGCCTTTGGGAGGGGCTTAGGTCATGAGGGTGGAGCTTTCAAGAATGCAATTAGTGCCCAGATAGAAGAGACCCCAGAGAGCTCCTTTGTCCCTTCTGCCATGTGAGGGTACAGCCAGGGAGACACAGCCAGAAGACGGCCGTCTCTGAACCAGGAAGTGGGTTCTTACCAGACTTCGAATCTGCTGGCGCCTTGATGTTGGACTTCGAAGCCTCCAGAACTATGAGAAGTGAATTTCTGTGGTTTATAAGGCACCCGGTCTATGGTATTCTGTTACAGCAGTCCAAGTGGACTAAGACACAGATAGTGGGCATTGAGGTATCTGGATCGAACACTTACTTTGGCATTTAGATTTGACAACGTGAAGCAAACCACCCGTGAATACTTTGTACATATTTATTCACTGGCTGATCAGCAGTTAGATTATTCTGGAAATAAATCGTTCATATTGCTTTTGCCCTTCAAATGATCACATTATGCACACAGATCGTAATCAAGACGTGGACATTATGTGAATTAGGAATTAATTATGATTTAAAAAAGTAAAACAATGCACCTAATGGCATCGAGTGGTTCACCGCTGGGGAATGTGGTTTCTTCCTGTTTAGGATCCTTCCAGTATGGTGAGCTAGTCTGCCTCAGCGGACGCCTGCGTGCCCAAAGCCTGCACATCTCAGTGGCTCTGTGGTAAAGGGGACCAGCCACTAACTCAACAGGAAGACCAAGCTGGAGGAAACCTTTGTGGACTCTTGCATCCCTAAAATGTTCTAAATCCATAAAAACCCACCTAATAAAATAGCTGCTCTTAGAAGCCATATTTTCTGTGATAGAAAACTCCTCAAGTTGTTACTTGTTGAAAAGACAAAATTAGGGGCACCTGGGTGGCTCAGTGGGTTAAAGCCTCCGCCTTCGGCTCAGGTCATAATCTCAGGGTCCTGGGATCGAGTCCCGCATCGGGCTCTCTGCTCGGTGGGGAGCCTGCTTTCCCCTCTCTCTCTGCCTGCCTCTCTGCCTACTTGTAATCTCTGTCTGTCAAATAAATAAATAAAATCTTAAAAAAAAAAAAAAGACCTTATCTTTACTCTTCTACTGGTTGCCTGGCTGCCAGTTGCTGGGCTCAAACCTGGCGTTTTGTGTCTTAGCCTAAGTAGGAGAGGCTGAGCTTCTGCCCGCAGCCCTGGTCTGCTTTCTGCTGCTGATGGGGAGGCTCTCACATTTGTTTCCACGTTGACTGAACTTTGGGCTTGGGTTCTGGAGCTTGCCGTGTCCCTCACAGGGTCGGGACACATCCTGGAAGCGGCCTGGCTTTCGGCTCCCCCCACGTTCTCTGTGGGTGAACTCAGGCGACCAACAACTCGGTGACTCCAACAGATGTTTTTGTCTCTAAGCCTTGGGCACCTTGCCCTGCCGTCTCACATACAGAGGGTGATGCCGGGCACCCTGCCCGATGCCACCGGGAATGAGCACAGCCCCAGGGAGTACTGCCAAGTGGTGTCGGCGAGCTGCTTTCTGGGGCCCAAGGGGCCACCAGTTCCACGCACTGGTCTGCTTCCTCAGAACGCCATCAAGGGGACATGCTGGCTGGAGCCTGTCACTGCTTTGTGCAGCTGTCACTTCTCTACATTCTGTTTGAAGCCCTTTTGTTTACACATTGCATTTGCCTTGTTGTGCAATTGTGGTGACCGGAGGGGTTTGCTGGCCAGAAGCCATGGGTTTCATGGCTGTGTCTGGAGCAAAATATTAGTGGGAAAAACATGCTGCCCTGAGTGCATTCTGGTTCAACCCTTAAGATTGAAGTCACCTAAACAATGGATAAGAAAGAAACCTCCGCCAGTCAACCCAGCTGACATACACCCACTTTTGGTAGGAGCCTGGCCTGGTGGAAAAGCACTGAGCTTGTAGACCGAGAGCGGGGCTGCAGGTCTGGGCTCACCAGGGATAAGCTGAGTCCTTTGCGTGTTTTTTATTTGCTTTTAATTCCTTCTGATTCCCATTTTAACAGGTTTCATTGGCACTGATACGTTTCTCTAACTGAAAAGAAAATAGGGGCGAATGGGTGTGTCACTTTGTTAGTCCAACTCGTGGAGCCTTGATTGCCTCACCTGTGTAATAGCGTTGAGTTCGTTTTTCAACAGACAATCAGCAGTATTTTCCCTTGCTGGGCTCTGGCCTGGGTTCCTGGAGCTGTGGTGAGAAAGACTGAGTCCTGCCCTAGCGGAACTCTTTGTCCGCTGGCCAGAGCCATTGTTCAGAGAGAAATCCCAAAGCAAAGAACACAGGGCCCTTATGGAGATAACAACCCAGAGCCTTCCGAATAAGACACCAAAGAAACTATTGTGCTGGGAGGGTCAGGCTCCAGCCACAGGCGGGTTCTGAGCTGAGTCTAGAAAGTTGAATTGGGCTCGTGTCGAGCTACGATGAAGCAGGGCTTGGAGCAGAAGGAAGCAGGGGCGATGTATTTAGAACAAAAGGGAAAGCAGATTTCGGTTACCAAAGGGCAATGGGGTAGCATTTGGAAGCAGGGAGATGCTGCTCCTGGAGGGGGATAGATGCTGGAGAACCAAACACATTGCAGGGACGTGTTGTTCCTGCAGGAGCAGTAGAATGAGTATTGCCAAGATCTCATTCTGATGTAATGATTCAGGGTAAAGAAATAAAACAGTAAGCTTCATTAATACACAGTGTCTCCAGCAAAGAAGGTCATCGTTTGGTGGTACTTTTGATTAAAACAAACAAACAAACAAAAGCAACCTATAAAAACCAAAGCTCTTGGGACGCCTGGGTGGCGCAGTTGGTTGGACGACTGCCTTCGGCTCAGGGCGTGATCCTGGAGTCCCGGGATCGAGTCCCACATCGGGCTCCCAGCTCCATGGGGAGTCTGCTTCTCCCTCTGACCTTCTCCTCGCTCATGCTCTCTCTCACTGTCTCTCTCTCTCAAATAAATAAATAAAATCTTTAAAAAAAAAAAAAAAAAAAAAACAAAAACCAAAGCTCTTTTCTTCAAAGAGGAAATATCTTCACACGTTTCCAGTGCCAAAAAGTATTGGAAATTTCTCCTTCCCATCCCATCCTACATTAGCCTGGTTGCCATCTCCCTCAAAAAGTAAGCAGTTTGTTTATCCACCTAAGGACTCCATTAGTTACAAATATTTCTTTCCTTTAAAAACAAATGGCAGCATTATGTATAACATTGCATGTTTTCATATGTTGTTTTTTTTTAAATTGAACAGAGTATTGGAGTAATCGTAATCATTTACTATATATTCTTCATTTATAGCTTTATCATATCCCATAATGTGTTCTAAGTAATAAATCCCCAGCTAATGAATAGTTAGGTTTTTTCCTTTTTACCTCTTTGACAACTTGCTTCAGGAAATAATCTTAAAACATACGCAAATCTTCATATGTATAAGCATCTTTGTAGGATAAATTCTTAGAATTGATCAACTAAAGTGATGTGAATTTTTGAAATTCTGTAGTTTCTGCTAAATTTTTTCCCCATAGGTTGAACAGTTTACACTCCTATCAACAATGTCTAAGAGTAACTGTCCCTCCTCATTCTCACAAACAGGTGTTCTCAGACATGGAATTTTGTAAGAGAAAACAGTATCTCAGTGTAGTTTCTATATCTACTCCTTCTACCAAGGGAGGATATGCATGTTTCTACATTTATAAGTCATTTGGATTTCTTTTTCCATGCATTTTCATTTATGTGCTATCTAGTTTTACTTCGTGTTGAGTATATCACTCAATTAAAGCTAAGCCCTTTCTTAGGGTCTATAAGTCCTATGATTTGGTCCTCAGGCATCTGAGAATTTAATGCGGACTGGAAAATAGAGGGGAAAATTTATGAAAGAAGATCATCAAAATGGGGAAATGATGCCAAAACCATCTAGACACTAAGGTCAGGTACTAATTCTTCCTTTGAAGGCTTCCATGTACGAGGGATGTCTCCTTAGGAAAGTATTTTGATTTCATAATGGATATTGGGAAGTAATATTTGTATTATGAAAACTTGTGTTATCTTCCACTTTGATAGAAACTAACTTTTTTTCCACAAACTAATAAAAATTGTGTTATAGATTCAAGAGCAAGTAATTTTTTTATAGTAACAAATTCAGGGTTATATTAGCAAAGTGAAACGGAACACTGAAGCAATCTTCTGGATTTCTCTGCTACTAGCTAACTACCTCATTTGCTGCATGCATATGGTAGAATTCAATTTTTTTTTCTGTTACGGCAGTCAACTGTTTTCCAGTATTAATTGTTCTACTCAACTAGAATTTTTCCTGGCCATAAAGAACGTTGCCCCAGCTAAATAAATTCACTGTTTCTCAGCCCCTTTAAAGCTAGATGTGGCAATGTGATTTTGTTCAAGCAATGGGATATGAGCAGAAATGATACATGGTATATTCAAGTCCATACCCGAAAAGGCTGCATACAAACATCCATTGTATTTCCTCCCTTTATGCTGGTTGGGATATAGATGTGATGTCAGCTACAGAAGCCACCTTGCACCCAGAAATGGATAACATGCTGGAGTCTTGAACTTCTGTTTAAAAACTTCTTTAAAAAAATTGCCATTTGTGGTGCCTGAGTGGCTCAGTGGGTTGAGCCTCTGCCTTTGGCTCTGGTCATGATCTCGGGGTCTTGGGAGTCCCGCATTGGGCTCTCTGCTCAGTGGGAAGACTGCTTCCCTCTCTCTCTGCCTGCCTCTCTGCCTACTTGTGCACTCTCTCTGTGTCATATAAATAAGTAAAATCTTAAAAAAAAAATTACCATTTGTCTGAGTCTTTTGGTCACAGCATCTCAACTTGTATCTCCAAGAGTGCAATTTGCTTCACAGTAAACTTCCCCCCAAATATAGTGTCTTAAAACAATAATCATGTAACAGCTTATGATACTGTGGATTGTCTAGGCTACGCTCTGGCTGGGAAGTTGTTTTCCTGGTTTTGCCCAAGTTCACTTACATGACTACCAATAGCTAGTGTGAATCTTCTAGGGGATCATTGGCTCTGGATGGCCTTACTCATGTGACTGGCAGTTAGCTGGGGAAATGGCAGCACGTGACCCAGGTGTCTCTAGCAGTTAGCAAGAAGTCTGGGCTTCTCTACATTTGGCTGAAATTTCAAAAGCAGTAAGAGATAGCAAGCCCCATTCACGTTTCACAGCTCTGCGTGTGATCATTCACGTTTCACACCTCTGCGTGTGTCAGAGTTGGTAATGTCACATGAGCTAAAGCAAATCACACTTTACAAATCACTAGCCAAGCCAGAGTCAACGTGGGATGGACTAACCAAGGCAGTATGTTTTCAGAACGTTTGTCAACAGACTATTGGTATGTGGGCCTGGATAATTCTTTGTGGTGGGGGCAATTCTGTACCTTGTAGGATGTTCTCCAGCATCCCTGGCCCTTACCTATTAGATGTGAATGACAGCTGTCCCTGCAGTCCCTAGGTCATGAAAACCAAACATGGCTCTAGACACTGCCAATCTGGGTGGCGAAATTGCCTTCAGTGCAGAGTCACTGGTTTATAGGGAGATAGGAATCTGCTGTAGACCAGTGGGGTTATTGATGCAACAGTCTACCACATACAACAATTGATATAGTGCCTTTTCCTTGCTCTGTTGTTAACTTTACATTCTGAAGTCATGCTGATTATTTATACTGCAATGTGTGTATGTATTTGAAAGGCTGTTTTTAAGTTTGGGGACTCAGCCCTTCTTCTCGGAGCTTCATTGTTTGTGATTCTGACTTTTAGTTGGAGACTTCATTAGCATAGAATTGACCTTACATCTTAGAAACTATTATAGATTATGATAGATTGGATTATTGTATCTAAATCCTAGTTTCCTCTCTGCAATGCATGTTTTCCGATTGCCACGTGACTTAGATATGCCTGGC
This sequence comes from Neogale vison, assembly GCF_020171115.1. Taxonomy (NCBI): domain Eukaryota; kingdom Metazoa; phylum Chordata; class Mammalia; order Carnivora; family Mustelidae; genus Neogale; species Neogale vison. Next base: position 113,375,369 of record NC_058095.1, on the reverse strand, counting down.
AGAAGACAGATACACATCTTTGTCTTTGGGCTTGGCCATGTGAGTTATTTTGGCCAGTAGAAGGTATAGGTGAGAGGGCTAATTCTGGGCAGAGGCCTTAAAAGCATGTTTCTGCTGGTTTCTCTTGTGCTTCTTCTTTCTTCCATGAAAATATCATGTCCTCGATAGGAATTACTCCTTCTGCCTTGTTCCTTTTAGGAAAAAACTTGTGAAGCAGACCCGAATTTGACCTAGACTCTGAAACAGAGGTACCCAAGCTCCCCCACTGACACTAAGTGAGAAATGAAGACTCATTGTTGTAACACTAAAATATTTGGAATTAATTATAGCATTATCCCAGCAGGGGTTGACAAAAACAATTTCTATGTTTAAAATTCTATCAAGTCATTTTTATTAGGAAAGCACCTAACCATTGTAGAAAAATTAGAAAATTAAGAAAATTCTCCTATAATCCCACTGTCTAAAGAAAAGCCATTGTCAACATGTTTTAAAAGATTTTATTTATTTATTTGAGAGAGAGACAGAGATACTGACAGAGAGCACAAGTGGAGAGGGGTGGGAGAAACAGGCTCCTTGCTGAGTAGGGAGCCTGACACAGGGCTTGATCCCAGGACCCTGGGATCATGACCATAACTGAAGGCAGACACTTAACCGACTAAGCCACCCTGGCTGGTGTCCCCGTTGTCAACATTTTGATGTACGCATTTCCAGATATTTTCTGTGTATATTAATTTGTCCTTTCATTTAACAAATAGATGTATAGATTTTGATCTGCTTACCAGAAACTAGATGCAGTTAGATACAGCAGGGTCTAAGATGAACATGTCCCTGCCCTCGAGGAGATTATATTCAGGTGGGAAAATAACATGAATGATTCTGAAGCAACTGAACATTCATTTACAATCTGGTAGATACAGTGTGCTAAGACAGTGTCTAACGAGGGCATGATGTGGTCTGAGGTCAGGAAAAGCTTTCCTAAGGAAACAGTATGTTATGCACGTTATAATGTATTGCAAACATTGTAATACATAATGTTTCATACATTAAAATGCATACATAATTTCATATATTATAAGCATAGTTCTCTTACATATAAATACAATATATATATTACCTAGTACATTCTCTTCAATAGACAATATAAAATGAACATCTTTCCACATTAATAAATATTTTTACATTTTAATAGCTGTGTCACATGCCACTGATATGTATTTATCATGCTTTATTCAACCAGTCCCTTGGTGTGGGACATCTGGGCCTCTTTTCATTTTTAGTTCCTCTAAGCAATCTTGTAAGGGACATTCTGGCAAGGACTCTAGTATGTTTGTTGAAGAGAAATAATTGTGGTGAAAATTAGTAAAATGCTGTGAAGCAAATTTCTGTAACATATCCTGACCTCGCATATCCCCTATGGAAGCATAATGGAAATATTTATTTTTGAAATAAAATTTCTCATGTTTTGTCAGCTACACTCAGTTAGTCATTCCTGAAGATCCTCAGGGAAAATTTAGACTATCTTTCCTGGATGAAGATTTATTGGTGGTAGATAGGGGCAGAATGTCAAGAGAAATAATATGTGTATACAAAGTTAAGACAGCCAGAATACCACCTCTGCTTTTCCAAATCAGGATGTGATCTGTTGTCATAATACTTATTACTGGTTGAGCTTTTTTTTCTTCTTTCTTTTCTTTTCTTTTTTTTTTTTTTTTCTTTCTCTCTCTTGTGTGTGTCAGTGTGGTTACTGTTACTTCATCTGTGGCCTGTTTCCAAAAACAATGAGTGAGTCTCCGCAAAATAATCACTAGAGTATCTGATTCTTTCGTGAGTAATAGACCAGGAAAGTGCACTAAACAAACAGTGTAAAGTGAATATATTGCAGAGATCGAAATTGTCTGAGTGAAAACAAAGTATGATAAAATAATAGAACTCAAAAAAAAAAAATGGAACTCACACGATTCGTTCTACACAGAAAAAAGATGCCTGACATTCTTATTTTGTTTAAGATGTAGTACTTTAGAAGTGTACATTCAGGAAGGATATAAAATATAATTTTTATCAGGTTTAACAGTGCAAAGTTGTAATATGGTATTTTGATTTTATAATATGGACAGATCCATTTACCTTGTGGTTGGCTGTGAAGTAAACTGGCACATATATGTCTGTGTTACACTCATCAACTATGAGCAAATACTTTCGAATTGTGAACCCAAGGGAAGAAAGTAGTAAAAAAGTCTTGTGAATTTCAGTTTACTCAGGTGCCATAAATACGACGCAGGCACATTTGTAATTTGGGGCACATTTTTAGCTTAAGTGGCTACCTGTAATTGAATGACCATCAAAAATGGGATTATCTGGGAGGCCTTCCTTCTTTTTGGTTAAACCTGGATCAACTCACATTTTACAGCATTTTGTCCCCCAGGAGATAATGGAATCTACAGCTCTCTACTTTAAGTCAATGGCCTTGAATCAGTCAGTAGTATTCTAAGTAAAAAAAATATATAAGCTAGCCCATCAGAGGAAATTTCTCTCATTGTCTAAAACATCAGATTCTTGCAGTCAGGTACATTTCTTATCTCTCTTTTTCCTTTGGAAGGGGTTAGATCAAAAGATAAGGGGAAAAGATTCAGGGACCTCAGAAATTCTCAGTTTTAACGGTAAAATTATGGTTACAATACTTTATTCTGTGTTTCGTACTAGAATGAAGCATCCTTCTAAATGGTGATTTGGCAATGTCCATTTTATAGCAACATCTGGGGCTCAGCAATGTAACTGACAACTCTGTCCTGTAAGAGGGGGTCTCGCTACTCAGCTTGACTGTCCTCTTAGAAAATTGACAGTGAAACTCAGTTTACTCTTTCATCAAATTTATACTGAGTGCCCCCCAACAAAGTATCTCCTGGGTCTCTAACTTCTTGGAGCTGAAAGTCTGATGGAGGAGACACATAATACATGGTAAACAAAATGAAAAATTGAGGTCAGTCTGTGTAAGCAGTTAAGGTGTATGAAGATGGAGACTGAGGTGTAGGGGAGGAGAAGGAGAGTCACTTCAGACAGAGGGGAGGAAGGCCTCTCAATCAGTGAAAAGCTGGGAAGAAGTCAGCATGAGTGTTTATTAATGGCTAGAGGGGCAGTGTCTCTGATAGGGCCCAACCATATCCATATACCATCCGACCGTATCATCCATCCAACCATACCCAGCCAACCTAGTAGGACTTCGATCAAGAGTGCAGAATGAATGGTTGGATGCATGGGGGAGTCAGATGTACTTGGGGTAGAGAGATGAGCCTGGGGAGCAGATCAGTGTGACTGTGGCACCGTGGACAGGGTGAAGGGGGCTGAGAGGTGAGGGCTGGGGGGGTCCTCTTAGTAAGGAGTTTGAATTTGCATGTCAGGGGAATTCACTTGAAGGTTTTAGGATGGAAGTAATCTGAATATTGCTTTTAAAATTTGTCTAATATTAAAAAAATTTGTCTAATATTACCACAAAGATCCAAAATAATCTTGAAAAAAAGAACTAAAGTGGAGGCCTCACATTTCTTGATTTCAGAAATTATTATAAAGCTACAACAAACAAAACAGTGGGTTACTGGCATAAAGACAGACATGTGGACCAATATAATGGCTAGAAAACCCAGAAACAAACTCTCAGTCAAAATTCCTTTGATAAGTGTGCCAAAATCTTTCAGAGGGGAAAAAGACAGTCTTTTTAACAAATGGGGTTGGAAAGCTGGATATCCGCATGCAAAAGAATGAAGTTGTATCCTTACCTTATGTCATAGACAAAAGTTAACTAAAAAGTGGACCTGCACGTAAAATCCTTAGAAGGAAACAGAAGGAAAGCTTCATTGGACTTGGCAATGATTTCTTGGTTATGACACCAAAAGTACAGGCAACAAAAGTAAAAATAAATAAATTAGACTACACCAAAACTTGAAACTTCTAAGTATCAAAGGACATAATCAGCAAAATAAAAAGGCAACCTGCAGAATGAGAGAAAACATTTAAAAATCACACATCTGATAAATGGTTGTTATCCAGAATATATGAAGAACATCTACAATTAAACAACAAAAAAAAACAAATAATCTGGGCATGAGCAAAAGACTTGAGTGGATGTGCTTCCAAAGAAGATACACAAATGGCCAATCAGCATATGAAACGATGTTCAACATCACTAATCATTAGAGAAATGCTATTCAAAACAACAATGAAATATTACCTCATACTCATTAGGATGGTTATTATCAAAGAGACCCAGAAAAAAAATAAATGGTGGCAAGGACCTTGTGCACTGTTGGTGGGAATGTGAAATGTTTTAGCCACTATCGAAAACAATATGGTGGTTCCTCAAAATATTAAAAATAAAACTACTTTATGATGTAGCAATTCCACTCCCAGTACATATCCAAAAGAATTGAAAAAAGGGTCTCAAAGAGATATTTATTCATCCATATTTGTGGTAGCATTATTTATGATAGCCAAAATGTGGAAATAAATGTCCATTGATGGATGAATCGACAAATAAAATGTGATCTACATATACAAAATATTATTTAGCCTTAAAAAGGAAGGAACTTTTGTCATATGCTATACAATAGATGAACCTATGGCAAGTGAAATAAGCCAGTCACTAAAAGGCAATCACCATTTGATTCCATTTACATGTGCTACGTAGTGTAGCCAAATTCATAGAGAGAGAAAGCAAAATGGTGGTTGCCGGAGGCTGAGGGAAGGGTATATAGAGCATTATTGTTTAACGGGTATAGAGTTTTAGTTTTGCAGGGTGGAAAATTTCTGGAGATTACACAGAAATGTGAATATATTTAACACTACTGAACTGTACACAAAAATGGTTAAGATGCCAAATTTTATGTCATGTGTATTTTGTCACAAGGTATTTAAGTTAAGCCTAATATTATGCCTATAAGCAGGACACATGTAAAATGTGTCCTTCCTGTCCTTTGGGTATGCCCCTGAGGCTCTTCTCTTGGTCAACGACATGCCAGGTGAACCAGTGTTCATATTAAGCCTTCTTGGTTTCTGTGACTAAGTTCATCCTCCTCCTGAATGGAAACCCCCCAGCAGGAACTGCTCTGCCTCCTTGAGGCCCCAGGGCAGCCTGGCCAGTCTTCCCTCCACGAATGTTTGCCTCTTCCTCAGAGGTGAAAGGCCGTGACATTGATGTTCCCGACAGTCTCAGAGATTAAGAGCTAAAAATGAGGTAAGTCAAGATCTAGCTCCATGGACATTGGGAACATTACCCTGGGCGCTCACTAGTGATTGAATGACAGATACCACTGCTCCAGCCTAGGCTTGGGCACGTTCTGAATGAATCGATCAAGCTGATACCCATAAAAAGCACTAGACGGTGATTGGCAGAAGCATATACTGAAAAAATTTCTGTTTAGTTTCTTTGCAGTTCTTTGTATAGTTGGACATTATTGGTTTTATTTTTTATTTATTTGTTTCTTTGTTTATTTTTGTTCTGGTAATTTCAGCCTCTCATTTCTTTTCTTCTCTCTCTCTCTTTTTTTTATAATGTTCAGTTAGCCACTATGTAGTCCAACATAAGTTTCTGTTGTAGTGTGTAATGACTCATTAGTTGTGTATAACACCCAGGGCTCATCCCAACACGTGCCCTCCTTAAAAATGTGAGTATGTGTAAACAAAGGAGTCACAAAGTTTTCCTGCATCAAGTTTGCTCCGGCTTGGAGTACACAATGCCTGAACTGACTGAAAGTGTCCAACCGTCGATTACTGAAATGACCCCAACATTTCTCCACATCCACCTCAGACCTGAGCTTCCGATCATCATATCTTGGTACGATCCTACTATTTCAAACCCTCTGCAAACACAGATGGTGGGTGACGTGGAGAGAAAGAGGCAGAGGAAAGAGAAAAGATGGGGAGAGAGAAGTTGGGGGGAAGGAAGGGAAGGAAGAGCAATGGAAAAATCTATTCCCTGAGTCTGTCAATCAGGGGTTCTGAAACTAGACTGATCCCCAGGGCCACACGATCATGTCACCACCTGGATGGTTGGATGAGGCCTGAGCTGAGAATTTGCATTCCTAACCTGGTCTCAGGAGATGCTGCTGCTGCTGCTGGCCCAGGGCCATGTCTCCAAAGTGCCTGGTCTTAATCACCTCTGAATAGTAGATTCACCTGAGAGGCTTTGAAAAATCCTAGGGTCCAGGCCATGCCCTAGATCAGAGGAGTCAGAGTCTCTGAAGACAGAACCCAGATGATAGTATTTTTCAGAAGTTCTCAGTGTGTCCAAGGAAATGGCTGAGGTGGAAGACCACAGCGTTGGGCCCTTGCTCCTCAAACTGAGCTGGGCTGCCCAGTCGCTGGGGGGAACCTGCTAGAGATGCAAACTCTCGGGCTCCACCCTGGACCGCTGAGTCAGCATCTGCACCTAACAAGCCAACATCGTAAACTTCGACCAGCACAGGAACACCTGGGGAGAAATCAGGCCCTGCAGAGAGACTCTGTCATGCTGGTTGTAGGTCGGGAACCTAACATCCGCAGAAACAGGAAACGTGCTGCTGCGGTCACACTGCACAGAGCCTTCAGAGCAGGAGAGCACCAGGGACTGAGCCCTCGGAGCAACATTGCTTTGAAATACATCCAAATGCTGCTTCTTGCAATGAGCCTTTCGTTTAAAAAAATCAGATGAGAAGAATGAGATTAAACGTTTCAATCTTTAAATGGACATGTTCTTCTGAGTATTAAAACGGTCACTTTTGGGACGCCTGGGTGGCTCAGTTGGTTGGACGACTGCCTTCGGCTCAGGGCGTGATCCTGGAGTCCCGGGATCGAGTCCCACATCGGGCTCCCAGCTCCATGGGGAGTCTGCTTCGCTCTCTGACCTTCTCCTCGCTCATGCTCTCTCTCACTGTCTCTCTCTCTCAAATAAATAAATAAAATTTTAAAAAAATCTTTAAAAAAAATAAAAAATAAAACGGTCACTTTTGCACGGAATGTGCTTAAAATACCAATGGCTACCATCACAATCGCTAGTAGCATCAAGAGTATCTGCCGACTGAGTGATTCTCCTTGGGTGGTTGTTTCAGGGTCGGCGGCTTCATGGGCCCACCATGTCACCACCAAGGTGCATTTGATCACCTATTTTCCAGATGCTGTTTTGTGAACTTAAAGGAAGAGCCTGAAGTGCGAGATAGGAAGTTCTGTTCTCATCAAAACCCAGAAAAAACAAAAATAAAACAAAACAAAACATAAAAAATCAGAAGTGGCTCACATGGTGGAAAACTACCAGAAGAGGCACAGACCCTAGCAAAGGAAGGGGGGTAAGCACAGGCGCTCTGGAGCCCTTTATATTCAGGAGCTGTATATTCAGGTTCAAATCCTGCCCCTGCTACTTACTACCTGTGTGTCCTTTGCTAGACCATTGACTTATCTGTTACTCATTTCCTTCATCTATAAAATGAGCGTGATGATGAAAACCATCCCTACCTCACAGGTTGTTAAGAGGATAAAATGAGCTAGTATTTGTCAAACTCTTAGGTCTGCCCCCATCACATCCTAGTTGCTGTATAATGATTGTTAAATACTAGGGTAAGAAACAGAAACATTTCTATTCTTTAGCATCATTCCACCCTAGGAAAAACCTGGAAGATACTATCTCAAGTTATAGAAAAATATCCTCTGTCTGTGGGACTAAGTAATTTTAAATTGCTCCCATGAAGGGAACAATTCATAAAGAGGGTATCTTTAGGTTCTGACATTGGGGCTGTCAGTTTGGTGACAAATTTCTTTAAATGGAATGGGACGCGACTGTCAATTCTATAGCCTAGTAAGAAGTAAGCGATACGTGATTTAGAACAAAAAATGATTTAAAGGACATAAATTAATGAAGAGGAAGGAATATTTTCAAAAGATGATAAAACAGTAATAGTCAATAACACAAGAAAACTCACCCTTTGGTGAAGAATTCAGAAGGCTTCTGTAAACCATTTATACCTCACGGGCTTCATATTAGCACATGATTAGGAAATTATTTTTTAAATGCTTTCAACTGGCGAAATAAAGAAATAAAATATTCTTCCTTTTGTGAAGTGAGGGAGATGTCCCCAGCAGCCTTATCCAGAGGACTTCCCTGGTCATGACATTCTATCTCTTGGGGCGTGTGGGTCCATCCAGCCACATAATCCAAACACGCTAAAACACACACACAAAAACATAATCCAGGCTGCTTTCCCCAACCCCGGAGCCTCCATGAAACCACCCACACACAAGGATCACATCACATCACCCCAAATCACACATTTTTGGTTGTAGAGACAGACTGGCAAATAACCCTCTTCCTGCCAGTTGAGAAGTTTCTCCCTCCTGCTCCACAAGAAATTGCCTCGCTGGTCAATCCTTCACCTCTTTTGGTTGTTCCTTCTCTTGGTTATTTCTTAAAGTTGAAGGTCAACTTTAAGGACCTCAAACTTCAAGGACTTTAAGGTCCTTGGCTCTCTGTCAACACCCTTACCTTAGAGACGCCATCCTGCCATGAAGCCTTTGCCATTGCATCTCCAGCATAGACCTCCCTCTCGAACTCCAGCCCCATCAGGCTCAAGTGTCTGCCCTTCCTTTAGCATATCTCACAGATTAACACCAACTTATCGTGTCCAAAACTGAACTTTTGATCTTCCCCCAGAACCTGCTCCTTCCAAATCTCAGTTGATAACACCTCAACCTTCCAGCTGTCCAAGACAAAAACCTTGGAGCCATTCCCAAGTCTTCTCTGTCACATCCAACAGTAAATCCATCAGGAAGCCCTGATTCAAAAATTAAGAATTCGCCGACTTCTTACCTCCTCTGCTGCTACCACTCTGGTCTGAACTGCTCTTGTATTTTACCTGGATTATTATACAAAAGACTCCTCATCTTTTAAAAGATGTGAGTTAGGGCACCTGAGTGGCTCATTCGGCTCAGGTCATGATCCTAGGATCCTGCGACTGAGTCCCCCATTGGGCTCCTTGTTCAGTGGGGAGTCTGCTTCATTCTCTCCCTTTATCCCTTCTCTCTGATCATGCTCTCTTTCTCTCCCTCTAAATAAATAGATTTTAAAAAAAGAATCATGAGTTAGGTATGTCACTCCACTGCTCAAAACTCTGCATGGCTCCGTATTTTACTCAATAAACACTGAAGACCTTAAAGTCTTCCATGGTCTAGTCAAGCCCTTGTTATCTGTCCCGTGTCTCCTCTTGGTGCTCTCTCCCTCCCTCACTGCCCTCCAGCCATGCTGGCCTCCTGGGGCATTTTCTATCTCACTGTCTTTGCCCTGGTGGTCAAGCCACCTGGCATGCTCTTGACTCAGATCATGAACGTGGCTTCCTCTCTCACTTCTAAAGTCTTCGCTCAAAAATTATTTTTAAAATGAGACTTCCCCTGGCCACTGTATTTAAAGCCGTAGCCCACATTTACATTCATTCTCAAGCCCCCTTACCTTTATTATTTGTTGTTTCCTTTAGTGCTTTTAATCTTCTAGTATGCTAAATAATTTACTTATTTCTTCTCTGTCTCCCCTCACCAGAATGTAGGCCCCATTAGGTCGTAGAAATCTGGCATATTTTATTTATATAATAGATACTCAATAAATATTTGTTGAGGGAATGAATTCCTGATGGGCTTGGCTACGACTTCAACACAGCAATCTTCTGGGGCAGGGAGCCCCAGTAATCTCTCTAGGTCATCAGAAAGGTGTATCATACTGACAAGACTGAAGAAGTGACCTCTTCTGGTAAGGGTCCCTTTCTGGGCTCATGCCTTGTCCCTGATGACTTCTTCCTCCTGGGGCCAGTACCCATTTGTCCTGATGCTAGTGCTGGTCAAGCTCCACCTCGTATCAGCCCTCTTGGTCCCTGGCACCTTCTGTCACCCAAGCCAACACAATTCTCCATAATCATCAGTGACACCAATTGGCTTGTGTGTTGTCTGCTGCTATGCTACAGGTGTTTGCAGATCTGAGGTCCTTAATTCTATATATTGTGTCTACATCCCCATTACTGCCTTGGAAACAAAAGGAAAGGCTAGTGATACCAAGACATATAGCCTAGCTCCTTAGAGGGGCTGTCATTTCACAGTCCTTTTATCGCTAGAATGGTAAGACGTGTATCCTTCAAATCTTGAGGATTTGGTTGGGAAAGCCATGGATTCATTCAGAATGAATAGCCAGGATAAGCCCCCTAGATTACTGAGACATCACTTCCTGTCATCTCAGAAGTGTTGCTCATCACCCCATCTTTCTCTCTTTTTCCATTAACTCTTATTCTTTGGCTTAAAAAAAAAGGTACAGGGGGAACAAAAAGCAATTGTCAAATATATCAGGCTGAAAGGTGAATGCATGCTAATTATAAAAGCACATGCCATTAATTTTTTTCTTTTATTATATGTGTAATGAGTTAAAATGTTATTACTGTTTAGGGTTTTGGACTTTTCGTTTTTTGTTTTTACAAAAGAATGACAATAAATCATGTTTAAATAGTAAAATGACTATTGGCCTTGAGGTCTGAGAGAGGCTTCTAGTTCCCTGGGAAGGAAAAGCTAACAAGTAATTATAGGAGCAGCATTATTTTGAGAACCTACACTGTACCTGGCATGCACACACACACACACACACACACACGCGCGGCTCTAAAATTCTTCTAGAAACATTTTATTGTTGCACAAAAATGGGCCTCACTACAAAGAGCTTTACTGGTAGCTCTACAAAGAAAGTGGAGATCATGGGTGGTCTGGCCACACCTAGGAGGTCGAATTAAATAGTGTCATTCCCAAAAGGCAGCCATGTATATATATTTCTCAAAATAGTGGTATCTTGTGTTGTTTACTTTTAAAATAATTCCTACTACAAGAGAGGACTGTGCCCTGGAAGAATTGGCCCAGAAAGCTCAGGAGCAGGAATAATGGTTTGTACTACTACTTTCTGGAAAGCAAATGGGATTTTCATGTGAACCCAGCAAAGGGTCAGACCACACTGACATATATTTTTTGGTTTCTAATCTTACCTCCACTGCCATTATGGACTGCATTACACAACCCTCTGACCCAAGGCCCAGCCATGTGAGCTTTTTATCAGCTCATAGAATGGTCTCTGCACAGCATGGCTCCTGCCAAGGCTTAGGGACCAGTGGGTGGCCAGACCTCAGGCTCTGGGCACTGACACCCAGACCCTGAGTTCTACTCTGAAATAGAATCATGATATCACCATGGGCCAATCGAATTACTTGTTTGAGTTCTATCCTGGATGCTCCAGGATGATGGCTCCCAGATAATTGGTCTATGATATGGTCTGGTAGCCTGAATAATACGATAATGTTAATTAATTGAAAAATATTTTTTTCATCATGTTTCTTTAGTTTTTTTTTTTTTTTTTTTTTTTTTTGGTCAGTGCAGGAGGAAGTTGGGGAACAGAGGTTAGCTTTATCTTTTTCAAGTTTAGCAGAGCATAAACTAAGAAAACAATTTCTCCGTAACTGATGCTCACCACGCACCTAATTGTTTCATCCAAAATTTTAACCAGGAGCCATTTACGCATTCTCTATTTTTCTCACAACCAATATCCAAGCCATTGGTAAGTCTTAACCTCTCTATCCCTCAAACATTTCTTGAGTTTGGCCATTTTCATCATGTTTACTGCTAAGATTCTCAGCCAAGGCATGATCATCCCTCATCCGGCTCAATGCAATAGCCCCCCAGATGGTTTCCTGCTTTCCTCTTGCCTCTCTATAGTCCCTAAAGCAGCCAGTGGGGTCTTTCCAGCTTAAAGCTGTCCATTATTTTTTCTTTGCAACCAGATTAAAACCCAGATCTTTTACAATAGGCTACAAAATCCTCAGGGTGCTACTTCCAGTCCCCTGTCTACCTTCTCCCTCTCCACTCACCACCTCATTCACAAAGCTTTCAGTGTAGCCTCATTCTTGTCTCAAGTCGTTCGCATTGATGTTCACTCTGCCTGAAATGCTCTCTTAGATCTGCGACCATTGTCTCTTCCTTGTCATTCAAGTCTGGCTCAAATGGCATCTTCTCAAGGGGATAAGTGCTTTTCAAGACAACTTGTGCACACACGGGGTCCTCCCCCTGCACCCCAGCTGTTACTCTTTGAGGTCAGGGACTGTGCCAGTGCTATTTATTACTTCATCTGTGCTGCAGAGCACTGTGCTTGGACAGAGGAGGTGCTGAGTAAATAAATGAACGCATTCATGTCTCCCAACTGGCTTGCGTACTGATTGCTCGTCAAGTTGTTGAGGGTACTATGCAATGGACACTTTTACCCTGTCTTTATTACAGCCATATGGTGATAATAAAAAGCACACCAATTTTTAGTTGGTTTTATTATTTTTTTAGAATTTTCTGCACACAATTTGCCCCCTTACTTGCTGCACCTGATATGCCTTATTCCCATTTCCCTGTTTTTGGTACAGTTCTGGAAAAGAAATAGCCCTCCACATATCATCGACAGCAGTAGGCAGAAAGCAGAAGGTCAACTGATCCAGAAAACATATGCACTAGCTCTTAAAGATGCTTCTTGGAAATAACACTCATGAAGTTACATGGCCACATCTAACTTCAAGAAGTCAGGGAAGTACAATCCTACCATCTGAATAGGAGAAGAACTGGGACAATTTGGGGAACTTCCTTGAGGATGATCTCACCATCCCAGCAATACAATTATTAAAAGTTGAACATAGGGAACTTCTAGCAATCACAAATATTTAAATACATACAATGGATGCACATACTGATATGGGCCAACAGCAGAAGAAATACGAGACATTGAAGACCAGCAGAACTGGGCATTAAAAGAAGAAAAATGTGGATTTACTCAATCAGAAACCATCATTATTAATGGCCCCTTTCAACTGGGGTTTTGCAATAGATTTAATTCTGAATTAAATCCTCCACAATGGTACTAGCTATGATCCATAGGATAATTGGAAAAATATTCCCTTCAATAATTTTTTGTAGAGCTTACTTCTCTTATGAAACTCTGATTAGAGCAAAGTTTTTGTCATATGTAAGTGTTTTCACCAAATCTTTAAGTAGGGGGGCCTGATAATTAATATTACAACCCAAGTAAATATGATTGAAGTTACTTTTGCATATAATGCTAAAGTTATCTAGAGTCAGCTATGCATAATCAACTCCCCATTGTGTGGATTCAGTTATCTTTCATTTATATTTAACTTCTTTATGTTATATATTATATCCTATCCTCTCTGCCTTCTAATTTTGTTCCATTATAATAACTTTTTATTTTCCCAGGAGAACTTCTTACTAGGATTTCTGTCTTCCTGCTCTGATCATGTCTAGTAGTTCTCAAAATCTGCTGCATGACAGAAAAGCCTGTCGTCCTCAGGCTTTTCTTTCACTGCCCTACCTGGAGTAGATCTGCTGTTTCCTAAATCTTATAATAACTGCATACTTCTTGGTTTGCTCCATTATTTTACTGAAGCATATTCTCAAGAAGGTCTTCTATATTTGAAAATATCCTTGTGTACCCATACACTTGAATGATGGTTTAGCTGGGTATGAAATTCCCAGTTACAAATAATTTTTCCTTAGAAAATCTGAGGCATTTTTATCACAGGATATTTATTGCCAAGTAATTATCCTCCTTATGGTTCCATCTTCCTAGTTACAAACTTTTACGTGGATTTGAACAATGGGTGCAAATGGAAGATGAGATATTTTCACGGTCTCGTTCATAGTTGGGCCAGACTCCCCACGTATATCTGCTTATACACATAGATATGTATATCTGGTTGTTGCCTCTATAAAAGCACCTCGTGAAAGTGAAACTAGGAGTCTTAAAACTTCTTTATTAAAATGCAACAGGAAAGTTCAAATAAAATTGCCTTATCTGCTGCACTGGGGCAAAATAGATGGTTTGTTATGAAAGAACTTCTCTTTGTAAAAAGCAGAGCTGAAAAGATGGTCGGGCAGACATCCTCAAGAGAGGTGTCTTTTGGGAGATTGGCTTATATAGACTCAGTTCAACTTAGGTGACTCGTTTGATGAAGCTTTGTCCCAAATGTTCAGCTTCCTTTTCCTGGTAAGAGTGGGCTAGCCTGGCATGGTCTTCTCAAGGTGATGGCAGAATTATATGAGGCTAGTGAAAAACCATAAGGATGCTTGAGGACTTGGCTCAGAATAGGCATGATATGACTTTGGTCTTATTCTATTGGCAAAAGCAAGTCATATGTCCAAACCCAAGAATGTTCTGCCAAGAATCACAGAAGCACGCCCCACCCACATTGGGTGTACATTGCATAGTTAAGTGGAAAATAGTGTGGATGGAGGAAGAGGTGAAAAATTAAAGCTAATAACACTCTCTATCACAGATTCCATAAATAAACATATTTCTAAAAAATATTAATTTGTATAATACATGTTTATTGAAAGAAGAGGATTTCCCTTAATGGCAGGGCTGTGGTCCTGTTCTTTCAAACAAAAGATATCTTAAAAAATGCGATAAGGAGCATTATTTGTTTTTCTGATCTGCCTGGAGTTTTGTGGCAGCATAATAAGCTCTGGCTACTTTCTTTGTTGTCTAGGAAGAGAACTGCCTCCCCTTAAATGATTTGGTTTCAGTGTGCCTCTGAGAAAAGGCAGGGTATGTTGGAGAGATAGCTGTAGGGTTGGGATGAGGTGATTAAACAAATCTTTTTGCTACTGGGATAAAAAAAACAACACACTGTGTTTACATTTTAACTTTCTTGTGCACAGACTTGTCTTACCCTTTGAATTCCTGCACATAATGGAAATTGGGCTCAGTGTGCTGCAGCAGGGCTAACACTGACCTGGGAATCAGAGGCCTAGATTCTCAGCCTGACAGGCCACCGCCACTTGTGAACTTGAACAAGCCTACTTGAGCTCTCTGGGCCTCAATTTCCTGTTCTGTAAATGAGAACTAATGGTTGGTGACCTACTTATCTCTAGAAGTGTGGTGAATAACAAACAACATAGCAAATGGGAACAGATTTTGGAAAATTGCAAAGGACTGCCCACATAGAACTGTGGCAGTTTTCTGAATTCTGGGCTTGTTAACCAGCTTAGGACTTGAGCTTAAGGAGAACGAGGCTATGGATTAGGTTTTACACTCAGGAGAAAGCTGTTCCAATGCCCCTCAGTGTTGCTTCTCCTGCTTCTGTTATGATCTAGGCTTAAGAGATGCACAGCAACTTGGATGCTTCTGGAAGGAGAGATTCTGGGAGACCCTGACCCTGAGCTTTGTGTTTTAACGATGTTTTTGAGGCCATGGACAAAATCAAATAACTAAAGAAAGCTGCTTTATCTTCTTTTCTGGGGGTGGGAGATGTACTTATGCATATGAACACACAATATTTTTTAAAATTTTTATTTAAATTCAATTTAGTTAACAAAGTGTATTATTAGTTTCAGAGGTAGAATTTAGTGATTCATCAGTTGCATGTAACACCCAGTGCTCATTCCATCAAGTGCCCTCCTTAATGTCCATCACCCAGCTACCCCACTCCCAACCCTCCTCCCCTCCAGACCCTCCCAGTGTGAACACACAATTTTGAGTATAATTTCAGGATTTGGATGTAGGAATGTTCCTCCTAGAACTCTAGCTTTAGAGAAATAATTTCCCTGTGCATGCTTTCAGGGCTCAGCCTGGCACTATGAGGGGGACCACCTATGTTTCCTCATGTCTGTTCCCCACTCCATTCAAAACCCAGCAGAAAAGACTGAGAATCCCACTCACCTGACTTCTTTCCTTCATTTTCGGCTTCTGTTCACATAAATTTAGCTCTAAGACACTGGTGTGTATTGGCCCTGTATGTTATTTGAAGATTGCATTGAAAAACGTTTTTTCCATTGGCCATTCACTTCTTCTTGCCCCCTACTCTCTCTCTCCCTCCTCCTCATTCCACTTCTCTTCCTCCATCCCCAATTACCACCTCTCCTCCTCCTCCTCCTCCTTCTTCTTCTTCTCTTGTTCCATTCCTTCTCCTCCCTGACCTCCTCCTCCTTAAAACCACCCTTTCTATTCTTTTCCAAAGCCACATTAGTTATGATGACCATAAAAGACAGCTTAAAAAGGCACATCACATAATTAGTGTACACTTAGTGAAATCTTACACTTTTGTAGGGAAAGAATCCAAGGTAGTCATTGCATCCCTACAGGTGAGTCAAAAGGACCACCTTCTATCAACAGACAACCACTCCCTGCCAACATTTGTTCCGTTCCAGAACTGCTGGTTTGGTTCTCCAGTATAGGTTACCAGTTATACATGGACATGAACTCAGTTATCCATAGAGTCTTGCTTTTAAGGAAACTTAGAATGATAACCACTGAAGCATGAAGTCCATTGGAAAAAATGAGCAAAGCATAGAAGGGCTAAGTGCGGGAATAGAAACTATGAGTCCAAAAATGCACAGACCATGACAACTGCAAAAAGTATAGTATCAGCAAATGTGGTGATTTCTCTACAGTACTCAAATTCCTGTCTTGTATGTCAACTGAAGAGAATTTTGTCAGAAGGATATCACATAATCATCTACACACACACACACACACAAACACACACCCACCCTGATGTTTTGAAATGTTTTTAAATAGCAATTGGAAAAAATTAAATAGTCCTATATTCTTATAGTTACCCTGCTTGATGATATTTTCTGATGACTCGACAAATTATTGTTAGATTCCTTGACCTGTTTAACATCCATATCATTCTAATGCTTCATTGATGAGCAATGAAACAGAGGTGTTGCCCTTTTAAAGTTATCTTTCTAAGTATTTAGCAAAAGGAAGACCTGGCTGAGCAATGGGTTTTAACAATTCTTCTGTGGTTATGGACTCCACCCAAGATCTAAAGAAAGCATTGGCTCCTCTAGGGGAGGAGCTGGCAGGCAGAGGTGAGGGGGGATGCCCCTATGCGTATGGACACATAATTTCAGGATTTAGGTAGGATGAATGCTCCTCCTAGAACCTCTGCTTTAATGCTGATTTATTTCCCACGCACTTGTAGGAAGATGGCGTTTTCTCTAGCTTATGCTTACGAAGATCATTTTCTCCTGTTTCAGGCAATAGCCTACTGGAAATAAACATGACATAAACAAAACAGGTGAGGCCTAGTAGAAAATAGGCATGCTACTTAAAAGAAAACAAGGGTGAGCAACCACACCTTTCTGTGTGTTTTTATTTGGCTCTTATGGAAATCTTTTGGGTGTGTGAGTTCAGTGTTTATAACTGTTAGATTCTCTCATCCTTTGAAACTGGTTATATGTCCAGCAGCTGTCCAAGGAGGTAAAGGCCACAGATTGGGGTTTCATCATCCAGGCAAATTATATTTCACTGTGTATTTTATCATAACATTTCAGAAGTGTTTAATATGAGTGTCTACCTATTGAAATGGCTGGTAAATATGAAGGTGAACAGGAAAATGGCATGGACCATGATTTCCATAGTATCTGTAAGACTGTCACAAAACTCATGCTGCCCTTAACGATCATTGCTCAGAAGTGGTCTGAAAGGGGTGTGGTTTGGAAGAAATATTTATTCTGGAAGAAATATTGTTTTCTCTGTTCTACTATGACTGAGAAACTGGTAGTATTAGGCAAATGTTTCATCCAATTGCTCTAGTGAGATTTTTCCCTAGAGAAACTGGGCACCACACCTTAATGAACATAATAGATTGTCTATTTTTTTTTCTTCCATTTGTAAAGATAAAATCAGTAAGCCTTGCAGGACTGCACTAAATAATTTACTAATAAAAGGAATGTTGGTCAGATGTTCATAATCTAGATTTTTAGTTTTTCTTTTTCCTTTTTCTTGTCTGCCCTTAAGGAAATGCCCTTCAAATAAGTACCTCCACCAAAGGGTGACCTGGAACCTGGGAAAAAGAACAAGTGCCAGTTAATCAGCTCTTCTTTTGGTTAAGAGGATGGGGTGGCAATAATCTGAAAGGACATGTTCCTCCATCAAGTTATTGTGGTCATCACCACTGGTCACCATCACCATCACCACCACCCCCTTCAATGCCATCATTATCATCATCACTGCCACCATCACTGCCACTGCCACCACCACCATCACCACCACCATCACATGTCCAATGCCATCATTATCACCATCATCACCACAGCCACCACTGCCACTACCACCACCACCACCACCATCACCACCTCCACTGCCATCGTTATCATCATCATCACTGCCACCATCACCTCCATCACCACCATCACCAACATCACCACCTCCAATGCCATCATTATCATCATCATTACCACCTTCACCACTGCCACCACCACCACCACCATCACCTCCACTGACATCATCCTCATCATCACTGCTGCCACCTCTATCACCGTCATCATCACCCTGACTACCACTATTGTTGTTAACATTATCAACCACTACCATTTGCTAGAAACTCACGTACTATTTTAATCAACCTCATCTTCCATATGAAGTAGGGCCTTTGCACATCCTAGTTCTTTTGTTTATAATGCTCCTCCCTATCTCTTTCTTGTTAAAACTGACCTTCCTTCAGGCAACACTTCCCTCAAGGAGACCCTTTCTGATTCTGTGTCCTTCTGTGCCCCTTTACCAATCTCTATTACTAAACTGCAAACTTGGGGAGGGCAGGGACCTCACCACTTTTTGCTCACTAGACAAAGTGTAGCATATCACTAGGAAGCCAGGATTCCATTCCAGTTCTTTTCTGGCACTAGAGATTTAACCATAGCTGTTCTACCTTTCCTGCTTCCTCTTCTGCCTTCTTGCTCCTCTTCATCACAGCATCACAACAGCTCCACATTTGGACTGTCTGGGTTTAAATCCAGATAGCACACACACAGCACTAAGGGCTAACTCTTTATTATTCCTAAGATTATCATCCTGCCCACTTCCAGTCTGTGGGTGAGGTTATGTCATGTCAGATGTGCAGTTGTGGCATTTGGATTAGCCAGGGCCCCTGCCAGTGGAGCTGGTAATTTAAGACTGACAATAGTGATCCGGAGAGGAAAGAACTGTACGGAGAATTGGATGAAATTTGTTAAACTGATAGTTTACTTTGGCTATAGAAAAGGAAAAAAACCAAAACCCCATTATGCAAATAATGATGATGCAGGGCAATGAGGAAAATTGGGGAGCTGTTTGAATAGTTTTAAGTTGAAGCATAATGAAACATTGAATACACTGCCCTCAGAACTGACAAGGGTTGAGGGTAGGGGATGCGAGAAATATAGAGTACCTCAAAAAAAATTCTGCAAATAGATGGTAGGTATTAGTAAAGATACCAAGTATGATGGGAATTCAGTGAAAACACAGGGATTGATCCAAAAGCTAGGTGACAAGTATAATTATTGGCTAAAATGATGATGAATTAAGATAAAACATGTTTGCTTCATGTTTGTTTCTTTTTCTTTTTTTGTTTTTTTTTTAAATTAATGTTTTCAAGGGCAGTTTGAACTGACACACTGAATATACTGTCACCCTCAAATTAAAAATTAACTAACAAGGAAGGCTATAAAAAGATCAAAACTACCTTAAATTTATTAAAATCCATCATAACATGACAAACTCCACATTTACAAGGTTAACATGTGAGGAATAAATAAGAAAATTTTATATATCTGTGTACATGTTGCAAAATGGAGAAAAATCAACTTATCCTAGAAATTGGTGCTATAATTGCAGGTTTAATTTTACCAGTGGTTATATTTCTCATAGTTTCCTGTGTTGGAGTTGATGGCATGGGAATGAATGACCATAGAATTAGTAATTATCCTATAATTTAAAAAGTGTGGTCAAATTTGTTTCTGTTAGCATTAAGTTTTCCACTTGCATAAAAACTTACTACACAAAAGATTTTGTGAAAATGCTGCTGAAGATAATGATATCATTAAACTCACTATCTTTATAAAAAAAAGAATGGTTAATTTAAATCTCAAAATAGCTACATGCATTAAACTCTGCTCTCTTGAGATCTGGGGGGAATACAATAAAAATGTTTCCAAATTTTAATTTTGCATAGAAAAACTGATTAAGATTATTCTGGCCATTCTGTTCATTGATAGCACAGAGTGGTTTAAAATAAAAAGATGGGAGTCCCCATATATTATTCCACCCACAGTAAACTCAGGGTCCCATATAGTTGTGTAACGTCTCCTGGATTCTAATTCCTCACGGCAGGAAAATTGCAGTTATTTCCTTATACCTATGATTCTGCCAAGTGCAGAGAAGGAACCCAGTGAGAATTTGTTGATGAGGCTGGATAAATCTATGTGTGTCGAAATTAAAGTTTTGGAGCACTGATTTAGGGGTTAACTACCTGGAAAGGAATGTAGGTAAGGAGACCTGGATTCGCTATCACAGAGAATCGTCACTAAGCCATTTTCTCACTCAGGTGTGTCCTGGTTTCCTTAAGCAAATGAATGTGGATATGGGTGATGTTGAAGAAGCAGGAAAATGAGGTGCTTTTCTAGAACTTTTGCCACCTCATCCCTCTGGTCTGGAGGTTCTTTGTCTGGAACATGTGGGTTCATATTGCCTTTCAGTGATGGTAGGTGGGTGGTGATGGTCTCTCCCTTCCAGAGAAACTTGAAGGTGGGCAGTCAGGGCCTGGGTGGAACAGCTCAGTGCGGGTGTGCGCATCTTTTTCCTGCCTGCTGGGCCCAGGAAGACAAGAAAGGACAGAAGCTCTGAGAGGGCCATATTGTCCCCCATCCAGAGATGTTTGAAAAGCCAAACACCTTGAAGGACAAGGAACCTGGTTGAAAGTTCACTGCCTTCAACTATAAGGAAGACAGAAGCCCTTCATTCTTCAATTTTTAACAGGAAGACCAGCCCCTCAAAGGATGGACTGAACCCCTATGAATATTAGTTCTTCAAGTATTGGAGTGACTACCTCTTTTGAATTTGAAAGTAGTAAAGTATTATTTTTCCTATTTCTAAACCTAATATATAGTGACTACAAACATTTTATCCAATACTAAGAAATATAATGAAATAAAAATCACTTGGAATCAGCCAGAAATTATAACGTATTAATCTTTGGGAACATGTCCTTCCTTTTTACAGAAATACATGAATAAATACTTAAAAGTAAATAAGATCATAAGGCACGTATTGTTTATAACATTATTTTTCCCTCTTAATATATTTTTATCACTACCCTATATCTATAGACGATTCTTTTTGTAATGAAAGATCTTATTTATTTATTTACTTGACAAAAAGAGAGAGAAAGCACAAGCAGGGGGAGCAGCAGAGGGAGAGGGAGAAGCAGGCTCCCCGCTGAGCAGGGAGCCCCATTCGGGGCTCGATCCCTGGACTCTGAGATCATGACCTGAGCCAAAGGCAGATGCTTAACTGATGGAGCCACCGAGGTGTCCCTCCTTAAATGATTCTTTTTTTTTTTTTTAAGAGTTTATTTAATTATTTGACAGAGGGAGATCACATGTAGGCAGAGAGGCAGGCAGAGAGAGAAGGGGAAGCAGGCTCCCCGCTGAGCGGAGAGTCTAATGCCACCCTCTATCCCAGGACCCTGAGATCATGACCTGAGCCGAAGGCAGAGGCTTTAACCCACTGAGCCACCCAGGTACCCCTCCTTAAATGATTCTTAATAACTATACAGCACAGCAATGTTTGTCTAAGCCCTATTTTTGACCATTTGAGTTGTTTACAGTTTTAGAATGAATAGTAATACAGTGGATGAATCGCCTTGTCAGCAAATCCTGTGTACCTGTCTGAATATTTCCTTAAGGTATATACCTTAAGGTATATGATATTACTTTTTCTATAGTAATTATTTTTAAAAATTATAATCAGAAAAAAATATTTTATTTATTTATTTGAGAGAGAGAGAGAGCACAAGCAAGGGAGAGGGATAGAGGGAGAAGCAGATTCCTGGTTGAACAGGGAACCTGACATGGGACTTGATCCCAGGATCATGACCTGAGCTGAAGACAGAGACTTAACTGACTGAGCACCCAGATGCCCAGGCAAAAACACTTAAAAAAATCTTTAATAAGAGGGGTGCCTAGGTGGCTCAGTTGTTAAGTGTCTTTGGCTCAGGTCATGATCCCAGGGTCCTGGGATCAAGTCACACATCAGGATCCCTGCACGGGGGAAGTCTGCTTCTCTCTCTCCCATTCTCCCTGCTTATGTTCCCTCTCTTGCTGTGTCTCTGTCAAATAAATAAATAAAATCTTTTTTAAAAATCTTTAATAAGGAACTAAGAAGCTTGAGGCTCCTGGGTGGCTCAGTGGGTTAAAGCCTCTGCCTTCGGCTCAGGTCATGATCTCAGGGTCCTGGGATAGAGCCCCGCATCAGGCTCTCTGCTCAGTGGAGAGCCTGCTTCCTTCTCTTTCTCTGCCTGCCTCTCTGTCTACGTGTGATTTCTCTGTCAAATAAATAAAAATAAAATCTTAAAAAAAAAAAAAAGAAACGAAGAAGCTTAATAAAAAAATAAAATGGTCATGTTGTTTTATATGTATATAACATAATTTTATATAACATATAACATATAAACATATGTAACATTTATTATATATTATTTTATGTAACAAAATGAGCATATATATATGCATATATATGAATCTTTAAAAGATATTTATATATAAATCTTTAAAAGATTATTTTTTAAAATGTCATTGACCACAACCATGCATATACGGACACCCAGTAGAAAAGGTTCAATAAATTAAAGAACACTGCAGGCCTCTCTTAGAAGCATTATTGACAGAGCTTCCCACCCTTAACCTTCCTGTGCCATCATCACCGGTGGACTGTGACCTGACAAGACTGAGAAAGAACACTTCATTTTAAAAAGCATCACCTGAGGTTGGTTGCCCTGAAGAAAGAAGGGTGGATTTGTGAGAGGGAGAATAATAAAGTGAAGTCTGATTTGATAAAATTTCCCATTCCTTACTTCACTTTTTTTTGGCCTTGGGGCAAGAAAGAAGGACAATTTCCAGAACTGATTTACGGAGATTTTCCATAGGCTGGCATTATACTCATTTCCCCTCAGCCTGGCACTCTTGCAACCCCTCACTTTTTAACTTCTGGGAAATAGGGATCTCATAGCCTGTTCTTGCATGGTCTCTGAAAAGGTTTTGCAGTTTTGAAGAGAAGAGTTAAGTGAATTGTCAGATATTAAATTCCACCTATGTCTTTACTTACATACACCACTGAATAGCTTTGAAACTAGAAGTAAGGATGCAGGTTTTATTTCATTAACTGGTAAATCTGCCATGAGTTTTGAGCAAACTCCGTGGGGCGGATGTGTCTCATGACTATTTCCCAAGCCATCTCACCGTGGCCACACTGGGCCAGCAGCTTGGAGACCTAGAATAGTGGCAAGGGGAAGAGATGGCATGAACAGAAACCCAAAACTGAAAAGGGGAAGCTCATTCCAGAAGACTCTCAGTGGTGGGCTAGCATAGTGAAACTTTTGGCATTTCTGTGCTCCACTAATATCAGGTCTGTCCAGACGGCCAATATAGGGTAAAAACCAAGATGGTGGTGATATTGGTAAAATGCTCTATCTTGGCTCTTCAGCCATCTTCTGCCTTTATCCTCCTTTGGTAGCTTTATTTTACTCACATGCTTGCTGTTGTTTGTATCTCTTCATTACCAAAATTTTTCTCCCCAGAAGGAATCTGATAGGTTTGTTAACCCCCACACCTTAGCAGAAGGCACGTGTTGGTAAGCTGGTGGGGGAGGCAAGAATGAGGAACCTGGCTTGTGCCTGAAATTTTAACAGTCATACAAGGCTCCCTTTCTCCTTGTAAGGAAAGTATTGTTGGCTCTTTTTACTTCTACGATCCGTGTAGAGATAGTTTGTTGGTGAAAGTGGGATGGGGGTGTTCATTTCAAACTGTAGGTTACGATACTTACAAAATGAATCTCTTACTCCACATAAACATTTTCTGAGCATGTCCTTTTTCTTTTTTTTAAGATTTTATTTATTTATTTTCCAGAGAGCACACACAAGCAGGGGGAGCAGGCAGAGCAGGCAGAGCAGGCAGAGGGAGAACCAATCTCCCAGCTGAGCAGGGATCCTGATGCCAGGTTCTATCCCAGGATTCTGGGATCATGACCTGAGCCAAAGGCAGACTCTTAACTGACTGAGCCATCAGGTATCCCTGTGCATGTCCATTTGAAGTCAGGAATAGAAGGGGTAGAATAGCAATGATCCAAGTTGATCAGCAGACATAATCACTCTTTTTCTTTTTTCTTTTTCTCTTCTTCTGGATGTCCTTGAACTCAAGTTCTTTGGACAGTCTTGTTCATTCATTCGGCATAGTGTAAAGAGCCACCTTGGAACTTATATTCAACTGCTGCTGCTGCCTGGTTCTGTGATTTTCAACACCCTGCCTACTTAAGTTTTTCAAAGTCACTACTGGGGTCATTCCAAAATGCTAATAGCATGCACCTTCTATCGGCTAAACAGCAATGTCCTTGAAGCATACATTAATTCATAGGTAACGGAACTGTATATTAAGTTTTTTCTAATCAGTTTCTAACCAGAGTTGCCGTGAAGGGCAGCTCAATAAGCATGGAGATTAGTAAATGCGAAGATGGAGAGAACTCATTTATTAAACATCTCAAGCCCTGCCACTCTAGGGTGGTTGTAAGGATGCTGGGAGGAAAAGCTCAGGAAGGGGAAGAAGCGAGAAGTTCAGCATGCGGCACTGGCAAGAGCCAGGCACGGAAGCTGGTGAGCGCGATCTGGGCAGGTGTGTTCTGTGCCCAGGTGCGGAGGCTCCCTGGGCTGTTCTTCCTGAAGATAGAGGATGGCCAGATGAGAGCCCAACAGGTAAGAATCCAACAGGTTGACTTTTTGATGGGTTTAAGTATCATGTCCCAAGAAAGGTGGATGTTTATGATCTCATTTCCTCATATTCAGATTTTAGGTAGTTTATCTGAATGGCTATGGTGACTCTGTCAGTCTTGGAGTTACTACCATTGAACTTGCCAACCATGTGAGAGGAATGTGTTTCTCTCACGTGTTGTGGTCTACTGTTAGCTCGGTGGCACCTACCTCTATATTCCTGGCCAGGCAGGCCCTATCTATTTGGATATCAGGTCCGTCTGAAACTTATCTTTCTTGGTCATGGCACAGTGAAGTTAATTATTTCCAAGATTTTGAAGTCAGGATTTATTGTGGGTTCAATTGGGGTCAACCTAGAATTGTTGAGAAGTGGGAGGATTTCTTTTTCTTTAGGCTGAGAAGTGGTTTTCAAATGCTGGTTAACAGTAGAATCTTTTGGCCAAACAATTTTATGTAGAATCCCATAGAATTTTATGTAGAAAAACAAAAGATAAAAGTGTATATTTTCTGGTGGTACCCATGGAGTTTGACCGTAAGACTTTACCCCAAGACAGCGCAAAGCCTTCTTAGAGTGAGATACACTAACCAAAGTGGAAAATTCCTCTCCAAATTTGTACGTGAGCAGAACCTGCTTGCACTAAGTGGTAGCACATGGAAAGAACCTGGCAACATCGAAGGATGTCATAGGGAGCAACTCTATGAAAGTCATTTCTGTGTTTACTGTAAGGATGTTGTTAAGGATGTGGTTGGTGACATCCCACAGTGTTTCCTTTGTGAAGATGTGCTGAAGAAATGTTTCTCTTCCCTCAGGACTGCGATTAACCACATTTCTCCTGAGCAACGGGGTAGTTTACATATTATAGGTACTATAAATTGTGGCCTATCTGTATGCATACCTATAAGTAGGGTTCTCAAACGTTACTACACACTAGAATCATCTGGGGAGCTTTTTAAATGCAAATTCCCCGGCTCTCCAGCCCAATTGCGTTGGAAACTCAAGAGGAGGACCAGCATTTTTCAAGTTCTCTGAGTGATTCTAACATGCAGCCGGGGTTGAAAACCACTGTTGTGCCTCCTTATAGCATGAATTACGGGCACTTTCTTTTGCTATCCAATTGCCCAATATCTTTTCTTTGAGAGGGAATGGATGTGCACACATACATATATATACCCATTAGCTGATGATGATTAAATACATGAGATAGGGATAGTTATTTTCTTTTAGAGTAAAATTCAGTTGTTGTTTCCACTTTTCCCTATAGTACAAGTGCTAGTTTGGGTTCTCCAAGAAGCAGACTCCAAGATGGGATTAGATGTGCAAGAAATTTATCTAGGCAGATGCCTGGGAGTGAAAAAATGGAGAAGGAGCTGGGTGGGCTAGGAGAGCCGTAAGTGCTGGCTTTAGTCCTGACTTTCAGGAAAGAGAGAGGGGAGGAATGGGTGGAGCAGGGTCTCAGGTGATGGTGCAATGGTATGTTTGGCAAGGCCAGTAAGGAGCCCTTGAACCCAAGTCACCAGTCAGAGGAGCTTAACGATCTCAGGGACAGGTCAAACTTAGCATTCTGTAATGCTCAGCCATTGTCTAGGAGCAGCCAAAGGAAGGGTGGCCTGGTGCTAATGGGATAATGGAATCCTAAGCATAGAACAAGAAGACATACAAATGGCTAACAGATACATGAAGATACGTTCATTATCATTAGCCATCAGGAAGATTCACATCAAAACCACACTGCGATACCACCTTACACCAGTTAAAATGGACAAAATCAACAAGACAGTAAACAACAAGTGTTGGAGAGGATGTGGAGAAAGGGGAACCCTCTTACACTGTTGGTGGGAACGTAAGTTGTTACAGCCACTTTGGAAAACAGTGTGGAGATTCCTTAAGAAAGTAAAAATAGAGCTTCCCTATGACCTGCAATTGTACTCCTGGGTATTTACCCCAAAGATATAGATGTAGAGAAAAGAAGGGCCATCTGTACCCCAATGTTTATAGCAGTAGTGGCTGTAGTCCTCAAACTATGGAAAGAACCAAGGTCCCCTTCAACGGACGAATGGATAAAGAAGATATGGTCCATATATAAAATGGAGTATTATGCCTCCATCAGAAAGGATGAATAGGGACGCCTGGGTGGCTCAGTTGGTTAAGCAGCTGCCTTTGGCTGAGGTCATGATCCCAGGGTCCTGGGATTGAGTCCCACATCGGGCTCCTTGCTCGGCAGGGAGCCTGCTTCTCCCTCTGCCTCTGCCTGCCTCTTTGTCTGCCTGTGTTCGCTCGCTCTCTCTCCCTCTCTCTCTGGCAAATAAATAAATAAAATCTTTAAAAAAAAAAAAAAAAAGAAAGGATGAATACCCAACATTTGTATCAACATGGACGGGACTGGAAGAGATTGTGCTGAGTGAAATAAGTCAAGCAGAGAGAGTCAATTATCATATGGTTTCACTTACTTGTGGAGCATAAGGAATAATACAGAGGACATTGGAAGATGGAGAGGAGAAGTGAGTTGGGGAAAATTGGAGGAGGAGACGAACCATGAGAGACTGTGGACTCTGAGAAACAAACTGAGGGTTTTGGAAGGGAGGGGGTTGGGTGAAGCTGATGGTGGGTGTTAATGAGGGCACATATTGCATGGAGCACTGGGTGTGGTGCATAAACAATGAATCTTGGAACACTGAAAAAAAAAAAAGGCAGGGGGCGCCTGGGTGGCTCTGTGGGTTAAGCCGCTGCCTTCGGCTCAGGTCATGATCTCAGGGTCCTGGGATCGAGTCCCGCATCGGGCTCTCTGCTCAGCAGGGAGCCTGCTTCCCCCTCTCTCTCTCTGCCTGCCTCTCCATCTACTTGTGATTTCTCTCTGTCAAATAAATAAATAAAATCTTAAAAAAAAAAAAAAAGAACTTGGGCCCATGGGTCAACTCAGATCCCTGTAGTTGGAAATCAGGATGCACATTTTAATGGTGGCCACAGTACCTCACTGAAATCCTTTCCCACTCCGATTCTTCCCATCATTTGTGTTAAGAAATAGCAAAGGGCCACCTGGGTGGCTCATTCGAGTGAGTCCCCTATTCTTGACTTTGGCTCAGGACATGATCTCAGGGCTATGAGATTGAGTTTCTTGTTAAGCTCTGTACCAGGCAAGGACCTGCTTGAGATTTTCTCTCCTTCTGCCCCTTCCATACTTCGCATGTGTGCATGTGCACTCTTTCTCTCTCTAACAGTAACAGAAAAGAAATAGCAAAGGATTACAAGGAAGGAGGATGTATCACAGGAGGATGAAAGAAAGCATCAGAGCCAAGAAAGTGACAAATGGGGATGCATGAAGGTGGCAGCAAAGGGCAGAGTTGGCGTTGCATAGAACATCAGTCCTGGCCCCACAGCAGAGCAAACTGAAGGAAGCAGGGTGGAGCAGAAATGACAACCAAGATAGGGCAATGCTTCCAGAATGAGCAATTTGGACCAGCCGTGAAAAGGGCTGTGCCATTTAGATCTCTGTAGAAGCCATCCGGTTACTGAGTGGACATTACCTGCACATAAGAAATGGAGGCATATTTCAGCCTGGCGGGGGTGGAGGGCAGACTCACACCTACTTCTTCTGCAAAGCACATATTAGCTTTGATATTAAGAAGCACCATTTTTTTTTCACTTAGTGGTTTTCTTTCCAGGTTTCATATCATAATCACTTGGGAAGCTGAAATATGCTAATAACGGAGACCCTACCAGAATAATTAAATCAGGATTCTTTTAGGGCAAGTACAGATATCTGGATATCAGTATTTTTAAAATCACCTCAGGTGATGGTTTAGTTCAGGTTTAGCTGCTTTGGCAAATGAATCCAAAAATTATTAACAGTGCATGTGTGGAGCCCATGAATTAAATGTACATTTATTCACATAAATATCTGAGAAAAATTTGAGGATGTGGGCATTGTATAAGGCACTTCAAAGTGCTAAGATTTAACCTTTAAATAATCCATGAAAATTATATTTTCAGCCTGACTCTCCCTGTTTGCCTCAAAGACCAGAATAAAAACATTATCTGCTCTACCACACCAAAATTACAGAAAGAACCACTTTCTGCTTCTTTCTTACATTCTTCTTCTGCAAGCAGGACAATAATGGGTTTCCATTTCTTAACAGGCCAAAGCAGATATGAAACAAGGTCTACTGCATGGACAACACCTTCGCGAGCATTGATTTCAACAGTTATTCATTCAATTTTTACCCTGTGCCCGATGCTATGCAAAACACTGGAGCTGATGTGCCACAGGACAGAATGGGGACATCTAGACCCAGCCAAGCTTGAGAATAAGAGGGCCTGGAGGTGCAGCTCGAACAAAAGCTAGGATTTCCTGGTGGAAATGGAACACCATCTGGATAGAAATGAACCACCTGAATAGTAGTCCAACATTGACTAAAGGACTGGTGATAGTAATGTAGTAATTTCAGCTTCAGTGAAAATCACCGATCATTAATTAAGAACATCCTAGCGACGCCTGGGTAGTTCAGTAGGTTGGGCAACTGCTTTTGGCTCAGGTCATGATCCTGGAGTCCTGGGATCAAGCCCCATGTTGGGCTCCCCTTTCAGTGAGGAGTCTGCCTCTCCCTCTCCCTTCACCCTGCTCATGCACCCTCTGTCTCTCTCTCAAATAATAAATAAAATCTTAAAAAAAAAAAAAAGGAATAAGAAAAACATCCTATTAGCCAACACTGTGCAGGATGCTTCAATTGATTTCATAGGGAAAACCCTGGCAATTTGTCTTGTCTGCTTTTTAGGAGTTCCCTGGTACTGGTATGAGAGAGTCTCATTTTCCCTGAAAAGTCCCTGATGGTAGAATAATACATTCCCCAACCAAAAAAAAAAAAAAAAAAAAGATGTCCTCATTCTGAAACCTATGAATATGTTGTATTACATAGCAACTGGGACTTTGCAGTGGGGATTAAGTTAAAAATGTTGAGATGGGGATTATGCAGGCAGGTCCAATCTAATCACATGGGTCTCTAAAAAAAGCAAACCTTTCCCAGCTATGGTCAGAGAGATAGTAGTGTGACCTGCCATTGTTGGCTTCGAAAATGAAAGAAGGATCCAAGAAGTCCCTAGAAGTTGAAAAAGGCAAATAACAGGATTCTTCACTAGAGTTTCCAGAAATGAAAGTGGCCCTGCTCGTACCTATTTGGCCCAGCAAGAACCACGTTGAATTCTGACCTATAAGACTGTAAGATAATAAATTTGCATTGTTAGAAGCCATTGCATTTCTGATAATTTGTTACAGCAGCAATAGGAAACTTCATACAGTCCTTGAAGGATCCCAAAGTCATTTGTAGAAAGAAGGGTCACAATGCTTAATTTTACTGGTTTTTATTTTTTTACCTTTTTATTTTAAGATCATTTTAGACCTACAAAGAGTTGTCAATAGAGAGTTTCCATATGCTCTTTACTCAATTTTTCATAATGTGAACATAGTAAACACAAAATAGGAAAAGGACCAGTGTTAAGAGATTAATACCGATATGATACTATTAATGAAATGGCAGATTTTATACAGATTTTATACAGATTTTACCAGTTTTTCCACCCAACTCCCTTTTTTTCTAGTTCTAGGCTCCCTCTTTGCATTGTTGTCATGTGTCCTTGGTGTCCTCCAATCTGTGACAGTTTCTCAGTCTTTCTTATCTTTCCTGCCTGTCGAATTTCTTTAATTTGGGTTTGTCTAATGTTTTTTCATGATTAGAGTGAGGTGATGTATCATTGCAAAGAAAACCACGGAAATGTTTTTTCATGATTAGAGTGAGGTGATGTATCATTGCGAAGAAAACCACGGAGAAGATGTGCCTTTCTCAGGCCATCATATCAAGGATACATGATGTTGATTTATCTTATCACTCGTGATGTTAACCTTGGTAGCTTGGTTGCAGGCTTTTTCACCATAAAGTTCTATCTTTCATTTTAAAAAAATATATTTTGGGAGAGATACTTTCAGAATATACAAATATCCTGTTTCTCCTTAAATATTTGCCTGCTAGGGGAGGAGTCAAGATGGCGGAGAAGTAGCAGGCTGAGACTACCTCAGCTAGCAGGAGATCAGCTAGAGAGCTTATCTAAAGATTGCAAACACCTGCAAATCCATCGTCAGATCGAAGAGTAGAAGAACAGCAATTCTAGAAACAGAAAAACAACCACTTTCTGAAAGGTAGGACTGGCGGAGAAGTGAATCCAAAGCGACGGGAAGATAGACCCCGGGGGGAGGGGCCGGCTCCCGGCAAGCGGCGGAGCAACGGAGCACAAAATCAGGACTTTTAAAAGTCTGTTCCGCTGAGGGACATCGCTCTGGAGGCTAAACCGGGGCGAAGCCCACGCGGGGTTGGCGTGACCTCAGGTCCCGCGGGGTCACAGAAGGATCGGGGGTGTCTGAGTGTCGCAGAGCTTGCGGATATTGGAACGGGAAAGCTGGCTGCAGAGACAGAGCCGACAGTGAGCTCGCAGCTCGGAGCTGCCTTGAACCGGTCGCAAGCTCAGTGAGCTTGGAGCGCGGCCGGAGGTTAGGCAGACGCGAGTTACTAGGAGCTGTTTGCTGAGGGCGCACTGGGGAGCGGGCCCCGGGCTCTCGGCTCCTCCGGGCCGGAGACCAGGAGGCCGCCATTTGTATTCCCGTCCTCCGGAACTCTACGGAAAGCGCTCAGGGAACAAAAGCTCCTGAAAGCAAAGCCGAGCAGATCACTCAGCCCGGCCCCTGGTAAGGGCGGTGTAATTCCGCCTGGGGCAAAGACACTTGAGAATCACTACAACAGGCCCCTCCCCCAGAAGATCAACAAGAAATCCAGGCAAGACCAAGTTCACCTACCAAGGAGTGCAGTTTCAATACCAAGGAGAGAGCAGCAGAATCCCAGAGGAGGAGAAAACAAACCACGGAACTCATGGCTTTCTGCCTGTGATTTTTTAGTCCTGCAGTTAATTTAATTTTTTTCTTTTTCATTTTTTTTCTCTTCTTCTGCTAAAATTTTTTATAACTTTTACCCTTTTCTTTTTTAACGTTTTTTAACTAGATTATCTAATATATATATATTTTTCTTTTTATACTTTTCTTTATTCATTTTCTTTTTTTTAATTCTTTTTTTTTCTTTTTTTTCCTTCTTTATTTTTGAACCTCTTTTTATCCCCAAATCAGAAGAGATCCTAATCTCTTCAATCTTTTTTTTTTCTTAATTCTTTTTTAAATTCTTGATTGAATTTTTAATTCAATCTCTTTTTTTTAATTCTTTTTTTCTTTTTTTTCTTTCTTTCTTTTTGAACCTCTTTTTATCCCCAAATCAGAAGAGATCCCAATCAGAAGAGATTGGGAGATCCCAATCAAAGGAGATCCCAATCAGAGGAGATTTCTCCCCCCTCACGATTTGGGATCTCTTCTGATTTGGTTAAAGCATATTTTCCTGGGATTGTTGCCACCCTTTTAGTATTTTACTTGCTCCTTCATATACTCTTAGCTGGACAAAATGACAAGGCGGAAAAATTCACAACAAAAAAAAGAACAAGATGCAGTACCGAAGGCTAGGGACCTAATCAATACAGACATTGGTAATATGTCAGATCTAGAGTTCAAAATGACAATTCTCAAGGTTATAGCCGGGCTTGAAAAAGGCATGGAAGATATTAGAGAAACCCTCTCCAGAGATATAAAAGCCCTTTCTGGAGAAATAAAAGAACTAAAATCTAACCAAGTTGAAATCAAAAAAGCTATTAATGAAGTTCAATCAAAAATGGAGGCTCTCACTGCTAGGATAAATGAGGCAGAAGAAAGAATTAGCGATATAGAAGACCAAATGACAGAGAATAAAGAAGCTGAGCAAAAGAGGGACAAACAGCTACTGGACCATGAGGGGAGAATTCGAGAGATAAGTGACACCATAAGACGAAACAACATTAGAATAATTGGGATTCCAGAAGAAGAAGAAAGAGAGAGGGGAGCAGAAGGTATACTGGAGAGAATTATTGGGGAGAATTTCCCCAATATGGCAAAGGGAACGAGCATCAAAATTCAGGAGGTTCAGAGAACGCCCCTCAAAATCAATAAGAATAGGCCCACACCCCGTCACCTAATAGTAAAATTTACAAGCCTTAGTGACAAAGAGAAAATCCTGAAAGCAGCCCGGGAAAAGAAGTCTGTAACATACAATGGTAAAAGTATTAGATTGGCAGCTGACTTATCCACAGAGACCTGGCAGGCCAGAAAGAGCTGGCATGATATTTTCAGAGCACTAAACAAGAAAAACATACAGCCAAGAATACTATATCCAGCTAGGCTATCATTGAAAATAGAAGGAGAGATTAAAAGCTTCCAGGACAAACAAAAACTGAAAGAATTTGCAAACACCAAACCAGCTCTACAGGAAATACTGAAAGGGGTCCTCTAAGCAAAGAGAGAACCTACAAGTGGTAGATCAGAAAGGAACAGAGACAATATACAGTAACAGTCACCTTACAGGCAATACAATGGCACTAAAATCATATCTCTCAATAGTTACCCTGAATGTTAATGGGCTAAATGCCCCAATCAAAAGACACAGGGTATCAGAATGGATAAAAAAACAAAACCCATCTATATGTTGCCTCCAAGAAACTCATTTTAAACCCGAAGACACCTCCAGACTTAAAGTGAGGGGGTGGAAAAGAATTTACCATGCTAATGGACATCAGAAAAAAGCAGGAGTGGCAACCCTTATATCAGATCAATTAGATTTTAAGCCAAAGACTATAATAAGTGATGAGGAAGGACACTATATCATACTCAAAGGGTCTGTCCAACAAGAAGATCTAACAATTTTAAATATCTATGCCCCCAACGTGGGCACAGCAAACTATATAAACCAATTAATAACAAAATCAAAGAAACACATCAACAATAATACGATAATAGTAGGGGACTTTAACACTCCCCTCACTGAAATGGACAGATCATCCAAGCAAAAGATCAACAGGGAAATAAAGGCCTTAAATGATACACTGGAAGAGATGGACATCACAGATATATTCAGAACATTTCATCCCAAAGCAACAGAATACACATTCTTCTCTAGTGCACATGGAACATTCTCCAGAATAGATCACATCCTCGGTCCTAAATCAGGACTCAACCGGTATCAAAAGATTGGGATCATTCCCTGCATATTTTCAGACCACAATGCTCTGAAGCTAGAACTCAACCACAAGAGGAAGTTTGGAAAGAACACAAATACATGGAGACTAAACAGCATCCTTCTAAAGAATGAATGGGTCAACCGGGAAATTAAAGAAGAATTGAAAAAAGTCATGGAAACAAATGATAATGAAAATACAACGGTTCAAAATCTGTGGGACACAACAAAGGCAGTCCTGAGAGGAAAATATATAGCGATACAAGCTTTTCTCAAGAAACAAGAAAGGTCTCAGGTACACAACCTGACCCTACACCTAAAGGAGCTGGAGAAAGAACAAGAAAGAAACCCTAAGCCCAGCAGGAGAAGAGAAATCATAAAGATCAGAGCAGAAGTCAATGAAATAGAAACCAAAAAAACAATAGAACAAATCAACCAAACTAGGAGCTGGTTCTTTGAAAGAATTAATAAAATTGATAAACCCTTGGCCAGACTTATCAAAAAGAAAAGAGAAAGGACCCAAATAAATAAAATCATGAATGAAAGAGGAGAGATCACAACTAACACCAAAGAAATACAAACTATTATAAGAACATACTATGAGCAACTCTACGCCAACAAATTTGACAATCTGGAAGAAATGGATGCATTCCTAGAAACATATAAACTACCAAAATTGAACCAGGAAGAAATAGAAAGCCTGAACAGACCCATAACCAGTAAGGAGATTGAAACAGTCATTAAAAATCTCCAAACAAACAAAAGCCCAGGGCCAGATGACTTCCCGGGGGAATTCTACCAAACATTTAAAGAAGAACTAATTCCTATTCTCCTGAAACTGTTCCAAAAAATAGAAATGGAAGGAAAACTCCCAAACTCATTTTATGAGGCCAGCATCACCTTGATCCCAAAACCAGACAAGGATCCCATCCAAAAAGAGAGCTATAGACCAATATCCTTGATGAACACAGATGCAAAAATTCTCACCAAAATACTAGCCAATAGGATTCAACAGTACATTAAAAGGATTATTCACCACGACCAAGTGGGATTTATCCCAGGGCTGCAAGGTTGGTTCAACATCCGCAAATCAGTCAATGTGATACAACACATCAATAAAAGAAAGAACAAGAACCATATGATACTCTCAATAGATGCTGAAAAAGCATTTGACAAAGTATAGCATCCCTTCCTGATCAAAACCCTTCAAAGTGTAGGGATAGAGGGCACATACCTCAATATCATCAAAGCCATCTATGAAAAACCCACTGCAAATATCATTCTCAATGGAGAAAAACTGAAAGCCTTTCCACTAAGGTCAGGAACACGGCAGGGATGTCCATTATCACCACTGCTATTCAACATAGTACTAGAAGTCCTAGCCTCAGCAATCAGACAACAAAAGGAAATTAAAGGCATCCAAATCGGCAAAGAAGAAGTCAAATTATCACTCTTCGCAGATGATATGATACTCTATGTGGAAAACCCAAAAGACTCCACTCCAAAACTGCTAGAACTTATACAGGAATTCAGTAAAGTGTCAGGATATAAGATCAATGCACAGAAATCAGTTGCATTTCTCTACACCAACAACAAGACAGAAGAAAGAGAAATTAAGGAGTCAATCCCATTTACAATTGCACCCCAAACCATAGATACCTAGGAATAAACCAAAGAGGCTAAGAATCTATACTCAGAAAACTATAAAGTACTCATGAAAGAAATTGAGGAAGACACAAAGAAATGGAAAAATGTTCCATGCTCCTGGATTGGAAGAATAAATATTGTGAAAATGTCCATGCTGCCTAAAGCAATCTACACATTTAATGCAATTCCTATCAAAGTACCATCCATCTTTTTCAAAGCAATGGAACAAATAATTTTAAAATTTATATGGAACCAGAAAAGACCTCGAATAGCCAAAGGGATATTGAAAAACAAAGCCAAAGTTGGTGGCATCACAATTCCGGACTTCAAACTTTATTACAAGGCTGTCATCATCAAGACAGCATGGTACTGGCACAAAAACAGACACATAGACCAATGGAACAGAATAGAGAGCCCAGAAATAGACCCTCAACTCTATGGTCAACTAATCTTCGACAAAGCAGGAAAGAATGTCCAATGGAAAAAAGACAGCCTCTTCAATAAATGGTGTTGGGAAAATTGGACAGCCACGTGCAGAAAAATGAAATTGGACCATTTCCTTACACCACACACAAAAATAGATTCAAAATGGATTAAGGACCTCAATGTGAGAAAGGAATCCATCAAAATCCTTGAGGAGAACACAGGCAGCAACCTCTTCGACCTCAGCCGCAGCAACATCTTCCTAGGAACATTGCCAAAGGCAAGGGAAGCAAAGGCAAAAATGAACTTTTGGGATTTCATCAAGATCAAAAGCTTTTGCACAGCAAAGGAAACAGTTAACAAAACCAAAAGACAACTGACAGAATGGGAGAAGATATTTGCAAACGACATATCAGATAAAGGACTAGTGTCCAAAATCTATAAAGAACTTAGCAAACTCAACACCCAAAGAACAAATAATCCAATCAAGAAATGGGCAGAGGACATGAACAGACGTTTCTGCAAAGAAGACATCCAGATGGCCAACAGACACATGAAAAAGTGCTCCATATCACTCGGCATCAGGGAAATACAAATCAAAACCACAATGAGATATCACCTCACACCAGTCAGAATGGCTAAAATCAACAAGTCAGGAAATGACAGATGCTGGTGAGGATGCGGAGAAAGGGGAACCCTCCTACACTGTTGGTGGGAATGCAAGCTGGTGCAACCGCTCTGGAAAACAGCATGGAGGTTCCTCAAAATGTTGAAAATAGAACTGCCCTATGACCCAGCAATTGCACTACTGGGAATTTACCCTAAAGATACAAACGTAGTGATCCAAAGGGGCATGTGCACCCGAATGTTTATAGCAGCAATGTCCACAATAGCCAAACTATGGAAAGAACCTAGATGTCCATCAACAGATGAATGGATCAAGAAGATGTGGTATATATACACAATGGAATACTATGCAGCCATCAAAAGAAATGAAATCTTGCCATGTGCGACAACATGGATGGAACTAGAGCGTATCATGCTTAGCGAAATAAGTCAAGCGGAGAAAGACAAATATCATATGATCTCCCTGATATGAGGAAGTGGTGATGCAACATGGGGGCTTAAGTGGGTAGGAGAAGAATCCATGAAACAAGATGGGATAGGGAGGGAGACAAACCATAAGTGACTCTTAATCTCACGAAACAAACTGTGGGTTGCTGGGGGGAGGGGGGTTGGGAGAAGGGGGGTAGGGTTATGGACATTGGGGAGGGTATGTGCTTTTGGGTAAATTGGAAGGGGAGATGAACCATGAGAGACTATGGACTCTGAAAAACAATCTGAGGGGTTTGCAGTGGCGGGGGGTGGGCGGTTGGGGTATCAGGTGGTGGGTATTATAGAGGGCACAGCTTGCATGGAGCACTGGGTGTGGTGAAAAAATAATGAATACTGTTTTTCTGAAAATAAATAAATTGAAAAAAAAAAAGTAAAAATATTTGCCTGCTAATTTTATTATCCATCTATGCTTCTTCTCAACAGCAATTACCATTGGGATATGATCATTAGGACTTTGTAGTTCCCTTATTTCTTCTACATTTATTAGTGGGAGTTCTATAAGGAAGAGGTGTCTCTTCTCTGCCTTTTATTTACGTTTTTTATTTATAGCAGTATAGACTCAAGGGTATTTATTTTATCCATTGGGTTACGACCCTAACTTACTGTTATTTATTTTGTTTCTCAAATTGTTTCAGGGTTGGCCATTAGGAGCTCTTTGAAGTAGGCTCTTGTGCCCTTTCAATATCCCTTGTTTGTATTTTCTTTATTTTAGTACTACACATCTTGACTTTTTCTTCCCCAGAAATCAGCCACTTCTCCAAGGAGTGTCCTGGTTTCTTTTATTCAAGAATAGTATTTAGAAACCAATGCTATTGGGGTGTCATTGCTTCTAGGTACTTATGGCAGACAAAGCTAGAGGTGCATGTATGTAAACTAGCCCATGCATATTCACACATTTATATATATTCTGTGTGTGTGTGTGTGTGTGTATTTTAAATCAGTTCATACCGATTTTTCTGACTCCAATCCTATACCATAGAGTTCATTTTAACTTCCTCTCTTTTCTTATTTAGAACTTCTGTTTCCAACTATGAGAAGCTTGGCTATCAATATATTTACTTACTTTATATTTTTAAGACTAATATATTTTACTTGCAAATCTCCCCCTTCCATCACCTTGTCACTGACCAGTCCAGGCTGTCAGTTGCCTTGGTTAGGTTCTAGGTGGAATGTTGGGGTGTTCCCCAGGATTCATTGTGGCTGGTGGTTCCACGGTTACTGGGAAAAACCCAGTGGTACATTGTGCCATGGAGAAGCTGTTATCCTCTGCAAAGCTTGGATTTGGGCTGATTCTTGGGACCTGGGCAAGGTGGTAGAGGAGATGCTACCCAATGACCTGGGTCCACAACTCACTTTCCACAATATCCAGTGGGAGATAGTGATATGTCTACTTGTCATTGCCTTATTGGTGGGTCTCTTCTTTCTATTCAGACTTGTTCAGCTTGTTAGAAGCTGGCTTTGTGTCAGAAGTGAAAAGCAGCTTTCAGATACACTGACTTCATGGATTAGAGAGAAATTCCAACTAGCTGACAAGCTGAGGGTTACTAAAAAGGAGCATAAAGGGATTAAATCCTTCTCAGAGAATGCCAGGGGAGAGAGAGTCTTTAAATATAACTAGCCTTAGGGACACTTACAGAAAGGTAAAGAGGACCAACTTGATGTTGATGGAGGAATTAACTTCCCTGATTCAAGAACTAAAAGAAGAGAGATCCAAATGTTCAAAACAAGGAGAAAAGATGGTGGAGGTATTTAAAATGCCCGAGGCTTCCAAAGATGTCATGAGACTCATCACATGGCAAGGAGCTCTTCCAGACTTGCCAGGAAGCCAAGAGCCAAGTGCTGATGGTCCCTTCTTCCCCAGGAGTGGGTCTCAGTTTTGAAGCGGTGTACCTTCCTGAGCTGCCACGCTGCGTTCACCGACCTGGACCTCCATCAGAGGGTTGGTTGAGGCCTGCAGATCCAGGACAGCCCCCTCCCACATGGAGGTCCTCCACCTCCACATACTGGATGAGGCAGTGAGCTCCTTCATGGTTTGTTTCTTCAAGTCTAAGGAAGATTGGACTTCCATGACCAAACCAAGAATAAAGGATTTTCTCTTCATGTGAAGTTTAGACTACCTCTCCTTAGCAGTGGAAAAAAAAATATACTTACAAAACTAATCTTTCACTCAAATTAAATCTTCATCAAACTACATTTCCCAAGGTAATCTTTTGTTAATATGATTTCCATATTAATCTTATAAGGGGTCTCTTCATATTTTATTCTCTATATAAATGTTATAATTTGAAAAAATGTGCCATGTCAGTTGTCAACAACATATTTTTTCTAGGGTTTTAATATATATGTTTATTCATTAGTTCAACCTTATTATGTATATAATATAATATCAGAGTTGTGAAGCCATATCCCTGTGAGGAAGAAATTTACCAAATACAGTGTTTGTGTGCAGTTCTTTTTGTATTTAGCCTTACAGTATCCAGTCAAAACACTGTTTTCCAAAGATGCTTAGATCAGCTGCTTTCTTCCCCACTGCTTAATTTTCTAACCATTTTTGCAACTTTTCTATTATTTCAAAATATAAGATGACATGCAATTCAGTCACTTTTATGTTTTCAACTTAAAAACATCCCTTTTGAGCAGACCAGTGCTTTTGCTTCTGCTCCAACTTTGTCTCAGAGACAGAGGTTGGAAATCTTGGGCTTTAATACTTTGGCACTCAATGCTTTTAGTCCTGGGGAAGTGGTTAATTCTGTAAAATAAATTCAATAACTCACTGTGCAGCACTCACCAATTTTGGATAGCACAGACACTTCCAGACACAAGTGTTGACTTCCAGTCTTCCATGGTGATTGCAATATTTGCAAGCATTCTTGGACTTCCCTCTTTCCTTCATCGTCATCAGGGAGCCAAGACTCTCTCCTTTCATGCATTGTGTGCAGACCCTCTGGATAAAACTTATGACTGTAATGTAACTTGACTTTCTTGCTCATCTCCCTTGCAAGGTAATCACCTTTTTGTGTGCTGGCTCTGGATCTTCTTCGTGTTAGTATCCCCAAGCATGTGGACTGCAGGGAATAGATTCTCAACAGAGGTTCACTGAACAAATGGATAACATTAGTGACTGGAGGAGTGATGTTGCAGGTGCATTGACCTATATTGTCATCTGGTCTTTGGAGCAGGACACTCTGACACTTGGGGACAGGTAGGCACTTGCAAATAAAATTCAAATGCAAAGCTATCTAATTTGTGGGCATAAGGGTCATTGGAACCAAAAAGCAATCAGGAAGAGACTATTTATCAAGCAACTATGACATGCCTCTTTACCAGATACTTCACATGTATTATCTCATTTAGGCGATTTTTGTCGTCATACAGAAAGGAAGCATCCAGTGCTGGAAGGTGGGTGGTTAATAATTGGTCTAGTCCTCAAAGCTTTTAATTTCAATCTACCTCCATCTTTCTCTAAAATCAATACACTTCTGGGGCACCTGGGTGGCTCAGTTGATTAAGTGACTGCTTTCAGCTCTGGTCATGATCCCAGGGTCCTCAGATCAAGCCTGGCATTGGGCTCCCAGCTCTGGGGAGCCTGCTTCTCCCTCTCCGTCTGTCGCTCCCTCTGCTTGTGCACGCTCTCTCTCTCTGTCAAATAAATAAATAAAATCTTGGGGTACCTGGGTGGCTCACTGGCTTAAGGCCTCTGCCTTCAGCTTGGGTCACAATCCCAGGGTCCTGGGATTGAGCCCCACATCGGGCTCTCTGCTCGGCAGTGAGCCTGCTTCTCCCACTCTCTCTGCCTGCCTCTCTGCCTACTTGTGATCTCTGTCTGTCAAATAAATAATAAATAAAATCTTTAAAATAAATAAATAAATAAATAAAGTCTTAAATAAATAAAGTCAACACACTTCCTCCCTCTCCCTTCATGTTGTGTGGAGGGAGAGACATGCATTAATTTGTGAAATTATTAGAAATGTAAATTGAAGAATTTTAGTCTGTGAAAATAATTTAAAATGAATGAAAATCCTTAAATTGAGGCCAAGCTGCATTTCATTAGCACAGGAGAGGCAAAAATCTCCTATTATTGACAGTGATACACTTGACAAGTCCACTAAATGATAGTTGAGATCCTTGAACAATTTTGTTCATTTTTAATACAGGCTCATGGGATAAAACTTGGCAGGCAGTTAGATATTAAATATACCTATTGGGAGTTATGGTTTTTAGTTTTGTCTGGAATACGTGGCCTGTCACTCTCCAACCTCCCCTCCCTATCCCCCGAAGATTCAAACAGTCAAAATGTCATGGTATCTTTGATTTTGGTATAAGAGTCTAACTGAGCAAAGACTTCCCTTTATCCCTATGGTCTCACCCATTGGATTGGAACATCTAGGCATCAGAATGATGTACAGCTTTTATTGGGTCTATACTTGACCCTCTGAGACCTGGCAGAAAATAATGAGTTATTTTTAATATCCAACTTCTTTCAAATAGATTCTTTACAGAACATGGTTTTTGTTCTGCAAATTATGATTAGAAGGGGAAACTGGTTACACTTCAAAAATTTCTCCAAACATTGTGTTGCAACTGGTTTTGCTTTCTAGCCAACTTTGTGTGCTTGGCAAACAAGATATCAGCAAAAGCTTCTTCAAATGAAACAGCCACTTTCACTTCCCCATGGGTGATCACTCTTCCACTTCAGAAGACATTCATTGGCCCCCCAGTTGGACATGCGAGAGGTCAGGCCAGTGCTTTCCAAGTGCAGTGTCCGACTCAACCATATATAATTCTACTGTTTCATCAAGTTGATTATAATGTTTTATTACATCCTGTGACAAACAACCTTCTTACTCAGAACAAAGAAAAATTGTGAATGAGGAAGTGGAAAATAATTTAAAGCATTTACTGGATGAGGAATATAAACAAGTAAAAAACATGAGCCAGGAAAATGGTTAGCATTTATTTGTAAGCCTTTTTATAGCAGCCAATCTATCTAAAGAATCATGTCTGAAGTGATAAATTCAACAATTTTTCTTTAAGGAGTGGAAAAAAAACCCTCAGCTTCCTTTCTCTTTTATTCATGATTATATAGAAGCATTTTGGATGACTGACTAAATGAAAGACAGGCTGAAAATCTACAAAATAATCTAAATTTGGAAGAAAATTATGGGGCTACCTTTTGGTATAAGATATACTCATGAAAAGTAAAAAATCTACCCTTTGAGCAGAGAAGTAATTTTAATAGTTTGTTGAAACTAAAGTCTTACAGCTGTGCTTGGTAAGCTTTTTTTTTTTTTCCTATTCTTTTTTTTTTTTCTCATGCAAATAAAACCAAGAAAAACATACAGCCATGCAAACCCCACCTCAGGCAAGTCTGAGAATATATTATTTCTCAGAACTCAGCTGAATTTATGGTCTATCTAATGTGGACTCTGCTCTTAGAAGATAAATATAGGAAATAATTTCAAAAGGATAACACATTTGCTTAAAACAAACACAGTTTTCTGGCTCTTCCTTTTCTTACCATGCCTCTAGCTTTAGATTTTATTATTTTCCGCCCTAATTTTTTTTTTCTCCCCTGTACTTGAGCTCTAGGCCCTAAATGGGTCCTGGGTATACATTATACACTGAGTAAATTTTAGGGAATAAGTTCACAAGTTTGGGGGAAAATAAAAACTTCCTTGTTGCACACTTTTCAGATTTTCTCCCAGCATAAGCCAGGCCTCCAATGTAAGGCATAGCTCTATTCGAGTCACCATGGCATCACTGTGTCCCTTCAACACTAGA
The DNA here is from genome assembly GCF_020171115.1 of Neogale vison. Lineage (NCBI taxonomy): Eukaryota > Metazoa > Chordata > Mammalia > Carnivora > Mustelidae > Neogale > Neogale vison. The sequence goes on along the minus strand of NC_058095.1, from coordinate 113,332,455 downwards.
GCAGCAATACTGAAACACTCACTTGGACACCGAGCCAAATCAAGTCCAAGGACAGCATACTCAAAGTTGTCCTCAACTTCCCTAATAAAGGAAATAGGAGATCACACTGGTAATTTAAATGGAAAAAAAGAATTGTAGGGAGCACTTTTTCTCTAAGGCTTCTTCCCATAATCCAATACACACTGCTCACAAGCACCCATACCCACACAATACATGTGAATGGCAGCTGTTTACACAGACGCTGTAGAGGCTATCTGTTGTTTTTGCTTGATCAATTCTTTACACTTCCTCTGATGATAAAATCCCATCACTTAGGAATCACCTCTCTCTCACTCTCAGAACATGCTGTTCTTGTGTGGCTAACCATACTCCCTATCCAGGGAAGAGGTAATCATTACCATTATCATCATCATCATCATCATCATCATAGCAATAATTAAATATTTGATTTAGTGAGTGTAAAGTATGCACCAGAATTGGTCTAAGCACATTACATTTATTAGCTCTTTTGACTTTTTCAATACTCATACAAGATTGAATTCTTATCTCTGTTTTGCAGATAAAGATGATTTTCTTTTTCCAGATAGAATTTTAGTTGATATACCCTAGAATCTTACCTGATATATACATATGCATGCTCTGTCCTCTTGACACAGTAAAAAATATTTTCTAAAATTCCTTGAAGTTCTAATATTCTGTCAGTCAACTATTATTGGAAAGAGTTCTATGGTTAAATGCAATTCTGTTTCTCTATAGCTCTCCCCCAACTATATACCTTCTTCCCTGTATGTATCCCTAAATAATCCCTTCATTTATCCAAAGTCAGCTATCTGTTTTGTTAGGATGTTTACAGATTTTTCTCTCTTGGTCTGAATTGCAGAAGTCTCAGCTCTGCCTACTTTTAGTATGACCAATAACAGGTAGGGTCGGGGGGCTCAAATTGGTGCTTCAGGTTTGACTTGGCCAACAGTCTCAGCAAGGCTTCAGTGGAATTGAGGGTTGATAGGCAGAGATTGACCAAGGCAGAACCACAGGCAGGACCAATAGATCAGATGGGCTGTGGGTTGCTTACATACAAGAGTTAAGGCCAGGTGAGGCAGACTGCTGAGGCTGGATTCAGAACACAGAAACAAGTAGGAGTGTTCACAACAGTGGCATAGAAAAATCCTGAACCCACTTCTTCCCACGAGCATAACACATCAATAGCTACATATGGAAAATCCCTCTGAAAGAACTTGAAAACTGGCTGAATGGTGCCTTTATAACAAAGGACAGAAGGTCCACATCAAGACAGGTAGCAGTGGTGGAGACATGGTCTTGCAAAGACCCAACCCAGTTGGGTGGGATCTCATAATATGGAGTTTGTCCCTAAAAAGCAAGGAATTTGTGCCCTAAATAAGGCACCCAACCCTTGGCATCTACACCAGAGAGATAAGAACCTAAAGTGTCTGACCTTGAAAACCAATGGGGCTTACTTCAGGAAGAACTACAAGGCTATGGAGAACAGAAAATCTGCTCTTAAGGGTCTTGTACATAGACCCATTGACCCTGAGATTCAGTGCAATATCAAGGGTTTGAAAGGGGCCTAAACTAGCACTTGCAAAGGAGAATTTGTTAACCTTAAAGCATATTCCAGAGAGACAAAATCTGGGGAACTCTCTCCAGGGATAGGGCACTCATGAGTGCCATTTTTGTGTTTTTCTGCTTGTTGGGGCTGGTGCTGGTGGGTGCCATTTTTGCATCCACCACTAGCTTGCTAGCTCTGGGACAGTCGTCCCACCTCTGAGTGTTGCAGCTTTGGGCTACCTAGCCACAGCCAGGCCAACCAAGTGCCCTGTCATTCATGTTTCACAGCTGTGGCCTGCTTTGCCACAGTTGGCAGGCATGCACAGCCCACACAGGGGATGTCCCTTGAGCATCTGGCCCTAGTGGCCAGAAGGGGATTGTGTTTCTGGGCCCCACGAGTCTGAAACAATTGTAGAGACAGTCCTTGACTACCCTCAGGACATTGTACAAACAGAAGGCTGAAACATATCTCCAGTCTTCATGTGAAAAAGGCCTATTTTCATGTCTTGGAGCTTTATCCTAATGGGCGGGCTTCAGGCTTACCACATATCTAAAGGCTACAGAGGTGCTCTCAGGGAACATGGGCAGGCAGACAGTATTAACACCCTCCTTTGGCCTCACCAGAGCTCTCTGATACCTCCTAGAAAGGAGTTTACACACACATCTAAAGCCATAGTTTTTGCAACATTCACCCAAGGGACACTTCTAGATCTTGTCTAGATCTCATCATTCACCCAGGGTTTATGATTCAGACCTACAAGGCTGTATTTATTTACATATCTTAAAAGCTGTTTCCTGAGGATCTGGCTTACAATTGGTCTGAAACTAATTACTAACTGAGATTTCTCTCTTTGGAACACAAACACTAAGAGGTCCTGGCACATCCTCAAAAACTGGGACTTTTCATGAACCAAACAGGCTACTTAGACAATCACAAAGTTCTGAGAAACAACCAAAAGCTAGGTCAAGGTTGAATACGATTCATCTCAAAATGAGATGAGAGAGTCAAGCAAAATGAGGTGACAGAAGAATGTGTTTCAAATGAAAGAAAAAAATTAAACCTCAGAAAGAGAACTTAGTGAAAGGGATATAAGTAATCTACCTGATGAAGAATTCAAAGTAATGGTCATAAAAAATTCTCACTTAACTTGGAAGAAAAATGGATGAACAAGTAAGAACTTCAGGAAAGAAATAGAAAAGAATAATGGGCTTAATAATACATTAACTGAACTAAAAAAAAAAAAAAAAAAAAAAAAAAACCAACTAGAAATTTCAACAGCAGACAGATGAAGTGGGAGAATGGATAAGTGACCTGAAAGACGGAGCAGTGGAACTCACCCAACCAGTAAAGCAAACAAACAAACAAAAGAATTTTTTTAATAAAGTGCAGGTACCTTGAGGGGCCTTGTGAGACATTAAGCAGAGTAACATTTGCACCATAGGCCTCCCAGGAGGAGAAGCAAGACAGAAAAAGGTAGAACACTTATTTGAAGAAAAAATGGCTGAAACTTTCCCTAACCTGGGTAGGGAAACAGACATCTGGCTCTGGAAGTACAGAGTTCCAAATAAGATGAACCCAAAGAGATCTACACCAAGATACATTATAATTAAAATATCAAAAGTTAAGGATAGAGAATATTAAAACAGCAGGAGAAAAACAACTTGTTTCATGTGAGGGAACCCCCATAAAACTATCAGCTGACTTTTCAGCAGAAACTTTACAGGTAGGAAGAGGGTGGCATGATATATTCAAAGTGCTGAAAGGCAAAAACTAAGTATACATTTGGCAACGTTATTATTCAGTACTGAAGGATAGAGTTTCCCAGACAAGAAAAAACCAAAGGAGTTTATCACAACTAAATCAACTTTATAAGAAATACGAAAGGGGCCTCTTTAAGTTGAAAAGAAAACACACTAGTAACAAGAAAGCAAATGAAAGTAAAAATCTCACTGGTAATTATAAATATATAGTAGAAGTAGTGGATTAACCATGCATAAAACCAATGTGAAGATTTAAACCCAAAAGTAGCAAAACTAACTATATAATAATTAGTTAAGGGATATACAAAATAAAAAGATATAAAATAGTGCATCTAAAACAGAACACAGGGGATTAAAATGTAGAGCTTTTAGAATGCATTAAAACTTAAGGTGCTGTCAGCTTAAAATAGACTGTTTTATATATATATACATAGGATGTTACACGTGAACCACATGGTAACCACAAAGCAAAAATCTATAGTAATCTCACAAACAATGAGAAAAGAATTTAAATATAACACTTGAGAAAATCACAAAACCACAAAAGAAGAGATTAGGAGAAAAAAGAAACAGACAAGTACTACAAGAATACCCAGGAAACAAATAACAAACTGACAACAAGCACATACTTATCAATAATAATTTTAGATGTAAATGAACTAAATCCTCCAATCAAAAGATACAGAATGGCTGAATGTATTACAAAACAAGCTCCATCTATATTTTACCTAGAAGAGATTCATTTCATATCTAAGGACACATACAGACTAAAAGTGAAGGGACAGAAAATGATATTTTATGTAAATGGAGGCCAAAAGAAATCTGGTGTTATATCAGACAAAAATAGGCTTTAAAACAAATTGTAATAAAAGGCAAACAAGGACCTTATATAATAGTAGAGGTGATCAATCCAACAAAAGGATGAAACATTTGTAAACACTTATACAACCAATACAGGAACACCTAAATATATGAAACAAATGTTAACAGAACTAACATAAAGGAAGAAATTAACAGCAACATAATAAGAGTAGTAGACTTTAATATCTCACTTACATCAATGGACAGATCATCCAGAGAGAAAACCAGTAAGAAAACATCAGACTTAACACATTATACCATATTATATATATGGGCAAATCAATTATATATATAATATAATATGGTATAATGTGTTAAGTCTGATGTTTTCTGATAGATATATATAATATTATATATATTATAATATTTATATATATATATATATATATATAAAAAACATTCCAGCCAAAGCAACAGAATAAACATTCTTTCCTAGTACACATGGGACATTCTCCAGAATATATCATATGGTAGGCCACAAAACAAATCTCAATAAATTTAAGAATATTGAAATCATATCAAGTATCTTTCTGACCACATTATATGAAATTGGAAATCAATTACAGGAAGAAAACTGGAAAAATCACAAATATATGGAGAATAAACAACAAGAACAACCAATGGGCCAACAAAGAAATTAAAGGAGAAATCAAAAATACCCAGAGACAAATGGAAATATAAGTACCACAGTGCTAAATCTATGGGATAAAGCAAAAGCAGTTTTAAGAGGAAAATATATAGCAATACAAACATACAACAAGAAAAAAGAAAAATATCAAATATTCTAACTTGACACTTAGAGGAGTTAGAAAAAAAATAAATGGAGCCCAAAGTCAGAAATAAGGAAATAATAAAGTTCAGAGCAAAAATAAATTAAATAGAGAATAAAAAGAATAGAAAAAAAATCAATGAAGCTAAGAAATGTGTTTTTGAAAAGATAAACTAAACTGACAAGTATCTAGCCAGACCCATTAAGAAAAAGAGGGAGAAGGCTCAAATAAAATCAGAAATAAAAGAGAAGTTACAACTGATACCACAGAAATAAAACATATCATGAGAGACTACTACAATTATAGACCAACAAATTGTATAACCTAGAAGAAAGGAATAAATTCCCAGGAACATAAAGTCTTCCAAGACTGAATCAGGAAAAAATAGAAAATCTGAAAAGACTGATTGCTAGCAAAAAGATTGACTTAGTACTTAAAAACCTCCCCAAAAAACAAAGTCCAGGACCAGACAGCTTCACAGGTGAATTCAATTTTTTCTACATCACTGGTGAATTCTACTGAACATTCAAAGAAGATTTAATGCCTATTCTTCTCAAATGCTTTTTAAAAAAACTGAAGAAGAAGGAATGCTTCCAAATTCATTTTACAAGGCCAGCATTACCTGATACCAAAACCAGAAAAGACCACACACGCAAAAAGAAAATTACAAGCCAATATCCTTAATAAAAGTAAATACAAAAATCCTCAACAAAATATTAGCTGAATTCAACAGTACATTAGAAAGATCATACACCACAATCAAGTGGGATTTATTCCAGAGATGCAAAGATGGTTCAACATCTCCAAATCAATGTGATACACCACATTAACAAAATGAAGGATCAAAATCATATGATCATCTCAATAAATGCAGAAAAAGAATTTGACAAAATTCAATAGTCATTTGTGATTAAAAATTTCCAACAAAGTGGCATAGAAGGAATACCTCAGCATAATAAAAGCCATATACGACAAATCCACAGCTAACATCATACTCAACAGTGAAAAGCTGATAGCTTTCCCCCTACGATCAAAGCAACACAAGAATGTCCACTCTCATCACTTTTATTTAACATAGTGTTGGAAATCCTAGTCATAGCAATTAGGCAAGAAAAAAGAGAAAAAGTCATCCAAATCAAGAAGGAAGAAGTAAAATTGGTACTATTTGCAGATGATATGATGCTGTATATATAAAACCCTGAAGACATTACCAAAAAACCGTTAGAACTAATAAATGCATTCAGTAAAGTTGCAGGATACATAATAAATATATAGAGACCTGTTGCATTTCTATACAATAATAATGAACTATCAGAAAGAAACTAAGAAAACAGTCCCATTTACAATTGTATCAAAAAGAATAAAATACCTAGGAATAAATTTAACCATGGTGGTGAAAGACCAGTACACTGAAAACTATGACATTAATGAAGGAAATTAAAGAGCACACAAATAAGTGGAAAGATATTCCATGTTCATGGACTGAAAAAAGTAACATTGTTCAAATGTCCATATGACCCAAAGCAATCTACAGAGTCAGTGCAATCTTTATCAAAATCCCACTAGCATTTTTAACAGAACTATAACAAACAATTCTAAAATTTGTATGGAACCACCAAAAAAACAAACAAAAAAACCAAAAACCAATAGACAAAGTGATCTTAAGAAAGAAGAAAAAAACTGGAGATGTCATCCTCCCTGATTCCAAACTACACTGCAAAGCTATAGTAATCAAAATGTTATAGTATTGGAATAAAAACAGACACATACATCAATGGAATAGAAAAGAGAGCCTGGAAATAAACCCACACATATTTGGTTAATTCATGACAAAAGAGAATATACAAGAGAGAAAGGACAATCTCTTCAATAAATGGTGCTGGGGAAACTAGACAGCTACATGCAAAAAAATGAAACTGGACCATGTTCCTTACACCCTATACAAAAATTAACTCAAAATGTATTAAAGACATTCATGTAATAATTGAAACAATTAAACTCCTAAAAGGAAACAGGTGGTAAGCTCCTTGACATTCTTAGTGATCTGGGGGGATCTGACTCCAAAGGCAAAGGAAACAAAAATTTAAAAATGGGACACTATCAAATTAAAAAGCTTCTGAACAACAAAGGAAACCACCAATAAAATTAAAAGGCAACCTACAAGAGGAGAAGATAACTGCAAATCATATATCTGATAAATGGTTAATACCTGAAAATATATAGAGAATTCATATAACTTAACAACAACAACAACAAAACCTCACTAAAAATGGGCAGAGGATCTGAATAAATGTTTTTCCAAAGACATATACAAATGGTCAAGAAGCACATGAAAAGATGTTAACATCACTAATTATCAGGGAAGTGCAAATCAAAACCATCATGAGATACCACCTCACACCTGTTAGAATGGCTATTATAAAAAAACAAAGGAAATAACAAGTGTTGGAGAGAATGTGGAAAAGAGGCAACCCTTATACACTGTTAGTGGGAATATAAATTGGAGCAGTCATTATGGAAAATAATATGGAAATTCCTCAAAAACTTAAAAGTGAAACTACCATACAATTCATCTATTCCACTTCTGGGTATTTATGTAAAAAATATGAAAATTGTAATTCAAAAAATATATGCACCCCTGCATTCACTGCAGCACTATTAATATAGCCAAGATCTGGAAAAAAGTACGTGTCCAGCAGTGGATAAATGGATAAAGAAGATGTGGTATATAATATAATGGAGTATTACTCAGCCATAAAAAAGAAAGAAATCTTGTCATTTGCAATAACATGGATAGAACTTGAGGTTATTATGGTGAGGGAAAGAAGTCAGACAGAAAAGGCAAATACTACATGATTTCATTTACAAGTGTCATCTAAAAAGCAAAGCAAAGAAACAAAACAATAGTAAACTTAGAGGTAAAGAGAACAGATTGGTGGTTATTGGAGGGGTTGGGAGGTGGGTGAAATGAGTGAGTTGCTCGGATGTATGGCGGTGGGCAATAACTAGACTTACAGTGGTGATCAATTTGTAGTAACAGAAATACTGAATTACAATGTGTGCACCTAAAACTTATATAATGTTACATACCAAGTTTACCTCAATTAAAAAAAAAAAAGACACAGAAAAAAGTATGGCAGAAACCAAAGCCTCATTTTAAGGCAGCCCTAGGAATCTGGGGTAGACCTTTGCTGTTGTTCCCACCCAGCATTCAATCCCCCTCTTATAATCACAGCACTTTTGTTCTATTAAGAGATTCACTCCTCCTTCTCTCCTTGTGTGTGTGGTTCCAGAAAGCCGAGACTGACTCCTCCCTAGGATCTAGGGTGAAACTTGTATGGTAAGCTAAGTCGATCAGTACATTCTATCGGTCACTGGGATTGGTTCAGGATGGCACATGACCTAAATTAAGTCTAGGAGGACCAAGATAATGAATTTCAGAATGGTTATTTGGGTAGTTGGAAAAGTGGAGTTAATATTTCTGGTTGAACATGAAACCCAAAAAGATATAAGGACTGAATCTACTGCTACATCTTACTAGCATGTGTACCCTGTGCCCAAATTCTACTTGGAGGAAGATATAGTTGTAAGATGAAGGGAAGGAAAAAAAATTAAATCCTAATGATATTGTGTGGGCCCGGAATCTAGCTGAACCTGAAGTTATCAAGGCTACTGTTAGATTTTCTCATTAAATGGATCAGTAAATTCCTTTTCCATTTAAGCTAGATTGATGTGGATCTTCATCATTTGCAACCAGATGGGCCATTTGCTGATACAAGATTTCACGGAGTCTGCCTCATTATAAAATTTTCTATCCATGTACACCTTTTGAACAAGGCTATCTCATGCTCCGTAAGAATGTTGTAGTTGTACATTTTTTTCTCAGGTAAGTACTTAAAGATCATGCTTTCTGGTTGAGATCACAGGGAGAAGGCGCAGGTGAACACAAGACTATGTTGGTGGCATGAACATGAGAAAGATGCAGAAAGCCCTTAAAAGCCAGACACTTTCTAGGGTGCCTGGGTGGTCCAGTAGTTTAAGCTGCAGACTCTTGATTTTGGCTCAGGTCATGATCTCGAGGTCATGAGATCCAGCCCCAGGTCTGGCTCTGTGCTCAGCAGGGAGTCTGCTTAAGATTTTCCCTCCCTCCCTTTCCCTCTGCTTCTCCCCCCTCATGCCCATGTGCACACACACAGTCTGTCACTCTTATATAAATCAGTAAATCTTAAAAAAAAAAAAAAAGCCAGACACCCTCAATTAACCACAGCACTTTTTAGATTAAGACTGTCCAAGAGATGCCTCCAAATGGACAGTGTTGGAGTGGGTGGGCCCAGTAGCCCTGAAGACTGGCTCACTGAGCATTCAGACTCAGAGTTAAGATTCATGGGATGTCAAGCAATAGTGTGATCCCTAGACACAGGATTCCAAAGGCTATGAAAAAAGGGGGGGTGTTCGTTGAGGTCTTGAAGAAGTTGCCAGTCAATCAATGAGAACACTGATTTCTAGTGGTCACTGAAATCATCTGAGACTCCTGCCAGAACCACCATGTGGCTAGATTAGTGGTTTACAAGGTACCCCTCAGGAAAGTCCTCTGGACTTTCCGTATCATCTCAGAACCTCAGCCTTCGTGTTTTCTGACCCGTTTTTCCCCTGCTATTGCTGGTTCAGAGCACACGAAGGATGTGGCCTGTTGGCAGTCCTGCCCAGTTCACTGGCTCACGAGAACACTCATTGTGTATGGAGGAAAGACATGCCTTGTCTACAAGCTCCATGGACACTTCAGCCTGAGCGAGGGAATGAACTGAACATTGCAAAGTCCTGTTGCACTGACTCAGGCCCTTGCAGAAAGGAACCAGGGCTGGGACCCTGAAGTTCCACTGCGATGATTCTGGAAGCTCTGGCTGTGGGGTAGAAGGTAATGGACCTGGTTTGTGTTCATGCTCTTCTATCCTGTATCATGGACAGTGTGGGAACTGCCATCCACTGCAAAGGGCTGGGATCAAGACAGTGTTTTGACTGTGGTATTCACAGGTTGCATCTCCGTGGACTGGAACTGAGATAAAGCACTATGAGGCAGGAGTTGGAGTGGACATATTTACTGGTGGAAATGGAATGATGACTTGGTGTCAGATGTAGGCCCCTGACAGGATATGGACTGGACTCTATACACAAAAATCAAGACCAGGGAGCAGACAGCACAAACTAGGCTTGGTCAACAAGAGAAATCAGGGTTAGAAAAGCAATAGAAACCGAAACATAATCAGAAGCAGAACCAGGGACCAGCCACTGACTTGTTGCTTTACCAGGACACGATGGATTTTTTTTTTCCCCTTAATCCACACCTAGAATTGTTCTATACCGTAGGGGTCTCAGGCCCTACCTATCTGAAATTTTTTTTCCTCAAGAGCCTTGTGTGCTCTTCAGTGTTCTCTAGGTGGACCCCTGGAGGTTAATAGGGGACTTCTGGCTCTTCTGAACGCTGAAGAAGGAACTGGGGCCTGTTCTTTCAAAGCCTGAAATTTCTAGTATATTATTCTCATCTACCCCCACTTAATATTGCAGTGTGAGTTCTTGAAATCTTGGTGTTTGTTCAAGCCTCAGCTGTTCCTTTTAGCTGTTCACTTTAAAAGCTTTGTTTTCTGGGCTAATAGGACTTTCTAAAAAATATGAAATTTCTCAAAGCCCATAGCTATTTGCCTATCTTAAACAATGAAAGAATGTATACAATGCTAAAGTTTTTTTTTAGGATTTATATCCTTACTTACAAATAGGGTTTGGGGTCATTTGAAATGGAAAAGGAAGATTATAAACTATGTAGAAGGAGAAAACCAAATGACTTACATTATCTGATACATCTAAATAAACCAGTTCCTTAGGAGATAGGATCTTTTTCCTGGTACTAAAAGGAACATATTGTATACGTATATGTCCTAACACAAGGAACACAGAATCACGTACTGGATAGTATCTTCAACAGCGGTTTTGAAGACAACTGAATAGTGTTCATGAACACAAGTTCTGATGCCAGGTTGCATAGGTTCAAATCCCAGTTTTGCCGATTTCTACTCGTGTGACCCTGGGCCTGCTTAATTTCTTTAGGTCCTATTTTTCTCATTTGTGAAATGGGGACAATAATAGAACCATTTTCAATTCACTGTTGGGAAGATTAAATGAATTAAGACACAGGAAATTAGAATAGTGTCTAGCACATGGTGAGTGTGAATCAGTACATCATGTCATTTCTTTCTTTTTTTTTTTTTTTAAAGATTTTATTTATTTATTTGACAGAGAGAGATCACAAGTAGGCAGAGAGGCAGGCAGAGAGAGAGAGGAGGAAGCAGGCTCCCTGCTGAGCAGAAAGCCCGATGCAGGACTCGATCCCAGGACCCTGAGATCATGACCTGAGCCGAAGGCAGCGGCTTAACCCACTGAGCCACCCAGGCGCCCCATCATGTCATTTCTTATATTAATCTTAGAGACCAAGATCCAACAAAGCACTAGATCAAGAGTGACCCAACAGCCTCTATAGATGAGTTTTGAAACTCTAGGCAAATTCTGTTTTATATTACATCCTTCTACATTCCTTCTCATCCTCCAACTTTTGGGGGCACTTATTTTCAAATCCTTGGCTTTCCTTTACACCACCAAATCCCCAGCACCCTGTCCCTCAGTGTCCCCTTCCCGCCCTTGGATTCCCCTCCCCTGCAATGTTTGACGTATGCTTCTGTCTGTCAGGTAGTCCTGGCCTCTTGTTCTTTTCTCTCTTCTCCTCCTTTATATCTTGTCAAAACCAGCCTTTTCCAAGTACTGACCTCCCAGGAAACTGACAAATAAACTAATTCCAGTGAAGGTATTTGTGATGGTCGATTTTATGTGTCAACGTGGCTAGACTACCCAATTATTTCATAAAACTCTAACCTAGATGTTTCTGTGAAGGTATTTTTAAAATGTGATTAACAGGGGCGCCTGGGTGGTGCAGTCATTAAGTGTCTGCTTTTGGCTCTGATCCTGATCCCAGGGTCCTGGGATTGAGCCTTGCATTGGGCTCCCTGCTTAGCGGGAAGCCTGCTTCTCCCACCACCACTACCCCCAGCCCCCCGCTTGTGTTCTTGCTCTAGCTATCTCTCTGTCAAATAAATAAATAAAATCTTTAAAAAATAAAAAATAAGGGGCCTTTGGGTGGCTCAGAGGGTTAAGCCTCTGCCTTCGGCTCAGGTCATGATCTCAGGGTCCTGGGATCGAGCCCTGCAGTGGGCTCTCTGCTCAACAGGGAGCCTGCTTCCCCCTCTCTCTCTGCCTGCCCCTCTGCCTACCTGTGATCTCTCTCTCTCTCTTTCAAATAAATAAAATCTTTTTTAAAAAATTTAAAAAAATAAAAAATTTTTAAAAATGTGATTAACATTTAAATCAGACTTTTGAGTAAGGCAGGTCACTCTCCATAATGTATGTTGGCCTCATCCAAAGACCTTAAGGAAAAAGAAGACTTCACCCAAGGAAGAAGGAATTTTGCCTCCAGATTACTTTTGGACTCAAGACTACAACACTGGGGCACTTGAGTGGCTCAGTGGGTTAAAGCCTCTGCCTTCGGCTCGGGTCATGATCCCAGGGTCCTGGGATCAAGCCCCGCATCGGACTCTCTGCTCAGCAGGGAGCCTGCTTCCCCCACCCTCTCTCTGCCTGCCTATCTGCCTACTTGTGATCTCTCTCTGTCAAATAAAATTAAAAAATAAAAATCTTTAAAAAAAAAAAAAAAGACTACAACACTGACTCTTGTTAGAATTCCCAGCCTGCTGGCCTGCCCTGCAAATTTCAGACCTGCCATTCCTCCATAATTACTTGAGCCAATTCCTTAAAATAACATTTTATATATACATACACACACATTCTAAATGTATATTCATTCTCTAACTATATACCTTCTCTTGGTTCTGCTTCTCTGAAGAGCCCCAATTAATATAGAATTAATATGCATAATGGCTAAATATTTTAGCTTCCTTGCTGTTTAATGTTCCTCAATTAACATTTGCATTTCAACAAGGGCTCAACTTGAAAAAATGAGCAATGGGAACATTGAATCCCATCAGAGAACCAGTTGAGGGTAGAAAGGTATTTCCCAGTGACTTTGAAATCATTTTCAGTAGGCAGTTGTCTATTGATGAGATGGGTCCTGGGTTTATACAGATTTGGATTTATTTCCTCTTCTCCTGAAGCTCTACATGGGATATGTGGAAATGCCTTTAGCTATTGGCCCATACCACACACATTTCTTTTAGTCTAGGTTAACATTTGGAAATCACATATAAATAAAAGTAGTCTTCATATTGCTCTAGGCACCTGCTGTGAATGTCAAATGTTGGTGTAGTTCACCTATTCATCATAATCATCAGAACAGCAAGGCAAACATGAATCATTGTTTCTTTAAGAGTCTGAAAGGCAACAAAATAAAATATTTCTCTGAAACTTCCTGAAGGAAAGGCAATCTTCTACCCATTACATTAGGGCAGAAAAATCAATCAGTCCAAAAATCAAAGTCTTTTTCTTTTTTAGCTTTTCATGTGGAAGTCTGTCAACAATGAGTCTTCCAGAGTCATCATGGTTCTCATGAAAGTCATATCACATCCTCCCAGAAATGGTAGAATACTGATCGTGTAGGGTCAAGGTGGACTTTGAAAGAGAAATGAACACCTGGGATGTGACAAAATATCAAAAAGTTTTGGTTTCTACAAGGCAGACTATTATTATGAGAATGGTGTTTTCTCTGCATGAAAATGTAGGAAATTTGCATTCATTGATAGAACATAGTTACTACATTTCTTTTTTATTGTTAGTGTTTTGACAATCACTTATGTTCATTCATTCGTGCTTGTCCGCCTGCTCTTTGCTCCAATTATTGATCTATCTTGTGGGATCATGGGTATCGTATGCTTCAAGAAGGAGAGGTTGTGGTTCCATACCTTGAAACAGAAACAGGTGAGCCAGGCAGTTCTCTTGGTGAGACTGAGGAAGGAAGTCTACCATAGAGGAAGAACAGGCAGAGAAATTTTAAGAAAGATTTACTGCCTGGGACCATGACTCAGCTTTTGGGAGAAGGTTTGACCAGCCCTCCATGAGAGCTGGCTGGGAGTTAACTTTTCTGGGAACTGAGAGAAGGTAAGTGTTGTCTGATGGAGAGGTGGAGGGGGAGCAAAAGGGAAAAGGGCCAGAGAATCAGGCATTGGAGGTTTGGTCCTCAGCCTGATTCCAAGCACTAGTGTAAGGTATTGCCAAGTACCATGAAGCCAACAAAAAAAAGATGAACTATTGTTTTGTAGAAGTCTTAGATTAGGATAATTACGCAAAATACTAATTAGTAAGTTTCTCACACCTCTACACTTCACAAACCCCTTTGCTTAGATCTCAAAAGGCCCCCTGTTCCCCAGGCCTGAAGCTACAGTCATTTGTTAGCTACTGGCTTTGTCCCAGAAACAAAGGCTATAGATACTGGACAAGGGCTAAGTGAGGGCATGCTTCTGGAAGCAGAGGGTAGGCAAGTCTTCCCAGCTCTCATAAACTTTGGGACAGATGCACAGAGTTAGGAAGGGGTGGAGGAAGGGAGGATAGAGCAGAATGTCCCTACCTGTAACCAGGAACTTCCTTTACCCACGCTCAGTGGATGCTAAGTTGCCATTGACTGGTCCTTCTTGCTGCTTTCCTGTGGACAACGCCCACCACATGACTTAGTTTACTCATCAGGGTGACACGACAGTGAGGATCTGTCCACCTTCAGGGGGGCTAACAAGGAACAAAGTAGATCTAGACTAGAGTTTTTGAACTTCTACATTATTGGTATTTTGGATTCCATAATCCTTGCTATAGGAGAGGTCAGTGCATTGTAGGATGTTTAGCAACATCCTTGGACCCTACCTGCTAGACACCAGTAGCGCCTCCCCCTCCCCTGGTTGTAATAACCCAAAATAATTCCAGATAGTACCCTATGTTGGGGTGGGGCACGGTTGCTGGTCTAGACTGAATCTGTTTGAAATCTCCCACTGAGCCAGTACCTCTCTCTGTCTCCCTTCTTCTCCTCCCCACCCCTACCTCCAAATCTGTCCGCCCCTCTCCACCTCAGTCTAAGTCATAGACTTATTTAACCTGCAAAACTGCTTCAGCTTCTCTCCTAACTATTCTCCTAGATCCCCTTTTATCCTCCAAAAATCACTTCTCCATCCACCGCAGGGAACTTGAAAAAAAAAAAAAAAGTCTGTGCTGTGCTTAAAACACCTTGGGCCTTTCCATTTCTTTAGGATGAAGACAAAATCTCCTATGGCCCGACCTGGCACTGTGTGCTCAAGCCACTCTGCAGATTCCTCCACCCTATTCACTCCCTTGTCCCCTGGGCTCTGACAACTCTGTTCTTCTTTCATTCACAGGTGGGCTGTGATTCATCCAGTCACATGGCCTTTGCACGTGCTGTTCCTCTGCCCAAGACACTGTCCTCTGACTCTCCAGGTTATAGCAGCGTGTTGCTTATCAGTGCAAGCCTCTCCTCCTTAGGCAAGACTTCTCTGACTGCTCAGAGCAAAGCGGGCTTCTGCTCACAAAAGCAGTAGTACCAGAAGCGGGGGGGCAGGGAGTGTTTTAACATTTATCACTTGTGGTTTGACACTAGCGGGTTATTAATCAATGTTGGTTTCCTTTCCCCCTCCCTCTGTCTCTTCTTTCCTTTTCTTCTTCCATCCTGCTCCCTTCACTTTTTGTGGACACAATTCCCCATGAGTCTGCCGAACCTGGTCTGCCAACCCCCACCCCAGGGTCTCTAAAATACTGCATCTTTTCTTCCGGTTATTTATCTTTCAACCCATCTCCCTTTCTAGCAACCTACTATTAACCTTCCCACCGTTTCTGTGGGTAAGGAGGTCTCTTGAAGGAATACCAAGCTGCTGAAAAGATACCACCCAAAGCTCTCTTTGTGAAACCCCTTTAAGATGATGAGAATTACCCCAGTGTTTTGTTCAAAAGAAGGAGTCCTGCACTTTCCAATCATATCTCAGCCACAAGGCTGCCCAGGGCTCCAGCTTTTATAGCTGGTGATAAAAAACATTTTTTAAATTTAGAAGTCAAACAGTAGCAAAACAGAAACTCTAACTCATTGCGTGATATTTTTTAGGCAAACTCTCCTTTAGCGGGGTTTTTGGCGGTAGGCAAGAGAAAGTATAGTTAATGATAAGGGCTGATAGCGGTATGGCGGATGGGTCGTGAACTTGTCTGGCTCCTCTGTTTCTGGTTTGTGGTTCTATCCCAAGTCTGTAATGACATATAAAATAATAGACCGCTTATCCTGGTCCTTCCTTCTCATTGCAAATCACATTTCTTAAGACAATCCATGTAATTTACAGGATGTGAATGTGCGAGTGAAAGTGTTCATCATTCAATAGATCTGCTCCTGATGCAAGAACTCACACCTCACATTTAACTTAAACCTCCTTCTCCACATGGTTCTGCTTTAAGCTCATGTTTCCATTTTGTTTTTCTTCCCCCTCTGTCCCTCGGCTGTTGACATTCCCCATTAATTTCTAGATGAGAGCTTCATAAAGCATGCTATACCAAATAATGAAAACATGAACTCTTCCAGTCTTGACAAGACTGGGCTGGAGATCTAGATAAAAGTCACAATAATAATCGTAATAATAACAGTGGGAATTGCTACAGATTTCAATTGGTCATAACGTACTTTTCACTGCCATAACTGCATCACAGAGACTCTTAAAGGATGCTAAGAAAACTCTAGGCCCTAGGCAGAAATTAGAGAGGCTCTTCTCCACTCGAAATTCCATTTTACCAGGATTTCTATTATAAATATCAGCGGCTACACTCTTGTTTGTGTTACAGACTCAAGGAAAAATGCTCACTGAGAAAATTCACAGAAGAGTTGGATGGGGAAACTGGGCAGCTGTCCTAGCAACTGGCTTAAGCTTCAAGACTGTGTCTGTTTTCTTCAGCATCGTATTCCTAGAGCCTAGCACAGCGCTTGGCATTTGCTGTCCCCAGTGAATATCTGTTGATCTGTGTGTGTGGTAAGTAACACAATATGGGAATGGATGGGAAGCCTCCTCCACAGGTGGGAAATAGGAAGGAGAAAATGTGAAAAATGAGGAAAAGTGGCAACAAATGAACTTATGTTATTTTCTTTTAAACTATTTCTTCTTCAATGATGTTGTCCTTCTTAGGCGAACATTAAGACATCTTCTTAAATGGTTACGGTTCTTTCCATTTTGCATAGTGGGAGAAGGAACACAAGGCATGGATGCCATTGCGTCATATGGTGAATCTACTCTATCCTTTCTCTATTTTACAATATGCTTGTTTCCTTTTTGGTCTTAAATAGGTTTGTGTCTGTCTCACATTGTTAGCGATTAAAAAGAGTCAAGAGTCACTCGCTTAAAGGAAGCAACAATATGCACAGGACTGGTCATTTCTTGATTTCTGTGAACAAGTTAAAATTTTTCTTTTAACCTTCCATGATGCTGGATGCCTTAGTTCTGCTGGGATAATTTTCCTGGAGCTTCAGGATGAAAGGGTATCCACCTTCTTTCTCCTTCTCCACCAGCCTATGGGAGACATCATAACAGGTTTAATTACAAGGTTTTCTTAAGAAAAGAGATGGTAAGTGCTGAGTAGATGTCCACCTCTTCAGGTCGTAAGGAACAGAAAATGTGTGGTCCCCTTTGTGGAGCTGAACTCTGGGGACAAAGCTTCTTACATCTGGGACTTCCTGCTCATGTTGCATCAGCTTCCCTCTCTTTTCCAGCTCCCAGGCTATGTCATGACTCTACAGATACAAACGGGCCAGGACCCAGCACACAATCAATCAGTGGCTATTCTTTTACAATCTCACAATCCTTATCTACCTGATGTAACAGACTATTCCACTGCGTCCACGTTGAAGTTTCTGGGTCCTGATCAGCAATGTGATACCATTCAGATCACTAATCTCTCTGGGTCCTTTTTTTTTTTTTTTTTTTGCATTTGCATCTTGAGGATGTTTTAATGCCCCAATACAGGTCAAGAAGGAGAAATGCAATGCAGGAAGATGTAAGGAGGTGGGAACAAGTCATGCTGCATTCCCAAAAGAAACTCAAGTTCACAATTACTATCTGGTTCTTTGAATTTGTGTCACCATGGATTGTTAGCCCAGAGCTATTTATGTACCACTAAGAAACAGAAATGTGCCGCTAATCAAACTATGACACTGCTTTCTTATCACATCGGTTGTAAGAGACATAATCGAATCGATTTCAGAAATGTGAAATTGTCTGAAAGAATTTGACAAAGCACATAGGTGCATTTTACCTATCCATAAAATCTGCGGTGTGCCATGCCCAAGCTACATTGCAGGAATTATAAAGCAGGCATCACCCATCATGCAAACTGTTCTTTTAGAAGCCTCTTGTTTTGCTATAGTCATTTCCATGTGAATCCAGAAAGGACTGAGAGCACAGAACTGGGAAGAGCTGTTTTCCTGTGTACATGGTCTAAGGCTCGGCATTTGACTGACATTACACTTTTATCTGGCTTCCATGAGCGCATTTATTTATTTTAAATCCAACATTCTTTCTATGAGAATTTCTTTTAAAATAATAGCCACTTTTCGTGCCTCCCACAAATAACCATCCTTGCACGCTTGCTGCTGAGTCGGCACTGGCAGAGACACACAGTCTCTTTCCCAGGGCGGCCCTGGCTCTGCCGGCCGGCCCAGCGGACACTCAGGGGGCAAGGGCCACAGCTGCAACTCCCACCGGCCTTGGCCCAAGAAGCTCATGCATCAGACTACCATCAGTCTGCGCTTCGAAGTGCAGTGGGGTTAGTATTTTCCTGGAGAGAGAGACAAAAAGTAGTTCCTGTTGCCTTTTGTCATTTGATACTAGGGAATTCTGCTCAGTGAAGAAGGGATACCTTCAGAACGGCCACCTTCATAAGGAGCTGTCATGGATCTGTGGTGGCTTGCTCACACATCCATCAGCGCAGCTTCCCCTCTGGAGCAAGGTACGAGCCAGCCCGACAGAGGGGTGGGGCGGAGAACATTCCGCGTCCTTCTGTTGACTGGTGTAAGAGTGGCTGTAATTCTGAGCCCTTACTCTGTGCCATGAACTGTGACGATTCAGAAGCTCGAGCCACTTCTCATAACACATACAATGGGTGACATTACTAATGACATCTCACAAATGAGGGAATGGAGCCTTATGTGTTTGTGTCCTTCCCCCCAAAATAATATGTTAACGTCCTACCCTCAGGACCTCAGAATGTGACTATGTTTAGAAACAGGGTCGTTAAAGAGGTCATCAGGTTAAAATGGGACCAGTAGGGTGAGGTCCAGTCCAATAAACCAGTATTGCTATAAGAAGGGGAAACCTGGACTCTAGACTCAGGGATAGGTGTACCGGGAAAACCTGGTGTGAAGGTGAGGACCGCCATCTATAAGCCAAAGAGAGAGGTCTGGAGAGGATTCTTCCCTCACAGCCCATAGGAAAAAAATGAAGAAGAAGACAAAAAAACAAAACAAAACAGAAAAACCCAAAACAGCCATGCTGACACTTTGATCTGGGACTTCCAGAACTGTGAGATGATGATACGTTTCTGTTTCAGCCGTCCAGTCTGTGACACTTGTTATGGAAGTCCTAGCAGACAGATTCACTCAAGTCATGCAATTTGCCAAGGATCAGCCAGAGAATGGGGTCCGTAGCTCATGTGTGTACTTTGGTGTCTGAGTCAAAAATGTGGGCTCTGCTTAGCACCATGCCTACAGTCCCTACTGAGTAGTAATAGAATCTTTTCCTGGGCTTCTTGCTCCATGAAACTGGATGGGTCCACCACATGGGGTTAGTGGTTGCTAGATAATTTTAATAATATCACACAGTAACTACTTGTCTGCTATGTCATACTATTGATGTATTGGTGAAATATCTCTTTAAGATTTTTTTTTTTGGGGGGGCGCCTGGGTGGCTCAGTGGGTTAAGCCGCTGCCTTCGGCTCAGGTAATGATCTCAGGGTCCTGGGATTGAGTCCCGCATCAGGCTCTCTGCTCAGCGAGGAGCCTGCTTCCCTCTCTCTCTCTGCCTGCCTCTCTGTCTACTTGTGATCTCTCTCTGTCAAATAAATAAATAAAATATTTTAAAAAAATAAATAAATACATAAAATCTTTTAAAAAAAAATTTTTTTTTTGAGAGAGAGTGAGAGAGAGAGGTGGTAAGAGAGAAGAGAGAGAAAGAGGGAGAGAATCCTAAGCAGGCTACACGCACAGCATGGACCCCAACGCAGGGCTTGAGCTCCTGACATTGAGATCATGACCTGAGCCAAAACCAAGGGTTGGATGCTTAACCCATTGAGTCACCCATGTGCTCCTTGGTGAAATATTGAAAATATTATTATCCCCCAGGGAGAAGTCAGGGCCAAACCGACCCTGCCCATCTGTCCTGTAGTCTGTGGTAGGCTCACACTGGAGTCAAAAACAGACTTCAAGGACACTTTTGCCCTTGTCATCCTTTCGGCCTGATGCTTAGGGTCACCATGACTGTAAATGGGGTGCACTTTCCGAAGCCATTTCAAGGCTCCCTAAAGTCCTGATTGAGTCATTCCACTGATCAGAAATTTGAATGACGATCACATCCAAATGCCACGTCTTGACGTGCAGAAGAAAGTTGCTAATGCAATTCTTCACACGGCATCTCCCTGGCCTATTTCCAGGCCTCCCTAGAGGCCCAGGACTTTCCTCCCCGCATGCAGGCACGTGTACTCACAGACATACTCCGGGCTTACCCCTAGCCTGGCTCACCCACTGCAGCCAGGTTTGGCCCAGTATTCCCTCACACCTGGGCTTTTACTCTAAGGGTCTCCTTGACCTGAAACTACCTTCTTTTCTCTTGTTCGTCTACTGATATCCTACTTACTTGCAACGTTCATCAAACCTCTCATTCCCCAAAGGCATGTCCCCCTTCCCTCCAGTAGAATTATTTTTCCTCTCACTCGAAGTCCCAAGGCTTATTTCCCAGCCTGCCTTCAAATGGAGATAATTATGATTGTTATCTTTGTGAGCTCTTGGGAGATGGGACTTTTGTCTTTTCAATTTCTATTGTGTCCTCCAACAATATCTAGAAAGATCTTTATATAGTTGGTATTCACTAAGTTTTTGCTAGATTCTAATGCAGTCTCCAGGATACCTCACTGAAGCCTTCCAAACAGGCTCCAAAAAATCCCACTAACCTTCAGGAATAAGAAACAAAGAACAGGAGTCTTGTCCTCAGCTTTCATTTTAAACAGAGCCAACTCATAAGAGCAGAGAAACTCTTTCTTATGTTTTTCCTGGAAGACAAAGCGTGGGCTTATGATCGCTAAGTGTGCTTTGTGGTCTCAATTTCATTGTCTACTCACTTATAAGGTTTTATTCTGTTTCTAGACTGAACCACTTTGAACTCTAGGAGTTGATAATACAGCATATTCTTCCACATACAGCAACAATTCCTCCGCCTTATGTCAGGAGACAAAATGGCAGCTCAGGTCACATGGAGGGCCCAAACGGAAGGAACACACGATCTCAGATTAGAAGCTGCAGATGGTCAAAGTCTATTTCTTTTCTTTAAATTGTTTTCTTCTTAAGAAATGTGAAGGCAGCACAAATGAAATATGCTTCCCAGTTCACGGGTCTCACTGAGGGTGACTGTCCAGGGTAACACCAGTCCTGATCCCTGTACCTTGGTCATGACAGCAACAACTTCATCAGCAGCATGATCCAAAATTTACATCCTTTTCCCTGGGATAAATTCTCTTTGAACGTGATGGAAATTATTCATCTCTAAATGGTAACAGGGTGTGATTGTTAAGTGCATGGAACCCGGAACCATCTGACTGGGGACAAATCCTTACACCTTTTTAGGTGTTAGGGATTTGGGATGTGACTTAACCTTCTGGGCCTCAGTTTCATTGTCTGTAAAATGGGGACAAGGGGCTATTCTGAAGGACTTTGATGATAAATTAACCGAGTCAATATATAGAAAATGTATTGTCCAGTAACCAGGACATAGTCAGGGCTGGATTTAATATTAACCATTACTATTTTGAAGTGTTCTCTTCACCAAATAAAGGAAACTGCTGAGAACATTACTGGCTTCTGTTATGGGTTTCATCTCAAACTCTTTTTCTCCTGCTGTTTTTCCTTTTCAGACTCTGTTGGAAATTATAAGCAAACATGCAAGTGATGCATGTATATTTAGTTTCACATACAACCTCATTGTTACTTCCTGGCACCTTTCCAAGATATCTTACAAGTTATCAATCTCGCCAGGACAGAGTGTGTTTTCTGACCACTTCCCCTTTGCAATTAAGGACTGTGACCACTCGCTTACGCACAGACTGAGACCAGCAGCCTTAACCCCAAAGGAGGTCAGAAACTCCCAGCTCTTCCCGCCGAGGGGGCTAGCCGAGAACCCGATACCGTCTGTTTTAAGGCTGTGGCTACAGACTGTGACCATAGGAACTGGGAACACCCACCAACACCCTGCTTCCCCCTGCCCCACTTCCTTCGCTTCAATGCCATTAGCATGGTTGCAATGCATTTGTGAATGTTTTGAGTGGAGTTAGGTTTCTGATGTTTATTGTTGAATTGCTAAAGATTTGGAGTGAAGACAAACGAACAGACAAACAGACAAGCAAAGAAACGTACAGAAAACACCCCTGGACAGACGAGCACTATGAGCAGACATGCTCAAGATCACCGGGGTCCATGAAGTTCTGGGCTCATACCAGAGCCCCAAGATTTGGTCAGTTGCTCCGCAAAGAAAACCTGCCTGAGACACACAGCAAGGAGGCTTTATGGAAACCTGCCAGTCTGGCCTTGCAGATAGGAGGTTGGGTGGTGATGAGTTTTCCTGTTTACCTGTTTACCATCTACCTTCAGGGAAGCATTGAATGCAGGACTGAAAGGGGCTACAGAGGACCATCTCCGCCCCTCTTTCCAGATTTGGTGTCGCAGTTAAATCCAGGGCTTTGCCTCTCTGATTGTTCTCTGCACCATGCAAAGCACAGAAAAGTAAAATAAACTCCCAAAGATTTCTCTCCTGAGAGTGTGGGAGGGCTTGGGAGTGAGGCTGGTTGGGCTGGCAATGGGAAGGTCAGGTTGCACTATAATCTCCACAGGCTTCCCCATCCGACTTCATCATGGTGCCTCTTACACATACTTATCCACATAAACTAAACTCCATGTGGCTAAAAGCTGTGTCTATGCTGTTTGCCACTGTATGCCCCATATCTACCACAGTGCCTGGCACGTACCAGACTCTTAGTGCATATTTGTTGAATAATAAATAAATGATATAAATGTCTACTAATAGATGCAAATATATAGGAGTTCATATGGTCTGGATTTAAAATATCTAGTCCAAAAAAAAACAAATAATAAAATAAAATAAAATATCTAGTCCCATTGTATTCATATCATACCAGTGTTTTGTTTAGTCTATGGTTACTTTATGTTTTTCTTTCCTCCCTTTTTTCTTTCTTCCTCCTTCTCTGCCTCTCTCCCTCTTCTTTCTCTCTTTCTCTCTTTCTTTCCCTCTTTCTCTCTTTCCTTCCTTCTTTCTTGTTAAAATAAGGAGAGCAACCTTTCAAGGTCTGGAGAGAGAATATATTTGAGATCAGTCTATGAAGGCTGTGTGAGATTTCCTTGGAGAATAGACTCCAAAGGCTCTTCCATCATATTTGAAGAGGCTTATAGTATGTAAGCTTCTCCATCCAAGACAGATGATACATTCCTTGGGAGTACAGGATTTTGTCACTCCTTTGAGAGAAGCTTAAAGTTTAAAGAAAGTGAAGTTACTGGATTTGCTGAGGAGGAAGTTGAATGGCACACTTTAAGATTATGAAAGGTTATGCTCTTTGAAGATGTGGTTGACTGAAGGAGTATAAATTATAGCTTAATATATAAATAAAGAGCCTAAAATTTTACCTTTTCATCTAGTAATTCTTCTAGGAATATAGCCTAAAGACAACACAGAAATCGACAAAAGATCCATAGCCAGTAAAATTCACCATATTATTGTATTTGAGAACCAAAAGTTGAAAACAATATTAATGTCCAGCAATGGGCAATGACTAAGTAGATTATGGGGTGCTTTCATTAAAGTGGAAAGTAGGACACCTTGTTGTGGCTGCTTTGATACTGTAGATACTTAATGGCCCTAAAGAACAAACCACTGAATTCGTAAGTTAAAGAAAAAAGTGATGTATGTAACACATGCATCATCCCTGGAACCCTACTTCTTCCTATCTTTGACTCTCACCCCAGGAACTTTAGCAACTGGCTGGGTTTTAAGGGTAGGATAAAGTTAGCTGATGCATACATAATTTGCATAATAATCTGATGCAAATAATTTTCATAAGCAAATAATTTAAAATCAAAGCTTAATTGTTTCTTTTTAGTGTCACCAAGTAGTTGTGTGTGTTAAAATAAACATGACAACTAAAATAATAGGGTCAAACCTTTACTTATAAGGGTGATATTTATAAAGAGTATTTATTGATGAAAAGGAATATTAGAATAATATCAAGTAAAAAAGGACACAAATGTGCATGTACAGTGTGATCTAAATAATATAAACATATTTATATAAATAAATACAATTTATTTATCTATGTATATAATGTATGTGCTAAATTATTTACATTGATTTTCATCATGTAATACTATTTTAATATATACAATTTAGTATTTACATTTTAATAATTTTATATAGATGTATATTGCTTTATATTGAATTAAAATATTATAATAAAAATATTGAAAATTAATTAAAATTACAATGTGAAGTATCTATATATGTATATATTTATTTTGGTTTTGTTTTTATTTTGTGTATTTCAGGTTTTATTTAACTTCTAGTCAGTTAACATACAGTGTAATATTGGTTTCAGGAGTAGAATTTAGTGATTCTTCACTTATATACAATACCCAGTGCTCATCACCAGTGTCCTCCTTAATACCCATCACCCATTTCGCTCATCCCCCAACCACCTCCTATCCAGCAACCCTCGGATTGTTCTCTATTGTTAAGAGTCTGTTTTCTAGTTTGCCCCTCATTTTCCTTTTTTCCCCCTATTTTCATCTATTTTATTTCTTAAATTCTGCATATGAGTGAAATCATTTGATATTTGTCTTTCTCTGACTGACTTATCTTGCTTAGCATAATATTCTAGCTCCATTCACATTGCTGCAAATGGCAGGGTTTCATTCTTTCTGATGGCTAAGTAATATCCCATTGTATATGTATGCTATGTCTTCTTTATGCATTCTTCAGTCAATGGACATTTGGGCTCTTTCCGTAAGTTGGCTAGTGTTGATAATGCTGCTATAAACAGTGGGGCATGTGTACCCCTTTGAATCAGTATTTTTGTATCCTTTGGGTCATTGTCTAGTAATGCAATTACTGGATGGTAGGGTAGTTCTATTTTTAACTTTTTATGGAAACTCCATTCTGTTCTCCAGAGTGGCTACACCAGTTTGCATTCCCACCTACAGTGTCTGAGGGTTCCTCTTTCTCCTCATCCTCATCAATACCTATTGTTTTTTGTGTTGTTGATTTTAGCCATTCTGACAGGTGTGAAGTGGTATCTCACCATGGTTTTGATTTGTATTTCCCTGACGATGAGTGATGTTGAACATCTTTTCATGTGTCTGTTAGTCATCTGGATGTCTTCTTTGGAAATAGACTTCATTTTTAGAAAAGTTCTAAATTTGCAGAAAAATTGAGAAGATAGTAGGGAGTTCCCATATGCCCCTCACTCAATTTCCCCTATTATTAACATCTTACATTAGCATGGCACATCTGTTACAATTAATGAATCATCACTGATACAGTAGTATTCATTAAAGCCCATGGTTTATTCAGATTGCCTTGGTTTTTTACCTAATGTCCTTTTCATGTTTGGGGATTCCATCCAGGATACCACACTACATTTATTGTCCTATCTCTTTAGGATACTCTTTGCTGCAACTGTTTCTCAGACTTTCCTTGGTTTTGATGACCTTGACAGTTTTTTTTAATTGAAGTGTAGTTGACATATAACATTATATTAGTTTCAAGTATATTGCTCATAATTTGATATTTGTATATATTTATATATTGCAAAATGAGCACCACAGTAAATCTAGTGAACACTTGTCACCATACACAATAAGAAGAACTGATTGATGAAAACTGTTTTCAAATAGTCAAAAAGAGCTCCTCACGTAAAATGTATGGCTGCTTCCTCCCTGAAGGTCATGTGGAAAGGTGCTCCCCTTTCTCCTGGAAGGGTTAGTGAATCTGATGAATGGGTTATCTGGACCATGGGCCACATTTTGTCTTCTAAATATCTGTTAAATTATGAAGATGGAACGAGGACAGTTAAATGCTGCCACAAGAAAAGGCCATGGTTTTTCTGGCAAGTGCACTACCAAGGAGGTGCTTGAATACCTGTCCCAATGGCCCACCTCTCTTAGTAATTCCCTATTTTCACACCCTTTCCCCGTTCAAGTCCCTTTTCAGAATGGACCCCCACTACAGCCAGAGGAATCCCTAAAGGCTGTCATTGATCTACTCCTCCTATGGCCTCCTACACATTGTGCAGACCCTGGTGCTTGGGTCTCCCAGTATTTAGCTAGGTGCTGGTGGATTCAATAACATACTTAGATAACAAAGCTGGAAGTAACCCAAATGAGTGTTTTCTTACCTTGCACTTGACTCTGACCCCTAGTCTCAATCCATAAGGTCCAGCTCTCTCAGGGGTATAAATTCAGACTAGGATAGGCCTCAGGAAACGGCAAGAATGGTTATATAGTGGCCTTAAGGGCTCTTGATATATGGCAAACTCTAATACAGTGATAATAATATGACAATAGTGAATAGCAAAAGGGATCTCATACTTGTGATGGGAAAGAAAATAAAGACATCTCATCTTCTGAGTAAAATTAAAAGTAATACCATTCATTTCGCTAATAATTTTGGCTATTTGGGTGCAGTACACAGAAGAGTGT
This sequence comes from Neogale vison, assembly GCF_020171115.1. Lineage (NCBI taxonomy): Eukaryota > Metazoa > Chordata > Mammalia > Carnivora > Mustelidae > Neogale > Neogale vison. The sequence goes on along the minus strand of NC_058095.1, from coordinate 113,305,458 downwards.
GTTTGTACAGAACATATTTTATTCCTATGGATCTTGACAAAATACTATTTGGATCAGATCTACTTTCCATGGCAGCTGGGTTTTCCTAAGCCAGCTTTGTGTACTTTGGGAAACTCTCTGAGCTTCCCTGTCCTCCCTGGGGATAGGCTAGATCCTGGAAATTGTTTCTGGGGCTCTAAAGACCAATTCATTCTGGACAATGGGAAAAGAGGGACCAGTGAGAGAGAGATATCAGTGAATTGCTGTAACTTACTCATTGTATCTTGTATAAAAGTATCTAGGGGAGGAAAAATGACTCCAATCAGGGACAGAGGAGTGCCCTGATGTTTCTTCCCTCTCTATGATAGTAAAAGAGTGGGAAGTTACTATCTTCCCACTCAAGATAGTAAAAGAACTTAACAGGCAAAGAGATCATACCTCTCCTAAGAAGTTTGTGGTCCTACAGAGAAGGAGCTGGAAAAAAGCCTGTATTAGTTTGCTTAGGAATGCCATAACAAAGTACCATAAGCTAGGTTAAAAAATGGCAATTTGTTTGTTTGTTTTTACAGTTTTAGAGGCTCAGAGTCTAAGATCAGAATGTTGGGAAGGTTTGTTCCTTCTGGAGGCCCTGAGGGAAGTATCTTTTCCAGGCTTCTTCCCTTGTCTTATAGAAGGTGCCCTGTGTCTTCACATTGTCTTTTCTTTATATGTGTTGGTATCCAAATTTCCCTTATATGAACCCCAGTCATATCAGACCTCATTCTAACTTAATTATTTCTGTAAAGAATTTATCTCCAAATACAGTCACCTTCTGAGATTCTGGGGGTTGGGACTTAAAAAAAAAATACAAATTTGGGGGGGGATGCACAATTCATCATAATGAAGCCTGTTTATTTCTGATCATGGAATACTCTGGAATAGATGTATTCTCCACTCTTCCCTGCCTATAGGTCTGGAGTCCCCAACTCTTTACACCAGAGAGAGAGGGGTAGAGATAATCAACCAGCAAACATTGCATACAAGACTCCACTCTTCCAGAAGGTACTGGGTGAACCACCTCTTCAATCCCAGCCCAGACTGGACCTTGTTCTCTTTCTAAATGGAGCAGTTGCCGAAAAAGCAAAATTGTATGGTGAATCCAAAATAGTCCAAAGCTATGAAGCTGGGCAGTTTGGCTGTGTGGTGGAGCCCATTAATTATAGTGTGTCCTGATCGTGTTTATTTGTCTAAACTCTTCTTGGTATTGCAGAGCTGCACCCCTTGGACATTAAACAACAAAAAAGTGAGAACTCATGCCAGTCTAGTCATCTCCCCTGTGGCTCAGGTCTATGGGGGGCAGCACAGGGAGGTACATGTGCTGAGTCTCCCTGGGAGAGGCCCTGCATGATGTGGGTTCACCTGGGTCCCACAGAGAGAGATTATCCCAAGTATAGCTATGGGTCCCCAGAACCAGCCACCATCTCATATCATTAACCAAATGTTGTATAGATTAAAGTGATGTGTTGGGAATGAGGGGGATGGGTGATGAGGCAAAAGAAACACTCGCAAGCCCTCTCCTAATTGTCTTTTGTCCCTGCCCCAGACTGTGGTAAAATAGAGCAGGGACCAGCTGGTCAGCCTTGTTTGTTTAAGCTGTTGACTAATCTCTGAGTTCATGTGCTGAGCTGGTTCATGAAGTTCTTGAACTTTGATTATCCTTGGACTTTTGGCACAGTGAACATGAAATAAGAAACGGGTACTGTTTTGAAAAGAAGCCTATGAGATTGAATGAAGTGAATGTTTGATTTCAAATTAAGAGATGCAAGGAATTCAAATAAATTTGTACAATATTTGTTGACCACTACTCTGTGCCAGGCTCTGTGCTAGGCTCTGGGATCGGAGTGAAACTGAATTTTCTCCTCAGCTCTATGAAGAGCTCTACTCACTGAGGCTTTCTCAGTGGGCAACACTGATCCTGTTTCTCTGAAACAATGTTTTAAATGCAAACTACTAATAAGCATATATAAATCAGGAATAAAGAAAAGTATATATAGATCTGTGCTTTCCAGTATGGCAGCCACCAGCCTCAGTGACTGATGAGGAACTGAGGAAATTCAGTCCTCTAGTCGTATTACCCATATTTCAAATGTTCCATAGCTGTACATGCCTGGTGGCTACCATATTGCACAACACCAGTATAGAACATTCTCATCATGGCAGAATGTTCTCTTGGACAGTGCTGATATAGATAATGAACAAATGCATATGTTTTCACGTGGGATATTTTTCTTTCGAAAGCATTTTGTAAAATTCAACATACAGCACCTGGAAAGACCTGTTAATGTTGCTAATGTGTATCTCAGGACTGGAAACTTACTGAAGATTATCCAGATTAACCACCTGTCTGATAATTAGTCCACTCTACGACATCTCCACCAAGCCTCTATGTTGGGCTTGAAAATGTCAACAACAAACATTTGCCTTTGAAGGCAGTGGATGTTCTCAGTGAACTCCCCCTAGTCCAAAATGGTTAGTAAAATTTAGTACAAGGCTTTTGGAAAATATTAAGAAATTCCATATTCTTACAAATGCCTTTGCAGAAGAGTCACATGATTTCCATTATGGTTGTGTATAGGAAGAGTAATTGTCAAATGTAAATGCAAATGTCAAAAATAAAACGAAGTTCTGATGTCATCTGTCCATTTGTCCTGCAGTCTGCTACAATATTTTAAAAATTAAGTCTGGATGAATTAACACAGCCAAATAGATGACTTCTTTCCTGAAAGTGATCTTACACATTTCTCAATGATTTTCTTTTCCCAAAATACTTCAGCCATTGAAAAATGAGCAAATTTTCCAGATAAATAATTAGGTTTACCTTTTATAACACCACTGGTCAAGAATTATAATCAATCATGACAGAAATACTTTCGTGGAGTATCTCCGCTTGAGTAAGCAAGCATACTGATGCACTCCAACCTTTTCTAAAGGTCTTGTCCTTGCCAGCACCACGGTACTGAGCCAGGTCTTTGCACCACTGAGGTGCACGGGCTGTGTGACTCTGCAGCTGCCCTAATGTGTGACCCTATTGTCACTCTACTGTGCCTGCCTTCCTTGTTTGATCATTCTTTTGACTGCTCTCGCTAAGCACCTCTAGCTGCAGTTGGATAATATTTACTGGGTGATATTCTTTACTGCTCCGATTCTTCTCTTCTCTTTCTTTCTTTCTTCCTTTTTTTCTTTCTTTATTTATTTCAAGATTTTATTTATTTATTTGACAGAGACAGAGGGAGAGAGCACAAGCAAGGAGAGCAACCAGCAGATGCAGAGGGAGAAGCAGTCTCCCTGCTGAGCAGGGAGCCCAATGCAGGGCTCACCCCAGGGCCCTGGGATCATGATCTGAGCTGAAGTCAGATGCTTAACCCACTGAACCCCCCAGGCACCTATCTGCTGTTTCTTTTCATACATATTGGATTTATTTAAAGAAAAGAATCTGAAATGAGTATTCTTCTAAAATTTCTAGTTACTATTAAGTAGAGTACATCTATGTGGACAACAATCTGAATGGCTGATAAGTGATGCTGGGCAATAGTCATAGTCATAACAAGGACAAAAAGAAGAATGAAAAGAATGTAACATGCATACATTATGCACCATTCTAAGGATTTGTATACAATGATTCAAACTGTATTCATAACAACCCATAAGGTAAACATTTCTTTCTTTATTTTTTCAATGGCCTAATGAAGGCATAAGATACTTTGGTCCCCCAACCAGTAAATGGAAAAGCCTGGATTTAATCACAGGACATATAGCCCCAGAGTCCCTCTTTTTAACCATTTCATTTTAGGACAGAGTTTTAAAGTTTTCACTCCATAATACAGCACGGATGCAAGCATGTTAAATAACCACTTATTTCTATCCTCTGTTTTGCATGGGGGACCTTTGACAAAACCCATGACTGTTTTATGAGAGTCAGTTTGGTATAACAAAGAACATAAGGTCTACACTCAGAATGGATATGACATTTGTTCAGGCATCCAATACATACTAGTTTGAACAAAGTTCCATTTGAATATCTTTAGTTTTTAGTCCTTTTGTTCCACCTTTCCTAGAAGGCTAACAGTGCCCAATTTGCATGTGAGTATGCAATGAACCTTCATCATGGTGGTGATAAAGATGGTATCTGCCATACTGGTCATTTCTGAAATGTATTCACCCAGAAACATCTCGTCATATGTATTTTTGCATCTGTGCTGCTGTTTCAATGTTTTAAGATTAAAAGGACCACTTTATTCAATAACAATGATTAAGTGCCTAATATTTGCTAGGCATTTTGCTAGGTGATAAGTATGCAATAATGAATACAATAATGTCCTCAAGGCTCCCATGGTCTACTGGGAGGACAGTCATTTGTAAACAGATGAAATCACTAAAGAAATGAAGTAATGAAGTAATGAAGAAGGTGACAAGCTAAAGGTGAGTGAGGAATAAGAGAGGAAGGGCTGTTAGAAAAATCCAGGGATGTGGGAAAAGCCAGGAGACGATATTACCTGGACTGCGACTTGATGGTTGAGTAAGAGTCAACAGATCAAACAGAAGGGACAGAGAAAACGTCACAGGTGCACTCAGACCTATGGTGCGACATGGGGCTCATCCAACCTGCTCCTCCTCCAGGATTTCTCCCTTCAGTGAAGGGCATCCCTCTGCAGAAAATGAAAACCTGTGATGTATCATAGAGTCCTTCCTCTTCCTCACCGTCCACAGCCAGCCAGCCACGACACTCCATGCACTCTACTTCCTAAATGCTTCTGGGACCCATCACTTCCCCCCACCACTTCTGCCACCACCGTGGTTTCTTCTTGCCTATATTTGGCAATGGTCTCTTAGCCAGCTCCCTGCCTCCATACCAGCTCTGTCCATCTCTTTCCACTACCCACCTCCACACTCATTCTCCACATCACAGCCAAGGCATCAAATTGCAGATCAGAATATGCCATTTCTCTGAAGGGGGAAAAAAAAAAAAACGTGAAATGGCTCTCCCTTGCTCTTAGAATAAAATTTAAAATTTTATCATGACTGGCAAAAGCTTGGTGATTCAATCTCTGCTTATTTTTCTTGTCTCATCCTTACCCATCCCTTCCTCACAGTGTGATCAAGCTATACTGAACTTCTTGCAGTTCCTTGAATGCATCCTGTTTTGTTTCTGGGCCTTTACATGTGTGTTTTCACTAGTTTTGGATAACTATTACTCATCCCACAAGTCTCATCTTGAATATGGCTTCTCCAAAAAAAGTCTTTCCTGAACTCCCTAGTCTAGGTTAAGAACTTCTCTTCTGTGCTCCCAGAGCACATTTTACTAATTACCCTCTATGGTTAAGTGGCTGTTTCCTTGAGCAACAGTGTGTTAAAGTGGGACCAAAATACTTGGTGACAAGACTAGTTGAGAGAAGATACTTGTAGAGAAGGAACCTGGAAACTAGACTAAGGATAGAAATGATTGAGGATGAAGTAATCAAGAGATTTATTTTTTTATTTTTTGTTATTTTTTGTTTGTTTGTTTAGAGATTTTATGAGAAAGGCTTTGAGAGGGACTAGTTGGAGAGTTTGATATTTGTTCTGAAGTATGAGATGACAGAGACTGGGATTTCTCTGATGTCTAAGAAGACTAAAAGTAAATGGTTGTGGTTGGAGCTGCCTGTCTGTTGGCAGAGCTAAGATGAAGCTGTCCTGGGAGCAAAATATGTTTTCATTGACAACAAGGCAGGAGTGTGTACTGGGGACAAGATGTGGGCAGCCAAGAAGGAGACAGTCTGAGGATAATACTTAAAGAGATTTTATCCAAGAGGGCTTCTAGCCAGACACAGGCTGTGGCCAGAAGAAAGAAAAGGGAATATAATATTAGCTGCAGAAACTGAGGGGATAGTTATCTAAGGGAGAGGGAACTTAGGTTAGGTGATTTTGGTGGGAATTTTTTCAAGAAAGCATCAGAGTGCGCTATGAAATAATTAGCTCTGAATATTCATTCACCATGCCCCAAAGAGCACCAGCCTAGGTTATAACTGTAGTTCTAAGCAGAGAGAGGGAAGAAGATTCAACTTTAAATGGCATCAGAAATTTTATTAGTAGATCAATTCCTTCATTTAATTAGCAAACTGAGTGTGTTTTGAAGACCTGTAATCAGATAACTTTTTTATTACATAAATGTTAACAAGGAAATTATGAGACTCACATGAGACTTCCAGGGAAAAGGAGAAGAAAAATACAGATTACTGGCTGGCTTTATATTTTGGTTTTAGCAGTTTGAATGTTGTGTGCCTAAATGTGGATTTCTTTGTGTATATCCTGTTTGGGATTTTCTGACTTTTTCAATCCATGAGTTGCTGTCTTTATTCAGTTTGGAAATTTCTCTACATAATCTCCTCATAAGATGCTTCTTCCCTATTCTTTCCTTTTCTTCCCGAACTCCAATTACACATATGTTAGACCATTTGATAAAGTTCCACATATTTCTAGTGATATATTGTTTTATTTTCTAATTATTGTTCCTTTTTATGCCTCATTTTGGAAATTTTCTGTTGAACAGCCTTTGAATTCATAAACCCTTTTTCCCCTTTTTGTATCTAGTGTGCTATTAAGCTCACCCAACAAATTCTTAATTTCAGATGTCTTATTTTTATTTTATAGAAATTCACTTATTTTTAAACCATCCCATTTCTCTATGGAAATTTTATATCTTTTTATGTATTTTCTTTACCCTTTCCCTCTTCTTCTTCACCATAATTATTATAGTTACTTGAAAATCCTTGCCTACTATTTCCAATACTTGGGTCATCTCTTGGTCCACTTCTATTGGATGCTTTCCATCCTTCTTGATTATGAACCCACAGTCCAGCTTTCTATCATGTCAGGTAATTTTTAAATTGCATAATAAGCATTACATATAAAAGAACTAATGTAGATATTAACAGGCAGCTAAGGTGAAAAGGATTTCCATCCAATCAAAAGTCAAACTGGGTTGTAGCTTTAGTTTCAGTGCAGCTTTTGCTTCAAATATCTTGAAGGCTATATTTGCTTTGTGCTTATTCTAAATCTCTCTCTCCAGCAGTATTTTGAAAAAGTCCTAATGGCCACTGTGAACTTAATGGCTTCCCAATAATAAAAAATGTCCTGGGGTGCCTGGGTGGCTCAGTGGGTTAAAGCCTCTGCCTTTGGCTCAGGTCATGATCTCAGGGTCCTGGGATCGAGCCCCACATCAGGCTCTCTGCTCAGCGGGGAGCCTGCTTCCTCCTCTCTCTCTGCCTGCCTCTCTGCCTACTTGTGATGTCTCTCTGTCAAATAAATAAAATTCTTTAAAAAATGTCCTGATGACATCAGTGGTAATATTAGTTGAATGTGAGTTTGGGGTGTTATATAATGAAATATGTAAACATTGGGAAGATCTGTGGAATTCAGTGAATGAATGTTTTCCAAATGACCATGCCCAATATTACAAAGTCATCCCTGGGGAAGAGATGCATTCAAAGAAAAAAATAGACCAATGGATATTATTGTAATGGAGGAAGAAAACTTCACTGAAGATTTTAGATGCCACAGTGCATCTAAATATTGGCTAAAAAATGACCACTTGTTGAATTTTAGGATAGTAGAAAAGGAGAACTCTGCAATTATCAGGAAAGGCAATGAAAATATTCCTCCCTTTTCTAATTATATGTTTGTGTGAAGCTACATTTTCTTCATACACTTCAAGAAAAACAATGTATCACATCAGAATGAATGCAGGAGTGTACAGAATAAGGTTGTCTTCCATTAAAGAAATTTGTAGGGTGCCTGGGTAGCTCAGTGGGTTAAGCCTCTGCCTTTGGCTTAGGTCATGATCTCAGGGTCCTGGGATAGAGCCCCACATTGGGGCTCTCTGCTCAGCAGGGAGCCTGCTTCTCCCCCTCTCTCTGCCTGTCTCTCTGCCTACTTGTGATCTCTTTCTCTGTTAAATAAATAAACAAAATCTTTAAAAAAATTTGTAAACATAAACAATGCAACTCTATTTGCCAATACTTTTATTCTTAAAATGATAGTCATTTTTCATAAAATATGTTACATGTTGTTACCACAAAGAGTAAAAAAAGTCTCTGTTTAAATATCTAATATGGTAAATACTAATAACTATAACCCACATTAAAATATTCAGCTCTTTGAGACACCTGGGTGGCTTATTTGGTTAAGTGTCTGACTCTTGATTTCAGCTCAGGTCATTATCTCAGAGTTGGGAGACTGACCCCCATGTGGGGCTCAATGTTGAACACTGAGTGTCGAGCCTGCTTAAGATCCTCTCTCTCCCCTTCCCTCTGTCTCCTTCCCATCAAGCACGCATTCTCTCTCTTAAAAAAATAAATAAATTTAGCTTTTGGGGGTGGTCTCTGGTTTTTAAAAGAGTAAAAAGTTTCTGACACTAAAATGTTTGAGAACTGCTGCTATATAATTACATAAAATCTGAAAGTCACTCAAGTTCAAGTTTCGTTATGTCCTATAAGCTTGATATAAAGATTTTACAAAATTAGCAGTAAAAAATGCATTCTTCATTATTGTGCTGGCATGTTATACCTGTAAGTTTGCTGTGTACATTTTCCTAATCTGATTAGGTCATCAAAATATTTACAGAGATTGAGAGAGTGGCATTACTTGGGGACTTTCCTCTTTAACACTCAGTCTTCTCCCCAGTGCAGCCCTCTGTTATTAGAATGCCCAAATCATTTGCATATTCTTTTCCTCTTTATAAATTTATTTTATTTTTTTAATTATGATTTTAAAATTTCAGTATAATTAACATACAGAGTTATATTAGTTCCGGGTGTACAACATAGTGATTCAACAATGCTATACATTACTCAGGGCCTATCATCCCTTTTACCTATTTTCCTCATGCCCCCACCCACCTCATGGGCAACCACCTGTTTGTTCTCTATAGTTAAGAGTCTGGTTTTTTGTTTGTTTGTCTCCTTTTCACTTTATTCACTTGTTTTGTTTCTTAAATTCCACATATGAGTGAAATCATATGGCATTTGTCCTGCATATTCTTTTCTTTATCTCTTCATTCATTCTACAAACATTCTTTAGGCACCGTGTTAAGACAGTAGGAAAACAAAGATAACTTCCCTCAGGAGCTAACGGCCTAGTAGGTTAGACAGAGAAGTAAATTAAGGATTATAAAAAAGCTTCAGAGATATAACAACATATACACATAGTGTAACAAAGAATCATAGAGAAGTGATGCCTGGCCTCTGGAAAAGTAGTAAGAAAAGCTTCATAAAGACAAAGGGGCTTGGCTGTGTGTTTGAAGATATGCCAGTAATCAGATGAAAAATTCAGGAAAGGTCAATCCTGACAGAAAAGACTGAATGACCCAAGGTAGAGAAGTAAGAAAGGGGAGGGTGCAAGCAATTCTGTGTTACTGGGGCATAAGGGTGAAAGGGTGGAGGGTGGAAAGAAACAACGAGGGAAGGAGGAACAGAAATTGCTAGGTACACGGGAAGGAGCTCGAGCGTCATCTGATCGGCCAGTGGACTTGAAGGGGACTCCACGAAGCCCTAGCAAGGACTGAAAGCTTCAGGTCTGTGGGAATGCTTTGTATGGGCAGCATGCAGCCTTAAAATGGATAGGAATGCTCTTCTCCAATTTGCCAGTCTTCTGTGTCCTCTATGGTCTTGTGTCTTCTCTCTCCTTACCTGTTCCATCAGTCTCTGGATGTCCCCCTGCCTGCTGGCCATTGTACTGGCACTTAGGCCATTTGTATTGTACTGACCACTTGGGTCCCACAGGTTTCTCTCATCAAGTTTTTAACCACATCTTGTTCATTAAACCCTTTATATATGAAGTGCTCCACCCCATCCCATCCTCCTCCCCCCCAAAACTAGAAAATTAGAAAATCAGTGTCAAATCCCTTTTCTGGAGATTTGCAAGATGCTTTTGTACATTACTGCCACTGATAAGATCTGCATTAAATAAAAGCCAACCGATTTTATATCCAAGCTAATCTGACCACGGGACCATCTCCTTCATTTAAGTGAATGTCAAGTAACATCTAGAGCAGTCATTTTCAGAGTGTTGTTGGGGAATGCCCAAGAGTCTCTGAGATTCTCTTAGGGGTTCTGTGAAGTCAGAAGTATTTCCTAGTGGGATGTCTGGGTGGCTCCATTGGTTAAGTGTCTGCCTTTGGCTCAGGTCATGATCCCAGGGTCCAGGATGGATCCCCATGTTGGGCTCCCTTTCAGCGGGGAGTCTGCTTCTCCCTCTCCCCCCTTGCTCATGGTCTCTCTCTCTCACAAATAAATAAATAAAATCTTTTTTAAAAGACAAGTATCTCCTAATAATATTACAACATTATGGTCCTTTTTCCTTTTCATTCTCCAAGAAGGTACAGTGGCGTTTCTAGAGGCTGTATTATGTTCAGTATTTTTTTTTAATGTTATGTCAGCCACCATACAGTACATCAATAGTTTTTGATGTAGTGTTCTGTGATTCATTGGATGTCCAGTATTAAAACAGATTAAATACAGAAATGGATAAGCCAGATAATAATGGGATTTTAAAAAATGTAAAACAGTGCCACTTTTCTCTCTACTTAAAAAAATATAAATGAAAAAAATATATATATAAATGACTTTTTAAAAAGGTTATTATTTATTTATTTAACAGAGAGAGAAATCACAAGTAGGCAGAGAGGCAGGCAGAGAGAGAGAAGGGGAAGCGGGCTCCCTGCTGAGCAGAGAGCCCAATTCGGGGTTTGATCCCAGGACCCATGAGATCATGACCTGAACTGAAGGCAGAGGCTTAACCCACTACCAACCCAGGTGCCCTATAAATGACTTTTAAAAATAAAACTCAACTGTGTTAACATGTTAATAGATTTTTAAAAAACCACTCAGTTTAGATTTCTACAATGCCAAATATTCACAGATGCAACTCACATGAGCAAAAGTCCTTTGGGGTCCTCATTAATTTTTAAGAATAGAAAGCAGTCCTGAAACCAAAGAGCGTGAACACCACTGACCTGGCAGAGTCACTGGTCGTGAGTAACTGGTATTTTTGCTTGCCCAGTAACACAGCATCAATTCTTTGTATTTGATCTCTGCAATTTAATTTTCCTTTGGGAGTTATCTCTCCTCTCTTCATAGCCCATAGGTTCCAATTGGGTTAACTCAAATCTCTTGGCTCAAGGGAAAGGCATCTGATGAAGGCTTGTGCCCAACCATGCCTGAATCTAGACCTAATGCTACATTTTTCAACGACATGCACCAATAAATCATCCCTTGACTCCAAAGGATTTTCATCTTAATACACCAGGGTACCAGGAAATGCAGCATAAAAAATGTTGATCTAGTCGTGTTGAATGTAGCTGAGTATTGTCATAAACTTGAATCTTCAATAGTGTTTTTGGTCTTGACATCTCTTAATACCTTAGTTCACTAGGGCTCTGACTTAATTATTTTGCAACTTAATAACAAAGTAACTACTTAATTGATGTGTTAAGGTAATAATAAATCTATATATGAATTCACAGTAAGACAGACAGACATGTTCAATTGGGAAAATGTATTAAACGAAGAATTATAATAAAATAATGATTCTCTGCCTAAGATAGACCCCTGGTCACTCCCTCAGTAGCTATTATTCAGGGATTAGTTTTAATCATTATCTTTGCCTAGGAAGTCTGTCCTGACTCTCGATAATAGGTTGGCACCCTCCGCCACCGCCATTACTAAAATATTTTCATCAATTCTTGCACTTTGGCTTTAGAACCCTCATCATAGTTTTAGTTAATTAATTGATGAGTTGTTTGATATGTTACCTTCCCATCAGACTGTTTATCTTGATCACTGCGTCATTAGGTGTATCGTGGGTTTCCAGGAATGTATCTGTGAGTGTATGAGTGTCATAACAGGAGGAGTTAAGGGTGCTGTGGGGGCATAAAACAGAAGGAGCACACCCAGGTCAGGGGCATGGAGAGGACTCCTGGAGTAATGATACTGGAGCAGAAAGAGGGAGGTTGAGTAGGAGAATCACCCAGTCATGGAGAGAAGGGAGACACACCACAGTGAAGGGTAATATTCGAAGCTGATATAGAACAGGAGTCTTGAGCCAGATTGTGAAGGACCATTGGAGGTGTGTATCTCAAGAGTTTAACTTTATACCAAAGACACTTGGAAGCTATTAGAGGGTTGGAAGTAGGGAAATTATATTTATTTTTTGCTTTAAAAGGGAATCCCATTCAGTGTGTGCAGATACGCTGAGAGGCAAGCAAGTCTGGAGGAAGTGAGACCAGTTAGGTAGCATGATTAATTAGGAAAACAAACAAAACAGAACAATGTGGCTTAGACTAGGGTGGTGGCAGAGTCTCCATCAATAATATTTTTACTTGACACATATTTACTGTGCACCTACTATAGACCAGGCAACATTCTAGGACATGGGGATATAGAGATGAATAGTACAGATAAAGTTCTTGAGCATGTGGGGTTTATGTATTGATTAAGATGTGGAATGCTGACAAATGAACAAGCAAATAAAGAGGTTGGAAAGGTTCATTACCTTCAAAGAAGCAACAAAGGGAATGTCATTAATTTCCAATCCAACCTATGCATGCCAGAATACAATGAGATGGAATCTTTAGGTTACTAAAGGAACATACGTCCCAAGCAGTAGGAATATCACATGAAGAATTCTGTACAAATGTAACATGGGTCTAATATATGAAGCTACTGTGTCAAACATACCCGAACATGATTCAGAGATTGAGGGTCCCTCTTGTAATCTGAGGATCATGATGGCAAGGAATAAAAACGTATAAAACACTGGAAAAAATCGAAGGGATTACAGAGAGGTCGTGTGGGTTTAGTTGTTGTTATTACTATTACTATTATTTGAGAGAGAGCGTGTGTGCATGCACTTGCCCGAGGAAGGAGGAGGAGCAGAGATAGAGGGAGAGGGAGAGAATCCCAAGCAGGCTCCACTCTGAATGCAAAGTCTGACACAAGGCTCAGTCTCAGGGCCCTGAGATCATGACCTGAACTGAAATTAAGGAGCCACCCATAAGCCCCGGGGTTTAGTTGTTATAATGCACTTTATATTTCACTGATCTTAATAAAGATTTACCAAAAAGTTGTAATACAGAATTGTTTTCTAAAAGAAGAATAAAAAGGAAAAAGAGGAGGAAAAATAACATCTTATCCTCAAAGTTAACAAACAAAAAGCAGCGAAGAGGCCCAGGTCTGCACGGAGTAGAGGAATCATGCTAATCATTCTACACTGGAGTTTGAAAAATTTTTTTCCCTTCTTTTCCTACCAAATTTGTTATACATACACCTATAAATGCTAAAAGCATTTTCTAAAAAATTTGAACAAACCATTTCATTTGTACAGATGCTTTTTAAATTCCAACCCAGTTTCTCTTCTTCAACATGTGCTGTGTTCTAAGTGTTCACCTGAGCACACGAGCTTTACTAACCCAGGGTTGTGTCACTTGTGAGAAATCTTGCCTGGAGAATGGCCCACTAGAGAAGGATGCGGAAAGAGAAAAGAGGGTTTCTAAAAACCGGTGAAAGTTTTCTTCAGGGATGAACATGTCACTTACACTTTCAAACTTGTGGAACATTCCTCTTTCTCCATTCACAGTTATGAGCTCTCCTGGGGCTCCCTACATCTTGGTGTACACCCCTCTTATCTTTAGGACACTGAAGGAAAACAACCGTCAAGCAGTAGGAATGGCATGTGACAAACCCTGTCGGAATGTAATATACGGTCCTATATAGGAAGCTACTGGAGCCTACCCTGCTCTCTGTACTGCTTCCTTTTCCTAGCTCAGAGTTGGCGCCTACAGGTTCTCTGCTCCCACATTCAAAACTGCCCTACTCAAAGCCACTACGAGGGTGCAGAAAAGGGATTTGGTGCAGGAGTTCTGGTTTTCTAAGGTTGCCAAGATAATTTGGAACCTATATTTAGAGTCATGATAGAGGCTGCATTCTCAGGATCCCCAAGGATATTCCTGGCTGAATTTCTTTTGGGGTGATGGAGAGTAGGAAGAGATCCCCCAAGAGATCACCAAGTCCAGCTTTCTTAATTCTATAGGAGAAACTGAAGCTTTGGGAGGCTGACTGCCTGGCGCAATGCCTGTATCCTAATCCTTAGGATAAGGATAAGGATAAGGATAACCTTTATCCTTATTCCGAGGCCCCTCTGCATCTCTCCCCCCCCACACACACACCCCCGGCCCATCTCTTGGCAGCTCAGGATGAGCTAGCTAGTGGAGTCTGGCTCCGCGAGAACAACCCAACTCCCTCTCCTTTGAGAGCGCTGATGGGGAGGAGGCCATTCAGTGAGAGAACGCGAGGGAGGAGAAAGGAAGGAAGGGAAGCCAGAGGTGGGAGTGGAAGAGGCAGCCTCGCCCGGGGCTGATTGGCTCCCGAGGCCAGCCCTCGCCAGCGGTTTATAAGAGTTGGGGTAGCAGGGCGCCCTGCCCGCTCGCCCGCGCGCCCCCTGAGCTGCGCCCGGCTCCGAGCGCCCCACGTCGAGGCCCGTCTGGCCCCGCGCCGGCTCCGCGCCGTCTTTGGAGTTGGTGGCGGGCAGAGGCAAGGGAGGGCGCCAGCCAGGGAGGCGAGCGCCGCAGCCAGCCGGCCGAGCGCCATGCGCCGCGCCAGCCGAGACTACACCAAGTACCTGCGCGGCTCGGAGGAGATGGGCAGCGGCGGCTCGGGCGCCCCGCACGAGGGCCCCCTGCACGCGCCCCCGCCGCCCGCGCCGCCCGCGCCGCACCAGCCCGCCGCCGCCGCCGCCTCCCGCTCCATGTTCGTGGCCTTCCTGGGACTGGGGCTGGGTCAGGTGGTCTGCAGCGTCGCCCTGTTCCTCTACTTCAGAGCTCAGGTGAGTGCCGGCCTCCCCGGAGGTCCGCCCACCTCATCCCTCCCGCGCCTGTGGGAAACTGAGTCTGGACGCCGGCTCGGCTCCCCCAGTCTTGCATATGCCCGAGGGGAAAGTGACTCCGAAGAGGGTGCGTCCGACTCGGGGACAGCCCGGCGCGGGGCCCGGCGCGCTCGCCTCCGCCGTCCGCTCCCGCCCCTGCCCCGCAGCGGGCGGAGGCTGGGCTCGCCTGGCCTGTTGCGTTTGAATTTCCCCCGCGATGCAGCATTGGCCGCTCACCTCTAATGGATGATTACACGGTCTCCCTACAGACCCTTCCATTTCTAATTTGGAGCTAAGAATGAACTGAACATCCACTTAGGGAAAAAATCGAGAGCTTGGGCGGCGACCCTTTCCCTTTCCGCCCACCACCTGGAGAGGGTTTGGTCCTGGGGCTGGCTGCTTTGCAGGGGTGTGTGTGGTGGTGGTGGCGGTAGCGGGGGGTGCTCCCGGCAGCGGCGCTGGAGGGAAGATCGCGTGCGCAGGCAGCCCCTGAAGCAACCGGTGGTGATGCCCAGGGCGCCAGATGGGCCGAGTGACACAGCGCGGCCAGAGCAGCCTGGTTGTGGCTCGGGGTGAAAGAAGAGGGAAGGACCCTGTGCCGTCCCACTGAGGTGGGCGGAAAAAGGAAGCAAGGTGTGTGTGATGGTGGTGAAGTTCTCACCCTTGACACAGCCTCGCTGCCATCTAGCAAGTAAGTAAACTGCTAAGAGATGAGAAAGAGGACTGGGAAACTGCAGGGAAAGATAGTAGAAAGGAAGGGGTAAATCTGTAATATTATGCTTTCTGGTGGTTTATGCTCTTGTGTTTTCTTGGAAATTGCAGTGCAGTTGGTTGGATTCATTCAAATGTTCTTGTCTGGTGCTGTGAACTCTTTCTCAGAGGAAGTGGAGGGCTGACTGTGCAAAAAAAAAAATTTTTTTTTTTTTTTATGGGAAAAGAGAGTTGGGTTTGGGCTCCATTGGTTTTCAGATTCAAAGGTGATTACTAAACCAAATTGGATGCATCAAAACATGGCATTGCTTGGATTGTATGGGTTTTTGACATGGGCCAGAGTCTTGAACTCCATTACTTGTAATCATGGGCTTTTTGTTAAATATTCATTATCCACTGTTTTGTGTTTTATAGAGCAAGTCTGATTACCTACTTCTTAAAAAGGTAGAAATACTATGAGCAATACTTTAGGACACTTGTATTTGCATCTTATTTAAAATAATCTCTATTTATTGAGATATTTTTCTTTAAAAAAAAAACTTTTGTAACAAAGACTACACACATCTATATGAAAGTGATGAAATGTTTTTCTTTCATCAGAGGTTGCTTCCGTCAGGAATGAGTGGTTCACCCATGTTCACACCCAGTTTTCTCCTCCCATGTACAGTCTGTATATACTGAGGGTCTACACTGCAGATGAGACTATTAAGTGCTATGGGATGTGAGTTAAGGATCACGAACTCAACATACAATGTTCACCTACTATGTGCATCGCACAGTGGTAGGTAATGGAGGGACCTATAACAAACGACGTAAAATTCTTAGTCAAACAGGAGAGCAGCATTCAAAAAAAGGACAGAAGATGTAAGTGTTCTCTACTCCTTTTTTCTGTTTTAACACCTTAGGGATATGACATTTCGTAGCAGTGATAGTGAAGTAAGTGTTCGGCCACGAAAGAGCAGTGGGGAAATGAATGAGCTCTAGGGAAGATAAACAGCTTAGATTGGTGGGAACCATGGAAACGGGTGTGGCCATGTAGAAAAAGAGTGGTGTGCTGGGCACTTCGGACAGACGTTCTGCTTCTCCAGGGCATTATTCATGGTTTGGTAGGCTCAAGGGGGCTGTCTGATGATCACTTACCATAATTTAGCCATTTTGACGTTATATGAGTAGTAGTGAAGTGCTCAACATTTCTTTCCAAACTAAACGGGCCAATTAGTGAGCCTACCTGGAAAATTCTCATTTACAGATTTTTTAAAAATGTATTTATTTATTTATTTGACAGAGATCACAAGTAGGCAGAGAGGCAGGCAGAGAGAGAGGAAGGGAAGCAGGCTCCCTGCTGAGCAGAGAGCCCACTGCGGGGCTCCATCCCAGGACTCTGGGATCATGACCTGAGCGAAGGCAGAGGCTTTAACCCACTGAGCCACCCAGGCGCCCTCATTTACAGATTTAATGTCATCAGATTTTACAGATACAGTCATGGGTTTCTCTAAGGCTTGTGCCAAATATATTAGCCATGACTCCTGGAACCCGTTTTTGTATTGCATTTTAAAAGGGGTGTCTTCTTTAGGGAAGAAGTAATATCAGAAGCAGTGTGTTCATTGGAAGACACATAATGAGGCTGCATTTTACTGAGTATATAGTATCTACCTTTGATACTTAAAGGAGTCCTAATCCTTTACAGATACCTTCCGAAGTAGGTACAAGTGAAATGCTAGGATGTCTGGAATTTGTTTCAAAATAATAGGTGGGGAGGGTCCAGGGTAGGGAAGTTCTTGCTTATAGATGAAATAGGATTGGCCATGGGTTGATAGTTGTTGAAGCTTGGTGATAGGTTTGTGGGAGTTCATTCTACAGTTCTTTCTAGTTTTATGTATGCCTTTCAAAGTTCTTCTACCTAAGAGAATAAACTCATTTTGAGCCATCACTAATGTAACATTTTTCATTTTTACTCATATCAACTCCTTTAGATTAGAACTTGGTACCAAATAAGAGATTTTTTTTTTTAATTTTTTTTTTTTAGTTCCACTAATGTTGTATCAACTACTTGGGGTTTCTAAATGCATCTAGATTAGAGTAAAATCATTTAAGACCAAGTAATATGTTTGCAGTTTATAGTAAACAAACGAGAAAAAGGAGCCTATTTTATTGTTTTTGTTGGGGGGGTGCTATATAATTCTTCAAGGAAAAAAAAACCAGTTTATTTAGTTTTATATGCATTTAGAAGAATGTCCAGGATAGTGTAAAAATTTCAGTGACTTTAAAAAATGTTTCCCCTTCTCAACTCCTGTTTGAGTAGTTAAAAATGAATCAGCCTCCTGAATGTTTGCAGATCGCCTATGCCCAGACTGAAAAGAAAAAAAAGGACTAGATCTAAAGTAGATTGGCTTTTCCTCCACCAACCTTGCCAAAGAAAAAAATAGCATGTGGTTTGTGCTATATATTTACCACATAGTATTCATACTTTGGTTTGCAAAGAAGAAGGAGGGAAAAAAACCTTCCAAAAAGTTGCTTGTAAAATGTATGCGTGTAGTATTCTTTCTTTCTTTTCTTTTTAACATCCATATAACCATATTCAAAGTTTGGAGTTTAGCTACATGATAAGGTTTTCAGAAAACTCAATCTCTGTTGCCCTTTGAACTCCTTCCCCTAAACCCCAAGTATGCACACCAACCTCCCTGGCTGTTTGTTCCCCCAACCAGAGAGCAGTCACTACTTCGACTCTGATGTGCACGCTGCCTGTTTGAGAAAACAGATAACCAAGTACACAAATGTCAAGCATCCTGCCTCATTTAACCCTACACATGATTACATTTGAAGGAAGTTTTTTTGTTTTAAAGACTTTCATTTTGTATGAACTGCATCATCTGATAAATGCATTTTTAAAGTCTTTAAAATCAGATATTCAAGGTTTATAGATGTTCAGACATTTCTAGGTAAAATGAATTCATTTGTAACTAAGTTTACAGTGAAATTTTTTTTTTTTTTTTGATGAGCTTCTTCGTTTCTCTGTTGAGTACCGTAAGTTCAAGGATGGAAGAATTGCCTGTTTTGCTCACTATATCATTGGCAGCATCAAGCCCAGGGCCTGGCATGTTCAATTTACTGAAGAAACTTTTCAAATGATTTACAACACTAGAAATTTGCAATGTGGAAGTTATCTAATGAGTAGCTAAACTAGACTAAAAAGTAGCATATTTTTCAGTCATGCAAATTCCCTTTCTGGGCTCTGGTGTCTGGAGAGAGGGTGTGGGACAGGAGAGTCCTTGGTTCAGCCACAGGACCAGCACTATGGAATGCCCCACACCTTGCCCTGAGGTCTTCCCATTATGGAGACAAGAGCAGAGCAGAGTCCCCTCACCCCACCCCACTCCCACTGCTGTGTGTGGTCTGCTGGTTTCCACTCAACTCCTCTCTTTTCTCCTGGTCTCCATTTTTGGGAAGGGGGAGCTATAAACACTGGAGCAAGAAAGATGTTTGGTTGCAACTTAACAAGACATTTCTAACAAATGGCTTTTAAGTAAACAAAATAAATTACTTTATTGAAATTAATGATGCCATGCTTTCATGATTTCTTTTGGGAAAACAATTGATGATTTTTATATATGTTTTAGTTCTCATGTTACCTTCCTAAACAATGGTTCTCCAGTGCACATTTGAAGCCCTTGGCTAGAGAGATTTAGTTGGCGCCTGCCCTCAGGGATGTGGGTTCTGTTGGCCGGAGGTGGCATCTGGGTATGGAGACTTTTTAAGAGAGAGGGGACAAAATCTTTTGTTACATTTCTTTGCATCAGATCATTAGTCATCATGATTGTCACAAGATTTTTGTACTAACTGCTATTGCTTATGAAAAAAAAAAAATTAAAATTGTTTTCCAAGGAAATTTCGAGACATTTTGCGAGCAGAAAATCTCTATTTGTACCTTTGATATTTGAAAGCATTTCTTCTCAAACTTTCATGTACATAGAGAGGACTAGGGATGTAGTTAGGATGCAGATTCCCAAGCAGCATGCCAGGGACCTGCCTTTCCAAGACTCTGGTGCAGAGTCTGAATTTCCAAGGAGCTCCAGGTGAGCCTGTGAAGCTACAAGTACTCAGACTGTACTTCGAGTAGCGACAACATGGTGGACAACACTGCTTCTGGTTAATGGCCCTTAGTCTGTCAGCAGGCCTGGAGTTCAACCAATTTCAGGGTCCCCAGGCATTTCCCTCCAATCTCTGCATTGTTCCTGTAGCTCAGAAATTTCTGGTGGTGAGCCAACTGAGGCCTTGGCATGATTCTTCCTTCTTGAGGTCTGAACCCAGTGACCCTTCATATCAGCTGCCCAGGCTGCTCTGATTTTGTGGGAAAGTTAGTGGCTTAAGTGAGATTTAAAAAAAAAAAGTGTGATCGAAAATCTTTCCTAATATAAAAACTCACATGTTCTGAATTATGCTGATTATTTTAAAGAAAATATGAGAAATAAATACGGATTGCAGATAGTTTTGCTTTGTGAAGGACACCTCTCCCATATGCAAGACTGAAATAAGAGAATCTGTATTAGTGGGCGCACATATGTTGAAAGGTTATCATTCATTTCGAGAATCTCAGATATAGGTAGAGTACTTACAAGTTTATTTCTGATGGTTGGTTAATAAACCTGTGCATCTTTTTGATTACTTTCACTAAGATAAACCAGGCACTGAGAGAGCTGGTATTAATTCACTGAACTTATAAACTTCTACAATTGTTCCTTTCTTCATCTGGTTTGTACCTAATAATGAGCTAACACACATGAGATACCTTGAATTTTTGAAAGAAGATGACAATCAGTTAAACAATTATTATTAAGACAATTGATAGTTAATTATCTCTACCCTTTACTTGGCAGTTAAAACTGCTACAAGGGTTTGTCAGAACCCTGGGAGGAGGGGGAAGACAATTTCAAGAGTAATACTTAAAAAGATGTGTATGCATGGGCGCCTGGGTGGCTTAGTGGTTTAATAAGCCTCTGCCTTTGGCTCAGGTCATGATCCCAGGGTCTTGGGATGGAGCCCCCTCATCGGGCTCTCTGCTCAGCAGGGAGTCTGCTTCCCCCTCTCTGCCTGCCTCTCTGCCTACTTGTGATCTCTGTCAAATAAATAAATAAAATCTTTAAAAAAAAAGAAAAAAAATGTGTATGCAGACAACTAGCTAACAACTCAATGGGGATATTTTGGGTGGAACAATCCCTGACATTAGAGGAATTTTCACCCCACCACCACCAGTATCTGTCCATACAGCCTGCTCACCCCATACCTGCTCACCCCATACAGTCCTCTTCACCCCGTGTAACACTAACTATCACCTCTGATAGACGTCCCACACCAGGTTAAGAAACACAGATGAGAGTTTCAACAAAAAGGGAAGTTATGCTTCTAGATTTAGGTTTTTGGGGCTCCCTAGGAAATGGATTTCTCCCTCCCTTCTTTGGCTAATTAAAATATGCATTGATTAAGAAAAAAAGGTGAGGGGCGCCTGGGTGGTTCAGAGGGTTAAGCCTCTGCCTTCAGCTCAGGTCATGGTCTCAGGGTCCTGGGACCGAGCCCCACATCAGGGGTCTCTGCTCAGTGGGGAGCCTGCTTCTCCTCTCTCTCTGCCTGCTTCTCTGCTTACTTGTGATCTCTCTCTCTCTCTGTCAAATAAATAAATAAAATATTTAATTTAAAAAAAAAAAAAGGCCAGACAAACATGGTGGCTAACGATGATGTTTATTTCACTTGGTTTTGTAGGCTTCATGCTTTGAGTATCCAAGTGATTTTCATCACCCTATCTAGCATGCTGGGTATGACTTAAAGAGAAAAAGTTTTCTCTACCTGCACTGGCCCCATGTGATTATCCTCAACCCTCCCCCAATGAGAATTACACATTGGCAGACAATTTTGATCATTTCCTCACAATTCACACGTATACACTTGTGTTGTGAATCATCGCTCTTCATCAAAATGAATTAGAAGTCAATATTTCACCAACGTGAGGGTAATTGTACTCACTATTAATTGTTGAGGACATAAAGACTCTTGCAAGAATGAATTTTTTTGTCCTTAAGTCAGTCACGCTTTATTAAAGAGCAGAATGATCAATGATAATTACTCTACGCTATGACTTTTTTTTTCCCTCAGATGGATCCTAATAGAATATCCGAAGATGACACTCACTGCATTAATAGAATTTTCAAACTCCACGAAAACCCAGATTTGCAAGACACAACTCTGGAGAGTCAAGACACAAAATTAATACCTGATTCGTGTAAGAGCATTAAACAGGCCTTCCGAGCAGCTGTACAAAAGGTGAGTCCACATGGGAATATAAGTCAAGGGCCGCAGTGACCCTGCTAATAACGAAAATTAATACTGGCTGAGTGTTGTTGACTCTGTTCTTTTTCATTTCAATAATTTGTAAGAGAGCTACAGAGAATTTTTGTAAGAGATTAGTAGAATTCTTTTGAAGTTGGTAATGGCTTATTATGGGGACCGGGGACTTTCATGCACATATTCTTGGCAGAAGATTTTTTTTCTTTTTCTTTTTTGTTAAGAGGAGACATTTAAATTCATACAGTGAAGGAGGACAAAGATAGTTTGTGGTATTCACTGGGTCAGTTTGCTGGTGTGAATTGCCTGCCCTAGAAACCATTCCCTATGAGTTTTATAGGACTCATAGCTATTTCCTTGACATTTGGTTTTGTAAAGGTGGGATCTCCTATTCCACATGTGTTGGTCCAGGACCCTGTTCAGAGTAATTGTAACTGGTCCGTTGTTATCGCCCGTGGTGAGGATGTAAGCAAGCAGAGCAGGAAGTGATGTGGTGGGCAAGGTGGAGATTCTGTGTCCGTCTTCTCATTTTCCATGGGAGCTGAGTGAGAAAGGAGGAGGTGGGGATGAGGGACACTTGTGACTTCTCTTACACCAACAGCTCCAAGTGAGAAACACTGCAATTAATAACTATGTGTTCTGCTTTTCTGAATAACATCACTTGAGAATTTGGCAGCTGTGGAATTATTTTCCTTACTGACTCCACCAAAAGCTGGGTAGAACCCAGTGACTCCAGTGCATGTCTGCTCACACACATTGTGTGTGAATTCTTGTATCGATTCCTTTATCCCAGCCTCTAGTTTGCAACTCTCTGGGCTATCTCTGATCATCTTAGGGTAAATCCTAAAGTTGTCAAACTCGTTAAATCTAAATTACATGTTAATTCAGTTTATTTTTTTTAAATCTGCAGATAATAATAGCATTTTTTTTTTTTTAAAGGGTATGTGCCAGAGGTAGAGGTTGGGAGATGAAGCTGTTTTGTATATGAAGTTGATATTTGCTGTATTTTGTCAAATCTAAGATACCACCAATTTTCAACTTACATTAGTATTTCATGCATCACAAAAAAGAAAGAAATGTTAACAAAAATATTAAACACAGCAGTGCCTGGGTGACTTAGTGGGTTAAGCAACTGCCTTTGCCTCAGGTCATGATCCTGGGGTTCTGGAATCTAGTCCCTCATCAAGCTCCCTGCTTAGCGGGGAGTCTGTTTCTCCCTCGCCCTCTCCCTGTCTCTCTGTCTCTAATGAATAAGTAAATAAAATCTTAAAAAATATATTAAACATGATCATCATAGATTCTGTTTGCATCTTAATTTCAGAGTTACTAAAATATAAAAAAATGCATCAGAGAATCAATGAAATATATATTGCTCTAATATCTATAAGAGCATACTGGTTATAAATATTACATTTTTGTTATAATTTAGTATATAGGTGCTTAGCTTTATGCAGGAAATACATATTTTAAGGTGTGGGCTTAATTTGATATTTTTATTTATTTAATATATTTATTTAATTTTTGAGCTATATAAACAGCAACTCTGCTAATCTATTCATTTTTACTCTTTTATGTTTCATTTTCATTGGTCTACTTTCTTATCCTATCTCCCAAATACTGGGTAATCTATCTATAAACAATGATTCAGATATACTAGAGATAATCTATTAGTTAAAAACTGAACCCCTAACTCCGGTAATTCTGGTTAAGTAAATGACCGTCCCCTAATTTTCTGTGTCTCACATTGTACCTCCTTACAATAAAGAGATAAGTTGTTAATTTCACCGGTGTCCACATTCTTAAAAATTATCCTTCGGGTTTTCTTCTGTATAAGCAGAATCAGCCAAAATAATTTGAAAATAAAAAAAATATTAAGAAAAACAGATATCATTAACTTTTATTTAGGGGGATGCAAAAGTAATTCATCTGAACAGGTCAAGAGAGAAAAACATTAGCATCTCGTAGATACCAAAGAAGAGAATGACAAGATTTCATATTTATTTCTGATGTTTAAAATCCATTAGAAAACAGAACCGGATGTATTCTTGATGTTTTTCTAAACATCCCAAACAAAAAGTTAGCTAATGATGAAAAACAGAAACATTTTCTTAAAGCCGGGACACAACAAAGATGCCTAGTTCCCCCACATTAACATTGTTCAGAATATACTAGCTAATGTAATCACACAAGGAAATAAAATAAGAAAATATGTGTATATATATACATACACATATGTGGAGAAGACAAGATTTGCATACAAAGATTGCGTTGTACACTGGGGTAAACTCGAAAGAACTAAAAGACTGGAAGCAACATCAATCCATTTGTAAAAATTAGTAAGTAATAATCACTAGCTGTCCCCATTCCAAACAAGCAGAAAACAAATGAAAAATTCCATTCATATTTTTTAAACAGCCCTAAAAATAAACTGAACAAGGCACAGGCAAAAGCTTATGGAGATAATACTAAAAAACTCTACAGAGACATTTACAAAGTAAAGATGTACCTATGCAAAGCCCTGATCTGTGGGAGACCAAACCCCATAGAGTAGATATTATGGGATGGGTGTGAATGTGTGTGTGCATGTAATTTAGTACAGTGTATAACCTTATGTTAAATCAGTGGGCATAGTCTGAATGATTCAAATATGGCACTGGAAGGATTTGTTTACCATTTTTAAGAAGTAACAGACATATCTCATGTCCTAAGTGAAGACAAAGCCCAGCTAGAGAGAGTATTTGGGGCCACTTCTCTTGCCTCAGTTTCTGCCCCTCCCTGCCTGATCAGAACTTAACACCTGGTCTTTGTCCCATTTCCTATGCACTTTCTAAGTGACTGTCTAGATAGGATGACAGACCAGTTTGCCTTTAAAATGAGCAATAACGGCAGAATTTTCACTATTTTAGGAGCATGTTGCAGATTTGGTGCCTCGTTCCAAATAAGCAACACCGTTATAAGAGATTCAGTACCTGGCCAGACTAAGGAGAAAGATCTGTGGGCAGACAAGAATAATCAACTCTTCTCATTAAAGGCATACAGTTTTTGTTTTTGTTTTAAATTTTTATTTATTTATTTGATAGGCAGAAATCACAAGTAGGCAGAGAGACAGGCAGAGAGGGAAACAGACTCCCTGCTGAGCAGAGAGCCTGATGTGGGGCTTGATCCCAGGAACCTGGGATCATGACCTGAGCCGAAGGCAGAGGCTTTAACCCACTGAGGTGCCCCAAAGACACACAGTTTTAATTACAGATTAGTATTATTACAGTATAATTACAGATTAGCATTGTTTATTAATAATAATTCGTATTATTTATTTACAGATTAGTATGACTCATAGGATGAGGAGAACTTTATTTTGCTAATAGCACATTGTTTTGTTGTTGAGCTGTAAGATTTTACCCATTATTCATTGGTAATAACATTACATACAGGCAATCCTTTTCCAGGAGTAAGGAGTTGTCATGATATACCCATGTGTCTTTGGAGGTAGAAGATGTCACTTCTTCCCCCAGACAAGAGGATCTTTAGGAAGGAGACGAACATTACCCATACCTTATCATTAGAATCAAGCCGTGTTTATTAAGCACACTTACTGTGCTAGGCCTGTTGCCATAACTTCTCCTATATCCAAGGACTTATTCTTCTCTTACTCTCGCCAAATAGTGATTTGCCAGCTGTGTTGTCCTTTGATGAGAATTATCGGTTAATATGACATTCTCTACATCTTGCCAAAATAATCAGATTTCACATTTCTCTTGCCAATGCTGAAAATAGAATGGATGTATCCGGCATTCATAAGTAGATCTGTATCTTAGTTTTAGTTCTAATATAGATATTGAGTGAACCCGTAAAACAAAATTACATGTGAGTTCGCAATCATTATTGAAGGATCAAACCCATCTAGTGGTAACAAATGCTAGACATAAGCACAATACTACATTATATGTGTGCAAAAGTGCTGTTTACCCAGCCTGTCTTTGGTCAGACAAGTAATGCTGTGTTTCCCCCTTTTTTTTGTTTGTGGCTAGGCTTTCTTGGTTTTTTTTTCCCCTTTAGCACAGAACTCTGAAAGCCTCTTAGTGATCCAGCCCTACCAACCACAATTTACAAAGTCTATCATAACAGTCTATGACAATAAAGAAAACACTAGCACAAATATGGTGTCCAATTTATAAAGCGATTCTTGTTTCCAGCTTTGGCAGCCTCTCTGGCCTCTGCTAGCCTGAGGAGTGGAGTGGTGAGCTCAGGCCCAAGCTAGGGGCACTTGACCCTTAGATCTCTCGGCCAGTCTCGGTGAAAAACCATGTGTTTAGGCACTAAATATACATTCTGAGCACTCCTTGCTGTGACTCGGCGTGATTTTATGATGCCCTTTTGTTGATTTCACATGGAGTACCTGTCGGTGAAAAACTTCCTGAAACTTACTATGAAAAGTATTTCGGGGACACCTGGGTGGCTCAGTTGGTTGGACGACTGCCTTCAACTCAGGTCATGATCCCAGAGTCCTGGGATCGAGTCCCGCATCGGGCTCCCAGCTCCATGGGGAGTCTGTTTCTCCCTCTGACCTCCTTGCTCATGCTCTCTCTCACTGTCTCTCTCTCAAATAAATAAATAAAATCTTAAAAAAAAAAAAAAAAGTATTTCGAAGAATGATGTGGAGGAGAGAGATTAGTGGGGGATACCCAAGATCGCCCCCCAGGATGTGGGAAGGCAGCATAAAGATTTACATATGTGTGGATTTTTTAATATTAGCTTTTAAAATATTTTTGTGACTCTTCTATAACGTACTTAATATACAGGAATATCTTATTTAATACTTCAGTTAATATAGATATCGAGTGAACCCGTAAAACAAAATTACATGTGAGGTCGCAATCATTATTGAAGGATCAAAACCCATCTAGTGGTAACAAATGCTTGGGAGCATTACAACTTTTTCCTGAAAGAACCATACAATCACAGAGGTCACAGAATGAATCTGCAAACTCCCATCAGGACAAGAACTACAGCTATTGTGTTCACACTTGAATATGTCACATGTAACATAGTCTCAAGAATGAAGGAAAAGAACAAATAAATGATTGATGGCTTATGGAGCTCTGTGAACTACTAGTTTTAAAGAAGACTGGGTCAATCAACCAGTAGCCTGGTTCTCATTCATCGATGCCTTCACCAATGTTATATTGATAATAATTAATATTATAACATGAGGCACTTAGGTCTCAGTATAGATACAAAAGTACAGATGATTTTTGTTGAAAGTTTTCTCCATCCAGACTTCTCCCTTTAGGCATGTTTTCCTCTGGTCTCTGCAGTTTCACTACAGAATATGAAAAGCCAAAGATGATAATGACTACAAATAGCTATCTTTTGTTGGCATATTCTTGACTCATCATTTTCTGGACTCAGGAAGCCTCCGAGCCTCCAAAGGCTTACTGGAAAATAGGGAGTAAAACCAAAGCCATCATTATTGAACAATTAATTCTTACCTGGAATTCTCGTTTTAATCCCTGGGGACCAGTAAATATTTGATCCCATCTCCTACAGGATTGACAGTGTAAATTAGAACTCTCTCCTTCTATGAAGAATGGTGTGCCCAAAGATAGTCAATGCTTTGATCCCTTAGGAATTAGTCACAGTCTACCTGCTGTAACAAGAGAACCCTGATTCATGAATTAAGTTAGGCAGAGTTTTTTCCTCTCCTGTGCAAGAATCCGGGGTGAACTGGCCAGGGCTAACAGGGAGGCTCCTCCATTATCAGCTGGTACCTTCCTACCTTCCATCTCTTGGCCCAAGTTGGCTTTTCCATTTGTTGCCGTTTCCAGACAGAGACAAGGGATAGAAAAGGCCAAGAGGGGTACCTGGGTGCTGAGATACCACTAGTAGCATCCTCTTGGCTGGAAGTAACTCATAAGACCACTTCTGGCTGTAAGGGAGGCAACAAAATGTTATCTCTGGGCTGAGGAGCCATTTGCACCAAGGCTTGAGGAAGGGGCTTGCCCATCACTCACTGGAAGAGGAGAGGCTGCATTCTGGAGGACAGTGGCCAGTCTCCAATACTCACTAAACCCTGTTTAGGCAGGAAAGCAGGCTCACTATACGAGCAGAGTTAACTCCATGAATACATAAGTCTATGAATAATTGGGCCGGCTAAGATTTTGTTTTCTAAGGGTTAAAGTGCTTCAGGATTATTTGGATTCCAGGAGAGAGAGAGGGAAGTTTAAAAGTGGATTTAACGGCATGCATTTTATGAAGGAGCTTTCAAGGGTTTGTTTAGATCCACATATGGGACCTCTGAATGAAACTTGATTGTAACCTACCCAGTTTTTAGTAGGTTTTATGGATTCAAGAACATTAATTTAAAGCCAAAATGTTTATCCGATGAAGTGCTTGTGTTCTCCATACAGAGAGCTGATCCTTTAGAATTCTCATGTCAGTTATTACAAGGACACTATTCCCATTTTAAAAACTGAAGTACATAAGAAATCAATTAAAATTTGAGTAGATCTTAACTGCTTATGGAATTGTAATCATTAGCGTCATTTCTCTAGAGTTGTTATATACCATTATCTCTCACTTGCTATTTAGTTATATATACACATAACAAACACAAGGGGAAAAATTAAACCCCATTCATTATCACTTTTCCTTTGTATATGCATATGTAGCCCAAGCAAGTTTCTTGTAAACCCACAAGGAAACTTGGGGTTTGGGGACACTGGTGTTCCCAAATCAAGATGTTAGTCATGTAGTGGTTTTCCAATGGGATTTCTTCTGCGCCGTAACAGTTTTGGAAACTGCAATTCAATCAACCCCAATCATATTTAGCATTTATGAAAACTGTCTTTATGGGAAAGCTGAAGTAAGACCCACAGAATTTTCCTACAAAACCAAGGCCATCTACTACTGCCTTTGGCCCAATAATAGGCTGTTGGCTGTGATATGCTCAATCTTAGGAAGACCGAGGGCAAAAGGCAGAAGGGTTGGCAAGAGGGAAGTAACAGTGACTGGCATCATCAGAGGTGGGCTTATCTGTAAGAAGTATCCCAGGATGGAAGAAAAGATATTTTGGATCAACATTCTTAAAGAGACAGAGATAAGTAAAGACATACCTGGAAGAGAGCATCTAATTGTGTGGTTGGGAATCTTGACCTACAGTTTTAGGAGTGGATAAAACTCCGGGTCCTTGGCTAGAAGGGAAGGTAGCAAAGGTGAGATTGGATTGCTCCCCACAGAGTGGCTCATCTTAGGGGAGTTAGAATGTGTGGAACTGGAGAGTGATATTCCCTAGAATGGTGTTTCCCAAACCTGCTTGATCTTAAGAATCCCTTGGGGACCTTGCTTAAAAAAATAAGCAAATAAACCAGATTGGTCACAAAAATTTTGGTAATTCAGGAGTAGACTTTGTGATTTCAGAAACCCTCTCTGAGAAGGACTAGTCTGTCTTTAAAGGAATGCTTCAGGGTGCGAAGGAGAGAGCCCCTGGGACCAAGGAGGTGTACGAAGCATCCTAAGAAGATGTGAGAGCCAGCAGGGTACAGGGAAGACTTTGGTGAATTTCATGGTGGATGGGAAGAGTAGGAACAAGGCTGTGGTATAGAAAAGTGGGTTTTGAAAGTTGCAGAGAGCTGTCTACAGCTCAGATGATGAGACAGATGTTTGTTTGAACCTTTTGAGATTCAGGGTCTGAGAGAGTTCTGATCTCATGTCACTTCCTCATCATAAGGCTGCTGCCCTAGTCCGCAATCTCTCATCATAAGGCTGCTGCCCTAGTCCCCAGTCTTTGCCCTTCGAGGACACTAGGTGGTGGTGGTGGTAAATATGATAATGATGACTATAAATCAGGGGACTCATATTCATCCAAAGTTTTGGTGGGGTTGGAACCTCTTTCTCCTGGTGCCTATGCCTGCTTCTTACCTGCTTGAACCCTTTCATGGTGAAGGACCATACCATCATCTCCATCACCCCAACCAGAAGCCAGAAGATCATCTCACACTCTCCATCACTAACTCTTGACTTGGCTCCCATCCTGTGAACTCTGCCTCCTTACAGAACCTCCAGCTCTTGCTACCTAGTCCCTACTGTTGTCATCTTAATGCAGGAGTCGCTAGCACCATTTGTTGCCTGGGTCACTACAGATGGCCACCCCATTTATGGTCTCACTGCCTCTAGTCCATTCTCTGCACAGCTGAGTGACTTCTAAAATGCAAATCTGAACATGTCCCTTACTTTCCTACTTAAAAATAATCCTGTAACCAACAGGATAAAGTCTGAGCTGCTGAACATATAATGCAGAGTCTTTGGTGCTCTGGAAGCCCTCATTCCAGCCTCTCTGCCTCTCCAGGCTCATTTCCTTGTGTGCCATTCCATCACACAACAAGCTTGTGCCCAGTGGCCCTACCATGGTAAAATGCTAGAAGTTCTCTAACCGGTCTAACGCCCTTCCCCACTCTGCTTCCCTGCTGGGACCCAAAGCACAGTGAAGGCAAAGATGGTATCTCTCCTGGAAACACAGCATCTTTAGCACCCCCGTAGGATGCCTGCCCTCCCCCGCCCAACAGCCATCAGTAAACTTTGTGGAATGGATGGATGAGTGAATGAAAGATGGGCATTTGCGTGCGGTCCTTTATATGTTATTCCAGGCCTTTCCCGTGTCATTGATTCTCTGTCTTTCAAAATTCAGCTCAGGCATTACTTCTTAAAGGAGTGCCCCCCCCCCATACCTGCCTGCCTGTCTACCTTTGGGTTAAAAGCTTCTCCTGTGTGTGCTCAGAGCTTCTTTATTCAGTTTTATCATGCAGGGCATCCATGGCAGGAGCCTGGTGTGGGGCTGATGCACTCAAATGTGAGCCTTCCAGGACTGGGTGATGTTTAGTTTTTCTCTCCTGTGACAAGCATGCAGTAGGTGCTCAGTGCAACTTTGAAGAACCGGTTTAATGAGTAGTGAGCTCTGCTCATGCCTGCTCTTGGTGCCCTCCGATGGCTATCTGTTTGCTACTGCCAGAAAGATTCCCAGAGGGCTGGAGGTCACTCCCAAGTGTGATGCTTATCCTGCTTCTTGGAGGGGAGAGTTTCTGCCTTTGGGGCATGAACACATTAAAGGATCTTAAGGTTAGAGGACCCTAACTGGCCACCCTGTCCCTTCCTCCCTGGCCTCATTTGTCCATAGAGGCTGGCCTGGTACCTCTGTTCCCCTTAGCATCATATTCCCAGCAATTCAATACTTTGGGGAGGGTTTGTGAGGGTTTGTGAGCATTTTTCAGAGCCTACAAGGCTCTGTGAATGTCAGAGCTCTGCCAGTGTAAGGGGGCATTACTGTTTCAAGTGGCAGAAGAAATCAGAGACAGGGTAAATAGCACACCTCACGCAGGACGCACGCCGCAGTCACTCCACCGGGCCCTTAGATTAAACTTTGTAACCGAGTACTGTAGTGCAAGACATTCTAAGATTGGGCTCTTTATGAAGACTAATACTGCTGTCATAAGGCTACTTTACGAAAACTCTAGGAGACTCTTAACTGTGGCAGAAGGTTTCTCTTTTAAACCATGAAGGTTAAACAATAAAAACTAATTTTCTCTTCCCAGCATAGCCAGCACACTGCCAGGAAAGCATCACTCGGTTCTAGGAAAACAAGGGCATGCTCTTCTTCAGCCCTTTGGAGGGAAGAGTACATTCTCTGTTTGCAAAAGTGTGTCTTTTCCAATCAGTGGACTTCTTCTGGGAGAAACGAGCCCATGCTGACTGTGCTTGGGTGGAAGGAGACCAATGCACGTCTCGGTAAAGTTCTTCACTGAGAAATTTCCAGAAGTGGTCATGGGTTGGTGGTGGCTGATTTAGTTAAGAAGGAAAACAAATTAAGAGGTTAAGAGGTGAGGTGCTGGGGGTATGGGCTGTGGATAGAATCTGTGTTGAGAAAACTTTGGATCTGGGTGAATTCTGTGAATCAGTAGTTTATATTAAGAAATAAAGAATTTTAGGGATCAAAATGTAGAGTTGCAAATGAATCAAAGATGGCTCTTCCTTTCAGGATTAGTGGACCCAATGCCCTATCTGTGGGCTCCTCCCCCTGCTGCTAGGTGGGCCCCTGGAGCCAGTCCTTCTCCCCTTGCCTTTCACCTCTCCCTGGCCCCCTGGGGGGGGGTGATGTTCAGGCTCCGCCCCACCTCACCACTGCTCCTCTACTGTCCTGGTGCCCTGGAGGACAGTGTTGCAGGCTCTGCTCTACCCTTCCTGACATGTGTTCAGCTGACAGCATGCTCAGTGGATCCCCTTCTTGAAGTTCCTCACTTTGAGGTTATTTTAAACCGTTACCACGGACAGTTCATGAGGAACTACAGGGTCCCCTCTTCATCCAGGTGCCTATAAACTGTCCCCCCATATCCTGTGGATTACAAGGAGGGAGAAAAGTAAGGGGCCGAGACATCTATATTAATGCTGTCCCTTTAACTACTGCACAACACCTAGGTATCCTTTCTGTGAGTAGGTAGGCTTTCTGTCCCTTGCAAACCAAGAATACCAGGCAAATAAAAAACTTGATAAATAAAGACGCGCAACCGAGAAGACAGTAAGACGTGTCTCCGAGAGAGCACTTGGAGACCGTGTCGGTATGAAGAGGAGGGCAGGATACTTGCAATGGGGGCTGACTATAAGTAGCTCTGGGTGGCCGGCACATGGGGTGCCCCACAGTGGCCTCAGGAGTCGGGCTTGGGGGCTCGGGGAGGGATAGCAAGGGATCCTGAAGCAGAAAGCAAGACACCTTGCAGAGCCTTCGAAGCCCAAGGGAGAAATGTGGACTTGCTCCTGAGGCCTGTGGGCAGCTCCTGCAGAATTTTCAGAGAAGGACCATGTCCTCCGTGTGCCCCAGTAGTAATGGGTCCGTTTGAGGCCAGCAAGAGACTGGGAGAGGAGGGAGGAGGCTATTATCATGATACTAATGAGAAACGCTGATAGCTTGAAGGAAGGCAGTTGCACTTGGTGGAGGGTCGGGGGAGGCTCTCTGCACTACTGTTTACGTGCTGCAAGTCCGCAGGACTTCTCTGCAAGAATGCGAAACTGGCTATTCATTTTCAGCATCAACCCATGTGAGGCATTCATGTGCTAACTCGGCTGATGAATACACTATTCTTGTAACTTGGTTGGAGAAGAATTACATGAAGGGTATCATTAAGATGTTAAAACGAATGCATTACATATGTTAACAAGTGTATGAACCCTGTATTATATGCGGCAAAAGGGGTGTTAAATCCTTGTTCAACCAGCCAGATGTCCCTGCAGCTGCCTATCCACAGAGGGAGGCAGCCACCTGAGACCTCAGCCATGAGCGGGTGCCAGTGGTTTCCGAAGCATCTGGCTGTACAAATTGCTTCTTCCAGGCTCTGACTGACAGGCTCCGACTGACAGGCTCCGACTGACAGGCACCTCCTGGATCGCACAATTCATGTCACCACACCCAGGTGGGATTTTCAGTCTCAGAAGCTCAACCTCCAGCAACTTGACCTTTTTGGGGAATTTTTACAGCCAGGAGTGTCCTCAGTGGGAGCTTCAATCCACTCCTGTCATTTCGTAAGATTATAAAACATAGCAATCAAGCAAATAAGGCCATTTTAATAACATTTGCTCTTGAATCGGGATGCTAGTGAAGTCTGGTTTTGGGGCAGTGGTCCAACTGAATTTGCAAAAGCAGGCTTAACATTTGCTGTCAATGTTGAAGTTACCAGAGCAAAATTTTCGTAACTCCCCAGAGGAGCTGAAAATACTCATAGGTGTTTGTATTTATTCTTATAGAGTACAATCTCTCCTAAGTGCCTTTGATTTATCAAGATTGAGCCAGTTCTGAGATGTCTCCCACCCCCCTATGTTTGGTGAAAGACCCTAAAACATTGTAGAAGATGTTCGAAAGAGCCTGTGCGGATAGCCTGAAGACCTGGTCTGCACTCTTCAAATTCACCCAACCACACTCTGGGCATTGGGCTTCTTGGATGTTGAGTTCAGGAGAAGTTGAAAAGAAGCAATCCTAGAGACCACAGTTACACAATCACATCGATCTTTTGTGTGCTTTCTTTCTTGGCGGAGAAATTGTGAAATCGCAACATTTTTCTATGGGTGAAATAAAAGTCGAAATAAAAAACAAAATTATATCGGTTGTTTTCTTGTCTATTCAGATGTACTCTGACAGCAAAGATGAAAAGTTAGTGCAGTTTAAATAGGAAAATACCACAATAAGAAGATCTTTTAAATGTTGTGAAATTTCCTCAGCTCTATTGTTTTTAGACTTTGGAGTGGGGGCTATCGCAATTTCCAATCTGCAAAGGAGGGCTTTGGTATCCCAGGCTAGTCAATGCTGGACGGTGTCCACTAGGTGGCAGTATGTCAGAGGGTTTCTTTTTCCATTTTATTGACCGCATTTTCTTTGGCTGCCTACCAGTAGTTAGCTTTTCCTTTTTGTTTTGAAGGGTTAAATGAAGCCATCATAATTGAGGTCCAAATTATGCTTAATTTTGCTGAAAATGCACAATTTTGATGAGAAGACTACTTGTTACAGTGTGACCATAAAATGAATTCATTCATTCATGTGAGTTTTCTTAGTAACTTCTAGGTAATGATCCTAGTTGTCAGGGGTAGGTTGTAGAAACCGGGGGGTGGGGGGGGTGGCAATTCTTTTTGTCCCCTGCATGTAACAGTTGCTAAGCATGCTGTATTCTGAGAAGGCAGATCGCTGGTCTTCCTGAGGAGCAACTATCGGGTTCTCTTTTGTGGCTCTTAGCAAAGACCTTTGAGAGAATTGCAAGGAGGACTCTCCCCAGCTTTTCACCTTGGAAACTGTTTCTGGCTCCTGCTAAAGGCTGTTTGCTGGGAGGTGTGCAAAGCTACCTGTTCTTCCTTATGATCATGTAGACCACATATGCACAAGATGAACTTTTTTTTAACTTACAACAGGATTTAAAATAAGATAAACACACATAATATTCTAAAAAAAGATCTCTTTCATCTGAATAATTCATTCAGAGGAGAGAAGTTGGGACATTCTTTGTAGTGTTTTCCGCAGATTAGATGATCAGAACTTTTTGAATTCAAAGAAACCAGAAGCAATGTCTGAATGATAAGATCTGGGAATAAAGAACCGTACATTTTAAGACACTCTAATTAGTGTGACAGAAGTGGAGGACTAGAGTGGATGAAAATAAATGCAAATGTGCTGCTTAGAAAATAAATGGGACTGTCAATTGGGGTGAAGTTGCAATTCTCCTTTAGAAGGGTATTCCTATAATTTTGAAAATTAAAAATATTAGGGGGGCATTCAAGAAAGATCCATGCTTGGCATATACATAGCCAAGTATCTGTTCTTTGAGGAAAATGACAAACCAGAGTAGCTCCTGCCTTGTGGTGTGGACTCAGCAGAGTCACAGTTGGAGATCGACACCCGTCATGGGGTCTGCAGGCCCCTGGTTTGGGCACTTCAGCAGCCAAGCCCTGAACATGGGCTCTGATCCTGTTTTCTGAAGACCCTGGAAATTCTGAGACCATATTTCCTGATGTCAAGGCTCTTTTTTGTCAGATTTTCCAGACAACCTGCAGGGACTTGGCAGTCAGATCTCCAGTGAAGATAAGCCTCCTTTCAGACTTTTTATTTCAGGGAGGAAAAAAACCCCCTAAGGATTTCTTGGCAGGCATAGGGGAAGAAAAAAAAAGATCTTTTTTTTTTTTTTAAGATTTTATTTATAACTTTTTTGAGAGAGAGAGAGAGAAAGAGTATGAGAGAGATCACAACCAGGGGTGCGAGATAGAGGGAGAAGCAGACTCTTACCCTGAGCAGGGTGCTCAGTGCGGAACTTGATCCCAGAACCCTGGGATCATGACCTGAGCCAAAGGCAGACGCTTAACCTACTAAACCATCCAGGTGCCATCCAGGGGGAAAAAGATCTTTTCCCCTTTCCCCACTTAGGTTCTCCAGTTGGAGCTTTATAAATTAGACTGATAAGAGAGAGATGAATAAAAGAAAAGCATAGGGACACCTGTGTGGCTCAGTGGGTTAAGCCTCTGCCTTCGGTCTCAGGGTCCTGGGATCAAACCCGCATTGGGCTCCTTGCTCAGCAGGGAGCCTGCTTCTCCCTCTCCCTCCATCTACTTACTTGTAATCTCTATCTCTATGTCAAATACATAAATAAAATCTTAAAAAAAAAAAAGAAAGAAAAGCATATGCATGTATTGAATGTATGTTTCCCAAAGAAACGAAGACCTGAGGAAATGGTTAGCCTGACTGGTTTTTATACTAGGTTTGATGGACAGTGGAGAGGTGCAGGGAAAAATGTGACACGACAGAAGAGTCTGAGCTATGGTTATAAACTGGGGAAATCTTAACAAGGCCTTTTTCTCCCAGTTCTTCTTAGTGTCCTTCCATCTTGGAGCTAAGGACACTCATTTCCGCTAGTTAGGAGAAGAGCGCCTCTCGTGTGAGGGTCTTATGACCTGCTTCAGAGGAGAAAGATGAGTCAGAGGGTCCTTCCTGCACCTGCCATTCCTCAAATTCCTTCAGCTTTAAGTATTCAATAGGCTAAGACCTTATATTTTGGGGTAGCACGTTCTGAGCCCCATGATGGACCATTGAAACTTTTCTGTCAGCTTTCAGGCATGTGCTTGGTGACATTTGTAAAGGGACAGGGATGTACAGCTCTGAAAGAGGAGTCAGGGGCAGAGGTTGAAGTCCCAGCTTTATGGGGAGAGCCCTTATTCTCTGAGCCTCTATTTCCCAGTCTGAAAAATCAGCATAGTGATAATTACCCAGCCTCTGATTCTAATAAGAATCAAATATGCTAATATAAGGGAAAATACTCTGTTAGCTCTGCATGTAAGGGATTATTTAATTTTCAGCATGAATATGTGGAATATATATATAAGTTGGGAGAATATAATAAATCTATGGCCAAATACAGACATCACCAAACAGCCATTTATGAGAGAACTCAATTAGTAATAATGTTTGTCAATGCCGGCCCTATATTAGAACCACCTGGAGAGATTCCTTAAAAAAAAAAAAAAACCAAGTCACTTTTGGACTAAGTGGAGTTGGGGCCTGGGCGCCCAAGATGTAGTCCTAGAAAAATGTTCTGTTTATGGTTGACATCTATGCATATCATTTTGAGTTCAAAAAATTGGGAGTGAGGTAGGGATACAGGAACAGATAATAAGAGTACAATTTTTGGTAGCCTCAGGTTGTAGACATACCATGTACTGCCTTTGCACAAGGAAACTTCTCTATAGGGTTTGAGAGGGATTGCAACTTTGGGGTACCTAAGAATGGGTATAACACAAAAGCAGCATTACATGATGGGGTCTCTAGCTAGAGTTCTAATTTGTCCTGATCAGGACACATTAGGGTTTCTTTTGTTTGTTTGTTTTGTTTTGTTTTTGGTAGTTGGGTTTTTTGTTGTGTTGTGTTTTGTTTGTTTTGTTTTCTTTCTTAGCAGTCATTGAAAGTACTTCTGAATGGTCCTGGTTATTGAATTTTCTTGTAATGAAAAGTTTCTGTGACAGTTCTGACCTCGGAGCCACTCCTTAAGTGGGCAGGGGAAGATTTTTATCAGCTGGGAAAGAACAAACTTTCCCTGCCCGTTTTATTTAGTCAGTGACTTTAATCAGCTGCTGCTTTTGCCTGGGTCTCAGCCTTCACACAGAGCCAGACTGGCCTATCTCTGAAATCTTCTGGGATGTCAGAGGCTTTGCAGTTCTCATATTGAGGACCTAAGCCACCAGCACTAGCTCACCTGCTAGAAATGCAGAATCTCAGGCCCTACCCAAGACCTACTGAGTTAGCAACTCGGTTTCAACCTGCCCTCTGGTAGACTGTGATGCATGCGAATCTGAGGACTCCTGAGCTGGCACATAAGCTTTCCCATTGTGTTTCTCAATAAAAGGTGTGTTTTTCTCCATAGAAAAGCACAAAGCAGACATTTGGAGACATAAACCATACTTAGCTTTGCTTCTTCCCCCCCTCCTCCCTCTCCCCTTTGATGAGACAAATCAGGCCTAGAGGGAAAAATGAAGGGCAGCTTTATATTCCTGAATTAATCTGTCATCAAGGATCCTATTTCAATATTTTAAAAGATAATAATCAGGTAAAGAAACATTGTATATATAAGAGAGTCAGTATGTATAAAGACATTATATTGTAGGTGCACCTGGGTGGCTCAGTAGTTAAGCGTCTGCCTTTGGCTCAGGTTATGATCCCAGGGTTCTGGGATCAAGCCCTGCATGGGGCTCCCTGCTCTATGGGGGAACCTGCCTTTCCCTCTTCCACTCCCCCTGCTTCTGTTCCCTCTCTCACTGTGTCTCTCTCTGTCGAATAAATAAATAAAATCTTTTAAAAAAAGACATTCTGTAAATGTATAAATATATATACAATTTGTATCTCTATTATAAATGTATATATAATGAATAAAGATACATTGTACATGTACATACATACACTTATATAAAGCTGTAAAGATATACACGTATATAAAGATATACTGTATATACAAATATGTAAGGATACACACAATGTATAAATACACACTGTGCATCTACCAATCTCTGTTATAAATACAGGGGAGACTAAACCAGGAAATTTCCAGAAATCAGAGTACCACTGGGAATCTAGAAGTCACGAGAAGAGAGTTGGGAGATTGGAGATCAGCTACGGAGAAAAATAAATCTTGGATGGAGAGGGAAGAATAAGGCCTGGAAAGGGCCATTGCATGACACCAGTCAAAAAGGGCTGCCACAATTTGCCTAGAATTTCCTACAAGCAATGTTCCAGCGTTCGGTAGGGCAGTACCCTGGGCCAAGGCAAGGGCAGAAGGCAGCCCTAGATGAGCACCTAAGGTTTCTTTGTAAAAGGTAGTCACACTGTGACTTCTTTAGGTAACAGAAAACAGTTGTGCTATCTCCTCCAAGGATCTTTAAAAATAGAATAGATTTGGGGGGACAGGGGGAGGGGTGTAAGGAGAGGATGGTGGGGTTATGAACATTGGGGAGGGTGTGTGCTATGGTGAGTGCTGTGGAGTGTGTAAACCTGGTGATTCACAGACCTGTACCCATGAGGTTAATAATATACTATATGTTTATAAAAATTTTTTTTTAATTTTTAAAAAATAGAATAGGTTCTTAGCTCTCTTGGGAGTCCTGAAGGCAGAGAGAAAAATCAATGGTGTTTTTAGAATCCTTCCAACTGTTAACAGTTGAAGTTGTGTTTGCCCCTATCTATCATCATCTATCTATTCACCTATTATCTATCAATCTATCTATCATGTACCTCAAAGCCCTTCTCTTGAGATACTCAAAGAACTTAGGTTATATGGCTAATCTTTTAAACATCACAGGATGGGGCTGGGGGCAGGGGTATGGGAAATGGTTAGTATGGATGGCCATCCCAATAACAGAGAAATTAGGAATCTCCCAAGAGTGTTTCTAGTATCTAAGTGTTTGAAGTACCAGACACTCTGCTAAGTGCCTACATGCATTTAATCTTAACCTCCTGCCTTATGATAGAGGTTCTATTAATATATTTAGTGCAGGTAGGTGGCTGATAGGGATTTGAACTGACGTTAGATCTGACGTTTCACCCACTCCATCTTAATAGTTAGTGGTAGGTGGGGTCAGGATTCAAACGGGTATGCATTTACTTACCTATCAGACCCTTCATTCTCAGGGCTCAAATAGAGATATGCAATTACCTGTGCTCTTTTCAAACTTGGGCTCTTTCTTTTTCTGGTTTGAGTTTCTTTCCCTCTTTTCTTCCTTCCTCTCTCCCTCCCTCCCTCTTTCCTTCCCTCCTTTATTTCTTTCTATTTTTCTTTTTCTTTTCTCTTTCTTTCTTTTTCTTTCTTTCTTAATTTCTCTCTTTCTTTCTTTCAGATTTTATTTATTTATTTGAGAGAGAGAGCAGGAGCCAAGTAGTGGAGCAGAGGGAGAGGGAGAAGCAGGCTTCCTGCTGAGTAGGGAGCCGAGGCCGGGCTCAATCCCGGGCTCAAGACACTGGGACCATGACCTGAGCCAAAGGCAGACGCTTAACAGATTGAGCCACCCAGACACCCCATCCTGGTTTGAGTTTCTAAACCTCTATTGGTGGAAGTATTTTGACTTAATTATTGATACTGTAAAAGCTCTTAGTCTCCCGTGTAGTACTTTAAATACACTGATTTTTTTTTTTTAAATAAAAAATTAACCATTGGGAGCTAGGCATTATTCACTTTCCTGTGAACTGAACTTCATTGTGGTAGCAGGAATTCACTAATGAAATAGACATAAAAAGAGCTTCCCTAAAGATTTAAGAGGGTCATATATTTTGTGGTAATTGTTATTTTCCTAGTTAACTTCATCTTCATTTATGTATCTGCTACAAATTCTTAAGTATGTTTAATTATTATAGGTTTTATCATGTACATTGTCTTTTATTTCCTCTTTGTCCAAAGTTTTTTGTTAGATGGTATGTGTGTGAAGCATACGGACATAACTCTTTGGGATGAACATCTCTTTCTTAAGATTTTTAAATTTATTTTAGAGAGAGAGAGCCTACAGGTGGGGGGAGGGGCAGAGGGAGAGAAACTCAAGCAGACTTCCCACTGAGTATGGAGCCTGACACAGGTCTTCTCACCACCCTGGGACCGTGACCTAAGCCGAAACCAAGAGTTGGACACCCAGGCACCCCAGGTTGAATTTTTCTTGATAGTTATCTAGAACACCAAAGAATTTCACTGCCTACACGTGTCTGGCATTGAAGGAAAAGAGATGAATTTATCATTACGTCCAACAGTCCTAAATTCTTATGTCTTGACTAGAGGAGTGAATATATAAAAAAGATTTTTGTCTTTTCATTTCAGGAGTTACAACATATTAGATCACAGCACATCAGAGCAGAGAAAGGTAAGCATGGTTCTGCATGAATATTTGAAATCATATAGGGTCAGTGTTCTTGGGGCTAATATGGTTTCTCTCCTCTCCAGCTATGATGGAAGGTTCATGGTTAGAACTGGCCAGGAGGGGCAAGCCTCATAGTCAGCCTTTTGCTCATCTCACTATTAATGCCACTGACATCCCATCAGGTAAGTTCCGTTTGCATTCAGCCTGAAAAAGATTTCAAGAGTCCTTTACCAGTCCAATTAAATACTCAAAACTATTATTAGCTGGTTATAAAATTTTGAGAGCCCTTAACTTATAGACCAGAAGAAGGATCGTTTGGTACTGAGTTGATGATCTCTATTGCGGAAACAGTTATTGTCAACTCTGCCAGGAAGGACGTCATCGCTTTTCATTTTCAGATCATCAAAATGGGTGCTTATTTTTAATGACTGCCGGTTGAGATTGCAGAACTGGGAAGGGCAGTCCCTTGTTATGTTCATCTGTATTTCTCCAAACTAAAATTGGTACATCCCCACCCTCAGCCTATGAAGTATGTGATTTATGTCCTGCAGAATTCCAGGTAGGGTCTTAACAGAGTAATGTTTAAGAGGCAGTAGCCCTCTAGAAAAGGAGACACGCTCCTTCCCCAAGGGCTTATTATTTTCTCTGGATAAGAATTTAGCTCAATGCACTGGAGAGCTGAATATCTTTTAGAAATGAGGAAACCCAGAGCTCTGTGCCTACAGATGTCCAGCTGTGTCCTAACCAATGTCCCAGCTAGCCCACCATGTAATCCCCACTGGGACTCTCGACCAGATAGGGGGGATAGGTGAACATCCAAAAGGTTAAAAGAACATTATTTAATAGAGTGTCAGTTGACATCATCATTATTATTATGGTGCCATTTGTTCAACATAAAATATGTACCAGGCATTTCACTGTATTCCTTACCTCGGCTCTTACCACAACCCTGCAACGTAAGTGATTATCATTCAGAGTTGTGGACAAGGAAACTGAGTTCCACATAATTTATCTACTCAAGATCGCAGGGGTGGTAGGTTTAGAAATTGAGTTCCACTCCAGTTGATTCCTAAGTCCATAGTTTTTACACTACAGGCCATCATATTCCTACCCTGTAGCCAGCTGGCTTTGTCAGAGGGAAAAACATTCAGAGCCCTTATGTTCCTATTTTCTTGTAAGAAGTAAATTCCTGCAGTCTTAATAGAAGGGACTTGCAGTCTGACGGCCTGGGTATGGGGCCCCATCGCACCACATACTGGCTGTGTGACCTCTTACAGATTCCAAGTATCATTTGTGTGTCAGTTTCTTGACGGGGATGGAGATTCACTGGGTAGCCGTGGAGATTCAACGAGGCTAGGTCAGAGCATGCTCACGGGGAGGCTGGCCTCTAGTAAGCACTCCATGAATGCCACTTATTATTATTTGAGTTTTATTAAATGGTTATGCATATTCCACTCTGTTGCAAAAACGATTTAAGGCTAGTTTTTCTTGGAGTTAAAAAAAAAAAAAAAAGACCCAAGTTTTCATAGTGATTTCGCCATCACATAGTGTGGGTCGCGGAGCCATATTCCCTGACTGCAGACGTGGAGATTGAGAAGCCAGCGACTCGGTTGGTAGCACATTTGCCTCCACCCTCTATCCTGCCCCAGAGATCTGCTTCATAAACAGACTTTCTCTCTGCACATGTGGATGTGTGCCGTCCATTGAAGTGACACTAATTTTCTGAGTGAAAACTGTTTTGCATATTAGCAAATGCAATCAAATTAATACCGATCAGCTGTTTGTGCTATGAACGTACTCTGCATTTATCTTTTCAGTTCATTTTAAATGGCATATGATAAATATTACATTACACCGTGTGCCAAAGTCTGTTTGGCAATAGCAAGCGTGTTTTAGTTATAAAGCTCTCTCTTCAGGCACCTAGCATCAAGTCATTGCCAAAAAACAAGGCAAAACTCCCAGTTATTTTCCGACGGTTATTGAGTTTGTGAGTGAAATGAAGTCATGTATGCTCCATTTAAGAAAATAACGTTTGCTTGTCTGGCTGAGCCAACAGCTCCTCGAGTCCATGTATTTCCCAGTTTCTGGCCAGTACTGGATTATTCAGAAGAAGGTGGCTTTAATTTTGCATGTTCTTTTGGCCTCTGTTTTTTATTTATTTACACACAAGAAAAAAGTCAGAGCCTGCCTTCTATTGACTGTTAGCTTATGGATTTGCAAATCTTCCTGAATAAAATGCATTGGGAAGTATTTTGCAAAGCCAGACTACAAGGCTTTCTTAAGGGGACGGCTCAGGCTAAAAATTTGGACACGCCTCTTCCCTAGCGCCTAATTACACTGATCGTAGGGGATGAGGGGCTGGGGTACAAGGTTGTCAGCATACCTTGTTAGTCACGGACACCCAGGCTTGAGTCATGGAAACTCAACTGGATCACAGTGTATTTCTCTTTCCTTGTCTCCCACTCTTCTCTATTCTTGAGTTTTCACATTCATTCGCACTGATAGCTTTCCTCCCTTTAACCCTCTGCATGCCGTGTGCATTCCATTCTTTGCTCCAACTGTTTCACTCTCTGACACTACCCTCTCTCCCTTTTCTCAGCTCATCCACATTTAATTGAAGTCCTCCCCATCCTCTGGCTCCTGTGTCCCCCCATTGGGCTCAGTGCTCCTGGTCTCCATTCATTTCTGCAGCGCTCACTTAGCTGTTGCCTAATTGAACTTCAACCAAGTGCTGTGGGACATGCAGCAATGAAGATACTATGTTTTCCAATTTATATGCCTATTTCTTATTTTCTCCACTATTAGTGCTAAGTGCCTTGAGGGTATACTGCTTGATAAAATTCTTAATTATGGGTAGAGTGAATCCCCATAGAAACCCCCACACAGATATTTACTGAATGACTGATCAACTAAATGAATTGGTGAATGGATGAGTGGATGAATAAAAATAAAGACATGTTTAGTAGGAAATATGGACACTCCTTCCAATTGACTAGCTAATAGTGGAAGTGGTATGTGGTCAAGGTTCCTGTCTTTTCTCCTCTCCCCGTTTCCTATTCTTTTCTGGCCTGTCCAGTCTGCACCTTTTAGCCCTTGGTCTAACACTAACAGATCCAACCCACTGAGAGGGCAGACTTTACCTTAGTCATTCTGCTTCTCTCTGTTAAGAGTCATCATTGGAGATAAACTCTAAGACAAGTCACGAGTTGAGAGAAGGACTGAATACAGGAAGAAGGTAAGAAAAGAGAAACATGGGATAATTTTAGATGGGAAACATCTTGAATTTTGTTTGGTCTGTGAATGGATTAGGTGGCTATTTACCAGTCTGGAGGAATTACTTCACTAGTGTTTGTGGGACTGTGATGAATAATTTTGCAGTCGCCTCTTGATTCACTTGAAACCCTTAGATGATATTTACATTTGGAATGATATTTACATTTGGGGGGATATTTACACTCTGGATGGTTTCATCTGGATGACCTGAGGTGGGACCTCCAATGAAAAAGAAAGAAGTGTGCAAAAGTGGGTCGTGGAGGCTGCAGTATCTTTAATGGCTTCTCAGGTTCGCTCTAGTGACCTCCTCCGGACTTCAGGAAGTAAACCGTCCTTGGACAGGATTTGGGAA
Source organism: Neogale vison (assembly GCF_020171115.1). Classification (NCBI taxonomy): domain Eukaryota; kingdom Metazoa; phylum Chordata; class Mammalia; order Carnivora; family Mustelidae; genus Neogale; species Neogale vison. The sequence continues at coordinate 113,260,982 of NC_058095.1, read as the reverse complement.
CATTTGAATCAAGCAAAGTCTGGAAGTTCTCTTCCTATGCTTGTCTCTTGCCTTTCTGTACCAACCGCCTTCGGCTTATTCTCTGTCTTCAACCTTAAATGATCTTTCTGATCTGTTGGCTGAATCCTGTATCTATTTCCATTTCAAGTTCTCAGGCTCAGTAACAATCCAACAAGGTGATTCTTGATTTTTTCTGGGAAGAACTCTCTTTCCTTTGAATACTCATAGCAATTATTTGCACCTTTATTTTCAAGGTTTATGCCTTTCTTCTTAACTGAACACATACCATACCCATTTGTCATGTACTGTAGGCACCTTTAGGGAAGGAAAACTGAGTTTTTGTCTTTTTACTCTCTCAGGTGCCTAGCAGAGAGCACTAAGCCATCTTAATGTATTTCTGCCCTTTTAGAAAATAAATTCTGAGAAAGTATTCTACCTTTGGAACGATAACAGTTACGCTTTTCTTCAGCCTCATGGAATCGTGAGGATGTCCTTCTCATTGAAGGGGGTAGATTTTAAATCATATGCCTTTCCTGTCCTCAGGTTCCCACAAAGTGAGTTTGTCCTCCTGGTACCATGACCGAGGTTGGGCCAAGATCTCTAACATGACTTTCAGCAATGGAAAACTAATAGTCAACCAAGATGGCTTCTATTTCCTGTATGCCAACATTTGCTTTCGACATCATGAAACTTCAGGAGACCTCGCCACAGAGTATCTTCAGTTGATGGTGTATGTCACTAAAACCAGCATCAAAATCCCAAGTTCTCATACCCTGATGAAAGGAGGTAGCACCAAATACTGGTCAGGGAACTCGGAATTCCATTTTTATTCCATAAATGTTGGAGGATTTTTTAAGCTACGATCTGGTGAGGAAATAAGCATCGAGGTATCCAACCCTTCACTATTGGATCCAGATCAAGATGCAACATACTTTGGGGCTTTTAAAGTTCTAGATATAGATTGAGTCCCATATTGTGGAGCATTATTCTGCATTTCCTAGGATGTATGGGGAAAAGTTCTAAACAAGCCGAGAAAGATGTATATAGATGTGAGACTACTAAGGGGTATGACCCACAATGGTACAAGGAGACTCTTCCATGCTTTTGACTCTGTCACGAGCATGTGTATCTACCACCAATGGGAGACGTTGGAGTAAAGATTGTTACAGTCTAAAGACTTTCTTACATAATGGCTTTTAAATTTTGTAATGAGTTCCTAAAATTATACCAGATTAGAACAATTATGGTTGCCTTTATATGAAACTGCATTTGGGCTATGGAAGGGGGTTAATTCTCTGGATCTAGCCTGTGGTTATGTGCTTCATGTGGGGATGGGGTCGTCTAATTGCCAACTGATGACCATCTGAAGGGTTAAGTTCCTTTGAATGGTTACATCATGCTGGAACCTTCAAATAAATACTTTTTCTAACGAGGAGAGAAAATATATGTATTTTTATATAATATCTAAAGTTATATTTCAGATGTAATGTTTTCTGTGCAAAGTATTGTAAATTATATTTGTGCCATAGTATTTGATTCAAAATATTTAAAAATGTCTTGCTGTTGACATATTTAATGTTTTAAATGTACATACATATTTAACTGGTGCACTTTGTAAATCCCCTGGGGAAAACTTGCAGCTAAGGGGAAAAAAAATGTTGTTTGGTAATATCAACTGTATTATACTTCTTTACTCTTTTTAACTTAATAGATTTTTCAGACTTGTCAAGTCTGTACAAAAAAAAATTAAAATGGCTGCCTTGAATAATAAGCAGGATGTTGGCCACCAGGTGCCTTTCAAATCTAGAAGCTAATTGACTTTAGAAAGCTGACATTGCCAAAAAGTATACATAATGGGCTACTGGAATCTGTCAAGAGTATTTATATAATTATTGAACAGGTGTTTTTTTTCTACAAGTGCTGCAAATTGTAAATTTTGTGTTGGTTTTTTTTTTTAATGGAAAAGTTATCAGTGGCTTACTAGCAAAAAAAAAATCCCATTTTTAATGTGGTAGATGATATTTTATACTGTACAGTAAAAACATTGCCTTTGAATGTTAATTTTTTTGGTACAAAAATAAATTTATATGAAGACCTGCCTTGTGATGTTGTGCTTCTCTTTCATGTCTGTCTTATTCTGTGATCCCATTCTCTCCAATATGCTGTTGTGGCTTCCATCTTTCCAAAGGTTACTGGGAGAACTGCAGATTTAATTAAAAATTAGGAAGAGATTCAATTAAATTAATGAACCTCCAAATTTGAAAAATAATTTACAAAGGATATGTATGCAAGAATGGAGCCAGATAGGAAATAAAGGCTTCTTCACTCCAAAAAAGACAGTTTATGTTATGCATCTTTCTTGAGAAATTATCGGTGCTGTACACTAGTTCCTAATGTCCTGTGGGACAACTGAACTGTGGGAGCCCTTGAACTTTTGAGAGCTTGCCATGGTGAGGAAGCATTAACAACGGACTAGATGCTTGACCTCATGGGAATGTATGTGGGGGAGCTGTCCCAACCCACACTGGTTACTCACGTGAGGGAGAAAGCAGAAAACAAGCAACTTGCAAAGACACAGGAAGCCATAATTTAAGGCACTTCACATTTGTGGATAAATGTTTCTTGATGGTTGTGAAGAATGGAAGGAGGAAAGAAACAGCAAATGTTAAAGAAGAAAGTATACATTTTAAACAGCAAAGCTATGATTGTAGGACTCAATCATTGTCCAAAATACACCTATTGTTTTAAACCTATAAGTAAGTCTGAGGTAGACTGGCACAAAATATGATTGTATGTTCCAATTGCTGAGCCTTGGCTTAAGGAAAAATGAATTTTTATATGCAATCAGAATTTCTCCACTCTCCATTGACACGAAATCTTGTTATATAAAGAACTTAAAAACAAAAAAACAAAAAAAACAAGATTTCATGTGTGTGACACGAAATCTTGTTATATAAAGAAACTTATTAGCTGCCCTGGCTCCTATAATGTGATTCTGTCATTTCCACAGGTGAATGATATTCATTCATTTGTTCCACATTATTCACTGAATACCAACTATGTGCTAGGCACCGTATCAGGCCCTGGGGATCCTAGGGCACTCTTCCTGACCTTGAAGAGTTTCCATTCTTGTGGGGAGGAGCATCCTAAGAGTGTGGTAGGTAAGCTCCAAGGTACATAGAGTACGCTGTGACATCAGAGAGAGGGTCATCGAACCCAACCTTGGGACTCACAGAAGTTCTAGAAATTAAATTGGGCTGAATATGAGTTGGGTGTAAGACTCCCAAAGTGGATATAGAGTAGAATATCCATCACTATTTTTCAACTTAGAGGCAACTAATTTGCAATGTCTCAAAGATGAGCTAAAATCCAAAGTCTAGGGATGGAAAGAACCCAGGACCTTGTGAGACAATACATGGTGGCACCAGCCAGACCCAGGAGTTACCATGGTGGTTGGTCTGCCATGCTAAGGGCAACCCTCCATAGAAAACCTTGAAAATTCAGCCTGACTGAATTTGCATAAGTTAACAACCTGGTAGATGAGGCATTTTTAGAGCTTTGCCGGAATGAATCTATGACTTAATGAAATGTTGGTATGAACTGGGCTATGCCTTGAAGGAGTCAACTGTGACAAGTGGACGTGCCGAGGGTATGGAGGTATGGAAAAAGCTGCTTTTCTAGTGATGCTCAAGGCTTTCCAGGATCTGAGTAGAAGGATCGAAAAAGCAGGATTCAATACCCGACTTTCCCATTCACACATTACTACACACACACTACTTTTACTTCTCATTCATCCCTTTTCCCACTTCTACTCTTATGGGTTTTAGTCTTTTTCTTTTTTCTTTTCCTTCTCCCCACCTCCACCCCCCCCCCGCGCCCCGAATCCCTGGCCCTTGTCTCAAGAGGACCATTTTGTTTTCCTGGTGGCCTTTGAAGAAGAAGGAGGCTGCTGCATCTGACTGAGACAGAACCAGATATGTCAACACTCAGCAACAACTAAGTGAATGTGCAAAGGAGTGACTAGATCATGTCAGGAAACCAACACATACTGGTTGCTCTGGCAAATGGAATTGTCTGCTCCTTGTAAACATCCCCTTTCCATCTTCCCACCACATGCCAAATCTGAAGGAAGGAAAGCATGCAAAATTTGAGGTCCTCCGTCTTCCCGAGGTTTTACAAATACATCAGATTCATGCACACTGGCATCTTTCCAAAACACTACATGTACAGCAATTCCTGTTCGGTAGAGGTTTTTTCCTCCCTCTCCTGCTTCCTTTTGTCTCATTTGTTTCCACCAGGCCATTGTAGAAAAGTTCCCAGGGAAGATGACCCATTTCCCCAGGGACCCTAGTGGAAACCTGAGCACCTCGTATCCCATTCTCTCTCTCTGTGTCTACTTGTTGATTTGACTTGGAAAGGTGGCATGGGGTTCCACCTGTACATTTTGGGGACACACCTCTGACTCAGCTTGCAGTTGCACATTTAGCCCGTGGAGTCATTCGGGGCATGCCAAGCATGTGCTAGCTTCACTTTTGGCTTTGTGAATCGATTCTCTAATGTCCTTGCTATGAAATTGAAATATGTTTCCCAGAAGCTGCATTTATAAATGCTAATTAGTTATTGATTCACATTATGATGATTTAGGCTTGTGTCATTTTTTACAATAAAAAAATTTGTACACTGTGCGTGTTAGATTTTAGCTATAAAACAGAAATCTATCCTTTTGATTAGTAACACTTTTATGATACCTCTACTCTTCTACTCTTATAATTGAAAAATTCTATTTCCTAATCATTTACTCTCACCTCCCCTCTCCTTTGCTGACTGATTGCTTTCTTTTCAGGAGCTTCTTGACCAGTACTCCAGCCATTGTGGTGACAATCTCTTTGATATTATCGGATATGGACCAGGTATTCATTATTTATATTGCTCCTGGCTTTCAATGATTATAGAGAAATCCTGTAGAATCTTCTGTTTTGAAAATTTGAAGGTGCCCCCTCCTTTTGCCAAAGGAATGAGCTACAAGTTACTTACTCCATTGGTAGCATCCAGAACTAAGAACCTGGAGATCAGGGCTGGCTTCAGAGACAGTAATTTCTTTTTCAAAAACAAAAAGAACAAAAAACAAAAAACAAACATATTTTAAGCTTTATTATGAGGGTCCTAAAATCATGGTATGTCACCATCTTGGGAAAACCCATTTTTCCCCTTTTTCTATGAATTCTGCAAAGCTTCATTTTCTCAAAGATCTGATCTTAATTATCTTATGTTGGTGGGGCAGGGGTTGCCTGGATGGCTCAGTTGGTTAAGCAGCCAACTCCTGATCTTAGCTCAGGTCTCGATCTCAGGGTCATGAGTTCAAGCCCCACATTGGGCTTCACTTAAAAAAAAAATCTTCTATTGGTGGGATGAAATCTCCTCATGAAATGTATACACCTTTTGAAAGACAGATTAAAATCTGGGTGTCAGCTAGATCCGGGATTGGAGTTTGAGCTCTGCTGCCTGGTAACCTTGGGCAGGTGGCCCCTATTTGGATTTTGGTTTCCTACCTTGTGAAGCAGGAGTCAATTACCTGCACTGACAGGTTGTGAAGATGGCACATGGGAGGGGCTCGACAAATTGGAGCCACTATTATCTCCCCATCCCATTTGCTACACCCTAACTCCCCAGAGTCAATCACATATTTTTATCTTTTTGTCTATATCTGCCATGCACGGTCATCTTGAACAAGGCACTTACATTACATTACACTGAGCAAGGCACTCATATTATAAGAGAACTAGGATGGATATTAAATTAATTTCCTAGGGCTGGATTTGCAACAATTATACAGACTGAGTGGCTTTGAACAACAGAAATTTGCTCTCTCACAGTTCAGAGGGCTGGATATCTGAAATCAAGGAGTTGATAAGATCATGCTCTTCCTGAAGGTTTTAGGGAAGAATCCTTCCCAAGGATTCTGATGGGTTCAGCAGTCTTGTTCCTTGACGTGTGGGTACATTCTCTGTTTCTATTGTCATATGAACCTACTTACCCATGTGCCTGTGTGTCTCCAAATCATCCTCTCTTCATAAGGACCCCAGTCATTGGATTCAGATGGTACCCTAAGACAGTGTGACCTCATCTTACCTTGACGACATGCGCAAATACTCTTGTTTCCATATAAGGTCACATTCACAGTTTCTGGGAGAACATGAGATTTTAGGCAAACGTATTCAACCCATACATTATCGAGGGACATAGAGTTCAAATGAAATAATATCTGGAAACCAAACCATAACTAAACTGGAGTAAATGAATGCCATAATAGAAGCATGAGCAATGGTGGTGTTGAATGTATCTAACACAGTGAGGGGTTGTTTCTTTGAAACAGGAAGGAAATCATACTTGGATTCGAGTAAGTATGAAGTGTTTGTATTGGCTGTTGATTTTTTACGAGACCATGTTGGGATTGGAACAGGGTGCTCTGTGCCTTCTTGCACCTCTCCTTCCTATGATGTCTGTCCCTCTCTGCTCCCGACCCTGCACCAGAGCATCCTGGTTCTGCTGACAGCCACAACAGGATTTGCATTTACTTCTTCCTTCCAGTGGAAAATATGGTTTTGTTTAGGGATTAGGAATTAAATGGGACATGGAACCAGATAGAGAAAATATTATTTTCCCAGTGTTTCAGAGCTCAGAGGGAGGCAGCCCAGCTTCATGGAGCCTTGCTCAGGGAAGCATGCAGGGCTGATGTTTCGTAAGAAGATCTGCCTGCATGCTGGGGGTGGGCGGATTGTGCTGTGGGCAGTCACATGGGTGATGGCAGGAAGGGCAGCAGGGATGAGAGATCAGAACCATATCCATGACCCTGAATTCTTTGCTAAAATGACCAGCATCCTTAGGAGTCTATTTTTATTGCCTTTCTGCTGGAAGCCAGTGGAAAGGCAGTATCTGCCCAAACACAGTGAGATACAGAATGGAGGAGCCTACAAAAAGCAGGAGCAGAGGTAGGCATGGGGCCTCAGTCACGATCTCAAGGTGAAGGTGCTGATACTAGGAGCTGGCATCCTTAAAACTTCTCTGGGCAGGGAAGCCTGCACTGAGGACACAGAGGTCAGGTTTAAAGTAGTATATTACTCAACAAAAAACAGGCTCAGATCTATAGAGGCAGAGAACAAACTGATGGTTGCCAGAGGCAAGGGAGATAGGGGATGAGCAAAATGTGTGAAAGGGAGTGGGAGACACAGGCTTCCAGCTCTGGAATGAATAAGTTACTAGAAGAAGAGGCACAGCACAGGGAATATAGTCAATGATACTGTGATAGTGCCATATGGCGACAGGAGGGAGCACAGCAGAACGGTATATATTGGTCAAAGCACTATCTTACACAGCTGAAACTAAGGTAACATTGTGATATTGTATGCCAACTATATTTTTTTTAAAGGGTGAAAAGATTTGTTAAAAAAAATAAAAGATAAATAACTTGGGGGGCACCTGGATGGCTCAGTTGGTTAAGTGTCTGACTCCTGATTTCGGCTCAGGTCATGATCTCAAGGTTGTGAGTTTGAGCCCTGTGCTGGGTAGGGAGTCTGCTTGAGATCCACCCCCCATCAATCCCTCTGCCCTTCGCCCCCCCCAACCGTGTCTCTCATTCTCTAAAAAAATAAAAAATAACTTGGAATCTTCAAAAAAAAAAAAAAGTAGTGTGTTCAAATTTAGAAGGAAAACATCCTAGACCCTAATAGGTAAGAAAGACAAGCTTACATATAACTCTAGGGGAAGGACAAATAATGAGTGAGACTTAACAAAAATGCCTAAATGAGGATAAGTCATGAAATAGGGGAGGGGTCTCTAGAGGAGTTTACCTAAATCCCCAAGTTCAGGGAGACATTATCTCTAACAGCGAAAAAGGAGATAACCATAGAGCATCAGCTATACCCTGGGGACAGAGGTCACACCTTCCATCCCCTTCTCTCCTACAAAATCACCAACACAAGTGGCCCATGATCCAAAAGACAAATCCCATCCAAGTTCAGGCACAGGTCAGTGATGCATGAGGGGTGAGGAGTATCTGGCCCATGGGAATGAAAGGGTAATGCACTCTGGGGTCAGACTCCAAGTCAGTTCAGGGATGGGATTTAGTGTGTGACCAGGGGCTCAAGCAGGGATTCAGCTCTGAAAGAAAACTGGCAGGACCCCCAGAAGAGGGTCAGATCCCAGTTGCCTGGGAGGGGAGGTAGGCAGTGCCAAGGCACTGGGAAGCCCTAGGATGGGAAGAAGCCCCAAATGCCCACGTTTCCCAGGCAGCATGGATCTGACAGGCAGATGGGCTCCCTTTGCGGGGAAGAGTTGGGAAGCTGCCATCTTCCCCTGACATCCTGTCCCTGACAGTACGAAAGACCGATATACTGAACTGATGTCATGTAGGTGCTGTAACAAATTACCACAAACTTGATGGCTTAAAACAACAAAAACTTATTCTTACTTATTTCTGGAATCAAATATCTAAAATCTAGGGGTGGCTGGGTGGTTCAGTCAGTTAAGCATCTGCCTTCAGCTCAGGGCATGATCTCAGGGTCCTGGGATGGAGCCATGTGTTGGGCTCTTTGCCCAGTGGGGAGCCTGCTTCCCCCTCTCTCTGCCTGATGCCCCTCCTGCTTGTACTCTCTCTTTCACTCTCTCTCTCTCTCAAATAAATAAATAATCTTAAAAAAAAAATCTAAAATCTAGGCACAAGCAGGGCTCTAAGGAAGAATCCTTCCTTGCCTTTTCTAGCCTCTGATGGCTCTGTGAGTTCCTGTTTTCAGAAGACAAGATGAGGAATCAGGACAGTTTCAAAGAAGGAGAATGTTTTCCTGAATGCCTTAAACCCCAGAGGTTCAGAGCTAATTTTTTTAAAGATGACTTGACAACTTGTTCACCTTGGTTTCTGCCCTCAACAAGGAAGTCAACTTGACAGACAGAGACAGGTTAATTGAAATGTTCCCTCAGCCTGCAAGCTGCTTGGGCAAAGATGGTATCCTTATAAACCACAGGGTGGTTTAGTAAGTTTTGTGTTGTTGTTTTTTTTTTTGTTTTCCTCCACTGTCAAAAGGAACTCAAAGCTGAATGTTCTTATTTTTGATATACGGGCTGGTTATAAAGGTTCTCTTTTAGAATAAACAGTATTGTTTTGAATCCTAGGAATTCTATTTTTTTTTAAAGATTTTATTTATTTATTTGACAGACAGAGATCACAAGTAGGCAGAGAGGCAGGCAGAGAGAGAGGAGGAAGCAGGTTCCCTGCTGAGCAGAGAGCCTGATGCGGGGCTTGATGCGGGGCTCGATCCCAGGACCCTGGGATCATGACCTGAGCCAAAGGCAGAAGCTTTAACCTACTGAGCTACCCAGGTGCCCCGGAATTCTATTTTTCTAAATATTTATTTATTTAAGAGAGAGGAAGAGCAGTGGGAGGGGCAGAGGGACGGGGGACAAACAGGCTCCTGGCTGAGCAGGGAGCCCGACACAGGGCTCCATCTCATGACTCTGAGATCAATGCCTGAGCTGAAATCAAGAGTCAGACACTTAACCGACAGAGCCACCCAGGCACTCCTAGGAATTCTTATTTAAGTCTCAGATACTGGCCCATAGAAATCCATTTATACAAGTTATAATGGCAACAGCATCTCCTGGACTGAAAAGAGGAGTAGGCTTCTGGCCCAACACCATGGCTAAAGGGAGGAAAACAGGGAAACATGGCTAGAAAACATTTCTTATGTGTACTTTACAATCAAATCGCTCAGAATTTATTGTGCATGGTTAATATTAATGTCTATAGCCTTTAAATTATTTTTTAAAAGTCCTATATGACATAATCTTGTTTTTATAGGGGACTTAGAGAGATCTGTGGGATCATTAGTGCACCTGCAAGGAATGAGTCATTCAATACCTTGGTTTTACTAGATTGTATGTCCCACACCACAGGGGTTAGACAATTTTACCCCACTTTAAAAGAATATTTAAAAACATCTGTTTAAGTTTTGTTTAGGAAAGGAGAATGACGTATGTGACTGGGCAGAGGAGGGGCTGCTGGTGGCAGCATTAAGCCTTCTCTGGGCCATCCTGAACAGTTCTGATCTGGCCCAAACTTGCATAAAAGGATTCTTCAAGCTCATCACAATCCCTCCCAAATAGCTGATCATCTCTTTTTTGTTAGAAGAACCTGCACATTGGGGCCAAAATGAGTTCCTTCCTGGCATACAGAGAAGTAAATATATTCCTTCCATCTCTGTCTTCTTACATTTCAACTTTCTCCAGCCTAACCAATCTGGCTCTGTAAAACACAGCACTGTAGTCTTTAGTCTTCCCACAGTTAATAATGATGGACTGTATTACATCAAATTGTCAAAGATTATCAATAGTCTATTAATGCATTTTCATGCATTTTTCTTTGCCTGGATTGATGGTTAAGAAATATCTAGATTTGTTTCTTCTCTTTTACAAAATCAATGCCAACATTCATCTCATGATTAAAAATCACAGATGGGGCCATAGCAAGTCAAGTTTTTTAACCCTTCAGGTTTAGCCAGAAGGTTTGAGAACCTCCTATATATTGAGCATTATGCTAGGGCTGTATCCACATATAATCTCTTTAGTGCTTTTCCTTGGGAGCTCCTCTTGTTCCTTGTTTTGTTTTGTTTTGTTTAGATTTTATTTATTTATTGGACAGAGAGAGAGATCACAAGTAGGCAGAGAGGCAGGCAGAGAGAGGAGGAAGCAGGCTCCCCGCTGAGCAGAAAGCCTGATGTGGGGCTCGATCCCAGCACCCTGGGACCATGACCGGAGCCGAAGGCAGAGGCTTAACCCACTGAGCCACCCAGGCATCCCTTGTTCCTTGTATTTTAATCACAGAATCTATGACCCAATTTCTCTTTTCTCTTATCACCTTTACACTACTTCCTAGGTCTTGGTCTTGCCTTCTAAGAGGAGTGTGTGCCTTTCAGTATAAGAATAGTGTGTTCTGTGTGCCTCTATTCTATTCCCAAAGGTGCCTAGCAGATGATGGGGGAAAAGAAGAAGTCAGTACAGGCTTATTGAACACTTGACTAATGAATTTACCTGTGTCTTCTGTCAACTGTGAGCACCCACAGCCCAGTATTTGTAATGCAGATCTTAATCTTTACCTCCTTGAATTTTTGTCCCCATTCTCATTGGGGCTACATAAAATTGGGTGAGGGGTAGAAAGGGCCAAAAAAGCCACTTGTGCATGATGAGTTTTCTCAGGTATAGTGTCTTCCTTACATAGAATCCCAAGGCAGAGAAGTATGACAAGGTAGAAATGTTAGCAAATTTGATGTTGGGAGAATAGAGATCTAGACTTGCCTCTTCAACAATTGTTCCATAACTTAATCTTTCTCCACCTCTTTAGTCACAAAATTCAAATAATCATAGCACATCACCTGTCTTGTGTTCTTGAGATCTCAAGTAAAACAGATGTGCAAACATGTCAGGAAGAATAAACTGTAATATGGATCGGATAGGACCATTGTTCTTGAGGTTACTCAGACCAATTACACAATTTGACCTGACTGGCATCTAGTATCTTCCTTGAAGCTACTTTCCTCCTCCAGCTCATGCATACCCCTTTCGGTGCCACCCCCCACACCCACAAGCACGTCTGGGCAAGATTTTAGTGGTCATGGGCTCAGTGCATTCCCCGTTCTCAGTGGTAACACATTAGTCTTTAAATTAATTCTACTTGGATTTAATATTTCAATTTTTTTTTCTCCTATTGAACTCTGGTTTCACATTCTAGAGATTGAGTTTATCTCTTCCAACCTTTCCCTTTTCTAAAGTGAAAGAGAAAGGAGGAAGGCAAAAAAAAGTACACCTTAATCACAGTTGATAGTGGATCACTTTCTCTTTCTGGCAGGCAAGTAGCAATGAATTAGAGTCTCAGGGCTAAACCCACCTTGCTCTCCCAATCCACTGAGTACTTCTCTGCTTTCTTCACTCCTCTTGGTGGAGTCAATCAGCCTGTGGTGAACCTAGGGGTGAAAGTGAGAGGAGTCCAAGAAGACAGTGGTCTAGATAATTCTCTTTCATTTCTTGAAAGCAAGTCTTTAAAGGCCATCCCCTTCTACTGGCCCCTTCCCTTAACCTCAGATCCTCACAGCCCCAAGGGTCTAGCATTTGGTAAAGACTCAATAAAATAGTAAGCAACATTTAAACTAATTTTTAGAAAAATGAAAATATTTAAAGAGGATCTTCCAGAGATATGCGGATATTGTAGAGAGAAAATTCCCCAGTGAAAAAAATGGGTCAGGAGAAGCATTTCAGACAGCGAGGGTTGGTTAGGGAGGAGATATTTTGTGTGTGCTGCCTATGTGTATTTGATGGGTATAACTTCGGATGCTTTTAGCTATAAAAACAGACAACTTAAAAAAACAAAACAAAACAAAAAACAGACAACCTGAACTCAAAGTGGCTTGAATAATCAGGAGATCAGGAAGTTTGTTTCCTTGCATAATAAGAAATCCAGCAGTGAATCAGGCTCCAAATCTGCTTCTTATGGTTCCCTCTGATCTGGTCTCCTTTGTGTGTTGACTTCATCCTCTTGGCATTAGCAAAACAGTCACAGCAGGTCCAGGCGTCAAATTCCAATAAACAATGCTAAGGGAAGAAATAATAAGCATAATCGGGCCAGGCTCTGCAGGCGCCCTTGCGGGGCTCCCAAGGGCACAGAAAGTAAGTTTTCCAATTCCCACAAACCGCCTTCTAGACAGAAGTCAGACGAGAGCAGAGAGAGAGCTATAGGCTTAGCTTATGGAAAACCATATTTTTAAGGATTTTTATGCCACTTTCGTGTGCAGAACTCAAACTGGAAGATTTCTCTCAACAAACTCCACTGGGCATTATCCACGCACAGCTGTGTGACCTTCACCTGAACCTTTGCCATTCTGCTGACTTGCCTTACAAGTACCACTTTGGGGCTGGGCTTCTCACATGCACACACGTTTCTGAAATCTGAAATCCTCTTTAAATTTTCTACTCAAGCCAAAACTGAGGATCCAGTATAAAAGCTTTCTATTCTCTTAACACGAGCCCTATTGAGGACTTGTTCTTCCAAATTGTTTGTCTACTTATGAGATCGGCAGCCACATTGTGTTCCTACATGACTTAACCACTTTGCATCAACTGCACAACTGGCCCCAATGACTGCAGAAGTTGGTCATTAATAGGCTAAGAAACAATTTCAGTGGGACAACAGTCAATTTCGGGTCAGCAGGTGCATGTGGCCAAGCCCTTGTCTGTTCTTCCCAAGCAATCTCCACCTCCGTGCTTTTCCCAATTCTCCTCCATGGTGCTGAGCAGGACAATTTTCTAAAACACAGTTACAGTCACATCATTCACTCATCCCAAAGCCTTACATCACTTCTCTGCACCAACGGATTAAGTGCAAAATAGCTACTGGCATTACCCTCTTTTTGCTAGTTTTCCTCCTGAAATCTCTGCCCTGTGGCACCTCCACACTGTGCCCCAGTCACACCAAAGCAGCAGCTGTTGCTCTGCGGAGTACACATGCGCATCCATACCTCTGCGTGTGCGCGCTGCTCTGGTCAGACATTCCCCCATCTGCATCTCAGATCTGCTCCTTATCCTTGAGGCGACAGCTCTGAAGCTTTCTGTATTCTCATGGCCATCAACCCATCAGCCCCTTTCCTGGGCCCCTGTGGGACTTTCAGGGACTCAAAGCCTGAACCGTAGTTATTTATGTACCTGTGTGTTCCCCTCACGACTCTAGCGACTGTTGTGTCTTATTCACCATTGTGGGCATAGGACCCAGCATAGTGACCAGTGATGAGGAGCTGCCCAAAAAATATTTAATAAGAAAAAGAAGGAATGAGGATGGGAGGAAGGGAAGGAGAACGAAGGAAACTTCATTCATGTCAAGTCAACATGCTCTCCTAGACCCTAGTACTCTGTATCTTCCTCTCAAATCTTATCTTTGGCCCAGAGTAAAAATTAAGGCTAAAGCTACTGAGGGTTGCCTGGGTGACTCAGTCGGTTAAGGGTCTGAGTCTTGGTTTCAGCTCAGGTCATGATCTCAGGGTCATGAGACTGAACCCCTCATAGGGCTCCCTACTCACCAGGGAGTCTGCTTAGGATTCTCTCTCTCCCTCTCCCTCTGCTCCTTCCCCTGTTCATGCTCTTTCTCTTTCTAAAATAAATAAATAAATAAGATCTTGGGGAAAAAAAAAGTCTAAAGGTAATGAGACAACCCAAAAGGCAGCATCTGGAGGGTGTCTAGCTGTCCCAGGCAGCTCTTCCAAAGCCAGCCTAAAGACAAGCAACAGCCTTCTCCTCTCTGTGGAACAGAGGCTTCTTACTCAGTAAATGTTTTACTGAGAATCTCTTCTCAGGCACCAAGGGTCACTGATATTTTTTAGAAGATGAACTAGACCCAGTCCTCAGTAGTCTCAGTCAAGTTCGGTTATATCAGTCTTCTCCTCTGGATCCCTCAGATGCCAGATTCTTTTCTCACATCGTTAACCCCCCCTGCTTATTAGCTCTCGGTTGTTTCTGAGCTCTGGATGTCACTGCTCAAGGTCTGGAGAATGCCCCTGTTTTCACACCATGCTGAACCTGAATACAGAAGTCAAATGATCAGCCCCTTGTTAGTGTTCTTTTTGTTTATCCTCCCAAGCCTGCTTCTTGCCCTTTCTCAGATGCCAGTTGTAGGTTTATTAGACCTTTTTACTGGTCCCAAACCAAATGCACCCCCATGCTCTTCTGTACTTTCCCATCCTTTCTGGTCCCACACGTCAGTCTGGATGTTTCCTCCTGACCTGTTGCCTAGCTCGCTAATCTTAGCCCCCAGAGCATCCTACCTGCAGCTCACCCCTTTAATACACACATTTCAGTGATTTATTTTTGAGTTCAAGAATTTTTATGGGATTCCTTTTCATAAGTTCTAGTTTTTTGGCTGAACTTCTCCCCTCCCCTCTCCCCATCCTCTACTTTTTACAATGCTTAATCTGTGTTTGATAACTTCAAAATTGACACCACTGTTCTGGTTATCACTGCTGCGTAACAACCCCCCCCCAAAAAAAAAAGTAGTTGCACAAAGCATCCCCTTGGCTGGAATCATTTAGAAGTATCTTCCCTCGTGTCTGGCAATGGATGCTGGCTGTTGGTTAGAGCATCTTCAAATACTTTCTCAAAATGGCCTAGGCTTCCTGATGGTATGGCCATCCCAAGGCCTTACACTTCTTACATGGTATCGCTTTAGATGCTAAGCAGAGATCCAGGGTGGGTGGGGGGGAAGAGTGTGGGGAGAGCAAGCAGAAGGTTACTGCAGTAAAGTGAAATTTCAGCATCTGAAATGCCAATGTTTAAACGTGTTAAGGACATATGGGAATTCATCCACCCCCGCCAAGCTGCAAAATAGCAGAAGATCGTATTATAATGATAATTATATGATACCATGATAATTAACATGTTTTTTTTTTTTAAGATTTTTATTTATTCATTTGAGAGAGAGAGACAGTGAGAGAGAGCATGAGCGAGGAGAAGGTCAGAGAGCGAAGCAGACTCCCCATGGAGCTGGGAGCCTGATGTGGGACTCGATCCCGGGACTCCAGGATCATGACCTGAGCCGAAGGCAGTCGTCCAACCAACTGAGCCACCCAGGCGTCCCGATAATTAACATGTTTGAGAGATTTGTTGAGTGCCATCAAGTCTGACGTTTCTTCAAAATATCTACTATCATTACCCTCACCTTATAGATGGGAAAACTGAGGCCAGAAAGGTTCAGCAGCTTGGCCAAGGGCACCCAGCAAGTGGCAGAGCCTGAATTCAAACCCAGGTGGTTATACGCCGGAGGCCATTCCTCAAAACTCTGTTATGTAAGACACAATGGCCAGATGTACACGGTCTCCCATTTTCTGTGCGTATCCTGGCTAAACGCCAATGGCAGAAGTTAATGAGAGCAAAATGCAGTCATTATGTTTAGACAGGAGAGGTCGGATGGAAGCCAGGCTTCAGCATCATTTATCAACATCAAGGGCCTCAGCAGATGTTGCAATAGGAAGAGACTGGGTTTGAATTTGGATTACTCACAAGATCTGGTTTAGGTCTAGGCTCCATCATTGCTTCTGCATGAGCCTCAACACACGATTTAACCTCTAGGTGCAGTTTTTGCATTCTAAAATGAAGATCCTAGCACTTTAAATGAATGACGGACTTATCTTCAAGGCTGTGGGGTTGGAGGGATAGAGAGTGAGCGAACAGACAGGTCCGTCACTGCTGGGACAGACGAGAGAGGTGGCAGCAACCAGTCAGAGGAAGACAACATTCAGACCAGACCTCTCTGACCACGGAAGATACCAAAATAGGAAATTTAGTGACTTGTATGAGAAGAGGGTGCAAGAGCCACAAGAACCTCCCACACAGGGGCCAAGGACAAAATGACAATGGGGCACGTTAACCTGCTCTTCCCCTTCCAGGGCCAAGGGCCAAAAGTGGGCTTCCCTTCCCCTCCCAACCCACCCCTCCTCCCACGACCTGGTCCTCAGGGTGGGGGTTGCAGCAGTCCCTGGTGGAGAGTGGGAGAGAATGAGGCAGCCAGAAGGGACAGGATTGGGGAGGCAGAGGCAGGTGGGATGCTGGGTCAGCGGACACTCCAGGCTCCAGTGCAGGCTCCGATGATCCACCAACTGTCAACTGTAAAACAAAATAATTAAAAGACACAATTACTAAGACTTTACAGTCCATGCCAGCAGAGCCTTGATCCCCAGGCCCAGGCAGGCTGAGGGCAGGGCCCCATGAGACCATGCTGCTCTCGGGAGCCCTGCAAGACCGGCTTGGCTGCTGGGGGTGGGCTTGGTGCAGCCCCCGACCTGCTCTAAAGCAGCATTCAAGCCAAGTCTCAGTGTACAAACAACGTTGATTAGGTTACCAGCCTCCCAACTTCTGTTCAGCCACCTTGTCCCTCCCTTTGTAGGGAGACCTGGATATTCTTTCCATGCCTTGCTTTTTGCTGACCACTACCCTTTGGGGAGGAAGTGTTTGGCGCTGATGTTCTAGGACTGAAGGCATTATGCTAAATGAAAATAAACACTAATAAATCCTGCCTTAGGCACTGGGGTCACATGCTGGCTTTAGGGAGCCATTTACAATCTGTCTGTTTTTTCTACCGAGGGTTGCAGTGGCAAAGTAACATTATTCAGGTGCCACTGTGTTTGATGTGTGTTTTATTAGACACAGGATCGCTGAAAAACATTAGCCTCTAGTCAGCTTTAACTCCCGTGCTGCCATCCAGCTGTTGGTAACTTCCCCTTCAGGGAGTGCCTCGTTTAGACAGGTCCATTTTTTAATTAAAAAAACATTTTTAGTCCTGATTTATTGTTAAAAATGGCTCCTCAAAATAAATTTCCATAGAAGTGGGTTGCATTTTTCCAGTTATAAGAAGAAACTTGTGTTTGACTGTAGGTGCAGCAAATGAGACATAATATAGTTTAGAAGCACAGACACATTGCATCTTGCATGAAACTGTGTGGTTACCTTTAACAGAACTGTGAGCTTCCACAGTTTAAATTCTGTAAATATTGCCTAAGGGTAATTTCTTATGCATTATATATTTTATCTAAAATTACAAAGTTGGCTATGAGCTATATTATTTAAATTCTTACTTAATAGAACTGGGGAGGTTCATTTTATTTTTTTCTTTGTTGATATTATTAACATAGAATATATGTAAGCTTTAGGTGCACAATATGAGGATTTCATACAGATGCATATTGTGATTTGATTACTAAGACTATTTTAATTAATAAAATTACTTGGATAACTCAAATATGTTTTAAAAATTACACAGTCAAGGCATGTCTGGGTGGCTTAGTCAGTTGAGTGACCAACTCTTGGTTTTGGCTCAGGTCATGATCTCAGCATCCTAGGAGGTAGCCCTGCCTTGGGTTCTGTGCTCAGCATGGAGTCTGCTGGATATTATCTCCCTCTCCCTGTGTTCCTCCCACCCACCACCCCCAACCAGCTCATGCTCTCTCTGTCTCTTTCTAAAATAAAAATAAATACAATCTTTTAAAAAATATTATTTAAAAAATTACTCCATCAAAATACATAAAGTTCTTTAAAAAGTCAATATCCTTTGACAGAGAGAATCTAGCCCGGAGTAATCAAAAGGGAAGACAAACATACATGTTAAAAAAAAAAGATGGTTACCAAAGAATCATTATTTACCAAAAGAAAAGAAAAGAAAAGAAAGAATCGTTATTTACAACTGCAAAACACAGGAAATAACTTAGTTATCCAACAGAAGAATGATTATGGTATAATCATTATACTGATTGATTATGGTATTGATTGATTATGGTATAATCATAATAATGATGGTATTAGAAAAACAATATAGTCTCAAGGTTAAGAATAGGCTTTGGAGTCAACTAGATCTGAGTGTGAAATGGGGCTGGCTTGCTAATTTTGTGACCTGGAGTAATCAGTTTTCTCATCTAATGTGTTATTTAGCTATTGCTAAATAAAAAACTGCCCCCAAACTCAGTCGCTTAAAACAGCACTCATTAATTATCATAGCTCCCATGAGTGCAGGTTGGCTGGGGTTGGCCCTGTGGAGACCAGAGTGGGGGTGGGCTGGGCTGGGTGCCTCTGCTCCTCCCTGCAGGTCCGTGTGCCCAGTGGAGGCCCCGCCCCAGGAGTCTCTCATCCTTGCTTATCCTACTGGGAGAGACAAGCGTGTACTTTATGTGGTGCTAGAAGAGTCCCAAGAGGGAAACATGAAAACTCGTAAGACAAGGTTGCACTGTAATTTCCACCTCACTCTTTTGTCTAAAGCAAATCACACTGACCAAATCTCAAGTCAAGATGTAAAAAAATACCACACAGCTAAGATTAGGATTCCACAGCAGGGATTCTCAACCTTTGCACCACTGACCTTTTGGACCAGATAGTTCTTTCTTAGGAGGGGCTGGCCTATGAATTGTTAGATGGTTAGCAGTGAGCATCCCTGGCCTCTACAACCTAGCCGTTAGCAACACATCCGTAATTGTGACAGCTGAAAATGTCTCCAGACTGCCAAATGTTCCCTAGGGGGCAAAATTGGTCCCTGGTTGAGAACCACTACTCTATAGGGAGGGATGAAGAGTTGGGTATAGTAATTAAGTCTGTCACTTTGAGGGTTATAATACTGCTGACCTTATTTGATTTTTCAAATGATTAGGTTTTTCAGTGATTAGGTTCAATTGCTGCTACTTTCATAAGTACTTAAAAATACAACTTCTGCTCATTTATAGCCGTATAATGTGGTCATTGGAAGATTTTTGAAGGATTTCTAATATCATAAAACAATGTTTAAAAGTTTTTAAGTAAAAAAGAAAGAATCTAAAATGATATAGGCATCGAGAAAATAAGTGTGTGGGGGTGCCTGGGTGGCTCAGTTGTTAAGTGTCTACCTTCCCCTGAGGTCATGTTCTCAGGGTCCAGGGATCCAGCCCCAAATTGGGCTCCCTGCTCAGCAGGAAGTCTGCTTCTCCCTTTCCCACTCCCCCTGCTTGTGTTCCCTTTCTCACTGTGTCTTTCTCTGTCAAATAAATAAATAAAATCTTAAAAAAAAAAAAAGAAAGGAAGTGTGTAAATAATATGAATATGAATGTAAGTATAAATACTCAGGAAGAAGAACAGTTGGACAATAAACCATTAAAAGGTGATTTTTCTATTGTGGTGTAATTTGGAGTGATTTCTCATTTTCTTCATATTTTTCTGGTTTTTTTCCACCTAAATTTCTCATAATGAGATTGTATTTATTTTTTAAATCAGAGAACAAGTTTGCACACGGACATACACAACATAAATTTATTTAAGATTCTCCAACCTGACTCTTCTCTCCTCCCAAAACATTTCCTTTGAAGAAGAAGAGCCCTTCAAAAAATCACTCTATTTGGCTTGGTCTTTCAGTGAAAGTATTATACATAGATGGTCAGTAAATATGTGTAGTTCAGGATTTCATTTTTTGTAGTAAAAATCTCTTCTGAAAGCAAGAACATGTTAAATTGGGGAAGATTTTTAAAATATAAAAGTATTAGGTATTGGAGCGCCTGGGTGGCTCAGTGGGTTAAAGCCTCTGCCTTTAGCTTGGGTCATGATCCCAGGGTCCTGGGTTCGAGCCCCGAGTCAGGCTCTCTGCTCCGCAGGGAGCCTGCTTCCTTCCCTTTCTCTCTCTGCCTGCCTCTCTGTTTACTTGTGATCTCTCTCTGTCAAATAAATAAATAAAATCTTAAAAAAAAAAATTAGGTATTAGAGGTTATGTGGGGAGGCAGGTTTATATCCTGCAGCTGGAATTACAAACTCCTACAATCTTTCTAGAGGGCAATTAGTCCTTTAAAGTGTTCACATATAACATTTCCATTTCTAAGTATATCTCTCTTAATTAAATCATCCAGAGATGTATATGAAAATTGTTCAAAAAAGATATTCTCAATCTGTTTTGTAATGCTATATTTTGGGGTCTTTTGTAATAGTAGCTTAGTCTGAATCATAACAAAACATAATTTGGTATCAGAAGTAGTATCCTGCAGGGGTAACAAAAATGTAAATTCTATCACCTTAATAAGTATGTGATTTTTTAACAATTTTATTAAAATCAATTGTGCTTAAAATTGATCCTTTAACAGTCATGGGATAGGCAGCAAGGAAACGTTTGAGAAGCTGGAGACTTTTATCAAATCACAGCACATTTGGCAAAACTGGTCCCTGTGAGGGGCGCCTGGGTGGCTCAGTCGGTTAAGCATCTGCCTTTGGCTCAGGTCATGATCCCAGGATCCTGGGATAGAGTCCCTCATCAGGATCCCTGCTCAGTGGAGAGCTTGTGTCTCCCTCTCCCTCTGCCCTTCCCTCTGGTCATGCTCTTTCTCTCTCTCAAATAAATTTTTTTAAAAAAATCTTAAAACAAAACAAAACTGGTGCCTGTGATACTTTGAAGGTAGTTTACACACTTACCAGGCCTCAAGCTCTGGGGGAAACAGTGACACAAAATTAGTATGTTGATTTCTGTCAGCTGCTCCTTGGTGCTTTTAGTAGGCAATGAAAAAGAGAGAGGTGAAGTTTGGCAAGAATTTTGTCAGCTTCTCGATGGAGACGAAAGGGAAAAGGGCTCAGATGGGGATGTCCCCTGTATGGGGGGACCACAGTCTGAACTGACTAGCAGTCCCTTAGACCTCGTGGAGCTGGGAAACTGAACTGTTTCAGTACCATAAACAGAAAGCGATAATACTGGGTCTACAACCTTTCTCCAGGGCCTGCTGTTATTGGAACCCTAGGAGGCAATCCTCAGGCAAATACAGAATTAGGCATATTGTCTACTCATCCAACCCTGTTATTTTCAATGGCCTCCAAGTTGCTACTGAGTTAGAGAGGAAATAGTCCAAGTCGAGAGATGAGTAAACAAATGAGTGCTCATACACTTAAGATTTATGCAGAACATCTTTGGTTATCCTGACATGTTTATGGAAATGACTGGTAGCAAGTAGTCCAGAAAATGGCTAAGAACTTTGAAAGTACTATGTGATCAAAGAAACCACAAACCTGGCCTGCAAAAGCTTGTAATTTTCTGATCCCCAAAGCAACCCCCGGGGAAAGTCGTGCATCCCCAAGGAAGACAGGCTCTCCCACACTCGCTGTAGCTGTGGCCACAGAACTTAATAGACAAGCAAAGTCTCTGAGAGGTCACTGGACAAAGGAACTTCTCCCAGAGAGGGGAACCGGTTGGTGTCTGTCGGCCAATGAATTTTTGTCATTCGCCATGGCAGACTTGTCATAGTTCCTTCCCAGTGAGATGTCATCACTCTTAAGGACGATAACCATTCTGCGTCCCATTCACCCTTTTTTCCAAAAGAGGAGTTTTTTATAGCAGCTCTGTTTCTTTGACTGAAGAGTAATTATGCAAAGGAGCCAGAATACCTGCCTGTTAGTTTAAATGTCTCCAGACCGGGGCATCTTCAACCCTGATGGAAAAGACTTGAGGTCACCCAGAACTCTTAAACTTTGAGTTGGATTTAGTAACTGGAAGCCTCTTTAGGCTGTTTCCTTGGGGGCAGGAGTATATTCTTAGGGCACAGATTTGTAGCTGGGGGACTTGAGACAGAGGCTGGAACTGTCCTCAGTATTCAGTCCTCCTGGCACTCAGTAAAATCTCTCCCATGTTGTGGTTTTGCAAGCGCTGTGGCTGGGCAATGGGTGACCAGCATTTCCCAGCCTACCTTCTAACTAAGTGTAGCCATGTGGTTAAATTTTGGCAAATGACATGTGGACAGAAGAGAAGTGAGCCATTCCTGGGGCCTTCCATCCACTCTGTCTCTCCTTCTCTTTGGCTGGAATGGGATGGGGATCTGTCAGGCCTGCCTCACCCACCTGGACTAGGGAGCAGTTTCCCTAGGGCTGGGCACAGCCTGGCTCCCCAAGAACGTCTGTCCACCTCTGCATTTATCCATGAGAGAGAAGAAAGCTTATATCTTGATGGAACCACTATAGTTCGGGGTCTTTTTGTACAGTACTTTCAATCTACCCTAAAAACTCAATTGCTCGGGTAAAAACAGAACAAAACAAAATAATAAGCGCATAGTGAACTCGAAAAAAAAGTTTTATTTTTTTAAAGGTATATTTTTAAAAGTTATTTATTTGACAGAGAGAGATCACAAGTAGGCAGAGAGGCAGGCAGAGAGAGAGGGGGAAGCAGGCTCCCAGCTGAGCAAAAAGCATGATGCAGGTCTTGATCCCAGGACCCTGAGATCATGACCTGAGCCAAAGGCAAAGGCTTAACCCACTGAGTCACCCAGGTACCCCACGAACTCAAAAGATTTTAAGAGGCATGTGTGCATAGAAAAAACCTGAAAAACTGAGTACTGAAACATGTATTTCTGAATAGTGTTATTATGAATAGTTGTATTTTCTTCTTTGTGTCTTTCCATATTTTCCACTTTTTTACTTTGCATATATATGATTTTTATAATGAAGGCACCAATATGTACTATTTTCTTTTAAAGATAAATAAGCATGGATTATCTTTTAAAGATAAATAAGCATTTTTCTTCCTCACATTTAACTGTTAATATGTTGCCTAATAGCCACAGTTTTTTTCAAAGCCAGGAGCATTAGACCACATAAATGCCTGAGGAAGCTCTAACTGCTTTTTCTTATCTTTAAATGCCATAAGACCTGGTCAACACGTGCTGGACATCTATCAAAATACTTCACATTTCATGGAAAACTAGAAGAATAATTACCAGGGAAGGCCTTCTTACAGCTGCTAAAGCACACCAAGACCAACCAAGTGGGCAGTTACAGGAGGAGAAATGGCCTCTTGAAGAACTTGCTTACATTTTCTCCCTCTTTAAGAAGCTTCTTTGGCAAGCATGCTTTTTACATTTTATATGAGGCTGTTATGATTAATTTTAAAAAACTGTTACCATAATCTGCTCAAAATCCTCTTCTTCTCTCCCTATATCCAACCATCCAAAGGATAAATCTTGCTTTCTAGGCCAAGTCTAATGACTCATAGACCCTTCATGATCTGAAAAATGCCTATATTCCCAATCTCCTATCCAGACATGATTCCCTACCCCCTCCACCCCTGCAAATACACCCTATCTGGCACTCCATAATTCAGCTCACTGAATGTCTTTTTTCATGAATAGACCTTAATTTTTAGAGCAATTGTAGGTTTACAGAAAAATTGAGCAGAGTTCCCATATACCCCTAACTGCTACCCCAACACATAGTTTCGCCTGTTATTAACATTTTGCATTATTGTGGTTCACTTTTGTAATTGATGAGCCAATTTTGATACGTTGTCATTAATTAAAGTCTACAGTTTACATTAGGGTTTGCTGCTCATGTTGTATATTCTATGGGTTTTGGAAAATGTACAAAAACATGTATCCACCATTAAATTACTATATGAAATAGATTCACTGACCTAAGAATAGATTCACTGACCTAAATAGATTCACTGACCTTCCCTTCCCTTGAGCTCCTGGCAACCAATGACCTTTTACTATCATCATATTTTCGCCTTTTTCAGAATGTCACATGGTTAGAACATATGCTATGTTGCTTCTTTGGCTTAGTGTTATTAATTTAAGGTTCTTCCAAGTCTTTTCATGGCTTGTCAGTGGGTTTCTTTTTGTTTATTTATTTATTTTTGTATTTATCTATTTGTTTATTTATTTACCAGTGTGTGGGTATACCAGAGTCTGCTTATCTATTCTCCTATTGAAAGACATTTGGTTCCTTTTTAGTTTTGGTGATAATGAATAAAGCTACTATAAACATTCATGTGTAGGTTTTTTGCATCAATATTTTTACCTACTGAATATCTTTTATCTTCTCAAATGTCATTTAGTTAGATCCCTTATCTTTGGTTCTCCAAATATGCTGTTCTGATATCCTAGAACACGCTTCCATCTTTTGCAACCTTGGTAACTCTTATTCAGTCATTAGGTTGCAACCAAGAGATCATTTCTCCCAAGAAGTCTGCCCTAATCCCTTGACCTTCCCACCTTCCAGGGGGTTACGTATGTCTCCTCTGTGCTTCTGCAATATTCTATTCTACTCCTAGCATCACATCATGTATTGTCCTAAACTCTCTATTTCTATCCTGCATTAAACTCTGGGCTCAGGGAGGTCAGTGACTAGATATGCCTTCCTTATCATCAAATCTCTGCCATATAGCTGAGCCCTTGACATGTAGTAGGTGCTCAGTAAATATCTGTCAAATAAATAGCCACTTGGCTTGCATTGCCTAATCTCAAAGAAATATTATATATATATAATATATAATATTATAGTAATGTATGTAATAATATATTTAATGTATGTATTACAATATTATAGTATGGTATATTTTTCATATATGTCAGCATTACATATATATTATGCATAGGAGTAACATATATTATAAAATACATGTAAAACACAATACATTTATAAAATGCTATTTATTATAAAATAAGGGTATTTTATGTCGTTTGGGAACTGTTCTGAAGTCATCATGATCCTTATTTCTTTTATATTTCTTCCATCCTACATCCAGAGGCTTGGTACACATAAAGGATTGAATACTGTTGCTAACTAACCAAGAGTTGTTGGTACTTTCTAATTTTTTTATACAAAAATAATCCAGAATATCTGTTCAGAATATCTGTTCTCAGAATCATTTCACCCACTGAACATTTTTATTGTCTTTGATCACCACCCCAAACCCAGAGATGGTCTCACACCTAGGAATGCCTTCACCCTTAGGTTATAACAGAATTGCTATCACTTACTGTGCTAGTTACCTTCAAAGGAACTCCATATGTATTATTAGTAATCCACTATGTTCATAAAGATCCCTGAAAAGCCAGGGAAACAGGCTGGTCCTTGTTTATAAATGTAGAAAAGAAAAATCTTAAAGTTTTAAAAATTCAAGTTATTTAAATACGAATAGTTCACCCAGTTGTCAGGGATTTACTTGGACTCACCTAGCTGGGAAGAGATGATCACAATGAACGACACAAGGCATGAGAGCTTTGGCTGGTAGAACCCATCACACTTCATTCATTCTCTCACTTGATCAGTTCTGCATCCTTTTGAAAACCTACTCTACTGTCAGATATCACACTTGACTCTAACTCCTATTACAATTCTACCAGGTAGACATTATTTCTTCTATTTTTTTTCAGATATAGAAATGGCATCTCAGAGACATTAAATAATTGTAATGTCACAAAACCATCCAGGTCCCAAGAATTTCAAGGTTCTATAATTTAAAGGGCTATATTGTCTTTAAGTCTTCACCATCCCACTGTGTTGTGCTGCCTCAAAGGACATTATTCAAGGGGCGCCTGGGTTGCTCAGTTGCTTAAGGGGGACTCTTGATTTTAGCTCAGGTCCTAATCTCAGGATCATGGGAACAGGTTCTGCACCTAGTGGAGAATCTGCTTGAGATTCCCTCTTTCCCTCTTCTTCTCCCCCTGCTCTCTCTCTAACAATAAATAATAAATAAATCCTAAAAATAGACCTTATTCAATCTTCAATAACATCACGTATCTCATCAGGATCACTGAACTGTAAATCATGGCTAGGATGAAGGGTGAAAGGGGAATGTCAAAGCAGTGAAGGTATTTCTTACTCTCTTCATGAATTGACCAAATGACTCTATAGCTAGAAGTCACACACAGAAATGTCTTGCCTCTCCACTAAGCCAACTCTGCTATTAAACTTGGGCTTTCTGCATTTGTTTAGTAAGACCATTGTTTTGATGAGGATCATTTTCACGTGTTGTTTGCCCTACAACACAAGGAGCAGGGCTTGCCTGGCTTACTTCCAGCTGAACCTCAGACCAGTGGTTTTCGTTTGGTCTGCAGGAGCACACTCCTACGTTCTTAGGTAGGTGGTCAAATTTCATCAACCTTTTGTTAAAAAAATGTTTTGTGACAACTAAAAACATACCCTGTCGCAATGAGGACCATCAGTGGCTACACATTGGGCAGAGCGTAATTTACTCTGGACTTACAGGAGTAAATTTAATTTACTCCTTATAATTTACAAGGTACAACAGAACAAGGCAACATCAGAGAGAGCCCAGTGCTTCTTTTTTTTTTTTTTTTTTTTTAATTTTTTATTTATTTGAGAGAGAGAGCATGAGAGGCGGGAAGGTCAGAGGGAGAAGCAGACTCCCCATGGAGCTGGGAGCCCGATGCGGGACTCGATCCCAGGACTCCGGGACCGTGACCTGAGCCGAAGGCGGTTGCTTAACCAACTGAGCCACCCAGGCGCCCCAGAGCCCAGTGCTTCTTGGAGTATGTGTGAATTTGTTCTCTTGGGCAGGGCAGCAACTGTTCTGTTTAGACAATGACTGACCCAAGGTTGAAGATCTGCCAGGTGAATGATATGGTAACTGTGGGTACTCTCATTGGAATCTGTGACACATGGAAATAATCTAGTCTTGATATCTAAGTGACTTCCGACTTAATTTGTACAGTTTTAAATCTTAAAATGCCTTCAAGTTCCCTCCAAAAATTCTGTTATTTGAAAAAATATGTCACCAACACAAGAGAAGTGGAAAGTTATTGTTTCAGCCTGACAAAACAAAGCTTTATGCTGGTTTGGAATATGGATTTTGGAGTCAGCTCAGATCTGCCTCGCTTGCAACTACTTTCTACACTGTGCACCAGTGTCATCAACACCCTCTGTGTTGCTGTGTGGATTAAATGACATAATGCACATAAAGCATTTCGTAACACAGCTGGCAAATAGTAAATGGCAGTTCTCAAACAGGATGGATTACTGAGTGAGTGAGGAATGAATGAAATGGGACGCAGTTATGCAAAAGCTCAAAAGCACTGGGAAGTTCTTTTTAGGCCTTGAAAACTCTGGTCTAGCTTGTGTTCATCTCTTCCCAACTAAATGAGTTCAAGCAAATCACTGAACACTTTAGGATTCTTCTTTTCGACATTTAGAGACAAGGACCATGCTGTTTCTCTGGCTCTCCCAGAATCTTTATTAGCAAAGCGGACCACTACTACCACAAACTGAATTCCTGCGAAGGTATCTTACAAGAACAAAAATGTCTACAGGATTTCTCCTTAATGGCAGAAAAGCAAACTGGGAATTCCCTGTACTGCACACCACACATTAGCCCAAAGCACTGTGTCTTTGACGAGAGAAAGCTGCAGGGTGTAAACGTTCTGTGTGAGCCACTTGCATGCACGTCTAGAAATTCCAAGCAGAGAATAAACTTCTCACATGTGGTCCCCAGTCTTTCATCAATAATTTTTGCTTTGGCCCTGTCAGACTCAATGGCCTAGCTGTAAGTGTAGCTTTGCAGGCAAGCTAGTTCTGGTTCAAGTAGCAATAAATCACTGATAAGCATAAGGGAACTCAGTTTTCTTCCCAGAGCCTGGTCTCAAATCATGTCTGAGCACACACCCCCAACCTGGCATCTTTTAGCTGACTGCTCAAAAAAGGAATATACCAGAAAGTCAATTGGCTTTGACCTACACCCAGTGATGAAATCTCTGCCTCTAATGACTTTCATTTGAAGCTTGAAGAAGAAAATAAATGTGAACAGAAAATACAATAACATAAAGATTGGCCATGCAAGAGAATTCCTTCTCGACTATCTTTAATAGTTCATCAATCTCTCGCCACATGCCCACTATTCAGAGCAAGAAAACTATAGATTGCAACTTCAGATTCAGTGCTTCCGGCTTCTTGTTTACAGGGGCAGAAGAGAACTGAAGAGGCCAAGCAACCACCTCCATTAGACAAAGGTTTATACAGACTACAGAAAAATTATTCACATCATGAGTTATTCACTGGTACATTCCAGACCCTAGAAAGGCTTTGTTCCCTGCTTTTGGCCAGTCTCCTTTTTTTTTCCCCCATTACTAGTGATGAGCTTAAAAAAGAGAGAGACACTTTCTAATACAACTCAATTATATTAGAAAAAAGTCTTCAAGACAAATTTGCTCAAATCACAGGTCAATTCAACTGGTAGATGAGATTTGGGTGGCTGCTCTCTCCCCTTTCCCTGATCAATTGTCACTGGAATTGACAGAATAAAGTCTGAGCAAGTCACAGAGCTGGGGAGAGGGTGAGGCCAGACACTTCCTGCGAGTTTGCCGGTGTGGGACAAGCTGAAGAATATGGTACCTTGGGTGACAGTGTCTCATGTCCCAAGAACTGTTCCCTTCAGAACATGACCATCTTTGACCTACAGAACAGCAGCTGCTTGTCTGACAATCTTTGCCCATTCCCGCTTATCCCAGTCCCCTGCCCAACAGATCACGTCCCTGTGGCTAAACACAAGCCCCCACCTGCCCAGTGAATTCTCACTGGCTGGGCAGTTGACAGCAGGAGAAGAAACTTTGAAGGTGGCATAAAACTCAGGTTTCGGTCTGACTTCCGTTCCTCACTACCTGGGATGGCCTAAAAGCATCCAGTTGTTTGAGATTTATTTCTTACTCTGGAGAATAGGAGATAATCCTTGCTCTGCCCAGCTCATGAGATTGTGAGAAATAAGTGAAACAATGGTTTTTATGTGCTTCGTGGATGCCAAGAGCTGTAGAATGGAAAGGGCGGTGGAGATGCTGAGTTACTGAGAACATATGCTCTATCAATTTTCAGGACATCACAGACTAGAGATGTGGAACACTTCTGTGCCCCTGCTTGCTCATTTCCGCAGCGGAGAATGACTGGTTTTTCATCAGATTGTTTTCCTTTTTCTCCTGGGCACACAGCTAGACTACATTTTCCATCCACCCTTGCTCTTAGAGGTAGCTATCTGAGTAAATTCTGGCCAGTGGAATACAGATGGAAGTGATGTATACTACTTCTGGGCTTGACCTTTAAATATTTCCTAGCACAAGCCTCCACTCTCAGCTCATGGTGCTCCTGGAGTCTTAGTAAATTTTTTATGCTACTTCTTGGCTGAAGAAATATGTAACAGTTCCAGTTATAAAGTGGCTAGGTCCAAGCAACTTAATAAATATTTACGTCTTCATAACTTCATGATGTTGGAAAAAATATTATACCTGAATTCAAAGCCAAATAATATTAATTCTTAATTACTTTTTGTATTAACTAGTACAAATATAATTAATGTATTTTAATTATATATACATGTATATGTATATAATTAATATAAGTTAATACTTAATTATGGTTACTTACTAATGGAATGTGTATGCCTGTTTGGGCACTGCATATCTTCTTAAACCTGAGAATCAGAGTAACACGACAATGCTCATTTCCTGTTGCACATTGATTTTCATATGGTACTTGGTTTTTATTACAGCAATGGCTGAAAACCTAGATTGAAAAAGGAATAGCATTGTCAGTGACATCAGCATCATGGGGTCATAAGACGTTCCTCTTTTTATTCCTCCCCTTTTAACAACAAAACAGACAACCGCCTACAGACAGAAGTGCCTTTGTGGGTGTTGTGGGACCTAGCACCATATGCCTAGGAATGTGGGAGGAGTCTCATCTATCTCTGCATTAAAGTTTAGCAGACAGGCCACCTTATAGGCTGAAGCCAGCAAAACTACCCAGATCCCTCTTGCTGCAGTCAGTAAAGAACCAGAGGGGTACTGACCTGGGCAGATATACGGAAATCCAGCCATCCAAAGGTACAGCAAGACATTCAAGGAAAACAATATATGAATTTAGTCACAGCAAAGGTTTTGGCACAAGGAAGTTTACCAGTCCCCCTCACCCCAAGACAACACTGCACACGGTTGATTTATCTGGTAATAATGACCCCTCCTCCAAGGGAGAAGGATAGTTGTAATTGGCTAGTTACCCCAGCTATGCTGGTCAGGGCTGGAGAAATCCGTTTCTCTCCAGTAGCACCCAGAGTCCTGAGGCAGGAACTCCAGGGGTGGGGGGTGGGTGACTGGGAATGAGGCAGATAAGGACATGGTTCCAACTGACTGTGCTTGACAGAAAGTCTACCCTTGAGTCCCTGGTAGTATCATGCTGGTGGACCTCCCAATGGAGTCTGCGGGCACTCCAATATTTCAGATGTTAAACCCACACCTCCTCCCACTCTGTGGTTGACTCCTTGTGCCTGCTCCCACGAGGGATGGTGAGAGTTCCCAAAGGGAGAGCAGGCTCAGAAAACGGGCAACGGAGAAACCACAAATTTGAGTTATAGTGCCACCTTCTGGAAAGAAAAGGGAGGATTCCAGTAACTAACCTGGTGACTTGTGAGAACCAGAGATGTAAATGCTTAAGAATCCTGTTACTAGAGGAAGCAAGAGAAGTGGGGCAGGTACCCATATAAAGATAAAACCCCAGATAATAACATCATGGAATAGAATACCCTGTCTGAAGGTAATTAGCAAAGATTTAAGGAGGTGTCTGCTACTTCAAATGCAAAAGCAACAAAACAAATCTATAAGGAACATGAAAAATCAAGGAAATTTGCTATCACAAAAAGAAAAAAACAATTCTCCAATTGCTGAACTCAAAGCCACAGAATTTCATGATCTAGTTCATAAAGAATTCAAAATACCCATTTTTGAAGAACTTCAATGAGCTATAAGAAAACTCAGAATGATAATTCAATGAAATCTTGAAATGAATACATGATCAAAATGGGATTTTTCCAAAGAGATAGAAATGATAAAAAAGAACCAAACACTCTCTAAAGCTGAAGACTCAATGAATGAAATAATAATATCCAATACAGAGTATTTGTGGGGAATAGAGCAAATAGAAGAGAGAATTAGTGAATTAGAAGATAAGAATTTTGAAATAACCCAGTTAGAGAACAAAAAAAAAAAGAGTGAAAAGCAGCAAAGATGGCCTACATAGGAGAATGTCGGGGGGGGACAAGATGGCGGGGTACTAGGAAGAGGCGTCTTTTCAGCTGGTACCCCAAAGTGAGCTGATTACCTACCAAAGAACTCTGATCACCCATGAAATCAGCCTGAGATCAGAATTATACACGTCTGGATCTCTACAGGGGCAGAAGACGCCAGTGAGCAGGTAAAGCGGAATGGGAACAGCGGACTGATATCGGAAGATAAACAAAAGGGGGAGGGAGCCACCAGAGGCGACCGGTGCAAAAGTAATACCCCGATACGAGCGAGAGTGCCCTGCGTCTGGGGACCAGCATTAACTCGGAGACTGGTTGAAAGCACTCCAAAAGAGCAAAGGATCACGGGGGCAAACTGTGGGAATCGGGGCGGCTAGGGACAGGGGCTTGAGTCCCCGGTCCCAGACGGCCTCCCCGGCGCGGAGGCAGAGAGAGTGCGGCGGAGAAACCGGCTCCTGGTCCCTAAGCCGCCAGCGTGCCCCAGAGCGCGGGGTTCCGGCTCCTGTGAGGGGATGGGAGCCGGTGTGCAGAACGCGCGCTAGCCCTACCACAAAGCTTGAGATGCGCGTGCACGTCGCTCCAGCTCTCCTGGGTTTCTAAGGCCCTGGGGCGCTTCTTGACCCGGGCCATTGTTTCAAAGTCTAAGCCTCGCGCCCGCGAAACTCTTCCCCGGACAGAGGCGCGCAAAAGCCCAGCCTGCGGCTTACGGACCAGCGCCCCGTTCTCAGTGCCCCAGACACGCGCCCGACCCACAGCCGCCTCTGAAAAGAGGTGCGCGCAAGCAGGGCACTCCCAGCCCCGGCCAGCGGCAAAATCTCAGTGTGCGATCGCTGCTTGGAACCTCTCTGGCGGTCAGGAGCTCCCAGACAGCCGCCACTGCCTTGGCTTTGGGGACGAGCAAAAGATCCTGCGCCCCCAGGGTCTTTAACTTGGAACCTGCACTGCCAGCATCCAAGGGGGAATTTATTCAGCTTCTGCACCCAGACTGAGGCTTCTGAGACGGAGATCAAGAAGTGTTCCAGGGTGCACCTTGACTGCACCAGAGTTGATACATCCAGCTACATCTGTTCAGTCTTCTCCCACCAAAATGACTAGGAGGAGGAATGCCCAACAGAAGAAAAATACAGAGGATGGACCTTCCGCAACAGAGCTAACGGCTATCAACATAGACAATATGTCGGAAAGAGAATTCAGGCTAACAATTATCCAGGCAATAGCTAGGTTGGAGAAAGCCATGGATGACCAAACAGAATTGATTAGAGCCGAACTGAAAGCGACCAGACAGGATGTTCACAATGTTAGGGCGGAGCTTAAAGCTACCAGGGAGGAGGTCCACAATGCTCTCAATGAGTTCCAATCCAATCTAAACTCTCTCAAAGCTAGGGTAACTGAGACAGAAGATAGAATTAGTGATCTGGAAGACAAACAGATAGAGAGAAAGGATCAGGAGGAAGCCTGGAACAAACAGCTTAGATCCCACGAAAGCAGAATTAGGGAAATAAGTGATGCCATGAAGCGTTCCAACGTCAGAATTATTGGAATTCCTGAAGGGGAGGAGAAAGAAAGAAGTCTAGAAGATGTCGTGGAACAAGTCCTTCATGAAAACTTTCCGAATCTCGCGAATGAAACCAGCGTTCATGTACTAGAGGCTGAACGGTCTCCACCCAAGATTATACACTCCAAAAAAACATCACGACACCTGATAGTCAAATTGAGAAATTATAATTGTAGGTATAATCTCTTGAAAGCTGCCAGGGCAAAGAGGCTCCTTACTTACAGAGGGAAGCCCATCAGAATAACGTCAGACCTGTCCACAGAGACCTGGCAAGCCAGAAGAGGCTGGCAAGATATATTCAGGGCACTAAATGAGAAGAACATGCAGCCAAGAATACTTTATCCAGCAAGACTGACATTCAAAATGGATGGAGAGATAAAGAGTTTCCAAGACCGGCAAGACTTAAAAGACTATGCAACCACCAAGCCGATACTGCAGGAAATATTAAGGGGGGTTCTATAAAAGAGGAAAAATCCCAAGAATAGCATTGAACAGAAATATAGAGACAGTCTACAGAAAGAAAGACTTCAAAGGTAACTCGATGTCAATAAAAACGTATCTATCAATAATCACTCTCAATGTGAATGGCCTCAATGCACCCATAAAACGGCACAGGGTTGCAGATTGGATAAAACGACAGGACCCATCCATATGCTGTCTACAAGAGACCCATTTTGAACCTAAAGATACACGCAGACTGAAAGTGAAGGGGTGGAGAAGCATCTTTCATGCCAATGGGACTCAAAAGAAGGCTGGGGTAGCGATTCTCATATCAGATAAATTAGACTTCAAACTAAAGACTGTAGTCAGAGATACAGAAGGACACTACATAATCCTTAAAGGGACTATCCACCAAGATGATCTAACAATTGTAAATATCTATGCTCCCAATATGGGAGCAGCCAATTACTTAAGAAAACTGTTAATCAAGATAAAGAGTCATATTGATATGAATACACTAATCGTAGGTGATCTTAACACGCCTCTTTCAGAATTAGACAGATCATCGAAGCAGAAAATCAATAAAGAAACAAGAGCATTGAACGACACATTGGACCAGATGGACCTCATAGATATATACAGAACATTCCACCCTAAAACAGCAGAATACTCATTCTTCTCAAGTGCACACGGAACCTTCTCCAGAATAGATCACATACTGGGTCACAAATCAGGACTCAGCCGATACCAAAAGACTGAGATTATTCCCTGCATATTCTCAGATCACAATGCTTTGAAACTGGAGCTCAATCACAAGGAAAAGTTCCGAAGGAACTCAAACACCTGGAAGCTAAAGACCACCTTGCTTAAGAATGCTTGGATCAACCAGGAGATCAAAGAAGAACTGAAACAATTCATGGAAACCAATGAGAATGAAGACACTTCGGTCCAAAACCTATGGGATACAGCAAAGGCGGTCCTAAGGGGAAAATATATAGCCATCCAAGCCTTGCTCAAAAAAATTGAAAAATCCAGAACACACCAGCTGTCTCTACACCTTAAAGAACTGGAGGATCAAAAACAAATCAAACCAACTCCACACATAAGAAGGGAAATCATCAAGATTAGAGCTGAGATCAATGAGGGAGAAACCAGAGATACAGTAGAACGTATCAATGAAACTAGAAGCTGGTTTTTTGAAAGAATCAATAAGATCGATAAGCCACTGGCTACACTAATCCAAAAGAAAAGAGAGAAATCCCAAATTCATAAAATTATGAATGAAAGGGGAGAGATCACAACTAACACCAAGGAAGTAGAAACAATCATCAGAAGTTACTACGAACAGTTATATGCCAATAAGCTTAGCAACCTTGATGAAATGGATGCATTCCTGGAAAAATATAAACTACCAAAATTGAACCAGGAAGAAATCGACAACCTGAATAGACCGATATCTAATAACGAGATTGAAGCAGTGATCAAAAATCTCCCAAAAAACAAGAGCCCAGGACCTGACGGATTCCCTGGGGAATTCTACCAAACCTTCCAAGAAGAAATAACACCTATTCTCCTGAAGCTGTTTCAAAAAATTGAAGCAGAAGGAAAACTTCCAGACTCTTTCTATGAAGCCAGCATTACCCTGATCCCCAAACCAGGCAAGGACCATACCAAAAAGGAGAATTTCAGACCAATATCACTGATGAATATGGATGCTAAGATTCTCAACAAGATCCTAGCCAACAGGATCCAACAACACATTAAAAAGATTATCCACCATGATCAGGTGGGATTCATCCCTGGGCTACAAGGATGGTTCAACATTCGTAAATCAATCAATGTGATACAACAAATTAATATGAGAAGAGAGAAGAACCACATGGTCCTCTCAATTGATGCAGAAAAAGCATTTGACAAAATCCAACATCCGTTCCTGATTAAAACGCTTCAAAGTATAGGGATAGAGGGAACATTCCTGAACCTCATCAAATCTATCTATGAAAGACCCACAGCAAATATCATCCTCAATGGGAAAAAGCTTGCAGCCTTCCCGTTGAGATCAGGAACAAGACAAGGATGCCCACTTTCACCACTCTTGTTCAACATAGTATTAGAAGTCCTAGCAACAGCAATCAGACAACAGAGAGAAATAAAAGGTATCCAAATTGGTAATGAAGAAGTCAAACTCTCTCTCTTCGCAGATGACATGATTCTTTATATGGAAAACCCAAAAGACTCCACCCCCAAACTACTAGAACTCATACAGCAATTCAGCAGCGTGGCAGGATACAAAGTCAATGTGCAGAAATCAGTGGCTTTCTTATACACTAACAAGGAAAATACAGAAAGGGAAATTAGAGAATCGATTCCATTTACTATAGCACCAAGAACCATAAGATACCTGGGAATAAACCTAACTAAAGAGGTAAAGGATCTATACTTGAGGAACTATAGAACACTCATGAAAGAAATTGAAGAAGACACAAAAAGATGGAAGACCATTCCATGCTCTTGGATCGGAAGAATAAACATCGTTAAAATGTCTATACTGCCTAGAGCAATCTATACTTTTAATGCCATTCCGATCAAAATTCCACCGGCATTCTTCAAAGAGCTGGAGCAAATAATCCAAAAATTTGTATGGAATCAGAAGAGACCCCGAATCGCTAAGGAAACGTTGAAAAACAAAAATAAAGCTGGCGGCATCACCTTACCTGATTTCAAGCTTTATTACAAAGCTGTGATCACCAAGACAGCATGGTACTGGCATAAAAACAGACACATAGACCAGTGGAACAGAGTAGAGAGCCCTGATATGGACCCTCAACTCTATGGTCAATTAATCTTCGACAAAACAGGAAAAAATATACAGTGGAAAAAAGACAGTCTCTTCAATAAATGGTGCTGGGAAAACTGGACAGCTATATGTAGAAGAATGAAACTCGACCATTCTCTTACACCGTACACAAAGATCAACTCAAAATGGATAAAAGACCTCAACGTGAGACAGGAATCTATCAGAATCTTAGAGGAGAACATAGGCAGTAATCTCTTCGATATCAGCCACAGCAACTTCTTTCAAGATACGTCTCCAAAGGCAAAGGAAACAAAAGCGAAAATAGACTTCTGGGACTTCATCAAAATCAAAAGCTTCTGCACAGCAAAGGAAACAGTCAAAAAAACAAAGAGGCAACCCACGGAATGGGAGAAGATATTTGCAAATGACAGTACAGACAAAAGGTTGATATCCAGGATCTATAATGAACTCCTCAAACTCAACCCACACGAAACAGACAAACACATCAAAAAATGGGCAGAAGATATGAACAGACACTTCTCCAATCAAGAAATACAAATGGCTATCAGACACATGAAAAAATGCTCATCATCATTAGCCCTCAGGGAGATTCAAATTAAAACCACATTGAGATATCACCTTACACCAGTTAGAATGGCCAAAATTAACAAAACAGGAAACAACATGTGTTGGAGAGGATGTGGAGAAAGGGGAACCCTCTTACACTGTTGGTGGGAATGCAAGTTGGTGCAGCCTCTTTGGAGAACAGTGTGGAGATTCCTCAAGAAATTAAAAATAGAGCTTCCCTACGACCCTGCAATTGCACTCCTGGGTATTTACCCCAAAGATACAGATGTCGTGAAAAGAAGGGCCATCTGTACCCCAATGTTTATAGCAGCAATGGCCACAGTCGCCAAACTATGGAAAGAACCAAGATGCCCTTCAACGGATGAATGGATAAGGAAGATGTGGTCCATATACACTATGGAGTATTATGCCTCCATCAGAAAGGACGAATATCCAACTTTTGTAGTAACATGGACGGGACTGGAAGAGATTATGCTGAGTGAAATCAGTCAAGCAGAGAGAGTCAATTATCATATGGTTTCACTCATTTGTGGAGCATAACCAATAGCATGGAGGACAAGGGGCGTTAGAGAGTAGTAGGGAATTTGGGTAAATTGGAAGGGGAGGTGAACCATGAGAGACTATGGACTCTGAAAAACAGTCTGAGGGGTTTGAAGTGGCGGGGGGGTGGGAGGTTGGGGTACCAGGTGGTGGGTATTATAGAGGGCACAGCTTGCATGGAGCACTGGGTGTGGTGAAAAAATAATGAATACTGTTTTTCTGAAAATAAATAAATTGGGAAAAAAAAAAAAAAAAAGGAGAATGTCAAAACCAAAAAAAAAAAAAAAAAGATGGCCTACATAATGTATGAGATTCCATCAAAAGAACACATTTGAATAATTGGTATTATAAAGGGAGAAGGGAGGAGACCATTTATTTAAAGAAAAAATAGCTGAGAACTTCCCAAACTTGGGAAAAGAATTGATATCAGAGTTAACAAAGCTAACAGATTGCCCTATTATCTCAATGCAGAAAGATCTTCTCCAAGACACATGACAATGAAACTGTCGAAAATCAAAAATAAAGAATTTTAGAAACAGGCAGGCATCACACTTCCTGATTTCAA
This sequence comes from Neogale vison, assembly GCF_020171115.1. Taxonomy (NCBI): domain Eukaryota; kingdom Metazoa; phylum Chordata; class Mammalia; order Carnivora; family Mustelidae; genus Neogale; species Neogale vison. The sequence continues at coordinate 113,223,142 of NC_058095.1, read as the reverse complement.
ACAATGCTACAAACTTATAGTAATTTAAATAGTATGGTACAGCATAAAAATAGACACATGGACCGATGACATAGACTCGAAAGCCCAGAAATAAATCCCTGCATATATGATCAACTAATATTTGAAAAGGGAACAAAAAAAAATGAGGAAAAGATAGTTTCTTCAATAAATTGTGTTGAGAAAACTAAACAGCGACATACAGGAAAATGAAATTTTGGACCCCTCTGTTACACCACTCATGAATATTAACTGCTGATGGATTAAAGACTTAAATGTAAGACTTGATACTGTAAAACCTCTAGAAGAAATCATAGGGAAGAAACTCTTTGACATTGGACTGGGCAATGACTTTTTGGATATGATGCCAAAAGTCCAAACAACAACGTGAATATCGACAAACAGAACTATATCAAACGAAAAGGCTTCTGCACAGTAGAAGAAACAATTTTTAAAGTGAAAACACAGCCTATAAAATGGAGAAAATATTTGCAAACCATATATCATATATGGGGTTAATATCCAAAACCATGAAGAACCCATACAACTCAGTAATAAACAAACAAAAATCCAATTACAAAAATGGACAGAGGAACTAAATATTTTTTCCAAAGATGACCTCCAAATGACCAACAGGTACATGAAAACATGCTTTATAAACATCACTAATCAGGGAAATGCAAGTCAAGACCACAATGAAATGTCATTTCACACTTGTTAAAATGGCTATCATCAAGAAGAAAAGAGATAAGTGTTGATGAGAGGTGGGGAAAAGAGAATCCTTGCGCACTGTTGGTGGGGATGTAAATTTTTTCGGCAACTGTGGAAAACAATATGGAAGTTCCTTAAAAAATTAAAAATAGAACTGCCATATGGTTCAACAATTCCAGTTCTGAATATATAGCCAAGAAATGAAAACAGAAGTCTAAGAGATATATGCACTCCCCTGTTTATCACAGCATTATTCACAATAGCCAAATTATGGAAAGAATTAAGTGACTGCCAATGGATGAATGGGTAAAGAAGCTGTAATATATATAGCTATCAATATCAGTATCAATATCTACACACACACACACGCACACACGCACACACACACAGGAATATTAATCAGCCACAAGAAAGAATGAAATCTTGCCATTTGCAGCAACATGCATGGACTTTGGGGGCATTATGCTAAGTGAGATAAGTCAGACAGAGAAAAATAAATACTGTATGGTATCATTTGTTTGTGGAATCTAAAAAAGCTGAATTTGCAAAAGCAGATAAGAATGTTGGTTACCAGGGACTGGGGCAAGGGGTGGAGGGATTGGGAATATGTTGTTTACGGGTACAAACTGGGGAAGCAGTAGATAAGTAAGTCCTAGAGAATTAATGCAGAGCACAGCGATTACAGTCAACAATCCTCTATTATAAACTACAATGTTGCTAAGAGACTAGATCTTAAGTATTCTCACAACAAAAACTAATTATGAGGTGTGACAATGGTACTAGCTAATTCTACAGTGCTAACCAGATTGCAATATATAAATGTATCAAATCAATATGTTGTACACCTTAAACTTACATAATGTTCTATGTCAATCATATTCAATAAAATAATGTAGCACTGTAGAAATGAGTGTAGCCTGATTTAATGATCAAATTTCAATTAACCTTGAGCTAGTTGTTTTTACAGTGTCTAGCACAGGCTGATTTTTGCTGGGTTTCCCCAAACATTTTTAATAGCTTGTGCCCCCCTTGTGAATTCACTACCACACACCCAGGGCATGTTGGTACAAAATTTGGAAACAAAGGCTCTCTTGTTTTCCCCCACCTGTCAGTTGAATGGGGAGAACTCTGAGGATTGAGAGGCTGGGGAAGACAAGGAAGAGACAGGATTCCTGACTTGTCATTGAAGAAGAGGCATCCAGGAGAAATACTTGACAAGGAATTCCTGTTTCAGCCTGGAGCAAGAATGAGATACGACTTTTTCTTTTCACATGTCACTGATTTTTCATTTTTTGTTTGCAATGTAGTTGGTCAATGCTGTCTCATTCAACCTCCAAATTCAGGAACTATTACTAGAACTACTTTTGTAAATCTAAGCTTTGCTTTACATGCATCGGATGGCTCTTCCCTATGGGGAATGAACATTGTACTACCTGGTCTATAGCCTTCGTGACTTGGTTTATCAAAGGCCCTGGGGAAATACAGACAATATTCTGAGGAAGAGGGTCTTTTTCTAGAGACAGGTGTTCTCTGAGTCAAAGCAATTACTTGTAAAGTAAACAAGAGTATTCCTCAGTGACCACATTATCAACCAAAATGCAAATGTTCTTGGGGGCTTTGAGGATGTTTGTTTTCCAAGAGAATACAGTATTGTTAGAAAATAAACAGAAGAGAGCTGGTCTGGCCTTTGTCCATTAGCATGGACATGCACTCAAAGTGGTAAGATATAAAATGCACCTTCCATGAAGCAGGTTTATAGCCCAAGACCCTTTCCCTGAAAGGGGGAAAACAGACAGCTCACTTGGAGAGTCAGGTGTTCAAGGCCAGTGTACTAGGCTCCATGCTGGGACCTTAGGGGCCATTTTTCTCTTTCCACATTTTCAATGTAGGCCTTGTTTCCTGACCTACCTAAAGAAGATGGTAGTTCACAAATCAGGTAAACATTCCTGGGAAAATTTCCACCTTATTTGTAACATCTCTGAAATCCCATGCCCCTCTCCACCCCCTGCCATCTGTTTCCCTGAAGAAGCACAGAACTGAAAGGGAGGGGTTCTTCTCCTTCTCATGAACAAATAAATGTCACCATGCTTCTGGAACCTTCCTAGCACACACATGTCCACCTCAACTTTATGGTTTAAGTGAAGTGCTGGGGTTCTTTGAGTCCATGTGTTTAGCCCAGATCTTCCCTTTTCACCTGTTTCTCAACTTTCTCTACACTCAGACTTCTTACTGGCTAAACAGAGGTTACCACGCTGTTGGTTGCAGATGGAAGAACCAGGAATGTGGCTTCCTTGGCCCTACGGCTTTCCTAAAATATTCCAGAGAGCGTGTGGTTCTCTTTAACCATTTACATGAAGAGCAGTTTGAGAACACTGCCATAGACTCTGTCACAGGACTGAAATCTGTCTCTAGCATGAGTCTTTGAAGAGAAAATACATATAGTTTTTTTTTTTTTTTTCAGTTTTCTCAAGGTGTGAGTAACAAATAAAATTGTATGTGGTGTTTCGATACTTGTTTTTTTTTTATGTTACAAAATCATATTTAAGAAAATAACTGAAATTTTTTCTTTTCCTTTTTTCTAAAAAAAGATGAGTAGTTTATTGTTGATCCATGCAAGGTTAATTCATTCTATTAGTTATCTATGGTCACATGATGAATTGCCCCCATAATTAGAAGCTTAGTTTCACACACCACGACATTCCTGGCAGCCACTGGAGCTCCACGCGGATTCCCAGAAATCTGGTGCTGCTGGAGGAGGTATTAGGAGTGGGGGTGAAATGAGGGGTCCGGAGAAGCTGATACAGCTGGGAATATGGGTGTTTTGGCCAGAAGAGGCCTGGGGTGAGCCACCCCAGCCCAGCAGCACCAGCCCCTGCACCAGCACAACTTGCCGTGGGTCCTGGCTCTTGTCCGTCTGTGGTTGCTGTGGCTCCAGCCAGGCTGGAGAGCCGCCTTCTGGAACAGACGTGGCAGAGCGGGAAGACACAAGGAAGGAATAGATTCCTTGTCCTCTGGTCTTCTGCACACTCTCTATCATGTACTCAGAGAATGTGCTGGTCTTGACAGCAGGCATTGAGATTTTTTATTTCCTGAATGTTATTTTTCTTGCCATTGAACTGAACTAAAAGACGGCAGGTAAGAAAGCAGGTGGCTGATGCTGAGGCTGGAAAAATTACTGAGGAGAGAGTAGGATCCAGAATGTTCGGTGTGGAGATCACGAGGCTATCAGAAATATTTAGAGGGAAGTCGGGCTATTTGGTTCTGTTGCTGGATGGTTAGGTGACCATAGTTATTTTATACCATTTTGCAATTCCCCATTGGTAACAGATAAAGTGGATGGACCTATATTCTTATTCTGTATGACACACCATGTGTTCAGCACAATTTTGGTCCCCATGACCTTTATCGTCTGGTGTTTCACACTTGAATATGCTATGCTACGTGGCAAAGGGACTTTGCAGGTGTCATGAAGTTACAAATCAACTGACCTTCACATGGGAAATTACCCTGAATTAGTTAGACCCAGCGTAGTCCCATGAGCCCTGGAAAGCAGAGCTTTCTCCCGCCTCAGTGAGGGAGACCTCTAAGAGATCCAAAGCATGAGAAGGATTTTAGGCAGAGCTGCTGGCTTGTAGATGGAAGGATCCATGTGGAAAGTGTGAGAAGGAATTGAACTCAATCAACAACCAGTGGGCTTGGGAAAGGACCCTGAGCCCCAGATGTGAACTGTATTCAGCTTTCCTAACCCCTTTATTTCAGCCTTGTGAGACTCTGAGCAGAGAATCCTACCATGTTCAGCAGATGCCATGTTCTGACCCACAGACGCTAAGGTAATACATCTGTATAGTTTAAATCACTAAGTTTATAGTATTTGTTAGAGCAGCGAGAGGAAACAATAAGCATTATGAAATCCTCTGGGGTCAGAGATTACAATGAAATATTAAAAGGGAATGTTGCCTCACAGGTTGATGAGGAGAAGTCCATGAATGTGAAGGTGGAGTGTGGAGGTGGGAAAAAATACATAATATTCTGCTTTTCTACTTCTTCACTAAGGTCCAATAGACATTTATTATAGTGTACACTGCATAAAATGTTTCCCATATTTTCTTTCATTTAATGCTCATAACAATAATTTGCTTTCTACCTAAGAAATGGAGACTCTGAAAGTCCAGATAATTTGTCCAAGTTTCCACCAGTAGATTGTGATATTTGAACCCAGATATTCTCACTACAGGCTCAGGATTATTTCCTTTACTACACCGGCCAACTCCTCAATCTGCAGGGGTGGCTTAAATATTAGTTGACAGTCCTGAAGATTAATAGAAGGTCACAAAAAAAGAACTATGTGAGTTTTATTTTAATGGAATATGGTAAATGCACCAGATCAAAGATTCTGAGATTCTTCCGTTTGTATGAAAAGCTGGCTCTCTGTCAGCAGCCAGAAGCTGAGGAAAACCCAGAATTCTTACTTCTCAGTTGTTGGCTTCCAGCTGTTATTTCCATGGAAACATATCAGATCTTCAAAAACAAGTTAAATGCCTTAATATCATCACTACCCAATGGCTAGAACTTCCTGTGTTCCCATGTAACTAATACCTATTTCCAAGGGAAGAGAAAAGAGAAACTACTGTCACAGACTTAAAAGGATGTGAACTTATTTCATCTCAGTGGTCTATGACTGGGCAATAATGGGAATTCTCACTTTCTAATGGTCATTTAATTTTAGGCAAAGACTAGAAAGGTATCTGTGAACCCTGCTTTAGAGGATAATTAGCAAGAATCTCCTACTTCTTTGTTATTATTGGTCATTGTTATCGAATGGCATTATCTACTTATTGCTATAAATATCAAAGATCAATTTATGTGCCCCAGGCAATAGACACAACAGCAATTTATAAAAAAAAAAAAAAAAGGAATGATTACCATTGGCCAAAGAGATCAAAGAAGACTTCCAGGAGTAGGGGAACAATAGGTTTCTCTCTCAGTGGTATTACGAATGTCATCAAGGACACATATAAAGCAGGCTCCATATCCTCTGTGGCTGCTCCTTTTCTGTAGAGGGTTAGATCACTCCAGAGCCTCAATCGGAAGGCTAATCAGACAATATGTCTAGAAGGCTTCAGATGCTACCAACTGACTTTCTCTTAAGAAGCCTTGTAAACAAATACTGTGTCATTATAAGACCATTACAACATCTTGGGTGGGCTTTGGCTTTCTGCCCAGAGTTTGGGGGTTGAGACAATCAGCAGCATGATTACACCACTCTGTGGTCCATTGGCTCATCAAGCTGTTGAAGCTTTCGTTATATCCATCAGTCAGCAGCAACTCTGGGGCACCCACTGTGTGCAGAGCACTGAGCTCTACAGGGAACATTAGAGCAAAGAGAGAAGACACTGCTCCTGCTTTTAGAAGAGTTTTAAATTTACTGGGGAAGTCAGGAGCACACACATGAAAACATGTAAGGAAATAAATGAGAGAAACAACCATTCCAACACACCAAACCAAAAACTCCATACTTCCATTTTGCTGACATAGTTAGCTGAGTAGGGTCTGTTTGAGGGGTTGGGGGGCTGGAGTTAGATGGAGTCAGAAATGGAGTTAGATGGAAGTTTTGAAAAAAAGAAGGAGAGGGAGGAAGAGATGAGAAGCAGTGGTATTTACAAAAGGAGGGTTAGCCTGGGGTGAGGGTCGGGGAGGCTCCAGGGTAAGTAAGCACAAGAGATGAGACTAGGTGAGGTCAATGAAGGTTGCTTGAAGGTTGCTTAGATTAGAGCCATGAGCCCAGCTCTGGGGCTGAACATGATTTAGTATCATGTGGAGGGTAAGTTAATACAGGCCAGCATTCTGAAATTCAAAATCGAGAGTTCTTATTTGCTTTGAGAAAATTAAAAATGCCAGTATTTCTAAAAGGTTTCTGAGAAGAGACCATGCTTCATAAAAACAGAGCCAAGAATAGAAGCAGAACATGGAAAGGACATCATATTCCGGATTACCCAGTGGAGAGAATTTGAGCACCAGTCCTTCTGTGAAGCCAACCATGCCTTATACATCCACTGAACATTTATAGTACTGGGAGGTTATACCATATAATTTAGCACTTGACTATTAGTTGTTTAGTCTGTTCAAATTTTATGAAATCAATGTTGGAACCACGGCTGACACAAATGTCACACAACTCGATAATTACCACTGTCAAGGTGTTTTCTAGAGGAAAGGAGCTATGTGACATTTTGGTTTTTGTTTTTGAGATTAGGGAAGAAACTTGAGGTTGAACACCATGATCACCCTGTTGCTTTGGGTGTGAATGTAAACTCGGGTTTACAATGCTACACATTAACTTGCATACTGGAGCAAAAAAGCAATACTGGTCTTTTGTTATTTACTTTGCTTAACAGTGGCATTTTTAAAGTTAGATATGGTCACTGGTGTTTTCTGCTCTAATGCCATGCTACCTGAGAAGAGCTAGGATCCAGGACCGAGAGTCCTTTGCCATCTCCGCTTGAGTCTTACCTGTGATGGTGGTTCAAGAAGAAAATACATTAGCCTAAAGAAAGGTATTTACGCTACGAGCTTGAATCAGGCCCTGCAGAGAGAGGAGAGTATGGATGAGAGCAGAGGGGATTGGCCCTTAGAGAAGAGAAATGGTAACACTCCAGGTCTACAAAAGAGTCTGCAACTCACTCACCTCCCCTCCTGCAGCAGGTAGATTTGGGCCCCAAACAGTTCTGGCTGAAATACAAACAACCAATGAAAGTATGGAGACTCAACCTTATCAAATACCCAATAAATGGAATTTAAAACAACATCAGTGTATTTTTGTAAGGTTTTTAATGAGAGGGACATAGTGACAATGCTTTCTAAAAGCACTGGGTATTGTATGTAAGGGATGAATCATTGAACTCTACTTCAGAAACCAATATTGCCCTGTATGTTAACTAAGGAAAATTTAAATTTAAAAAAGCACCAAAACAAAAAACAAAAAAATTAAACGATCACAACAGCTGTGTTTGATTTGAAATTTGAACTCAGTTTTGGGTTCTCCAGGTATAGCATGTAATTCAGATTACAGATTTTTAACATGTTTAAAATGTTAACATTTTTAACATGTTACACTACAAATATATATTTCCATGCTGAAAAAAACAGCACAGTAGACATGAACACCCAAATCTGACAATGACTGCTTCAGCAGACTCAACTACAATCTGGCACACCTAGAATGGGGACTATTAATTAATACCCCTACTGTCTATGATAAAAACATCTGACACTCAAAATACAACAAAAACCCAAAAAGCCCGAAACAAAACAAAATCCACCACTATGTGCCAAGCACTGCACTAAGTTTTGACATCTCATTCCATTTTCATAGCAATTCCACAAAGTAGGTTCCTTTACTTTTGCTCTAGAAGAAACTAGAATTTAGAAAAATTAAGGTTGAACTATCTGAAATTGCAAATATTTGACCATTTTTGACTTACAGATGCAGCAGTTTCATATGCTTCAACCTGATAATGTGCCTGAGGTCACACCATGGGCAAATGGTGGAGCAGAAATTATCAAAGGCATCTCATTCCAAACTCCAGGGTCTTAACCACTAGGCATATTGCCTGTATTTAACTAAAAGAAGAGGGTGGGTGAGTCTGGGGTCAAGATTTTAATAAAACTGATAAGCCATTGAAGGCATATCATATCAGGACAGTTCAGAAAAATACATTTGTATAAAATCTAGGGAGGCAAGGTGATTCACAATGAACTAGCAAGAGGGTTGGATTAAGCAGAGCTCTGACCATTTGGCTTCTTTGTATTTGCCATCAAGTTGCTGGAGGTGACTCCTTTCTGAATCTGTTATATTCTTGATAACTATGCTCATCTAGAAGGATGCTTTGGAAGGGACCCACCAGCTGAATGGACCAGGACATGGAAGCCACTCAACATTTCCAACAGGGAAAGTCCCAACAGTGGGGGCCCTTTCCATAAGGTTGGCCTTAATTGTGTGGGAGAGAACATGGGGCCAGGCTCCTATCAGTATTCTGCAGGGTAGATGAGCAACCATTTTCCATTTCTAGATTGTTTGCTCTTTCAGAGCTGGAGACCCACAATGATTCAAGAGTTCTGACTCATTTGGATGAGCTGGCTTGTCGTTAACATAAATCAGATGAAGTTGAAAGCCCACCTCAACATCATGAGGAAACATTGGCTGTTGTCACTGGAAAAACTCCCGAGGCACTTGCTTTCATAACCGTTGTTTTTAAGAAGAGGTTCAAAGAAACATTTAGGCAAAAGGATCTTTGTATTTCCCACGGTGTATGCAGCCGGGCTGCAGATGAAAATGATAACAATTTATTTTGAAATTTGCTCTTTAATTCTGATGGATTTTCTAAGCAAATGATTCTGAATCTAACAGCTGCTGGGCTAGCAGTATGTACCAGGATAAATCAATCCCTCTGCTACCTCCAGAGTGGTGAATAATATGTCTTAGTTAGCGCAGTAAAGATTCCTGCTTTCCAGATACAGAGCCCAGGCACAACTCGCGTGTGATTGCAAATATTCAAATGAAATGTAGGGATCCTGCAAAGACTGAGTAATAAATCATTTGGCAGGCAAGCTCCTTCCCATTTGCATGGATTTTTGTTGAGTTAAAAGAAAAAAAGAAACAAACTAGGGGCCAGCGTAATGCAAAAGCCATCTCGGGATATCTATTACTCTTTGTGACCTGACCTGGTCTTGCAAAAATTTAAATATAGGTTAATGTGCTGAGTAAAGAACAGCTTGATGAGAAGCGGGTCATAGAGTATGCACCCTACGCCCATCCATGGTTGATACTGCTGCCCCTGGATGGGGAGAACAGGCACTTGCATTTAACATGCACGTGGCCAGTGGAAAAGCAGGAAAAAAGAGGGGGGAAACAGGGAAAGGAGATAGATCTTTAATAGAGAGACATCAAGTTTTCATCATGGAAATGCTCATAAGACTAAAGGGAAGGTCTAGATGACATAGCAAAGCATTTGTTATTACCTTTGAAATCCCTCCAGATTTAATATTTCTTTAAGACCCCCTTTTAAAAAAATTTAATTTCTTTTCAGTGTAACAAAATTCACTGTTTATGCACCATACCCAATGCTCCATGCAATATGTGCCCTCCATAATACCCACCACCAGGCTCCCCCAACCTCCCACCCTCCCTTCCATATTTAATATTTACAATGTTTAAAAAGTATACCCAGCTATTCCTAGAAGGTCCACTGCCTACAAACAAAAGAGTGTTCTTTTATAGAAAATCAGATTCTTTTACCCCTCTCTGCCACCTCTTCTGTTATGTAACAGAGGATGAGTTGAAAGATCAGAAGAAAAAGTGTAGGAATCTGGAAAGTAAACGAAAATCAATGTATGCATTTCAAATCTTTGGATATCTTTGCAAGATTGATCCAGATGATTGTAAACTCACAAAACACAGTATATGTCTGTGTTAGAAGTGAAAACATGATACATTATTCTTTTGGAAAGCTATCATTCCAAGATCTGGGTGTTTCAAGTGGTCTGTGTGGCTTTGGTGGTTTTCCTTTCTGGCTCCCTCTTCACATTGACTGGGTGATCATGAAATGCATCGTCTTGTGGCACGTAATGCAGTCTTGTTGTGGCAGTAAGGAAAAGACTTGAAAAGGCTCCTACACGTAACACGAAGTCAAGAATCCCCATCTTACATTTCACGCCACTTCAATCAGATTGCTTCAGGCAGGCACCCTGGTCCAAAAGTTAGACCTAGCACACGGTCAAAATACAGATTCAAAACAAATCCGTCACATCTATTAACAAAATAATATAAAGCACATCCCCAGGCAATGGGACACTAGTGCTACTCTTGCACATTGAACTCTGTTCAGTTGTTAAATGTTGCTCAGGACCTGTCTTTTGCTGAAGAAGATACAAACATCCCTGTGTGCATGATGAGATGGTGTTGGAAAGTTGTAGCTACCCCGTGTTAACCTAGATTTGGTCTGCCCCTGCAGGCTGCTGGCTTACCCAGAAATTCTAGCTGTTCTACTGCTGGATCTTTTAGTTTCTAAGTCAGACTATTTGTGGCCTTGGGGAAATCACTCACTGGGTCTTGGTTCCCACATTTATAAAAGAGAAAGCTTGGCTTTGCAAAATTTAGACAGCATGCTAAGGAGTTTATAGTAACCCTTTATACGGATTACAACTTTTTCACCAACCATGATTACTGTCAAGAAATGTTCATCTCGTGATGACTCTGTCACCTTCCTGGCTCCAGTCTCATCCTTAAGAAACACAAATACTTTGCCCCTAATAGTTCTGTGACAATACAGCTACCCATTTCCACCATAGCCACAGGCACCTTGAAGTTTCCTGCAAGTGGGTCAGGCACTGGTGCTCAGGGTTAATACCAAGTTGAGGGGGTTCCAAGTGTGTTCTGAAATCCCACCAGTAAATGCACCTGTCTCATGCTTTGGTGTATTTGAACCAAGAAGAAACCTCCTTCAACATTCTGGCAAATAGGTCAATCATTTCAGCCTACATTGAAATCACTCCTCCAACCACTGGAAGAGATGCACATCTCCACTCAAAATATCTCCTTAGGAAAAAAAGTCATCTACCAGAAAGTCTTAAGCTTTATAATACAATCATTTTTTTTTCAAAGACTCTTGAAAAACATCACCCATTCAGCTAAGAATCACACTTCCATCCCAATTGAAAAATAACACCCAGCAATTCAGAAACCATTCAGAGCCTCCACGCCAAGCATTTCAGAAAAGTCTCTTAGGTATCTAACTCCATATTTGTGCATGAATGTATACTCTGTGCATTGGCTTAGTACTTATTAATTGGCTTCACTGTCATTCCTCATGTTCTCTGAGAGTATGACATTCAGACATCTAGAGAGATGCAGAAAAAGGTAGAAGATAAATGTGAATAATAATGATGATTACAGAGCTGGTAACTGAGGACTAAATCTCCCTTTTCTATATTTAAATTAAATAATCTTCATGAGAGTAGTAATGTGTAATTCCTTTCTGCACTGGGGTGCAATGAACTAAACTGATGTGACAGGTGGCCACACCATAATCCACCCTAATTAGCATTCATTAGCATACCAGGTTGTAGCTTGCTCAGGCACTGAACACGAGGTTGTGCACAGAAACAGTGTCTCTAGTAACTTCATCCAGAAAAAAGCATCTCTTCACCTTGGCAGAGGAACTTGGTAGGAAAATACCACGACGATCAATGCTGAATTCTGCTACCTGCCAGAGGGGTTTCAGGCTTGGGCTGAGCCAACCTGGAAAGAGGCCACTATTCCTAAGGAGAAGCTGAGCTGTGGGGGACCCTGGGAACTGTGAACTTCAGGAGATGCAAAGCAGACTCTGTGCCGCACCTTCCCGGAGGTGGCACAGGGACACACACAGGTTGGAGACATGCAGGACAGAACAAAAAAGAACAGACACATGCAGACACAACGGCGGGGAGAGAGGAAAAGAGAAAACATGGTGGAGGTGCTGAGAGGCGGGGGACATGGCAGGCTGGGCTCACTGAGGCCCTGGGCTTGTTGTGACCCCGCTCTCCTCGGGGATGGTCTCCAGCATCTCACTCTGGACGGCCTGTGTGATGAGCGCCAACTCCTGGCACAGAGTCTCATAGCGGTAGCCCACTCGGATGTCCGGCACGTTGGTGCGGCGGATATCATTGCCCTCAGGGCCCTCCTTGGTATAGTTGGGTCCCAGCCAGTGGCTCTTCACCTTGTGGGAGAAGCCGCTCATGAGCACGCTGTTCCGGGCCAGCTCACACATGTCGCAGGAGCTGAGCTTCCACACCTGGGTCGCAATGCTGTACTCCTCCATCAGTGGCTCCTTGGTGAAGTGGAACTGCAGGGGATCATCGGTGGACAGAGAGACCATGAGACCACGGGACAGGTCCTCGGGTAGCGGGTTCCGGTGGTAGCTGAGGAAAAGACTGTTGTTGCTGAGCGAAGACATGGCGATGCCAATCGGGCCAGGTAATACAGGTACTGCAGCACTGGGACCTTGCGCAGAAGCAACCCGTGAGAAATGTTCTCGGCCAGCATGAAGGCCGACAACAGGTGGTGGATGGGCCCAGCTTCCCCACAGTGTGGCCTCAGCACAAACGTGTGAAAGCCCCTCTGCCTGCGCAGGTGGTTCAGCGTGGCCATGTTGGCAAAGGTGTAGTACAGGTAGTAGGCGTAGGGTGGGTTGTCCTCCTCCACCCACGCTTCGGGGAGAGGGCTCTCCAGGTTGAAGACGTGATTCTCGGGCTTAGACTCATCATCCACGCTGTCAAAGCCATCCACGTGCTCCAAGAACAGGTGCAGCTCCGGGTGGCTGGCAGGGTGCACGGTGGCCTCGAAGAGCGGCAGGAAGATGTTCTCCAGCATCTCCTGGAAGTTGGCCAGCTGGCCCTTGGTACGGTACACGTCAAAGAGGCGAGGCACTTGCACGAGCCAGCGCATGTTGGGAGAGTGGACTCGGTGCTTCACAGCCCAGCATGCCAGCTTGTCCCACTCATCCCTCGAACGCCCATAGATGGAGAGCCGCAGCTCTGCCTTCTGGTATTTGCTCTCCTCCAGATCTGACATCACCTCCTTGATAATGTGGGCAAAGTACTTTCCAGAAACCCTGTTGTCGGTCTTGATGAAGATCTCTCGGAGGACAGACTCCCCAGTGGGGTTGTATTTGGCATTGAACTTGTCAAATCGATGGAAGGTGTTCCTGTCCGCGTGCATGTCCAGCGTGTCCACACTCAGGTCATACGCAGTGAGATTCATGCTCTCAGAAACCTCCCGCAGCGTCTGCTCTCGGCCCTGCTCCACATGCACGATCTCCTCCAGGTGTCGCTTCATCGCACGCTTGATGAAACGCAGCAGGTGCTTCTGGTTCATGCAGGACGAGGCATGGATGTGTGTGTCCACCTTGCGGATGTTGTAGAAATCCCGGTGTGGCACCTTCTTCTGGGCGGCCAGCTCCTTCATCTCATTGAGCAGCACATGCATCTGGAACTTGGAGCTCAGGTATTGGAGCCGGCGATAGCAGAAGGACTTTATGGGACCGTTGATGATCAGAGCCATAAGCACATTGACGTCTGCCACAAATTCCTGCAGGTCAGGGTACGGCAGCTCCACCTCCAGGCAGTGCTCATCGGGTTCCCTGCGGGTGTAGACATGCACCACGCCCTACACCATGCGCAGACCCAAGCCCAGGTCCCCAGGCATGGTGCTTGGCTCACAGTACTCATAGGGGTGCTGCTCCAGCGTGGGGGGATGCGAAGACCCCCAGAGCTGGGAGAGGATTTAGAAGGGAGATGAGGGAAAGTATTGTTCCCTCCTTTGTCCTTGAAGGAAAGCTATTCCCTGATATTGAGAGAATAAATGTTGTTTATCATTTTAGTGTGTCTGTACTGTTTTTGCTGTTAGTGTAAAAAGTCCTTTACCTGAGCTGAAAAGAAACCAGTAGAGAGAGAAGAAAAGAAGGGAAATAAGTACACACCACCTGCTTTCCTGGGAGGATGGAAAGCATCAAAAGAAAATACATGTAAGGTGCTTTGGGCATAATAAATATATGTGGTTTTTTTAAGCACTTCCTTTCAGGGTGCTGTTGAAAAAACACTTTCCTTCTCCTAGGGCTGTGTGATCATCAATTTAAGGAAAATTGCTTCCACTAGCTGATGATGCCCAAATCCATATCTCTAATTTCAGATCCCTCTTTAGAGCTTGGCACCTATATATCTGGGAGTTTATAGGACACTCATTCATAGAGACGTGCCGCAGCATTTCTTAGGGTGTGCCTTGTGGCAGGAACTGTGTAGGGAGAAATCCAGACAGTTTATTGTTTCGTTTAGAAGACAGAAAAGTAAAAAGAAACTCTAATACAGCTTAGGGACAAAGAACAGAGTGCTGGGGAACATTTAGCAAAAGGCTTCCTGCCTGGGGTCATGACAGCTACAGAGGAAATGACCCTGAGACCAAGATCTGACCTATGGGGAAGGATTACCCAGGGAAAGCTCAGGGAGGGGAGGCCACAAAGATGCTCCATCACAGGCCGGATGAGGGCTGATAAGACTTGCCCTCTTTGACGTGGGTGGGCCTCATCCATTCACTGAGGGCCCAAGTAGAACAAAGAGGAAGCAGGAGGAAGAATTTAGTCCTTCCCTCCTGATGGCCTGAACTGAGCCATGGATCTTCTCCTGCCCTTGGTGTTCCCGGGACCCTGGCCTTCAGACTAGGGCTGAATTCCAGCACCCCTGTCCAGAGTCTCCAGCTCCAAGGAAGAAGATGGTGGGGCTTCTCAGCCTCCGTAAGTGCATACATCCCATTGATTCTCTTTCCCTCTTTAAACTGACGAGCACTTCAGTTATCAGATCCTGCTCAATTCTCAGGGTTTGTGCTTTGTGTTTATTCTTTCCCAGGGTGCCCCCACATTTCCTATCTGGCTAATTCTATTCATTTCTGTATAATTCTCAATGGAAACATCATCATCTCTGAAAAGACTGCTTTGAAACTTTGAAGCCTTGTCTCAGTGGGGAGCCCTATGTCCTTCTGGGCACTCTGTGCTTACCTCTCCACTGCACAAGTCACAACACACTTCTTCACTGAGTCTCTCTGACTGGTCCTTAGGCTCAGAGTGCTTTGGGGGCAGGTATCAGTTATTTTGTCCTGTACTCCTCTGAGCCTAGCACAGGGTCCCCAACCATCCTCTAGCTCTCATAATCATCACAAGACATGATAGTATGTTTCTGTGTATTATCTGCTCCACTGTGAGGTGGGCTTTATGATGCTGGGAGTCTGTTTTGTTCAATCCCCGGCTCCGACAATGATACCTGGCATAGAAAAGGCGCTCAAATAATTGGGTCTTTGTTGTATAAATGAATTCAACATTCAATGTCCTTATCCTGGCTTGGGCTCGTTCTCTCTTCACTATGGCAACCACTATTTCTCCAGCTTTCCTTGACATGAGATCTCACAGTAAGCGGTCACGATGTGACTTTGGGCAAGTTACTAATGTGCTCTGTTTCTGTTTCCCCATCTGTAGAAGGCTGATTATAATAGAACCTACTTCATTAAATTTCCATGAGGGTTAAATGAATTTATACACGCACAATATTTAAACAGTGCCTGCACATGGCGAATGCCAGGATATGTTAGCTGTCATCATCATCACCATCATCATCATCACCGTGGAAATCACCTCCATTTTCACTTTATACTACCTAATACTTTATAATCACACCTTTGAAACATTTTTTCCTACTACAAAGCCTTCAAGTAACAGCTGTCTCAATAATTTTAGGGGCCATAGGCCTGTTTCATACACAGTTCCTAGCACAATGCTAGGCGGTCATTAAATGCTTGCCTAGAATGACAATTTGGAATTCCTCTTCTTAAATACTTGTATCTTTATGTATAGGTCACCTTTTCAGATGGCCCACTACTGAACTGATCTGTGCTATTCAACAGAAAATGAGTTTTGGTGAAGCAGGCTTTTCTGGTCTGTTCCTCCCACATTCGTCATGAAGAACAACTATGAACAGGATAACAATAGCATTTCTATTTTTATACATGACATTCATCCACCTGCTTCTTAAAACCTGACACCTGAGCCAGATACATTTCATTCTAGATTTAGAAAGGAAATTAAATTGGAGGAGAAAAATGTCCTCAGGTGCCCCAAGAAGCAAATAAACACATGGCCGGGGTAGCATTTCCATGGAGATCTTAAAAAGTCGATCTGATCATGTTATTCCAGGTAAGTTGGACAGGAGCAGGTCACACTATTTTTAGGTATGATGGCTTGCATCCCTATGGTGCCAGTAAAGCTTTCATGCCCCAGAAATTTACTAATGATAGAAATAAGATCTTTCTGACATCTGTGATGGCCGCTTGTGGGTGCTGAGGACGTTAGCTGACAAGGTCTGTGTACACATGAGTAAAGTTCACGCATCGTCCAAAAGATGGCACTGTTTATTTGTGTTTTTATCGTGCTTAATTGCAAACTTTTTATTATGCAGGCACATTAATGAACAAAATTAAGACGGAGCAGAGATATTATCCTCCACACAAATCAAACTGTCATTTTATTATAGGCCTTTTCAAACTCTTCATCATGTTTCTCAGCAAATGAATATGCCCAAGCTGTTAAAGGTAACAACTGCAATGTCAGCAAACCTTTTCACTTATTAAGGGCTTCTGCTTTTCCTGCCTTAAAGGGGATTCTGGAATCGATTTCTGAAATCAACACAGATGCACTCCGGAAGATGGGTAATTGAGACATATTTAACTTTCAATCTTGAAAAGCTACATTTTCAAATGTAGATAGTTCTCAATGATCTCTTAAGTGTGACCACACAGGGAACACAAACTGATGGTGGGAGGCCCCTGGCTAAGAAAAGCCACAGTGCTTTGAAATCAGTTGTGAAGCAAAAGGTGAAAGCTCTGAGATAACTTTATTAGTACAAATAGGAAATGAGGACTGATCACAGTGGCTCAATCCCAAGATGAACCAGGGGATACTTCTGTGCAAAAGTAGGACATGGTGACAGATGGCTTTTTTAGGAGCCTTCTGACATTGTGGTACACATAGGTATTTTTGCCAGCCCAGCATGCCTTTAGGACATCACCTGTCCCATTCTTAAGTCATTTCTATTCATAATTTTTTGGCTGAAGCAAGTCAAATGGCATCCCCAAATTCAAGGGGGGCAGGGAGGTATAGGGTTGAGTGTCCCTGAAGGGGAGGAACACCAAAGATTTAGATAATGAGCATTATTACCCAAATTTGGGGTATGGTTCTGCACAAGGCTTGGCAGAAGCCACTGAGTGGTTTCACCAAGTTTGGGGGGGGTTGTTAAATAAAGACAAATGTCAGGAATAAAATTCCTGACAAAAAGATGGATCATCAAGGGGAAATGACACTGAATGTGCATTAATGCACATATCGGTGTGGGTGGGAATGATTTTTCTCCAACTCCTCCTAAGTCCCTGAGAGCTAAGAGCCAAGGTTAGATCAGAGCTTTATAGAACAGAAAATAGTTCCTCTTTAAGCAAAAGAGAAAAATTAGGGAAACAGCATCCTTTCTGATACAACAGAAAGAAAACAGCGTTAAGATATTTTTGTTACGGTAGGTAGCATTTGAAATATGTCAATTATTTCCAGCAATGTAAGAGAGCAGGTAGGGGGTAGGCTGCTAAGAGTTTTGAGGCAATTAAGAATTTCCAAAGAACCAATAAAGATTTCTCTTATGCATATTTAATAACAGCTGAAATTTTATGGCAGAAAGTGCCAGAAAACTTAATTGTGTCTACGTGTCTGTTTTTCTTTATGTCTTCCTTCCTTTTGCATCCTTCCCTATTTGTAATACTTCATGCTAGTCTCTCCATGGTTCTAGTAAACAACTTGTGCTGAAGTTATCTGTTCCCATTTCATATTTCCTGAAGAACTCGATGTAAGGAGATAAGAGTAGGACTCACTGACAAGGGGGAAGTGCTTAGATGCAGAACAAGCCCTGGAAAAAAATCTAAGAGACTAACTGGGGTATCTTTGTTCTCTATTAGTGTCTGGGCATCTATGCCTTAATGCTCCTGAGAGTTTGGTTTTCCCTTGATGCTGTATATCAAATGAGAAGTGTTCCATGCCTTTATAACACACTCTAGGTGATCATTAACAAGTGAATTTGGTCATATGGTACACCTGCCTCCAGCTACGTAGTGAATATGAATGCAGACTACATATTAATATATTTGAATACAGAAAAGAAGTTAAGCCACAGACTTCAGAGTCAGCTAAGCTCAGCTGGCACCTGGAGCTGCTGTTTACTTGCTGTGGAACCTTGCCCAAGTTACTTCTGAGTCACAGAAGTAACAATGGTTTCCCCGTCCAAAAAAACAAAGTATCAATCTCATAGGATTGTTTTTATAATTAAATAATATAACTTATTAAAGAACCTGGCATAATGCCCAAACAGAGTAAGTATGCAATAAACATTAGCTATTAAAATATGATTTTTTTTAAATTACATACCTTATTTCCTTGAACCTCATGATAAGTAGGCAGACAAGGTGCTGTTAGGACCCACCCGAGAAAACTGAGGACAGAGAGTCTAAAGAATATACTTCCAGGTGACCTGGGCAGGTGGTACAAAGCCCAGTCTGCTGATGTCCAGCTCAGTGAAACTCCTCTGCCCTTGTTGTGTAGCTGATTAAGAAATACTCCCGAGTACAAGCTATCTTCATGCATGTGACATTTTGTTTTATGTGTATAGATAGCTAGGCTGTACGACCCAGTTATTTAATCAAACACTAATCTAGGTGCTTCTGGAAAGGTATTTTGTAGATACTGTTAGCATCTATAATCTGTTGACTTTAAGTAAAGGAAATTACCCTCAGCAAGATGGGTCAGACTTAATCAGCTCTAGGTCTTAAGAGCAAAAACTGAGGTTTCCTGAAAAACAAGAAATTCTGCCTCAAATCTTGAACTTGCCTGTCCCCACAATCATATAAGCTAATTCCTTACAATAAACTCTCTCTCTCTCTGAGTCATGGATTTAAATCCCACATCATTTCTGATAGCATAGTCAAGGGTTCTCCAGAGAAACACAACCAATAGGATAGAAGCGTATTTCCAATGTGTCTTTGTTTATATTACATATGTGATACATTCTTCTGTATACACGCACACATATGTGTGTGTGCCTGTGTGTGTATACATATCTGAATGTAAAATATCTCAATGGCTCTCTTTCTCTGAAGAATATTCACTGAATCAATGTACAAAGCAAAGCCTCCTAGAATGCTCTTCCTGGGGGCAGAGCTAATCCTGATTACAGGCTTACTGTGTAATTCCAAGCTCTAATACATGTGGTCACTGCAGGAGATGGGGCTAGTCTGCAGAAGAGCTCCCTCCTCCAATTAACTGCATTGCCTCAGACCACTTATGAGTTAGGGTTTGGTGTTGACTCCTCAGAAGCATGGTGCTTGACACTAAATGATGATACAGACTGGCAAATGAGAATACGTAAGTGCTAACACAGACCCATAAACATGTACATCCTTTGCTATCTCAAAACATGGAAGCAGATTCCTGACTTTGGACACAGAAGTTCCATGACTGAGATGATCTTCCCCACTACTGGCATACAGAATTCTTCGGTACCCTAGCCCCCACAGTTATATGTTAAAGTCTCAGGAAATGAAAACTATGGTAACATCACTGAAATGAAACATTAGGAAAACCAGGTAGAAAATCACCTTATCATTTTCTTCCAAAGCAAGAGGCAGCAGGCTTGTCTCTTCCCTCCCCCTTGGGTGAATTTTCTAGGTTTTCCTCCAGCAGTATCTCATGGCACCCAATCATAGAGGAAGAGATGACTTTTTTTTTTTAAGATTTTTTTTTTATTTATTTGAGAGAGAGAACTCAAGTGAGGGAGGGAGAGGAACAAGCAGACTCCACGATGAGTGTGGAGCCCCATGCAGGGCTCAATTCCATGACCTGGAAACCATGACCTGAAATGAAATCAACAGTCGGATGCTCACCCCTTTGAGCCACCCAGGCACCCCCTCACCTTTTTTTTTTTTTTTAAGATTTTAGTTATTTGAGAGAGAGAGAGAGAAGAAGAAGAAGAAGAGATATCTTCCCCGCTGTCTCAGCACAGCCCCTCTGCTTGCATTTTGGGTTTTACTCCCTCCTGCCCCTTCAGGAGACTCATTCTAACAATTATTCCCTCCTTCCTTGACAAACTTCATTACTAATGATGATGAAGATAATACTCACCCCCATATATAACAATTGCCTGAATCAAGCTGCAAGTCCACAAAGCCATTGTTAGCCTTTGGCTGTGTAAGTGAAGGTTAGAGAAGCAATAGGAGTGTCCACAGCTACTCTAACCAAAAAAGACCTAGAATGCAAAATGAAGTCCATTTGAATTCAAAGCCTGCACTGTTAGTTCCTTTACACCCTGCTCAACTTGTTCAAATGTGCTCCAACAGTAATCGTAGCATCGGGCATGGAGTCTTGGTTTCTTCAGCCCGTTTTAGTTAAAGAGCTTAGCCTTCTATAAGCCTGATTTCTGGAGAGTTAACAGTGGGGCTGGTCATATCCTTCTGAATCCCTGAGCCCTGCCACATCATGTCTGCAGCCTGGGGAATTTTCTCACCATGGGCTGCCAAGAGCTCTCAGTAAGGTCATGGGCAGAAATGTCCCTTCCCAGGACAACTTCCTCTTCTTTAAAATGTGATGGTTGCTACTCGGACATCTCCTATAGGAGCAGAAAACTCAGGCTTGGCTGTGGGACTGATTGGAACTGGAGGCTTGTTGTGCTTTGTAATCCTGTTATTGTGGAATGCCTGGTATGGGGATGCCAGTCTCCATTTTTCTCCAGAGTGGCCCTGCATCCTGGACTCCTCCTGTCCCTGTCATAATCACTGTCCTGTCCTATGTTTGGGAAGTCCATCCACCTAAAAAACCCCAAATGTAGAGTGAAGAGCGTGAACATTTGTCATATAGCCTGGCAGTGGAATCCCACTTCAACCGTCTGCTCCGTGTGTGACATGGGATATATTTCTTGACATACCTATGCTCTGTATGGCCATTGGAAATATGACCCATCTCCGCCTTGGTGGGCTAGAGTAAGGGTATGGAAGATTACATATGTAAAGAAATTTATGTCACTCAGTGCACGGTACAGGGTAAAACCTTATTATGTGCTTTGATTTTCACCCATTGGATCCAGATGTTTGCACTGATTCTATGTAATCACCACCTTGCCACATACTGTCTTCATAGCACGCGGTTGTTTTCACATTTCCTCTGATAAATGGGCAGGCCCAATAAATTATGAACTGTGATCTGAAATGAAGCCAGGAGAACCTGTCCTCAATGCTGCAAGCAATGGCCTGAGACCTCTACCTTCTTGGCTCCCTGACTCTCTTGACACCAATGAGGTGATGAAGATTTTATCTGTTAAGTATTGAGGGACGCTACCTCATTGAGCTTCACAGTTGTTTTATCTGTAAAATGGGCTAATAATAGTGCCCACAAGAGAACTGAGTTACACTGTGTTAAAAATGTCTAGCACATGAGGGCTCTGGCTCTTAGTTTGTCATGGTATTCTTCAGCCTGGTTGTCCTCCCCTAGATTTTGACTTGCTTCCTCTTTTCCATGTGGCAGGGATGGTCTTGGTCTTGTTTCATTCTGCGTCCCCTGGACCTAGCAGTGTGTGGCACATGCATGAATGCTCTAAAAAAGTTGGACAGATGAGGAGCATATCATAGTATATATTATGTCATAGGATATATACTATATATCATAGTATATCATATGTAGGACTACCATGTGAGCAGCATCACAGCTTCTTCCTAGAATGGTTTTCTCCATGCAGTATATGGAAGTTGCTCCATCTGCTACAAAAGGCTTCTTCAAGCACCTATGTTTTCTACACTTAAAAATTCCTATTTTTAGGGTAGTCCTCAAATATTTAAAGATAGACCTATCATGTGATCCCTTAACTTCACTCCGGAGTATATTCCTGAAAGCATTGAAAGCAAGAAATTGAACAAGTATTTCCACACTTATGTTCACAGCAGCATTATTCACAACAAAAGTTGGAAACAGTTCAAACGTTGAGTGTAGATAAACAATAGGTGGCACACCCAGCCAATGGAATATTAGTAAGCCATAAAAAGGAATACAATTCTGATACATGTTCCCATATGGATAAACTTTATGAACATTATGCTAAGTGAAAAAGTCAGATATAAAGTGACAAATATTGTGTGATGTCATTTATGTGAGGCATCTAGAATAAACAGATTCCTATAGATGGAAAGGAGAATAATAATTACCAGAGACTGACAGGAGGGCAGAAAGAAGAGCTCTATAATGGATACAGAGTTTCTGTTCGGGATGATAAGAAACTCCTGGAGATGGACGGTGGCAATGCTTACACAACTGTGCAAATGTACTTAATACCACTGAACTGCATGCTTAAGAATGATAAATTTTAGGGGTGCCTGGGTGCTCAGTCACTGAGCATCTGATTCCTGGTTTCGCTCAGGTCATGATCTCATGGGTCTTGGAATCAAGTCTCGCATTGGGCTCTATGCTCAGCAGGGAGTCTGCTTGGGATTTTCTCTCCCTCTTCCTCACCCCCTCCCCCACATCCCCCACATTCTCTCTCAAATGAATAAATAAATCTTTAAACAAATGGTAAAAAATTTATTTTATATTTTATTTATTTGAGAGCGAGAGAATGCAGGGTGAAGGGCAGAGGGAGAAGCAGACTCCCCAGCGAGCAAGGAGCTCAATGCAGGACCCAATCCCAGGACTCCAGAAACATGACCCGAGCCAAAAGCAGACATCCAACCAACTGAGCCACCAAGGCACCCCAAAAATGGTGAATTTTATATTATGTATTTTTCATCACATACCCTAAAATTTTTACTTAGGACAGTTCAAACCATTAGGAGAGTCTGCTCTCCTCAGTCAGAGCAGGGCCAGGGAGGGAGCTACCTGATGGAAACTTCCACCCAGTCAGCACTCCCCAGTGCTGCCTGGCATTTTTAATTACCACTAGCACCTGACTGTTTCTCACAGTCTCAACAGGGGGCTGTGTCAGTTGGCCCCTGTCAGATCCTGATTGCCCTGCAGAAGCTGCCTTCCCAGGTTGTAATTGTCTTTTCAGATTACCATGGTGCAAGGATGGTAATCATTTGCTTGAACCTGATTGTGTCCTCAGCGTGACACTAGCTGCTGGGCATAACAGAGCGTGAATGGAATTCAGCTGACTTGAAATGTGGTCTCACACCAATGGGCTTTCTCCCCACCCATTCCACGGGTGATCCCTCTCAACTTCTCTGACATCACTGTGGCTTCTATGCCTTTGTCAATCCCGGCCAACTGTCAGGGTAGAAACGGCATCTTGTGCTCATCTCAGTTTCCCATTGATGACCTCCCTATCAAAAGAAGCCTGTCTAGACAGCAGATCAAAATTATTTTTTCCCCTCCTTAGCTGCCAGGACCATTCTTATCTCCGAGAATCAAATCTGTTCTCTGAGCTCATATATCATCATTACCTACAATACAAATTCTGAAATCAAAGCAGACCTGGCAATTTTATTGATGCACGGAGCGGAACAGAGCCCAGGTCACCCTGAATCAGTTGCGCTGGCTTTGCCTTGCTGACAACAACAAACATGTCACTGACAAAAATACCAGCAAAAAGATGACTCGGTAAGTTCAGTGCAGAAGGTAACTTGTCGGTGACAAGGGTGGGATATTTTTATCCTTATAACTCAATGCTAATGCAATTGGTGGATATAACACCTGACTGAAAACGTGTCCCCTGGGGAGCGAGGAGAAGCAGAAAGCACTGGAGTCGGCTTGTTTTCAAAGTCATTCTTCTCAATAGAGCCATAATTTAATCAGATGATCTTAACAAGAGCCAAGGAGTTGGGGACCCAAAGCAATAACCAATAAGCCAGCTTTGTCACTCCTAAGCATGGCCCCTGGATCGGCTTTGTAGGGCACAGATAATCTGTCACACCTAGGTCGCAGTTTTTTCATTTGTGCAGTGGAAAAATTACATTGTATGACTCTGCTATTTTGAAGGTCTGATACTGTTTGTTAAGTGTCTGAAAATCTAAGAATAGAAAGAATTATAAAATTGGGTGTACCTCACTCTATCATTTTATAGTTGGTAGCAAGGTTTGAGGTAGGGAAAGAAAGATGCTTAACCATGAGAGGTTACTGTCTGTCCCTTTAAGAGAATGCAGCTGGGGAGACAGGGAGGATGGGAAGTCAGAAAGAGGGAGGGTATCAGTTGGCTGGAGGAAGAAGGGAAGGAAGAAGAGTAAAGACATGGTGTCAGGGGACCCTAAAGCCTACCCTCAAGTTTGATGATTTACTGGAAAGACTCCCAAGACTGAGAAAAGCTGCTATATTTATAGCTATGGTTTATTAGAGCAAAAGGACACAGAACAAAGTCAACATTGAAGTCAGGAAGGGAAAAAGCACATCGGATGGGTTCTGGGAGAGACCAGCGATGTAGTTCCCAGTTTTCCTCTCCCAAAGGAGTCACACAGACCACACTCAATTCTCCCAGCAACGACGTATGACAGCACATGTGAATTATCCCCAACAAGCCTTCACATCTAGAGTTTTTCCTGGGGATCAGCCAGTCACATAGGCATGGAGCACCCACATGACTGACCTTGGCTCCTCAGTCCCCAGTCCCCTCAGAAGTCAAACTGATACAGGACTTCAGGAATACAGAAAAGAGGCCTTCACCATAAGTCACACGGTTGGCATAAACTGTCATGGCCCAAGGCCCCACGTATACAGAGACGCTGCTATCAGACAGGATATTCCAATGGCCTGGAGTTGATATCCTTGGAGCAGTCAAGGACCACTCCTTTCTTTAGAACATGCAATGTTTGGGCATCCCCAGTCGGCTCAGTGAAGCCTCTACCACACAGAAATGGAAGAGTCCAAATTCCTTCCACCTGCCCATCTGGCTAAATGTGCTCAAGCTTACATGCTCATACTACTTACAAGTCAAAGTTATGGCAAATACACAATTCATCCATTATGGCTCCTCTTATTTAAGAGTCTTCTGATAGCCTTTATTTTCAGATATGATTCACCAAATTTCTTTCGGAACTCAAGGCTAGGAAAATGTTTACTTCTCATGTTACCTTCTCATGCACTTCTTCTAAAAGCCAACAAACATGACAGTAACACAGCAACTTTCCCTTTCCCTTGGCTGCCAGGACGGTCACTGTTTAGGTTTGTGCTCCTTGTAGCAATTTCTCTCAGTCTGTTTTCTGCCCTAATCACTGGCTTCTCTACCCGTCTTCCTGTGACAGAGTGGAAAGACACATTTGGAGCCCAAATGTGTGGATTCAAATCCCGATCATCAACATGATGTGTGGCCTTGGACAGTCACTTAACCCCTTTACACCTGTGCCCTCACTGGTAAAACAATTTTTTAAGGTTGTTGTGAGGACTAGAGTTAAGGATGGAAAATGTCTGGTGTTGGGTAGGTGCTAAATTTAAAAAAAAAAAAAAAAAAGTAGCTTTGCTTCATGTGCACTAATGCCACCTTCCCATGGGCTGCTCCGTGATGAGTACACAGGAATACCAAGGTGGGACCATTCCGGGAAATAGTACCCCTCTAACAGAAAACTTTGACCCAATGGCCTTTCCAAACTTCTTTAGAACTACATTGCAGTCTAAACTGCCTCCACAAGAACCCCCTACTTCCACCATCTCTCTCTCACTCAAGTCAAATCTGCATTACGGTCCAATGGTTCACCCACCCTATCCTAGATCCCACCTCGATTTCTCTCACACAGGTTTTCGTAATAAGTTTCTTGCATATTTAATCTCATTTGGGCCTCTGTTTCTCCAAGGCTCCAGACTGGTCTGTAGACTACTGGCCTAAAATGTGGTGACTGACAGAACTTCTCTTCCCTCCTGAGTGGTCTTCACCCTGCATGGACCCAACATGGTACTAGTAACTTCCTTATACTGTGATCCTAGTCCCTGCTCTGCAGCAAGCCACACAGATGGTAAATGGAGACACGACACCCCCCCACCCCGGGTTACTCAGTTGCACTCTGAAAGGATGGGCTGGTCCCCACAGCTTCCATCTTGGTCAGGAGATGTCCCAGATGAAGAGAAACATCACAAAGAGGATGTCAAGTCCTCAGGGGGTGGATGGGACTGTTTAAAAGTTTTGATCTGCATGTTTATAGGCAGCATTCCCTTTCCTAAAACCAAACACCTCCCACCAAGGAGCATTCCTCCTTGACTGACTAAATTACATTTTAACGCAGATTCTCAGCTGTTTACCTTGCCTACCTGAATCAATAAGGCACCAAGAGCAAATAGCTTGACATCAATTAGCTGAATCAGTGTGAAAACATTGTTGAGCTTATTGTGCCTCCAAGTCTGTTCAGGGAACTGAAACTAATTGAAACTATTTTAAGAGTCCATGAATTTGGGGCAGTTTCGATGCTAGCTAGTCTCGGCCAGGACTCTAGTTCTTTTGAGTATGTCTGTATTATTAGAACATCCACTTGCAATGTACTTACACTCAACTGGCACCATTTCCCTCTTTCTAGATACAAGCCCCAATCACAGCCATGGCTCCAGCATGGAAGAAGAGCTTGCATCAGCCCTGAAGCCCAGAGGACCCAGCTGAGGGGAGAGGGGACAGAGTAAATGGATGGCCCTGGGCAGTCACAAGTAGGCAATCAACAACAGGTGTACAGAAAAGCGAGATCTCAACCTACAGATGGAGCCCTTAAACATGGCATCTGGTAGCTGGAAATGGGCAAGTATTCCCAGCACAGAGGTGGTCAACCCAGGAAAGTCCGTCAGGAGGTGGAAAGGCGCCATTCCCTGATAAGAAATGATCCTAGGCAGAGAAGCACAGCAGGGACACAGGCTGGGACAAAACCAACCAACCAACCAACCAACCAACCAAGAAGCTAGTTATTAGCAGGAGACTGGTGTGGAAAATATAGCAGGAGCCCAAGCTCTGCAAATGGTTTCCAAGGTCAGAGTAGGAGGAGTGGCAAGGCAAACAGTGCTTCAAGGAAACACTCCTCATGATCCTAAGGCCAGGGAGAGGATTAGTGTCTGACCTCCTGCAGCATCTAGAGCAAGGCTGAATTTCCTACAGGCCTTTGGAGTGGGGCCGGGAAAACAGAAAAGGATCAGGGAAGAAAGGGTTAAATAAAGAAAGCCCCAGAGACCGAGATATAAGCAAAAAGTGAGGCAAAAACCACAAAAGATCAAGATCTGTAATAAGGGACCCCCTGTGACACTCTGTCCTCAAAGCTATCATCAGGGAGGATTTGGGCTTCTTTTCCCTCTGTTTCCCAGGCCTCAAAGCCTGCTCAGGCGTGGCTCCCCACACAAGGGACACAGAGGCTGGGTGGTCTTCTGTTGGGGCCCAGCATGTTCGGCAGTTAACTCAGTCTCTGTAACTTGGCCCTTCTGGTACCTGGGTCGCAGGCCCAAGACAGGCCCCCTGCTGCCCCACCAGTTGCCAAGAGACAGAATGGAGTTTCCACAGGTGCCTGAGCCAACTTTGTCCAAAGGAGCACTGATCTCAGGAGATCTGCATATGGAGGGACACTTGCACCACTGATATACCCTATTGGCTTCTCTTCCCTTTGGAGTATGTCCAAGATTACCTGGGCATTCTTCTTTCTCCTTAATAAGGAAATCAGAGGCGTTTCCCTTTGCCGCCTGCAGCTCCTGAAACCATGAAGCCCCATGAAGCCACAGGCTCTTCCACCCTCCAGCCCGTGCCCCCTGCCCCAATCTGTTCACTCTGCCTTGCCCAAGAGGTGGCGCCAGGTGTTCAGCCTCTGCTCCTCCACTGACACCCCGTGGTCAGAGTTTTGCTAACTTTCCTCCTTTCTGGGAACTTCCATTTTAGCTGCTCATTTGCTTAATTACCTCTATTGCTGATACTCACAGAAAGACTGAAGATGTAACAGATGGTGCCTTGGGATGGATGGATGTTATGGATTCAGAACTGTCAACACACCTCTCTCGATCCCATTTTAACTTTCACTTTATGTCCCCCTGTGGACTGCTGGCGATAAGCTGCTGGCGCGCCTGGATTCATGTGGAGTTTAGTAATTCTCTTTCCCTCCCGTGCCTCCTCCCCCATCCCCTCTCCCTGTATTCAGCTTCCCAGTGCTTTTGTAATGATCTCCGTAACGTCTTTAAAAACCATTCCACCTCATTTAAAATGGGGCATAAATGATGGGGTTTTGACACATTAAGTAATAGCAAGAAAACATTTTCAATATTCTGCAATTTTCCATTAAGCTCCAAAAAAATAGTGATTAAAGGAGTCCCATTCTCTCTCCACAGTTAACGATGTGTTAGCCCTGGTTTCATTAAAAACCTCATTATTCAAAGATTTACAACTCAGCCCAAGAAATCCCCCCTGAAGTTGAACATAGATCCAATCTCAGTTTAGGAACTTTTTAAAGAATCCGAGTGGCCAATGAAGATACCGGTTAATAAATAAATGTGTCGGGATGTTGAAATGATGACCCCAAATCAGCAGAATAAAATTTAGCACACGTTATTGCTGAGAGCTAATATGAGGGCTGAAATATCGGAAAACAGAATGGATAAGTGGGAATTAGAAGACCTGACTTTAGTCTTGGCCCTGTTTCCAAATAGCTGGCTCTTAAAATATCAACTGATTAGAAAGTACACATTTAATTCCCCACTCACATGGGGAACTATGACTCAGGAGAAGTAGCCGATTCCTGCACTGGCATGGTGTGCATGAGCCCAAAACATCTGGCTCTACCAGAAAGTAAGGAAGTGCTCAAAAAGGGGATGGGAACAAGGCAAAAGGACATAGGAGCCACGCTGAAGTGTTCTCACTGCCTAAATCTGGCACAATGTGAGCAACAATGTTTAAATATGGTAATAATTTATAAGAGACAGAGTCAGAGAGACAGAGATTGAGAGCCAGAGTGAATAATAAAAAAAATTGGGTAAAATGTTAACCATTGTGAATCTGGATAAGTGACTGTGGGTGTTCTTGGTCTATTATTCTTATAGTTTGGAAATTATTTTTTAAAAAAATAATTTTTTTTAAGTGTGCAAATTTAGAGCTACCTGGCTTTAGCATTCGGATAGAAAAAAACAAAAAACAAAAAACAAAAAAAAACACCTGGTGATAAAACGTACAATACGAGCTAAAAGTGCAATTAGAGTTAAAATACCCAATTCCAACGTTAGAACACATCTGGAGTGCTGGGTTGGCACCTGCTGAGTTTTTCTCATTAAGTGAGACTCTGAAAAACTTTAGGTGTATTTGCGGAAAGGTGACTGGAATGGTAAACGATTTGGGAAATTGAAGGAACTAGCAAGAGAAAACTGAGCTGGGCACGGGGAAGGTGAAAATTATTATCAGATATTTGAAGAACTGAAATGCTCCAGAGAATAAATGTATTCACTCTAGCTCTAGGGGACATGCCCGTAGGTAGATCTGGCTCCACATGAAGAATAATTTTTTACTGAGATTTTTCTATGAATGAAACAGCTGACCCAACACCAAGTAGTGATTTCTTCTTACTGTTTTAGTCTTTACAGTGATTAATCAGGAAATGCTGTCCAAAGAATTGCCACCGTGAGGGGTGGCTAGTCTAGATTGGTGTTGTCTTATCCATTGGCCAGAAAACTTTGGAAATCCTTAGAATTATTTCAAGAGGTGTTCAAATCCATATGCACTCCAGGTATATTTAAGACCAATAAATAATGTCTTTCACTTGCATTCATTACTGTTTTCCAAATATATAGATGCCATTTGATTAACAGTTTTTCTTTGAAACCTTTCAGAATACACATACCTTTATGGTTTTACCTTTTGTTTCAGTATCCATCTTAAAAGAATAACTATAATCATGTGAAATCTGTTTTTTTTTCTTTCCTTTGTTCTCTTATAAGAGAAGACTTAAAGAAAAAGAGACAACCCATTTTCTTCAATAGGAAGAACTAACATTGTAAAGATATGTGTTAATCCCTTAAGTTATAAGTTTAATGCAATTTTAATTAAAATTGCAACTATTTTTTTGCAGTGGGCAGTTGCACAGAGATTTGAGAAACTGTTTCTAAAATTTGTTTGCAATTTTTTCAAGAACGTTCTGCCCCTCCCCCTAAAGAATTTAACAAAAGGATTCTACCAGATAGAAAGTGTGAAACTGCTGTAATGGAGCTGAAGAAGACTTTGGATGAACCGAAGAAAAGAAAGAATCTCAAACCAGAACTCAGGGATGTGAGAATTCAGCATATAATCAATATATAACAGCTATGTGTTGTAGCGAAAATAAAAGACACTTAAGGCATTGTAAACACAAGGATTCAATTCAGATATGTACTTACAGAGTGTTGAAAGGGCTTAGAAGCAATTTCAGGACAGGGCCTCTGGAATGGCCATAAATACTGCAGCCTGCCTGCCAAGACCCCTACTATTTTAGCCCTTATCAGAAAGGGAGGGGATTCTGAATGCCACTGCTGTACCAAAGTTAAGAGTGCATGCACTACAGAAGCTGTGACACAGGGAGCTGGAAATTACCATCTCCACTGCCTTAATTTCTAGCCAAAGAATGAACACTGGACTGTTCTACAGAAATGGCCCATGTTTCCACGATCTTCACAAACCTGCCTGAGTGTGCCTACCTTGGCAGCACCTAATTTTTACCAAGAATTATAGTTGCAAAAATCAGTGCTTGGTTAGGAAAGAAGGCCGAGTTAGGAAAGAAGGCAGATGGTCAGTACCAGAGTATGTAAAACAAGTATTATCAGGAAAAAATTATAACATGGAAAAACAATAGCTACTGATTATTTGAAAAAAGGGCCACGGACACTTATATATAAAAAGAATAATAATGATGATAATAATAGACCATGGATCTAGATCAGAGGTTAGCTAAACCTGTGAAAGACCAGATAGTACTTTTTATTTTTTATTTTTTTAGCCATAAGTCTCTGTCACAACTACTCAGTTCTTTCACTATAGCAGTAAGGAAACAGAGAATACATAAATGAATGAGTGTGGCTGTGTTTCAATAAAACTTTATTTATAAAAACTAGTGATGGGCCAGATTTGGCCCATGGACTGTAATTTACCAGCTTTTGGTCTAGAAGATAATCACTGAAGTACCTTTGTAATTAAGATGTGCTGATGTGATTATTGATAAGTGCTTACCTATTACAATTGTTTTTCTTGCAGTCTCTTAGTTTGGAAACATCATTTGTAGTAATTTTATTTGAAAATGGAATTCTTTGCTCTGTGTGTTGTCTTTTTCAAAAAAGAAAAGAAATTCTTAAAATGCCAAGTCATTCAACTTTAAAGTCTCTTTGCACCTGAAGAGTTCCTTAATCCAGACACTTTCACAGGGGTATGTGGCAGATCAATGGATGCCTTGCTTATGTCTTTGCCCTAAAAAAGAGGACAGTAATCTAAAATTGGTATGTGTGAACAAAATCACAACCTTTTATAAGACAGCCACATCCTATCAATATCGTCAAAGAGTCTGAAAACGGCTCTTTTGAGGAAGGTTCTACTGTTTCTCGTCACGTCTATACCACTATTTTCATCTTCCTCCAAAATCACAAGCACATTTACCCATACACTCACATACTTACTGCCATTTTTTTATGACTCTAGTTTATCTATCACCAAATGCCTTCTTTCTCAGTCAACTTCATATAACCAGTTCATAAGAGCTCCTAATTATACTTCTATTCCATTAAGCTCAAGACGCCTAGTTTAGAACTACAGTTTATTTGGCTAAGAAGTAGTTGATGTTTCTATTGATGCTGGCTGATCTCAGTTCACATATACCTCACTGATCAGAAATTTCACAGCAAAAAAAAAAAAAAATTTAGAATCAGATGGTTTTTGAACTGGGATAGATAGACTCTTGAGATTATCAGGGTCAATGCTTCCTTTTTTTGTAGAACAAGAAACTGAGGTCTGGAAAGGTAGACTCACATAGCTTGTTGTACAGCTCAAATCTGGAATACCTGCTCTTTGGGGGGGATTAAGTCTTCTAATAGAGTTTTCTTATACTGTAAACCACTTCAGAAATGTTTTTAAAATATGAAGGCCTGAGGGAAAAGCTCACCCACATTTGTTTGGAATACTTAACTTTATATAAATTAGTTTTCAAAATAAGCTGTTTACTCTTCTCTTATAAATGCCATATTAGTCTTTTAATTTCCTTAAGTAGATTTCTCTTCCAAATTTCCTGTAATGTATTCATTGTTTTAGGACTTATAATAAATAGGGTCTATAATAAATAGAGCCTCAAAAAAATCATACTGCCAATGTGAAGACAAGCAGAAATATGTCAAGAACAATTTTTCAGACTTTGTGTGTTACGTAGACAAAATACAATTTCGTTTATTCAGGAAAACCATACTAATCTCTTACTTAATCTCTGATCATGCACCTTGGGTATAGGCACATGTCTAACAGGACAGGGATCAAAATAGCTCCTGTTCTGAACATTAGGAAGGCTGATCTTCAACCCCAGTGTCATCTTCTCCTCAATGAGTTTTGCTCCTCTTTGGTCTGAACATTTGAAAAGGATCTTGTCAGCAAATCTGGGCACTAGTTATCTTGGTGAGTAATGGGAACATCTTGTCTCAGTAGAGGAGATTAATGCTACTTCTGTAGAATAGGCTCTGATATCTGGACTAAATTTAATACCCAAGGCCAAAGTTTCAGTAATGGCTTGAAAATCTGTATTGCCCAACCATGTGATATAAGATACAAAAAAGTCATCCTTTATCACAGCACAGAAAAAGGTCTAGCTCCTCAATTACATTACATTAATCAATTACATTAAAAAAATTACTAATCTTCCTAAAAGTGAGAGGAATTATACTTGAATGGTTTGATGTATCTAGCAAGTGGGGTGATAATGTGGAAATATCAGAAATCATTTAAATGAAGAATAACGAGAAACGAACACTAAATATATATCCTCAGGGAAAGCTGGGGAGTAAAATTCTTAAATCCCTAGGCAGGAAATGGATTTGGGCTTAATTATTACCACACTGTTAAGGAGAATGACATAACAGGCCTTTCTTAGGATAACTTTTTAACTGAGTGTTTTGAAAACACGTATGTTATCACATGACTTCTCAAAGTCCATCTGAACCCAAGAGTTCATTAATAAGTTCAAGATCAACTATTCTTCATTTACATTTATCAGGAGACCACAGGCTTAGTTGAAACGCATAGTTTTCAAAAGAATTTAAGAAATTTCTTTCTTTGAATAAAGAAAGCAGACTATGCAGAGGTTTTTTTTTTTTTAATCTCTCTCTCCAATTCCTCAAACCATAATGTTCCTAAATATAAGAAAATAGTTTAGCAAATCAGGAATACTGTCAGATTTATGGAAGATACAGTGCACATAAGAACTTCATGTTACCTGTATGATATGGTAGCTGAGGAACATAGCCAAAGAATCACTTCTGTAGGAGGTCAAGATATTTTCCTACAGTCAAAGCTTCTTCACATACTCTTCCCATATTTTTTATGAAAAAAATAAAAATTACTTGAGGATATAGTCCAGCAAAACAAAAAAGGAAAAGGAGGGGTAGTGTGGGTTCATACAAACAGTGGAACTAAGCAGAAATTAACTAAGAAGAAATTCCAGTAAAAAAAAAAAATCTGTGCAGCAATCACAGAAAGAAATGAGACCAAGTTAAACGAGACAAAAGGTGCCACGCTACTTTCAAGAAGACAATAGAATCTATTACGTTCTTTAAATAATGTTTTAAATAATCAGATAAAAGCATATGTCTCTGTTGTTAATAAGGAAAAAGAGACAATTAACATTTCCAAGAATTGAAAAAAAAGGCTGCATAAGAAAGTCAGGATTCATATATAAAAACACTAAATTTGTTACAGAAGTAGGGAGCTGAAGTAATGGATACTAAAATGTGAAATTTGCTGAGGAGAGAAGTCATTCAGATGGAGGACAGAGAGAACCTATGTTTCCAGCCGGGGCAGTTGGTGGTTCTTCTTAGGTGAGAGTGAAACATTTTACCAAACTATGAACTTTTGTACCTTAAACTCAGACCCTTTGCTAAATGGAATTATGACCCTAAAAAAATGGTAGAGAAAAGTAAAGTATTTCTTGAAGCCTTTAGGTATGTCTTGTAAAAAAGACCAACATAATCTGAAGTTGGTCCATCTTAAAAACAGAGCAGAAGGAAAATACCGCTTTGCCAAGCATGGCCTTTTCTGTTTGTGGCTTGCAATATAAGGTAACAATGAATAGCATTAGAAAAGCTGTGCCTGGGTGGCTCAGTGGGTTAAGCCGCTGCCTTCGGCTCAGGTCATGATCTCAGGGTCCTGGGATCGAGTCCCGCATCGGGCTCTCTGCTCAGCGGGGAGCCTGCTTCCTCCTCTCCCTCTCTCTGCCTGCCTCTCTGTCTGCTTGTGATCTCTGTCTGTCAAGTAAATAAATAAAATCTTAAAAATAAATAAATAAATAAATAAATAAATAAAGATTTAAAGAAAAGCTGTATAGGGGCACCTGGGTGGCTCAGCAGGTTAAAGCCTCTGCCTTCGGCTCAGGTCATGGTCCCAGTGTCCTGGGACCCAGTCCCGCATCGGGCTCTCTGCTCGGCAGGGAGGCTACTTCCCCCTTTCTCTCTGCCTGCCTCTCTGCCTACTTGTGATCTCTCTGTCTGTCAAATAAATAAATTAAATCTTAAAAAAGAAAAAGAAAAAAGAAAAGCTGTATAAGTCATCTGCACAGGTGGATGGAGCCCCACCTGAAGTCTGATTTAAATGCTACACTACACACACACACCAAGAGGGTATAAAAAGTTTATTACTACACAACTGAGATCTCTGGGGAGAGCAGGGTGGTCCTCTTGAGCAGGTCCAGAATGGCGTGGAAGAGCCGAGATAGGTGACTGGTCTGGGTTTTTATTGTGGTTAGGGGGTGGGGCTGGGAAGAGGGTTTGTGCGTGGCAAGGGAATTGCATTCTTTGAATCTCCTACTGGCGCCAAAGAAGGAAACACCTTGTTTTCTTATCAGCTTGTCCAGATGTGGGGGGCACAAGGGAAGAAGAAGAGTTGAGGCTTAAAAGCTGCGAGCAATAACACTTTTAAAAAATGGATTATTCTCATTAGAAAGGACAGCACTTAATGTTCTACTCCACATAAAGTAAAATGAGCAAAGGCAGGAAAGCAATAGACTTAGCAGAAGGTAAGATCAGTTAAACTGGGTCCCTAAGTCTCTCCTAAGAAATTCTTGTAAGAATTCTCTGCTTAGCAAAGGGGGGAAATCTGGCAGCACTGATCACATTTAGGATGGGGGTTTCTTCCCTTCTAATAAGACTTTTGTTTTACTCTGTCTTGAGGAAGGATCATAAACAAAAGGCAGAAGAGAGAAGACAGGATTTCTCAACAGTGATGTGTAGACTAGGGTCTTACCTTTTATTATTATTTTATGAAATTTCTACAAACAGATACATGGAAGCCTACTTAGCCAATAAGGGAATCGCATGGCCAAAGAAAATTCAAGCATAGTGACATCAGCCTGAGACTGTTCAATTTTTTTTAAAAGATTTAATTAATTAATTTATTTGACAGAGATCACAAGCAGGCAGAGAGGAGCTGGGGGAAGCAGGCTCCCTGCTGAGCAGAGAGCCCCAGGTGGACCCTGGGATTATGACCTGAGCCAAAGGCAGAGGCTTTAACTCACTGAGCCACCCAGGCGCCCTTGTTCAATTTTTAAGGCAATACCAAGATTCTTGAACTTCCCTGAGGTGAAGTGAGCTGCTACATCTTTGTAGCTTCCAGAACTCTCTAGGGACCATCTGAACTGTAGCTTTAGAGCACGATTAACGAACACCAAGGAAATCATCAGGAACATCATGGATGATGGACAGAGAAAATCCTTCCAGAGAGCAGAATTAGCAAGCCTGCAGGATGTGGGCCAGTCCTCCTCTTCTTCAACTAGGGTATTTAAAAACTGAAGTTACCCTGTCCTTCTCCACCATTATATATGTTGGGTATATTTAGGATGAATAATTATCTTTTGGACAAAACTTCTTAGACAACAAGGGACCATATTAATTATGATAGAAAGATTACAGTGTAAGTCCAAAGATACAGTAGAGCTTCATATAGTAACTGATGATACTTGGAATTTTCTCCTTTGAAGATTGGCTAAGTGTGTTGTGTAGGATTGGGGATTTCTGAAAGTTCCTGTGTGGGACAAAGTATTTGTATAGATGTTGGGTAGCAAAGATAGACCCTGTTTGTTGCCTACTCAATAATTTCTCCTCCTGTATCCACTCTAGCAATCCCAAATCATATTCAGCTATCACTATGCATTGTGTGGGCTTCACCCCAACTCAGGGCATGAATGGTGATTAGTTTATTCAATCATGGAAAACCTATTCTCCTTACCAGCGGTTAAATGACTTCCTTCCTGACTTTGTATGTTGTCTTATAAGGATATAATGCAATGCTGAGGGGAAGCCATGAAAATTGTAGAAAGCCACACCCAAAGCCTAAACATTCTTTAAATTCAAAATTATTCATTAGGTAATAATAATTAATATTTTTTATTGCAATAGGATTCAATCCTGGCCAAGGAAATGTAAGGGAAAAATCTTCTTGGGAGGGTTTCTAGTAAAAAATGTCCTCACTCTTTAAAATGGATATAGGTAATAACTTGTTCCTTCTTGACTTTGTATGTTGTTCTATAAGGATATATCAGAAGCTCCTACTGTTACAATGCAGTGCTGAAGGGGAAGCTGTGAAAACTGTAGAAAATCAAACCCAAAGCCTAAACGTTCTTTAAATTCAAAATTAACTTACAGAGTCTCCTTATTATGGGAGGCAATAAACCCTTCACTGTTTTAGAGATTTTTAGCTAGATTGTCTGTTACTTATAGCCAAAGGCAATCTAATGGAAACCCACTGATATAACTTTGTAAATGCTGTTTGTTTCTTAAATATTCAGAACATATAGAAGGACACAGAATATGTAATAGTTATAAAACACAGTGTAATTATCAGAAATCTTTTTGATGTTCTTTCAGCATTGGTGGGTCAGTGGAATCAAGAAATAGAAAATTTAGTGCATTATTTCAAGAGTGTGTCAAGCGTCCTTGTGTATTTCTGCTTGCTCTCCTTTGTGCTTCTGCCATCACCATAAGAACATGGCCAGGCTAGCCTGCTGGAGGATTACAGACATGTGGAGCAGAGATACAACCTGACACCAAACTAGATGGGCTAACACGAGCTGCCCCCACCTCCAAAGAGAGAGCAGGGTGGCATAGCCACCTAACCAATCACTCCAGAAGCATAAGCACTAAACACTAATGTTGTAAGTCACTGGAATATCTCAACTGTTTCTTATGCAGCATTATTGTGGCAACAGATAGCTAACACAGGTTGCTCCCATGCATTCTGAGTCTCCTTGGTTCAGGCACATGGTAGGATTGCTTTCCCTTCATCAACTGAAGTGAAGCATGGCCGTGTGACTTGCTTTAACAAGTGAAATGTAAATAGATATAATATGCCTCTCTTCTGGGTAAAGGAACTTAATTACCCATGTAAGAACAAGGCAGTTCATCTCTCCTGTGCGTGTTGATGGTACAGGCACCGATTGAAATAGAATTGCCATTAGCCTGGGCCCCTGAGTGACTGCAACAACCAGGAACTACCTTGTTGACCTGTACAGGTACATGGCATGAACTAGAAGTAAATTTTTATTCTGCTGAGGCATTGAGCTTTGAGGGTTGTTCATTATCACAGTATAATGTAGCCTATGCTGACTGATGCAGGCTGTCCTAGCAGATTTCATTGCATAGGTGACATTTGAGGTTGGACTTGAAGGTGAAGGATCACTTGTGTGCTATCCACAAAAAAATGATGTAGTCAGTGAGAACAACTAAAGCAAAGACCCTAAGCCAGGAGTGTGCCTAACATATTCAAGGAGACCTATGTGTAGAGTGGAGAGAGGGGGGAAATAGCAGGTGGTGAGGCTGGGGATGTGAAGAGGGTTTTCAGGTCATGTAGAATCATGTAGATCTTCAGTTCATTCTGAAGACTTTGGATTTTAATCTGAGTGAAATATGGAGAACTTGCAGGAGTTTGAGCAAATAATGACATCTGACTTGAATTTTAACAGTATAGAATGGACCACCAGAATCAAAGCAGGAATAGCAGTTAAAGCTGGAATCTAGCAAAAAGATGACAGTGATGGCTAGGACCAGGTGGCAGCTGTGGAACTGATAAGAAGTGATTGGGCTTTGGAGGTAGCATCTACAGGATTTTCTTAAGGGTTGAATGTGGGATGTGAGAGAAAAAGAGAAGTTGAGAATGACTCCAAAGTCATTGGTCTGATGCAAAGGAGATGCGGAAGCAGAAAAGGAAGGTCTTAAAAGCCAGCAGGAAAGCGCGCATTTTATGATGTAACCAAGGAAAACTATTTTGGGGTTTGTGATAGCAAGACTTGGAGATTATGTATGAAGTGAGGAAATGAATATAGTAGGGAGATTAATCTATAGCATACAAAGAGGGTGGTGACAGATTAGAGGGGGCATGGATACAAAAAGGTATCCCAAGATGGTCCCAGAAACATTATCCAGGAATGGCTCCAACTAAGTGTGACAAAGGAGAGGGCAGGAGGGAAAGTCAAGAAGAGGGCAATGAGGAAGGAGAAAGATGACAAAAGGGCACATTCTGCTTAGAATGAAAATTAACTTGCAGTGAAGGAAAGCATTGTTGTGGTCCTCCAAAAGATCCAGGGAGAGGGCTGCTTCTCTCTTGCTTTAATCAGATGATGCAAATATCTCCAAAAGCCAGTGACTAAAATAGGCAACACAGACCACTGCAGGGGTTCCCTCCTCTCTTTGGCTTCATGCTGCTTTAGTTTAGATACTGTTTCAGTGGTAAGCAGAGGAAGAGTAGAGTAGGCTTGAAATAAATTGACTATGTTCAGCAATAAAGAAATAAATGTAGTTAATCCACTGATAAAGAAGTAATGCTTTGACCTTATCGGAGCAGTGATAATAATAATCCCTTATCTTTGTAAGGTACTACATGATAGAAATAAAACTGTCTGAAGATTCCAAGACACCAAGGTATATTTTTATATCCAAACCACATTTTATTCTAGGTATATATTCTGAACTAAGTCTTTCATGAAAAGAGTAACAACAATGACAACAAAACAACATTGAAAAGAATACAAGAAAGCTTATCCTTCTTTTGAGAGACATAAAAATTCCTAACCCATCCTAGCCTTCTGTCTTGCTGGCTAAAGATGGAACTTATTGAACTAGCAGGCAATTTGTCTTATTTATATTGTAAGTGTGAGAACTGGTAAGCTCATGCATGATATAGAATCCAACCTTCTTAGATGGCCTTAAGGTTCTTATGGTCTGGCCTCTGTCACCTCTCCAGTGTCACCTCACTACTTCCTCCTCACTCTAGGACTTCAGACACACAGCAGCCCTTCTCCTGATTCTCAGTCACATCAAGCTCTTGTCCCCATGAGAACCTTCACACACGTTGTTTCTTCTCCCTGTGCTGCTCTTTGCAAGGTTTTCCACATGGCCAGCTCCTTCCAGTCAGGATCCAGGCTAGAAACAGAATTCACTCCAGATGGTCCATGTGGGGGGACTTCAGAGGTGGCAGCTGGGTTAGGGAGCTAAAGGTGAGGCTCCCAGGGACTAACAACACCAGGAAGCCATTATCATACCTAGGGTTGAAGGAACAAGAGGAGAAAGTGGTATTATCTGAGCCTAGTATAAGCTAGACCCATGAGGAAGGAATGTTTTAGTGGGAACAGTAGTTGTAAGGACATCAAAGCATGGAGGCAGGGCAAGGAGAAACCTTAACATCTCTATCCTTCTGCCTCTCAACCTAGCCAGTATCTCACTTAGGGAGAACTGAACGAGAAGCCTGAAGGCAAGGAGCACACATGATGCCATCTATTGGGCACAGACAGGGTTGAGAAAGGCAGAAAATGGTCAACGGGGTACATGGGTGTGGGTGGGAGAATCAGAGATAAATCAGTACACTGTTCTCGAGTTCTCTGTTTAATTATCACATCCCCATAAAGGCCTTCCTTGACCATCCTTTCTTTGGTCTTGACTAGGTTCCTTCTAGTACTTTCAATTCATTTCTTTCTTGTCTATAACTATAGCTGTCTCTAATTCTTTATTGTTCAAATGCTCTTTTCTCATAATGGATGGTAAAGCATCATCAGGGAAGGCACCTGTTGCTTTGTTCTGGGTAACTGGTACCTGGTACGGGTGCTTGGTACTTAGTAGACACTGACATATCTGCACAAAGACAAAAGGAAGGAAGGAGAAAGGGGGAGTGGATGGAGGAAAAGGAAAGTTCTCCTTTGAGAGATTAAAGTGTATGTGTGCGCACAAGTGTGTGCATGCTTACACATGTGTACACATTCATATCTTCAAAATCTTCAGTTATTAAAAACAAAACAGAAACTGTTTTTAAAAATTAAAAACAGAAAAATACAACAACGAGTTGAGAGGAGATGATAAAATAGAATTTATTGATGGTTTACTTGGTACCAGACCCTTTTCATGTTATTTCACTTAAACCTTGTGAAAGTTCTGAAAGACAGGGAGTGTTATT
This sequence comes from Neogale vison, assembly GCF_020171115.1. Classification (NCBI taxonomy): domain Eukaryota; kingdom Metazoa; phylum Chordata; class Mammalia; order Carnivora; family Mustelidae; genus Neogale; species Neogale vison. The sequence continues at coordinate 113,182,219 of NC_058095.1, read as the reverse complement.
CCCATTTTTTATGTAAGCAAACTGGAGTTCAGGGACTTTAAGTGACTTATTAACATGGTTAAGTCACAAGGGGTGTTTAAACCCAGTTCACACAGATTGAAACCCTGAGTCTTTTCCTTAACTCTTGGAAACACTGGGAATTCTGTGGAAAACATTCAGGACAGTGTATCTTTTCTCTTCTCAGAAGACCAAGCATAATCATTTTCAGGCTTTGATCTTAAAACAATCCTTATCTCTCTCTCTTTATCTAATCTATCTAAAAGTGGTTTTTGTGAAAGGTCATTTAGCAAGGTGCTTTGTTTATGGGAGAAAAAAACCAATTGTGCTATAAAGATGTTCATCCTTGAGAACAAAGGTAGACAAGTAATAGATTGGATGTTAATTGAGGCAGATACCTATGAGAATAATTTGAAGTAATCTGGGAGTAGTAAATGGTATTGAGCACTCTTTCCCCTCCTAATAGGCCCTACTGCAGTTGTAAAAGCAGCAAGAACCCCATAATGGAACCTCCATTCTGTTACAAAAGAGAGTCCTTCAAACAGATCAACTATTTGAAGCAGACTCTTACATGCCATAAAGTAAACAATGTACACAATAATTATCTCACTTCATTGTCATTTAATTTTTACAGCAACTATCAACTATCAACTATCCACAGCATTCATGGGTTTAGGAACCGGGAGTGAATACACAACTGATGCGCAAGCAAGATGAAAAGATGCAAATTATATATATGGAATGACTGAAGTAATAACTTGCATAAGTAGCACACTGATATGAATTCAGAAGAGAGGAATATGTTGGAACATTATAGTTTGTCTATTATCTTTTCTGTTCCATTTTAAATTATCCTCCTTTCTAGGAAATTTATTATTAATAACATTTTCATTCTATTTCCCTTCTTTTGAAATGTTTGGGTAGTCTAATTCTGATACCAGAGAATTTTCTCTATTTTTATCTTGTGTTTTAAGCATAAAACAACTCTTTCATTTTCCCCTTTGAACAAGTTAAATGTTAGGCTCTTGCCCTGCACTGAAAACTCATGGAGTATAAATACCAAAATGTAGGAAGGGTTATACTGATTTGTTAACCAATGCTGATGAGCTAATTTGAGTTTCAAAAAATACTGCCTTTACTGACTTAAAACTAGCTTTTTAAATACTATCTCAAATTAGAACTTTATTTATTTTTTAAATTTATTTTTCTTTTTTCAGTGTTCCAAGATTCACTGTTTATGCACCACACCCATTGGTCCATGAAATACATGCCTCCTTAATACCCACCACCAGGCTCACCCATCCCCCACCTCCCTCCCTTCCAAAATCCTCAGTTTGTTTCTCAGCGTGCACAGTTAAACTGTAATTTATTTCTAAATAACTGAATATTTGAAATAAGACTGTCTCAAGAGCATGTCTTGTGCCATGTCAAGCAATTAATTTCAGCTCCATCTTTCATTATCATTATATTTCGTGACAGTTCTCTAGAAAGATAAATACATTTTACGACCAGATTCTGCTTCTAGTAAAGCTATCAACTCAACAGATTTGTATGTTCCAAAGATATATGCACCACTATACTATCCTCTTTTTTCTCTCTCTGAGAGCTGGGATTGTGCCTCCTTTCCTTAAATTTGGGTGGAGCCTTGTGACTGTCCTGATTGTAAACCAATACTACAGAAGTGAAGCTATTTGGCCTCTGAGTCTAGGACATAATAGAGTTACAGCTCTGCTTTATTCTCTTTCTTGGATGTGTGCCCTCAAAACCCAGCCACTCTGCTGTGAGGAAGGCCAGACTAAGCCATGTGTGAAGACTGCATGAAGAAGGCCACATGTAGAGAAACTGAGGCCCCCAGCCAGTGGCCGGCATCAATGACCAGACATATCAGTGAAGAAGCCTACCGTTGACTTCATCAGTCTTTGAGCTGCCCTCACCTTACACCCAGTGGAGTGGAAATGAGCTGTCCTCACTGAGCTCTGGCCAGGGGGCAGATTCATGAGCAAAATGGATATTAGTCTTGTTTTCAGCTAAGTTTTGCTGGGGTGTGTTGCAGAAATACTAATTGTTCAGTCGTATTACCCACAAATTAAATGGATAAGAGCCAACTCGCTTTTCTTCTAAATACAAAGATAACTAAGTATTTAACATTTGATGCTTTGCCACCTCTCATTAGAATCTCAAGCAATTAGGAAATACTGTCTAGGATCAGCATCCGTAAGATGATCCAGCTCTGGGTTGTTTTTTTAAACAGTGATAAGGAGATATGGTGTAAGAAAGAGTAAGATACCTTCCTTTCAAACAACTTCAAACATTTGGTCTAAAACATTTTAATTTCCCTGCCAACTGCTTTTATTTTTAAGACTTTATTATTTTTAGAGCAGTTTTAAGTTCATAGAAAAATTGAGAGGAAGTGCCAGAAAATACCCATACACCTTCTGCTCTTACACATTCATAACCTCCCCCATTATCAACATCCCCCACCAGAGGGGTACATTTCTTACAAATGATGAACATACACCGACACATCATAATCACCCAAAGTCAATAGTTCACCTTAGGGTTTACACTTGGAGTTGTACGATTTATGGGTCCAGATAAATGTATAAAGTATGTGTCCATCAACACAATATTGTAGAGTATTTCTGCCCCAAACACCCTCTGTGCTATGCCAATTCATCTCTCTCTCACCTCAACCCCTGGCAAACACTGATTTTTTTACTGTCTCCATAGTTACAACTTTTCCAGAATATCATAGAGCTGGAATCACACAATATGGAGTCTTTTCAGATTTGCTTGTTTCACTTAGTAATATGCATTTAAATTTCTTCCACGTCTTTTCATAACTTGATAGCTCATTGCTTTTTAGCACTGAATAATATTCCATTGTCTGGATGCGCCACGGTTTATTTATCCATTCGCCAGCTGAAGGACAATTTGCTTGCTTCCAAGTTTTGTCAGTTATGAATAAAGCTGCTCTAAAGATCTGTATACAGGTTTTTGTCTATAGTTTCCACCTCCTTTGGGGAAATAGCAAGGAGGATGATGCAAGTCATATGGTAAGATTGTATATCGTTTTGTAAGAAACCACAAGACTCTCTTCTAAAGTAGCTGTACCATTTTGCACTCACACCAGCAATGAATGAGAATTCTTATTGTTTCACATGCTCACTAGCATTTGGTGTTGTCAGTGTTACAGATTTGGGGCATTCTAATGGGTGTGCAGTTGTATCTCATTGTTTTAATTTCCCTTTCCCTAGTGACATATAATGTGGAACATCCTTTCATATGCTTGTTTGCCATCTGTACACCTTCTTTGATGAGTTGTCAGTTAAGATCTTTGACCCATTTTTTAAATGGGTTGTTTAATTTCTTATTATTAAGTTTTTTTTAAAAAAAGATTTTATTTATTTGAGAAAGAGAGGTGGGGAGGAGCAGAGGGGGAAGGAGAGGGACAAGCAGACTCCATGCTGAGAGTGATTTTGATGTGGGGTTTGATCTCACAACCCTGAGATCCTGACCTGAGACAAAACCAAGAGTGGGACACTTAACTGACTAAGCCACCCAGATGCCCTTATTAAGTTTTCAGAATCCTTTGTATATTTTGGATAATAGTCCTTTAGTAGATGTATTTTTTGCAAATATTTTCTCCCAGTCTGTGGATTATCTCCTCCTTGTCTTGGCATTGTCTTTCCCAGAACAGAAGACTTTCTTTTAATTAAGTCCAACTTATCTATTTCTTTCTTGCATAGAAGGTAACTTTGGTGTCATATCTAAGAAGTCATTACCATACCCAAGATCATTTAGGTTTCTCCTATACTGTCTCTAGTTTTATAGCTTTGCTTTTTAAATTTAGGTCTATGATCCATTTGGAGTTAGTTTTCGTGAAGAGTGTAAGGTCTGTATCTAGATTCGTTTTTTTTTTTTTTTTTTGGCATGTGGATATCCAATTGTTTCAGCACCATTTGTTGAAAAGACTATCTTTATCCTTACTTCATTGTGTTGCCTTTGCTCCTTTGCCAAAGATTAGTCAACTATATTTATGTAGGTCTATTTCTGGACTATCTATTCTGTACTATTGATCTATTTGTCAATTATTTTGCCAAGCCCACAATCTTAACTACTATAGCTTTAGTAACTACTATAGCTTTAGTAACTACTATAGCTTTATAGTAACTACTATAGCTTTCTAATAACTACTATAGCTTTGAAGCGGGTAGTGTGTGTCCTCCAACTTTCTTCTTCAGTATCATGTTGACTGTTGTGGTCTTTTGCCTCTCCATATAAACATTTGAATAAGTTTGCTGATATGCACAAAAGATAATTTGCTGGGATTTGGATTTGGACTGCATTGAATCCAAATGTCAAGCTGGGAGGAACTCACACTTTAACAGTATTAAGTATTAAACTTGCTTAATTATTCCTTCAGGGAAAAAAATTTAAAAACCAAAGAATTAAATTTGTATTCCCCATTTAGAAACCATATAGTTTTTCACTAAATAAGTTCTAGTAGCTCTATTTTTAATTTCTTAAGGAATCTCCTTGGAGGGGAGGGGAATGGGGGGTTGGGTGAGCCTGGTGGTCAGTATTAAGGAGGGCATGTACTGCATGGGGCACTGGGTATGGTGCATAAACAATGAATTTTGGAACATTGAAAAAATTAAATTAAAAAAAAAGTTCTTAGTGATCCTACTCTTTGCTATCAGTCTACTCATCTGTAGCATAGAAACAAAACCAATACTTTTGCACTTTATAAATCCTGTACTCTTTTCCACGGGTATAAGCCTCTCATTGGGAAGTCACAATGGTGGAGCATTGGGGTCATTTATAGTGAAGATTATAAGTTTTGGCTAATACTTACATGAATTCACAATTGACTTTGTTCAAAATTTTCTTGGAGTAGTGCCGCCAAGTCAGTGAGGGGAGTGAGGAGGTTTTGCAGTGAACAGATCTAGGTTCAGATGCTGATTCTACCACTTGGGTATATTGTATTGTAGACACCCTATACTGTCAACTGGTTTTTGTTTGTTTGTTTGTTTGTTTTCCCTACACTAACTACATAGATTAGGCCTAGAACATGCTGTGTAACAATGATTTTTGAATTGGGAATATCAACTTTTCTGATCCAAATGTTAATATGGGAGTGGATATTATGCTAAACTCATCCTTTAGTGAATTATTTTAATAGTGGCTTTTTTTCTATTCCTAGGCTGGACTTGCCCTTGGACTTGCACAAATAAATAGCAATAGTGATGCCATCTGTAGTGAGGTTAGAATTAAATTCTATAAAGAAAGCTACCTATCTGGGATATCTAATGTGTAGATATGGGCTCTATCTTGTCTAAATATTTGTCTACAATAATATCTGGAGGGACTGAAGCTTCATCAAAGCCATGTAAAATTATCAAAAAGAGAATTCACCTTATTAAATGTATGCTTCATGTATTCTAGCATATAGTTAATTTAAGAATAATTTATTTAATAAAAGAGAGCCTTATAGTGTTCTAACACTAATCTTTAATTTTCTATTTCTGTAAGTTGGGACCCATATGTGCTTAAAAGACTTTCCTCTTTTCTAGTTTTGTTGGATTTCTCTTCATCTTGAGTCAACCATGTTCTAATAATGCTTTTCCATTAACTTGTTGCAATTTTTTCAAGGCTGACATAATTACATAAGATTTTTTCAATAGAATTCTTGGATAAGAATTTTTTCCAATATTGCCTATAAGAGGGAAGTAACATCACCAAGATGGAGACAGACATAGCTTATTCCTCACTTTGCTTTCCCTCACAAAAAGAATAACCAACAAATATTCAAAAATAAGTCATCACTGAGAGAATTCTAGAACATGGGGGTGAGGATGAAGTATCCCCTATACCACAGAGACCAAGAGAGAGTGCATCAGAAGGGTAAGAAAAGCAGCTACATGTTGAGCACATTGCCCCTCTCCTAAGCCAGTGCAGCACCATCCAGAGATTTCCCTTGAGCCTCCAGTTTTTTCAGTGGGAAAAGAGAACCTAGGGGAGACAATTGGCAAACCCCCACCAGCATTATGCTCACTTTGGGAGAGCCCATACTCTGATCTTGCACCCCTGGGATTGCAGGAGAATCTGCAGGTCTCAATCATGGGGAGCCTATGATGGAGAAGGTGGGAGGGGCTGCAACAACCAGCACATGGATTTTTGGAAGCTGAGTTCACACCTGCAGTGCCCAAGCAGTAATCTCCACCAGCAGATTTGCACATCCGCAGAATTAAGTTGGGGTACAGTCTGATTGGGAAATAGCAGGGTACAAATCTGCCTGATTTGGATCCTTGAATGAGGACTTTTGAGCTCGGTTTGCTCTTACCCAGGCAAGAAGCTGAGTCACAGCCTTACCCACTGTGAAGAGTATCTTTGGCCCCATTTGACCAGAGGAGCTGGTGACAACTCCTGGAGACAATGTGGGCCAGTGGTGTTCAAGCAGAGAGGAGGGCAACAAACCTGACTGCAAGGGAACAAAGCCAGTACCAGGCGTTGATCACTCCATGCTGTACACCATGGGCAGGGCCATTCATTCACAGCCACGGCTGAGGGGAACACCTGGCCCCTCAGCCTGAGAGCTTGTTTGGAAAATTGAAAGTAGCAACAAACAGAGCTTTGCGAGATTACGAGCTGCCTCTTCCACTGTTCCTGGGAAGAAATCTAACTCGTTGCCCCTCTAATTCCTGAAAACAGCCTTCATCTTGTTTGACCAGGGAACCTACCCAGAGCACAGAGAAGTTGCATTGCCCATTCAACAGCCCCATGGAGAGTGGTGCTTGAACAGAGAACCCATACAGTGGCTTTCCATATCAACAGAGCAAAACCGGTGGCCTCAGTTTACACTCTGACCTGGTTTGGGCCCCCCAAACAAAGAGCCATCTGGCCCTGGGTCCTATCTTGGTGACCTCCAGGACAAGGAAGCTAATTCATAGCTCTCCTATTACTGAATACAGTGCCCAGTCCTTGACCAGAGAATCCAGGCAACTGCAAAGCCCATCCTATGGCCTCACTTGGCCAACAGCAGTCCTACCCACCTGTTCTCATCCAGTGACACACATATCCTATCCCCATTTTTAGAGTTTGAACAGTTGCTTCACCTCAAAATAGACCAAAATGGTAGGCCCCACGTGCCCATTACTCAAATATATATATGCCAACATAAGAAATCAAGAATCACAAAAAGGTAAATATGACACCATAAAAGAAACTAATAAAACTCTAATAACTGACCCTACAGAAATGGAGATCTATGAACTATCAGACAAAGAATTCAGAATAATCCTCTTAAGGAAGTTTAGCAAACAAAAGAAACACAGACAACTAAACAAAAGTAGAAAAATAATGCATGAGCAAAATGAGAAATTTGACAAGGAAACAGCAAACATAAGACAAATAAACAAAAACCAATCAGAAATCTTAGAGTTGAAAAACAGAGCAAACAAATGGAAGAATTTGAAACAAACAAAATCAGAATTGAGAGTCCACAAATAAACCTAAATATGACCAACTAGTATTTGACAAGGGAACCAAGAATATTCAGTGGTAAAAATACTGTCTTCTCAATAAATGGTGCTGGCTATTCACCTGTAAAAGAATAAAACTGGACCCATGTCTTCTGTGAATGAATCATTCACAGAAATTGACTAAAAATGGATTAGACTTAAAATGCAAGCCCTGAAAACCATGAAACTCCCAGAGAAAAACAGAGGTGTAAAGCTCTTTGGCATGAACCTTGGTAATGACTTTTTTTTTTTTTTTTTTTGGCTATGACACCAAAAGCACAAGCAAAAAAATAAGATAAAAAAATAAACAGGTAAAATGACATCAGACTAAAAAGCTTCTTACAGCAAAAGACACTATCACCAAAGTGAAAATGGGGAAAAATCCTTGCAAACCATATATCTGATAAGGGGTTAATATAAAAAACATATAAAGAACTGGTATAACTCAATAGCCAAATAGACAAACACAAATGACCCAATTTAAAAAATGGCTAAAGGACCCGAATAGACATTTCTCTAAGGAAGATATACAAAAGGCGAACACGTTCATGAAAAGATGCTCAACATCAGGAATCATTATAATAGGAGTCACCTGTTAGAAAAGTCATTATTAAAAAGACAAGAGATAACAAAAGCTAATGTGGATGCAGGGGGAAAAGGGAATTATTGTGGACTGCTGGTGGGATTATAAATTGGTGCAACCACTATGGAAAACAGTATGGAGGATCACCACAAAATTAAACATGGAACTACCAAATGATCCAGCAATTCCACTTCTAGGAATGCATTCAAGGTAACAAAAACACTAACTAGAAAAGCTATCTGCGCTCCTTGTTCATTGCAGCATTATTTATAATAGAAAAGACCTGGAAACAACCTGTGTGTGTCTACTGATGGACAAAGAGATAAAGAAGTTTTATTTATATATATATATATATATATATATATATATACACACACATATATTATAATATATAAGTAATATAAGTAATATATAAGTAATATAAATAAGTATAATATATATATTATAATATATAAGTAATATAAGTAATATTATTCAGCCTTAAAAAAACAAGGAAATCCTACCATTTGTGAATATGGATGGACCTTGAAGGCAGTGTACTAAATGAAATAAGTCAGACAAAGAAAAAACAAATGCTGGATGATCTCACTTATATGTGGAATCTAAACAATAAACAAACCAAACTCAGAAAAAAAGAGATCAGTCTTGTGGCTACTGGAGGCAGAGCATGTTGGGGGGAGGGAAAACTGAAGGAAGGTAGTCAAGTGTACAAATTTCCAGTATAAACTAAGTATGTATGAGGTGCATAGTATAAAGGATGGTGGCTACAGCTGACATTGCTGTGTGATACATAAGAAAGTTAAGAGGGTAAATTCTCTGAGTTCTCATCACAGGGAGAAAATATTTACCTTTTCTCTTTTTTTTCTTTCTTTTCTTTAACTGTATCCATATGAGAAGATGGACATTAGCAGAACCTATTGTGGTAATCACATCACAACACATGTAAATCAAACCATCAGGCTGTATATTTAAAACATACTGTGATACATGTCAGTTATTTCTCAAAAAAACTGGAGCTTGCTTCTTCCAATATGCTCTACAAAGAGCCTTCTCTAGTCAGTCACTCAGCAATCAACCAGGAATGTTCCAGCCTTGTTGTCCAGTCTGAGTGGCTCTGTGGGATCATTCTTCTGCTCCCTTCATATCTTATCTAAGCTGTGACGAAGTGATGAAGGCTCTTCTCTCCTTCCAGCATGAAAAACATTTCTGTGATTGAGTTTCCAAGCTGAAATTGATTCCATTCTGAGCAGAAATATGAATGTCATTTATGCTTTCTGGTTAAGACATCTTAGCTCATTTACACCCACTCTAACATGACTTGCATTTTAAGGGTTAGTGTATCCTGGAAAAATATCCTTTGGGATGATTATTGAAAAATAATTCCCAGATGAGGTAGGTTGGGCGGAACTGCATACCTCTCTTGGAAATTCCTACTGCATGTTAGAGATTTATGGGCTCTGGAAAGTCCTACAGTAAAGACATATAGCTTACCCTAAAATTTTCCCAACTCAATCTGAGCTGGCGATTTAATTTATTATTTTGTTTTTTCAAAATATCTTTTAGGCTTTAGGGACTCATTTCCTATGGGACACATTGGGAATGCTGATTTAAGGTTTTAAGGTAAAAATTGCTCTTATAAAGATACTCATCTAAACATCACACCATTCCTGAAATATATTCAGAGACAGGAATTTAATTTTACAGAAAAGGAGGCTAATTCTTCAAGCTGTTGAGTAAAAACAGAGATAGCTTTCATGTTACTGACATCTGGATAACTACTCTGCAGGCTGATGCGGAAGTGCTGATAGGGCATCATATTTGTAGCAACATGAATTTGGTTTGCTCAAAAAGGGAAATGCAAATCTCTGTGTTATGCATGTGTGTGCACGTGTGTATGGGTGTACCTGTGCCTATTTCTAGGTGCGTGGGCTTGAGTTGGTCCCAACTAAGATTCTGAAAAGATAGGGACAGTTGAACTCTACGCATGGTATGTTGGCATAGCTGGGTTCAAACCCCCAACCTGTGCTTCCAGAGCCTCCGACATCACAGAAACTGTGTTTTGTGGCCTGACAAGTAGGAGGTCTACTGGTTTGAGCACAAGCCCAGAAACACAGACCCTCTTGGTACTAATCCAGTACTCACAGTACTTTGGTAACTGTAAGGATAGAAGCCCTCTCAGTAATTTGGACTCCGATCAAAGAAAACAAGCCACTAGCTTCTTCCCATTTCATTATCCTTTGATGTATGAGAGCTATAGTGCTACGTTGAATCTTGCATCCCTTACAGAGGCAGTCCCAGTTGTTGGATGCAAGCTTACCAGACACCCATGGCAGAATTTTTCTTTGTAAAAAGTAACCACCAAAGGGCCGTGTGGTTTTAAAGGTTTTTATGCCAGTCAGCAAAGTTCCTGATTTCCTGTTGCAACTTATTAGTAGGACAAAATCTTGTTACATTGGACATTTCCTCCATAGAGTCTTCCTGGAGCTTCTGCTGATAAAACTTCAACAATCCAATTGTCTTTTATGACTTTAAGAGATCTTTTTATCACAGCTTCATTGCCTTCATAGCCAAAAGCTGTTTAGAATGGAGCTATTTTACCCAAACCGAAGTCTGATGAATATGCTTACATACCTATTATATAGGAATTTTAGCAGGGAGAATCATGTTTTCATTACTTCTAGACTTATTTGAATGATTCATAGAAATTGAAGTCTGAAGACTTCTGTGGTGCTTATTTTTCTTCTGTAGGTGATACATATGTTTATGGATCTGGAGGATTGGGTTTAGAATCCAGTTGAACCTTATAAAACATCAGGTTAAATCCTGACTTAGTTTGACACTTGTGTCCAGTTACCTAATGTAGAGAAATGGGAATGTATTGTTAAGTAGCCTATGGTATCCTTACATCAAAGCAATCGAGCAAAGACGATCCAATAAATATGTTACAAAGAAGAGAGGTCATGTTTTGATTGGGATGTTAACAAAGCCTGTATATTAATGCCAAAAATGGATGTGAGGCTCCTAGACAAACAATTAGTTCCTGAGTCTGGCTGCTGGTTGCCATCTTACATTCCACTCATTGCTATTCTTGCTTAACAAATCCCTCCCTTCTTTTCCAGAAGAGCGTAAGAGGAAGGGACAGAAAAATAAAACAAGCTGTAATCAGAGAGGGAGACAAACCAAAAGAGACTCTTAACCATAGGAAACAAACGAAAGGTTGCTGGAGGGGAGGGGGTTGGGGACATGGGGTAAGATGATGATGGGCATTAAGGCAGGCACATGATGTAATGAGCACTGGGTGTTATATAAAAGTGATGAATCACTGAACTCTAACTCTGAAACTAATAATACACTGTATGTTAATTGAATTGATATTTAAAAAAGACTGATCTCTGGGTTCATATAATTAGGTTTAAGATATACTACACATTTGGTATTGTGTGGAAAGAGAGTTTTACTGAGGAAACTGACTTGTCTAAAGTCACACAGTTATTCAGTAGAAGAGCTAAAATGAAATCAGTTCTCAGTTTAGTGTATTTCCAACTCTACCATCCTTCGTTCCTGTGCTGATGAAACCGAGGACAATGAGGGATAAGAGTGCAGCGAGGAAAGGTGTGAGGGATTGCTGCATAGCTTGGAGAACATGTTGAGGACAGAGAATTGCAGGAAATGTGCATGACCTCTATAACACACACACAAACACACTAGGATTATTGCAAGATATTAAGTTGCTTATGTTAAGTAGATACTCAAATGAAATATATAGTCCATAAAGCTATAATTGAAAGAGCTCTGAAAATGGAAAAACTGTGTTGGTTTGCAGAAAAATCATTTGATAACAACATCTGACTTGAACTCATATTAAAAAGGCTAATTATAGTCATAATTTTTCCCATTGTATGAATATTCATATTTTTGCTGTAATAATATTAATGTGTTTGGCTTTGGGGTGCTGGCTCAGATCTGCTAAGGGTGTTCCATAGGCACCCTACTGCCTTTCTAAAATCTGAAAAATTCTAATTTTGAAATACATCTGGTCTCAAGGATTTGAATAAAGGATAATTGGCTAATCTTTTAAAAACTGTTTTCAGGAACAAAAAAAGTTCATTATGACCAGTCAAACAATATAGAAAAATAGTGGAAGAAGATTAAAAATTCCAAATTCCACCACCCAGAAATGATCACTATCTACATCTGGTGAACATTATCTATGTTATTTCAGTATGCATTTACACATACAGCAGGATAATTAGGTGCAATTTTCTAAAATAAGATCATACTATATAGTACAAGAAAATATTTCTTCATCAGAAACACTACTAGTTTCTAAATTTTTCTCCATGTATAAAAAAAGACAGTGGAAACAACATATTAAAGTCATGATAAATGTATATATTTAGTTACAGTTAATTTTTAAGCCTTATCCTTTAAATTTCCATTATAAATATGAGAAAATTAATCCACTTATAATTTTTTAACTTCCTTTCTCTCAAACTCTCATTTTTTACATTCATATTCTCTTTTTTCATAATTCCCTCAGTTCTATAAAATTTGATAAATGAATTCTATATTGACTGAAAGCCATTTTCTTACAGCCTCTTCATTTTAGATTTTTTCTTTTAAATTTTGATTTATTCTTGGTTGAATATTGTCGATTTTTTTTTCCCAGTGAGGTATATGGTGTATGGTTTCTCTCATGTTGGAGAATGTCTGTTGATACTTTTATACCTGACTCAAACGACAACTCAGCTGGGTATAAAATTCTTGGGTCTCACTTCAAAGATTAATAACAAAGTTTTGTACACATCTTTTGGCATTAAATATAATTATGACATTTTAAGGCAGTGCGAGTTTCTACAAGGATTTCCATGTGATCCTTTCTTTATCCTTGAAATTTATAACTTTTCAAAGGTTTGAGACTTTCTTCATATAAAGAATGCCTTGCAATAATATATGGGATCTATGCATTGTTTGTTCTATTACTATTTTTAGGCCTCAATTAAATGATGATTGAACTTTGTTTTTAATATCTATAACTTTACTTCTAATCATTTTCCCTAGTTTTGAAATTGTTTTATATGATTTGTTTTACAAAACATGTTTTTAGTCATTTTTAGTCTACCAGTTGATTCTTAAATGGCTTTCAGGCCTACAGCAGTTTTTATTTTTCTCATCTGTTTCTGCCAGCTCACTTTTTATCTTTTATTGTTTCGTCATCCCTTCCTTGAGTTCTTACAACTTCTCCTTGAGCTGTCATTTAAGAAAAAAGCAGAATATCTTAAGTTCTTTTTAAGCAAATAATTTGTTCCAAATTCATATGTTCTTTACTTTGATAATTCCCAGGCTACTCCCAGGGTTGCCAGCTATCTGTGCTGCACAACTGCTCACCTTCAGATTTTATCAAGACTAGTCTAGCAGATGTACTTGTGCTCCACCACCTGGAGACACAAGACAAGTTGTCTCAATGATCATCTTGAAGGATCTGCTTTTCTGATTTAAGAGGAGAGAAGCAGGCCCCTCCTCCCCATGACAGAGTGAGAATAAGGAAGGAAAGGTGCAGATTTAGGACAGAAAATGCCATAGATGTTCATCAACTTCTTCCAGGGGCATTCTTCCTCTAATTTCAGACCACATACCCTTTGAAGGTAGTTGTGCAGTGACTAGAGGCAAATTCAGTTTTCAGCCATATCCTTTGCAAATTCTGTATTCCTTAGTACCTTGCTTTGGGAATATCAGGAGACTTGAAAGTTTGAGATCTCTTAAAACCGAGTTTAAAAGTTTCCCATTTTGAAACTAAGTTATACTTACTTTTAAAAAAATCTCTCTCATGGCTGGAGTCTGAAAATTTTGTGTCAACTCCTAGCATCCTTTCTAATTTTGGTGCAAATTTTATTTTATTTGGCCAATATCCATTATGGCTTGTGGTTTGTGTTACAACCAATTTTTATTTCAAAGAAATGGTAGTTTGACTATTTTTTCTTTTTTCCTTTTTCTTTTTGATGGATTTTAAGGCAAGGGAGAGTAGAAAATGCTCCATCATTTTAAACCAGATGTCTGTAAGTATATTTCATGGTTGTCTTATTGCATGCATCCCTTGAGGTTTCTCAAGGGAAGAAAACACTATGTTGCATTAAAATATGATCAATGATGCTGCTTTGTAAATGAAATTCTTCTTGTTTTAGGCCATAACACCATAGGGTAACTAACTTAATATTCATCCTCAGGACCCCATGTGTCCAATACTCCATGTGGCTCTCACTGGCAGCAAAGGGAGAGAGGGACCCACACACTAAATGAAAGCAGAATGATTTGGTGTATAAATTTGTATGCAAGTTATTTTATAATAATTATTTAAGTAATTATTTAAATGATCCATTAAAGTCTGCTCTTCATTAAATCTGTAATTCTCATTTCTACCTGGAGCATGCAACATTATAACTTACCTTCTACTTACTCTCTGTTGGGATTTAGCAAATAGTTTTAATATTGCACGGCTGGATTAGGTTATAGGGATGTTTTAATAAAATCGTCCAAAACTGAACTATAAATATTGTCCCTTTCAATTGCTCCAACATAAAATTTTGGTGTATTCTTTACTTTTCTTTGATGACACTTCAGTGATCCATTAGTGATTTCTATTGGCTTTATCTTCATGTGCATATTTGCTTCCTAGGGCTTCTGTAAGGAAGTACCATAAATTGGGTAATGTGAAACAATCGAAATCCATTACCTCACAATTCTGGAGGCTAAAAGTCTGAAGACAAAATGTGATGTAGGAATGGTTTTCAACCACTCTTCTGTTGCTGTGCATATGTTTAATGACATTTATAAATGTGACATACTCATTCATTCATTTTGATGGACATATCCAACAGCACTTACTATGTACCAGGCAGGACTCTTTTAGACACTAAACAAGAAACTGTGAACAAATAGACAATAATTCCTCCCCTAAAGAAGTTTACATTCCAGTAGTGTGGAGAGGTAATGAATAAGATATTTAAGTACCATATATACTTAAATATATAAAGACGTAAATAAGTTATATATATATATATATAATATATAGTACATAGTACATAGGATGTACTATATATAGTACATAGTATGTACATATATGTGCATAGTACATAGTAAGTGCTTATAGATATGTCCAAAATGAATGAATGGTTATGTCACATATGTAAATGTCATCAAGCATATGCATTGCAACAGAAGAGTGAAAACCACTTCTACATCACATTTTATGAAGGAAGGAATAGATACTAATTTATTTTAAAGACCCCTTTGAAATTACCAATCAGCTACCATGCTTGACTGTTGCTACCTCCTCACCCTCTCTCAAGATAAAGCTTTCCTATCAGTCTCTGTGGGGAACATAGAAGTGGATCAAGTCATTTTTGCCCATCATAGTAAAAGGTGTTTTATTTAAAAAGAAGGAAAGTGGGGACGCCTGGGTGGCTCAGTTGGTTGGACGACTGCCTTCGGCTCAGGGCGTGATCCTGGAGTCCCGGGATCGAGTCCCACATCAGGCTCCCAGCTCCATGGGGAGTCTGCTTCGCTCTCTGACCTTCTCCTCGCTCATGCTCTCTCTCACTGTCTCTCTCTCTCAAATAAATAAATAAATAATCTTAAAAAAAAAAAAAAAGAAGGAAAGTGAATTTTATAGAGGAATTCTTCTTTCCTCCATAATCACTGATTACGTTTTAAGAAAGAATTCCCATCCATAGGGCAGCTTTGGCTGTCCTTCCAAAATAAGTAGAGTCAATTTCAGGATGCAGTTCATCATTTTCAAGTATCAAGAGAACGGTGATAGAAGTAGACACAGTTCAACATTCCTTGATGAGTAAGGGGAAATAAGTTGCTAATGGTTACATGTCATTTACTTCTGAATATCTCAAGGGCAGGGTGAAGGAGGAGAAAACAAGATCAATTAGATAAGCAATGGATGAATTAGCCATTTAATCAAGTACCTAAGCTATGAAGCACACAGTTCTTCTAAGAGACACCATTATCCTTAATGGAGTTCTTTAGAGCATCTTCAATTTTTCTAATGAAGACAGAAAGCCCATCTTTAGTAAAGTGCTTCTCTTTGCTTGTTTGACCACAGATTATCTATTCCATTCAATCCCCTAGGGAGCTGATGCTCTCCCCCTTTGTTCCTTATAGAATTATATCAAGAAGGAATCTGTCCAAATTATTTAATCACATTATTCTTGCTCTGGCCAATATAAGTGCTTAAATATCCACACTTAATACTTTTCTTTCTAATGATATTCACTTATCTAAAATTACCCCTTAATTGATAAGATATATGAGCAAAAATACCATTAGGCAAAAATGTTAACTGAACTCAAACCATTTGGAATGTTTTCATGCCGACCTCTGAATTTACTTAATCTCCAGTGAGCACTAAAATGGTCGGATTTAATCTTTACTCCAGCTAGTCTGAAACAGCAAAAGAAATAAGGTTGAATAACAGGTGGCAAACAAGAAAGATATATTTTTTTTAATAAAATCTTTTTTTTTAAAGATTTTATTTTATTTATTTGAGAGAGAGAGACAGTGAGAGAGAAGAAAGATATTTTTGTTCTTTAATGTCCTCGCTGTACAAACTCTATGAGTTTTATTTGGTCCTGCATTTCTCAGTTTTGAGGAAGAGAAACATCCCAGTGCATTTGGAAATAGCAGTACTGTATATTTCATACAAGCTGGCTAACATAGTGTTGAAGATACCAACTAATAAGAATCATCATTTATTTTTAAATTTTTATTTATTTTTATTTAAATTCAATTAATTAACATACAGTATATTATTAGTTTCAGAGGTACTGCTTAGCAATTCATCAGTTACATGTAATATCCAGTGCTCATTACATCAATTGCCTTAATGTTCACCACCTTGTTACCCCATCCATCCACCCCCCTTTCCTCCAGCAACCCCACTTGTTTCCTATAGTTGAAACTCTCATGGTTTGTCTCCCTCTCTAATTTCATCTTATTTTACTTTTCCCTCCCTTCCCCTACGATCCTTTGTTTTGTTTCTTAAATTCCACATATAAGTGAAATCATATGATAATTTTCTTTCTCTAGACAGTTCTCCAAAGAAGACATCCAAATGGCCAACAGATGCGTGAAAAAGTGCTCAACATCACTTGGCATCAGGGAAATACAAATCAAAATCACAGTGAGATACCACCCAACATCAGTCAGAATGGCCAAAATTAACAAGTAGGGAAACGACAGATGTTGGCAAGGATGCGGAGAAAGGGAACCCTCTTACACTGTTGGTGGGAATGCAAGCTGGTACAGCCACTCTGGAAAACAGTATGGAGGTTCCTCAAGAAGTTAAAAACAGCTACCCTATAACCCAGCAATTGCACTACTAGGTATTTACCCAAAAGATACAAACATAGTATTCTGAAGGAGAGCCTGCATCCCAGTGATTATAGCAGCAATGTCCACAATAGGCAAACTATGGAAAGAGCCCAGATGTCTCTTTCTTTCACCAACAGATGGATATGAATGGATAAAGATACATACACACACACACAGACAATGGAATATTACTCAGCTATCAAAAAAATGAAATCTTAGCCTTTGCAGTGACGTGGATGGAAGTAGAAGTATTATGCTAAACAAAATAAGTCAGAGAATCACCATTTATTTAAAGCCAAGTTGATAAGGTATAATTTGTATATGGTAAACATTACTCTTTATTGTATACAATCTTGTGAATTTTGGCATATGTAAATGTCATGTAACCATCACCACAGTAAAGATAAAGATAATTTTCATCACTCTCCAGAATTCCCTCTTGTCTCTTTCGGAGTCAACACCCTTCCCTCCCACAGGCCCTGGCAACCACTGACCTCTTTCTTGTCCTTATAGTTTCACTTTTCCAGAATGTCATAAAATTAGAATTATACATTAGGTAGCCACTCAATTCTGGTGTCTTTCACTTATCATAAGACATTTAAAATTCATCCAGGTTGTTGCGTGTATCATCAGTTCATCCCTTTTATTGTTGAGCTGTATTTTATTATATGTATCTACCAAAGTTAGGTTGTTCTGTCATATGTATGTCCACTTACTAGTTATGGACAGTTGGTTTGGAGATTAAGAGTAAAGCCAATATAAACAAATGTGTACAAATTTTTCTGCATACATGTGTTTTCATTTTTTTAAACCTGGGACTGGAATTGCTGGGTTCAATGATAAGTGCATGTGTAACTTCATAAGAAACTGTCTGTCCTCCAGAGTGACTGTAACATTTTGCATTTCCATCAGTAGTGTACAAGAGTTCCAGATGCTCTGCATCCTCACTAGCACTTGGTATTGTAATTTAATTTTTTTTCAGCCATTTAATGGTGTGTAGTGATATCATACTATGGTTTTGTTTGCTTTTTCCTGTTGGCCAATAATGCTGAGCATCTTTCCATGTGATTATGTGCAATCTATCTCATTTTATGAAGTGTTTGTTTATACCTTCTGTCCATTTTTTGTTTTTTTAATTATTGAATGGTGAGTGCTCTTTAGTATTCCAAATACCAGTTATATCTTCCAGAGACTTTTTTTTTTACAAAGGCAGATGGACTTTGCACCCAAAATTTCGTTCAAGATGTCAAGACTGATGACACCGCTCATGCACCAACGGGTTAGGAAGAGATTTATTATTCACATAATGAGGCTTTCTAGGGACAGAAGGACAGGCTTCCTAGCAGGCCCAAAAATTGCTTAAGAGAGCATGGAACAAAGACTGGCTTGGGGTTTACAGTGTTAGAGAATGGGCTGAAGTGGAAGTTCCCATTCCCCTAACAGGCTTGCTTGGTTTAATATGCCACCAGTGTCGATGGAAGGAGCACCTGGGCTTCCTTATCAGCTTACACAGAGTGAGGAGAAGGCAGGAAAGGAGTGTGAAAGCCAACATCCCTCAGACACCAAAACTGGAGTCGGACTCTATCATACAACACCTTTATCAGACATGAGAATCACACTTTTCATATCAAAGGAAACAACTGGATAACATTTAAGACAGAAGATGTATCAAGAAAAAAAAAAAAAAGAAGATGTATCAAGGGCACAGATTGTGCCTAGCTCTTAAATACACTTAAAATCCTAAGAAGAAATTTCTTTTATCATCTGGAATTATATTTTTTGAGTCTTTTCTGAGGGAAATGTGCATTCTAAATGGACCAGATTCATGTCCTATGAAAACCAAAAAAAGCTGTGAATACAAGAAACAAAACATAATTATGAGAATTGTGAAATCTCTTCTCCTTATATGAGAATAGAACTGAATCCAACTGACCACTCACTAGAATCATAACACCATCCAGTCTTTTGTTAATATGCCTTGGATGGGTGGCTCTGTCCCAGATTCTGCATTTAATGGAAGATTTGAGGTCTGTCAGTTGAATGGTTGGCTATCAAGCAGCAGGTCACATGAGAAGAATTCCTGCAGGATGATTATAATTCAACTGCAAAAGTATTATGCAAATTTCCTTCACATGTCAAAAATGAATTGAATACCTACTGTGTGCCAGGCATTTGCTGAGATCTGCAGATTAAAAAATTAAGTAAAATACAATCATGGCTGTCAGGCAATTCAATATTTACTGGAAATGAAATACTTGAATCAAATCATTGTTGAAATGGCTGGAGATTGATTCTGAAAGGAATATAAATAAATGAGTAGACTGGCCAATCATCCTTATAACTTCACTCCAAACTGAACAATTTTTATTGGAACATGCAATGGAATATTTTTAGACCTTTTGTCAGAAATATGCAAGCTGACGTGGCATTTGGGAATCTGATTTTCAATAGGCATCATGAACCAGTATAATGAAGCATGTTCTATGAACTGACGAAATTCAATCTTTGAAACAGATAAAATGTGTTTTTATATCTCACTACATGCTATATTATAAAAGTAATATTTTTGTCAGACGTTTTCTTATATTTTTACCTAAATCTCTTTCAGTGTGAAGGTAGACATGTTATGAGCAACACTACAAGGAAAATATAGAAGAGAAGAAGAAAAGGAAGAAGTAACTTTATTATTTATTAGATTGTACTTAGGTTAGGGCATGCAGTAACCCTGGACAAATTAGTCATAATGGACACCAAGCATGCTAATAATGTGGCATCATTCAAACTGATCTTTCTTTCTTTCTTTTCTTTTTTTTTTTTTTTTTTGTATTTATTTTTAGGAGGGAGAAAAAGTAGGAGAATAAGATTACTGGCAACAAAACAATTATCAGCATCTTCTCTCTGGTTGAGGGCAATGGTTTTCAAAGTATGGTTCCCCAACTGAGAACTTGTTAGAAATGCAGATTCTACTATGCAGCCATCAAAAAAAACGAATTCTTGCCATTTGTGACAATGTGGATGGAACTAGAGGGTATTATGCTTAGCAAAATAAGTCAATCAGAGAAAGACAATTTTCATATGATCTCCCTGATATGAGGAAGTTGAGAGGCAATGTGGGGGGTTTGGGGAGTAGGAAGGGAATAAATGAAACAAGATGGGATTGGGTGGGAGACAAACCATAAGAGACTCTTTTTTTTTTTTTTAATTTATTAGAGCTTTTTTTTTATTTAATTTCTTTTCAGTGTAACAGATTTCATTGTTTATGCACCACCATAAGAGACTTAATCTCACAAAACAAACCGAGAGTTGTCTGGGGGAGGGGGGTAGGGAGAGGGTGGCTGGGTTATGGACATTGGGAAGGGTATGTGCTATGGTGAGTGCTGTGAAGTGTGTAAACCTGGTGATTCACAGATCTGTACCCCTGGGGCTAATAAAACATTATGTGTTAATAAAAAAAGAAAAAAAAAGAAAAGAAAAAAAAGAAATGCAGATTCTGGGACCTCACTCCAGACCTGCTGAGTCAGGACCTTTGAGAGTGAGGTTCACCAATATGCTGTAAAAAGTCTTCTAGAGGATTCTAGTATGTGTTAAAGCTTGAGAACTGCTAGTCTGGAGCAATTCAGATCTAGTCACAAAATCATACTCTTCATTCAGTGTCATTTCTTCATTCAGAAAAAAAGTCTTAGAGTTTGCCTACCTAAAAACCTTAGAAGATGGGGCGCCTGGGTGGTTCAGTGGGTTAAAGCCTCTGCCTTCGGCTCTGGTCGTGATCTCAGGGTCCTGGGATCGAGTCCCATGTTGGGCTCTCTGCTCAGCGGCGAGGCTACTTCCCCTCTTCTCTCCCTGCCTGCTTGTGATCTCTGCCTGTCAAATAAATGAATAAAATCTTTAAAAAAAAAAAAACAAAAAACCTTAGAAGATGGTGCAGTAGTCACCTACTGTTACTCAAGAATGTACTTTGGAGGCCCATGCCCTAACCCCTATCCTGGCTTCTATTATTACAACCAGCATTCCATCTGAACACATACTAGTAACTCTTCCTGACAAAGGAAATATCAAATATCCTGACAAACAAAATATCAAAACTTTCTATTTTGTTACATTTTCAGTGATATTTTAATGCCCCCAATACATTCGTATTCCCACCTTTCTGGCCCTTTGTTGTTCACTGTGACAAAGGGACAACTCTATAGAGCTATTCAGAAATCCCCTGAGGAGTGATGGGGAGGAAAGAGAGAACAGTTTTCTATGAATACAACTGTTGGTCTGTTTATCACTTCTTCCCTAAAAGTAGTTATAATTGTGAATGCTGTTGGCTCTAAGGAGAAAAACAGAGACTTGAATCACAAAGGTAATAAGATTAAGGGGTGAAGTTTCTTATAGATAATAATTTTTCATTTTAGTTTATGCCAAAACAAAATTAATTCAAAATTTATACAGATGGAAGAAAAGGAAGAAAGAGGAACAAAAGGGAGAAGGAAAAGAAGGACTATATTAAATTATAATTTTCAATGGAGCAGACTTCAAGGAACGTTATCAGGGATAAAGAAGGGCATACGTAATGATAAAAGAGGGGTCTATTCCTAAGAATACATAACAATCCTTAATGAGTATATACCTAGCAACAAAGCTTCAAAGTATGTAAGGCAAAAACAAATGAAATTGCAGAGAGAAATGCATATATTTGTTATTATGATTGCAGACTTCCACATCCCTCCATCAGAAATAGATCTAGGAGGGATAATATTAAAAAGGACATAGCTGAATCCAATAACACCATCAATCAAGTGGATATAATTGACATCTATAGACTGCTTCATTCACGATGGGAGAATACACATTCTTCCAAGCTCACATAAAATATTCACCAAGGCAGACCACATTCTGGGGCATACAACACACCTTAACAAGATTAAGGAAGAGAAATCATATAAGGTTTGCTCTCAGATAACAATGGAATTAAATTAGAAATCAGTAACGGAAAGATAACTTGAAGATCCCAAAATAATGTAGAGATTAAATAACACATTTCCAATTAACACATAGGTCAAAGAAAAATTTTCAAGATAAATATGTTTTTAACTAAATGAAAATGAAAATACAACATATCAAAATTTGTGGGATGAAGCAAAAGCAGTTCTCAGAGGGAAATGTATAGCACTGTGAAATGTATAGCACTGAATGTATATATAAGAAGAGAAGAAAGATCTAAAATCACTCACTGAAGCTTCCACCTCAGGAAACTAGAAAAAGAAGAGCAAATTATATTCAAAGTAAGCAGACAGAAGGAAATAATGAATTTTAGAGCAGATATCAATGAAAGTGAAAACAAGAAATCAATAGAGAAAGTCAATGAAGCCAAAACCTAGTTCTTAGAAAATACCAATAAAATTAATAAGCCTCTAGACAGGCAAAGAAAAAAATAGGGAAAGTGCAAATTACTAATACCAGAAACGAAAGAGGAGACCATCACTAAAGATTCTATGGATAGCAAAAGGAAAATAAAGAAATATTATAAATTTCTCTATGTCCACAAATTTGATAACTTAGATGAAATGGACCAATTCCTTTAAAGACAACCTGCGAAACTCATATAAGCAGAAACAGACAATCCAAATAGTCTTAGAACTATGAAAGAAACTGGATTAATAATTAACCTTCCAACTGCATCAGGCCCAAATGGGTTGACTGGTGAATTCCACCAAATATTTAAGAAAGAAATCATATCAATCCACCACAATCTCTTTCAGAGGAAAGAAGCAGAGGGAATGCTTCTTAACTCATTCTACAAAACCAGCATTACCCTAATACCAAAACCAAAGACATTACAAGAAAAGATAATTATAGACCAGTGTCTCTCAGGAACATAGATATAAAAATCAACAAAATATTAGCAAATTAAATCCAACAATGTAAAAAAGAATTATACACCACAACCAAGTAGAATTTACACCACATATGCAAGGCTGGTTTAACATTCAGAATGTCAAAAAGAATTAATGTCATCCATCACATCAACAAACTAAGAAAAATCACATAATCCCAATCACTAGATACAGAAAAGGCATCTGACAAAATCCAATGCCCCTTCATGGTATAAAGTTTTAGTAAACTTGAAATAGAGGGTAACTTCTTCAACTTGATAAAGAATATCTACAAAAAACTTACTGCTAACATCATACTTAATGGTGAGAAACTCAAAGCTTTCTGAATAGAACCAAGTACAAGGCAAGCATGTCCCCTCTCATCACTTTTCTTTAACACTGTACTGGGAGTTCTAGCTAATGTGGTCAGAGGAGAAAGGAAACAAAAGTTACATTATCAGAGAAAGAAGAAATAAAACTGAAACTGTCTTTGTTCACAGATAGCATGATCATTTATATAGAAAACCCTAGAGAACAGACCAAAAAAACTCCTGGAATTAATAAGTAATTATAGTGGGTGCCTGGGTGGCTCAGTCGTTAAGTGTCTTTCTTTGGCTCAGGTCATGATCCCAGGGTCCTAGGATCAAGCCACGTGTCAGGCTCCCTGCTCAGTATGGAGCCTGTTTCTCCCTCTCCCACTCCTCCCGTTTGTGCTCCTGTTCCCTCTCTCTGTGTCTTTCTCTGTAAAATAAATAAAATCTCTAAAAAAAAAAAAAAAGTAATTATAGGAAGTTTGCAGGATGCAAGGTTAATATACAAAATTCAATCACTTTGCTATATATCAGCAATGAGTAAGTGGAATTTGAAATAAAAAAAACCACAGTATCATTTATATTAGCACCTCTAAAATAAAATACCTAAGTATAAATCTAACAAAATATGTACAAGACCCATAGGAGGAAAAATACAAATGTAATCAAAGCACAACTAAAAAAGGAGAGATATTCCATGTTCAAGAATAGGAAGACTCAATATTGTCCAGATGTCAGTTTTTCCCAGCTTGACCTATAGATACAGTGCAATCCAAATCACAATCCCACCAAGTGATTTTGTGGATCTTGACAAATTTATTCAAAAGTTTATGTGGAGAGACAAAAGACCACAATAGCCAACACAAAATAGAAGAAGAACAAAGTTGGAAGAATGACACTACCCAACTTCAAGGCTTAATATAATCAATCAGTAATCAAGACAGGATGGGATCAACCACAGAAAAGACAAATAAATCAATGAAACAGAATAGATCATCTAGAAACAGACCTGCATAAATATAGTCAACTGAACTTTGACAAAAGAGCAAAGGCAATACAATAGAAAAACAACAGTCTTTTCTTTTTCTTTTTTTTTTTTAGTAAGTCTTTTCAATAAATGGTGCCAAAACAACCAGACATCCAAAGGCAATAAATAAATAAATAAATAAAAATAAAAAAGAATCTAGAAACAGACCTTCCTTCTGTCACAAAAATTAACTCAAAATGAATCACAGACCTAAATGTATCATGAAAACTGGTAAAAATTCCAAAAGATAAATTAGGAGAGACTCTAGATGATCTTGGGCATGGTGATGGCTTTTTAAATATAAAACCAAAAGCACAGTGCATGCAGGAAAGAACTGACAGGCCAAACATCATGAAAATTAAAAACTTCTAATCTGCAAAAGAGAATATCAAGAGAATGAAGAAGCAAGCTACAGACTGGGAGAAAACCATTTGTAAAATACACACCTGATAAAGGACTATTATCTAAAATACATGAAGAACTCTTTTAAAACTCCACAATAAGAAACAAACAACTCCATTAAAAAATGGGCTGAAGATCTTATCAGACATCTCACCAAAGAAGATATACAGATAGCAAACAAGCATATGAAAAGATGCTCTCTACATGAAAAGTCCAAGGGAAATGCAAATTAAAACAATAATGAGATACCACTACAGGGGAACACTGACAACATCAAATGCTGGTGAGCATTTGATGTTTGATATAACAGGAACTCTCATCATTTATTGCTGATGGGAATGCAAAATGATACAGGGACTTTGGAAGACAATCTGGTGCTTTCTTACAAAACTAAACCTATTCCTACCATATGATCCAATGGTCATGCCCCTTTATATTTATACAAAGGAAGTGAAAATTCACATCCACACAAAAATGCATATAGATGTTCAAGCAGCTTTATTCCTAATGGCCAAAGCCTGGAAACTTTACCTTTAGTAGATAAATGGATAAAAAACAGTGCCACATCCAGATAATGGAATAACAGTGCTAAAAAGAAATGAGCTATCAAGCCATGAAAAGATATGGAGACAGCTTAAAAGCACATTTCTAAGTGAAAAAAGCCAATCTGAGAAGCTATATACTGTAGACTCCCAACTATTTGACACTCTGGAAAGGGAAAAACTATGGGGACAATTAAAAGATCAGTGGTTGCTAGGGGTTTGGGTAGGTGAGAGATGAATAAGTGGAACACAGAGGATTTATTGGGTGGAGAGAATAATCTGTACAGTACCATAATGACCCTAATGATGGATACATGTCATTATACCTTTTTTCAAACTCAGAGAATGTACAACACCAAGAGTGAATGGTAAGGTAAACAATGGACTTTGGGTGATCATGATATGTCAGTGTAGGTTTATCAGGTATGATGAATGTACTGTTCTGGTGGGGGATATGGATAGTGGAGGAGGCTATGATGTATGGGGGTTAGTGGCATATGGGAAATGTCTGTACCTTCTCCTCAGTTGTGTTGTAAACCTAAAACAAAGTCTTAATTTTTTAAAAGTGAGAAAAATTGTATGAGGTATGTATGTTTGTTCCCATTTTACAAATAAAGAAACTGAAGTATAGAATAAATTCATTTGTGTAGTGTTACATGCCCAGTAAGTGGAATGGAAGCATCAACCCAGTTTTGACTCCACATCCTATGCCCTAATCTTGACATGATCTTCACAAGGGGGTACATCAAAAGGGAATTCCAGACAGAGGGTAAATCATGGGGGGAAAAGGTCTATCTTCTCGGAAGGACATAATATATTTAAGAAATGGTGAGTTCTCTGCGCTTACAGCACAAGGTATGTGGTAGAGTGAGACTGAAATGATTTGTTGGGAGATTGAAAATGCGTTGTAAAGAGTCCATAGCCCAAATTATGACACTGGTAGAAAGAATGATGAGTGAAGAGGAAATTGGGAGATATTTTAGAGATAAAATTAGCCTGATTTAGTGGTCATTGGGTATGATATAGGAGCAGTGTGTTGCTTAAGCAAAGAGTCTGACTAGTGTCACTCAAGTTAAGGAACAAAAGAGGAAGAAGTTTGGGAGTAGAGATAGCAGATACACACCAAGTTTTAGGTGTCTGCAGAACACATCAGGTGGAACACATGCAGTCTGAGGTCCAGAAACCAGGTTAAATCAGAAGTATAAACTTGATAATTACCAGCAGATCATGAAATTAACTTGGCTTCATTGCAGCATGGGAAATGATGCTATCACCCAAGAGGAAATGGACAAGTGGAGAGGAGAGCCAGTGGAAACTGATTAAATGAGAGAGAGAAAGAGAAACCAGTGAAAGAGACTATGAAATAGTCATCACACAAGAAAAAAAAATACAAAGACAGTAAAACTGGAAGTCAAGTGAGGGGAATTGCTCAGGAGAAAGGAGTGCCTCCCACCGTGTCTATGAGAGCATCGGGTTCATGGAAATTTCAGCAAAGTAGGTGCTTGTTCTGACCCTGCCTATAAACAAAGAACGCCCGCACAGTCCCTGTGAAGATCCTGATGTCCTTATTCTCCCTGATACTATGCTTCATCAGCAAGGTGCCAAGCAAAGGAATCATGTAGAACTACAAAATAATACTTATTCCCATATTGGCCCTAAACAAGGTAACTGATATTTTCACTTGCTTAAAACAATTATGCAAGATTTAAAAACTCGATTCTGGTAAATGATCAGTGATGAACATCAGTGGTTAATGAAGGACTGTGGTGTGAGACTGGGGAAAACTGCTCTTGTGTACAAGAAAACATACAATCTCTTTGCTTCTTCAAATAGACACTACTAAAAGATGTAAAGAATTGTTGGTGTAGGTTAACTAGCATCTCTGCAATCTTATTTACAATATTTCTGTACTTGGGAAATCCTTTTCCAAGAATATTTAAAAGACTATAGCCTCATTTGAAAAACTGTGATTT
The DNA here is from genome assembly GCF_020171115.1 of Neogale vison. Classification (NCBI taxonomy): domain Eukaryota; kingdom Metazoa; phylum Chordata; class Mammalia; order Carnivora; family Mustelidae; genus Neogale; species Neogale vison. Next base: position 113,154,622 of record NC_058095.1, on the reverse strand, counting down.
TTTATTATTTAGCCCACTTTGATGAGGTTTTATTAGTTGTGAAGTTTTCTACTTCATTGGGTCTATGTGACTTTTTTTCCTCCTCCTTTCCTTGTTTTTCCCCTTCAATTCCTTCCCTCCAGCCTCTCGGATTTTGACAGTCCATCTCTTCAATTCTGATGGCAACATTTCCCACTAAATAACTACACACTCAAGCGTTGCCTCTCACATGTCGGGGTGATTGGCAGATACTTGTTTAGAGAATTGGAAACAGCTGAAAGTGACATTCAAGGATTCAAAAACAACTTGGTTGGGAAATAAATCTTTGGCCAGGAAAAAAATGACTCTGTCTTTGCCAGGCAATAGCCTTATAATTTATCATTTATTGGAAAAGAAGAATGCATTTTGAGAACCGCATCAGACTAAAACTGATTACGGATATTAAGAAATGTCTCTATGAGCCATTACTCATAGCGTATGCGCACGCTGAGTGCCTCTGGAAGGCGGGAGCTGATGACTCACTGAGCATGCTGTATTGCATTGCCGTTACTGTTAGTATCATAAACAATGGTATATGATGGGGTTAGAGCAGATTATAGAGAATGAAGTGTTTTGCGCAGTCTCTTCTAGAAAGAAGAAACAAGACATTATTTCACTGTGACGTTAACAATTGATTTGGTTTTTTGTTGTTTATAGTTCCTAATGGTTATGATAGTTCTAGGGAAGTATTCATGGCTTATTCATTTCGAAAGCCACCATAAGTGATTAGCTTAAGCTGTTCCAACTTTGTGCTGTTGTTTCTAAAATAAAAATGGGACATATTTTTACCCTCAATGTTAGAAAAAGAGAAGAGATTCAAGAGAGCTGAACCAAGTATTATGAAATTATGTTCCCAGGACCCCAAAAGACCTTAAAAACACTGAATAAAAATTATAATAAGAACCAAAATGATAGGGCAACTCTTAGCAGTGAATTCACAGAATTATCCATTCACAGAATTGACATTTGTCGTTTTTTATCTGTTATATTTATTTCAGATAATGTTTTAATTATATGCTGGACTATAAATATCCCCAAACAGACTGGTTCTTATAAATGTTTGCTATCTCCTTAGAACCTAGCTCAGTAACTGGTTCTTTACCAAATAAAAGCATTAATCCATAGATAGATGAGCGACATGAGTCACTATATTTATTATAATTCTATTTCCATTTCTTCAGTTCTATCAAAACACAAAATCTAGATTAAGCAGTACTGTATTACAGTAAACTAGAATGGATTTTAGAATGAGTATGTGTAGTCATTATGTTTCTTTCTACTATGCCTTAATTTTTATTTAAAGCAATACCACTCCTTCTGATGAATGGATGACGAAGGTGTGATATATATAATGGAATATAACTCGGCACTCAAAAAGAATTGTCATTTGCAACAATATGGAGCTATAGAGTATTATGCAAAGCAGAATAAATCAGAAAAAGACAAGTGCCACATGCTTCCACTCATATGTGGAATTTAAGAAACAAAACAGATGAACATTGGGAGAAAAAAAAAAGAAAGGCAAACTGGAAAACAGACTCTAAAGTATAGAGAACAGAATGAGTGTTGCTGGAAGGGAGATGGCCGTGGGGTTGGGAGTTAAATGGGTGGTGGATATTAAGGAGGGTACTTGTGATGAGCACTGGGTGTTCTATGTAAGTGATGATTCACTAAATTCTACTTTTGAAACTAATATTACACTGTATGTTAGCTGACTGGAATTTAAGTAAAAACTTGAAGAAAAAAACAAAACAAAAATACATAAAACAATACCAGGACTTAGTAATATGTTTGTGTCATTTGGAAAGTTCTACTTTTGATTAAAAAAAATATATGCCTTCCAAAAAAAACAATATATATATATATATATATATATATATATATATGCCTTCTGGAGAAAACATTTTAATGTCATGCCTTTTGGATCACCAAAGCTTGCTATCAGAATATGAGGCAGTAATTAGGACTATACAATTTCTTCTGGGAAGCTAATTAAATGTGGATGTTTCCTAAAGAAAATATGGGTGTGAGACTAAACCCTGGAAATACAAGTAAAGGATCAGAAAAGTCATTCTGGCTGATCAGAAAAGTCACACTCGTGCATTCTGGCAGATAAATCTCTGCAAACAGCTGGCCTAGCCCTTGACGAACACTGTGGGATAGACAGACGACACCCTATACACCCTCCAGCCTCTTTGTGGACACTATCCCACAGACAATGCTTGTATCATAAAAGAGAAAACAGAAAGTAAATGGGCTAAGTACTCATATCTAGAAGTTCTCTTCAAAAAAGAGTAAAACCAAAGAAAATAGAATAAAATGTATTTTAAAAATAATTGCAGAAATTGATAAAAATGGAGAAGACCAACAAAGTAAAAACATTTCTTTGGAAAGATTAAAATAACATAATTTCTGGTAAGACTGATGAAGAAAATATCAGAGATAGCAAAAATAAAAAGTGCAACTATTAGGAATGGAAAGTGAGGGACATACTATACTGCTAGAATTCAAAGGAATGAATTTTTTTTTTAAAGATTTTATTTATTTATTTTAGAGAGAGAGACAGTGAGAGAGAGCATGAGCGAGGAGAAGGTCAGAGAGCGAAGCAGACTCCCCATGGAGCTGGGAGCCTGATGTGGGACTCGATCCCGGGACTCCAGGATCACGCCCTGAGCCGAAGGCAGTCGTCCAACCAACTGAGCCACCCAGGCGTCCCAAAAGGAATGAATCTTTAATTCTGGAATTTCAAGAGTTAGGGACAGACTTCGTGGACCATATGTAAAAATTTCTTTCTGGCTGGATGTTCTTGCCTCATGTCCCACTTCTTAGCCAATGAATGACTGCCTATTCATAAGCCAAATGTTTTTATATTCAAATGACTAAATATGAAGAGTATGTAAGACTAACTTTCTCTAAATAAAAAGTTTATAAAATACAAGCTGGATCTGAATAAAGAAAAAAATGAAGCAACCGTTAAAAAGACCCTACTCCTAAAGTCTTTAAAACTCCTAGCTGTTGTTGGGGTCCTTCTCAAAGCCACCTGCTTCATCTTGTTGTTTTTGTTTTTGTTGTTTATTTGTTTGTTTTACATTCTTCTTTTTTTTATTAATTATTTTAATTGACATATAATGTATTATTTGTCCCAGGGGTACAGGTGTGTGAATCGTCAGGCTTACACACTTCACAGCACTCACCATATCACATACCCTCCCCAAAGTTGACACTCTTCTATTAGCTGTGATCTTTTCCTCCTGTGAATACCCGTGGCATTGTTACAGAAGCAACATTTGTACCTTCATGTTTATGTTATAATAAGTTCCTTGAGAGGATGGACTGGGTCTTATTCATCTAAGTAATTCTAGTAGTAGAAAACACACTGTCAACAGTTGACAGTGGTGGAAATTTCAATAAATTTAATGGAATTGAATCACCAAAATAAAATATTACTAGTTTTTTAATAGGAAATTTGGGATTCCCAAAGTGATAAAATCTTAGAGCAGAAACTGTCCCTAGAGTATATTTGATTCCATCAACCAAACAGTGCAGAGAATCACATCAACACTATTTCTTTTTTTTTTTCTTTTTTTCCAAATTATTTATTTTCAGAAAAACAGTATTCATTATTTTTTCACCACACCCAGGGAGATTCAAATTAAAACCACATTGAGGTATCACCTTACACCAGTTAGAATGGCCAAAATTAACAAAACAGGAAACAACATGTGTTGGAGAGGATGTGGAGAAAGGGGAACCCTCTTGCACTGTTGGTGGGAATGCAAGTTGGTGCAGCCTCTTTGGAGAACAGTGTAGAGATTCCTCAAGAAATTAAAAATAGAGCTTCCCTATGACCCTGCAATTGCACTCCTGGTATTTACCCCAAAGATACAGATGTCGTGAAAAGAAGGGCCATCTGTACCCCAATGTTTATAGCAGCAATGGCCACAGTCGCCAAACTATGGAAAGAACCAAGATGCCCTTCAACGGATGAATGGATAAGGAAGATGTGGTCCATATACACTATGGAGTATTATGCCTCCATCAGAAAGGACGAATATCCAACTTTTGTAGCAACATGGACGGGACTGGAAGAGATTATGCTGAGTGAAATCAGTCAAGCAGAGAGAGTCAATTATCATATGGTTTCACTCATTTGTGGAGCATAACCAATAGCATGGAGGACAAGGGGCGTTAGAGAGTAGTAGGGAATTTGGGTAAATTGGAAGGGGAGGTGAACCATGAGAGACTATGGACTCTGAAAAACAGTCTGAGGGGTTTGAAACATCAACACTATTTCTGATGTCAGGTCTCTGTTTGGGCATTTCCAATGATGGATACATGCTACCTCACAGAGCTTACTTATAGGTAGGTCAGTATATCCCATCTGTAGGATGTCCCTACTTATGCTGGGATATTATTATTTATACTTCAGTCATAATTTTGCTTTCTGAAACCATACTACTATGAACAATAAATCCAAAACTTTCAGCAAAGTAGACATCCAAATTCATTCATCCTGTAACTCCAGGAACATTTGCTGAATGGTTACTCTGTTCCAGGGACAGTGCTAGATGCTAGAAATACAAAGCTAATATTGTAGGCCTGCAGGAATATATTAGTCTAGTGGTATGGCTAGATGAGTAAATTACAATGTACAATACAAAGTGGTAAGCAGTTAGAATTTGTTACAGAAGCACATGGCAGGATGTCAAAGCTAGGCTTGCCTATGAAAGGCTTTTCAGAGGAAGTGACATTTGAGTAGAATTGTGAAGGGAAGGTATCAGACAGAAGTGGGAGGTGGATAGTTTGAGCAGAGGGTACAACACATACTGAGGCCTTGGAGAGTTTACTTTGGAAGCAGCTGTCATGTTCCTCTAAACATTCTGCTTACAAGCTCTGAATGTCCTGCTTTTTCAACTGCATGGCTTAAAACAGCAGAAATGCATTTTTTCACAGCTCTGGACACTACAAGTCTGAAATTGAGGTAACAGCAGGGCCATGTTCTCCCCAGAGGCTCTGCGGATGACTCCCTCCTTTGCCTCTTCTACCTCCTGGTGACTGTCAGCATTTCCTGGCTTGTGGCTACATCCGTTCAATGGCTGCCTCCATCTTCCCATGGCTTCTTCCTCTTCTCTGTGTCCCTCCTGTGTGTGTCTCTTGGAAGGACATCTGTCATTGGATCTAGAGCCCATCTGGATCATCTAGATTGATATGCTTATCTCTAGACCTTAACTTAATTAAATCTGCAAACACTCTTTCCAAATAAGGTCACTTTCACAGGTTCAGGAGGTTAGAAGGTAGACACATCTTTTCCAGAGGCCACCATTCAACCCACTACACTTGGCAACTACAGGTCTGATTTCCAAGTAGCATTCACTATCTATAAGTCTGACAGTGCAGGGGCACTCAATAACGCTGAACCTCTTTAATGATTTAATAATGCTCATGACTTAAACAGCCTTTGCTCAACTTTCATCTTCCTCGTAGGAAAATAAATTATTAAAGAACATTACTTTTGGTTACAAATTTAACATTATAAGTTGGTTCTAAATTCCTGGGGAAAGTGATAATAAGGTTTTGGGGACATAATTATATTTTAAAACAATTTCTTAGAGCTCTGGTATTCAATATAATTACTTCTAATAGCAGCGACACAAGAGGCTACACATCCATAGTGAGACAATTTCCTTTTGAAAAGTCAGTATATTGTGTTCTTTCAGAAATCACTCTACTTTGATGAAATAATACAATTCTGAAAACTGTCAACAGGAATGAAGAATTTTCTCCATTTTTTAAAATAAGGAAATCAGTGCCTGGGGCATGATGTTTTACTTCCCATGAGGGAACAGTATCTCTTGTTAGGTAGAAATGTTGTCGGGTTTTGTTCCCCCACCCACCCCCAGCAAAGCAACTACTACTACAAATTTTTAGAAACCAGGTCAGTATTCTGTTTCAACTTCAGTGCTAACGGCCTGTGTAGGGAAAAAATTAAGTGCCATGGGTAATCTATGGATCAATGAATACAATAGGTCAACTGTTAATTCTATAAAATTTGAGTGTTATTTTTTAAGAAGATGCATACATTTTCATTGTTTAGATGCAAAATACGAATTTGGGGAAAATTTTAAAATAATACGAGATTTGGTTATACTGACTCATAAATGTCATAACATATATGTAGAGTTTTGGTCAGTCAATTTTTTAAAGATTCTGTTTATTTATTTGAGAGAGAGAGTAGGAGTGAGCAGGGTGGGGAAGAGCAGAGGGAGAGGGAGAAGCAGACTCCCCGCTGAGCCAGAAGCCCGACTTAGGGCTTGATCCCAAGACCCTGAGATCATGACCTGAGCCAAAGGCAGACACTTAAATGACTGAGCCACCCAAGCACCCCTGGTCAGCCAATTATTATTAATACATTCATTTTTATTTAACTGTTTGACAGCCTCAGTGTATGCGACTGTAGGTACAAATGAATGCTCAGAAGCATGTATCTGACATGAATTCATTCATGCCTTGGCCTTAGTGGTGCATTTCCAGGAGTTATGGCTGTTACGGTCTGTAATCAAAGGAGCGAGACTGATACAAAGAGAAGGTAAGCAAAGCTTTATTTTGCACCAAGCATTGAGAATCAAACTGACCAGTCAGGGCCGTCTCTTACAAAGAGGCGACCCCTCCCAGCCTCATAGACTAACTTTTATAGAGCAAAGGCCATGTGGTTGAGCCTGGCTACACACAGGTGGCCAATGAGATTACAATACACAGAGAAAACTGTACAGTCATGCTACGTCACACACGGGCGGCCAATTGAATTACAATTTACCCTAGTAGATATTTGAACTAGCCTATTACCTTGGTCAGAACTGGAAAAGGTGGGGCCCACTCTCCTTGGTAGCTAGGGAGACAGTATGCGCGCCCCACTAATTGGATGTCTCCACCTGGCCTGACTGGCCCTTGTATCTGGACTTTGCAAATAAGTTCCTCTGGGAGGGGCAGGGTCTATCTAAGTTTGCTGCATAAACAACAAAATGGCTCCCTCTGGCTAAGTAGGCCCTTACAATGGCCTTACTCTGTGGCTATAGCAGGTCTTCCTAAAGGGATACTGTAGATTGTTGGCAATCAGATTAACTGCTGGTTGAATCAAATACTTGAATACTGATTTTATCCTGCAGCACATGAGAAAAGTAATAAAGACTCTATTTGCCTTTTTTTCTACTTCCTTACTGCTGGGAGTCAGGCTTGAATTCCTCCTTCAATGTGTAGTTCATATTTAGGTGAAGAGTCAGATTCAGAAATATCACACCAAACTGGCTTGGTTTCCTCTCTGCCCTCTTCAAAACTTTGAAGCCATAGATTTTGGGACTGTGACTTTGTATAGCTGCAGATCTCCCTGGCCTCTTCTGAGATGTCCATACGTGGGACCAACTCCATCCTCTCTTTGGCAGGTTTCTTTTCATGTAGATTATTGTGGTTTTGTTTTTTTTAAAGATTTTATTTAATTATTTGACAGAGAGAGATCACAAATATGCAAAGCAGCAGGCAAAAAGAGAGGAGGTAGCAGGCTCCCTGCTGAGCAGAGGGCCCGATGTGGGGCTCGTTCCCAGAACCTGGGATCATGACCTGAGCCAAAGGCAGAGGCTTAACCCACTGAGCCACTCAGGTACCCTGATTATTGTGTTTTTATTGTGTGTCCCTGTCACTCTGGACCAGAGATAGCAGCAGGCCATCTGGGAGCTGGTGAGGGCCATCCAGGTGCCAAGCACAAGGGCTCTGACAAATAAGGCCCCGCCATAAACACAAGGACTAGTGGCCCTGGGCAGGTTCTCTTTGAAGGAGTTTGAAGGAAAGCTTATAGCAAGCAGAGTACAGAGTGATCCAGGCATGAAGAGACAGAGCATGAAGGAAGTGAGCAGAACTCATGACCAAGCAGTGATCTAAGTAGAGAGCATGCTAAGTAGAAAAAGGAGAGGGAAGAAGGTCATACCGAAGTAGCAAAAAGAAGCAGCTAAAGGGAAAAGCAGATGCAGGAACTGAAACATAAACTTGGCCCAGAAATAAATTTCTGTTCTTGCCCTCAAGCCACTGTCAAATTATCAGAGCTGATATCATATGTAATACATGGTGTCCCAATTCTCCATGACCCTGAGTTGTATGCTCTTGAGGCAGCATCCAGTTGTTTGTCCTTCCCCAAGCATCTCATTAACTAAGGTACCCCAAGCCTGTTTCTGTTCTCTGCACCAGAGAGAGTCTAAAAAAACAGGGTATCTTCAAGATGAGGAAAAAAAAAAAAAAAGAGACAGAGGGAATAGAGTTTGGCAATACTAAAGTCAAAATATGATTTCATGGGGGGACAAGATGGCGGGGTACTAGGAAGAGGCGTCTTTTCAGCTGGTACCCCAAAGTGAGCTGATTACCTACCAAAGAACTCTGATCACCCATGAAATCAGCCTGAGATCAGAATTATACACGTCTGGATCTCTACAGGGGCAGAAGACGCCAGTGAGCAGGTAAAGCGGAATGGGAACAGCGGACTGATATCGGAAGATAAACAAAAGGGGGAGGGAGCCACCAGAGGCGACCGGTGCAAAAGTAATACCCCGATACGAGCGAGAGTGCCCTGCGTCTGGGGACCAGCATTAACTCGGAGACTGGTTGAAAGCACTCCAAAAGAGCAAAGGATCGCGGGGGCAAACTGTGGGAATCGGGGCGGCTAGGGACAGGGGCTTGAGTCCCCGGTCCCAGACGGCCTCCCCGGCGCGGAGGCAGAGAGAGTGCGGCGGAGAAACCGGCTCCTGGTCCCTAAGCCGCCAGCGTGCCCCAGAGCTCGGGGTTCCGGCTCCTGTGAGGGGATGGGAGCCGGTCTGCAGAACGCGCGCTAGCCCTACCACAAAGCTTGAGATGCGCGTGCACGTCGCTCCAGCTCTCCTGGGTTTCTAAGGCCCTGGGGCGCTTCTTGACCCGGGCCATTGTTTCAAAGTCTAAGCCTCGCGCCCGCGAAACTCTTCCCCGGACAGAGGCGCGCAAAAGCCCAGCATGCGGCTTACGGACCAGCGCCCCGTTCTCAGTGCCCCAGACGCGCGCCCGACCCACAGCCGCCTCTGAAAAGAGGTGCGCGCAAGCCGGGCACTCCCAGCCCCGGCCAGCGGCAAAATCTCAGTGTGCGATCGCTGCTTGGAACCTCTCTGGTGGTCAGGAGCTCCCAGACAGCCACCACTGCCTTGGCTTTGGGGACGAGCAAAAGATCCTGCGCCCCCAGGGTCTTTAACTTGGAACCTGCACTGCCAGCATCCAAGGGGGAATTTATTCAGCTTCTGCACCCAGACTGAGGCTTCTGAGACGGAGATCAGGAAGTGTTCCAGGGTGCACCTTGACTGCACCAGAGTTGATACATCCAGCTACATCTGTTCAGTCTTCTCCCACCAAAATGACTAGGAGGAGGAATGCCCAACAGAAGAAAAATACAGAGGATGGACCTTCCGCAACAGAGCTAACGGCTATCAACATAGACAATATGTTGGAAAGAGAATTCAGGCTAACAATTATCCAGGCAATAGCTAGGTTGGAGAAAGCCATGGATGACCAAACAGAATTGATTAGAGCCGAACTGAAAGCGACCAGACAGGATGTTCACAATGTTAGGGCAGAGCTTAAAGCTACCAGGGAGGAGGTCCACAATGCTCTCAATGAGTTCCAATCCAATCTAAACTCTCTCAAAGCTAGGGTAACTGAGACAGAAGATAGAATTAGTGATCTGGAAGACAAACAGATAGAGAGAAAGGATCAGGAGGAAGCCTGGAACAAACAGCTTAGATCCCACGAAAGCAGAATTAGGGAAATAAGTGATGCCATGAAGCGTTCCAACGTCAGAATTATTGGAATTCCCGAAGGGGAGGAGAAAGAAAGAAGTCTAGAAGATGTCGTGGAACAAGTCCTTCATGAAAACTTTCCGAATCTCGCGAATGAAACCAGCGTTCATGTACTAGAGGCTGAACGGTCTCCACCCAAGATTATACACTCCAAAAAAACATCACGACACCTGATAGTCAAATTGAGAAATTATAATTGTAGGTATAATCTCTTGAAAGCTGCCAGGGCAAAGAGGCTCCTTACTTACAGAGGGAAGCCCATCAGAATAACGTCAGACCTGTCCACAGAGACCTGGCAAGCCAGAAGAGGCTGGCAAGATATATTCAGGGCACTAAATGAGAAGAACATGCAGCCAAGAATACTTTATCCAGCAAGACTGACATTCAAAATGGATGGAGAGATAAAGAGTTTCCAAGACCGGCAAGACTTAAAAGACTATGCAACCACCAAGCCGATACTGCAGGAAATATTAAGGGGGGTTCTATAAAAGAGGAAAAATCCCAAGAATAGCATTGAACAGAAATATAGAGACAGTCTACAGAAAGAAAGACTTCAAAGGTAACTCGATGTCAATAAAAACGTATCTATCAATAATCACTCTCAATGTGAATGGCCTCAATGCACCCATAAAACGGCACAGGGTTGCAGATTGGATAAAACGACAGGACCCATCCATATGCTGTCTACAAGAGACCCATTTTGAACCTAAAGATACACGCAGACTGAAAGTGAAGGGGTGGAGAAGCATCTTTCATGCCAATGGGACTCAAAAGAAGGCTGGGGTAGCGATTCTCATATCAGATAAATTAGACTTCAAACTAAAGACTGTAGTCAGAGATACAGAAGGACACTACATAATCCTTAAAGGGACTATCCACCAAGATGATCTAACAATTGTAAATATCTATGCTCCCAATATGGGAGCAGCCAATTACTTAAGAAAACTGTTAATCAAGATAAAGAGTCATATTGATATGAATACACTAATCGTAGGTGATCTTAACACGCCTCTTTCAGAATTAGACAGATCATCGAAGCAGAAAATCAATAAAGAAACAAGAGCATTGAACGACACATTGGACCAGATGGACCTCATAGATATATACAGAACATTCCACCCTAAAACAGCAGAATACTCATTCTTCTCAAGTGCACACGGAACCTTCTCCAGAATAGACCACATACTGGGTCACAAATCAGGACTCAGCCGATACCAAAAGACTGAGATTATTCCCTGCATATTCTCAGATCACAATGCTTTGAAACTGGAGCTCAATCACAAGGAAAAGTTCCGAAGGAACTCAAACACCTGGAAGCTAAAGACCACCTTGCTTAAGAATGCTTGGATCAACCAGGAGATCAAAGAAGAACTGAAACAATTCATGGAAACCAATGAGAATGAAGACACTTCGGTCCAAAACCTATGGGATACAGCAAAGGCGGTCCTAAGGGGAAAATATATAGCCATCCAAGCCTTGCTCAAAAAAATTGAAAAATCCAGAACACACCAGCTGTCTCTACACCTTAAAGAACTGGAGGATCAACAACAAATCAAACCAACTCCACACATAAGAAGGGAAATCATCAAGATTAGAGCTGAGATCAATGAGGGAGAAACCAGAGATACAGTAGAACGTATCAATGAAACTAGAAGCTGGTTTTTTGAAAGAATCAATAAGATCGATAAGCCACTGGCTACACTAATCCAAAAGAAAAGAGAGAAATCCCAAATTCATAAAATTATGAATGAAAGGGGAGAGATCACAACTAACACCAAGGGAGTAGAAACAATCATCAGAAGTTACTACGAACAGTTATATGCCAATAAGCTTAGCAACCTTGATGAAATGGATGCATTCCTGGAAAAATATAAACTACCAAAATTGAACCAGGAAGAAATCGACAACCTGAATAGACCGATATCTAATAACGAGATTGAAGCAGTGATCAAAAATCTCCCAAAAAACAAGAGCCCAGGACCTGACGGATTCCCTGGGGAATTCTACCAAACCTTCCAAGAAGAAATAACACCTATTCTCCTGAAGCTGTTTCAAAAAATTGAAGCAGAAGGAAAACTTCCAGACTCTTTCTATGAAGCCAGCATTACCCTGATCCCCAAACCAGGCAAGGACCATACCAAAAAGGAGAATTTCAGACCAATATCACTGATGAATATGGATGCTAAGATTCTCAACAAGATCCTAGCCAACAGGATCCAACAACACATTAAAAAGATTATCCACCATGATCAGGTGGGATTCATCCCTGGGCTACAAGGATGGTTCAACATTCGTAAATCAATCAATGTGATACAACAAATTAATAGGAGAAGAGAGAAGAACCACATGGTCCTCTCAATTGATGCAGAAAAAGCATTTGACAAAATCCAACATCCGTTCCTGATTAAAACGCTTCAAAGTATAGGGATAGAGGGAACATTCCTGAACCTCATCAAATCTATCTATGAAAGACCCACAGCAAATATCATCCTCAATGGGAAAAAGCTTGCAGCCTTCCCGTTGAGATCAGGAACAAGACAAGGATGCCCACTTTCACCACTCTTGTTCAACATAGTATTAGAAGTCCTAGCAACAGCAATCAGACAACAGAGAGAAATAAAAGGTATCCAAATTGGTAATGAAGAAGTCAAACTCTCTCTCTTCGCAGATGACATGATTCTTTATATGGAAAACCCAAAAGACTCCACCCCCAAACTACTAGAACTCATACAGCAATTCAGCAGCGTGGCAGGATACAAAGTCAATGTGCAGAAATCAGTGGCTTTCTTATACACTAACAAGGAAAATACAGAAAGGGAAATTAGAGAATCGATTCCATTTACTATAGCACCAAGAACCATAAGATACCTGGGAATAAACCTAACTAAAGAGGTAAAGGATCTATACTTGAGGAACTATAGAACACTCATGAAAGAAATTGAAGAAGGAAAGATGGAAGACCATTCCATGCTCTTGGATCGGAAGAATAAACATCGTTAAAATGTCTATACTGCCTAGAGCAATCTATACTTTTAATGCCATTCCGATCAAAATTCCACCGGCATTCTTCAAAGAGCTGGAGCAAATAATCCAAAAATTTGTATGGAATCATAAGAGACCCCGAATCGCTAAGGAAACGTTGAAAAACAAAAATAAAGCTGGCGGCATCACCTTACCTGATTTCAAGCTTTATTACAAAGCTGTGATCACCAAGACAGCATGGTACTGGCATAAAAACAGACACATAGACCAGTGGAACAGAGTAGAGAGCCCTGATATGGACCCTCAACTCTATGGTCAATTAATCTTCGACAAAACAGGAAAAAATATACAGTGGAAAAAAGACAGTCTCTTCAATAAATGGTGCTGGGAAAACTGGACAGCTATATGTAGAAGAATGAAACTCGACCATTCTCTTACACCGTACACAAAGAACAACTCAAAATGGATAAAAGACCTCAACGTGAGACAGGAATCTATCAGAATCTTAGAGGAGAACATAGGCAGTAATCTCTTCGATATCAGCCACAGCAACTTCTTTCAAGATACGTCTCCAAAGGCAAAGGAAACAAAAGCGAAAATAGACTTCTGGGACTTCATCAAAATCAAAAGCTTCTGCACAGCAAAGGAAACAGTCAAAAAAACAAAGAGGCAACCCACGGAATGGGAGAAGATATTTGCAAATGACAGTACAGACAAAAGGTTGATATCCAGGATCTATAATGAACTCCTCAAACTCAACCCACACGAAACAGACAAACACATCAAAAAATGGGCAGAAGATATGAACAGACACTTCTCCAATCAAGAAATACAAATGGCTATCAGACACATGAAAAAATGCTCATCATCATTAGCCCTCAGGGAGATTCAAATTAAAACCACATTGAGATATCACCTTACACCAGTTAGAATGGCCAAAATTAACAAAACAGGAAACAACATGTGTTGGAGAGGATGTGGAGAAAGGGGAACCCTCTTACACTGTTGGTGGGAATGCAAGTTGGTGCAGCCTCTTTGGAGAACAGTGTGGAGATTCCTCAAGAAATTAAAAATAGAGCTTCCCTACGACCCTGCAATTGCACTCCTGGGTATTTACCCCAAAGATACAGATGTCGTGAAAAGAAGGGCCATCTGTACCCCAATGTTTATAGCAGCAATGGCCACAGTCGCCAAACTATGGAAAGAACCAAGATGCCCTTCAACGGATGAATGGATAAGGAAGATGTGGTCCATATACACTATGGAGTATTATGCCTCCATCAGAAAGGACGAATATCCAACTTTTGTAGCAACATGGACGGGACTGGAAGAGATTATGCTGAGTGAAATCAGTCAAGCAGAGAGAGTCAATTATCATATGGTTTCACTCATTTGTGGAGCATAACCAATAGCATGGAGGACAAGGGGCGTTAGAGAGGAGTAGGGAATTTGGGTAAATTGGAAGGGGAGGTGAACCATGAGAGACTATGGACTCTGAAAAACAGTCTGAGGGGTTTGAAGTGGCGGGGGGGTGGGAGGTTGGGGTACCAGGTGGTGGGTATTATAGAGGGCACAGCTTGCATGGAGCACTGGGTGTGGTGAAAAAATAATGAATACTGTTTTTCTGAAAATAAATAAATTGGGAAAAAAAATATGATTTCATAATTATGGCATCAAAATGTAATCATTTAACAATCTTTCCATTTAAGTTCCATATGCCAGGCAATGTGTTTGGATGCTTCATATGTGGGCAAAGGACACACTCAGGAGAGGGCAGCCTCGAAAGCCAGAAAGTCTCTGCTGATTATGGGTTCGAGACCCAAGTAACAACTCTTGAGGCTAGACTACCCAGAAGTAACTACTCTTGAGGCTGGGTTGTTTGTTCAGGGACCTTCCAGGTAAATAGGATTTCACCTACAGAAGTAAAAGCAACAAAAAAGGGTTGCCCCAGCGACCTCAGTCTGTGTCCTGAAGGAGATCTTTCCATCTTGTAAATTTCATCACTTTGCCCCTGCTGAGTAGTCAAGAGCAATTTATACATGATTGTCAGTCTGATGTCTTATGATCAGTATTCCTTATTATCTCTCATGTGATGGAGAAAAGGAAAGAGTGCTGTTGGCTTCCCAATATGCTAAGCTTTCCTCTCTTCTGAATCTGATATATGATATTTCTATCACTGGAACAACACAAGCACACATTTTGCATTCCACTTTGTATTTTGTCATCTTTGAAGCAGGCTCATTTCTTCACAGACAAAAAAAAAAAAGATGGCTTCACTGTCCTTCCTTCTTAGATGAGTTCCCCTTAGCAGTCAAAGGACATATAATAGTATTTAATAATTAAATTTGTAACACAATTCTTTCTTCTAGGGCAATAAATGGCTTATCTAACTCTAGTGGGGCAGAATGTCTTCTTCATTAGGAATGATTCCATTTTTTCCATGCCTTACTAAGTTCTGGGGTACAACTACGCTTGTTCAAAGGTGAGCATGAAGCTGGGAGGCTCGAGTTCTTTGTTCTTTGTAACAATTACTATAGAGGGGGGTGGGTTGGAGGGTGCAGACAAAATGGGAAGTGTTCAGAGTAAAACATTCGAAATGCCCAAGAAACAAAATGACAGGTATTAGCTCCTTCAGAACTCTACCTTTACACAAATATTTCTCTTTATGAAATTCCTAAATTGAATTTGAGGTTGACAATGCAGCTTTGTTCTTTCCATCCACATCTTAAAACTGTTGACAGAGAGGTGCTGAATTTAACGAAATGAAATAATAGCAATTTAGTCTAAGACTTGAAGACAAAGACAAGATGACAAATAAGATTCATTTTTTTCCTGCTTCCTGTTTTTCTCTCATTAATGTGAAAAATTCATACACTCTGCATTTTGAAAGAAATAATTACAGTAATCAGAATCTGACTTTTTATGAGCTATAAATTTTGAGAAGCCATTTATTCTTACTGGCATCAATGTAATTTTAACTAATAAGTATCTTTAATCTACCAATTAGATAGCATATATCTAATGACACAGAGCAACACTATCCTCTGTTTGATCAATGTTAAATGTGCAGGAGACTGTCTGATCATGTAGACTCTACCCCTGGTCTCAACAAGCTATGCATAAAAAGCCCTAGGAAAAGAGGAATTGTGCAAGTATATTCTTTGAAATTAAAAAAAAAAAAAGACATAAAAATGGAATGCTTTTATTTGGGGAAGGCTACTTTGTTCTTTCTGAGCATAAGAGTGTGGGGAAGTTAGAGGGTCTGTTTAGGATACAGAAGAATATTAGATTGCCAACTGAGCAGAAATACTCCAAAGAGTAAGGAGCAGGGAGTGGGCTCTCCATCATCCTGTAGTTCTGTGAGGTTCAGAGGTTATCAACCCTTTTGGTCAAAGAAGTAGGCTATTTCCCACCTATAAAGCTAATTTTCCATATCCACAATTTGAGATAACATTTACTTTAAGTCCCATTTTAAGTGTCTTATCCTTCCATTAAAAAAATTTTATCTCGATGAGAACTGAGCAATGTATAGAACTGGTGAATTATTATATTGCACACCTGAAACTTATGAAACCCTGTGGGTTAATTACATCTCAATTAAAAATGTAACAACCACTGCCTTTGGCTCGGGTCATGATCTCAGGGTCCTGGGATCGAGGACTGCATTGGGCTCTCTGCTCAGCGGGGAGCCTGCTTCCTCCTCTCTCTCTGCCTGCCCCTCTGCCTGCTTGTGATCTCTGTCTGTCAAATAAATAAAATCTTAAAAATAAAAAAATTAAAAAAAATTTTAAAAATGTAACAGCTAAAATAATTTAGAACATGTATAAATGATTGAAAGCAGTATTAAAATGGACATATGTTTTTTTTTTTTCCTGTGTTTTTTTAACTCTTATTATTCCTGAATAAAAAAAAGAAACCTCTGGGGTGGTTCAGGGTGTGAATGAGAGAAGAGAAAGGAGATTCTTTACCGCCAAAAAGAAAAGAGTTTCCTGAGTCATACTCAACAGAGATTAAGCACCTGATAAGGTGGTTTAAGATCTTTCAACTGCTGAGAAGGCAGTCTCAGACTTACTTTCTGTAAAATGAATGTCTTAGGTGATCTCTAAAATCCCTTCAGCTCTAAATTTCTGAAATTGTGGCCTTAGCTTCTTTATTTAGCCCTTTTGTGTGGGTTTGAATGAGCTACCTGATTTCTCTCCATATACCTTTTCTCTCCCTCTGAAATAGCACTATGACCAGTGTACTTTAGCAGACTCTCAGGGGAAAAAAAGACAAATTTTCAAATAGCAAAAGAGAGAGCTTGACATCCTTCACCCTGGGTATGCTGGGCATTGTCTATCTGACCTTCAGGGGGTTCCTGGATTCTGTAGAAGTTCTACCTTTGATTGGTTTCTACTGAGAATTTTGGAACTCTGTAGGGGTAGAATGAAGTTGTAGAAAATTGAGAGTAATGCACACGATTCTTATCCATGGCAGTATAAAGGCATTTTATCTGGTGAGTAGACAAAGGATTTCTGACCTATAGAAAAGGCTATCCCAAACATTACCTCCTTACAGGATATTAACTTGCTCTGCATCTGTTAGCAATTCATTTTCACATTCCCATTGCCTAATCTTCAAATTCTCCAAGAACACAGTATTGATTCTCCTTTAAATAAAGAGGTAAATAAAATCTTTGACTTCTGTTCAATTTCTGTAAGAGTTATGATTTTATCATTTGGAAAATTATACTTGAACAGCAATTTATCTCATGAAAGGTGTGTGTGTGTGTGTGAGAGAGAGAGAGAGAGAGAGAGAGGAAATTACTAAAAACTTCCTTGCTCTTTTGTTAATATTTATAACCATAAGTAATCAGCTGCCCCCACTGGGTTTTAGCTGCATCCACATTAAATCAGTATATTGTATCTAATTTAGAAAGTTCATCATGGCCTAGATGAATCACTTTGTGGTTTTACAGGGTTCAGGAGAGATCACACAAGCTGGCATTTAATGTAATTATAGAATAATGATTAGCATTTGTAAAAAATTTCTAAGCATAAAGAAGCTGGAACAAAACCCGTCTTCAAACTAGCAGGAGGTTGTGAATTGGCTAATCGGTTCAATGATCCTTTCCTCCCACTCAAGGTGTTCAGTCCTTGACTCTCTTCCTTGTCTGGAAGAGGAGTTGGTTTAGCTGGAGTGATCTCTGTGGGGGAAGAGTTGGTGAGAGATACTGATATGAAATAGTTTGTATTATTTGAACTTGAGAAATCAGAAAGAATTGTCATCCCACGTGGAAATTTTGCTGCTCATAGGAAAGTGCTGTAGTAAACAGTGCAATTCCAATTCAACACTAGTCTTTTCATGAACTGCAAAAGGCTTTTACTCTGTTTTCGCTGCAGGCTTTCAGATAAATGGGTATGAGATAATTACCACTTATATTTTGGAATCAAAGGCATTGCTGCTTCAGCTAATCTAATGGCAATCTGGTGAGAAGGTTTATACTCTATCCCAACTGGAGACAGGCCTAGCTGAATCTTTCTTCATTCAATTCAATCTACATTTCTCCTTAAAATATATTGATTCTCTGCATATCCCCTACCATCTTTATTTGTATCTTCCTGAATTACCTGGGAATATGCTTGAACTATAAATTAACCTTCCAAACCACTACTCACTTTCTACTAATTGGATTTTGAATCACATATTAGATATTTAAAAGTCAACTCCTACTGAAATGAAAACTTCGCAAAATGCTTTTCCAATTGGAAAGTGTGAAAGAGCAAGAAGGTAGGCAAGAGAGCCTATTTTTCTTTACTGTGACTATAATAGGGTACATAAGTTGTATACTGCAAAATCCTAAGTAAATGGAATTTGTTGAATCAGTTTTTTAAAGTAGAGATACCTTTTTTCTTTTATATCTTGTTTTGAAATATTAGAACATGATATTTGTTGTATTTATCTTATTTTTTACCTGAATAAAGTAGAAAATAGATCTTAACTCTTTTTTGATTATTGAGATCTTGCAGGGCTATTCGTTATTTATTATCCTGAACATCAGTGATCACTGAACAGTGATCACTGGGGAGGCAAGACAGGAATCTGAGCAGAATCTAGGACCATCGCAAACCCACAGGTTCCCTAGAATTGTACAATGCACAACATGTACAACTGTATCTTTCAGTCCTGGATATTGCTGACCCTAACTGTGAGGACTGTACTTCAAGCAGAATCAAAATGTGATCCTACTTGGGATGGTCAGATCTCAGAGACTCCTGGATTAACCACTTCAAGATACTCTGCATCCTCGAATCCATCAAAATCCTTAAGGAGAGGGCTCCTGGGTGGCTCAGTTGGTTAAGAGGCTGCCTTTGGCTCAGGTCATGAGCCCAGGGCCCTGGGATCAACCCCTGCATTGGGCTTCCTGCGCAGTGGGGGGGTCTGCTTCTCCCTCTGCCTCTGCTCCTTCTGCCTGCTTGTGTGTACTCTCTCTCTCTCTGACAAATAAATAAAATATTTTAAAAAAATCCTTGAGAAGAGCACAGGTGGCAACCTCTTCAACCTCAGCCATAGCAACTTCTTCCTAGACATATCGCCAAAGGCAAGGGAAGCAAGGGCAAAAATGAACTACTGGGACTTCATCAAGATCAAAAGCTTTTACACAGCAAAGGAAACCATCAACAAAACCAAAAGACAACTGACAGAATGAGAGAAGATATTTGCAAATGATATATCAGATAAGGGACTAGTATCCAAAATCTATAAAGAATTTAGCAAACTCAACACCCAAAGAACAAATAATCCAATCAAGAAATGGGCAGAAGACATAAACAGACATTTCTGCAAAGAAGACATCCAAATGGCCAACAGATACATGAGAAGGTGCCCAACATCACTCAGCATCAGGGAAATATAAATCAAAACCTCAGGGAGATACCACTGCACACCAGTTGGAATGGCTAAAATTAACAAGTTGGAAATGACAGATGTAGGCAAGGATGCAGAGAGAAGGGAACCCGCCTACACTGTTGGTGGGAATGCAAGCTGGTGCAGCCACTCTGGAAAACGGTATGGAGGTTCCTCAAAAAGTTGAAAGTAGAGCTACCTCACGACCCAGCAATAGCACTTCTGGGTATTTACCCTAAAGGTACAAATGTAGTGATCTGAAGAGGCATGTGCACCCCAATGTTTATAGCACCAATGTCCACAAAAGCCAAACTATGGAAAGAGCCTACATGTCCATCAGCAGATGAATGGATAAAGAAGATGTGGTATATACATAAAATGGAATATTATGCAGCCATCAGAAAAAGAAATCTTGCCATTTGCAACTATGGGTGGGACTAGAGGGTATTATGCTAAGTGAAATAAGTCAATCAGCCAAAGACAATTATCAGACGATGGAATTTGAGATACAAGACAGAGCATTATAGGAGAAGGGAGGGAAAAAAGAAACAAGACGAAACCAGAGAGAGAGACAAACCTTAAGAGACTCTTGGTCTCAGGAAACAAACTGAGGGTTGCTGGAGTGAAGGAAGGTGAGAGGGATGGGGTGCCTAGGGGGTGGACACTGGGGAGGGCATGGGCTATGGTGAGCGCTTTGAATTGTGTAAGACGAATGAATCAAAGACCTGTACCCTTGAAACAAATAATATATTATATGTTAATAAAAAAAGACAGTCTGCATCCCTCACTCAGACCTAAGTAGGACTATACTAGCTCCTAAACTGATGAGAAGGGGTTGTCAGTATCCCTAGGACAAAATGCATTTCTACCCTGGTAACACTGAGCACTCATTTGCTATTGTACAGTTGAATAACAATCTGCTCTGGATGGCATTGCCACTCTCTTCTCTCACAGCCATCAGGAAATGATGCAGAGGAATAAAGACAACCCCCCATCACACCCCTCCCACTCCCCCCAATCATCAGCTCCTTGAGGTGGTGTCCCTGGTTGTGTGGCCTGGCAGGGGAAATTCGGGGGCCAGGGGAAGCTGCGTTTTCAGCTGGGAGCTCATGGTGGGTCCCCTGCTCTGTGCAGCAGTCTTCCTTCAGCTAAACTCTCCTTTGTATTCATTTAAGGAAAAGAATTTGTATTCACTGGCTGTGTCTGTTGGCAATTTTCTGTCAGTCACTATCCCCCTGAGACAACCACCCACCAGCACATCGCTGGAATTCAAATCAACATCAACAATATCAACTACATCCCTGATAGGAAGTTTTGTTGTCCTTTGCTTCTTTGTCTAAAAATAGAGAGTAGAAAATGAGGGAGGGGGAAGGGGAAGAAAGAAGTCTTGTTATTCAACTGTTACAATTAGATGCCTGGTAATGGAGAATTTACTTATTCTGCCCCATCCTCCTTCTCTCCTCTCCTCTCCTTGCCCTTCCACCCTCCCTCCCTCCCTTCCTTCTTTCCTTCCTTCCTTCCTTCCTTCCTTATCCCTGCAAAATTGACTTAGGTTATTGTAGCCCTTAAGTATGGGCCTGTCCTCAGTGATATAAGATATTGATTTGCTTCTTCAAGTAGTAAATTATATGATAGGAATGATGTCTCATTGATTTCTTTTGTGCAACACCCAGCACACAACTGGACATGTAAAAGAATGTTGGATATCTGTTTTGATTACGAGATGATTTAGAATGAGGCATTTAATTTTTCAGTTTTGCTGTCTATGATAAACAAGTATAAATAATTGTAAAATATTTTAAGAACTTCACCCATGTCGTAGGGTATTGGTTGTATTAATTTATGCAGACTACCTACACACAGGGTCTTGGCAGATGGCAGGTGGCCAATAAAGAACAGTAGTGGGTATCAGTATTTTCACTAACATGAATTGGAAATGCGAGGATTAGCTTTAAGAGATTATAACGAGGTTTGATGTCTGGTACTGATATGAAGATGAGAAGACCCTCAGAAGGGAGGGCTTGTTCACCTCCAGACCTGGATCTGCCCTGGACAAGAAAAAAGCAGCTTACAGTTGAAATATAATAAAAATTGATGGTTTTAACCTATCAGATATCTAATATGTGTTCTTTATTTTCAGCTCACTGAATCTTAATAATAATACTGCAAAGTGGTTATTTCCCCCATTTTTAAAAAGACTTTTTGGAACAGTTTTAGATTTACAACCAAATTGCAAGGGAACGGCATAAATTTCCCATGTAGTGCTGGCCCCCTACATGCACAGCCTTCCCTAGTTCTCCCCATATTTTAGTGGGCAAGTAAAAGTCCAGAAGTTTACCCACGTTCCATAGCTCATAGGTGATAGAGATGGTCAGAGGGGATCTAGGCCTGTCAACTTGAGAGCCCTAGATTTTTCTTTTTCAACTCATTGCATGAAAAGAGGTCCATCTAATATGTCTTAACTCAGAACTACAAAATGACCATAAGCCCTTCCTACTAATTTCTACACGTTAGTACTCTACAACATTGACTCCCACTCTCTACTCTCAAACAATATTTTTTGAGCACACCAAGGAAATCTGGAATGTCAGCCATGCCCAACCCAGAGGGAGAGAGACATTTTACCACACAGCGAGCTGCCATTACAAGATGGTGCTCCAGATAAGCCAATTACCAGCTATTTGTCCCAAAACAGCTTTCCTCTGGGAATAGGATTTCTCCCATCATTCCTTTTGTTCAATTCTACTGGACAAAAACCCCCTACTCCCACACTCTTAAAATGGTCTTAAAATGGTCTTTGGGGCGCCTGGGTGGCTCATTGGGTTAAGTAAGCCTCTGCCTTCAGCTCGGGTCATGGTCTCAGGGTCCTGGGATTGAGCCCTACATCAGGCTCTCTGCTCAGTGGGGAGCCTGGTTCCCCATCTCTCTCTGCCTACCTCTCTGCCTACTTGTGATCTCTGTCTGTCCAATTAAAAAAAAAAAAAACTGTATGGTCTGTATGGTCTTTGGTCAACTATTCTTCAAAAAGCAGGAAAGAATATCCAATGGAAAAAAGACAGTTTCTTAAACAAATGGTGCTGGAAAAACTGGACAGTGACATGCAGAGAAGAATGAAACTGGACCACTTTCTTCACCACACACAAAAACAAATTCAGGGTGGATGAAAGACCTAAATGTGAGACAGAAAAGCATCAAAATCCTAGAGAAAACACAAGGAGCATCCTCTTTGACCTCAGCTGAAGCAAGTTCTTACAAGACATGTGTCTAGACGCAAGGGAAACAAAAGCAAAAATGAACTATTGGGACTTCATCAAGATAAAAAGCTTCTGCACAGCAGTGGAAACAATAAACAAAATTAAAAGGCAACCTTCTGAATGGGAGAAGATATTTGTTAATCCTGTATCTGATAAGGGGTTAGTATCCACGATATATAAAGAATTTATCAAACTAACACCCTAAAAAAACAAATAATCCAGTTGAGATATGGGCAAAAGATATGAATAGAAATTTTTCCAAAGAAGACATCAGCTAAAATATACATGAAAAAATACTCAACATCACTCATCATCAGGGAATTATAAATCAGAACTACAATGAGATACCACTTCAGAATGCTAAAATTAACACAGGAAGCAACAAATATTGGTGAGGATGCAGAGAAAGGGGAACGAACCGTCTTGCACTGTTCGTGGGAATGCAAACTGGTGCAGCCATTCTGGAAAACAGTATGGAGGTTCTTCAAAAAGTTAAAAATATAACTACTTTACCACCCAGCAACTGCACTGCTAGGTATTTACCCAAAGGATACAAAAATACTGATTTGAAGGGACACATGCACCCCGATGTGTATAGCAGCATTATCTATAACAGCCAAATTATGGAAGAAGCCCAACTGTCCACTGATAGGTGAATGGATAAAGAAGATGTGGTATATATACACAGTGGAATATTACTCAGCCATCAAAAGGAATGAAATCTTGTCATTTGCAATGATGGGGATATAGCTAGAGTATATTATACTAAGAGCAAGAAGTCAGTCAAGAAAAAGACAAATACCATATGATTTCACTCTTACATGGAATTTAAGGAACAGATAACATAAGGGAAGAAAAGAAAAAGAGAGAGGGAAGCAAACCATAAGAGAGTCTTAATGATAGGGAACGAACTGAGAGTTGGTGGAAGGGAGATGAGTGGGCATGGGCTAAATGGGTGATAGGTATTTAAGGAGGGCACTTGTGACAGGCACCGGGTATTGCATGTAAGTGATGATCACTAAACTATACTCCTAAAACCAATATTATGGTATATATTAACTAACTAGAATTTAAATAAAAAATTGAAACATAAAATAAAAACTGGAAGGCACCTGCCTGGCTCATTTAGTAGAGTATGTGACACTGGATCTCAGGGCTGTCAGCTTGACCCTCACATTGAGTGTACAGAGCACTCAAAATTAAAATCTTTTAAGAAAGCCAAATGTACAGTCTTTAATGACTTCCTAATTAAAATTAAGAAATAAAGCTGGAAGTGGTTGTAGATCACATACATAAATTGAAGTATTTGCAGATAGAAAAATAGTATTTACTATATGCTAGAGTTGTCTTCCTAAATAGATTATAGGTTCATTAAATGCAGGGACTATGTCTTACTCACCTTTCTAACTCCTCTCCCTCCCCCCAACAAACACACACACTCTCTCTCCTCTCTCTCAGTGCTCAGTACATGGTGGGTACTCAAAATGTTCTACCAGGTAATTAGATCACTAGCATATTTTACCAGGAAAACTACATATATAAGAAGAAGAATTTTTCTTGTCTCTAAGTTTTCATGCTGTTTTGTTAACTTCATCTAGGGAATATATATGTTTCACTCAGGACAAATAGACAGTTCATGTGAAGTGTTTTACTGTCTCTCAAATGTCCTGTCATGTTTGTTCAACAGGCACCCTTGGAGGACTCTTATATCTCACTATTTATCTGCTGCTGAAATAACACTGTAGCTTTTCACTAATGACAGATTGGTAATATTTTATAACTTCAGCTTTGGCTTTTTTTAAAAATTGATTTTGGGTATGTAACCCATGTATGTAAATCAAGATTTTAAGAGAACAAAAAGGTACACAGAAAAAAATCTCCCTTCCACCATGTTCCCCAAATTTCCAGCTGCCTTCCTCAGTTACAGCTGTTGTTACTTTCTCTATCACTCCAGAGGATATATATATATGAATAGATACACAGTCTGTGTCTATCTCCCCTTGCTCTCCACTCTCCATCACAGGTATTAGGAAACAGTAATTCATTGCTTCTTTTATCTTTTCTCTTTCTTTCTTTTTTTTTTTTTTTAGTAGTGTGGAGCCCAATACAGGGCTTAAACTCACAATCCTGAAATCAAGACCTGAGCAAGGATCAAAAATTGGACACTTAACCTACTGAGTCACTCAGGTGTCTCCATTACTCCTGTTATTAAGAACTTCTAAAAGAAGGGCCATCTGTACCCCAATGTTTATAGCAGCAATGGCCACAGTCACCAAACTATGGAAAGAACCAAGATGCCCTTCAACGGATGAATGGATAAGGAAGATGTGGTCCATATACACTATGGAGTATTATGCCTCCATCAGAAAGGATGAATACCCAACTTTTGTAGCAACATGGACGGGACTGGAAGAGATTATGCTGAGTGAAATCAGTCAAGCAAAGAGAGTCAATTATCATATGGTTTCACTTATTTGTGGAGCATAACCAATAGCATGGAGGACAAGGGGCGTTAGAGAGGAGTAGGGAATTTGGGTAAATTGGAAGGGGAGGTGAACCATGAGAGACTATGGACTCTGAAAAACAATCTGAGGGTTTTGAAGAGGCAGGGGGTGGGAGGTCAGAGTACCAGGTGGTGGGTATTATAGAGGGCACGGCTTGCATGCAGCACTGGGTGTGGTGAAAAAATAATGAATAATGTTTTTCTGAAAATAAATAAATTGAAAAAATTTAAAAAAAAAAAAAAAAGAACTTCTATTCTGGGGTGCCTGGGTGGCTCAGTGGGTTAGAGCCTCTGCCTTCGGCTCAGGTCATGATCCCAGGGTCTTGGGATCGAGCCCTGCATCGGGCTCTCTGCTGGACAGGGAGCCTGCCTTCCCCATTCTCTGTGCCTACTTGTGATTTCTGTCTGTCAAATAAATAAGTAAAATCTTTAAAAAAAAAAAAAAAGAACTTCTATTCTTTGTTTTAGTGAGAGGTTTTTGGAGAGGTGGGGGACACATGTGATTAAAGTTTATTTAGTACTATTCAAAAGACCATTTAATTTGTTAATCTGATGAATTAAATGAGATTTTCAAATGTAAAATGCATGGTACATTCCTGGGATGAACCATAATTGATTATGACACATTTTTCATATGTTTTGAATTTTTTAAAGATTTTTGTATCTATGATCATGAATAAATAATTTTCCTGTCTTTAACTGTCTTTATATGGCTTTTGTATCATGGTTATATTTATGTCAAAATATTTGCTAGGGAGGGGGAGGAGTTAAGATGGCAAAGAAGTAGCAGGCTGAGACTACATCAGGTAGCAAGAGATCAGCTAGATAGCTTATCAATCCATTGCGAACACCAACAAATCCAACAGTAGACTGAAGAGAAGAAGAGCAACAATTCTAGAAACAGAAAATTGACCACCTTCTGAAAGGTAGGACAGAGGAGAAGTGAATCTAAAGTGACGGGTAGACAGATCACAGGGGGAGGGGTCGGCTCCTAGCAAGCGGCAGAGCAATGGAGCACAACATCAGGACCTTTAAAAGTCTGCTCCACTGAGGGACATTGCTCCAGAGGCCAAACCGGGGTGAAGCCCACACAGGGTCCGTGTGGCCCCAGGTCCTGCAGGGTCTCAGAAGGATCGGGGGTGTCTGAGTGTCGCAGAGCTCGCAGGTAACAGAGCAGAGAAGCCGGCTACAGAGACAGAGCCTAGAACTGAGCTCTCAGCTCGGGGTTACCTTGAACCGGTCACAGGCTGGGTGAGCTCAGAGCGCAGCCAGAGGCCAGGGAGATGGGAGTGATTGAGCACTTTTCTCTGAGGTCACTGAGGAGATAGCCGAGCTCTCGGCTCCTCTGGGCCGGAAATTGGGAAGCCGCCATTTTCATTCCCATCCTCCGGAACTCTACAGAAAGCGTTCAGGGAACAAAAGCTCTGGAAAGCGAACCCGAGCGGATTACTTAGCCCGGCCCCTGGTAAGGGCGGTGCAATTCTGCCTGGGGCAAAGACACTTGAGAATCACTACAACAGACCCCTCCCCCAGAAGATCAACAAGAAATCCAGCCAAGACCAAGGTCACTTACCAAGGAGAACAGCGGAATTCCAGAGGAGGAGAAAGCAAAGCATGGAATTCATGGCTTTCTCCCCCATGATTCTTTAGTCTTGCAGTTAATTTAATTTTTTTTCTTCTTCTACATTTTTTTTAACTTTTACCCTTTCCTCTATTAACGTTTTTTAACTAGTTTATCTTGACACTACCTTTCATTAAAAAATAATAATAATCTTTTTTGAACCCTCATTATTAGAGTCATATTTTATCCTTCATTGTATCTAACTTTATTTTTTGTATACACATAGGGCTTTTTCTTCTTAAAAATTTGGGGTACAACTTCTTCTAATAGATCAAAATATACCCTAAATCTAGCTCTGGGTTTGCTCTAGTCTCCAGCCTGAGCAAAATCTCTCCACTTTCTTTTTCTTTATTCTCCCAAACAACTTACTTTATCAACTGCTTTTTTAGAAATTAAAAAAAAATGTTTTCATCTTTATAGGCATATTCCATCCCTTCATTGTGTTTACTCTTATAGATGTTTTTCGTTCTTTTAAATTTTGGGAGGTAGTTTCTTCTAAGAGACCAAAATACTCCCAAAATTAAGTGGGTGGCCCTGTTCTAGTCACCAGTCTAATATATATATATATTTTTTTCTTTTTTATATTTTTCTTAATTTGTTTTCTTTTTTTTTTTAATTTTTTTTTCTGAACTTCTTTTTATCCCTTTTCTCCCCCTCATGATTTGGGGTCTCTTCTGATTTGATTAAAGTGCATTTTCCTAAGGTCTTTGCCACCCTTTTAGTGTTTTATTTGCTCCTTCATATATTCTTATCTGAAAAAAATGACAAGGCAGAAAAACTCACCACAAAAAAAAAAAGAGGCAATACTAAAGGCTAGGGACCTAATCAATATAGACATTGGTATATGTCAGATCTAGAGTTCAGAATGACGATTCTCAAGGTTCTAGCAGACTCGAAAAAAAACGGCATGGAAGATATTAGAGAAACCCTCTCTGGAGAGATAAAAGCCCTTTCTGGAGAAATAAAAGAACTAAAATCTAACCCAGTTGAAATAAAAAAAAGTTATTAATGAGGTGCAATCAAAAATGGAGGCTCTTACTGCTAGGATAAATGAGGCAGAAGAAAGAATTAGTGATATAGAAGACCAAATGACAGAGAATAAAGAAGCTGAGCAAAAGAGAGACAAACAAATACTGGACCATGAGGGGAGAATTTGAGAGATAAGTGACACCATAAGACGAAACAACATTAGAATAATTGGGATTCCAGAAGAAGAAGAAAGAGAGAGGGGAGCAGAAGGTATATTGGAGAGAATTATTGTAGAGAATTTCCCCAATATGGCAAAGGGAACAAGCATAAAAATCCAGGAGGTGCAGAGAACCCCCCTCAAAATCAATAAGAATAGGTCCACACCCTGTCACCTAATAGTAAAATTTACAAGTCTTAGTGACAAAGAGAAAATCCTGAAAGCAGCCTGGGAAAAGAAGTCTGTAACATACAATGGTAAAAATATTAAATTGCAGCATACTTATCCACAGAGACCTGGAAGGCCAGAAAGAACTGGTATGATATATTCAGAGCACTAAACGAGAAAAACATGCAACCAAGAATACTCTATCCAGCTAGGCTATCATTGAAAATAGAAGAAGAGATAAAAAGCGTCCAGGACAAACAAAAACTGAAAGAATTTGCAAACACCAAACCAGCTCTACAAGAAATATTGAAAGGGGTCCTCAAAGCAAAGAGAGACCCTAAAAGTAGTAGATCAAAAAGGAACAGAGACAATATACAGTAACAGTCACCTTACAGGCAATACAATGGCACTAAAATCATGTCTCTCAATAGTTACCCTGAATGTTAATGGGCTAAATGCCCCTAATCAAAAGACACAGGGTATCAGAATGGATAAAAAAACAAAACCCATCAATATGCTGCCTACAAGAAATTCATTTTAGACCCGAAGACACCTCCAGATTTAAAGTGAGGAGGTGGAAAACAATTTACCATGCTAATGAATATCAGAAGAAGGCTGGGGTGGCTATCCTTATATCAGATCAATTAGACTTTAAGCCAAAGACTATAACAAGAGATGAGGAAGGACACTATATCATACTTAAAGGGTCTGTACAACAAGAAGATTTAACAATTTTAAATATCTATGCCCCTAACATGTGAGTAGCCAACTATATAAACCAATTAATAATAAAAATCAAAGAAACACATCAACAATAATAAAATAATAGTAGGGGACTTTAACACTCCCCTCACTGAAATGGACAGATCATCCAAGCAAAAGATCAACAAGGAAATAAAGGCCTTAAATGACACACTGGACCAGATGGACATCACAGATATATTCAGAACATTTCATCCCAAAGCAACAGAATACACATTCTTCTCTAGTGCACATGGAACATTCTCCAGAATAGATCACATCCTGGGTCCTAAATCAGGTCTCAACCAGTATCAAAATATTGGGATCATTCCTTGCATATTTTCAGATCACAATGCTCTGAAGGTAGAATTCAATCACAAGAGGAAATTTGGAAAGAACCCAAATACATGGAGACTAAGCAGCATCCTTCTAAAGAATGAATGAGTCAACCAGGAAATTAAAGAAGAATTGAAAAAATTCATGGAAACAAGTGATAATGAAAACACAATGGTTCAAAATCTGTGGGACATAGCAAAGGCAGTCCTGAGAGGAACATATATAGCGGTACAAGCCTTTCTCAAAAAACAAGAAAGGTCTCAAGTACACAACCTAACCTTACACCCAAAGGAGCTGGAGAAAGAACAAGAAAGAAACCATAAACCCAGCAGGAGAAGAGAAATCATAAATATCAGAGCAGAAACCAATGAAATAGAAACCAAAAAAACAATAGAACAAATCAAGGAAACTAGGAGCTGGTTCTTTGAAAGAATTAATAAGGTTGATAAACCCCTGGCGAGATTTATCCAAAAGAAAAGAGAAAGGACCCAACTAAATAAAATCATGAATGAAAGAGGAGAGATCACAACTAACACCAACGAAATACAGACAATTATAAGAACATACTATGAGCAACTCTACACCAACAAATTTGACAATTTGGAAGAAATGGATGCATTCCTAGAGGCATATAAACTACTAAAACTGAACCAGGAAGAAATAGAAAACCTGAACAGACCCATAAACAGTAAGGAGATAAAAAAAATCATCAAAAATCTCCAAACAAACAAAAGCCCAGGGCCAGATGGCTTCCCAGGGGAAGTCTACCAAACATTTAAAGAAGAATTAATACCTATTCTCCTGAAACTGTCCGAAAAAATGTTTTCGTTTTGTTTTGTTTGTTTGTTTGCTCCAAACAAACGCATTTTATGAGGCCAGCATCACCTTGATCCCAAAACCAGACAAGGATCCCATCAAAAAAGAGAATTACAGACCAATATCCTTGATGAACACAGATGCGAAAATTCTCACCAAAATACTAGTCAATCAGGTCCAACAGTACATTAAGAGGATTATTCACCACGACCAAATGGGATTTATTCCAGGACTGCAAGGTTGGTTCAACATCCACAAATCAAGCGATGTGATACAATACATTAATAAAAGAAAGAACAAGAACCATACGATACTCTCAATAAATGCTGAAAATGCATTTGACAAAGTACAGCATC
This sequence comes from Neogale vison, assembly GCF_020171115.1. Classification (NCBI taxonomy): domain Eukaryota; kingdom Metazoa; phylum Chordata; class Mammalia; order Carnivora; family Mustelidae; genus Neogale; species Neogale vison. The sequence continues at coordinate 113,123,899 of NC_058095.1, read as the reverse complement.
CCTTCCTGATCAAACCTCTTCAAAGTGGAGGGATAGAGGGTACATACTTCAATATTATCAAAGCCATCCATGAAAAACCCACCGCAAATATCATTCTCAATGGAAAAAAACTGAGAGCTTTTCCGCTAAGGTCAGGAACACGGCAAGGATGTCCATTATCACCACTGCTATTCAACATAGTACTAGAAGTCCTAGCCTCAGCAATCAGACAACAAAAGGAAATTAAAGGCATCCAAATCAGCAAAGAAGAAGTCAAACTATCACTCTTTGCAGATGATATGATACTATATGTGGGAAAACCCAAAAGGCTCCACTCCAAATCTGCTAGAACTTGTACAGGAATTCAATAAAGTGTCAGGATATAAAATCAATGCACAGAAATCAGCTGCATTTCTCTACACCAACAAAAAGAAAGAAGAAAGAGAAATTAAGAAGCCAATCCCATTTATAGTTGCACCCAAAACCACAAGATACCTAGGAATAAACCTAACCAAAGAGGCAAAGAATCTATACTCAGAAAACTAAAAAGTACTCATGAAAGAATTTGAGGAAGACAAAGAAATGGAAAAATGTTCCATGCTCCTGGATTGGATGAACAAATATTGTGAAAATGTCTATGTTACCTAAAGCAATCTACACATTTAATGCAATACCTATCAAAATTCCATCCATTTTTTTTTTCAAACAAATGTAACAAATAATCCTAAAATTTATATGGAACCAGAAAAGACCTCGAGTAGCCAAAGGAATATTGAAAAAGAAAGCCAAAGTTGGTGGCATCACAATTCTGGACTTTAAGCTCTATTACAAAGCTGTCATTATCAAGACAGTATGGTACTGGCCAAAAAAACAGACACATAGATCAATGGAACAGAATAGAGAGCCCAGAAATAGACCCTCAACTCTATGGTCAACTAATCTTCGACAAAGCAGGAAAGAATGTCCAGTGGAAAAAAGACAGCCTCTTCAACAAATGGTGTTGGGAAAATTGGACCATTTCCTTACACCACACACGAAAATAGACTCAAAATGGTGAAGGACCTCCATGTGAGAAAGGAATCCATCAAAATCCTTGAGGAGAACACAGGCAACAACCTCTTTGACCTCAGCTGCAGCAACTTCTTCCTGGGAACATCACCAAAGGCAAGGGAAGCAAGGGCAAAAATGAACTATTGGGATTTCATCAAGATCAAAAGCCTCTGCACAGCAAAGGAAACTATCAACAAAACCAAAAGATACCTGACAGAATGGGAGAAGATATTTGCAAACGACATATCAGATAAAGGGCTAGTATCCAAAATCTATAAAGAGCTTAGCAAACTCAACACCCAAAGAACAAATAATCCAATCAAGAAATGGGCAGAGGACATGAACAGACATTTCTGTGAAAAAGACATCCAGATGGCCAACAGACACATGAAAAAGTGCTCCACATCACTCGGAATCAGGGAAGTACAAACCAAAACCACAATGAGATACCACCTAACATCAGTCAGAATGACTAAAATTAACAAGTCAGAAAATGACGGATGCTGGCAAGGATGCGAAGAAAGGGGAACCCTCCTACACGGTTGGTGGGAATGCAAGTTGGTGCAACCACTCAGGAAAACAGCATGGAGGTTCCTCAAAAAGTTGAAAATAGAGCTACCCTATGACCCAGCAATTGCACTACTGGGTATTTACCCCAAAGATACAAACGTAGTGATCCAAAGGGGCACGTGCAACTCAATGTTTATAGCAGCAATGTCCACAATAGCCAAACTATGGAAAGAACCTAGATGTCCATCAACAGATGAGTGGATAAAGAAGATGCGGTGTATATACACACACACACACACACACACACACACACACAATGGAATACTATGCAGCCATCAAAAGAAATGAAATCTTTCCATTTGTGATGATGTGGATGGAACTAGAAGGTATTATGCTTAGCGAAATAACTCAATTGGAGAAAGACAACTATCATATGATCTCCCTAATATGAGGAAGTGGAGATGCAATGTAGGGGGTTTGGGGAGTAGGAAAAGAAAAAATGAAACAAGATGGGATCGCGAGGGAGACAAACCATAAAAGACTCAATCTCAAAAAACAGAGTGAGGGTTGCTGGGGGGAGGAGGGATGGGAGAGGGTGGTGGGGATATGGACATTGGGGAGGGTGTGTGCTGTGATGAGTGCTGTGAAATGTGTAAACCTGGCGATTCACAGACCTATACCCCTGGGGATAAAAATACATTTTATGTTTAATAGAAATTTTTTAAAATTAAAAAAAATAATAAGCTGGATACCTAGTTCATATTTCCAGTTATTTCTCTTTTCTAATATTAGCATTTAAGATTATAATTTTCCCTCAAAGTTTTGTTTGATTGCATTTCACAAGTTTTTGTTTTTTAAAGATTTATTTGTCAGAGAAAGAGAAAGAGAGAGAGAGCCCAAGCAGGGGGAGTAGCAGGCAGACGGAGAAGCAGGTTCCCTGCTGAGCAAAGAGCCTGATGCAGAACTCCATCCCAGAGTCCTGGGATCATGACCTGAGCCAACATTTAACCAACTTAGAAGATATTTAACCAACTGAGCCACCCAGGTGTCCCAACATTTCACAAGTTTTGAAGTGCAGTATTTTCATTAAATTCTCACTATTTTAACATTTGAGTTATGATTTATTGTTACACCTGAGTTATATGAAGTATATTTTAAAATTCAAAATGTATTTTCATAATTGTTTACATTATCATAATTAATTTGATTGAGTTACAACTTAATTTTATAACTTTTTAAAAATTTTTGAGACTTCCTTTATGGTCCAGTATGTGGTAATTTTTGTAATTATTGCATATGGGCCTGAAAGGAATCTATGTTCTCTAATTTTGAAGTGCAGAATTCTAAACATATTCATGAAATTGAACTTGGTGGGTACCAAAGGTTGCTACTGACTTGGAATTAGTTTGATTTAATGCTCTTGACCTGTGTATTCCCTGATGGTGCAGATAAAGTAAATTTGAACCTCAGACCCACCTGAAGGCAAGGCTGTGGTGAAAAAAAGATGATGATGACGACGACCATGAATTTTCTCCTTTCAACTTTCCACCTGGAGCCATGTCAAGTGGCTTTCCTTGTTGAAAGCAGGCCAATCTTTTTCATAAGCCACCCACTAAAGACACCTGTCTTATGAATTGGCCTGTGCTTCACATCTCCTCATCCTGTCTAGGCTCAAGGTCAAGCTAAGATCTGCTCCAAGTAAACCCAGGCATCATTCTGCAAATTCTAGAGGACTTGTTTTTCTTTTCTAGATTTTCTGACTTACTGCCAGTAAGTCAGTTCTGGTGTTAGTATCCTATTATTGGCTTCTGAATATTTCTCTCATTTTTTTGTGCAAGGTTTGCAATGCTAAGCTATATCCAGCTCTTTTTGCAGTGGAAGGACCTGTTCTAATGCCTAGGCTGCATGGAAGTGTTTGGTACCTCATGCCACCCCCATTACACCGGAGACTGTACTTGTTGGAATTTATCCCTGGCTCCCAAATTGCCAAATCTAATAGTCCCCTCTCTATTCCTAATTCATATCACCTCTTTGCAACACTAATTATGTTTTGAAGAGCAGTATGTTTTTTTTTTTTTTAAAGATTTTATTTATTTGACAGAGAGAGGTCACAAGTAGGCAGAGAGGCAGGCAGAGAGAGAGGAGGAAGCAGGCTCCCTGCTGAGCAGAAAGCCCGATGCGGGACTCGATCCCAGGACTCTGAGATCATGACCTGAGCCGAAGGCAGCGGCTCAACCCACTGAGCCACCAGGCGCCCCAAAGAGCAGTATGTTTTGAAGAGCACCTTTGCTTTGAAGAGCTTTCTTCTCTGGAGTTTTCACCTACCATTCTAAAGACTCATCACCGGATCCTTGCTGACTCTTTTCTCCTTTATTCAGCCTCTTATTCTTGAAGTAGTCTAGGGTCTGGTCCTAGGCCCCCTTCTTTTCTCCATCTACATTTTCTCCCTAACTGAGCTCATCCACTTCATGGATTTGAATAGCCCTTGAAAGCTCACAGTATCCAAATCCTATTGTCATCCTTGACCTTTCCCCTGATCTCCAGTCCTGCACAGCAAACTGCCTGCTTAACATACCATTTGCCTATCTTACAGCATCTCAAACTCAACAGGTCTTCAACCTTTGAGATCCCCCACCAAAATGCATTTATTGCCCAATCTTCCCTAGTCTCTTCCAAGACCCAGAAGTCACCTGAACTTTTCCCCCAACCCCATGTTACTTCACATCTTTTTTTTTATGTTAGTCACTGTAAAGTACATCATTAGATTTTGATGCAGTGTTCCATGATTCATTGTTTGTGTATGACACCCAGTGCTCTGTGAAATACGTGCCCTCCTTAATACCCATCACTGGGCTAACCCATTCCCCGACTCTCCTCCCCTCTAAATCCTTCAGTTTGCTGAAATCCAGATTTCTTACCATGACACACAAGACCCTACTTTCTCTAATTTACCAGCTAGACCCTTGTCCTCTCAGCTCCTAATGCTCATTCTGAAGTTAAGCACTCTGCCCTTGTTGCCTTTTCCTCTGGAATGCTCTTTCTCTGGCTCTTCATCACATGGCCACACCGTCTCACCTTCAGATGTGAGCTGACACACCATCTTCTCAGAGAGATGCTCCTTGATTATCTTATTTAAACTAGCAATTCCCCCATTTCCTCAAAACCCCAGTTATACTCACTTATGGGATGCTACTTGTTTTCTTTCTAGCACTTATCACACTGGAGTAATCTATTTGCTTATTTATTTATTGTATAGCTTTCCTCACTAGATTACAGTTCGAGAGACTAGAAATCTGCCTTAATCACTGTTAGCACACAGTATACACAAAATAAATCTCTGTTAAATGAGTTGTTATACTGAGTCCTTACCAAACATTGGTCTGTTCTAACCCTGAAAATAAGCATGTGAGATATAGGAAGCCTTCTCCTCTAAAGCCACTTCTTCTCCCAGATGGAGACATGTAGCTATATCATGGAAGCTCAGAAGGTTGGGCCTGTACAACCCATTACAACAATTCTCTTTCCTGCCCTCAACTGTCCAGCAATCACTTGAAAACCTAGTAAGAAAAGCCAGAGTTGGCCTAACAACTTGGTCTTTCCTTTTATTCAGTGGATATTACATGAGATTATTTTCAACAGTCCTTCAGAGTCCAGAGACCTAGAGATGGAAATCAATAATCAAAACAGAGCAATGTAATGTCAATATGCAACATGAAATATTTATACCTTTACACTTGTGAATTTTCCTCTATAGAAATGCACATGACTGACACCTACCCAATGATTTACAAATAGAAGTATATTTTGAATACATAAATATATATGAAAAATGTAAATCACATTTTAAATTTTTTAATAAATTATCTATAGCCCATCAACAGTCCTTCATTTTAGTGTGTTTCTCTGTAAACTCAACCAATCAGAGCCTGAGATAGAAAACACTACAGTACATATCAACTCCATTAGGATTGAAGACAAAGCTTCAGTTCACTAAAATTCACAGGTACAACATGCTCATTAGAGAAACAGGACCCCAAAAAACAGAAGTCAGTTCCATCTGAAAGAACAAGGCAAGTTTCAACTCCAAGGTGAAAGGAGTGGCAAGGACTTTGTAGCTTAGTTCCAAGCATGGAACAACCTGGTTAGTTCTTCCCTGTGTGCCTCATGGAGTAAAGACATAAGGCTGAACCAAAGAAACCACGTGATAAAGGACTTTTTTTTCTCACTGATAACCAGAGGGCTGAATATAGAAATGATTTTTAATCCAGTGTCACTGAATTTAACTTACTTAGCATTAGAAGGAGACATAAGGTAGCCATGCCTCAGCTCAGTTTAATGAATTTGTGGATTCTGAAGACAGATACCAAAAGATGACTCATTGTTTAGCCAAGTAACACCCAAAGAAGAACCCGTGGAGGTGCAGGCACTTCTGTCACTAGGAGACTCTTGAACTGATTTTTCATTTGCTGGTTCTCCTTCCTTCATTTGTCTTCAAATGGGAATGTGTTTGAACCAAAGCTCTTCCCCGTGCTCATGTGTGCATGCTGGCAGGGATGGGTGATGGGAGAAAATACAGTCCTTTCTGGATTTCATTTAAAGCAAGGACAATCTGCTGTTTATCTGGGTGTTTGGATGAGAGGAGAGGAAGGAAGAAGGTATAACTGCAGCTCACACTTAGTGACTGTCGCGCTGTGGCAAGCACTAGACTGTACAGTAGTCACATTACCTTTTCCCTTTACAGTGAGGAAATGAAGCCCAGAAAGGGGTGTCACCTTGCCCTTGCTCCCATAGTCTGTGCAAGTATATGTGCGGGAATCTGAACCCTGATCCCAGAATTCGAAGCCATGCTCCTCTACCACATGGACTTGCCAACTTTTTTCTCTTCCGAAGAGCTGGAATTCTCTTCCCTTTGAGTTGACTATAGAAGAATCATTCCACTTTCTCATTTTGCCAAGCAAAAAAAATATATACACATCAAACTCCCTGCAGCCTTCCTACAGTAGTTTCCTATTGCTTCTATAACAAACTACAACAACATCTTGGTAACTGAATACAACGCAAATATAGTCTCTTGAAGTTCTGGAGACTGGAAGTAAAAACAAGTCTGATGGAACTAAAATCAAGGTGTTGACAGTGCTGGTTCCTTCTGGAGGCTCCCGGGGTAAATCCTTTCCTTGTCTTTCCCAGCTTCTAGTGTCTGCCAGCTTGTGGACATATGACTCCAATCTCTACTTCTGTGGTCATCCCTGACTAGTCCTCATAAGGATAGCTGTGGTTGCCCTTAGGGATCATCCCAATAATCCAGGATGATCCCCCTTGCCTCAATATCTTTAATGACCCTTTTTATGTGTAGGATAATATTCAATTTCTGGGGATTGGACATGGATATCTTTGGGGGCCATCATTCACTCACTTGATCTGACTCAAGCTCTCACTTGTTTTCAACAACTCAAATCTTCAGTTATGCCCAGTGAAATGCACCATTTTCCATCAGCGAAATCTACCATTACCTCAGCCTTGCCTTTGAAAGAAATGGAATTGCTGGATCACAGGTACCTTCATTTGTAACTTTATTAGATATTGATAAACCATTCTAAAAAAAAAAAAGAGCTACCAATCTATTCTTTTTTGATCCCACTTCAATCAAGCCATCTGTATTCACTCTATTCACATGGCTCTTGTCAATGTCATTGTCCATTTCCACATTGCCAAATCCAATACTTAGTTCCTCTTTCTTGCTTGGTAGAGTGCTCTAGGTACTCTCTGTGCTCATTCTCTAGACAATTTCATTCAATCATTTTGCATAAAATACCATTTATACACAATGACTCCAAAATTATTATCCATAACACCAACCTGTCCCCTTCAGTCTATACTCATATAATCAGTTTCTCCTGATCATCTGTAATTGGATGTCTTCAGCAATGGAAATATCATGAAACTGAACCCTTGACTCCTGTCCCCAGCCCAAACCTGATTCTTCTGCCAGTGTTCCTGTCTCAAAATTACCAATCACCTGGCTGCACTCAAAATTTTTGCAACTGTCCTTGATCTGTCTCTCACTCCCTATATCTAACCCATCAGCAAATCCTGCTGGCTTTACCTTCAAAATATACCCCAGATTCAACCTTTTCCTTACCTTCTCCACTGATACACTTAGTACAAATCTAGGAGGAAGCTAGTTTGGGGAAGTGGGTATTGTATGGAATCAAAGCCCAGCTTTGGCACATATGCTCTACCTCTATGTCCTTGCATTTCCTCATCCTTAAGGTGGGGATTATCATAGTAAATTACACATGGAACTTCGCTGGGGTTAGATTAAGTTAATATATGTGAAGCACTTAAAACAGTATTCAGCACTCTGTTATCATCAATATCACCATCATCATTGTCACAATAGCCTGATAATTATAATCCCTGATTCTACTTAAGATTCCCTACTACTTATAGTTTGTAAATTAGTCAAAGGGATCCTTTTGAAGCATAATTATGCCATTTGTAGCCCAAGCCCCCAGCCATATTTGGAATGAAATCCAAAGCCCTTATTATGGCTTATCCAGTTCTGTTTGAGCTAGCCCCTGCCTAAGTCTCTGATACCATATTCTATTACTCTTCCCTTTGCTCATCATGCCTGGCTGGCCCCTTATTCTCTTCAAATTTGGCAAGCACACTGCTACGTCAGAGTCTTAGCACTTACGTTTCTTCCATTTTGAATGACTTTACCCAGATATTTATGTTTTTTCCATCACTCCATTCGGGTCTCTGCTTTTATTTATTTATTTATTTTTTATTTGGCAGAGAGAGATCACAAGTAGGCAGAGAGGCAGGCAGAGAGAGAGAAAGAGGAGGAAGCAGGCTCCCCGCTGAGCAGAGAGCCCGATGCGGGACTCGATCCCAGGACCCTGAGATCATGACCTGAGCCGAAGGCAGCGCTCTGCTTTTAAATGCCACATCATCAGAGAAGACTTCGTTGACCTTGTTCCCCCAAACAGGAGTTTTTATTAGAGCAGCCCAGAAATTTCTATCTTTCCCCTTTGCCTACTTTATTTTTCTTCATGGGATTCACCACTTCCTGACACTATTATATATTCATTGTTTCTATGTTTTAATTGCCTGTCTTGCCCCATAGAGCCTAAGTTCCTTATAATCCAGGACTCTATCTTGTTTATTATTATATTTCCTATGCCTAGAAGAGTGTCTGGCACATAACAGGAATTCAATAAAAGTCTGTTGGACAAATGGATGAATCTTGGCTCTTACAATTCCTCAGTGTAAGACCTCTGCTCTATGTGGATGGGTAACTTGCTGCCTCCTGAATCTACCCTGTCCATGCTTCTGGTCTACCACTGCTGGAAAACCAACCACTCCTTCCAAATGGTACCTATCTTAAAAGGCACCTCTTTCATGAAAATTTCCTCAATCAAAATCAAAATCAGAACAAAATCTGCACCCTCTGAACACCTGTTGCTTTCATCATATATGTCCTTTATGTGTCTTTATATATTTTTTTTTCATTTTTGTATTCACTAGTTATACGTCTGTAGGATTAACCATTTCATGTATCTTTGACCTTAAATTCTTCCAGAGAGGGTTCTGTGTCCTTCCTCTGCCAAATATTCTCCCCAAATCCCATCTATATATGTTTGATACTTTTAATTTATTTTATTTTTTAATTTTTTAAAATTTTCTTTTAATTCTAATATAGTTAACAGTGTTACATTAGTTTCAGGTGTACTATATAGTGATTCAACAATTCCATACACCACCCAGTCAGTGTTCATCATGACAAAAGCACTCCTTAATCCCCATCACCTATTTAACCCATGCCCCCACCCACCTCCCCTCTTGTAACCATCAGTTTGTTCTCCATAGTTAAGTGTTTCTTGGTTTGTCTCTCTCTCTCTCTCTCCCTTCTTATTTTTTTTCTTTGCTCATTTGTTTTGTTTTTTAAATTCCACACATGAGTGAAACTGTATGGTATTTGTCTTTCTCTGACTTATTTTGCTTAGCATTATACCCTCTACCTCCATCCATGTCATTGCAAATGGCGGGATTTTATTCATTGTGATGATTTTATTCATTGTGATGGCTGAATAATATTCCACTGTGTGTGTGTGTGTGCATGTGTACCACCTCTTCCTTATCCATTCATCTACTGATGGACACTTGGGCTGCTTCCATAATTTGGCTATTGTAAATGACACTGCTATAAACATTATAAACACACGTACACGTGTGTACGTATACCTTTGAATTAGTATTTTTGTATCCTTTGGGTACCTGGTAGTGCAACTGTTGCTCTATTTTTAACTTTTTGAGGAACCTCCATACTGCTCTCCATAGTGGCTGTACCAGCTTGCATTCCCACAAACAGTGCAAGAGGATTCCGTCATTGCCAACAATACTTTTTTAAAATAAATGAATAAATAAATGAAATAAAGGTATGATGGTGATGTTAATAATAAACTTTCAACAAACTAGTTTCCAGTTTTAAAATGGCAAAATTTAAGAAGCATATTACTAAAATTAATATTAAGATTAAATTAAGATTTCTCCACCTGACAATTTCTTTTTATTTTTTCATGACCCAACTTATATATCACAACCTCCACATCATTCATCCCTCCTTCCATCCATTCATATAGTAATATTAGTTACCATTCATTTGAAAATGTCTGTACTCTCCTTACACTGTTCCATTTTATAGATGAAGAAATTGGGCTTAGAGGGGGTAAGCTCATATTCTAAAGGGGTAACAGAAACACAAACAAGTAATTACAAAACAATCTGTATACTGAATAGAGAAATTTAAGGGCTACCCTAAGGACAGTGAGGATAATGCACCCAATTCTGCCTACCCTTCAGGAAGGTAGGGTGGTCAGAGGGGATTCACAGATAAAGGTGATCATCCCAACTGAATTCTGATGGATGAATGAAAGTTATCTAGACAGGTTAAGAAGCCAAGAAGTAAGACATATGGAAGATCAGTGGCATGATATCATTGTACTGATGGGAGCTAAAGCCTTTTTACAGCTCCCATCACTTTTCGCGAATGCTTCTAGCATGAATACCACACCATGTTGTAAATGTGAGTTCAGAAGTTGGTCTCCTTGACTAGGAACTGTTCTCTTCATTTATGTAACTACCTCTGTGCCCAGCACTGTGCCTGACATGAAGGTCACCTTCCCTAACTTTGGGCTGCTTAGGTGGCTACCAGGACTGCTGGCTGCCTGGATGATATATGGAGATGCGATTTCTGGCTTGGCCCTTTTCAGGGCATATCCCTGTTAAGTAAACATATCAGAGTAGCAGCCATAGGGGGCTTTGGGCAGGAAGGAAGAAGTCATCAAACATGAGGAAGAACCAGGCAAATTCCGAGCCCCTGCAAAAAAGCACAGCCTGCTCCCAGGTTTGTGCAGGATGCCTCTGCCCTTGAAAAGCCTCATCTCTAACAGTTTCCTCATCCAAGCCTCTATGTTGCAAAGTAACAATAATAACACTTAGACTGAGAAATAATAAGATGTGTTTAGGAAATCACTTTGAAAAACCTGAACTGGAAGATGCCATGTAGAGTAAACTATACTTATTCTATGAAAAGCAGGGAATCCAAAATGCCCTGGTTCACTAATGAAAGGATCTTTCTATTTTCTAATTCCTTCGCTTTCTAACTGCAGGGGTGACTGCTGGCAAAATCTGCCCTCCACCTCCAGCTTCTGAACAAAGTCAAGAAATCAACATTATAATCATGCATTGTTTCCATAGCAAAGGATCCCACAGCTCAGAGCAAAACAGCACTTTCTAGGATGTTGCCAGAGTGTATGTGGCAATGAAAGATTAATTAGCCTCCCACTAATTGACAGTATTTCCCTCACATCTGCTTGGGCCTGATGTGAGTTTAAGTGTCTCTATTTAAGTGCCTAAAGCTGATTGAACATGTATAAAATTTAAGAACCCTTTCTAAACCTCAGAGAGGCCTGGGACCTGAGTTCCCTTTCAATAGTAGCGATGTTTTGAGAAAGGGTTGAGGGGTGGGGGTGGGGGTGGGTGGCTAGTGAATCCTGGAGAGGCAACAGAGACTAGGGGTAAGACATTGGGAGAAGGAAGAAGAACTGGAGCAGGAGATAAGAGGTTAAGTCTCTGGCTCTCTAATAAGCAGCCACGATGCTGGCAAACCACACCACTCCTTTGGACTTCTCTTCTTGCTCTGGTGTTAGATTAAACCAGTGGTTTTCTACCGGGGTTTCTCAGAGTCCTAGAAGTTTCAGAGTCCCCCTTAGGTATCCTCTTGATTCTAGAGCATTGCTGTCCAATTGAACTTTTGTTCAATAGAACTTACTGCTATGATGGAGATTTTCTACCCATACTGTCAAATTGGTAGTCACTCACCCCTAATGGCTATTAAGTGCTTAATATATAGCTAGTGCCACCGAGAAACCGAATTCTAAATTTTATTTAATTAATTTTAATTTAAAAACTCCGTGTGGTGAGTGGCTGTAATATTGGGCCATGCAACTCTTAAAGGCTCTGAGTTGGGATCTAAACAGGCAGGGTCCAGGATTTACCCTACTCCTGCTTCAATGAGAGCATGTCAGTCTTTCTCAGTTTTTAGTAATATGCTTCCACAGCAGTTTCCCCAAACAAAACGTTTCATAGCTAAAGAGCACTGGAAAACTACTAGACTAAATAATCTCCAAAGCCCTTAAATTTTGAAAGCTCTTAATCCGATGGTCTTCATGTCCTTTGTACACAGCAAGGACCACTCTTCTGGGTATGGAGGAAAAATGAGACCACCTCCATTACTGTCATACCCCATTCTGCCTGCCATGGGGCAAGATGCTCATGCAGCTGAAGTGGCCTCTTATCTGAAGAGGATCTCAGGTCCTTTGACAGGGCAAAGGCCTTTCATGATGGTCTCAGCTGCTCCATCCAACTTGCTACCCAGGAACTGCTCAGGGCTCTTTGTGGCTTTTGCTGGCCCTACAGACCCAGACTCTGGCAAGAAAAAGGAAACAGAGGCCAGAGAAACTCTGAATGAAGTTAACGCTCTCAGTCTCTCAGTCTCTTAGGTTTCTATTTTCACAAAGCTGGGAAGGAGGAGCTGGAGATTTCCAAAGTAGATGCCAGAGGTCTGTCAAGCTACCCCAGGGCACTCACTGCCATCGGCACAGGTTTAGAGAGCTGTCGCTCCTGGAGTCAGGGCTGGGCTGGTCATGGATTGCTATGTGCACCTGCACTTGGAGAAGGTGATCAAAGCAGAGTCTGTGAGTATATACACATGGTGACTCTGTCAAGGTGTGAGCCCTGAGCTATAAACTCAAAAATGACACCATCTATGAGTTAGGAGTCTCACCTGAATTTTTAAAGATCTGTGAGATGAGCAAAAAGTGAGGTCCAGAACATTTTGATTCCCAGAACATGCCTACAAAATAACAAACCTCACAATATAGAGCTTGTCTCACAGAAAGTGCCAATATCTCTATGTGTGACCGACTCCTAAAGGGAAGGGAGGAAAAGATTACACAGTTCCTAGAGCAGTCATGTAGTGAGGGGTTGTAGGAAAGGAATAGTGAACTCCCTTACAGAGCTCACACAGCTCCTTCAATTATACTTCCACAGACTCCCTTCAAAGCTTTCTCTCAGATAAAGGTAAGTCATTACCAGTAACCTTCCAGAAACCTTTTGTAAGAAGAAACGGCTGTGATTTTCCATCTTTCTCGACCACACTAAAGCAAACAGTAGTGCTTGTTGAAGTTTAAGTCAATACCCTCACCAAAGACTATGACTGAGAGATCATAACATTGTATATATTCTTCCAACTCTATGTTCTCACTCAGAGCAGAAAATGTTGACAACAGCCTTGTCTGTGGCCATGTGTTTGGGTGAAGGCTTTGTAAAAACATAGAACGTGGCATTTTGGGGAGGACTTGCCACAGGAGTGTCATTTGCTGTAATTTTCTTAGCTTTATCACATTTCTGGTCATCTCTTCTTATAGATATAACATGTTATATCACTTTCACCAAGAAAACTAATTAGTGAAAGACGGATTTTAAGGGACTATGTGACAGTCACAAACATCTACCCTTCCTTCTCACCAAGCCTCAGGTTTCCATCATCCAGCACCACCAGCTCCACACCCATCACACATACATCGAATAGACACCCTTCTCAGGTCCCTTATTTCATCACTGCCAATGTTCTTTGCACCCGTTACACAACAAGAGAAGCTCAGAGACTTTCAAGTTATGCTGTTGTCTAGTTGGAAAGAGCACCCATGCCCTTGCCAACTGGTTTTCTACTCCTTTGATCCACCCACCAGTCACATAGGGCTGTGGTGAATTCCCTTGGTATTTCTGTGGAAATAAAAGTAGGTGGGATAATCCTCCCCATCCCATCCCCATCAATACCAGGAACTATTCCTACAGAGATTTCTATCAAGTCTCTTCCCCAAAAAGCAGCTGCCTGCAGTTGAGCACCCCCCAACTATCGGGGCGAGTTGTTGGCATGTCGCATGTTTGGGTGTGTTGCCACTGAACTCGAGCCCCCAAAGTAATAACATCATCTCTTCATTCAGTTAACAAGCTACTTCCAGAAAACTACAGCAACTGCAAGGACATTATTTTAAAGGAAGTCGTTAGGAGGAAGCAGTTTCCAATAACGTGGTTGTTTCTGTCCACTGCTCTACCGTCTATGAGAATCTCATGCCTCCTTCACCGTTCTATCTCCCATGTCTTGCCCTGACCCTGGCTCCCGGCTGGTGAATGAGTGAATGAATGAATCAGTGAGTGAATGAATGAAGCTGAGCATAGATGAAAAGTAAGGCTACATTTTCAAATTAGACTTTGGAATAATAATTAGCATAGCTCCTTTCCCCCCTTATCCTTAGGTTTTGGCCTGGATCATATTTCAACTATTCAGAATTTCTTCTTGGAATGGGCTTCTCAAGTACAAAAGGCATATTTTGTCTATGGTGCCCCGTGCTTTATGCTTATTCTTGAAGAACTAGATAATGCTGTTTTCTGTGTGTAAGGAGATGACTGGGAAGGTCATGTTGTGAGCCAGGGTTTCTCCAGAGAAGCAACACACAGAGGCTCCTTTGCTCACTCTGTAGCTGTTCTGACCACTTTGCAGGTATTCCTGTTGGTGGCTCAGTTCTAGGGGCCAGGCTTCAGATAGAGACATGCACAGTTAGGCTGTCCATCTCCATCTACTAATAACAGTACTGCCACGTAGAAAGGGGACCTCCAGAATGCTCCTCTCAGCCCTGCCTGAAATCTCACATGCCAAATCAAGGGTAGTGTATTCCACCTTAATTCTAAGTTCACTAATCCTCAAAGATGTACAACAGTTGCCCGGTCTACCAAGAAAAAGCACCAGACTGTGTAGGGGGCAAGGGCAGGCTGACACCAAATGGGCCACTTTGGCATAGCGATTATTTTGGGTGTTATACATAAACGATGAATCTTGGAACACTACGTCAAAAACTAATTAAGTACTGCATGTTGACTAATAGAACATAATAAAAAATAAATAAAAGTATGTTTTAAATGGAAAAAAAAAATAAATAAACGCAAGTTACTTAAGAGACAGCCAGTGCAAGCAGGACACTCAGACCCTCCTCTGTCCTCTGGAAAGAAGCACGTAAATGTCCCATGGGAAAGGCATCCTCCCTGTACCAGGAGATAAAGAAACAACCTCATCATCAGAGACAGGGGACTTAAAACCCAGAATGCTGGATAAGCAACCCTTGTTACTTTCTATTAATTAATGACTCCAGCCCAAATTCTGCTTAGAATTCCTTCCCAGTCGAAGCTCCCAACATTAACTTTTCTTTGTCTCGTCAATTCTTCATAGATTTATTGTGTCTTTGTCTAAAAAGTATAAAAATTGTCTGCCTTGGTCATTCCTTTAGGACTCGATTTCATTATGGGGCCTCCATGTGCACGTCATAAAACTTTGGTTTTTATTCCTGTTAATCTGTCTCATGTAAATTTAATTCTTAGTCCAGCCAGAAGACCTTGAAGGATAGACGATGAATTTTTCCGTTTCTTCAACTAATTTTAAGTCAAAATCTCTGCCAGAGCTTTCAAATGCCTTGAGGTAATAATTACAGTCAACTCGGGTCACTCTTTAGAGACTTTCTTTTGTAGTGTGAATATCTCTTGATTATGGGCTGTAGCCAAATGATTTTTCATCCTGTGGAGCTGAGTCACAATTAGGTAAAAGCAATTTAGAACTAAAGGGTCCATATGGCTCATTACCTTTCCCTGTACTATAACCTCTGGTTTAATAAATCCAAGACGGCGCCTAGACTGGGGGGAACACCTCTTTATGTCCCTTACTCACTGGAGCACTCCTTTGTCTCAAACTTTACAAATAAACTCCTCAGAATCATCTCCCAGGATTTACTGAAATGATATAAGTGGAAGCAATTGAGATTTTAAAATGAAAGGAGAAATCTCAGGTTTGAAAAATGGAAAACTTTTTTTTTTTTTTCCAGTTCCATAAAATTACCTATATCCTCACAGGACTCAACAGAGGATCTTCCTTGATACCTGCCTGGAGTCGCATGAAATTTATTTTCCCATTGTTCACAAGGAACTGATAAAATGATGAGCCAGAAAGGCACCACTCAGGAAGTCTATTCTTTATGACTATGACCTGCTTTTCTGAAAACGGACTCAGAAGAGAGAGTCTCATTCAAAATGCCTGAGAGAAAAAGCAACTTGGCCTGATTATTGTGACCTAAAGGATTTGGGGTGGGGGGTGGTTCATGACCAGAACCAGAAGTAGGAGGAATTTGGATTGAATATGAAGGAACAGTAGTTAGACAATGGAACAGACCATTAAAAACACAAAACCAACCCCAGCAAGCGTGTGCAGGGAAAACTGGTTAGCAAGACAACAGGATGGTGCACGGGTCCTCGCTACCAGTCTGTGAGACGATTAGGATGGAGGCTCACAATAGAGAAAGGAAAAGAGCAGTAACAACTTGTAATTATGAAAAACCGAGCTGCTTGGTTTGTTATGTTTGGTTTGGGCTGTGGTTTGCTATTTTAACACTCACCACCACAGCATATGTTTTTCTGTTTTGCCAAATGCCATCCCATCGATAAGACGTACACTGTTTGTTTTCAAAGGAGCCTATTGCTTGCCTTTTCCACGGATGCAATACTTCCTTTTAGGATTATTCAGCTGCTTGGGACATGTGCAAATGGAAACAAAGCCACCATCATACTTCCGAAGCCTTGACTGACTCACAGGGTATCCCGTGTGTTACAGGATGTTCCCTCAGCCATCCTTCTCGTGTAGTTTGTTCCCCCAGTGAGCTCCTGCTCCATTTTTTTCACTACTCCGTCCATGGTGTAGGGTAAGCAACTATAAAGGGTGCCTGATGTAGACCCCCCTTAGCCCAATGTACGGAGGGACAGAGATGGTAGCCATCTCTCTTCTACTGCTCAAGGACAAATGGGGAGACAAAAGGAATCTACATGGAAGCCCAACAAATTAGCACAGAACCTAATAAAATCTGGAGCTGAGTGTCACAGCCAGAAGGAACGACAGCAATTCAGAGGAAGAGAGGGAAAGCAAGACTAAAACCAAGAATGGCTTCCATACATAAATGTATGATTTCAGAGCCAGCTAAGTGACACTGATTGAGTTAGTCAGAGTCCCTACACTTCAGTTCTTTTACTTACTCAGTGGGTTGGGCCGCTGCCTTCGGCTCAGGTCGTGATCTCGGGGTCCTGGGATAGAGTCCCGCATCGGGCTCTCTGCTCAGCGGGGAGCCTGCTTCTCTCTCTCTCTCTCTGCCTGCCTCTCCGTCTGCTTGTGATTTCTCTCGTCAAATAAATAAATAAAATCTTTAAAAAAAAAAGAGAGAGAGAGAATGATACTCATTCTACCATGTGCATATGCTCAGCACATTGTTTTGGCACATGGCAAATACTCAAATAGTCAAGGAAGGGGACAATTATTCTTAGGGAACTTTAGCTGGACCTAGAAACTTAAGTAAGATTAGGGTAGATGGATGGAGAAAGGATCCTATTTCACACAGAGAGCTTGGAAGAAATATGGCACAGTTCTTACACATACATATACTCATTCTTACCCAGGTATATGGAAAATAATTATTACAAATGAAAAAAAAAAGAACCCTTTAGTTTTAACTAACATCTATTTTAATATAATAGTTTTATATTTATTAGAAAGTTTTAAAGATATTAGGGGGTTCCTATATACACTTTATCTAGCTAAAATTACAATGGCAATCATATTGTAATATATAAATGTATCAAGTCAACACACTGTACACCTTGAACTTTTACAATATGATATTTCAATATATTTCAATTTAAAAAAAAAGAAAGGAAATAGCACACAAACACAAATTGAGGGGCATTCTATGGACTGCCTGACCAGTACCCCTGAGAACGCTCAAACTAATGACAAAGACAGAAGCACCTTTTTAATAGTCAAATGTTGCAGCAGCAAGAAGGTCACATCCCCATAGTGCTGAAAGGATCCCTGCATCAATCTGTGACATGGGCTGGTTAAGAGGTCAAGAGTAGGAGATACTGGAGAAGTAAATTAAATTGCACAACATTACTGTATTACCCTATACCATGTCCACCCTAAATCATAGAGATAATGTACAAAACTGGTACAAAAGAATAGAAACTCTGAGGTGATTGTCCCCATTCATGGAACCCCAAAGATAAATGCATCCTTGATCCTGTTACCCAAAGTTCCCCAGTGTGATAAAACCAAGAAGATTCCTACATACATAGATGAGTGTGTTCTATTTCTGAGGCAAAATCTTAGAGTTTCTTGAGAAAACTAACTGGTCCTTGTTAAGTCATTTCTTTAACTTATTTTAATAAAAAAATTCACTGATTATTTGCTATATACCCAATGTGTGCTAAGAATACAGTAAAAAGAACACAATGTCCCTTCATCTATTTCAGAGTCTGACTGGATAGAGACATAAGTTAAATAATTACACAAATATACATTTATGAAATGTGAAAGAGCCCATGACAGACAAATTACATGGAGAGCTAAGAACATGTATGGGATTTGACGTGGTCAGGGAAGTGAGGAAGAACATCTATGAAGAAGTAACTTCTGAATGGAGAGCTGAAGGATTCAGAGGATTTCAATAGGGAAAATGGTCCCGACTGAGAAAAGTACAAGCCTGGAGGCTCAGGGACGCAGAAACTGAAAGATGGCAGTGGCCAGCATGGAGATGCCCAGGGAATCAGGCTGTAAGGTGAAGATAAAAGTAAAGATGTGCACAGGGACTAGTGTTAAAGACTTGTAACTTTCCTAAAAGCAATGGGAAGCCTTTCCTAAAACCAATGGGAAGTATTGTAAGATCTCCTAGGCTTGGTGGGGAAAATGAGTTGAAGACTACAAATGTGGAAACCAAAGTTTCAGGAGGTCTGGGGAGCAAAGATGGTAGCCTCACAGAAGGTGACAGTGCTATAGATGATCAGAGGTCAATAGGCTTGATACTGAAGAGGTAAAATCCAAAAGACATAAGGATAGACTGGTGAACAAGAAGGTGACAAGACAAACAAATGTGACAAAGAGGTCAGTGACCTGAGGAATTGGTCATGGGAAACATAACACAAGATTTTTCCTTGAGAACATTAGAGAAAAGCAAGGAAGGGGAATGTGTTGTTTAAAGGGGATTTATTCGATTCTTCTGCCAAAAAGTGGGTGCTTAGAAAAGGCTGGAGTATTCTAGGAGACAGAAAGAAGGATGGCCATGAGAATATTGGGGCCTGTCCATCAGTAAGGCAGAGAAGCACGTGATAGAGCAGTTCTCTGGGGTCTGAGAGCTGACCACTGAAGTGTTTGGAGCCAAAACATATGGCAAAGGAAGGTCACAGGCTGGTTTGTGGTCCTCAGAGCAGGAATGTCCCTTCTCCATCTAGCCCTGTACTCAATGTTGTCCTTCAAGAGAGGAGCCACTGGCGGCTCCTTGGTACCTGTTAACAATTAGATACATTTTTTAAAAATGTAACAAATAGCATGGAAGACATGGGGAGTTAGAGAGGAGAAGGGAGTTGGGGTAAATTGGAAGGGGAGGTGAATCATCAGAGACTATGGACTCTGAAAAACAATCTGAGGGGTTTGAAGTGGCGGGGAGGTGGAAGGTTGGGGGAACCAGGTGGTGGGTATTATAGAGGGCATGGATTGCATGGAGCACTGGGTGTGGTGAAAAAATAATGATTACTGTTATGCTGAAAATAAATAAATTAATATTAAAAAATGTACCTACAAGTTTCCTAAGGTACTGAGTTGGAAACATTTGCAAGTGGATGAGGATTTCCCCCAGCTCATTAAGAGCATCTTCAGGGGGCACCTGCGTAGCTCAGTTGGGTAAGCGTCCGACTCTGTTTCAGCTCAGGTCATTATCTCAAGGGTCCTGAGATACAGCTGTACATTGGGCTCTGTGCTCAGCGGCAGTCTGCTTGAAGATTCTCCCCCTCTGCTCTTCGTCACCACCCCACCACCCTGCACATGCGCTTTCTCTCTCCCTCTCAAACAAATAAATGTTCTTTAAAAAAGAGCATCTTCAGGACATGACCATATTTTGTGTATCTCTGTATCCATAGCGTCAAGCATGATTGAGTGAATCAATACAGTTCTAGTTCTAGGTCAGAGTAACAAATGCACTGCCAAAGGCCTCAGGCAATAAATCAATCAGTAGATGAATGTGGCAAAATTGAAAGTACCTTTCATTAATGCTTGTGTGTGGGTGCGTGTGACACTCTAGAAGTCTGGCGACCTTGACTCATGAAGGTTAGATTCAGCTCTCTTCCTACATCCTGCTTACTTATTTTTCTCTGAGCTGGACTAAAGCATTGAAGAGGAGCCAAGAACTAACTCAGAGTTTTACTGCTCCTTAATTGACAAATTGGCTTACCCTTTCTCATCAGCAGCTTCCAGAACAATTGCATCATCAAGCTGATGGCAGTCTTGTCCTCCTGCTCCTTCACCCCATGACTGTGGCCATGGGAGACAGAGGACACCAGAAACAGAGGCCGCTGGAGCTGATGCCCCCGCCACACAGGGAGCAGGGCCAGGTTTGGAGCCATGTGGCAAACCAGCTGCGGAGAAAAGGTTCATCTCCCTCATCTGTCCTCCAATGGGGACTTAGATTCTAGACATGGCTTTGGGTGCCTCAAATTTTCAGACAACCCCATGTAAAGTGCTCCCTACAAATTCAAGGTCAGGTCTACAGAGGCACAGTTTACATGAGTATGAAGTGTTATTCTCTGAAGTCTGGTCTCTCCCCTTCAGCTGCATATCTTATGGTTTTTTACCATCCTTCATTTTGAGTATTTTTGTTCACTTGTCAGCATTCTCTTTCCTCAGTCAGTAAAACCACGTGACTCACACAGATACACATTTATTTTAAAATCCACATGATCAGAAATGCAAATTAAAACAGCACTGCAATTTTTTTTTTGCCAATCAAATTAGCAAAGTTTTTTTTTATGTTAATATTCAATGTTATCAAGTTCCTAAGGATATGGGTACTGTCTTACACTGCTGGCAAGGATATAAATAGCTCAACCTTTACAGAAGGTAATAGAGCAATTTTATCCTATGTCGTGAAAATATGCATATAATTTGACCTGACAGGTACACATTTAGGGTCTATGCTAAGCCTCTCAATTTAATGCTTCTAGTCATTTTGTGAGGTGGTTATTAGTATTGTTGTCCTCCTTCAGCAATGGAAAAACTGAAACTCATAAAGGGTAACTTGTTTTTTGTTTTTTTTAAAGATTTTATTTATTTGACAGAGATCATAGTAAGGAGAGGCAGGCAGAGAAAGAGAGGAGGAAGCAGGCTCCCTGCTGAGCAGAGAGCCCATGTGGGCTCGATCCCAGGACCCTCAGATAATGACCTGAGCCAAAGGCAGCTGAGTCACCCAGGTGCCACAAACTGTAACTCGTTAAGGTTACATGGTAAATATGTGGCCAGAAAGGGATGTAGATGTAGGTCTCAAATGTGATGCTTACGTATCAAATGACATGAAAGGCGGTTCTTACATTTAACTCAAGAATTTTCAACAAAGCTTTACTTATAAAATAGGGAAAAAACTGAAAGCAAAGTAAATATCCAACAATAGGGAGCTGATCATAAAAATTACAATGTAACCACTCAGTACAAACTGTATATGTTTTTCAAAATGACACTGTAAAAGATCTAATGATGTAGAAATATGTTCATATGTAGAATTTAGTGTTCCACATAATGGACAATATAATCTCAACCTTATAGAAATAATTGCATTTATATGCAGAAAAGAAAATTGGAAGAATATATATCAAAATAATAATAATCTCATACTGCTAGAATTTTAGACTGTTGTCTTCATCTCATCTGCATTTTCTATAACGTACATGTATTTTTTAGTAAGGGAAATATTACTAAAAAAGTTTCAAAAGTTCATATTTCCCTCCCTTTAGCCTGAAAGGACTCTATAATAATCAGTAAACCTCTACTTATTAAAGAATCTGCTACCTGCCTGGCAGGTAAGCCATTAGGGGATAGTTCCCTTACCTCTTGCTGTTAACCCTTTTGGGCCCATGCTATAAATAAAACAGCTAGCATTCAGAGATATTATATAGCTTGGCAAAGATTACACAGCTAACCGAGGATACTAACCTTTTGCCTCCATCCAGAGCCTGTAGGACAGTGGCTGAGAGCAAGTGTCTAACGCCAGTGGGCTTAGGTTCCAAGGTGACTGAGCTACTTGCTAGCTTCGTACTTCAACTGCCCCTTATGTAGACTTAGGACAATAATGGTGTCTACTACATAAATGAGGAGGATTCAACGAGTTAATTACGTGCGGTGCTTAGAACATGTGTAGCACCCCAAAGCGCTAGTATTATAGAACAAGAGCTAATTAGGACTCCTGGAGGCTGGGAGTGACCACCGAGAGCTTGAGGGAACCTGGAACCAAGTACACCTGGAACTGCAATCAGTTTTGGCCACTTAACTAGGGTCCTGGGATCGAGCCCCGCGTCGGGCTCTCTGCTTCATTATCCCTCCTGTGGAGTGCCCCATTCATGGTAACTGCTAATGATGACAGTTGTCCTGACGCATCTCCCATGCCCTGTGACGCAGCCGTCACAGGAGAGGAGGCTCCTTTCCTGCTCAGGCTTCAGGCCTGGGACCCCACCGAAGGCCTCCTGCTGAGTTTCATCCAGGAAGCTTGCTTACAATGACAGATGCCCCATGTTCCAGTTCTTTTTCAGGACTGGGATTCTGTTCCGATTCTGAAGCAGGAAAAGAAGTTCACCTGTTTGACACCTTTCTGCTTTACATATATAGCAACAACAACTACAACAACAAAATCATGAGCTTTGCCAGAAACAAGAAGCCCTGAAATGTTGTTGCCTCTTTTAATAGTCCTCCCCCAAAAAAGTCTTTCCATCTGTTTGTCATTTAGCGCGGGAGCCTGGCAGCGCTGCGATTCCCAGAGCTGCGGCAGAGGAAGAGAAGCTGTCTCATGGCTGCTGCGACTGTGTGCAGTCTGGGAAAGGCAACATCACTTGCCATTAAGGCAGCTGTGCTTTCCCTGCTGAGGGCAAGGGAAGAGGGGAGAAAGGAGGCCGGTATTCCAGAGAGCAGCAGGACTCCGTGTTATTATTTTCTCTTATATAAAATTAGAAGACTCGGGGGTGCCTGGGTGGCTCAAATGGTTGAGTGTCTGCCTTCGGCTCAGGTCATGATCCCAGGGTCCTGGGACTGAGTCTCACATTGCAAGGGGTTCTCTGCTCAGTGGGGAGTCTGCTTCTCCCTCTCCCTCTGCCTCTCCCCCTGCGTGTGCTCTCTCTCTCTTTCTCTTAAATGTATCTAAAAAAAAAAAGAAAAGAAAGAAAGATTAAATAGATAGATAGATAGATAGATAAAATTAGAAGACTCTAATGCATGCACCTTCCCAACCCACTGCTCCCTGTACATCCTCTCTCAGCTATGCCAAGATACACACACACACACACACACACACACACAAGACACACACATTTCTCCTCCTCTAGCCCACAGGGGAGGTTTACGTGTGGTGGACAAGCACTAAACAACCCTGAGGCCAGTCACCAAGGAGCAACTCAGTCCTGGGAGCACAGCTCCAGAGGGAAATAGCTATAGGGAGGTGGCCTGGTCCAAGAACATCCCCGCCTGGAATGACTCTGAAGGGGTCATCTCTATTCCATACTTCTGGTTTATTGGAGTCAATGAGGGGGCCCAGATCATCATGGACTATACTGATGGTCATCTGGGAGCAGAGTGCCCAGAATCCACTCCCATTCAGGCTGACCTGAGGCTAAATTCTCAGGGTAAAGAAAGGCCCCGGCTGGGCCTTTTTAATCAGACCCAATGGTCCAAATGGAACCATTTCCTCAAGACCTGGCTTCAGGGAAGTTCAATGGCATAGAGAGTGGGAGATAACCCAGTGGGTTCAGAAATAAAAGATTGCTGAGCTAAAGATGGATGCGTCAGCCAAAGGTGCCCTGAGTAAGAGCAAACCAGAGATGTTCTAGGGCCAGTGTGGCAAACTGAGGCTTGCAGGCCCATGGCCTGCTTTTTGAGCTAGGATTAAATTTTCCCATTTTTAAATAGCTGAAAAGAATTAAAAGAGTAGCAATATTTTGTGACACATGAAAACTATATAAAACTCAACTATGAGTACCCATAAGTGGTATTGTATTAGAACACAGCCCTCCCTGCTTGTTTGTTTACACATTGTTTGTGCCCGTTTTCATATTATAATAGCAGAGTTGGGAACAGCTGCAACAGAGATCATATAGCTTCCAAAGTCTGAAATATTTACTATCTGGCTCTTTACAGAAAAAGTTTGCTGACCTATGTTCTAGCGCGGTGATTTTCAAACATTAGTGTATGTTAGAAATCATCTAGAGGACTTATTAAAACAGATCACAAGTCCCATCCCCGGAGTTTCTGCTTCGGCAGGTCTGAGATGGACTCTGAAATTGCATTTCTAATAAATTCCCAGGCGCTGCTCATGCTGCTGAGCCCCCGTGCATGCTTTGAGAACGGCGTTCAAAGAGAAACAGGGGCTGTGATGGTCCACAGGACGGAGAAGGTAAAAAGGTAAAAATGAGAGGAAACACTCAGGACAGTAGGTTCCAGGGGAATAGTCAAGTTGGAAAGGTAGGTAAAGGAATTTCCTAGGGAAGAAATGCGTGTTTGAGTATACTTAGCAGGCACACACACATGAAAACAGCAGATGGAGAGAAAAACTTGAGATCTGCAGCCTTAATGGAATGGAAAGGGGATGCTGCTGTGATGAAAAGGTGTGGGCTGAAGGAAATGAATTCACTTTAAGCTCCTGGTTCTCCTGGCTTTTAACCCTTTCTGTCTCTCTACCAGTGATAGGAAAGGGCTGGTTAGGGAAGGGCCCACTTGCAACATGATGAAGCACGTTCTTAACCCTTTGGGGTAAGGTTATTTAAATTCCTTCAAAATGTCTTACACCTCTCCTGAAAAAAGAACCAGTTATTCCTTCTGGTCACCTATTGCTGCCTAGCCAATCATCCCAAAACTTCTGGCTTAAGACACAATAACCAGTTTTTGCCCAGGATTCAGTAACTGGGCGGGGTTCAGTGGGTAGTTCCCCTGCTGGGCCTTTCAGTGGCCACTCAGCTACACTTAGTCATGGGGTCTAGAAGGACACTGGGATCTCTGGGCTCTCTCTTCATGTGATTTCTCCCCATGGCCTCTCCATGTGGTCTCTCCAGCAGAGTTCCCAGACTTCTTACGTGGTAGCTTAGGGCTCTGGAGAGCACAAAAGCAGAAGCTGCCAGACCTTTTTAGGGGTTAGGCAAAAACTGGCTCAGTATCCCTTTCATGGTGGCCACACTTTATTGGTTATTGTGAGTCACAGGCCAACCCAGATTCCTGGGGAGAGGACCCCCCAAGGTGTGAACACTGGAAGCAAGGGTCACTCCTGGAGGCCACCGATGTAACAGGTTACAGCAGCATCTGCTTGGGAAAGATTTTGACAAAAGGAAAATAGGTAGTTGAGAGAACCTCCGCCTCCCCTGGGAACTGATGGCTTTGTGGGGACAAAGCTAAGATTTATGGCATTTTTTTGGGTGATATCCTAGGACGGAAAGCACTGGAAGTTCTTCAAGAACATTAACAGATGTTTTCCTTTTTTATTTTTTAATTGTACCCACACAAGTTTTAGAACAGCATACTTCCTGCTTTGACTAAATTCGCATAGTTACTAGCAATTATCTTAATTGCACGTTCATGGAAACCTTACCAAAGAGGTGAAATAAAATTACCTTTAAGTTATGTAATTAGTAAGGTTTTTTCAGCTGTTGTTTTCTTCTTAGCACTAGCACACTGGTACATCCCTTTTTGAATGTTCTAAAGGCATCTACATGGTGGAGTTTGTATTAGGGGGAAGGGAAGACTAGAAATAATTACTTTCCTCCTAGTATATCTTCATTCTTTTTTGCATATTTATTCATTTAGTTGTTTGTCTATAATTATAAAATGGGCTTTTTTTCAATACACATTGTACCTTGTATTTTCATTTAATGATTCTGTCCATGTGAGCATATATAATGCTATATCATTCTTGTGGATGGTTACATGGTAATTTATTATATTATTTAGCAAACCTCTAATTGTTGGACCCAAGAGAATTAAGGACATATGTTCACACAAAAATTTGTACATGAATATTCATAGCAGTGTTATTCATAATAAACAAAAAGTGGAAACAAAAGTAATGACCATTAACTGGTGAATGAATAAACAAAATATGGCTTTGGGAAATTATTCAGCCACAGAAAAGGGAATGAAGTACTGATGCTCACTACAACACAGATGAAACTTGATAGTATTATGCTGAGAGAAAGAAGCCAGACACAAAAGACCACGAATTGTTCCATCTACATGAAAGGCAAATCCACAGTGACAGGGAAATCAGCGTTCCTTCATTCTTGGAATGTTCTTTTTTTGGCTTCCATGGTACTATTCTCTTCTGGGTCTCCTTGCTACCTCTCTAATTCTGGTTCCAGTGTTTCAAACCCCATTGTTCCTTAAATGCTGTGGACCTTGACAACCTTCGAATTTTCTCACCCACATGCTCATTCCAGAATACAGCTCAGAAATGCTGTGACGAATCTGCTGACACTGTGACTTCCAAGATTTACCCTTTCAGTCACTACCTCCTCCCGAGCCCTAGACGCTCTTGCCTTTACCTACCAAATATTGCTTTTTGGACATTACTCAGGCTCAACACAGAGTTCATCATGTCCCAAATCATGCCTTTATGCTTTCCTACACTTTGTTTCTTCCACAAGTAATGCCCTTCTCACTTCTTTGTTTTCAGAACTTTTATTCATTTTTCAAGATTTAGCTCCAATTTTCCCTCCTTCATAAAGGCCTCACAGGCCACTCAGTTTAGATAATCAGCTGCCGTCTATGTTCCCGAGCACTTTCCATAGATTTTTTGCACATTCATCACACTGTATGTAGTTATTTTTGATTGATTTCTTCCAAGGCTGCCATTTTATCTTACCTTTTCTTTTTTCCTATCCAGCAGTTAGTACAGTTGCAGACACGAGTGTTCATTATTGGATGTGGGAAGACAAAAGTAGTTCTAGCAAACACTTCTATTGTGCCTACCAAGCACTGTTCTGAGTATTTTATTTATATTTATTTATATTAACTCACTTAAGCCCCACATAAACCCTTTGCGGCAGGCACACTATTACAGTCATGTTTTGGATGGATAAATTGAGATTAAGGGAGTTTAAGTAACTTTCCCAAGGTCATACAAATACTGAATGGCAGAGCTGGGAGCAGACCTTGCAACCAAGTCTGTGTTCTTAATCACTACGGGATACTGGTAACTGACAGTGGACGTGGCTATTCCATTTCCCTCTCCCAAGCCCTAAAAGTCCCAGCTAAGTATCCCTCTCATGTAAATTCACTCACAAACATTTACAGAGTACCTCTTCTCTCTCTGTGCCAGGCACAGTCTTAGGTAGACACTGAGGATAAACTGGTGACCAAAAATGAACCCTGCCTTCTTCAGGCAAAACTTGGGAACAAAGACTTTTCTACTTTCCACATTTATCAGTAGATCATCCGAAGTGTGTCTGCCATTTAACTTCTTGTCAAACAAGAATGGAGAGAGATCTGTGAATGCTGCTTATATTAGACAGGGTTTTCCAGAGAAACAAAACTGTGCGTGCGTGTGTGTGTGTGTGTGTGTAGAAAGAGAGGGATTTATTTTAAGGAATAGGTTTGTGCAATTATGGGTGCTGGCAGGTCTGAAATTGGTAGGGCAGGCTAATAGGCTGGAAATTCAGCTAAGAGTTAATGTTGCATTCTGGAGTCCCAAATCCATAGGGCAGACTAGCAGTCTGGAAACCCAGGCAAGGTTTCCATGCTGCAATCTCCAGGCAAAAGTCCTTCTTCAGAAAGCCTCAGTCTTTGTACGCTTTCAACTGATTGGAAAAGGCCACCCACATTATGGAGGATAATCTGCTTTGCTTAAAGTCTACTGATTGTAAATGTTAGTCACTTCTAAAAAGTGCTTCCATAGCAACACTTACACTAGTATTTGACCAAACAACTGGGCACCAAAACCCAGTCAAGCTGACACTTAAAATTAACCATCATATTGCCCATAGTGACAGATGTCCGAGGTTGGAAGGGAAAGTCTCAGAAGCAGTATTTATATAAACTATCTCCAATGAAGGAAAAATTTTGTTAAATTAAAGGCTATGTTGTATGCCATGGTCTAAACTTACTAGGAACATGCTTAAAGCTGCCTGATATTTTTTTCCCCCATTTCTTTTTTTTTTTTTAAGATTTTATTTATTTGTTTATTGGACACACACACACACAGAGAGAGAGCAAGTGCACAAGCAGGGGGAGAGGTAAAGGAAGAGAGAGAAGCAGACTCCCCACTGAGCAGGGAGTCTGACATGGGACTCGATCCCAGGACCTCAGGATCATGGCCTGAGCTGAAGGCAGATGCTTAACCGACTGAGCCAGCCAGGCATCCCTATTTTTTTTCCATTTCTTAAACATTCCATAGCACCTTTCTCCATTGTCCCCAAATACTCTTTTCTGTGATCAACACTTCCTTCTGCCATTTCAGCTCCCAGAATAAATACCCTTCTTGTTTCTCATTACAAACAACACGTATTCCTCATGAAAAGCATTAATCAAGACACTTGTCCTACACCATGTTTTTTGGGACTCTTCCATTTAGCTTTCAGAATGCCTGAATTCATAAAATTGATAAAATTATGGAATTTTTTTTTTTTTTTTAAAGAGAGAGGAGGAGGAAGCAGGCTCCCTGGGGAGCAGAGAGCCTGATGCGGGGCTTGATCCCAGGACCCTGGGATCATGACCTGAACTGAAGGCAGAGGCTTTAACCCACTGAGCCACCCAGATGCCCCAAATTATGGAACTTTTGAACTTCAAGGGAAACTTAGTGGACAAGATAGTCAAATTTCCTCATCTTACTGATGAGGGGACTGGATGCAGTGACTTTGCTGACCCTGAGGTGACACCAGGACTAGAATTCAGGTCTGCTCTGCCAGCTTCAGGCTTTTTAAGGTATGGAGAGATAGAAGAGAACCATTGCTTATAGAAGGAAAACTAGCTATAGGATATATGAGATGATGAATTTAGGAGCTAAGAGACTTAGATAAGTCCTTGCACCTCCCTGAGCCTCAGTTTCTGTATTTGTTAAGTGGCTTTAATCAGTGCTTCTCAAACTTGAATACTCATACAAATCTCCTGAGGATCTTGTTATAACACAGATTCTGATTCAATAAGTCTGGTGTAGGGCCTGAGAGTCTGCATTTCTTCTAAATGACACCAATGTTGCTAGCCATGGACCATCTTTTGAGTAGAAGGCCATATGATCTGTAAGTACAATTTGAGCCTAAAAATTCCATGATTTGGTGACTATGATAGGGAGGGCAGTGTCAAAGGTAAAATGAGCAACAATGAAAAAAATATTACATTTTATCAGTCCTTCGCTGTATACTTTTTTTCATAGTACTTTTCCTCTACTTAGGGTCACCACATATTCTGGTTTGCCTAAGAAAGTCAAATGTTGGGGGAGCCTGGGTGGCTCAGTGGGTTAAGCCGCTGCCTTTGGCTCAGGTCATGATCTCGGGGTCCTGGGATGGAGTCCCGCATCGGGCTCTCTGCTCAGCAGGGAGCCTGCTTCCTCCTCCTTCTCTCTCTGCCTGCCTCTCTGCCTACTTGTGATCTCTCTCTGTCAAATAAATAAATAAAATCTTTAAAAAAAAAAAAAAAAGAAAGTCAAATGTTGGCTTATGCCTGTTTCCCCAATGTGATGATTAACAGAGACACTTCCACTCTCAAAAGTGTCCCAGTTAGGATAAAAAGTTCAATAGTTACCCATATTTTAAGTTTCTTTTGCTCATTATCTATCTTTACAAAATATAGAATGCATTCACTTTCCGGTTTGCTATTTCAAGCCAAAGGAGAAAATACAACCCAGAAAGTTTTCCTACATGGTGTGTCAGAACTCCATGGTTTGTGAATTTCTGTTTTCTTTCCTTACAAACAGCACACTCCATGCAGGGATTTTTGGCAAGGGCCTTTTGCGTTCAGCCCGCCCAAGATGTGGGACCCTGGGAAAAACTGCTTGATGTTTGTTTTGTGGTGGAGAGCAGCAAAGCTCACTCAGAAGTTTAAAAACTAAATGGAAAAATACCTCCTGGGTGATTTTTCCACTTCCTATTCTCACAAAATCAATGTCTGAGTGTAGAGTTTCCAAGTTCAGGGGTAGCTCATGGAGTGAGCTTCTACACCCACCTCACTAAAGGTGTTCCTCAAGGAGCTGCAAAGAGAGGGTTAAAACCCCAAACTACAGACCCACCACCTGCTCTTCCTCTGGTCTGCCTTCAAGTCTTGCATCTTCAAAGGATCCCATTCAAGGGAATATATGCCTAAGAGGTTTCTGCTCTCATTTGCCACCTTCTATAATTAGCTAGTGGCATTTGCTCTTTATTCATTTGTTTAACAAACATTTGCTAAGTGCCTACTATATGCCAAGAAAGGATTAG
Organism: Neogale vison; assembly: GCF_020171115.1. NCBI lineage: Eukaryota > Metazoa > Chordata > Mammalia > Carnivora > Mustelidae > Neogale > Neogale vison. The sequence continues at coordinate 113,093,233 of NC_058095.1, read as the reverse complement.
TTCACAGCTGAAATTAAGAACTGGATATAGCGTTGGTCTGTAGATCTTAGTTCCTTAGTCCCAAAGAAGGTGAGAGAAGGTGGGGGATGGTGTTAATGGAAAATCAGAGAGGTAATATATGTAATGTTCTTTTTCTACAAGTGATTCAGAGCACATGAGTCTATGTATAAGCAGGGGAGGAAGAAGCATGCAATTCATTTTAATCACAAAAGCCTAACCTTCTGCTCATCTCCTTCAAGTCTTTGCTCAAAGAATGTTGGCCCACTGAGCCACCTCAGCCACCCTGTTTAAAATTAAAACTCATCCCCTGACCCAGAACTCCAAATCTCTGCTCTCCGGTATATTTTTTCCACTATGCTTACCTTATAGTCCCTGACATACTTCATCTCTTTCTGATGTTTATTGTCTTTCTTCCTCCATCAGAATGTGTGCTTCATAAATTTATTCCATAAATGTCCCAGACCTTTAAAAATGGGATCAGACAGGCAAACTTTCAGGATGAGCTAAAATTTGAAAACAATGTCAGAACAACAGAAAGTGATTTTTTAAACAATAAGAGGCAGGAATAAGAACCAGATAAGCACACCAAGGGTTACAGAATGTTGAGGACAAGTCAACAGAAGACAGGGAGCAAAATTACTCCACTCCTATTTTGCTTCTGTATTGCTCAATAAGGAAAATAAAATTAAAACCTGCATGGTGGAACTGAGCCAATGATATAAAGAGGGAATTGCAATTCAGAGTATGTACTTTGTATATGCTCACGCCTCCAGACCCAGCCGACTGATGCTTCAGGTGCTAAAAGTACTTTTGATCAATTTCAGAAACACTATAGGTGCTCTTGAGCAACAGAAAATGCGGGAGAAATTTTAAAAGTATCCTAATTTTCTTTTTTTTTTTCTTAAGATTTTTTTATTTGACAGACAGACAGCAAGAGAGGGAACACAAACAGGGGAGTGGGAAAGGGAGAAGCAGCCTTCCTGCTGAGCAGGGAGCCTGATGTGGGGCTTGATCCCAGAACCCTGAGATCAGGACCTGAGCTGAAGGCAGATGCTTAACGACTGAGACTTCCAAGTGCCCCCAAAGTATCCTAATTTTAAAATGGAAATAATAATGGACCACATAGCATCAGGCAGAGTATGGTGCAAGTTTTTGATACAAAAGTGGAAGAAATAAGACAAGGCCCGGTGCTAAGTTGTTGTGTGCTCTTACAGAGATGTCAATCTAGGTTGACCTAAAGTCATTCGTAAGTATTTTTTAGATTCTTGGATTCAGTAGCCCATTGAACTATGAATTCCCCTAACATGTTTCATCCCAAAGATCATAGCTCACCTTCTTATTCCCAGCACCTTAATCAGAGATTTTGCCAAGTACTTTTGTGGAAATCACAATACAATTTGTGTAGGGCTTTGCTCTGACTAAAACTGACCCTAACCAAAAGGAAATGAGGTTAGCACAATACGACCTGGTCCTGAGTGATAGCTGTCTAATTTATAAATGTTCATAAATTAGGTGTTTGCCATGAAAGCCCGGATTTTGCTAAGAACCAATATCACAAATATACCATTTTCTGGTTATGCAAACATTTGGAAGTAACGACTATAGAAAGTAACATAATGCATAATAAAAAATTACTTTGACAGGATTGAATGTAAGCATGAAATTATGAAGATAAAATTTAGAGCTTCCTACAATTTTATCATTAGGAAGAGGATGATCATCCTTGGAAAATTCTCTTGGATCGTTTACTTGATTATAAATTTAGGATTCCACATGCTAATCCAGATGTGGCTTCTAAGGGAATCAACACTCTCTAGGGAAGTTTAAAAAGGGGTACAATATCTAGATCATAGGAAGTAATTAGGCCCCTCTGAGTCTGCTCTGGTCATTTACATGCTGTCTAGTTCAAGGGAAATGTTTTAGGAGGCCATTGACAGAGCACAGTAGTTCCTAAGCGCCCAGTAAGAATTATAGGAGAAGTTTCTTTTCTTTCTTTCTTTCTTTCTTTTTTTTTTTTTAAGATTCAAGATTTTATTTATTTATCTGACAGACAGAGATCACAAGCAGGCAGGGGGCAGGGGGAACAGGCTCCCTGCCCAGAGAGCCCAATGCAGGGCTCGATCCTAGGACCCTGAGATCATGACCTCAGCTGAAGGCAGAGGCCTAACCCACTTAGCCACCCAGGTGCCCCTATAGGAGAAATTTCTAAAGTACATGGAGACCGGTTCTCATTAGCCATGACCTAGAAACTTCTGAGTTCATGCCTTATCAGGTGTCCTAATGAGGTGGGGAGGAATGTTGCTGGGCACAAGTGGCAAAGCAGATGGGAGAGGCTATATATTTCTTTTCCATACAGGAAGGATAAAAGGGGATCATGAGTTGGTGGTAAAAGAAAGTAGGAAAGATGATCTCCTGCAAAAAAGGGAGCCTCGGTCTTTCTCCATTCCTCCCTCTATCAAGATGATGCAGGTGTGGGCAGTACCGTTGATAGTAAGAGCTACCAACACAGAGACAAGCAAAGCAGAGTGATCAGCAGGGCCCACTCTGGAACAAGCCACCTGGGTTTAAATCCTGGGACTTTCACTTAACAGCTATAAAGCTACCCGAGCCGTTAAAACTATTTGTGGCCCAGGTTTCTCATCTATCATATAAGACTCAGAGTACTTAGCTCACAGGGTTTATGTGAAGATTAAACAAGGTAATATATGTAAAGTTCTCAGACTCTGACCCAGAAGCACTATGTGAGTTTCCCATGGGTCCAAAGCTTGCTGTATCACAAGCAATATTGTCTGACTAATGTTCAGAACAAACCTAGTAAATGGGAACGAATGAAATAACTTTTCCGACAGATGAGGAAGCTAAAACTTTGAAAGACCAAGAAATCTGTCTAAAGTTATGGAGGCAGAATATTATAGAATCATTCTGCAAAACTCAGATTTTTCTGATAAAACATCTGAGATTTTAACCTCTAGGCTTTATTATCTCTAAGATGATCTCCAAATAACCAGGGAGCCCAGCTTATAACTGTGAACAAACCGCCAAACCACAGGTGACAATATTACCTGTGGGGTTTTTAAAGGGCTGCAGCTGATGCCCACAAAGACAATTCTCTAGTATTAAGTGTGACAGGCTAGCGTTGTGATGACTGTGCCCAAGATTACGGATCAGTGTACTGGAGAGAAGAAGGAGAAGAAACTATAAGATGAGACATCATAAGATTTCAGGTTAACTTTACCAGGTGAGCTGTTTAGAACTGGACCACTAGATCCAAATGCCAAGATGGAAAGCCATTTCCTATTACTTGGGAGAGAGAAAAAAGACTGTGTTGCATTGTTTCTCTTCTCTGGGGTTCATACTGCATATTGCACTGATAATGGGTTAAAGGATCAAAACAAAAGATACAAATGCAGAAGACCCAGCAAAAGCAGGAAAGAAGGGAAACAAGCAACAAGCCTGATGGAGAATTTGACCACAAAGTGGATATCAGTGTACTACATCCGCGATTTGGGCTGCAAGGAATTTTCCTTCGGTCACGAACAGAGATCCAGGAACCAATTTGTGTAGAAGATCTCTCATTATTTAGTTAGAGTTATTTTTGTGGAATCCTCTGATTTCCTAATGGTACTTCCAGTTGTACTGTACACTTACCAATATGGGTATATTCCCAAACCTGTTTATGTTATTACTCTTGTTATTGGAATTGCATGCTTTAAATATTACCCAGACTGATGGCAAGAGCAATTAGCCAGCTATTGGTCCAGATCATTTTGGATAAGAGTTCTTCTACATCTGACTACCTGGGAGCCTTCTGAAAAATGGGCCTATTAGGAGTTTATACATATAATAAAAGGAATTGTTTTTTAAAAACCTGACTATTTTTAACCTGGAGGCAATGACTTACACAGAATTATTGATTTCACACACATAAAGAACTATCCTTTTGAGGATAATTAAGTTTCTTCTAGGAGACGCCATATAGAATGTTCTAGAAATAGGTCTTAAATAAATCGAACAAAACGTAGTAAAGGCAACATAGTATAATAGAAAGAAGCAAGCCACGGTGCCAGGGAACCCTGGGCATAAATCTTGGTTCCCCCTTGTATGATAATATAAATTGTCAAGTTACTTCTCAAAGCCTCAATTTTTATCTCCATGAAAGTATAATAATAATATTTATCTTAAAGCATTATGAGAAATAAATAAAATAGTCTATCTTAAAGTTCCTAGCACAGTTTCTGGCATTTATTAGACACGTAATAAATGGTAGTTCCCTTCCTCATCTTCTTTCCTATCTCTGGAGGTATGAAGCAGAAAAAGACAATTATCTACTTAGATACACTACATCTTAATGCCTAATAGTTTAAGATGTGGATAGAAGTACAAAAATTCCTTCTGGATCAAGGCAGACACTATTGATACTGTCTGTTCCTTACCTACTTAAAAGCCACTTACAACTTTCTTCCTGGATAGCAGCCTTCCACATTTAAGACTGGATAAATATCCTTTAGCTTCTGGGAAAGACAGCCCACCCCCCAACCTAGGAGTTGGCCTAAATCTAGTCCTTTCATGGAACATCATATTATCTTTAAGTAAACACTCACTCCTTCCCAGGACCTCCTTGAGAAGAGTATTCCTTCCTGCACCACTGACTTTGTGGACTGGAATGCAACAGAATTAGAGTGTATCAATTCCAAGCCAAAGTTTGCCCCTTAGGGAGCTTCGGATTGGAGGAGATACACCCTGGGTAGCCCAGGTCTCCAAGAAGGAGAGAGACACAAAGGGCGATTGTCCAGCCACCGTGTTAACTTGCAGCCTAAAGCAGGGCCACCTCTGCTTATGAGACATGAGATAAAATTGGGTGGGAAGTGTCTGGAAAATTGTTTTCCTCTGTGATAAGAAAAAAGCAATGAAGATGAACCCTCTGCTCAGCACCACATCTTGACTTTGATTGAACTAGTCAGCTTCTGACCATTCAGAGAAAGCCTGAAGAGAATCACAGACCCTGGCCCAGAATCACAAACCCATCCCATCAACCATCTTCTCCATTTCTTGTAAAGTGACAAGCGTAAATTCTATTGGTTTAAACCAGGATTTGTTTGGCATCTCTGTTATCTGCAGCGTAATATATACTAAGTGATACATGTCGATACTGAACCCTACAACTACTGAAGAATTCTAGTGCGTACGACCTAAGCTAATGTATTTGACAATGCCCAGAATTACTTCTGGTTTGTGACCAGATGTCACATCTTGTCATTACTTGTGATTTCACTGGTTCATTCCGTCAGCATTGTCCAATTGCTCCTCACTGGACACCCAAGCATTTAGGACGTGCCCCAGGAAACTGTGGTCTTCCCCATAACCACACAGATGGGCACAGATCTTTATTCCTTTCAGAGAACCACCCTTTCCTTTCAGCATGCACCTTCTCCCCAGGTTCAAATGCCCCATGTGTAGCAAAACTTACTTCTCGAAACTTCGATATGGCCACCTCCCAAGGGCTCTCGTGCCTCTCCCTGCCTCCTTAGCACATCTGGACCTAAGAAATATATAAGTGAGATTCCCATGCAAAAGGGAAGAAGAGGTGAGACACACCCTGTCCACAAATTCCTCATTTCAGAGCTAGGGGGCTGCCGCTCAAGCCCAGGTGCCAGAGAGATGCCTGAGTTCAGGTGACCATTCTTCTACTTCTTGGCTGTGGAAACGTGGGAAGGTTATGGAACCCTTCTTCACCTCTGTCTCTTCGTACACAAAATGGAGCTCATCATAGTGCACGCTAATAGTATCGTTACAAGGCCTAAGTGAGTCAATGAAACGAAGGTGCCTAGAAAGGTGTGTAGTGAGCCACAGTTACAGAAGCACTGGCCAGTGTTGTCACTTCAAAGCACAGAATGCTGAAGCTCATGGAGGACGGACAGTATCAGGAAAGGGCAGGATAGCACGATGTGGGGGCTGGGGAGATGGGACATTCTGGCTCATATACAGCGTTTGGAATTAGAGAATTATAGTGCAAGTGATCCAATACCAGGTGTAAACGCCCTTTCCTGTAGGCTCATCAAGACAGTCTGTTTTTAAGACATCTGGGATGGGGAGCGCATTCTTTCCTGAAGTGGTTCCTTTCATCAGAAACTTGTATCTTGGTGGCTTCTACTTATGGATCTTAATTTCTTCTCTTTGGGAATATACAGAGTAAGTCTAATCTCAAATGTATGAGCTCCTCAAATATTTTGTGAAGCACTGTTTCACCCATCCCACTCCTTCTGCCATGGGTCTTTCCCAGATTCAATGGCTCTTAGGCACATGTCAGTTCATCCTATGACAAAGCACCTCTATTTTCACCACATAGCCCAGTTTGCCTAAGTCCTTTGTGTACACATAACATACTGTAGCACAAAGCACATCATGGCAGTCCCAGCCCCTCCCTTGTTTTAGAAATAATACTTCTGTTGATGCAGCCTACACACACACAAATCCCTCTGGCAGCCTCAATGACTCATGCTGCATTTTCTTTCCCTATGCCTGAACTGCTACTAAGCACCACATTTTCTTTCTGCATTTGTCTGGCTCGAAATAAAGCCCTGATACAGAATATTGCTTTATTATTACTACATTTCATCCTATTAGATGCAGTCCACCACTTTAGCTTGTTGTGAGATCTTTTTTCCATTTGCCATCTGCTCTGTTTTCCATCCCATCTACATCTCTGTCCTCTGGAAACTAGATCTTCATCATCTGAAAACTTATTAAGCTGGTAAAACTGTGGAATAGATCAGAGCATGCCACCAAAACCTATCCAGATTGTCATGGACTCATTAATTAGCACACTTTAGCATAAGTTTTTACCAAGCTTTATATCGCACGTATCTCTCCATGAGGACTGCTCAAGGCACCTTGTCAGATGTAGAAATACCAGGTCTCAACATCTAGAAATTCCAGAGGCCTCTCCCTATTAACAACCACCACTAAAAGAAGGGAAATGACATTGTCTGAAAACAAAGCTGTCAGGACTGATCTTTTAAACGTTTATACAGTTGCTTTGCCCATCTACTGTCGAGTAGTAGATGGCGTTTTTACTCAATCCACTTTTTAGAAAACTAGAATACACATGGGAAGTGTGTGGGCAAGGAGCTGAATTTTACACCCATCTCCACTGTGACTGCAGAAATGCCCAGGCAGGTTTGAGGACTGATGGGACTGGCCTGCAGGATGCCTATTTGTGTGAAGCCTTCCCTGGACACTTATGAGAAGGTCGATGACTTTATAATAATGACTATCCTGCTCCAATATTATGACCACAAGTCTCTGTGAAACTGAAGCCTCCCCTTACTCAACAAAGCAATACTGTAGATGGGAACAAAACACACGCAAGGACAGAAGAATCAAGATGCATGAGTTTTGTCTGTGGAAACATCTTGATAGGAGGGATAGTTTCTTCTTATAGCAATGTGTGTATTGCTCAAATTCTCTTTTATTTCCAGAGGCCAAGGGCAGAAACCACAGACCTCGGGTAACCACGGGTTTGAGTCCTGGCTCTACTGCTTAATAACTATGCCATAAAAACCTGTTTTTAAAGGACCATTGCTCGTCCTAATGAGAAAGACTTCCTTATAAATTCTTACAATTAAAAAAAAAAATCATGGTCTTGAATCTAGAATTGTCTACAAACTCTTAGTGCACCTATTCTATTTCCTTTTGACATTATACCTCTTTCTTCCACAGCATTTACTTGGGATTATAGAATCAAAATTAAATCCATAGGCAATTTTGTTCTTGAGTTATATTCCATTTTAGACTTTTTTCAGTACTTCTCAAATCTATTTTCCCAAGGTCCTTAGCATAGAGATGACCATATCCAGATTTTGCTTTCCTGCTAATCACTGCATTTAAGCATTCAAAGTAGTTTTTACTCACTGAAAGTGGCTCTTACAGTCCAAACTGGGACTCATGTTTTCTTGTTTTGAGACCAGTGACTCCTAAGGTGTTGGTATGAGTGAAAGCTTGAGTTTGTGGTCTTGGAGAAGTGGGGGTTTTATGTGAAGAGATCAGAGAAATAAAGCAAGAGAGTAGAGGAATAACTGACACCTATCCCAACCCCCACCAAACAAGACTGAACCCAATGGAGTAGGCAGTCCTATGAGAAAGACAATCTAAAAAAGTCTGTGTGAGACTCTTTGAGTGGAGACATCCAAAAGTCCAGGTAATAAACAGGAGCTCAGAGTGGGGAAGGGACAGTTCCTTCATTTCATTATGGTGCTCTGAGGCCCTCTGAGGGCTTGGGATAGCATAGGAAGGATATCTGCGCCTAGCAGAGCCATCTCCATGGAGAGATCTGCAGCTAAAGAAAATCCTGGGGAAGGAGCAAGAGTAGAAAGATATGGGCAGGTAATTTCCTTTCCTTTGGGGCTCATGGTTTTCCAGGGAAGTATTTATCTTGGTGCAATATAATTATGCTCTGCCTCTTGGTCTAGCAGACCGGATTCTTTGAATTAGGGTTTAACCTTATCTTGGATCCCTGTCATGGGTCCCTTCCCTCACTTGGTAATGCCCATGAGATCACATTTACCCTGCTGTGCTATGAAAACGTGTTATTACCCAATTTTCAAGCATTGTTATATAGACACACCACTGTGTTAATCATTGTGTCCCACTACTGTACCAATGTTTCAGCTGTGAAATAGCATGTATCTTTTCTACCAATAGTCAATATTATGCTCCTTTTGGTTGTTTCTATATTTTTTTTTGTAGTCAGTTTTAATTCCTTTTGAAAGTCGAATTAGTCTTTGGAAAAATAATTTCTTTGATCAAAACTGACAATATACATGGTTTCATCATTCTTTTTTTTTTTTTTTAAGATTTTATTTATTTATTTGAGAGAATGAGTGAGAGAGAGCATGAGAGAGGAGAAGGTCAGAAGGAGAAGCAGACTCGCCAAGGAGCTGGGAGCCCGAAGCAGGACTTGATTTTGGAACTCCGGGATCATGACCTGAGCTAAAGGCAGTCGCTCAACCAACTGAGCCACCCAGGCACCCTGGTTTCATCATTCTTAAATGCTAAGTTATTGACCAAAAACTCCTTGACACTAACTACAGAGCTAGTTAATTATCCCATTTTTTTTTCTTTAAAAACCCCAAACTTTAGTGGTAATAGGCAAACACTGACTGTATATCTAAGTACTTCAGCCTCCCACCTGGCATCAAAGAGACAAGAGGTATCTCTTAGATTTTTGCTGATGGTACCTCCACATGTTCAGATAGTGTTCAATATCTTTCAGCTTTGTACTTGCCCTTCTAAACCTTTCTCTTTACCAAACTAGTGGAAAGACTACAAAATACATTTTGTAGAATCCCTCACCAACCAGCATCCAATGGGAGACAGAAGATGGAGAGTTGGCGGCGGTGGGGGGAAGTCACTTTTACAGTTTCTGCTTACATCGGTGGTAGTGGCAGCATCAGCAATGACATCAAGGACAGCAGCAGCGGGGACAGCGATGCTGGTGACAGCAACTGTAACACTGGCATTTGGGACAGAACATAGAAGCTGGGGCACTGGATGAGTGTCGGGTCCTGAAGGTGCTACTCAGGCTGTATTCCAACAGAAGTAGCTGCAATGACAGAGAGTTTATGGACTCTGGGTAAAATTGGTTTTTGTTTTGTTTGTTTTTTTGAAGATTTTATTTATTTATTTGACAGAGAAAGAAAGATCACAGGTAGGCAGAGAAGCAGGCAGAGAGAGAAGGGGAAGCAGGCTCCCCACTGAGCAGAGAGCTCCATGTGGGGCTCCATCCCAGGACCTGAGATCATGACCTAAACTGAAGGCAGAGGCTGAACCCACTGAGCCACCCAGGTGCCCCTCTGGGTAAAATTGTTTTCCCTGTTTCCTCCAGCTCCAGGTCTGACAGTGGTTGAGGGTAATTGCCAATCTTTGTGCAAGTTGACCTTTCTTGCTTTGCTCCTCTGGCTCACTCCAACACGTTCATTACAGATTTCTTCCATTAAATTCCCTCTTCATCGAACACTAGAATCTGGGTCTATTTTCCTGGTTATGCAGGGACTGATGCCCGCTGCTATGAATCAGCCCATGTGTATAGCAGTCAGCAGATGTGGTGTGCCCTGGAAGCCATTTCATCATATGCTGGGAAAACATTCAAGGAAGACTCAATTGATGACGTCAGCCCTGCACGCAACTCTTCTTTATCTCTCAGTAGAGAATCGCAAACTCTCAGATCCAGTGAGAGCTTTGTGGTCTTTACAGGCTTTTACAGACTCTTGTTTCTGCCATGTTTATTCCCCAGAAGGTCTGTATTTAAATTATTGAAAAAAAGAGAAGCAAACTTCCTGTGTCTGATAAGTCCCTTCTTCCTTCCTTAAGCTACACAATTCATCACTGTCATCGCCCTGGTTTTTTCTTCCCTTTAGATGCCTAAGAATTTTGAATTTATGATTTTCTTTTGGTATTTCGTCTTCCATTTTTCCTAAGAAGTCTTCATTTTTACAGACAATCTGGCATTCAGAAGGAGGATTTTCATGGAAAAAAGGAATTCTGTGGTAATAAAGCTAGCCCAGAGGAAGGGGTAACTATTGCTTTCATGAGTCAGTTTAAAATGTGAGGCTTATGCTGATGACATCAGTAGGGGCAGGATCCCTGTGCCACAGGTTCATTAACATCAGACACAGCAGCTTCCATCCAAGGTCAAAATGGGAATATCTTACTCCTCCAAAACTTAAGAAAGGACTATTATCTTGAGCAATGGGACAATTCCATAGGTTACCACAATAAAATTCATATCCATACCTCTACATTTAGAAACTGTTCCTTCACCATTCTGAGCAATGCAGGTGGATGGTACTGACTTCAAATGTGGGAAATACTCACGTAATGGCCCATTGCCCTTGTGGATTTCTTGACCTTTAATATTCAGCCTCTCTGTCTCCAAGAACTTTCTTTTCTCATATCTGTATATAATGTCGATATGGTAGACTTAGAAGCTGGCACTTAATGAGACACAAAATTTGGAAGAAAAAAGATAAACTGTGCAGTTGCATGTTGCCCAGAAGCAGGGAAAGGCACGCAGCCAAATTCCTGCAGTGCCTTGTGTTGCCGCGTGACGTTGCTTGGATATCAGCTTATCAACAGACTGAGTTCCTACTGCCACCTTCACATGAAGAAAGAGACCTTGCAAGGAAACAACACTGACCACCAGTACCAGCTTTTTAAAAGGGGGCGATCACAATACAGGGTAAGTCCTTTAAGCAGATTTCTCCTTTTTGTTTTAGACAAAAGATATTTGTTTGATTTTTCCTCCTTGAATTCTCCATGCACTTTAATCAAACTTTACCAGGTATAGTCCACTCAAGCAGGTTAAGATGGATTGCCTGAGCAATAGCCCAAGAAAAGCACCCATGAGTTGTTGCACAAGAAAGATCATCAGTCATTTCCTTATGCTATTTGAGGAAAGAAGAAATCTTTCTAGCTTTGAAGTATATTTATGCTCTGCTCTACAGATCTGGAAAATGGGAGGAGGGATACTGAGATGATCTGAGTACAGGATAGAGTGCTGTCTTCTATCACAGAGAATATTAAAAGAGTATATCTTCGTTGGTATAGCTTCTGAAGTGCACATTGAGGGAAAGCAGTAGTAAATAAAACATTTATAGTTTAATTTATAAGTTTTATCATGGAAACAGGACACAAAGAGATGTTGACTGATGTTTTCCTAATAAATTTCTCTTCTGGAAGATCTGAGCCTTTGCTTTGTGATCTCAGAAGCAGAGATTCCTCCTATGTTAAAATATGTCTACAGTGTGTGCATGTGGGTGCTCTTGTGTGTGCATATAAATGCGTGAGTATATAAATGGAGAGGAGAGGGAGAGGGAGAGAAGGAGCTCACACATAAAGTGAGAGTTTTCTAGAGCCATGATCTCAGTTAATCAAACAACCCAATGGGGTAGGTTTGTTAAGGACAAAGGTGTGAGCAGAGGGGAAAACGTTTGGAATTCTCACTTTATGCCTTGGCAACCATAGTCTAATACGTCCACTATCCCTTGATTATGTTTTTTTATTATTATAAACATCTCAGATTCCAAACCCTACACTATATAGTAAGGAAAAAAGACTTACTCATAGCAGCTGTGGCTCCTTCATTTTCTCAGGCAAGTGGCAAGAAATATAGCTAAGTTTAATAGTTTCTTGTTGTAAAATTACGAATTGAAATGTGCAAGACATGGAGAATAATGTAAAGGAATACTAGACTGTCACAAAAAAAATTGTATTTTTTAAGGGATATTCCATGAGCTGGGAAAGGGCACAACATATAGAGTATGGTCTCTCTTTTCGAAAATCACACAAAATGTACACAGAAAAAAAAAGAGTAAAAGGAAATCAATCAAATGTCACCAATCGTTATGGACAGTTAGATTATGGATAATCATATTTTCTTCTCCAATTTTTAGATTTTTTCCAAATTTTCAAAAATGATATATATTACTTTTGTGATCAGATAATGTAATAACTATTATTTAAAATGATCAAGAAATAACTTGTGATCTGATGTGGTTCTATAGTCCACCTGTTGCAAAACCAAAGATAAAGCAGAAAGACAAAGAACTCTCAATTATTCTTTCCATCAACAGGGGGTGAGAATAGGGCAAACTGCAGAACCAAGCAGTCTGTTGAGACCCAATTACTTAGAAACATGTGAGAAAACTTTTTATCTCTTGACATAAATAACATTTATTTATGTATTTATTTATTTACTTGCTTGCTTACTTATTTACTTAGGTCCATTCCCAAAACAGGATGAACAAAATGAAATTTCATGCTATGCTTTATTGTTCCTTGGAGGTATAGGATAAAGAATGGGAGAAAAACAGAAAAGACAACAAAAACTTTGGAATGTTCCACGGATTCCTTGCATTCGGGTCCCTTCTGCTGCGTACACCCACAACGCTTCCTTAATGAAGGTATAGTGGGTCATTGGCTAATGGAGGGAACTTGCACGTCTTTCCCTCAAGGCTTGAGGTCTTTTTCTCCTGTCTCTGTTTATCCAGCTTTAGGTAACATCGGGCACAACACAGGCACTCAGTGCATGCTGATGGCAGGCACGGTGAATGAATGAGCAATTGGATGGTCCGGTCCTATACCCACCCCATTTCAGGAGCTCTGTAGATGGTCTCATCTTCATTGCTGAAGCTCAGTATTGACCACACTGTGGCTCCCTGCTAGAGAGCTCCGGTAGCTCCTTTCAGTCACAGTTATTTAAAGTCATTCTCATTAATACTTTTTGCAAAACTTTCAGTTCTCTTCTATCCCCTCAAGGAAGGATAAACAACAGGGTAAGAATATTAGGACTATTATTTAAGAAGTTTAGATCTCTGCTAAGGAAAAGCCACAGACTGCTTTTTTTCCTCTGTAAAATAAAACCATAACTTTAAAGATTTTATCTTATATAATGGAAACTCTCATTGCCCTTTGGAGCTTTGCTTTTGAAACTGGCTTGCTATTTTCATATTATATTGTTCTCCATCATTTGAAAAGGCTTAATTAAGAATCAATTATCTTCTTCAAAGATTTTCTTTTAAAACTTCTAATTCAGAAACTGTAAAGTTCAAATGATGCCTCAAATTGTGAAGTATGTGGCTTTCCTAATTTCCCTCTGGATATATTTTTGATACCAAGCTTAAGGCCTCTAGACATTAAAAAAAAAAAAAATCTGACTCACACGTTTCAACTCCACACAAAATTTCTAACAGATAAAAGCCACTTTACCATTACATATAATTAACTTAAATTTAGTTTCCATTACAATGGTTATCAACTACTTTTGAAACTTCTATCACTGTTTTGAATTTTTTGGTCTAGGGTGAACTTATGTCACCTTGGTTTTTCCATTATCATTGTAAGCACTGATAACAGATTAGGTAGATAACAGTAATTGTGGTCCAAGTCCTTCTTGTTCCTCCTTTGCACTGCATGGAAGCCTTCTAAATGCTCTCCTACCAATGGCCTGTTTTCCCATAAGCTCATTCTCCAAGGTGGGCCTGCGTGATCTTTCTAAAACTCAGATCTTGTCAGCTTCAAGTATGGCATTTCAGGTTGGATAATTCTTCGTTGTGAGGGACTGGAAGGTTGTCAAGCACACTGTGGGATGTTCAGCTGAGCTCCTGGTCTCTATCTGCCGACTGCCAGTAGCATCCATCTTCCATTTCAGCATTTATGACAACTGAAAAGTCTTCCCACATTGCCAAATGTCCTTAGTGGTCAAAATCACTCCAGTTGAGAACCAATGACTTAAATAAAGACCTTCAATGGTTCCTCACATTAAAGGTAATCTTTCAACTCTTTTTTAATTATAATTTTTAAAATTTGCATCTAAACATTGCCTGTAAGGCTTCCATGATCTTCCCCTGCCTGCCTCTACAGCCTTCCCCAACTCAGACCCTATATTCTGATTAAAGTAGGGGAAAAAAAAAAAAAAAGTCTGGTTCCTAATATATCCAGACATTTTGTGCCCCATGTGAAAATCATACTATATTCTCCCTTCTCCCATTAATCAGACTTTTTTTTTCTTCTATCACAGTGGTTTTCAAATTTTGTTGTCTTTGTTTCAGGATCACCTAGAGAGTTTATTAAAACCCAGAGCACTGGGCCCCACTCCCCAGAGTTTAGGATTCTGTAGATCTAGGATGGGGCCTAAGAATTTGCATTTCTAACATGTTCCCAGATGAGGCCGATGCCCTTTGAGAACCAGTATTCTAGTTCCTTGTCACTCTTAAGACTCAGATGTTTTGGTCACCTCATTGACAAAGTCTTCCTTGACTGCTGCAGGAGATTTTGTTTTCCTTTTCTGTTTTTGTAGCACCTTTAAAATAACAATGTTGAACCTTTATCACGTTACCCAACTGCTCATCCAGCTATCTCCCCTGCCTACTGACAACTCTTGATAGAAAGTTCTCCTGTCCCCATTCACTGGCCTGACCAATGTGCAGATTCTCACAGCCTACCTTCCTCAACAAGGATCATTATAGAGGAATAAAAGTATAAAATGTTGGAAATTCTTAGATCCCTTTTAGCCCAATACTTTGACCTACTTGCCTAGAATCTTTATTTACCCAGTTTCACTAACACACAGACCAATGGAAGTTGTTAAGTAAATTAGGGTAAGACATGACCCAATTGTTGTTTTCTGGTTGTTAAATGTATATATATATATATAAAATTGTTAAACATATATATGTGTGTATATATATATCTTATTTTTAGCTTTGAATCCATCATACTCTTTGTCCTATAGACCTCCACTAACTCATCAAAATCACCTGTTCTGCTTCGATAGGACCTGACCCAAGGACAGCAACGCTACTTCTACAGCATCATGAGGATTTACAATTCCAGACCCCAGTGGGAGGCCCTGCGGAACCGCTACATTCACAGCCTTCAGCACCAGCAGCTGCTTGGTGAGTTTTAACTACCCAACCTAAACCAGAAACCCTTGGGAGGGCCTCGTGTGCTACAGCCGGAAGTCACGTTTCCTGATAAATAATTCAAGTAGAATGGCCTCTGCCAGCACGCTATTTTATAACATGGTTGGCAGGCCATGTTTAAAAATGATTATCCCTGACAATAGAAAACAAGGTTTTATGGGTAAATTAAGAGGGTTTCACGAAATCAGAGTACAGATTGCCGTAAAATGTCAACAACTGTCTGAGATTTACAGGAACTTGATCTAGTAGAAATGGCAATGGGCTTAGGCAGATGGTCTAGGCTCAAACCACAGCTCAGCCCCTTGCTGGATATGCAAATTCAGAGGCTTGCTTCACTCATGACAATAACAGTTACACTTATTAAGCATTTACCATGTTCCAGATATTGTGCTCGGAGCTCTACACACAACATCTCATTTTCCCAGACCCATACCTAGCCAATGTCAGGGCCACTGCCAGCAAATAGCATACGTTTTCACCCCCATGCTCTGACATCTCTCTTCTAGTAACCTCGTGGGATTTTACAAAGTACAAATGAAATAATGGTTGCAAAAGACCGCCACAGACTTTAAGAGAGAACCTTCAGAGGTGTGATTGTTGTTAAGTCCATTTTCTTCCAGGAAATGTTTTCAGTCTCCAGCTGGCCTCTATTACACTCTTCTGACCCTGGCAGAGCTTTCTTTTTATAAGCAGCTCACTTCACATTAACACATCTACCTTACATTGCTGTTCCTGCCTCCGCACCAAAGGAAGACATGGTTTTTGCCAATGACTGAGGAACATGAGCAGTGAAGATAGATGGCTGTTATTAGGCCTCCCTTTGTGCCTGGCACAGTTCTAAGCACTTTGAATATATTGCCTTACCTCAAACTCAAGACACCTCTATATGGTAGGTGCCTTTATAATGAACATTTTACAGAAGAGAAAATTGAGGCATGGATAAGAAATCATTTGACCAGGATCATGCGACTGATGAGGGAGCAGGAGGCTGGCTGAGGACAAAGCAAAAGCTGGCGCCTTGCACCCCCCTCTCCACCCACTCCCCTCCGTAATATGTGTGGCATTCCTCAGGCACCCCTGACTGCCATAAAACGATAAATAGTTAACTTGCAGGGATCGCAATCCTGCAGAACAGGAATCTCCCTTGCTCTAAAGGTATCCTAGAGATCTAAACAGGGAGGTTACCTTATCAATAGCACAAATTTCCAGAGGCAAATAACTCTCATTTCCTGAAGCCCTAATGTCCCCCTCCCCACCATAAACTGGAGGAGACTGAGGTAGAAGGGAATGTGAATGACAGCAGGGTCATAATGCTCTTAATGTTAATGCCTGACCTAAAAACGACATTGATCGAGCCCTAAGGGCAAGGACTCCCCCCCCCCCCCCCCCCCCCCCCCGCACCTTGTAGGCCCACCTTAGCACGTGAGAGCTCTGTCGGAATCTCCCATCCCTTCACCACCTCCCCCCAACCGCAAGGTATATAACACGCCTACCCTCACAACTCGGGGCAGCCGTATCTCCGCCAGCCCACGGGTCCTGTCCCCGTGCTCTAATAAACCACCTTTTTGCACCAGAGACGTCTTAAGAATTCTTTCTTTAGCCGTCGGCTCCGAACCTCACCCCACCGAACCTGACTTAGGTTCGAGAACTTCATCACGACTAGTAAAGGGCAGAGCCAGGATGCAGCCTGCTCCCCATGATGGCCTGAATTCCTGCAGAAGCATCACCTACTAGCTTTGTTGGTAGAGTAAAACTGCATAGAGGCCAGTGAAACCACAGCCAGTATAGTCAGTATTTAGTGCACATAAAATCTACCTGCCAATGTTATCAACATGCAGATTACAGGCCAAACTGATTAGGAAAGTCTTTGGAGTAGAGCCAGAAATCTGAAATTTTAAAAAGCATTATTAAATGTGGTCTCAGCCTGATCAATCTGAGGTGGGTGGTCTGCAGGCTACACTTTAAAAGCCCTGACAGAGACTGAATACCTCTGTTTCTGGTTTGAAGAAAGTTTTCAAAACAAAGATATGCAATGCAGGCTCAGATTACTCAAGGCCCAACTACCTCTCCAGCGATTTGTCATGCTAATCAATGACTAGGTATTTATTAACTTACTGAATGAAAAATGCAAAAGAAGAAAAGTCTACTTCCCATCCTCAAAGATCATACAATCTGGGTGTGCTAAATGTAACTGTCACTACACTGAAAAGTAGAAAAAATTTTATGAATCCGTAAATATTTGCAGGGTTGTTTGCTTATTTGTTTTATTAGCCTGTTGACTTGGAACTTCTCATTTCTCTCCCCTTAGGCTATATTACTCAACAGGAAGCGTTGGCTTGTGCCGCTGTACTTAGAGATTCCACCAAGAGAGCCTCAGCTAGGGTGGCTCATCAAAGATCCATCCCCCAGAAGCCTTCAACCATGACAAGAACGTCTCTGCCAGCCCTACCTGGGTGTGTGGTTCGACCCAGGACTCAAAGTGCAGGGCCTGGATCCATCAGGAATTAAGACTGTGCACAAGTTCTGAAACAGGTACTTCATCCATGTACACCCAAATCTACTGGGTGCTAAGTCCATATTCCTTGTATGAGAATGAAAAAAAAATAACTTCTAACACACACCCTATACCTAGAAATAATCTCTTTCCCACTCCCATAAATTCTACCAGCAAGAGTAAATTGGGGGGTTTAAGAGCAATGGAACTAAGTGTAAACACGCCTTCCACTCCACACATAATCTGTGGAGTGAAATGACTTTTGAAGCTTTCAAAGTAAATTTGAAATAATTCCTTTGAACTATGTGAATTATAAATTCTATATTTAAATTATATTTAAATATATTTAAAATCTATTCATATTTTATTTTTAATATTTTATTTATCATATAAATTATGTAATTTATATGAAATATATAAATTTATTTTATATTATAATAAATTTTATCATTATTTATATATATTCATTTATTCTAGATTTTATTATTTATATTATACATTCATATAATTTATTTATATAAATATCATCTATATTAGATATATACATATATTTAAATTATATATAAATACTATATTTCTATGGAAATATATTTAGATTATATATAAATACCATATTTATATATAAATTATATATATGTTATATATATATAATTATAAATTATAAAATTCAAATAATTCCTTTGAATTAGAACCTCTCAGACGAATCTCAAGAACAGTGAAAGTACAAAAGTCATCAGAGGTGGCCAGGTCCCCAGACACTGGGTAACTATGGAAGCCACCCACAGCAGATTTTGAAAATATACAAACCAACACCAAGTTAATACTAAGTAGGCAGGGTTTCCAGAGTCCTGTCATCTCAGCAGCAACTGGCCTGTGCATTTCCATGTCCTCCTTCCTCTCTTCTTTCCCATCAAGCAATAGCATTTAACTTGGCCCCAAATCTTCTGGTTTTTACCTGACTCAATCCCTTTGTGTCTTCTTAAAACTTGGACTTCATCAACTTGCCACAGCTGGCTTCATTCTACAGGGCTATAGTTGACCTTAACCCAGGTGAGAGAATTCAGGCACACATCTTCCCCTGGCAACTGAAGATACACTCTGAGCAGAACAAGAAATAGCCCTTAATGAATGGGTCTCAACTCTACCTTTGCCATGGCCTCATTGGGTTTAAGCAAGCACAGAAGACGAGACACATAAGTAAAAAAATAAATAAATAAAAATTTTAAAAAATGAGATAATGATTCAAAACAACATATAATGGTATAGTGTGGTATTAGTTATATTTAATAGTTATTTTCATCACTAGTGATTTTGTGTGCGTGGAATGTCAGTCACCACCACCAGTGTTCACAAAAAGTCAAAATTTTTAAAATGCCTTTTCTTTATCTTTATTCTAAATGTTCAGCCTCCTTCCTTCATTTAAATCAGCCAATGACTCTTTCATGCCCCTAAAAGGAGTTGCCTGAGATGGAATTACAGACTTTCTTGACAAGGTATGTGCGGACATTGATCTGGAAGGAAGATGCTATACCATTACGAGAAAAAGAAAAAAAAAAAAACACCTCATTTATGATGATGTTTATCTTTTCTCTGTAATCATTCATAAAGAATAAAGTTTCTTGAACTCTGTATGTCCTGGTCCTGACTCATATACTCTATGGAGCTTTTCAGTTCTAAGTTAAGAATCATTAGGTAGGCTTAAAAGAAGAAAAATAATAATGGAACTACAGGGAGCTATAGGGTAGCCTTCCTGAGGGACTGAAGTTCGTGGCAGATTTCACCTGGCCTGTACTGGTTCTTCCATTGCTCCCATAATGGCCCTTTTATTCCCATGAACCTCTTGCATGCACTTTTTTAAATTGAGGTTTAGTTGACACACAACATTACACTAGTTTCAAGTGAACAACACAGTGATTCAACAACTCTAAACATTATGCTAGGCATGCACTTTTACCTTAGATTTTTTTGGTTGGTTTGTTTGTTTGTTTGTTTTTGATGGGCATGGATATTTGCTGTGTAAGTCTTAGCTAGTGATGCAGAATTAAAATTCTGAGCTGCATTTCTGCATCAAAAATCTTAGAAGCACCTTATTTCCAATAGAGGCTTCTAAGAGCTAATTGGCAAGTGAATGTCAGAGGCCCATGAAAAGGACAAATCTAAGTTAGTGTAGAAAGTCCCACTTGTTGGCTCTCCCGGCAGAAAGATAATGCCCTCCCCTCTTGAGCTCTACACCCAAAGCCTATGAGGAATATGGCTGTTTATGGTTCTAGAAGAAAGGCATTCATCTGAGATGACCCTGAGAAAAACAAAGGGGAACAGAGGACAATCTGTAATACCAGCTTTGCTTATCCATTCCCTAGTTGATGAACAATTGAATTATTTCTAGCTTTGGACTATTACAAGTAAAATGCTATAAATATTTTAATGTAAGCCTCTGTATGCACAGAAGTTTTTGTTTCTCTTGAATAGCTATCTAGGAGTATAATTACTAGGTCACATGTCAGACTAAGGTTTAACTCTATAAGATAGTGTCAGGGTGTTTTCCTAAGTAACCACCCCACTTTGCATTCCCACTAGCAAGTATACAAAGTTCAAGTTGTTCCACATCCTTGCAATGTCAGACATTTTAATTTTTGTATTCTAGTGGCTATGGCTGCTGGCTAAAGATATTAGCACTATTAAATACAGTCACCTTCTTACTTGGAACCACGGCAAATTTCAGGGAAGGAGTTTATCGTAGGCAAGAAGGTGGTGATGGCAATAATCTTGGGCATTTAATAGAAGAAATTTCAAAGTTTAACAGTTAATACTGATAAAGCAACTCCTCAGCTTTTTTTCCCCCCGCTGGGGGAAGCAAAGGATTGGAGGAAATGAGGAAGAAGAAAAAGAATTAACCCCTGTCAGAAGCACCATCCCTGGCCCAAACTGTCTAAAACACACAGAAGTGGGCTCAGTGTGTCCTTGGCACCTTCTCACTTTTCCTTGTTCACATTGTTCTTCAGGCTCAGCAACCAATACTCCACCATCACGACAATCTTTCCACACTATGTTACTTATTTATTGCTGCATAAAACATTACTCTAAAACACAGTGACTTAAGACAACCACACTGATGATCTCACAGTTTCTGTGGTCAGGAATCTGGGCAAGGCTTACCTGGAGCTTCCAGTTCAGGGTCTCCTGCAGACTGCAATCAAAGTGTTGGCTGAGGCTGTGGTCATATGTGAAGATTCAACCGGGGATGAATCCGGCAGCTGTTGTCTGGAGTCATCCTCTGTCCCTGCCACATAGGTTTCACTGTAAGGCAGAAATGTCAATAAGCCTCAGTAAGTCACAAATGGCAACTTGTTTCATCAGAGTTTAAAAAAGAAAGAAAGAAAGAAAGACAATGAGAGAGACGGGATGGGGGCGTATAAGGTAGAAGTCACAGTCTCTTATAACCTAGTCTTGCAAGTGGCATCCCATCACCTTTGCTCTAGTCTACTCATTAGACCCAAGTTACTAGGTTCAGTCCACACATAAGAGTCAATGATTACACAAGGGCATGAACCCCAAAGGTAGGATCATCGGCAGCCGTTTCTGAAGCTATCTGCCAAAGTCAGGATTAGGATGAGGTAAGTGAGGTGCCTAGGATGCAAAATGGAAGGATAACACTTATTCTTATATGATCCTCCATACACACCGATCCAACTTCAATCTTCACCCTGCTGCCTGCCACATGCACTGAGCACACCTATGCTGGCTTCTGATCACCCACTCAGGGCTCCCTGCCCAGACTCCTAGCCTGACAACCAACCCATGCTTCATACTTTATTCTTGTCATAACCCTCTCTTGAGACTGAGCTGATTTGTGTTCCAATATTCCAACATGCTGTTGAAGAAAAAATGATTTCAGATAAGCCTAAGACATTTAATAATTGATACCTTGTTCACAGGTAATCTCTAGATGTAGAGCACTATTTATAAAAAATGCAATTCATATACCACATTCACTGAAGATGCTTAAGGAAAATATAAATTTTGGGGTCCTATCCTAGACCCAGCGAATCAGAATCAGAAGGATGGCATCCCAGGTGTTCCTTACGTTTATTAAAGTATGATAACATGTAAGAAGGGACTTCAGTAGCCAGAATGCTTTAGGACTAATATAATAAAATGAATTTCTGTTTGGCCAATTTGCTGAAAATTTAGGGACACAGACTGTATGATAAGAGTGGCTCTGGGACAGACTTGTACCCCTAAAACAAATAATACATTATATGTTAATTAATTTAATTTACATTTTTTAAAAAAAGAGTGGCTTTGAGGATAGACAAGTATCTCCTTAATAACCTTCAATAACTAGTATAAATGAAATGTCAACTATTCTTATTCAAAGCCAGGTCAAAACAATGGCATACTATAAAAGAACTTGAATCTACTAAAGTGGTTTATGTTTCCTAGATTTGGTATTACTAAATATGCATTACCCTTCCACC
The DNA here is from genome assembly GCF_020171115.1 of Neogale vison. Taxonomy (NCBI): domain Eukaryota; kingdom Metazoa; phylum Chordata; class Mammalia; order Carnivora; family Mustelidae; genus Neogale; species Neogale vison. Next base: position 113,070,782 of record NC_058095.1, on the reverse strand, counting down.
AAGATGACTACTAACTTGGTTTTCCCTCCCATTTCCTATTTTCTGATGGCCATAGAACAGGGCCAAGAGTTCCTGCACCTTTTCAATTAAAATGAGTTGCTAATTGCATCAGTGCTTGTAGAGGAAACCAGTATATTGGCCTCATTGACTCTGCCTTACCCCTTAAATTACAGTCCTGTTGCCTGAAATGTAATCAATCCCTCTGTCCAAAATCAATCCCTTGTCTGCCTCCAGAGAATTGTCGCTCATTTTTCTCCACATTAGGGCTATCATCCTGCCAGTTACACAATGGGTTCAGTCAGGTCAGAAGGAGAGGAAATCCCAGTAGCTATTGGAAATCACAGCTTAGGAACAGGGTCAGAGGCAATTACCCAACTGTAAGTAAGCCAAACACTCAGTTTCATGGTGGGAGCTACCAGCATCCTCCTGGCTCATGGGGTATGGTTCCTGAGGGGGAATGAGTAGCTGCTTATAAACAGAGGGTTCTATGAAAGACACCTTCTTTAATATAATGAGCCCAGAAGGATGATCAAGCTGGATTGACAGAAGAAAGTCAATGACATTTCAGAAGCCTAGTCTTGCAGAAGGGAAACATAAATAAATAAATAAAAATCACACCACTGTAAATACATTATTTAAATTCAATAAACTATTCTAGCATGTGTTGCATTGTGTATTTATGTAAATAAGGCAAGATCAGAAGGCAAAATCCCATGAGTCCAGGCGTCTGTTATAAGCAACAAGACTGGAAAGGAAGGGGTTTTGGATAGAAGGCGGGGCAGCTGGGCAGGGGTTAGATAGTTGTCCATGGCTGGGAACAGGTGTGAAATGTGGCTCCATTTCCTAACTGAAGGGCCAGCTTTTTGCTGAGAGGTATGTCAAATGGATTGTGACCGGGATGATTGAAATGTTAGTCAAGAAATACATGAAATCAGACAAAGAGTTAATTAAGATTGAGAAAGTTTACATATAATCTATGTGAGTTAAACGACCTTTCAACTGGGAAGAGAAAAGTCAGGCGTTAAGATTCAAGCTATCAGGTAGTTTCCTACAAAATAGGAGAAGGGTATACACACACATAAAAAGAAAGTTATTTCAGATTTTAGCATAATTCTTAAGATAATTGACATAACAAACAAAAACTTTTTTTTTTTTAAAGAATTTCTTATTTATTTATTTATTTGACAGAGAGAAATCACAAGTAGGCAGAGAGGCAAGCAGAGAGAGGAAGGGAAGCAGGCCTCCTGCTGAGCAGAGAGCCCGATGTGGGACTCGATCCCAGGACCCTGAGATCATGACCTGAGCCGAAGGCAGCGGCTTAACCCACTGAGCCACCCAGGTGCCCCAAACAAAAACTTTTTTTGAACTTCACATATTATTTCAAAATTATAATTTTATGATTAAGTATCTCATGGTGAGAGGGCTATATTAAGGCATCCTTCTTACGCTGTTCAGTAATTTATATGTTCATATATTTACAGTACCTGAGAGCGAGTGGAAATAATATTTATTAACTATAATGTTTATAAGCAATTAAGTTTGGCAGCCGTGCAGAGAGCATATATCCATTACAGTGGGAAATAACTCTAGGAAGAAATTACAGCTTGGTCATGGAGAAACTTTAATAGGCAAATAGTAAGGAATCACTGGAGTTGTTTTTAGTAGGAGCTTGGCCTAAGAACCAATTTCCAATACTGTTCAGGATGAATCAGAGAAGACAAGGAAAGAATCAGGGAAACAACTCAGGATCACAAGGAGCCCCAAGCAAGCAGCACAGGGCAATGGTCCCTGGAAGACCTGATTTGAAGGATAGTCTGGTTTGGGACAAGTTGACTTGGATTCAATGCATTTTGCAGGCATTGCATGGGGTGAAAAGTCAGCCCTGGGAGTGGTAAGAGCAAGAGAGGGGAGATCCCCAGGGAAGGAGACCAGAGGGACCCCAGGAAACAGGCAGGGTGCATGGAGCCCTAGGAACCAGTGTGCTTGAAGGAGATCATTCAGGGAGGTTGGCAGAGCTAGCCCTGCACCAAGTCCAGGGAAGAAGGAAATCAGAAAAAGGAAGGGCTAATGCCTGCCTGAGGAAGAAGAAGACTAAGATCTGGTCATTGGGGTTGCCATTTAGGAACCCCCTGGTGACCCTGCAAAGCAGTGTCATTCAGGCATGTGGGCAGAGCCTGGCCTGGAAGCGGTGGAAGGCTGGGGTGTCACAAGAGTTCAGGGAGCCGCAGGATCAATCCAGTTTCAAGCAATGTCAAAACTGCTGGGTCAGCACCCATTCATGTTTCTGTATTTTTTTCACCCCACTCAGCCTTCCTAGAAATTCCTATTTGAATCCCATTTTCTCTGTTCACTTATATGGAGTAGTTCCCTTCCACCACAGTGGAAGGCATTTTCAAAAGCTGATAACCAGCTGAATGTGTTAATGTAGTCTCATGATGAAATTCTATCACGCAGAGCATATTGTTATTGCAATATATTTTATTACTCCATTAGTACATGTTATAAAATATGTACTTATGAACAATTACTACCACAATTTGATATATCCAACCCATTGATATAGGAATTTAGAGCAACAGAGTCGTTTTTAGTAAAGAAATTGAGATGAGTAAAGGTGAAATTCAAGATTCTATAGCATGTGTGAAATGAAATGATCCATTTTAAAGACTGGATATAACTATGCTTATATAGATACACTTCCATTTAGGACAAACCATCCCATTTATAACTGAAGAATACATTAAAGCTAGAGAATTAAAGTCAGATAAAAATCTCTTAACAAAATGTCAACTGTTTCATCCACAAAGAACAGCAGGGAGCTTTCTTTTAAAAAGCCTCTTCTTTTTTGACTAATGGTTTAAAACTCATGCTAATTTCAGTAAATTTAAGGGATGATTATAATCAGCACTTTAAAAATGAGAAAATGAATGATTTAAGATGCAGACTGTATAAAAAATCTAGTCTCTGTCAAAGTCAGCAAAGATATGGGAGGAGTAAAAAAAGACAATAGAAGTTGATGCAGAATAGAGTTACAGGAAAAATTTTATATGGAGAAAAAGATGAATCAATTAAAGCAGGAACCATGCTGTTTATTGTGATAAATCATATTAATAGAATTCTTCTGAAGAAGATATTCAATTGAAGGAAAGAGAGGAGATGTATAAATAAATCAGGGTTTTAATTGTCTGCCCTTGCTTTCAGTTGCAGGAAGACAATGTCACACACTCCCAACAGTATCTGGGCCACCACAAACAGATGCTTTGGCAGGCAAGACCATGTGCAGCTCTGTTTATGAGCGTGCCCACAGCAGGTTCTGAAGCATAAAATATTTCCAGAGAGGAGGAAAGCATGGGAATCAGAGCTTTGTTCAGAATGACATCCTAATTATTCTCACTAGCAGCAGAAGGATGCAGTTTCATAAAGCCAGTCAGACTACGTTTGGTTTTTTTTTGGGGGGGGGGGTGTTGTTGTTGTTCTAGATCATTCACCAGACATTTCCTGATGGCTGGTGAGGAGGCAGTCCTGGAAAAGACACTGAAGATTTTGTATGGAATGAAATGCCCCAGTTTACGTTGTCTTTGCTGTTTACACAGCCTTGTGACCCTGACTGTCTAACTTCGGGCTGTGACCCAACCCAGGGGACCTTCTGCACACCTACTGGGGAATTGTGGCTGTGGACTTTGAGGTCAGCTCCTGTGTGAGAGCTCCGTGGGGTCAATACCAGAGCCTCTCTACCTCTGCAGGACCCACTGCAAATGAAGAGCCCCAACAAGCTGCAGGGGAGCCCACCGACGAATTCTTCTTCTAACAACAGGTTATCATGGCTCCCCTGACGATTTTTTGTTTTTTTAAATCAGAACTACGTATCATGTGATCTTGAAAACAGAACTTAACTAGAAGTTCTACCTTTTCTCCCCATGTTTGCCTTTAGTTAAAGTACGTAGTGCGATAGGTGAGAGCACAGTTATGGAGTCGGGTCATCTGAGTAGCCTTCCAGATCTCTCATTGAACAGCTGTGTGATGGCATGTAAGGATCTGTTCCTTTGTGCTTCAGTCTTGCCATCTGTAAAATGGTGATAATTGCTCCTACTCTGATGAGCTTGGGGAGGATCAGCACCCAGGGCCTGACACTGTGTGCATATTAATGTTAGCTAACTAATTACACTGGTTCTAGAAGTATAATAACTGTGGTAACAGAACAACTAACACTCAGTATTTTTAGCATTTTACCATTCACTTGGCACCTTTGTATGCCTTGCTTAATCCAAGGGTAAGTTCTGTCAAATGAGTTTGCTGAAGTTAATCTTACGCAGAATAAGTTTATAATGGTGGTTAGTAGATAAGTCTCCTTGTCTCCTGCTTCTAACCCTGTTATAGTCTGGAAAATATATGACAAGAGGAGAAAAGTAGGGGCGACTGGGAAAAATGGGAGTAGTGGGGGAAGCTCCAAATTGGAAACAACCCAATTCTATCGATAATGCAATAGACAAGTAATTGTCTACTGTCTGTTTATTCAGACGGTAGAATATTACACAGCAATGAAAATGAGTGAATTATAGCACACACCACTATAGGGGAATCATAAAAACCTAACACTGAGTGAAAGAAACCAGACAAAAATATATATGTGATATGATTCCATTTATAGAATGTTTTAAAAGTTAGTATTTAGGGATGCAAGTGAATACCAACACAGTGGGGGTCATGACTATTATGGGATAGAAGACCTGGTGACAGAAAGGGACATGTGGATGTCATAGTGGGCACAGTGGACAGAGGGACATAGTGGATGCTTCTGGAATTCTGTCAATATCTTATCATTTGGCCTGTGTAATGGTTACTTCAGTGCTCAGTAACAACCTGTAATATGACATATTCATTTTTTTACTTTAATCCAAGATGTAAGTTTAGAATTTAATAAATTGAAGTAGAAGTTTTATGAGGAAAGATACTGGAAAGCTAAGCTAAATGTGAGTGGAATTGTTATATTTACGTGCCCAACCCTTAGCATCATTCTCTGCACACATCCTTTGAACTCCTTTGTTTTTTTTTACCAACTCAATTCCCAGCATCTCCCATCATAAAAGTTTGAAGGATAATTATAAATAAATGCAGACTGCCACAGCACAGTAAGGATATTCTCACAGTGTACATAAGAATCTGATTCTTTTTTTTTTTTTAAGATTTTATTTATTTATTTGACAGAGAGAGACACAGCAAGAGAGGGAGCACAGCAGGGGGAGTGGGAGAGGCAGAAGCAGGCTTCCCGCTGAGCAGGGAGCCCAACGTGGGGCTGGATCCCAGGATCCTGGGATCATGATTTGAGCCGAAGACAGATGCTTAATGACTAAGCCACCCAGGTGCCCCAAGGATTCTGATTCTTAAATGTAAAAAATAAAACCTGGATAGTCAAGATGAGGAAACATACTCTTGAGAGATACTCTTTTGAGAAGAAAATTGACAAACCTATGTCCTAATTTAGATAATCTTCTCCTCTTCTCTTTCAGACCCTACCTTTACTCAGCTTACTTTTTTTTTTAAGAGGCAGGAAACAGTCTCGGATAGTAAAGGTCCAGCACAAGTCATCCCATGTTCCAGATAATGGGTCATAGTGGCCACATTCTGTTGATCCATTTGTAACACTTGGAACAAAAAAGAAAACCTAGTGACCACTTAGTGACCTTAAAAATACCTGTCCTAAAATGTTGCCCTCTTTCAGAGAAATCTCTTAAATGTATATAAAAGAACAGTTAATAAAATCCATGAAAAAATAAGAGAAGAAATTTGTCTTAATTTTAAGACAAGTCTGTAAGGCCATTGTTGACTTGATATTTCCACTGTTGTAACCACCATGTCATATACGTTCCAGCTGGGTCAGATCTCTTTCTGGCACAACCCTCAGAAGAGTTACTGATCTAGTGACTTTATGAAGATGACAGGTGAGCTAAAAATGACAACCTTCTTGCCCAACTTTGCTTTAATGTGACCCTTTGAGAACCAGAGAAGAAAGAACCTGGTGAAGTTGTTTATTTTTTATGGAGATGTTGTTGGAGAAACTGCTCACCATATCACATGGGAAACTTAAATTTCAGTACCAAGATGAACCAGCTTCTCCTGAATAATTGATTGTTTATCCTACAGATACCATGACTCAAACAATGGCCTCATTCTTTGTACTGGTCACAGGGAATTTCAGTACAAACTTTGAAGGCTACTGTTAGTATAGGCAGATTCTGGTTTGCTTCTATATCTCATACCCATTTTTGAATTTCCCCTGACTTCTATACTTGTCTAATTTAGTCTTGCAACTATATTTTCCAGAATGTAATAAAGTGTAATTCTCCCTAAAACTGAAGCATTTTAATTGATTAGGTCAGTAGTTCTAGTCCAGACTCTCCCATCCATCCGCACAGTGGAGTCCACCCAGACTTTCCCAGCCATGTCAAGTGTGTATCAGAAGCATAGCTAATTCCCTAAACCTAGTCCTCTGTAATCCCTACTGTTTTGATAAGTGCCACCAGGAACTTGGTTACCCAAGCCAGAATCCTGGGTGTCATACTGAATTCTTCCTTCTCCCTACACAGTTTGCTTCCAATAAGCCAACAACTCATATCACCTGAACTCCTAAAAATCTCCTGAGTCCATTCTTTCTTTCCCTCCCCCACCACTGGTAACTAATTTCAGGCTCTCCTTGACCTTCACCCAAACACAGGAATAATCAGTCATAGTTACTAGTTTCCTTGCTCTGGTCTTGCTCCCCTTTCATCCACGGCACATCCTCCCACAGGAGGGAACTCTCCAACACTCAGATCTGCTAATGTCACTGCCCAGTTCATTTTCTTTCTCAATGGCTCCCATTACCTACAAGATAAAACAAAATTCCTTGGAACAACATATAAATGGTCTTTTATAATCTAACATTCATCTCTCCATTCCTTGAATGCTGGGGTGCAGCAAACATGCTAAACTGTCTCATTTGCCATTTTTGTACACATACTGTCTACCCCCTCACACACACACACACACACACAGTGAAATTCCCTTCCCTGTTTGGTAAGCCAGGATTTTTCCCTTCGTTCTCCAGCCCCAGCTCAAGCTTAGCCCTTGAGAAGCCTTCCCTGACCTCCAGGCAAACTTTGGCACTCTTTTCCTTGTATTCCTACTGAAACTGACCTACGCACCTACTATAGAAATTACCAACATATGATTTCATTTTATATGTGAAATTTAAGAAACAAAACAAATAAGCAAAGAAAAAAGAGACAAACAAACAAACAAAAAAACCCAGACTCTTCAATACAGTGAACAAACTGGTGGTCGTCAGGGAAGTGGGTTGGGGGAAGGGCTAAAATAAAGGGGATCACTCATCTTGACGAGCACTGAATAATGTATAGAATTATTGAATCAATCAATATACCTGAAACTAATGAACACTGTATGTTAATTATACTTCAGTTAGAAGGAAGGAAGGAAGGAAGGAAGGAAAGGGGAAAGGGAAAAAGAAAAAGAAAAGGAAAAGAAAAAGAAAAAAGAAAAGAAAAGAAGAGAAGAGAAGAGAAAAGAAAAAGTGGGAGGGAGGGAAAGAAATTACCCCAGTGTTTTGCAATTATTCCCTTGTATATCTCCTTAGACAAGAATTTTCCTAAATGTTCAGGCACTGTGTCTCACTTTCCTTCATATCCTGGACCCTAGCATAGAACACACCCAGTTAAAGAAATAGATTAGTGAATAGTAGATGAATTGTTATGGTTGATAGGGTTAGATTCTAGGTTTAGAAGTCTGTACTTTCAGAACAGTAGACTAGAGCAGAAGTCAGCAAACATTTTCTGTAAAGGGATAGATAGTAAATATTTCAGCCTTTGTGGGCCATACAATCCCTGTCAAATCTATTCAGCTCTGCTGTTGGAGCATGAAAGCAGCCTAAACCATGTAAGCATATAGGTGTGGCTGTTTCCAGTAAAATGTTATTCATAAAAACAGGCTGTGGGCCAGATTTGACCTGTAGCCATAGTTTGCTGACTCCTGAACTAGAGGCATATTTATAGACCAGGTCATGGACCTGGGAGTGTGTCTTTGCTGTAGTACAATCTCAGCCACATTCCATACACATGGTAGCCTCCACACTTTTCTTTACTATTTTTTTACTCTCCTCAAAAACCCATATACCTCACCTCTGCAACCTGAACTCCGATCAGTGTTCACACTCTGCATAACATACTCAAGCTTACTTATTTGGGATCTTCTGGTTGGTTAACTATGGTATCTACCTGTGAGTACAGAGACTAATTGTTCTCAGTTTACAAGTCCTCCCTTCTTTCAGTAGTGCATTCCCCTGTGCTGGGCACAGGACAGCTCACCTAGAGACCACACTGCCCAGCCTCCTCTGTAGCTGAGTAGGGCCATCTGACAATGTTCTGGCAAACGGAGTGTGACCAGAGGGATGTGAACAATTCAGAGTTTCTGTTCCTCCAAGAAAACTCAGAGCTCCCACGTCTTCTTTCCCTCCTCCGTGGGATTGGAATATGGATACAGAGGACCAACTTTGGTCACAGAGATGAGGACAACACCTGTGGGAGCAATAAGATAGAAGGAACCTGGGCTCCCTTTTCAACCTCATAGAGCACCTCTAGCCTCCCAGACTGCCTTCAACACAGACTTCTGTGTGAGAGAAATAAGCCTTTCTTCTTTTTCATACCACTTTTATTTGGGTCACTGTTCAAGCACTCAGTCCAATATCCCACTTCCCCCAAATTCTCTCCATGTCTTTTTTCCTTTAAATTCAGTGAAGATTTTCTCTCCCAGAATTTGACCTCAGCCCATCTCTATTCACTTTCAACCACTTTCTCTAAATTCTTTCTCTGAAAACCATAAACTTTCCTGAAACCCATATCTTTCTACTGACTTCCTCATGTTTCCATCTTTCTTCTTGTCTACAAAAGAAGGTATTACCATGCCGCATATGCCCAGAGCTCCAGAAAAAAACACTGAAAACAATTCCAATCTTTTCTCAATGTCTTAAGACAATTCTGAAAAAAGTCTCAGTATATTCTTCATTCAAGAATATTGTAAAGTTAAACTTTACAATCCTTTTTGGACCTCTCTCTTATGGTTTAGTCTTTATGTGTGTGGGGGGGAGGAGCTAAAGGTCTCTCACTCACTTCCTCCGTCCCATGCATTTTTACCTACATGGAGTGCACCTTTTCTGCTAGTAGCTCTCTCCTGCAACTCTGTCAGCCCCTCCCATGGCTACATTAGAGAATTAGCCCATTACCTCCATTCTGCACACCAGCTGGATGAGAAGGAAGTCTCTTAACCTTCCACATTGACAATCTTCTAATTTATCACTAATCTTCAATGTCTTCATTTCAATATCTATAAATTGGGGATTCTGCCCACCTGATCTACTCCACAGGATTGTTCTGAAGGCTCCATGTCACACTGGATAAAAATGCATTTTTGAATGTGTTCAACTACTATTCAAGTTTAAGCAGAAAGTCATCACTATTTTTAGGCCTGATGTTTTCTTTTGCTTTCCATGACTTCTCCAATTTCTCCCCCACCACGTGGGTGGGACAATCCTCCTGTGACCTCTGTGTCTCCCTCAAGCAACATCTCGCTTTTTCCTTCCCCTCTAGAGCCATGCTTTTAGGAAGCACTGCTCACATTCATTAGCTCTCCTTCCTCAGCATCATTTAATGCCCACCCCCGCCCCCACCACCGTCAATTCACTAAACTTACTGCTTCTGCTAAGGACATCAAAATGGCTGGCAAACCAACCAAACACTAATGTGTGATCCCATCTCTCTTGGCTCTGCTTCTCCCTCTCCATTATATTCTCCTTTGTCTCTTCCTCACTAAGGTCCCTCAATAGTTTGCCATGACCGTCGTGTGTTCCTAATGATTACAATAGTTATCTAACTCATGCTTTGCACTTACTATACATCAGACACGTAATATGTCCCATTCCATCTTCCCATCAACCCTACAAGGTAGCCTTTGTTATCCCCATTTTACAGATGAAGAAACAGAGAATGCAAGGGGTTAAGTGCTTCCTGAGATCACACAGCCCGTAATTCACAAAGCCAGAATTCAAACCCTAGTCCTTGCTCTTCTCTTCAGCTTGCTCCCCTCTTTCCTTTAGACCTCCTGAACTTAAATCTTGCCTTTGACAATTACTTGCTGAGCTCAAATCCTGGCTTACTTAACCTCTCTAAACATAATTTCCTCATCGGTAAAATGACAATAACAGCATAGATCTTTTAGAGTTATTGTAAGGATTTGATCAGATATTGCTTATATACAACTCAGAAGAGTGGCAAGCATAATAGTAAACCTCAATAAATGTTACTATTGTTTTTATTATTATGTTCAGTGCATTCATCTGTTTCTTCTGTCCATACACCTGCTCCCTGGGGAGGCTCATCTATGTACCAGCTTCCAGTCGCATCTACATGTGAGAAAGCCTCTCTCTCTATAGCCAGCCCATATTCCTCTGCCAAGTACCAGCCCATATTTCCAGTCATTGGCTGGATTTCCTCCATGTGATGGCCCCTGTATACCTCATAAGTGACAAAATCATAGCATAACTCATCACCACCCTCCCCCAAATGTACTCCTTCTCCGAATCCCCTAAGTCAGTGACTGACATGCCACATGAGTGAGTCATAAACTTGGGCTTCATCCTTGACTCCCCTGTCTCACTCTCGAAGCATACTGCATCAGCCACTTGTTCTTCCTCCTAAACATCTATCTCTCTGGTTCATCCAGACTCTCCTGGATATTTTCAATGCCACTACTGATTCAGTCTTTGTTTAAAAGTTTGATATTTTGTTCATCATGGGATTTTTGCACTAATCTTGATTTGTAAAAATATTCCATCAAAGTATTATTTATCTTGATTATTGGAGGTTTCCATGACCCCCTCATATTTCACATCTAAGATAAGTGCTGAACTTATCTTAGTTTGATACTCATCGATAGTTGGAACTTATCAGTAGATCCAGATGTGGCCTTACTCCACTGCCAATTCTTCTCCCCATGCAAGTTCCCGTAGCACTCTGCCAGAACATTATTGCTAAACCATCCTGGCACAGACACCTCCCGATACTTGCAATTCTACACCGTCTCCCCACCCTTCCCCCATGGACGCTGTGACCTAGCAACAGGAATCCATTTCCTTTCCATTTCTGTGCTTTTGGAAATGTGCCAAGTGATCTCTTTGTCTATGCTTTAGTTTACCTAGGATGGTTAGGAACCATTTATACTTACAGATAGTTAAATAGTCTACACAATCACTGATTAAGTTTAAATTCAACCATATTTTACAAAATTTCTTCTAAAATTAATTTTTTATAACTCTGCAGTCTTCTGTAAAATACATTAACATTTTAATATGTTCTCAATAGGGGCGCCTGGGTGGCTCAGTCCCTTAAGTGTCTGACTCCTGCTGTCAGCTCAGGTCTTGATCTCAGGGTCCTAAGTTCAGACCCTGCATTGGGCTCCATGCTGGGCATGGAGACCACTTACACAAAATAAAATGTTTTTGATCGCTTAGCCTCATCGTTCTAAGCATCAATGACATAGGTTCTTCATTATAATGAAGTGATGCCAACCTCAGGAGCCATAGGGATTTAGGTCTGTTTTGCCCCTAAACTCAATGTTCACTTGTAATTCATTCCTTTTCTCATTTTGATGCAGTCTCCCTGCTCTTGATCTCTGCCCTCTGCTGTCACAGGTTCTGCTTTTTGTGATTCATCCCTAATGACTTGGCCTCATTTCCCTTTCCCTTGTCCATGTCACTCTCACATTAACCTTGCCCTCTGCCATTCTCCCCAGCTCTGCTTCCCAGTACTTGTTGGAACTGACACTCCCAGAGCGTGATAATTATAACCTTTGCCAGCCTACGACTATGCTCTTTTCTTCTGCTTGACTAACTGATTCATCCATTTTATTATTCAGCCTTTGTATCTTGATCTGTTACCTCCTCTTCTGTCCTTAGTTTGCCATTGTTCTGGTGGGTTGAGAGATCTTGAATATACCTGTAACCGTGGCTGTGTAATCCATGGGATAACTTTCCAGCCACCTCTGCTATGGCATTTCTCCACAATGGGGATCACGGGCAGGGATTAAGAAAGAATTCCAACCTCTAGTACCTGAGTGACTTGACATCCTCTGTCCTTGAGCTCTGTCTCTATGTGCTCCAATCCTAAACTTTTTAGGTGGTGCAGTATTAAAGAGACTTGAGAAACTAACACAGGGAACTGAAGTATCTGTGATTCCTGATGGGAACACTGAGACAAAAGATCTTACAGTGTGTTTGAACAACTCACTCTAAGTTCTTTTGGTTCCTTGTTAAAATGCAAGAAGGCAGGGATTTACTGAGACTACCAGTTGGCCCCTAAAGTCTATTCTTGGGTATATTAAGGGCTCCATTAGGTGACAAGTTCATTTTTCTTTTAAAGATTTTATTTATTTATTTGTCAGAGAGAGTGAGCATAGGCAGAGGCAGAGGGAGAAGCAGGCTTCCTGCTGAGCAAGGTGCCCGATGTGGGACTTGATCCCAGGACGCTGGGATCATGACCTGAGCTGAAGGCAGCTGCTTAACCAACTGAGTCACCCAGGTGTTCCAACAAGTTCATTTTTATGAAGAGTTTACTGGTAATCACAAAATCATAAAATATCCATATAATCTAATGAACAAAATGTAGGAATGCTGGAAATCCAGAAAGCTTCTGAATAATCTGTCCTGAGACAGAAACTAGTTAGGATAAGATTTTTAAATAGATCATTTTCTACTGACTGAGATATTTAAGAAAAATAGGCATGAAGTTCAACCTGGAAGTTTCTGTTTGTTCATTTTTCTGGTCATTATCCTCGTTTTAAAAAAATAAGTAAATAAAGCAGGGGCCACCGAAGAAGGTTTAGTACTTTTTGGATACTGAGCACAGGTAAGTCTTTAATGTTTGTTTGCATACTAGTCTATGTCCTTGAAAAGAAATGTAGCCTAATGGAAGTAGCATGGGTTTAGAAGCAAGAGAGATCCAGATGTGTGTGACCTGAGGCCCACCATTTCCTCCCTGGATAGCCTTAGGCATATGCCTTAGCAGGATGAGCCAGCAAGGGAGTTACTAAAGTGCAGGTTATAAAAGAAAAAAAAACAATGCACAGGACCTTAAGCTCAGTGCCTGGCATGTTGTGCAAACTTAGTGAACCTGGGTTCCCTTCCCGTCTGCCTCCTCTTCACTTTCACATCATCTGTGTGAGGGGCCAAACCCCATGTCAGGATCTTTACCACCCTTCCTGGGTAGAGACTGCTGTCCAGAATGGAACTAAGGACATTTCTTTACAATGCAGAACGAAGGGCAGGTGGTATGGAATCCAGTGTTGTCTGGGAAGGCACGCATTGTTTTGAAACAGTCACAGCACTCATTAATCTAGTCTCAGATCAGAGCTAGTCTAGATCCTGAGAGTTTCCCCCTCTGGTAATTGTTGGAGGACTCCACGGCAAACCTACAGTGAAACCTCCTGAGGCAGCCCCCCAGCATGGCTCTGAGCTCTGAGCGTGTGCTGCCCTTGCTCTTCTTTCCCTGTGCCGCTGCCCCATGGCCAGCCAGGCAGTGAATAACCGCTCAGTCCTTGTTGCGTGGAGGAGACAGAGGGGTCTCAGCGCCCAGGCGGGCAGCTTCCTCAGCACGGGCTGATTCAACAGCACTGTTCTCTCTCGGGCAGTCAGCCCAATTCTGTAAGGCAGCCTCAGAAGAGTTTTATTATCTTTCTTTGAATCTCTTCCAGTACTTGGACGTCCCTGAAGTTTAAAAAGCTAAAAACTGCACACACTGCAGCATGCCACACAAAACACCTTTAGAAATTTCTAGTTCAGAAGTACTTGGGCAAAGACCAATCCCCCCATTTGATTCCATTTGTATTCTTCTCTTGGGATTTGTCTTGGGCGGGTGACGGTGCAAGTTAACTACTATCATCATCATTAGCATCATCGTCCCCCTTTTTTTTTTTTTTTGACTTTTTTTTATTTTATTATGTTTTTTTAAAATTTTTTTTAATTTTTATTTTTTTCCAATTTATTTATTTTCAGAAAAACATTATTCATTATTTTTTCACCACACCCAGTGCTCCATGCAAGCCGTGCCCTCTATAATACCCACCACCTTGTACCCCAACCTCCCACCCCCCCGCCACTTCAAACCCCTCAGATTGTTTTTCAGAGTCCATAGTCTCTCATGGTTCACCTCCCCTTCCAATTTACCCAAATTCCCTACTCCTCTCTAATGCCCCCAAGACAGCATGGTACTGGTTTTTGGGACTTCATCAAAATCAAAAGCTTCTGCACAGCAAAGGAAACAGTCAACAAAACAAAGAGGCAACCCACGGAATGGGAGAAGATATTTGCAAATGACAGTACAGACAAAAGGTTGATATCCAGGATCTAAAATGAACTCCTCAAACTCAACACACACGAAACAGGCAAACACATCATCGTCACTTTTAAGAATGATAATAGCTATCACATTAGCTTATCACTTTTGAAGCAAGATGTTTGTGGCCTGAAATAAACTGTAAAACCAAAACAGTTTTTTAGAAAGTGCAAGCACAGCCAATAGTACAAAGTCACTTTTTCAATGTGTATTTTTGTTTTCAATTTAGTTTTTTGAACGGGACATACCTGACAAGAAGGCTACATGGTTCCCTCCGCTGGAGGCCATGACAGGCTTCTACATGCTGTGCTATTCAGTGGTTACAGACAGCTAGAAAATTGCATGGGGTAGCTGAGCCTTTGAAAAGTGGACAGGTCAAACTTTTTAATTCAGTAAGTCAATGTGATTTAGGTCCCCACTGATGCAGGTTGTTCTGTAGTAGGAAGAAGCTCTGGAATTTCTTATCTCAGAAGACACTTGCCATTACTTTGGGGGTGGCCATGGATATTAGTGAGATAAACCAGTCAGGTCACTCAAACCGGGACATAAAGTATTTGCTTGAGAGTGTCAAAGACAGTCTCTTGGGGATGGGGTTCATATCTATAGTTGCCCTGCATTTTTAAAAAGACTTTTTCAAAAATATTTCAAAATGACACCCAAACAAGTACATATGCTGATTGATTAAGTAATGCATTTATAGATAAATTTACATAGATACATTCATATACATATATATGTTTTCATAACTGGTCCTATATTTGCCCTACTCCCACTGATGGAGCGGGATTTTCAGAACAGAACATCTGCCAACCTTCCTCTAGTCTTCTTTTTCTCCATAAAATTCTCCTCACACCTTTACTGCAGCTATGGTTAACTTTTCAAAGCTACCAAACAAGTCATACTGTCTACCCATCCCATACCTGGCTCAAATTATTTCCACTACCTTGAATGCCCTGCCCTGTCCCTATTCTTCACCTGGCTAACTATCGCCATCTGTTGAGAGTTCTAGTGACCCCTTCTGGAAAGCCTTCTCTCTCTCTCTCTCTCTCTCTCTCTCTCTCACACACACACACACACACACACACACACCTGGATACTTGACTAGTACCTCATGAATACTTCCCCTTTAGCATTTAATTCCCTTAATTGAATGACCTGGTTACTTATTCCCTCCACCTACCTACCCTTCAAGTATCAGCTCCACCAGAACAGACCTGGTATCTTTTTCATTATGTGTTCCCCTGCTTCTCACAATGCCTGGAAAACATTGAGTGAGTGAGTGAATGAGTGAATGAATGGAATGGAATGAAGAGCATGCCTTCTTGCTCCCACCATGTGGTGAATACTCACCTCAGACACCAATCTCCAATCCCACTCCCACCCTGAAGTCTGGAGTTGGAGGCTGGTGGGTAGATGACTTAGTCCCCATATTCCCTGGGCAGCATGGAGCAGCTAAACCATCCACATTCCATCTGGATGAGAAAAAAAAACACCTGTGTGAGTAGTTTTTCTTTTCCTGGTGATTTCTGTCACAGTTTGTGGCTCATTTTATCAAACCTAGACAGTTTCTGTTTTTTCTCATGTGCTGTGGAGCCTCAGTCCCTGTAACAGAAATCTCTTTAATCATTAGTGTTTCTGGTAGAACTTGATAGGGGTCATATAAAATCCCTCTCCTCATCTGCTAATGGCAATTTATGGACACTTACTATGAGCAATGTACATCACAAAAGACCAGAAAACTCCCCCTCTGGTTATGATGCAGCACTATAAGGTGATAGTCTGGAAACCAGACTGATCGTTTAATCAGTGGTATGTGATCTTTATTTGTGGTTGGCTGCCTCATCAATTTTCATTTGGGAGTTGAAATGGACTCTGAGGCAGATATGGCATTAATTACGAGGGAAATTGGTTGCAATATGCCTCGAGGTAAAACCCTTCTGATGGGAATCTGAGATTGAAAGAAAGCCAAATTATAAAAGGATGATTTACTGGAAAAGGCAAATGTATGCATTACCATCACCGCTTAGAAAAGAAAAAGGAGTTGATAAAGCAGAGAGATTGTGGAATGACTGAAAAGTGAAAAAAAAAAAAATCCCTGGATGTAACTCACTCAAAAAAAGATTTATTATTATGCTGAATGCATTATATTTCCCCAGATACATGGGACATTTTCCAAGAGTGTGCTTCAATTAAAAGGCAACGAGCATTAATAACAGTTGGCAGGGTCCCTATTTTCTTCTAGACTGAAATATATTTTACTAAGAATTGAATAGGGAGCATCTAGGGATACAAAGCTAAAATTCATTTTACTAGTTATGGTACCTGCTGTTGTATCAATTTTCTAGTTATAATATCACTTTTTTTTTCCTGAAGATTTCAAACACCTTCTCAGACAATACCTTCTTGATCCTATCACTGAATCTTGATGAGGTAAAATATAGAGGCAAAGTCGTAGTTGAATGACCCCAACTTATTATGAGAAAACTAAGACACAGGAAGCTTAAGCTAATGCCTTTTTTAAGGTAACATATTCTTTTTCGTTGGTTATATAACAGAGTGAGTTATTTAAAAAAGTACTGAGAGTTAATACCCCTTCCTTCATCACACCCAGGAACGGAAGATCAGCGTTATATTTCTAACAGCTGGAACACGTTTATCCATACCCAAGGATAAGCACAAGTGAGAAGCCTTCATGTTATAGGCAGAGAGAAGCACAATACATGGTTAGAGGCAGGGATGGAAACCAGACCATTTGCACCCAAATTCTCTCTCTGCTACTTATTAGTTGGGTGACTTTAGCCTTGCCCTCCGTGCCTCAGTTTCCTTATCTGTATAACTGGGAGAGCACAACAGTGTTTGCTATAATCTTGAAAATTAAGCTGGGTCCCTTCTACAGAGGGAGGAGTTGTAGGAAATATTTGAAGTGGACAAAGCAGAGGCTTTTGGACCCTTAGAAGGCTTAGAGTCCTAAGACCGAATATAGGGATGGGGCTTTACACATTTCCCCTAGTGGGGGCAACCAGGTAGTGCCCTGGTGGGAGACTGAAGGATACCTGAACCTGGGACTCTGTACCATGGTCAGGAGACCAGGGCCAAAAATCTCACGGGCACGTCTTGGACATGGTGGGTGTCCCCAAGTCTACCTGGAGCTGAGGGCCCAACAACATATTTGTAGCTCCAGGTGTTTTCTTTGTGTATTATCTTTCTTCCTACACTGCCTGGAAAATAGGTACATAAATGTTCAGTGAATATAGCCACTGTGGACTAAGGATCTGTCATTTCCCCTGTTTTTGTGTTTTTAAGTACCTCGTAAGTCTGGCAGTCTTGAGAGGACAGAACAGGAATTGCAAAAATGACTGAGGTTGAATGTCCCACCAGCCAAGTAAGTGGACACTCACAGCAGATTAAATTTGATTGAGAACAAAAAAAGGCTGTGTGCCTTATATCTCATTCTACTATTGTGGACTAAAATCAATACCTGCTTTACCAGCTATGAACTTCTTTGGCAGCAAAATCCTACTACTGGTGACTTAAAATATGGTGCTTTATTCACTCGTGTAACAGAAAAATTTGGAGGTCACTAGGGCCATCAGGGACCAAGTTTCTTTCTTTCTGCCTTGACACCCTTAGCATGTGGCTTTTGTCTGTAGTTGGTTGCAAGATGGCTGCTGCTCCTTTAAGCTTTTTGTTGGCATTCCAGGTAAAAAGAAAAGAAGGGGCAAGAAAGAAGGGGGGGTATCTAAATCAGGAAAGCAAACACTTCCCAGAAACTGTCACTTCATATATATGTCTATGTATGTATTGACTAGAGATGAGCAATATTTTTATTGAAGTATAATTGACATACAATATCCTATTAGTTTCAGGTATACACCAAAGTGATTCTGTATTATTACACATTTCAAAATGATCCCTCGTGATAAATCTAGTTACCATCTGTTACCATACAAAGTTATTACAATGTTATACTCTGTATTTCATTGGTCAGTAGTACTGTGCCACATGTTCATCCATATCATGTGATGATGAAGCTAGAATTTATAGCTTGGGCACATTGCCATGCTGAACTAAATTAGTTTCTATTAGCAGAAAGTAGAATGGTGGTTACCAGGGGGTATAGGACAGAGGAACTGGGGAGATGGTGGCCAAAGAGTACAAATTTGCAGCTAGAAAATGAATGAATTCTGGGAATCACAAATAAACACAAAGGATAATTATGTAATGTGATGGAGCTGTTAGTTATCTCCATGGTAGTAATCATATTGTGACCTATAAGTTAATCAGGTCAACATACTATCCACCTTAAACTTATAGTTTTAGGTCAATTATATTTCAAGTTTAAGTTAAATAAATTGGCTTCTACTAATGAGATAAACAGAATGGACAGATGGAAGAAAAGCTGCTAATAGTGTCTATCGCATACATTGTTCCCAACATCTAAAGTCTACCTAAGAATATTTATATCTTGCTTAAAGCAAACCACACATATGCAAAATATGACAATTTGATTTAAAAATAAAGGGGGAAATTCTACTTGACTAAAGAGTTTACAAAATAGCTTTCTTAAACTGTTTTTTAAAAGTCATTTGAGGGTGCCTGGGTGGCTCAGACGTTAAGCATCTGCCTTTGGCTCAGGTCATGATCCCAGCATCATGGGATCAAGCCTCCTATCAGGCTCGCTGCTCAGTAGGAAGCCTGCTTCTCCTCTCCAGCTCAGCTGTGCTGGTGTTCCCTCTCTTGCTGGCTCTCTTCATCATAAATAATTTTTTTAAAAATCTTTTAAAAAATAAATAAAAGCAATTTGATTTATGTGATATTTTTAAGAATGTAAAAAGTCTGAATTCAAGGAGTTCAGGATCATTTGAGCTCCTCTTTTTCATTATACAGTTGAGAAGTAGACCCATAGAAATGTCATGCAATTCTCCCATGTTTCTACAGCTAGTTAGTGGGAGAGAAGAAACAAAGAGTCTTGCAATAACAGATGCCAAATTCTTATCTTTACATTTCTGACTTTGAGTCTTTAAATGGCTAGCTAAATATAATACTAAATGTATTTATTTGTAATACATTTTACAAATGTCCTTACAGGACTATTATAAAAATAAGTATATAAATTAAGAATTATTTATCATAGCACATGTACATAATTTTCATTTAGAAAATGTACCGGAGTTATAAAAAGAGGAGTCTTCTAAGTGTTAAAATCCTAGCATGGCTACTAACTATATGAGCCATAGGCAAGTGGCTCATCTTTTTTTTCTTTCAAGATTTTATTTACTTGAGAGACAGAAAGTGAGAGAGCGCATGAGCAGGAAGAGGGGCAGAGGGAAAAGTAGTCTCCCTGCTGGGCAGGGAGCTGGATGCGGATATGGGGTTCCATCACAGGACCCTGGGATCATGACCTGAGCTGAAGGCAGCTTAACTGACCGAGCCACCCAGAGGCCCCAAATGGCTCATCTTTCTAACCCTCAATTTTCAGTTGTAAAGGGAAATAAAACATTTTTATATGTCTTCTTGAAAAAGGTTAAATGAAGCAGCACACATAAAGCATATAGTGGCGTGGCTATCATTTAATAAGTGCTCAATAAATCATTCCAGCTATTATCATCATTTTCAATGCCATCATCATTGTCACCACCACCATCATCATCACCATCACCACCATCACCATCATCACCACCATCATCATCATCACCACCATCATCATCATCACCACCATCACCACCACCACCATCATCACCATCATCATCATCACCACCACCATCATCATCACCATCACCACCATCACCATCACCACCATCACTATCATCACCACCATCATCATCACCACCATTACCACCACCACCATAATCACCATCATCACCATCATCATCATCATCACCACCACCATCATCATCACCATCATCATCATCACCACCACCACCATCATTATCATCTTCTTCTAAAAGAACCCAGTCTAGTGTTCTTCATATTTCATCACTAAAGAGAAAAGCTGGAACCATAAAAGTAGACTCACAAAGGATAGAAGGGCTCTGAGAAGAAAGGGATTTCAGAACAACTCCTTCTCTGGAGTAAGATAGAAGCCAGGATGGAGTGCTGGCAGCCTATGGTGCACTGGGGCCAAGGATTCTCCCAGGGCAGAAAGCCAGTGAAAAACTCCAGTGATAAACTTAGGGTCTGCTAAGACCCAAGGAAGTGACCATAGAATCAAGGACTTACTTCTCTTTTGTATCAGTTTCTAAGTCTGAGATTTCATTGTTCTCTGAGGTAGGTTAGCTGGCAGAGGCCTGTGAATCCTTTTGGGGAAAGTCACTTCCTATATGCTCATGGAGCTATAACCTCCCAATCCCAGTGAAACTAGAAGGGAATCTTGCAAAATCTTTATGACTATTATTAGAGGAGACCCAGCAGTAATGAGCTTCCTCTCTAAGCTTCAGCAGAGGGCTAAAGATTTTCTCCAGTTTGTTCACTGTTGGTTTACTGCAGATAGTAGCACTGTGGTGCCTTCCACTTACTCTCTACAAGTTGTAAACTCTACAAGGAAGCTCACCATCTGATCCAACTACTGAGGGAATGATAATATATATTATACATAGAAAAACAGAAAAATATGCACTTAAGGGAAAGAGTAGCCAGACATAAGCAGAAAAAGTAGACAACCAATAGCAAATGGCCACAAATACTGATGGAGAACTGCTACAAAACCCAGAAAAGATTTTTAACAGGAAAAAAAAAAAAAAGAACTTCCCCTTTTGACAATGGTAGAGTAGTATGTCATGAGAACTACCCTCCTACTGAGGACAACTTGAAAAGATGGAAACATTTAATGAAATATATACTCAGTATTTGAAGAACTAACAGTGAAGAATTAGAGGACTAGACCTGTGGAAAACAGAAAACTCCATGAAGTGAGACACACATCTGGAGTTGCTTTCCCTCTAAGGGTGTTTGTTACTTTTGAAAGACACAGCTGAGAAGATAATAAACAGTTTGATAGCCTGTGGAGTAAAGAGACAATCATTAGAGTTCATGGATTTCAATATCCACAAAAGGAATATACCCTAAGAGTAAAGATGATTTAGGAATAAACTGGACCTTACAGGGACTGAAGCCCAACATTGATCCACCTCAATCCCTGAAATTGAAACAAGGTAGTCTGAGATGGTTAAAGCCCCTGGTCTCTTGCCAGAAACAAATACAGATCCTCTCCAGAGGAAAATAAAATTATCATAGGCCTCAAATTATTCCTATATTTTTTCATGATAAAGATTAGTGCTCCTCCAAAAATAACCAGTCATACACAAAGACAAGATAATGTGAACAAAATTAAAGGGAAATAATAAATAATACAAACAGATAAATATGGAATAATATAATAGTTACCAGACACTTTATAATAATTATATCTAATGTGTTCAAGGAGATCAAAAATAAGATTGAGAATTTCAACAAAGAACTGAAACATTTTAAAAAATGAGAATTCTAGGGGCACCTTGGTGGCTCAGTGGGTTAAGCCTCTGCCTTCGGCTCAGGTCATGATCTCAGGGTCCTGGGATCAAGTCCCGCATCAGGCTCTCTGCTCAGCAGGGATCCTGCTCCCCCACCCCGCCTGCCTTCTGCCTACTTGTAATCTCTCTCTGTATGTCAAATAAATAAATAAAATCTTCTAAAAAAATGAGAATTCTAGAGCTGAAAAATTCAAGTGAAATTAATTCTGCATAGGTTTAATAGAAGATTACATATTTTGAGAAAGAACTAGTGAACTGGAAGGTTAGTCAGGGGGGAAAAGAATGAAGCATGGAGACAAGTAACTTTGAAGGTCACAGGTAGGCAATGCCCAAGTACCCTCAAACTCTTTCACTTCCACAGATTAAGAACTATTAAATATGCGGAAACAAGCTACCATAAACAAGAGTAAGCATAAATAATCAACAGCTCTATTAGATCCATACCTGTTTCACATAGTAGAATAATCAAATGAAGAATATAAAATATATGTGTTTAAAATATTTAGGGAGATAAAAACTAAAGAGAAAACATGAGCTAGTAATTGCATGTCACTGAAAAGAAAGAGTTGAAAACTAGCCAAATATATCTCCCTCCAAAATTATAATTACTAAAATTTAAAAATCCAATAGGATCCCAAAGAGTAGATCAGACATGGCTGATTAGAGGCAAGAAAGGTGATATAGGACAGAAAAATTTTTTTAGAATGTAGCACATTGAGAAAAGAGGTCCAGAGGTGTGGAAGGTAGAGGACAGATTGAAAAAAATGTCTACAAAAGATCTAACTGACACTCCAAAAAGAGCAAAAAGAATTTGAAAGGGACAATAGTTCAAGAAATAACAGATGAGAACTTTCTAGAATTAATGAAAGATATGGATCCTCAGGTTCAGGAAAGATAACTAGTCCAATACAAGATAGGGAAAAAGATATCTACATCTAAATTCATCAGAGTAAAATTGCAGCTTACCAAAGACAAAGGGAATATTTACGTGCCTAGGTGGCTCAGTCAGTTAAGTACCAGATTCTTGGTTTCTGCTCAAGTTGACATCTCAGGGTCCTGAGATGGAACCCCACCTTAGGCTCGGTACTTGGTGCATACTCTTTTTAAGACTTTCTCCCTTCCCCCTCCATGCCTCCACTCTCATGATCCCCCTCAAATAAATAAACAAATCTTTTTAAAAAAGACAAAGGGGTGAATTGGAGGGGGAGACAAACCATGAGATACTGTGGACTCTTAGAAACAAATTGGGTGTTTTGGAGGGGAGAGGGGTGAAGAGTTGGGTGAGCCCAGTGGTGGGTATTATGGAGGGCATGTATTGCATGGAGCACTGGGTGTGGTGCATAAACAATGAACTTTGGAACACTGAAAAGAAATACAATTAAATTTTTAAAAAGGGATTTAACTCTAAGCAAAAATAATAATAATAATAAAGCTGCTATAAACAAACAAACAAAAGACAAAGGGAATATTTTTGAAAGAAGTCAAAGAGAAAATACAAACCATCTACATAAGAGCAATAATTGATCTGACAAGTGAATTCTCAATAGCAAGAACGGAAATCAGAAGACAGTAAGGTAATACCACTGAAAAGCCAAAATAAAAACCATCAGCCAAATACAGTTCCTAGCTAAGCAAACACTAACAAAATCAAAATAAATCATTCCCAGAACCCCAAAAACTGAAAGAGAAGGAGAGGAAGGGAGAAAATTTATCACCAACAAACTCATAATAAAAAGCAATTCCGAAAATTATACTTAGGAAGAAAGAGCATGATCCTAGATAAATATTCTACTACACAAAAGAAATGTTGGCAGGTGTGCCTGGGTGGTGTAGTTAATTAAGCATCTGATTCTTGATCTCAGCCCAGGTCTTAATCTCAGGGGCCTGAGTTCAAGCCCTACATGGAGCTCACTTAAAAAAAAAATCTATATATATGCATATATATTTTATATATATGTATTTATATTTTATATATGTATATATATTTTATATATACATGTATAGGTATACATACCTATACATAAGGCTTGTTTGGTATCTATATTATTATCTATATTATTTGGTATTTGGCATTTATATTATTATAGTATTTGCCCAAGGTACATCTATTAATATGATGACATAATATGTTATGCTGTATGTTCTTATGCCAAACCAGGTGCATATCACTCAAACACATATTACATGGTCAGAATGCATTATCTTCTAAAGTACTATTGAATTCTGCTTCATTTTTTTTTTAAATTAGGATAACTAT
Source organism: Neogale vison (assembly GCF_020171115.1). Taxonomy (NCBI): domain Eukaryota; kingdom Metazoa; phylum Chordata; class Mammalia; order Carnivora; family Mustelidae; genus Neogale; species Neogale vison. Next base: position 113,046,585 of record NC_058095.1, on the reverse strand, counting down.
GTTGAACAAGAGTGGTGAGAGTGGGCATCCTTGTTGTGTTCTCAATGGGAAGGACGCAAGCTTTTTCCCATTGAGGATGATATTTGCTGTGGGTCTTTCATAGATAGATTTGATGAGGTTCAGGAATGTTCCCTCTATCCCTATACTTTGAAGCGTTTTAATCAGGAACGGATGCTGGATTTTGTCAAATGCTTTTTCTGCATCAATTGAGAGGACCATTGAGCCACAGCAACTTCTCTCTTCTCTTATTAATTTGTTCTATCACATTGATTGATTTGCAAATGTTGAACCATCCTTGTAGCCCAGGGATGAATCCCACCTGGTCATGGTGGATAATCTTTTTAATGTGCTGTTGGATCCTGTTTGCTAGGATCTTGTTGAGAATCTTAGCATCCATATTTATCAGTGATATTGGTCTGAAATTCTCCTTTTTGGTAGGGTCCTTGCCTGGTTTGGGGATCAGGGTAATGCTGGCTTCATAGAAAGAGTCAGGAAGTTTTCCTTCTGCTTCAATTTTTTGAAACAGCTTCAGAAGAATAGGTGTTATTTCTTCTTTGAAAGTTAGAGGAGAACATAGGCAGTAATCTCTTCGATATCAGCCACAGCAACTTCTTTCAAGATATGTCTCCAAAGCCAAAGGAAACAAAAGCGAAGATGAACTTTTGGGACTTCATCAAAATCAAAAGCTTCTGCACAGCAAAGGAAACAGTCAAGAAAACAAAGAGGCAACCAATGGAATGGGAGAAGACATTTGCAAATGACAGTACAGACAAAAGGTTGATACCTAGGATCTATAATGAACTCCTCAAACTCAACACACACAAAACAGACAATCATATCAAAAAATGGGCAGAAGATATGAACAGAGACTTCTCCAATGAAGACATACAAATGGCTATCAGACACATGAAAAAAATGTTCAACATCACTAGCCATCAGGGAGATTCAAATTAAAACTACATTGAGATATCACCTTATACCAGTTAGAATGGTGCTCTTGGATCGGAAGAATAAACATTGTTAAAATGTCTATACTGCCTAGAGCAATATATACTTTTAATGCCATTCCAATCAAAATTCCACCGGTATTCTTCAAAGAGCTGGAGCAAATAATCCTAAAATTTGTATGGAATCAGAAAAGACCCCGAATCGCTAAGGAAATGTTGAAAAACAAAAATAAAGCTGGGGGCAACACGTTACCTGATTTCAAGCTTTATTACAAAGCTGTGATCACCAAGACAGCACGGTACTGGCATAAAAACAGACACATAGACCAGTGGAACAGAGTAGAGAGCCCAAATATGGACTCTCAACTCTATGGTCAATTAATCTTCGACAAAACAGGAAAAAATATACAGTGGAAAAAAGACAGTCTCTTCAATAAATGGTGCTGGGAAAACTGGACAGCTATATGTAGAAGAATGAAACTTGACCATTCTCTTACACCGTACACAAAGATAAACTCAAAATGGATAAAAGACCTCAACGTGAGACAGGAATCCATCAGAATCCTAGAGGAGAACATAGGCAGTAATCTCTTCGATATCAGCCACAGCAACTTCTTTCAAGACATGTCTCCAAAGCCAAAGGAAACAAAAGCGAAAATAAACTTTTGGGACTTCATCAAAATCAAAAGCTTCTGCACAGCAAAGGAAACAGTCAAAAAAACAAAGAGGCAACCCACGGAATGAAAGAAGATATTTGCAAATGACAGTGCAGACAAAAGGTTGATATCCAGGATCTATAATGAACTCCTCAAACTCAACACACACGAAACAGGCAAACGTATCAAAAAATGGGAAGAAGATATAAACAGACACTTCTCCAATGAAGACATACAAATGGCTATCAGACCCATGAAAAAATGTTCATCATCATTAGCCCTCAGGGAGATTCAAATTAAAACCACATTGAGATATCACCTTACACCAGTTAGAATGGCCAAAATTAGCAAGACAGTAAACAACATGTGTTGGAGAGGATGTGGAGAAAGGGGAACCCTCTTACACTGTTGGTGGGATGCAAGTTGGTGCAGCCTCTTTGGAGAACAGTGTGGAGATTCCTCAAGAAATTAAAAATAGAACTTCCCTATGACCCTGCCATTGCACTCCTGGGTATTTACCCCAAAGATACAGATGTAGTGAAAAGAAGGGCCATCTGTACCCCAGTGTTTATAGCAGCAATGGCCATGGCCGCCAAACTGTGGAAAGAACCAAGATGCCCTTCAACGGATGAATGGATAAGGAAGATGTGGTCCATATACACTATGGAGTATTATGCCTCCATCAGAAAGGACGAATACCCAACTTTTGTAGCAACATGGACAGGACTGGAAGAGATGATGCTGAGTGAAATAAGTCAAGCAGAGAGAGTTAATTATCATATGGTTTCACTTATTTGTGGAGCATAACAAAAAGCATGGAGGACATGGGGAGTTAGAAGGGAGTTGGGGTAAATTGGAAGGGGAGGTGAATCATGAGAGACTATGGACTCTGAAAAACAATCTGAGGGGTTTGAAGTGGCAGGGGGGTGGGAGGTCAGGTGGTGGGTATTATAGAGGGCACGGATTGCATGGAGCACTGGGTGTAGTGAAAAAATAATGATACTGTTATGCTGAAAATTAAAAGAAAAAAAAGAACAACTTTTTTTGAAGAAGAAGAAGAAAAAAATTAGGATAACTATCTTAAAATGAAATCAACAATTTTTCAGTATTTGGTGACAAGTTCACTTCATTAAAAAATCTTTGGGGGCACCTGGGTGGCTCAGTGGGTTAAAGCCTCTGCCTTCGGCTCAGGTCATGATCCCAGGGTCCTGGGATGGAGCCCCGCATCGGGCTCTCTGCAGGGAGCCCGATGCTTCCCCCTCTCTCTGTCTGCATCTCTGCCTACTTGTGATTTCCCTATCTGTCAAATAAATAAAATCTTTAAAAAAAATCTTTGGAAGAATTTATTTTTCTATCATCTGTAGAAGTAGAAATTACAGAGGGATTATCTGCAAAGCCAGATAAAATCTTTTCCAATCAAGGAAGAATTTCCTCTTCCCTTACCTCTTCCTCCTGCCCCCAACTTTAACCCTGGTGGAGGCAGAGTCAGCAAAGTGGGGTAGAGTGAAGAGTGCATGTGAAGACAAAGCACACATAAATGGAATAAACAGAAACTGATACTGCCCATCTCTCCTAGTCTTAGATTCCCAGCTCAAAGTAATGGTATCAAGCTAGGGGAGGGGAGTATCTCAATTTCAAATGAAGTTCAGAGTTTTATTATTAAACTGGGCTGCATCCTTAAATTGTTGAACTGAGGCTATTCCTGTGATTTGAAATGCTTGAGGACTTTTTATAATCTTAGAGTTATTGGAAAATCCATGGGACTTACACAAGCACACTGAGTTGGTTTGAAAGGGCTGCAGGAGAAAACATAGAGTTATTTTATGATTGCACCCTGTTGAGTTCATTTTTTGCTATCTGACAGTTACTCCTGCCTAGAACACTATGAGGAATGATTAAGAACAGCGCAGGCTATTTAAAGGAATACAACAGTGAGGGAAAAAAAAAAAAAAATCTTGGCTTCCTTATGGCAATCACCCAACACAGAGCTCTTTCCTCCACTTCCTTTTGAATTTATTTTTTAGATTTCATTTAAATTCAAGTTAGTTAACATGTAGTCTATTACTAATTTCAGGGATAGAATTTAGTGATTCATCACTTGCATATAACACCCGGTGCTCATGACATCACGTGCCCTCCTTAATGCCTATCACCAGTTCCTGCATTCCCTCGCCCCCCCTCCCTTCCAGCAATGCTCAGTTTGTTCCCTATAGTTAAGAGCCTCTTATAGTTTGCTTAAACCTTACCTAGAAGAGACTAGGAAAGATTTTGCCAATAGTACATCATCTCTCTCAAAACAGAGAGCCATCCTGGCTCCCAGGTGTCAGAAAGAAATGGCTGGTGAAGAGAACATGTGGGCAAAGAGGTGTCACCACTTTATCTTGGAGGGAAGACATCCCCTCCCAGAGTGGCTTGCTATAAAAGCCACTTGACTTGACTCTTTCTTCTATTGCTCTCTGATATTTATGACTTAGTTACACTCCCTAAGGAGTTACCAAAACCACAAAGCAATTCTCTGATCACTTTAATTACTAAGGAAGATCCTCTTGATAATTCAGTATTGACAGGTATTCAGGAATTCTAATTCTTTACATTACTAATGGACATTTACATTACATTACATTTACTAATTCTTTACATTAGTATATCCCAAGCTTGTTAAAGATTATGTAAACTAAACATGTACAAGAGTTGTCATGGCTATTGGGAGACTACTCCAATTCTTTCTTTTTTGCAGTCTTTCAAAATTTTTCTTATTGATTGATTGATTGATTCCTCTGAATGCCCATTCCCCATTCCCATTTTCCTTCCCCCATAATCAGCAACAATTTATTTGAAGTGTATCCATTCATTTTTGTGTGGTCTAGTAAAGGGTGGACTATTTTATGTGGAAGTATTTTCAGTTTTTACTAAACAGTCCTGATCTAGACCATAATAAATACTAACTTATCACACATCTATTTCGAGCGTTGGTTGCCTGGTTTTCTATGTCAATTTTTATTGTTTTCCAGAACTACAGATAGCAACATACTCAAATGTAGGCATTTCATCTTTTTATATTTGTTGTTCCTGTCTGTATTTCTCTGAAGTATGAAAGGGAAGAAAGACACATGAATGCTTGGAGACAAAAGATATTTCCACAATGGACAAAAATAATATTACATGGCACAAGTCAACGCAAAAAGATAAGAAAAAGAAGCAAGTTCTCTCCCTCTTTCGCTTTGTCTCTCTCCTTCGTCATATGTACATATCTATACACATGTAATATATATGTGTGTGTGTGTAATAAAGAGATTAAGTGATCTTATTTGTAGCTAATACTACTTTCAACTAGAAAGTCCAAAAAAATCAACAACTTAATTGGAACTAAGAAAGCCAGTAAGGTACCCAAATAAAAGATAAATTGACAAAAATCAGTAGTTTTCCCATAGAGGAACAATAATCAATTAGAAAATGTAATGGAAATATCCCATACATAATAGCAACAGGTTCTAGAAAATACTAAGAAATGAATGTTACAAAAAGTATATAAACCCACATTTAAAAGATGCAACTTTACTAAAGGATATAAAAAAATTCTTGAATAAATTAAGAGACATCCAATGCTCTTCACTGAGACAATTCCATACGATGATGGCATCTACCCTTCCCAAACTAATCTATAAATTCCATTCAATCCCAGTAAAAATCCCAGGCAACATTACAAAGAGAATTTAGTAAGTTACTTGAATATTTATTTGAGGGGAAGAAAAGGAGCAGCCAAGAAAGTTTCGAACCAAAGTGCTTGCCTCAACAGTACCTCAGAATGTACCTATATTTGGAGGTAGGGTCTTTAAAGAGTAATCAAGTTAAAATGAGGTCACTGGAGTGGGTCATAATCTAATAAAACTGGTATTCTTCTTGGGGTGCCTGGGTGGCTCAGTGGATTAAGCTGCTGCCTTCGGCTCGGGTCATGATCCCAGGGTCCTGGGATCGAGCCCCGCATCGGGCTCTCTGCTCTGTGGGAAGCCTGCTTCCTCCTCTCTCTCTGCCTGCCTCTCGCCAACTTCTGATCTCTGTCTGTCAAATAAAAAAAATAAATCTTAAAAAAAAAAAAACTGGTATTCTTCTTTTTTTAATTTAAATTCAATAAATTAATATATAATGTATTATTTGTTTCAGGGGTACAGTCTGTGATTCATCAGTCTTATATAACACCCAGTGCCCATTACAACACATACCCTCCCCATTGTTCAAAACCCAGTTATCACATCCCTCCCTGCCCCAACCCCCAGCAAACCTCTGTTTAATTGGTATTCTTCTAAAAAGAGAAAATTAGGACACAGGCATGCACAGAGGAAGGACCATGTGATTACATGGTGAAAAGCCAGCCATCTACAAGTCAAGGAGAAAGGGCTCAGGTAAACACATTCTGGTTGACACCTTGAACTTAGATGTCACATCTCCAGAATTGTGGGAAAGTAATTTTGTTGTTTAAGCCACCCAGTCTGGGTGCCTTGTTATGGCAGCCCTAGCACAATGAGTGTTGAATTTCACTTACTGCACAGGTCAGCAAACTTCTGTCAAGGGACAGACAGTAAAAAATTTTGGCTTTGTGTTCCACTGACTCTCTACTGCCATGACTTAACACTGCTGCTGTAATGTGAAAGCCGCCATAAGCAGTATGTAAATGAATGGGTGGCACTTGTTCTAGTAAAACTTTCCTTACAAAAACATGTGGACATCTGGGTTCGACAAGGGTACTGGATTTGCTGACTTCTGATTTACAGTGGCAAGGTTCAATTTCATTCAGGGATGCCAGCCATGGTGCCAGTGGTAGAATGATCAAAGCACCACCTCTGTCTGCAGTGCTGAAAGTGGGTACAGTACTATCTTGAGGAACCTTTTCCTGCTGCCCTGTCCATAGACCTCCCTTGGTTTTCATTCAGTTGTGAAGCCTACTACTCAAGCCTCCAGTCAGTACTGACCCCTACACTTTCTCAGTGGAAAGAAATGAATAAGAAACTATTTGCTTAAGGTAGTCGAGACTTTTGTTGCTTCCAACTGAGGAGACAGATTGATACAGAGGTCAGTTTATGAGCAACTACCAAATTTAACAAGAAAAAAATGCCCTTTGATCCTTCTACAGAAACATCTTGAATGAAGTAAACTTCCTTATGTATGCAAATAATATGTATAAAAATGTTGATTTCAGGGCACCTTGGTGGCTCAGTGGATTAAGCCTCTGCCTTTGGCTCAGGTCATGATCTCAGGGTCCTGGGATCAAGTCCCACATTGGGCTCTCTGCTCAGCAAGGAGCCTGCTTCCTCCTCTCTCTCTCTCTGCCTGCCTCTCTGTCTACTTGTGATCTCTGTCAAATAAATAAATAAAATCTTAAAAAAAAATGTTGATTGCAGCCTTTTTGAAAGGTTTGCATGATCCAGGATTTGCTTACTCCCTAGGTATTTACTTGGACACCTATCATTTGTATATGGACAACTCCTAAATTTATAATCAGCCTGGACTTCTATGAATTCCAAAACTCTCTCTGAGACTCTGTATTTGCTACCCTGTGGACCTCTAACAGATTTTTCACATTTAATATATCTCATTGCTGAAGAAAAGAACAATGGAGTCATCCTTAATTCTTCTATGCTCACATGCTACATCTGATCTCATGGGTTCTGCTTTGAAAAAGTTCCCAGAATTCCACCACTTTATCACCACCAGCACTGTCCAAGTCATTGTCTTCTCTTGCCTAGATGATGGCAAGAGCCCCTGTATCTGTCTTTATCTCCCTCAGCCTAAATATAGAGGTTTGTTAAATGTGAAATTCTCTCCCTCCTCTGCTCAAAATTTTAATAACTTTCCAAGTCACCCAGAGTTAAAGCCAAAATCTGTACAAGACCTGGAAGAATGACAAAATCTGGCACCTATGCCTCTTTAACACTGTCTTCTGTTCACTCCACTCTGGCCACATTGTCCTCCTTGTTGTTTCTCAAAGCTTCCATTCATGCTGTTCCCTCTGTCTTGAATGTTCTTCCCCAGATACTGACAAGACTGCTGCTCTTGCTTCCTTCAGGTCTTGGCTCACGTGTTATTGTCTCAAAAAGGCCTAACCTGAATACCCTATCTAAAATTCTCTCTACCCATGACAGTTTCTATCTTTCCTCGCTGCTATATTTTTTCTTTCTTTATTATATTCTATATATTTACCTATTTGTTTTGTCTATTTTCTCCAGTAGACTCAATGAGGGGAGGAATTTTTGTTTAGCTTGTTCACTGTCGAACCCCCAGTGTTTTAACTGATGTGTGGTAAGTGGGCACTGAAGAAATACTTGCTCTATGAATCAATTGAAAAAATGAAAACATCATAAGAGTCTATAAATGGTGATTATTTTAAAAAATTATGGTAGATCCATAAAAGGGAAAAATAGAATAAAAACTTTAAGATCAGATTGGCTGGAATAAAATTCTGTCTCTGATACTTGCTAACTTTGTGGTCTTGGGAAATCTACCCAATATCATATTTTTCTCATCTCCAAAATGAAGATAATAAAAATAATCACCCCTAAGGATTGGCATAAATATAAATGAGATTATCATTTTAATGCTTAGCATAGATGTTGACTCATAGCAAATGCCTAAATAATATTAACTATTATTACAATGGAATGCTATACAACTGTTAAGAGCAAAGGCTGATTTACATGTATGGATATCAAAGATCCTAGATGTTAAAGAAAAAAGATATCCAAAACCAAATATGTATAGTATGATCTCACTTATGTGTAAAAAAAATCCCTGTGTGTGTGTAGGTTACAATATGAGAAAAACCAAATCAGACTTCAATTAAATCAGACTTCTAAAGATGACTATAATGAAAATTAATTTTTTTTTGAGAGAGAGAGGTAGAGCATTCATGCAATGCATGTTGGGGGAGGGGGAAACAGAGGGAGAGAGAGAATCCCAAGCAGGCTCCACACCCAACACAGAGATAACATGGGGGATTGAACTTAGACCCTGAGATCACGACCTGAGCTGAAATCAAGAGTCAGTTGCTTAATTGAGCCACTCAGGTGCCCCAAATTATATGGAAGACTGTGAAGGAGACTTGAACTTTTCTGCTCCATAGGTCTTCATTGTTAGAATTGCTTGACTGAATTATTCACAAAAGGCACCAAATTATTCATTTTTTAATGTAAAAACTTAAAACTGGGATAAAAGATTCCTCTTATCCCTGCCTATCAAGCTACTTTCCAAGAGGATGGTCCAAATTTATGAGTTATGATTTTAAAGGTGTTAGGAAAAGTATTTGGCTAGACTATTTATCAAAGTATATCAATCCTTTGAAATTCATTTTCCCATTGATAAGGAAATTTTTAAGTCCCTTTCCATAACTTGTATTGTTCCCAGGTATAGAATCAGATGTGAGAGTAAAGAATATGCTTTTATAGACTATACTACTCCCTGTCCTCCTTGAAATAATCTCTTAGAACCTTGCCCCTTTTTTTTCTCTTATTTTTTAAAATATTTTTTTAAAGATTTTATTTATTTATTTGACAGAGAGAAATCACAAGTAGGTGGAGAGGCAGGCAGAGAGAGAGAGGGAAGCAGGCTCCCCGCTGAGCAGAGAGCCCGATGCGGGACCCGATCCCAGGACCCTGAGATCATGACCCGAGCCGAAGGCAGCGGCTTAACCCACTGAGCCACCCAGGCGCCCCCTAATTAAAATATTTTTTTAAATTTATTTACCAGAGAGAGAGAGAGAGAGCATGCACAAGAGGGGGAATGAGAGACAGAAGGAGAACCAGGCCCTCCCCACTGAGCAGGGAGCCCGATGCAGGACCCAGGACCCAAGGATCCCGACCTGAGCTGAAGGCAAGTGCTTAACCAACAGAGCTACCCCGGGGCCCCTGTTCCTCTTCTTAAATGTAACCTAGAATCTTAAGGCAGTCCTAGTGTCTCACCACCACCTCAGTGTCACAAACACCTGACCAATGAGAGCAGCAGAGCATGTCTAAGTAGCAGCGTCACTGTAACCACCTTTCTCTGTTGAACACAAGTAACCCACCCCCGTTCCAGGGTTTCAGAACTCAAGCCTTCTCTGACTCTTCCTTCTCCTCATCTTTCACACCCAATCCATTCTGAGTAATGAGAAGGTCAACAGACCCTCGTGGAGGACTTAGTGTGTCAGGCACCAAGCCTGGGCTGTGGAAACAGTAAAACGGGGTAGTCTTTGTCTTTGAGGAGCTGTTTCCTGGTGGGGAAACAGACATATAAGCCAACAACACAACCTACAAAATATTAGAGAAAAAGAAGAATAGCCACCTCTCCGATATTATCTCCTGCCCCCATTCCTTCTGCTACCTCTCTTAGCCAAGTCGCTCAGTTGCTGTTCTTCCCAGCTCATCTCTCTACTCCCAGTGTCTCCCTAATCTAATCCATTGTATGCAAGGCAGCCAAAGGAACCTTTCCAAATCATGATTTTTAGTTTACTTCATGATTCTACATGATCTTACTTTACTCCAACACCCAAAAGCCTCCTTGGTTTCTCATTGCCAACATGATAAAATACAAGTGTCCATATACCTCAGGGTCAAGACCAGTACACCGTATGCTCTTAATAAGTAGTAGATGAAAGCTACCCTATTTTTTTTAATTATGTTCAATTAGCCAACATATAATACATCATTAGTTTTCGAAGGTTCCGAAAAGGGCCGTGGGTGGGGGCATGGAGTAACTGGGTGATGGGCATTAAGAAAGGCATGTGATATGATGAACACTGGGTGTTACTCGCAACTAATGAATCATTGAACATTATACCAAAAATGAACAAGGTACTTTATAAAGGCTAATTGAATTTAAATTTTAAAAAAGAAGAAAGAAGTAAGTAGCTGATGAATAAATGAATGAATGAGTCTGGACTGCAATTCTCTATTCAAACTTATTATATAATCATATGGCTTTAATCACACTACTTCTTCAACAACATGGATATAAATTCTGTCCCCAGAGCACATCGGCACATCCCTGCCTATGTCCCTTTCTAGTCCCCCTTTTCCTGTGTCCCGAGAAGCATTTCCTAAATGCCTCCTAACTGCCAACACTCTGAGTCCACCTCTTCAGTGGAATCTTCCCCAAACACCACTCTTCCAAATGTCTTTAGAATTCCTCATCTGAGCCACTCATTTGTTACTTTGGAATATGCTACTAGGAATTGTTATCTTTTGATAAATATGCCCTGTCTCTCCAAATAGGAACCCCATAAATTATCAGTACTTTGAAACTGGAACTACAATTGTTAGCTCTCATACGATAATTACTTAGAGTGCTGGAACAAAACATTTGGAAGAGAAAACAACATTTATTCCCAATAGGTGTGAATGACACATTCCCATGTCTCCCTCCCATTGCAGGCTCAACAAGGGATCTGATAGGAAATCGCGAGGCAGCAGCCCTTGCTAGCATGATAATGAATTAGGAACATGTTGATCAACATCTTCTTTCCCATCAACATGACAGAACTACAAATCTATTTCCAGGGCCAGCTCCATCAAACCCACCAGCTGCCACTGGGTATTTCTTAATTTATTTTGATTATTAAAGATTCAGGCATGTTTAAATTGGGAAGTAGGGGAAAAGGACTAAGAGCCTTCCTGGGCTCTCTGTGCTAAACTGATAGCATCCCCTTGATACAGCTCTCCATGACCTTTGAGTTTTGGAGAGAGTCAAGCAGCAAAGTCTGTGTTTTTATCTCATTCTACAACATTGTCACTTATTTCATCCCCAGATTCTGGAGCCAAAGGGCATAGTAACGATCTGTTCAACTTGCAACAACAAAGCCACTGAGGCAGGTCAGACCTGCAGACAGAAGTGGGGGGGCTCTCCCCCAGTGCTGCCTCCTGTGAAGATGAGCAGCCCGCCTCCTCCACTGTTCTCCGATCCACAGCACTCCCACGCCATGCTGTCATGCCACCCACCACTGTGTCCCCAAGCTTGTATGTCTGTGTACCCCAAATGGAATCGATCAGGAATAGAATTCTTCAAGATCACAGCTTCTCTTCTTTATAATTCCCATCTTCAGAAGAGTGTCCAGCAAAGAGCAGGCCTATAATGTTTGAACTGAACAAAAACTGACAACCTACTATGATTTTCAATTTCAGATGATCATAACAGCTTTTCATGAAACAGAGGCTGCCCGCTTATCTGGCCATAGGGCCACAGGAGGAGCACAGCAGCTGTGAGGGTCCAAATATATGTCTGAAGATCTCTCAGCAACTGTTGTACAACACGTTAGCATTAATAAGGCATTTTCACATGTTATTGGATTAATCCACACAATAGCCTGTGCGTTTATTACATTATTCCCATTCCCATTTTATAGGTGAAAAAAACTAAGGTTAAGAGAAGCCAGGGGTAAGAGGCAGAATAATAGCCTTTCAAGAATATCAGGTCCTAGTTGTTGGAACCTATAAACATCATCTTACAAGGAGAAAGCATCTTTGCAGATGGGATTAAACTAAGGATTTTGATATGGGAAAATTACCCAGTGAGCCCTAAATATAATCAATAAGGGTCCTTATGGGGAGGTCCCTAGAGGAAGATTTCACACATACACACACACACACACACACACACACGGAAGTAACATGACCTCAGAGGTGGAGACTGGTGTGATGCAGCTACAAACCAAGAAGTACTAGCAGCCACCAGAAGCTGGAAGAGACAGGAATGGATTGTCCCCTAGCGCCTGCAGAGGAGTGTGGCCAGCTGACACCTCAATTGGGGGCCCGTGGAACCGATTTTAGACGTCTAGCTTCCAGAACTTTATAAGAATAAATTTCTGTTATTTGAAGCCACAGAGTGTGTGGTAAATTTTTTCAGCCCAGAAAACCACTACATTGAGTAACAGGCCTAAAGTCAAATAGTAGTAAGAGGTTCCTCTGGAATTCAAATCCAGGTCCTCTGACTAAATCCCAAATCTGTTTCCCTTTCCCATGGCCGCGATGCTGAGAACATGACCCAATCCCTGGCTATGGCAAGGAGCTTTGAGAAGCTATGTTACCTTTCCAACCTTCTAGAGTGGTAAAGGTGGCTTACTCCTTCACAATGAGCCTAACTTTCTGTGATATGCCCAGGACTAGAAGAAGTCCTTCATATGCATTATATCCTTCAATACTCTCAACTAGAGGAATTACATGCAGAGAAAGAAATGGAGCCACAGAGAGGTTAAAGTACTCATTTAAGTCTCATTCACTTTAAGAAATTATTTGCATATTTAAAAATAAATATGACGGGATAATATTTTTCTAAGTTTTAATGTTCAATCTTCTTCCCACATCCATCTTCTCCATCCCTGGAATTTCTTTGTAAGTTCCACAAGGTGTCTTCCCCCAACACAAGTGAGACATTATGAATTACTCACAAAAGCAGAGGAGAGAACAATGGAATCAAATATTTTACTCATGTCTGACAAGCTCAAGTACACGAACAAGATGGTACAAATTTGGAAAAATAGGATCTTTGGTGCTCCCAGTCACTCAGTCCAGGAAATGATTTCATGGCCGGCAAGACGGAGAGAGGAGAGATCTCATGAACAGGAACAGAGGTCCACTGAGAAGCTACTCACATTTACCACCTAAGAACTTCATGGTGGTAGAGCCAATGCTCAGACCATGGGAGTCTGGGTGTGAGCCACCAATAGACAAGCAGGAGTGAAGTTCATGTGACCCTTGGGCACTTTCATTCAACCCACCTGATATGGACAGTCACTTCCCCCATCTTCAAATGGCTTGGGCCACTCACACGAGTAACCACAGGCACATGGAAGGGAAGATGGGGCTCTGACAAAAAGAGGGATAGGGCGATGGGGTACGAAGAGTGGCCAGGACTGCATCAGAGCATTTCATGGACTCCCAGGGGGTTCCCTGACTTCTCTCACCACCTCCCCCTTTCGCTGTAACAGTCAGCAATGAACCAATTAGACCAAGAATGCATCCAATGGTCCCACTGCACATCATCAGCTGTGGAGGAGCCTGACTTAATAGGGTTCTTCTACTGGGAATCTGTCATGGAAAGTGATGTTGATTTTTAGTCTGTATCTTCTATTTCTCCAATGTAGTCAGAGATTTTGATATTCAATCTATTATTTAATCAAACCTCATACTGGGGGGTGTCTTTGGTTCTCCTCCATATAGCTCTCTTCTGCCTCATTCTTCCCCAACAAATGATTCATTCGTTCATGTGTGCATTGTCATCACACAACAGTGCACACATTCAGTCTCACTTCTATTTACTCTACCAACAATAAGGGTCCCCTCCATTTAACCTAGTGCTAGATGTAGCAACAACTAAAGAGCTGGAAAGGGCAAAGCACCAATTATAGTACAATCAGGCTTGGTTGGCTGAGTGATGAGGAAATAGCAAGTCTGACCTTTTAGACTTAAGCTAACACATAGGTCACCAGCGTCCATTTAGTCAAAGACATTTTCTAAACCACGTCAAAAAATTAACGTTTTAGCCTACCACAAGCAAATTCTGATTATTTTTTCATTATATAGAACCAGTCTCAAATCATGTATACATTTATTTCTAAAATGTTAAAAAAAAAAAACAACCCTTGTCATTTGATGAGGACATTTGAGGAACTCCAAAAGAAAAGGAAATGGCATAATATCCTATGAAAGAAAAACACTGAACCACCAAGCTCTAAGTGGTCCTCCACTGGGTTAATGTGGCATGATGCTGATAACATGTTCTTCTCTTCATTGCCACCCCACAAATATTTTGGCCAAATTTCTATAGTATATGTTTAGCCCCAAACCAAGCATCAGGAAGAACAAACTTTGAGTCAGTGGCCTTCTAGAAGCAACCCCAGCACTCTTTATAATACCTACCCAAGGGGAATTTGCCCTGCTATAGTTATATCTTTTCATTAGATATTTGTGGAGCCCGGGGTCATCACAGCTCAGAGACAAGTCCACTAAAATGATCCATCTCTGCCCTTGAGATGGAACCGCTTACACATCCCAGAATTACCAAAGTCTGAGTTGATCTGTAGGAATGTCATTGAGCAGAAACCACAAGCAACACACAGAAGAGTTAGTCTTCATATTAGCACTCTGCCACTCTCACCATGAGCAATATACTACTCCTTCTTTTAAAAGTCCTCCTATGTAGCTTTTAAGACACTCCCAGAGGGTGAGTCACCCTTGCAAGTGTTATTTCTTAGGATTTACTAGGTGCCCATACCATTTGAGATCATGAAGTTCCTTGACATGCACATATTTGACATATGTATTCCAAATATATTTAGTCATGCCAATTGTCTTCTAGAGTTGGAAATAACACAGAGGAAGTGTGTACTTGACCTGAACTCTTGAGAGTCGACAGAGTGGAAACCCTGTCAGCAGAAAACCATTTACAAAAGGAAGACCAAGTCAGAACATGAGCAGCAGATGGGGCTTGAGAGCCAAGAATGAAAACCCAGGAATGCATCCAAACTCTGTAAATCATTATTGACTTAGCTTCATGCCATCTTAATGACTTTTACTACCTCTTGGTTCCAATTCGAAGTGCATATTAAAGCAAGCAACATTGCAAAGACCAGAGGGGCTAGAATAGTAAACTACCCGTGGCTTAGTAATCGTTATGCATTAATTATTCAGGAGCTGGAGCTACTCTTTGCAAACATTAAAACCAGTGACAGCAAAGAAATATGCCTTCCGTTTGGAGGATGGGAAGGACTAGTACTATTTGGGGTTGATGCTGGCACAATATTTAGCAGAGCATGACAGGTTTAGTAGATAAATAATGTGAAGTAGTATCATGCAAACTGTTAGCAATGTATTGGAAGGCTCAAGTATTCCCTGTAGGGCATTTACATTGGATTTGCTATGATTGCAATATCTGCACAGTGATGCATTACGTGTTTTATTCTCTTTATTATATGTTTTCATTACTTTGTGTGTTAGAATGCAATAAAGAAAGCTGAAGCAATAAAGGCTGATTGATAATAATAATTCTGCAAAGATGCAACTTCCCTTCTAAAGCAGTTCCAGAGTCAGAAGGACCAATGGCATCCAATCATCTGTTCCTTTGTTAAGACTTTATCCTCCTTTCTGATAAAGGAATGGTAATTGGTTTGGAAACAGCTTCTGGTGACAGCTGGCACTGTATGGTAAAGGAGGAGGAAGGATTGGAAGAATGTGTTCCATTTAGCATGCTGAATCCTGCAAGCGGTTCAGTTCTCTGCTTCTCCCTTTGCTTTCATATTCTACAATAATGTATCAGATGTCCTCTTTTAAAGAAAAAAGAAATAAATTTTCAAGATCAGTACTCTCTGGGCTCTCTCATTCTGACAGCCTAGCCTACACACTAAGGTCTAAGTCTCTTCCCAAAAGAATGTCTCTGGTAGCTCTCAAACTGGGGTCGCTGGAATCAGAAGCTTACTCCATGTGTGCCATGGGTTGGAAGGAGAAGAGTACCAACAGCAGTTTAAAGGAGCTTCAGAGATTCAGACATGGCTGAGCATGTGTGAAGAACAGGTGGAATCATCTACAAGGAGCAGATTTTTCACAGAGGTTCTGTGGGGGCATAGGGTTTGTTTGTGGGCACCCAGGAGAAGTGGATGGAAATATAGGCTAGTGTGTGTCTGGGATGTAGGAGAGAGGAGGGCTGCATGCACAAATTAAATGAAACAACTCCACAAGGGACTTTGGGTACCCAGGAAAGTAACAGTGTTGCTTTAATGGGAAAAAATACAACACAGAGTCAGAGCAAACAGCATCCTCCCTGCTTGTATATGTAGCGCAGAGGCTCCATCCCCATCAGGATGGCTGGGAACACAGCCCCACTCAGCTCCCTGAGGATTTGCAGCTATGAGAGCACAGAGAGAGAGAGAGCACCCATTCCTGGTCACACGGGTCAGCATCTGGAGGGGGCCACCAGTCTTGGAGTCATGGAGAAGCACAGCCTAAATGACTCCAAGAGCAACACACGTCAACCAGCAGCACAGTACAGAGCAGCAGGGCTCAGAATACCTGCAAGGCACCTCCCAAGACCTCCCAGAAATACAGGGAGAGAATTTTGCAGGGAATTGATGTTTTGTATTGTGTAGGTACAAGCATGAGTCAGTGAAATTTGGGTTATAAACACTAAGTGGCTTTATTTGTACCCACAAACAAATGAGGCTTTGGGGAAACTTAGGTTATATGTGAAGCAAAGAGAACATTACATTTGTGATTGCAAAGGGCAGGCAGTCACTCTCAGTATACAATTTCCTAAAAGGCCCAAGCAATATAAGCAGCCCCCAGTTAAACACACAAATGGAACAAGGTAATCATATATTCGGGTCACACCAGTGAGCTCTCACATGTGAGAGAGTCAGAGAGAGTCACTGACCAGGACGACAGAAAGGGTAAGGATGCCCAGGGGTCACAGGAAATGTAGGGCAGTACTTGTAAAGTACAGGTCACATGAGAATGAATGAGAAAGCCTATTAAAGTGCAGACTGCAGGACCACTCCCCAGAGGACCTGATTCAGTCAACTCAGATATTCTAAAGCCTCCTCCCAGAGTTACCTGTATAGAAGTGGTCTTCAAACCACTCCCAGATAAACACCATCCTAGAGTTACCTGGGTCTACACCACCAAATGAATGCCCAGAAATTGATCAAGGGAATCATTAAGGTTGTGTCCAGAAGAGCTAGAACCATGTGTAAGGCAGAGAATACACTGAGGAGGACAGCGTGAAATGCTGTGACCAGACACAGGGTCAGATAATAGGAAGTCAAAAGAAACAGAGGGCAGAATGGGTGTGGGACAGGGCAATGGACAAAAATGAACAAACAGGGCTGTAGGTCACAACTTTTACATGGTGTCCCTGGAGATCCTGTCAGAACATCTCATGTTGGCCTGGACAGTGATAGAAAACCCTCAAAAGATAGCTACATCCGATCATTTATTTCAAGTATTTTTGTAGTCACTGGGTGTGCTAAGTATGTTTTTTGAATGCCAAGTTGGTTTCTTACATACATTTCTCTCAACTGGTGGAACTGCTTGCTATTGAGTTATGTGTTAGTTTGTAGGTCCAGTTTTTGAAAAGCTCTTTATTTCTCTATAGATGTTACTCCTCAAAAGCTACTTTGTAAGGCAGCCTCATATTGATGGAAAGAGTATGTGCTTTGGAAGAAAAAGACTAGAATTCTTATTCAGACTCTACTCACAAAGTGGTTAACACTGAAAAAGTTCTTTGACCTCTTGGGGCATCAGTTGTCTATTCTATAAAATGGAGATGACTGTCCCTAAGCTTACAAGTATTTTGTGTGGATTATATTAAATAAAATATGTGAAAGTAAAATACAGTTGTGAGGCATCCCTCACAGTTCTTGGGATTTAACAGGCACTGAGTTAATGGTCATTGTTAACTAGTATTACCAGACTAGTCTATAGCCTAGAATAGTCCCTCTTTCTAAAGTTGTGGTTAGAAGATTATCACATTTTCCAAGTTATAAGTAAAAATGAACTATTTTTATAATACCACTGCAAAAACATGTATTTATATTTCTAACCATTATATTAAAATAGGATGTATGACTAATGTGAGTTTCACAGAAATATCAGCACTTGGAGAAGGTTATTATTTTTTTTCACATGCTCAATCAATCCTAGTTTTTCTTAGATGTAAGCAGAATGTGTTCTTTCTCCTGGTAACCTTTGATTTGCTTATGGCTATTTTCTGTATCTCCCCCAGATATGGATGGCCACGTGAGCATGGCAGGCCCCAACACACCACCCTGGGGTCACAGAAATCCCTCTGGTCTCCTTGCTGTCACTTCTTAGTACTAACATCTCTTGCATTCCCCATTACCTCCTTCAGTCTAAGATGCAAGTCCATTCTCTTTCCACCCCAGAGGTAATAAGGAGCAAGGCGAGGAGTTACTGGAGCAATGGGAGTAAACTGGGAGGATGGAGTTAATCCCCATGCAGCAATTCTTTGTGCGCTTTCTCTGTATGGCAATGTGTTGCAGTTGATGGATTACTAGACTATGACTGGTAAACTCCATAAAACGATGAATTTATAGTGTGCTTTGGGAGCACAGAGAAGGGAGCAACTATGAAAGGCAGGCTTAGCATGGCTTCAAAGAAGTGATATTTAATCTGGATTTTAAGATTATAATGGTAGGAGAGTCAAGAACATTCCAGGCTGTGTGGATAACATGTGCAAAGAAAAGCACAAATACCCTGCTGTGGTTAAAACTGTGTGTGTGTGTGTGTGTGTGTATGCACACGTCTGTCTAGAAGTGGTGACAAAGGATTGGGGCTGTGATTAGACTGGGAATAGCCCTCAACCCAAGCTATAGAAGTAGTACCTTTATCCGTAAGTTTCAACTGTCTTCAAAAATTATTTCAATTGCAGTACATGCAAAGATTATACAGAATGAGAATAGACATGAGGAGACTAGTTTAAAGCTTACTATAATATCTTTTAACTCTTGGTACATCTCGTAGACTACCCACGTTTCTTATACTAATACAAAGTAGAGGTGAACCTACAACAGAAGAAAAGGGGCATCAATAGCATCCTGTTTTGGTGACTTAGATTATCAGCGAATCAAAGTGAAATTCTGCCTTTGTTAATGCCCAAACAAATTTAAGAACTAGAACTACATTTTGCTTATTTAAAAGGCCTTTTCATTTAAGGGGTACCTGAGTGGCTCAGTTGGTTAGGCAACTGCCTTCAGCTCAGGTCATGATCCCGGGGTCCTGGGATCAAGCCCCACTTCAGGCTCCCCACTCAGTGCTCTGCCTGCTGGTGCTCTCTCACTCTCTGTGTCAAATAAATAAAATCTAAATAAATAAATAAAGGCATTTTCATTTAAAATAAGCATATTTCACTTGAAAATGGACTTTGCAGCTTAATCTATTGAAAATACTAGTGACCTAGTTCTGCAAAACTAGGATTCTGAAGCCAGCTTCAACGTGATTCCCAGTATGTTCAAGCTACTTAGGGCTCTTATCAGAACTCCACATCACTGTGAAGGGGTTGCAATTTGGACAATGGGAACTGGCACTGTCTAGAAGGCTGATGCTATGACCTAACATGAAAAAACAATTATCTTGAAATTTCACTGAATCCATAAAGAAAATTGGGATGTTTGCATTTACAGATTTGTTAATCCCCAAAAGAGTTCCACTCCCCTCCCTATTCCTTAATCACACCATCGCTATAATTTTAGACAATTAATAATCAAAGTTTTACTTAACTAGACCATTGCTTCCTCTCAAATCCTAAACTTATTACCAAAATGAGCTTCAGGACCCAAAGAAAATTCTCAAGAAATTTTTGCCAAGTGAAGTATTGAGCAATAAAACAAAATAATTTAAAAGAGAAATTCCGTGCTTTGATCTTCTTGAATCATTAAAATGGACTTGGGGTTAGGTCTTCTCGTTGTCAGACCTGTTCAACAATGATAATAGTTCTCTTCACTTACCAAGAAAACTGACAAAAATCACCATTATTTCTGTTCCAAATTACGATTTTATAAAACTTTCATTTTATTATGGGTGAAATACCATGACTAATTAAAAAAAAAGACTCTATGTTTAAATACCACTTTTACTGTAGCAAACATCATCACTTTCTAATGAATAAATCTCATCAATGAAACAAGAACAAAGCAAAATGTCATTCACTTCCAAAACCCTATTCAACCTCCTTTTAAGGAGAGAAGTTCTTTTTTTTTTTTTTTCCAATTTATTTATTTTCAGAAAAACAGTATTCATTATTTTTTCACCACACCCAGTGCTCCATGCAAGCTGTGCCCTCTATAATACCCATCACCTGGTACCCCAACCTCCCACCCCCCCGCCACTTCAAACCCCTCAGATTGTTTTTCAGAGTCCATAGTCTCTCATGGTTCATCTCCCCTTCCAATTTACCCAAAAGCACTTACCCTCCCCAATGTCCATAACCCTACCCCCCTTCTCCCAACCCCCCTCCCCCCAGCAACCCACAGTTTGTTTCGTAAGATTAAGAGTCACTTATGGTTTGTCTCCCTCCCTATCCCATCTTGTTTCATGGATTCTTCTCCTACCCACTTAAGCCCCCATGTTGCATCACCACTTCCTCATATCAGGGAGATCATATGATATTTGTCTTTCTCCGCTTGACTTATTTCGCTAAGCATGATACGCTCTAGTTCCATCCATGTTGTCGCAAATGGCAAGATTTCGTTTCTTTTGATGGCTGCATAGTATTCCATTGTGTATATATACCACATCTTCTTGATCCATTCATCTGTTGATGGACATCTAGGTTCTTTCCATAGTTTGGCTATTGTGGATATTGCTGCTATAAACATTCGGGTGCACGTGCCCCTTTGGATCACTACGTTTGTATCTTTAGGGTAAATTCCCAGTAGTGCAATTGCTGGGTCATAGGGCAGTTCTATTTTCAACATTTTGAGGAACCTCCATGCTGTTTTCCAGAGCGGTTGCACCAGCTTGCATTCCCACCAACAGTGTAGGAGGGTTCCCCTTTCTCCGCATCCTCGCCAGCATCTGTCATTTCCTGACTTGTTGATTTTAGCCATTCTGACTGGTGTGAGGTGATATCTCATTGTGGTTTTGATTTGTATTTCCCTGATGCCGAGTGATATGGAGCACTTTTTCATGTGTCTGTTGGCCATCTGGATGTCTTCTTTGCAGAAACGTCTGTTCATGTCCTCTGCCCATTTCTTGATTGGATTATTTGTTCTTTGGGTGTTGAGTTTGTTAAGTTCTTTATAGATTTTGGACACTAGTCCTTTATCTGATATGTCATTTGCAAATATCTTCTCCCATTCTGTCAGTTGTCTTTTGGTTTTGTTAACTGTTTCCTTTGCTGTGCAAAAGCTTTTGATTTTGATGAAATCCCAAAAGTTCATTTTTGCCTTTGCTTCCCTTGCCTTTGGCGATGTTCCTAGGAAGATGTTGCTGCGGCTGAGGTCGAAGAGGTTGCTGCCTGTGTTCTCCTCAAGGATTTTGATGGATTCCTTTCTCACATTGAGGTCCTTAATCCATTTTGAATCTATTTTTGTGTGTGGTGTAAGGAAATGGTCCAATTTCATTTTTCTGCACGTGGCTGTCCAATTTTCCCAACACCATTTATTGAAGAGGCTGTCTTTTTTCCATTGGACATTCTTTCCTGCTTTGTCGAAGATTAGTTGACCATAGAGTTGAGGGTCTATTTCTGGGCTCTCTATTCTGTTCCATTGATCTATGTGTCTGTTTTTGTGCCAGTACCATGCTGTCTTGATGATGACAGCTTTGTAATAAAGCTTGAAGTCCGGAATTGTGATGCCACCAACTTTGGCTTTGTTTTTCAATATCCCTTTGGCTATTCGAGGTCTTTTCTGGTTCCATATAAATTTTAAAATTATTTGTTCCATTTCTTTGAAAGGGACAGAAGTTCTGAGCTCAACACACCTTAACAGTGTCTCCTGGAAGTCCTCCTCCTCCTTTGATCTCTCCTGCAATCTGCATTCCACTGTAGAGGACAGCAGCTCTCTATCCTGAACACAAGATGGAAGCATGAAAGGATGGTGGACTTGGGGCCCAATTCCAGATCTTGGTTCAAATTTAGTCATATACTAGTTCTGTGACCTAAAGCCTGACAATTCTGGCTCAGTTTCCTCAGATGTAAAATGAAGGTAAAAATAACCTACTTCCTATAGGGCATATAACTGTACATGTATATTAAACTATATTCAATAAATACCTTGATCATTTACCTGAAGAAGAAAAGCTCAATGTTCTTACTACACAAAGAGGTCTGGACAACAAAAATCACAAAAGGAGGTGGAAGAAATGGATACAAATATATGTAAGTGAACTCAGCTCCACAACTAAAAGACAAAGAACATCAAACTATTTTTTCAATGTCACATCTAAAATGAAACTTACAAAAGGAACATCTAAAAAAATTAAAATTAAAAAATAGAAAAATTACATGTTATCTCGTATAGTTACAATAATATCAGATAAAAATAATCTTTAAGGGGAAAAATTATTAGTGGAGAGGGTGTCTAGATATTAATAAAAACTTAGAGAAAAAAAAAAACTTAGTTCTCCAGAAAGATGTAAAAATACTAAACCTATATCCATAAAATAAAATACCTTCAAATATATACAAAAATTATAGAATGAAAGGAAAAATATACAAATTAACCATCACTGGAGTGAAAGGTTTTAACACACCTCTCTGTTAATTTAAAGATCAAATAAGCAAAAAGTCAGAAAGTACACAGAATATTTGAAGAACACAAACAATAACCCATGTATTAATGTACATTTATAGAATATAGTTAGAGAATAAACATTCAAGTATACATGGGCTAGCTATGAAAACTGACCACACAAGGAAAGTCTCAATAAATTTCAAAGAATCTTAACATAATCTGCATTCTCTGATCTCAATTATATTAAATTAGAAACCAGGGAGAAGAGGATTTTTTTCAAGCCCACGAATTTAAAATAATTCATGGCTCGATGAAGAAATCATACAAAAAGTCTGAAACAAGGACACCTGGGTGGTTCAGTTGGTTGGGCAACTGCTTTCAGCTCAGGTCATGATCCTGGAATCCCCAGACTGAGTCCCGCATCGGACTCCCAGCTCCAAAGGGAGTCTGCTTCTCCCTCTGAACTTCTCTCTCACAGTCTCATTTCAAATAAATAAATAAATTCTTTAAAAAACAATCTGAAGCAATAAAAAAAATTACATACCAAAATTTGAGGAATGCAGTTCAAAGGTAACTGAAGTTAAAACAAATAATCCTTAAACTTGTATGGAACCACAGAAACCTCAAATAGTCAAAGCAGTCTTGAAAAGGAAAAACAAAATTGGAATTACTGTAATCCTACATTTCAAGATAGTGATCAAAACAGTAGGGTACTGACACAAAAACAGACACGTAGATCAACATAGTAGAGAGCCCATAAATAAACCCACAATTATATAATCAATTAATCGTCAACAAAAGAGGCAAGAATATGCAATGGGAAAAAGATAGTCTCTTCAACAAATGATGTTGGGAAAATCGGACAGCTACATGTGAAAGAATGAAAATGGACACCCTACTTACAACATACACAAAATAAACAGTATGGAGCTTCCTCAGAAAATTAAAAATAGGAAAAAAAATAAAAATAGAATTACCATATGATCCAGTAATTCCACTAATGGGTATTTACCCAAAGAATACAAAAACATTAATTTGAAAAGATACATCCCTGTATGTTTACAGCATCATTCTTTTCCATAGCTAAATTATGGAAGCAGACTAAGTGCCCAGACAGATGAATGTATAGATATACAATGAAATATTACTTAGCCATAAAAAAGAATGAAGTCTTGCAACAAATGGATGGAGCTAGAGAGTACAATGTTAAGTGAAATAATTCAGGCAAAGAAAGGCAAATACCATATAATTTCACTCATATGTGGACTTTAAGAAACAAAACGAGGGAATAAAGAAAAAGACAAACCAAAAAACAGACTCTTAATGATAGAGAACAAAACTGATCATTGCCAGAAAAAGGAGGGTGGGGGGATGGGTGAAATAGATAATGGGGATTAAAGAGTGCACTCATCATGATGAGCACTGAGTAATATATAGAATTGTTGAATCACTGTATTGTACACCTGAAACTAATATAACACTGTATGTTAATTATTATGGAATTAAACAAAACAAGAACAAAGAAAAAAAAGTAATTTAAGTAACCCTCATAGCCATACATGGTTGTTTTTAAAGATTTTATTTATTTGAGAGAGAGAGAGCACAAACAGGGGGAGCGGCAAAGGGAGAAGCAGAAGCAGACTCCCCACTGAGCAGGGAGGACACTCATGACCCTGTGATCATGACCTGAGCCGAAGGCAGACTCAACCAACTAAGCCAGCCAAGCGCAAGCCATAAATGTTTTTATTAGAAAAAAGGGGTGAATATAAACAAGAGTCCAACCTAAGAATTTTTTTAAAAAAATTAATCTATTAAAAATGGAAAAAAAGAAAATTTAATAGTAAAGATAAAATGAAAGAGGAATAAAATAGGAAATGAAGATATTAATAAAGAGGATCGGGGCGCCTGGGTGGCTCAGTGGGTTAAGCTGCTGCCTTCGGCTCGGGTCATGATCTCAGGGTCCTGGGATCGAGTCCCGCATCGGGCTCTCTGCTCAGCGGGGAGCCTGCTTCCCTCTCTCTCTCTCTGCCTGTCTCTCCATCTACTTGTGATTTCTCCCTGTCAAATAAATAAATAAAATTAAAAAAAAAAAAAGAGGATCAACTAAACAAAATAATTTTTAATGGAGTAGTAAGTTTGACCAATTTCAGCAAGGCTGATCAAGAAAAAATAGAAAAGACATATTATTAGGAATAAAAATGGGTCACAAGTATTTATAGTTTTTTGTCAATAAATTTTAAAATTTAGGGAAAAATCAAAAAATTCCCTTAGACAGTTAAATTATCAAAACTTACCCAAGAAAAAAAATCAAGAACTTGAATATACCATACCCATTAAAGAAACTGAATTTGTTTTAACTTTTTTCATAAAGAAAACCTCAAGACTAGAGTGCTTCATGTCCAAGTTCTACCAAATATTTAGTAAGCAACTAATTTCTAAGTCAGTTTCTTCCTGTTATGTTTTGTTCAAGATTTTCAACTAAAACATAAAACCTAAAACCTATTCTGTATTTCCTAAGAAAGTAAACTTCCTTTCCAAGTCTGGCCAATCATAAGTAAATGCTTATAACATTTAGAGTTGATTTGTCTTTCTTGTCATGTAGGAAATCCAATTTTCTATTTTTTCATATCCACTGCCATTTCTGTCATGTATCAGATTTCCACATATAGCTCTGTTTTTTTTTTAAGATTTTATTTATTTATTTGACAGAGATCATGAGTAGGCAAAGAGGCAGGCAGAGAGAGAGAGAAGGAAGTAGGCTCCCCGCTGAGCAGAGAGCCCGATGCGGGGCTAGATCCCGGGGCCTTGGGATCATGACCTGAGCCGAAGACAGAGGCTATAACCCACTGAGCCACCCAGGCGCCCCGAAAGGAATTTCACTTTTATACACTGAGCTTCATCCAACAACCTTGATGAACTCTTAAAAATTCTAGTATTTCTCTCTACATTTTATGGGTTATTCTATAATAATTTCAACCACAAGTAACAAAATTTTTTTCCCACTTTAATAATATTTACATCTATTATTTCTTTTTCCTTATGAGTACTATTCCTGAAATTTTTACTGCAACATTGCACCTAAATTGTCATAGTGGGTGTCCTTGTCCTACTATTCTTTTTGAAGGAAAGGTTTTGTGCTTGACATTGAATTAGCTATTGGTTTGCTGTCTGATGTTTGGTATTTTAGATATCCTTTATCAGGTTAAGGAAATTCATGTCTATTTCTACTTCCCTAACAGCATTTTACCAAATGCTTTTTATATATTTAATATTAAATCTGTCAATGTGGTAAAATAAATTAACTATTTTTCTAATGCTGAACTTTCCTTTTCTGATACAAACCCAACTTGATCATATACTAGCTTTTTGATGGATTCTTGAATTCAATTGCTAATATTTTAGTTGCTACTTTTTCATCTTTGCTCATAAATATACTTAGCCTATAGAGTTTCTTTCTCATACTCTCCTGGTCATGTTTTCATGCCAAGACTTTGCTAGAATAACAATTAGGTTCCGCTGCAAATAAAAGAAACCACTCTAATTATTTTAAGCAGAAAGAAGATTAGGTCCTTATAAATTTGTTAGAAGGGCTGTCAAAACAGGTTTTAGGCTGAGGCTCTAAGACAGACTTCTAGAGAAATCTTGCACAGGTGGTACAAGTTAATTGTTATTTCTGCTACAATAAAAATAACCCACAACAATAGAAGTGATAGTTAAATTTTATGTGTCAACTTGGCAAGGGTTTGGTGCCCAGGTGATTGGTCAAAACTAGGCTAGATGTTGCTGTGAAGTTGTTTTGTAGACATAACAACTACAATCAGCTGACTTTAAGATTACCCTCAGTAATATGGGTGAGCCTGACTCAATCAGTTAAATGCCTTAAGAAGAAACTGAAGCTTTCTAGACAAGAATTCCATCTCAATACTGTACCATACATGTCCTGCCCTAGTTTCCAACACATCAAGTCTGCCCTACAGACTTCAGACACAAGATTAACCTCTGTCTGAGTTTCCAGCCTGCTGTCCTGATGTCCTACAAATTTTGGAGTTGACAACCCCAGATACTCACATGAGCTAACTTCTACCAAAAAAAAATACATACCTAATATATTTAATAAATACTTACATATATCTTTATCATATATGTGTATATATATTATATATCATACATTGCACATATAATATGCATATATTACCTTTTACATGTATGCATGCATACATTTGTGTGTAAATATGGGAATGCAAATGGTTTAGTCACTTTGGAAGACATTAGGCAGCTTCTTATAAAACTAAATATACTCTTAGCATATAACACAGCAACTGCATTTCTTGGTATTTATCCAAAGGAGTTGAAAACAATGTCCACATAAAATCCTATACACAGATGTATATAGTGGCTTTATTCATAGTTGCCCAAACTTGGAATCAACCAAGATGTTCTTCAGTAGGTAAATGGATAAAGAAACTGCGGTACATCCAAACAATGGAATATTATTCAGCACTAAAAAGAAATGAATTATCAAGACAGTAAAAGATATGGAATATTTTTGTATTCTTTGGGTAAGCATCTAGTAGTACAATTGCTGGATCATAGGGTAGTTCTATTTTTAACTTTTTGAAGAATCTCCGGCACCCCAATCTTGTAGCAGGATTATCTACAATAACCAGATTATGGAAACAGCCCGAGTGTCTATCAATTGATGAATGGATAAAGAAGAGTTGGTAGACCCTGGAAAACAGCATGGAGTTCCTCAAAAAGTTGAAAATAGAGCTACCCTATGACCCAGCAATTGCACTACTGGGTATTTACCCTAAAGATGCAAATGTAGTGATCCGAAGGGGCACATGCACCTGAATGTTTATAGCAGCAATGTCCACAATAGCCAAACTATGGAAAGAACCTAGATGTCCATCAATAGATGAATGGATAAAGAAGATGGGGTATATATATACAATGGAATACTATGCAGCCATCCAAAGAAATGAAATCTTGCCATTTGTGACGATGTGGATGGGACTAGAGGGTATTATGCTTAGCAAAGTAAGTCAATCAGAGAAAGACAATTATCATATGATCTCCCTGATATGTGGAAGCTGAGAGGCAACATGGGGGGCTTAAGGGGCAGGGAAAGAATAAATGAAACAAGATGGGATTGGGAAGGAGACAAACTATAAGAGACTCTTAATCTCACAAAACAAACTGAGGGTTGCTGGGGGTAGGGGCGTAGGGAGAGGGTGGTGGGGTTATGGACATTGGGGAAGGTATGTGCTATGGTGAATGCTGTGAAGTGTGTTAACCTGGCGATTCACAGACCTGTACCCCTGGGGTTAATAATACATTATATGTTAATAAAAAAAATTTAAAAATTAAAAAAAAAAAGAGTTCGTAGACACACACATACACACAAACACACACACAATGGAGTATTACTCAGCCAAAAAAATAAAATCTTGCCATTTGCAATGACATGGATGGAGCTAGAAAGTATAATACTAAGTGAAATAAGTCAGTCAAAGAAAGACAAATACCATATGATTTTACTCATACGTGGAATTTAAGAAACAAGAACAAATAAACAAACAGGGAAAAAAGAGAAAGGTAAACCGAGAAACGGCACTTTACTATAAAAAATAAACTGATGATTTCCAGAGGGAGGTGGGTAGAGGGATGTATGAAAGTGTTGAATAGCTACTGAAACCAGTATCAGACTATATGTTAACTGGAATTTAAATAAAGACTTAAAGAAAAAGCAATATAGCTTCCACCAAACTCTCCTTTTGGGATACTCACCCTTGAGTATCCATGGAATTTAATATTATATGAAATGATTGTATTTTTTCTCTTTTCTTTATTTAAATTCTATAGTAAAATTGGTTTCAGTTGTAGAATTTAGTGATTCATCACTTGCATACAACACCCAGTGCTCATCACAAGTGCCTTCCTTAATGCCCATCACCCACTTAGCCCATCCCCCACCCACCTCCTTCCATCAACCGCCAGTTTGTTCTCTATAGTTAAGAGTCTCTTATGGGGTCTCCCAGGTGGTTCAATCAGTTGGGGGTCTGCCTTTAGCTCAGATCATAATCCCAGTATCCTGGGATCCCTGCTTGTTTAACAGCCTGCTTCTCCCTCTCGTTCTGCTGCTCCCCTTGCTTGGGCATGCTCCCTCTCTTTCTGTCAAATAATTAAATAAAATCTTTTTTTTAAAAAGTCTCTTGGGGCGCCTGGGTGGCCCAGTGGGTTAAAGCCTCTGCCTTTGGCTCAGGTCATGATCCCAGGGTCCTGGGATCGAGCCCCGCGCATCAGGCTCTCTGCACAGTGGGGAGCCTGCTTCCTCCTC
This sequence comes from Neogale vison, assembly GCF_020171115.1. Classification (NCBI taxonomy): domain Eukaryota; kingdom Metazoa; phylum Chordata; class Mammalia; order Carnivora; family Mustelidae; genus Neogale; species Neogale vison. Next base: position 113,017,440 of record NC_058095.1, on the reverse strand, counting down.
TCTCTCTCTCACTCTCTGCCTACTTGTGATCTCTGTCAAATAAATAAATAAAATCTTTTTTAAAAAGTCTCTTTTGCTGTGCAGACGCTTTTGATTTTGATGAAGTCCCAGAAGTCTATTTTCGCTTTTGTTTCCTTTGGCTTTGGAGACATGTCTTGAAAGAAGTTGCTGTGGCTGATATCGAAGAGATTACTGCCTATGTTCTCCTCTAGGATTCTGATGGATTCCTGTCTCACGTTGAGGTCTTTTATCCATTTTGAGTTTATCTTTGTGTACGGTGTAAGAGAATGGTCGAGTTTCATTCTTCTACATATAGCTGTCCAGTTTTCCCAGCACCATTTATTGAAGAGACTGTCTTTTTTCCACTGTATATTTTTTCCTGTTTTGTCGAAGATTAATTGACCATAGAGTAGAGGGTCCATATCTGGGCTCTCTACTCTGTTCCACTGGTCTATGTGTCTGTTTTTATGCCAGTACCATGCTGTCTTGGTGATCACAGCTTTATAATAAAGCTTGAAATCAGGTAAGGTGATGCCGCCAGCTTTATTTTTGTTTTTCAACATTTCCTGAGCGATTCGGGGTCTCTTCTGATTCCATACAAATTTTAGGATGATTTGCTCCAGCTCTTTGAAGAATGCCGGTGGAATTTTGATCGGAATGGCATTAAAAGTATAGATTGCTCTAGGCAGTATAGACATTTTAACAATGTTTATTCTTCCAATCCAAGAGCATGGAATGGTCTTCCATCTATTTGTGTCTTCTTCAATTTCATTCATGAGTGTTCTGTAGTTCCTCAAGTACAGATCCTTTTCCTCTTTGGTTAGGTTTATTCCCAGGTATCTTATGGTTCTTGGTGCTATAGTAAATGGAATCGATTCTCTAATTTCCCTTTCTGTATTTTCATTGTTAGTGTATAAGAAAGCCACTGATTTCTGCACATTGACTTTGTATTCTGCCACGTTGCTGAATTGCTGTATGAGTTCTAGTAGTTTGGGGGTGGAGTCTTTTGGGTTTTCCATATAAAGAACATGTCATCTGCGAAGAGAGAGAGTTTGACTTCTTCATTACCAATTTGGATACCTTTTATTTCTCTCTGTTGTCTGATTGCTGTTGCTAGGACTTCTAATACTATGTTGAACAAGAGTGGTGAAAGTGGGCATCTTTGTCTTGTTCCTGATCTCAATGGGAAAGCTGCAAGCTTTTTCCCATTGAGGATGATATTTGCTGTGGGTCTTTCATAGATAGATTTGATGAGGTTCAGGAATGTTCCCTCTATCCCTATACTTTGAAGCGTTTTAATCAGGAACGGATGCTGGATTTTGTCAAATGCTTTTTCTGCATCAGTTGAGAGGAGCATGTGGTTCTTCTCTCTTCTCATATTAATTTGTTGTATCACATTGATTGATTTGCGAATGTTGAACCATCCGTGAAGCCCAGGGATGAATCCCACCTGATCATGGTGGATAATCTTTTTAATGTGCTGTTGGATCCTGTTGGCTAGAATCTTGTTGAGAATCTTAGCATCCATATTCATCAGTGATATTGGTCTAAAATTCTCCTTTTTGGTTGGGTCCTTGCCTGGTTTGGGGATCAGGGTAATGCTGGCTTCATAAAAAGAGTCTGGAAGTTTTCCTTCTGCTTCAATTTTTTGAAACAGCTTCAGGAGAATAGGTGTTATTTCTTCTTTGAAGGTTTGGTAGAATTCCCCAGGGAACCCGTCAGGTCCTGGGCTCTTGTTTTTTGGGAGTTCATCAAAATCAAAAGCTTCTGCACAGCAAAGGAAACAGTCAAAAAAACAAAGAGGCAACCCACGGAATGAAAGAAGATATTTGCAAATGACAGTACAGACAAAAGGTTGATATCCAGGATCTATAATGAACTCCTCAAACTCAACACACACGAAACAGGCAAACGTATCAAAACATGGGAAGAAGATATGAACAGACACTTCTCCAATGAAGACATACAAGTGGCTATCAGACACATGAAAAAATGTTCATCATCATTAGCCCTCAGGGAGATTCAAATTAAAACCACACTGATATATCACCTTACACCAGTTAGAATGGCCAAAATTAACAAAACAGGAAACAACATGTGTTGGAGAGGATGTGGAGAAAGGGGAACCCTCTTACACTGTTGGTGGGAATGCAGGTTGGTGCAGCCTCTTTGGAGAACAGTGCGGAGATCCCTCAAGAAATTAAAAATAGAGCTTCCTTATGACCCTGCAATTGCACTCCTGGGTATTTACCCCAAAGATACAGATGTAGTGAAAAGAAGGGCCATCTGTACCCCAGTGTTTATAGCAGCAATGGCCATGGCCGCCAAACTGTGGAAAGAACCAAGATGCCCTTCAACGGATGAATGGATAAGGAAGATGTGGTCCATATACACTATGGAGTATTATGCCTCCATCAGAAAGGATGAATACCCAACTTTTGTAGCAACATGGACAGGACTGGAAGAGATTATGCTGAGTGAAATAAGTCAAGCAGAGAGAGTCAATTATCATATGGTTTCACTTATTTGTGGAGCATAACAAATAGCATGGAGGACAAGGGGCGTTAGAGAGGAGAAGGGCATTTGGGTAAATTGGAAGGGGAGGTGAACCATGAGAGACTATGGACTCTGAAAAACAATCTGAGGGGTTTGAAGTGGTGGGGGGTGGGAGGTTGGGGTACCAGGTGATGGGTATTATCGAGGGCACGGCTTGCATGGAGCACTGGGTGTGGTGAAAAAATAATGAATAATGTTTTTCTGAAAATAAATAAATTGGGAAAAAAGGTCTCTTAAGGTTTGCTTTATTCTCTTTTTTTTCTGATATTACATTAATTTTTAATCAATAAATATATTTGCTCATTGCCACCCCCCAAAAAAAGAAGACATGGAGGAGTCTTAAACGCATATTACTAAGCAAATGTAGCCAGTATGAAGAGGCTACATACTATGCAATTTCAACTATATGACATTCTGGAAAACTCTTCCACAGAGACAGTAAAAAGAACAGTGGTGCCAGGGATGGCAGGAGACAGAGATGAACAGGCAGAGCTTAGAGGACTTTTAAGGCAATATTCTGTGTGAAATATACTCTATCTATCTGATGGTATCTATCAGATAGATGGTATGGTATCTATCTGATACCATAACAATGGACAAATATCATCATACATTTGTCCAAACCCACAGAATGTATACCACCAAGAGTGAACTCTGAAGTAAACTCAGAACTTTGAATGATTATGTATCAGTGTAACTTCACTGACTGTAACAAATGTACCATTCTGGAGGTGGGTGTTAAGAGCGGAGGAGACCACGCATGTGAGTGGGGGTATGCATGGGAAATCTCTGTACTTTCCTCCCAGTTCTGCTGTGAACTTGAAAGTGTTCTGAAAAAACTAAGTCTTTAAAAAGAAAAAGAAGTCACAAACTCTCCAATCAGGACAAGAGACTGAATTTTTGTCATAGAAAGGAAAGCTGTCTCTCTCATCAGAATGAAGATATGTAATGAGATGAACCAGTAGTATGAACTTGGATAAGACACTTATTTTCTCTAATCCTCGGCTTCTTACTATTTAAAATGAGGACAAATGTACCTAAATCATAAGAATTAATTATGTTCAAGTCTCTTGCATTGAACTAGTAAAGTGAACTGAACTCAATTAAGCTAAGGTGAAGCTATTCTCAGCAGATAGAGGACCATAGAATCATCCTAGTTGGCATGTTATGTTCTCCTTGTTATTCCTATACAGGGTCATGAGGCAAGGCTGCTTATACTTCTATGGGACATGCTGCACACATACCACCTCTGGTTACATTCACTCGATGTCAAGATCAGCCACTATCAGATGCTTCACACAACTGCTGAATATTCAGAAAAGCTAGTTTTAAATACACACACCTTTACAGTCTTGTCATCCACTCAGTGATACTCCCTCCTTCAAAGGCTGAGTGCAAAGCCACCATCCCTACCACTTTCTCCACTGGGCCAGCTGACATCTGGAACATCCAGGCAAAATGAGATTCTACGCTATTAAATATTTTCCAAGACAAAAAGCCTTCGGGGCTAGATAAAAAACAAAACACAACAAAAAAAGGGAAAAAACAGAATCTAGAAAAAAATACATGAGAAACTGGTTTCTCTCTCTCTCTCTCTCTCTCTCTATCTCTCTCACACACCCACACCCCCCCACACACACCCCTTTAAGCCTTTGGGATTTGGTCACCTTCTCAGCTGTACAGAACCTATTTCTGAATTGAGCACTTTCTCCAATGCTGATCAGAGGCAGATAGCATGCCTTATATCCTGCATATGCCAAGGGCAATGTCAATACTCAACAAATAAGAAAAATGATGATAAAAACGAGAGGCTAAAACCCTATGCAACCTTTTGCCAATTCTTGCTTTTGAAATTCTAAATTGCATGCTGAACCATATGGTTCTACATACTAGTGGCTTCTCTGGGGAAATGACTCAAGCATACATTTGTCTTTCTGGGGATGGCTGAGTTTTCTACAAGCCCTCTGTCTTCATAAGCCTACACACTTTTTGTTGAAGGAAAATCTTGTGAAAAGCAGAACATTCAAAAGTCATTAGTAGTCACACTCATAAGCTTTCATACTTACCCACAACCCTCCAAACAGCTCCCCGTGGTTACTAAATTTTTCCTCTTGCTGAGATCTCCCAGCATGCCCTAGGTTTATCAAGTAAAGCCAAATATTAAGAGGAAAATCTTGAAAATCCTTCAGTGCCTGGGGTGGAATCAAATCAGACAAGCTCTCCACTCTGGCACCAGCCAGCTGAGCTACAAACACTGACCCAGCCCACGCTGAGAAGACTCATCATGAGGAGAAACCCACAATGTTGCCAGAATACGTTGTAGACTCACAAATGGGGGAAATGAAGTATATAAAACAGTGGGAAAGTTTGCAGAAATAACAGTTAATATTTATTTCAGGCATTCATCTGTACACAGCAAGGTTGAAATGTGTTTTTCCCCCAGCATTTCTTTCTACCCTCAAGGCCTAATACTGGATAAAGATTCCGAAATCCTTAATCATGGCAGCTACACACCATGTCTCAATTTGTAACTAAATGTGCTTTTGCCAAAGTGAGCACTGGACCCAAAAAAACAGTTGACATTAAAAATGAAAAGAAAAAAAGTACTGAGCTGGAGACAAAAATATGGAAGCCCATATTCCTGGTCAAACGAATTTTATTATGCCACGTTTTAGTGTCTTCTTTATGTATTCTACTTGGTTGCTCAGATTGTGAAGATTACAAAATAAAAATTAAGTGGCTGTGTAATGTCTGACTTGTCAGTTTTTCCACCTGGCATTTCTTTCTTTTGGAGCATTAACCCTGTCTCACAGAGAGGATGCATGAAATATAGAAAGCCACCTGTCTCATTTAGCTGAATGGGAAGGGTAGAGGGTGGGAAGTTTAGGGGGCTGATTTCTAAGCCCACACCTGCTATTTTATGCTATGTGTCCTTAAGTAAATTGCTGTATGACTCCCTGAACCTTACCTGTGTTTAGGATTTTACAGAAAATGTCATTCTCAATTAAAAAGAAGATTATCTCTGCAATTGCTGTCTCTGAAGGAGAATCCCTGGACATGTCTGCCGAATACCCAAGTCTGAATAAAATGAATGACCACGAGTCTGCCAAATAAAAATGGTGTTCTTGGGAAATGCTGCTAGTTCAGCTCAGAACTCAACCACACAAGTAGGGTTTTGTTTTGGCATTTTTGTATGTGACAGAAGGATTTATTTGTACTCCCATGTCATCACAGAAAATGCTAAAACAAGACATGTTGTCAAGAATTAAGATTTAACAAAATAAATAAGTTGGCTTCTTCACCAAAGGTCATTCTTTTCCTAAAAAATCAATTAATTAGCATATAGCATATTATAGGTACAGTTTAGTGATTCATTAGTTGCATGTAATACCATCAAGTGCCCTTCTTAATGCCCATCATCCACTTACCCCATCCCCCCATCCAACTCCCCTCCAGCAACCGTCAATTTGTTTCCCCATAGTTATGAGCTTCTTACAGTCTGTCTCCCTCTCTGAATTTATCTTATTTTATTTTTCCCTCCCTTCTCCTATGTTCATCTGTTTTGTTCCTTAAATTCCATGATGAGTCTTTCTCTGACTGACTTACCTCACATAGCATAATACCCTCTAGTTCCATTCACATCATTGCAAATAGCAAGATTTCATATTTTTGATGGCTGAGTAATATTCCATTATTTATATTTAAACACATACACACACACACATATACCCACACACACCACATCTTTATGCATTCATCTGTGGATGGACATCTGGGCTCTTTCCCTGGTTTGGCTATTGTGGACATTGCTGCCATAAACATTGGGGTGTAGGTGCCCCTTCAGATCACTAAATTTTTATCTTTTGAGTAAATACCTAGTAGTGCATTTGCTGGGTCATAGGGTAACTCTATTTTAAACTTCTTAAGAAACCTCCAAACTATTTTCCGGAATGCTACACGAGCTTAACAACAGTGTAAAAGGATTCCTCTTTCTCCACATCCTTGCCAAAATCTGTTCTTTCCTGACTTATAATTTTGGCCATTTTGACTGGTTTGAGGTAGTATCTCATTGTGGTTTTGATTTGTATTTCCTTGATGCCAAGTGATGTGAAGATTTTTTTTTTAATTTTTTTTTTTAAGATTTTATTTTATTTGACAGAGAGAGATCACAAGTAGGCAGAGAGGCAGGCAGAGAGAGAGAGAGGAGGAAGCAGGCTCCCTGCTGAGCAGAGAGCCCGATGCAGGACTCGATCCCAGGACCCTGAGATCATGACCTGAGCCGAAGGCAGCGGCTTAACCCACTGAGCCACCCAGGCGCCCCGATGTGAAGATTTTTTTATGTTTCTTGGCCATTTGTAGAGCTTCTTTGGAGAAATATCTGTTTCTATCTTCTGCCCATTTCTTGACTAAATTACTTATTTGGGGGGTATTGAGTTTAATAAGTTCTTAAAGATCTTGGATACCAGTTCTTTATCTAATAAGCCCATTTGAAAATATCTTCTTCCATTCTGTAGGTTGTCTTAGTTTTGTTGACTGTTTCCTTTGCTGTGCTGAAACTTTTTATCTCGGTGAAGTCCCTATAGTTTGTTTTTGCTTTTGTTTCACTTGCCTTTGGAGGCAGATTCCTGACTCACATTTAGGTCTTTCATCCATTTGAGTTTATCTTTGTGTATGTGTAAGAAAATGGTCCAGTTTCATTCTTCTACATGTAGCTGTCCAGTTTTCCCAGCACATTTGTTGAAGAGACTATCTTTTTTCCACCGGATAGTCTTTCCTGCTTTGTCCAAGATGAGTTGACCATAGAGTTGGGTGTCCATTTCTGGGTTCTCTGTTCTGTTCCAGTGACCCACATGTCTGTTTTTGTGCCAGTACCATACTGTCTTGATGATTACAGCTTTGTAATAGAGCTTGAAGTCCAGAACTGTCATGCCACCTGCTGTGATTTTCTTTTTTTCAACATTCCTCAGGGTCTTTTCTGGTTCCATACACATTTTAGGATGATGCGTTCCAGCTCTGTAAAAAATGTCAGTGATATTTTGATGGGGATTGCTTTGAATGTGTAGATTGCTCTGAGTAGCATAGACATTTTAACAATATTTGTTCTTCCAATTCATGAACATGGATTTCTTTCCATCAATTTCTTTCATAGGTGTTTTGTAGTGTTCAGAGCATAGCTCCTTTACCTCCTTTGTTAGGTTTATTCTTAGGTGTCTTATCGTTTTTGGTGCAATTGTAAATGGGGTCAATTCCTTGAAATCTCTTTCCTCTGTCTCATTGTTAGTGTATAAAAATGCAACGGACTTCTGTGCATTGATTTTATATCCTGACACATTGCTGAATTCCTATACAAGTACTAGCAATTTGGGAGTAGAATATTTTTTAAGATTTTATTTATTCATTAGACAGACAGAGAGCACAAGTAGGCAGAGCAGCAGGCAGAAGGAGACAGAGAAGCAGGCTCTCCGCTGAGCAGGGAGCCCAATGCAGGATTCAACTCCAGAACCGTGGGATCACAAACCAAACTGAAGGCAGATGCTCAACTAAGTGAGCCACCCAGATGCCCTTGGGAGTGGAAACTTTTAAGTTTTCCACATAGAGTATCATGTCATCTGTGAAGAGTGAAAGTTTGACATCTTCTTTGCCAATCTGGATGCCTTTTATTTCTTTTTGTTGTCTGATTGTTGAGGTTAGGACTTCTAGTACTATGTTGAGCAATAGTTCAGTTCACCAAGGTCATTCTTAAATGAAAAATTTTTTTCCCTGCCAGTGCATGTGGATAAAGAATACAATTTGTCCTAGTGCAGCTGATGGTACCCCCTTAATCCACCCTAAATTGTCTGCAGTTTCAACAACCACCACTGCTTCTGTAGTATCGCTGCAAATGTCAACACAGTGAAAGAAGCAAAACTGAAAGTGGTCTGATCTCACAGATCCCCTGGGAGTGTCTCCAGATTACCAAGCATACATGGATAATACTTCGATGTCCACTGTGGTCACATATTAATATAAAGACATGACAACAGCATACTTGGTTTCAGGACAAAGCAGAGAGAAACAAGGAGAGAACAAAAGGGTAGGGATCCATTTTTTAAAACACAAAGTTTCATTCCAGGCCCTAGCATTCAGACATCTGGTTCTATAATATAAATACCTGTGTTTTTCCCTTGTTAACAACTTTTTAAAAAATTAGAGTATACTAGATAACAAAAACATATTACTATATGTCAGTTTCCAAGGGCTGATGTAACAAAGAACACTACTGGTATTTCAAAACAACAGACTTTTATTCTCTAACAGTTCTACAGATCAGACCTCTGAAGTCAAGGTGACAGCAAGACCTTATACCCTCTGAAAGCTCGCAGGAAGAATCCTTCCTTGCCTCTTTCTAGCTTCTGGTAGCTCCCCCAAATCCTTGGTGGTAACTATATCACTCTTGTAACTTTATCACTCTAAGCTCTGCCTCCATCTACACATGGCATTCTCTTCTGTGTATTGGTCTGTGCATCCTTTCTTATAAAAACACAATCATTATATTTAAGACCTATCCTAATCCAGTAGGGCCTCATCTGAATTCAGTCACATCTGCAAAGTCCCTATTTCCAAAAAACATCACATTCACAGGTACTGGGGGGTTAGGACTGAATATATTTGGGGGGGCAAAATGAGATGTGTGAATTGCTATTAATTTATTATCTCTATGTGGTATAATACGTTTGTATCCCTTATACCCACTACACTGCATAATAATAATGAATTAACAGCAATTAATGCTTCTCATTTGCTTTTGATCTTCAAACAAAAATATTGGGCAACAGGGCACCTGGGTGGCTCAGTGGGTTAAAGCCTCTGCCTTTGGCTCAGGTTATGATCTCAGGGTCCTGGGATTGAGTCCCGCTTTGGGCTCTCTGCTCGGCAGCGAGCCTGCTTCCCCCTTTCTCTCTCTGCTTGTGATCTCTGCCTGTCAGGTAAATAAATAAAAATTTTTAAAAAATATATTGGGCAAGAAATTTTACCTTTTGAAACCATTTAATTGAGGTATAACTGATATGCAATAAACCACATTTTACAGTGTATAAATTTAGTAAGTTTTGACAAATGTATATCCCCAGGAAACTATAACCAGTCAAGATAGTATACATATCCTCACCCTCAAAAGTTCCTATGTGCTCCTCTGTAATTCTTCCTTCTTATCCCTGCCCACCCCTACCTCATGTTCCCAGGCAATAACTGATCCACTTTTTGTCACTATTGCTACTTTGCATTTGTAGAGTATGTAACAGAAACATGAAGTATGTACTCTTTTTTTGTTTGTTTGTGGGTTTTTTGGTTTTTTATATTTTTTTATTTTTTATAAACATATATTTTTATCCCCAGGGGTACAGGTCTGTGAATCACCAGGTTTACACACTTCACAGCACTCACCAAAGCACATACCCTCCCCAATGTCCATAACCCCACTCCCCTCCCCCAAACTCCCTCCCCCCAGCAACCCTCAGTTTGTTTTGTGAGATTAAGAGTCACTTATGGTTTGTCTCCCTCCCAATCCCATCTTGTTTCATTTATTCTTCTCCTACCCCCTTAAGCTCCCATGTTGCATCACCACTTCCTCATATCAGGGAGATCATATAATAGTTGTCTTTCTCCCCTTGACTTATTTTGCTAAGCATGATACGCTCTAGTTCCATCCACGTTGTCGCAAATGGCAAGATTTCATTTCTTTGGATGGCTGCATAGTATTCCATTGTGTATATATACCACATCTTCTTTATCCATTCATCTGTTGATAGATATCTAGGTTCTTTCCATAGTTTGGCTATTGTGGACATTGCTGCTATAAACATTCGGGTGCACGTGCCCCTTCGGATCACTTCGTTTGTATCTTTAGGAAATACCCAGTAGTACAATTGCTGGGTCATAGGGCAGTTCTATTTTCAACATTTTGAGGAACCCCCCATGCTGTTTTCCAGAGTGGTTGCACCAGCATGCATTCCCACCAACCGTGTAGGAGGGTTCCTCTTTCTCCACATCCTCGCCAGCATCTATCATTTCCTGACTTGTTCATTTTAGCCATTCTGACTGGTGTGAGGTGATAATTATTGTGGTTTTGATTTGTATTTCCCTGATGCCGAGTGATATGGAGCACTTTTTCATGTGTCTGTTGGCCATCTGGATGTCTTCTTTGCAGAAATGTCTGTTCATGTCCTCTGCCCATTTCTTGATTGGATTATTTGTTCTTTGGGTGTTGAGTTTGCTAAGTTCTTTATAGATTTTGGACACTAGTCCTTTATCTGATATGTCGTTTGCAAATATCTTCTCCCATTCTGTCAGTTGTCTTTTGATTTTGTTAACTGTTTCCTTTGCTGTGCAAAAGCTTTTGATCTTGATGAAATCCCAATAGTTCATTTTTGCCCTTGCTTCCCTTGCCTTTGGCGATGTTCCTAGGAAGATGTTGCTGCGGCTGACTTCGAAGAGGTTGCTGCCTGTGTTCTCCTCAAGGATTTTGATGGATTCTTTTCTCACATTGAGGTCCTTCACCATTTTGAGTCTATTTTCATGTGTGGTGTAAGGAAATGGTCCAATTTCATTTTTCTGCATGTGGCTGTCCAATTTTCCCAACACCATTTATTGAAGAGGCTGTCTTTTTTCCATTGGACATTCTTTCCTGCTTTGTTGAAGATTAGTTGACCACAGAGTTGAGGGTCTATTTCTGGGCTCTCTATTCTGTTCCATTGATCTATGTGTCTGTTTTTGTGCCAGTACCATGCTGTCTTGATGATGACAGCTTTGTAATAGAGCTTGAAGTCCGGAATTGTGATGCCACCAACTTTGGCTTTGTTTTTCAATATCCCTTTGGCTATTCGAGGTCTTTTCTGGTTCCATATAAATTTTAAAATTATTTGTTCCATTTCTTTGAAAAAGATGGATGGTACTTTGATAGGAATTGCATTAAATGTGTAGATTGCTTTCGGTAGCATAGACATTTTCACAATACTTATTCTTCCAATCCAGGAGCATGGAACATTTTTCCATTTCTTTGTGTCTTCCTCAATTTCTTTCATGAGTACTTTATAGTTTTCTGAGTATAGATTCTTAGCCTCTTTGGTTAGGTTTATTCCTAGGTATCTTATGGTTTGGGGCGCAATTGTAAATGGGATTGACTCCTTAATTTCTCTTTCTTCTGTCTTGTTGTTGGTGTAGAGAAATGCAACTGATTTCTGTGCATTGATTTTATATCCTGACACTTTACTGAATTCCTGTACAAGTTCTAGCAATTTTGGAGTGGAGTTTTTTGGGTTTTCCACATATAGTATCATATCATCTGTGAAAAGTGATAGTTTGACTTCTTCTTTGCCGATTTGGATGCCTTTAATTTCCTTTTGTTGTCTGATTGCTGAGGCTAGGACTTCTAGTACTATGTTGAATAGCAGTGGTGATAATGGACATCCCTGCTGTGTTCCTGACCTTAGCGGAAAAGCTAAGTTTTTCTCCATTGAGGATGATATTTGCAGTGGGTTTTTCATAAATGGCTTTGATAATATTGAGGTATGTGCCCTCTATCTCTACACTTTGAAGAGTTTTGATCAGGAAGGGATGCTGTACTTTGTCAAATGCTTTTTCAGCATCTATTGAGAGTATCATATAGTTCTTGTTCTTTCTTTTATTGATGTGTTATATCACATTGATTGATTTGCGGATGTTGAACCAACCCTACAGCCCTGGAATAAATCCCACTTGGTCATGGTGAATAATCCTTTTAATGTACTGCTGAATCCTATTGGCTAGTATTTTGGTGAAAATTTTCGCATCTGTGTTCATCAAGGATATTGGTCTAGAGCTCTCTTTTTTGATGGGATCCTTGTCTGGTTTTGGGATCAAGGTGATGCTGGCCTCATAAAATGAGTTTGGAAGTTTTCCTTCCATTTCTATTTTTGGAACAGTTTCAGGAGAATAGGAATTAGTCTTCTTTAAATGTTTGATAGAATTCCCCCAGGAAGCCGTCTGGACCTGGGCTTTTGTTTGTTTGGAGATTTTTAATGACTGTTTCAATCTCCTTACTGGTTATGGGTCTGTTCAGGCTTTCTATTTCTTCCTGGTTCAGTTGTGGTAGTTTATATATTTCTAGGAATGCATCCATTTCTTCCAGATTGTCAAATTTGTTGGCGTAGAGTTGCTCATAGTATGTTCTTATAATTGTTTGTATTTCTTTGGTGTTAGTTGTGATCTCTCCTCTTTCATTCATGATTTTATTTATTTGGGTCCTTTCTCTTTTCTTTTTGATAAGTCTGGCCAGGGGTTTATCACTTTTATTAATTCTTTCAAAGAACCAGCTCCTAGTTTCCTTGATTTGTTCTATTGTTTTTTTGGTTTCTATTTCATTGATTTCTGCTCTGATCCTTATGATTTCTCTTCTCCTGCTGGGTTTAGGGTTTCTTTCTTGTTCTTTCTCCAGCTCCTTTGGGTGTAAGGTTAGGTTGTGTACCTGAGACCTTTCTTGTTTCTTGAGAAAGGCTTGTACCGCTATATATTTTCCTCTCAGGGCTGCCTTTGTTGTGTCCCACAGATTTTGAACCCTTGTGTTTTCATTATCATTTGTTTCCATGAGTATGCACTTTTTTTTATCTGGCTTCTTTCACTCAGCATAATTATTTTGTTATTTGTCCATGTTGCCACATGTATCAGTGGTTCCTTCCTTTTAAGTGCTAAATGGTATTTCATTGTTGGATGTACCACAATTTATTTGTCTGTTGACCTACTAATAAAAATCTGGGTTGCTTCTTGATTTGACTATTACAAATAAAGCTAAGAAAAGAACTTTCAAATCTCTGAAATGCAGGAAAATTTTTTTTTTACAATATGCTATGAATTTTATTTATTATGGGTCTAGCAAAATATTTGTTGTTCTAAGTAAAACTAAACCTTTGTGGTTTCCAAGAAGCTTGGGTTTTCCACTGGTATGGACTGGTAAGCCTTTTGTAAATGAAGAGCATGATAAATTAAGAGCCAAAAAAAGCTAATTTTCACTTTAATAATCCTACTTAGGATTATTAAAGAACTTAGGCTAAAGAATCTATTTAAAAAAGAGAGAAAAAGAAAAGGTAAGCTGATGAAGATAAGTTATTCAGACCTTTCTAGAACAGTAAAACTCAGCAATGATCTAAACATATAATAAGGAAATATTGAAAAAACATGAGAGAGTGTTTCAAATATAACATCTATTCAAAAAAGCATAATATAAAATTATGTCTGGATTATTATTATAACCATGTAAAATTCATATATGTTTGTGGATGAGGGAACTTAAATTATTAATGTGTTATAGTTATATAATTGTGAATAATTTTTTACAGTCTTTATTTTTGTCATAAAACTTGTATAATAATAAACATCAGGAGGAAACAGTTGGCTGCTCTTAAATCACTAAACCTATAAGCTTCTTCTCCTTGCTGATATGCAAAGCTGGGTGTATCCATCTGACCCATTCTCTATCATCAGTGAAATAAAGCAGGATATTGTCAGAGGCCCAGTCTAATCTACCTCATATGTATTGCTACACTCAGACAGAACCGGGAGGCTTGTGTTAGAAAGTCCTCTCTAGGGGCACCTGGGTGGCTCAGTCCTTAAGCATCTGCCTTCAGCTCAGATCATGATCCCAGGGTCCTGGGATCGAGCCCTACGTCAAGCCCCATGTTGGGCTCCCTGCTCGGCGGGAGGCCTGCTTCTCCCTCTCCCATTCCTCCCATTTGTGTTCTCTCTCTCACTGTGTGTCTCTCTGTAAAATAAATATATAAATTCTTTAAAAAAAAAAAAAGAAAGAAAGTCTTCTCTACACTGGGAATCTTCTTTCAACTGAAAGCATATACATATAAATGAAAAAGATGGAAAATACCAAGTTGTGATGAGGTCTCATCTACCTGCTGATGGCTGTATGATTTGGTTCTACTGCTTTGGAAAATTGTTTTGCATTTTCTCATAAAGAACCTACTGTATACATTATGGCCATAAATCCCCCTTCTAGGTCTATACCCAATAGAAATGCATATATATGTTCAGCAAAGATATGTACTGGTATGTTGACAGCAACAGTATTTGTAATAGCCCCAAACTGGAAACTATTCCAGTGCTCAACAGAGAGTGGATGAAAAAAATTATGGTAGAGACACACATAAGACACATAAGAATCCCTAATGACAAGTGAATGAACAATTTACAATTACATATATTCATATAACTGAATGTCACAAATGTTGAGAAATAAGCCAGATGCAAAAGTATAAATACTATACAATTCCATTTAATAAGTACAAAGTCAGGCAAAATTAATCCATGCTTTTAGGAATTAGGATAATAGTTGTCCTTAGTGGTAGAAAGGGAGATACTGAAAGAAGCATAAAGAGACTTCTGGGTGCTTAGCATGTACTATTCATTGATCCAAATGCTGGTGACATCAAGTGTGTTCAGTTTGTAGAAATTCATCAAGCTATATATTTATATGTACTTTTCTGCAATGTATATTATACTATAATAAAAGTTCCTCTGTAAAGTCAATAAGTATTATCAAAAGCTTTGAGAGTGTTACCAGGAGCTTTCTTTTTTATGTAGATACTGAAAAGAGGCCAGTTGGCAGAGTTAGGATAGTGTTGTGAATTTACAATGAACTAGAATATCAGGGTTATATAGCACAGTGCATCTGGGGAACTTTGTAACCAGCCAGGAATGGTTATTGCTAGTCACAGAGCTGAAAGCTCTCAATAAATTTTGTTTCCTCCATTGCACACTGTCTGATGATTGGCAAAGAAATAAAATATAGAATCAAGGAGGCCAGAATGCCCTCTGTGAGAATAAAATCTATTGCCAATATGGCACACAGCTGCACCTCCATCCAAAGTTGTACGGTGCTGATGAGAGGTCCAAGCTGCTATACGACTTGGAAAGCTAGTGTACATCCTTTTGCCAGAAGCACAGTTAGAAAAAGCAAACAGAAAACATGCTTTCACTAAGATTCCCAAAAGAAGGAAGGAAAACTCTTCTCCAACCAAGAGAGGAGAGGAGGGAGGAAGGGTATCAGCTTCTCATCTGGCTAAAGATCAGCTCCAGGAAGCAAAGGAGAAATTGTCTATCTGCTTGAAGAAGTATTATTTTTCCTTAGTCCTCACTGAATGTCCAAGAACTACTGGGTTCTTGGAAGTTTATTTAGGGGAAGCAATGTTGCCCACACCTTAAGTTACTGATCAATTTCAGCATAACTTAAAGTAGGCTTACCAATGTTCTATTCTTCCTAATGTGATGCAGCAAGAAGCAGCCCACCACCAGCTGTTTGGTATTCTTACTCCAAGAAATGAACCTGAATCTAGTCAATTCTTTATATTCAAGCATCTGAAGGAAACACAGGGTAGAAAAAGGGTGTTAAATGACATTATAAAGATACCGTAAGCCAAATCTAGAAGATGGGAAATTCTACAAGGAAATTAACCTGGTTTTCTCAATAAATAGAGACATTAAAGGGGAAGGGGAAACTTGCAAATTTAAAAGAGATTTATAAGCCATATCAGGAAAATGTAAAGCTTGGCATTTGAATCCTCAATCAAACAAGCCAACCATAAAAAAGACATCTTTGAGGAAATCAGGGGGATTGACCATAAGCTGAATATAAGGTAAATTTAATGAACTATTATAAATTTTATTTTAAGTGATAATGATTATAATGTTTATGTTTTTTAAACATCTCTATTAGTGACTCACACTAAAGTGTTTATCTGATAAAAATAACACAAAGTGTAGCTTTCCTTAAAAATATTCCAGCAAGGGGCACCTGGGTGACTCAGTGGGTTAAAGCCTCTGCCTTTGGCTCAGGTCATGATCCCAGGGTCCTGGGATCGAGCTCCACATTGGGCTCTCTGCTCAGTGGGGAGCCTGCTTTCTCCTCTCTCTCTCTCTGCCCACTTGTGATCTCTGTCAAATAAAATTTTTTTTAATATTTCAGCAAAAAATAAATGAAACTACTTTAAAGTCAGGCAGAATATATGAAATAAAATAAATTGGCAATAATTGTTGAAGCCAGGTGATGGGAGTGGAGATTCATTATATTATTTTCTCCATCTTTGTGTATATCTTAAATTTCCCATTTTTAATTTTAAAAATAATAAAGGAATAAATTAGAGTTCTGACAATTGGCCTGGAGCAATTTTCATGATTTCTTATTGAGTGAAAAGAGCAAGAGGAAGTAAACTGCATATAGCAATATAATAAACAACCCATTTCTGGAAAATGATGACCTGTTTTGTAATATATACACATACATATTTTACATAAATGTTATATAAATACACACATAAATACATATGTATATATAAACATATATGTATATATAGACACATATATGTATGTTTACATGTGACTTTATAAGATGAGCACTGTGAATTATTTGCAAGGGCACAAGCTAAATTATAAACATGGAGTAGCTGGGGGTAGATGCTGTTATGGGTTGGGAAAGAGTAGAGAAAGCTAGATGAAGAAAAATACTTCACTTTTAAAAAAAAGGTATTATGGGGGCACCTGGGTGGCTCAGTCATTACATGTCTGCCTTCAGCTCAGGTCATGATTCCAGCATCCTGGGACTGAGCCCTGGGACTGAGCAGGGAGCTTGTTTCTCCCTCTATAGCTCCCTCATGCTTGTGTTCCCACTCTCGTTATCTCTATCACAAATAAATAAAATCTTAAAAAAAAGTCATTATGCAGCATTACCTTGGTCCCCAAACCAGACAAAGACCCCACCCAAAAGGAGAATTATAGACCCATATCCCTGATGAACATGGACGCAAAAATTCTCACCAAGATACTAGCCAATAGGATCCAACAGTAATTCAAAGGGATTATTCACCACAACCAGCTGGTATTTATTCCTGGGCTTCAAGGGTGGTTCAATATCTGCAGATCAATCAACATGACACACATGACATTCATAAAAGAAAGGACAAGAACCATATGATCCTCTCAATTGATGCAGAAAACCATTTGATAAAATATAACATCCTTTCTTGATTAAAACTCTGTATCGTGTAGGGAGAGAGGGCATATATCTCAATATCATTAAAGTCATCTATGAAAAGCCCATAGTGAATATCATTCCCCACGGGGAAAAACTGAGAGCTTTTCCCCTAAGGTCAGGAGCATAACAGGGATGTCCACTCTCACTGCTGTTTGTTCAACATAGTACTAGAAGTCCTACCCTCAGCAATCAGATAGCAAAAAGAAATAAAGGCATCCAAACTGGTAAAGAAGAAGTCAGCTCTGGCTTTTCACAGATGACATGATACTCTATGTGCAAAACCCAAAGGATTCCACCCCTATATTGCTAGAACTCATATAGGAATTCAGCAATGTGGCAGGATATAAAATCAATGCACAGAAGTCAGTTGCATTTCTCTACACTAACAATGAGACAGAGGAAAGAGAATTCAAAGAATTGACCCCATTTATAATTGCACCAAAAACCTTAAGACACCTAAGAATAAACCTAACCAAGGAGGTAAAGGATCTATGCTCTGAAAGCTACAAAACACTTATGAAAGAAATTGAGGAAGACACAAAGAAATGGAAAAACAGTCCATGCTCATGGATTGGAAGAAAAAATACTGTTAAAATGTCTATGCTACCCAGAGCAATCTACACATTCAAAGCAATCCCCATCAAAATATCACTGACATTTTTTACAGAGCTGGAACACATCAGCCTAAAATGTGTATGGAACCAGAAAAGACCCTGAGGAATGTTGAAAAAAGAAAATCATAGCAGGTGGCATGACAGTTCTGGACTTCAAGCTCTATTACAAAGCTGTAATCATCAAGACAGTATGGTACTGACACAAAAACAGACACGTGGGTCACTGGAACAGAACAGAGAACCCAGAAATGGATGCCCAATTCTATGGTCAACTCATCTTGGACAAAGCTTGGACCGGTGGAAAAAAGACAGTCTCTTCAACAAATGGTGCTGGGAAAACTGGACAGCCACATGCAGAAGAATGAAACTGAACCATTTTCTTACATATACACAAAGATAAACTCAAATGGATGAAAGACTTAAATATGAAACAGGAATCCATCAAAATCCTAGAGGAGAACACAGGCAACAATGTCTTCGACTTCAGCTGCAGCAACTTCTGGCTAGATACGTATCCAAAGGCTAGCAAAAAAAGACTTCAATATAAAAAGCTTCTGCAGAGCAAAGTAAACAGTCAACAAAACTAAAAGACAACCTGCAGAATAGGAGAAGATATTTGCAAATGGGCTTATAAGATAAAGGGCTAGTATCCAAGATCTAAAAAGAACATATCAAACTCAACACCTGAAAAATAAATAATCCAGTCAAGAACTGGAGAGAAGAAAGGAAAAGACTTTTCTCCAAAGAACACATACAAATGGCCAATAGATACTTGAAAAGAATGCTCCACATCACTTGGCATCAAGGAACTACAAATCAAAACCACAATAAGATATAACCTCACACCAGTCAGAATGGCTAAAATGAACAAGTCAGGGAACAACAGATGTTGTTTGTGTGTGTGTGTCTGTGTGTGCATCTCTGTGTGTATATGTATAAAAACACAATGAAGTACTTCTCAACCATTAAAAAGGATGAAATCTTACCATTTACAACAATGTGGATGGAACTGGAGGGCATTATACTGAGCGAAATAATCAGAGAAAGACAATTATCACATGGTTTCACTCATATGTGGAATATGAGAAACAGCACAGGGATCATAGGGGAAGGGAGGGAAAACAGAATGGGAAGAAATCAGAGAGGGAGACAAACCATGAAAGACTCTTAACTACAGGAAACAAACTGAGGGCTTCTGGAGGGGAGGGGTGTGGGGGGCTGGGGTAACTGGGTGATGGGCATTAAGGAGGGCATGTGATATAATGAGCACTGGGTGTTTTATGCAACTGATGATTAACTGAACTCTACAGCTGAAACTAACAATGTCCTATATGTTGGCTAACTGAATTTAAATTTAAAAAAGACATTATGCTATGACTCAGTGCATCGATTTGTATGAAATAATATAAATGAATGTACTTCTACATGTACAAAGAAAGTTGTTTTTAACTTAAAAAAATACCAAAATCTGCTCACATTTCTGGAACTCAGTTCTGGCACTGGAGCCTAGTGGCTCTAGTGAAACTCTGCAAGTCTGCGCGTAAACTAGGAGAGAACAAACCATGAGCTCTCACAGCGATGTGCAGTGAGCTGAAGAGAAGCAAATAGAAATGGGTGTGTGGTAGGGTGCTTGGGACGGGGGCTGACTGGAAATCAATACTTCAAAAATACACCAAAACACTCACCACTGTGGTGTAGTCATGGATGGCAAGGAAACAAAATGAAATGTCAGTTGAGCATACAAGAGAAAAGGAATATCTTTTTCAGAGCCCAAGTGTCAGGCAGAATGGGCACTAGCATGAGGTAGTATTAGGGCAGAGGGAAAGCACTGCCCTAGGAATCAGGGGCCCATTGTTTACACTTCATCTTGCCTCATACGCATACCAACTACGTGACCTTGGAAAAGAAACTTGACTTATTGGCCTCAATTTCTACACATGTAAAAATAAGAATAAAAAGAACACCTCACCTGTGATGATCAGATGACAGAATATGCATCTAGTTTACTTTAAAAAGGGCTGTACATTTGGAAGTGCCAAAAAGATTGCTTGCACCCCCACACACATATGTACACACTTCACCATTCATACATACATTCCCATAAATATACACAACTGACATATATAAATGCTGTGTATATATATATATGTGTGTGACAGCAACAAAATGTTCCTCCCCACTTACAGATGGGAAGGCCATGGCTTAAAGGCCTCAAAAAGCTAAAGGTCATATAGTAACCAATTATAATGCTATTGGGATCTAACACGAGATAATCATACTTTTTAAGTAGTCTCTTTCATAGTTATTAAATATTATTTCTGATCTGAAAAGGGGTCTGTAATCCTTGACCTGAAAAACTTCTAAACCCAGCTGCTGTGGACAAAATTATGTCCACCCCTAAAATTCCTATGTTGAAGCCCTAACCTACAACATGATGGTATCTGGAGATAGAGCCTTTGGGAGGTAACTAGGTTCAGATGAGGTCATGAGGAGGGGGCCCTCATGAGGACTAGTGTCCCCATAAGAAGACAGCCCAGGGAGCTTGCTCTTTAACTCTCTGCTATGTGAGAACACAATGAGAAGGCAGCCATTTGCAAGCCAGAAAGAAAGCCCTCACGGGGAATGGGAACCCAAACACCTTGATCTTGGACTTGCCAGCCTCCAGAACTCTGAGAAAATAGGGGTCTGTTGTTTAAGCCACACAGGCTGTGCCATTTTGTTACAACAGCCCAAGAAGTCTAAGACACCAGGTCAGGGTTCTCTAAATGAGCCTTTTGCAATATTCTGAAATTCCCACATCATGACTCTGTCACATTGTATGGTTAGTGCCACTTCTAGCTGTGTGGCCTTGGGCAAGTGACTTAAAGCTTCCTTGTGCATCTGTTTCCTTTTCCGTGGGATAATAATGGAAGCGAGCTCAGAGGACCTTCCCTCATTGTGTTGTCATGATTCTGTGATAAAATACATGACCTCACCTAGAAAAGTATCTGGCAAATAGTCAACCCTGAGAAAACATGAGAAGCTGTCATTGTTACTGTTATTTTTTATTGTTGCCTGTCTACTCAGCTGAATTAGAAACTTCATAAGGGCCTAGGGACCTTAATTATCTTGCTCTCAATTGTCACCCTAAGAACAAAGATGGTAACTCAGCCATAAATAAAAATTTGCTAAATGAACAACTAAAGGATGAGAAAAGAAAGAATGAGTCAGTGCGAGGGAAAACACTTCCAGGAAGTACATACTGCACCTATAAATAGAAACAAAAGCTATTTTCTCAGAGATTTTAAGCAGAAATTTATAAGTTGCAATTTAATTGATTCAACGCACAGCCAAAAAGATGAGGAAAGAACAGTATAATATTCTTGTGCATAATAAAATACCCACCACAGAATGGTTGGGGGTGTGCTCCGTCCCAAAGCCCATTAAAGCTGCTTGAATAACTGCCGTGTGGATTTTGGTTTTTCATTTAATTTTAATAAAATATTTTACTGGAGGAAGTTTGGGGTATAATAGCAATGAAGTGTGTCTACTGCTTTAGGTGACATTTCATTTCATTTCTGGACACGTATGGAGATGAATGTACTAATCTTAATGCCTGGGAATTTGGGCTGCTGGTTATCCAAAAGTGAAATGCCATGTACAAAAACTTATTTTTTATTGTTTAATATCCAACCGTCTGCCCAGCAAATCAGAATGACACAAACAATAGTGATTTCAGGACAGAGCCCCCGCATGCATTATACAAAATGCATCTCATTTGGAACTTCGGTCCTACTCTTGATGAAAGATCAATGAAAGTGTGAACTTTAAAATATTCCTCATTGCTTCCTGAACAAGGGTGATTATGAGCCTTTAATTTTGTTTTGACTGAAATCATAAAGCAAAGGCAGGAATATATTGCAGAGCTGAAGCCACACCATCTGCATAAACAAGCCATATCTCTAGGCAAACCTTTTATAGCCTAAATAAGTCTAGAAGACAATGAGAGCAGTAAGTAAGTTAGATTTAAAAGCGAGATGGTGATCTGTGGCTCAAGGAAGTCGGAGCAGACAGAGAGCCTGTTCGTTCTATTACCAGGACCATGGTTGACAATTTTTCAACCTTATCACATATCTCAAAACCTCAGAGCATAATTCCCACCCTGGACTAAATTGCTTAAAGAAATTTAGCAACATCACTCTGCTCCTTTGAAGGACAAATAAGTTGCTCAAATGCATAACTTAGTCTCCCCAAAATAAGGAGGGAAGAAAATGCTCTTCTGGCCCATTCTCGATAGCCTTCGATGAGATAGCCAAGATGAAGCTCCCCAGAGATTTCTTACATGACTGTTTATTTTGGATAATATCTACCTGTCATCTCTGTCAGACACCACCCACCCTGCCCCACACCAATCCTTATGGAAAAGGATAAAAGAACACATTCATGAAATCTTCAAGCATATGTGCTTGGGGAGGTCAAGTCACGTTGGAGGGAGAGTCCCAAAAGTTTATTTCTCCTCCTCTGAAAATCCACAGTGGCTATTCCCTGGTGGTTCCAGTATCAAACTTCTGAGCTAAGCTAATTAGATAACATTTTGATCATTCCGCTTAATTTCCTTATGAAAAGGCACTCCTGCATTTTGCATATATTTGTTCAACAGTATTACCTTGAAGCTCTGGCCATGCCACATTGGGGATCATTTCAAAAGAAGTATTACCTTCTCTCTTCTAGTGACACTTCAGGTCTCCCCTTGGTACCACCATTTAGACACAGGGCTTTAAATAATATCTATATGCTGATGATGCCCAAATGCATATCTCTCTCCATCCCTGACTTCTGCTTCAGTTCCAGACTTTTATATCAAATTTCCCATTTGATGTCTCCATTAGGATGAAGACCAGGAATTGCAAACATAAGGAATCACAAACATAAAAACAGCACTCTTGATTTCCATCTTACACTTGTTTCTCTTACAGAAGTCTGCTCACTTGCATTTAGGATTCATCCTTGATTATGCCTTTCTTTCTCCATCAGCAATCCCTGATAGCTGGTCTCTCCAAAATAAATAGTAAACAAGCAAAACCTAAATCAATGTGAATTAACCAAGTGGTAAGTGTCATGAAAGACTAAGAAATAGACTGATATGAGCGGAAGGAGTGAGGTCCTACTTTTGATAGGCAGCAAGGAATACCGTTTAAGGAAGGTGACAATTCCACCATCTGGATTTCTGGTTGCAGATGTGCATGGAAAGATCTCAGAACCAGCCATTCCAGCAGAAAGAAGAATGATACTAAGGCAAGAAGGAAGGCTGGTTTGGCTACGGGGACATGGGGAAAGTACTGCAAAGGGAGATGGGAATCAATTTATATAGGTATTTTAAGCCAAAATCAGAAGTCTGGAGTTATCTAAATCCAGTATCAAGTCATCAGCAGGCTTTAACTTGGAAGGTGACTTGATGGAAAGAAGGAAGGAAGAGAGCAAAGACAAGAGGAAAACCTTAAGAAAGCAGGATGAAAAGAAAACCCAAAATCAGAGTAGTAATTGTGACCACTGATTAGAAAAGAGCCCACAGGAGGCTGGGTCTGCAGAGCCTGCCAAGAAGCTATGGGTAGAGGCTTTACCTTACATCGGGAAAAGGAGATAATGTCCTAGGGCAGGAAGAGGCAGGAAGCTAAAGAAAATAAGAATTCTGCATAAAGCAAAGTCCTAGGAAGGACTTCCTTCTCTGGAGAGAGAGGACTAGAAAAATTCTACCCATCAGCTCAGTAAAGGGGAAAAAAAGCTTACAAATTGCTGGGAATCTGGGTGGAAAACAAACAAAATCTTCCATGAAATTGAAACCCAGATATGGTATTAGAAGTTATAATGCCCAAGGAATATAATAAATTCAAAAAGGAGAATATTATCAAAACCTCTCTAGTACTAGGGATCCCCTGAAGCCCAAGCAAAAGTAAATGCAAAATTGAGCCACAAGGGAGTACGTGACTTACATGGGAAAAGCAATCCCAGTTTAAAAGGAGCTTGCAGTAAAAATTTACAAAACCCCCCAAGAAATGAAATTACTTGAAGGAGAACAGCAGACATAACCATTAGTAGATTTAACACCACATGTTCTACAGTAGCTGACAAAATACTCTGAAAGAGATCATAAGAACCAAAACTAAACTGGAAGAGCTGAGAACTAGGAAAAAAGAGACGAGTCAAAAACAAACAAAACACATATTACCTTTAACTTAAAAAAAAAAAAATAGCTTTCCCCAAACAATCCACAAAACAATGCTAGAGGCCTCAGACTTCCTGACTTCAAAACGTATTACAAAGCCAATAACTGAAATAGTGTGGTAGTGGCATAGAGATGACATACAGACCAATGAAACAGAACGGCCCCTAAACAAACCCACACATACAAAATGCTAACTGATCTTTGACAAGGGTACCATCACTATACAATGGGGAACGGACAGTCTCTTCAACAAATGGTGCTAGGAAAACTGGATATCTACAAGCAAAAGAATAAAATTGGATTCTTATCCTATACCATACACAATAATCAACTCAAAATGGATTAAAGATTTACATGTAAGGGCCTGAAACTATAAATAAAACTCCTAGAATAAAATATAGGGGAAAGCTTTGTAACATTGGTCTTGCCGATGATTTTTTGGATATGACAACAAAAGAACAAATAAACAAGTGGGAATACACAAAGGAAATCACCAACAAAGTAAAAAGGCTTCAGCCCACAGAATGGAAGAAAATATGTGTAAGCCACATATATAAGGGGCTAATATTAAAAATATATAAGGGACTCCTACAACTCTAGCAAAAAAGACATTAACCCGATTATAAAAATGGATGAAGGACCTGAATAAGCATTTTTCAAAGATGGCCAACAGGTATATGAAAAGATTCTCAACATCACTAACCATCAGGAAAATGCATTCAAAAATCACAATGAGAGTACCTCACATCTGTTAAGATGGCCAGTCTCAAAAATCAAAACAGAATAACAAAAAATAACAAGCATTGGTGAGGTTATGGAGAAATTGGAATTTCTGTGTGCTATTAGAAGAAATGTAAAACAGTACAGCTGCTGTAGAAAACAGTATGGAGGGTCCCCCAAACACTAAAGACAGACCTACTATATGACCCAGCAATCCTATTCCAGGGTATTTATCCAAAGAATTGAAATCAGGATCTCAAAGAGATTATCTGCACTCCCATGTTCATAGCAACATTATTTATGACATACAAGAGGTGGAAACATCCTAGTGGCTGAGAACAGACGAATGGATAAAGAAAATGTGGTATATACAAAAAAAAAAAAAAATGGAGAACTATTCAGCTTTTCAAGAGAAAGAAATCCTGTTATATGCACCAAGTAAGTAGAAACAATCATCAGAAGTTATTATCAACAGTTATATGCCAATAAGCTTAGCAACCTAGATGAAATGGATGCATTCCTGGAAAATTATAAACTCCCAAAATTGAACCAGGAAGAAATCGACAACCTGAATAGACCGATATCTAATAACGAGACTGAAGCAGTGATTAAAAACCTCCCAAAAAACAAGAGCCCAGGACCTGACGGGTTCCCTGGGGAATTCTACCAAACTTTCAAAGAAGAAATAGCACCTATTCTCCTGACGCTGTTTCAAAAAATTGAAGCAGAAGGAAAACTTCCAGACTCTTTCTATGAAACCAGCATTACCCTGATCCCCAAACCAGGCAAAGACCCTACCAAAAAGGAGAATTTCAGACCAGTATCACTGATGAATATGGATACTAAGATTCTCAACAAGATCCTAGCAAACAGGATCCAACAGCACATTAAAAAGATTATCCACCATGACCAGGTGGGATTAATTCCTGGGCTACAAGGATGGCTCAACATTCGCAAATCAATCAATGTGATACAACAAATTAATATGAGGAGAGAGAAGAACCACATGCTCCTCTCAATTGATGCAGAAAAAGCATTTGACAAAATCCAGCATCCGTTCCTGATTAAAAAGCTTCAAAGTATAGGGATAGAGGGAACATTCCTGAACCTCATCAAATCTATCTATGAAAGACCCACAGCAAATATCATCCTCAATGGGAAAAAGCTTGCAGCCTTCCCGTTGAGATCAGGAACAAGACAAGGATGCCCACTTTCACCACTCTTGTTCAACATAGTATTAGAAGTCCTAGCAACAGCAATCAGACAACAAAGAGAAATAAAAGGTATGCTTCAAACGGATGAACTCTGAGGACAAAATGCTGAGTGAGTTAAGTCAGGCATAGAAGGACAAATACAGCGTAATTCTACTTCTAGGAAGTACCTAAAACAGTCAAACTCACAGAAGCAGAGAGGAGTATGGTGGTTGCCAGTGGCTGGGGGAGGGAGGAATGGGGAGTTACCATTCAGTGGTTATAGCGTTTCAATCATGCAAGATGACAAAGTTCTTGGACGTTTTCCATACAACACTGTGCCCATAAGAGACAATACAGAGCTAGGCACTTAAAATTTTGCCAGGAGGGTAGATTTCATGTTACATGTTTTTTAACCACAATAAAAGGTATCAGAGGCAAGTTTACATTTAAAAAAGCTGTTGTATTTCAAAAAAATTATTTGTTACAATTAAAAAACTCTATGAACAGATTATAGCAGATGAGAACCAGCTCAAGAGAAAATTAGGAAACCCCAAATATTGAGGAAATGACACAAACAGAAGCACAAACACATAGGAATATAAAATGCAGGAGGGATTAAGAAACATAGAACTTGAGGAAAAGCTGGATATATATCTAGTAAAATAACAAGAGAGAATGGTGAAAAAGCAGTATTTCGATCTGACTAATCACAGAATTCTGTTCTCCTGGACATAAAGTGTGCTCCAAGGGTAAGCACACACTGACAATTCCAAATATTGATAGGGTAGATAGATGAGGTTGGGAGACATCTTTTCAGTGGGCTGCAAGATACAATGTCAGGAGCAGGTACTGTATGACTTGGGTGGGGGTAGAAGAATGTGCAGCAAAGGATCCCAACCTTTTATTAACTCCTTAGCTTTTTTCCACACCTATCTTTCTTTATATAAGCAATATGCAGGGTTGGGGAGCTCTAAAACTAAAAGCACACACATAGGAGCACCCACTGTGACCGTGATGCTTTCCTAGGCAGTGGGAATAGAGTGAGTAAGACCTGATCTGTAGAGAATCAGAATGTCAGCGCCTGAGAAGGCTGGCACCCACGCCTCCTGATGTCTAGTTCAGAGCTCCTTCTGCTCTTTCTTGCTCCCTCATATTTCTGCAGCACTGTGTGCCAGCCATGACAATGATTGAGAGCTAAATAAAGGTATTTTAACCTCCTCTCGACCCTGGTTTGAGTTCCTAATGAAACGAAATACACCAGCCTCCCTCCGGTAGGGAGGGCTGCGCTCACTGCATTCTTTTGGCAGGAGCTTCTCATTTGGAATGGCTTGGGGGTCCCTGGACTCTTTGAAAGGATTGGTGGGGATGAGTGTCTGTGTTTTATGATTGTTGTGAAAAATCCTCTGCTCACAGCCTAAGGGGAAGTAAGACTGTGTGCAAAGTGGGGACCAAACAGTGCAGGCACCTGGGCGTGCTGGACCCTGCTGCCAGGCAGCCATGGACGCTGGCAGGGCAGCAGACACAAAGATCACACAGGGGGTGGCAGAAAATGGAAGGAAACACTGCAAAATAAAGAAGCCCTGCCACCCTCCACCCTCGACAAAAGGCAGAAATAATCTATGTAAACCCTTCTGCATTTAAGGGAAACCTGAATGAAAATTCAAGCAAATCAGCTTAAAAGATTTCTGATCGGGCAGCTCCCCCTCCAAGGCTGTGAAAAGGAAGTCCTCCTTTCTCCTGGCAACCATGCCTTGAGCTCCACTAGAGCCAGGGTAGGTGACTCCCCACGGGCTGAGGGACAGCCTTCATTTAGAGCTGCGGTCTGGGATGCTCCCTCTTGCCGCATTCGTGCAGGATCTTGCGAGTGAGTGGTAGTGCTGGTAGCAACAGCAAGAATCGTGGTGGCATAAGCTAGCCAGAACGGGCTCGGTACACTTCCAGGGGGATGACCCACAGAGGGGGGTACCCCTCAGAGGCCCTGTCAGGACTGCAGGACTATCCCTGCAGCTGCCCCAGCTGTCAGCCCAAATCAGAATTGCTTCAGATGAAAAGTGGCATCTCAACATGACCACATCCTCTTCCCAGGGCCCCACGTCCAGTGACTTGTTTTTGTGGAGAAGCAGAAAGGCCTGGGCCAGCTTCAGAGCTCCCCATGGGGTTGGTCTGCATCAAGGCTGCCTTCTCCTTCCACCCTGCTGCCTCCCCTCCTTCCTCTCCCAGAGCTCGTGGTCTCAAGAGCACTCCCTACAAAGTCTTGCACATCAATCTCCACCTCAGACGTGGCTTTCCGAGCAGCTCATGGCCTCCAACCAGTGCCATTTGGTGCTTTCACTTTTGACATTAATACATCTGGTGATCCATGAGACACACAGGTAGTGAATGAAGTTCTTACTCTGGTTAGATCAGAGGGTGCCCAGAGGTAATCTAACTGGCTTCGCCCAGTCTCATCTAGACACCATGTGTGCCAGATTCTGTGATGCCCCGATGCCTCTTTGAGGAAGGACTTGCTGCCCAGATGTGGGCCTACAAAGAACAGCCAGCCTCTACCTGTCAGCTCCTTCAGGGTCTGCTCAGCTGTAGAGAACGGCCCCCACTGAAGGTCATGCACCTTCCAGGACAGCCCACACTGAGTAAGAAGTGGGTGTGAAAGCCCAGCTACTTGGCCCAACACAAGACACCTCTGAGGGGCCACCCTTGCTCCCGAACTCCCAGCCAGGTTAGCCAAGGTTTTGTCAAACCTGAATCACAGTTGGGCATCTTCTTCTTCCCAGTCCTGCTCTTGCCCCTTCTATTCCTCTTGATCCCCCAAAAAACCATCACAGACCCCAAACTTCTTCTCAGTGTCTTCTTCTGGATAATTCAACCTGCAGTACCACATAACACCTCCCTTTTGAGGACAGCTTGTGAGGTGCTCACTTGACAAAGAAAGTACCAGAACACGACCAGCTGGGAAGAGCTCTTATCCATCTGGGAAGATGATGAGAAAAGATTTGGTGCTGCTGCCTCTGCTGGCCTCTTGATACACCAGCCAGTTGTAGGGTGACCCTTGTCTTAATTTGAGAGATGCCTAAAGTCAGCAGTCCATCATTTCAGGGAAGTCAGTGGAAAACCAGGGAAATTTTAGTCTAGATGTACATGAAATACGGGTAACAGACACAGAGCAGTCCTATCACATAGTGTATGGAAACAAATCTAAATGCTCTTGCTACAGTGGTTTTAACATTAATGGTATGTTGTATGCATCTACAATATTAAATTTTGTTATTATTTGGTAACACCTTAAAAAATGGCAACAAATATTTTGGCATTAATTTGCTCAAAAAATCAAAGGGATTGTATAATGGAAAATTAAATACTCTATTTGTGAGAAAGTTGATGACAAACCTATCAATTCCAAATGCTGACTGACACTTTTCATCTACTATGGGGCCCATATATCACTGATCCCACAAAAACCAGAAGATGAAAATCTGCTGAAGTATCTGTATTAGCTCCCAAGACTATGCTGGAACACGGTGCAGTTGTGGAAAATAAGCGGGAAAGAGAGATTTTCATTTAGGTCAAATAACTGCTGTTCTAAATCAACTTTATTCTATTAATTACTCTCATTAATTTATTGATTTCTATTTACTCTATTTATTAATCAATTTAATAAATTAATTTCATTCTATTTTTCTTGTGCACACCCAAAAAGTATAGACAGATATTAATGTGCTGGCTCCACTGGCAGAAAATCATTTTAAGTAATTAAATGATGCCATTTTAATATAAATGTAATCAGATGCTACCAACTGAAAAACAGTTATTTTCAATAATGATTCCTTTTTTCACATTTTAATTCATGGTACCAAAGTAAAGCACTTGGGATTTTATTCTATTAAAGGTAAACATCTGACATTACTAGAAGTGAGATGCAATTAAAAATTCAGTTAAATGGGGTGTCTGGGTGGGTCAGTTGGTTAAGTGTCCAACTTCGGCTCACATCATGACTCCAGAATCCTGGTATCAAGCCCCACGTCAGGCACCCCACTTAGAGGGAGCCTGCTTCTCCCTCTGTACCTCCCCCTGCTCATGTTCTCTCTCTCTCAAATAAAATCTTTAATATAAGTAAAATAAACTCAGTTAAATGAATCCCTGCTGCTGTAAATTCAGTTCTTAGTCCAAACTAAAGATAAGCTCCCCTTGCATAATAATTCAAGCACATTTTTTCTTTTAAGAGAGAACATACACACATGCATACACAGGGGTAGGAGCAGAAGGAGAGAGAGAGAGAGAGAGAATGCTAAAGCAGACTCCCTCTTGCAGAGTATGGAGCCCATCATGGGGCTGGACCCCACATCCCATGAGATCATGACCTGAGCCTAAACCAAGAGCCCGATGCTTAACCAAATGAGCCACCCAGGCACCCCAAGTACAAATTCTGATGGAACACAGTACCATGGTAAAACTACATTTTCTCTAAAACAACAACAACAACAAAAAAACTTATGGAGTGGAAATGTGCTCAGAATTGGGTGTAATACAATGTAATCTACACTTGCATTCATTTCAAAAGAGTAGCACTGGCTACAAGAGTCTATAAATATTAGTGTGTGTGTCTACTTAGAATAACTTAACTATACATTTTTTTGTGAAAAGTCTGCTTCTGAATACAAAGCAGTATGTATTTTCTTTTTTTTGCTGGCTGCCATAGTTGGATTTTTGAAAAATTTGAGCCTTCGTGTATCTGATGATGGTGTTGAACTCTTGTAACTCTCATAACTGATGATGGTGTTGAACGCTTTATAAACGAGCCTTCTAAATTTGGGTCATATTTCTCCAAATCAGTTTTGGAAAATTTGTTATCAACATTTTCAGTGAATGGAAGATCGAACTTCAGTTTCTCAGAATCTCAGCAAACTGGCATTATTGGTAACAAGGTTTAATAACAGCAAGACACTAAAATTAGTTCCCACAAAAGCAAGAAAAGAGTGAACAAATTAAATAATGACAACTCAAATGATGTGTAAGATTCAATTATTAAATTCTGTAATTACATCTGGAATATCCTAATTTGTAGAAAGAATTTTTTTATTAAGTTCCTATCTTTCATTGTACCAGACTAGGATAAAATCAAGAATTAAATTTTTGCAAAATATAAACTTGGCAAAATAGCGACAGCTAACTTGACAAGCTCTGCCTTACAAAAATACTTTTTGAAGAAAGGTTCTCTTAATGAAAGCAAAAGTACCCTTGAAACTACAATAGAATTGAGAATATCACCCACTTAAAATTTATTCTGATCTTATTAAGTATGCTACAGAAAGTATAGTCTCCAACATAATACAGTCTACAGAAAGGTTAATTGAAAGTTCACCTCAAATTTGTTAGCCATAAAATGCAAATTTAAAGAAAAATTCAGGTAATTTTTTTTTGTAGTTTAAATAGCAAGATCACATGGGAGGAAAAAAGCCCACATCTTCAGAAAAATACAGTGCCATGGTATGTGAGATAAATGTGTTTTAAGGAACTAATTTAAAGAGGTGAATAATGATTCTGATTTTTTTATGTTAACTTTTCAATATAAAGCAATTTTAAAGTTTATTCTAATGTACACACAAAGAGGTTATATATTTCAGGAAAAATTATGTTTAAGTAGTTCTTGAATGTAACTTTTATGGTTCCATCAACATAATGAAACCACTTTATCAGTCATTAAATAAACATTTCAAAAATATGTAGTTATTTTTAGTACCTCCTTTCACTCTCAAGAGAGTGTTCTGGTTTGAATGGTAAGTTCTACTGTCACCTTAATTACAAAGATATCAGGCTCTTCACACTTCAAAGAAAATGAGTGTTCTCTGACTCCCCCTTCTAAGGTCTTCTTCTAAGATCAAAGGTTCCCAAGATGTGAAGTCCTCTCAAAGAAAATATTAACTCTCTTCCCTAACGTTTTCAATGTACATAAGGATTTCTTTGGAAACCTATTACAAAGCAGATGCCTGCCCCTGCTCACAAAGTCCAGGATGGAGCCCAGGAGTATTTTACCCAAGTCCTCCTGTATTTTACCCAAGACCTCCTCATCTCCCCAACAGATTCCTGGAGATCCAAACCACACTTCGAAAAATGTACCTGGCCAATTCTCAAATCAACTTCTAGAAGCTTTTCTTGGCTTGGAGTTGAAATCTACATCTCTGAAGTCCCCCCCACCACTAGTAAGAACAGCCACAAAGAAGGAAAATGGAGCTCTCTTCCTTGTGATGGACCTTCAGATATGGGGAGACAACTGTCATTCATTTCTGGACATACCTCTTCTCCAACCTAATTACTTTAGTTATTTCAACTCTTCTTCAAAACATAAAACCCACACAACATAAATTCATATAATGTTATTGAGAATACAAGCTATTCCAACTAATAAAGATAAGGGTGAAATGGCTCAAAAATAAAGTGAGTGGAAACAAATATTTTAGCTAATGGTAAACTCAACAGGAGGCCACTGTATTAATCATTACAAGAAGAAGAAAGAGCAGGAAGATAAATAGGGTGGAAGAAGGAGAAGGAAAAAGAGGAAAAGGAAAAAAAAAATCCCTCCCTCTAGCTGTTGGTATCAAATGAAACGATGCTGATTACTCAGACATTCCCCTAACACATTCCAGTTTCTATTTATACTTCTTTGATCAAATATCTCCCACTTCCTGGAATATGAGCTGTATTCCTCCCCCAAAGCAACTATTTTCAAAACCATTCATCTTTCAAAATTCAGCTCATGGATTAGGTCCTCAAGCACCCAAGGAGAATTTACTCCTCCTCCCTCTGTGCATCCACTGTCCCCAAAGAGCCTTACAAGTCACCTTTTCCATCTGTTGACACATCTCTTATGGCATGTATACCTTCGAGTATGCTATATAACTTAGATATTATGTTCATTGCTAGTCATCTGTCTGTACTCTACTATAAGCTTCATGAGGGCATGGCTTTGGATTTATTTAAAACCCTATCGCCAGTACCTGAAAGAGTTCCAAGCAGACATCGGACCACTTAATATTTGTTGAATAAACAAAGCACTAAATTCATGTTTTTCCCTCTACCTATAAGAACTATAGGGCAAGAACTATGTCACATTTATCTCCCTAGATAATATAACATAGTATGCACTAAACAAATTTTTATGGAAAGAGAAAAGAAAGGAAAAAAAGAATAGATTATTTGACAACTGTAAAATAATGAGAACATTAAGGACTTATAGTGCTAAAGAAAGGGATCACATACCAGAGAGATAAGCTGGGTCTATCAAAGGCATCCTTGAATGTTCATAAAATACCTACTTATACATGTAATAAAGCATTGGATATGGATTAAACTAGGTATCTAGGCCCTTTCTAAATCTGGATTCCATAGTTCCCAGGTGTTAGAATTAACCTATCTCCAGCCAGCTTGCTTTTCTCCCTTTATCCACCCTCAAAGCTCCCCCTCCTTAGGTGGGTAAACTCACTAGCATGTTTTCTCCAAGCCCTGCACTATAATTCATTCAGAGCCAGAAACCTGGGCTCATTTACAGCCAATGCATGCTTTTGCAGAATCTCTTCATCCATTTTGGGTTGTTTTTTTTTTAAATGTATTTATTTTTTTCAGCGTAACAGTATTCATTGTTTTTGCATGCAATCCGTGCCCTCTCTAATACCCACCACCTGGTTCCCCCAACCTCCCGCCCCCCGCCCCTTCAAAACCCTCAGATTGTTTTTCAGAGTCCATAGTCTCCCATGGTTCACCTCCCCTTCCAATTTCCCTCAACTCCCTTCTCCTCTCCATCTCCCCTTGTCCTCCATGCTCTTTGCTATGCTCCTTGGGTTTTAATTCTTCTCTTAACACTGCTCATTCACCCTGTTTAGTCCAAAGACAGCTCTCCTTAACAGAGAAGACAAGAGAAATGGGAGGAAAGGAGTTCTGCTTTCTTCACATTATCCATCAACATCACACTATTGGGCTGAAGCAACCAGCCTCTTCCTTCTTGTTCTTACTCCAAAGTTAAAAGCCCTCCATTATCTGCCCTTTCCTTTTTTTTCCTCAAAGGCCTCAGAATACTCTGGCCTTTGTTCCTTCTGTTCTCTGTTACTGGCTCTTGCCTTTCTTTCACATAATCTTTGGCAACAGGCCTCTCTTTCCATTTTTTTCATGCATGCCCTTTCCAAATGTGAGTTTCTCAGAAGAGAGTGCTGCCATGTTAGCTCTAGACGCCTTCACTTTTCATCCTCAATATGAACAACATGTGTAATTGCAAGGATAGACTATAATTCTGACAGCTCACTCACCCCTTTGAATCCCCCCCTTCAATAGAATTATAATCATCTTTTCCTGAATTCATTGAAATCTGCTTTCTCTAAGAGCTGAGTAGTTTCTTAGCATTCCAAGCCTTCTTTCTGCTTGGCTAGCAGAAATCCTAAAATGACAGTTACTTCCTCACAAGAGTCCCATCACTTTCATGCTACCACGGGAGGGAGGTACAGAGGGCCAGAAAACCAGGTACTTCTATCTAACAATGGTCTCTTTACAATATACCAAGGGACCAAAGTAGATGGCAGTAAATAAAGTGGATTGCGGTAAACTGAAAATGTGACAAGTCCTACCAGTAAGTTCTGTGAGGATGAGCAAAGACTATTGAGTCATACAAGAGTTAATGGTATTCTATAGTCAGAGGTGTTCTATAAAACGGTGATTAAGTAGGGAGGAGGAAGAGTCAACATTTTCAAGGAAAGAAGACCAAGAGCTAAGAAAGCATTCCAACTGTTTTAGTGAATGGTAGAGCCCAGTAACCTAGTGGTTCTCCTTCCTTTACAAGATGCTACAGCTGAAGGCATTGCTGGTGATCAGCAGGCATTAAAAGACAGGTTTGACATCATTTGCCAGCCGTTTGGTTTGAGCCAGCAGCAAGTTTACCTGGTCTATCCTGACTGCTCCATCCCCCGAGGACAGAAACTATACCACTTATCTCTATGTCTCAACAGACTAGAATATAAATACTGTGTCTAAATTGATTTCTGATTTTTCCCAATTCATAATGTCCAATTTCAAATATTCCTCTTCTCTGTCTTTGTCATCTCAATACTAAAGCACAATTTCTGCTCCATTTTGGCACCATTATGGTTTCTAAAATATAAAAATTAAAATGTCTAACCAGTTCCTAATACAGTGTTGACCATTTTGTAGCATTTTGTAGAGAACAAAACAGTCCTCCCTCTGAGGACTGACTGAAAAATTCCTACAGGTTGGCTGTAGCAGTGTTCTTTGGGGAACAAAAGAAGGGCGGTCCTGAGCACATGCACACAATTCTAAGTGGCAAAGCAAAGGGGTGGTAAGCAGCTTGCTGGAGGATGTGAGTGTTGCAGCACCAGTACCTCTGTATCCTCTGCTCCAGAAATTGGCACAATGACTTGGCAATCAATGTAATGAAAATGGTCCTCCATTTGCCCTTATTCGCCTTTAAAAAGCCTCACTGTGGAGCATGTAATTCTGTGAGGAAAAAAATACCTTTTTTTTAATCCCTTTTAAGCTCCACTGTTAAAGGGTGGACTATTCAAAAAGGAAAGGATTCCAACACAGAGCTTCCTCCTGAAAAAAATGCCTAACATGTACTTATTCTCCCTGTAATCCTTGTGGTAACTTGAAAAGACATAATTTTTCTTCCTCTTGTAAATGTACCAGACAGCATCCCAATCTTATTTCATGCACATCTGTACAAAGCTAGCTTCTATATGCACTAGTTCACAGGGTTAAAAACAAAAAATCCATAACCTCTTTAAGATTTCCTTCTACCTGCTACGGTTCTAACACAATGCCTGCTACCGCCTTTGGCAACCTCTTCCGTAGGTCCAGCTAATCATCTGTTTAGTATCCTGAAAGTTAAAATTAAGCCTCTAGGCACTATCAATATGATTATGGGTTAAACTAAAATCAATACAAATTTTCAGTTAGTTCCCAAAACTTTGAATTTTAACTTAAGGTCTTCGTTGTCTTATAAATGCCAAGAATTTTATTTTGGAGGAATGTATGTCCACATTATACATACAATGTAATTTCCCCCAAGATGTTTTCTGAAAAACAACCAAGCCTTCAAGTTAAAAATAAGCTGACCGAAAAAAAATAAAAATAAAAATAAGCTGACCGAATTTTGTAACATCTAACAAAATCAATGTGAAGAAAAAATGTTGCTAGGTTTTCTACTTAATATGTTCAGGAACATAGGAAAATTCTCGCTACTGGTAAAGTCCATAAAACAAATGTGAGTGTTCAGGTCTATGCTAAGAATGGAATAAATCACCTGCCCCATATCATCAGTAACCATTCCCAGCAGTTTTCCATTTTCTTAGGATGAGTCACCGGGTGGGCTGCAGCTTTGCGCGTTTTCAAATCCATCCTCACAGAACCTGCTTCTCGGTTCCGGTTCAAGATGGCGGCGAGAAAGAGTCGGCCCTCGCCTGCTCCGCGGAACACACCACACTACACCCGTGCAGAGAACCACCGGTCCTGAAGTGGAACTGAGAGCACACGGAACGCTATGGAACAACCGCAGAGAGAACAGCCCGAGAGATGGAGACATGGTAAGGAAGGGAACCTCCATTCCACTCTGCCAGCGGCACTGGGGAGGGAAAGTGGAGGGGGGCGGTGCGCAGAGAATCAGGAAAAGAAAAAGCTGGGGTTTAAAAGAACTAGCAGAGAAAAGAGAAAAGCTACATCTCTGCCAAGCGGTGGAGGAGCAATAGGAAAGCTGCTCCAGCTCAGAGGGACCGGAGAAGAACACCATTTACGTTGCCAACCTACCTTACAAGCCCAGGCCGGAGCAGGTCGGGGACACAACGAGCAGCCGGTCGGACTTCCCTGTCCCCAGGGTCGGAAGCCCACCCCCGCCTGGTCGTTCCGCGTACAGATGAAGAAGGCGGGGTTTTAAAGGGCTCAGGAGCTGTTGGAAAGCTCCCTCGCCCTCTACTTTAAAAGCCCGGACCCAAGCAGCATCTGGGTGCTGCAAGGGGTGCCCTCGGGCGCCATAATTAGTGGGTCCCCGTGCCATAACTAGCGGGTCAGATCTCTAAAAAAGCTTGCAGCCTTCCGCAAGCCCAGGGTGTGCGGGCCCACACCTGCCCCGGTTGCGCTGTGGCACAGAAAAAAGGCCGGTGTTTAAAAGGGCCAAGGAAGTATGGCAGTGCTCCCCTTTCCCCACCGGAAGAACTCAGACTGGAGCTGGGTGTGACCACCATAAAGGGTGGGCCATTATTAGAGGGTCTAGTAGTCCCAGGGACCTTGGCAACTTCAGCAAGTTCAGAGCCCTCAAGCCCATACCAGCTCCATTGCACTGGAGCTTGGGAAAAAAGGCCACAGTTTAAAAGGGCTGAAGAACTGTGAAAATATTCTCTCCCCTTCCGACTTAGAGGCCCAGAACCGGGCAGGATTCAGCTCATTGTGAGCTTGGGACCTCAGTGTGCCCAGGGCCCACAAGCCCACACCAGCTTCCCTGTGATGCTAGGGCACAAAAAAGCAAGCAGTGATTTTGTCGGGGGGGGGGTAATTTTTACCTTATTTTATTTTACTTTTTAAAGTTTGTCTTTTATTGTTTGGGTATTTGGGGGGATGTGTTCTGGTTCTCTTTTTCTTCTTTTTTTTTTTTTTCTGTTACTATTTTTTCTTTATTCTTTCTGTTAAAAAGCCACAGTTTAAAGGAGTAAGTAGCGTATACAGTCACAGGTGCAGCCAGGCAGCAAAAATCACAAAGCATGCACAGTCTACAGGGGGGACATCATACACAACACCACTTCTTCACCTGTAAAAGAAGTAGCCAAAAAAAAAAAAAAAAAAAAAAAGAAGTAGCCATTTTGCCTAGTCCATAGAGCCAAATACAGAAAGTGGAGCAAAATAAGAGGCAGGGTAATATGCTCCAAATGGAAGAATAAGGGGGGGAATAACCTCAGAAAAGTAACTAGATGAAACAAATAAGCAATATGCCTGATAAACAATTTAAAATGATAATCATAAAGATACTCCTTGGGCTGGAGAAAAGAGTGGAAGAACTCCGTGAGACCTTCAGTAAAGAGGTAAAAAATATTTAAAAGAACCAATCAGAATTGAATAACAAATTAAGAAACAAACAAAAAACCACTAGAAAGAACCAGCAGTAGATTAGAGAATGCAGAATGTGTCAGTGATCTAGAAGATAGAGAATTGTAAAGCACACAAGCTGAACAGTAAAAAGAGGAAGGAGGAAAAAGAGGAACACTAAAAATTGAGGACTGATTAAAAAATCTCTTGGACACCATGAAGTGAACAAACATTCACATTACAGGGGTCCCAGAAAAAGAAGAGAGAATGGTATAGAAAAGTCATCTGAAGAAATAATAGCTGAAAACTTCCCAACCTGGGGAAGGAAACAGACACCCAAGTCCAAAAATCACACAGTTCCAAACAAGATGAACCCAAGGAAGTCTGCACATGGCACATCATAATTAAAATGTCAAAGGTTAAAGATAAAAAGAAAAATCTCAAAAGCAGCAAGAGAAAAAGAAAAAGTTACCTACTAGGAAACACTTATAAGACTATTAGCTGTTTTTTCAGCAGAAACTTTGCAAACCAGAACACAGTGGTGTGATATCACACCATATATTCAAAGTGCTAAAGGAAAAAAACCTACAACCAAGAATACCTGGCAAGATTATCATTCTAATTGGAAGGAGAGAAGAGTTTCCCAGACAAACAAAAGTTATAGGGGTTTATCACCACTTACAAGAAACGTTAAAGGGACTTCTTTAAGTGGAAAAAGAATTGGCCATAATTATAAGAAAAGGGGATATAAAATATGATAACATATGCATAAAATGTGGAGAAGGGAGTAAAAAGAGAAGAGAAAGGAAAAAAATTTTTTAACTTTCTTTTCTTTTTTTTTTTTATTTTCTTTTTTTAATGTGTTTGAATTTAAATGACCATCAAACTAATATGGACTGCTATTTGCTTAGGATGTTATATCTAAATTTCATGGTAACCACAAACCCAAAACCTGTGATAGATAGATACACACACACACACACACACATACATATAAGAAAGTGAAACAAAACACTGTAGATACTCATCTGTCACAAAGAAAGAGAATAAGAAAGCGATAAAGAAGAATCATAGAAAACAAATTTTTTAAATGGCAATAAGTATATACCTATCAGTAATTACTTTAAATGTATATGGACTAAAAGCACCAATCAAAAGACACAGAGTGGCAGAATTGGTTAAAAAAAAAAAAAAAAAAAAAAAAAAAGACCCATCTAAATGGTGCCTACGAGAGACTTACCTCAGACCTAAAAATGCATATATCCTGAAAGTGAAAGGATAGAAAAACATTTACCATGTAAGCGGATGTGAGGGGAAAAAAGGCAGGATAGCAATACTTATGTTAGACAAAATAGACTTTAAAACAAAGGCTGTAATAAAAGTCAAAGGGATTACAATGATAAAGGGATCAATCCAACAAGAAATTCTGGAGAAACTAAATATAAAGCACATAAAGCAAATATTAACAGACATAAAGAGAGAAATTGATGATAATACAATAATG
The DNA here is from genome assembly GCF_020171115.1 of Neogale vison. Lineage (NCBI taxonomy): Eukaryota > Metazoa > Chordata > Mammalia > Carnivora > Mustelidae > Neogale > Neogale vison. The sequence goes on along the minus strand of NC_058095.1, from coordinate 112,977,539 downwards.
ATAGGGAACTTTAACACTCCTCTTACATCAATAAATAGATCATCCAGACAGAAAATCAGTAAGGAAACAATGTCTTTGACACAATAGCCCAGATGGACATAACAGATATATATAGAACTTTCCATCCAAAAATGACCAGATATAGATTCAAGTGCACATGAACCATTTTCCAGAATAGATCACATATTATGCCATAAAACACACCTCAGTAAATTGAGACTGAGATCATACCATGCATCTTTTCCAAAAACAACAGTATGAAAATAGAAATAAATCACAAAGGAAAAAAACTAGAAAAAACAGACATGTGGAGACAAAACAATATGATACTAAACAACCAGTGGGTCATTGAAACAATCAAAGAAGGAAAAAAATACATGGAGACAAATGAGAATGAAAATACAATGGTTCAGAATCTCAGGAATAGAGCAAAAGCCATCCTAAGAGGGAGGTATATAGTAATACAGACCTCCCCCAAGAAACAAGAAAAACTTAATCTAATCTTACTCCTAAAGGAACTACAAAAAGAAGAACAAACCCCAAGATAAGTAGAAGAAATAATAAAAATCAGAGCAGATATAAATGACGTAGAGACTAAAAACACAATAGGAAAAAAAAATCAATGAAACCAAGAACTGGTTTTTTGAAAAGATAAAACTGACAAAGCCTGAGCCAGACAAATCAAGAAAAAAAGAGAAAGGATCCAATTAAATAAAATCTGAAATGAGAGAGTAGAAGTAACAACTGCTACCACAGAAATACAAAGGCTTATGATAATACTATGAAAAATTATATGCCAACCAACTGGACAACCTAGAAGGAATGAGTAAATTCCTAGAAGCATACCATCTTCTTCCAAAACTGAACCAAGAAGAAATATAAAATCTGAACAGACTGATTACATGTAACAAAATTGAACTGGTAATTAATTACCAAAAAACAAAAGTCCAGGAGTAGAGGGATTTACAAGTGAATTCTACCAGGCATTTAAACAAAAATTAATACCTGTTCTTCCTGGACTATTCTAAAAAGTAAAAGGAATTCTTCCAAATACATTGTGTGAGGCTAGCTTTACACTGATACCAAAATCTAAGACACCACATACACAAACAAAAACCACAGACTAATATCCTTTATGAACATAGATGCAAAAATCCTCAACAATATTAGTAAACCTCATACAACAATACACTAAAAAGATCATTGACCATGATCAGGTGGGATTTATTCCTAGGGTGTAAGGATGGTTCCATGTTCACATATCAACATGATATATCACATTAACAAAACAAGTGATAAAAATTATATGATCATCTCAATAGATGCAGAAAAAGCATTTGACAAGATTCAACATCCATTCATGATAAAAAAAAAACTGTCAACAAAATGGGGTTAGTGGGAACATACCTCAACCTAGTGAAGGCCATATATAAAAACCACGACTCGGGATGCCTGGGTGGTTCAGTGGGTTAAAGCCTCTGCCTTCGGCTTAGGTCATGATCTCAGGGTCCTGGGATCAAGACCCGCATTGGGCTCTCTGCTCAGCAGGGAACCTGCTTCCCTTCCTCTATCTCTGCCTGCCTCTCTGCCTACTTGTGATCTCTGCCAAATGAATAACTAAAAAAAATCTTAAAAAAAGAAAAACGCACCTAATGTCATTCTAAATGATGAAAAACTGAGAGCTTTCCCTCTAAGGTCAGGAACAAGGCAAAAATGTACACTCTTCCCACTTTTATTCAACACAGTACTAGAAGTCCTAACCACAGCAATCAGACAAGAAAAAGAAGAGGCACCCATATTGCTAAAGAAGTTAAACTCTTAACATTTGCAAACAACATAATACTATACATAGTATCCTAAAGATTCCACCAAAAAACTACCAGAGTAATAAATCCATAGAATGACATGATACAAAATTAATAACTCGAATTCATAGTATGTCTATACATTAACAACAAAGTTGCAGAAAGAGAAATTTTTTTAAAAAACTACTTAAAATTACACCAAAAAGAATAAAATACTTAGGAATAAACTTAACCAAAGAGGTGAAAGAGCTATTCTCTGAAAACTGTAAAACACTGATGAAAGAAATTGAAGGTGGCAAAAGTGGGAACATATTCCATGCTCAGACTAGAATTAATGTTATCAAAATGTCCATATTACCCAAATCAACCTATAGACTCAGTGCAATCCCTATCAAATACCAATAGAATTTCTTCACAAAACTAGAACAAATAATACTAAAATTTATATGGAACGACAGAAGACCTTGAATAGCCAAAACAATTTTGCAAAACAAGAACAAAGCTGGAGGTATCATAATTCCACATTTCAAGATATACTACAAAGTTATAGTAATCAAAACAGCATGATACTGGCACAAAAATAAACATATGGACTAATAGAACAGAATGGAGAGCCCAAAAATAAACCCACATTTATATGGCCAATTAATCTCTGACAAAGGAAGCAAGAATGCATAATGGGGAAGAGACAGTCTTTTTAATAAATGATGCTGCAAAAACTGGACAGCTACATGTAGAAGAATGAAACTGGACTACCTTCTAATACCATACAAAAAAATACACTCAAAATGGATTAAAGACCTAAACATGAGACCTGAAACCATAAGAATTCTAGAAGAAAACACAGGCAATAATTTCTCTGACAATTGCCACAGCAACATTTTTCTAGATCTATCTCCCAAGGCAAGGGAAACAAAAGCGAAAATAAACTATTGGAACTACATCAAAATAAAAAGCTTTTGCATGGTAAGGAAATTACCAGCAAAACAAAAAGACACCTTACTGAATGAGAGAAGATATTTACAGATGACATATCTACTAAGAGGTTAGTATCCAAAACATATAATGAGCTTATACAATTCAACACCAAAAAAGCAAAACCAGACCAAAACAAAACCAAGCAATCCAATTTAAGAAATGGGCTGAGGAGATACTTTTGCAAAGCAGATATATAGATGGTCAACAGATACATGAAAAGATGCTAAGCATTATTCATTATCCAGGAAATGCAAATCAAAAATTAGTCAGATACCACCTCACACTTGTTAGAGTGGCTAAAATCAAAACATGGGGCACCTGGGTGGCTCAGTCAGTTAAGCATCTGCCTTCAGCTCAGGTCATGATCCCGGGGCCCTGAGATCGAGCCCTGCATCAGGCTCCCTGCTCAGGGGGAAGCCTGCTTCTCCCTCTCGTGCTCTCTCAGTCTCTGTCACATACATACATACATAAATTTTTTTTTAAGATTTTGTTTATTTGTTTGACAGATCACAGGTAGGGAGAGGGGGGGAAGCAGGCTCCTCACTGAGCAGGGAGCCTGATGGGGGCTCGATCCCAGGACCCTGAGATCATGACCCGGGCTGAAGGCAGAGGCTTAACCAACTGAGCCACCCAGGTGCCCCCATAAATTCTTAAAAAAAATAAAATAGGGGGGGGACAAGATGGCGGGGTACTAGGAAGAGGCGTCTTTTCAGCTGGTACCCCAAAGTGAGCTGATTACCTACCAAAGAACTCTGATCACCCATGAAATCAGCCTGAGATCAGAATTATACACGTCTGGGTCTCTACAGGGGCAGAAGACGCCAGTGAGCAGGTAAAGCGGAATGGGAACGGGGGGACTGATATCGGAAGATAAACAAAAGGGGGAGGGAGCCACCAGAGGGGACCGGTGCAAAAGTAATACCCCGATAGGAGCGAGAGTGCCCTGCGTCTGGGGACCAGCATTAACTCGGAGACTGGTTGAAAGCACTCCAAAAGAGCAAAGGATCGCGGGGGCAAATTGTGGGAATCGGGGCGGCTAGGGACAGGGGCTTGAGTCCCCGGTCCCAGACGGCCTCCCCGGCGCGGAGGCAGAGAGAGTGCGGCGGAGAAACCGGCTCCTGGTCCCTAAGCCGCCAGCGCGCCCCAGAGCGCCGGGTTCCGGCTCCTGTGAGGGGATGGGAGCCGGTCTGCAGAACGCGCACTAGCCCTACCACAAAGCTTGAGATGCGCGTGCACATCGCTCCAGCTCTCCTGGGTTTCTAAGGCCCTGGGGCGCTTCTTGACCCGGGCCATTGTTTCAAAGTCTAAGCCGCGCGCCCGCGAAACTCTTCCCCGGACAGAGGCGCGCAAAAGCCCAGCCTGCGGCTTACGGACCAGCGCCCCGTTCTCAGTGCCCCAGACGCGCGCCCGACCCACAGCCGCCTCTGAAAAGAGGTACGCGCAGGCCGGGCACTCCCAGCCCCGGCCAGCGGCAAAATCTCAGTGTGCGATCGCTGCTTGGAACCTCTCTGGTGGTCAGGAGCTCCCAGACAGCCGCCACTGCCTTGGCTTTGGGGACGAGCAAAAGATCCTGCGCCCCCAGGGTCTTTAACTTGGAACCTGCACTGCCAGCGTCCAAGGGGGAATTTATTCAGCTTCTGCACCCAGACTGAGGCTTCTGAGACGGAGATCAGGAAGTGTTCCAGGGTGCACCTTGACTGCACCAGAGTTGATACATCCAGCTACATCTGTTCAGTCTTCTCCCACCAAAATGACTAGGAGGAGGAATGCCCAACAGAAGAAAAATACAGAGGATGGACCTTCCGCAACAGAGCTAACGGCTATCAACATAGACAATATGTCGGAAAGAGAATTCAGGCTAACAATTATCCAGGCAATAGCTAGGTTGGAGAAAGCCATGGATGACCAAACAGAATTGATTAGAGCCGAACTGAAAGCGACCAGACAGGATGTTCACAATGTTAGGGCGGAGCTTAAAGCTACCAGGGAGGAGGTCCACAATGCTCTCAATGAGTTCCAATCCAATCTAAACTCTCTCAAAGCTAGGGTAACTGAGACAGAAGATAGAATTAGTGATCTGGAAGACAAACAGATAGAGAGAAAGGATCAGGAGGAAGCCTGGAACAAACAGCTTAGATCCCACGAAAGCAGAATTAGGGAAATAAGTGATGCCATGAAGCGTTCCAACGTCAGAATTATTGGAATTCCTGAAGGGGAGGAGAAAGAAAGAAGTCTAGAAGATGTCGTGGAACAAGTCCTTCATGAAAACTTTCCGAATCTCGCGAATGAAACCAGCGTTCATGTACTAGAGGCTGAACGGTCTCCACCCAAGATTATACACTCCAAAAAAACATCACGACACCTGATAGTCAAATTGAGAAATTATAATTGTAGGTATAATCTCTTGAAAGCTGCCAGGGCAAAGAGGCTCCTTACTTACAGAGGGAAGCCCATCAGAATAACGTCAGACCTGTCCACAGAGACCTGGCAAGCCAGAAGAGGCTGGCAAGATATATTCAGGGCACTAAATGAGAAGAACATGCAGCCAAGAATACTTTATCCAGCAAGACTGACATTCAAAATGGATGGAGAGATAAAGAGTTTCCAAGACCGGCAAGACTTAAAAGACTATGCAACCACCAAGCCGATACTGCAGGAAATATTAAGGGGGGTTCTATAAAAGAGGAAAAATCCCAAGAATAGCATTGAACAGAAATATAGAGACAGTCTACAGAAAGAAAGACTTCAAAGGTAACTCGATGTCAATAAAAACGTATCTATCAATAATCACTCTCAATGTGAATGGCCTAAATGCACCCATAAAACGGCACAGGGTTGCAGATTGGATAAAACGACAGGACCCATCCATATGCTGTCTACAAGAGACCCATTTTGAACCTAAAGATACACGCAGACTGAAAGTGAAGGGGTGGAGAAGCATCTTTCATGCCAATGGGACTCAAAAGAAGGCTGGGGTAGCGATTCTCATATCAGATAAATTAGACTTCAAACTAAAGACTGTAGTCAGAGATACAGAAGGACACTACATAATCCTTAAAGGGACTATCCACCAAGATGATCTAACAATTGTAAATATCTATGCTCCCAATATGGGAGCAGCCAATTACTTAAGAAAACTGTTAATCAAGATAAAGAGTCATATTGATATGAATACACTAATCGTAGGTGATCTTAACACGCCTCTTTCAGAATTAGACAGATCATCGAAGCAGAAAATCAATAAAGAAACAAGAGCATTGAACGACACATTGGACCAGATGGACCTCATAGATATATACAGAACATTCCACCCTAAAACAGCAGAATACTCATTCTTCTCAAGTGCACACGGAACCTTCTCCAGAATAGACCACATACTGGGTCACAAATCAGGACTCAGCCGATACCAAAAGACTGAGATTATTCCCTGCATATTCTCAGATCACAATGCTTTGAAACTGGAGCTCAATCACAAGGAAAAGTTCCGAAGGAACTCAAACACCTGGAAGCTAAAGACCACCTTGCTTAAGAATGCTTGGATCAACCAGGAGATCAAAGAAGAACTGAAACAATTCATGGAAACCAATGAGAATGAAGACACTTCGGTCCAAAACCTATGGGATACAGCAAAGGCGGTCCTAAGGGGAAAATATATAGCCATCCAAGCCTTGCTCAAAAAAATTGAAAAATCCAGAACACACCAGCTGTCTCTACACCTTAAAGAACTGGAGGATCAACAACAAATCAAACCAACTCCACACATAAGAAGGGAAATCATCAAGATTAGAGCTGAGATCAATGAGGGAGAAACCAGAGATACAGTAGAACGTATCAATGAAACTAGAAGCTGGTTTTTTGAAAGAATCAATAAGATCGATAAGCCACTGGCTACACTAATCCAAAAGAAAAGAGAGAAATCCCAAATTCATAAAATTATGAATGAAAGGGGAGAGATCACAACTAACACCAAGGAAGTAGAAACAATCATCAGAAGTTACTACGAACAGTTATATGCCAATAAGCTTAGCAACCTAGATGAAATGGATGCATTCCTGGAAAAATATAAACTACCAAAATTGAACCAGGAAGAAATCGACAACCTGAATAGACCGATATCTAATAACGAGATTGAAGCAGTGATCAAAAATCTCCCAAAAAACAAGAGCCCAGGACCTGACGGATTCCCTGGGGAATTCTACCAAACCTTCCAAGAAGAAATAACACCTATTCTCCTGAAGCTGTTTCAAAAAATTGAAGCAGAAGGAAAACTTCCAGACTCTTTCTATGAAGCCAGCATTACCCTGATCCCCAAACCAGGCAAGGACCATACCAAAAAGGAGAATTTCAGACCAATATCACTGATGAATATGGATGCTAAGATTCTCAACAAGATCCTAGCCAACAGGATCCAACAACACATTAAAAAGATTATCCACCATGATCAGGTGGGATTCATCCCTGGGCTACAAGGATGGTTCAACATTCGTAAATCAATCAATGTGATACAACAAATTAATAGGAGAAGAGAGAAGAACCACATGGTCCTCTCAATTGATGCAGAAAAAGCATTTGACAAAATCCAACATCCGTTCCTGATTAAAACGCTTCAAAGTATAGGGATAGAGGGAACATTCCTGAACCTCATCAAATCTATCTATGAAAGACCCACAGCAAATATCATCCTCAATGGGAAAAAGCTTGCAGCCTTCCCGTTGAGATCAGGAACAAGACAAGGATGCCCACTTTCACCACTCTTGTTCAACATAGTATTAGAAGTCCTAGCAACAGCAATCAGACAACAGAGAGAAATAAAAGGTATCCAAATTGGTAATGAAGAAGTCAAACTCTCTCTCTTCGCAGATGACATGATTCTTTATATGGAAAACCCAAAAGACTCCACCCCCAAACTACTAGAACTCATACAGCAATTCAGCAGCGTGGCAGGATACAAAGTCAATGTGCAGAAATCAGTGGCTTTCTTATACACTAACAAGGAAAATACAGAAAGGGAAATTAGAGAATCGATTCCATTTACTATAGCACCAAGAACCATAAGATACCTGGGAATAAACCTAACTAAAGAGGTAAAGGATCTATACTTGAGGAACTATAGAACACTCATGAAAGAAATTGAAGAAGACACAAAAAGATGGAAGACCATTCCATGCTCTTGGATCGGAAGAATAAACATCGTTAAAATGTCTATACTGCCTAGAGCAATCTATACTTTTAATGCCATTCCGATCAAAATTCCACCGGCATTCTTCAAAGAGCTGGAGCAAATAATCCAAAAATTTGTATGGAATCAGAAGAGACCCCGAATCGCTAAGGAAACGTTGAAAAACAAAAATAAAGCTGGCGGCATCACCTTACCTGATTTCAAGCTTTATTACAAAGCTGTGATCACCAAGACAGCATGGTACTGGCATAAAAACAGACACATAGACCAGTGGAACAGAGTAGAGAGCCCTGATATGGACCCTCAACTCTATGGTCAATTAATCTTCGACAAAACAGGAAAAAATATACAGTGGAAAAAAGACAGTCTCTTCAATAAATGGTGCTGGGAAAGCTGGACAGCTATATGTAGAAGAATGAAACTCGACCATTCTCTTACACCGTACACAAAGATCAACTCAAAATGGATAAAAGACCTCAACGTGAGACAGGAATCTATCAGAATCTTAGAGGAGAACATAGGCAGTAATCTCTTCGATATCAGCCACAGCAACTTCTTTCAAGATACGTCTCCAAAGGCAAAGGAAACAAAAGCGAAAATAGACTTCTGGGACTTCATCAAAATCAAAAGCTTCTGCACAGCAAAGGAAACAGTCAAAAAAACAAAGAGGCAACCCACGGAATGGGAGAAGATATTTGCAAATGACAGTACAGACAAAAGGTTGATATCCAGGATCTATAATGAACTCCTCAAACTCAACCCACACGAAACAGACAAACACATCAAAAAATGGGCAGAAGATATGAACAGACACTTCTCCAATCAAGAAATACAAATGGCTATCAGACACATGAAAAAATGCTCATCATCATTAGCCCTCAGGGAGATTCAAATTAAAACCACATTGAGATATCACCTTACACCAGTTAGAATGGCCAAAATTAACAAAACAGGAAACAACATGTGTTGGAGAGGATGTGGAGAAAGGGGAACCCTCTTACACTGTTGGTGGGAATGCAAGTTGGTGCAGCCTCTTTGGAGAACAGTGTGGAGATTCCTCAAGAAATTAAAAATAGAGCTTCCCTACGACCCTGCAATTGCACTCCTGGGTATTTACCCCAAAGATACAGATGTCGTGAAAAGAAGGGCCATCTGTACCCCAATGTTTATAGCAGCAATGGCCACAGTCGCCAAACTATGGAAAGAACCAAGATGCCCTTCAACGGATGAATGGATAAGGAAGATGTGGTCCATATACACTATGGAGTATTATGCCTCCATCAGAAAGGACGAATATCCAACTTTTGTAGCAACATGGACGGGACTGGAAGAGATTATGCTGAGTGAAATCAGTCAAGCAGAGAGAGTCAATTATCATATGGTTTCACTCATTTGTGGAGCATAACCAATAGCATGGAGGACAAGGGGCGTTAGAGAGTAGTAGGGAATTTGGGTAAATTGGAAGGGGAGGTGAACCATGAGAGACTATGGACTCTGAAAAACAGTCTGAGGGGTTTGAAGTGGCGGGGGGGGGTGGGAGGTTGGGGGTACCAGGTGGTGGGTATTATAGAGGGCACAGCTTGCATGGAGCACTGGGTGTGGTGAAAAAATAATGAATACTGTTTTTCTGAAAATAAATAAATTGGGGAAAAAAAAATAAAAAAATAAAAATACAAGAAACAACAAGTGTTGGTGAGGATGTAGAGAGAAAGAAATCCTCAAGCAGTGTTGGTGAGAATGTAAATGCAGCAGTCACTGTGGAAAACAGTACCAAGTTTCTTAAAAAATTAAAAATAGAAATACCATATAATCCAATAATTCCATTATTGGGTATTTACCCAGGAAAAACAGAAACACTAGCTTTGAAAGATATATGTATGTCTATGTTCACTGCAGCATTATTTACAATAGCCAAGACATGGAAGCTAGCTAAGTGTCCATCAATAGACAAATGGATGAGGAAAATGTGATGTCTATATGTATACACACACTATGGAATACACATATATGTACATATACATACATATGCTATACAACACACACGTACACATACTGTGGGATATTACACAGCTATAAAAAAGGATGAGATTATGCCATTTGAGAGCAATGATAGACCTAGAGGGTATTATGTTGAGTGAACGAAGTCAGACTGAGAAAGACAAATACCATACAATTCTACTGATAAATGGAATCTTAAAAAAAAAAAAAAAAAAAGTGAAGGGGGTGCCTAGGTGGCTTGGTTGGTTGGCTGAATGGCTCTTGATTTCAGCTCAGTTCATGACCTCGGTGTCATGGGATCAGACCCCAGATCAGTCTGATCATGGGATCAGACTCCATGTCTGGCTTCATGCTCAGTGGGGAGTCTGCTTCTCTCCCTCTGCCTCTGCCCCTTCCCCTTCTCACTCTCTCTCTTTCTTACTCAATAAATAAATAAATCTTGTTTAAAAAGTGAATAAACAAAAATCAGAATCAGAACTATAAATATAGAGAACTGATGCTTGCCAAAGGATAGGGGTATGGAGTTGGGCAAATGGATGAAGGGGAGAAGGAGATGTAGGCCTCCAGTAAGGAAACTGAGTAAGTAACTTAAATTACATTTTTAAAAATTAAAAAATCTGTCAACATTAATACCAAAAGGAAACTACAAAGGACAAAGATTGTTAGATCCAAATACATAAATATTTAAAACTCAATACTAAGTTAAATAATGCTGTATTAAAAGGTATATAAAAATTAGAGTATTTACAACATAATATCTTTACATAGACCTTTTACAAATCAACTGTACACACACACACACACACACACACACAAGAAGATAAAGAATGACCAATAAATCTATTAAAAAAAGAAGGATTAATCTCTCAAATGACATTTTTCACTTAGCATATAAGCAATGATTTACAAAGCATGGACAGTATTAAGTATAGGGAATGCTTTTGGTGGTAATAAATATTTGTGCCACCTTTTGGGAAAGTAATTCAACTACATATATATTAAAACCTCTATAAATTCTAATTCAAGGTGTTTGTCCTTATCCAATCATTAGACAAGTAATTATAAGGATTTTTATTGCAGGGATTTTGATATACATACAGATAGAAAAATATCTAGAATGGATGCCTGGGTGGCTCAGTGGGTTAAAGCCTCTGCCTTCGACTCGGGTCATGGTCCCAGGGTCCTGGGATCGAGCCCCACGTAGGGCTCTCTGCTCAGTGGGGAGCCTGCTTTCTCCTCTCTCTCTCTGCCTGCCTCTGCCTACTTGTGATCTCTGTCAAATAAATAAATAAAATCTTTAAAAAAAAAATCTGGAAGGGTGCATACCAAAATAATAACTGTGGTTGTCTATAAATAACACCTGAAAAATCGCTGGTTTTGCCTTTTTATTACTCATCTGTATGTCTAAAGTTTCTATAACACCTATTTTGTAAGAATTTGTCTCATGTATATTCTCTTTTTCAGAAGAAAGCACTTCAAAAGCATAGACATTATGATGGAAACTTTGAGATTCCTATCCAAAGTTATCTACAAGTCAAAATTTTATTCCAGTTGATTCAACAGGACAGATTAAATGTGAAAAGCAAACAGTAGGCTCCCTTACACAGCAACTCTTGCTTCTTTTCTGCATCCTTTCACCTACATAGAGAATTGTTCAAGAAAGATGTTTACAACACCATACATATTCTAGATAATTTTGGCCATAGTCACAATTTTCCATACCTGTACAGTGATTTTTTCCTTTTTTAAAGAGACCAGATACCTAAACAAAATCTTTGAGGGCACGTGGGTGGCTCAGTGGGTTAAAGCCTCTGCCTTCGGCTCAGCTCATGATCTCAGGGTCCTGGTATCAAGTCCCACATCAGGCTCTCTGCTCAGCAGGGAGCCTGCTTCCCCCTCTCTCTCTGCTTGCCTCTCTTCCTACTTGTGATCTCTGTGTGTGTGTGTGTGTGTGTAATAAGTAACTCTTTTAAAAAAATCTTTCTTGGGGGGAAGCAGGATACGGTATGCAGTGGAAGGGAAATTAATGCCAGTTGTCCTGAGATCCACCAATGTAAAAAGACATCCCTTTACCCTGTATCAGCTCCTGATTACACACTGGGAAATAGCAGCAAGTGAGGAATGCTGGGCCTACACACAAAAAAACAGAACATGACTGTGGCCTCTGAGGTAGCCAGGCTGGCAGGTGTAAGGCTGAAATGGCTGCGTGCCACAGCAGTAAAATGCCCACAACATTCACACATTTATGATCATTTTGGTGATGCTTCCAATCCAGGCTGAGGGTTTGGAACGAAGATTTCAACAACAAAGATTTCAAATGGACCAAACATATTAGTGTCAACAGCACTAACACAGCTTCAGCTGGCAGGAGAGAGGAAAACCAAGCGTATCTGCATTTTATTTACTCCAGAGAAGCTAGCTGAGTGCCATCTGTTCTCAGCCACTCACCCCCACCCAATGCAGCCCTATCTGTCCTACACCTTTGTCTTGCTTCTGTGAGCCCCCTCAGTCTTGGCCCCAGTACCTAAAGTCCCAAGGCTTCCCTGAATACACATTTGGAAAGTTCACTTCAACAATGACTGGTAACACAGATCTCTTAATGCTGCAAAGTATTGAGTTTGGAGGAAAGTTCCACAAGATGGTGGCATAGCAAGATCCTGAGCCCACTTCCTCCCAAGGACCCACCAAATATACAGCTATATATGGATTGCTTTTCTCAGAAAAAGATGAGAACTAGATGAACTGCCTCGCTACAACAAGAGATTAGAAGACCAACACTGAGATGGGTAGAAGTAGAGGCACAATCTCACTGAAAACTCCACCCCCAGCCTGAAACACAACATGGATCTCATCAGTCTGGCACTTCTGCTGGAAAAAGAGGTTGGTGCTCATGTCAGTCACCCCAACCCCTGGGACCTGCACCAGAGTGATGAGCTCCCCACCCCCACCCCCTGCCCCGGCCAACATCTGACTTAGAAAGTCAACTGGGCTGACATCCAAGGGACCCAAAGTGCTGTAGGAACCTGAGACTCTCCTTTCAAAGGACTTGATAGAGTCTCATCTGTCCCAAGACCCAGCAGAAAAGCAGCAGTTTGATAAGCACCTAAACTATATGTAAAGGACATTCATTTACTAATCTAGAAGCATCCACTACAGGGGTAAGGGATAGCTGAAACTACCCCTGGAGATGGAGGTACTACCAGATGCCATTTTTGCACACTTCATCTACCCTGCTAGCAGAGGTGGGTGAGCCTGGACACAGAGCCCTCCCACCACTTTGCTATGACAGTCAGGGGCCAGGGTAGCAGCACTATCTTCCTGCCTTGCTGAAGCCAGCAGCATAGGTGGCTGTAGCATTCCCCTACTCCCTGAATGAGGCAGGCAAACTTGAACAGTGGCAGCACTTTCCTGCTTAAGCCTGTGAAGTGTGGAAAGTTGCAACACTTTCCCCATTCCCTGGCTAGGGCTAGCAAGTGTAGCAGTCATGGCATTCTCCATCTCCCAAAATAAAGCTGGTACACTCCGTTGCTGCATTTCTGAAGCTCCTGGGCACTTCCAGTTAAGATATTTTCCTGCTGCTTTACTGAAGCCAGAGAGTATGCCTCACCCCCTATATTTTCTACCTAGCTAAAGCCAATGGGGCACCCCAGAATGCCCCTTAATCACCTGGCCCTGGTGTCCAAGGAGGCTAGTGTTTGTGAGCTTCACAGGAATGTAACAATCAGAAAGACAGTTCTTGGAAGGCCACCGAAGCCCAGGGCACTGTATGGACAGAAGACTAAAACACGACTGTAGTCTTCCAGTGAAAAGGTTTATTTACTTAACCTGGAGCTTCAGCCTAAGGGACAGGCTTCCAAAATAATTTGAGAGAATACTTCCAAACTCATTTTATGAGGTCAGTATTACCCTGATACCCAAACCAGACAAGGACACCACAAAAAAAGCAAAATTACAGACCAACATCCCTGATAAACACAGATGCAAAACTTACCAACAAAGTATTAACAAACCAAATCCAATGATACATTAAAAGGATCATACATCATGATTAACTGGGAATTATTGCAGCATTCAAGGATGGCACAACATCCACAAATAAATTGCAATATACCACATTAATATAAGATTAAAATATGACCGTTTCAAGAGATGCAGAAAAAACATTTGGTGTAATTCAACATCCATTCATGATAAAAACTGATGAAAGTGGGGACAGAGGGAATATATATAACCATAGCTAATATCAAACTCAATGGGGAAATACTTAGAGCTTTTCCTCTAAGACCCAAGACAGGAAAAGGATGTGCACTCTCCCCACTTATAGTACTAAAATAGTAACTAAAGTCCTGTCCAGAGCACTAGGCAAGAAAAAGAAAGAAAAGGCATCCAAATTGCAAAGGAAAAAGTAAAACTGTTACTATTTGCAGATGATTTAATACTATAAATGGAAAACCCTAAAGATGTTACCAAAAAAACTATTCTAATGAATTCAGTAAAGTTGCAGGATACAAAATTAATGCATAAAAATATGTTGCATTTCTGTACACTAATGATGAACTATAAGAGATATCAAAAAAGCAATTCTGTTTACAATCACATCAAAAAGAATAAAATGCCTAGAAATAAATTTAACCAAGGAGGTGAAAGACCTATACATCGAAAACTATAAGATACTGATGAAAGAAATTGAAGGTGATACAAATAATCAGAAAGATACTCTGTGCTCTCAGCTGAGAAGAATTAATATTATTAAGATGTCATACTACCCGAGCAATCTACAGATTCAATGCAATCCCTGTAAAAATCCCAATGGCATTTTTCACAGAAAACAAATAATTCTAAAATTTATATGGAGCCACAAAAGACTCCAAATAGTTGAAACAATCTTGAGAAAGAACAAGCCAAGAATATCATGCTCCCTGATTTCAATTTATATTACAAAGCTATACTAATCAAAACAGTATGGTATCAGCATTAAAAACAGACACATCAATGGAACAGAATAGAGAACCCAAAAATAAACCCACATATATATGACCAATTAATTTATGACAGAGGAGGTAAGAATACACAATGGGTAAAGGACTGTCTGTTCAATAAATGGTTCTGGGAAAACTGGGGAGCTACGTGCAAAAAAAAAAAACCCCACTATCTTATAGCATACACAAAAATTAACACAAAATCAATTAAAGACTTGAATATAAAACCTGAAACCACAGAACTCTGAGAAGAAACTTCTTTACAGTAAACTCCTTAACATCAGTCTTAGAGATTTTTTTTTTAAATCTGACTCCAAAGATAAGGGAAACAAAAGCAAAAATAAATGGGACTGCATCACACTAAAAATCTTCTGAACAGTAAAGGAAACTAACAGAATAAAAATGAAATCTAGTGAATAGGAGAAGATATTTGCAAATCATGTATCCAATAAGGGGTTAATACCAATATATATGTAAAGAACTACAAGCCAAAAAAACCAGTCAAGTTAAGAAACTAGCAAAAGGGGGCACCTTAGTGGCTCAGTTGGGTAAGCAACTGCTTCAGCTCAGATCATGATCCCAGAGTCCCAGGATCAAGTCCCTCATTGGGTTCCCAGCTCAGCCAGGAATCTGTTTCTCCCTCTGCCCCTCTCGCCTCTCATGCTGTCTTGCACACTTTCTCTCTTTCAAATAAATAAATACTTTAACAGAAAAAAAAGGAAAAAGTGGGCAAAAGATCTAAAGAGACATTTTTTCAATGAAGACATACAGATGGCTGACAGGCATATGAAAAGAGGCTCAATATCACTAATCATCAGGGACATGCTAATCAAAACAGCAGGAGATAATCACATTACACCTGTCAGGCCATTACCAAAAGACCAGAAATTTGTGTTGGCAAGGATGTGAGGAAAAGAGACCTTCGTTGGTAGTAGTGATGTAAATTAGCTCATCCACTATGGAAGACAATGTGGAGTTTCCCCAAAATTTTAAAAATAAAACCACCATATGATCAATTCCACTACTGGGTATCTAACTGAAGAAAACAAAAACACTAATTTGGAAAGATATAGGTACCTCTCTGTTCATTGCAGTGTTATTCACCATTGCCAAGATATGAAAACAATGCCTAAATATCCATCAGTGAATGAATGGCTAAAGACAATGTGGTAGATATGTATGGTGGAATACTACTCAGCCATAAAAAGAATGAAAACTTGCCATTTGTGAAAACATGAATGGAACTTGATGGTAGTATTCTAAGAGAAATAAAGACAGAGGAAGACAAATACTGCATGGTTTCACTTATATGTGGAATCTAAAAACAAACAAAACCCAAGCACACAGATACAGAAAACAGAATAAGAGTTGCCAGAGAGGTTTTAGAGAAGTAGGGGACTGGGTGAAGGGGATGAAGAAACACAAACTTTCAATTATAAAATAAGTTATGGGGATATAATGCACAGCATGGGGAATATACCAAATACTATTATTTTAACTTGCAAGGTGATAGATGGTAACTAGGCTTACATTGTGATCTGTTTGCAATGTATACAAATGTGGTATACACCTGAAACTAATATAACATTGCATGTCAGTTAAATGCCATTTTAAATAATAGTATTAAGTTTCTTAGCTGCAAAACTATTTGCTCTTCCAGCCTTCATTCTAAGACTAAATATAATGCTCTTCTATATAACATGGAGTTGGGACTAGAACATAAAGCATGGAAAACCAACCTCTTGCACTCTCAGGTCTATAACCAGGTAAGGGCATAAAAGTAGAACAGGAAAGCCTGCTGAATTAGCTATAGGACATAGGGTGCATAGAGAAAAGACAAGTTTCCAAAACACCTAAAAAACACACTGTATCTATATTTCTATTTAGTTGATTTTTATACAAACCATGTCCTTTCAGGCGATTAACTGGCCCACTATGAAAAACCAGAGGAATAGTATTAGTAAGTAAATCAATACCAAAGGCAGATCCAATAGTGATTGCAGTCCTACATTTGATCTACATAGACTATAAAGAATATAAAAATGAGACCCATCAAAAGAGAACAACTCAAGAGCTTTTCATTAAAAATAAAAACCATTTATACAGAAGTATTTCAAAATGTATTTATGAATGTGTTTAAAAGAGTATAAAAGATTTTTTTTCTTTTGTTCAAGTTTGTACCCTGGATTAAGTAGAGCTTAATATAAAAAATGCCAAAGCTTCCCCCAGCGTTATCTGAGAATTACATAAGAATTAGCTGCTTTGAGAGATAAGCATGTAGCACCCATAACTCTTGCAAACCCAAAAGTATCGAATTATTCCCTCCTTTTTTATCTTACTAACATTGCTGTAATTAGGCTTCCAATAAGATGTGAAACCGTGAGAGAAATAGTGTAACATTTCAGTGGCAGTAGAAATTACATCTGAGCTCAGCAATCAGATTCTACAAACATGCATCAATAATAACAGGGGAAAACTGGTCATCCCCAATATTTGTTCAGCTGAGTGGATGGGAAACTGAAGTCAAGGTAAAAACAGTGAAGATAAATAAAGGAGTTTTAAGGAAAATCATCAAGTGAGGTCCTTCAAGGTCAGGTGACAAAGGACAGATGAAGTAAATATTTCTCATACATCCTGGAAAAAAAAAAAAAGAACAAAAATGAGTATAAGCAGCAAAACAAATTCAGAGCCTCTATAAGTACAAAATGAATTTCCCTCAGAGAACACCCTTTACTATACTGGGCTTAAATGTCTATTTTGTATTTAATGATTTGTCCCAGTGACATGTTTTAATTTTTAAGTCCGATTGCATTTGATTCACAAAATAGTCTCAGTCAACAATGTAATGGCCTGTTGAGTGACAGCTCATCAGCTGTGTTCTTAGAGAGAGGTTAACATAGGTCACAAACAATAGTATTCACTAATACTGTCACCTACCTCCATAGTTACAGCAAGGACAGGACAACACAGTGTGAAGCAGAGCAATCTAAATGGAAATGCATGGCGTAGAATGGCATTGTATTATGCAGCAGAAAGGTGACTTCTAAGGGGACCTCCAGGAAGGGAACTAGACTAAATGAGTCCCCTCCACCCCGTGCAAAGGGTCAAGAAGTCTCCATCAAACATCCCAGAATGCTGTGCAACATTACACTTGGGATTCAGACTATTGCTGCTCTAACATTCTAGGAAACTAAAATCTCAGGTGGCCTCATAGGTCATGTTGAAAGTGCAAATGCCCTTGAAGACACAGGATTTAGAGTTTCCACAGCATTTAAGGAGTCTCACCTATTGGTATCAGAGAAAACAGAACTTGAAGTGATTCTTTCAAAGTCCTACCCTAGTTATATCATAAAGAGTAGCAGAGGAGGCTAGAAAACCAAAAAAATTTTAATGTAAAAATAATTTTTAATTATATATAAAGGAATATGCAATTAATGTGATTTAATTTTTAAAAGATTGAAAGATGAAGATCAGTCTGTCTACCCAAATACACTTATCAAAGACCTATTTAAGTGTTCATATGATGTTCCAAGAAACAAGGTTTTTTTTCTCTTTGTCTTTCATCATTGTTGTATTTTTTGCCTGCCTCCTTTTCTGCTTCCTCAGCTTTTTACTGATTCCAGTAGTTCTCCAAGCCCCCTTTGTGAACTCTCTCGTTCCTGGGGGAGCTCAGGTGTCATCTGTCAACTTCTAAATAAATGACACAGTCTAAATACATTCTGTGTATTAAACTTTTGTCCACTTGTTCTTTACAAAACATGTCCAGGGTAAAAATCTTCATATGTGGCTTCTTTCTTTTGTATGGTGTCCTTCATTGAATAGATATTTCATTTTAATGTATATTTATCATTTCCTTTTGGTTTATACTTTGAATCTTACAAAATCTGCCCTAGCTCAATTTTATAAACAGTCTGTTTTCTTCTAAAATTTGAAAAGTCTTCTTTTCTACTTATAAGGCTTAATCCACCTAGAGTTGATTGGTTATGATTTCATGTGGGTATTCAACTGTCCCAGTAATATTTGTTGAAGAGTATACTTTCCTCACTGATATGCTTTGCCTTCTGTCATATGTCAGAATTCAAAAAATGGTTGGGTCTGCTTGTGCCAGTTCCAGACTGTATTAAATGTTTAAACAAGTCTCTATACATACTTCTTTATTTTTAGTAGTGAATTGGTTATTCTTGGTTCTTTGATCATAATTTAATGAAATCTGTAGATTATTTGAGAGCTCATTCCTATTCCCATCCATTAATAAGGTATAACTTCATTCATTTATTCCTTAAGATCTTTCTATAAAACTTTATATATTTTTTAAAGGTCATGGCATTTTTTATTTTATCTTTTTATTGATTTTTTGTTTATTTGCAATTTATAGAACTTTTTATATATTGATCCTAAATTTACCAAATTTGTAGTCTTCTTATTTATTCTGATAAATATCAATTCTTTTTGATTTTCTAAGTAGGTAATTGTATCATCTGTGATTTATAAATGTTTCTTTTCCTTTCAGCCTTCACATATGATTTAAAGGAAATGCCTTTAATATATTTCTATTATAAATTTTGCTCCCTTTATTAGCTAAAGAAATGTCCTTTCTATTTCTCCTTTCCAAGGAGCTCTTATCACAAATGAGTACTGAAATTTTTCAAATGTTTTCTCTGTATCTACTGAGATGATCATATGGTGTTTCTCCTATAATTTAGGAGGTAAATCATCTCAGTTTTTTGGTCTTGTTTTGTTTATTCATTTGTGATAAATCAAGCTTCCATCTGAGATAAGTGCAATTTGACAAGGATATATTATGCTTTTTAAAGAAATTTATTATTGAATCTGTCAAAATTTTGTGTTTTTTTTAAGTCTGTATGAATGAGCCTATATTCATAAATTTTTTTTCTGTGTGTAATCATGATTCAGGTTATAGTTACTTGTTTAATTCTTTGGAGATTATTTTCTCTTTTTTCATTTATCTGGAAAACTTTCTAGACTTCTAGAATAATCTGTTTTTCAAATATTTAGTGAGCTTTTTTCCAGAGATCATGTTTTTTTCTTCCTTGAAGTTCTATTTTGGTTTTTGTTTTTTCAAATCTTCTTGGTTGTCTTTGTCACTTGTTTTTGCTCATTGTTTCAAATCCAAAATTTATTACATCATATGTTTTATACATAGCTATTTTAAATTTAGTATCAAAGCATTTCAGTATATCAAATCATTTGGTTCTAAATCTTTGTTGTTTTGCCATCCCTCAGTCACAGCCACCTGTTTCCTTGTGCCTGTGCTAAGTTCCAGCCACTGTCGTATGCTTGGGATAGATCAATGAATAAAACAATCAAAGGGCCCTGACTGATGCAATATGGAATGTGTATTACACCTTAGAGAGAGATTAAGAGTAAACAGAAAATAATATATACAAGCAAATAATGTTAGAAAGGTATGTTAGAAGTTGTGGAGTGCCACAGAAAAAGAAGTGAAGCCCAGAAAAAGGATGGCTAGAGCCAGGGATAAGGGCACAAGTGGCAGCATTAAATAGATGGCCAGGGAAACCTCACTGAGGTGAGATTCAAGAAAAATCTTCTAGAAAAAAATCATATGGAGAAGTATAAAGGGAGCAACCAGTGCAAAGGCCATAAGGTGAAAGTAGCCAGTTCCTTAAGTTTTCAAAGAGCAGCAAGACAGCTGATGTGGCTGGGAGGAATGAGGAAGAAGGGCGGGCAGTGTGGTAAGAGAACACCAAAGGGATTAAGTGGGGTCTAGATCAAGGAAGCACCTGGTAGGCTACAGTATGGACTTGGGTTTTTACTCCATGTGATCTGAGAGTCACGGGAGCCACTGGAAGACTTTAAGCAAGGAAGTGACAGGATCTGGCTTCTGTTTCAAAGGGATCATTCATATTGAGAATAGGTTGTAGGTGGGTAAGTGTAGAAGCAAGGAAACCATCTAGAAGACTATTTCAAGAATCTAGATGAGCACTAACAGAGATTGGAAGTAGAATAATAGTGGTGGAGGTAGTGAGAAGCTTCTAGTTTGTACATATTTGGAGGAGAAGTCAAGAAGATTTGCTGATGGATGGGTGCCTGGGTGGCTCAGTTGGTTAAGCGACTGCCTTCAGCTCAGGTCATGATCCTGGAGTCCCAGGATCGAGTCCCACATTAGGCTCCCTGCTTAGCAGGGAGCCTGCTTCTCCCTCTGACCACCCCCCCCATGCTGTCTCCCTCTCTCTCAAATAAATAAATAGATAAATAAATTTTAAAAAAGAAGATTTGCTGATGAATCGATTGTGAGTGATATGAGATGGGCTGTACCAATATATAAAAGGATAAAGTGCAGATGGAGCACTCAGGTAGAAGGAATCAAAGGTCAACTTTTAGACATGTTAAGGTTGAGATGTCCATTAGACATGCAAGTAGAGATGTTGAGTGGATAAATGGATATGCAAGTCTAGAGTCAAGGAAGAGGTCAAGGCTGGAATTAGAAATGTATGAGTAATAAACATGTAAGTGGAATTTAAATTCATGAGAATAAATGAGGCCACCAAGGTGTTAAGTGAACATAAAGTTCAGAAGGTGATCCAAGGTGGATCTCTGAGGTGCTCCAATGTTGAGAGGACAGCAAGATGCAGGGGATTCAGCAAAGGAGAATGAAAAGGAGTAGCCATTGGGATTGGTGGAAACCCAAGAAAGAATAATGCCCCAGAAGCCAAGTAAGTAGTTTCAGAGAGGAGGAAGTGATTCACCATGACAAATGATGCTGATGGATAACCACTGGACTTTGTAATATGGACATCATTAGTGACCATGATAAGAGCATTATGGTTGGACTGATAAAATCTAGATCACGATTTAAATGAGTTTAAGAGAAATGGGAAGAAAGAAATTACAGACAACTAAAGGATAGAAACCTCTTAAGTTTTGCTTGAAAGAGGAACAAAAACAGGACAGTAGCAAGAGGGAAGGGGTATCAATATGATTTATATTTATATATTATACTGATGGGAATTTTCTAGTTCAGGTGAATTCAGGAGAGAGAAGAATATCATTAGAACAAAGTCCCCCACTAGGTAGATAAGAGAGAATCTGGTCCCCAAGGAGAAGCAGACATAGAAGTAAGGATGTCCATAGGGATGTAGAGGTGGGGGCCTGAGGACCTTTATGTCACTGCTTCTTTCAAGTAAGGGAAGAGCTGATAACCACTTTGGCCAAGACTGTCCTACTAAGGAAGCTTTAGCAACCTTCACTCATATCACAAGAAAATGATACTCCTTTCTTTTTATCCATGAAGAATCTAAGCAGAGATTACAGCTCACTCCCATAAGGCCTATCAATAGTCAGGGGTGAACCAGATTTCCAAACCCTCATTCCCTTAACAGCAGCCCATGTGGTATTCATTTACTCTCTCCCATCATCTTCCCCTCAATCCCAGGTTATTTTTCTAAGTACTCTCTAAATTTTGAGAGTTGGTAAGTAGAGGAGAAAATGCGCAGTTTCCAAGTCCTGCCCCAAATCCAAGTTTCAATCATGTCTCACAACTTATAAATTCCATGAATGTGAATGTCTTCAAGTCACAATGCCCCATTTTCCACAGGACTCCTACTCATATATTCTTATGAATAAATCAATAATTTATAAATTGTAACTCCTGATACAAAAATCCTGTGTTTTTATTCTTTTCTCTCTCTTCCATGTTGTCCCTATTCTGAATGCCATAGTGATACACAAGAGCATACATTATGGATACATATCCAGTAAAATTCCTTGCAAACTTGCCTACATTCAATTATCTTCAGTATATATACATTTGTGAGATCTATTCATCAATTTTAACTACTAAATGCCTTTCAAGAAAACATGCATAAGATTTCCAACAGACTTTCTCAAAAATTATCTTTTGCCCATGAAGTATTTATTAAAGGGTGATCTCTAGAGTTTCCAGCAAGCACTTGATTATTTTGTTGTATTTTACCAGTTTAAAGATTTCTATCTGCCCCATTTTTTTAGTAGGTACGTATGCACTTGGGTCTCAATTAAATTATGAAACCCAGTGTAGTTTTGATTCTGTACACATTGCAAAGCCTCCAATTATATACATTCCAAAGATTCAGTGCTGGTTCAATGATCTATTGTGCACACAAAACACATTAAACACATATTACAACACAGTTGCAAGGTTTTCTTCACAGAAATCCATAAGGACATTTCATTTCCAAAAAGTGCCTTTTGCTGTAGGGTTTTTTAAAAATCATTTTGTAGTGAAAAATTAAATACGGTTTCTTTGATGTGCTAGTTTCACTGAAAGAATATATTACTAGAGAATACTTACTATTTTTATAACCATATTGCACTTAAAATCCCCTTGAAAAAAATTTTTTCATTTGTTTTTGTTGTAGTTCTGGGCAAGGGGTGATAAAAAATCTTTACAGTCCAGGCAATCATATTGAGAACAAAGGGCAGGTGTCATTTTTTATTGTGATTGGCCAGCACTGAAACCAGGACTTTTTCCCTCTCTCTAGAAACTATTGTGGAATTTACAGTAATCATCCTGGCTGACTGCCCATCATACAGTTGAACAGCACAACAAAAAAATAGTATCTTGGGAGAAAGCCACAACATATTTTTAAAATTCTCATTGATTTTACTGTTCAACTTTGAAAGACTTTTTTTTTTAAGAGAAAAGAAAAAAACTCACCCAGCTGTTACCACTATTCGTATTCCAATGGCCTCCAAAGTGCTCAAAGCCACCTGGTTGACTTTTGCCTTGGAGCCGGTCCAGGAAAACATTATTTACCCTTTAAACAATGAAAAATATGTGTAAGTGGAAAGCTTGCTACAGGGTTGAGAGATTTTTGAGAACCTAACAGACTGTATGAACTGTGAGGATTGCTTCCCTCCCTTCAGCTTAGAAGTAATCTGTAGAGACTTCTTTTCACATTAGCCATATGACATGCTGTTAACAGCCCTTCGCCAGTTGTGACTCCAGCAAGAGGGGACACAGTTCTGAACTCAGAACTTCATTCCTTCATCTTCTACCAGTTCTGCAAGAGCCTTATTCCCCAGCAACCATACCCCTCCAAGACCTGCCAGTGCGAAATCTAGAGGCTGAGAAGAGATGGAAGCTTCGGAAAGACCTGAAACATGAAGGGGAACTAAAAATAGCTCTGTGGTACTATTGTTGCAATGGAGATGTCCCTCCCAAATGACCTGTACCCCACTGCCAGTCTTGCTAAAGTAAACCCCATAAGTGCAAATTAGAAGGAAAATAGGAAGAGATTCATATTAGAAATGGGAAATATTAAAAGAGGGAAACTCAAGCTCTCAAAAGAAAGAATGGGTATATCCTTCCCTAATGTTTGGTCATACCTGCAGTAACCAATTTCAGAAATTAAGGTGAACACATAGAAGGTAAAACCTTAAGGAAAGGCAAGAAAATGATTATAATAGAGGTCAGAATAAGGGTTAACAGTAGGGTGGTGGTTATATTCTGGAGCTGGCTACTTGAATGTTCACTCTCTAATTAATCATTATAAATATTTCATGGACTTTCCTATATGTTATAAAATATAAAAAAATTAAAACTTTCCATGGCCACCATTCTAGTCCAAATCACTATCCTCTCTCATCTTGTTTTTGCTTCCACTCCCACCCTCTGTAATTCATTCTCCACACAACTACCTTACTAAATTATAAAAGGGATCATGCCTTCCTTTTGCTTAAAACCCTCCTATGATCTTCCATTAGTCTTTTTACTTTTGTATTTAAATTCACTTTAATTAACATATAGCATATTATTAATTTCAGAGTAGAATTTAGTGATTCATCAGTTGTATATAACCACAAGTGCTCATTCTATAAAGTGCCCTCCTTAATGCCCATCACCCAGTTATCCCATCCCCCCAAACACCTCCCCTCCAACAACTGTCAGTTTATTTCCTATAGTTAAGAGTCTCTTATGATTTCCCATTAGTCTTAGAACAAAACACTGCCTTTTAAAATCTTGTATTTTCTGGCTCCTGCCAACCTCATTTTATCTTATTCTCTTCCTCACCATCTATAATCCAGCCACTTGAGACTCAAGTCCAAACTCATTCCCACTTTTGAGGGCCTTTGCATTTTTTCCTACACCTAATAATAGGGGATATCTACAATGTGACTGGCTCTTGTCCTTTGATGTTACCCCTTCATGGGGACTACTACCTTCAATCTCTCTCCTCACAGTACATATCATTGTCTGAAATACTCTTGCTGTTAACTTGTTGACTTCTATTTCTCTTCTCCAGATTGTAATTTCTATGCAGTTAGGGATGTTCTCTGCTATTTTATGCCTATTCCCAATGCCTAGAACAAAACCTTCACAGAGCCTTGTCCTGATAGGTAAGAAGAGAATGAATGAATCATCCAGGTGCGTGGTCCCCCTATCTGCCTGCTTCTGTGACTACAGCTGCATCAAGAAACCACCAATGGAAAAAAAAAAAAAAAAAAAAGAAACCACCAATGGTGGTGAGTATAGGCTGCAAAAATGGCCCAATGTCCACAGCTCTCAGTTTGTTCACACACTGTCTTATCATGGACACAGGTGGTACAATTCACTTTTGGCCATCAGTTACTAGAAGGACAGCACAGTGGGTCGACAAGAGCCCATAGGTGGTAAAGAGATTGTGTTTTTTCTCAATTCCTATTGAGAATTCAAAGACAAGAAAAAAGTACCAGCTTATAGATTTGTTTACTAGTGTTAGAAAGAACATACATTTTATTGCTGTCAAATCCATGCTCCGGCTTTTCTTCTAAGAGTTAATATGGATAAAAACTACTATTTAAGGATGATTCAAGTTTCAGTAAATCAGTTCAGTTCACTCCACTTTTCAACTCATAGCTCAGATCTTTTCAAGTCCTTGACCCCCATGCTTTATCTTTTCTCTCTGAGGTTTCAACTTTCTTCTCTCACTCAGAAAGTTACCATGGGTCAGGTTCAGGTGCAACCAGGCTCAATCAATATAGGATGCATTGAAAAGCTTGTGAGGAATTCCACAAACTTTCTGTTACAAAACTCAGAGTTGAGTTTTCTGCTATGTCAACTTCTAAATGGTAGAATACATGTTGTCTTTTTGGCTCTAATAAAATTATATCCCTGGAGAAAATCTAACTTATGGCCCTTACACACACACACATACACACAGAGCTAGTGCTGTTGCCCTCAGCAGGAATAGTCACGGATTTTATTCGTTCAGAGGCTATTGAATGAGTATTTTCATTTAACATGCAAGAGCTTACTTTAAACTCTAAGGGCGGGGCGCCTGGGTGGCTCAGTGGGTTAAGCCGCTGCCTTCGGCTCAGGTCATGATCTCAGGGTCATGGGATCGAGTCCCGCATCGGGCTCTCTGCTCAGCAGGGAGCCTGCTTCCCTCTCTCTCTCTGCCTGCCTCTCCATCTACTTGTGATTTCTCTCTGTCAAATAAATACATAAAATCTTTAAAAAAAATAAAAAAATAAACTCTAAAGGGCAATATAAACATATGCTCTCTTCAAAAACTGACTGAGAACATAAAATATGTGTTCAAAAACTTGATCAGTTACCTCAAAACTGGTTACTGAGGTTATTACCCGGAGAGATTTCCTCTTAGATTAAATTTGCATCTATATTTAACTAGAATCAATAAAAAGAGAAAATAATGTGTAGAAAATAAATAACCGCATCAAGATTTAGGTATCCAGTATTATGGAAATAAAGAATGAGGGTCAAGTTTCCCACAACAAGAAATTAATCCTTTCTACCTCTTACCAAATAACTTGCGTTTTTATTGGATGCCCACTGAACATGAATTTCTTAGCCAAGAGGGCCTATTAATGTAACATATCGCACTATCTTTAAGATGCTTAAAACTTTACAATCTAATCAATCCTCAGAAATCCAGAGAAATAACTGGCTACTACTAACAACCAGTGTTAAAGACATGCACTATTGGGTTTTTTAGTAGAAAGTATTTTAAAGAGAAAATGAGAAGAACCAGGGGCGCTTGAGTGGCGCAGTCGGTTAAATGGCTGTCTTCGGCTCAGGTCATGATCCCAGGATCCTGGGATCAAGTCTCACATTGGGCTCCCTGCTCAGTGAGGAGCCTGCTTCTCCCTTTCCCTCTGCCTGCTGTCCCCCTGCTTGTGCTCTCTCTGTCAAATAAATAAAATCTTAAAAAAAAAAAAAAGTTTTTAGAAAATGAGAAAAACCATAAGAAAAAAAAATAGGTAGCAATAATTGCTACCCCTCACCCCCAAAAATAGCCTAACCAATGCCTCAGAATTCTGATGCTTTCTTTTAGTCAGAGAAAACCACCTAAATTCACACTTGACATTTTAAAACTATTTTGATAGACTATGTAAGTAAAATAATCAGGTCAAAAAAATGGGAGATGAACCATGAGAGACTATGGACTCTGAAAAACAATCTGAGGGGTTTGAAGTAGCGGGGGGGTGAGAGGTTGGGGTACCAGGTGGTGGGTATTATAGAGGGCACAGCTTGCATGGAGCACTGGGTGTGGTGAAAAAATAATGAATACTGTTTTTCTGAAAATAAATAAATTGGAAAAAAAATATATGAGTACCCATCCATAGTTCACAGCTCCAGCAGAATTGGGAGCTTCCATTAACACTCTGTATATTCTCAATTAAAAAATGAAGCCACCACAACTAAAAAATACACATTAGCAACAGTGGGAAGGTTAAACGTATAAGTGACACCACTCAGTTTCAGAAGAATTTGCTCTCTTAGATCATGAAACCCTTTAAATTCTTCCGAGATTCTCAAGCACATTGCAATAAACTCAGATAAACCAAGCGCCCCCCCACCCCCAGGAAAATCCTAGAATAATGATAGATATGGAAGTTATTAGCAACGGCCGAACATCAACATGATATTTTACTGGGTACTCTTAATGTCTGATATTAGGAATAAGAGAGTACTTACAATGTTAAAAATTGTTTAATGGTTTCTATTTTAAGATATTTTTCCTAATATGTTAGTCAATATAAAATAGTTCTTGTCTGACCTTTCATATTCAAGTATGAGTATCTCACCCTCTTACGAGTTCAGTTATTATTCTAAAGTTGTGTACAAATAGTAAAAGATCATCTCAAAGTAATAAGATACTTTGTCCCATGGGAGGCAAATTAAGTATCACCTAAATAAACGCATAGCTTGACAGCATGATTCTGTTTTCTAGTATGAATTTTTGCCACCTCCCCAGAAAAGCTGGATATTTTATGTCTATGTATGAAAAATCAGCTAGTGTATGTGTATGTATGTGTATACATATGTAGCAGTTGGCATCCTCACATACATAACATGCCCCAATAATATAAAGTTAAAAAGGTAATATAGATTCCAAAACCATATTCAATATGATTATAGTACTTTCTTAAAACATTGCAAAAACTTTATAGGTAGTTATTTTAATCAAGGATGCTTATTTTATTAGCCATTTATACCTCCTGTGTTCAGCTTGGTGAGTTTTGGTCCTTTCTTCCTCCTGTTGCTGTCGCTTAAATTCTAGTAATTCACTCTAAGAACAATAAAAATTTTAAAATATGGCTTTTAATTAACATCATTGTACAGAAGATACCCAAATCAATTACATATTTAACCTGAGCTGGTATACTATTTCATTTTTGAAACTTTTACTTAAGTACCATTTCCATGTGAAATTATGTTCTTATGTAATTAGGTAGCAAAAATAATTGTACCTTAGTCAAACAATAGCTCTGGGAGTATAAAATTGTAAGATTAAAACGCCGATGTGCATGCTCAAGTTATTAGACTAATAGGTACAACATACACAGAAGAAAATACAACATGAGTCAAACTCACCTATGTCTTCCAAAGAAAAATCAAATCAGTTCTTCAAGAAATGTCACACAATACTACTTCCTGGTGTTTCTCTAGCATTTCTTTCCCAACAAATTTATAGCAGCTTACAAATAAATGCTGAACTCAATTCTGTAGTGAAATTCCATTAGTAAAATATCCTCCCTCCTGGAGAATAATCAACTTACCTATTATTGACTAGTTACTTCTAATATCAGCAGAACTTTGGACTCCCTGGAGGGGATACTTTGCTTCGGTTAGGAGATCATGTTACTACAACTAAATCTCTGCTTCTGACATTCGGATTATCTTCCTAGAAGACGCAACCTTCAACTTACTCTGTTTATGGTGTTATGCCAAAGAACCAGGTGCTAGCATTTCTCTAGTATTCAATTGCCTTCCTTGAAGCAGACTGATTTTTTAACCTCTTTTCAAAGACAGTAAAAGGCAGAGGGATGAAAATTATCAGAACCATGTCATAAATTAGGGCCTGAGTCAGAATTTTCCAGTGGAGAAAATACTGATAAACACATGCCAACACGTGTATTTTTTTTTTTTTAAGAACAAAATGTCCTTGATAAAAAGTATAAAATAGGGGTTCCTGGGTGGCTCAGTGGGTTAGGCCTCTGCCTTTGGCTCAGGTCATGGTCTCGGGGTCCTGGGATCAAGCCCTGCATCAGGCTCTCTGGTTGGCAGGGAGCCTGCTTCCTCCTCTCCCTCTGCCTGCCTCTCTGCCTACTTGGGATCTCTCTCTCTGTCAAATAAATAAATAAAATATTTTTAAAAAATAAAATAAAATTATAAAATAAATTCAAAGTTCAGATTGACATTTTATTTTTTAACTTTATTTAAAGGCCTTCTAACATTCCACCATCCCCAAAACAAAGAGACAGGTTTCATATACTGTGATATTACAAATATATTACTCATCAATCCCTAAAGCACATTATTTAATTCCAGTTATGATCTAGCACCACCACCAAAGGAAAAAAATCAGCACGTTTTCTAAATAAATAATATTCACTCAATCATTGTATGGGCATTTATGCAGTAGATGCCAAGCCTTGTGCTAGAGACTCACTTTCCTACAATGGCATAAAATAATTTTATTTTATTTTTTGTCACTATAATATATGAACATAGTTTTTAAAAGGCTACCAAGTAAGAGAGCTACTTATTAGTACTACCAAACCTTACACTAAAATAAAGGAAGTTCCTATCCTTCCCCATTGACACCAAAATCACTTTCAGTTCCTGTGTGTGGTTTCATCTGTCAGTTACCTCCTTCTTAATAGTATGTATATTCTATTTCTTAACTTTGAAAAAAGATACTATCTTTTGCCTTCCTACTGTGGAAGATTTGGGGCTCTATTACAACCCCCATCCCAACCCCAATCTCCCTTCTCACTATATCACCATCCTCAGCCCTCATCCTTACAGTGTTTTCCAAAGTTCAGTGGCAAGGGAGGGGCTCCAGGGGTCCTACGGCTTTAGACTTCCAAGTCATCCTTATCTCTTCAACACCAGCCCTCAAAGTAGCTGGTACCCCAGTTACAGAACTGCATTGGGACTGCTTCAACTCACACCTTACTACTTCTTGCAAATAAGTTTGGGCTTTCCCTAGCTCTGTGGTGCAGCTTCTGAAATTTTGATGGTTCCTTTTCTTTGCTGTAGTCTCCAATCTGTTATTTTGCTCTTACTGGGTTATGGCTTTAAAAGAATTTTGGTGTGTGTGTGGGGTGGGGGTGGGGGGTGCTCCTGGGTGGTGCACTCTGTTAAGCATCCAGCTCTTGGTTTTAGTTCAGGTTGTGATCTCAGGGTTCTGAAATCGAGCCCTATTTGGGAGTCCAGGCTCAGTGTGGAGTCTGCCTGAGATTCTCTCTCCCTCTCCCTTCCCACTACTGCTCATGCGCTCTCTCTCTCTCTCTCTCTCTCTCTCTCTCCCCCTCCCTTCCTCCCTCTAAAATAAATAAATCTTGGGCGCCTGGGTGGCTCAGTGGGTTAAGCCGCTGCCTTCGGCTCAGGTCATGATCTCAGGGTCCTGGGATCGAGTCCCACATCGGGCTCTGTGCTCAGCAGGGGGCCTGCTTCCCTCTCTCTCTCTCTCTGCCTGCCTCTCCGTCTACTTGTGATCTCTCTCTGTCAAATAAATAAATAAAATCTTTAAAAAATAAATAAATCTTTAAAAAATTTTAATATAAAAATAAATTTTATAGCAATCTGAGTTTTTTCTAAGATTTTATTTATTTATTTTACAGAAAGAGAGACAGCAAGAGAGGGAATACAAGCAGGGGGAGAGGGAGAAGCAGGCTTCCCACTGAGCAGGGAGCCCCATGTGGGGCTCGATCCCAAGACCCTGAGATCATGGCATGAGCTGAAGCCAGATGTTTAACAACTAAGCCACCCAGGTGCTCCAAGGTCTAAGATTTTAACTTAAAAGATGGAGCCACAGGAATTTTCAAAGGAGGCATGAGTGTATTTATTTATAGGTGTAGAGCAAGAAAAGTTCAGAAATCATAAAGGAAAATGATTGATAAATTTGGCTGCATGAAAATTCAAAGCTTGCATTGGGAAAAATAGCTTAATAGCTTAAACAAATTATAAAACAAACTTAAAAAACTTTTTGTAACACATATAGACAAATTCAATTATTATTTCACTCATTCAACAACTTCTGACTGCTTATTATGAGCCAGGCTTGGATCTCTATGACAGGGATATAATAATGAACAAAATAGAGGAGAACCTTTCTCCTTAAGAGTTTCTACTCTAGAAAAGAGGAAACGCAAAAACAAGTGAAAAATATATCCAGTTGTAATCCTGTGCGGAGGATTAAACACACTGATGTGAGACTCAGTTGCTATTTTAGATGAAGATTCTGGGGAGGCCTGAGGAGGTGGTTAAGACCTCATATAAACTAGTGAGAAAAAAACAACAACCAAACAGAAAGGACTAAAGAAGAGGAAGAAAAAATTCACAAAGTACAGATTGCTTATAAATTCAAAATGGTCATGATATATTCACACACAATCAAAGAAATAAAAATCAGAACAATGAGATAAAATTTTTCAATCATAATGGAAAAAAACTAGAAAAGATGAAGAGAAAAACAAGTAGAGTCAAGCACTTTTGTGGCATACCTAAAGTAGTGAAAACTGATTTAGTTTTTGGCAACAACCAGCAACATGTAAAATGTACATGTATGTCTTTTGTAGAACTGTTCAGAGATACACATATAGGAGTAGTTACAGTTGGATCTATTATCATTATTATTAAATTATGTAAGTTCATTATTGAACTTACAAATTGAATTTTTGAAAAATGTAAGTTCAAGAGTAAGTCTTAGTGTCCATTAATAAGGAACTGTACCAGTAAGTTAAAGCATTTACACAATGGAATACTATGCAGGAGATACAAAGAATAAGGCAGATGGGAGAGAAGGGTAGGCACCAGTAGAGGGATCACTAAGATACATTAAGTAATAAAAGGTTCAGAGAACAAACTGAGCATTCACCAGAGAGGAGGAGGGTGGTGGGTTGGGCAAAATGGGAGAAAGCTTCCAGTAATGGAATGAATAAGTCACAGGAATAAAAAACAAAGCATAAGGAATTCAGTCAATGATATTGTGATAGTGATGTATCAGGACAGATGGTAGCCACGCCTGTGGTGAACCTAGCATGGGTATAAATTTGTTAATTCACTAAGTTGTACACTTGAAACTAATGTAACATTCTGTGTCAAATACACAAAAAACTTCCCCTGAGACAAATAGAGGGGAAAAAAGGTAATTTCAGAGCAGTTTTCTTGGGACTATTCCATATAAATAGAAAAGCACATTGATTTCAACTTTTATATATAGACGTGCATCATATTTAAAATAATTTTATAAATTTATAAATTTTATAAAAAACATACACCAAAATGTTAACTGTAATTATCACTGGGGTAAGAAGCATGGAAGATGGATAGGCAGGGCAAGCAGCTTTAACACCGCATGTAATTCTTGCTTTCTAACTTTTGATCCTTGTGCTCACATTACTTCCTCATACCATCAACAGAGGTTTCTCCATATGGGAGACCATTTCTCATTCTTTATATTTTCCTCTTTTTAAAAATCTTAATGAATACATAGTTTTTCATATGTAAAGATGTTAAAAAGCAAAACACTCCATTAGGAAGCCAAGAACTTCCCAGTGGGAAGAGGACAGGGAGAGAGTGACACACATTATCCTATGACAGAGCAAGGACAGGGAGAGGAGAAAACCCAGAGCAGGTCGGAAACCGGGACAGAGCTGATGAGGCATCACCATGCAGGAACATCACTCCAGATGGCAGAGGGGAGGCTCTGGCAATGCCGCACTCAGGATTATTATTCTGTATCTAGCAAAGCATATTTACTAGAGAGTGGCTGGTTTTCCTTTGGTAGCACGAAGGATAATTTCAACTAATTAATTTGTTCTGCTGAATTGACAGCCATTGCAGATGTGTCCGCATGCCTTATAAGCATATCCTTGGTTCATTTACTGGTTTTTCATCCAGAAGTGCAATATCTAGTTGGACAGATACAAATAAGTTGTTCTGGTTCCAAGGACTGAGCTTTGGACATTAAGGAAATCAAAACACTTTAAACAGGAGGAATAGGACGCATAGTGTCTGAGAAACCATCAAGCCTGTCCCACTCAACACGCATTTGTTAAGCACCAACTGTTTTCTAGACACCTGGATTCATGCGGAAGGTACAGATGGAAATAGACAGCTCCACTCTGACGGAAACCATAGTGTAATGAGGGAGACAGACGCAGGCACAACTGCAAGACGAAGCACAAAGAAATGTACTGCTGAACACCAGTTCAAGCAACAGGACCTGAGGCTACAGTGGAAAGGGTGCAGAGAACCCGGGAGCAAATTGTTATGCAACAGTATGCCTGGGTCGTGAAGGCTCCCAGAGGACAGAGACCATGTCTTCTCGCTGCTTTCCACATCTCGCTCCATTCAGACAGAGCTGCCTTCAAAGAGGGCACTGAAGTAATAGGATAAAATAAGATAACATCCTGGAGAATCTGCTGTAAATACTGCCCAAAATGGGATCGGTAAATGCAGACAACACAGCAAACCATGCCTCTGCCTTGGCTCACCCTTCAGGTGGGGTTGCTCTCACTAGGGGACAGGCTTCTTGGCTGGTGAGCTACAGGAGGTACCAAAGATCAGCGCTGGGGCCCAAGCTAACAGCAACAAGTAGAGAGCTCACCATTTCCTGCCGGAGGTTGTAGAAGGCACTTCTCTGTGGTCTAGTGTGCCAAAGGGTCAACCACATGACTGCCAGGTCTGTGCAAGCAGGACACTGGAGAAACCTGGTGTGGCCAGAGTGAAAGGGATGCCCCAGAGCAAGGCTGTCATGCAGTCATTGAAGAGTAAGAGAGGGTCATTTTGAAATCATGTCTGAATCCCAGCGAGGGGTGTTCCCACATGGTTCAGCTTGACCGCTTCATGTAAACATTAAAGTGTCATCGCCTGGCTAGGATAAGCTTCTCCCAGGGGAGGATGGTCTCTCAACTCAAGAGGAAAGGATAGTGGAAGGAGAGTTGATGCCACAGATGTTAAAGGACCCCTTTCTTTGAATGCTTTTTAATACACGAGGGGAGCTTTATGGGAGGGGACAGTTGAGAGAAGTCCTGATTTGGGGGCTCCTCACAGCAATATCTTTGCCCAGAAGGACAAAGATGGATTCACTAAGGAAAAAAAGTGGAAACCACTTCAAAAAATTAAGAGGAAAACCAAATCAGAAGAAGGAAATATTAATGGGTGAAGTAGGAGAGTAAAAAATAGCATTATTAGTGTGTGTTCTCCTTTCATTAATTATTTTTAGTTCTACCATTTTAATATACAGAGAAATGGACTTCCAGCTAAAATAATCATTGAATCCCCAGCTCTCTAGCTCCCAACCCAGAAATATATCCTATCAACTTTCTTTTATCTTTTAAAGATTCTATTTATTTATTTGACAGAGAGAGAGAGAGATCACAAGTAGGCAGAGAGGCAGGCAGAGAAAGAGGGGGAAGCAGGCTCCCCACCGAGCAGAGAGCCCAATGCAGGGCTTGATCCCAGGACCCTGAGATTATGACCTGAGCCGAAGACAGAGTATTAACCCACTGAGCCACTCAGGCGCCCCAACTTTATTCTTTTAAAAAAGATTTCTCCTAAAAGTTACTTATTCATTGTGGAAAGTATAAAAAGTACAGAAACTATAAAGGAAGACATGGAGGCACCTGGGTGGCTCAGTTGGTTAAGCATCTACCTTTGGCTCAGGTCATGACCCAAGGGTCTTGGGCTTGAGCCCCAAGGCAGAATCCCTGCTTCTCCATCTCCTTCTCCCTCTCTGCCCTTTCCCCTGCTCATACTCTCATTTTCTCTCTCTCAAATAAATAAAATCTTTTTAAAAAGTAAAAAAGTAAAGGAAGACATAATAATCACACATAAAATCTCTCTACCCAGGAATAACATGTCAATTTCTTCATTTCTTGATTTTATACACACAGATTATAACTTCTTATCAGCAGCTCAGGTCACATTTGTAGGCTTACCACATGCCAGGCATTAAGATAAACTTTCCACAAGCTTTTCTCTCATTTGGTCCTAGAATCAGTATCATGAGGTAAATAACTACCATACACAATAAGGCTTAGAGGGATGAAGTAATTTCCACAGAGCACAATAAGAAGGGGCATGTTTCAAAACTTGCCTGGAGTCTATTTTATAATTTTTTTCATTGTTATATAGGTGATCATATGCCCGTATCATTCAGACACAGTAGCAGCTGCTGCATGGTATTCCAAACTTAAAATCCTCAATCCTCTATCCTTGAACAAACTGTTTCAAACCTTCCAGTAATATTTTTAAAAAACCACAATGTTATATGTACATCTTATGTACATTTCTGATTTCTGATTATTTCTGCAGAACAAACTTAGACCTTTTATATCTAATACTTTCACATTTTGCAAACTCTCATTTGATGTTGTCAAAGAGCCCTTTTCAGTTCACTTTTTACAAATGGCAGAATGAGGGAGTTTGAGGTATTTTTAAATAGCTAATTCTGTATACTCTCCTTGCCCCAGCAAACACACAAATTATTATCCATATTTTTGTAAAGCTTCTTATTTAATTTTGTGATTATTCTCATGGTTGAAATATAGAAATAGTTTTTCAAACGACCTCATTCCCCTGAAAATCTTATTGGAATTGCACACATCTCACAAATTAATATGGATAGAACTACAGTTACTACAATATCGAATTTTACCATGCAGGAGCAACATCCATCTCTACATTATTCAAACTGACACTTACAGATAATAGGAGAGTTTGGGAGTTTTTTGGCTTATTTACTTTTTTAAAAATTGAACAGTGTGTTTACATAGTTGCAAGTTACATATGCAAGTTACATATCTTTTTGATAAGGCCTTTTTATTCCATTTTATTTTTTAATTGATGTTTGCTAATATTTGAGAAAGTTCTTGATTCCTGCTGTATTTTGTAACTTTTTAATTTAATTCCATTTGTTCTAATCATTTTCCCTCAGGTTGTGCAGGCAAATTGTTCTCACCCAAAAATAATTTTACTTATTTTCAGTAATTAGAAAAGCTCTTTTTTTTGTTTTATCGAGTTGGTTAAGATAATTCCCAAATCTTGTTCCATACTGTATTAAGAGTTTTAAGTTTAAAAAAAAAAAGTTTTCCATCAAATAACTTTACAAACTAGGTTAGAATTTCCAGGTCTGGATACTGGTTGGTAGTAGGAGTTGAAGATGTCCTAATATTGTTCACTGCTGTAGTATTTCACCATTGAATTAATGTCGGTTATTGGTTTGGAAGACTGCATGTATCTTAACACAACCTTTTAAATGTCTAGTTCACCGTATTTGTTTTTGTTATTTTTAAATTAGAAACAGAGATTAAAATTTATCAATGCCTTTTTTTTTAATAGCTAAAGAAGTGGTCCATTGGATTTTCTTTCATGACCTATCCTGTAGTGAAAAGATATAAAAAGTTATAATATATAGTCAGTCACCTTCACATTCCTAGAATAAATCTTACTTTGCCTTGGTAAATTAGTTAAGAGGGAAGAATACCATTAACTAGAATTTTCTTTCAAATTTAACCTCTATAAGTTTCTATGTGTGTGTGTTCTCTTTATCAGGCAGTGACATCTTGGAGAGTACAGTTCAATATTAATTCTAAGTTACTTCATCTTTTCCTTGCTCTGAAACAACCTTAAAGCAAGTTGTTCCTAAAGCATAGGAAATAATATTGTTCCTTGAAAATCCCAATGAATTTTCTGTAAAATTTTCCAAGTTTAGCTTGTTAAAGGAGAATAATTCTCAGAAAACTTTAGAAATCACTTGCATTTTCATTTGTCTTTATTTGTTTTAACTCTGAATCATTTTAGAGTTTTATATTTCCCTGTAAAATCATTCACTTAATCCCCATATTTGATTTATTAGCATAGCACTATCTACAATAATATAAGCTTAATCTTTTCCAAATCTATGGTTCTGGCTCCTCATTTCTAATGTTGTGTATTTTCATTTTTACTGATCTCTTCTTGATGAGACTTGCCATAGATTTGTTCATTTTGTTGACCTTATCAAAAAACAAGCTGTTGGATTTTTATAACAGCTGTTTCTTGAAATTATTATTAATTTCTGTTCTTATCTTAATTACTGCCTTCAGTATCCTTTAGGTTCATGTTCTAAGTTCTTAGATTGGATGCTTAATTCATTTCTTTTTTAGTACTGATTGGATTTAAAAGTTATGATTCTTCTTTTCTGAGTACAATGTCTCAGAATACAGTTTTGCATGCATTCCCCATAAAATGCTCTCGTAATTTTTTTATGTATTCTATAATAATTTTCTTTGTCACCCAATTATTTCAGTATTTTCTTATTTTTTGGCTTGTTTTTACTTTCCAAATGACTATAAAAAGTGAATAAATGTGCAAAAAGTGCAACTGGCATATTGGAAATCTATTTAAGTTTCTGAATGGTAGAAAGGAGACAGGATAAATTACACAGGGAAACAAATGTGCAGGATAAGCTGAGCTGAGTTAGCTGTGCCTCTGAAAGAACTCTGAGAGGTAATACTGAGGTAGTCATTAAAAGGATGAGTTGGAGGGACGCCTGGGTGGCTCAGTTGGTTGGGCGGCTGCCTTCGGATTCGGTCATGATCCCAGCGTCCTGGGATCGAGTCCTACATCGGGCTTCTTGCTCGGCAGGGAGCCTGCTTCTCCCTCTGTCTCTGCCTGCCATTCTGTCTGCCTGTGCTCGCTCTCGCTCCCTCTCTCTCTCTGACAAATAAATAAAATCTTTAAAAAAAAAAAAAAAAGGATGACTCTCCAGTCATTGAGAGCAGCTTGGCCATGGGCCCTTTTTCCTCCCACACTGGCACTACACAGCAGACAGCATAGACATGGGCCACTGGGTAACCAGTGAATGGAGGAGGGCTATCTGGGCTCAGAGAAACAGGACAGTGTCCCAGGTACCGACTTAACTAGAGGAGAAAAAGAGGCTACTACTCCCAGATGACAAGCTCCTAAATACCACATTTGGCAGCATGCCCAAAGAAACAAGATGACCAACAATCATATAGTCGAGAAAGAAAAACACAGGAGATAAAACTTAAAATGGAAAGAAAAAAAAAATAGTTAAAATGGTAAACAGAAAACTTTAATGTTTGTGTAATTACCATCAATGAAGAGATCAGAAAGAATATGGTGCTTATAAAGCATAATATTGCTGTGAAAAAGTCAGCAGTCTTGGTAAATAAATTCAATACAAGTGCCAAATAAGCAGAATGGAAACTTATGAAATAAATTAGTAAGCAGGGTGATCTAATTAAAGATTTCTCCCAGAATGCAATGAAAAAGGCCAAACAGATAGAAGTATAAGGAAAACAATATAAGAGATTTAAAGAACAGTTCTCAGACTCCAAAATCCATTTGAGATTAAATAGACCAAAGGTCATACAAGGTCAAAAACAAAACACTGAAATTTCTTACCATTAGGGAGGGGAGGAGAGAGGGAAAGACAGGAGAGAAAAGGAGGAAAGGAAAAAAAAACTGAACAGAAAAAATTCAGAGAGTCAAAAAAAAACAGAGAACAGAAAACAAGAAAGAAAATACAGCTAAAAAGCAAATTAAGGGGGCGCCTGGGTGGCTCAGTGGGTTAAAGCCTCTGCCTTCAGCTCAGGTCATGATCCCAGGGTCCTGGGATTGAGCCCGGCATCGGGCTCTCTGCTCAGCAGGGAGCCTTCTTCCCCCACCTCTCTGCCTGCCTCTCTGCCTACCTGTGATCTCTCTGTCTCTCTGTCAAATAAATAAAATCTTTTTAAAAAAAAAAAAAAGCAAATTAAGCAGCGGGAATTTGTACAAATGCACTAGTCATCACAATAAGTGAGAATATATTAAATTAAAAGGAACCGTGAAACTGGGTAAAAGGAAAAACAGCTACTTTTGTCACTAGAAATATAATTTAAGCCAAATGACACAGAGAGGTTAAAATTAAGTGATGGAAAAGGAAATTGCTGTATAAATTCAGACAAAAAAGCTAAGAGAAAATATTAGAAACAGACAAAATGAAAAGGCAAAAAAAAAAAGAAATCGAGCTGAAAATCATTAAATGGGAAGACTAGTATATTTCATAATGGCAAAATCTGTACTGAACGACAGACTTCCCTTAAGTCTCATTGGTTGGAACAATTTCCCGTGTCCATAGCTAAGTCAGTCACAGTTGAGGAGAATGGAATGCGCATGAGTAGTTAGACCCTTTGGGATTAGATCCCTGGGACTTGGATATGCCTGCCTTCTCTGAAACATGGGCTATGCTAAGTAGAATGTATACATGAGGGAAAAAAAAAATCAGTGTTTTAGGAGAAAGGTAGATAATCAACAGTATTCAATAAGCCACCCTGAAGTTATCACAATGCGCAATTTCCTTCTTTGCAGCATTAATTACTACAAAGTGATTGATTGCCATAAATTAAAAATGCAGTTGTTTATTTCTTTGTCTCCTTTTAATTGTCTGTCCCTCCATTAAGAAGCAAACTTTGGGAAGATCCCTGACGTCCTGTTCTTCATTGAACCTCTAGCATCTTGCAAAAGGCTCCAAATATAGTAGGAGTTCAATACATGTTTGTTGATAGGACGGATGGATGGATACTGGGACAGATTACTCTGAGATAGATCCGCCAGGAAAAAAAAAAAAAGCTAGAAAAGGAAAACTTCAAAGTCATATTAAATACTGTTACAGAGTTACAGGGAGATTGGGATTGCAAAATGACCACTGAATTGAATGATCAGAAGGAGTTTATCTTTGGAGAGGTTTCAGTACGAGCACTTCTAAATATAAATTAGAACATAAGGAAGAAAGGGCAAAATTAATAATAGAGATGTGATTATAGTAAAATTACCTTTGTCTTTTTTTTCCAGTAGGAACAGAAAAGATAGTATCTCTAAGGATAGCACAATCAAGGTAGGGGTGATTTTAGAAAAGCAAGAGTGAGTGTATTTGTTTGCCACCACAAAAATGTAGTCAGATGAGAAGAACATATTGAGTATATAGGAGAAAAGGGGAATTATAAATAAATTTTTGTAAGAAGAGAAAACTGAATTAAATGTAAAATATATATAGGCTAACCTTAAGGAAGAACTTACTGTGTCCAGAGATCAGAGTAATGAAAGAATGTGAAAGAGATACACAAAGCAAAATAAATGTGCTATCACCTCAACTTCACCTAGATTATCTGCTTATGAATCACTTCATCGTGGGTATTCACTAAGTATTTGTTGAATGAATGAAATAAATAAACACATGAATAGATGTGATGGTATATGTCTGGGTTTGTTTGTTTTTTTCTGTATCTTCTTAGCATAAACCTGATGCTTGTTTTCTTAAGCTAAATCTTAGAAGTGATATAGAATGAGAGACTCTACCAATCAGGAAATGCCGTCAGGGTCATGTAAACAACAGACTGAACATGAACAAAAAGGAAGAGAAATAAAAATAAGGTAACTACCCTTCTCTATTCTACTGTTATTGAAAACTCTAATGATGGGATTATGTGTATGCCAAAATTATTCATTTTACTGAAAGCTACAGTAAGTAAAGGGAAATAATTTATGCAAAAAAATATGCTCAATCAATAACCAGAAAATATGTATCAATATTTGTCTAACTGTAGAAGAAAAACAAGATTAAGAAATAAAAAGCTTGATTTTCACTGTTTAAAATAACTGCTCAACCTGAAAATTAAATCCCAGATCTGATTTTCTAATCTGTTGAGCATTCTCTTTGTGAAATGTTCTACTTTTAATGGTTTTCACGTTGTAAATATTCCACCAAACCTTATAAAGTACTATTTAAAATTCACTAGAAGTTATTTTTATATAAGTATATCTTATACCAACTTCACAAGATTCTCCTCAGTATCTAAGTACCTCAGGACTTGATATTAAGTTAAAAGGTCACAAAAATAGACTAACATTTACATGTCACTTCACAGACTTATTGAAAAATACAACATGAGTGTATATTGGGCTTAGCTTCTACATGCTAATTACTTTAGAATCTTACTATATTAATTATTAAATTGTGGATTTCAGTATGAGGCCTTTGGCAAAACAAAAATGTTTTAAAAAAACCATAAAGGAATAAAAATTTTTCTTGGTTTCTTCATTGTTTACATAGTAGCTCAATAACTAAATGTACTACTTAAATTATTTCTTCCAGTGATTTAATTATTATCTGCTATGCACAAAGCAGTTGAGTGACACAAGTCCTCTATAAGATAAGCTGATGGGAACAATGAGTAAGGGCTTGACCATTGCTGGAAGGAGGATAGCACTCAAAAGGGTCAAATTATAGCAGTGCCAATTAGTACATACAGTCTATTTCATAAAGTGATTTTACACATAATTGCTATAATAAGTTATGTTGTACAGCAAAGACATAAGGAAAATTTTTAAATCAACTCAAAAAAATCAAATGAGAGTTAGAATTCAAGTTAATTATATAATAAAGAAATAAATTTGAGAGATATTCTGGAAGAAATGACAGGATTTATCAACTACCAGTATGGCAAGAGAAGTTAGAAAATGAGAATGATGGGGAAGATAATGGTGTCCAACTAGCTAAATAATTTATTTTG
Source organism: Neogale vison (assembly GCF_020171115.1). NCBI lineage: Eukaryota > Metazoa > Chordata > Mammalia > Carnivora > Mustelidae > Neogale > Neogale vison. The sequence continues at coordinate 112,935,564 of NC_058095.1, read as the reverse complement.
TTCTTTAAAAGATATGGAATGAAGTGGCACCGTAGAGCTAAGCACTGGTCTTCATTCTCATCCCATGCTGAGGAGCTTCGGGCCCCATCTGAGCAATGTATAAAAGGCAGGTGTGACCATCAAGCCACAACATTGAATGTTTTCAGTTCTCACGCCAGAAATTTTATATTCTAATGAGAATTGCCCTTTAAGCACTGTTCTTAGGAGGCTCTGCATTCATTTCACTCATTTCTATTCTCAAAACATTTGGAATACCTCATATATTTGTATACATGTATAGAGTATCCTTGTTTTATGGGTATTTTTAGGTGAATATTTAAGCTAGTTTCATAACGTTTTATGGCTATTTGTTATGCATTATAGTATTCTCTGAACACTATAGTTTCCTATGTCTTTGGGTTGAAAAATGACAGCAACATTGATATATTCTGGAGATCAGAAGTTCATGAGTGTTCGGTTATCTTCTGAATTACTGGCCCACCTGTAGCAGATACACTCTAGCCCCCTTAGGAAGCTAAGTACCATGAGAGTTGACCACACCCCATCATACTCTTAAAATATGCCCAAATCTCACTTTTTATTTTTAATGATTTTTTAAAAATAATTTTCATGTATGTAAATGTTTTTGTTCAGAAATACTTTCAAAATTATCTAGTACTACAAACAGATAATTAGCAGTGACTAAAAGGTCTTATGAATACCTTCTGATGTTGTTCCTCCTTCATCTTTTGCAATTTTTTGTTTTCTTCTTCCTTTAAAGAATCCTTATAAGCCCGGCTTCTGGCCTGTAAATGTATAGGGAAAAAAAAAAAAAATCACAGGGAAAAGCATTGCCACAATATACTAGTCTGCCTACCACAGGACTGGTTCTAATAACTCAACCTCTACACCAAGCATACAGTAAGCTCTCCATACACACTTGCTTATGGAGTGATTTATGCATATGTCTGAAGATGTCCCGGGGGATATATAAAAACAAGGCTAGTATATGCATAATCATCCAGCACATTTTAAAGGATGATCTAAATGTTTGTTTAATTAAGCTTAGAAAATAACCCTCAGAGATAATCAACATAGTTTATTCTTCTAGTTGTAAGGATTTGAAAAACATATTTAACTTTCCTCTATTTCAAGTATATTCCAACTAACATCAATTCTAACTAGACTCTGGTAAGCAGAGAGCATGGCGATGAAACTGACTTAGAATAAGCCCATCAAGGAGGAGGAAAATCTATAGTTTTTACCTCATTTACAACAGCGCCAATGCATTAAATCACCAGGCATTTATTTTTAGTACTTTATTTAACCCTTAAATTCTGTGAAGTAGATTTTATCCTCATTTTGTGAATAAGGAAATGGACTTGGGTATGTGAAATAATTTGACCGGACCACAAGGCCACAGTGGAGTTTCAGTTGCAGCTTGTCAGACTCGGAAGCCCTGAATCTGCCATTCTCCTCCTTGCCTGGACTGTCCCTCCTTCAGCCTTTCCCACTCCTTTGCTGCTCACCTAAAATGCTGTTGTATTCAACATATAGGGAACTCAACTAATGCCTTACACATGTAAATTCTGGAAAGTGGGTCCTGCCTAGGAAAAATATTGCTCTCAAATAAAGCTATATTCTTCTGTAAATTATATAGACTCCAAGTAGCTGATCAGTTAATCTCAGAGACAAGCAATAAAGACAGTGACTTTCGAAGCACTGACATACCTACTGCTCATTAATGGTAGCCCATTAAATAGCCTGTCAGCTGGTGATTGATACCATAGCATTCCAGAGATGCATTTCTTTCTAAGTCTTTGCATCCTTCATCGGTACCTGAAGCTCATTTTTATTTCTGAGAAGGAAAACAAAGGCTGTTCAGAAGCACAAGGGTCATTACTTCTGGCTGAATTAGAGCCTCAAGGGGCAGTGTTGGGAGAAGCATCACACACAGTAGGATACCCTCTAGTCCCACTGACCCAGCACGACAGGGTTTCACACACTGGCATAGTGACCGTGCCTTCTGGAATTTATGAGATTTCAAGTATATTGTCTGTTCATTTGTCGTATACTTTCTTGGCTCACAGTGATTTGTAGCCCACCCTCTGTAAGGTAGAGAGGGCAGCCTGATAAGCTAATATGTAGGAAATGCCATTGTTCCCATAAAACTACCAACAGCATCAGGGCAGCACACTACGTATTTCAGGCCTTGTTCTTTGGACTAATAACCCATAAAGCTTATGAAGGCTGCCCCCCACTGCCTTACTATAATTTTTCTTCAAGCACTTCTTAATTTATTCCCCCATTTTCTGTCACTATAAAAACCTACATTCCATCAAATAATAAGCACTTGCCAGGAAGGGAGAGAGGCCTTCTACAGCAGTACTACTACATCTGGAGTGAAACCCCAGATGTGTTCAGGAAGCCCTCACACATTCAAACCCTGCTTCATTAGACAAGCAAAAATATCCTAGGATTTTCTCTTATCTAAATCCTAAGCACAAGAGAACTGTGATAAGACATTGAAGGTGGAGAGTTGTTCTCTAATGAGTGGTTCTCTTCTTTTTACTTAGAGAAGGCTAGCCTTTATCACAGATATTCCATATAAGACCCGAAAGAGGAAAATGGACCAGGGACACACATCTTCTACTCAAGAGATTAAAAGGAGTAATAAAATATTTAGTTAAAGCAGATATGATGGCTGAGTGAGAAACCTAAATTCTATTTGTATAATTTCCTTTTAACATAACCACTTTATTGGTCTTTTATCAGAATAGGGGTCCTAGTTTTTCACTCAGAAAAAAAAAGACAGGGATTAGACACAAAGTGTCATTTAAAAGGCCACAGAAACTGGGAAATCACATGGCTCCTCAACTATGAAGAGTTTAAAGTTACTTGGAATCCTAATTCTTGCTTACCCAGCTGTGATTCCCAGGCAGGACAGGAAGTTTCTGTTCAAAAATAATGGGGGGGGGGGACTTTTGATCACAGTTTTTCTTAGTTCTAAATCCTGCAACTTCTGTCATTGTATTCACATGATTTTTCTATCACTAAGTATTAATATAATATCAATACTAAATTTTTGTTATTCAACCAAAATATACATTTTAACTCACCCTGCCCCAAAAGCTATGCTTATAATACATATGTTCAATAAATAATATGTAAGCCACTATGTGTAATCACTTCATAAGACATGATATCAGACCTTAAGTGATCAGAGCCTGGTGTGGAAGTCAGACAAGATATTACAGTGCAGCATGATGGGTATTATGACAGAAGAAGCTAAAAGGACATTTAATTAAACTGGATCAGAACACCTTCTTGGGGCATCTAGGTGGTTCAGTAGCTTAAGTGTCTGCCTTCAGCTCAGGTCATGATTCCAGGGTTCTGGGATGGAGCTCCAAATAAGGCTTCCTGCTCAGCAGGGAGCCTGCTTCACTCCCTGCCTCCTGCTCCCCCTGCTGGTGCTTTTTCTCTGTCAAATAAATCAATAAATAAAATCTTTAAAAAAAAAAAAAGAAAGAAAGAAAGAAAGAAGGAAACAACAAACACCTTCTCAAAATGGGTTGACATTAAGTTGTGTTTTAAAGAGTGAGTAGGGGAGCACCTGGGTGGCTCAGTCAGTTAAGCATCTGCCTTTGGCTCAGGTCATGACCCCAGGGTCCTGGGATTGAGCCCCATCTCAGGCTCCCTTCTCAGCATGGGAGTCTGCTTCTCCCTCTCCCTGCTTGTGCTTTCTTTCTCTCTCTGAAATAAATCAATAAAATCTTAAAAAAGAAAAATAGCGAGTAGGAATCAGACAAAGCAGGGGGAAGTTTACCGTGTGAACAAATGAAAAATAGCATGGTATTTGTTTGTTAGGGCTGCCATAACAAAGTACACAGTTTGGGTGGCTTAAATACACAGAAATTTATTGTCTCACAGTTCTAGAGACTGGAAGTTCAAAAATTAAGGTATCTTTAATGTTGGTTCCTTCTGAAGTCTGGGAGAGAAGGATCTAGGCCTCCCTCCTTGGCTTGTAGATAGCCATCTTCTCCCTGTCTTATCACATCATCTTCGTGGAATACACATTTGTCTCTGTGTCCAGATTTCCCCTTTTATAAGGACACCTCTCCTGTTAGATTATAGCCCACCCTAATGACCTCATTTTATTTTGATTATTTCTATAAAGACTCAATCTCAAATAGTCACATTGTGAGGTACAGAGGGTCAGGGCTTTAACAAATGAATTCTGGGGTGGGCAGGGAGACCACAGTTCAACCCATGACAAGCATTAGTTTTCCATTTCAAGATGGTGGAATAAAAATGTTTCTGCACCATCCTTCTCTCAAAAATTACCCCAAACAGAGGAAAAGATGAGTCAAACTCTACATTCAGAAACCAAGATACATCTGTATTCCCAGACAAAAATCTAGGAAGATGAAGAAACAATAAGCAAAAAGAGGAAAAGAGCGAAACAAAGGACATGCTGGCTGGGATGGAGGATACCCACAAGAAGCCGCTTTTCTCCACAGAGCAACACGAGGCCCCAAGAAGAATGCAACAGCTGCTGAGGATGACGGATGAAAGATAGGAAAGTGCCTCTGTCTGCTCCCACCCTGGAAATTCAGCCAGTAATTCTCCCAATTCTGGCAGTAAATCAGAAGGGTATTCTCTGGATAAACTAAACCAGGCACACCTAGCATGGAAGCTCATGGTGGTCAAACCCCAGATGCAGAGTGAAAGGACTGTATAAAGTCCGGGATACTGAGTAGTGAGCTTCCAGACCCCCTTCTTCGAAGTTATCCTCTGCTCCCTGCTCTGGGTCCTCTGAGAGCCAGAAGGTGATATTTTGTCCATGAAACAAGAACAGGCTGCTATTATTTTTTAAAGATTTTTATTTATTTGACAGAGATCACAAGTAGGCAGAGAGGCAGGCAGAGAGAAGAGGAAGCAGGCTCCCCACCGAGCAGGGAGCCTGATGTGGGGCTTGATCCAAGGACCCCGGGATCATGACTTGAGCCGAAGGCAGAGGCTTTAACCCACTGAGCCACCCAGACGCCCCAAGGTTGCTATTTCTAAAAAGTAACAAAGAAGAGAGAAGCTCCTGGAAAATAAAAATATCTCCCCTCTCCACAAAGGCGGCCAGTAAAATACTTAGAAGATAGTTAAGAAAATGTGTGAGATAACAGAAAACATAAATGTGTACACACACACACACACACATGCACACATACATCTCTGCCCCCATTCCTGGCACAGATATCAACAAAGGTTTTAACCTTTGTAACTTCCTAAGTGATAAGAGCATTAGGAGCATCTCTTGGGTTCATATTTCTTTGACTCCATCCCTTACACAGGGCTCCTAAACCCATATAAATTCCTAAGTGTTAAGAGCATTATAGTATCTTTTGTTCCAGTGAGGCTTGCTGGATGGACTCCTGGATGGGAAATGATCACTAGAAAGACCAAGCCATGATTAGACACTTGGAATCTCCAGACCTGTCCCCTCCAAACCTCCAGAGAGGGAAGAGGGGGTGAATATGGGGTTAATTATTGATCATGCCTATGTGACAAAGCCTTCACAAAATCTCAAAAATATGAGGGTTCTGGGAATTTCCAGGTGGATGAACACATCCACACTGGGACGGTGACCATATCCCAACCCAAAGGGACAAAAGCACCTGCAGCTCAGAACACTCCCAGACCTTACTCTTTGCATCTCTTCATCTGGCTGTTCATCTGTATCCTTTATCATATCCTTTAATAAACTGGTAAATGTATGTAAGTGTTTCCCTTAGTTCTGTGAGCCATTCTACAAAATTAAGGGAACCCAGGAAGGGGGCCATGGGAACCCGCAATTTGTTGCCATGCTGGACAGAAGTTATGGGTAACCTAGGACCTACTACTTGCAGTTTGGCATCTGAAGGAGAGGGCAGTGTTGTGGGACTGAGCCCTTAACCTGTGGGAACCTCCAGGTAGATAGTGTCCGAACTGAGTTAAACTATAGGACCCCCGACTGTTGTCACAGAATTAGTTGGTATGAAGCAAGCCCCCACACATCTCTTGTCAGATGTGTGTGTGTGGCTGTCATAGGACAGGAAAGGAGACACTCAGGAGGGAAAGGACTGGGGATTTGTCTAACCCAATATGCCAAGGAGGAGAAAAAAAAAAAAAAATCAAAGATAAATTAAAGGAGAAAAATTTTTTTTTTCCACAAAGAAGAAAATAAACCCAGGAGGCCTAGGATTTCAATAATAAGAATTCCTTGAAGAAAATGAAGGGAAATGAATCAAAGAAATGACACAAGAAAATCTGGAAAACCTAGAACTAGAAATGAGTTTCCAGACTGAAAATGAATATAAATGACCCTCATACTAGGACACATCATTACAAAATTACAGAGTACCAGTTGGGGGTGGGGGGAAGGAGATATTAAAATATTTCCAGGAGGGCGCCTGGGTGGCGCAGTGGGTTAAGCCGCTGCCTTTGGCTCAGGTCATGATCTCAGGGTCCTGGGATCGAGTCCCATATCGGGCTCTCTGCTCAGCAGGGAGCCTGCTTCCCTCTCTCTGCCTGCCTCTCATTCTACTTGTGATTTCTCTCTGTCAAATAAATAAATTTAAAAAAATAAAAAATAAAAATAAAATAAAATAAAATATTTCCAGGAGAAGCAGGGTAGAGCCCTTATATATAAGGATTGAAATTCAAATAGCCTTGTATTTCTCAGGAACCAATACTCAAATGTAAAATAGCAATGCCTTCAGAATTCTGAAGGAAAATTATTTCTAATTTGGAATACTTACCAGAAAATTACAAGCTAAGTGTGAGGACTGAATAAAGATAGTTTCAGAAATGCAATGACCTGAGCATGCTTCTTCTCTTGGGAGGCCACTAAATAATATGCTCCATCAAAACAAAGAAATAAAACAGGAAAATAGAAGATAGGAGACCCAGAAATCAGGGGACCCAACATAGGAAAACAAATAAGAGCAATTCCCTGGATGACCTTAAAACAGCGAGCCTTATCCTAGGCTACACGTTAGAATTACCTGGAGAGCTTTAAATGCCCTGAAGCCCAGGCCATAATACAAGAGGATCTCTGAGGTTATGACCCAGGCATCAGTGAATTTTAAAGCCCCCCAGGTGATTCCCAGGTATAGATGAGGTTGAGGACCATTTTGTGAAAGGAAAGTCCCAGAACAACAGCTGTGTAGGAGGCCAAATGAACAACCGGTCCAGGTTAAGGCAGAAGTGCTGCAAAAGGGCGGGTTCCAGGAGGGAAAAAAAACCGAAATTGACAGGTTATCTCACAGGAACAAAATGGAAAATTGTGTGGAAATTTGCATCAGAGACACTTGTTGGAACAGTCAAAAAATCTGGAGGGCAGTCAGATGTTCAGAGGAAACTAAGCAAATGTTAAAAACACAATTTTTGAGAAGTCGTAAAAGAAAGAAAATGCAAAGTATACTAACTGGATTGGCAGTGAGAAAAGAATTATGTAGCCATAGTAAGAGAAAGCATGAAATACTGAATTTTAGGAGAATGGAGGGGAAGGAATAAATTAACAAAATCTAAACTTAATTAGTCAAGCAATAGTAATCTATACATTACGAGATACATGAATCCAAATAACAAACAGCTAGGAGAGTGTGATAGAATGAATAATGGCGCCCCAAAGATGTTCACATCCCAATGCCTAGAAGCTGTGAATGTCATCTTATAGCAAAAGGGACTTTGCAGAAATGGAGGATTCTGAGATAGAAGAGGATCCTGGATGATCCGGGTGAGCCCAGTGTAATCACAAGGGTCCTTACAGGAGGAAGGCAAGAAAGTCAAAGGGAACTGACATAAGATGAAAGCAGAGAGTAGATGCAGCCACGTGTTGAGCAGCCAGAGTGTCGGTAGCCAAAGGGAAGCTAGAAGAAGCAAGGAACGGATTCCTTGAGCCCGCCTCGAGCTTCCAGGAGAAGCTAATTTAGCCCCTTCATACTCATTGCTGACTTCTGACGTCCAGATCTGTAATGGAATAAATCTGTGCTGCCTTAAGCCACTACGTTTGCAGTCATTTATTACAGCAGCAATGGGAAAAAAATTTTTTGAGCCACAACTGACATTACATTATATTAGTTTCAGGTGTATAGCATAATGATTCAATGTTTGTGTATACTGCAAAATGATCACAATAAGTCTAGTTAATATCTGTCACCATACATAGTTACAAAGTGTTTTCCTTATGACATGAACTTTTAAGATCTACTCTCTTAGTGACTTTCAAATACACAGCCCAATGTTGTTAACTAGAATTACATACAAGGAGTTTAAAATATTGGGAGTGGGCATGAGATGGAAAAGGTGGAAGGGACACATGTCGTTCTTTAAGTGTTGGCTTTTTAAAAACATGTGGCACATGAATAAAAGTTGAACCAAACTGCACTAGGACTTCCAAGGAGTGGAAGTGAAAGGAAATGGCTGGAAAGACGAGTTATGGAGCAGTGCCCCCAAACGTTAATGTGTACACAAGCCACCACAGACTGTTAAAATGCAGCTTCCTATTCAGGTCTGGAGTGGGGCCTGAGATCCATCAAGGCCTCCATAGGCTCCCAGGTAATGCCCATGCTCCTGGTCCATACCCACACTTGGAGTAGCAGAGACCTAGATTCCGTACAGAGAAATGTATCATGCAGGGAGGGAGGGGAGCAGAGGGCAGAAAAGGCTTTGTGTTTAAGCTAAAGAATTTTGACTTTATCTTTAATGATACAGGGAGCCACTGGGCAGTGACTAAACAAAATGAGACTTTTTACATTATTATTCTCCATGGAGAGGAGGCATGAGACAACCAAGTAGACTGGAAACCATTTCTTGTATAACCGGAAACATTCAATGTTAATGTTTAGGGAAGGCATGTTGATGCTGGGACTTCTGACTACACAAACACACACACACACACAGAGTACAGAGAACTGTATCAATCCATGTGTAAGTAAACACTGCATCTGTTTTCTGAAGTTCTTTTGTGTATCAAAGGAATTTTCTTGTGTCTTGATGGAATTATATAGTATTTATTAGATTCCCACCTGCCCATGGGAAGATCCACATTTAAGGAAGTATGATAAGAATAATTTCCTCAGAAAAGTTGCATTGTGTTAAAAAAAATTTTTTTTTAACTTGAAACCTTGCCGCTCATCACACCCCACATGAATGGGTACCACACAATGCTCACATTCCATACACTGACCATAGGTGAGGCAAACTGCTGGTGTCTTCTCCCCATGTCACAAAAGTGCCCTGTGTACGTGCAGCTTTCCTAAAGTGTTAGAAAAGTTTCTGCAGAGCGTTCTCAGAGGCATTCTATGCATATGGATTAGACAGAATGAGAAGAGTACAATATGGTTAAAAAAAAAATCACTTAGGGGCGCCTGGGTGGCTCAGTGGGTTAAGCCGCTGCCTTTGGCTCGGGTCATGATCTCAGGGTCCTGGGATCGAGTCCCGCATCGGGCTCTCTGCTCAGCAGAGAGCCTGCTTCCCTCTCTCTCTCTCTCTCTCTCTCTGCCTGCCTCTCCGTCTACTTGCGATTTCTCTCTGTCAAATAAATAAATAAAATCCAAAAATTAAAAAAAAATATTAAAAAAAAATCACTTAAAAATATATTGAACACTGGGGTGCCTGGGTGGCTCAGTGGGTTAAGCCTCTGCTTTCGGCTCAGGTCATGATCCCGCGGTCCTGGGATCGAGCCCCGCATCGGGCTTTCAGCTCAGCCAGGAGCCTGCTTCCCCCTCTCTCTCTGCCTGCCTCTCTGCCTACTTGTGATCTCTCTGTGTCAAATAAATAAAATAAAAATCTATAAAAAAAAAAAATATATATATATATATAGAACACCAACAAATTATTAATAGTTTGGTGTTGAAAGGGGAGCAGCTATTGAATGCACCTCTTAAAGAACCATCCCGGGAGCACCTGGGTGGCTCAGTGGGTTAAGCCGCTGCCTTCAGCTCAGGTCATGATCTCAGGGTCCTGGGATCGAGTCCCGCATCGGGCTCTTCGCTCAGCGGGGACCTGCTTCCCTCTCTCTCTCTCTGAGATCTTTCTCTGTCAAACAGATAAATAAAATCTTTGAAAAAAAGAAAAAAAAAAAAAGAACCATCCCGGGTCCCATGCTGCCCTATATTGTCTATTAATAGCTCTGAGGATCGTGTGACTAAGGCACTAATCAATCTACAGAAAACACAGCTCTGGGAGAGATGAGTCATGTTTTGGACAACAATATTAAAATTCAGGATGATCTTGTTAAATTGAAGAAACAAGCCAAAAAGCAATTGAGCAGGCACACACAGTTTTGCCAGGTGTTTCAAACCATAGGATTCGGGAAGCCCTCAAACAAAATCAAGACCATCCTGGCAGCCAAGCACCTAGTTGATAAAGCTATCCAGTTCCTGACTTCCCTTCCCTCCCTAACAGCCACAGGGTATCTGGATAGACATCAAGGACTGTCCCCTACACAGGATTTAACTCTACTACCTACAGCTACTCAAGTCTCTCCTCTATGGCCCTGCAGTGAGGGAAGGAATGACAGATATGACAGGATTTGTGGCAAGTCTAGACTTGGAACACCATATTAGAAGTGGACCAAAAAAATAAGGAACATTTCAACTTTTGTAAGAGCATAATGACTTTTCCCAACAAGTGTCATAATGTGTTCTTGACATTTTAAAACATAATCACTAAAGGAGGATGGAGAAGATGAAGATCAGGTTTCTCTAACCTCTTATTTACTTATCCAACCCCTGGAAAAGTGAACACTCTAGAAAACTTAAATCCATCTTTTCTTTCAACTATAACCTCTTCCCAGAGGCATCCTTAATTACATTTACTTTCGTGTCCCCAGTTAGCTAGTCAATAACCAAGGCCCTGCCAACTTGACCTTATAAGTGGTTTTCTGACCTATGCTCTATTATCTCCATCCTCCCACCCACTGACCTACTTCATGTCTTCATTATCCCTCACCTGGACTAATACAGAGCCTCTTAGAGGTCTCTCTGCCTCTCTATTCCTTTAGAGCCATCCTTCACATGGTTACCAGTATGATTCTGCCGAAATACAAATCTGACCTTGAACCTTCCCTGAAAATTTTTAGTATCTTTAGCACTCAAAGAATGAGATCCAAGTTTTCCAAAGCATCATACAAAGGTTTCACTGGGAGCATCACAGGATTCCCATGTGAGGCATTTCTGGATGGTCTTGATGTCTAGAGGATTCTACTAGCATTTTGTGCTCAGGGGTGGGGATGCCACACATCCTGCAGTACCCAAGACACCCTACAGAATGAACTACCCCCACCCAAACTGCCACCTGACTCCCTCATGACTCCTGCATCCTTCTTCAGCCTTCTCTAGAAGAGTGAGCTACACAACTCTTATTACCTAACACAAGCTGTGCATTTTCTTGCCATTATGCCTTAATTCTTGCTTTTGTGTTCTACTTCCTGACACCCGGAATGACTCCTCATGTTACTGACTCATCCTTTAAGCTCTAACTTTCTAACTGTTATATGCTCTATACTCACCTGTCCACTTTATAACTATGATTTTCACTTCACTTAACAAAAGTCCCTCCAGGCAGAGACTGTATGCACTTGGTAGACCCTATGTAAACATAAAAATCTGAAGGACAGAAAAATAGATGGATGACTAGGTGAGCTCAAAGGCTTTTCAGAGGCTGAAAGGTGCCCAAAATGTAGATAACAAGTACGGCATTGTTTTATAGTTTGAAGGAAGCAACAGTTGAAGTCAAAGTTTCAGATCAGGTCATCTGCCTTTAGTCCCAACAATCTATGATATAAGGATACTCTATGCCCTTAGTCCTCATTCACTAAATGCCTCTTTACAAAGTACCAGATGGCAACCCTGCATGGCATCCCACTTACCCAAGTTGAAGACTGTGGGTCATGAAGAGCAATTTGATGGGTACTTCTGTCTGGCAACTCTGCAGCCAGTCTGCTCAGGAACTCAGCAGTTTTGCTAGAAGAAACACAAATAGGTATTAGTGCTTTCATGAAAATAGAAATATTATTTATTGTGCCTTTGGATACTAGCGTAGACTTTTATTGGGTGATGACTGAAAATCTCCTGAGTAGAACAAAAGGTGAGTTTGAGTACAAGGTAGTATAGAAAACCAAAACAAAATGCTGTTGCAAGACCACATTATTGAACAACATTAGTCTAAAAAAATATAAAATTAGGTTTGTGGAATATGAACCTATGATTTCATATTCTCTACTTCAAATACCCTGACATGGAGATAAATGCTCTCTCAGATTCCACAGCGTGGGGTTCTAATTTCCCTTCTGAGCATTAAAGCTTGACCCTCAGACTTCACGAAAGAGCTGTGGTACAATGGGTCCCCTGTGACTCTCATTCCACACTGGTTTTACATGGCCCTTGATTCACTGTCTCCTCTCATTTCCCTCATGGCTTTGACTACTCTCAGGACACATAGTCCCTCCAATTCAGTAACTTTTTTTTTTTTTGAAGATTTTATTTACCTATTTGACAGAGATCACAAGTAGGCAGAGAGGTGGGAGCGGGGGAGGCAGGCTCCCTGTGGAGCAGAGAGCCCAATGCGGGGCTCGACGCCAGGACCCTGGGACCATGATCTGAGCCGAAGGCAGAGGCTTTAACCCACAGAACCACCCAGGCGCCCCTCCAATTCAGTAACTCTTAACCATATATGGATCATAGACTACCTCCCTTTGGGATTCTGAAAGCAAGGATGAACGCTCTCTCTCCATACGCACACATACACGTGCATGCGTGTGCATGCGCACACACACACACACACACACACACACCCTTCACATTGATTTGTACCTCCCGTGGAACTTAAGAAGTGCTGCTGGTCTAGCCTGCCTTTCTGATATCTCTTTTTAGCTCACAAAGATTGGCCTAGAAATATTATCATCAGTTTTAATAAGAAGTTCTTTGATTTTCCCCCCCAAATCCCAAACCATTGGAGGCACCTGGGTGGCTCAGTCAGTTAAGCATCTGACTCTTGCTTTTGGCTCAGGTCATGATCTCAAGTTCATGAGATGGAGCCCCAGGTCAGGCTCTACACTCAGCGGGGAGTCTGCTTGAGATTCTCTCTCCCTCTCCCTTTTTCCCTCTCCTGCTCTCCTTTTTTTCTCTCTCTTAAAAAATAAATAAATCTTGGGGCGCCGGGTGGCTCGGTGGGTTGAAGCCTCTGCCTTCGGCTCAGGTCATGGTCCTAGGGTCCTGGGATCGAGCCCCGCATCGGGCTCTCTGCTCAGCAGGGAGCCTGCTTCCTCCACTCTCTCTCTCTGCCTGCCTCTCTGCCTACTTGTGATCTTGGTCTGTCAAATAAATAAATAAAATCTTTTAAATAAATAAAACAAATATTTTTAATAAATAAATCTTTTAAAAAAAGAAAAAACCCATCACCCCAATCTCTCCACTCCCCTATGTCAAGCAAAGCACACTAGAATTATTTCCTAGCCCTTACTTCAGTGACTTTCCCATGCTGCCTACCATTGATCTCTATTCCTTTGTCCTTTCCTATTGTAATTTATGGGATTTTTGCCACCATATTTCACATTCACATCCAGATACCTCATAGAGGCCTAATTTATATTACATCTGCCTTCCTCCTTCTCTCAGTTATCCCTCTTCTTCCCCCTAATATTTTAGTCCTACTGCTAAGATCCAGTTCATCAAGCCCTTAAAATGTGGTCATCAAAGGAAACACAACTGGTCTGGTAAAAATAAATGGCATCCAGTGGAAGGAAAAATCAAAACAAGGAATTCAAAAGTAAACAGAAATGCCCACCTCACTTCAAATAATTACTTAGATAGAACATGGCATTTGAACAAGGTCAGAAGCTTAAGCTAGGAAAGGAAGAGCATAAAGTTAAGCGACGTACATAACCCTGAGGAACATAAGGCTTCGGCAGTTGAGACAAACAGCCTCTCCATTTGTCTAGGATTGCTTATCTTGCCCAGAATAGACAAGGAGACTAATGAAGTCGCAGAATCTGGAAGCTGCCCCACTGTCTCGGGGCTTTATGAAGTCATCAGTCAAAAGTGTTAAAAGAAGAGAGTTGCCAGAAGTTTGGATGAGACTTCTGAATATCCTTAGCTGAATTCAGACATAGGAAAAGCAGTAAAAAAGAAACACTGTGATAAACAACAAAGGAACTTCAGGCCAAGTTGACCGGCTGCCCTGCATTGTGTACTAATGGTTGCATCTTAACTGCTAGTGCCAAGTACTTAACTGCAGAGCCAATCACTAGCCATGGCCTCTCTGCCAATTATGACTGCCCCACTTATACCACAGGATTAAATCATAATGACAGGGCCACAGGACTGTCACAGGAATGCAAGTTGGGGTCTGCGCAGAATGCAGATTATTCCCAAAGATTAACTGTATAAACAAGCCAAGTTCCAAGCTACTTATTTCTCTACTATTAGTACCATGCCTACATATATAATTTAATTTCTATATATTGGCCAAAACTAAATTGGGATCCTGGTAGGCAATCGTGGTCATATTTAATAAAAATAAAATATACAACCTCCTTGAAGGCAAAAGTAGGAGAATCTCCTGGTGGGAAGTCTAACAAGACTAAGAACCCCAGACTGCAGCACTGAGTTACATTTCCCTTGGTGTTTCTTGCCCTTTGTCATTCGTGTGACTCTGCCACCTATCAAGGGGAATGACCCTCTTTTGCTTTATCACTCTAACCCAAGCATAAATAGATCACTCCTTTCCTTTATTCTCTACAGAACTGATGAAAGGATTACCAATAACTCAGACTTGACTTAGAAGATTTTGTCCACTCATGTCCAACTTAAGATCTTCAAGGGTCATTTCTGCTTGTTTTTAGGGTGATTCCTCTGGCTTATCCTAAAAGGTATCTTCAGGATAACCGCACTTCAACATAACCCAGCAGTAGAGACTGCTAAATGTCCAAACTCATGTTCTCCTCTTCTAGTCACACAACTTGACTACATTTCCTGGTCTCCCTTGCAGTTAATTTTGGGCACAAGGTTGAGTCTTGACCAATAGAACATGAAAGGGCGTGATGCATACCCTTTCCAGGATTAACTAATTATAAACTTCTTACACAAACCCCTCCACACATGTCTCTCCTTCTGTCTGGCTGGAGTAAAGATAAATCCCAGCACAAACTTGAAAATTGTATGTTGAAGGCAGGAAAGCCTATATTGGCTCAGTGCCTGACTATATGAGTAAAGAGGACCTCCACTCAAACTTGTTCACCCATGCCTTAAATGAGCAAGAAAAAAACCCCATATTACTCAATCTATATATATTTTAAAGTCTATTACATCCCCTAGAATACCCTTATAACACAACATAAAGAAATATATACAAGAGAATCATTTCTTAATTCAAGTGATCAACTCTGGAAGTATAAGAGCTGAGGAAAAAGAGGGGTAAAAAAAGATTTTGAAGGATTCAGCTAGGCAGCTTAGGTATTTCAGAACCTTAGTTGGGGGAGGAAAAGGTGGGAAAGGGGAAGAATCTATTTATCCTTGAGCTTTGTCTTGTCAGTTCTAGAAGCTACTACCTAGGCCCAGAGTATATAAAAGTATGATAACCTTCCAGATGCTAGGGAGGGTGTCTTGCAAAACTCATCCCTTTATAAATTGTTAACGGAAGGGAAAATCAGTGTTACCAACTTTAGAGAGTAATTTGACAATACTTAGTAGAGTTGAGTATATGTGTCATGTCTAAATGCCTACTCTAGAGAAACTCTTATATAGGTATTTAAAGACACCTGAACAGCATCATTTGTAAAAGTCTCAGAGATAGAGAGAAGGAAGATAGATTGAGCCAGGTGTGGGATGGGGTGGGAGAGATGAGAATGGATAGGAAAAGGGAAATGAACTTGATCTACATCAAGAATCAATATGGTTCAGTTCCAAAAAACAGTATCCAGTGGGGGAGAGGAGGAATTGTGAAAGTATGATACAGTGATCAAAATATCTGAAGGACGCAAAACAATATTCTGAATATGTGAGTGGAGGGGGCTCTGTGTTTTCATATATATGTAATAAAATTGGAAAAATACACATGATGAGAAAAAGAAAAGCAGCTCAAAACATCTGGGAACTGTTCTAACACATCTACCACTCAATGTTATTACAAACTAATCTGACTAAACTATGTTGTTCTACTAATGGACAAAAACGGTCCCACAGAGCATCCATTTCACACAAGTATATCTCACAAATTACCAAATATCCCCCATCTTGATAAATGATTGGCAACTTCCTCACCAGCTACAGCTTTATACTCATCTAGGCTGTCCTTCCTATAGGTAAGATTTACCGAGACACCCATAGAATCATCCCCACGTGCTGACAACACATAACCCAGAGCAATCCCCTGCTTCTTTTTTTTTTTTTAAAGATTTGATTTATTTATTTGACAAACAGAGACACAGTAAGAGAGGGAACACAAGCAGCAGGAGTGGGAGAGGGAGAAGCATGCTTCCCACTGAGCATGGAGCCCGATATGGGGCTCGATCCCAGGACCCTGGGATCATGACCTGAGCCGAAGGCAGATCTTAATGACTGAGCCACCCAGGCACCTCTATCCCCTACTTCTTTAGACCCTTCCCAAAATTACCCAACCAAAACCTAAATCCTAATCAGTTATTCCTGGCAGCCTTACTGAGATATCCCACCATTTCTTATGGTGTGTGTTTTTCTTTATCTGCAACAAGTAATAAACCCAGCATGTTCAACTACAGGTGTATCCCTGGTGGTCTTTGGCTGAAGGGCACTGACAAATGTTACATACCAGAACAACTGTTAATGCTACCAGAATGATGGAGGGATGGGGGGAACAGTGAAAGGGTTCATCAGTGTCTATGCCATTTAAATTTCTTTTTAAAAACGAACTACATGGGGCACCTGGGTAGCTCAGTGGGTTAAGCCTCTGCCTTTGGCTTGGGTCATGGTCTCAGGGTCCTGGGATTGAGCCCCTCATCAGCTCTCTGCTCAGCAGGGAGCCTGCTTCCCCACCTCCCTATCCCCGCCTGCCTGTCTGCCTACTTGTGATCTCTGTCTGTCAAATACATAAATAAAATCTTTTTTAAAAAATGAACCACATGTGGTATATATACACAATGGAATACTATGCAGCCATCAAAAGAAACGAAATCTTGCCATTTGCAACAACATGGTTGGAACTAGAGCGTATCATGCTTAGCGAAATAAGTCAAGCAGAGAAAGACAACTCTCATATGATCTCCCTGATATGAGGAAGTGGTGATGCAACATGGGGGCTTAAGTGGGTAGGAGAAGAATCCATGAAACAAGACGGGATAGGGAGGGAGACAAACCATAAGTGACTCTTAATCTCCCGAAACAAACTGTGGGTTGCTGGGGGGAGGGGGTTGGGAGAAGGGGGGTAGGGTTATGGACATTGGGGAGGGTATGTGCTTTTGGGTAAATTGGAAGGGGAGGTGAACCATGAGAGACTATGGACTCTGAAAAACAATCTGAGGGGTTTGAAGTGGCGGGGGGGTGGGAGGTTGGGGTACCAGGTGGTGGGTATTATAGAGGGCACGGCTTGCATGGAGCACTGGGTGTGGTGAAAAAATAATGAATACTGTTTTTCTGAAAATAAATAAATTGGAAAAAAATGAACCACATGTAAGCAAAATCTTAGGTATGACTTTAGTGGTTGGTACCTATTCTCTGTGATTTTGAAATGTTTCTCAAAAAGAGAAAAAGCATACATACCATTGTGGTGCTTTTTGGGGAAAAGCTCTACACATGCCATTCTAGGTTCCTCAGAACAATAATTTCCAAAGTGCCAATAGGAAGACCTGGGTGAGACTAGCATCGTGAGAATCACTGGTCTTGCTTCTTGGAACTTACTGGATGCAAGACTTGGACTTTCTAATTCAGCATGCCTGGAGCAGGATCTGAGTTTGTTTCTCAAAAGCACCCCTGGTGGGGCGCCTGGGTGGCTCAGTGGGTTAAGCCGCTGCCTTCGGCTCAGGTCATGATCTCAAGGTCCTGGGATCGAGTCCCGTATCGGGCTCTCTGCTCAGCAGGGAGCCTGCTTCCCTCTCTCTCTGCCTGCCTCTCCATCTACTTGTGATTTCTCTCTGTCAAATAAATACATAAAATCTTTAAAAAAAAAAAAAAAAAGCACCCCTGGTGATCTTGAGAACTACTATAGCCTTACAGATGGATATTTAATATGCATAATTCTGTTAGGTCCATGTGATTCTGACTTAAGATTAAATCATGCTATAACACACATTTGAAAACAAAACCTCAGTGTGTCTTAGAAGCCATTCTATAGGAGTACTATCTAATAATACATTCTTCCTATCTTTCACAATACTTCCACAAACCTGAACTTCCCCACCATGAGGTTTAGGTGAGCAAGTAATCATTGTTACATTCACATTGCCTGCATTTGTGCAGGCAACAGATATTTCTTTAGTCTCTGCTTTGTGCTTAGTAATATGGGTTATCAGATAAACTAAACAGATACTGTTTTGCCTGAGTCAGTTTCAGGTAAGTGGGTATGAACAAAAAGTATTCATATAAGCACTCAGAGCTAAATCAGTGGGGAAATTTTTGAGGATAACAGGATATTAGAATAGTCCTAAAGAATCTCCCCCAGTTACAAAGGGAAAAAATAACTTTACAGTGGAGATTACCACAACCAAGTATTGAGAGTTAATAACACCAATAATGAGGACATCAACAGCACGTACCCTCTGGTATGATGCTCTAAGGACACGACATCACTTCTTAGTTTTCTGAAAATTAAAACCTCAATCTGATCATTAAAAAAATTAGATAAACCCAAATTTGAGATACATTCTACAAAGTATCTAACCAATACTGACTGAAAGTGTCAATGTCTTGAAATGTAAGGCAAAAATGAAGCACTGCCACAGATTGGAGGAAACTAAAGTCATGACCAATAATTATATTATGTGATCCTGAATCAGATACTAAAATAGAAAAAGAACACTAGAGTGAAATTCTGATAAAGCCTGTAGTTTGTAGTGCTATATCAATGTTAATTTCCTAGTTTGATCATTGTACTATGGTTTTATAAGATATTAACATTAGGGGAAGGTAGAAGATCTTACTCAAAATGCTATATTATTTTTGTAACTTTCTCTTCACTGAAAACTATTTCTTTTTAAAGATTTTATTTATTTACTTGACAGATAAAGATCTGTCAAATCTTTGACAGAGAGAGAGAGAGAGGAGGAGGCAGGCAGCTCCCCGCTGAGCAGAGAGCCTGACATGGGGCTCCATCCCAGGACCCTTTCCTTTACAAATGCCTTTAATTCTCTCCCTCCTCTTTCTCAAATAAAGTCAACCATCTGCTTTCTCTGCATGTGTACCAGAACAAGTGAATCAAACTTGAGGAAAAATAACAGATCAGGTGTAGGCATGGAGGAGGATGGAAGAGCAGTGGGACAGATTGGCTTCACCTGAAATTCACAAACACTGACGTCACTCTAAACTGAGCCCACACCAGCTCCTGCCTGGACTCCAGCAGTAATGTTGTCTCTAGCTTCTCCATCTCTATTCTTGCCTCCTCGCATATATTCTGGACACAGCAAATGATAATCACCTCTTAAAAAGAATAAAAAAGCTTCTGAAGGTTTGACCCCAATAGCTTAAATAAAACCCAGACTGTATGCCATGATGTGCATGATCTGTCTGGTTCCTGCCATCTTGGCAACTTCAGGATCTGTTGTTCCCCATTTCAACCCCAATATACCTGCTTCCTTTCAGATTATGGTATACACTGTGTGCTTTTCCCTCAGCCTTGGGCCTTCTTCCCTGGTTTTCAGCAGAGCTCATTCTTTCTCATGCTTCCATCTTCGGTTCAAATGTCATTTTCTCAGAGATTCATGCCTTCCTGATCATGCTAAGGAGATTCTCCCCTCCCAGTCCCAGAATTCTTGATCACCACTATGTTCTGTCATAGGAATTATAGTCTGTTTTCCTATATATTTCTTGGCGAGCTTGTTTATCATCTGAATTTCCACGTTTGATCATGGGGCTTTATTTGTTTTATTCATAATACATACCTAGAATCTAGTAACCTAGTAACCTGGTATAGGGCTTTGCCAATTTTTCTAGAGTTGCCCTTTTCTTATTACTTTGTGGAATTCTTTGTTAAGTTAATCCTTTGTCCATTACTCTTTGAGGCAAATATTTTCTCCTAGACTCACTTGTAATGTTTTTCACTGTGTCTCCTACCATAAATATTTTCTGTAGTTAAATCTGTACTTTTCCTTATAGCTTTTGAGTTATGTGCTTGACTTAAAATTTCTAAAAACATTCTTCATTACATTCTAATTTTGTTGGTTCAGTACAATTTGTCAAAAATTGTCTTTTTGACACTGATTTGAAAGAATACTTTTATCAATCGCTGAAGTCCTAAATACTAAATGCCCATATATTCATGGGTCTACTTGTAAATTCTTTCATTGAGTAGATTTATTTATTACAATGCCAATAACACTTTATTACTACCATACTTTTTTATTACATATATGATACCTGGTACAATAAGCCTCTCCCAAGTCCCTTCAATTTTTCATTTTTAAGTTTATCTACTTTTTTTTTAAAGATTTTATTTATTTATTTGACACAGAGAGATCACAAGTAGGCAGAGAGGCAGGCAGAGAGAGAGAGAGAGGAGGAAGAAGGCTCCCCACTGAGCAGAGAGCCGGATGCGGGACTTGATCCCAGGACCCTGAGATCATGACCCGAGCCGAAGGCAGCGGCTTAACCCACTGAGCCACCCAGGCGCCCCTATCTACTTTTTTAGTATTTTCTCTTTAAACTTGGTCTATCAAATTCCATAAAAGCCCTGTTCAGGAGAAATATTATCTTTATAATATTGATTTTTTTCCTTTTATCATAAATGGTCTATATTTATTTTCATCTTCCTTTAGGTATTTCACTTATATAGGGTCTATTTATTAGACTTATAACTACCTATTTTACAGTGTAGATGATTATTTTAAGTGGGGCTTTTCTTTCAATCATATTTTATAATGAGCTTTTGATTGTGTATAAGAAGACAAATACTGGGGCACCTGGGTGGCTCAGTGGGTTAAACTGCTGCCTTCAGCTCAGGTCGTGATCTCGGGGTCTTGGGATGGAGCCCCACATTGGGCTCTCTCCTCAGCGGGGAGCCTGCTTCCCCCTCTCTCCCTCTGCCTGCCTCTCTGCCTACTTGTGATCTCTGTCTGTCAAATAAATAAATAAAATCTTTTAAAAAAGACAAATACTTGCCTATTGGCTTTAGAGCCATTCATTTTAGTTGATCTATTTGTACCAGTTCTAGTAATTTTTTAGTCTGGAATGTTTTAGACAATCAGAGACACTTACCCCTTTCTAAAGAGCCAACATTTAGGCTCTTTATTTCTTTGTTAGAAATAGAAAAGGTCTCTAGTTGCAGGTCAGTAATAAACAAGGACTCTCATCATCCTGTTCCAGACTTCACTAGGGGAAGCTGGCTTTCTTCCTAGAATTTCAAACGAAATCTAACAACTTCTTTGAAGGTTTAGTAGAACTCACTGGAAAAAACCCAACTGGGTCTAGGGTCTTTTGTAGGTCAAAGTCAAACTACCTTTTCCCTTCCATTTATAGTTTTTATTCTATTCAGGCTTTAAGCCTAGTTGTACATATTTGCCCAGGAAAGACTTTTTTTCACCCAGATTTCCTCATTTAACAATTAGAAGTAGGACATAGTACTTTGCTCTTCCAGAATTTTGGTTATACTTCCTTTCTTGTTCTTGTAGTTCTTTTTTTTTTTTCTTTTAAAATCAGACAAGTTCAAAATTTGTATAAAATTTTATCAGAATTTTAAAAACTTTAGTGTTTGGGTTAATTTAATAAATTAACCCAACCCAGATGATAAATTCTTCCTCTACCTTATTAAAAATCTTTTTCCATATTATCCTTCCATCTCTTCTATCACTTTGTATTTATTTATTTTATGGTTATAATACTATCTTAATAAAATGCTTTGGATTTTTTTACTTCGATTTTTACTAAGAGCTTTTAAAACTACATTTTCTAAATAATTTTGTTGCCACATTCTATAGGTTTTAACACAGGATACTTTAGAATTTGTATTCCTTTATCCCTAAGTAATTTATAATTTCAGTTTGGGTTTCAATTTGTAGGTCATTTAGATAAATGATAAGAAAAAAAGTTAAAGCTTCTTATTGCTTAATTTCTAACTTCATTAGATTTTTCTTAGGAATGGTGCTTTCTAGGATTTGGGAGTATTTGGGGGGCCTGAGAAACTTTGACACCTTAGTCATAGCCAATTGTAGTTACAAATGTCAGTATTTGTAAAGAATATGTTTTGCTTTGTTTGGTTTTGTTTCAAGTAGGCTCCAGTGTGGAGCCCAACATGGGGCTTGAACTCATTACTCTGAGATCAATACCTGAGCTGAAATCAAGAGTCAGACACTTAACTAACTGAGCCACCCAGGCACCCCAAGAATATATATTTTCATAAACTATGTACAGCACTTTATAACTGTCTATATAATCATACTGAGCCACTGTTATTCAAATCTTCTATTCCTTTATTTTCAACTCTTGTTTTGCAGCATCTCTTGTGGTAGCATATAGCCAGAGTTTCATCTTTTTATGCAATCCAAGAGCACTTCTTTTAACAAGGAGATTTGGCCTATATACCTTTTCTGTGATTGCTGACTTATTTATAAAACTTCTGCTCTCTTTTCTGCCTTCTTTCATAATGATCAAATTTTCATTGTATTTCACTGTTGTATTTTTTCTCCTAATGTTTTTATGTTATATAGCCTATATATCCTGTTATATATCTCATAATCCAGTTATATATCCTATATCCTATCCTATTTGTACATCTAATTAAACACATAAAACACGTATTACTTAGTCTTCCATCAATATGTAGAATTCATAAGCCTTTCCTCATGCAAAGAAAAAAAATACTTACGTTACTTCCTGTCTCCCTCTCTTCCTTGTGCCTTTTCTAGCACTAACATCCTCTTGATATTGATTTGATCATGCTGATTCTTATTTAAAAAAGATAATAATCCATCATATTCTTGACTATAAATGTCACTATCTTCTTTGTTCACAATTATTCTGATATCTTCTCTCTTCCTTTTTCTTGGATTCATTGTTTATTTGACAGGAGTTAGTTTTGTGGTAATTTTTTTCCAGGAATGATCTTAGAACTCACAGGAAAGTGATAAAGTTGGCTCTGCAGCTAGCTTGTCTCCAAGGTTGAAGTGGGGTACATATGCCCCCAGGTACAGTATAATTTCCAGAAGCACTTCCTGGGCCCCACAGCCTTAGTAAATCTCTTATGTCAAAAAAAAGTTCTTAGGCTCTATTCTGGGAACAAAGGCCAGAATCAGCTGGTCCCTCTCTTCTTCCTGTGCTGTCTTTATTTCAGTTCCACTAGACTCTGTCTAGTTTCTCCCTCAAGCACAATACTAGATGTCTTATATGGTTATATTGATTAATCTTCTTTTGATTTAGCAACTTTTACTAGTCCCACCCCATGCTCTTCCTGAGGAAATAGAGGCTCAAGGAGTTAAATAATGCTCAAGCTAGTGAGCAGGTGGGTTATAGTTTGAGCCCAAGTAGTCTCACCCCAAATCTGCCCTCACAAGAAGAAAACCTTGAGAGTACCAGCTTTCAATGACAAGATAATTTAGTGAAACTAGTTTATAAATAAGACAATAGTCAACTTTCATCTTTTACCAAGCATTAATTACATATTGAGAAGGCTAGAAGCTGTCCCTGACATCCAGGAGCTGGCATGGCACTCAGAGTTAGGCCTTGGTATTCTCCTTTTGGAAGCAGCTTCATGTAGTATCAACATCTAAAAAGGTCATTCTGCAACTGTGATGGATCCTGACCAAAAGAAGAGCACTCCTTAATATGTCTGAGCAGACACAAGAACCTCCTCTAAACTAGGGTGACCAGATACCCCCAATTCCTAGCAAATTTGTGTGACTGCCACTTCTTTATTACTTACCATTACAATTAATTGCTCAGGTCTTGCTCCTTTTAGATAAGATTAAGATACCTGCCTCCTGATAACACTGAACCCAGAACAGAGCCCTACTTCTTCAAAGCCTCATCCTGTCACCTGATACAGACCCAAATCCTAGCATGGTCTGGTGTCTTCTTACCAATGGGGCCCAAAGTTTTTCCCACAGTGTGGCTAGGCAGTTTGTAATTCATCTAATAAGAAAGGGGAAATAATTGAGGCTTTTAGAATAGGGTAGAGACAGGATTAAAGTTGTGTTTTAGGAAAGGAAATCTGATAAAACTTGTAAGGCAACCAAAAGAAAAAGACAGTGGGCAAAGACGGTAATGAAGCCATTCCAGTAGTCCAGTGGACCACAAGGAGACAGAAGCCATAATGCAGGTGGCACGTGATAAATACCTATATGAAGGTGGTAGCAGGGGAAATGAAAATGAATTAACGTGCACTAGGACATCTATAGGAAGAATCAGTAGTGGGTAGAGATTTTGACATGGTATTAACCATCAGCACTAGGCAGGGATCCTCTCAGATCAGATTTCCCATTAAATATTCAGTCTTATTCTGAACAAAATAGATAGGGGCTTTTTGTATCTATAAGTTCACTTCATTAGCATAAGATAGAAAGTTATGAATAGGATGACTTTGGATTCACCTTACTTGGATTATAAAATGTGAAGTTGGATTTAAGCCTACCATATGGATACGGGATCGATTTAGCCCTTAAGTGTCTTTTGGAAGCTCCCATGAAGGGCATTAGAAGTTTTGTGAGCATATTAGAAGGCAAACTTGGGGCCTAAGTGTGCATATTCAGCAGACCTGCCTGGATCCTCCACTCTAGGAAACTAAAATAGACGAAGATGTGCCTCCTAGGAGTTAATCATACTATTATTCAAATGGAAATAAAAGAGATGCATGGTTCTAGTGGTGGAAATGAAGTAAACTTCCCAACATTGCAACAGACAGGCTAAGCTCAGGGTGGTGCTTGACACTTTAGGAACAGGAACGTCCTGTTTTGGAATGAACTTGGTTCCAAGAGCTTTTTCAACTGGGGTTTTAAGAACTGAGTGCCTTCTCCCCTACAAATATTAGAAATAGTATCTAGGAATAGAGTACAGCCCAGAGAGGTCATGAAAGCCAACGGACCCTATAGTAAATTTAACTGTGGTACTAAACCCACTGTTGGACCTGGAAGAGGACGGCATTCATATACGATAAAAATCAGAGGAAGCTAACATACTTCCTCAGTTTTTTGGCTTTTTTTTTTCATCTACTATAGGCAAATTTTAGATCTTGGTGGGAAGAAACATATTCATTTACTCCCATCCTATGTGAGCCCCTATCACTGATTAAATAGGCTCATAATTCAAACCTATCTCTACATCTATCCAAAAGACATTATTAGAAAGATGATTACCACCCTCAAAATAAGCTACCATTCAAAATTCTAAATGCTGAGATTTTACTCAAGTGTTTTAAATCATTTAAATCCTAACATCCTCCCTTTGATATTTTTTTAAAAGCACAGCCAAAGGCTTATTAACTATTACTTCAAATGCTCAAATCCACCAGTAATATTGATTAATAGAAAAGGCCATCCTGAAAAGTGCCACATTTGACTTTTTATAAGTAAGTAATTAGAGAGAGTAAAAATAATGGTGAAAACTACACCAGGGTTAGACGCCTATTTCTACCCTCTGCTTTCATGCTCAAGAATCCTAGAACTAATTCTAAATTGTGAAATGAATCTGTCCCCAGCCAGTGTAGCAGACTTAATGCACCATTAATCTGGTCTGCTCTCAGCTGCCAATTGAAATAGTCACAGTCATTCGATTTTTAAGGAAAAGACAGTACTGCAGAAGTACATTCCAGAGGTCTTTTCATAAAAGCCATCCTGTGTGCTCCATCTGCACACGCAATCTGCTTGTGTATTTCCAGCCAGCTTGCATGGGCAGATTAATGCGTACAATTAGAAAGCAACCTCACAGGCATTCAATAAACTGCCTTCATTATTACACTCAGGAGAGTCCCTTTGGATGTCAATAAAAGCCTAGTTTTCTGCCTGTTAGCTAAATAATTGACAACACTAAAAATAATCAGAAGCAAATGAACGAAGTCAGAAATAAGGTGTTAAAAAAGAGCACATTAAGATTCTCATGGTGGTGCCCCAGGATTCTATCATGAGCTTTTTCCCCAGCAGCCTGGATTTACAGTCTGCTCAAGTCCATGGATGCACTTCTGTACAAAAAAAAAAAAGAAAGAAAGAAAAAGAAAAAAAAAACCACAAAAAACAAAAACACCCACCGTTCCTGGTCTGCTATTTGAACCACATATCACAGCATGCTGAAACTAGCAAGGACATGAGATATTGACTAGTTTGAAAGAATTTCTTATCTGTGTTTCTATTTTGTGTTGCTTGGTTTGACAGCTTCAGGAGAATCTAATTCTTTTGGTGGTGGAAGGGGGCATTGGGGAATGGGGAATAGCCTGGTGGGTCTGATGAAATTTTTGTGTTATTAGAATTCAAACAGCTCCCCTAGACAATTTTTGAACCATTAACCGATTATAAGAAGGTATGATAGAGGTTTGTGATACAGAGAGTAACCATGTTTTCTAAGAAGTTCCTTTCATATTCCTAGCTATGTAATGATCATTCATTTCATGAGCTATTAGTCTTTTAATTTCAAAAATAGTTCAATACAAAATACTCTTTTAAAAAAAAATCACAAATTGTTTTTTTTAAGTTTCTCAGTAGGCTTTAAAAATCAATTTGAGATACTTCTCACTTTTAGTTAACTCCTTTTTCCTGGTTAACTGGGGCTTCATGATAAGCAAAAGAAAGAGCATGAATGAAATGTGCGTGTAATTGAATTCAGCTCCACTGATGGTATAGGAGGTGACTGAGGGTAAAACTTTTTTTTTTCCTTCGGAAAAAGAGTGATTGATCTCTAGTATTTAGTAAAACACAACTCAAGAAGGTGGAAACTATGAAAGAAAGGTGATTGGGTGACATAATGACCCATTTCCTTTAAATTATAACAATCTCTCATCCATCAACTTACCATATTTAAAACTCTCCAGAGAATGGGCTTGTTCAAATTCCTGGTCCTGTACCTAGGACCCCCTCATTGGTAAGCAGCTCTTCCCTTCTCCAGTGAAACTTGGATGATGTAGGATAAATACATTTGTCTTTATTGTCTCTCTAGCCTACAGCCACCCTCATGGCTTCCCCTTATCTCTTTCAACTCCTCTGGTTGGCCTAGAAATACTCTCATTCACCCTCTACCAATGAATGGAAAGGTAATAATATATTAACAGCCTTGATCTACTACCTCCCTCCTGCCATCTCTCTCTAAGACAATTTCTCCTGGTGGGTAGATACCCACCAGTTCCCTCACCCCCATACAAGTTTTAGAAGAATAGTGGGGAAAAACAAGCTATGGATTTTATGACTCAAATAAGGGCAATGCATATTTTAACTTAAAAAAGATAATGTCAAAAAAAAAAAAAAGATAATGTCACTCATTGGCATTTCTACCCAACCCATTCCGTCTCCCATTTTCTGGCTTGTGTAGCAGAGGCCCAAGTACCTTTGTGCTAAGACACAAAGTAAAGCATTGAGAAACTTCTTCCCACTCCTCCCTTGGAAACTTAAAGCAAGAAAGAGCTGCTTAGGATAGAGACAGAATAATTACTGTGGAAAACCAGAGGATGCGACATACGTTAGGTTGTCACATATGCTCACCGCAACATTAGGATGATCTTAAATTCTGAAAATGAGGTACAACAATGGGAAAAGAGAATAGGAGACAGTCAGATAATCCATCCGAAAGTGGAGGCCCTCTGCCAGTTCTGGGTGGGACCAGAATGGTCTCTACATAACAGTCACTACAAAATAGAAATTGTCTGATCCACTCAACAAGGATTTCTGCACAAAGTTTCATTTCTGTCTCCATAAAATTCAGGCACTTGTATGCCATTTATGTAAAATATTTTATTTAATCCTTATAAATGGTCTATGGGAGAGATACTGTCATCCCTATTTAAAAAAAAAAAATGAGGTTCCATACACTGTCCAAGGTCACAGCTGGGGAATGGAGCTAGGACTTGAATCCAGATATGCTTGGTTTTAATGCTACCACATTTGGAATTAACCTATGTTAATTTCTAGGGGGTGTATGTGTATAGTCTAAAGTTATAATAAAAAATACGGGTTTTGGTTTTTTCTATTCTTTTAAACACCTTACAGGTCATCTAGCTACTTAGAGTTAGGACAGGAGCTTATCTTTAAAGCCTGTATAACGGAGTAGATTACCTACATCATATAGCACATTTTGCCCTATACATAGTAGCTGTTGATATTCACAAGTCTTACTAGAAAAAGTACCTTGGTGGATGACCACCAATTGGGAATTTTGCCAATAATTGCTAAATTATTCCTCAATTTTTGTCTACAAAAATACAAGTGTGACTAGTCCTCAGTACATTAGATAAACCCCTGGTTAATTTCAATTCTGCTTGGGTACTTCTTCTCAAATATCATCTTCCTTATATGAGTGTTTTGAAAGTCAGCATTATCAGAAGTACCTTGGGTCACCAAAGAATAAGCCATCCTAGTAATTTACAGTGGGGAATTTCTCAAATTTAGCAGTAGTATTTCAAATCGACTGACTACTAAAGAATACTCTGTGAACCTCAGAACCTCACTCACATAATGACAGAGTTTAATTACATAATATAATAGCCAATAACCCAATATCAGAGGTCCTAAAAATCAGCTAGAATTTAAAAGCAGAATAACCATTATGCCTATAAAGGTACAAAGTTCTGAAAGACACAAACTTACTATTGCCGGTGCTCTCTAAATGCTTCTCTTCTGAGGTTTTCTTGAAGCCTTTTTTTCTCCTCTAGTTTATTGCTCTGAAATTGCAAAAATCAAAATGCCACCTGTTAGGGAAGCTTTAAGCAGAATCATGGTGTTAAAGTTACCCAAGGTCCAAAATGCTAAGGTTCAAGTGGCCCCAGCAGTCCAAGATGGTATCTACCAGGGCTTCCAAGATGTGACCTCTCAACCCATGGGCACTGTTTACTGGAAGCCAGGAGCCCCAGATTCCTGCCATGGCTCCCTCTCCCAACTTGACTGGATAATCACAGAATCATTATTCACATTTTTATTCTGTAGCTCAAATGATGGCAACGTTTATATTTTAAGAAGTGTTTTCAAGATGGTTTAAGGGAAACATGAAATTTCCACAGCAAGTATGTTAAATGAAAATTATAAGAAATTATAAGAAATGGCTAAGTAGTTCATAAAAAACACATTCCACTAAAGCATTCATAAAAATTTTCAATAAGCCAACTCAACTCCCTCCTGACTTAGAATCAGATATTTAAACCTATTGAGAGACTGAACAGCAAATGTCATAAAAAATGGAATGGAAAGAGTTATTTTTTTTAATTCATTGTTTGGCGAATCTAGAAACAAAGGACTTCATATTTGATATTACTGTCACCAAGGATCTGGCATATTTTAATCCAACGTAAATAACCCTGGAGCTTTTTGTTCACTATGACATAACTGTAATTTAAAAAAAAAAAAAAAAACAAAAACAAAAACTTGCCTATGGAAAACAAGTGAAGTTCCTAGAAAGCAAGTTTAATGTGGAGCTGAAACAACACAGGGGAGACTTGAAGTTTTAAATGATTCCGAGGGAGACAGCAAGCGGCTGGGTTTGTTTTAATAAAAAGAGTTGGATTAGCCTAGCAGGAAGACCTGTGAAAAGGGAATAATGGAAATCTTCACCTGACGTAAGTTTGGCTCCATATTTTAAAGAAGGGGAAAAACTGTTGATGTTGTTCATTTAAAATTCTCCATTCACACAGAACCACTTACTAGTCCCATTTTGAAAAGTAAAATGGAGGTTTCCGTTTCAGAAAAAAAAACAAAGAAAATTTACTACAAAAAGAATCAATTATAATACAAAGCAATTGGATTTTTAATGAAACAAGTTCTAGGAAGCAAACTAACAGAGAATTATAAAACCAAATCAACTGGCTGTCAACCTAGAAAAAAAATTCCTGATTCATGAGGCCAAAATGATCAATTGTGATGAGCCCCTACATCTCTGGAAAAAAGCAGGGGGCAATAAAATGCAGCAAGCAAGCAGGAAGGATTCATTAAACCACTATTAGGAATGCTACTTTGAAAATGGTGAGAAAACCACACAAGCATCTGGAGACCAGGGCCGCGTTCCTTTAGCAAGGTCAAAAATTGGAAACCCGGGGTGCCTGGGTGGCTCAGTGGGTTAAAGCCTCTGCTTTCGGCTCAGGTCATGATCCCAGGGTCCTGGGATCGAGCCCTGAATCGGGCTCTCTGCTCAGCGGGGAGCCTGCTTCCTCCTCTCTCTCTCTGCCTGCCTCTCTGCCTACTTGTGATCTCTCTCTGTCAAATGAATAAATAAAATCTTTAAAAAAAAAAATTGGAAACCCAGTTTTGATCTCTTCACTAATAGATTATCATTGAATTCAACTCAGTAGCTAAATTCTGTCCAGAAAGGTTTGTTTATCAGTTAGAAGTTGATGGAGAAGTACTTTGCAAAATAACCAGCATAGTTAAAAAATTATATTCAATACCTATTAATGTAGGAGCTATTTATTATACTAATCTGAATACTTACATTTAGTCATACTGTTTCTTTCTTTCCATTTAATAGAGAATTAAGGAGTCATCCAACCCCCCCACACACACACACGCAAAATATAAAATATCTAGGGGCACCTGGGTGGCTCAGTTGGTTAAGTGTTCAACTCTTGGTTTTGGCTCAAGGCATGATCTCAGGGTCTTGAGACTGAACCCCACATGGGGCTCCGTGCTGGGCATGGAGCCTGCTGAAGATTCTCTCTCTCTTCTGCCTGTCCCCACGGTGCATATGTGTACGTATGCTCTAATTAAAATATTTAAGAGCATGGGGTCTAAAAGTAAAAATTATGTAACCAGCTCCAGATCCACCATCACTTGAATAACCTTCATCAAATCATTTAATATTACTAAATCTCATTTGTTAAACATTTATCAAATGCCTGCTTGGGACTGTGGTAAATGCTGAGAATACAGATATGGACAGAACAGTGCCTCCTCTGGAAAATTTCAGAGGCTAGTTGGGAACACAGACAAGAAAGCAATGATGGCAGTATATAAAATATGTTGGAGGATAGAGGTTTGCAAATAATATGAACAGAGAAAAAGTACAGAAGTAGGTCATCAGGAAATGTTTTCAACATTTCCACAAACATTAATTTAGTGTCCACTAAGTGGCAGACCCCATCCTGGGCACAGGAGCCAAGTTGATTAATATTCAGAACGTGGTTTCTAACTTCGGGTTCATGAGTGAACTCTATGTTAAAAGTAGGCTCATTTGGGGGCACCTGGGTGGCTCAGTGGGTTAAGCCTCAGCCTTTTCTCAGGGTCCTGGTCACAATTTCAGGGTCCTGGGATGGAGCCCCATGTCAGCCTCTCTGCACAGCAGGGAGGCTACTTCCCCCTCTCACTCTGTCTACTTGTGATCTCTCTCTCTCTCTGTGTCAAATAAATAAACAAAATCTTAAAAAAAAAAAAAAAGTATGCTCATTTTTACAGAGAGTGGGTTCATCCACAGCTTTCTTCAGATTCACCAAATGGCTGGTGACCAAATTGAAGGATAAGAACCATGGACTAATGAGAGGTAGAAATTCAAGACAGAATAATCTTAGCAAGTTTTCCAGGAAGAGGAGCTGATGGGAGCAGGGCTACTCCACTCCATTACACAGGTTGCTCACTACACGGTGGGGTGGGGTTGGGGGTGCAGCAAAGGAGTTGCAGAGGCTAAAAGAGGGCTGGCATTCAGCTCACCAAGCCCTAAATCCCAGCACAGGGTGCTTCAGCACAGTGTGGGCCTTTTTCTATGAACCACAAAAGTACTATCAGTCACCAACCTGAGCACCCACAAAACTGACTGGACGAAGAATCCACTTCTAATTTGCACCACGGCAGTGATGGGCAAGTAGGGCCCCTGGGTAGGAAAGGGATGTTCCCATAACTTGCAATATTTTCAGTAAACAAAGGCATGAGAGAATAAAGCTGTTTAGGGAACCCTAAGAAGCTATTGAATAAATTGAAAGGTGTTTGTAGTGACATGATGGAAGATAAGGTCGAGAAAATGGGAAGGGGTGGTTATAGAGGAATTTATATGCCAACTAAAGGAGTTTGGACTTCATTAAAGGCCATGATGAGCCATTATGTTATTCTAAGCAGGAGACTAAGCAGCTCACTCCAAAAGCAATGTGGAGAATAAACTGCAGGAAGGACCACAAATATAAAAACCAATGGAGTGGTTCTCAGAGTAATCCAGGCCATAAATTATGAGTCCCAGATTAAGGCAACAGGGACAGAGAAGGATCAGCCAACTCTCAAAAAAATGCAGGGAACAGAAATAATAGGAGAGGGGAAAAAAGATAATAGGAGATAGACTATATCAATGAAGGATGAGTGAGGAGGCAAGGAGGACTAGGACAGGAGGATGGCCATTAAGAGCAACAGAATGAACAGAAGTTTAGTTTTGAACCTACTGGATTTGGGATCTACTTGTGGTACATCTAGAGAGAAGTATCAAGCATACAGTAGAATGCATGGTTCTGGGATTCAGGAATATAGGCTAGAGATACAGATTTCAGAAATCACCAGCACAAGCAATAACTAACCCTTAAATGTGGGAATGTGAGGACTTTCACCTAAGACTATGGTTGGATAGGTACAGGAATAAGAGAAGACCAACAGATAGGACTGGGATAGAATATCCATAGTAGAAACATATATGGGATGGGAGAGGATCTGGAATTCCAGAGGGGTGGACTTCAAAGAACAGTGTACTTAACAGCTACAATATTACAAAAGAGTTTAAGCAAGCTAGAAATTAGAGTCTCCATTAGTTGTTGTTTTTTTTAAGGTTTTATTTATTTATTTATTTGACAGACAGAGATCACAAGTAGGCAGAGAGGCAGGCAGAGAGAGAGGAGGAAGCAGGCTCCCTGCTGAGCAGAGAGCCCGATGTGGGGCTCGATCCCAGGACCCTGAGATCATGACCTGAGCCGAAGGCAGAGGCTTAACCCACTGAGCCACCCAGGTGCCCCCCCATTAGGTTTTTTAAATTAAATCAGTACCTGTAGAGTACTAGAGACAGAAATCAAACTCAGCCCACCAAGGAACAAATAGAGGTGAGAACTCAAAGGCTGGGCAGGTCTCTAAGCCAGCTGCACCCAGCATCACCTAAGGGGCATTTTTAAATACAAGAGATTCTTTGGTTCAGGTGACTTCTACCAGCTGGTCCATAGACCGACATTTGGGAACCAAATGTGGTAGGAGAGGTTTTTGAGCAGTTAAGCCAGGATACTTGGCAGGGAGGGGTTGAAAGCAAACCAGAACAGAGGGAGACATTTTGTTTTTAAGAGAACTGAGTAGGATTATATTCCAAGAGACAGAACGGTTGGGGGCAGGAAAGTAACAAGAAAAAAGGGAGCTCAACGGTTGGAGCAAGAAGGTTGCTGAGGAGATGGAAGGGAAGAAGAGATAATAAACACAAGTAGAAGAATCCATCGTAGCAATGGACACAAGCACTTTCTTATTCCTCCTGAGATGGGGTGGGGGGTAGAAAGAGCAAAGGAACAGTACAGAAACAGAAAAATAAAGGTTCTTGTGGCCTGACAGACTTTTTTTCCCAGAAGGTAAGAGAAGAGATCATGACCTGAAAAATGAAAGAAGAGGGTAAGAGGTGAGGGGAGGAAGATCTCGGTAATTAGAGGTGGGCCAGGCCTACAAAGTGAAGCACTACACTGAGGGCTTTGTTTGTTAGAGACCCAGCTGAGAGGGAAGCCCCCAGTCTGCTAGGGCAAAAAAAGAAAACCCATAAAAGCACATGTGTTTGCTTTCTCCAGCAATCTCATTCAGAAGGGTGTAGTAAAAATGAAATTGAACTAATTCGTGTGTAAAATAATTCTTTGCCTTCTACGCACCAGCTTGATACAATAAAGTCAAATGAGATAGTGTTAAAGCACTTCTCTATGTCTATAATTAATTAGGTTAGGACACCCCAAGTCAGTGATTACTACGTGCTGGGCATTGTAGGAAGGCCTTTGCACATATTGTATCCCGTAAGCTTTCTGTTCCATTATATTATTATTATTACACCCTTTTTACAGATAAGGAAATGGACATTTTTCCTAGTTTATAAAAACAATATTGCAATAAATAATAATAATAATGCAATAAATAATGCAATAAATGTGGTTCTACCCTGTAATCTTTCTTAAACTGTTAGCCCTGGGTGCTACTTGCTTCCTAGACACAACAAATGTGATTCCTTAAAAAATATGTATATGTATGCATCTCTGCATATGCGTACATTCTTTTCTACTGGTTAGTTCCTACTTCACTACATTGCATAAAAACTAACAGGGCCGCCTGTGTGGCTCAGTTGGTTAAGCGTCTGCCTTCAGCTCAAGTCATGATTCCAAGGCTCTGAGATTGAGCCCCATGTGGAGCTTCTTGCTCAGCAGGGAGCCTGTTTCTCCCTCTACCTGCCACTCCCCCTACTTCTGCCCTCTATTCTCTCTCAAATAAATAAAATCTTAAAAAAAAAAAAAGGACTTTAACAGTGCTTCTCAATGTCTGCATAAAATACTGTGACCTCCAGTGTTCCAAATAACTATCATCTTTATGACTTTATAGTTTACTAGAAAAAAGAAGGAAAGATCCCTGGCTGGTTTCCTGCCCTTTCTGAGGTCAAAAGGTTCCGAGTATTAAATGAAAGTATTTATAAACTATATACCACTGTATAATATTATTTTGAGCATAAGTAGATCAAAAACAGAATAAGAGGAATCCAGGAGGTAGGGAGGGTCTTTAACATGGAATCGGAAGATTTTCAGGTTTCAAGTGTGTGGGTATTATGAAAGCCTAGGGAGGGAGATCGAATTATTACCTAATCCACCAATGTGATTATGAGGGAAATCATGGTGGAGGTTTACTCCCACAGCACAAAATCCAGATAAAAAGCTTGTTGTGAGGATTTGTGAAAACCTGTGTACTTATCCTGCAAGATCCAGCCAGCAAAGAAAGTGCTTGTACCTGGTATGCTGCCTTTGTTTAACTACTTTCTTTCACTCTGAAGTTCTAATATTTTAGAGATATTTTCTCTGTTTTATAGATTTCCAGAAAGAGAAACTAATACGTGATCACAAAACTGCATGAGTTGTATTAGTTTCCTATAGTTGCTGTAACAAATAACCACAACTTAGTGGCTTCAAATGATATAAGTTTACTCTAGTCATCTTACAGCTCTGGAAGTCAGAAGTGCAAGACAGTTTCTCTGGGTTAAAATCAAGGTGTCAGGAGGATGACTTTTCTTCTGGAGGCTCCAGGGGAAACCCTTTTTTTGCCTTTTCTAGCTTCTAGAGGCCACCTACATTCCTTGGCTCGTGGTCCCTTCCTCCATCTTAAAGTCAGCACTGGCGGGCCGGATCTTTCTCCTGCTGCCATCTCTTCAGTGCTCCATCTCTCGCCTCCCTCTTTCATTGTGATTACAGTAGAGCCCCCTGGATAACGAGGGGTTCTGTAGTTGAAGGTAAGTTGATTGGCAACCTTAATTCCACCTGCAAGTGTAATTCCCCGACCTTTGCCAGGTAACATAATATATTCCTCGTTTCCAGAGATTAGAATATGGAGGGGCAGGAAGGGTCATGACTCTGCCTACTACATGGATTATAATCTAGATTTAAATCAATAAGCATCAGACATAGTATATACCAGATACTTCATGAAATCTTTGCCTCTCTTAGCCCTCAGAGGCTTGGCTTTGGAATGTGTGTTGTAGGGGAAGGTGAGGGAGGCCCTCTTTCACTTAGGATTGAAGCAGCGATGTGCTGATAAACTTAGAGGGGGGGAGGTTGGTTTGTAGCATTTACTGATTTCTGTGGTGAAAATACTCCCACAATGGTCGGTTTGAAGTTACCAAGATGAAATCCAGGAGCACATATAAATAATGTCAACATATCCTAGTACAGGAAATAAAAGTTTGATGGAGTATCCAAGCGCCCTTTCCAAATTTCCCCTTGACCTATAGGACTGACTTGTCCTGAACCCATCAACGAGACCAGATGCTAAAGAGCTTGCTGCCTTTCACACCCTTGTTCTTATTAAAAATCAAAGACCACTCACATGTGCTAGCAGGGAATACAGTTTACTCTCCCCTCACTCACATACATGTTGTGACTAATTAAAGACCTGTGTTCCGTGGTGACTCCCCCTGGGAGAAGGAAAACTGAAGGGCAAGGGGGGTTAAGACCACAGACCAAGCTAGGGACTCTCGGGTGGCAGTAGGCTGCTTGGTTTCTACTTGACCCAGAGTTCCTGGACAGTAGCCATTTGGCCATTTGCCTGGGGAGGAGGGTGGTACTTTGCAGGCTGCTGTCCACATGTGTGTCTGCTGTGCACTTTAAGGAATCAGTGCTCCATAAGTACTGCTATTATTGCTTCCCTTGGCCATTTCCACACTGGCAATGTGAAGGATGCCATTTCTAGATGGCTAATGTCTATTTTTCTTTTATCTGACACAAGCTACTAGATAGGCTCACACTCAGTAGGAAAAGCCACAGATTTATATTCAACAGGAAGAACTATGTCCTGGTGGCAGCACAGGGCAATTAACCAGAGAAATAAAGTCTGTGGAAGGACCAGGGTAGGCTGCTCCTTATCTTGTTAGGAAGCTTATATTAATGCTCCTCAACTTTTCTGTGCACAAGAATCAACTGGGGAGCTTATTAAAATGCAGGTTCTGGTTTAAAAGGTCTCAGGTGGGGTCTCAAAATTCTGCATTTCTGACAAGTGATGCCAATGCTGCTGGCTTAAGGAACACATTTTGAACAGGAAGGACCAACATATCCATGTTCTCTCCCCATCTTTCACTTTTGGATAAAATTATGCCAATAATCATTACAGTTATCACATTAGAAAAGCCAACCCAATTAAGATTCTGTAGTTAATGATTACAATACATCTAGTGTTATGATACAACTTGGAAAGAGGACAATGTTGCTTTTACTCAATGTGAAAGAAAGCCATGTCGGCCATGAACATTTCTGAATAGTGTACATTATTTGACCCTGGGAAGAAATGAACTATTAATAACCCACAAGCCAGCCAATTATGGTATTAAATAACCAATAATACATGGCTCTTAGAAGAAGAAGTTGCAACACAATAATTCTTCAGGATCAGCAAGCCTCTTAATTCAATTCCTGGTGATGACTGGATGACTTTCTTAGTTCCATCTAAAATGCAGACAGACTACCTAAAATAGGATGCCTCTTCTATAATCACAAGATCAAAGTGTGAGGCTTCCTTTGAATAAAAAGAAACGAGAGGGGGGAATTGGATGAAAACGGATGGTGAATAGGGAAGTAGAAAGACCAATAAAAATGCATTAAAGGATAAAAACAAATTATTGTAATAAAAATCTTTTCAGGGAAGGTATAGTAGCTGATCAATTGGAAACAGATTGCCAAATCAGATTTTGTAAGCAGAAGTTCTTACACTCTTTTGTCTTACACTTCCAGCATTACATTAGAGTTCCTCCCATAGAAGTCCAGTCTAATCTTCGCACCAGCGCACACATCTCCCTCTACAAATGCTCCCAGCCATGAGAGAATGGGATGAGGTAGGGCTTAGTTTAGGGGCATGGCAGGGAGCTGCCCAAGATCATACAACATAACTGAATACCTTATAAGAAGGTGGTCTGCTTATCAGCAAGGTGGCCAGCAGAAAAGACTCATATACTCGCATGTGTTTTATAAGCCATTACCTTCTGGCTTCATTAACTCCAACTGGTAAAAACATCTATTGCTTGGTAACCAGGCTTAAATTTTGACCAAAACTCGGTCTTTAAATTTTTTAAAAAAGATTTTACCTATTTATTTGACAGAGAGAGGGCGAGAGAGTGAACAAGGGGGCAGGGGGAGCAGGAGGCAGAGGAAGAGGAAGAAGCAGATTCCCTGCTGAGCAGGGAGCCCAACATGGGACTGGACCCCAGGACCCTGGGATCATGACCTGAGCCGAAGGCAGATGCTTAACGACTGAGCCACCCAGATGCCCCCAACACTCAATCTTTAAAAGAGAAAAAGAAAGGAAAGGAGGGAAAGAGAAAGAGATAGGCAGACAGACAGGCAGGCAGACAGACAGCAAGAATAGGAATGGTGTTTCCATGACTTAAACTTGTAGCAGATGCCACTCTCAGTGGGAAGTATCATGAACCAATGTCCATGCCTCCCATACTCAAAACCTACTACAGCTCAGGACTTTGCAGGGAATGGGAAAAGGAAGAGAGGTGGGGGTAGAACAACATGACATTCTTGTTCTTCTGCAGCAGGAAAGCATTTTTAAGAGATTTTTTTCGCAAACCCCAGAAGGAGTATCAAAACTAAAAACATCACTTTCACTCTGAGGTTTAGCATAGATCCTATTAGTAATACTGATATA
Organism: Neogale vison; assembly: GCF_020171115.1. Taxonomy (NCBI): domain Eukaryota; kingdom Metazoa; phylum Chordata; class Mammalia; order Carnivora; family Mustelidae; genus Neogale; species Neogale vison. Next base: position 112,896,935 of record NC_058095.1, on the reverse strand, counting down.
CAAATGCACACTTTTTCTTTTAACAGGAAGAGAGGTAGACTCACCTATTGAATTCTCACCCCAGAAAATTCCAAATTTAGATATAAACATGGCAATGCACTGACTGCTTTGTTATTAACTGCTTTGTCTTCTGGTCAAATACACAGCCCCTACCTGGATTGCTTGCTTGGAAGGTGAGAGCATGTGGTCACTAAGAACTCTAGCCCTGTGCTCGCTTCGGCAGCACATATACTAGAACTCTAGCCCTGAGGCCAGTCTGCCGGATTTGAATCCTACTTCTTCTGTTTATTGGCCATGAGCCCTTGGGCAAGTTATATATCCTCTCTGCCAGTTTCCTCATTTGTAAACTTAGGTAATAAGAATAACATATAGTCATAAAGTTATTGTGAGAATTAAATGAATTTGTATATGGGCAGTGTGGAGAAGAGAACCTGGCAAGCATTAAGCCTTCCATAAATGGCAGCTGATCATCCTTTCTACCATCTTACCTTCTCTCTCTGAATTGCCTTCATCTTTTGCATTTCGGCTTCTTCTGCTTCCTTCTTGATTCTTACAGATTCTTCTCTTTTTAGCTAAATTGTATTGAAATTACAGAAGACAAAAAACAGTTACTAATTTTCAGTCTGAACCTCTGGAACACAAAATTATGATGAAAGGCAAATTACAGTATTGTTTGGACTATACCTCGCCATGATTATAGGCTGGTGCTTCCAGCTACTTAGATCACAGAGAATGGTCAGGCTGCATCCCCTGCCCGTGAAATTAATCTCTTGTGTTTCTTGCTTGGTCTCTGTCTGTCATCCGACCCCCCACACAAGTTGGGGGGAGGAAAGATCAGATAATATTTCCTCATTATAAAACTCATAGAGTTCATTATTTAAAAAAAAAAAGTCACTGGCCTCTTAAATCTTTCTACGCTACTTTCATGACTGGTATTGGGTAAACAAATCCATGTCCTTGGAATAAAACATAAAAAAACAGGGATGCCTGGGTAGCTCAGTTTGTTAAGCAACTGCCTTCGGCTCAGATCATGATCCTGGAGTCTTGGGATCAAGTCCTGCATTGGGCTCCCTGCTCAGCAGGGAATCTGCTTCTCCCTCTGACCCTCTTCCCTCTCATGCTCTCTCTCTCTCACTCTCTCTGTCTCTCAAATAAATCTTTAAATCTTTATAAATAAATAAATAAATAAATAATCTTAAAATCTTATAAAAAATATATTCAAAACATGGTAGAGTTAAGCTATAAACAATAAATCCCTTTATCAAGTGTCCTGCTGGCTGATACCTATGGCTTGGATAAGAATTCTAGATATTTTTCTCTTCACTTCTCACTTCTTGATTTCTTTGATTGTGAGAGTTTCCTTCTGCAATCGACTTTAAGGTTTTGTTTTTGATAAAGGTACTGTATTCCATGGTTATCAAAAGTGCTGGTACTCAAATTCCTTGCCAAAATTAAACTAAAAGAGATGGAATCTGACCTTTTGCTGGTATTTAGATTGCATCAGTTGGAGTTGTTGTTTCTGTCTGACTTCAGCCTCTGATTGGCTTCCACCTATGGGGAAAAAAGTCACAAAGGTGAAACACGAATATTAAGCTAAAATGTCAGCCTTCAAAGACTAATTAATACATGATAAGTCTACAGCGTGAATTTCTTTAACATTTCCATGTCCCTGGAAATAAGGACATAACCAGTTTTCTTCCTAAGACATTAGAGAATGGTAATTTCTTAAAAGAGAAACAGAGTTGCTCAGCCTATGGTGCCAAATTCCTGAAAGAAGAGGACATTCCCACCAAGGTTTTAAGTCATATATGTATTCAAGTCTTCACTTACACTGAACTTACACCTGAAGGCCCATGCTAAATAATAAGAAATAGTGCCTACCTTAGAAATTCTAGAACATTCGTCCTGCTTGAGTACGACCATTCCTTAACCTACTAAGGATGATGATCAGTGATGCTTTGTTTTTCTTTTTCTGACTCTACTGCCCCATATTCTAGTAGCAAAGTACAGGAAATCCTCAGGGGTCTTGCCACTAGGCAAATACATTGTCTTTATAATCCAGTTTTTAAAAGTATAATGGGAATATTTTAGTTAGTAATTGATTATCAATCCATGCTATTTAGTATTGTTTCTTTAGGTATTCAAGAGAAAAATATAGATATTAGATTATCTGCCTGTTTTCTCCTAAACCTCAAATAATTTGGGGACAGAAATCCTTGCAGCTTGACAATCATCTAAGAATTGCTGCTAAGGGATTTCTTAGTGTTTATGCAAGCTTGGCATGTGTATTATAAAGATTCCTTTGAAATAATTCTCTGGTGCTTTGGTCACTAAAAGTGTCAGTTCTCTGCAAGATTCATTCACACAGAAGAAGCATTAAAACAATTTGCATTCACTGTAGTTTTTGTAATTGAACTGATAAAAACACCATAGAGTCATTTCTTCTGAGTCCCAAAAGATATATAAGATCTATTTGGTTTGGGCCCTTCAGTCTCTGTTGTGGGGGACTGGGGAATGGGAAAGAAACAGCAAGGGCTATTGAAGCTTTTATCTAACGTTACAACCACCATCAGCCTCTCCCAGAACTATTCCAATATTCTAAACGGTAAAGGAATAGGGGAGGAGTTGATGCCTAAGTCAGATGCCTAAGAATTTGAAGGTTTTGTTCAAAACTCGTCTCAAAGTTTGATACATTCTAGACTTTTTTTTAAAAACCCAGCCTCCTTCCACGCATATAGTCTTGATCATTCCTAGATATATCATTAAAAGAAAGCTGCAGTGAGACACACATTGCCTAAGGCCCCAAGATGATAGACACCAACTGCTATAAATTCTAAAGTGAGGGACCTGGCTCTCTGCAGGGGGTAACTGAAAAACCGTTTGGAGAAACTTAACTAGCAACAGCCTTCAGCCTATAAAAGAGGTTGGATAGGTCAAAGGGAGATAGAAATCAGAGGAAAGAGGTTTTTCTGAGTTCCACTTTGTCTGTGTGTGTATTTGGGGAAGAAGGAATATTCACACCAAGACAAGCAAGAAAGGTTTAATGGCAATTACTTGGGGAACTCAATCTGCGTCTCCAAGAGATTGAAGTGCCTAGTGGCCCTATACCTAGAAAAGTCAAAGCCTACATGCACCTGGCTGCTGTTAGGTGGCTCCTTAGGTCATCAAGAAGAGGTGGCTACATCGCAAATGATCTGCAGTCCCAGAGTTTGGGGGAAGAAAGGATGCCCAAGTGTTTCCTATGCTCCCAATCTGGGATGTCACGAAAGAGACCACCAATCTAAAACCTTCTTAAAGGACTTGCCCACGTGGGCCACTTGGAGGAATAATGGAGCCCTACAAAGACAGTCTCCCTACTATGAGCCAATGGTGAAGCCAAGCACACCAGTAGGAAAGTATGCCATGTCTATCAGGGAAATCCAGGTAAGAGATAGATGGCAGGCAAAGGGGCTCTGAAGAACCCCAAGAACCCCAGGGGTGAGGATCCCAGTAAGGATTCACCAAGACATTCAGAAACCAGGATCTGTACAGTACACATCCTACCTCTCATCTCTCTCTCTCTCTCTCCTCCTTTGACCCAGCAGGGGTCAGAATCTGGGAGCACAGGAGTCAATAGAGGAAAATTCAGCCATGTCCTGTTTCCTTTGCTAGTTTTCCACCCAGAATAGTTCTAAACTGGAGCAGGGAAGAAGCTTTAATCTCCATTAGTAACAATTTTTACTACTACCGAAGTCTGAACCTTAATTACTAAATGACACTGTTTAATGCCTAGAATTAGCTGGACAGCTTTCATTTGAGAAAGACCAATAAGATCTAATTTCTTCCAAACAACATGGGAAAAACTAGTCCCATGCCAGGTTGAGGGAGCCCATTAGGAAGGATAAAGTTGTTTCTTGTGGTGCCCCTCAAATGTGGCTTACTCAGCATAAAGGTGACACTTGAGATTAACCATTTCATGAAATACAGTGGAATGATGGTAATAATACCACTATATTCACCCATTAAACAATTTCCAAATTGGCTTATTTTAACCTACATCCTGGAAAAACTTCTTTTCTAAAACTCTTGCAACAAGTAGCCCCTGACTTTAAGACATTTGTGTTCACTAATTCTCTGGGAGCGGTGTATCCAGCCCCTTTCAGTTCTCAGATGCTGCCAGAAGAGAAAAGAGAAGAAAGTACATGAGCGATTCCCTTTAGGTGGCATCCCTGTCAAATGATTCAAACACCAGGCAAAGGCAGCCCACACACTTCATCACACTGGCATACACTCCAGAGTCCTAAAGGTCTCTCTACCTGTACAATGAAAAAACAGCTGGTCTCTTTATACTCACCACCGGGTCCCCAGTTCATTCTCATCTTCCTTTTAGAATTGAATCGCCATTCATTTTTTTTTTTTCCCATTAGCATTCAATGCTGCCAGGATTAATATGCGTGTGCTAGCTTTTACTCCCATCCTGACTAGTGCTATGACAAGGCATATGCAGCGCCCCAGGTAAGCTTTCTTCAGAGCTGATCATCTAAGAGGCTCTAAATTATTCAGCAATTAAGCCATCACTTTATTCCCACGTAACTGTGGCATCATACGTTTGCTTCTTGCAGAAAATCAGAAACAATAACATACCAGTATACCTAAGAGTTTCAGTTTTAAATGCATTTCCATTCCAAGCAGCATAGTGACCCCAAAACCTGTAACGTGCATCCAAAGACAGGTGTAGGCAAGGCACTAACAGGATCCGTGGGTGGCCCCCTCCTACCCAACTCAGGCACCTGGTTTGCTGGCTTACCCAACCGCCGTGGTGCCAGGTTAACGGGCTTCGCTCTGTGTTGCTCCTTCCACTTCTCAAGACTCTCCAGCTCTTGCTCAGCAACTAAGCCAGGTGAGAAATATCAAATCATCAATTATTAGAATATGAAAAGGAAACAGGTCTCTTGAAAGCCCCGGGAACAAACAGCAGAGGGCAATTAACTACATGTAAGCACAAGAGGACAAAATATCCAGAAAAGGAAGCCACCCCTTGGAGTCACCCTGCCCCCACACCCCCTCACACCCCCCTGCTGGCACTTTCTCTCCAAGAAAATAAACTGAAGGTTCAAATTTGAAAAAGAAAAAAAACCCTGAACTCCTACTAAAATAAAAGTTTAGTTTTTCCTCCCATTCTGGCAATTTTAAAACCCTATATCAAATTAAATTTCCTCTAGAGAATGTGTGCAAAATGAGAACCTCCTTATGTCGATAAGAACTCTTCACACCTAGTAAACATATCTCCAGAGAATCTGATGCCCATACTACCTTTATTTTAAATGTCCCCCATGCTTACTACAACTAGGAGGAGTGAGGGTTTATGGGTTCCTTGGGCTGGATACCACCAGGCAGAAAGCCGCCTCGCTTGATGGAGCGGTGCTATTTCCCCAAATATACCCGCTGTGTGACAGCAGGGGGCACCAGAGATACTAATTCCGTTCTTCAGTGCACATCTGACTCTACCCCTTAGACCTGATTGTCTCAAATGTCTATATATAGTAATTTTTAAACATTAGAGGAAAAAAAAAAAAAACAAAAAACTTCTGAAACATCCCCAAATTCCAGACTACACTAAGGCTTAAATTCCTGGAAAGTATTGAAATCAAAAGCTTGTAAAATGCCAAAACCTTTAAGGAATCCATTGGTCACCTGCTGGCAGTACCCACAATTACTCTGCATAGTTGTGATTATTGTATTTGGCGCTGATGCAGGTGTACGACCTAGGGTGCTACCTGTCTGGCGGAGACCCAAGTCTCTAATTTAGAGACCTGCTTTCTTGTTTTGCCTGTAGACCCATTCCCAGCCACAATATTAAATTTCTTACCAACATCTAATGAAAGAGAACACAGAGCATCAAGGCTAGCCCCACAGCTTGACTTGAACAAGCCTCCTAACTTCTTTGTGAACTAGCGGAACTTTAGCTCTCCATTTACCTCTAAGACATAATGTTGTACCTTTTAATTACAGCATTTATTTTACCATAAAACTTCAGTCAAATATGTTACACACCCAGTAGGTACAAGGAGCACAAAAATGAGTACAGTGTAACCCCTTCGCTCAAAGAGATTGTAATCTAGACAAGGAAACTAAGGTTCACCAATAAAAACAGCTGAGGGTACACAGTGGTTAAAGAAAAATTCCATTAAGAAGGGATGGGACAAGACAGATAAAGACAGGGACAAATTAGGTCATGGTCCATTTTATATATAATTCCTCTGCTCCACAGTGTTCATAGTCCTGTAAGAGTATCTGTAGTCAGCCCAATTTCCTGGGAACTAGATAGATTTATTGGCAAAAGATGTGGGAAAGTTTGAGCCCCATGGAAATCTGAGGTTTATGATTGCACTATAAGTTCTGCTATTAACATAGAGAAACAAATTTAGAAACACTAATAATAGAATAATTTTAAAAGGTGTCATTAAAGCAGTTAAGTTAAAAAAGAAAAAAAAACTTGATAAGATCTAGTGAGTCTGTGTCTATACAAATGAGAAAATAAAAATACTACAAACCTAAGTAAACCAATCCTACTCTATTCAGAAGACGGGAAGCATTCTGAATGTTGACTGAATAAATATACGTACTCCTTTTTATCTGATTTCTTCGGTTTTCATTTGGTACTATCATGGTATATGCACCTGGGCTGGAACGAAGAGAAAAAACATTGATTACCATGAGAAAATACTAAAGCATATAAACCTCTAGACATTCTTCCTGCTCATATATTTTTTATGATCCTCACCACCAAATAGGTACCGTGGAAGATAATCTTCTTAAGGCCCAGCTCTGTTCTGTGGAAGCTTAGGATCTAGTTGTCAAAGTAAAACGAACGCATACTACCAAATACGGAAATACAAAGCAGCCCGTGAAGTCAGGCAAGTGACTGCCTCACAGCTGGCTCTTGGTAAACTGTCAATGTAGGGATCCGTTTTCTTCAGGGTGGCACTTGTGGGCAAGTCCCTTTGAAAGGGGTTGAGATGGGCATTCTCTGCCACTGTGACCCACACTGGGGGTACAGAAAACATTCCCACATCTTTTGACCAACTGGAAACACAGGCCGTTTGTAATGCAGCCACCTTCTCTTCATGACCCTTCTGATTGGCTCTCTGGCCACAGTCTTGTGCTTTGGAGCTTTGACTCTTCCAGGCATGGGTCCACTAGGTCCCTGCTTTTCCTGGGGTCACAGGTAGAACATAATCAGAGAAGGATCCCTGAAGCATTTTAATTCATGGGATGGGGATCGGGGAAGACTTCACTTAAGGAAAAATATGCAACACTGAGATACCAGGAAGCTGTTAAAATATTGTGAGCTTTTGAGGACAGAAACTTGACTGATCTGTACACACCCAGCCTCTGGCACAATGCCTGGCACAAAGTAGCTGCTTGATGAATGTGGGCTGAACTAAAATGAAATGATGTCACAGACTCAGTCTGTACCTCTGTGGAGGTTAGGGCGGGGGGAGCTCTTCTTTGAGATGATGCCTGGGGTCCCACAAGAACACAAATACTTCACAGAGCAGAAATCCAGCGTGGCAACAGACTGCAGCATACGTGTGAATCCAGTTTTAGGGGAAATGCTACAGATAAACACAATCAGCTTATAAATGTAGGGTTTTGTTTGTTTGTTTTTTTAAAATGGACACTTAGAATTCTCTCTCTTCAACACAGAATGTACCATTTCAAAGGACAAATTAGCAAAGATTGAACAGCAGAGGCCTAAGTGCTGATTAACAGAAGTCATTTCTTCCTTATCTCATTATTTTCCTAGCTGCAAGACTTTAGCCTGCTTCAAACTGGGCTTTAATTTTAGACTTGTAAATGGGGACGTGTAAAACCACCTTTGCATGCAAATGGGGCTGCAAGATGTCCAATTATTTAATGTATATCAGCAGACATTGCATTTGTAACCTCACATGCATACGACGTTATGAATACAAAATTAGGAGGCTGCTACTGGAAATGAATCCCTTGTCCACTGCAAATTCTTTGTTCACCCTAAGAAAGATTTTTCACTCCTCAGTTGCCAGCACTTCATAGGATCTTGGGAGCTGCAATTCTGTGGGTAATAGCTGCACACTTGAATATGATGCAGGGGTGAACCGTTGTACAGAGTCTTAAAGATGAAGCACAAGATACTGGATTTAAATGTCAGCCATGACATGACTACACAGTCCTCAGTGTCTACTAACATTATGGTATAGAGCTTCTCGCCATTCCAGGGATTCAACTCTACAAAGATCAGTCGTTCTCAAACTTTAGCATCCCTCAGAATCACCTGGGAGTTCTTGCTGAAGGGCAGAGTTCCTGATTCAGGAGGTCTGGGGTGGGGTTTGAGAACTTGCATTAACAGTTCCCAGGTGATGTCCATGTCCATGTTCTTCTTGATCTAGGGACCACACTATGAGAACCATTTATCTAGATCAAGTTATCCTTGAACATTTGGATTTAAGGGAACTTAGGGATTAAATCCCTGTTAAAGACATAGACATTAAATCATCTACCAAAGGTCATGGGATCAATTAAGTGATGATGCTTAGACTCAAACCCCGGACTTTTGTCTTAGACGTGTTGGGCATCTGCAGCTAACTCTTCAGCTCAACACAGAAAGCATACAGTAATGATTGTCATTTAACTCCACCCTCTTGATAGACTTCCAAAGTAATCTATATAACTGAGCACCTATTTATGGACTTGTGTTAAGGGGCTTTCGAAGAATGAGGGGAAATACAAAAAAACAGACAGCAACCACTTTAACAGAGCTTAGACCTTAATTTGGAACAATTTATGAAGCCACAGGAGCACAGCACAAGCATGCCCAAAGAAGTGTCAAAGTAGGATGATGTTAAGTAGAGATCCAGGGTCAGGGAGAGTCACAGAGGCCCCAAAGGGGTAGAAATTTTCAGAGAAGGATAGCAAGCTGAAGTTTAAAAGAAAGGATCCAAAATAGCAAAAGAAGTGTTTCTTCAGAGGCACTTTACTAACAGCTGCTTCAAAGAGAATTTTCCAAATTCCATAGGCCTCCTGCAAATTTTGTGAAAGATTTGGGAAGAAAAATCAATCCATTTGTAAAAGACCTTACTCTACAATATCTAATCTGGATAAGTTTAAGTCTGATAACAACATACTAGAATCTTTCGTTTTAGGATGAGAACTGCAGTCAATCTATTGCAATATACATAGTCTGTAAGTACCCAGACGCAGGGCAAGACCATGAAGAGGGACAGAATTACCCAACCCTAAATTCAGAGCCTTTTAATTGAAAGCATTTTAACATAACCCCAGGCTCAGTGACAGAGGTTCCATTAATAAGTGTTTCATGTTAGAGAATTCCTTAGCAACCACCTCAGCAACACTTTCTTGGCTGAACCTGCCAAATCTGAAACAATAGTCAGAAGAAAGCATGGCAAGTAATGGAGATTCTATTCCTCTTACTTGCTATAGAAGGAGGAGCCTACATCTGAGGATCTACTTTTTTTTTTTTTCTTTAACCATGTGTCAGAATGTAACGCGCTGGTAGATCCAAATATTCGTCCCTTCTCTCCTTGCTTTTTCTTGACATGAATAACAAGTATAATTTATTCATGTTTTCAACCAATTAGTTTCCACCCACAGCAAGGCCCTCTGCTGTTTTAACCTGCATGTCTTCCCTTTCAACAATCTGACTCTCAAAGATGCTGATCTAGACAAGCCCAACCTATCTATATTTAGTATTCTCGGCATTTTCTGATAAAGCAACATTCAAGTCACTGAAATAAATGTATATCTTTGAAAATTAGTTTCCTTAATTACCTCATTGAAATTTAATGAAATATCACAATTTGTAAGATTATTTTCATTTCCCAACAGCACACATCCAGGAGAAATACTGAGAGAGAACATATAAAGAATAGCACAAGACAAAGAGGAAAATGTGTTCCTGCACCATTATATATATATATATAAAAACTATATATATACATATATATATTTATATATTTATTTATATGAAAAATACATTTAAGGAATGTTTTTCCTGTGAGATCTCTCCTGAGCTACACAACTGCTTCTCTCGTGTCCATTCTTGCACAATTTTTATAATGTCTCATCAATAAGCACTCTATGAAAAAATGTTATGCTGAAGTTATGAAAAATATCTTGGCTGGCTAAAAGTATTACATAAATATATCCCCTGGTGTGTACAAACTACAGCAGACGTAATTTAAATTTCTAATTAGGAACAACACTGGTTTGACTGAAAAAGAAACATAGTCAAGAGCAAAAATTCAGAAAGAGGTAGGAGATTGAGTAACAAACACATCTTTCCAGGCAGAATTATAGACATGTAGTCTACCATCCTACAAAAAAAAATTAGTTTCAGATTTTCATAGTTCAAGAAAATCTTAACCTTGCGTGAACTTGAAAAAACAAGGATTTTTTTGGTTAATCAAAAGCACTGGATAGAGAATTATTTTCTAGCTATGTCTTTCCACACTGGTTTTTTTGTCTTATGACCTTAATATGAGCATCTGAAGTTTACTGTTTTTAGCGAAAATGAGTCAAAACTTTTGAGTCATTCAGGTTGCCAAAAGTTCTTTTTTTAAATAGACGACATTTCCTAGAAAAACAAAAACAGGCAAGATCAGGCTGAGCAAATCATCCTTAACCACTAAACCTGTTCCACCAACCCTGATCCAGCACTCCACAATTCCGGTGTAGAAGGGCTCATGAATTCTTTGGTCTCAGAACCTGCAGAGCCCAAAACATTGTGTACACATCCAAGAGGCTGATGTGAAGCAGGTCAGTTTTTAATTCACAGCTTCTGTTGGACAGTTCAGTAGATCCCCAGACGGCTGAACAGACACCCAGTGGAAAAGATAAACAAGAGATTACAGGTCATCAGCACCTTTGTTCATAGGATAACTTCATGGAAAGTCAAAAGAGATATATACATGCACACATCTATCCATCCCAGCACTCATATGTAGGCTTATGACTTAATGAGATGTGGTAAACTTATGCAAATTAGAAAAATGTGTCCCTTCTTTCAGGTGGAGGTAACCATACACTAGGCCACACAGTTTGGTATATATTTCAGCTCCAAATTATTCCCTTAGCCAGGCAAGTTTGTATGGTTACCAACCTGCACAACCATACAGGGTAGACCTTAAAGATGTCACACTTCATCACGTAAAACACTATCTATACACATAAATGATAAAAGCTGTGAGGATAGCAGGAAGGATTCACTCTAAGGATACAAAGAATATGTATGAAACATAGTATTATGGAGACCATCTTTAAAAGGCCAAAAACCAATGATGGTAGTAGAGATGGGTGGGGACCAATTGTTAGGTATACAAGCAAAAATGCATTAAGTTGCTTCCTTAGTAAAAATAACCACAAGGAATACCTATTTTCAGAACATAGAGATATCACATCTGGGATTTCTTTTGAGCCTACTTTCAAACTAACCTTACCCTAACAAGCTAACCTTAGCCTACTAGTGAGCTATTACTCACTAGTATTACTATTAGTATATATCACTATATTACTATTAGTATTACTATTCACAGATGCTGGCAAAAGACATGAGATTCCTGGGCCAGAGACTAGTAAGATTTTATTACTCATGCCACAGCACAGAGCCTGAGCATCAGCATATTTATGTCTGTTCTCTGTGGCTCCAAGTCTTTTGGGGGCAACATGACAGATGCTGCACATGCAGCGTGTTTGCATGGCAGGTGAGGAACACAGCAGAGCAATCCACCGTTTTTACAACAGACGGTAAGCAAGACTGGATTCCGTTCTGGGGAAAGCTTACCTCACCTCTCAACATTCCCAGCTACATAGCAACCTTGAGGAATAGTCCACATGAAAAAATGGTCTGGTGTGGTGCCTTGGCACACCCCTGAAGACATATAAGGGTGTTAAGAGGCCCTAGCAGGGCTGTCTTTTCCAACAAGAGAATATTCAGGATAAATGCTCTTTTAAGAATGGCTTTGTGATAAGGAAATTTTCGTTTGCATATTTACCAAATGGTTGTACATTTTCTATTATTATTATTATTAATAGACTAAGATCTGGTTATGTCCCCATGTCTTAAGCATTGCTCCTCAAGATTATCTATAACTTAAAAGACAAAACCAGAAATGCAAGACATGAGGGATTTATATCTAAATTTCTGCATAGCACATTTTAAAAAATTCATTTTATTTGATCCTGAAAGAAACATGCTTATAGATGAAAATGTACAAAAAAATATTTTTAAATATTGAAAAGTCACTCATAATCCTACCCCTCAGAAATCACAATTGCTGTTTTTGGGGTGTGTGTGTGTGTGTTTTAACATTTTATTTATTTATTTGACAGAGAAAAAGCCAAGCAGGGGGAGCAGCAGGCAGAGGGAGAGGGAGAAGCAGGCTCCCTGCAGAGCAGGGTCCTGACGCAGACTTGATCCCAGGACCCTGGGATCATGACCTGAGCTGAAGGCAGATACTTAACCAACTAAGCCACCCCCAATTACTTTTATTTGAGTGAATTTCAGTCCAGTCCTTATTCTGTACCTATTACTACACAGCTGCAATCATATCTTAAGTCCAGTTTTATGTCTTCAGTTATAAATGGTTTTCCCAACTATTCATGTAACAAGCTTAATTTTAAATGGCTACGTAATACTTCACAATATGGATGCAGCATAATTCAACCTCTCACTTAACTACTTCAGTTGTTTTCAGTTGTTCACTATTACAAATAATCCTGTAGGATATACAAAGCATAAAAGTAAAGTTTGCACACAATATTATCCAGAAGATAACTCTAATAGTCCTATTAAATCAATACTCTGAACAGTAATGTGGACTATATTTAAATTTTTCTTCCTTCCATATCCCATTTGCATTTCTGAAATCCCAGAAACAGTTTGATGAATGATTAATGTCTGCTCTTATTTTTGACTCTCCTCAATTCTCAAATTAGGAAAGATGCTGGTTCTATCCAACCATTCATTTTCACCTTCTCCTCCTAATGGCACCTTTATACTGTTCAGATTGACAATGCACCCAATCAAAAGACTATCATCCACAACCTTTTTTATAGCTAGGTATGACCCTGTTATTAAGTTTGGGAAATTGAAATGTAAGTGGAAGCTATTGAGAAGGATTTCTAGGAAATCTCCCTCAAAAGGAGACAAACAGGAAAGGGCTTTTCTGTTGCATTCCACTTCCTGGAAGACTGAAGTGGTAGCTGGTGCTGAAGCAGCTATCTTGGTCAATGAGGCATTGAATGCAGAAGACATGCATCAGAAATGGCAGAACAGAAGGACAAAAGCTATCTGGTGCTCTGTGACTATAAAACCACTGTATTAGTGGTAATCTGTTACCACGCTGCCTTTTTTTTTTTTTTTAAGATTTTATTTATTTATTTGACAGAGAATGAGATCACAAGTAGGCAGAGAGGCAAGCAGAGAGAGAGTGGGAAGCAGGCCCCCTGCTGAGCAGAGAGCCTGATGCAAGGTTCAATCTCAGGATGCCAAGATCATGACTGGAGCCAAAGGCAGAGGCACCCCACCAAGTTGCCTGGTTTTAAACCTTAATTCTATTACTTTCTAACTACAATTTTGAGCAACTTACTAAGTTTTTCTATTTTTTCACCTGTGAAATGGGGATGACAGCTATGTATGTCTTAGAGTACAGACATAAAGTCCTTAGAAGAATGCTAGGTGATAAATGTTCTATTATGGTTGCCTGCTATTTTTATAAACCCTAGACTAACTACCCTCACACCTATTTCATAGGTGAGAAACAAAGCCATCTATGCTTAACATATCTATTATATGTAATTGTAATATAAGAATTATGTATAACATATATATGATCCCTCTTTCACCATATGTAATATAACCTAACCCTAAATCACAGTACATCTAATTTTTCATGCTGTGACTGAATTTCTTCTTTGTTCCATCTTCCACAATGTATGCGATTTAGTTTTTCTAATTGTCTTTTTACAACCCTGTTTCTCACATTTGTCTCTAACATCTGTATCCTAGTTCCTGATCCTTTTCTTTGATCTGTGTCTTAGGAGTAATAAGAACCACTGCACGAAACAAAGTGTTGTTGATAAATAGCTCATTAAAGATTAGCAAATAGTCTTCTGTAAAAGATAGCATGGTTCTGAGCCCAGGTTTTTTCCCTAAATTATTTATTGAGCTATAATATACTTAGGACAAACTGTACATATCTTAAGCACACAGCTCCATGACAAACTTCCTTTTAATTTCTCCAGATTACAAAAGAATAAAGGAAAAAAAGAGAGGGGCATAACTTTAGAATATAATCTGAAATTACTTTTTCCCCAATTTTTTATCTTAAATTTTAAGCCTATAAGTAAAATTCAAATATTAATAAAATGAAAACTCATATACTATTTACCTATATTTACCAATTGCTCATGGTTGGCCACATTTCTTTCACTTTCCTTGTCTTTATTTTTTTCTGAATCATATGAAAGTAAGCTGCAGAGTCAGTAACATAACCCTGAATACCTCAGCATGTATATCCTAAGAACAAAAACATTCCCCTACTTACAGGTTGAAAAAAAAAAAAAACTATCACACCCAATTAATGTATTATTTACATATTCAAATTTCTATATTCAAATTTCTAAGTTGTTCCAATGTTCAGAATATTTTTCCCTACCCTCCCACTGCATCCAATCACAGATCACAATGCCTATTGTTTGACACGTCTCTTCAGTGGATCCAGGATCATCTCCTTGACTTTTTCCTGCCTATCGTGACTAACATTTCTAAAGAATCCAGGTATGGTGGTTGATTTTCTGTGTCAGCTAGTCCTCCAACAGGATACCCTGGTATCTAGCTAAAGGTGATTTCTGGGTGCATCTGTGGGAATGTTTCAGAAAAAGGGAAGCATTGGAATCCATGGTCTGAGTAAAGCAAGTGGCCCTTCCTGTTGTGGTTGGGCATCATGCAATCCACTGAGGGCCTCAATAGAACAAGGAAGGCAGAGGAAGGTTAAAACCAGTCTTGACCTGATTGGCTGAGCTGAAACATCGATCTTCTGCCCTTGGTACTCGTGGTCCTTGGGCCTTCACACTTAGAAGGGAATGTACACCATAGACTCTCCTGCTTTTAGGATTTGGAGCTACACACTGGCTTTCCTAAGTCTCCAGCTTGCAGATGAGAGATGATGGGACTTCTCAGCCTTCATAATAATGGGACCCAATACCTTAGAGCCTTATAATAAATTTCTTTATATACATATATGAAGTAATCTTATATATAAAAATATGTACAATATATATTATATATTTATATAATTCTTAAATGTTTTATAACATATATTATAAATTATATATGTTTATTATAATAATCTCTTTATAATATGAACATATCTTCTCCTGCTTGTCACCTTCTATTGGCAATAGAAATCAAAAAGCATAATGGCCCTAAGACTTTCTACTTGGCATAAAGAATCAAAGATCACAACTTAACACTTTAAATATAAAGATGTCTTCATATCAAACTATTTGAAGTGGTCATTTCTAAGGATTATAATCACAGGGGACTTTTACTGTCTATATTATTTTTGTAATGTTTCAGTTTTTATAACAAGCAGATATAACTTTACTTTTACAATCAGGGGTAAATATTCCAAAGATTTCTTTTAATGAGGAAATATTTAATATAAAGACTTCAAGCAGGGGCTCAGATTTTCTTAGAAGAGATTAGGTAGCTCCGGATTTCCATTCTCTGATGCCACGGTAAAACAAACACGGGGCCATACTAGCTCTTGAGGCTTTTTGTTTTTGTTTTAAGATTTTATTTATTTATTTGACAGAGAGAGATCACAAGTAGGCAGAGAGGCAGGCAGAGAGAGAGGAGGAAGCAGGCTCCCTGCCAACCAGAGAGTCCAATGCGGGGCTTGATCCCAGGACCCTGGGATCATGACCTGAGCCTGAGAGGAAAGCAGAGGCTTAACCCACTGAGCCAGGAAGGGACCCCAAAACAAACACTGGGCCAAACTAGCCCTTGAGTTTTAATGATGATAAATGCCTTTAATTTTTCTATATTAAATGCCTTTAATGGATTGCCTTTTAAGTGTTCATATTTGGGGGGGGAATTGCAAACATTACAGAACAAAGGAAGATCATCATTAGCTGATTCTCTGAAACAGAACACCCTTCAAATGCAGTCTTCTCCCTTTGATGATTTTTTTCCTGTTAAGCTTTTGTTTCAGATTCAAATAGACTCTGAATAGATGCAATTAACCTTAACAATATGTATAACCTTATAGCACTCTACTGACTTTGAATTAAATAACCTTACTGTGTAATTGAACTAAGTCTCTTTTTTCTCATTTCTGCTATGCTTCTACTGATTATTATAGGTATGAGTTTTCGTGCTTTCATCATCCTGTTGATTTTATTGTTTCACTGTTTCAGCTGTCAAAGACTTTTTGAGAAATGCCCACTCGTTTTTGATATTGTATTTGAGCAAAAATGATTGCTCCCTAAGATTTGGCAGACTGCAAATGCATTCCATATGGAGGAGTGAACTCTACTGCAGAAAAGTTGGAAATTTGTTCTAAACAGAACCATAATTTCTATCCTCCTGTATAAACAGGAAGGTAAATTGGATCTAAGCAAACCAAAATGTCTTTTCTTTCCATCCACTTCAGCAATCTCTTCTGCCATGCACAGAACTATGTTTTCACTCCACACAGGAAACCCACTAATGGGTCATGAAACCAATATCTTGGGTTTATTTTTAATGAACGAGAGTGGAAAATGTCAGCATGCATCACATACAGTAAGGGTGAGAGTTGTGAATTTTTTTTTCACCTGTATATAAGCTCATATAGACCCACACATGTCCTAGATCATGAATATCAAATGAATTGCTTACTCTGACCTACGTTCAGAAGTCTGAAAGACCACCAGAAGGCAGGATTTGTTTAGGTTGCTCATAACCAGGGATGAGAGAACTGTCTGAATGCAAGCCCGCCAAACTGTCCTTTAAGAAAAGCAGCAGAGGGACACCTGGGTGGCTCAGTCATTAAGCAACTGCCTTTGGCTCAGGTCCTGATCCCAGGATCCTGGGATTGAGTCCTGCATTGGGATTCTTGCTCAGCGGGAAGCCCCCTTCTCCCTCTCCCACTCCCCCTGCTTGTGTTCCCTGTCTTGCTGTGTCTCTCTCTGTCAAATAAATAAATAAAATCTTTTTTAAAAAAAAAAAAAGAAAAGAAAAGCAGCAGAGACAAGAGTCCCCACAGAAACTGGACTCTTATAAATGACTTCTCTATCCAAAGACTTTTAAAGCTGTAAATGTCACATTACTGTTTCTATAGTACCACTCCCTTTAGCCTATGGAATTTCTATTTTCTTGATGTGAAAATATGATGATTGGTGGGAATTTAGCCAGACGTACACCACTTCCTCCTCCAACTCCATCTCATGTTCAGAATCTAGACTTTGCTGGATAGACTCAAGTTGGAGTGCTGGTTCTATCATTTAAAAAAAAAAAAAAAAAGAAAGCCATGAGACCTTAGGAAATCATTTAATCTATCAAGACTCAGTTTCTTCATCTGTAAAGTGGCAAAGTGTTTATTGTGACGAGAAAAAGGAATTACATGACATGTGTAGTATGAGGTCTAGTGCATGGTTGAGTCCAAGATGTAGGAGTTCAAGCTATTGATTGTTACTTTGGTTTTATTCTCTCTTTTCCCAAACTGGGAAAAGTTTCGAGGTTTGAGTAAGGAAATGAGGAAACTGGAGCCCCAAAAGGAGGAAATAAGAAGAAGGAGTGGGTATGCAGTTTGACTATTGTAGGTCACACGTAATTTACTTTAAGATAACTATAGTATTCACGTGCTCTGCCACATTTTTCATTTCAAAAATAAGTCAAATAGGTAGAGTTCTACCAATCAGGTTGCTAGGAGAATACAGTAATCATTGAGACACCTGACAAGCTTTTCAAGTCATATAATTATCATTAAAGAGTTAAACACTATCTGTTGTTTTAACAAACTTTCTGAATACTTGTGAACCTTGTCTGAAGATTGAGTTATAGTCATCTAACAAATAGCCATGTATATTAAGCTGTCAAGATTATCCATCAGAATCAATCATAGATTTTCTCTTCCTGTGTACTATTATTTCATAGTACCAAAAGGAATTTCATCATTATTTAGTTCTCCATCCCCAGGGAGGCGTAATACCTTAATGCTTTCATGCCATTTAACATCTATAGGCAAAAACTTATTTTCTCACACTCATGTGAGGATTCAGCAGAGAAATCTGGGGCACTGCAGTGAAGAAGAAGTAGTGAAAGCAGTTCTTATAGGCTCTCATAAGTTTGTAAAAACTTGCACTTAATTTAAGACTATTTTTATGTGGCTAGTTCAGATTGAAATGAGGTGACTCAAGAATGACGTAAGAAGTTTTGATGATCTGTCTTGGACAGAAGACATTTTTACTTCAGGATTCAGAATATACTCAACAATTATTAGATAGTGATGTTCATGAAAACTGATCCCTATAACTTAATGGTTGTATTATCATATATTCCACTTTATATCCCACCTTCTATTTACAAACTACTTAATACTAATGTAACATGTGCTCTTAAAGAGGAAGAGAGAAACCAGGAATTGGCCATTAAGAACGGGTCATACCAAGCCATCCTTTATTCTCCCTTCACTGTCCTGTGAGACTTCAAGGATGAAGGGAAAGAAAAGTATCAGTTACCCGGGTTATTCCCTTCCTTGGAGTACAGCAAACTGGGAAAAGTTTCGAGGTTTGAGTAAGGAAATGAGGAAACTGGAGCCCCAAAAGGAGGAAATAAGAAGAAGGAGTGGGTTTCCCCAGTACAATTATACCGCACTTCAACAGATGTAGTATCTAAGCTATTGTAATCAGGGATATGGTGTATCTAAGAGGCTGTGTTGTTTAGGTCCTCCGAAACGAAGACATCAAGACAGGATTAGATATGTAAGAGGTTTTTTGGGAAGAATGCTTGTGAAGGACCAAAGGGGAATGAGCGGGGGGTAGGCTGTGAAAGCCTTAAGAACAAGAGCAGATTTGATACCTATGAAAGCAGAGAGGGGAAGGGGTTGAGTGGGAAAAGCCTCAGACCACGGTACAGGTCTGAGAAAATCCTAAGATAGTTCAATGTGGAGCCTTCTGGTGAAAGTTGCCCAATAGAGAAGTTTCACCCGGGCCAGGAATGGGCTGACTCTAGTACCCTGGAATGTTCAGACACTGGCTGGAAGAATGCAGAATCAGTGTGCTCTCAGAACAAAGGGTATAACGGACAAACGGCTTACTGCTGGGGCTGTCAGAGGACTGGGCTTTCCACAGTAAGTTCTTTTGAAGGAGATCTGGGATAGCAAGTTTCCCTGGGCACCACAGAGGCTATATAAACTTCTGTGGTATAATAAAATATAAAAACTTAGTCTTTGTCCCTGGTTCCTGGCACAGAAATCCAAAAACCCTTGGGATTCCAAGTGATAAGAGTGTTGATTATATGTTAATGAGATAACCCCAGAATGTTTCAGGATCCAAGCTATTTGCCATATATCAACCCTATGATTAAAGGGTTAGAACTTTCAGGTCTGCCCTTCTAACATCTCTGGGGAGGGGGGACAGGAGCTAGAGACCTAGTTCAGTGAAGAACTCAGTGGCCAGTGCTTTAATCAATTATGCCTGTATAATTGGGCTAGAATAAATATTCTTCAATAAGGACTGAGTATTGGTGAGCACCTCAAAGGGCTGAGAGGATGACCCACCCAGATAGGGTATGGCGGTTCTGTGCAACACCCCACCCCAGTATCTTGCCCTGTGCATCTCTTCCACTTGGCTGTTCCTAAGCTGTACTCTTTATAATAAAGCTGTAATCATAAGTAGAGCGGTTTCCATGATTTCTGTGATTCATTCTAGTGAATTATCAAACTAGGGGAAGAGAGGTCATGGAAACACCCACATCTGCAGTCAGCCGGGCAGAAGCGCAGGTAGTCTGGGGACCCCCATTTGTGGCTGGTGTCTGAAACGGGCAGTCTTGTGAGACTGGGCCCTAACCCACAGGGTCTGTGCTAACTCTGAGTAGTGTCAGAACTGCACTGAAGTCGGTTGGTGTTGGAATAATGTAACCGTCAGCAAAAACCCCACCCAGCTCCTAACTATCCTGTAGACTGCAGCTCGAGCATCACTTCTTGGCAAGACTTCTGCTCCCAGGGCTAGCTCCAACCCTGGCTTCTCCTTGTAGGGCAGATGAAGAGTCACTCCCGTAATTACCTAATCACTGTCTGCCCCATCGATTTAGACTCTAAGCTACATTAGGGCTTATCTTCTGTTGAGTAGTTACTTGTTCCTCAATTTTTAATTAAATATCCAGGGCTGGAGATCCTCTTACAGGGTTGTTGTGAGGTCTGAAAGAGAATATATATAACACACTTCCAAATACTAAGCATTACATGTGTTTGTTATTCTTGTTGCTCATCTTTAAGTCTCTTCAGTTCTTAGTATAAAGTAGGCTACAAATATGTTCATTTATATATGAATTCAGTTCATCTGATGTGAATTTAACTGTATAGCAGAATTCCACATTATAGGCTCATTTTCAGAGTATCTTTTTATTGCCTATAAACAGCATCAAGCGAAAGGGCCACTTCCAGGCATTATTATAGACTGGCCTCTGAATGAAGTGAACCCTGTGTTGTTCTCACAAACAAGAGCCTATTGCCCAGAATTGAGTAAAGTCAGGTGAAATCCCCCTTCCAGAAAAACCCACGCTTTAATCTTTTATTTATCTGGATATCATAGAAGTCAGTTGTGAGATACTTACCCAAAAAAGCAAAATATTGAAAGGGAAAGTGTTACTTTGGATTTGAAGTATAAATGAGCTTCTTTCTCTTTAAATCTGTGTAGATGGCTTATGATATTGAGGGCCAAGAGAAAATCACCCACTAAAAATAACTAGGAGAGCCGATATGAATTAGCACTTATAATTACTTAAATCCAAATATAGTCAAGAACACAGCCTTTGCCTTAGAGTCTAGTAGAGATTCTCATAAATCATTTAAAATTTTAAAAGATTGCCTTAAAAATCTCTATTTATATTTATATGTAAGTAGGTGTTTTAAATCAGTGTATTTTTTCAAGGTACAAACACTCCACTTCAGGATGACAGCATGGTAGTTGATCAATAAACATTTGTTAAATGAATTCAAGGCTATCAGCATCCAAGGACATTTCCTTTCCACCAGGCATAACCTTACTTTTTATTCATACACACACAAAAATACAAAGAAACACTCAGAGGTTGGTATTATCTCATTTTAAATAATGAGGAAACTGAGGCATAAAGTAGTTAAGCACCCTGTTGATGTTCAAAGAAAAATAATGGCAGAATCAGAATGTGGACCCAATATTATGCTTAGCAAAATAAGTCAGTCAGAGACAGACAACTATCATATGATCTCCCTGATATGAGGAAGTGGAGATGCAACTTGGGGGGTTTGAGGGGTAGGAAAAGAATAAATGAAACAAGATGGGATCGGGAGGGAGACAAACCAAAAGAGACTCTTAATGTCACAAAACAAACTGAGGGTGGTGGGAGGAGGGGGAGAGGTAGGGGGGGGTTATGGACATTGGTGAGGGTGTGTGCTATGGTGAGTGCTGTGAAGTGTGTAAACCTGGCAATTCACAGACCTGTACCCCTGGGGCTAATAATACATTATATGTTTATTTTTAAAAAATAAATAAATAAATAAAAGAATGTGGACCCAAGTGCCTTGGTCCTTAAAGCCGAAGCTGAAGCTGGTGCTCCCACACCTACACTAGTGCTTCCTAATGAATGAATGGAGGGATGCATACAATAGAAGATTAAATCTCAATCCTTTAGCATGTAAATAAACTCATATTGAAAGTGAGTAAATGAAGATTAAGCACTTTTTACTTCCTTTTTCACTTCCCATCAGAAAAATGCTGTAATTCCTCTCCAAAAATTAAAAAAATGAATAAATCGAGAGACTGGGTGGCTCAGGTGGTTAAGCCCCTGCCTTCAGCTCAGGTCATCATCCCAGGATTCTGGGATGGAGTCCCACATCAGGCTCCTTGCTCAGCAGGAAGCCTGCTTCGCTCTCTGCCTCTGCCACTCTGCCTGCTTGTGCTCATGCTCTCTCTCTCTGACAAATAAATAAATAAATCTTTAAAAAATGAATAAATTAAACTCCCTTTAAAAGAAAAAGATTTCGGGACGCCTGGGTGGCGCAGTTGGTTGGACGACTGCCTCCGGCTCAGGGCGTGATCCTGGAGTCCCGGGATCGAGTCCCACATCAGGCTCCCAGCTCCATGGGGAGTCTGCTTCGCTCTCTGACCTTCTCCTTGCTCATGCTCTCTCTCACTGTCTCTCTCTCTCAAATAAATCTTTAAAAAATAAAAATAAAAATAAAAAATAAAAGAAAAAGATTTGGGGTGCCTGGGTGGCTCAGTGGGTTAACTCTGCGTTCGGCTCAGGTCATGGTCTCAGGGTCCTGGGATCAAGCCCCACAACCCGCTCCACACTGTAATTACACTAAGGGTTCTTGCATACAGCACCTAACCCAGGACAGGACTCCAAACCCTGCAGTCACTCTGGACCTCACCAAGTCTCACTCCTACCAAGTGGTTTATCTGGGAACTTTGTAGAGATACAAAAGTGCTCCCAGAGGCAGCATTTGGACCTCTATCCCCTAACACATTCCCTCTCTGCTCCTACCCTGGCATCATTTAGAGCCCTGATTTTTTAAACCAGGAGGGGTAAAAATTCTCATACTAAAGAGTCTGAGTTCTGGAGATACCTGGAAAGTTAGTAGGAAGTGCAGGCGATTTCTACACGCGTCATTTCAATCCTGTAAGCCAGCCACAAAAATCAGAAAAGCAGAGTTCTTGAAAGGAATCGGAGCTCAGATATTTAGTAAAGACCAGCAGACTGGCACACTCAATTTATAAGGCAATTTCTGAGTGCTTTTTGTGTAGGCAAATAAGGCTGCCTTCGCCCAAAAACCCTGCTACTGGGCCCCTGTGGTTTCAAACTCCAGTGATTCAGAAAGTGCTTGTATGTTTGAGGTCTGGGCTCCCGCCCCCCAAACCGGTTGTTAAGTACTTACACCCGCTGGCTCTGGAGCCCCCGGCTTTCCCGCGCAGGGCTCTGGGGCGCCACCTCCAAACCGGGTCTGGGACCTTGCAGCCGGCCTGGCTCCGGGGTCAGCCCAGGGAAGTCCCGGGTCAGGCCGGGGGCGGGAGAGGCGCCGAGCCCAGAGCCCACCACCCGAGTGCGGGTGAACATAGCTCTGGGTCCGCGGGTCCCGGGCGCCCACAGCGGAAGGGACGCTTAGGGAGTCTCGAGATGCGATTCCGAAGGGCAAGGCAGCGGTTTTAACAGCTTAAGTTTCGATTTCCCGCTACCAGCTGCAGCTGCGCCCGCCCCTAGGGACTTCCCCACTGAAGCTCTATCGGGCGCCCTCAGACCTTACCGCAGGGCACAGCTCCCGAGGCGCCACCCTCGCCGGGAGGGGAGTGCCCCTGGCTGGGAGGCTCTCAGGTGTAAGGTCCCAGGACCACCTCAGAGCACACAGTAAAGAGAACCGTCATCAGCCACCGACACCTCGTGAGCAAGTGGCCACAAGGGAATGAGAATCCTGAAAGATTTAGGGACTGTTTGACAGGTAACCCTAATTTGTGGTTACTGCTGGATATCTGAGACCGTGAACAATATATTAAACTTTGGACTCCAGAGATCAGGTGAATAAATAAAATGAAACAAAATTTTGCCTTTTATCAGTAATGACTGCTGTTTGGTTATTGTGCAAATACTTTCAAGTTAAAGGAAACTGTAAAGTGAAGTCAAAAGTCAGAGGAAACCCACAAGAGGAGAAGCAAGCCCGTGTTATTTCTCCTGTTACCATGGCAGCGTTAGCATTTGTTTACATATCTCCAGCAATACAGGTCAAGGGAGGCAAGAGATGTCTCTCATTTTTGTATAGCAGGCATTAGGACACTCAGGATAACCCAATACACATTGGAATCATGAGAGAGATTTTTACAAATATGGATGCTGAGTCTTACCTCCAGACCTACAGATACAGAGTCTTGCAAATCCATATTTGAGAAAGTGCCCATACCCTAGTTGAATGTCTTGCACACACCAGGTATGTAATCAATATTTCTTGAATGTCTGATCGATATACTTAGCAAGGCTGCCTGGAGAATCTTTTCTGCCTATCCCTTAGCTTGCCCAAGGATTTGCATATCTAACAAGTCGCCTGGAGATAACCAATGCTGCTGGTCTTGGGACCACCCTTTGAGACTTTGAGAGGGACCCTGTGGGCAATGTGGAAGGCACAGAAGGTTTTTCAATAGGGCAGTTATGTAATAAGATGTTGGAGAATGTTCTGCCAGCAATGTGAAAAGGAGACTGAAAAATGAAGGGACTGAAATCCCAGGGAGAAATTAAGAGCCTGGTTGTTATAATCTAGGTAGGAAATACAGATCTGAATGAAGGGGATAGCAAGTGAAACAGGAAGAAGGGAGCAAAATCAAGGCATTCCGAATGAAAGGTTAACATGGTTAGATAAAAAACTAGATACACAGGTGCCTGGCACGCTCAGTCAGGGGAGCAGGCGACTCTTGATCTTGGGGTTGTGAATTCAAGCCTCACATTGGGTGTAGAGATTACTTAACCCACTGAGCCACCCAGGCGCCCCCAAGTGTAGAGATTACTTAAAAAATAATAATAATAATAATCTTGGGGCTCCTGGGTGGCTCAGTGGGTTAAGCCTCTGCCTCATGATCTCAGGGTCCTAGAATCAAGTCCCACATCGGGCTCTATGCTCAGCAGAGAACCTGCTTCCTTCTCTCTCTCTCTGCCTGCCTCTCTGCCTACTTGTGATCTCTCTCTGTCAAATAAATAAATAAAATCTTTAAATAAAAGAATAATAATAATAATAATCTTTAAAAAAAATACTTAACTAAAAACAACTAGATGCAAAAAGGAACTCAGCTCCAGAGGTAACAAAGACAGATGGGGAGACAGCTTTTACAGTATCCTTAAACTCAGCTCTGCCACATACCTGCCCCATGACCAAGGACAAGTCAATGATTTCCCCAAAGACTCATTTTCCTGATCTACACCATGTGGAATGAAGCTACAATACTTAGCTTGTGGGATACTGCAAAGAATAAAGAGATAGTCCACAGCAGTGCTTCTCAAATGGAGCTGGAGTTGATTTTGCTTCCAGCAGACTTTTGGCAGTGCCTGGAAACACCTTTTATTGTGAAGCCCAGGGTCAGGATGTGTCTCATGGTGTCTAGAGGGTAGAGGCCAGGAATGCTGCTAAATACCCTGTAATGGACAGGACAGCCTCCCAGAGCAGAGGATCATCCTGCCCAAGATGCCAATAGCACTGAAGTTGAAAAATCCTGATCTCCATAATATTCTTAGCTTAGAGTCCCAGTAATTTCATGGTACCTGTCTTAGCTTTGTGTGGTTGGAAGGCAGAACTGTTGATCTTAACCAGGAGGAGAGACAGGTTTTTGGCAAAAGTGAAAGACTTTCACTTGGAAACTGTTGGGTTGCAGGTGCCTACAGAGTAAGAAAGAATAAGAAAGGCAGTTGGCCAGCCCACCAAAAAGTGGATCTGGCTAGTTTCTCTGTAGGTCAGAATGCATCAGAATGTCATCTGGGGAAAATACCACTGGAATTTTTGTTTCAGAGGAAAAAGCAATTGTCTTGGTGATTGGATTCAATAGAGAGTTTGAATAAGGGAAATCCAGTTCTTCTAAAGGAGCTAGTAATAGTAATGCTGACCTCCGGAATACACTTAGTTGACTGTTATTTATTTTGCAACCCAACCATGGAGCACACCAAAGTTTCAAACATGAGATAGAAATAGAGGATAAGGGGCGCCTGGGTGGCTCATGGATTAAGCCGCTGCCTTCGGCTCAGGTCATGATCCCAGTGTCCTGGGATCGAGCCCCGCATCGGGCTCTCTGCTCAGCAGGGAGCCTGCTTCCCCTTCTATCTCTGCCTGACTCTCTGCCTACTTGTGATCTCTCTCTCTGTCAAATAAATAAATAAAATCTTTAAAAAAAAAAAAAAAGAAAGAAATAGAGGATAATAGGCCAAATATAAATTGCTTGATCTGTTCATTTCATTTTGCTACACTCTCAGAGTGTTAAAAAAAAAAAAAAGGTGACTATGATTTATTACTGCAACGGACGTCTGTAGGCTCCTTTAGGAGACTTGAGAGTGGGTCATCTACTTGTGTATCATGTATGCTCTTATGTTATGTGTGTGTGTTTGTGTGAACATATGGACTGACCTTTTACTCGGGCTGCTCAGAGTCATGTGCTTCTGCAGCAATGGCTGGTGGAGCGAAGCATGGTGAGTGAAGAAGGTTCTGAGTCCACCACTGCCTCAGCCAGAGTACTTGAGCCCTTATCTCTTCCATGTACCAGATTGCTGCCTGATTTTGTTTGCACAAGAGTTCCGTGGCTTAAAGTTTGACAAACCATTGTACTAGACAATTACCTGTATGTTTCCTTTTTTGGAGGGAGGTGGGGGTTGGATCATTCTTGATTCTAGCCTGTCCAAAGCATCCTGGGATGTCTAGCAGCATTCTTAGCCTTACTGGATGTCAGCATTACCTGTATGTCTCAAGGGCTATGGGGGAATCTCTGAAATCCAGTGAGACTGCTAAATTGCCTGAAGTTTGGCCGGTTAGAGATTCCTTTAGGAAATGGTTTTCTTTTAAAATGTAACTGCCTCCAGGAAATAATCATTTATTTATTCCTTCCTTTAGGTAAAGAAGTTTAATCTAAGCAAAAGACATTTTGGTTGGAGGAAAGGAAACCTGAGTGGAAAGAAAAGGAGGATTCAAAAGGCTGTACACTGGAAAATGTTGTAAAATGAGATATTGATAGGAAATAACGATTGGGGACTACAATGAGCCCAACACACTAGGATAAGATTAAAGATAAGATGAAATGAAAAAGAAACGCCACCAGTTTGGGCTAATGCTAACAGATCGAAGTATGTCCTTTATCTTCCAAGGAAATAAGTGAAAACAAGGCGCCTGGTGGCTCAGTGGGTTAAGCTTCTGCCTTCAGCTCAGGTCATGGTCTCAGGGTCCTGGGACTGAGCCCCACCCACATCGGGCTCCCTGCTCAGCAGGGAGCCTGCTTCCCCGTCTTTCTCTACCTGCCTCTCTCCCTCCTTGTGATTTCTATCAAATAAATAAATAAATAAATCTTTTAAAAAAATGAAAACATATATCTGATTTTAAGATTAGTTGCCTTCTATTACTCTTTCATTATTGTGAATAAATACATAGAGATGTAGCATCTCAGCTGTTTCTTGTCATAAAGTGTCTCAATGAAAATATTAGCTTCTGAAAATTCGAAAAATGTCATGCTTCCTTAAGTATGAGTCTGCAGTGTAAGGTTAAATTAATCCAAGAGATTGAGGAGAGCAGTTATTTTAAAGCTTTGATTTCTCTCTTCAACAAAGGAACTATGTAAACCTCACCTGCTACTAAGCATCTCCTCATTTTAAGCATGTGTGGGGTGGGGGGCTGACTTGTGTTATGGCAATTTCATATTCTTTAGAAATTCTTTAAACTTATGCCATAAAATCATGGAATGGTACAGTAATAAGTCACCTTCAGTTTGTGTAATAGATGTTTATTGAATGATAAGCATAGTCTGCTCACTCTGTCAGACCCAGGAGCTACAGTGGGGGACAGAACCTTGTTATGCTAACTCCATGTTTAAGGTCATCTAGCCACCTCATTTTAGATGGGAGGAAATGGAAACTTAGAGAAGTCAAGTGACTTGCTAGTATCGTGGGACAAGTTAGTGGGAGAACCCAGAATTTGAATTTAGGTCTTCTGAGTTTATGGCTAGCTTTCCACATTTTGGAAGATGATTGTTAACAATATGTATCTTTTGACAAAATTCAGAATTTGGAATGCTTTTCATTTGTTATAATCTTCCCCATGAGCAGCTATGTATTCTTTTCCAAAAACAGATATGTCAAAGTCTCTAAACCTATTAGAATCAACATTAATAAAAGCCATTGTGCTCCAACATTCATCCCTATAATTAATGGTCAGATAATCCTTACAGTGACAGTGCTTTACCCAATTTGTCAAATTTTCATAAGTAGCAAACATACTAAATTTGGGTTAGAATTCCTTTTTCATCAACAGTGTTAAAATAGTGAGCTTTGTAGTGTAGCATGAAGAATTCTACTTAGGAATGGAAAGAGGTATATTTGTTTGCTCTATTTTTCTGATGACAATGAGTACTGTCACTTGGGAAAAAAAGGGGGAAAGTGCTTTCAATAATATTTACTATCTTCTGGAAGGTGGTTGCATTGCTTTGTTTGTAAACTCTGATCTGAGCCAAGGGTAGTGGCTTCCATCCCTGGGTTCTAACACTATATAGTAACTGTCACAAGACCTCTGCTGGCTGCAAGGATGAAAGGAATTTCCCTTAACTGGGGAAAGTTCTGAAGACTCTGTCAGTGGCATGGGAGAGAAATTCCCCTGAAGGGTTTCTTTAGTTGTGATAAATGAATCAAACAGAAACTTTGCACAGCCCTGCTCATTTTTAAACCCCACCACTATGCTTTTTCCAAAAAGAGTTCCCACTCTTAGGTAACTCCTAATTGTCCTGATGTTTAAACTCTAAGTCAACTCCTGTAAGTATTCACATCCTTTATAAATATGGCCAGGTATATATAAAAGAAAGTGTAGTGAGGGACAGAAGACCTGAACTTGAGACTTGGCAGAGCCATTTAAGAATTTTGTGACCTCAGACAAATACTGAAACTCTCTGAGCTTTGGCTGCTTCATTTGTAAAATGGAAATATTAATCATAATAAGACCAGCTGTCCAATCTACCTTCAGGGATTTGTGATGGCCAAATTAGATAACATATGTGAAAGTGGTTCCAAAATTGCACCTTGATGCCATATAAATGGAAGGTTGTGTTGTGGGGTTTTTTTGAGCTGTCAATGCAAGTGCTTTATATATGTTTTCTAATAATACTTAAATTTGTCCTCAAAGAGTTCTTAACTTCAGTTCCAGCTGCTCTTGACTTTCAATTGCTAAAACACAACAGAGCTATATCCTCAGTGTGCTTTATCTTGAAATCCCTTTCAGAATAGAAATAAAGCAGTATGCAGTTTTATCTACCAATATATAAATGTCTGGTATAAGTGTACAGTCCCCACTGAAGTGGAACTCGATTGGCATAACAGGAAGGTACTGAGTACTCCCTAGGCATTTCATGACACTGTTCCATCCCTAATATCTTCAGGAAGCCAACAAGTGTTCCATTTCTGTAGATAAAACCTAGGGTTCTTCTATTTGACTTGACTTGTAAAAAGGAGTCATATTAGAAATTCCCATGGTCTTGTAGGCTTCCAGGAGGGAGATTTGGGCTTGGGACTCCCCACAGGCACATGACAGAGGTTAGAGTTCAAGACTCTCTTGAATAGTCTTCAGGAGCCAGCCAACTATATGGCTCTTCTCCAGTAAAACAATCTCTGACAAAGGGAGGGTGATGAAAATGATTATAGTAATGAAGTTACATGCAGTCTGAAGAAAGGCAGTGATTCCCATGATATCCCCCACAGGTTTGTCATGCAAGCTTCAGGCTTTGTCAGATCAGCCTGGGTTTAGATCTTGACTCTACCACTTAAAACTGAAAGACTTTGGGTGAACTACTGAACATTCCAGGGCTTCGGTTTCTTCAACTATAAAATGCAAATGAGTTATAGACCTACTGAACATTGTTGTTGTATATATAAAGTAAGCATAAAGTGCTTAGTACCATGTATCCAACATAGTATACTCAATAAATATACTGATCAATACTATTTAAATTTTTTTTATTTGTTCAGGATTTTATTTGAGAGAGTAAGAGAGAGAATGAGAGGGGAGAGGGTCAGAGGGAGAAGCAGACACCCCGCTGAGCAGGGATCTCGATGCAGGACTTGATCTTGGGACTCTAGGATCGTGACCTGAACCAAAAGCTGTCACTCAACTGAGTCACCTAGGTGCCCAATACTATTTAAATTCTCAAAAAATAAAGTGAGCGGAGTGAAATACTTGAACAAACACTTTGCATTAAAAAAGAAGAAGAAGAAGAAGAAGAAAAGATATCCAAGTGGCTAGTAAATATATGGAAAGGAGTTCCACTTCATCTGTCATGGGAGAAATGCAAATTAAAATAATGGTGAGATACCTTCATATACTCAACAGAATTACTAAAATGAAAGAAAAGAAGTACCATGAGTAAGGATGTGAAACCAAAATTTTCATGCCCCACTAATGGACTTGTGAATCAGTACCTTTTTGGAAAATTGGCAAAATCTTCTGAGGCTGAATATTTTCTTATCTAGCCATCACCATTGGTGAGCATGTGTTCATCAAGTCCTGTATAAGAATTTCATATGAGCATTATTCATAAGATTATAAAACTAGAAATAAATTAATATACCTATCAGAAGCAAATGGATTGTAAATCAAACCATCATGTTATGCACTTTAAACTGATCCATTGATGGGACACCTGAATGGCCCAGTTGGTTAAGCATCTGCCTTCAGCTTAGGGCATGATCCCAGCGTCCTGGGATCGAGACTTGAATCAGGCTCCTTGCTCAGTGGAGAGTCTGCTTCTCCTCTGCCCCTCTCCCTCTCTCTCTTCTCTCATGCTCTCTCTCTCTCTCTCTCTCTGTTCTCTCTCTCTCTCTCTCAATTAAATAAAATCTTTAAAAAAATTGATCCAGTGTTGAATGCCAAGTACATCTTAAAACTAGGGGAAAAAACAAGGAAAAGAAATAATAATAGATGGAGTATTCTAACAATGTAATCCTACATATGAGGAGTTCTGTATTTGTCATTCTCTAAGTGCTAAATGGCCATTTATCTTCCTTCCTCAGGCTATTTTCAGGCTTGTATTTCTATCTAGCCCCTCTCATGTAACGTATTAAACTACAGGTTCAGCTGCAATAGTAGAGACTCAAAATTACTGTGGTTTAAACAGCTTAGAAATTTGCTATTAGGTACAAATCCTAGCATATTCAGGCCAGGGCTAGTGTAGTGATGGTGTTACTCTATTCCAGTGTCAAGGGTACAGGCTTCTACTGTGTTGTTCTGCCTTCTCTAGCATGTTTCTCTTATCTGCAACTAATGCATAAATAATCCAGCCAGTGAGGAGAGAGTAAAAGAAACTGCAGGACAAGTTTACCTTTAAGTACACAACCTAGAGATCACACTCAAGACTTCTGCTCACATTTTGCTGGTCAAATTTAGTTGCATAGCCACACCTAGTTACAACAAAGGCCAAGAAACATAGCCCTACTTCAGTCATTTAACACACACATATTGAGTACCTACTATAAGCCAGGCACTAGGGATATAGTAGTGAATAAATGCCACACACTTTAATTCTGGATGGACAACTAAGAAAACAAATAAGTAAGATACGTAGTTTATTATTGTTAATTACAGAAGTAGTCAGATTTCAAGACGGCTTCCTGTGATTCTTGCTTCCTACCCCAAATCTGGGATGAAGTGTACTGCAGAAGTTAACAAGTAATATAAATGATAGTACCTGGAAGTGTGGCATAGTCTAACAAAAACTGCATATATGGGCTTGGCTTTAAAACTGGTCAGAGGGCAGAAGCAGGAAGGACTCTGAGGAGAATGTCAGCGTAAGCTGAGGAACACTGTGAGGGATCTTTATAGTGTGGTGGTAGACAGCAACCCTGTGATCTGTGGTAATGCAGGAAGTAGGAAATGTGCTTAATGAACTGAGTGAGCCAGCTGAGAAGATGTCCAGGCAGAATGTGGAAGATCCTGCCTCTTTCGTTCTTGCTGCTTATAGTAAAGTGTGGGAAGAGGGTTGCTAACCTAAAAGGAGCTAGGCATTGCTGGTTTTGGAAGTTCCCAACCTCTCTAAATGGCAAATTATGCTAATTTGGCGTAGTTTGGCTTGCTAAGGAATGGCTCCAGGAAGAGTTCAAGTCAGGGCACCATCCTGAAAGCCTGATCTAAAGTGGAACATAAGAGAGTGCCTATTAATTTGTTTGTTAAGACATTAGAATGATCTAAGGAAACAAATATCTCCAGGAACCATTCAATCAAAGAATAAAACTTTCAGAAGCTTAGGAATGTTGGCCTTAAATAGTGTAGCAGAAGCCCAAAGTAGACAGAAGCCAAGATGTGTTTTTTGTCCAATGGGATAAACCAAAATTAAATTTGTAAAGAACACTCAGAGTTAGTTTCTTTCTTTCTTTCTTTCTTTCTTTCTTTCTTTCTTTCTTTCTTTCTGTATTTAGAAGTAATCTCTGTACCCAAAGTGGGCTTTGATCTTACCACCCTGAGATCAAGAGTCACAGGCTCTACTGACTGAGCCAGCCAGGCACTCCTCTCCCCTTAAGACTTTTGGAGAGAATTGTACTTTCAAAAATGCCACCAGTTTGGAATGAAAGGAATAGACACATGATGAAATGAAGTCCCACACTGACAGGGATCAGGCTGGGAAAACCACCAACTGCACACTTGGGCTACCTTTCATGGAAAAGAGAAGATCACTTAAAGAGAACTGAAAGCCCACAGTGTGTAACCAAATGCCACAATTATTCCCATGCCTTGAGTCCTAATCAAGGAAGTGCAAGCCTATACCTTGCTGAATTTCAGAATCATTATAGCCCAGTGACTCCTATGTTCTTCCCATTTCCTCCTTTGAACAAACCTATACTGGTTTTGAACAAACCATATACTTTGAACAAACCTATACTATCCTATGCGCATCCTACAATTTTATGTGGGCGATATTGGTGGTCAATAATTTGACCCTTTACTTCATAAGTCTTCAGGTCAAGAGAACCATACTGGAGGAGCTATACCTAAGTAACTACATGTGTGGACTTGACTGCCCCAGACTTGATTTAGATAACAAGATTCTAGATTTTGAGCTGATGCCGTAATGAGCAGAGTTTGCATGTGAGTCCCGTGGGGACCAGTGGGCATACTGTCTAAGGCAGCCTCCAGTGATTCTTGTGTTCTGCTATTCTTGCCCTTAAGTAGTTCCCTCCAACTCTGAATAGGATGGTGTGGTGTAAGCTCCAGCTTCTGTCAAGATGACTATAACTCCAGCTGACATCTTGGTGCAACCTGAGCAAGAATCATGTAGCTAAGCTGTTCCTGCATTTCTGCCTCACAGAAACTGCTCGAGAAAATAAATAT
The DNA here is from genome assembly GCF_020171115.1 of Neogale vison. NCBI lineage: Eukaryota > Metazoa > Chordata > Mammalia > Carnivora > Mustelidae > Neogale > Neogale vison. The sequence continues at coordinate 112,863,618 of NC_058095.1, read as the reverse complement.
TTAATATTGTATTAAGTCACTATATTTTGGGGTAATATGTGATGCAGCAAAGAATAACTAATACAAGTATGAGGAGAAAAATTAAAGTGGAAAGAGAATAGAAAGTAAAATAGGTATGAAATTTTAAATAGGGTGGCCAGAGAATGTCTTCTTGTGACCTCTTAGTAGGAATCTCAGGGATGAGAGGGCACAGGAAGAACATTTCAGGTAGAAGCATGTTGATACTCAGAATATTTAACAATCAGTATAACACAGGCAGTGACCAGTCACAGCATATGCCCAAACCAATAAAATCTAATGCAAGTCATAAACATCCCCTAGGGCCCCATGTTGAAACCCAGCTGAATTTCAGCCTTGAGCAATTGGGATGGAGTCAAATGCCCTGAGGTAAGAAAATGTCGGTTGGATAAACAACAAGAAGGTTGATGTGAACAGAAGGAGAGAGTAGTAGGAAATGAGGACAGAAGCATAACTTGGGGGCCAGACCATATAGGGTTCTTTAAGTCATAGTAAAGCTTTTGGCTTTTACTCTGCACAAAATAGGAAGCATTTGGAGGATTTGGTGCAGGGAAGTAACGTGATGTAACATGTTTTAACAAGATCACTGGGACTGGTATTTTGAGAATAGACTGAAGAAAAGCAAGAGTAGAAGCAGGAAGGAAAGGTGAGAGGCAACTGCAATAACCCAGATGAGAAATGTTGGTGGCATGAACCATATATATGTGCGTGTGTGCGCGCGCGCACACACACACACACACACACACACAAAAGAAGTGATGAGAAATGCCCAGATTCTTGATATATTTTAAAAGTCTAATGAACAGGGGCGCCTGGGTGGCTCAGCGGGTTAAGCCGCTGCCTTCGGCTCAGGTCATGATCTCAGGGTCCTGGAATAGAGCTCCGCGTCGGGCTCTCTGCTCAGCAGGGAGCCTGCTTCCTCCTCTCTCTCTCTCTCTCTCTCTCTCTGCCTGCCTCTCTGCCTACTTGTGATCTCTCTCTGTCAAATAAATAATAAAAATCTTAAAAAAAAAAGTCTAATGAACAGGATTTAAAGTGAAGAATGAACAGAAACAAATTGGATGTAACTTGCAGAGAAAGAGTCAAGGATGATTTGAAGATTTTCGACTTAGTTGCTGGAAGATGGAGTTACCATCAACCAAGTTGGGGAAGGCTGTGATGCGAGTGTTTCTGGTATTGGTGGTGAGGAAGGGTATTGTCATGAGCTCACTTTGGGACATGTTGAGTTTTTAAGAGCCTACTAGACATCCAAGTAGAGTAAGTTGTTAAAGGAGAACTGTGGGCTCAAGGATGATGTCCAAAATGAATATATAAATATATATTTATATATTTGGCTTATATATTTATATCATTGGCTTATAGAGTATATTTAAAGCCAAGTGGTTGAATGAGATTACCTAGGAAGGGAGTTTAAACAGAAAAGAAAATTTGGGTGTCCTTTTCCTAGCTTTAAATAATAGAAGCAATTTTATCACTACAGAAGAAGAGAAGCAATAATATTGAAGGAGAACTAGAATTCTCTCCCTGCTTACTCCAGGTCCAGGCTGGTTAGTTAGTTGGAAGGCATAGGTGTCCAGGGATGGATATTAGTGAGCCAGGCCAATATTCCAGTGGTTTGGGGTCAACACTGAGAGTACAGGAACAAACAGACACATCTGAACATACAAAACTCAAGTCCAATCAGGAACACAGCCACAGACAAGGTAGAATAGCTATTGACTAACCAGCAGCTGGTGAAGCAGCTCTTTATATTCTAGCTCAGTGGTTCTCAATGTCAGCTCTCTTTGGACCCACTTGGGTAGCTTTAAAATCACTGAGGCTTGGGTTGCACCCCAGAATTCTGATTTACTCAATCTAGGGTACAACATGGACATGGGAAGTTTTACATGCTTGCCAGGGATTTCAGTGTACAGCCAAGGTTGAGAATCAACATTGTAGATGAAGCACTACAGTTCATAAGTCAGCATTGCCAGCTCTTTTAAGAGAGCTCTTAGTTTCCTTTTTGTCCAGACAGACATTAGAGAGAAGATACTAAACTATAACAAAATGATAGCTTAGAAGGCTCAAAAACAAAGTATAAAAGAAAGTCTTGAACTTATATTTTACATTGCTTCTAGTAGGTCATTTCTCAGAACATTAGGTCTAGACCAAATAAATGCTGGCTGCAAGCAGAACAACAATTTGGGTTTCTTTTTTCATAGTTTGTGATAGAGTCGGTGTTGTATAGCATAGAGCAGAATCATCAGCTGGATAGGATAATGAAATATGTACACAGAATGTACTGAAACAGAGGCTATGGCAGTGAATGCAATACCTGACCCTTTTTAGGAGAATGAGGAAAAAGTAAGGATATAAAAATTGTTCATTGATGTAAGAAATTTCTAAATGTTTAGACAGTGCTTTCAAAATTCCTTCTGAACACACTTCCAGTAAATCTGTTTGTCAGAGTACGGTTCTACTGGACCCCATGCAGGTGACCCTGAAGAGGTCACACTGCTCTTGGGTCTGGAGTACAGGGACATCACCTCAATGAGATGAGTTTTGTGGCACAGTGTTGTGAAAAATTAAAGTATTTTGAAGAGCAAGCCCACATCCCACTTAGTCCCTTTTGCTTTCAATAAATTTTCATGGCTATAAAGTAGGAAGAACAAGTAAAATTCCAGGAAAGTAGTACAATTTGCACTCTGTCAGTATTAGATAGAGGTTCTTTGTTACTCAGTGTGGGTTAAAACAATCCAGTAGAGGTTGTCTCAAAACCTCGCATATTTACATAGAATCTGCCACAAAAACAAAGTTGAGGGGCGCCTGGGTGGCTCAGAGGGTTAAACCTCTGCCTTCGGCTCAGGTCATGATCCCAGGGTCCTAGGATCAAGCCCCACATCGGGCTCTCTGCTTGGCAGGGAGAGTGTTTCCCCTCTCTCGCTGCCTGCCTCTCTGCCTACTTGTGATCTCTCTCTCTGTGTCAAATAAATATATAAAATCTTTAAAAACAAAAAGCAAAGTTGAGACCCAAACAAACAAAAAACAAACAATAAAAAAAAAACCAAACAATGTTTTCTATTTCCTTGTTGTGTTTGTCAGCAATGCTTTTTCTGACACAAACGGTCTCGGATCATCATGCTGTTAGTCCCTTGTGGGGTGTATTTAATCCAAGATAAAACATACTCCTGGGCTACGGAATGCCAAGATGAATTTTCAACCCACTGGGAAAATAAATGAAGCAATCAAACGTATTCTGTTATAAATAGTAATAAGTGGATTAGTTCTCAGGTACCATCAACAATCTATGCTTCAAACCAGATGTTTACTTCTGGCTAAGCTGTGTTCTAGACAGATGATTGACAGCGGTATTTTAGGAATTTTAAATAAGAAGGTTGCCCATGTTGTCTCTTCTTCTTAAAAGCTACATGACCTTGAGAGAATTATACAACTCCTCTGAACCTGTTTCCCTCTCTGGAAAACCTTTCCTATCCCATTTGCTTTTATATGGTTTCAGGGCCAAATGTGATCATGCCCCACTGGAAATGATAAAGGTGGTTTTTCGGGTTTGTTTTCCTAGTTGTTATTTCACAAGTTAACAATGGCAAACCTGATCATCCGGGTCTGCAAATTGGAATTGTAAGCATGTATTAGTGGGATAGTAACATTTTTATAGATAATATAGGTATTCTCTGCAGGAGGGTTTAGAAGTTAAAAAGAAATTTTACATTTATTATCTCATTATTTATCCTGACATAACCTGTGAAGAATGTTAGTTTCTCGATCTTAAATTTAAAGCAAGCAACTCAGAATTATTGCATAATAATTCACACACACACACACACATATACATTTACACTTACTGGATGTGTACTAGTGTGTGTCAGACATTGATAGGCATTTTCACCTGTGTTGGGTCAATTCCAAAAGCAGGCTTCAGATCCAATTCATCGAATTCTCTACCACTCTGTCCACTGCCTCACTCTGCTTTTTCGTATTGGCCATTTTAAAAGAGATGCTATCCAATAAGGAAATAAAAATTAAAAGAGAGTATCATAGTCCATTTGGGCTGCTACAACAAACACCACAGACTGGGTGGCTTATAAACAGAAATGTATCACTCCAGTTCTAGAGGCTGGAAGTCTAAGATCAGGGTGACAGCATGGTCAAGTGAGGCCCCCCTCTTTGGGTAACAGACTTCTTGTTTTGTATTCTTACATGACAAAAGATGCTAAGGAAACTCTGTCTACCTCTTTTATAAAAGCACCAGTCCCATTCATGAGGCTTCTACCTACATGACCTAACTGCCTGCCAAAGGCCCCTATCTAGTAATAGCGTCACCTTTGCGGTGAGGATTTCAACCCTAACATACATATTCTGACCATACCAGATATCATACGCAAGACTCGCATAGGTACGTGGATGAAAGCAATGTGCATAGAAAAATAACAAATATTTTTTATGTGTACATAGAAATACATTATTATATTGCTCTTTCATTTGCTTTTTTAAAATATCCAGAAAATCAGATGCATAAGATGCTGGTGTTAATAGCAAGCCAGCAATTTGGTTTGTCTTAGTTTCCTAGGGCTGTCATCTCAAAGTATCACAAACTGGGCGGCTTGAAGCAACAGAAAGTTAAGGTCTTACAGTTCCAGAGGCTGGAAGCTCAAAATCAAGGTGTCGATCAGAATTGGTTCCTGTTGGAGGCTCTGAGGGAGACTCTGTTGCACACTTGTCTCTTAGCTTCTGGTGTTTGTCGGAAATCCTCAGTCTATAACTGTATCACCCCAACCTCTGCCTCTGCCATCACATGGCCTTTTTTCTTGTGTCCCTGTACCTCCCAATCTCTCCCTCATCATACGGTCATCCGTCATTGTATTGAGGGACTACCCTAATCCGGCATGCCCTCATTTTAACTTTGATTCCATCTGCAAAAATCCCACTTGCAAATGAGGACACATTCATAGGGATGGAGTTAAATGTTCAACATTATCTTTTTAGGGGCACAATTCAACCTTCGACAGGGTTTTTAAAACTTACTTTTGCTGAAACATTTGAGTATAAGTTGTAGACACATAGCCCCATTATTCCTAAATACTAAGGCATGCATTTCCTAAAAATGGAGACACTCTTATACATAATCTTATTATCCACATAAAAATCAAGATATTAACATCAATACCTGCTGCCATCTAGGCCACAAAATTCCATTCACATTTTGCCACTGTGTCAAAAAAAATCCTTCCTAACAAAAACAGACAAAGAGAAAACTTCTTTCCTTTTCCCCCCTTTCTTCTTGATCCAGGATCTAGAACAATTTTGTTGTTGTGCCTCTGATCTCTTTCAAGCTGGAACTGGTCCCAATCCGTCCCAATCCGTCTCTACCTTGACATTTTTTGAAGAGTATAGCCTAGTAATTCTGCAGTATTCTTTGCAAAGGTTTGTCTGGTATTTCCTCAAGATTCAAATAAAGCTATGCATTTCAGCAGAAATACCACCACAGGGATAGTCTGTTTTTCCCAGTACATGATATTGGGAAACATACAATGGCAGTCTGTCCCATTATTGGCCATGCTGTTATCACTTGGTGAAAATAGTACGGGCTGGATTTCTCCACTGTATAGTTAATGAATAATTAATAAGCAATTGGTATGTAATTCATGGGAAGTTACTTTGAGGCTATGTAAATATCCCATTCCTCATCAGACTTTTACACACTGGCTTTAGCATCCACTGATATATTTTTTGCCTGAATCATTTGTCATTGCAAGAGAATAATTTTTAACTCTATCATCTCTTCAACACTTATTAGCTAACATTCTGCTTTTAGGAAGAGATTTCCCCTTTTCCCTTATGTATCCAATTATATGAATAAGGACTCATGGATATCTATTTGATTCAGTAGGTTTTAATCCATTATTATCATTATTTAGATTGTCACATTTGGCTAATGAGAATCCCTTCATCCTGACCCCTGATCCTTTTGACATGGCCTACCATTTTTTGAGCACTCCTTACTTTCTGTTGCAAGGCCTCTTGTACTTTCCCTGCTTCAACCACAGAATTATCCAAGAAACCCTATTTCCACTTAGTGGGGAATGATATTTAGAAACCATTTGAGTGCAAGGTGTACTCATCGATACTGGGGTATCATCGTTTCTAGGCTCTTTCCAAAGACATGTATAGGAAATACACACACACATAAACATTTCTATATCTTCCCACATAGATATTTACTAACCCATTGATGATATGGGGAAAAAGAATTCTAAAGATAGCTTGCCTAAGATTCTTGTCTCTCATTTATTCACTCAAACACCAACTGGGTACTGCTGTGAAGGGATTTTGCAGATATAATTAAAGTCCCAAAACATTTGGCCTTGAAAAAAGATGGTTCAGATAGGTGAGTCCTTTAAAAGCAGAATTTTCTCCAGCTGGAAGCAGAAGGAAAGTCAAAAATGGGAAGCACAAGAAGGTTTGACATGCTTTTGCTGGCTTGAGATGAAGGGACAGTGTATTGAAGAATACAGGTGGCCTCAGGTAGTGGAGGATTGCCCTGACAGCCAGAAAGAAACAGGGACCACAAGAAACATAACTTGCAACCACAAGAAACATAACTCTGTCAACAACCTGACTAAAACAGATGCTTTCCCAGAGCTTCCAAATAAAATCCCAGCCTGACCAACACCTTGATTTTGGTTTTCTGAGACCTTGAGTATAGAACCCAACTGAGCCCCCTTGGATTTCTGACCTACAGAACTCTGAGCTAATAAATGAGTATTGTTTTAAGCCACTAAATTTGTGGTAATTTTATAGTAGCAATAGAAAACTTATACAGATGGGCAATGATATAAATATAAAACTGAATTTACACTGATTCTAACTGAATACCACTGGGTTTTTCTAATCTTTCCTTTTTCATATCTGAACCTTCAAAAATTAATAACCAATTCTTCTTCTCTTCAAGATATTTAGTTATTTGCTTAATCATCTTACATATAACCAACTGCTTTGCCTGTGGACCAACCATTTCACCTGTGAGTCATCTCCTGACCTTGACCCCACAGTACAGAGGTTGTACTGGTTGAATTCCCACCACCTGTGACCCCATTATACACACTAAATCCAGACTTTACCATCCATGGGAGCCATGCTAGCTAAGTTATGACACTTGGCCTGTGCTCTGCTCCTTCACTCTAGAGATTTCTGTTTAAGTATATTCATTTTTTAGCATCATTTTAGAGACAGTTCTTCTCTCTTAAAAAATGGTGGTTAGGGGGACATCTGGGTGTCTCAGTGGGTTCAGCGTCTGACTTCAACTCAGGTCATGATCTCAGGGTCCCTGTATCCAGCCCCACAAAGGGTTCCCCACTCAGCGGGAAGTCTTCTTGTTCCTCTGCCCCTTCCCCCGCCTGTGCGTGCACATGCACTCTCTTTCTCTTCTCAAATAAGTAGATGAAATATTTTTTTTAAATGGTGGTTATGTACCACTTCCTGTTCTAACAACTTTATTGCTGCCATAAACATGAAACAGCACTTGACTGAGTATCACAGTACTCACTGCTGTGTTCGATATTGTGATGCACTTCTAAATGAGAAATATGATGCCTGCTTCCAAACTACCATTTTATAATATAATAAGTGTGGAAGAATTACAACCCTGAATTGATAGCTGAACTTTTACTTTGGCTAACATTGTTTTTCAAAAAAAAAAATAGACTCTCTCATCCAATTTTGAGTTTTTGTTTTTAAACAGTCCATGTATTTATTAGTATAAAGGAAAAAACATGCCTGTGTTTGTCCTTTGCTACTCAAGCTGAACCCGTCAGACACTCCTGGTCACAAATGTGTGTGTATGTGTGTTGGGGAGTGTGGGTTTCCCCACACCAGGCAATTCTGCAACATCAGCTGGGTGTTCTATTCAATTCAATTCTGACACAACCTAAAGACAGCATTAGATCTCAGATGTTAAGGGCTCAGACCCACAGGACTATAACCTCAGTCTCACCTCCTATGCCAGTTGCAAGTCCAGGTTGTTATCCATGTTTCTGTATGACTGACTAGAAATTGGGGGTCTCCAAGACTGTCTCCTCAGGTTTGATTAATTTATTAAGAACGACTCACAGAACTCAAAGAAACATTTAGCTTTTGTTTACCAATTGACTATAAAGGATATTACAGAGGATACAGATGAACCTCCAGAGTCCAGAAGAGTGCCAGGCACAGGAGTTTCTATCCCTTTAAAACTGGGGTGAACCACCCTCTTGTGTTCACTAACCCAGAAGCTCATCAAATCTCACAGTTCCAGACTTTTTATAGATTTTAGTGTGCAGCCCCCCAGCCCCTCTCATTCCCAGAGGTTGATGGGTGGGGTTGAAAGTTCCAACTTTGTAATTACTTGGATTTTTGTGACTGGCCCCATCGTGAAGCTATCTAGGGACCCCAACGTAAGCCATTCATTAGCATAAACTTAGGCTGCTCAGAAGATGTCCCTTATGAATAATAAGGGACAATCCTATTGGTCAAGAAATTCCGAGGTATTCAGATTTGTGTCAGTAGCCAGGAACAAAGATCAACTATATTTCTTATTATACTACAAGTAGGAATGCATCTTCCATACATTTCTTCTCTTTTGGAACAGAGAGAGAAAAGGGAAGGGCTAGATTTGGAAAAACATAAAACATCATAAATTTTAATTATAATAGGCAGGTAATAGAAAGAACTTGTTTTGCTATCTGGTAGAAAAAGCCCTCCTCTCTCAACTATAAATCTGGCTGAGAGACAAGGACAAAATAATTATATATGCACCTCAGTCTTTCAATAAAGGCAGAAAGAGCTTTCCATTTCAAATTTGTTTTGTTTTGTACCACATGTGGGTTAATTAGATAAAACCATGTCATGTGCCAGATTCAATCAGCCTGAAAATAATCAGAAAACTGGGTTTGGCATTGTTTATGCTGTTCTGGCTCAGATCGACAAAAGCACAAAATGTAAATTGGCTCCAGAAAATAACATATGTGCGCTGGTGCCAGGTTTTCTTTCATGGGATTTTCTCTAACTGGCACCGGAACAGCAGATGCTGCTCTGGGTGACCATTAGACAAACCTACACCATGTAGATCCCCATTTTCTGTGAGTGGACACCTCCATGAAGGGCACTTGTCTTCCTGCCTTTGACATTGGCCCAAACCAGCTTTCCAGCTATTGGCAGACAGTCAACTGAAAATGCACGTTGAAGTTTAAAAATGAAAATGCGTTTTTGTTTGGCTTATCCCCCAGTGACTTCCTTTGGGTTTATTTCTTTGTTTTTAAAATCTCCTGTAAGATTTAGAAATACAGTCCTGACACCACTCCCCTATTTCTTTGCTGTAGATAGTTCAGTGAATATTACTAAGGGGAAAACGACAGAACATTTTCTTGTCTTCCTACTTAAGTTCCAAGGGAGGGATAAACATTGTAGCAATTATCCAAGCAATCATGGAATTGAGGTGGTTTTGGAGTATAGGTGAGGTTTGGTGGGGTGAAGTCTGGAGCCAACGACCAAGAAAGAATTCTTGACATGTCTTTGGTGCAAAATGGTGGTTTATTAAAGCACAGGGACAGGACCCACAGCAGAAAGACATGCTGCCCTGGGTTTTGAGGAGTGGCTGATTATATACCTGGGAGTTGGGGAAGTAAGGAAAAGGGAGGTTTCAAAAGAACTTTCATTTGCTAAGATACCTACAAGATACCCACATGATACCTTGCCATTGCCAAGTTAAGGTTGTTTTCATCTCTAGCAAAGTATTAACAATTAGATAGTTGAGAGATTCCTGGAAGAATGTCATACATACGCCACCCAAGAGTAGGGGGTCTGGGGAGGTTCCCAATGTCAGCTTATGTTTTGTCTTCAGCCAGCCTTCTGTTCCCTCATCAGAATGACATCCGTTGGATGATAGAATCCAAACTAGCTAGCTTTTCCTTCTCTTTGTGCTATGTAAACTATCTGATATCAATGCACAGGGGAATAGGAATTTCTCTCCTTACTTTTTTTTAAAAAGAAAATATTTTTAGAATATTCTAGAATATTTTTTTAGGGTATTCTAGAATGTGTGATGGTGGTGATCACTTCTCCCAGTATGGATGAAACTACTTTGCTTGGGTCACCAGTGAGTACCTGGGATAGGGAAACTAAAGGGATTCTATAAAGAGTTGCTTTCTTGTCCCTTTTCCTGGTTCTATTTTTCCTAGGACCTGCACCCTTGCCCTACACATGCTTATAATATGTCCTCTTTTAAGGATCAAGGAGTTAATGATTTCTTTGGAATCTTCCAACATAGTAGATAACATCTAAGGAGTGACCATGTGAGATCATCATGTATGTTTTCCAGACCACTAACTCCAGACACCTTGACCCCAAGATAGCCCCCTAGCTCTGTTATGGAAAATAAAAATCGGACTGGTGAGAAACCAAGTGACACATGGAAAAGTAGGAGAACTTGGGTTTATTTTATACAGGAGGACCCTGAGGAGCTCACATTGGAAATTCTGGGCCCTGGGTAGTAGGGTCACAGAACTTTTATAGGGAAGTGCTGGGGGTCAAGTTACAAGGGCTGTGCTGACCCTTGGTAGGTGGGTTTAAGTTGAGGGTGGGGGTTGCTTTAGGTGGGAACAGTGGATAGTGCAGTGGCCTGAAGCTTGTTTACAGAAGCAGAAATGGCTGGTTATCTCTTGCTCAAGTAGGACTCCTGGTTATCTCTTGGTATTACTAGTAACTTTCCATCTTCTGGGGCTTGAGGGCACAGGTCTGTCTGAGTTATTTTCCTCTTCAGCTTCAGGGCATAAATGACTTATGGAGGATACCGGGACCCTTGCTTTTGTTTAAACCAGTTCCTGGATGCCTGAGAGGACATGTACACCAGACCACAATCCTCAATAAAAACCCAGACTCCAAGAAAAGGGGACATTCACCCTCCCCTTAGAGGCTTCCAGATGCTCGGTCCAAATCTGTACTCTCTGTGTCTTCAGTAAACTCTGCTCTCACTTCCTTCTGGTTCGTGTTTGATTTCTATCCTGCGTGAAGCTGTTGGGTCATCAATGTTGGGTCCCGCAAGAATGGGTCCATGGTCAAAGGAGCGAAACTGATACAAAGCAAAGGTCAAGCAAAGCTTTATTTCGCCCCAAGCATCAAGAATCAAATCGACCATTAAACAGACCGGTCAGGGCCACCCCTTACAGAGAGGGCGACCCCTCCCTACCTCACAGACTAACTTTTATAGAGCAAAGGCCATGTGGTTGGGCCTGGCCACACACAGGTGGCGAATGAGATTGTAACACACAGAGAAAGCTGCACAGTCATGCTAGGTCATACAGGGGTGGCCAATTGAGTTACAATTCATCCCATAGTAGCTATTTGAACTAGCCTATCGCCTTAGTCAGACTTGGCGGCCAAAAGGCGGGGCCCACACTCCTTGGTAGCTAGCGAGACAGTATGCGCACTTTACTGACTGGATGTCTCCACCTGACCGGACTTATCCCTGCATTCCAGCCATTATCTCCACCTGACCTGACCCACCCTTGTCTTTGGGCTTTGTTACATGGGACTGGTTTGACGGACTTGCTTTTAAGTAAGCTCCCCTGGGGGGTGGGGCAGGGTAAGTTTAAGTTTTATTGCATAAACAACAAAATGGCTGTTCAACCAAGGTGAGGCTGCTCTGGCTAAATAGGCCGGTACAAAGCTGAAAACCCTTTTGTGGTCCTGCCAGACCGCTTCTGGGTCTCCAGGCCTGGCCCGAGTATGGCATACTTACTTGTCAAATTCAATGGGCACATTTTATCCTCATCTTACTTGGTTGTTCTGTAGGTATTTGGCGTTTTTCTCTATTTCATCCTTTTTGAAATTTCCTTTTTTTCATGACCCCACTCTCTCCTGACTTCTACCACTTTTATCTCTGGCTTCTTATTTGTAGTTCCCTTTTATTTCCCCTTTCTTCTGTCCACTTTTGAGTCTCAGTGTGCAGAGGCTAATCTTTTCTTTCTTTCTTTCTTTCTTTTTTTTTTTTTTTGTTCTATGTTTTTCTTAGTTCTGTAGTTACCAGTGGCAGAAAGCTATGATTCTTGGATTCTTCCCTTTTCCTTAACCCTTCTATCTGCTCAACTCCATGTCTTCTTGACACTATCTCTTCACCCCTTAGATTTCTCCTCTTGAAATCGTAAGACTACTTTGGTTGCAAATACAGAAAATCCCACCAAACCTGGTTTGAAAATAGGGTGACAGTTTGTTCAACGAGTCACTGGGTGATGGACATTAAGGAGAGTTCGTGATGTTGATGAGGGAGCAGAAGGCTAGCTGAAGACAAAACATAAGCTGACACCAGTAATCTCCCCTGACACCCTACTCTTGGGTGGGACATGTGTAACATTTTTCCAGGAATCTCCCAACTGTCTTAGCGTTAATACCTTGCTAGACGGGAAAACAACCTTAACTTGACAATGTCAAGGCCTCTGGTATTTTGTAGGTATCCTAGAGGTATCATATCTTGTAGATTGGTCCTCTTTAGTATATGAAAGTTCTTTTGAAACCTCCCTTTTCCTTTCTTCCCCCAACTCCCAAGTATATAATCAGCCACTCTTCAAGACCCTGGGGCAGCATCTCTTTCTGCTGTGGGCCCTATGCCTGTGCTTTAATAAACCACCATTTTGCACCAAAAGTATGCCAAGGCTGCTAGGCAGGAAGCCTGCTTCTCCTTCTCCCACTTTGCTTGTGTTCCCTCTCTTTCTCTCTCTCTCTCTCCCTGTCAAATAAATAAATAAAAATCTTAAAAAAAATCAGTTTTTGGTTGTCAGCTCTGGACCTCACCCCAACAAACCTCACCAATATTCCAAAACCACATCAGTATAATGAGCACTGGGTATTATACAAGACTGATGAGTCACTGAGCTCTTCCTCTGAAACTAATCATACATTATGTTAATAAATTGAATTTAAATTAAAAAAAAGATTTTTTGTAACAGAAATTTGCATAAGAACTGGATATTAGATGATACTGTAGGGACAAGAGTGGAGTGCCCCAAGATGGACCACTTTGGCATGAACATTATTTTGAGTTAAAAGTTATCAAAACCCGGCATGCTTCTCTGTTCATGCCCAGCTAACTAGAGAAAAAGTTCCTTCTCCAGAAGCACCCCAAATGTAACCCCAATTTTCTGTAACCCCAATGTCCAAGAAGGGCTATGTGCCCATCCATGAAACGAATCACCATGGTTAGAATGATGAGATACCTTGGTTGGCTTAGCTTAAGCAGAGCCCGTCCTGATAGTAGGGGGCAGAGTTAATCCTTGGGTCCTCTTTGGGTAGGGCTATGAGGAATTGAATGTGGGGAGGAAATCAATAAAGGTAACTACACTCCTCCTTGCCATGTCCCTGCCACTGTCCTAGTTTAGCACCCAACATTTCTTACTCAGACTACTGAAATAACTTTCTTGCTGATTTTCCTCCTTTAGTTTTGGCCCATCAAGCCCACATTACTAGCAGAATGATCCTAGCATGCAGATCTGATCATGTCACTGCTACATTCAACATTTTTTTTTTTTTGATGTCTTGCCTTTACCTATAAGATCAATTCCAAATGCCTTTTCTTATTAAGTAAAGCTCTTTAATATCCGGCCCTTTTCTGGTTATCTGTCCACTCTCATCTGTCTATATTCTCTTCTCTATACTTTAAACTTTAGCAAAACTGAATTAGTTGTAGTACTGTTCATATGCAGTGCTTTCTCATACCTAGTTCCCTTAAGCCTGCCTCAATCTTATCAACCAGCCAATCTGTATTCATCCTTCCAGTCAGCTTGAATGCTATCTTCTCTAACTCCTTTCCTTTCTTTTCAGACCTATCCTTTTTTATGCCCACTGCACTTGCCACAGAGCAGAGCCCTCTTTTCTGATCATACCGGCATAGTGGTTGATAGGTTAACTGAAAAACTAATTAAATTGGGGATTATAACAATAATGATACATACTTTAAACATTTATAATCTTTTTTAAAAAGATTTTATTTATTTATTTGACAGAGAGAGATACAGCAAGAGAGGGAACACAAGCAGGGAGAGTGGGAGAGGGAGAAGCAGACCCCCTGCTGAGCAGGGAGCCTGATGCAGGGCTTGATCCCAGGATGCTGGGATCATGATCTGAGCTGAATGCAGATGCTTAATGACTGAGCCTCCCAGACACCCCTAAACATTATATTTTTAAGATTTTATTTATTTATTTAATTGAGAGAGAGAGAGAGAGAAGGGATGGGCAGAGGTGGAGGGAGAAAGAATCTGAAGCAGGATCTGCCCTGAGAGCCCAATGTAGGACTCAGTCCTACGACTGAGATCATGACCTGAGCAGAAACCAAGAGTCAGACGTTTAACGGATTGAGCCATGCAGGTGCCCCTAAACATTATTTTTTTAAGTATCACATACAAATCTATCACTATTTCTTAGTAAGGAGTGTTGTTTGCTTGCTTGCTTGCTTATTTATTTATTTAGCAAGAGCTATACCCAATGAGAGGCTTGAACTCACAACCCTGAGATCAAGAGTCATATGCTCTACCAAATGAGCCAGTCAAGCACCCATTACTATGGAGCTCTTTTAGACTTTTTCTAGTAGATCCTTCTTCCCTCTCCCTGTGATTTTTAATACCACAACAAACATACACTATATCTATTCATGCACTCTATGTATGTCTACAGGATCAAGGCCTTTCATTTGAATGTGGGTCCTCTGCCTCAGATTTTTTCCACATCAATAATCTATCTTATATGATGCCTAATTTCAGTTTGTTTAAATTGGAGGGGAACAAAACATTTTAAAAACAAACTGAATGTAATGACTCAATTGTTATTTTATTCCCGTGCCTACCACTTGACACTTCTTATACTCTGTGTATGTGCGTGTGTGTGTGTGTGTGTGTATAAAACTTGCTGTTATTAAGTCTTTCCAAAACTTGCTGTTATTAAGTCTTTCCAGCATATTAAGTCATTCTCAAAGCTTTTAATTTAGTTTTCATAAAAATAACTTCTTCTCTCCCCCACAATTACACTTAATCACTAAATAATGTCTAATCACATTTTATCATTTCAAAGACAAGACAACCACTTGAGGAGCCAACACCACTGTTGGCAGGGGGCAGCAATAAGAAAATATACAGGGGATGCCTGGGTGGCTCCATTGGTTAAGCAGCTGCCTTTGGCTCAGGTCATGATCCCAAGCTTCTGGGATCAAGACCCGCATCCATCTCCTTGTTCGGCAGGGTGCCTGCTTCTCCTTCTCCCTCTGCTGTACTCTCTTGTGCTCACTCTCTCTCGTGCTCTCTCTCTCTCTAACAAATAATATAAATAAATAAAATCTTAAAAAATATATATATATACAGGAAACAAATGAAATAAGTAATATACAGAAATAGTAACTAACACTATCAGAGAATTTATAAGGTATACAGCACTGTTTTAAGAGCTTTACAAAAGTCAACTTGTTTACTTCTCACAAACAGGGCTCCATCATTACCCCCCATTTTCCTGATAAGGAGACTGAGGCACATAGAGGCCAAAAAAATTTTTTTTTCTTTTTGCCAAAAGTCTTTTTAAATAGCAGATGTTTAAAACATCTTTTACTGAGATGTTTCTAAGATATATTACCAACATCTGCCTTTCTTTCACAAAGTTTATTGAACATAATGTAACCTGTTTCTAAAATGGTGTAACTAGTAAAAATAAGCTGATGAAAATTTAATGTGGCTTCCATTACGATTTCACTAAAGCATTCCTCTTCATTCTCAGGGAAACAAAAGGAGTGAGTTTAGCTAAATCAGGATGAGCTCTGTGTGAGGAGAGGCAAGACTTAATTGCTCTTGTTTCCAACCTTTATTAGGAGGGGAGGGTGACCTTAGCAAAGAACCAAAAGCTGAGAACTGACAGTCTTTATGGAAGGTTTTTCTTTAAAACTGACTCCTGCCGTAGGAGCAGATGCTCCATGCTCCAGTCAGCAGTAGAGCTGGGGCAAGTCAGCAATCTGCTTTCACTAGGTTGGGTTTTGAGCTGAGGCACAATCCTGCTGAGCCCACCTCCCCAGAATATTACCATTCTCTCTCCTGCCCCATTCTCCTTTCTCTTTTCCTGACTTGTGCTATGGAAACTTCCTTCTAGTTCTGGGGTGGGGGAGCAGCTTCCCAAAGAGGAGCTGGGGTTGACTTAGGTCTTGCTCTAACTGCTTGTTTGCTCTAGGCTGGTAGCGGGTGATTGAGAGGACCCAGCTGCTAGGGCACACTAGAACCCTCCCATAGTGTGGAATGCAAAGAATCAGTAATCTTACTTACTTGACCCTGTAGGCCCAATGCATAGTATAGTGTGCAAGACCTAAGAGATGCTAAATAAATACTTACTGAACAAATAAATGGACGAATGAATGAATGAATGAATGACCTGTGAGCCCCAACCAATTCATTTGCTTAATTCATCAGCATTCTTGATAGTTGTGGATCAGTCTAAGGAAAATTAATTTTTGTAATAAGATTGAAATGAGAGAGCTGGATTCTTGTCTCATGGAGTCAAAGAATGAATCTCATGGACAAAGGAGAGTGAGTAAACCTGTAGAGTTTTATTGAGTGAGGACACAGAAAAAGTCTCAGGAGTGAAAGGGGTCCCATTAGGGTTGCCATTGAGGGCTTTTAGGGTTGGTCTTTTATAAAAAGTTAACCAGGGAACTTAAACCTTTTTGACTTCTCTACTGGGAGCACCATTAATTAAGGACTAGTGATAACATTTTCAATAGCTTCCTTCTTTTTTGGGTCTGCTTATTTTCTCTTGACCACAGGAGGCTGTCAAAAATCAGATTTCCCTTTGGACATCTAGGGCAGGGTGGTGTGGTATGTTCCCTTATTTCTGGTTTCCTCACACCTCCATATTTTTGGGATTTCTGTGAGTCTGATCCCAGAGCCCCTTATCTATCTCTCCATTCCTAGCCCTGCCTGTCCCTTACTCAAGATCATGTCTCTGAAGATCTTGGCATGATTTTTTTTTTTTTTTAGTCCAGTTTTACATACTACCTTTGTCATTTCTTTGCATTTGTTTCCAGCTGAAATTTTCAGCCCTCCTCCTCTTACATCTAAAAATGTTTCACCCATTCTTTATTGACCATCTCAGCAGCTAAGCCTCCACTGACTCTTCTCTGAAACCTGGTTAAGAGTGAACATTCCCTCCCATAAATGCCAATAGGCCGGTGGTGGTAACTGTTTGAGTGTATGGTAATCGCATTGTACAAACTGCTTCCATATCCTTCTCTCCCCTCCCCTTTTGTTCATTTTATCCTTGTAACTTTCTGAGTCATTATGTTAGACAAATATTATTCCCCTTACACAGATAAGGAGATTTGGAGAGGTAAATGGGTATTTCAGGGACACAAGCCTAGAAAATTATAGAACATACAGTAGAACTCACGTCTTTTACAATGGATACAAAGGGCAAAGGCACTGCCTTGTTGGCTCAGGAGTTGGAAAACACTTCACCAGCTTCATTTGTTGGTTAAGTTTTGCTCCAAAATGTTTTATTTAAAAATTAATTTAAAAATGGGTCTTTCTATGTCCAAGTCAGCACAAAACCATTTGTGAGGAGTGAGGTTTATTTACTTGTTGTAAGTTTCTTCT
This sequence comes from Neogale vison, assembly GCF_020171115.1. Classification (NCBI taxonomy): domain Eukaryota; kingdom Metazoa; phylum Chordata; class Mammalia; order Carnivora; family Mustelidae; genus Neogale; species Neogale vison. The sequence goes on along the minus strand of NC_058095.1, from coordinate 112,845,958 downwards.
TTGTTTCATCTTAAATATAGCCATTCATGTGGAGAGAAGGGGTAGAATAAGGAAATTGCCGCTACTATTGCTTTCATGGGTGGGAGATTGCAGCATTAAAGAGAAGTATGATCAGTAGCTGGGGTGGGAAGAATGGTCTGGTGTGGTTCAGGGACCTTCAAGAACTGCAGTTGGAGTCTCCGGGTCTCCCCTTGATAGCCCTTTGATGAGACCAAAATCTGACCATAGTGCTTAAATCCTGGTCCTTGGTTGGGAAGAGGGCTGGGGAGGAGCCAGGCTCCACCACACATTGCCCACAAGGCCCAACGTAGACTTTGGGCCTGCGGATCAGAAACAAACAAAAAACTCCTCCACGTCCCAGAGGTCTCCGCTCCGAGTCTGAGCCTCGGCTTCGTGGGGACAAAGTGGCCCGAGCCTGGGGGAGAACGAGATCTCCTGGAGACATGCCCTCCACCCGCGAGGCAGGGGCGGTGCCAGCGAAACCCGCGAGTGAACCGCCCTAACTAGTTTGTCCCTGCGGCCGTCTCGTAGCCGACGCCTCGGCGCCCCGAGTCTCCCTGCGTCGTATTGCCATGGCTGCCCGAGGCGGCGTCGCCCCTGCCGGCGAGGGTCTGCGCTACGCCGAGTACTCGCCGCCGGCGACCAAACGGCCGGAGACGGACGTGGACCAGGGACTGGTGAGTCCCGCCTGCTGCTCCCGCCTCTCCGCGGGCCTGCCTGCTGGCACCCCCGGATTCCCGAGGGCGCTGCCTCGCTCCTTTGTACCCTCTCACCCCCGATCCGCGGTGGTGCCGGTATTCACATTTTTGTCCCACCTCCTCCTTCGTCCCGCGGAGTCGTGCTCTGTGCCCGGCGCACAGAGTCGCTGTTCCCTCCAGGAGCTCACAGTATTGTCGGGGGTCCGAGCGGGAAGACAAACAATTGCACCTACTGTGTGATAAGTACTCCAGGGGGGATTCTCAGAGGAGGAGAGCCCGCCCAGTGTTGCGGGGTAGGGAGTGAGGTCAGAGGAGGCGTCCTGGAGAAAGGGACGATTAAAAACGGAACTATGAAAACGAGTGGCTGTGAAGTCAGCGGAAGGAAGAGGAAAGAGGAAAAAGTGTTTGACTTACCGGTAGTAGTAGTAGTTACGGAGTCGTAGGCCAGAGGACCAGGGGCTAGTTGGAAATCGCCAGGTGGTTTTTTTCAGGTTGAGCTGCTGAGTTGGGAAAAGCGTTCGACAGAAACGTAATGAGAGCCTCATATATGTCTTTAAGTTTTCTGTAATGATATTTGAAATCTAAAAAGGAGATGAATTTCATTTTAAGTGTATTTTTATTTAATCCAATGTATCCACAATAATATTTGACATGTAATCAATATAAAATTACTGAGATATTTTACATCCTCCCCCCCACTCCATTTTGCACCAAGTCTTTGAAATCCAGTATGTGTTTTATAATAACAGCACATCTCACTTGGGACTAGCCACATTTCAGGTGTTCAGCCACGTGTAGCTAGTGGCTACATTATTAATCATTTTAGTTCCCAAAGATTAATGGGAATTAGAACATATGAAGCATCTGGTAAAGCACCTGAAGGAGTTGGGATATCCTGAGGGCAGTGGTACCATTTTGATGAGTTTTAAGCGGAGAACTGATAGATTGGGCTGTTAAACCAAGCTCTCTCAGGCTTTGTATAAGAAGAATGGATTAGTTGGAGAAAGTCTAGAGACAGGGCTGTTTTAATTCTTTTTCACACGTCATTCCACGCTGTGCCAGCCCGCACTGCTATATAATTTGCCTTTAGATGCATAGCACTTATTGTCCATACCAGTTGCTGACTACTCATACACTGTATTGTGACACCTTTTAGGTTGACCCGTCATTTTCCAATATTTTTCTAAATTTCCCAAGAGCAGGGACTGCGGATTTACTTCAAGGAAGCACCAATTTATGAGCACTCAATTATCATTACTTGATTAATGGGTAGATTTCTGCAGCCATCAGAAGGGCTTACGTGGGAAGGTTTCAGAAAGCAATATGCTTTCATTCAACAGACATTTCTTGAATACTGCTAGATGCCCTGTATTATCCTAAGACCTTGGAATAGAGAAGAAAACAAAACAGATTGGGTTAAAGCCTCTGCCTTCAACTCAGGTCATGATCCCAGGGTCCTGGGATCGAGCCCTGTATCAGGCTCTCTGCTCAGCAGGGAGCCTGCTTCCCCCCTGTCTCTGCCTGCCTCTCTGCCTACTTGTGATCTCGCTCTGTCAAATAAATAAATAAAATCTTTAAAAAAAAAAAAACAGATAAAAGTTTGAAGTAGCAGGCTCTAAGCTTCTGCTTGTCTGATTCCTTCTTTACCACAACCTTGTGAGGCAAGTCCTTTTTAATTCTCTCTTTTTTTAATTTAGTGTTTTCAGTGTTCCAAGATTCATTGTTTATGCACTACATAAACATGTAGTTCCATGCAATACGTGCCCTCCTTAACTACATAAACAAGTGTTCCATGCAATACGTGCCCTCCTTAATACCCACCTCACTTAAGAGATGAGGAGACTCAGGGATGCTTGGGTGGCTCAGGTTAAAAGTCTGCCTTCCATTCAAGCCATCATCCCAGGGTCCTGGGATCCAGTCCAGTGTGGGGCTCCCTGCTCAGCTGGGAGCCTGCTTCTCTCTCTCTTCTCTACCCCTGCTCTTTCTCTCTCAAATAAATAAATAAAATCTTGCAAAAAGAAAGAGAGAGACTTAAAGTGGTAAGTAACCTACCCAGAATCATTCTCCTAGTAAGTGACAGACCTAGGATTCCAAATCCTGTATACCGTTTCCACTTACTGACTTCTTAGAAATAAGGCTTTCTGAGTAGAGTGTTCAGTCTGTGATGTAGACTGGATAAATTATTAGGTTAGGTAGAAGGAATCTCTTTATGGGGAGTTGTAAAAATCTCCATACTGGACTGATTGGCAAGGCAGCTGGGAGCTTCTGTGGTATATTGAAGATAGAAGTAATGTTGGTGATCTTTTACATCTGTAGGTACTTCATTTGGAAGAAGATACGTGTAGAATTTAAGATATCAGTTAGGAGACATCTTTAGTAGTCCAGTCACGTGAAGGCTAAGATGTAGGCCAGTGATTCTAGTGATTCCTGTCCAACCTAGTGCCCCCAGTGCCCCCTTTTTTATAACCCCATTCTTCAAAGTCTCCTGTAATATCCTAAAATGCTACTGACAGGCAATGAAATCTGTTCATAAAATAACTTAAAAATCAGTGTAATGCTCTAATTGAGACATAAAGGTGAGGTATTTTATTAGAAAAAAAAACATGTTTACTATTTAAGCATGTAAATGGTCAGACATGATTACATTAGGAGACATAATGAAGTAATCAGTTGCTGGCATATTGCACCAGTGCAAAGAACCACTGTGAATGTAACAGCTACAAATACAGACCACTTTTCCAATGTATTATACTGGCGTTTCAGATACCATAAGGGCCATTGTCATTGGCAAACTGATTTTTCCCAAATTGTTAACAATTTTTGGTAGAATTTTAAATTAAATAAAGTGGAATCTTCCCTCAATTTACATAAGATTTGTGCTTAAGAAAAATTTAGTCTTTTTAAAACAGTGTGAAATGATACATTTTATATATACTGTATTACATAAAGTTCTAGACTAAGATGATAACAAATAAGCTTTTTACCTACTTCAGTGTACAGTAGAATCTTTTAAAACCCTGAGGGATGCAGGTAGTTCTTTGTTGTAAAGGTTGTTTCATACATTTTAGAACTTCTAGGATGAATAGTCCCCCATCCACCAAATACTTGCCCTCCTATCCAAATTATTATTGCAACCAAAAGGTCCTCACAAATTTTCAAAATGTCCCTAAGGGCCTATTCTGCTTCTGTTGGAATCATTGGTCCAGGTAATTATGAGTGATGAGTTAGAAGTTAAGAGAACTGATAATAATAATTTGGGGGGAGCTCAGAAGTACTGAAAATGATGGAAGGCTGACAAAGGGTAAGTGTTAGGAAAAAATAAATGACCCAGGAGTGGGACATTTTGGCAATCTTACTGAAAATAGTAGAAAATAAAATGTCAAGGAATTGAAGAAAAGATTTTTCTTATCATTTTTTTTTTAAGATGCAATTTATTTTGAAGTTTTTGAAATACAGCATCTGTAGTTGTAGATGTTAAATAACTCTTAGGTAAACTTTCCCTTAGGGACTAAGAATTCATCTGCATTAACCAGTTTAGGAGATTAAAAAGATAAAAATGTAGATAAAAGTACTTGGGTAGTACCTTGAATAAAATAGTATCTTACAATTAATTGTGTAATAGTCAGAGGTCATGGTCAGATTTTGCTTTAGCAAATCTGATTCTCATGGAAAAGTAGAGAAGAAGCTTTAACGTTAGGAAGAGAATATTATCAATTTTTAAAGCATTTTGAAAAAAAAAAACAGTTTGTATGAAATGATAACCTTTAGTTTTCAGTACTTTACCCAAAAGTGTAACTCCTTGTGTTTGTAGGATAGTGTAAAATACAAGAAAATTTGCTATATATACATTTCAGTGATAGGCCAACTTGATAACATGAAAATTAAAAATGTACCAAACTTGTAAATTATTAAGTACTTATTTATTACTGAAACAAAAGAAAGCACTTCTTCTATTTTTCATTTAAAATGTTTACCTTGAAGCTTCCTTTTAAGAAATCACATGGATTACATGGATTACAGATTTTTTTTTTTTTTTTTTTTTTTTGAGAGCGACAGGGGTGCTGGGTGGCTCAGCTGGTTAAGCTTCTGTCTTTAGCTCAGGTCATGATCCCAGGACCCTGGGATCAAGCGCCACATTTTCATCGTCAGGGCTCCCTGCTCAGTGGGGAGTCTGCTTCTCCCTCTGCCTGCCACTCTCCCTCCTTCTGCTCTCTTTCCCTCTCTCTCTGAATGAATAAATAAATAAATAAACAAATGAATAAATAAAATCCTCAAAAAAAAGTGACAGCAAACATGAGCTGGGGGGAGAGTGGAAGAGGGGGTGGAGAGAATATTAAGCAGGCTCCACAGCCCAAGGTAGGGCCATCTCAAGACCTGGAATCATGACTAGCCAAAACAGAGTTGAATGCTCAACTGACTGAGACACTCAGGTGCCCCAGACAAGAACTTTCATATGCTTCTGTCATTGGCACTGTATTTGACTCATGGTAGTCACTTAGTTATAAATTAAATGAACAGCTATTAGCTTCTGTTACTATTGAGTGACTTTGAATGTTTGATTCTAACTTCTTGATAAAGGTATTTTTTTCTGTAGGACTTCTCCTTAATGTTAGCTTCTAAAGGAGAACAAGAGTCTTTCTTACTCACTATTCTATTCCTGGAACTTAGCATAAAGTCTGGTGCATGCTCAACAAATATTTGTATATGTATATGGTAAATGCTAAATAAATATTTGGGGTATGAGTGAATAGTCTCCATCTTTCCTTTCTCCATCACAACTATCTTCTTGAGGCAGAATAATGTTTTTCCTTATTAATTTCCCACTGGTACAACCGTTGTCTATCTTGAACTTAAATATTATAGTCTTGAGATAGAAGTTTTGGCACTTTATAATGCTTTCAGCAATTTATATTCATTGAGATGGTTATTACTGCTTATTTATTGTTTTGGAAGAATTAAATGCCTTAGGGAATTTGTAAACAACTTTGATTCTACTCCCCACCCCTCCACCGCCCCCCTCACCGCCCCCCCCCAATTGCCAATGAGCAGTAGCTGTGATGGAATGGGCTGTTTTCCCAGTTTACAGAAATTCTTTGATTCGTAGTAGTGGAACATTTAATTTTTCTGGTTTGTTTTTTCTGGTGGATATATTTTTTAAAGATTTTATTTACTTATTTGTAGAGAGGAAGAGGGAGAGAGTGTGTGTACAAGAGCTGGGGAGGAACAGAGGGAGAGGAAGAAGCAGACTCCCCACTGAGCAGGGAGCCCAGCATGGGGCTGATTCCAGGACCCTGGGATCATGACCTGAGCTGAAGGCAGACACTTAACCAACTGAGCCCCCCAGGCGCCCTGTTTTTTTTCTGGTGGATATTTGAAACTAGATGGCAGTAACAAGAGATACCAGACTTGGCCCATTTGTTGATTTGCTGGTGTTATTTAAATAGTGCTTCTCCTTTTTGAAATATGTCTTTTATTTATTTTTAAAGATCTGTTTATTTTAGAAAGAGAGAAAGAGAGAGCAAGCGGGAGCAGGAGGGGCAGAGGGAGAGGCAGAGTGAATCCAAAGCAGACTCAGACTCTGAGCTCAGTGCCCAGTGTGGGACTCAATCTCACAACCCTGAGATCACAACCTGAGAGGGTGCTTAAACCTTCCACCACCCAGGTACCACTGAAATATGTCTTTTAAATTAAAATTAGAGGGGCTCCTGGGTGGCTTAATGGGTTAAGCCTCTGCCTTCGCTCAGGTCATGATCTAAGGGTCCTGGGATAGAGCCCCACATCAGGCTCTCTGCTCAGCAGGGAGCCTGCTTCCCTCTCTCTCTGCCTGCCTCTCTGCCTACTTGTGATCTCTATCCGTGAAATAAAATTTTTTTTTAAATCTTAAAAAAATTAAGATTAGATATTCATTATAGGCAGAGATCATGTTTTAAGGATCCTCTTTCTCTCAGCTCTCAACATAGTACCAGTACCAGTCACATAGTTACTGCTCCATAAATTTTTGTTAAATGGTTAAATTAGTGGTTCAATGAAACAACTGGATAGGAAAAAAAATAGAGGATTTGAGAAATGTTTTATAGAAGTATAAGCTGATAGCCCTAAGGAATAAAAAGAGTAAGATAAATGAGACTGTCTTTTTTTTTTTTTTTACTTTTTTAATAGTAAAGGCTAAAATATAAGTATCTAATACATTTTATATACCATCAGAGTACACTCTGGACTTCTGATGGTTTTTGTCATTTTATTGCTTATTACGTCCAAAAACACAGTCTCCAAATCTCTTTTTAAAGTTTTGTCAGTGCATTCAGTTTAATAAAAAAATTTTTGAATACCAAATACATGGAGGCTATATACTAGATGTCTCTGGGGCAGGTATGGATAAACCACAATTGCCCCTGACCCTCAAGGACAGAGGTAAACAAATTTTTTTGGTAGAGGGCTAATAGTATTTTAGGCTTTGCAGGCCATGTGGTTGGTCTCTGCTAAACTAGGGAACTCTGCCATTGTCAAGCAAAAGCAGCCATAGATAATGCATAAATGTAGCTGTGTTTCAATAAAACTTGATTTACAAAAGTAGTTGGAGGGCCAGATTTGGGTGTGGCCTGTAAGTTTGCCAGGCACCACTCTAGAAGGTAAATTGGATCAAATTTAAATACCTAATTCAAGACCAGCTCTATTAAGCACTGTTGTTTATTTGTTCATTCATTCATCCAACACTTATTTATTGAGTTTCACTTTAAAGCTCCTAGAAAAAAACATGGGCACTAATTGCTTTGATATTGGCCTTAGATATGTCTAAGATATGTCATTTTTTAGATATGTCTCTCGGGCAAAGGAGACAAAAGCCAAACTTCCTAAATGTGAGATCTGGAGTCCCATTAGGTAAGGTACTGAGGCTAAGTGCTGTAGTTAAGTACAAAGACAAATTAAACATGGGTTTTGTCCTCAAGGGGCTTGAAAAATATTTGATTTTTCAAAAGAAGCTAGAGAGAGAGAAAAGCAAATGTAGTTTACTATCAAGGGGAAAAAAATAAGGAAAAATATATTGGGATTACAGTTGTGGATACACCTGAATGGCAGGTTTAGGAGCAAGGACCATGTCTATAGGCAGTTGAAGTTTTGTAGGAGCTGGGCTTCATGAATATTAAGCCTAAAGAAATGTTTAACAGAGGGGTAGAGGATAGAGAAGCAGAAAAGGGCAGGATCAGTGAAGACTGTATTAGAATGGGCAGTCCTCTGGATTCTAGAGGCCATAATGGCAGCAGTAATAGCAGTGGTAGCCAAATTTTTTTTTACCAGGCATTAGGCTAATTCTTTAAATGCATGAACTCATTTAGTCCATGTAATAACCCTGTGAGATGTAGGTACTATTATAACCCCCCACTTACAGATCTAAATTGAGGCATAAAGCAATGAAATAATTTGCCCAGGGTCCCACAGTTGATGTGTGGATGAACCCCAAAGGTATTGTGCTTTTTGGCCTCTGCTTTTAGTCAAAATATAATTCTATCTTCTTTCCCCTTCAAACTTCCTAATTGTGTCAGGGAAGGTCTAACCAGGAAAACAGACACATCTAAATTATGTAAAACGAAGGAAATGTAGCACAGAGAGTTGGCTTTATAGGTGAAGGAGTTGCTGCGAAGCCAGGCCGGATTGTGAGGCAGTGCAGAGGTTGAGAACAGGAAAAAGCTGTTAGCCTTCTCAGGGCTGTGGGGTCAAAAGGAAAGAGGTAGTGTTTTCATAACCATCCTTGGTAACTGGACCACGGGGGTCTGTCCAGTGGGGAGCTGCACTCACGGAGACACAGAGAGGAAAGAGGAGAGGTACCCTGGCCTTTCCCCTTTACCACCCTCCTGTCTCCCACGATTGCATCCCATTGGTAGGACCCCGCTGGACCAGGTGACGCAGGAGCCTGCAGGACTTAGCTGTCCTGCCAATGGAGCGGAGTAGGGGGAAGCCGGGGAATGGATCAGTGAATACAAACAGCTCTGGGATGAGCACTCTCACATTGGTTATTTTCAGCTGTGACGTGATTTGAATTCCACAGAGGTTGAGAAATTTGTAAGCACAGTCTCCTAAAAACACTGTTACAGAACACTATTTTATAAATGGTGTGTAGTCCTTTAGTCCACAGGAGTCTCATTCACTCGCAGTGTAAGGCAGAGTATTCTTTCAGGAACTCCATTTTCACTGTCTTATGCTCTCTGAATATTATTTAAATGCTATTAGGAATTAAATAAGCATTATTCGCTCTCATGAAAATCTGATCACCATGGGTAACATTTTTTCCTTTTAAAATTAAATAGGCTTTTTTTTCAAATACAGATTTAGATTTATAGAAAAGCGAAAAGATAGCACACAGAATCCCCGTGTACCTCACTCAGTTTCCCCTGTTAACATCTTGCATTAGTATGGTCTGCTATCATTAACAAACCAATATTGCTTAATAACATTACTAACCAAAGTCTGTACATTTTTCAGATTCTTCATTTTTTTTAAAGCAAGTTTTTTTTTTTTAAAGATTTAATTTATTTATTTGACAGAGAGAGATCACAAGTAGGCAGAGAGGCAGGCAGACAGAGAGAGAGGAGGAAGCAGGCTCCCTGCTGAGCAGAGAGCCCGATGTGGGACTCGATCCCAGGACCCTGAGATCATGACCTGAGCTGAAGGCAGCGGCTTAACCCACTGAGCCACCCAGGCGCCCCCAGATTCTTCATTTTTTACCTGTTGTCCTTTTGATGTCCCAGGATCCCATCCACGGTACCACATTACATTGAGCTTTTGTGTCCCTTTTGGTTCCTCTTGGCTATGAGAGTTTCTCACACTCACCTTGTTTTTGATGACCCTGACAGATTTGAGGAATGCTGGTCAAATATTATGTAGAATTTGTCCATATGAAAGGCACATACTATAAACATGATCTCTCACTATATAAGTTAGCCTTGATCTAATCTGATGAAGTAGTATATTTCTGGTTTCTCCATGGTAAAGTTAACTTTTTTCCCCTTTCTATTTAGTACTTTTTGAAAGGAAGTCACTATGTGTGGTGCACATTTAAGGAGTGGGGAGTTAAGCTTCCCCTCCTTGAGGGTAGAGTTCTTTATGAAATCACTTGGAATTTTTCTGCACAGGAGATCATTCTCTTCTCCCCCACTTATTTACTCAGTCATTTATTTACATCAATCAAGATTTGTGGATATTTATACTTTGGAGGGTTATAATCCAGTATTGTTTATCTTGTAGCTCAAGTGGTTCCACCTTTGGCCTTGGTGGCTCTTTCAGTTGGCTCCTGTGCACTTTCGACATACCCCATTGCTGTGGGGGGTTTTTTGAGCACTTCCTTACTTTTGGCATTATAAGGTAAGGTGCTCTAGGCTCATCTTGTATATTTTTGTCCCTGTCCTAGAATCAACCATCTCTCTAAGAAGCGTTTTGTGTATGAAATCTTACCTCCTGGGAAACTTCATTCTGGGTCACAACTCTGGATCCTAATAGTTTCATTTTTTTCCTGTTACCCAACTTTTCCCCATTTTCCTTATCTTCTCCTTATATCGCTGATGAAGTATGATAGTAAAAGAGCTCCTTGTCTTGAGGTAGGTGGCTACCCTTTCAGTCCACCAGAAAATGTAGTATTTCTCCTGCAGCTTCAGCCATGCTCTTTTTTGTTTTGTTGGTTTGGCTTTATTTTTATTTTTCAACTTCTTCTATTAGGGACTGCTAATAGAGGATGCCAGTGCACTGTGAAATCAAAGAGAGAGATAGAGAGAGAGAGATTCATCAGTCTTTTTGTATTTATCATTATATTCCAGGCTTGTTGTAGAATTTTACTGAGTCAGTGAGCAGAAGTGCCTATCTCCAGGTATAAAGTAAAATATTGCATATTCTCTAAAAGATTTATTATGATCTTCCAGGGAATAATTTCCATTTCACTTTGGCATACCTGGAATTTAACAACAGTTGTCACCACTGCCTCAACGGAAAAAAATAATTTTGTATAGCAGATATATAGAACTGAAGGGATAAGAACTAAAACAGATGAAATCAGTTATATATGGTACTATAAATAGCCCTTTTTCCCTTAAATACTTCCTATCTGCAATAATGCTAAAGTTTTACTCATCAAGAACTTTATAACTGTATAGTACTTACTTTTTTTTAAAAAAATTAACATATAATGTATTATTTGTTTCAGGGATACAGGTCTGTGATTCATCAGTCTTACACAGTTCACAGTTACTTACTACAGCACGTACCCTCCGCAATGTCCATCACCCATAGTACTTAATATTTCTAGGTATATTTTATGGGTTTTTGTGAAAAGTTTTATTTTATTTTATTTTATTAAAAACGTTATTTATTTATTTATTTGACAGACAGAGATCAAAGTAGGAGGAGAGGCAGGCAGAGAGAGAGGAAGGGAAGCAGGCTCCCTGCTGAGCAGAGAGCCTGATGCGGGGGGGGGGGGGGGGGGGGGCTCGATCCCAGGACCCTGAGATCATGACCTGAGCTGAAAGCAGAGGCTTAACCCACTGAGCCACTCAGGCACCCCTTGTGAAGAGTTTTAAATAGAAGTTTTAAAAAGTACCATGAATTGATACCTAATTTGTATATTTCCTTTAAGTAATTTGGGGTAACTTGTTTCCGCCTTTACTTCCATTCTAGAAAACTTGTGCTATTCTACTATAAATATTTAGACTATCATGTAGTTTAGAACAGTTGGAATATCATGTAGGAATATCATGACTCATTCATTCTCTTTTCTAAGTGTCAACAGGTCTGTTTCTGACGCTAACATTATTGTCTGCATTGGTATTCTCGGGCTTTTTGACACTGAGATTTTGTAGAATATCACTTTAGGTCCTTGTACTCCAAATACTCTTTTGGCCAGTACAAGTTTTTTTTTCAAGTTGTTTGCCCCAAAACGCTGCTTCTTAATCTTTTTTAAGTACGTTATTTTATAAAGTGAAAAAAATTCATACCTATCTCCTGCTTCCATAATACTAGTAATGTTTTCTGTTTTTATTTTTTGAATATATAAAAATAAGATAAAACAGAATGATAGGTATGAAGGTACTGAGTTCATGATGTGCATGCACATAACTGAGGAAGTAAACTAGCACTTAGTCAGTGTCTGCTAATTACTAGATGCTGTAATTACATTTTCCCATTTCTCATAACCCTGAGAAGGTGGATGTTACTTTTCACCATTTTATATATAAGAAAACTGAGGACCAAAGTGGTCAAGGTCATATAGCTGGTAAGTGGCAGGACTAAGATATTAAACCAATTTTGACTTAAAAAGTCCTTGACTTTTTCACTGAATGATATTGCTGCTCCATCATTTAGTATCGGAACCTGATGATATCCAACTCTGAGAAATGATTTATAGTCCTGGTATTTGTGGTAATTTTCAGTCTTCAGATACTTCAAGATACGTTTAGAAATTCTTAAACCTTGAAGCCAAGTTAATTTTATTTTACCTTAACTCAGAAAGGAAGAAAAGAATACTGTGTAATGAAATTTAAGCTGTAAGCATAACCACTCTTAAGAAATTGTTGCCTAAAGTGAAAAGCTTATTGTAAGGGAGTAAAAGTTTTCAGAAAATGGCATGATTTCCCGAGCAAGAAGAATAAGCAAAGCCACAGTGTTGCAGGTAAGGTATACATCAGATGTAAGCCAAAAGAGTTTAGGGAGTACTTGCCAGGGACTCTAAAGTCAGTGTAATAAAAGCTTGTAGGAGTACATGATAAAGACGAGGCTAGCTAGAGGTGCAGCAAGATCATTTTTATGATCAGGGTGCAAAATTAAGTGTAGCGATAAAAAGGGAGATGCCAAAGATCAGTGCGTTTGTTTTTATTGAAGAGTGCCAGGAGGAGTTTGTTTTCAAAGTTTATTTGGAAATAGATAGGTCAGAGGGTTTCTGGCTTAAGAAATTAAGTTATTAAACCCTTCTGACCAAGTAGGATTTTCGCAAGGTTTTTCTTTCCTAGTAACCTTTATTTTTTCCTCTGACTTTGAAAGAAACAACCGTGTAATAATATATTATAGTAATTGTAATACCTACCATTTATTAAATGCTTATCACATCCCCAATACTAAGTGATACATGTGAATGTTCTAGTTTATAAAAATTCATACTTATCTATAATTATTATCCTCATTTTACAGATGAGAAGGTTAAGTAATTTGTCAGAGGTCATGGAGCTGACAAGTAAAGATTCAAAAGTCAAACCATATTTCTTTGATTTAAAAATCTGTGATCCTAGGACTTTGTTTAAATGATAAAATATAGGTACTAAGAATATATAACTACAGTTAAATTTTGGTTTATCTCATTCTGTTTCCTTTTTCTTCTGTGTATATGCTGTGCATTCTGTTTTATAATCATTTATTATATCATCTATAACCATTCCTCAGTATATTATTTGTCAGTGCATATTTCAGGTATGCCCTAATTTATTTAATTATCCCCTATTGCTGGGTATTCAAATTGTTTCCAGTTTTTATATTGCGAATAGTGCAGTGATGAATATTCTCATATGTAAGTTTTTATGCACCTCTCTGATTATTTTCTTAAAGATAATTTTTTAAAATTATACTTACTGAGCCTAATGACTTGAATATATTTAAGGCTGTTGATTCCAATGATGAAATTACCCTCAAGACAGATTGTCCCATCTGTCCCATCTAGCATCAGTTCATGAGATTTTTTTTACTGACTCACTCCCTCAACAACTTGTAAGACTTGGAGTTGTTGGCTAAAATGTATGCTTCTCATTAGTGGCCTTTGTACTGGAAGAATGACAAGATTGCCACATGTCCCTATCTAGAAGAAAAGTTTAAGGATATAAGAGTGATTTCACTTACATACTTATTAAAGTGGTCAGTGTAATCTATTTCCATACTTAACAAACTGGGTGATTTTATATTAAATGTAAGAATATTGAAAATACAATTTCTTGGGGGTGGGTGAGGGAAGATCAAATTTGTGAAAAAGTAGGGAGTTATAAGAAGCAAGGGCATCAAGGACTGGTGCTAGGATCTAGTTTGGCATTAGATAATTAAATGGTAATATGTTTTCTAGGTAATTAAACTAATAAATAGGATAAGACATGACAAGGTTTTTGTGAATGGTCATTAAAGTCAGATAGGGATGTTTAATCAAATATGAGTTTACAATGGAAAGATTGACAGGTTTTTATAATTTGAAGAATATGGGACTAATTTTAAATTGTTGGTTGAAGACATAGGGGCCCCTATGGAATTAAAATACTTACATTTTAGTTCTAAAGCAGACACTGATAACCCCGCTATAACTTGGGCAAGGCATGTCACTTTTCAGGACTTCAGTGTCTTCCTCTGGAAAATGTGGATTTTTCTATGCTAGTTTTCTGTCTTTTGTTTCACCTCTATAATTGTGACTTTGACTTACTGCATTGTAGTAAGAAATGCCAGCAAAACATTGGACACCCTGTGGAAGCTGTTGAAAATAAAACAGAAATATATCTTTTTGTATAAAAGTATAGTGTCTCTGTATCTAGAATAATGTATTTCTGCTTGCATCTTTTAAAACAGTCAATAGAAATTTTCCAGAAAGAGACAACAAATAAATATATTGAGGGGAGAAGTAGGTGTGGAGTGTGGAGGTGTGGGGAGGGGAAAGCTCATTTTAAAAAAAAGGCTAAAAAGTTTAGACCTTAATTTAGGGATAGTTTAGAACTCTTGATTCAGGAAGTCACTGGAAAAGAAATAATTTAATAAAAGTACAGTAATAAAATGGTAAAGGATATCCATTGGGTGAAAAAGTCCCTTTCTTCCAAATTTTAGAAACAGAACTAAGGATACTCCTTAAACTTGAAAGAGAAATTTAGGGCAGTGAAGAAAGTTAAAGAAACCAACTCTTAGACCTAAATGAACCTTGAGTGCCTAAAAGACACAGCTTTTGAGAGCAGGTGTATCTGAAGCTTCAGATCAAAGAACAAGTCTCAAAAGTTACATTTATAGATTTGACGTGTTTAGCATTGGGAAACACAAAGCAAGGATGCAGAGCCTACACTGGATCTTACTTCTTAACAAATCTTTTCCAAATGTGATAGTTGTTTTTCAGTACCATTCTGAGTTAATTTTCTGATTAGAATTTTGCTTTGAAGATCTTACCTGCTTTTGGTCGATCTGCTTAATCATGAGATGATTCCATATTGTTAAATAGATGGAAGTTGACTTTATATAAGTTGTCTGGTTGAATTTGTTTAACTATTTCACAGGCAACGAATCTAATCTAGATTTAACATTTTATAGGTATTTAACATAGTTTATAGATGATCCCTGTTCTCCAACACAGAGACATATTCACTCATGGTGACCTAAGTTCACAGTGAATTAAGAGCAAACCTTAATCAGAATTCAGGTTCCCCATCTTCTAACCTTTTTTTGTCCTAGTACCTTTCCATTTTCCTCCTTGGCCTAACCTTGACTCGGTGTTTCAGGTTTATCTGGACTCTTCTCAGAAGCCATCTATTACCCAGAAGCAGAGTACTCAGCCACCTGGCCATCTGTCTGTCTAACCATCTATCCCCATAGGCATCCATCCTGTCACTCATTTGACCCATACTCTGTTTTGGGACTACAAAGTTGAATAAAGCCTACTTCTTGCTCTCTAGAGGCTTATAATTTAGTAGGGGAGACAGATCATGAAGTTGTAGTCTGGGATCACAACAGAAATAAACTGGGAGGTAGAGAGGTGGTGCTATTGGAATAGGGGAGATTCCAGGGGCATTGATTTCTTTCTTACTTGGGTGTTTACTTGATCTTGCTGCCTGTCTAGAGTAGTTCCATTTCTCCTCTTTGCTGTTTAGTAGCTGAAAAGCCATATATCAAACACCCTTCTGTGTTAGGGATAGGGATTGATCATCTCTTTTAGTGAAGGGTGGTGAAACAGAAGGGCAGGGACAAATAGAGTCAGTGAGAGTAGTGGGGATATGACTCAGGTACCTCCGCTCCCTTCCTCACAGCCAGCATCTTCAGAGGAGAGAGAGTATTTTGAGAAAAAGTGCCATGGTCCAGATAGAGGGTGGGGCCGGCTCTCAGGGAAAATGTGTAAGAGTAGGTTCAGGTGTCTTATTGGTGCCCCCTGGTCAAGTATCTGCTGAAGTCATCTTTTAGCCTCTCCATTCCACTGCTTCCTACTACATTGACTAAATTATAATGAAGATATAAAAATGAAGTCTTCCCATCTAAAGTTAAAGTAAAAGTTTTTACAAATTTTTAGATAATTCCAATTACTATGTGACTATAATTTTATATGCTTAGGGTTTTTGGTTAGTGCATCCTTGTTCCAAAATTGACTGATGAACCTTGTTAACACCAGCAAAGTCTGTGCACTACATTATTCTCTGCACACTGTTATCTCAGTAAAATTGTATAAAGCAGTGGATCTTAACCTCAATGCTCCTGCACGTTAATATAGCAAGATGAAGAAAGGGATGGGATTTATAGCCATGTGCCTTTGCAAAGAAACTGGAGTATGTTTTTATCTGGTTTAAAATTTGAGCTTAAGAATGGTAATGTCCTATGTGTCAACTTTTGAGAATCATTAACAAGTAGTATTAGCATACTTTTATTATTCAGGAAGCATTTCTGGCTAAAAATTTAGTAAGTTCTCAAAGGAATTAGATACATTTATAGATAAAATAATTAAAGCAGGCTAGCAAAATTTGAAGACATACATTTTTTGTTTTAAAAATTTGAATCAGTTTATAACTTTTGTGAGGTCATCTTACTGTTCTGTTTCTTTACCCCTAGTGCAGTGCCTGGTCCTGTAGTAGGCAACCAGATTAAATGTTTGAATATTGGATGAATTAGTGAACAATGAACAGATTAAGGGCATATAACTAAAAGCTTTATTTTCTGATCCTGAAACACTGCAGAAATCTTTATCAGTCAGGATTTTTCAGAAAACTGAACCAAGTAGTTTGTATTATTTATTTATTTGTGATAAATAGTAGTTTGTATTATTTATTTTTGTATTATTTATTTTGTATTATTTATTTATTTTGTATTTTGTATTATTTATTTTGTAGTTTGTATTATTTATTTATTTATTTTGCTGATTTGGCTTACGTAATTGTGTGGACTGGCAAGTCTAAAATTTGTAGGGCAGGAGTGCCTGGGTGGCTCAACCAGTTAAGCACCTGCCTTTGGCTCAGGTCATGATCCTGGAGTCCTGGGACTGAGCCTCACATTGCATCAGGCTCTCTGCTCAGCAGGGAGTCTGCTTTTCTTTCTCCCTCTGCCCTCCCCTCCCTGCTCATCCTCTCTTTCTCTCTCAAATAAATAAGTCTTTTAAAAAAAAAAAAATTGCAGGGCAGGCCTGAGGGCTGGAGACTTAGACAGTAGCTTATTCTTGAGGTTGAATTTCTACTTCCTGAGGGAAACCTCAGTTTTGTTCTTAGGCCTTTCTACTGATTGTACAAGGCCTACAATATTATCAAAGATAAACTCCTTTAAAAGCAACTGATAGTAAACACTAACCACGTGTTCGAAATAATCCACACAGCAACACCTCCATCAGTGTTGCATTGATGACCTAACCAAATGGACATGGAAATGAACCACCTTTGAGTTTAAGGACTTGTAACCAAATGTACAATCTTGTTGGGCAAACCTGTGATAAGCCCAGGAGCTCTTCGTGCTTTCTGAGGCATCCACAGCTCTGTTGATATGGGGGCAGAACTTCAACCAGCCACACTTAATATCAACAAAGAAAGCTGCTTATTTTATTAGGAGAAAGTGGAGACAAGGTGGATCACAAGAAAGTGGATCACTGAAGAAACAGTACTTAAAAGACTATTCTTGGGGTGCCTGGGTGGCTCAGTGGGTTAAGTCTCTGCCCTCAGCTCAGGTCATGATCTCAGGGTCCTGGGACTGAGTCCCACCTTAGGCTCTCTGCTCAGCAGGAAGCCTGCTTTCCCCTCCCTCTCTGCCTGCTGCTCTGCCTACTTGTGATCTCTCTCTGTGTCAAATAAATAAATAAAATCTTAAAAAAAAATTATTCTTAAAAAATCATTATGTAGGGGCACCTGGGTGGTTCAGTCTGTTAAGTATCAGCCTTCAGCTCAGGTTATAGTCCCAGGGTCCTGGGATTGAGTCCTCTGTAAAGGCTTCCCACTTGGTTGGGAGTCTGCTTCTCCCTCTCTTTCTGACCTTCCTCCCTGCTTGTGCTCTCTCTTTCTCTCTCTCTCAAATGAATACATTTAAGAAAGAAAGAAAGAAATCATTATGTATAGCGAGGTTATAAGTTTGGGGAATTTTTATTAATTATTTTAGAAGTTAGAGAAATACTCAATTGGGCCAAGCCTAAGAGTTTTGTTTTTTATTATGTTTGGCTTTTGGTTTTATTTTATTGTTTTGCTTTATTTTTGTTTTGCCATTTTATTTACTCTCTAGTCTCGGTATAGAAATTAATGCTTGCCTGCAGTTAAAAATAAACCAAGTGACTTTAAAGTGGAGCAAATAAAGATGTAGTTTACTTTGTCTTTCCTTTTTTGCTTAATTTAAGGTTTTCAGGGGAATTCGTATTTGAGAGTTTCACATCTATTTGTTTTTGGCAATGGATGGTAAAGGCTAAGTAAATTAATGTGTACTGGTCCAATTTAGATATGAAAGTCTGTGAAATTCATGCCAGCTTGAAGATTTTAGGGAATGATTATTGTAAAAATTCTCTTCCTAATGTCATTCATTTTATCATGTCTGACACTTTTTCTTGAGTATAAATTGTCTTCTCTTTCTTTTGATCTGTATGTGCAATACCTTTCTTTCCCAAATTCTGCTGATTTGCCAACAGTCTTTCTTGTTTCCTATCTTTTTTCTTATTCACTTACGCTGTTTAAATTCAAAGAGCTTTCTTTGTAGAAATTGAACCAAATAATAAGGCAGCATAAAACACTGAGTTCAGCAGAAAGTGATTTGCTTGTGATTAACCCTTGAGAGTTGAGTCACTGCAATATAACAAAGAAAGAATGTTTTTTGAAACAACCTGCTCATTCTTCTTCTCCATTCTTAGATGAGAACTTTTTTTCTCCCCAGGTGTTATGAATTCACATACCGCTTTGCCTGGGCTTTATTTACCATTTTCATCATGATATGTTTTTAGAAAAAAAAGTCCAGAAGAGAGCTGATGACTTCCCTTTCTTCTGACCTCAGTCCTCTCACAGATTTTTTTTCTCAGGCAACACCATTCTTCCAGTTGTTTAAGGCAATAACCTTGACATTCCTTTTAATACCCCAGCTTTATTGAATTATAATTTACAAGTAAAAATTGTATATATTGTATAAAATTGTATATATTGAAGGTATACAGTATAATTTGATATACATATACATTGTATATGTATATCAAGCTAATTAACACATCTATCACCTCACATTGTGTGTGTGTATGTGTGTGGTGAAAACACTTAAGACATACTCTTGGCAAATTCAGGTGTAAAACTTACTCATAAGTGCAAGTTTGGCCACCATCACCCCATTTCTCCTATGCCCAGCCCCTGGCCACCACCATTCTAATCTCCGCTCCAATGAGTTCATGAGTTCAGCTTTTTTAGATTCCACATAAATGTTAGATCATATATAGTATTTGTCTTGCTGTGTCTGGGTTATTTCACTTTGCATAATGTACTTACTCCAGGTTCATCCATGTTGTTACAAATCCCAGAATTTGCTTGTGTTTTTTTTATGGGTGAATAATATCCCATTGTGCGTATGTGTATACACAAACACACACATTTTCTTTATCCATTCATCTATCATTGGACACTGTTTCTTCTCCTCTCATTACTTCCAATCTCTCAACAAATCTTAAAGCCTTCAGAATGTATCCAGAAGCAAACTACCTTTCCCCTTCTTCATCACTAATCCCTTTGGTGCAAGTTACTATTATTTCTCGGATTGTTTTAATAGACTCCTAAGTCATCTCCCTGTCTCTGGCTTTGACATGTTTATTCTTAACATGACATCTAGTGAATTTTAGAATTCTAAATAAGATAATGTTAGGCTTCTTCTCAAAACAGTCATGTCTCGTATCACTCAGAGTTAAAATCCTTATGTTGACCCCTAAGGCCTGACATGATCTGTCCCCATGTTACCTTCTAACCTCATTCCATAATCCTTCCCACTCTGTCAATTTCTGCTCTGTGCACATTGGCCTTCTGGGTATTCCTTAAACACACCAGGCTTACTTATGGTATGTCCCTTCCCTTGGGGCCTTCATTCTTATTCTTCCTGCCCAGTGATCTTTCCTTAGACACTGGCATGGCTTCTCCACTTCCTTCCGGTTTTTTTTCCCCCTAAAAATCACCTTTTCAGTGAAGCTTTCCCTGCTTACTCTATCTAAATTTGTTGCTCTCAGTATACAAGTACACACCCACTTCTTTCCCTGCTTAATATTCTCTACAGCACATAACACTTTCTATTGTATATTTTTCTGATTTATATTGTTTAATGTCTGTTTCTTGTGCTAAAGTGTAGCTTCAGAAGGATAAGGATTTTGTCTGATAAATCATCAGAACTTAGAATTGGGACTGGCATATAATACAGTAGGCACTCACTGAGTATTTATTGAAATCAGTCAACCAGTCAAAGATGAGAGATAGCCTCCAAATAGCTACTTGAAAAGTACCTAACTCTTTTATTGGAAGTTTCTTTATTTTCTTTCTTAAAACAATTCAGTCTTTTCATGTTTTCCTACATGGACCTGTGAATTATCTTGATTTTTGTAATGAAATTTAACTGACACACAGCTCTTTATTTCATTTTCTTGGTCATCTGTGAGATTGTTAGATATATTTACCTGGTCTAGGATGTTTAGAGACTTGATTATGTGTTAGTGTCTTAGTGAAATTTGATGACCACTGTCCATTTCTTTTCCCATTTCAAATATAATTCCATTCACTTGTAGACACACAATGCAGTATATAAATCATACAGATTCTAAAAGCCATTTGTATAGTGGGGAAGCTTCTTAAGGTCATTTTCATCTCATTATACAAATTTTTAAAAAGCTACTTTGTACTGGGTACTTTGTTAGGTATTGGAAATCCAAAGAGATAAATAGTCCCTACTTCCAGAAAGCTCCCATTTTAGAAAGTGAAATAGACAGGTAAAACCATTATTAAATTGTGTACCATGTGTTATAATAGATCTGTTAAATACTGTGAAGGCACTAAAGAGGTTTGCTTGGGTAAGGAGATGGGTGGGGAAGGCTTCCCTGGGAGATAACCTTGAAACCATTTGTTGAGGAGTAAGTAGGAATTTTCCAGGAGGACTGAGCAAAGTGGACGGAGTAAGAGTATAGACATGGGAGTAAAGAAGGAGTAGCAGAGATCTGCCACATTTACACAGTGTGCTGGTCATTTTTCATAACCTTGTTTCATAAATTATTTTGAGCATATTATGACATAGGTATTCATATTTCCATTGTATAGATGAAGAAATGGGTTCAGACAAATCAGCTTAGGGTGACAGAACCAGTAAATGTTGATTTGGATTTTGAGCCTGATTAACTTCAAAGCCCATACTTTCAGGGGTGAAAGGTATGGATAATCAGAGTGGAAGACTGAGGTAGTTCATGCTTGCCACATGGATGAAAAACATGAAGTCTTATAAAAGAATACAAATTTAGAATACTAAAGGCAAAGAGAAATGGGGAATGGTATGAGTTAAAGATGAGGAGGAGATGATATTAAGCAGATTTGAAGGCCAACAGACATCAGAAGCCATAATATTCTTCTGATACCGTTTAGTGTGGACATAAGACTTTTTTCTTCAGTCAGACTTGGCAGTGTAAGAAAAGGAATCTCTGTGGTACCTCACCAACTATTTTGAAACCATTCAATGATTTCATTGAGAGTTTATCATTCATTGGTTTCTGCAGTGCTATTATGCGTATGCCTGGACATTTTAATATCTAAAGTATTCATGCTTCGTGTATGGTCAAAGGTAACACAGTGAAAACTGTTTTTTGACATTTTTCACAGATAAAATCTAAAGTTGTCCTGAATTTTTAAGAATTAAATATCATTGGGGCACCTGGGTGGGTCAGTGGGTTAAAGCCTCTGCCTTCGGCTCAGGTAGTGATCCCCAGGGTCCTGGGATTGAGCCCTGCATCAGGCTCTCTGCTCAGCGGGGAGACTGCCTCTTCTTCTCTCTCTCTCGGCCTGCCTCTCTGCCTACTTGTCTGTCAAATAAATAAATAAAATCTTTAAAAAAATTTTTTTTCTTTTAAAAAAAAAAGAATTAATACCATTGGCCAATATCACATGAATTTGTTATGTGTATACATATTGTCTTTGTTTTTCAAGGTGACCATAATGAAATTGTTAAAAACTGAATTTGTGAATTGAAACAAATGGAATGTTTTCTATTTTCCCTATATCATAGACCGCTGTTTCCGAACACCAGTCTGGACTAGTTGTAAAAGAATTAGTTGGTAGAGTTTCTAACTGATGTGTAACTGATCTAGTTCTTATGTATATATGTATACATTTTTTCTAAGTTTTTATTATAACCAATTAACTCTAGTTGATTAACATATAGTGTAATATTACTTTCAGGTGTAGAATGTCACTCGTCATTTAACGTAGGACACCAGGTGCTCATCACAAGTGCCCTCCTTAATCCCCATCATCTATTTCACCCATACCCCCACCCCTGTAACCGTCAGTTTGTTCTCTGTAGTCGAGTCTGTTTCTTGATTTTTGTCTCTCTCTCTTCTTACCCCCATGTTCATTTGTTTTGTTTCTTAAATTCCTCATATGAGTAAAATCACATGGTATTTATCGTTCTTATATCTGCACATTTAAGATCTTTTATAGAAAGATATGCTTCTTTAAGTATGTTCTAGCCTAATTTTGTACAGAGAAGAAAAATGTATCTAAGAATTTATTTAGACCTTCTGTGGGTCTAGATAATGTTCTTTCCAAACCCATATACATCCGAGTCTGCAAATATTTCAAAACTAAAACTTGCCCAAGACAGCTTTGTGGATATTTTTAAAAACAACAACAAAAACCCTTGTATGGCATCCACATTTACCATCTTCTCTTTCCTGTGTGTATATGACAACTATGGCACTTTTAGCTAGGTGAGAGTAAAGGTATATACACATCTTTCTTTTTTAAATACCACTGCCTGATTATTTTTATTTGCAGCACATATTATAGTTTTCCTAAGTCAAAGAAGTGCATTTCTCTAGTTTCTGTAAAATCACAGAAGTACCATGATGCTAATCCAATCACATGAGCAATTTTAGACATTTAAATTGGTTATTGCCTCGTTGTTAGAAAATGACTTTCCTTGTGGTACTAACACTATGCTTGACTCACCCTTTTGCTTTTAAATTGTCTTTGCTGTGTTGTTTTTGTCATTCTGTTACTGGAAATTTAGCTTTACAGAGTCATTATTTAAAAAACATTTAAAATAAAAATTGAGGTGGGAGGTTGGGGTACCAGGTGGTGGGTATTATAGAGGGCACAGCTTGCATGGAGCACTGGGTGTGGTGAAAAAATAATGAATACTGGTTTTCTGAAAAGAAATAAATTGGAAAAAAAATTCCAAAAAAAAAAAAAGCCACCAAAAAAAAAAAAAAATTGAAGAATACCATGAGCTTGACACTGGATCAGATACAATGTTGCATATGTAAAAGAAATAAATTAGATCCTGTTAGCCTGAGGATAGAATACTGAAGTTTAAGTAAATGTGAAATAACGTAGTAATAAAGCTTATGTGAAATTTTTTCAACAGTTGTAAATTAGAGAAGATGTTGATGGAATTCTCTGATACTTACCCAGTTGTGCCAAATAACCATGGGCAATTTAAAAGCCCTAGATGTTATTTTACTTTTAAAAATTAAAGCCAAATAAAGGTATGGTTAAGAATTCTGTGTGAGCTACTTGCTGAGATTTCAGATTTGCTCTCCTGTACTTCCTGTTTTCTGTATTTGTAATTAGATAGTTTCTTTTCCGCATTGGGGTTGTTCACATATGTGGAGGGCTGGGGAATTTATTGCTCTTTTAGAGCTTTCTCAATTTGTGTCTGAAAAAGAAAAATATCAATGACTTTTTAGTGAATGGAAAATGGTTAGGTAGTAGATAAATATGTTTTTCTGGGAAATTGATCATATTCTTATTCTGGACCAGTTAAGGTTAAAGTTTTAACTTAATGGCTTATAGCTAATAGTTTTAGTATTTCCACTGAAAACTTTATGAGAAAGACCTTTGTTCGTTCATTTATTTATTTATTTATTTATTTGACAGACAGAGATCACAAGTAGGCAGAGAGGCAGGCAGAGAGAGAGGAGGAAGCAGGCTCCCCTCGGAGCAGAGAGCCCGATGTGGGGCTCGATCCCATCAGGACCTGAGCCGAAGGCAGAGGCTTTAACCCACTGAGCCACCCAGGCGCCCCAGAGAAAGACCTTTGTTCTTATGTCAGAGTACAAAATCTGATTGTGTAAGTAAGATACATGGTATTTTTTTGGAAATCTCAAGTTGAGTTCATTTTTCAAATAATATGTTTTTGTTTATCAATTATCTATGCTTTAAAGTATAAATTATTTTAATATCATTAATTGCAAATACTGTTAAAGAGGTAAATTAGATATAACACCTTCCAATAAGGAATTTTAATCCCATTAAGGAGAATGAGTTTTTGATGAGCTGTACTATAGTTTATCCGTTCACTGTGGATAAATAAGACTTGATTCCACAGTTTTTGGTCATATATTGAATATTTTTATTTGCTCCAGTGATCTACCTAATCTGGGTTTGGTTTTGTTGTTGTTTTTAAAGGTTGCAAGGCCTTTCACATTTATCTTTCTGTAACGTTAGTCTTTAGAAATAGAGGTTAACTCTGGCATCAACATTATTTTTCTTGTATTACTATTTTGTTATAATTATTAATATTTTTCTTGTTAAATGAATGAAAAATGAAATTACATGGCAGGTTTCTGATGTGCTGTAGGAGCTCAAATATATCTGATATACTCATTTTTACTTTAGTGAGCTTTTTTATTTATATATTTTTTTACAGAGAGTCTCATACTGGGACTTGTAAACTGAAAATCTTCAGAGAAATCCTTGGATCCCTTCAAAGTATATAAAAATTTTGCTGTGTGTATGTATTTGTGGTTTTCTGGGGTGATCCATAGATTTCATTAGATTTTAATTTTATTTATTTTTTTTTAAGATTTTATTTATTTATTTGACAGAGAGAGATTACAAGTAGACAGAGAGGCAGGCAGAGAGAGAGAGAGAGAGGGAAGCAGGCTCCCTGCTGAGCAGAGATCCTGATGCAGGGCTCTATCCCAGGACCTGGGATCATGACCTAGCCGAAGGCAGAGTCTTTAACCCACTGAGCCACCAGGCGCCCCTGGAAGAGGAGCCCTTTAACAGGCCAAAGAGGAAACATAGCAGGGAGTAAATTCTACCATTACTTCGATCTCCTTCTACCTTTTGCTTTTCTGCTAATGCTTCCTGTTGGGAAGGACTGTGTCTTATGCACAGTATTATGTGGCCCTGTTGGCCACATAAAAGTGGGTCTTGGGCTCAGAATTCTTCCCTACCAAGAGATGAAGACCTCATATAGCCTCTGCTGGATTTCCCACCTCTGTGGCATTATCTTTCCTGGTTTTGAGCTTATTGAGTGTTTCTTTGCTCCGCTTAAGCATAGTCAATGGCTTCACATATGCCCTCAGATATTTCAGTGTTTCCGACTCTAGAGACAGTGTGGGGTAGGGAGGGGGAAGGTCCTTCCATCATACCACCAGAGAGGTGGGTGCTTATAGGCCCATTTCCTTTAGTCAGCTAACTGCTGGGGGCACCCACTAGCCATAAGGGACTAATGCATAAAACTAGAACTGATCTTTATCTTCTTTAAGTAAGTAAAGCATTATCCAGTGCTTGACTTTACAGTGTTTTCCTTGGCAACTTTTATACCAAAATGCAGTAGGCAGAAGTGTCTGGAGTCCTGCCTGCTATTGGTAACCTATGCTTGGTGTTCTTTTTGACACTTCCTCTCCTTGGCAAAACCCACCCAGAAACTAGAGGGCAACTGAGGATTTGGATAATGTGGTCTTTAGAAATAAGGGAAGACAGAAGTACGAAGAAAGTCTAAACAGAGTTTAGGTTTATGTATTAAAGTGAAAAATGAAAAAAAAAATTTTTTTAAAGTGAAAAATGACCAAATGCCTAGTGCTTTAATGTTTCTGATATAAATACCTTTAAATTAAAATCTCTTTGGAATTGTAGAGACAGCTATTTGTGTTTTGAGTAATTGAAGTCATAAAAATGATAAAATATTAATTTATAAAAATATGAAATTAGAATAACTCAACTTTTCAAGACTTTGTATTTTTTAAATATGCATTTTTTGAAATGTGAAAATTGGGATTATTTAATCTAGAAAAAAATCAATTCATTTTCGAGGGCCTACCTCAAATATTACTTCCATGAATTTTCCTCTAGACAAATTTCAGTGTTTACATAACACCATTCATACTTCTGTCATACCACTTATATTCAGTAATAGCTAGTTATTTTTATTGATAATGTTAAAAGCAGTTCCCACTTACTATTTACTATGTGCCAACCCACTATATTAAGTCCTTTATATACATTATTATATTATATCCTTACAATAATCCTCCAAAGTATAGATACTGTTGCTTGGTGCTTAGGATCCCTCAGTAGGCAGAACAAGTTCCACAAAGGCTAGAGATCTTTATATGCTGGTATTAATATTTCAGCGCCATTTTGTTGTTGTTGTTAGTATCCCCTAGTTACTCTTTCAGTTGAGTACTTTTTATATGTTTTAACCATTTAGCTTTTTTTCTATGAAGCTCCTGATGTTTTGCCCATTTTTCTATTGGATTGTCCCTCTACTTATTATTGATGTAGGGGAATTCTATATATGTCTTTGGATATGTGCTCATTGTAATGTGTTACAAATGACTTCTCCCATTCTGCGGCATATTTAGGCTGAAGTGTTGTCAAGAACAAGTCCTATCTGGATAGGCAAAGATAAAATATTTCTAGTCAGGGGAAAGAATAAACAAGGTTTAAGGAAGGAAAATAATTCACAATGAAATAGTTGAGTAGTTTGTTTGGACTGAAGTTCATTGAAGTGAACCAGTGGAAGGTAAGACTGAAAATTTCAAACTATATAACTTCAGAGAAGCTCTAGAAAATAGCAAAAATACACCTCAAGAGAATATCTTCTTTTAAATCAGTACTCACTTCCCTTCTGTTCAGGACAACCTGTTTAGACAACCTAAAAGGAACTTTGGGAACTATTTTGCCTCTCTTTATAGCTGGCACTAGGCTCCCATTCCTCTGCCAGGGGAAAAAAATCTCCTTTTCCTAAAGTGTGCCAGTATACTGCCTTGTGAAAGTTGTATCTTAGAACTAGAACTAAGAACTATAGATAAACTTCATCTTGTCTATGAAGAGCTCTAGATTTCTAAGAGAGAGCTACTGGATATTAAAGTTAAAGCACCTCATATAGCTGCTCTTCGTTTCCTGGTGTTTCTCATGATAAAATCTTCCCCTGATGATTTGGAGCTTTGATTTCCCGAGACTTGTATTCCCTCATGGAACTTGTAGACTTGTAGATGTTTGCAGGGCTTTTTGGTTTTATCATCCCTCTGGTCTCAGCCTCCAACTTACTACTTATGCACCAATGTGAAATGAATCCATTCTGATCCCTACTGAGACTATTCTGGATTTGTTTTTGATGGTCTTTCCTGGATCTTGTGGATTTACCTCTCTCACCATTAATCAGGCAGAAATATTTCTGTGGTGTCTGTATTTAATTCTGTATCATCAAAATTTGATTTGGTTGCAAGTGCCTGGAAATAATAGTGGCTTATGAAGCTAGAATTCTGTTATTATCTCACATAAATAAAGGCAGTCCAGGGGTGCTGTGGCAGCTCCGTGATAATCTAGGATACAGCCTTCTTTCATCCATTTGTTTTCCTTCTTTATCCAAGATCTGCTCCAGGAAGAATGTCTACATTTCCAGCAAGCAGGAATGGAAGTTTTCGAGAAGGACATTTCCCCTGTCCCCGAAGGGCTTCTCAGAAGTTGCACATACCACCACCCTTCTTATTATCTTAAAAGCCAGCACTTAAGAGAGGCTTAGAAATAAGTCCAGCTAAAAATAGGAACTCCTGATCCTAGAGAACAAAGGGAGAATGGATGTTGGGGGGAAACATTGATCTCTGCTGCATAAACCTTTTCTGTTGTGACTGAAATACTTTTCTGAGATGGTAAAGGAGAAAAGCCTAGAATAATATGAAGTATATAACCAATTTAAAGTAGATTTTTATCAGAATGAGCTCATAATTTTATATTCTGAATTCTTGACTAATTGAAACATTTTTACATTGGTCTAGAAAGGTAGAAATTAACTTTTAAGTTATTCATTATTTTTTTAAAGATTTTTAAAATTATTTATTTATTTGACAGACAGAGATCACAAGTAGGCAGAGAGAGGAGGAAGCAGGCTCCCTGCTGAGCAGAGAGCCCGATGTGGGGCTTGATCCCAGGACCCTGGGATCATGACCTGCGCCAAAGGCAGAGGCTTTAACCCACTGAGCCACCCAGGCACCCCAAAGTTATTCATAATTTTTACTAACTGTTGTCAGGTTGACTTATTTACTAAACATAGATCTAATGTTTTGTCAAAATTTTAAATATAGCAAATGCCATTGAGCATTGTAAATATTAAGGAAATATGTGCTTTTTATCTTTGTAGAAGATAAATATATTTAACCAACTATTAACAATAATTTACAGGAGTGCCTGGGTGGCTCAATCAACTGAGCATCCAACTCTTGGTTTTGGCTCAGGTAAGGATCTTGGAGTTGTGGGATCGGGTCCCATGTTGGGCTCTGTGTCAGTATGGAGTCTGCTTGTCCTTCTCCCTCTGTTTCCCCACCCCCCAAAATAAATGAATACATAAATACATAAATAAATAAAATCTTAAAAACAAGTAATCTACAGAAAATATTTTACCAATAGGTGACATACAAACTCTTGGGTAGAATGAATTCAAATATATGGAAATTAAATGATATCTAGAATGATTTTAGTTTACTGAAAATTAGCTGATATAGTATGCAATAGGTAGAATCCCATAGACACTGCAGATGAAAAAAATTCTCTTCTTCACAGCAGAGGTTGAGGAAAATGTATTTAACATAATTATTTTCATTATTTAAAATAATTATTTTCACTATTTAAAATGGTTTACTTTAAAAAAGCTAGTGTGTAAGACCGTAAGTGATATAATCATTTTTTCCTTCATAGGCAAGAAGTTTGATCGCTGTAGGACTGGGTGTTGCGGCTCTTGCATTTGCAGGTAAGATAAATAAAGAAAACTTATCAATAAATGTTGCAGGAGAAATATTTTCAAATAGTTTCTCTAGTGATTCATGAGGAGACCCTCTGTATTCTGAGGTTTGGGTTTTAAGACCTACATTCTCATTTTTCCTCCATGTATAGTCACTGAACATTTGTCAGTGTAGCAAAAACTAGGTAAACCATGTAGTAAAGAAAATTAACAGAGTAGAAGTTAGGAAAACTAGCCCTAATAGTAGTTGACCTTCCTGGCTTTTTTTTTCTTTTTTTTTGTTTTTAGTTTGAGCTATAGTATACTTTAAAGAAATTCTTTAATAATAAGCAGTGTAAATGATATAGGATTCCTTTAATCTCCCATGTTGATTTTTTTTTTCCTTGCAGGATTAGATTACACATTTCCTGAGCTGTTGCATGTTCTGATGAGCATAGTTCCCTGTAATGTATTAGTAACTTCATTTTTAACACATTGCTGTAATTTCTTTGATAAACTCAGGAGAATTTCTTTTACTGCCCAAATCACCAAAGAATAGGTATAAATATTTAAAGCAAAATTGCTTTATCTTCCAGGCATTAACTTATAGTTTTAAATTGCATAGCTATTTCCTAATCATATGTTCTCTGAGAACATCTCCTTGTTGATAAAGATTTACATTTTTTGTTTTAGCATTTGTATCTCAAGTTCCATGGATTTGATTTTGCTTCTTGGATCTTCTTTTTAAGTGAAGCTATATACCATTGTGGCATATATCCAGTAAAAAAATGATACATAAAAAATTGTTGTTTCGTTTTATATGGTACTTAATTTCACACAACAACTCTCTTTTAAAGCACCTTAACAATAAATGCTTTAAAATCAAGAAGATCAGTGGTTCAGATTCTCTTGGTCTTTATGATATCAGGGTCTTGTGTCTTGGCATTATAACTATACTGACGTTTCATGAGGAGACTCTAATGTCCAGAAAGGAATTCTGACAAACTTGCCCATAAACATGAAACAATTGTAGTTCTAACTGTTATAGTATTAACTATTATTGACATAGTTATTTTAAAATTCAAATGTAAGATTTTTATTTGAAATTAAAGAAAGATGCTGTACTTCTGCCAGATTCTTCTTTCTAAAATGAGAAGAACTGGCATGTGTATTATATATATACCACACTGTTGCCAAGTTCTTATTACTAATTTGAATATTAAGTAGCAGGCAGATCTCTTCCAGAGCCAAATATAACTGAACAATAGAATTTAGGAGAAAGTACACTTAAACTTGTTGGAACTAGATCTTCTGGTTTATGATTCAAGTAAACCTCCAGATGTCACTTGTTGAAGGCCTTACTTGCTGTTTTCATTGAGACTGCCTGATTGTATGTGCTTTTAAAGGAATTCCGAAGTAATTTAAAAGGTATGCTTTGTACTATTATAGAATCAGATGAAAGTTCAAGATGGGATCAGGAGGGAGACAAACCATAAGAGAGTCCTAATCTCACAAAACAAACTTAGGGTTGCTGGAGGGAGAGGGGTTTGGAGAGGGTGGTGGGGTTATGGACATTGGGAAGGGTATGTGCTATGGTGAGTGCTATGAAGTGTGTAAACCTGGCAATTCACAGACCTGTACCCCTGGGGATAAAAATACATTATATGTTTATAAAAAAATAAAAAATTTTAAAAAATCTCTAGGATAAGAGATTTAAAGGAGTTAGGCTTTCACTTATTTTAGTTATTTAATTTCACTTGTTTAATTTATTTAATGTTATCCTTGATCTCGAGAATTTTTTTATCTTCTGCTTGGGTGGACTACTTCCCATTTTCCATTTATAGCATCCTGTTTTTCATTTTTAAATGTTGTTTGCCAGGAATAACAGTATGGTTAGACGGTAACTTTTTCTAAAAGATGTATATAATTATACTCTCCCAGTGGAAATCTTGATTTGCAAAGAAGGTTATGGCTGGAAATGAATAAAGTCCAGAGTGTCATAATGGGTTTTCTAGCAAGACTTTTGGGAAGAAAGACAATACTGTTAGTAGATCTATATGCTGATTAGGGCACAAAAGGTAAATTGGCCAGGTAATATTTTATTTTTGTTTTATACCCTTGAAACAGTTTGGAACCTGTTTTGCTATTGAAGACTCAGAGGAGTTTTAATTAATAGGATACCCAAGAAAAGAAAGCACCAAAATAAAATATGTTCTTAGGAGAATAGTCATCCTCAGTGAGAAATTGACAGAAAACATCTTTGGTGAATATTTTTTACATAACTGCTTTTTTACTTTAGAGGTAACGCCATTAAAATTATTCCTGTGTTGTACAAATCATAAGTAATTTTTGTTTTCTATATATTTCAAAGTGATTATCACTGAGAAAACCAGTACAAATAACCAGATGTGTGAATATACATACGTGAGAGGACTTTATCTATAGTTTGTGGCAGAAAGAGTACTAGGATATTATTTTTTTGTTACCTAGTATATTGTATATGTGTGAGATACATAAACATTGATATTTTCTAATCTTATAATCATGAATTAGAACTTGATAAATTTAGGAACTACTTTAATTATGTTAAAATGAAATGCTTCCTCTATTTAATAAATTAGAATTTGAAAATAATAGGACTTTCCAACCAGAGAAAGTAAATTATCGTATGGTTTCACTTACTTGTGGAGCATAAGGAATAACATGGAGGACATTAGGAGAAGGAAAGGAAAAGTGAATTGAGGTAAATCGGAGGGGGAGATGAACCATGAGAGACTGTGGACTCTGAGAAACAAACTGAGGTTTTGGAGGGAGGAGGGTGGGGTGGTAGGTATTAAGGAGGGCATGAATTACATAGAGCACTGGGTATAGTGGATAAACAATGAATCTTGGAACACTGAAAAAATAAAATTTAATAAAAGAAAAAATAGAGGACTTTCTAGTAGATTTTGAAATGATTGTTTGAAATAACATAAAAGGAAGAAGCTATCAGTAAATATTGTGGTTAGTACCTTGTGGGTATTGTGTTTGATTACAGAAAATATATTTGCTTTTATTCCTGTTATCATTTAGGTCGCTATATGTTTCAGATCTGGAAGCCTCTAGAACAAGTAATCACAGAAACAGCAAAGAAGATTTCCACTCCTGTGAGTTTAAGATGGTTTTAGTTAGAAGGATCATTTTGATTTTTGTTTATATGCCATATTTGATAGTAATTCAGAAAATGTCTTGGATTTTCCAACATTTGTAGTTTTCTTCATTTTATCCTTGGACAGTTTAATTTATTGATTTTTTTAGTTTCTTGGTCACATTATTTTTATTTCTAACCTCATTCCTGTTTTGACATCTAATTACTATATTCCTTTTAGTAGTATCACACTAACTTTGAGGTAATTTATTGTTTTTGTTGAATTAATACTAATTTATTCTTGCAGTGATTTTCTATACTAATCCCTGTGGTAGAAGCTGGGTATAGTTAATGAACAAAACAGATATGGTCCCTCCCCTGATGGAGCTTATTACCCAGGAGTTTATTTCATCCTAAAATTTGAAATGGGTCCCCTTATACCACCACCTGGTCATCTAAAACACAAAATTAGAAGATTCCAGTTCTGAAATCTGTATGATTTCTACATTCATCTACAGGCATTATTGTGACTTTCTGAGCTGAATATAAGTGAAGAATGAGTGATAGTAGGTACCTGAAAAGCTACAGTGTAGTGAACTGGTTTGTAACCATTGGACATAATGCAAAGAAAACTCACTGAAGCGTTATAGCGTAAGCATTGACTTCTGGGCAGTAGAAGTGGATCAGCTTGGGATAGATCAACTTGGCTTGCAGTAATCTGAGAATGAATGGTTTGTTTTAGCAAAGTCATTACAGGCTTGTGAGGCTTAGTTAGTCATGAACAATGACCACACTTTGAAAGGATGACAAACTGACAAGTAATTAAACTCAGGTTCAGAAGAAGTGCAAGTGATTTTGCAGACCTAGAAATGCATGTCTGTGATTAGAGGGAACATGTTTTTTTTTGGGGGGGGGTTCCTTCTGTTTTCCTATTTATATTTTATTTGGCTGCAGTATTAATAGGCATTTAGCATTCATTCAGTAAATATTCATTAAACTCCTACTACATGCCAGACGTTATTGTGGGGAGTGGGCTATGGTCAGGGACCATACAAATACGTTGCCCTTAGGAGCATACATTTTAGTGGACACAGGCAATTTACAAGTAAATAAGTAAAATGCATAATATGTAGAAGTGTTGACTGCTTTTAAGAAAGCAGGGTAAGAGGTTAAAGAATAATTGCAGTGAGGAATCTATGTTAGATGGATCAGGGAAGACCTTTATGAGAAGATGAGGGACTTGGCCAGGTGAATCTTTCCAAGCAGTGAGAACCCTGCAGAGGTCCTGAGGTGGAAATGAGCTTTGCCGTAAGAATAACTCCAGAGGAGTATGCAAAGATAATAGTGGTAGAGAAGGGCCTAGATCATTTAAAGCCCCATAGATTATAGATTAAAAACTGAAAATTTTACTTACAGTGTAATGGAAGGAAAGCTTTTGGAAGGTTTTAACCATGGAGGCAATGTGATTTGCATTTTAGATTATCACTTTGCCTGCGGTGGAGTGTAGACAAGAATGAGCCAGAGTAAAAGCTATCAGTCCAGTTAAGAGGGTATTGAGATAGTGCAGGTAATAGATAATGGTGGCTTGAAATCCAGGAATGGAAATAGTAGCATAGTTCTTTAATGGATTGTTATTTTTTTCTATATGTTTATAAATAACGAATGGAGAAAATTTCAGAAATTATTTCTCTTCTGTTAAGGTGATCTTCAATAGATATATTTATATTGTAAATAAAAGATTCACAGGTTTTGTAGAACTACATCATTTAACATACAGGAAGAGAGAGCAAGAAAATGAGGAAATTTTCCCTGCTCTGTGGAGGCCCACGGATAAGGTGGAATAATTTAAGAGATTGTCATGGGTATATTGAACTTGGTACCTGCATTTCTTAAGGAGAGAGAAATGATGTATTCTTCTTATCCTTCACCTTTGTGGGCCTGAGGTAAGGAACACTTATACAAATCTGCCCCCCCCCCCGCCCAACAAAGTACTATTCCTACAATTTGTAGTGAAAATATTTCGTAGAACATCTTTATCATCATCACGGCCATCAGAATTATACCTCTGTGAAGATAAGAGTGTCTTAAACAGTTCTTTAAATATTAATAATTCTAGGGAAACTGAGAAATAAATATATACATACTTTCTCTTGGTAGTAATGATTTCAAATTGTCAAACTTCACAAAACACGGCATTTACAGTGTTTTGATGTTGTAAGTATGGTTCATTATGAAACCAAATAGAGTTGCTAAAAAATGCAAATTATAATCATGGGCCACTAAATCTCTGTGACTCAAAAGAAAGCCTTCAAGGTTCAAGTTTCTGTGAAGTTTGCTTTCTCTGTGCTTTAACATCATCTTGTTCTTAAATCTCATCTTTGTTTTTTCATACCTTTTTCCCTCCATTTTTCTGGAATACTGCCTGGAGTAATTTTTTTCATATGGGATGTATGGATGGTAAATGTCTTAAGTTCTCTGCTAACAACTTGTTTCTTTTGCTCTCACCATCAATCCTCAGCTTTGGAATCTGATGGAGCCAGTATGAGAGGAGTATAGAAATCTCTGCTCAGGGAGCTCCTGGCTGGCTCAGTCAGTGGAGCCTGCTGCAACTCTCGATCTTGGGTCTTGAGTTTGAGCCCCACACTGGGGGTAGAGATTACTTAAAAAAAAAAAAAAATCTCTGCTCAGATTGAATGAACCTCAGTGGCCATGTACATGCTTTCTTAGCCACATTTTCTGGTACACTCAAGGCTCTCAGCCAGAATGTCTGATGTTCTTATTCTTCTTACTCCTTTGTAAGGTGCCTGTTTTAGTTTTCTTTTGTTGTTTGTGTTTTATGCTTTGGGGTTTTTTTTTTTTGGTGATTTTTGGTTGTTTTTTTAACTCTGGAAGTTTTGGGGGGTTCTCTTTATTATTGATGTTCTGAAATTTCACAGGTCTTCTTAGTGAGACTTAAGTGAAAATTGCCTTTTATTTTAGAAGATTCTCTTAGACTGTTTTTTAATTTTTCCTTCCATTGTCTCTCTTCTCTGTTCCTGGAGCTCTTATTAGAGACACATTGGACCTCTAAGTATGTCCTTTATGTCTCTGAACATTTTCTATTTTACATCTTCTTATCTTTTTGTTTTGCGTTCCACAGTATTTCCACAGCTTATTTTCCAGATCATCAGATTGGTTTTTAGCAGTGACCAATTTCTTATTTAGTCCATCTGCTTATATCAGTAATATTTTAATATCTGAAAATTTTCTTATTTCTTTTTCATAGCAACTTACACTTTTATGGATATAAGATACTAATTCAAATTTTGACAAATCCTCTTCTGGTTGCTGGATTTATTTCTTTCCTCCAAAAGCCAGTTGTTATTTGTTCATCTTTGTTCTGCTTTTCCCCCGTGATACTGGATTTGTTCAAATGTCTGGTAATCCTTGGTTTTTCGTTTATGTTTGTGAGAACTAAGTTGATTAATATAAGTGGGCTTCCCCAACAGTTTGGTAGACTCACTTCAATAATTTTATTGAATGAGAAGGTTGATAGTGGGCCATGAATAGGTAGATGGGATATATCAATAGCATGTCTTCCCAAGCAAGGAGCCAAGAGGCAGGCTTGGAACCTCCAGAGAGAGGTTGAGGAGACATTGAGTACTATGTATATCTTATTCATTGGCATAACTGTGTCCCTCTCTGGCCTTGTGGGTTCTGATATGTGATCTGCTAGTACTCTACTTTGCTTCTCTTGGGACCTACCCCCCACAATGAGATACATCCCAGGACATGCAGTTGTCTTTCTTAGCCTATGGGCAAAATGACAGGTGGTAGGCCCGTTAAGCTCTGTGTTACTGAGGTTAGAAATTGTCATTTCTGCTGTCGTAGTTTAATTAGTTATCCTGATGTTATTGTATGGTTGATTCTAAAGGTATATTTTTCTTTTTAATTTCCTGAAAAGGGTTTTCTTCTTTCCTCTGGTATTTAAGGCTGTAGTGATTTTTCCATATGTGCAAGTCTTACCTGTTTACAGCCTTTCAGTATTTATCTTTAAAGTTTTTGGTTTGCTACTTGTATCATCTCTCGTTTTCTAGGGCTATAATGGGCTTTCCTTTTAAAAACATCTCTCTTTAAAAACAAAAAACAAAAAAACCTCTCTTCTCATTTCAGAGGTACTTTAGAAAGCAAGAGAGTTTTTTTATGCAATCTTCTGTTTTGAACCAGTACTTTTTTGCTTGATTTTTAATATGTTAGTATGTTATTAACTCAGCTAATGTTTACCCCTATTTTTTCCCCCTAGGGGGGAAAACCTAAGTCATTCATCTTCTTTTAAGACTTTTTACTTTACTATTTGTGAAAACGTCCTTTTATTTGAATATAATTTTTTTAAAATTTGACTTCCTTTGTCTCAAGGTTAAGTGAAATTCATAGAAACAGCACAAATTAAAATCATCCCTCTGTGGCTCTCTAAGTAAAATAGATTATTGTAAATGATAGGAATTTATAGTTTATGGTAAATGTGTTTCTTCTCTTAAGATTATGGAATGATATAGTTCTTTGTTGTCTGGAGAGTTTTTGTATATCTAGCTCTTGGCTGAGTAAATTTTATAATGAAGATTTTGTTTAACTTGATTCATTTCATATTTCCTTTGATAATATATAGCACTATAGTATTTAATGATAATTTTAGATGGAAAATGATTTTGAGGTATGTTTATATATATACTCAATGAATAGAATAACACAAAATAATAATTTGTAAGGTTCAGGGTATATTTCAAATAGACAGCAGCATAAAAGTAGTGGAATCATACTGCTTTTGTTCTTAGAAATTCTATTAGAAAGGTATAACCAAAAAAAAAAAGTTCTAATCATCCACTATTTGATGGAGTTGTTCTATAGTTGTTCCTTATAGATAGATACACACATGCTCACTTATTCTTCAGGAGGTCCGTGTTTTAGGGTATGAGCCTTATCCAAATGCTGGATTTTAAGTTCTGGGTCTCCTTTTCCACCTGGGCAAAACTGAAAGTAAACAACTGCTCAGATATGATTCGCCATTAGGGTTAATGAGCATTGTGACTAGTGGGAGTGACACTTCCTGAAACATCAATTTATCTGTTTGTTATGTTGAAATTTTGGAGCTCCCCAAGCTAAATAAATACTTACAGAAATGTCAGGGAGGAAGGTATGCATCTAGGAAAAACTTTAGTCTGCTGAGAGAAAACTTAAAATCATCTGTTATTTCTCTGTTAAATCTCCTAGTCCTTTATATATTCCCCTCTGTGTGTGTGGAAGTGTATGTGTGTGCATGTGTATAATTTGTCCAGGTTACTATGTGTACTTAAATAATTTGATTCTCTTCCTCCCGTCACAATTTGGAGAAGGGTATTGTTTTTAGTTTTCTTTCTAGATTACAAATTACTTGAAACTTGAAATAGTATGTCATATTCCTCCCAGCATTGGTACATTAATAGATTAGCATCTCTGTGATGAAGAACTGAACTTGACCTGTCTCATTTGAAATGTTCCTGGCTTTACTAGGTGCTGAAGTGCTTGTTACGTGAATTAATTGCCAGCGAATTCTTACCAAGTAGAAATTTATCACAAGCTGTTCGAAGACAACAGCTTATATAAATGACCAGATCTGGCTCATTTTTTAAGTTCTACTAATTTCCTTGGTCTTTTATTTAGTTCTCCTTTTTAAAAAATTATACAGGTAGCCTGTGTTCATTTTTGAAAATTTAGAAAGTAAAAATAAACATAAGAAAAAAAATTATTCATGATATCACCAACCAAAAATAACATTTTAGTGTATATACTTTCTGATGTTATTTTATGTAAACATACACTTACTTATTTTTCCTTACAAAAATAGAGGTTCATGTTTTAAAAACATATATGCAATACAGTCACTGATGCATTTTTTTCCTTCTAAAAGTTGAGTTCATGCATCCTGTTTCTTTGTTAAGAACTCTTAAAGCATTGTCTGTACTGCTGTCTCCCATTCCTTCCATCCTGTTCTCTCTTAAATCCACCCTAATCAGACTCTCACTCCCACTCCCTGCAGCTCTTGTCAAAGAGTTTGACCTCTTTGATAAATCCAACAGCCAGGTGTCAGCTCAGTTCTGATATAACCTATCAGAAGTGTTTGAAACTGTTTTTCCCTCCCTTACTTTTGGTGTC
Organism: Neogale vison; assembly: GCF_020171115.1. Taxonomy (NCBI): domain Eukaryota; kingdom Metazoa; phylum Chordata; class Mammalia; order Carnivora; family Mustelidae; genus Neogale; species Neogale vison. Next base: position 112,807,588 of record NC_058095.1, on the reverse strand, counting down.
TGCACTGCTAGGCCTCCTCAGTCTGCTTACTGACTTAGCTCCATTTCTCTATCCCTCAAACTTGCAATCTCTAGGGCTCAGTCTTTGGACTTTTTTCTCTTCTCTCACTCCGTAGGTGATCTCACCCAGTGTCATGCCTTAGCAGCCATTCCACAGGGGGCCCACACTTAGGAAGCTTCAGATAGTTCTGCAGAAGATCTCATAAGAATCCCTGGATTTAAATGTCAAAACGGCAACCCTCTTGGGTCCCCTCCCTCTTTGGGAGCTTTGTACTACCGCTCAATAAAGTTCCCCTTGCTGCCCACCGCTCTTCGTCTGGTCTACCTCTTCATTCTCTGAAGCAGCGTGACCAAGAACTGCGGCACTAAAGGAATAGAAATCCTGCAACAGTAGTTCATTAGGAAGTGCTCTTAGGATCCGCAGCTCCAGAAGGGAAGAGAGGGGAGAAAGGCAGAGGGACAATTTAGGCTGCAGTACGGTCATAACAAAGGCCTCAGTCAACCTAATACCAAGCTCTGAAGCTCCTCTGGCTCATTGTGGTTGTCCCAGATTGGGGCAAGGAGCCATGAGACTAAACGAGATCACCTGGTCAGTGAACTATAGATATGAAGTTGAAGGACTGAGCTCTAGAGAACTACAATGTTTATACCCCCATATCAACGAGTCATTACATAGAGACTGCTCTGGAAAAGGGACCTGGACTTGACTTTCTTCAGCCAAGGCAATTCCTAAAGAGTCTGACAGCTGACTGCTATCTGCCAGTGATAGCCCCAGCACCCAAAGTGTTAAGTCCTTCACTTCTAAAGGGGAAGCTGCACAGTGTATAGTGTGTTTAGTACATCATCGTCAATCCTTCTCTTTCTCGTATCCTTTATTTATAATCTACCAAGAAAACGTTAGTGTTGCTTTCAGTATACATCTAGAATCAGATCACTTTTAAACTAGCTCTGCTCTTACCATGTTCGCACAAACCACTATCATCTCTTGACTAGATTATTGTTGTGTCCTCTTGGCTGGTCTCCTGCTTGCCTCTTGCACCTTTCTTTCTATTTCCCACATAACGTTTAGAGTAATCCTTTCAAAATATAGTCAGATGACATTACTCAGTGCTCTGAGAATAAACTCCTAAATTATTTCTGTTGCTTACAGCCTTGCTCCACCATTCTGGCCCAGTTGCCTCTCTGATTCTGCTCTCTTTCTTGCTCATGCCTTTCCAGCCACCTTTCAGTGACCTTGCAGTCCTTTGCTGGTCTCCCTTGGCCTGTCTGTCTGCTCTCCTGATGTCCACCCCACTTGGTCAGTTCCTTTTCTTCCTTCTTTATCAGCCAGTCCAGGAGGTAAAAAAGATGTGTGTCCTATCAACATTAGTGACTTAGCAAGGTTAGCCAAAGAGAGAATTGCTGCAGAGCTTAGGAAAAGTTCAAGCCTTTTGCTTCTACTGATTTATTTTAATTCTGTTATATCTTAGTGTAGAAAAATTAATGTATTTGAAAGTGAAAAAATTGTTAATTTTTTTAAGTTCATTTTGGTCATAGTTTCTTGTAAAGGCTCATTGTTTAGTTCTCCTCCCTCCACAGATTCAAGTTGACTTCTGGTAAAATGCATAAGCTATGATGGGATTGAGGTCATGCCACCTCATACATGGAACTAATTATTTCATGCTCTTTCTTTCCTGTACAGAGCCTTTCATCCTACTATAAAGGAGGATTTGAACAGAAAATGAGTAGGCGAGAAGCTAGTCTTATTTTGGGTATAAGGTAGGTGTGCTGCATAAGTATTATTTTGTTCTGTGGCCAAGCTTGTTTTGAAAAAAATGAGAAAACATTACAGTAAAGTTATCCTTATATTTTAAGTTATGAATAGGAGGCAGAGGAGAAAATACAAAAATTTTACATTTTAAAACCTCAAATCTAAAAATATATCCTATTCCGCTAAAAATATCAGGCATGACGTAATATGTCTTTATTTATTTATTTATTTTTAAAGTGTTTTTTTATTTTTTATTTTATTTGACAGAGAGATTACAAGTTGGCAGAAAGGCAGGTAGGGGTGGTGGAGAACAGGCTCCTCCCAGAGCAGAGAGCCTGACACAGGGCTCGATCCCAGGATCCCGAGATCATGACCTGAGCCTAAGGCAGAGGCTCAACTCACTGAGCCACCCAGGAGCCCCGTGATTTGTCTTTATTAACAAGGAACTCTGAATACTAATTTCACAGCAATTATCAAAATATCCCTTATTGTGACACTGAATTTTTTTTGGATTTTTTAGTTTCATAATTTGAAATCTATCATTTTTCTGTTATAATATGGGATCTGTCTCACAATTCTTTTTCCATAATTTGACATATAGTATTTTTTTTTTTAAAGATTTTATTTATTTATTTGAGAGAGAGACAGTGAGAGAGAGCATGAGCAAGGAGAAGGTCAGAGGGAGAAGCAGACTCCCCATGGAGCTGGAGTCCGATGTGGGACTCGATCCCGGGACTCCAGGATCATGACCTGAGCCGAAAGCAGTTGTCCAACCAACTGAGCCACCCAGGCGCCCCGACATATAGTATTTTTTATTATAATTGTTTCACCTTAGTAATCTGTTTATTGTGTAACTTTGGACAGTGTAGGAGAAAGTTAATGTTGTGTGATTGCTCTGTGATATTTTCTTAACTTTTAGTATTAAGTGATGTCCCTGCTATAGATTTGCCAGTTGCTAATATTCATTTGTTTACCTTATGATCCTTTAGAACTCACTTAAATTTTTGTGGGGGTTGGTTACAGTATGTCATCTACAGCAGATCTTCTGATAATTTAATCAAACAAGCAAAATAGGTCATAAAGCCCTATGTTGAGATAGTCTTTTAAATCTCTTGTAGATCAGCATGTTTTTAAGACCAAAACATTTAATTATTTCTTTTGACTTAGCAAGAAAGCCAAAGAGGTGGAAAGCAATGGAAACAGCTCTTTCAGCTTGGTGCTTTATTAAATAAGAGATGAATTATCTCACTGGGAATAGGTTTTAGGTAGGGGAAACCAAATTAGGAAGTTGGCTATATTGCTGATTATTATTTGCTTTACTATTATTCAGGATGGCATTTTTATTTTTCCTGAACTTTTATTGGACCCCCATACCATCCATTCATAGTCTTGAAATGTGAATATGAAACTTACTTTAAAACTGAACGTAAAGGTTTTTGAGAATATTAGTTAATATCATCCAAGCCAGTTCTGTTGAAACAGATAATTAGGACTTAAGATTTATGGTTATAAAGGTTTATCCTGTTGAACTAGAAGCTATAGAAAATTTTACAAGGATAATTTGCTGATTAATATGAAGAGTATATCCTCTAATAACAGGTGAGGATGAGTATGAATACTGGTTTTACCATTTACTAGCTATGTAACCTCAATGTCATTATTTGTAAAATAGAGATAAAATAGAGTTTCTATTGCCTAGAATTGTTGTGAGGTTTAGTACATATATAATACATGCATTCTTTGAAAGATTTTCTTTATTTATTTGACAGAGAGAGAAAGAGAGAGAGAGAGTAGGAACACAAGCAGGGGGAATGGGAGAGGGAAAGCAGACCCCCTGCCAAGCAGAGCGCCTGATGTGGGGCTCGATCCCAGGACCCCAGGATCATGACCTGAGCCGAAGGCAGACGCTTAATGACTAAACCACCCAGGTGTCCCAATACATAACATTCTTAGTATAAACATGGCACTTAGTATAAACATGGCACTTAGTAACTACTCAACAAATACCAACTGAACCAAACAGATCCTTCTCCTGGTTCTGTCACTGAAGCACCGCATTGTATGAGCCTCGTCAAGTTATTTTTAGCTCTTCTGCCCTTCAGTTTTGATAGAATTAGTACAATTTAGCCTTGCTGAAATAATATAAAATGATAGGATACCTTTTTATAAAAGTACCAACCAAACAACAGGTGCGAAATAAATGTTGGTTCCTCTTTCTTCCCATCGATATCACCAATGCAGAAGCTAAATATTTACCCTTACTTAACACATTAAATAGAAAGGTAAGCTTTATTTGCTTTCTTCTAGCCCTTTCAATCAGGTAGTATTGTATTTTGAGAAGATTCTTTAAAATATGAATACATTGCCATGGCTCCATTCTCTTGCATTTCTTACTTCCTCTAATCTATCTAGTTCAGTGGTTGACAGACCTCATAGTACATAAAGCTTTATGGACTTTCATGTACAAAACCACGTGTACTGTTCTTTATAGGCAATGTAAGTGATTATCAAGGATAATCTATCAGGTGTAATTATCAAGGATAATATTCAAATGTTGTCCCATATGCTAAATTAAAGTTTAACATCCAGAATAAGATACAACCTACCATGTAAACCGCCCCCCACCAAACACACAGAATGCAGATTTGGATTTTACTGGACTTACAACTTAATTATGTAGTGGTCCACTTTAAGAAATGTTTTTTAAAGCTCCTCTTTTTCTACTTTAACATTTTCTGTAATAACAGTAATGCCTTTGAGTGTTAGTATTTACTAATATAGAGCCATTATTCTTTGAAGGAGTTTGCCTTTTTAATAGCCATTTTCTTTTGGAGGGTGCATAAAATGCATTAAGCCCTATTGTGTATTCAATACTAGATACTACTTTTTTTTAAGATTTTATTTATTTATTTGACAGAGAGAGAGAGACAGCAAGAGAGGGAACACAAAAGGGGGAGTGGGACAGCCTTCCCGCTGAGCAGGGAGCCCGATGTGGGGCTCGATCCCACATAGTTTCTGCTCTATAGTTTAGTGTCTACCTAAGGAGACATATCAAATATATACAGAACAACTAGAAAACATAACTAATAAAGGAAAGCAGTACTACAGAGCACCACAAAAGAGAATGATAAATGTATATTTACTACAAGAAACTAAACATACTAGAATTTTAAAAAATAATGTATTTTTCATTTCTTAGTGGGCAGTAAAACAATAAAGTCTTCATAGCCCTGGTGTAGTGTTTAGTGACTTCTTTTTCAAACTTAGTAGTCTTTAGAATCAGAGAGTGTCTTGATTGGTTATCTGGGAAGTATCTGCAAACCAGTAAAGTAAGTTTGAAATGGTTTCCCAGATGACTTTCATAAACAGCCAAAAGGAATACCCTACTAGTCCTTACAGAAAAAGGCTTTTTTAATTATTTTTTTGGAACGAACTAAACTTTTTTATTATTCAAAAATGTTTTTTAATTTAAAAATTTTCCTTTCATTTTTTTGAGATATAATTTACGTATAACGTTGTATATATTTATTTTTAAAGATTTTATTTATTTATTTGACAGACAGAGATCACAAGTAGGCAGAGAGGCAGGCAGAGAGAGAGGGGGAAGCAGGTTCCCTGCTGAGCAGAGAGCCCGATACGGGGCTTGATCCCCAGACCCTGGGATCATGACCCAAGCCAAAGGCAGAGGCTTTAACCCATTGAGCCACCCAGATACCTCTAACGTTGTATATTTAAGATGAATTACATAGTGATTTGATATATGTATAATATGTATAGATTGCAAAATGATTGCTACAAAAACTTTAGTTAACAGCCTTCACCTCACAGTGTTACAGATTTGTTTTTTCTTATGATGAGAACTTTTAAGATCTACTCTTTCAGCAACTTTCAAACATGAAGTACAGCATTGTTAACTGTAGTCACTATGCTGTGCATTCCATCCCCAGGACTCACTCATAACTGTAAGCTGGACCTTTTGACTACCTTCACCTATTTCCCCTGCCGTCCTACTCTTGCCTCTGGCAACCACCAGTCTGTTCTCGGTTTCTGTGTTTTGCTTTTTCAGATTTCCCGTATATATGAGATCATACAGCATTTGTCTTTCTCTCTCTCTCTGACTTATTTCACTTAGCGTAATGCTCTCAAGGCCCGTTCATGTTGTCAACAAATAGCAAGATTTTCTTCTTTTTTAGTTGATGGACACAGATAGTTTCCATGTCTTGGGTATTGTAAATAATGCTGCAGGGATCATGAGGGTGCAGATATCTCTTGGAGACAGTGATTTTATTTCCTACAGACACATACCTAGAAGTGGAATTGCCGGGTCATAAGGTAGTTGTTCTATTTTTAATTTTTTCAGAACCTCCATACTGTTCCATAGTAGCTGTACCAGTTTACGTTTCCATGAACAGTGTGCAAAGGTTCCCTTCGCATCTTTCTAACACTTATTTATCTCATCTTTTTTATGGCATTCATTCTAGAAGCTGCGATGTTGTATCATTGTGGCTTTGATTGCATCTCCTTGATGATTAGTGATGCTGATCACCTCATGTACCTGTTTGACATTTTCTGTTTTTTGTAAAAATGTCTAGTCAGATCCTCCACTCATTTGGAAATCAGATCTACTTATCTATGTATCTAGCTATGCTGTACTATTGATTTGTATGAGTTCTTATTTTGGCAATAACCTCTTATCAGATATATGATTTGCAGATATCTTCTCCTTATTTCATAGGTTAATTTTTTTCATTTTTTTAATAGTTTTCCTTGCTGTGTAGAAATTTTTTTAAAGTTTGATGTAGTCCCAGCTGTTTAATTTTGTTTTCTTGCCTTTGCTTTTGGTTTCAAATTTAAAAGTTACTGCAAAGACTGATGTCAAGGAGCTTACCCCCTGTATTTTTTTCTAGGAGTTTTATGGTTTCAGGTCTTTATCAAGGCTTTAATCCATTTTGAATTGATTTTTGTGTGTGGTGTAAGAGAAGGGTCCAGTTTCATTACTTTGCATGTGGCAGTCCCGATTTCCCAGTACCATTTATTGAGGAGACTGTCTTTTATTTGTTTTATGTTTTTGTCTCCTTTGTTATATGTTAATTGACCATATATGTATGGATTTATTTCTGGGTTCTCTCTTCTCTTCCATTGATGTATGTATCTGTTTTTTAATCTAATACCATGCTATTTTGATTATATTTTAGCTTTGTAATATAATTTGAATTTAAGAAGTATGATGCTTTGGGGCGCCTGGGTGGCTCCGTGGGTTGGGCCGCTGCCTTCGGCCCAGGTCATGATCTCAGGGTCCTGGGATCGAGTCCCGCATCGGGCTCTCTGCTCAGAAGGGAGCCTGCTTCCCTCTCACTCTCTCTGTCTGCCTCTCTGCCTACTTGTAATCTCTGTCAAATAAATAAATAAAATCTTTAAAAAAAAAAAAGAAGTATGATGCTTTGTCCTTTCCCAAGATTGCTTTGGCTATTTGGAGTCTTTGTGGTTCCATATAAATTTTAGGATTGTTCCATTTTTGTGAAAAATGCCTTTGGAATTTTGATAGAGATTTCATTGTATCTGTAGATAGCTTTGAATAGTATGGGCATTTTAACAAAATGAATTATTCCAGTCCGTGAATGTGGGATATCCTTCTATTTATTGGTGTTTTTAATTTCTTTCATCAATGTCCTACAGTTTTCAGTGTATAGGTCTTAAGCTTCCTAGTCCAATTTATTTCTAGGTATTTTATTCTTTTTTTTAATGCAATTGTAAATGGAATTTCTTTCCTGATAGTTTATTAGTGTATAAGGGGCAACAGATTTTTGTATATTGATTTTGTATCCTCCAACGTTACCAAATTTGTTGATTAGTTCTAACAGCTTTAGGGTTTTCTTTATGTAATAATCATGTCATATGTACTTTTCCTTCTTTGTTTCTGATTTGGATGCCCTTCATTTCTTCTTGCCAAATTGCTCTGGCCATGACTGCCAGTACTATGTTAGAAAAAAGTGGTGAGAGCATACAACCTTGTGCTGTATCTGATTTAAGAAGAAAAACTCTTGAGCTTTTCACCATTGAGTATGATATTTGCTATGCATTTGTCATATGGCCTTTATCATGTTGAAGTATGTTCCCTCTATACTGAATTTGTTGAGATTTTTTGTCATGAATGGGTATTGAATTTTATCAGATGGTTTTTCTACATCTTTGGAAATGTCATAATGATTTTTATCCTTCATTTTGTTTCACATTTATGGTGTTTTACATTGACTGATTTGTGAATGTTGTACAATCCTTTCATCCCTGGAATAAATCCTACTTGTTCATGATATATGATCCTTGAATGTTTTGTTGAATTTGACTTGCTAATATTTTGCTGAAGACTTCGGTATCTGTGTTCATCAGGGAAATCGGCTTGTAATTTTCTTCTAGTGTCCTGTCTACATGTGGTATCAGGATAATGCTTGCCTCATAAAATGAGTTTGAAAGCATTTCCTCTTCTATTTTTGGGAAAAGTTTGAGAAGAATTGGTATTCTTTAGATGTTTGGTATATTTCAGTGAAGCTTTCGGTCCTGGGCTTTTTTTCTTTGTTGGGAGGTTTTCGATTAGTGATTCAATCTCACTGTTAATAATTGGTCTTTCCAGATTTTCTTTCTTCCATTCAGTCTTGGTAGTTTATTTCTTCTACGTTGTCCATTTTGTCAGTGTATAATTGTTGATAGTAGTCTCTTATCATCCTTTGTATTTCTGTGGTATCTTTGTAAAGTCTTATTTCTTTAATTTCTGATTTTATTTGAGTCCTCTCTGCTTTTTTCTTGTGAGTCCAGCTAATGGGTTGTCTGTTTTGTTTATCTTTTTTAAAAAAACACAGCTCTTAGTTTCATTAATACAATAAAAGATAACCTTTTATTGTCTTTTTAGTCTCTCTTTCATTTATTTTACTCTGGATCTTTGTTATTTCCTTCCTTCAGCTAACTTTATTTTAGTTTAGCCTTCTTTTTTCTACTTCCCTGCATCATAAAGTTGTTTATTTGAGTTTTTTCTTTTTTCTTAATGTAGGCATTTATTACTATAAACTTACTATAAACTTTCATCTTAGAACTCCTTTCGCTGCATCCCATAAATTTGTTGTTATATTTCCAGTTTCATTTCCATTTGTCTCAGGATGTTTTTTCTCTTTTGATTTTGTCTTTGACTCAAGACTTTTTTTTACTCATAGAAGAATATTTTATATGCATATTCAGCAATTGATAGTATGTTTTAACATGCTTGCTGATCTGTTATTTCATCTCAAAAGATTAGAAGTGTAATTAACTGTCAAGGAATAGCTAGACTGGAACAATGGCAGAATCAAGGGTTCACAGCTGATAGCAAGGGGGGCAGTGCTAAATAACAGACAGAGGAACTTAAATGGAAGGCATTGGAGGACTCTTTAAGGGTGACAAATCTCTTCAGACCTTAAGAATTTCTTTGCTCTTAATTTATACTCAGATTAATACTATTGAGTCATTCAAGAAACATTAGGTGATTTATACTATATTTCTAGAAGTGGGACATATGTAATATATTTTCATAAATATGCTTTATCTTTATGATAATAACTAAAGACTAGTTATTCTTGAACACTTTCAATGCTATCTCTCTGCTAGGTTATGCTAATCTTCTTACTTACATTATCTAATTTATTCTTAAAATAATCCTGGGAGGTAGTTTAGAATGTTCATTTTACTTATGAGAGAGTTTTCGCTCAGAGTTTAAGTGAGCAGGACAGAGTGGAATCAGGATGTTGAACCTATGTCTGACGAACTCTAAAAGAATCTGCTTTTTAGCCAGTACAATGTGGTTCATCCATACAAATTAAATTACTTTGAGGTTTGCAACAACCACTCTGTACTTTACGTCAGCTGCTATTATCCCAGTTTGAGGCCCAAAAGAGTAATTTAGATAAAATCATATAGCTATTAATTAGCAATACCAGAATTTTGTTGTTGGTAAGTGTTAATTTTGTTTCCTTGCCTGGAAAATGTACTAGTGAGAAACATTTCCAATACCGGATAAATTAGTTTTTATTGAAATAATTTTAAGTTGATTTAACTTTCTCAATTTTTGTCTCTAGCAAGGGCTTCTCCCATACATTTCTTACAAGTCAAATAAACTACGAGTCATGAAGAGTTTTGAGATGCTCTGTTGAAATATAATAATTAATAAAAACTAACTGTTTTGGAACCCTTGCTACATTCCAGGCACTGTTCTAGCACTTTGAAGGTTTTAATTAATTTAATCCCTACAGTCTCTCTATGAGGAATATGTTGTTCCTAGCCATGTTTTATAATGAGGAGATGGGAGTACAGAGAAGTTAAGAATTTGACCAAGTTTAGCCCATCCTAAGTAGCAATGGAAATGAAATCTGGCTGTCTAGTATCTCTGGAGTCTGGATACCTGTCTGTAACACTTTTTAAGCTGCCTTCCCCCAGGTAACTTGAGGCATATGTTTTCAAACTCAGTCTAGTCTAGAGAAAATGCCCCTCCTACCTTGTATGCTGTTTTATTTATTTATTTATTTTAGAGAGAGAGAGAGAGAGGGAGAGAGAATCTTAAGCAGATTCCACACAAAGCCTAGAGACTAACTCGGGGCTGGATCTCATGATCCTGGGATCACAACCTGAGCTGAAATCAAGAGTGGGTTATTTAACTAACTGCCCCACCCAGGCACCCCATTGTGTTTTATTTTTTAAATTGATTGAAAAAAGAGACTGACATTAAAAAGGAAGAAAAATATATGCATCAATCAACAGTTTATTTTGATGGTTAGTAGACTTAAGTGACAAGCTGTAATTTCATATTTATCCACAAGATGGTGAAATTCTCATTAGTTTTTAATTCCTTGAAACCCATATAAACTGTTAATTTATAATCTGCATTTGACACTATTTATTATAAGCACTTTAATTTCTTTTTACAGCCCATCTGCTGGCAAGGCCAAGATTAGAACAGCTCATAGGAGAATTATGATTTTGAATCACCCAGATAAAGGTAAGTAAAATTCCTATTATTCATAAAATGTGCATCTGAATCTGCTCTGAATTCCTTTCAGTTTACTTAAACTCATTTTAAGTGATACATATAAGTGATATATATATATAAATATATGTATATATACATATATTTGAAATGGAAGTTTATATGCCACATGTACTGTGATTTTCTTATAAATAAATAAGCTTTTGGATTGAAGTTAAGTAGCCCACAGAAGTGGTGGATTCATATTAGTGCTTTCAAGAACTTAGTTACTGATTTTTATATATGTGTACCTAGCCTCTGTGTGAGGCTCCTAGCATTTTGACTGGGAAAGAGAAAACATGAGTTGTGAACTCTTGTGTAAACTGATATGGGCATCGTGAATTATGTTTGTTTAACCTTAAACATAAAAGCATAAGATTTAGAGGATATCTTCTAAATCTCTGTACTATGTCATAGATAATTCTAAATTTCTTAATTTTATTCTGGAACGCTCTGAGGCTGAGCCATTTGTTTTTAACTGGCCAGGTTTTTAATGTAAATTTATCTTACAGAAAGACAATTATTATAACTTTAACTACACTACAGCTGCTTGAGAGAGAAAGCCCATATGTTCATTACTGTTTCTTCTCTAAAATAACAGATGGTAGAAAGTTGCACTGTATTTCAGAAGTCAAGGGTGCGGAAAGGGGAAAGAGAGTAAAGGGTTTTTTGGATTCTTATTTACAGACTTTCAGTTTTCTAATATTTTGAAAAAAATTAAAAACAAATTTTAGATTTTTGCACATCATAACTGACACCAAAGTAGGACACTCTTTTTCAGTCTTCTCACTTAATTATGTACTATAAAAATTCTTTTCACTAAACATCATCTTTGGCTTTTTATTTGCTGTTGAAATTTGCTGTTCTTTAGTATGAATAAACAAGAGATTAAACTTTGAAAAGAGATTTTGCTTAAAATTTCTAAATAGCCTCAACAGTTACTGAACGATCCACTCAACTAATTTACTTCGCATTGTGGGCTTTCAGAGTGATTGACTCAGAAAGAAATGTGTTTAAAGTGCCTGCTTGAAACCCTCTGTCTCCTACTAAACATCCTTTGTCCTTTCCAGGTCAAGTGTATGCCCTTCTCTGATTGATTGCAGTAGGATCAGGCACTCATGTCTTTCAGATGATTGACAAGTTGTTGATTGTGCCTACTGGGAAGGAAGCAAGTTCTAAAACGTATCTAAGAGAAATTGTATTTTTAGATACCTTTAGTAAAGAAAGAAAATGTGTGTCCTGTGAGCCAGTAGTATTTACAGAATTACTTGATTTACTCTGAGGTTATATATTTATCAGAAGTGGGATTGATTGCCTGTAGTATGCTTATTGTTACCTGTTCTGGCCCTGTACAGGTAGCAGGATGTAAGGGAATGAACCTGGAAGCCAAAGGCTGATGTTTTTCTCTGGCTTCTGCCTTCTAACTACCAGTATGACCGTGAATACTCCCTTAACCTCTCCAAATGTCAATTTTATCTTCTACAAAATGAAGAGATTTATTTTTAAAGTCCTTTTTGTTAAGTAATATAGTATCTTTATATGCCTATTCAATTAATGAAGAACCTGTATCCTATATTTCTATTCAGATCACATTTTTCACTCCAGAAAGATGCTTTTAATCATTTTGGATTATTGTACCCTCTAGGAATGTATTAACAACTGGACATTTTGTTCATATAATTGGTCATTCACCCACAATTTTAAAAACATTTGGAGTTTCAGAGCTCATAGATTCCCAACACCCACACATAAGCTCACAGTTAAGAACTCTTACTCTAGTAAAAAGTAGGATAAACTTAAGGAATATTGGCATTACTGGAGGGAAGGTATTCATGGATGATGGAGTTGGGAGATGATAATGCATAAATCCTGAAATGGTGTCTTGAGAAGGAAGGTGGTTTGTTTTTTTTCTTTTCTTTTCAATGAGAAGTTACCATATTTTAACAAGAATGTCTCATTGTCCTTGGATAGAGAAAGCTAGAAGTATTGGGGGAAATATGAGAATAGGCAACTTTTAATTTTGTCTACTCTTTTTCCTAATTCCTTACCGTATTTGCTTTGGCCAGGTCAGCACTGACCGAGAATTATATAGGTAGTTTCAAAAACTTAAATCCTGTACTCCATGCTTCTGAAATTCATGAATGTACCCCCACTTCATCCCCAAGTCAGTTTTCTTCTGGTTTTGCTGCCAGCTAGTAAAACAAAGTTAGAACTTCAGATGTGTGATCAACTATAATTTATCACACATTTCATTATCAGTTTTTGCAAAGAAGGTGACATAAGAAAATTAGGTGTGGGGATGGCTGAAAATAAATTTTTTGTAACTAGTTTTAAATGAGCATTCACATGTGTTTTGGTAAAAAGTATATTTTGCTATTCAGTTTAGTGAGATAAAATCTCAGTTGATCTAATGCTTTCAGGTTAATATCTTTTAGGTTATGCTTTTTTAAATTGCTGAAGAGAGAGGTTAATTATTAGGAAATAAGCAGTTCATATTATACTTAATATAAAGGAAGACAGACTAGGTAAATTTGAAAAGCTGTAGAACCTCAGTGATCTCTTATAAACTCTCTAATTCAGTGCTACTCAAAAGTATAGTTTGCTTGTTCACATGGGCCAATTTGTTACCGGTATGCAGTGAGTTAAGAACAGAAGTCAAAAGAAACCCTTATGGCCGTTTGACATTGTAGTAACATCCAAATGTGTGATACCTTTGTAATTTGTAATTACAAATTTACCACAGAATGGAAATTTCTTTACAAGTGCGTCTTCACCATAGTTTGAGAGACACTGATCTGAACAATGCTGCCTACTAAGTCAAGACTTAGTCAAGTTTCTGCTGTATCATGGGGACAATGTCTGATTAGTTATCCTTAAAGATTTTTAGTGGTGGAGAGCTTCCTGCTTTATAGGAAGCCTGTAGGTAGGCAGCTCTAAGTACTAGAAAGTTCTTCCTTATATTTAACTGAAATCTGCCTGCCTATAGCAGAGATTCTCATTCCTTTTTCATTTATGCCCCCTTTCAATGAACCTACAGTACTGTCACTCTTCTTTAATTATATTTAAATAGGGCTCCTGGATGGCTCAGTCGGTTAAGGGTCCTGGGATTGAATTTCACATTGGGCTCCCTGCTCAGCGGGGAATCTGCTTCTCCCTCTCCGCTGCTTGTGTTCTCTCTTCTCTCTCATGTGCTCTCAAACAAATAAATAAAATCTTTTAAAAATAGGATTTAAATAAAAATTAAAAATTGGGGGCGCCTGGGTGGCTCAGTGGGTTAAGCCACTGCCTTCAGCTCAGGTCATGATCTCAGGCTCCTGGGATTGAGTCCCGCATCGGGCTCTCTGCTCAGCAGGGAGCCTGCTTCCCTCTCTCTCTGTCTCTGCCTGCCTCTCCATCTACTTTTGATCTCTCTCTGTCAAATAAATAAATAAAATCTTTTAAAAAAATTAAATATTGGGATTAAAAACAAATCAAAGTGAAGGGATTTTCACTAATTACTCTCATTATAGAAGAAGCTAAATTTGACAGAAAGTCCTGGTAATATATTACGATTTATTATGATATAGTACATTTAAAAGGTGTATTGTAAACATTTACAAAAAGAAAGACATGATCACCAAGAGTCAAAATGAATTCACTAAGAAAAAGTCATGCCTAATTAGCTTGGTTTCCTTTTTTTGATAGCTGTAACTAGACTATTAACTTCTTTCAAAGGTCTCATCTTTTCTTCCCCTTATTTTAACATTTTAATTAGACTTAACATTTTGTATTTAATAACTGTTTTGGTAAAAGTATAGTTTTATTTTATCCATATTCATTTTCTTTGATAAATGGTGTGATCTTTAAAAGGTAAAGAACATGGCCTATTCATTTTTATAATCTCTATTGCTGACACTTAAACTTTTAATTTTTTTCATGAATGAATGATTAAGCAAGTGAATAAAAAGATGGTATACAAAGAAAATGTACAGGTAAAATAGAATTGAGATTGATAACTAATACATAATGATCATATGAAAAATTTTAAAGATTTATTACACTGATATGAAACAACCTATAATTATTCTTTCATTCATTCAGAAAGCATTTACTCAACTTCTCTAATGTGCCAGATACTGTGGTAAATCTTAGGGCTTTAACTGTAAAACAGGACAACTACATCCTTGTCTTCATAGAGCCTGTATGCTGATGGAGGGACAGACAAAAAACAAGTAAACCTATTTCACATTGTAGTAAAGGATGCAGCAGGCAGAGATATAGAATATGAGAAAGAGGCAGCTTAACATAAAGTGACTGGGAAGACCTCTGTGAGGAGAGACTTAAAGGATAGAAAGAAGCTATCTCTGTGAAGAATGGTTGGAAGGTTGGGGAACTAGCATATGCAAAGACTCTAAGGGAAGAAAGAAAATAATGAGCTTAAGGCCTTGAAAGAAAACTAGCTTGCTAGAGATGTAATATGTAAGGGGAGAGATAGCCTGAAATGAGGTGGTGTTCACATTTTGAAAACTGCAGGTATGCTTTCTGATAATGAAACACACATATGTGCTGTGTAATACTTGAACTTGATTCTAAAGTCAGTGGGAAGTTTCCGTTAGCTTTTAAGCAGTAGAGTGATATAATTTAATTTACTTTTTAAGAAATCACTTTTCTCCTCAATCTTTCCTTACTTCTTTTTATTTTTAAATATACTTCATATTGAAGTATATAGTCATAAAAGTGGACAAATCATTAAGTATATATCTACGTAAATTTTTACAAACATCTGTATAACCAGCCTCCAGGTCAAGAACTAGGACATCATCACCCTCTGAATCCCCTTCATGAGCCCTCCCAGTCTGCTTTATCCCTAGAACGAACATTGTCTTGATTTATAATATCATAAGTTAGTTGTGCCTCTTTTGAATGTGTGTAGTCATTTGCATCTGGCTGCTTTCAGTCAATATTTATCCTTGTGAGAATCATCTATATTGTAATGTGGAGCAGTAATGTGTTCATTCTCATTGATATAGAGCAGCCTTAACAAAGTAAACCTAATCTTTTGGTACCAGTTGAGACCTGATTTGTGACCCATTATGTGATCTATTCTGGAAAATGTTCCTTCTGCACTTGAGGAGAATGTGTATTCTGTTGCTTTAGGATGGAATATTCCGAATATATCTGTGATATCCGTCTGGTCCAGTGTGTCGTTCAAAGCCCTTATTTCCTTGTTGACTTTCCGCTTAGATGATCTGTCCATTTCAGTGAGGAGGCTGTTAAAGTCCTCTACTATTATTGTATTATTATCAGTGTATTCTTTGATTTTGTTATTAATTGGCTTATGTAATTGGCTGCTCCCATGTTAGGGGCATAAATATTTAAAATTGTTAGATCTTCTTATTGGGTAGACCCTTTAATTATGATAGAGTGTCCTCCCTGCCTCCTTCTTACTACAGTCATTGGTTTAAAATCTAATTTGTCTGATATAAGGATTGCTACCCCAGATATCTTTTGATGTCAATTAGCATGATAAATGGTTTCCACCCCTTCACTTTAAATATGGGGGTGTCTTGGGGACCTAAAATGAGTTTCTTGCAGATAGCATATTAATGGATCTTGCTTTTTTATCCAGTCTGATACCCTGTGTCTTTTTTTTTCCAATTTATTTATTTTCAGAAAAACAGTATTCATTATTTTTTCACCACACCCAGTACTCCATGCAAACTGTGCCCTCTATAATACCCACCACCTGGTACCCCAACCTCCCACACCCCCGACCCTGTGTCTTTTGATTAGGGCATTTATCCCATTTACATTGAGAGTAATCATTGAGAGAAAGGAATTTAGTGCCATTGTATTACATGAAAAGTGATTGTTAACTGTATATGGTATCTGTTTCTTTCTGGTCTATGCTACTTTGGGGCTCTTTCTGCTTAGAGGATCCCTTTGACTATTTCTTGCAGGGCTAGTTTAGTGATCACAAATTCTTTTAGTTTCTGTGTGTCCTGGAAGATTTTTATCACTCCTATTTTGAATAACATCCTAGCTGGATAAAGTACCTTGACTCCATATTTTTCTCATTTAGCACCCTGAATATATCATGCTGGCCCTTTCTGGCCTGCCAGGTCTCTGTGGGTAGGTCTGCTGCCAATCTAATGTTTCTGCTATTGTAGATTATAGAACTCTTGTCCTGAGCTACTTTTAGGATTTTCTCTTTGTCAGATTTTTAAGTTTTACTATTAGATGTTGCGGTGTTGACCTATTTTCATTGATTTTGAGGGGGGATTTCTCTGTTTCCTTCCCCAGATTAGGAACATTCTCTGTCACAGTCTGCTCCAATATACTTTCTGCCCCCCCCCTTTTCTTTTCTTCTGAGGTCCCAATTATTCTAATATTGTTTCTTTTATCTTTTGAATTCTCCCCTCATGGTCCACTCGTTGCTTATTACTCTTTTTCTCAGCTTCCTTATTCTCCATCATTTGGTCTTGTGTATCCCAAATCCCTCTTCTGCCTCATTTATTCTAGCAGTTAGAGCCTCCATTATTTATTGCATCTCATTAATAGCCTTTTTGATTTCAATATGGTTAGATTTTAGTTCTTTTATTTCTCCAGAAGGGGATTCTCTAGTATCTTCTATGCTTTTTTTCAAGCCCAGCTAGTATCTTTATAATCATTATTCTGAAATCTAGTTCCAGCATCTTACTTATATCCATACTGATTAGGTCCTTTGCAGTCAGTACTTCCTCTTGTTCTCTTTTTTGAGGTGAGCTTTTCCATCTTGTCATTCTTTCCAGAGAAGAATAGATGAATGAAAGAACAAAATACTAAAATGGTAAAAACAACCCCAGAGAAATAGACACTAAACAAATCAGAATCAACCTGAAACCAGAGTTGGGGGAGGAGAAAAAAAAGAGATAAAGAGAATATAATCAGACAGGTGAGCAGAATAGAGCAGTAACTGGATTCTGTGTGTAGTTTGGTCTGCTTTTTAGAAAATGAGATCCCATAATTAGAAAGAAAGAAAAATTTATCTGTGTACAAAAATAAAATTAAATACAAGGAAAGGTTAGAATGTCTCTGTAAAAGTGGAAATTAAAAGCAAGGAAAAACAAAAAGAGAAAAACCCTTTAAAAGGGAAGGGATATAAACACACAGGTGAACAGAACAGAATAATACACTATCTTCTGAGGGTATTTTGGTCAGTTTGTTAGAAGAAACTACATCTCAAAATTGTAAAGAAAAATGTATATTAAAAAATAAAATTAATTAATTACTATAAAAAGGATAGAATGTAACTGTAAAGTTACTTTTTTTTTTTTAAAGATTTTATTGTTTATTTGTCAGAGAGAGATTGAGTAGCAGGCAGAAGGAGAAGTAGGTTCCTGCTTCAGCGCAGCAGGGAGCCTGATGCGGAACTTGATCCCAGGACCCTGGGATTATGACTGAAGCCGAAGGCAGGCACTTAATCAACTGAGCCACCCAGGCATCTCTAAAGATGAAAATTTTAAAAGACTTTAACAAAACAAAAAAACAAAAACAAAACAAAACAAAAAGCAAGAAGACAAAGAAAAGAAAAAAAAATCACAAAACAACAAAAAAGGGAATATGGTCAGACAGGTGAATAGAACAATGCCATACACTAGATTTTGGATGTATTTTGGTCTGTTAGAAGAAACTGCATCCCAAAATTTTAAAGAAAGAAAAACTTATATATATACACAAAAATAAGATTAAATACAATGAAAGGGATACAGTATAACTGTAAAAATGAAGATTGAAAAAGATTTAAGAAAGGAGTTGATAAGAAATTGGTTGAAAAGGGAAAGAAAAAATACTTTTTTTAAACTTGAACTTAATGGATTAAATAACCATGGGGAAAAAGCCATGAATTCTATGTGCTGTATTCCCTTCATGCTGGAGTTCTGCAGTTCTCATTGATCAGTAAACTTGGTCTTGGCTGTATGTTCCTGCTGATCTTCTGGGGGAGGGGCCTATTGCAGTGATTCTCAAGTGTTTTTGCCTCAGGCAGAATTGCACCTGTTTCCTCTGTTTGGCTTTCATTCCCTGAAGGCTTTCTGTGCAGCTTTAGAGGATGAGAATGAAAATGGCGGCCTCCCAATCTCTCCCAATCTCTGCCGAGAGCTGAAAGCTTGAGGTCACACTCCATGTTCACCAGGTCACTGGGTTTCTATCTCTAGCACACAGCCCATTTGGAATCTCCAAACCCTGCAGACTCCTAGGGGAGGAAATTGGGGGTGATCTTGCTGGTTCTCCTGCTTATTGGGCCCCTGCTCAGGAGCAGTTGCTTAACTGTGCTGCAGTTTGGAGTTTATGGCAACCCAGAGCTGAGAGCCCATTGCTGGGCTCGCTCTTTGCAGCTGGCTTCCCTATTCTGATGCCTGGGAGTTCTGCTGCACTCAGGCACCCAATCTTCCTGCGACCCAAGGGTCTTGAGACCACATTGTCCCAGCTAGGTTTCGGCCCCCACTTGGCCAACCTGAGTGATATCCCTTACCAGAGCAGACTTCTAAAAGTTCTGATTTTATGCTCCGCTGCTCCACCGCTTGCCAGGAGCCGGCTAACGGAGGCTCCCCGCACCAGGTCTGTCTTTTCATTTATCACCTCGGATTCATTTCTCTGCACCTCCTACCTTACAAAAAGTCATCACTTTTCTACTCATAGACTTGAAGCTATTCTTTTCTTCTGTTTCCGGTTGAGTCTGCAGGTGTTCAGAATGATATGAAAGCCTTCTAGTTGAATACCTGGGACCAGCACAATTAAGATCTACTCCACCATCTTGAACTCACTCCTATCTTTGCTGATTTCTTATTTACCTGCTATGGTTGTATGTTTCTCTATTTCTCCATTTAGGTTTTGTTTGTTTTGCTTTACTTATTGTGGTGATATGATTGTATGATTTGGGGACAGATAATTTAGATTATTATATTTTCCTTGTGGATTGAACCCTCCTCATTTTAAAATGTCCTCCTTCGTATCTAGTAATGCTTCTTGCCGTAAAGTGTGCTTTACTTGTAACTATAAATTCATCAGCTTTCTTTGGGTTAGTGTTTACATGGTATATCTTTTCCAGTCTTTTTCTTCAGTCTTTCTATATCTCTATTTTTGAAGTTTGAAGTTGGTCTTTCCTAAGAACCATGCAGTTGGGTTTTAATTTTTTTTAAGACTTATTTATTTGAAAGAGAAAAGGCCATGTGCACACACCCATTTGAGTTAGAGGAGGGACAGAGGGAGAGAATCCCCAAGCAGACTCTTTCCTGAGCATGTAGCCCAACATGTGGCTCAGTCCCATGACCCATGAGATAGTGACCTGAGCCAAAACCAACAATCAGTCACTCAACTGAATCAGCCATCCAGGCAGCCCTGGGCTTGACTTTTTTTAATGAGGTCTGACAATTTTTGACTTTTAATACAAGTTTTAGTTCTTTTACATTTAATGTACTTAGTGACGTTTGAATATATTTATACCGTGTTACTTATTTGTTTTCTTTTTTTTTTTTTCATTTTATTTCTTTTCAGTGTTCCAAAATTCATTGTTTTTGCACCACACCCATGCTCCATGCAATACTGTTTGTTTTCTATCTGACTCACCTCTTTTATGTTCCTTCTTCCTTACTACTTTTTTTTTTTTTTAAAGATTTTATTTATTTATATGACAGGCTGAGATCACAAGTAGGCAGAGAGGCAGAAAGAGAAAGAGAAGAGAAAGCAGAGAGCCCGATGTGGGGCTTGATCCCAGGACCCCGGGACCATGACCTGAGCTGAAGGCAGAGGCTTTAACCCACTGAGCCACCCAGGCGCCCCATTTTCTTTACTACTTTTGGCACATTCAAAATTTTAGTGACTTCATAGATATACTTAAAAAAATGAGTAGAGTGAAGAGAATGGTGCCATAGAAGCTAAAAGAGGAATATATTTCAAGAAACCAGTGATTGGCTTTGCTGAATATTACTGTGAGAATCATTAAGATGAAGACAGAGAAGGGGATCCATAGTATTTTTGCAACTTTGGAAGACTTTGATGACCTTGTAAAACAATTTAATTGGTGGTGGGTTGAAAAGTGAAAGGAAGATGAGGAAGTTGAGTTAGCTTATATAAACAGCTTTCTTTAGAAGTATTGTAAGGAAGATGAGGATAGAAATGGAATAGTAGCTGGAAAGTAGGGATGTGGCATTAAGGGAAAGAATTTCTTTTGTTTTCTTTGTTTTTTACTTGTAAAATATACTTTTTGGAAGCTTGTTGAACAGTTTTAAGCAGGTTTTTATGTCAGTGGAAATGATCAACTAGAGAGATCAATGATTTAGAAGAGATTAAATTTAAATTCAACAGGGATAAAGGTAATGTTCTTTTAGGTCCCCTAAATCAATTGTGTAAATACGGACAGAGACTTGGCAGTGTTTCAGATGTAAAGGAGCCATGGGGGTATATTTGGTCTCAAAGCCTATAAGACTCAGCAGTGTAAAAGTCACTAAAATATGTCAGTGGATTCTTAAGCTGCCTTAAAGGACACAGGGTATCAGTATTATGAGATTGAATGTTACTGTTGTCTTTTGTGCTTGTCATTCATTCACTCATTCATTTACCTGATACTTATTTTCCTGCTGTACAGAGCTTGGGCAGTTAGACCTTATGTAAAATTTTGTATCCCTTTCTAGATCCCAAATTTTGATTAGATCCCTGACAAACTAAGTAGTATTCAAAGGAAAGCAAACAAATGATGAAGGGCTGAAAGCAATGTCATGTGAATGGTCATTCATTCATTCAGCACACATTTATTGAGTATATAGTACAAGCCAGACATATACTAGACACTGAAAAGAGAGCCAGTCTTGCCTTCACAGATCTTATATTCCACTGGGAGAGGCAGTAGATAGATAATTTGTTAGGTTAAAATTGTCCACAAATTCTTTACAGCACCTCACATCAAGAGATGGTCTGTTTCCTTACCCTTTATATTTAGGCTAGCCTTGTGACTTGATTTGACCAATAGGATATAGTAGAGCTCAAGAAGTATTGCAGCTTCAGCCGTTACCCTCTTAGAAACTGGAGACCACCATATGGAGAAAACCAAGCTCAGCTCCTGAAGGATGAAAGGCAAGTGAGAGTGCCTAGCTGTGCAGTCAAGGTCCCAGTCCATCATTTTGCCCGGGGTATCCTATCCACGTTATAACCATCCAGTTATAGCAGACCTGACCCAACCCAGAAGAACCACCCAGCTTAATCCACTGAATAGTGAGAATAGAAAAACCACTGTTTTTAACCACTAAGTCTTGGGATAGTTTGTTAGGCAGAAAAGGCTAATATAGAAAATGTCCCATGATGGTACGTGCTTTTAAGAAAAATGAAGTAGGGGGAATAGAGATTGGCAGCTAGAGAGAGGCAGCTGCCTCTTGTAACTGCAGTATTACTTAGAGCATCTTAGAAATTCTCTGTAAGGAGATAATATTTGAGCAGAGACCTGAGAGAGTAAGTTATACAAAAATCTGAAGAAAGAGTATTTTAGGCAGAAAGAACATCAAGTACAAAGCGCATACTGTATGTTATGTAATTGTAAGGAGATTGTCCAGAGTATAATGAGCAAAGGAAGGAATGACAGGACGTATGATTAGATAGGATATCCAGGGTTAAATGATGGAGTAGCTTGCAAGCTATACTAAGAATTTTTGGCTTTTATTTTTAAGTGTGACAGGCATGATGTTACTTGATTTATAATAATTAGACTACTTTGGTATGGAAAAAATAGGGGAGTCCAGAGTAGAAGCAAGGAAGTTAGTAGAGAATACTGTAACCCAAGAAAGAATGATACTGGTTTAGACTAGGATTTTTGTGATGAAAGAGGTAAAGAACGGTCTACTTGATGATACAGTTTGAAAGTGAAGCCAGCGAGGGGCACCTGGGTGGCTCAGTGGGTTAAGCCTCTGCCTTCGGCTCAGGTCATGGTCTCGGGGTCCTGGGATCAAGCCCCACATCAGGCTCTCTGCTCATCAGGGACCCTGCTTCCCCCTCTCTCTGCCTGCCTCTCTGCCTACTTGTGATTTCTCTGTCAAATAAATAAATAAAATCTTAAAAAAAAAAAAAAAAGTAAAAAGAAAGTGAAACTAACGAAGTTGATGGATTGGGGATAAGAAAAAAGTAAGGAAGAATGGCTTAGGTTTTTGGCCAAAGCAGTAAAGAACAAGAAACCTCACTATAATGAGAATCTTGGAGGGCTTCTTTGTAACATCTAATATTTAAAATGTTGCGCATATGTGTGAAGTTTCTCTTCTATGCCTTTGTGAGGACAGAAGTATGTTTACTGAGACGAGACCATGAGCAGTGTGAATATTGGACCTCGATGTGGAAGACTGTTCTTATAGTTGGAGTTATATTAGTTCCCCTTCAAAAGATATCAGTCAGCTAGTTATTATGGAGTACCTTCTGGGAGCCAGGCCCTGTTCTAGGCACTGCAGCCACAGCAGTGGAAGAAGAGATGTTCAGACAGAGCAGTGAAGTGAACTTGAGATTGAGAACTGCTGGAGGACAATTTGTTAGGGATATCATAGGAAGTGTTCATTTATTGGGTAATGAGGTGTAGAACCCTTTCAGACTCTTCCAACTCTATGTTTCAGTGTTTCTCTACACCTGATACACTGAATCAAGATTCAAAGTTTTCTTCAAATTCTCCTGTCTCTACATGATTGTTTTTTTAAACCTCTATGTTGATATATAATTCATGTACCATGTGATTCATCCTTTCAAGTGTACAATTCAGACGTTTCTGATACATTTACAGATATGTGCAGCCGTCACCACTGTTGATTAGACTATTTTCATTACCTCACAAAGAAACCCCATATCCTTTAGCCAGAGCCTCCTTCCCCTATCCCCTCCCCTTCTCCCTTCTCCTAATTCCCAGTTCTATTTAACTTACCTGCATGTTTGTCCTTCTACCAGTACCACACTATCTTTGGTGACTTTTGCTTTTTTTTTTTCCTCTCTCTCTCTTTTTTAAGTTTTATTTCTTTTCAGTGTTCCAGAATCCATTGTTTATGCACCACACCCAGTGCTCCAGGCAATACATGCCCTCCATAATACCCACCACCAAGCTCACCCAACCCCCCACTCCCCTCCCCTCCAAAACCCCCAGTTTCTTTCTCAGAGTCCACAGTCTGTCATGGTTCATTTCCCCCTCCAATTTCCCCAACCCACTTCTCTTCATCTCCCAACGTACTCCGTGTTATTCCTTATGCTCCACAAGTAAGTGAAACCATATAATTCACTCTCTCTGCTTGACTTATTTCACTCAGCATAACCTCCTCCAGTCCCATCCATGTTGATACAAAAGTTAGGTATTCATCCTTTCTCATGGAGGCATAATACTCCATTGTATGTATGGACCATATCTTCTTTATCTATTCATCCATTGAAGGGCATCTTGGTTCTTTCTACAGTTTGGCAACTGTGGCCATTGCTACTATGAACATTGGGGTACAGATGGCCTTTCTTTTCACTACATCTGTATGTTTGGGGTAAATACCCAGTAGTGCAATTGCAGGGTCATAGGGAAGCTCTATTTTTAATTTCTTAAGGAATCTCCACACTGTTCTCCAAATTGGCTGCACCAACTTGCATTCCCACCAATAGTGTTAGAGGGTTCCCCTTTCTCCACATCCTCTCCAACACTTGTTGTTTACTGTCTTGTTGATTTTGGCCATTCTAACTGGTATAAGGTAGTATCTCAATGTGGTTTTGATTTGAATCTCCCTGATGGGGACGCCTGGGTGGCTCAGTTGGTTGGACTACTGCCTTCGGCTTGGGTCATGAATCTCCCTGATGGCTAATGATGATGAACATTTTTTCATCTATTAGCCATTTGTATGTCTTCTTTGGAGAAGTGTCCGTTCACAGTTTTCTGCCCATTTTTTTGACGTGATTATCTGTTTTGTGTGTGTTGAATTTGAGGAGTTCTTTATAGATCTTAGATATTAGCCCTTTGTCTGTAGTGTCATTTGCGAATATCTTCTATTCCGTGGGTTGCCTTTTTGTTTTGTTGACTGTTTCCTTTGCTGTGCAGGAGCTTTTGATCTTGATGAAGTCCCAAAAGTTCATTTTCACTTTTGTTTCCTTTGCCTTTGGAGACATATATGAAAAAAGTTGCTGTGGTTAATGTCGAAGAGGTTACTACCTATGTCCTCCTTAGGATTTTGATAGATTCCTGCCTCACGTTGAGGTATTTTATCCATTTCGAGTTTATCTTTGTGTATGGTGTAAGAGAATGGTCGAGTTTCATTCTTCTACACATTGTTGTCCAATTTTCCCAGCACCATTTATTGAAGAGACTGTTTTTTTCCCCTGTATATTTTTTCCTGCTTTGCCAAACATTATTTGACCATAGAGTTGAGGGTCCATATCTGGGCTCTCTACTCTGTTCCACTGGTCTCTGTGTCTGTTTTTATGCCAGTACCATGCTGTCTTGGTGATCACAGCTTCATAGCAAAGCTTGAAATCAGGCAATGTGATGCCCCCAGTTTTGTTTTTCTTTTTCAACATTTCCTTAGAAATCTGGGATCTCTTCTAGTTCCATACACATTTTAGGATTGTTTGTTCCAGCTCTTTGAAAAATGCTAGTGGAATTTTGATCGGGATGGCATTGAAAGTATAGATAGCTCTAGGCAGTATAGACATTTTAACAATGTTTATTCTTCCAATCCATGAACATGGAATGGTCTTCCATCTTTTTGTGTCTTCTTCAATTTCTTTCATAAGTGTTCTGTAATTACTTGAGTACAGATCCTTTACCTCTTTGATTGGGCTTATTCCCAGGTATCTTATGGTTCTTGGTGCTATAGTAAATGGAATTGATTCTCTGATTTCCCTCTCTGTATTTTCATTATTAGTCTATAAGAAAGCAACTGATTTCTGCACATTGACTTTGTATCCTGCCACATTACTGAATTGCTCTATGAGTTCTAGTAGTTTGGGGATGGAGTCTTTTGGGTTTCCCATACAAAGTATCATCTCATCTGTGAAGAGAGAGAGTTTGACTTCTTCATTGCCAATTTGAATACTTTTTATTTCTTTTTGTTGTCTAATTGCTGTTACGAGGACTTCTAGTACTATATTGAACAAGAGTGGCGATAGTGGGCATCCTTGTCATGTTCCTGATCTCAAAGGGAAGGCTGTCAGCTTTTCCCCTTTGAGGATGATATTCTCTGTGGGTTTTTCATAGATAGATTTTATGAAGTTGAGGTATGTTCCTTCTATCCCTATACTTTGAATCGTTTTAATCAGGACCAGATGCTGTATCTTGTCAAATGCTTTTTCTGCATCAATTGGGAGGACCATGTGGTTCTTCTCTCTTCTCTTATTGATTTGTTCTGTCACATTGATTGATTTGCAAATGTTGAACCACACTTACATCCCGTAGATAAATACCACCTGGTCATGGTGGATAATCTTTTTAATGTACTGTTGTATCCTATTAGCTAGGATCTTGTTGAGAATCTTAGCATCCATATTCATCAGGGATATTAGTCTGAAATTCTCCTTTTGGTGGGTTCTTTGTCTGGTTTGGGTATCAGAGTAATTAAAGAGTCTGGAAGTTTTCCTTCTGTTTCTTTTTTTTGAAACAGCTTCAGAAGAATAGATACTATTTCTTCTTTGAGTGTTTGGTAGAATTCTCTAGGGAATCTTTTTAATAAGTTTTAATTTTGTGCAGTGCAAGTCCTCTGACTGTATTCTTCTTTTTAGGATTGTTTCAGCTATTCTGGGTCCCCTGGAATTCCATATGAATTTTATTTTTTTTTCCAATTTATTTATTTTCAGAAAAACAGTATTCATTATTTTTTCACCACACCCAGTGCTCCATGCAAGCCGTGCCCTCTATAATACCCACCACCTGGTACCCCAACCTCCCACCCCCCGCCACTTCAAACCCCTCAGACTGTTTTTCAGAGTCCATAGTCTCTCAAGGTTCACCTCCCCTTCCAATTTACCCAACTTCCCTACTCCTCTCTAACGCCCCTTGTCCTCCATGCTATTTGTTATGCTCCACAAATAAGTGAAACCATATGATGATTGACTCTCTCTGCTTGACTTATTTCACTCAGCATAATCTCTTCCAGTCCTGTCCATGTTGCTACAAAAGTTGGGTATTCATCCTTTCTGATGGAGGCATAATACTCCATAGTGTATATGGACCACATCTTCCTTATCCATTCATCCGTTGAAGGAATTTTAGAATCAGGTTGTCAATTTTTGCAAAGAAGTTAGCTGGATTCTGATAGAGATTGTGTTGAATCTGTAAGTCAGTTTAGGGAATATTGCATCTTAACATGTTAGGCCATTGATTCATGAACATGGGATTTTTCCCATTCATTTAGATAATTTCATTTCTTTCAACTCTAATTTTATAGTTCTAAGTGTATAAGTTTTGCACTTTATAAGTTTATTCCTAAGTGTATTATTCTCTTTGATGCTAGTATGAAAAGAATTATTTTCTTAATTTCATTTTATATTATTCATTGAAAATGTATAGGAATATCACTAATTTTTAAATATTGGTCTTATCACCTGCAACCTTGCTGAACTTGTTTATTAGTTCCAGTGCTTTTTTAGTGGTTTCAGGAGAATATCGTGTCACCTGTGAATAGAAGTAGTTTTACTTCTTCCTTTCCTGTGT
Source organism: Neogale vison (assembly GCF_020171115.1). Lineage (NCBI taxonomy): Eukaryota > Metazoa > Chordata > Mammalia > Carnivora > Mustelidae > Neogale > Neogale vison. The sequence goes on along the minus strand of NC_058095.1, from coordinate 112,780,142 downwards.
GGATCCCTTTATTTCTTTTTCTTACCTAATTGCCCTGAGTAGTCTCCAGTACAATATTGAAAAGTTGTGAGAACAGATAGTCTTATCTTGTTTCTGATATTAAGGAAAAGCATCCAGTCTTTACCCCATTAGTATGATATAACGGGGTTTTTTATGGATGCCCTTTATCAGGTTAGGAAGGTCCCTTCTACTTTTGTTTTTTACTCTGTAGATGTAATGGATCACATTAATTGATTTTTGGTTGTTAAGCCAACCTCACATCCCTGGGATGAATTTCAGTTGGTCTGGTGTATAATTTTTTTAAAATGTGACTAGATTCAGTTTGCTTGTATTTTGTTGAGGTTGTTTTTTTTTTTTTTTAAATCCATACTCAAGAAATATTTGTCTGTAGTTTTATTGTGATGTCTGTGATTTTAGTGTCAAGATAATGTGGACCTTATAAAATGAGTTAGGAAGTGTTTCCTCCTCTTCTGTAAACCACCTAGGCTTAGCCTTTGTTTTATGCGAAGTTTTTTGATTACTGATTCAGTCTCTGAAGTTGTCAAAGCTCTCTTCAGTTGTCTGTTCCTTCTTGAGTTAAGTTTCAGTAATTTGTATCTTCCAAGGAATTTCTTCACTTTATCTAAATTGCCTAATTTGTTGAAATGCAGTTGTTCTTAGTGTTCTTTCATAGTCTTTTTTATTTCTTTAAGGTTGATAGTAGCATTGGTTTCTAATTCTAGTAATTTGACTGTGTTGTTTTTCCTGGCCAAACAAGCTTAAGGTTTGTATTGCTGATCAACAAGTTAAAGGATTCTTTCCAAAGAATCAGCTTTTGGGATTGTTAATTTCTCTCTCTCTCTCTCTTTTTTCTTTTGTTATCTCTTTTATTTCTATTTTAACTTTACCTCTTTCCTTCCTTTTACTTGCCTTAGGTTTATTCTTCTTTTTTAGTGTTTTGTGTTTTTTTTAAAGATTTTATTTATTTATTTGACAGACAGAGATCACAAGTAGGCAGAGAGAGAGAGAGAGGGAAGCAGGCTCCCTGCTGAGCAGAGAGCCCGATGTGGGACTCGATCCCAGGACCCTGAGATCATGACCTGAGCTGAAGGCAGTGGCTTAACCCACTGAGCCACCCAGGCACCCCTTTTTTAGTGTTTTAAGGTTGAAGTTAGGTCATTGATTTAAGATCTCTCTGTTAATGTGGGCACTTACAGCTGTAAATGCCATGTTGTAGACACTGGTTTCGTTGTACTCATGAGTTTTAATATATTGTGTCTTCATTATCATTTATCTTAAAATACTTTCTGATTTTCCTTTTGATTTCTTTTTTGACTTGTTAATTGTACAAGAGTATGTTTAATTCCCACAAATCTATTTCTTAAATATGTCCTTGTTTTTATTTCTAATTTTATACCATTGTGTTTGGAAAACATGATGTATTATTTCTATCCTTTTAATTTATTTCGGTCTCTTTAATAGCCTAGCACATGGCCTCTCCCGGAGAATGTTTCATGTGCACTTGAGAAGAATGTATATTCTGGTTTTTTTTTTTTTTGGTGAAGTGTTCTATAGATTAACGGACATTATATAGATGTCTGTTAGATCTAGTTGTTTTAAATGTTGTGCAGTTTTTGCTTTCTTGTTGATCTTCTGTCCATTAATTGAAAGTGGAGAATTAATTTTTGTTGTTGAATTGTCTTTTTTCTCTGTTTATGTCTTTTAGTTTCTGTTTTTGTGCTCTGTTGTTTGATGCATATATGTTTATAATTGCCAAATCTTTTTTTTTTTTTTTAAAGATTTTATTTATCTATTTGACAGAGATCACAAGTAGGCAGAGAGGCAGGCAGAGAGACTGGAAGGGAATCAGGCCCCCTGCTGAGCGGAGAGCCCGATGAGAGCTTGATCCCAGGATCCTAGAATCACAACCCAAGCCGAAGGCAGAGGCTTCAATCCACTGAGCCACCCAGGTGCCCCTATAATTGCCAAATCTTAATGAATTGGCCCTTTTATCATTATTAAATGTCCCTTTTAAAGTCTCATTTACATTTTTTGTTTCAAAGCCTATTTTGAGTATATGCACTCTAGTTTTTCTGTGATTGATTTTTTTTTCATGATACATCTTTTTGCATCCTTTTTGCATCTTTTGACCTTCAGTCTGTTTGTCTTTTAATCTGAAGTGTGTCTCTGGCAGATAGTATGAAGTTGGGTCATGTTTTTTAAATCAAATCTGATAACTTTTGATTGATTACATTATTTAATTCATTCACATATATTATTATTATTATTATTATTATTATAGTTGCATTTACATCTGATTTACTTTTTGTTTCCATATCTCATGTCTTTTTTACCTCTTTATTAATCCCTTTTACTACTTTTACACTGAGTGAATGTTTTCTATTTAGCTTTTTAGTATCATTAATTAGTTTTTCATGGTTTTTGAGATTTTTTAAAAGTGATTGGGGTGCCTGGGTGGCTTAATAGGTTAAGTGTCTGCCTTTAGCTCAGGTCATGATCCCAGGCTTCTGGGATCAAGCTCTAAGTCAGACTGACTGCTCATTGGGGTCTCTGCTTCTTCCTCTCCCTCTACCCCACCCATTATTTACTCTCTTTGTGTCTCAAATAAATAAATTCTTTAAAAAATATTTTTTTAGTTTTATTTGTTTATTTGACACAGAGAGAGAGAGAGATCACAAGTAGGCAGAGGCAGGTAGAGGGGGATGGAGAAGCAGGCTCCCTGCCAAGCAGAGAGCCTAATGTGGGGTTCAATCCCAGGACCCTGAGATCATGACCTGAGCCAAAGGCAGAGGCTCAACACACTGAGCCACCCAGGCACCCCTCTTTAAAAAAAATTTTTAAGAGTTTATTTGAGCAAAAAATCTATTTGAATTGGGTATTGCCAAACTGAAATTGGTTAACCACTCCACTGACAGGAGCTAGGGGAAATGTTTTTATAGAGAAGAGGCAGAAGCAAAACAAATTATTTGATTGGCTGCAGCTTAAGCATTTGCTTTATTTAGAAAAGCCTAGTTGACTTTGATTAGTTGTCCTCAGGTTTCAATTTCTTAATGTTAAGGGATTTACAGCCTTAGGTTTTGATTTGGCTATATAGGCTACTAAAGCATTAAAGCCACTTCAGTCTAATGACTTCTTTATTTAATCAATTTAACACTACTTTATAGATTTTCTCCTTGTCTTTGACTTTCTGCATTTTTACTATGATTTAGATTTACTATGTTTTTAGATTTACCGTGTCTTTAGATTTCTTTTTATTTATCCTACTTGGAATGTGTTGACCTCATTAGATGTGTAGGTTTTTGTTTTTCAGTAAACTATGGAAGTTTTTAACTATTTTTTCTTCAAAGTTTTCTTTGATTTTCTTTCTCTCCTCTTCTTCTAGTACTCCCATTACATGTATATTTGTGAGTTTAATGATGTCCCATATCTTTCTAAGGCTCTGTTCTTTTTTCTTACTTTTTTTCTTTTAGATCTTTGGCTTCCTTAATCTCGATTGTTCTAACTTCAAGTTCACTAATTCTTTCTTATGCCAGTTCAGATCTACTCTTCAGCACCTCTAGTGGTTTTTTAAAAAATTTTGTTCTGTAGATCTGTAACGACTATTTTGGAATCTTTTCCCATAAATGCATCTGATCACTTTCACAGGTAGTTTCTGTTGCTGCTTTTTTCATTACATATGCATGGCTCATACTGTCATACTTTGCTTTTTTATTGCATGCCTTGCCTATTTTGTTGGAAACTGAACATTTTATATTATGTGTCATAGCAGCTCTGGGTACTTGTCCACCCCAGGGAGGGCTTATTATTTTTATTTGTTTAGTATCTGTCAGTATTATTTTAATGAAATCGATACCCCCACCCTGAAATGTTCAGCTTCTTACACTGTTCCCCAAGGAGGTATAGCTTTGGGTATGCCATCATTTACCATGGGATGACAGTGATACTAGAAGGGCACTCTTCCTCTCTTTTCTTGATCACACCCAACTGTAAACTAACCTAATTTCTGACCAGTTACTCAGTCATTCTCAACAATGCCCTGAGATATAAATTCCTCTACAAACTAATACAATCAAATAGTTGCTCCTTTGATGGAACAGTTTCTGAGGTCAGTGTTTGATATTTGTTCTGACCCCAGAGGGACGCCTCTCTGCCTGTTTGTTCCCTGGTTCTGTCCTGTGAACTGGCCTATAATCTATGCTGTATGTTCACTAGATTCATGAATCTTCTTTCATTTGTTTTTTTGTCCCTGTGAGCACCCTCCATGCTATGTTGCAAATGAATTCTGTTCCTTTGGAAAGAAATTAGGGGTGCTCTGTTCTATGGCCTGTGTACTTCACAGGCAAAATCTCTGCCGGGACTCTGGAGCTGAGGGTGGAAACTATGGCAGTCTTCTCTCCAAGTGAAACCCCCACTGTTGGATCCAAGCATGCAATGCAGGGAGCAGTAGTCTTCTTGGCTTGCCTCTTCTGTGTGAGACTACCATGCCTGATGGACTAGGAAAAGGGCTCTTGAGACCCAGTATTCTGAGGGAGCCACAATTAAGGTATAACTTCTGTATCACTTCCTTAGGACTTAGCCTTGGTATCAGGCAGCTAGAAGCAGGAAGGGAAATATGGAGAGCCTCCTCCTCCCAAGAAGAAAGTCCTTTGTGCAGGAGCTGGGGAGAAAGGGAGCCCTGTTTTTTTGGCTGCAGCAGTCCAGTGCCTGAGCTGGGAGGAGCGAAGGAAGAAGCTGTTTTGGTTCAAATACCAGTTTCCTGCCTTTCTTACTGAATTTTTCATAGGTTTTCTTGAATGGATGTTTCTTCTTCACTTTTAAGACCATTTTCAGAGGTTTTAAGTGATTGGGGTTTTTTACATTATTTTCACCAGTTCCAGTGGGGAGCAGATCAGTGGAACTCCTCATGTCAGAAGTCAAACTATCTGCCTCCACATGATTTTACCATCTTTCTTTTAAGAAATGTGGGTGGCCTTTAAGAACCCTTCAGACAGTAGATGATAATGATAATACTTTTTACTTCTGTCTTACAGATTTGGTATGTAGATAATCATAAGTTATCATCAAAGTTAAAGAATATATAAAAACCCATGAAAAGATCTAAGAAAGACCCAAGGATATAAGGCAACTTGTATCTTCTTATTCCTCAGATTGGTGTGCTTGTTATGAAACTCACATTAGTAACAATTATTATACTTGATTAGATATAATTATTATCAAATTATAACTATTATTCTTAGTTACATATAATTATTAATAATTCTACCTAGCTTTGAAATTCTTATTTATAGAATATTTGCTTATTTTCTCTTGTGCTGGTTAGATTTCTTACTCAGATGTATTGCAGAATTTACTTATTTTTTAAAGCACCTACTTGTAACACTTGTTTACCTGTTTTCTGAGTCTTTGGAGTAGTTTTACTTCTGTGAAGCTGATACATGATGCATGAAAATAATGGAATAGTGACTCATCACTTTTCCTACTCCTCCACAAAGAGTATCTCAAGCCCCATCTGTATACTCAGAGCTGTGTTGATAATACATTCATATCTAAGGCAAGAATGCTCTTCAAGGTATTTATTATCTAATGGGTAAATAGACATATTTAAATGATAAATCACAGTCATGATTTCAATCTTCTCCAGGCAGAAGGGAACCTGGGATGAGATTATATTAAAAAGTAGACTAATGCCTAGTCACTGTCCTCATCATCGTGGTCTTGATCATAGGTTTGTTGAGCCCTAGTGATTTGGGAAAAGTATAAATTTATAGTGTCATTGAACTGCAGGAAGTCAACATATCTTAGTAAATTTTTTAAAAAGATTTTATTTATTTATTTGACGGAGAGGGAGAAAGCACTAGCAGGGAGAGCAGCACGCAGAGGGCAAGGGAGAAGGAGGCTCTTTGCAAAGCAGGGAGCCAGATGCAGGACTCAATCCCAGGACCCTGGGATCATGACCTGAGCCAAAGGCAGACATTTAACCATCTGAGCTACCCAGGCTCCCTTACAGTAAATTTTTTAATAAACTTTAAAAAATTGAAATATATATATTTATAAAGTTACACAGATCATAAATATACAACTCAATGAATTGTCCCAAAGTGAACCCATTTATGTAGCTATCACCCAGATTAAGAAAACCAGACAAAACCTCTCCTCATGGGGCGCCTAGGTGGCTCAGTGGATTGGACCTCTGCCTTGGGCTCTGGTCATGATCTCGGGGTCCTGGGATCAAGCCCTGCACTGGGCTCTCTGCTCAGCAGGGAACCTCCTTACCCCCCACCCCACACCTGTCTTTCTGCCTAGTTGTGATCTCTGTCAAATAAATAAATAAAATATTAAAAAAAAAAAAACCTCTCCTCTCCTGTCATTCCCCACTCCCCAAAAGTGATCACTATCCTAGCTTTTATTGCCATAGATCAGCTTTGCCTGTTTTCTGAACTTTGTGTGGGTAGAATTATATAGTGTGCAGTCTTCTGTATTTGTCTTCTTTCATTTATTATCTTTGTGAGATTCATTTATGTAGCAGTGAATGCAGTAGAAATGATTCCCTCATTTTTATTGCTGTATAATATTCCATGGTATGACTATCCTGCATTTATTCATTTTTTTCTGTCGTGTCATCTCCTTTTCTTATTGACTTCTGAGAAAATCATATATTTTGGTATTCTAGACATGAGTCTTTGTGTTATAGGTATCTTCTCTCTGTGTCTTGCTTTTGCCTCTTAATGGTATCCATTCATTGTACAGAAATTTTAAATTTTAATATATTCCAGTTTATCCAATTTTTCCTTTATACTTAGTGTGTTTTATTTTGCCTAGGAAATTTTTGCCTGTCTCAAGGTCATGAAGATAACTTCTGAAACCTTTATTATCTTGCATAATTACATTTATAATAAACTAGAATCATTTTTTTAATATCATGTGAGATATTAATATAGATATCCAAGTGGTCCAGCATTGTTTACTGAAAAGAATGTTCTTTCACCTGGTGATCTACAGTATTACTTTGTTATAAGTCAAGTAACTTGATATTTATAGAAACCTTTTTGTATTTTCTCTCTTCTTCTGATTGCTAAATTCTTTGTCTTTATGCCAATACCATACTATTTTAATTTGTGTAGCTTCATAACAAATCTTTATTTTTGGTAGTGTAAATCCTACTTAAGATTTTTTTACTATGTTTGGCCCTTTGCACTTTAATATAAAGTAGGAATTATCGTATCGATTTGCACGTGAACATGTGCAAGTGCACACGTACACATTCATACATAAACCTTCTGGGGTTATGATCGGGATTGCCATGAATCTGTAGATCCACTTCAGGAGAATTGACATCTTTACAATATTGAATTTTCCAATCCAGGAGCAAGGCATATCATTCTGTTTATGTATGGGATCTTTAATTTGTTTCAATAAGGCTTTTCCGTGTTCTGGGTTGTAGTCATATACTTCATTTGTTAAATTTATCCTTAGGCGTCAATTTTTTAAAAGCTACTATAGATTGTGGTGTTTCAAAAGTTTATATTGTATAGTCATTTTTTTCTAAGACATAACTATTGAGTTTGTATATTTGCTGTTGTGTATCCAGCAACTTGTTAAATTCATTTAATTCTGTGATTTTTGTCTTTAGATCCTTTTGGATTTTCTACATATTCAGTCGTGTCATTTGTGAAGAATGACAGTTTCATTCTAATCATTATTTTTTTTTAATTGGGAAAGGAGGGGAGCATTTATTAAAATGGCTAGTCCCTTGAATATAATGTTAAATAGAAATTATGATAGTAGGTATCTTTTTTCTTGTTGCTGATCTCAGAGCCAAAGGTCTCATCATTTTACTAAGTATGTTTGCTATATATTTATTTTTATGTTTGCTATATTTTTTGATGACTTCTATTACGTAAAAGAACTTCCCTTCTGTTCCTAGTTTACTAAAAGTTTTTGTTATGAATATGCATTGAGTTTTCTACATCTATTGAGATGATTATAGGATATTTATTCTTTATTCTATTAATGTGGTGAATTACATTGATTCATTTTCTAATGTTGAAGCCTTATGAAGTATCTTATGATACTTCTCTCAGGGTTTGTTATCAAAGATATGCTAGCCTCATAAAAAGAGTTGAAATATGGGGTGGGGGAGGTTTTTTTTCTTTTAGTTTTTGGAAAAATTCACTGATGAAACCATCCTGACCAGGCTTTTTGTTTGTGGGAAGATTTTGATTATAGATCCAATTTCTCAAAAAGAGAGTATCCTTTTGGTATTCTATTTCTTTTTGTATCCGTTTTGATATATTACATTTTTCCTGGAGTTTATTTCTTTTTTTTTTTTTTAAGATTTTTTTTTTTAATTTATTTAACAGACAGAGATCTCAAGTAGGCAGAGAGGCAGGCAGAGAGAGAGAAAGGAGGAAGCGGGCTCCCTGCTGAGGAGAGAGCTCCATGCGGGCCTTGATCCCAGGACCTGGGATCATGACCTGAGCCAAAGGCAGAGGCTAAATTTAACCCACTAAGCCACCCAGGCGCCCCATTTCCTGGAGTTTATTTCATTTAAATTTCAGATGCTTTGCTATGAATCTGATCAGTTTTTTCAGAGAACTAAACTTTAACTCTGTTAATTCTCTTGAATGCTAATTTCTGTTACATTTTCCTTGATGCATGGGTTATTTACAAATATAGTGCTTAATTTCCAAGCATTAGAATCCCCAATGTGTGTTTATTATTGTTGTCCACCTTAATTCTACTGAAGTCAATTAGCATGTTGCATATAGTACTTCTCAAACTGTGATAGAGGACTTGTTCCTTTTTCCCAATCTATGTTGGACTAGCAACTTTTAAAAAATACAATAAAAATGAATTTATTAGAAAATCAAATAAAAAGATATTTAAGAGCAAAGCCCCAGGTTTATTTTTTATTATTAGGTTCTACAGAGATACACTACTATGTCAAATGGCTATATTTTCTAAACACTTATTCTCAATATTTAAACCTATCTAGTTGTGGTTCATTAACACCTGTGAACCAGCAGTAGTCCATGGGACACACTTCATGTTGCACTGCTTGTTGTGATTTTAGTCTTCAGAGTTTGTTGAGACTTGCTCTATAACCTTCCACATGGTCAGCTTCAGTAAATGTTCCTCATGCAGTTTAAAAGAAGGCATATTCTATACTTGAAGAGTGGAGTGTTTTATATATGTTACTTAGATTGTTTCTTTATCATGTTTTTTAACTTAACTGTATTGAGACATAATTTACATGCAATAAAATATATCTATTTAAATGCACTGTTTGATGGATTTTGACAAATGTAGACACCCAAGTAACTACTAACACAATTAATACAGAACATTTTAAAACTCAGTGCCAGTCCCTAACCTTAACTCAGGCAATCACCATTCTACATTCTGCAGCTATGGGTTTGATTAGATAGATTTGTGGGTTTTTTCTGTTTTTTGTTTTTTTTTTGTCTTTTGTTTTTTGTTTTTTTTAATGGGGAAGGAGGCCCAGAAGGAGAGGGAGAGACAGAACCTAGTACAGAGGCCGATGTGGGTCTTAATCTCACATTCCTGAGATCATGACCCGAGCTGAAATCAAGAGTCAGATGCTTAACTGACTGAGCCACCTATGCACCCCTAGAAATGTCTTTTCTAACGTTTCATATAAGCAGAATTGTATAGTATGTGCTATTTTGTGTCTGATTTCTGTGAGGGATATAAATAGTGCAGAATGTTGGGCTCATTATAATGCATTTTCCTTATCTCTAAGATCTTGACCCTCAAGACCTGGCTGACTTGGTAGAACTCCAGTGCTTTCCTACTAACGTGTTTTTTCAGCTCTTGTAGTTGGTGTTAGTGGGATGGTTGGTCTAAAACAATAGTTCATGGTAGCCAAAGGCAGAAGAGCTCTGGCAGTATTTAGTGAAGGTACAATGGTATAGAGATCAGGTGTGAGGGTGAGTGTTCTAACAAATGGAATTCAGATGACTCTCCCAAGAAATCTGAGCAGGATTGAAAGATCCAAAAGTAGATTGTGTCCATTAAATATAGGCTATATATCATTATATCAGTCAAGATTCAGTGCCAGAATCTGGATGTTCTAAACAGGAGAGCGTTAAATGCAATGAGTTAGTGTTTACAGATTGTTGGAAGGTTTGAAGGTGTAAATTCTAGACTTGGCCTACAAAAATGACTCCCAAAATAATGCTAGAGCTGCTGTGTCAGGGAAACTGCTACGCTGTGGACTGCCACTAGCACTGCACAGGACGCCTGGGTGGCTCAGTTGGTTGAGCAGCTGCCTTCGGCCCAGGTCATGATCCCAGCGTCCTGGGATCGAGTCCCACATCGGGCTCCTTGCTCGGCGGGGAGCCTGCTTCTGCCTCTGCCTGCCATTCTGTCTGCCTGTGCTCGCTCGCTCTCCCTCTCTCTCTCTCTCTGACAAATAAATAAAAAATCTTTAAAAAAAAAAAAAAAAAAAAAAAGAAGCACAGTTGCTGCCACTACCATCCCATGATCTCACTGATAGCAGCAAGAACAAAGAGGACCATCAAGAAAGCCTTGCTATCGCTTGAGCCTTCCAGATCTTGCAAGATTGCCCTTCACTGAGAGATCCAAATTAGAATCACACACTACTTGTAAAGAATATAGGAGTTGTAGTTTTCCAAGTTTTAGGAAGACAGAATGAGGGTAGAATGAGAGCTGACCAAAGTTCCTACCACGCACATAAATTGAAAGTGCAGTGTGCCTCTGACTTAAAGACGGTGAGTGCTAATCCAGCCATATTCTAAATTGTCAGTTCTTTTTCTGTAACTCTGCCATCAGTAAATGTAGTGTTTAATGCAACTTTTTAAAAAAAGATTTTATTTATTTATTTGACAGAGATCACAAGTAGGCAGAGAAGCAGGCAGAGGGAGAGAGAGGAGGAAGCAGGCTCCCTGCTGAGCAGAGATTCCCGATGTGGGGCTTGATCCCAGGACCCTGAGATCATGACCTGAGCCAAAGGCAGAGGCTTTAACCCACTGAGCCACCCAGGCGCCCCTTTAATGCATCTTTTAATTTAAGTGTCTCTGTTTTTTTCTAGCTGCTAAATGAGCATATTATGGTCTATGATTCAAATATCCAGAGTGCATATCAATCAATTACAGGTTATATTTGAGTTCAATTAATATTTTAATATTTGTTGAAGACATACAAAATACCTGGCATCACCTTGGAAACTCTAAACATTCAAACATCTTACCAAGATTGACACTACCTAATTCAAGATTATTTTCAAAGATAATCATGAAATAAATTTATTTCATAACCAAGTGCATATGGGAACGTTCATCAACTTCATTTGTAATTCTTGCTATATAGTCAAAGACACTCCATAATATATCCCATAACTGTTCATAGCAATTGAGATCTTGATATGGAAATGTCAGTAGGATCCTCAAGGGTAAAAAGCTATATATAGCTTCCTCTAGCGTTGCCCTTTCTACAATAGCACCGTGTTTGTTGATCTGTTTTCCCTGCTTTCTTCTTCCTGTATAAGTTGGTGTTATGATACTAATAAAAGGCTTGGTTATGGTCTGGACAGTTTATACACCAGTGCTATCTAGATATGTTTTGGTTTGTTGTAAGCTACTGAGGTTTTCACAAGCCATAGATGGTTTGTACTCAGGGGGAGAATGAAAAAATAAAAACAAACACAAAGAGACTGGTGAACCGTAGTATGATTGTTAGTTCAAGCATTAAGCAGTGAAAATATTCAGGACTAGAAGTTAGAAGGCATATAATGCTTAAATAGCTTTAATGTGACTTTTTGGGGCTAGTATTTTTGTATGTCAGATTCTGTTTGTGATTCATGATGATTCTGAATTTGAAATTCAGCTCAGTTTCCTTCCATCTTGCTGTTTGCATTAGAAAGAATTCATTGCAAAGAATTCTAAAAAAAGAACTGATGTAATTTTATTTTAGGGCACAGTGAATCTAAGACTGTATTCTAATTAGGATCATTTCAGAGAATAGGGAGCATTTCCTTTAACGTTATTTTTATGATCTTCATTTATTAGTTCATTCACCTGTATGAATAATTATGATTTTTAGAACTGGGTAGTACATAAGTTGCATTTTCTAATATTTTGTGTGTGTGTGTGTGTGTGTGTGTGTGTAAATGTAAGGCTTGATATGACTCTGAAAGTTCCCTTGAATTGCTTTACCTTCTTCAAAAAGATACCCTCTTTCATAGTCGAATATTCTTCCCTTTACAGAAAAAAAGTTTTGGAGTGAGACCATTATTTTATATACCTAACCATCCACTTAATCTCTGATCAAGTATTTGAATGGCAACGTCTGACCAGTGAAATATTTGAGCGTTTTTCAAATTATTCCTGATCATAGCTTTCTTTCATTATTTTTTTCAGAGGTTATCTTTGATTGTTGGGTATCTGTAGTGCTTTGCTAAACAAATTTAATTTATGCTATTGTGATTTCTACTTAGCTTATAAAATAATTTTGTCAAGAAGATGTATATGTGGGAAAATATCAGAGAATTCTAATTAAGAGTGTTTTTCTTTATTTGAGACTTTAGAAAATATCAATAATGAAGTATGTTTTAATCCATTTATTTTTTCTTTGTCCTTTCAGGTGGATCTCCTTACTTAGCAACCAAAATAAATGAAGCAAAAGACTTATTAGAAGCAACCACCAAACATTGATCAATACTTAAGAATCATTCTGAAGGAAAAGAAGGGAAAATATTTAAAAAGTCCAAATTAATCTAAACCACAGTGTTCATAATTTTCATTCATGTACTGACCACAATCATTTATTCTACTATTAAGGTATATAATAATAAAAGATTAATAGTCTATCTTTTATTATCTTTCTTTTTAAAGATTTTATTTATTTGAGAGAGAAAGAGAGCACAAGCAGGGGGAATAGCAGTGGGAGAAGGAGAGCTGAGCAGGGAGCCTGATGTGGGGCATGATCCTAGGACCCTGAAATCGTGACATGAGCTGAAGGCAGACGTTTAACTTATTGAGTCACCCAGATGCCCCTATCTTTTTATTATCTTTTAAAGGAACACCTTAAAATTCAATGATTGATCTTCTTTCTTTTTTTCCCTTCCTTTCTCTGTGATAGTCATACATTTGAAGTTTTTTGTTCTTTAGTCCTAAGTTCTCTTGGCTCCCCACCCTCACTCAGTTATCATCATCAATAATGTGGGAATTATGAGCAATAAGTAGAAATTTTCTTACTGCTGATACTAATATTCACAATATCCCTTATTGACTTAGAGAACTTTACTACTCTGCCTGTGTAAGGGTTTGAGATCAAACACTGACTGCCATCCCATGAGAAAATGATTGGAAACTCAATCAAAATTTACTAAATGGTGTTTTGTAAAATAGTGGTTAGGACTTGTTAAAGATCTGTGCTCTCTCTGAGACCCTATAACTGAAGCATGGGAACTTGGAGAGCTACTAAAATGATTAAAGATTTGCAAAATGAGCCCAGTGAGGAAAAGTTGAAAAAGTGGTAGGAGAAGTCTGAGGAATTTGTCTTTAATTACAGCCTTCCAGTGCTGTATATTTATTCAGTTATTCGTTCTGCAGATATTTATTGACCACCTATAATGTGTAAGGCTCTGTAGTGGGTCCTCTGAGAGTTATAGTTGTGAACCAACCATGGATCATGACCCCAAAGAAGTTACATTTAGAGAAAAGATAAGTCACACTATTAGAGAAGTACAGGTGATATGCTAACAAAGTGCAAAGAAGAAAAGAATATTTTAAACTGAGAACATAAAGGAGGAGCTTCATAGAATAAGTGGCATGAAAGCTGGGCTTTAGAGATAAATCATATGATTAGTGAGTCAGTGTTGTTTCCCCTGAGATCACTCACAATTAGCAGAAATAGGATTTATTAGTGTGATTAGAGTACAGGGTTTCTCAGAAACAAGGGACAGACACATAATCTTGAAGGACCAGCCCTTTAATTTACACTGCATGAAATTATTATCTCCAGTAGCCCTCAGTCATCATCACTTTACTGTCCCAAAGGTGAGAAAACAGATTCAGATACAGAGTAACAACATCATTTTCTTTTCTTTTCTTTCCGTTTTTTCTTAAAAACATTTTAGTTATTGATTTGACAGAGAGAGAAACAGCAAAAGAGGTTACACAAGCAGGGGGAGTGGGCGAGGGAGAAGCAGGCTTTCTGCCAAGCACAGAGCCCAATGTGGGGCTTGATCCCAGGACTCTGGGATCAGGACCTGAGCCGAAGGCAGACACGTAACGACTGAGCCACCCAGGTGTCCCAGCAGCATCATTTTCCAGTACTCCTTTATAAATCCTGGGTCATCCCAGGTAAACTGAACCACTGTATTTCAACTATCTTAAAATTACTCTTTAAATACTGTGGAAGAGCCTCTTCATGTTGCTGGCAAGTGAGTATCGGCTTTGGCTGGAAGGTTGACCAGGGCCATCAGCCAGGAGGAGCCTCAGTTGCTCTCCACATAGGCTTCTCCCCAGGGCTGTGGAGAGAAGCATCAGCACACTACAGCGGCTGTGTAATGAGAGAAGGTGAAGAGACAGGAAGTGGAAGCTGCAAACTCAAGCTGGCTCTGGTAGTGGTTCCCATAAGCACTGAGCCTGCCTAGACTCAAAGGCGGAGGGTACAGGGGATCGTGAAAGAACTAGTAGCCATTTTTAACATGTAGCAGGGCAGGGTTTAGATTTTTTCCCCCGCTTACTCAAATCAGTTAAGGCATTGCTTTAAAAATTTTGTCAGAAGAATAGAATTCAAGTAAACTAGAGTAGTTTCAGGTGACACAAGTACAACTCTAGGTAGATATTAATTCAGTAGTCATTCTGTAAATGGCGTTAGACTTATGCAATTGGGTTTTTAAAAGCTACCCACCCTCAACTCCTTAGTATCTGTAAAAAGCTTATTTGAATGGTTACCTATCCTCAGTAAAGATGGCTTTTAAATATTTGCTGTCATTGCATATTCTTCTTAATTAAGTTCTTTGTTGATATTGCAGTTTCTGTTTATTCTTACAACTTAGATGCAATCTGAGAAAGCAGAAAAGACATTTAAAAATAAAACAGTTACTTCCCAGATCCAGAGAAAGTGTAAGTCAAATGGACAGTTAATTAAAGGGAGCACAGGATGCCATTTAGACCATAGTTGATGGCGCTGATCTGCAGCATAAAGTCAAAAGTGGAGAGTTGTTCAGTAAGGAAAAAGCTATGGCGATTGCAGAAGACATAGTTTTATTTAGTCTTCAGACCATTCCCTTTATTTGGTTTGAAATGCATTTCAGTGATTTGGTTAATATTAAATACTGTGTCAGGCAGTACAGACATAAAATAAGTATATTCTTAAAATGCATAATATGCTCAAAATAAATAAAAAGATTCTTCCTTTTTTTTCCCTGATACTACTGAATTAAGAAATTCTGAATTTTATTACTGGGCACACTTGTGATTACCCAGCATGGTCATTAGACATAATGTATTTTATCCGAGGACAGAAATCCTTTGGTTGTCATGGAGAATCTTGAATACAAAAAAGAGCCTTTAGTGATGTATCTTCAACATGTTTGGCAATTAGCTTAAGGTAGTTTGCTGACATTTGTGGGAGAAGATGAATCAAAACTACTGAAGTTTCTCTGACTCAATTCACTGAAGATGAGCTGTAGAGGCTGCAGTGCAAAGTTAAATATCTAGGTAGGCCAGCTTCTTTTGCACATTGGGAACCACATCCTCCACAGGCACTCAGCTCCTCGCCCACAGTCACCTCCTTAAAGGCCTCTGGCTCCAACGGGGATTTGATGGCAGTGAGGGACGGTCAGCAGTGTGCCTCCCTCCTCTCAGAAGGGCAACCCAAAGAGCATATCCCATTAACACTACATCAGTATCATCTACTTGTCAAAAGCATTCCATGAATTATGGGCCGAATTTTATTTATGGTAGAGTTAGACACATTAGAAAATTAGAATTTTAATTTATTAGCTGGAAAAGTTGAGAAGCTCTTTGGACTCATTTTTTTTAGGTAGAATCTAACTGATCTGGATCATTGCCCACCAGTGAAATTGCTGGGCATGGTAGACAAAGAAAATGTTCCTTCTAATGACTTTTATGAGCTGAGTAGCTATTGTTCCCAGTTGAGTGCTCTTTTCCTTTTTTTATTGTTGCTGAGCAAAAGAATTTATAAAAAGCTTTTTTTTTTTATTAAAAACCCTGCTCAATTGAAATGCAAGTTCATTAAGTACTATTCATTTCTCTTCCTGCCATAATAACCCTTTCCCCCTCTGCTCAATTCAGGAGTGCCTAGCAGCCCTGGTCAACATTTTAAGTCTGAACAGACTATAATATAGATGGAGATATGCAATCTCCAACATCAAGAGAGAGTTTTATTTCATGTGGGCAGAATATGATCACACAGGCTGGATGTTAGCTATAAATTTCACATAAGTACCTCAACTTAGAGGGGCAAGATGCCCCTGGAAAGTTAAATCAACAGTGGGAAATTTAATTCAGTTTTGACAAGATGAAAATCACATTGAAAATACTAGTTCAATATTGACATCTAAGCTGTAGTGCTAAAGACTAAGAAATTAGAATCAGCTCGTTATCATAAGTCCAAGAGATTTTATTAATACTAGCTAATAGTTGTTGAGCACCTTGTGCCGAGCATCCTGCCTACATTATCTCTTTTTTAATTTTCACAGTATCCCTAAGAAATAGGTACTATTTATATCCCCATTTTACAGATAAAGAAAGAAAGGTAAGGTCAGAGGAGTTTAGGAACTTTATCAAAATTATGTAATTAATAAGCGGTGGGACTAGGATCCAAATCAGTTTGGCTTGATTCTTTTTTTTTTTTTTTAATTTAAAGATTTTATTTATTTATATGACAGAGAGAGATCACAAGCAGGCAGAGAGGCAGGCAGAGAGAGAGAGGAGGAAGCAGGCTCCCCGCTGAGCAGAGAGCCCGATGCGGGACTCGATCCCAGGACCCTGAGATCATGACCTGAGCCGAAGGCAGCGGCTTAACCCACTGAGCCACCCAGGCGCCCAGTTTGGCTTGATTCTGAAGCACATACTCTTTACCCTCCCATTATATTGCACTGAATCTAGACATGTGGGAGTCATTGTAAAATGAAGGGGCTTGCATGGCCCTGTACTCATTCATCGATAACCCTGAATGTCGGGTGATAGGTTGCAAAATGTTTATGGAAGGGTCATGTCATTTGGCACTATGAATGAGGACTGCCTAATGTCTGGATTTCTGCCCTGGAAACTTATGACGCCCGTCCAGCTGCACTTGTGAACAAAGTTCACTTGGTAGAGTAGCAGCTGGGTTTCTCTGACTTGAGGGGGAGTCGATGAAACTTAGAAGAGATTTTATGTGAAACTTTCATGGGCCAAAGCTTCCTAGGAAAACATCGAGAGCAAAGTTCAGAAGACGGCTTGTGAAACTGAAGCAGCAGGCATTGGGAGAGAAATGAAGAAATTGCTCGATATAATAAAGATGAGAATAAGAAGGCTGAACTTATTGAAAGGAACGGAGTAGTGAAAAAATTAAGGTTAACAAGAGAGACAACCGAACCAAGAAGAGACCATTCACAGCATTTGAAAGAGAATTGCCAGAGCACAGTAGATTTCTTGAAAACTTTGCAATATTCCCAATTGTAGACTGGCTTATTTGCTCATGCCATGCTTTTATGCCAAATTCCAGAATTACATTTTGCACAGCTAAAGGCTTGTCTAGTAGAACCCATAGTTCTTAAGTTGCCAATCTAAGAATGTGTCTTAAGTTTACCACTTAATTTTCTGTGTTCTCAGCTGCTCTACTCAAATGGTGAAAAGGTTTCTAACTTCCAGAGATTTATAACTCTGAATAACTCTAATATTGATAATGGATTTGTGAGTTCTTTGAATGTCAGAAACCCCTATATTCACGAGTAAGTTCATTCCAAAGCCACAGCCTGGTCTTTCCATCTATCCTCTCTTAGATTCCCAGGCCCTTTGCTCTTTCCTTCTGTAAATGTGGACCATCAAGAGTTCATGTTCGAAGTATTTACATCTTGGCTTCTATGCCTCTGGAATGGGACAAAATTATCTAATAATGTTTGTTCTGTGGTGGTGGGAAGTCAGATGATATCTGCATCATCTGCATCTCTTAGGCTGTCCTGGGATGTTGTAGCACAGCGTGGCAGAGAGAGCAGCATGTACAGAAATGCAGCCCTCCCTAATCAGCCCCACTCAGATCTGATGGTATGCTTTGTTCTCAGCTTCTGGGTATTTAAGTATTCAGTCTTTTACTTAAGTATTCTAATATTTTACACTCTTACACTATATACTCGTTTGGGCTTTTTTCCCCTTGCAAACATTTTTTTTAGCCCAATATGAAAAAATTATATACATACTTACATATATACATTTATACTACTGTGTTTGTTTTGCTTTAAAATTGTAAAGGATAAACTAAGATACTTCTGTCTCGTTTTCCAACACGGTTAAAATTAAATCTGACTTGGTAAAATTGAATTTACACTAAATTTTTTCTGTCATACAACTCGAAGAAAATACACTAATCATATGTGTTATGTAACTTCGTTTACACCATGATCGCTCTTGCAGGCACTGCTTTTATTTCTTTTATATCTCTGTTTCAGGAGATGCTGGGCCCGGCTGCCTCTCAGAACACAGTAGTGATTGGTTCACTTCTAAGGGCTACTATCAGAAACTGGAACTGTAGACACGTGGATTTTCTTAGAAGCCCTTGGTGAAACTTGAGTTTTTACCCTTCGTACCAAAATAAGTAAGGGGAAAAAATAGAAATGAGCCCAATGATACTTTAAAATTGATTTGTATATTTATCTCATAACAGATACCAAAGAAAGTACCTATTTCCTTGGTTTATTTCTTTCTTGCCTCAGGTGTATCCCTAGCAGCTTTTGGCCTGCAGCTGCATAAAGAACTCTAAACAGAGGCATTGGTATTCGAAATGCTGATGCAACCAAACTGTTACCCTGGGTATATTACTGAATATGTCTGCACAAATGCCTGGATTCCATACTTAGTGTAAATGACAGATAGGCTACTGTTCTGTCGCCAACTTCTCGCTGAGGGGAGTACAGATAGGCATGCCCTGTGTTTCTTCTCTGTTGCCCTTCATCATCTGGCCAGTCCCACACAGACGCCATGCGGCGTAAAGTGGTCACTTCGTAATTCTCTCCCAAGGCCAGTTGGACAGTGCACGCCACAGTCACCTGGCCTGGGAGGGTCTCGTGTTGTCATGAGACACCGTCCTGTGATGTGTTTGCAGACAGGAAGGGGAAAGAGGATTGACAGTATTGGGATAACATAACATGAAGGGTGTGTCTACCATAAAATACGAGCTTGAGTTTTGTTTTGTCAGAGAGGAATATGTTTTCCACAGCAGTCTGGTGAATTAAGAACAATATACTGAGTCCTACAGGGAACGTGTTCTATTTGACTCTGTTGATAGGATTTATGTATGGAACATCAATTTTCTGTACAGACATAATTGAGTACATATTACCATGATATGAAAAACTGGAAGCATACATATGGTTGTGTAGGCTGTTAAATTTTAAGAAATGTAACAAAGAGGAAAATCAAACCTGAAAACAACGCAGCTGATGAAATTATTAACTTGAAGTTTTTGCTCAAGATATATGCAAAGTACACACATTCTATGTAGAAATACAAAGACAAATAAATTATCTTAATGTGTTACCTTCTTCCTTTTCAGATTGAATTTTTTAACAGCAAGAATGCCTAACGGGCAGTTAGGATGGCTTGGTGACAGCGGCTTCAACAACAGCTTCAGCCCTCAGGACTCCAAGTAGAGTATCTGGTGTCAGGAGGTCCGAGGGCCTTTTGTCCCCGTGCATTTTTTCCCCAAAGCCAGGCTGAAAGTTAGTCCTGGGGACAGAAAAAGAACTTGGCTGACCAATCTGTCACCAGCCTGAAAGAAATGTATAGGAGTCCTACACGCGTAGTAAGTGGACATCAGCTGGAAGCCAGGCAGTCTGTGTTCAGAGCCTCCTTCATGGCCCGTGGTGGAATTACCATGGCATAATGTGACTGTAGGGGACAATTTGATCAACCAAAAGAGGTTTGAAGATTTTTAGTGTTGGTGTTACAACAAAGGTTCTGATGTTCTGACCCAGTGGAGAAATTCATAGCAGCTGACTGTGAATCTTTAGGTTTTGTGTCCCCTTCCAAGCCCCAACAGCAAGCATTTCTTGTTCATAAGGTGGCCTAGCCTGAGGCTGAGATTTTGGTGTGTGTTTGCTCTCTGGGAGTTAGAAGTCCACCATATGGTAGCCGGAGTTTTACTCTGTCCTAATAAGCCCATCTGCCTTTGTCCTCTTCTACTGTTGGCCTCTTTTTCACTTTAACACCAGCCACAACTTCATCAGGCTGGGAGACTCCCCAGCGTCAGGGTGCTGGGGCATGTTTCCTGCTTTGCCATCCGTGAGCTCTGGGCCCACAGCCCAGCACCCCAGCCCACCTCACCGTGTTTGCTCCTGGGAATACCATCCACCTACCTGCCCATAGAGTGAGACAGTGAGACTAATGAGAAAGGATTGGAAAATAATGAAAGAATGAGAACCACACGGAATGTTCTGGACACCTTCAAGAGAGGTTCAAGAAACCTTGAAGGAATCTTTGCAAGGAATGGCAACACTGATTTTTTCATCTGAGAACCATTCTGCATGTGTACAGAGTTGGAATGTTCATACTTCTTCTTATAGGGGCAGTTGGTTAAGCATCTGCCTTCAGCTCTGGTCATGAGCCCAGGGTCCTGGGATTGAGCCCCTGCATTGGGTTCCCTGCTCAGTGGAGAACTGCTTCTCCCTCTCCCTCTGCCTGCTGCTCCCCTACTTGAGTTCTCTCTCTGTCAATAAATAAAATCTTTAAAAAAGAAAGGAAGGAAGGAAAGATGGAAGGAAAGAAAGAAGGAAACTTTCTCTTGTAAATGGGCGAAATGCCTCACCCACAACCTAATAGCACAGAATTTGAAGCCAGTATTTTTTTTTTAAAGTAACTGGTTTTCTTTCTTTCTTTCTTTCTTTTTTTAGATTTTATTTATTTATTTTGACAGAGAGAGATCATAAGTAGGCAGAGAGGCAGGCAGAGAGAGGAAGGGGGAAGCAGGCTCTCCGTGGAGCAGAGAGCCTGATGAGGGGCTCGATCCCAGGACCCTGGGATCATGACCTGAGCCGAAGGCAGAGGCTTTAACCCACTGAGCCACCCAGGCGCCCCTGAAGTCAGTATTTCTTATTCCGGTTCCACGTATGAATCTCTGCTCCATTTTGTCAGTGGCTGGGAGATAATACTGCATTCTTTTCTGATTTCTACCTGGAGCTCACTGTATGAGTTAGCCAGTGTCGAGCACATACTCCATCGTGCCAAGAATGCTCAGTACAGGCTCTGTGCGGCAAACTTAGCACACGGATGGATTTGAAATTTTCCTTTGCAACGCAGCCAATCAGGTGTCCGACTATACCTTGAAGTCAATTAGTATTTTTCACAGAGCCAGGTGCAAAGCTGCCAGGTAACATCTGTAAGTGACTTGGATTGCTCTAATGGGATCTGCATATGTTCAGCCCTATATGAAGATGTTTTTCACTTGACACAGAGTCATCTTTGGTCTTGTTCTCCACCCACTCCATTAAGTAGACACACCTACACATGTTACCGATTTGATTTGCTTTCTGAGGAGGATGGTGCCTAGATTTTCTCTTCCTGATGCTACTATTTGTGCAGATGCCTCTTGGAAAACTTCCCATCCCAAGTACTTTCAGAGGGGAGGGGACAACAAATCTCATGTTATTATCAAGGCATTTTTCTCATAATCTTGCTTGTCTAACCTAAATTATCCAGTAATGATTTATTTGAGTATCTTGTGTTTTCTTTTTTTAACAATAAGATTAAAGATAGCACTATTCCTCAAAGGGACAACACACCTGAGTTCCTGTAACTTTGGGGACTGGACACTTGGGTTCTAATCCCCTGGCTCTGCAACTCATAAACTCTGTGACTCTGGGCAGGATGCAGCCTTTTTTGAGCCACTTGAATTAGCTGTTTTCTAAGAGTCAAGCAGTCTGTTGAAGAAGCACTTGTTCCCAAGTCACATAGACCTAAGTGTAAGTGTCTGAACCACCTTCGATTAGAGTGGTCTTGTGGAAGTTTTGTAGCCTCTCTGGGCTTCCTGACCCATAAAATGGGTATAATAATATGTACCTCAGAGGTTGATTTCAGGAGTTTAATAATTTCATAGACAAAGATGTGCCTGTTTACCAGTGCCTGTACATGGTAGCTTCTCCACAAATGTTTGTTTTTACTGCTTGTCAATTTGGCTTTACTTTTTTTTCCTCTCTCAAGTACTGCACAAATATAACAGCAATTAAAGGATTTTTAAAAGAATGAATAACATACCAATAATGCCAATATCCTAACATTAACCATTTTCTTTTTTTCTGGGGCCCCTTCCTGTGCCTCTTAATATAGATCTTGGGAATTTATCTTCCAGAAAATGCCTATGGACAAATACACAGATCTCTAGATTGGAAATCAAGCTATAATATTTTACAATATTATCTCAAATTAAAATGCTTTTACTAGAATGAATACTTTTATCAATGCTAGTGACTAAATAAGAATATTTTCTCTTATTTATTTAACAGCTGAAAAATTGATCCAGGGTGCCTGGGTGGCTCAGTGGGTTAAGGATCTGCCTTTGGCTCAGGTCATGATCTCAGGCTCCTGGGATCGAGTCCCGCATCGGGCTCTTTGCTCGGCAGGGAGCCTGCTTCCTCCTCTCTCTCCGCCTGCCTCTCTGCCTACTTTTGATCTCTCTCTGTCAAATAAATAAATAAAAATCTAAAAAAGAAAAGTGTGTGTGTATATATATATATATATATATATATATATATATATATATAAATTTTTAAAAATGTAAAAAAAAAGAAAAATTGATCCAAGAGAATCTAGAGAAAGAACAGTCCTTTGGCCAGCTTTATGGCAAAGCAAGGTATGGCAACGGACAATTATTAGGTGCCTCATGTTTGTGCCAGACATTCTTTATATACATGATGTCTTTACTCCCCAAAACAACCCAGTTATCTAGGTATTTTTATGCCCATTTCATCCACAAAGCAGGGGGGTTCAAGAGCTTAAGCACCTTGCTCAGAATCCCAATTAGGAAGGCGTGGAGTTGGATCTGCTCCCAGGTTGACTAACCCCAAAGTCCATCCTCTTTCCCTTTTCCTGCTGCCTCCCAGGGAGTGTTCTCAGCCACGTACAAAACTCCTTGCCCTTAAGACTTTTAGCCTAAGTTCCGAAAAACTTCACTCCTGCCTTAGAGTGGATGCTGGGGATTTTATTAAGTCTCCTCGGTGTGGTCATTCATTCCAACATGATCGCAGTCCAAGGACCTCCCTACCTCTGAAGACATTTGTCACTTGTCATGTCGCATTCAGGATGCCAGAGGAGGCATCCAGCAAAACGAACGGAGGCCCTTTTGTGACGAATAGACTTACAAAGCCGGAGTTGGAGCTGGAAAAGAACTTGCAGATCTGCAGGCCTCCTTCAGGCGCTGTCTGATGGATTTCCAGATCCATGGCATTTTCTAAGCATTTGATCACAGCAAAGAGGATAAACACTGCGAGTTAAAAGGGATAGCATCAGGCCTGGGGGCAAAAGAGAATGTTACCTCTTTCATGTCCCCTCCATTGGGAACCGGCAGGCTTCCAAGAACTCAGGCTTCAGAGGTGGACTGATGAGGGTTTAAATTCTGGCTCATACACTTGTGGCTTTAGACAAGTTACTTAACTACTACTTTTTTTTTTTTTTTTTGAAGATGTGAGTCTATATTTATTTTTAAGGAATTATTTCTTTTTAAAATAAAAATGGGGCACAAATTATTGCTTTGCTAGATACAGTAACCATTATATCACTCTTATTTTATCAACTGGTTCTTATTTTTTTTTTAAATAATCTTTTTTTTTAAGATTTTATTTATTTATTCGACAGAGAGAGATTACAAGTAGGCAGAGAGGCAGGCAGAGAGAGGAGGAAGCAGGCTCCCCACTGAGCAGAGAGCCCGATGAGGGACTCGATCCCAGGACCCTGAGATCATGACCTGAGCCGAAGGCAGCAGCTTACCCCACTGAGCCACCCAGGCGCCCTCAACTGGTTCTTATTTATTTATCTATTTAAAAAATTTTAATTCCCATATAGTTAACAGTGTTGTATTAGTTTCAGGTGTACAATATATAGTGATTCAACAATTCTATACATTATTCAGTGCTCATCGTAATAAGAAGTTACTTAACTTCTATGAACCCTCAGTTTTCTTCTCTGAAAAATGGGGATCATGTCACCACTTCACAGAATTGCTGTGAGGATGAAATAAAGTGATGTGAGTCAAATACCGGACATACTGTCCAGTGCATAGCCAATAGTCCCTCACTGTGCACATGACTGATTTCCTTTCACAAAGCCAGGGCCTCTCTACTTTGACTATTCCTTGAGATCGCCTGTGTAGCTTTTACAACTCTCAATGCCCAGGCAGTGCCCCAGACTCTCAGAGTTTCTGGGGCAGGATCCAGGCCACGGGTTTTTCCAAAACCCCTCCGTATGTCCATGTCCAGCCAAGGTTGGGCATCCTGG
Source organism: Neogale vison (assembly GCF_020171115.1). Lineage (NCBI taxonomy): Eukaryota > Metazoa > Chordata > Mammalia > Carnivora > Mustelidae > Neogale > Neogale vison. The sequence continues at coordinate 112,755,441 of NC_058095.1, read as the reverse complement.
GACCGGTTACAGTGTGAGTGACCCAGCAGGTGCACAGGGCTGAGCCTGTTTTCACGGACTCTGCAGGAGCACAGTGGACCAAGCATCAGGGACTGACGGCCACAGGGCCATGTGGGAGCTGTGGGCAGAGCTGTCCCCAGGGCCCGGCTGAAGTTAATCACCCTGGGACCACTCCTTCCCCGTCCCCCCACCCCTGCCAGAATTTTCAATCCAAGTGAAACCAGCTTAAAATGGAATTTGAGGGGCACCTGGGTGGCTCAGTGGGTTAAAGCCTCTGCTTTTGGCTCAGGTCATGATCCCAAGGTCCTGGGATCGAGCCCCACATCGGGCTCTCTGCTCAGCAGGGAGCCTGCTTCCTCCTCTGTCTCTGCCTGCCTCTCTGCCTACTTGTGATCTCTGTCTGTCAAATAAATAAATAAAATCTTTAAAAAAAAAAATGGAATTTGAGGGCATCTTGGGAAAGAACCAGGTCCAAAACAGAACGCTTAAGGGGAGATGACATGTAAAGGGGGAGAAGAGGCAGCAGAAGGAGATAGTGAGAGCAAGCCTGTACTCGCAGGTCCTGACTATGAAGGCGCTCTGACTTTTAGTGTAAGGTGCCCAGAGTTACCCTCTCCTTGTCTCTCCAGAGTCAAAGACCAATGGACTCATTACTTTGAATGAGGTCTCCCCATATCATTGTTGGGAAGCGCAGTGTGGTTAGTCCTGGGACCAGCAGTATCACTGGGAGCCAGTGAGAAATGCAGAATCTCAGACCCTCACCCCTCGGCCAACATGAACCAGAATCCTTAGGGGTGGGGCCTAGGACTATGCAATTAACGAGGCTCCCAAGTGAGTCTGATGCTCATTAAAGATTGAGAAGCACAACTGTAGTGAAAACAGAACAAGTTTTAGAGGTGAGCAGTGCTTCTAAGTTTGAACCCTGGCTCTTTCACTTACTCTGTGATCTTAGAAAAGTTAACTTCTCTGAGGTCTGGTTTCCTCTTCTGAAAACTGGGGATACAAACATTTACCTTAATAACAGACTGCCAAGGGGATTGTGGATGGAATCCGGGGGGGGGGGGGGGGGGGGGGGGCTATGGACAGGATGGGAATGAAAACATTTTCATTCTCAACAATCTTTAACTGAAATTTAGTATCCTGTTTAATTATGAATGTCCCCAACAAATCACGACTTTGTCGATAGTGGAAGTCACAGAAGTTTGCATATCACATTACAGTTGCAGATATCTCTACATACATTTGTATTCTTCTACTTCAAAATTATAGCTTCAGACTTGCTGCTGGATCTCAATATTTAATGTTTAATAATGAGGCACTTACTCCATCATAAATGTTTTAAATCTTTATGAAGATTGTGTTTTAAACTAATTGGTTTTCTTTGTAATTTTATTTATTTATTTATTTATTTATTTATTTTATGTGTGCATTTGAAAACTTTATTCTGAAAAGGGGTCCAGTACCCCAGGGCACAAAAAGTTTAAGAAACCCCTCTCCTGTTTGCAAGTTGTAATGATTAAACAAGGGAAGCCAGTGTCTCTAACACTTAGCAGAGATGTAAATAACGACACCCTGACCATTCTCAACAACATCATGCTTTGTCCTACACCTGGACCATAGGATCCTCCAGTCTTTCCACGTGCACTGTGTCTGGTCAACATTCCCTGTAGACATCTTTCTGATTAATTCTGGTTTTATGGAATGAAAGTTATTCCTTACTGAGTGTCTGCTCTGTGTCAGAGAGGTGAAGTGAGCTCTCTAGAATCACACTAGCTAGTGTTTGGAAAGAAGACATTCAACCTTCACATTGCATTGTATATTCCTATATCTAGATGTAGATATAGATCTAGATAGATCTAGGTATAGTTCTAGATCTAGGGGACTAGATTAAGGGTTCCTGCATCCTCCTGGTTCAAAAAGACTATCATAGAGGTGGTATCATCTGGCTCACTGAACACCTACAATCTCTCAGTTCTTGTACATTCAACGAACATTTATAGAAGAACACTTAGGGAGAAGGTTCCTTGACATAGGACTTGGCGATGACTTTTTGGATTTGATACCAAAAGCAAAAATAAATAAGTGGGACTACATAAACCAAAGAGTTTCTGGACAACAAAGGAAAACATTAACAAAATGAAAAGGCAGCCTACCAAACTGGAGAAAATATTTGCAAGGCATATATCTGATAAGAGGTTAATGTCCCAAGTATATTAAAAAACTCGCATAACTCAATAACAAAACAACAACAACAATAACGTGATAAAAAAAAATGGCAGAGGATCTAAATAGACATTCTTCCAAAAAAGACATACAGCTAGCCAAGAGGTTCATCAAGGAAATGCAAATCACACCACATCAAACCCATAAAAACCACAATGAGCTATCACCTCACCTGTTACAGTAAGTCTAACCTCAAAAGATAAGAGATAGCAAGTGTTGATGAAGATGTGGAAAAAAGGAAATCCTTGTGCACTGTTGGTGGGAGTGTAAATCAATGCAGCAAGGAAGGAACACAATGTGGAGGCTCATAAAAAAATTGAAAAGAGAACTACCACATAACCCAGAAGTCCCATTTCTGGATATGTATCCAGAGGAAATGAAGTCAGGATATTGAAGAAATATCTGCACTCCCATGTCCGTGGCAGCCTTATTCACAATAACCAAGATACGTACAGAAACAACCTTAACGTCTACAACAGATGAATGAGAAGATGTGGTACAGATATATGATGGAATATCATTTAACTACGAGGAAGAAGGAAATCCCGCCATTTGTAACAGCATGGATGGACCTTGAGGCATTATGCTAGGTGAACTAAGTCAGACAAAGACAAATACTGTATGATCTTACACATGTAGAATCTGAAAAAGCCAAATCATGCAAACAAAGAGTAGAATGGTTGCCACAGGCTAGGGCATGGGATAAAGGTGTTGGTCAAAGAACATTAACTTGGGGCATCTGGGTGGCTCAGCGGGTTAAACCTCTGCCTTTGGCCCAGTTCATCATCCCAGGGTCCTGAGATCAAGCCCCACATTAGGGTCTCTGCTCAGCGGGGGAGCTGGCTTCCCCCTCTCTCTCTGCCTGCCTCTCTGCCTACTTGTGATCTCTGTGTTAAATAAATAAAATCTTTTTAAAAAGGGGGGGCATTAACTTTCAGTAATAAGATGCATAAGTTCAGGGGATCCAATGCACAGCACAGGTTCATAGTTAACAATACCGTATTATACACATCAAAGTTGCTGAGAGAGTAGATCTTAAATGTTCTTAAAAAAAAGAACACACAAAAAATGATAATTATATAATGTGATAGAAGTGTTAACTAAAGCCTATTGTAATTATTTTGCAATGATTACGTAAAGAGACCAAATTATCAGCTTGTATATCTTAAATGTATACAACGCTTTATGTCAGTTATATCTCAGTAAAGGTGGAACAAAAAAAAAAAAATAAAATTTAAAGAAATAACTACAAAAAAATCCTGTTAAGTCCAATTGGCTCTATCCATTTGTGATTATGTACCCATGTGCTTTACTTTTTGTTTGGTTCTGTTTTATTACAGGGCTCCTGGCCTGAGGTTCAAGGGTTCTGGGCCTCTGAGAGATCTTTATTTCCATTAAAGATCCTTGGCAACAGTGTTGTATCTTGACTCCTGGAAATTGCGCTGGTTTACTAGACACAGACCATTTAGGGAGCACTGAGAAGTCTGGGGTTAGGGAGAAAGGAAATAACAGTTATTGAGTGCTTGGCACTATGCATTTTACATTCATTTTAATCTCTAGTTATTAGCGCACACAAAGGTATTTACAAAAAAGAATTCTGTCCATTTCATAGACAAGAAAACTAACATCTAGAGAGGGTAAATGACTTTCCTGCGTTACCCAGCTAGCAGGAAGGATCAGAGCTGGCATCCAAACTGCAGTGTGTCTGCCTGATACCCAAGACAGTCGAGGCCAGGCTCTTTAAAACCCAGGTGTACCTTCTCACAGAAGGTGCTTCCTACCACCAATGGGCCCCCCGCAGTCATGCCAACCCCTCCGTGAGAGATTACTCTATGCCCTGCTTGAAGCCCACCAGGACCACCAAGTTGTCAAAGAAAGAAGCCCTGGAGTCTCAGCAGACTTTGAAACATCCCACTTTGGTCTTGGTGCAGAGCTTGGGCTCACCCCAGACTCTCTGGGCCTCAGGCATGTTGGGCATCAAGCTCCACTTGACCTTGCTCTGGGTCGTGCTCTACTGCGTCCCTGCCATCTTGCTCTGCTGATGAGAATGTTACATTGGGCAGAGCTGAGAGCTCTTCTGCAGCCCTGGGAGATTGCATCTATTTCTGCTTCCTTATCTGTGTGTTCTTTCATTCTATCAGACAAGGAAATTAAATAGGTCTGGCACCATTTGCTCTCCAGAAAGCTACTTTGGCTGCTAAATCTACCAAAAAGGGTGGATTTATTTGGGTGTTCCTTTCCGAAGTGAGTGAACAGGCCTCTTCAGAGCTGCCCACAATTAGCCAAAAGGCCTGAGTTGCCGTGCCAGGACCACCTGTCAAAAGGATGGCAGCCAAATGGGGCAGATGGGATCGGACCAAGGCCAACAGATAGCCTCTTAATTTGGCCTCAGAGTCCTTTCCCACTCTGCTCTGAGTGCCCCTGGAAAGAGGAAATCCATGGAAGGCAAGAATATGAGTCAGAAAAAACCATCCAGGAGCCTGTGCGTTAAAAACTCACCTCCAAACCACAGCAGTAATTCTTTGGGGGGGGAGCTGAAAACCAAAATTAAATATTGGTTTTGCTCATGGTTCCTGGAAGGCTCTCTCTTGCCTTGTCCTCTTTGTGAATAAATGTCTACCTCTCTATCCTTCAAAGGTCATCTCCTCTCAGGAGCTTTCCCCAGCACTGCCTCCTCTCTCTACCTCCCCAGACAGAGCCCGCCCATGCTTCTTTGCGCATATTGAAACAACCTCTTGGCATAGTTGTGAGTTCATATTATTGAATATTTTTAATATTCAATTAAATTGAATATTTTAATTTTGACATGCTCCGAGAGGGAGCAAATGGTGGATTGCAAATGTACAATTAAAATGTAAAATAAACCACATACTTTAAAGTAGGTAAAAATTCAGGGCATGGGGGAAAAGGTTTAAAACACAAGAAATAATAAAGAATGAGGTTTATGCATAGAATCCACATTCTGGGGTCTTCTACTCAGTCTTCGGGTGGGCCCCAGCTTCAACCCTAAGCTTTATAGCGGCCCACCCAACCCTTTGAGTGGTTGTCAGCAATGTCCTCAGCAGCATCCTTGGAATGGACGTAGTACAGCTCATGGGGCTGTGCTAGGAAACATACTTGACTGTCCACCTATGGCATCACATCTGAGTGCCCTTCGGGGTAAGCCATTCTGCACGGTGGCCCATTCAAGGAGATCTGGCTACACAGTCTTTGCTTGGCCTGGCTAGATTCACAGACAGGCTTTACTGAATCAGAGGAACTGCAGGTCTTGCTGGCCTCCCTGGAGATTTGGAGAAGGACAATGCAGTGGTCATGATGGATATCCATTCTTTTCATTACTGAGCATCGGAACCCCTTCCTAGCTTTGTGGAATTCCCTGAGCTGACATGGATCCTCCCTACCATTACAGAAGCTGAAAAGGGCAGCTCCTTGCTCTGCCAGCCTCCTTTGCAACTGGGAGGTGGGCAGGTGACCCGGACCAACTTGCCCTGGAGTTACGATGACAACATAGGTCCTGGCAGGTGCTGCAGAAAGATGATCTTTTGAGGGTAGCACCGATACCCACCTTGACTGGTGGCACGCAGTGACTGATGTCACTTTAGTGGAGATTGTGAACTCCCCATTTGGCTGAAGTCACTGTCCTGGCTGCAGGACCCTGAACCTGGTTCCCATGCCCTCCTGGTGATTCTGTGCACCTCTAAGTATCTTTGTAATGAGTTTATTTTGTGCTAAAATCAGCCTGAGTTAGTTCCTGTCTCTTGCAAGAAAAAGCCTGTGTGATTCATGCAGCTCTTCTCCCCTGCCTCCTGCTACTTGCACATGGAACAAAGGAAAGTCAAATGACTGTGAAAATCAGGGCTGTGTAAGAACATAAGGACACAACCCAGGTCTGCCCACAGAGAGTCCCTAGATGTGTGAATGAGAGAACTGAACACGTGAGGGGAGACTGTTCCAGCGCTGGCCCACCTGGAATCTCAAACCCGAGAATTGTGCTGACCAATATGGTAGCCAGTGGCCATATTGGCAGTTAAAATGTGAATTTAGTTAAAATTAAATATAATTATAAATTTATTTTCTCAGGTGCGCTATCTCCATATCAAGTAATCAATAGCCACCCGAACCTAGTGGCTACCATTTTGCACAGCAAAGATACAGAATAGTTTCAACATTGCAGAAAGCTCCATTGAACCATGCCAGCCTACGACCTTGAGATTCCAGGGTTGAGTGGTAGGATTACTGCCTTGTTTGGCCACATCCATCTTTCTGGTGGCTGATGAGCCTAGATGTACAAAGGCAATGGGCCAGCAGTTCTGTGTTTCTCCATCCTGGGGCACAGCAAATCCATACCAACGGGCAGGACCAGGAAACACTAGGTGTACTCTGTGAGAAATGGTGGAGGTATGGGGAACCCCCCGACTACCCTCCTGCTTCTTTGTCTTGTTTACATCCCATATGCTGCGTGTTGTTGGCTGCCTCAGAGGGAAACAAACGTAAAAGCAACTTTGAATCTAGTATCCCCATCATTCTCATGGTTCTAGGACCTGGACTGTGCTTTGCAACCCAGGGAGGGACAGAGGCTGCCTCAAGCGGAGACGCATGTTAGTGGTGGGGGCTCTGTGCTTACCCAGGACTGGTGTAGTGCGTGGCTTACTGAAGTACCCAGCAAGCATTCATTGGGTTGACACAGATCTAATGCAGACCCCCAGGGACCTGATGTAGGACAGTCAGGCAATTTTCACGCCAAATACTTTTCACTCAGGGGGTAAGGGAAACAGTATAATAATGATGACATGTTGGGGGCACCTGGGTGGCTCAGTGGGTTAGGCCGCTGCCTTCAGCTCGGGTCATGATCTCAGGGTCCTGGGATCGAGTCCCACATCGGGCTCTCTGCTCAGCAGGGGGCCTGCTTCCCTTCCCCTCTATCTGCCTGCTTCTCTGCCTACTTGTGATCTCTGTCTGTCAAATAAATAAATAAAATCTTTAAAAAAAAATAATAATGACATGTTGGTGTATAAAATAAATGGGAGTTTAGGGTATAAGTTCATTATAATTGGAACTATGGAAAAATTAGGTTGCATGTGTGAAGATGTTTAGAGTTCTGGGATTTTTTTTCTTTTAAAATTCCTTAAATATGATGTATATCAGGATTTAAGAATATGGTCAGATAGATATGATCCCTTCTGTGAAATGAGAGCAGTAATAGTGCCTACTCATTGGGTTGGATGAGGAATAAATGAGATAATGCATGAAAAACATTTAGGACAGCCCTTGGCACATGATAAATGCTAAGTACAAGATGGCTATTACTGTGATTGCTCTAGAAATCTGCAGGATAATAAAAGATCAAGGATCCTTGGCATCCCTATCACAGTATGGCATCCCTATCACAGTATCCCTTTCCAGTGGGACAGGGCTGAGAAGGGGCAGAGCCTGGGGGTGGTTTCTGGATCCCATCAGCCCCAGCCCTCTGCCCACAGGGCAGCCCTGCTAAGTCTCCGTTGCCCGCTCTCTCCAGGAGGATGGATGCTGCCAACCTCCTCACACCGCTTTACATTTCTTGGTTTAAGCCATGGAGGTTTGGAGGGATTTTTTTTTTTTTTTTAACTACAAGTCTGTCAATTTTGCAAATGATTTTTGCTTTTTGCAACAATTCCACCCCCAAAAAATACACTCTCCAGTTTTCTTTCCATTGGCCTGTCTCCTCCCTTCTGTTCACATCCTACGAGGGCTATTAACGAGGGCTCAGTTGACAACCTGGGAGGACCCACAGAGCCACCTCCTCCTCCCTCCCTCCCTCTTTCTGTCTCTATGCATATTTGTGTCTTTCTCTGTGCATCTGTTTCTGTCCCTCCTCCCTTGCCTGTCACCCTTCTTCTCTCTATGTCCCTTGAATCTTCAAAACCCCTCTGGGGGCTGTGGTTTGGAATGCAGGTACTACTAATAGTAGTACCCCCTCCCCAAGCTCTAACACACCCTCAGCAGACATATGTTGGAGGAGCAGGAAGGGGGCTGACCATCAGAAAATGGATTCCTAGGGTGCCTGGGTGGCTCAGTCATTAAGCATCTGCCTTCGGCTCGGGTCACCATCCAAGGGTTCCAGGGTCAAGCCCTTCATTCTGCTCCAGCCCTGCATTGCGCTCCCTGCTCAGCAGGAAGCCTGCTTCTCCCTCTGCCACTCTCCCTGCTTGTGTTCCCTCTCTCACTTTCTGTCAAATAAACAAATAAAATCTTAAAAGAAAGAAAGAAAATGGATTCCTCCTTCCTAGGCAGGAAATCAAAATTCACCGCTCTTCTTACCGCCCTCTCTCTGAAATAGAAATTACTGTACACGGGTTCCTGCCTGGAAGAACTTCTGGTTGACGAAGTCCTGTTGCAAAACAAACCTTTAAATATCAGATGTATTGAAATGATATCTTCGTGGCTGTTTAACTGGTTTAGTCTACTTGCAGACATACAGAATATCTAAAAATAAAATGTTTATAATTATAACAGTGTGCTGTATCTTAACCCTTTCATAATGTATTTTTTGATATGTTATCCCACTCTTTGTCTCTCAGGAAAAACTTTTCATAGTAGGAGAGGTGGTATTTTTTTTTTAATTTATGTATATGTTTTTGAGTGAGAGAGAGTGGAGGGAAGGGCAAAGGAAGAGGCAGCAGACTCCCCACTGAGCCTGGCAGCCCAGCACAGGCCACAGTCCCACCACCATGAGATCATGACCTGAATGGAAACCAAGAGTCAGACAGACACTTAAGCAACTGAGCGACCAGGCACCCCTAGGTGGCATTATTATTATTGTCTCCATTTTTAAGAATGGGAACTGAGGTTCAGAGAGACACAATGATTTGCCCGCTGTCACAAAGTTTCATTGTCCGGGACCCCCATCCCCTGGGGACCTTGAGGCCCTCACTCCCCTCCATGGCCTCAGTTCTTGGACTGTATGGTTCCCTCCAGAAATTCCAAACATCTCAGACCAACTTTGCCCCAGAGAGTTGGTGTGGCTTGTATGCACATGGTGTCTTCTATAAATCCTGGTCTAGGGCCGCAGGAGCTGGCTGGGGCTCCAGGCTGAGCGCCGCTCAGAGATCTAATCACGTTCTCAGTTTTAGTCATCGCAGTGAATCTTACAGCGGAGCTGCGAGAGCCAAAGCAGAAACCCCCGGTGACAGAAGGAAGTCTCTGAGGGTTTGGTGGAATATATTACTCAAACACTTGGGTTTCTCTAAAAGCGATGAAACTTAATTTGTGGTATGATACTGGGATAAATGGAATGTAATCTACAGCATTGTCCTAGCTCATCCAAATTGTATCTTCTTTTTCCATGTAAGTAATTGGGGAAAAAAAATTGCAGAGACCTTCTGGAGCATTATCTTATTTAGATCCGATTTTAACCAGAATGCGAAATATTTCATACTGAAGGCAAGTGCATAGTCGCTGTAAATGCAAGGCGAAGTTCAAGGTGAAGTAGCTCCCCGGTATGGTGGCAAATGCAAATGTTTAAAGCTACTCAACAATTTTCCCCTTGCAGCTGCCCATTTTATCTCTTGCAAAACTAGTAATGATACAAGCAGTTGATTATGGTTTACAATAGCAATAAACCTCTCACAATTGGTTGTTTCCAAAATAAATAGCCATTCTGTTAAATGTTAAATAACAAGTCATAAACTGCTGAAAACAACCAATTTCTTGTGGATTATTGCCTGAATAAATTTCAGCGGGAAAGACAGATCATTAAGCTGTGAACACCACAGATCAAAACTACAGAAATTTAAAAAAAAAAAATCAATCAATCAACAAATCCATGAAGAAGAACTCCTGTTTTACCAACCGAATCATACCACGTATCTTAACATATTCTCTGGATCCTCTCCTTTCGGTGGTCACGGTTAGCTCTATTCTTGCCCGAATCCTTACTCACTCTTTCAGAGATGGAAAAGTATCTAGCCTCGTGGTGAAATTGGCCCACTCCGAAGGCAGACAATTTCACACAGCTGCATCCTATAGGCACCACCTGTAAAGTCTACAATATTCCAATTGATAAAACAGAGACCTGTCCACTAAGTTACACGTTTGAGTCAAAGCTCAGTGGCAAATGTATTCAAACCACAGCTCAAACAGAATCTGTTCTCGCAAGAGGAGCCAACTTCGTGAGAGTGATTGACAGAAGATTCCTCGCCATAGCAACCGGGGTTATCTCTCTGGAATAACAACATTAACCTCCTTCATAGCCAGTTTTTCATCCTTAGGTATAAAAGGCAGTTGCATGCATCTTGCGTGATCCTTTATTTTTATTTTTGAGTGAACAGTTAGCACGTAGATAAAATAGGACGAGAGGCGGGGGATCCAAATGAATTTCAAATTTCTCCTAGAAAAAGCACGTCAATGGGTCTTGTGGGTAGAACGGTTAAAGGGCAGGAAGAATGATGGCAGGAGATTTCTGTTCCTCCATCATCTTTAAAATAGCCTACTGCATTGTACTGATTTGCTTTGGGCATTTGTAGGGCTAGGCTGGAGACTTTTTTCAGATCGTATTCCTGCCTCATTCTTTGGCCTCATAACTCCTAATACATGTGCACATGCTTGCACATACACACACACACACACACACACCCCACATGCCCCTACCTTAGCTGTGTTCAAGTACTGAATAATAAATGGTCTGTGGAAAAGGGTGGGAAATGCACCTTCTATCTGGGAAAATATGCATATGCTATCACTTTTTTGAACGACATTGTTAAATGGATCCTAACCCTTTTCATCTTACATCTTGAGTTCTGTGGAAGTCTTAGACGTCAGTGCATTAAAATGTCACTGAGGCACTTGGGCAGCATCTCGCTTAGATCCCATGCCATTACTCTGGGCCCTCCTTCGACCACCCGACTCTGCAAGTGAAAAGCGAAGCACTCCAGCCGCAAGGAACACTTGGACGGTGATGAGGAGAGACAGACCGTAAGCCTGGATGGGCCGCCGCCGAATCTCGTTCTCCCCATCTCATATCCTGGCTCAGAATCATTTCCCAAGGGAGTCCGCTTAATTGCAATTGCTACCTCGACAGGTTGAGCAATCTTTCTTGAGGCTTGTGTATCATTCAAAGTCACAATCTTGCAACCTGAGTCCCCAGTGGTACTCTCGGAGAATTTCCATCCTCTGCTGAGGGAAGGGACTAGGTGGGAAAGGAAAAAATGTGTCACCTGGGCTACAGTGGGAGGAATCTGGGAATACGGGATTGAAAACAAGCAGTACAGCAGGGGCTGAAAGAGGGAGAAGGTAGCAGAATCCTTCCAGGCAAAGCTCTGACCTGATTTGGATTTAAGCAGACCAGTGAGCCAAAAAGGAATGGCAACAGATTTCAAAAAAATTATTCTGTGATACAACTTTGTACTAAGTTTGGCAGTAGGAAGAATTTTTTGAGAAACCCATTGTAATAGACCCAAACGCTGAAGATCTCAGATTCCCTTTTATGACCTCCTTACTTCCGAAGGTGCTACCCATTCCCTCAGCCCCCACTGACAGCGCTGTTGCCTTTGCCAAGCTCTGGAATTGCCTGGATGCCAAGCGGAGGCTGTAAGCCTCATAGCCTCACTGACAAGCTCATTCATTCCAAGTTGCTCTCCACCTTGGGAGTTAGATGTAATGCCACAGCCATGGGACATGGGACCTGGTTTCCTGAGTGGCTGCTGAGGGACCAGATGACACCCAGAAGAGCAGGGTGTTGCCTCCCTGGGAGTGAACCTGGGCTCAGGTCACTGGAGATGGAGAACCTATTCTGTCTCTAACCTGGGGTACAGCTTCTGCTGGCAAACCTACAGCAGTTCTTTGGGCTGAGGGGACACACGCAGAGCAGCCTGTGTCTTCAGCTACCCACCAAGAAGCAGTGCTGGGGCAGCACATCACATCACATCGCTACTTGTCTTCCCTGCCTTTCCACCCATGTTCTTCTCATCCTCCCCACTCTAGGGTTTGACTTCCCAAATACAGTAGCTGTCCTCTGTCCTTGCCTCGGTCTCTGCAAGCAGGATGTGGCTGAGAAAATCACCTCTAAGAGTCCTACTCAGGGCTCTGGCAATGTTCTCTAAACAGCTTTTAGGCAAATAAATGGGCAGTGAAAAGTATAGCCCTTCCCTCTGAGTGAGTCCAAAGACCCTCCCTTTCGTTTGTTGAATGATTCGTGACCCACAGCCAGCTCTGGAAGCCACGAGTTTCCTACAGACCATGGCAGGAGAAAGAGTTGGTTATTTGCTTTTAAGAAATAGCGTTATGGGCCTTTCTTATTCATCAACAAAGGTATTGAACTGGGAGAAAATTAAGCCTCTTTGCGTCCAAGGTGTTTGCAATTAGTTTCTTTTAAAACAGAAAGAAATGTTTTTAGTAATCCAAAGAACAGTAGCAACAGCCGCAAAACCCCATCACAAATTGCTGGTGTTAGCAGACTGAGGAGACTTAAGGCCTCCTTTTGAAATGCACAGAGGTGGCATTGCCTTTCCTGGTTGAGAGGAAAGAATACCGATGCTCCTGCTTTCCCACTCAATGCTCTCCTCACGAAGTCTTGCTAAACCCTGTGGCTCATGTAAATATTTCATCATTTACGGGTGTGTTGGTTTATTCACGTGTCTGCCCCAGCCATCCTGTGTCCTCTCTTTGTTTCTCGGAGTCTGTGTGTGACTGGTGGGTGGCAGCTGGTGCTAATGAGGCCAAAGTCTGGGTTCAATCCCTGCAGGGACCAGTTAACTTCACTCTGCTCCACTGCCCAGGACTGCACCCAGCCACTCTGGTTGGAGCCTGTGCGTGTAACCTGGGCGAAGGGCACATCAACAGAAAGGAGGGAGTGGCAGGAGATAAATGGCTCCACACTCAGACTCCACCTCTCCTGGAGAAACAGCAATGCCCCATAATACCTCTACCCTCTGCAAAGGTCCACACTGGTTTGCTCTAAGATTACCTATTAGATCCTGGGAGGTGACATTTGGGAGATGACATCCTCTCGAAGGTGATTGTGCACATGTTTTGGAGCATTCAATTTTCATTAAATGAGCAAGTATTTTATTTGTCGGTTACCTGCCACACATTAAGGACTGTTATACACTTCTTTTGCCTCAATTCCCTGGCACGTTTGTTTTTCACTTACTAGAGTACACCAAAGGCTCTGGTGTGGGAGGCGGGGAGAGCAGTCTGTGGACATCAGAAAATAAAACTAGTGGAATTAGAGATTTTGTAACGGGTTTTGAGACTAGAGCTATGGCAGTTATAGTGTGGGGGCCAATAAACAATAAATAGAAAAGCTAGTAAAAAACCAGTGTGTTACCTGATGATAAGTGCTAAGGAGAAAATTAAAGCAGGAATAGGAATGGAGGTGGCTGGGAAGGATTAGGTGTTTATAAAGATGGCGGTCAACAGTTACCTCACAGAGGAGTGGCATTACGGCAAGAACCTGACAAGGGAGAGATAGCTGTGTGAATAAGAGGCGGGAGAACATTCCAGTCAGAGGAAACAGCAAAGGTAGAGACCATGAGGGGGGAGCATGCACAACATGTTTCAAGAAGAGCGAAGGGGTCAGTGTGGCTGAAGCAGAGTGAGCAAAGGGGAAGCGATGGGAGAGGCAGCAAGAAGGAAGGGAGGCTGAAGTGTCAGGGAGGGTCTACAAGCACTTGTAAGGGTGTTGGCTTCTTTCTGAAGAAATCAGAAAACAATTCGTCAAAGATAATACTTTGGAACTGGATCTTAAAGGCTGAGTCGTGTTAATACATTCTCCCATGGAAAGAGGTGTTGCCAGACCTACCATGTAATTTGGGAGTTGACATTTGTGTGTATCAGGGTGTATTGTCAGACTTGAAGCCTGACTGAAGTTAGCATCTACTCCCTGCCCTACGCCTCACCCACCCTGTCCCTAAGCACATCCACGCTGCAAGCCTGGGTATCACGTGTGGTCCTGTGGCGGGAACCTACACTCTACTCTCACTGGCATGACTTTTCCCACCAGCTGGGCAAATGGAGGCTCAGAAGAGATGTAGAAGAATAAAGGGCTGAGTCATTTCTTGCCCTGTAGAGTTAGAGTCATCAGTTCATACCTGACCAAGAATCATGAAAATTACCTCACAAGGCAACTGAACACCAAATGAGTGAGGAAGAAAGCAGACACTCCCTGAGTTCCAAGCAAGAGAGGGTGATCTCAGGGTGACTTGGGCGGGAGTTGTGTGTTGATGAGGGGTTATTGTGGAACACATAGAGGAGGAGGAGATTTGAGTAGGTCGTGAAACATGGCTAAGATGTGGATCCATGTGGAGAAAGAACACTACAAATTTATGTCCCTGTGTGATGGACAGTAGGCTATTTTGGACATGTTCAGGGTTGAGGAAGACTGTCCAGGCTAGAACAGAATGGCTGTACTGGGAAAGAAGAGAAAGGGGCTGGCAAAGAATAGGGCAAATAGTGGAAGTCCTGGCATGCCAGACAGAGAAGTTTGGACTTGTCCTAAGAGCGACTCTCTGCTTTGGACATCAGGGTTATAGCAAATGGAACCATGTCTGTTCCCTTTATGCATCTATTTATGTATGTTGTAGCTACACCAGATATCAAATACAGGAGACCCAGTTAAATTTGGATTTCGGATAAACAACGGATCATTTTTCAGCATAAGTACATACCCATGAAATATTTGAGACACAAATACAGGATACCCAGGTAAATTTGTATTTCAGATAAACAAAGGACAATTTTTTTTTTTTTCACTATAAGTCAAAAAGTTACCTGGGACCTACCGAGACTGAAAAAAAAAATCCACAGTTTATAAGAGGTTCAAATTTAGCTGGACATTGGGCCTTTTTCTGTGTTAAGTTTGGGAACCCTGTTGTATGGTGCTGAGAAGTGCTACTTTTTGACCCTATGAACTCCAGGGCAGGGTTCCCTTCTGTTACATGAACAAGCCTGGAGAGCTTTGCCCCCAAGGAGCCCATTTCTCCACTACCTTGGGTGCTGGCCCAGCTCTCCGATTACTCCAGCATGTGAATTACCTATGAGATCTACTGAACACCCAGCTGTCTCCCCGAAGGACAGCAGAAGCTCCCCAGATCAGCCTCTCTGGAGTTGAGCAGAGCATAGCCATCCTGACTTTGGCCCACAGAGCAGTCACAGCACAGAGAATCAATAGGAAGCCCCGACATGAGGAGTGGGCTGGGGTACAAGGGGCTACCCTGAACCAGTATTGAATACGCAGGCAGGCTGTCCATAAACCAAGCAGGCATGCTGAAAGGAGATGGTGTCAGCAGCCTTGACTTTCATGGGTAAGACTCTTCAGATATCCCTGAAGGTCTGACAGCCTCGAAGGGAGAACCAGCAACTTCTTTCCATTCACTAATGCAATGCCAAGGGGAGTTACATTATATTCTTTTTCTCCCTGTTTCTTTTTTAAATACAAAGATGAGGGTTAAACACCCACCCAGGTCTTCTCTCCTTCAGGACTCTGTCTCTTAAATGTGGTCCTTCATTCACGTAGGCACCAAAGCCAAAAAAAGAAAAAGGAAGAGAAGTTGCTTTGAAAGTCTAGAATGTCATGAGCATTTTTTTTTTTTAATAGATTATGGTGTTTTGTCCCTTAGGAAATCTAGGAGATAGACAATACTCTCCCCATTTCACAGATTCAGAAATAGAGACTCAGCAAGTCTAAGTGATCTGCTCAGGGCATCCTGCTAGTAGGTCAGAACCTGGGTTCAAACTTGGGTCAATTTGACTTAACACTACTGCCCGCTCACAGACCCTCTATGCTACCAAACCACTGGTTTGGTAGGCTAGTTTGTCCCTGAATATTCCTACATGATAGAAAAAATTCCTCTTACTATTGCTGGTTGCTTTTAAAAAGGTCAGGTACCTCTCTGCTCTCAGGTGATTTCCTTCCCATTGGTGTTGTTAAATAACCCCTCCCGGGCCCTTTGTGCTATGAAGACATTCACCTTTCTGCATCTCCATTTATGCATGAGGTCTTCAAGGTCAGCATCAGCCTTTCTCTATTAAGTGTGTCCTTTTCTACCTGCGGGGCCTAGAATACTGGTTGGCATACAGTAGACTCAAGAAATATCTGCTGTTAGATACTATTATTTCTAATTCTCTTTTCCATGCGTGTAGAGATCTCTAAGGATGCTGTCATGTTGATGTGTTTCATTTGTGACTGCTGGTCTTCTGCATTCTTATTTATCGTTTTTTGTTTGTTTGTTTGTTTGTTTGGGTTGTTTTTTTTTTTTCCACAATGGGTTTTATATTTTCCTGTCCTCACTGAGGACTCAACTCACTGGTCAATACCAATACAGAAAGAAGGTTCCTCCATGGCTGAAAGACTGGACAAGCATGGTTGCCAGATGGCTGTATTTGCAGAAGCCCAAGCTAGTCTTCTCAGTTGTTCGTCTCTGCCATTTGGTGGGAGGGTTTGGAAAGAAGCAAACCCAATGAGAAACCAAACTTCCTGGACTTAGGATCTTAAGACCAATCTGCATTCAGTCACAGTGATATAGGGAGGGAGTATCAAGAGAAGGGGATAGAACACACTGAAGAAAGAGGATGACAGATTAGTTCTGATTCTTCCTCCTTCCAAAAACTTCACCGGAAAAAGTCACCCTAGTTTTGAAAAGAGCGTATGTTCCCACAAAACCTTCTAGGAAGTAGATGGACAAATTATATCATGGTTCTGCAGAAGGAAGTATGGGTATAAAAGGAAACATGTGATCCCATGTGTAGGATGGCCCTTCAGGGATGAACAGGCTGTGGGACTGGTAGTTGTTCACGGACAAGCTGAGGGGGTGGCGTGGATCTCGAGCCTGGCCACCGGACGCTCAAGCACGAAGGAGGCCTATAAATGGAGATCATGGCATTTAAACATTTTCCATCCTTGTGGTCCTCTGCAGGTCTGAGGTCCTTCAAGGGGTTTTATGACTCACAGTGATTGCCCTGTCACATTAATTCATTTCACATCGGCTGGTTTTTTATAGATCCTATCTGGGGCGAAGACGACTGTGACAGAAATCTGGACTTGTTCTTGCTGACAGAGTTAAATTTGGTCTGTGTTTCTTCTGCATAAGAAGAGAGCCTGAATGGCACTGAACAACTGTCTTGAGGGCATGTCCAGAGCTAAGTTTGTCTCGCTCATCTTCAACCTTTTATTGTTTTTGTTACTGAACATATATTTCAGTGATGTCAGGATTTTTTAAGGCTCTACCTTGGGAGAAGCTCAAGAAATGGTCTGTGTTAGCATTGGTGAAGCTAAGACAGTTTTATGCATATGATCCTGGCTGTTTATTGATCCCATGGAATAAGAAACCATTTGGAATACCTTGGCTGTGAGAAATACAACCCTTGACCAGCTAAAGCCATTTGTCTGCCTTCCCTGTCGAGGCAAGCACGTTTAAACGTCCTCACCTGGGAAGAACTTCTTGGAAAGAATATTTCATGCAAAATGAATACACTTCTTAGACTTCAATTGCAATTTGGATAAGAAAAAAATGAGCTCGTTACTTCTGGGCATACATTTTGTTAGAGGCCATCTTGAAGGCAAGAGCAAAGATGATTCAAGGGTGCTCGTGAATCATCTATCTCGGAGTAGATTTTGAATATATTTTGCTCCCCATCCTGTATGAGGGATTTGGGGCTGGGACTTCTGATACAGTTGATTTAATGCTGTTTGTTGCTAGGGAGGAGGCCCCAGTAAAGTTCAGAATTCTAAAATAAAGTGCTAAAATATGCTGGGAGGAAATGGAGAACATTTCTCAATTGCTGTCTTGAGGGCTTTACGGATATTTACTGAGGAAAAAAAAACCCCTCCAAAAATTAGTCAGATTTATACTTTGTATACATTTAGAGTTTGAAAGAATGTTACTTTGCCCTCCAGAGGTTCTGTTTTGTTTTTTAAACTAGTCACTCTGTGAAATGCATTCTCTGAGGAATGTTGAAGAAACGTCCAATCAATATTTTCAGTTTCTGCTGCTTCCGGGGCACCAACCGTGCCCAGAAATTTCTTCCTTACAACCTGACGCTTCCAAATTACTGATCTTGGAAGGCAGCTGACTGAGTGGTATATGAGGACTTTACTAGAGAATGGATTTCCACAGCCCATTGTGAGGTAATATGAGCTATGGTCCCTGCTAGGGACTTGTTTACACATCTGTTGCAGCCGTGAACTTTGTCAAAGTTGGAGGAGGGCATTTGACTACAGAAACCTTAGATGTTTAAAAAAAAAAACAAAAAAACCCCACCCCACCCCCACAGAACATCATCATCATCATCACCACATGGATTTTGAGAAGTTGCTCTTCAGAGAATGACCCAGAGGGGCAAGACTCTTTTGAATGCACAGCCTCTCACTCAGCATGTGGGATGTAGGAAGTGGTTCTGGCCTAGGGCTCCTCTCCCAATGTCATGGACATCATCCAGGGTATGTGTTAAAACCAAATATCAGCACTTTTTAAATTTTTCCTTCTCAAATGCTAATTTGCATGTAACAAGCCACAGGAGCTTGTTAAAGTTCAGATTTGGGTTCAGTAGGTTTAGGTGAGACCCAAGATTCTTCCTTCCCAGCAAGCTCCCAGGTGGTACTCAAGCTGCATACCCAGGATCCACCTTCTCTCTCACACTTAGAAACACAACCTGGTCAAAAGTCTGGTGTCAACAGGCCCGAGACGGGCATCTCCTTTAGGGTCTGGCTGAACCTTGGCTACTCAAGTTTGCAACACAAGGGAAGAAACCAAAGGGTTGAAATTCGTTTGGAGAGGGATAGGGTTTACTGAGGTAGAATGGGGGAGATGTGGATACTGGGGAGCTAGAAAGAGGGAGCTGTGTAGGGACCACAAGGAGAGTGAGGTTCAGGAGAGAGGAAGAAAGGTGACTGTGAGAAATACCTGTGCCACCAGCATGTTTGACAGGCCCAAGTCTAGTCCTTCCTTCCATGACCAGTCAGTGCTCAAATGAAATCCACGAAGAACTTCTGTTTCTCCATATGGTAATGCTACTGTGAGTGATACCTGACCCTTTAATAAAGACCTTTTTTTTTTTTTTAAAGATTTTATTTATTTATTTGACAGAGATCACAAGTAGGCAGAGAGGCAGGCAGAGAGAGAGAGAGGAGGAAGCAGGCTCCCTGCTGAGCAGAGAGCCCGATGCAGAACTCGATCCCAGGACCCTGAGATCATGACCTGAGCCGAAGGCAGCGGCTTAACCCACTGAGCCACCCAGGCGCCCAATAAAGACCTTTTTACTAGTTTGGGGCACCTGGATGGCTCAGTTGGTTAAGTGTCTGACTCTTGATCTCAGCTCAAGCCTTCATCTCAGGGTCACGAGTTCAAGCCCCACATTGGGCTCCACACTGGGCATGGAGACTACTTAAAAAAAAAAAAAAAAGACCTTTTTACTAGTTCTATCATAATCCTCTTACTACCATACATGTTTCAGCTGCACACAACGGGGTGCCTCCTAGTTTTTACTTACCATTCTCTTTCAGTCCTGCTCTTCCCTGCTTTTGGACAATACCTAGGGCAGAATGCATAACTCTTCTGGTTATTTCCAGGTGAAAATGCCCATTCTTATTAGCAGACATTAAAAACTCCAAAACAATCTGATATCAAAATTGTTATCTCTCATCTTCTTTAAGCTGTTCTCCTCTCTCTAGCTCAAGCCAGATTCAGAAACTTGCAGGGAAGGAAGATAAAAACAATTTCCTCCCCTTCCTCCTGCTCTTTTGCTTTGGGTTCCAGCTGGACTGAGTTTGGGGAGAGAAGCAACAAAGGGAGGTAAAGATCTTTTCTACCTGAGCCCATGGAATCTGCCATTAGTACCTTCTGCGTGGCCTGGGCTCAGTTGAGCTGTTCCCTGACAGTAATTTCAGTAACAGCATTGACTCAGTAATGTTGACGGCACTGTTTTTTTGTTTTGTTTTGTTTTGTTTCTGTGGGAAATGAAGGTCATCAAAATAACCCACTGTTGTTATTCAGGGTTTGCAAAGTGCTTTTCTCCTTGATTTCATAAGCTATTCTTCCTCAAGGAAAGCTCTAGTTTCAACCCTAAAAGTGGGTCTCACTTAAGAGACTAGTAGGCAGGCCTGAGGCATTTCCCTGGGTGACCATGTCCAGATGGCTCTTCACTTCAGAAGAAAGTTCTTGGTCTCTCAGTTGCCTGGCCAAGAAGTCTGCTCAGGACAGGCTTCTCCCCACACCTTTCCTCAAAATACATAGACAATTGGTGGTGGTTGGAATTGAAAAATTTCAAGTCCCCCTGGTAAGAACTGGTTGGATCATGTCGAAATAGTATATTCTAGCATTCAGAATAAGATGCCATGGGAAGAGAATAAAAAAAGAGAGAGAAGAGGGGTCCATGTTCCCCAGTGGGTAGACATCAGTGGCTCTGAGTGAGTCAACCCTATACTGGCAGGGCAGCCCTGACACCCAAAGGACAAATGCCTGACTGGGAACAGTGTCAAGTGTTGACCCTTTGGCCAGAAAAGTCAGATTATGTTCATGCCACAGTCCTGCATACAGAGTAAGAGTTAATCCTTAATTTTGTTCTCATTCACAAGAAGGCATCAAGTTTTTAAAAGATCCCTCTGATATGAGTTGACTTATGTCCCCCCCACACACATTCAGAAAAGATGGGAGTTGAAGTCCTAAACCTCGGATATGACCTTATGAGGAAATAGGGTCATCACAGATATAATCAGTTCAGCTGAGGTCATATTGGAATATGGTGGGCCCCTAAATCCGATATGATTGGGGTCCTTGTAAGAAGAGGGCTGTGTATACACAGAAACACTCAGAACACCCTAGGACCACAAAGGCAGACGTTGGACTGATGCACCTTAAGAGGGAGGAGTCCCAAAGCATGCTGACAACAAACAGAAACTAGGAAGAGAAAAAGAAGGATCCTCCCGTGGAGCCTTCAGAGAAAGCTGGCTCCCTGCGGATGCCTTGATTTCAGACTTCTAGCCTCCAGAAGTGTAAGCGAAAAAAATTTCTGTTGTGTTAAGCCACCCAGTTTGTTAACCGGCCCTAGCAAACCAGTAGGACCTCTGATGGTCCTTAGAGCAGGTGAATCACATTGACTTGTGATCTCACTGAGTAGACTGGAAGCCCCGAAGACGCCCTACAGCCCACTTCCCAATACAGATCACAGTGCTTGCTCGTAAATATTGGCTGAATGAACACGTTTTAGGAGTTTAGATCTTAACGGTTTATTTAATATGACTAAAATATGAGAATTAACAAGGGAGAGATGGCTGCTTAAATTCATTGGTGTGTGTATTTTATTCATAACAGCATTACATAATCTCACTTATGATTTGCACAAGTGAATTATTATGCTGTCATTTGAAACTCCCGTCTGTGGTTTCTCCCTGCTACTTGAAGAAAACAGAACAGAAGTCTTCATCTCCCCTCTGCTGTTAAAGATAATTGTTGTGTTAGTCAAATGACAGACCCTGATCTTTACCCCTCTTAACTTCTTAGCATCTTCTCCGGTTTCTCACTGGAGCTGGAATGGCTGCTGGGGGACTCTTCCTGCCTATGAGATTTACATTATCGGAGATTTAAAGCAAACACTATTTTAGAACCAGCAGTAACTTCAATAATTGACTGACGTTAATGCCCCAAGGCAGAATCTCAGATCATCAATTTAACTTACCTGGTTTCTAATCGTTAAGAAGTAGCCGACATCTGGATGACTGCTGTGTGCCTAGGAGGCCATGACAAGAGGGACCCAGTGCCTTGGAGGAATTTGTGAGGTTCGTCTCACTGGGTCTTTATTTCTTCATGGATTCCTTTTCTGAATAGCGACTTAGCAGATACTCATGTTGACAAGGACAACGGCATGTGTGTGTGTGTATGTGTGTGTTCATCCAAGAACCAGAGCCAGCAGAGGTAAAGGACCGGGGAGGACCCACACTGCAATCTTACAGAGAATGTGGAAGAAAATATACGGGAGACAAGAGAAAGAAAAATGGAACTAATTAGAGAGGTTCTCAATTCCTGTAATTATTTTGTTTTTTTTTTTTTCCCCAACTGCTGGTTCTTTGTATCTAAAGATTCTACTTCCATTGGTGATGTCATTTACTTCCTGTTGAAATGAGATGAGCCTTGATCTTTTGGGGGACTTCCTGTTCTGATCCTGACAGAGGCCATGCCCTCCAACGTCCTCTTTAAATCTATCACCCAGAAGCACATTTTCTTCAATCTGGCTTTAATTCAGTCCAATAAGCATGAGAGATTTGCTGACCTTATGCCAAATTCAATGCTTGACAGTTGAATACAAAGATAAGTTAAACATAGCTGTAGATCATGAGGCAGTTATAATCTGGAGGGGCGAGTAGATGCGTTGCATCAATATGGTAGAGTCCCTTCATTTTCTGTTCATAAAGGTAACTTTTGCCAACTCTTAGAGGAGAGTCAAGAGGTTAAGTCACATTGCTTCCCAAATCTGGAGCTTATCTAGCATCTCCTGGGTCATGAGTCTCTCCTCTGCAGCTGGCTCTATAGTTTATCCCAGAAGGAACTCATCCAAAGGGCTGGACCGGGTCTCTCTCTCCCTGGGCTACCCTGTGCTTCGTCTTGACCCCGTCCACTACTTCAGACCACAGCGTAGGTGCATGAAATTCCTTACTGGATGCTCATTGATTTGGAGGTTCTACCTAATCCAGAAATGGTACAAGTTGCCATCTTGGGAATAAAAAGTTTGGATCCACTTCATTGTGGGCCCAGCATATGCTAAAATGACCTTGAGAGTATAGGTCTTCCGGGCAACTCTGGACTATAGCACTGGCGGGGGGGGGGGGCGGTGGAGGGGCCTACCCAGGGTCAAATTGTCCTTTCTTACTCCCTTCCCCAGAACTGAAGTTATAAGGCCCCCAGTGAAGGCCAGCTGATCTCCCCATTGAGTCACAGATGAAGGAAGAGGAACTAAGAGACAGACACCTGGCCCAGCCTCCCCAGAGCAGGCCCGTCTGGTTTGTGACCTCCTCCCCTTGCAGCCTGGAAATACAAGGGACCCCTCAGCCTGAGTACAGATAGGCCAGGAGAGCAAGGAAAGGGCTGAACCTATTCCCCACCTTTAAGGCCAAGTACCCCTACCTGCTGGAATAGGGGATGTGATCCCAGGAATTTGTCCGCTGTCAACTCATCAATCAGACCAATTCCTCCTCCTTTGGGAAGAGTGAAGAGAGGGTGGGAAGAGAGGACACAATATGCATCCCAATACTTCTTTCTGATCTTGAGGTGGAAATCCTTTTCCTCCATGAAAATGTGTGTGTGCCCTGAGTGGAAGAGGCAGCCGGGAACGTTCCCAGCAGTGAGACAAGACGAAGGAATGCCGGACAACATCTCTGAAGAGTATTTGCAAATAAGTAGGGAGAATTAGAACTGAAATTCCAGGTAGACATTTCCTTGTGCCACACCTTCCAGACTTGGGCCCATACTTGGAGGTTGTCCCCTTATATAGCCCCCTCCCCAGCTCTGGTCTTGGATTTCTTTCCTCTGGTCATCCACCCTACAGCTGCTTCCCCAGATCCCAGTGCAGGGACCCCACACCTGCCCTGGGAAAATGCTATGCTTTTCCAAAGTTTCCTTCAAGAATTCTGTAACCTTTGCCTCCTACATGCAATGATGTTTCCCACTCAGTCATCACAGCTGCCGGACAGGGTGGGCTGAGGTCGGCTGACAGACCCCGGGAGCCTGTGGACCGGCCAATTGCCTTATTGGGTCATCTGTGATGTTGTACCTCATGAGTCTAGCACAGACTTTCCTCAGAGACCACACCACCTAATCCTAGAATCTACAGGGGAAAAAAGGACCTGTTTCCAATTTACTGGCTTTTGGTTTTATCTCAGGAATGGTGGGCGCTGCCCTGCCCCACCCTCCCAAGCCCGGGAGCCTTCCTGAGGTGATCAGGAGGGGCTCACGGATGCAGAGGGAGACTGGTGCCCTGCCTCAGATTACATTGTCTTGATCCCGGTCTTCTTTAATAAAAAGGAGGTTGGAAGCAGGGTCTCCAGTTTACCCCCAAACAGACATGTGGATAAGTGAGCTTATTCAGGGAAGAGAGGGCAAGGACTCCATGGGAAATGCTGAGAAACTTTTGAACATTTCAAAGATTAAAAAGCTTAAGTGCAGGCTGGCAGCCGAGGAGGCACCCGGAGACGGCTCTCGGGGAGAGAAGTGCAAGCAGAAGGGAGAGTGAGAGCAGAGGCCTGAGCTGAGGAAGTGGCCCACCGCGTGTTCGGGAAAAATGAGGCTTACGTCTGGCTGTGGTGGGGGCCGTCAGATCGGAGGCGGGAAGATGGGCAAGAGCAGTGGACCGTAAGCCAGGCTGCGTGGTCCAGACTGCATACCAGAGGCGTCTGCAGCTCCCGAAGGTGTCTGAAGAGAGTGATCAGATCCAAGCAGACTCCCGGAAGTGAATCCGTCTGTGGTGTCATCAGGGCCTGGGGAGAGAGAGGGCCAGGAAGAAGGGGGAAGGGCCAGCCGGTCAGGATGAGGAGGAGGAAGATGATGATGGAAGGTAAGCCTTCTAATGGCATTCACGGCTTCTGGCACTTTGAATCCATCCCCACAACACCACAGTGAGGGAGGCTGCTGTTTTCACCGTTTTACGGATAGGCGAACGAAGGAAGGACAGAGAGGTTAAGTCACTAGTTCAGGCTCCCCCAGGCCATAGGTGAAAGACCCAGGATACAGCTAGGGGCACTAATCTGTTTATTCAGGCAAAACACAATGAAGGACTGAGCAAAAGTGAGGGGCAGCGGAGGCACAGTGTGATCTCATGGAATCAGAGGCCACCAGGATGTGTGATGTGTGATGGCAGGAGGGGAGTGGGAGGGATTGGAGAAGAAAAGGTGAAAAGGATTGCCCAGCTTCTTGCTGTAGGTCTCCAGGAAATAGCAGTACCACCACCAGGATAGGGACGCCTGGAGGAGGAGCTGGTTTGCAGAGCAAGACGGAGCGACGGTGTCCGGCACCGGCATCTCGGTTCCGAGCTACCACAGCCTGCAGTAGCTTTTGGACCACCTCCCTCCTTTCTGCTGTCTTACATCCCCTCTCTCGATGCTGAGCTCTACCTGATGTAAAGCAGGTCCTCTTATGCCCTGGTAGATCCCCGCAGTGTCTTCCTGGCACACCAATAGAGAGTCCGGGCTACGGACTCCGGCCGACAAAGCCTCCCAGTTGTGGCTGCGGCCGGTCCGTCTGACATAATCTCACAGCTGGCTCCCGACGCGCACGGAGCCCTGCCTGCCCCTCCTGCCCACTGCCCAGAGCCCGCCTTTCTGGCCCTGCCTTGCTCCGGGACACGCAGGCTCCCACGGACCTTCTCAGGGCAGAGAGGCCTGCCTTGGTCGTGTCACCCAAGGTGGCGCCTCTAGTCACCGCCTGTCGCAGCCCTGGGCGTATCCATCACCAGCAGTGTACTCGTGTTTCCCTGTGCACGTATGTGTTCACTCCCTGTGGCTGCGGAAACCCATCACCACACACTTGCTGACCTGAAACAACACAAGTGTTTCCTCCCACAGTTAATGCAGGCCGGAAGTCTGAGGTCAGCGTCCCTGGGCCAAAATCAAGGTGTCAGTCAGCAGGGCCATTCTCCCTCTGGAGGCCCTCGAGGTGAATTCACTCTAGCCTCTCCCAGCAGCACTCCTTGGTTCGTGGCTGCGAACCTCCAGCCTCCAAGGCCGCCATCTTCTCTCAGCTCCATTTTTGCATCATCTTCTCTGTCCATCTGTGTCAAGACCTCCCTCTGCCTCCCTCTTAGAAGAACATGTGTAATTGCGCTCTGATCAGCTCCCATACCAAGAGCCTCCCCTTAATCACACCTACAAAGCTCCTCTTTCCATGCAAGGTGACATTTCCATGCAAGGTGGCATTTCCGTGCAAGGTGGCATTTCTGTGCAAGGTAGCATTTCCGGGCAAGATGGCATTCACAGGTTCCAGGGATTAGGGCCTGATATCTTTTGGGGACCATTATCCTGCTTCCCACAATGTCTGTCTCCCTCAATGGCTCCGTGGAGGAAATCCGCTCCACCCCAGGCACCTAGAACCATGCTCACAACGGAGAGATTCTTAGCTGCTATCTACCAAGGGACTAAATAAATTAATATAGGCAAGTGTATTTTATTCTAGAAAGTGTTTTTCATTATATGTTCGTAATTTAATAACAATGCGCCATACTGTTTTTAACTTCTATAACAATAAAATAGCTTTGATACGACAGTCATCTTACATAAATGAAAACATGATTTAATGAAATGGCATTTTATGAGCTTTAGGCAAAGCAAATGTTTGAATTATCTTGTTTAAATTAAATGGCTCTTTTGTGTTCAGTAGTAAGCATCACTAAGTGTGTCTATCTTGCTAATACAGTGGCATCATTATATTCTAAATTATACAATTTAATTACATGTAACTTGAAATTTAAACTGAAGTATTGTTGAGGAACAAGCGTGACCTTTACATTCACTCCTCACTTTTTTTTTTTTCAAATGACGTGACACTCAGAAGAAGTTAACAAAATCTGATGTTTTCAACCCCCTAAATAAATAGGAAGATACGGAAAAACCAGTTCAAACCCTTCCTTTGCCACTTATTGGCTGCGTAGCCCCAGGCAGGATATTTGAGTACTCTGGGATTCACAGCTCCCACTCTGTAAAATGAGCTCAGATAAGCACCTAATGTGTGCCTCTTGGTGCTCAGCCTGTATTCGCTCTGCCTTTACCCTTCTGTTCTCATAAACACGGGGGGTTGGGGGTGGCTGAGGTGGGGAGGGAATCCATTTTAGCTCTGTTAACTCCATAAACCCACACTTACTCTACGGAAACACACTGGCATACAATATAGGGCACGAAGCACTAGCCCTTCCGGTGGGAGCCCTGCCTGTTTCTTCCCCATCACTCAGCACAGTGAGAAACCACCCCAGGGCGTGCTAGGGATTGATGCCTCAGCCAGACGGAGGAGGAAAGAGCCATGAGAAGGTTTGGAGTTGAGAACTTTGCAGAGAGGATGCTGTGCGGGCTGACAGAGGGAAAGGAGGGGTTGTCATCAGAACTGCCCAAGAGACAGGGAGATAAAAGTGGACTAGAGCGTGGTGATCCCCAGGTTTCCTTTAAGGGGAAACAGACCATCTATAGGGTGAG
Source organism: Neogale vison (assembly GCF_020171115.1). Taxonomy (NCBI): domain Eukaryota; kingdom Metazoa; phylum Chordata; class Mammalia; order Carnivora; family Mustelidae; genus Neogale; species Neogale vison. The sequence goes on along the minus strand of NC_058095.1, from coordinate 112,728,083 downwards.
ATTTTTGGAAACACGGAACAAAGGCCGGGTTACCAATCTAAGGCTAAGCGGGCAGCTGTGCCAGCAGTCACAGAAGATATGTCAAAGCTGGGGGTGGGGGTTCCTCTTTTTCTTTTTTCCCCATACTTCCTTTTATGATAGGCTCACTATTTAGTTTATGGACTTTGAGGTTCAGAGGAGTCCTAAGAGATAATTTGCCTCAACCTCCTTCCCCATGCGGAAATCTTTTTTATAACATTCTCAGCAGATGGTCATCCTTTGTGGTGTTGCCTTTGTTATAATTTATTTTCTTTAGTAATTGGTTTTTATAGAACATCATTAACTTAAAGAGTTTATTTTTCAAGTTCCCATTAGAAAGGCTGTCTATTTACTCTGTGTGTGTGTGTGTTGTGTGTGTGTGTCCCATATCAGATTAGACCCTGGGACTTTACTCCCTAGTGGCTCCAACTATGAGTAGAGGCAGTAAAGGGGACAGGAGGTTTCAACATCTCAGACAAGACTCCTAGGTAGGATTCAAACCAGGGAAGAGGAAGAGAAGGTCGGGAATAATAATTTAAAAAAATTTTCTAGTTTGAGAAAGGGTTTTTCTGAACTTCATTGCCATTGTTGTTGTTTCAAATAATGCCAATTGAGATTTACTCCTTCTATAAATAACCCAGTCCAGAGAAAAATTTTAGAGATAGATAAAAAGCATACAAAAATCATAAACATTTGAGGATCTTGGCAATTCTATGGTTTCTTCCAGTTTCATATTCTTCTCTTTTTACATTTTATTGTGGAAATTTCCCATGTTACTCTATGTTCTTTTGCAATGTAATTCCTAATTATACAGCATATTCTATTGTACGGCGGTGGAATTATTTACTTAACCAGCCTTAGCTCCTTTCACCTCTTGCCTCTTCCTGCTGGTCAGGGAAGCTGCTTCTGGCATAAGCACTTCTTAATCTGCCTTGACTTTCATCCAGACAGAAAATGCTTGTCCGAGTGTATTTGGAAGGGATGATACAATTACAGTGTGTTTCCTGGGAGTAATCACGGTGGTACTGTGGAGTCCATCTTTGGGCTTTGTGTAGATGATGTGTTAATTATATTCTGTCAAGCCACAAACTTCTATTCCCTAAGCCTCTCTCGTATAAGCACAATCATTTGTGTTTCACACCCCAAGTGAGACTCAGTCGAACAGGTCTCTTTAAATCAGGTTGGGCTGCTAACTGTGGGCTCTATTGGCCATGCTGTGGTTACTGAGAAGAGGACGCCATGGGACCTGAAAACAGAAGGGGAGCCCTTGCAGTGGGAATCCAGAAGAGCCTCCATGACCCTGTTTGGTGAAAGACATAGTGAGGGATGCTGAAGGTACCAAATCTTGGGCCCATGTAGAACAACTGGCTTTTTTCACTTGGGTTATTCAGCCAACAGGTACACACACACACACACACACACACACACACACCCCTTTAAAAGAAACCCCTAGAGCCAGTAAGTCTCCACTTGTTGGTTTGATCTCTGAGTTCCCAAATCTCCCATTCTTGCTCACTGAACAGCTGTCCAGAAAGCCAGCCCTGGGACACTGGTCTTGATTCTGAAATTTTCACCTCCTCTTCCTATAGATTCACACCCTGGATATTGTCACCATCTTACTTCATTTTATTTCCTCCTATCTAGATATAATTGCTGATTTCATGTGGGGACACTGGGCATCAGACAATGAGTTTTCACATGAAAGAATGCCCTTCTTCTCTTCTTGGTGATACATTGTGTCCCTTGGGCCTTAAATAATGTTGCTTGTATTCGGAGTCTCGTGATGGCATTGGCAGTGATGAAGTCTTACCAGGAGGCTTCAGAAGTGTAGACACAGATGAGTAGGAATGGATTACAGAGGGAGCACATGTGTAGTGGCCTGAGGTAGCCTTTGATTTTGTCTGACACTCTCTTTCTCCTAGTAATGGACTTTGTCCCCCAGCTGCAGAAATGGGCAAGTGACCCAGGCTCACTAATCATTATTTCCCTTTTCCTGGGCGCAGTGATGTGTCCAGGAAAGGGCATGAGAGCCCATAGAGTTCATCAGAGTCTGTCCCTGGGATCTATTCACATCACTGCCATGATCTGTGCCATGTGGGTAAGGACAGAAAATGAAGCCAGTACATAAAGAAGAGCAAAGAGAGCCAAAATGAGAAACAGGAGGAGAGAGAAGTAGTGTGGAGGTACCGGGCACTGGTTCTAGTCCCGGGGCCCTGGTCCCCTCCACTGCTACTTGAATTACATGAAAATCTTCAGCCTTTTTTCTGAACAATGGGAGCCAGTTATTTTCTCGTCTTCCATAAGCTAGTTTGTGGATGGCCTTGAACACACGTGGCAAAATGGGCCTGACTAATGCACTTTCTGATGCCAGCAGGTGCCAGTTTGATTTGTGAATACAGTTGAGACATCCCTCTAGGGACTTCTGGAAATAACACGAAGACACTGTGAGGAAGACTCGTTTCCCGCAGGCACGCAGGATGAGGCCTCCTGCCATAATAATTTGGATTGTAAAAGGGAAGTAGGACCTTGTTTTGTAATCATAGGCCAGCGAAGCCAGGAAAAATGTAGGTTATACTCTCACAAGTTCATACAAATCTTTTCACCAAACTGGCTCCTGGCTAGATCTCCCCCACTGGCCCAGTGCCCAGATGTATCAGACAAGCTCAGACCCAGGTCAAAAACCTGGCCCTGGAGATCACTTGGGCTCTGGCTGGACACACCGTCTGTAGTGAACAGAGAGAAGTTGCTAAGGGAGAATTGTGAGGTTTCAATGGTCAGGTAAGTGGAGAAGGAGGAGAAAGAGGAAAAAGGAGGAAAAATAATCAAAGGTAACATCAAGATTTAAGGTTGAGAAGGGAGGTGTTTGGTGATGGCGCTAGCCTAGATAAAAAATTATTGAGGGGAGAGCAGGTATGTAAAAGATACATTCACAGTTGGACCTTGTGCAGAGATAGTGCATGAAAGGCACCACATTGTCACCTGGTCCATGCCCTGGAGAAGAATCCTTCCTGGCCCCTTCCTACTTTCTGGGAGCTCCTGGCAATTGTTGGTGTTCCTTGGCTTGCAACTGCATCAATTCAATCTCTGCCTCCATTGTCACATGGCCTTCCCTCCGTATTGGTCTATTTTTGTGGGTCCTGTGCTTTTCTTGTAAGGATATTGGTTATGCTAGATTTAGGACCTGGCCTAATCTGGCATGACCTCAATTTAGCTAATTGTGTCCTCCAAGACCCTACTTCAAAGAAGTTCACGTTCTGCAGTTCTGAGTGAACATGAATTTGAGGGGGTCACTATTCGATGCAGTGCAAAGGGGAAGAAAAAAGGAAAGAAATCTAAGGGCAGAATCCTGAGAGACACTAACATTCTAGAGGTTAGAAGGGAAGTGTCAGCGGAGAATTGAAAGGAGAGATAGGGAAAGTAAGAACGAGAGAGGGAGGAGGCAAGGAAACCAGGGGAATAAAGAGTCTTCTGAAAGTACAAGGACAAACTCACATCCACAGCTGTTGAGAGGTCAGGTGTGAGGGGTGCAGACAGGTCACTGCACATGCGCTGGGAACCTCACTAGGTTGCCCATGGCTGCGGGGGGCGGTGGGGGCTGCCTTAGATGCAGGGCGTTCAGCACAGGACCCCCTGGATGGTTGGTCTTCCTCCCTCAGCATCAGCAGTTACTTGTCACTGAGGGTGGAGAGACAACAGGGTCGAAATTTAACAGATTGGGGAGTGAGTGGGAGTTAAGAAATGTACCTGTTGGGGGTACATAATTGTGGCTTTCATGGTTGTGCTGTGTTTTTCTGACAATTTCACTACACTGGGAATTTCATTGGTTAGGATGTAGGGCCTGGGTATTTAGTCTAAAGTGAAGCCTTCCAGAAAGGTCAGCTTAGTCTCTAACCTCCTGACATCATGGAACAACCATATTCCTGGAGATCAGAGTGCCCCTCCAATGCAGTGAAAGACACTCTGACCTTTCTTGTCTGGCAGGATACTCTAGGGCATGCTATTTAATTGAACCCATTTTTGAAATTTTGCCCATCTCTCCTGAATATGATAGCTATCTTGCTCTGCCTTCAGAGCACTTATCTTCAAAGCATTCAACACTAGGCAAAAGTCTTGATTTTTCCTTAAAAAGAAATCATCAGGATGTCTGACTCCATCCAGACCTTTGGATGTATGATTTCATTATTCATGGCTGGAGCTCCTCTTGTGGCTTTTGATCTGTAGTTTACAGAATATGTGCGTAAGGAGGCTCTCTTTTCCATAAACTGATCTCTTTACCCTCTCAGCCCAGAATAACTTTCCATTTATTCCTCTGATAAAGCGTTGATGCTGTGAGCCAGCATATATTAAATCTATCATTATACAAACACAGCACTAGACTTTTATCCAGCCCAGATCAGCAACCAGATCACTGTCAGGGCTCCTCAAGTGCTTGCTGATGATGAACAGCAAAGGGGACCTGAGGCTTTTCACAACCATCAAATCTGGAGAAGGAATCTCGTCTAAGAACAGTTTGCAAAGTCTATCACCAGTATCCCAGTGCTATTGCTAGCTGGCCAAGGTACTGAAATATAATCTGAGCCTTAACTCACTAATATGCATTTAAAAATACACATCAAAACACCACTTCATTTAAATTCTTCAGTGGCTTTTCTACCTCTCTTCTGATGAAACTCAATCATTAACATGGCTTGGGAGGACCCTGCCTTCTTTTGGGAACTCACAAACACATATGCATCTTTTATGGTCCTATATAGCTCTTGTAATCCCATGATTTGTTAGGTATAGACATCAATGTTTTATCCATATTTCCAGATTGTAAACACTTGTCAATTAGGAAGATACTATATCTGTTTCACCCCTGAGTATCCCACAATGCCTAACCATGCACTTACAGATAGTAAGTGCTCTATAAATTTTATTGAATTAAGTCATATTCAAATGATTTTTGAAAGCATTTTCTTTTCTCATATATTTCTGAGAAACATAAGAATCTTCATCTTCTCCCCTCAACAATATTGTTAGTAAATGTAATTCCCGATGCCGCTGTTAATAAGTAATTCAAAAGAAAAGAGGTTTATCTAAATATGTATGTCTGTGCTACTTTTGACCCCGTAAAGAATCGACTCCACTCCTTCCATTCAATTGAGTAAGTGTTAATTAAATGCCCATGATGTCCGAGGCTCATGGTGTGGGAGTACAGTGTTTCATTTCAGCAGGATGATTTGAGATTAAAAAAATATATATATCTCTGAACAATTTGGGGCTCCTGAGTCTGACTCGAGCAGTCACCAAGTGATTCTCCCATGTTTACACTGTAGCTTTTCTCCTTCCCTCCCCTCCTTCCTTCCTTCCACCAGACTTTGTTGACCATCTATTAGATATGGTCGTGACAGCTCTGGATTATATATTTTGGAAGGAGTGAGACAAAAGAAGAGATCATGCTTGTCCTTGTCCTTGGAAAGAAAAGTTCAGTCGATAAGGCATCTGACAGAGAGCAAGAGACCTGGGGTTAATTCCCACCCCTGTCACTAAGAAGCAAAGTGGACTTAGCAAGTCACTCCCACAGTTTGGGACCTCAGTTTGTTATCTGTAAAATTACAGTGGCAGACTGATACCTGAAGAATAGTAGGGATTAGAAAATCATTGAGCCAGATGGCTCTCGCCAGTAACTAGAGCTGGATGGCAAAATACAGCTTTTTGGTTTAATTTTTTTTTTTTTTTTTAAATTTTGGAAGGATGGACGTAGATAACCCAACTACTGGAGATACTGGAGGTGCTTCTTTCAAAGAAGTCTGAGATTAGATCAATTACACACAGTCAGTTCCAGGTAACTGAAAGCCCAATGACTGAAATCATGAGAACATTTGTTGTTCACCCAGCAAGATGTCTGGAGGTGGGTGATTCCAGGTGTCAGGGCCTGGATTTCTGTCTTTGCCATTTTCTTGCTTTCTCCGTTATAAAATGGCCACAATAGCTCCAGATATCAACTCCTCGCATAACTGTAACTTCAAGAAGAAAGTAGGGAAGCAGAGTAACCCTGGCCCAGTGTACCTCTCCATTTATTAGACAGAAAATCACTTTCCCAGAAGCCTTCCCTGCAGACTTCCCTTTTATTTCAGCAGCAAAAGAAGCGGACAAAGAAAATATCCATTGTTGTTTTCAGCTTCTACTTTGGAAGGTATACAAGGGAAAGGAAGATTAGGCATGGCTGTGGATGGCCTGCCAGAGTGTTTACCAGAATTCATCTCCTTGGCCGCTCACCATCTCTAGGCCTCATTCTTCCCCAGTAGCCACTGTGGGTGGAGTGCTGTCACCCATTTTCAATGGGAGAACAAATGTGCTGAATCACCCAGTTACCGTAGCTGCCACCAAATCTCAAATCTCTGGCTGGTTGGTTATCTTCTCCATCATGTCTCAATGTAGATTCAAGTGCAACAGCCTCTAACTAAAAAACAATGTAACCACTTCAAACACAATGATGTAGAAAGAAGATGCCTTCAATAAAATCTTGCATTTGGAAAAGGGTGTAATGGGAAGCCTACAACAGTCCCTGGTTTTTAGCATGTACCCAGTACTATTGCTCTTTAATGGTAAGAATGAGAGAGGATTCCATTTCTTCATCAGCCTATCTGGCAACCTATAATACAGAACAAGGAGCTACGACACGAGGCGAGGAAAATAAGACGCAAAGCAAGGAAGGCCTATGTTGTCGATCAAAGAACACCTGTGAGAGAGAAAATGGTGAAGTATAATTGGGTAGGAAGAGCCTCCTACTGTGCTACAAATCTGACAAAGTCTTTGCTAACTCAATAGAGAGCTTCAGGGCAAAGAAATAACCAGCCTTGTTTAGTCCTGCTGTACTTAGTCATTGACCAGAGGCTTCTCCGAGCGTGGCTTTCAGTGTAAAGGTGGGCCGGAGCCCAGGGGGCTAACAGCTGGAGGCTATCAGCTAACTTCTTTCTTGCCCAAGTGGGGCACCTCCTCAGCAGCCCAGGCCAGGGATATGGTTGACCAGCTTCGGGTCCTCTCTTTATATTAGTTTAATGGTGGCTGCCATGAAGCTGTTCAAAACAAGAGGGTTGGGTGGGGCGGCTCCATCTTTATCAGAACGTTTCTGGCAGGCGTGTCTGCTTTGCCTGACAAAGAAAACAGAAATGGTGGGAGTTTGAGTGGTTGGGCTCTAATTTTGCCGGTCTTATCTCTTGCTCTGCCTACAGGCCCCTGCTTCTGACTCCAGCAAGTCTCTGAATTGTGGAATTCTTAGTCAATTTAGATTGCTGGTTACCAGCAGAGAACATCCCAGAAGGAATCTTTTTCTTCCCATACTAATGACAGATCTTCTCTAACCTATGTTTATCTTCTTGTGGGACATTACCAAAAGCTGAAAGAGGTAGCCAACATCACCCAACATCTTCAATGTTCCTCATACTTCCCTTCGTGCTATAGCCTCAGTAGGCACGTGCTTATGTTGCTGGCTGGCTGGGTCCAGGGGCCCAGAGGGGGTCCTGCAGGACCAGCCAAGAGGATCCTTAGCTTCGTGCAGGATGGAAATCAAACATGAGCCAAGAGGAAGTGAGAGCAGAATTTATTGAGGATATAGAAAGAGAGAATGGATACGGACAGGGATTCTGAGAGACTTGGAAAGGAAAGTAATTCTCATCTTTGCGCAGAGGCTGGGGTTTTTATTGAGGATGGTAGTCTGGTATACATGTCCTCTCAGACACCCAGGAACAAAGTCAAGTGTTTGGCTGTTTTCCCATATGTCACTTATGCCCTCAAATCAGGGGTCTTGATGAGTCAGTTGTCTTGAAAAATGTTCATGGTGACCCTGCCAGGTCACTCCTTAGGTGTTATTATTTACTGTGTGGGAAGACTCCAAAGAAATCTTCAATTCCTTGACCTTTACAAGGAGGACTTACTTTATCTGTTTTATAAGGCATGTGTAAGGTGGAAGTATAGGTCCTAGCAAGAATGGAAGCAGGATAAGGAGGTAATAAAGCGGTTTTCCATGGAGTCCCTTTCATTTCCCTGTTGCAGTTTGAATCTCAAGGCATGAAAATCAAGAGTCTGAAACAAATGACTTGTCACCACCTAGTAAGTGTTACCAAAGTCCCAGCCTCTAACAGAAGGCCACACTGTCCCCTGTAACACCACCTTGACTCCATCATTCTGTATTTTCAGCTGTATTATTTGTGCTGCTCTGTTTATTTCTACTAAATTTTTTTTAAGGTGCTACAAGTAACAGAAAAACCTGAAATGTGGGGCCTTAAAAATAAATATTTTTTTAATTTACTTAACAAGAAGTCTGGAGGTAGGTGGTTGCTGAGTAAAGTTTGCATTTTTATGATGTCAAGACACTAGATTGTCATCTCATTCAGTTTTTGGCCTCTTCCTCATGTTCACAAGATTGTTGCCACTGCTCCAGGCCCTATATCCTCACCTAACCAGGTCCAAAGGACAGAAAGGAGGGTCACATAAGAGTGTTCCCCTTGTGTGCCTCCCACCTTTGGTTGAGGAGGAAAATTTCCTCCCAGAGACCTCCCAGTATAGTTCTGTTAGCACTACTTCTGTAGCAAAGGAGGTTTAGAACATGAGTCTCTGGCATTTTCACTCTTTAGAGTGGGAGAAGGGCAAAAGGGAAGGGGGATTTGGAGGATAGCCAGACAACAGTGTTTACCATGGGATCATGCCTATTGATCTTAGTCCTTCAACCTCCAATTTGAAAATAGGGATGAACCATCTGTTTTCGCTTCCTGGGGAGTAGCAAGTTATGAATAAATTATGCAGCCAGAGCCCCAGAGAGTCCTTAAAACAAAGTATTGTCAATCCAAGGCCCTCATTTCATTAAGCCTATATTAGTTTCTATTGCTCATTTGATGGCATCTGATTGTTCCCTAGGATAAGAAGTACTGGCAATATAGGAGAAAGGAGAAAATTACCTCAAATCTACTCTACCAACGCCCACCTCTCCCCAGTGCTGAATAATCATGGGATCCCCACATCCTCAGTCATTTCTGTGTAAACAGCAAGCTAAGGGATTGACATGGTCCAGAAATCTGTTGGGCTTTTGAGTCCTAAGAAGGCCATTGGAGAGGGATACATTATCAAAGGAGTGAATTTAGTCACCAGTGACAAAGGTGGGTTATCAGGGAGCACTGTGTCATTAGGTGATCCTGAAATGACACCTTCATAAAGCACCACCCACCTTCCTGCCCACAACACTATTCTCAGCTCTCTCAAAAATCATCTTCCCTGGGGCGCCTGGGTGGCTCAGTGGGTTAAGACACTGCCTTTGGCTCAAGTCATGGTCTCAGGGTCCTGGGATCGAGCCCCGCATCGGGCTCCCTGCTCAGCAGGGAGCCTGCTTCCCTCTCTCTCTCTCTGCCTGCCTCTCCGACTACTTGTGATTTCTCTCTGTCAAATAAATAAATAAAATCTTTAATAAAAAAAAAAAGCTTTAAAAAAAAATCATCTTCCCAGTTTTCTTAATCTTTGGATTTTTTTTTTTTTTTTTAAATCTCAGCATTCTTAAAAGCGTTTGAAAGCCGTTCTCTGGCTTTCTTGAATGAAAATGGCTGAACATATTTATTTGTAGTTTAAAATATCTTTATGTTATTTTCTTATCAAAGTGATTTCACAGTGTTACGTATTTAATTTGTGGTTTGTTTTGTCTTACTGTGTCATCTTTTATTTAGAACACTGGCTCTTCTTATCTGGGGTGTAGTCTCCAGCGGTCAGGATGGCTCTTCCCCACCCCCGGCAAGCCCAAATCTCTTTTATTTCAGGATGGTAGTGGAGGGTCCAAAGCTAGATGCCTCTGTTTACTTGCCTCTTGTTCTTAATTAAGAAAAAATAAAGGTAACTACCCCCCTCCCCAAAAAATCCATTCTTTTTCAGAAGACATTTCCTTTGGCAGTAGGCCTGGCTGATGACTGATTATGGACCCACAAGGCTAAACTAGAAAGCCGGAACATGCAAGAGGCCTTCAGGGGCACCCTGAAGAATCAGATGCAGTCGTGTAATCATTACTGTCCCCTCTGGCCTGAGTTCTCGCAGTCCACCCAAACTTCCTATGCCAAGGGGCTGCAACCGCGCAGGCAAGAGCTGTATCTCTGTACCCCTGCACTTCTCTCTCACGTGGCCAACCTACCCCTCTTGCTTTTCCTTTACCTCCTCAGCTCCTCCTGGCTTTGTTGATCTGGCTCAACTGTATTTCTCTGACACAATGTGTTTCTTGCTCCCTGATGCCTGGGGAGTGGGCCCAGGCAGGGACCCCCACCAACTGACCACTCCAGGCTCCTAGGGATACATACTGCTCTGGTTAGCCTATCAGCTTCCCCAAGCCAATCATTCCAAACCAAGAAGTAGGATCTGAGTTGTGACCACTTCCTGGATCTTGGAACTTGAACTGGCTTCTTCAAGGTTTTGCTGGATTTTGTCTACCTTCTTCCTGAACCATGGCCAGTTCCTCTGCTCCCTACTCATACCCTAGCCAGTGCTGTTCTGGCTCCCAGAAATAGAAATGCTGCATGAAGGGTAGCATCCCAATGGGCTCTCACCTCCTTGGGCTGCTAGGGCTTATTTGTGAGCCGTGACGTGATACCTGGTTTCCAAGGGTACCAGGAGACTCACAACACCACCAAAACCGCACAGCCCTGAATCCTTAGTTTGAAACGGTGAATCCCAAGGAATTTCCAGCTCAGATGTCAACTAGGATCCTTATGCCTTTGAGATTCAAATGACATTGACTTTAAAGCATGGTGAAAAAAATATGGCTCACACTGTTACTGTTAGTTCTGCCTCATGAGATGGAAAGACCTTGTGGGTGAGGTCACCTTTCTTCTAATAACTATGGTTCCAAATTTCTGCTGCAGCTACAAGAGCCCACTGCCAGGGAGTGTCTAGCCATCTCATGCTCTCTGGGTGTCTTGTACGCTACCACTCCTTTGCTCCATGCCACCCGGATTTCTTTTGTGCCCACTAATGTCTAATCTATAAGGCTGTATATGCAGGAGGCTTCTTGAAGTGTTAGGGCAGTGAGGGGGATATATAACACAGTGCTACACAACCTAGATATAAATATCAGAGAGCAAGTTCCCAGCCTCCAATCCTCTCCTTGTCTCTTTACTGACTGCCTCTTCCCTTCACTTCGTTTCTCTGGGTGCTTAGGACAAAGTCCTTGGGTTTTACTTCCTGCACCAAAAAACTGCCAGCTTTATCTTGAACAAAGATAGTTCTGTTGTCCTAAGAGGAACTTAAGTTGCAGCTTTTTAAACATCAAAAATTCCCCTCTTTATATGTTGATGATGATAACTAATTGTGACAAGCAAAGATTTAAATGGGCACTAATAACAAAATGGCAACAAACCACTATCATTAGCATGTGTTTTACAGTTTACAAAGCACTTTCGAATTCTTTATTGTCTCATTTGAATAAATTTCCTATTCTGTTTATGCCTGGAAGGCTTATGGATAAGAGCTTCATACCAGAGGAGGAACACACACCAGTACCATAAACACAATAATCTGTGCACATGGGGACTCTGCGACGCTCACATAGAGATCCATGAGGGACGAGGTGCCTGATCAATAGATAGACGAAGTCATTGGTGCAGTTTTTATTGATTCCAAGTCCAAGGCTGGGACCCCCTGACACCGTGGGCCACCACAAGGAGCTATTACAACTCTGCTCTATTAGCGGCTACACGTATTGAGTTTCCAAAAATTCAGAGAACAGATAGGCTCATCTTCCGCCGAGATTATTGGGTCATTTCTCAGCATGTCTGCAGCCTGAACAAGAGTGAGGCTCTGATGAATCACACTCAGCATCTACAGTTCAAGCAGGAGAAATCTGGAGTTTGAACAAAGATTTGAGTACTTCCAAGTACATAGCCTTTCATCTTTAAGGACTAATTCACAGTGTGCATTTTATACATCTTTATAGTGTTATGTTGCCATTCCTGGACCCTTATTTCTTAGCAAATGGGGGATGGAGTGACACTTACAAGTGAATGCATTCAGTGGAAGAGCTTGCCTTGACATGTATTTCACTGGGAGAGGCCATAAATATTTTCCGCACGTGTGTCTGTATCTGCGTGATGCTTCATTCTGAAAAACAACAATAACAACTGCATCATTAAGCAACAGAGAGGCTAATGTGTCAGCTAGCCTAGTGGGAAAGACAAACAAGGATCATCTTGTCAAGTCATACAATGGATTGCGCTTTGGCACAAGCTGCCTGCCGTCTCTGTGTTCCACAGTTCAAGGACGAATTTAATCTGCGGCTGTAACGCAAGGTATCACTGTGACCTCAGACAGCTTACCAGCCTCCTTCTGTCCTCTGGGGTCCTGCCACGGCTGGGATGGGAAGTTGTTGGAAGCCTACCATGTGGACCGGTCATTGCCCAGGACTTTCCAAAGTGTTCTGAATGGAAAAGAAGCACGGTGGTTTGTCAGGCCTGTCCCTAAGGTCTTTGGCACCATCTAAGCTTTTAAACACACATTTAACATTGTAATTGCTGAATCACTTCTCAGTCACCATCTTTAGATCAAACACTCCATGCAGAGACTGCCCTATTTATCCATAGCTCCAGCATCTAACACAATACCTGGCAAATTAATTATTGGGTTTGTTGATCGAATAAGTGAATGGCCTTGTGCCAGCAGGACAAAGGAAATATTTTTCTTTTGAACTAATGTTTCTCCTATGACAATGCCCAATTCCCCCCAATTTCCTTTGAGTCACTTCATGGCTCTTGTGTTGCATGTACGTAATGAGTACTGAGAACACTTAACACTTTATTTATTTACTTTCTCCTGCAACTGGGACACAATGAATAATCCCAACATAAAATCAAATGAAAGGTCAAAGGGAGGTATGATGGGTTGGGAGCATGGGAGAAGGGTTGCCTAAGCTTGTCCTGAGGCCAGACTTGATGCAGATGTCTAAGCATCTTCATCATGGGGTGGGTCTCAGAATAAGTGGCCCTTAATGGGTGGGGGTCAAGGGTGCTAAACATCCTGTAACACTTGGGTCAATCCCTCTGGTGAATAATTTTCTGCCCAAATGCTATTAATGCCCAAGATGGGAGTCATCTTTTATATTGTAAGTTAATTTCATTTCCGGATATGATGTTTCTTTTCTTCCTCCACGCTTTCTTTCCTTCCCTCCTGCCTTCTCTTCCTCCTTCCCATAGTTACTGAACATCCACTGCAGGAAATGTTTGGTGAGCATTATTATGACTTGGCCTTAGGGAGCACAGTCATGCAAGGGAAGACATGACATGTTCTCAAAAAACAAGAGAACTAGGCAGAAAACCATAACTGGAAAGCAAGGAAAGGGAAAGTGTTATAGGGGACAGAAGAGATGTGCCTGATGTTTTCAATGAAATGTGTCTTATAAATCAAGATCTGGTTATGTTGTATAAAACTTTACGGTTCACAAAGGTCTCTCCTATATATTTTGTGGTTTTATTAATCCTCACAATAACCCTATAAAGGTACTTAGTTTGCCCTCAGATTTATTCCTCATTGGCTCTCAGCTCTGCTGTGTACTGCCGGAGCCCTGACCCTGCAGGCCATGCCCTCTCCCTGTTAGCAGGCTTCCAACTCAGGGTTGGCTAATGGGAAGCACCTGTGGGAGGTGGGGCTCCTCCATTTAAGCAGCAAGTGGCTGTTCCTACACTGGGGCTCCATCTCCCACAAGACATGCCTTCAGTACCTGGGATTGCAAAAATTCTGCCTCCTTGCCCTTTTCTCTTGCTTCTGCTGCAAACCTGGTTTACCTTACCTCACTTCTGGCTCAGAGCTTCTAGCACCTGAGTAAGCAATTCTTTGCATTAACATCCCTTGGTTCTAAATATTTGAGGGGGGTTGTGTTTTCCTAACTAGGTTCTAATTAGAAGGGAAGCATTATTTTTTTAATCTTTAGAGATAAGGGGAGAAGAATTAAGTGACTTGCCTAATATCAGCTAGGTACAGGAGACAAAGCCCAGCCCTGTCTCCTGACTCTAAATCCACTGCCTGGGCTGCCTCCCCTAGAGGTAATAGCAATGAAAAGGTCACATAAAGAGTTCTCGAAGGTCTTATGAAAGCCACATCTGATTGGTTTTTACTGTGTGCGTTTAAATGCGAAAGAGCTTTAAGCTTGTATGTTGTGGCCTTTGTTTTCATTTGCTCTTGAAGAAGTTAGCATATTGGCTAGATTAGGGGAATGCCTCACAGGTGCTTGTGGTCATTAGCTGGCCATTTGGTGGAATAATGTTTGTTGGCACAGTCACATGGATTAGTGTTGGAGGCCACAGCACTTTGGAGTCGTGGATCAAACCAGGCCCTGACTTGTGTCTCCTTTAAAGTCCAGACACCTTGACAAGGGGTTAAGGACAGGAAAGCTGAGTAACACTGAGAAAGGGGCTGTGCTACGTGTCATGCACTCGCCTACGTGACTTCCCACACACTCTCCCTGCAGAAGGGAACAATGTGGTCAGGGTCGTGAATTCTTAGTTGATCCTTGTTCCTGTACCTCCCATAACCCACTCCCTGGTTGATTGTCTTGCTAATGGCTTTAGCCTAGACTACCTGGCATCATGAGGTTTGCTTGTAGAATAGAAGTGGGGGGTGGAGGGGAGGTTGGGGTACCAGGTGGCGGGTATTATAGAGGGCACGGCTTGCATGGAGCACTGGGTGTGGTGAAAAAATAATGAATAATGTTTTTCTGAAAATAAATAAATTGAGAAAAAAAAAGAAGCAAGTATAGAAGCTTGCGGTCATCTGACTAGATACTGATGTATTACTCCTTCTATTGTGGTCTGCCTCATAAAGGCTTGTAAGATGTGGAATAAAATCGGCACTGTTGGACGTCCTCCTCAGTCTCCCTCCTGCCCCCATCTCTTTGTCTCTTAATTTCTTTTCACCATCCTCTTACCCTCACGTTTCCTGGTCGATTTGTCGCACCGGCCGCGACAGATCAGTAAAATGATGCAAGATTAAAACCAGCCCTTATGCTTTAGTATCATAATATTGCTCTGATTATCATGATTATCTCACCTCTAAAGAAGAAAAAAGAAGAAGTCATATTGAATATGCTCTGGCTTTAAAAAAGCTTTTAGGCATTTATGAATCAGACATGTTACTGTATGCTGGCCATAAGAATGTTTTCATTCTCAGCGTTACTAAATTAATGACTAAATGTGGGACACCTGAGTGGCTTAGTCGGTTCAGTGTCTGCCTTCAGCTCAGGTCATGATCCCAGGGTCCCAATATGGAGCCCCCGCATCAGGCTCCCTGCTCAGCGGAGAGCCTGCTTCTCCCTCTCCCTCTGCCCTTCTTCTCCTATCATGTTCTAGTCTGCTTTGCTCTCTCTGTCAAATAAATAAATAAATATTTTAAAAATTAATTACTAAATGTTACAATCACTTAATCAATTGACTTAATAATAATGAAGCCCTGTTCTCTGAAAAGGCCCATGAGGAAGGGCCCCAGTCGGTAGTAAGGGCCTCAAGGGATATGGGCCAGTGGGGAGCTGATCCTGGAGAGATGGACAGGAAGAGGGGCTCTGTAAGGAGTCTCAGTTTGGGGATGCTGCTGATTCAGAAGGCTCTTTTGGGGTGGGGTTTGTTTTTTCAGGTGATGCCATACCTGGACTCCTTTTATTTCTCTTACAGAATAAGTAACTGAAAATAGGAATCCAGAAGTATCATATCACAGTTCAAGAACGATCACTTACATCACATCAATCAGCTGGCAAATCTGTTTTGCCTGGAAGGCAGAGGGGGAGGAGTAGGAGGAAGGCATTTGATGGTGCTATTTCCTTCTTTGCACATGAAACCAAATAAATAGCCTCTTTTTCTTTTTAAAGTGCATGGAATTGAAGGTTAAAATATCTGTGTCTATCAAATACGGTGTGATCTCACTTATATGTGGATTCTAAAGACAAATCCCAGCAAACTTAGAAAAAGCGATCAGATTTGTGTTTACTGGGAATCAGGAATTTGGGGAGGGGGAATCAAAGGAAGGTGGTTAAAAGGCACAAAATTCCAGTTATGTGGTAAATAACTACTAAGGATGAAATGTACAACATGACGACTATAGCCAACACTGCTGCATGATATACAGAGAAGCTGCTAAAAGAGTAAATCCTGAGCATTCTCATCACAAGGGTATTTTTTTTCTGTTCTTTTTATGGTATCTATAGGAGATGCTGGGTGTTTGTAAAACTTCCTGTGGTAACCATTTCACAGGATACGTAAATGCAGCCATCATGCTGTATGCCTGAAATATATGCAATGCTGTACGTCAATTGTTTCTCAAAAAAAAAAAAAAAAAGAAAGAAAAAAAGAAAAAGAAACTGGGGGAAAAGTTATCCACTTCTTTGATGGGTTGGGTTTGGATAAGTTTACGTATAAATCCCAGGGATTCTCAGTTGTGGATCCTAGGATACCTATGAAAATTGTGGAGTCATTTTTGTTATGAGGTGCATGAGGCAAAGTGCCTAGGAGAGTTGCCCAACCTACACTAGACCGACAGTGGCTAGGGTTGTTTAGTGCATTTCATGGTAGTTGTTAGGACAGTTCCACACAAGGAAGGATTTTTCTAGAATCCTTCCACCTCCCCCTCTAAGTGGAACATGTGGTCATCTTACGATTGTCCTGTTAAGATCATACAGGTGAGACTACACTCCTTCTGAAGCTGGAGTTGGGATGTCCACCTAAAAGAGAAGGGCTTCCCAGGTATCAATTTTTTGGAGAAGAGCTGATTTATCAGGAAAAATTCTCATACTTCTTTGGAACGAGACATCTAGGAGTGTTTCCTCTTTGAACAGATGTGGGACCACCTGCAAGAGAGAGTCAATGGAGGAGTCATATTGTTTTGTTGCCTGGAGGGGCCAAGAATCCACAGCAGAGAGGACTTGGGAACTGGTGGAATCACCACCAAATTTCTTTGGACTGTGGAAGGAACAAGCTCACCTATTTCATCTAACTCAACTGGTGAAAGCATCTCTTCCACATTGTTTGGGTTGGTGGAAAGTGAGTTTCTCTTCAGTGGGCATATTATAGGGGTTTCAGCAGCCCCTGATATCTTGGTGGTGATGGCAGTAATGCCAATGAGAGGAAGGCAAAACCCTACCGGGAGAAGAGTAAGGCTTCAAGTTTCATTTACCCTTTCCCACTCAGGAAGTCCCCTGTTATTGCCAACCTTGAACGATGGAGGTTTTATTATTACGAAACTATAGCTAGAACTCATCAATACTATTTCCTCTTCCTGGAGACACTGAAAGACTACATTTCCCAATAGTTAATTGGAGGCCATGTAACTGATACAGCTTATAGGATGTGGTCAGGAGTAATAAAGGCCCCTTTTTTTAAATCATTTTTTTTAAAGACTTTATTTATTTATCTGTCATAGAGAGAGAGAGCACAGGCAGACAGAGTGGCAGGCAGAGGCAGAGGGAGAAGTAGGCTCCGTACAAGGACCCCGATGTGAGACTCACTCCCAGGATGCTGGGATCATGACCTGAGCAGAAGGCAGCCACTTAACCGACTGAGCCACCCAGGTGTCCGAATAAAGGACACTTTTAAACCTACCTTGTAAAATCTCCTGTGAGACACTTAGCTCTCTCTCTCTCTGTGCCCTATCCACCACGTGCATGGTATAGAGATGGAAATCAGCCCAGTTCCCTCGGTGGTGCATGAGGCAAAGTGCCTAGGAGAGTTGCCCAACCTACACTAGACCGAGACATGAGCAAGAATTAAATTTCTGTTAAGTCACTGATATTTAGGGGTTCATTTGTTATAACAGCATATCCTAGTTTAGGTACAAAAATGTTGAAAGAGCACTAATCAATGAACCCCCTATTATCTGGGAAAAAAGGGGTATGGTGGTATATGACATGTCTCTGGCTTTTCTCTCTACCTATTAATGGTCTGGATGAGGTGGCGCCTTGCTGGCTCAGGCAGTCGATCATGTGGCTCTTGATCTCAGGGTCATGAGTTTGAGTCCCACATTGGGCATGGAGCCTACCTTAAAAAAAAAAAAAAAAAAAAAGATCTGGATGGGGACACTGATAATATGTTGATGAAATTAGAAATCGTATAGGCAACAGGAAAGGATACCTTGTCTACCTGATGGTAACATAAGAATCTGAAAAATAACTAAAAAATTTAGAATAATGGACCAAAATAAATATACACTTCTTTAGGGCCAAATGGAAACTCCTACACTTATAACCAAAAAGTTAATCTTACAAGTATAGAATGGATGACATCTGAAAAATGACTTCAATTTTTAACGTGACAGTAAGGTCAGTATGCGTTAACGTGGCGAAAGTATACAACATAATCTTCAGCTACCTTAAAAGGAATACAGAGTCTAAAACTGTAGTGTCAGTCCCATTCTATTTTATACTGATCAAATCAATACTATACTTTTTAGTTGCCTCAGATTAAATTTTAGGAATATCCCCAAAGAAAAAAGTCACCATTATGTAGAAGTTTGAGTTAATGGTATGAGGAATGATTGGTAAGACTGGACAGGTGTACTCTGGAGAAAACTTACAGGGACTCTGTTAACCATGTAAAAAATATACGTTTTGAGATATAATTCATATATCATAAAACTCACTTTTAACAATTACATAATTTAGTGATTTTTGGTATATTTATAACATTTTGAAACTATCACCACTATCTAATTTCACAATATTTGCATCACCCCAGATGAAAACTCCATATCCATTAGCAATCACTCCCTATTTCCTTCCCACCAGTAGTCCCGAGCAATCATCAATCTATGCTTCTATGTATTTGACTATTTTGCACATTTTATTTTATTTTTTTAAATTTTTATTTATTTTATTTTATTTCTTTTCATTGTTTCAGAATTCATTGTTTATGCACCACACCCAGTGCTCCATGCAATATGTGCCCTCCGCAATACCCACCACCAGGCATTTTATATAAGTGGAGTAATACAATTTGTTGTATGATGTGTCTGGCTTCTATCACTTAGTAAAATTTTTTCAAAATTCATCCACTGTGTAGGATTTATGAATACTTCTTTGCTTTTTATGGCTGAATAATATTCCATTATATGGATATACATTTGCTTATCCATTAGTTGATGTACATTTAGATTGTGCTCACCTTTTGGCCATTGGAAATAATGGTCTACAATTGGTCTACAATTTTTTTGTACATTGGTCTACAATTTTTTTGAACATTGGTCTACAATTTTTTTATGACATATGTTTTCAGTTCTTTTCGGCATATACTTAAGAATGGAAATGCTGGGTCATACGGCACTTCTGTTTAGTGTTTTGGGGAACTGCTACACTGTTTTCCAAAGAGCTGCATTGTTTTACATTCTTACTAGCAATGATGATAGCTCCAACTTCTCTACAAACTGACTTATCATTGTCCATTTTCTAAATTATAGCCATTTAGTGGGTATGAAGTAGTATCTCACTCTGACTTGATAGCATTTGCCTAAGGATTAATGATACTGAGAATCTTTTCATGTGTTCATTGGCCACTGGTATATCTTCTTTGGAGGAATGTCTATTCAGATGCTTTCCCATTTTTAAATTGGGTTGTCTTTTTATTGTTGACTCACAGTGAGTCCTTCTATGTTCTGGACATTGGGTCTGATCAGACACATAGTTTGCCAATATCCTGTCCCATCTTGTGAGTTATCTTTACAATTTCTTGATAGTGTCTTTTTTAAAAAGTTTTCAATTTTGATGGAGTCCTATTTTTTTTTTTCTCTTCGATTGCTTGTGAATAGCAGTAGTGAGATTGGGCATCCTTCTCTTGCTCCTAATTATGGGGGGGATATTTTCTTCACTGTTAAGTATAAGGTTAGCTGTGGGGGGGTTTCCCTTAGCTTTATTGTAGTATAATTGACAAATAAAAACTGTGTGTATTTAAGGTATACAATGTGATGTTTTCATATACATATACATTGTGAAATGATTACCACAATCAAGCTCATTAATATATCCATCACCTAACACAGGGTAGAACACAAGATCTACTCTCTGAGCAAAGTTTAAGTATGCAATACAGTATGCTTAACTATAATCACCATATTGTCTGTCAGATCTACAGAACTTATTCATCTTGCACAACTGAACTTTGCACCCTTCGACTAACATCTCGCCATCTCCCCCATCTCCCAGACCCCAGCAACCACCATTTTACTCTGCTTTTATCAGTTCGACTTTTAAAAATTTCATACAAATGAGATTATGCAGTGTTGGGTCTTTCTGTGTCTGGCTTATTTCATTTAGCATAATGTTCTTCAGGTTTATTCATGTTGTCATAAATGGCAGGATTTCCTGCTTTTTAATGGCTGAATTGTGTTCCATAACAAATAAACCAACAAGACAAACATTTCTCTCTCTCTCTCTCTCTCTCACACACACACAAACACACACACACCACGTGTTCTTAATCCATTAGTCTATTGACATTAGGTAATTTTCTCAAACTTTGTTACTGTGAATAATGCTGCAATAAACTTGGGAATGTATACATATCACTTTAAGTTAGCAACTTCATGTCCTTTGGACATATACTAAAAAGTGGGATTGCTGTATCATATGGAGGTTCTATTTTTAAGTTTTTGAGGAATCTTTTTTCCACAGTGGCTGCATCAACTTATATTTCTACTGCCAGTGTATAAGGGTTCCCTTTCCTCCATATCCTCACCAACACTTACCTTTTACTTTTTTGATAATAATAATTCTAAGAGGTGTGAAGAGATATTGCATTGTTTTAATTTGTACTTCCCTGACAATTAGCACCTTGTTATATACTTGATGGTCGTCCTTTGCCCAGTTTTAAATTAGGTTATTTGGTTGTTTTTGCAATTGAGTTGTCTGAATTCCCTAACTATTTTGGATATTAATCCCTTATTAGATACAGGATTTGCTAATACTTTCTCTTATCCTTTAGGTTATCTTTTCACTCTGTTGATTGCTTCCTTTGTGGTGTGGAATTTTTTTGGATTGAAAAAATCCCACTTGTCCATTTTTGCTTTTGGGGTAATATTTAAAAAAAAAAAATTGCCCCAACCCTTGTCATGAAGATTTTCTTCTCTGTTTTCTTCTAGGCTTTTATAGTTTCAGGTGTTACCTTTAAGTATTTATTTTAAATTGGTTTTTGTACATAGTGTGAGAAAAGGATTCAATCTGGATATCCAGTGGATATCCAGTTTTTCCAACACCATTAATTGAAGGGACTATCATTTCCCTCTTGTGTGTTCTTGTTACCCTTTTTGAATATCAGTGACCATAAAGAGTATATTTATTTCTGGGCTCTGGGTCGTGTTCCATTGGTCTGTATGTCTGTTCTTAAATCAGTATCATACTGTTTTGTTTACTATAGCTTTTGTAAATTTTGTAATACATTTTGAAATCAGAAGTGTGATGCCTCTAGCTGTATTCTTCTTAACTCAAGATTGCTTTTCTTACATAGGGTCTTTAGTTCCATATGACTTCTAGAATTTTTTTCTACTTTTGAGAAAAATGCTTTTGGTATTTTGATAGAGATTGCATTAAATCTATAGATCACTTTGGGTGGTATGGGCATTTTAACAATATTAAATCTTCTAATCCATGAACAGGGATATCTCTCCATTTATTTGTTTCTTCTTTAATTTCTTCCATCAATGTTTTGTAGTTTTCAGTGCATAGATCTTCCATCTCCTTGATTAAATTTATTTAAGTTATTTTATTCTTTTTGATATTACTATGACTGTAATTGTTTTCTTTCTTTTTCAGATAGTTCATTGTTGATGTATAGATATCTATATATAGATATATAGAATGCAACTGATTTTTGTATGTTTTGTAGGTTGTATGTTGGTTTTGAATCAAGCCACTTAAATTTATTCATTAGTTCTAAGTGTTTTGGTGGTGTCTTCAGGTGTCTTTCCTTTATAAGATCATGTTGCAAAGAAGGATGATTTTTACTTTTACCCTCTTACCTGGATGCCTTTTATTTTTTTTTCTTGCCTAATTCCTCTGGTTAGTACTTCCAGAACTATGTTGAATGGAAGTGGTAAGAGTGGATACCCCTGTCTAATTCCTGATTTTAGAGAAAAAGCTTTTAGCTTTTCACTGTTGAGTATATTAACTGTGGGCTTATCATATATGACTTTTGTGATATTGAGCTACATTTGTTCTACAGCTAAGTTTTTATAGTTTTTATCATTAATAGATATTGAATTTTATCAAATGCTTCTTCTGCATCTATTGAAGTGATCATATAATTTTTATCTTTCATTTTGTTAATGTACCACACAGATTGATTTATGGATGTTAAATCATCTTTATACTCCTGCAATAAATCCCTCTTGATCACACTATATAATCCTTTCAATGTTTTTTTGAATTTGGCTTGCTAGTATTTTGCTGAGGATATCTAGCACTATCTTCATCAAGAATACTGACCCATAATTTTCCTTTCTTGTAATGTCCTTGTCTGGTTTTGAATGCACATGTTGGAAGAGAAGAAAGATCTAAAATCAATCATCTAAGAGTCCACCTTAGGAAACCAGAAAATGAGGAGAAAATTAAATCCAAAGTAAGTAGAAGAAAAGAAATAAGCATTAGAGCAGAAATCATTGAAATTGAAAACAGGAAATCAATGAGAAGTTCGAGGACACCAAAAGCTGGTTCTTTGAAAAGAACAATAAAATCCATAAGCTCTTGCTAACTAAGAAAAAAAGAGATGGGGCACAAATGACTAATATAAAAAATGAAATAGAGGATATGACTACAGATATCATGGAAATTAAAAGGATAATAAGGGAGTGTGAACAACTCTGTGTTCACAAATTTGATAGCCTAGATGAAATGGACCAATTCCTTGAAAGACACAATTCTGCTAAAACATACACAGGAAGAAACAGACAATTTGAACAGGCCTCTATCTATTTAAAAATTTGAATCAATAATTAACCTTTCAAAACAAAAAGCACCAGGCCAAGATGAGTTCACTGGAAATTCTACCAAACATTTAAGGAAGCATTATACTAGTTCTCTGTAATCTCTGTCAGGGGATAGAAGCAGAGGGAATACTTCCTAACTCATGCTATGAGGCCAGAATTACATTAAGGCCAAAACTAGACAAAGATTTTACAAGAAAACTACAGGCCAATCTCTTTTATGAACATAGACCCTTCTGCTTTTGGGTCTCCTATTATGCATATATTGATGTGCTTGATGTGAACCACATTTCTCTGAGTCTCTATTCATTTCTTTTTATTTATTTTATTTTACTTTATTTTTTTAAAGATTTTATTTATTCGACAAAGAGAGAGAGATCACAAGTAGGCAGAGAGGCAGGCAGAGACAGATGGGGAAGCAGGCTCTCTGCTCAGTAGAGAGCCCGATGGGGGGCTCGATCCCAGGACCCTGAGATCATGACCTGAGCCAAAGGCAGAGGCTTAACCCACTGAGCCACGCAGGTGCGCCTCTGTTCATTTCTTTTTTAAAAATATTTTATTTATTCATTTGAGAGGGAGAGACAGAGAGCAAAAGCAGGGGGAGAGGCCGAGGGAGGGGGAGATACAGACTCCCTGCTAAACTGGGAGCTTGACATGGGGCTCAATTCCAGAACCTAGAGATTATGAATTGAGCAGAAGGCAGATACTCGACCATCTGAGCCACCCAGGCACCCCTCTATTCATTTTTTTCTGTTCTTTTTTTTTTTCTAATATTCACACTGTGTAATCTTCATTGACTTATCTTCAAGTGTGCTGATTCTTATTCTGCCTATTCAAATCAGATGTTGAGCCCCGTACTGAAATCTCATTTCAGGTTTTATATTTTTTAACTCTAAAATTTTATTCTTTTTATAATTTTTGTCCTTATTGATACTCTCTATTTGGTGAGACATCATCCTCATACTTTCCTTTAATTCTTTAGACATGGTTTCCTTTAGTTCTTTGGACGCATTTAAAATTGTAGGGGTGCCTGGGTGGCTCAGTGGGTTAAGCCTCTAACTTCAGCTCAAGTCATGATCTCAGGATCCTGGGATCAAGCCCCACATCGGGCTTTCTGCTCAGCGAGGAGCCTGCTTCCTCCTCTCTCTTTCTGCCTGCCTGTCTGCCTACTTGTGGTCTCTGTCAAATAAATAAATAAAATCTTAAAAAAAAATACATAATTGTAAAGTGGTTTTTTTTTTTTAAATTAAGCACAATATCTAGGCTTCCCCAGGGACACTTCTTATCACCCTCTTTTTTCCCTCCTGTTTATGGGTCATACTTCCTTATTTCTGTACATATCTCATAATTATTTGTTGAAAATTGGATATTTTAAATAAAATGATGTGGCATGTCTGAAAAGCAATTTCTCCCTCCTACTTGAGATTTGGTTTGTTCTTGTTGGCATTTGTTATTTTTAAAGATTTATTTATTTATTTTAGAGGGGGGAGGGGCAGAGAAAAAGGGAGAGAGACTCCTTAAGCAGACTCCCAACAGACAGTGGAGCCCAGTGTGGGGCTTGATCACAGGACCCTGAAACCAAGAGTCGGATACTTAACCAACTGTACCATCCAGGTGCCCCCTGCTACTTGATACTGATGTTGTTTGTGTATATATTACCTGACTTCTGAACTAGTTTTGTAAAGTCTATATTTTTTGTTATGTATGGTCACAAAGTCTGTCAGTTAGCTTAGTAGTGAGTTAAATGGTGCTGGAGAAGTAGGATGTACATGTAGAAAATAAAACTTGACTCCTACTCACATCTTCCCACGCCAAACACACAAATCAATTCCTGGTAGATCATAGATCTAAGCATTAAAAAGATAACATAAAGATTCTAGAACATTGGATAACATTTACATGACCTTAGACAAATATTCTTACAATAGTAAAGAAAGATACAAACATACAAAAGTTGAGGTCAACTTATTTTACCATATTCAAAGAGAGAAAAATATGGTTGTCTCAACAGATGTAGAAATTTAACACTTTTTCAATGAAAAAAGAAACACAAAAAGCTCTCTGCTAACAGAAGAAAGATGAATAGCATCATAGATCAAGTATACTTATGTATATGTAAGTCTATCTCTAGACTCCCTATTCTATTTCACTGGTTTATTTGCTTATCCTAGCCCCAATACCACACTCTCTTAACACTTAATATTTAGTATTGAGTAGAGTAGGCCTCTAATATTTTTGCTGTTTAAGACTGATTTTTAGACTTTTGTATTTCCATGTAGTATTTAGAATAATTTTATAAATTTACACAATAAGGATGGTTAGGATTTTGTTCTAGATTGCACTGAATTACTAAATCTGTTTAGGGAAATTGATATCTTGACAATATTGAGTCTCTTAGTATCTGTATGTGGTATATCTCTCCATTTATTTAGCTATTCCTCAATTTTCCCTTGGTAATGATTTCATCGTTTTCTATGTGGAGGTCTTGCGTATCCTCTGTTAGATTATTTTCATAGATATTTTTATGCTTTTGGTTGTTATTGAAAGTGAAATCCCTTTAAATTTTATTTTCCTTTTTCTGGGGGGTGGGGCTGGTATAAAGAAGTATAATTAATTGGTCTATTAGAGTTCTTCAAAGAAACAGAACCAATAGGATGTATATAGAGGTATATATGAGGAGATAAATTTTGGGAATTTGCTCATGCTGTTATGAAGGCCAAGAAGTCCCTTCATCTGCTCTTTGCAAGCTGGAGAAAAAGGCAAATGGGTGTTGTAATCAGTTTGAATCTGAAAGCCCGAGAATGGGGGGTGCCAAAGGTGTACAAAAGTGTGAGTACAAAAACCGGAAAACCAGAAGCACTGATGTCTAAGGGTAGGAGAGCATGGGTGTCTTAGTTCAGAGAGACAAATCTGCCTCTTCTCCACCTTTTTTGTGCTATTCAGGGCTTCAAATGATTGAATGATACCTGCTTTCATTGGTAATGGAGATCTTTAAACAATCTGCTGATTCAAAGGCTAATCTCTTCTGGAAACACCTTCACAGACACACCCATAAATAATGTTTTACAAGCTATTTTGACACCCCTTGGCCCAGTCAAGTTGACAGGTAAATTTAACTATCAAAATTGGAATAATCGCCACTAAAACCGTAGCTTATAAATGCAATTTTAATTTTCAATAGCATGCATTTATACTTTGAACTTTCTACACATATGATCTTGACTTCTGAAAAAAAAAAAGAAAGGAAAAAATGTGAGGAAAAAGTTTGTTTTATTTCTTCTTTTCTAAAACTCATGTATTTCATGTTTCTTTTTTGGCTTCATTGTACTGACTAGAATGTGTTTTAAAATATGAATATAAGTGGTGATACCAAGCATCTTTGATTCATTTCAAATCTAAAAGCCAAATCTTTAAACAATTAACCATTAGCTGTGATGGTAACTGTAGGTTTGAATAGATAGATAAAGGATATTTTCTTCTATTATTTGTTACCCAAAGGATTTCTGCACCTGTTGAGAAGACAATATTTTGTCTTTCTGTTCATGTGGTAAAATACATTGACTTTTGTTTTGGTTTTTGATTGTTTTGTTCTCCCCTCTAGGTCTTGGATATTTATTTCCATAACCCCTTGGGAAAAAATAATGAGGCCTGTTACATATTTATAAGAGAGGGGTATACCATATTTAAGCATACCTTTTTAAAGAACTGCAAAAAGTTGCAATATATGATGATATCCTAATTTTGAAGTTGACTGTTAAACTACTAGCCTTTTCTAATAAAACAAGAGTCCAAACCAGAGGTTGCAAACAAGTCTACAGAGAGAATGTGGCCTTCAGTGGTTTTGTCTAGCCCATGATAGTTTTAAACCACCCTTATCCCCCAACACACACAGTTTTTTACTAGAGGTACAGAGATTTACATTACATCTGTGGTTTCGGCCTTCTCTTAAACATGTATCTATATATACCTATATATGTATGTATGTGTGTGTATATGTATATATATACACACACACATATATATATGACAATAATAGGCTTGCATGTAACAATCAGCTGGAGAGTACCCCCTTTTGACAAGGCAAAGCATTTATTCTTTAATTTGCCGTTGTTGTGTAATGATATACCAAATGTCTACTAATTTTTTGTACATATTGCATTCTTGGCAGACTACTGGCCATTTTATGAAAATGTTGTTTAGTAAGTAAACAACATAAAAACATCTACATTTTACACGGCTCTAAAATGCTGTAATAGATAACAACAAAATGGAAAAGATAAATTAAAGGGGAAGTGAGGGGTTGGAACTTGGACTTTTAAGATTCAAAAGCAAGCCAAACCACAGAAAATGTTCTGTGTGTACAACACAGGGTAGACCCGGAAGCTAACTTGAGTATCAGCAGTTTGTAAGGGAAAATAAATCTGTGTTAGAGATAACATGAGGTAATTCACATCTTTTTCAGGTCACACTACACCAGCCACCCCAGCACTGCAGATGTTTTATTGATTTCAGCGGCCCAGTCCATGAGGCCCTCACAGCATCCTGAACTGTTAGGGGACAACTCTTGGTTTGCTATTAAAATAGCATAGCAGGACATTAAAAAAAAAAAAAATTATAGGATGACTATGTTTTTTGGCAAGTCATCACCCAGTTTACAAATCACATAAATGTGGAGAGCCGTCACTTCCTACATGTCCCCTTCTCTTCCTTGATTATGTCTTCGGGGAGTTTCCATCTTTTCTAGATCCCTCCATTCCACATTCCAAGAATTGCAAAGGGCTGGAGTAAACAACAGACAGCCACCTCCACTCGAGGCCTGACACCCAGCAACCGCTAGGGTGCCCAGAATCCAGAAGTCAATTACTGCCCATGCGGAAGCATGCTCCCCTAGCTCAGCAACTGCAGGGAGGACATTGTCGGTGGTTCAGGAGCCACAGAAGGCTCTCTGGTCCTCCAGATCAGTCACAAAGGGCCACTCCTGAAAAGCTGTCCCTTTGGGTCTGCGGCTTTGCATTAGAATACTGATGAAATGCCTCTGAAGGGCAGTGATCTTCAGCACTTCCGGCCCTGCAGGCAGCCCAGCCGGAGTTACTACACCGAGCATCCCCTCATCCTTGCAGTTAGTCATCGTCTCCACTGGAGAAGTTGGGAGAGACACAGAAAGCGCCAAGCCGGCCGGCTGGCTATGATTTAGACCTGGAAGCACCGGACACCGGCCAGTGTGAGAGGCTGGCACTCTGCTCAGCCCCTACCGGTCATTAACCAGACAGGCACGAGAGCACTCCGTCGGTGGATCCTAGAAATGGAGTAGGTCTGGAGCTGCCATGGCATCAGGGCCGGCGCACAGGGTACGCACTCCACACCGATGTAACGCAGGGGCCAGAAGGGCCTCATCGTGCAGCCCTTAGTGGCCCAGCGGCTCCCCGCTATCAACCGGTAGTCGGCCAGGCCAAGGCCGCCCACGCCAGGTTGCCAGGAACTGAGCCCGCGGGTGGTCCAGCTCCCAGCTGCCCAGTACCACGCGGCGGTCGCAGGCGCGGACATCCGCAAAGGCCGGAGCACACAGGGCTAGGTGAGGGCTGCTGCAGCACCGGAAGCGGAAGCGGATGCTCCGGACTTAGTTCCGCCTCCGGTGGGGCTGGGCTCCTTTAAAAGACGGTGTAGGCGCCACTGCGTGAAGCAGTTCAGGTCCTTCTGGCCCACGGGTCGGCTTCAGCCGCTGGGGTGAGTACTTCCTCTGTGGCAGCCATGACTGTCTTTTCTGGAAGCTGTACATTGATTTTTTAAGTTATGCAAATGAACTAATACATTACTACCACATTACATTACTTTTCAGAGTTAGAGTAACACGATCTTGAAAACTAGCCAAAGGCTTGACAAAGCAAGAGTACATTAAGTCCTACATATGTATTTTGTTTATTAGTGACCACATCTCGTGTCTTAGGTGTAACACTAGAAAAATTATGGTACACTTAGGATATCCTAAGTTTGGAGTACACGCTGTCTTCAAAAGTGACATATTCAACAGCATTTTAAATCGAAAGAGTTTGGTGAGGTTTGAAAACAGATAAGCATATATTGAACTAAGTGTTTTAAGACAGAATACTCCAATTGTTTACAGTTTTGGTGTGAGAAGGAAGATGTAAATTCAAGGTACATTTTCCTCTACCTTTAATGTATATTATGTACTTGAAGAGTGCAAAAAAGTTTTTTAAACTTTTAAAAAGGTAGCAAAATCAGCCTTATTTAATGTTTTAAAATAGTCTTCAGGGTACAAAATATCGTGTAGAAAAAATACTGTAAAAAGCTACTCTCTTTTAAGAATAGAAGAACATGGAGAGCTTCTGTAACATTCTGCACAGTTTCTTCCACAATTTTCAGTACCCATGAAGATAAGCATAGGATGTTCCTATCCAAATACCCTCTGACTGCAGTTCTCTAGTGAGAACTGGCATAATGAATGGAAAGCAGAATTATTGTCTCATAATACTCATGTCCAGTCCGCTAAGCAAGTTCCAAGATGTGGAGATTTTAAGAGGGGAGAAAAGATTGGAGAAAACCTAACAGCAATCTAGAAAGATAGAGTAAATAATTTGCCTTTGAGCACATTTCAGGTGTGCTTGACAGATCCAGCTTTAACTATGGAAAAAAGGACCCATTTTCATTAAACCTCTTTCCCCGTGGGCTCATGATGAACTTGTTAATCAAAGCTGTAAGTCCTTTAAATGACCAATAGGATTAAGCCATGAGCGCTTCACCTGGAAATAGCTGAGCTGCTGATCATGCACCTGGGAGCAAGGTTGTTTTTATTCAAATCAGTTATTTTATACTTTATTAGTACATTGATTCTTGAATGTTAAAACATGATTTTCTTTCTTAAACATAATTTGTTCATGGTGTGTTATCCTTTCTGCATATTGTTGGATTTGGTAAAATTTTTGTGTAGGATTTTTGCTTTTACGTAAATGAGAGAGATGGCCCTCTAATTTTCCTTTATTGTAAATATTCTTGGCAAATTTTGATTTCAGTGTTATGCTTTCCCCATAAAATGAGTTGGAAAGTATTCTGTTTTAATGCTCTACAGAATTGGTCAGTTAGATAGAATGTATTCCTTAAACATTTGATGGAAGTGACTGGTGAATTCTGGATCTAAGATTTTTATTGAGAGGAGACATTTGATTATGGGTTTATTCCTTTAATAGATAAGGAGCTATTTGAAGTTTCTATTTGGTTTTAGTAAGTTGAGCTTCCCTTAGGGTCTATTTCATCTAAAATTTTAAATTAATTAGCCTAAAGTTATTCATAGTAAGCGATTTTGACTGTTACGATTTTTCTAATGTAGGACCTATAATGAGGTCTTTATTTCTAATTTTTGTTTGTGTTTCTGTCTCTCTCTCTCTCGAGTGCACACGCACACACACCATACATGTCTTGCTCTGGGTTTATCTTTAACAGGCTGGCCAATTGTACCCTTGTATACAGCCTTGTATAACAGGCACACCTATTCACTTATTATCTATGGCTGCTTTCCCACCACAATGCCAAATAAAGACATCATAAGGCTTGCAAAGACTGAGAAAAGAATCACCTGGCCCTTTAAGAAAAGATTTTCTTACTCCTACTCTTGATCATTGCTATTAGTCTATGGAAAGAACTAACTTTTGTCTTTGTTTATCTTTTATATGCATATTTATTTCAATAACTTATTTTCTTGCTTTTATTATTTTCCTTCATTTGCCTTTTTTTAAAATAACTTCTTGAATGTTTGCTCAGATAAATTGATTTTCAGTCTTCCTTTACTATTAAGTAACAAATTTCCCTCCACCCAGAGCTTCAACAGCAGTTCACAAACTTTGATGTGTTTTCAATACCATTTAGTTCAAAATATTTTCTAATTTCCATTGTAATTCCTTATTTAATTGGTGGGTTATTGAGAATTGGATTTCTTAATTCCAAGACATATTTTGCAGTTATTTTTTGTTAATCATTTCTAGATTAATTTCACAGTAGTCTGGCAATATAGTCTGCATGATTTTGATATTTTTGAGACCCTTTCTATGGCTCAACATATCGTAAGTTTTGGTAAATAATATGTGTGTCCTTAAAAAAAATTGCCTTTTGAAATTGTTATGTGTAATGTTCTAAACATGTCAATTGGGCCAAATTTTGTAATCCTCTTTTTTATATCTCTGTCCTTACTGATTTATTATCTGCTTGTTCTTCAATTATTGAGAAAGGTATTTTGCAGTCTCTCCATTATGACTATGAATTATTTTTTACAGTTTTTTTTTAAAAATTTTTAAGTAATCTCTACACCCACCACGGGGCTTGAATTCACAACTCTTGAGATTAAGAGTTGCATGCTCTACCAACTGAGCCCTCCAGTCGCCCCTATGACTGTGAATTTTGTACATGTACTTTTACTTCTGTCATTTTTGTTTATATGTAATTTTGCCTACAAATATAGATTAGGTACATAAATTTTTAGGATTGTATATTGTCCTGGTGAATTGACCATTTTATCTTTGAAACAACCTTGTTTGTTTCTGATGGGGCCTCTTGGCTCAGTGCTTACCTGTCTCATGTGCAGCGAGCTATCATGGCTTTGTTTAGCATTTGAATGCTTTTTTATTCTTTTCTATTCTTCACTTTCTGTTCTTTACTTTGAATATTCTTTTCTATTCTTTCCTTTCTATTTTCTGTTCTTTACTTTCAGTATTTAAATGGGATTATAGTTAATAACTTTTTTATAAGCAGCATATGGCTGGGTTTGATACTCATTCTATAAATCTTTGTATTTTAATTGAGTGTTTAGTATAGATGTATAGTGTCCGTGAAAGCTGTTTTCTCACCTGCTGTTTCTTTTTCTAACCTTCATTGACTCCTTTGAATTATTTCTGATAATTCAGATTTTCCATAATATTTACATATTCTACTATTACTTTAGTGATTGTATGTATGACATATAAAAAGTAAAATAAATTAATGCCTTTACCCATCCTTAGATAATATAAGGACTTTAACATACTTTAAAGCCACTTATTCTCTCTGCTAACTTCTATGATATTGTTATGTGCTTCATTTCTATATAAACTTGAAATCCTAAAAGATATTATTTCATAGAATCAGGATTCTTTTGCATTTACCCATCTATTCACTGGTTTTTGTTACTTAGACTAGTCATTGTTACCTTTGGCATCTCTTTCCTTCATTGAGCCCAAGAACACTTTTTCAGTATTTCCTACAGAGTGAATCTGCTGTGGTTAATTCTCTCAATTTTTTTTATTACAAATGTCTTTATTTTTTTTTAATAAGGAGAATTTCTTTTTCTGCTTTTATAATTTCTTCTTTGATTTTGGTTTCAGAAGTTTTGGTGTGGTTTAACTAGGTATGGCTTCCTTGCATGTACCTTTCTGCGGTTAATGTAACTTTTGTTACATTATGGTGAATGTGTTGAGGATCAAGCATTCTGTCCTTTCAGTGGTTCTAACCAGACTAAGAATCAAATTTGACATGAGACAGATAAGAGAAAAATTAAATAGCATACCTATTGGGAATCCACACATAGAAATTCCAAAGAAAGTTAGACACAATGAGGTATATATGTCATTCTGAACTAAGGAGAAGGGAGTGGGGGTCTGGGACTTCAGAGAAAAGGAATGTAATTCACAGGATGGTAAAAAAAAAAAAAAAAAAAGAGCAGATGTTTGGCAGTTAGCTGTTTGCCCTGGCATACAGATGGGTCATGCAGATAAAATTTTTCTTTGTGGTAACTCTTATTCTGGAAGACCCTTCATTTTAGATTCTTCCATGTAGTTAAGGGAGAGGCAGAAGTTTCTCTTGAGCCCCCAGGGTCTCAACTGCCTTTAATTTAGCTTAAAATAATATGCATGCCAAAGTGGCACATTCTGGAGGACCTGTCCCAAATCCCTTCAAATTTGTGGCATAATACTTACCTTTTTGTCTGTTTTGAAGGAACATTCATGGTAATTATTTTCCCATTTTGGACATTCAAGATCTTTATTTTTCCTATTATTACTTTTGCTCTATTTTCTCCCTCTGAAACTCCCAATTATAGGTATGTTAGACTTTTCACCAAATTCCATATAATTCTTTAGCTATCTTTCTGTATTTTCCATCTTTTTACCCCTTTTTGTTCAGTTAATACATTTTATTCTTTTTTTTTTCTTCATTTTATTTCCTACCTTGTTAAGTGTACTCTTTAATCCCATTCCTTCCCCCCTGCCTCCACTCCCCTCTGGTAGCCATCAGTTCGCTCTCTATAGTTAAGGGTCTGTGGTTTGTCTCTCTCTCTTTCTTCCTTTGCTCATTTGTTTTGTTTCTTAAATTCCACATATGAGTGAGAACATATGGTATTTGTTTTTCTCTGACTGGTTTATTTCACTTAGCATTTAGCTCTATTCATGTTGTTGCAACTGAAATGATTTCATTCTATTTCATGGCTGAATAATATTCCATTGTATATATATATATACACACCATTTTTTAAAATCCATTCATCAATTGATGGACATTTGGGCTGCTTCTGTAATTTGGCTATTATAAAAATACTGCTATAAACATAGGGGTGCATGTATACTTTTGAATTAGTGGGGCTTTTTTGTTTCTTTGCGTGTTTGTTTTTTGGTATTTTTGGGGTAAATACAAGTAGTATAGGACAGTTTTATTTTTAACTTTTTTGAGGACCCTCCATACTGTTTTCCATAATGGCTGCACCAATTTGCATTTCCACCAACAGTGGAAGAGGGTTTCTTTTTCTCCACATCTTCACCAGTACTTGTTTATTGTTTTTATTTATCTTGTTATTTAAGTCTTGTTTTTGATTTTAGTCATTCTGACAGGTGAGAGGTGATATCACAGTGTAGTTTAGATTTGCATTTCCCTGATGATCGGTGATGTTGAGCATCTTTTCATGTATCTGTTGGCCATCTGGATGTCTTCCTTGGAAAAATGTCTGCTCATGTCTTCTGCCAATATTTTAATTGTTTTATTTCTTTTTGGGTATTGAGTTGGATCTGTTTTTTATACATTTTAGATACTAACCCCATCAGAGATGTCATTTGCAAATATCTTCTCCCATTTAGTAGTTTGTCTTTTTTTCTTGATTGTTGGCTTTGCTTTGTAGAAGCTTTTTATTTTTAGTCCTAGGGGTTTATTTTTGCTTTTATTTTCCTTGCCTCGGGAGATATATTTAGAAAGAAATTGTTATAGCTGATGTTGGAGAAATTACTGTCTGTGGTCTCTTCTAGGATTTTTATAGTTTCAGGTCTCACATTTAGGTCCTTAATCCATTTCTAATGGATTGTATTGGATTTGAATGGTATATGGTATAAGCCAGGGGTCCAGGTTCATTCTTGTGCATGTAGCTGTCTATTTCTCCCAGCACTAATTGTTGAAAAGGTTGTCTTTTTCCCATTATATTTTCTTTCCTCCTAAACATAAGTTTATTTGTGGGCTTTCTATTCTATTCCATTGATCTGTGTGTCCTTTTGTGCCAGTACCATACTGTTTTGATTACTACAGATTTAGTATAACCTGCAATCTGGAATTATGATACCTCCAACTTTTTGTTTTGTTTTTCAAGATTGTTTTCACTATTTGGGGTCTTCTGTGATGCCTTATAGATTTTAGGATTGCTTGTTCTAGTTTCCTGAAGAATGTTGTTGATATTTTGATAGGGATTTCATTTAATCTGTAGATTCTTTGGGTAGTATGGACATTTTAACAGTCTTGGTTCTTCCAACCCATGAGCATGGAATGTATTTTGATTTCTTTGCATCATCTTAAGTGGATTTTCATATAAGGAATGTTGAGATATGTTTTCTCTAGACCTATTTTGCAGAGGGTTTTTATTGTGAATGGATGTTGTATTTTGTCAGATGCTTTTTCTGCTGTTTCATCTGTTGAAATGATCATATGGTTTTTATATATATATTTTTTAATTGGTGTGAGGTATCATGTTGTTTGGTGAATATTGAACCACCCTTGCATGGAGGGAATAAATCCCACTTTGTTGTGGTGAATGATTTTTTAAATAAATTGTATTTGGTTTGCTATTTTGTTGAGGGTTTTTGCATCGATATTCATGAGAGGTACTGACCTGTAGTTCTCTCTCTCTCTCTCTTTTTTATTAAAAAAAATTTTTTTTTTAAAATTGTGGTGGCCTTATCTGATTTTGGCATCAGGGTGATACTGGCTTCATAGAATGAATTTGAAAGTTTTCCTTCTCCTTGTGTTTTTTTGGAATTGTTTGAGGAGAATAGGTATTAGCTCTTCTATAAGTGATAGACTTCATCTGTGAACTTCTCTGGTCCTGTACTTTTGTTTTTTGGGAGTTTTTTGATTACTGATTCAATTTCTTTCCTGGTGATTGTTTTGGTATATTATGTTTCTAGGAATTTATTTCTTTGGCATTTATCCAGTTTTTTGGCATAGAGGTTTTCATAATATTCTATTATAATTATTTGTATTTCTGTGGTGTTGGAGGTTATTTCTCCTGTTAGTAATTTTGTTTATTTGAGTACTGTCTCCCCACCTTTTTAATGAGGCGTGCTAGAGTTCTATCAATTTTGTTGATCTTTTCAAAGAACCATCTCCTGGTTTCATTGATATCTTCTATTGTGGGTTCTTTTTTTCCAGCTTCTTCTTTTTCTTCTTCTTCTTCTTTAAGATTTTATTTATTTAAGAAAGAGTGAACACAAAAGAGCACAAGCAGGGGGAGCGGCAGTAAGAAGCCTCCCCACTGAGCAGGGAGCCCAACATGGGACAAGATCCTGGAACTCTGTGATCAAGACCTGAGCCAAAGGCAGACACTTGACTGAGCTATCCAAATACCCCAAAGACTTTTCTTGCTTCTTGAGGTAGGCCTGTATTGCTATAAACTTTTCTCTAGAACAGCTTTTGCTGCATTCCAAAGGTCTTGGACCATTGTATTTTCATTTCCATTTGTGTCTGTATTTTTTTTTTTTAATATTTATTTTAAAGAGAGAGAACACATGGTGGGGAGGGGCAGAGGGAGAGGGCAGAGAGAATCCCAAGTAGACTCTAAGCTGAACTTGGAGCGTGACTCAGAGCTTGATCCCACAACCCTGAGATCACAACGTGAGCTGAAACCAAGAATCAGACACTTAACCACCTGTGCCACTTAGGTACCTTTCCATGTATTTTTTTCATTTCCTCTTTCATTCTTTGGTTGACCCATCCATTGTTTAGTAGCATGTTACTTAACTTCCATGTGTTTATGTTCTTTCCAGATTTTTTCTTGTGGTTGATTTCTAGTTTCATGGCATGTGGTCTGAAAAGGTGCATAGTATGACTTAAGTCTTCTTGAATTTGTCAAGATTTGTTTTGTGGCCTACTATGTGATCTTCTAGAAAATGTTGCTTGTGCACTTTAGGATAGAATTCTGTTGCTTTAGGATAGAATTTCTTGAATATGTCTGTCAGATCTGTCTGGTCCAATTATTTCATTCAGAACTGTTTCCTTGTTGATTTTCTGTTTGGATGATCTGTCTGTTGATGTAAGTGTGATGTTAAAGTCCCTTATTATCATTGTATTTCTTTTTTTTTTTTAAAGATTTTATTCATTTATTTGACAGAGAGAGATTACAAGTAGGCAGAGAGGCAGGCAGAGAGAGAGGAGGAAGCAGGCTCCCCGCTGAGCAGAGAGCCTGATGCGGGACTCGATCCCAGGACCCTGAGATCATGACCTGAGCCGAAGTCAGCGGCCTAACCCACTGAGCCACCCAGGCGCCCCTATCCTTGTATTTCTAATGGTTACTTCCTTTACATTTGTTATTGGATGCTTAATGTATTCGGGTGCTCCCTTGTTGGGTGCATAAATATTTACAGTTGTTATGTCTTCTCATTGGATTCTTCCTTTTATGATTATATAGTGTCCTTCTTTGTCTCTTGTTATAGTCTGCTTTAATGTTTATTTTCTCGTATATAAGTATGCTACCCTGATTTTTTTTTTCACTGTCATTTATATTATAAATGCTTTTACATCCTTTTACTTTAAATCATCATGTTGTCTTAGGTCTGAATTGAATCTTTTGTAGGCAGCAAGCATATATATAGGTCTTGTCTTTTTATCCATTCTGGTACCCAGTGTCTTTTGATTCAAGTGTTTAGTCCATTAACATTCAAAGTAACTATTGGTAGGTATATACTTACAATTTGTTGTTTATTTTATGTTTTTTTTTGTAGTTCTTCTCTGTTCCTTTCTTCTATTTCTCTTCCCTCTCATGCTTTGGTTGTTTTCTTTGGTCATGTACTTGGATTCTTTTCTCTTTATTTATTTATTTATTTATTTTCCAATTTATTTATTTTCAGAAAAACAGTATTCATTATTTTTTCACCACACCCAGTGCTCCATGCAAGCTGTGCCCTCCACAATACCCACCACCTGGTACCCCAACCTCCCACCCCCCTGCCACTTCAAACCCCTCAGATTGTTTTTCAGAGTCCATAGTCTCTCATGGTTCATCTCCCCTTCCAATTTACCCAAAAGCACATACCCTCCCCAATGTCCATAACCCTACCCCCCTTCTCCCAACCCCCCTCCCCCCAGCAACCCACAGTTTGTTTCGTGAGATTAAGAGTCACTTATGGTTTGTCTCCCTCCCTATCCCATCTTGTTTCATGGATTCTTCTCCTACCCACTTAAGCCCCCATGTTGCATCACCACTCCCTCATATCAGGGAGATCATATGATAGTTGTCTTTCTCCGCTTGACTTATTTCGCTAAGCATGATACGCTCTAGTTCCATCCATGTTGTCGCAAATGGCAAGATTTCGTTTCTTTTGATGGCTGCATAGTATTCCGTTGTGTATATATACCACATCTTCTTGATCCATTCATCTGTTGATGGACATCTAGGTTCTTTCCATAGTTTGGCTATTGTGGACATTGCTGCTATAAACATTCGGGTGCACGTGCCCCTTTGGATCACTACGTTTGTATCTTTAGGGTAAATTCCCAGTAGTGCAATTGCTGGGTCATAGGGCAGTTCTATTTTCAACATTTTGAGGAACCTCCATGCTGTTTTCCAGAGCGGTTGCACCAGCTTGCATTCCCACCAACAGTGTAGGAGGGTTCCCCTTTCTCCACATCCTCGCCAGCATCTGTCATTTCCTGACTTGTTGATTTTAGCCATTCTGACTGGTGTGAGGTGATATCTCATTGTGGTTTTGATTTGTATTTCCCTGATGCCGAGTGATATGGAGCACTTTTTCATGTGTCTGTTGGCCATCTGGATGTCTTCTTTGCAGAAGTGTCCATGTCCTCTGCCCATTTCTTGATTGGATTATTTGTTCTTTGGGTGTTGAGTTTGTTAAGTTCTTTATAGATTTTGGACACTAGTCCTTTATCTGATATGTCGTTTGCAAATATCTTCTCCCATTCTGTCAGTTGTCTTTTGGTTTTGTTAACTGTTTCCTTTGCTGTGCAAAAGCTTTTGATTTTGATGAAATCCCAAAAGTTCATTTTTGCCTTTGCTTCCCTTGCCTTTGGCGATGTTCCTAGGAAGATGTTGCTGCGGCTGAGGTCGAAGAGGTTGCTGCCTGTGTTCTCCTCAAGGAGTTTGATGGATTCCTTTCTCACATTGAGGTCCTTAATCCATTTTGAATCTATTTTTGTGTGTGGTGTAAGGAAATGGTCCAATTTCATTTTTCTGCACGTGGCTGTCCAATTTTCCCAACACCATTTCTTGAAGAGGCTGTCTTTTTTCCATTGGACATTCTTTCCTGCTTTGTCAAAGATTAGTTGACCATAGAGTTGAGGGTCTATTTCTGGGCTCTCTATTCTGTTCCATTGGTCTATGTGTCTGTTTTTGTGCCAGTACCATGCTGTCTTGATGATGACAGCTTTGTAATAAAGCTTGAAGTCCGGAATTGTGATGCCACCAACTCTGGCTTTGTTTTTCAATATCCCTTTGGCTATTCGAGGTCTTTTCTGGTTCCATATAAATTTTAAAATTATTTGTTCCATTTCTTTGAAAAAGATGGAGGGTACTTTGATAGGAATTGCATTAAATGTGTAGATTGCTTTAGGTAGCATAGACATTTTCACAATATTTATTCTTCCAATCCAGGAGCATGGAACATTTTTCCATTTCTTTGTGTCTTCCTCAATTTCTTTCATGAGTACTTTATAGTTTTCTGAGTATAGATTCTTAGCCTCTTTGGTTAGGTTTATCCCTAGGTATCTTATGGTTTGGGGTGCAATTGTAAATGGGATTGACTCCTTAATTTCTCTTTCTTCTGTCTTGTTGTTGGTGTAGAGAAATGCAACTGATTTCTGTGCATTGATCTTATATCCTGACACTTTACTGAATTCCTGTATAAGTTCTAGCAGTTTTGGAGTGGAGTCTTTTGGGTTTTCCACATAGAGTATCATATCATCTGCGAAGAGTGATAATTTGACTTCTTCTTTGCCGATTTGGATGCCTTTAATTTCCTTTTGTTGTCTGATTGCTGAGGCTAGGACTTCTAGTACTATGTTGAATAGCAGTGGTGATAATGGACATCCCTGCCGTGTTCCTGACCTTAGTGGAAAAGCTTTCAGTTTTTCTCCATTGAGAATGATATTTGCAGTGGGTTTTTCATAGATGGCTTTGATGATATTGAGGTATGTGCCCTCTATCCCTATACTTTGAAGGGTTTTGATCAGGAAGGGATGCTGTACTTTGTCAAATGCTTTTTCAGCATCTATTGAGAGTATCATATGGTTCTTGTTCTTTCTTTTATTGATGTGTTGTATCACATTGACTGATTTGCGGATGTTGAACCAACCTTGCAGCCCTGGGATAAATCCCACTTGGTCGTGGTGAATAATCCTTTTAATGTACTGTTGAATCCTATTGGCTAGTATTTTGGTGAGAATTTTTGCATCTGTGTTCATCAAGGATATTGGTCTATAGCTCTCTGTTTTGATGGGATCCTTGTCTGGTTTTGGGATCAAGGTGATGCTGGCCTCATAAAATGAGTTTGGGAGTTTTCCTTCCATTTCTATTTTTTGGAACAGTTTCAGGAGAATAGGAATTAGTTCTTCTTTAAATGTTTGGTAGAATTCCCCCGGGAAGCCATCTGGCCCTGGGCTTTTGTTTGTTTGGAGATTTTTAATGACTGTTTCAATCTCCTTACTGGTTATGGGTCTGTTCAGGCTTTCTATTTCTTCCTGGTTCAATTTTGGTAGTTTATATGTTTCTAGGAATGCATCCATTTCTTCCAGATTGTCAAATTTGTTGGCGTAGAATTGCTCATAGTATGTTCTTATAATAGTTTGTATTTCTTTGGTGTTAGTTGTGATCTCTCCTCTTTCATTCATGATTTTATTTATTTGGGTCCTTTCTCTTTTCTTTTTGATAAGTCTGGCCAAGGGTTTATCAATTTTATTAATTCTTTCAAAGAACCAGCTCCTAGTTTGGTTGATTTTTTCTATTGTTTTTTTGGTTTCTATTTCATTGATTTCTGCTCTGATCTTTATGATTTCTCTTCTCCTGCTGGGCTTAGGGTTTCTTTCTTGTTCTTTCTCCAGCTCCTTTAGGTGTAGGGTCAGGTTGTGTACCTGAGACCTTTCTTGTTTCTTGAGAAAAGCTTGTACCGCTATATATTTTCCTCTCAGGACTGCCTTTGTTGTGTCCCACAGATTTTGAACCGTTGTATTTTCATTATCATTTGTTTCCATGATTTTTTTCAATTCTTCTTTAATTTCCTGGTTGACCCATTCATTCTTTAGAAGGATGCTGTTTAGTCTCCATGTATTTGTGTTCTTTCCAAACTTCCTCTTGTGGTTGAGTTCTAGCTTCAGAGCATTGTGGTCTGAAAATATGCAGGGAATGATCCAAATCTTTTGATACTGGTTGAGTCCTGATTTAGGACCGAGGATGTGATCTATTCTGGAGAATGTTCCATGTGCACTAGAGAAGAATGTGTATTCTGTTGCTTTGGGATGAAATGTTCTGAATATATCTGTGATGTCCATCTCATCCAGTGTATCATTTAAGGCCTTTATTTCCCTGTTGATCTTTTGCTTGGATGATATGTCCATTTCAGTGAGGGGAGTGTTAAAGTCCCCTACTATTATTGTATTATTGTTGATGTGTTTCTTTGATTTTGTTATTAATTGGTTTATATAGTTGGCTGCTCCCACGTTGGGGGCATAGATATTTAAAATTGTTAGATCTTCTTGTTGGACAGACCCTTTGAGTATGATATAGTGTCCTTCCTCATCTCTTATTATAGTCTTTGGCTTAAAATCTAATTGATCTGATATAAGGATTGCCACTCCTGCTTTTTTCTGATGTCCATTAGCATGGTAAATTCTTTTCCACCCCCTCACTTTAAGTCTGGAGGTGTCTTCGGGTTTAAAATGAGTTTCTTGGAGGCAACATATAGATGGGTTTTGTTTTTTTATCCATTCTGATACCCTGTGTCTTTTGATTGGGGCATTTAGCCCATTA
Source organism: Neogale vison (assembly GCF_020171115.1). Taxonomy (NCBI): domain Eukaryota; kingdom Metazoa; phylum Chordata; class Mammalia; order Carnivora; family Mustelidae; genus Neogale; species Neogale vison. The sequence goes on along the minus strand of NC_058095.1, from coordinate 112,686,634 downwards.
ACATTCAGGGTAACTATTGAGAGATATGATTTTAGTGCCATTGTATTGCCTGTAAGGTGACTGTTACTGTATATTGTCTCTGTTCCTTTCTGATCTACCACTTGTAGGCTCTCTCTTTGCTTAGAGGACCCCTTTCAGTATTTCCTGTAGAGCTGGTTTGGTGTTTGCAAATTCTTTCAGTTTTTGTTTGTCCTGGAAGCTTTTAATCTCTCCTTCTATTTTCAGTGATAACCTAGCTGGATATAGTATTCTTGGCTGTATGTTTTTCTCGTTTAGTGCTCTGAAAATGTCATGCCAGCTCTTTCTGGCCTGCCAGGTCTCTGTGGATAAGTCAGCTGCCAATCTAATACTTTTACCATTGTATGTTACAGACTTCTTTTCCCGGGCTGCTTTCAGGATTTTCTCTTTGTCACTAAGGCTTGTAAATTTTACTATTAGGTGACGGGGTGTGGGCCTATTCTTATTGATTTTGAGGGGCGTTCTCTGAACCTCCTGAATTTTGATGCTCGTTCCCTTTGCCATATTGGGGAAATTCTCCCCAATAATTCTCTCCAGTATACCTTCTGCTCCCCTCTCTCTTTCTTCTTCTTCTGGAATCCCAATTATTCTAATGTTGTTTCGTCTTATGGTGTCACTTATCTCTCGAATTCTCCCCTCATGGTCCAGTAGCTGTTTGTCCCTCTTTTGCTCATTTTCTTTATTCTCTGTCATTTGGTCTTCTATATCGCTAATTCTTTCTTCTGCCTCATTTATCCTAGCAGTGAGAGCCTCCATTTTTGATTGAACTTCATTAATAGCTTTTTTGATTTCAACTTGGTTAGATTTTAGTTCTTTTATTTCTCCAGAAAGGGCTTTTATATCTCTGGAGAGAGTTTCTCTAATATCTTCCATGCCTTTTTCAAGCCCGGCTGTAACCTTGAGAATTGTCATTTTGAACTCTAGATCTGACATATTACCAATGTCTGTATTGATTAGCTAGTGTTGTGAATTTTTCCGCCTTGTCATTTTGTCCAGCTAAGAGTATATGAAGGAGCAAGTAAAATACTAAAAGGGTGGCAACAATCCCAGGAAAATATGCTTTAACCAAATCAGAAGAGATCCCAAATCATGCGGGGGGATTTGGGATTTCTCCCCCCTCACGATTGGGTGAGGGATCTCCTCTGATTGGGATCTCCTTTGATTGGGATCTCCCAATCTCTTCTGATTGGGATGTCTTCTGATTTGGGGATAAAAAGAGGTTCAAAAAGAAAGAAAGAAAAAAAAAGAAAAAAAGAATTAAAAAAAAGAGATTGAATTAAAAATTCGATCAAGAATTTAAAAAAGAATTAAGAAAAAAAAGGATTGAAGAGATTAGGATCTCTTCTGATTTGGGGATAAAAAGAGGTTCAAAAAGAAAGAAAGAAAAAAAAAGAAAAAAAAAGAATTAAAAAAAAGAAAATGAATAAAGAAAAGTATAAAAAAGCAAAATATATATATATTAGATAATCTAGTTAAAAAGCGTTAAAAAAGAAAAGGGTAAAATTATAAAAAATTTTAGCAGAAGAAGAGAAAATAAATGAAAAAGTAAAAAAAAAATAAACTGCAAGACTAAAAAATCACAGGCAGAAAGCCATGAGTTCCGTGGTTTGTTTTCTCCTCCTCTGGAATTCTGCTGCTCTCTCCTTGGTATTGAAACTGCACTCCTTGGTAGGTGAACTTGGTCTTGCCTGGATTTCTTGTTGATCTTCTGGGGGAGGGGCCTGGTGTAGTGATTCTCAAGTGTCTTTGCCCCAGGCGGAATTGCACCGCCCTTACCAGGGGCCGGGCTGAGTGATCTGTTCGGCTTTGCTTTCAGGAGCTTTTGTTCCCTGAGCGCTTTCCGTAGAGTTCCGGAGGAGGGGAATACAAATGGCGGCCTCCTGGTCTCCGGCCCGGAGGAGCCGAGAGCCCGGGGCCCCGCTCCCCTGTGCGCCCTCAGCGAACAGCTCCTAGTAACTCGAGTCTGCCTGACCTCCGGCCGCGCTCCGAGCTCACCGAGCCTGCGACCGGTTCAAGGCAACTCTGAGCTGCGAGCTTACTGTCGGCTCTGTCTCTGCAGCCGGCTTTCCCGTTCCAATATCCGCAAGCTCTGCGACACTCAGACACCCCCGATCCTTCTGTGACCCCGCGGGACCTGAGGTCACGCCGACCCCGTGTGGGCTTCGCCCCGGTTTAGCCTCCGGAGCGATGTCCCTCAGCGGAACAGACTTTTAAAAGTCCTGATTTTGTGCTCCGTTGCTCCGCCGCTTGCCGGGAGCCGGCCCCTCCCCCCGGGGTCTATCTTCCCGTCGCTTTGGATTCACTTCTCCGCCAGTCCTACCTTTCAGAAAGTGGTTGTTTTTCTGTTTCTAGAATTGCTGTTCTTCTTCTCTTCGATCTGCCGATGGATTTGCAGGTGTTTGCAATCTTTAGATAAGCTCTCTAGCTGATCTCCTGCTAGCTGAGGTAGTCTCAGCCTGCTACTTCTCCGCCATCTTGACTCCTCCCCCGACCTTCTCTTTATTTTTTGCATTATGTATTATTACTGGATTTTGATTTATGGTTATCATTAGGTTTGGATATAACATAATATGTATATAGCAATCTATATTAAGTGGGTCATTTGAGTTTGAATCCATTCTTTACTCCTTCCCTCTCTACCACACATTTTAGGTATAGGTTTCATACTTTAACATCCTTTTGTGAATTTCTTGACTATTTTTTTTACAGAAATATTTATTTCTACTGCTTTTGTGCTTCCTAACTTTTCTTACTCCTACCTTCTTCCCTCTCAAAAAGTTTGCCTTAATAATTCTTGTAGGGCTGGTTTAGTTTTGTTTGGGAAACTTCTTATCTCTCTTATTCTGAGAGATGGCTTGCTGGATAGACCATTGCTGGCTGCAGCGTTTTTCCTTTTAGCACTTTGAATATATATTGCCTCTTTTTTCTGCCTGCTGAAAAATCAGTTGCATAGGCTTATGGGGTTTCCCTTGTATGTAACTTTTTTCTTTTGCTGCTTTTAAAAGTCTTTCTTCACTATTAGTTTTTTGGAATTTTAATTACCATATGCCTTGGTTGTGTACCTCCTTGGGTTGATTTTGTTGGGGGTTCTTCGTGGGTCCTGGATCTGGGTTTCTGTTTCCTTACCCAGAATTGGGAAATTTTCTGATATTATTTCTTTGAATAAATTTTCTGCTCCTTTTTCTGTGTTCTCCTATTGGGATCTCTATAGTTTTCATGTTATTACATTCGATGGTGTCGTAGGCTGCTCTAAGTCTGTTTTCATTTTTTTAAATTTTTTTCCCTCTTCTGTTCAGCTTTGTTTTTCATTATTTTGTCCTCCATGTAACTGATCTGTTTTTCCTCTAATCTGTTTATTGCATTTAGTGTATTTTTAATTTCAGTTGCTGAGTTCTTAATCTCTCCTGATTATGTTTGCTTTCTCTTTGGTAAAGATCTCACTGAGGTCCTCCACTCTTTTCTCAAGTCCAGTGAGTATTTTTATGACCATTACTTTAAATTCTCTATGGGGCATATTACTTATCTGTTTTGCATATGACTGTTGTGTGATTTTGTTCTGTTCTTTCATTTGGGCCATATCCCTCAGTCTTCTCATTTTATCTAAGTCTCTGTGTCTCCTTCTGTGTAATAGAGAAGTCAGCTAAGTCTCCTCCTCTTGAAAGCAGTGGCCTTAACGAAGAAGAGGCGCTGTAATGAACTGCAGTGCAATGTTCCCTGTTCATCAGAACCTGGAGCTTCAGGAGTGTCTCCTGTATGTGTTATCTGACCTTACTGTTGTGGCTGAGCCATGTTCTGTCTTCAGTCGAGTTGTCTGTAATGGATCTCTTTGCCTGCTGTGGGCAGGGTTTGGTCCCTGTGTTGTTAGTGGGCCACCCTAGGGTTGCTTTGGGCTTTAGTTGAGTCATCCAGGTGTTTGCCAGAGATGCTGTAGTTGGAGCTTCAGGGCACTTTCCCTGTCTTGTCCCCTGAGAAATTTTCCTTGGTGGATGGGGTCTCAATCACACCAGGTATCTGCCCTCAGCCTACTGCTAGGTCTACTGTTGGACTGGTGTGTGTAGTTGTCTTCTTTCCATGGGGCAGTAGTCACTGTGGAGTGGTGCTTGCCCCTGTTAGGGCTACTTACACAGTATTAGGCTTGTGGTGCCACTTTGGATGGGCTCTGGCCAAGGCCATATTAGAGGGGGCAGGTCTGAGGAGACTGTGGGAGCATGTGGTGTTAGCAAGGTTTGTGAAGGTCTACTGTGAGAGGGGATCCTGAGCTGCTTTAGAAAACTGCTGCTGCAAGGCTGCAGTCGGCGCATCCGCAGAAAGGGCAGGTGTGGGGCACACTGTGTTGACAAGTTCTGCTGGGTCTGTTGTAGGAGACCCAGAGCTGAAGCCTGGCTGGAGGAGCTGGGTCTGCAGAATGCAGGGGCAGGGTGTACTGTTACTCAGTTAGGTGGTGTTGGTGCTGTGCTGGGTGCTGCAGTTGTCTAGATACACAGGCTGGGAGCGGGGGAAGGAAATGGAGCCTGTCAGCTTTTTTGGTTTTGGAGAAGTCTCCCAATTATCCCTACCCCTCTAAGACATACTTTGAGATTCATAAATAATACCATAATCACTTTTAGGTCATTTTTATAACCCCCAAAGACACCCTGTGCTCCCTAGCTCATAGCATCTCATAATCTCCCATCTTGCCTACCCCCAGGCAACCACTAGTCTACTTTTTGCCTTTATAGATTTGCCTGTTCTGGACTTTTCATATAAAATGAATCTAACAATATGCAGTCTTTTGTGGCTGGCTTAATGTTTTCAAGATTCACCCATGTTGTTCCATGTATCAGTACTTCTTTTTATTTCTGAATAATGTGTAAATGTACCAAATTTTATCATCCGTTAATAGATGTTTGGATTGTTTTAGGTTGTTCATTTATTGAGTTCCAAATTTCATTTATTATATTTTTAAATTATAGGATATTAATTTGGTTCCTTTTTAATATTTTTTGTTTTAATTTTTATCTTGTTTCATGAGCTTATCAGTCTATGATATCTACAGTTTCTGGATTTTTTTGTTGTTGCTCTGTTTTTATGGTCTGTCTTTCATTTTTTCCTTTCTAGTCTTACATACTTAGTCATATTTTTATTAAGTGTCAGACATTTTGTGTGAAAAATGGTAGAGATGATTTGTGGCTCTGGATTATGCTGTCTTCCTTCAGAGAGGATTTATTTTGCTTCTGTAAGGCATTTAGGCTAAGGAACTGATCACCTTAATCCAATCAAGCTGGATTTAAGTGTTTGTGAGGTATGGTCTATTTCTGGTTCACCCTTAAACTGTGGGCCTTTTAGGCTTCCAATCCTGAAAGCCTAGGATATTTACCAGAGTCCCTCTTCCTTAGTCATTTCCAAGTTTTGACCCCTCAGCTTGAGACTGCTGACAGGCTCATAGCTGACACTTTCACTTTCAATGTCAGTAATAGCTGTAACTATAAAAATGAACCTAACTTTATATTTAAAAAATTTTCTTCCATATCTTTTCCCTGCAAATTTCATTTTCTCACTAGATCTTTTATTTTCCCTTAAAGATTGATTGATTGAAGAGATCCAGAGAAAGAACCAAGGGAGAGGGAGATAAGTGTACTCATCTGTGAGTGCAGAGCCCAATAGGGTGCTTGATCCTAGGACCCAGAGATCATGACCAGAGCCAAGACCAAGAGCTACACACTCAACCAACTGAGTCACCCAGGCGCCCCAGGTCTCATGTTTTTAAAAAGATTTCTTTTAATACATTTTATCTAGCTTTTCTGGTTATCCTCAGGTAGAAGGTTTTTATAGTCTTGTCAGCCAGTTGTGGAAGTAGAAGTTTAACCACAAATTTTTTAAGAATCTGTTCTCTCAAGTATCTGGTGAAGCAAACTTTCCTACACATGTCTGATTAGAATGTAATTTAGTGTATCTTTCTAAAAAAGTTGTGTGTTAAAACCCATGGTTTTAAACAAATTATACTCTTTTACCCAGCAATTTCAATTTTGTGAACAAATCAAATTATTAGAGATGTAGAAAAAAGATTTGTATATAAGGATGTTCAGTACAACATTTAATAGAGAAAATTGGTTGTAAACTATCCAGTGATAAGGACAATAATTAAATTATGGTACATCTATAAGATAGAATAGTATGTGATGATTCAAAATAATGTTTTGAAAAGTATTTAGTGATACGGGAAAATAAAACATAAGGGAGAAAACAGTATTTTACTTTTCAAATGGCATGATTTCAATTTTTAAAAGGGGCATATCTTCAGAGATAAAATGCTAGAAAGATGAAAAGCAGTTTTTAATGTGCTTAACTCTGAGTCGGAAGATTAAGGGTTTTTTTTTAATGGATTTTTTCCCATGTTTGAGATATATTGACATACAAAACTGTGTAAGTTTAAAGTATTACAAAATAATGATTTTTTTTATTTATTTGACAGAGAGAGATCACAAGTAGGCAGAGAGGCAGGCAGAAAGAGAGGAGGAAGCAGGCTGCTGCTGAGCAGAGAGCCCGATGCGGGACTCGATCCCAGGACCCGGAGATCATGACCTGAGCCGAAGGCAGCGGCTTAACCCACTGAGCCACCCAGGCGCCCCAGCATAATGATTTTTATATATTGCCAATTGGTTACCATAGTAAATGTAGTTAATATCCATTATCTCATATAGATATAAAAAAAGAAAAAAAATTTTTATAATAACTCTTAGTATCTATTCTCTTAACTTTCGACTATACCACATAGCACTGTTAACTGTAGTCATCGTGTATATTACATCTGAAGGGTTATTTTTTCTTTATACATCTTTGTGTTTTCAAAAGTTTTTTTTCTTTCTTTCTTTCTTTTTTTTTTTTTTTCAAGATTTTATTTCTCAGAGAGAGCGTGAGTGAGTAAGCACCAGGAGGGGGAACAGCAGACAGAGGGAGAAGCAGGCTCCCTGCTGAGTAAGGAGCCAGATGTAGGACTCCATCCCAGGACCCTGGGATCATGACCCAAGCCAAAGGCAACCCCTTAACTGCGCCATCTAGGTGTCCTCAAAAGTTTTTTATGTGGGGTATGTACTATTTTTATAATCAAGAAAAGGAGTCACTAAAAAATAATCCTAAAGGTCATCTTTAATCTAATGGATTATCTAAACTTTCTTTATCACAAATTCTTTAGCAAGCTAGAGATTCTTTACAGTTTAGAGATTTAGTTCCTGTGTTTCACACCAAGAAATTAAGGCAAAGACACTGGAGGCATCCACCTAAGAGGCTGGTGGAGAGGGAATACTGAGTATCTTCATGATGTTCCAGGGAGCAATGTGCTTCCTGGCTCCGGTTGTCTTTTCAGTAGTTGGCAGCAGTTTCCAGTTGTCTTTTCAGCAGTTGGCACAGAGTACTAGTGATTGAATCGGTTCTTTACAGAAGTAGAATAGATTTTTTGTCTTTTTCATAATGAAAGGAATGAATCCAACCAGAGTCTATTAGTTAAATATTTTGTTTTTAAAAGTACCTGATGGAACTCAACGGAAAAGTGCAAAAGTATAAAAAAAAATGAGTAATATTACAGGAATTCTCTTCTTGAAAGCTCTGATAAGAACCAATTTTTCCCTGTTACTTATAGAGCGGGTCATTTGTGGAGGGCTAAAGAAGGATGATTCCATTGCTTGACTGATTGTACAGCATCTCCATGTGAGATGTTACATTTCACATTCTTGAATTATCTGACACCTTAATCCAGATGGGCTGGACTATGTCCAGATTGGGTTGCTATGACAAAAATACCATAGACTGGGTGGCTTGAAAAACAAACATTTATTTCTCACAGTTCTAGAGACTGGAAAGTCTAAGATCAAGGAGCTGACACATACTGTGTCTGGTGAGAACTCCCTTCTTGGTTCATAGATGGCTGTCTTCTTGCTACAACCTCATGAGTGGAAGGGGCAAGAGAACAGTCAGGGGGTGGCTTCATAAGGGCGTTAATCCCATTCATGAGGGCTCCACCTTCCAAAGGCTTTACCTTCAAATTGGGGGTTAGGATTTCAACATAGGAATTTGGGGTCTGGGGCACAAACAGTCAGTAGCACTTGGCTTCTGTTATCTTTCAAATGTTGATGAACTACCCCATGGCCCCTCTTTTTTCTCTAGCTAAGTTTAAGGAAACTGCAGAACTTATTCAGTTTATTGCTTCAGATATGGATGATTTGGGAACTTTCCAAAGTTTTTCAGTGATCATTTTTGGCTAAAAATTTCCCTGATATCCCCAGAACCCTGAATTCTGCCCTAATTAATGAAATGGTCTGTTTTCTTATTTAAATTTGGCTTGTAAGGGTAAGGCCTTTTTTATGTAGTTAGGGGGTCTGCTACTCTGAACTGTCACTCAAAAGCATATTTCAGTTTTATTTGAAACCTTTTTTTTTTTTATGTGTATTCCCCCAAAGCACCATAGCTGAAAATCAAATTTTAGTTTAGAGCTTTATACAGACCAATGTCTCCTTCTTGTTCCTGTATTCCAATAAAATTGTGTATTTCATTTTAACCTCAATCTGCCTGTTTTTAAAATATAAAGGTAAGGTTAAGGGTTTTCTGCTGGCAACCCTACCTGGGCATCTCAATTTCTAGGTAAAATCTTTTACAGAGAACTTTTTATTAGCTCCACAGCTCAATCCTGCCATATATGCCAGTTTATCCTATTAATCTGTAGCTGCGAAAATACTAGGGTCATTTATGAACTAAAGTTTGTTTTAACTCTTTAGTTTTTAATGAGCCTTTTTCATGTTATTTCCATCAGCTTGGTTGCTGGGACTGCTCTTTCTCTTTTCCCTCTCCCACCGCATTTGTCCCTCGGTGGGGGAAAAGTGTTTCAGACTGTAAGAGGCTATAGGACTGCCTACCTGTTGTAGCTGGCCCTTTCCTGTTAGCCCTTTGGTATCTCTTGATACCTCTTGGTGGAAAAGGAGAGTTGAGGCCTGCGAGGAAGGAGAGTGCCTCCTGGCCATTTCTGGTGGGCCTCCAGTGATCCTTCTTTGTTGTCAGAGGGTCTCCTGGTCTTTTCCAGGGAGGAATATCCTGGGAGGCCTTCTCCTACTAGGTTGGAGATTGGGGGTTCTGTGGGAACCCGCAGAGGAAGGGTGGCCTTCCTCTTTTGGGTTGGGGGGAATGCAAGATGCCTTATCACTGTGCTGTGCCTCAGGTCCTGGGTTCTCAAATCAGCTAGCCTCCTTCTTAACACATTTTGCTCTCCTTGGTGTGTCTTATACGATCTTCAGGTTTTATACTTGTGCTTAGTAGAGAGGTGTCAGGAGAATGGGTATACACCATCTTACCCGAACTTTTTTTTTTTTTTTTAAGATTTATTTTAGAGAGCGAGTAGGGGGAGGGTCAGAAGGAGAGAGAAACCTGAGACTCCCTGCTGAGCATGGATATCATGCTCCTATACACGCATGTGACCAAGTCTATGAAGAAAAATAGAAGAGGTAGGGATTGAGAGCAACCCCAGAGTGGAGAAAGCATTTTATACACAGTGGTCCGCAGTGATCTTATGGGAGCCATTTGAGCAGTTACAGAGGGAGCCACACAGATATGTGGGGGAAGAGCACTGCAAGCAGAAGGGATTCTAGGTGTGCAGGTGCTGAGATGGGGAGTGCTTGGTAAGCCTAAGGACTGACATTGCTGGAGAGGAGCAAGCAAGGACCATGAAGAAATGAGGTCAGTGAAATATCAGGAGCTAGATCATGGAGGGCCCTAGAAACCACTGAAGAACTTTGAATTTTGCCCTGAGTGAGATGGAAAAGGTTAGAGGGATTTATTTATTTATTTTTAGAAGATTTTTATCTATCTATTTATTTATTTGACAGAGCGAGATCAGAAGTAGGCAGAGAGGCAGGCAGAGAGGGGGAAAAGCAGGCTCCCTGCTGAGCAGAGAGCCCTATGTGGGGCTTGATCCCAGGACCCTGAGATCTTCGTAACCTGAGCCAAAGGCAGTGGCTTTAACCCACTGAGCCAAACACGCACCCCTTATTTTATTTTATTTTTTTAAGATTTTATTCATTCGTTTGACAGAGACATGGCAAGAGAGGGAACACAAGCAGGAAGAGTGGGAGAAGGAGAAGCATGCTCCCCCATGGAGCAGGGAGCTCAATGTGCAGGGCTCGATTCGGGGCTGAATTCCAGGACCCTGGATCATGACCTTAGCCAAAGACAGTCACTTAATAACCGAGCCATCCAGGCACCCCCATTTAGAGAGATTTAAACAGAGGAGTCATAATCTGACATGCATTTCTGTGGCAGAGGAGCCAGAGGGGAGAGAAGAGCACTTAGTAAGCCAGTAGACTGAGAGGTGAGGGGGATTTGCTAGGGAGGCAGTGATGGGAACATTGAGAAGCTGCTAGATTATGGATTTATTAGAAGGTGGTGTTGACAAGATTTGTGGATGAGTTAGATATGGAACGTGAAGGAAAGAGAAGAGTTGAGAAAAATACATGTCTGTATCTGAACTCCAGCAGTGACTGTGGCTTCAGTTCTTTCCCAGGAAATACCTCATGCTATCAGTTCTGTTCCATCAGTTCTCCAGTTGCCACCACACATTGTGCAAGCCCAGTGGTCGTGATGTCCAGGCTTAACTTCAGATCCCTGCTTTGGGAAATGGAATTCTGGACACAACCAAGTTTGTGCTGGGGGCAAAAACTCAGGAGAGGAAAAATCTTTGAAGCAGTAAAGATCCCTGACCTAGCAACCAGCCTGTATGTATCCTTGTTTAACATGAAAGGGCAGAAAATATTTATACATTTATACATTTTTGCCCAGCTCATGAGTATGATGTTAAATCTCAGTATGAGTATGAAATCTGGAACCAAGTTCTAAGACATCCGAAGTCCCAGTTAAAGAACTGGTCCAAACAATTATTTACCAGGTTCTATAGCATTTCAACCTAATCACTGCTTTTGTACCTGAGCAGAGAACAAGTCCTGGAGTTTTCTGGACATGAAAATCACATAAGATTTCTGCATGTAGCCATTTTATAAATAAGTGTAAATAAAAGAAAATCTTTTAGAGGTGCCTGGATGGCTCAGTCAGTTAAGCATCTGCCTTTGGCTCAGGTCATGATCCCAGGTCCTGGGATCAAGCCCCATGTTGGGCTGCCTGCTCAGTGGAGAGCCTTTTTAACCAGCTCCATTTGCCCCTCCCCCTGCTTGTGCATGTCCTCCATTTGCCCCTCCCCCTGCTTATGCATGCCCTCTCTCTTTCTCTCTCAAATAAGTAAATCTTTTAAAAAAATCTTTTATACAGCTAAAAACAGTTCAGGGGTGCTTGGGTGGTTATTTGGTTAAACACCTGACTCTTAATGTCGTGAATGAATAGAAATGACCTGTACATTTCTGCATCATGGAATTGGGAAGCCTCAGACCTGCAGAATTTGGGGTGTCTGGATGGCTTAGTCTGTCAAATGTCTGCCTTCAGCTCAGGTCATGATCCCAGGGTCCTGGGATCAAGCTCCATGTTGGGCTCTCTGCTCAACAGGGAGTCTGCTTCTCTCTCTCCCTCTGTCCCTTCCCCTTCTCGTGCATGCATGCGCGTTCTCTCTCTCTCTCTCTCAGATAAATAAATAAAATCTAAAACAAACAAACAACCTGCTGAGTTTTAACCAGTATCTGAGAAGGGTAATTCTGAAGACTGAGTAATGACTATCTTTAGACCCAGTACCCATTGGATACCTGTCTGATCCTTGGAAATCAGGAAGATTCATTTCCCTGAACTGTAAATTATGGATGCCAAAGAACACTGCTGTGGGGTCACTGAATAGAGAGAATCGTTTCTTCCCTTTTGCCATGTATTAGTTTTTTATTTTTTTTGTAATTTAGTACTAAAACTTAGCAGCTTAAAACAATATTCATTTATAATCTCAGATTTCCGTAGGTCGGATGTCCAGGCAGGCATGGCTGGGTTCTATGCTTAGGGTCTCACAATGCTGAAGTCAAGGTGTCTTGACTAGTCTGGGCTCTTACCTGGGCTCTGGGGAAGAATCTGTTTCCGAGTTCATTCAGGTTGATGACTGAATTCAGTTCCTTGTGGTTGAAGGTCTGAGGTCCTTGTTATCTGTCTGGCTGTTAGAGAGGGGCCACTTTTAGTTTCTAGAGGGTACCCACATTTCTATCTCTGATGTCCCTCCATCTTCAAGCCCGCAACACTATAACCAATCCTTCTTGTGCTTCATCTCTCCTTTACTTCTCCCTGTGCCATGAGCTGGAGAAAACTGTCTGCTTTTTAAAGGGTTCAGTAGGTTTAATTAGGCTTACCTGGATAACCTTTCCTTTGCCGTATAAGGTAACAATCATAGGAGTGACATCTCATCATATCTGAAGATTCCACACACACTCAAAAGGGAAGGGCCGCAAAGGTGATGGTCATGGTGGGTCATTCTTAACCTTCTATCTAGTGTGCTCATTTCACTGCACATCTCAGCACAGCTTAGTACTGAAAAGTGTTACAGAGGAACAATGGTGCCCACTGCACTTCTGAGACAAATAGTGGAACTGGTGGGGACTGTTTAGCCTTGACAAAGTCTGGTGGGAAATGAGATACTTCTGGCAGACCAATGACACTAGCAGGAACAGAGAGACTTATGGAAAGACTCGAGATGCAAAGACTTTCCAAAGGGCAGGTGATCCTGCAGCAGAAGAGGGGCCACAAACAAATCAAATATGAGTTATTACTGTTCGGGTGACTGTGTTTATATGCAGAGGATAGTGAGGATTGGGAAAATTTTCCCATGGTCAGAGCAGATGGTAGTAACTTAATCTGATGAGGTCCTGAAGATCTCATGTTTGACTTTCTATGGCCTTCTTTTGATTTCAAGATCATAACCTGGTAAGCAGTTAAGCCAGAATTCAACTGGAGGCTGTCAAAAGCCAATGAACTCTCTTAAGCACTCTGCAAGGGATGGGAAATGTGTGGCACATTTGCTGTGACTCACTACTCCCATGTCCTGTCATGGGCTGACCACACAGACCTGCCTGCTGAGACTGGTGCAGTCTCAGAATCAACGGTCTGCTCCCAGGCACCACTGGCAATTAAACAGAATTGAAATCCAGGGCAGAACTCATCTCCCATCTCTGGACTACACCTTACCTGAAATTCCAGCAGTTTAAGAAAGATTCCTGCCTTTTCTTATGCTGGCTGCAAAATTGCATATTGTAAATGTTAGAGCAACACCTCATCTCCCTCTATTGTGTGCGGTAAGCTGAATCTGACTAGAGAAAGAGAAGTGAAAAGAATTGAAATACTTTTTAAAAGGCTATTACACAAACTTTTATGAATTCTGGGATTCTCCTCTCCTAGCATTCCTCTTTTCTAATGAATGGGAAAGGAATTAAAATGATTACATAGCAAGCGTGTAGACCCAGAAAGGATATAATAAAGCCATTTGTGCTATTTAACCTTCTTAGAAGGGACGGACGAGGTTGTGGTCTGTTCACAGAGAAGCAGGGCAGCCCTGGGAGAGCTGTCAAGAAGCTCAAGCGAATGGAAGATGCTGGGAGCCAAGTAATCTGTTGCCAAAAGAAGCAAAGGGGTCTCTTGGGTGGTACAGCTTTTCTGTTTGGAGCTGGGAAGTACAGCGGGCTACTGGAGCCTTGTCATCCTGTGGTTTGGAACTCAAGAGTTCAGTTCTTTAAGTTGACATTTCTAGAATGGACCTACATATTTCAGCCAGCTCACACACTAGAGATCAGGTATTTCTTTCCAATATTTCTAGACAACTAAGACAAAGAAAAAAAACCATGCCTCAGTCTAAAAGAAAGTAAACAGAAGTTACCTTTAACCTGGCCTTCCAGAGCCCGATGACTTAACCCCTGATCTGGGTGGGAGCCCTCTGGCTAAGAGGCGTTCTTCCTTGCTGTTCTCTCTTCCTGGTCTGCTCTCTCCTAACTCTTTGGCTAACTCCTCTTCCTGTCCTCCTATCTCAGATACCCCAGTTACACCCCTGCCTAGAGCCTGTACTTGAGCTCAGTTACATTTGCAGTCACTATGTAATAGCGCTCACTGAATCATTAATCGTGTCATTCTTTGTGTAATGGGACTGCAAGTTCCTGGAGGGCAGGATTTCCTCTTTCTTCATCACTGCAGTATCTGCAGTCTGATTCAGGCTTGGACTTAGTAAATATGTGTTGAATAAATGTTTGAAAGAACCCCCAAAATGAGCACATGACCTTTGGGGCACTAGCTGTGAGGAAAGCATGTAGCAGGTGGGTTTTATTTTTAGCACACCTTCTTCTTTTCTTGGTGTCTCTGTTCCTGCAACATCTTTGGATTCTGGGCTCATGTGCATAGGGCTTAGCTCTAGGTTGGCTGTAAGGTATTTCCTCAGTTAAGGAACTGAACTGACAATGTCCAGGGCTATTTTAAGGTGTTTTGGAGAATCTTAAAAAACGTTTCTAAGTTCCAGCTGCTCGGAGATTCTAAATTGGTAATCTAGGTGCTGATCTAGGAAATGTCATGTTCTATAAGGAGATTCTCCCCAGACTGTTAAAGGACTCTCCCAAATTAGGCCATACATAGCAGATGGGGGGTAGGTGAGAGAGAATTTTTTTGTGGTGTTGTAAGTGGAGGGGTTAGGTTAGATCAACTGTTTTTTTTTTTTTTTTTTTTTAAAGATTTTATTTATTTATTTGTCAGAGACAGAGAGAGAGAGAGCGAGTGAGCACAGGCAGACAGAGAGGCAGGCAGAGGCAGAGGGAGAAGCAGGCTCCCTGCCGAGCAAGGAGCCCAATGTGGGACTCGATCCCAGAACCCTGGGATCATGACCTGAGCCGAAGGCAGTGGCTTAACCCACTGAGCCACTCAGGCGTCCCGTCTGTTGTTTGTTTTTAACAGAGAGCTGGGATGCTTAAAAATGCCTGACGAGACAGCTGGCATTTTAATGAAGTCACCAGCAACTATACATCTCAGTAATATGTGCTTTGCAGGCAAGGGTTCTGTTGGGATTTTCTTTTATTCTGTGCTCTCCCCAGGCAGCAGAGGCCCCTTGGGACAGGAAGCTGGTCACCCAGACTTATTTCCAGGGCTCAAACACAGTGCTTCACAGGTCAGTTCTGAAGGCAGGCCTGTTGATTTAAACTGAGTTCTCCATCACTACCAAGACTTGACTGGTCATGGAGAAACAAGTGGCCCCCTTCCTCTGTCTGCCTGTCTCTCTCTCTCTCTTGCTTTTTCTTGGAAGTATCTCTTCATCTTCCTTTCCCTTCTTTTTCTTCCTTTCCTTCTCTTACCTTCTTTTTTCATCCTTCCTTCTCTATTTCATTCTCTGTCTCTAAGCTTGGTTTCCCTCTGCACGAGTCTCTTAACCCTCGTTGTCTCTTTCTCAGCTTCTTCTCTTCTTTCTGCCATGTAAAGGTTTGTAGGTTGTTAACTGCACAAGGACAGCTTGCCAGGAAGAGAAATGAAGGTGGAAATGCATCCTACACTCTGCTTACTGAGGCAGAAGCGCTGGTGTGGGGCTTTGTCAGCCCAAAGGAGGCATCTTGTTCTAATTTACAGAAAAGCATTTTGGGGGGGCTAGGAGCAGCTCTTTCCTCCCTTGGAATATTCCCAGGGGAAAGCAGTCACTTTGTATTTTTCTTTTGACCTAGGCTTCCTCTGAATCTCAATAGGAACCTGCATTGCGCTCCTTCTCCCACCTGCTGACCCAACCTGGGTAGGTTGGAATTGCATTTGTATCACAAACATACCATTCACAAGTGTTCCTGCGCTGTTTTAGTGCTTTCATCTTTTTTTCTGGTGATCCTTTATTTTCATTGTGATGCAAGTTGAAGAGCTAACCTTTCAGTCATTGGCTTTAACTCTCATTTTCTCTTCTTAGCTGTCGGTACAGCTAAACCCTTTTACACTCCTGTTGGTTCATTGGCAGTGGTGGTGTTTCTTTAACAGTGGAGTTCCATCCCATAATCTCTAACCAGAGCCATGAGGATGGGACACCTCTGATTGGGCAAGCTGCCAAATAATCAGAAAACCATGGACTTAGTTCAAGTTCTGTGAATATTCGTGAGATTGAGGGCCATTTCTTTTTTTTTTTAAGATTTTATTTATTTATTTGACAGAGAGATAGCACAAGTAGGCAGAGCAGCAGGCAGAGGGAGAGCGAGAAGCAGGCTCTCCGCTGAGCAAGGAGCCCAGTGTGGGGCTGGAGCCCTATGCAGGGCTCGATCCCAGGACCCTGGGATCCTGATCTGAGCCAAAAGCAGCCACTTAACCCACCGAGCCATCCAGGCACCCCTTGAGGTCTATTTCTAATTTTCCTTTGTATCTTAAGTGCCTGGTACATTGCTTGGCACATAATAGACATTCAAGACTCTTGGATGCCTGAATCAAGAAATGCATAAGTAAATCTTTCTCTAACCACAGGCCACCCTGGCACTAAAGGTAGCTATTATGAATCCACATCAAGGTGGGTACACTGACCCTCACATTTAGTTGACCAGGTTACAGTGGGGTAGTACCTCTGGTGAGATGCAAGCAACAGGAACATACTGAGGTTAAGTCAGTTAAGAAGTAGAAAGTACACACGGAAAGGCAGGGAGACTGGAAACCAGCTCATTAGCTATGGAGCAAGGCCTCATGCCAGGTTACTCAGGAGAGCAGGAGAGGTTGTTCCTGGATCTGCTTCATCACTGTGGTGACAGCAAGTTTGGCCTGCCTCTGCTGTCCCATTATTGACTTCTTGTTCTCCAATTTCATAGCTTCTGCTCGGTGCCTGGTCTTGGGATATCTCTCAGCTTCTGGAGTCCTTCCTTTCTGATGGCTCTCTCTGTATATCTCACTTATCAGTTTTTCAGGAAGGGTCTAACTGGATTGGCTGGCCACATCCAGCAGAGGCCCAGCCCAGTGTGCAGAGAGCTTGTCCTAGGCCGCATCAGGGATAGTGCCCCATATACTGCTGGCCCCTCCAGACGGAGACTATGGGGGGGTAGGATTCAGGACTTCCCAGGAGTGGTCAGAGTGCATGGCCTACATGCTTTACTAGGATTGCTGTTGTCTTGAGTATCAAACTAGAATGTTTTTTAAGGTTACAGTTCAACACTGACACATTCAGTGTGGCTTATCCTATGAATACTTTCATGGCACCATATACAAATCCAGTATGGTCTGGAACCTTGTGTGTAATCAGTGAATGGACAGTAGAATAGGTCAACCAGTAGAGGGAACACTGTGGATGCTCTCAGCCAGTTGGCACTTGTAGGACCTAGCTTCCCTTGCTTTATAGTCACTTTCATAGGGAGGTGATTTTTCTTTATGTCACTGATTCACTGTGCCTGACAAAAGGAGCTAGAGGTGCCTCAGAAGTGCCAAGGAGGAGAGTACCATCCTGGAGTGTTTTACTGAAACCTGAGCCTCCTTCAAGGAAACAGCTGAGAAAACAGAATGCAGCCATTTTGGGTTGGCAGAAATCCTCTGACATATGAAAGAAGGACAACATAAACTCACTGAAGCCTGGGAGGACTAAATAAAGAATATGTGGAATTGGAAGAAATGGTGTTTGGAAGACTTGTCAAACCTTGGGACATTTGATGAGAACAGTTACCAGCCCTTTAAGCATTATGCTGTAATGACTATGTACATCACGGATTCAGTTGGTGCTTCCATTTTGGGGAATGCATTATCTCAACCTCTGCCCCATGCTCTTTCCCAAGAAATGAACACAAGACAGTAAGAGCCTGATCCCTCTCCCATCCTCACACAACTGGCACTCACTGGCATTTTCTCCGCCGTTGTGAGGGATGCACTGGGCTGCATCTGTTCTCTTGTTCCATCCACAGTGAGTGTTGCCAGGAGTCCAAATACTGTTTCTCTTTTGGAGACTTGGCAGCTTGCCCAAGCCTCCTGCCTGGGATTGGGTCAGGGGGATTATGGAGAGGCTGCCTAGGTCATTGTCCTTGTCCCCCTTGATCTCTCCTTTTAAGTGGCAGACTCAGTCATTGGCGCCATCAATCTAGCACATTTCATAAACAATAAATTCATTTTAAAAACCTGCCACTGAGCAGCCATCTGTCTCCATTTTTGTCAATCTGCTATTATAACAACGCTACTGTAATGTGCGTCTTTCACTAAAGACTCGGTGATCTGAAGGCGAACGTGTTAAGCATGGAGACAAGAGCTATGGGCCAACTGACATCATTTCCACCTACTGGCCTTTCATCACTGAAGCCTGGAATTTAAATCCTGCTTTTGACCTAAGGTGATGATATTGATGGTTTCTATATTTTGCTGTGTTCGATTTATATTCTTTTAAGATCACAAAGTGTTCCAGCAACCTGATTTATTACTTATTACGTAGGAAGAACGCGGACAAATGTTGAATATTGCTGGTGGATAAACTGAGGCATAGGTAGTTAAGTGCCCAAAGTCAGATAGCGGAGGAAGAGAAATGGGAATATATTTTGGAACTATGATTTCTCTCTTGAACAACTGAATCATCTCCTTTTATGGTTTTTTTTTTTCCCCCTTGTAGCACTTAAGCATTTCACAAAACCACTACACATGGGCATTTTGCTCTCCAGAGGCCAGTCTGAACATAGCAAAGAGAATTGGAACTAGCTCTGAGCTGAGTTGTAAGAAGAAACTGACACCTGGATCCCAAGACAGTTTTTAATACATAACATCCTACAATGTATTTTTGCAGCACTCAGGACCTCTCTCCACTAATCATTTTTATTAGGGAGAAAACATCTTAAAGAAAACCAAAAAAACCTCAACAACATAAAATCTCTGAAACCAAGCCAGGGATGCAGACAGCACTATAAGGGATTGTAGGCAGTGGAAATCCCTGTTGCAAAGGAAGCTCCTTAACTTGTGCTCAGTCCCCATATGCCTTGTCTCTAGATGGAACATTTGCAAGAGTTCAGCATGTATTTTCATGTGCTTACCATCAATGAACACCCTTAAAAGCCATTTGGGATCACCGAACAGTTTTAGGTGGGAAGAAGGTTTTCTGAGCTCTTTAAAACCACATTATTTCCAGGCTGTGCCACACCTTATCTGTTAACTTGGAGATTTACCTTAAACAAGTGAAATCTAATTTGCAAGCAAGGAATTCAAGGTAGGAAGCCAGACTGTTTTGCTTCTTCCTGCAGCATCTTGGGCTGTCACTGCCCAGGGGCATCATTTCCCCTTTGCCTTCCTTTTCCTCAGTGTGCTTCAGGCTTTCAGTACATTCCTTCTAGATTTTGTGCTAATCTTCTTTGTGCCTTTCTTTGGCTTTGTTCTTTGTTCTTGTTTTTGATGCATTGAGCACAGCGCCTCCTTCCTGCTGGAATGGAAAAGGCCAGCTTCCCTTTGAGCATTCACTGAATACTAAGAACAACACTGCTACCTTATTCTTGTTTCTTGTGGTGATGATAGTTAATTTTAAGTGTCAACTTGAATAGGTTGTTGTGCCCTGTCTAGACTAGCACACTAGGGTTTGGTGAAACGCTAGTGTGGGTGTTGCTGTGAAGGTATTATTTAGATGTACTAATGTTTAAATCAGATTTTCAGTAAAAACAGATCGTTCTCCCTCCAATCTGAAGGCTGCAAGGGCAAAGATAAGTTTCCCAAAGAAAAAGAAATTTGTGTCAAAATTCCAACATAGAAATTCTGCCTGAGTTTCCAGACTGCTGGCCTGCCCTACAGTTTCCAGTGGCAAGACTGCAAACAACCTCATCCTGAATTTCCAGCCCACTGACATGCCTTACAAATTTTGAATTTGCTAGCTTCCATAATTGCATGGACAATAACGTAAACTAAATCTGCTGCCCTCTTCCTCTTTTTCCTTTCTCTCCACATATATGTCCTCTGTCTATTGGTTCTGTTACTTTGGACAACTCTGGTTGGTTGGTTAATACCAAACTCTCATTTCTTTCTGTCCAAAGGACTAGCAGGTAATTAAAGCATTCTAGAACTTGTCCAGTCCTGCTTCATAGTATCTGTGTGATCTTGGTCAAGTCACGAACCTCTCTGTGCATCCATTTACTCAACCTTTAAATAGTAATAAGGAGCCTTTCTTCATTATCCCCAGAGCGGGGTCCATACAGAGTTGTTCTGAGTTTTCATCATGACTTCTCTGGAGCCCTTGATGTTCTACAAGTGAAGGAGGGAGTCTCCTTAGATTCTTGCAGCAGGAATCCACTTAGATGGCACCAACGCTGACTTTCAAATGGATCGGTGCATCTACAAAATGAAAATGGCATCTATGCCATAAATGTGAAGAGAGCCTAGGAGAAGCTCTGCAGGCAGCTCGTGCCATTGCTGCCATTGAAAACCCGGTGGTGTCATGTCACGTCCTCCAGGAATACTAGCCAGCAGGCTGTGCTGAAGTGTGCTGCAGCCCCTGGAGCCACTCCTGGTGCTGGCTGCTTCATTCCTGGAACCTTCCATAACCAGATCCAGGCAGCCTTCCAGGGCCGGGAGTTCTGGTGGCTCCTGCTCCCAATACTCACCACTAACCTCTCCAGAGCCATCTCATGTTAACCTGCACACCGTCATTGAATGTGACAGACTGTCCTCCACCGATGTGGACATGACCATCTTGTGCAAACACAGGGACCTAACCAGATGGGCCGGAGGAGGCAGACGCAGGCTGGGAAGGTCTGCGCATGTGCGGTCCTGGCTCCCATGAGCTCTCGCGGGAGGTCACATGAGTTCTCTGCTTCCTCAGAGATCCTGAGGAGACTGACCAGGAAGAGCCCAGTGCTGCTGGAAATGACCAGGAAGAGCCGGCTGCTGCTGGAAAGGCTGTGAGCAAGGACGAATTTCAGGCCGAATGCACAGCCCGGGTCCACAGTTCAGAGTTCACGGCTGCTCACCTGGGGTTGATGCAGGATCTGAAGGCACATGGGTGCCCTGTGGGCGCTACTGGCCGTCGGTTCCCTGCTGAGGCCTGGGCTGCAGCTGCCACCGCTCAGGCCTGAGTGTGGGGACTACTGACCAGTCTGAAGCTTTTCTTCCAGCGACTCTAAACAGAAAGTGGGAATAAGGTTGATGGAAAATAAATAGCTCTGAAAGCTGCCAATTAAAAGGAATAAAGAGTATTTGCTTCTGGGTTACTGTAAGGATTAAATAAGGATGTACTTGCCATGTGGCAACCATTATATTTTTTTTAGATGAGTATCACCATTTGCTGATTTGGTGTGTAAGCATACAGTCATGTCTGTGTGTGCGCTGATGTGGGCGGAGGGTTAGGGGAAAATGTGGAATGCCCTTCATGGTGTTCCTGATTCTGTTTTTCCTGAAGGAATGCATTGTGTGGTGGTGCAGGAAATAGTATGAGCATTTGGAGGTAGATGAACCCACGTTCTCCCATCTGCTAGCTTTATGATTTAAAAAAGATGATATACCTTTTTGAGACTCCAGACTTAAGACTCTTAGTTTGACCCTAGCTCAGTAGGAGCGGAGGTATTGAAGTGGGCTCAGCTGAGTCCATAGAGAATTCGCTCTGAAGGAGGAGGAATGGAAGATGCATGTTTTGATACATCTCCTTGGCTCACCATCCTGGGAAACGACTTTTGAATGTGATGCCATGATATGCCATGGGAGTCTTTCCCAAATTTGGCACTAGATGTGTCCGAAATTGCTCAAGATTGGTTGTCATTAAAACCTGGAGAATGGACTCCCTCTTAGAAGTCTAATGAAGAGCTCAAAAACTTTGGTGTGTAGAGTGGCAAAAAATATTGGGCGGTGGAGGACAAGTGGGAAAGCTACAGAACAGCTGCTGTATTAGGGTCTTTGTTGTGAACAACTATGGGAAGTTCCAGCTGCACACAAGGACTTGGGGGAAGCTTAGGATGTTACTTGGTAGTGGTATCCATTTTCACACACACAAAAATTGGGATTTCCCCCCACCCAATACGTTAGAGCAGTGGTTCTTATCCAGTAGAGATTTTGTCCCTCTGCTCCCCAGGGGACTTTTGGAAGTGTCTGGAGTAATTTTGTATTTTCGCATCGGGGTGGGGGTTGCTGTTATCATCCAGTGGGCATCTAGAGCTGCTAAACATCCTACAATGCAGAGGACCACCCCATAAATATATGTTTATATATATATAAATGTATATAAATGTCGATAGTGTCTAGAGCAGAGAAGTCCTGCTCTGAAGGCCCTCCCTCCCTATAGGAAGGAGAAGCAACCCTAGTATACACTGTTAGACTGGTAGTAATAGAAGGATAGAAGTCATATTGCTTTTTCAGGAGAACAGGAGACTCATGTATTTTGGATATTTCCTGCAAGACAAAGTATTTCACTGAATGCCAGATGTGGTGCTGTGGGTACTGCTGTACCAAAGCCAGACATTAGATCGTAGAGTAAGAAATTATTTTGAGACCGGTTCTCCTCATTGCCTCAGCACAATGGTGAAGTAAAGCCAAGATGGATTCTGTAACAGTGAAATAGCTTCCCTGACAAAGTGACCTTGTTTCTGCCATTCAGTTGGTACCTTTTCTGTGGTCTCCTATTGCTCCAGATTTTATCTCCGCAGTTAGAGGGCAAGCTCAGTGCATCCAAGGGCTCTGGATTCTCCCTCTGTTGGGCCTCCTGCCATTCATAACAGAGGGCAAGCCCTCAGGAAAGAAATGTTTAATAAAGGAAAGTCACCACCTAGCTTAATGTAGTCCAACAGGCTGACAACCTGGAAGAAAAAAAAAATAGGACAGGAAGAAGAAAACCATCCTCAGTGATGAATGTTCTAAAATTAGTGTCTGCAGTACAGGTATTGTGTCTCCTCAGAATATTAATATGCCCTCAGTGGAATACATCATCGAGATTTCACTGGAAAATTAGAAAGGGCAAGGGAAGAATTTCAGGCTGGAAGGATATTTTGAATATCTTAAGTGATTGAAACAAACAAATCAAAAAATGAATTTGTTATGTTCAGGACCAGATTAATGATAAGGCAGTAAGTTTTAGGTCATCTTTACGGTGGCAGTTGGGAAAGCCTCAGAGGATTCTTATGTCTCAGAGAACTAACTGTTCATCAAAATATTTTCCAGGTTCTTTGAGGTACAAGGGAGTAAAAAAAAAAAAAAAGAAAGGTATTTCCAGTATACTCTGTTAAGAAGGTTGTGACCTACTCAAGATCACTTAGTGGCAAAGCCAGCACTAAAACAAATTTTGTTAAGTATTAGACTATCATCATGTACTGCTTCACCTACCATTTGTCATGGTGTCTGATATTCCACCATTGACAGGGCAATAAAAAGATGATGGGTGTTTGGAAGCAGGCAGATATGGATATACATCCCAGCTTTGCTGCTCTGCTCTCTTTCTGTGGGGCTTGCTTAACTTTTTTGAATTTGGTTTTCTCATCTAGGAATAAAGAAAATCAATATATGTTTATATGTATATAAATGTATATAAATGTCGATAGTGTCTAGAGCAGAGAAATCCTGCTCTGAAGGCCCTCCTGGAAGCTTCTGGGTCTGCCAAATCTCTCTATTGTAATGCAGTCATTATAAGGAGTTTTCATAACTTAGACTAGTGCTTCTCAGACTGATTCAGGGAATAGTTGTGTAAGCTATGTTTGAGAGTTTTCTGTGATTAATGTGTTTCATGACTAAATTACTGTGGTAGAGAACAGTTAAACCAGGGTAAACAGACATAGGAATTCTTAGAGTCTTTAATAACTTAATGAGAACTGTGACTCACCTAGAAGAAATAAATAAGCAGCATTTCACAAATATATATGACCACAGAACTCTTTTTCAGTGGAACATCTTAAAACATCTGTGGGACATTGGTTTCCAGAGAAGATAGTTTGGGAATTATGGTAGGTTGATTGTATTGATGGTCTCATCCCTTGTTTCTGGGCTCAGTTGTTCACTTATTTTGGCCAATCAGTTGTTAGCAAGTGTGATGCAATCAGAGGGTTGAAAAATGCTTTGAGGCTTGCTCTCTTGCTGCTCTTCATAACCATGATCTTAATCATACTGTTTTCTTTCTCCATTAGAGTCATGATTTTTTGCTAAGTCTAATCTCCTGGAAGGATGAGAAAATCTTATGGAGGAGAGATTTGTTTTGGGTGAGGTCACTTGAGACATGCTTGTCCCAAGCCAACCACCACTGTAAACATGATCCCAGCCGTTCACCAGCTGACCTAGAAAATATGCAAGTGAGCCCACCCAAGATCAGGAGAAATTCCCAACTTAAATCACAAACCCGCAAACCTCTGAGCTAAATAAATGATTTGTTTCAAGCCATTCAGTTTTGGGTCATCCGTTATGCAGTGTTATGTGTGGCAATAGAACACTGATACAG
Source organism: Neogale vison (assembly GCF_020171115.1). NCBI lineage: Eukaryota > Metazoa > Chordata > Mammalia > Carnivora > Mustelidae > Neogale > Neogale vison. The sequence goes on along the minus strand of NC_058095.1, from coordinate 112,662,351 downwards.
AAATTGGAGTGGAAACTGGTACAGAAATGAAATGTCCATACTTTCGTCTCAGCTATTCATTTTATGCCCACATAAAAATATACTTACTTCCTCCTCCCAAGATCCCTAAAGATCTCATCTAATCACATGATGCTCAAGGCCCAGGATCTCAACATATATTAACAGATCCAAATCTGGCTCCTTGAATGCAGTTCCTTTGAGTTGAAGATCTATGAATGAAAAAAACCAGTTTGTCCCCAATTCTAATTAAACTGAGGTAAAAAAGAATAGGATAACCATAGTACACTATCCCATTTTAAAAGAGGAAGAATGGAACACACTTACAAGGCACTAATTTATAGTATCTCTGAAGGCTAGCCTTGTAAATGCTGCCGAGACTGCCATTCATAAGAAGAGTGAAATATTCCTTGATCAGGCCTCATTTCTCCCTGAGAGTGACTTTCCAGTCCATTGTTTTGTATAGCTCTATGCTCCAGCATCTGGGATATCTTTACTTTTCTACCATCCTTAGCCATTTCTGTGTGCTTTGAACAGTATCCTCAGTCTGCTTCCTGCTTGTGGAAATGGAGAGCCCAGAGGTTTTCTTAATATTTCTGACAGTCTCCATTTCTTTTAGTATAAATTGGTGAGATGTTTAGCAATACAGTACCCTTGAACTTTTTGTAGTTTTCTTATAAATCTGATGAGCCAAAAGCAACACCTTACAATACTTTTAGAACTAGAACTCTCTCAAGAGCTCAAGACTTATTGGGCAAGTCAGATTCCTGTGGGACAAGGCTTTTAAGATTTCTAGTAGCCTTTTTGTCTAGCTTAAAGGATCTTCTAGGTGGTTCTTTATTTCTTTCAGAGGTCATAAAAGTCTTAAATATTTGGATACTTGCCCCGGATATATTTTACTTTGAGAATTTTTTTGCTAACTGAAGGACTAGAGATGAGATACAATTTTATTTTCTAGCCCTGAAGTCCTGGTCCCATTATATTCCCTCTGAGTTTGCTTACACACTGTTATTTTTCTAAACCTTCTCTTTGTTGTAGAACCTTATCAATATACAAGTAGTGAGAGCCACAGACACTGTGAACATTGTGCCTGGAAATGTTACTGCTTGAATCCCAAACTTCGTTAGTACATTTTCTGTCTTCTGAATGATCACATGTGGTGGTTTTACCATTTGTTTTCTCTGCTATTACGTAACCCAAGTCATTTTTTACATCCTTCTAGAACAGTTTTCTTACTGTTTTTCTAGCCTCTGTTTACTGCCTGGTCTCAAAGCCAATGCCACATTTTTAAGTTTGGGTTGTTACAGTATCCTGATTCTAAATAATTTCTGTGTCAGTTATCTGTTGCCACAAATAATGCTATACAACAGGTCACCCCCAAATTCGGTAGCTTAACACAGCCATTGATTTAACTCACAAGTCTACAATCAACACTTGAGGATGAATTGTACTTCTTGTCTTTGATATGTTTCCTTGAATGATCAGCTGGCTTTCAGCTAACATAGGACGGCCTTGGCTTCAGCCACTTGCCTCAACTGCATAGACTGGTCATTCTGTGGTGGGTTAGTCCAGTGTGTTCTCATAGTTGTGGCACAGTGCAGGAGTGTCCAAACCCAGTCATCCCTGAAGGCATGTGGAAGCTTGCGTGCTCTTGTCAAGCTTCTTCCAACATCTCTTTGGCCAAAACAGGGCAAATGACCAAGTCCAGAGTTGAAGTAGGAGGAGATTACATAGTTATAGGGAAGGAGGTGAGAGTACAGCCTGTTAATAATCTCCATCTACTGTAGAAATTATTTCTGGGGAAGTATTAGAATCTTTTGTGTTGCAACCTTGCTCCAGTGCCTTCCTGGAACAGGGTTCACTGATGTCTTCATTGGTTAGCTGTCCCAGGTTCTTTGCCTTTTCTGGCTCTTTCATAAATTTGCTTGAAATATTTTTTTTTTTTAAAGATTTTATTTATTTATTTGTCAGAGACAGAGGGAGAGAGAGCGAGTGAGCACAGGCAGACAGAGTGGCAGGCAGAGGCAGAGGGAGAAGCAGGCTCCCTGCTGAGCAAGGAGCCCGATGTGGGACTCGATCCCAGAACCCTGGGATCATGACCTGAGCCAAAGGCAGCGGCTTAACCCACTGAGCCACCCAGGCGTCCCTGCTTGAAATATTTTCAAATACACCTACATTTATTGCCATTGTTATCTTTTCAAAGTTCTGTATGTTGATTACCTACAGAGTTGAGTGGCACCATCTCTTATTTGTCATAAGTTAATCATTCTTGGGGCACCTGGGTGGCTCAGTGGGTTAAAGCCTCTGCCTTCAGCTCAGGTCATGATCCCAGGATCCTGGGATCGAGCCCCACATCGGGCTCTCTGCTTGGCCTGCTTCCCCCTCTTTCTCTGCCTGCCTCTCTACCTACTTGTGATCTCTGTCTGTCAAATAAATAAATAAAATCTTAAAAAAAATTAATTGTTCTCCTTGGAAGAGTAAATAGCTTATGGATTAAAAAAAAAAAAAAAGAGGAGCGGGAAGAACCTGAGGGAAGGAAATGATTCCCAAAAGCAGAGGGGTTTGAGTGTCAATGAAGTGAATGTGTGTAAATGTGACTACATGTACATGTACATTTTCACTGTGTGTGTGCACAACAATCTTTGTGTGCATGTGTGTGAAAAATATCTATACACTTGTGCATTAGTGCATGTATATATGCATGGGGTGAGTGTTCCTTTCCAGTTTACTAAAAAATACCCCTGCATTTGATCTGATAAACCAATGAGACGTGAGATGAATGCTCATGGGGCAAAGCCCAAAGGGAAAAGAAGGAAATAGGAGTCAAAATGGTTCTAAGAACAAAGTAGGAGTTGGGGGCTCCTGCATCCATCCTATACTTTGAGATTTGAGAAATTGCAGATGGCAGTTATGAGCAGTTTCTTGGCCCTTCTCTCCCTCTGTCCTTCATTAAACCTGGTTGCTAGGGTAATGTGGGCAATAAATACATCTGTGTTGTTGCCCTGCTGTAAAGTAATGCGAAACAGAGCAGCACAGGATAGATTTTTATCTCTTTGATTTTTGCACCAGGATGTCCCATCCTTATTGGAGATAGAAGACTAGGAATAAGACATCTAGTTCTTTCTCTGTCTCAAGAATGGGATATTTCAGAGGAAATATTTTATATTTGAGAAAACACATCAGGATTGTCTTCGCCAAGACTCTCTTCCAACAGGCCTGGTTTGAGTTAGGAACTTTACTGGTTATTCATCCACTTTACGAGTCCCTCAAACCTCCCAGTGAGGCCATGGGAATCTGGAGTTCTCTGGAAGTCCGAATTGTAGTTTTGCACAGTGCAGCAGACTCTTGGGACTGCTGGAGATTTCCTGTTACAATATATTAAAATACTTGTTTTTCCAGGGAGGACTCAGGAAGGTGGTTCTATTTGATATGTTATTGGTAACCTCTGAGGAGAAATATTTTCAGTTGGCAGTGGTCTGTGTGAGGCTTTGAGATGAAAACTTCCTAGAAGAGTTCGTAATCTTAGATGACCAAGGAAGGTCTATCAATGGATAAAATTAAAGAAAGACTATGAGATAGGTATTACCAATCCCTGTTTCAGATATTAAGTTGTATGATTACTCAGTTGGAATGATTCCAGGTAAATGCTCATGAATATCTCACTATAGAGTGTCTGCAAGCAGGTGATCTACCCCTTCCATGACCAAAAGTCTGGAATCTTCAGTTACCAGCCCCTAGTAGAAAGCTGCAATGCAAAATACTTGACTGTAGACTGGCAGAGTCTAGATTTCACTGTCTCACCTTGGCTGCCTACAGTTACCAGGCCCAGCACCACAAAGTCTATTCTTTGGCATGCTTTGAACCAAAGTTATTTTAGCTGCTCAAGGAAGAGATAATGAGGTGCAGAACATTATTTAGTCACTGCTCAGCTTAGGAAGTGACAAATATCCTAAGAATTCATAGCACTTCCTATGTGAAACTTGATTTACTGTGATTGAAAGTCATAAAAATGATGCATGATATGTTGATTTGATGTAACAATCAATGTCTATTTAATAAATGGCTGACAATGGTTTTCATACATTATCTCCACCTGAAGACAATGTTTGATTTTCCAGCCCATACTTCACATTCTAGCTCAAAACATACTAGAGAAAAAAATCCTCACTTATACATAAACATGTTCAAAGGCAAAAGATTTATTTATTGATGAGGGCTTCAAATTGACCAATTTTTAACGTTTTCTTCTGAAAAGAAGAAAGCTTTCCAAAAAAAGATTGCTACCAGATGTAGTGGATTACACAGCACTTGCTTAGATACGAAAAGCGGATGAAATGGAATATTCTGGTTTCTGATTCAGCCCTATTCTTATCTACACATAGCTCTTCTTAAGTGAACTTGACAGTGTTGTGGGCTGATATTAAGATAGATGACTTTAGTAAACAAGAAAAAGGGTTTCACTCCCTACAATAGTAAATGGGCTTTATAATAGAAATTTCTTTGTGCAGAGGAAGATATTACAATTTTCAACACACAATAAATATATTTTCTAGACAAAAAAATGCATTTCATTACATGCAATGCACTTTCTATTGTACATTAACCACTTTCTTGCTTTGTGTAGAAAAGTGCCATTTTCTACTGTAAAATGCCTGCAATTTATTTTTATGAGTCTGCTTTTCCTATAAAGTAAGAATATTCCATTACATAACCTTGTACTGATAAATGTACATTATATAAGAGGTGAAATGTGCAATATAAACGTCTGAGCTTTTATTGTTTGGGTATCTGAGAGAAGAGTTAAAATTTTGGACCAGAACAGCTAATTTTATTAAAAACCAGTCTGCAATTGCTAGGTTTACTGGAGTCATTTACTTTGATTCTCTCTGCAACCATAATGGATATGTATGTTCTCTAAAATAATACTGTTGCATGCTTCAGCTACACCCACAACTTTTCCTGATGATCTCTCTGCTGGGTTAAAAAATTTTTTTAAAATTTATTTATTAATTTATTTAATCCTTGCTTATTCTATACCTTGTTGACCATCATTCAAAGTGCCATGTGCCCAGAGCCATATAGTTTCTTCACAGTTGAAGGTATTTGACCCTGATTACTCTTTACTAGAAATAGCTCAAATAAGTAAAAAACGACTTAAAGAATTCCTGCTCTGCATTTTTTCTGTGTTGAGGGTCACAGTGACCATGACTGCCCAGTGGCCTGTACGAGTTAGGAGAGTCTTTGTAGGTTAGAGAGTCACGGTTATTTTGCTTATGTCTTACACTTGCACATATCAGACGGACTGTTTGTAGGGATGATGCTTGCCTTATACTAATTATTTTATTCTTACATTGAGAAACATAAACACTGTTTATCCCTAAGGAGGGGGTAGTAGGGGAAGGGGCTTGCCTCCTTTGCTTGGTTGGAATGGCGTATCTAAGGTACGATTTGTATGTGGAACATAAGCAATAGCACAGAGGACCATAGGGGAAGGGAGGGAAATCCGAACAGGGAGAAATCAGAGAGGGAGATGAACCATGAGAGACTGTGGGCCCTGTTAGGAGCTGTACACATCGTATCTTATTTACCCATCACAGCAACCCTATGAAGTAGGTTTTCACATGACCATATCATGAATCTGGGACTAGTACCTCACTAGGCACCGAGTTCCATGCCTTAGTCACAAGCCCAGCTGGGGCTGGGACTCTACTCCAGCACAGTCTGGATATTCTCCTTTACAGTATGAAAAATTTCAAAATATTTGAAGCCCAGAAATGAAAAATAAAATTCACTTGAAAGCCAAAGAAGAAACCTGGAGGTGGTGGAACTAAGACACACTATTTCTGGTGATCTAATATATAATTCGTTACGATTTGTTTAACTCTGAGATGTTCCTTTGGTGTGCTACACTTAGAAGCACAGGCCTAATGGGGATACTCTAGGTTTGGTGCCAGGCCACAGTATTGAAATGAGTATCGAGATACAGTGAGTCAGGTAAATTTTTTGGTTTCCCAGTGCATATGAAAGTTATATATACACTATATGTAGTCTGTTAAGCGTGTGGTAGCATTATATTTAAAAAATGGTGCACATACCTTAATTAAAAGTACTTAGTTACTGAAACAGGCTAACTCTCACCTGAGCTTCCCAACCCTCTCCTGAGCTTTCCTCAAGTCATATCTTTTTGTTGGCAGAGGGTCTTGCCTTGATATCGACGGCTGCTGGCTGATCAGGATGGTTGTTGCTGACAATTGGGATGGCTGTGGCAATTTCTTAAAAAAAGACAATGAAGTTTACCCCACCCATTGACTCTTCCTTTCATGAATGATTTCTCTGTAGCGGGTAATGCGGTTAGATTCTAGGACTTCTTTCAAAATTGGAGTCAGTCCTCTCTCACCCTGCCTCAGCTTTGTCAGCTAAATTTATGTAATATTCTAAATCCTTCATTGTCATCTCAACAATATTCACAACATCATCACCGGGTGCAGGTTCCATCTTAAGCAGCCATTTTCTTTCTCATCCATAAGAAGCAACTCTTTCTTCATTTGTTTTCATCATGAGATTGCAGCAATGCAGTGACCTCTTCAGGCTCTACTTCTAACACTATTTTCTCAGGCTCTTGCCACCACATCTGTAGTTATTTTGTCTGCTGAAATCTTGAACCCCTTTAAAGATGTCCTTGAAGGGTGGAATCCGCTTCCTCCAAACCCTTGTTAATGTTGGTATTTTGACCTCTTCCCATGAATCACAAATGTTCTTACTGACATCTAACATAGTGAAAACTTTTTAGAAGGTTTTCAATTTACTTTGCCCAGAGCCACGAGAGGAATCACTGTTATGGCAGCTATAGCCTTATGAAGTATATTATTTTATTTTATTTTATTTTATTTTTTTTTTAGATTAATTTTTATTCTAGTGTAGTTAACATACAGTGTTACAGTAGTTTCAGGTGTACAATATAGCTATTCATCAGTTCTGTGCATCATTCAGTGAGCGTCATGGCAAGTGGACTCTAAACCCCCTTCACCTGTGTCACCCGCCACTCCCCTCCCCGCTGGCAACCACCACTTTGTTCTCTATAGTTAAGAGTCTTTTTCTTGGTTTGTCTCTCTTTCTTTTGTTTGCCTTTGCTCATTTGTTTCTGAAATTCCACATATGAGTGAAATCATACAATGTTTGTCCTTTTCTGACTTATTTTGCTTGGCATTACACTCTCTGGCTCCATTCATGTTGTTGCAACTGGCATGATTTCATTCTATTTTATGGCTGAATAATATTCCATTACATAAATACCACATCATCTTTATCTATTCATCAGTCAGTGGACACTTGAGCTACTTCCATAGTTTGGCCATTATAAATAATGCTGCAATAAATAGAGGGGTGCATGTATATGTATCCTTTTGAATTAGTGTTTTTGTTTTTTGGGGTTTTTTTTGGGAAAATACCGAGTAGTGCAATTACTTGATCATAGGATAGTTCTATTTTTAACTTTCTGGGGGAAGTTCCATACTGTTTTCCAGAATGGCTGCACTAGTTTGCATTCCCACAATAGTGCCAAAGATTCCTATTTCTCCACATCTTCCCAACACTTGGTATGTCTTGTGTTTTTGACTTTAGCCATTCTAATAGGTGTGAAGTGATATCTCAGTGTAGTTTTGATTGGCATTTCGCTGATGATTAGTGATGTTGAACATCTTTTCATGTGTCTGTTGGCCATTTGTATTTCTTCTTTGGAGAAATGTCTGTTTATATCTTCTTCCAACTTTTTAATTGGATCGTTTGCTTCTGGATGTTGAGTTGTATCAGTTCTTTATATATTTTAGATCCTAACCTTTATCAATGATGTTATTTGCAAATATCTTCTCCTATTTAGTAAGTAGTTTTAGTTTTGATTGTTTTCTTTGCTGTGTAGAAGCTTTTTATTTTGATGTAGTCCAATAGTTTATTTTTGCTTTTATTTCCCTTGCCTCAGAGATATATCTAGAAAGAAGTTGCTATGGCTGATGTTGGAGAAATTATTGCCTGTGGTCTCTTCTAGGATTTTTATAGTTTCAGGGTTCAAATTTAGGTCCTTAATCCATTTTGAATTTATCTTTATGTGTGGTGTAAGCTGGGGATCCAGTTCCATTCTTTTTACATGTAGCTGTCCTGGCCTCCCAGTACCATTTGTTGAAGAGGCTGTCTTTTTCCCATTGCATTTTCTTTCCTCCTTTGTCATAGATTGATCATATAAACATAAATTTATTTAAGGCTTTCTATTCTATTCTGTTCTGATCTGCGTGCCTTATTTTCTGCTTGTACCATACTGTTTTGACTACTGTGGCTTTGTAGTAAAACCTGAGATCTGGAGTTGTGATACCTCCAGCTTTGTTTTTCTTTTTCAAGATGGTTTTTGTTATTTATGGAACCACAGAAGACCTCATAAATCTAGGGATTGTTTGTTCTAGTTCTATGAAAAATGTTGGTGTTTTGGTGGAGGTTGCATTAAATCCGTAGATAGCTTTGGGTAGTATGGATATTTTAGCAATATTTGCTCTCCCCATTCATACACATGGAATGACTTTCCATTTCTTTGTCTTCAACTTCTTTCAGTGTGTTATAGTTTTCAGAGTACAGATCTTTTAACTCCTTGGTTAAGTTTATATTCCCAGGTATCTTATTTTTGGTTTAATTATGAATGGGATTGTTTTCTTAATTTCCTTTTCTGCTTCATTATTAGTGTATAGAAATGCAATAGGTTTCTATACATTGATTTTGTATTCTGCAAGTTTACTGAATTCATCTATCAGTTGTAGGAGTTTTCTGGTGGGGTCTTTATGGATTTCTGTGTATAGAGAGTATCATGTCATCTGTGAATAGTAAGTTTTACTTTGGATGCCTTTTATTTATTTTTGTTGTCTGTTTGCTATGGCTAGGACTTCCAGTACTGTGTTAAATAGTAGTGGTGAGAGTGGATATCCCTGGCTTCTTCCTGACCTTAGGGAATACACTTTCCATGTTTCCCCTTTGAATATGATGTAAGCTTTGGGATTTTCATATATGGCCTTTATTATGTTGAGGTATGTTCCCTCTAAACCTACTGTGTTCAGGGTTTTTATTCATGAAGAACTGTTATACTTTGTCAGATGCTTTTTCTGCATCCATTGAAATGATCATATGGTTTTTATCCCATCTTTTTTTATGATGCGGTATAGCACATTGACTTGGGAATATTGAACCACCCTTGCATTGCAGGGATAAATCCCAGTTGAACATGGTGAATGATTTTTTTAATGTATCATTGGATTCAATTTGATAATATTTTGTAGTATTTTTAAATACTTTGTAGTATTTTGTAGTATTTTTTGCATTTTTGAATTTGGTTCATCAGAGATATTGGCCTGTCATTCTCTCTTTTTGTAGCGTCTTTATTTGGTTTTGGTATCAGAGTAATGTTGGCTTCATAGAATAAATTTGGAGACTTTTCTTCCCCTTCTAATTTTTGGAATAGTTTGAGAAGAATAGGTAACAACTTTTCTTTAAATGCTTGGTAGAGGGATGCCTGGGTGGCTCAGTTGGTTAAGCAGCTGCCTTCGGCTCAGGTCATGATCCCAGCGTCCTGGGATCGAGTCCCACATCGGGCTCCTTGCTCAGCAGGGAGCCTGCTTCTCCCTCTGCCTCTGCCTGCCATTCTGTCTGCCTGTGCTCTCTCTCCCTCTCTGACAAATAAATAAAAAATCTTTAAAAAAAAAAAATAAATGCTTGGTAGAATTTACCTGTGGTGTCTGGCCCTGGACTTCTGTTTACTGGGAGGTTTTTGTTGTTCTTGTTTGTTTCGTTTTCTTTTTGATTACTGATTCAATTTCAGTGCAGGTAATCAGTCTTTTCAAATTTTATATTTTTTTCCTGATTTAGTTTTGGGAGGTTATGTTTCTAGGAATTTATCCATTTCTTCTAGGTTGTCCAATTTGTTGGCATATAATTTTTCATAATATTCTCTTACAGTTTTTTGTATTTCTGTGTTGTTGGTTATTTCTCCCCTTTCATTTCTGATTCTATTTGAGTCCTCTTTTCTTTCTCCCCGCCCCCCCTTTTTTTTGGTGAGTGTGGCTAAAGGTTTATTGATTTTTGTTGATCTTTTCAAACAGCCAGCCCCTGGCTTCATTGATCTGTTCTATTGGTTGTTTTAGTTTCTATTTTGTTTATTTTTGCTCTAATCTTCATTATTTCCACAAAGTGTATTTCTTAACAAACCTTGAAAGTCAGAATTATGCCTTGATCCATAGGCTAAAGTGGATGTTGTGTTAGCAGCCATAAAATAATGTTATTCTTGTATATCTTTATCAGAGCTGTTGGGTGATCAGGCACATTGTCAGTGAGCAGTCATATCTTGAAGTGAATCTTTTTTTTCTGAGCAGTATGTCTTAGCAGAGAGGTTAGAATACTTAGTAAATCGTGTTGTAAACAGAGGTGTTCTGGGCTTTATTCTTCCATTTATGGAGTGTAGGCAGAGAAGATTTAGTATAATTCTTAAGGATGCTAGGATTTTCAGAATGATAAATGAGCATTGTCTTCAAGTCACCATCTGTGTTAGCCCCTACAAGAGTCAGTCTGTCTTTGAAGCTTTAAAACCAGGCATTGACTTCTCCTCTCTTTCTCTTATGAAAGTCCTAGATGCTTTTTTTTTTTTGCCCAACAGATGACTAGTTTGTCTACACTGAACATATGTTGTTCAGTGTAGCTACCTTCATTAATGATCTTAGCTGGGTCTTCTGGATAACTTTCTGCAGCTTCTACATTAGCATTTGCTGGCTCACCTTGCAGTTTTATGTTCCAGAGAAGTCTTTCCTTAAACCTCACGAGCCAGCCTCTGCCAGCTTCAGACAAATTCTCAGCATCCTCACCTTTCTCAACCTTCCTAGAATTGAAGAGAGTTAGGGCCTCACTCTAAATTAGGCTTTGGCTTCAGGGAATGTTGTGGCTGGCTTGATCCTCTATCCAGACCACTCAGACTTCCTTCATCTCAGCAATAAAACTGTTTGGCTTTACCATTCGTATGTCTGCTGGGTTTTAATTTTCTTCAGTAACTTGACTTTTGCATTCACAACTTAGCTATGTGGCACAAGAGACCTAGCTTCTGGCTTGTTTCGGCTTTTGACATGCCTTCCTCACTAAGGGTAATGTATTCTGGCTTTTGATTTAAAGTGAGAGACATGCAACTCCTCCTTCCACTTGAACACTTAGAGGCCATTGTAGGATTATTAGTTTAGCCAAATTTCAATATTCTTGCATCTCCAGGAATAGGGAGGGAGATGGGGGAATGGCCAGGCAGTGAAGCAGTCAGAACACACATAACATTTATCCTTTAAATTTGCCATCTTATATGGGTGCAGTTTGTGGCACCGCAAAACAGTTGCAGTAGTAACACCAAAGATCACTGATAACACAAACATAATAATAATGAAAAGTTGGAAGTATTGTGAGAATTACCAAAATGTGACACAGAAACATGAATGGGCAAATGCTATTGGAAGAGTGGTGCCAGCAGACTTGCTTGACACAGGGTTGCCACAAACCTTGCATTTGTAAAATGCACAATATCTGTAAAGCACAATAAAGTGAGATGCAATAACATGAGGTATGCCTGTAGTTTATTCAGATACTAATGACAGTTGATTGAATATTCGTGTTAACCTCTTACCTTTTTGATATAAAGTGAACCAAGCTGTAAAATTTTAGGCATCTCTAAAATCTATGTTCTCTCAGTTTATGAGAAGAAACTGAGTTTTGGTAAAATAGTTCGTATGCTTTCAGGATGAAACATCTCTTACTCAGCGGAACAAACAGAGCAGCCATTTTTGGTAAAAGGAACATCCCTAACCCTTACCCAGAAGAAAACCAACGTTTATCATATCACATTTGTCACATGGATATTTGTTTAAAGAGCCTTGTTTTCTACACAATTCCTACAAGTGTTTTCTACTTTTGTCCTTTCATTTTCATCATCCTCGATGAAAAGGAGTTTATCCAGATGGAAAAACAAGCCTCTCTGTACTTTCAAATGTTAGTTTTGATGTGGTATTTAATAAAAGTGTTTATGGGGATGCCTGGGTGGCTCGGTTGGTTGGACGACTGCCTTTGGCTCAGGTCATGATCCCGGAGTGCCGGGATCGAGTCCCACATCGGGCTCCCAGCTCCGTGGGGAGTCTGCTTCTCCCTCTGACCTTCTCCTCGCTTTCTCTCTCAAATAAATAAAAATCTCTAAAAAAAATTAAAAAAAAAGTGTTTACATTTTTTAAAACATAGACAATTGACTTTCCCTTGCTGCAGTAGGTAAAGGATACCTAAGCCAGCAAGAAGTGTTCTCACACAATGGCATATTATTCTGTCTCGAAACAGGAATGAGGCTCCAACATGTGCTACAATGTGGGTGAGCACTGAAGACATTGTGCTATGAAAGAAGTGAGACAGAGAAGCACAAATACCCTGTTTCCATCTCTGTTCTACAGAGCTGGACACAAAGTAGACAAAGAGACACAAAGTAGAATTGAGATTACCAGAGGCTGAAAGGAAGGGTGAAGGGAGTTGGGGGGGTTTTTTTGTTTGTATGTTTTTTAATGGGTACCTTAAAGTTTTTTTTTTTTAAAGATTCTATTTATTTATTTGACAGAGATCACAAGTAGGCAGAGGCAGGCAGAGAGAGAGGAGGAAGCAGGCTCCCTGCTGAGCAGAGAGCCTGATGCGGGACTCGATCCCAGGACCCTGGGATCATGACCTGAGCCGAAGGCAGAGGCTTAACTTTCTGAGCCACCCAGGCACCACGGGTACCTTAAAGTTTTTTGGTGCGGATGATGATGAAAAATTATAGTGGTGACTGGAAGCATAACTTTGTAAATATATTTAATGTCGCAGAATTGTACAATTACAAATGGTTTAAATGATAAATGTTATGTATAGTTTGAGACAATGAAAAACATTTTGAAAAAGAAGGTAAGAATTCTGCCAGGATCTTACAACTGAGGAGAAGAAAGTTCTGGCTTCTGTTACTGGGCCTGATGTCTGAATATGTGCTGGTTCAGCAAATTCGAAAAGTTCCTGTGTGGGCTCCTTCTTTCATCCATTTGGTTCATTCCATTGATAAATATTTATTTAAAAATAAAAAGTCACGGTCTGTCATCTAGACTGAGGATTGGAAAGGTGAGTAAGGGAGCCTGTGGGACTGGGAGAATAGCCATTTCACATATGAGTAAAATACTGTGGAAAGGCTGCAGTAGAAATACAATGAATAGTGGTGGGAACTTTGGAGAGGAGGTTCCTGAGGGGATCAGGGCTTCATAGAAGAGTCGATAATTTATCTGGGTTTGAACTTTGTGAAGGAATTGGTTGCTTTTGGTATTTTGGTAATAGGCAGTACATGATCACTCATGATTTTATGCCTTGGAATCTTGGATCTAAGATATTTGCAGGCTTTTCAAATATTTCGTGACTTTTTCCCCTAAGGGTACCAGCACACTGGTTCCTGGAGGTGTGAAGACATGTTGGTTTGTTCTCTGTTCTGTTTTTTAAAAATTATAAGCAAAACAACTTTGGGAAATAATTCAAAGTAAATGAGACACATTCAGATCTCTCAAAGAGCTTAGAATCTAATAGGGAGATAAGGTAGAGACAGCTGGGTGGTAAGGGTCTTAAACAGTCAATGTGGGATAGCTGTGCAGGGGAGGGAGAAAAGTATGGTGGGGGAGGGTGAGAGTCTTTGCACTTACCCCTTAAGGCTTTGTAGGACTGTGGTAACTAGATACGAAGAGGGTAATTTTATTTGGATAGAAAGATAGGAACAAAGCAGAAAGGCAGCAAATATTTAGTCCTATTCAGGGAAGCAGTAAAAAAGCAAGCCAGAAAGGCCCTTTGGGGCGAGGTTATGAGGATCTCCAAACTTTCAATGTTCTGCCTATTCGAGGAGTCTAGGAACCATGATTTGTTACTGGTAGATTTGGAAGGGAAAGGCTAGCCATCTTCACACCCATTCTCATGTACATGGGATGGCAGAGAAAAAGGAGAGTAAAAGCGGTGATCCAGAAGCCCTGGATGATCACTGGGCTCCTGGGAGGGGTGGGAATACATTGAACTAGAAACATGACACAGTGAGAACATCTTTGGAGTCAGTCAACTGTGGGTTCAAATCCTGTAATCATGCTGATTACAGGATTTGTAATCCTGTAATTTGTAATCTGTGTAGACTTTGCCAGATTACTCAGTACTGCTGAGCCTCATTCTCCGTGTGTGACAAATGGGGATACTGGTGTCTTTATGTAGGATTGCCCTGAGGGGTCAAGATAATGGGGCGACACACATACGTAGACTCCACATGGCCCCAGGTGATCCCTAGGGTACCTTCTGAATCTGAATGTGAAATAAATTTAAAAGTTTTTCCTGCAAATATAACTTACTTCTGTAATTGAAGTTACATGTTAACTCATATATTTCTAGACAATTAATATAATGAATTTCAAGGAGCAATAAAACCACCACAGCTAAAATAGATTTCCCTGGTACAGAAAATTTTCTCTGGGAATTACTCAAATATTTTGAAATGCTGTGTTAACTATTTCAATCCTATATGTTACCATTTCTACCTCAGAATGGTGTGTTTACAGAATGGTGTTCTTTGGGCAGATCTAATCTAAGGTCCGTCTAATTCCTTTCCCTGATCCGAGCTCTGAGTTAGGGTTTTACTCTGTGAATTGTATCCTGCTAAAGTGACTACAGGCACTACTTGAAAGTGTGAATGCACATTTGAAAACCTCTCCCTTGCTTTCCATTAGAAATAGTCTAGGGGGACGCCTGGGTGGCTCAGTTGGTTGGACGACTGCCTTCGGCTCAGGGCGTGATCCTGGAGTCCCGGGATCGAGTCCCACATCGGGCTCCCAGCTCCATGGGGAGTCTGCTTTGCTCTCTGACCTTCTCCTCGCTCATGCTCTCTCTCACTGTCTCTCTCTCTCTCAAATAAATAAATAAAACCTTTAAAAAAAAATAATAATAAAAAAAAGAAATAGTCTAGGTTGTGGTACCTTGTATCTCTACTAGATTTTAACTAGCCAGATTATGGAAATATTTTTCTTCTAATTATTCTTCAGGCAAACCTCTTAGGTTTTGTTTGATGATGTGTGTATATGAGGTCATCTCCTTGCTGATGGTTGTATCCTTATTTGTGTGTCCTGACCTAGAGATAAACATGTCAGGATGATGATAGTGGTGGGAATTGATAGTTGGTATTAGAAAGGCCTCTAGTGTTTCAGTATTTAATATGATATTTACATTTAGCTTGAATCCCATAGCACCCTGTTCTATCTTTCCAGTCACCTGGCTCACATTATGTAGAAACCTTCGGCAAAATGTCTTTTTCCTGTTGAACTCTGAGCTCATGAAGGACAGGGTCTTTCTTACTCATATCTGTATTCACAGGATTAGCACTGAGCCTGAACAAAACATGCAGGTATTCATGGGAAGCATGACTTAGTACCTTAATTTATCAGGGCTCAATAAAAAGATCCTAAAGACAATAACTTCCTATGTAATAGAAAATTATGAACATATTTTCAGAATTTTGAAGATCACTATTGAATAATCTTCCTTAAAAAAGTTTCATTTAAAATTAATATCTTGAATACTTGTCTTTTTTGTGATTCTTATGTAAGAAAGCAGGAAGGAGATACAGTTTAAAGCTCTATCCTATTTGTAATTTTTTTTTTTTAAAGACTTTATTTATTTGTCAGAGAGAGAGGGAGAGCGAGCGAGCATAGGCAGACAGAATGGCTGGCAGAGGCAGAGGGAGAAGCAGGCTCCCTGCCAAGCAAGGAGCCCGATGTGGGACTCGATCCCAGGACGCTGGGATCATGACCTGAGCCGAAGGCAGCGGCTTAACCAACTGAGCCACCCAGGCGTCCCCCTACTTGTAATTAAATAGTGAAAGCCCAAATTCTGACTAAACTGTTGACTCAAGTGTGAATTCTTTAACTCCTTTTCTAACTTGTATGTTTTCCAGAGAACATACAAATAAATACATCCAAGAATTAATATTAACAATTGGCTCTTTTGTACTTGCCTCTGCAGACAAAAAACAAAGGTAATATTTATATTAATTGTATTTCGATTGAGGTATTGGTATTTTAAAATGCTGTGTACCCTAGTGCTGTATAATCCTCTTGTCTTGGTATTTCCCACCTTAGTTTTTATAGATTTCTGTTTGAAATAATGTTTTGTTCTCAACATCCTTCATGTAGACAATCATTTAAATATGGTGAGGATATGAGATGGAACTGAATAATGGTGAAGAAAGGTATATCAAAGAAGAACTGGCAAAACCTTTATGGCAGAAGTCATATTTATTGAAAAAAATTAATATCTTTGCTATAAAATTTGTAACCGGAATATTTACTGAATGTTTATTTTGATGCATAAACCTGAATATTACATACCAAGTACAAGACAGCAGCACTAGCTTTCCTTTATTTACATTTTATGAAAATCGTTACGCAGTCCATGTTAAAAGAACTTATGATGGAGAATTGTTACATTAGAAAAATAATATTCTTGATAAAGCATTCTCAAGGAGTCCAAGGAGTCCAATCACATTTTCTGCCTCTTCAATAAGGCAAAAGTCCCTGGAATAGCATATAACTTAATTTACAAAATACAATAAATGTTCAGACACATATTCAAGTTTCCTTTTGGTATGATTTTTCCTTACTGTAAAATTACTTCTTATTTTTATTTTTGTTTTTATTTTTTTACTAAAACAGAAAGACTTTCAGGAAAATGTCATTGAATGATTTCAGCTATACATTACATATACAACTCTGCAGCCTAGCGACAACCATTGCTACACCGTCATTAACTTTAAATATTTTGCTGGGTGAGCTATTCTCAAATGTAGCACATTTTAAGATTTTGCCATCATTATGACTGTGGAATCGTTGGTTTTCATAGGAAACAGATCTGTCACAGTATGAAGCTTTGTTTTAGGGAACTGGTACACAAGCACATTTCCACTCACAGGAGAACGCCACAGATGTAACTGAAGTCGGCCCCGACGGCTCCACAGGGGCCCCAGGCCAGACCATCCCCAGCCTCCAGTGCTCACGCTGCACAGCCCTGGCCCTGTCAGGCGCCTTCGTTTCCAGAGACTTGCCAGCTCTTCACAGTTAGGTCGTTTTAATTCCTTCAAAGGCACACAGCTTCCACCTTTTTTCCAGTGTTGCTCCCACGCCTGTGAATTCCTGTTTAAACATGCGTGGCAGCCTCATCAGAAGCATTTCGATTTCGTTTGCAGATATCTGTTAGAAAGGAAGAAAAGTCACTTTTGGAGACAAGACTCCTCAGAGAGGAGGCAAGGGGTTGGGTAGGGATGCACTTGCCCAGGGAGATAAATGATATGATTTGACTGTCAAGTCATGTGCTTGGGAGAGGAGCACTGGGCAGGGGCTGGACGGGGCTGTCCTGGTCTCCCAACAGCTGGCAGGGCTGAGCAGGAGATGGGGTGCAAATCCGAGGCTCACCGTTCCTGTGCATGGCTAGCCTACTGGGTAGTGTCATGCGTGAACAGCACTCCCCACCCCGATGAAAAAGGATATAAGAATGGGATTTAAGAGGGCTGAAAGAAAGTTCATCACCACTCCTGGTGCCCCCATCCTCTTCATAAAGGGCAGCGCTTTTAGCTAACTCAGTGAGGGCCAGTGGGCATCTGGGTAGATTTCTGGCCATCCTAACTTCTCTTTCTTTAATTTTCACAGAGACCAGAAGACCCAGGTTTAGAAAGAAATGAAAACCCAGAACCTACAACCTGAAAGTCTCAACATCCATTCTTAAAGTCCAGGTAGTTTTTTAAAAAAAATTTTTAGGTTTTTTAAAGTAATTTCTACACCCCATATGGGGCTTGAACTTGGAACCCTGAGATCAAGAGTTGCATGCTCTTCTGATTAACCAGCCAGCACCCTTCCAGGTAGTTCTTTATTTCTTCTTTTAAATTAAAAAATTTTTTTGAAGATTTTATCTGCTTATTTGAGAGAGAAAGATAGCAAGAGAGAGCACTGACTGGGGAAGAGGGGGAAGAGCAGGCTCTCCGCTAACCGGGGAGCCCAGTGTGGGACTCGATCCCAGGACCCTGGGATCATGACCCCAGCCAAAGGCAGATGCTTAACTGACTAAGCCACCCAGGGACTCCTATTCCCACCCCAGTAGATTTTTAATGCAGTTTTTTTCTTCCACCAGTTTTTCTTTATTACATACATTTTTATACCAATAATTCATTTTACCTTAAATAAAGGACATACCAGCCATGATCCTTCTGATTTAACAGTCATGGTTCTCGTCTTCCTGTCTTTGTTTCCCAGCCCATGTGCTTGCATGGGGATCTCCTATAGCAAGGTGGCTAAGACCCTGGAACCAGGGGGCTAACATTTTTGTTTGAATACTGTGTCTACTATTGTTATGAGTTAAATGACTCCAGCAAGATAATAAGTCTCTCTAAGTCTCAGCAAATGGGAGTAACAACATGTAATAAGGATGTATGAAGACTACCAGCTTAGCATAGATTTAGCACATAGAAATGTTTAATGACTTAGACCTATTATTATTTTTCATGGTACTATCACTGGATAGATATCATTTTAGAGTCTACATTTTCCATTTAACATTTAAATGCTAAACTTACTTAACATTTATTTTTAAAGGGGGACCAAATAGACCAGGAAGTCAAATCAGTTCATTTAATGTTCACATGAAAAAGATGTCATATGATATTTTCAATATTCCTAGGCCTATAACCAAACAAAAGAAAAAAAACAAAACAAAAACAAACACACACACACAAAAAAACCTTTCGAGGCAGACCTGAAAGTTGAAGTAAATTGCATTCTGAAATTTTTGTGTGAATTATTTTGAAATCTGAATGCTTTTTCCTCAAAAACTATGTTAAAGGGATTATTAGATTGTCAGGTCAGCCCACAAATGCCTATTAAACAAATGATTAAAAGGTTGCATGTGATTGTGAAACTTTTTCTTTCAGTGAGCACTGTGCAGAATGCCTTCACCAGTGTCCTCATTCCACTGTCACAGCACTCCTATGACATAGGCGAAAATGTTAGGCTCTATCTTCATTTTATAGCCAAGAAGGCAGAGTGAACTACAGAGGGTTAAGTGCTTTTTCAAAGAGAGAACTGGGAAAGAACCCACCCCTTGTGCCTGGGAACTAGGCATTGGTATGCTTTACGTGCTCCACATGATTTCAGCAAGCTGTGGGTGAAGAACCGGGAGTGTAGTGCTTTCTTTTGAAATATCAATCATCTGGGGTTCCTGTTAAAAAACTCAGATTCCTTAGCCTCTTCTCTGGAGACTCCGATTCAGCTGAACTCGGGTGTAGCTCATAGACTCTGTTTTTGATAATCATCCCAGGATATTCTTAAGATCAGGTATATTTGGGTTAAGAATGGGGTTTTAAATCAGACAGGCTTGGATTTTAATCTGGCTTAGGCCAACCTGTGTAACCATTGGCGAGTCATTTAATAGCTGTAATTCTCAGTTGTGTATTCATGTGTAGAATAGAAGTAATCTCTCAGCCTGATCATGAGGATTATACACGAAACGTACCATGGTGCCTGGCACAAGACGCTTTTTCTCTCTATATGTACCAGACAATGCTGATAGAATACGACACTGTTACCAACCTCTTTGTGGTAGGTGGGTCAAGCTCTGTGCTCCTAAGCCAAAGCAAACACAGAGAAGTGTGTAGTCAAACCCACTTTCACTTGGTCCAGAAGGCAATTTTCTGAAGCCAAGTTATCCTCTTAACCTCCTTTCTTTCCTTTGGAGGAGGACGGCCCAGGTCGTCTACAATAGGCTCAGGTCTCCCCTCAATTCAGGTGATACCCCCTGAGAGGAGCTGTCCTTCCCCAGGTCAGGCAGAGCCACAGAGAAGCTGCCAAAGCCCCAGGTTAACAGCCAGCCCATCTCAGGTTTATTTTCAGGATAACCATCAGTTCCCTTGGAAAAATAGGGAAAGGAGCTTTGTGGTGTTCATTAGGGAGGAGAGAAAAAGCTAAATTCTTGAGGGTAAAATAAAGTTTTGATGTAAAGATAACTCTATCTATGCAGGTAGTGCCCCCTAGCAGCCCTGTAGCGATTGGGAGAAGTGTGACAACTCCTAAGTCTTCGCCTGACTCTTGAAAACACTTCTATTAATTCTCACTATACTCTCATAAGACAGGGATTGATTTACAGACGAGGAAACTGAGGTCCAGATAGATTAGGGAACTTGTGCAGGGTAACCCAGGCACTGAGTGGAGCTGGGCTGCAGATCCAGACTCCTTGGCCTTGTTCTCAAACACCGATGCCAGCCGCCACAGGGGACGGGGGACTGTCTCCCTGTTGGGCGAAAGGGCTCACGGGGAAGGGGTTTGTGTACTGGAGGGCAGGTCTGTGATGAACAAGACTTCAGAGTGTTATGAGTGTCAGTAATGAAAAACTGAGAATTCCCAGCTCAACCAGCTCAGACACATTCCAGTGCTAACGCTTGGGTGGGGGCAGCCAGCAGATGGTGGGGAATCTTGTTTTCCACAGTGCCTTTTGACCCAAGTCTAGACTAGAACCACAGAGGAAGCTGGAGTAGCCTGCTGGAGGAGAGAGGCAGCCCCCCTTCTCGAGTCCTCCCTGGGGGGCCAGGTACTGAGCATGAGCGTAATGTGCATTCATTCTCTCAGCTCTTTAAACCCGTGAACAAACTCCTCACCTGCTGGAAGAAAGGAATGTGGAGGGAAAACATTTGGAATCCAGTCATGGAACAACCATTAACCAGCTTCATCGACTTGTCTAAATCACTTAATCTCTTTGGGTGTTCCCTCATTTGTAAGAGGAGGGAACTGGAAAGAGATCCCTGGATGTTCTAAGATCTTGGATTTGGGTGCTGGCCCCGCCATCTGTTAGCACCGGCCTTTGGGCTAGCTACTTAAAATTCACGGGACCGCTAGGTTGCTACAGAGCTCTCACACTGACAGAATGGGCTAGATCTCCTGTGCGCTTTAAAGCACAAATGGCAACTGATAAACGTAGTAGCACGTGCTGTGCTGCGTGTACTCTCCTGAGTGCTTCTCCTGTAGTCAGTCATTTATTACACACGGTAGTCCATAAAAACCATTTTACAGAGGGTAAAACTGAGGCACAAAGATGTTAAATAAGTCACTAAAGTCCCCACTAGTAAAACTGGATTTGAAATCCTTATGATTACTTAGTTTGGATGACCAATTAGCCATTCCCTGGATTTTGCCAGAGCTGGAAATTAGCATAATGGAAATGAGTGTCCTCAAAAGTAGTTAATGCTGAGTGGCTTTTGGCAGTGCAAGGTAACCGCCTGAATATGGACAGGGATGTGTCACAAATACAGACGAGACCACCTCAGAACTATCCAAAATCTCCATTTAATAAGGCTCAAAGATGAATTCCAGAGCATTTCCTTAAAGATGTTTTGTATCTCATGCCAGAGGAAAGATCAAGGAGAAACTGCTTTTAAGTTAATTTGATGGTTTTTAAAACTTTCTGTATCCTGACAGAATAACTTCGATGATATACCACATTTTGGGATTTTTTAAGACAAAGAGCGAATTTAATTTTTTTTTTTTTAACCCTGTGGCCAAAGAGTTTTTACTTTTGCCTTGACAATATCCTTTATCTTCCTACCTATAATTTCTTGGTTTTGAGAACTGAAAGAGTCCTGGAGTCCTCACATAAGACAAAGCAGCCAGATCTCACTGGTTAAGCTCTGAGTGAAATGTACCCTAACCTGTCCTCAAATCCATTCTGAGCTCAGGAATTCTAAGCGTCTGTCTGTCCTGGGTGGAGGCCACTGGGAGTCAGGGAAGGGGGTACTTGGCCAGCAGGTGATCTGGGGCTTTGGATGCCAAAGCCAGCCCTGTTTTGAGGGTTCAAATACACGTGGTTGAGAGACCTCTGTATGGCATTACCATCTAGGTTAGAGACCTGTGCTGTGCCTGTCAAATCTCATTTACCTGTACACCATGTAGTCGGTGCTCTAGAAAGTGGGGATGATGGTCACACATGTGATGCTTTCATACCCGCTTCCTCAGCTGGCTGTTGTCCCCCCAAAAATGGGTGGTCTGTGTATTTTCAGTCTTTGATGTTGTCAGTGGATCCCTGGCCACCTCTGTTTTGTTTAAAATTTTCTAATTCTGACATCTGTTCTTTTAGAAATGATTGATTTGTTCTAATTAAGGGGAAAAAAAAAAGATGAGAAGGAATAAAGGCTCCATGTAACCAAGGGGCTTGTGTGCTGCTAACACTGTGGAGGTAATTTCTAAGATCTGCTTGATTTATTTTCTGATTTGCTGACTCCAGCCCAAGCCCACTGCTTCCTTGCCAGGCCTCTAAGCATGTATATAAATTGACACAAGCAGACATAAATCAGTTTTATTATGGGGATGGTTGGCTCCATGTCCCATATCAGTCAGGCAAGAGAAGCTGAGTGATAAGGGGTTCTTGTTTGAGGCACTGAAAAGACCTGGCATAGGCTTTGTCAAGGCTGAAGAGTCAGGGAAGCCAATTGCAAAACCAAATTTCCTTCCATAGGATAAACTGTTGGCTTTTAGTGCACATTTAAATCTTGTTCATTCTTCATATCCCTGGGCAACGCATGGCATCAGCACACAGACTCCTTGCAGTAGACTTTTGCAGAGAGAAATGTGGAATATGGTTGGAGAAAGAAGAGAAGGGAAGGGAGGGAGGGAGAAAAAGGGACAGAAGCTAAACGTAAGTAAGGAATTACGAAGACAGAAGGAAAGAACTAGAGAGAAGAGGAACAGGGAGGGAGGGAGGGGGGAAAAGAAAGGAAGAAGATAAACAGAAGGAGGAAAATGAGGATCTGGATGGAAAATGAGAGGAGGAGAGAAGGGAGGGTAGAAGGTGTAGGTGGGGCGGCACTGGCGCCGGCACCCCAAAAGGAGGTGTGAGAGTGAGCGCACACTCAAGGATATCTCCTGGTATATATAGTTCACAGGGACTTCAACTTCACCCTCTTCCAACTTCTGTCCCACTAAAATTCTGCCTGCCCAGTATAGCCCTTCATTAGTTCATGTCTGATTATCCAGTTATTCCATAAATATTCTGGCATTTCCTCAGACTACAAACTTTTTGAGAGTAATGTTCTTTCTCAGATTGCTTTGGTGCTCTGACCATCCCTGTTCCTCTCTGATCCCTAGGACATGCTGGGTTCATGAAAAGCCGGGAATTATCCCAGTGTTCACTGGGTCCCTGGTAACCTTGTCAGTTTTTCCTGCTGCGTGTGAGCAACTTCCTTTTTATTCTTTACGTAGCCAAGTACTGTTACCCCCAATGCTTCATTTATCATGTGCTTTCCAGAGGTGTTGTCCTATCTAAAAAACACACTCATTATAGCCTAAACAATAGAAACTCATCGTTAACATACTATGACAGGTGGCGATTTAGGAGAACACTGGAATATACGTAATACTGAAGACTTTTCAGAGTTGGCAGCGGGGGGGGGGGGGAACCTTAACAAACACCACCGAGAACATTCTGTCTACCCTTACTGCCGAACTATGGTCTAGGAAGGAATGCTCTCCAGTTATGGCAATTTGAATCTCCTTGGAACTGACAAGATACTTTAATTTTGTGTTTCTAAAGGTATGCTCTTAGTACAACATGCAAATGGCTTGTTTCTCTGCTGGAAAATGTACACGCCTATGGCCCCCAAGCCCATCAGTGAGCAGTCAAAACAACAGGTCTTTGTAAATCCTCCAGTATCCACAGCCATATTATGTTGAATCTGGTTTTCAGAATCAAATTACTTGGTGGGCGTGGGGAGGGGGCTATACTTGTGTAGAGGGGATAGCCAGACACATTTAGGAGAACTTAAGTCTGAAAAAATATGTAAACTGGGGGAAAGCAGAAGAACGCCTCCTCTTGACTGTAAGACAGGATATGCTCATCTGCTAACACTCTACTAGATGTGACTTTCTTGCTACTCAGGGTCTTGGAGCGGGCTTGAAGGGCTCAGGGCTGACCTGGAAGTTCTCTGTATTGATTGGAAACCATTTCAGGGTAGTGCTGCCTTCTTTGAAGAGCTTACCTGCCTGCGCCCAGGGCACAGTTTTTAACTCACCAAAGTTTTAGGAAGCCATCTCCCCCACCCCCCCTTCTCCTGCCTTCCTCTGAGTGAATCTTTGTGATGTGGTCATATGGTGACACTGTTCTATAAGAGGGCTAAGTGAATGCAAGTGGACGGTTTAGAAAAGGCTGAGAAGAGAAAAATATGCAACGTATCATTATCAAGAGCAGGAATAATATTTAACTGGAAAATGGCCTATTACTGGACTATACAGTTTTAGGAGCCATGTGTAGTTCACATGCCCAGCATAATTTAAATTAATTCCTGGCTCTCCTTCCATTTCTAATCATTCTTATACTCCTATGTGGCCTTTGGGGAAATCCTAATAAAATCAGTTCCATTACAGGCTGGATTGATTGAGCCTGCTTTCCTTGCTCTCGTCAGCACTGGAGTAGCCAGAACCTAAATGTTACTTTATAATTGTCATAATGTGATGTTGTCCAATGTCAAACCGGGCTGTTCTAATCGGAATTTTTAAAAACCCATCCTACTAGAATCAGCGAACTCTCTGTGTGTCGTTGAGGCTAAACTGAATCCATTGCCTTCATGCAACATTAACCAAAACTTAGTGGGGTCTTGGTGACCCCCAGCTCCTTCTGATTAACCAGAGGCAGGTGCACCAGGCCATTGCACTGGAAAGCCTCTGAGTCCGTGGGCTGGTGGTGGCTCCACGATTCTGAGCCTTCTGGCAGCTGATACAAGGACAAGGCCCTGGTGGGTACTTAAAGGGCAAACCTCTCATTATTTTGTTTTCTGCTTAAAGCCCTGAGGATATGGAATTCCAGTTTAGAGCAATAATTTGGTCTGTGGATTAGAAAGTCTAAATATCCCTTCATCCTCACTGGGATAGAAAGAATATTTGGTCTAATTGCTGGCATCTAGGAGTTTTAGAGCACTTTTACTTCAGGCATGAGGAAACAATCTGACAGCTCTAGTGAACATTTCATTCAGGAGATGGAGGAATATGTGGGGAAGACCCTTTGTATTTCCCTCCATGAAGGAAATGTTTTCCTCATTATCTTCTAAAATAAAAGTACCCATCTGAGATAAAATAGAATTCCCTTTAACTGAATCCCTTCCAGAAAAGCCAATCATCTAATGGTCAGAGACCAGTCGTATGAATTCTTTCCTTAGAGACTACAGAGAGAGACCACACAAATTTTGCCTGAACAAATGGATGATGGACACTCTGTTCTGATGGTTAGAATAGAATAAGATAATTCATTATTTATCACCCCACCAGGTGATTTTACACCCCTCCCTCCAACACACACACACACACACACACACTCTCACGAACTCATGTATATACTAAAACAACAACTGCTGCCTGACAAAGGCTTCCCACTTGGGATTTCCAGGAGGGGAAGGAAATCAATGTCAACAAGGCAAGGGAAGGATAATAGCAACAATAGGAATAATTTCTCGAGGACTTACTCTATGCCAAGCCACTCTAGTGAAAGCAGTATTTCATTTAATCTTCCAGCTAAAGGGAGGGTTGATACTAAGGATGAAACTGGTGAGGGTAAAAAGCAAAGAAGCCCTTCAAGAAAGCTTAATTTCAACAAAGTAAGATGGTATAGCTGACCCTCATTTTATCTGAATTAACATAAGCATTTTCTATCCCTCCCTGTCCAGGAGACGGAAGGCCACAAAGAAGACAATAACGTGTGTGTGAACTTTCAGAATCTTATAATCTTCTCACCCCCTTTCACTCTGTTTTGGTTTACCCTATTACCAGCTGTGAGAGATGAAAAGGGCATGAATCCCTGTGACTGAAAAATATTTTTTGTTCCAGATGATTCTCTCAGAGGGGAAGTATAAGACCATTAGAAAGGTTAAGCAGTTGTGACCATGAATTGGTAAGATAATTTAACTCCAATTGAGAGCACAGTGTAGTCATTTAATTTATACTGGCCATTGAAGATTTTGAATGGCTTGCATGTGTGCGTAGTCAGGGTCACAGAACTGTGGGCTGGGGTCCTGGTCCTACATGTCCCGCGCACTTTGTTGTACTCTGTGCAAGGGCTTATTTCCATTTTCCCTCCCAGCAGGACATTCAACAAGCGACTCAGTGGCCGCCTTCAATTCTCTGCTTCTCTGTTCATCCCTTTCCAAGGCTTTCCCCAGCAATGCTGCCTAATGACGTGACTTTATTTCAACAGGGCCCCCTCTCATTGTTCACTGGAATTTGATACAGAAATTGATACACACATTGAACCCTTTGTGTCTTTTAGAACACAACTACTGCAGTGGGTTAGGAGCACAGCTAATTTGCAGATGAGGCCGACTGAGCCTCAGAGAAATGAAGAACGATGTCCTGACTCTGGGTGTCACCCTTGGGGGAGGCACCACTGAGAATAACTTTTTGGTCATTTTTTCCATTTAGAGAATAATGCTGAAAAACAACCATTAATACCGTTTTCTTGAGAGTCCTGTCAGATCTTTATGTTATTTGAGGTGATTTCCCCTCTGTTGTGGGGAGTCTTTACCACAGAATCCTGTGAGAATATGGTCTCAGGATAATGCCCCATTAGCCACCCTGACCTTATTTCTCCCTGTTTCGGGAACTTCCAGGCCAACCTGTAATTTTCAGTCCCTCATATGCTTTTCAGAGTAATTTGGCATCTGCTGAAAGTCATTGTCATTTTAGATAACTGCTCTTCTTTCTATAAAGACAAAAGCAAGTGAAAAGAAGACAGCTATCTGCCCAAAATGGAGGTCCTTGTGGAAAAGTACTGATGAAAATCCAAATGCTCTTCTTTCCCCAAGGCAGCTCCCATGGGCCCACCTGCAGCCAGCAGTCAACACGCTAAATCTTAGCAGTGCGGGTCCCCCGGAGAAAGAGAATTTACCTTGGAGTCCAGCTGCTGCATGTATGACCAAAGGTACTCTATATTGGCTCCAAAAGGATGGACGTGAAGAAACGTTGATATGATGCCTGAATTAAAGAGACAAACAATGGACATCACTGAAAGGTAATTAAGAGTCGGAGTCAAATAGTGTCATCGAACCCCGTAATGGTTTCATCAGGCTGAGTTACGGTCTCACCACTGTAACAGCACTCAGTAACAGCCCGTTCCGAAACAGTCCTAGAAACGTGGCAAACAGAACACTCTAGCTCCTGGAATGGTAGTAGTTAGAAAAGCTAGGCTCAGAGATGATATATAGATGAATAAAGGTATTTGCTAAACAAAGACTCCTGGAAGTATTTCAACTACCAATTTTATGCTTGATTTACCAATATAAAATTGTAGTTATTGGGAGGATAAAATTCTCTTTTCTTTCCCTTGGTGGACTTCGCAGTATGAAAATGGCTCCTACAGCTGTGTCAGAGATCGCATGGCCTCCGATTTCGCTGATAAGTACAGCTGCTAGTTACAAAAAGTATTTAATCCATATTACCCCTAACTGCCACTGAAGGAAGCCCAGATCTTTTCTGAAACCTTTATTTCCCCCTGGTTGTTGCTGCTGTGTAAACAGAGCCAGCTCTCCCTCTCTCCTCCCCGCTGCTGTAATTTACAGGATCGTTTAAAAAGGCCCGGGAATGGATGGTTTGGCTGGAGTCTGATTCTAAATCAGAAGTCTTTTCAATTGTGAAAATCAGCTGTCAACATGGTACTGACAAATGAAAAGCAGGGTATTCAGTGTCAGGGCTGAAGTAAAAGCATTCCTGTTCTCTCCTTCCTGCTCCCATATCCAAAATCAAGACTCCATAGTTTGTACGCTGCTGTTT
The DNA here is from genome assembly GCF_020171115.1 of Neogale vison. Lineage (NCBI taxonomy): Eukaryota > Metazoa > Chordata > Mammalia > Carnivora > Mustelidae > Neogale > Neogale vison. The sequence continues at coordinate 112,634,446 of NC_058095.1, read as the reverse complement.
TCTAGGAAACTGTGTTCAGACTGACTTTTTTTTAGTTCTAAGTAGACTTCGAGATGAATTAAATCTGAGTATTAGCCCTCATGTTGTTCATTGGGCCACTTTGATGCTTGAGAGGCAGAGGTCAAGAGAAAGACCTGCACTTGCCTGCCATGCAGGCAGGACGAGCCCTCGAGGAGACGTCGCTCTTGCATGAGGTCATCCTGGGAATTGCAGGGGGACCTTGGGTTGATCTGGGATGGGGTCTGGTGGCCTCCTGATCTCCTGTGTGATGCTTGGGATGGTCTGGGATGAGTTTCTGTTTTCAAGCAAAGCTCCCAGTTCAGCCTTTGTCTGAGGATAGAGAACCAAAGGGTCTAGCCCGTGCTCTCAAAGACCTGTCCTCAGAACACTGCTTCTGTGAGGTTTATAGTGGTTAACAGAGAAATGAGGAAGATGGAAATAATTCATTATTTCTCCATTATGCCAAAACCTCAGTTTTTAGAGACTGACCCCATTTTTCTTGAGATATAAAGAACTACCATTTTATTCTGAGATTATGTTCTTCCTTTTTTTGGCTAAAATGCCCTTTGATGAAATAATGGCCATGTAAAAGGTACTAATGGCAGTTTTAATATCTTTAAGTGGCGAATAGCTATTTTCATATATTTAAGTGGAACTGTTTTGTTCCTCCCCTACCACTTTATTTGTTAATTTATATTTTAATTTTACAGACCTGGCAACTACTTTCCTGTGTTTCTGAGGCTCTCAAATCCGGTGAGGTGGCACAGTAAGTGATTCTGTTACTAATGAGTTAAAATACAGAAGCTCATGAAGGACTTACTTTAAAAATAAGTTAGAAGTATTTAAACAGTGACACGTATTTGCATTTATTAATTGGGAGAGGGGGCAGAATTCTTAAGGGAAAGTCCTATTGCGGGATGGTGAATGGGCTTCTCTCTCCTGTCCCAGGCTGAGGGCAAGTGGTGCTCTGTCCACTAGTTTCCAAAAGGAGCCTCCGACAAATGGTAGGGGGGCCCTTCCCCCACCTCCATTTGAGGACAAGGGGGAAGAATGAGTAGTCATCTCTGGCTTTGTGAAAGGTGAACCTGTTCCTTTCTTCTCCTGGCACACAGGTTCTCCCAGGCAGGGACGGGGTGCTTCAAGAGAGTGACTCGAGAGCCAGGAGGGGTCCTGCAAAACAGGGACAATAGTCCCTTCCTTGGTGGGACCTCTGCTTAGGCATCAGACTGACTGATCAGCCTTTGGAGTGACAAGGTTGTGTGTTTCCCATGAGGTGAGCGGCATCTTAGAAGGTAGAGAGGTTTTGAGCAGCCTTAAGGAGTAAACTACCCCAAGGGCACTAGCAGATAAATGCATTTTTCATTATTAAAATCTCTACTGAACAGAAACTCCTCACCATCTCCTAGATAACCCACAGCCTCTCCTATAAATATCCACGGGAATGTGATGTGAAGTTAAATGTCTTTGGTAGAATAAACAGAATGAGTCAGAAGAGGGCTGGGATGGGGGGAATGGGGAAGAGGTTGATAACTTTTGGCCTGGGAGATGAAGTACTGAAGGAGGAAATTTAGTAATACCAGTAATGGGAGGACCTGGAGCGGCTGTTGTTGCCCTCTGTGATGTTGATACACCTCTGCGTACATGCTCCCTCAAGAGTTACTGTCTGACCCTTAGGCCCATTGTTGGGTCCGTAACTCCCGGGAACTCTGCTGTTAACACAGTCTGTGCCTGTTCTGGTTCAGTATTAGGAATACAGTATACATTTACAATAAATGTATATTGAATGAATTTACCCTCTAGAAGTAAGACTGGTCAGTATACTTCCTTAAAAATTTCTACTATTCTATTGGTAAATGGAGATAAATAAGAACCTTAAAAATTGCACAGTACTTGGGGTGCCTGGGTGGCTCAGTGGGTTAAAGCCTCTGCCTTCGGCTCAGGTCATGATCCCAGGGTCCTGGGATCGAGCCCCACATCGGGCTCTCTGCTCAGCGGGGAGCCTGCTTCCCCCTCTCTTTCTGCCTGCCTTTCTGCCTACTTGTGATCTCTGTCAAATGAATAAGTAAAATCTTAAAAATAAATCACACAGTACTAACCAATAATGTAGTAGTCTTCCAAAAATCAGGTAACTTTGAGGCATTATTCACTGGTGAGTCCTGCCCTTAACTCATCCACTTTATGGATTCAGGACAGAGCAACCTGAATGTTTTGAGCATGGAAGCTTTTTTATTGAAACACTTTCTTGCTCAAAAAGTAAAAAGAAAATGCTTATATGATTTCTATATGTCTTTCTAAAATATATTAGAAATTCTAACCCAGACATGAATATCTTTCCTTAGGAGGATATTCGAAACCATCACTGTGGTAGCTGATACCAATAAGCCATTAGCTTTTCTTTACAAACAAATAAACAAACCGAGCAATTGCCACTAGATTCATCTGGGGCCAAAGTAGGTAAAGGTTTTGTTTTGTTTTTTAATCTTTATTTATTTGACAGAGAGCACAAGCAAAACAGGGGCCATGGCAGAGGCAGAGGGAGAAGCAGACTCCCCACTGATCAGGGAGCCTGATGCAGCTGGATCCCAGGACCCCAGGATTATGACCTGAGCTGAAGGCAGATGTTTAACTGACTGAGCCACCCAGACGCCCCCAAAGCAGGTAGTTAAATAAAGGCTTCAAAGCACTTCCTATGGATGGCAACTAAGCTGTTCAATATTGCTAGAGAAACAGCAGAAATGGGAAACATTAGTCATATCCTCCGGAGTACTGCGCCCCTCCTCTTCCCTACTCCCACCCTACCGCTGTCCATCACGTCTCATCACAGAAGCATTAGTCATGCCATTTGAGAAAATGTGGTTTCTAAGCCCTTGTTTGGGATTGGATTCATGGGCTGGGTGAGGTGGGGCTTCCTGAATAATCAATTAAAGCCTCTTTGTAGCTCCTTTAAAAGAACTAGGATATTTCCTGAGAATGAAAAAAAGGACAGGTGTAGCTCATAATCTAATGAGCAATGCCACAAACCAGAAACTGGAGACTGTTTCATGGTCCTCTGGGAGGGATCTAAGAGCTCGGTGGTTAAACACACTGACAACCGAGGGTGGAGAATGGAGCCAGGACTGAACTGCTAGATCTCCAAAGGGACAGACTCACTCCCTGGTCTTGGATATTTCCATGGAGAAGCAGAATTTTCTGTATTTAAGGATGGGTTTCCTAACTAGGAAACTACAAGTGTAAGTAGCTAATTTAAATAAATTTTGAAAAAGGAACAGAGGAGGCTGTCAGTACTCTTGAGCTTTCTGCGTATTTCAGGACCTTAAAAATTGCTTTAGAAACACCTATAGTAAAAAAAATAAAAATAAGAAAAAAAAAAAAAAAAGACCTATAGACCAGTTCTGTACAACCTGTGGCAAGCCCCTCATTAGGAAGGCACATTTAAATAAGGACATAAAAAACCATTTTGAGCTTTCTCCATCAAAATCATTGAGTTTATTCTCATTTTTAGACCTAAGACTAAGGAAGCAGCAGCATTTAAATTAGCCAAAAGTGCTAGATTTTTACTGCTTCATTCACTCTTCTTTAAGCATTTCCTTAGCAACAGTTAGCTGCCAAAGTGCTATGGACACAGCATTGCACAAGACAGATAAGGTTTCTTCTCTGGGGGAATTTATATTCTAGGTAAGTTACAGAGGATAAATGCAAAGATTAAAAATAAAGGAAATATTTTCAGGTAGTGGTAAACATGGTGACAAAACAGGCTCAAGCTTGGTAGGGTGCTACTTCACACAGGAAGGTGGAGTGAAGGTAAATTTTCCTGTGTCAGATGGGAAGGAGCCAGCCACAGGCAGCCTGGGGAAAGATTATTCCAGGTACAGTCAACAGAATGCGCAAAAGACCTGAGGTGGAGATGAACAAACTTGGCTGGTGAGTGGTGGTACAGCATGCATAGGGAGCCAGATCACTTAGGGCTGTGAATTGACAGAGGAAGGGATGTGGATTAAATTCTAAAAATAGCAGGAAACCAACAGAAGAGTTCTAAGTAGCAGCATGATATGATCTGAATTATGTTTTTAAAACTTCATTCAAGTTGCTGTTTGGTGAATAGATGAAAAGGAAACTGGGAGACCATTTAGAAGTGTCTGCACAAGAAGTGGTAGGGCGCCTGGGTGGTTCAGTGGGTTAAAGCCTCTGCCTTTGGCTCAGGTCATGATCCCAGGGTCCTGGGATCGAGCCCCACACTGGGCTCTCTGCTCAGCAGGGAGCTTACTTCCTCCTCTCTCTCTGCCTGCCTCTCTGCCTACCTGTGATCTCTCTCTGTCAAATAAATAAAATCTTAAAAAAAAAAAAAAAAAAAAAGACCTGGTGTGGTAAGCTGTGGTCTGGACCAAAGGGTAGTGGGCACTGAAGGTAGAGCTGGTGGAAGGCTTGTGAGTGGTAAGGGCTTGGGAGGAGGAGTTCTCACTGTTTGGCTTGAGCAGCTAGGTGGTAGCATTTTCTCAGCTGGGAATACTAGGGAGGAGCATATTAGGGCAAAGAAAAGGGGGTATCAGCTGGGAAAACTGGGCAGCTATATGTGGAAGAATGAAACTCGACCATTCTCTTACACCGTACACAAAGATAAACTCAAAATGGATAAAAGACCTCAATGTGAGACAGGAATCCATCAGAATCCTAGAGGAGAACATAGGCAGTAATCTCTTGGATATCAGCCACAGCAACTTCTTTCAAGATGTCTCCAAAGGCAAAGGAAACAAAAGCGAAGATGAACTTTTGGGACTTCATCAAAATCAAAGGCTTCTGCACAGCAAAGGAAACAGTCAAGAAAACAGAGAGGCAACCCACGGAATGGGAGAGGATATTTGCAAATGACAGTACAGGCAAAAGGTTGATATCCAGGATCTATAATGAACTCCTCAAACTCAACACACACAAAACAGATAATCATATCAAAAAATGGGCAGAAGATATGGACAGACACTTCTCCAATAAAGACATACAAATGGCTATCAGACACATGAAAAAATGTTCATCATCACTAGCCATCAGGGAGATTCAAATTAAAACTACATTGAGATATCACCTTACACCAGTTAGAATGGCCAAAATTAGCAAGACAGGAAACAACATGTGTTGGAGAGAATGTGGAGAAAGGGGAACCCTCTTACACTGTTGGTGGGAATGCAAGTTGGTGCAGCCTCTTTGGAGAACAGTGTGGAGATTCCTCAAGAAATTAAAAATAGAACTCCCCTATGACACTGCCATTGCACTCCTGGGTATTTACCCCAAAGATACAGATGTAGTGAAAAGAAGGGCCATCTGTACCCCAATGTTTATAGCAGCAATGGCCACGGTTGCCAAACTGTGGAAAGAACCAAGATGCCCTTCAGCGGATGAATGGATAAGGAAGATGTGGTCCATATACACTATGGAGTATTATGCCTCCATCAGAAAGGACGAATACCCAACTTTTGTAGCAACATGGACAGGACTGGAAGAGATTATGCTGAGTGAAATAAGTCAAGCAGAGAGAGTCAATTACCATATGGTTTCACTTACTTGTGGAGCATAACAAAAAGCATGGAGGACATGGGGAGTTAGAGAGAAGGGGGTTGGGGTAGATTGGAAGGGGAGGTGAATCATGAGAGACTATGGACTCTGAAAAACAATCTGAGGGGTTTGAAGTGGCGGGTGGGTGGGAGGTTGGGGTACCAGGTGGTGGGTATTATAGAGGGCACGGATTGCATGGAATACTGGGTGTGGTGAAAAAAATAATGATACTGTTATGCTGAAAATAAAAAAACAAAAAAACAAAGCCACCAATATACAAAGCAAAAAAAAAAAAAAGAAAAGGGGGAATCAAGCATTCTCTTCTGGGCTTTTTAAATTTGAGATGTCCATTAGCATCTAAATGGAGACACCAAATGGTAGTTGGAGATGGTATCTGGGAATCAGTGGCCACAAAAAGGGATTCTAAGCCAAAGTGCATATTGACATTCTGTAGGCAGAGAAGAGGCCTCAAGCCCGAACCCCAAAGAAGCCCAAAATTTAGAGGCTGAGGAAAACTCATCAAAAGAAACTGAGTAGGAGTGATCAATTAGAAAGAATGGTGTCATGGTAGCTAAGAGAAGAAAGTATTTCTGCTCAGAAGAGGTGAGGAGTCCACTGTATAACGTGCAGATGATGACAAATGGAGGGAGTTGAGAAATTGGCAACATGGCATGCTCTGGTCATGTTGACAGAATGACTTCAGTGTGAGGGTGCCAGCCATCCTGGAGTGGTGGCTGGAGAGGGAGGGGGGGGTAGAAGCTGTTAGTGTAGACCATGCTTTGGAGAATTAGGCTTGGGTGGGGAGGAGGGAATGGGCTGTTGGAGTCAAGACAAGCTTTCCTTCTCTTTTGTTTCTAAGGTATGAGACAGTAGAGTTCACGTTCATATGCTGAGGGTATGAGCATCTGCTTACATGTAACATCACCACCCAAAGGGCAGTGCCGCTTTCCTAGTAGTCCTCATAGATTACAGAGTAGTAAGGTGAAGACGACCATCTAATCAGACCTCCTAGCTTTGGACAGCGTGAGGAATCAGATCCACCATGGATCAGTGACTTGCCCGGTGAATTGATGCCTCCATCTGCCTGTACTCAGAACGGGCCTCCCTCGCTGAGGGCTGTTCAGGGATCATCAGGTACTGTGATTTGTCACAAGGCCAATCGATCCCACTCCCATCTTTTTTTCTGATGGACTCCTCTATTTTAAACAAGTTTATTGGTTACCCGTTGAGAATAAAATATCAGTTTATATATTCATTTTGGTCAGATGGAATCCTACCAGAACAGACTCCCCTTCCTCAGGCTGCTTGGAATTTCATTCCAAACTCCCTGTGTCAGCTTGTAATGTCCTGGCTGAGATTAGCCTTCCCTATGTCCACATTTGCTGATGGTCTCCTGGGGACTTCAGATATCTCTGAGGCCTGGTAGCTTGTTGGGGGAGAGGGCTTCCCAGGGAGTTTCAGGAACCTCAGCTCTGCAGAGGAACAGCTGTCTTTCTGGATGGTTCTGTCTTGCTGAAAACCAAAAGAGGCCTGACCAGAAGCCAGCCTGAAATGTTCTTGCCTCTTTTTGCAGCCTACAAGGCTTCATGAACACTGAACCGGAGAGGCAACCGGGAGGGTACCGTGGGAAATCTGGATTTCCCACTAAGCCATGAGCCTACAGGTATCTGTGAGCAGCTGCAGGGTGCTAAACCAATTATGGGAACTGGGCCGAGGTGAGGCTGTGAGTGAGGGGTAGTCGGACCCGACACTGTGATTAATCTGAAAAGCTTTTATTTTCCAAAAAGCAGTTTGGTCCACGTATCTGGTGAGTACCGTACTTGATCTTGCACAGTTAGCTGGGTTTTTTTTTTTTTTTTTTTTAATTTAAAAAAATTTAAAAAGTTTGTCAGTCTTATTATAACTAAACCCCTGAGACTATATCTGGTCCCTTCAGTACTTCGTTTCTTGTGTCTGAAAGGCCTTGACAACTCCTTTATCCCTTCAGAGAAACTCTATGTACCCTTGAGGACTTGTTTGCCTGTCCCTTCTTCTAACAAGGCATCTGTAGGGTAAGTAGCCCTTTCTCGGGATTTCTGATTTTAGTACAAACCATATTTCATTGTCATTAACTGCTTTCTTTCTCACTAGTCTATGACTTCTTGAGGGAAGAGATCATCTGATCACTACTGTTGGTGAACATAGGTTCGGGCATATGGCAGGCCACTAGTTCTCAAAACATGGTCCCATCAGTGCCTGTTTGAGTGTCACCTCGGATGTCAGTTTTACAATAAACATTACCTGGTTGGGGGAGGCAGAGATTCTGCCTTTTAAACAGACTGCCCAGATGATTCCTTTCCACAATGAAGGCTGGTAATTTTTTAGTAGGCTCTTGACAAATGTTTGTTGATTTATTGATATGGACTTTTGTGTCTTGGAAGCAAGATTTAAGTCAATGACTCATTCTTTATGGTCAGTAGCTTTCAGAGAAGCACACACTTCTCAGATTACTTTTTCTCAGGTGCAGCCTAAATCCAGCCTCGACTCCATTCACTGAAAACACCAAAACCTCACCATTTAACCTTCTTTAAGTGTATTTCTCTACAGTCCACTCCTTTGCTTCCTAACACCCATTATCAGGGGGAATGTTCCTGTTCAGATAGAGACTGGTTGTGTGCAGACGGGTGAACCGATGGTAGGAGTGGAAATTGCCGGGGGAGGGAGGAGCATTGACAGAAGGCAACATCCTGGTTCCCCGTAACATGTATGTCCTGATCTGTAGAGGAGTCAGGGTGATCAGTAAAGAAGTTTGCCTTATCGTTAAGAATTTGCAGCTGGTTTTAAACCACAGGTCTGGGCAAGTTCTGAAGAAAAGATACTTTATCAACAGAGCTCTTAAGAAGGTTTTGACTATATCGGAGTGGGATTTACAGTGATGACTAGCATTGACAGGGTGCCAATCAGGGCTGGTAGGACTGGAAATCTACTTATAAGAATTACTTAAAAAGAGAAGGTGAAGTGATACACAGAGTTATGCTGTTCACATCTCTTCTGAGCTATCTGCCTATCAATAAAAATTCTTTTGATCCATTCTTCATAACAATAGCTAGTGGTTTCAGAGCTTTGGTTATAAATCAAAAGTATTGTCTCCTTCTATCCCATATAAGTTCAGTGAATGCCAAATCTAAGCGTAGGCCAGATGTGAAGAGGACTAGGAGTTCGGGCTTAGATGCTAGACAACATCAGGCCGACCTAATGTGTAGTTACTGTAGAGTTGTGAGCTATAAAATAGTACCCTGCACTGCCCTCCATAATCATGTAATTCTTTTAGATCTAATTATATGTTAACCTGTCTTTACAAGGATTGATTATAAAATAATCCAGAAATCAAAATAATAAAGTGCTTTTTAAGGACCCATCTTTTTAGCTGAGTTGGAATATAGCACTTAATCCTCACTGTCAAGCAGAAAGTTTAGCAGAATGGTTGAACTGTCAAGGGACTCAATCCAAATATGCCAGACTCCAACTAGTATCAATGAAATCCCACTGATATGTATATCTACCTTACGTCTTAAAGACTTCAATTTTATAAAAAGGACATGAGAATGTGTAGAAAGAATACACACTTTTGCCAGATACATTAGTGTCACAAGTAATTAGCACTGCTTATTGTTTAGGAAGTTCTAGCCTCAGTTTTACGTTCTCTGTATGTGGAATCTATTTCAACAGCATATTTCTCATTCACTGCTTCTCTTCCAGGAAATCAAGATTTATGCCACTCTGCTTTTTTATATAACATTTGTGTGTCCCAAGAGTGTTATCTGAATATATTCAGATAGGTACCCATATGTGATGAAGATATTGCTAATAACTATTTCCAATTTAAGGTAGATTTTTGCTATGCTCCTGGCCTTCTAGGCTGATTTGGAGCAGGCCCATTGTACCCTCTATATGGGCTTAATTATTCCAAGGGAAGATTCCAGGGAAATTGCAAAGAGTATTCCGGACCTCTCCACATACAGCAGAAGTCCAGGGGACTCCCAAAGTCATTCTACCTACAAGTATTCTTCAGAAAAGGGTAGTCCCAGCACCAAAAACTCCTTTCTCTGTGTAGTTTGGTCCAAAGCAGTTTGGGACCACATAGTCTGTCATTCTGTCCCTGTCACAACCCTTATCTAGATTCCAGAAGCTGCAGGGAGAGGTCTTTTGGGTCCCAACATTCAGGTTTCTACAAAGTATGGATGGCCAAACTCAGCAGAGACACACACTTAATGGCAGCATCGATTTTGCCAGTCTTAGAAACTGTTTTCTACATGGCTTTCCTCTGCATTATTCTGTCTGAGGACAGGTCTAAATACCTCAGTATTTTGGGGGAGGGTATGGATTGGAAAACACATTATTTTAAAACTTATATTAAGGTAAAGTAAGATAAAGTACCAAGGTAGAGAGGTAATGGAGAAATGAAGGGAAAAAAAGAAACTCCCAAGTTTATTTTAATCAAAAAACTTGAGTCTCTAGCCTCCCTTCTACCTAAACATTCTCATATAGTGATCAAAGGAGTGTCAAAAGCTAATACAGGTAAACCAGTTCGAAAGACCAAAAATGAGGGGGGAAATCCTGGAGAATTTAGAGTTGGTTATGCCTACTTTTTTCTTTTTTTTTACTTATTCATGAGAGACATAGGCAGAGGGAGAAGCAGGCTCCCTAAGGAGGGAGTCCGATGTGGGACTCGATCTCAGGACTCTGGGCTCATGACCTGAGCTGAAGGCAGATGCTTAACCATCTGAGCCACCCAGGTGCCCGTTTGTAGCTGCTTTTTATTGAAGATTCTGACTTACTAAAATTTTTTTCTTTCTCATATACTTGTGAATTTTCTAATAGTAAAGACCTATGCAGAGATAACATGTTATAAATTATCTACTCTCATTAACCTATGTTGTGTAAAGCAGATCATTTCTTAAATTTTGAGGGAGCTGATTGAAAAGAAAAATGTGTATGTGTGTAGTACTATTTAGGAGACAGTGTAAGTAAACTGTGTTCTCCAAGCACAAAATACAAGGAGAAGTACTTAGTGAGAAACATGGAATTTTAAAAAATGGAGACTCATTCCCATTTTTTAAAGTTTCAAGTGGTCTGTATTATTCACACTTAGAGAAGGAATGTTTACCGATCATTGTGTGCTTTGTTCACACCCTAAAATCATGGGGATATCACAACTTTGTCACACTGAGCAAAAGAGAAACAGTTGTCAGCATTTGTCACATTTTCCAATAGAAGAAAAATCCAGTTGCCAACTACATACAGGTTCATTTTGGGTTCCTGGAACTGATAACACATCAGCATGTCTTATGAAACTTGTGCATGGCACGTTATTACAGCTGTATATCATCAGAGAGAGAAAAAAATAATTGGTTTTCCTTGGAGTATCTTTAAGTTGATGTCATATTCAATAACCCTGTAGTTGAAAAATCTATATATGATGGATGAAGTTTGGACTATCTTGAATTTAATTCCTCCTGTGCCAACTTCTACAGGCCCTGGTGTACCTGTCATTTTGAGGTGAGTGCATGCATTATTTAGAAAATGCAGCCAGGTGCTACTTCTGCCAGAATACCAACTAGAGAAGAACAATTTGTCTCACATGCACAACAACCTCATTCTTCACTCTTAACAGTGCCAAGGAGGAGCCAGTTTAAACTTGGAGCCTCACACCACAGTCAGTGCCAAGGCGCAGCTTGAATCAGTGCTGGGCATCACAGAGTGAGGAGGACAGCTTCTTTTTCTCTAGAGTGAGCACTATGGAGAGAGCCCTTAAACATACCAGCTTCCACAGTGGGGGCCCAGGCACATCACCAACATATCCTCATCAAGAATTCTTCCTTGTGAGAGTAAGTAGTACTTCTGGATCTGTGTGCTCATGAGACTCTCAAAAAGGGATCAGTCAGAGCTTTGTCTCTGGTCCAGACAAAAAACAAAACAAAACAAAAAAAAACCCACCAACGACCTAGATGTATTTTGTGGGGCTAATAACAGTAAAATTTTCCCTTCCTTCCCCTTCCTTAGTGGCCAGCTCATTTTATTTATCTTGGTTAAATGGATCCAGACGTGGGCAGGGAAGCATGGATTAGCCTATTGGTGGTAGTCCAGATGTCCCTGTACCATCAGCATTATAGGGCTGACCTCAGGATGCAGCCTTTTTTGATTCTGGGGATCTGGCTTGATTTGCAACTTTTGGATTGGATGCAACCTGGCCTTCCAAATTTTGGAATTTAGGTTTGTTAACATGTGAGATACAAAATAATTGGTCATCTTGTAATCAGTTCTATGTTGTACAGCCAGCTAATATACATGGTTACAGAAGAGCAAAACCCCTTAATTTGTATGTCCCTAATTTGAAGTATAAGTTTAATATTATCTTGACAAAGTTAATCTCACCTCTGACCAGAAGGCAAAGCTTTTTCAATTGTTAATGTGTTGGAGGTGAGTTAGTTTAATATTATTTAAGACAAAGGATGAGGAAAACAATTTCCTTACCGATTAGTAGAGCTTCTTTCTCTGATTTTAAGCCTTGGCTTCTTTTTTCTATATTGTTCTCTCGGTCTTGATTGACCAATGCAACTGTCAACACATTGATTTCCTATGAGGTTAAAAAACAAAAACCATATAGGCATGCATGTAGATTTTGTGCATTTCAATAAAAGCCACCAGGTCTTTTCAACTCAATAAATAAGGTCATCACTTCCATTTATAACTGAACATCAACTTTTATAAATAATTGATCTATGTGCCCCAAAACAGAAAAGTAATACTAAAACTTGGGTTCCTAGTTACTGCTTCCAGCAAATCAAGTGGACTATGCAAAAGTGGCAAATTTGGCATAAATTATCTTGGGTTTTTGTCCAATGTGTTGATTAAACTCCATCAGCAAAGTCTGTTTGATTATAGCTACTTTAACATGTTTTTATTTCAAATATAAAAAACTTCCAGCATGCACAGACTGATTTATATTACTATGCTAGTAACTTGTACGAGTGTGTGGGGAAATAGGGCCTGTTGGGAAGGTGAGATAGGATTGTTATTAGAAGGGTTTACATTGAATAAATATATGTCCTTATACACAACTGGAAAAGGTAGATAAAGCAAAGGTTGAGAAATTCTTTTCTTTGGAAACTAAAAAGGAAGAATTGTACAACAAACCAATAACATGTAGAATACTGAAGTTGAACTATTTTTAGTTTTTCCAATGGTCTTTTTTATTTAGAAACAGAAAAAAAATTAACTCCTATTCTCCCAGACTTTGTATTAGGACTCAAAATGGAGAATGATTTAATAGAAAATCAACTGTAATGACCAGAGACATACATATATGGGTTAGAATCATTAGAGTAGTTGAGTTTTGGAGGAAAGTTTCTCACTGAAAGACAGGTCTCAAAGAAGGACGAGCATATTGAGCAAAGAGTTAAGGATACTCCATTAGATGATGTCACAAGGCTAGAGGTTAAACGTAGGGAGGGATAAAAGAGAACTTAGAAGGTCTGGGCAGAAGGTTTGGCAGGTGTTGCCAGGGCTAGAACTGGTTACAGATATTGATCTAGTTAATACAAATCAGTAAAGTTGGACAGATAGAAGAATACAGAAAATTATTGGGAACATGTTGAGCATGTGAGTAGCACAAACCCCATCTGAACGCATTCAAATAAAAGAAAAAAGAAAAACTTCAGTGTATGTCAGTCCCAAAGTTCCATGAGCTGTGTTTAACCTATGAGCTGGTACTTTATAAATCAGGGGTAATTAGAAATTTCAGGAAAGAAGTCTCTGCTAAGAAATTGCAATTGGCAATATTTGGTGAGCATTTTGGAGGCTCCTCTAAAGGTCAGATTTAACTGCTGAAGACAGAGTAAGAGGGGAAGGTGGGTGTAAGGTAAAGAATTCAGGGAATCACAGTGATGTGGTAATAGATCAGAGGAGGATGCTGGTTGGCTAAGAGGGTACCAGTGAGGACTGAAGCTGATAATAGGAAATGTGCCCAGGAGGATAGGAATCATAAAGGGTTTAAGAAATGGTCCACAGAAAGGCTGGAGCCAGCCAGACATAAAAGACCATTTGAAGGGGTGGGGGTGGGAGATTGGGGTACCAAGTGCTGGGTATTATAGAGGGCACGGCTTGCATGGAGCACTTGGTGTGGTGAAAATATAATGAATAATGTTTTTCTGAAAATAAATAAATTGAAAAAAAAAAAAAAAGACCATTAGAGATGAAAGATGCTCTTATACTTCCAAATAGGGATCTTGAGAACCAGCGTCGGGAGAAAGAGTCCAGAATTTTAAAACCAAACAAACAGTGATTTATGTAGGTGAGCTCAGAAAAGGAGTTTCAGGAAAGGTAAAGGAATTCCCTCTGTGATGAAATACCATATGGATATGTTTTAAGGGCTAGAAGAGTTCTGGAGGAAAGAGATGGAAAGATATTACCTAGGAGGGTGATAGTATTATTTAAGAAATAATGAACTCAAGGGATGAAGGGAAACAGTATCTCTCAAGAAAGGGTGATCTGTTCACAGCCTGGATGATAACTGGAGCCAAATGAAATTACTGAGAAGAGTTTAGCAGACAATAGGCCCACATTAATTGACAAAATTGAGTGGCGTCCTGGAGTCATCACACGGTTGAGGATCGAGGTTTAGTAAGGAAGAGGGACCACAGAAGGCAGGCAGGACATACAGAACCAGCAGGAAATGACAAGGACAGAACAGACCGAGACCATTCAAAGGGTTTATTAGGCACTTGTCTCATATTCAGAGCTGGCAAGTACGTTGAGCAGATCCCAGCAAATTCTATAAGAAGCCAGATACGGCCTACCACTGACTGATTCTCTGATGATGATTTAGGCTTGGGTAAATGAGAATGAAAGAGGAAAGAGATGAGTCCTAGGAAATATCTTTGAGATTGAATTTTGCAGCAAGTGCTCTGCTGCCCACAAATGTGTTCCCTTTCAGTGACTCTGGAGTGGAAACACCCCTGCGAGGCTTCAGCAGCATCCACTAGGACTAAGCCTAACAGAGACCTGAGGCTTGGAAATGCTTCCATCTTCAGGTTCCACTGTGGGCTCTGCCCAGGGTAGATATGTTGCTGCTTTTCTTACCTCTTTCTGGAGAAGAACTATTCTGGGAAGTGGTACAGGACCTAATGAAGTGGACCCGGCAGGCTCCAGGTGGTGCTTGCATGCTGTAATAAGCTGGTGTCAAGAGCTGGCAAAAAGGGAACTGTCATTTCCTTTACAGTGCAAGGCGTGTCCCAGCAAACTGAGAGACCTGGGTCCACAACATCATGGGAAGAGCAAACCAACCAGTGGCCACTCAAAAGCATTACTATTGGCCAAGTGTCCTGGAGGCCAAGCCTGTCACAGGCATGGTACAGAAGCTCAGACTATGAGGTTCTGGTCCAAGATGGCAACACTGACTCTGAACACACCTCCTCCAGAGAACACACCAAGTTACACCTATTTATAGAAGAATTCCTCCTGAAGAAGAACTAAGGGCTGACTGAACAGCCTCTGGGTGACAAAAGACAGAATGGCAAAAGAGATGAGTAAGAGACCAGTAAGGAAGGGAGCCCCCAACCACCACGCTGTGAATGGCACTGGGGAAGGAAAATACTGAAGACCTGGAAGAAATTCTTCACAATTGGGCACAGAAAAAAGCCATGGTTTAAGAGAGTGACTAGTATCTAAAAGAGCCAGCCCTTGAATGCCACCAAATGGTGGAAAAGCTTTGGGAACACACTCTGAGTCAGAGGGATTGGAGAACAACACGGTTTACACCCCAACCTTAAAAGCATAGCCCAGATCAGGGTCCAGTCTCCATAGCTGGCTTGGCCAGCTCAGCAAGCCCCAGGTTCCCTAGGCAAACACCAGCTTCAGATGGTGGGGCACAGAAAAAAAAAAAAAAAAAAGCCATAGTTTAAAAGATCAATTGGCCTATTAGAATGGCAGCTCTAAAACTGCCAAATGGTAGGGGTAGCTGCTGGGGTGCTCTGAAGGTGGGAGCACACACCTTGAAAACACAGAATGATGCATGGTCCCGGTGGCCTACTGGCCTGCTGCCTTGGTGAGCCCTAAACCTCTGACTAACACCAGTACCATCCGGCCCACCAAGGCAGCCAAAGGAATGCCCCTGGTTAGCACTACAGCTCTAGCCCATTCCAAGGTCACAGGCAGAAAGCACTCCAGTGTAGAGTGCTCCAGAACCTTTTGGCTAACATCTGCTTGAGATCCAACTGCCCTGCCAGGTTGCCCCCAGCATGTAGTACACCAGGAACCCCCAGCCCATGCCTGTATCAGTTCCAGTTATCCTATATACAGAGCACCCCCAAAACACTCTTGTCCACACTGGCCTTGGCTCCAGTTGCCTAGCCAGGGAACCCCCTGCACTGAGTACCCAAAGACACCACAGCCTGTACCTAATTCAGCTACAGCTGTCCTGCCAGGATACAGTTCATGTAGACAGCTCAGGGGCCACACCATTCCATGCCCAGTTTAGTTTTCATTGCCCTGCCAGGATGCTCCCTGCAAGAATGCCCCAGAACCTGCTGCCTTATACCCTGCCTCAACGCCATCTACCCCTTCAATGCATCCTCTGTTCCAAGAATCCTGAAACATCCCAGTTTATATTCACTTCAGCTAGCCTACCAATGTGCCCTCTGTGCTAAGAGCCTCAGGTCACCCTGGCTTGCACCCACTTTAGTTTCAGCTATCCTGTCAGGGCACTCTCTATGTAGACAACTCAGAACTCCTAGCAAGCACACTGCCTTAGCTCCAGCGACCCTTCCAAGGCATGCCTTGTACACAATGCCTTAAGACACCATAGGTTGCACTACCCATTTCAGCTTTAGCTATCTTGCCAGGGTGCCCTCAGTGCATAATATCCCAGGACACCCTGGCCTGCATCCACTTCAGCTAGCTATCCAGACAGGATGCCTGCTACGTGGAAAGCACTGGAACCCAGAGCCCATGCCAGTCACAGCTCAAGCCAACCAGCAAAGGTCACCAAGCACACACAGTCTACCCAGTGGATGACCATACAAGATGATTCCTTCAAATTAAGAAGAAGTAACTGCTTCACTAATCCATAGAAATAAACACAGGAAATTAAGGAAAATAGGGAAATGGAGGAATATGCTCCAAAATAAAGAACAGGACAAGACCTCAGAAAAGAACTAAGTGAAAGAGAGATAAGCAATATGCTTGATAAAGATTTTAAAGTAGTGAACATAAAAATGCTCACTGGGCTGGAGAGAAGAGTAGAAGAATTCAGTGAGGCCTTCAATAAAGAGATTGAAAATATAAAAAAGAATCAGAATTGAACACAATAACTAAAAAACACAGTAGAGGGAATCAACAGGTTATTGGATGCAGAAAAATATCAGTGATCTGGAAGATGGTGTAAAGGAAAGCAAACAAACTGAATAGCAAAGGAGGAAAGAATTAAAAAACCCACAGGTTAAGGGAATCTCACAATCAAGCAAACAAACATTTGCATTATAGGGGTCTCTGCAGAAGGGAGAGAAAAAGAGGTAGAAAACTTAGTTGAAGAAATAATAGCTGAAAACTTTCCTAACCTGGGGAAGGAAACAGACATCCAGGTCCAAGAACCATACAACATTTCAGGTAAGATGAACTCGAGGTCCACACCATGATACATAATTAAAATATCAAAGGTAAAGAGAATTTTAAAAGCAAGAGAGAAGCAAAAAGTTATCTACAAAGGAAAACCTGTAAGATTATCGGCTGATTTTCTTTCAGCAGACATTTTACAGGCCAGAATGGAGTGACATGATCTATTCAAAGCGCTGAAAGGAAAAAGGCTACAACATAAAATACTCTATCTGGCAAGGTTAGGATTCAGATTTGAAGGAGAGAGAGTTTCCCAGACAAACAAAAGATAGAGGAGTTTATTACCACTAAGTAAGCCTCACTGGAAATGTTAAAGGGACTTCTTTAAGTGGAAAAGAAATGATCAGATAAGATGTAATAAAATATGAATAAAAAGATATAAAATACAACAGGATATAAATACAATATGGAGAAGGAAGTAAAAAGGGAAGAGAAGGGATCAAAAAAAGTTTTTTAAAGAATGTGTCTGAACTTAAATGATCATCAGATTAAAATAGACTTATTTACTTAGAATGTTTATTTCAACTTCTTGGTAACCACAAATCCAAAACCTGTAATAGATACACACACACACAAAAGAAGCGAAGCATAACACTATAAACTCATCAATCACAAAGAAGAACAAGAGGAGAAACAGAGAAGAGCTAGAAAACAACCGGAAAACAAATAACAAAGTAGCAATAAGTAAACATCTGTCAATTACTTTAAATGTAAATGACGTAAATGCTCCAATAAAAAGGCACTGTGTTG
This sequence comes from Neogale vison, assembly GCF_020171115.1. Classification (NCBI taxonomy): domain Eukaryota; kingdom Metazoa; phylum Chordata; class Mammalia; order Carnivora; family Mustelidae; genus Neogale; species Neogale vison. The sequence continues at coordinate 112,616,503 of NC_058095.1, read as the reverse complement.
CACAATGGGTAAAAAATCAAGACCATCTATACGCTGCCTACAAAAGACTCACCTCAGACCTAAAGACATATAGAGTTAAAGTGAAGGGGATGGAAAAACATTTACCATGCAAATCAAAGCAAAAAAAAAAAAAAAAACAAAAAAAAAAAAACATAAAAACACCAAAAAAATGAGGCAGCAATACTTAGACAATAGCCTTTAAAACAAAGACTTTAACAAGAGACAAGGGCATTCCATAATGATAAAGGGATCCATGCAACAAGAAGATATAACAATTGTAAATATCTACACACCTAACACAGGAGCACTTAAATATATTAAGCAAATGTTAGTGAACATAAAGAGAAACTGATGGTAATACAATAGTAGTGGGGGACTTTAACATTCTACTCACATCAATGGATAGATTATGTAGGCAGAAAAATCAATAAAGACCAGTGTCTCTGAACAGCACATAAGACCAGATGGACATAACAGTTATATACAAAATATTCACCCCTGAACAAGAGAATACATATTTTTTCTTTAAAAAAAAAAAATTTGAGAGAGCACACATGCACGCTTATGAATGGGGGGAGGGGCAAAGGGAGAGACTCCCCAATAAGCAGGGAGTCTGATGCAGGGCTCAATCCCTGGACTCTGGGATCATGACCTGAGCCAAAGACAGATGCTTAACCCACTGAGGTACCCAGGAGCCCCATATGCATTCAAGTGCACATGCAACCATTCTCCAAAATAGATCGTATGTTAGGTCATTAAGTCTCAACAAATTTAAGATTAAAATCATACTATGTATCTTTTCTGACCACATTGGTATGAAATTGGGAATAAATCACAAGAAAAACACTGGGAAAAAACAAACATATGGAAGCTAAACAACATGATACTAAACAATACATGGGTCTGCAAAGCAATCAAAGAAGAAATAAAAAATTACATGAAGACAAATGAAAATGAATACACAATAGTCCAAAATCTTTGGAATGCAATGAAAACAGTTCTAAAAGGGAAACATCGTATACAGGCTGGCCTCAAGAAACTGGAAAAAGCTCAAATAAACAATTTAACCTTACATCTCAAGAAATTAGAAAAAAGGAAGAACAAAGCCCAAGATGAGGTGAAGATCAGGGCATAAATAAATAACATAGAGACTAGAATGAATGAATGAATGAAACCAAGAGCTGGCTTTTTAAAAAAGATAAACAAAACTGATAAACCCTTAGTCAGACTCATCAAGAAAAAAAAGAGTAGGACCCAAATAAATGAAATATGAAGAGACAGACCTGACACCACAGATATAAAAAGGTGATTAAGAGAATACTATGGAAAATTATATGCCAATAAATTGGACAACCTAGAAAAAAATGGATAATTTCTAGAAACAAAATAATAGTCTTTCAAGAACAAATCAATAAGAAATAGAAAATGTGAACAGACTGATGACTAGTAACAAAAATTGAATTGGGAGTCAAGAAACTACCAAAACAAGAGGTCTAGGAGCAGATGGATTCACAGATGAATTCTGCCAAATATTTAAATAAGAGTTAATACATATTCTCCTCAAACTATTCCACAAAAATAGAAAGGAAAGCTTCCAAATGTATTCTATGAGGTCAGCATTGCCCTGGTATCCAAACCAGACAGACACCACAAGAAAAGAAGGCCAGTATCCTTCGTGGACATAGATACAAAATCCTCAACAAAGTATTAGCAAAACATATTCAACAATACATTAAAGAAGCATTGGTGACAATCAAGTGGGGTTTACTTTGGGGATGCAAGAATGTTTCAATATTCACAAATCAATCAACCACATCAACAAAACAAAAAATAAAATTATAGGATCATTTAGTAGAAGGAAAAAAACATTTGACAAAATTCAGCACCCATTCATGATAAAAATTCTCAACAAAGTGGGTTTAGAAGGAACATACCTCAACATAACAAAGGGCGTATATGAAAAACCCATCTGTGGGGCATCTGGGTAGCTCAGTTGGTTAAGTGTCTGACTCATGAGATACAGCCCCAAGTCAGGCTCTTTGCTCAGTGGGGTGGCTGCTTGAGATTCTCCTCCTCTATCCCTTCTCCTTGCTTCTCTCTCAAATTAAATAAAGCTTAACAACAACAAAGAAAAAGAAAAAAAAAAGCCTATAGCTAACATTATACTAAATGTATAATTTAGTATACATTTATACTAAATTTATACTAAAAACAAGAGTTTTTTCCCTGTAAGATCAGGAGCAAGAAAAGGATGTCCACTTTCACCACTTTTATTCATCACAGTCCTAGGCATAGCAGTCAGTGAAGAAAAAGAAATGGGCATCATATTTGTGAATAAGAAGTTAAACTGTCACTATTTACAGATGACATACTACTATACATAGAAAATCCTAAAGACTCCACCAAACACTACCAGAAGTAATAAATTCAGTAAAGTGAGAGGATACAAAAGTAATAACCAGGAATCAACAGCATTTCTATACATTAGTAATGAAGTTGCAAAAGGGGAAATTAAGAAAACTCCATTTATAATTGTGCCAAAAAGAATAAAATACCTAGGAATAAACTCAATCAAGGAGGTGAAATACCTATACTCTGAAAACTATAGAACATTGATGGAAGAAACTAACGATAAAAACAAATGGAAATATATTCCATGTTCATGATTTAGGAAAATATTTTTTAAACGTTCATAAAACCCAGCATACTCTGCATATTCAGTGCAACCTCCATCAGAATATCAATAGCATTTTTCACAAAACTAGAACAAATACTCATTAATGTGTGTGGAACCACAGAAGATCTTGGATAGCCAAAAAAGTCTTAAAAAAGAAAAAGCTAGAGATTTTATAATTCCACATTTCAGGATATACAACAAACCTGTAGTTTTCAAAATTGTAGAGAGCTCCCAAATAAACCTAAACTTATATGGTAAATTAATCTCTGACAGTGGAGGCATGAATACACAGTGAAGAAAATAGTCTCTTCAATAAATGATTTGGGAAAACTGGACTACTTTCTAATACCATACACAAAAATAAACTCACAATGAATTAAAGACCTAAATGTGAGATCTGAAACCTAAAATGTAAAAATCCTAGAAGAAAAGACTGGCAGTAATTTCTCAGTGTTAACAACATTTTTATCCTACAGCAAGTGAAACAAAAGCAAAAATAAAATATTGGGATTGGCAGACAGACTCTCCACAGCTAAATGTGGAGAGGTTACCACATTGAAGAGGCTAGGAAAGATAGAGACATGGTGGGGAGCAAAATGGACCCATGATACTGTATGCAGGAGGATGGAGGGACATTGTGCGTGTGGATAGAGGAGAGAAAAGGATGATTAAACTAGGCATCCAGGCACAGGGAACTTGCACAGGAAAGATCAATCCCTGTTACATGGCTTTGGAAACCAGAGGGGCAAGAAATTTCATGAGTTGTTACAATCAGAAGGACTTAACACCTGGAACTTTAAAAGTCTACAGGCTCCTCTCTGGGAGAGCCAGGAAAGTGAGAGGAAACGGAGTCCATGCCCTAGAAGAGGCAACACAAAAACAGCCCTGCAGACACAGAGCGCAGAAGCCGCAGTCTGGAAGATGCCTGCGGTATACGAGAGCGAGACTGTTGGCTAGTCTCAGAGCATGTGCTGGAGGGGCAGGATCACTGGGAGACTCCTCCAGCAATACAAGAGCTGGAAAGTACTACTGCCTTCCCCCTGCTGCCTTCCCCCTGCTTCCCAGTACACAGACACCTGTGGAAACCAGTAGTGTGCCAAACTCTCCACCTAGCTTGCCAGCAGGGCATCCCACCCCTTGTTCTCCTGTGGACATGCCCCTTCTAGCCGGGCCTCTGCTCCAGGTCTCCTTCCACAAGCAGACTCGAGCATACCTAGTTAATATGGCTTTCCCTGCCCCTGCTGTTTCTGCTAATCAGGTCTCAGCCCTGAAGCAGGGGTTTTATAGAGCAGGTCCAGGTCCCTTCCCACAGTACACGCATGCACTTGCCCACACCCCATGCTCCACCCCTGAATTATCCTGCAGACATGCCCCTTACAATATGCCCTCCGTCAGAGCCCATTCAAAACATGCCACAAGCCTGGCAGTGTACAAGCACTCCCGATGGGCCTGCACCACACCAAAGGGACTCCTGCCCAGGGGACAGAGGAAGGTAACTACACACAGCAGTCCAGCTACAGGTAGCAGTGGGCTGGGGGCAGATATCTGGTATGAGATTTATTATGAGATCCAGGTATGAGCCCCGCCCACCAGTGAAAGCTTGTAAGGAAAAGCATCCTGCAGTTTGGTGCTACTGCCTCTCTAGCAAATGCCTTGTCTGACAACTCAAGTTCAGGACAGGTCCAGACTGGCCCACTAACAACAGAGGGACCAAACCCTGTTCACAACAGTCAAAGACAACCATTGAAGGTGACTGGACTGAGGCATAATGCGGCTCAGGCACAACAGCAAAGCACACACAACACACATAGGAGACACCCCTGAAGTTCCACGTTCTGGTAAAGAGGGGCCACTGCATTTCAAGGCACTACAAGACATCTTCATAAGGCCACTACTTTCAAGAGGAGTAGATGTAGCTGACATTTCTAACACACAAAACAGACACAGAGAGACAAAATGAGGCAGAGGAATATGCCCTAAATGAAAGAACAAAACCACAGCAAGAGAGCTCAACGAAACAGAGATAAGTAACGTGCCCCATAAAGAATTTAAAGTAAAGGTCATAAATATATTCATTGGACTGAAGAAAAGAGTGGAGGACTTCAGTGAGACCCTTAAGAAAGAGACAAAACATAAAGAACCAATCAGAGATGAATAACTCTATAACTGAAATTAAAAATACACTAGATGGGCAGTGCCTGGGTGGCTCAGTTAAGCATCTGAATCTTTTTTTTTTTTTAAAGATTTTATTTATTTATTTGACAGAAATCACAAGTAGTCAGAGAGGCAGGCAGAGAGAGAGAGGAAAGCAGGCTCCCCACTGAGCAGAGAGCCCGATGCGGGAGTCGAGCCCAGGACCCTGAGATCATGACCCGAGCCGAAGGCAGCGGCTTAACCCACTGAGCCACCCAGGCGCCCAAGCATCTGAATCTTGATTTCAGCTCAGGTCATGATCTTAGGGTTGTGAGACCGAGCCCCATGTTGGAGTCCATGCTGGGTGTGGAGCCTGCTTAAGATTTGCACTCCTCCTCCCTCTGCCCCTCCCCACTACTCTCCCTCTCCCCCACTTTTTTTTTTTTTTAAGATTTTATTTATTGACAGAGATCACAAGTAGGCAGAGAGGCAGGCAGGGAGTGAGGAAGGGAAGCAGGCTCCCTGCTGAGCAGAGAGCCCGATGTGGGGCTTGATCCCAGAAACCTGGGATCACGACCTGAGCCGAAGGTAGAGGCTTTAACCCACTGAGCCACCCAGGTGCTCCCCTCTCCCCATCTTAAGGAAAAAAAACAGGGCGCCTGGGTGGCTCAGTGGGTTAAGCCGCTGCCTTCGGCTCAGGTCATGAGCCCAGGGTCCTGGGATCGAGTCCCGCATCGGGCTCTCTGCTCAGCAGGGAGCCTGCTTCCTTCTCTCTCTCTCTCTCTCTCTCTCTGCCTCTCTGCCTACTTGTGATCTCTGTCTGTCAAATAAATAAATAAAATCTTTAAAAAAAAAAACAAACAAAATATTAAATAGTACACAAGAAGCAGAAGAATGGATCAGCAACCTGAAGGACAGCGTAATAAAAAGCAATCAAGTTGAACAGGAGAGAGAGAAAAAAAGCAAATGAAAACGGACTTACAGAACCCAGCAACACCATCAAGCATAATAACATTTGCAGTATATGGATCCCAGAAGACGAAAAGAAAGAAAAGTGGGCAGAAAAGCTATATGAAGAAATAATAGCTGAAAACTTCTCAAATCTCAGGAAGGAAACAAATCCAGATTCGGAAGGCAAAGAGAAAAAAGTCTAGAAGCAGACAGCTCCACAGATGAATTCTACCAAATATTTAAAGAGTTAATACCTATTCTTATCAAACTATTTCCAAAAAGCAGAGGAGGATGGAGAGCTTTCAAATTCATTCTAGGAGGGCAGAATTACCCTGATACTAAAGCCAAAAAAAGACACTACAAAAAAAAGAGAACTACAGGCCATTATTCCTGATGAACATAGATGCAAAAATCCTCAACAAAAGGTTAGCAAAGCAAATCCACTAATACATTAAAAAAAAAAATCCTTCACCCTGGCAGGGGGAAAAGCATTCACCGTGATCTAGTGGATTTATTCCTGGGATACAAGGTGCTTCAATATTCTCAAATCAACCAATATGATAATCAAAGAAAGGATAAAAATATTACCATCTTCAATAGATGCAAAAAAGCACTTGACAAAGTCCAACATCCATTCATGATAAAAGCCTTCAACACAGTAAGTTCAGAGGGAACATACCCCACTGTAATAAAGGCCATATATGAAAAACCCATAGCTAACACCATACTCAATGGTAAAAAACTGAGAGCTTTTCCCATAAGATCAGGAACAAGAAAAGAGTATCTGCTCTCACTACTTTTATTAAGCATAGTACTGGGAAGTCCTAGCCACAGTGATCACGTGAGAAAGAGAAATAAAAGACATCCAAATGGGTAAGGACTTGCAGATAACATAGTACTTTATATAAGATATCCTAAAAACTAAAAACAAACCTACCAGCAAAGTGATAAATGAAATAAGTAAAACTGTAAGATACAAAATCAGTATATATACCTTGCATTTCTATACACAAATAATGAAACAGCAGAAAGAGAAATTGAGAAAACAGTCCCATTTACAGTTGTGCCAAAAATAATAAAATACCTAGGAATAAATTTAATCAAGGAGGTGAAAGACCTGTAATCTGAAAAGTATGAAAGTAATTGAGATGATGTAGATGGAAAGACATCCCATGGGTTGGAATAAAATATTAAAATGTCCATACTATACAAAGCAATCAACAGTCTTAATTCGATCTCTATAAAGTAGCAATAGTATTTTTCACTAGAGCAAAGAATCTTAAAATTTGTATGGGACCACAAAATGATCCTGAATAGTGATAGCAACTTGAGGTATCACAATCCCAGATTTTAACAGTACTGCAAAGCTGTAGTAATCAAAGCAGTGTGGTACCAGCACAAAAATAGACACATAGATCAATGAAACAGAATAGAGATCCCAGAAATAAACTCACAGTTATATGGTCAGTTAATCTTTGACAAAGCAAGAAACAATATCCAATGGGAAAAAGACAGTCTCTTCAACAAATGGTGTTGGGAAAACATTAGAGCTACATGCAAAAGAATGGAACCAGACAACTTTCTTATACCATGCACAAAAATAAGCTCAAAATGGATTAAATACCTGAGATCTGATGCCCTAAAAATCCTAGAAGAGAGAACAGATACTAATTGCTCTGGCACCAGCTGTAACATTTTTCTAGATAGGTCTCCCGAGGCAAGGGAAACAAAAAGAAAAATAAACTAAAAGTAAACTATTGGTATTTTATCAAAATAAAAAGCTTCTGCATAGTGAAGGAAACAACAAAACTAAAAGGCAACGTATTGAATGGGAGGAGATATTTGCCAATGACATATCTGATAAAAGGTCAGTATCCAAAATATATAAAGAACTGTTAGAGTTAACACCAAAAAACCCAAATAATCCAATTAAAAATGGGCAGATGCAATAAACAGATATTACTCCAAGGAAAACTTTAAGAGGGCCAGTAAACACATGTAAAGTCGCTCAACATCACTAATCATGATGGAAATGCAAATCAAAAGTACATTGAGATATTACCTCACACCTGTAGAATGGCTAAAATCAAAAACATAAGAAGCAACAAGTGTTGGTGAGGATGTGAAGAAAAAGGAGCCCTCTTCACTGTTGGTCTGAATGCAAATTGGTGTGGGCACTGTTGAAAACAGTATGGAGGGTTCTCAAAAGTAAAAAGGAACTACCCTATGATCCAATAATCGTGCTACTGGGTATTTACCCCCAAAACAGAAGAACACTAATTCAAAGGGATACAGGAAACCCCCTGTTTATTGCAGTATTATTTATATTAGTCAAGATATAGAAGCTGCCCAGGTGTCCATCACGAGATGAATGGATAAAAACTGGTACATACACCCACACACATATATAATAGAATATTATTCAGCCATAAAAAATGAAATTTTGCCATTTGCAGCAACATGGTTGAAGCTAGAGAGTATACTACTAAGAAAAATGAGTCAGACAAAGACAAACACCATATAATTTCATTCATATGTGGAATTCAAGAAGCAAAACAAATGAGCAAAGGGAAGAGACACAGACGAACTCAGAAACAGACTCTTAACATAGAGAACAAAGTGATGGTAACAGAGGAGAGTGATGGTGGGATGGGAAATAGGTGACGGGGATTAAGGAGCAATGAGCACTGGGTGATGTATGGAAGTGCTGAATCACTATACTGCACACCTGAAACTGATCTAACACTGGAATTAACAATTTTAAAAAGTGAGATAAAATACTAATTAATTAAAACAAAAACCGAAGTAGTATATATGCAACACCGATTCCCTCTTTCCGTGTTTTCACTTAGTGCCTACAAATTGAAATTATGCAATATTTTTCACAAGAGATCCATCCTTACGACTGGTTAAGGGGAGGGGAATACAGAGAGAACGTGGAACTAACTCATTTCCCAAGCCAGACTTTTGTGGCATTTCATTTCAGTTAAGACTGTTTTTCTTTTCAGCCATTGGATAAGTATCTATACATATATAATATATACATATATTACATGCCTACTGTATGCCAAGTAATGCTAACTTGGAGTCCAGAATGGCAAAAGGTATGTGCTTACCCTGGGGTCAACAGGCTGTTCTTTTCTGAAAGGTCTGTAAGAAAACTCAGAGGAAATGTCAGTAGCTGAAGCTGGAGAAGTAGGTAGATCATGAGGAGGAGTTTGGGTTTTATCTGGAAAGCTCAAGTACTGAAAAGTGTTCAGTGCAGGAGTTCTGTGAGTGACTCCGCACGTTAGGAGCACATGAAACTGGAGGCAGGGATGCCAGGTTGGAGTCTCCTGCAAATAGTCTATTATTTTTCATGATAAGGGCTCCAAACCAGGTCGGTGGTGTGCAGAGTGCAAAGCATAGGAGACATTTAGGAGGCGGAACTGAGAAAACATCTGGTGAGCTGGGGGATGAGGTCAGTGCTGGGGATGAGTAAGTGCCCTGGCGAATAGGAAAACAGAGAAAGAGGCAAGTGTGAGAGACGATGCATCCAGTTCTGGAAATGCTGAATTTTAGTTTTCTGTGACATCTTGTCAAGATATTTTGGAGAAAATGGAATGTAGAGGTTTTTGAACTTAGAAGCAAGGCCTGACAGCTCTTTTTATGGGCCATTTCTCAGGTTTGTGTTTACAGCCAGCAACCCTGATGTCTCCGTCTGGGACAAAGAAAGACTTGCTTACTATTTTCTGTAAAAGAAGTGGATTCCCCAAGCTCAGTGTTCCTCTCGTGTCACATAACCCATTGCATGTGTTTCCATCTGGGCACCTCTGGGAATGATGAGCTTGGAAGACCCACGAGGATAAATCTGGTGAAGCTGGGATGGCTGTTTGGCCGCACACGGTAAAACCTCAAGTGGACACTGGCCAACACTTTCTCTGAGAACAACCTATTATACTAGTGACAAATTGACCATAATATTAAGCACTAAGAGAGCACATTTCAAGAATATGATTTCAAGTATATCAGAGGATATAACCAGTGTATGCTTCATCTCTTAATTATGGACAAAACATGAAGTTTATGTCTTAGCTTATAAATTTCATATTCCCTACCCAGGATGTTCCAACTTCTCTATTGAGTAATCTGGGACACTTTCTCACTGAGACACTGGTCATAAGTAATAAAGTAACAAAGGCTTTGCCCCTTTCTTTAAAACATCACTGCCCTTATTAATCCTTCTCATCCCAAATCTCTGGAAAGTGGAAGAAACTTTATCAGAATGGGAAAGTTTTATCATTAGAAACATAAAATTCAGGGCACCTGGGTGGCTCAGGTGGTTAAGCAACTGCCTTCAGCTCAGGTCATGATCCCAGAGTTCTGGGATCAAGTCCCATATCGGGCTCCCAGCTCCATGGGGAGTCTGCCTGTCCCTCTGACCTTCTCCCCTCTCATGCTCTCTCTCTCTCAAAGAAATAAAATCTTAAAAATGAAAGAAACATAGAATTATGAAGACTCTTTATCTTTTATCATGTTAAAATCCTTTACCCTGATGATGTAATAAGCCCTGAAGAATTGTGTGTCTTCCAGATGTTCTGGAGAAGGTGCTTTAGTTGCCTGGATATTGCAAACTGGCTGTGGATAAGAGGAGATGGGATTGCGAGGACGTTATTAAGGACAAACTGTTAATGGTGTATCAAGTGTACAGAAGGAAGGAACATTAGGATGAGGATCAAAACTATCTTCACAGTGAAAGGGGAACCCTCCTACACTGTTGGTGGGAATGCAAGCTGGTGCAACCACTCTGGAAAACAGCATGGAGGTTCCTCAAAATGTTGAAAATAGAACTGCCCTATGACCCAGCAATTGCACTACTGGGAATTTACCCTAAAGATACAAACGTAGTGATCCAAAGGGGCACGTGCACCCGAATGTTTATAGCAGCAATGTCCACAATAGCCAAACTATGGAAAGAACCTAGATGTCCATCAACAGATGAATGGATAAAGAAGATGTGGTATATATACACAATGGAATACTATGCAGCCATCAAAAGAAACGAAATCTTGCCATTTGCGACAACATGGATGGAACTAGAGCGTATCATGCTTAGCGAAATAAGTCAAGCGGAGAAAGACAAATATCATATGATCTCCCTGATATGAGGAAGTGGTGATGCAACTTGGGGGCTTAAGTGGGTAGGAGAAGAATCCATGAAACAAGACGGGATAGGGAGGGAGACAAACCATAAGTGACTCTTAATCTCACGAAACAAACTGTGGGTTGCTGGGGGGAGGGGGGTTGGGAGAAGGGGGGTAGGGTTATGGACATTGGGGAGGGTATGTGCTTTTGGGTAAATTGGAAGGGGAGATGAACCATGAGAGACTATGGACTCTGAAAAACAATCTGAGGGGTTTGAAGTGGCGGGGGGGTGGGAGATTGGGGTACCAGGTGGTGGGTATTATAGAGGGCACAGCTTGCATGGAGCACTGGGTGTGTTGAAAAAATAATGAATACTGTTTTTCTGAAAATAAATAAATTGGAAAAAAAAAAAAAAGAAACATATGTACCCCAATGTTCATAGCAGCAATGGTCACAATCACCAAAGTGTGGAAAGAGCCAAGATGCCCTTCAGCAGATGAATGGATAAAGAAGATATGGCCCATATGTACAATGGAATATTACACCTCCATCAGAAAGGATGAATTCCTAACTTTTGTATCAACATGGATGGGACTGGAGGAGATTATGCTGAGTGAAATAAGTCAAGCAGAGAAAGTCAGTTATCATATGGTTTCACTTACTGTGCATCAGAAGGAAGAACATGGAGGACATTAGGAGAAGCAAAGGAAAAGTGAATTGGGGGAAATCAGAGGGGGAGATGAACCATGAGAGACTGTGGACTCTGAGAAACAAACTGAGGGTCTTGGAAGGGAAAGCGGTGGGGGGATGGGTGAGCCAGGTAGTGGGTCAAGGAGGGCGCCTGGGTGGCTCAGTGGTTTAAAGCCTCTGCCTTCGGCTCAGGTCATGATCCCAGGGTCATGGGATCGAACCCCTCATCAGGCTCTCTGCTCGGCAGGGAGCCTGCTTCTTCCTCTCTCTCTCTCTCTGCCTGCCTCTCTGCCTACTTGTGATCTCTGTCTGTCAAATAAATAAATAAAATCTTTAAAAAAAAAAAAAACCTATCTTCACAGTGAGATCGATAGGATTATAAAATAATAATCTAAAGGAAGTGGTGGGAACACCGTTCACTTGATATAGTAAAAGGCACTCCAGGCTAGAAAATGCTTGATAGGTAACAATTCTGCACTTGGCAAGAGGATGAACAGGATTATCTAACAAATCTTTTCTCAGTCCACTTTTTAACTCTAATTTCTGTGAACCTGGAATCATTAAAGAGCTGGAAGAAGAGGTTTTCAATAACTGGAAACTAGATATCACAGACTTTTTCAAAGACTTCTTAAGAGTCAGCTACCTGAAGGCAGAAATTTCCCCTCTAAGAGTCCTTATCAGTTACTTTGAGCAATGACCAAATGATCCATTTCCATAGAAAAGCTCTTTATCAGAAATTTACTGACCTAGAATTGTCTTTGTTATTTTATTTTTGTTTCTTTCCACCCACCAAGCCCCTAAGAACCAAGAACATGGCTTCCCCAGCTTCATCGACTCCTGTTATTCCTTTTGCTTCATTATTCCCGTGACTTCCTTAACTTTAGTGCTATTGCCTGTCAACTACAAAGCTGCATGAATATGTAGTATATGCCCCGAGTCTACTGCTTTCGCATCTCAAAGCTCAGCTTTCTCATCAGTCACCCCATTAACTGTCCTTTAAAAGATTTTTAGAGACTGTGCTTTCTCAGTCTTTTACCATGTGTGATATTTGACATCATTGACATCAGCCCCTCCTAAATCATCTGTCTCATTTGCTCCTGTTACATAAAAGGTCCTGGGCTTTTTCCTCCCAAATTTTGTTTAGTTTTCACTGGCTTTTTAATTCCCTCTGCTGGCCCAGGACACATGGAGAAGGTTACTTTGTTCTTCCTCTTATACTCCAACTTTGGTACTTGCCAGAATTCACTCACCACTCTTCTCTATTGCCTTTTACCAGAGATGTTTCATTCTCACGGGTTCAACTATCATCATGCTTAGCTCTCTGCCTTCTGTTCCTTATCATCAGCTGACCACTGGGCTTGTCTACTTGAACTTAACCTCTGCCCAGTTTGAGTTCAGGGTGAGAAATGACCACGAGGTGGCACAAGACATACCCCATACTTGAGTGTTGGCCTTGACTCTTCAACTAACAACTGCTTGACCTTGGGCAAGTTACTCAACCTTCTGAAGCCTTAGTTCACTTGTCTACAAAGGAGGGTGCTAGGTGGAGCCAGTCATCTCTGGATAATGTTCCGTGAGGCCCTGTCAGCTCTACACAGGTGATGTGGAAAGTTCAAAGAGCAGGTCTTTAGAATTCCCACTCATTTAATGCTTTTCTTCTGTTTTAGATACAGGACTTCCATGTAAAGCTTCATCTAAGGAAACTTCCTCATTAAAAAAAAAAATAAATGTTTGAACCCAGGTCCTGCCTAATGTGGTTCTTTAAAAATTCTCTAAAATTTAATTAATCTCACCTGTCAGGCTACAGCCTCTTCTGACTTTCTCATTTCTATTAGTAGTACCATCCTTCTACTTATAAGGGCTTGAAATATCCATCTTATTTTGATTTATTCTTTTCTACTCCCTAAGGGCATCTAAGGCCTCTCTAGATCTGAGTCCTATCAAGTCTCTGTGAAATGTCTCCTATGGCCCTTGGGAGCCATGCTTCCATTCCCACCCCTGGCACTCCCCATTTCCACCACTGGCACTGTGATACAGTTCTGTTAGTTTCTTGCTTTGACCACTGGGAGAACCTCCTACTAAGTCTCCTCCTCTGGGCTTTTCCTCTTCCAATCCACCTTACATGAGATTATCAGACCAGTTTTCTAAAATGCCACTTTCATTTTGTTAATCTTCAATTTAAACCTTGGATACTTTCTGGTAACCTGTGGGAAAAAGCCAGATCAAGCCTGGCATTTCAGGCTCAATCCTATCAAAACAGCTTATTTCCTGTATCCATTACGTCCAGATATGTTCTTAGACAGCCTCGTCCCTTTTCTTTACCACTTCCAGCTCACATTGTCCACACATTATATCCAAGTCCCGTATCACTCAGAGGCCTTTCTTGCAGGCTGTTTTCAAGTTTTCCCTATCGTCACACATCTCCTATGTCACTTATGAGGCACTTGATCATTTACACAGTTGGGTAGAACTGATTCATCTGCATTTGTTTCTTCAGTAACACCACCAACTCCTTTAGGGAAGTCACTGTTCCCTAGCCAGTGAAGTAGTGTGGCCGAGGGGACCTGTGTTCTCATTCTGTCACCATTATTTATGTTACTTTAGGCTCAGCTCAGCTTCCTCTTATGTAAAACATGGATAAGAAGTCAAGGTTGTTATGAAGGCCAAATGTTCTATGTGAGATCATGCTTTTGAAAACTGCCAACTTTGAGGAAGATACATTTTTATCATCATGATTGACTTGTATTATTCTCAGGTTGACTGGATACCAGTCAGGTACACACTGAATACCTGGGGTACTGAATCCCTGCAAGAACTCTGTACAAGATCTTGACTGTAATTCTATGAAAACATGCATGCAGAAGTGATAACTGTGACAGTGTTCAAATTGTGCATATTTTCTATTTTTCTAAATGTTTGTGGCTGTGTTTGTCTACTGCTATTCTTATTATTTAAAAGAAATAGAGGCCAGTGACATACAGATGACATTTGGAAGAGCTCTATGTAAGCACAGCCAGTAGCTGACTACTTCACTGAATACCATCCTGAGTAGACATCCCCACTCCACACCAAATAGGGATAACTCCACCGAGTGACTGGGGGCCTCTATGGCTACTAGTCCAAGGTGAGTGGGACAGTTGTCAAGATCCCCATAGTTTGGATTCTCTGTGTCACCTCCCATTCTGCCAGCACCACACCACAAGGCCCCTATTCCTTCTCTGCTTTCCTTGTTCCACAGCCTTGCTTTGCTGTTTGCTCTGAAGCCCTACTATCAAACATCACACTGTGTGAAATCAGGGTCCATGTAAACCATAGTCAAGATGCTCTAATTAGCTACTTCAATAGACTTTACCTGCATTTTTTCAAGGTACCAAAAGCAATCATTCAAGTGACATGACAGTCTGCAATAACTGTCAGGCTATTCCTTATAAGACTGCAGCTGTGGTCAGGGAGAGGAAAGAGAATGGAGATGCCTTTCACACTTTTCTTGATGAGCCAGTGACTAAGCCATAGCAGGTGCTCTGTGGCTGACAGATGAAGGAATGATCTTAAATGATGGCCTGGAATAGTGGGGAAAACAATGGGTCTGGACACAGATGACTGGTTCTAATTGCTACTGACTTGCTGTGTACCCCTGTGTCATTATTTCCATTTGTAAAAAGTGAGATTTGAAGCACATGGTATCGGCAGTGTCCTCCTGCTCCAAGCTTCCGTGCCTGTTCTTTGCCCTTACACTTGATGTGTAACTTCCCTTCAGAAAAAGGTAGCCAACTCGGTACAGATGCCTTGTACTTATTTTGGATTTAGTGGTCATATGGACCAGAAAGGAGGAGGAGACAAGATGGCAGAAAAGTAGGAGACTGAAGTATCATTAGGTCCCAGGAGTTCAGCTAGATAGTTCAAACCATTCTAAACACCTACAAACTCAACAGGAGATTAGAAGAAGAGCAGCAATTCTAGGAACAGAAAATCAACCACTTTCCAGAAGGTAGGACGTAAGGAGAAGTAAATCTGAAGCGATGGGAAGATAGACCCTGGGGTTAGGGGCCATCTCCCAGCAAAAGGTAGAGCAGCAGAGCACAGAATGAGAACTTTTTAGAAGTCTGCTGCACTGAGGGAGGTTGCTGCAAAAGCTAAGCAGGGGTGGAACCTTTGCAGGGACAGTGTGGTCTCAGGACCCACAGGGTCACAAAAAGATTAGGGGTGTCTGAGTGTGGCAGAGCTGCCAGGTAGAAGAGCAGGGAAGTTGGCTGCAGAGACAGAGCCGAAGAGTGATTTCTCAGCTCAGGTTTACCTTAAACCGTGATCTGAGGCACAGCTGGACCATGATTCTTCGAGCAGGGACCCCACAGGTGGCAGATCCAGGGAAACTCATCTTCCTCCTCTGGAGGCAGGAATCTGCTGGGTTTGGAGGCTTCAAATGGGGCCATGCACCAGAGATAGAAATGCTCAGTCACAGGCCGGGTGAGCATGGAGTGTGGCTGGAGACCAGGGAGAGGGGAGGGATTGGCTGCTTTTCTCTGAGGGCTCACTGAGGAGTGGGTCCCAGAGCTCTCAGCTCTCTGGGCTGGAGATTGGGAGTTTGCCATCTTCATTCCTGTCCTCTAAAGCTCTACAGAAAGCATTCAGGGAACAGAAGCTCCCAAGAGTGAACCCAAGCAGATTACTTAGCCTGGCCCCTGGCAAGGGTAGTACCATTCTGCAGTCAAATGCTCTACCACTGAGCTATACCCCCGGGTGGTACCATTCTGTCCCAGGCAAAGACATTTGAGACTCACTGCAACAGGCTCCTCCCCCAGAAGACCAGCAAGAACATCTAGCCAAGACCAAGTTCCCCAATGAGAACTGTGGAACTCCAGAGTTAGGGGAAAGCAATACATAGAATTCACGGCTTTTTCCCCATGATCCTTTAGTCTTTCAAAGTTAATTTTTTTTTTCATTTTATTTTTTCTTATTCTATTTTTTAACTTTTTCTCTTTTAATGTTTTTTTAAACTATTTTATCAATACCTTTTTAAGAATCTTAAATTTTCATTGTTATAGTCATATTTTATCACTTCATTGTATTTAAGCTTATTTTTTGTATATATATAGATATTTTTTTCTTTAAAAATTTGGAGTATAATTTCTTCTAATAAGTCAAACTATACCCTAAATCTAGCGCATGGCTTTTTTCTAGTCTCCAGACTGATCACATTCTTTTTTTTTTTCCTTTTTCCAACCAACTTATCAATTCCTTTTTTAGAATCTTTTAAAATTTTCATCTTTACAGTCATATTCTATCCCTTCATCATGTATACCCTTATTTTTGTATATATGTTAAGTTTTTTCTTTAAAATTTTGGGAGGTAGTTTCTTTTAAGAGACCAGAATAAACCCAAAATCAAGTGGGTGGCTCTGTTCTATTCACCAGTTTCACCAGACAGATATATATATACACACACACACACACACAAACACGTATGTATGTGTTTTTTATTTATTTCCCCCTTCTCCCCCAATTTCAGGTCTCCTCTGATTTTGATAGCATATATTTTTCTGGGGTCTTTGCCATTCTGTTCTCTCATTCATTTATTCTTATCTAGATAAAATGACAAGTGAGTTTTTGTGGGAAAACGCACCACAAAAAAAAGAATAAGAGGCAGTACCAGGTTACAGACCTAATCAATACGGACATTAGTAATATGTCAGAACTAGAATTCAGAATGACTATTATCAAGGTGCTAGCTGGACTCAAAAAAAGCATCGAAGATATTAGAGAATCCCTTTCTGTAGAAATAAAATCCCTTTCTGGGGAATAAAAGAACTAAAATCTAACCAAGTTGAAATCAAAAAAGCTATTAATGAGGTGCACTAAAAAACGGAGGCTCTTACTGCTAGGATAAATGAGGAAGAAGAGAGAATTAGTGATATACAAGGTCAAATGACAGAGAATAAAGAAGCTGAGCAGAAGAGAGACAAACAACTACTGGACCATGTGGGAAGATTTTGAGAGATAAGTGATAACATAACCATATTAGAAAAATTGGGATTCCAGAAGAAGAAAGAGACAGGGGGGAAGAAGGTATATTGGAGTAAATTACTATAGAGATTTTTCCTAATATGGCAAAGGGAATAAGCATCAAAATCCAGGAGGCACAGAGAACCCCCCTCAAAATCAATAAAAATAGGTCCATATCCCGTCATCTAATAGTAAAACTTACAAGTCCTAGTGACAAAGAGAAAGTTCTGAAAGCAGCTCAGGACAAGAGGTCTGTAAGATACAACGGCAGAAATATTAGATTGGCAGCAGACTTATCCACAGAGACCTGGCAGGCCAGAAAAGACTGGCATGATCTATTCAGAGCACTAAATGAGAAAACTATGCAGCCAAGAATACTATATCCAGCTAGGCTGTCACTGAAAATAGAAGGAAAATAAAACGTTCCCAGAACAAACAAAAACTAAAAGAAATTGCAAACACCAAACCAGCCCTACGGGAAATATTGAAAGGGGTCTTCTAAGCAAAGAGAGAGCCTAAAAGTAATAGACTAGAAAGGAACAGAAACAACACACAGTAACAGTCTCCTTACAGGCAATACAATGGCACTAAATTCATGTCTTTCAATAGTTACCCTGAATGTAAACAGCCTAAATGCCCCAATCAAAAGACACAGGGTATCAGCATGGATAAAAAAAATAACACCCATTAATATGCTGTCACAAGAAACTCATTTTAGACCCAAAGACACCTCCAGATTTAAAGTGAGGAGGTGTAAAAAAACTTACCATGATAATGGACATCCAAAGAAAGCTGGGGTGGCAATCCTTATATCAGATAAATTAGGTTTTAAGCCAAAGACTATAATAAGAGATGAGGAAGGACACTATATCATACTTAAAGGGTCTGTCTTACAAGAAGATCTAATAATTTTAAATATCTATGCCCCTAACATGTGAGCAGCCAGTTATATAAATCAATTAATAATAAAATCAGGCAAGCACCTCAGGATGGCCCGCACTATGGAACCAGTGGCAAAGAAGATCTTTAAAGGAGCTTTAGTAGCTGAACTCTTGGGCGTTTTTGGAGCATATTTTTTATTTAATAAGATGAACACAAGCCAAGATTTCAGGCAAACGATGAGCAAGAAATTTCCCTTCATCTTGGAAGTTTATTACAAATCCACTGAAAAGTCCGGGATGTATGGAGTCAGAGAGCAAGATCAAGAAAAATGGTTGAATAGCAAAAATTAGGACCAGTCATCGCGTTCAGCCTCCCATCTAAGCTGTTTGTGACCTTTGTGGGGGAAAAGAAAGATGAGCACACCACATTGTGGACTCCTGGCCCCACAGAAGAAGACAGAAACTTCTGGTCTGCCATGGCTCACAGTCATTTCCCATCTATTTTACAAATCCCTGCTTTTGTTTGTTGCTTTCCTTTCGCATTTATTGTTAAAATTACTGTTT
The DNA here is from genome assembly GCF_020171115.1 of Neogale vison. Lineage (NCBI taxonomy): Eukaryota > Metazoa > Chordata > Mammalia > Carnivora > Mustelidae > Neogale > Neogale vison. Next base: position 112,597,484 of record NC_058095.1, on the reverse strand, counting down.
AACAAATAAAAGACTAGGAGAAGAAAGGAAAAAAAATAACAAAATCAAAGAAACACATTAACAATAATACAATAACAGTAGAGGATTTTAGACACCCACCCCCCACTGAAATGGACAGATCATCTAAGCAAAAGATCAAAAGGAAATAAAAGCTTTAAATGACACACTAGACAAGATGGACATTACAGATATATTCAGAACATTCCACCCCAAAGCAACAGAATACACATTCTTCTCTAGTGCACATGGAACATTCTCCAGAATAGATCACATCCTGGGTCACAAATCAGGTCTCAACTGGTACCAAATGATTGGGGTCATTCCCTTCTTATTTTAAGACCACAATGCTTTGAAACTAGAATTCAATCACAAAAGGAAAAGTTGGAAAGAACTCAAATACATGGAGCCTAAAGAGCATCCTACTAAGGAATGAAAGGGTCAACCAGGAAATTGAAATATTTTAAAAATTCATGGAAACAAATGAAAATGAAAACACAACTATTCAAAATCTGTGGGACACAGCAAATGCAGTCCTGAGAGGAAAGTATATAACGATACAAGTCTTTCTCAAGAAACAAGAAAGGTCTCAAATACACAACCTAACCTTACACCTAAAGGACCTGGAGAAAGAATAGCAAAGAAAGCCTAAACCCAGCAGGAGAAGAGAAATAATAAAGATGAGAGCAGAAATCAATGAAATAGAAGCCAAAAGAACAGTAGAACAAATCAACGGAACTAGGAGCTCATTCTTTGAAAGAATTAATAAGATTGATAAACCTCTGGCCACTTATCAAAAAGAAAAGAGAAAGGACCCAAATGAAAGAGGAGAGATCACAACCAACACCAAATACAAACAATTATAAGAACATATTATAAGCAACTACATGCCAGCAAATTTGACAGTCTGGAAGAAATGGATACATTCCTACAGACATATAAACTACCAAAACTGAACCAGAAAGAAAAAGAAAACATGAACAGACCCATAACCAGACGGCTTCCCAGGAGAATTCTATCAAACATTTAAAGAATTAATACCTTTTCTCCTGAAACTGTTCCAAAAAATAGAAATGGAAGGAAAACTTCCAAACTCATTTTATGAGACCAGCCTTACCTTGATCCCCAAACCAGACAAAGACCCCATCAAGAGAGTTACAGACCAATATCCTTGATGAACATGGATGCAAAAATTCTCACCAAAATACTAGCCAGTAGGATCCAACAGTACATTAAGAGGATTATTCACCACGACCAAGTGGGATTTGTTCCTGGCCTGCAAGTTTGACTTAGCATCTGCAAATCAATCAATGTGATACAATGCATTAATAAAGGAAATAACAAGAACCATATGATAATCTCAATAGATGTTGAAAAAGCATTTGATAAAGCACAGCATCCTTCATCAAAACTCTTCAAAGTGTAAGGATAGAGGGTACATACCTCAATATCATGAAAGCCATCTAAGAAAAACCCTCAGTAAATACATTCTCAATGGGGAAAAACTGAGAGCTTTTCCCCTAAGGTCAGGAACACGGCAGCGATGTCTGTTATCACCACTGCTATTCAACATAGTACTAGAAGTCCTAGCCTCAGCAATCAGACAACAAAAGAAATTAAAGGCATCCAAATCAGCAAAGAAGAAATCAAACTCTCATTCTTTGCAGATATGATACTTTATGTGAAAAACCCAAAAGACTCCACTCCAAAACTTCTAGAATTCATACAGGAATTCAGCAAAGTGTCAGGATATAAAATCAATGCACAGAAATCAGTTGCATTTCTATACACCAAGAGCAAGACAGAAGAAAGAGAAATTAAGGAGTTGATCCCATTTACAGTTGCATCTAGAACCATAAGATACCTAGGAATAAACCTAACCGAAGAGGCAAAGAATCTATACTCAGAAAACTATAAAGTATTCATGAAAGAAATTGAGGAAGGCACAAAGAAATGGAAAAACATTCCATGCTCATGGATTGGAAGAACAAATATTGTGAAACTGTCTCTGCTACCTAAAGCAATCTACACATTTAAGGCAATCCCTATCAAAATCCCATCAATTTTTTCAAAGAAATAGAAAAAATAATCCTAAAATTTATATGGAACCAGAAAAGACCCTGAATAGCTAGAGGAATTTTGAGAAGAACACCAAAGTTGGTGGCATCACAATTCTAGACTTCAAGCTGTATTACAAAGCTGTCATCATCAAGACAGTATGGTACTGGCACAAAAACAGACACATATATCAGTGGAGCAGAATAGAGAGCCCAGAAATAGACCCTCAACTCTATGGTCAACTAATCTTTGACAAAGCAGGAAAGAATGTCCAATGGAAAAAAAGATAGTCTCTTCAACAAATGCAGTTGGGAAAATTGAACAGCCACAAGCAGAAGAATGAAATTGGACCATTTCTTTACACCACACACAAAAATAGACTCAAAACAAATGAAATACCTCAATATGAGATAACAGGAATCCACCAAAATCCTTGAGGAGAACACAGGCAGCAACCTCTTTGACCTCTGCTGCAGCAACTTCTTCTAGAAACATCGCCAAAGACAAAGGAAGCAAGGGCAAAAATGAACTATTGGGACTTCGTCAAGATCAAAAGCTTTTGCAGAGCAAAGGAAACAGTCAAGAAAACCAAAAGACAACTGACAGAATGAGAGAAGATATCTGCAAATGACATATCAGATAAAGGGCTAGTTTCCAAAATCTATAAAGAACTTATCAAACTCAACACTCAAGGAACAAATAATCCAATCAAGAAATGGGCAAAAGACATGAACAGAGATTTCTGCAAAGAAGACATCCAGATGGCCAACAGACACATGAAAAAGTGCTCCACATCACTCGGCATCAGAGAAATACAAATCTAAACCTCAATGAGCTGCCACCTCATACCAGTCAGAATGGCTAAAATTAGCAAGTCAGGAAACAACAGATGTTGGTGAGGATGCAGAGAAAGGGGAACCCTCCTACACTGCTGTTGGGAATGCAAGCTGGTGCAGCCACTCTAGAAACAGCATGGAGGTTCCTCAAAAAGTTGAAAATAGAGCTACCCTACCACCCAGCAATAACACTACTGGGTGTTTACCCTAAAGATATAGATGTAGTGATCCAAACGGGCATGTGCACCTGAATGTTTATAACAGCAATGTCTACAATAGCCAAACTATGGAAAGAACCTAGATGTCCATCAACAGATGAATGGATAAAGATGATGTGGTATAGGGGTGCCCGGGTGGCTCAGTGGTTTAAACCTCTGCCTTCAGCTCAGGTCATGGTCTCAGGGTACTGGGATCGAGCCCCGCATCGGGCTCTCTGCTCTGCGGGAAGCCTGCCTCTCCCACCCCCACTGCCTACCTGTGATCTCTGTCAAATAAATAAATCTTTAAAAAAAAAAAAAAAGAAGATGTGGTATATATATACACTGGAATACTATGCAGCCATCAGAAGAAATGAAATCTTGCCATTTGCAATGATGTGGATGGAACTAGAGGGCATTATACTGAGCGAAATAAGTCAATCAAAGAAAGACAATTATCATATGATCTCCCTGATATGAGGAATTTGAGAGGCAGAGTGGGAGTCTGTAGGGAGTAGAGAAGGAAAAAATGAAACAAGATGGGATTGGGAGGGACTAAAACCATAAGAGACTCTTAATCTCACAAAACAAACTGTGGGTTGCTGGGGGAGGGGGAGTAGGGAAAGGGTGGCTGGGTTATGGACATTGGGGAAGGTATGTGCTATGGTGAGTGCTGTGAAATGTGTAAGCCTGATGATTCCCAGAACTGTACCTCTGGAGCAAATAAAAATAAAATTAAAAACTTAAAAAAAAATCAGAAAGCAAAGAGGAAGAAGAGGGAGAAACACAGTGAAAAAGCAAATGGATGAGAAAGGGATTGATGGGAATGAATAACTGAATAACCTTCAAATTTTCTTATGGCTCAAAGAAAAGTAAGAAAGCATCAGTCTCCAAGAGTGAGCAGGATCTCAGGAATTTTCTGTGGGTAGGAAGCAGCAAGGTCTCACTAATCTTATCAGTTACTAAAGTTTGGTACCATTTGTTCCAAGGTTCGTGGGCTCCCTGCTGCCCTGTGCCCTTTCCTCAGAAGCCTCTGGTATTCAGGGTCTTTGTGAGGGGAGCCTCAGAGATACTACGTGTGAGTGGACATGTCGGGCTCCTGCCGCCAGCTGCATCACACACAATGCAACCCCATTTTATGTGCTGAGATGTTCCACTTCATTGAGGTTCAGTTGCTGGACCCAGAGGACATGCGTGATGTCCAGAGACAACTCCAAGAACTGTGTTTTCTAAGACTTCCAATGGCAAAGATGAAGATAGTTGAGAACTGGTTACAGATTATAAAAGGTACCTTCTTAAGAAAGACAAGTGAAAGCTCAGTGTGGGTTAGGTGTCAGAGGCATCCAGATACAGGATTTCTCCTGGTAGCCTTCCTTTCAGGTCATTCTTGGTTGTATTTATTTAATAAATACTTCGATAGTGCTTACTGTGTGCAGGTAGTATTATAAGAGCTTTATGAATATGAACTCATTTAATCCTTCTAACAGCTCTATGAGGTATTTCTGGATTCCCATGTTACAGATGAGGAAAGTGAGACACAGAGAGGCTAATGATTTGCCTAAAGTCACACAACTAGTAGGAAGCAGATGCCATATTTGAACCAATGATGCCTCACTCCAGAGGCATCATTAACTACAGTGCGATGCTGCCTTTCTTAAATGCTCTGCTGACACCTACTGCAATCCTTGTCAATTGAAAAATGCCTGTCGGACACTGGGATCAAATCCTTTTCTGAGGACTGACTCCAGGGCTCACCCATTTGGAGCCAGCCCGGGCTCTGCACAATCATGAAAGCAAAGGGGAGCAAGGCAGAAAGCCTCAGGGGCCTGGCAGAGGAGCAGAGTTAGCAGGGATGGGGCCTGGCTGCCCGCTATTGTTAGATGGTGACAGACTTCCTTCGGACAAGTGTGACTTAGAACCCTGGCCTGGGTAATAACATGTAGGAAGTCCAAAGGCAGAGTGCAGCAGGCCAGTAAAGAAGGTGCCACATGCATGTTCTGGTTTGGAGGAGGTAGGCAGCAGAGGGCCCAGGTCACAGCAGGACTTCAGACCAAGTGTGGGCCGCAGGCAGGACTAGCTAACAGGTGAAGAGGTCAGGCAGGTGTACCTAGGATGGGGCTCCAGCCACACCCCTGCCATTGACGTGGCAGGAAAAGAGAGAAAAGGTGGGAGACATAGAAGCCATTCCAAAGAGAGAATGGACAGATTCTGTGTGCAAAACAGAGCAAAGGAGAGTTTTAAAAAAAAATTTAAAACAAGTCTGGATGACTAGCAGAATAATGATACTAGAATCAGAGAGCACAGAGTTATGAGAAGTGCAGGCTTCAATAATTCAGAAATTCCGGATTTAAGGTCTTAAAAGGGCAGCTGGAAGTCTGGCGCACCAGCTTTGGAGAGCGGTTGCGCCAGGAATGACCTTCCAGCCCATCTTCTGTCTCTCTCCCTCTTGCACAGTCCCATAGCACCCCTGTTGTCCCGGCAGTAGTATTACCAGTGCTCCCTGTCACCTCAAGAGTTGCCTGGCCTTTGTGGGACTGCTCTAGCAGCAAGCATTTCTCTGCACAGGGACAACGTTCCTGGTACCTGGCAGAATCCCTTGTGCACAGGACATCTGCAACCAGTATTTTTGAAAGAGTCAGTAGGAGACTCTCGGTAGTATCTGTTGAGTTAAATCAATCGGATGGACCCGTTACTACATACAGAGAGGATAAACATATGTGAGACTGAGAGGCAATGATAGGACCTGGTCAGGACCTGGCCCGGAGTGACTTACAAGCAGACTGTGAGGAGCATATACAGTGGACAGTGACAAGGCCAGTCACAGTTGCTTCAACTGTTTTGCATTCATTCTTTCAGTTCCTAAATACATTTGGTGAAGTGTCATTTTCAAGTAAAATCATTGCTTTACCATCTCAGGTTGAAGAAAGTAAAAAAGTTAATTTTTAGTTTATATCCATTATTAATGCTTCCAATATGTTTTTAATTTAAATACTGACTCTTTTTGGAGACCATTATAAGCTCATAACTTTGTTCTTTTCCTTTCCTTTCCAAAATTTAAGACAGTTCTCCAGTTCACTTTAATCCTTAGTAATAACCTTTCTTGATTTTCTCATTACAAATTTAATATATATATATTTTTAATGTAGAAAAATCATAAAATATAAAAGGAAATAGTTAAATTAACAGAAACTTTTCTATCCAAACATAAGCAGTCTTAACATTCAGATATTTACCTTTTATGTTTTCTATATAACCCTCCCCCACACATATAGAGAACATAACACACACACACACACACACGTATATGATTACTGTTTAGTTCTTATTTGAAAAACAGGAATTCTTCCACGTGTACTTTTAAAAAAGAACAGAGACTTTGACAGGAATGACTAATTTCAACTTTGTAGTGTTTCCCATTAAATAGTAAGAGCATCACTGCTGCCTGCATCATAACTTAGTTATGGGTATGACAGTTCACACCGTGCTTACGCTGTGCTCTCAAGCTGGCAAAATGAATGACTTTCTTTGACACAGTCTTGTGACAGTCCTATTAAATACATATGATCTAAAAATGAGGAAAAAATTCCTTCATATTCCAATAACTCCATTCATTATTTAAAGTGTATGGTGTAGCATTTTGAGTTTCCTATGTGCCATTTCTAGATGTTCCCCAATACACTTGATCTCAAACACAGCCCTGTGTTTCTCTTCAATATGTAAGAAATGTAATACATGCCATGATACCTACGCCAGTACAAACCCTTCACAGCCTGCAGAAGTACTGACATGAAAAATCTCCTTAACCAATAAAAACGGAGCTCCAAACAGAAGAAACTCAAGTGAACTACTTCTAAATGTATGTATGTGCATCCAGAATTAGTTGGCTTGATTTATCTTGTATGATACTGACTCTATTGCTGGTAGAGATTAATTGTATTGTGGTGCTCTTGGCATGTTATTTTCCTAGTCCATTTCTCAGTATGACATTTCTTATTTTTCTCTGCTACAAAGGACCCACTATCATAATTTTCACCTGCTGAGTTTACATTACTAATAATAATATTAAAATTCAGAGTTTTTTTGACCTTTATAGCAGTAAATTAGGTCATAAGAATAGATGGGATGCAATCTGATAAATGAGGAAGACATTTAATTATTATTAAAGTAAAATCAAATTTCACAAGGTTGGCCAGGCACACTATGAGATCTCAGTAAATGTTAAATAGTCTCCCCTCCCCAACACACCGAAGTCCAGTTCTCTCCTCTGTGTTACTGCCTATGCAACACGAGAAATATTCCAAGAACAAAGTGTCTGGATTGCCAGAGAATAGTACGTATATAATATGAGGTCCTCTGAATAACGAAAAATAAGAATAATGGTCATGACGATAATGCTAATATAGCCCTTGCTGAGTGCTTGGTAGACGCCATATGCTGGTATTTATATTATTATAATTATTATTTTATTTTATTAATTATTATATTATTATTATCCCTATTTATAGACGAAACAATTAAAGTTCAAATAAGGTGAGTAGCTCCCTAAGTTCAGGGACCGGGAAAGTAAAGGCTCTGAGTCTGGGCCCCAGTCAGAGCTATTATGTGGCGTGCGCCGCACCCTATCTGAGTCATCTCTCAGGGAATCACAACCTCGGTTCGTTCAAGCCCCTCATCCCTTCCTTACTGAGAGCCAGTCTTTGGTGATTTCCCTTTTTTGTCAGCTGCTCCTTGAAGACAGTGACCAGGCTGTGGTGGCCTCCGTTCCCTCACATGACTCTGTGCCCACAACACTGCACTGCCCGGCACCTGCATGAGGGTGGACATGCTCGTTGGGAGTCTGCTGCCTTCTGTGTGCTCTCCGAGTAGATGTGCTTTCTTATGAACCAGAGCCTGACAGGTTCTAATTGTATAGTCTTTTCTTTTGGGGGTTTGGGTGGCAGAAAAGTTCCACATTTGAATTAAATGAGACACAGTTTGATGGAATTTATTGGGCCTCCACCACTCTTACATTCATCAAATATTTTTTGAGCACTGACTCTGTCTGTGGTAGGCTTTGTGCTGGACGAGATTCACAGATGAATAACAGTAGTTCCTGCTCTCAGAGAATTTACATATCCAGAGGATGACGGGCATGTGAAAGATAGTAAAATACAGTGTGATCTAACTATGACAAGGCTTGGCCTTGGGTGCTGTGGGCAGTACGTGACCTAGGCAGGTGGAAAGCAGGTGGCATTTAGGCAGGGTGTCGTCTGGTGTCATGTGGGAGTTTGTCAGAAATGCAGATTTGCAGGGCCCAGCCCAGATCTGCCCAATCTGAAGCTCTAGTGTCTTAGGAAACTCTCCATTAGATTCTGTCACTTACTAAAGTCTGAGAAATACTGCCTTCCAGAATGTAGACTCATAAGCACACATTTAGGCAAGAAAACACATACTAAATTAAAATCCATAAAGTAAGGGTTAGCTGATGTGATCCCTACCACCTCAGCTCTAACTTCCATAGTCTACAAGATTTCTGTACATTTTTAAAAAATTGGTTTAGAGAGAGCATGTGACTGGGGGGAAGGGCAAAGGGAGAGGGACAGAAGGAATCTCAAGCAGACTCTGCACTGAGCCCAGAGCCCAATGTGGGGCTTGATCTCAACGACCCTGATATCATGATCTGAGCTGAAATCAAGAGTCAGATGCTTACTCACAGAGCCACCCATGTGTCCCTTCTGTACACAAGTGAAGTGGGATGGAATCCATTTACCTTCAAGATCACCTGCAGATAAGATACACAAGGAAGTGTGTGCAGCTCTCATCTAACCAGTCCAAGTGGACTCACAGAGCTGTCCCAGGCTTCCACAAATTCTACATCAGCTGGGCGCCTGGGAGGCTCAGTCGGTTGGGCGTCTGTCTTCGGCTCAGGTCATGATCCCAGGGTGCTAGGATCAAGTCCTGCTTTGGGCTCCGAGCTCATCAGAGAGCCTGCTTCTCCTTCTCCCTCTGCCCTTCCCCCTGCTTGTGTTGGCTCTCTCTCGTAAATACATAAAATCTTAAAAAAAAAAAATCTATGTCAATTAAATCATCAGTTGGTATTTTAAATGTGATACAAACATGCCCGCCTATGTAGGCTCATCATTATGGTAGGTTCTGTAAGGCATACACACATCACTTGCCATTAAGGCACTTATGCCTGAGTTGAGGCGGTAGGTCCATCATGGGTTGTTCAGAATGTCTGGAAGGCTGCTAAATACCATGGGAACATGGAGAAGATGCTAACTGATTTGGGCCGATCTTAGAATAAGGCCCCAAGAAATGGCAATTGAGCTGGCCTTACAAACAGGTGGAATCTGCATGGCAGGCAAAACCTAGCTAGCTCATCCACATACACTGAACAGTCTGGAAATGGTCCAGACAAAGAAAGGCACTCTGTAATCTCATGGGGAAGCTGACATGACAATAAAAATGATGGTGATACCGAGCACCAGAAGCCACAAATCTCCCCTACAAGGGCAATATCAGGGCTGGGAAGGCTGAGGTTTATAGGATTTTCTTGGGGAAAAAAGAAAAAATCAAACGAATAGAAATCTGAAAAAAAAAAAAAAATAGAGGAAGTGGTCCAAAGCTGGTGAGTCTCCTTGGGGGAACCTGCAGAGGTTCTGGAGAACAGCGGCCATATACCTGACCCAACACTGCCTGCAAGTCTCCCAGGGACTGGGTGTGTTCACAGCGGGCTGCTGCCTAGGCGGGTGACCGCAGAGACCTCCGTGCTCCCGCTGGCCACACACCTCAGATCTATTCCGTCATTCCTTCAGCAGAAGTCCCCCCATCTTTCTGTAATGAATCTAAGCCATGATGGTCTCTTCCTGTGAGCACCGGCTTGCCTCCCTAGTTCAGCCTGTGCTCTGCCTGAGGCAGGAGCACGTGGAGGGCATTCGCACTGAGGTCTGGTTTGCTGAAATTCTGTGGTACCCTAAGTCAGATTTAAAGCCAGAGTTTGAGGTTCGCAACATGCCTGGAGGTTTGAATGTTACAGGTGGCTACGTCAGGGCCTCTGGTGCCCAGGAGAGCAGCTGGGCTGGGTGTTCCTCTGCGCACGTGCGGGGCTGGGACAGGGAGGGGAGCCACACTTGGCTGGCAGTGGACTCACAGCCCTCCACTGCCCAGTGGACTGCCACCTCTTGGGCCCTAGAGAGGGAGGGAGGGAATGGAGAGAGGGGTCTCCCTCAAGGCTGGGGAGAGTTTTGAGGTTGAAGGATTTAGAGCACGTTTCCCCTCATTGTGGTGGGTCAAACAGATGTCTTTCCAGGTCCAACCTTGGTAGTTACCCCCAGGAAGCCCACCGATCCTTCATTCGCAGATTAGCACCTGAGCTTTTTGCTTTGAGTTCAAGAACTGATTTGTGGATCAAGTTTTCACGAAGCGTGTCCATCTGTGCAGCCACAAACACACCTCCGTGCAAGCAGAGCTGGCTAGCAGAGTTGGCAGGGACGTGTGTGCAGGCCGAAGGCCCCGCTCCGCTCCCTGCCAGGGCTGATTGAGAGGGGCTGGCGGGCAGCAGCAGCAGGTGATGGAACAGGAAAACTTCCTGTCGCAGCCTTTCCCGCCCCAATCCCCCTTTTGCTTCTTCCCATCTCTCCGCCTACTTTTCTTCTTTGTCGTCTTCCTACACATTTCCTCAAAGAAATGCCACAGTCCAGTGAGTTATGTGGCAGAATAATGGATGAGGTCTGGAGATGAGCAGCATGTGTGAAAACGGGGAAGGCCCGCCTTGTGCCATGTCAAGGAGCACCTCTGGCTGAGCCCGGCAAGACCCATGTCACAGACGGGGAGCTCACCACTGCTAACACCAGGCTGGCTCTCCCCTTCTTGCTCTCCTGCAGTTTCAGCATGAACAGGAGTGGGGGGGGGTCCCACAGAACACTGAATAGTCTAACATTCTCAGGAGCCCTGTGGCACCACAGGGACAGGACTCAGAAGGGACCTTTCCAGGCTGGTGAGTCCCTGCTCCATGCTCTTTTCAGACCGCTACTCTTGGTGCTGCGCCAGCAGGAACCGAAGCTGTTTGAATCACAGAGCCTCCTGAGACTCTCCCTTAATGTCTTTGAGAGGCACTAGAACAAACTTCTGCTTCTATCCAGCTTTTGGACTCTAGGGTTTTACCCACACATGTTCCCAGACTTTCTCCCTATTCACTTTTGATCAGCATATCGGGTAGCGCTAAGCCATAGAGCTGTGATTAAGCCCTCTGGGTCTCTGACTTTAAAATGATGTTGCTTGCACTCAAGTCATGCCCGCGTGCTTATGCATGCTTCTCTCGTTGATGGTCTGGCTGTATTAGAAATCTTCTTGGCCACATTAGAAATAAAAATTTCATTCTTTATTTGGGATTAGAACTCTTTTTGTTTTTAACTGATCACTCTTGTTAATCTCGTGCATTTTCTCCAGAGGGTGGACAAGCCTCAGTGGGGTAGGGGTGGCCTGGTTCTGTGTGCCTGGGTCTGGGATCCACACAGAGAACAGACTCCATAATCCTGAGACCGCCAAGGAGTCTGACCTGCCGTTCACAGCACAGAACCCAAATATCATGTCTTGCTATTATTCTTCTAAATAATTCATCAAGTATATACCATTTGCCTTTCTCTTCAGAAGGCAAATATTCTCAAGAGTTGTGTTTCCTCTACTGCTGAGGAACTCAGAAACTCAGGAGTCTCTCTGCGCGCTAACATCCAAATGTTAGAACTGGCTGCGCATCTCACCACTCACCACGTAGGTGCTGAGCACTAACATTTCTAAACAATTCGTGGATCTCCCGCCATCCCTAAATCCCACTCAAATGGGAATCTTCCACATTTGAAAAGTGCAAAAACGGTAGATGAATTAACTAGTATGTTGTTAATGTTCACAGCATTCTGTCTGTGAGGGCAAGAACAAATACTTTGAGGTCTCATGGCAGGAACTGATTAAAACTAGAGCGTATGTGTGGCACGGAGTATGAGGCGGTCATTAAAAGTCATAACTAAAAAAATACTTAATAACATGGGGGAAAGGCTAATGATTTAGAAGGGGAAAAGCATAAGCTATAAACTGCCAACAGGATATGCTTCAAGTGTGGTAGATGAGTGTGCGGGTGTTCACGGAGATGAAGGAATTACAAAGAAGTGGAAACACCAATTTCGCAGATCGCAGGTGGTTTTCTTTTTCTTTATGTTTTTCTGCATTTTCCAAATTTTCCACAAAAACAGATGGTGCTTTTAAGAAAAGAAGCATTCACAGGTATGTAGATTGGCTCTATTTGTCACCGGTCTTCCATTTTAAACAATTGCTTTGCTTCTACACCGGGCAGGATCATTCAACCTTTCCGGGAATGTACATTGGGTTTCTTTCTCCAAACTCAAAAACTTTTGTTTCAGATCTTGGCTTTAGCTATCTTGGTATCCATGTCCGTGTCAGACCATTTTACATAGAACTGAAATTTAGGTCTCTTTTGCTTACTCTTCTCTAACCTGGCCTGGGGAAAGAAGGTATTTCCACTTCTCTAAGCCCAAACCAGCAGCTTTACTGGACATGTGCTTATCCTGTTACCTGCTCCAAATCCACTACTGGCCAAGCAGCTACTACCAAGTCAACTCCCATCCTGATACAAAGGACGGAACCATAGCCCCCAGGTCCAGCTGGGGAAACATACTCTCGGTTGGCAATGAGGAGCTTGATAAGATAATGTCTCAAGTGTTTACTGGAAACAAAAGCACAGACCATGAAGCCAGCCTTTGCCCATTTTTGATGGCAGCTCCCTCTTGTCCTTCCCTGGGGCTCTGTGCGAGCCAGAAAGTGGTACAGGACCTCTTCTAGGCATTGGTCCCTTTCAACGGTGCAGGGTTGGGATGTGTGTGTGGGTTTTTTAAGACAGAACTATGGATTTCATGGTAACAGCAAGACACGTGGTTAATTCACAGCAGAAAACAAAAGCCTGCTGCATTGTGGCAAGAGAGGGTAGGAGGGATAGAGGATGGGGAAGGGAGAACCGGCAGGAGAAAAGCAACGATGCTACAGGAGCTGTAATTTAAGGAGAAGACCAAGTCCTGGAAGTCAGCATTTAGTATATGAGGAGAGTTGTATATTACAGGGTAAAGGGAATTCTAGTCCACCTTCTTGATTTCAAACATCTCCTGAGCAAGGGTTCCCTCAGGCCTACACTTGTGGGTCCATGTCTCACTGAAGAAAGACAAAGTGGTTGCTGGTTTTCCAGTTGAGCTTCTCAAGGTCCTAAAGCTCCCTGTGTAACTACATAGCACATCCCATTCCTGTCAGACTCTCCTCTCCATGGGGCAGTTCTTCTGATAAAGGACTCATCTCCAGAAAGTTACTGGAAACATGCAAACAAGTTACCTCAAGTCTGTGATGCCCGCTGTGATACTAACTTGATGGTGGAGAGAGAGCCCTGATAGACTGAAACACAGGACAAGCAAGTTTTGCTAAGGGTAGAGTGTGTAATGGGAGGTCAGCTCCCCCTGGGCTAGAACCACGTTGACATGATTCACTGATGGATCTCCAGCCTGTGGCGCAGCGGCTGGCCTGTGGAAGGCCAGGGTAATAACAATACGTAACACGTACCAACATGTCTGCACCGCTAAGCCATGCTCACAATGAACCCTGTGAAGCAGGTACAAAATTAACTTCAATTTAGAAGTGAAAAAAATGTTGGTGCAAGGGAGCCAGTGATCACTTAAGGTCTCCTGGACAGTAAGGGGCAAAGCCAGGATTGAGGCCAGGTCACTTGGTGCTGAGACTTGTTCCAAACCCTAACACTCTGCTGCCTGCCTACTTGATTAACAGAGTAGGAAGAGGATGGCTGGACAAAGCAGTGCCTCCATAAGGCTGAGGGCAGTAGGACATGGTGAGAAGAGGTCTGCATGGCTAGAGGAAGTGTGACCTCTGTAGTCTCATACCCCAGTCCCGCTAGCCTCATGCTCGCCAGGTCAGGGGCACGTATTGCCCTCACAGAGCCTGTGGGATGAGATGTGAGAAGAGTGGTCCCTTCCATCTTCTCTGCTCCCCTTCCAGTTCCAAGTCAGGGAGACCCCCAAGAGCAGGTAGGTAACAAGTTGTTACGGAAGGAAAGGATGGAGCCAAGGTGTCTTAGCCTTTTGCGAATATGGGCCGATTCTCCTGTGGGGCTTTCCTTTCTTCTTTCCTGCCTTATTTACCGCACCAGTATATATTTTTACCTCCTGTGCTCACCAGCCTCAAGGATGAAAGCCACGTTCCGAAACTGGGCAACGGACCCAGCCCTTGTGGAAGTCCCGCCACAGATATCATTAAAATACAGGGTTAACAGTGGCTTTCTGCTGTGGTGTGCGAAACTGAAGAATGTTCTTCACACAGTATCTCTTCTGTACACTCCTAACATCTTTACTCTGATAGATTTAAAGACAACTCTGAGGATTTACTTTCTTACAGAGGCAGCGTGAAAAACTGAAAAGTCTTTTCTCTTTTGTGTTTTTGTTTTATTGTTGGTGGGAAGGGTGTTGTACTTGACAGTGGGAACCTTCAGTATCATGAATTAAGTCTCTTCATAGGTAGCAAATGATTCCTCTAACCCCAGTGTGGGAGTCTGAACTGGGCAACCAGAAGACTGTGGTGTCAAGACTTTAGTATAGCGGACACAAGGGTGGGAACAGTGGAAATTCATGGAAAATTCTTAAACCAAATTGTGCATACACTGCAGGCTTCAGCCACCACTGTACTTGACTCCTCCAAATTCTTTCTACATTTCTCACATCCTCTCCATTTCCCTCCACATTCTCACCAAACATTCATACGTAAGGATCACAGGTGGGGACAGCTCTGGGGAGAAGGTCATCAAAAAAGAGATGCAAGATGAGCATAGATGATCTTTTTTTTTTTTTTTAGACTTTGGTCTCTGTTATATATGATTACTAGGGGCCAGGCTAGTTGTTTAGCAGTTCTAGGGATTAAGAGATAGCTCAGAGACAGAGATAAAAAGGAAATTCTTAGTTTGCTTTTTAGGAAAGGAAACTAGGTCTGGAATAACTGAAATTTCTAAAGGAACTGTGATCAAGGCTAAACTTGGCCACACTTAGAAAGCTGGACTGCCCAGCTGTCATTAACATATCCAGTTCCAAACATAAGGAAAAACCTATTTAAAACCAGAAAGTGCAGTGCTCTTGGAGAGCAAGGTATTTGCAGGTGATCTCAGTTTCTGGCTCTGATGGTTTTAAATCAGACCTCAAAAAACTTTTCTCATGCTCATGAGCTCGCAGATCTTGTGATAGGGGACAAGGGTAGGTGTTTTAAGGCGCTTTGGTTTGGGGACCTCAGGAATACCAGACAAGGTGGTGATGGTCAGAGAGTTGTTGCTCAATAAAATATAAACACAGTAGAGAAATAATAGTAACAGACCAAATCTACGTGTGGTGAACATCCCACAAGCCTGACAACTCTTGGGACTAAGGCAACAGAGTCAGTAAATTACAAGACTAGACATATTTTTATGGGTCCCTTCAGGATCACTAATGGATACCATAAGTGTACATCTGCTCTACCACATTCTAAATGCTAACAATTCTGTAAGTCTGACGCTCCCTGCCAGACTTGATGACATGGCTATTAATATACGGTATCCCCCAGAAACAAATATGAAAGATGCAGAACAAGATTTACGGGCATGTTAATTATAGCACTATTTATAATAGTGAAAAAATGAGAAGTTAAATGCCTAACACATAGGCCTGTGGTTCAATTATTGCATATCTGCATTATGCAGTCATTAAGAATCACGTCTTTGAGGAACATTTGGTGACAAGGAAAATACTTAAGATATAATGAGAAATCAAAAAGGTACAAAACTGAAAATAATATGATAATATTTATTTATGGGTTTTCCCCTCTGGTCATATATATGCACATGACTGGAGAGAAGGAAAATAAAACATTAACATGGTTACCTCTGAGTAATGAGATACTAAGTGATTTTTCTTTACCTCTGTATTTTTTTTCTGTAATTTTCCAGTTCCATATAAACTACTTCTTTTACAATAAAATGCATTGTTTTTAGAAAGCACTTGTCAACTCTCACAAGAATATCCAGCTATGCAAAATTTCAGCATACGTGAATAATGACAGTAAAAAAAAAAATCTGTATGTCTTTGTCAGTAACCTCTGGGCCAGAGGCTTTAAACCTCATGAACTGCATTTTTTGCATCCTGCCAAAATTCTGCTTTCCACATTAAACACTTTATGGGCCTAAGTGAAGAGAGGGAACTGATGTCAAGTATGTAGTCTGACCCCTGTGTTTATGTATCTGGTTTTCCTGAGCACACTTATGGATAGGGAAGGTGAAGTTCAAAAAGGTCAAATAATTTGCCCTGGTCACAAGTTTATTCAGGGGCCAAAATGGGACTTAAAGCCTCTCAGTCTGATTTGAAAGCCCTGATTCCCTCTACCACTACAGAGCTGATGGAAATGTTAGATGGGACACAGACTTCATAGCAGACATTTAAAAATATCTTCATAAGATATTGCTCAGGGGCTTCTCATTGTGGCCAAAATAACTTATTTTTGTTTCTTTTCATTCACTTCACCCCAGTGGAGGTGGTAGGGAAACTGCCCAAAGGAGACAACACTACAGACAAAAGAGAGAAAGACAAGTGAAGAGCCCACTTACTGGGAAGCCCCTGAACGACCAGGCAGTGATTATGATGACTACCCGGCCTTCTGGTCCATGAGGCCATGACCACCAGCAGTGACCAGCAAGTGTGGCTAGGCTCAGTCTTCCACAAATATCTCACCCACCCCTGGTCACAATGCTACTCCTCCCTCCTACTTGG
This sequence comes from Neogale vison, assembly GCF_020171115.1. NCBI lineage: Eukaryota > Metazoa > Chordata > Mammalia > Carnivora > Mustelidae > Neogale > Neogale vison. The sequence goes on along the minus strand of NC_058095.1, from coordinate 112,580,564 downwards.
CCTGAACCTCATCTCCCAACAGTCATTTCTTCTGCTGATTACAAAGCCCATATACTGGATTCCAGAGAGGAATTTTTCAAAGCTAAAAACTTCCCTTTAGGAAGAACAAAAGACCTCAAAGATGATCTTCTACTTTTTTCATTTAATAATGAACGGCTTTTGACATTTCTCAAAATGAGAGCCTAGGGACTAGATATTATGGTAGGCTTATCTTCACAAGTATCGTCAATTTAATTAAACCAACAGATGAGCCCATAATCGTAACTACATCCTGCTCAGAACCTCACAGTTACAAAGTAATTCCACGTCTGTTCTCTCATTCGCTTCTTGCCAAAAGCCTTATGGAAAGAAAGGCAGGTAACACCATCCCCATTTATAGACCAGGAAACTGAGGCATTCTGCAGTTTTGGCTGGCTTGCTGGATTTGATGGTAGCTTCCTTGGAAGGCACAGAAGGAATGACTGAGGGGAAAGCACATGAAGATTCTGGTTGAGAACATGGCAATGTGTTGCTGTAGGACAGAACCCTGGAAAAAAAGCTCTAGGGTAAGGAAGGGGTTTATGAAATATTTGAGTGGGAAGAGAAACTACTTTGGTAGAAATACTGCCTGTAGAGAGCTTCTTCCTCTCCTTTTCTACTTTCTCAGGCCTCTCCATTCTTCAGAGCCAACCCAAATCCCACAGATCTGGGAAGCCATTTTTTTTTTTAATGTATTTATTTGGCAGAGAGATAGAGAGAGCACAAGCAGGGGGAGGGGCAGAAGGAGACAGAGAAGCAGGTACCCTACTGAGCAGGGAGCCTGATGCCAGGCTTGATCCCAGGACCCTGAGATCATCTGAAGGCAGATGCTTGACTGACTGAGCCACCCAGAATGGAAAGCCATTCTTAATTATCCACCACAAGGAAACCATAATAATACCACCTTAAGGTTCCACGTGCCTTAGCTCCTTGCAACATCATGACACATTTGTGAGGGTAGCTTTGCCATCTGTTTTACAAACAGAAAAACGAAGCTCAGGAGGGTTCCCTTGCCCCAACTGGCACGGTTAATAAGACGCAAAGTCCAGATTTCACACTGCATCACGTCACAGCTGCCTCACGTTCCTGTACACTTATCACATCTTGTATATCACTCAAGTGTCCCCTCGTTCCTCCACTGTGTTCTAAGTTCTCAGAGAGCGGACAGCAAGCCTTACGTTTCCTTGTAACCGTCCCCACTACCAGCACTTAGCAGAGCTCCATGTACACAGTAGGTTCTCAATAAACGTCAGACGTTAACTATCTGTTTGGTAGGAACAACAGCTATTAAGAGGGATTTTTTGGTGCTTTGGATGTCAGGCTTTCCACAGTATATAATTAAAACAAGAGTGAACATGAAATGTATAATTTCTCCTAGCTCTAGCTTAATCAGGCATTCATTACCATGTCTGATTCTGTGTTAGATGAAAAGAACTGCTTAGTAAGCATTTTCTGTGATGAGGATAATCAAATACATCAGATATCAGATTTTTAAAAAGACAAAAGCAAAACCATCCAACCCAGGGAGAGACAATGATCTACACGGAATAATATTCCATCTGAGATTGAGGCCCTTCCAAGGCAAAGAGAGTACTTGACTAAGGTTGGCAATGGGATACGCAAGGAAAACAGAGAGGAAATCAGGGTGCTCACTGGGATCTTGTATCAAGAAGATGGACGGACCATGCTACCGTTCTGGGTCAGAAATAGAGAGAGGCAATGCTTTCAAAGGCTTTTCTGAGAGAAGGAGTTTGCTCTCAATCCTCTCCAGCATAACAATCATTTCATTTCCATCTTCAGTGACAAGCAAACTTAATAGAATATACATGCAATATACAACTTATTACCCTGTTTGGTCTCATTCCATCTGCCCTCCCAACCCATCATTAGTGTATAGCTTTGAAAATATAAAGGGCTCAAAGAAATTCACTGAGATGAGAATTTTTACAATAGAGATTGGCTCATGTACCTTGAAATTGACATTTGCTAATCTCAGCTAACAAGAGCGGTACCTGTCTTCCACACTTTATTGCCAAACCATTCGCAGCAATCTTAATAAGCCACTGAGAGGTAGGGATTCTGACTTCCTTGGTGTTATAAATAAAATGCCATATACCTGTGGGCATTCAATCAACATCAAGCAACAAGAGCAAATATCAGGTGAGTGGTACCTACATTTGTGTCCTCATGGCTGTGGCCATTGGTCTCAACCAATTCCTTGGTACCTTTTAACTGCAAAAGAAAAAAAGCCCAAATGAATAAGCAAGCATGTCTCTTAAGTATATATCATCCTGTTAATTCTGATTTATCTTGAGGTTGCACTTTATAAAACTTCTGAGAAAAAACACAGATGGAGCACATAATTCTAATGAGTCTTATTGAAACCAGTCGGAGACCAATATTTTATAAAAGTTGATGGCTGGCAAAAAATAAATGGGTCTTGGTCATTATTTTTTAAATAATAAGATTAGAAAGCAGTTCCATAGGCATAAAATGTATAAAATTGGTTCTTAAGAATAATAAATGATTTCATTTCCTAGTTGTATTGCTATTAATTTCAACCCTGCAGCGTTTGCAAGTTGCCACCAGCTAAATGATGTTACACTAACGATTACTCGTGAATGATGTATTTTCGGTTGTTCTAACGTGCCGCAGTGCTACTCTCTGTGTCCTCCTTGAGAACATATTTGAATGACTGGCATTGTTTCTGGAGGCCTGAAAAAAAAGATGATTTTCTTCTTTTTGTAAAGGAAGGATAGGGAAGACATTTCCTCAGTCACTGAGGCATCAGAAGAAAAGCTCTTTCTCAAATGAGATTGTTAACGGTGAACATTTGAACACACTACTCTCTTTACTCTCTCAGAAGGCTTAGGAGTGATCCGTTATCAGGAGATTTCTGGAAACCTTTAATTGGCATTTTATCCTCGCCCAGCTCAAAGCAGACATTTGGAAGCAGAGAGCAAGGGCAAAGGGTGAGCACACCTCGCAGCTGCTGGCCAGTATTTCTTCCTGGCTTATTAGTGCTTAGGAAGCAGCAGCTTCGTCATCATCTTTTTTTATGCCAAAAATATAAAGTATTCATGGCAGGAAATAAATGCTTAAAATTGGAAAGAAAAGAAGAAAATAAATGCATGTATATTGACAGTGCATCTCATCCAGAATATTGGTTCTTTCTGGTTATCTGTACATATTAAAACAAAAGTGTCTTTTTTTTTTTTTTTTTTAAGACAATGTCCAATTCTCAGCAAGAAAGCCACATGCTCTCCGTGCCAAGAGAGGGGCTTTGCCAGAGGAGGGGTAACATGAAAAAGCTGCGGACTCTGGACCAGAGGCTCTTTGACTCATTTGCATATCACTCCCACTTGGGAAACAAGAATTGCGTCCACTGGTCTTCAGGGCTCCCTCACTGATGTTTCCCCACACAACTACAATATGTTACAGACATGAAAAGCAGATGGGCACCTGGGCGGCTCAGTGGGTTAAGCCTCTGCTTTCAGCTCAGGTCATGATCTCGGGGTCCTGGGATCGAGGCCTGCATCGGGCTCTCTGTCAGTGGAGAGCCTACTTCCCTCTCTCTCTCTGCCTGCCTCCCTGCCTGCTTGTGATCTCACTCTGTCAAATAAATAAATAAAATCTTAAAAAGAAAAAAAAGAAAAGCACACGAGCCCCACAGTGATAGCAAGACCAGCCAATATCACAAGGCACGGAAGGACTTAAGACCCTCTCTGTGTTCCTGGAGAAAGGTTTCTGTCTTGCAGGTGTTTCCCCCCTCCCTTCTCCTCACCAACCCTTTCTGCTCACTTTAGGTCCTGAGGCTCTGCTTCCGTGACACAGAGCCGGCTTAGCAAGGGAAGACTTTGATATTTTGCTGCAGAAGTAAAGGACCATGTCATGGAAGCCGGTTCCACCCTTTACAAGTTTACTGGCACAGACAGGCCCACTGCTCTCCTCCCTTGTAAAAAGATTCCATCCTGATGCTCTATGTCCTCCTGTCTTTGGACACTCGCTATTGGCTCTCCTCGTACTCCCTGTCCACCGGTCCTGCTCCCTGCCCTGCTCTCCTCTGCCAGAGCCGCCACAGGCCACCGCTCCCTCCTGCACCTCTAGGCTGGTCGCTGCTTTGCCCTCACTGGCCTCCGCCCATCCTTCTTTCCTCTAGCCGCTCCCCCTCCTGCAGATGGAGTGGAGGGGCCTCCTGGCTGGTGATACCCGGGCTTGGGAAGGAGCTCCGGATGTCAAAAGCTGCGTTTGGAAAGGAGGTGTTTGGAAAGGAGGTGAAGGGCAGGAGCTGGTGGGGCCTAAAGGGACTGAGAGAAGCCGCATCCTAACAAATAAGGAAGGCTGGGAACTTCCTTAGGAAAACCTGGGGAATAATCCTGCCTCCACTGATGGGGATGGGGCAGGGGCTCATGACAGTAAGGGTCTACCCTTATGAGCTACTCTTTCTTTTTAGGATTCCCATCAAATGGCATCACTTTGCATAGTAAAGTACTGGGTCTTCAGAATAAGGTGGGTCTCTTCGTGTGTGTGTGTGTGTGTGTGTGTGTGTACAGGAAAACAAGACTCTAGGCCCACACAGACATACTCTCCAGGAGTACCTACCTATGCAGGCATTGAACAAGGGTTTACACATGTACTTACTCCACCTACATCCAAAGAAAGCCTAACGGGGCAATGCTCATGGAGGTACAGAGGTGCGTTTTCAAGTGTATGTCTGTGTGTGGGTGGTCGGCCGCAAGGAGATGGAGGGAATGTGTCTGCTGTGCTCCCACTTGCAAGGATGATGGGGGCACCCCGCCTAGGGGTGCTCGGAAGAACAATCTGGGGATTGTAGGAGCACCCAGATGTGTTTGCTGTGGTGCCTTCTCAGATGTACGTGCTTTTGATGTCTTTGCTTGAAAAGAGCTATCCCCTTTAGATGAGCACAGCAGATCTAAAGATGATTCCTTCCCAGTCATATTTTCTGGCTCTTTAATGAGTTTAGTTGTTCTGGAGCTTCTTCATGTTCCCCATATTTTTTAAGGGATGGGGATGAAGTGTGATGTTTCACAACTGCCTGTGTATGAGCTTTCTGCTCTCTAAAAATGAAGGCCATACCAAGAAGATACCAGTGCTTTCTGCAACCCTCAGAATCTCTTTTTGTGACCGGGGCTCAGACTTCAAATCAAAATACAGGCATAGCTCAGAGGCATCGCAGGTTTGGTTCCAGACCTCAGTAAAGCAAGTCATCTGAACTTCTGGGTTTTCCAGTGAATATAAAAGTTAAGTTTTCACTGTCCTGTGGTCTACTAAGTGTGCAATAGCATCATGTCTAAAAAGACAATGTACAGAAAAGATGGGAGTCCTCTGGAGAAAGGAGAAATCCATCCCTCCCCATCCCAGCAAAGGGAGGAGGTGGAGAAGGGGGAAGTAGTGGTGCGGGGAGGGGGAGCGGGGAGGAAGAGCACAGAACAGCAAAGCTCAGAGCTCTGTCTGATCAGGAGCAAATGTGGACCAGCTCAATGCTGCTCTACTCTTCTGGAAGTCTTTCAGTCATGCAGAGGAGGAAAGCCCAGTGAGTTGGGGGCTCCTAGCTAGCAGGTCATGGAGAATTCAGTTTCCATCCAATGGAACTTCACCCCAAATCATACACCTTCAGCCTCAGTTGACGTCACTCAATCTGTGGTAATCACATGATCAGCAGTTTCACAAAGCACGTTCCTCTGAAGCTTGGGAATCTTCCCACATCTTCACTTTTCACTCACAAGTCACTTAATACTTTCAGGGGAAAGGAACGGAAACTGTATTTTCCTGCTCCCAAGCCACAAAAATCTAAAAACCACTTGTAAAGTGACTGAGTCACAGCTGGTTATATTCTCCCAACGTCATATTTTTAGAAATATCACTTTTGAAGTTATTTCTATGGTACAAAGAACCTTCGCATAAGCCACTGTGGGTGAAAAAAAATGTTAAACAAGCTAAATTTGATTACCCCAAAGGGTTGGGGTTACTCTGTGTGATTTTTTTTTTTCCCTGCCTCCCAATTACCATTCATTCCATCCTTGGCAATGTGGGAAGGCCAGAAGTAGGAAAGCATTTCAAGAGCTCTCCCGCACAGATAGGGAGCTCAGATTTCACTCGGATTTCACCCTGCTGCCCAGCAATCCATCTTACCCTGCTGTAAGACAATACTTCCAAATCCACTTATCAATGTCAGGCCACACTTCAGTATCAAAGAAAGCCGGGATGAAATGGTCAGATTTACAAACTTCATAGAAAAGGTTTGTTGCTCACTGTGGTTAGATAAGTGCCCTGATGGGCGGGGATGCTTTTTTCTTTTTTTAACATCCTGATGAATCAGTTGTTCCCATTCATATGTCTGCCCAAGTGCCACAGGTAATCTGAACGCATGTTCCTCGCTGTAACACTTACGGGGAAACTAGCGGCCCGCTTTGACATGTATCTGCATCTCTGAGACTTTAAAACTTTATCAAAAAGCATTTGTCTTTTGGAGGAAATTTTCACAGGCCGCTGGCAGGCTCGGGTGGTCCCCAGCAGGGCAGGAGTGAGAACAGATTGTGAATTCTGCACAGCAGTGCTGCCGGGAGGTGTGATGGGTAAAGATGGACTGTACCACAGACCAGCATCAGAAATGTCTGGGTGCGGGTGGGGCAGGAGGGATGCACATGTCCGAATCGGAGCTGCTGCCTTCACTTACCTGCTCCTGGAGGACTTTGAGTAACGCCTGCGTGTGGGACTGCTCTTCCTTTGCTTGTTCCAGTTCTGACTTCTTGTTGTTTAACTCCTCCTGGATGGTCAGCAATTGCTGCCAAAGTAAGAACATTTAAGATCAGTAGGATGGATGGCCCGGTGACTGTGAGATATTAACAACCTTTCAAACGCATGAGATTTTTGCATGTTAATAGTTTAATCCAAACTTCAGTTAACTTTTGTGCACACCCATTCACTTAGTATAACAATATTGCAGATTCTTTTTTTTTTTTTTTAATATTTTATTTATTTACTTGAGAGAAAGGGCGCAGAGGGAGAGGGAGAACAATGATCAAGGAGCCTGATGTGGGACTTGACCCCAGGACCCTGGGATCATGACCTGACCCAAAAGCAGACACTTAACGGACAAAGCCACCCAGGTGCCCCAATATTGCAGGTTCTGATGCGTAATTAGGCTGTTGGGATCCTGCTACACGATAAAACAAGTCTGGTTTCAGTATTTATGAAGGCACCCCTGTAGTCCTTGAAACAAATGTGTATTTGTAAAAATAGGCAAAACAGTGTTAATGGACAATAGCTCTTGATAGATGAAGAAGTTAAATAATTTTTAAAAAGACCCAAAACTGGATAGGATTCGTCAGTTTGCCCAAGGTCACTTCATCTGACATCAGACGGGAGGGCTGGCCTTCCAGCAGCAGCTCTGTAGAGCTATTTCCCAAGTGGCTGGGACCACAAGAGATCCTTTTACTTTCTCTGTTATGACGGTGATGTTTTATTAGATCAGCAGGACTGAAGTCCAAACGGCAATCAATGTATCAGCCGAGAAAACTGCTGATCTAAGCTGTCAAAACACTAAGCTATGGCCTGCACTGCTATTTTTAAGCAGGGCCACTGAAGGGATTTCTGTAAGCCTTGCCTTGAGCTTCCCTGGCCCTATCCACTGTAACTCATGTTGAGGCTTAGCCCGTCTGCCGGGAGCACCCAGCGTGAGTTCTTGGCGGTGGGGTTATAGGTTAATATACACGCGGCCTGGGAAATGCATTCAAGAGCGTTGCAAAGGGCCGCAGAAAAGGCTGTATCGACTCAGAAGTTTTTTTGTTTTTTTTTTTTTTTAAATAAATAAACCACATTCACTTTACTAGCATGTGTTGGTGATGCTCAAACATGACCGATCCGCAGTTCTTCGGCATTTACTCAGAAGCTTCTTAACAACAAAGGGCCAGTTGGAAAAGACAGAAGAGCCTTTCTTCCGCTTGCTCAGGTAACAAGTGCTGCGACAACAACAGAAAGTGTTGGCACATTCCCGCCACGAAGGCAGGGGTCCCCAGCAAGGAGGCTGCTACTGGGTGGGCAGCGGGGACGGCTGTCGCACAGTGCCTGGCCAGCTCTGAACACCCAGGCCTGAGGAAACACCCACCAACTGGAAGGATTAAACTAAATCTTTAAAACCTAGTTTTGGGGTATGCTGGGGAGCAGACAGCACTCAGCAAAACACGCTGCGCTTTCTTCTGGGCTTGCTTCTTCTGTTCCCTGCTTTGGCACTGGATATTTAGGAACCTACTTTCATTTCCTGCCCCTGCCCCGCATAAATAGTGATTTCTTTGCCGTTTCCTAAAAACTCAATGCCTCCCATTTCACCACCTACGCACGTGAGACTCACAGGTCAGGTGACGCACACGGTCTGCTCGGGCGCCCTCAGTGCTCTACGTGATTTAACTGTGCATCAGTTGATTAAAGTACAGAAACCAGAGAGCCCATATTGTACTTTGGCATCCCGACAAGTACCTAAAATGACTGCTTCCAGAGAGTGAGGGAGTGACTGCTCCTTCACTGTCATTCACGACTGACCCCCAGTACCACTCCCTGGGCTGGGGCAGGAGAGCGGGTGAGGGGTGTGCTGGTGCTTGGACATTGACAATGCCCAGGGAATTTTTACATATAAGACAGGTTGCAAACCCAATCCTTAAGCCCCTTTAAACAGGAGCCAAAGGAAGAACAGGAAATCATCTTCCAAGGTAGGTAGCTCATGTCTGTTCACTGCAGTAGCTGGGACCGCAGGATTTGGGACAGCTAGTGTCCAGCAGAAGAGGGCTGGCTCGGTCAGGGACAGGCATCTGTACGGCGGGGCTCCATGCAGCTGGAGAAAACCACGAACGTGTCTGCGCACGGAGGAAGCCCAGAGTACACGGTACCCCCACAGATATGTCAGGTTATAGGAGGGGCTCACTGAATTTGCAATGTGCTCGTAGGTTCTGGATACTTTCCCTGGGTGCGTGGGTCTAAGGATCGTTAGGTCAGTTTTACTGGTAATTTTCCGGGATGTCTGTAAGGAGCATATATTGCTTAACTAGTGTTGTTATTACCAGCACTGAACAAATAAGAGGGGAAGTGAGATTTGTATTGGAATCTGCCATTTCATCCACACATTTACAACACCACTTTATTCTACTGAAACACACACACACACACACACACACACACACACACACTCCTCCCCTGGACCTCATTTCTCACTCCATTCTTCCTGGGAATCACACTTTCTATTATTTTTAATTGTATTTATTTTACTTTTTATTTTTAATTTTTTTTCTTAATTTAAGTATAGTTGCCACACAATGCTATAATAATTTCAAGTGATGTGACAATTGTCTGCCTTGCTCCGTGCTCACCACAGTTAAGTGTGGTCACCATCTGTCACAATGCGATGTTACGATATTACGGACTATAGTCCCTATGCTGTATTTTTCATCTCTGTGGAATCACTTTTAAAAATAAAATCTTTTCTCTGTCATCCTCACTTCCTTCTCCTATGTAGGCAACTACTTTCACTGGTTTGTATCTTTTCTGAGTGTTTTTTTCTAAAATATATGTTGATTTCTGGGGATGTGTTTTTATGTGATTTTGTCATATTTCTTATTACTTATGTTTTTACTAAGCATTATTTTTTAAAGACCCATCCATATGATACACACATCCATATGTATCTAACCTGTTGCTTCTAAGGGCTGCCTAATATCCTATGGAGTCCATCCACCCAGTTATACCTGATCCACTCTCCCAGAGAAAGCTACTCAGATTACCTCTAGTTCTCACCCTATACCAGGTTTCAGTGGAACATGCTGGCGCACATCCCCCTATGGGCCCGCAGGAGGATTTCCAAGCATGCCTATCCAGTGGCGGAACCCTCATCATAGGGTGTGCCTAAGGGGTCGAGCTGCCCAAGATGCTCTACCAAATGATACCAGTCCGCCCACCCACCGGCAGTGTTCAGGAGTCTCTGTGCCCCACAGCCACACTAACTCTTAGTGTTGTCCACCCAGCTTTCTAATACTTGTCAGAGTTCTCATATTTGTGTAATAATATAGAGATTCTTCATGAAACATTTTTTGTACTTCTCTAAGGCCTTACTTTAAATTTTTTTTTAAATTTTTAAAATATTTTATTTGTCAGAGAGAGAGCGAGCACACACAAGCAGGGGGGACAGTAGGCAGAGGGAGAAGCAGGCTCCCTGCCAAGCAGGGAGCCGCATGTAGGACTCAATTCCAGGACCCTAGAATCATAACCCAAGTCGAAAGCAGATGCTTAACTGACTGAGCCACCCAGGTATTCCCTCCTTGTGATTTTAAATATGGCATCATATATTGCTAGCTGCTGAGGTTTATTCACACTTCTTAGAAGACTATTCAAGGGAAATGGTTCTAAAGTATGGGAATCATTTTTTTTTATTTAAAGATTTTATTTTAGAGACAGAGAGAGCGCAAGCAGGGGGAGGGGCAGAGGGAGAGGGAGGGAGAGAATCTTAGGCAGTCTCCCCGCTGAGCACAGAGCCCCCTGTGGGGTTTAACCACATGACCCTGAGATCATGACCTGAGCGGAAACCAAGAATTGGATGTTTAACCTACTGAGCTACCCAGGCGCTGTAAATATCAGGAACTTTTCAAAACCATACTGATTTTGGGGGCCTCAAGAAGACCGATTAACTCAGAATATCTAGGCAATGATAGTTTAAAAGAAAACAGCAATAACAACCTTAATAGACAATTCTAATGTGCAGCTGGGATAAAAACCACTGTTTCCTTGAATGCTCATTTGCCTCCTTTTACTACAGCGTGACATCCATCCAGAGTGCTCTCCTCACACTGTACTGTCACCAACGCTTTTCTCCCGGCCAACTAGCATGCCAGGTTCTTTTCTTCTTGCTCCATGCCTTCTCTAGGGCATCTGTTCACATCCTTGACTTCAACTGCACATTTCACATGCTTACACTTTACAAGCATGACTTTTCAGCCTCTGTTTCATTCCTACTATCCACTAGACCCTTACCTTACAGTGTTTCAAACTCTGCATATGATCACACTTCCATTCCTGTACCCAAGTCTGCTCCCCTGGAATCCAGAGTTAAAAGCTTGAAGTCCCTCCCTTCGTAACCTCCCTGCCCACTCCTCTGCCTTTCTCCAATTTTCACTGTCATAGTTAAGGCAACCCTTTCCCCTACTCTGGATTGGTTTGTTCCCTCATCATTCGTTCTAGGCTCCTGAGAGAACTGACCATTTAAAAATTCAAGTGCTTCAATACTTAAAAAATATTACTGGTTCAGCATTTTTTGCAGAATTAGAACAATACTAAAATTTGTATGGAACCACAAAAGACCCCAAAGAGCCACAGCTGTCTTGAGAAAGAATAACAAAACTGGAGGTATCACAATTCCGGATTTCAAGACCTACTACAAAGCCATAGTAATCAAAACAGTATGGTACCAGGACAAAAAAAGACAGATCAATGGAAAAGAACAGAGAGTCCAGAAATAACCCCATGCATATAAGATCAATCTATAGCAAAGGAGGCAAGAATACACACTGGGGAAAAGACAGTGTCTTCTGTAAATGGTACCGGGAAAACTGGACAGCTACATTCAAAAGAATGAAACTGTATGACTTTCGTAGACCATACACAAAAATAAACTAAAAATGAATTAAAGACCTAAATGGGAGACCTGAAATCATAAAACTCTTAGAAGAAAGAGGTAGTCAGGAATCTCTCTGACATTGGCCATAGCAACATTTTCTTAGATATGTTTCCTCAGTCGAGAGAAACAAAAGCAAATAGAAACTACTGGGACTGTACTAAGGTAGAAGGCTTCTGCATACTGAGGGAAACCATCAACAGAACAAAAAGGCAACCTACTGGATGGGAGAAGATATTTGTGAGTCATATACCTGATAAGGGATTTGTATCCAAAATATATGAAGAACTCAAACAATTCAACATCAAAAACTGTGGTCTGCCTAAAACTAATAGAACAGTGTGTGTCAACTATACTTCAATAAAAATAATTTTAAAATACTTTTGGTTCCCCACCCTATACTGGATAAAAACCAAACTACTGATCTCATCTTTCCCTGGATGTGCCGGGTCCTTTCCTGACTCTGTGACAAGGTCACTACCCAGAATTCTGCTGGGAAGATTCCTATTCATTCTTCTATTTATTATTTTTAAAGATTGTATTTGTTTATTTGACAGAGAAAGACACATCGAGAGAGGGAACACATGCAGGGGACTGAGACAAGGAGAAGCAGGCTCCCCGCTGAGGAGGGAGCCCGATGTGGGGCTCGATCCCAGGACCCTGGGATCATAACCCAAGCCAAAGGCAGATGCTTAACAACTGAGCCACCCAGAACCCCCTCATTCTTCCATTTAAAAAATGTTTTCATGGAGGACGCCTGGGTGTTCAGTTGGTTAAGCGGCTGCCTTCGGCTCAGGTCATGATCCCAGCGTCCTGGGATCGAGTCTCACATCGGACTCCTTGCTCGGCAGGGAGCCTGCTTCTCCTTCTGCCTCTGCCTGCCACTCTGTCTGCCTGTGCTCGTGCTCTCTCTCTCTCCCTCTAACAAATAAATAAATAAATAATCTTTAAAAAAAAAAAAAGAATGTTTTCAGATGAGTACCACCCACATTATGACTTTACACAACAGAAAACAGCCTCATCCAACAGAGAGCCATGACTCCTCAGTAGGGCACACGGTTAGGCAGTAAAGTGGGAGCTCGATTTAAACCCACTCACCCGTTTGGCCTGCTGCCTTTGTCCATGGTAGCACCTGCACTACCATATGTGGCATCCTTGGGTTCTTCTGCAATAAAGACCTTCCAATCATCCAAAGCTAACTGTCCTAATTTCTATGCTCCCAAAGCACTTCATATGCAATACTACCTTTCATAGCAACTTCCCCAACTAGACTATACCCATCTGAGCCTTCGGCTCAGGTCAGGATCCCAGCATCCTGGGATCGAGTCCCCACATCAGGTTCCCTGCACAGCAAGAAGCCTGCTTCTCCCTCTCCCTCTACTGCTTCCCCTGCTTGTGCTCTCTCTCTCTCTCAAATAAATAAAATCTTGAAAAACAAAACAAAACAATTAGGGCATCCCTAACACATAGTAGGGCTGAATGAATGAATGAGTAAAGAAAGGAATGAATGCTTGCTCTGGTTTCCCCACTTATGGGATTAAGCCGTGATCTAGTAGAAAAACAAAACAAAAAAAACTGCACACATAGACAAAAACCAAAACAACTACAATACCAGAAACTACCTGAGGGTCTGTCACTGGGCGGTTCATTGTCGTAGACATCAGGACACACAGGGACACACAAGGAGACAAAGGGAGAATATGGAGCTTTCAGAAAAGAATAGGAGTTCCAAGGAAGACATTTTTATTCCTGATTCTGGTAGTTCCAGATCTCCTCCAGATCTAATGGGGACTATTTCTTAAAAGGCTTAGGCAATCCACTCATGGAATGTGTAATTCTGTAATTTCTTCCCTGTGTTCCATCAAAGAGGAAAAAAAAAAAAAAAAAAAAGAACCAAACCAGTACTAGAGGAAAAACAAGATCAACAGCCCCTAGACTATTTTCCACTTTCTTCCAGATTAATGTTTTCCTTTGTTTACAAAGCATGAACTCGCAAATCTAATATTTATGTATGCAAAACAGTGGTGGTGCGTCAAAACTGCTATTCTTCATTTGACTAGGCGTCCCGTAAAAACAATGAGCTAGTCCACACCTAGGTAATTTAAGTCAGCCTCTCTGGTTCTTCTTCACTTGAAATGTAGGAGACTGTATCATCTTCTTTCTAGTTTGGATGTTGAAGTACTAAAATGCCTCAATTACAGAAGTTCACAGGCAGCTAGAACTTAATCAGAAGAGTCTCTCGGTTGGATTGGCTGACTGCAGCATAATTTTAATTTAACACTGGAGAGTATGACATTAAACAGATGCACTATTACATTTTTTGGTGGTTACAATTGAGTGTGTTCCAATTAGACAATTATCCATATGCCAATCAAGAGTGAACACTCTGGCAGCCAATAACAGGTAAATAAATGCCGTACCTGACACATCTTGGTATTTCCAGGCCACTGATTTAATAGGATCATTTGTAATGCTCTTTGGGGATGTAGACTTCCGTGTGTAATGGGTCTTTCTCTCTGACAAATTCAAAGAGCATTACAAATGTTATTTGGAGCCCCGGAATAAGTGAGGTCACATTTCCATTTCTACAGATGGGCGAATCATGGCCACACAAAGGTTAAGTCATGTAGGCAAGGCCACCCTGTCTGAGAGAGACCTACTGCTTGCACATCTCAATTTTCCTGCTTCAAACTGTGGCTTCCACCCTGACAACCACACTGCACTGCCAGCTGAAAATGGAAATCAGGACATGCCAAACTTGAAATCCTCCTAGCAACAACTTCTACCCAGGTATTCAGCATTTCCACTTAAAAGCAAGGCTGCTGGAGGAATGCTTTTGTGTATACTTTTGTGAAACCCTGTGGTGCATTTAATTTCACTTTAAAAACTGCAACCCCCGGGCGCCTGGGTAGCTCAGTTGGTTAAGCGTCTGCCTTTGGTTCAGGTCATGATCCCAGGATCCTGGGATCGAGCCCCTGCATCTGGCTCCCCGAACAGTGAGAAGCCTGCTTCTCCCTCTCCCTCTGCTGCTTCCCCTGCTTGTGTTTTCTCTCTCCTTCTCTCTCTCAAATAAATAAATAAAATCTTAAAAAATATATGAAACAAACAAAAAAAAAACCCTGCAACCCCTGTCCTTGTCTTTTTTCCTTCAATTTTACAATTTTGCTATCAAGGTGAAGTTTTGATATAGCTAGCAGTTTATGGAAGGTTAGATTCCCTAAAAGCCACAGACAACAGAGCAGGTACTCTCTACATGAAGTGTCCCAGCAACATCCCAGTAGAGAACTGTGGTAACAGGAGTCTCTGGCAGGACTGCTGGGCAGCTGGGAGATGGAGGTGAGGGTCGGCATAAAATTGAGAGGACCCACAAATAGCACACTGATTTGAGGACAGCACAAGATGCTCTAATAATGGCTATAGCCTGTAGAGGTTCCCTAGGAGATTTTGGGGGATCAGTTTAGATATTAGGAGAATATGGACTCAGGGGGTCCATTCTGAATCAGAATTCATTCTGTTTATTTGAAATGAGCCACTGAATATTCATGCATCAAAGCCTGGAAATATCTGAACCCACAGAGGGTCATCAATTTAAACCTAAAGGTGTTTTTGCTCTTTTGATTCAGTTTTAATGTTATTCCATCTCCATAACTTTGCTGTAAATTAGATGCCCTGCTCAGTGGGATATGCCTTCGAGGCCGGGCAAATATCTGCTGAGGAAATGAGGGCTGGGCCTTCCGAAGGCCCAGCTGTGGTGGATGTGTTGCTGGGTCAACCGACCCCAGCAGGTGTTTTAATACCAGGGCGAGCTACTCAGCCAGGCCTGCAAGCCTCCAGCATCACCCTGTCTGTGCACTTGGTCTCCAATCTGGTTTCTCCATTTTAGCCTGTGATCTGAACCCCACCCTGGCCAGCTCTGCCAGACCCTTGTCACCTTGTCCTGCAGTAAGGAGACAAGATGCACCCATTTATCCTTTTTCCCTTGGTGAGATTCTGCTACCCAAACACAGTCTGAACCACTTAGGGATGTCAGCCATTAGTCCTGCTGATGAAGTCACCTCTGCCTGCTTTCCACCTATCACTGTGAGTCCCGAGCCAATCCCTGATTGTTAGGGGAAGTCTGAGATGTGGAAAATCAAGTGCGTATGATTGGAACGTAAGAGCAAGGCTGTGCCAGAAGGCAAACACATCTCACCGAATTCCTGACAGAAGAGAGCGAGCTGACTCAGGGGAAGGACAGTCATTTACCACCGGGTAGCAACAACTTTCACTTTTCTCCTTGGGGGGAAAAAAAAAGATGGAATTGAACTAGCCTGAATTTTCTTGTCACACAAGGTGGTAAGACGACTCAAGATCTATTCTAGTTTAAAATGTCATCTGCTTCCACCTGGGGATGAAACCACACTTCAATTTACGGTAAGGTGCGAGGGTAACGGAGCCTGTGGCCCGTTTTATCAATCGTGATGCCTCTCTGTCGGCCTCCAGCACCGTGAACCCTGAGGGAGAAACATCTCTAGGAGAGAGCTCCACCGTTCAGATGACTGATAACAGGAACACTGGATCAGAGAAATGAAATTGTGCTCTGAGCCTAATATCCTATTACACCAGGCTATACATATTTAATTCCTTGGGTCTTTCCTCATAAATCAATTCCTTCAGGCCCTTAATCTCGTCAATATCTTTTCTGATATTGAATTTTAAATGCCATTCTCATTGCTAGGCAGAAAGGCAATCTCTTCGCTCGTGATGGGATCAGGCTTCATTTACAGCCAAGAGACCCTGGAGTGCCGCCCTATTCCCTGACCCTGCTGTTAAGATCCTAATGTGGACCCAAGCCAAATAGTCCAAGCACAGGCCTGACTGGGGGCTTGCCCTCTCATAGGTCAAGACCATGAACTGGGGTCATGACTATCAGTCTTCTGGGAGCCTGAGCCAGTTCTCAAGACTGATGAGAAAGCGAGCATTTTCAAGGTCTTTGGGCTTGGGCCCTCAAAGGGGTGTCTGAGACCCTGAGACCCGGCCACCCACTCAGGGCGGTGTGCTCTGACAAGGATTTTTTTCTCTGAGTGTATGAGTAAGGGTCTGACAGAAGGACAGACACGGTGTGCCTACATCTGAGCAAGATCTCATGGGGTGCGGGTGAGATGAAGGGAGGGCACAGACTGTGGATTCTCTAGGGGAGTGGAAGTGCCTGACCCCAGGGAGCAGGGGTGTTTCCAGGTTTCCAAGGGCTGGCCCAGAACACTGTGGACTTTTCCCTTCTCGACAGCAGGGGAAATCCCAGACTTGTGAGTCTTGCAAAATTTCCAAAGGGAAGAAGGAGTGACAAATATAGGACTTCAAGAGTGACTAACAGGCTGGGAAGCACTGGGAGGCACTGAGATGCAGAACTGCAGGCCTAAGGCTGCGGTCAGTGGCGGGATATCAAGGGCTGAGAACGGTACGACTCAGTGCAGGATATAAGCAGGTGCAACTGTCTGAAATTCAACAATAAAAAATTAACTAAAGTTCCATCCACTTATCACTGTGTACCAATAATTCTACACAAAATCAGTGATAAAATACTCCTGTCTGACAAAAATCCTTTGTTGGTCTAAAATTGCTGCTGTTCCGGTTAAGATTAAATATATATGTAATCTTCAAATTAACATTTTCATTACTTACACTTTAACAAACATACTCTGTGTAGAAACTAATTCAGAACATGTCCAGCTTCTGCTCCTACTCCCAACCTGCCCCGCCCTCCCCCCATCTCAGGCAGGGACTTGGCTACACACATTGGCTTCTGAGTCCCTGGAGCTTGCTTTAGACACAGTGTCTCCAATCCCATTAGCACTGCCTGTATTCCTACACTTGCACAGTAGATCTGAAATAAACAAAGATAGCACAACTATTGCTAAGACTAAGAACTAGAACCTGAGCTTGGGTGGCTCAGTGGGTTAAGCCGCTGCCTTCGGCTGGGGTCATGATCTCAGGGTCCTGGGATCGAGTCCCACGTTGGGCTCTCTGCTCAGCAGGGAGCCTGCTTCCTCCTCTCTCTCTCTGCCTGCCTCTCTGCCTACTTGTAATCTCTCTCTGTCAAATAAATAAATAAAATCTTTAAAAAAAAAAAAAAAAAAAAGAACTAGAACCTGAGCTACTTCAAGTCATTCCACAGGACCCGAGAAAGAATCTTTAGGTTTAATATTTAAACAACAGAACTTGGTGAGAACCATGAGTGGTATTATTTTTGGTAAGTGTGAACTTTAGCTCATAGATTAAGTATTCTCACTGAATTAAAAGTATTTCAAAAATTGAAATGCCTTCTTTTAAAATTGTTTGCTTTAAAACTAAAGGATGAATAAAGAAAATGTTACATCAGTGATACTATTAATAGTTGCCTCAACCGTACCTTTTTCATTTGGTTTTCTTAAAATTCACTTATTTACTGGGGACAATTATTTATATCCTGTGTACCATAATCAAAGAATCAAAGTTCAAACTGTTTGTTGGATTAAAAAAAAAAAAACTACCGAATAGATAGTTGTGAATTTTTTTCCCTTCATTGTACCACTTTAGTTTTGGGGGTTTTTTTGTTTTTGTTTTTGTTTTTTTTTTTAACAGGCAAATTATATGTGAAAATCAATAGGAAAATGTTAATGTCTGCATTTCTTTTTTGGTGGTTATTATTCACTTTATTTCATGATTATAACTGAAAATAATTTTGTCATTTAGAGGAGGATATATAAAAAAGGATTCTTTCCGAGTTCAAATTACACTAGGTGCCTCACTGACCAGCAGCCCAGTATCTGGGCTGGACTGGAAAGGGAGATCATGACCTTGGCTTGCTGGGTGGAGGAGGGAAGGCCAGGTTTCTTCAGACATGGTTTTTAGAGACCATCTCTTTCACTTGACTATCCTTCTGGGAGGGACTTGCATTACAAATGGATACTTTCTGGCATTTTATAATCCAGTGGAGTTACTGGTCATAATACCCTCTATCCTGATAAGGCAACATTATTTTATATATATATATATATATATATATATAGAGAGAGAGAGAGAGAGAGAGAGAGAGAGAAGCATTGTGTGTAAAGGCAGAAAATAAGCCACCGGTCAGCATTTCAAAGGCTAGCGTGATTGGCTCCCTCACTGTATAACTGCAGACTGCTTTACTGCTCTCGTCTCTTTTTCTCCCACAATTGTCTCCTGAAGAATAATTTATCATTTGAAAAGTAAAATGTCAATTAATTTCTTGAATAGTGAATACAGGAAAAGCAAATGCAAAAGTAGTTTGGAAGGCTCTAAAACCTATTTTTCTTTCTTCACATGATTTTTCTTTTCTTTCTTTCTTTTTTTTTTTTTAAGACTTTTAAAATCTTGTTCATTTGAGAGAGAGAGAGAGAGAGCACACCATTGAGAGCAGGGGAAGGGGGATGGGCAGAGGCAGAGGGAGAAGCAGACTCCCCACTGAGCAGGGAGCCCCACGTGAGGCCTGATTTCAGGACCCCAGGATCATGACCTAAGCTGAAGGCAGACTTTAACCAACCAAACCACCCAGGCGCCCCAATTTTTCTTTTTTAATAGTGTGATTTGCAGGGTCATTTCGGCTTTCTGGTTTTCACTTTCTTCCCATGTTAAATAAAGATAACAATACTCACCAGTAGGATACTATGAGACTAAAGAACATCCATTAAGTACATGAGGCTCCTTGAATGGCGAGGAGTATCAAGTTAAATCAAAGTGCTACTATTATCTTCTTTGCAAGAACCTCCGGAGAGACTAAGACCCAGCAAGGTCAAGTGACTTTTAACTTACCGAGTGGGCAGTCCTGGGGATTAGTATTCAGAGAGAAAGGGCTGTGATTCAGCCCCACCCAGCCATGCTGGTTGCCCTCCTTCAGCCAATTTTCAAAACGCAGGGCAGCCAACTTGAATTAACACTATTCATGCAATTCACAAGGGAAGGCGTCAAATGCTTTGCTGAAGTAGGAGTATATGTCAGTGATAATTCTCTCCATTGCCTTTGCTGGCAATTCTACTGCAAGTGATAAATCCAATTTGCTCAGACTTATTTATGCCTATCACTTTTTTTTTTTTGCAGTTATATGAGGTGGTCATCACCCCGGCCTCTGGGCACATGTACAGCTGTTAATGTAGAAATTTAAAATATTAACATGCTTTCCAGCCAGGTTGGCCCATTTACTTCAAACAAGAACTTGATTGAACAGCTGGGTCTTGCACTGTGCCCCAAAGGCCAATAGAGATTTGTTCTTTCTTTGCAGGGTTTATAACCCAGACATGGTCAGAGCTTAGAGCTAGAAAACCCTTTATGGGTGACTTTTGACCAAAGTCCTGTGGCCATCTTTGGAGGTGGCTTATACAAAATGATTTGGGCCTCATTCAGTTTAGCTCCTGAAGAGCCAAACCGTGCTCCTTCTAGACTCATTAACATCAGATGTTACCACCATCACTGACTTCCTGGCTTGCAGTTTTAGGAAAGCAGCTTTTGACTTAATGGTTATGGGATAAAAACATGTGTTGCAGTCTTAAGAGTTTTTAATTGAATCTTAATGGTGAGAAATTGTAATGCTCTAACATTTTTCTGCAGAAAAATGAAGTGAGAGAGTATAGCGAGCGGTACGTTCTATCTCTGCGTCAGCCATAAATGCCAAAGGATGGAGAACTTTCTCTGCTGTGGGTCTAGAAGGCCTCCACCACCCACATTACTTACCTGCTAGTCACCACTGAACTTTAACAAAGCGCCTTAATTCAATGATTATGATATTCCCACATCTCCTTTGATAACACAAGTTAACCATTTCTTTATAACTAGGACACTAAGACATCTAGGGGCAGGATCAGAATAAAGAACAGCCCGTAAACTTAATAGCACTTTGAATCTTTAGGTTCCACTGGGACAAGCTCTGCAAATAAACGGGCATGTTCATCTATCACAGAGGAGTGAGGCAGAGGAAGTCGGCAGGCTTCCCCAAAGACTCCAATACATTTAGCCTGGTCTGCAAGCCCACATGTTAGGAGTCTCGTTGCAACTAGCACCTTTGGAGATCTCCACATTTCCCCCATTCCCTCCTCCAGGGCTGAGCCCTGGTTAGACAGGTGGGGGCGCAATGAAGAGAGTTTCCCTGAGGAGCTTTAACCACCACAGGTGGTCGGTTTGACAGCTCCGGAGCCCCCAACTACCTCAGGTTTTCTCTGAACTGCACGCTGTCTTTAAGGCGAAAGAAACAGCAGCAGCAACAACAGAAAGCTTCAACACACCCTGTCACTGTGAAGTGTGGCAGATATATTCTCAACACCTGCAGCTGAACTCTAGCTGGCAAAATAAAATACAGCACCACCCATCTTGCCTGGATCGCAAAAGTACAGACAGAAAATTACCATTTTAAACCAATCTTCTCTGCTACGGAAACCACTCAGTATAGGGAGCTTTAAAGAAGCGAACTGAATTACTCAGACCCTTTGCCACAAATGGTGTCAGCATGGCCATGAACGGTAACAGCAAGAAAGGCTCCCAAGGTACACAAATGAACAGAAATTAGAGCTGTAGCTTTACACTTAGTATCTGTCTACCCCACGAAGCACTCCTCCAGCCTCAGCAGTCCTCTCGCTAAGATCGACGACTACATGCACTTGAACACTACTTGCACCCGTGTCATTTTAACAAAAGTTTCCATTGTGGGTTTGCCAAAGTCAGCTCAAAGACTTCTCCTGACAATGATGGCACAGAAAAGATCATTATCCATGATAAAAAGCTGGTGGAGTGAGCATCCTAGAAACACGGGCTAATACCAAAGTTAGTGTTAATGACTTGGAATTTTTCATTTTTTAAAAAATATTTTATTTATTTATTTGACACAGAGAGAGAGAAATCACAAGTAGGCAGAGAGGCAGGCAGAGAGAGAGAGGGAAGCAGGCTCCCCGCTGAGCAGAGAGCCCAACAGGACGCTTGATCTCAGGACCCTGAGATCATGACCTGTGCCGAAGACAGAGGTTTAACTCACTGAGCTACCCAGGAGCCCCAACTTAGAATTTTTCAAAAAGAAAGAATAGGGAAACCACATTTTTAGGGTCTGCTGGCAGACTTTGGGCAGTAATCATTTTTCTGCTTCCAGATGATAATTTAAAAATATAAATCGTGATACAGAGCAAGTCATTCAAAGCAGTTACATTATAGCCCAAGTAATTATATCAGGATTAAGAAAGATTACGTTGGTAGGGTTATGGACATTGGGGAGGGTATGTGCTTTTGGGTAAATTGGAAGAGGAGGTGAACCATGAGAGACTATGGACTCTGAAAAACAGTCTGAGGGGTTTGAAGTGGCGGGGGGGTGGGAGTTGGGGTACCAGGTGGTAGGTATTATAGAGGGCACGGCTTGCATGGAGCACTGGGTGTGGTGAAAAAATAATGAATACTGTTTTTCTGAAAATAAATAAATTGGAAAAAAAAAAGAAAAAAAAAAAGAAAGATTATGTTGGGATTACTTGGGGAGGGTTAGAAAATAATCACTTGTTTTACCACCGAGTTCACTGTGGATCATCTTCAACCAGATAAGAAAGTTCGTTTATTTTATTTATTTATTTATTTGACAGAGAGAGACACAGCGAGAGAGGGAACACAAACATGGGGAGTGGAAGAGGGTGAAGCAGGCTTCCTACTGAGCAGGGAGCCTGATGCAGGACTCCATCCCAGGACTCTGGGGTTTCTGATCTGAGTTGAAGGCAGACACTTAACAAGTGAGCCACCCAGGCTCCTGAATAAAGTTCTCTTTTAATCCAAGTTCTTAAATCTTTAGTTTTTCCTTTGTTGTGTTAGTTTTAAATCATGAATGGCTATTCTCTAGCTACTAAACTGATTATTCTGGTTCAATTCTGGTTCAATCTTGTTAATGGGATATATTACATTAATAGACTTTTGTAATGTTGAACTAACCTTGTATTCCTGTGATGAATCCAATAGGGTGGTTTATAAAATACCAGATTAAGTTAGTTTTAAAAAAGGAATTTTAAATCAATGTTCCTAAGTGAGACTGACTTATAATCCCCCTGACCCCCTCTTTTTTTTTTTTTTTTTTTTTTTTTTTTTACTGTCCTTGCCCCTTTTTGGTATCAAGTATCCTAGACTTATGAATTAGTGAAGACACGTTTCCTTCTTTTCTGTTCTCTGAATGAGTTTGTAAAAGACTGGCATAATCCTCCTCGAATGGTAAAACTTGACTGTAAATCCATTCTGGGACTTGCTCTGATGCTAAGATTTTAATAATTTTTTTAAAAAAGTTTTATTTATTTGAGATAAAGCATGTGTGGGGGGGTGCGGCAGGGGGAGGGACAGAGGGAGAGACAGAATCTCAAGCAGACTACCCACTGAGCATGGAGCCTAACATGGGCCTTGATCCCAGGACCCTGAGATCATGACCTGAGCTAAAATCAAGAGTCAGAGGCTCGACTGACTGTGTTACCCAGGAGTCCCAAGATTTTAATGATATGGCTCAGGCTTTTAATTCCTTCCTGATTTTTTCTGGTAAGGTATTTTTTTTTCTATAGGAATTTATCCATGTCACCAAAGTTTAAGAATTTGTCATAAAGATATTTCTGATTTTCTCATATGTCTGTAGTTATTCCTCATTTTAATTTTTTTAAAAGATTTTATTTATTTGACAGAGATCGCAAGCATGCAGAGAGGCAGGCAGGGGGTGGGGGAAGCAGGCTCAATGCTGGGCTTGATCCCAGGACCCTGAAATCATGACCTGAGCTGAAGGCAGAGGCTTAACCCACTGGGCCACCCAGGCATCCCTTTCATTTTAATTTTTAATATTATTTATCTGGTCTTCTTTTATTGCAATTCATATTACTAAAGATTTTCCATTTTATTAGTCTTTTCAAATAAATAGCATTAGCTTTGTTGACCTTCTGTACTGGAGGACAGCTTGCTCTTTTAGTCATTTCTCTCCTTGTTTTTATCCTTCCTTCCTTCTTTGAGTTTATTATTTTTTAGAAAACGCTGGATGCTTACTCCTGTTTATGCTTTTCTTTTTTCCTTAAACATGCATTTAAAAATTTTTATTTTTCCTCTAGGTTCTGTTTCAGCTACATCCTACAAGATTTGCTATGTTGTATTTTAATTATCAATTACTTGTAAGTATTTTAAAATTACATTTCTGATTCCTTTGGACTTGTGGATTTAGATGTGTGCTTTTAAATTTCCAAATACATAGGATTTGTTTTAGTTATTTTTAGTAATACTGATTTCTAACAGTTTTGTTGTGGTCAGAAAATATGATAGTGCTCCTTGGAAATGTGTTGAGATGTGCTTTAATATGTAGTATAATTAACAAGACAATAAACAACAAGTGTTGCAGAGGACGTGGAGAAAGGGGAACCCTCTTACACTGTTGGTGGGAATGCAAGTTGGTGCAACCACTTTGGAAAACAGTGTGGAAATTCCTAAGAAATTAAAAATAGAGGTTCCCTATGACCTTGCAATTGCACTACTAGGTATTTACTGCAAAGATACAGATGTAGTGAAAAGAAGGGTCATCTGTACCCCAATGTTCATAGCAGCAATGGCCACAGTCGCGAAACTGTGGAAAGAGCCAAGATGCCCTTCAACAGATGAATGGATAAAGAAGACGTGATCCATATATACAATGGAATATTACACCTCCATCAGAAAGGATGAATACCCAACTTTTATATGAACATGGATGGGACTGGAGGAGATTATGCTGAGTGAAATAAGTGAAGCAGAGAGAGTCAATTATCATATGGTTTCACTTACTTTTGGAGCATACGGAATAACATGGGAGGACATTGGGAGAAGAAAGGAAAAGTGAATTGGGGGAAATCAGAGGGGAAGATGAACCATGAGAAACTATGGACTCTGAGAAACAAACTGGAGGTTTTGGAGGACAGGGGGTGGGGGGATGGGTGAGCCTGGTGGTGGGTATTAAGGAGGCATGTATTGCATGGAGCACTGGGTGTGGTGCATAAACAATTGAATCTTGGAACACTGAAAAAATAAAATTAAATTAAAAAACAAAACTATTGCAATTTTAAAAAGCTTTGTAAAAAATAATACATAGCATAAGATGCATTTTTGATTTTGCTTTTCTTGCATTTAGCTAAATGAAACTTCTTATTTAAGGAAGTCTTTTTCAACAGTATGTGCCACTACTTAATAAATAAAGTGCTGTTGATTCAAATATTAAAAAAAAAGATGCATTTTGTAAATGTTCCAGGTATATTTGAAAAGTACAGTTTTGCATTCACGTCCCAAGCCTATATGGGCTGAGTCGTATGGAAATGCTTCGTAGACTGAAAACATTGGCAGCAACAGCAAGAGGGAGGGAACAGCAGAGCTGTTTAGAAAAATGTCCTTATTTCCTGACTATTTTAGGGTTTTTTACAATAGAGTGGGGTGGGCTTGTTCCCCATTGTCGTTCCAGTCTCAATTTGTCACATAATGTCACCTTTAACATTAGGAAGAAATGTGTTAAGAACTTCTGGTTTGAGGCTTCTTCCCTATGGTTTCTAATCCCTGGTTCCTTAATAAGCATGGTACAAATAAAAATGTCATCTCCTAGGACCCATTAAAGCTGTGAGAGCTTTTGGACCATAGAAAGAGGTTTTCTTCACAGAAACATTTGGGACTGCACACACATGCAGTCAGCGTGAGTGGAAACTCCAAGCTTACTGCCTGAGGCTGGGGCCATCTCTGGGAGCCCGGAGCCTCACTGGCCATGCTGAGAAGGTCAGGAACTAGTACTCCCACCCTCAGGGACCTGCCGTGCCAGCAGAGAGCATTTATGACCTCTGAAGACAGAAGGACTTGATCAATGCTAATATGTCAACCAGGACTTCTCAGAAGGCCAGTTCTATCCAGTCAGTGAGATGAGATTATTACTTGTTTGGGCATGCCTAGGGAATACAGCAGAGATGAGGAAAGAGGGAAGCTGGTTGAGAGTTTTCTGTCACACAATAAATTGTGTGCGGTGACTCAACAATTTGTTATTTTCTTCATTCATTTATTCAGATAGTGGTTGGATACGAACAACTACATTAGCCCTAAGAGACTGGTCTCAGGCGCTAGCGTTAGTTTCAACTGAGATGTCAGAAGAAAAAAGAAATGAATACTCATTTAACCCGTCGGGGGAAAATGGCCCCTGTGCCTCAACTCATTTTTCATAGGCATGGGAGACAGAGAGATACAAATGAGTGTGTAAGGAAAAGGTTCTCAGAATGCAAGCCAAGTAGGGGGAGGCAGAGTGAGGACCCGAGAACAGGAAACTGGGAGCCCTGGGCAGTGGAGGGGACACAGTGCCGTGGGGCACTTAACTCAGTGACTTAACCTCTCCATTTGATTATAATGGAGAGGTAATGCTGGATTAGGGGATCACCAATGGATTGGATCACCAATGCCTTTCCTGGTCTTAATATTCTGTATTTTGTGGTTCTTTTGCTATAACAACAGTGGTAAACTGAGACCATATATCCAGCCCAGATTTTATATACAAAACAGAATTTCCATTATCATTTTATTCTACCTTGCTTTTTTAGTGTGTGTGGCCCCCATAGCCAAAGCAAAGCATGGATTTCGCAAGAAAAATAGCCAGAAAATTGTGGACTTAAAAGAAAATCTGTCAGTTACCAGCTGGGCAGAAAAGATGACTAAGACCCAAGGGCCCGCAGGGGAGGGCATGGACCAGGGAGTGCCCCTTCAGTGACCTGGCAATTCTCCGAAGAGCTCATATCATCAGGTGCAGAGTAGGAAAACTACATTATAACCCACCCCCACTTTTCCTTCTCCCCAAATGACAAACAGGAGGATTATGGCGGGGAGGATTATTTTGTAAAGAGAAAACTCAGCACCACAGCTTTTTAAATAAACTTTACAGTTAAGTCATTACCAAAACCCTCCTGAGGTCATTGTGAGTAGCACAATTTAAGACCTACAAACCACTGGGGGTGGTTAAGTGTCTGTGTCTTGATTTCAGCTCAGGTCATGATCTCAGGGTTGTGAGATCGCGTCCTGTGTCAGGATCCAAACTCAGTGCGGAGTGTGCTTGAGGGTCTCTCTCCCTCTCCCTTTGCCCCTCCCCCTACTCATGTGCTCTCTCTGTCCAATAAATAAATAAAATATTTAGCAAAAAATAAAGAGAAACAAACCATGGGGGAAGAAATACCAGCCCAGGAGAAAAGAAGGCAAGGTACACAGAGAACTAGTGAAGGACGAAACCGCAGAGTACCAGTCTGTGTTGAAATGATTGAAAAGCGTATAATACACAGGCTCAGGAAAGGACTTACTCAAGATAAAATGCAGAGCATGGGTGAAAATACACACCTTTAAGAGCCCCCCACCCACAATCGCTAATGCAAGTCCTCTGACCAGAATACCGGAGCCATAGCAGGTTTCAAAGAATAAGGTGGGGGCGATGGCGGATGCCAGAGATGGAACGTGTAGGCAAGGAGGAGGACAGCAGAATAAATTAAGAGAACAAAAGGAATTAGAAAAGTGACAATACAGCTCTGAAATGTCACTCTGCTCGTCACTCACTTATAAGCACTACTTGAACACCTTTCCTTGGAAACCTACAACCCGAGTTCAAATAGCCTCTCCGCTCTTCTACCCTCCAGGATGGCCAGAAAATAATAGAGCTGCTGTCGCTGTTTACTGAGGGTGTATGTGAGATGGAGAGGGAGGGAGGGAGAGAGGAGGCAGCGCAGAGACGCACTGGAGTACTAAAACTGGAGAGGTAACCGGCACCCTGAGGATTCGCCATCAAGATAAGAACTGAGCAGTCCGGGTCTTGCCAGTGATCGAGTGAATGAAGCGGGTGGTCTATCAAGTGAGGGCCAGATTGGGCACTAACTTTGTTTACATCTCCCTTGATGACTATTCAGGGTGCTTTGTTAAACGGAGGAGAAAACATAGTCTTTAACTAACCATCTAAGATCTCGGAGCTGAATTCCCAATCGCACCCTTGGGGGACAATTCCAGAAACGTGAGCTGAGTGAATGTGGCTGTTGCACTGGTCAGTGGGAATGATCTGGGGCACAACGACCCCTCGCTGTGCCAGTGCACCTTAGAGAGGAAGCCCGAGAGGATATAAGGAACTGTTGCATCTGGGAGGGGACGTGAGGAATGCTGTCTCCTTTATAGGCTTCTTTTAGGTTTCCAAATTTGCTGCACGGAGCATGTATTCTTTTGTGAAAAGGAAAATAAAACAAAAATTAAAATGACAAACCTAGACCCAGAAGAACTGCAACTCCCACCCACATTCATCTTCCTAAAGAGGATCCCGCCCCACCCCCGGACTCATTCCTCTCCTTCCTTCTTGGTCTCCACGTTGTGTTGTCGCGTCCACCAGGGTGCTCCCTGCATTGGCTCCATGGGTGCTCCTTTCCCAGGAGGAGGAGGAGGGGGAAGGGAAGGGGAGAAGGGGAGAGGATAAAGAGGAGCAGGGAGGGGGAGGAGGAAGAGGAGGAGGAGATGATTGTCTGGTCTTCCACCCTCCTGTTTCCTCTTCTCACCAGCTGCACAGAGAAAGCCCCGGGGCCGGTTTCCTCCCCGTGCAGCCCAGTGTGAGAGCTGGTAATGACAGCAGTCTGGCCGGGAGCATGACACCTGCTGTACAGAGGCAGCAGTATGTGCCGGCCGAATTCTGGCCGCCGTGGGCAGGAGGCTGACTCTGCGTGCTGGCAGGCTTCAGAGAGAAGAAGTCAAGGCCAGAGCACAGGGATTCATTTCAGCGTCCATGGCTGGAGGGAGAGACGACAAAGATCGGACGGAAGGAAAGGCCAGTGCGTGTCTGGCACCGAGGCCCGTTTTGATTTACTACATTTAAGAAAAGATCCATTTCGCTATAAATCTGGTACTCTTGGTGTGCTAGGGCCTTGAAGTCAGGAGGCAATTTCCAAAGGAGGTGGCGGAAGGGAGGGTCGTTCGAAGGTCATCTGAGGACTGCAGCTGACAGTGGTGGGAAAGCAAAGTTGCTTTAGCCCGGGAATGGTTGCAAGTCTCCGGGAGATCCGCTAGTTCCCGCGGCAGATGTCCGGGAAAGCAGTCAAAGGTAGAAGCCAAACGATTTTAATGGTCTGCAGGGTAATGTCATTATTTCTATCCCTGGCTCCTCCATTGATTCGGCTGCTAGCCTCATTATTTTTAGAAGGGATGATTACTAATGAGGATGCATTTGATGATCACATTAATTAATGGAAGAGCAGGGTAACTAATTATGAGATGAAGCCTCCCATAGTTAAATTTTATTAGGGCTGCTTCTTTCCTTCCCTGAAGTGAAGGATTTATTTTCCAAGTTCACATTTAATAAATAAAAGCCACACGTATGTTATTTTCTTTTTGCTAGCTCTCATTCGGCTAATGGGAAGACCCAATCTGGGACTAGGATTGAGTCGGAAAACAAGCAGCGGGTTCTTGCCAGTGATATTTCTAGCAATCGACAAGCACAGGAAGAGCTGAGCTTTCTGCTCTTCTGCTCTCCTGAAGACTACAGGTCTGGAGCACCCCTTACAGAGGACCCTGTGGGAAGTTTTGTCGGAACAGATAGAATGCAGGGGTTGTGACAGACAGACTTGGGTTGGTGTTCTGAATCCGCCAGGAACATTCTGTACCCTGGGCGAGTCACTGGACATCTCTCCGTCACCATGAGAAGCTGAGATAAGCACTCAGAGTTCAAGTGCTGGTGCACTGGGAGCCCTGGGGGCAGGGATGTGAATTAGCCCTGGGGACAGGCCTCACCAGCACAGGGGTATAGGAGCAACAACAAGGGGTCCCCCCTGCCCCCCACTATCAGGAAACTCCCACTTGTCGATTTGTCCAGACTTGCTCTCCAAATCCTGGGTCTTCTCTTAAACCTCTACATTTATTCATATTTTTATGTACAATGGGGCATTCATGCTTCGTGTAATAGCTGTCCAAACTGTGTTCACCTACTTGATCTCCTTTGATTGCAACAGCCTCTGACTGAGGGTGGACCACCTGTCATCCGTAGGAAGAACCCTGAGGTTCAGACGGGCTGATTGACGATGCCAAGTGGCACAGAAAACAGGCTGGAGCCAACATTTCCTTCTATTTGGTTCAGGGTTTTCATTTCCTTGTGCAAAAGCCTGGCATGCTCAGCTAGCAAAGAGGCCACTAGCTGATCTCCTTCCTTATTTTATGATCTCTGTCCCGTGGGAATGGCAAGATACCCCATGGCCCATCCTCCTTCGAGACTGCTCAAAGAAAAAATGCAGGGAGGTTTCCCCTCCCTTATTGTTGCTTCCCATTTTTTTTTTTTTTTTAATCTTGTCCAGAGTCAAATGGGAATGTGCTTTTAAAACTTTCCAACCCAGGTGCGACTGTTAGGTATGATCATTTCCAACAGGTAAGGCTCTGTAATGGAAAGTGCTGGGCCAAGAATCACAGAATCGCTTTCTTTCTTCATCTTTTTTTTTTTTTTTAAAGATTTTATTTATTCATTTGTCACAGAGAAAGAGAGATCACAAGCAGGCAGAGAGGCAGGCAGAGAGAGAGAAAGCAACTTATAGCATATCACATATAATGCAATGAGACAGAAGCAGGCTCTCTGCTGCAGGGCTCGATCCCAAGGACCCTGAGATCATGACCTGAGCCCAAGGCAGACACTTAACCCACTGTGCCACCCAGGCACCCCTGACTTTTTTTTTTTTTTTAAAGATTTTATTTATTTGTCAGAAAGAGAGAGAGAGAGAGCACAAATGGGGAAAGTGACAGGAAAAGAGAGAAGCGGTGTCCCGCTGAGTAGAGAACCTGACATGGGGCTCTATCCCAGGACTCAGGGATCATGACCCAAGCCGAAGGCAGATGCTTAACTGACTGAGCCACCCAGGCACCCTGGAGAATCAGTTTTTGTTTCTGGTTCCAAATGTACCTAATGACCTGCTAAGGGTCTCACACTGAAGTGGGATGTACACACTATTCAGATGTGCCTGGGACTGAATCTGCAAAGGCTAGAAAATACACATGCTGCAGGTGGGAGCGCCACCTGTCACTTTTAAGGAGCCTTATGAAAGGGATCATTGAATTATAAATGAGGATTATCATCCTTGTCTCCATTATACTGCATCACCCCAAGACACCTAGCTGACAAATGGATAGAAAATGAAAGTACACACTCTGGGGAATTGAGGTTGAAAAAAAAAAAAAAAGACAACAGTGGACCCCAAATTTGGCTGTGGTGAACCTTGAGGTCCAGGCCTTAAACCTTTTAAAAGCCACACCATCTGAGAGAGATGTGTATGTTTTATACACTTTCTGATTCTAGTAAAATGTCAAAGACTTTTAATATGAATGTGGACAATGTCTTAGGAGTTGTTTTCTATTCAGAAAGAAAAAGATGTCAGTGAGGAAACTGAAATAGAATCAGACCAGCATAGGGTGTGTCCCCACAGCCCTTGTTTGTCTAGGGTCCAGATTGGTCTGTGTTTATGTACACACATAGTTTTTGAACTTTTTAAGATTAAAGGTTTTACTATCTACACATGAAAGTCTGAAAGAAAGCCTTTTTCTCTACACTGTAATAATGTGATTTTGATTTCCTCTTTTCTAAATAATGCAATTTTTCTTGCCCTATGCCGTGATACCAAATTATTTTCTGTACTGATGTTTTTGTACATTGAAGATATTATGATAATGTTGTTACAGGCTTCTTCCTGAATGAGTAAACAACCAGATCATGATGTATGTGCTATTTCTTCCTCCTAACTGAACATTTCTGAGGTTCATAAACCCTGCTGAGAAGGAATCCCCATAATACACTGTAGCTGAAATTCCAAACTTATCAACCCTTAGTTCACTTGTCTAAATATTTCATAAAAGTTCTTAAAATATAATTTACCATTATAAAAATGTTGAATTTCTTCTTTTAGAAAATGCCTTTTTCCCCTTTCCTCGTTCTTCTATGTTTACATTTCTGTCTTCTTCCTTTTTTTTTTTTTTTTAAACTACAGAAGAACTGTTCTTCCCACTGTATCTTCCGTGACCTCTGCATATCCTTCTCCTTCCCTCCAGAAGAGCTTCTCGTCCTCTCTCTGTGCACAGCCCTGTGAGCTGATGCTTGGCCCCCTTCATCCCATCAGGTCTTTTTCTCAATTCCCTGCTTCTTTTATTCCTCCAGGACAAAACCCCAAAACAGAGTGGATAAATAGTTAACCATTTCTCTATTGTTATTCCAGATTTCAGCCTCTTCCTGTTTGTCTCCCTTTCCTCTACCCTAAAAAACCTTCCTAATTTGTTATTCTGCCCCCTCGTCCTGAAGCAGCTATCTTTACTCCATTTCAAATATGCTGCCTTAAGTCCCTATGCCAACTTCTCTCAGACATCTGTAAGATAAGCTTGCACTTCTCGCTTTCCTCATATATTTCTGGACAGCCAGAATAATTTGCCATACCTTCCCCCTGGCCACCTCACTGGCCCACACCTTAACCAAGAATTCATCAGGGACACCTGGGTGGGTCAGTCAGTTAAGTGTCTGCCTTTGGCTCAGCTCATGAACTCAGGATCCTGGGATCAAGCCCAGGATCGCATTGGGCTCCCTGCTCAGTGGGGAACCTGCTTCTCCTTCTCCCTCTGCTTGCCACTCCCCCTGCTGTGCTCTCTCTCTCTGTCAAATAAATGAATACAATCTTAAAAAAAAAAAAAAAGAAAAGAAAGAAAGAAAGAAATAGAGAATTCATCAGAGGACTAAAGTTCAAAGCCCCTGAAACAGGTTCTTGAATGTCCAAGATGTCAGACACAGAACATGTGTCTGCTCTTTCGTTTTCCTTCCTCCAGAAACTCAGTTAAGCTGGCTGTTGTTGAGTAAACTTAAAAGAGTGAAGAGAGTGGGAAGAGACTTCCAGGGAGTTCTCACATGGGACAGATTCTGGCATTTGTGGGATCCCCAACTGTCCTGCAAGTGATGCCTGGCCATCAGAGCGCCACCACATGGAGCCACGGCTGGGGGGCTGAGGGGTAAGGGGTAAGGGGGGTACACCCAGCCGGGAACACACCTGCCCCCATGGCTCCCGGGGGAAGTCAGCTGCTAAATGGAAGCAAACCAACCAACACCACCACACGAGAAGAGACCTGCAGCAGCAAAGAGACAGAGACACAAAACCAAAGACCCAATCCTGGAATAAATAGAAATGGCTCAGGAACAAACAGAATTTCAAGTATTCTAATTAGTATCCTCAAAAAGATTTGAGAAGATATTGAAACCAAAAAAATAAACGTGTACAAAGAGAAAATAATCGAAGACAAAAAATAACGCTTGGAAATAAAATAACACGATGATCAAGCAGAACCTTCAATGGCAAGGATAAAAGATACAGTTTAAACACATAACAGGAGAAAAACAGGTAACGGGCACATTAGCATCAGCCTGGTAAAGGTCTGTTATCTGACTGGTGGGCATTTCAGAAAGAAAATAGAAACTGAAAACAAAAGTGAAAAATTATCCAAGAAAGAGAGAAACTCCCATGGCAAACGCCTACTACATCTGTCTGTGTTCTTTGCCTATAAAACCTTCCCCAGGCTCTTCCCATCACCTTCTCCCAGCACTCTTGAAGCCTGCTGGGCTTCAGATGATTTTTGTAATTTTTAAGGGACGTGCTTTTTATGTCTCAGAAAAAAACTTTGTTTTAAATCCTCTGAAAATTTCTGGAATGTGCTCATTTTACCTGTCTTTCCCTAAGATTTGCTAATGGTCAAAAACACCACCTTCCCCACTGCAGCTGCCTTCAGCCCCACGGCCACCGTCACGGCCACCAACACCACCACTCCTGCTGCCACAATCCTCATCCTGGCTTTGACCTGTGTGCACGAGACTTCCCTATGTGGGAACGTGGGAGAGGAAATGAGCACAAAATTTCATGGTCTCTTTTATTTATTTGCTTGTGTTTACATTTATTTATTTATGTTTAGATTTATTTATTTATTTCAGAGAGAGGGAGTGAGCTAACTAGGGGAGGTGCAGAGGGAGACAAAGTCCTCAAGCAGACTCCCTGCTGAGCACAGAGCCCAACACGGGGCTCCATCCCAGGACCCTGAGATCATGACTTGAGCCAAAATCAAGAATCGGCCACCAAACCGACTGAGTTACCCAGATGCCTCTCATTATCTCTTTTAAAAAGTACTTACAAAGCAACTGAGTAGTTTAGAGAGGATTCAGAAGAGATGCTTTACTTAAGTGGTCAGATATACTTACTCATCGATGTCATTTTAACAACTTTCTTTTATTTCTTAATAACTGCCCCCAAAGGACCAGTTCTTGAGCGACATTTGGCAAACTACCTGGGGTTACCATATATTTTAGGAAAATAATAGTATTATGTGTCTCAATCTCCTTCTTTAAAATTAGTTTAG
Source organism: Neogale vison (assembly GCF_020171115.1). Taxonomy (NCBI): domain Eukaryota; kingdom Metazoa; phylum Chordata; class Mammalia; order Carnivora; family Mustelidae; genus Neogale; species Neogale vison. The sequence continues at coordinate 112,546,495 of NC_058095.1, read as the reverse complement.
ATTAGTGAGTTTATAATACATATAGAGAAAATTCATACAAATATTCCTTTTCCAGCATAATTTCTAAAATGTGGTCAATTATAATAATCCTCTTTTCCCCAGGTTTGTTCTGATCTTGCTAAATAAAAGTTGTCAAGACAGCTGACTAGCCCTGGTCTTTAACTAATGTCAAGCCAAGAGTGTTAGAAACCCACTGCTCCACATGGGCCATGGTTTACTGACCTAAAGACAGCTGGTCTTCAAATGACATTTGCTAACACTATTAAAAAGCATTGGCTCAAAGTATTTATGAGGGACCCTTCTGACATAATCATCATCAGTCACACACAGTTTTATGATCAGCAGCTTATAATGGGATTCTGTTGTTATGTGAATATTCACCAGTCCTGTCAATATGATTTACAAAAGGCTTCAAAAGGAATTGATTTTTCAATTGGTTATTTAAAAATATAATATATTGGCCTATGCTCACAAATGAAAATCCAAGAATTGTTTAAATTTAGGTGTGGTTAAAATCATACTGAGATACTCTACCCTTACTATAATGGTTAAAAAAGATAAAACAAAACAAAACAGACCGACCTTACCAAGCACTGACTGCAAGTATGCAGAACGACTGGAATTTTCCTGTATTCCAAGGGAATGCACGATGGTAGAGACACTTTGGGAAATAGTCCAGCCGTTTCTTAAAAAAGTTAAGCATACTTTCCATATGACCCAGCAGTTCTAGTCCTAGGTATTTACCAAAGTGGAATGAAAATTTATTCCAAACAAAAAGTTTGTAAGTGAATGTTTGCAGCACATTTATTCATCGTAGCCCCAAAGAGGAAACCACCCATACGTCCATTAACTGGTGACTAGATAAACAAATTATGGCTCTTCTTTACTACCATTTAGTCAAAACTACTATCAGTAGTCTGATCAGTATTAACTACTGATACATATGGCTAGGCCATGTGCAGGAATCTCTAAATCATTGTGCTAGCTGACGAAGCCAGACTCGAAAGTTCTTCATTCTATATACTTTCACTTATAGAGCATTCTGGAAAAGGCAAAACCATAAAAGGTAGAAAGCAAACCTGTGGTTGCTGGGAGTTGGGCTGACTAAAAAGGGGGATAGGGGAATTTTTTTTGGGGGGGTGATAGAACAATTTTATATATTGATTGTGGTAGTGGTTTCATGAGGGTATCAATTCGTCAAAATTCATGGAACTGCAGCCCTAACAAGAATATTTTTATTATATGTAAATTTTGCCTCAATAAATTCAGTGTGATAATTGGAAGATAAATGAGAGTTTAAGATAGGTATATCCTTTCCTTGTATACGTAAAGATACAAATGAAAGCCAACAACCTTACTCTCCTTGTGGCAGACACAGGTTAACTTCATTGCCAGCTTAAGATCAGGTGAAGGCTACAGTGTTACCATGGATACAAGCTATTATTTCCTTTTGTGTGAAATCTCTAATATTAAATGGTGACTCACATGTAATATCGGGGTAGACTCAGAAACAACCAAAGTCACCCAAGGGTTTTTAGCCTTAGCAACCCTGCCCATAACATTTTTTTCATGAACATAAGAGAAACTATAATGTCAGTGAAAATATCTTTAAAGAACTAAAAGAAGAAAGGATAAAAACTTTTTGACTAAACTTGAGGGCAATTCTAAAAATGGCCGGCTAGTTTGAAAGCTGTGAAGACTGTATTTTCTTTTATTTGTTACAGAAATAATTTCCCATAGATCAATTCCTGAAACAACAACGTGTGGGAGGCTAACCTGTCCTCTAGCTGTTGACTTTCCTGTGAGATCATGGTTTTCTAATTAAGAAAGTGGATAGTGGGTAGATTGAGAGGAAATTTAAAAATCAGCAGAATCCTTTGTGGTAGGGCTCAAATTAGCATGATATGGTCATTTATTCAGAATGATATGAAGGTAGAAATTGACTCCGAAAAAGCACATATTTTTGAACATTATTAAAGCTGTGTTGCCAGAAAGACTGCCATGCAGCCACCTAATAGCCACTAAAAATGAAAATCATAGTTTTTGCCACTGAGGGAGTGCTTTCCACGTTACTAGGAGGAGCTACACGTACCTCTAGGATGTTGGCTTCCTATCGATGGTCCAAGAATCCAGAGCTCCCACAGGCTCCACGTTAGTCCTCCTTCTGTGCGTCTGTCCATTATTCTGACATTCAACAGGTGTATTTGCCTACCATGTGGCTATTAGTGATTGAATTATATCCCCTCAAAATTTCCATTTTCAAATCCTAGCCCCCTGTGCCTCAGAATGTGATGTTATTTGGAAAAAAGTCATTACAGGTCTGATCAGTTCAGATGACATCACACTAGAACAGCAAGGCCCCTCGGTCCTATACAAATCGTGTCCTTAGAAAAAGCAGGAATATGGATGCTGACATGCACAGCAAGAAATGAAGTCAGAAAGCAGGGTGATGTGTCTACAAACCAGAGACCACCAAAGACTGCCAGCAAAGCACCGGAAGCTAGGGGACAGAACGGGGAGCAGCCCTCAGCAGAACCAAGCCAGCCGACACCTGGATCTGGCACTTCTTACCTCCAGAACTCAGACGACACATTTCTATTGTTCAAACCAAACCCTATGAAACCAAATCCCACAAAACAAAACTGAAGTACACTTCCTATTGACAAGAAGATTCTGTCAATGTCTCAGAGGCTGCAATAGCCGAACACTTCCTCTAAGGGGCTGCAGCTCTGTGGTGACCTTTGCCTTGGCTCCTGTGTGGACCAGGCTCCCAGGACCCAGCACTGACTCCCCAGCATGCTTCTCCCTGACTGACGAGCTCCCCCCATCTCCTCAGACTGCCTTCAGACATGAGTCTTTGAGCATCATAACAGTTTTATCAACTGGAAAAGCAACTGAGGTAAAATTTCCTAGAGGAAAAGAGGGCCCTTTGCATGAGGTGTGAGATGGTAGCCGTGGTCTCAGCCTCGCATAGCCGTCTCTGGGGGAATTGACAGACAGGCTCTCCTGGCAGGGGCGTCGAGGCACACCCAGCGTCAGGACGTGAGGACAACCCCGGGAGCCTCGCACAGGAGCTGTTACACCCATTTCCAAGCGCAGGGACCTGAGCAGCGACTGTAATGACATTTTCCTGGCGAGCACTGACCTCCGAATTGCACTGATTTGCCTAAGACACACTGTGAAACATCAACCAGTTAGGACTCAAAGCCAAGACTCAAAAATGGCTTTAAAATGGCAGGAGACGTTTAAGACATAATTTCTGTGACTTGGTCATTAACTTGTTTCTATCCCAGTCTGCACATCTTTTTTTTTATACCCTTTCCTCTAAATTATTTTTCCCTGTTTGGCTAATGTTTCTGTAGCAGTTACTTCTAATCATTAAGACACTTCTGTAGGCAATTCGTGCTCCTGATCTTGGAGAGCAGGGGAATTAAAACAATATCCTACTTACTATATAGTTTGGTTGCCCATCATTCTATTTACATTTCCCTTATTTAAATAAAAACAGTCCCCCCTCCCCAGAAAAGAGTAGTTAGGTTTGTACATTCTGAGGGGTAATACAGGATACCTACGTGTGACAATAATTTATGCCGTATTGTTCCAAAGCAACTCGAAGGCTCAAACACCAGAATTCTGTCACAAGTCACTTGAGATTTTTCAGACCTCGATCCTGCTATGGATCTTTGATTCTATTCTCCATCTGCTGTGCTGGGGTCTCCCATCCCCTCGACCTCTCACCCCCCACAATCTGTGCTCCTTCTCCCTCCTCCATTGCCCAGTGACTCCTGTCTCTTCCTAACAACTTCCACAGACACATCTTTAGCTTCAGTGTGGGAGGCTGAAGTCTGGCGCTCCTTCGCAAAAGCACAGACACCACCCTGTTCCCAAAACTGCCCACTCTGGTGCTTCATCCACTCCATCAATAAACATCTTAACTGTGCACAGTAGCAGTTCATGAGACCCGACTAGACCCTCCCTATAATCCAGAAGAAGTGAAAACAATAGCGTTTACATTTACATGGAGCTTGGAAACAAGCTCACCATGCCTTCGTAAAATCTGTTGGCATGCTTTCAACTTAGAAGTTCTCAAGGACAAAACACCCTCGTCACGATCCGTAAGGATTTTCTGACCATTTGCCACGAGGCTGAATTCCAGCCACAAACCCTTCCACCTCCTCGATTCTCTCGCTTAGCTTCCAACCTCAAGGGCATATTTCTTCAACATAATTCTTTAGCTTTGCTGTTTCTCCACATTCTGCTCCAACACCCTCTAGCACTTTCCTTTCCTTGCAACTCAGTGTCCAGTTGTCCTTTCTTTTCCTTCACCTTTCCCGGCAAATGGCTGCCATTTTGCTTCCACTTAACACACACGTCCCTCTCCCTCAGACCAAAGAGAACGAAATCTGGGCCTGGTACCTGCTGCATGCCTTGCATGGTCTGCTGCAGGAACTGGAGCTGCTGGTCCTTGGTGACAGTTTCCTCTGTTCGAAAAAGCTGTTCCTTCTCTTGTTTGAGCAGCTCTACCTCGTTCCTGTAGGCATCCAGCTGCCAACGGAGACTGTCGTTCTCCTCCTTGAGGGCGTAGGCCTGAGCCGCCAGGGCTGCAACACAGAGTGAGCTCAAGTCAGTCACCTTCCTGCTTTGACTGGGGGGTGGGGGGGGTGGGGGGGTTTTGGGAGGGGCAGTCACTCACCCCAATTCTTACCATTAGCCCCAGCTAAGAGACATCCCCAAAGGCCTTGCCCCAGGGCTCTTTAGTTTGCGTTGGTGGGCATGACCACTTTGGGGATTTTTATCTATTCTATTTGTCTTGTTGTATGGAGGAATGTTTCCTGGGGGCACAGGAATAATTCCTTCCAAAGGCCCATCTCTTGACCTCTCTCCCAGTCCGAGGCTCTAAGAAGTCCGGATGGTGGCTAAGTGGCGACAGCATTGACAATTCCAAGCAGCAATCACACCCACCCCTTTACTGTCCTGTTTCTGCGGCCTGGCTTGGCGGCTCGGGGGCCACTTTCTCTCCAGCAATCAGCCATTCCACAGGTGGAGGCCTGCGGCAGCGCTCCCAGGGAGGGAGGAATTGACAGGCACGTCTTTCCTCCCTCACAGTGGCTGGGACACATCAGACAGCTTATTTGCTCACTCCTGTCAGAAGGGTAACCTGGTTCCATTTGTTTCACAGATTAAAACTCTGCGTCCCTACAAGGCTGAGTGGTTACTCAAATACCCATTCTTGAAACCTAAAATTCCCAGGTGTGGACTTGGACCTCACGCACATCTCCATCTTACCAAGAGACAGAGACTATTAACACAGGGTCCTCCACACCTCAGAGCTTCAGAAACAGCAGAGACTGAAGAAGAAAGAATGAGTGGTACGAACGACACTGAAGATGATTTCCAGCTTAGGGCTTTTTGGCCTCTCCAGTGATGAGAATCGTCGGCTGAACGCGTACCAAGTGACACGCCCTGAACCTACAGCTTTGTTTGGACTAAGACCCTATTCCCCCTCACCCCCGGCTCCAATCAAGTCTGCTCTTAATCCCCCTCTTTAGGTGACAGAGGTGAGGCACAGAGAAGTTAGAGAACTCTTCTCATCCCACAAACTAAGTAGCAGGAATAGGCTTGGGGCACCTGGGTGGCTTAGTTGGTTAAATGTCCGACTCTCGGTTTCAGCTCGGGCCATAATCTCATGGATTGTGGGATCGAGCCCCATGTCAGGCTGCTTGCTCAGTGGGGAGTCTGCTCAAAGATTCTCTTACTCTGCTCCTACCCCAGCTCATTCTCTCTCTCTCTAAAATAAATAAGTAAATCTTAAAAAAAAAAAATAGTAGCACAAACAGTTTTCAAGTCACTGGGCTGTTCTGCCAATCTGGGTGTGTTTAGTTCTTACTAATTTGAAACTCTTTGCGAATTTTCTCCTCCACTCTCCTACCAGTATCCCACACTTTCTCCCCATCCCACGGCAAATTCATGCTCTACTGTTGTAAGCAAGATAAAAGTGGAAGAGAAATTTCAAAACTTAACAGAAACTTCTTCAAAGAAGTGGCTTCCAGTCTGTAAGGGCAGAATGTGAGGCCTACTGTACGGCCGGTTCTCAGTGTGTGCTCATCTCTACCTCTCACTTCCCAAAACCAATCAGACAGCACTGGAGGTCAGCCCCCTGCATGTTCTAACTTCACGTTGCAGTACACTGACAACTGATCTTCAAAGAGGTGCTCTGAAATCCCTGTGAATGTTCTCCTCAAGTATCAAACATGAAATTACGTTAGCAATAGCTTTATAGTTGAGTGGTTTATGGTATTCTGCTTTGCAAAATGATTATGTATAGTACACAGGAAAGACTAATCAAATAGAACATGCAATTAACCAGAAAATTCCCTACCTCAGACCATCAGGGATCAATTAGTCAACAAGCATTTATTGCATACGGACTCTGTGCCCAGGCCTGTCTGGGCATCTTGGATCACAAAAGGAGGAGCCGGAATAGGTGTCTTCTCTCAAGCAGTTCAGAGTATGAGAAACTGATTCATTAGTAAAGAAACCAACACATTCTGGGGAAGAGGGTTCAGACCGATGCCTGGCATATAGTAGGAACTTAATGAATGTTGGCTGACCGAACAAATAAATGGGCAACTTAGTGTCAAGGACCTATAGGAGCTGCGGGAAGAGAAAGGAAGACATAGATCAGAATAATAAAAGAGGGCTTCAGAGGCTGGAAGCCCGAGGATCTGGGAAGGACGTCTCTGCCTAAGCAAAAGCCCAGGCAGGAGAATGGGAGAGCTACTACTTAGGGTAGGGAAGGAGACTATTTGGGGCAGGAAAGAGAGAAGCTCCATCCACAAGGCAAGTGTTGGTCTGCAGGCAGGGAGAGAAAGGTGAGCAAGGTTTGGTGATGGGAGGGGATGGAGGCTCAGAAGTCCGGCCCAATTCAGTGCAGCAGCCAGCGGAGAACCACTCCAGGTGCCTGGGCAGTTAAAGGACACTATGAAACCAGTGATTTAGTAAGATTGGTTTGGCAATGGTGCGTGGAATGAACTGGAGGCTGAAAAGAACGAATGGAGGAAATTGTATTTGGTGTCCACGTGTGTGCAAAACCAAGGAGCAGCCAATTTTACAGTTTTCAGGGACGTATAAAATCAGAAATGACCCAGAATATGGGCAGGAGCGTGCGCTAGTGCTTTTTAACATCACGAGGCCCAACTTCAGATCTTGTCCACCCAGAGACCCCAACCCCTGACAACTCAGTTTACCAATCTGCAAGGAAATGACTGTGAGGCATCGTTTGAGAGGGATGCTGTAATAGGGCAAAATTACAGAAAATGCAAATGATGGAAAAAGTGTTGGCACTACATAAGCACATTACTACATTTAGTAGCATTCAAAGACACTTAAGTCATTTCCTTAGGAAGCTCTATTTGGCCCTTTTTCAATTTAGAGTGGCATTTTTATTATCATAACTGATAGCAGGTGTTTGTGAAGAAATCGATTAGTATGCAGGGATGGAAATTACATTTTCCAAATGAATTGCATAGTCTGCAAGATACGCTGAAATCTGTGTAGCAAAATGCAAGCAGCTATAAAGCATGTGCCAGCAACATTATTTAAATAAATTATCTGAACATAAATACATATAGGAAAGTGCACCATCCATTATTTCATGGGCTCTTCTTAGAAGCCTGTGGAATGGCACTGCTGACAGGTCTTATTCTTGGCTGAGCCGAGTGACCACTGTTTCTGCCAAGGAAGAGACAATGCTGTTTGCATTTCTGGAATAGGACAGTGATATTATATTAAAAAAAAAAAAAACCACAAAAAAAAAACAGCAGTTGTAACTCTGTAACAACCCCCTCCCCCCAAATCAATACCATAGCCAATCCCATCAACGTTTTTGTAACTGAGGCATATAACGAATTTACATTCCTGATTAAATGATTTCAAGCTTGATATTTGAAAAAAAAAATGGTTACTCATGTGGCAGCAAAGTGGTTATTTCTGAAGAGTGAGAAATTGTGTATTGACTTCACTTAACTTCAGGACACCTGTTTGTACATTATTCAATGTCATGCCTCAGCCCTGAATGTAACCTTCAGATGAGGCTTCCTACAACACACTACATTATGTTTCTAAAAGAAAAAAGACCCTGATAATTCCTACCTTAATATTATTTTTTTCAGTATGTTAAAAATTCAGAAACTTGAAAGTTCCACTTTTTCATTTCTCTCTCTCTCTTTTTTTTAATCTTTAGTTCTTTCTGGTACACTGTATTAAACAGTTTTGAAAAATGTGTCATCAAGCTTCCATGATAAAATTTACCCTTGAGAGACTGCATAATAAATTCACTATTCAAATAAGCGTAAGGATTAAAAATAAACTACAGTGTGCATCTTTTAGTAAGAATCCCTGAGGAGTGCACTATGTTTCAACTATGTTTCAATAAATGGAATATTTAGCTAAGAGCCAGCCTATGTGGATTACCAATTTTCAATAATAATAATAAAAAGAGTACAGTAAGACTTCAGTGTAAACTATTCTCCTGACTATAATTAAATCTTCCTCTGGTGACTATAAAGGTGCTCCGAATCCAGTAGTGCCCATGGATTATCATTGGTTCATTCACCAACCCTCAGATTACTGAAAGGCTCTATAAAGAAACTGCGGCATTGGGCGCCTGGGTGGCTCAGTCAGCTAAGCGTCTGACTCTTGATTTCCACTCAGGTCATGATCTCAGGTTTGTGAGATGGAGCCCCGAGCCCCTTGTGGGGCTCTACATTCAGCGGGGCCTCCGCTTAGATTCTCTCCTCTCCCCTCTGCACAAAGATGAATGTGTGTGCTCTCACTCTCTCAAATAAGTAAATAAAACAAATCTTAATTAAAAAAAAAAAAAAGAAGCTGCAGCATACACAAGGGGAAGGCCAGTGTGGTTGTCAATTCATACTTGCTCAGGCCTTAGAAAACTTCTGTTACTGGATTTTCCAAATGGATCGCAAATGCAATAACAACGTAAGAAAAACTCTGCTAACCAAGATTTAATTACATTTCAAAAATTAGCACTGGGCTACTAAAATTACCAAAGTGACATTAGGGTAGGAAATTGATCCCAAGATTAAATTGCACTGCTGAAAGGAGAGGTTTAAAGGTATTACAGCAGCTTGTTGTACCCTTTACTGGATTCTATATAAACCATTATTCTTTATATTAATTATGGTCAAAGTGACCTCTTTGTGTCTCCTGGATTACTTACTGTGTTTCCATGGGAACAGATAGTGGCAGGCTTAACTTCTTTAAGTAAATAATCTGGTGAAAGCCTGGAAATCTCTCTTTTACTAGCCTGAGCCAGCCTCAGAAAAATAATTAGCACTATATGAAGAATGTAAGTTATTTTGGGTTATGTCCCAGTAAGCTGACAGTATGTTAATATCTTTTTCATGCTCAGGCGAGATGTAACTAAATAATAAAACACTTTAACATATTATTGCTAACAATATCTGGATTTCTCAGGGACTGTTCATCTCGGCTTCTTTGGGGAACTCTGTGTTTAGCATTCTCCCTCTGCTCTGCCAGATGTCCCCCTGGAATGCCGGAAGGATGCTGTCAAGTGGGTGTTTCTTTCCCACATGCAGAGAGTCTCTTCCAAGGATTTCATCAGCTGCAGCCCAGCTAGGCAGTTGTGCTGATAGGTCCAGAACGCGGGATGATGTGGATGGATCCAAAACCCACAGAACATCCTCACCATACGTGTTGCCTACCAGTCCCTGTGATCTGGTGACTTAGTTACTCCCTAGGCTCCACCTGACTCCCTGCACCCAACCCTTTCTTGTAGGCTGCCTGGGGTGGGGGTGAGGGGTGGAGCTTGCAGAGACCACACACTAGGTACCCCAACTCATGCCCTTCCTTATTTAGTGCAGTGCTGTTCCCAAGAGGTGACTGCCCCAGAGGCTGCCACGGGAATTTCTCTCCAGTGGGGCACAAGGGAGTGATGTGTGTCTTCTGAATAATCTGTCTCTTCCCGCTGCTGGAATGGGCCTGGATCTCTGAATTACCATAAGGAAGAAAGGTACCAAAGACCAAGCATATCTGCTTTGAACTCTTTTGTGTTCAAGAATAAACTTTTTGTTGCTGTTAAAGCCCTGAAAATGTGAGGCTTATTAATGAAATAGCTGGTGTTCGTCTAATGCCAGTAATGGCTTACATTAGGATCCCCTGGTGGGCATGCTGAGACCCAGACTTCTGGGCCCTACCCCCAGAGTTGGCAATTTGGTGTGTCCGGGACGAAGCCTGAGAAACTGCATTCCTCCAGTTTCTCGGTGTGTGTGTGTGTGTGTGTGTGTGTGCTGATGCTGTGGGGGCAGGGGGTGCCCTTGAGAACTGCTGCTCAAACTGGCACTCACTCACTCTCTTGGTTCCTGAATTTGGGGCAATGGTTGACTTGCGTGGACAGATTCTGAAGGAATCACATGCTTGGCTTGTCATTCCAGTTTCCTTCCTTGACCTTCGTCTGTGTGAGCCGCAGCTCCATGCTCTGCACCAGGGAGGGCTGTCCTGCCCCAGCCCCATTCCTATGCCCTGAGCACCTCCTCATGAAGTGAGGGCGAGAGCACTCCTTTCCCCATCTCCCCCAAATAAAAGTAGCAACAGCAGAGCAAGAGCAATGGTGGTGGTAATAGCTAACCATTCTGACATGCCAGGCTACGGGCTAAGCATTTCACCTGCACAATCTCAGTGAACAGAATTACTGTTTCTGTTCTACAGATCGATGGAGCTGGGTTTGAGAGACACAGGGGCTGGGCAGCTGGCGGTGGTGCAGGGCTTACACTCAGCACGTGTGACTCCAGAACCTCTAGCACGGGACTGGGGTAGCTCAAGTGCAGCTCAGAGCTGGTGCAGGAGAGAGCGGGGAAACCAAGGACACCCTCGCAGCAACTCTGTTGCTAAAAGAGAAAGAGCAGTCCATTGTGGCAAGGTTTGGGGAGTGTTCTGCTTGAGCCTCTATTTAAAAGCAGACACACATGTATCTTCTGTGGGAGAGTCGCTGCGGAAGGACCCCTCTGGCTCAGACCACGTAGGGTTCCTCCTCCTGCTCTGTGTCTCTCTCCTCCAAGATGGCCATGCTGACAGTTGCTAACTGCTGAGCTCTTGAGCCGCAGTCAGTCAATAAGGCTCCCGTGAGGGGGCTGAGTCCATCCCACTCATGCTGATCTTGGGGTCTCTCAAGGACCGAAGTTAGATGCCCCCCTCCCGTCTGACCTCACTTGCGTTGTTACTGTGGCATGCGCCTTTTGGTAAAGCGCAGGTGGTGGAAACCTCCCTTCTCAAAGGGTCCTGTCCCCAAGACCTCCTCTGAATGGGCTGAGGAAGCCCCAGGACAAGGCCCAGGCCCACCCTCAGAGAACCAGGGGAAGGCGTGGGTTCCTCCAGTGTCCTGGCTCGGAGCTGAAAGGCACGGCAGCCACCCGCCTCACGGCCAGGCTCCTGCCAGCCAGCCTCCTACTGTCCCGACAAACTGTAATCGATCTGTTTTTCAGTAACACCTGTATCACCGCGGAAGCAGCAATCTTCCTCAAATTGCTCACGGAAATTCCTTCTGCTTCATTTTTGCAGGATTATTATTATTACAACTTAGCATTGACATAACATTTTATATTTGCAGTGTGCATTATAGTCTGCACATTAGCTATTATTAGGGAGAGCTAAACAGAAGCACAATGCGGTGTCTATTTCCATCTTCGTGTGAGGCCACTGGAATAAGGGTAATTTGGAGAGTGCAGGTAAGCTAGATCCTGTTATTACAATGGCTTAAATGTGAGTCTGGAGGCACAACGGGCAGCAGGTGACTGGGAAAAAAAGAGAAATGCTCTGTTTCTCCCTGCATACAGCTCTTCCTAACGAAGGGGTCTGCGGCCGCCGTGGCTGCCGGCAGGAGCCGCTGGGTGCAGACACTACTGAGAATTGACATCAAGCCTTCCTGCTTTGCCACCAAACTTCCTATCCTCTGACGCCGCTCCCAACTCCCCCTCAGTGTCCTCAGGAGAAAAAAAGCAAAGGAAAGAACCTTGCCCACTTCCTTCGATAGTAGGTGATATCTGCCATTTAAAATACTGGGAAAGGTGCTCTGTGGGCTGAGGGATGCGTTTCAAGGCCTTAGGCAAGCACCTATCAGCGAGCCCTGCGAATTGTAACTTTCTCTGGGCCAGGCACAGCCCCACCCCAGTAGGGGCTCTCCCTACCGTGTGGTGTGGAAGGAGGCCCAAGGGAGAGGAGGCTTCTGGCTGCGGAGGGCTGCAGAGAGAGCCTCTTTCCGGAAGAAGGTGGGGAGAGGGTCTTCAGGTCAAGCTCACTGAAGGGAAGCCTGAGTGGAGAGACCTCTTTCACAAAGGACCCAGAAGTCTCTAGGAGAAGGGTCCCCCAACTCTCCCAGGCAGTCAGGGCAAGATCAGGGGGAGGGAAGGAGGAAGGGGCTGGGTTGTTAGAGACCTAAATTCAGTCCACAGGTGTCTCAAGAGGGGATCCCTCCCACCCCAATTCACCCTTTTGACTAAACTTCAGTTTTCTTTTTCACTTTCAATCCCTATGCTGATTTCTAAGATTCAGGGTTACCTTTTTTTCCCCCCTCTCTAAAGGCTTTTAATCATTTTTTGTTAAGATTCTATTTTTGTTAAATTTCCTTAAGATATTTTGTTAAGATATTTATTTATTTATTTATGGGGGGAGGGAGAGAAAGAGAAACAGCATGGGCAGGAGGGGCAGAGGGAGAGAGAGAACCTCAAGCAGACCCCATGCTGAGTGTGGAGCCCGACATGGGGCTTGATCCCAGGACCCTGAGATTACAACCGGAGCCAAAACCAAGAGTCGGATGCTGAACTGACTGCACCATCCAAGAGCCCCACCTTCTGAAGGCTAAATTAAAAAATTCTCCTTTAGAGCAGTCAGACTCAGACCAAGGTAAATCACACAATGACACGTTTCTAGGGGTGGCCACCTCTCCCTTGGCGGTGGCTCCCACATTCGCAAACAGAGCGCCGCCCTTGGGGATGGTACTGCATCACTGGATTTTGCTCTGTGAGACTTCATCCTAACTAAGCAGTTGGTCTTGGCCAAAGAGAAATTTAAACAGCAACCCTTCCCGTTACCGTGTGAGGACCGTCACCTCTTTCCCCCACCAACCTGCAGATTCCTTTCCCTTTTAACAAATGGTCACTTCTAATTTTCTTCAAGAAAACTTCCCCTCAAGAGGTGATGATTTCCTGCTCTTACTAACAGCCTCTCCCCCAGACACACGCAAACTCACACCCACATAAAATACATCCATACTCTGAAATGTGAAATGAAGGTCAGCCCCAACTTAAACAACATTCTCAGATCTAGGCACCATCTAGGGCAAGGAAGGCAACTTAATCCACAGAGTTTTTATTTTTCTAATACCACATACTTGGGAAAACAAAGATGAGTTGTAAAGAAACCCTTTTTCTCCCCTCAGTTTTTGTTTTATATAAACTTTATCCAGTCTATCACAAGAGAACCACCAATTTGCTCTTAAGCTTGGGGGGAAATGGAGGCACGTGAAGGCATGTCCTCTCCACTATCCTGGTCATTAGTGTTGAAATTCATTTATGTGCATGTATTTGTGCCTGACATTAGTTAGAATCCCAACCTCTCTAAACATATCACCACAGTAGGATGGCGCTCGTCTGATAATTAAGGCTGGTATTCCTCAAAGTTTGTTCCATGCACAGCCTTCATTTGTCCTACTTTGGTAGCTCTTAAATGAGGATTCCTGGACCCATCCCAGACCCTCTGAATCTGAGTATCTGGAATGGGGCCTGAGGATGTGCAGTTAACTACTTTCTAGGGTGGGTGGAATGCATGCCAACATTTTAGAACCACTTCCCTGGCTTTTTAGGGACCAGATCCCCATTTCTTCATGCTTTCTTCTTTTTTCTAGTCTTATAAATATTTCATTATTTTTTTGACACCTGCCTTCTCTAACTGCTTTTCTGTCATTAGAAGGACCTTGCCTGTCCAGCTTTGACCATCCAACATGGCCGTCTCGGCCTCTCTGCCACCTGCCTTGCCTTCTCACATTTCATGAATCTATCGACCTGTTCCTCTTGGAATGCTACTTACTGCCTCTCCCGTGATGATATTGTGACTGAATGCTTTCATAAATCCTCCAGGCAGTGTCTCCAAAACACATTTTTCTGATCTACTGGGTGTTGTTGTGTATTACTTTTCTTTGCAGGCATATTTCTGGAGAAAGTTCCAGTTGCAGCCGATCTGTGGCTTGCACGCAGGAGACACCCAGCTCAACCTCGGTGTTCTGTGGGAAATAATGACCCCTTACCAGGACCTCAGACCAGCTTCTCCCTGATGAGACGGGGCCCATCCTGTGCATCCGCTCTCCCCAGACTTGTCGCTGGATCCTCAGAAGCTTTTCTCTTTGGCACGGGGCCAGGCACCGCTGCTTCCTTCTCTCACCCCTGATGGATAAGGAAGCAGTCCCTGGCTATTCTCCTAGGGTCTGAGAAAAGCTGAGACTCTGTTCCTGGCCTTCATCACATCTTTCTGCATCAGATTACCTTCATTTTTTTTTTCCCTTCCTCCCAGCTAACCTCTTCCCCATTAGCCACCGGGTACTTCACTGTTCCTCACATGGATATGATGGGGGAGCTGTCCACCCATGTCGTGTCTGCCATACTTAAACTCAAGAAAGAGCTCTTGGGGCGCCTGGGTGCCTCAGTGGGTTGAGCCTCTGCCTTCGGCTCAGGTCGTGATCTCAGGGTCCTGGGATCCAGCCCCGCATGGGGCTCTCTGCTCAGCAGGGAGCCTGCTTCCCCTTCTCTCTCTGCCTGCTGCTCTGCCTACCTGTGATCTCTCTCTCCATCAAATAAATAAATAAAATCTTAAAAAAAAAGAAAAGAAAAAAGAAAGAGCTCTCATTCATTTCTTCTTTCTTCGGTCCTTTATTATTGCCTATGTCAGTCACTTCTTTTCCACTAAACATTTTTATCTTTTACTTCACTTTTACTGTCTTTTCATATTTCATTACCCTAACCTCAACCTGTTTTTTCCCCCTTTCTTTCTTACCACTTATTGACAGACATCAATCCTCAGGTTACATACCTGTGGTTCTCAAGCTTCTGTGCAGCAGAAATACCTGCGTGGTAATTTATAACTTCCATGAGTGGGACTGAACTCCCAGGCATTGCTAGGAAAGCTTCCCAGCTCTTTGTCATGTGGAGGCAGGGCCGTGGGTCGCTCACTCACACCTTCTGTTATTGCTCCTCAGTATCCGTCCTCCACACTGCCATGGTACCAGGTTATTTGTAAAATGCCATGGAACCCCTTACTTGGTTATTTCTTACAACCTCACGTGAACTCTCTGAGGATGAGCCTTATGTTGCTACTGAGAAGGCTGAGGCTTGGAAGAGACCCATTGTTTTCCAACTCATGCCAGAAACAAAACTCAGATACCTCCAGGGCCTCTGGCCTCATCTGGTTCCAGGTTACTTCTTTACTATATTCAGTGTCTCCAAGCTCTCTCTTCCCGGGACTCTAATTCTCACTCACGTATCCATTTCTTCAGACCCTTTCTGGTGATTTTACCACCCAAATGACCCCCTCATCCAAAGAGCATCAAAGTGAGCTTAGCCTTCCTGAGGCCCAGGAAATAGGAAGGAAATGTGGAAGGAAGTCTTTCAAAAACTTATTTTCAGAACTCTTGACTTCTCATCCATTCAGACGGCTCCAGTTCACATTCCTCAACTGGACACATCTTCTCATTACTTCTCTCATCCCCAGAGGTTGAAAACTACAAAATCCGGCTTTGACAAACTCCGCATTTATCTTCCCCGAGTCCTTGGGCAGGGAAAAGTGCACATATTTTAAAAACTGCCTAGATGGCTAAATTATAGCAATTTTTCCCTGGGAGAGAGTTGTTCAGATATTAAAACCCTCTCTGTATTGAGTATGATAATCTTTCTCACATCCCCATGAAAAGCAGTTTTTGCTTTACTCATTAAAATGATTTGTTTTTGGTTTTTGATGAGTGTAATTTTTCAGGTAGCAATGTTTTATTCTTACTAGCAACTCCTTGAAAACCCTCCGTGAGCGCTGAAGCCTCAGTTAAGCACTATTAATCAAACACTAAATGCTTTTAAACAGCTCTACCCCTTTTTCTAATTGAGAAATAGAGCTGTTTGGGCAAGTTTATGAGGTGACCTTGATTGAATTAAAGAGGTCAGGGATGGAACAGACTTCAAACTCATATTCAATGATTTTAAAGAAATGACTTCCCTCCAATTAAGCAGGAATTAGCATGAAATATTTTGTTTCTGAAAGGTTAAAAGAATTCCTCTGAGAAACTAGCTCTCTTGTTTGCTAGCTCTTTATTGAACATTAGAGAGAAGGCGCCATGGATAGTTTTATGTAACGTGTTCTGGTAACAGGGGGCCGATGATCCAGCATCAATTATAACATTCTTAAGAGTCATAAATGTTGTACTGAAGGGGCAAGGAGTCCAATTTAAGTTTTAGTTTCTATTTCAAAAGCCCAGAGACCCAACAATTTTCAATTACTAAAAAAAATCATCAAGATACATTTTCCATCTGCATTAATTTCAACCTAGTTCTAGGGGGAAAGGTTCCAATATTACTTGGTTTCTCTGCTATTCCTCCTTCTAGCTTCATCCCTCACCTTGCCATAGTCCCCCATCTTTTAATGACCTGAAAGGATGTGTCGTTCTTCCTGCTCTAAAAAGTAACACAGAAGAGTCTTTGTTGTAGAATTATGGAAGCTGGACTCCACAGAGGAGGGCAAAGGGACTGGCATGTGAGGTCCCACACATGGGGACTCCAGGATATTATTTTTTTTTTCCTTAAGATTTTATTTATTTATTTGACAGAGAGGAAGAGAGGGAGCACAAGCAGGGAGAATGGCAGGCAGAGCAAGAGGGAGAGGGACAAGCAGATTCCCTGGGGAACAAGGAGCCTAACACAGGGCTTGATCTCAGGACCCTAAGATCATGACCTGACTGAAGGCAGACACTTAACTAACTGAGCTACCCAGACTTCCCATCCAGGGTACTGTTTCTGGGAAGCAGTAGTCCTGAGAAGAACACTGGCCATGTTACTTTGTGTCCCTGCTCCCGTCAACTTCAGGGAGTTGTACAGACATAGATTATACACAAGAGGGAGGCAAAGGGGGTAAGACAGAGAGCAAGAAGGGACTTTAAACCAACATTCCTCTTAAGAGTTGGAGCAAGTTGGTAAACCTCCATTAGACCTCGGGGTCCTCATCTGAAAAACCTGGTCAGTACTGTGAGGATTAAATAGGTAATAGTTACTGGGGTTTTCTTTCTTTCTTTCTTTCTTTCTTTCTTTTTTTTTTTTTTTGGTGTGTGGGGGTTCCTAAACTGGAAAAAAAAAGTCCTTTAACCAATTAGAAATTAGTTCTTCCAGGTTTGAATTTCCTATTCCAACATTTCACCCATTCCTGTCCACCTACTGTGTATATAATTGCCATATGCTGGCCATTTAGAAAGGAAAAGATCTCAAACTAGTTTTTAAGGAACATATGGGGTGTCATCATGTTTCCACTTTTACTTGCTTGAAACAAAACATGAACCAGGGATAAGACAGAGTTCAGATGAACAGATTTATACAAATGCTTCACAAATAATATCTGCTCTCATAGCTCTTGATGCCAGAGTGTATCTGTTCGCTTGGGCTCTAACTGCAGAAGGTACTGGGGGCAGACCCTGTATGGACCCATGACCCAGGTCTATCCCTGGGAAAAGGAGAGCTCTGATGATGTGATATGGTAATTCTTCAGAGTAGATAAGCAACATTCTCAGATCAAAGACTGAGTTTCCATTAGTCTTTTAAGGATTTGCTGATTTTTCCCTTTAATCTGGCACTGTAAGACAAAAATCATGGTCCCATATACATCATAAAAATTTGGTGGCTATTCATTTTATCATGGCTTTGTATTACAACACTGCTTGAGATAATTCATGGAGGCAAAGAGCTAAGAAAGATAGAGAAATGGATGGCTTTAGGATACTCAGATTATACAAACCATACTACAAAATCCATATGGCAGGTAGAGACAATTCTTTAAAAACTGATAAATCATTAAAAGAAGAATAAAATCTTATCCTACCTCCAGAAGATTTGCCAAATTGTCACTTACATTGTACCTGAAAACTTGCAATTTTTTTATAATGACAAAAACTACCTAATATAAACTTGCATAATTTATTTAGCATTTCAAATAATTATTGTTGGGGGTAAAAAAAAAAAAAAGCCCCAATTTTTCTCATTAAATTAAAATATGGGATGGAGAGGGAGAGGACATATTCCTTGTAAGATCTCTTCTAGATCAAATGTCCCTGAGTCTGTGTATCTCCATAGGACTGATATTATTGTATGTGCTGCCCCTCAGACTGAGATTTATTGAGAAGTACACCTCATAAAAAAAGGGGAAAAAAGAGGCCCTAGGAACAAGGAAGCTAGGACAGCACTTCAATAAGTCCTGAAATTAGATAGAGAGTCAATAAACTGGTGATCTTCTCATAGGCTCTCCCAGCCCCTGAGGATGCAAAGGAAATATGGGATGAGATGGGAAATAAAAAGGCCAATACTGTAGCTCAGATCATTCCAGATCACCCATAAAGTCTGTGCCTGTGTTTTGAGAGGTATCTTGATTTTTCTCTTTACTTTTTTGGAGAGTTTGGGAATGGAAAACATGAGTTGGGACAGTATGCAGGGTTCAGCAAAGGAAATGCATGACAGGGCACGGCTCCTTCCCAATGTACTTCACCTCTTCAAAGTATTTCTTCTTCTTGCCTGAAGCCACAGAACAGATTGCTTTTGAGGAAATAAATATCACTCAACTAGAAAAGAGACTGTGCCAATTTCCTGGGTATTTTTAAAAGCTGGCACTGCTGTTGGAATGGGCTTAAGGACAGTTTGCTGGATGCACTGCTTATGTTGAAGCCAATCTCTTTCTAGTTAGTAGAAATACAGAAAATGATGGGAAAACTAAACATAAGCCCCTGTCATATTTGTCTGGAATCAGTTTTTAAGGTAATAAACTCTGCAGTCTACCTTTGCCTCCCAAATGGCCTCATGGTGCCAAGCACATCGCAGAGGATGATTTTATTTGATTACTGACACTTACGATTCCACTTAAGGCATTTGGGGAGGTTTCTTCTTCCTCCCATCAAACTTAGTGGTGGCATATGAAGGTCACTAACCTGGAAAGAAGGAAACTAGTACTGAGTTCTAGACTTTCTACTTGCTACCTTGGGGAAATAACATAACTTCTCACCATGTGACTGCACATTCCCATCTGTAAAAAAAAAAGAAGGTGGTTGTATAAGATGATTTCTAAGGGTCTCGTCCACATCTGAAGAGACTGATCATTGCCACGCCCTGGGGGTAAGAATTCAACATGTCTGCCTGGTTTAGAACTTGAATTATTTCTTGACTCTTGTTTTAATAGTTACGCAAATATGATCAGCCCTTGGAATAGGAAATTGTAAGACAATGTGATCTGGATATTAAATGTGGAAATTCCCTAATGTAAAGCTGAAGAAGGCAATTCAATAAACTTCTATCATCTGGTACTGGTTACCATTTGTTATCACTTTTAATTTTCCTGTATAATTGGAAATGGCCAGGTATTCCCCAACTGATGGGAATTTTATCACAGGTTCTCCTAGGTAATTTTAAAATAACTATTTATTACAGTTTAACGATTAAAATAATACAGGTATATTTTGTGGAAAATTCTGAGATGCTCAGAGAAGAAAACAAAAATCACCTATAGTCACACCATCTAAAAATCATGACTCTGAATATTTTGACCTGTATCCTTATATATTTCCCCCAACAAAAAACTGTGATGACAATACATACATTAACCAGTAGGAATATCTGGACACTTATTTGTAATTGATTTTACCACTTAGCACAATACTGAGAACCTCTCATGACATCATATATATATTTATTTATTTATATATAAATATATATATATTTATAAATATATATATTTATTTATATATATAAAAAACATTATATATATAGCCTTCCAGAGTAAGATTTTTCTCAAGGCTGCTTATGGCTATGTAATTAATTAACCCATATCCCACTGTTAGATATTAATGTGTTTCTAAAATAATTTTGAAAACTGAAAATTTAGGTAACCGCATCATTTGGCAACGACATACATGCCTCGAGTAGAAAGCAAAAGTTTCTGGGACACAGCAGCTTGGGAAGCTACAGTGGGCTCATTAAAGAACCTCCCACACCCTGCCCGAAGTACCACAATGAATACATCTGTCTTGCAGCTTCTGCTCTGGAAGTATTTCTCCCTACTTCTCTGCTACTGCTGGGGAGTCCAAAATAAAAATTCCTTTCCTTAACCATTTCCCAGAAGGCTGTTCACATTGTGTCGTGGAACTGGAGAGGAGTGGCTGAGCCCTTAGTCCCTCCCTGGTGTCAAGGACATTCACCCAAGGAAAAGAGAAGAGTCTCTAAGCCATTTAGACATGGGAGAGATCACTATAATAATGATTTGAAAACTGTTATAAACTTCAAAGTCTAGGGGCTTCTAAGTATACATATCACATCATTCAGGTAGAATTTCCAAGAAAGGAAAGAAAGTAATCACTTCTTTCAATTCCTTTTTTCATTAGTTATGAGGCCCCTAACTGTGCATGGCTTCCTGGAATTCTATAGGATATCCTCTTGTCCTGCCTTGCTGTCTTCATACAGTAGAACTAGCATCGTCAGGTCTTTGATGAAAGGAGCTTGTGGGCAACAGCGTTAGGAGTCAGGGTATAATAACTATGTCACTAACTGTGTTTTGATGAACAAAGCAATATGAAAACATAGGAGACTTAGGACAATGCTGTTCATAAACAGTACATCAGTGCTAAGAAGTTGGTAACACCATAAGTTTTAATATAGTCTGGTATTGATTCTTTTGGCCAATGTCCCACTTTAATAGTGTTATAATCATACTTTAAGATTTTTAGATTGAGAGGTACACAAGAAAAATCAATAGATACTATCTTTCCACTACCAACCAGCCTCATATATATAGCCCCTCTGCCACACTCACATTTAAGGGACCTAAAAGATGCTTTGGGGATGGCTCGTCCAGTTATTAGGCTTTTAATAACCTCAAGCATCCACTCTGACCACCTCAGAGGTTAGAGCTTCAGCTCACAAAGATTCACGCAAAGGAGCCTATGATAATCCAGAAAAGATACCCATTCATTTTCTCTATATTTTCTATTTCATTAACATATAAAAAGGAAGCTTAAAAAAAAAACCATTCACTCTTACAGGAGAGCTGTCTAAAACCAAAATCATATAGAATTATTGTTCCTGAGACTTGAAAAATATATAGATAAGTGCTTCTATAGTTAAACTGTGCAGGAGAAAACAGTTGAAAATACAAAACTATCTTTTGTAGTATTGTAACAGTTTTCTTCTTTCATTCTTCTTAGTCATTAGATTTTCCAAAATGACCAAGTGCAATTTTTATATGAAAAACTGATTTTAATTTTAAAATGTTACATGCTGCTGGAGGGCAATGAGCTGATCCACTTAAAGTATTTTCTGTAAGCACCAACTAGAATCAGTTGATTCTAATGAACACTTGACAAATTATCTCAGTGTTGGAAAGGATGATCCCTGTTTCAAGATCAGAAATCCCTACTTATTATTTACAACTAAAAGGAACAACTAGGAAAAGGAACACTAAGGAATTCTCTCTTATGTTTAGAAAGAAAGAAAAAAACTTACAAACTTACCCAGATTCTATCATCTAAACTCTCTTGAAAATATTCTGATTTTTTCCAGAAGTTGTGTAAACCACACTTAAATTCCAACAACACTGTGTTAATTTTTCTCAAATGCAAGCTGAAAACATATTTTAACATCCTGTCAGAATGAGGTACTAAGAGTGTCGATAAAATGACACTAAAATAAATGTAAATTTAGATTGCAGTTACAAGTGGCTGCCTGACTCTGGGAAGATGTTAGGTTGCTATAGTATTTTCCATAGCAACTTTGCATCTTATTACATAAATATTCCCTCAGTGTCCTTATAGCCTACTAAGAAAACAGGATTAAATCTACTCTCCTATGTAATGATCCTGCGTCAAAACTTATCAGAATGAAATGCCCAGAAAACATAAGAAACCGCAATCTAGACCACAGTGCTTTGGCAAGTGAGAGGGTCAGAGCGCCACGGGCTGTGCCTGAGCAGCTGTGCGGTGACCTTGTGCTGCACGCTGGCCATTCATCCATGCTCCGCCTGGGTTATGAGCTCTGCACTTCTCCCTTTGTGAGGATGGGCTGTGAACTTCCTCACTTTTCTCCTCTGTTTGCTAACTGTCCATCAGCCTAAGCCCTTCACCAGGCCGCAGGGGCTTGCATCACGAGACAAGAAGCCAGAGCGTAACAGAGCTGCAGCAGGCTCCCCAAATGCAGCTGCAAGCCCGTGCGGGGCTGTCACACTGGAAACCATTAGGAGAGCCCCCCCCAGCTCCGAGCTAGTTGCACCAGGCATACGCTCTTCGAGATCCTCAGCGAGGTTCTACTGGGTTTTGCGTGGGTGTAGAACAGTTGCATGCTTAGCGTATCGGGCAAAATCTGTGGTCTCCTAGACACAACACAATTTCAGCAGAACAAATCCATTTTACAAGAAATACGTGATTATGGAGATCCGTGCCTAGGTGAGAGATGTCAGGAATACGGCACTGCCAGGTACTATATATAAATCAATTATAAGGGGGCTAAGCTTGAAGGGAGTTTCAAATGTGACTTTATAAAACAGACAGTCTGGCTGGACAGGGGTGCTTCCGTTACAAAGGAATCCTACACTTGAGGATCAATTTAATGGCATCTGTTTCTTCCATTTAAAAGGTAAAGCAATTTATAAAAATATATCTATTTCTATACTCTTCAAAGACTTGTCCTTTATGAAAAGAGAACTTTAACTGTACATGAAATCAGGGAACTGAGAAATCTACCTGAAATAAGCATTTGTTTGATTTCCTTTGGTAAGATTAGAAAGATTTAAAAGGGAAAGTGGTTGGGGGTGGGTGGCCAGAGTCTTGGCTCCTTGAGAATGAAGCTCTATTTTAAGAGTTCAAGAATGAAGCAGGCTGCTCTGCCCACATCAGAAGATTTATTTCATCATCTTTCAGCCATATTAGTTTTAATTAATCACATTTCTTTGTTTGGCACTTGGATTCCCAGAAGGCATTCTGTTGTGGTTGAAAATAAAAGGCTCGTCTTTAATTCAGTGGTAGCTGATGTACACACACCACTGCTCTATTTCTCCTTTGGGTTGTCATCACATGCAGAAAAGTCTGCTAACAGAATATCCTTCCATGCTGTCTTGGGGGTCTGCTGGTATGAGGAGCTCAGCACGACTGTGGACTTACTGAGTCACCTCACTTTTCACGTCGGAGCACTCTTGTCCCTCTACCGAGTTCCGAGCAACTCTAGAATTAGTTTGCTTAGATCCTAAAAGCTTCTACCAGCTGCAGGTGACATGGCCCCCTTGGGGTACCCCATGAGTCGGTGGCGGGACCAGGTGCTGATGGCCAGTGGCTCCTTCCTTCTGTGCCCAGGCTAGTGCCCAGGGACAGCAGTAATCCTCTTCTCAGGCTTGTGACAAACTGTAATCTCTTGCGTATCCTTTATGTCTTTCAAAAACACTCTTGTATAGAAAATAAACCAAAGCAGAAACAACAGTGGCAGTCCCAGTGTTCAAAGAGATCAAGGGGAAGGGAGGGGTGCGTGGGTGGCTCACTTGCTCTTGGTTTTGGCTTAGGCCATGATCTCACTGGGGAAGCTGCTTCTCTCCCTCTCCCTCTGCCCCTACCCCCCTGCCTTTAAAATCAATCAATCAATCTTTTTTTTTTTTTTGAAGATTCATTTGAATGAGAGAGAGAGTGCATGCAACAGCACAGGAGAGGGGTGGGGGGCAGAGGGAGAGGCCAACTCCCGACTGAGCAGAGAGCCCTATGTGAGGACTGGATTCCAGGACCCTAAGATCATGACCTGAGCCAAAGGCAGACACTTAACTGACTGAGCCACACCATTACCCAATAAATTAATAAATCCTTAAAACAAAACAAAGAGATCAAGGGGGTAGCCAGAGAGAGCCTAATTATTATTACTATTAATTTTTTTAACCTCAAGCTTCCAGCTACATATAGAATTATTCAGAAAACCTAATACTGCTAATTCCAACTGAACTTGATTATGAGTCCCTAACTTGATTCAGTTAGCTGAAACATTTGGGAAATCCTTGCTGGAAGTCTTATTAAAGTTGCAAAAAGAAATCTGTACCTACACATGGTGAGTTTCCATGGCAAATCAACAACCCAGAAAACACTTTTCATAATTACAAGAATATGTGCTCTCATAAGGAGCTCAGAGTTTGAATGAGATGTAATTAAAACCCAAGAACCTTCATTCATATGTTATGAAATGTTTTAAGGGTGGTCTATTACATAAAGATATTTTAGTTTCCTCTTCTAAAATTTGTGTTCAATGTACAATCTATACTCAACATATCCTAGACAAGGTACATCACTGGACAGTAATATTCATTTTGGTTTCTACTGAATTTAAAGCAATGGCTTTAGAATATATTTGGAATTAGGCTTTTAGGCACTAGACTTTTATTGACTT
This sequence comes from Neogale vison, assembly GCF_020171115.1. Lineage (NCBI taxonomy): Eukaryota > Metazoa > Chordata > Mammalia > Carnivora > Mustelidae > Neogale > Neogale vison. Next base: position 112,521,776 of record NC_058095.1, on the reverse strand, counting down.
AAAATGCATATTTCTTCTTTTCAAAAAGCATCTCACACTCTTGAGGGCAGGGGAGACCATGTCTAGCCCTTTCCATACCTCCTAGATCCACAGTGCCTTGAGCACAAGAAGGGCTTGACAATTGTCTGTTGATAATTAGAATGATGCTGAGCGTCAGCTCTCTGGGCCCTGGCCTATTTAGCACATGGCGGCAGATTCTGAATGCATGAAAGTTTTGTGCATTTTGGAGAAATGAATCACCCTTGTTTGAACAAGCTTCTTAATGCTTGTCATTTAAATTTAGAGCAAATGTTCTCAGGGTTACACCCTTCCCATCCACTTATGGGACAAAGGCATCAAAAAGACCAGAAGAAGGGAATATGCAATTGAAGTCTACAAAATTCATTGACTTGGTGAAAGGCCTAGCCAGGTGCCAGAGGGTGACTAAGGCAAGAGGAGTTCACAGTGACTGAGCATTTGCTATGTGCGCCACACTCTAAGTACGGTTGGAAGGGCTCTACCTGCTTCGACTCCACAGTCCTACAACTAATTGGGCTCCACCACACGAGGCCTAACACTCTGGACAGACTTCCTCTTTTCTTCCTTTTTACCCTGTGCACTCCTGCCCCAAACCCACTGTCAACCTGGAGGAGGGAGGGGAAGAAGGAGCAAAGCTGGGCTTAATTCTAGTAAGAGGCAGACTTTGCAGCAATAAATTTGAATTTCTATCAAAAATTATCTTCATAGGCTTTGGAGCAGGATGCCAATCTTCTTGAATGAATGCTTCGATAACTTGATTTTCAAATTTATTAACAAAACTCATTTTCATTTTTATCGGCATCTTAGTTTTGCTCCAGCAAACTCCTTTTCCCCCGTAAGAGTCAGCAGATAAGGAATAGTGGGCCTACAGGCCATCTGCCCAGAATTATATGGTAGTGTTGGCGATGTCGGGGAGCTCTCTAGCCAAAGACACACTGTAAGTTATTATGTGTGGTAAAAAGCAAAAGTACAATGCAAGTCTTCTTCATAACCAGAAGAGCAGAGATACATGGAAAAACACAGATTTTAAACAAATAAATAAATAAACCTAAGCTATCACATAAGTCCTCACAAAAAAAATCCTGTCCTTGGGGCACCTGGGTGGCTCAGTGGGTTAAGCCGCTGCCTTCGGCTCAGGTCAGGATCTCAGGGTCCTGGGATCGAGTCCCGCATCGGGCTCTCTGCTCAGCGGGGAGACTGCTTCCTCCTCTCTCTCTCTCTGCCTGCCTCTCTGCCTACTCGTGATCTCTCTCTGTCAAATAAATAAATAAAATCTTTAAAAAAAAAAAATCCTGTCCTTTCTAGAAACCAAAGTTGACTCTCTCCATCTTCCCCTCAGAAATAAAACCCATGCCGGTTGGTCTCCGCGCTAGGAGTGGTGAAGAGCAAGGACCCACTTCACGCACCCCCAGGAGGTGGTCTTGTCACAGTCCTCTCAGGCATGAGGCTCCACAAAGGATGTTCTCTCCTGGAATTCCCAAGAAGTCTTGGGTCACCTGCTTCCCGGGAGGCTGGAGGCAAAAGCTCACTATTTCAGCAGAAAGGAGGAGGGCAAGGGATTCTTTAAAGAACAGAGGAATTTACTTCTAGGTCAGCCCTTGGCAATTGCTGTCAGTGAACTGCAGTGCTAGGTTTTGAGATACCTGCTCCTGGGTAACTGACAGATGCAAGTTTGCACCTAAAATGAATACAAAGTCACCTAACTTCACTGAAAGGTGCTTCCCTCAGGCTGCAGGGTCTCAATCCCACCCCTTCCAGCTGTAGTCTGCAGGGATCTGGAGGAAGCTTGGTCAAAGGACCAGATGGAAATCCTTGCTCTCAGGCTATGTCCCTGAATATGCTGGGTGGAAAGAAAAACAGCTGTCAGCCTTTCGGTGGGATTTTCTGGGCCCAGAGGAATAAAAAAGGTTAGCTGCTTTCCCTTCTCTCTAATTGGTCCTGAACTTCCCCCATCAACCACACACTGCGTTCTCTGGTCCATCTCATTTTTGAAAAGCACGAAAGACTTTGAACTCCTGGGGACCTGGCATTTGAACTCCAGTTCTTCCATCTCTTCCCCCAGCACTCGGTACAATACACGCTCGGTGCTGGGTTCATTCATGCTGCTGACCAAGGGATAAGCCTGGAAAACTCAAAGTTCAGCTCCTGCTTTAGCCTCCTATCAGATGCCTGGGGGAAAAAACCCGACAGAGATCTGGGAAGCGGGCTCCTCAGTGAAGCTTCCAGAGAGGATCTCGTGTCCCCGCTGAGCAAAGGGCTCTTTGAGTTCTGCATCAGAGCTTGGGAGCTGATGCTGCTGGTCTGTGCTTGCTGCTATGGTCTGTAAGACTTCCCCTTGGACCTGACTGTTCTGAGTCATTCTTACTCTTGTCCTCTTCCGAGCAGACTAAGAAATTATATATATTCCTTACTTGGAAAATTGACAACTTGTTTAAAAAGAAATATCACCCCCAAATTAAAAAAAAAAAAAAAGTCATGGGTTCAAACAAGAATTTCTGATGGATTCAGTTCTTTTCTTCTATACCTTCCTTATAAGAATGCTAAAGATCCAAGTTTCATGTAAACTTGCTCCTCATCTAGAAACTTCAAAAATGATGAAAGCTTTCTTGAGCAGAAAAAAAAAATTATTTATTTATTGGAAGATCTCATTAAATTTAAGAAACTCACACTAAAACTCGCTCTTTTCTTTTGATAAATGAAGGCTTGCAGAATAGAGATTGCCGCCCTCAAATAAGCAAGTCCAAGTCCAATAATCAAGCAGTCCTGAGAAATCTCATCTCCACTTAATAAGAGACATACATTGACACACAAATGCTAGGTTCATTTTTCAGACAAAGGATATATAGCTTCAAAAAATAGTGGCATGGTGCCTGCTTTTATGCTAAGCTTCTAAAAGATTTAAATGAGAGGAATTTGAGGATGAAAGGGAAATTTTCTAAGGCACTGGTCCTGAAACTTTAGCATGCTTCAGAATTCCTGGGAGCATTTAAATCACAGATTGCTGGATCTCACACCCACCTCTGCCTCCCCTAGAGTTTCTGATTCCTTAGGTATTGAGTAGGGCCTGAGGATTTACATTTCTAACAAGTTCCTAGGTGATGCTGATGTTGCCGGACTAGGGACCACACTTTCAGAACCACTACTCTAATGAATTTGAAGTCCCTTCTGTAACCGCCTGGATGCAGAGCACTTTCTGGTGATCATCATTTATGTCCCTGGCCCTCTCTAAACCCTGAAGAAACAGAACGCTCTGATCACTTTGCAATCTTGCTAACCTGACCCTGCTGGAATCTTGATTTTGGTTTCTACCAACACATTAGCAAAGATCCTCTGTTCCTGTTCTGGATTTTGTTAAAGGGGTGAATATTTTAGTCACAGGTATGTATGAGGAGACAGGTCAAATCTACGCAAACCCTCTGATTTTCTTTTTTGGAAATGGTGGCAACTGGTCCTTCCCAGGCCCTTTAGATAACACTCTTACCCTCAGACAAGCAGTCTCCCTTGGTGTCTCCCACATCTGAGTGAGCATTTCTCTTGCCTGCAATACTGAGATTTACATCTAATTTGAGAAGAGAGATTTCAATCGGCCTCTTGGTTCAGGCAGAGCACATAAAGCAAGGTTCTCACTCAGCTTCTCTCCTTTTCACAACTCAAGGAGTGATACTCCTTTCTTGGTACCAAATGGGGCCACCCCTTTGATTACAGGTTAGGCAACGTTTATTGGAAAAATGTCTCATTCCCCAGAACATTGGCTCAGAGGCTAGAAAGCTTCTTCTGAGATTAAAGAATTCCCACATAAGAAGTACTCTGACTGAAACCAAATTTTATGTGTATTTCAGCACCAGCAGTGGCTGCCACGCTCTGGAAAAGGATTTTTATGGGAATAGGCAAATATCCCTGAGAAAAAAACAATAGCCCTAGATCATGGATGGAGAAACAACTGGAGCAATTTAAATCACCATGTCCCTAAGAAGGAGTTTCGAGTTCTATTAATAAAAAGCAGAGTCACGCAAAGATGAAGGTTTAGTATAACTCAAATAAAAGTGAGTTATGTGGCCATTTCCTAATACCTACGCCCCACCTGAGATATGGAAGAGCATGATGGCATCTCATGATGGCGCCTCACAGGGGTGCGTGAGGCAGAGCATGACAGCACCTCATAGGGGTGTGTGTAAAAGAGCACGACAGCACCTCACAGGGGTGCGTGAGGAAGACCATGATGGCGCCTCAGGACAGTGCCTCACAGGGGTGCATGTGGCCATCGTCAGCATTACCTGATTCATCAACTCGCATTTTTTTAGTAGGACTATCACAGTTCTCATCATCTGACATTTCCATCTCTTCTTCACGGCGGATGCCCATGAGCTGCTCACTTTGAGCGTTCCGGAGCTCCTGAAAGCAGAGGACAGGAGGATGTCAGGGTCTCAGACACACGTCGACACACCTTTTCCCAGTGGTCTTTAGGTGTACTGTGACTGATATCTGAACGCTTTGAACCTGAAGTGTTCCCCTCCCAAACACTGCCCCAGGTAATCTGGAATAAAGTTCTGAGGGCTGTGGGGGAGTAGGAAGACCCAAGGATAAATCCCTGCTCACCAGTGACTAGTCAGGGTGTCTTTAGCAAATTATTTCATCTCTTGAGTCTCAATTTCCTCATTTGCCAAAAAGGGGATAATAGCATCACCTAGTAGGATTCCACAGAAATGCCTCTTGCCATGTGAGGGACTCTGAGCTAATAAGAAATACGCACAATGACATTTATAAAAGGTCTTGTTGACCACTGTGTAAATTCAGGAATGTTTCTTCATCTCTCTAAACCTTGATTTACTCATTGGAATACTGTGCTAATAACAGTTTTGAGGATCAAATAAATTAATGCATGCAAAACTCCTTAGGATTATGGTATACACTTGGTTCGCTAAGTTGATAACAGAGACAACTATAATTCTTCATGCAAAGTAGCACCCCTGCGGGGTATCTGGATGGCTCAGTGGGTTAAGGTTAAGCGTCTACGTTCAACTCAGGTCATGATCCCAGGGTCCTGGGATTGAGCCGGCGTGGGCTCCCTGCTCAGCACAGGGTCTACTTTTCCCTCTCCCTCTGTTCCAACACCACTTATGATTCCTCTCTAATAAATGAATAACATCTTTAAAAAAAAACCAGTGCCCTTACATTGTGTGCGCGTGCCCATGTGTGATCATACGCACACACTATTCAGATAGCGAAATGGTAAAATGCCAAAGATGCTGGATGACAAAATAGAACCGATGCCTACTTTTTGGTGTTTCACATCATCAGGTAGCATTTAGTGTTTCTGTGTGATGGCTGTTTTGACATCACTGAGAGATCTTAGGATCAGATCTTACTTTCTCTACTTACTAGTCGAGTGATGGTAGTCAAAGAGTGTATGTGAAAACTCACTGTAAAAAGTAACAAGTCACAATAAATTTTTTACTCCCTTGCCAAAAAACTAGGACACTAATTATTCTTGGTAAGTAATTATATTATTTTATATTAAGCTGAATATTGTGTATTTGTGAATCCTTACCAGTTCTGTTCTGTCAAATGTACTATCCTCAAGAAAACAAAACAGGGAAAGAACTACATTATTCTTTTTCTCACCTCTGAAAGTGAAGTCTCTAAATAAAAGTCAAAGAGTTAAAATAATTTTGCTTCTGAATAACAATAAAACTAAATTATAACACCTAATGTATTAATGGGCATGATTTTAAACATAGTTCTAATGTCCATCTAATGGATGTGCATATTTTATTGTGTTACAGGTTCTCTGAACTCTCCTCTCTCTTTAGCTCACGGATTTTAACTGTAGTAGGACCAAAAGAAAATTAGGTCTTGCTAGCAGTATTCACGTGGTCAACTCTGAACCCTGGCAACAAGCCCTGCAGAGGACCAGGAAAGGGGAGAAAGGGCATGAAGTCAAGGTCCCTGGGAGAGGGACGCCCATCACAGGGAGCCTTGAGAGGCCTCCAGGAGGCTGGGCAGTGCCTCCTCACTTGACCCTGCCAGCCAGGAGAAAGAAGTGCCAATTGCGCCGTAAATAACACCAGTGGCTCTTGGAGGTGGACGTCACGTGTGATTAGTGGGGACGCCTTTAGGTTGTGTACAGCTAATTTTTCTACTGACAAAGATCCCAGTTCCTAAAGAGGTGGCGTGAAAATACTTGAAACAAGGAAAAGTCAGGAGGAAGGAATAAATGAGGCTGAAAAGGCCTGTTGTTGAGTCCCCACAATTAATGACAAACTGTCATACTGTAGCTGTTCTTGTGTGGAAGGGTGTTGGAAAGAAAAAAAAAACAACTGGAGGGGAAAAAAAAAAAGCCGAGGGTGTTTCCACAGGGTGCCTCTGGTTCAGCAGTAAATCGCTCGTACACTCTCATAAATCTGCGAAGGTGTTGCAGATAATTAACAGATGCTGTACACGGGAACGCGGAAAAAATCAAGCCAATTATCAAGCTTATACGCAACAGAGAAATCATCCACAATGTTAAATTACCAACTGGTATTTAATCAATTAAGCGACATGTAGGAGAGAAAATCAAAGGTAATTTAGAATTCTATTTCCTAGAATATCAAAAGAGGTGGTAGGAGTGGCAGGGAGGCACAAAGCCCCTTTGCAGGAGCACCTTTCAGGAACGTGTGCATCCGTTTCTACAACGTCCTGTGGACCCAGCAAAGTGAGCAGGCTTCCTTAGAACAAAGCTGGAAGTTTCCTGTGCCCTGCTCAGCAGCGGGGACACAGCCCCAGTTCCTTTGGGGACCAGGGCTAGGGGCAGTGGACCAGGCCACGGGAAGCGTGATTTAGATAAATAATGGATTATTTCCTAACATTCACATACTAGTGACAGCCTTTTTATGTCAGATCATTAGCATAATGCCACTTGCCTTCCCCTTAACATTTCTTTTAATCATTTGCTGTTTATATGAAGGAAAAAAAAATAAGATAACAATTATTAGACCCTCTGTTCCCAAATCTGAATCAGTTTATGGATATCAATTTGTGTTTTCATAACCCTCAATCTGTATATTTCATCCTAAACGAGGACTCTCTTTCCTCCTGAAAATCAGCCTTGACTCAGGTCTCAATTCAGTGTCTGGGAGAGCAGCAGGTCAGCACCCTTTGTTTTTTTGGCCCCTGGAAAATTAAAGAGAAATCCCACTTCCTCCTTACTCATAATCCTGAACAGAGGAACAGAACTACATCAGTCACCAGCCACCTTCTTAAGTATTTGTGAACAAAATAAAAAAATGTCCTTCTTAATAAATTGCACCAGCATTTTAAGTGTCCCATTATTGTGGAGTCATTCAGTATTCACCATAATAACAGTGATAATAAAGGATTCATTTGGTATTCATGTGGATGTTACATCTAGTGCCATTGGTATTTAGCTGTAATTTAGCGTTAGTTAATGGGCACTTAAAATGCTACCCAAATGATTGATATTATAGTACTTTGTGGTTCTTTAAACTCCATATAAAAAACTTATTTTACAAGTGTGAGCCCAAATCATTAAATAAACAAGCCTTACCTTCTATAAGTTTGGGGATTTTGAAAGAAGGGAGTATCATTTAGAGAACTTTAATATTAACATGCTAGAGATGGAGAGGCATCCAAATGGAAAACATTCTCTCGTTAAAAACACACACACACACACACAACACACACACAAAAAACAAATAAGCAAACAAAGATAGTATACTTACTTTTAAACGACAGGTTCAAAGCGTACACTAAACTGTGAAGTTAAAAATAACAGCTGCACGACCAATGACTAATGACACATTCTGGTCTTTCTGGGTGGCAACGAGGGTCAAGGTCTGGCCTCTTTCCTTGGGGTGGATACTCACACTTCACACATGCATTGCTGCAGGAGGGTGGATTCTGGCTAGCCTGGACATTCGATCCCCCAAGGGAAAGGCACTCTGGGGAGAGCTGTTACATACCCGGCTGGCTAGCAAAGGGGACTAGGGCATTATTTATGATGTGAAGGCACAGAAGAAAGGCTTACTTGCCATTTCTAGCCCAAAGAGCAAAGCATCATCATCATGTTGCAGAACACTGGGGGGAAAAAAAAAACCCTCCATATTTATTTAAAAAGCCAGTTTTCTATTTTACATTACACTTTTCTTCAGAATAGGCAGGCAAAGTGTCTTGGCTTATTTCCGAGCTTTTTGCTATGAATGGGAGAGATGCCTTTCTCCCTTTGCGGGGTAGAAAAGCACTCTGTTTTCTAAGCATTAAGTCAGCTGCTCTTCTGGCTAAGGCCCAAGTCTGAGCTGGGTTCGGAGCTGACAATGAGACAGGACAATGGTACAACAGCTGCCCGCTATAACAAAAACCGAAATGGCTGCAGCCACACTATTCTCTGCCAATCCAGCTGTGTGATGGTGGTTAAAAAGTAATCATAAAATCACCAACCTCAGAGTGCTTTCGCCAAATGTCTATGTTCTTGCGCTGAGCTTTCGAGAAATGGTCCCAAGCTTTTTGTCTGGTAGAAGCGTTGAAAACGGCCACAATCTGCTCAACTTTGGTGAACAAGGAAGTCAAACAAGACAAGTAATTTATGTTGTGATCACTATAGGGAAGCAAAGCAAAGACACTAGGAGTCTATGGATGATGTCACAGTAGAAATAACATCATCAATATCCATCCAATTTGTGCCTTTTTATACTTACATTTTAGCAAGGTTGGGGAGGTCTCCCTTCAAGTCTGTCTCCATAACTTTAGGTTAAAACAAATTCTAAATATGACTGGGAAGAGTTCATGGGCATCTGCTTCCAAGCATTCCACAGCTCTTGTTTAAAAATGGGACTTGCTATGCCTATATACCAAGATCTACAGAGACAGATCTGGAGTTGGCATACTGATACAGACACATGGATAGAGGAACGCCGGTTGGGGGCTTAGAGGTGAAGCCGGGGTGGAGTGGCTGAATGAGGAAGAGCCAAACATGTATCTTTTCTTTTTTGGTCTCCATCTCAAGGCCTCAAGTGCAGTCCTCAGAAGACAGTACCATTTCCAAGTTCCAAGCTGGGGCAATGAGTAGTTATTTCATATTGCCCCTCAATCTCAAGGGCCATTTTTACTCCTTGGCTCCTTTCTCCTTCCTGCCCCTCCCCCTCCCCCAGCCCCTGCACTCACTGCAGTCAGCCCTCCAGCCCTCTGGTGGGGAACAGGAGCCATAGCCTCCATTCAAGACAGACCAAGGCTCCTCCAACCAGCTGCTCAGGCATGCAGATTGCATTTCAACACCCCGTGGCGCCCTCTGTAGCTCATCACGACCACGTACCATTCTGTTCTGCCATTTTCACTTTCATAAGGCTGCCCTCCCAAACCCTTTGAAGTGCTAACTCTCTCACTTTGACTTCATTTAGTACTTTTGGGGCTCTTGGGCAGAGCACTACTGGAATGATAAATGTTGGGGGTCTGAACAAAGCTGTAGAGAGAAGGGCATGAGCTCTTAGTAGTGGATTTTAGGGGTGGGGCCAACCAACAGTTATTGATCTAATAAGCATGGGATTAGGAAATTATAGCACCGAATTAACAGTAAGATTAAACTTGAATTTCTGAATATTTAGTTAGGAAGGCACAATTAGAATTAGCCTCTCATGGATGCTAATACTCTAACATAAATCCTTCTTACGTGATTCCCAAGGCTCTATTATAAAAAAGGGCATCAAAGCTCTTCCAAATCTTCCAGGTGTCCAAAGTATGGCAAAGAGTAATAGAGTAATCCCCACAGAAGAACAACAATCTTAAAAAGAAGCCCACAAAACAAACAAGAGTGTGATGGAGCAGAGAAGGAAAGTAGATTCTGTTCACTTATCACACTGTAAATGTCTCATAAGGCTAATGAGCAACCACTTCCTGATCAATGTGTAATTCTCACAGAGGCTGTGATGTTTACTCATTACTACCTTGAAAGAATACCAACTCCAAACCTTCCTATTCATCAAACTTTATCATCAGGTCACATGATGAATTGGTTGCACCCAGTTTGCAGCAGGAGGAGGTGCCACCCCCTTCGCTCACACTCTCCATGCATACACGTGGCTCCCTTCCCCGACCTTGTCTGGACAGGGTCACACATTGTGTGCTGCTCTACGTGTGGATGTGTACCTGACCACCAGCTCTCAGGCCTCTGCTGGGCTCCAGGGCAGCACAGCCAGTGGACAACTGGCTCTGCCCTCCTGCCCCGGCTCCCTGCTGTTTTGTCTGCACGCAGGCTGGGGTCATGGGGGACTTTAAGCTACCTTCTGCATGGGCAACACAGAGCAGTCAGCCCAATATGCACCGGTGAAATCCACAGTCAGATGAGGTTATCTGGCAGGGGTGGTAATCACAAGCCTGTTAAAGAGGACGGGACCCCACTGCTTTAAGAGTAGAGCTTTATAACAGCCATCTACAAGAGTGAGAACTGTGGTATCCAGAGGGGAAGGAGCAGTAAGGACTGAGGCGGAGTATTTGGGTGGTGACAGTCAAAATTCTGCCATCAATCAAGAAAGGTTGTTAATAAAGGGAATAAACTAGAGAGAAAATTCTCTGTTCATGTATGTGTGTGAAGTAGAGGGAAGGTAAGAGTGGCCAGTAACACCTCTGGAACATACGGAAGAAAAAGCACTTAGAAAAAAGACCCAGTGGCCAAATACTACACAAGTTCAAGGGTAAAAATAGATCCTCTCATACCTACTCAAGCCATGTTCTGTGGTAAATGTGTGGTGTTTGAGTTAAAGTGCCTCAGTTATTTAGAACAAGTTGTTACCATATCCCAGGGTATAGTTGCAATGCAATCAACTATCCACCCATCCATCCTTTCATACAGCAAATATCTGAGTTCCTCTGGTTACCGAGCACTTGACTGACTGCTAGAAATATATAATTAAGACAGTGCTTGCCCTTGATGAGATCACAGGCTCTAGGGAGAAAGAAAGATAAGCAGTTAATTATCCTATGCCAGAGATGTGTGGATGCTATGAGGACACAGTAACTAACTCAGTAGGTGGAGTCAGGAAATACTCCCCAAAACTCCCAAAAAGGCATCATTGTTGCTAGACCTTAAATGATGGATCAATGCTTGCTCCTGAGTTCAAAGGGTGGTATGGAGTCACGAAAGGACTTTGTAGGGTTGGGGCAAATGCTGAGTGAGGATGGATCAAGAAGGACAGTGGATGCTAAGCCAGCTGGTGAACTTCGTATTGTAGCCCTAGGACACACATCTGAGTAGGATTTGTTTGGGAGAAATGATGAAGGCTTGAGTTAAAGCAGAGCACTGCAGTAGAGGCAGGAGCAAGGAGTCATTTGATGGAGTGAGGTGATACCACAAGGGGCTGACTTGCTAAAATTCTCCCTTTCAAGAAGGGGAGACAAGGATGGCTCAGGCTGGAGAAGTATGTAGAGACCATGAGGACAAGCACAGGGGGAAGTCTGAGAGAGAAGGTAGAGAGTTTGCTTTTTTTTTTTTTTTAAGATTTTATTTATTTATTTGACAGAGAAAGATCACAAGTAGGCAGAGAGGCAGGCAGAGAGAGAGGAAGGGAAGCAGGCTCCCTGCTGAGCAGGAAGCCTGATGCGGGACTCGATCCCAGGACCCTGAGATCATGACCTGAGCCGAAGGCAGTGGCTTAACCCACTGAGCCACCCAGGCACCCAAGAGTTTGCTTTTGAACATGCTGAACTTGACATGCCTGAAGGTCATCTCGATAGAGCTGAAACAAAACTGGGGGTTCAGAAAGAAGTCAAGACTCAAAATTGAGACAGGTCTTAAATTTTCTAGACTATTCTCAATTTCAGGAATTGTGTTCTTTTCGGTATGGTAATGAATTAAAAGCAAAACTACATGTGGCTACCTTTTTACTTCTAAGTTTTATACTTTCTCCACATATATTAACAAATAATAAAGAACCCCTCCAAAACCAAAAACTGTGGAACTCAGCTTAGGTTTAAAAAATATTCTCACACTGTTTCCAAGGCCCAGTTTACTTCTCTCATTTCTGTGCAGACTGCCCCCAACCAGCCATTTGTCTTGCAATGAAAGCTCTTGGGCACACAAAAGGACTCAGAAAGAGTGCCTGGATCAGCAGGAATTCATCATCCTTAGGGAAAAACCACCTCAAAGAGTATGCCTTAATGAATGTGATTTAAAGACAGCAGATTTTCAAAATCATAAATCAGGATGACTGCTAGTGGTGATGTCACAAGTAAAGACCATACACTTTTTTTTTTTTTTTTTTAAAAAAAGAGCATGCACGAGTGGACAGGATATAGGGAAAGGGAGAGAGAATCTGAAGCAGGCTCCAGACTTGGGGACCTAATCAGGACCTGATCTGAAACCAAGAGTCAGATGCTCAACCAACTGCACCCAGGGGCCCCAGTGTACACTCTTCATTGTCTCCAGCAGGGAACCCCAAAGAGCAAGTCGCCGAATTTGACCATCATTCACTACTTCCCTGGTATATAATTTACAATACTTGTTCTATATATAATAAAACTACAAGTAGTTACTAACTGAACTGAATTTTTTAAAATTCTACCTAAGGGGTGCCTGGGTGGCTCAGTCGGTTAAGCGTCTGCCTTTGGCTCAGGTCATGATCCCAGGGTCCTGGGATCGAGCCCCTCAGTGGGGCTCCCTGCTCAGTGCGGAATCTGCTTCTCACTCTCACTCTGTGCTCACCCTCCGTCTCAAATGAAGAAATAAAATTTTTAAAAAATAAAATTAATAAAATAAAATTTTACCTAAAAGCTCAGAGAAGAGATAAATAGTAAACAAGATGGTACTGGCATTTGTTCAAAAAAGCAGCTTATAGAAGAACAAATTCAGATCAGCCCCAATCTGTGCCAGTAGTGCGCCCAGTGGGCTAGAGACTATGAGGTTCTGAGGCCCTAGTTGAGGCTGGATCAGCTATACACATAAATATTTTTAAAGTACTATCAATAGAAAGAGATCAGTCGGAAAACTTAAATCTACATTCACACACCTTGCAAATTTCCCCCAGCCCACTGCCAAAATCTACATTATAATGTGTTGCCTAAATTAGGTTATTTGAGAATCAAGAAAAAATTAAAAGTGATTTTTTTCACAGTATGTTTGAATGTCAGTCTTAGATGTCATAAGAGATTCTGTAACATATATCCAGCAGGTATAAGTGAACCTAAGAGAAGGGGAACAGAGCTTCGATGAAGTTGCTAATCACTCTTTGCGGCTGCAGACCCCACGTTAAGATAAACTGAGGTCTGTTAAAAATCTGAAGTTTATTTGAGCAAAACGGATGGAATCAGGCCGTGCCAAACAGGCAGCGGTTAGGGGCGCTCCCCTTCTTGGCAGGGCTGGGAAGAGGCTTTTCTAGAGAAAAGGCAGAAGCAAAGCAAGGAAATCATGGATTGGTCACAGCTTCAGGTCTAATTGGTTGCTTGTGATTGGTTGTGTTTAGGTTTTGATTTTGTGACTTTCAGGCATTTGTAGACTTGGATTTGGGTTTGCCTATGTACGCCACAACCACACCAGAGCCACCTCTGTCTGGGGTTCTCCTTGTTCAATTAACTAAATATCCTACTAGTGATTAGTCATTCTTTGCTGTGTAAAGAGACCCACATACACACACATAACACATGTGTATATGTATAATCTTCAGAATTTTTTTTAAAAAATCCATAAGACTGGGGCATCTGGGTGGCTCAGTGGGTTAAAGCCTCTGCCTTCAGCTCTGGTCATGATCCCAGGGTCCTGGGATCGAGTCCTGCATCGGGCTCTCTGCTCACCAGGGAGCCTGCTTCCCTTCCTCTCTCTCTCTGCCTGCCTCTCTGCCTACTTGTGATCTCTGTCTGTCAAATAAATAAATAAGAATCTGAAAAAAAAATCCGTAAGACTAATTTAATAATCTTTCTTTCTTTCTTTCTTTCTTTCTTTCTTTATTTATTTTAGTACTTTCCTCCACGTCAAAATGTTTGGACATCTGCTGAGTTCAGAACATACTTCTCACTTGGGAGAGAGCTTTGTCAATTACCATTAGAAGCCTTGCCTTCAGTCTAAGGGAAGGAAAGCTCAGAAGAGGACATCCGTTTACCCAGAAACAGGCCCTGCTGAAACAAGCTCTCTGCTGGCTGCCTGGGTGGCTCAGTCCATTAAGCATCTGCCTTAGGCTCAGGTTGTGATCTCAGGGTGCCAGTGACCTAGTCCCACATTGAGCTCTCTGCTCAGCAGGAAATCTGCTCCTCCTTCTGCCTGCTGCTCCCCCTACTTGTGCTCTCTCTCTGGCATATAAATAAATAAAATCTAAATAAATAAAGTAAAATAGAATAAAATAAAATAAACAAACTCTCTGAGAAGGACCAGAGCACCAAGCACAAAACTTCTGGTTTCAGGGTTGTACAAGGCTCCTAAATTCAGAGCTCCGGGCAGAAAAGCCTTGGAAGCAAGGAAGAGGGAGGTTAGGCTGCTCCAAAGAACACAAACCCAGCCTTTTCCTTGTCCTCCTGACTGCGTTCTTCCGTAGTCCCTGCACTTCCTACCTCGTGCGCTCTAGCTAAATGGCTGCGAGAGAGCCTTTGATCCCTTTACCGTGGCAAATATCTGGAGAAACTAAGTCCTTCCAGGCAGAAGGCTTGCCTTAATAGAGTATCTCAAACAAGTCTTCCAAACTCAATTTTTGTTTTTAATGTAATCTGGGCTCACCATAGAGCCTAAGTCTGTAAGCTTCTGAGGAAATGTGGTTTTCCTTTAAGGGATAACATTTTTCCACATCCTCTAAGAATAGCTCAGAAAAGATGTTCAAAGAAAGGCACATAACTAATGAAACAGTTGACCCCCCCCACCCCCGCCCCAGCTTGTTACTGTTTTTAAATCCTAAAAGCTGGGATGGAATTGATGAGTCTTGGCTCCAGGCTGAAGAATTGTAACAGAGAAAATACAGTAAGTGATTCAGGCTCTCAGGACACCCAGAGGAGCAAGACAAAGCCAGAGGGAGGAGCAGTTAGTGTCTGACAGGGGCAGGGCAAGCCTGGAGGAGAGATTCCCAGAGAGATTCCTGCCTACTCACTCTGGGTCCTGAGCACAGAGGAGCCTGCCAGTCAGCCTGGCAGGAAGCCCGGGAAATAGAGAATGAACACGGTCAGACCCATACATTAGGGAGGCATGGCCTAGAATTTCAACTTGAGGAGGAAAAAGGGCAGGCTGGGGTTTTCTCTGGAGATGGGTGAAAAAGAACACTGCTGAGTGACACTGTGAATCCATCACAGCCCCATTAAACCTGAGGTCGGACAGCCTGGGCCAGCAGCACGTTTCTTAACTTCCTGGCTAGACGAGGCCAGATGGTTGGTTCTTTGGGGGGGGAATGGCGATGGAGACAGAAAGAAAGAGAAACATGGTGATCAAATTATAAAAAAAAAAAAAGAAATAGGATGCTTTTAGCCAACTTCAAGTAAGCAGGGGCTGGTGATTCAAATAAATGGTGAGGTGACTTAAGTCACCTTAAATGGTATTGACTTCTTAAGCTTTGTATAAATCCCGATACATTTCAGGAACTGCAGAGCCCCTTGTTAATGCATATATTCAAACATTTTGAGAAGTATCAAAACAACAATCTATAAGAATATTACAATTTTAATGGTTCCTTACCATATGCAGCATTTATGAGGCTTTTAAAAATCCAATAAATCCTCCTGGGTAGATTATCCCTATCAACTAAATGAAAGTAATAGATATATATAAGGAAAAAGGAACAAAGGAAAATATAAAAGGCTACCTTCCCATCCTGGCTGCCTCCCATCCAATTTCTCTCTTTAAAGGTAACCACTCTTAACAGATGCAAGTATCTCCATCCAGAGAGAAAACCTTAAGCATATGGTACAGACTTGTCTATTTTTCTATGTACAACATTCCTTGCTTTACACACAAGTGGTAGTATTATATACACTGTGCTGGGACTTGCTTCCACTTAACATATCTTGGAAATCGACTGATGTGCATGTGAAAGGCACACTTCATTTCACCGTGCTTCCCTTTATTACACTTCACAGATAATTGTGGTTTTTACAAATCGAAGGCTCCTGGCAACTCTCTGTCCATCGCGTCCACCAACATTCTTTTTCCAGCACCATTTGTTCACTGCATGTCTCTGTGCCATATTTTGGTAATGCTTGCCACATCTCAAATTCTCTTCATTATTATATTTGTTATGATGATATTGATCAGGGGACTTTAGTATTACTACTGTAATTGTTTTAGAGGCGCTGCAAACCAAACCCACATAAGATGGTAAACTTAATCAATCAATGTATGTGTTCTGGCTGCTCCACTGACGGGCTGTTCCCCCACCTTTCTTCCTCTCCTGGGGTCTCCCTAGTTCCTGAGATACAACAATATTGCAATTAGGCCAATTAATTTACAGTGGCCTCTAAGTGTTCAAGTGAAAGGAAGAGTCAATTAATGTGGCAAACTTCACTGCTGTCTTATTTTTTATTTTTATTTTTTTTAAAGATTTTATTTGACAGAGAGAGAGATCACAAGTAGGCAGAGAGACAGGCAGAGAGAGATGGGGGAAGCAGGCTTCCTGCTGAGCAGAGAGCCTGATGCGGGGCTCGATCCCAGGACCCTGGGATCATGACCTGAGCTGAAGGCAGAGGCTTAACCCACTGAGCCACCCAAGTGCCCCCACTGCTGTCTTATTTTAAGGAACTCTCACAACCACCCCAGCCTTCAGCGAAGAACCATCCTGAACAGTCAGCAGCCATCAGTGACAAGACAGGACCCTCCACTAGCAAAAAGATTACAACTCCCTGAAAACTCAGATGGTTAGCATTTTGTAGCTACAAAGTATTTTTATTTTATTTTATTTTTTTTAGAGAGAGAGAAACTTCAGCAAGCTCCTTGCCCAGCGAAAAGCCTGACACAGGGCTCAATCTCATGACCCTGAGATCATGACCTGAGCCTAAATCGAGCATCAGATGCTTAACCAACTGAATCACCCAGGCACCCCAGCCACAAAGTATTTTTTAATCAAGCTATGTACAGTGATTTTTTAGAGACATAAGGCTTTAGCACCCTTAATAGAATAACACAGGGTAAGTATATCTTTTATATGCACTGGGAAACCAAAAAATTCATTGGGCTCACTTTATTGTGATATTCACTTTCTTGTGGGAGTCCGAAACTGAGCTCGCAGTATCTTTGAGGTATCCCTGTATTAGTAAGGCTGCAATGAACATCCTCAGACATATCTTTTGACATTTTTATATAAGGGTCTTTATAAGAAATTCTTAGCAGTGGAACAGATAAAAGAGTATCTGAATTTTAAATTTTTGAGAGCTATTGCCAAACTGTATTCCAATTTCATACCCGCTAAGTATTTTTCAGATTAACTGGAAGTTAATCTTTTGACGTCCTTCACTCATTTCCTGTACCCTTAAACTCAACCTCTGGTAACCACCAATCATTCCAATGAATGCTGAAATTTGAGAACTCTGATTTAAACCATTATCTCATTTAAATTTCCCAACAACTCTCTGGGACTGGTGCTTCCATTACGCCCATTTCACGGATAAAGAAACAGATTCTCAGAGAGGTATTATTACTTGTCCAAGGTCATATACTTAGCAAGTGGTGAAATCGGGAATGGAATTGTATCTGCTCGACTTCAACTTATGTATATCTGACCCTGGAACAATGTGGGGGGTGACAGATACTGACCTGCCCCACCCCCAGTCAAAAATTGCATATAGCTTTTGACTCCCCCAAAACTTATAGCCTCCTGCTTACAGTTTATAAAATAGCTGATCAACACATATTTTGTATATCATATGTATCACATACTATATTCTTATAATAAAGGAGGCTAGAGGAACACTAAGATAATCATAAGAGAAAATACATTTCCAGTTCTACTGTGCTGTATTGAAAAAAATCTGTGGACCAGAAGTTCAAACCCATGTTATTCATGGGCCAACTCTATTTATAAACATTTGTATATGGATTTATACTATGGGCAAAGTCTCATGAGGACTGTGGGGTGTACCATGCCAGGCATTGAGCTAGGCACTGGGGATAGGGCTGAAGATAACTGCTGGTCCTTGTAGCCCTGGGGGGAACCACCACTGACAGGACGGAGTCATAGGAGGAGAAGAAGCTTGAAGAGAGCACTAAAGGAGACAGGAAAGGCTTGAAGGACCCCTGGGCCAAAACTTTAAGGTATGTAGAATTTTCTAAAAGGAAGAAGCCAAATAGTTGAGATTGTTATGAGGCAGGAAGCTGACTGACCCCTCTCCATAAGCGTACCGAGGAATCCGGAAGACCATGAAAAAGTGTCTGCAAAAGGGCCCCTATTCCTTGTGTGTCTCCTGGACTGGAATGGACTTCCCTCCCTCAGCAGTCATCTGAAATCCACTCTGCCCTACTTTCGTTCATCACTGTTATTGGATAATAAACCTGGGGGAGGGGAGAACCTGAGAAGGTGGGGCAGGGCTGAAGAAGGGTTTTTAGGAATGGGACACTGTGGGGCTCCATGTGAGCCTGAGCAGGGAGGGAGAGCCAGGAAGCCAGGTTGTGGGGAAGTCTGAGCTCTAGCACCAAGCAGCCATGTGCCCTCAAGAAAGCCTCTATGTTTGAGGTCCAAAGCAAAAGGGGATGGTCTAGCCATTTCTAAATATCTTCCCCAGCTCTGGGATCCTACAGAAGATGAAGATGGGTCAGCAAGCTTTTTCCATAAAGAAACGGGAAATATTTTTTGCTTTGCAGGTCATATGATGGATACCAACTTGTACTTCTTCGTCAGTTGCATAGAAGAGTCCAGAACACATCATCTCTGCCTTAAAGTAACTATACTGACACCTCACTTTTCCTTAGATCTAGTTTAAAAGTGTCTTGGCTTTAAAAAGTTTTTGTAGGAAAAAAAAAAGTTTGCAGGCAGATTCTTTCCAAAGTAGCTCAGAGACCACTTCCTCATAGCCTATCCTCTCCTCCTCCAGCCATGCCCCTCCCACCTCCTCCTTACACTTGGCAGTGCCTTCTTTTCCAGTCCCTTTAAGTGGGCTCATATTAAGATGGCGGGGTTTCACCTTTAGCTCCCCAAAGTTCTATCTTTTCTGAATTGCTGTCCTCTTCACTCAACATATACTATATTAACTCTTGAAATCTAGGCTTCCACAATTCCTTATTATTCCAGAGTGTAAGGCTTAATTTTTGTCTCTTATTTTACTATCAGTAAAACATTTTGTGTGTGTGTGTGTTATTATTGTAGTGGTATTACGTGGCTCAGTACATATATTTTCAGCGAGACTGAAAGGAGAGAGACCAAAAAAGGCTCAACTCAGATCTGTCAGGCTTCCAGTATCCGCTCCTATTGCTTTTCGTATCCTGTGAAATAGGAAATTCTGTGCTCAGTCTTGATTTGAAAGTTTTTATAAAAAAATATTTTCTCTGGACATTGATTCTCTGAGAGCAAATAGGTTTTCTTTTCTTTTTTTTTAATGAAAATAATGCTTCCAGCACTTAAAACACTGGCAAATATAGCTATCAGTATGATTTGGAGGAGAAGCAGAAAACCTGTCGAGTTGCTAAAGCAATTAGGGTATTTTTTTTTTTCCCATGGATGAACGATAGCAATGACGACCACAGACATGGAAAACATTTTAACACTTCATAAAATTCCTTTCCGACAGCAGGAACATAGAAGCCAAATTTCCCTTGGCAGAAATTTAAAAAAAAAAAAAAATGTTTAGCTGAGATGCTCCTAAGAAGTGAGTGGTTTCAGAAAGAGCTTTCCAGGCAGAAGAAATGGGGATGATAACACCCATCTGCCTGAAAGCAGGGTCACGGTCCACAGGGAGGTCACAGACCCCGCATATGTCACTCCAGCACTCCGTGTACTACTGGGTATTTAAAAGGCGCCCAGTAAATATTTGTGGGTGAATTTCATCATTCATTCAAACACCTGAGGTTTTTACGATTTTAATCAAGAAAGCAGATGGGGATGTGATAGAGGAGACCGGTCAGGGAAGGTGCAGCCTCCCCAACAAGGATCCTGACCTGTCTAGACTCTGCAGCACCCCAGCCGGGTGCTGCGCACAGACTCCTAGGGTTGAAATGTGGCTTGAAATTTGCAGAACTGCCCTGCAGACATGACCTCCACAGTGAGGCAGAAGCGGGGCATGCGCCTAGGAGGGTATAGGAGCCACTGTTCTGTGATCAGCTAAGGAGCTCTCGGCATCTTGGCTGGATCCCAGCAGGGAGGCTGGCTCTGTTTCAGATATTCAAGGAAAAAGGGATCAAAGTCATGGACATGATAAGGACTGTAGACTTTTCAGAATGGGAATGGGCTTTAGAGGGGGTGCTGTCTGGTCAAATCCTTGTGCTACCGAATAGATGGGGAAACTGAGACCCGGGATGCTCAGGGGACTGTCTTAAAGTCACCTGGCTAACTGATGGTCAAGCCAGGATTAGAACCAGCATCTCTTCAGGCCTGGTCAACAGCCTCTCCTGTCTGTTTTCAAGATCTAAGATGAGGGTGGCGTTGATTCCTATCATAAACACACAAAGCAAATGCGCATGGTAGTCCTCAGTTCTCCGATCTCCAGCTCAACAGTATTAATAACAGGGCTGGGACAGCACTACTGCATGTTGCTCAGCTAAAGAATATCCTGTGTGTTCTACTTGAAGGAAGATGGCATGTTGGAGCGAAGTCAGCCGAGCTCACGGTTTATTCAAACAGCCCAGCATATAGAACGTGTCTTGCAGTTTTTAGGGTCCAGCCTGATTTCCGATACCACCTTCATTTCCATCTACAATCTTTGACCAACAGCCAGTAGTTGTACTGAGGTCTCTGATACAAAGCTGGGAATTATACAGACTGGGGCATAGCTCAGGGAGGTGGGAAAGGGCACCAGTAAATGGCCTCTGTATCATCTAAAGTCTTGCTAGAAGGAAAAACACAAACCCCACAACTCGACGTGCGTAAGATAATTGGAAAGAATTAAATGCTCAAGGGGATAGGGAGCTTGGTAATAAGTGCTGTAGAGGGTACTGGAGGGGGCTGGGGCAATGAGCTGTATCAGGAGCATGCATGACAGAGGCTCCTGCCTGGGCTCGAGGGAAATACTGGAGGCAAGGGATGGAGCATCAGCACCAGCGTGGAGGGGGGAGAGAGGGGACCGCTAGAGGCAAAGGCTTCATTTCCTAACCAGGCAGTAGCATTTATATTCCTTGTGAAGCCAGTGCGGAGTATCACCGAACATTTCTTCAACTCCACCTGTACGCTATAAATTTACAGCTATAATGTCCTCCTCTGCTCATTTTTGCTGTTCATAAAAACACACCTAAGCACAGTGGTAGACAGCTAACTGCACAGTGGGCCAAGAGTCTTGGGTTCTGATCTGCCCACAGACTGCTAAATGACCAAGACGTGTCCTGTCCTCTCTAGAACCTCTGTTCGCTCCTCTCTAAAATGACAGGGTGTGAGAAAATGGGTTTCTGAACTCCCCTCTCTGACATTCTACAGTTTCTACTTTCCAGTCTTGCTCATTGTATTTATGGCACGTATTCTTAAATTAATATTAATCAACCCTTCACTGCCGTCTGCTTTCCCAATTGCCTTTCCCCCACGTTCCTCCCTTACTTCTCTCCTCTCTTACTGGGAAGTGTACTGGGGAAGTACCAAAGTGGGGATATCACGGAGTGTTTAAATTTTCATTAGATGAGTGTGTGTTGTAACAAGGCATGCACAATTGATCATCTTGGCATGCATATTAATAATTGAATGCTGTGGTACATGCTTCCTGAACTTTATAAACAGCTCCTCTCTGAGCTTTGAAATGACAAGCTTTGCTGTAACTGAAAAACTGAAAGTGGGCAGGCCTACAGGGAGTGAGTGCCTACGGAGCATACATTTTTAAGAAGCAAAGAAGATCAGAACCCCAAAATCTCTCAGTGGGGAAAAAATGGGAAAGTTTTCAGCCCAATGGACAGGTTAAGAAATGAAACAAACAGGAGGCAAGGATGACCTAAGGATAAGATGACATAAGAGTGAGATAATTCACCTGAGGTGATATTTTTTTTTCTCTTCCTTCTATATCTAGCAGATGAGCACCCAGCTGGCCAGAAAAGAGGAGAGAGAGCCCCAGCTGCCACGCCACGATACATGGCGTCCACCACTGATACCTCTCAGAACTGCACGAACATGGTCTGAAGTAAAAAATGATCCCAAAAAGAAGCGAATGGATGCTGAACTCCCCAAACTCTTGGATGCATCAGGTGCCGCCCCTTGATGCTTAAAGCCAAGGCTCAGATGGAAACTACGCCTGCTTGATTCTGTTTAATAGCTGGCCCTGGGGTGAAGACCAGAGATACGAGGAAGCCTAGAACTTAAACAAATGTTTGCAGGACTGAACACCAACAAGGCTGCTCGAAGGTAACTACTGGACCTTGATTCAAGCCTTGAAATAAATCACAACTTTTTCTTTAAGTTATTATTCATGGCTCTTGATTTTTTTCCCCCTTTGAGCAAATGCTATCTGCTCAAATATGAAAGCAAGGACAAATATGACAAGCAAAGCAAGGATGGGTGCATCTAATCCAGTTTAATGGACTAATACTTGGTGAAATTTCCCTTCTATTTCCAGTAAAATCTATCGAGGGACCCAAACTTTTACCATGCTTAGCGTTTTGCAAAAATGTGCCTGAACTTCTCTGGAAGTTGTTAAATGAGCCTTCCCCTCAGGACACCAGGCCAGCCCCATCTGCTGTAATAAGCTAGCTCATCAATATACTTGCTTTCAAATTGCCTTAGAACACTTTGCGGAAAGTCGGAACGTCATGGCTTTCCAACGGAGAGCCCACCATGGGCCGCTAGGGTGAAGGGCGGGGGCGCTGTGGAGATCTTCTGTGTGGGAGGGTGGGCTCAGGGTTACTGCCAAACAACCCGATTTCCAGCCCCTCAGGAGAAAGAAAACTGAGATGCCATTCTTGAACCTTCGTGCTTAACAATCATGATCTAATTCTAAATGAGAGAGCCGAAATGTGATTCCTGTGGTGTTTTCCAGAAGCATAAATGCAGACAAATGGGGGTGTGGCTGGTTCTGCATTTGGAAAATGCGGCAAGTGTGCCAATCGCTGTGGACTCTGGCGGTCATTATGTTGGAAGCAGCATCACATGCTGTTGCCAAACTCCCCCCACTACGCTAAAGGGTTCTAGGATAAGTAGAAAACATGGTAGAGACAAACAGATGCAACTGCACCAGACGTGAAAGGAGATGTATTTAAAATTCAAAGAGCGATGAAATGTGCACACACCTCACAGCTCAGCCAGGTGACATCTGTCATGACGGATGGTAGGCTTGGGTTCCCCTGTGCACCTGGGGAGCGGTCATCTTTGTGACAGCACATAAGAAAGAATGGAAAATTCTGAGCTTGCTCAGTAAGGCAGGCCATCTTCCTGTTCTCCCTCAAAGGCTTCATTCCAGGTCAACGCTCACGTTTAAGGTCTTTAAGATCTTGGAAGTTGTCCCGAAGGCCTTAACTATCAAGGCACATGAAGGCCCCTCAGGCCCTCCGTGGCTGGGATGGGCCCCACGGCACTGTGGGCTGTCAACGTCAGCTGGGACTTTTCACTGTCTCTGCTGACTGCTGAAACACTTCCCCAGAAGCCAAGTACAGGGCTGAGGGGGGTCTTTCCCGCAGCAATAGGTAGATGGGAAATGTGATTGCAACCGAGGAATGCCAACATGAGTTTCTCTGTTGACTCCTCCATGCTGACTCCCCTAACGCCCCCCAACCTGCTACCAGGGGTCTGGGAGAGTGTAGCAGCTGCCAACCAAGGCACGGCTAGTGAGCTTTCAGACGTGCTTGGCCACTCAAGCAAAGCTGAAGGCCCAGGACCCCAGACTGTGCCACATGCACCTAACCACTCTTGGAGGGCCCTGGGAACTTCTGAACTGTCTCCAGTTTCCTTCCTGCCATCCTTCCCATTTACTCATGTGCTTGCTCACTCATCATCCCGAGTCTGTGTTCCAGACACTTGGTATGCGTGCAAGACTGATAATCACAAGCAGACAAATCATGACATCATTGCACACTTCAGTAAGTACTCCGAAGGACCTCGAACTTGATGAACCTCCTGGGGAAGGGTGAAGCGGAAAGGTCTCTCTGAAGGGTGGGCTTTGGGCCAAGACCTAAAGGATGGGAGGGATTCACACATACAGGGAGGGGGGCAGTAACCAACAGGCAGGACAGAGGTGCAGAGGCTTGCAGGTGGGAGGCGGTTCTGACAGGCTCCAGGGCAGGGAGGCCTGTGGGGATGAGGCACGGTAAACCAAGGGAAAATGGACGTTGAAATGGAAGGAATGGAGAGCTTTTAGTCTGGGGAGAGTGAATATTACTATAAGTGCAATGGGAAGCTACTCAAGGGATTTAAGTGGGGAAGATATGATGTGAATTATATTAGACGATGTGTGAAAAATAGATTGAACAGGAATAAAAGTGGAAAAGGAGGGACTATATGCGGCAGAAACTGCAAAATGCCTCCAGGCAGTCATCCTCCCCTCCTTCCTTCCTATGAGATCTCCAGTTTTATTCTGGGGAGCAACACGCCCACTCAAGAAAGGATATTTCCTACTTTCCTTATAGCTAGGCATGGACACATGTAATAATTCTGCACAATGAGACAGAAACGAAAGTCTGTTGGGGATCTTTGGGCAAGTTTTGCTTTCTTGCTCTAAAGGCAAAACCCGGTCCTCTGCTTTTTCCCTTATGCGACTTGAGCTTGTAAAAAAAGAAGTGAGTAAAAGCGGTGATTTTGGACCATCACCTAGGAAAAGCTAATAGCCTCACAGACACCTCAGGGTGACAGCCCTGAACCCATGCCAACAAACACCTAAATCCAGATTTTACCAGGTCTGAAAAGGGAAAAACCTCCCTTGTTTCAGGCAAAGTTAGGCGGGTTTTTTTGTTACTCACAGGTGGACACCAGGTCTAACTGAGGCACCAGGCTGCTGCCACTCTGCAGGCTGCCTGCCCTTGAATGCTGGTAGTTACAATGAAGAAAAGCCATAGTTTTTGAATGCTGACACAGTGGGGTTTCCTGATGGCCTGAATAAGGGCTTTGGTAGAAGGAGATGATGAGGGTAAAAATTACTTGTAGGATTTGGGTCTGAGAAGTCTCTAAAATGTAAAGGAAAAATCTAAAACAGAATGGGTTTAAAGATTAAAAGCATGAATTCCATTTTTTATATTTCATAGTGGGAAGTGCTAAAGAGGCATCTAGGACAGGAGTCTCCACTCCTAGGTTTCCGTGAGGTGAATTTCCCTCTGGAATTCCTGGTCCTGCTCCAGCCCTTTACTTTCTCCCTCCCAGAGCAGGGGCAGGTCAGCCTGCCCATACCACCCCACCCACCCACCCCATCCCCCATTTCCCTCTGCTCCTCCTCACTGTGCAGTGGGGCCCAGGGCTTCTGGGCTGCCTGTCGCCAGATGCGCCCCCTGGAGGCCTCACAGTAGAAAAGTACAAAGCCTGTTGTTAAAGGGACTTGAACTTCCCTTTCCAGTTCAGCCTTTATCAGTAGTAATCCAATGCTGATGTCTGGACCCTGCCACAAGCCAGGCTTCTTCCTCTATCTCTCTCTTCAAACAGAGACCAACTCAGTCCTGCATCATGTTAAGCGCATTGAATTTCTTCAGTCACAGGAGCTGGGCCTCTTTTTAACAGGGGCTTCTTTTAATGGATAAGACCAAAGGACACGGAATTGTTCCTCTATTTTAATGCATGGCTGCCTTCCTACCTTCATTGTCAGGGCAAGGGTTGAATGTTCCCTGATGGGTATGGCTGTAAAGTCATGGGAGTGAAAACGTATTTAAAATTTATGCTAGCGAACAAGAGGTATCCAGTAATATTCCCATGTTCAGGCACCTGCTTGCCATCGCTTTGGAGGGACGGTATCATTAGAGTTGAGTGGCCTTTCCCTCTCTTCCTTTTCTCCATTACCAGCCAGCCTTACTTCCCCTCCACCCACTCATCCATTCCATGTTTCCCTCCTTTTAAAGAGGAAATCAAAATTAGTGTCCTTTATCCTATCCCTAGTAACCCTAACCTCAGAGCTGCTGGGCGTATGTAGTCCAAGGAAGGGCCGTCGATAGGTCATCGAGGGAAAGTGGTCTGATAATGGTCTGATGAGAGAGCAGCACTTCTGTTTTTCCTTTTCCTTTTCTATAAAGACAGGTGTCCCAGGTTAGTCTCCTACTGGATATCTGGTCACTTACCAGAATTCACCTTTGCACGTTTCTTATATATTTTATGTTGCTACAAAAAAATGTTCTTCTGACAACAAAGTCATATAAGATACCTGAGAGCCTGGTTTTTCATGTCCCTCTCTCTTCCCATCCTAAGAGATAGATATATCATCCCTTGGGTTTACACTGATGAAAGAGGCGATCGACGTTTTGGCACACTGTATCACTGAAAAAATTCCTCATTCACGGAAAGAATATGTAAATTGCATATGTCACCGTCCCACATGGCACCCTACACCTGGTACCGAATGGAGCGGGCATTGTTACAGTGTCATTCAATGGCTTTAACCAACCACGGGAATATGAGCAACTGTAATGCATGATGCTGCTGTGACGCTAACTACAGACATAGACAGAGTGCCCAGAAAAAAAAATTATACGCCCTTTTTTTGAATAGAGCCCTGGGTAATTACCCTGACTATTGTTCTATGAGAAAGCCCATTTATACCCCTACATCAATTTAAGGTCTGGACATGAAAAATCGCCAGCATTAAGCAGTTAAGGCAATTTGCTTTCCAGACGAAGAAAGGACAAAAAAATTAGACTGTAGAAAAATCTCGACTCCTGAGTTGCGCACATTGACAGCCAAAGCTCACCTCAAATAAAGGATCCTGAGGAGGAGTTTTTCTGATGGTGCTTTCATCCTAAACAGAGCTCAAGGACAGTATACTCAGGGTCTGCTTCCTAGTGTCGAAACTAGGAGGCCATGCAGGTCACGTCCTGCATGTGGGGCCAGCCCGCAGGTAAAGGGTGGCTGCACCGCAGGTGCGGTGTGACCTGAGGTGAGTCCACAGCCGCACAGAAGCTTCTGGCTGCCCTGCCCCAGGGGCCGGGTTTGGTGTTCTGAGGAAAAGCTACAGAAACGTTGCTCACCTTGAGAAGTAAGCTCTCAGGGCAGGGTCCGTGTTCCGCCAAGTTGCCACAGAACATGAAATAGGTTATGAGGTTTGCCATTCCGTATGGAGTAAAATGGGAAATTATTGAACTACTTACCCCCAAAATGAAAACCAAAATTAAAGGAATGCAAAAGAAAAGGCAAAATCACAACGAAAACAAATGGCCCCCCAAATTTTACTTACATTGGGTGAGGATTCCGGTTAAGGCGTTTTTAAAATTCTCCTTGGCCTCTTCCATCTCCTGTTCATGGGTGGCTTTTTCGTTCATCAGCCGGCGGACGTGGCTATTGGCTGACTGCACCATGGAATAGAACTGGTTTGCAGAACGCCGATTCACCTCCCCACGTTCAATCCAGGAAAGGAGCACAGTGATAGCCTCTGAAAACTTGCTATCATCTGGAAATGGAAAACCACCAAGTACAAATCATGCCAAGGCAAGAAAATGGACTTGACTTTAGGCTCTTCTCAAAAGACCTAACAGGGACCATCTTAATGAATGCATTTCCCGAACTTCACAAATTGTCTCTCCTAAGATGAAGTGCTCTAGCATCCCTTGGCTTCCCCTTCCACCTCTAACTCCATGGTCCCATAGAGCCATCCAAGAAACAAATAGTGGTTCACTCTCTCATCTACGAAACCAGCAAATTCAGTTTGAGGTCTGTTCTGGGCATTCTTGGTAACACAGTATGCCAAACCCTGATTTCTCTTTCTTAAGACTGGCTGGAAAAACTGTCATTAACCTATCTGGTATCCACTTTATTCTTTCATCAGATATATTATACAACGATACTACTTTTCTGGCTTCGAATCAGCAGATTCTAAATATGGATGACAGAGTTAACTATTTTAAAACTGGATGTAACGGATGATATTGTTCCCAAGGTTTTAGTAGGAATTAGTCAGTTCTTTTTATACTACAGTTCAAAACTAATTTCATCTTAGGTTTACAACATATTTAATTAGGCTGAAAAACAGAATATTTCCTTGTTTTCAGCAAAATAGGACTTGTTATCTGGGTGGTCAGTGTTTTCTCCTGAAGCAATTTGGAAGCCTATTGGAATGCATTTGAAACTTGGTTTGAGGTATGTATGGGGATTTGGGGTGGGGGGAGTGGGGAATGAGGTTCCACCTGTAAATAAATGATAAAGTTTATTTGAAAGAAAACAAACTTGCCTGTTTGGGAATTGTTACTGGAACAGACCTTTTATATGGCTTAGAAGTTGGGGGGAAAAAAAGCAAGTCTGAAGGTAATTAAGTTAATCAGAACTGGAAGTTATATGTCAATTATCACAACATTTAATCAATCCTACTGCTGAAGGCTTCCTGCATACTTCCCAGGCAAATTTGAGGGGAGAAGTCTTCCACTTATATTTTTCTACCCTTGGAAAATGTGGCTTGAGAAGAATACCCTACATTTCTCAAGAAAACTAGATAAGCTCTGAATTCTAAAAATCAGGAGCAAAATTAAACTGGGAGATTCAGATTCTTACTTATTTTTATCTGATAGATACTGAGTGCTTATTATGATCCCTCCACTGAAAGAACATCAGAAAAACTGTGTGTGTATCTTTGTGTTTGGATATATTTTCTATATTATTATCTATTTTTATTTATTATATATTATTTACACACACACACACACACACCCCAGATGACTGGACAGAGTGTGATTCATACTTGGTAGAGGAGTTTTGTTTTATCTAACACACCACATGTTTTTAATCAACCACTGTTGTTGGTATGTTACACATCACACAAAACCTTCCTTCTTGGGGCTCTCTGTGAATTTCATAGCACATTACAGAAATACCTTTAGTACTTTTCCTGCTCGAGGCCCCCTCCCAGAAGGGGCACCCCTTCCTTATAGTGGCTGTTGCCTGCGCAGAAGTACGTGTGCTGAAGGAAGGCAGGACCAGCCTGACCCCGTGTGTGGGATGTGCTCTGCTTTCCCCATAGTGGAAGTACACATCGAACACATTCTACTCATCAGCACCCACCCAGGCCCTCTCCCACTGCGGCAGGGGCAATCTAGGGTTGGGGATCAAAGCCTTTTTTCAGCGCAAACCTGCCCCCTCCACCCTCACACCTTCACCGGAGGAGACAACAGACCCTGGGAACGCCCACGGGGCACCCCACAAAGACACCTTTCCTTGAAAATCTCAACACACAGGCGCAGAACATACACGTGCAGTCTCACGGCGGGCTCATCCAATTCTGTTAACTCTGGAATTTCAGTCTGAGCTCAACCCTCTGTGAACTCCAGCTGCAGTGGTTTCTTATCTCATTTCATGGACCGGAGCGGCGTGTGTAAGATAAAATCCATCATACAACTTAACATTACGTTCAGCCCATGGAGAGGCCCATAATTTAGCATTATGTTTGTGAGAGGCCCATTGTGACCGTTACAGTCAGAATAAATTTTGCCTCCCGCGTGCACTCTCTACCTCTCTCCCTGCCAATATATGTTAGGAGAATGGACCTCCCAAAAGACAGCACGAATAAACCTAATGCTTATAAGAAATCTTTTTTTCCCCCTCTTAAAAAATAACAACAACAAAAAAGAAAACACCGACTTCATGTACCATTTTTCCCCTTAGCTGGGACTTTCATCTCTGCATAACACAGAGCAAAAGAAACCCTCCATGATTTTGTTGGGAAGCTAACTAGGAGAGAGAACAATGCTGTTCTATTTTTCCCTCCTGTTACTGGTTGTTTTTCCTTCTCTAGCCTGTGGTCACTGAGTTCATAAATACACTAATTTACTGTCAGGGAGAACACACTTCAATTTTAAAAATACATGTTTGCTCAAATGATCTGAAAAGCAAATTTTATTGTTCCTCGCTCCTAGACGGAGTGCGTAAGTTCACCAGCAGATCACGGTTAATTGATAGTTTTCAGAAAGAGAAACAGCAGTTTTAGGATTAAGCAACTGAAAATATACAATTTATAAAATAAGGAAGCAAGAGACTTGCTCATATTTTAACAAGTATTAAAAATATATGTAACACGAGTAATTGTAGGCAGAATTCGATTAGCTTATACGAAGTGTACACTTCTGGTGAAAACTCCTGATTTCATCCTCATTTCTGAACTCTCTAAAACTGCTAGGCCAACGTAAAATTGATGTACTGACATGTATATTAAATGTGAAGACATTAGTTAAGGCGCATTTGGTTAAGTTTGGGCAGTATCTGTTGCTGTGTAAGAAGGGACTTTATATTAATTAAGACTAACCCAGCAACTCACTCTAAATGGTTACAGGAGTGTAAGGGGAGCGGTCATTTTCAATATCCAACTGTAAATTCAATTTTGTATTCAGTGGCAAGATCACTGAGAAAACAGAAAACAATATAAACTAATTTAAACAGGACTTAGATTACAGCATTATTAAAGCTATTCATGTGAAAAGAAATTAACAGTGCTCATAAAAATCACATCAAAGATGCAGTTATGAAGAATTCCAAATACTTTCTGTGAACACGCTTAGGCATAACTCTGAACACGGGTGCAGTTTAGAAACTAGAATGTGCAGACGTGCTTTTTCCACAGCAAGAATTGGGAAGATTGGCGCAGTAAGGACTGGATACGGACCATTTGCTCATTAAAAATTGTGCGATGTTTTCTAATCAGGGTCTTCGAGACATCACACCCAGGTTACTGAACAATTTGCTCCATGACTTTTCTTGATTTGCATTGTCCTCTTCAATCCATCCCCCATTCCCTTACTGTTCTCCCCTTTGTTAAAAACCATGGCCACACCGCCCCAGCCTTTGCCTGTCTGTGCACTCATCCAAGGAACCTTCTCGTTTCTGGTCCACCTGTTCTGGTTCCCTCAAGATTCAGCTTCAGTGCCTTTCATGAAGGCAGGTTTTCTGGAACCCCAGCATGAATTATGTGTCCATTTGCTATGTTTCTGCAATTCCCTAAATATCCTGCTACTAAAACATCAGTCACTCTGTATAGTGATTGCTGGTTTATGGATGGGTCTCCAGTTTTGAAGGGCTGACATGAGAATAAAGCTTCCAAAACACATTTCAATCTCCTGGTCATTCTGAGCTTTTCTCTTTGCAGTTTACCTACATTTGGCTACACTATTTCTAATAGACTTGCCGTGGTTAGAGCTAGAGAGCCACAAATTCAGTGGTCAGAAATTGGGAAACATCACTTGGGAATAAACATTTCAATTTTGTGTTAAAGAGTATTTTCACAGGGACTCTCGGAGATAAATATCTGCCTGGCAGTTAGGCTAGCTGGTCCTTTACCCTTCAGGCCTCTGAGGTCATTCCCACTGGCAATGAAAGTTAAGAATGATGTCCGATAATCACAGAGAAGAACTTTCTGCAGTAAGGCACTAACTAACGAGTTTGTCATAGGAGTCAAAAATATTTTTGAAGACATTTTCAGTTCTGGGGAAATAATGACCAACTTCAGTTTTGTGAGGAATAAACAATATTATGATGACTATCATCCCTCAATGTCATGACCTAAAGCCGTACCCATCTCATTTCATTTCTGTTTACCTCAGACTTTATCAACCTCCCTCCCTCTCTTTCCCTCTCTTCCATATTTCTTGAGCACCTGGCACATAGTAGGCATTTAAAAAATTGCACATGGGATAAATCTTTGCTATTCAAAGACTTTAAGCTTGAGCCTCATTTTGAGAGCTCTTTGAAAATGCAGACTCACTCTTACTCAGTCTTCCTGGCTCAGAATCTGCACCCTACTCCAAGTGATTCATACGCACATTAAAGTTTTGGAAGCACTGGGAGAAATCAGTCAATGAAAACCCGGGAAATTGGCTGGGAGCTCATCTAAGTTAAAAGATAACAAAACCCTGAAATGGAAAGTAGCAGCTGAGGTAGTGGAGAATACTGAAAGGATGTGATGTGATCCTGAGGAGCTTCGTGAATCCCTGTCCCTAACCTCCCCCACCAGCATTTAAGGAAGAGCTGCTTTAGCACCTGGCATCCCCATCCCAGGGGGAAAAAAAATGTGGAAAAAAAATTGTCCACGACTTGCAAATGGGCATAGAGACCAGTGCAGATCCTTTCAGTGAAATGCTGGCCATGGCCTAGAGGACCCTCTCCATTGCTCCCACCCACCCCCAGAATTATCTGATTCGATGGGGGAGTGAATCTTTCATTGTTTTTGACCAGGCTATCTTATTACTCTTTAGGGACAGGACATAAATTGTGGAGGGCTAATAACAACACAAATAATTCTCCCTAACAACGGAGATGAATTTTTGTTCAGTAGAAAATATGAATCATTGTACAGCAAATTCTCTTTTGAACCAGTTTTTAATGTCTAAATGAGTTAAAGAAAATCACTGGCACTGTTCAATTCATATTCATAAGTCATGGTTCCACAGCCACAATATCCTTTAGCCACCCTTGAACTATAAACTCCTCAAAGGCCAGGCCCGTGCTGCAATCAGATCTGAAACCTCGGGGCCATGACATAGAGCCCAGGACCCAGCAGGTGGACACAGGGTGAACTTCAGTCAAACTGATGAATAGATAATAAAGGGGAAAAGAACTCAGACTGGTAAGCAGTTTTTTTACCCCCCTTTGTGGATGGAGGGAGATCTGGCCTTGATTTTCAGAACAATAGGTGGGATGAGAGCCAGGCCGTGAACACGGACTATGAAAACTTAGGTGAGATGTAATACCCTTAGTTATGGCTGGGTCTATAAAGGATTAACAGGAGAGGAGATTAATGTTTGAAAAAAATGTCCTGAGAATCAGATAAATGGAAGATGTTCTACACTTTTTTTTTCCAAAAATAAAAATAAAAATGGGGACACACACACACACACACACACACACACAGTGAACCACAGGAATGGTGTGTTGATCTAGCTATCACTGATTTCTGGCTTCTATGATAGCTGGAAACCGCTTACAGTGTAGAGTCGTATATTGACCCAAGCAGAATGGGGATTCCAAGATGGCCAAGCATTAATACTACAACATCCCTAAAATTTCAACATGTGACCCTCAACATTGGATATCCCTAAACAAGTCTCCATTTTTTGGCTGCTCAATGCACTATTAAAAGGGGTATAACCTTATCAATCCTCCAAATCACAGGTAGCAAGAAACGTGATGTAAGTGGTTAAAGCACCCTTCTCCCCACCCCTCCAATACACACACACAATCTACCCCAACTCTCATAGTACCTGTAAAAATGAAAACAATTACAGGTGGTGGCAATACGAAAATGCACTGGTTATTCCAGCTTTTGGGTTAAGCAAGATGTTTCTAGATGCAGTGGCCTATCTTGCCTCTGTGAAGGTCAATAACGCCTAAGGAACTGATTCTCAAACAGGCTCCTGTGCTTCTCATTTCCCTTGCCCTAAGAAGGAAGCCTGGCTTTTAGCTAATGGAACTTCCACTTGGCTTACAGCATTATTGATTTTTACTTTCTGGGAGCCATAAATATTGACAACCGTCTCAGCAAAACGCCAACACCACTGCCACCCCTCCTCCCTCTGGCAGGCTGAGAGGGGCCATTCTGTATGCAAATCAGAGTCTAGCCCTCCGGAAATTATGAATACTGATCCCGGGAGAGCTGAATTCATGATGACACACCAGGGGGACCCCAAGGGCACTGCTTCAAAGCTTTGTCAAAACTTCACCTGATGCACAGAGAAACTCTTCATTTCATCACATAATGAAAGATTATGTGAAGCTTTCCAAAGGGGGAAAAAGTACACAAAAACTTTTAAATGCTCTTGCCAGGAGAAATCTCCAGTGAATTAGGATATAATCTTTCTCACCGTCTAATCAATCTCTTCCTTCCACAGTCCAAACACAGGGTACCTCCAGGGGTGGATGGTCTGTGTTAGACACACTGAAATTCATTATCTCGTCTGCCTGGTGCTACTGTTTCCAATAAAGTGTAATTATGGTGTTATTGAGCTCCTTCTCACTTTCTCAAAGCCATGCTATAAAGTTTGGGTCTGTGAGCAGTTACTTCCCAATCAGTCTTCATTAAGTTGAATTGTCTCAGAACAATGTCTATTTAATCAGCAGGGTGCCCGCTACATTTCTTTTTAGAATTTGTATCAATGTAACAGACGCTCCCTTAGACTCTACACAATTACAACTTGACTTCTTCTCTGCCTTCAAGAAGGCCCAGTGCAACTGGATCTGGGGTGAGCTGGTCTTAGAAGATCCACCCTCGCACCCTGTCCAGCTGGGTCCTCGGTCACTCCTGGGAGCTCCCACTGCACTTCTCACACACGATATCAGCAAGTCCTGGTGCTTTTTTTTTTTTTTTTTTTTTTTAAGATTTTATTTATTTATTTATTTGACAGAGATCACAAGTAGGCAGAGAGGCAGGCAGACAGAGAGGGGGAAGCAGGCTTCCTGCTGAGCAGAAAACCTGATGTGGGGCTCAATCCCAGGACCCTGGGATCATGACCTGAGCCGAAGGCAGAGGCTTAACCCACTGAGCCACCCAGATGCCCCATCTCAGTGCTTTGTAACTGGCTCTACCACGTCAGAAGCCTAAACTCTGTGAGGTGGGGGCCTGCACGCCGTTGTCTCCCCATGCAGTGCTTATTAGCACAGTCCCAGCTATTCGGTAAAGAGCTCCACAAATATTTGTGCAAATCTGGTGGCGAGCATCACTCCCCCCTGTACTTCCGACCATGCCTGGCGGCACCAGTGGCCACAAATGTAACATAGCTCAAAGCTCCAAATCACTGAGGGAGGGAGGGAAGAAGGATCTCAGTATTTACTATCACATAGTTTTAACAACTGGGCAGGATGTAGAGGGCCTTGTGGGTCATAATAAAGAGTTGGCTTGGGGGCCTGAGTGGCTCAGTGGGTTAAGCCTCTGTCTTCAGCTCAGGTTATGATCTCAGCGTCCTGGGATCAAGCCCCACATCGGGCTCTCTGCTCAGTGGAGAGCCTGCTTCCCCCTCTCACTCTCAGCCTGACTCTCTGCTTACTTGTGATCTCTCTCTGTCAAATAAATAAATAAAATCTTAAAAAAAAAAAAAGAGTTGGCTTATACAGATTTTGCTAGATAGAGCTAATTTTCAAAAAGAAAACTCCAAGAATAAACAAGTACAATGTAAAATGGGGGAAAATATTTGTAATAAACCTAAGATAGAATGATTTCTCAGGGGAGGAAAAAAAATCAAATCCAATTAGGTATTTTCAGATCATATTTCCATCTTCTTTTTTACTCAGGCTTCTTTACCTTGGGTTTTGACTGCATTTTTTTTTTTTTTTTAAATTCCCACATCAATGAAATCATCTTCAGGAAGCAGTTTCCTTGCCCCTCCAGTCTGGCTTTGCAGCGTTATATAAGGAGCATGGAGTGGATTTCCTCTCTGAGGCAGCCAATTTCCTAAGCAATTAAATGCTGTTTATATTCCAAACTCTGTGCTTGGGTTGAAATTGTCAAGCTTGATATTACCTGACTGGTTGCCTGAGATGTATCCCCACTAGTTCATTCTACTGTAACTGCCATCTATTAAATTTTCCAATCTGTTCTCTCAAGGGATCACAAAGTACTTGGAGAAGGTGCAGCTCCTAAATTCTTCAAATTATACTCATCTATATAAATATATATTTTTGAAATGGCAAAGCTTGCAAATTACTTCACCCAGTTGACATCCCAATCTGTGATCCTCTCACGGCAAAGGCAGTGCCTCGTTCCTCTCACGTGCATAGGCATTTCTGTGCTGGTTCCTTAAAAAGCAGAGAAGGTGGCCAGATTTTTGTAAAATCCCTCCAAGAGGTCACAGAATGAAGGCACTAGTTTTTGTCATGTCTAGGTGTAGCCCATAAGCTGATAATGCACAATGTGCAGGATAGTAAAAAACTACTTGTTCCAAAATCAATATTCCTGGTTAAGGGTGTTGTGCTCTCTCATTCTGAGCGCTCCTTCTGATCTGTCGCCTGAATGGAAAAGGGAGATGATGACCTGTGTTTGCATTTGGTGTGTTTTTTTGTTAAAGGGACACCCATGGCCTGTATATTTATGTCTGTCAGATGGGACCTCCCAGAGCAGAGCAACACGGGCTGGTGGCAAAAAAAGCCCTGGGTGGTTACAGTGGGGGGCTTTTAGCCAAAACAGCAGCTGATTAGGGGCTCCTAAGGCCTGAACAGGGCATGAGGGCTAGAAGCAGACATCCTTTTTAACTCTTTTAAAGAAACAGAATGTCAACCTCCTATCCTCCTAAAATAGGTTTTGGGCAGCTTTCACACGTCTCACTTAGTGAAAACATCCAATCCACTTTACATGGGCCAGCAGTGTGCTAGCGATGCTCTAGGACACTCCAAGGATCAATCACATCTCTCTTCTTATAAGAAAATATTAGTGGCTTCTCTACTGCTTATGGAGTAAAACCCCAATCCAGCAGCAGCTTTCAGGGCCCTGCCACACTTCCTGCTGCACCCTGCTCTATAATCTTCCAAGTCGCTCTCCCGGGTGCTGGAGCAGTACCCCTTGCCTTTCTCCACCGGTACCACCTTCTTCTCGGCTTCCTTGTGTCTTTTATCCCAGAGCTCCTGCCTCTGACTGGAATGTCTTTAAGGCCCTTCTTCTCCTGGGAGAGAAAAACCTGTTTATCCTGCACGGTTCTCTTGGAAGATTTTCTGGATACCTTCATCAATATTTGTCCACCGTGTTCCCAAAGCACGCCGGCTACTATGTTGGTTGAGTCAGCCACTGGCTTTGTCCTAGAGTTAATCATTTACTTGAGATACCTGGGTGTGGTCAGCGACCCAAACCTGCATTCTCACGTTAAAGCCCAACACACTCAATGGTCGGAGGAAGTCTGACTATCATTGGCCTGTAAATGCAGATGCTGCTAGATTACAGGACCCTGATCAATAATGGAAGAGAATTCACACATACCCGTGCTCCCGAGTTACAGTCTGGCCCTTCCCCTCTCATCCTCCTTTCACTGGGGCAGGTATTAAAGCCTCCATGTGGTTTTATCCCCCATAGCATCAAACATGTGAAACGAGCAAACCCTCTAGAAATGAAATGTACTCCTTTTAATTCCCGATTATTCTGTAGTGTCAGCAGTGTCCCTTCAACTCCATTTCTGAAGGCAGGGATCCTGTTCCACGTTTTGCTTCTACCCTCCACAGACCCCAGCGCGCTTTCCCACGTGAAGGGAGGCTCTGAGAAGAGCACAGGTAGGTGGAAGCTCCAGAACCCAGAGTCCCACCAGGACCGGGAGCCCTCCACCCCCACCCCAGGACCCGCCTGCCTGCAGGAGCCACTAGCCTCGCTCAGTCCGCACAGGTGGGAAGACAGGAGCCCGCTCTGGGGCGACGGCGCATGACCCTTCTGCCCCTCTTCCACGGGCCGCGTTGCGCGACCCTACACACTCGTGCGCAAACACTGGTGAGCAAGGGCCGGGCTGCGTCCCAACAGAGGAGGAAGCGCAAGTGTCCCCTGCTTCCGGGTGCCGTCGCCTGCACGCACCCAGCACGCGGAGACCGAGACGTCGGGGGCGCTGGGGCCCTGGGGGATGGCGGTGTTGTCCTGCGAGCGGGCCATGCCTCCCGCCGGGCCGGAGACTCGAGGGCGGCCCCCTACCTTTCAGCTTGTCGGCCAGCAGCGCGGCCTCGTGCTCGGAGTAGTGCATGATGGCCGGCGGCGAGGGCGGCCGCAGCCGGTCCTCCTCCAGCTTGCGCCGGTGCCGCTCCTCGCGCGCGCGCATCCGCTGCTTGCATTCCCACTCGTAGAAGTCGTCCCTGGCCTGGGCGAAGTCCACATGCAGGCGGCCCGAGTCCTTTTTGTCCGTGCTGGACCCTAATCGCATCCGGTAACCTGAAAGCAATGGAGAGGCCGGTGGCGTCATGATGTCACCGCCGCGATGACGGCACCGTTTTGGCCCGGCCCTCACGGCGTCTTGACGAAACTTCCGCCCTTCCCCCGCCCACAGGAAGGGGCACGGCGTTCCTTCCATAGGAGGTGGGAAGCAATTACCCTTCTCCCAGGTGATAAGGAGGTACTGCAAAGTTCAGCTTATCACAGATGTGGGGGTAAACACTGTTCTGGGGAGTGTCTCAGGGGGTCACCCACCCATCTTTCAAGCCCATGTTACTGAGATGATGACCCCAAGAACCAGGGCACTTACCACAACTCCTTCTTCCCTCTGGCTTCCAGGGAGCTCAGAAATAAATTGGGCATGTAGCATTTTCCCCCTATCTGCGTTTCTAGGGCCAGTGGTATTATATTTTCAATTTACAGTAACACTCTTGCATAAGTGTTCTTAAATTCTTTTTCAAAAAAGTCGGAATAGGAGTAAATAAAGAATATCTATGGTATTTAAAAAGATCTACAAAGTAAATTCCACAACACCTCACTCCCAGGTTATTGCTTCATTCCCCTAGAAAATGCTGCTCCATTCTCTCTTGGCAGCTGCAAAAGCCACAATTACCAAGGCAATTTTGCAATGCTGTTTTATTTCCACTTATCCTCTGGGGCACGCGGGAGAATATTTTACCTTCAATCAAGAGGCCTCACCAGCTGCCTTCCTTACAGCCCTGCAGCACCTCATCTAGGATGCAGCCCCACACAAATTGTCCGCGCAATCTTTGAAGGCCATGGGAGCCTGCGCAAAAGCGCAGAGTTGGACCAATAAAAAAGGGGCGGGGGGGACCTGGAAATCTTTGGGGGATTTACTGCGAGCTAGCCAACTTATAAAGATGACGTGCAGAAACCTGATGAGAGAGATCAACACAAACAGAACTGAACCCAGACAGCCAGCCTCACTTCAGATGAAGACGACTTGGCTTTGAGGCTGCTCTTCACTTTGGGGTACTCAGATTTTAAAAAACATAAATTCAGGTCCCAGCAGGATCACAGCTGTTGGGGCTGCCAGAGGAAAGAGCAAAATGAGCACTTTTGCTGTGTAGGGGCTTTGCAAATGAGATACCACTGTGAAATGCTAGACTGCACTAACGCTGACATTCGAGATCTCCGTGGTAGATTTCAATGGATTATCTTGGCATTTGGGCTGAAACTCAGCTGAAAACCCTTGCAGAGGCTGACTTCTTCTCTGTAGGGCGCTTCACACCTTTGAGAAGTTACAAATACCAAACAGATCTCACATCTGATTCCTGTTATGCCCTTCTCATTGCTAGGTTTACATGGTGTTCTCTAAAAATGGGAAGATACGACAATACCAACCAAAACCCCAAACATCCGATCACGTATGTGTAGAATTCTTGTTAAAGCAGAGCGTGTCTTGGTCTGGGCCGTAGGAACTTAATGCATCAGCAGGCCACGGTGACAAATCGGCAACAGCTGAGCGGCCCGCCCCGCCTAAGGCTGGCCTGTAACCCTAACTGGTTGGGTGTCCAGAGCACCACTTTTTCGATATTTCTGGTTCCAAAAAGTACCCTTTCTTTCACCAAAACATCATCATTAAGGTCTTAAAAGAGATCCTGATGAGGCTGAGTCTAAAATTAGCTTGGACTTCAACTGTGAACACGGTCCTAAAATTAGGCCTAGCAGCTGGGTTTGGGCTTGTAGGAGCTCATGCACAGGACGGGCAGCCTTCCTTCCCTCCTGCCCTTCCAGTTAATCAGTCTTTTGGATCTTCCCTGGACTAATGGACAACATCCCCAGAGTGGCTGAGGCCGAGAGGTGGGAGACCACTGTGCATCCAGGCAGGGCGGCTGGAGGTAAGGCCTTTGCTGTGGGCTCCTTCTGCTGCCAAGAGGCAGACCAAGGGGCAATCAGATGACTGGCTCAGAAGCAGGACCAAGGTCCATGCTGGGAAGTGCCTAGCATCAAGGAAGAAATACAGGAATACCTTTCCCGTGCCTAAATTTGGGCCTGTTCATTTTTGGCGATGTCTCATGGGGTTTCTGATTGGGTCTAAACGTTGTGTTCTGTTGGAGATGAAAAGCAGTTCTGATCTACTCAACCCCTCTTCTTTCATCAGGGGGAGTAAAGTAATAGTTTTATTGGTAGAGCTGTGGTTACACCCCACATTCCCCAGGGCACGTCTGTGAGAAACGAGAATCAGTCCTTCTTTACCATTTTCGGGATATGTGTATTAAAAACATCCATTTGCTCAATGGTTCCTCTTGCTGCAGGTGCCCTGCTAAGCACTTACTATCCATTATTTGGATTCATTCCTCATCATGATCCTCTGAGTTAGTACTGGTACTGGTACTACCTCAGTTTTGCAGATGAGAAAATGGAGGCCAGAGAGAGGTTATCTTGCCTGAGGCACGTGAGACCCACAGCCACAACAGAGTCCCTAGCTGTGTACTAGATTACTCTGATGCGATGGCCCGAGATACATGACAGGTAAAACACACAGCTATTTGTGTGTTGTAAAATACTTTTTTCCATGTTTTGTCTTCCACCTCTTTTTTAGAATGCTTTCAGATTCCACCCCCCACCCCCTACCTTTGTAAGGTTTTTTCGGAATAAGGGTTTTAAAGTTCTCCACAGCACTACCTGGGCTCAGGAAAGTTGCAGCAGCATTGGAATAACTCCAAGGCTTCTGGCGTTTGCAAGGGAATTGCGAGGCAATAGCAGCTGCCTGCAGGAATTAAGTAAGCCTGGCAGTAGCATTCAGTAGTTGTGTTTTTTTTTTCCCCTATTCTTTTCTCACCTTCCCTCATTAGCTTTCCGTCAGGAATAGGGCGGTGGTGTGCCCAGCAACAGACTGAAACTGGCGGAAGGAGAGCTTGAGGGAATAGCAATGAGTTGATTCTAAGTAGCATCTCCCAAAAACCACATACCAGATCTGTGGTTCTTCGATTTAGCAAAGGCCTCGAGGACAGCCTCTGTACACTTGCTCCAACACCCACAGGCAGCAATGGGTCTAATTTCAACATCTGTGAAAATCTCCCCTATCAAATGGCACCAAAGAAGCAGGTATCCTGGGGGTAGGTGTTACCACTCTAAAGGCACTAGCAATTGGGCAGTGGGATCCGGCCTCCGCCTAGGACCTGTGGACTACTTTCTGCAAGGAAACTGATCTTGATGTGGTACCCTGGGGTCTAGAAACTGAACCACTTCTGAAAAACTGAAATTACGCCGAGAGAGTACTTTATTCCCCTGAGGAATTACATCCAGTAATAATAATGGTCCTCAGTATTCATAATATTGCTTTTCATCTAATAAGCACTTGAGAACATTAATTAGAAACTCAATGGAATTCCTCAAGACTGGTGGCGGGAAACCCTTCCTGCCGGGAGGTGGGCTCTCAGTCTTAACATGGAGCTTCTGGCAGCCCAGGGTAAAGGCAGAAGTCCTCCTTTTCCAGCCCCAAACTGTGAGGACTTTATTGAGCGTGAAGGCAAAAGGGAAGCAAGCTCGTATTAACATCACAAAACATAACAAAATGCCTCGAAAACCCCTTATGTAATGCAAAGTACCGGAAAGGTAAATGGCTTTATCAACCATGAATTCCTCCGCAAAGCGAATGTGACAAAAATTCTTCTTGCTTTTCCGAATGGCTGTAATATCACCACACTGCTCAAAGACTTCTTGAATAATTTCCTCAGTAGCGTTTTCTGGTAATCCTCCGACAAACACGGTCTTACACCCAGGAGGTCGTTCTCTTGTGGAAGGAGGCGGAAGATCTAATAATCACAACAGAAACAGAGGGGTGTGGCTTTATTTCTTTGCGGGCTTCCTGGTTCACCTGGCAAAAGGGAAACTCGGCAGCGCAATGTTCTCAACCCAGAGTCGTGATGAATGCCTACTCCGACTTACACTGATAGTGGCCTGCCTTATTCTTACCTCCTCTCCCCTCCTCCCAACATTTACTTTCTGGGGTCCTTTCTACACGGCGTAGCTAAGCTTGTCCCAGAACAGAGATAATGCCAATGTTAGCGTAATTTCATTTCCCCTTCATAATACAGAAGCCCCAAAAATGGTGTGGGGTGGGGGGAGTTTACAAGGCACAAAGCATGATGAGATGATAACATGATGGGGAATTTGGGCTTGTTATCTGCTTTGTCTTGCTGTAACCGATAAGCAAGACAGAGAATGGACTTGCAAGCCTGCTCAGTCCTTGCTGGGCTAGGGGAACACCACGACTGAAAACAACACTTTTTTAAAATTCACATTTAAATGAGCTAACGATTACATTTGGGGGAGGCTGTAGGAAAAGATAAAACGTACACTGTCACAACATTTTACCTAGTTTATATGTAGATTACTAAAGCAATCTCCTGAAAAGTCCACTTCGAAAAGGCAACACTGATTAATATGAATAAAAAAAAAATTCTAGCTATTTAAGCCCATAAACTTAGTATCTGAGACTAAATTAAAAAAAAAAAAATTCTGACTCATTTATTTCATGAAATGTATGTTTCCTTCAAGCAAATGCCATTTGGACCAGAAACTCTGAGATGCGGCCTTCCCCCCAAATTGCTAACTGCCAAATTAATTCAATTTTCCATCTAGCAAAGCACATTTCAGAATTTTTCTCCCACATTTGTGAAGATGGATAGAAATGCTCATATATTTCACACTATGTTCTGCGGCAAATGCTAGACTTTGTTGCATGCAAAAAGATTCTTAATGCTGGGTCTGTATCTCCACATCACATATATTGGCTTCATGGTGTCGGTTCAGCTCCTGGATAGAACCCATGGACACAGCCCCATCCATTTGTGTGAATCTAGAGACAAAAGCCTCCTGTCAAATGGATCCCCACTTGGTGCATCCATGGGGAAGAATACTGAGTCACATCTGAAAGTGCATGCAATGCTACATTACAAAAAAAAAAAGGAAAACTTAAATCTTAAATGGAGGAGCAGATTATTTGTTGCAGGTATCACTTACTTGGGTTTTGAGGGAAAAGAGTACAACTTTTGCAGTGGATTATTTCTTTGACAACAGCCACTTCTGTTGGTGGTGGGGGTGGCACCAGCCCCAGGCCTGGAATCATTGGGTTAATGGGCGTAATCCCAGTCATCATGTTGAGGCCTGGATCAAAGCCTGGGACACAGATTGAGTCTGTAAAGTACACAAGATAACATTTTGGCTGGAGGGTCTTAAATCCATTTTCATTGTTATTTTGCTGTTTTCCTGCAAAGATTATTTGACTTTACACTTTTTTTTTTTTTTTTTTTGGTTAGGAATTTCTCCCAGCATAATATATAGCCTTGTAGAGAGCTATTCCAGAAAGGTAAAGAGAAAATAAAAGATGAACTTGAAACTACATGAAAAGGAAATTATGTCACTTAAAACATTAACATGGCAGAACAGAACACAGCATATTAAAGTGGAAAACCATGCACCATGAAGCTTTGCTATTGTTGTGAATATGATTTTCTGTGTCTTAACATCGGCGTATTGTTTATACTTGCTGCCTTATGACCCAGAATGTGGGAAGAATGCCATTTAACATTGAAGTGCCCTGTGAATCTAATTGTCAGTCTGGTTTTCTCAAAAGAGCCTTCTTATCCAAGTGACCTAGATTTAGAAAAGTCCAATTTATATGTGCATACTTTATAATGATGCATTCAGGTCCAACCTAACCTATTTCCCCCAGGAAATAAAAAACAAAGAGTTATTACTATGGCTGGGTTAAGTACACATAGACACAGAATTAGCTATATATGCTTCTGCATTCCATTGGATGATCATACTTTCTTCCTATAATTCAGTCAACAAATAAATAATGGACCAACCCTCCTGAAATCTTTATGCCCTGTTATTTAAAAAAAAAAAAAATTACACTCTGTATAAAAAAAACATAAGGGGGCCAAAAGAATAGGTTTTCCAATATAAGCAATGATTTTTTTTTTTTTTTTTTAGCATGGTAATGAAACAAGTAATTTCAATGGTCATATACAGGGATTTTCTTTTCCTAAAGAAGTCAGATTGATTTACAAGCAGGGATTGTTAGAATACTGCGAAGGGATCCATCTCTGAAGAGCACTTCTGTTCACAGAAAGCAGACACTATCACTGGTGCTGTGATGATGCTCAGGGAGACACACAGGAGCACGGATGCCACCAGAAGGCACGGTGACCCTCTGCAACTCCTTGGCAATGAACTCTCTTTTCTTTTCCTACTGTCCTATCTTTTCTCCTTCCTCTTCCTAGATCATTCCCATTCTACCCTCTTGGCTCTCAGGGACAGCCTCCGCCTCAGCCCAGGCGTGGTCTCACTCTGCTTACCTGTGCTGAAATGTAGGCGACACCCAGAGGCAGATGAAGTGACAGGGACACCCTCTGTTTATGAAGACACTCCAGAGCATACAAAGCACCGGCAAACACTCTTCCGTTCAGGGAAAAGGCTTGTGATAGCTTTCCTCCATACCCTGGATATTTCTGCTCTTCCTCTGGGTCGAACAGAATAAGTGGGGTGCTCCTGATCTCTAACCCCAAGAGGACTGCTGTCCCATTTCTTAGGAAATCTAACTTGAGAGCGCACCAGCATGACTTCAATAAAATGAGGTTGGGTTTTTTTTTTTTCCAATTTCCAAACAAACAAGGAAAAACCACATAAATATAAATGCCAAATAAGCATTCTCGTTCAAAGGCGCCACCTTGACATTCTTGGTATTTCCTCTGTAATTATGGTTCTCAGTTTCTTCATCTGTAACATGGGACTGTTAGGCTGAATAATCTCCTGGGGCACTAGTGTTCCAGATTCTGTGCTGACATTGCTCAAAACAAGTGAGATAGGAAAGATATAAAAGCTGAGAAGTGA
Source organism: Neogale vison (assembly GCF_020171115.1). Lineage (NCBI taxonomy): Eukaryota > Metazoa > Chordata > Mammalia > Carnivora > Mustelidae > Neogale > Neogale vison. The sequence continues at coordinate 112,476,905 of NC_058095.1, read as the reverse complement.
CAGAGAAGATTCACCCTTGGAATTTAAAATGCTCCTAAAGTTTCACAGGTCTTATTCTCATTTTACAGATGAAGAAATTGAGGCATAAAGCAGTTGCATGGAATCCCCAGCATCCCAAAGTGGACACGTGGGCAGAGTCTGCTCGGCGCCCTGGGTCTTGGTCTCGGTCTCCGTCTCTCGCTCCTTATGTTAACAAGACTCTTTTGACTACCTTAACGTCTCCATGTAGAATGATCCGACTTGATGATTCACCTGATACATGTCACTACTAAAAATTTACTCTGATCCAGCTGCCAGATCTAAAGGGGGGACGTTCCAGAACAGAAGGGCTTTCAGTGTCAGCATCACTGAAACAACAGATTGGCTTTCAAGGTGAATATATTAGAAATTGAAATATTGGCAGGCTCATGCCTTTATTTAATCTCATTCCGTGCACAGGATTCGTCTGTTCCTTTCCTGGCCTGGCCCTCACTGTTGTTTGCCAACACAGGGTGATTTAAGGCTGAAACTGCTCAGGACAGCGAACCCTGTGAATTACAATAACCAGATGTTGCCCACAAATGAGATGAGAAGCCCAGCGCTTGCATCCTCTGTTAGTTGTAACAGACTTCTGTTTCCTTTCGGAAGGCCAAATAAATAAACACGTCTTTAGAAATGGGGACAAAAGACACTCCTCTTGAGCGAAATATTTTAATATAGAGCAAGAGTTACTTTGCTTTTTACAAAAACATCAATATGAAGAGACTCTGAGGTTTAATGAAATCTGCATGGTGAGTGCAGTAGCTTGAAAAGAGCTTAGAAAGGAATTAACACTTAAATTATGTTGGACCTCAAAGGATCTGAGATTCAGTATTTGAGAGGAGGAAGTAGGAAAGCATTAGACTTTTTTTTTTTTTTTAATAAGAACCCATTACTTTTTAACAATATATGAACAGATGGAAATTGTTTTCTCAAATAGCACAGGAACCTATTATGTACTAACTCATTAAAGCAAATGCACACTTTTTGGGAGTCTGAGAAAGATGCAGGCACAGGAAGACAAAGGTGAGGAGAGAATGCAAGCTCCAAGAGTCAGTTCCTTGTCTTCCTTAGAAAAGCTGCCCCTGTGAACTTCAGAGATAATGAGTTACAATTCCACTCAGGGAAAGGAGGAAGAAGGCTTAAATTGCAGCAAGAAAGAATCCAATTAAGTATAGAGTAGAACTTTCTTTCAGAAATTGTACTTAAATAAGAGCAGGGGTTATTTATTTCCAAGACCGGAGCCCTGTCCAGATTTCCCCTTGTGTTGCAGACAGCGAGCACACAGGAGCCAAGGCCAAGGCTCAGAAAGCATTTCTTTCTCATTGTCTTTTCCCAACTGGACAAGACAAAACCAGAAAAAAAAAAAAAAATCCTGCTTCCTGATTCATACGTAGTCCAGTGTTTCTTCAATTAGACGAGCAGGTGGCAGAGGGCAGGTTCGGGTTTGAGTTCAGGGTATTAAGAGGCATGGCAGTATCCTTCTTTCAATCATTCATGTGGCAGTTCCTAGGCACGTACTATTGCTGAGATATGGGGTCAGGAACTGCAACATGGTCCTTGCTTGGGGAAATCTCCGGGTTTAAGGAGAATGTGAAGGATGGGCACCAAACTTAGCAGAAGACTTGAGAAGAGTAAACCGAGACTCATGGAGTAGCCCAGGAAGAGATGGGCCGGGGACAGCCTGGTAAGCGTGGGGGACTCCAACCTGCTATCCATGCTACAGCCATAGTGAGCGAGCCACACTGTGACCCGTGTCCTGAGGGGCTGCAGGAGTCAGAGTAGAGGAGAAGGGATCTTGGCACTCGAGCTAGGGGTTTTATTCTCACTGGGACAGCAGCCAGCCAAGATCAGATGTGCACTCTGCTGGGCAGAGGCCCCTGCCTGCTGTGCTGTACCCCACCCCTCCTTCTCCATTGGTCCACTGCCCCGAGCAGCGGCTAGCCCCCTTTCTGCCCTTTCCAACATCAATGCCTCTCTGAAGTCTAATTATTGGCAATGAGAACTTGATCCTACTTGGAAGAAAGGCAAGAGAGGCCTGTCTTGGTCAAGTCTGGGTCTAATCAGGGTAGGTGTGGGTAAGGATGCTGGGCTGAGGTTAGGGGGACAGAGGTACACTGTCAGCTCCAGGAACAAGTGTGGCCCAGCAGGCAGGGTGCCGCGTTACAAGAGAATAATAAGAGAAATGAGGCAGCAATCAGGCCAAAAGTTAGCAGTGGCTCTAGACCTGGGCGGAGATCATTAGCAGCAGACAAAACACAAAACACAGGCAGGCCAGCTTCACCAGGGAACTCTGTTGGCAGGTCATTGGTCCTGAACCACCCTGATCCAGGTTCTGACTCAGTCCAGGGCCCCCTTCCTTGTACCTGAGGCCCAGGCGGGACCTTAAGTCCAGAGAGATGCGAGGCTTGGGGGTGCCAGGGCAGAGCAACAGGTTTGAGGGGCTCTGAGAAACATGTAGAAGCTCCTCTCCTTTCTCCAGAGGACTTAATGCCTCACGATATGATCCATTATCATTGGACAGAGAAGCTACGTGGTGATAGGTGGGCTCATTCTGTTCATTGCAACTGACAGCCCTCGTCTTCTGTAATGTCGGTTAAATTCACAGACTATTAAAGCAAATGCTTTTTTCTCATCCCATGTCCTCCTTTTCTCTAATATTCTCAAAAATCGTTTCACGATCAGAAAATCAAAAAAGGAGGGCCCCTGGGTGGCTCAGTGGGTTAAGCCGCTGCCTTCAGCTCGGGTCATGATCTCAGGGTCCTGGGATCCAGCCCCGCATCGGGCTCTCTGCTCAGCAGGGAGCCTGCTTCCTCCTCTCTCTCTGCCTGCTTGTGATCTCTCTCTGTCAAATAAATAAATAAAATCTTAAAAAAAAAAAAAAAGAAAGTAAATAAAAAAAGGAAAGCAGATTCTGAAAAAGGTGAATGCGAACTAAAAGAATCTGGGCAACAGCTGAGGGACCCCAAGGCTGACTGGTCCCTCAACCTCTTCGGACTTCCGTGTCTTCTTCAGGTAAATGTGAGCATGAACCCAGACATACTACATCCACAGAACGGGAGCCTCAGAGAGCACCGTCTGTTTGAAGGCAGCGTATCAATGTGTTAGGAGCCCAAATCTGCAATCAAATGTACCTGGGACCATGTCCTGGATCTCCCACACACTGGCTGTGTGACCTCAGGACCTTGAATCTTCCTAAGCCTGATTTATAGTATCTGCAAAATGCAGATCATCATATTTAAATTTTAATATGCTTGTGAGGATTAAATGGGATTTTAAAAAATCTGAAGTGTTCAACATGTTTGGCACATGGTGAATATGCAAAAACTGGTAGCATTTATGTGCAATGTGAATATGTATTTCATGTATAATAATATTTATGTAACCTTATATAAATATGCTATTCATATTGTAGACACAGAAAGGAGAACGATGACGAAGACAAAGTATTTCTTTTGACAAACATTCGAGTGCCTACTAGGTGTTGGATGTTCCGCAAGGTACTTTTCCTGTAAAGATGTTATATGCGTCGCTCCTGCAATGAAGGGACAGTCTGATGAAAACACTCCTGTGCAGAAAATGACAATACAGTATGAGAACGGTTGTGAGACATTTAAATGGGAGATGCTAAGCATAGAGAAGGGGAGCATGAAAGCAGTCTGGGATACAGATGTGATAGTTTCTGTCATATCTCTCTGAACAGAGAGGCTAAAGTCATGACCCCCCTGTACCTGTGATGTAACTTTATTGAGAAAGAGGGCACTGCAGATGTAACCAAGGGAAGACAATGTTACAGTCGATGAGGGTGGGCTCTGTCTGATAGGACTGGTGTCCTCATAAGCAGGGAAGAGACACAGGTGTGCGGAGAGACCACCATGTGACAACGGAAGCAGATTCAGTTATGTAGCTGCAAGCCAAGAATATCAAGAATTGCTAACAAAAACCAGAAATGGAGGGAAAGACATATAACAATTCTTCCCTGGCTCCTTCCCAGAGGGAAGACGGCCCTGCCAACACCTTGCTTTCTGACTGCTTGTCTCCAGAACTGAGAAGATAACATTTCTCTTTGAAGCTGTTGCAAGGTTTATGGTACTATGTTAAGGCAATTCCAGAAACTAATCACAGGGGGAAAGGGTCACGATAGGAATGCTGGAGGGGGTGACAGCTGACCTGAGTCTCATCCTTTATGAGATGAGACTCAAAGTGTGTGTGAGTGTGTAGAAAAGATGTTCTTGGGGGCGCTTGGGTGGCATAGTTGCTTAAGCGTCTGACTCTTAGTTTTGGCTCAGATCATGATCTCAGGGTCATGGGATTGAACCCTGTGTGCGGCTCCGTGCTCAACATGGAGTCTGCTTGAGATTCTCTCTCTCCCTCTGCCCCCTCCCACTTGTGCGTCTCTCTCAAATAAATAAATAAATCTTTAAAAATGTTATTCTCAAAATATACTCATTAGGATCATAAATACAAAAGATATTTCTAAATGTTCTCCTAGAAGAAATATTCAAAACCAGTTCCCTGGAGGCAGGATCGCTCTTACATTTTCCCCTTGTGAAAAAATCCAACCTTGAAGATGGGTACGTATTTATCAAGAACAAATCAACCCTAAAGATGATAAGTTAACATTATAGTATACATTATGAGGTAAGTGAATGCCTACAAGCAGAATCAAGGAAAGTTAACATTGATGATGCTTTTGTGATCTTTCCAAAGAGATCCAAAGGTGGTGAGGTATGTTTTCTATTTGAATGCAAGATATACACCCAAGGTGAGCTCCTGGAGCCTGGCTGTGCTCACGCTGTAAACAAAGACCTCATTCCATAAATAAAACCCTCTGTCTCCTCTGACTGGGGATATAATGCTGGCAGGACGGAGGAATGCAGCCATCAACAGCTATTTTAAGTGCTGTTGACCTGAGTGGGGAGATTTGTGTCCAGGTTTGAAACTATGACACGGCACCCAGTGAAAAGAATTTCCACACTTCTCACCAAAATTGCTGCAGGGAGCAATGACTGCGGAAAGAAGTCTGTCAGATCTTTCCAGCCACCTGTGCATGGAGCATGGGCTTGAAAACCAAATATAATTGGAGTGAGCAAGAAGTAAAAGCCCATCAGAGGTCCTGTGAAATTCCCTTGCACCGCGGGCTGGGCGATTTGAATTTGACGCCAGCGCTCAGTACAGAGGCCTGAACTGTCACACTCAAAGTAAGCCGCTCTGTTTTCTGAGCCTGTGGAAACACACACTCTTCAGACACCATGGGCCTCACAGCTGAGGCATAAAGACCACGCTGGCACACGCCAGGCAGGTGTGGAGGGGCTCACTTTGACAAGGAAGCAAAGGATGCCAGGCCTCACCACAGACTGTGAAGTTTCAAAGCTGAAAGAGACTTTGAGTATTTCCTAGTCTGACCTCCTTGATTGAGTGATGAGAAAATGGAGGCTTCGCGAGGTTAAGTGACTTGCCCAAAGTGACACAGCTGGTTAAGAGTAGAGCTGAAATTAGCATGAGGGGTCCTGCTTGCTTCACCATTGCGTGTTTGAGTTCCCCCACGTCTCCCATCCTGCCTTCCCTAAGACACATCTAATGACAGATTATTTGCTACTTCCCAAGACAGTCCATTCCCTTTTCTAACAGTTTCACAGTGAGAGATTTACCTCTCTTATATTGCCTCAGGACCTGATATCCTGGACTAAACCCATTGTCCCGATTCTGCTCTCCTGGGCTATTGTCAGAAGTCTGCTACTCTGTCCTAGCGCTGCTGGTCAGTTCCACGGAGAAGGCTCCGGGAGCACTTGGGTCTTCTCCAGCTTGGCCTCAGTGACCCTGCTTCCCTCAGCCCTTCCACAAGTGACTTCCTCTAAAACCCACCTTTTCTGCAGTCTAGGGGAAACTCCAGAAATAGGCCCTATAGAATCTGACCTACGGGATTAGCAGTGCTTTTGACCTTTCTTGATTCTGAGCTCTATCCCTTGTGGCTGACCTGGTACAATATGATTAAAAAACAGTGGCCACACTCTAATGTTTGCGTTGGGCCAAGCCTGCACTGAAAGTGTCACATCTGCTCATGCGAGAGTCTTTCTGGCAGTCCCATCATGGAGTTGACACATGTCAAATGACCTCCTTCAACTAAAACATGTATGTCGTGTCTCTGCAGGGTGCTGTCATACAACTTTGTGGTTGAACTTTTAAAACTAAATAAAAGGGTTTGTGTTCTCCATTGGGTTTTCCAAAACTTTTTTTCTTAGGATCTCCTCCTGTCTTGAGTTTTCCCCATCTGGCCCTCAATATCTATACAATGGCAAGACAACTCTTTCTTAAAGTTCCTACCCCTTCTGATTTCTCCTTGCAGGTCAGACTCAGCCACAGAAGAAACGAAGACCCTCTTAGACAAATCTATATAGACTCTTTCCCCTAATATTTACTTTTCCTAAACTCTTGTTGCTTTCTTGTTCTGAAGGACAGGGCCAAATTCTCACTGCACAGGGGAGGGAGGGGGTCACTCTGAATTCCTTGGGTTGGAAGCTCATGCTGAGTAATTTGCTCTGCTCTGTGGCCAGCTGGTACCCTCCCGCTTGTGTCTGTATGCATCTGAATGCCCTCCATAGCAAACCGCTGAGTGCCCAGGTCATATGCCCTACACCCAGACAGAGTAACTTCAGGGCTTGCCTATTTTCTTTTAATGGCATTTCCCCTTTCTCAGTTCCTAGTTTAAAACCTCAATAGGCAACCTCATCCAGTCACATGTCAAAACCTTTCAGACAGACCTACCTTTGAAAAACCTCTCTACATCATTGCACTGGTACCCACTGCTATGTGGGTTCTTATTAGCTCTCATCTGGAGGATTCCAAAAGCCACTTTGTATGCCTAGAGGCTGTGGCTTCTTTATCTGTTTCTTTATCTCCTCCTCCCCACCTCCCCACCCCGGTGCCCTTCTCACACCCCTGAACCTGGGATCAACCAGCTGTGCCCATGGGAGACCCACAAGAATAGGCCCTAATTGGGGCCTCTAAATTACTTCTTTCAAACTTCTTTTCACATCCCCATCTCATTAGCCGATGATTAATTTTCTCTCTGTACCGTGTTATGTGACTTTGTCCAGCAGGACTGTTGCATAATGATAGAACAAAGAGGACTGAATAGGCTGTTGGTGTTCTCTGCTTTGAACCTACTGACAGCCTTACGGCACAGGGGGCAGAACACAGCAGCGAAACACAGCGGAATCGTGGAAAATGGTTTTGAGTATTCAGCTAAACATATAAGAAGCACCTGTAATTCTTAGGTATCTATCCATTGATCTTTCCAAGGATGGGGACCCTCTGAGTATATATAAAAGTCTAACTGATTTATGTCAACAGGTTTCTTTCTGGCATTCAATGCCTCCGCGCTCTGCAGAGCTGTTCTTCTCTGAAGTCAGGAGAATAGCCTGGCGTCATATTGATGGAAAGCCCACTGTGGTCAGTGGTCGTGACAACAGAGGTGGGATTCATAGTGTCTGAATTTCTACACAGAGATCTTCCCTTCGAAACCTGCATCTTCCCAAGATAATAATGCAAGGGCTAACCTTTTGATTTTATTTATCCGCCTTAGTTTTAGTTTACAAAGGCATCGGGGAGATAGGGAACATCTCATAAATTTAAACAAGAACAAAGGAAAAACTTATTCAATATTTAGCTTCAAAGAAAACATTCACATCACATTATTTTAAACAATTTATGTAAGTTTCAATTTAAACTTACTGCTTGAAGGGGCTGAAGCAACACAGAGTTGGTCTCTTTAAATAAGATCAGCATATAGCCCTGGGCTGGGGGAGAAAATAGAGCTTCTTTTAAAAGCAAACACATCATGAGCGCTCCTAAAGGAAACTTTGGGTCGTGTGTTGTTTTAAAATCACAGACTGATCCAATATTAATTTAATTTTTCTACTTGACTCTGTGGACAAGGACAACTGGCTGGGAAGAAACAAGAGTCGAAAATGGAAAGAAAAGAGACATCCAAGGGAGAGGCAGCAAGAAGGAGAGGGGACACCTGAGTCCTGGGCTCAAGGACAGGCTTTCTCTGCTGCTCAGTGTCCCAACCTCCTTAGGCCTTGGGTCTGAATCTGCCGAAAGAGTTTTAAAAACATATTTATGTTGATAGACTTGTTGTGAGGATTAAGTGAGTTAAAGCATATAAAGGGCTTAAAAGAGTGCCCGGTGGAGGAAGCACTCAGTGCATAATAACTGTAACTGTCGTTTGAACCAGGAAGATTATATTTGTGTGCACACCTGTATGTGTGCGCTACTCAGTGTACATGGTTCCACGTCACCTTGGTGTCCTTCCTCTTTAAAAAAAAGGCGTATCTCAATTTTCTGTTGACTTCTAAATTAAAGTTTTCTTACCTATTCTGATTTCAAGAAGTAATTCTTTGGGGGAAAATCAGGAAGGTCTTCTAGGAAAATAACTAACGAGGCAGGGCCATATAGTTTTGCCACAGGAGGAATTTCTCCAACAGAGAAATGTATTAGGAGGGGGGAGAAAAAACCAAGCAAAAAACTCCTGTCTATCCCGAAGGGCCCAAGATGTTTTCCAGTGCCTGGAAATGAGAATTACAAAGTTCAGAGCTGTTTGCTATTTCCTCCCTGCTTTTTCTGCCAAGAAGATTAGGTTTTATACCTAAATTCACTAGGTGGGCTCACTCAAGTTTGGCTATCCGCTTTCCCTGTAAACTTAGTTTTTCCACTGCAATCCTATTGTATTAATTTCAGTGAATAGGTCTATGTTATTAAGCTTCTTTACACACACGCACACCTTTCTAATAAATTAAAGTTGAGCAGCACCAGATTTTAAAAATACTTTCTTACATCTGAGACCCTGGCCAGATTTAGTTATTTATATGTTGATATGCATTTTAATTTAGAAAGCATCAAGGCCTCGTCCTCCTCTCCGATAGCCTGTCATTTCTGGCAAACACCCTGAGTAATGCCAGTAGGTAATTTTTCAGAGAAGTAAATGAAGGTGGAATGGTTCAAGTATCAAATTCAGCCTCTTGGGTTGAGTGCAGCCAATGGGGAGAAGTGTTTCTTGGCGGTTTGGTGCAGTAGTGTGTCTTCCCCTACTGGGCTGACCCCGAGACATGAAAAACTCAAGAGAAAAACATGCCCCAAACAGTGGGTTATTTCTCGCATGAAAAACGGACCCCAAACAGCAGTTTGTTTTTGTTTTTGTTTCTGTTTTTTTTTTTTCCCGGAGAGTGCAAGGTTAAAAGCAGAAACTATTACCCAGATTTTCATTTAAAATTCATCTATTTCCATCCATTTGTCAATTCAAAGAAGGTTTTTGTTCCTCGTTCAGGGATCTACATCTCCTTCTTGTCCCCAGAGGTATCCAGTTTTGAACTGTTACCTTTATGCAACGTTATATTTTCAAAATCCCTTTTCAATCTTTCAATAAGCTAGTTTTTATCACATCTCTCCAAGACCCCTTTACCCCACCCCACCTGCTTTGCACATGAAGGAAGGAAGTGGAGGTTGGGGAGACAAGAGACGTCTGTGGCAGCATCCTTGGATCTGGAGGAGAAGCAAACCGTGGTCCCCGCTGTCCTGGCTGTGATGAGAGCCCACCTGCCTGTGCTTTGCAGGCCCACATGGCACACAGAGAAAGAGCCAGGATGCACCCTATCTGGGCCTTCATCCCATCCCCACAAGGTTCCTCATCTCCCATGAAAGGCTAAAACCTTCCACGCTCACTTTGCATTGTTATTACAGATGCCCAATTATGTGATGGGCGTTTATAGGCCAGCAGTTTACAAACAAGGAAATCAATCAATACACAAATGTAAATTATAGGTAGGATTTTTCCTACTGCAAAGGTCTCCGGGGCTCCCCAATGGCACTAAGTGCTAATTTTGTGCAGAAAGAGAATTCAATAGATTATTCTGTATATTTCTGTGCTTTGGAGTATACACAAAACTGGCAGGAGGGAGGAGAAGGAAGAGAGGGAGGAGAAGAGTAAGCAAGAATGGGTGTGTGTGTGTGCACGTGCGTGTGTGCGGTGTACCCTTGTTCTTCTCATGGAACCCACATTTGCCGGAGAACTACGCGTTCTCCATGTCAGGGTCATCTACTAAGTTTTATAGCTGAAAAGACTAAGGAGCTGAGTGGCATACTGCCCTAGGTCCCTCTGATATTTGCTCATTCCCCACTACTAATCATCTACAAGTTTCCTAAGCCATGTGCTAGATGCAGGAGACACGGGGCCAAGTCAGGGTCTCTGGCCCAAGGTGCACAGTGCACACGCTGACACAGACATGCTGGCACATAGCTGCATTGGAGAGTGGCAGCAAAATTCGGGAGGTATACTCAGCACCTGTGCCATCAGTCTGAAAAGAGCCGGCCACACTCGGAATTACAAGTGGCCCTCCTCATTGAAAGTATCTCTCAAGCTTAGCCACTGGGTCCTCAGATCCAAGCACAGAGCACTTTGTAAATACGCAGCCAAGTCAGAGACCAGCCGTCCCTCAGGACTCAGGCCACACTTTCAAGAGAAGTCATTTTTACTGCATTTATCAAATGACGTTTTGAGGGCAGAGGCCTGTCGGGTGTTTTATTTCTCTTCCTTTGGCTATATCATTATATATTTTTCTCCTCTTCTTAATACTGAGGGCATTCTGGATCACCAGGCTTTCTTTAGGCTGTGTTTACTTCAAAAGTGCCTGTGGTGTGGAGGTTACAAGGTATGGATTTGTCAGGGACTGAGTCTAAGGCCTAACTTAGAGCTGCCTGTCACTGAATGGGGGAATTCCATTTGCCAGAAACACCAGAATAGAAATGTTAGCTTGGGCATTCACACCCTTAGTCAATTATTGTTACTATTATTATTTTTTTTTAAAGATTTTATTTATTTATCAGAGAGAGAGAGTGGGGAGAGAGCGAGTACAGGCAGACAGAATGGCAGGCAGAGGCAGAGGGAGAAGGAGGCTCCCTGCTGAGCAAGGAGTCCGATGTGGGACTCGATCCCAGGACGCTGGGATCATTACCTGAGCCGAAGGCAGCTGCTTAACCAACTGAGCCACCCAGGCGTCCCGTTACTATTATTTTTTTACTATAACGAGGACAGATCATTACATTTTCTTCTCAAATACTTTTGGAAAGTCAGTCAAGAGAATTTGAAAACCTTATCACAGATAGTTAACTTTCTTCTGTCACAGAATGATGGGACAGAGGCATGAGAGATGTGAATAATTTCAAGCATAAAGTGTTTGTTGAACAAACAGAGCCAAGTTTAAATAAAATAAAATCGAATAAACTGGCAGGATGTATCAAGTGTATATCAGAAGGATTTATCCCAGGGCCTTTTCTGCTCAATATCTTTATTCCGTGTTTTGGACAAAGAACTTTATGACATGTTCATCAAATGCTGTCTGTCACCACCAGGCACGTGTGCTCAGGTGTGCCGCAGGGGCTGGGGACACAAAAATTGAAGGCAAACATTTGAGCTTTGTGTTTCCAGAGACACAGAAACCTTCAGAGACAACGAAAGTGACAAACAAACAAACAAAATACCCTCATTTGTTGAAAAATACCCTAAAATGAAATGGAAGGGCAGATAGTATGTGTTGAGCTCATGCCCAACATGTTCACAGCGGATTATGAAGAGAAAGTCCTACGTGTAGGAGGCGAATCCTAATCCTTGAGGAGAAGGTCAGAGAAACCCAGTCCTACAGAGTGTCCTTCACACTGCCCCCCTTTGCCACCATTTGTCAAGGGACTATGGCAGGACAGCTCTGATTTGTCATCCCCTTAAGGAGCAGAGAGGTATGAGCTGGGAGGAGGCATGTCAGACTCCTGCTACGCGCTTCTGAATTCAGGTGCCTGTTGCCCTGCCTTACCCCTCTCCACACCTGGCTGGGGCTGGCGTGCCTTGCATGGGCCTCTCCTGTGGTGGTGGGTACCAGCTCCCAGGGACCCGCTTCACACCAGCCTGACCGGGAGGCTTGTTTCGCTGTCATGATCACTACACCTAATCACCCTTCCCTGGTGCCTGGCAGTGGAGTCTTTGGCTCCCCCTTCCCCACAGGTGGGGCTCAGGGGATGGTTCTTTCTTTCTCCCAGGGGGGTGAGTAAAACTCTGCTATTGGCAGAGCACTGAGGAATCCAAATGGATCATGGAGGAAGGTCTGGGAAGGGGAAAGGTTCTCATTACAACTGCGTATTCTAGGTGTCGGGCAGGATGCCAGGAACCTTCACATACATCCCCCCACTTTATCTCTATCACAGTGCTGGGAAAACGGAGGATTGGAGGAAATTTAAGTCCAGGGGTCAGCTAGAAATGTCAGAGTACAAACTCAAACCCAGGTGGGTCTTACAGCAAGGTCTTTCTGTCTCACCAGGACTGTCTGTGACAAACCCCTGAGCTGGATGGATTCTGGGTCTCACCACTACACAGGACTGACCTTCAGCTGGTAAACACGGGTGTGGACACATGTCTGGTTAATGCCGACATCCATCTGTTCTGTTTGGTCAGTGCCCAAACCGCAACTTGTTACATATTTGGGCATCACTGTTGCCCTTATCAAAATGAAATATGCGACAAATAACAAATGTTTGACTTCTACTTCTGGCAAGGAAAAGAGTAACAGACACAGGATATACTCCCCCAACTGAACCAGCCAAAAACCCAGACAAAATATATGAAATATAGTTTTCAGATATTGGATCTCGGGCAATACAAGACAATGATTCCTGAGGGAAGAGAAACAAACAAGGTGAGCCATAGGATTGCCCAGCCTGGAGAGATCATTGCCAAAAGAGAGTTTCCAGGCTATGGCCCAGGGAAGAGAAACCCTGGAGGGGCCTGGCAGTCTTCCTCATTAATGTTATAGTTGGTAGTTGAGAAGGTTAAGGTCACTAGAATTTTCAGGGCAGAGCACTTGAGAGAACCGCACATACACATTCATGTGTACACGTGTGCTCACACATGTCCACGCACACACACATGTCCACGACTCAGAGTTAGCAGGAACATCTTGACTCTTCAGCTGAGAACTAATCAGTGTATGCATGTGAGGAACCTGTGCAAGGCTAGGAGAAGAACGACCCATGGGGATTATAGGAATACTTCGGATAGATCACAAAAGCTAAGAAGAGATCATGTCCCCTTCAGCTGGAGTAGAAAAGTCACATAATTCATGAGGTATTGTGTAAAACACTCAGAATGGTACAGCCTCTGTAGTAGGACAAAATTAGTCCTCAACGCTGCTCTGGTTCCTTATAACAAAACTCAAAAGCAAGCCTCAGAATGTTCAAACTCTTTCCAATAAACTTAAATTCATCCCATAATAAGCCTCGAGGATTTTTTTTTTAAGATTTTATTTATTTATTTGACAGACAGAGATTACAAGTAGATAGAGAGGCAGGCAGAGAGAGAGGAAGGGAAGCAAGCTTCCTGTTGAGCAGAGAGCCCGATGCGGGACTCGATCCCAGGACCCTGAGATCATGACCTGAGCCGAAGGCAGAGGCTTTAATGCACTGAGCCACCTAGGCACCCCAAGCCTCAAGGATTTTATTTTAAGAATGCAAAAATAGGGACGCCTGGGTGGCTCAGTTGGTTAAGCAGCTGCCTTCGGCTCAGGTCATGATCCCAGCGTCCTGGGATCGAGTCCCACATCGGGCTCCTTGCTTGGCAGGGAGCCTGCTTCTCCCTCTGCCTCTGCCTGCCTCTCTGTCTGCCTGTGCTCGCTCTCGCTCCCTCTCTCTCTGCCAAATAAATAAATAAAATCTTTAAAAAAAAAAAAAAAGAATGCAAAAATATCCAGCACCTAACAAGGTGAAATTCACATTATCTGCCAGCCACTGAAAAATGACCAGATCTGAAAGGCTAATCCCTACACCTGTGACTATGTTATTACTTGGCAAAGGGGGATTAAGGCTGAAGAGAGCATTAAGGCGGTTAATCAGCTGATAGTGAAATAAAGATAAAGAGACTCCCCTACCAGGAATCCTAATACAATCATAAGAGTCCTTAAAAGGGGAGGAGGGAGGCAAGAGAGAAAGAGTGATTTAATGTGAGAGCCATCCCTGGCTTTGAAGATGGAGGGGACCATAAGCCACAGGATGCAGGAAGCCTCTAGAGGTTAGAAAAGGCTGGGGCCCCTGGGTGGCTCAGCTGGTTAAGTGTCTGACTCTTGGTTTTGGCTCAGGTCATGATCTCATGAGTTATGAAATAGAGCCCATACCCTGGGATCCTCACTCTGCGGGGAGCCTGCTTAAAGATTCTCTCTCTCCCTCGCAGCACTCCCCACCAATCACCCTCTCTCAAAAATCAATCAATCAGTCTTAAAAAAAAGAAGTTAGAAAAGGCCAGGAAGTAAGCAGGAATACAGAGCATGGAGTCTCCAGAAAGGAATAAGACCCTGATGACATCTTGACTGAGACCAGTGAAGTTTTCTAACCTACAGTGCTGTAAGATAATAAAGTTGTTTTTAAGTCACCATGTTTGTTGTTACTAGTTACAGAAGCAGTAAAACAAACAAACAAACAAACAAAAACACCATGTATACAATGAAGCAGGAAAAAGTGATCCATAATAAGGAAAAAATAAATAAATCCATAGAAACAAAAGGAAACATAACAAAACAAAATCATAAATGACACAGATGACAGAACTAGTAGACAAAGAGAGTGAGATAGTCATAACTGTGTTCCATATATTCAAGAATATGGAGTAAAGACTGAACATGTTAAAGAGATATATGGAAGACTAAAACTGCACATCCAAAAATAAGAGCTACACTGTGTGCGATGGAAATAAACTGCATGAAATTGACAGATTAGACATTAAATTAAAAAGTTAGTGATCATGTAGACACAGAAATAGAAGCTATCCAAAATGAAACAGAGAGATAAGAAATAAGAACAACAGCAAAAAAAGATCATAAAAAGAGCTAAGAAAACTATCAGCAGCCTAATATACTTGTGGCTAAGTTCAGTTCTCTGAAGAAAGGAGATAGGGTCAGAAAAACATTTGAAGAAATGATGGCTAAATCATCCAAACTTGGTAAAACTATAAACTCACAGATACAAAAAGCTCAAGAATATAAGACACAAGAAACATGAAGAGAAGTATACCAGGACATATCATAGTAAGTTACTTAAAACCAGTGATAAAGACAAGTTCTTAAAAGTATCCAGTGAAAAAAGCTGTATTATATAAAGAGGAAAATGACAAAAAATGAAAGCATTCCTTGTTGAAAACAAGGTAAGCCAAGACACCAGAATGACACCTATACAAAAATTGAAACTTAAAAATATGGCAAACTAGAGTTCTATAACCAGTGAAAATGTCCAAATGTGGAAATGACATGAAGAATGTTTCAGACATAACTGAAAAAAAGTTGATCACCAGCAGATCCACACTATAAGAAATATTAAAGGCAGCCCTTTAGGCAGAGAAACATGATGTAAAGTGCAAATCTTAATCTTAAGCTACACAAAGGAAGGAAGACCAATAGGAATAGTAAGCATGTTGTTCAACATAAAAGACTTTTTGTTATTTATTTAAAAGATACTTGACAGAAAAAGCAAAAATACTAACAATGTATTTTGGGTTTATAACATATGTAGAAATAAAATACATGACAGCAGATAACGTAGGAGAAGAGGGGCAAATAAAATTATCCTGTTTGTGGTTCTTATACTACACATAAAGTGGTAAAACCAACAAAAGAGATTAAACCAGAATCTTACAATGTAATTCAAAATAAGGCACAAAAATAGAAAAGATGGAATAAAGAACAGAATAGACAAAAAAATCAGTTAATAAGATTCATTTTAGCTGAATCATATAATCATAGTAAATGTAAGCAATACCCAATTAAAAGGCAGAATTTAAATATTAGATTAGGTTAAAAAAGAGCCAACTATATACTGCCTACACCAGACCCTTTAATAGGTTTTCATTCCAATAGCGTTAACATCCTGCAATTAGTGCTTTATTAGTTTCAGGTGTACAATATAGTAATTCAGCAATTCTAAGGCACCTGGGTGGCTCAGTTGGTTGGGTGACTGCCTTTGGCTCAAGGCATGATCCTGGAGTCCCAGAACTGAGTCCTGCCTCGGGCTCCCTGCTCAGCAAGGAGTCTGCTTCTCCCTCTGACCCTCCTCTCTCTCGTGCTCTCTCTCTCTCAAATAAATAAATAAAACCTTACAAAAATTTCAACAGTTCTATATATTACTCATCAAGAGCCCCATCTCCTATTTCACCCATCCCCCCACCCACCTCCCCTCTGGTAACCATCTGTTTGTTCTCTGTAGTTAAGGGTCTCTTTTTTGGTTCCTCCCTTTCTCTTTTTTTCCTTTGTTCAAATGTTTTGTTTCTTAAATTCCACATATGAGTGAAATCATATGGCATTTGTCTTTCCCTGACTGACTTATTTCCCCAAGGGAACATAACAATCCTAAACATTCAGGAACTGAATAAGACGTCAAAATACATCAAGTAAAAACTGAAAGCACAGGGAGGTAAAATAGACAAATCCACGATAACAGAGATTTCAATAACCCTTTCTCAATAATTGCTAGGACAAGTAAACAAAAAAAATCAATAAGGATAGAGAAAACTTACGTAACATTATCAACCATTTTGACCTAATACTTGAGAAACAATTCACCCAGCAATAGAAGAAAACCCATTCTTTTCAAGTGTACAAGGTACACTTACCAAGACAGGCCATATTCTGGGCCTGAAGAAAACTTCAATAAAACCACAAGGACACAAATCATTGAAAGTGCAGAGTCTATTCTTGGACCATAGTGAAATTACATTAGAAATTAATGACAGAAGGACATCTGGAAAATCACCAAATACCTGGAAACTAAATAACATATTTCTGAATAACTTGTAAGTAAAAGAAGAAATTGAAAGAGGAATAGATAGTATTTTTAACTAGATGAAAATAAAACAACATACCACAACTCAAGGGATGAGACTAAAGTGGTACTTAGAAGGAAATTTATGGCACTAAATGTCTGTATTTGAAAAGAGTCTCAAATCAATGACTTTGGTTCCCACCTTAAAATACTGGAAAAAGAAGAGCAAATTAAGCCTAATGTGAGCAGAAAAGGAACTAGTAAACACAAGAGCAAGAGTCAATAAAATAGAAAACAGAATAATTATAGAGAAATTCAATGAAACCAATCGCCATTATTTGTGAAGATCAGTAAAATTCATAAGCCTCCAGTCATTTCCAGGAAGGAAAAGACAGAAGACACAAAATACTGACATCAGGCATGACAGAGAGTACTAACTACATACAGGTCCCATACCAATTATAGGTATAAAGAAATACTGAGAACACATTTAGCAGTAAATTTGACAATTTAGATGTTAGAAGAGAGTCCCATAAAGACACAAATTACCAAAGACGACTAAAGGAAAAATAATCTAACCAGTCCCTATTCAAGAAACAGGATTTGCAGTTAAAATCATTCCCATAAAGAAACTTTAAATCCCAGATGATTTAACTGGGGAATTTCACTCTAGTAGAAATTAAATATTAGAGAAAAAAACAATGGTTATTCCATTATACAAATGCTTCCAGAACACCGGAGAGGAGGGAATGCATCCCAGTTCATTTTATGAGGCCAGCATTACCCTGATACCAAAACCAGACAGAGACATTAGAAGAAAATTATAGACAATATCTGTCATGAACCTCCATGTAAAATTTTCACAAATTGAATCTAATGATCTACATAAAGGGTAATATATCATGACCAAGCAGGGTTTATCCCAGGAATGCAAGATTGGTTTAACATAAAAAAAATCAATCAATGTAATTTGCCAAACTGGAAGGCTGAGAAAGAAAAAAACACCTGTGATCATCTCCCTAGACACAGATAAAGCATTTTTAAAAATCTGATATCTATTCTCTTAGAAAACTAAAATTTGAAGGAAACTTCCTCAACCTAATGAAGATGATGTGTTTAAAACCTAGAGGTATCCTCATACTTAATTGCATTTTCCTTATAAGATCAGGAACAGGTCAAGGATATATCCCTATTGACTGGTACTGTTCAGCTGTCCATATGCTTGACTACATGGATGGATTTTAGAATAATTATACTGACTGAAAGAAACCAGATACCGAGCATATTCCTGGATAATGTCAAATAATTTATAGAGACAGAAGGATCCAGGATTTGCCCTGGGAGTTGAGTAGGCGGGAGGGAGAGATTAAAAAAAAAAAACAACAACAAGAAAACTGTTAGGTATAATAGATATGCTCACTATTTTGATTGTGATAAGGAGTTCACAAGTGCACAGATCTGTCAAACCTTATCAAATTATACAGTTTAAATGTGTGCAGCTTATTGTATGTCAATTATACTTTATTGAAGCTATAGAATACAACAGATTTTTAGGTCACTGTAAGCCTGCTAAGGTGAAGATATTCAAAGTCTTGGTCTCAGCAAGGAAATGCATTATAGGAGGGGATGGCCGTTCTTCCTGAGGTGAACTTAAAAATGTGAGGTGTGCATATGCAAAGTTTTGTAGTCTCCAAACAAGACAGAAACTTTATGGATCCTGATTTAAACAGTCAATTTTATAATCTCAGAAGGCAACAGGAAGCAGACTAGGGATTATACATGAAATGAGCAAAATTTGGCATGAAACATGGCTCCCGACATCAAGAGGTTGTGAAAACTGTAGATGATTTGGCAGGATGAGATTAATGCTCACTCCTAACTCAGTCCGAGAGAGAAAAATTTCCCAGGCTACATCAAATCTTGCAGGGTTTCAGATGTCACTGTACGTCTGAATTTACTCCACAGAAATTCTCCCAACTTGTTCGATTTCAAGACTTCTCCTTGGAGCCATGAGCAGAATGAGAAACACACAGATGGCTCAAGCCCACCATAATCATGATTCAAGGCAAGCAAAGCCTAAGCTGTTTGTATTTCAGATTAAAATAGAATTGAGGAGAGAAACATCATTATCCTGGGTGCTAAAAGGAGTATTAAGAAAAAGCTCGTTTAGATTGCTAATATTGCAATATTATTGTTTTAGGTTTATAATCCGTGGGAAACCTATATATCCTTCTCTTGCTTCCATTAGAGTTAGTATTTTAAATAACTTCTACATGCTTAATAAATAACGTCTATTTATTTGCTCAAAGGCGACAGACCCTACGGTACTATCAACAAAGGCTTCCTTCCTGGTCTCCTGCAGCTCGTGTTTACAGGGCTGCAATTACAGAAGAGCGTTCTTGGCAAAACAAGAAATGACACCATTACCATCGACAGGAATTCTCCTGACGCTGTGGAGACTCTTGACTGAAAGGAACACAAAGCTGCTTTGTTGTGAGCAGAGTTCATGGATTTTGTGTGGCTGTGGCTTTGCTTCTTGCAGACACCGACCTGCTGGTTAACGACACTCAACTCTGGGCATCTTCCTTTTCCTTCTAGCAGGTGTTTTCATGTCTAAGTTAAATGTCCTAGAACGTGAAGACTGCCACTCTTGGGGGACAGCACAGCACGCGCCGGAGGCTGCTGGGCAGGGGAGCCAGGCTGCTGGGGTTTGCGTCCCAACTGTGACCCTCAACACCACGCCATCCCGGGAGGGACTCCTCAGCCTCTCTGTGCCTCGGTGTGCTAACCACAGCACCCTATTTCATAACTGTAAGATTCTTAGGAAAAGGTCTGGCACAGACACCACAGAAGGAAGCAACAATTATTATTAACACAGATTTGTCGACACGATAGTGGCTGGGGAGAACAGATGACAGTAGCACCTCCAAGCTGCCCGCTCCTGCAAGCACAGGAGGAATAAGAAAGAGAAGTGCTTCTTCCACGGGTGCAGCAAAATCTTCCGGGACAGAGGACTGGGCAAGCCCAGAGTATCAAATAATAACTACCTAATGCCACCCCTCACTGAGTGCTTCTGCATAGAGGGCAATGTATAAAGGGCATCGCATACACTATCTCATTAATTCCAACAACAACCCCATGATGTAGATGACAGAATTCCCACTTTCCAGACCAGAAAACTGAGGTCCAAGAAGTCAAATAACTGGCTTCCGTTCACACAGCTGGGGAGAACATTTCTGCACACAGCCATCTGGCCCTTAGCCCGTGGTTTTTCCACTCTCCCAAGCAGCTTCACTTTTCGATCCAGAAAGTGCTGGTATATTCTGAGCAAAGGCATTCAGGAGGAAAACATGTCAGTCAGGAGGTGGCGTTCCCCACAGCGCCCAGGCTTTTTGAAATCATTAAAAGGACCATAGTCTTAAGTACTACTGGGAGAAACATAGTTTCCTTGTCATACCTGAACAGGGAGATAACAATCACTATCACTGGGTCATCTCTGCATGTCAGCAGAATCTACTTGAAATGATAATCAAGTTTTTCCTGGTTTTTCCTTGGTTCCTACCTAGTACTATAATTCAAATGAGGCTGTTCAGTGCTCCCTTCCTCAGAAAAGGGTATTATGCAGAAAGTGTAGAGAAAAGAAATGTGTGGCTTGTTAGCACCAAGACATTACAGAGGTTGGAAGGGCCTGTGGCATGAAGAGCTAGAGGATGTGTCCCTGCTTCTTAGGTGGGAGGGAGAGAGTGTCTGAAGGCTGCTTAAATGAGCACACTCTCACAAACATTTGCAATAGTTCATGAATAAAAATTAGAAAGTAATTATAAGCAGGAGAAAATTTCATCTCATAATATCAATAGGCTCATAACTATCAGAGTATTCTTAGGATCAATTTTGAAATAAAACTTGTAATTAACTTTTAGGTGAAGTAATAATTCTGTAAAAGCATGGTAACCTAAATTAAACTCAAACCATTACTACTAAAAATAGTCCCCAAATATACAATGTATAAAGGACAAAATCTTCAGTATATAAAGGACCTTAAAAAGTCAAAAAGGAAACAACAAAAAAAGAATGTTTCAATAGAAGATAAACAGAGAGGGGGGCCTGGGTAGCTCAGTCAATTAAATGTCCAACTCTTCATCTCAGCTCAGGTCTTAATTTCAGGGTTGTGAGTTAAAGCTCCTCTTTGGTGGAGCTTAGAAAAAGACAAAGAGAAAAGAAACGAAACGAAACAGGGAATTCACACAAAAAAAGAGATATGGCCAATTAAGATTTGAAAAGGTTCATTTCTATACTCTATCAATGAAGTCACAGAAAGAGAAATTAATAAAACAATTCCATTTATAATTTCACCAAAAAGAATAGCATACCTATGAATAAACTTAACCAGGAGGTATAAGACCTATATTCTGAAAACTGTAGAACGCTGATGAAAGAAATTGAAGAGGACACAAACAAATAGATGTTCCATGCTTATGAACTCGAAGAGCAAACATTGGTACAATGTCCCTACTACCCAAAGCAATCCACAGATTCAGTGTAATCCCAATCAAAATGCCAACAGCATTTTTTCACAAAACTGAAGCAAATAATACTAAAATCTTTATGGAACTACAAATAAGTTCAAAGAGCCAAAGCAGGGCGCCTGGGTGGCTCAGTGGGTTAAGCCGCTGCCTTCGGCTCAGGTCATGATCTCAGGGTCCTGGGATCGAGTCCCGCATCGGGCTCTCTGCTCAGCAGGGAGCCTGCTTCCTCCTCTCTTTCTCTCTGCCTGCTTCTCCGCCTGCTTGTGATCTCTCTCTGTCAAATAAAAAAAAAAAAGAGCCAAAGCAAAGTTTAGAACAAATACATCTGGAGGCATCGCAATTCCAGATTTCAAGTTATCTTACAAAGCTGTAGTGATCAGAAGAGTATGGTGCTGGCACAAAAACAGATAGCTCAATGGAACAGAAAGTCCAGAAATAAACCTGAATTTATATGATCAATTAATCTATTAGTTTTACAAAGGAGGTAAGAATACACAATGGGTAACAGTTTTTTCAGTAAATGGTGCTGGAAAAACAGGACAGCTATATATAAAATAATGAAATTGTACTACTTTCTAACACCACACACAAAAATAAACTCAAAACAGTTTAAAACCCTAAATGTGATATCTGAAACCATAACAATCCTAGAAGAGAACCCAGGCAGTAGTTTCTCTGATATCAGCCAAAGCAACATTTTTCTAGATATGTCTTCTAAGGCAAGGGAAAGCAAAATAAATGATTGGGGCTATATCAAAATAAAAAGCTTTTGCACAGTATAGGAAACCATCAAGAAAACAAAAAGACAACATACTAAATGGGAGAAAATATTTGCAAATGATATATCTGATAAGGGGTTAATATCCAAAAGCTCTAACAATAGAGCTTCTAACAACAAGCAGCCAGGTTGTGAGAAGTGGGAAAGTCTAGGTGGGGAGGTTCTGGGCAGGGAGATGGGGAGAACAAAGCCCCAAACAATCTGATTTAAAAAAAGGACAGAGGAGCTGAGTAGACATTTTTCCAGAGAAGACACATAAATGGCCAACAGATATGTGATAGGATGCTCAACATCACTCATCATCAAGGGAATGAAATCAAAACCACAGTGAGATATCATCTCACACCTATGAGAATGGCTAAAATCAAGACGATAAGAAATAATCAGTGCTGGGCGCCTGGGTGGCTCCGTGGGTTAAGCCGCTGCCTTCAGCTCAGGTCATGATCTCAGGGTCCTGGGATCGAGTCCTGCATCGGGCTCTCTGCTCAGCAGGGAGCCTGCTTCCTCCTCTCTCTCTCTGCCTGCCTCTCTGCCTACTTGAGATCTCTCTCTGTCAACTAACTAAATAAAAAATCTTTAAAAAAAAAAATAATCAGTGCTGCCAAGGATGTGGGGAAAAGGAGCCCTCATGCACCACCGTATGAATGTAAATTGTCACAGCCACTGTAGAAAACAGTATGGAAGTTCCTCAAGAAGTTAAAAATAAAAATACCAAATGATCCAACAATTCCACTATTGCATATTTACCCAGGGAGAAGTTAAAACACTAATTTGAAAAGATATAGGTACCCCTATGTTTATTGCGGCATTATTTACAATAGTTAAGACATGGAAGCAACCTAAGTGTCCATCAATAAACAATGGAGAAAGAAAAACTGGTACATATACACAACAGACTATTACACAGCCATAAAAAGGATGAGATTGTGCTGTTTGAGCTAACATGGTATTAAGCTGGTGTATGAGCTAACATGGTATTAAGCTGGAGAAAGACAAATATCATATGATTCCACTCATATGTGGAATCTTAAAAAAACATGAATAGAACAATAAAAAGCAGAATTAGAACTATAAATACAGAGAGCAAACTGATGGTTGTCATAGGTGAGGGTAGGTAAAATGTGTGACAGGAAGTGGGAGATACAGGCTTCCGGTTATGGAATAAGTCAGTCACAGGAATAAAAAGCAGAGCATAAAGAATACAGTCAATGATATTGTAATAATGATGTAATGGGACAGATTGTAGCTATTCCCATGAACATAGCATAATATAGACACTGTCAAACCACTCAGTTGTATAACTGAAACTAACATAGGAGTCAACTATACTCAAAAAAAAAAAAAAGTTAAAAGAAAAGACTTGAAAAGGTTAAAATAAATCCAGATACATTTACCCATCTCATTAACAAAGATTCAAAACATAATAGCAGGTTTAGCAAGGATTTGAGGAGCAGACCAAAAATATGTGTGGCTAAGTCAATTATTTTGCATCCAAAGAATATTTACTGACGTGAGAAAATTGTATCTTTTCCCCCTACTGGTAAGAAAAAGTGATAATCCAAATTTTTAGAATTAAACACATTTGTTTTTATATTTGCAGAAAGGCGACTGGAAGGAAATACATTGATATAAGTAGTGGTTATTTCTGTGCCTTGAAATTGCAACAATTTTTTTCATCTTTATGCTATAATGTATTAAAATTTTCCTCTGTACTTTCCAAGTTCTATTTTCCGTTTTAACTCTATCTTTGATGGGAAATGGGTGAGTCAGGATTCACATTACATTGTGATTGTAATTGTCATTACCAAGACATGCTGATGATGCATGAAATTTCTTTGTAGCAGTGTTATTGTTTTCCCAAGAGGATTATTTAAAATTGGTCAGGTAGGCCTACCAGAAAATTTAACTCTATAGAAAATAATTTGTAGAACTCTAAGTCTAGTTCAGCACTGGTAGACTCTTCTATGATAAAAGAATGAAGGGAACACAAATTACATTACTATATTAACATATTATTTTTCCCAAGCAAATGCTATGCTTACTAGCTGTTTCCCACTCAACAAATCTAAAACTGGTAAAAACTGATTGAAACTAAGGTTCACCAAAGAATGATATTAATAAACCATTTCTCATCACCCATTGTTGACTTAGAAGTAAAATTTTTAGCTTTTTGTTTGGATAGTTAAAAAAAATAGAAATAAAATTACTTGTAGGCATTTTGAATTAAATAGTACAAGAACGTGGTGTCTTGGTGATTTGTTTTGGGAAATGAACATTGAAATTTCACTTACTTCGTTTTATTTTTTTATTTAAATTCTAGATAGTTAACATATAGTGTAATATTAGTTTCAGGAGTAGAATTTAGTGATTCATCATCGCTCATTTTAGTAAATAGAAATTCTTCAGGGTTTTCCCTTAAAATGTTTAGAACTGATTTTAACACATTTTCGTTAATTCTCTGCAGTAGCTTTTCACAATAAGCTTTATAATTCCTACTAGGAATTAGAATTCAGATATCAAAACTTGCCCTTATAACATTAAGTCTAGAAAAAGCTTGGGCAGCACCTTTAAAAAGCTAGACTGTTAAAAAGTAAACCCCAGTGAATTAGGAGCAGAAGAAAATATATGAGAGTTTGAGAGTCCTCTCAGGCTAATACTCCATTGATGCTTTTCTTCCCCCCATCATATATTATTTAGTGTTTTCTGTGTGCTAGGCCTTGTTTTAAGAACCAGAGACACAACTTGGAGCCAGAAAGACTTGCTGCCTCCTTTCCAGGAAGCTCGCCTCCTAGCGGGAGTCAATTGGGTGTAAACAAGCCTTAAGGAAAGAAGTTACTTCCTTGGAGTGGTAAATGCCAGGGTAGGGATGTAAGGGTTACCCTGGGGTGGGAGAGAAGGTGGGAAGACACTTGGCAGGTCAAGGAAGGTCTCTCTGCAAACGTGACTTTTTTTTTTTTTTAAAGATTTTATTTATTTATTTATTTGAGAGAGAGAGAGAGAGTGAGAGAGAGCATGAGCAAGGAGAAGGTCAGAGGGAAAAGCAGACTCCCCGTGGAGCTGGGAGCCCAATGCGGGACTTGATCCTGGAACTCTGGGATCATGACCTGAGCCGAAGGCAGACGTCCAACCAACTGAGCCACCCAGGTGTCCCCAAATGTGACTTTTGATTTGAGCTTCTAACAACAAGCAGCCAGGTTGTGAGAAGTGGGAAAGTCTAGGTGGGGAGGTTCTGGGCAGGGAGAAGGGGAGAACAAAGCCCCAAGCGCAAGAACAAGCTTAGCAAGTTCCAGATATAAAAAAGAGGCCAGTGTTGGTGGAGCCTGGTGGGCAAGGATTATGCTGAAGAGATATGATCAACGGCAGGGGACAAATCATGCTTTTGAACAATGTCCCAAGGGCCTCCTCATCCCTGCTATTCAACTAGATAATCACTATCTTTTATGCCTATTGACTTTCTGCTTGAATGATCATTCAGAAGTGTTTTAAAGGTTAAAGAGAAAGATTTGAAAACCTCTGTAAATAGTTTTAATTCTGTTCTAATTGCTAGAAGATATACAGACACATATATATACATATGTATGCACATCCTTATACACAACTATATAAACACAGATCTAGAAACAGATATACTATAAAAATATATACCCATATATATACACACGTATATACAAACATACACACACACACACACACACACACAGAGGTGCTTTTGAACATTAGGTGAGGATTAATACCAGACAATCAGGCTTAGACGTCATGGTATGGGGGTAAAGCTGAACATCCATGATTTGGAAGTATTTTAAGCTAGGGAGGCAAAGTTAGCCATAGGTGGGTGGAAGCTCTTCCCTAGCCAGAGAAACTGAGTATGTCAGTGAAACCAGAGATTACTGACAAAAGACACATGAATGACATGAACAGGTATATTCTGAAAATAGCAGAGCTGGAAAATGCCAACATTAGCGACGGAGTCAATAATAACAATGAAGGCTGCCAGGTTCGAGTGGATTGGTGTCGCTTAAGAGACATGATCCAAACAGAGAAGAAATTCAACCCACTGGGTGAACGTGCTTACGGTATTTTGTGGGAGGAGAAACTAACCCTGTTCGCTGGAATATGCTGAAAGACTAAACAAGAAGAGACCATGAAGGAAAGGTACTGAAAAAACAAACCAGAATGGCATAAAGACAGTAATGTCTGAAAGCAAAGTATAATGGTGACTTTGATCTGCCTCTTGAGAGTCCTAGGAATGGCCTATACTACGTTACCTTTTGGAGTGAAATCCGTTTGGAGTGAATTCAGTTCAGTACAACCAATAATATTAATTAGGTCTCTCTGTGTGGCTAGCACTGTTCTTTTAAGAAATGTCTCCTTACAAAAAAAACTTCCTGGAGAGAAAGGGCATGGTGTGAACACCGCCTCACAGTGGAGTGTATCATTTTACAAAATCTTAAAAGCAAAGCCAGTAATGGAAACAAATTAAGTACAGTTTGGGGTCACACCATATGAGAAGAGCAAGGAGGGCCTTGGGGTGGATGGGAAAGGGCATCACTGACTTTGGCCAGAGCTATCGGGGAAGCCTATTTGGATGACGTGGGACTTGAAGGGCCCTCAAAGAAGTTGGTAGAATTTAGGTAGGTGGGGAGGCAGGGGAAGGTGTTTCTGAATCATTAACAGCTCAGCAAGAACAGTTCAATCTGATCCAACTGTGGGCATGGAAATATTGCCTAATTATTAACCAGCAGGTGAAAGAACAGAAAATAAACCTCTGGTGTCACTGCCAGGCTTCCATCTGGCTATGGGACCATCAGGAGGCCCTTTAAATTATGGTTCCTGGGCAATAAAAAGTCAAAATCTTTCACTTTTACTAAATTAGCAAAAATACTTTCAATAACACCCAGAGTGAGCAAGGAGGCTAAAATCAAAACATTGAGGCATCTCTGAATATATATTGTATACATAAATATGTACTGAAGATAAATTGCAAAACTCTTCTGAAGGTAATTTTGTGATGTCTCAAGAGCAACTGAAATGACCATATCATCTGTTCACTGGAAACCGATCTTAAGGAAACATTCCAAGTGGGAAATCAAGACTCAAAGATACTCAACAGCGGAGTTATCCGCACAATTTGCAAATTGGGAACAGCTAGCTCAAAGACTACCAACAGAGTAGTCAAAGCACTGTGAAGAGATGTGTGAGGTCATTTTTCACCCGTTGAGGTAGCAGGATTAAACCCATTTAAAAATACCCACTATGGGGATGAGGGTAATATGGATTCATCTTATGTAGGAGACAATTTGACAATATCAAAATTTTCAATATACATTCCCCTGAATTAGTTCTAGAAACTTTGAGAAGGTGAATGGTTAGATGGTTAAAATATTTAAAGTGTGTAAAGAACTTTATGAACCCTGAGGCAACTCTTAATTTCCGGTTTTAAATGTCACAATATACAACACACTTGATCCCTGGAAGAAAGATTAGTGCAATCGATATTATCAATAGGCTGGTTTTCTAACAGGGAAACGGAAGGCCACAGAGTTTAAGAGACTTGCCCTTACTGGCCCTGAGTTCATATGCCTAACAAGAAAAAGTCAAATCTTTTACTAGTTTTCCGTGATGCTCATGGTAGGAATTTCACAAGGCTAAATGCAGTCGTGTTGCTTAGGTGAAAATCTCTCTTCAGGTGTGGAACTGCATTTCATGGAGGCAAACCACTAGGGTCTGGGGGAAATAATGGTCAGGCCAGCCTAATCTTTCCTGCAGGGTAACAAATACCATTGCTCTACACTACATTCTGGAAGTGGGGTGGGGGAGGGCGGAGGGGGAGGTGGGGAGAGAGAGAGGCAATTTGTTTGTCCTCTGACCTAGCCTGTGACCTGGCAAAAACAAGCAAAACTAACCTACATGCAAATATAAGATACAGTGTGAATGCTTAAAAGAAGGTGAGGCCTGGGAGAGCCCTATTATTCAGGAGTGTGGGGTGTATTTGGCTCAGTGGGTTAAGCTGCTGCCTTCGGCTCAGGTCATGATCTCAGAGTCCTGGGATCGAGTCCCGCATCGGGCTCTCTGCTCAGCAGGGAGCCTGCTTCCTCCTCTCTCTCTCTCTGCCTGCCTCTCTGCCTACTTGTGATCTCTCTCTGTCAAATAAATAAATAAAATCTTTAAAAAAAAAAAAAAAGATCCACAGTGGATTCCCCCTTTGCGCTCAATCAAAATTGTGGTATCCTACTATTTCCTCAGAACGATGTTACAATTTGCATATTATACCCATATTAACATGTCTGTTATCTATCTCCACCGTCAAAGCAAGAGCTCCACGAGGCAGAGATAACTTTAGTTCTCATAGTGAAACGTGATCAACAAGTATGGAAGGAAAGAAGGCAGGGAAGAAGGGAGGGTAGAGAAAAGAGGGGGAGAGAGGAGGCAAAGACAGGAGGGAAGAAGGGATGAATGGACGGATGGGTGGATGGACAGACAAGAGTGTAAAGAAAGGACGGACGACTGAGCACGGTCTCACAGGGAAAAGAAAGTAACAAGAATGAGAAGTGAAACAAGGAGAAGTTAAGGACACTGATTATAAATGCGAAGAAATAAGCATGGTTCATTAATTTCATCCGTATCTCAGTTGTCATATGAAATTATTAATAGTCTTTTCCTTTAAATACACACAATTGTTATAGTAAATGATGAAAACCATTAAGTCTTCCCGTTAAATCTTCCGCATAAGCAGCCAAGGTTAGACCTTCCCTGTTTTCCCTTATAACCAGTCAATTTCATTCAGTGAAAAGTATGAGGGCCCTCCCAAACCTGGCATGCTCTTCATCGCGCACGGAAGGGAACGGGCGAGAGTCCCTCAGGTGCTCCTCTCAACCAAGTCAACAGTGGAGAGAATAATCAGGGTAAATTGTCCTGCAGAACTTCACTAAACCTTCTCTGGACCTCTAGCTCCTCATCCATAAAATGAAAGATCCAGTGTTCGCAAAAGGACTCCTTCACGTTTACACTGGTGTTGGCTGCTTGGAGAGCTATGCTGGGACCTAAGGACACATCCCCCTTCAGCAGGAAAAAGGGTGCTGACAACCGTGTTAGCAATGTCTGCCACCAGTATGGGAGTAGTATGAGACACATTGGCCACTGCAGAGCTAAGTATTATGGCTGAAAAGAAATATTATATCTGAAGTCTCTCAGAAAATGAAACACTAAATACCAGAGTGATATATTACTAGTTAAGTCCTTTCTAGCTCTGGAATCTTCTTTCGACTGAGTTGGTGCTATCATCTTCCTTCCCATCCAGTGGCCACCATATTACAATAAATCTTAAGTTATCCTCATTTCAGTTATTTTGCCCCTAGTCTTGTTTCCAGGTTCTCATTAACACGATTGGAATAGCTTGGCCTTATTTACATTTCCTTCCCAAGCATGGAGCTCAGCAGGAGGCCAGTTAAAACAGAATACTTCATTTACTCATTCCAAGAAGGATCCATCACACACAGACTGA
This sequence comes from Neogale vison, assembly GCF_020171115.1. NCBI lineage: Eukaryota > Metazoa > Chordata > Mammalia > Carnivora > Mustelidae > Neogale > Neogale vison. Next base: position 112,447,240 of record NC_058095.1, on the reverse strand, counting down.
GCAAAGCATGGCACAGATGCCACACGGGCTCTTTCCTTGGTTTGAGCACACACTCCCGAGAACAGCCACGGTTTTGCAAAGAGAAAGGTAGGTGAGAAAGTGCGCATTTCTGATTCCTTCTTACTCATATGTTTACAAAGTCCCCCAGTTTTCTGCAAAGAACTACAACTTCATAGATCAGATTAGCAAAGACAAATAAAAACAAACAAGACCACCCATTTTGGATTTCAGGTGGTCTTTAGCCATGCCCTTCCACTGAGAGGAAAATGTCTGATAGGAGGCACCTCACACACTTCCTAGGCCTGCTGGAGACGCTCCAGTTGAAGAGAATGCCCATTCCTCCTCACCTTCACGTCTGCCTTCAGTTACTGGCTATTCGGTGGTCACCACAGCTATGTCAAAGACCATGAAACTGCTAGGAGTACATCCTCCCCTCTCTTGTATCTTCTTTCTTCAAAGACTAGAAATAGACAACTATCATATGATCTCCCTGATATGAGGAAGTGGTGATGCAACATGGGGGCTTAAGTCGGTAGGAGAAGAATCCATGAAACAAGATGGGATAGGGAGGGAGACAAACCATAAGTGACTCTTAATCTCACGAAACAAACCGTGGGTTGCTGGGGGGAGGGGGGTTGGGAGAAGGGGTTAGAGTTATGGACATTGGGGAGGGTATGTGCTTTTGGGTAAATTGGAAGGGGAGATGAACCATGAGAGACTATGGACTCTGAAAAACAATCTGAGGGGTTTGAAGTGGTGGGGGGGTGGGAGGTTGGGGTACCAGGTGGTGGGTATTATAGAGGGCACAGCTTGCATGGAGCACTGGGTGTGGTGAAAAAATAATGAATACTGTTTTTCTGAAAATAAATAAATTGGAAAAAAAAAAAGAAAGTTGTCGAAATAAAGAGACGAAGCATTAACACCAAAAAAAAAAAAAAAAAAAAAGACTAGAAATATTGAAGTTCCTTACAATGATTCTCCTACATTACTCAAGGGGTAGTCTGTGTGATTAACTCTGCAGGCGCTCTCCGGATCCATTAAAGAATACACAAACAAACAAAAAAAAACACCACCACCACCGAAAAAGATTACCTTAATTATAGAAATACTCTTCCTGTGGTTCCTGTTAAAAGTTGTCTTGCTTTATCTCCTTGAGATATTAACTGGATGCTCGTCACTCTAGCATTGTGCATATTAATATCTTATGCTCTTGATTTTGGGGATTTTCCCAAGGCATGGGATTTCAGAGCATTGACGCCCGGATCCCGTCCTCTGACAGGTGGGGATAACGAGTCTCTCAAAATCCGTGCGACCGGCTCATGGTTGCCTAACCAGCACGGGACAGAAGAGAGGGAGAGCAACACTGCGTCTTCAGGGCCCTGGCACTCTATTTCCCAGATGATTCTGGTTGCTTTTTCTGTCCCTGAATGCATCTTGGTCTTCTCCAGCCAGTCACGGCCTGCTGTGCCCTGGGCTCCCCTCCTTTGCCCCTGCAGAGGCTACGGCTGTCCTCTCCCCTGGCTCGGTCCCGACAAGGATGACATAGAGATCCAGGCAAGGATGAAATCATTGTCTTCCTCTATTATTTCTTTAAATTGCTTTTTTCCTACCCGTGACTAGGCAGTATTTTCTCACAGCTGGGGATGAACAAATTCAAAAAGATGTTCTCAAATACATGGTTTCCAAGATAGAGGCCACGGAGTTTTGAAAATATAAAATGAGCATTTTTGAGTGATTGCACAGCTCATAAAAATGTCTCTGGTTAGAACTTCGTCAGCAATGATTCACTCTGCGTGAGGGTCCCCTGTGGAGACTTTAGTTGCCTCACATTAGAGTGCTGAGGCCTATTTTTCCTGCTGAGATAGAATAAATGACTAGGAGGCATTAACTGATGGAGGTCACAAGAGTCCCATCCAGGGAGCGGAGGGATATTTCTTTAAAGATGCCCTCATGGTTGGAACACATAGTAAACTTGAAGACTATAGTATTTCTCCTTCCCCTTTAGAATAAAGTATCCCTTTGTCCCACAGGCATAAACTTTCTGAAGTAAAACTTCAAGGTCAAAACTGTGACTTCTATGATCTGAAGCAAATGCCCCTGACAAAGAGGAAAATACAGTTTATTATAGTTCAAGGATGTGTGTTTCCATGCCCAAGAAAGCTTTTGCAAGCTAAAACCTGATTAAATGAGATTATACACAGTGCTTGAGCATAGTGGATACTCAATATAGGACCTTTAAATTTGCATCTGCAGGTTCCGTTTAGGTACTTTCAGTCTTGGCGACTTTTATGAAAAAATTTCAGTTGTAAAATTGCATTGTAGTTAAGAGACCACAGAAATGTAGCATCAAACAAGTTTCCCCGCCTATTTCTAGGCCAAAAGAAGTTGTTTTGTTGTTTTTTCCTTTTCCCACTAGCCTAGACCCTGAAGTGCTTCAAACAGCTGTGTTCTCAGATTTTCATTTGTAGTTTCCAGGGCCTCATGTTCCAGAAGGGCTGAAATTGGCCAGAAATCTACAGTCCAGGAAATACTGACACAGGCGATCAGTGGAAAATCCTCTGAGTAATACTATCTTAGAGCTACAATTTGTGGTTGTGTTCTGGGGGCATGTGGGAGTTTCCACATGGCTTGTAGAGGAAAGAGGTTGTCATTGCTCCTAGGACAGGATTTGAAAAATCAGGACATGGGGACCATTCCCCCCCCCCCCATAGGGGCCAAGTCTTCCTATTTCAATCTATTAAAATTCAGAGTCATCCAAAGGCACTCTTCTCCCCTACCCTGCTCTTCCCTAACTGCTCTCCAGTAAGGGGCAAGGAATCTAACCCATCTGGATCCCTCCAATATGTCCCACACCTTACATCTCCAGAATCTGGAAGCTGCTACAATTCTCTGATGTTGATACAATTACATCCCTCTTTATAGACAAACAAACTCAGGGAAGTTAAATGTGACCTGCCCAAGGAAAAGAGTCTAGACTCAAACCCAGGACTCAGGCTCTAAAGCCACCCTCTGCCTCTTGCAGAGACAGCTCATCAGTTTCCAGGGAAAAGAATTCTTCTTTTGCAGATACCATGGCAAGGGACCCTATTTATTGCTGTTACTGGCTAATGCCCTTTTGTCTTTCACACCTTCCAACTCTTCCAAACCCCTGTTTGCCCTCATCAGCTCCTTCCATCCCCATTTTCAGTGCTCTACCCCAGATTTGTAGGACTGTGTGGCCCAGCTACCACCTGCTCTGGACTCTCTACTTCCCAAAGAAGGAAGATTTAAGTTAACCTAAGTCAATCTGATCTGTGTTATCACTGAGAAGTTCACAGTCCCTTGTCTTTTTGGGAAAACTTTCTGACGTATCTTTATTTATTTATTTGTTTAAAAGATTTTATTTATTTATTTGACAGAGAGAGATCACAAGTAGGCAGAAAGGCAGGCAGAGAGAGAGAGGAGGAAGCAAGCTCCCTGCTGAGCAGAGAGCCCGATGCGGGACTCAATCTCAGGACGCTGAGATCATGACCTGAGCCAAAGGCAGAGGCTTAACCCACTGAGCCACCCAGGCGCCCTCTGATGTATCTTTAGACTGAAATCAATATATATTTTCCCCATATTTATGATCATCTTGCTTACTGACATTAACTAGAGGAAGATCACCACCTGGTCTTATTCATAGCAATCCATTTTATGTTATTAAGTTATTCTTACTTTTGTACAGATTTGAGAGCACTGGACTCCAAGTCCTAAACTCATGAGGCTTAATGGAAATCTCTGGATTTTAAGTACAATAAAGATGATTGAGATTAAGAGTCACTTATGGTTTGTCTCCCTCCCTATCCCATCTTGTTTCATGGATTCTTCTCCTACCCACTTAAGCCCCCATGTTGCATCACCATTTCCTCATATCAGGGAGATCATATGATAGTTGTCTTTCTCCGCTTGACTTATTTCGCTAAGCATGATATGCTCCAGTTCCATCCATGTTGTCGCAAATGGCAAGATTTCGTTTCTTTTGATGGCTGCATAGTATGGGTTGCTGGGGGGAGGGGGGTTGGGAGAAGGGGGGTAGGGTTGTGGACATTGAGGAGGGTATGTGCTTTTGGGTAAATTGGAAGGGGAGTTGAACCATGAGAGACTATGGACTTTGAAAAACAATCTGAGGGGTTTGAAGTGGCGGGGGGATGGGAGGTTGGGGTACCAGGTGGTGGGTATTATAGAAGGCACAGCTTGCATGGAGCACTGGGTGTGGTGAAAAAAATAATGAATACTGTTTTTCTGAAAATAAATAAATTGGAAAAAAAAAAGATGATTGAGAAGCATAAAAATTAAATAACTGCTCTCTTTTTAATTTCACTGTAATATAAAAACTCTCTATGATGACTACTTCCCTTTTCCCCCAAATGATATCTTTCCACCCAAGATATTTATTTTTAAATATAAAAGTGTAAGGCTACCTTAGTGGCTCAGTCAGTTAAGGGTCGGGCTCTTGATTTCAGCTCAGGTCATTATCTTAAGGTCCTGGGATCAAGTCCCAAGTTGGGTTCCAAGTTCAGAGGAGAGTCTGCCTGAGATTCTCCCCACCCCCCATTCCTGCCTCCATTCTCTCTTGTGTGAACATTCCCTCTATATATAAAATAAATAAATAACTCTTTTAAAAAAAGTAAAAATGTAAAGATAGGGCAAGCCTGAGGCAAAAATCTAGGCTTTGCTTCAGTCATTTTCCTCTAAATCTTCACATAGTGGAAACAGATTAGGTACACAGACCAGGATTTCAACTCCAGCACAGCCTCCGTCCACCTGAATAACTTTGGGTAAGTTAATTAACATCCCTCAAGCTCGGGGATAATAATATTTTGCTAGCAGAAGATTAAATGAAGCGATATTTAGAGTGTTTGGTACGTATTATGTGCTCAGTAGTTGGTGGGTTTATTATCCCCCTTTTTTAGCATTCCTAGAACAAGTCACTTACCCCATAGCCTTGGATTTATACTGTTATATCCCTAAAGAACACACACATTTTTAAAAAATACTTTGTCTGAAAACTTCTGCTGCCAGCTATGAAGAAGTAACAAGGATAGAATTTATCCTCCTGCCTCAAGCAACTTAAAAGTCAGACAAAGTACAAGAAATGACAGTTTCTGGCCACTGGACAAGACCAAGTACAGAACAGTGATTATTGAGAGAGGGGAGACAGGTAAGTAAAAGCTGTGATTGTCCCAGTCTACTGTCTAGAAAGTTTCTCGAAGTTAACCCAAGAAAGAGAAACTCAGACAGAGTCTGAGATGTACCTTAGTTCAGGGTTCAGGAGGCCACATCACCTGCAAACAACAGGGAAGAGCCCTGCAGAGGAAGGTGCTGACCAGAGAGCTAGCTCTGAAAATCTTCAGAGGGTTCCCTTCAAGTCTTTGGCTGAGTATTGATCAGGTGTGTGAATGACGTACCAAGACTGAGGCAAAGACAATGGGAAAGGAGCAGGTGGAACTGTTTCTAAAGCTTACAGGAGGACTGAAGACAGACTGAATTTCCCATAGCCAGAGAGGAGAAACTTTGCAATATACTAATTTGCAATTTATAGAACTGTTCTGCCTCAGAAGTGGGACAGAATTATTTCTAGTCTATCGAAAGGCTGCCAATCCACCTCTCCAGGCGTAAAAGCAAGTCTTGAAAGAATTAAACTGTTTCTAAGGAATTTAATGGCATCCCAGAACAAATCTCAAAAACAGTTAAAGGGATACCAAAAATAATAATAATAATAATAATAGTTCAGCCCCTCACATTGTAAGATCACAATGTCTGGCATCCAATAAAAAATTACTAGGCATGCAAAGAAGAAGAAAAATATGACCCGTCATGAGGACCAACAGAAAGACACTTAGAAACCTCGCAGATAACAGAATTAGCAGATAAATGCACTAGAACAGCTATCATATACTCTATGTGTACAAGATGGCAAATTAAAATATACACATGATAAGGAGAGACAGGGAAGACACAGACTTTAAAAAGAAGAAAAAAGAAATAATGGGGAAGATAATGCTCAGTTACGGGAAAAATAAATCACAGATGTCAAATAAGGGAGCTGATGGTTGTAGCTCCCCTTCATATCTGACCATGATTAAAAACATGAAAGTTATACTTTAGAACAGTGTAAAGGCCAGGAAAAAAGTGACTTTTACAAAATTTACACATCTTTATGGAGTTATTTACATACATGAATCAAACCATACTTTTGTTCCACAGTTTGGTTACGGAGCCCCCGGCTCCGTGTTTGATGATAGAAGAAACACAAAGATGAACTAGATGTGGTTCTTGCCCATATAAATGTATAGCCTAGCACAGTCTATTAGATAAATGATAGCCTAGTTATATAAGTGCACAATGCAATATATCTACCACTAAACAATGTGGTATATAACACATAGTAAATGATAAGGCTGCAGAACAGTAAAAGGAAATAAGAGGAAATAAGATATAGTTGAGGAGAAGTCACTACAGAATTACTCCATATTGACACATAAAAGGCCTTGACATTAACTCAAAACAAAAATCCAATATATGGTGATGTGTGTGTATGTGCGTGCACGCACGTGTGCACACTGGATAGGAACATATAAATTAATTTTAAAATAGGAATTTAAGTTTGATTTTTCTTCCTGTTTCCAGTTGCATTAGAATGTCTACTAAGGGGGCAGCATACAATCAATTTTCCATTATGGAATGCAAATATTTCCCTTTAGCTCCTGTTGCTGTTAAAGATACAAAAGCGTCTCTATTCCAGAGGTAGAAAAGGAAACCAAGAAAATCAGAGAATGTGTGTGTTTCTTATGTATATGCATATATACACATTATATACTTGTATGTAATATGCATACATTTAATTTATCTATACATATGTAAGTACATTCAGTTATTTCAAAATATTTTTTCTAGTTTTAGTCTAGCGAGTAAGAAAGTGACTAGTGTAGTTCAAAAGGCTAGTTGGGTAAGTTGAGTAACACACACACCAGAGTATGACAGACCAAGTAAAGACAAGGCTAATCAAGAGATGGAAACTAGTATAAAATTGTTTAAAAATACATTTGTTGTGGCCTACACAGGAAGAACAAAATTACACGTTCATAATTCAGAAGTCAATCTACAAAGCAAGTAAATTCATGTGCTTCGTTGCACGGAAGGGAAGAATGACTGTATTTCAAAGGACTAGATCACGTTAGGCAAGCATCTGAAAAGGGTTTTCATTTTATAACGTCTCTAGCCAACAAGGATACAGGTTGTTGTTACTTGTGGAGAGTTATTTGAGGACAAGCCTTGATTTGTTTTAAGCGATGCCAATTACCTTATATAGCACACAGCACAGGAAGAAGCAAATATTTTTTGGAAACAACTTGCTACAAATTCTCTCATCTCCAGAAATACTGTAGACGCACACGTCATGTATGGAGCACTGGGATGAGAGCTCCGGGAGGACAGCCACGTGTACCCCCAGTGCCTACAGCAATGCCGGACGCATGGGAGGTGCTCAGCTGGGTTATATCCAGACTATCTACCTGGCTTGTTTTCTGGACTCCCAGACACCTTCTGGATGTATGCCAGACACCTCTCTTGCCAGCCAACCTGCCAACCCCGCCCCATCTCAGCCACCCCCTCTTACCGGCATACATTATCCCACGTTCACATCCTTGCAGTGGCCAAACTCCTCCTGCTTCAGGCCTTTGCATGGTGCATTTTATACTTCTAGAATTTCTCATCTTCTCAGATCCCCCTTCTCTTCCTGTTCTTCCCTCCTGCTATCTGTAAACTCTCATTCATCCTTGGGTGCTTGGCCCAAATATTCCTTCTTCAGAGGAACTTCTCCGCACACCCCCTCCGATACCTCCAAGCCAAGTTGGGCTCCCCATCACGCTTTTGTAACATTTCACTGTTGTAATGAAACAATCCCTTACACAGTTGTTTGAACAACATCTGCTTCTTTAGAAATATGAATGCTGCACAGGAGGGTCACCTGTCTGTCGTGCAAACTGCTGTTTCTCTAGGGGCTTGTACAATATGTTGTACATTTTTGAACCTTCTGTAACACTGTGGAGAATGAATGAATATACCGATGTACTGTCCTAATGTCCTGGGGAGAAAAGGGTAAGTAACTGTGGGATGTGTAACTGAGCTGTCAAGAATACATGAAATCAGGGGCATAAATTGTGAAATACAAGTTGAGGGCCTCTTTGTTTTCTGACATTTGATAATGAAAAATCTTTCATTTCAAGATGGAAAATAAGAGCTAAAGAAGACTCTGCACATCAGCCTTTCAAGAGCCCGGCCCCTATGCACCAGGCTGTCTGGATCCCCTTCATCACGCCTGTGGTCAGAAAGGGCCACCGTTAACAAGGGAAGGGGCTAAAGAAAGGAAGCTTGCTGGTTGGAGTGTTACTTTCATCCTAAAAACAAGATTTTTTGTGGGATGGTTTACTGACAGAAAGCCCATCTGAGCATCTCTGTAAGCTGATGGGATGGTTTCAGGCATAGATTCTTAGCTTATTGTGTTTTAAATCTCTCACTGCTTCTCTCTTTCCAGACTTTGGAGCCCACCAATGGGCAGGAATCCAGTGGGTCAGGAGAGGAAGCAGATGAAGCGGATATTTGGAGACTCAGTTGTGGGTCAGACTGACACTTGCCTGAGCCGCTGAGGGCTTATTTAGAATTGCACAGCAAAAGCAAGCCTGGGGGGAGAAGGGAGTCAGTGACCATCCATGGACCAGGACTGCAGAAGACACATCCCCACTACCCCTTCTCTCATGAACCCTAGACCCTGAGATCTGACGGTTCTTCAAACTCAACACATGCAAAAAGAATCTTACCATCTTCCCCCCCACCACTTCTCTTCCAGCCTTCTCCATCACAGCCAATGACCCCAGCATTTACGCAATTTCTGAAGCTAGACGCCCAGGAGTCAGGGTTGATTCCTCACTCCCTTTACATTCTATGAGCACTCAGTCATCAGTTCCTGTTGTTTCTAGAGTTAAATGTCTCCTGGGGCCCTTCAGTTCTCTCCATCTCCACTGCCATGATTATTATTGATTGCTGTCATTATCTCTTATCTGAGTAACTGCGACAGCCCTCCGTCTGGCCTCCCTGCCACCTACCTTTCCACTCTCCATCCATTCTCTGCAGGACTTACAAAAGTTCTCTGTAAAAATGCAACTTTAATCATGCTACTCCCTGCTTAACACTCTTCGGTGACATCCTGTAGCCCCCTTTATCTGCTAGTGGCAGAACCACTCATCATGTTGATTTGTATTAGCTTATTTACTCTTCTCTGTTTCTCCTGCTAGGCTCTGAAATGTCTGTGTCTCGTATTCCCAGCATTCGGCACAATGTCTGGCTCAATAAATCCCAGTTAAGAGCGATGCTCCGGGAGATGAAAGGATTTAGCACATGCCTTCTCATATCTGAGCATACTAAAGAGGATCAAGGTGTTCCTGGGAGGATTAAACAACCCGAGAAGGAAACGAGAAAAAAATCTTTGGAGCGGGCAGAGAAGAATGAAAATGAGTGGAAGCCTGAGTGAATGGAAGAGGAGAAGGAGAGGATAGAGAGGAGGCTGTGGCCCATCCCAGCCTCCCCATGAGTTTCAAAGCTCGTCTCATCTCAGAGGGCAGGAACGGAAGCAGTGATGGTGAAACACGAGAGCTTCTGAAGAAGCAGCGGCAAGGTGTGAGCTGAGGGACAATTCTGTGTGTTCACAGATCCTTGTAAAAGGGAAGATGTCTTTTATTGGCTCCAAGTTAATCCCTGCTAAGGCAGGTGACACTACCTTGCAGATAGTGTTTCTGCAGCTAATAGGGAAATGGGATGCATTTTTGGAACATGTATTCAAAATACAACAAATGGCATGCCAAGAAATTTGGGGTATGTCAATCAAAGTCAGTAACAGCTAAGGAGAGGCATTCAGACGGCCTGTCCAATAACAAACTGTCCCACATACTTGTTTTCTTAAAACAAAAATAACACTCAAACCAGCAAACTTCCTTTCTTTAGTTCCTTCATAGATGAGTGGTGACACCCCCTGACCCAGGCGTGATTGTGGGGAAGCAGAGAGCTGGTATATAGTAGCCAGGCTCTTTAAAAGATGCTGCTCAGGGCACCTGGGTGGCTCAGTGGGTTAAGCCGCTGCCTTCGGCTCAGGTCATGATCTCAGGGTCCTGGGATCGAGTCCCGCATCGGGCTCTCTGCTCGGCGGGGAGCCTGCTTCCTCCTCTCTCTCTCTCTCTGCCTGCCTCTATGCCTGCTTGTGATCTCTCTCTGTCAAATAAATAAATAAAAATCTTTAAAAAAAAATAAAAATAAAAATAAAAGATGCTGCTCAGAGTCCTCTTTTGTTTTCATTTTCTATCTTGCTGAAAGAGTTTGAAATTAGGAAAGAAAACTTCAAAAAGTTTAGAGACAAGCAAGGTATAATCTCACGGCCAGAGAATATCCAGGAAGTACTACCAATTCCCACGCAGGCCTGGGGAAAAAACTTAAAGCCTGGGGCTGCAGCTGCCACTTTTTTGACTCTTCCAGTTGATGGTTATAACTTTGGCGAAGAAGCCAGTGTGGATCGGAAGGGAGCAGCTGCGCACACAGATGGCATCAAAGCTCACGATCTGATGTTCGGGGTTTCGGCCGATGACACCCGTGGTGGGGGCTCTTGGAAAGTGACACACAGCATAGAAAACTGGGAAGAAGGCTTCAGGCAAACTCCTGAGCACAAGTCAATTATTTTGCAACTTGAGAGGAGGCAGTAGCACTGTTCAGTGAAAACATAAACAAAACTGTAAACTAGATCGTAGGCAGAGATCATAAATGGCATAGAGAGAAGGACAGTGGTGGGAAAGGATCTCCCCAGCTGATGGGAAAAATCTGGGATACATGGCTAGTCTAGCATCTCATGAGAAGACGATAGTTTTTGTTTTTTTTTTTTAAGGCTAAATTAAGTTTTGGTAAGCCTATGTATTAGATACTACTCTTTGAAACTATACTTTGCACATTAGGATAGTAAAGGCTTTGAGGAAACTCACAAAGAAAGCAACCTATCTGTTTTAAGCCCTGAATTTGCCATGGCTCTTTGGGCCCAGTAAATACTTCCAGGACATCCACTCTACCTAATAGCCGTGTGGCACCGATGTTCTAACAGATTACTTTAGAAAAATCTAGATTTCTATCAATGTACAAAGTATTGAAGTGCACAAAAATGAGAAGTTTCACAAAACTAAAAAGTATGGGGAATAAAATAAACATGAAACAATAACACAGGGAGGTAAACGTTATGTTATACATAAACCAAGACACTAAAGTATGGGATTTAAGGCTGGAGTAAAACAACATAATGGTGTGTTCTGGACCAAAGAAACCAATTCAATGTAATGATAAGCAGCGCTTGGTAAGAAGAGGGTAAGTAGGGAAGTTTCTGAGAGGGGATGGAATCATGGTGGGCCCATGTGAGGAAAGGAAAATGGAGAAGGGGTCTCTGTGGGAGTAACAATAGCCCATTAGAAAGGCACGATGAGACAAGGGCAGTAAGTGATCTGATCTCCTAGGAAACCCTTCTGATAAAATCAGAGGACATGAAAAAAGGTGTGCCTTCCTTTGCTGATAATCTTAGTTCCTCAATAAGCACAAGGAATAGTAAGGCATGGGACTGAGTATCAATTTAGTTTCAACCAATATGGGAAGACGGGCTGCTCATTTAGAAATATCAGAAACTTTGGGAGAAGGCCAGGTGCTCATAAAATCCAGTGTCTCCATAATCCTGTCAGAGACAGTTTAGCTGAGATGTCTTGGGAGGCAGGCCACACTAAATCATCTTTAAGCCCCGTCTGAGACCGTGGGGCCCGTGTTTCACATTCTGTCTCACACGCTGAACACTCTGAGAGGTGTCCCCAAGCGGACTGTGCGATGGGCGCTGGCTGTAGCTGTGTGGAAAGGAATGAGCAGGAAAGGAATGGGGTACGGTAACAAGAGCACAAGGTAGGTCATATAAATACTCGATTGAGCTGAAACAATGTGGTGCTTGGACAAACACAGATCAGTAGTACAGAGCAGATACTTCACGAGTAGATTAAAATACACATAATGGAAGGTCTGATCAAAGAAAGAAGTAAACCAATGGAGACACAGAAAACTGGGAATACCTATCAACTTCTAGCCTGGGCCAAGCATTTCTGTAGTTAAAAATGCAATAAAGAACTCATCAAGGAAAAGTTAAACCTATTAAAAAAAAAACAGCATTAAGGGGCCAAAAACAGACTAGATAAGTATTTTTTAGGAGATATGAATTCCAAGATTAAAATGCTTAATTGTTGTGCTTGCTTCGGCAGCACATATCCTAAAATGCTTAATTGTTAATGACCAAAACCAAACCAAAACAAACAAACAAACAAAAAAACAAAAAATCTCCACCAAGAGCTCTGTGTGATAAATGGATATGGTGTGAAAATCATCTATTTACAAAGGAGGAAACAGGAATAGGAGATAGGGAGGGAAAGTAAATAATTTACAAAGGATAGTCATAAAAGAATTTAAGATCAAATAATAGGATGCCATCTTTACATGTCAAGTCAGCAAATAAATATTAAATACACATATATTTTGGAAATTAATTGTCCAGTATTTCACTTCAAAATATTCATTTCTGGTCACCTGCTAGTTCAACACAGAGGAATCTATTCAAGGGCAATAATTCTAATTGCTAAAAAGCCCTATGCATAGAAATGTTCATGTAATATTTTTTTTTTTAAAGAGCAAAATTGAAGGAATAAGTTAATAGTTAATGAATGCTTACTAGGCCTAGGTACTATGCAGTTATTGCATGTAAGTAATCATATTAAAATCTCACAACAATCCCATGAAGTAGATATAATCATCATTTCTCAGGAAAGGTAAAATGCTTCCACATGCTTGAAGAGATTAAGTTCTCCAAAGAAACTTGGCTAGGAAGAGTAAAGCAATGGATACAGTCTACATAGAAACACTAGCATGGTTAAATAAATTGGAGATTCCTTCAATGGACTAAATTTCTTAAACATAAAACAATAACATGGAAAAGTAATTTAGGAAAAGGTGTTACTAAAAATGCATCATTGAATAGCTTGCACTTCATATGATTAAACCATTTGGGTGGAAAGAAGACTGGAAGAGAATACATACACACGAAGTAAATAAAACCGATCCCGACCCTGTGGCAGAGTCAGCGGGCAGCTCTGGGAACAAAGCAAAGTGCTGTTCCACTGGCGGAATGCGGACCTGATGAAGGGGCGCCCAGGAAGACCCTGAAAGGCTCAAAAACAGTTTAAAGCAGGCTGGCTAATACAGGAGATAGAGAACATAATTCAGGGCAGATACGGTAAATCTTCTATAACGAGCATGGCTGTAATTCTTTTCATGGTAAGTTGCTGGGAAAATCATAAATTGGTCATGGTTAAAATGTCAGAAGACTCAAAATCATAAGAAAAAATAATGAATTATTGAGGTTGAGGCTTACTCTGGAAGTCGCACAACATTTTCGGAGAGAAGTGGGAGGTGGAGACGAGTCATTTCTGCTAGATGAATATTTCAATTAGGCAACTGGGAAAATTTGGGTGGAAAAATACAAATCTTTTCTCTCAAGTCAGTAGAGGGAAGTATCTGTCTGGGTTAAGCTTTAGGAAAAAGGGGTCTGGATAAACACATGTCCAAATCATAGAAAATGTCCCTTATGTCCATACATACATGTCATGCACCAGACTAATCCTCCCTTCCACGTGATTTTTTTTAAAAAGATTTTATTTATTTATTTGACAGACAGAGATCACAAGTAGGCAGAGAAGCAGGCAGAGAGAGAGGGGGAAGCAGGCTCCCTGCTGAGCAGAAAGCCTGATGTGGGGGTCAATCCCAGGACCCTAGGATCATGACCTGAGCTGAAGGCAGAGGTTTAACCCACTGAGCCACCCAGGCGCCCCTTCCACGTGAATTTTATAATATTTTGAGGAATTTTATAAATATCCTAAGTATAATGCTTTGTAACTTAATTTTTCTTCTTTTAATTTTACAGAGAGAGGGGGAGAGGGTGCGCACACCTGCAAGTTGGGAGAGTGGCAGAGAGAGAGAGAATCTAGAGAGAATCTTTAAGCAAACTCCCCACTTAGCTCAGAGGCCAATGTGACCTTGATCTCAGGGTCAAGATCTGAGCCAAAACCCAGTGATGCTTAAGTGACTGAGACACCCAGGCGCCCCTGCAACTCAATCTTTGACTTCCCTTTTTCTGTTTCCCACTTTCCCCTACCTCCTGTCTTCTCTCATGTTCTTTCTTACTAAATGAAAACATTGTATCTTATTATATGAAAAAATAAGCCGTATGTAAATACCTATAAGTATACACACATGTAATTTACTATAACTAGTTTAGAATTTCTATCTATGGACATTATTAAAAAAGCTACAACAACCAACCAAACAACCAACAGATGCTTGGTCAACTCAGTACAAAATACACAAGTCTGTGGGTGTAGAAATGACCTCTCCAAAAGCTGTTGGTTTCTACCTGATGTGTACCATCTACCCTCATCTAACTCGATAGGCAAAAGTGAATTGTTCTTCTGACATTAAAACAATAACCATAACATAATAACTGTTACCTTTCCATTGCAAATTCTAGGAGGGAGGGACCACACCTGCTTGATTTACAGCTGGAACTCCCCCACCCCCTCATCCTGCACTGAGACAGTAACTCAATAAATACTTGCTGAATGAACCAATGAGTGAGTGAGTGAATACTGCGAATTTTATGTAACTTGTCAGACAGCTCAAGTCCTACCTCCCTGATAATATCTTCTCTTAGAGCCCCAGTAGTTCATCTTTCTGGAAATTACTACATTATTAGCCTGCACCACTACTTAACACCTGGTTCTACACATTAATTTTGTGCAATTTTTTTTTTTTTGCTGTTGTTTTGCAGTTATGGACACATGGTCCTCAAATGTGTATATATATATGTATACACACACATATAATTATTAATTTAAAAATTTTTGATTTAAAACTTAATTAAAATTTTAAACTAAAAATTAATTTTAATTTGTTGACTTTAAATATACATTAATTTATACTTAATATAATTAATAAATATATATATTCTGTTTCCCAATGTACTTTTACAGGGCACATGGAAAATCCTCAATAAACATGTATTAAATTAATGGGTGAATTTTTTTTTTTTTTTAAAGATTTTATTTATTTATTTGACAGAGAGAGATTACAAGTAGGCAGAGAGGCAGGCAGAGAGAGAGAGGAGGAAGCAGGCTCCCTGCTGAGCAGAGAGCCCGATGCGGGCCTCCATCCCAGGACCCTGAGATCATGACCTGAGCTGAAGGCAGCGGCTTAACGCACTGCGCCACCCAGGCGCCCTAACGGGTGAAATTTTTAACTGGCCTTCTACTTTGTGACATTTCTAAACATTTTCCTTATTTAATGCATTTTATTATGATTCCTAAGTGTGATGGGAAAAAATGTAGACTATGGAGTCTGTTGAGTTGGGTTTCTAGTTCTGCTACTTCAGTGCTGGAAAAGCCAACTAAAGGCTTGTCCTTTGTTTCCCTGTCTTTTAAATGGGAACCTTAATCAATCATTCAATCAATCAATAAACCACAATACCTACCTGCTTCAAAAAGATGACTGTGGAATCAAATGGCATAATGTGAAAGAGTTTTGCGAATTAGAAAGCAAATGTTAGCTCTTCTATGTAGCAATTTAAAATGTGAACTCGAAACTGCAATGCTATGAAGGTTACACACCGCCTAGGGCCTTTTTCTTCTGAGAATAGCTCTTCGGCAGGAGAGCGAGGTGATGAGGAGAACCTCCAGCACAACCTGCCAAACATGCCCCCGTCATAAATCACAGACTCTGCTTAACACTTGCGTGTGAGGGAGATGACTGGGCCCCTGTGACCCCCACCCTCTGGCACTGCCGCCAAGTCCCTTCAAGCCCAAGCTTACCGGACACGAGCTGCTGTCCAGGCAGCCCCACGGGAACCATGCCCAGGTTATTCATGGCGGTGGCCCAGGCTGTGGGATCTGTCACGGACATGTTGAGCTGCGTGGTGTCTATCGCTATACTCCCCAAACCATCGGCTGCTGTGGGAAGAAACAGTGACTTCCAGTCAACAAGGCGAGAATGTTTGTCTTAAAGGAGAGCACGTTTCTGGAGAAGGAAGACTTCATTTAGCACATTCCCAAACCACACAAAAATAAAGCGCTGTAATCTACGGCAATGTTTTCTCCAGACGTAAACATAAAGAGTTTCTGAATACATTCTGGGAGGAAACTTAATGACATGTAGTTTGTATTATCCACAGCATGCCATTAAGAAAGGACTCCTGGAAAAACAAAATGAAACCAAACTGATGAACTGCTTCTTTCTCTCAGTGAAAAAACACTAGTTAAGTTCCAAGGTTGAGAGGCAAAGCAGGCTTACTCCTTTGGTTAAAACAAGTCGATTGGCTTAGTAGATTAAAAATAAATGCAATCATCTGCTTCTGAGTAGGATTCTGGAGCAGGCACACCTTCTGACTAATTAATAGAATCTTTAGAAACAGTTGTCAACTAGCCAAGCTGATCCTGACTGAATTCATTAGTGTTACCTTGTAACGTATTCTTTCCCTAATGTTAAGAAAATGCAGGTGTCTGCCTAAAAGTGTCTTTCAAAATATTTCTTCTAAGGTCAGACTTTCAGCAAAACAAGCAAATAAATAATATTAAAAACAAATAGCAGAGTTAAAAAAAAACAAAAAACCCTCAACAAAATATGTGTCATTTGACTGAATGCTTCTTAACGTACACTAGCTCCACGACCTGGTTTCTTTAAAGATCCCAGGTTCCTGGGTCAACGTACAAGTTCACGACCAGGCCAGCTTTCCACTAACTCAAAAGGCCTTGCTTGTGTCCTGTGCCAGCTGCCCCCGACGTTTACCTGCAGCCATCATCTGAGGAAGCTGCTGGGGACACCGGGTGATGCTTTCAAGGCCACCAGCATCTACTACTGAAGTAGGACCATCCTGGGCAGCAGGAGCGTTCTGATGGCTGAGTGCAGGGTCCCCACGGAGGTCATCGGATTCTGCAAAAGGGAAAGCAGTGTGGTGAGTGATCATGATGGGGACCTGAGGGAGCCCTAGAGAAGAGAACTGCAGTCTAGGAAAAAACAGTGGCAAGGGGCAAGTTCCCGTCATAGAGTCACGGGCACGGGCCGAGCACAGCACAGGGGCTGCTTCCCGTGCCCCAGCAGCCCGCTCCTGTCTGGGTTCACAGATCTGGGTGCGGGGGGTCAGCCGTCAGTTCCCCGGGGAGCCGCGCTGCTGGATAGGCAGCCCCAGGCACCAGTGAGCGGCTAGGGCCTTGCCTCCTCCTGAAGAGACATCACAGACAGGGCTTATCAGCCCTGGTACAGCCTCTTCCACACACTCCACATCAATGCAGAGGGCAGACTCAGGGCTAAAGATGATTTTTTTTTAAAGTTAAAAAATTAATTGATGTTGTTATTTTGGAAGACGGTCGTCTGTGAAATGTATTCAGACGGGGAAAAAAAGCAGGGAAGGAGAAGAGAAAGGCATGAAGCTCTTTACCTTGAGGCTGGTAAAGGAGTGCACCCAAATTACAATAGTCAGGAAAGGCAAAAGGAAAGAATGGCAGGCGGTGCATAAAAGAAAACGGAGAGGATGTTGGGGCAGCAAAGGAAACACAGTTGTTTCTTTTAGTTCTATGGAGATAAAGTGAACAGGCTACAGTTTGTTTGGTCTGAATTTTCCCTAAAGTCTCACAAAACACACACACACACACACACACACACACACGCCTGTATTTTTATTACACTTTTCATAGCACTTTTCTAATAAAAACAAATATCAATAAAACATTTGATAAAGCTGCAAAGGAAAGGGTGCCTTTATTGCACACTATTTATAAAATGTTACGCCTTCTCTCCATCCTTAAAAATGCAAAACCACAGCATTCATACCTACATATTTTTTTCATAATGCATATTTTAAGGGCACTTTCACCAGTTTAAAACTGAGAAGACAAAACATACTGCTTAGATGTGTGATCTGAGAAGTTTGAATTTTAAGATTTGATATAGCAATTGAATTTAATTATTACTTTCTATTTAGGTATAAATTTAGAATTTTTTTATTTTTTTTAAAGATTTTACATATTTATTTATTTGATAGAGAGATAGAGAGACAAGTAGGCAGAGCAGCAGACCAAGGGAGAGGGAGAAGTAGGCTCTCCTCTGAGAAGAGAGCCCGACACGGGGCTTGATCCCAGGACCCTGGGATCATGACCTGAGCTAAAGGCAGATGCCTAACAGACTGAGCCACCCAGGCAACCCTAGAAATTTTTCTAAGCCATGTTTCTGCCAATGGATATTGTAGAATTAGAGGTTATGGCCCGTTTGTGCATGTCCAGTGCAAAGTTTGGCCCTTTTATGGTATGTTCTTTTATTTCTTTGAGTCCTGGGTAGAAGAATCAGTAATCCCTTTGAACACTATACTGCCAAAGAAAACTCACTGCCTGCTAAGTATAGGTTTAGCTCAAATGGAAGCTCAGACTTCAATACCTCAAGGATAGGTGGATAAAATGAGCAAATTATTTCCATGGCCTCCACAAACCCCTAGTCTGAGACCAGAGAGGCAAGCAAGATAGTGGGGATTTTCCTAATAATTTGTCAGCAAGGCAAACCATCATCATGCAGTAGAAAACAATTCAACTTTGGGAGCAAACTGGACTCAGGACAAATGTTTTATTTCTTGCAATTAAACTCTATTATCCAAATGAATTGAGAACTTGTGTATCTATGGTGAATCAATGATCTTGGGCAATGGATGCCAACAGACGACAAGTCTCACCATAGAAATTCAACTCAGTAACATAAAGACACAGCTAATCTAAGTGTGTGTCCTTTGGCTACCCATGTACCAGCTATATTTCTGTGATGAAACTTCAAAGCCCTTTCCCCTCTCCACCTTCAGCCAGTTCAGATCACCACAGCAGAGTCTGGCTACACTGTTCCTTCTTTGGCTTGAATGGCCATGTCGTAGAGTCATTTCAGATCATGGCAAGGTCACTATTTGTTTTACTTATCTCCCCAAACGAAGTTTAGTTGGCTGGCTTCCCTCCAGCTCGGGTTCTCGTCAGATGGGCATTAATCACAGCTTTCTGTCCAATGAGTCTACAGTTCTGGAACTTTACAGCGAAGAACATCCCTTTACTTTGTAGACTTCGCAACTCGTACCTGACCAACCATATTTCACTTTGTCTTTTTACAACAGTACTTTAGGGATGGTGTCAGCTTTCCATGGCTCCATAACTGTCTGTTCCAATGGCAGTTTTTTTCTTTAGTGGTTATGGTGTTACAAAGGGGCATCAATTGTCCTGGGGGCCCACAGCAACTCCGCACACTTTCATCCCCATCCTAAAAAGATGCATTCATTCATGTATTCATTGAGTGCATCAGCGAAACAAAAACAAACCAACAAAACCTCATTGCTTTGTTGGCAAGATGTGGTTTGTAAACCTTATTCCCTAAGGAGACTCTGACATCTGTTACATGTCTTTACCAACCCAATGGTTTCAATGTCATACAACTTCATGTAGCTACCATCTACCCAGAACGGTAACTCTGAAGTAAGTTCTACAACATCTTAGGCATATCCAAGAGTCTCAAGGATGCTATGCATTCTTTTAAAAATGTTAATTTCCTTGATGCTCAGACGAAAGATGATATTTTTAATTAATTACTACCCAGTAATTTATGAACAGTGGCAAGAGTGATTTTCATACTCTACTAACATCTATCGTTCTTATTGAATACCTGCCTCTTTAGATGACTCAAAGCCATAATGCCTAATTTATCATTCAAATCAATTTCTCTGCCTTAGTGTTCTTATTTCTAAACTATAGAAAAGATTAATATTGCTAATGGTGTTTATTTACACACAGAGATGTGGGGAGTTAAAAAATTATAGCTAATAAAGTACTTGGAATATAGTAGGTGCTAATTATTATTATTTTATTTGGAAGTGTAGTGTTTCTATTAAGGTACCCTGGGATCTTACTGTTCTACTGGATAATTATGCAATTAATTCTAAAACAGTGAGTAACACTTGATATTTCTAAAAGTAAGCATTACCCTAGTTTCCTATGCCACACCTAAATGGTAGCAAAATGTTTCACTTTCTACAAATCCTTTATAAAATAATATAATGTGATTTAAAAGATGTGTGATTTTTTTTCCTCTAGGTTTTTTTCCTGTCTATGCAACTATGAAAGCTTTCAGGAGACTGATGACCAATTATGAAATTGGTAGTATGAATTTACAGTTTTTAGGGCGATGACATCATCACAAAATAATCAGATGTGCCAAAGATAACAATGCAGCTTTGTCCAGGGTTCAGCTGAAATCTAACCTGTTCTTTATTAAGGTATATTCAAGTACAAAACCTCATACTCAATTTCATAACTGTTTAACAAGCTCTAAGCTCAGGATTTATCAATGCGACAAATTAATTTTTCAAACTGACCAAGCCTATGCAAATACTATTTTCCTCTTCCCCCTCTCAAAAACAGCCGAACAAACAAATGGCACGTGCTTCTCTCACTGTAAATAACACAGCTCTTGCTAACCCGGTCCAACTTTTACAGGTCCCAAGGGCGCACACATGCTATGAATAATAAAACCCATCTGTAACTATCCACAAAGCATAGATTGCTATAAAATGGGGTGGAGATGTATTAAGTTTTAAAAATTCTCTTTCTTTTTAATTTAAAAGAATGATTTTGTTTGATGTTAAGTCCTCAGGTTCATGCCTACTTCAGTAGAAAAATAATTATAGTGAGAAAATCATATTTATTAATGTGTTCTTAAGAGTTGGTTCCAAAGGAAACTTATTTCATATGACATGTGAATCTTATTTTACAGGAACTATTCATTAGCATTAACATGGCTTATACTTATAGCAAAAAGAGAAATGCATTCCCATCTAAAGTTCTACTTTTCTTTTCCAGGATGAAGAAAATATTTCATTTTGATGTTCATGTAATCAGTAGGATACTTCTGAGGTTATAGAAATGTTCCTTAGTTTAAAAGAAACACAGAACATTGTTAAAGAGATGGTGCTTCTTTATTAATTCCATGATTTTTAAGCAACTGTCTATGAATAATAAGAGAGACATTTCTGCTTCCTGCAATGGTAAACTAAGTAATTCACACCAATTCTCCCACTGAGAAACAACTAGAAAAGCTTAATGTCTTTTCAGCTGTTTTGTGAAATTCTATTATTTCTTCAAATACAAAAGGATCCCAAAGGACACACTCTAATTACTGTCGAGGGTTACGAGGCTTCTAAGGAGAATGGGTCCTGCCACATATTGGATCTTAGTGTTTTACTGATCTAGGAAATGAGTGGCCTCTGCAAGTTTTGAGGCAGAGTGGAATTGTTTTGCAAAACCTGGTAAAAAAGGACCCTAAGGGTAAGCACTCTGAGGGGAAATAAAGAAGGGGTCTTGGTGGCCACCAGTGGGGAAACAAGCACTTTGGAAAAGAGAAATGACGAGGCAGATTTTCAGGTGGCTCGTTGGGAAGTATACAATGTATGCCAGCATTTTCCTGCCCCACTCTAGACAGAAATGCCTACGTGACTCCCTAATTCTTAGATAGGAGTTATTTTGGGAGTTCTGGGTGTGCTTCAGGGGAACAGCTGATAATGAAGATTACTTAAGGTACCACATGATAAGGCATGATAACATTTTCAAGTCTGTTAAATATACAGGATGTTGGCTATGAATGATCAGTATCTCCTGATTAGTGAGAATAAAAAGATTAAGGTTTCGAAGAAGAGATTTAGATTTAACTGGATTTTATGAAGAATTAGAGTTTATGGGAGAATTCCTAATGGGAGAATTGTAAAGTAGGAATATTCTATCAAAGAAGGATACAAAGATCGTTCTCAGTGATGGAGAAAAAAGTCTCTTGGAGACAATTCTGGGCAGAGGTTGGAACTGAGCAAAGAGCAATTCAGGCAGGGCTGAACCTTAATAGCATGTTCTGGCAAAACCATGAAATCAAAAAGGTCTTCTTTAATATCTAACCTGTGACTCAGACGTTTATACAATCACTGGCCTCTTCTCAATAGTATCACAATTTGACATACACAGCAGTGCTGTGCCCCTGAGGAGAGACGCCATTCCCTGGTTCATAGTTTGTAGTTTATTCTTTAAATGAGAAGGCGAAGGAGATATGTACTACCCCCGCTATGCTCCTTCAGCTCCCTGGACCTTTATACCAGCATTTGTGACTTTGTATTCGAATTAGTTGTTTATGTCTATGTCCCTTATAAACAACACGCTTACAATGATTCAGGAGAAGCGTCATCTTTGCATAGTTTGCAGCTAACAAGCACAGTACCCAAATGTGGCAGATGTGTATGTGTTTACACACACTCTCTCTCTCCATGTAGATAGATAGATAGATAGATAATATAATAATAAAATATAGGTAATAAATATATATATCTGTATTTATTATCTATATTTTCATTAATGAGGGGGATGAGTTGACCCATTATATGTAATTATATATGTCATATGCAATGTAGAGTTATATAGATTATATATAATCAATATTACATATAATACAAAATTTGTTATATATAATGTTATAATGTTTATAAATTCACAAAATATATGGAAAATGATATATAAGTTACATGTGTGCATATATACACATTCATATATGTTTTTCAAGTGAATTCAGTCACAGAAGGAAGAAAGGAAATTAAAAAGGAAAATAAGATGAGAAAGAAGAAAATAATAAAGGAGCAAAGGGATAAACTTCATTTCCAGGGTCCAATTCCAAAGGCTGGAGTTTTGAAAGCTAAAGAACACAAGAGGGGAAATTGCTTCTGGAAACTAGAACACAGACAAATTTAAAGTGTCAAAGGAAGACAATTTTTAAAAATGTTAGATCCTTCCAGATAAGCTTTTGGTGCACTTAACAAGTCATTCTCCAAAATCTAAGATCCCACACCTCCCTGGCAACCAATGCAGGGTCATAATCAGGCTACAGTGAGGGTCCTGCTTGGTGAGACTTTTTGCAGCTGTTCTTTGAATGTACTGAAATCTATAAATAACAGCATCTCCAGACCCATTAAGCAGGATATTAGTGTAATAAGGGCACAGATATACATATATGCTGAAGAAGTGAAATCATTGGAAGAAAGGAAAAATCTCTATTTGACGTGCACCACAGAGGACAAAAAGCAGGTCTGGCCATTTCTCAAGCACAAAAGGTTGTTAAGGATTTGTGATTACATCCTCCATTTTTCCACTCTATCTAGCAGCCCGTTTTAAACTACAAATCATTGTCCTTCCATCTGCGGGAGGACATGGTTATTGAATGGATGATAGGGTTTTACCCATGACATATCTGTCTTCAAAGAACTCAATGTTGAAAGAGACAGAGGGAGATGGAGACAGAGAGAGAGAATATGATTGAGACAAAACAAGGTCTTCTTCTGAACTCATGAAATCAAACAAAATCACCAGATTTGCCAGAGACAGCTCAATCAGCATAGGCATGAAAGGAGATAAAAGCCAATTATCTTCTGACACCAAGAAAAATACAATTTGGCATTACATTTGTAAGTGTAGAAAAATGATAAAGGTAAAATTATTTTGTTTTCAGGAAACCTATGCTTTTAAAAATATTATATTTCATATTTCTAAATTGAACAAAATAATAAAAGAGAAAGCTTGAGACCACAGGGATAAAGTATTTCCCTTTCCATTAAAAATGGACAAGATGCTATGGTGACAATATATAATTTCAAAGTCTTTGTATAGGCAAGTTTTAAGATACAGGAGCTTCCGGGGCGCCTGGGTGGCTCAGTGGGTTCAGCCTCTGCCTTCAGCTCAAGTCATGATCTCAGGGTCCTGGGATCCGGTCCCGCATCAGGCTCTCTGCTCAGCAGGAAGCCTGCCTTCTCCTCTCTCTCTGCCTTCCTTTCTGCCTACTTGTGACCTCTCTCTCTCTAATAAAAATAAATTAAAAAAAAAAAAGATACAGGAGCTTCCACACTTAGGTTAGTTCAGATTTTCTGAGAAGGGCAATATTATATCTGAAGGCTGTTTATGAAACATGTAATGAGTCAACTCTGACCTCTCATTCATGGATATCCATCAACCACATACACAATATGTTGTCATACGTTGTTTCCTACCTTCCAAAATACACCTAGCACAGGGAACATTATCATTGTTGACTCTGCTGGTGAGTGAATTATTAAAGGACGCAATCTCACTCATGAACATAAGCCTGGGTCCATTAAAGCCAGAAGAGTCTCACTTTAAGCAAAGCTTTTTCTAAATCCCTAACAATTCAGGACAAACACACCAGGTTCACAGAACATCAAGGTTCAATCCTGAGATTTCATTAATTTCAACTTCTCCTGGGTGTGGACTGCCCACCAAGTCAATCACAGACAAATTTATAAATGTGAATCAGGACAGATCAGAGAACCGGTGCTTCTTCTCACTGGACAAGTTGGTTTCCTGTTTGCACACTCTGTTCTCCTCACATTCCCATTCAAACAGTGTTGCTGGTGAGACCAAGCAAAGACAATGCTGTAACTACACAGAAACTTCCCTTGAGATGGCAGAGTGATGGGTGGCCAAAAAAGCGCAATAGAGATGGGAAGAAGCAGACCTTCTGAGAGAGAGGTAACACCTCCAAAACAGACTTTGGGCAGACTTCAGGCTTCAAAGGTATGAGGTCTATAAACCACCCATCCCTCAAAAAGTAATTTTGTATGCATGTATAATGTATTTGCATGTATGTGGCATATTGGTCCCACGCTGGTTTTTCCAACCCCACTTCTACACAGAAGCAAGTTTTGTAAATGTTATTATCTTCTTATATAAGAGAAGGCTGGCAATATCATTCTATAATTTGTGCTGTTTTGAACTCTGTTTTTTCATTATGTACTCATTTTACACATTGCCCCAACCATGAAAAACGTATTAAGCTACAAAGTGGAACATTTTAATTGTAGCGGGTGACTAACTGACCCTTACGTGGCTGCAAACTCAGGTAAATGAATTATCTGTTTTCCAAAAAAAGCCCTGATTAGAACTTTCTAATCTATGGAAATCTACCTGCAGTAAAATTCAGATCAGAGCCTGACCAGCCTGAGCCAGACGCTCATCCTGATTAACATTTCTCCTCATAGGGTCACAAACAACGCTTTAGTTATTCTTTAAACTAATGTGCTCTTAATGATGCCTTTGCAACACCATGGATGAAGTATTAGCCCTAGAGTCATGACCACCCCAGGATTTAGACTTAGCAGGACTCCTAACTTCCACTGGAGTGCCCAGAGCCAGAGGCCTTGTTTTCTGTTTCCTTAAATGACCACACACAGCCCTTGTTTATGGTCTGAAAACAGTGAACAGGATGGTGGGGGGCCTTGGATTCCTAGGAGCAGTCCTTTCCACTCCGTGGAAAGACACAGATGCTGTGGTTACCTCATGGAGTGGGCCAGCTGGAGAAGGGCTTGCTCCTGGGGCAAACGAAAGTACAGCCAGATATTTGACTGGTAAGTTCTAGACTGGTGGGAAGTGTTCTTAGGAAGTGGTCAAGCCCTTGGTGTCCCTGGCTGTGTTCACCAAGCTTCACATGGAAATGCTCAGACAAGAGGAAGGCCTTCAGGGCCTGAAAACATGCAGGTTCTTGAGCTTAGAGGTTGCAGGGTGTGTAGCAAGGTGGTTTTAGCCTCTAGGGACATTTGTGATTTTGAAGCTAATAGAAAGATGGCCTTGGTTCTTTTGTGGTGAAGGCTTTATGTTCTAACTGCTCTTGGAGGTGGGGATCCTTAGAAGTAAAGACTTGCCTGACCATCGTGATCTTAGCGAGAGCCTTATAACACAGAAATCCTCCATGGAGGCTCCTGCCCCCGAAAAGCAGGGTGGGATAAAGGCAATGGAAGGTTCCAGCGCTGCGAACCAGGCTGAAGGTCACTGGAAAATGCTGCTGTCATAGCTGTAACTCCATTTCTGCTCTCAATCTTGGTTACACATTTCCATACAAGGGTGTAAATGTGCTATCCTCCACCCTACCTTCCCCCATTAATACTCCTTCTCCCTGTCAGTAGGAGGAAATATGTGCCTCTTCAGAATGTCAAACAGAAATCCTTCTGTACAAGGGAATGGCATTTGGAGGACTAAGCTCCTCAAATAGCATCTCTTTTTCTACTCCAGTCTTCCAGATCAACAACGCATCTGCCCTGGGAAAGTAGCCTAGTTTTCTAGCTGTGGCTGTGTTATCATTTATGAAATAAAGGCACAGAGTCTCCCATAATGCTGGAGAGCTGAAAACATTTTGTGTCAACAGACAGTGAAACATGCATCATCAGAACCAAATACTTATTTAAGGAAACACCAGGAAATGTTGTGTTATGACAACTTCTCTAATTCTCAAATTTAATAGCCATATAGACTTCATTACCATTGAAAATAGGTTGTAAGTGTGGCTTTCTCAAATTGCAAAAAACTCCTGAGTCTGCCCCGTTATGGATAAATCAGAGCTGGTTTTCCACGAGAGGAGTCACTCGTAGGAAAATCATTTCAAAAGCAGAATTACCGAATTTCTGTCCAAAAGTCCTATAGACAAAATGGTATTGAATGTCAGATGTGAGTGTATTTTGTGTGTCCAGTGCCATGTGGTGGGGGGGCCTCCAAAAGCGAAGTCCAGCTGCCAGTCACCCCAGGAGTCTGCAAAAGTCTTATTAAGCGGCTACTCTGAGGCCCTGTCTCCTTCCTGCCTACAATGTGTGAGATAAACAAGGGTCTATTTTCCCCTTAAATTTGCCAACCTCCGTTTAGGATCAAATGCTATCCCCAGTTACTTCTTCACAGACCACTTACGTATGATTGGGGGGAAAGTGGAGGAGGGCACAAAGACTGACCAGAAGAAACGGATACGAGAGGAAAACATCTGGCCTGTGGTACTGACTGTAATTTCATGTTAGCTTTAAAGTAATCATTTTTATTTATGGTTTTCTTATTTATATAAAAAAAGAAATTATGCTGAATGTGCTTTGTGGGAATTATAAAGCATTGTTATTGCTACCGTGGTTTATTATTTTCACAGCAAGATGGCTTAAACCCAACCTCGACAAATATTTTAAATGAATTCCCACTAGTCCTATCGCATCTTTTTTTTTCCTTTTTAGTCTTAATGAAAAAGATATTCTGCTCCTCAAGTCCTCGGATGTTCTTATTCTTATGCAACTCTAAATGTTATGGTTTATTAGGAGAAAATGTTTATTGTAAAATAATGGCAAAGAAAATGCCCGGTGCCCAGGGGCGGTTCTACAGTGCAGCATACATAAAGGTGTTTGACGGGGCAATGGCTGCCAACTCCAGATAGTCGCCAGGCTTTGACCATGAATGCAATCAAAATAATAACTTTATGACTTGCATAGTCAAGTAGACATGTGTTCACGTACTTCTCCCAAGTATCAACCCGACACAGTCACTAAGACACAAAGCATTTAAAGCTTTTTATTAGTAACCGACCAACAAGGCCAACATCACTGGGAGACACATAATCAACATGGAACTAAATGCAGCATCCTTTCCAGACTTCTCACAGTACAATCTCTGAATACTAAAGTTGTACTAACAGGAGACACACCATCCTCATTCAAATAGACACCCCAAGCCCATGCTGCCATTCTAACCCATTGATGCCACAGTTCCTTTTTCTCTGATAGTGACATTTGTGGCGGTGGAATCCAGTGACATTCTTTCCAATCTGAGAATAAACATCATTATGGGCTAGGTAGATGGAAATGAATATTCTTTCAAGGGCATTTTTATTTTCAAGGTATTGTGATTAACACTAATACTTTTAATGAGTCCAGGAATTGAACGTCTTAAGGTAAAGGGAGAATGTCATTCCCTCAGCCCTTCTCCCAGAGGCACCTGTGGGAAAATAGCTTCTTGTGTAACAATCCCACATCTTTGATCTTATGAAAAATCAACAACCACCTACGAGATAGATGTTATTGGCCAGTTTCTACAGAAGATGAAAAGGTTCAGAAAGTGAAGACTTTGGCTCATTTACCCAAGGTCACAAAGCTAATGAATTGCAGAACCCCAAGGTTCAGTTCATTTTAGCCTGGGCCTCTGTTGTTGTAGATTTGGGGAACTGAGGTTTTCTCCAACAAAGGCCAGACTCAGAAGCCCTTCTTGGTTTGACTGGCTCTAAAGGCACCAGTGTCTGAGGTGAAGGGTTACTCCATTCCCCGCAGACACATTCACTCAGCAGATCTTTATTAAATCCTTATTGTATGCAGGCAATGTGCTTGAGAGCAAGAATGTAATGGCGAGCAAGACACAGACACAGTTGTGGGTCTGCAAAATAAAAAATCATTACCAGACTTGGGCTGGCTGTAGTGTGGCAAACTAGGTATTCCTAGTGATGAGGGAGCAGAAGGCAAGCCGAGGACAAAGAACAAGCTGACACCCTGCAAACCAACCCCCCACTCCCAACTCCTGGGTGGGACATGTGTAACATTCATCCAGGAAGATCCCAACGGTCTTAATATTAATGCGTTCCTAGAGGGAAAAACTACTTGAACTTGACAATGGCAAGGCCTCCAGTATCCTGTAAGTCCTTAACATACGAAAATCCTTTTGAAACCTCCCTTTTCCTTACCTCCCCCAACTCCCAAGATTACGATCAGCCACCCCTCATAACCCCCTTGCAGCAGCTCTTTCTGCCCACGGGTCCTGTCCCTGTGCTTTAATAAAACCAACTTTTTGCACCAAAGATGTCTCAAGAATTCTTTCTTGGATGTTGGCTCCACACCCCAACCCACCAAACCTCACCTACATTCCAAAACCACATCACTAGGAACTTGCCTATCATAAGAAAACAGTAACAACAACAACAAGATTCTGGATATAATCATTCATTAGAGTATTGTTAGGCTTGCAATAAGGACACTCACTAAGATTCCTTCCTTCACCTACACTCCCAAAAAAGACAGGTAGGCTGAAAGCAAGAATTGCTATGAGCAGGAAGTATACAAGAAAATGCCAGTATCGGCACTGTGCCAGGAGACGGCCTGGCAAGCCAAGGTAAAGCCACAGTCTGAGGATCCCAGGATAATTAGGACCCAGAAACTTTTATCTTCACGTGGTCCTTCCCCCAGTTCCCAGTCATCCAAGTTGACCTTTGTACTTCCAATTATAAAAGTAGGCAAGGGAAAGAATTTGAGCGAATCAGAAATCACTGCTGGAAAACATGTCAAGACCAATATTTCACTGAGAAGCACATTTTTCTTAAAGTCAGGGTATTAACTGTGCATTTAGAGAAAAGGATAGGGGGAAAAGATGCTTAAGACATCTACCTACAGTTGACCTTACAGGTTAGGTTTTACCAGAAAGTCTCACAGATGTCTTGGCCCAAATTGGGCTTAACTTTGTCAAATGCATATATTGAGGGTAAATCTGTGATCAGAGTTGGGAATGTGGTGTAAGCATCATCCCCACCAAAGATGCCCAGAACTGTTCTCTCTGTGCGGGTAGTTCCTATGTGTACTGTCCAATTCACCAGCTCCCCACACCCCCATGAGTTTACTACTTAATGAAATACCACACTGAGAAAGAAGGATGGCAAGATGGAAAGGCTGCCCTGGGCATATGAATAAGAAGGCTGGGAGGTAAGTTCGGTTTACTATTCCTTTCCTTACCCACTTTGTGCTAACTATCCCTCTCGTCCTACTTCTCTTACCTCTACCTGAGGTGCTGTCCCCAACACAGGCTATCTCGTTACCCCAGCAGCTGGCTACAAGGCAGGCCAGGGGTTCAGTTCTCCTTTCTGCTTGCCAGCATAAACAAGAGCTACAGAAAAGCAGGAGGTGGAGGTCCTGTGCAGGTGGGGAAAGCTGGGAGCTGAGTAAACCAGAAATCCCATTGTCTAATCCCTGGCCCAAGGGATCACTGACATATGGGAGGTGCTGGAGGCATGAGGATCTGTGTTACTGTGGGACATCCACTTGAATCAGAGTCCCGCCATGTGCTTATCAGAGTCCTCATCATTATGGCAGCTACTCTGCAACCCAACAAAGATAAACTGTCAGCCTGGGCACAGAGCTGGGGACTTCCCTCTCCTGAAAAACATGGCAGGGCAGTTTGGCAGCACAGTTTCCGTATCGCAGGATAGCTCCTGCCGCAAGTTCCCTGGGGGGCCAGTTTCCCTGAGCTGTTCCACTTTATGCCTTCAATCCTCATCTCCCAAGTTATTTCAGGGGCTAACACGTAACGTCTGTTGGAGGAACTGAAAGAAATGAGACGTCACTGGCAACGCGGTCAGGTATTTTGACAGTTAAAACCCAGATGCCTTTAGCTAGGTTCTCATAGAGGAATTCTATCGATTCCAAAACAGCAGTATAAATTCCATCAAGGACAATTTTGTGAGCCCATCTTCACACCAACTATTTCTTCCCTTCCCCCTTGAAAAGGACATATTCTATTCTCGATGGCTTTTCTACCAGTGTCCTGGTTTAATTCATTGCTAGTTCACATGACACCAGAACCACAAATTAGGGGGCTTGAGTGTGAACATGGTAGGGGTTTGGCAGTAGCATCTCTGTTTTGGTCTGTAAACTCCTGTGCTCCGGCCAATCAGACAGCAGGAAAAGCACATGGTGGGATCCTGATGTCCTAATCCAGCAAAGGAAATTCAGAACAATGGCTGACAAGGGCGGAGACTTTCAGAAACGTTAACTGTTGTTAGAGCACTCTTGGGAACCAAGGAGATGAGCAAGCCAGTTTAAGAAGGGCAGAAAATGAAAGAGAAAACGTGAGTTAATACTGAAAATATGATGCAGGATAAGATAAAAGTTATAGTTGTTGTCTTCTAATCAGAGTTGGATGGGATTCAAATTGTTTCTGAATTTGCAAGCTCCTTGTTGAGCTAAATTGCCAAAATAAATGTATATGAGGAGAAAAGGTAACTTCTAAAATATATTAAATGTAACACAATGATTTCAAGTATAAATGAAATCCAGACAAGTACATTTCCTCTATGCCCTGTGATCAGTTTTTTGTCATATACAGTTATGCATTTTTTCTTGTATTTGCACATCCTTTTTTTTTTTTTTAAAGATTTTATTGATTTATTTGAGAGAGTGAGAGAGATCACAAGTAGGCGGAGAGAGAGGGGAAGCAGGCTCCCTGCTGATCAGAGGGCTGGATGTGGGGCTCCATCCCAAGACCCCGAGATCATGATCTGAGCCGAAGGCAGAGGCTTAACCCACTGAGCCACCCAGGCGCCCCTGCACATTATTTAAAAAAAAAAAATTTCAATTTAATTTAGTTAACATATACTCTATTATTAGTTTCAGGGGTAGAATTCAGTGATTCATCATTTGCATATAACACTCATTACATCAAGTGTCCTCCTTAATGCCCATTACCCAGTTACCCTATCCCCACCCACTTCTCTCCCAGCAACTCTCAGGTTGTTTGCTACAGTTAAGGGCCTCTTATGGTTTTCCTCCCTCTTAAACTTCTTAAATTTCAAGCTTCAAATTTCAAACTTCTTAAATTTCAAAACTTCTTAAATTTCACATGAGTGAGATCGTATGGTATTTGTCTTTCTCTGACTTATTTTGTTTAACATAATATCTTCTAGTTCCATCCATGTCATTGCAAACAGCAAGGTTTCATTCTTTTTGACGGCTGAGTGATATTCCATTAAACATACACCCCCCCCCACACACACCACATCTTCTTTATCCATTCATCTGTCAATGGACATCTGGTTTCTTTCCCTAGTTTGGCTATTGTGGACATTGCTGCCATAAACATCGGGGTGTACATGCCCCTTTGGATCACTATATTTATATCCTTTGGAGAAATACCTAGTAGTGCAATTGTTGGGTCATAAGGTAGCTATATTTTTAACTTTTTGAGGAAACTCCATAGTGTTTTCCAGAGTGTCTGCACCAGTTTTGCATACTCTTCTTATTTATTTTTTTAGGAGGGAGGGAGAGAGAGGAGAGAGAGTGAGGGGAGGGGCAGAGGGAGAGAGAATCTTAAGCGGGCTCCATACCTAGAGGGGAGCTCGGTCTCACAACCCTGAGATTATGACCTGAGCCTAAATCTAGACCCTTAACCAACTGAGCCACCCAGGCACCCCATGTGTTTGAATATTCTCAACCCAAATCAGTGAAAGCTTATAAACAACAGGGGCTAACCATGGAGGCTAACCAAAGGCATTGCTTGTCTTGTCCATTGCCACCAACAGCATGCACTCTACTAACAAGCCAGGTGTGACTTAGGTCTCACTAATGTGGGTAGAAAGGCGCTAACCAATGGCAAGGTGCCCACTCTCAGGTTTCCTCCCTTTCTCTGAAACAACTGACCAGGTCTTTGTTAACAGCACACGTAAAGTTTGCTGAGAGGAAGAAGTCGGTGGCTATAACAAGATACAGAGGCTAGCAGAAGACTGTTTGCCCTGTCTCTTCACCTGCCTATACTGAAACTGCAGCATATTTGGTCAGAAGGTCTTTCTATTTATACTCGTAATTTCTTTCTTTCTTTTCTGATTTTTTTTTTTTTCTTTTCCCTCAGAGAGATGGGTGTTTCAAAATTCCGATCAGAATCGGCAGTGGTAAAAGAGCAGGGGAAATAACGGTACTCTAGTACTTCTGTGGCATATTCACAAACCCTATGAATTTTTAACGAAGGAACAATGTCCACAATTAGATTTGAAATGAGGTTTTCTTTGTATGCACACTTATGGTAAGTGGAGTATGAGTGGATTTTACTTTATATTCAGTAAACGATACCAAGTACAAAAAACACCATGATTTAATAGAAAATAAAAGCAAATTGCTGATTGTTCACAGATCTCTTTTTCTTCTCCTAGATTTACAGAAGTGTGGCAGTTTCTAAAATTGCATTTTACTTTATTTAAACTCCAATATATGCCAAGGAATTCAATGGTACAGAAAGTCATTTTCAAGAAGTCATGACCTGAAAGCTCTCCTTTTGTTATTATATGGAGAATTTTTAATTTCTGTTATATATATATATATATATATATATGATTTTTTTTAGGATTTTATTTATTTATTTGTCAGAGAGAGAGAGTTAAGCACAAGCAGGCAGAGCAGCAGGCAGAGGGAGATGCAGACTCCCTGCTCAGCAGGGAGTCCAGTGGAGGACTCGATCCCATGACCCTGGCATCATGACCAGAACCAAAGGCCGATGCTTAACCAGCTGAGCCACCCAGGTGATCCTGTGTGACATATTTTAAACTATAAAAAAGAATTCCCAATGTATAACTTTGGGGAGAAAGATACTAAGCTTCCCCATTCGGAAACTAATCCATCTCAAACGAATATTAAAAAAAGTTAAGAGTGAAGAAGAAAATAGCCTGGGGTTGTGGCAACTTGATTTGCATTTTGAGGCCAAAGCTGAACTCTTGTCTTACTCTGGTTCAAGTTTCTAGCATCACAGAATCATACATAAACAGCCTCCAGCACCCTTGGATGACTTTCAGGTTCCTCTGGAATCTGCCTTCTGGTCACCTCGGCTACCTCAGTTCCTACAGCATCCCCTCTCCCGGAGTCCCCAGGACTCAGGCCTCGTTGCTCTTCCTTGAGCCTGCCAAGCAGGGTCCTTGCTCAGTGACTGTGCCCTTGTGTTCCCCCACATCCTGTCCCACCACCTGCTCTCCTCTCAGTCCCCTCTCTGCTGAAACGTCACCCCCTGCAGACAGGCCCTCCCGGACCTACCCCAAACCAGTTCTTCTGTCCTTCTCCCGCCCTTGTTGATCTCCACAGGATTTCGCAGGTTCTGAGGCTGTATTACATAATCATGTCTTTGGTAGGTTGGTCTCCTGTAAGGGCAGTCTGACCAAAAAAAAAAAAACCAAAAAAAAAACCCCTGTGCTTTTCCTGCTAAATCTCCATCAGCCCAAATGGTGTCTAGTACACAGCAGACATGCATCCTCCTTTCCCCCACCACAAATTCACTGAATAAATGATCTGAGTGTGTTTGTGTACACACATGCTCACACAGACACACACACAGAGTATTAATCGGGTCCTTTATTTTCTGTATTTCCTGATGCAGGAAGGAGGTCTCCTTCTTGGAGGACTGGAGGGACCACCCCTTCCAGGGCTAGCCCATTCCTGGAGATAGCAAATAACTCACCTAAGACCACACTTTTCAAATGCAAACCTAGAACCCAGACCTCATACTCTCAATCTTCTCTGTCCTAGGCGCTCACACTCTAAATCACCATTCCTCTGCCCTCACTGCCCCAGGGCCAGGCACCAGATACCTGGAGAGAACCCCTGTACCTCATGCCTGCTCAAATTATTCCAACTAGTCAATCCTAAACCTGCTTACTCTGCTTCGCTCATTCCTTTCCTCAGAAACCACACTACAGCCTCTTGCCCACATTTCCACCTCACCCCCCTGGGCTCCCGCTGCATCCTGACTGACCTTAGTGGGGCTCCCAGTGTGGCCCAAGGGCACACTCTGCTCTCTTAGGAACTCTGAGTAACAAAATATTTTTCAATGTATCTCTTGATCTCTTGGCTTAGCCAAACCTAAATAATAATAAAACCTGCATTTTAAAATATACACATACAAATTTGCTAAATGACTCAAACAAATGAAGTTCACTGTGTCATCAAGCAAAATGACATGACCGTGACCAGGAGTCACGGTTTTCCTGGACTCATGAGAAATAAAGTGTCTGTGATGTTTTAAAGATTTAAATGTAATTTAGCCCTCATCTTGGTTCTGAGATTAATTTATGAATTGTTTTTGTGGTCATTATTGTTGAATTCTACTTTGACCCTCAAGCATTTTTTTTTTAAGATCTAAGTACCAGTAAGTCAACAGAGCAGCCCTGCCTTGTTCTTTTTTCTTTTTCTTTTTCTTTTTTAAATTTTATTTATTTACTTGAGAAAGAGAGAGAGAGCTAGAGCTTGAAGGGGGGATGGGTCAGGAGGGGCAGAAGGAGAAGCAGACTCCCTGCTGAGCAGGGAGCTGACTTGGTACTTGATCCCAGGACATGGGGATCATGAACTGAGCAGAAAGCGGACACTTAAATGACTGAGCCACCCACGCACCCCCTGCCTTGTCCTTTTCTGCCAGACACAAATAATTAACACTAGACACCAAATACCAATAAACTGTCAATGAAGCACACACAAATTTATTCTCTTTAAACTTAAGGAAACAGTAAGTCCTACCTATAATTTTCTAAATTTTCTAAATTATAGGTAGCTTTAAAAGCAGTGAGGACACATTTCCATGACTTGAAGCACTCAATGAGTTTTTCAAAGAACATTAGAACCATTACAACCCAGTTGTTCTCTTCTCATTCCAAAAAAATATAGTTCACGTTGTTCCATGGCCCACCGGTCAGATGCCTCGATGTTCTCTGCTGGCACACACCTCAGGCAGGGTTAAGTCTGGGCCTGACAGGCGGGGCAGTCCCAGAAACTGATCCTGAGAAAGTGACCTTTGATTCACCCTCACAGTAAGCTCAGAGGAATGTGCTGGGCAACTTGCACCTGGTAAGGAGGAAAGCCTGAGGCTGGAGTCTTCAGCACAGTAGGGATGGCCAAAAAGCTACAAAGATGGCCACAGGAATGGCAAAAGGAGCTTCTAGAATGAACTGAAGGGAGCCTAAGCCCTGTCAGTTGCTGCCTCTGGCAGACAAGTCTTCAGTGGGATTTGATAGCCAGGCAAGCTTGCTCTCTAAGGGGGAAAGTGCCACAGAACTTTCCATTCCATGCAGCTGTCCTCACGTGGTCAAACTCATGCCTCCTCCACTTATGTTACACAGCACTACATAGCCATGGTCACCTTGCTGGCACCCATATCCTCCCTAATAGAAATACCTTATCCTGCTTAAGGTATTAGTAATAATAAGAGCATGATTTTCAGCAAACTTCAGAAAGGTCTTAAAACTGTGTTCACATGCTCTGAAAAGATGCTTTCCTAATCTATGCAAGGTTAAAGATTTACATCAGAGGAGAGAGAGGAGTGTTCTCTCTAGGGAATCAGCTTTCCTTTCTCACCCAAAGTCCCCACTGCCTCCCACACCCACAGCAGGGCCTCTGCCCTCAGAGTACTGCCCTCAGAGCCCCAGCATTTTAGGGCAACTTGCTCCCTCCAACTCAAGGGTGGTATGTCCGGGGATTTGATGGGAGACATGAAACCATTAGTTTAACTTTTAAGAGTTATGTTTACTTTTAGCCATGTGAAACTGATGTTTCTGTGGATTTAAAATGGTCATATATTGGAAGTTTCACATAGTTCAACCTCACATGTGTCCAAAACAATGTACTAGATGAAAGCTGTATGATTTTGCTAATATTATTGCTTAGGAAGAAGACTAAAATAAATACTTTAGCAAGTCATGTATAAATAAGTAAAAAAATGTTCTGATGGTACAAACATGGCAAAACATCTTAAACTGATATCCACCTTCGAAGGGCAAACATCTGCATTTTGACAACCAGTGTTTTATATGCCTCTTTGTCCATTTCACATGCCCCATTTTGGTGGTTATTTTCTCTGTGTGTCTATGTGTTTGTGTTTTCTCTTCAACTGGTTTCCCAGACACTCAAAGGCAGGGAGTAATCTGAATGGTCAACGTCTCAGCATAGTACCCTGTACACCATAGACGGACCTATCCTATGGACCAGCCTGCCACTTACAATGGTATCACCAGGAAACACCATTTGTTTTCCTTTTTTTGTTTGTTTGTTTTCTTTGAAGTAGGCTCTATGCCCAACACGGGGCTTTAACTCATGACTCATGAGTTCAAGTATGGCATACTCCACTGACAGAGCAAGCCAGGTACCCTGTTTTTCTTCTTGTTTTTCTAAAGCTGGAAAGTGATTGGCCATGCAGTTATGGCCAGGAAGCCTTAGGCCTGCAGAAACTTAAAACTGAGAACTTCTAACGACGTGGCATATTAGAAACTGCCAAGAAGTATTAAGAGGTAGTGTGGTCTATTGGACAGAATACAGGCTGACCATCTGAACTCACTCCATTTAGCAGCCGAATATGCAGTTTCCTCTGCTTTCCTATCCCACAGACAATTCCACAAAAAGGTAGGAGGGGAGAGACTATGGGAAGCCAGCTCCTCCTATGACATGCTCCCAGCCCTATCCTCTCTGTTCAGCTATTAACCACTGTAGTCAGCATTAAGTTCAGTTGAATACTGTCCTTAAAAAATGATGCCTAGGTCTTTTGAAATGTGTGGGGATAATTACGGCTCACATGTTTCAGAACATTACCTAATGTCACTCATACAACCTATCTACTTCACTTCTCGTTTAAAAACACAAAATATTACACACAGTTGGTATTCTGAAAGGTCTTGTAACATGTTTCTTTTAGATACAGTGATTAAGAAAAAAATTATGCCTACTAACCAGTCTTGCTGTAATTCGTAGAATGCTAGGTCTTTATAATACCTAGGAGGTCAGTCACAAAGATGTTACGATCAATAACATTTTTTAAAATTATTATTGAAATGTGTGGTGAGGAGAGAAGAAAGATTGCTTTCATCTGGGGTGTCAGGGAAGTAGCACAGAGAAGAAAACTATAGGCTGAGTCTTGAGGGATAAAAAAATACCTCAATGGGGAGAGAGAGGGAAAATGGCAGCCCAAGAAGGGAACAAAAAACCCCAATGTGGGAAATCCAGAGTGGTGGAGACCACTGAAAGGACAGGGTTGTGTCTATTTCACTACTTTACATTTAAGTGGAGTCATTCGATTATATTGGTCTCTATATCTACAGAATGACAATGGTAGTTTATACTCCCTAAAATGTTGCTTTGAGAAAGATGTGAAGAAATTTAAATTCATGCTTCCTAAGTATAATGTTTTCCTATATAAAGATGCTATCTTATCAGCTAGAAAACTGAAGTAAGCTTTTTTATAAAAAGACAGACTGAAAGGATTAGGAAGGTCTTGAAAATATAAACATACATTTACTCACCAACTCATGAAATACTAAAACTAGGGTTTTACTGCTCAAAGTGTAAAAGGAAGCATTTTAGTAGAAAGAAATTAAAGTACATTTTACAGCATAGGAAGTAATCTCAGAATTCATTAACCAAGAGACCAAAATATATACAAAATGGATATTTTAAAAGAGTTTAAAATAAAGTCATGGAAAATAGATTCATAATGATTTAGTTAAACCAGGTTTGGAATGGCAGGAGTCTGTTCACAACCTTCGAGGAGCCCCAAAGTGAGCTTTCTATAACCTTAATATTGACCAGTTGCAAGGAAGAAAAAAACAATTCAGTAACAACATAAAGATTACTGGACTCTTAGAAGAAAGTTACTGTACCAGCCTGATGTTCATAATAGTGAGGACAGAGAACATTAATTCTAATCGGATACCCACCATTGACTTGTGAAAAACATTTTAAAAGTTCAGTGAAAAGGTAAGTATGCTATGAACACAGAGATATCAACTCTAATAGAAAAGAGATTCTGAAAAATAAAATTTTGATCATATAAAACTCTAAAGTCATAATCTTAGGGAAAGAAAAGAAGACACCGTTACAGATATTGCTAAGTCTTTACAAGAACTGCTGTGGTGAATTCTGGTTCTATAAAAATGAGAAGTAAATGGAAACAATGACACAGAAGTAAAGATAATCACGAAAGTGGGAAGAATTCTTAGAAGAATGCTAGAGAGGCCTATCCCCAGAAGGACTGGAACTGAACATTTTGAAAAAATACCAAAGGTAGTACATGGAATATATTTAAACATACTTGAAGAGAAGGGACAAGGACAAACAGAAATACTTCGGGGCAAGGCCATTAAAAATGCACAAGAAACATGAAAAAAAATTGCTCAATTACCATTTTGTGGGTCTCCCTCTGCAAGCACACAATGCATTAACTGGAAATGGTATAATAAAACCCCATGAGCATGGAATTTCAGTGCAGGTGGTAGTAGGAGTAGAGAGAGGGAAGACAGTAGAGCTATTTTCAGATACTCTCAGAATAAGAAACAAATGTGATGTTGAATCTAGGAGCCAATGAGATAGGATATTAGGTTAAATACTACCCACTTCTCTTCCCTGCAAATCTGAGTTTGTAGCAAGTTTATTAAGATTAGCTCATTTGACCTTGAGAACTTAGTGCCACATTGAAACTGCTCACAACAACTACAGAATTCCAAAGAACGGTGTCGGCTTTGGAATAACAATTTACTAGCTTGGTGACTCAGGGAAAAAAGAGAAAGGGTGAAGCTAATCTTCACATATTAGAAGGAAAGCAAATATAGAAGATAGATCAGATTAGTTAAGTGATACATCAAAGAAGGGAATGAGGACCAGTGGGATATGGCAAACCCATTTCAGGTTCATTCATTCTTTCCCCCTTTGGCTCAGTGAATATTTAGTTAACTCCTGTTGCATAGCATTGGTTTAAGTCCTACAACAACAAAAAACTCATTCCAAAGAAGACTGGCCCAGATAGATAGGGCAATACACAAGTATAAATGAATGGATAGAGAGCCAAACGTGTACTTTAATTAAAACATGGGTTAATATCAAGGACAGAGAGGAAGAATCAATCAACGCTCCCAGTGAAGTGATCTTGGATTTTCTTCATGGATGGCTGAAGGTTAAAACTGGAAGGGCGTTAACAAGAAATGAAAAGTGTTTCAGTGATCAACAACACTATGAACAAAGACACTCGGGTGAAGAGTACATGGCATGTACAGAAATGAGTGTTTTTGTCTGGCTGCAGCTTAAGGGGCAAATTGTGGGAAATGATACTGAAAATACAGGCAGGGGAACGCTAGGGAGTTTGATTTCCATAGGCAATGGAGCCCTAATGGAGTATTTTAAATTGGGAGTGACAGGATCAAATTTGTAATTTAAAATAATTCTTCAAGAGATATAGAGGGTCAGTTCACAGGGAGAAAATCTTGAAGAGGTGAACCTATTCTGATAATAATTACTAGGGTCCAGGCAAGATATGGCAGTAGCAGAGGAGAGAGACAGTGGGAGTAGATGAGAGATATTTCTGCAGACAGAAAGATAGGACTTGGTGAGCAATTGGAATATGGAGGTAATGGTGCAAGAAGGTAATATTCAAAAATGATTCTCCCGTTTATGGCTCAGGAGACTTGGTGGATAAAAATAGGGGATTTCCAAGGCATAAGAACAGTTAAAATACGAGTTTAGTGTGGAAGGAGGAAAATGTGAGCTTTTTTTTTTTTTTTTTTTGAAGACTTTATTTATCTATTTGAGTGTGAGAGAGACAACCAGAGACAGAACACAAGCACAGGCAGTGGGAGAGGGAGAAGCAGGCTTCCACCAAACAGGGAGCCCAATGTGGGGCTCAATCCCAGGACCCTGGGATCATGACAGGAGCCGAAGGCAGACAACTGGGCCAGCCAGGAGCCCCAATGTGAGCTTTCTGTAGAGCAATCAATAGCCCTCATTAATGAACTTATATAATATATGCAAGCATGTTGTCCCCCAGGCAGATATCTGATTCTACTGAGGGCTACAGAGCTAGCCTCTGTGCTCGGCACACAGTGATTCTTGGCCTTTGATGGACACTGGAATCCCCTGAGGAGTTTTTGTAACTATATCTGGTCTCCACACTCTGATTTCTAAACCCTCAGTGGATCTGATGTGAGGTTCCAAGCATTTTTTGAAACTACTCCAAAGGAGATTCTCATGTACATCAAAATTTGACAGCCACTGGGGATGTGGTCAACAAATAACTGATCCATTAATTAAAAGAGGAAGGGAAGGAGAGAAGGCTTCCTGAGGTTTTTGAAGAAGCAGCTAGTTGCCTCTACTCAACGGTATGGTGTTGGTTGGAAAGTATGAAACATGACCTTTTATATTTTCCAATCTAAAGTTTTCATGAATGTGATGTTATGGTGTCCCTAGCTTTGACTCTTGAAGACAGAGCACTGGTTGAGTGATCAATGAATCTTTTTAACGTTTTTCTCTTGCATTATTAATGGCCATCCTGCCTAATAGCAACACATTATTTAACTTTGTAATATTTTATTTACTTGCCCTAATGCCTGTCTCTTTTAGAATGGAGTTCCACAAAAGCAGGCATACTAGGTTTTTTTGCTCACTATTGTGTGTTCAGCATTTACCCAGCAAAACACAGATATTCAGTGTATAAATGAGAAATGAGCCAGATTGTTCTTGTGAAAATTTTTAGGCTATACTGTATCACTTTCGATAAGCCTATGGACCTGTTCGTGAGTGTATTATAGACCCAGAAAATAGCTTCAGAAATAATAAAAACACATACAGTAACAGACAAGGCATTTTTATATATTTTTTACCTCAAGGAAACACTTTGCCTCCAAAACTTTAAGGTTATATACACAGCTCCTTATAGAAAATAAATGAAAAATATGGAATAAATACATAAAAGGATGAAACAGGCCCAGGTGTTTAAATCTGAGAAATATTTAAACCATGGTCCTTTTCCTTATCTAGATCTAGGAAGTCTTAACCTCAAAGTCTGATTGACCTGGGGCTTTCATATCCATTATGTGTTAGTAATCAGGTCTGACAATTAGGTACAAAACAAATACACAAATGAAAGGGTGGGAAGGATGGGAAGCTCAAAGTTCATCTTAGAGCAGTCAAAGAAGTAGAAACAGGTGGCTGATGTGAAGATCCAAAAATGTTACAAATCCCTATATTAATTGTGATCAATATGCTTCTATATGTTGAACAGTTAAACATCGGCTTATAGTACTTACTACAGTATTCAACCAACTCATGACATTTTTTGCCATTTTACTGCCCTGGGACTGAATGGGAGTTGTTTCCTCCCTCCCTCCCTCCCTCCCTCTCTTCCTTCCTTTTTGGACAAAAATGATCAAAATCGGAATTCTCCTTTACCTACAATTTGCCAAGCATCTACAACCTTCACATATGTCAGCTCCTGTAACTGTCACAGCAGCTCGACAGATCAGGAAACTAGAGATCAGAGTGTGCTGATGTATGCCTGAAACTGGAACACCATAAAAAGTGTCCATTATAATAATAAAAAAAAAATTACTGAAGCATCATTTTGATCAGGTGAAAATGTATATTCTATTTATAAAAGCACAGTTTTATTAAAATACTAAATATAAACCTCAATTATGAGAACCATAAAGCACTGTGTTCTAATGATACAATTTGGCTTCCTAAGAAGAAAACAGTATTGTTTCAACTAGTGGTACCAAAAAGATGTTAAAATCAGTGGTAGGATATACTGACCTCATATGCCTTTTGACCTGGGACACTGAGAAGGGTCTATCACCTCTGTGATATTCTTGCTGAAACTGTATAACCTCAATTTAATCAGAAGAGAGCATCAGACAAATCCATATCAAAGACATCCTGCAAATAACTAACCAGTACTCTTTTTTTTTTTTTTTTTTTTTTTTACTAACCAGTACTCTTAAGAAAAAACGTCATGGGTATGGAAGAAAAAGAAAGAATGTAGGACTGTTCTATTCATTTTTGGTATTTCTGGTGTATTCAGATCGTCAGTTTGAAGACCAGCTGCCAGTACACAGTATTGGAAGCATAAATGTAGGGTTAATTCTGTACTGTATCTAGGATATTAGCTAAACTTTATGATGCAAACTTGTTTTAATATTATTTGCAATCTTCCCTAAAACAGTTACAATCGAAAGAGGATTCTCTGTTAACTAGAAACTACAGTTAACGGATTGAAAATGACTTTACACTAAGCTAAATATAGATGTCATTTCTTACAAAGGCTGTATGTCTTCCCAAATCAGTATCTGAGCTCAGAAGATTAGAATCAGGAT
Source organism: Neogale vison (assembly GCF_020171115.1). Taxonomy (NCBI): domain Eukaryota; kingdom Metazoa; phylum Chordata; class Mammalia; order Carnivora; family Mustelidae; genus Neogale; species Neogale vison. The sequence goes on along the minus strand of NC_058095.1, from coordinate 112,404,304 downwards.
GGCTAGTTCCATTGTCCTAATCCGAGAGCAGACCTACAAGTAGAACAAAAAAAGGTCGGGGGGAGGGGCAGGGATTGAAGCCAGGAGGAAGGAAACACTATTCCCTTAAAACACATTAATTAGCCTGTGAATACTACTAGATGCTCCAGGCTAGAAGTGAGCAGCTTGCTTCTAAACAGATTTTAATTTTTAATCCAGTGGAATAGGTCAGAAGCAGCTCCTCCACCGGAGGCCCTGGCCCAGAACCTACCTGCCCCCAGGCACCACTGCGGGTCTGCTGGTAACGGTCACCTTTGGGCAAATGCAATCTCCAGGCAGCTGCTGCGTGGCTCTGGGAGCTCTGATCCCAAGGAGCAGTAATAAAAGCAGGACGAGATCTCACAGTAGGGTGGGGGTTTTTGCCCTCGGTATTTTTGCAGAAGTGAGAAAGGACTTCGCCAATTAAAAAAAAAAAAAAAAATTTTTTTAAAGCAGGAGTGGAGATATCTATGTTTGAAATAAAATTCTAATAAAGATCAGCTTTACTACTTAATTAAATTTGGGTAGAGGAATATATGTTAGTGCAAACGTGATATTCATGAGACAAACGTCTGACATGGGAAAGATCTCCCAGGGAATCAAACGTCTAAATGCAGGGGGCCCTGAACAGAGCGGTCCCCAGCACGTCCAGACACGGAGCTAAAACAAGTAATGATGAACGGAGTCTGACCGATTCCCAAGCTCCTCACAGACCTCAGATTAGCTGGGTATTAGTGCAGCAGGTCTCAGCTGTCCATGGAAATGAGAACACATTTTAAAAGCTGCATTTGAATTTTAAAGGTACTCAACATTTCTGCATTGTTTACTGAAAAAGGTCAACATGCCTGTGTCTTATTTATGCAAGGCAGAACCTCAGTCTGAAAGCACTAGGTTTGCCACATGGCATTCGCTAAGAATGTGTTAAATGCATAGTTCCAGAAGCGAGAGTATTATTTTTCAACTCAGTGAATGCATTATTAAAGGACTACTGCTGTGCCCTTATGGGCAGACGGGAGAGGAGGCAGGGACACTAAGTCACTCACTATAAATTCACAGCCACAACACCAAACCCACAGGACTCCACCCCTCTTCAATTCCCTTTTGGCCAATCTAGAAAAAAAGAAAAATGGAAACATTTAAATAAAACACATCTAAAACTTCAGAGCCAAGAGCAGGGTCTTTGGCTCTTTGGATAACAAGTACCTCATGGAGATTTGTGCCTGGTGTCCTTTCCCATATTTTGGATCTGTGTGAACATTCACAAGAGTCCTCAATTTTTCCTGCAGATCAGAAGTATAATACACTGACTCCTTCCAATAAGATTTGTGTTAAAATCATGAAATGCCCACACGAGTAATTTTTTATTAACTGAACCTGAAATAATACATAATACATACCAATTTTATGACAGTGAGAAGAGTTATGCACTGTAGTAAGCTGAGAGTATCTGTTGTATAAATTAAATGTTCTTAGGAGTAAGTCCAGTGTTTTAAGTAGGCTATGGAAAAGCATGATATTAATGCCTGGAACACAGGCAAGCCTTTATCATTCTAGGAGAAATACTTCTCTACTATAGAGAAATTCCCTGATAAATTCAGAAATTATCTTTTTTACATATTTTTCACTTGGAAAAATGTTCTCTTTAAACTATGCATTTTTTTTATACATTATTGGATGTATAGCTATTAGGTTTACATACAACTGTTCCAGTAGACAGCTTCTATATAAAACAAAGTGAATCAGTGACAAAAATTCTTACCCAGTTCGGATGTGGGGAGCAAATAAATGACCAGTATCCCCAAAAGCATGGTACTATATGCCTAGTTTTATATAACACTTTCCTCTTAAAAATAAGAATATGTAAAAAAACAAAAAACAAAAAACAAAACTTAAGTCTTTGTAAACTTTCTTCAGGAAATTTCAGAAGACTATGGTTTTTAAATTGCACTTTGATTGACTGTATTTTCCTCAACCTCATTTCCTCAACCGTAATTCCTATATTAAAATAGCTGATGCTGACATAATTTGGTCCAAACCATCCACAGGTACAGTGCACATCACCCACTCTGCTCTGCACGGGTAACAAGAGATGAATCAGCCACAGTCCACGGGTCCTGCCTTCCAAGAGCCCAGAGCTGGGCAGGCAGGATGGATAGCTGGATACCTGGGGGTACCAGATTGGGACTCTGTTCCAGCAGTATGAAGAACATGCTCTGGCAGCTCAGAATAAAGAGCGAGGATTCGGGAAGGGGACATGGGTAAGGAGGGCAGAGGCCCAGTAGAGCAGATGACTTTTGAGCTGGATCTTAGAACATGAGTAAGATTAGACCAGGCAGATGAGAGCATTCTAAGTTGGAAAAAAACAAATCAGCCCATGCATGCCAAATTTAAAAAATCAGACTTTTAAGAGTGTTTGATTTCAGGGGACGCCTGGGTGGCTCAGTCGGTTAAGTGTCTGCCTTCTGCTCAAGTCATGATCCCGGAGTCCTGGGATGGAGCCCCTCAGTGGGGCGCCCTGCTCAGCGGGAAGCCTCCTTCTCTCTTTCCCTCTGTCTGTCCCCAGCACATGCGTGCACACTCTCTGTCAGTTAAATAAATAAAACCTTCTTTTTTAAAAAGTGTTTCGCTTTGTGGCGCCTGGGTGGCTCAGTGGGTTAAAGCCTCTGCCTCCGGCTCAGGTCATGATCTCGGGGTCCTGGGATCGAACCCTGCATCAGGCTCTCTGCCCAGAAGTGAGTCTGCTTCTTCCCCTGCTCTCTCTGCCTGCCTGTCTTGCCTACTTGTGATCTCTCTTTCTCTGTCAAATAAATAAATAAAATCTTAAAAAAATAAAAAAGTGTTTTGCTTCAAAAAGATTTAAGTTTGCAAAGCCTAACATAAGATAAGATCACGAAGTGGATGGTTACATTCTCACCAGCCTACCCTTCTCTCAAGCACCCTAGATGTTTAGGAAGTAGGCATAATTAGAAGGAGCAGAGGACTGAGAGCCCCTTGGTAGGAGCAGAGAAAGGGAGAATCCTTCCGGAACTGAGGTAAAATTGGGAACCAGCACTACATGCCTGTGAGGACAGGTGTTCCTGCTGAAATGAGAAAAAGCGTATCGCAGCGATCACGCATTCTCGGTCTGCTTAAAATGCAAGTTACTCTCTTTAAGAAAGAGGGCCTGCCAAGAAAAAAGCCTGCAAAATGCCATCAGCTACAGGGTCTGTAAGAATTCTGCTCTGTGCTAGCGCCTACTGGTCACAAGTTGAGGTGAAATCAAGAATTTCCTTTCAGTGACTGAGTCACTCTGGTACTTGAGCACAGGTGAAGACAGGCCTGGTGTTTTGTGCTCTGCCCATCTCCTGCCGCAGAGGGAAAAGAGAGGGGGAAAGCAAGGTCAGAAGGCCTGGAGAAGGAAAGGAGTTATGGGAAGTCCCTGTTTTCAGCTGGGCTCTAGGCAACGGCTCTAAGCTCTGAGGATTCTAGCGCTCAAGGGAGGATGGCTTGAGGATATGACAAGGAGGACAGGACTTGGATGCACTTTCATAGTGCCTAGAAGCCAGCCAAACCAGAGTTTAAAAACCTAATAGACATTTAGGAAGCCAGAACCTAAATATAATAGGTAATATTTTGCTTATTCCTATTTCATAAAATGAAGTTCATCCATTCACATTGGTATTATTTTCAAAGGGGTACGTTATGTGTAAGTATCTATGTGTGCACTGGTGTATGTGTGTGTGTGTGTGTGTGAGAGAGAGAGAGAGAGAGAGGTTAAAAAAATAAACTGAGCATCTAGAGTGTGTGCATTGTTTATTTTTCTTTGGGCCATCTCTAGAGGTAGAGCCAAGTTTCAGGAAGAATATTTAGGACGCCTCGGAGTGTCTTAATTGTAATTCCCCTTTTATATGGGGAATTACAAAGTTATAGTTCCCCATATAAAAGGGGGCAGCTTCTGAGAGTTGTGTGATTGGCCCCTGAGCCTGTGGGGCCCCGCATGCCTCCTCCTGGGGTGTGTAGGCTGTGAGGCATGGGGCAGGGCTGCTCTAGGCTTTGAAGTCTTGAATTCTGACTCCCAGTTTTGGGAGGGGTCTGCTGCTGGCCCACTGCATGAACTTGGGCTGGTCACAGTTTTCTCAGGTAAAAATGCAAAGCCAGGGCTTGGATTTTAGGGACTTTTCATGGCTGTTTCCACCCGCAGTGTTCTCTGACTTGGTAGCACAGGGTGATGTTCTAAAAAGAGGTTTTCATCCTTCTGGGTTTTACTTACTCACATTTGAGAGTCGCCGTAATAATAACAATGCCCCATCTAGTGTCCAAACAGGGAATACTGGTCCAGGAGTACACGGTGGGGAATGGCTCTCGGCCCTCTGTGGCATCAGGGCACAGAATGGCAGCTGGCAGAAAGGCTGCCCGGGGGGGGTCTTTATATCTCTCTGACCCAACTTGGTAGCAAAGGACATTTTTGAAAAAGCTGGGTTTTACAACTTCTAAGGATGATGTACAACGCCAGCACAGTAAGACTTTTATTAAGGTTGCCCAGAAAGATCTTTCCTAATATTTTTACTGGCAGCGATGGCCATAAACACAGACGAGCCTCAGGGGGCTGGAGATCAGAAGGCAGCAACTTGCTGATGGATGGAAGGAAGGGATTCTGGGCGTGCCCCAAGCAATCCAGCCTCATTCTGGCATCTCACGTAGATTTTCACAGTCAAAACCTGGAAGTCTGGCAGGGTTTCAATTCCCTCACCTTTCCCTTTTTGTTTCTTTCCTTCCAAATGCTCTCACAAGGAAAACGAATCTGACCATTAGCAGCTAACCACATGCTCTTAGAACATCCCACGTTCCTTACCACTCTCTGTCCCTCTTCCGACTGAATGCCACCCCACAGAGAAGAAAGCACGTGAGGGAAGGAACACGAATACTGGGACAATGCATGCATCGGTTAAGCAAACGGGCCTCCTCCTCCTGTGTTTGACTCTCTTGTGCTGCTTTTTCTTCACTAAGTGCGGGGGCAATTTAATTTTTATACTGCCTTGTAAAAATCGCTGCGCTGTGGGACCTGCCTCCCTCTGGGAAGCCAGGTCGGTTCTGTGGAACATTTGGGCAGTGTCTCCTGCGTGCCAGACACTGTCTTAATGATGTCTGGGCTAGGAGAACATAATGAGCCCAAACTCAGAAATTCTCCATCGGGCTGCCCGTCCTGTCCACAGCCCTATGACCTAGATTACTGGAAGCACGTTTCACTTCTTGTGACCAAGTGCTTAGCAGCAGAGATTTTTCTCCTTGTTTATTACACTTAAGCCTGATTCTCTTGATGGTTGAACTGACCCCAGCAGCTGCGTATCTTTTGGAATTCTGCAATGCTGACCCGGGCTGATGGCCAAAAAACTCACCAGCCTGTTGACCTGCTTCGATCTCTTCTTACTAAACGGGGTGCTTCTCTGTCAGCTCCCTCATTAGCCTGCCTTCCCTCCTTACCTGCCAGTCGGTCACTTGGAATTCTATGATTTACTAGCCCCTTGCAACTTCTGCTCATCTCTGAACTTTGGTTTGCCAGGCAGTTTAATCTGCCTCCACTGAGATCCATATTCCAAAAATCACTTGATTCTAGGGTGTCCCAAATTTTCCTGACCTCCCCCCCCATCACAGAGCCCATATACCTGCTCCATGGTCTTCATGCCCAACCCAAGAGCAGTGTGCCCTCTGACTGAGTTCAGAGTGATGATCTCTGCTCAGTCCCACTAATCTAAATACAGGTCTGGTGAGCTGAGGTATTTTTGACTATAACTATCACTTGGTAACCAGCACCTCAGGAGGTTCAAACAGAAAACTGGTAAATAAAATTTGCCTTAGAGGCCTTCCATAACACAGTGATCTTTGACAAATACTGAAGAAAGAAGACATCTGGAATATTTACTGAACATCTAGAATGGTACCTGGTACACAATGGGGATTCAAAAAAATTTTGGCCAAGTTATATGTGGATATCTTTTAAATAACAAATTATAAATGTTTAGAGTTCGAATTGGATATTGTCAACTCCTTTTGGTTAAAGAATCTATCTGGTTCCTATAGATATCCCCAGGACCCAGCACAGTGCCTGCCATATAGTAGGGTTGATAGAAATTTGCTGAATTAAAATGACTTTGTAGAGAAAAGTATGTCAAAGTCACTTCTGGAAGATGTCTAATTTCCTGGGAGGCTAGATATGGTAGGACAGCTTAAGATGACCAGACAAAACTATCAGAGCAGTTGGACCCCTAAATCTATAGGCTACAATATTCTGGAGGCACTAGAGTCTGTGAATCTACCCCATGGGTATGAATCTCAACAAGAGAGGAATAGGAACTCTTCAGTGACCTAATGTACATTCCCCTCCTGCTGGGAGCTTCTGTGCCTTCAGGTTTGACCTGGGAGGCAAAATCCTTCTGGACAGCTGCTTACTCATAAGCAAAACTAGGAAGCTGAGCTTGGCTGTGCCCCAGTGATGCCTGAAACATGGATGAACTTGAAACAGCCAGCTATGGGCCCTCTAATGGAGCCCAACATAGTTGCCACAACAGCTGGATGGCAAAGGGCCATCCTGTAATCCTGTAATGCTCTTAGTGAATGCTGTAAGGCTAAGTGGTTTAGAACACTTAATTTTTTGTTATAGTTGAAGCTATCCAGAAATGTAGGAAACACTATACTTAGGTCATTCAAGGGTGCAAGATTCTCAAAGTATATTAGAATGTGTTAGTGCTCATTTTGCATAAACCATAAAGCATCCATTTTTAAAATACCCATAGCAATCAATGTTTTTAATTGAGCAGAAAAACATATAGAGCTATAGAAATGTTTAGTCCGAGCTGTGGTTCCGGACAGTCATCTTCAGAGATAAATTTCCACAATGGATGTTTCAATTAAGACAGTAATATTTATTGAAAGGTAAACCATAAATGCATAGTCACTTGAAACATTATTGAACAGAAGTAATTTATACTGCAGCTGGAGCACTGCATTTTAGCCTTGCTTTGATTTTATCAGCATTTGTCAATTAATCAACGTGAACCTTGTAAAACATGTTCTCTTATTAGTGGAAACAAGCAATTGCTTGCAGACTTTGAAGGAAAGGTCATTTAATAATTTGCTAATTGTGCAAAGATAGATTTAAACTTAAAAAGAAAAGCAAACAAACGCCCATTACTGCTGTGCATACATGAGACTTTAAGTTTAACGTTGCTCACTTAAATGTGGTCCATGATTCCATCTTTGTTTTCATTTTTAACTGAACAGCAGAAAAAGATTAAGACAGAAAAAAAAGTAAACTCAGGTTTTAAAATTTATTTTAAGAAACTTCTTGTTGTCACCTTTACCATTTCAAAGGAGTTGCTGGCCTTGAGGCTATGGTTCTAAAAAATTAACTACATTTTCCTGGGGAAATAAAAAAAAGAGAGAAAAAAGACAAAGCAAAAGAAATAGAAAACAGCAGCACCAAAGAGCCATACAGTGGCAATGTTCCGTTTCCTTCTTTCTTTTTGTTTTTTTTTATTTGCCTTAACTCATCCTTCATCCTGCAAGATGAGATGTCAGCTCCTGCTTCTGACTGCTGGTTCATTTTAAGTTCAGTAAGTGAGCAAGAAGCTGAGTCAAGTTCTCCCCCGGCAAACCCCGCACCCGCGCACGTAATGACTTGACTCCCTCCGCCCCCCAGAAAGCGCTTCCACTTCCAGCACCGCTACCATGAGCTCTGCAGTCACCCACAGGATACCACATTTAAAACGGGGAACATACCTCGGGGAGCAATTTCTACACTGGCGTCTGCAGGACTGAATCGAGAAATCCGCACCATCTTGGAAGTGGCTGTGACGCCGGGGACAAGATCACATGCCTCGAGGCATTTGTAAGACTAAGAATTTTGCATGGAGTTTACGGAGAGGAGACCGACATTGGTGGCACGGAGATGGATGCTGCCAGACCCAGTCTGGGCAGACTGCTTTGCTGCACGGCTCCTTTTATAAGGGTTACGAGGCCCGGAGTTGCTCTCTGCCTGCTCAAACTGGCTTATCAATCCATTCCATTCCGTTCTGTTCTGTTCTAAATAAGTCATTATTTCAGGCACATTTCCCTAAGCAGATGCAAACACTCTTTTCCTGTGTGAGATTCCCTTGGGCAAATTAGGCTTCTTGGAAAAGGGTCAAGGAGCAATCAAACAAAATACCTACTGAGAAAAAAGCCTGTGTTTTGGGGGGATGCTGTCAGTCACACCAGCCAGGAGACACTGCCTGGGCCATAATCTTGAACGTGATAGAGCTGGTGATGGGGCACAGACTCCTGATATCTGCAGCCCAAGTTTCTTTTTATGGTCATAACCGATAGGCTTATTTTTTCCCCCAGCTTTATTGAGGTAGAACTGGCAGAAACAATTATATAAATTTAACGTGTACATACAGTGCTGATAGATACCACAACTTTTTTGTGGTAATAATCTCACATAGTTACCTTCCTGGTGAGAAGGGTTTATGTCTCAAGCAAACAAAACTGATAGTCGTAAGACAATGGAAAAAAATCTCCTTGTCTAATATTTCTAATTAAATGCTGCTAATCAAATCCCAATTTCTTAATTAAACTAATAAAAACTTTTATTAGGGAAAAGTTACTATAAAATTGCTATCTTGTGTTCTCATCATCTTATCTAACAAATGTGGGGTATTTCTGAAATAAACACTCATTAAATTTTTTTTTTTTTTTTTTAGTCCGAGGGAGAAAAGTCCCTTTTATGTTCTTCGAGTATCTGCCGTAATTCACTTCAGGTTCAGGTTCCTCACTTGCATATACCAAGACATTTTTCCAAACGGGAGAGACAAGAGGCACATGCAAAAGCGGGCAGGCTGGCGGCTGGGTTACAGAAGGGCTGTTTCCCGGCAGGAGTTATTTCGACATAAACACATATACCACATTACGAAGCCACAGGGAAAAATGAATGGATGTGGATGGCAGGTTTTCATTTGTTTCCGTGACATTCTGTAAATAAGTTTGTGTGTTTCAATTCAAACGGTTCCATTATCTCAGAGGTCTTAATCATTTGTGATGGCAGTTTCGGAAGTGCTCAAAGCGCGTGATTAAGGAGCATTACTGGCGTTTGGTGTAGTCTTGCTACCTTAAGCAGATTTACAACTTTGTTCATGGTTATTCTTGATCATCTCTATTTAAAAGTAAGTTCAGGCTCATGAGGTGCCTCACGCATCTTCTGGTGTTTCTGTCTGTAGGTCAGCTCTCCCCCCCACCATATCTGGCTCTGCTGGGCACCCGCACACTCTTCCCATGAAACTACAGTTGGCAAGGTGAACGGCGGGAATGGTGGCTGGTGGCACTAAACTAGGGAACACATTTAAAGAGGGCAGCCTTGTTTGAAAATGTCCCCTGGATTTTGGTTGTATCAGGTGGGGCGAGGCCAGAATTTTAGGAGATGTTTGCCCGTGAAAAGAAAGTTTGCTCTATGCATTTCCCAAGAGCAGGGGGCCATGCAAGTGCCAAGAAGGTCTGGAGGCACCAGGGTCAGCTGGAATCAGAGGGAATAAGGGGGGGGGGAATTTGGGCAACAAACTTGTGAGTGGTTTCTGCAGGAAAGGCAAAGCAAGGCAAGGTGAGAGGGTTAGGGTTGGCTAGTTGGCGAAATTTCAGCGGTATATGACTGGTTCCCAACTGTCCAGTATCTGGCGCTGAGGTGATTTAGTAGGGGGCATAATATTCTGGACTGCAAGGGCCTGAGAAAAGGAGGCGGGTGGGGGCATGGGCTCAGGATGGCTTGATCTGCACATCCAAAGAGTGTTCCTAGGCCAAGTGTTTGAGATCTCTAGGAATTAGCTAACCCTGCAAGGACAGAGCCTTCCCCAGGATCTGCGAGGCCCTAGGATATCCAAGTATCATGAAATACAGAAAATAAAAAAACACGATTAATGCAACCCTGTCAGAAACACTGCCTAAGAAGCATAAGAACAGAGTTTCTCAGACTCCACGGTGCAGAGAAATCACCAGGTATTTTGTTAAACTACATGCGGATTCATTTGATCAGGTGGGGTTTGAGACTCTGCATTTCCTATAAACTCCCTGGTGCTGCTGGGACCACCATGAGGACCCAGGGAGAAGAATATCCCTACAAGTCTGCTCTCTAGCTCACCTTCTGCAGAGAAAAGGGAGGACTTCACATTTACTGAGCCCTGCTGTGAACCAGCTCCTGCCGGGCACTGAATATTCAGACTTCATCCTATCTCACTTGGACAACACCCTCTACTCCTAGGAAAAATTATCCCTGTTTTAGAGGTAGAAGAACTGAGGCTCCGGGTGATTAAGTCACGGGGCTTGGGTCACTTAGTAAGAAGTTATAAATGTATCTGACCTAAAACCCCCCCTTTTTTTTTTTTTAATTTTGCCCCACTACAACATCAATACAGATGGCTCCACTCTGATGGAAAATAAAAAGTCTGATCTGATAAAGGCTTCATAAAGTATAAAGTCCATGGACTTGAATCATGGGGCATTTCTAACTTGACTTCTGAAAAGAAGGGAGATTCTAAATGGTGTTCATTATCTCGGGACCAGAAATAAATGGTGCTGACTAAATAACTTCTATTTTTTTATGGCCTTTCGAGAAACACTGTGAATGGGACTCCCTCTTAAACTAGTGTTTTTATTTTAAGAAGTGATGCGTGTATGCGGTATGATATATGCAACCGAAGATACTCTTCCTCCCACGTGCCCTTAGTTCTACGGCTCACAGAGAACTGTTGGTAGGTTTGTGGCCTTCTAGAGATTCTGGATGAATAATAATATTCTGTGCAAATAATGCACTTTTTCATACTAATTCATTCATACAGTCATTTTAAGGCACTGGGCGGGGGAAACAGTAAATAAAACACACAGAAACCCTACTGTACCTTACATCCCAGTAAGGAATATATACATCATAAGCAAAGTAAATACATGATATGTCAAATAGGGATAAAAGTTAATGGAGAAAAAGCAGGAGAGGGGATGATTGTGATTGTAAACGCAGTGGTTAAGGAAGAGCCAACAGAAACAGTGACACCACCGTAAAGACATGAAGGGAATCCTCCCATTCCACGCTGACTTTCCCTTCGGCAGTGTGCGTTAAAGCTCTCCCCATAACAGAACTGAACAGGTCTACCTCATTCTCTTTCGTGGGTCCATAGTATGCCACTGTTTGCACATAAGAAGGTTCTAGATTAATCCTGTTGTATAATTTGTTAAGATGATCAGTTAGTGGTCATATAAAGATTGGGGGAATGTAGCATCCAACCTGATGAAGTAGAAAGGGACCTCAAGTGCTCAGGTGTAAGAAGCTCTGGATATAAGTTCCAGAGCCACTCACAGCTTCGACCCTCCACCCCCGCCCCCCCGCACCAGTGCTTGTGTTATCCTTGAGTATTGCTGGAATGTCTTTTTTAATGTTCTGGCCTCAGGAGAGGTTCTCCCCTTTCCTGCCTCATCTTAGCCTATGCTACTGTCGACCAGGCACAGGGTGATGTCTAGAAGCTCCTCTAGCTGGGGTTGGTGGGGTAGCCAAGGCAACACCCTGTTTGCAATTTTCCTCAGTGCCAGGCTACCTGGAATCCTTACAGAGTCAAAGGAAATCTTTGACCCTCCAGGTGACAAGCTTTATACATCCTCCACAAATGAAGTAGAAACAAACATTTTAGGGAGCAGGTAACCCTCTGGGCTCTGAAGGCTATCTTCCCCTTTAGGAGAAAGCATGTAAGCTTCCCTAAAACAAAACAAATAAAATCCTTACCTTCCAGTAAAATTTATTAATGTGGATACAGATGTTTAACTCTGGGCCATCTGACTGAACAGATCCCACATTTAATGAAAGATTAATTTATTCATTTAATTATTATCTGAGGCGGGACCTGGATTATGTCAGCACTCAGCCAAGCTCTGTAGGAGGAATAAATATCAGTGCACCATGGCTCCTGCCCTTGTCACCTTCTAGCTTTCAGCAAAGACAGGACAAGTAAAAACCAAACAACACAACATAGCAGGACTGTGGTAAGTGGTGCCAAATGCAATACAACGAGGATTAAAACAAAGGGGAGAACACTATGATCCGAGGCCTCTTGAAGACCCTTCAGAGAGGAATCCAAAGCTAGATACAAAATGGGGAAAGTGGAACAAGGAGACTCTGGGACTGGTTATGTGTGTGCGAACACATGTGAGTGGAAGGGGAGCACAGGCCCAGCTGAGGAGAAGAACAGATGCTGCAAGGGACCGCGCAGTGGCCCTGAAGAGCTTCAGCGCTGAATGTGGGGTGTGCTTGGACGGCAGGCAATGTTGGCTGGGGTGAGACCAGCAGAGGGTCCTAAGGCCCCGACTTCGTTATTAGATGTGGGATAAATACGTTAGTTCCGAAAGAGATCCAAAAAAGCAACATTAGCTTCTTCCTCTGTTTTTGTTTTTTTGTGTGGTGTACAGGAGTGGAGGAGGGTTGTACTCTTTGGTTTTACAACCTCTACTTCTAATTCCAGTAATTTTTAAAACCCACTTCATACTTCTCAAAATAAGATATGCCTATAGTTTAAAAAAGTATAAGGCCTGTACTATAAGGCCTATAATTAAAAACAACCATCCCGTCTGTCACCTGTCCCCCCAACCCCTTCCTGCTCCTCGGAGGAGATCGTGTTTTTGGTTTGCTTTATTATGAAAGAGAGTTATTTGCCAGAGTGAGCTCATTACACAGGTAAGTCTTTGGCCCCACACAGTTAGTTACTCTCAGTTTGATAAATCTATGTTTTATCCAGAAGAGAGAGACTAACTGGTAACCAACCCATCCCTCCCCATAAAGAGAACGAATCCTGCCATGGAAGAGAAAACTACTTTCAACTTCCAAATTTAAGTAATGTGTACATACTGCTATTTCTCAAGTTACCGTTTTTAGAGATTACCTTCTGTCTCCCTAGTAGACAAAGAGAAATTTAGCAGCCCTGTACCATCACCACCTCCCAGCAAGCTTCCTCCCGTATCTCCCCAGTACGTTAAAGTAGCGATTTGGGGTTGAATCAAAACTCTGTGTTTAGATTGTTATGACTGTATAATAATTGTTTACTATTGAGCCACATAGTGAAAGAAAGTGTAAGAAAACACTTCCTAGCTTGTGCAATATTTAGCTTTTCTGGTGGCCCCTCCCTTTTTGTCTAATACTAATTGCTCCTGCACTTTTTAAAGTTTAAACTTTTTAACTACAAAAGCCCTATTAAAACCATTTTTTCTTTATGTGATCAACAGCATCAGTTAATCTGTCACTTCTGTTCTTCCCTCGAGGATCCTCCCACTGAGTTGTCTGGTCTAGTGGTTTCCCAGGCCAGCTGCCCACCTGTTGTCCTGGGGCTTCTTTTTAACACCATCTTGCGAAATCCCTGCGCCTCTCGCCTGTGTTGGGTCCCCCGTTTCCTGGATCCCATGGCTTCCTCTTTCTTGGTTTACATCCTCATTTTTGTAGAGCACATTCTCTAGTAGCTTCCTGAGAAAAGGTACATGGGAGGTAAATTTGTTGAGACCTTCCTTGAGCGTCTGAAAACGTCTTAATTCTACACTCAACACTTGCTACTTAAGCTTTCATTGAATCCTAAGTAAAATCATCTGCTTAAGCATTGTGAGGGCTGAATTGTCTTTGGGCGCTTGAGGAGCCTGGTGTTATTGGCATTCCTGATCTTTTGTATATGACCTATTTTTCTGGAAGGTTTTGGAATCTTCTTTGTAATCCCTGGTATTCTGAAACCTCATATTAAAGGATCTCAGTGAGGATCTTTTCTTATCCATTGTTCTGGACCCTTCAAACGTGGATATGCCTATTGCTTCATTTTGAAATTTTTCTTGTATTATTTTTTGATACATTTCTCCTCACCATTTTTTTTTTTTCCTGTTTTCTTTTTCTGGAACTCCTATGGTAAGATGCTGAATCTCATGGACTCATCCACTGCATTTCTTACCTTCTTTTCCCTCTTGTCCACCTTTGCCCTGTTAATCTACTTTCTAGAAAGTTTACTTGACTTTATCTTCTATACCTCTGGATAATTTTTTTTTTTTTTTTACTCTAAGTTTAATTTCCAGGAGCTCTTATCTTCAGATTATTCTTTTAAAAAATAGGATGCCCTTTTTATTTTGTAGATCTAATACTGTCTTCTAATCTTTCTGAAGATATTTAGGTTCTTTAAAGTTTTTCTTCTACTTCTGAGTTATCTATATTTTCACTGAGCAAACCCCCCAAATTCCCTGTTTTGATCTCTATATTTTATTCTGTATTTTATGTTGGGGCTTAAACTCACTGGTGACTCTCTCACTATTCATTTATATTTCAGATACAAACACACACACACACACACACATGCACTTTGGAACAGTGAGTCTTTACAAGACTAAGTGGAAGCCCTGCATGGGTGCAGGGCATTTTTATTACTTGGCAAGCATCCTTGTGGGGTAACTGGGTAGGGAATCCAGCCATTTTGATGGGAATTCCAAACACCAGTCAGGTCATTTCTTTGAGTTGTTCAGTTTCTCTAGATGAGCATCCTTTAAACTCTTATCTAAAGAGCTGGTCCCCAGGACTAGCTGCTCTGGAGCTCTGCTATGAAATAGTCCAAGAGGGTCGAACTTGTTCCCTGTGGAGTTTAGTACCCGTGGCTTTACCTCTCCAGTCTGGGCTGCATTTCCTTGAGTCCAGAGCAGCTCTGAGTCACTTTAGCTGGAGACTGTGCCTCAAGCATCCAGCACGGATGGAGAACTGTTAGGGATGATGTGATGCAGGGAGAGGACTAATGCTCACACCCTTCCAAGCTTCCCCAGGGTCCTGCAGAATGAATTTGCAGGCTTTTCCCAGGCTAGCTCAGCTCCTCCTCCTCCATCAAGGTGCCATCTTCCCCAAATGTGCTGACATCTCCTACTTGGCAGCTTCTCCTCCTTGGCTTGGTCTCTCTTGCTCTCATTCTCCTTTTATCTTTTTTGTAGATTTTTGACCCTTTACTACAATTTCAGGGAGATTTTGGGATAAGAAGATGTGAATACGTTGTCTTCAATCTGACAGAACACAGGTTTCCAGTCTTATAAATTTTTCCTGGGTTTTATGTACTTATTATGCATTCTACTCTGGTCTAGTTTGTTTATCCAGAGAATTTCAGGTTACCCCTAATCAAGGACTAACTACCTGAAACCTATTTTCAGGGAGGATGTTGCCCAAATCAGTTTAATTATCCATTATTTTCAAGGTAGAGTTATGCAAAATGAGTTGAACTCCTCTAAGAATTTAGCTTTATAGTGTCTCATTGTTATCTTGAATCCAGAAGTTTGGACCCATAATCAACTTGAGGCAGATGCCACGTCAATTTCTTAGTACACGGGAAGGAAGGAAAGAAGGGAGGGAGGGAGGAAGGGAGGGTTGAGAAGGTGAGCTGGGGGGACAGAGTGGGGAAGGAAATAAAAGAAACAGACATCAAGAAAAGGATTTTAAAAAATCCTGAGATGACTGGCCCAAATAACTATTTTAAGAAAACCTGTGTAAGTTTATTAAACAAGAGAAAAGACTGCAGAAAGTCATCTGACTTTAAGATAACTCTAAACAATGCTCACTCACATGGAAGGCATTCAAATAATGAAATCACTAAGTGTTTAGGGAGAAACTCCATCCATTCATTCATTCAGGAACATGAACCCAAAATTCATATAAAAAACACCATTATCCAGCAAAAACAATCCAGATAAGAAAGTGTCACAATTACATGCTCAGATTATCTTCCAGTTATGTTCCTGTCCTTTTACTGCCCCCAAAACTATCTATGTTTGGTTTCAGAATTAATTCATGTATGTATGCTCTAATGTATATTATATATATTCCTTACCCCGTTCCCAAAATAAATTTAGGTCAGATTACTGGCTATCATTTTAATATGTTTTTATTTTTCCCGAGTATATTTCTTACAAATTTGTCTACCTGAAATTATGTAATTCTCTCTATACTATGCCATAACTCAATTATGGGCCAATAAATTTTAAAAAGTAAGTATGTTGTCCACAACAATGCTTCTAAAGCAGCTGTGATCATATCTTTGTGCTTGATAAGATGAAAGACTTTGTGGTCAGACTGACCTTGTTTTAAATCCTAACTCTTCCAACATACTGAATGCATGATCTTCAAAAAGCTCAAAATCTCCTTAACAGGAAAACAGACATAATATTATCTATTTTGCAGGCTTTTATGAGGATCAAATAACATAATACATATAAAGAGCCTGACATATTCTACGTGCCCAATAAATAAAAGCTATTAAAATCAGAGCATAAGAAGAAACCTTTAACTCTCTAGAAGTACATCTTTTCTAAGTGAACAGTTTTCACTTCTGTTCTTAGGCATCACATCACTGGTAAGCTGGTCCATTAGAAGGAACATGTGAGTTACTTAGGAGTGATGGGGATAAGTTCCATAGGCAATTAGGGAAAGCAATATGGGGGTGGCAGGGACCGTGGAAAAAAATTGAAGATAATATTTGACTCTGGATCAGTTTTTTAACCTTTTGGGGACACTATTAACAGCAAAATTGGAAGGCTAGATGAAGCTCCTTCAGATATTAAAGAGAAAGAGTTCTACAGTTAGGTAATTTTGGAATATGTGTTCATCTCCCCCATTCCAGGGACCAGTTTGGATTTGTTTAACCTGGCGTATCACAAACTTATTTGCTTACAAATCATCCCCACTTTTTTTTTTTTTCAGGTACTACTTATTAACATATTTTGGAAAGGATGATGAGTTGACCTGCAGCTTCTCATTCTATAATGTTTCTCTGAGTCTTATGGCCTCAGTTAAATGGTCTAGATAAGGAAAAAAAAGGAAAATATAATGTGTCAGAGGTTTTATTTATTGATTTCTCCTACAGCAGCGTTTAACTTTTATGGGAGAAAGTCTATCATGGTTTCAAGGAAATTTCTAAGTATAGGTTAACATCTCCTCCACATGGTACCATCAGTATCTCTGATCACCAACACATTGAATGAACTGCTGCCAATTTGGTGGATTTGATTTGGTGAAGAAGAGAGTCAGATTACTAAGACACATCTGGCAATTTTGGCAATCAGTGAATGAAATGAATCAGCAAGGTAGTGATCGGACTGGCTGCTCAGTGATCAGCAGGACCTGGATGGAAAATCTCAGGATAAATTAATCCTGAGGCTGCTGGACTACACCGTGAAAACAGAAGATTCAAATGAGCATTTCACGGGCATAATTTTTAATGCTACAATTACAAGTTGAACTGCTAAAACGATTTGTCAACTAAAACAATTTCACTTCTCCTATCAACCTACCAGCATTTACTTTGATCTGAAAGGAAAGGGCTGTGCTGTATGTTGCTGGCAATAAAAGGATATACAGCAGGAAAGAGGCCAAAGAACCTACCAAAAGAGTATCCAAGAGCCAGAAGCTGTGTCAGGAACTTTCCATGTAGCCTTCAATAAGTCTTTGTTTTCTTACTGGTAAAAATTACTATCCTCAAGGAGCTTATAGCTAAGTTGATTATATTTACCAATTTGGGATTTTCATTTAATGTTTCTTACATTACAAAATCATTCTTAATTTATCTACATAGCAGAGATAAAAGTGAATGAATATGTTGATGTTCTTTAATTAATTACATGAAATAAACCCCCCTCCTTCATCTTAATTGCAGGAGTTCCAACACAACCTGTTGCTATGTTTTCTCTTTTTTCTCTTGATGTGTCTCTTTCCCCTCAAGGCTGCTAAGGTTTTAAAGTGTTCTAATTATTTCTATCTTTTCATTAAATACTCTGCCTCAAAAGCATACTTTTCCTCCTCCTTAAAAGGAAATTTATCAAAAAAACAACATTGTTGAATCCAAAGTATAAGTGTGTTGGTAGTAGGGTAGCCCAATCATCCTAGTTTGTCCCGGACAGATAGGTGTCCCATGTGTTGGGCCTTCCAGGCTAAAACTGAGACAGTCTTCTGGCAAACAGTGACAGTGGGTCACCTTGGTTTTGTGGCCCGAGTGAGAGGACCGGACTCTTACACCAGAAAGTTGTAATTTTAATCTCCCTATTAGAAGTTCTCTTCTTTCATTGCCAAACAGCTGTAGAAAGCAATCAGACACCAGAAGGATGAATGAATTTAATGACCTTTAAGTTTCCTTTACACCGGTGGTTCTCAATCCTGGCTCCTTTCTAGATCATCTGGTTAAGTTTTTTAAAATGATGCTATTCCCTGATTGGGTCTGAAGGTGAGTCCCAATCATTAGAATATATATTTGATATTCCCCAGTTCATTCTAAGGTTACCATGGGCTAAAAAACACTACTTTGCATACATTCTGGGATTCAAACTACAGATCTAATAAGAGCCACTCAGAGCCAGGAGAAATCTACTTTATGGGCACTGACTTTTTAAACATTACATGTAAGTTTCCATATCACATCTTAAACACGTGAATGTTTAAGAACTGACTGTACATTTATTTATCTAAGGATCAGCATATATAAGTTTCTGTCTTTTCATGTTTTCATTCTGACCATCAAACACCACCATCTACTGCCTTTGTGTGTGTGTATTGGGCACTGTGGGGCCACAAAGGTTTAAAACTCAAAACTCAAGCTGCCTTCAGGGAGCTCACCATGTAACACATGAAAGGTGACTAAACAATGGAGTCACCAACCACAAGAGGAGATCAAAGAGGAAATGGCTGTGCCCAGAGACGGTTGGGAAATCTGCACAGGGTGGTAGGGTGGTAGGTAGGGTTTAAACAAGGCCTTGAAGACTGGGTGGAATTTCAATTAGAACCAGGAAAGGCAACCCCAGAAGGGAGAAAAACACTTTTGGGGTAGGTAAGAAGCAAATATAAATATAATAGGGGTGCCTGGGTGGTTTAGTGGGTTAAAGTCTCTGCCTTCAGCTCAGGTCATGATCCCAGAGTCCAGGGATTGAGCCCCACATCGGGCTCTCTGCTCAGCAGGGAGTCTGCTTCTCCCTCTCTCTCTTTGCCTGTTGCTCTGCCTTCTTGTGATCTCTGTATGTCAAATAAATAAATAAAATCTTAAAGAAATATAATAAAAATAAAATAAAGTAATGTAAATATATATACACATTCTACACAATGGAAACCATATCTAGGGAGACAAGTAACTCAGTATAAGGCCAACCGCTGAACAAGGGGGTCATAATCACCCAATCATTTTTTTGGTGATGATCACCCCATGACACTGAAAATGAGAACTGGACTGGTGGATGAAAGAGCTGGTTTAAGACAGGCATAAAGTCAAGCTTGGGGACCAAGCCACTGAACGGCAGTGGCAAAAGTCTCTTCCCTCTCTAGTGCTAGGCCCACTGAAGAGACCTCATCACCCAGACATCAAGTCAAATGCTCCAGCAGTTGTGGCCAAACTCTTTGAGGTTCCACCCTATCTAATCAAGTGGTTATTTAACGTTGAAGGACTACAGTTACAATAGAACTTGTGAAAAAGTTACACATTAGTTGTCACGTTATGTGATGATTATCAAGCATTGATTTTCAATTACTTTTATAATGCAATGGCCTTTCCTCTGATTTCAGAATTAAGCACTACTATTCCATTTGTCTTTGCCTCCTAAAAGAGTTAATTTTCCTATTTATTCCAATATCTGGTCTTCATGCAAGATATGAACTAAATGTCAATGAATGATCTGGGTATGCATCATCTCAGGAAGTCAGTGGGCAAAATTAACATTTAGAAGTAGGCACCACTGGTTATTTCACACATTATTAACTTATATTACAATTCAAATAAGCTTACAGCTGGCAAAAAAAAAAATCTCTTCTGTAAAGTGATCTCAAACATAATAGGCTTAATCAGAGATAAATTAAATTAGGCAGCCATGCATACTACAGCATATTAATTCTGAGTAGTTATTAAATACATTTTCTGTTATCAGTGGCGTGAACAACATTATATGCAAACATTCTTCAAGAGGGTAGAAACTAAAGTTTATGTCTGGGATGCTATGTGCCTGACATTTTCCTATGCCTTCTTACACTTTTAAATAATCTTCTCTGCTAATAGGGGCGCTAGGTTTGGTTCCCATAAACCAGTCAACTTTACTCCCAATTAAGCAAAAGAACAGCAAACAAAACTGCCCAGGGGGAGGGGTGGGCTTTTCCAAAGGGAACTTTCCTACCTTTCTATGGCATTTTTTTTTTTTTTTTAATTAAAGAAGGCATTAGTGAAACATAGCTCAGGTAAAACCATCCAAAGTATAAGGCAGTGAATATTCATTATGTGAAAAACTGATGCATCTCACTCTGTGTTTTGGGTCACCTGTGTTGCCTGAGAATATCCAAAGAAGGAAATTATTAAGGTGCAAAGTTATTTTGTAAAGAATATCCTACCATGCTCTCTTTCCTTAAATGGTAGTAATCTGGGGTGCCTGGGTGGCTTAGTGGGTTAAAGCCTCTGCCTTCGGCTCAGGTCATGATCCCAGGGTCCTGGGATCAAGGCCCGCATCAGGCTCTCTGCTCAGCAGGGAGCCTGCTTCCTCCTCTCTCTCTGCCTGCCTCTCTGCCTACTTCTGATCTCTGTCAAATAAATAAATAAAATCTTTTTAAAAAAAATGGTAGTAATCTAAGCCATCAACTAGCACTTGGATTCTCTAAGCTAGCATACAGTGCTTCTGTGAAAGAAAGTAGATACACCGAAGCCTATATATACACACGTGCACATGCACCCTCTTCCTTGATTGACTTCTGCCATATTATCTTGCTCTTTTATTAATCAATCAGGCCCTTTAGTTTCTGTATCCAGAAGCAATGCAAGTAACTAGGTGTGACCACCCTCCCACCCCTAAGTTGGAGAAAAGCATTTGACACTTTTTGCACTTTGCACATTTAAAACTCAATGTAAGGTGACAAGAACATTAAGCTGCCCAGTAAGCAAAATGTGAGACTAATCACTATCTGTTCTTGTCCGTGGGTACAATAATCGGCAAATTAAAGTGCCCGAGAATAGTTGGCCCACCTGCATCAAAAAGCATCACTTTGAAACGGCTAATGAAGATGAATGCACCCACCAGCTTTACTGACAAGTCCTCCAAACACCAGCGGACTGAAAAAGCAACATTACAGCCCCCATCTAATTGACTGTAAAGAATGCAACATGTAGACTTTTTGTTATTTAAAGGGGTAAAATCCAACCCCCTTCAGTATGTTTTCTAGACATACTGGTGGAATTAAGTCTAGTACTTATCCCCCAAGACCCAATGCTTTTCTTTTTATCCTAGAAGACTAGGACACTAGTCTTCTGATAAAAGTATTTTATCCTAGAAGACTAGTAGGCAATCAATTCACCTACTAGAATGTTGAGTTTGTAGCTTTAGAACAGCCAGATTCAAATAAATATAAATGCCACCAAAAAAGGACATAACTTAGTTTTAGTAACCTTGCTACTGTCCGTTCATCCACCCATCCATTTATCCATTTACTTGACATGTACTTAATACCTGCTCTGTCCTAGGTATGTCTTGATATTTGGCACAAAAAGATGAATGACATCTCCTTAGGGGGCTTGCCAACCCCCAAAGGAAGGCTGCCTGCATACAAACAGCAAAGAGGGATGATAAGTTATCATGGAAATACTGCCAGAGCACCTCCCTGCCCTTAGAGACTTTGGAGAGGAGACTCTTGAGCTAAATTCTTGGATATCTAGGCATAAAATGGAGAGTTTTTGAGGCTGAACAAACTTGAGAAAAATCTTCTAAGCTGAAAGAACAGCATGGGAAAATCAACACAAAGGTCATGGTCTGCTTGAAGGAAAGAAATTGCCTTCAGAATATATGATGGAAATAAATACAGGAGGCAGGAGATCAACAGATGATGAAGAGAGAGGGAGGCAAGGGCGAGGATATAAAGGGCACTGGAAGGCATGTCAAGGGGTTTGAGTTTAATTCTATAGGTGGTTGTTTGCAAAATCCGGGCCAGATAACCCTTGAGCCCTAGGGAGGGAGGGAGGTGGGACAAGGACGGAGTGGAGGGAGGGGGAGGCAAGGGAGTCAGGACTCTAGGTCCTGCAACTCTACCTGAAGCACAGTAGCTTGGCGAGTATCTCTCTTATACTGGGCCTTCTTAATTTTTAAATAGCTCTTAAAATTTGAACTAGTTTTACAGAAAAGTTGCCAAGATAGTACAGAGAGTTCCCATAAATGCTTCACCGAGTTTCCCCTAACATTAACCTTTTATGTTATATTAACCTTTTATGCACATTTGTCGTAATCAAGAAACCAATACCAGTACACTGCTATTAGCTCAACTCCAGCTTTCGTTCCTATCCCACCAGGATTTCTGCTAATGCACCTTCTCTGTTCCAGCATCCAGTCCAAGATACCACATTGTGTTTCATCCTAACAGTTTCTCAGTTTTTCCTTGTTACTCATGACCCTGACAGTTTTGAGAAATATTAGCCAGTTTTTTAGAGGAAGTCCTTCACTTTGGTTTTGTCTACTGTTTTCCATATGACCAGACTACGTTTATGGGTTTAGGGAGGAATACTGCAGAGATAAGGTACATTTTTTCATCAGGTCACAGCAGGAGCTATATGATATCAACAAGACTTACCACTTGTGATGATAACCTTGATCACTAGTGTTTACCAGTATTCTCCTCTGGAAAGTTACTCTTCCTCTTCTTCACAAATTCTCTTATTGGGAGTCAGTCATTAAGTTCCATTCCTACTGGAGGATGAGAGTAAACTTTACTTGCTGGAGGAAGCCATATCTGCCTTTGCTAGGTGGAATTATTTTATAAGGAAGATTTGTCCCTTCCATTCCAGTTATTAATTTATTCAATCAGTTATTTATATGGATAAACTCATATATATTCATCTTATACTTTCAACTGTAATCCAATACCATGTTATCTATTTTGTTGCTCAAATTATTCGAGCCTTGGTCACTGGGAACTTTTTTAGGTTGGCTTTTATGTCCCTTTTGACATGCCCCCATTCTTCTGGTTCTTGAGTGCCTTACTGCTTTGGGGAATAACAAATGATCCAAGTTTACATTGTATTTTTCCAACCTTAGCCCTAGAACCAGCCACTTCTCCAAATATTCCTAGTTCCTTTTATTGGGGCATGATGTTTAGAAACCAGTATTTGGGTGCTGGTGTTTTAGCTGCCATGGGGGTTGCACTGCCCCCAGGGCCTGTCAGCAGGAAGAGCTAGGGAAGGTACGGAGATATTCAAGCCCAGGTATACACACATAACCACAATTGTTCCTATACCTGTCCGTTGATATATATATATATATATATATATATATATATATATATTGTTTTTTTTTTTTTACATGTTCCTAGGTGACATGTCCAACTCTAATCCAGTACTAAGGTTTTCATTCCGGCCTCCCCTCCTTGCTTATCTGCAAATGCTGCAGCAGGGAGAAAACTGGCTCTTACTATCCATTTACTGTTTTGTTCAACTCCAGGATTTGAACCTGAAAACAGATTTCTACTACTTTAAAATAAGAAGAAGAGCCTGAAAACAGATACTGTTAGAGAAGGTCATTAGATTATTTAATGTATAAAGGTATCATAATTATATTTGTATTTTTAGAAATGTTACCCTAAAATGAGTGAGAGATGGCTCAAAGGGGCTGGGCTGAGCTGTGAGGCAAGGATGCTGTGATTTTCCACATGGAGGGTAAGGACCTGCCATAGCTATGGAAATACAGAAGAAAGAATCGACTTGAGAGAGATTTTAGAAGATTAATGCATTGAAGTGATTAGATGTGGAAAGTGAGAGAGATAAGTCAGAGATGAATGTGGATTAAATAATGGGGGTATCCAATGTGCTTTTATCTGAGTTAGACAAGACACAAGAAAGAGAGTTCAAGAAGGAAATAACTCAGTCTGGGGACTTTTAAGTGGAATATCCATGCAGACATGCTTCAAAGGATTGCTGGAATGAGGTTCGGATTTCAGGAGAGTTGTCTAAGCTGTAGAAGTGAATTTCAGGGTCTTTGGCCCAAAAGGGAAGATGGAAAACCTTGGGACTGGATGAAAAGGCCAGAAATGTATGAAGAATAAAGCACAGACCAGGGCAACAGCCTATCATGACAGATACATGCTGAATTCTAATACAAATCATAGAAAATGGAAAGGATTTTGAATTAGATAGTATATAGTGCTAAAGAAATGTATAGCCTTATTTTCTTTCTTTTAAACATAATCACTGTAACTGTTTTCACCAAATCATTTCATGGTTCTTCTAGGCACATAGGAAGACTGTAATTCCCAGTAGTCCTTGCATTTAAGTGTAAAGGTAACTAGTTCTAGACAAAGGAATGTGGATTGCCACATGCAGCCTGAGCCCTGAAAAATCTTCTGTGGGATACTGTACTTCATTGTCTAGCCCAGTGTCTATTTCATTGATAATCAGGTATAAGACAAAGTGAAAGATTCAAGAATAAAAGAGAAAAACTGTATGAGTCACTTAATGGATAAAGAAGAAACCTTTGAGAAAATTAAACATCCATTTATAATAAAATAATAACCAACTAGGAATGGAAAAGAACTTTTCCAATCTGATAAAAAGCATCTCTGAAAATCCTATGGCTAAAATCTTATTCAATTTTTAATACAATAAAAGAGTCCTCAGGAAATCAGGAGCAAGGCAAGGATACCCAATCTCACCACTTCTTTCCCAGGAGGTTTGAACCACTACAATAAAGTAAGAAAAAGAAATAGAAGATAAACAGTGGAAAGAAACAAAACTGTCCCTATGTGCATAGTTTATATTTAAAAATCCTATGAAATCTACCAAACAATAATTATAGCTGGTAAATAAGCTTATAAAATCGGCACAGTTTTATTTTTATACTGAGATATAATTCACATACCATATATTTAATCCTTTTTAAGTGTACAGTTCAATAGTTCTATGTATATTTACAAGATTGTGCACCTATTTATTATCTTTTTTTTTTTTTTAAAGATTTTATTTATTTATTTGAGAGAGACAGTGAGAGAGAGCATGAGCGAGGAGAAGGTCAGAGAGCGAAGCAGACTCCCCATGGAGCTGGGAGCCTGATGTGGGACTCGATCCCGGGACTCCAGGATCACGCCCTGAGCCGAAGGCAGTCGTCCAACCAACCGCGCCACCCAGGCGTCCCCTATTTATTATCTTTATTTAATTTCAGAATATTTTATCATCTGAAAAAGAAACCTGTACCATTAGCACTCACTCTCCATTCCCCCAAGTCCCTGGTAACCACTAGTCTACTTTCTGTCTCCATGGGGTTGCCTTGTCTGAACACTCCACATTAATGGAATTAGACAACATCATGTCTTTTTTGTCTGACTTCTTTCCCTTGGCATTCTGTTCACAAGTTTCATCCACATTGTAGCATTTATCTGTATCTCATTCCCTTTTTTGGCTGAATAATATTCTGTTGTGTGTATATGCCACATTTTGTTGATCTATTCATTAGCTGTTTGGGTTTTCTATACTTTCAGCTATTAGGAATAATATTGTGATGAACATTTGTATTTGAGTTTTTTGTGTGAATGTATATATATAGATATGTATTTTTAAAGATTTTATTTATTTGCCAGAGAGAGGGCACAGGAGAGAGAGTATAAGGAGGGAAAGTGGCAGGCAAAAGGAGAAGCAGGCTCCCTGTTAAGCAAAGAGCCAGAAGATCCCAGGACTCTGGGGTCATGACCTGAACTGAAGGCAGATGCTTAACTGACTGAACCACCCAGGTGTCCCAGTGTGAACATATATTCTCAGTTCTCTTGGTTTTATAACTGAGAGTACAATTTCAAGGTCAAATGGTAATTCTATGAATAACTTTTTGAGGAAATGCCAAACTCTGTTCCAAAGTGGTTACAGTATTTCACATTCCCACCGAA
Organism: Neogale vison; assembly: GCF_020171115.1. Taxonomy (NCBI): domain Eukaryota; kingdom Metazoa; phylum Chordata; class Mammalia; order Carnivora; family Mustelidae; genus Neogale; species Neogale vison. The sequence continues at coordinate 112,378,383 of NC_058095.1, read as the reverse complement.
AGGAATAATGGTTCAAAATCTCTACCCCCTCACCAACAGTCACTATCATCAGTTTTTTTTTTAAATTATAGTAATCCAAATGGGTATGAAGCAGTATTTTACTGTGGTTTTCATTTATGTTTTCCTTAAAACTAGTGATTATATTTTGTGTTATATTCATACATTTGTAGATTGCCATCTCAACATTAGTCTTCAAGAACATGTGGTGTCTCGCTATTTAGGTCATCTTTTTTTTTTTTGACATTGCTTTTTTAGTGTTCACTGTCCACATATTATGCTTATTTTGCTATACTTATTCCTAAGCATTTAAAAAAAATTTTTGATGCTATTTTAAATGGAACTGTTTTCTTAATTTCATTTTTAGATTGCTCATTGCTGGTGTATAGAAATATAACTGGTTGTAATACACTGATCTATCCTGCAGCCTTTCTGAACTCATTCATTAGCCCCAATGGTTTTGTGTGTGTGTGTGAATTCCTTAGGATTTTGTCTATATAAGACTGTGCCATCTGTATTCAGAGTTTGTTTTATATGTCCCTTTTCAATTCAGATGCCCTTTATTTCTTTTCTTGCCTGCCTTGGCTAAAACCCCCAGTATATTATTTTTTTTAAGATTTTATTTATTTATTTGACAGAAAGAGATCACAAGTAGGCAGAGAGGCAGGCAGAGAGAGAAAGGAGGAAGCAGGCTCCCTGCTGAGCAGAGAGCCCGATGCGGGACTCGATCCCAGGACCCTGAGATCATGACCTGAGCCGAAGGCAGCGGCTTAACCCACTGAGCCACCCAGGCGCCCAACCCCCAGTATATTATTGAATAGAGGTGGCAAGAGAAGATATCCTTGTCTTGTTTCTCATCTTTGGTAGGAAACATTTTCAGTCTTTCACCAATAAGTATGATGTTAGTTGTAGGTTTTTCATAGATATCCTTTATCAGGTTGAGAAGTTTTCTTTATATATCTAGTTTGTTGAATAGTTTTATTATGAAAAGTATGGGTCAAATGTTCTTTCTGGGTCTACTGAGATGATCACATGGTTTTTGCCCTTTTTTTTCTATTAATATGGTATCTTAAATTGATTAACTTTTGGATGTTGTACTAGTCTTGCATTCCTGAGATAAATCCCACTTGCCCATGGTGTATAATTCTCTTCACATGTTGTTTTATTCCTAAATAATATTGGTCTGTAGCTTTCTTATATTTGTTCAATTTTGGAATCAAGATAATACTATAATGATAGTTTTTTTATGTTAGCAGTAAGCAATTAGGAGATAAAAAAATAAAAATTTCACCTGAAGTATTAAAAATACTTAAAATTCTTAGTAATATGAAACAAGGAGCATATAAGAATTTTACACAAAAAACTACCAAATATTGCTGATAAATACTAAAGAAGACCTATCAAAATGGAGAAGGTATATATGCTTACGAATTGTGCTTATGAATTACGCTCATTATTGATGATACTCAAATCTTCCCAAATTGAGATTTAGATTTAATATATTCCCAATCAGAGCCCCACTAAGTTGATTATTGTTAGAAACTGGCAAGCTAATTCTAAAATGTATATAAAATTTCATAACAACTAAGAAAGCTAAACCAATATTGTAAAAGAAGAACAAAGATGGAAGCCATATATATATGTATGTGTGTGTGTGTGTATGTGTATATATATATATATATATGTATATATAATATAGTAAACCTCAAAAATAGAAGTACAAACAACCCAATATAGATATGGGAAAATAATTTAATGGACATTTTATGAAGGAAGATATATGAATGCCCAGTAAGCACATAAAGAAGTTTTTCAGATATGAATCATCAAGAAAAATGCATATTAGATAAGGAAGTACCACTAAAAACCCATCAGAGTGGCTAAAAGTCAAAAGACTGGTAATACCAAATGTTGAGGATCTAGAACAACCAAAACTATCATATACTGTATGTAGGGATGTAAAATGGTGCAACTGCTTTGGACAAAGACCTGTAATTTCTTGTAAAACTGAAAATGCACCTACTATGACTTAAATTCCACTCTTCAATAGCGACCTAATGGAAATGAAAGGCTCCGTTTACAAAAGGACTTGTTCAGGAATGCTCATAATAACTTCATTTATTAAATTCAAACCTGCAAAGAGCAAAGGTGTTCATCTATCAAAGAACGGATCAATGAACCATGGCATATTTATGGAATACAATATCAGTCCCCAGGAAATAGAAATGTACAGCAGAGGAAACAGTCACCAAAACTAAAAGAAACCTACAGAATAGGAGAAGATTTTTGCAAATGTTTTATCAGATGAAGATGGATATCTGAAATCTATAAAGAACTTAACTCAATACCTGAAGAATAACCCAGTCAAGAAATGAGCAGATGACATGAACAGACACTTCTCCAAAGAAGACATATAAATGGCCAACAGACACATGAAAAAATGCTCAACATCACTCAATATCAGGGAAATACAAATCAAAACCACAGTGAGATACCACCTTACATCAGTCAGAATGGCTAAAATTAACCAGTCAAGAAGTGACAGGTGTTGGCGAGGATGCAGAGAAAGGGAAACCCTCCTACGTTGTTGGTGGGAATGCAAGCTGGTGCAGCCACTCTGGAAAACAGTACAGAGGTTCCTCAAAATTTGAAAATAGAGCTACCCTATGACCCGGCAATCACACTACTGGGTATTTACTCCAAAGATACAGATGTAGTGATCTGAAGGGGGACATGTACCTGAATGTTTATAGCAGCAATGTCCACAACAGCTGAACTGTGGAAAGAGTCCAGATGTCTATCGACAGATGAGTAGATAAAGATGTGGTGTGTAGGGGTGCCTGGGTGGCTCAGTGGGTTAAAGGCTCTGCCTTCGGCTCTGGTCATGATCCCAGGGTCCTGGGATCGAGCCCCAAATCGGGCTCTCTGCTCAGCAGGGAGCCTGCTTCCTCCTCTCGCTCTCTCTCTGCCTGCCTCTCTGCCTGCTTGTGATCTCTGTCTGTCAAATAAATAAATAAAATCTTTTTTTTTTATTTTAAAAGATTTTATTTATTTATTTGACAGAGAGAGATCACAAGTAGATGGAGAGGCAGGCAGAGAGAGAAAGGAGGAAGCAGGCTCCCTGCTGAGCAGAGAGCCCGACGCGGGACTCGATCCCAGGACCTTGAGATCATGACCTGAGCCGAAGGCAGCGGCTTAACCCACTCAGCCACCCAGGTGCCCCAATAAATAAAATCTTTAAAAAAAAAAAAAAGATGTGGTGTGTACGTATCTGTGAATAAATACACATACACACAATGGATATTACTCAGCCAAAAAAAAAAATCTTGCCATTTGCAACAATGTGGATGGAACTAGAGGGTATCTAAGTGAAATAAGTAATTAGAGAAAATTATCATATGATTTCACTCATATGTGGAATTTAAGAAACAAAACAGAGGAGCATAGAGAAAGGGAAGGAAAAATAAAACAAGATTTGATCAGAGAGGGAGACAAACCATAAGAAACTCTTAACCATAGGAAGAAAACTGGGGGTTGCTGGAGGGAGGAGGGTGAGGGTATGGGGTAACAGGATCATGGGCATTAAGGAGGGCATGGGATGTAATGAGCACTGGTGTTATATACGACTGATGAATCACTGAACTCTACCTCTGAAGCTAATACACTATATGTTAATTAAGTGAACTTAAATAAAAATTTAAAAATTAGGAAAAAAAAATGCATTGATAAATTCAGGAACAGAGTCATCTCAAAAACATTATATTATTTGAAAGAAACCTGACACAGAAGAATATGCAGTATATGATTCTGGTTACATGAAGTTCTAAAACAGAAGTGATTTACTCTGGATGTGAAGAGGGCTGGGGATTTGCTGGGAAAGGGTATGAGGAAATTTTCTGAGGTGATACAGATTTGAGCACATTTGTCAGAACTTACAGAAATGTATACCTAAGATCTGTGTATTTTATGTAAATATCAATTTTGCCTAAAAAAAGAATTATTAAATAAAACACAAAGTTTGAATTCTTGTAATGGTATATAACCCAAAGTATTTTGGGGGAAAGGGTAGTGATGTCTACAACTTACTTATTAAAATGGGTCCGAAAGTAGGATGGATTCGTAGATGGCTAGAAGGACGGAAGGATAGTGGTGGGTACATGAGTGTTCACTAAACATTTCTTCCTACCTTTTTGTATGGTTAAAGATTTTCATAATAAAATGATGCAAAAGAAAAAAAATTCTTAAAAATGGAGTCTTTCATAATAAATAATAAATGAATTTTAAAAAATCAAAAGGAAAAAAGAAAGCAATCCCAGCCCTGTAAAATACTAACCATGTGAATTTGGCAAACTATTTAATAGTCTAAGTGTAAATTTCCTTATTTATAAAATGTAATGGGATAAATAATACCTCATATAAAGGATTGGTAAAGGACTGGACTTGCTGATATATGTAAAGAACAGTTCCTGAGATAAATAAGCACTGAGTAAATGTTTTAGCAACTATTTTTAGTGAGCGTGGAGTGCCTCTGGCCATAAACCCACAAAAATAAGATGTCTCAAAAACAGAAGAGGAGGACCGTGTTTGCACATTTCGTGAAAGCAGTTGTTATGCTTGTTGCATAGATAAAGTCAGATTCACTGTGATTTTTTCCAATGCATGAATGTCACTTATTAGGACCTCAAAGTGAATGAGTTAGTAGAAAGGAAATACTATATTTTTGAAAACCCATAAAGCGTATTTTTAGAAATGGTATTTCCTTGACTTTCATTCCAGGAAAATGCTAACACACGGCATGAAGCATGCTGGGCCCAGAAAAGCGAGCCTGCCAGATGCCACAGCAATAAATAGAGTGAATCCTTGGAGAGGAAGCATAAAGCAAGAACATGTAGCATTATGTCTCCCAAACCCTTCCCATCTGGTATTTAGCCCACTGAAGTCATGGGGTATTGGGAAATTCACCCTTGTAGGCCACTTTTAATTAATTTTCTTATTTATTTGTTCAGCAAACACTTAAATCACAGCCTACTTTCGGCACCGTTCTACTATGCATCGCCCTCCAGGACCTAACCAAAATGAAGCTGGATAAGGTAATCTTGGGGGGAACAGTTCTAAGTGCAGTAAAAGAAGAAAATAGTACTATTTACACCCTCCTTTTCAGGATTCACTTTAAAAATACGATTTTTAGCATTTTTAATCAATAGATGAAGCAACTGCATGTTTTCCTAAGTGACAGAAATTCTCAGACAGGAAAGAAGGTAGCAGAATTTATGTGGGTTATATCCTACTTTGCTGAGAAGTGTATAAATAAAAATACATTTTTATAAATGATATTTTCTATAGTGCTTATAAACATCATTTTTATAAATGGTTATTGTAAGTGGAAGTGCAATGTCTTCATGTTATATCTTTTACTAAATTGAAATGTAGCAATGTTTCTAATAAGATAACTGACCTCTAGAATGTTAAAAATTGTTTCATCTTATTATTGCTGCTGTTTTGGGGGTTGTCAAATATATATACTTTTGATAATTCCAAGAAACTGTGATTAATGGATTTTTGCCCAGGATTTTAAAACAACAAAAGAAATTCTTTTAAATGAAAGGAAAAGTACATTCCATTCCCTCAACTCATCTTTATTTGGGGATTATACTTTCTCTGCTAAAATTGAAGATGGAATTTCTAACAGTGATGGCATTGTTCAGTAAATAGCACTCCTTTGTGTGTGTGAAACATTTCAAATGAATGGAAATGGTCTCCGACTTTTTAATCTGGAAAACTTTCACCTATAGTATTTATTCAAATCTTGTCCATATTTTCAGGGAAGAATTTAGAAAAATGCCTTTCTCATAAAAATATGTCATTCCCTTGGGTCTATTTAAAAAGGAACTCCCTTTCCTACCTCCAGTTTGCGGGCACACACACCACACAAACCCAACACTATCAATAGAAGCTAAAGATAAAATTAAAGAGACATTGGCAGCATGCCAGATTCTGGGATAAGAGGGAAGAGGAAGCTGGTTGGCAGTCACCTCTCCCAGCTCTTATCTTTTCCTCCCACTTCTCTCTTGGGCTGGGGTGCTGGGATGTCCATACTATATGACCTCTTTCTTGAGTGGAGATGCAAGCTGGGAGTCAAGTGTCCTGTGCTTTAATGTCTTATTATCCTTCCCCTCGAGTGAAACCTTACTGCTGAGGGGAAATAAAATGTTACATTTAAATGAAAACAGTCACTTGGAAATCATCTTTCTGGTTTCCATCACTGATACACCTGTAATTTTAAAACAGCCTTTTAATTTAAACAGTAAAAATTTGTTAGACAAGTATATTAAAGAGATCATACTCAAAATTTACCACTGACTTTAGGCTAATCTACTGTTTTCTAGATTAATACACATTGCTGGGCACCTGGGTGGCTCACTTGGTTAAGCATCTGCCTTTGGGTCAGGTCAGCATCTGCTTGGGGGCTTGGATGGAACCCCCCAGCGGGCTCCCCAGTCAGCAGGGAGCCTGCTTCTCCCTCTACCTCTGCCAGCCCCCACTTGTGCTCTCTCTCAAATAAATAAAATCTTAAAAAAAATTAATACACATTGTTAAGAATGGTAAAAGGCCAAACTTCTGTAATTCCTCTCAGTGTGGATCATCTTAGAATAAAATTATTAGGAAGAAGTTAGTGATTCATGAAGCAGGATAGAGAGGGTTTATGTTGTTCTTGAGCTTTTTACTACTGTATTTACTACTGTATCTACTTGAGAGGTTATAACTATACTGAGATTAAACATCACATAATTCCAACAAGTGTGCTGTCTCTGATTCACCCAGGCTAGGCAGGTTTCCTCATGTTAATTTTGTCTCTCTTACAATCATCCTCAAAATTCTTTGTCCTTCCTTAATTATTTATATCTTTATCTCAAGTAGTAAGAGCACACTTGAAATTTACGAATTTGCTAGGTTCCTAACACTTATTAGTTCTGTTTTCTGCCTAGACTTGTTAAGCTAATTTTGTCTTCAACACATTCAGGAATAATGCATCACTTATCTTTACATTTTGCATAGTTGTTTCTATTTTGAAGAATCCAAATTTAGGCTTCAATTTCCTCAAAATGAACTTGCTGATCAAATTTGAATAAAAAACCAGACTGATTTTTTTTACTCTTTTCCATTCCATTTCAAATGTTAACATACGTTCTCAAATAACATTTGGAAAACTTATAATCCAACATTACAACCAACTGTCTTTCTCCCACAGGGGTGGCCTGGTTATTTCTTTTCTTTAAAAAAAAAAAAAATTCTATGGACTCTGATGTAAAATAAAAGGAAAAGAAATATAAAGGGATGACAGCAGGCCTATTACTACTGGGTATATTTCCTCATTTTCTTCTGAGGCTCCATGGGGCTGGGATTAGAACCCTGCTGTCCCACTCCAGCTCCTGGGAAGATCAGGCCAAAGAGGAAGGGAAGAAGGCTACCAATTTGGTGACAACTGGAGCTGAGTCCCAGTGCAACATGGTGGAGGCAGATAGATGGATAGAGCAGATATCTCATTTTCTAAAGCAAGATCTGCCAAAATGAAGGGTGTACGATTTGCTGGAATTCCACCACACTTATTAACAAATATGCCAAATGAGAATGGGGGTCATCTGCAGATCTATCACTATCATGGGTACTGATACAAACTCATAATTTAATGTTAGAAGATAGCCCTAATGATCTCACACTGGGAATATTTGTACTACCAGAACAATCTTAAAAACAGGTTGAAGATTGAAAGCATTTCCCTGCTCATTCCAGACATACAGCAAAGCCCGAGTATTATGGGGAGGCCCAGCAGAGCAGCTATAGGTAATGTGTGTAGGCATTTCTGACAGAAGCTCTATTTTCTGAAAATGTACACTCAGGTACAAAAGTCAGCTGAAAACTAAACGTGGCCCAAATTTCAACTTAGTAGAACTCCATCAAATACAGAGAAAAATAAAGGTTAAGGGTGGGGGGAAACCCTATGGATTTGACTTTCAGAAAAGACCACAGCATTGCTTGCAAGGGAGAACAAAGGAAATCTCAATTCTTATTAATCTTTTTATATAGAAAATTACATTTGGCAAGTGGTAAGAAAATTTACAGTATAATAATTTCCAGCATCTTGAAGGGACTAAATAATTAAAAAGAGTGAGAATTGAACCCAGGAAAGGTTCCGCAATTCTAGAAATAATTGCTTTACTCTTGAATTTCTCCAAGTTGCATTTTTTTAGTGGTGTCAAATGGGTCAGCCCACTGTCATATACAGAAATATGATTTACCAAAAAAAAAAAAGCTTTAATCCCTTAGAATAACAAAACAAAACCGAATATGAGAGTGCCCCAAACTCTAATACACAGAGATGTTACAATTTTTAGGAAGTAGACACTAGTTTGGCAGGCCAGAAAGATCTGGGAACCCCGAAACTGAGACTTAAATCTAATAACTCTCAAAAATTAATGCTCTCAGTTAACTCTGATCTTTCATTTGTGCTTATACCTCAGTTTTCAATCACAGGAGGTCGAAATGTTGAAGCTAAGTGTTCTGGTAGATGAAAGATGATTACTAGGAAGGCTAAAATACCTCCAAGTCAAATGACCACATAACCTCTACAAATATTTATTACTGTAACCTCTACAACAATTTATTACCCTGTTTATTCATTCAACCATTCGACAAAGATTTATTTGGCACACGCTAGGCAAAACACTCACAAGACAGCCCCAAAATCTACTAAAAAAGTACAAATATGTATTCTTTTGAGGATTTTTGATAGTACCCCTTTTTTGAAAGCACCATACACTAAACAAAAATTTAACCAATCTGGAAATTTTTAACATTATATCTACCTTTTAAAAAAATTCATATGTGGGGAGTCTGGGTGGTTCAGTGGGTTAAGCCTCTGCCTTCAGCTCAGGTCATGATCCCAGAGTCCTGGCGAGTCCCAAATTGGGCTCTCTGCTCAGCAGGGAGCCTGCTTCCCCCTCTCTCTGCCTGTCTCTCTGCCTACTCACGATCTCTCTCTGTCAAATAAATAAAATCTTTAAAAAGAAAAAAAAATTCATATGCATTTTTCTTTTTTTTTTTTTATATGCATTTTTCTAATGTTGTTATGAAACTAAGAGATGAAATGTTTGCTTGCTCCAATGGAAAAGAAATGGCTTCTAGGACTAGGGGCCCCCTGGGATGGTGGAGGATAAAACCCCATGCAAATTTACTTGAAAAACTCTCTCTTGTGGATGCCAACTGAAGGTCAGAATCTGAGGGCTGGAAAGGAATCCCTTCTTCCTTCTTGCATTCTCTCTCTGTCTTTGGTCTATTTCTTCTGTCTTTTCTCACAGTCTGGACACACTTATCCTTGAGTGAGATGGAATGAGTGAAGCCACATTAGAAAATGCCCGTTGGAAAAATCAGGAGGGAAAGAGGAAGGCACATCTACCAGTAACAACAGAGCAAGAAGTAGAAGAGTTTGCTGACAAGAAGGAAGAAAAGGTTTATTTACAGAATTTAAAAAACAAGTATTTCCCAAGGGCCTATTCCAGTGGCAGGCGGGATACAGCCATACCACGTACGAAACCCTATGTCCTCTGTGAACAATAAAAGATTAAAAAAAAAGAAGAAGAAGCCTGGTAAATGCTCTGTTATGAGACAGTAGATAGGCTTTATTTGGGAGACTAAACAATAATTAACTACTAAGAATGAGCCAGATGTCACATAGTTTTAAAAAGTGTTGAGAAAAAAAAAGTGTTGAGTTAAAACAAGTTGCAAAGGTACAAATTCAGTATGATCTTCCCCATTTAAAAATAATATTCCAATATATACATGGACAGACTTATATTAGTTATGGATATATATCTATATGTCAACATCTATACCTCCATAACCAGTATATATAATATGATATAACACAATATAAATGGAACAATAGACAACAATTTTATTAGTGTTAATATTACCTCTGGGCAATGGATGAATAGGAAGGATGGTGATTTTTTTTTTTAGCTTAAAAAAAAAAAAGAAATCCAAAGCAAATATAATAATGTAAATATATTAAAATATGGGGATGGATATATAGGCTTTTAAATTTTTCCATAGGTTTAAACTACTTCATAATAAAAAATGTATTTTAAAAAATTTTGTGGTTTAAAAGAAAGATGCGGTAAAAATTTAGGCAATTAGAACAAACTATTCTTGTAAGTCCAATTTTCTTACTTTTGAGCCTGGAATATACAAGGCTGATTATTTTCCATCTTTAGCAAGAGGAACAATGGAGAGTTAATGTAGAAGAAAAGACTGTCCTTGATATGATAAGTCAGTGGCACTTTTGGAAAATGAATGGTAATTTCCAGATGGAAGTGAATTATCTGAACATAATTATATTGAATCCTCTAGGTTTAAAAGAGTGTTTCAATCATATACTATCCATGTAAGTCACTCTTTTCTTCCTTATGGGGTGTGAATGTGAGGTTTAAGGGATGGATACCACATTTTCACTGCTGCTAAAAATGTATAATTAGAGTCTGGATTTGAGAATAGCAATTTAAACATTTAAAGTATTGATTAGTTTTCAAGACCATACTCAACTTTTTTTTTTTTTAAAAACCCCTCATGAATTCTGCCTGTTCTTTCAAAATTACCATTAAGCATTTTCCTAATGTAATTCCAAGGAGATCACTGGGTCTGAGGTACTCTAGCAGGAAGGAAACTTAAAAACATTTTATTAACTTTGGATCATTTGCAATTCTTAGAATTAATAGCAAAGAGCCAGAGAGTTTTTTGTTTTTGTTTTTGTTTTTTTTACATCATAATGGCAAATAAGCCTGAAATGTTTCACTAGTGAGGTGAGAGTCATGAGATATATTGCTAAATATGAGGGGTGAAAATATATCACAGACACAAGTGGTATTACTCAGTACATATTTTTCTGAAAAAGTAGTCTCCATGCATGAGGATTAGATATATACCCACAATAAGAGGGCATATTGACCTATAATTTTCAATATTACATCCTTGTATTTTTTATTATATGCTATTTTTCAGCTAGCAGAGGAACATGGTCTCATAAAGCTAATATTTATTCTTCCATGTTTATACAGCTAGTAGTGCATTTCAGGAAATGAGAAACTCTGAGAAGTCAAATTTAACTTGGTGTCTTGTGCACAACAGAAGACAGAACAGGAAAATCACCATGTTTAAAGAAGCTGGCTGAGGAACTCAGTCATAAAGCTTTCAATAATTAAATAACATAAGATAAGGGAAGCCTTTGATGCTATTATTTCACTCTTCAGACATGTCTGCATTTTTGGATATGATAAATCTTCTCATGCTGGATTCCTCAGTTTACTAGAAAACAGAGTCATCTAGTCCAGTCTATTTTCATAAACTCTGTACTTAACATGTGTATTTTGTAAGAAGGTAAGGCAGATATTAAGTATAATCTATTACAACAACTCAGATACTCCTACTTAGAATTGTATCTGTAAGTCATGAACACATCTCATTTTGTTCATAAGTAACTTCTGTACTAGGGAATTATATGATTTCTTACGTCAATTTAAAAAAAATTCATAGTGAATGAGATTTTATTTTTCTATGAAAAGGTACCTATATTATGGTAAATGTCTCAGGAAAGCAGAGCCATTTTAAAAAACATTTCAGAGAGAGAGGGAGAGAGGTTTACATATTACATATTACAATATATTTCTAGGATGAGCTTTTTTGAAAAAGATTTCCTATTTTAGAGAGAGCACATATGCACGTGAGAGTAAAGGGGGGGGCAGAAGGAGGGGGAGAGAGAGAATCTCAAGCAGACTCCCTGCTAAGTGCAGTGGCCAAAGAGGGGCTTGATTTCCCGATCCCGAGATCTTGACCTGAGCTGAAATCAGGAGTCTGACGCTTAACCGACAGAGCTACCCAGTAGCCCCAAGAAATCAGAGCCTTAACAGACCGTTTGGGGGAGAAATTTCCCGAAGCTCAATTGTTTCTACATTCTTTCAATTTACAAGTTTCCTTGGGACCTTGGAAGGATCCAGAAAGATAAAAGGCATCAAGTCATTTCCCCATTCTCTGCTTGAAGCATGGAGTAGGAGTCATCAATAAGCAAGTGAGGGAGAAAGGAGAAATGCTGACAGAGGGTAGGTGAGGCAAGGGATACTGGACTGCAGGGAGGGAGAGTTTCAGCTTCCGTAAGAGCCCTTTAACCTCCCCAGAAACTGATCCTGGAACTTCTGGGGGAGCCCGTGACATGGAGTAGGAAGTTGAAACTAGGGTACGCAGTGAAAAGCAAGGGAAGAAGTATTCCTTTGTTAATTACTTAACCTTTCTCAAGTCTCCACTCAGATGTCAGCTTTTCTACTTTTTTCTCTCTCGGTGACTGAACTAACACCTCTGCAACATCAACCTCACTATTTCCTCTGGGGTCTAGGTCCTGTCTTTTCTTTAAATCCTCAGAGCTGTCGTCTCTTTGCTATTCTCCTGCACTGAGTTCTGGTACTATCTTTCCCATAGCCATGTTCCCACATCAAACAACACTGATGTCGTTTAAACACTAAACCAGAAATTCTAGTTTATACATGCATGTCACTGTTTCTGGAGAGCTGAGAAATAAATGTAAGCCCAGAATAGAAGTATGATGGAGTGGGCAGAGAATGGTACCCAGTGTTAAAAACTGGGGTTTAGGTCCAGCCCCACCCTTTGCTCAACTCTGCCAGTGTCAGTCAGCATCTTCAATCCTAAGTGAGGAGTTTGTGGTCTGGGCAGTCCTGGTCCTCTGCAGCCAGATGGGAAGAAGGTCAGAAACTGGTTATCTACTGCAATGACTGGAGGCTGAGGGAGCTAACTACTCTAATGGAAACCAGGGCCATTGGCCATTCTAAAACTCACGGGACAATCTTGCATCATAAAGAACTGCCCCCACTGAAATGTCAATACTGGCCCCACTGAGAAACACTAATAGATGATGTTTAATGCTCCCTCAATCAGTCTGGATTCCTAATCCTAAATGGATCATAGAGATCTTCAGAGTCTCAGAAAAAAACTGTGAGGATAAGTAAATTTTTGGATTATACAACTTCATAGAAAAAGTTCACAAAATGGGTTCCTTTCTCCTGACGAGGAAAAGGATGATTTGAGAACCGAGTCTTTGATGAGACAGGAGGGCTCTGATGAATAAATTCTCTCTCTCCCTGGGAGAAGGATGCGTTGTCATGCTGGGTGGTCAGGGATTGCTTTGGCTTTCTTGACAACAGGGTTTCTAAGAATGGAGACTCTATTAGGTTTCAAAAGGAAAGGGGAAACCTAGGTATGAAGGTTGGAAGACAAATAGATTCTCATTTGTTTCAGACAGTTCAAGTGGGATCTTTCTTACAGATGAGTAAAGAATGTTTAGGTAACTTCTAAAGTCCTTTCTAGCACTTCTGTTTCTATGGATACGCTTATTAGGTTTCTACACCCTACAATTTACTACCAAAAGGTGGAGGCACAACTTCCCATCTGCCCTCCCTCTCTCCCAGTACGTCCTGTGTGCCTCACCCTTCAAAGTGAGCCAATCAGGCCTCCCAGTGAGGAAGGGTGCAGTGGGAAAACTGGAATCTGGCCCAGCACTGCAGTGAAATCTACTTTGATTTCTCAGCAGAAATAAAAGAAATAAGAAGAAAACCCACAGAAAAGGGCCATTAGAGGAAAAAACATTGGTCACTGTGGACAGAATGAAAGTCCAACCAAATGAAATAAACACCTTTGGAAAAGACATGTCATTCTAGGGAAAGTATGATGTTGCTTCTTCCTTGTTCTTCATTGAGTTTTTGTCCACTCAGTGGGACCAAGCTTTACCCTCTCCCCTTATTTTCCACCTATGAAAGATGCATGGGTTGAATTCAACCTTTAGGTAGGTCTTTGTTGGAAAGTACTTTAAAATAAAAGTGTTTTCCTTGGTACGATCTCAACAGCAAAACATGTACTTCCAAAATAAGATGTTTGCTTTGCTAGCAAGCTTTTTTTATTGAATAAGCAACATTATTGTTAGCAAATTTTTAAGCTGTTAATATATACATATTAAAAAGCAATAACAACAACCCTGTTCTATCATTATAAATCACAGGGTGAGTTCCCCTTGGTAGACCTAATTGAAAACATTCAGGCCATTGAGTCTTTCTAATTGAAAAGCTGTTGTCGTCATCATCATCATCATCATCATCATCATCATCGTCATAGTTGATACTGACCAATGCAGTTTTGATTTTTTAATGCTTCAAGATACAATTTATCTACAAGTTTTCTAATTGATATTACTTAGATACTCAATTAGATATCAATTAGATACTCAATATAAATTTATTGAATCTACTCAGAATTTATGAATGAAAAGACAGTTTTTTTTAAGCCAATGTGGGGGATATTTTATTTCTAATATCCTTATAACATCCTACAGAGCATATGATAATAAGTATGAGAAGTAGAATATCAAATTTCTTTTCATTTGTATCTATCTCCCAAGGAAATCAAAGGATTATAATCTGTGCATAATCTATTTCAGAGTTCTTATTACAGTAGAGCAAGATTATGATCCATTTTAAAAATATCTGTCAAAATTAATAATATCTTCTCTAAGAAAAATAAAAAATATGAACACAAACCTTAAGATCTCCAGCAGATCAGAAGACAAATATGTTCTCTGGGGACCTGGTTGAAACAATATATTCACAAAAGTCTTTTAAATGGAAGCTGTTCACAGAGGGAGTCCCATGGAAGATAACAGTGTGGCTCTGACATGCCAGATGCTTCTGGAAGGAAAGAAAAGCACGTTATTAGGAAGTATCCAAGTAATCCAGTTACTGCCAGTCTCAGCCATCATGGTCTGTATTAAAACCTACTGCTATTATTAATATAATGATTCATTTCTGTTATCTTATACATGCCCCCCCCCCAATCTGAGTCACAAATGGCAGGGTCAGACGGTACTCTCTCAGTCCTGTATCTAAAAACCTTTAAAGATGAGGTATATTGAAGAACTGTGCCTGGGGGATGGACACAGAGGGAGCAACTCTGGTATTTAGGGAGTGCCCACCAGCACAGCGAGGGGCTCGGTGAGGGGCTGCTTATACCTGGGCTCTTCATCTGAATCACGGGCCCGCCAGCAGAGAGTACTGGCTCCATTTCACAGATGAGAAAACTGAAGTACAGACTCCTGAGGTCAGGCTTAGAACCTGGGTCTGTCTAAGCCCCAAGGCTTCAGGGCTGGCTTTTTCCCTCTTTCACTCTGTGGCCCATGTGGTGTAGAGAAAACATTTCACAAGCAGAATTGGCAAGACAATAGACAAAGGCTGCAATTTATTAAATTAATTCAAATATCATCAAAGTCAGACATTTTCTTTCCTAATTTGCTTTAGTTTTATGTATAATCCTGTCTTAATTTAGTCACAGAAATACAGACTCTCCATTCTAAACAGGGCAGCTTGTCTCCCATTTTGTTCTTTAGGTAAGGAGAGGAAAGCCACTGGCAACTCCGCAGCCCCCTTGTTAAGACCGCCATGTCCATTTGTGTGCTGTGCACCATCTGGGAGATGCTGTCCTCTTCCTCTGGGGTCTCTGCCTCACCCCCTGTTCCTTCCCCGGGACAGCAAAAGGGGATGGTGTGCCTGCTACAGGTGGGGCTGGAAGCTGCAGCTTCCGTGGCATCTCTGAGTGCTATTACTGTATCTCCTCGTGGCCACATCCTTCTGAAGGTGACCGGGCGGGCAAGGCTCAGTGGGGCACCATCTAGATTTCCATTCTCCTTCTTAGTTAAACAGCGACGTGTCTCCAGTTGCTCCAGTGCCAACACAGAGCAGCTCTCAGCTTACCCTCCACCGGAGGTCCCAGCACCCCCTCTCACAGCATGTTTCAGGGTCACTGCCCACCAATTAACCACGTCAAAACCTCCCTTGAAGTTCCAGCTTTTAATGCCACTGACTTCTGAGTATTGGGACTTTTAGTTCATATCCACACCACATTTGGGAAGCTCCTCAAAAAGGCTGGAGAATGGTGGAGCAAGAAGGTCACACATAACTGTAAAAAAAAACTTATTTTATTTTTGGCAACAAAAGCTTAAGTCATGAATAAAGGACGGGGGAAACGATTGATAGTACTTTCAGAGTTCTGTAGGACTGGAGTCTGGGATTATTACATAGGGGAAAAAGAAAAAAGAACAGAGCCAAACAGAGCTAGTTTATCTTTGCTTAAGAGAAAGAGGAAGAGCTTGACAAAGAACTGGGAAAAGGAAGTGTTTGGACCATAGGATCTAACCTAAATGACAGGGATAAAAATAAACAGAAACTCTTCTTAAACATTTCGTATACTAGCATTCTGTTTTCTTCATATTCCTCAAAAGCAAAGTTTTAGGAGATATGCCTGTACATAAATCCAAATGGCAGTTTTCAAATATTCACTCGGCCACTGCTGACTGCTCATTTCTTTATGAGTCAATCAGTAAGTCAGCGAACTCCAGGAATATGGAAATAAGCAAGGTAGTCCTCCTCTCATACCTGTTAACTTTCTTGCAGGGGAATGTGAGTAGGATGTCAAAAATTTTAAGAAGGTAGTCTTAATAACTTTGAAATAATGTGGTCTGGGGGCACCTGGGTGGCTCAGTGGGTTAAGCCTCTCCCTTCGACTCAGGTCCTGATCCCAGGGTCTTGGGATCAAGCCCCGCATCGTGCTCTCTGCTCAGCAGGGAGCCTGCTTCCGCCCCCCTCTCTGCCTACTTGTGATCTCTCTCTCTCTCTACCAAATAAATAAGTAAAATCTTTAAAAAAAAAAAAAAAAGTAAGCAAGGAAGAATGGGGTCTGGACCAGACGGCCTAAGGGTGTTCCTGTTTCATCACTTACCAGCCATCTGACCTGGGGCAAGGTATTTAACTCTTTACCCTTAGCTCTCTCATCTACCAAATGCAGAAATGATATATCTCCCATGCAGATTTTTGTGATCATGAAGTCAGATCACCTAGAGAAAGCGTTTGGCACAATGAGTGGCACATAGTAAGAACCCAGCAAATATTAGGGAGAAGTAATATTCCTGCTGTGTAGCAGACCATGATGATGCCAGCAAGGCAAAAAGTGCTCCAAAGCTTCAGTGAGTTGGAATCCTCTCTGTAGGGGCTGAAGGCAATCAAGAAGGCAGCAGTGGAAAGGTAGCATTCAAGATCCACCATAACTAAACATGCACAAATGACTAGGCTTTTACAAAAATCCTCTTTAAGCTGGAAAATGAGCTACTTTAGGAAAAAAAAATAGGTCCATGAAATTAGACATTATTTCCCAGGATATGGTGTGAAAGTAGATATCTACCATAACAACAGCCAGGGAATGATACAAAGAAGAAAATCTATGTATTGCTACTAAGAAAGATACAGTATCTTGCCGAATCCTGTTTTACTCAACTGTAATCCAAAATGACACCATGGCTTTTAATGGAACTTGGCAAGCTCTAGACATACCACTTTTAAACTTAGCTTCAAATTTAAATCACAGGGCTTGTGACTCAAATCTCCAATGTGACCTTTACAGAGTATTGTTCAAGAAAACATGTCTGTCATTGTGCAGAGAAACTATACACCCTTTTATTCTGGGAAGTATAATGAAAAGATGTACTATATTGTTATAAGCACAGAGCCACAGAATGATTGTGACTTTGATTCTTGAGAAGCAATGAAAACAAAGACTTTATTTGATTTTGCATCATTCATTTAGAAATGTTGTCTTCTTCCATTAATGAATATTCTTATTCCCCCCTACTCTGGACTTTTTAACTCAAAAGAAGCTTAGCAGGAATCCCATCATTTATAGATTTAAAATGCAGTCCCTCTGTAGTCTCTTTTCAAGGGCTTACTGAGCCATGCTACTTTGTCCTTTGCCAGACACATACAACATTGCACTAAACAGAAGAGCTAGAAGCACAGTGGCTTGAATTCTCCCACATCCCCCACCTGCTTTATGTCCCAGAGAGGTCTGCATTAAGAGAAGGAATGAGCCCACAAAGCTTCTGGTAGTATCGTTCCCTTCTCACCCTTCTCCGTCCCTTCCACTGAGTTGGGAAATCCTACCAATGCTTCTTCCCATTCATCCAACTCATAACGTTATACTTTATGTACTTCCCTAAGCTTCTAGCTGTTTTTCTTTCTTGTAGCTCATCCCGAAAACAGTTCAGAGATCAGTCATCCTCTCTGACTGGTCTAGGGTAGTGAAAAATATTTGGAAGAAAAATGAATGAATGACTACATAAATGAAATAAAATGCAACCCTAACTATGTATATTCACTACAGAAGAACCTACAATGGTGTCCTATTGTCTCAAGGATGAGTTCTAAGTTCCTCAAATCATGACCTATTTGGTGACTAGAATGGTGATTTTACAGAGTTGGAGAAGAAGACCAGAGTGTGAACTCCAGAATTGCAAACTTGAAATTCTGTAGTATGGCTCAGAGCTTCTGGCAGGGTTTTGATGTGGATTGATGTAGTGTGTGTTCCTAAAAATGAATGCGGCATCAGTGGTCAAAATGCGGGGGTGGAAGGGCAGGACTGCTGCAAAGAGAGTGAATTTGAGAGAAAGCAGTGAAAATACTGAGGAAGGACTAGACAGGAGAAAAAGGGAACAGAAGAAATTCCATCAATTTGGTAGAATTCATAATAAGATAAGAGAAGTGGTAAAAAAAAATTAAGAATAGTTTGAGCCTTGGCCTGTAAGAACACTGACACAATGTAGAATTCAAGAAAGGATCTGGCATGTGTCTGCATGCCTGGGGAGTGGAAAGCAATAATGAACTCTCCTTGGAGGTGCGGCGTTTGAGAAATGTGACATTCCTTCCTATGCTTATGAACACTGCAAACCCAAGCTTTGATAAATCCTTCCCCAAAGACCAGTTCCGAATTTCAAAGACGAGGTCTTTATTTTTTTCCAGCTGGGATATATAATTTACATATGGTAAATGGCACAGATCTTCAGTATACAGTTTGGTGAGCTTTGTCAAAGATACACTCTCAAGTAACCTACATACCAGTTAAGATAAAGAGCATTTCCATCACCCTAGAAAGTTCTTTTCCAGGCAAGTCCTCCCAAAAGGGGAGTTCTGATTTGCATCACTATAGATAGTTCTGTCTATATGTGAACTACATATATATAGAATCATATGGTATACATTCTTTTTTGTCTGGCTTCCTTCACTCAACATAATAATGATGATTTATTCTTGTTTTTAAATCTATTAGTTAATCCATGAGAATTACTCCATTGCGTAAATGTGTAGTATTCCATTGCATGAAAACACCATGCTCGTATTGACGGACATTTCAGGCTGATCCAGTCTGGGCCATTATACACAAAGCTATTAAGAACTTCTTATTCAAGGTTTTTTGTTTGTTTGTTTGTTTGTTTTTTGATGGCTATATCCTCTCATTTTCTCATGTAAATAACTGGGCATGAGGTTGCTCGGGCATAGGGCAGGTACATTTTGGGTTTCAAAGGAATCACTAGTTTTCCAAACATGACTGTACAGTTTTACCCCTCACCAGCACTGTAGGAGTCTCTGCTTCCCCACGTACATTTGGTGTCATCAGTGCTTTTATTTTTAGTTATTCTAGTGGGCATGAAGTAGTACTTATATTTCCATTTCCCTTATGACTAATAATGTCCTTATTACAACTTCAAACGTGTTTTGTATTTTGTATTTTCTTCTGTGAAGGTTTTGTTCAAGTCATTTGCCCTTTAGGGGAAGGATGTTCTTTGTCTTTTTAAATTATGTTGTAAAAGTTTCTTTATATATTCTGAATTCAATTCCTTTGTCATATATATGTATTACAAATTATTTTTCCAGTCTGTGGCTTCTCTATTAACAATGTCTGCTCACGAGCAGGAGTTTTTTATTTTGGCAAAGTCCCCTTTATCAGGTTTTTTCCAAGAGTGTTAGTGCTTTTGGTACCTTGAGGTACTGCTGTCATCTTTTTTTTTTTTTTTTGTCATCTTTTTAAAAAAATACTCCTACATTTTTTTTTCTAGAAGCTTTACAGTTTTTGTTTTCATGTAAAAAATCTATGATATATCCTGAATTAATTTCTCTGTGAGGTAAGCATTAAGTTTCATTTTGTTTCAATACAGTTAATAAATTGCTCCAATACCATTTGTTGATAAGCCTTTCCTTTATCGCACGAAATTGTTTTGGTGCTTTTGTTGAAAATCAACTAACTACATAATTGCTTCTTTCCTGATAGCTGATTCTGCTCCACTGATCGACTTTTCTATCCTTATCTAATACTGTATTTTCTTAACTATTGATGATTTTATGTAAGTCTTATAATCAGCGAGTAAGAGTCCCCCAATACTGACATTCTTTTTTTAAAAAAAAGTTTGACTCAGTAGAAAAAAAAAAAGAAGAAAAAATGTTTTAGTTCTTTTAAGTCCTTGTACTTCCATACAAATTTTAACTTGTCAATTTTTACCAATAAGCCTTTTTGGTAGAACAACAATAAAACCTTTTGGGACTACGTTACATCTGTCCATTATTTTGGGGAAAAAACAACATTTTAACAATGCTGAGTCTTCCATTCTAGAACATAGTATATCTCTCCCCACTTATTTACATCTTCTTTAATTTTTATCAGAAATGTTTTACAATTTTCAGTGTATAGGTCATGTACTTATTTATTTAAATATATTACTACTTTATGATTTTGATACTAATGTAATTGGCTTTGCTTTAAATTCCACTTCCCAATTTTTTCTTAGTGTATAGAAATAGAACTGATATTTTGCATTGACCTCGTATCCTGAAACCATGCTAAATTCAATACATTTTCACAAGTCAAATAGGTCTTTTTAGGTCCCTTAGGATTTTCTAGATACACAATCATGCCCTTTGCAAATAGAGACAATTTAATTACTTCTTCCTTTCCAATCTGTAAGCTTTAAAAATTTCTTTAACTGGTTAACTCTATTGCATTGGGTAGGATCTCCAGTAGAGTGTTAAACAGAATTAGTGAGAATAGACACCCATGCATTCTTCCTGATTTAGGAGGAAAGCATTCTCTGTTTCAACAATGTTAGTTGCAGATTTTTCAAAGACTTTCTTTATCAGGTTAAGGATGATTCCTTTTATTTGTAGTTTTGCTGAGAGTTTTTATTATGACTTGGTGCTAAATTCTGTCAAATGCTGTTTCTGAATCTATTGACATAATCATGTGATTTTTATCCTGTATGTGGACTGATTTTTTAATGTTAATGCATACTTGCATAATTGGAATAAATTCAATTTGGTCAAGACATATCATTTTTTAAATATATTACTGCATTCTATTCCTAATTGTGGGTCAAATATTTTTGTGTCTATAGTCATTAGGGGCATCAATGTGCAACTTTCTTTTAGAGTGTTGCTTCTCAGGACTTAGTATTCAAGTTATGAAGGTCTCAGAAAATGATTTGGGAAGTGTTGTCTCTAATTCAGATTTGTATTATTTCTTTAAAAACTTGAAGGAATGCACTGGTGAAACCAGCTGGATCTGAATTTTTCTTTGTGGGAAGGTTTTTAATTATAAATTCAACTTACTTAACAAATATAGAGCTGTGTCCGCTTTCTATTTCTTCTTATATCAAAGTTAGTAGATTTTATCTTACTAAACAAGAAATTTATCTATTTCATCTAAGATGACTTTGTCTCTTACTGCTTCTTACATCATATAATAACAATTCCTGAACTTGCTTCTTTTCCTATCTCTTTCACTTGACTAAACTATATGCATCTCTCCTGGCTTTCTTCTTGATGTATTTAGCTAAATGTTATTTTTCCTTTTCTGTAAGCTTCTGTAGCCCTTACTGATTTAATATTGTGCTGCTCTATTTTTTGGTTATCTTTCAATAGTTTATTTTATCTCTGAAAATAGAATCCTTGAAGGCAGAAATTTCTTCAACTTCACTGTTCTCCATACCATCAAACACAATTTTTTAACATTAAATAAATGTTATGAGATTATTGATTTGTCTACTCTGTGGTTTACCCTAAACATCTATTGTGGATAAGTTTGGAGCATCTTATAATGCCAGGAAGCATGGAAGTGTTAAAAATAATGATACTAATAAAAATCATTATTCAGCATGTTGAAAGGCAAAGGAGTCAACCTGAAAGAGTTCCCAATGGCCAATAGGAGAAACAAAATAAATAATGATAACTTTAGACTATGTAACCCAAAACTAAAATAAATAGCTATGAGTCCATAATGACATAAAAATGATTGAATAAACAAATAAATATGAGAAAAGAGAGAAGTCTTCTTACAGAATTTCAAATAAAAAATGTAAAAGGAATGAGGGAAACAAAATAATTAGAACAACCAGTAGTAAATGCTACAGAAAATATTTAATGATGAATACTAAAATTAGTGGGCAAAAACTTAAAGAAGAGCATGATAGTTAAATAGCCTCTAAAGTAGCCCCTCTAAAATATTAAAAATTACCTTAGTAGTTTTAACATATGTCCAAAATATTTTGATACTCTTCTACCCAGGAGATGCAACTTAATTTCTTTCCACTTGACTGTATGCTATATTTAGTAACTTGTTCTAAATGAATATAATACTGAAAAAGAAAATAGTAACTGTGAAGGAAATGGGCAGACATTACCTCATTCAGGTGATCAAGATTCATATCATCAGTAAAAGTCTTGTTGATATCATGTGCCTTTGATATAACAAGAAGGGTACTTCACCTCTGTGGTTCCCTAGAATCCCAAAACTCTTGTTTAATCATGGCAAAACATCAGGTAATAAAAAGTGAGGAAAATTCTATAAGATATCTGACCAATACTCTTCAAAACTTTCAGGGTCATGAAAGACAGGGAAAAACTATGGAATTGTCATAGATTGGAGAAAACTATGGGGACATGATGCCTGTGGTATCTTAGATGGGATCCTGGAACAGAAAAAAGACAGAAATGAAAAACCAGTGAAGTCCAAATAAAGTATGGAGTATAGGAAAGCTTTTTTTTTTTTTTTAATTTTTTTATTTGAGAGAGAGAAAGCATGAGTAGGTGGAAGGGGAAGAGGCAGAGGGACAAGGAGACTTTCCACTGAGTAGGAGCCAAACTTGGGACTCGATCCCAGGACCCCAAGATCATGACCTGAGCTGAAGGCAGATGCCTAACTGACTGAGTCACCCAGAGGCTCCCCTGCCCCCCCATTTTTTTAAACATGCAACTAGTTGATACAAATCTAATAGGATTTGTTAAAATCAGTCACATCTAAGAATACACCTGAAATGTTCTTGTATAAAATATCATGCAAAGAAAACAAGATTTATCAATGTCTAAAAAAGTTCGTTTGTTCAGAGATAATTTGACATTACCATAAAAAGTGTTTCCTGAGACATAAGGAAATGCAACATTATTTTTCTTGAACTCTTTTAGCTCAGTATTTTCCACTTAATAAAATAGCTGAGGATCTGAAACTGAGAAAATATATTTGAGTACAAACAGCTTATAAAACTTAATACTTTTTTCCTCCCCACCCCCTTTTTTGCATCATCAAGAGGGTATTACTGAATTCACAGCCAACTTGCCCACTCAGCATGCATTTCAGATGGGAGACAGACTTCTGTATGGAAGTCTGTATGCCTGCAGTGTTCTAACATGGGCACACAGTTTTCTCCCCATTTTCTGTAGTAATTTAATCTTCCTAAGAGCAAAAGAAGTTCCAGCCTTCATAGACCAAAGGGACTAAAGTCATAGAAGGGGAAAGCATCAGTTAAGCATCCAACTCCTGATTTAGGCTCAGGTCATGATCTTGGGGTCCTAAGAGTGAGCCCTGGGTTGGGCTCCCCACCCATGGGGAGTTTGCTTGGTCCCACACCCTCTGGCCCTCCCCCTGCTCATGCTATTTTTCTCAAATAAATTAATCTTAAAAAAATAAAGTATGGTTTTGATAAATGTACTAAGGTTAAGTAACCATGGCACAGGTACCATTAGGGGGTCTGAATGAAGACTATACAGAAACTACCTGTATTATCTTTCTAATTCTTTGGTAAAGTAAAATTATTTTAAAATGAAAAGGTTGTTTTTCTTTTTAAATTAAAAAAAAAAACCATCTATTGAATCAGACCACATATTTATATTTGGATTCACTGGAAGTCTGTGCTCAATTATTAATAGTTGAATTTATGCTCCCTTTTGTGAAATACAGTCTAGGTTGAATTTATAACTACACTTAAACAATTTTAAGAAATTGGCTAAACAAGAGTAATTTATTAGTAACATCATCAGTAATAGCCATAACAACTATATCCAAGAAGACACAGGTTACCATTAGAGAAGTAAATAATAAAAGTCAATATCCAAAGCCATTGTCACTCCAAAAGTCTCTTACGAAATAAATAAATAAATAAACTTACAGATATTCTTTGGTGAGGAAGTACCAAAATATTTTACATTTTAATTTCTTAAGCAACTTAAAAAACATAAGAAACTTATACTGGTTCTTAATGATAACATACAGGCAGATTACACAACAAAAAACAAAAGCAATTAGAAACTGTAGGAAAACAAAAAGCTATATAACATAAGACAATGTTATCATAATATACTACTTGGATTAGCAGTTGAGTGACACATATTCATAGTAATTTTAAAAAAGATTTTATTTATTTATTTGACACAGAGAGAGTGAGACAGCAAGAGAGGGAATACAAGCAGGGGGAGTTTGAGAGGGAGAAGCAGGCTTCCCACTGAGCAGGGAGCCTGATACGGGGCTGGATCCCAGGACCCTGGGATCATGACCTGAGCCATAGGTAGACGCTTAACGACTGAGCCACCCAGGTGCCTCTCTTAATAATTTTTTATCGATTTTAAAGCTTTAGAATCAATCTACAGACATAACACTGAAGACTTAATATGGCTAAAAATAGAATATAAATGTAGAATTAACAGTACAAATGAGAGAAACAAGAAGATATTAAAAAGAAAAGTTATGGAAAGGACAATATTTTCATCTTACTATGTAAGAAATCATTAGATACTATCTAAAGTTAAGAGGGAAATACAGAAATAAGTTTATTATTTTAGGGATGCCTGGGTAGCTCAGTCATTTAAGCATCTGCCTTTGGTTCAGGTCACAATTCTGGGGTCCTGGGATGGAGTCCTGCATCAGGCTCCCTGCTCAGTGGGGAGTCTGCTTCTTGCTCTCCCTCTACTCCTCCCCTCTGCTTGTGCACTCTTTCTTTCAAATAAACAAAATCTTTTTTTTTGTTAAGATTTTTTTTTTAATATTTATTTGACAGAGAGAGATCACAGGTAGGCAGAGAGACAGGTAAGGTGCATAGATAATAAGAGAACTAAAAAAGGGAGTATATTGAGAATAGGGAGCAAGTGGCACATATAAGCTAGATCCTTATCTATGTGGTAGTAACTCAACAGATCCTTTTGTGTCCTAAGACTCAATTACCAAAGTGGGGGAGGGTGATTTCCCCCCACATCATCAAAGGTACCTGAAGATACCAGCAGGGTGTCTAATAATTGAACTCAATTCTGATACCATCTACTTGGAGATGGTATCCGAATCTACAGGTTAATGGCTTCATCCTATAGGCCTGCCTTCCCCTGACTCACTTCAGATGATAGTTGCAAGGTTGGGTCTTTACCTCTTTCAGACTCACACACTGGAGGGTCCCACGACCACCTCCTTGGACCTCAGATGCCTGTCACAAGTCCAGATTTTTACCTGTACTTCTGACCAACTGGCTATAAATCAGAGGTTCCCAAGGCCTTCTCCTTGGGTTCAATTAGTTTGCTAGAACTTCTCACAGAATTCGGTGAAACATCTTACTAGATTATCAGTTTATTATAAAAGGATATAATTCCAGAACAGCCAAATGGAAGAGATGAGAGAACCAAATATGGGGAAAAGAGTAGAACGTCCATGTTCTCCGAGTGCACCACTCTCCCCAATCTCCATGCATTCACCGATAAGGAAGCTCCTGGAACCCTGTCCTTTGGGATTTTATGGAGGCTTCATCACATAGGCATGAGTGAGTAAATCATGAGTCATTGTCAATAGATTCAACCTTCAGTCCCTCATCTCCTCCCAGGAAATCAGGGGTTGAAAATGAAAGTTCCAATCTTCTATTTATAGTTGATTCCCAGGTGCTTCCAAACTTCACCACATGAACATAAACCCAGCTGTGGTAGAAAGGGGTTTATTCAGAATAATAAGACACCCATTTCACCTTCATGGATATGAAGCAGATTTCAGAAACTTGGGAAAAGATCAAATATTATAACCAAAGACACTCCTATTGCTCTTATCACTCAGGAAATTTCAAGAGTTTTGGGAGCTGTGAGCCAGGAACCACGGACAAAGACCACACATGAGAAATATATATTTGGTCAATCAGATGATTGATATATATTTCTTATAAATCACACAGTATTACAACTGATAATATCTAAATTTCATAAATCAGGAATTGGTGGTTATAAACACACACACACACACACACACTCACTCACACTTGATTTAGCCAATATTACAAATCTATTTAGAACTTTAAAGGCACTAACAAGCGTATAAACACAGAAACAGAAGAATTACAAGCTTTTCTCTGGGCAGTAACTCTGGAGGTGGAATTCAGAACCATAGTTTTTCATTACGAGCCTACTGTATTTTTCAATTTTTAAAAGCATATATATGTATTTTATTGATGAAAGTAAAAGTGAAATATTTATTTGGAAATCCTCCAACTAGACTATGTTTCATGGTGCATCCCTCAGCATTTAAATAAGCTTTTGGATTTCAGAAATTAAAATACAACATTTTTAAGTCTGAAATAGAAATAACTGCTACAGATCCTACTCTGTGGCAGACAATATCACAGAAACAATTTAGAACACATGACAAAATTGCCTACTTCAGGTTATTAGGTGTTAAAGATATTAAAAACTGTGGTTAGAATATTTGTGAGAAAATAAGAAGTAGGTAAATCCCAGCCCTTGATGACTCTCCACGATGGTACCTAACACATATTACAGAAAGGGTCACATTGGTTTTAATAGCTAACACAACAATAGAAGACTGCTTAAATTGGACCCATCCTGGGATATCCTGCGCCTGTCATTTATTCCCTCTGTGATTTCCAGTGAGCCAGGTGACAAACTGCCCATCAGAATGAGGATCTGTGAGCCATATCCCCAACTTTCATTTCTAGGACACAATACCTCCACCATCAAACATCATAGAGCTCAAATGACTTCAGGCATACTATGACACTGCAGAATTTATGTCACCTGAAATTAGGGATGTACCTGATATGGCATGAATTTGAATTTTCTGGATATAACAACTGCTCTCTGTGATAGAGATGTGAAAAAAAGTAAAGTGAAGTGGGAAATTTTAAAAAGAGACAAATGTCAAAATAAGAACGATTGTAGAATCTGTGGATGGTATTCTCATTCATCTTCAAATTTCCTTGGCTCCATGTTTAAACATTTCAAATGAAGAGTTTTTCCAATGTCATTCGATACAGGCAAACATCTGAAATTCAACAGCAGACTTTGAATACTTTCCATCTTATAGGAGCTTTAAAAATGAATGCTGGCTTGCTTTTCCTAAAGAAAAAAATATATATATATATGGGCTTTTATCCCCATTCTGACTGAGAATCTTCCAGCTGTGGCTAAGTTTCCAGATGTACGTTCTCAGAGTTGGACAGTCCTCTATCTAAAAACCCCTTTTTAGCAAAAATTAGGTCCCAGAAAATTTCCAAGTTGTAACAGACTTCAGATTTCTGTTGGAAGTCATTATGGAAAGAATTTATCTGTACCTATATGTAGGTATAACTAGAAGAGGACAGTCTCCATAATGTTTTTGTAATAGAAAAACAATTAAGAAGTAAATAATGTATAAATGTTTTAAGATTGCCTTGCTGTGAATGAAATCAGAGCTTAAAGGGACTTCAGATCATGCCTCGTGAGCTTTCACAAGCCTTCCAGAAACAGGAAAGGCAAAAATTTAGCAGCCCAGCCAGCCTACACTGTTGTTTCTGATGCCTTCACATGTAGCAGTGGTTGTTACCATTATAATTACTATTCAATCTTTTAAGTAAAGTGCCATGATAACAAGGACATTGTCTCATTTACTACTGTATTCCATAATCTAGAAGACACAGACAGGTATTCCACAGAACAGGTATTCCACAAGTTTCTTAAATGAAGAACTTCCTTATAATTTCATTGTAAAGCGCAAAGGCACAAGTTCAGGTAAAAGTGCTTTGCAAAGTCGAAAACACTCTAAGACAGGAGTTATCATTGTTGTTTTTCAGCATAATCTAGATCCCACTGGGACCAGTGCCTACAGCTCTGACAGCCATTCCCGGCACTTTGGATCCTGCTGCTGGGCTACGAAATCAGACTCCCCTACCGGGGAGAGGCAGAAGGGTACCGTTTTCAGAGCCTAAATGAAAACGCTGCCTCTACCACTCAGGACTCACTTCTTGGGTGAATGACCTTGAGCCGGTTATTTAACACTCTGTGCTTAGATCACTCACCTGTAAACGAGGCGCTGTAACAGGGCCTAACTAATAGGGCTGTTGTGAGAATTAGATGGGTTACTCCGCGCGCAGCCCCGTGTACAGAAAGCGCTAAGTGCCGTGAGAGCTGAGGCTACAACTTCCGTTACTCTAGGGATTCTGGAAACACAGAAGGAAATTCAGTAATGTCTGTGCTGTGATTTTCTTTTAAACTAGAGCTGTGATTTTCTTTTAAACTAATGCCATACAAGTTTAAGGACAGATTTTTTTTTTTTTTTTAATTCCTGAATTCCTCTGAAGTTTCAGTGTGATGCACTACTCTTCTCCATATTTAGCTCCTTAAGGAGCCCCGTGGAGCCTCGGCTCAGTAGGCTATGTTTTGGGGGAGAATATGGATATTAGCGGAGGCATTGACACAGAGGAAGATTCAGGGTCTCTATTCACTCTTTGTGGGTTTTTCAAAGCACATTGCTCAATGTGTTTTCACTTCCATGAAGGCCTCTCAATATGACTTGGACGTGACAAGCTTCTTTACACGTAAAACAGTTTTACTTTTGATTGAGATTTGCTTTAGGAGCATTCTTTGTGAAGGTAAGCTAACATGTCTTCAGATAGCAGCTTCATTCAGAAGAGCTTAGTTTATTATCATTGTACACATGACAGAGCTTGTGTGGTTATGTTTATATTGACTCTTTGCTCCATTAGTATTGAAATCCAGATGTCAGCTTACTTCAATGTAAACATATCAGACTGACCTGAATTTTTTTGGGAGCATTTAAAAGGAAAAGCCCAAAACAAAACAACACACTATTTCTGAATCATACAGTATGATGTGAGCAAGACCTTTCCATTACAACTTCTAAATTAGGTCAAGGGGTTCTCCTGGGAGGGTGGGGGGGGGAGGGGGAAGGGGGGAACAAGTACTGTGCCAAAGAAATTCCAAAATTCCCAAAATAAAGCATAAAGTGATATGCTATTTCACTGATTCTTGTTTGTTCTTTTAGAGCGCTTTGGGAAATGTTAGGCCATTGGTCTGCATCACTTCACCTCCTTGTAGGGGGAAAAACTGTCAACAGCAGCTATTGCTTCAGACTTTAATAATCTTCCAGGTTCTTTCTAAGAGATCCAAGAGGATATCACCTGAAATTCTCTTTCCACAGGTGATCATGCCAGTACCCTAGTGTAAAGCTTTGTAGCATGTGTGTCTCTTTGTTTATGTATTCATGTATGTATATATAATACACATGAGGTGTTATTTACTTAGAGCCCGGGAAGCTACTTCTAACTTGATTTCCTTCTGACTGTACTATACACTTCTAATTACACAACACTATGAGGTTCTTGTACCATTTTGCATATTTTTATCCCAAAATTCAAACCAATTTCATCCTGAGAACAAAAGCTGGCAAGAAGCACACAAGCGATGAGTGAACAAAATGCAATAAAAAAGCAACATACTGACATGGAAATGTCATGTGAGCTGCTGAATGGCACACAGCTCCAAAGTTTACCACAATATTTTGAAACACTTTGCCAATGAACATATAATTGACTAAAAGACTTGCCAGCACCATTCTAGAGATGTCTAACATACCATATAATAAAGAAAATCATTTACAAAAAAATTAAATGTTAAAATACATTTTTAAAGAGCTTCCAAAACCAATGTGTTTTTCCCCCATTTTTGGCCAAGAAAATAACTTAGATATTATCAAGCTTTCATGTTTTCATGTTCATATTTTACTTGCTGCCTATTGCTTGCATTTCTTCCTGACAGTCAAATAAATCGTTCAATCAACCTGTATTTATCATTGAGAAACTAAGAAATACAATTTCCCTGGCTCAAACTGCTATTGGTAAGATCCTGATTCACAAGGCCAGCATCTGTCCTTCTTTACGATCATATATTTTTTCTTCCATCCGTCCACCCATCCATGCATCCATCTAACCACCCATCCATCTATCCATTTTTCCAACAAGTGTTAGTCAAGTGTATCTAAGATGTGTCAAGTGCTGTGTTGGTTGCCAGAAAAATAATGACAAACAAGTGGGATTCCCTGCCATCATAGAGTTTATAGTATAGCTGGGAAGATTCACTTTGTGCTAAGTGCTAGGATAAAGAAAGAACAGTCTGCTAAATGGGTAGTAGAGAGAAAGGTCATAAAGGATTTCTTAAAGAAACAGCATTTGTCCTGAGGCTTTAAGAATAAGTGGTACGGGGTCAGAAAAAAAAAATGAAGAGTGTTCGGAACCAGAAGGAACAGCACAATTAAATGGTGCAGGGGGAAAAAGGCAAAACATTAAAAACAAACAAACAAACCCTCATAGAAGGAAGGGCTGGTGTATAGAGACAAAGAGAGAAGTGGCAAGAAATACGGTGGGAGAGGTGGGCACAGGTTAGAACTACTCCTATTCTTCTGAGACTCATCCTCTGCCCTCGATCCCTCTTCCCTGACAATTTATCACTTTAATAAATACTGGGTAGGATGATTCTAATGATACACCCTGAAGTAGCAATAAACAATGCAAGTGTTACTCCGGTATTCTTAACATGAACCTCTCCTTGCAACCTGGTGAACCATCTACAACTAAACACAAGCCACTCTCCACCCACTCCACTGGGGAATTCTGGAGAGCTTCTTAAGTGACAGGTCAAGCATTATGGCCACGTCGCCATCTGTGATTTACACTTCCTTTCTGAAACTCAGCATAATGAGGAAAAATAACACAAAACAAATGAGCACTTTGAATGTCAAGAAATAAAAATGGAGAGGCAACACCAATAGTCCTTTAGTTTCAAGAAAATGTTCTTCCTTGGCTACTGATCACAGTTTGGAAAACGAGTTTTCAAAGAAAAAATAAAGATCTCAACACAACAATTTGCCATTAGTTCATTATATAGACAATGAAATGTTTTCATAGAAAACATCAAAATCTTAAACTATGAAATTTGTGTATTAATGCAATGCTTGTTTATATTCAGACACATTGATAAATACATTCGTATATGCATCTATTTCATAATAGGCAGCGGGGGGAGCAGTAATAATTAGCTTTTATCTTTGTGGGTTAAGTCATAATCACCTCTGAAAACAGAGAGGCACTTTTAGGTTTCATCTCTTTCTCCTGTTGGATTCATTTAAAATTAAAGTAGAAAAAAAGGGTGATTCAAATCAGTTTTACATATCCTAATTTCCAACTGAGAGTTTGTTTTTAGTACTAAATATTTTGTTTCATAATATTAAGTCCCCAATGGGTAGCTGCTAAATTCCCAAACCAGAAGCAGCTATATTTTAGGAAAACATTTGTATCCAGCACCAAATTTATTTTTATCTTAATAAATGATAAAATGTCTCTTGTCCTTTTGTTTTCTCCATCCTCTTTTCTTTTCATTTTGGCATGTGAACTTGTAGCTACAGCCAAAGACACTGGTTGAGAGTCAGTACTCACTGAAACAGCTGGGCAGGAAGACGGCATGAAGCTTAGCTGGCTCCCTTCACTAGTCAACCCTCCTTGAGCTCTCCCCACCCAAGTTCTGGGTTCTGGCCCAACTTGATCCAAACAGCCTGTTCTAATTAACCCTTCCACAATCCAGTTGTCTAAAATGATATGGCAAAATCTATCAGCAGGCCCATTTTGGCTTAATCTGTTGAACCTTCTTATAAGCACAGCTGCCTAGTAACTGGGACTATTTATTTCATCAAGTAGTAACTCCCCTCACCTATGTGTCTGAGCACCAGACTATTAGCTGGATAATCCATCAAGACGCCACAGAAGAGACAAGTAGTTTCTGTGGAGGAAAGTAGCCAGAGATCCAGCTTCAACCACACTCCACCTCCCCAATCCTAAAATAACCTTGACATCAGGATGGAGGTTTTCTGTCTGCCCAGCTGTGGGTTGAGGCCCCCCCTAGTTCCAGTAACAAGATGACTTAACAGTGGTGTCTTTCAGAAACACATCTTATTTCACCTTCACAGAAGTCAAATGATATTATTCCCAGACAAAGAAATAGATGCTCAGAGAATAAATCACTTGTCCAAAGTCAAACAACCAGGAGTGGGAGAGCTGGAACCAGAACACAGGGTCTTCTTAGTCTCTGGGGAGGATTAAGAAGGGACATGCTCCAGAAGGGCAATATTTCAAGAAATATCTCAAAAAGATTCCAGGACACGCTGCAGGAAAATCATTAAGGGCAATTTTAAGAAATGCATATTCCTGAATCCCGGCCAAAGGTTATCAATTAGATTCTTGGGAGGTAGGACCGAGAATCTGCATTTCAATAAGCTCTCTAGATGTTTCTTATTCACAGGAGAGTCAGAGAACTACTAATCTAAGTCTTTCTTCTATCTCTAAACTTTAGAAGCTTAGCTTTTCATGAGGGACGCTCTTGGGATTTTTTTTATTCATCATTTGGATATCTTTTATGAACAACCCACAGCCCTGGTCTCCTAGTCTCACATTTTTAAAAGATTTATTTAACAGATACTTATATAGTATTTACTACATGCTAGACCCTACTGAATGATGATTTGATTCTCACCACAACCTTATGTGTTAGATAATATTATAATCCTCATGTTATAAATGAGAAATTTATGCACAGAGGGCTATAGTTTCTTGCCTCAAGAGTCCCAATATGTGATCCTAGGCTGTCTGGCTTGAGGCCATGTGTCAACCACTACAATGTGCTTCCAACAAAGACTTGAAGCTTCCAGCCAAGATTTACAGTTGTCATGTGAAGTGCTGGAAGAACATGGCTTCCCAGCCCTTGATGTGAGCTCTGTGGAATGGCTTAGAATTCCTTCAAGGTGTCCTCCTGCTCCCTATCCTTGTGCCTTCATGTGCTCTGCACTCTCTGCTAACATGTCCACCACGCCTTCCACACATGGCTCATTCTTCCTCATGGGACAAATCTAGATGCTATTGCTAGATGTCCAGATTGAGTTAGATTCCTGTCTTCTTCACTTCCAGGGTGCAGCTCTCTCTGGCCTCGTGGCGCTGATTACCCACACTCTGCTCCCACCTTCCACAGGGGACTGTAAACCCCTAGAGAGCATATGCTGGGACTTACTTATTTTCTGCTTCAGGTGTCTAGTGATAAGAAGATGTTCCATAGGTGCGTGCGGCGAAATGAACAGTTGTGTACAATGTAAGGGAAGGTTATTCGCTTTATGACAGAATTTACCAAAGGCTTCCAAACCCCTGTGTTCATTTACATATCATTAATTTCTGGACAGAAAGCCTGGAGGGTAGAAAGTTAAAGCCATTGCCAACTGGAAAGCAATCCAAATTCCAGATAAAATGTCTCTGAAATTATAATTTAAGTCAGTGGGAAATCTACTATTGATCTATGAAAATGTGAATTAGACACAGGTTTTCAGGAACTCTCCTGTTGCATAAAGGGAGGTGGACACATTAAAGTGTGTTGGCTTTAGTGCTATAAATGTGTAAGCAGATGGGGGAAGTGAAGCTTGGCTTGTGAATTCAGTCCTTTCCTCTCCAGCTGGCAGAAGCAAGAAATTTTGAGAGCTCTGCTCTCCTGACTACCGAAGGAGGATCAAGTTTCCTTGCTCTGCAATGACCACTGAAGCCATCTGGGGAAAACAAAATTCTTTCACATAAGAAGAACATAAGGAACAATGGGGAAGCTGCAGTTCTTTGGTTATTCAGCTCCTGCTTCTAGAAAATTCTAGCTAGTGTTTTATCTAGCTTGTCTCTAAGTGGCCCAGTAAATCAAACAGGATAGTTGAAAATGTTCTACAGTCTTAGGGTAAGAATTTCTTACATGCCCAGGAAGCCACTAGAATTATAATTAAATTCCTCAAACAAGCAAAGCTGCCCCAAACATAGACTATTAGCTTCCCCATTTTGTGCAGCTTCCATTCCTGAGATTGTGTACATGCTAAACAGACTTGCTGACATTTTTCTTCCTTTAAGAGAGATTTAGACTTTTTCCCTCACATCAAAGAAAGTATATCAGAAAATACAAAGCGGAATATGTGATTAGCAGAAACAGACCATATTAATTTTTCCTTCTAAACAATACCCTAAGAGGAAAGCAGGCTAAACCCATTATGCTAATTCAGTGATGGAACACTCAGATTACACCACAAAAATAAACAATGTGCTTCAGATAAAACAGACTATGCTGCATCTCCCAATTATATTTCATGGTAAAAACAGGTTATTGGGGGCACCTGGGTGGCTCAGTGGGTTAAAGCCTCTACCTTTAGCTTAGGTCATGGTCCCAGGGTCCTGGGATCGAGTCCCGCATCGGGCTCCCTGCTTAGCAGGGAGCCTGCTTCCCTTTCTCTCTCTCTGCCTGCCTCTCTACCTACTTGTGATCTATGTCTATCAAATGAATAAATAAAATCTTAAAAAAAAAAGAACAGGTTTATGAAGCTTTTGGCCTGGTGATTTAAGGAAAATGCCCTATATACTTCATATGAAACATGCAGTTCTATGAAACCCATATTTAAGGAAATCAAGTCCAGTTAGTATTTTTGACCAAAAGTTTAGGAGTGCCTCTTGGTCAATGAATGCAGCGTTACTTTCCTGCAAAACTGATCCTATGGGACAAGTCGGGAAGCCTCATGCATGATTAGAGAGAGCAGCCCCAAACAAAACCAATGGAAACAATGCATTCCTCACTAAGGAGAACTCATCAATCCCATGAATAAATTTTCCTTTTTTTAAAAATGCCCCGCCCCAATTCATTTCCTTCTCAAGAAACGTATTGTGAGATCTGATCTAAGCCAAACTGATCACTCCTCAGTATGCAGTTCCTTCTGGTAGGTGGGACCCGGAGGTTTCCTCTCCCACAAGCCTGTGCCCAGCTGTGCCGCAACCCCCAGCACACATTCTGCACATATTAGTGAGCAGGTGTGAAAACAGTTATGCCAACAGCTCCCTGAGAAGTTCCTCTTTGCTCTTCTCAGTGTTCCATCAGCATTTCAGTGAAATGCTGAAAAGTGATGAAAAGTTCGGTGCAGACAGGTATGATCTTCTAATCAACATTCTGCTCTCTTTCAGCTAGTTTAGGACGATAATCTCACACACAGGATGGTCCAGAACTGTAAACCTACGGTCCTCTTCAAAAGGGCACTGGGTTCCCCACCCTTGGTTCACTAGATCTTAACATCTTACTCATGCCATGGTACGGAATCCACAGATCTTAAACTCCATTCATTTCCACCACTGTGGGAAATAATAATTCTAAATCTCCCTTGTTGATCAGAAACAAAGATCACTGAAGCATTTATTGTAACCAACTCATGAATCTTTCAAATGCTAGCTAAACACCCTTAACTAAATATTCTCAATTAGGTGTTGTAGATATTAGTTTGCCATCTTTGAGATGCAGATTAATTCACATGCAACACACATACCCTACAGTGTCTCCGCTGAAGAATTTTAAAGTAAATTACAGAAAACATAATCAAGTGAAATCTCCATTCATTTTAACATCCTTTTTATTAAATTTAAGATTGATGTTAGTGATTCTAGGTGATACACGACAAAACTCTCCCCTACTGAAGTCAAGAATCCTTGCTAAATATTCTTTCCTTTCCACTGACTAAAAATGACTGGGTAAGGGGGCGGGGGGTGGCTAAGGAGGACATGGGTGGAGGACACAAAAAGCCTGGGTACTACTTCTGTATATGCACATAACCACGTGATTCCTTTTTGTTAAGAACCTCTGCTAAAATTTCCCTAAAAGGTATTATCAGAGCAACTGAGATGCATATTAATTCATACTAAGACAAGTGTAACAGAATATGTTAAATTCAATAACATAACTTCACATATGTGTTTCTCGCAATCTAACCACCTACCCTATATACCCACCTCTGACCTATTAGCCTACAGCACTGCATTAATCATAAGCCAATTAGAAAAAAAAACTTATCTGTCTACTAATAAGGAACAGATTCTCTGGCCTAAGAACAAAACTTCAACCTATCTCTAGCCTAACTGACCACCACTTTGACCATTTCTTCCCATTTCCTGCCTCTGTACTTGCCTCAGCTCCAGCTGTTCCTAGCACTTGAAATGCTTTACCATGCCCTCTCCAGGATCTCCTTCTACCCAGCTCTGAGACTGTCATAAATTCATCTCTGTTTCCCCATAACACCTGGAGAAAAGCCTACAGGGGGCACTTGGCTGGCCGCCAGACAAACTGGGCTGGGGAAAACAAAGAGTGGGAGACCCCAGACTACAAGGCAGGTCCTCAGAGCAGGTCTTAGGGAGACAGAAGGGAGTTAGTCAGCAAGAGGAAGCAGAACCCAGCCCAAGAAGTCCAAGAAATCCTTCATCCCGTGTGATCAGGCTTGTGCCATAGCCCACCTGCTTGGCAGTCTCAGACTCGTACCCAATGCCTTTGTCTTCTATACAAGCCACCTTTTCTCTCCATGCCCTTGACTTAGACGAGAGGGGTAGATCCTGACTTCCCATGGGTTCAGTGTTCCTCCTAGGCCCCCAACGATATGCACACTATCACCATCCCTGAACATTTACACTGCCTTTTTGAGTGCCTGCTCATGTATCTGCCTCCCCACTGGGCTATAAGCTTCCTGAAAGAGCAGGGACCTCATTCATCTTCATGTTCTCAGAACCATGCAGAGCACTTAAGCCCACAGTAAATGCTTTTTTAAAAAGTTCATCAAATAATTGAACAAATAATTGAACTCTAGTTTAGAAATGTGACCGTGCCTGCTAAAAGAGTGTTCCCTGGCTTAGTGATCAGATTTCATCCCAATGACCCTGGAAAATACCCATCCCCTTAAGAATTCTCACATAGCAGATCAAAAATATGCTCTAGAGCTGCTTCCCTAGCAACCTTTCCTGGAAGGTTCTTCACTGGTATTGTCCCTGGTTATTCTCTATATTCCACTATGTGTGATGGTCACCCTGTACAGGTGATGTTCCACAGGGTCTTGATGTTCCAATGATCTTACTAGTGAATTACCTAAAGTAAAAGGCAGTTTTTAAAAGGATTTCATAATTACATTTTATTTAAATTCTGAAAAGTTCTCTAATACCACTGCTACGGTCTGAATGTTTATATCCCTCCAAAATGCGTTAAGTTGGAACCTAATGCCCAATACGATGGTATTAAGAGGTAGGGCCACTGCGAGGTGACTAGGTCACAAAAGGCAAAGCCCTCATGAATGAGATTAGTGCCCTATAAAAGATCCATTGCCCCTCTGCCATGTGAGGTTACAGTGAAAAGACAACAGAAAATGGGCTCTCACTAGACACAGAAATCTGTGAGTGCCTTGATTTGGGGCTGCCCAGCCTCCAGAACTGTGAAAAAGGCATTTCCGTTGTTTCTAAGCTGGTCGATGTTATGGTATTTGTGTGATAGCAGCATGCAGAGACTAAAATAATTACTAACAAATACTGCCTTAATCTCCTATGTGCAAGAAACTATGCATGAAACTAGTTAGGTGGAATCTAAAAATGACAAGATGTCATATTTCTTTTCATAGGGCCTTGCAGGTCAAGGAAGTGATTGCAAGCAGGATGCTCTGCAGGCAGGAAGAAGCAGGGGGCGGGCTCTGAGTCAGGATCCATGGAATCAGGGAATCATGGGAGTGGGCTCACACCGGGGCTAAGACTGTCACTCTTTAAAGGCAATCCTTTCATGATCCTTCCTCTTTAGACATCAAGATAAAAAAACCAAACAAACAGAACAAAACAAAACAACAGTTTACTAAACTGGGACAGCTAATAAATATTCTAAGCTGCTGCAAATTTTTCAGTGTGGCATTTTCCTATTGGAGGAAAAAAAGAAAAACACTGACCAATCGGAAGTGGAGTTCGAACATTGCCACGGAGGAGCCCCAAATGGCCAATGGCTGCAGCAAACACCTTAGAAGATGAGCAATGACAAGGGACCACATGTAAAGGTGAAGGGCACAACCATGTAATGTGGCAGAGTGCCGTGCTTCCCAAAGATTATCTCCGACCACATCTAACTGCATATACTCATTCTTTAGAAATTCAGCTTTAAAGGTCTAGTGTAAGAATTCTAAACCACTGCATCTCTTTTCATAGACACAGTATAAGATAATAGCATCGTACCTGAACTTTAGTCAAAATTAAATGACTTTCTTCAACACAGAAACCTACATTTTCCCCCCCTTTATTATCTGCAGAGGTTTGTGCTTCATTTCTAAATTCAACAGGAGATCCTTCCTACTCAAGAAAAAAAAAATGTTGTATTAATTCAGGGAGTTGAAACATAAAGGCTGCACCTATTGACCACAACTTAGAAAGAATGCAGCCATTCCCTTTCTCTCACTTATAATCATACTAGGTGAGAGAAAGGGAGGGAAAAGCAATGTACTGGTTCCCTTATTTAATTCCTACAACCCTGTAATAGGTTTGTTTATTATAATATCTTTATTATAAGAGATGAAGGAAGTGAGGCTAGAAGAGGAAGTTGTCCAAGGCCATGGAACTAGTATGCACCAGACTTAGGACTCAATCCCACCTTGAGTCCAAAACGTCTCAGGTCCTTGTTCACATTTAAACAGGAGCCAAGCACCTTGCTGAGCTTGGTGGATGATGTAGGAAACAGGGATGGATATAGTGTGTATAGGAATTAGCAAGAAGGCCGTAATTATACCTATCAATGCCATTTTTATTTTTATTTATTTATTTTTAAAGATTTTATTCATTGATTTGACAGTGAGGGAGACTAAGAGAGAGGAAACACAAGCAGGGGGAGTAGGGGAGGGAGACGCAGGCTTCCTGTAGAGCAGGGAGCCCAATGGGGGGCTCCATCCCAGGACCCCGGGATCATGACCTGAGCCGAAGGCAGATGCTTCATGACTGAGCCGCCCAGGCTCCCCTAGATGCTATTTTTAAAAACAGAATGTGGATGTCAAATATCTCATTGCAGAAAAACATAACTACTCAGTTAATTTGGCTCTCTGAAATGACCCAGGCTGGCAGATGTGGAGAGAAGGTGGTCTTCTTCAGAAGATCTTACTCATTCACTCTGTTGTTCCTCATTGACCCCCAGCTGTAGGAACAATAGCTCACTGATTAGAATGGGAAGGAGGGAAGGAAGGAGGGAAGGAAGCTCTTGTGTATAAACTTCTAGGAATCTGGTAACATATGTACACTTTGCCAGAAATAGATTTCCTTAACATAGGGACACATGAGAACAATTCACTGTTTTCCAAACAAACCCCAAAAGTGCATGCTGTAACCCACTCTTTGGAGCTTTGTGGAGAAGCAAACGTGATCTGAGTTTTGCCTAGACCTTCTGCAGGAGGAACACTGACTAGTACAGGTAATGCCATCTGGAAACAGGCTTTTTCTCTGTAAGAGAACAACTAAATTCCATATTTTATAGGTACATTATGAAAGACACAAATCGATAAACTCTAGTGTTTTACTGACATGACCAATTGAATAATAAAACATTTAGCATCGATTTGAGAGCAATGAGATTTCCACCCATAGAAGATGTGTTCGGGTGCAGCCCAACGAGACGCTGCACGCTGGGAGGGATGGGACAGGCTGTGTAGAGAGAAGCAGTCAGGACTGTCCAGATACTGCCACCAGAGGCTCAGTGCAGTCAGCTTAACAACTCCTCTAGGGCCAGTGCTCCTGCTCCCCCCAGGGACGGCACCCAACTTCTCTTCCCCAGGAGACATGTGACCACCCTCACCTGCATACAGAGGGCTGTGAAGCTTCCCTAAGCCCTGTACAGCGGGCACACAAGTTCAGTCCTTTGGTGCCAAAGCAGGGCTTTTTTCCCGACGCCTACAAGGAACCCTTACGTGCCCCCTCCTGAAAAGGAAAGACAGGGAGCAGGGCTTCCCTGAGCAGCCTCTGCAGGTTGGGTGGGGGACAGGGGGTTGGAGGGGGAGGGGGAGTGAGTGGGTTAAGTACACCTGTGACCTGAAGGTCCAGTATGCACCAGAAGACACTTTGCCCTAAAAAACCATTGCTTGGGGGCACTTGAGTGGCTCGGTCAGTTAAACGTCTGCCTTCAGCTCAGACTGGAATCCTGCGACTGAGCCCTGCATTGAGCTCCGGGCTCCACAGTGAGTCTACTTCTCTCTTTCCCCCTGCCCCTCCCCCTGCTTGCATGTGTACACTTTCTCAAATAAATAAAATCTTAAAAAGAGAAAACATTGCTTAGAGCAAACATGAATACAAGTTTGAGTATGAAGACTGAAAATATAAACTTTCCACCACCACAGTTACACCACGTTATAATGATTTGTCTGTAACCCTAACTGCTCTACTGGGTTGTGAGCTCCCCGAGTTTGGGACTGTCTTCAAGGCCTCGCCCCCTGTTTGGCAGACAGTGCAGGCTCACTACATGCTTGCTAAATACAAGAAAAACATAAATGCTACCGAGGCACAAGAGTTGCCCCAAATGAAAATGTGAGTTTAAAAGCTCATGTGGCATTGAAGAATTCATGAGAGCACAGTGACTGATTTGTACAGAATCACGAATAGCACCTGATCCTAAGTATCTGAAGATCTGTGGACCAGAGGACTGGTCATGACTGTGGATACCAAAATTGGTCCACCTGACAAGACAGAGATTGGTGCTCAAAGACATACACCTCTCGGTCACATCCAGTTCCTGAACGAGGAGAGAAAACTCTATTTAGAAATAGGGAAATTGAAAAAAATGAGTCTTGCATTAACTAGATTCAGATAATTCAATATTTCCACTACTAAACCACAGAGATCTAGATTACGAGGGAATAGCAATTGCTGTGAATTAAATATCACTCTGGGTAAGCCAGTGTTGGCTTAATGAGTTTTTTGTGTACCAGGCTTAATAAGAAATTGTGTTAGTCATTTCATACAAATATGGTAGAGTTGATGAATTACTCATAATGAAGGAAAATAACCCCTAATCCTTTTTAATAATTCCCTTATTTCAAAGCAGAAATTTATCCTTAAGCATATAGAATCCTTGATGATGATACAGGCCCAGAGAAATGAAGTGATTTGCTAAAGTCGCAGAACTAATTAATGATGGAGGTAAGATTAGAATGTAGCTCTCACAACTCTGTGTCTGGACTACTTCCCATCACATCAGTGGTTTTCAGTGTTCTGCGGAGCCTGCTAGGGATCTAGACAGGGGATGGGGGCCTTGAAGGGCATAGTTCCACTGTTTATCTCATGCTTTCTGTTCAGCTACACACATTGGGCTTTATTGCCTAGGTATCCAGATTTGTGGATTTTGTGCTACTAAAAAAAAAAAAAGAAACAAAGAAACAAAACCCATGTACAATTACCATCATGTCATAAAACAAGGGATGTTTCACTTAAACTTTAAAAAAAACATTTTAAGATGAGCTATTTTATGAGACTGACGTGCTGCCTATTGCGCTAAGAAGGCACTAAGATGAGCTATTTTAATACTAAGGACTTTTAGTCCTTAGTATTTTATATATATATATATATATATATTTATAAATAAATGGTGATTCTTGATAAAACATAATGTTTTCCCACATTTTCTCATTTCACTAAGGGTCACAGAAAAAAAAAAGCCCATATGGAAAGTCACTTTTCTGTGTATCTGAATTTGGGAAGCAATGGTTTTTTTTAAAAGAACATAGAATTTAGGTCTCAAACACATCATAGTGACAGGACATCCTTAGGTGTGTCATTTTGATCTGTCTTTTATCCACAAAGTTCAGTAATTCCTGACCCACCCACTGCTAGGGTTATTCCTTCACAAAAAAACAAAAACAAAACAGAACAACGACAACAACAAAAAAAAGGGTTTGATTACTCTCAAAATGTGGCCTCAGGACTCTCTGCATCAGAATCATGTGAGGTGCATATTACAAGTTGAAGTTCCTTGGCCCACCCTGGATGCAGTTCTCAGGAATGGGGTCTAGTTCTAAGGAATGCAGGCTTCTTATTTTTCAAATGATAGCTGATAAAATCTGCTCTCATCTCCACAGAGGCTGATGGCAAGATTATAAGGATAAAATTCCTTTGAGAATCTTCAGCTGCTGTAACAGCGGAAATGAGGAGAACAAGAAAAGGAGAACAAGAGCAAGAAGGATGAGAATAAAGAGAATATTTGAAGAAGGCAAATCGCTTATGTTCACATTCTGTGTTCTCATCTGATAGACAAGGATTGTGAATGAGACTGTGGACTTTTTAACTCCCCTCTTAATAGCTCAACTATTTTCAAACAATATCTTTCAAGGAAGCACTGTCTTCGGATGCACTCAGAGCTACTGTGATGGATGTGACCCGGAGCCCTGTCCCTTCTGCTCCCCTTTCTCTGATACCCTCCACCCTCCAGGTGACCTCTGAGATCCCCCATGCGAGACAGTAACTGAAGAACTCGGTCTTTGAGGTATCATTCTGGCTCCAGAGAGGGTAAATCTATTCACGGAACACCAGTCATCAAGCAACACCACTGGTTGGATGATCATCAGTACAAACACGAAGCCGCCTACTCACCAGATGCGGGCATGCAATGGCTGCAGGTGTGCAAAGGGTGCAGGTATATAAGGGAAGT
This sequence comes from Neogale vison, assembly GCF_020171115.1. Classification (NCBI taxonomy): domain Eukaryota; kingdom Metazoa; phylum Chordata; class Mammalia; order Carnivora; family Mustelidae; genus Neogale; species Neogale vison. Next base: position 112,335,316 of record NC_058095.1, on the reverse strand, counting down.
GACATGACCACAAACAGTGTCAGCCAATCAAAAGAAATTACCCTTAACTTTTTTTTGTAATCCATTACTATTCTTAACGCAGATGTTCTAACCAAGTATTTTGCCCCCTTTGTTTCTTCACAGTACCTATGGAATCTGTCTTCCTTTTCATCCTTCATGGCTACAGGCACAGTACAAATCTCTAGAAACCATCTGAGCCACTCAGCTGCCTTCCTCACCGTGTCCTAGCATTTAGACCCCATTAGGTAAACAAAAGCCTTCTTCCTGACTCATTGCCTTGATAACGACAAACTCAACTGGGATCAGCCTTAAGTTCTTATCCCACAACCTTCACACAGATACCTACCCATTGGCCACATTCCCTAGCAGCTTTCATTGACAAGCATCTTTGCCTAGTACTCTTGCTGAATAATCAGGCTCCAGCCTCTTGTTCCCCACCCTTGACATGTGTTTCATTCCAGGTCCTCATCTTGGCAGACAGAAGATTCCACCATTGATCTGGATGAGGTGCTGAGGTCAAGTCTTTGGACTCATTCTTGACACATTTGCTGCCCTCACATTCTAACCAGCTCAAGTCTGTAATAACCATGGAAATATGGCCACTTTACCCCTTGCTCAGCTCACTCTGCTCCAGCTTCCTGGATTCCTTGTTGTCCTCAAGGACACCAAGCACATTCCAGATTCACAGCCTTTGCCCTTGCTGGTTCCCCTACCTGGGATAATCCTCCCCCAGGTATTTGCACGGATGTATCATTCTTCTCATTCAGGTTTCTCTGTAAAGGTCATCTCTTCAGAAAGGTCTTAGCTAACTAACCTGGTTAAAACAGTGCTTCTATTTCTTAGTCTGTACCCGATTTATTTTTTTCATAACATTACCACTGAAATTCAATTATGTATTACTTTAGCTGATATATTTATTATCTCGTTGCACTCTCCTGAGTTATTCAGTAACATGAGTTCTGAGCTGTAACTTTATTTTTAATCCAATATCCCCGGTTTCAAGAATAATATGGGATACATAGAAGGTGTCTGATAAATATTAGCAAAAAAGGAAGGAAAAATTTGATTTTGTTTTTAAAGCCCACATTTCATTAAGTACCTATTCATACTTAATGTCAATGTACATGTATTTAAAATTTAATTGTAGTAATATACACAGAAAATCTACCATCTTAACCATTTCTAAGTGTACAGTTCAGTGGCCTTAAGTACATTTATGCTGCTGTGTAACAATCACCATCCCCTATCTCCAAAAACCTTCTCATTTTGCAAAACTGAAACTTTGTAGCTATTTAAGAACAGCTCCCCATTTCTCCCACCTTCAGCCCCTGGGAACCATCATCCCACCTTCTGTTTACATGAAGTTGCTTACTCTAGGTACCTCATACAAGTGGAGTCATGCAGTATTTGTTTTTTTGTGACTGGCATATTTCACTGAGAATAAGGTCCTCAAGGTTCACCCACATTGTAACATGTGTCAGAACTTCCTCCTTAAGGCTGAGTAATATTGCATTGTGTGTACAAACCACATTTTGTTTACTCACTCATCCATCAATAGACAACCAGGCGGCTTCCACGTTTTGGGCATTACAAATAATGGTGCTGTGAACACGAGTGTACAAATATCTCTTTGAGACCCTGCTTTTAATTCTTTTGGATACAGACCCAAAAGTAGAATTGCTGGATCATATGGTAATTCTATTTTTACTTTTTTTGAGCATCTGCCATGCTGTTTTCCATAGCAGCTGTGTCATTTTATATTCCTACCAGCAGTGAACAAGTGTTCCCTTTTCTCCCCATCCTCACCAATACTTGCCATTTTCTGTTTTTTGGATAGCAGCCATCCTAAGGGGTGTGAGGACATAGCTCATTTGGTTTTGATTTGCATTTCTCTCATGAATAGTGATACTGGGCATCTTTCATATACCTGTTGGCCTTCTGTATATCTGGTCTTTAAGATTTATTTATTTGAGAGACAGAGCATGCAGTGGGAAGGGCAAAAAGAGAGGAAGAGAGAGAGTGAGCCCCAAGCAGACTCTGCACCAAGCATGGAATACAATGTGGGGCTTGATCCCACATCCCCACGATCATGATCAGAGCTGAAACCAGGAGTCAGATGCCTAACCGACTGTGCCACCTGGGAGCCCCTGTATATCTTTTTTGGAGAAATGTCTCTTCCAGTCCTTTGCCCATTTTTGAAGTTGGTTGTTTGGTTTTTGTTGTTGTTGTTGAGTTGTAGGGGTTCTTTGTATATTCTTGATATTAATCCCTTACTAGATGTATGATTTACAAATATTTTCTCCCATTCAGTGGGTTGCTAAGCAATGTATATTTTTAATTCATTGAATTTTTTGGTGTCCTCTTAACCTGTCCATTTTATTTCGGGTGGTGAGCTTCTAGAGAAAAGAAGTGGTGCCCTGGTTTGACCCATGCAATTCTTTTTTTTTTTTAATACTTTATTTATTTATTTGACAGAGAGATCACAAGTAGGCAGAAAGGCAGGCAGAGAGGAAGAGAAGCAGGCCCCCTGCCGAGCAGAGAGCCCAACACGGGACTTGATCCCAGGACCCTGGGGTAATGACCTGAGCTGAAGGCAGAGGCTTTAACCCACTGAGCCACCCAGGTGCCCCTGACCCATGCAATTCTTAGCAAACAATGCTCTATGCAGACTTTCTGAGGATGATTACAAGACAACATAAGATACTATTTGGTATCACTTTTCTTTCAATAGTGGCCGACAAATGGAAGTACAACTGTTAATTAAAAGCACATAATGTTGCCTGATTATGAATAAAATGTCCCCAGCTCACTAGAGCATAATTCCTACAGCATTAGTGAAGAATTAACTAGCTTTATTAAAGATTTGGAGGACTAGTCACTTTTTCATCATCCTTTAATTAAAACCTCTACATCTTGCACTTGAAAGCCTTTGTTTCTTACCCATTATTTTCATTCTTTATTCTGTCTTAAAAAAACCAGGATGAAAAATAAAAAAGCACAAAAGTTTTTAAATGAGCTTTTCATGCTCTGTAATAACAGAACGGCATAGTTTTCTAAAATATTGGGAAAAAACGTAAGATTTTTAATGTTCTTTGAACTAGACCAAGAAAAAAGAAGAAAAGCAGTTTGGTTAGCAGAACATTTGGATTTCAAGTTCTTTTAGAGTCTAAAATAAATTTGTATTAATATAAAATTTCTTTCCATCTCCCTACCTACATTGAATTAAAGATACTATAGTTTAGGGGCACCAGTTCAAAGTCTGAAAGCAGAAAATTACCCAGTTATAGCACACTTTACTTTATCTTCTTCTTCACTTGAAATAGTTATTTGCCCTCTGGAAATGGTACAGCAAGACAACTTCCCTCAACCTTAGTTCCTTTCCCCTCCTAAAGACCCACACATGAGTGCCTCACATAGTGCCAGACACCCAGAGACACTCAGTAGAAGTCTGTGAAATAAATTAGTAATTTAAATCTATTTGCCAGGATCTTGTTGGGTATTATGTGCCAGGCTTCGTGCTGTGTGCTGCACAGTCATGATATCAAATGCCACAAGCAATTCTTGTTGCTTCATGATCACTAAACTATTCTACACTCGATTCCACATTTTTCCCCATAAGCCCCCAGTTATAGGCTTTTTATCTTCTAAAAATTCTACTGTATATTACTTAAGGAAAGGAGAACTTGCTCGGTATTTTTTTTAATATGATTTTGGGTCTCACATCTCTAAATCCTTTTATACAAGTAGAGTTTATTACATAGCTAATTTCAACCCAGTTGAGAAGAAATCTAAGAATAATATATTTTTTGTTTCATTTTCTGTTCCTGAAATGTAGCCTGATGTATCTTGCAAGAAGAAAAAATGGATACTATGTATATGCTAAAGAGTATGAGTGATAGAAAGCAATAAGAGAGCCAGCTAACTTTCTACACCAGAATTATTATTTGTATGATTAAAATATAAAGACACCTGAATTTATCTTTTCTGTTTATGCTGTTTGGGTCTCATTAAGTCTATGTTTCTGCTTTCTTCTAAATACTGTTTTCCATATTTCAAACATCTAATTAAGTAAACAATGCAAAGTGAGATGATACATTCTTTGGAAAACCATAAAATTACAGAGTAGATAGACTTCCATAATAACCCAATTTTCACTTTGTCATGATTTTCCAAAAGGGTTTCCTTGGGGGCTAAAACTTCCTAAGCTTGATTTCAGCTCAAAACTGAATGTCTTGATTCACCTGAATCCAGAAAAGGAGTCTTTTCTCTGTTGATCACATAAGTTGTTTCCTATAAAAATAGATCAGGCTTAATCTCCTTTTGGATAATGTAGCCTCTGACAGACTTCAGAAGCCCCTCTCCTTTTGAATTCTTGGGCACTTAATGTAATTATTCAAGTCATGCAAGTGGTACAGAAGATGATGACATAATGATAAGATGGTGTTCTTTGCCTAGTCTTTGCCCAGGCCTACACTTTGCACAACATACACCTGAGTACACAGCCTTTCTATATGTAGGAATACATACATATTTTCTTATTATAGATACTTGGAACTGTTGGATCAATTGGAATGTGTATTTTATTTTTTTGAAGATTTTATTTATTTATTTGAGAGAGAGAGACAGAAGACATGGGCATAAGAGGCGGGGAGGGACAGCAAGGAAAGGAGAAGCAGACTCCTTCTGCCCCACAGAAGCAGGGAACCCAATGCAGGGCTCAATCCCAGGACCCTGGTATCAGGACCAAAGCTGAAGGCAGATTCCTAATATATTTTGCCAAACTATATTCCAAGATGACTGCATGAAAATGTAATTTCACCTAAAGTACATACATGAGAATACCTATTTCTCATATTCACCAACACTGAATATTATCATTCTCTTGGATAAGAATCTCTTAATTGTTATTTTAATATGAAATCCCAAAACTGTTATGACCCTGCTAACATAATGCTCTTCTTTAGGTTGCTTCTTTCTTCTTCTTCTTCTTCCTGTGTTTTTTTTTTTTTTCCTTTCTGGAAACAGAATTTTTTCTTTATCCAAGGAATTCTGAAATTTTATCAAGATGCATCTCGCTATGTGTTGTTTTCCCGTTGAGCTAGAAATCTGCCAAGCCATTTAATCTCAAAACAGAACTCTATCTTCAAGTTAGAGAATTACTTTCTGTCATTTCTTTGATGATTTCTTTGAATATTTTCTTATCTACTTCCTCTGTTCCCTTCTAGAACTCCTAGTCAATAAATGTTTGACCTCTTGGATTGATTTTCCATGCCCCAGTTTTCTCTCATGCTTTCATCCTGCTTTCTTGCTGCTTTGTATTTTGGGAGGACTGCCTGAAGTTCCCAAATCACCATTCTGGCATTCAGCATTTTTATTCCATTTGTCAGCTGCCTCACTGATTCTTCTAATTTGGGAAATTACACATGTACCAGTATCTTTTTCTTGTTCTCTGATTCTACCATTTTGATTCCCTCAGTTTCAAGTCTACACAGGATCATATTGTCTTACACTTGAAGCAGATCTTAATGAGGCCAAAGTATGCAAAATTTGACTCCCAAACTATGGGGACTATAATATGGCATTTGAGTGTAGGATGCTTAACACACAAATTTGGGGACATTGTTTAACATTATTGTGTGCTTACTGATATAAAGAATTATAGTACTACTACTAATAGTCCATATATGTTAAAAAAATTTTTGCTTGTCTTATTTTAAATGTATTAACCCATTCAATGCTTATAGAAACTCTATTATTTCTGCTTAACAGATAGAGATATTGATTGAAAGTGGCTAACTTTCCCAAATGATACTCTTAGAAGTAGAGGAGCTGGATTTAATCCCAACTAGAATATCTCCAGTGCCCATTCAATTTAAAAAGCCAATATTCTAATAATTGTTTGCATAACTATTAAAACAGCAAACTATTAGTGTAGCTGTCACACTGAGCTGTCCAACCTGGAATAGTCTGAGTTTAGATGCCAAGAGTGCCTCTGACTCAGGATCTCTCTGAATCAATTATTAAAGCCAGGATGACTCTTTTGTGTGTATGTTTTAATATTCATCTAATATTTCATGTGGCATGTGAGCGAAGGCTATCTTGGAGCAGACAGGAAATAACTAAACAAAACATCCAATGTTCATAGTATTTCAAACAATACCTATCAGCTTTCATAAATCATCTCTTTCAATGGAGGTAACAAGCTTGACATAGATATCGTTAAGTACTGAAGTACATAATCAGAGTAGACAAGATGTCTAGGGGATTTACCTTGTGATAGACAGAAGGAGTAAAATTTCTCCAAAAAGAACTAAAGCTGAACAAAGGAAAGGTGCTGCCATTCAATTATTTCTTACTTATCACTTCTGATAGGAAGCCACTTGGGAGTGACCCTGCAGAGGCTATGTGTGTTAAAAGTGCCCTCATCTAGAGCTCATCATACAAATGATGTTAAGAAATGAAAATTATATGGTTTAGCAAATGGTTGTAGCTGAAGGCCAAGCAGCAGAAATCTCTCCTATGTAGACACAATGTAACACCAAAATTTAAATAGTTAATTCTCCATATTAGCCCTAAGTTGTGTGTGGAATAAACCAAGTTGAGAATGATTGAAATTAAAAGTGTATATTTACAGCAACAATAACATTAAACAAAACTGCTTAAATTAAAGTATCTTTGGCTATTTTTAAATCTTTAAGAACAAACAGAAGGTGGCTAAACCATTAAAATCAAATTAGCACAATTTAGGATCTAAAATTATTAGAGTATTAATGTAATGATTACATTTCTTTAAACCTAGTTAATGAAACCTAGTTACTTCCTTTTAGAAAAAATTACATTAACTAATATCATTGGATACCATTGAGATTAGCCAGTTCATCTCCATATGAACCAAAATTTGTGACACTAATTGGAATGCTAATATTTTATATATAATGAAGGCTTCTTGACAATATACAGTACTAAGTGGAAAAGTGAATTTTCTATCACCCCACAAAAAACACTCCTTAAAAATACAAATACAAATGAATAAAAACTAAAATAAACAAGAAGTAAAAACAAATAAGCTCTAGAGATCTGTTGTACAATATTGTGTCTATAGTCAATAATGCTATATTGTGCACTTAAAAATATGAAGGGGTAGGTCTATGATAAGTGTTCTCATACCATAATAAAACAAAAAAAAAGTATTATTAAGGTAATGGGACTATACGAGGTTTTGTATTTTGCTTAAACTTTAAAAAACACTTGATTTCTAATATGTTAAAGACTGAATTAATAACTTTATTCCCTTGCAAAATATTTTCTGTAGGAGAGTCTATGAAACAAATAAGGAGAAGAAAATGAATTATCCTTAATTCTTCTAACCTGAAATATTATGTTTAGCAGTTTGATATACACTTTCAAGTTTTTCTATTGATTATAAATATTTTTATTTAAAAAATGGAACACTTCTATCCCTTTATTACTGAACAATACACTGTGGAATTTTTTTGGCATTTAAGTGGACTTCCATAACAGCAATTCTCAAAGTATAGACTTTAGACTTCTAGGTGTCCCTGAGATCCTTTCTTTGGGTCTGGGAGATCAAACCTATTTTCATAATAATATTAAAACGTTATTTGCTTTTTTCACCATGTTGACATTTCCACTGGTGAGTCAAATGCAATGGTGGGTAAAAACGCTACAGCCTTACAAAGAATCAAGGTAGTTTTCGAGTTCTGGTGCATGATCAAAGAAAAATATCCACAATGAACCAAAAGACTATTAAAATACTCCTTTCTTTACAGCAATATATATATTTGTGGAACTGGATTCTTTTTATTCTTCAACTGAAACATCAAAACAGACTGACTAGTGAAGCAGGGACAAGAATCCATATGTCTTACAAATGGCTAACAGACATGTAAAATATGGTCCACATCACTCAACATCAGGGAAATACATATCAAAACCACAATGAGATACCACCTTACACCAGTTAGAATGGCAAAAATTAACAAAACAGGAAACAACAAATGTTGGCAAGAATGTGGAGAAAGGGAAATGCTCTTACACTGTTGATGGGAATGCAAGCTGGTGCAGCCACTCTGGAAAACAGTATGGAGGTTCCTCAAGATATTAAGAATAGATCTACCCTACAACCCAGTAATTGCAGCACTGGATATTTACCCCAAAGATAAAGACGCTGTGAAAAGAAGGGGCACATGCACCCCAATGTTCATGGCAGTAATGTCCACATTGCTGAGGAGCAGAGATGTCCTTCAACAGTTGGATGGACAAAGAAGATGTGGTCCATACATGCAATGGAATATTATTCAGCCATCAGAAATGATGAATACCCACCATTTGCACTGACATGGATGGAACTGGAGGGGATTATATTAAGTGAAGTAAGTCAAGCAGAGAAAGACAATTATCATAGGGTTTCACTCATATGTGGAACATAAACAATAGCACAGAGGACCATAGCGGAAGGAAGGGAAATCCAAAGGGAGAGATATAAGAGGGGGAGATGAACCATGAGAGACTATGGACCCCAAGAAACAATCTGGGGGTTTCAGAGGGGAGGTGGGTGGGGGAGGGGGTAACAGGGTGATGGGTATTGAGGTGATGGCTGTGATGAGCACTGGGTGTTTTACTTACCTAATGAATCACTGAACACTACATCAAAAACTAATTATGTACTATATAGTGGCTAACTAAATATAACAAAAAAAATTAAAAAAGAATCCATATGTCTTCTATTAAACCAGTCAAGTAAGATATTAAAGAGATTTGCAAAAATATCAAAGAACGCTAAACTTCTAACATTTTTTGTTTTGAAAAATACATGTTCCCAAAAGTGTGTCATTTATTTTAGCAGGTAATATGTCTGCTGTTTTTAAATGGATAAATACACAAACATATTCAAGTTTTCTATATAATTTCTAATACAGTAAATATTGATAGCTATAAACCACATGAATGAAAGCTATTTGGAAGCTTCAATAACTTTTAAGAAGTCTTGAGACCAAAAAGTTTGGGATATGTTGCCTTATAACAAGACTTTTATCAAACATATAATGGACATCCTTAATTTATTTAGCTCTAGAATATACAATTCTTGAAAGCGAACACAACTATGTAAATCCTAAAGTCCAGTAAAGGGACTGCTCCCGGTGAGTAAATGATTGAGTAATGCTCAATCAGGTTAAATCCTGACCACCTTAGTTTTCTTTTTTTCTCCCTTTCCAAACTCACTGCTTCTCAGTCACATCACTGGAGATCTACATGGCCGTAAACAAGTCAGAAGCATTATTTAATCAGACCTTTTTTTTTTTTTTACAAGTTTAAGAATATACTTATAGAAGAACTCATGAACTGGTTTATTTCATAAATCTGGATTTTTAAAATGAGGGTTATCTACACCAATGAACTGATTTTTAAAATTAACCTAGGATTTAAATAACAACAACACAGTCCACCCAGCCCTAAAATGCCATACTCTCATGTATTAATGTTACTTTTTAATGAATTAAATATATAGAGAGTTAGCCTCATTAAACTCGAATGGTCTCTGGGGGTCTTACCTAAATAACTTTAAACCAGACTATACTCCCTCAGACATTTTTTGCTGTACTTAGGAATTTTCATTGTCAGGCTCTTGAGTACCCGTTTTAAGTAGTCTAGGGTATCTGTGCCAGAATGCTAAAGAGTAGAGCTAAATGACAGCACAGCCACGTAAGAGTCTCAAAGTGTGAACACTGGAGAGCAGAGCCTATATTTTATTGCAGAATGAATAGGAGAATCTTTATCAGTGATATTCAAATGCAAAAGCTGACTTTCCTCTGCAAAAATCTACACTGGCTTTTCCTATTTTAAATTAAAACACACCCTTTTGGGGGGGGGTGCCTGGGTGGCTCAGTCAGTGTCTGCCTTTGCTCAGGTCATGATCCCCGAGTCCCAGGATGGAGTTCCGCATTGGACTCTCTGCTCAGCGGGAAGCCTCCTTCTCCCCCTACCCCACCCCACCAATCCTCCCCCCAACCCCAGACCCCATGAGTGCTCTCTTCTCGTTCTCTCTCAAGTAATAAATAAAAATTTTTTTAAACACACACACACACACACACACACACACACACACACTCCTGTCCAACATACCCTTTCTATTTTATGACTCAATCACAGATTTTGGGTCCTCAATAAATGGAGATTCTAAAGAAATGTAGGAGCCGGGTATGTAATCACCCACTGGATCCTCCTCCCACCTCCTACTGGGCCTAGGACCTAGGCTTGTGTTCTTAAGACTCAGCCTAATGCTGCTGCATCTGACCCAGGATTACACTCTTGCCTCCAGTATGACACCTTTCCTCTATGGCCTTATTCCTCATTATCACCATTTCCTCTTCCAGGATTAGAGAATAATTTTCTTGGGACAAATTCTCGTCATTTTCCTGGGATAATATTTTTGCCTTCTCTCATCTTCCATAACAGAAGGGAAAAAAATAGAAAAAAAACACAAAAATCAGAAACTGCTCCCAACCCTATCCCCTAAGCTCTCGAGCATGAAAAACAGTGGTGGCCTCACAGCAGGTGGTAAATATACCTAAGGAAGATCTACCAATGAACGGATCTTGAGGCTGATGATGTAGTAATATTCCCAGATGACCGTTGTAGGAATGGGTACTTCTCCAGTAGAAGCCTAAGGTGGCCTTCTAAGGCCTGCACTTCTAAACTGGCCACAGTTTTGCCGGAGATAATTTTGGTCATTACAACTTGGAGGGAGGGGGGCGCCCACTGGCTTCTATTGGGTATAAGTTAGGGATATTGCTAAGCATCCTCCAAGGCAAAGGAGAGCTCCCACAACAAAGTATTATCCAGCCCCAAATGTCAATGGGTTAAGAAACCCTGTCCTAGTCTAATGCCAAACACACCACTTTAGGAGTTATCTATATAAATGGGATCACTGCTTTCATCATTCAATAGTTCATTCCAGTATTCTCACTTTTATACCATTTTCATTATTAGAGATATCTGATCCCCAGTTCTAACACTTATTAGTTGTAAGACCTTGAACAAGGAGCTTAAACTCTGCACTTTTTATATGAATGTTAAGAAGTAATGCCTCCACACAACTTGTGTGAAGATTGCCTTGGATAACACTTACAAAATGCTTCATGATAAATGTTAGCTGTTGCTACCACCACCAGCAGCATCGTCATCAGCAAACACTTAAAACTACCAGGTACCTGACACTATGTTGGGATCTGAAAATACATGAAAGAATAAAGACCTGGAATCCATTACTAAGGAGATTACAGTTACACTCAGCTAAGCAAAAACACAACAAGCCATATCTCAAAGTTCTGAAATCCTGAAGAATTGTCCCCAAGCAAGAGGCACTCCTCTGTCCCTTGACTGCCCAGTGAGATACACCTTTTCATTCTCCACTAGCCACAGAGGAAGCCAAGCTTGTTTTAACTGGGCTTTCTCAGGCCCTGCTTCTCTGCTACCTCTTCCTCCCATCAGAACCCCAGAACCCCATTCTCCAATGTGGGACCTCAGGGGTTTAGTGGTAGAAAGTTATGCTCACAATGAAGAGCATGTAGCATGGAAATGGGATGATTTCCCATGGGCCTCGGAAAGGGAGGGTGAACAGGGTCACCATGTTCAAAATTCAAGGGTCAAAGTTTCAGCCCAGGAGGGGCATGTGGTCAGAATGTACTATCAGTCTACCCGCTCCTTGTGGCATTTTTAGCATGTATCAGCCAGAAACTCTTAATTTAGTAGAAATGAGCCATCTTTTAAGGAAAAAATTTCCCAGGCTAAAAAATTCTTCCTAATTTATTTTCCTTATTGTATCAAATGACTTTTACTTATCCTCCTTCTATCACCTGATACAGCTCTGCTCCTTGCTCTGTGCAAGAAAGTTATAATTTGCACATGCACGTTATAATTTGCAACTGTACAAATGACTGAGGTGTCACATTCACGAGAATAACGACCTGTAGCATAAATAAATGGGGGTTGTGAGGAGGGCATGTGCCTTGCGAGACTATCCTTTAAGCTCTGCAGTTCAGAAATGAAGTTCTGTCTTGCACCATTCCACACATTCAGCAGCAGGAAAATTACTTGAAAGGTAAAAGCTCCATTTAGATGCTGCATATTTTTTTGTTGATTTGGATTAAACCCAAATGATTATTTTTAAGTTAATGCAGAAACACTGTGGAAAAATGAATCATGTTTTAATTGCTACAATGCTGAATCATTTACTTACACTAGAAATGATTGGTGAATCTGGGTTGGGGGTACGTCCTAAACAAGCCAATTAGTACACAGATTAACCTCTGTAATCACTCTCCAGCCAATTGTTTTCCATAATTTTTCCAAAGAATTTATTTGCACTCATGTTTCTTAATGAGACAGGTAACTAGCCTTGCATTTCAGGAATTTGGTTTTCTTGCATAAAAAACTAACATTATTTCCTTTGGAGAAATTTATTGCTGATTTTCTTGCATGTAATACTAAAATCCTCTATTCTGCTAAAAGGCTTCAAACCATAACAGGATACAAGATGGCTAGTTTGGGGACTATTAGAAGAGAGTTCCACTTAAAAACAAACAAACAAACAAACAACCCCTCCATGGTTCCAACTCTGTAAACCTTTCTTTAAGAAAAATATACATTCCACACCAGAATGATAAAGGAGGCAGAGACATGTCTGCATGACAGCCTTCCTCCTTCAAAATATATCATCACCTTTCATAACATCTATGATTCTGGTCACTCACAATCTTATATGTTCAGGAAGGAATATTTTTTAAGATCTAATTGTAAAAAGCACGAAGATGTTTCTTTTTTGGTTGGGGCAGCCCTAGGAGTATACTTACTTATACCCCATATATAAGCTGAAGCCCTGCATGTGCTCAGAGTCAGATGCACTATTATTTCTGGAGGACTGGAAGGTGTATTCTCTCTGAACTAACCTACACAAGGAAGAGCTTCTAAGGATAAAAATGGAAGGGAAAGTACTGACAAGGAAACTATTTTCTTCTAGGACAAGGAACCATAATACAAGAAAAAAGAAGCGATGTTGAGAACCACAGAATGTCTACTCTTTGAATATGGGGAGGCATACCAGGGTACTGGGTAGAAAAATTTCAATAAATTTAACACTAAAGAATAAGAGTGAGTTGTCTGAAATCTCAGCAGGGCACTAGAAGATATTAGTGTCATTTGTCTAGTACCATTTCTCAAGTTATGACACTCACGCTTGGGCTGCACCTAGTTAATGCAATTGTCAGTGTTAATATAGGCTTTCCCCACAATATGAAAGTAAAGCATTCCCATGAAAACTTTCCTGACCCAAAATGGTGTAAAACAAAGAAGCATTTACCATTAATATGTATGGAAAATTTTTAAAGCATTCCCAGACCCAAATGTTTTTCTGATACTTGAGCACACATCTTGCTAACATATGCACAAAATAAATCAAGATAAAGCACAGATGCTTGCAGATGGAGTTCAAAGCTTGATGCTATGATGTTGAGCACAGATCCCAGGGAAGGAGCTTGGTGGGGAGCCACTCTGCCCCAATAAGGGCTTGCTGTAGAAAAAGTGCTATTTTTCACTTTTCACTTTTACATAAAGGCAGAAATCCTCTCTGGATTTTTTTTTTTTTCTTCTTTCTTTCCAGTTAATGAAAACAGGCAGCAGTGTAGCTTTTTCCTAAAAGTTAAGTGGCATAACATAAACTTAGGAAAATAAGGGGATACCTGTATAGCCCTAGATGTGAGGTCTGTCACCCTTGGATGGGTATCAGTAGGACTCCCAGTTACCAATGACATAGGGACCTCATGTGCAGTCACAGTGACTGGAAACCTTGCCCAGGATGAAGGGGGAATCAGCTTGCTGGTGATGAGCAGTCATTAGAAGACTCACTCACACATGCATGGAAGACACTCCTTGAGACTCCAAAGCTGTTTGGGAGGGACCTGGGACAGCTAGCTGAAGCCAAATAAAGGCTGTTGTGTAACTTTTGCTGTGATTTGTTTTTATTCCCAGGATGGAGCGGCTTAGGAAACACAGGAAATGGGCAGAAATAGAAATGTTGACTATGGTAGTAGCTACTTTATTTTCTACGTAGTTGTCTGCATTGTTTCTGTGAAACAGGACAACTGTATCAGAATATTTAGTGGAAATTAATAAGCACACAAGTTAAATTCTGTGACATGAGACACAATATCCAAAAGTACTGAACCAGATGGAGGAAACTGCTGAGAATCAGTGTTCCCTCTACCTCCTCATGATGATACACCATGGACAAAAACATTTCCTGGTTTATTACCCTTTGTCCCCAAGGAGTAGAAGAACTAACTTAGCCTCTGTGCCCCAATCATTCAATAGCCCTGTCTCTAAGTGAACTTAAATTTCCTGTGCTCTGGACCCAGCCTCCAGGGATCTATGACCGCTCCTCATCTTCTCAGCATTAGCTGATTTCTTCCAGCTTGTCCTAGGGCTTGACCTTGACCTGTCTTCTGGATCTGTCCTGTCCTGCCAATTCTGCATTCCTGTTGATACCGGTATTCTCTTTCTTGAGAGAATGCCTAACTTAAAATCATATCAATATATTTAATATACTCTTACCATTTTTATAGGCAATCCTGTATGGTTTCAGAAATAAAAATATTTCCTTCATTGTTCCTTTATTTCCTCTTTTTTTTTTAAACAAAATCATAAAGAAGATGAACAACTTAATGTGGAGAATGGCACAACACAGATCAGAATGGGGCCAGAATGACCCCAGACAGGACACAGGCTTTAATTGTAGATTTGGGGTGCACTTACATAAACTATATATTTTGGTGTGGATATCTTTTTTGGATTAAGAAAACTTCCCTTTCTTCCTGGTATACTAAGAATTATTATCATGTGGGGCACCTGGGTGGCTCAGTTGTTAAGCATCTGCTCCCAGGGTCCTGGATTGAGCCCTGCATTGGACTCTCTGCTCAGCGGGGAGTCTGTTTCTCCCTCACCCTCTGCATGCCTCTCTGCCTACTTGCTATCTCTCTCTGTCAAATAAATAAATAAAATATTCAAAAAAATCATGAACTAATGCTGTTTTAATAAATATCAGAATATAAAAAGGTAATCATATGATTCTTCTTTTATATAGTGTGGAAAATTACATTAAAGCAATCTTGTGTCTCTGGTTTGAAATCAGTTTGCTCATGTAAGGGTATCTTGGGTGGCTCAATTGGTTAAATATCCAACTCTTGGTTTCTGCTCATGTAGGGGTATCTTGGGTGGCTCAATTGGTTAAATATCCAACTCTTGGTTTCAGCTCAGGTCAAGATCTCAGGGTTGTGGGATTAAACCCTGCATTGGCCTGTGCTTCCCTCTCAGTACAGAGTTGGCTTGTCCCTCTCCCTTCCCCTCTGCTGCTCCCCCCAACCATGCCCTTGTAGTCTCTCTCTCAAAAAAATAAAGTTTTAAAATCAACTCTCTCATGTATTAATTTTTTAATATATTGACAACTTGCTAATATTTTCTTCAGAAACTTTATACTTAAAAAAACAAAAAAAAGAAACTTTGTACTTATTAAAGTTGTTGATAATATCCTCTTACTATATTTTCAATGTCTGCAAGGAACTATGATGATATCAACTTTTATCATTCCCATCGCCAGGTTATTTAATCTTTTTCCTCGTTTGAGCAAGCCAACTTTAATAGACTTTCCAAAGAACAAAATTTTGGCTTTGAGGATGGTCTCTGCTATGCATTTGGTTTTTGTTTTTTAATTTTATTTTCTGCTCTTCTCCTTTCTTCTTACTTCTACTTTCTTTCAGTATACTTTTCCTTCCTTTTTTCCTTCTTTCTTATCAATTTTTGAAATGGATGTTCAGTTCATTAATTTTCAGTTTAAATATGCATGTAAGGCTATAAATTTCCCTCAAATATGGCTTTAGTTGCATTGTATACATTTCGATATGTCAAAATTTCATTACTACTCAAGTGCAAATATTTTCTAATTGAAATTGTGATTTCTTTTTTGACCCTGTATCTATTTAGAAAAATAATTCTTAATTTTTAAATATGGGAATATTCAAGATTTTACAACTGTTCTCAATATTACTATTGTTGATTTGTAGCTTAAATGAATAGTGATCAACTTTTAATTCTTCGTAAAATTTTAATCCTTTTAAATACAAATCAGTAAGAGAAGAGAGAAGAACCACATGGGCCTCTCAACTGATGCAGAAAAAACATTTGACAAGATATAGCATCTGTTCCTGATTAAAATGCTTCAAAGTATAGGGATAGAGGGAACATTCCTCAATTGCATAAAGTCTACCTATGAAAAACCCACAGCGAATATCATTCTCAATGGGGAAAAGCTGATAGCCTTCCCTTTGAGATCAGGAACACGAGGATGTCCACTCTCACCACTGTTGTTCAACATAGTACTAGAAGTCCTAGCAATAGCAATCAGACAACAACAACACTAAGGTATTCAAATTGGCAAAGAAGAAGTCAAACTCCCTCTCTTTGCAGATGGCATGATACCTTATATGGAAAACCCAAAAGATTCCACCCCCAAACTACTAGAATTCACACAGCAATTCAGTAATGTGGCAGGATACCAAATCAATGTACAGAAATCAGTTGCTTTCTTATATACTAATAATGAAAATACAGAAAGGGAAATTCGAGAATCGATTCCATTTACTACAGCACTAAGAACCATAAGATACCTGGGAATAAACCTAACTAAAGAGGTAAAGGATCTGTACTCGAGGAACTACAGAACACTCATGAAAGAAATTGAAGAAGACACTAAAAGATGGAAGACCATTCCATGTTCATGGATCGGAAGAATAAACATTGTTAAAATGTCCATACTGCCTAGAACCATCTATACTTTCAATGCCATCCTGATCAAAATTCCACTGATACATTTCAAAGAGCTGGAACAAACAATCCTAAAATTTGTATGGAACCAGCAGAGACCCCGAATTCCTAAGGAAATATTGAAAAAGAAGCAAAACTAGGGGCATCACGTTACCTGATTTCAAGCTTTACTACAAAGCTGTGATCACCAAGACAGCCTGGTACTGGCACAAAAACAGACACATAGACTAGTGGAACAGAGTAGAGAGCCCAGATATGGACCCTCAACTCTACAGTAAAATAATCTTTGACAAAGCAGGAAAAAATATACAGTGGAAAAAAGACAGTCTCTTCAAAAAATGGTGCAGGGAAAATTGGACAGCTATGTATAGAAGAATGAAACTCGACCATTCTTTTACACCATATACAAAGATAAACTTGAAATGGATAAAAGACCACAACATGAGGCAGGAATCTATCAAAATCCTAGAGGAGAACATAGGCAGTAACCTCTTCAACATCAGCCACAGCAACTTCTCTCAAGACATGTCTCCAAAGGCAAAGGAAACAAAAGCGAAGATGAACTTTTGGACTTCATCAAGATCAAGAGCTTCTGCACAGCAAAGGAAACAGCCAACAAAACAGAGGCAACCCACAGAATGGGAGAAGATATTTGCAAATGACACTACAGACAAAGGGCTGATATCCAAAATCTATAAAGAACCCCTCAAACTCAACACACACAAAACAGATAACAAAAAATGGACAGAAGATATGAGCAGACACTTCTCCAAAGAAGACATACAAATGGCTAACAGACACATGAAAAAGTGTTCATTATCCTTAGCCATCAGGGAGATTCAAATCAAAATCACATTGAGATACCACCTTAAACCAGTTAGAATGACCAAAATCAACAAGACAATAAACAACAAGTGTTGGAGAGGATGTAGAGAAAGGGGAACCCTCTTACACTGTTGGTGGGAATACAAGCTGGTGTAGCCACTTTGGAAAACAGTGTGGAGATTTCTTAAGAAATTAAAAATAGAGCTTCCCTATGACCCTGCAATTACACTACTGGGTATTTACCCTGAAGATACAGATGTAGTAAAAAGAAGGGCCATCTCTACCCTAATGTTCATAGCAGCAATGGCCACAGTCACCAAACTGTGGAAAGAGCCAAGATGCTCTTCAACAGATGAATGGATAAAGAAGATATATATGGTCCATATATACAATGGAATATTACACCTCCATAAGAAAGGATGAATACCCAACTTTTGTATCAACATGGACAGGACTGCAGGAGATTATGCTGAGTGAAGTAAGTCAAGCAGAGAGAGTCAATTATCATATGGTTTCACTTACTTGTGGAACATAAGGAATAACATGGAGGACATTGGGAGATGGGAGAGGAGAAGTGAGTTGGGGGATATCAGAGGGGGAGATGAACCATGAGAGACTGTGGACTCTGAGAAACAAACTGAGGGTTTTGGAGGGGAGAGTGGTGGGAGCTTGGGTGATTCTGGTGGTAGGTATTAAGGAGGGCACGTATTGCATGGAACACTGGGTGTGGTGTATAAACAATGAATCTTGGAACACTGAAAAAAGTTAAATTATTTTAAAGAGACTACAATGTTCTAAAACAAACTCAGTATTACTAAATATCCTTCCACTGAAGATTTTCTCCAAAACAAACAAACAAAATAACAAACCTGTAAGCTCTTAGATGCTGCTTCAGAGAAAGTTAAAAAATACGAGTGATGGCAGCCTCATAACAATATACCCACAGGCTCCTAATATGACTTCTTCAGAAGAAGCAAAGCTCATGACATTTGGCTTGGAACAGGTTAACACTAACAACAACAACAAAATCCACAAAAACAACAAAAAAATATCGCATTTTTCAGGAAAAAACAAAGCATTTCAATACAATTCTGATGGAAGAAAATCTGTTTTTCTTCAACACAAGACTTTAGTACCATTACTTTCAAAAGAAGCATTTCTATTATAAAAACCAGCATATTTGTAATTGAAATGATAACCCTCTAATCATTCCTTGGGTATACATTTCATTTAGATTTCTAAATTTTGACCTTTCTCTCTAAAATAAAAAAATAATTTCTTAATGGAACTGTAAGATTGTTGAATGACAAAGATTTTCTTTTCTAGTTATAAAAAATATGTTGAAAAGCATCCAAAATTAGGAATGTTTTCTGACAATGAGAGAAGTGTCATTTACTGGGAGGGAAAACAATCCCTTCAGCAATCACAATCTGCAGAGCACCAATAATGAATGGGACACTCTCCCATCTGCAGAAAAGGAAGGGGATAGATACCAGTAGTCCCTTGTGTTTGAAGCCCCAGTCCGTGTGGAGGGTGAGAGGAGGAGCACCTGTGTTGAACATGGGGATGTGGAGCAAGGAAGAGGGGGTGATGAATGTCAGTGCTTCTATTTTTACTAGGGATGTTTGTCTTGGGGTTGAGGGATAAAGAGAGGAAAAGGAAAAAAATTGAGGGATTAGAGCCAGCTTTGTTTTTCAAACACTACACTGTGAGCCATCAGTGAGTAGGTCAAGACCAGAATTTGTTTTATAAGCTAGAAGAGAACATACCAGAGTATATTGTTTATAAGAGAGATAATATTTCATTAGACTCTGTCTCACATATATGTGACTATATTTTGTGGGATTATATAAATACATATATACCGGTTTGTCATATAAAATGTTTCCAACTCTATGGTTTGTAGTAAAAAGTAAATCAGTGAGCTACAGTATATAAGATTCCCTGCCCTCTCCTTCTGACAAAAAAGGACCTTTATGTTAAAGACTTGCTCATTTTTCACTTGGGCTTTATACCTTCAAAACAAAACATGACGTTTCCCTTTTATTTCTGTTTCCAGTAATGGAACAAAGACAAAAACCTTGATTCCAACTTTTCAGAATTCTTTTCTTCTTTGTCTCATTCGGTGTCATATGTTGATTCTCTGCTAAATAGTTCTCAAATCCTTCAGGCACAGTGGATCACTGATCTTTGAAAGATTATGAAGATCATCTCTTTCCTTTGCTTATCTCTTCTGTAGATGGTATTAAAAACTGGCGTATGAGCTGGCTTCATTTATACATTCCCATCTAAATTATTGTCCAACAGAAAAAAAAAGGGAATGAATCAGAATCACTTCCTTGCTGTATAAATTTGGAAAGTTATTCATCTTCTCAGCCTTAGTTTCTTTGGCTGTAAATTAAAGTTAATACTATCTCCCTAGCCAGATTGTTGCAAGGAGTAGAGATGATTCGTGCAAAATGTCTGACAGAAGTTAGGCATTCAATAAATGACTATTTTGACTTATAATAAAATGAGAACACGAGCACACAACTATTTCTCATCCTTCTCATATATAAGCAGGCATCTTGTTCTCTGCCTTCCTGAAGAACATTTTTCATCTCCTTTCATCCCCTGAGTGCGACACATGGCCTGACACACTGTAGATGCTTGATAAAAAGTTGACAGAATTGAATTAAGAAAAGGTGCTGTTGTTAAGTATATTTATTGCAAAATAATTATAAAAGCCAATCTTTACACCCATATTAGCTAATGGATTTTTTGGGGCTGGGTGTGTAATCCCAATAGGAAACCCCCAACTCCCAAATGGCCCAACTACAAAGGGAGCCAAAGTCAAGTTTCATCAGGTAGGCTTCATGTTCCCTGACAGGAATTTAAACGCATCTCTCCACTCTGGGAAGAAGCCAGTAATTGAAAGCACCTGCCAGTCAAGACAAGCAAAGCACCTAGACTTGAGGAGGCTGTGATATTTCTGCTTATCTTCAAAAGGGAAGAGAGAGCCGATAAGATATAGAACAGTCATTTTGCTCTGAAACAAGCCTACAAAAAACCATATTAAATAGAGACCAGTCCTTGTTTTCTTTTCAAAAACTTCAAAACTTCCCTTCTTCCAATCCCATCTACATAAACACACCTCACACTCCTACCCCTGCCACCATGGTTCTGTGCTTTAAATCCTTAGTCCCTTGAGATGACAAGGCGTCTCTCCACACCTGACCAGCTGCCCTCACCAGGGGCCCACTCTCTCATGACCAGCCTATGTCTGAGAGAGGAGGGGAACATGCTGCTCCACATTTCTTTGCCATCTCAGAGGAATTCCAGATATCATTAAAACCAAATGCCTGTGCCTCTGAATAAAACAGGTCACATATGTTTCAGTAAATGGGACAGTCATCTCTAAAGGACCCCTAGGTGTATGATGCTACTGTGTTTTTCCCATCCTACCATTTTCAAAGTAACAATGAAAATGCAATTCTTATACATCTAGCCTTTCCAACTGACCCTAGGGTGGCATTCACTGTCTATTCTGCCATTAAACTGCCTCACAAAAATAATCTTTTTGTCAAGTTTCTGTTTCTTCTCTTACACACATGAATAAGGGGCCCCAGGGGAGGAGGAATGTTAGGGTGGGGAGGGATGAAAGGGAATCCTGAGGATGTCCTTTGTCAGCAGCCTGGTCTCCAGGCCCCAGGTCCCTGCGAAAGGTCTGCTGGAAACGCCAAACTCTTTCCCAGAATCTGCCTCTCTTCCTGCCAGGTGGTATGATTACACGTTTTATAAAACAAATCCAAAGGTCACAGACGGAGAAATGGCAGAACACATTCAAGGACTTGTTAATTTTCAAGAACTGACACATGTGCCATGTAGCCACGTGCAGGCTCCCTGGCGGTGGGGAGAGGGTGATCCCCATTTGCGTCCAGAAGATGCTTCAGGGGAATGTGTCCTCCCTCCCCCAGGCAAGTGACACACGTTTCATTGTTAGCACCTACTGTTCTCGCTGTTCTTTCACTCAATAAAATAGACCGCCTTGTCTGAGCTACTAGGACCTCTGACAAGTGTGGGGTGGAGGGGGAGGGAAGGGGTGCCATTTCAGGTGGCTGAAGTTTCTCCCATAATGGCAAGGGGGAACTGCTTACGTGTGGTACATATATATATATAATGGATCAGACATCAAATAGGTCTAGAAAACTCAAAAGTCCATTGTTAAAAGACCATCTATATTATACCAGATGATGCTTAAGGACTGGAAATACAGTGGTAAACAAGGTCCCTCCCTCATGGAACATGAATTTTAGTAGGAAGAGATGGAAAATAGACAAGCTAAAAAATAATTTCAAATAGTGATAAGCACTATGAAGAAGGTAGAACGTGTTCATTGCATAGAGTGACTGAATATGGACTGGAGATAATGTTAGGCAGGATTAGAGAAGGCCTCTTGGAGGCGCTGCCATGTAAGCTGGAAGCTGAAGGATCCGAAGATGCTGCTGAGATCTGATTGTGGTCAAGAGCATCTCAGGTAGAAGATGCAAGTGGCCTGTGGTGGCTGCAGAGGGGAGGCTGGTGGATCCAGAGCCTGCTAACCAGTGAGCAAGTGACATGACCCAGAGGTCACAAGACAGCAGAGCCAGATCCCACAGGAGCTTATGGATCCTGGAAAGGAGTTCCTGTCACTCTAATAGCAAAGGGAAACCACTGGAGGGGATGTAAACCCAAATAAATACCCTCTGCCTCTTCACTACATGTCTCCAGCTCACCACCTTCTAAGGATCCATGCCATTCAGGCCTCTCTAGAATCAACAGCACAAAGATATATTCCCCATATCCCAATTTCTGCTTTATTGGTGACTCAACTGAGACTGAGTTTTGATGACAAATTGCTTATATTTAAATAAACCTATCATTAAAAAAAAAGAAGAGCTCTCACCTACCACTATGCTCTCACTTATCATTCTTATACTTAACAATGAATTTTTTTTTAAGATTTTATTTATTTATTTGAGACAGAGTGCAAGAGAGAGAGAGAAAAAGAGAGAGAGAAGGTTTGGGGGAGGAGCACAGGGCAAAGAAGAAGCAGACTCCCACTGAGCAGGAAGCCAGAGGACCTCTGGACTCAATCCTAGGACCCTGAGATCATGACCTGAGCCGAAGACAAGATACTTAAATGAACTGAGCCACCCAGGCGCGCCCCCACAATGACTTGAATACTAAAGAAGAGGAACCAGAAAGTAGTTATCTGTACAAATGAATCTAAATTACTCTTCTCATCACATCCCTGAGAATGACTTGCCAAGTGCCATCGTCACATTGGATTCCCTAGAAGTAAGCGCCTTCTGCAAAGTTTCACAGGCACGGATAAGGCAGGCTGGGCTGAACTGCTTTTCTTCCCATATGAGTTGTCAACATCTCCCTTTGGACCAATCAAGGATTGTTGTTTCAACAAGGCAAGCAAGCTCGTTGTTTTTGTTAAGCTGCCTCAGCCCACCATTAAATCATGTGAGAGGCATGCCTGGCCCATCCTCTTGCCTCTGGTCTCCAAGAAACCACCCGCCCCCACCCTAGGTCCACAGACCCAACGGGGAAGAAGGCTTATTAGTGAAGTCTGAGTTTTGTTTCCACAAGGAAAGATGTCTCTAACACAATCAACTACTGTTGTCAAGTTAATGTTCTCAAGTCTATATCTGCTTTGGTTTCCTTAATGAAAACAAACTAGAGACCAAAGTAAGGAAAGGAAGGGGTTTCAGACAGCCAGAGAGCCCCTAGAAGAGCACGCTCATTTAATTTGTACTGCCAGATAAATGACAAGATAGGTGTACAGGGGAAGCCAACTTTTAAAAAATTCATTAATGATGTGTGAAGATAAAAGTTATCTTTGATTGGAAAAGGTAACTGATAAAGACATCAAAGAGGAAGATCTGAAAGTGCACTTGCTAAATAATCAGGAGATAAGACTGAGGTACGCACAATTTTGGTTTACTCTGGTGTGTAGGTCGAAAGGGAATGCTTTTCATTTTGAAATGGTGAGCAAACAACTCAGGAAAAGTCTACTAGTCGAAATGACTAGTTTAACAGTAATGATCAGATAGTCTAAGACCATGTTCTTGCCTAAATGCATCTGCATGTCTTCAGGTGACACATAGAACCCACAACGAGACAAACAAAGAGGCAGTCTCCTCAGAGGCATCTCTGGAAGCTAGGCATCTCTGGCATGGAGACTGCAAAGCCCGAAGAGGGAGGTCTGGGCCTCCATGTGCTATCAGGCAAGGCAGGGGTGGACCTAGCATGGGTATGGACGATCTACTGCCTCCCTCCCGGGGGCACCATGTCCAGAAACCTAAATCCTCCCCACCAAGAGGGTGGCTAGAGAGTCTAGACACACACACACACACACACAATTTTACATAACATTTCACATAAAATTAACGGCTTTCAAAAACGCCTACAATTTGGGTAAAGCCTTCTTTTCTTTTGAGTGTAAGCAATATAAAATGCTTCTCTGAAATAAGATGGTAGTTTTAGAATAGAGTGAAATTTTCTGATTATTTGAACATATATTAGAATGAAGAAGAAATAGGTTTCCCTTTCAGAGGAAACACACTTATTTGGAAACTGCCATAGTTTCTCTTTAAGCCAAAACTAACAAAATTTCTTAAAAGCAAAACAATTTCTTAAACAAACAAACAAACAAAACAAAACACTTTATTAGAACTATTCAGATTTCAAATGACAGAAACCCAACTCAAGGTAGCTGATGTGCAAAAGGGAATTTATTGGTACATTTAACTGAAAGGTCCAAGGGATAATGGACTCAGCTATGGCTAAATCTAAGTGCTTAAATTATATTATCAGAAACTTTCTCCATCTCTTCATTCTGCTACCCTCTGCTTTGGATTCATTTTCAAGTCGGTTATCTTTACTAGAGGCAAAATGACCACCAGAAGTACCAGATTTATGTTCTATCACGTAGCAACCTTAGTTAAAAACAAAAGCAAAAAGCAAAAACACCTTTACCAAAAATTCATCAAAGGTTTCAGGGTTGGGTCTCACCAATCTAGCTTAGTTCACATACCCTCTCTGAGGTCTGTGGGTGGGGACAGAATAATACTCTGAACAGTTAAGTGAGTGGCCCAGGGGGTCTACCCTCCCACCCTCTAGCTGGAGGATGAGGGTAGCACCAGTTGAATTTCACAGGTTAAGAAGCGACCTGGTACTCCAAGGAAAAGTTAGGTGCTGCTACCCAGGAAGAAATGTGCACTGCTTTGGGAGGCCAACAGGTATTTACCATATCATGTACATGCTGTTCCCTCCCTTTACTTGTTTCCTTACTCTTTTCTTTTTCTTTTTTTTTTTTCTTAAAGATTTTATTTATTTGACAGAGAGAGATCACAAGTAGACAGAGAGGCAGGCGCAGAGAGAGAGAGAGGGAAGCAGGCTCCCTGCTGAGCAGAGAGCCCGATGCGGGACTCGATCCCAGGACCCCGAGATCATGACCTGAGCCGAAGGCAGCGGCTTAACCCACTGAGCCACCCAGGCACCCCTTCCCTACTCTTTTCATCCAAAGTCATCAAAACTGAGTTCAGGGACGCCTGGATGGCTCAGTGGGTTAAGCCTCTGCCTTTGGCTCAGGTCATGATCTCGGGATCCTGGGATTGAGCCCCGCATTGGGCTCTCTGCTCAGTGGAGAGCCTGCTTCCTCCTCTCTCTCTCTGCCTGCTTCTCTGCCTACTTGTGATTTCTCTCTCTCTCAAATAAATAAATAAAGTCTTAAAAAAAAAACAAAAAACAAACCCAAGTTCAAATACTCCCTTAGGCAAAACGCTCTCCCCAAACTCTGATGAAATATTCACTTTAAAATGGTTAATTAAAACAAAAACAAGGTATCAAAAAGAGAGCTGCACCCCCATGTTCATTGCAACATTATTCATAACAGCCAAGGCATGGAAACAAACCTAAGTGTCTATCCACAAATAAATGGATAAAGAAAATGTGATACACACACACACAATGGAATATTATACAGCCACGAGAAAGAAGGAAATCCTGCTATTTGTGACAACATGGATGGACCTTGAGAACATTCTGTTAAACAAAGTAGATCAGACAGAGAAAGACAAATTCTGTATGATAAAACTCACATACGAAATCTAAAAAGCCAAACTCATAAAAATAGCAAGTAGATTTGTAGCTACCAGAGGTGCGGTGGAGAGTGGGAGACTTGGGGAGATGTTGAAGGGTACAAACTTGCTACTAGTCTGTAGTAAGTCCTGGAGATTTAGTGCGCAGTGTGATGATTATGGTTGATGATACTACATCAGAAACATCAAAGTTCTCACTACAAAAAAAGAAATAACTATATTTCAATAGAGATGTTAGCTAACATTATAGTGATAATCACATTATAATATATAAATGTATCCAAAAAAACCATATTGTATACCTGATACTTACAAAATGTTACAGCTCAATTATATCTCAATATAAACAAAGAAAAACACAAAAAGCAAACAAACAAACCAGAATCTTTCTTCAGACTCTTACCCTTTGGTTTAGGAAACCCTTTCTGGTCTTCCCACAGACACTGGTGCTTCCCGCTATTGCTGAGTTTACTACACTTTTGGAACCACTCTGTTTATGTATTTGCTTTAAATGTAACAAATTCCCGAAAAGCTTTTTATCCTTGTCACCTACGACAATCCTTAGCACAAAATAGTAAAAATTTATGGAATTAGACTGTTGTTGCTAGGGCTGTTCTTCCCCTGAAGACTGATTGATTGGTATATCCATCAGTCCACTGTAATACCAGTCACCCTGAATTTTTCTGAAATAACAATGACATAATCTCTAGCAAAGCTTCCCTCTTTAGTGTTTCTATATTCTCAACAGAAATTTGAAAATTCAGTTAAGTGAGAAATGTGTTTTTACCTAGTCACTAAAGCCCAAACTTGGACAAGAAAACAGAACATTAACTGCTAAAGTATTTTAAAATGATTCATTAGGAAGTGCTAGTCCCTGTATTCAATCTGAAATCTAGTAAAATAACTTTAATTCATCTCTAACTCCATTTATATTTTCAGTTCATACTCTGACTTCACAAAAGCAGAAATTTTGTGTTTCACTGTGATGAAAGATGCTTTATGTAAAAATAGCCTATGGACTAGCAATGCATGTTATTTTTAACATTACTTAAATTCACCATTACTTAAAATATAAGTGCATAAGTAGATTCTAGAGGATACTTCTCCATATCCTGCAAACGCATATGTGCTCTGTGTCTAATTCCCTCCTAAGTCTCCTCCTCAGCACCTGATGAAAATGAGCACTGTCTCCCAGTAACCCAGTTTTAACACCTCAGACTTCAGAACCATCTACTTCAAGTGGGACTCTCATGGGCAAGGCCTTACAGCTGTACTATTATGTCCCTCTTTCAGGTCCTATTGACAAATTCTCAGGAAAGGATTGATACCAAGGCAAGGCACGAGGGGCAAGGGAAAAGGAAATTAAGACTGCCTGTAAAAAGACACAGTGCTGGATGTCTTACACACATGTGAGGTCCACCATATGCAAGGTTTCATCCAACATGGTGCCTTCCTCCAGAGCTCATCATTGGCAACCACCGTTCTCATGCCGGAGGGATGACAGGCCGTGCACGATGTCCCAAGAGATAGTAGAAATAGGCAGAGAACCACACTTGCTGTTCTTTATGGAAGATTCAGGGGCATCTGAAAGAGTACTTTAGCCTACATATCTTTCACAACTTGTACTGATTGCAGGTGATGTACATCTAATCCCTAATTGATATAAGATGCAACTCCAATGCTCAGAGCCTCAGTCGACCATCACAACTCTGAGAGTTAAATTATTACTGGCCAGTTTATACATGAGAAAATGGAATCTCAGAGAGGTTGAGTAACTGTCCCATAATTGTGTGCTATAAAAAATACAATTCTTCTCCTTTTGGAGATTCTAAGAGCCATATTCAGGATGCTTGTACTATCAAAAGAGATGCACTTTATACTATGTTAAAAAAAAGTGTTAATCATTTTGGTGATGAAACTTCAGAGGTATTACAACAGTCATTTACATCACCATTTTATTTGATTAAGGCAAGGGTTTCATATCACAAAATCTGTCTCAAATTGTTTAAAAGTTTAGATCATAAAAACAATCCATATCTAGATCAAATTCCTAGTGTAATTATGTTTGTGCTCAGCAACATCTCTCAAACACTCTAATAACCCAAGAGACTTAAAAAACAAACAAACAAACAAACAAACAACTTCAACAACTTCAGATAATTCTTAAAAAAGACACACAATCCAAAATTTAATTTCACTTGGCTTTGAAAAATAAAACAAAAATTGCTGATGCTGTCTCCTCAACAAATGCTTTCTCAAATCCTCCTCCAATCATAACACACCTAACAACTGACACTTGCCCATGATGAAACCTCAAAATGGAGCAATTAAGTCAAGTTAGGGGGGGTAATTATTTATCTTCTAAAAATTACATGACATATTTCTGCTCCAGAAAGCCACTGAGCTTTGAAAGTGATTAAAAAAAAAATATCTTTAAAGGTACATTGCAATTGAGTCATGTTTGATGGTCCTAAGTTTGATTAGCCGAAATAGTTGATGATTGCATTTGATAACAGGATGGCTGCAAAGCAGAAGAACATTTGGTGTCTGAACACCACGCAGACTGCACACGACACCACCAGGGCACAGTCAGCCTCGAAGCCGTCCCAGCCTCCTCTCTCCTTCCAGTGAGGCGTTCACCAGAGCAGGAGCGGGTGGATCCAGTGCCGCTGGGTGTGGGCCCCAACTCACACCAGGTGAGGCTGTTTTGACTTAATGTGCGTGCAATAGGTTCAGTGTGTTTAGTTTCTCTTCACAAACACTTAAACCTACACCCTCCCTCTCCACCCTTGAAGCCCCCACCCCCATTGCTTCTTCAGTTTAGAAGACACTGATTTTTATCAGGAGCTGGATTTTTGTTCTCTGCCTTTCTGTTGCCTACTCTGGTCTCTGCCTGATGCCTTGGTGCCGGAGGGGTGAGGGGTCTGAACCTCTGCTAGGAGGGAGCAGGGACCTTCAGCCCTGCCACCCCAAGGGATTTTTGAGCTCTTATAACCTTCTTTGAGAGCTCTGGCTTAGGAAAGAAAATGTGGACGTATTTATTGGCAGCCTCAACTTCACCATGGGAGGCCTTCTCTGATGTCATGAAAAGGGCATGCCAGCGAAGCCACATACTGATTACTTTTTTAAATTCCTAGACGCCACGGAAGAGGGCTCACCTCTGCTCTAGGAGGTAAATAGCACATTCTCATGTATTTACTAACCAAAAGGCTTTCAGCTAAAAAATGAAGCCTTTTTCATTGGATTCTCAGCATTTTTCTCCTCCCTCTTTCATTCCCTATGTTATTTCCTCCCTTTTTCATTCTCCTTTATGCAGAATTATAGAGTCAGAGGAGACCCTGAAGTTTAAAAGATTCAGTTTTTATGGATGTACTTTCTCCTCCCTTTGTTTCTCACTGCAACTCCATGCTCCAGCTTGCTTCCTGTCCTCTCGGAACTGTCCTTCCTCCTCCCATGTGCTCTGAAATTGCTGTTGTCCACAGGATCATGGCCACTGCTGGGTATGACCAGTAGAACCAAGACAAGCCAGACACTAGAGTCTAGCCAATGTCATTAATTTAAAATCCTGGATCAACATACCAAAAAGATCTACCTGACCTCATAGTCTTTCACCTGAATTAACATGTAAAGGTAAGACTAGGCATTCAATTTTCTGTTGACAAATGAAGAAATTATTGTTTCTCCAGTAACATATATGAAGAAAATATTTTCCTTTAAAATGGAAACACATCTGAAGGAACATTAAGGGAGGGTCTTCATTGGTCACTGACACCTTATTGTGAATTAGTTTAATTCAATTACTTTTTAAAAAAATTTAGCCAGCCACAATAAGAAAAATAAAATGGGAGTTTATAATGACACTGAGGAAGAGAAGATAATATTGGAGCCTGGGATATTTTGTAGGTAGACAGGTAGAGGGGTGGAAGGGGGGGGGTGTTAAGAGGTCCTAAAACAAAATGGGAACTCTGCAGTCAGAGGTAACCTGGGGATTGCATTAAAGGACACTAGTGCATTGAGGACACTATGGGCACCTGAAGACAAGTGAGAAGGGACACTGGGAAGTAAGAAACACATATAAAAATGAAAGATGGCAACAAAATTGTACATAAATATTACTATTGCACTTGGGATCAGACAGTGGGAGTTACGACATCTATATATTGAATTGGGGAAACTTGCGTTGAGAAGTCTAAGAAATCATGGCAAAAGTTAGTAGTGAATGGAGGACTACCACCATTCCACAACTGTATTAATTTTCCAAAACAAAGCAAACAAAAACAAACAAACAAACACCAAAAAATGCTACCCCATAAGACGGGCTGAACTTGACCCTTGGCTGCCCTGATGACAAGGTCTGAAGAGAAAGTCCACATTTCCCTGGGATCAAAGTACTTATTGAGTCCTTACAACTGGTTCACATAAATCTATCTACCTCCTTCCTTTTGGAAGTCATTTGTAGGATTCAATTTTGCTTTGGTTTCTGGTTTTACAAATTGCTAGTTCCTGCAGATAATGACAAGTAGAGGGATTCAAGGAAGTAAAGGATAATGAACAAACGAAAGGCACAGCATAAATCAGGCACACAGCAATATTTACTTCAGGAAGATATGTTGAAGTATTGGTTTGTTGTTGTTGCTGTTTCCATTCGAGGCCCAGAATACTGTGGGAAAGCAAAAAGCCTCTTTGCAAGAGCATCAATGGTACTTGTGGAGAATATAGATAATTGTAAGTGGATCCTGGATGATGAAACATTCTTTGTTATTTCCAAAGGATTCCATAATCTCTGGAAACTCCAAAGGGATTTTTTGTCCTTTCCAAAATGTATATGGGATGACAAAGGCATGTACACAAGCATCCAGTTACACTTCTAATCAGAAGGAACAGCACACATCCAAACAGGAAGCAATGTTACTGACTTAACAGCAGTCTGGGTTGCAATACTACTTTTACCTATGTTTATCTCAAAAGAAATCCTTCACTGGCCTTTATGTAATCACAAATGATTTTTTTTTTAAGTTACATCAAAAATTATTAAAATAAAACAATTCTGTAAAGTCACAGGATACAAATTCAACATGCAAAAGTTAGCTGCATTTCTATACACTAACAGCAAATTCTCTGAAAAAGAAATGAACAATCCTATTTGCAATAGCATCAAAAATAATACTTAGAAATTAATTTAATCAAGGAGGTGAGAAATTGAAAATTATAAGGCACTGATGAAAGAAATGGAAGAAAACACAAATAAATGAAAAGAAATCTGATGCTCATTGATTGGAAGATATAATATTGTAAAGATATCAATACTACTCAAAGTGATCTATAGATTTAATGCAATCCCTATCAAAATCTCAATTTTTTTTTGCAGAAATGTAAAACTTCACTTTAAAATTCATAGAGAATCACAAGGAACTTTTGAGTAGTCAAAACATTCTTGAAAAAGAACAAAGTTAGAAGTCCTACACTCACTTCCTGATTTCAAAATGTATTATTAAGCTACAGTAATCAAAATTGTATGGTACTGGCACAAAGACAGACGGATAGATTAATGGAATAGAATGGAGAGCCCAGAAATAAACTCTTGCATACACAGTCAAATGATTTTCAACAAGGGTACCTAGATCACACAATGGGGAAAAGATGGTCTCTTCAACACATGGGGCTGGAAAGCTGGTTATTCACAAGCAAAAGAATGAGACTGGATGTCTATGTTATACACTCAACAGAAATGAACTCAAAATAAAGATTTAAATGTAAGACCTAAAACTATAAAACTACTTGATGAACACACAGGTGTAAAGCTCCTCGACACTGGTCTTAGCAACAATTTCTTGGATGTGACCCAAAAGCACAAGCAACAAAAGCAAAAATCAACATCAGACTACAAAGTTTCTGAATAGCAAAAAAAAAAAAAAAAAAAAAAAAAAAATCAGCAAAATTAAAAAGCAACCTCTATATTAAAAACAAAACAAAAAAACAACCGACAGAATGTGAGACAATATTTACAAACCACCTAACTGATAAAATATCTGTAATGTAAAAGGAACTCATGTAACTCAATAGCAAAAAAGTAAAGATCTGATTTAAAAATGGGTAGAGGACTTGAATAGACATTTTTCTCAGGAAGACATACAAATGGCCAGCAGGCACATGAAAAGGGGCTTGAACTCACTGATCATTGGGGAAATTCAAATCAAAACCATAATAAAATATCACCTCACACCTGTTAGAATTGCTAACATCAAAAAGAGAAGAGACAAGTGTCGGCAAAGATGTGGAGAAAAGGGAACTTTGGAGAACTTTGGTGGGAATGTAAATTGGTACAGCCACAAAGCAAAAGAGCATGGAGGTTCCTCAAGAAATTAAAAAAAGAACTACCATATGATTCAGCAATTCCACTTATTGGTATTTATTGAAGGAAATGTAATTACTATCTCGAAGAGCTGTCTGTACCCCCATGTTCATTGCAGCATTATTCACAATAACCAAGACAGGGAAACAACCTAAATGTCCACCAATAAATGAATAAAGAAAATGTGATATAGATATAAATATGCATATTATATATTAATATATAATATAAAAATGTAATGTATCATTTATAAATATATAAAATAGAGTATCAGTCATAATGTAGAATGAAATTCTGCTTTTTGTGACAACATGGATGGACCCTGAGGACGTTATGCTAAGTGAAATAAATCAGATAGAGAAAAATAAATACTGTATGTATAGAATCTAAATTGTATAGAATCTAAAAAAGCTGAACTCATAGAAATGAGAGTCGAATGGGGGCTGCCGGGGACTGTAAGTGGGGGAATGGGGAGATGCTGATCAAAGGGTACAAACTCCAGCTATAAAATGAGTAAGTTCTGGGGATCTAAAGGACAACATGGTGATTATAATTTGCAACACTATATTAAACACTTGAAAGGTGTTGAGAGGAGATCTTAAATGGCATCACTACATTAAAAATTGGTAATCATGTGAGGGAATGGAATATTAACTAATTTATTGTGGTTATTACTTCAAAATACATATACATATCATATAATCATATTGTATACCTTACATTTACATATGTTATATGTCAATAATATTTCAATAAAGCTAGGGAAGGAAGGAAATAGTTATATCTCTATGGTATTTTATACCTCATGAAGTAATTGGGTGTTCATTATCTCCTTTGTTTCTTTTATATATATAAAAGAATAAATAAAACAACAAATATATAGTTCTAGAATAAACTTACAAATACATAGTTTTGAATCTATAGTTCCAGAATGATGAAATTGATGCCTAAAACACCCGTGTCACCACTACAAGGATGCATAATGACTTGTTACAAAGTCAGGAACCAAACTTGGTCTTCTGACTCCCACCCCATACACTTTCTGTTATACCAGTCATGTTTTTCTTATTTTCAAAGCTGCATTAACTGTACCTTGAATGATAGTTAAGACTTCTAAGATATTTTGAAAATGTAAAATAGCTTTATGTGTAACAAAATGATACACACATTGTAATGTTATTACAATGTTATTACATTACAATGTGAGTAGAGCTCAAGTGTTAAATGATGTTTTCCTATCCATTGGTGTCTTGAGATACTAAATTCTAAAAAAATGAATCTAAAATAAACCTGAAACCCACTAATATCCCAAAGCTTCTCTAAGTAAAAAAAAGTTAGGATCAAGGAGAAAAGCTATAGAGGGAAAGTGCTGTGTCCCAATCATCATATAAAAAACAACTGCCACTAGTAATATATATGTCCTCAACCACTGGTGTTCTCAACCCTTGCCTCTTTGCATTGTACCTACCTTTGCTAA
Source organism: Neogale vison (assembly GCF_020171115.1). Classification (NCBI taxonomy): domain Eukaryota; kingdom Metazoa; phylum Chordata; class Mammalia; order Carnivora; family Mustelidae; genus Neogale; species Neogale vison. The sequence goes on along the minus strand of NC_058095.1, from coordinate 112,301,637 downwards.
TCTCACAGTGCTATACAATACTTCTTTACATTATATATAGTACTCTATTTAGACATGTTGACTTCACTAATGAGTTTATAAATACTTCACTTTTACCCACTGCTTTGGTAAGTGAGATAATTGCAGAGGAAAGGCCTAAGCATTTATGGTCAATCAGATGACGAGGAAAGGAATATGGTCTTTCAGCTAAGTTAAGTGTAAAACATTATGTGGCAAGGCAGAAGCTATTAGCAGGATCAATATTTCTCCTAGTACCTTAATAAATCATTATATCAAAGCTCTGACACAGGATGGGGAAAATCTCAGTCTACCTACATGGAAGCTCCCTAAATGGAAAATAAAATGCCATTTAAATTACAAAGACTTAACTGGTATACAAAGGAAATGACAAGGTACAAAACCAGTCTCCAAATTCTGGATGTGTTAAGACTTTTTGAATCATTAGTGCAGGAAGAGAGGAAGAAAGACAAAGAACACTGCTACTCTCCAGGCTGCACATTTATAATTTGTGACTGGTAAATATGTATGAATCTGTTCCATGCAGCTCAGGATGACATACTGCTTTATAGAGATAGCACAGAGCAGAGAAATCAAAGTCGAGGAAGGTTCAGCAGTTATAACCCACCTCCTCCCACATTTAACAGTTTCCAATCTTCCCAGATCTTCTCCTTACTTAAAATACTCTCCTTTGGGGATGGTTTCCTAAAATGAAAAGTACTTTGATGCCAGTGGACGTTCAAAGCATAGCAAAAAGTGTCTCGTGGTGAGCTCTAACTGTATCACAAGCCATAAATAATAGTATTTTTTTCCCTAAACTCTTAACTGCTCTCATTCTCTTTGATGATCCTTCCAGGAAAATAAGCAAGCAATTAAAAATGTTACCACAGTTAGTTGTCCAATTGTTTTAACCATAGAACCCATTATTTTTCTTTTCTAATATGTAGCAAAAGATAAAAGAAACATTCTGCAGTGATCGATACCAGAGAACAAAATGCTTTCCCTTAAGGACACCACATTATCTTATTTATAGAGATGATAGTCAATAGAGACACTATTTTAACTCTGCTACAACTTATACTTTATACTGGTGATGTTTAATTTAAAATATTTTTTCCTTATAAGCTCATATTACTTTACTGTAACTCTTACAACCCTCAAAGCAGGTTAAAGACGAGAACTAAGAGGTCACATCAGGAAATTTGTTTATAAAGGTCACAGCTGGCAAGCTGGCAACAAAAGAAGGCACATCTCCTGAACATCTTAAAATATTTATTCATGATTGATTGATTCTTTCATTCAACAAACACCAGACATTTAAATATCAGACACAGGCTTGATGATAATTGTATTAAAAAAAGTTCTCAGAAGGTTCTACCCTCAAAGAGCTTGACAGTCGAAGTAGATATATAAGGTACACAACACTTAAAAAGTCAAATGGCACTAAAGCATTAAATTTTAATATGAAATAAGTTGATTGTCATGAGCGCTGTATATAATTATGGAAAGGAAAGGCTACATTTAATATGTATAGAAGTCTCTACTGGCAGGAGTTTCCAGGGAAGGGACTGGAGGAAGGGTGATGATAAATGGGCAAGACAGGATTGGAGTAGGTGAAAAAGAAAATGATAAATATTCCAGTTAGTAGGAAAAACAATGACAAGGAGGTCACAGCCTCACATGAAAGCAAGAGACAGTTCCCACACGGATCAGTGGTGGGTAAGGGAGAGAAGGCCCACCTCAACAAGGGGAAGGAGAGTTGGCAGGACTGCATAAAGCGCGAGGTGGGAAGTTTTTTACTAAAGATGGGAGAGGAAATGGACAGTGAGGAGAACGTTCACACCATCTCCGAGTCTGGGAACATTTGCGATGGAGGAACTGTAAAGGAAGAACGTCTTCTACACATGAGGCATGGATGTAAGAGGCACATTCCATTCATGGCCAGCAGATGACAGGGAGAGACAGAATCTGTAAGGAAGTCTTTGGCTCTCAGGAAATCTGCTTTCTATAGAAAATAGGTTCTGGAAGACCTAGGAGTAAGCCACAATTTCAGGGAAGGGTTACTGGGAAGATGGTCCTGGTAGGAGGAACTCCCTGAAAGAAACAAAAATGAGTATATGAGAGAGCACCCCCTATCTCAGAGGGCTTCCACATCCCAAGAGGCAAAGATGAAAAGACAAAGAGCCTGTGGCTTTGACTGATCTTCTGGTTCTGAATGGAATTTGGTGCCATGCAGGCTCAAGAGCTTCACTCTGTGCTAGCAATAGAACCCTCCTCTGACCTCACCTGTTGCTGGCAAGAATAATATCCTAAGATGCCTCTCTGTTAAACCTGCTAGCTTCTAGCAGCTTAAGGACTTGGGCTGAAAGCAGGAGATTCATTCTGTGGCTCAACGTAGGAAAAAAACAAAGCAGGAATGGTGAGAAACAAAGTGTGGGAGACTTTCTGGTTAGAAAGGTCATGGCTGATGGGGCTATACAATGAGCTAGAACTGAAAGTCTTCCACACTCATACTTACTTCCTGTCTGAGACAGTTGAAGCAAATCTAGGCCCGGTATCCCACCATGGTAAACCATGACAAAGAGGGTAAGAGTTGAAGGTCCCATCCCTGAGAGCTGCAACATGAGCCCATGTTACTTGGAAGGGCTGCCTCTGTGGTCCATTCTGAAAGCCGGGGAACCAAATGGTGCTGAAGGCAGCATCTGCCAGTGTGGGCACCTCTGGGCAGATCAAGCAATGTCTTTTCTAGGCTTCTAGTTGGCAGCTGCCCTTTTCCATCTCCATAAGCACCTCTCTGGCCATTGTCAGTTTTTCAGCAGAAAGGCCATCAGCTGTGGTGTTGATGACAGGGCTTGACTGGCTGGAAGAATTTTGCAGTCTCCAGTATGAACTGTGCCTCTGGGTGTCCTTGCTCAAGTGGCAGTTAAGTTGAAAACCATTCACTGGGTGCCTGCTTCCTTTGAAGTGTAGCGAGGCTGGGTGGGCTACTGGGCTGGACTAAGATTCCAGCACAACACTCAAGGAGGCAGAATGTTTCCAAGCTGGGCTACTGGGCTGGACTAAGATTCCAGCACAACACTCAAGGAGGCAGAATGTTTCCAAGCTGGGTCCAAGTTTGACATCAAGGGAAGGTGAGCATTTCTACCACGGATCACAACAAATTAGTCACTGACCTGCCTTAGTTGGTCTTCTAGGTTTTCATTTATTTATATTCGCCTCTATGGTAAGGAGATACTTCTATGTTTCAACACTAAACAGATCAGACAATTATTCATTACTATATATTCTTTTTCTTTTTTCCTCCTCTTCAAGGTAAAGGATAACATAGATCATTGTGCCAAATTATACACAAGAAATCAACAATAGATGCAAAGATGAAAGAGAAGTCGATTTTTATAAGAAAGCTATTGAATTTGTTTTTTTTTAAATATTTTCATGTGGCAGACTTCCTTTTATCAGCTGGCCAATGTGGTCTTTGGGAGTGACAGCTTTCTGATAAGAGTATTTCTTGTCTGCCACTTGAATGTTTACTTCTAACCTCGAACCACGTTCACTCTCTATCCCCTTAAAGAGGGCAAAATGCAGCATGAGAAAATGCATCTCCTTTCCGCCTCCCTATCCTTTGACCCTCTTTTCTCTGCACACAATTTGGCTTCTACAACAAAAAGGTACCACAAGCAGGTGAAAAATATGTTCCTAGTGACTTTCTCAATTCATTGCACCACTCACTCAGCTAAATCTGGCAAACTCGCACACGTCTGGCCTACTGGCCAGTCTCAGTAAAATTCAGCCGGTGCCTTTGCAAGGACCCAGGGGGATAACATTTAGTCAGACCCGCCCTCTGGCTCGGTAATGCTTCCGGTGTGCAAGGGTCACAGGCCACAAATAGCCCCTCCAAGCACATGAATCCTTACTTGGCCTTTTGATAGTTTTATTTTTTTCAGTGTTTAATTCTCTTCTTTAAAAGCATTTTTGTCTTTTGGCTCTTTATAAAAAGCACTGGACTCTGGTTTTCTGTGCACCTTACTTTCTGCACAGCATGGACAAGAGTGCAGGATTCAAGGGGACTTTGAATCTATGGATCCCAAACCCACTGCAGATTCTATAGACTTAGACTTCGCTGTCTCTCAGGCAATTGAGATGGCTTCTGAAAAGGAGTACTTACTGTAAATATGTTCCCTTCATGCTCTTGGGGTATACATAAATTCTCCCCAATCATAATTGCCAAAACTAGGAAAAGGAGCACAAGGTTCATAACTGCAGAGGATGTGTGCAATTTCCTCCTTCAAGTCAATTGTCAAAGGTAATATAGCAGAAAAGGAACCACCCAGAACAGTGGTAGCAGAGTCATGGAGGAAGACAGCAAAATGCATGGTGTTTATTATTTATAACAAAGAAAACTTTAATTTCTAACAGGAATTACAACATGTCAGGAGCATGGACCACAAGGAAAATTATCTAATTTTTCAGGCTAACTCACCTTTTAGAAATGCCAAAACACCTTCTCTTTTGGTAAAGGGCTTTAGATATACTCTAACTAGGGCTTCTCCTTAAAAGTAATATAAGAGTAAAGCTAAAGTTTCAGTGAGCTCAAAAGACTAAGCAAGAAATGGAGGCTTGCGTCCCACGACAGTCCCACTTTATAGAGCTAAGAACCATAAACAGTTTAGTTTACAGCCCATGCATATAAAAGCATGCATATCTGCATATTTATACATGTGCATATTTGCTGGTACATGCTTAAACTCTAAGAAACATGCTATCTTATCTAAATACACTCCACTGTATATAAAACTCAAGCAACACTGTTCCGTATCATTTGTACAGATTGGCTTGTTTTTTTATTTATTTCAAAAATGTTATTATTTATTTATTTATCAGAGAGAGAGAGTGCGCATGCATAAGCAGAGGGAGCAGCAGAGGGAGAGGGAGAAGCAGGCTTCCCACTGAGCAGGGAGCCCAATTCGGAACTCGATCCCTGGACCCTGGGACCATGACATGAGCCAAAGGCAGACATTTAACCAACTGAGCCACCCAAGTGCCCTTGACTTACTTTTTAAAAATGGCTACGTTGTCATTTAAAAGCAAGTTGAACAGGTCACTGTAGAGCCTGTATCCCTATTGGTGTATTTTTAGGCTACTTCCAACTTCCAAACTTTACAAAAGAAGATGCAATATGCTTTCCTATAGTGACAGCTACATATCTGTACAGACAGGACTAAAGCTCCTCCAAAATATATTTCGCCAAACCACACTCCTTCCAGCAGTGTGAAAGTGCCTCGCTATCACTGGAGAGTAACAGCTGCTTAACTTGTTTTCAATTGACAAGTGCAAAATACTATCTTATCTTTTTTTTCTCTCATCATTAATGAGGCCGTGTTTCTGAGAAGCCACTGTATTGTTCTTTGAACTGACCATTCATATTCTTTACTCATTTTCTTCTACTGGGTTGCTACTGTTAATTGATTGATAAAAATGAGCCATGTGTTTAGCAAGGAAATGAGCTCACCGTCTATCGTATGTATTGCGAATACTTGTGATTTTTCATTTGTCTGTGGCTTTTGCTTCTGCACTGGGATGGGGGGATAGTCTTCTTGAAAAGACATTTTAAGGAATCTGTCCATCAGTAACTGTAAGACACAGATTGCATGAGACTGCGAATGACCTGCTGTGTGCGGGGTCGTGCTTATCTTAGGTAACAGGTCACCGGGACTAATCGGTGGAGACCCCCTGCAATTTTCAGTCTTGGAGCCACTTACAGAGTGGTCATTCTCACCTAGAAGCCTCTTGCCTTATTCTCAGTTGGGATTTTGACCAAAAGTACCAGCTTCTTTTATCCAGAAGTCACTCAGAAGGTAGTTAACAAAATTTCTTTGCTCTTTTGTTTCCCCTGTTCCCTTATAAAGTGTGCAACCAAAAGAAAGGTCTAGAAAATTATTGCACTGATGAGAGAATTTGGCTAATCTCCAGGATTACTTTTGCATGTTCACAGCAATTACCCCAGACCTTATATTTTGGGGGTTTTTATCCCACTCCTTACCATGATCATTAATGTACATTTATTGAGAATGTCCTCTGTGTAGGGTCCTGACAGGACTCACCTGTAGTGCACAAAGAATATCAGGGCATGAGCCCAGCTGACAGCAAGCTCGTCTGCACTTGTACAGATGGGGAGCCAGCTGCAAGGTGCAGATCCTGACCCCACCCCAGCCTCAGCCTGCCTCAGACTCGATCACTGTATTACCCAGAGCCAGCTAACCTCTCGGGGCTCAGATTCCTTATCTGTAGGATACAGATGAGCAGCTACATTACAGGATGTCTGTAGAGTAAAAGGTGTTACTCAGTAGAGCAGTGTCCATGGCCAGTTTCACATAAACATGGCCCCCAAACAATAATTAATACAGAAAGAAATGTAAGTGAGAGTGAGAGAGTCTGGTAACCTGTACTCCATACTCTGTGGCTGCGGAACGGGGAGCCCCAAAGGAGCAGTCAGGAAATGCAGCTAGCCAAAGGCAGGATATGAACAGGATGACCTAGGATGAGCGAAGACACAGATGTGGTCCCCAGGTGGGGAAGGGCCCAAAGGCCCACGGCAGCACTGCAGTGGCAATGAGCACACTAGTGTGAGTATGACAGAGGACTGTGTCTGGACAGAAGGAGGAAATAACTTTCAAAACATACATGGCCAAGGACTTAAATAAACACCAAGCATTCAAACATCTCAACTCTGTTTGTTTAAGTAAGAAAATGTTTACTTGTTCTTTGCTCTCAGTTAATAAATGGAATCAACTCTTATCACAGAAGCAGAGCTAATCCCTAACTTAAGAAAGAAAAGTTGTGTTCCAAAACTTGATCTCTAAGGCAGGTATTTGAGAAGACAGCACCTGCCCCACAGAAGCCCTGTGGTAGGGGATGGAGAAATTTCCAGGCTTGTGCCTGCAGCCCCAGAACAAGAATGCAGCTAAGGCAGTGTTAGAACTCTGTCTTCCCTCTCATTCATTCCTTCCTTCCTCTGTACATCCCATCTGATGAACGCCTACCACCAGTGCCTCTCTGTCCTAAGAGAGGGCAATGGTCCTGAGCCAGGAGAAGCAAGGTGTCTCCTCTCATAAGGCTTGTATTTCAGGGTAAGGAAGGGGGGAGGCAAGGAACATAGAGCATAAAAATGAACAAATGAATGAGTGAGATTACACCATGAAAAGTGCTATGAAGAAAGCAGAAGCGAGTATTTCAAGGGGCGGAAGGCCACTCTATGTGGAAGGAAGTAATACCTGAACGTGATACCTGAACGACGAGCAGACAAGTAGCAGGAAGTTCCAGGCAGAGCGAACAGTGAGCACAAAGCCACAGCAGCTGGGAAAAGCTTGGGGTGTTCCCAGAACAAAATGGCAGCCAGTGAGGCTGCAGCAGAGGGATGGGAAAAACTCCAGGGGCAATGCTTCACTAAGGGGAAGGAATTCTGAATTCCAGCTTTGGGCAACAAACACACACCTCCTCCTTCCTCCTTCCTTTTGTGGGCAGGGCCGGCCAGAGGTTGAGCAGCTCCTCAGCTGTTGACCGAAAATGCATGAGGCTGGGGACCTCAGAAGCTCTGGTGACCGAAGGCCTTGGGCTCTGGAGGACATGGTGGGAGGACAGTGGGAGACTTGGGTGAGCCAAGGCCAACAAGAGGATAGCAGCACCAGTCCCCACAAAGACACACTTCGGGGAGTGAGGGTAGGGACCTCAGTCTCTCTCTGACAGAATTTTAGGGTATCTTGTTTAGTTAGGGGAAAGAGTTCTGCCTTTTGCTTACCTATTTTGTCTGTGAAATTAGCACTTTGGACAAAACTGGGAATAGCAGAAATTACAACGTTATTTCACTTTAATATTGTCACCAGAATTCCTGTAATTGCACAACTGTTATTTTAGACAAGAATTCCGTTCTAGTCTGCTATTGCTTTAGAAATACATATCGCTGAAAAGCCAAAGTGGACTAGAATTGCCAAAGGATTTTCCCTGTCATTGTTGGATACAATCTATTTTCTTTATTCTTGATAGATACATTGACAGCCTCACTTAAAATTCTTTCTACAGGAACATGTCTGATTTCAGAACTACCTAGTCAAGGATCCCATGAATGAAATTCCAATCCAGACCAGAGGAACAAAGACAATTGCTGGTTTCATCTCTACCCTTTCAAGATTTATAAAACAAAAAACAACAAACAAACAAACAATGCCTTCCTAGTAAGTGTCCCTTAGGGTCTCTGAAAAGCAAAACAAAACCACTGATAGATGTGGAAAAGGAGTCTCACCTATTAGGACAATTTTCCAGAGGTTTTTCCATTTTTTCTTGGCCTCACTTTTAAATACTGAATCTTTATAATCACTATACGTATTATAGTATCAAAGTAACTTGTGACTGATGATAATTAAGAATAGGAAATTTCAGAAGTGCCTGTTTTTCTAGGCCAAGTTTCAACTAAATGTTTTCACTACTAAAATTATGCTTTCTTATACAAATGTTGAATATAACTAAGTTGCTCTGGATATGTTAAGGTTTATATTTTTTCTCACTTCTTATTTTCTAGCCTGGATTAATATGCCAGTTTATATTTGACACTAGATTTCTTTATTCTTAAAATAATCAGGCCACATTTCTCTATGAGGTCATACTATTTTCTTGAAATGAATGATTATTCCTCCGTCATAAGAGGTAAAAACTCAGCAACCCTAGCTACAACCATCAGTGCATAGGTCAAAGAATTTTATACTTTTATATCACATGAATTCTATTCTACTACTATTTCTAAGTAAGATGAACACCCAGGGTAAATAAATGTATTTTATTTCTGTATTTGGAATATACAAGTTGTTATTCTCAATGGCAACAGCATATCCATTTTCTGCTAGAAAGTGATTTTTTGAGGGATGCCTGGGTGGCTCAGTTGGTTAAGCATCTGCCTTTGGCTCAGGTCATGATCCCAAGGTCCTGGGATCCAGCTTCATGTCCTTCCAGCTCCCTGCTCAGCAGGAATCCTGCGTCTCCCTCTCCCTCTGCCTCTCCCCTCTCCCCTGCTCAAGCTCTCTCTTGCATCTCTCTCTCTCAAATTAATATTTTCTGTTAAAGTCCTTTTATCTGCAGCAAAACAGAGGGAATACTGTTTAATTGAGGAATAAAGTATTATTTCTGAAAGACAAAGAGCTAAGACTAGAAGCTAAGAACACTAAGAACCTAGTATTATCTGGACTGGCATCATTTGATAGTAGAATAATTAGAAGACATTGTGTCCACTCTCAGAAGACTATAGATCTTTCAGAAGCTTAACAACTTATTGAACTGTACTTCAATATTCATCAAATGAATTCAAATATTCATATATGTGAAAATGATTTTCAAATTATAAAATACTGTAAAATGTAAGGTCATACCATTATTATCACTGGGTTTGTTTTATTATGCCAACTATTATGACCAAAGTCCTGTCATTATTTTTCCAGTGTTCAGGCCTGAAGCATCTTAAATAAGAATGAATGGAACAGGTTACCCCCCTGGAATTAGAGATAGCCCGTCGAAAATGTTATTGCATTTCAATAAATCAATTGTGTCCTCCTAATCTGAATGAAGTACCTTGCAGTCAATTCCTGATTGGTCTTTCCATGAACTTTTTAAAAACTCACCAGAACGGATGGAAAGAAAAATACAACTAACACCTGATAATGTAATTAGGGGCCTGAAAGCCTAGAGTAAAAACCGCATCATAACCAAACCCTTATCATGAAGGTCAGTATCAGGGCATATTCCTTACACTTAATTCTTTAGAGTTATCAAAGTAACACATCGGAATCCAGAAAGTGTTTTCCTCCATATCAAAGTTCACTTGTAATCTTTCTGCCTCTATATATGTTTCAAAAATCATGCCCTCTCGAGTCCAGAGTTCTATCACTTCTATCTAACCTTTAGATAATAGTTTTAAATCTTCATATGCTTCAAAAATGGACACAGTTATATCCATTAAGTTAAAAAAAATTAAAATTTACTAAGATAATAAACATAATTCCTAGAGTTAGTTTTACCCATGTCTAGACATGGCCCAGTGATTTCATTGTTGTATACTTAAGAAAAGTAGGAAAAGGAAGATCATAAATGTCCCTAATTTAGAGGAAAGAAACTGAGGTCTGAAGGGATAACTACCTTGCAAAGGAGGGATGAGTACTTAATCCACATGTCTACTCTGTTCCCTTCCCATATTCAGAGCTGCAAGGAAGAGAAACAGAATTTGTAAAGTAAGATTTTAAATCATGATAACATGAGTCAGGGTACAATTATGTAACTTTAAACATTGCTGAATTTAACAAGATAGAAATCCAGATCTTGATGTTTATTGAATTACTTACATGCCTTTTCCTGGTTTCTTGTTTACAATAAATTTTATGGAGGATATTTCAATTTGTGACTTCTAGCCAGTCTGTTCTTTAATGAGACTACAGCCTGTTTGGGTTTTAAAGCTTTCTGACATTTAAAAGTGTTTACTTTGGGCCTCTAAAAGCCATAGAAAAGGCTTCCATACTATAAAAATGATGATCTGCTGCACTTTCAAAACATAGCATGAAAAACCCCGAGGAGACAGATCTTTCTTTGTGATAGAATAACACTTTTTTCAAACTTTTGACAATTGGCACAATTACTTAGAAATTTAAGTTAAACTGGATAGTATATGGCTGCAGCCACAATATTTTGACCGAAAGTGTCAGATAAATGCTTTGCCTCTGAGGATAATCCAGAAGCCCTCTCCTCCTTCCCTGACCTGCATGATGCCTTCTGAAACAGCTAGAAGATAGCGCACTGCCCGAGGAATGACACGCATGAAGAGCACCCAATACATGAATTACAACTTCAGCTTTTAACAACGGAGAGTTGTCCTCAGCAAACATGTTGGAGTGCCTTTGGAAGAAAGTCAGACTCCACTGGCCATTTCAGACATTAAGAGAGAGAAACGCCATCCTTGAACCAAACCGAAATCAGCTCCTCCCAGAAACTCTGTTAGATCTGCCCATTCTACCTAAGCTTCTAAGGGTCAAGTCAGATCACAGGTTTGGAGAAGAGAGAGCAGCACAAACAAGAAAGAAGCAAGCTCCTCAAATAATGCGTCTGGATGGTCACCGGTCTAGCCTTAGCCGCTCTTCCACCCAGAGCAAGTCCGGAAACTTGCGTTTTTCTGGGTCTGCCAAAATTCAAGTTCCCACATTAATCTGTTGATTTCAGTCCATTAGTATAAATATTATTTTCATCACTGCAATCATTAGGTTTTTAAAACTCATTGTATTGATGAGACTAGACAGAGAAAGGCAAACAGACTCCATTTTGAAAGCCAATTTTGATCTATTAGCAGTGGCTGGCTGGCTGAACTAAGAAGAATTCTGAGGCTGGCAGGATGGAAAAGTGCAACGTAATGATTTCACGCTTCCATTATGGATACAGGTCTGTCCAATCCCCAGGACTTACAGCACACGTAGGTAATCAATAAATGTTTAGTGAAACAACAATTTTATGCAATGTGCCTGGGTTCTTTTTGTCAGAGCGTCAGAGCAGCTTAAAACACACACACACACACACACACACACAGAGGTAACAGAGTAAACAGCTGTATGCTCTTAGGTATAAATGTGTTCCTTCATCTATTCATCCACTCACTTTACCTTTCACCTGGAGTATTTCAATAGTTCCTTAAGGAGTCTTCCTGTCTCTACTGTCACCCCTGTCTAAGCCACACTACTATTAAAATGACCTTTTTCTATAATACTATTAGATCATGCTTGCCCTTCTCATCCCTGGTTCTTCACTCTCATTGGGCTCTCTTATGAAGTATGCCACACAAGCGTATAAAAACCAGCCATAGCAGACAAATAAATAAATTGGTGGATGGCTGGCTGGCTGACAGGGAGGGGGAGATGGAGAGCTAGACAGACCCCACATATTCAACCAGGACACCTCCATTATCAATTTACCAATTATTCCCTCTTTTCTGTTTCCCTGAATCGCCTTTGCTTTGGCTCACAGATCTTCTTAAAAACTCTGATTTCATGGAAATCCATAGGCTTGGGTCAAGGAGGGGGAGGCAAGGGAGAGACTTCCTTGGCATTTCTGTGTGGAGAGGCATATTGAAACAATTTCTCTTCCTTTACGAAAGTCTCTTACATGAGGTAAGACAGGACAAGCTCCTTAGCAGTGCACAAACCATCCTTCCCCATCTGGCCTTTTCTGCTCTGGCTGGGCTTCATTTCTGCTCTGGATGAGCTTCATCTCCAGGCCCTAAGAGTGAGCCACTCATAGCTCCCCAACCACACCATGATGTTTCCAGTTCCAGGTCTTTTTACAGGGTGTTTTTGCTTGTTTGTCTGCTGGACGAACTCCAGCTTGGTTCCAGAAACCAAGTTCATAAATTAGCCCACACCACACCCTGGAAAAAGCTAGTCATTCCCTTCTTTAGGTTAGCTCTGTACCTCTCCCATAAATATTTCATCATTGCACCAGTCACGTGCTCTGTAAATGAGTTTAAAGTTAAGATCTGAGAGCTGGTCGAGAGTAGGAACTTTGTCTTAATTTGACTATGTTTTCTTAGCCTTCAACACGGTTTAGGAGACGCTGAATATAACAGAGGACACGTTCAAGGTTTTCAGTTTAGGAGGCAAAGGAAACAGTAATGACATTCACTGAGCGATAGGAAGAAACCGGAAGAAAGTCAGGAAGTCTGGACCTAGGACTGGAGAAAGTGGTGGGAGCTGAAGGTAGCAGAAGTCATAGATGGATAAGGAGGACCCAAGAAAAGACAAAGAAAAGAGGTAAGGAAAAGGACCCCGCAGGAATGCTCTGGAGAATAAGATACCAAAGAAACTAGAGGCCAGAAGGAAGCCAAAGGCAGGAAAATTTAAATAAGATAGGACCATGTTAGTGTCTCATAATGATCGAGGGGGATGAAAACCAAACACAGATGGTGGATTGGACAACAGAGAGGAGAGAGTACAGGGAAAAGTGAGACATCATGGAAAATAATTTCAGTGGAGGGAAGGGAACAGGAAAAACCAGTCTGCAGTTGGTCAGAGTGAATGGATGTCTTTCATCCATACTCATTACGGTGACTAGGAGTTTGGATGAAAGATGGCTTGAGCAGGAAGCCGCCAGTGGCTAGTGGCCGCCTGGGTGGATAGCAGAAGGAAAGAGGGAATGGAGAGACCTGGAGAGAAGGAGTTAGCAAATGAGCAAAGCGGGAAGGATTTTACTTTTCCCACTGCAATATGTTTCATATTTTATATTTTGGGTAAGATGTCCTTACGAAAAAGGTTCCACAGTTCCGACTGGGGATGAATGCTTACCCGCCACTCTCCCACCGCCTGCCATTCCTTGTGTTTCTACGGAAAGGAGGGAACATCAACTTCACAAGAAGATATCATCTCTGCCTTCCTACTCACTTCCTCTGAGGAAGGAGTCATTTATCTAATTTTTTAGTTTGGGAAAAGGGATTGAGCTTGCCCAGTTCATCATCCTCTTCCCTTAAATTCATAGGAGGTCTGCCACGGCAGAAGGGCAGAGGTTGGCTAGCTCTTCCCATACTTGAGGGGTCAGTTTATATCAGAGGGCCAGGCTGTATAAGGAGATCTGTGTGGTCTCAGGTGTAAGCCATAGTCTCCAGTTCAGCCACACTGGTAATAAACCTACGGTGTGAGCTCCCCTCATCTGCTTCCAGAGTTAGCTTCTCAACTGGATCTTTGAACTCAAGAGGGGGAGTCCACACCATGAAACTACAAGGGAGATTATTAAAGACGAAATATAGAAATACAACGGTTTTAATTCGCTGTGGGAGCTTTGAAGGGGTGGAAGTGGATAATCTCCCAAGCACCCTTCAGCAACCTCTGAACATGTTGTCCATGTGCATATCAGACAAGTAAGAGGAACCATGAGTCAGAAACTTTTCAGAAGCAAAAGGAGGTATTTCAGTGGAAGCTGGTGGGCAGCAGCAGCACAGCAGTCAAGTCGCCTGGGACAAACACAATTTAAGAGACGGGACTGGAAGAGATTATGCTGAGTGAAATCAGTCAAGCAGAGAGAGTCAATTATCATATGGTTTCACTCATTTGTGGAGCATAACCAATAGCATGGAGGACAAGGGGCGTTAGAGAGTAGTAGGGAATTTGGGTAAATTGGAAGGGGAGGTGAACCATGAGAGACTATGGACTCTGAAAAACAATCTGAGGGGTTTGAAGTGGCGGGGGGGTGGGAGGTTGGGGTACTAGGTGGTGGGTATTATAGAGGGCACAGCTTGCATGGAGCACTGGGTGTGGTGAAAAAATAATGAATACTGTTTTTCTGAAAATAAATAAATTGGGGAAAAAAAATAATAAAAAAAAAAAAAGAGACTATAGGATACCTTATCAGGAGCCTTCTCAGAGACAGAAAGAGATCAATACAATCAATATTTGCAGGCGCACATACAATCAATACATTGGATTTATATAAATAAAACATATGCTCTGATAGATGTACAAAGATATAGACAAACAACAACAACAAAAAAAATATATAGAATCAAGCTGGAAAAAATTCCAATTCCTACCAGCTGGAATTCTATGCTTAGATAAGCTTCTTCCTCAACTAAATGATAAGATAGTACTTTTGCACCTACATTTGCCCAGAGAAAAAAACGAATAGCCACAGTATGCTTAAAAGCAAATGCTAAAAACTGTTTGGCTCAAAGAACAGAACAGCTTTTAACCAAGCTGAAGACAGTAGAATATTATTTTGCTCTCTTGTCCCTTGGAAGCCCGGAGACCTTTCCAGTTGCAACATTCCACATACCAGGGGCTGAGGTGGGGAGGGTCTCCAGGCTCTGAGCTCAAGGAAAACAATGAACATCCAGGGTGGGTCCCTGGCACTCCTGGTTTAAGGACTAATGGATTTTATCTGATTCATCAGTGAGCACCTCAGGGAACAGAGGAGAAAAAACAGTTTTTTGCTTTTTGGTCTTTTTTGATTTTGTTTTGTTTTTGTTTTTTTCTACCCACTGCTGCTGTAAACAGAAATCTCACTCAGCCTTGTCCCAAATTCTTGCACGGGAAATCTCTGCTCACCTGCCTTTTGAGACCCAGGTCTCCAGCAGGCACTCTCCAGAGGCAGAAGGAAGATGTGTTCCATGCAGGGCAATCAGTGGCTATGTGTTCCATTGTGGCAACCGGGATTCACAAGGGCAAAGCTGATCCACCGCAGCTTTCAGCTATAATCCCCCTGGAATCTGGCCCTGCTGTTAGAGGGATAATTATCTGGTTATCCCTGAGGCCAGTTCTTACAGTTTTCACATAAAAATCACCTCTTGCATAAGACATGAAATTTAAAACCATCCCTTCACAGATATCACTGAGTCACTCCATTACCTTTGGGACAGATATAAATTATGCATTCTTTGATTCTCTTTAAAATTTTAGAGGCACATGGGGACAGAGAAGGATCTCATTGGTACTAAAAAATATAAGGCATTCCAGAAAGAAACAATAACTTGTGTGATATTAACTGCTACTAGGGCTCCAAAGTCTCCCCGCTTGGTCAAGGAAATCACATAAAGCATGAAAAACTAACAGCAGGCTTGCATACTAATGACTGCTGGTGACAAGGACTCATTGAATGTCACTGCTTCATGTCCTCATGCTGCTCATTTTTCTTATCTCGGTGACTTCTCCTTCCACAAGACTGATGTACCCCTATGAATTAGCGTCCTTCTGGGTGTCTGCAACCAAGAAGGCACTCAGGAATGTCTGTGATCGAAGCCCATGCGCTCTTAACATTTCTCCCTTCCCCCCGGGTTCCACTCCTTAATACTGAGAGAATTTTTTGTACCACAGAAACGGTATTGTATGAATCCTCGGCAGCTAGTTTGGTTTTTACCTCTAAATGCTGCCAAGGCTTTACTATCATACATGTATTCATATTTCAGAGAGGGCGTGACATTTTCATAATTAGCATGAATAAAATGCAATGGCTGTCACTGCAAGAATAAAGAAATCTGTGTGTTCTCATGCTCTGCTGCTGCGATGACCTATTTCACACCAGCATCTGTTCCCTACTGATGAACTATTCCAGAAGCGGCTTGCAACACAGCCCCACACGTATGTTACCCACACAGACATGGCCATTCCACAGTCCACATTCGTTATTAACCTCACATCCCCCATTATTATTCCACTGAAGGAACATTCCGCAAGGATTCAAACCCACAATATACCGTTTGCCTCAGACGCCTGAGAACTTGAAAACAAATAAGAAGAATGGCATCCAAAAAAAGTAAAATCAAATCAATCCTGCCACAGAAGTTACTTCAATTGCGTGGTCCTCACAGCTGCTGATGAGGGTTTGAGGAGTTCTCTGACTTATGGGAGAAGTGAGACAAACTTCAGTATCCTGCTTTAAAGGCTTTCCTGAAGCAAAATGCACTGAGCAATATTAATTTTTCAAGCTAAAAATTAGAGGCATTTGAAAACTATTGTTCCCCCCAAACAGGAAAGAAATCGCTATTGAGAGACTAAAATGTGTACCACTGTCACCAAAAACATATGCCAACTGTACACAAAATGCCTTTAAGCCCTTGACCTAATGAAGTTAGTGACAGGATATGGATGACTAGAACAGAAAACGAAACTCAGGAAGAATTTTGTTCACGAACTGCCATATTTCTCCTGTCTTTTAACCAATTTTCCTCCTCAAAATTAGAACGTGGACTGCAAATCTCCACGGCTACTGCTGCATATGACAGGCTAAGTGCTATTTAAAATGTAATGTTATATGTGTCAATCTGGTAGGGAAAAACAAGAGCCTGTGGGAAGGACTTTTCAGGTAGGTAGGGGTCTTAAAAAGTTATAAAGATGCCAGTCAAGACAGTGAACCACAAAACACCCTTTCCTATCCAATTAGAAAACATGCAATATTATCCCCGAGTTCTGCAAAAGCAAGAATCCTTTCTGCCTGGGCACTCACTAGCATGGTCCCACTCTATTAACTTGACCTCCAGTGTGCAATACATCACTTTCTACTAAAATTAACCGTTTGGGTTAAAATCAATGCTTAGATAACATGAATGAAAATGATTTAATGGGTGAATCACACATGCTATTTCCGAAGTTTTTAATCTTTGTAATTCGCTGTAAACCCAAATCACGAGCGATGGAAGGGCAGTCAAGGGCTGTAACACTTCCACTGTTGAGTAAAACATACACTTCCGTTTTCAACTTTAATCCCAGCCAAGACATCTGTGCTATCTAAACACCGTCATGCTTGAGTTCTCAGCAAAGAGAAACCACTGATTTCCTACAAACTACTTTATCATAGTAGGGGACTTTCCTTCTCAAGAATCACTCCATTAGATATTCACACGGATGCACGACAGAGACACAGGGTGTGGAAAATCCAGGTTATTCAAGATTCTTCCACAATGATTGGCTACCCATGTTGAAAAACACTTAACTTCATTATGCATACACCTACTCAATGCTTTAGCAACTAGATACCATTTGAAATATGATAGGAAGGGAAATGGGCCAGTTAAAGATGTAAGTTCTTTTTCATTCCCTCGTGGAAATTTCTGCAGAGTAGGGTCTGAAAATAGAGACAACACTGAAAGTTTGCAAAACTTAGACTGTTTTTATAAAACAAACAGGTGAATCACAGGGAACTGCACTACTGCTGTGTTCTCTCCCCCAGCCTCCCTAACCTTGCCCCTCTGGAAATGCAAAAATACATTAGCTCCACTCTGGACAGATGCAGGTAACACAGAAGACTTCAGAAGGGGACTCCTGGGTGGTTCAGTGGGTTAAAGCCTCTGCCTTTGGTCATGATCCCAGGGTCCTGAGATCGAGCCCCACCTTGGGCTCTCTGCTTGGCAGGAGCCTGCTTCCCCTTCTCTCTCTCTGCCTGCCTCTCTACTTGTGATCTCTCTCTCTCTGTGTCAAATAAATAAATAAAATTAAAAAAAAAAAAAAGAAAGAAAAGACTTCAGGAGGCCATATTCAGTCCATATCTTCCAATCATCTAAAATCAGCTTTACTTAACTGTTTCTAAGAAGTGCCTCTGCCTTTCTTTCTAGCCTCCAATCTTGAAACTCTTCTCGAGAGGCTCATGTTACAGGCTGTGTTTACACTGGGGTTACTAGCAAGTAACCAGCAGCTCAAACTGCAAGACCAGGAGAGCAGAAGAATTAAACACAGATTCCTCAGGAATTTAGCCAAGTGCTGCCTATGGTTCTCTTCACCCAGTGTGAGATGCCTGCCTAGCCATTTGGAATTGTGTGCCAGCTTCCTCATCTGTAAAATCAACCCACAGAGGTGGCCTGACAGTCTGCTATGGTTACAAGGGATGGGGAGTTACACCTTGATAGAATCCAAAGGGTAATGGCCCAGGCAGGGGAGAATTCAGAAAGCACATCCTAGGGGCACCTGGTAGCTCATGATTCTGGCTCAGGTCAGGATCTCATAGGTCCTGAGATCGAGCCTCGCATCAGCTTTTGTGCTCAGCAAGGAGTCTGCTTGGGATTCTTCACCTCTCCCTCTGCCCCTGCCCCCACACTCACGCTCGCTCTCCCTCTCTCTATCTCTCTCTCTGTCTCTCTCTCTCTCTCTCTCTCACACACACACACACACTCTTTCTCTCTCAAATAAATAAAACTTAAAAAAAAAAGCAATCACATATCAGAAATATGCTGTAATATGCAAGTTCCTAAACACTACGAAGAAAAAAATGGAATAATTTACAGTCCACTGAAATATACTGACCTTGTGGTCTAAAGGGAAACTTGTGAGAGAAGATAATGGAACACAAAATATTTTCTTCAATTTGAAAGACAAGTCAGATAAAAAAAAAAAAAAAAACGTTAAGAAGGAAGAAAACTCGATCTTAAAAGCAGTCAGGGTAATTCTCTAAGAATTGCATATCTAATCCCAACATTTCTCTACTTAGCTGGCCCCAAATCCGTAACACGAACTGTTGTCACTGGATAATAGAAGCTATTTAAGGGTTTTAAACTAGGAGAGGAGGGGAGCATAAAATCGCTCCTTCTGCTTTTAAGACCCAATCCACTTGTCATTCAGGTTATTGCTTTCTCTAGGAAACCTCCCCACACCTCACCGTGAGATCAGAGGCCTATGGTATGATCTTGTAGGAACCTGTACTTGGTCCTGATATATATCACAGTTGTCATTATTTTTCAGTGTCTCGCTCGCCCCCCAGTGAGCTGTGCTGTCGAATATGGTTGACCCTGGCCACATGTGGCTAGTGAGCACTTGAAATATGGCTAATTCAAATGGAGATGTGCTTCTGTGTGAAACACATATATTTGGAAGACTACTATGGATTTCTCCAGAAGGAAGGTAGCCCTGCTAACACTTTGATTTCAGCCCATATTCCAACCTTAGTACTGAGAGAGAGGAAGTGTAGGTTGTTTAGAGCCTCTAAGTTTGTGGTCGTTGTTACAGCAGTAGTAACAAACAAATACACGTAGGTACTAGAAAGGTTTCCATATGTCAATCCCATATTCTTTGTCTTGGACAGCACTGGGTTCAGTCGTGAACTCCAGGAGGGCGGGGCCACTTCTATTCCATTCAGGGCTCCATAACCTGTCCTCAGCAGACTGCCTGGCTCCTGCTATTCAGTCCCAAGTCCTGGGAATGAATGCAGCACTTGAAATCAAGGCAGTTCCTCTCTTTTCAGAAAAGTGTAATCCATTCATTATTCTAATAAACATTTATTAAGCACTTACTCCAAGCCAGGTACTATGCAAGGTGCTGAGGACACAAAAATAAATAAGAAGTGGTTGCCAGGGGCTGAAGGGAGGGAGGGATAGGGAGCAACTGCTTGACGGGTGTGGGGTTTCCTCTGAGGATGATGAAACTATTCTGGAACCAGATAGCAGTGCTGGTTGCACAACACCGTGAACGCACTAAATGCTACTAAATTGTTCACTTTAAAATGGTAATTTTGGGGGGCGCCTGGGTGGCTCAGTGGGTTAAAGCCTCTGCCTTCAGCTCAGGTCATGATCCCAGGGTCCTGGGATCAAGCCCACGTCGGGCTCTCTGCTCATCAGGGAGCCTGCTTACCCCCCTCTCTCTCTGCCTGCTAATGATCTCTGTCTGTCAAATAAATAAATAAAAATCTTTATTAAAAAATGGTAATTTTTGTTATGTGAACTTTGCCTCAATAAAAAAATAAAATAGAATAAAATACATAAGAAATGCATGGTCCCTGGTCTCTGACCTCAAGGATCTCAGTGTAGCCCAGAGCTGCTTGTATGTAAGCATGTGTTGTCCAGAAAGCACTAGAGGTCTGAAGCCACAAGGTTGTATCCAGGACACAGCTGCTTCAGAGGGAGGCCAAGGGCAAGGAAGAGGATATGCCTAGATAAGGAAGTGAGTGCCAGGAAAATCTTGAAAACATGAAATGGGGGTGTTTGAGCTAAATCTTCAAAGATGAATAGCATTTAAAACAAACAAACAAACAAACAAACAACCATGCAAACTATGGAAGGACGTGTATTCCAGCCAGAGAGCATAGACATTTATAGTATCTCTAGATAACTTTTCAAACTGCTGGCATTCTGCATCAATTGACAACTGTCTGCTTCCATGTCCTTATTCTAACTGAGAGTCCTTACAGAGTAAAGCCTTAATTCTTAAAGTCACAGCTTCTGTAATCCACAAACTACTGTACCCACAATCACAAAACCTACAGAGGAAAGAGCTCTTTAAAATGGGAAACAATGGAGAAAGGAAATGGAAACCAGAAGCTTCACTGACTCTATGGGTGATCTAATCAAATGTACATGTAATATATAATTAGAGACGAGGAGAAAAGAAACCCTAGTTTTGTTCAGAGTTTGACCACACAGGACAGTCATTTGAAACCATCTGGCTTCTTATACAAACAAGATGTATAGACCAAAATGTAATTTAGGAAGTACACCAAGAAGTTATCAAAATCACAGGATAGACATCAAGGTAGATGAAACCTCTTGGCTTCTCTTCTGGTTGGGAAAGATATAAATACAACCTGAGAATATCAATAACAGGGATCTCAACTAAGAACAGACTCAAACTCAACTGTATTCTGGATAAAGGAAAAGCAGTAAATTGGGGAAAATGTTTTATATTTATGCTATAGGAGGATTTTATTTTACTGTAAAAATTTCTGACACACTTGAAAACTTTTACTTCTGATTCTTAATAATAATAAATGAAATACCAAATATTTTTTCTTAGTTCAAATGTTACCTCCCCAGAAAGTAGAATACCTCCTGCCAAAAGTAGAATCACTCAACAATTTCAATCAAATCACCTTGCTTGATTTCCCTATGATCGTTATGTGATACTTTCTGGTTCACTATCTGTTTATCTCTGCCTCCTCTCTCCAGAATGTGTGCTCCATTAGGGCATAGCTGGTATATCTTATTCCCTGGGTCATCTGCAGCACCTATAAGGGTGTCAACCCTTAGTAGCTACATTTGTTGAATGAATAAATAAACAAGAGATTCAAATATTCCCTGAATTAATTCCACATCTCATCTCTTCTCCCCAATGATTTACAAAGCTTTATAACTGAAATATTTATTAATTTTTTATCTATTCTAGAGATTATGCTAGATGTATTGAATATCGTAGGGTCAATTAAGAGCATGGGACTAGAGATCCTACGGTCTAGATAGGAGCCCAAGTTCCTCTAGTTGTGTGGCCTTGGGTAGACTACTTAACTTTTCTATAACTTGGTTTCCTCACTGGTAAGATTAAGTTATTAATATTAGTTATGTCATAATGTTTTTCTGAAGACTAAAATTACACAGAGTATTTCCTGGGACCTACCAAGCACTCACTAAATATAAACTCTAATGGGTTGAAATCACAGAGAAAAGAATAGTGGTTTAACAAAATACAGAGTTTTCTATCCTCAACAGGTATCAGGAGTTGAGCCATCTATACCCAGAAGAGTTCAAACAAGACTTAAGTATACATTTGATTGAGATATTGAAGAGAGGATTTACGCATCATAAAATAATTTATATAACTTTTAACATTGCCCTTTCTTCTCTTTGAAGCCTAAGATCCTATGGTCATGACTAACACCATAAACTGAAATCAAGAAGTACATAACACAGTTCCTAAATGCAAATACAAGGACCAGTTCAGCCTCCCATGTCCAGAAGATGCATGTGTACTATTTTCACAAGAGAGTCAATCTCTTCTCTGGACACGGGGAACTTCCTGTTGACCTCTGACCACTGACATCTACATTACTGATCTCCTCATGAGACCACATGGAATTAGAGATGGAAGAACACAGGAACTGAAGCCCAGGTATTCTTGGCGACACAAAAAGTTAGGCTTGCCTAGAAGGCTCATGTTAAAGAAAATTTAGAGTAAGCCTGAAGGAGAGAAGCTGCAAATGAGCCAAAACAAAGAAACAAACAAAGACAAATAAACATTACAGTTCTTAATAGGAGAGTAAAATTTAATTGTAATCAAATCCAAAGAAGCCCATGTCTTGATTGACGACAGCAGGACAGGAATCTAGGAAAAAGCTGACCTTTCCCAAAGAGACCTTACGCGTAGGGAAGAGTGGCTTCCAGGGGTTCTCTGAAAGGACCACCAATAGGACTGGCACAGAAGGTAGGAACAGGCATCAAAAACTGGGTATACAGGGCAAGCACCCAGATGCAAGGGGCTGGTGGTTGGGTCTTCTTAAAGGAAGGGGAGACCTGAAAAATCTAAATCCAGGCTCTGAGTGAGAGAATGAATCAGTGGGTTTCTTTCAAATTTGTGGTATCAGGACATAACCTGGGATACGTCCTTGAGATTCAGAAGACTATAAGTGGCTTGCTATACCAGAAAAGACCAATCAAATGGCATTCTGCATTTAATTTTTACATGAAATGTTTTTTTATCATACTCTAGTTGGCTACAAATTAGCAGTCTGTGTGTGCTTAGTCAGCTGACTTTCAGCTTTGTTTTTGTTTTTTGTAAACAAGAATGGATCCTTTCAGCCCCAAATAAGTAATGTTATGAGATTCACAGACATAGTACAACTTAATTCTCACCAGTGGAAGATTTAGAGCAGCTTCTCTGTGAGGTATTTTCAAGAGCTGACCAGAATAGCTGTGCCGACAACAGTTCATGTATGCTCAGGTGAATACCTAAAAATACACACTCACTCTCCTTTCTATAGCAGTGAAAGTCATTTCCAGTGACCCTACAAAGGACTTTGATGTCAGTGTGTGTTAGCCTCAGCTAAGTTGTTTCAAATCCTATATACACATTGGGGCAGGAGAGGGGCTTCTTCGAAAATTCTGAGGAGCTAGCCAAAAGTTGTTTTGAAATTACTCTATTTCTTCCACATTGTTTGCACACAATTTTTAGTAAGCTTATCGTCAGCTCAAAGAACTTCAGTTTATTTTTACAGGTAAGGTTCTACTTCATATCAATGGCATGCTTTTTGTGTGTATATATGCCATGTGTATAGAAACTTGCTTGAGTATTTAGGAATTTAGTTTAGAATCTTGAGAAGTTTTAAATGTAATGTATATATGTTATTGAGTATGCTGTGTTTACATTTAAGAACCTGTCAATTTAATATGGCTTGCCTGTCGGGAGATTAAGTGCAGCAGATGGTAATAAAAGTTAGGACTCTGTGTTGAAATATGATATATATTTATTTTAAGGCTATTGGAAGAGTTAGTTTATTTGGTAGACCCTGTAGTCTACCTTGTAGACCAAACACAGCAAAATACTGAAAGGGGAAGGTGTGACGCAAATAATTTTAATAATCTCTGATTCCTCATGGTTCCTTCTCGCATCACTATTTCACTGGTTTCAGCCAATCCCCAGAGAGGGGAAAAAAAAAAAAACCAAGAGCAAAAAACAATTTCTTTCATATACAATTAAAAACAATTTTTAAAAAATTTAAAATTTTCTCACAAGTCATACAGAATTATCGCAGAAATGGAGAAGTTTAAAAAGCATATTTCCAACCATAAGTGGTTCTAAATTATAAATGATAGTGTCCCTAGCATCTTAGTTGGTGTTTTTGGTTATCACAATAAACTGGAGGACTCCACTGGCCTTTACTACATAGGAGCCAAGAATGCTCAGCATCTTGCAGTGCACAGAACAGTCATTCACCATGGGAACTGTCCAACCTAAAATGTCACAAAGAGAAAATACAGAAAAATATAGAAACAGATGAAGAGCAGAAAATCCTCTCCTTCTGTTCATGATAAATCAAGTAGACATAAAAATATATAATGATATATAATGTCATACCATAATGCCACAGATCTACCATAGAATATCATAACTAAAATCACAGATCTACTTAGTATATATCATATCTGCATCCTGGAAACAGAGAAAGTATCCTTCCTCTCCAATATCTGTCAGACAGGCACAAAATTCAACAATGTATTATGCCACAATTAAAACATCGATACAGTCCCCCAAACAGGAAAGTACAGAAAACATTCTCTTATCATAATGCAATAAAACTATCAATTACTCACAAAACTAGAAAAAAAAATTCTCTGACTTCTGAAGAATTTAAACGTGTCTCTTAATTCTGGAGTCAAAAAAAGGAGAGCATCTAGAAAATACCTATGTAAAAATAAATCCATGGAATAGCTAAAGTAGTGCTCAAAGGAAAATTCATAGACTTCAATAGTTTATTAATAAACAAGGAAGAATAAAAAATAAAATAAGCTTCTAAGTTAGGAGTTAAGGGAAACAAAAACCACAGAAAGCAAAAAAAGGAATTAATATACATAGTACAAATTAATTGGAAAAGAATAGAGGATTAATAAATCAAAAAGTGGATACTTCGACTGTTAGCTAATCAAATCAAGGGGAATGGCGAAGGAGACTGATTCAATTAAAGAAAATAAGAATCAATAAGAGACAACACCAATATAGAGGACATTTTAAAAAATCGTAACAGATTTCTCTGCTCAATTCTGTGCAAATAAATCTCAAAACTTGGATGACAGAGATAATTTCTAGAACATATGGTATGCCAAACTGCTTCCAGAAGAGAGAAAAGATCTAATCAGACAATTACCATACAAATAAAGGAAGTTGTTAGTTACCACCAAAACTGGGAATACACACACACACACACACACACACAGCCTAGATGGTTTCAAGGCACAACTTGCCAAGCCTTTAAAATACAGGCTAATTCCAAAACCATTAAACTATTCCAGGGCACCTGGGTTTCTCAGTTGGTTAAATGTCTGCCTTCAACTCAGGTCGTGATCCCAGGGTCCTGGAACCGAATCCTGCATCAGGCACCCTGCTCAGTGAGGAGCCTGCTTCTTCTTCTGCCCCTTCCCCCTGGATGTGCTCCAACATGCTCTCTCTCTCTCTCTCTCGAAAATAAATAAACTCCTAAAAAGAATTTAAAAAATAAACTCTTCCAGAGTTTACAAAGCATCAGCAACATTGATACCAAACCTGACAGACTGCACCAAAAAGAAAATTATAGAGCAAACTCAGTTAGGAATAGCAATGCAAAAATCCTAAATTAAATACTGACAAATAGAATCGGATTTAAATAATAATGTGCCTGGCCAAATGGAATTTATTTCTGGAGTGTAGAGAATAAAAAAAATAAAAAAAAAGAACAAAAACTTAAGAAAAAATATGTCAGCGCCAAATCCCTCACTAGCTCACTAGTCAGACATTCGATGCCTTTTAGAGTATGATCGTTTTTATTTCCCACATTAATGTCACCAATCCGATGACATTCAGTCTCCTGTGTACTTACACCATGTCATATCTCTTGAACTCTGCCAATTTTGCGTCTGTGTTTGGAATATCATAAGACCAAACTTGCTCCCAGTTCTAAAGGTCCTATCCCCCCATCAAAACCAAATTTAAATATAACTCATAAGAAAAGCTTCCTTGATTCTCCCCACAATCAGGAACTTCTCTCTTTTTGTTGAACAACCGAAAAGCTTTCTCCATCTCTCTTACGGCACCTGTCACAGTTAACCTCGTATTACAGGGGTCCGTGCAAAGCACTGCTTCTCCTATTAGACTGGAAACTTTTTTGAACATAAGGGCCATGTCTTATGTTCCTTTGTAGGCCAACCACTGCAAGCACAGATCCTTACATACTTTCATGTTTTGACGTACAAACACAAAAATCCAGGGCATAAAAACAACAGGAAGCTGAAGACTGAGTCGTGGTTTCCCTATAAATGCTAGTGCATGTGCACAGAATGAAAGTTTCAAATCTGCACATCAGCAGGGCGGTGGCCACGCCAGCCCCACTACCGTCCTGCAGCCAGAGTCAGGGCAGCACTCAGCACTGGATGCACTCTGGCTCCAGACTGAGAAACTCTAATTACCCTCAGACTGCCAGAAAGCAGACAGCAGCAGCTACTGCAGAAGCCAGAAAGCAGCTAGAACCATCGATGCAGGGCATGGAGGTGACAGGGAGTAAAGAAGTCAGGATGGAATTGCTGGTTTCATTAGACTATTGGTTTGGAAGCAAGTGCTTCATGCTTACAATGCCGACCCAACCATACACACGCATCCCTTTCCTACTTCATTTTCCTGAAGTCCAAATATTAACCTGTGTCCTAAAATTTCACTGAAAATGTATAAGCTTGTGAGACAGTCATAATGTCGAGTTTCAAAATGTATGTGTAATTTGTTATGCGCAGCAGGGTCAACAGTCCTATCAAAATTGCACCAGAAGGTTTGCGAAGAACAGAATATTAAACAGAGCAGAGACTATGGGATTTAACGTGAGAAACTGACATTAAGTTAAAACGGCACTAAAAGGCCACATTCCGACCATGGTTGATAAACTTTTTGAGAATTGGACTTCCAATGTAAACGTGTTATTCTGGGTACAATTTCAAAAGCAATGAAATCCAATGAAATGACAAATTTCTAGTTCATTCTGAAGACAAGAGTTACAGTTTATTTTAAGACCGTGTCAACAAAGAAGTTGACATGGTTGACACTTTCCTGTAGGGAAACATAGCAGTTGTTTTTTTTTTCCTCCCCTGTTTTTCATGTTGCTCTGTCCCTCCTTCAGAATGTGCCCTTCACAGATGTTCAAAACTTGTGCTCCTGATTTTCCTTCTACTTCACTAATGCTCCTTCCTCTTTGCAGACTCTCCACATGCCCTGATAGTTCAGTGGTTGTCAGGGCTCCATACTCAGCTCTCATCTGCACACTTGGCCACAACTATTTACAGCGATTCATAGCTTCAACACTAACTGGCACTAACAGTCTTATGTCCCCAAAATCTATCTCTGGGTAAGAATCATATAACTAAGTATCCCCAGCTCATCAGCCTCATATACATAAATTATATTCACTTTCTCCATCCAAATTGGGAGACATTGAAAGATGGTCTTCCAAATATGTCCATGTCTTCATGTCCAGAACCTTTGGTTATGTTACTTTACATGGTAAAAAGGATTTTACAGATAGAACTTAGTTAAGGGTCTTGAGATTATCCAAGTAGATTAATATAGTAACAAAAGCACTTCCAAGAGTCAGTGTTAGAGTGATTCAATGTGAGAAACTCTTGACTGGCCATTGTCCGTTTTGAAGGTGGAAAGGAACTATAAAGCCAAGAATGTAAAGAGCCCTTAGGAGCTGGAAGACAGAAGGGCAGATTCTCCTCTAGAATGTTCGGAGGGAGTGCAGCCATGCTATGTGCCTTGATTTTGGCCCAGTGAAACCCATTTTGGACTTACTACAACCAGAACTGTAACATAACCATGCTATATTGTTTTAAGCCACTAAATTTGTGGTAATCCGTCACAACAGCAAGAAGGTACTAATACTACCAATTTTCCCAATTGCCACTCTACCACATGACTTGCCAAGACCTATTGATTCTTCCTCCTAAATCCTTTATGTCTCCTGCCACCCATTTGTTCTTATTCCGATGGGTACTTCCTGAGAAGAAAAATGCATCCTGTGAGTCTTCGCTAGTCTTCCTGTGTCTACTCGGGCCACTGCCTCCCCCAACCCTAACCTGGGCAAGATCAGTCTTCAAACTGCCCCCAGAAGACCTTTACAAGACACAAATCTGATAGTCTCAAGCCAAATGGCTCACTATTGACAAGAGAGTGACAATGAGCTTCTTTACCAAATAAAAGGGCCTTCATATTTTAACACTTACCCAACTAACCAATTTTAATCTCTGTCCTCTGTCCAAACCTGGTGCCCCACCCAGCATTCCATTCACACTTGGTACTTCATCTTCACTCCATACAATGTTCTCACTACCTGTTTAACTGGCAAACTCCTGCATACCTTTGAATACTGATTCAACTTTGTTGGCAAGCTCTGGAGAATGAGCTCCTTGAAGGCAAGGACCTCTCTCCATCTCTTTCACCACAATGCCTAGCCCAGCCCTCACTCTAAACAAACAGAAGGAACAAGTTTGTCCTTCACATGACCTCTGGCATATGCCTGATCTATCTTTCTCTTAGTTTTGGCTCATACTTGGCTTTGGAATTGCTTTGAGAAATAACCCCACAAGACACCATGCCCTCATAGGCCTATATTTTCAAGAAGCAGGTGCTAGATTTGAGAACTGGTACTCGAACAACCAGCCCTGGCATCATGGCCACTTCTTCCAGTGCTAAGAACTTCACCTTGAAAGATTGGGAACAAGAGGCACCTGTCAGTCCCAATTCTGCTACAGGTAAGACTGGCTCAAAACTCCTCTCATGCCCCCCCTTCACTTTCCCTTCTTGGTGAGAAAGAATTCCACTTTCAGTTCTCGGCATAGTAAGTTTTTGTACTTTCAAATCATTTCATTCCTTTTCCCTGGCCCACCTCCAATTTCCTAATATTGTGTTTAAAATATGGAGATGAAAATTAGACTCAAATATGGGCTTTATCAATGCTGAACACTGTGAGTGGATTATTTTATGATTCTTGTGTGTTACATTCTGGCTAATGCAACCCCAGATCATGTTCTCCTTTTTGATAACAGCCCTATATATTGCTGACTCATATCCCTGAGTGACAGGGTGAGAATGGCTTTTTACCTGCAGAATACTTACATGTCAATTCCGTTCTTTATGATGGCTAGGATAATCTATCAGTATTTTTTCACAGAAATATAAAAACCTCACACTTTTGCAAAGAACTGTCTAATGCACTGACAGTAGAGCTCATCTTGACTTGATGTTCCAATCTATAATTGGAACCATTAGACTCGAATCAAAGCCTCACAAAGTTCTCTAGCCACTTTCTTCATTTTAAACATATGTTATATATTTATGTGGGTAACATTTTAGTTCAAAATAAAAACAAACGCGCTATCCTTTACCTGTCAGTTTAGAAGCCGTGCTTCATTTTAGAAGCCGTAAACACCAGAAATAATGAGTTAGACAGACCATGTGGAAGTAGTTTCAGGGACTATCCTCTGATTCCATTAACTTCTGTGCATTTTTTTCTTTTAAATCTATGACTAGAAAGACACAGTTGAGAGCAGAGGATGCTTTTTAAGTTAATCTGCCTCTCTGATAAAGCCATAGAAATGGAGGCTCAAATTATGTTTCTGAAGTAAAATGGAATAAGATAAACAAAAAATTTCATCTCTAATTGGCTCCTGGGGAAAAAATCTCAATGCAGATTAAGTATGTTTCTATTAATTCAAGTAAATTAGTTCATTTTACTTTCTCACATTGATGTGATATAATTGAAGCATGCACATTTAAAAATTTTTGGCATACTTTAAAGATAAATTTAATATTATCTCATTAAAACAGATATATAAATGAGTGGATTTGGAGTGCAAAAATCTGGATCACAGTTTTAGCTCATTTGTTCACTATCAGATTGAAAAAGTCCCATCACCCCCTCTAGATCTCCATTTCTTT
This sequence comes from Neogale vison, assembly GCF_020171115.1. NCBI lineage: Eukaryota > Metazoa > Chordata > Mammalia > Carnivora > Mustelidae > Neogale > Neogale vison. The sequence goes on along the minus strand of NC_058095.1, from coordinate 112,271,725 downwards.
TATGCAGTAATAGCAATCAGTAATCACACCTCGTCTTTATTCCTTTCTTGTGAGTATGGCTGGGAAACCCATACTACACTTAAAGGAATGAATAATAAGATAAAAATACAAAGCTGTAGTGGGGACCAGTATAGGCTTTAGAAAAGGACCTCGCACTCCAATGTGGGGAAGTGAGGTTGAAATTTGAAGCTGAAATTCTTACTTGCCCCCCATTTCTTATGCTTCCTAGAATAGGGCTTCTGAGCTATAGCTTCTTCATCAATCCATCACACTAATGGCACCCATTTCAAGACATTGTTCTTAGAGTAGAAAATCTACTCAGAATCTTAAAAAATAAATGATAAAAACAGGGCTACTCTAGTGATATAAAATGTGTGGATGCAGGACCTTTCTCAGTCTAACTCGGCCTCAGATCCATATATAGCAAAATCTTAAAATCAACAAATGAGATTTAAATATTGTTGCTTCCAATACTGAGGTCTCCATGTATCTAAACTCTGTGCACTTGTCCAATGTGGAATGAGGAAGTGGTATTTTAAACACAAAGAGCACTATGTCAGACTTCTATTTCCAACTGTTGCTGGACTAAATACTCAGGAAAACTATCCTGTCAGAAAACACCTACATATTGGATAAACTATAACTAGCTCACACATAAACAATTGCTGAGCTCTCCAGAAAACAAGGGAAGCTAATAGAAAATGGGATCCATAAACTAAAATCATAAAATGGTAAGAAAACCCTGAAGCTAAGGCTTCCCTGAGGACAAGTGACTAAACCAGGTACCCACAGGTGGATATTATTATTATTATTTTAAGATTTTATGTATTTATTTGACAGAGAGAAATCACAAGTAGATGGAAAGGCAGGCAGAGAGAGAGAGAGGGAAGCAGGCTCCCCGTTGAGCAGAGAGCCTGATGCGGGACTCAATCCCAGGAACCTGAGATCATGACCTGAGCCAAAGGCAGCGGCTTAACCCACTGAGCCACCCAGGCGCCCCAGACAGGTGGATATTATTAATGAGAGAAGAGGAGGGCTATTAACACTGAGACTCCTAAATTGAACCTGTACTTGAAGAAAACGCACCGTCAGTATGTGTGAACACTAGAAGCTAACAATCTGTAGCAGAGGAAATAGATAGAAAGCCTACCTGTCCCTGCCTGTTCCCAGGATAAAAAATCCAAAAATGAATATAAAAATGTAACAGTCTTCCCTTAAAATCTACACCAGGAGACTAGATTTCACATGGGTGTGGTGTTCAAATTTATATTACTTGGGCTTTCAGGAAAACCACAGGCCAAATAAATAAATAAAAGCTGCCCTAAGCACACTCTGATGCCCAGCTGAAGAAGAGGCAAGTCTAAACCAGAAAAAAAACAGCATATTTAATGCTTTAATTATCTCAGGCTGCCATAGCAAAATACCATGGACTGGGTGGCTTAAACAACTGAAATTCATGTTCTCCTAGGTCTAGAAGCTGGAAATCTGAGATCAGGGTGTCAGGATGGTCAGGTTCTGGCTTCCAGACAGTTGCCATCTCATTCTGTCATCCCATGGTGGGAAGAGAGACAGAGATCTGTCCCGTCTCTTTTTATAAGGCTACAGGCCTATCTGCATAGGGCCGCACCATGAATACCTAATTTAACCTCAATTACCTCCTAAAGTTCCTATCTCCAGGTACAGTCACACAGGAGTTAGAACTCCAACATATGAATGGGGGGTGGATTCAGTCCATAGCAATTAATATCATTCTTCATAATTTCTTTTTTTTTTTTTTAAAGATTTTATTTATTTGACAGACAGAGATCACAAGTAGACAGAGAGGCAGGCAGAGAGAGAGAGGGAAGCAGGCTCCCTGCCGAGCAGAGAGCCCGATGCGGGACTCGATCCCAGGACCCTGAGATCATGACCTGAGCCGAAGGCAGTGGCTTAACCCACTGAGCCACCCAGGCGCCCTCATTCTTCATAATTTCCACAGATTAAGTTCAGCCAAATATGAGCTCACAATCAACTATTACAAAATGAAGATAAGAAACCGAGTCACCATGGGTAGCAGTCAGAAGTACCATTAAGTCAGAGGTTTAAAACTTCAGTGGCCTCAAATATTAGCATGACCCAATACAGAATATAAAAGAATTATGTTCCAAATGGATAAAAAAATAAAGAACATTTCTCATGAGCAAAAAATAACACTATCAAAAAATATTCAGTCAGACTTAACAGATAATAAAATAGATGTTTTTGGAAATTAAAAAGAAAATCTTTGAAATTAAAACTCAGTGATACCTAGGGGTGCCTGGGTGGCTCAATGGGTTAAAGCCTCTGCCTTCAGCTCAGGTCATGATCCCAGGGTCCTGGGATGGAGCCCCACATCAGGCTCTCTACTCAGCAGGGAGCCTGCTCCTCCTCTCTCTCTGCCTGCCTCACTGTCTACTTGTGATCTCTGTCTGTCAAATAATTAAATAAAATCTTTAAAACAAAAACACCTCAGTAATACCTAATACCACAAATTAGCACACAATCAGAAAGAAAAACTAAGTGTGCTAGAAGGCAGACTTAAAGGACAAAGACCAATCACAGCACAGTGTGACAAAGTAATCATGGGGAATGTGAAAGAGGTACAAGATGTGGGTAGAAAATGACAAGAAATACATCATGATCAAAAGTTTCTTTATCCAAAGATGCCATAAAGAGAGTGAAGAATTAACCTACAAACCTGGTAAAGGTAAAACCCACAAAGGATTTTAGATAGCATACATAGAGAATGCCTCTCCATCAAAAGATAGATGACCCAAAAGAAAAATGGGCAAACATCTGAAACAGATACTTCAAAGAAGAAGAAACACAAATGACCCATAAACTTATGAACAGATGGTCAAATCTTAACCAGAGAAATATAAAAGTAAACCATGAGATACCAGTCAATACCCAAGATTGGAAGGTGAGAGTTAGAAAACCTGTAGTTTCCAAATATTGACAAGATGCAGAGCATTGAGAACCACTGTGAATTTAAATTTGTACAACCACTTTTTTTTGTTTTTTTTTTTTTTAGGAGAGAGAGAGTATGTGCACATATATGCAACTGGATCGGGGAGGGGCCGAGGGAGAGAATCTATTGGAGGCTCCCTGCCCTGTGTAAAGTCTGACTCAGGGCTTGATCTCATGAACCTGAGATCATGACCTGAGCTGAAAGCAAGAGTCTAGCCTTTAACCAACTGAGCCACCCATGTGCCCCAAATTTGTAAACCACTTTAGAAAATAATTTGGCATGACATTTGAAGATGTACATATCCACTGACAAATCATTTCAACTGATTAAATCTACTTCAGAGGAAAACACTTACACATAGGAATCTGACTTGAGAAAGGTCAAAGGTCTTAGCAGCATTGTTTGTTAAAGAAAAAAAAAGAGAAAATCCAACGATGAGGAATTCAAATTAAGTCCACCAACAGATCATTAAAAACTTTTGACATACTCATACAACAGAATATCTCACAGCGTGAAAATTAATGAATTGTAGTTACACTAATCAACATGGGTACATCTCAGGAAAATAATGTTGACTTAAAAAAAGCAAAACAGAACTGACTATATAAACTTTGAAAACCTATAACAATATATTGTGTACAGATGCATGTGTAGTAAAATCATAAGACAGAACACTGTAATCACAGAGTGGTTTGGTGGAGAGGGAGGTGAGAGAAACAAAGCAAAGATGGGGAGACAGAAGACACTTGATTTATTGCTGATAACTCCCTTTCTTCAGCTGAGTGGCACATGCACAAATGCTGTTTCATTCTTTTTTCATAATGTAAATATATGTGATGTATTTTTCATTACACGTATAAAATATTTCATGAAAATTCTAAAAACAGCACAGGGGAAGGGGGTGAGCAGCAAACTCTGAGCAAATCTGGGGACGTGACCAGGTATGTCTTTGGTTTCCTCCCACCTGCGTCTTTTCTCAACATTAAAGGCACATCTAATCGGTTCCACCCACAAATTGCCAACGGATTATGTGATAATCATGGTTTGCGCTAATAAAAGTTTGAGGTGACTCTTCCAAGGGAACCTTTGAAGTCAAAAGACCAGCTTGGGCTTTGAAGCACTCCCCATCACCTGCCCATCTGCCGGGTGTCACCTTCCCTCCGCAGCTCCCATCACTGCCGGGCTCTCAGTGGAGGGGACTGGAGGATTGGCCTGCAGACCACTTCAAACAGTTTCTTGGAGCTGATCTGAGATAGCTAATTACTCCTAATTATCACAACACTATGTATGTATTTTTTACAATATATGGTCGGCAAGTTTTTAATCATTCATCTTAGTGGGAGGAAAAAAAAGGCACTTGAACATCTTTTTGACTAGATATGAAACATAAAAGGACTCTAGGAAAGTGTACCAGTCCAACTTCTTGTAATTTGATTACCATTTAAACATAGTGAGTTTTGGATTCAAGACTTTTATTACTGCATGTCAGCTAAACAATGTTTCCGGAAACATTCAGTCTTTATAAACATAATTTACTGTATATGCGGTAATAGACCATCTGGGACAGGTTAAAAAAAAAAAGTGTGATTACCTTATGCGAACATTCATGTGGTTTTATTCACAGATGCTTTAAAATACAATTATTGTTGTACTTTTTAAAATAAAAATAAATCTACACAGAATGGGAAAAGAAATCCTAGAGGGAAAAAACATTAAGGACTGGGCCATTTGATTTTTCCTGATTAACTTTTGTATTTAATAGAATATCAATATCTATTAGTAGTTGATTTATACTAATTAATCAAATTATTTTGGTTGAATTTTCATTTTTATATCAGAATATAAAGCTTATTGGTATAGATTCTTCTATGTTCAAATTTAATCTTAATAAAATATATTAGGGAAGGGAGAAAGGAAGGGAGAAAAAGGAAGAAATTAAGACTTATGTAAAAACAGCCTACATGATTCAATAAGCCAACTTGTGCAATGATATCAGACTGCTATCCTCCTCTGCAGTGAACAGGTCTTAAAAACACTACTATTTATCACAAACTCTTCTAAAGTCAATTTTGGTTTTGATGAAGTTGATGATTATTCAACATTCTGAAAATCAATCTCAAGTAGTAGTTGCTCATAATGATTTCTTTGTCAGGTAACTATAAAAAAACAATTGCAGAAACTATTAAAGTTCAGTATTCTGTATCACCGAAGTTTTCAAAAACATCAGTAGCTATCATTATAGCTATTCAGTAATGATATTTGGCTAGTGTTTCATATATGAACAGAATAAATGCCAACTAATCCTAACAATTGCTAGTATAAAATTTTTGCTAATAATTATTCTAGAGGAGAATAACAGCCTAGGGTCTAATAGAGACTGTCCTAGAGTGACCTCCAGGGAGTCTATTTATCTTCCTGTCGTTTTTGTGGATTATTTCATTGGCAACAAAGAGATTCTCCTATTTTGTCCAAACTGCATGTTCAAGTCTACACAAATCCAGGGAGAAGGACTAAAAGGAAAAAATGATTCCATAGCCTTACCTCCTGATGGGGTCAGAAATAAAATTCTTTGGGGATGGGGTAATTGGGAGTTTGAGGGGTAAGTGGGAGTCTGGGATTGAGGGAGGAAGCCCTTTCCAGATCTTTGGGGGCAGCTGCAATTTCCCCAACTTTGCTCTCTTGGTTCCCCTGCTTGGAGGAAACCCTTAAAATAAAACAAAACAAAAATCCCTTCAAAGCTTACCTGGAAGGTGAAGGGAAACGAGAGCTCTTACAGTGAGTGTTCATCAGGCAGCAGGAGTCAGAATGGGTGGTGGGGCAGACTCACCTATGAAGACCCACCTGGATTTACAATTCTGCCGCTGTCCTCCACTGCCCCCAGCATATACTGGGACTCCTTCTAAAATAACTCATCAGCCTTTTCTTAACTCCTCCTCCTCCTTCCTTCAAATCAATGACTTATTTTGAACAGAGGAAGCTGAGTTGAAAAGTGCACTGAAACCGGCATTTCAGCCAATTGAATCTACTTGGGTTTTTGGACTGAAGTCCAGTCCTCCTGTCTTCTACAAGGTCAGCCAGGAGCTGTGCCCTGATGTGCCCTCTTCTCTAGGATTGAGCCTCATCCATACCAAGGCCTGATTGTGCTTGGGTGAATGAAAGTGTGTGGAATTGCAAGGAAAGGGGGCAGAAGAAATTCTCCCAAGATGCACAGGTAATCTTCTCCTTCAGACAGCTCTCTTCCCTCTGCAGCCTGGAATGCTCTATCCAGAAGTGTGGACAATTCTTTGAGGAGGGGACTCTGATTGTCAGCAAGTGAATGGCAGCCATGAAAACAGCAAGAGGCCTGGGTCTGGGAACAGAGATCAAGTACTTAGCTAGACTGTGCTTACCTGCTGTCAATAGTAGGAATAAAGCTTAATTGGTACATGTATATACACACAATCCCTCAAAATAGTATCTTCATATAAGTAGAGTTACATTTGTATTAAAAAAGTATTTAAAAATTATAGGCAATGTAGCAACAATTACTGCGTTATCCTTTTGTTTAGTTAGTGCTTTAGTTCACAAGGGTAATTTGGATTTTGTTAAATTTGTAGGAAAAGGCTGACAAAGGTCCCACACTATCTCATCTTTGGCTAATACAGTAGGTAGCTGGGACAGGCCAGGTACTGTCCTGCCTTCTGTTTATTACCTCCCTGAACTTTCATGACAACCTTGGGAAGTAGGTATTATTATGTCCATTTTACAAACGAAGAAACAAATGTTGAGGGAATTTAGGTAACTGCTCATGGTCCCACAGCTGTTAGAAGAGCTAACATTCAAACTCAGACTTACCTCTAAAGCCTACACTCAGACTAAAGCACTAGTCATCGGGAAATGGTGCACATGGTGGACATGGAGGTGCTCCTTCCAGTCTCCCTTTAAGAGAAGACACTACAGGAGCACAGCTGATGGGACAGTTGCTGTCGCTTTGCATGCACAGTGGCCTTCCTCTGAGACCATGTTTCCCTGGGGCTGAGCCTGGGGGCGGGTAGCAGAATTGGCCCATTCCTACGGACCCCGGGATTGCCTCTAGAGTTGCACTATCCAGTTTGGCAACCACTAGCCTTATGTGGCTACTGAGCACCCAAAATGTGGGTAGTGTCACTAAGGAATTAAATGCTTATTTTTATTTCATTTTAATTAATTTTAATCTAAGTAGCTCCAAGTGGCTCTTAGCAATCATGCTGGACAACACAAACATACAACATTTCTGCTGTTGCAGGAAGTACTATTAATCTGTACTGCCCTGAAAGGACAGATTTGCTTAGGGAGATCACTGGGGTGAACTCTACACAGATCCAAAAGAGAAGGAAGAGAGACTTCCTTGAGAGGCACTTCCTTTTGCGACAGTGAGCAATGGACACCAAAAAGGTTGCCAGAGGAAGAGCTCAGGCAATCCCGCAGGAAAGGGTGTGGAGAGCAGAAAAGGAGAGGGTTGGGGACACAGATCCCAGATGATTCAGGGATGCCTAGCCTTCTTGGTCTGGACCCACAGGTGAGGACAAAGTGGTGCCACAGGTAGGGGAGAGTGACATTCACGTCAGAATGGGGTTTGGTGGGCAGGATTTTATATTGTGATTGAGTGAGATGGAAAACTAGGGCTCAAGTGAGTAAAGGTTTGAGAAGAAAGGAGTTTTATGATGTATTGAAAATAGGAGTTATTTACATTTTCTTCCTCTTCAGTTTCTCCTACGCTCTTCTTTGTCCCTATCTGACTCTGATCTCCTTATTAAAAGAAGAAAACAACCTTCTTCTCCCTCTTCTTCTTTTACCTTCCAGTCACCAGAAAAAAATATATAACTGCAATAAATATTTTATTTTGTCCATGTATTAGACTTTTATGTTCATTGTTCTTCACACAGATTAATTGAACATTAAAATTTTTCTTTCTCAAGAAGAACTAACCGCTCTTTTAGCATGTATGACGGTCCTCAGTTAACATTCCTTTATAGGGTCATTGGGTCAATGGCGAGGGGAGGCCACATTTTTTTACTTTCATCAAGGTACTTTCACGGGAAATACAGGCTAACAGTTTTCTTGTGTAAAACAAAAATAAAACACTAGTGGAAATAAAATATAAAATATGCATATAAAATTTCACTTACTGAAGAGCTAAAATCACGGCAAAGGTTTTTTCCTTCAAACAACCAACTTTAGGAGTTACTTGCAAATTGGAGTCTCTTTTTTTCTTTACTGTACACAGGAAAATGAAAGATTCATATTGACAGTTTTAAACTCTAGTCTCAATGACCAGATGTGCTCTTATTAATGGGATCTATGAATTCTTTTTCAGAATGTGTGGAATTAACCAGTTCGACTGGAAAAGCAACAGAGTGTTCATATATAGCTTGAAAATACCGATTTCGAAACACAGATGTTCTACCAAATCCTCGCTTGCTTATTCTCAGCTAAATTCAACCTCTGAGCTTTAAAAAGATTTTCTAAACTGTTAAGGACAAAAAAAAAAAAAAAAGACATTATACATTTACATCTGGCTCTATCACCATTTAGGGCATGCTATTACACACATTAAACATCTGGGCAAGGGGAAAGGATCTATTTGGGAGCTTCTGGCTACCATGACAACAGAAGGACACAGTCTCTCAAACCGTTCAGTCTCTGCTCTTCTACTTTTGACACCACTGCAGCCCTTCCATGTTTATTCCAAAAGCCGAGAGTAAGTGCCACTTTAAAACCACAATCATCACAGTAAGCAATATTGATGTGTGGAAGGTAAGTTCCTAGGGGATGCTTCTCTTGCTTGTGCACTAGTTCAATATTATGGATAAGTCAAATCCCCTCCATTTGCAGCAATGCTGTTAAAATAATTTGGATTTTATGGCTTTTAGACGTGGGAGTCTTCTATTTCTGAGTTACGGGATGGGTCCTAGTGAAATGGTCTTAAAAGAAATGGTGAAAATTTGCCACGATTATTTTTCCTGTTAAGAAGTCTCCCTTGTGGATATTCGAAACATTTACCAACATTTTAAACGGCATCGAATATGGACAATAATTACAGCTTCCATGTATTAATGTTTCCTGTACATTGAATGTATAATGCACCTTGGACATAGCATTTTTCCATTTATTCTTCAAAACTCAGTATTATTATTTAGCCCTCACAGTTTCAGAAACTGAACCATGGACAAAGGTATGTCAACATTCACTCAAAGAACTATTTACTGAGTACTGACTACGTGGCAGGCTCTGTGCTAGGCTATACCCTATCCCTACCTTCAGGGGGCTTACCATCCATGAGCAAGGTCTGGTCCAAAGGGAAACAAACAGGGAGGAAAGCAGGCAGAAAGAGAATCTGAGTCTGACCTCAAAACAAAACACAAAAGCTCAGGTCTGACTGACTGACGTGGTTACCAAGGGCCTCAGAGTCATCTCTGACTCACCTCTGCCTGTCACACTACACATGCAATCTGCTGAACAGATCATGTTGGCTCTGGCATGCAATAAATCCAGAAGATGACCACATCTAACCACCTAGTCCAAATCACGGCCATCTCTCACCTGAGCTATTTCATGGGCTCTTGAAGAAACTCCCAGTGTCTGGCCCTTTCTCCACTTACTCTCAAGAGAGCAGCCACCTGGGGTCTTGCTGAAATGTTTAATCACACCATGTCACTCTTCTGCCCAAGACCTTCTGACTTGTCACTCAGAGGAAGAGCAAAGCCCTTACTAAGGCGCTGCAGGCCTGGCTCAGCATGGGTCTGTCTCACGTCGTCTCCTGCCCCTCACTATCCCTGCTCACTGGTGTCCAGTCGCGTGGGCTTCAGGGCTTCCCCGCCCACACCGAATACATCCATCGCTTTTGCACTTCAAAGCCCCACACTTGCTGTTCCCTCTGTCTGGAACTCGCTTTCCAAGACATTTGCATTTGTTCCCTCACTTCCTCTGGCCTTTACCCAGTGTACGCATCTCCACAAGGCATTCTATGATCACCGTATTTAGGAATGCAACTCTCCCCAAACATTCCCTATTCTCCCCTTTTTGCTTTATCATCCTTGTAGTTACCAATCCCCACCTGACATGTTACACATTCTACTCATTTCCTCTGTTTATTGGCTCCCTCTCTTAGCTCTCCCCAACTCCAGATAGTCTGAAATCAGACACTAATAATTAGCGTTTTTTCCCCCCTGAAAGCCAAATAAGTAGCATAACACTCTCCTCCCAGAAATATCTGGCAGTCCCCTACAAAAACAAAATAAAACAAAACAAAAAAACAAAAAGAAAAAAGAAAAACATGCTTCAGGAAGCAGAGTTTTTGTCTGCTTCGCTCAGAGCCTTCTCCACATGACCTATAGTGCTTTGTACATTATAGGAGCTAAAAATTTGTTGAATGAATTAATATTTTACTGTATCTCGTATACCAAACCAATTGAAAGAGCACCAAAACTCTGAAATGTTATTGTCAGAAGTGCTATAAACACATTTTGTGGTTTGAATAGTTGGGCCATTTCCCTGAGCTTACTTCATCTGTTCATAAAGGGGACTTCTTGCCACCTGCATGGCTCATGAACACAAGATACAGGGATTGCTAGTGAATCTTAGACTCTGGAAATACTTCTAACTGACAAAGGCAAATGGTAAATTGCAAAAAGCATGACACAGCTGGTTTTCATCTTTATAGCAACTTGTTAAAACAAATATTAAACTGTGGGTGATGCAGTGTCCTATGTATAACATTGTAGGAAAGGGTTTAAGCCCCCTTAAAATATACTGTTTAGAATGTGAAATCATTTTTCTAAGGATCCCAGGAGTAGTTTAACAGGAATTCTGAAGGCCACCAAGCTGACAAGAACCTACAGAGGAAAAATGCTATTCTCTCTCTCACACTAAGGACAGCCCTGTGGTAAAACGTTGCTATCAGAGAGAGAAACACTGCTAACCCACTTACAAGTGTTAGTAGGATCTTGACTAGATTTAAGTGAAAATACTAAGTGTTAGTGAGCTAACTGAATACCAGGGAGGTGGTCAGGATTCTGTTGAGAAGGTGGGAGAGTCTGTAACGAAGATAATAAAGTCAAAGTACTAGAAGAACTGGCAGAAGAGTATATAGTCTGTGTTTCTTGTGTGAAGAACTTCCCCTCTTATGAATAACACTTTTTCTTTTTCCTTACTTTGGAGTTACCAATTTACCCTAAATAACTAATTTGTAACTGTAGACCTTATTAGTAAAATGTTCCTTATAAACTCCCCTACTTTTCAACCAGTATCAGCAGTAATAAATTAATACACCCTTGGGAGCAAAGCTACCAAAAGTTGGTCTGGTCACAGAGAGAACTCTGGCCCAGTGCGCATTTAGCACCTTGAAATCCCTCCAGTGCATCACACAATAATCCTGTGATCTGGCCAATAATCCTGTAGGGAAAATATTAGAATACTCATTTTATAATTAGGAAAACTGAAGCTCATGGAGTTATAGTTCATATGGGGCAAATGTGGTCACTGAAATCCTAGGCCATGGACTCCAGAGCCTATAGCTCTTTCTACCACACAGCATGAGTTCTCTTAAAGGAAAATTAGGTCTCTTCAGAGATGCATGATAGGTCTAGGTAGAGATGAGGATGCCTTGGCCATACTTCAGGTAGAGGTATCTTAGGAAGGGTCTATAGTCCTTGACCCTAACTTACATCTCTCTAAATCCCACCTTGAGCTTAGGGTATTGTATAGACTTGGGCTAGCAGATTCCAACTCACTGAGCTAAGAACCAGGCAGGCACAGGCATGAGTAGGAGAGACTGTGCCTGGCACCTGTGATGCAGAACGGTGGAGAACAGTTCTTCACAGGACACTGCCCTGACAATACCTTCCTCTGTTCAACACTCCAAAAAATGTCTTAGAAACATATCCTCTTTGCTACTAAAGACACTTCCATGACCAAGTCCTTAATTCAATACATGGAAAAATCATCTTATTTTGTGGATTAGAAATGGGCAGGAGTATGGGTAGGACAAAATACCATTTCTGGTTGAGTAACCGGATAATGGGAATGCTGGATTTTAAACAATGCAAATCTCTTCCCCCAAATCTTAAATTATTTCTATTCTGTTAGTGTCACAAATATTTTACCTTCTATGTGAAAAACATTGTGCTAGGTGTCAAGGATATAAAAATGAGTAAGAGATGATTTCTTACTCTCAAGGAATCATCAATTTCATGGAAAAAAAAAAGGAAATCTTTCTCAAATAACATCTTACTTGTATCTACCTTCTTTAAAAGGGTCTATTGGGGGTGCCTGGGTGGCTCAATGCATTAAGCCTCTGCCTTCGGCTCAGGTCATGATCTCAGGGTCCTGGGATCGAGCCCCCCCCCCCCGGTGTTGGGCTCTCTGCTCAGCAGGGGGCCTGCTTCTCTGCCTGCCTTTCTGCCTACCTGTGATCTCTGTCAAATAAATAAAATGTTTTTTTTAAAAAAAGGGTCTATTGAATATTATATTGAATTATTTCCTCAGTGACTTAAGGTCAGCATTACAAACATCAACTGATGTCCTGGGCCACACGATATGCACAGGTATAGTGAGAAGCCAATGGGTCACAGACACTAAGGGCCACTGATCACAGATGTTAACTAAGAACTGTTAACTCTAATAGTTACCTATACTGGTAACTCCAGAAAAAGTAACCGCTAGCTATCCATCTGTTTTCTGCCTTCCTGAATTGGGCAGATGGATGGACAGATAGATGAATGGAAGGAACAGACAGATGGATATAAACACCCCTGATGTCCCTCTGCTTTCTGGTGTTTTCCTATTTTTCCCAACCCAGATATAAACTAAAGACATGCTGTAAGGTAAATGTGCTTTGAATAAGTATAAAACTGCCTTTAGTCACCACTAAGGCACAAGAAGTGGCTGAAGCCTTCTGCTGAGCACCCTTCCTTCCAAGCACCCAGAACTGGCCTGTTATTTCTTATTGCTAAGCCTCTTCTCTGACATTAGTGTCAGCTCCCCACCTCCTTTTTATCACTTGAATTTCCAGGAGGCTTGCACCAGCCCTTCTAATCTCTGTCCATTACTAGACTATTCATCATGCTCTTTGTTCTTCTCAAATTACAACGTGCATTAAATGCCTAGCAGAGAGCTGTCACAGAGCAGGCGCTCAGTAAATGCAAGGACCCATTTCCCATTCACGGGCCAATCTTTGATCTGACACTGCCCCCAGTCTCTGAGACCATCAGGTTGATCCGCATAGATACTGCTCCTCTTTGTGGTCAACAAACCATGTGGTCACCATCCATCACTTTTTATTGGTGCATATCTGTGAATAAAGCTTTGTTTTCTTTAACCCCTGCATAAGACAATCATTATGCTTGTAATAACTCATTTGTAGCTGTTCAGTCTGATAGCTTAGAAGTGCCTTATTGTTTTCATAAATTTTCTCCACCCAGTGGTTTCATTTAATAAAATAGTCACTTTTGTGTTATTTATATTTTTATAAATAGTTTGTGTTTTGGTGATAATGGATAACACTGGGTCTCAGCTGTGTTAGCATGGATATACAACTCAAACTTTCTAGAAGCAGCCTTACTACCATTCCAGTGCTGCTTCCTCTCATCCAAGGACGGCAAACCTATAGAGGGGATGAAAGCCTGAGGTTCATGTCTAAAAAGTAAAGCAATCATAAAGTGTGACACTTTATGTAGCATCTGATTATTTCTCCCCATACACCTCTACACTTGCAACTGAAAAAAAGCTCTTATTTGTAACATAAACCATGTCATGAAATCTTTTTATATTCATCTCTTTGCAGGCTCTCATTAAAGCTAGTACACATAGGGACGCCTGGGTGGCTCAGTTGGTTAAGCAGCTGCCTTCGGCTCAGGTCATGATCCCAGCGTCCTGGGATCGAGTCCCGCATCGGGCTCCTTGCTCTGCGGGGAGCCTGCTTCTCCCTCTGCCTCTGCCTGCCTCTCTGTCTGCCTGTGCTCGCTCTCTCGCCCTCTCTCTCTGATACATAAATAAATAAAATCTAAAAAAAAAAAAAAGCTAGTACACATATTATAATAGCATTAAAAAGTAATAACTATTACATTACTATGACACAAGAATGTACCTCAACCCAAATATCAAAAATGACTATTACTAACACAGAAACACATTACTCCATCACATTCATTATGTTAAGATTTTTCCCATCTCCTGTTCATCCAGATAAGACCCAGGTAAATTACAGTCTCTGATCCAAACATATCTTTTACTAGTAACATTGTTTTCTCAGAAATTAACTTCCTATGATCCCTCCAACAGGTTCTGAAATTTTGCACCCTCTAATAACTATATGAAAATCCTAGCATTCCACTTCAACCCATTTCAGATTTACATGGCAGAGTTCCAAATGCTGAGAACTGCAAAGTGCCCATTCTTAATGCATGATATCAACCATTTGCCCTGGCTATCAGGACAGAGCCCAGATATTTCTCCAATGTCGTATTATAAAGGCAAAGTGCTCTTGGTATTTATGTCAAGTTTTTGTGAAATTTGCAGGTGATAAATAAATTCTAGCCTTCTCAAACTGGAACCCATCTCACATGCATGTGAGTACTTTTCCTGTGCTGTGTATTCAACTCTACATGCTTGTATTAGCTCACACATGTGACTCTGTCTCCAACACACACACACACACACACACACACACCCACACACAATCTGCCAAACAGAGATTAAATCGTGACAGTGTCCTCAGAAAGGCTAATTTGGTAACCATTCAAACTGTTATTTTTCAAGTATTACTAAACATTTATGAAGTGGAATTGGGAGAAAGTTATTTTGTATTAACAGAAGTGTGTGTATCTATAGTTGGTCTCTCATTACTAGACAGAATTAGTTATTCATACTTACCAGGGCAATGGTAAAGTACACAGATACAAAGTTACAAAATGGCTTTCAAAGTTCTTTTGTTTGTTTACTTTCATATTGTCAAAACATTTTCCACTTTTCCATGGTCCTTTTTTCAGTTCAGCTTCCTTTTATGATTTACCAAACCCAAAAATTCTTGGAAAGCACACTAATAACTTTTAGATAGAAAAAATAAATAAATGCTATGGTGACTGTAGTTAATAATACTATAATATATATTTGGAAGTTGTTTAAAGAGTACTTCTTAAAAATCTCCATCACAAGAAAAAATTATAATTAAATATGTTAATAAATGTTAACTAGACTTATTATGGTGATCATTTTGTAATATATACATATATCAAATCGTTAAGTTGTATACCTGAAATTAATATGATGTTACAATTATCCCTCAATAAAATGAAATAAATGTTCAAAACTAAACCACTCATTTCTAATAAACAGACCTATACAATGTAACATTCAGTATAAGAATTTCAACTGACTGACGATTGCCAAAATTGAGTGATTCCAAACTAAGATAGTGGTGTGGCTTGCTGTAACACTCTGCAAAATATTTAAAAGAGGCAATTAGGCAATGCCAAGAGGTTTTCACTATTGTTATGAAAATATTCAATAGAGATAGTTCAACAGTGGAAACAATTCTTAATGTTAACTTGTTCCCCGTCCCTATGAGGGAGTTGGAATAAATATTGTCTTACCAACCACCTGAGTGTTTCATGTAGAAATCTGAGTTGACAGGTGCCATGTTTACTGTCTACACTAATGATATTCCACTGGTATACAGTGATGCCCGGGGAAGCTGCCATTCCCGAATCTAGCTCCATGTACCCAGACACGCACATGCTTGACAGATCCATCTGTTAGGCATCAAGAATTACCTTACTTAAGAAGAATAATCCTTCAGTCTAAATGTTTAAATGTTAGATGCTAAATGTACACTGAAGGATTTGAAGCAAGGAACGCGCAACTATGACTCAGTCTCACATCTGGTCCAGCCCCGTCCGGATGTCAGAATGCATCAGTCATTTTGTATTTATTCATAATGAGAGAAATCAAGTCACAGCCCATGTGGTCTCAGAGGCCTACTTAGATGATGATGAAGACCTATGATACTCCCTGAAGTATGGAAGACTTTCCAAGCTTATTAAGAATATACGTTTCTGACATTCTAAATATCTTAAGTCAGTGATTTTAGCCACTTGGGAAAAACAATGTTACAGCATGTAATTTAGGTTATTTCAACAGAGCCAGTTCAATCTTAAATCATCATTTCTAATGCATCCCAGTATTGCTACTTTTGTAAAGCCACTTTGTAAAGCAACCACAGAATGTGACTTAACAACCAATTACTTCGTAAAGGGTGCAAAACAAGTAAACCTCCCAGCAGTTGGGAGCTCTGCCCAGAGGTCTGAGCTTACCCCTGGCATG
This sequence comes from Neogale vison, assembly GCF_020171115.1. Lineage (NCBI taxonomy): Eukaryota > Metazoa > Chordata > Mammalia > Carnivora > Mustelidae > Neogale > Neogale vison. The sequence goes on along the minus strand of NC_058095.1, from coordinate 112,255,398 downwards.
GGACCTTGCTCTTCTTCATGAGTTTCAGCAATGTCACATTGCTTGCCAGACTCATGCACTGGTGTCATAAACAGATTCCCTAAAATATCCCCAAGATTCTGATGTCACATTTGGGGTGAACACTTTCTTTTCCTTTTTGCCAATTCTGCATAGTTTTTTTTTTTTAGTCATTCATACCTAGTCAATCACTGTCAATAGCCATCCTCACATATGAATGTTAATACTTTATTTTTTTACTTTTTACTTTTTTTTTTGTGAAAGAGCTTTATTTATTTATTTCCTAACATCTTATTTTTTTCAGTGTTCCAAGATTCACTATTTATGCACCAAACCCAGTGCTCCATGCAATAATGCCCTCTTTAATAGTCACCACAGGCTCCCACATCCCCACACCTCTCTCCCTCCCAAACCCTCAGTTTGTTTCTCAGGTCCACAGTCTCCACGCTTCGTCTCTCCCTCCGATTTACCCCAATTCACTATTTTTAAGAATTCTTGGTAATTTGTTTCATAGGGCAGGGTGACCATAGGAAGACAAACCAAAGAAAACCCACTGCAACTACTCAAAGCTGACCTCTGTGAGGCAGTGACAGAGAAGAGACTAATGTCCCACACAGGCTCATTTTGAATAAGAATGTGTGTATTACAGATAGGAAGGGCCAACAAAGTAAATCTCAGTGGCCCACCTAGTTAACAGTAGCAGAAAATGTTAGAGGTGAAAACACAAATGTAGCCCAAATGGATTACACCCATACTCTTGTATGTTACTAGTTCGAGATTATTATATTTAAAATACATCACCTCACACCTGTTAGGATGGCCATTATAAAATATAAACAAACAAAATAGCAAGTGTTCTGTAAATGAATGTAAAATGGTGCAGCTGATGAAGAAAACAGGATGCAGATTCCTCAAAAAGACTACAAACAGAACAACCATATGACCAAACAATCCCATATCTGGGTATGTATCCAAAAGAACAGAAATCAGGATCTCAGAGAGATACCTGCACACCCATATTCACAGGAGCATTATTCACCATAGCCAAAAGCTGAGAACAACCGACAAGGCCATCCACAGAGGAACGAATAAAGAAAATGGAGTATATATATACATGCACTAGAGCACGACTTGACCATAAAAAACGAAACGCTGACCCATGCTACAACATGGATGAAGACTGAGGTGAAATAAACCACTCACAGAAAGACAAATACTCCACGATCCCACTTCCACGCCGTATTTAAAGGAGTCCAACTCCAAGGGACAGAAAGTAGAGTGATGGTTGGTTGCAGGTTGTGAGGTTCAGGAAGTATCATAGGTCTGGGGCTAGGGGTAAAAGGAAACAGGGAGTCTCAAAGGCTATAGAACTTCAGCTTTATAAGATGAACACAAAGTTCTAGAGCTCTGTACAGTATTGTACGGAGGGTTAACAGTACCGGACTGAACACTTCAGGACGCGTTAAGAAGGCAAACATCGTGTTCTATGTTTGTGTGTTTTTACCACAGACAAAAATACATGCATCAGCTCTCCTAGGGATGAAAAGTACCAAAATTAGGAGCCACAGCACATTTCGTGCTTTTCTTCGTTTTCCCTGACAGTAACAAGTCCTATGTCTGTGATGGCGGGAGTCGCGGATACCGGAAGGCGCCTCTTCAGAGCTCCGCACCCCCGCATCGCCCCACCAAGGACGTGCAGGCGCTTCACCGCACAAGAGCGCAAGGTCAAAAACACCATGCCAAGGCTTTACCGTGGAGCGAGGAAACTAGGGAACGCCGGACGCCCTCAGCTCCTGAGGAGACTTCCCAGAAGAGGTCACAGGTCACAGGTCACAGGTCACAGGTGGGCCAGGCCGCCTGCTGGGAGGACTGTGGCTCCACACAGCACGCCCTAAACCCTGAAATGGAAGCAACCGCATGTGTGTGACTGGAGTTGAACAATTCTGAGGGTCTTCCTCTACACTCTTGAACTCCTGCAAGACGAACTCCCCGCCTTCCCCGGGGCTTCTGAAGGCAGGCTGCCAACGACAAGAGTCTGCCCATCTCCTTTACTCAGACCGCTTCCTCAAAGGAGTGCAGGAAGAGGAGGGCTTATCCTCCTCTCAAGGGCTTGCTTTCTGGCTCTCAGTCCACCTCCACTCACCCACAGTCCTCAGCCGTGTCAGGCGCTTCAAGCAATCCAGGTCCTATATTTGCGTTCCCACTTATGTGCTCGCCAGCCGCCTGTAAGACCACAGCCTGGAACATTCCCTGGCACCTTCCATGTTGAGGCATGGAGGTACCTTCCGGCTTCTGACGAGGGGTTGCCGCATACAGGTTGGAAGGGGTGGGGACTCGCTCTACAGCAGGTGTGGTCTGCGGACCCGTGGCAGCGCTTTCCCACCCAGCTCCCCGAAAACACGCACGGCGCTAGACCCCACTCCAGACCTACTGGATCAGAACCTGCATTTCAACAAGATCCCCGCGTGACCTGAATGCAGAGCGTGTGTTCAAGTTCAAGAAGCTCTGAAGTGAAATCTGAATATATTTTGAAGCCAAATTTTAGAATTCGGAGGAGGGGTACAGTTTCTATAAGTGTGGGGCTATTTCTGGAATAAATAAATAAATAAATAAATAAATAAATAAAATTAATCAAGTACTTATTCGTTGAATGAATTTTTACTTTAAAATAGAAGAAATAAGTAAATCCAATTATTCTATGTATAGGGCCTTGAAGCGTCAATAAGTTTAACAACCTTCCACAGTAAGACTTAAAATATGTATTCTTTTCCTTTGTATTTTAATGAATCAGTCTTCAAGACATCTTTAAATTGCTTTATTAACAAATAGGTGTGTTGTCATAATTTAACAATTTTGAGCAATAATTCCCCCTAAAAGGGAAACAGGGCATAAGAAATGTGTCTAACTAGGTGAATTAAACATGAATTATGTGTCTAACTAGGTGAATTTAACATGAAGTAAAAGGAACTTTTAAGTGCTAGGACCCTCCATTTCCACATGCCTTTCCAAGAGACAGTAAATAACACTGTATTAAAAATTTTGTTCTTTTTCTTAAAGGCAGACTCAAAAATTATATACCTTTAAAACTTCATAAAACCTGGTCTAATTAATTATGAAAATTCTTTTTAAGTTTGTAATATACCACTTTTTAAGTTTTTCCAATACACTAGAAAATACTTAGAATTATATCATGATCATTCAATCTATAAATGAAAATAACTCTATTGAAGGATGACCTAGAAATAATTCTACTCATATATAAGAGAAGTTCTTTGTAACATTTTAAGATTCATATCTTTCAATGTTATCTTGTAACACGATTAAACTTAACAAATATACAGTTGATTTATATTTCTCTATCTTCCCTTCTTTTTCTCCCATTATAACTAAAACCCCTGAATAGTGCTGGGTGGGGGGTGGAAATAACTCTAAGAAATATACAAAAAGGCTGTTCTGGCACTTTTGTTTACTTGTGTTTTATTATTTTCTTCAGGTATTATAAAGTCATATCTCCCTGTGCTTCCTTGTTTTTATAGAAATGAAAGATAAAACTGAAAAAAGAAAAAAAATACACAGGAAAACTGAGATAAATTTTGTTAACATTTTCATGACTAATGTCTCAAACTATTTAGCTATAGATGTTCTTTAAAATATGATTTTGAGTATGTATATTTAAGTGTGTGTGAATGTGTTTACATATGATGTGGAGATCTGGGGTGCCTGGGTGGCTCAGTGGGCTAAGCCTCTGCCTTCAGCTCAGGTCATGATCTTAGGGTCCTGGGATTGAGCCCTGCAACTGGCTCTCTGCTCAGTGGAGAGCCTGCTTTCCCCCCTCCCCCACCTGCCTCTCTGCCTACTTGTGATTTCTCTCTCTGTCAAATAAATAAATAAAAATCTTAAAAAAAAAAAATGTAGTGATCTAAAATTGTTACTTCATTCACCAAACTATTTGTATTGCATTCTACACAAGGAAACATCTCCCTGCTTGGTATATTTAGCAAATTGGTATATATTCCTTACATATCATTATTAGTTAAATAATCTTTCAATGTTGGGCATTTAGTTTGCTTCTGATTTTTCATTTTTATAAATAAAGCTATTATGAAAATCATTATAGATGTTTCCTCTTATATTTTTCTCACTGTATCCTTAGGACAAATTCCCTTAATAGAAATTGTTAAGTAAAATTTTGAAACACATCACTAGTTTGCCTTCTGAGAAGTTTTATCATTTATGGTACCATCAAAAGACAACTTCAATAAAAAAAAAAGTCTTCACAAATAGGGAAATCAAAAAGTGTTATGTTTTTGTTTGTATGTTTTTAAAACTGCTTTTTAAAAAAAGATTTTATTTTTTTATTTGAAAGAGAGACAGTGAGAAAGAGCATGAGAGGGGAGAAGGTCAGAGGGAGAAGCAGCCTCCGCATGGAGCTGGGAGCCTGATACAGGACTCGATCCTGGGACTCTGGGATCATGATCTGAGCCGAAGGCAGTTGCTTACCTAACTGAGCCACCCAGGTGCCCCTAAAACTGTTTTCTTGAAGTAAAATATGCATATGGAATAGTATACAGCTTAATGACCTATCACAAAGCAAACATACCCCTGTACTCCCACCTAAGATATGGAACATGAGCAGAGTCGTGGAAGCCCACTCATGTCCACCCGGCCAGTCGCGACTCTATCCTTCCTCTTGAAAGTGAACCACCCTCCTGACATTTAATGCCACAGACTGGTTTTGTAAATAGCTTCTTTGGCTCAACATCAAATCCACAAAATTTATCCGTGCTGCTCCTATAGTTCATTCATTTTTGTTGCTGTGTAGTAACTAACTATGCAAATATACCACAATTTATTTTCTATTCTCTTCTTGAGGGGCAGTGTCATATCTTTTGATGTAGTTTATATATTTGGACACTTATAGGCATACAAAAGAATAAACTTATACATATTTAATATATATATATTAAATCTGTCAATCTTTTTCCTTTGTGATTACATTGCTGGTGCCATGCTTTCAAAAAACTTTTCCTATCCCAAGATGATGAAATGTTTACCTAATATTTTTTCATTGTTTACAATTATATATTCATGTCATTTGGAATTCATTTGGATATAAAGAGTTAAGTAGTTATATGACTGTTCATCCTCCCTTAATGGCTAGGCAGTTTTCCTAAGATCTTTTATAAAATAACACATCTTTTCCCCCTACTGTCATAAAATGCTCCCTTTATTATATACTAAATTCCCATGTATATATGTGTGTGTGTGCATACTTGAGTCTCTGGTTGTTCTCTCTCTTTTTTTTTAAACATGCTCATATATTCTTCAGTTGGTCATAGAAATACAAAGTACAAAATTCAAGAGAAACAAGAGTGTATATAGATAGTAAATAAGGCTTCATTCACACCTGCCCACCAGACACACAGCTCCTCAAGGTCACCCATGGTTTTGAGTCACTTGTCTAGCATTCCAAAAGTAATCCCTGCATATAAAAGTGTAAATATAAACACTTGGGTATATTAATATGTCATTAAAATAATGTACCAAAGCATGGTTTTGGAGTGTGCATTTCTATATGAATCAGTGTATTTGTGCTATCTCATTCTTTGTAACATCTGCATTATATGAATTTATTTAAAACCTATATCCCTTGATGAACTAACACACTCTTTGTAATCTTTGCTATTATAACTAGACCTGAAATGACGATCTATGGCTAAATCTCAGAAGTACAATTCAGGATCAAATTATATGTATATTTTTAAAACTATTTATTTTGAAGTAAGTATAGATACATGCCTTTGTAAGAAATAATACAGACATAAACTGTACCCTTTACCTAGTTTTCCCCAATGGTAACATCTTGCAAAACTACAATATAATATTACAACCAAGATATATTTTCACTGAAACAGTTAATATACAGAATTCATCCATCACAAGAAATGTTCATGTTGCCCTTATATAGTCATACCCACTTATCTCCGTTATCCCATTGTAGCCCCTGGGAACCCACTTGTCTCATCTCCATTTCAATAACCTTGTTTTTTAAAAAATGAATGTTATAAGGATACTATCGTGTGTGGCTCAGGTTCTGGAATCAAGCTCCATGTCAATCTCCCTGCTCAGTGGAAGCAGGGAGACTTGCCCTCTACCCTGACATGCCTCCAATCATGCTCTTTCTTGCTAATAAATGAAATCTCTAAAACAAAATAGAAAATAAAAAATGAATGTCACATAAATGGGAGTCATGTAGAATGTAACTTTTTGAGATTGGCATTTTTCACTCAGCATAATTCTCTGCGGATTCACCAAGGTTGTTGCCTGTATTAACAGTTCATTCCTTTTTTATTGCTGAGTACTATTCTATGGCATGTATGTATCACAGTTCGTTAACCAAAGGACCTTTTTTTTTTTTAAAATGATTATTTATTTATTTATTTATTTATTTGATAGAGAGAGATCACAAGTAGGCAGAGAGGCAGGCAGAGAGAGAGAAGGAGGAAGCAGGCTCCCTGCTGAGCAGAGAGCCCGACGCGGGGCTCGATCCCAGGACCCTGAGACCAAAGGACCTTTGAAGGACATTTGGGTTGCTTCCAATTTTTTGGCTATTACAGATAAACATGCTACAAACATTTGCCTATAGGTTTCCCTGTGATCATTCCCTGTGATCAGTTGCAATGCTTAGTTTTTTAAGAAATCACCAAACTGGTTTTCCAAAGTGGCTGTATCATTTAACATTCCTACCAGGATTGTATAGGTGATTCAGTTTCTCTGCATCTTTGCCAGCATTTGATGTTGTCACTAGTTTTTATTTTAGCTATTTTAACAGGTTTATAGTGAAACATCTTTGTGATTCTAATTTGCATTTCCATAATGACTAATGATGTCCAACATCTTTTCACATGTTTACTGACCATCTACATATATTCTTCAGTAAAATGTCTCTTCATGTCTTCCCCATTTTCTAATTGGATTGTTTTTTATTATTGACTTTTGAGAGTTCTTCATATATTCTAAGGTACTAGTCTTTTCCCAGTTAAGTGGTTTGCAAATATTTTTCCCAGTCTGGAACCTACATTTTCGTCTTCCCAACACTCTTGCAGAGTTAAAAAAAATATTTAATAATAATTAAGTTTGATACATTGATTTTTCCTTCTATGAATCATGCTTTCAGTGTCAAGTCTAAGAATTCTTTGTCTATTCCTAAATCCCCAACATTTTCTATTTTATTCTAATAGTTTTGTAGTTTTAAGTCTATGATCATTTTGAGTTAATTTTGCATACTATGTTGAGACTGCAATTGAGGTTAATTTTTGCCTATGAATTTCCAATTGCTCCACCACGATTTGTTAAAAGGTTATCTATCTCCATGAATTTCATTTGAACCTCTATCAAAAGTTATTTGTGCATATTTGTGTGGGGCCTTATCTGGGTTTTCTGTCCTCTTCCATTGATCTATGTATCTATCCTTCCACCAATACTACAGTCTTGATTATAGTGGCTATGTAATAAATCATGGAATTGGGCAGACCAATTCCTTCCATTTTATTTTGCTTTTCTTCAAAATTCTTAAACTAGATCCTTTGCTTTTCCATATAAAATTAAAAATAATCCTGTCAACATCCATAAAAATCTTCTTGAGCTTTTGAGAGGAAATTGCTGTCAAAACTTATATATCACCTTCGGGAGAATACAGATCTTCCACTCTGTGAACATGGCATGTCTTTCCATTTATTTAGAACTTTTTTCTTTTACAATAACTGTGTATTTTTCAGCATACAAGTCTTGTATGGTTTTCTTAGGTTTATAACTATTTCTCTTTTTTGAGCAATTGTGACATTGTATTTTTAAATTTCTGTGTCAAAATATTCATTGCTAGTACACAAAAATAAAATTGATTTTTGTATGTTTAGCCTGTGCTGTGACCTTCCTGAACTCACTTATTAGTTCTGGGTTTTTTGTTTTACAAATTCTTAGATATTTACTGTGTACACAAGTCATATCATCTACAAATAAAGACAGTTTTTATTCCTTCCTTCTCAATATGTGTGCCTTTTTCCCCTTTGCTTGCTTTGTATCACTCTGTTACATAAGAGTGCTGAAAGCAAATATCCTTGCCTTGTTTTCAATCTTAAAAACAAAGTATTATTCTTCTCCTACCCCCTTATAATGCCCCATGTTGCATCTCCACTTCCTCATATCAGGGAGATCATATGATAGTTGTCTTTCTCCGATTGACTTATTTCACTAAGCATGATAAGAATAAATGAAACAAGATGGGATTGGGAGGGAGACAAATCATAAGTGACTCTTAATCTCACAAAACAAACTGAGGGTTGCTGCAGGGAGGGGGGTTGGGAGAAGGGGGGTGGGGTTATGGATATTGGGGAGGGTATGTGCTATGGTGAGTGCTGTGAAGTGTGTAAACCTGGCGATTCACAGACCTGTACCCCTTGGGATAAAAATATACTGTATGTTTATAAGAAATGAAAAAAATAGGGACGCCTGGGTGGCGCAGTTGGTTGGACGACTGCCTCCGGCTCAGGGCGTGATCCTGGAGTCCCGGGATCGAGTCCCACATCAGGCTCCCAGCTCCACGGGGAGTCTGCTTCGCTCTCTGACCTTCTCCTCGCTCATGCTCTCTCTCACTGTATCTCTCTCTCAAATAAATAAATAAAATCTTTAAAAAAAAAAAAAAAGAAATGAAAAAAATAAAAAAACCTCAAAATATTAAATCCTTCACCTTTTTTTAAAAAAGATTTTATTTATTTATTTGCAGACAGAGATCACAAGTAGGCAGAGAGGCAGGCGGGGGGTGGGGGAAAGCAAGCTCCCTGCCAAGCAGAGAGCCCAGTATGGGGCTCCATCCCATGACACTGAGATCATGACCGGAGCTGAAGGCAGAGGCTTTAACCCACTGAGCCACCCAGGTGCCCCAAATTCTTCACCTTTAACTATAATGTTATTTGTAGCAATCTTTTGAAGAATGTTATATATTGAATTGAAAAAATTTCTTCTATTCCTGTTTTTTATGAAAGTCTACTGTGAATAGGTGTTGAATTTTGTCAAATGCTTTTTCCGTATCAGTTGATATGGTCATGTGTCTTCTCTAACCTGTTCATATAGTGGATCACAGAGGTTGATTTTCAAATATTGAACCATCCTTGCATCCATGGAATGTATCCCACTAGGTCATGATTTATAATTCTTCTATATATTGCTGAATTTTATTTGCTACTCTTTTGTTAAGGATTTTTGCATGTCTGTTTATAAAAGATATTGGCATGGGTTTTTCTTTTTTTTGTACTGTTTTTGTCTGGTTTTGGTATTAGAGCAATATGAGCTTTATCTAATAAATTGAGAAGGCTTCCCTTCTGTTTTATTTTCTGGAAGAGACTGTGCAGAATTGTTATTACTTCTTTGAAGTGTGCAATAAAACTCTCCAGTGAAACCAGCTGAGCCTGGAGATTTCTTTTGGGAAAGCTTTCACATTATGAATCCCATTTTCTTAATAGGTACAGGACTATTCAAATTATCTACTTCATATAGGGTGATTTTTGTGTTTTTTTAAGGACTTGATATCTTTCATCTAAGTTTGTAAATTCATGTGGGTAAAACTGTTCATATTACCTTTATTTCTTTTTGATGTCTGCAGGACCTGCAGTGATATCTGCTGTTCCAATCCTGATATTAGTAATTTGTGTTTCTCCTTGTCATTCTTGCTAAAGTTTTGTCAATTATATTGATCTTTACAAAGAAGTTTTTTCATTTCGTTTTCTCTAGTGCTTCCCTGTTTTCAATTTCATTGATTTTTTTTTAAGGTTTAAGCTTTTTTTTTTAAGATTTTATTTTATTTTACAGAGAGAGAGAGAAGGAGAGAGAGAGACTAGCATAAGCAAGTGGAGCGGCAGGCAGAGGGAGAGGAGAAGCAGGCTCCTCACAGATCATGACCTGAGCTGGAGGCAGATGTTTAACTGACTGAGGCTCCCAGGTGCCCCTAATTTCATAGATATCTAACTTTATTTTTATTCTTTTCTTTCTTCTGATTGCTTTGGGTTTAGACCGCTATTCTTTTTATAGGTTCCTCAGATGGGAACTTAGATTATTGATTTAAGACATTTCTTCATTTTTAATACATGAGGTTATGCTTATACATTTTCTTCTCACAACAGTAGTGGCTGCTATCCACAGATTTTGTTATGTTGCATTTTCATTTTCATTTAGTTTAATGTATTTTTGAATTTCCCTTGACACTTCTTTGACCCCTGGATTATTTAGAAAAATGTCAGTTAGTTTCAATGCATTAGATCACATTATCTTTCTGTTACTGATTTCTAGTTTAATTTTATTGGGGTCAGAAAACATACTCTATATGGTATCAATTCTTTTAAATTTGTAAGATTGTTTTATGATGCAGAATGAGGTCTTTTGTGGTGTATGTTCAATAGGTACTTGAAAAGAATATGTACTTTGCTATTATTAGGTAGTGTATTTTGTTGTGAATTTTTCTATCCTCTCTGATTTTATGTGAAGTGTGAAGGAAGGGGTGTTGAAGTGTACACCTATAATTATGGATATGTTGACTTCTCCCTTCAGTTCCATCAGTTTTTATTTCACATATTTTGTAGCTCTGTTGTTTGGTGTAGTTACATTTAGGATTGTTAGGTCTTTTTGGTGGACTGACCCTTTTACATAATGTCTAGCTCTGTCTCTGGCAATTTTCTTTGTCTACATTATCTAATAATATAATCTTGAATGCCTTTAAGCATTTGCATAATATATATATGTAATTGCATGACTTTGTATATAAATTCTTAAACCTTTTACTTTCAACATGTCTAATTGTTACACTTGGTTTTTTCTCATTGTTATATTTGAAGTGAGTTTCTTACAGATAGCATATAGTTGGTTTATATAATCCACCCTGAAAATTTATGTCTCTGTTGGTTTTAGATTATCTCTATTAATGTAATTATTGATACAGTAGGACTTAGGTCTGCCATCTTATTTTTTATTTTCTGTTCTAGTTTTTGTTTGTTATTATGTTTCAAGTGGATTAGATGGTATTGTAGAATTCCATTTTGATTTATCTAGTATTTTGGAATATGTCTTTGTATAATCTACTGGTGGCTGCTCTAGGTATTACGCATATACGTAACTTACCTATTTTTGCCTGTTCAAGTGATGTACAGGAAACTTATTACTTTTATGTCCCTTCCCCTTCTCTATTTAAAATATAATTGTATTACATATTTCTTCTATATTCATTTAGAACCTTCATCAGAAAAAAAAAAGAAAAAAAAAAAAGAACCTTCATCAGACAGTATTATAATTTTCATTTCAACCACCAACTATAATTTATAAACCTCAAGAGAAGGAAAGTCTAACGTATTTACCCATACTTTTGCCTACCACGTTTTCTTGATTTCCCAAAGTTCCTTTTTTGCAGTTTCCTTTCTGTTCAGAGAAGTTCCTCAAGCCACATTTTATTTTTAGAGGAGGTCTGCTAATATCTAATTCTTTTAGTTTTCCTTTTCCTGAAAATGTCTTGATATCTTCTTTATTCCTAAAGGATATTTGCACTGGATTTATGTTATGGTTCATAGTTCTTTCAGCACTTCAAAAATACTGTGTCATTTCCTTCCGGCTTCCATGGTCTCTGATCAGAAATGTGCTGTGTGTCTGTTTGTCTCCTGTAGGTAAGGTGTCATTTCTCTTTCTGCCTTCAAGTTTACTTGAAAATAGTTTTCATAAACTTAATATAGCTTGGTGTGGATTTATTTGTTTATTCTGTTTGGGATTTTCTCAGCTTCTTGAATCTAGGTTTATACCTCTTGCCAAATTTAGCAAGTTTTCAGGCATTGTATCTTCTTTCCCCCCTATTATAATTCCAAGTACTTTTTTTAGCACTGTCCTCTTTCTCCTTTCCTTCTGGTACTACAATGACATATATATTAGATTTCTATTATAATCCTACAAGTCCCTGAGACTATGTTCCTTGATTTTTATTCCATTTTCTCTGTACTGGTGAGATGAAGTTTGTTTATCTCATTTTGTCTTCCACTTCACTAGTTCCTTCCTCTATCCTTTCCATTCTGCTGTTGAGCCCATCCTTATTTTAGGTTTTGTATTTTTAGTTCTAAAAACTCCCTATGGTTATTCTCCATATTTTATATTTCCTTACTGAGACTTCCTATTTCTATTTTCTATTTCTATTTAAAGGCTCGGGCCTTCTAATTTTTCATGTATTTCAAGTGTATTTGTAGTTACTTGTTGAAGCATTTTTATCATGGGTGCTTTAAAATTCTTGTCAGTGTTGAATCTGAGGAGTTCTTTATAGATCTTGGATATCAGCCCTTTGTAGTGTCATTTGTGAATATTTTTTTCCCATTCTATGGGTTGCCTCTTTGTTTTGTGGACTGTTCTTTTGCTGTGCAAAAGCTTTTGATCTTGATGAAGTCCCAAAAGTTTATTTTCACTTTTGTTTCCTTTGCCTTTGGAGACATGTCTTGAAAGAAGTTGCTGTGGCCAATGTCAAAGAGGTTACTGCTTATATTCTCTTCTAGGATTTTGACAGATTCCTGCCTCTCATTGAGGTCCTCTATCCATTTCGAGTTTATCTTTGTGTATTATGTATAATAATGGTTGAGTTTCATTCTTCTACACATAGCTTTCCATATATACAATGGAATATTATGCCTCCATCAGAAAGGATGAATATCCAACTTTTATATAAATATGGACGGGACTAGAAGAGATTATGCTGAGGGAAATAAGTCAAGCAGAGAGAGTCAATAATCATATGGTTTCACTTACTTGTGGAGCATAAGGAATAACACAGAGTACATTAGGAGATGGAGAGAAGAAGTGAGTTGGGGGAAATCAGAGGGGGAGATAAACCATAAGAGACTATGGACTCTGAGAAACAAACTGGGTGTTTTGGAGGGGAAAGGGGTGGGCTTGGGTGATCCTGGTGGTGGATATTAAGGAAGGCACATATTGCATAGAGCACTGGGTGTGGTGCATAAACAATGAATTTTGGAACTTTGAAAAGATATTAAATTCAATTTTTAAAAAATCCTTGTCAGATAACTCTGACAGTCACCTCAATGTTGGCATCTCTTGATTATCTTTTTTTTTTTCATACAATTTCAAATCTTCCTGATTCTTTTTATGAAGAGAAATTTTCACTTGACACCAGCTCAGAGACTCTGGACCTTATTTAAACCTCTGTTTTAATTGGCCTTCTCTGACACTGATCTTATAGGGGAAGGGAGGATAACACCTCATTATTGCTCCATTGAGATACAAGTGGGAGTTTCTCATTACTGCTGGTCACACTTCAAAGTTCTGGCTCCCTATAAGGTCTCCTAAGACACTGAGCTGGGAGTAGCTTCATTACCACTGGGCAATGGTGACTCTCCACAGGTCTCTCTGTCACAATGTGAGCAGGAAAAGAGAGGGATGCCTAATTTTTTCCAGGTGGAAGTTAAAGTCTAGACTCTCCAAGTGATTTCTACTGATAATGCAACAAGGAAGGGAAAAGAAGTAGCTTACTACTGGCCAGTGGGAATGAAAGTCCTGGCTCCCTGTTGGGCCTCTGACAGCACTTCATTAGGAGTATTGTTACAGCCTCTAGTGGGTGAAAGTCTAGATTCCCCACTCGGCCTTTCCTGGCATGGATAATGGTGGTGCTAGTTTTTTTCTGCAGTGTTTGGAGGAGTAAGGTGGTTGTGTAAAAATACTGTCTTATCCACTATTTCTTTGCTATCTTTCTGTATAAAAAGAGTAGACTTCACTGGGATTTCTTTTTTATCTCTAGCCATTAGCACTCCATGTTGCTGGCTTCGTCAGTATCCAGTCTTCAATATATGAGACAAGGAGAAAATTTAGAGAATGCACCACTGGGTGACTAGTCTGGTCCTCATGTCCTCAACCAATTTACCTCCTTGTGCTTTTCAGAACCTTGTCTTTGTCCTATGTATAATGTCCATTGTTTTCAGTTTTACTTAGTGAGAGAAATGGGAAATAGTATATCTACTCCAATTACCCAGAAGTCTACACTTTTATTTTATATTAGCATTTGCTGTTCCCTAATTGCCTTCCATAGATGTACCACTTTACATTTATTTAAATTTTATTTATTTACATTTATTTAATTTTACAGAGTTGGTCTTGTTTTCTATGGTGTTCATCGCAGAAATTGCTCTTTATCATTTATTTTTGCCCTCACATCTAATCTGTACCTGCCATTTTAGAGCAAACTTAAGAATTTCTTTTTTTTTTTTTTTTAAGATTTTATTTATTTATTTGTCAGAGAGAGAGAGGGAGAGCAAGCGAGCGAGCACAGGCAGACAGAGTGTCTGGCTGAGGCAGAGGGAGAAGCAGGCTCCCCGCCAAGCAAGGAGCCCGATGTGGGACTCGATCCCAGGACGCTGGGATCATGACCTGAGCCAAAGGCAGCCGCTTAACCAACTGAGCCACCCAGGCGTCCCAAACTTAAGAATTTCTTAAAGGAAATTCTTCTTATAGGGTGAAAGGACATAGGTACTGTCATTCAGAAGAAAGCTTTCCATAAATGTTCTCCTTTTTCATTTGCCTGGCTCCTATCTAGCCCTATTTCAACTGATTTGAAGATGGTTAGTGAAACTTTTCTAAACCTGCCCCACCTACAGAAATAAACATTGCATGGATTCCTGGGGAAATTTTATTCCAATTCCTGATGCCTTCTTTTAATTTTTTCAAAATCAGACTGTATTTAACAAAACTTCCTTGATGCTTGTGGTATTGTATCAGGATAATTCTCTAGTCTCACCATTCCCTCCCATCCCTATGCATGCCTCTTATTGCCCATTTTCATCAGCATTTTTGAGAGTATGTGAACTGTCACCTTTCAGAGAAGCCTCAAGTGGACGCTTTTTATAAGTAATTTTTTTTCAGAGGCATAAGTTATTAACATAGGTAAGAAAATTGAGGCTGGGCAACAGAAATGTTCACAGCTGAGTGTCCATTTTTAGTTATTTGCCCTCACACTTGATTATAACACATCTTTGTTTTCCAGACTTTTGTGCTTCATAAGTCATTAAATGCTATGTTCAACACTAGTACTAACAGCATATTCCAAGAGGAAGAAGGTGGCAATAAAGTGTGGAAGACTTATCATTTAAAACAGGAATACAATTAAAACATCTCTCAGCTAAAGCTTACTGCCTTTAATACAAAGTGCTCCAAGTGAGTTTTGCCTGTTGCTGTGTTTTTTAATCGAAAAGCTGAAGGTCCTACTCTTCTCTACAAAGAAACATATACACACAAGATAAAAAGATTAACTCCCTGTGTACCCCAATGTAGTATATAATAACATATTTGCTTCTGATAAAATATTTGCTCACAGTAAAATATTTGGGGCAGAAAAAAGAAATGCATAAAAATATAACTCCGCATAATACTATTTAGCTATAACCTGTTAAATTTCCTTTGGAATATTCCACTCTAGTTTCTTCCTATGCACTTTTTTCCCCTTCTTTTTATAAAATGGGCTCATACTGGAAACACCATTTGAACCCTGCTTTATTCACTTAACATAATAATGCTTTTTCTCATTTGGTTAAATGGTCTTTTAAAACATGAGTCTTTAATGGCTATAATAACGCTCTACCTTCATGGAGGTACCATAATTTATTTAAACATTCTTCTATTTGAGGGTAAGCTTCTACATTTTTGCTGTTTTTAATAATGCTGAATGCATATTATTTTACATAAATCTTTGATTCATTTTTTTTTTCCTTAGGATAGACTGCTAGAATTTGGATTACTGGATTGGAACCACTGGCAGCACAAGGCTCCTTCCTAGAGCAGGAAACACTGCAGTGGGTCAGGACCAAGTTCGCTGCTCATCATGGCACTGAAAAGAGATGGCAAATTCTGCATCCTTCTAGCAACCCACTGTTGAGGTTTCCTTTCAAGTACTTCTTTCCTGTGCAGCAAGTGTGGCCAGGCAAGCCAGAGTTTCCTCCAGCTTGCAAAAAGATTTACCTCCCCTGCTCCTTAAGAAAGCTGCTAGGAACCAGGGAAACTGAGTAAAAAATGTGTTTTCTCTAGTTTGCATCCTGCTTCTTTACTGGAGTAGTAAACCAGAGGAGATTGTGAGTCAGCAGAAAGGTGAAATATTTTCTGCAGGAAGTCTCATCTACTGATTTCAGGAAAGAAGAGTTTCCATGCTATAAGGCCATAGTATCTTTAAAACAAAATTGGAAACACAATAACTATACACAAGTAGTCTTTTTATTATTTAGTTGTCGTTTTTCGTGGGTGGGAGTAAAATTGAGAAACTCTATGGTTTCACACTATGTGACTGTAATGGTATCTCTGATCACATTTTGCTTTCAGTAAGGCACTTTTGAAGCTGTTTTCTTTTCCTTAATAAATCTTGTAAGTTATTTAATTGTAAAAATGTGGCTTGTCCTATACTACCTTCTAATATTACATTCTCTAAAACAAGAATTTGTCTGTTGCTGCCAACACACAGCAGTATCTTTTCACAAAAGGAGCTCTCATCTGTCAACTAACTTTTAAACACCCAATTTCCATCAGCTGTTTGCTCTTCTTGGAGCAGCCCTAGCAGGGAAGGATTTACATTTTATTTATTCATGCTCTTTGCTCATTTTTCTATTGAAGTGTTAGGGTTTTTTTTTTTTTTCTTATGGATTTGAGAAATTCCTTTAATATTGATGATATTAACCCTATGTCTCTCATATTTGTTGCAAATTTTTTCCTAGTCATCAGGGCCATTTGATTTTGTACCTGGTGCCTGCCTGCCTTCCTCCCATCCTCCCCCCTTCTTTCTTCTTTCCTTCCTTCCTTCCTTTCTTCCTTCCTTCCTTCCTTCCCTCCCCTCCTCCTTCCCTCCCCCCATCCTCCCTCCCCCCCTTTCTTTCTTTCCCATTCAGAGATGTTTAGATTTAATATGTTAAGGTGTCTTTTGCTTTAGCATTTTTCTTTCTTATAGGTTAAACCTTTCCAAGTCCAAAATCGTATGTATATTAAGGTATATTTTCTTCTAGTTTTACTATAATCTTACTATTTTATTATGATTTTAAACAAAATGTTTTTGAGAAATCATTTGATTCATCATTGATTTAGATGTCATCTTTATCATATATTACATTATTTCATTTACGGCATATTTTATAGCCCTTCTAGTTTGCCACTGTGTTGCCTATTGATTCCTAGACTGTTTCCTGCATGGGTGGTTCAGTGGTAGAATTCTCGCCTGCCTAGACTGTTTCCTGGGAGTGTACTGAATATCCTGACTATTTTTCAGTCTTTCTTCCACTGACATTGAGCTTTTCTTTTCCTCAAAATCTCAACTAGTTGACCCATTTATTCTTTGAAATGGATTTTAGGATCAACAATTCAAAAGAAAAAATCACTTATATTTTAAACTTTAATTTTTTTTAATTTTTTTTTAAAGATTTTATTTATTTATTTGACAGAGAGAGATTACAAGTGGGCAGAGAGGTAGGCAGAGAGAGAGAGGAGGAAGCAGGCTCCCCGCCGAGCAGAGAGCCCGACGCGGGACTCGATCCCAGGACCCTGAGATCATGACCTGAGCCGAAGGCAGCGGCTTAACCCACTGAGCCACCACTTTATAATTATTAAAGATGTTTATTACCAGTAGACACATAAAAAGGCATTCAATTTTATCACTAACCACAGCCTCACAAGTAGATAAAAATTTTGAAGTTTGATAATGTCCAGTGTTGGCATAGATATGGGGAAAATGGGCATTTTCATAAACCACTGATGAAAAGGAAATTGGTGGTTGATTGAGAGGAAATGTATATCTATCAAAATGCAAAAGTGTGTATACTATTTTTTGTTTGCTTGCTTGTTTTTAAAGATTTTATTTATTTATTTGATAGAGATGTTTGAGAGAGAGAGAGAGCACAAGTAGTGGAGCAGCAGCCAGAGGGAGAAGCAGGATCCCCACTGAGCAGGGAGCCAGAAGCAGAGCTCAATCCCAGGACCACTGGATCATGACCTGAGCTGAAGGCAGATGCTTACTATCTGAGCCACTCAGGAGGCCTAAAATTTGTATACTAATTGATCCAACAATCCCCTTTCTAGGAACGTGTACCACAGACATTCTTACACGTGTATATAAATATATAAGGCAATTCATTGTACCATTGATTGTAATAATCCCATGATAGAATTCACATAAAAGTCCACTTACAGGAGAATGGTAAACTATAGAGTATATACAATGGGATATTATACAGCTGTGAAAAAGAATGAAGTATACCTATCTGCAATAATATGGAACAAAACGAGATATATTATATAAAAAATAACTTTCAGGACAAATACGACCAACATAATGCTGGTTATATTTTTAAATCTCTGTCTTTGTTTGTGTAGGTAGATAAGCAGTGTGTGTGTGTGTGTGTCTGCTTGTGTGTGTATATGTATATTATATAAAAGGTATTTAGAAGGACAGACACTAAAAGGTAATTGTATTTAACGTTTAGGGAGGTAGGTGAGGTTAGAGATAAAAAGAAATTATAATTTTTAATCTAAGTATTTCTATATTATTTTAATTATTCATTACATGCGTGTGTTCATGTACAACTTGTGTGTTTTAAATAAAATATTTTAAAAGCAACACATATTCATTATTTACATTACCTTCTGCTGGACCATCATTTTGGGTGTCTTTCTGTTTATTCACTCTTGAACTAGAAGAAAGTTACCGATACTTGAAGTTGGCCAACAAGTAATACATATAACTCCTGGCTGGCAAGGCCTGTCGGTTTGTAGTTTCTGAACCCCTCTAAGTCCTACTCTATGGGTACAAGTTGGTCTAGGCATTTTGGGTACTTACCTAGCATTCATTGTGGACTACACTAAGTGACCAAGGTTAAGACTCCCCCCTCCCCCATCATTGTATATTTCTCTACCCCAAGTCCCATCAAAGAGTACCATAGAAGCCACAGTCCATGCACTCAAAGCAAGACAAGCTCTTTCTGCCTTCACCTACATAGTCTCGATGTTAGAGCAGGGAGGGGACTTTACTACCTGGGATGGATTTTATTCTTCTCCTCCAACACCACCACTAAACAAGGAGGTAGAGGTAGAAAGATATAAAAAATTAATGCAGAGGAGAAGACCTGCTTCAGTGTTTTGTATGTGCCAGCAAGCATACGATCTACAGGAGACAGCGCTTGGGTTTTCCGACTGATACAGAAACCCAGCAGTGGCCAACAGTGTCTATTCTCAATTCTGCCCCATCAGCCTGTGATCAGTGGAAGTTCCTCCAGGAATCCTGCAAAAGGCCATTGTTTTCCAATGGTATTATGCTTTTACCTTTTTCTGTGTCACCATGGTTATTTAAATACAAAGTTGGGAGAGGCTGCTTCAAGACCCATCAGACAGATGACACCATAAACATGTTCTTTTGTAAATAAAAGTAAAGTTCAAAACACGACATACCCATGCTAATGGACAAAAGAGGCCATGAGCACAAAAGGTGTGTCTGCGGACAAACACAAGCCTTAGAATACTTCTTTATGCTCTGGTGAGTGTAGTTGCCACTTACTAAGTCAAGCTTGGTGGCTCTCCAGGGTATTAATTCTGGTAAGGAGCAAATATCTGTTTAGTGTGTGTGTGTGTGTGTGTGTGTGTGTGTGTGTCTGTGTGTGTGTGTGTGTGTATGCAGAGAACGGCAAAGGTTTGTGGCAGCTGCTCTACAGATCAGAAGCAAGGGGAAAAAAAGGAATGAGGGGAGAATGAAGGGACACAGAGAAGCCGAAATCTGAATGGAATAAAGATAGAAGTGGGCATCAATAGGGGATTAATACCTGTGAAGGGATGAAAAGGACAGAGTCCAAGAAAGGGTGCAGGAGAAAAACTCTTATCAAATTATCCATGGGAAACAGAAATGACATTCAGCTTAATTTTGGGGGGATTTAAAACTGACATTTAGGGGCATCAGAAAATAGTAAGTAAGCATGAAAGCTGAGGTCACTGGTCAGTTATCATTTCCACTGATATGTATTTCTTTGTTTGAACAAATGCCTACTATTAAAAAAAAAAAATCGCAATGGAATTAACAACCCGGCTCACAGTGATTGTTCCCAGTAGGGAAAAAACAAACAAACAGACAATCAAACAAACGAAACCTGAGGAAAAAATACACTAAGAATAGGGAATATTTGATTTTTTTGGTCTTCTGACAGAGATAAATGTGCTAGAGGGGTTATCTTCCACTTTTTACTTTAAACGCAGAAATATTTGTTCAGTTCATATACTTCCTATAATCTCTACGTGTGAGAAGTGAGTATCTAAAGTTATCCCCTATCAGTAAAACAGAAGGTAGGTGAGGGGTTTTGTCTGATCATGTCAGCGACTCCTAGCGAGAAAAGGCATCAAGGAAGGGAACATGGCCCTGGGCTTGCAGCTGGAACAAGTGTGGGCGTGCCGGAGAGGCGAAGTTCGCTGTACCCTCCGGCTTCAGTTCAGGGCAGAAGGGGAAAGACGGGGTGCCAGGACCAGAGCGGTACACTCTAAGTGGGCCTGTTGTCCTTGGCCAGCCTCCTGCCGTGTCGGCAGACACTTATCTGTCACCGAGGGCAGCGGCAGGGCCTGTCACCGGGTCACGCCTGTGGGCTAGCACAGGCCCAACAGAGCCATGAGGGGAACCAGGGTAGCCAGGCAGGACCTCAGTCCTGTGAAGGAGACCAACTGATTGAATGAGAAGAGGGTTCCAACCTGGACCCCACGGAAGCTGCCCGAAGTTTCGAGAAAGTCAGGCACAGAGGTCTGCTACACGAAGAGGCGTAGAGAAGGGTGAATGTGGAATGAGCAGACAACGGGTTGTGAGCACTGGGAGCCATGTGTGGGGTCATGCGCCTCACAGCAACACAGAGCAAGCACTGTGAATCTCCTATTATTAACAGTAGCGTAACACCACATCCTATCTCAAATGACAGAATCTTCTCAAAGGAGAGATTCTGCGTTTAATGTCTGTGGTGAACACAGTTTCATCACATCGTGGGGAAAGGACTATGGGAGAGCAGACGGACCAGCAGCTCCGGCTCCCAGGCTGCTGCCATCTGTCCGGGCCCTGGGGTAACCTACCCGTTAACTCTGAGCATCATCAGCTAACCTTCCAGGGTCTCAGTATTCTCATCCCAACAGTCTCCACCGCTACCTTGGAAAGGTCTGTGGAAGCCCGTGAATCTTTAGTATGAGGCTCCTACTACAAATATTCTCAGTTAAAATTATCCTGTATTGTGACATTGGAATTACTCAACAAATCTAAAGGAAGTAACCACACTCCATGATGGTTGTTCAGAACATTTCTGCTTCTGTCACCAAAGCCCTTTGAAACATAGACACAGTAACAAGCAAACCACAACCTTGTAAGACTAGGAATGAAATAAACTGTGTTAATCCAGGCTGTGTGCAATCTCTCTCACCTTTCTATGCCTCAGTCAGCCTTCCCTGGGGCAAGAGCTGGTATATTAGGACTGGCTCTGTCCCAAGTGTTGGTTGGGGACATCATTCCTGTCTCTCATCTGCCTGCTGGGCACAGCTGTGGTGAGGCTGGGCAGCAGAACACTGTCCCTTTCATGAGGAGGCAGAAAGGAGAGAGACTGCTCTTAGAGGCACCCAGAATGTGGCGCTGGGCTGGGTATGAGGGATGGGGAGCACAGAGCATCTCATCCCCCCCATTAACTGTGGCAACAGGCCCTCAGGTGGGCCAAGGTAACCCAATCAGAAAGATTTCTCAATAGACCCAAATTTCCTGGTATGGGTTTCTCCCAGTTCCCACAGGTCAGTGCTACTTCAAAGACAAGGGAAGACCTGACATCCCAGAGACCTCTTCCAGGCCAGCAGCAGCCTGGATGTCTACATGAAGAATTTTCCAGGCCTTACTCGGTCATCATTTCATTACCACCTTAGGACCAAAAGGGAAAGACTGGAAAGAA
Source organism: Neogale vison (assembly GCF_020171115.1). Taxonomy (NCBI): domain Eukaryota; kingdom Metazoa; phylum Chordata; class Mammalia; order Carnivora; family Mustelidae; genus Neogale; species Neogale vison. The sequence goes on along the minus strand of NC_058095.1, from coordinate 112,233,406 downwards.
AAGGGCAAGGTGGGGAGAAACCATTATGGTCTAACTTTATGGAGAACAGCATTAGCTTTCTAATGGTGCTGCTGGGGTGCCCCACTTCCTAAAGCCCAGAGTCCTCAGCTTACAGCCCCTCCTCATTCACGGAATCCCAACCCTGGCCTCACACTCATACCTGGAAGTTATTCAGAGCCAACTTCCCAAGAGCTCAAAATACTGCGCATAAGTATTCATTTTTATTAATCAACTAAATCTCCACAAAGTTCCTTTCCCCTTGGTTAGAAATGAACAAAATGCAGGACTAATCTCTTAATGTCTTTTTCAACTGGCAGAGCATGATTTAAAGAGAACAGACACTCTACCACAGGTGGTACAGAAAGTTAAGGAGGACAATCAGAAATACTGGTCCCTAAAGGAGAAAAAAAAAAAAAATCAATAGCACATCCACAAGCCTTTGCCCCTGAAGCTCCACAGGCCACACAACACCCAGGAAGGGCCAGACCCACCCCCAGCCCTTCCTAGTCTCAGACACCGAGAAAGCGGGAGGCACGTTCAGGGCATGTATGGATTAGGTTGTTCTGATCTCGGGAGCAGTTGTCACGTGTAAATTCAAGTCGTTTAAGAACAACACTAACAAATGCTCACTGCGGATCTTGGCTTTATCTACAGAGATGTTCAAAAACACTCTTTATCTCCTGTTTCTCCCCACTCTTAGTTACCGTCTCCCCCGACACCTCCAGTGTTGTCCGTCCCTAATGGCTCCTCGACAAATCAATCTGAAAGTGGTAAGCACGTTTCACCTCTGTCCTGCCAGGATTTCACAAGGTTGAGAATGTGGGTTTAGTTCAAAACTCATCATTACAAAACCGACCTCATCCCATAAAGGGAAAAACCCCAATCGTAATTCTCTGCTGAGAGTCATTAGAGAAAGCCCAGGAACGAACAGGGGGAAGGGTCAGAGAGCGACTCTTTAGCTTACAGAAGCACACACCACTTTATTCAAGTCCTCTGCTAACAAGCATATATATGGACTAGGAGATTTTTATCACTACAGCTTCATTCTACAAAACAGCATTGCATTTGCTCATCTTTCCGGATGGCCACGAAATAATGGTACATCTTGTAAATATAGGTTGGTTACTTCGGAGAGGGGAGTAGGAATTAATTTTAAACCTATCACATAGTTTCAAGTTATTTCCCATGAGATTTCATACCAGGCCACAGCTCTGGAAGCCATAATTTCCATATTTATTGGAAACAGCATCTCAGCCAAAGTGGTGCATTGTGTTCTCACAGTGAGACCTCACTGGGGGAAATAGAATTAACTCACACTATCATCATAAGTGTCTAGGGCCTTTTTTCAAAAAACTGTAACATTTGATCCCCTAATTCAGAGAAATTTTCTTCAAATCCACTGCACTTTAGCAAAGACTATAATTGGAGGAGCTGATTTCAACCCTAATAAACTTCTTTGCCAACCTAACCGAAGAAGTTGAAATCTGTGTTGTGCAAATGGCTGTTTTTTATTTTTGACTCAAATGTCTCCTAGCATTACTGCTTAGCTGGGTCTCTGTTTATCTATTGTTATGTATTTTATGCTCCAAGTTTCACAATCTGTTAAAATAAATTTTTATATAAAAAAAATCTGTTTTCACTGTGTATTTTATATGTGAAAACTACATGTGCTCATGTGTTTGTTTACATATGCTCATGTGTGTGTCTATATGTGGGTAAGAGTGTGTAGGCTCACATATATTCTAACTGCAAAGAAACAACTGATGAAAAAAGAATGCTCTATCTATCTTCCTTCCTTCCTTTCTTTCTTTCTTTTTTTTTTTTTTAACTAGGCTCCACACCCAGCATGGAGCCCAACTCGGGGCTTGAACTCACAATTCCAAGTTCAAGACATGAGCTGAGATCAAGAGTTGGATCCTTAACCAACTAAGCCACCCAGGCACTCCTGGAATGCTATGTCTTTCACATGTAATATAACTGAATATTGGATTTTAAAACCACTGATGGTTGTCATTAGGTTATTAATTCATTGAGGCTTCCAGCTCAGAATACAACTGCCTGTAACTTTGGATTTTTAGTTTTAGTTTCCTTTGTTCTAGGAATATTAATACCTTTTTAGAAACTACAGACAGCACAGGGTGGGCATGAACATGAACACATTCACCACCAAACTTATAAACAAACTCTTGCATGAAAAGCTTGAGAAATTAGGTAAAATTAGCTAAAGAGAACAAACTGGCTATTGTATAAAATTGTTAAGAACCTGGTATTTTCTTAAAAAGATTTGCACTAATACCATAGATTGGTATTAGTCTTAGATCACCAGTATGGATTCCATCCATTCATGCTCATTCATTGATCTGCTAATTAATTAATTAAACTGAAAATAAACAGCATTGATCCAGACAGTCTGAGTGAGGAGCGAGCATTGACCTTTGGGGTTGAAAACGGTACTCTCCGTAATATATCTTGTGGTAGTTGAGGAATCTGATCCAGCATCATTTTTGTTTTTGTTTCTAAAAATCCCTTTTACATCTCTAAGTAGTTTATTTAGAAAATTTCCAATGCTGTTTTAAATAAAAATCTTTATTGTTATTTTTTATATAAAAATATTTTGTCAGGGTTGCAAAAATAATCTTAAAATACTTCCCCAAAATTATTGCATTCAGAGTAGAATATATACCCCCTAAAAAGAGAGTATTTGTTTTTATCTCTGAGTAGCTAAAGCCATGCAGTCTGTTTATTCCCTACTTTAAAATGTCATATTTCTAAGGAAAACAAATGAGGTTTTCAGGTTCATCATTAATCACATCTACTTCCACAGCTCCTCAATTCCAAGATTGGCATTTTTTTCCCACACTTAAGATTTTTGGTTTGTTTGTTTTTAATTAATTTATTTATTTTAGAGAGAGAGGGAGAGAGAGAGCTTGCAGGTGCACACACCAGCAGAGGGGGACAGACAGAGGAAAAGAATCCTCAAGGAGACTTCTGGCATCCCAAGGGTGGAGCCTCATGCCTGCTGGATCTCAGGACCCATGAGACTATGACCTGAAATGAAACGAAGTCCCACGCTCAACTGACTGAGTAACCCAGGTGTCCCCGCATTTTAAGGTTTTTGAAAATGAGATACATCTTAAAATAACATCTAGATTCAATGTGGGTACGCTTTTCTTTAAATTCCAAAAGACTATATTGTGTCTGGCGATCCACAGATTATTGTACATGAGAAAATACACGATTCTCCCCATAATTTTTCTACTGTAAGTTTCCGCTAGATGCTTACTATAACAGTATCTCTAACACAGAGAAATCCCTAGAATCAGGTTTGGTGATGGCCTAAGACCTACAGTCAACCCCCCTTTTCCCTTGAGAGGAAAAGTGGTGGCAACGGCAGACACTAAAATGAATGGAAAAGAGAAATGCTTTCTCCTGCAAGCTCTTCAACGAGCAATGGTCATGTGACTCTGTTCTGGCCAGTGGGGGGAATGCTGGGACCTAGTAGTTCCAGGAAAGCTTGCATTTAATTTAACATGAAGAGAAGAAACTTGGCTGGTGTGTCCCTTTTTCCTCTCTTCTCACTGTCTTACCTTTTAAGGATGATGGTACAAGGCTTAGAGAGGTCAAAATAACACCCCCAAACTATGCAGCTGGTAAGCAGCAGAGCCAGAGGCAAATCAGCCTCGGGGCAGTAAGCCAATTCCTTTGGAGCCCATTTCTTTACAGTGCTAAAATGTTAGTCCAGTGATATGCATGAAGCAACTCAAATTTCATCATGCAACCCTTCATGTAACTAGCAAAATATAAAAACAGCACTCTCAAATAGGAAAAAGTCTGTCTCTACCCACTCACCCACCCACCAAAGAAAACCTTCCCAGAATGGTCTGTCTTGTTGGAGGAACCCACTCTCACTGCCCGCTAAAATTCTGAAACCAAATAAGAACCACTGGTGTTCTTTGACTGAAGCAAGGGAGATATTTTATTATCTAATATGTCAATCTTTTAATACACCTCCCAATTACTTTCTAGATCTAGAAAGCACACACATGCACACACAGTCTAAAGTAAAATCAAGAAAAACTAAAACAGCAAAACTTTCACCTTTCAGTAGTTTTAACCACAGATCATTGATCCTGCTTGGGCCAGAGAAAGTAAATAAATTAGTTAATCTGTTAATAAATGGTGTTTTCATTACTGAAAATAATTTCCCTTGTGCCTCCATTAAATATGATTGAACAGATATTGAAAGAACAGAGATTTGGAGGGAAACCCAGGTACCTTGGACCCAATCTCAGCAGGGCTGAAACAAATCTCAAGTCTTTCGGCCTCCAGATTTGGCTTTAGGACCTCAGAGATCCTGGGTCCAGAAAGGCAAATCAAGTAGCCTCATTGCTAATGAGAAATAAGGATTAAATCCAGACCCAGATTGTTGTCCAAATTTGTTGAGCACCTGCTGTGAGTAAAGTGTTTTCCTAGAGATGATGGACATCAGGATAGAACATATTCCCACTCTCAAGGCCCTCGAGCTTCTGTGACCATTGTGTGATCTAAATCAATTCAACTGAAATCAGAGACACCATGAGTAATAGAATATTTTTTTAAAAGAAGTGCCTCTGAAGATATCTCAAAGTAAAAAGAAGCTGACAAACCTCTAAAATATAAATAGTCAAGATAAAAATGACCAGAATTATAATGGTCACAATGATAACATTTATTATTGAGCACTTACTACGTACTAGGCAATATTTTAAATGCTTTTCATCTTTTAATACACAACTAGACCATTTAGATACTAGTATCCTAATTTTACAGATGAATGAACAAAAAAGATTAGAGCATTACTTAATAACTTGCCCAAATTTCCATATGCTAATAATCACTACACAATTCAGTCTCCAATTTCAAAAGATTCTGCCACTTCCTATAAATAGTTTTTTTTAAAGGGGTAACAACTGTCACACACATAGTTTTATCTGTCTCTATGGGTTTGTTGATTTTGAATATTTCAAAAATTTAGTCAATATCAAGAAAAAAAGCTAGGAGCTGAAAGCTGAAATACTACCCATTCAGAATTGGCCATTTGTGATAAATAAATAAATCGATATGATGAAGAATACAGAGACTTTAAACGGGAGAGATTCCAACACATTTTTCTTTAATTAATTATGAACTGAAGAAACTATTGGGAGAAAAAGAAGGTATTTTTAGAAAAGCAATTAAACTTAGCCTATGGGTGTCACTGACACTAAGGTCATCCCAATAAAAGGATTTTCAAAGTAATAGAAGCAGATCTTAGTTCAGAGACACCCAAGAGATGGCTACTATAGAATCAAAGACCAGTTTGCCCCAATGTTCAAGGGGAAGAAAGTATTGACCTCATGTCCCCAAGATTCCACTGGGATTGGATGTCTTTACTCGATTAAGTACTCATGCATGATACCATCTAAAAATTGCTGACCCCACAGCTTTGTGCAGATAACTTGCTGTAGCCTCAACAGCTCTGTTTATTGGAATATCCATTTTCCTGTCTTAGAGCCCAGAGTCTAAACTTCCTCCACATGAGCTGACATTCTACTTCTTCATTATGGCTGCATTTGTACTAGAAGGTGTGGGATATTTGTGTCCAATTATATACAGTCTAAGGTAAAGAAAAATATAAGTAGAACATAAAATGCAAGAAATATTCCAATTTCAGTGTCTTTCAAAGTAAAACAGTTTAATTACGTAGCAAAAAAAAAATTAAAAATTAAAAATTAAAAAACCCTTTAAAAACTAACTTGGTTTGTAGACAAAGAAAAATGGTCACAAAGATTTAAATGTGTGCATGTGTCCTGTCTCACTTAGGTGCACTTTTCCGTACCACATCATAATGTTCTTAAGAGCAAGGGTTAGATTCAGAAACCTCATCTCACAGGGGATGCAAGGCCTGAGGGTGGGTACATAGTTTGTGTCCCCAGGGCCTGCGTTCTGGCTGTGAATGAACTGAGGAGAGAAGCTAACCATCATGATCAGTTTAGTTACTACAGACCCTACCTTTGGTAAGAGCTTATTTAATATGATTTGGACTAAATAGAAATAATGTCATCGTCCAGTTACCTCCATTAACAACCAGTTGAGACTAATTTTGATATATCTTGCAAATCGTTCATCCCCTTCCCCCCTCAGAATAGCTACTATCTCAGAAGTTTAGGCATGTGGTAGTATGTACTTAGCCAGAAGGAAAGATTTGACCCAATCTCTAAGCAAAGCCTTTAACATTTTCTATGGAATCTGAAGACACACTGAATTGTCTAAATATGACATTTCCCCCTTATCTGCAGTTTCCCTTTCTCTGGTCTCAGTTATCTGTGGTCAACCATGGTCCAGAGGCAGATGGTTCTCCTTCTGATGCGTCATCCGACGGTCATTAGCGCCTAACACCGCACCACGTATCAGGTCATTCCCTTCACTTCATCTCATCACACGGGCATCTATCTTATCACATCATCACAAGACAAAAAGGGGGAGTACGGTATGATAAAATACTTCAAGAAAAACCACATTCATGTAACATTTATTACAGTTTGTATTATAATCGTTCTATTTTATTATTATTGGTAATCTCTTACTGTGCCTACTTCATAAATTAAATGTTCTCATAGGTATGTAGGAATAAGAAAAACACAGTATAGAGATATATAGGATTTGGTATTATCTGAGGTTTTAGACATCCAGTGGGGTCTTGGAACGAATCCCTTGCAGATAAAGAGGGAACCCGGTACACACACACATTTGGCATAAAGGCTGTTTTCATCATATAGTGCTTTTTTCTACATGTGGCAGTGAGTAGAGATTTACATATTTGGAGGAGGCAAGTGCCTTATCATTTATCTTCCTTCATCCCATCCGCTGACATACAATTTTCCCCTCTCTCGCTCCCTATCTTCTCAGTCTTGGCCACTTTATATTCAAAACATAGTAGCTGCTTATTTTAAAAAGTACAGAATTTTACTTAACTCTCTTCTGCTCGTTGTGCTTTCTCATTCCATTCCCCCTGCAAAGCTCTTAAGTTGTTTGTCAAATCTAAAATATCTCTCCTACTTTTCATTGGAGAGACTGATTAAATTGATAAAAATAGAATCCCAAATTGTCACAGCTCTTTTAGTCATCTTAATTAATTGTAATTAGTTTTTAAAATATTCAGCTCCTGATTTCCCATAAAACTGAGGGCATCACATACATGTGAGCTGTCATTATTTCTTAATACTAGCACCGGTAATAGAAAGGTACCCGTCCACTCTTCCCTATGGTCTCTCATACTCACAACCCTGATTAGTATGTGTGTGGCTGGTAAGTAATTGAATTAATTTTATAGTGAGTGACATATTTTGAAATCTGCAAAGCATCTTATTCTGAGAATTTAAGCCAACCCTTGCTTTTCCCTAGGTAGCTCTCTGTATGCCGGCAATAGTAAGTGGGAGCAGATTCTTGACTTTCCCATTAGCATCTAGCAATTTACGAGCGTTTGATATCCATGGGATGATTTTTAAAGGATGATTTTAATTCCCCAATGCACCTAGATAACTAGAAAAATAATAGGCAATAAATGAGTACTTTAGAGAAGGAATTTAACTAAGAATTTAAGGCTTCACCCAAGCTGAAAGTAATCAAAAAAAACTTCGTAATGGTCCTGAACTGACTTCAATATTCCCTTTACATTATTAAAGGAATGTATCAGCTTTGAATAACTTATTTCACTTAGGCTGCACAACTATACTACGAAGCAGTAGTCACTATCTATGATTTTTAGGTGAGGAAATGGAGGCTGAGATATTGTAGGTAAACTACAGAATTAAGAATTAGCAGAGCTGGGGTTCAATCCAGATGCAACAGCATTTAAAGCCATGGTCAGAGCACTGCCCCAGCTCCCAGGCAGAATGTGGGTCCCTGAATTTCCTGACATCTACAACACCATGTAGGTCCTTTTATCAAGTTTACACCTAAAAATATTCAAAGTTCAGTTATTTCATGGATATCATTTGGGTTCAGTTTATGCCTGACAACATGCTATGTAGGCAATGATAGGTCTATAATTCTTAAGCACGGCCAAAAATAAAATTGAATACATCTGGAGAATGAAAAAAATCAAATATAAAGAAACTTGTACAACAAATAATAATTCTCCCAATAAGAATCTGCCTAGAAAATTTAAGATTGAAATCAAAGGAAAAGCGTGTGTTATTCCAAGCAAAAATCTTTGCATAAATTCCTATCAGTATCATCCACTGACAAGGCATAAAATTCTTACTGTTGTAACTCCTGTAACCAAAGTTGATCGAAGAGACAGACAATCAACCATATGCCCTCTGCATACTCCACATAAAGAACTTTTAATCGAAATATCATTTGATTACCAATTCATTAGAGGTTCTGAATTCCCTGGTAATTATTTAAGCAAAAGTTTGGCTGGATCACTATCCTACAATATTGAGTAGAACTCACTAGGCAAAGAGAATTAGAAATGGATTTTTTTTTCTCAGACAGAATTCAGATTATATCCACTCACAGAAACAATTTCTGTACATTGAAAGACAAATACCTACCATGGGTCACTATTAGGAATTCAGCAGATTACGTACTAGTTTCTAATGGGAGACTTTGCTACTTGTCTCATGACAGCTTTTATTCCAGACTCTCTTTTCAAGGGTGTTTGTGAAGCCAAAAGCCTGAAAGGATGAAGACAGTGTCTCCCACCCCGACAGGACAGATTTGTTTCCCGACCAGGGTGATAAAGGCTGGGCAAGTTTGCCAGTAGCTCTTTACAAAACTGGTGATTTCCTAAACTCTGTGTTCCTCAGCTGTGACACAGACCCACCATGGCCTGGTCTGAATTGTCCCCTCTGGGAGCTGGGGGACAAGGGAAACCAGTAGGAACAGGAAGCCATATCATGAGGAACAAAGTCCTTTGTGTCTGACCCAAAGATTTCATGTCTTCTGCCAGCATATAGGAAGTAGTGGCAGGCGCACTTATTAGCTTACAGGCAGGGTAAATTTAAAAGCCTTTGCAACTCTTGATAGTTGTGTATTACTGATTATTTGAGTAAGTATTTTAAGAGGCTCACTAACTCCAAGGTAAATTTCTGTACCTCCTTCTGAAGCTGTCACTTGTGCTCAATTACGTCAAACCCACTAAAGAATTCCACTTCAAAGCAAGAAATTCTTGGAACTGTCTGGCCACACTCTAGCCACTACAGTGAGGGAGGTGGACATAAGTGGTGGAGGCCTCCCCTTTTGATGACCACATTTGGATTATCAGAGCTATCAGGACCACGGGTCTGGACACTAAAGACAAGCTAGCCTTCTTATGCCCTGATTGATGGCTTGCTTTCACAGGCTGATCTGGAAATCCCTGCCATCAATCAGTCTCTCTCACAGAGGCCACAGGAAGAAGATGTCCTGTCTTGCCCACACTCTCCAGTTTACCCCCCAGGGCAACACAAACCAGACACCTTTTGGGTGCTCAAACATAGTACTTTTCCTCACGCTGTTGTTTAGGCACGTGGACAGTAAAGACCAATCTTTAGAGTACTTCACAACAACAATTTGATCTTTCTCCCTCCCTGGAGATGTGGACAAAAAAGAATTTGTATTTTTTTCTTCCCAGAGGCTCAATGTGTTGACCCAGGCCTAGATCTGGTAACTGATATAGTGGACACTAAACTCAGGGCTTCTGACTCGTCCTCTGTTCCATTCTAGTCTTTATACTTCATGAAACTCAGAAGCCCAATGGATGGTTCAGTGGAAATGTCTCTCTCACCAACCCCTCAACAGGAACTGCTGGTGAGCTATGAGGTTCTGTGACCTCCCATGCACAGACAGCATCTTAGCCTCTCCCCACTGCAAGTGGCTACATCAGACATACAGTACGGTCTTCTCTATGCTTCCAAGGCAGAAACCACAAGGTCCAAACAACAAGCAAGCCTGCACACCTGCACAGAAATGGAAGCTCTGCTCCCCAGAACCCCACTCTGTCCTCTCACAGGCTCCTTTGGCCACCCTATAATTGGCCCCATGAGCGGTAGGAGAGTACAGTGGGAGCAAAGTCTAGAGCCAGATGGCCTCGCACTTTGAAGCCTGGCTCAATCACTTATTAGTCTGGGGTTAACCTGTTTGTGCCTTAGTTTCATCAGCTGTACTATGGGGACAATGATAGTACCTCTATCACAGGACCATTGTCAAGATTACATAAATGAAATAAATCCTCCAAACAGGCCTGTACTCAATAAATCTTGTCTGTTACCAGTGTTACCTGTTATCACTGTCACCACTACTATGCTGCTTTGAGTCCTCTTTGGGTTCACTGATCCCTTTCTGGTTAACACCCCAGTTTTTATCAGGCCTGGTTCTGAATTCAGGTGAGCTTCTGCAGGGTCTCCCAACCCAACAAAAAAGCAGTGTAGGCTGGCCCAGCCCATCACCAGAAACAGCACTGTCAAGGAGAATATAATGAGCTTTACAAATATTTGTTGAATGAATAAAAGAGTTGGGAATTCTTTCTTTCACAGTATATATTCTAGAAGAGAAATGAGACTGTCCCTCCACCTCTCTTGTGAGTAAATCCGTGTGGTAGACAGAAGAGTGACACCTCCTCCCCCTACAAGATGTCCACAGTGTATTCCCCAGAACGAGAATATGTTACCTAACGTGGCAAAGGATACTTTATAGGAGTGATTAACATTAAGGACATTGAGATGAGAGGTTTTCCCAGATTATCAAGTAAACTCAATTTAATCACAGGAGTCCTTAACTCGTAGTTATGGAAAGTCGGGAGACATGGCAGCATGAGAAAGACTCTACCGCCCTTGCTGGCTCTGAAGATGGAAAGGGGTCCCAGACTACAGAACGTGTGCAACTTCTAGAAGCGGAAAAAGGCAAGAAAACAAAATTTTCCCTGGAGCCTCCAGGAAGGAGAGCAGCCCTGCTGACACCTTGACTTTAGCCCAATCCCCCTTGTGTTGGACTTCTGACTTCCAGAACTTCAAGAAAAGAAATCTGCACATTTAATCCACTAAATTTATGGCAACCTGTTAACACAACAATCTCCCCTCGGGATTCTTCTACCAGGAAAGACCACTACCCAGTTTCTAGGCCCTGTCCTGTGGGAGGAAGCAGATGAAGCAACAGAAAAGCACATATTTACCCACTAACACATCCACTGATTGCTTCACTGAGTAAATTTATGGAGCACATCCCGTGGGTCAGGCACGGTTCTACGTGTGACAGAAAACAACAGTCAACCAAGAGTCGGGGTTGGCTTCTGTTCTCATGGAGCTTCTGTTCCAGGGGTAAGACAGAGAGACACTACACAGGCCAATAAATAAATAAAATAATTTCAAACGGTGCTAAGTGCTGTGAATGAAGTAAAACAGGATGATGACAGGGATCACAAGAGGCAGAGCTGGGGGGAAAGGAAATTGAAGGCTGGGCGGGTGGAAGGTTCTCTAAGAAATGACAATTTAGCTGAAATCAAAGACGTACAAGAAGCCCGAGGACAAAGACCCAAGTCAGCTCCCGAGCCAGTAACCCACAGCTGACCTGGCCTTCTTAAGGGTACTATACGAGATGAAATACCCACTCTGAGAAATTGACAGGACCTCTTGCTCCGAGGGAAAGTGCACTGTGTGAATTGCTACGCTCATTTTCCTGTCCTCACTCTTCACAAGCATGACTTTAAAGGCTTTATTTTTTAACATATTTTATGAGCAGTGTAAAGGCAGCATTATCCCAGAGTCCCTGGATATTACTCTCCAGGAAAGCCCTGAGTGCTCTCCTTCTGTGAATATGGATGTGGTCAGACTCCTGGAGACAGCTGGATTGCTGGTCTGTGACAGATCTCCCTGAGGCCGGTGGCTGCCTGTCTCTGGGACACTGGCCCCGGGACTGAATCCATCGCTCAGGTTTGGACTGTGATGGAGACCCACAGCCTGTGCAGACCACAGCCGGCTCCCCTGCACCCTTCGTTACGACAGACTATCAAAGTACGTAGGTGGTGGGCAAATGTATAACCTCCTCTCTCATACCTATCCTGAGGAATGACGGTCTTTGATATCTAAAACATACAGACACAGAACAGGTCACTCAATTTATCTATTGCATAATGTCTTGCTCTGACATCTATGATTAAACAGTGAAAACAGCTCCAGTTTGGGTAAGGGTTGTCATGGTGTCATTAATTATTTCTCGCAACTGTTCCCTTCATAAGTTCTGAAGGTCAAACTTGACTTCAAGTAATCTGTCTCAGCCCAGAGTCCCCAGAGTGTGCAAATGACCCCACATACCCTGCTAAGAGCTTCTTCCACATGTACCTGCCCATGGAGAAGATGGCAAAGCTGAGGTACACAAAATCCACTTGTTCTAGGTCTGTTCCGCCATTTCTGTCGTTTTATACGGTAATATAATGAACTTACAGAGAGACTTTATATTAAGCAAGAAGACTTTGTGGTAGGGGAGAGGGAAGCAGAGACAACACTACATAGTGATAATTCACTGACTCTGAGAACACTGCCCAGGTTTTAGACCAGAGTATCTGGGTTTGATTTCCAACACCATCATATAGTAACTATATGACCTTGAAAGGACACATCTCTGACCAAGCATCAGTGCCTTTTTTCTCTATAAATTGAGGTCAAAAGCAACATCCTTCCTGTCTGCTTCAGAGGGTTTTCATAATTACAAAATGAGACATACCTGGTAAACTACAGAATATAATTATAAACCGAAGGTCCCCCCAGTGCCTTCTTGTTCATGGTGCTGCAAATATGTTGACTTAAGGCAACAGACTAAGTCCCAATTCCCTACACAGCACCCATGATTTTTCTCCTCGGTTACTCCCTCTGGGATGCCCCGGGGGTGGTGGGAGTGAATGTCGACCACACACACAGACCTAAGGCCTGCCACTCGACAGCCCTCCTCTTCTTTGCTTTTCCTCTGCTCCACTGACCCGTCACTCTGCCATCCACAAGTCACAACTGACGCTGCTGACAACATTGTCTGGGCTAATAACCTCCTCTAGAACACCGGCCTGAAGGCCCAGTCATCAGGGAGACCATTTCTAGTGTTGGGCCTTTCTCTTCCTAAAAAAGGGCCACCGAAAAAGAGCTATTTTGCCAATCAGTTCTTGGTAGGGGGCAGCAAACGTTATCTGTTAAGGGACAGACAATAAATATTTTAGGCTTCAAAGGCCTAAATATTGTCTCTGGAACATTCTTCTTTGCTTTCTTTATAGTGCTTTAAAATTTTGAAAACAATTCTTAGCCTTTTATCCTTACAAAAACAGGCCACAGGCTGGATCCGTCCCAAGGCTGGTGTTTGCTGACCCCAGCTTTATGTTGCAGCCCTCACTCATGCCACAACACACTTGTTTTTGTGTGTGCAAGGAGGGGTCTGCCCTTGGTAAGGGGGGTTGAGGGGAAGCTGGTTAGATCAGAGAGGGTACCTGGAACCACTGCTCCCTCAAACATCCAGACCCTGTCGCTCAGTCTCCTCCACTCTGGCAGATGTCTTCACTCATGGCTTTCTCTCAGGGACCCCGTCACTTCCCTCGACCCAGCCTCTTCTGGGGACCGCTAAGCCATGGGAGAGATCAGTACATGTGTGAACTCCAAAAGGATTCAGTTCTTACACTCATGCTCCTGAGCTCTCTGTAAATCAAGCATGTGGCCTCCACGTCCCTAAACATTCTATGACAGTTAGAAGCCCTCACTCTGCCCACATCACATGGGAGCTTGCACTGGAGTTACCCAGGAGAAAACCAGCCTTGTAAAAATGCATCTCTGAGCCACCCAGGACACTGTATGCATTTATTAGCTGCTGTGCTCATTATCAAAAGAGGAAGAGGAGAAGGGAGAGGGGAAGTGAGGAAGAGAGAGAGAAATGAGGAGGAATGGAAAGAGAAACCACTGTAGAATATTTTATCTGGACTTCTTACTGATCACAAAATTATCTTTACTAAGGCACTTACATCTGATTCATCACACATAGTCACATAATTCAAAAGCAAAAGCAAGGTCCCCACCATTTATGGTTGAAAGGGGAGGGAGTAGATTTGGTTTTCCTTTTAATGTTTTCCCCTCTTAACAGAAAACTTCACTTTGTTTCTCCTTGATTTTCCCATATGTACTGTAAGTCTGGGCATCGAAAGCTTATAGGGTACCCAACTACAAATGATGCAAACGACGCCCTTGCAACTCCCTGGTAGGTTAGGAGATGGTGTCCCTTCTGCTCTGGGTCTCGTATGATTTGGCTGGCAGGCGGTGCCTTTGTTGGGAAGGACTCAGGGGTGGAGTTCACCCCCTCACCTGGCAGATCCAGCTGTGGCCCAGGACACACAGTTTGGTGAGCAGACCCAAGACAGATTCTCATCCCAGCTCGTGTCCTTTGCCAGGCTGCCCAATGCCGCACAAAGTGTCTGACCTGGGTCTTGAGTCCACATCCACAGGCCAGATGAATTGAGTCCATTTTGTGCAGCTCTTTGTATGAAGCTGACGCAGAGGTTACCAATGGTATTTATGGTGGTGGTGGTGGTCGTCCCAGTACAGCTTGTCAGCTAGAGAGTCTTTGCTCATTTTCACTTAATTATGGCTGATACTGAGGTGGAGAAGGTAACTCAGGTCGAGTGGTCCACAGTGTTGGCAAGGTGCAGGAAGAAGGAGATTAACAGTCCACGAAGATGTGCAGCTCAGATAGGACACGGCAGCGGACTGCTGAGGTTGAGAATGGGTGTCTGCTTCCCACAAGGGACGCTGAACCACCATGAGGGTCTAAACCAAAAGATGTTGTTCAGTACTGGGAAGGAAGGTTCATGAAGCCTTGTTGGAGCCGGACAGAAGAGGCAAGTAAGCAGCTGAGAAGCCACGGGGCCAGTGAGGAGGAGTCACTTGTCCCACTGGAAAAAGGACAGAACATGGCTGTGGCCATGGCCTAGAGATATGCGAGAAAGATAGTCCATCGCCGCCTGGGAGCTGCCTGGCAGAACCCCGCGACAGATTGGAAGGGGAGAGGAAAAGGTCATGGCCGAGTCAAGGATGCCTGGAGCTCTCTGCCTGAGGAAAGGATGGATGGCTATGTTTATGTTGCCAAGACAACAAGACTAAATGGCAGCCAGAGAGGCGACAGAGTCTCTCTCTGGGATTCTCCCCTTCTTGGTTATGAAGTCCAGAACCGCTCTTCCACTTAAAAGTACAAAATGCCACTCTGTTAGGTGAGGGGAGCTCATCAGCTGAGCTGACTCACCCGCAATAGTACCAATGCTGCAGGTTGCAATCCTGCTTCAGAAACACACGTTTTTCAGCACTGTTAATGGAAACCAACATCTGCAACACCTCATCCAAGCCCATTCATAGGAAAGATAAATACATAAAAACAGTGTAACCTTTAGAATGATGCATAATTTCTTTAAACACGGAGAGCTCTGTAGCGCGATCTACCTTTCCAGGAGAGAATGCACTACATATTTTTCTCTGGAAACTAAAGATACTACATATAAATTTGAAAACATATATTTCTTCAAAGTATTAATTTTTAAAGCGGCCAAAATTGCTAACAACCAGGGAAAGTACTGATTTATAAATTATGTTCCCGGCATAGAGTATACATTGTGAATTTGCATGCATATTAAATGCAAATAACCAGACGAGCATAACATTAAGGCTTTAAATTTATATGTGCAAAAGACAGTAAATTCTAACGTTAAAATTCTTTCCAGAAAATATTAACTCCCCAACCCCCACGTGATTGTCACACAGCCAGCAGAGCAGTCTCACTTCAGGGCTTAAGAAATCCATAACCTCTTACCCCCAGGCTCACCCCGCCTCACCAGGCAGAGCGGACAGGATCATTTGGCATCATGTAGGACAGAACAGAAGGACTCTGACATCGCCCAGCTTTTCAAACAAGACTTTTTTTTTTTTTTAAGGATTTTATTTATTTATTTGACACTGAGAGAGAGAGAGCGCGCACGCACAAGAGAGAGGCAGGGGAGAGGCAGGCAAAGGGAGAGCGAGAAGCAGCCTTCACACTGAGCAGGGAGCCAGATGTGGGCTCAATCCCACAACCCTGGGCTCATGACGTGAGCTGAAGGAAGTCGCTTAACTGACTAAGTCACCCAGGCACACCTCAAACAAAATGTTTAAAATAATTCAACATACCAGAGGTATGATGAAATTGTCCCCATAGAATCACTCAGAGAATCTGTTTCCAGTGTAAAGATTTCAAATTGAAGAAGTGGGGCAAAATACGGCTAACTCTGTTCTTTCACTAAAGCAAAAAAAAAGAAATTTGTGACGGCAAAATTTTAAACATCAGCCTGGTAGGCTATCGTGCTCATATATGTGTTCCAACATCAATATAGATGTTGCTCTAAAGGTATTTTGTAGATGTGATTAATATTATTCATCAACTGACCTCCGATGAAGAAGATTCCCCTGCATAATCAGAATGGGCCTCATCCAATCAATTGATGGCCTTAGGAACAAAAACTAAGTTTCCGCAAGGAATTCTACCTGAAGACAATAAACATCGAAATTCTGACTAAGTTTCCAGCATGCCAACTTGTCCTATAGATTCCAGACTTAAGGCTCTATCAACACCTGCCTGTCCGGCTTCCTAGGAGTTTCAGACTTGCCAGCTGCCACAATTACATGAGTCGATTCCTTAAAATAAATCTCTCCATACATACTGTACATACACACACACACGTATATGTGCCTATCTGTTAATTCACTTTCTTGGAAAAGCCTGACACAAGATTCAAAAGCACTTGCAGTTTAGAGAACCAACAAAACTTACAGTATTCTAATCCATCCCAGTGGGCAGATGAGTGCTGGCTGATCTTATTTACAATGGAGAGGCTAATGCTTTTTCTTCCAACTTTTTTAGTTGAGATATAATTGATATTAGTTTCGGGAGAACACCATAATCCTTCAATATATGAATATGCTGCGAAATGATCCCCATAGTTAAGTCCAGTTAACATTGCTACGGATAATTAAAAGGTTTTCTTCTTGCGTAGAGAACTTTAAAGGTCTCCTTTCTTAGCAGTTTCCAAACCCATGATACAGTCTTGTTAACACTAGTCACCATGCTGTACGTGCCATCCTTAGGACATCTTCGTTTTACCACTGGAAATGTGTACCTTTTGACCTCCTTCACCCTCTGGCTAAATCGCTCCCCTACCACGGAGTGTAGAATTTTCTTGACAGTTTCGTGACACCCACCTGAAGAATTCTCATGGTGCGGTCTTGGAAGAACGAGGGTGAACTATATTTGTAAGGGAGTAGCGGTTCATGGACATCTCTCTGGCAGCTGGACTTCTGCTTGGCCAAGATGCTTTGGGCGTTTGCCTTGCTGTGTTTTTGTTGTGAGGTCTCTCCAGATGTTCAGTCTTGGGGGGTGGAACTGCCCCTTCATTTATGACCTAAAAGCCCGATTCATACTGTCGGCTTTAATGAAGCAAATATCTATTTCAAGTTTAGATCAATTTCACGGGTTTGCTGGCATCCTGACCGCTCCTTCTCTGGCTTCTTTTCCCCCCTGGCCTTCTTACAAAGTGTTCACGATGTTTGCGTCCAAGCCTCTGCTCTTCCCTCTTTTCTCTGTGACATGGAATGCTTATCCACACACCCAGATCCAATTACTGCAAATGCACCAAAGATCCACAGGCCTGTGTTCCCTTCCCTAACCACTAACTCTCAGCACACTCCTTTATTTACTGCTGCCCAGAGGGTCTCCTGGGAGCTGGTGGAATTAGGGGAAGGGTCTGAGTGCCTCCAAATGAGAACTGATCAACTTAACAAACTCCTATCTTTCGTAATCTGTTCCATTTCCACTGTTCCGTGACTTGCAGGCTCGGAAGAAAACTGAAACATTCCAGAAAGTATTTGGACATTTCTTCTGGATACCCTGCTTTGTTTTGTTTTGTTCTGGTTTTTTTTTTTTTTTTTTTTTTGTGTGTGTGTGTAGTTTTTTTTTTTCAATTTATTTATTTTCAGAAAAACAGTATTCATTATTTTTTCACCACACCCAGTGCTCCATGCAAGCCGTGCCTTCTATAATACCCACCACCTGGTACCCCAACCTCCCACCCCCCCCGCCACTTCAAACCCCTCAGATTGTTTTTCAGAGTCCATAGTCTCTCATGATTCACCTCCCCTTCCAATTTACCCAAATTCCCTACTCCTCTCTAACCTCCCTTGTCCTCCATGCTATTTGTTATGCTCCACAAATAAGTGAAACCATATGATAATTGACTCTCTCTGCTTGACTTATTTCACTCAGCATAATCTCTTCCAGTCCCGTCCATATTGCTACAAAAGTTGGGTATTCGTCCTTTCTGATGGAGGCATAATACTCCATAGTGTATATGGACCACATCTTCCTTATCCATTCATCCGTTGAAGGGCATCTTGGTTCTTTCCATAGTTTGGCGACTGTAGCCATTGCTGCTATAAACATTGGGGTACAGATGGCCCTTCTTTTCACTACATCTGTGTCTTTGGGGTAAATACCCAGGAGTGCAATTGCAGGGTCATAGGGAAGCTCTATTTTTTTTGACTTGCAGGGACTGGAGGAGTTCTCCAAGGCAGCAGCCCTAGGCTTGACTGAAAGTTACCTGTAACTTCTCTTTATCTTCTATCTTCTCTGTGGATCTTGACGCCAAGTGCAAGCCCTTCTCCTTTTCCTTCCCCCGGGGCCGTCCTCCTCATCATACCAGGCTTCTTCCTCTTCTGAGTTATTTTGTAACCCACAGCAAGAACCAACCTCCCCCAAATGGCATTTTGATCATGTCACTTGTTGCCAAGTGTGCCAAATGTTGCTTTTGAAATTAAATTTCAACCCCAGATTTACAAATCCACCAGCTAGAACTCCCTTCCTTCCATGACTCCCTCCTTCCCAGCTGTGCCCCACTCCCTTGCCGTAGACCTGTCTGCTGAGCCTCTGCTCTCCATACAGTGGTGCCAACACTTCTGTCCCACTATCCTTCCCCATGATACGTTCTTGCTCTCCTTTGAATCTCCACTTAGAACAGCTTCCTCTGCTCATTTTTCACCAGGCAAATTCAAGAGCTGATGGGTTTCCTTGATCCCATATCCCAAAAAACTAACTCACCATGGTTTTCCACCATTTGGTTCAGATCATAAGGCCTGGACTCACACCCGGCTCACATCCAGGAATCCTGGGGCAATAAGCCGGTAACCGCCTGATTAACAACTATCTTGACCTCATTCAAAAGTACCCTTGCTTTTACCATTCTCATAGCGAAGTCTTAAATGAGAAACCCCACCCAAATTTCACCTTTCCTCTTGACAAATTCATCTTCTGAGAGGTTCGGAATAATGCAGATACATAAACCTACCTACACAAGTATTACTAGGCAAGCATTCAGAATACATTTCTTACTGTGATTTATGCACATGTTACATACAGGTATGGATTTTTTTTTGGAAAATTGTTTTTTAAATATTTAATAACCATGACATGGGTAAAATAATACTCTGTTCCTTATGGAACAGTGAGAAGTCATTCTAGCACTTTTTGCAAGTATTTGCAATTGTAATCAGTAATGCGGGCAGAAAGAATGCCAATGTTGTTCAATCACCACTGGTAAAAATGTAAATTTTTAAAAATTAAGACTCCAAAGTTCACCTGAATTAATCTAAGGCTAATGCAAGCCAGGACTATTTCCTAGGATTCTGAGTGCCTTAAACATCATCAAGACATGTCACAAGCTCCCTCCAAATTATTCAGTGCACACCATGCATTATTCTGAACCTCTCAGAAGATGAAACAGGGTGAGGCGATGAGAGTGTCTGGAGAACAAAAGGAAAAATGAAGCTCAGGGACCTCAGGCTAAAAGTATAAAACCCTTGAGAGGGTTTTAAGGACATATTAGATGTCTGAAAAATGAGCATAAATCAGCAGGCCCATTAGCTGAGCAGCGAATTAAAGCACCATTGTTTCCAATTTCAGCCTTGACTATGGAGGGCACCAAATGGACCGCGCGCTCTGTCCCCTCTGCATTAGGAGAGAGAGAGTTCTCCACTATGTATTCTCAAGTGTTTCTTCTTTCCCAGCTAATTTAGTGAAAAGAGTGAGTCTCCATTTCCTAACTCTTCTCCTAAAACATTATTGCTAACTTCCCCAGAACTGCAGGAAAACAATAAACTAAAGATGCAAAACACAAGCTATATTCCCCATTAATTTCAACTTCTCTTCCCACTTTATGAAAAAAGGAAGTTTGTTATCCTCAAAGGTACTGTCTTTTCTCTTATCTTAATTTTTGAGACAAAATGGTGAAATACAGCATATACATAATCCACAAGCTGTGTTGTCCCTAAAGTGTATCCCGTTTCACGACTGCATACATTTCACTGTTTCGTCTCATGAAAACAGGGTGGAAAGCACTTCTTCCCAATGCCTTGATAAAACAAAAGATCTAGAAGATCTGGAACACATGAGATATGTTTTCTTAAAAAAAAATAGTTTGTATTAAGGGAAATATGAAACAAGATGGGATCGGGAAGGAGACAAACCAAAAGAGACTCTTTTTTTTTTTTTTTTTAAGATTTTATTTTATTTATTTGAGAGAGAGAGACAGTGAGAGAGAGCACGAGCGAGGAGAAGGTCAAAGAGCGAAGCAGACTCCCCATGGAGCTGGGAGCCTGATGTGGGACTCGATCCCGGGACTCCAGGATCACGCCCTGAGCTGAAGGCAGTCGTCCAACCAACTGCGCCACCCAGGCGTCCCAGAGACTCTTAATCTTACAAAACAAACTGAGGGTTGCTGGGGGGTTGGGGGTAGGGATAGGGTGGCTGGGTGGACACGCGCTATGGTGAGTGCTGTGAAATATGTAGCCTTGACAATTCACAGACCTGTACCTCCCGGGCAAGTAATACATTATATATTAATAAAAATAATTTAAAAAATAGTTTGTACTTATACCCACTGATTCATACCACAGCTTCAACCATTATATCATCCTGGGTCCAGAACTTAAGTGCTTTCAGGTTTCTAGGTAATTATTCTGGACTTGGCTGCCACAGCTGGAAATCAGCGCTCCCCAACCAGTAGCAGGTCCTGACACACTGCTGTGCTGTGAATGGGTTCCAAGTTGGCCAATGCCCCTTGGCCCCTCAAAAGCAAGTGGTGGGCGGGCAAGGCTGGGGCACTTTGGCACCTTTGAACAGGTGACAACAGGCCATCAGCTTTGCCAGAGACCAAAAATGTAGTACTCCTTGCCCGACTGAGAGGCATTAAACATGTCCATAGACCCCCCACTTCAACAGCACCCCTGCCCTTTGTGGAGAAGTGACCCATGAAGCTGGTAAATGAGGTTGGGGAGGGGGACCCAGTGGACAAAGCTACAGAGGACAGCTCCCCAAATTCTCTCCATAAGGTTTCCTGATACCTCTTTCCAACTCATGTACTCTTTCATTGACAACCAAGCTACCTACGGGGTGTCTGCTCCAACACTGAACAAACATTTTGCAATCAAGGCCTCATTATTTTTCATTATTTTATAGGAAAAATTTCAATGGGGCCTATCAGAGTATAGCATTTAAATAGTAACAAAGGATTAAAGCTATTGATTTTTTAAAATTTTAACTTTTGTAAAACCTGGGATAGTGTTGTGAAATGGCTTGAATTCTTTTTTTTTTTTTTTAAATCACTGCTTGCGAAGTATCCAACAATGTCTAACAAGAATTTAGAGAATCACTAAAATCTTAATAAAGAAACATGTTTAGGGGCGCCTGGGTGGCTCAGCAAGTTAAGCCTCTGCCTTCAGCTCAGGTCATGATCTCAGGGTCCTGGGATCGAGCCCCACATCGGGCTCTCTGCTCAGCAGGGAGCCTGCTTCCCCCACTCTTTCTGCCTACTTGTGATCTCTCTCTATCAAATAAATAAATAAAAATCTTAAAAAAAAAAAAAAAGAAACATGTTTAGCTACTTGAGGCACGTATGCAATATTTAAAAAGTAATGTTTGTAAAAACAAAATCAGGTTTCTCATTAGAAAATCTGAAAAGAGGGGCGCCTGAATGGCTCAGTGTGTTGAGTGTATGTCTTCGGCTCAGGTCATGATCTCAGGGTCCTGGGATTGAGCCCTGCATTGGGCTCCCTGCTCAGTGGGGAGCCTGCTTCTCCCTTTCCCTCTGCTCCCCCTGCTTGTGTATGCTCTCTCTCTCTCTCTCTCTCTGTGTGTCAAATAAATAAATAAAATCTTTTAAAGAAATCTGTAAAGATTCTATCCAGAAGTTTCATATCTATACAATATTCTCCAGATGGATGTCCTAAACTTGCTGCACTATTAAGTATTAGTTTTTACGTGTGCTATAATGAGGCAAAACTGATAACTGATTTAAATAACATGCTTATAGTACCACTTCTAGGTGTCTCCATTTCAGGTACTGCCTATTGGTTTCCCAGTGAGAAGGAGGAGGGTTAGCATTCTTTCACACACATAAACATGCCCCATGTCCCCATCCTTTCAAAATTCTACCACAATCTTGGTTACCTTAAACATCAATTTTGAGATCATTATAGCCATGGGGGTACCATTAGTATTTGAATCATGTAATACTCTATGATTATATTTCCGTTTCTTATTTTTTGTCTTTCCTGAAGTTGATCACTGTTACATTTAATTTGGGTTAGTTTCCTATATACTTTTCATGTATATAGCTTCCCCAAAGCTTCCCCAGACTTGTAACTCTCAACTCCACACAAGCACAGCAAGAGCCTTATCAGCTTCTCCACTGTGAGGAAGTCTCTCCCAAGGCCCTCTCCCCACCCCAGCTTCCATCAGAGGATCACCAGTCCCGCTGCACTCCTGGCTCTTGTGTTGGTCCTGTCTCTGGGATCCTGGGCCTTCCGATTGGCTCACCCTGTAATTTACTGGAGCACATCATCATTTTGTAAATTTCATAAACACGTATTGGCAAAATCTCTTAATTAGAAATTCCTACCTTTGGTTGTAGGAAATTTTGTTAAATTACCTCTTTGATAAATTTCTGTCCTCTGTTTTCTATACTCACTTTCTCAATCTGGTGTTAATTATTTTTGGACACTAGACCTCATGAACCACTCCTACCCATTTTCTGTATTTTTATATTATTTTCTACTCTTTTTCTTTTCACATTCTAGTAAGTTTGCTTAAATTTGTCTCCTGTCTCTTATAGATTCTATTCCTCTTTCGTGGTTTTAATACGCACTTTATCCCTCCAAAGATACAGATGATTTTTTTTTTAAGATTTCTTCTTCCTGCAAGGGTTCGGTTTCCTCCAAGCTGCTTTTTTAAATGTTTGCCTGTTTTAGTTTTTATCTCTCATGATACTTTTCTTAAATTGATGATCCTTGGCCATGTGCTGATATTTAAAGTGAGGAACTAGAAAGTCAACAGTAAAGCTGCAGGGGTGTGTTTTTGGTTTGGGGTTTATTGTAGGATTGCTCTAGTTAGGTCTCTTCTTTGGGGGAACCCTAGCTGTCAGTATCCTTGAGTTCTATTTTTAGGTCCTAACCCCAGGGAAGTATCCTGGAGTCTCCTTCATGTAGGGTATCATCCTGGCTTCCCTTTGGCTATGGGGCACAGAGAAAGTGGCTGTGATTCTCAGGATTTGGTAAGTCAATACAATCTCCCTGATTTCAAGACTATTTAATACCACTTTAAACCTCTCTTGATATCTGCAAATCCAGAAACCAGTTTTATCATTTCTACAAGAAAAAATAATCTCCATTCCTCTGTTGGGAGTGGAAGATGGGAAGTTACCTGCTTGTATACAGTTGGGAAGCAGATCTGAACTTTCAATCAAATACTCCTATTGTTACCCCTATTTTCACTTTCATTTCCAAGGGGTTCTTGTTGCTGAGAATTCCTGAGCTTTTGCAGGTTTCGCTAAGGTAAACTGGGCTCCTCCTTCCTTTCTCCTCTGCCAAATTAAAATTCTGCTTTCTGAGGCCTGCTCCATAAGCCACTATTCATCCAACTGTATATCCCAGATTCTCAAACACTACCGCCTTTCTTTGTTCTTATAGGTATGTGCCTTAAAAAAAAAAAAAAAAAAAGTCCCTTAAAAGTCATTTTAATGGAATTTCAGGAAGGGCCAGGAACTAAATAAAACATGTACTCATCTTTAATCTGAAAACTGTCAATCACTCTTCATCCTTTCACATTGAAATGGGCATTATTTGATTTATCTTCACCATTAAGACAGTGACGTCCAATGTTCAGGAGGAACGGGAAGTAGGAAAGTTAGAAATTAGGGTTTTGGTGGAACTGAGTTTGCATGCTCTTTTAACTGAATGTATCTCTCTGTCTTAACAATGTGTTTGGCACTGTGGGAAATAAAAGTATGTCCCTATTTCAGAACAGCCTGGAAAATTTCTCAAAAAGGTGAACTATTTAAAGAGGTCCTTGAATTGATAATTAACCAAAATGAGAGTATTCAGAGGGAAAAACCATCAGCCAAAGGAGTGGAATAGTCAGAGGCAAGCCCAACTGAAGGCAGCTTTGAAAAATAAACATTTAGAAACATTTCTTTTGTGCGGTTTGCATAATGTGTATTAGATACAAAGTGATCAACTGATTGAAGAATGAGGTTTACTTTATGCAGACAAAGGCTGCTGGCATACAGAAAAAAAGAAGCTGTTCTGCTTACAATACAGCTGCTTTAAAATCTTTATTCTTTATTTTTCACCATAGTGGGTAATAAAGATGTGAAATATATATATATATATATTTTTAATATCAGTTTAGTGCCCTGCAACCTTATGAAAAGAGATACAGTAAAACATTTTATTTTTTTTTATTTATTTTCAGCATAACAGTATCATTATTTTTTCACCACACCCAGTGCTCCATGCAATCCGTGCCCTCTATAATACATTTTATTTTTTCAGTGATGTGCTGGTTTTAAAGTTACAGTCTTCTACAGGTTGAAAACACCACCACCATCATCATCATTGTTACTGAAATAACTGCAGGTAAAACAACTGTTTCTGTGCACCTGCAACTCTCTAGTGCCTAATGCCAATTATCCCACCAAAATCATTGTCTCTATAACATGGGTTCTGATAATGCACAAGTTTAGGAATATAACTACTGCCTGAGACAGAGCTGGCTTTTAATTGGATGAATACAGCTATGAGAGGAAGGACTCCAAGGAGAATATTGCACATGTTCAAAAACGAAAACAAATCTGTCCTCCCCATCGGATCTGGATAGGAGGTGGTGGGAAAGGAAATGTGGCTGAGAGGTACAGATGTCTGAATGCAGAAGCTTCCCAAAGCCATAGAATGGGGAATGAACTCAGAAGTACAATGAATGCAGAGGCGCCTGGGTGGCTCAGTTGGTTAAGCATCTGACTCCTGGCTTCAGCTCAGGTCATGACCTTAGGGTCTTGAGATCAAGCCCCATGTCGGGCTCCACACTCAACAGGGAATCTTCTTGAGATTTTCTCTCTCCCTCTCTTCCTGCCCCTCCCCGCATTAGTGCATGCATTCTATCTCTCTCTAAAAAGTAAATAAATAAACCTTAAAAAAAAAAAAAAGAAAGAAAGAAAGGAGTACAATGAGCCTGCAACTTTGTAGACAAAGAGAAGGCATAGAACAAGGAATACGGTCATCAAAATGAGGTTTCGAGAAATGTAATCTTCCAGTACACTATGGGGTAAAAAGTCTAGCCACAGAAAACAGCTCAGACCCTAAGTCATTGCAAGGATCCCAGGCCACGTGAAGCTGGCCTGGATGGCTTGGCAGTAGGAACGTGAGAGACTCACTTCCCAGATCAATGGCATTGAGGAATCCACATTTATAGTCAATGTAGATAGAGCCAAGCAAAAGGAACAGACTGGATTAATACTGATGAAGGGGCTTACCCCATGGTATCCTTTGGTTTTTAATTCAAGAAACATTTACTGAGTATCTACTATGTGTGAGGCATATAGTCTTTTCTCATCATTTGTCTCATTACCTTATAAGCCAAATGTTAAAAAAAAAAAACCAGTTAATTGATTTCACAGACTGATTGATGTTCTTCTGTAAGAACAACAGATTGATTTTTTCATAGACAGCAATACTAATTCCTCCATTACGTCCTCCTCCTCTTGTGCACACGGTCCAATCGACTTCAGAGCCAACTCAATACAAAGAGCAGAAGAAAGGCATTAAGAGAACAAGGTCCATTAGGCCCAATATTGCCTCAATTACTTTAATTCCATTATTCCTGTTCATATTACTTCTTTAATCAATAACTCCTTTCAGTTATTCATGTTTACCCTTTTCAAAATCGCAAGTAATAGGATTATGGTCTTTTGAGCTCAGTAGCAACAGACTTTCATAAATATATTTCTGAATTTGTGATTGTCTCCAGATCTGCAACTGAGGAGTCTCAAATTGAATCAGGTCTTCCAGAGGCCCTCTCATATAAAGATGCAGAGCTTCTTAATGCAATATAGGTGCTTTTACCTGTTAGGCCATCTGTCACTCCCTGTCAAGACCACTCACGTAAGCTTTAATGGCGTTCAAAAGTTTCTTCTTCCTGTGTCTAAGCTCCAGGGTCACGTAACTAGTTTTCAGAATGGATCTCTTCTCCGTACATATTCCTGCTTTTCATTTCACGTAAGCCTTCTACCTTCCACTGACAATTACTCTGCCCTGCAATGGTTTCACCTGGACATGACATGAGCCACGGCCTCTCCTGCATGACAATTAATCAATCCCTCAGTTCCACCTCTGTAAGAGCTTTAGAAATTAAAGACTCTGTTCCTCTCCATTCTTCTAACAAACATTAATGCAGTGCCTACTAGATGCAAGAAGTTGCTCTTGAGGCTTGCACAGGATCTGTAACCGGCTGGTGGCCCTTTCCCATAACAAGCACAGTCCTCTCAAAGTGCTGTCAAGATTTTTTTTTTAAAGATTTTATTTATTTATTTGACAGAGAGAGATCACAAATAGGCAGAGAGGCAGGCAGAGAGAGAGAGAGGGGGAGAAGCAGGCTCCCTGCTGAGCAGAGAGCCCGATGCGGGGCTCAATCCCAGGACTCTGAGATCATGACCTAAGCTGAAGGGAGAGGCTTAACCCAGTGAGCCACCCAGGCACCCAAGAACATAGGATTTAAAGAAGCGTGTGAAATTGTGATGTGAAGAGTCCCTCAGAAGTTCTCCCAGAGTTCAGTAAATTCACATATGAGTAGAGAAAAGCTTCATAAAGGATATGAATTCAAGTGAGATCTTGGAGGATGGGAGGATTTTGAAAAGGGAAGCTAGGAAGAGAAAGGGACAAACTGTGTGTGAAAAGAAATGCAGCAGATTTAGCTGGGGGTCAATGATTTTCAGACCAAATGCAAGAGAGAAATGGCTGAGATCCTCAAGGGACAGGTGAGGAAGGCCTGACTTCCCCGGGAAGCAATGAGACCAGCGAGGCGTGAGGCAGGACATAGCTCTTCCTCACACAGCCTCATCACCACAAGCATGATGAATCGAAGGCAGCTGCAACTTACAGACACGAGGAAGGAAGGCGGACAAGGCAAGATGCAAGGGGATCTCCTCTCCAAGATGTGATACCTGCCCACCCCACCTGGCCGCACATGCTCTTTCCCACTTCCTGTTCCACGAACACCCAAACGTCAAGCACACTCCCTGCTCTGCATAGCTCTGTGCTAAGCTGCCTTCCCTCTGTCTCCTTTGGAACACTCTCTCTCCACCACACTAGTCCATCTGGCAGTGCTTGACTCCTTCCAATCTCTGCTCAAATGCTAACTTCTCTATAAGGCATTTCCTGACTGCCCCAAGCCAAACCACTTGCTCCATTCCCTTGTGTAAGGAAAGCTACTACGCAGCTCCATCAGAGCAACTGTTTCTAAAGGATCATCTCCCAGCTGAACTATAACACCCTTGATATTACCCCCAGAACAATTATTGGCACATGTGGGAAGGACAATACATGAGTGAATGAATGAATGAATGAATGAAGTGAATAGTCATATGAACAAAAGAAAAAAGAAGACTAGAAAAGGATGGCCATAGATCAAAAGGAAAAAGAAAGTAAAACTATGAAAGAATACAGAAACCTGGAGAACTTAGTAATAACTAAACGTATGGTAATTGGGGGGCACCTGGGCGGCTCAGTGGGTTAAAGCCTCTGACTCTGGCTCAGGTCATGATCTAGGTTCCTAGGAATGAGCCTCACATCCAGCTCTCTGCTCAGCGGGGAGCCTGCTTCCCCCCTCTCTCTGCCTGCCTCTCTGCCTACTTGTGATCTCTGTCTCAAATAAATAAATAAATAAATAATCATTAAAAAAAATAAATAAACGTAGGGTAAGCAAAACATGGAGAATGCCAGGCTTCTGAGTTCTCTGCCAGAAGCCCAATTCTCTTCTTCATTGCTTTTCATATTATCAGCTTAGAAACACTAAGCATAAATACGTGGATTTAAAAGAAACAAAGAAGGAACCACCAGGAGACAGAGGCAGGGAAGAACCCAGACAGAACAAACACTAAGATTCCTATTTTAACTTACTTGGGTGTAAACATTTTCTGAGAAAAGTTTGTTAGATTCTTCATTCAAAGTACAGTTTCTTTAATTAGAAGAGTTTCCATGTAACAGAAATACACTCTAATTTCAGAAGCATAAAAAACTACCATGTTAATTATTAACTAACTAAAGGGACACAGAAAATCATTTCCCCTTTGTAAAATCAGAATTTAACAACGAATATGTTATTATCAATTCCATAGAACTCTTACATCTGAATTTTCAGAAATCTAAGGTTAGTGAAATTAGAGAATGTAAAACAGAAGGGGGGAAAAGACTAAGCAACAGTAAATTAGTTTTTAATTTTCAGGGCACCTGAGGTTTTTTTTCTCATGTATTTTCTTTAATAGTAGGGAAGTTCTGGTACACATAAAATAACCTATTAAAAGAGGATTTATTAGAATGTTATAATTGTACTAACATACCTTAGAGTACACAGCAAGGTATTGAAGGAGTCTAATGACTAAAATGTAATTGCTCACTGAACTCTACATGTAATTGTCAAAGGGCTATTCCATCATCATTCAGACTTGATCACTGTGTGACAATATAAATTGGTTGTTTTAATTTCTTTTCTTTTCTTTTTTCTTTCTTTCTTTTTTTTTTTTTTTTTTTTTTCATGTAGGCTCCACACCCAGCAGGGCCTGAACTCCTGACCCTGAGATCAAGAACTGAGCTGAGATCAAGAGTCAGATGCTCAGCCAACTAAGCCACCCGGGTGCCCTGGTTCTTTTAATTCAATGAAGCTCCATAGACACTCTCACCAACCAAACGAGGAGATTCTCATGGTAAGTCACAAAGGGCCTCTAACAGGGTAGCAGGCTGTTGAACAAAATGAAGTAGAAAAGCAAGCAACGGAGGCGCCAGGATGGCGCTTACATCCGCACCCAGCCTCTGGTAGAACCACGCCTGTGTGCATCACGTACTCCATAAATATCTGTCGTTTGATTCACCAGTTTTTTTCGGACTAATGTTGTTGTGAAAAACGGTAAAATGAATTTTTACTTTCATTTTTATTTTCTACTGTGTGTCATCATCTTACAAATCCATGTTGTCTAAGCCAATGCTATCACTTGGCCATGGTGCAGGCTGCAGCCCCACCCCCAGGAACATGAAAGCCTCCATGGGAGTGAGAAGATGGTAAATAAACTACTCCAGCCCCCCTGCTGTGCAGGTTTCCGGAAGGCCAGGGCCTGAGACCCTCAGTCCCTCATAGATCTTGGCCTGCCAACCTGTAGTAGCTAACACCAATGCACAGGCTCCTAAAGATGCTTTCTTCACCTTCCCTTCCCTGGGAGGAAATCCCTCAAGGCCTTTGACTTCTCTCAGCAGGAGACTTCCTTTTGGTATAAAAAGGTAATGCTTTCCTGGAAGTAAGGTAGACATGGTCAGAAAGCTCTACCCTTACAGTAAACAGGGACTTTCTAAATAGACATTTCTAAAGAATGGGTTCATAGCAGCAATGTCCACAGTTGCCAAACTGCGGAAAGAGCCAAGATGCCCCTTCAACAGACGAATGGATAAAGGAGATATGGTCCATATATACAATGGAATATTACTCAGCCATCAGAAAGGACGAACACCCAACTTTGGCATCAACATGAATGGGACTGGAGATTTTGCTGAGTGAAATAAGTCAAGCAGAGAGAGTCAATTATCATATGGTTTCACTTACTTGTGGAACATAAGGAATGTCTCCTAAAGACATTAGGAGAAGGAAAGGAAAAGTAAATTGGGGGAAATCGGAGAGGGAGGCGAACCATGAGAGACTGCAGACTCTGAGAAACAAACTGAAGGTTTTAGAGTGGGGGAGGGAGGAGGGTTGGGTGAGTATTAAAGAGGGCATGTATTGCATGGAGCACTGGGTGTGATGCATAAACAATGACTCTTGGAACACTGAAAAAATAAAATTAAATTAAAAATAAAAAAAGAACGGGTAATTAAGGGCTATCTGGAGACCAGGATCCTCATATTTGATCAACACTCAAATCTAAATACTCAAAAGAGAACTTTTAATAATTTTGAGCTAAGAAAGAACAGAGTGGGTAGATGACACAAGAGCAGATCTGTCTCAGGATAGCGTGCATGGATTAGTGCTAGGGAGCAGAACACTACATTTAATAAGTGCGAGGCAATGTGGCAGGGAAGGAAGAACAGCCCGACTAAGTATTATTTAAGTGGTATTGAATTAGTTGGAAAGATATCTTGATGTACGGATAGGGGCGGCATGTAAATTGGCAGTTCAGCCTGAAATGGGAAGGCATGACTTGCTCACACAGAGGGCTCTATTTTATAGAAACTGCATTTGCTATTATGTTTAAAGGAAAAATCTTAGCACATTCATGATGTTGTTTAACTTGGACTATCCTGAAAGTAAGCGTTCACTGAAGCCAAGGGTCAGCAAGAAGACCTGCCCACCTCTGATGGCCGCAATTTATTTTTTCAACTTAAATTTGACCAGGGCCATTATGGTCTCTGTCATTCATTCATTCAACCAATATTAAGCAAAAGGCACTGTGCTCGTTTCTTTAAGGGATATGAAACAAATTAAGTGTCCTTCCCTAGGATGGTGTGATGGGTTTTGAAATGTGTACTCCAAAGGGATGTTGAAGGCCTAATCTCTCATACATGTAAATGTGACCTGATTCAGAAGTAGGGTCTTTTTATACAGTCAAGTTATGATGAAGTCATTAAAGTGGTCCCCAATCCAATGTGAAAGTTACCCTTACGAAAAGGGGAAATTTGAACAGAGAGATAGATACACATAAAAGGAAGACAATGTCAACGCCCAGGGAGAAGGATGGCCATGTACATGCCAGAAACACCAAAGGTCACCAGAAGCTAGGACAGAGGCATGCAAGAGGGTCTCCCTCACAGCTCTCAGAAGAAACCAACCTCACCGATACCTGGATTTCACACGTCCGGCCTCTGGAACCTCCCAATGATAAGTTTAAGCCACCTGGTTTGGGCTACATTGGTATAGCTATCAGAAAAAAACTAGTATAAATTGGGTCACAAAAGAAGTGAGGCCAATGACAAAACTGCCAGGGAACAGAACTCTCTGAGGGGGTCTTTCCATAGATGCTCTGACTCGGTGAAAGCGGGCAGGTTCGGTCACTGGACCACAGGTCACCACTTTCTACAGCAGTTCCATAAAGGCCATCAAAGAAAAAGATGGTTTATATCCTATATGAAGGCTGACCCAATGGGAACTGTTTAATCCTCTAAAAAGATGATTAGAAAGAAACAGAAGCAATAAAGGTTAATGGAAAATTAATCTTGGTGACCTATTTGAGCAAATCAAAGTTGTGGGACATGCATTTATTTAAAAGGAAAATGCAAAGAATATTTAGAACGGCAACTCCAGATAAGGGGACAGAGATAAGACTTAATTAGAAGAGATTCAATACTCACATATTTACAGAAATGTTGAAAAGATAAAAGCCTTCTGATAGGGTAATAGAGATGAACAACAGTGGTAATACTACGTTAACTCTCCAGAAAAATGGAAAGAGAGTTCCAGTGACTAGTCCTATTTCCCCACTGACCGTGTACAGAGGTCCTATTGTAGGGACTTTGCAAGTGCTCCTCAAAGGCATGCTAGTTCCCCGAGCTCACCAAGGACTGGTCCTCTGCACCCCGGGTGTAAGGGAGTGAAACACACAGGAGAGAATGATGTCATTGGTATAATTAAGCTGAATCACCTCTCCCGCAGTGACAAACAACATGCCATTAGTCCTCCTTTTTGCTCCCTGGACACACCATCCCTTTACCTGAGCATGGTGAGCTTTCTCTCTTCCACGTCTTACAGAGATGATATCATGCTGTCTTCCGAGGACCTGTAAAATAAAGTCCATTTTGTTAGAAGAAACTCCAAACACCGAACTCAGAGAGCTGTTTGAACCTATGCAGGCAGACGCAAGGTTTCACTTGCAAAGTTTGAGCTGAACACTGCCCTTTCTTATTTCTAGCCATTCCAACTGACTGCCCTTGGAGAACGTCTCTGCGTGGTGCTAACCCAGTAACAATCAATAAATGTGAAGGTCTTATGATAAACCCAGCCCACGAGCCGTCAATCTTCGAAAGAGTATTTCTGCTTTGAAGGTAGTCCTTGTTGCCAAAGTAGCTCCGTCAGGGCCAAGGCTAGAGAGCCAGGGCCTCCCACATCTAAAAAAAACTAAATAAATAAAGCTATATGTTAATTAAAGGCAGTACAACTGAGAGCATCACTCCAAAGTTGTTCTGAGAGCTGATTGGTATAGGATTAGCATGTTTAAGTGTGGGAAAGACTTCTTCCAAATTTCTAAGATAAAGTAACAGAAACATAGAAGTTTTTTCTCAGAAAGTCTGCTGTGGTGCAAACTATAAAAATGCATCTAGACATTTTCATAAGATAAATCCCACCTTTATTTTCTAAAAAGTACTTTAAAGTCCTCTTACTGCAGCTGGATCCATAGACCAGCAACATCAGCATCACCGAGGAGCCGGAGAACCTACCTGAGACCTACTGAAATGGAATCTGCATTTTACCAAGACCTTCAGGGGGTTCCCATGCACATTCAAGTCTGAGAAGCATGGTTCTGAAATGCATTATGCATCTGGCCTGTGATTACTAGAATCACAAGAACTAAGTCACCTGAGACTTCTAAGACTGTCCTCTGGTGTCCAGGAATTAATGAAATCAAAATCCTTTTACTACAGTTGCATGAATCTGGGAACCTACTAAATTCCCCAGAAGCCACTCCCCGCTGCCTACATCAGCTTTTCCTTTTCAGAACATGTTATGCTAATTACCAACTGATACCTAAAAGCACAGCATTATTCTAGATGGATTCTGTTTTACAGTCAAAAGACTAGCATCAGGTCATTCATTCATTCTATAACCAGATAGTGAACATCTACTTAGGTGATCTATAGTAACCGACATTGTGCAAAGAGCCCAAAGTCTAGTGGAAGGACAGAGATTTCAACATTGAATTGTAGGTCTACTATGGAAAGGTCAGCACAGAAAACCAGGCTGCAGAGGTGGGCAGTGGTGGATACTTGGGAATCTTCTGACCCAGACCTGGAACACTGGGAAGTCTTCCTGAGCTCAGCTTTGCGGAAAGAAAAAAAAAAAGAAAGAAAGAAAGATTTTTCAAGAAGCAGCCCACCTATAGGCACAGTGAGTGTGGTATTAGGTTATGGCAAGTACCTAGACCAGCAATGAAAGAGGTAACTACCTTACTTAGAAAAAACATTGGATTGTGATTGTATAGGGTTTTTTTTCCAACTGCTTTGAATATTTGTATGCATGAGCTATAAATGTGGCGGCCCTTAGGAACATTTTTTTCCCTTTTAACTCTCCTACCTGTAGACAAGGAGGAATGGCAAACATCAAATGCAAGAAACACAAACTCAGAAGTCTGTGGAACACTGCAAGGGGGCAGGGATAACAGAACGGTGCCCTCCGCATTTGCTATTTGATCACAGAGAGTGTCACTGAAACCGTAACCAGCAGTTCGGGGGCCATAAAGAGAATTGCATTAAAGTTAATACGAAAGTCAGGGAAATGTCTCAGGCGAGGGACACTGGCTATTTGGCAGGTGCACGGCTGGGAGCAACTGAAGGCTCTCAGTGGGACACTGAGTGCACACCTCTCTCCAAGCCTGTTTCTTCTCTGTGCATTTAAATAGTTCTTATCCCGTCTCCTTCCCCCTCACTTACTCTTGCGATTTCTCTCGGTCATTTTCCTTCTCCCCTAGAACCTCCAGGTGCCCTCCCGTCTCTGATTCAACTCTCATCTATTTTCCTTCTATTCTGCCTGCTTTTCCACACCCTCCTTTTGTGAGGAGATAAGGGACAGAAGCGAGGACAACCACAAACATCTTTCTACTCTCTTCCCTTGATCTCTCTTCCTTTGCTCCACTAACATCCCCACAGTTCTGCTCCCCTCTCCTAAACTCACTTTCCCTTCCTAGAGTCAATCTCCTTTATCAGTATGTAGCCAGTTCTTCCAAGCACAGAGCTCAGAAATGACAGACCTGCAGGCCACCTCTACTGTTCCAGTGTCAGCCTTGGAGTTCCCAGATTCTCCTAACCTGCCAGGTCAACAGTTGAAAAGAAAAAAAAAATACTTTGAAAATATAGTAATTTAACATTTTCTTAGTTTTAAAATGTAGAACAATTCTGGATTATCCAGCTGCTGTGCTGAATGGGTAACAAAAGTATAAAGTATACTAGGCAAAGGGTTTCATTCTAAACCTGGTTCTCCTTAAGTGCATTCCCTCCAACCCACCATGAATCCAACCTGGTCATTACTCTTTTCCCTCTTTGTACAGATCCCCTACACCCTCCTGGAATGACTGAAATGTGCCTCATTACCAGCCCAAGGAAGATGAATGACACAGGTCAGAGTTAACGGAGTGCTTCTTGACAAAGACACAATGCAGCACACAAAAAGGCTCATTTAACACCCCATCAGGAAGCCTTACAAGTTACAGCTTAATAAATATACGAAGATTATTGTAATACAGAAAACGTCTAGTACCGCTTCCCACATGAAATGCACTTATGGAGAACTCTACGGAGCAGGCTTTGATACGGCAATCTCACACTTACTCTCTGAATTGCAGAAAAGCAATTTGGTTTTCTTTAGGCATTTCACTCTATTTTCAACCCCTGTGAACTATCGGCAAAACTTTGTAGACAAATCCCCATCTCCTATCCTAGTCCCTAAATGTAGCATATGCTCCTCTCTTATAGTATATGCTCCCCAAATTTTTGATGAATGAATGAGTTTATTAATCAATTAACTGACCGATCTAAGACACAACAGAATTAAGTAGAGGAAAACACTATCACACACTAAAGCACTTGAAAAATTCCAAGGTTTTGGCATTGTCATCTAATCATGCGGTCAACTTAGGGTCTTGGATGTAACTTGCCTCTGAGATCTAATAAAGGGAAGAGGGGCTGGTTGGGCAGGGACACGGAGTTGTCCAATGTGATGACCGACATTCTAATGGCAAACAAGCAGATATAAAAACTCTAAAAAGAGGACGAAAGTTCTCAAAAATTTTAAAAATGCAGTTAGTGGGATAAATTAGTGAGTCTTTCCATATGTTCCCATGATACACACCCTTTTATTACTGATGATCTCATCACACATCATTACCTCTCCTCAAAAGTTTCTGTGTCACACGAAGGAGTCAAGACTAGGGCACAGCCCCTCAAGATTTTCTAGACAAGCTAAGAAAGCTCCAGAATGGATTCACTGTAGGCCATGATCCCATCTTAGATAAGAGGACGAGGAGACTCGACAAGCTGAGCTACGCCTTAACAGAACTAAGGAGTCCCGTCTCCTTGGATTCACCTCAGAATTAGCAGTTTCCCCAAACAGGGACTGC
Source organism: Neogale vison (assembly GCF_020171115.1). Lineage (NCBI taxonomy): Eukaryota > Metazoa > Chordata > Mammalia > Carnivora > Mustelidae > Neogale > Neogale vison. The sequence goes on along the minus strand of NC_058095.1, from coordinate 112,197,459 downwards.
TAGTCACTCCTTATCAATCAAATAGGAGTTAGAGGCAGAGCTGGCCTGGCCTACAGTGCTAACTTGTTATATTTTGCTCTGTATCTCTTAATAATTTCTCAAAGATCTATTTCATTTTATATAATCAACAGTGTTCCAGAAATTAGAGTTCCTTTCTTCATGTTAAAAACTGTAAGAGGAAAAAAACAAAAAAAAAACTGTAAGAGGTTCTTTTTAACATTAACACCATTAATATCGTCAGGGTGAGATGGTCACCCCTCCAGAAAAGAAAGGGATCCTATCTATTCTAATCCCACAGGAAGAGCTCCCTGTGCTAACTTTCAACTCCATTGTGCCCTCAGACTTGAATCAGTTTTAACAAATGCCCTGCACTCACATTTGAAAAGAAGGATTTGACCCCTTGAAGAAAAAGTTTTGACAGCTCTAGGAGACATGTATTTTAATTTAAATCTGACCCAGAGTGAGACATCTAAATGACCCATCAATGAAAAAAGAAAAAAAAATTTGAAAACAATCCCTAGTTATTACTTATATTACTACCTCTGCATATCATAAGACCCAGATGTGTTACCATTCAACAGTGTTTTCTAATAATAAAGAACTGAAGAAAAGAGACAGGTTTTAACTTTTTTATCCCCTCATTTCATTTTGAGGATTCCAGCAATCTAGTTTCCTAGCAATATAAGAATCCCAGCTCTACAATTTCAGTCATATCTATACAGTATGAAAAGCATTTCCAAAAAGAAAAAAAAAATAGCTGTATTTGCCATCTGTACTCACTACCTTAAGTTCTACAGCTATGTTTTTGCACTGGGGTGTTAAGAACAGCAGAGAGAAGGTGGGGAGGAATCTGATCCCCTCCCCCCCCACCAAAGCCAGTTCTGAGTGCCTTCTCTGGCTGTGATTCACACGGTATCTTTTCAACATCAATTCTCTGTTCAAATTACCTCAACATCCTTGGATTTCTTCTATTCTCATCCCAATAAGCTAGTACCTTTGGGAACAATTAAAAAAAAAAAAAACTACTTCCACATTATTTGTGTCCATGTGTGTATATACGCTGTCATATGACTTCCAAATCTGAACTTAAGACCAAATAGTCAAATAGTACATACCAAACACGAGCTACTGAATGAAAACAGATCAGTGAAGGAGTCCTGCCACCATTGCTACTACTACATCCCTGAAGGATATAATCTGGAAAAGCTACTTCCCAGGACCTTAATCCAGTCAAGCCCTCCATTAAACAGACCTTCCAGACAGAGGGGACTGGGTGAATGCCTCTGTAAGAGATCACCACATATTTTCATAGTTTACAAGGATAAAGCAATTACAGATTTAGTCGTTCATGAATAAAGCCTCTTTAACATTTTAATGAGAACATTAAACTCAGCTTCACTTGGTTTGGTCTCCCCAGAAAGTCTGTTAGCCTAAGAGAAAGTTTCTTTAAAAAGCAGTAATGAAACTGTAGGCCTGTCTGTGTCCCCTAGGGCATGACTCGGCCACAAACACTGGCTGTGTTATTTCCCCCCCTGAACAAGCCTATATATTTTGATAGGACTACAGTTAGGGAAGTGAGAGACGGTCTCTGAAGAAACACCCCCCTCTCCGCAGTACTGGTGTGCTTGTGTGTGCTCACTCATTTTATCTTTGACTTGTCTCCTAATTCGCTTTTATGTTATACACAGCTTTGACTACAATGTGTGACTCAATAAATGTTCAATCATACTTTTCTGCTATTTTCCCTTAATCATTTTCTACCAGCTCTGTTCTCTCTTGCACTGTGACTGATTCCCACTAAGGCTACCAACTGCTGTTCGCCTGGAGACCCATTAAATTCCGCAGACAACCAAGAGAGCTTCAGAAGCCAAAGGTGAACAAGAAATCATTCTCAGACTCAGTGACTTAGCATGAATGTCTGCCTCTTCTTCCGAACAAAACCTGAAGCGGTGTAAGAGAAGAGTCTGTCACCTTGAAAATCGAGTGGAAGAGACGAGTAAAACCAAAGGGGGTTCGTCTACAGGTAATGCATGACATTTCCTGAACACCAACTGTGAACGAAGAGCTATTTTAGGTCCTGGGGGGACAGTGAGGAATGAAACAGACAAGACCTCCATTTCCACTGAGCTTAAAAACTAGCTGGAGAAACAGGGAGTAAACAAACATATCAGAAGGTAATAAGGGCTACAAAGAACATATAACAGACCCAAGGGATAAGACAGACCAGTTAAATAGGATGGACAGGAAAAGCCCAGCAGAGCAAAAATCTAGAACAAATCCTTAAGGTCATGAAAAGATGTGGAGGAACCTGAAATGCAGGTTACTAAGTGAAAGAAGGTAATCTGTATAATTCCAGCTATAGGACATTCTGGAAAAGGCAAAACTCCAGTGGAGATAGTAAAAAGATCAGTGGTTTCCAGGGGTTGGGAAGAGGAAGGGATGAACAGGCAGAGTACAGAGGAGTTTAACACAGTGAAACTGTTCTCTACAATACTTCATGATGGTAGATACATGTCATTATACAGTTGTCAGAAGTCATAAAATGCACAACACTAAGAGCGAACCCCGAAGTAAACTACAGGCTCTGGGTGATAATGACAGGTCAGTGTAGGAGCACCACTGTAACAAAGGCATCACTCTGGTGTGGGACGTCTGTCGTGGAAAGGGCTGTGCGTGTGGTGGGGTAGGGGGCAGGAGATCTAGGAGAACTCTCTGTACTTTCTGTTCAATTTTGCTGTGAATCCAAATTGCTCTAAAAAATAAAGTCTTTTTAAAAAAATCCTTAAGGGAAGAGAGTGTGGTGTGTAGAAGAACTGAAAGAAGTTCAGCTTTGCTGGAGTCTAGTGAACAAGGCAGAGAAGAATGACATCAGGATGAGCCAAGGAGATCATGGTTAGAAGTCTGAGTTTCACCCTAAAAGCACCAGGAGCCACTGTCTAGTTTTAGGCAGGGCCTGTTTTAGTGTGTTTTACATTTCTGAAATGTCATTCTGGCTACCGTGTGGAAAATGGATTCCAGAGAGGCAATGGACAGAGGCTGATGATGGTGGTCTAACTGACGGTGGAGAAACGGGCGGGTTTGAAAGTGCATTTGAAAGAGGAGCTGACAGGATTGGTGATGAAGACAATGGATATGGGGCGTGAGGGAGAAAAGAGAAATCAGAGATGATTTCTCAGTGGGAGGAGACAGCTCTTCCTGAGATGGGGAAGATCCCCGGGGAACTACCTATGAGGACCACACAAGGTGCCACATGCCATGTGACAGACCAACGGAAGCCATGGGAGCGTCTGTGTCCACCAAAGACACACGTGCCTTCACGTGAAAAGCAAATGGATGTGTGTGCCAGTCACAGACACACATACGTTCACCGGTCCAGGGAGATATATGTGAATGTATATAAAGGTTAGTAAATGGTCTCTGCAACTTAAAGCAAATGTAAAATCATTTCAGGAATCTTTCAAGGACTAAAGAGAAAGATTATCAGTATTTCCATTAACTTGTAAGGAAGCTGAAAGCAAATAACACAAAGGGTCTCGCTGATGATCACACAGCCACTGGCCAGCAGAGCTGACACTAGGAGCCAGGTTTCCGGGGAGATCACACCAGACATACATCACACACGCCTGTGTATCCTCCGGAACATGAGGACACACGTGCTGGATGAGGGCGGGGTACCGCTGCCCTGCCTGCACCTCAGCCTGTGAGATGTTATTCAAATAATCTAGAAAATGTGGCTGACAAGACTAAAAAAATGTCCATAACACGGGAGCAAACCTGACACAGAGCAAATCAAACACTAAAGTGGAACGCGCCACAGACTTTTAAATGAACACCTCAACGACAAACACCGCGGTCTCCTGTGCACAAGCTCTTAAGTAGCCCTCGTCAGGGTTACACAGATGGAGCTTCCTCAAAAGACGGAGCACGAGCCCATGACTCACTGGCATAACCTTATCTCCTCATACGCTTCATCTGGAATTCCTCTTCTATTCCTCAGGTTTCTAAAAGCGCACCAATAGCCTGAATAAATTTTAGGAAAAGGGAAAAAAATGCTAGAAGCCAAAGAACTGACAGGTCTGGTTTTTGTACCATTGCCTCAAAGAGTAAAATTCCATCAGGTGAAATTACCACTAAAGTAAGTCAGACCATATTTAAAAAAGACAAACACTGGGGACAGGACTGGTAGGCCAAAACATGCTATTTAGTCTACATACTACCTATACAAGTGTTGTTTTTTTTTTTTTTTTTTTAAATACAAGCTTCATTCTGTCAGTCTCTCCCACAGAAACAGTGAGGACTCCCACCTCACAACATTTAGAAGTCTGAAAGGGAAACAGTGAGGGGGTGTCTGCCTCTGTGTTTGTCCCTGTGAGTCATACACTCTCTGTTCTTACTGAATGTGGGTTGTTTGTTTTCTTGTTGATTTGCAGACTTCCTCTCTGCTGCTTTTCTCTACTAATGTTTTTCCAAAGGACCCCTCCAGAGCAAGAACAGCCCACTAATGGACAACATGGCCACAGTCAGTGGTACTCACAATAACTAGACTGAGAATACCCGAAGAAGGGGGTTCAGAAAAAGAGTTTAAAATGTTTGGTCAGATAACCCCATCCTCCAACCTGGAGGTTGAGAAAATCATGTTCCAGGGCTAAAATCATGTATAAAGATGGGAACCACTATCTTCGGCCAGTGATTTTCTTACCAAGTGCTTTCATGAACCCACACTAGGGATATGCTCTCAGTACACAGAGAAGGACAGTTGACACTTGCCCGGTTGTAAAAGAAACACTCAGAGGGCTCACTCTGAAACTCCCCATAGGCTCTCCCCAAGCTTCCATTCACATCAAGATACCCCACCCAGACCTTCCCCATTCCTGTCCTTTCCGCTTTATGGAATGCTTTTTACTGTAGGACACCCCATTCTCCCTTATCATTCGATTTTTTTTTTCCTTTTTGGGTAGGATGGTGATTAAGATTTGCAACGAGAGTTCAGGAAAGACGGATGGCAAGAGTCAAGGCAAAATGGAGCTAATTCATATGAACCTGACTCACAGAGCCTGTTCCTAGGCAGGGCCTAAGCTGGTGATCAAGATGGAGGCCTGGGGAGTGCAGACAAATACATCAGGAGCAGTGACTGGGAAAAAGCAGTGGATTGGAAACCAAGGAGGCATGCAAGGTGGTAGCCACTGTAAGACACTTTAGAGACAACTCCAGGATCCAGGAGCAGAGGCTGCAACGATGCCAGTGATACCTGTTACAGGAAATGGTAAGGAATCAAGCAGGCAAAAATCAGGTAAATAATGATACTCTTTCCCCTTTGTAGTCAAAACCACCTCATTCCACCTCATTCCGTTTATTTTTCTACAGTCTTCCTTCCTTCATGGCCTGAGCTCAATGTTAAAGGTCCTATCGTCCTCATATAACACCTGAAACCCTGGCCTGCCAATTATCATAGTGAGGATCCTATGAAGACTGGTGCACAAGCACACATTGTAACTTTCCTTGCAAAGCACCTTTCACTTCTATTGTGTCATTTAATTCCCACAACACTATGTGATATAAGCACTTAAATAAATAAATCGAGGCCCAAAGAGACTCACCTTGCACAAGAGTAAGACCCTTCATTCAAACTCAGATCTTTTTTTTTTAAGGTTTTATTTGTTTATTTGAGAGAGAGAGAGAGAGAGAGGAAGAGAGAGGGTGTGTGCATGTGTGTAGGAAAGAGCAAGGGGGTACAGAGAAAAGATCTGAAGCAGACTCTGTACCAAGTGTGGAGCCGCCATGAGGCTCAATCCCACCACCACGAGATCATGATGTGAGCCGAAACCAAGAGTCAGATACTTAACTGACTGAGCCCCCCAGGTGCCCTAAACCCAATCTTGTGACTTGAGATCCTGTGCTTCTAGAATATGCTGTTAGTGTATTTCTTGTTCTCTAAAACGATGTGCTATAAATTACATTAGTGTAGATGTCACAAATTTAGAACTGGTGAGGCAATAAAATAGCATCATTTGATACCCCACTTACTTGGGAATCTAGGATGTGCTACAGTAAGAGCTGTGCCTAAAATATAGGTACAAGATGTTGGACGGGGCAGCTGTCCTGCACCCTGAAGGCGCAAAAAAAGAAAGTCTGCCCTAGTTTAGTCGATCTGAGCCAATATCACTAACTTAGCACCAACATTCAATTTGAAAAAAAAAAAAAGTGGGGTCGTCAGGGTGGCACAGTCTGTTAAGCATCAGCTCTGCTCGTGATCATCTCAAGGTCGTGAGATTAACCCCCACTTCCAGCTCTACACTGGGCGTGAAACCTGCTGAAGATTCTCTCTCTCCCTCTTCCTTCCCCGCACCCCCTGCTTGCATTCACTCTCTCTTTAAAAAAAAAAGTTCTAACTACAAATGATAGAAGTCTGTGCTCAAGGGTAATCAATGTTTTTTGTTTCTTTTTTAAATTTCAAAAAATATATATATATAAAAGGTATGATCTTAAAGTAATAGCACCGAGTCTATAAACTGAAAGAGAAAACAACCACCCTCACACGACTTTGTCAAGTACCTTTATTATGTCTCATTTTATCCCGTAGTTCAAATTTTCTCTTAATTCATATCTGGTTCTCCTTAACAATTATAGCATAAAGCTGGTTTTCAAATATTTGTTGAGTGGAGGGATGGAGGGGCACATAAATGAAAGAATTCACGTGTCCATCAAGCTACACTCCATGTCAGGCGAAGGGTGAAACACCACTTGAGTCAGACACAGCAGACCAAAGCTGGGCTTTGCAATCACGTAGATCCAGACTCAAATCCTGCTGTGAGGAATTCACTCAACTCCTAATTCTAGGCTTCCTTGTGAGCAAGATGGGGAGAGCCCTGAGTACCACGCAGAACTGGTGTGCAAGTTAAAGTCACAGATTCGGCCACTGTCTAGGCGGCAGAAGTTCCTGTACCTTAGGAATCCTCTCCTCTCTCTCTATCCCACACTTAGCCTGACCCCCTGCTCACCAGTTCCTAACAGTGCTTCTATACAGAAAACCCTCTTAAAAGCTAATGGCTAAATGTCAACTGTCATTATTTACAATGATGGTCAACTTCCCTTCCATGAACATCAAACTTTTCTATTCATGGTCTATAGATAAGCTGTGCATAGTCAGTATTCAACAAATTTTGATGCCTTTTGAGTAAATGTTCCAGAAATGTGCACCTCACCTTTTATACACCAATACTCTATATTTGAAAGCTTTCTAAAATGTATTATGCACTTAACCACTTTGGTAAAAGAGCAGCTTGAAAGAACTTTAACCTTTTTTTGACTCAGGGCTTAAGACATAGCACTGGCATGAAAAATTTTAATTTTTTTAGAGGCTTTTTTTAAGTCTGTGGATTTTCTCATATTAAATATTCTCGGATTCCTACACAGTGATCATTCCTTTCATTTCTTCCTGTGGTCAGCACCTTCATCTCCTGGAAGGCATGACACACTATGGAATTTACAGAACAAAGTCCCTGTCATCTTCAAAGTGTTCACCAAGAATCATTCTCAGATCTTTCTCATCTGTGGCCTTAAGAACACATGTTTGGGGAGTTTCCAGGAAGGCCTACATATTTCCTGGTCTAAGATGGACTGGTCTGTTCCTAATGTCTTTACATTTTATCCCTCTACATTTAAGGTACTCAACAAATAGTTATAAAATGAATTAACAGCATTTACGCAGCATTTGTAATTACTATTTTCTATATGAGACTTTGTTCTAATCCACATCTAGTTTCCTTACTCATCTGAGGCCGTGTTTTTTTTTTTTTAAAGATTTTATTTATTTATTTATTTGAGAGAGCACACACATAAGATAGAGCATGAGAACCACAGTTCCCACTAAGCAAGGAGTCTGACATGGGGCTCGATCCCAGGACCCTGAGATCATGATCAGAGGTAAAGGTGGTCATCCACCAATTGAGCCACTCAGGCACCCCTGGGACTGTACGTTTTATCTGCAAATAAGACAATTTGGTAAAATCATCCCTAAGGTTTTTTCCAACATTAATCTCCCACGATTCTAACCCTCAAGGCACATATATATGTTCTATGAGATAAAACTGCTGGAAATCTGACCACCAGATAAGTGAAGCCTTAGAGGACATGGTGAATAAACAATCCATCCTTTGCCCTGTAATCGAGAAACCCTAGCAAGAAGGCACTTATCCTTATATCATGGCAGCAAATATTGGAAGAATGAACTCTCTTACTCATTTCTCCCACCATTAATATCTTATATAGGAGTAGAAATATTGAACTTGGGAGTGTAAACATATTGATTTGTGTATGTGTGTGTCAAATGTTCATAGGTGAAAAACCTAGTATTTCTCGAAAGAAGTCAACTGCAACCAGGCAAATAAAACTTTAACAGAAATTTTTTTTCAAATTACTATATCTAGGGCTTCCACTGACCCTTTGTTCCAAGCTATTTCTTCAAATATCACTTCGTTCATATACTAACTTATCAGCTACATTTGTTTCAATAATACTACAGTTTCACTATATGCACAGAAATTCAATTCAACTTCTGTAAACTACAGTTTAACTTTCCCTGTTAAAACCAAAATCTCCAGAGGCACCTGGGTGGCTCAGTGGGTTAGAGCCTTTGCCTTCGGCTCAGGTCATGATCCCAGGGTCCTGGGATAGAGCCTCACATCGGGCTCTCTACTCAGCAGGGAGCCTGCTCCCCCCCCCACCTACTTGTGATCTCTGTCTGTCAAATAAATAAAATCTTAAACTGCCCCCCCCCGCAAAATCCCCGAATTAAAGGAGTTCATGGGTTTTACCCAGAAAGGAAGTAGATGCAAAAGTCAAACGTTTATCCACAAGCACACTTGGGAAGGCATTGGGAGTATGACTTTTCCCCTGGAGGTCCAAGGCACAGAAGCCATGGACAGCTTTCTCTTTCAGACAGGATGGTGTTCCTTCAATTCAATCTTACATGAATTCAAGGTATACTTTCCTCAAGCACTGCACCAAATTCTCAAGACAGTACAAAAAATGAATAAAATATATCATCTCTGCCTCAGAGGAGATGCAGTGAAGCCAAACACATAAAAGAAGCAACACTACAAAAGGACTGCCTAGGACAGAATCCCAACTTTTCCATAATTAGTTGTGAAACTTGGACAAGTGACTTTACCTTTCTGATGCAGTGTCTTTATCTACACAAGGGTGATGACAACAGGACTCACCTCACAGCGTTGGAGTGAGGATGACATCAGTCATTATGCCTAAGGCATTAAGAACAGCTCCCGGCACAAAGGAAGCACTCATGGTTTCTATCATCATCGTGACGGTCATCCGTGTCATCATTATAAGCATATATTTCATGAGCGAAAATTTTTCATTTTGTTATTTAATAAAATTGAAGCTACAACAACCTACAGGAAATGCGGGCGGGGCGGGGGAACAAACCTTATTTTTCCAACAAGCTGCTTCATCTACCCTGACAAATCCTAACTACACCTACTTCTCAGAGAGATGCAAAGATGGCAGTGAGTAAGGGTGTGGAGAGAATCAAGAAACAAACATGACAAAGAGGAGAAAAAAGCACAGAGAAAGAAAGGGTGCAGATGGAAGGGCATTTCTGAGTTCTTTAAAGATTTATTTTTATTTACGGGGGGGTGGCACAGGAGAGAGGGGCAGAGGGAGAGAGTATGAAGCAGACTTGGTGGGGACCCCTACATGGGGCTCAATTCTACAACCTTGAGATCACAAACTGAGCTGCTCAACTGACTCTACCACCCAGGCACCCCACGTTTCTGAGTTCTTTAAAGCCACCAGACAGGCAGGAGTTGAATCAGAGAGAAAGAGAGAGAGAGAGAGAGAGAAGGGGACTTTTGCTCAGCCCTGTTAGGACTCTTCCCCTTCACTGCTCTGAAAATCCTTCTTCAAACACTGAAGTACCTTGTTTAGCTTTTCCTTCCCATTTCCGTGCATTTCTTTCCACTGTTTATGTTTTGTTTCACAAAAATATTGGATGTATGAAGGACTTTAGAAGTCACTTAATCCAATTCTCTTGATTTTATACACAAGAAAAACTGAGGGCCAATGAGACAAAGTCATTGCCCCTGGTGGTTCAACTCTAAAATGGTGCTCCCTGCGCCCCAGACCTGGGTTATCTCCCTTAGGACAACAAAAGGAGTACGTTTACCAAAAAGCAGTCTTGCTGGCCCTGTTCCATTTGGCAGATACACAAATTTTTATCTTGGGAAGAAAATCTTGAGAAATATTTTTAAATGAATTAACAAGAATCACACTGTTTTTAATTCAATAGACATGTTTTATTATTAACTTCATTGCCTGCTAAGCCTGAAATTAGGTTTTTCTATGCTTGGGCAGGTCCTGTCTAACCAATAACAGGACAATCAGATTTCAATTAAACAGATATTCCCACTTGGGCCATACACATAAACACACACACACACACACATATAATCAAGAGGCACTTAATCAAAACAAAGTTTGAGCCCATTTTTGTCATTCTCCTGGCCTAGGTTTAGGAAAAGAAGATATCAAACATTTTAAGATAAGGCTCTCCTAATACAGAAATTTCAAATCATTTATTTTCCAAAAGAGGACCAAGTTTCTTGCTATTGCTCTATATTCTATTTCTAGTCCAACAACAGAAGGCAGCCTAACCACAGCCTTCAGCACACTCCCACATCTGGCTTCCGAATGTCTTCAGTCTGGTTTGCCCAAGCCAGGTCAATAGTCTCCTACGTAATCAATTTCCTCACTCCCAGCTTTCAACTCCACACTGGAAGACCAAAGCTCTAAAACCAGAGACTTTCAATACCCTTTAATAACGTATTTAAAAATAGACGCAACATCTATCTTCCTCTTGTTTATCTCAGATCTTCAAGACAAACACTTTGAAACCAGGAAAAAAAAATCTTAAAAAGACCCTTCTCTTTCCTCTCTATCTGAGTAGCATCTTCTGTCTCATTTGCTTCACTGCGTGGGGTTTCAAAGGTATGATCTCACTGTGATTAAGGGAAAGATTCAGGCATTCTTCTCACAGCTGTTTAGACTCCAGGACCATCTGAATCTGGGCCACTAAAAATAACTCAGCCCTGCTGTCTAAATAGGTGTTTACCTTTAGCAGCCTTAGACATATATACCACTGATGTATTCACACTGTGTTTGGTGAGTATTATTTACACGAATCTATGCTCCACTACTACTATGCGCTTTGTTTTTCTTTTCTCTTCTCCTTTCACAGTAGATAGAGGCTGGACACCGGCGCTGGCGGCAGCTCTGGCTGCCATTCTCACTCATATGACATTCGACAATAGGAAAAACAGAAGCCAACATTACAAAAACAAATCGCACACATCAAACGCTCAGCTCCAGAAGAACGGAACCAAGATTTGAAAGTTACCGAGGAAGGAAAAGAAAAAGTTGTCTCACCCTCCCACCCTGGATGCCAACTAACAGTGGCCGCTCAGTCTCTCCAGATGCCTCGCAAAGAAAGAAACCCTCAAATGTAACAGGAGCGGAGATCCTGCGGGAGCCAATTAGATTTAAGCTGCTTTCAAAATTCTGTAAAAAAAAAAAAAGAAAAAAGAAACTTGGCACTTGAAATGACATTTCATGTGTGCTGCTTAGGACCTGTGGAATACTACTCATATAATGACTAGTTGTCACACTTATAAAATAAACCTTGGGTTTTTAATATCATGGAATAAAGTCATTAGCTGGAGAAACAAACCTAGCTTCAGAGGAAGAATGTGGCACATCAAATCTAATAGGTACCTCATCCTTCATTTTTGGAATTACCAGGCGAAACATGACAAATTAGGCCAAGGTCAATGGCAGATAACTGCGGAGAAACTCCTCCAATAGCTGGCTGTGTACTCCTCTGAGGTTCCTGCAATTGTCTGGCAAGGCTAGGGTGGGGAAGACCTGTCAGAGAGGAGGGATTTTCAGATTCCATGCCCTGCCTGCAATGCAAGCTCAATGGCCTTTTGATAACCTGTAGCAGGAGAGGATGGGGCCAAGGAAGAGGAGGAGCTCTCAGAAAAATGGCAAGTGTCTCCGCAGTTGCAGATTAGCTGGAGAGACTGAACCATCACTGTTAATAGGCGGGCAGGGTAGGAAAATGCAGCAATTTTTTTTTCCTTCCTTAGACATTTTCAAGTCTTCGTTCAGTTCTTCTCAGGGTTAAGCATTTAATTTTTGCAATTGTTTTTGTACAACTGGGTTCTGTTTGGTTGGGTTTCAGCTGTTGGTGGGAACAGAGAACCTGGTGTCCCTTGACTCCTGGATCTCTCCAGAGCTCACTACACTAATTTGATGGCTATTTGTGAATCAATTAGATGCATAACAGATGTGTCGAAGACAACAGAAGCAGGCAAAAAGATAGTAATACTTAAAACAGCCAATTTCAGATGGGGTTCTGGGATGGTTTCTCTTTATTCAAGGAAGAAGTAGCCACAGATCCATTTCCAAAGATTATGTAAAAGCAGACTCTAAACTTGAGGCCCTCATTGACTCCTTTACTGCCTTAATGTAACATCAAAGTAACTGGATCCAAGAAGCCCATAAAGAAGTAAAGGAAAACAGATCCTCTTGAAAAACATTCCAGGGTTCCTGGGCAAGGATACACTTCTGTTCTATGAGGTGGTGGAATGTTTCAGGTGCATCACTTCAATCCTCCTCCTTCTAGAAAGGATGCTAATTTTATTGTCTCTAGTGACAAATATGGATGAGGCACCTAGTCTGTGTCAAGCACTGAACCATATGTCAGGAAGGACAGTAGGAGAAAAGAACACATATTCAGCCTCCACAGGGACTGCTCTAAGCTAATGAAGATGTATATGTCTCTTGGAGATCAGCCTTAGCAACTGGATACGTCTTCTCAGGGAAGCAAAAATGAAAATAAACTACCTCAAACTAAACAGCTTTTTTGTACAGAGAAGGGAAACATCAACAAAACAAAAAGACAACCTACTGGATGGTAGAAGATACCTGCACTTGATAAATTCAATAAGGGGATAATATCCAAAATATGTAAGGAACTCATATAACTCAACACCAAAAAAACAAAACAAAACAAAAAACAAATAATCCAATTAAAAACTAGGCAGGGACCTGAGTAGACATTTTTCCAAATAAGACCTGCAGATGGCCACAAGGCACTTGAAAAGATGCTGAACATCACTAATCATTAGGGTCATGCAAGTCAAAACCATAATAGCACCTCATACCGGTAAGAACAGCTAATATCAAAAAGATAAGAACAAATGGTGAGGATGTGGAGAAAAGGGGCCACTCGTGCACTGTTGGTAAGATGTAAATTGATACAGCCACTACAGAGAGCAGTATGAACATTCCAAAAAATTTTAAAATAGAACTACCTTATGATCCAGAAATGCCACTTCTATTTAATCAAAGAAAACAAAAACACTATTTAAAAATATATATGGACCCCAGTGTTTACTGCAGCATTATTTACAGTAGCCAAGGTACGAAAGCAACCTAAGGATCCACTGACAGATGAATGGATAAGACAGATATGTTATATATACACAGTGGAATACTGACCACAATAAAGAGTTAAATCCTACCATACATGACAACATGAATGGACCTAGAGCCTACTATGTACATAAATCAGACAGAAAAAGACTACCATATGATTTCACTTATATATGGAATCTAAACAAATAAAAATAAAAAATAAACAAAACAAAAACCCCAGAGAACAGAAACAGACCCATAAATACAGAGAACAAACTGGCGGTTGCCAGAAAGGAAGGGGTTGGGGGAATGGGCAAAGTAGGTGAAGAGGATTAAGAGGTACAAACTTCGGTTACAAAGTAGGTAAGTCATGGGATGAAGAGTACAACACAGGAATATAGTCAATAATATTGTAATAAGATTGTATGATGACAGAAGGTGACTATACTTATGGTGTTGAATGCTGGGTAATGGATAGAACTGCTGAGCCACTGTGCTGTATGCACATCTAAGGCTAATGTAACACTGCATGTCAACTTAATTCAAATAAGTGCTTCAAATAAAAAAGTGTATATGTCTCTTGTGTCTGTGCAAGGGACAACTCACCTTTCAAAACTGATGTGTTTCAAGTTCTACCTTAAATATAACCTATTCCATGAAATTGTTCTGAGGTCCTCAACAGAAATAATAACTCCCTTCCTTGAGCTCCTCTGTCTTTTGCTATTTTGTATTTTAACTGTTTATATAACTATCTTGTGACCCCCTTAAGTTCTTTTAACAAATTATTTTAATGACTGCAAAAAACAAAGTACGTCAGTAAATGTCAAATTCTTTTTTTTTTTTTAAGATTTTATTTATTTATTTGACAGAGAGAGATCACAAGTAGGCAGAGAGGCAGGCAGAGAGAGAGAGAGAGGGAAGCAGGCTCCTTGTTGAGCGGAAAGCCCAAGGTGGGACTCGATTCCAGGACCCTGAGATCATGACCTGAGCCGAAGGCAGCGGCTTAACCCACTGAGCTACCCAGGAGCCCCAAATGTCAAGTTCTTGAATGTATGATAAAGATGTGTGTCTTTAGTTACTGAAGACAGCAGAGAATCCACCCAGCTGTACCCAGTAGGACACTAGAGTTGAAAAGAAGAGCCTATCTACATTAAGGAAGAAAATAAGAAAGCCTAATGTCCTAGGATGTCTCTTAACACAGACATTTAAAATGTGGCAGGTTCTGATGACCCTCTGAGCAGCCATGAGGGGCAAATCAAAGTCCAAAGATGGGATCATCAATCCCATGACAGTGCTCCTACTCCACACCAGTGGCTGGGGAATAATAGTATCTTTGTTTTTGAGGCCCTGGAACTCCTCTGAGAACCATCACCCTGCAGAGAACAGGTAATCTTCAGAAACAATTGAATTCCCCTGTTTGCATTTACCACACTGAATGATGCGACCTCTTCAGAGAGAAGGAAGGATTAGGAACTTAATTAAACCAATGCTCTGTTATGCACAACAGCTATAGTCAATCACAGACATAGCCAGCTTTGTCTTTCTATGGACTTTTTGGAACAGTATTTTCCCTAATTACAAAATGGGAACACATACATTGTATCAGCCAAGTCCAAACATTTCATGATCATAACTAAATAGTATCAATACAAATGTTTGAGCTGTGGAATGGTTTTCGAAGAAAGAGCATTTAGAAAGTCTCTTCTGAGCAGACAGTCTTTAGAAATTACTGTTCCTTAAGCACTTAACTTTCTTTTTGGCCCCCTTGTGTAAATCATGCTGCTGTTCCTCAATTTTCCAGGATCCTCAAGGTCATTCTCTACAGTGTTTGCTTTAAATGCAACTTAGTGCCAAGATTCTGCCTCAGCTTCCGGATTCACTTGGATGACCCTTTCCCACACAGAGTCTCTTCTTACTTCCCTACATCCAGATCTAGTTGATCTGCATTTTCTGCAAAAAGTTTCACTTCGCACTAACTGCAATCTGCCTTTGCATAGTTTCTTTCCATCCCCCTGGGTAGGTCCCTGCCAGGAAGGCAGAGAGTTGGAGCTCTTTGATGCTAATGAGGCCTCCGTGCAGGACTCCAAGCTAATGGTGAAGAGCCCAGTATGGGACTTCCCTAGGGAGCCCAGGTGAATGCAAGTGTAAGGGCACAGCTGAGAGTCATTTGAGCACCTTGCTGTTAGCCTAAAACAGGTATTCCAACATCTGAGCAGTGACCTGTAAATGGCTTACATAATGAAGAAATGAGTCAGTGTACTTGGCAATTCAGACCTGAACTACATAAGGTATTCATTCAAAAGGAAACCTGAGAACGGTTAAATGGCGACAGATTTTTTTTTTCTTTGAGGTGCTGGTGATAGAATAAGGGTTCATAAATTATGGACATCTGAATTCTGCTGTATTCTGTTGTTGTGAACTTTTAGAGGAGTGTGAGGTCCACATTGTGCCCAGTTAGTCTTGCCTCCTGGGCATGATGAGGAATGAGAGCACCATGGCCTGCTGAGAGCCATACCCATTATTATCAGATTAGCCCACCTCTGGAACTGAAGAAACTTGCCGCAATCTTTTAGAAGACTGGGGGGTGCCGGAGGGGGGTTGGGGGGGGTGGAGATCATCACATGGTTTTATACACGGAGGAATCTCCGAAAATAAGCCAAGTCTCAGCCAATCCACACCAACTAAGGAGTCAAAGTCACATATGAGAACCTAGGGAAATCTTTCAGCAGGCTCTTGCCACTGTCATGGTTGGAATGACAAAGGAAAAGTGCCTGATACTCTAAACAGAGAAGGAACATAGGCAAGTCTTACCCTTGGGGACCTAATGATAAACCGTTAAGGAGCTCTTAGGATATAATACCAGGAATGTATTTGCATTATCTCATTTAATCCTCATAATGATTGTGTGAGTTAGATGGTAACATTAATACTCTCATTTTTTAAAAAGATTTTATTTATTAGAGAGAAAGAGAGGGAGAAAATGAGCAGGGGGGAAGGACAGTGAGAGAAGCAGACTCTCTGTTGAGCAAGGAGACCAATGCCAAGACCCTGAGATCATGACCTGAACTGAAGGCAGATGCTTAATCAGACCCAGCCAGGTGCCCAATATTCTCATTTTGAAGATAGGGAAACTGAGGCTTAGTATGCTTAACTAAGTAAATCATCCAAGTCTCCCCAGTTAATAAGTGGCACAGATGGGATGTGAATCCATGTTATCAATTACTAACACTAGCAGTAGCCAGGGAGTTTTTCTGTCACAATTCTGCGAGCAGAAAAAAAAATAAGAATTTTTCCACAACAGTAACCACAGGACTCCAACAAGAAAAGAAAAAAAAAAAAATCTGAGGAAAACACAGAATTTCTGCAACTACACTGTCAGTTCATTTCTCCATTATCTGACTTCATGAGGCAAAGGGAGATTCTGAAGTTGAAGCATACAAATGTTTGCCCACAAAGACAGGTTGTTTTTTTTTTTTAAGATTTTATTTATTTATTTGACAGGCAGAGATCACAAGTAGCTGGGGAGGGAGGCAGAGAGAGAGAGGGGAAAGCAGGCTCCCCACTGAGCAGAGAGCCTGATGCGGGGCTTGATCCCAGGACCCTGGGGTCATGACCTGAGCCGAAGGCAGAGGCTTTAATCCACTGAGCCACCCAGGTGCCCCAGGTTTGTTCTTAGTAAACCGAGTCATCTGTTAAAGTTTCCCATGTAGACTAAAACCTCACTCATATGGTATCACTCTTATTCAAGTATGGTTTGTTCCCATTTGGCTATTTCAAGAGGTCAACGCCCAGGAACCAAGTTTTTCCTACTGTGTCTTCTCCTTGGGGAGGCTGGGGAGAAGGGGTGACATCATGGGAGCAATCTCTGTGTTCTCTGCTATGACTCAACTGAATATGTCAGATCAGTGTCACTGCTAGTCCCCCAGTGATGCATGAATTATTCCATCTGCTAAGCAAATTCTCATGGAAAACAGTACATTCTCTCCATCCCAGCCCTGAAGAAAAGGGGAGAAAGGCAGCAATAAGAAACTACTCGAGCAAAACTACACAAGAGAAGTGAGTGTCACCCATTCCCTTCACGCCTCACACACACAAAGGACTCAAACAACATTTCCATTTCATACCGTCAGAAACAGGTAAAAACGGAATGTACTTCCTCCTC
The DNA here is from genome assembly GCF_020171115.1 of Neogale vison. Taxonomy (NCBI): domain Eukaryota; kingdom Metazoa; phylum Chordata; class Mammalia; order Carnivora; family Mustelidae; genus Neogale; species Neogale vison. The sequence continues at coordinate 112,179,803 of NC_058095.1, read as the reverse complement.
TGTACTCTCATACTACTGTGTACAAATTGCTAAATTATAGTGCTCACCATATTGTCCTGTAATTATATTTTAAGTGTCTGCCTTCCCACTAATGTAATAGCTCCCCTTTCCCCTTAATATCTGTATCCAATGCATCTGGTATCAGGCTGAACAAAAATTTGTTAAACAAACAAATGAAAGATTGAACAATGAATGAATGACAACTTGTTCAAAGGCTCTGTTTAACTAGGGCAAAAAGTAATGTTCTCTTCTCCTTACTCTTTATGACTAAAGATGGTTGACACTGCCACGATTAGACTGGGGGGTGGATCATGCCTGTTTATAGTATTAGGTTTCTAGAATGTTTTGGCACTTACTGAGTGTGGTGTGTGTGTGTGTGTATGCACGCATGCATGTGCTGTAGGCTCTTCTGCTCCTATATTCTATAGAATTCATCTCTCTAACCTTAATACATACCAAGCATACCTATCTCATAACCTGCTCCCTTAATCACTGGTTTTCACTGATTCTAACTAATTGAATTAGTATCTTTACTCAAAAAAAAAAAAAGCATTTTTATTGTAAGTTCTTAATGTACATTCCTAGAAAGAGAAAAGGGCAGCAAATGTGAGTTGGTATTACTTACGTTGCTGCCTACAACCTGCCAGCCATGTCCCAAGTATGATGGATGCTGGATATTCCACAAGACTCAATACAGACACGGCCCCGCCTTTTGCAGTATTTACAGTTAGTGGGAAGAAGAGAGATAAATAATAAGGTGAGTAAAGAGTAGTAACTGTAATGACAGAGGAAACACAGGGTGTTATGGGAGCATATAGGAAGGAGATCAGACCTCCTTTGGAGATCAGGAAGGGCCTCCTAGACAAAGTACCTTTTATGTTTTGGCTTGGGAAGATAAATGAGACTTAACCAGACAAAACGGGAATGTGGGAATGAGAAGAAGGTCCAGATAAGGGAGAACATAACACAACCAAAACACTGAAAGAAGGTAAGGATGGTGAGGATTTAAGTCAAGAGGCAAGAGTGGGCCTCAGCTATTTTATTCAAAAGACAATGGGAAGCCACTGAAGGATTTTAACCAGTGGTGATAGTTGAATCAGAGATTAAAGAGAGAGACTTGGGTTGAGGTTAAAAACACATAGATTTGGGGGGGAGGAGTCAAGATGGCAGAGGAGTAGCAGACTGAAATGACATCAGGTCGCAGGAGTTCAGTTAGATAGTTATCAAACCATTACGAACACCTACAAACCCAACAGGTGATCGAAGAGAAGAGCAGAAATTCTAGAAACAGAAAACTGACCACTTTCTGAAAGGTAGGACATACGGAGAAGTGAATCTGAAGTGACGGGAAGATAGACCACACTGGGGGAGGGGGGGCTCCGACTCCACAAAATTCGAGTTTCTAAAAGGCTGCTGCACTGAGGGACGTTGCTCCAGAGGCTAAGCGGGGATGGAGCCCTCACGGGGATAGTGTGGTCTCAGGTCCCACAGGGTCACAGAAGAATCTGAGTGTAGCAGAGCTTGCAGGTATTAGAGTGGGGAAGCCGGCTACAGAGACGGAGCCAAGGAAGGAGATTTCAGTTTGGGGTTACCTTAAACTGTGATCCGTGGCACACTCAGGACATTGCTCTTTGAGCAGGGACCCCACAAGTGGCAGGCCTGGGGAGACCCACTGGAAGAGCAGAGCGGGAGGAATCTGCTGGGTGTGCAGAATTCAAATGGCGCTGTATACCAGAGACAGAAACGCTCAGTCACAGGCAAGGTGAGCTCGGAGTGTGGCCAGAGACCAGGGAGACAGGAGTGATTGAGCGCTTTTCTCCAAGGGCGCACTGAGGAGTGGGGCTCCAAGCTCTTGCCTCCTCCAGGCCAGAGACAGGGAGGCTGCAATTTTCATTCCCATCCTCCAGAGCTCTACAGAAAGTGATCAGGGAACAAAAGCTCCCAAGAGCGAACTGGAGCAGAATATTTAGCCTGGCGCCTGACAAGGGCAGTGCAGTTCCACCCTGGGCAAAGACATTTGAGAATCACTGCAACAGGCCCGTCCCCCAGAAGATCAGCAAGAACATCCAGCCAAGACCAAACTCACTGACCAAGGAGAACAGCAGAAATCCAGAGGAGGAGAAAGCAAAGCAGGGAATTCATAGCTTTCTCCCCATGATTCTTTAATCTTGCAAAGTTAATTAAATTTTTTTAATTTTATTTTTTTCTTATTCTTATTTTTTTTAGCTTTTCCTCTTTGCTCTTTTAGCATTTTCTAACTAGATTATTTTAACAGTATCTTTCTAAAAAACGAAAAACTTTTTAAACCTTCATTATTATAGTCATATTTTATCCTTCATTGTACCTCACTTTATTTTTTGTATACATATAGGGTTTTGTTTATTAAAAAATTTGGGAATAGAACTTCTTTTAATAGATCAAAATATACCCTAAATCTAGCACAGGGCTTTGTTGTAGTTGCCAGACTGAGCAAATTCTCTGCACTTTCTTTTTCTTTATGCCACCAACCAACTTATCTTATCAATTCCTTTTTTAGAATTGTTTAAAAATTTTCATCTTTATAGTCATATTCCATCTCTTCATCATGTTTATCCTTATTTTAGTATATATATTTGTTTTTAATTCTTTAAAATTTTGGGAGGTAGTTTATTCTAAGAGACCAAAATACACCCAAAATCAAGTGGGTGGCTCTGTTCTAGTCACCAGTCTAATATATGTATATATACATATATATTTAAATTAAAAAAAAATTTCTTAAACTTCTCTTTACCACCTTTATTCTCCCCCAATTTGGGGTCTCTTCTGATTTGGTTAGCGTATATTTTTCCAGGATCATTGCTACTCTTTTAGTATTTTATTCTCTCATTCATATATTCTTATCTGAATAAAATGAAAAGGCAGAAAAATTCACCAAAAGAAAAAAGAACAAAAGGCAGTACCAAAGGCTAGGGATGTAATCCAAATGGACATTGGTAATATGTCAGATCTAGAGTTCAGAATGGCGATTCTCAAGGTGCTAGCTGAGCTCGAAAAAGGCATGGAGGATATTAGAGAAACCTGTCTGGAGAAATAAAAGCTCTTTGTGGAAAAATAAAAGAACTGAAATCTAACCAAGCTGAAATCAAAAAAGCTATTAATGGGTTGCAATAAAAAAATGGAGGCTCTTAATGCTAGGATAAAGGAGGCAGAAGAGAGAATTGGGATATAGAAGACCAAATGACAGAGAATAAAAAAGTTGAGCAAAAGAGAGACAAACAACTACTGGACCACAGGAGGAGAAATTGAGAGATAAGTGATACTATAAGATGGAACAATATTAGAATAATTGGGATCCCAGAAGAAGAGAGAGGAGGGAAGAAGGCATACTGGTACAAATTATAGAAGAGAATTTCCCTAATATGGCAAAGGGAACAAGCATCAAAATCCAGAAGGCACAGAGATCATCCCCAAAATCAATAAAAATAGGTCCATACCCCATCATCTAATAGTAAAACTTACAAGTCCTAGTGACAAAGAGAAAATCCTGAAAACAGCTCCGGACAAGAGGTCTGTAACATAAAATGGTAGAAATATTAGAATAGCAGCAGACTTATCCACAGAGACATGGCAGGCCAGAAAGAATTGGCATGATATATACAGACACTAAATGAGAAAAACATGCAGCCAATAATACTGTACCCAGCTAGGCTATCATTGAAAATAGAAGGAGAGACAAAAAGCTTCCAGGACAAACAAAAACTAAAAGAATTTGCAAACACCAAACTAGTCCTAGAGGAAATATTGAAAGGGGTCCTCTAAGCAAAGAGAGAGCCTAAAAGTAGTGGACCAGAAAGGACAGAGACAATATACAGTAAACAATCACCTTACAGGTAATACAATGGCACTAAATTCATTCTTATCTCTCAATAGTTACCCTGAATGTAAACGGGCTAAATGCCCCCAGTCAAAAGACACAGCCTATCAGAATGGATAAAAAACAAGACCTGTCTCCTAGGGACGCCTGGGTGGCTCAGCTGGTTAAGCCGTTGACTTTGGCTCAGGTCATGATCTCAACATCCTAGGATCGAGACCCACATCGGGATCCTTGCTCAGTGGGAGCCTGCTTCTCCATCTGCCTCTGCCTGCCATTCTGTCTGCCTGTGGTCACTCTGACAAATAAATAAATAAAATATTTTAAAAATATATAAATAAATAACAAATAAAGACTCGTTGATATGATTTTTGCAAGAGGCTCATTTTAGACCCAAAGATGCCTCCAGATTGAAAGTGAGGGGTTAGAAAACAGTTTACCATGCTAATGGACATCAAAAGGAAGCTGGGGTAGCAGTCCTTATGTCAGATAAATTAGATTTTAAGCCAAAGACTATAATAAAAGATGAGGAAGGACACTATATCATACTCAAAGGGCCTGTCCAACAAGAAGATCTAACAATTTTAAATATATATTCCCTTAACATGGGAGCAGTCAATTACATAAGCCAATTAATAAAAAAAAATAAACAACAAAGAAAAACATCGACAACAATACAATAATAGTAGGGGACTTTAACAGCCCCCCTGCACTGTAATGGACAGATCATCCAAGCAAAAGATCAACAAGGAAATAAAGGCCTTAAATAACACACTTGACCAGATGAACATCACAGAAATATTCAGTACATTCCATTAGAAAGCAACAGAATACACATTCTCCTCTAGTGCACATGGAACATTATCCTGAATAGATCATATCCTGGGTCACAAATCAGCTCTCAACTGGTACCAAAAGATTGGGATCATTCCCTGGATATTTTCAGACCACAATGCTCTAATGCTAGAACTCAATCACAAGAGGAAATTGGGAAAGAACTCAAATATATGGAGGCTAAAGAGCATCATACTAAAGAATGAATAGGTCAACCAGTAAATTAAAGAAGAATTGAAAAAATTCATGGAAACAAATGATAATGAAAACACAATGGTTCAAAATCTGTGGGACATAGCAAAGGCAGTCCTGAGAGGAAAATATATAGTGATACAAGCCTTTCTCAAGAAACAAGAAAGTTCTCAAATACACAACCTAACCCTATACCTAAAGGAGCTAGATAAAGAACAGCAAAGAAAACCTAGAACCAGCAGGAGAAGACAAATAATAAAGATCAGAGCAGAAATCAACAAAATAGAAACAAACAAACAAACAAACAAAAAAATAGTAGAACAAATCAACAAAACTAAGAGCTTGTTCTTTGAAAGACTTAATAAGATTGATAAACCCGTGGTCAGACTTCTCAAAAAGAAAAGAGAAAGGACCCAAATAAATAAAATAATGAATGAAAGATGAGAGATCACAACCAACACCAAAGAAATACAATTATAAGAACATATTATGAGCAACTAGACACCAGGAAATTTGAAAATCTTGAAGAAATGGATGCCACTCCTAGAGATGTATAAACTACCAAAACTGAGCCAGGAAGAAATAAGAAACCTGAACAGACCCATAACCAGTAAGGAGATTGAAGCAGTTCTGAAAAATCTCCCAACAAATGAGAGCCCAGGGCCAGATGGCATCCCAGGGGAATTCTATCAAACATTTAAAGAAGAATTCTTTAAATGTTTCTCCTAAAACTGTTCCAAAAAATAGAAATGGAAGGAAAACTTCCAAACTCATCTTATGAGGCCAGCATTACCTTGATCCCAAAACCAGACAAAGACCCCATCAGAAAAGAGAACTACAGACCAATATCCTTGATGAACACAGATGCGAAAATTCTCACCAAAATACTAGCCAAATAGATCCAACAGTACATTAAAAGGATTATTCACCACAACCAAGTGAGATTTATTCCAGGGCTGCAAGGTTGGTTCAACACCCAAAAGTCTATGTGATATAATACATTAATAAAAGAAAGAACTCTCAATAGATGCTGAAACAAGCATCATAGGATACTCTCAGTGGATGCTGAAAAAGCATTTGACAAAGTACACCATTCTTTCTTGATCAAAACTCTTCAAAGTGTAGGGATAGAGGGTACATTCCTCAATATCATCAAAGCCATCTATGAAAAACCCACAGCAAATATCATTCTCAATGGAGAAAAACTGAGAGTTTTCTGCTAAGGTCAGGAACATAGCAGGGATGTCCATTATCACCACTGCTATTCAACATAGTACTAGAAGTCCTAGCCTTAGCAATCAGACAACAAAAAGAAATTAAAGGCATCCAAATTGGCAAAGAAGAAGTCAAACTATCACTCCTTGCAGATGATATGATACTTTATGTGGAAAACCCAAAAGACTCCACTCCAAAATTGCTAGAACTTGTACAGGAATTCAGGAAAGTGTCAGGATATAAAATCAATGCACAGAAAACAGCTGGATTTCTATACACAAACAGCAAGACAGAAGAAAGAGAAATTAAAGAGTCAATCCCATTTATAATTGCACCCAAAACCATAAGATACCTAGGAATAAACCTAACCAAAGAGGCAAAGAATCTGTCCTCAGAAAACTATAAGGTACTCATGAAAGAAGTTGAAGAAGAGGGCACCTGGGTGGCTCAGTGCTTTAAGCCTCTGCCTTCAACTTTGATCATGATTTCAGGCTCCTGGGATCAAGCCCCGCATCAGGCTTTCTGCTCGGCAGGGAGCCTGCCTCCCCCCCCTCTCTGTCTGCCTCTCTGCCTATTTGTGATCTCTCTCTCTCTCTCTCTCTGTCAAATAAATAAATAATCTTAAAAAAAAAAGAAGAAGAAATTGAGGAAGACACAAAGAAATGGAAAAATGTTCCATGCTCCTGGATTGGAAGAATAAATATTGTGAAAATGTCTATGCTACCTAAAGCAATCTACACATTCAATGCAATTCCTATCAAAATGCCATCCATTTTTCTCAAAGAAATGGAACAAATAATCCTAAAATTTATATGGAACCAAAAAAGACCTCGAATAGCCAAAGGAATCTTGAAAAAGAAAGCCAAAGTGGGTAGCATCACAATTCCGGACTTCAAGCTCTATTACAAACCTGTCATCATCAAGACAGCATGGTACTGGCACAAAAACAGACACATAGATCAATGGAACAGAATAGAGAGCCCAGAAATAGACCCTCAACTAATCTTCGACAAAGCAGGAAAGAATGTCCAATGGAAAAAAGACAGCCTCTTCAATAAATGGTGTTGGGAAAATTGGATAGCCACAAGCAGAAAAATGAAATTGGACCATTTCCTTACACCACACACACAAAAAAAGACTCAAAATGGATGAAGGACCTCAATGTGAGAAAGGAACCCATCAAAATCCTTGAGGAGAACACAGGCAGCAACCTCTTCGACCTCAGCCATAGCAACATCTTCCTAGGAACATCGCCAAAGGCAACAGAAGCAAGGGCAAAAATGAACTATTGGGATTTCATCAAGATCAAAAGCTTTTGCACAGAAAAGGAAACAGTCAACAAAACCAAAGACAACTGAGAGAATGGAAGACAATATTTTTAAACAACATATCAGATAAATGGTTAGTATCTAAAATCTATAAAGAACTTATCAAACTCAACACCCAAAGAACAAATAATCCAGTCCAGAAATGGGCAGAGGACATGAACAGACATTTCTGCAAAGAAGACATCCAGACGGCCAACAGACAAATGAAAAAGTGCTCCACATCAATTGGCCTCAGGGAAATAGAAATCAAAACCACAATGAGATAACACCTCACACCAGTCAGAATGGCTAAAATTAACAAGGCAAGAAACGACAGATGCTGGCAAGGATGCAGTGAAAGGGGAACCCTCCTACACTGTTGGTGGGAATGCAAGCTGGTGCAGCCGCTCTGGAAAACAGCATGGAGGTTCCTCAAAAAGATGAAAATAGAGATACCTTACAACCCAGCAATTGCACTACTGGGTCTTTACCCTAAAGATACAAATGTAGTGATCCGAAGGGGCATGTGCACTCAAATGTTTATAGCAGCAATGTCCACAATAGTCAAACTATGGAAAGAAGCTAGATGTCCATCAACAGATGAATGGATAAAGAAGATGTGGTATATATATATACAACGGAATACTATGCAGCCATCAAAAGAAATGAAATCTTGCCATTTGCAATGACGTGAATGGAACTAGAGGGTATTGTGTTGAGCAAAATAAGTCAATCAGAGAAAGACAATTATCATATAATCTCCCTGATATGAGGAATTTGAGAGGCAGGGTGGGAAGTCATGGGGGGTGTGGAAGGAAAAAATGAAACAAGATGGGATCGGGCGGGAGTCAAACCAAAAGAGACTCTTAATCTCACAAAACAAACGGAGGGTTGCCTTGTGGAGGGGGTAGGGAGAAGGTGGCTGGGTTATGGACATTGGGGAGAGTATGATCTATGGTGAGTGCTGTAAAGTGTGTAAGCCTGACAATTCACAGACCTGTACCTTTGGGGCTAATAATATATTATATGTTAATTTTAAAAAACAAAACAACAAACACGTAGATTTGGGAGGTGTGTTAGTAGAGTAGGCTAAGGGAAATAATAAACGGATCTTCAACATTTCCCATGTAGCAAGATGACTTTGGCTGCCACATGGAGGATGGATCATAAAACTGTGAGACAACATACACAGAAACAGTAGTCCACATGAGGATAGGAATGACAGTGGCAATGTAAAGAAGTAGATGGGTTCAAAAGACTGTTAAGAAGACAGAATTAACAGACTCGGGCAAGTTGACTAGACCAGGGTTGGCAAAATTTTCTGTAAGGGGCAGATGGACAAACTTTAGGCTTTGCCAGTCATATGGCTTTTGCCACAATTACTTAACTTTGGTGTTTTGTTGAGAAAGGGGACACAGAAAATATGTAAGTGAAATAGTGTCACTGCATACCAACATTTATTTATTAAAACAAACAAACAAACAGGCAAATGGGCCAAATTTAGCCTGAGACTGAAATTTGCTGACCCCTTAGACTGAGGGATGAAGCAGTAAGAACAGCCAAAAAGGACTTGGAAGTATGTCAGTTGGCATCTAATTGGCTGGGCTTACCATTTACAGAGAAAGCAATATTAGAAAAGGGATGGGGTCAGGAGAGGGAGGTAGTGGTCAGGTCTTAGACAAGCTGAGTTTAAGATACCTGGAGGACATTACCCATGACATGTCTCGGAAGCACTTAGATGTTTGGATCTCAGTTAGGAAAAGACCTGGGCTCTAGGTAAAGACATAGAGGTCTGGGAGTTTTCTTAGTTAGGGCAGACTAAATATTATTATCAGACCACCAAAAATCAGTAGCTTTAGTTAGAAGTTTCTCCCATGGTGGCACAAGGATCTCAGATGAGGGTGGGAAGACAGTCATTCCAAGATCCAGTCCAACAGCAGCATCCATCCCAATTAGCTAGAGAAGGAAGGTTCAGAGAGGAGCCCCTGGACGGCTTTCCATGGGCCAGCTCTAGAAAGGGCATGTGCTATGTCAACTCACATTCCCCTGGGGAGACCTCACTCATGTGGCCCCCTCCCTACCAGAGAGGCTGGGAAATGCACTAGGGCTGTGTGCGTCTAGGACAAGGGTGGAATGGGTTCTAGTGGGTAGCTATCAGGGTCCACCACAAGAGTCAAAATTATACAAGAGGCCAGGAAGACATGAAAATGAATAAAAGGGACTCAGATCCCTGTGAAGAGTGAGGACAAGTTCAGAGCTCTGAAGAGTACAAATGTCAGAAGATGACTTGAGGAGGAAGAAGAGCCAACAAAATAGGAGAATGACAAAATAAGAATTAAACTGGAAGATTGTGTTAGATATTTAATGAACATAGGTAGAAAAGTGCAAATTTAATTATTGAGTATTGATCCCATCTCTTACAAGCTGACACTTACCTGGTACCACTGATACTATGAAAAAAATCATATGAAATAGAAGCCAAATTGCATTTAAGAGAAAAATGACAAAATCAACTCCTCAAAAGAGCCAGATTTTCATTACCATTCAGATGGACTGCTTTAGGGCTATGCATTGCAATATTCTTTTTTTTTTTTTTTCATTCAATTCTGTGTCTGTAAATCAGCCTATATAAGTGAAATATATATTCTGCATCAAAATTTTTTGAGATCTTATACACACATGAACATATTAATAAAAATATGAATATATAGCTGCATATACATAAACACTTGGCACTCACGGGATTTGTTACCACAACGCATTTCTGTTTTGCTTCCATTTTTCGCAATTCTCCATGCTCTCTGCTTTGCTCAAGGCTTCTCCTCCAACTCCCATCCCACCTGTTTGTGTGGCTGTTCCTGGCTCCCGATGAGAAGACCAAGAAAACAGTTGGAGTCTACCCTGATAACACTTCATGCATTACTTCACTATTACCAAATACGAGACAGTCTGTAGCTTAAACGAGCAAATAAACAAACAAAATCCAGCCTAGAACATTCATGCTCACTTTCTTGGCAATTCTGCATCAAGCGGACTTCAGTGAAGATGAGAAGAACCTGAGGTTTTGCAGAGCTATCGACCAATCTACTCTCTTCTCTCTCTCTTTGGAATGCAAAGTTTGGGGGGCAAGGAAGGGGATTCTGATATCTGCAACACTCTTTTTTTTTTTTTTTGGAAGAACAGCCAGTCTTGCTTATAAATAAGTTAAAAAAAAAAAAGACAAGCAGATAAAAAAAAAAAAAAAAAAAGAAGATCTGCCCAGGAGGTACACAGATGGTAAAGAAAACAAAATTAGTAACCTCTTCTACTTGCTCAGCATAAATTATTAGTGTACTCAACCTGACCAAGGGACTATTTATAAGCCTGACCTCGAACATCACAGCATTCAATAAATATAAATTGAGGATGGTGACAATGCTCCCCACATTTCCTTACTTAATGACACAGAGTTGGCAGTTCAGTGGCACAAATCATACACATTTTATTCTTCCTCTACTGCTCTTCATACTCTAATTCTTATCAGATGTGAATCTATCAGAAATAGTCATCCAATTAGCAAAATTAACTCCTCCCTTGATTTGAGAGAGGCCAACAAGTGTGTACAAGTAAAGAAAAATTTTGCAAGGAGCATTTTGTCCCTGGCTTCTGTGAGATTTTCTGTCAGCTCCGACAAGTCTTTCTTATTGCTGCTTTTACAGGGTCATCATTATTCAAAGTCGGCTAGCTTCAAATATCATCTGCAAGGCACATCTAGAAATTTAGCTGCTGATGCAGATAATGTACGAAACTGAGAAACTGCAACTTGCCTCACACTGGCGAGGTTAAATATGGAGCTTTAAAAAAAATTCTAGACTCCTAGCTCGTCCGCAGGGGAGTTAGAGAAGGGCAGGAGTTCGGCACCATGACGTGTATGTAACCTGTGGAAAAGCCAGAGGCGTTTGTTCAGAAAGAAGCCGGAAATATGAAACTCACAGTGGGAACACCCTGTCTGTGGCCTTCAAATGGCGTCGGTTGCTGGAGGCCCACCAGTTTTGTCAGGTCAGATGGTTCCCTTATCCCTGTCCATCTCCTAAAGCCACCAAGTTACTCTGTCATCTCCTCTTCTTCACAAGACAGTCTTGTCTCCTCCACGTCTAGAAACTTGAGGCCACATACCAATGCTGGAAACCTGGAGCCAATTTTCACTCTTCTGTGAACATCATCAGCCATCCTTCATGTAGCTCACAAAAACAGGCTTCTCATCTGACTTGCTTCTCTCCCTCTGTGATGCCACCTCAGTTGGTTCAGGTCCCTGTCACCCCTTATTTAGATGACTACAGAAGTGTCTAGTGATCTCTTTACCTATAGGCTGATTTCTCTAGAAGAGAGCATACATGGGAAAAGAGAAAAAAAATCTCTCTAAAACTCAGACAGTGTCAAGGCTCTACTTAAAACACCTTAACAGTCTAAATTTCTTATACGGTTGAAAGACCCGCAAGCATTAGGCACCTGACCATGGCTAGGACTTTTTTCTCATGGCATCTGACTCATATTTCACCTAACACCCATGTGCGCGTGCACACACATGGCCATCCTGCTACTTCTCACCTCTGAGACCACTCACGCTAACATCTCTGCCTGGACTGCACTTCCCCATTACCCCAACCTGACCCTCACTTGTCTTACTGCTGCTACATCTTTACGGTTCATGCAGGGGTCACCTCCTGGAAGCCTTAGGAATCACTCTCAATACTTCTCAAATACTCTCCACCTAACTCTGTGAGGGAAAGTTGGCCCTGCTCCATGATCAAGTGTTTTTGCATCTCTGAGTTAGTATCATGGTAATCGATCTGTGGAATAGAAGAGAGGAAGCAGAATTAGATCTAAAAACCCATGGGGACTTTGTGTATGATGAAAGCAGCAGGGGACTCTGAAATGCCAGTGCTGGGGTAATGAGTTAAACATGGAGAAATTATAATTTTGGATCCTGCCAAGTATCTGTCCCCAAAACTAATTCCAGATAGATTAAATATTTAAATATTTAAAAAGTCACAAAACTGAAAGAAAATTCAAGGAACAATTTCTATACTCTTAGTGGAAGAAGATTTTTTCCAAGCATGATTTTAAAGCCAAAAACTATAAAGATTAACACATTTGACTAAATAAATAAGTAGCTTTTGGGGAGGGAAATGCTATAAATCCAAAAGAAAAGACAATCAACAAATTGAGAAAAATGCATTTTTGCCCCATTGCCTGGAAACTAATTTACGTAAGTTGATTTATATGGCAGAGGGTTCCTCTCCCTAATACATAAAGAACTCTTATGAACCAATACAAAATGCAAATCTCTTATAAGAAAAAGCAAAATAAACAACATGAACAGGTTCAAAGAGTGCCTCTAAATTTATGTAAAGTTTTCAAACTTTCAAATCAAGGAAATTTAAACTTTAAAAGGTATTTTCCGTATCAGAATGACAAAAATTTAAAAAATACTCTGTTAACTGAAGGTATGAGAAAATACGCACTGTTAAATACCATTGATAACAAAGCCCTGGAAAGTGGTTTAACAGTATCAAAAATTATGCCCCAGGGAGTACCTGGGTGGCTCAGTGGGTTAAGCCTCTGCCTTCAGCTCAGGTCATGATCTCAGGATCCTGGCATCAAGCCTCACATCAGGCTCTCTGCTCAGTGGGGAGCCTGCTTCCCCGCCCCCACCACCGCCTGGCTCTCTGCCTGCTTGTGATTTCTCTCTCTTTGTCAAATAAATAAATGAAATCTTAAAAAAAAAAAAAAATTACACCCCAGGATTTTCACCAGAATTTATCCTAAAGAACGCCTTAAATATCCATCAGTTGGGAGTTGCTTAATAAATTATAGTGGATCTTCATAGTGCAATACCATATACCCATCAAAATGAAAGATATATACATATTTAATTAATGGAAAGCTATGCACAAGCCATGCATAACATGTTACAAAGGCTACATACTTTTAAAATTGGGTTAGAAACAATGTACCTATTTCTGTGTTAAAATACATTTATTTATACACAGAGAAGAAAAAGAAAAAAACAAAACAAGCACACACTTGGAAGGATATTTACCAAAATGGAAAGAATCATTATCTCTGAGAAGTAGGACTATAAATTTTTTCTTCATACCTTTGTTTCTTCATACCTTTTCATATTATCCAATTTTTTCCCAAGAGCATGTGTACTTTTATAATTAAAAAAATAATTACCAACAGTATGACTCTTTCCATTGTTGAAAAAGAATGGATAACATGGGGAAAGAAGATAAAAACTATGTTCCCGAATAGACTGGGAGAGCAGGGTCACATGGGTAAAGCATAGCAACCGTAACTTAAGCTCACAAACACCAACTAGGAGCTGCCATGAAGTTCATCTGCTCCAGGTCTGCCAAGTCCAAACTAGGGCACACCAAAGGACCACAAAAACTACTGCCTGCATGACCAACATTATAAATTTATTTTTCCGAATCCTTCTCATACACAAGACAAACCACCTACTATTCTGATCCCAGTGAGCATTAAAAAAGGGATGAATTGGGGCACCTGGGTGGCTGAGGGGTTAAAGCCTCTGCCTTCAGCTCGGGTCATGGTCCTAGGGTCCTGGGATGGAGCCCTGCATCGGGCTCTCTGCTCAGTGGGGAGCCTGCTTCTCCTCTCCCTCTGCCTGCCTCTCTGCCTGCCTCTCTGCCTGCTTGTGATCTCTGTCTGTCAAATAAATAATCTTCAAAAAAAAAAAAAAAGGGATGAATTGTTAATTTTTATAATAGAGGAGATAGGACTAGACTAATTTCTTCTCTCCTCTCTGACAGTTTGCCTATTTTTAGTCAGGAAAAAAAAAAAGCTGAAAGACCTTTCGGCTGTAAGGATAAACCCATGAATAGGTTATCAGAACATGTTGCAAGTCTTTACATATGTTTCCTTTTTTTTTTTTTTATGTCTATGATTAGCTAATAGTTCTCACAAAACAGATGGAAATCAGAATATGGTTAGAAAAATGCAACAAACAAAATGTCAACTAACTAAACTTTAAATTCTACAGATTTTATCTCCCAATATTTGTTTAGGCCCTTCGACCACAGGGAGCAGGACATAGCTAGGACTGCCTGACTAGTCTTTCTGAAAACAAAAGAAGTAAAAGTTATTTATAGTGACCTTTTAATGTTTACCTTAGAGCTGGCTAATCAGATGTAAATTGTCACCCATGGATATGCATAATCAACTTTATTCCCTTTGCTAATTGAGAAATAGAGCTGTTAATGTCAAAAAACATTTGAAAAATGCACCAAGCTTGCTCAGTGGAGCAAGTTCTTTATAAAAGTCAGACTTTCCATATGGCAAAATCATGGAAATTACGCTAAGGGGGAAAAAAAAAAACCACTAGGAAAGACTAATTTGTTATTGAGCTAGTCTGTGCTGGAACAAAATCAGTCTTAAGGACCCTAAATGTGGGATTTTTTTTTTACCACTTTTATGTTCAAAAATAACTCCGTCAGCCCTTATGAAAAATCATTCCATCACCTTAGTCCAAAGTTCCTCTCCTGCTGAGTCTATGCCTTCCAAGCTGGCTGTGGCTCCAGCACATTGTCCATAGGCTTCCTTACCTGTGGAACTTGGTTCACACAAGTCAGCCCCTTCCCCTTCTTGAACTCTCCTGACATCTTCTAGTTTATTCTTTTAAAACATTTTATTTATTTATTTGACAGACAGAGATCACAAATAGGCAGAGAGAAGAGGGGGAAGCAGGCTCTCCGCTGAGCAGAGAGTCCCCATGTGGGGCTCCATCCCAGGACCCTGGCTGGGGTCATGACCTGAGCTGAAGGCAGAGGCTTAACCCACTGAGCCACCCAGGTGCCCCTTCTAGTTTCTTTTAAAACTGACTACCAACAGGTATGTGCCTCTCACTTCAGTTGTGCAGAAAGAGAACAATGTACCACCTTAAGTAACACTTCGAAGATTGCTTCCATTTTTATAATACCTGCAGAAGTATGCATCATTTTAACTTATTGATGATGTTGGAAAAGACAAGGCTGAAGCAGTGGCTAACCACAAAGGACCACCCTGACTTCTCCTACTCTGAGACAAGACCCACGTCCACCCTTATTTACTGACTCCCTTGTTTTATGAAACCCAAGTGTTCTTCCTCCTGAGACAGTCCTCATGAAAGAACATTCTTTTACAACAACTTGAGTAAAATCCTCTCCTGAATAGTCTGGTGCATTTTGTCATTCATGTAGTGCTTTTCAGAAATTATAGACACCCCTAACCATAGGCCCCAACCATTTTCCTTTCACAGAGATAACCAATAACTACTCTGTTTTGAGTAAAGAAAATACAGGAACATAGTAAGCTGATCACAGGCATTAATGGCACACACATCTATAGCACTATTTAAGGCACCAGAAGGCAAACAGGGGGTCGGGGGGTGCTTTAAGTCCAGACTTCAAACTAACAGTCATCAAGCCTCCTTGAGCGATATGTTCACTAGACATATCTCATATCAGGTGTATGCTCTTCTGGGAAGGTAACAAGTGGAAAAAGCATGTGTTTTGAATAATGATTCCTTCAGTCATTGCCACCACACTCTACAAAATGTTGAGTGGGTTAATTACTCTGCGCCTTCATTTCTTCATCTCCTCATCAGTCTAACCAGACAGAGGGCTCACCTTGGTTCAATGAAACATACTCAAAACCTTTCTCCTTCCACCTTTAAATTCTCTAATCTCTTCTTCTTCTTTAAGATTTTATTTGAGAGAGAGAAATGGGGAGAGAGAATGAGTGAGTGTAGGGGGGTTGCAGAGAGAGAGAAGGAGAAGCTGGTTCCCCATTGAGCAGGGAGCCCAAAGTGGGGCTTGATCCCAGGACCCCAAAATCATGACCTGAGCCAAAGGCAGACACTTAACCAACTGAGCCTCTCAGGTGCCCCTCTTCTTCTTTTTTAAAAATAATAGCTTTACTAAGGTATAAATTCACATGCCATGAAAGTTTAACCATTTAAAATGTATAATTTAGTGGATTTTAGTACATTCAGGGTTATGTAACTATTACTACTATCTAATCCCAGAACACTTCTATAATCCCCCAAAGAAAACCCATACCCATCAGCAGTCACTCGCCATACTTCCATCACAACCTACGGCAGCCACTAACGTATTTTCTGTTTCTAAGAATTTGTCTACCGTGGACATTTCGTATAAAGAGAATCAGTAAGCGGCCTCTGTGGTTGGCTTCTGTGAAAGAATTCAGTGAAGGAGAATAATGTCTTCAAGGATAACCCTTGTTCTAGCATGTGTCATTACTTCACTCCTTTTCATAGCTGAATAAAAGTCCACCGTATGGATATACTAGTTTTTATTTTTCCACTCATCAGTTGATGGACATGTGGGTTATTTCCATTTGTTCGCTATTATGAATAATGTTGTTATGAACATTCATGTAGAGGTATTCGTGGGGACTTATATCTTCATTTCTCGTGGGTATGTACCTAAGAGAAAAACTGCTCCGTCATATCCTAACTGTATGTCTAAACTTTTGAGGAACCAAACTTTTCTTCAAACGAGTTAGACTATTTTCTTAGCTTTTTTACTTCTTTTGGTTCCTTCTGTGTCAGCTTTCTGGTAGTTTGAGCTCAGCTGCGAAAATAATTGGGGTGATTATAAAGACATTTTCTATAGAATGGGCAATTTTTGGCCGTTGCAGGTAAACACAAATACAACAAGGTGGTTGATGTGAGTTTGGGGAAAACACAAAGCAGTGCTAGAGAACACACAGACAGAATATTCATGGCGGGCAGCAGTGATGCCTGCAGTGCAGGAACCAACTCAGGAAGTTCTGAGAGGGTTTAGATACAGTTTAAATTTTTTTTTTAAAGATTTTATTTATTTATTTGACACAGAGAGAGAGAGAGAGGCAGAGAGGCAGGCAGAGAGGGAGAGGAAAGCAGGCGCCCCACTGAGCAGAGAGCCCGATGCGGGTCTCGATCCCAGGACCCTGGGATCATGACCTGAGCCGAAGGCAGAGGATTAACCCGCTGAGCCACCCAGGTGCCCCCATACAGTTTAAATTTTTATGCCCTAGACTTAAAATGATAAACCGCATAAATATAAGCACACCCCTATCTTTATGTCAAGTACTTACAACAGAAAAACATAATAGGAACATAAATAATGACAAATAATGTTTTTTTAAAAAATTTTTTAAAACTAATATATGAGAGATTCATTCCAGTTAGGCACATTAGGGAACATTATTTGGGCATGGAAGGCATCTTTACTAGCTGGCAAAGGATACCCAGGTTTTAAAAAAGCAAAAGTGAGGAGGAACTGCATTTCAAACAGAAGAAATAGAATAAGCAAAAAGTGCAGGGTGAAGGAATAAGAATGAGGAGTTAGAAAAGCAGAGGAAAGATAACAAAGAAGAACTGATGTTTTGGCAGTTGGCTTAATGTGAAGTGAGGCAGAAGGGGCAGGAGAAGATGACCCCCAGCTGCAGCAAAAGCTGTTCTGAGAGGGAAGATGGTAGCAACGCAGGCCTACCTCCAGAAGCAAGAAAATGCCCAAACAACTTAATCTTACACCTAGAGGAGTTACAAAAAGAGGGATAAACAAGACCCAAGATGGGCAGAAGGAAGGAAATAATAAAGATTAGAGTAGAAATAAGTGACGTAGAAACTGAAAAGTAAGAGAACCAACCAATGTGGGTTGCCTGGATGGCACAGTTAGTTAAGTGTCTAATTCTTGATTTTGGCTCAGGTCATTATCACGGGGTTGTGAGATCAAGCCCCACGTCAGACTTCATGCTGGGTGTGGAGCCCACTTGTGAATCTCTCTTTCCCTCTCCCTCTGCTCCTCCCCCTCCCCCAAAACTGGAACCAATCAATGAAACCAGGAGTTGGTTCCTTGAAAAGATCAACAAAATTGATAAACCTCTAACCAGATTCATTAGGAAGAAAAGAGAGGATACAAATCAACAAAATCAGAAATGAAAGAGGAGAAATAATAACTGACACTACAGAAATACAAATGACTGTAACATTTCACAATATTCATTGTGAAAAATTATATGCTAAATATTGGGCAACCTAGAGGAAATGGATAAATTCCCAGAAATATAACCTACCAAAAATGAAGCAGGAAGAAACAGAAAATGTGAGTAGACTGATTATCAACAATTAAATTGAATCAGTAATCAAAAAACTCCCAACAAACAAAAGTCTAGGACCAGATGGCTTCACAGATGAATTCTACAAACACTGAAAGAAGAGTTAATACCTATTCTTGAAAGAATAGAGTTAATACCTATTAACTCTAGAGTTAATACCTATTCTTGAACTTTTCCAAAAAAGAAAAGAGGAAAGAAAACTTCCAAATCCACTCAATGATGCCAGAATTACCTTGATTCTAAAACCAGATAAAGACACCGCACACAAACACACACACACACACAGAGAACTACAGGCTATTATCTCTAATGAACAAGGATGCAAAGATTCTTAGCCAAATATTAGCAAACTGAATCCAGTGGTACATTACAAAATCAAGAAGGATTTATTCCTGGGATGCGAAGGAGGTTCAGTATTTGCAAATCGATCAATGGGATACATCACATCAGTAAGGAAAAAGATGAAAACCAACTGATCATTTCAACAGATGTAGTAAAAGCATATGACAAAATACAACATCCATTCATGAAAAAAACCTTCAACAAAGTACGTTTAGAGGGAACATACCTCAACAAAATAAAGGCCATATATGAAAAACCCATAGGAAACATCGTACTCAATAGTGAAAAACTGAGATTTTTTTCCCCCTAAGGTCAGGAACAAGACAAGGATGTCTGCTCTCACCACCTTCATTCAACATAATACTGGAAGTCCTAGCCACAGCAATCAGACAACAAAAAGAAATAAATGTTATCCTCATCGGTAAGGAAGAAGTAAAACTTTCACTATTTGTAGATGACATAATACTATACATAGGAAATCCTAAAGACTCTACCAGAAGATTACTAAAACTGATAAATGAATTCAGTAAGGTGGCAGGATACAAAATCAATGTACAGAAACCCACTGTATTTCCATACACTAATAATGAAGCAACAGAAGGAGAAATTATGAAAACAACGCCATTTAAAATTATACCAAAAATAATAAAATACTTAGAAATAAATTTAACCAAAGAAGTGAATGACCTATACTCTGAAAACCATAAAAGATCAATAAAAAAAACTGAAGATGACACAACGAAATGGAAAGACATTCCATGCTCATGGATTAGAAGAACAAATACTGTTATAATGTCTATACTACCCAAAACAATCTGCAGATTTGTTACAATCCCTATCAAAATACCAACAGTATTTTTCACAGAAGTAGATGAAATAATCGTAAAATTTCTGTGGGACCACAAAAGACTCTGAATAGCCAAAGCAACCTTGGAAAGCAAACAAACAAAAAACCTGGAAGTATCACAGTCTCAGACTTCAAGCTATATTACAAAGCTGTATTAATCAAAACAGTATGGTACTGGCACAAAAACAGACACATGAATTAATAGAGCAAAACAGAAAGTCCAGAAATGAACCCACAATTGTAAGGTCAATTAATCTTCAACAAAGGAGCCAAGAATAGGCAATGGGAAAAAAACAGTCTCTTCAACAAATGATGTTGAGAAAACTGCACAGCTATGTGCAAAAGAATGAAACTGGACAATTTTCTTACAACATACACAAAAATAAACTCAAAATGGGTTAAAGATCCTAATGTGAGACCCAAAAGCATAAAAATCCTGAGGAAAGCAGTCAATGATTTCTGTGACATCACCCATAGCAGAGTTTTTCTAGATAAATCTCCTGAGGCAAGGGAAACAGAAGTAAAAAGAAACTATTGGTTCTACATCAAAATAAAAGCTTCTGCACAGCAAAGGAAATAATCAATAAAAGTAAAAAGCAACCCACTGAATGGGAGAAAATATTTGCAAATGACATATCCGATATAAGGTTGGTATCCAAAATACATAAAGAACTTAAACAACTCAACACCCTAGAAACAAATAATCCAATTAAAAAGTGGGCAGAAGGCATGAACAGATATCTCTCCAAAGAAGACATCCAAATGACCAACAGACACATGAAAAGATGCTCAATATCACTCATTGTCAAGGAAATGCAAATTAAAACGACAATGAGATACCACCTCATACCTGTTATGGCTAAAATTAAAAACTCAAGGTAACAAGTATTGGTGAGGGATGGAGAAAAAGGAACCCTTGTGCACTGTTGGTAGGAATGCAAACTGATACAACCACTATGGAAAACAATATGGAGATTCCTCAAAAAATTAAAAATAGAACTACTGATCCACTAATTTCACTCTTGGGTATTACCCAAAGAATATGAAAATAGCAATTTGAAAGGATATATGTACCCTTATGTTTATTATAACATTATTTACAATAGGCAAGATACAGAAGCTTCCAAATGTCCACTGAATGATGAATAGATAAGGAAGTCACACACACACACACACACACACACACACACACACACACAGTGGAATATTATTCAGCCATGATAAAGAATAAAATCTTGCCATTCACAACAACATGACAGATCTGGAGAGTACAATGCTAAGTGAAATAGGCCAGTCAGAAAAAGACAAATACCCTGTGACTTCACCCATATGTGGGATTTAAGAAACAAAGGAACAAAGCAAAAGAGAGAGAGAAATAAACCAAAAAACCAGACTCCTAATTACAGAGAACAAACTGATGGTTACCAGAGGGGAGGTAGATGGGGGGGATTGGTAAATTAGGCGACTTGGATCGGTAAATTAGCTGACGTGGATTAAGAGTGCCCTTATCATGAAGAGCATAGAGGAAGACACGGACCTGTTGAATCACTATATGGTACACCTAAAACTAATATAATTATGTTAACTACACTGAAATTAAGATAAAAATAAATAAATATTCAAGAATAAATTTTTTAAAAATCAAAATTAAAAAAAAAAAAGACTCCGAGGGTTTTAGCATAGAAGACAGGATAAACAGGGGTGCCTGGGTGGCTCAGTAGGTTAAAGCCACTGCTTTCAGCTCAGGTCATGATCCCAGGGTCTTGGGATCGAGCCCTGCATTGGGCTCTCTGCTTAGCAGGGAGCCTGCTTCCTCCTCTCTCTCTGCCTGTCTCTCTGCCTACTTGTGATCTCCGTCTGTCAAATAAATAAATAAAATCTTTTTAAAATAAATAAATAAATAAATAAAATTCATTTCCCTTCTTAAAAAAAAAAAAAGATGGGACAAATGATAGTGCCATTAAAGGAAATAATGGGAAAGCCTACTGGAAGAACTAGTATGAGTGGGAAGGCAGAGTCCAATTTCAGACATACATTGAGTTTAAAATACCAGAGGAACGTAAGTAGGTGGGATCTACCCGGCAGATGAAAATACAAGTTGGAGCTTAGGAAATTCTTCTAATGGAGATCACTGCTAAAGCCTTCAGAGTGGGTGAAGAAGGTGAGGGAGAAGGGCTTGTTTTAATTCCCACTTGAACAGGAAACTTAGTCCACAGGGGAAGCAAAGGTGGCCAGGACTAGGTAGGCCAGGGTTTGGGAAAGTGACCGAATTTTAGGTCTTACCCTTGAGGTTGTTCAACTACCAAGTTGCAAGGGACACATCAAATTCAGGTTAATTTGGGCTACTGCTTTAGGTTTAATCTAGCAGGCCAGACTCAATTGTTGGCATTTCCCGTCGGAGAGTTTAGCGTATTAGAGCAGAGCAGATCTCTGCCACTGACCAAAAAGCTGAAAGGCAGAGTCCAGATGAGCAAGAGCTAGGCAAAATAGTCAAACTATCCAAGTTCCATCCAAAGGGATGGGTCCAACAGAGGCTTGGTTCACACAGAAGGCATAGCAGCCTCCATGGTAGGGACAGAGCTTGATGTGGATGTGGGTCACCACGATTCTAGCTCCTCACTCTCCACATCGCCTATCACAGAGTAAGACTGATCTGGAGCGCTGTAGCCTACTGGAAATGAAGCCCCCATTGTTGTTTCCGCCCTGCTCAGGAAAGGCTCAGAAAGCAAGTAAAGCAGAGCTAGATGCTCAGTTACTCCAGAGTCAGGGTTGAGGGACAGAACCATAAAGAACATGCACATTTGTCAGAGGGAAGAAGGAAAAGGGAGAAAAAGGACAAGGCAGAGAAAACATTCAAACGACACTGCACAGCAGTGCAGTGATGGTGAAGCCAACCAGAGAAATCCAAGGAGACAACTTGGAAGAAATGCATGGGTCACCCGGGGACCCTACTGATCTCACTGGTTTTCACCAAAATTTTCACTTCATGTCAGTGATGTGCTCTCACAAATAATGTTTTGTTGGTTGGCCCATTTTAAAAAGCTGCCCTTTCTGTTTTGGCAACCAATATTTAAGAGTGGGAGGTCCTATATAAATACCTTTCAGTAAACACATGCAACACCTACAGGCTAACTTAAAAGCCAAGAAAAGATCAACAATAATATAAAATTGGAAATACAGGCTTCTAAAGGCTCTAATTCCTAGAATGATGGGCAAAATATCAGAAATCCTGCAGAATGCCAAGTCACAGAGCAAATAACAAAATACAAAACTCAGTGGTTACAAAATAGATTGCGAGCTAAACTTTAGACAAATAAACTATATTATAAAAAGGCACATTTGAGTATTTAAAACATGACAATTTTAATACAAAACAATAAACTCATAAAAATGAATAGTTGGGTTTTTTTCTCCCCTTGTATTTTATTGAAGCAAAAGGTAAAACAAAAACTATCTTAACACCAAGACCAAAAATAGAAAATTTCAATCAACACCGCACTTTCCACAAAATTGTAACAGGCTGAAAGCTGCAAGTAGCACATGTCAAGTCTTTTGCACATTTCACTAAAGATATATTTATTCAAAACAAAATGTCTCCCAATAATCCCGGGAACATGAGTCATCTATGCTGAGAAGCTCTCCTCACAGTTTTAACCTTTTGGGGAAAAAAATGCAGAGCTTCCAACCCATACACTACTAAAGAGACCTGTGAAAAACAATTTCACAGTTTTAAAAAGCAAGACTCACTTTGGCACTTTGAGGCCTGATATCCAACATTTCAGATACAGAAGCAAAGAACTCATTACTGCCTTATAACTTGGAAAGCAATTGCATAATGACTCATTCTGGAACCTGTACAGACACGGGGACAAACACCACAAAACCTGTCAGGGAGCAAAAAATACCAGTGGGTAAGAAATCAACATGGTCCCTTGGGACTTCTGTGTAACATCTCATGGAAAAACTTGGTGACCCCTGACGTCACACTGGGGCATTCGTTTAGAAGGGAATTGATGGCAGAATGCCACCTCTGGAACGATCAGCAAGCCAAATAAATCACTTCATGTTTACACACGGTAGCTTCTGGTTCAGAGTTTTGATTTGAGGCTCTACAGAGGAACACACACACACACACACACACACACACACACACACGCCAGGGAACAGCAGCAAAGAAAGAGATTTGTTTTCTCCTTCTCTGTTGGAGAAAGTGCCCCACTACAATAGCAATAGCTACAGGGAAGATATGCTCCAGAGCTTTCCTAAAGTTACTCCTTTTCTGAATACTAAAGAACTTTTCTCTGGCTTTTGGAACGAGCCAAAAACCAGTTTTGAAAGATAAGATATTAAACCATTTCTATAGGGAATAAGAACACTGGAGATTATTTACTTTACTGTAATTACTCTGGCACATAGGGAGATTAGCTTTCAACTGCTACTAGGTTTGCATACAGAGATTTCAATAATGAAGAAAAATTAGTTCATGTTTTGAATATTTAGGGGCTTGAAGTATATATTACTACTAAAGAGTGAACATTGGTTAATACCTGTGCAGTGAATAATAATTACCCAAACCATTCATTGTTCCTAAGTATGAACTTCTTTCCCTCAAACCAATCACTTGTTTTTAAAAAGCACTTGATTTTATTAGAACCAATGGTAAACAAAAATGTATTTTTATATTCACAAATGAGTGCAAGTTTCATTAAGTCGGATTTTAAATCAGGAAGCAAGGCAGCCAACAGTCTCATCCAGTAAGGGTAGAAATAAAATCTGCCTTCGAGTTAAAAAAAAAAAAAAAAACTTTAGCAAGAGATAGATGAACTTTAAAAATTCATTCTTGACTAGGGTATTTTCTTGGGTTTTCAAGATTATCTGCGTCATGATTTTAGCAGAGACGATTACAGCAAAGTCTCTTCTAGTATGTCCAGCTTTGTAAGTTCTAGCTCATCTCCCTGCTTGCTATCTTTTAAGTGAGGGGGAACTTAATTGACACTATTTGCACAGTCTGGTTTTTTTTCTTACTTTTTATTTAAAATAATTTTCAACTCACAGAAAATTATAAAAATAGTAGAGAGTTCTGTGTACCTGTAGCTCAGCTTCCCCCAGATAGTACCATTCTGTGTCACAATATCAAATCCAGGACAACTGCATTGCTGCAATACTATTCAGGTCTTTTCAGTTAACAATATTAACATGGCTTGTGTGTAGTGTTTGCATATAATTTTCTCCCCTGTATCTATTCATGTAACCTCCATGCCAGGCAAGATACAGTATTCTATCCCCACCAAGGAATTCTCCTATCTGCTCCCCTACCCCATCCCTGTCCCCTGGTCACCGTTAACATACTCTCCATCTCTAGAATTCTGCCATTTGAAGAATGTTATATAAATAGAATCAAATTCTACATAACCTCCGAAGATGGGCCTTTCTCTCCCTCAGCATAATTCCCTTTAGATCCATTCAAATTGTTGCATGTTTGAATAGTTTGCACTGTTTTTTAGTGCTTTAAGAATACTGTTATCATTTTCATCATAATACAAACTGGGTACAAAAATATAAAGTTGGATTTGCAAGGATTGACAAATAACACTCTGAAGTTCCAAACAAAATAAGAAGGTAAATGAAGCAGATAAATAGGGGATAAAGATATCAGTGTTTTACTGTTCAATCTGGTT
The DNA here is from genome assembly GCF_020171115.1 of Neogale vison. Taxonomy (NCBI): domain Eukaryota; kingdom Metazoa; phylum Chordata; class Mammalia; order Carnivora; family Mustelidae; genus Neogale; species Neogale vison. Next base: position 112,154,372 of record NC_058095.1, on the reverse strand, counting down.
GGAGAATATGGCTTTATTTGTACTTACCGTCAAAATGGCTGGCTAACATTCTACTGAAGGATTAAATTTACCCACTGGCATAGCTGGAAAACTACTGGTGGGAGATCTCAAAGTCAGGAGCATGCCGAGTTTCTACGCCCTAACAAACCTCTCAGAGCACTTCAAACCCAGCAGAAGAGTGAGAAGTCACAGTGAAATGGGTGGCACTCCTCCCAAAGTCTTCCTTGCTCAAGCAAGTGTACAAATGTACTTTTCTACAGAAACAGAAAGAGTCAGGAATAATTGTTCCCACCCCCAAATTTAACTTCTTTCTCTTGTTCCATTCACTTTCTTTTTACTTATCCCCTTCACTTTTGGGTAACCAGAAATGTGGTTATTCCCTTGAATAGAGACCACTTATCAGGACCACAAAGGCAGGACCACTCAGACAGCCTTGGGTGGTATTATCAGTTACCTCTCTTAGGCTTCTCTGGGGTTGTTACACATATTTCCTCTATGGTCCAAAAGCCCAGTGATGAGCCTATTCTTAACTGATATTTACAGAACATCTCAACGTTATTTCTCAATTGAGTTTTTTACTCAGTAGCTGAGACACTCAGAAGAAAACTTGTAATAAACAGGTGATACGTTAGGAGTTAAGAGAATTTACCTAAATTTAAAATGAAGATTTGTTTTCCCCTAATTTCTGCTCAAAAAGGAATCACTGACTATAAAAAAGACACTGCTTACAATTCTATATTGGCCTTCCTTTAGAAGCTGTTTCTTTATTAGTTTCTCAGTTTTACATTTTAAAAAATGACCCTGTATCTAAAGGAATATGTTTTATTTTTAGAAAGCTATATGCAAAATGGTTAACTATTAAGGGCTATTGTATCTTTTCCCCATGCTCAAACCTGAAGAAAATATCCTTGAGAACAAAGACCTAAAATTCTAAAATACCAAAATGACAGGGATGGAGAAAAATACCAAAGATACCTGTACTGCTATACACTGCTTGGTAGGGAAGCTCATAGATAACAACTAAGATATTGACAGGAAAAAAATGAAAAACACGTTAAAAAAATCACCTAAAGAATAAAAATTGAGTAAATATTTTTTAAACAAACAAAAGAAAATCTCATACATTCAAAGGAAATTAGAAAAGAAGGGTAAAACAAAAAGAAAAAAACAGTAAATATAAAATGTAACGATGATGGCAGAAATAAATCCTGCCATAACAGTAATTAAAATCATGGTAAATGGTTTAAAGTCAGCAACCAAGACCTTCAGAAGTGTTCTGACTTCTAATAATGGTGGAGTAGTTCTTTTCAGGCTAAACCTCCTGCTGAAAATAAGTACAAACTACACAAAATATAAAAACAACTCTTTTGAAGGCACTGAAGAGAAACCAAACAAAGAGGAGAGCTGACCTTTGAAAGAAAAAAAAAACACACCAGGTAAGATCTACTTTTATACATCTTTTCCCCTAGGGCAATGTAGACAGAATTAAAGTAGAAATCCATAGTTTTATTAATCTGAGGAATCAGAGGACAGAATCTGAAGCTGACAGAGCACTTAAAAAGTGCTCATAATTGGAATAGGGATCCAGGAAACAAGAAATCCATAGAAGGAAAACATGAAACCTACAATCTGCATATAAACCCTTGGCTGATTATTTAATTGTGCACACAAGGGGCAAGACTTCAAAAAGCACAAGAGAAAACCAACCAATGGAACACAGAAAGAACCAAATAATAGATTTTAACAGCTTCTTATCTCAAAGGAAACAGAGTTTGCAATTCAAAACCTGCTAACTGAGGTCTGGTTTGGGAAACAACTTGGGCTTTCCAGTGACATCATAGAAGGGCCACAACTTAGAAGAAAACTCTTGTCCTATATGTCCTATATGTCCGATTTGTCCTAGGATTAAAGGCAAAACCAAAACAGGCCTAACCTAACAAAATCTAATACCAAACCTCCAAAAGTTTAATATAATTATTATGAAACATAATTGGCTGCTCCAACACAATTCAGAAGTATTTAGAGGAAAATAACATAATACAGAGTATCTACAACATATCCATGATATTAGTGTAATAAAAATCCACTCGATATAAAAATACATAAGAAAATGTGACAGTCAAGAGAAAATTCAGGCAATAGAAACAACTTTAGTGTTGGAATTAGCAAACAAAAAACTATTGATATCTAAAAGATGACTGGTTGGGGAATAATAGGAAAGGTATTAAAACTGTAAAAACGGACACATAGAAATCCTAAAGTGAAAAACATAATATCTCAAATTAAAATTTGGAATTAACAGCAGATGGGCCACAAAAAAGAAATCAATAAGCTTGAAATGAGATCAACAGAAATCATCTAAACTAAAGCATAGTAATCAGAAATAAATACATTTATTATTATTACAGTCTTAACAGGCTGAGAGTAATCACAAAGTACTCTAACATACCTGCAATTGGAAACTTCAGATGAGCAAAGAGACACATTGGAACAAAAAAACTATCTACAGAAAAAAACACTGACAGAAAATTTTACAGATTTTCTTTTAATTTGTAATTAAATTTAATTATTTTAATTTGTTATTTTATAAATTATAAGAAAGAAATACAAAAAATTTGTTATAGAAAGAACAATGGCAAATATAATATAAATAAAAATAAAACCAGAACTTGAAAAAAATCATATTCACTCCATAAAAAAGGCAAATGAAATGAAAAACAGTCTACACACACACACATACACAGGAAGAGAACAAAGAGGAGAGGAGAGAATTGTAACAGGTCTACTGTTAGAAATAATGAAGGCCAGGAGACAATGGAATGACATTTTTTGAGTGCTGATAGAAAAACAACTAAAATTCTGTATTTGGGGAAAAAATAGCTGTTCAGTACTTTTCATTTCAAAAATGAAGGCAAAATGAAGATACTTCCAGATAAACAAAAGCCATTTATAGTAGATCTGCATAACAATAAAGACTAAAGGAAATTTTTTTTTTGCTAGAGAGAAATGGTACTGACACCATTTAAAATATTACATATTGGATATTGAAATCTATAGGAAAGGACAAAAAGACTGAAATAATTAGTATATGGATAAATATAAAATACTACCTCTTTAGCTCGATTTTTAAGTCAGTTCACTAATGCTAAGCAATAGAAATAATGATAGCAACATATTCTGTTTTAAAACGTAGAGAAGAGGGACGCCTGGGTGGCTCAGTTGGTTAAGCAGCTGCCTTCAGCTCAGATCATGATCCCAGCGTCCTGGGATCGAGTTCCACATCGGGCTCCTTGTTTAGCAGGGAGCCTGCTTCTCCCTCTGCATGTGCCTGCCATTTTGTCTGCCTGTGCTCGCTCTCTCTCTCTCTCTCTGATAAATAAATAAAATCTTTAAAAAAAAAAAAAGTAGGAAGAAAGATATGAGACATCAATGGCACAAAGGCAAAGAGAAATGAAAATAGAAACAAAGTGCTACAAAGTTCTTCCATTCTATATGCATTTTATAACATTAATTGAAGGTAGTTTGTAATGAATTAAAACTAAGTACTGCAATGTCTAGAGTAATTATTAAAAAATAATTCAAGACATATAAATAAAAAAGAGCTATTAAAAAAGAATAGAGATGACAAATAGATGATGGAAGGATAGATTTAGAAAGAAAATAAAAAGCTGTTTATGCTTTACCAGGACATTATTTAATTTATAGGTATTCTCCAAATTTGTTTCTCCAAATCTCATACCTCTTTAGCAGTAAATGCTTCATTTTCACCAATTATTTCCTGAAACATCTACTTTGAGGAACTAGAGGCATCTGGAGAATTGATATGACTTCCAATTATAAGTTTTCTATCACTTAGGAAAAAATAAAAAGTTGAGTTTATAAAATGGGATATCAAAAATATTCAATTAACTAAAAAAGGACAAGAGAAAGGGAACAAGAAAACATTAGAGAGAGGGGAGAAATAAAAACCAAATAGCAAGGTTGCATAAACACAAACATCAATAATTACATTAAATATACACAGAATAAATCATCAAACTACAATGTACAGATTGTCAAACTAGATAAGGAAGGAAACAATTACATGCTCTATAAAAAAGATGCACTTTGAATGTAAACACACAGGTTAAAAAAAAGAATGGAAAAAATATATATCATGTCATATAACACATAAGAAAGCTAATGTGGCTATATAAATATCCAAGTACTTTAAGCCAGTGGATATTCGATATTGAGTCATTTTAAAATAATAAAGGGTATGACAGAGGATCACTTCATTACTAAAAAATAACAACCCAAATATATATGTACTTAAGAATTTTAATATACATATAGTAGAAAACTGATAGAAATTCAGGGTAAAATGAAAAAATTCACACATAATTGGAGATTTATATAATCTCTCAGGAGGTGATAAAAACAGAGAAAAAACAGTATGAATATATAAAGTTTGAACAACACTATTTACCAAATTAACTTAAAATATACATAGAATACTAAAGTCAACAATGCAGAATTCACACATTATACATGCTTGTCAAGTACTTTAAAGAATATTCAATAAAATATACCACATATTAGAACATAAAACAAATCTTGATAATTTTGATATATCATACAAAAGATTTATGATATTTACATACAAATATTTAAAAGAATTTAAATTAAAAATCAATATTAAGAGGTCGAGGAATCCTGATCCAATTATTTGTAGATTAAGCAACACTCATTTAAATAGTGTGAGTCCAAGGAAGAAATCATGAGAAATTAGAAAATATTTGTAACTTTATAATAATGGAAACATAACATAGAAAAACTTGTGAAATTAAAGTGTGCTTAGAGAAATATCTGTAGCTTTAAGAAAAGCTTAACTTAAAAAATAGTAATGGTTTAAAATTAATGACCTGTGGTTAAAAAAAAAAAACAAACTAAAAAATAAATTTTTAAAACTAAGGACCTGGCTACCCACCCTATAAACTGGGGAAGCTGGCAGATACATCCCTCGCCTTATCCTTCTAACCAGCTCCAAGTCAGCGGTCCTCCTTAGAAGGTATTGTACCCAAGTGTGGCATCTTAACTTTTGTGGCTACTGCCCAGAGAACAGAACCTGGATCACCTGACTCTGTAAGTCAATGGGGTTTGTATCATGAGTCCTATAGGACTATAGCAAACAAAACAGTTATTAATGGGCAACAGAAGTACCCTACTCCCTGGCACTATACAATTGGACCCACTGCAGAAGGAGCAGGCAAAAACACTCATCTCCCAATTAACTATATACTTTCCTAGCTGCTTTCTATCACCTTCCATCTAAGTACTGAATGTTGTTTTCCCCCTTTGGAACACTTGGTACACCCTCAACTGCTGGGAGTGCCTAAGAACAAAGAAGGCAGTTTGGATAATCAGAAAGGTTTAACATACAACAAGGAGTTTGGGCCAGGTTGATTGACAAGATTAACCTCTATACAAGACCACTCTGTCAAGACTAGGAGAGGTGGATACTTCATATAACCTGCAGAAATCATGGCACCCAGCAGGCTCAGTCGGCAGAGCATGTGACTTGTGATCTCTAAGTTGTAAGTTCAAGTTCCACACTGGGTGTAGAGATCACTTAAAATAAAATCTTAGGGGCATCTGGTTGGCTCAGTTGGTTAAAGCATCTGATGCCTGATTTTGGTTCAGATCATGATCTCAGGATCATGAGACTTGAGCCCCACGTAAGTCTCCATGCTGGGCATGGAGGCTGCTTAAAATACTCTCTTTCCCTCTCCTTCTGTCCCAATCCCCTAACCCTACTCACATGCTCCTTCTCAATAAAGAAATTAATTAATTAATTAATTAATTAAAGAATCTATCTTAATGTGTAGAAACCAACACGGGGAGCCAAGTAAACTGAATAAACATGAAAATATATTCCAAACAAAAGAACAAGATAAATTTCTAGAAACACATCTTAATGAAACAGAGATAAGTGATTTATCTGATAGAGTTCAAAATAGTGGTCATAAATATGCTAACCACAGTCAAGAAAGTAATACATGAACAAAGTGAGAAGTTCCACAAAGATAGAAAATATTAAAAAGTGCTAAATAAAATCACAGAACTGCAAGATACAATAACTAAACTGAAAAATTCAATTGAGGGGTTCCCCAGTAGACTAGATCAAGCAGAAGCAAGGATCAGTGAACTCAAAGACAAGGCTATATAAAACACCAAAAGATATAAATTGTATCTTATGGATGCACAAGATAAAAAGATACAAATTGTGATATCAAAACAACAAAATGTGGGGAGGGGTTGAAAAAAATGTAGAGTACTTGCATGCATTTGAAATTAAGTTCTCATTAGCTTAAAGTAGATGGTTTTAAATATAACATGTTTTATGTAAGCCTCTGGTAACCAAAATAAATACAGTAGGTACAAAAAATAATAATGAAGAAAAAAGATTTAAAGCATACCACTACAGCAAATCATCAAATCACAAAGGAAGAAAGCAAAAAAGGAATAAGAGGAAAGGAATCCCCAAACAACCCAAAAACAATTAATAAAATGGCAATAATAAGTCTATGCATATTCATAATTAAATAAAAATGGACTAAATTCTCCAATTAGAAGACACAGAGCGCCTGGGTGGCTCAGTGGGTTAAGCCGCTGCCTTCGGCTCGGGTCGTGGTCCCAGGGTCCTGGGATCGAGTCCCACATCGGGCTCTCTGCTCGGCGGGGAGCCTGCTTCCTCCTCTCTCTGCCTGCCTGCCTCTCTGCCTGCTTGTGATCTCTGTCTGTCAAATAAATAAATAAAATCTTTAAAAAAAAAAAAAAAAAAAGAAGACACAGAGTGACTGAATGGATGAAAAAAAAAAGAAAGAAAGAAA